>NC_141186.1:36007500-41007500 GCF_055505025.1 Bos grunniens
GGGTTAGTTTCCCGGTTGTCTCTGACCTATATTCTGACTCAAGGTCCTCCCTGGTGGCACACGCATCACTCAGCCAGGATGGCTTCCAGGGAGGAGGTTTCCAGGAAGTTGGTAGGACATGTGGACTTGTGTTTCCTCTCTCCTTACAACATGTCCTGAATTATTCCAGTTGGTGGTAGTGTGAGTTCCACGTTCCTTCCTAGGACCTCCTGTTGTAAAATAACTCATGCAGACGGTTGCTGTCAGGTCTGGCCAGCGCGGTCAATTTTGGTCAGTGGTTCTCCTGAGAAGATCATGAAACAACCCTTAAATACACACATTGATTAGAATTATATACATTAAAATAACCATTTTGCCTTGCTTACTTGGATTCCTTTGTCATTAAAAAAAAGATTGATGACTTTTGAAGAATATTTTCCTGATTCTTTTCTTTGATGATAAAGCAGACAATGAGTTCAGACTTTGCAAAAAAATATTTTAAGTCACTGCTTCTTATTAAGGAGATGTTGACTTTAAAACTGAAGTACTTCGATTGAAGTTACCAAGATCTATTTGCTAGTTTTACATTTCCTGAATTCTTGCCACTGAGTTTGGGATAGGAAGGCTTACTCAGAATCCCAGCGGGCTGCAGTAAGGTGGCACTGGAAAAATTTACCTTGTCCCTGGGGCTTAAAGGGGAAAATATTATACTCTATGTGGTGCGGTTTTTATCTTTTAAGAACATATTTCTCACATTTTATAAAAGATAATGATTTCTTTAAAGTAATGCCACCATAGAGTTGTCTAAAGCAGAGATACTAAAAATTAAATTTTAGGAAGGTTCACACGCACAGTCGTGTGTGCTTTACCTTAACTGGAAAAAATGGGCCTTGACTGCTGCATTTCATCTTTGTCATTTATTTAATAGATGTGAATAAAGTCATTCCACCCCACAGCTGGCTCTATTATGTAAACCCCGCAGGAGTGATTAGTTTTTCAGAAACCATTCTAACTTTCTGCTCTTAGATTTCAGTAGTTGTTGTAAGCATGCGTGTGCACTTTAGTCAAGCAAAAATGATTAAAAAAACTTAATTGAGGCAAGTGACCTTTGTTTTACCAGTTCTTGAATTTGATGTGGTAGAACCAATATCCTTAAAAAAATGTTTTGTTTTTTGTTTTTTTCCTGCAGTTTGTTTAGAGGATTTCCATTAGGAAAAGGATGCTTGCCTTATTCTGTTGTCAGAGCTTCATCCTGGGATGTTCTGTCCTTCACAGAAGAGGATGGCTTTGTGCTTAATTAATTTTTTCCTTTTCTTTTTTCCTTTTAGCTGCCCTTGGTCTTTGTTGCTGTGCATGGGCTTTCTCTAGTTGTGGCATCAGGTGCCACCCTCTCGTTGTGGTGTGAGGGCTTCTTACTGCAGTGGCTTCTGCGAGCCCGGGCTCCAGGGCGCACAGGCTCAGCGCTTGTGGCTCCCAGGCTCTGGAGTGCTAGCTCAGTAGCTGTGGTGCGTGGACTTGGTTGCCCCAAGGCATGTGGAATCTTCCTGTATCAGGGATCGAACCCTTGTCCCCTGCATTGGTAGGTAGATTATTAACCATACGACCAGCAGGAAAGTCTAGCTTTTGCTTTTTAAGTGCTATAAAAATATTCTCCAATTTAGGATGGTGGGGATTTTGGAAATGCGTTGAGGAAAGTCTTCATTAACCAAACAAAATTATGAGTGACTCAGAAAGAGAAAGCATATATATTTTTGGATCATACAGGGGTTAGGAAGGAACGTTAAAAGTGTGAATAGGTGATTATTGATAAGATGGAGAGGCAACAGTGTGAGGATCTGAGGAATTCTTACTGACCAAATGGAACCTCTGTGCTGGTTGGTTCTGCCATTTCTGCTAGATAATCGAGACCAAGCACATAGAAGATAAAAAGAAACTGCAAGTCAAAGAGAGGCATATGACTTGCTCAGGATAGTGGTCTGCTATCAACCGTTAGGACAAGAACCAGGCATTTTCCCCCCATGCTGGTGTATTTTGTATTGCTCCGTCACACTAATGGCTGTGGTGAAGGTGTTCCTTTCACTTCAGCAGACCGTGTTTCCCACTCTTGCCATTTTATTGAACTTGCCAATTTGTCTTTACAGGTGTCTTGAAGCTCTTGTCAGTAGCTGATGTCTCCGCTTTTTTTTTTTTTTAAAGGGGGAAAAAAGCCTTTAGCATCTCTTCCCTAAATGTGTCCCTAAATGCTAAGAATGTTAGTATTTTTTTTTTATCTCCACTAGGAAGATATTATGGTATTGTATCATTTCCAACTGTTTGACATACAACCCCCCACCTTGTTTTTGTTTTTTAGTGTATCCTATTAAACTCTTGTTTTGAGCTAATATAAGGAACATTTTTTCTTAGGTATATACCTCCCGTAGAATCCCTTTCAACCTGGTTTCAAATCTCTCTTACTTACATTTCCTTTGGGCAGAGTTTGGTTTGTGTCCCTCTTAAGGTGTGGCACCCAGACTGAATTACAGTAATTTGGGTGTTTTGTCAGTACCATTGATGTCCACTTATCCATGGTTTCACATTCTGTGGTTTCATTTATCCCAGGTCTACTGCGGTCTGAGAACATTAAGTGGAAACTTCCAGAAATAAACAGTTCATAGGTTTTAAATCATGTGCCCCTCTGAGCAGCATGGTGGAATCTGCTGACCTGCCCTAGGAGAGCATCATCCCTCTGTACGTCATGTCCACCTGGTAGTCACAGGAGCAGATCAGATCTACTGTATTCACAGTCCTTGTGTTCTAGTGGCCTTTATTTTACTTAATGACCCCAAACGGCAGGAGTAGTAGTAACACTGGCAGTTTAGGTTTGCCAGCGAGAAGTCCCAGAGTGCTTCCTTGAAGGGAGTCCATGAGAGTTCTTGACTTAATGAGGAAAGAAAAAACTGTGTGCAGAGGTTGCTGAGATCTCTGGTAAGATTGAATCTTCTATCCGTGAAATTGTGAAAAAGGAAAAAGACATCCATGCTAGTTTTGTTGTTGCATCTCAAAGTGCAAAAGGTGTGGCCACAGTGAGTGATAGCTACTTAGTTAAGATGGAAAAGGCATTAAATTTGGTATTGAATATGGTATTTTAAAAGACAGATAATATTCACATAACTCTCATTACATTATATTGTTATAGTTGTTCCATTTTCTTATTAATTATTTTAGTCTCTTACTGTGCCTACTTTGTATATTAAACTTTACCATGGGTATGTACACCTAGGGAAAAACATAGTATACATAGGGCTGGGTATTACGTCCAGTTTTAGGTATCCACTGGAGGGGGAGTCGTAGCACATATCCCCTAGCAATAAGCGGGGAACTGTTATATTGCCTGCTAGAGCAGGATGCCTCCTTCTTTTTTAATTTTTTATTGAAGCATAATTGATTTACAACGTTGTGTGAATTTCTGTTATACCGCAAAGAGACTCGGTTATACGTGTGTGTGTGTGTGATTCTTTTTCATATTCTTTCCCATTGTGGTTTATCACAGGATATTTAATGCAGTTTCGCGTTGTTTATCTATTCCACATATACTAAATTGCATCTGCTAATCCCATAGTCCCAGTCTACCACCTACCCTCAACCACAACTGTTCTCTAGGTCTGTGAGGACACCTCCCTTCTTCTAGATCATGTGCTACATTGAATACCACCAAAACTCATTAAAATCTCTACTTCTGAGCTGACGCAGATTCTTCACACTTATACCAATTTTCTGAGCATTAATTTGTTAACTTGTGCTGTGCCTTGTAGAAAGAGCTGTGCTAAATCTGTGAAGCTTAATTAGTACTAAATATGTTAGGAAGGCAAATGCAAATAGCCATAGTTGTTAATTAAATAAGCAGGGAAATGTTAGGTGTAGTTCATTCCTACCTCTTTATCTCAGGTTAATAAGTAGCAAGAATAAAGCCACAGGTGGGACTGGTGTTTGGGATGGTCAAGTAATCAAGTTATTATTTAGTTAAGGGCAGCAAGTATTTTGGTTATATTAAGCAGAGTTATGTTCATATTAACAGGTTAGGCAGATTTTGAAGAAATGAGAATATTGTCCAGGAAGAATCATTACCCTGCTTAGAAACAAGTTTAAGAAGGACAGGAAATCTGAAAATGTTAACCCATGTGAAGATTGTCCATTGACTTGCTTATAGAAACAAAGGAATTGATTCTGTAGGGAAGGAACCACTGGCATTCACCAGCTAGTGATAAATTCTCTACAAAATTAATTCCAAAATGTTGTATAAGCTCTGGTTGAATACTTCTAAAGGCTAGTGTCACACTTTTTTTTTTTTTTTTTTTTAGTGTCACACTTTTTAAGGCAAGGTAAAGATGGAGGAAAGGCACTATAGGCTAGTGAATTTGGGGTTAGGCTATGCTGAGCTTGATTCCTGACTTGTCCAGATCTCTAGTTGAATGACGTGGGTTTATTACTTAAATCCTTTAAAATTCAATTTTCTTTATTATGTAAGATAGAGTTAATCAGACACACTTTCTAAGATTGTTAAGAGCACTAATGAGACTCTTGTGTTTTACAGTTCTCAAATATTAGTACCTTTATAGTTGTCATTGCCATGACCAGTTATTGAAGGAGAACCAAATACTTGGCACTAAATAAAAATCGAGCCCCATATTAGCTATCTTGTTGTAGTTGGGTGGCTTTTACCTTTAGTATTAGCCCATTCCTAACACCAGTACTGTAAATGGGATTCATTGTGTTTGCCAGAGATTTTCATTCTATAGGAGCTGACTTCATGTATTATACTTTTAAAATAGAACAGATCAGTCAGAGATAGTGTTAATCACATAACATTAGCTTTTGAGTTTTGTAGGACCCAGGACACTATGGCAAGAGCCATCCATTGACCTCTAAGATGGAAAGTATGCATTGCATCCCCAGGGACATAGCCCCTTAGGAAAGCCAACCTCACTGTTTGGTTGACTTAATTTATTTCCTATGATTTCTTTGATGATTGAGTGTTCACTTTTCTGCCATAATCTTGGTTTAGTGTTGAAACTGCAAGGAGATAGTACACAGTGTGCTGCCAGGGTACTTTGAGTCAAGTGAAAAAGACATGAAAGTGGACAAAACAGGAGTTGCTGTTTTTAAATGTCTGGCAGAAATCTTGAAACCCCAGGCATGAACTGTATCTGTTGTGTAGGCACCACTAGTTCATGTCAGAAGTGAATGGATTTCTGAAATTCCATTCAAAAAATCATGTTAATTGATACTTTTTTTTCCCCACATCTTGTGCTTTTTGTAAAAAAGAAAACGGTAGATATAAATATATATATATCTCGATAATTCAGTATCATACCATTTTTGACATCTCTTTTTTTTTTTTTGGCAGAGGAGGGGTTGAGTTCTGGAAATTCTGCTAACTGTATGAAGTATTTTGTTATAAAATGAAAGAGAAAACTTTTAAAATACTCTCTTATAAATTTTTTTTTGAACAATTGGGGTTTTTTCTTTATTAAAAAATGTGTGTATAAGTAATAAAATATGGAATATACTACATTCCCAAAAAGGAGATTGTGTTGTTTTGTAACGATTAATATAGGGTTCTGCTTAAGAACATACACTTTGGGCTGACAGCCTGGATTGGATCCCTAGCTTTTGAACTTAGCAGTCATGTGATTGGGTGCTTTGTCTGTCTGTGTCTCAGCTGTCTGAAGTGGTTGAGAGGATTAAATGAGCTAATAGGTGGAAAATATCTGACAGACAGTGAGTGCTATGTAAATGTTGCTGTCATCCTTTGCATATATTACATCGTATGACTTGATCACAATTTTGTGACCCAGCCCTACTTGGGGGATAGATGATATTTTCATTTTTTGGTTTTACTCTGTTGCAGTGAATATCCTTGTATGTACACCAATGCCTGCATTTAGTAGACCATGTCCTGAAGGTGATAGAGTGATGTATACATTTATACCATATAGAAAATGCTGCTCTATTTCTTTTTCTAAGTGCAGACCAGAGTTTAAATCCTATCTCAAGCCACTTACTAGCTATACGACTGGTAAGTTATTCAGCCTCTCAGGACCTGTTTCCTCTTTGATAAAATAAGAGGAACCGATAGTATCTACTTCAATGCTGTTTATAAGGATTATATGGAAAAAGCATGTAAAACACTTAGGGAAGTGGTTGGGCCATTATAAACGCATCAGACATGATGTAACCAAAGGAACAAATAGAAACAGGATCATTATTGTTAATGATAGCATTCTTGCTTCCCCAGAGTCCTGTTCACGATTCTCCAGTAAATGAATAAATGAAGAATGAGTGGTTCACTACTTTCATGGGATTATTATAAAGCAGAATAATGATGGTGTCTGTCTGAGAGCTTGTGCATTTTTGCTTTTTTTTCTTCCCCTTCCTACTCTTCGTTACCTCACTGTCTATCTGCTCTGCAATATTGAGATTCCTAAAAGAGGCTAGGTTTTAGAGAATGAATAGGTGCTTTGAAAGTACCTCTGCTGCAAAGATCTCTTTTCCATCATCAGAGAGGTCTATACAAAATTTCTGATTTGGAGAAGAGCGAAATGGATTTTCAAGGAGGTGCCAGTGGAACCCCTTCCCAGGATACGTTTGTGGTTTTTGTTGGAAAGGAAAGTGAAACCAGATGAGCTGCGATTGTTTACGGCTTGCCTGCCTGAAAGGACCTGGGCATTTGAAGTGGTTTTTACCTGTTGAAATGCAATTGTTCTGGAGTATGTGAATGCTGGATACAGAAGACTGAGTTACAGAAACAAGAAAGGAAAGTGCTTGCCCTCACTGCCCTCTGGCCTCCTGAAACATTGTGGGTTTCTTTCACCATCTGCTCTTGAGAGGCTTGGATCTCCAAGGGTTAACAGTCCTCGTTTTGTGTCCATTGAGTCCTGTATACAAACAGGATGGAAAATGCAACTCTTCATCTTGTCAGGGCCATTTTTCATTTCTCTCAGCAGCTGACTTGTTTTCACAGACACCTGGAAGCCCAGCAATCCTCCCCTTGGAGGGGAAATAAAACCGATCGCATTCCCTACTATGTGGTCCTGAGAGGCAAGACCCGTCAGGTTTACCTGCAGTCGTCACTAGCCTCTCTTTGCTGTGACTGCCATGAAATTGTGCATTCCAGGCTCATTCTTGGCTGGCTAATGAGGAGCAGGCTGGCTGACAGAATAAAGACTTCTTTTGCGGCTTTGTGCATTCAGTTTGTGGCTTGTTTGAAACAAAATTGTTCTCTCCTCTTAACCTTTCTGCCTTTGCCACTGTAGACAAGAGACAGACATAAAAGCGTTTGGAGAGGTTAGGAATGAAACCTCATGTAATTACTGTAGGAAAAGGCTTAACAACGTTGGGATTTGGTATTCTGTTGTAGTTCTTTACAGTCCTTACTTGACAAGATTACGCCTAGGACTATTGGAAATGCTTTATTCTTCATAGAAATGTCTATAATGGTTTTCTTAAATTGACTCTATTTGCCTTCTCTGGCTGTGTTGGTATCTCCAGTTACAGTCTTGAGTTGAATAATTATTCCTCTGAATTTGGTTGGTGATCATATGGTGAAGTTGTATAGGTTTATGATGCCTGAAGGCTGTTTTCCTCCAAATATCCCATCTTTTGCCTTCTACATCTCAGGGACACTCTGAGAATTGGACTTGCTTGATGAGAGTCAAGATTGAGGGTTTAAAATAACATATGTTATTTTACTTCATCTGCCATGTGGAAAGGCTTCATTTTTTCCTTCTTCAATATCTGCCTTTTTCAGGGATCCTTGATCGTGCCTTTAGGTCATCTGTCCGTATACACTAAATATGTTTAATGACAAGCAAGCTCACTGCACTCAAATACAGTTTCCCACCTACCTCAATCCCTTATGTCAAAGGTGTGTTTCCAGAAGCTTCCCTCTACAGGCCAGCTCAGGCATGTAGTTTCTCTTCATGGTCTTGAGGTGAAGCTCGTGTGTTGAAATTTTAGGTTCATGAGAAATTTCTCAGCCTCAGTTTCACTGTTCCTCTTTTTTTTTCCCCTCGCCATGCCTCATGCATCATGCGAGATCATAGTTCCCTTATCAGGGATTGAGCCCGCACCCCATGCAGTGGAAGCCTGGAGTCCTAACCACTGGATCTCCAGGAAAGTCCCCACTGTTACTTTATTTTAAAACAGGGTGTCAGGTGGGTAAGGACTTAGACTTTGAAGCCTGACAGCCTGGGCTCCAATTTCAGCTCTGTTGCTTCCCAGCTGTGTGACCCTGAGCAAGTTTCTTAACCTCTCTGATGGCCAATTTCTTCCTTTTTCAAAGGGGATGGTAATAGTAACTATCTCATAGTACAGTGTTTGGCATGTAGTACACCATCATGAAATGTTTGCAATTGTTAATCAGTAGACATTCAAAACTGTGAGCCTGCTGTGAGCCTGGTCTTCCGGATGATGATGGTGTTGATGACAGTCATTGTGATGATAACAGAAAGCAACATCAGTAGTGATGGTTAGCATTTATTCTGCATGTACTGTATGTTAAGAGTTCAACATGTGCTTTTTCATTTCAATCTCAAAGTAGTTCTATGAGGGAGAGGTACTGTTGTCATGTCCAAATTTGACAAGAAGGCTGAATTGTTACCAGTATTATGTAACTTTCTACTGATCAGAGCTAGAAAGTCGTAGAGCCAGGATTTGAATCTGGGTTGTATGATTTGAGTTGGGCTTGATTTTAATTTCAGTGCCACATCAGTCATGTTAAAATGAGCTTCATTTTGAGTCTGTTTGACCTATCCCTTTCAATAGGGAGATTAGATTCAGATCAGTTTTACTGGACAAAGATATTTATGATAGGTGCTGCTTATGGTGGCTTTCCTCTCCTTCCACTGGGTTGCTGGCTTAAATATTATTCTGCTATAATTACACACTTGATCTGGAGTCCCACTTCATGCAAAGAACAATAGCAGCTGTTTGTTCTTCAGAGAGCTTGTTCTGTGCCAAGTTCAGATTTTTTCCCAAGTGTTTCACGAGTGCCTTTCTTGGGTACAAGCTCCACATGATTAAAAGAAAAAAAACAGTGAGACAGACTGTCCAATATGTGGAATGTTTTGAGTATAATAAAATCAGCTGCTAGATCTTTAAAGACAATGAATACCTTTCTTTCCCTCTCTTCTCTTGGTTTTGTCAGTTTTAGTCTGCCCCAGTCTTGACTTGGGAAGGTGATTAGTTTAACAATGTGTGTCTCTCGTTTTCCTTTTTTTGGTGTGTGTGTGTGTGTTCCTCTCTGTGCTTCTTTGAGAGACTCAACTAGAAGTCAGAGATTTATCTCCTAGAGGGTCAGTCAGTACACTCTTGAAGTCAGCAAGTGTCCTTTTTTTGGGTTTGAACCACTTAATTAGGCTCTAGGATTTCAGGTGCCTTTAAGCTGTGTGTAACACACTTAGATATCACAGAAATGGGCCTCTCATGTTCTCTCTTCCTTGGAGAAGTTCCTGGCAAGAGAAGAAATACTCCTAAATGTCTCCCTGGAGCAGAATGTCTTTCAGTATTTTTCAGAGGAAATTAGGTGCTTCATTTAGTTAAAATTTAAGTGTGTCTTACTTTCTATATCAAAAGATGGAAATCTTAACTTTAAACCAGGGAAAGCAGAAATGAGTATTTTTTTCTTTTTAATTTCTTTAAGAATCCATTTTAGAGTTCCAGTTTAATGAATCAGACTGTAAAGAAGCTGGCAGAGAAACCTCAAACTGAAGTTGTTATTTGTCCCTACATCTTCTGAGAAGATGGTTTAAGTAACTAAGTGGTTATGGTTTTATTTATAGAAATTTAGTTTACACTATATTTTAAAAAACTCAACTGGTTATATAGCTACAGTAGAGTCCGTTTGTTTTCATGTTCAGAAAATCTCTTTTCTGTAAATACCCTCCAAAATGGTTATAAGTCAATGGTTATAAGTCACTTAATGGTTATAAGTCGCTTATTTATAAAAAAGAGTCCATATAGATAATCAAATATAGTTTTTCTCCAGGTTTCTGGTTAAAAAAAATTAGCTAATGGAAATCTACATAGTTTGGGAAAGGCTTTTGAATGATTTTATAAACTTTGCATTCAAAACTGTAATAACCTAAGGCTATGATATATTACAAGATTCTGAAGTATATTTTAAGTGTCTGAAAGCGAATTATTTCTTCACGGTTTTAGAGTTATTTTCTTGAACTGAAAAGCTTTCAAACTTCGCCATCTATGTAAAAGTTTAAATATAAGTTCCAAAGGAATTCTATTTTTTATCAAGGTTCAGTTCAGTTCAGAGTACTCTGCACTGATAATAAGAATGTCTGCCATTAACCTCACACAGAATGTGTCACTTGGGAATATTACCATAATTTTCCATACATGTAGTTTATAAGAAAAAGACTGCCACCATAATTCACGTTTGAGCATGTCCAGTGGGCAAAGGGCATATTTCAGGATATCCAGATACCATGAAAGGCTTGTTGTTGTGGACACCTCTGCAAATAGCAGGTCCTGGAGGCTGGCGTGCACACATCATGTTTATAACTCTGTACTCAGCCTGTCCAGTCCCAGAGCCGTGTTGCATTTAAAGAAGCATAGTCCCATGTGAATTTTGATCTTCACTCATGTTTTTACAAAGAACCCAGGTGGTACCTGTAAAGAATTTGCCTGCCAGTGCTGGAGAGGTAAGAGATGCAGGTTTGAATCTCGGTGGGGAAGATCCCCTTCATGGCAACCCACTCCAGTATTCTTGCCTGGAGAATCCCATGGATGGAGGATTCTGGTGGCTTACAATCCGTGGGGTCGCAGAGAGTCAGAAACAACTGACGCAACTTCACGTGCACGCATGTTTTTACGAGGTATTGAAGGTTGTCCAAAACCACTGACTATATGACAGCTCTTACTGAAATTTTCTCGCGGCTCTTTTCTCTAGCTACTCAGTGCTTGAGAACTTGGCTTTCACTTACACCATCATGTACCACCATTCAGTTCCTTAGCTGTGCTGCAGAGAAATGTGTACAGTTTCTTCCTAACAGACTTTGTTTCCCCAGCGGTAGGCAGCCTCCATTCTAACTCTGATGTGGAAACTCATCAGATTGTCCCTTTCCTTTTCATCCAGTGGGGGTCAGGGAGGAAACCCAGTTGGGAAAGAGAAGAAGAAATCCAGGAATTCTCCTGTATTAATGTTTTCATCACCTGCATATTGTGTCGTTGTTCCCAGATTCAGAATATTTTTGGATATTCAGAATATTTTTAGATTCTTTCATTGTGAAAGTTTAAAGTATTTTAAAAATTTAAAGTGAGAGCTTATTCATAAGTGGAGAAGTAAAAATAGTAATGCTGTATGAATGTAACATGTAAGAGATCAGAAAGGACAGATTTTGAATTATCCAGGTTCAAAGGTGATTCATTATTTGTATTATAACATAATAATGCAGAAACTTGCCTCTGGCGTAACAGTTTCCTCGAATGGGCACTATTTTAAATAAGTTGGCGCAGGGTTAATGAGATTTTATTTTAATAATTATGGTAACTTTGAAGAATAGCTGTTGCCTTAATTTTTTTCTAGACTTGATTGTGGTAAGTTAATTTCATTATTCACATGAGAAAATATTAAAGCATTATACTAACCTTCCTGTAGGTCATCAATATATATAGTCATATCCTTGGGTCTCATTTACATTTTTTAGAAGATATTTATTTTGTATGCTTATATGCCTACCATCCTCATGCTGAATTCCATCACATATGGTGTGGAAGAAATTAATTCTGATATTGCCCACGCTCTTTCCCTGCCTCGTCTACAACTCTGCACAAAATAGTGATTTTTATTTCAAATAAACTCCCCTGTGTTTGTGTAAATGTGCTGCTCTTAGAGACTGCAGGTATAGGGCACAAGAATATGGGCTGCATCTGGTCAGAAATGACCATGAACCCAGACAAGTCAATTAAGTTTTCTAAGCCCTTTCCTTAATTGTCAAAAGAAGGTAACTACCTTCTTGGGTGAATTGTTTAAGCATTCATTTGAGAGAATATGTAAGTTGGTATAGCTACTGTGGAAAATGTTATAGAGGTTCGTCAAAAAATTAGAAATAGAACTACCATAGAATCTAACAATTCAAATATATCTCAAGGAAATGAAATCACTGTGTCAAAGAGATATTTGCATCCCCCTCCCCACCATGTTCAGAGAAAAGTATTATTTATAATAGCCAAGACACAGAAGCAACCTGTGTTTCCATCAGCAGATGACTGGAAGAAAAAAATGTGGTGTATGCATATACAATGAAATGCTGTTCAGTCATAAAAAGGAAACTGTGATTTGTAACAACAGAGATAGGCCTCGATGCTACCAGGAAAGATGAATATTATATGATCTCACTTATGTATGAGAACTCATAGAAGCAAAGTAAAAATTGGTGTTTTCCAAAAGCCAGGAGCGGGGATGGGGTGGGGTGGGAAATGG
Source organism: Bos grunniens (assembly GCF_055505025.1). Taxonomy (NCBI): domain Eukaryota; kingdom Metazoa; phylum Chordata; class Mammalia; order Artiodactyla; family Bovidae; genus Bos; species Bos grunniens. Next base: position 36,019,955 of record NC_141186.1, read on the forward strand.
GTGAAAAAATTGAAATATTCTAAATATACTGTGTTTGGGGGGATAGTAGGTGTTGAACTGACCCTTCTTCTACCCTCCTTTAATTGGAAGGTACTCAAATCTTTTAAACATGGAAAATAGCAATCAACTGATATGGATTTAACCTCTAAGATATAGATTTAACCTCTAATATTCAAATCAGTTGACTAGGAGTTTGCCATGTGTTTATCTGTAACTTGCATATTTGGTTTCAAATAATGAGAAGATAGAACTTAAAACCTAATAGGGCTTTTCCAAAGTTTTACTTCTTTTAGCTTCCTGGAGCTAACATTGCCTTTGGGGGGTAAAACTGGTTTATATAAAGCTGTTTTCCTTAAGGTATTTCCTTTCACAGTAGCACCGCTAAAAAGGTAGACTCAGCAATAAAAAAATTACATCATAAAATACAGTTAATAAAATGCTTGTCTTGGAAACCTGTGAAATAACTTACGTATTACTCTTGAAAAAATGATGAGGGTAAAAACCTGGGGACTAGAACAAGTGAGTAAGCATCAAATTGGTTGAACATGTTTTTGAGTGCCCATAATGTTAGTAAGTCTTTGATAGATATTTTAAATAGTTAACTGTTTCATTTTGTTATTACCAATTAGCTGTTTATTTTTTTTCCTTCTTGCAACTGTCACTTGAATAGAGACAAATTAATTTTTAATATGCCATTGTTTTTACATCAGATACTGGCATATTTGCTTGATTTACTGTTTGTGGTAATGATCAAAATTCTGTCTCTCATCAGTAACTAGGACATAACAGTTTTGCTTTTATGCCTTAAAATAATCGGTAAAAAGTTAGTTTTTCCAGCAGGAGCCATCATGTGTTAGATTTCAAGTGACTAGGAAGGAGAAGTAAGGTTTTCTAGGATAAATTTTGGGAAAACAATGAGAAAGATTTTGTGTGATTATAGCTAACGTTGAGGGCAAACTAACTTGCTTCTTATATAAGACTTTGTGTCCATCAAAAATTGCCTGCATCCACATGGTCCGCTAACAGGATTGCGGCTGAAGGCAAGTCAAAGTAATTAGGTATCAAGGAGGGGAGAGTTATTATGATTTGTTAAAATGGAGCTAGGCAGGCCAAAAGTGGGATGAGGAACAAGGCCAAGAAGAAAGCTTAGAGGAGTCCAGCTAAAGTTTGGTCTAAGAGAAAGTCTTTGTCAACACACAGGGATACAGGAAGGCCTGTCCCCTTAGTCGCTTGGCTCTTTCTGGATGCTTAAAAATCACACCTCTGAGATTGCACTTATATCTTTACAAAATCATTTCTAAAATTTTATGGAGAGAAACCATTTTAGATTAATTATGTGATTCATTTTGACTTTAAATTTTCTTTATGAGCTGGGTTGCCATTTGTAAAGCACTTTCCTATACATTATTTCATTTATGCCTCACAAGAAATCTAAGTAGGCATCTTAAAGACAAAATTAAAGCTTAAAGAGATTAAGTGACTTGGCTGACATCATACTAAAGTAAACTTCAAAACCTGAGGTTTGAATCTCGATCTTAAAAATATTTTTAGGTATCTTTAGAAACAGCTTTAAAGGTAAATACCTTTAAAAATTTCTTCTGTAAGGAATTCTGTATTTGCAAAAGACTGAACAGAACAAAGAAGGAAATTAAGAAAATTAGTGATCAAGTCTTTCAATTATTCTGTTTTCTTTTAAGCTGTAAAAATGTTATATGAACTTAATTGTAGAATTCGTATATATTTCAGTGAAGGAGAAAAATATGTTTAATATATAGGTGCATATACAAATTCACATGAACACATATTCTTGCAATACCTACCGTCCACATTTGCCTCAGTGACACTTACAAAGAACATTCTTCAGTGACATTTGGAAATCACTTTTGTCATTGGTGTCTTTTTCCTAAGGCTACTATTAAATGACACAATTGTCGTCTTGTCCTCTTGGTAAGAAGTATTGCTAGCGTCTAGGAAGTGTTTTTTAGAAAGCAGCTTATCAGAACTGTGTAGAACAGTGCCCTTTTCTCTAAAGGTTAGTGCGACATCATAATCTGAGATTGAAAAGAGACATCAAAGTAGACAAGGAGAGACACTGTTTGCTCTTTGAAGCTGACCCTGCCACACAGTGAAACCACTCTGGCCTGACTGATGCTGCAAATGTCTCATTCTTTCTCTCTCTGTGTTAATAACCCGTTGCCCAGCAGGGGGCAGGACAGTTTCTTTCTTTGTGGGAAGAGGGCAGCCAAAGGCTCCTTGTACTTCAGGGAGTCTCAGGGCTAAGGGCAGAAATGTAATTGGCACTTTCCTCCTCTTTTAAATGCAGAACTAGCTATCTCATTTTAAGCAAATATTTTATCCAGATAATTATAGCTTATAACTGTTAGGCACTTGCTCTCTGCCAGGCGCTGTGCACATGATGAATGTATTAGCTGGGTAAATTCTGTTAAGATTTATGACATTATTTTTAATACCCGTTTTAAAGATGAATAAAGTGAGGTTCTGAGAGCTTAAATAGCTTGCCCACTGCAGCTTTTTTTGGAGGAGGGTTCAGGATTGGGAACACGTGTACACCCCTGGCAGATTCATGTTGATGTATGGCAAAACCAGTACAATATTGTAAAGTAATTAGCCTCTAATTAAAATAAATAAATTTAACAACAACAAAAAGAAACAAAAAATAAAAATAAAATTAAATTAAAAAAAAAAGCTGGCATTGAGTCGTTTGTAAGTCATTAGTTGATTTACAATATTAAGTGTTTCAGTTGTGTAACTTAGTTATTTGCAATTTTTAAGTTATACTCCATTTATAGTTATTATAAAACATGGGCTATATTCCCGGTGCAATACAGTGTATCTTGGTAGCGTATTTATTTATTTTGCCCATAGCACTTTCTTAATCCTCTGCCCTGTCTTGTTCCTCCTCCGTTCCCTCTCCCTACTGGCAACCTCTAGTTTGTTCTCTGTATCCCTGAGTTTGTTTCTTTTTTGTTATGTTCACTCTTACGTTTTGACTGCATCTTATATAAAGGAAGGTTCAGAGATTTTTTTATAAGCTGCTGCTTCTTTGGTAATTCATTTCAGTATCCAAAGACACCTCCTGTTGTAAAACTCTTTGACTACAAAAACTCCAAGTAGTATTTTATTTCTTACGTTCATTGAGGACAGTTCACTGAGGACAGTTGCGTATGTAACAGCCTGTCCTTCAAGGTCTACTTCCTTTCCTCTGGGGCTTTCAGATTTCACTGTTTGTAAAATTCTTCGGGGGAGCTTGTGAAAATTTCGTATTCCTGTGACCTGAAGATTCCAATGAAATGAATCTGACTTGTGTCCTAAAGTGTGCTTTTGTCGTCGTTGTTGTTGTTTTTTTACAAATATCTCTAGTGAGAAAGCACTAGGTTTGGAGAAATTCTAATCTAAATAGCAAATTTTGAACTTAAGTCTGATTCTCAGAGTCACTAAATGATATTAAATAGATTGTCTAAATGTATATAAACCAGTATTTGTGAAATAAATCTCAATTTAGAGGACCTATGTTGTGAGATCTTTTATAAAATTTGTGAGTTCATCTTCTTCATTCATCTCGTTTGTTAATGCCAGATTTTGTCTTAGAGGGAGATGCATCTCTACATGAGAAGCAGTATTAAAGATTTCTTTCCTACCTCTCTGCTTATAAATCCCAGCTCCTCAGTCACTTTTTAAAAAGCCTGTTCTCCCAACCCCTCTGTGACATGTGTACCTCCCTTTTGAACTCTCAGGTTTCACATATTTTCATCCCTGTCTCCATTAGCACACTTGGCAGAATTACAGGATGCTTCCTCAATGGTCCCCGACCATCATTTTACTGATTACCCCCTTGTCTTTTTCTCCTGTTTGCCTGAGGGCTTTGATTTTTCTGATTTTAATTTGTGGCATGTATCTAAGCTTTAGCAGCAACTGGACCCCATCCTGTTTTGCCTGCCCTTAACCAGAGCTTTGCCCTCCAGGAAGCTGGATTTTCCTCATTTGTGCTATAGTCTTTCTGACCCGTCTTCCATTGCATCATTATTTTGACTTTAAATCCCACCTTCAAGGTTATGGAGCCTGGTGGAAAGAGGATGCTCTGTCTTTATCACCTGGACTTTGCCGGAGGAGGCTCAAACAAAGTATGTATTTTGGAATAAAGATTCCAGAACATGGCTGGAGGCCTTCCCTTTGTTTGCTTGGCCACGATTTGATTCTGTAATATCAGCTCTTTCTGAATATAACTTTCAACTTCACTCACATAATAAATGATTAGCCTGCAGCACAGTGTAATAGCTGATTTTGGTCTATGTTTTACGTGTAACAGAATCAAATTCATCTTTATTTGTCCTGATGCTCAGTTAGAAGGAGAACTCCAGTAATAGCAGTAACAACAGTTATTACGAATCACATTTTTCAGACACTTCCAGGGCTTCCTTTCATTTCACGTTCCTTACAGTCTTGGCTACAGTTTGCTGGCCACCACCAAGTGCTTTCCACTCGTCTGTGACCAAGTCTTAGATGCCTGTCAGCTCTTCCACTAGAGAGAATTGGCTGTTTGTGCTGTTTTCCTCTCTTTAATTGTGTGCATCCTGTCATTTGCAGAGTCCTGGGCTTCCCTGGTGGCTCAGATGGTAAAGAATCTGCCTGCAATTCAGGAGACCTGAGTTTGATCCCTGGGTCAGGAAGATCCCCCGAGGAAGGGATTCGCCACCCTCTCCAGGATTCTTGCCTAGAGAATTCCATGGACAGAGGAGCCTAATAGGCTACAGTCCATGGGGTCACAAAGAGTTGGACACCACTAAGCAACTAACACTTTTACTTCATTTTCATCAATGGTATTCCAAAGTATCTCTGTATCCATCTCCTTCTATCACTGTTCCTAACTGGCCAAGCTGACGACGCCCATCACGCCCACTGTCATCACTCCTCTGTCTTCTCCAGCGTTTAGTTTAATCCCCTTTCCCAGAGTTGCTTTGGGATCCTGTGTTGCTTCTGCCTTTTGTACGTGTGTTCCCCCCAAGTTTCAACATGGTTGGACCTTTCATTTCCTCACCTGGCCAAATACTACTTGTTAACCAGACTTCAATTTTGACAACGTCTCCTCCAGAAAGATATGTTCTTCTTATTGTCCTTCCTTTGGGTGCCTATAGTATCCTTTCTTTATCTTTTAACATATATCAGACTCCATAATTCTGGTCTTTTTTTTAAAAAAAATCAGTTCATCAACTTGATCACCAGGTCCTGGATGTCAGGTCTGACACACAGTTGGTGTTTAATAGGGGTCAGTTGAAAGAATGAATGGACAGCTGAACCTAGCCTGTCCTGTACTGAGTAGGAGCACAAAGCAATAGCTATAAATTTACATCATCCTGTGTCTGAAAATTGCATATCTTTAATTGCCTTTCCCTAGCATCCTGTACTCTCTGGGGGTTACTGCTCGGTTTTTAAAACCCTAACCCAGAAGAGAGCTCAAAGATCTAAAGGCTCACATCCTTCCCCTAGCTTTACGTTAATCATGTCCAGAAGATTTGAACTTGAGAATTGGAATGTCTGTACAGTCTTTGCCTAAGTTTCCTTCTCTTTGCCACAGGAGAAAGTGACTTTAGTCACTTTAGTCTATGATGACATTTTCAAGTTACCTGGTATATATTAAAACAGGAAAATCTTAATTCTTCTAATCTTGATAAGAACGGACCTGAAAAGTCTTAATAGCTAAATTCTGCTACTATGGTGCCTACAGCCATTGGTTGTAGCTTGATTGTCTCTGAGACTTTTTGTTTTCGTAGTCCCTCTTAGCTGTCATAAGAGAGAGGAGGTGTTCTGTTTCAGGCAATCATGCTGGGAAGCATTTATCTTATCCATAGCATTCTTCAGAGTCACACCTTAGTTCTAGTCACCATCGCCTCTCATCCTGGTTGCCAAGCATTCCGTTTACAGGTTTCTCTGCCCACCTCCTTCAGTAGCTTCAATTCTTCTTTTTTATAGGTCAGTGGTTCTCAAACCATTTGATCTCAGCATTCTTAATCCCCCCTCTTTCTTTTGTAAGGAATAATTGATTTACAGTATTATTTTCAGGGATACAACATAGTGATTCAAAATGTTTATAGATTATACTTCATTTGTAGTTATAAAATATTGGCTACATTCTCTTTGCTGTACTATATGTCTATGTTGCTTGTCTATTGTATATATAATTGTTTCTGCTTATTAATCCTCCACCTCTATCTTGCCCTTTTCCACCTTTCCTCTCCCCACTGGTAACCTCTAACTTGTTCTCTGTCTGAGTCTGTTTCTTTTTTCTTATATTCATTCAGTTCATTTCACTGACTCAGTCATGTCTGACTCTTTGTGACCCCATGGACTTCAGCACACCAGGTTTCCCTGTCCTTCACCAACTCCTGGAGCTTGCTCAAACTCATGTCCTTCAAGTTGGTGATGCCATCCAACCATCTCATCCCCTGTCATCCCTTTCTCTTGCCTTTAGTCTTTCCCAGCATCAGGATCTTTTCCAGTGAGTCACTTCTTCGCATCAGGTGGCCAAAGTATTAGAGCTTCAGCTTCAGCATTAATCCTTCCAATGAATATTCAGGACTGATTTCCTTTAGGATGGACTGGTTTGATCTCCTTGCAGTCCAAGGGACTCTCAGGAGTCTTCTCCAACACCACAGTTCAAAAGCATCAATTCTGTGGCACTCAGCTTTCTTCACGGTCCAACTCTCATATCCACACGTGACTACTGGAAAAGCCATAGCTTTGACTAGATGGACTTTTGTCAACAAAGTAACGTGTCTGCTTTTTAATATGCTGTCTAGTTTGATCATATATTCATATATATGCTGTCTAGGTTGGCTTACATTCATTAGTTTTATTTTTAAGGTTCCAAATATACATGATAACCTGTAGTAACTATCTTTCTCTGACTTACTTCACTAAGTATAATATACTCTGGTTCCATCCATGTTGTTGCAAATGGCAACATTTCATTTTGATGGCTGAGTCATATTCCACAGAATGTGTGTGTGTGTGTAATGTCCTTGTCTATTCATCTGTTGTTGGACACGTAGGTTGTTTCCATATCTTGGCTACCATAAATACTGCTGTTGTGGACATTAGGTGCATGTGTCTTTCTGAATTACTGTTTTTGTTTTCTTCAGATCTATCATATGGTAATTCTATATTTAGTTTTGTGAAGAATCTTCATACTTTTTTCCACAGTGGTTTCACCAATTTATGTTCCCACCAACAGCGTTCAAGGGTTCCTTTTTTTTCCCACATCCTTGGCAATATTTGTTATTTGTGTTTCTCTTGATGATAGCCATTCTGACAGGTCTGAACTGATATATTATTGTGGTTTTGATTTGCATTTCTCTGATGATTAATGATGTTGAACATCTCTTCATATGCCTGTTGATCATCTGTGTGTCTTCTTTGGAAAAGATAGCTGTTTAGGTCTTCTGTCCGTGTTTTTAGTCATGTGGTTTGTTATTTTGATGCTGAGTTGTATGAACTGTGTATACACTTTGATTATTTACTCCTTCTCAGTCACATCGTTTACACATATTTTCTCCCATTCAGTAGTTTGTCTTTTTGTTTTGCCGGTGACATCCTTTGCTGTGCCAAAGCTTTTAAGTTTAATTAGGTCCTGTTTGTTTCTGTTTTCTTTGCCTTAGGAGACAGATATTTTAAAAAAAAAAAGCTGCAATTTATGTCAAAGAGCATTTTACTTTTTTTTTTTCTTCTAGGAGTTTTACAATTTCTGGTATTACATTTAGCTCTTTTATCCATTTAGAGTTTATTTTTTCATATTGGATGTGAATCTCTTTCTTTTTAATAGACTTTAGTTTTTAGAGGAGCTTTGGGTTTACTGAAAAATGGCACAGAAAATGTATAGAGTTCCCACATACCCTTTTCCCTTTACCTCATAGTTTCTCTTATTAATAACTTCTTGCGTTGCTGCTGAACAGTCACTAAGTCATGTCCAACTCTGTATTTTTATACAGTTTTTCTGTAAACCCAAAGCTGCTTTAAAAATCACTAACATAGTGTGTATTTTTGTTAGCATCCATGAACCAATGTCAATATATTATTTAATCAAAGTCCATAGTTTGATTCACTGAGTGAATGGATGGATATTCAACTAGTGAACAGGTGAATTCAGTGATTAGATGGGATTTTGAGTGAGAGTGGAGGACTTATTTCATTATGTAATTATTGTGTCCTGGAAATGACTAACTGCCCCATTAATAATATAATTGCTGTCAACTCTGAGTTAAGTTTGATGCAATGGTTTCATATATTTGTGTTAGGAGCGCTTATCAAATATACGTTCTAGATGGAAACGTTTCCATCAAAACAGTCTTGAGTTGGTGGGAACAATGCACTTTGAATTAAGACTTCAGTATTCCCTTGCCTTTGCCAGTCTTCCGTGAGAAGAAGAAATAATTGATTAAACATGTAGCTTAAATGACTAAGAAAGACATAAAATTATGCCAGTTGAATTTTAATATGTGTTATGTGTTTATGTTTTTCAGGTAAGGAATTATATTTCGTTCTGCCTGGTTTCCTAAGGAGCCTGACAGGTGCTGTCTTCTCGTGTTCATTTGTACCTTGCCAAGTCATACAAAATGTGCTTGCCTGCAAAATTAGAGCTTCAGTTGTAAGTAAGATGCTCTGTGCTTTTGTCAGTGGAGTGAACCCGGAGGTAAGAGCTCTGCAAGACATTCTGCGTTGCATTTGCTCTCTCTTAGGCTGATGTCAGCGTGCCAGTCAGATTCATAACCTCTGATCGTAAGCTCCTCTCCCTACACCAATGTGTAGACCATCTGTCCTCATACTGTTCCTGCTATATTCTTCCTTCTTGGGGCGGCTTCCTTTTCCCCTTCTGCTCCATTGTTTATCATTCATTATTAAAACGCAAAGCCTGATGATTTCCTATATATAACAGTTCCACTGTAGTACAAAATTCAAATATGAAAATACAAATTTTTAAAAATTATCAGTTGTAGAGGAACCTCGAAAGCATTGTGGTACTTGAAAGAAGCCAGAGACAAAGGCACCGATATTATATGATGCCATTTATATGAATTCTTTAGACAACTTCATAGAAACGGGGAGTGGACTAGAGGTTACCAGGGATGGGAGGAGGGAGGCAGAGAGTATGAAGTTATTGCTTAATAATTACAGAACTTTTATTTGAGTTGATGACTAAGGTTTTTTTCCTCCCTGTGTTATTGAAATATAACTGAAAAAGTTTTGTAAATAAATAGTGATGATGGTTGTATAACTGTGAATGTAAGTAATGCTGCCCAATTACTCATTTAAAAATGGCTAAAATGACTAATACAGTGTGTGTATATTTTTATATACACACACAAATCTATATGTAATCACAGTTTTTAAAATGTTGAAAAATAAATCAACCATAATCCTACCCCTCTGAGATATCACTCAGGCACGTTTTTCTTACCTTTTACATTTTTAACAATTTTCTTGATAATGTTTCTTATTATTGAAGTTAAACTCATGTAGTATAATAAATTCTACATCACTTCAGTATTTTTTCCATACCTTTGGAGCCTTCGCATCTATACTGTCAACTACATAAGATTTCATCCTAATCAGGGACATTGATCCAAGACCAAGTGCTGTTCATCCCATTCCTGGTCACGCGATCTGTCCGTTTTGTTCGTTCAGCATGCAGCTCTTGAGCACTCACCGTGTGCCAGTCATTCTTCTGGGCCCTCTGAACCCAGAGGGTTCTTCTGACCTATGCAAACTACTTGTGTGGGATATATTTCGAGTGACACTGGGCTGAATGTTCTAGGATTCTGTCCCCTTCCTGGGGTCTGAGATTCTCTGATATAGGGCATTTAATTTTGACACTTTAAATGCAGGTAACCTGGCCATGAACAAGCAATGATGAGCATTTTCCAAAGTAAGCTCTATTGGACATTCCCTGGTGGTCCAGTGGTTAGGACTCTGCAGTCTCATTGCTGAGTGCCGGGGTTCAATCCCTGGTCAGGGAACTAAAATCCCACAAGCATATGCTCCAGCCAAAAACCAAACAAACAAAACAAAGTCAGCTAGCTCTTCTTTCTTATTCTGTGGATGCTCGACAGACATGCTTTAGGCCTTTCCTCAAAACGGATTTGTAATATAATAGCTCACTTTCCTAGAATGCTAATGAAGGAGGGTGTAGTCTCATATTTTAAGAATGAGAAGGACAGAGCTCGCACACAATAGTGGAGTCTTGGTGAATACGTGTCTATCTTAACGTGTAAATGAATTCTCCTCAGGCTTTCTTTTCTTCTATTAAAATGTATCCCATTCAAGATTAGAGAATCAACACAGGAAAAATGAATATATTTTAAAAATACGACAGGGACAGGGGAAAAATACACATTTTCACAAAAGCCTTAATGAAGTGCATTGAAGTGTTTTTTAGCATTTTTAAATACTGGTGGTAACTAGGTTTGCTTCAGAAACATTTATCTTGGTTGATTTATAAGTGAGATGGTGGAGTAAGAATAATTGGAGAAACTGTTTGGGATCTTCTGGACTATCTTATCATTGTGTATAACGGTACCAGGCGTATAGTAGGAACTTGATATGCAGCTAGATGAATGAAGGGATTTTTGAAAGGACAGAACTTTTTAACATTAGACCATGAATGTTATCACCACAGGGCCAAAGATATATTTTAACACATGATCTCAGGGAGATTGGAGAGGTGATCATGGGATGGTATGACTCCTGTTTGTATTGTTATGAGCATCTGGCAGTAAGAACTCTGTGCTGATGCCTTTGTAGATAGAGAGCAGATAGCATTGCTTTTCCTAGAGATTGATAAAAATAGGGCTTGTTTTACCCTACCTCCTATTATCCCCTTCAGAAGCTAAGTATCCTGTCTGTTTTCAGGCTTGTATGTGGGCAGATGTTTCAGAGTCTATTTACAAACATTTCCCAGACATATTGTCGATCAGCAGGTTTCCTCAATTAACATGCAGCTTCTTCAGTCTGTTTTCTGTGTTCTGATTGTATGACAAATGCTATAGGGTTTTGTAGATGCAGGGACAGAGAAGTTTACCAACTCAGCAGAGTCCAGGGAAGCCTGATAAGGAGTCTGAGGGCGAAGTGTACAGCATGGAATTCATTAAAATTGCACAGGAAGCAGTTTGGTTGCAGTCTTGACTTGAGTAAGAACATGGCCAGTTGTTCTGTGCCTATCCTGCCGGGTCCTGGGCAGTGCACACACACATTCACTCACATGTGGTGTCTTATGGCATCCTCTGAAGAGTTTGGAAGAGAGACTGGAACCTTTATTTCACAGATGAGGACAGAGTGGCTCAGAGGCCATAGAATTGACCGCAGTTTGGACAAATTCTCAGTGCCCCCCAAGTCATACTCTGTTGTGTCAGGCTCCAAAGTCCTACCTGCTCATATAAACAAGGAATTATTGAATGAGAAGCGTGTTCTGGGGTGTGTTGGATTTTTGTGAAAGGAAAAAGATATGGATGCATTGTCTCAAAACATGAGCACAGAGATTCTGAGAGTCATCTCTTAAATATGAGAGACAATGTAAAATTTTGACATGGTCCCTGATACCCTGTAAGTCATGAGTTCTATTGCTGCTGTTTTTGTTATTGATACAGAATAGCAGAAGACTGTGTAGACAGCCTCTGTTCTTGTACTTAATATGGTGGGCATGGTTTTGAGAAACACGGGTTGGAGTCAGGCTCTCCAGGTTCAGATCTCAGGGTTGTAATTTCCTGGATTGGTAACCCGTGGCCAGCTCATTAACGTGCCTAAGCGCTGCTCTTTGTCTTTGCACATTGGGGATAGTAATTGCACTAACCTCCTAGGATCCATTCAAGGATTAAATGTTAAAGTCATGTGTGAACTGTACCTTGTACATCTGGCACTCAGAAAATGTGATTAATGTTATTATCAGTCATTAGTGTCATTGTCAGTTGATCATTATAAAACCCTAAAAGGCACCCCCATTGGAAGCTGATCCATGGTATTTCCTAGCAGAAATGTGAATCTAGGTTGCTGATTTGATATGTGAGTGGTGTGTGTGTGTGTGTATTGAGTATACATTCTTATCAGATGCTTCAGCTGAACTAGCACAAGAGAACCAATTATAAGTCTCCTTGGAGGCAGTGGGGAGGATGGGTGCTCGTTTCATTGTAAACCTATGATTGAAAACACTTTGGGACTGGAGTGAGAAGATGTGGCCTGAAGCCATTGGCACAAAGTGGAAAGAAAACTGGGAGCTTTGGAAAGCACTCTTGCTTACAGTGAGCCTTTTTATGTTAGAAAATTGTAAGAGGATACAGAATCTAATTTTAGGAGACCTAATGAGGCTGGTTTCACAGGCTAATGCTATGTGTGGTTGGGTGTGTGTATTCAGTCAGTGGAGAAGTGGAACCTCAATCTTGCCTTGTCACCTACTTCTGACCCATTTGCCAGAGGTAGCTGGCTGGAGTGATGCTGATGAAGTGGAATCTGATGGCCTCAATTTTTGAAGCCTTTCATTGATTCTAATTTGACAGGACTTACTTGGGTTTTGGTGACCTGGCCCTGGCCACCTGCTCATCGAAAGTCTTTATTTCTTGCTTGCAGCAGAGTTGGAAGGGCTGATAGTAGGTGGTGGCGGTTGGTCGTCAGTGAGAAGTGGCTGAAGCCCTTAGACCAAGCTTTCAGGCCCCACAGCTTATTAATGGCACTTGCCTGACATCTGTAGACACTTGCCTGGTGCTACAGACATTTGTCACCTGTGGACAAAGATGACTGTGGTGTCTTTAGTATAGGAATTTATCTCCCCATTGCTATGTTCCCATCAAACTTTCTTCTGCTTACCCTCATTGAGACATTTACACAATTGGAGCATTCCAGTGTCTACCATGTTAGATTCTGACTCCGGGCACACTTGGTGAATGAATAAATTAGTTCCAAAGATTGACTAGGGGGCTTCCCTGGTGGCTCAGACGGTAAAGCGTCTGTCTGCAATGCAGGAGACCCGGGTTCGATCCCTGGGCTGGGAAGATTCCCTGGAGAAGGAAACGGCAGCCCACTCCAGGATTCTTGCCTGGAAAATCCCGTGGACGGTGGAGCCTGGTAGGCTACTGTCCACGGGATCACAAAGAGTCAGACACGACTGAGTGAAGGGAAGAAGAAGAAGAAGAAAGATTGACTGGTCTCTTACCTGAGACCAGTAGAAGTTGCTTTTATCATTAATTTTGGGGCAGATCTCTGTCAAGCTAGACATCCATCCATCCATCCATCCATCCATCCACCCACCCACCCACCCATCTATTCCTTTTACTTTTATTTCTTAAATTTTAACAATTTAGAAGTCCTTCCAATTCAGTTGGTTCATTTATTTATTTATTTTGGCTGTGCAGTACAGCATTTGGAATCTTAGTTTCCCAACTGGGGATTGAACCCATGCCCCCTGCAGTGGAAGCACAGAGTCCTAACTTCTGGACCGCCAGAGAATTTCCCTCATCCCTCATTTTAAAAAACTTGAAGTAGATAGTATTAATGTTCAGTTTTGGCAGGTGAGGATACAGGGATTTGTAATATTTGATGAACGTTGTTGTCTTTGAAATTAATAGTATTCCCTTAAACAAGGCCCCTGGAGCATTATTCATCTAAAAATAACCACTGTCAAATCCTAAATAAGTCTGCTGCTGTGTCAGGGAACTTTTCATATGTGTTCGAGATCCACAGATAGAATTGAAAGACCCTTTGCAGTGAGACACATATAAAGCTATAGGTGAGTTAAATGATGGAAACAGAGAATGAGGGGTGGGTAGCCAACCATTTCCTCTCTGAATTCATTTTAACAAATATCCGTGTTGTTTCTGAAAAGGCTATGTCTGGGAATTTTAGTTGTTAGAGCTTCTTAGGTAAGATAGATAGCTTTGGATCTGGGTTTGGGCTATAGCTTGTGTACTCACTGGTGGGATGACCCTGAGTGGGCCATCTCATCTCCATGGGTGTCGTGAACCCTGACTATAGAGATAAGAATGGCAAGTCTCACAAAGACACCTTCAGAATTCATTGACACAGTGCCTGTTAAGTGCTTGGCATAGTGCCTGGCATGGTCTATACATTTAATGGATGGTGGCAGTTATCATTGTTAAACTGTTCATATTGAAATGCCTGATTTCTTCAGTTGTAAATGAGAATTAGCAGAGGAAAAAATCTTTGCTTGTGGAGCTCTTTGGTTACCATGTGTTGCATTTTGTTTGGTCTTTAATAGGCTGTTGATAATAATCACTATCTATGCTGCTCTGGGACCTGGGGGTTGCATTTTTACACAGTTTCCGCTGACTTTGATCCACAGCAAGAGTTATGTATACTCAATTTCAGTGCTATCTGAGCATGAGTGGAGTCTTCAGATTGCCCTTGACCCTTTGACAACATGACTGATTATTCTGATTTATAGTCTCCAAATGATAAAGCAAGTCCACAGAATCTCACTGATCCCACTTATTCTTCAGTTCAGTTCAGTTCGGTTCAGTCGCTCAGTTGTGTTCGACTCTTTGCGACCCCATGAATCACAGCATGCCAGGCCTCCCTGTCTATCACCAACTCCCGGAGTTCACCCAGACTTAATGTCCATCGAGTCGGTGATGCCATCCAGCCATCTCATCCTCTGTCGTCCCCTTCTCCTCCTGCCCCCAATCCCTCCCAGCATCAGACTCTTTTCCAATGAGTCAACTCTTCGCACGAGGTGGCCAAAGTACTGGTGTTTCAGCTTTAGCATCATTCCTTCCAAAGAACATCCAGGGCTGATCTCCTTTAAAATGGACTGGTTGGATCTCCTTGCAGTCCAAGGGACTCTCAAGAGTCTTCTCCAACACCACAGTTCAAAAGCATCAATTCTTCGGCGCTCAGCCTTCTTCACAGTCCAACTCTCACATCCATACATGACCACAGGAAAAACCATAGCCTTGACTAGACGAACCTTTGTTGGCAAAGTAATGTCTCTGCTTTTGAATATGCTATCTAGGTTGGGCATAACTTTCCTTCCAAGGAGTAAGCGTCTTTTAATTTCATGGCTGCAGTCACCATCTGCAGTGATTTTGGAGCCCCCAAAAATAAAGTCTGACATTGTTTCCACTGTTTCCCCATCTATTTCCCATGAAGTGGTGGAACCGGATGCCATGATCTTTGTTTTCTGAATGTTGAGCTTTAAGCCAACTTTTTCACTCTCCTCTTTCACTTTCATCAAGTTCCTCTTCACTTTCTGCCGTAAGGGTGGTGTCATCTGCATATCTGAGGTTATTGATATTTCTCCCGGCAATCTTGATTCCAGCTTGTGCTTCTTCCAGTCCAGCGTTTCTCATGATGTACTCTGCATAGAAGTTAAACAATCAGGGTGACAATATACAGCCTTGACGTACTCCTTTTCCTATTTGGAACCAGTCTGTTGTTCCATGTCCAGTTCTAACTGTTGCTTCCTGACCTGCATACAGATTTCTCAAGAGGCAGGTCAGGTGGTCTGGTATTCCCATCTCTTTCAGAATTTTCCACAGTTTATTGTGATCCACACAGTCAAAGGCTTCCAAATTGCCAACATCCGCTGGATCATGGAAAAAGCAAGAGAGTTCCAGAAAAACACTTATTCTTACATTACCTCAATTATCACATCAGCATTTGTTAAAAAAAACCAAATGATAAAAAGCATTTGATAAAAAAAAAACTTAAAAATTTGATATCAAAAACATTTGATTAAAAAAACAAACTTAAAAAAATCAGCCTTATCCAGGGGAGAGGGGAGCAGAGGGTGAGATGTATGGAGAGAGTAACATGGAAACTTACATTATCATATGCAAAATAGATAGCCAATGGGAATTTCCTGTATGTCTCAGGAAATTCAAACAGAATCTCTGTATCAATCTAGCGGGGTGGGGTGGGGAGGAAGAAGGGAGGGAGGTTCAAAAGGGAGTGAATATATGTATACCTATGGCTGATTCATGTTGAAGTTTGACAGAAAACAACAAAATTCTGTAAAGCAGTTATCCTTCAATTTAAAAATAAGTAAATTTAAAAAAATAAGGGAAAAAACCTCAACATTCAAACAACGAACAAAAAGTCAACCTTACTCACTTTTAAAATGAGAGACCTAAAACAATGCATTCTGCTTTCATTTGTCTATTATTAGAACACTTGCAGGGAGCAATCAATACAGTGAAATTGTAAACGAAGCAGTCTGCATGACTCTCGTACATTCATTTTCATGGGAAAAATTAAGTGCTACGAATATAATACAATTCCAGT
Organism: Bos grunniens; assembly: GCF_055505025.1. Classification (NCBI taxonomy): domain Eukaryota; kingdom Metazoa; phylum Chordata; class Mammalia; order Artiodactyla; family Bovidae; genus Bos; species Bos grunniens. Next base: position 36,036,251 of record NC_141186.1, read on the forward strand.
AGGGATTTGAAGCAGTGTTTGGAAATGAAACGACATCCATTGGTCTTTAAATGTAACTTTGCATCTCCTTCAGGAATAATTTGCTTTTAAATGATCAATAAAGATTTGGCGAGCTTTTTGAGTAACTTAACTGTATGTACAGGTTCAAACATTGTTTAATATATAGAGAGAGACTCTCATGTGAATCACAGTGGTCAGTAGGATAATTTTAGGGTCTGTTCTCTTGCTCTCTATCTCTTTCTCACTTACTCACTCTGTCTCTTGTCCAGAGCTGTTAATCCAGATATGATACTGGATTTAGGCTCCCTGGGAACTCCTGGTAAATGCATAAATATATTGAGAGATTGCGTCTTTTTATTAAATTTTAGCAACTCTGCTTCCTTCAGAAAGCTTCAAAGGTTATGTATCTGAGTGGAGAACAGTCACTAAGGAGATTTCAGTGCTGCTTGCTGAAATAGAGATTTGACTAATGATAGTAAAGGTTATATAGATAAGATAGTGTATTTAACCCTCAAATGAAAATGAGCTGGCACGTTGCCAGCTCATCCTCATTTGCTAAATCTTTTCTCATATGCCTTGGTCTGTCAGCTCTGGAGAAAATGGACTGAGAGTTTGTACTCATTTTTGAAAAGGATAAATGGAAGTGAGGAAGGGCCATTATGCTGATAGGAAGGGCAGATTGGAATTTAAATCAGACCGAAGATGAGGAAAGGTAACAGTAGGAGTTAAGGCTAGAAATTTTGTTTTAGCAGCCCTGCATTGCCCTTCCGTGGGGGACAGCAACTGACAGCAGGGGTGCCTCGGCCTCCTGCAAACATGAAGGCTGTCCCGTTGCCTCCACTTCCTCCTTGGGGGATGACCTTCTGACTACCTGTCCTCTGAGCTTTTGGACTAAGCAGGCAGGGAAGAAATAGCCCAAACTGGGAGTGATTTATTTTTGTTTTAATATGCCATATAAAGCTACTTTGTTTCAAAATTAAGTTGAAAAACCCAAGAAAGGGACTAGCTGAAGATTTAAGCAGTCTTCAAATTACCACATCTGCTACATCTGTCCCTATTAACCAGATGGTTTTTTGATAGGCTGAATCTCATTGCAGGAGAGATGGATGAGTTTTCCTTGTCTGGTTTGTCTCTTGGTTTGTAGTTGCCATTGACAGATGGTGTTACAGCAGAGATATCTGCCCTGGTGGGCAAATCCAATTTATTGTTGTGATTTCTTTTACCCAGTATATAGTGTTTTGTGGTAATTTAAACATCAGAATCATGGACATTTTATATATATAATTGGGGACTTTTCTGTAGGAAAAAATCAAGTTTTTTTGCAACCCTGGGCCCAGGAACGAAGTAGATCCTCACCCCTAGAAGGGGCATGAGTTTTCCAGTTTGTCACAGTACTCACCATTCCTTAAGTTTTTATACCCAGCTTATTTCTGATTTGCATTTCTAATCAATGAATTCTAGAATCACCGAGTCACCATAAAAAAGAATAAAATAATGCCATTTGCAGCAACATGGATGGAACCTAGATGTTATATTAAGTGAAGTAAACCAGACAAAGACAAATATATGATACTGCTTATTTGTGGAATCTTTTTTAAAAAAGAGAAACTATACAAATGCACTTACTTATAAAACAAAAATAGACCCACTGCATAGAAAACAAATTTATGGTTATCAAAAGGGAAGGGGATGAGGGATAAATTAGTAGGAGTATGGGATTAACAGGTACATACTATACTGAATAACTTATGCTTAAATGTTGATGTACAGTCAATCTATGACAAGATTTTTGCATGATTTCCTCAGGTAGTCAAAATGGAAAAACCTAAGTCTCAGAAGAGTTTTGAATGTTATATTGAAGAAATCCTCATTTTAAATCAATTTCACATTCTTGTTTTTAAGTCATCAGAAATAAATGAATAAAAAGTATGTAGTGATGTGAAAACTTTAGCAGTCTGGTCTTTTTTTTCCTGCTGTAATATTCAGCTCCTTTAGAAGGCAGTATAGAGCAGTTTAATGTTAGAGTCTGGGGCAGGGTCACCAGTTTGGAATAATTCTGAAACCTTCTATCTTTCTTGCATGTAAATTCTGGGAGTACAAGGAGTTCTTGGAGATGTGAGAAAAGGGATGAAAGTTAGATTTTCTGCTAGGTATTGTTTAGTATCATCCCTAGGAATCAAATAAGAAATGTGTATGTACAAAGTATTGGCAAGTTTTTGTGTCTTTTATTTTTTTGTGTGTGTCTTTTAAATCATTCTGGCCAAATATTGTCTTCATGTCTGTTTTGTTTGACTACTAAGTGCCAAAGAACTGGACTGTAATCCTAGCACAGAAACAATGAAAAGAAAGCCAGAAGCTCTTCCTCTCTAGTTTCTGTTGTCTCAGATTTCTGGCCTCTATCTTTAGACTAAGACTGAATTCATTTTATTCCTGAACAGGTTGGCAAGAGCTATTTTGCTTAATTGATTTACATGGTTATTTTCTACTAGGCAGCAAAGTAATTTAAAGGGGAAATTTTCCACAGGACTTAGAATTGTTTAATTTGACATTTTATTATCATCTTTATACCATATCTGAACCCCAGATAATCACTTTAACAATATTACATCTGGTGGTTTCTAAAATTTGCAGACCCTGTGCTTAAAACTTAGCAAGAATAGAGACTGCATCTTACTTTCCAATCTTGGCGACTACTAACATTTAATGTTTATCTTAGTCCTTGATTCCTGGGGGTACATGTACACAGTTTGCTTATTGGCTGAGTTTTAGGAAATACTGTTGACTGTTTAAAACACTAAAAATTGCAATTTATGTGTAATAATGTAAATTTCTTTATATGCTACTGGAATTCAGTTTTAGCCAGACTGCAACCAAATGTTAAGGTTGGCTATGCAATAGTGTTTTTAGCTATAACATAGAAATTACTTGTATATGTGCCTGACTTGGCAGAGAAACATCCTCATGTTTCCTTTGGAGCTCTATATTCTGACAACAGATTGCCTCCAAGTTTCACCTTTTCTTTATATACTACTTGTTATATCACTGGAGTATGTGTTGTACATTTAAAATTGACATTTAAATCACCTTCCAGGGATAGTGGATGAAATAACCTGTTGTATTTTTGTTACCCTTGGAGTTATCCGATCACTGTATTTGGAGGGGTGGGAAGATATTTCCAGAGACGATTTGATCCTGCTTCTTTGCAGAGGATATGGTAAAACTTGGTATGGAGATGACCATCTCTCTTATTAAGAACAATCCTCAGAAAATCCAAGGAGGAGAGTTAGATAATAACTCACCTGCTTTTATAGTTCTGACCCATTTCAGTTTCCCACAATATTCAGGCTTAACAGGAGATGGAAGATATACTATTATATTTTTTTCTTTAATGGCCACGTGTTTATGTGGTTTTTCATAGATCCCTCCATTCTGTGAAACACTTGTGGCATAAACAACTATTTTTGCCTAACTAGCACCTATCCCCTCAGTTTTGTTTGTAGTCAGCTTGGTCTCAAGCAAAGCAGGTTGACTCCAGTAATCCTTGATGAATTGTGATTGGTCTAAGCCAGTCTAGTCAGTCCATTCTGCTTCAGCAGTGATTGGTATAAAGATGTGCATTTGACTCAGTCCTAACCAATGAGGCTTAAGGGGAAGTGGGAGAGATTCCCTTCCTGAATAAAAATGACTCCCATGAAGGTAAATCCTTTTGCCCCTGTCTCTCTTGCTTTCTGCTTTAATAGAGGATATGTTGCTTGGAAAGGTAGCAGCCAACTTGAAAAATGAGGAGACAGGCTTGAAGAAGAAAACTCACATGCTGAGGATGGTAGACTAGAAAGGGAGAGCTGTGTCTTCATCAGCATTGTGGAATAGCTGAATCACTCCCAGGGACCACCTCTCTCCAGATTTCTAGGCAAAAAATAAACTGCTAATTATTGAAGCCACTGTTATTTAAGGATTCTCTTATTTGCACTCAAAAGTATTCCTAATTGATATACCATGTAAAGGTAACATGCAGTGGAGAAGTTCAGCAACTCAACTAGATGAAAAGACAGCAGTGTATTTTATCTCAATCTGCTATTCTGTAAATATTATTTTCTTTTGGCCTGGAATGAAAGACAGATGTTGAGAAATGTAGACTCCCGGTATTTGTGGCCAAGTTTTAATTTTTAATTGAACATGAGGTCCCAAAGTATTTGGCAACAGAAAGAAAATAATCTAGCATTTCTTTTTTAATTAAATCATCCTGTACTACTGTATAACTGAAGATCAGAGCTAGCAGGGTTGCGTGTCACGGTGATTTTAGTGTTGCTGTCTTTTATTGCAAACTACTTGTTTTAAAATCTAGTCCAGTCTGCTGCTTAGGCTATAGTACTGTATTTACAGTAGACTGACCCAGAGTTTGCCTCCAGAGACCCTGAGTATGACTGTATTCCTGAAACAGCTGAAGAGGTCAGGAGGTGGAGTTTACTTTCATTAGTGATAGGAGCCTCCAGGATGGGTTCCCAGGGAGGGCAGGCACAGGTCTACTCAAGGAACCTGGGCTTGTTGGGGAGTTGCTGTAATATGTAGATAGAGCAAGATTAGTAGTGTCTCTTCTGAGTTAGATTCAGCTTCATTTCTAAACCTAAAGAGCTGTAGGTTACTGCACTTAGAAATTCAGGTAAAACCAAATCTACAAGGGACCAGACGGAATATGTCTGTTGTTTATTAAGTATTGTGCAAAATGTTATACCTGGAATATTAAAATGCACTGATTGTGTGTGATTCAAACCAACCTCAATGTTTAGCTAGAATTACTGAGAATTTTCATCTAGGAAATATTTTGAAATAAATACATTTGTTTGCTAATATATAGATGTAAGAAACGTCAAAGTAGCCTATGAATGTAATAGTAATCTTTAAGTGGCCTGCATGAATGAGTAGATGAACAGTTTGTAATCAGTGCTTGGTTCAGTATAAATATATTTCTGTATAGTTTGTTCTCTTCAGATTGAATACCCTCCTCCCTGTAATAATTTGTTAATCCCTAATTTGTAGAACAGAATTTGAAAAAATTGGATAAAGCAGAATACTGATTCAGATTACCCAGGTCCAGATTTTCACAGAATCCCATTTAATAGGACCAGAATTAATCAGATTTTGTCATATGCCAAGGTTTTCTCTTTTAAATCTCAAGAGTTATTAAAAATGGTAAGTTATCATTTTGTGAGGCAATGTCATGTGGGTATTGATTAAAAATCAAGGTAAAGCCTTACTATTTTTAAAAAATAATTGGCTTCAGTACACACTTGGGCTCTACTAGAGGAATAATGCTTGTGTAGGTAAAAAAAAAGTTTTATCCTCGAGTTCTTTCTCTTTTTTTCCCTTTCATTTACAATTCAAAAGAAGGTTGTTAAGAATAAATGATGCTGTAGACAAGCTAACATGAAAGCAAATTTTTTGATTTCTTTGTGTCACTTCTTTGGCATGACTGTATCTCCTCTGACAATAGTGCAGTGCCCCCGTGTGACAGAATATCTTAACTGGTCCTTCTTGCTGCTGCTGCTGCTGCTGCTAAGTCGCTTCAGTCGTGCCCGACTCTGTGCGACCCCATAGACGGCAGCCCACCAGGCTCCACCGCCCCTGGGATTCTCCAGGCAAGAACACTGGAGTGGGTTGCCATTTCCTTCTCCAATGCGTGAAAGTGAAAAGTGAAAGTGAAGTCTCTCAGTCTTGTCTGACTCTTAGCAACCCCATGGACTGCAGCTCACCAGGCTCCTCCCTGCAGCTCACCAGGCTCCACCACCCATGGGATTTTCCAGGCAAGAGTACTGGAGTGGGGTGCCATTGCCTTTTCCACTGACCCTCCTTAGTTGGATGAAAATCAGGCCTGACTCATCTCTGCAGAATTTGGACTTTAGGCCCTAAGATTTGAGGAGGTAACCTACTATCAGTCAGTTCAGTTGCTGAGTCGTGTCCGACTCTTTGCGACCCCATGAATCGCAGCACGCCAGGCCTCCCTGTCCATCACCAACTCCCGGAGTTCACTCAAAGTCATGTCCATTGAGTCGGTGATGCCATCCAGCCATCTCATCCTCTGTCGTCCCCTTCTCCTCCTGCCCCCAATCCCTCCCAGCATCAGAGTCTTTTCCAATGAGTCAGCTCTTCGCATGACGTGGTCAAAGTACTGGAGTTTCAGCTTTAGCATCATTCCTTCCAAAGAACATCCAGGGCTGATCTCCTTCAGAATGGACTGGTTGGATCTCCTTGCAGTCCAAGGGACTCTCAAGAGTCTTCTCCAACACCACAGTTCAAAAGCATCAATTCTTCGGCGATCAGCTTATAATTATTCTATTTCATTTCTTTACTTTTTCCTATCACTGTTTCCCACACAACAGCACCCAACTTTATTTTAAAGAAAAATTTATTTATTTACTGATTTTTGGCTGTGCTGGGTCTTTGTTAAGGCTTCCCTGGTGGCTCAGATGATAAAGAATCTGCCTGCCAGTGCAGGAGACACGGGTTCGATTGCTAGGTCTGGAAGATCCCCTGGAGAAGGAAATGGCAACCCACTCCAGTAGTCTTGCCTGGGAAACACCATGGACAGAGGAGCCTGGAGGGCTACAGTCTATGGATTTGCAAAGCGCTGGACACGGCTTAGCAACTCGACAACAACAGGGTGTTTGTTGCTGCTCAGGCTTTTCTCCAGTTGGAGTGAGCTGGGGCTGCTCTTCAGTTGAGGTGCTTGGGCTTCGCATTGCAGGGGCGGAGCACGGGCTCTAGGGTGAGGGGCTTCAGTAGTTGAGGCTTGTGGGCTCGGTAGCTGCGGCTCATGGCCCTAGAACACAGGCTCAGGAGTTGTGGCGCACAGACTTAGTTGCTCTGCAGCTTGTGGAATCTTCTCAGATTAGGGAACAAAACTGTGTCTCCTGCATTTGCAAGTGGATTCTTTACCAGGAAGCCACCAGGGATGCCCTAACAGCACCCATTTTTAATGACAGAAATCATGTCAGGGCTTTTACTGTTAAAAAGTACTGAGTTCCTTTCCTTAGATGTGCATCCGGATTCTTTACCCTGGGTTCTGTGGTCGCATGTGATCTGTTCCCTTCCTTGGTCTACAGGCTCATCTTTTGCCACCTTCTCCCTCATAGGAAGTTTTCTAACTGCACTTACTGTCTTTACCCCAAACTCACTTCTGTCTCTAAGCACTTGCATCTGTTGTTTGTCTAGTAAGGGAAACCTCTTTTCAGATCTTTGCTTGACTGACTTACTCTCCTGGTTACAGACTCCAGTCCTGTGTCACCCCAATCTTTCTTGCTATGTCACATCACCCAGGTTGATGAGTCACGCTTTCAAGTCTGAATTTATTTTGTATATCCGTATTTCTATTGTCCGTCTCCCTTTCTGTGGATAGAAGTTCCATGTGGCCCACTGTAAGTATTTCTAAGGACCATGGGATCGCCCAGTGCCTAAGGCACATAGTAGGCACTCATTGATGCTCCTCAAATGGAGCAAAAGGAAGAAAACAATGTAAAAAATATACCTGGAATATTTTAGAAGTAAAATGGCAGAATTAATTGAGGCCATCGGAGAAGGCAATGGCACCCCACTCCAGTACTCTTGCCTGGAAAATCCCATGGATGGAGGAGCCTGGTAGGCTGCAGTCCAGGGGGTCGCAAAGAGTCGGACACAACTGAACGACTTCACTTTCACTTTTCACGTTGGAGAAGGAAATGGCAACCCACTCCAGTGTTCTTGCCTGGAGAATCCCAGGGAGGGGGAGCCTGGTGGGCTGCTGTCTCTGGGGTCACACAGAGTCGGACACGACTGAATCGACTTAGCAGCAGCAGCAGCAGCATCCAAATATATTCTTACTCTCTTCTTCCAGATCACATTCTGTCCTTTGTATCATAAAATGTCTACGTCATCAGGAACTCCATCTGGAATAATACCTCCTTTCTTTTTTTATTTATTTTAAAAACAATTCAGATGTAACTCAAATGCTTATTGAAGCCCCTTCATCCAGTCACAAGCTTAATACTCAGAGCAGCAGTTCTCACACTGTGTTCTGTTCTTAATCCAGATGAAACACCATTAAAACGTGAGTGCTGTCAAATAAGTTGGTGAAATCCAGCAGTATCGTATTCCTTTAGCATATTCCAATAGCATATCAAGGGTTTTTCAAAGTCTGTAGTAGAGAAACCCCTTATTCCTTTGTGTTACTATTCACTATACTTACTTAGCCATGGAGTGCCCATCCCAGTATATTTTGCTTTCTTCCAAACTCCTATTAAGATTGTATGGAACTATAGCCTGTCCTTCTGCCTACAACCTTTGGCATATCATGGCTGAAATAGCCAGTGGTATTATTAGCATGACATTTCAGAGAGAATTTAGAGCTCTAATAAAATGCATATAGGATGAGTTCATCCTGGGGCTCTCATTTCCCCAAATCCCCACTGAGGCCCCCAGGGCTGAGGGTATCAATTTTCCTAGGAACCCTAGTTGAGAAGCTATGCTTTCTAGCACATTTATGAATGGAGTCCTAGATAACGTAGACTATGGCCTTTCAAATCACTATGTGTAGAAGATCACTGGAGAGAATCACATTCTCTTCAGCTATTTCCTAGATGTCATCTGTGAAGTAAAAATGGCATCATTCAGAGATTTTTGGACTTTCTGAATGCTGCAGAAGTTTGGTTCCCCAACAAGAAAGTATGGTAGTACATGCCTGTGGTATAGTTGTTAAAGATTGGTAGAGTTTTAAAATCTACTTCCCAATCATAAGAAAATATACATTGCAATAGTTCTCCAATGTCAGAGACTCAGTGTCTTTACCAGATTGAATGGTTTAGCATCACACATGCTAAATTTTCTCTTCTCCTAGACTCCCATTTTGGCATAATTTAATTCAAAAGCAAGGTTTCTTATTGTGAAATATTAAGCCAAGGTGTTTTATATAAAAAGTGTTGAATTATTTTATTCTCCGGGTGGCAGAGTTTAAATAAGATGAAAGTGTAAATCTAATCAACTACAAGACCATGTCTATTTTATGCTGTATAGATTCTTGAAAAAAGACTGATTCATATGCAACAGTAATTCATTTAATCTCAACAAGTCTTTGCATAATTTTATATTTCTTCACTCTACAGAGTCTGCCAAGAATTTGTTCATATAAATCTCTTTTCCCCTGCTAAATTGGCTTCAGAAAATATTTGAAAAGCAACCAGACTATTAACCCTTTAAATCATAGTTTCTTTCCCCCTTTTCTTTCCCCCCTTTTTTTTTTTTTTGCTAGTTAGATTATCTGAAACCAGGTTTTCTGAGAGGTTGAGTTTCCACGTTTTTCTTATTATGCACAGAATTTTCTAATATTGGAGCAGCCAGCTTGGAGTGTCTCAGCTAACCTCTAGATTTTTTGGTCTATGATTGGTTGAGGCTGGCTCCTTCCACTTTTTTAGTTGGCTGGAATCAAATGTGTTGCCAGTCATTCTGCAGTTATGGTGGAGTGTAGATGGAGGAGATCATAGTTCTTTTCTTTCAACCCCTTGGTGTCAATGAAGTCCCTCACGTTCCTTCTTTTTTGTGCTGTGGATCAAAAAGCAAGCCCACATGTTTAGTTTCCAGTCTTAGTTTCTGAATAGCGGTTGGAAATTAAAAGCATCTATTCATTGTGATCTTCAGAGATTTGGTAGAGTTTCTAAGTCCACTTCCCAACTGTAGGAAAATGTCTACCAGTTTTTGCATAGTTGGGGCAGTGGAAGGCTGTCTCATGATTGTCCTTCTGCCTCCTGGTGGGGAGAGTTAAACATGTAGCCAGATATATAATATCTGCTGCTGTTGTAAGAACATGGGGATATTTTAGTCATTTTTTTATCTATAGTGTGTGCTGAATGGTAATAGCCAACATTTGATGCCTGTTTCTCACTGTCTTTCTCAGATGGAAACACTGAGGCACACGCAGATTAGCTGATCGCTTTAAAGTCACTTGGTGATAGAGTCAGAATTCAAACCCAGGCTTCTTGGTCCCAGAGTCCATCTACTTCACCATTGTACTCCTGTGTCTGTTGAATGAGTTCATTATAAATGGAAGAGATAAAGAATAAAGCTTAAGGAATCTTGTTTGGATTTCTTCTGATCAGATTGAAAAATTGAGTACTCTTGACTCCAAACCTGGGCCTTTTGATTTTACAAGACTGTGGAGTTTTACACTGTGGTTCTCCTTAGTGCTGTGTTTTTCATTATGATCTTTCATTTAACATATATTTATTGAGCACTTAGCATGTGCCAGGCATTATCTGAGTTAATGCTGTTTCAGCAAAAAGTAAAACGGTGGAGAAACCCTACTTTCATGTAGCATACCTGCTACTGGGCAGTGCTGCCTATTTTTTTGAGCCAGGTATGCAGTAAAATTTCCTGTCCAGAGACTTTGTAGTTATGGCCACACTCAGGTAATTCAGAACAGAGTCCTGTGCCTAAGGGACTTTCTTCTGGATGGCTGAAAGATAACTTGAGCAAGTCATTCTGGTAAGAACCTGAGAGATGAGACAGAATCACTTAGATATCTTCAGTATGGTGGCGATTTTTGTTGCTATGGTAACCACTTCTCTTAGCATCCCTCTCCACTGCTACATCATAATTTTGACAGGACAGTGTGAGTGAGTTTATGAACACACAAATGTACTTTTTACAGAGCCTGGTTGGAACAGAGGAAATCTGTAATACCTGTGTTGTCTTTATAAAGATCTTCAATGTTCAGGGTAATTAAACCTGTCTGTGCAGGCTTCTAATTGCCCCTGCCTCGCCTGGAATATCAGATTGCTTTGTTTGTAATGATAGTCTGCCTACAAGCAATGGGCTTTTTAAAATATATATGTTCACAGGTACACCTAGCAGATTCTCACTTTTTCTAATCCAGAAAACATGCTAATTTTCACACAAAGCTCTCTGAAGCTCATGCTACATCTCAGTGAAGATGAAATACTTGAGGCTCTAATGAGGCCCTCCTCTGTGATTCAGATTTCATTGCTCTCACTTTAGCATAAGTTCTCCACAAAACTGTGATTATGATGTGCATTTTACATGTCAGAATGACTGACTTTATCATCTTTTGTTGTTGTTGTTGCTGGTTTCCTGAGATTAATAGGGAGCACTACTTAAAGAGGAGTTGTGTGTTCAAGAGGCATAGATGCCAGCCTGTTTTGAATGGTGGCACAAGTTACATCTGAGGAATCTAGTCACCATCCTGGGGAACCCTGTGAGCAGGAGAAAGGCCTTGGCAGAATGATTTAGGAAAATATAAAGAAGTCCTGAGACCTTGAGTAGTTTCCACAACCAGAGATACCAAGATAAGACTCTCTGCTCTTGTCTCTGCCATCTGGAGGGTCTCTGTTTCCTTCTTGAGCTACCTTGGGGTTGGGGGGGTGTCAGATCAAGACATTCTGTGTGAAAACCCCAGTAGTGAACTTTTGATGAGGTAGCTTCTTTTTTCTCCCGTACACCCACCCATTTTCCTCACTACAGTGTATCCACAGTGACAGAGGGATTTCACTGCTGGCCATACCCCGTCCCCCTCCTAGGGCCATCATTTTCTCATTCATGTATTGACAGTGATGTCATAGGGGAATATGAATTCCTATGAAGCAGTGTTCAAAGTATTTGTTACTGATAGTATTTGTTCATCTGGGAGAAACAAAGTTACAAAATAGCACATAATGTTCCATTGTTTATTAAAAGTTATTTGTATAGTCAATATAGGGCTTCCCAGATGACTCATGATAAAGAATCCGCCTGCCAGGGCAGGAGATGAGGGGTTGGGAAGATCCTCTGGAGGAGGAAATGGTAATCCACTCCAGTATTCTTGCCTGGGAAATCTCATGGACAGAGGACCGTGAAGGGCTACAGTTGTTGGGGTCACAAAAGAGTCGGACACGAATGAGCACACGCACAACAACAATGGATATAGTCAATGTAGTTTAATACAGAAATCTGTACAGTAAATATGGTATAATATCCATACAATAAATGTAGTGTATTATCTATGCTTTACAAAAATGAAGTTGTATATAGTAATACATGAGGACTGTATGTGTGCATGCATGCTAAGTCGCTTCAGTCATGTCCAATTCTGCGACGCTGTGGACCGTAGCCCACCAGGGTCCTCAGTTGATGGGATTCTCTAGGCAAGAATACTGGAGTGGGTCGCCATGCCCTCCCTCAGAGGATCTTGCCAACCCAGGTATCAAACCCAGGTCTCCTGCGTTGGCAGGCGAGTTCTTTACCACTAGTGCCACTGGGAAGGCCATATGTACCGTGTATGTATGTATACATTCTGTGTCGTTCATATGTGTTTGTATAAAGGCACACATTTATGTACAGTTTGAACAAATCTAAAGCAGTATGTTTATACTGATTATCTTTGTGTGGACAGACTGCTGCTTGTAGATTTCTTGGTATTTGTGTCTCCTGGTGTTTTGCAATGAATATGTAATTTTTTGGTTCAGATGTTATTTTTTGAAAGGGCATTTACTCTGTGTCCTTTTGTTTGTAGGGCTGTGTGCTGCTGGTTGGAAATTCTGGAAGACAGCTCGTAGGATGGGGTGAGGAGCAGAGAGAGGGCAGGGTGGAGTTGGCAAGGACTCTTAGTGAGTTTTGAAAGGAAGGAATGATGGAAGGGAATAAGGAAGGAAAGGAAGAAATGAGAAATGAAGGAGGGAAAAGTACTGTGCTCTAGTTTGAAAGGAAGGGACACATCTGTAAAGGATGCTTAGTGATGCTTGACTTGGGAAGCATGAGTCCAAACAGGACACATACATTGTTCATGGGAGATTCATATGCAAAAAGAGGAGCTTATTCATCTTACTCTTATGTTGCCCTCCTTAGTGTTTTATCAACTTCTAGGTTCACATTCTCATGTTTGTATGTGACTCTTATAATAAGTTGACTTCATTTATGCTCAGAAATCTATATCATCCTTGATCACAGGCTACTTACGACTTTTTATAAAAGAGTTATGAAAAGGTAAGAAAATTTTAAGGCAGGGCACGTGACCAGTGCTTAACTAAAGTGAACCACTTATGCTTTGCAGATAAAAGAAGTGTGAGAGAAGAGGTCCTTTTGAAAAGATAAAGCAAATACTCAGCATTGCCACGTTTGGGCTGGGGCACGAAGGTCATCTCCCTTTCTCCTGGCTGTTGCTGTTACTGATCAAAAATTCGTTCGTCTTTGTCTTGGTCTAGAAATGTGTGCTGTGAAGAGAATTGCATCAAGTTCTGAGACTAATCCTCTTTTCATCATCTTAGGCAGTTAGGTGTTAGATCCAGCCACAGTGCTCCTGGCAGTTTTGTAGAGTTTACTTCTACTGTGAGAGTGCCCGGTCATAGCTTTCTTAAAAAGAAAGTCTTCTTGACCAAATCGTGTCATGTTAACCTGAGACAACACAGCCTGCCGGTTGTGTGTCGTTTTGACCCTTCAGAAACACTTTGATGGAGAGCTAGGGAGACAATTCAGAGCCCCAAGGAGAGATGTGGAGCCAACAGATTCCTGTTCATGGAAGATGTTGTTAGTGGTTATAGAACCCTCCAGAATCACTGTTGATCCACTCGATGAGACAGACTCTGCCTCAGCAGCAGACATTTAAGATTCTTACGTTGTTTCCTTCTGACGGTCATCTTCTGCCACTGCATAATGGTTTATGTGGGGCTGGAGCAGACTCAGCCCTTCTGGGCCTAGGGGAGGGCATGTAACTCAGCTTGGCCCATCAGAATAGTACTTCATCCTCATAGCCGCTGAGATTAATTTACGTTGTTGTTCAGTCACTCAGTCACGTCCGACTTTGCAACCCTGTGGACTGCAGTATGCCAGGCTTCTCTCTCCTTCATTGTCTCTCGGAGCTTGCTCAAACTCATGTCCATTGAGTCAATGATGCCATTCAACCATCTCACCCTCTGTCGTCCCCTTCTCCTCCTACCCTCAATCTTTCCCAGCATCAGGGTCTTTTCCAATGAGTCAGCTCTTTGCATCAGGTGGCCAAAGTATTGGAGCTTCAGTTTCAGCATCAGTCCTTCCAATGATTCAGGATTGATTTCCTTTAATCCTGGTTTGATCTCCTTGCTGTCTCTCAAGAGTTTAGGAGTCGGGATAAATCAAGATGGGCCAATCAGAATCACCCGCAGGACTTTGCCAGACCCATCAAAGAAGGGATTTTGGGGGTTGAAAGCAGTGGGCTTGAAGCTGTGTGCAGCCACTTTGCTACCATGTGGGGAGATCTTACCTAAGAATAAAACTAAACAAAGCCAAGACATACAGAGAAATGTGTCAGTATAATGTTAGGACAGAGCACTGTTGATGTTTTGGGCTGGGTGATCTTTGTTGATGGGGGCTGTGTTACACCTCATAGGATGTTTGACACCATGCTTGACCTCTACCCAGAGATGCCAATTGCACAGTCCCTGAACTTTAGGTTTGGTAACTGGACATGTTTCCAGGTTTTTCCAGATGTCCTCTGAAGGACAAAATTGCCTCTAGGTGAAAACTACTGGTTGAAGCAACAGGGTCTAATTGGGTTTGAAGAGAACGCGTGAACTTTTTGGTCGTTTGTACTGTATCAGTTTTCTGTTGCTGTTGTCTATATGACTGTGTTTCTGTCTTCGTATCTGTGACTAAAGCCAGAAAGTATTCTTCTCTTTTAAGGAGTCATATGATTAGATTGGCCCATCCAGGTAATCCAGAATAGCCTCCCCGTCTTGGTCCTTAATTTCCTCTGCTAAGTCATTTTGCCATGTAAGGAGACGTATTCATAAGTTCCGGGAGTTGGGGTGGACATTTTTCTGCCTCCTGCGTGCACTGATTAATTTCTTTTTTTTTTTTAATTTCTTTTTTGCTTGAACTAGATTGACGTCAGTGACTACAGCCAAAAATTAACAATAAAATGTTTGAGATCTAGTATTGGAAACCTCTTTTTAATCATGGTACAGTTTATAAACTCAGTTTTTTTAAACTGCCAGCACCTAACACAAAGCCTGTTACACAGTGGGCCCTCCCTGTGGACTCAGTAAATGTGAGTTTATTCTTTCCATTCGTCTTGGGTGCCATGAAGAAGAGTTATTAGAAACTTTACCACGTGAATTGTTAGACAGGACTCTGGGAGAGAAAATGAAGAGAAAGGAAGTAAACATTCCCTGCAAAGAGAAGCAATTAAGTGATTTTAAAGAGCTGGGATTTCAGAGTCAGGTAGCAAAGAACGAATTGCAGTTCCCCACTGTTCCTACCACTCTGTGAAATAAGATAGTCAGTCTTCATGGTAGCCTAATTGCTGCTCTTCCTTACCTTCATTTTTTGTGCCTTTAAATCAACCTGGGTGGATAAGAATTTATTACTTTTATTTTCCTTCTCAGAGCAGTTTCTCAAACTGCTCAGACTCAGAGCAGTTTCTCAAACATATGTTTATGTTCTCAGCTGTGTGTCCTGGAGTCTGTGAATTTTCTAACAGGGAGATTACACAAATCCCTTTGGAATTACCATTTACCAGCCTGGAGCACATCCGGTGGTCCTTTCAATGCCTTGCATGTCCTCAGAGACTCTCCTGGCTTCTCAGGTTGGTCCTGCCTCTGATGTCCTTCCTCACTCCACAAGAGATGCTGTCTGGTGCATCAGCCCCCAAGGTGACGCCCAGGGATGCCTTTCATTTCAAGCGATCCAAGGGAGCCTGACTGCTTTAGTAGAGCACGTGCCCTCTTGGAGGCTAATTTTTTGTTTTCAAAGGCCTCAGGGAACAGAGAGACCTGAATCTCACATCCCTTGACTTATGACAGGGAACTGGGAACTTTTTGAAAACTCCATTCTCATGAACTGCTTCCAGCACCTCTGGTTGTTCAAAGGACAGCTTATATGGGAGTGTCCTGGCCTTACGGTGCTCAATTTGTGAATCCCAAACAGAATGAATTTAACAACCTAAACTCTTCCTGATTTTTTACTTCAGCAGAAAGCCTTGGTTATAAAATGCAATGTTTTCCTATAATGAGTGTGCATAAATATTTCACTAAGGCAATTATCTTTGACGTGAAATAATTCTGCAGCTTGGCTAGTGCCTGGAAGAAATGATCAACCTACTTCCTTCCCCTGAGTGATTTCTTTTTTAAATAAACAAAATGTGCGTCTGAAACGGCGGTTCATGTGTGTGCATGTCTCTCTGTACCTGCCATTTCCTTCCCTGGAATTTGCATGTGACTTCTAAGAGGAAGTTGTAATGAGATAGGAAAGCAGTGGGTTTTTTTTTTTTTTTTTTCTTCTTTTGTTTTTGGCAGTCACAATGAAATAGTCAATGGCTGGTCCAGTTGCAGTTTCCAGACTCCTAGCAGTATCCTTATTTGAAAATGCATTTCAGATTCTGAGCTTTTGCCATATATAATAAGAGGTAGTGAATTCAACTTACACCTTTGCACTTAAAAATAAAATGGCTTGGAGAGAAGAAAGAAAATACAATAATAAGAGTCTGGGAAAAGCTTCTGACCCTTCAAAAATAATAACTGCTGCCTGTCCATTTTTTACTTTTACTTGAGATAGAGGAAATTGTTACATACCATTTTTACCATCTGATACAAGTGATATGCCCTTTTGCTGATTAAAACTTACTTGTCTAAGCTCATTTTTCTTCCTAGATAGGTCTCCATTTGAGAGCAAATCTGTGTGCTTTATCTCATTTGCAAATTTGCCACCTTCTTTGTTTTTATGATTCTTTGGCGTTCCCTCTTTCCCTGTCTTTTTTCATAATTTCATCACTGTACTATATGCTGATTCTAAAGTTGTGTCTCTATAGGGTCTCTGGTCTTTCTGACTTGCTAGAGGAAGAAAAAAAAGCCATCGTTCATACAATAGTTCTCTAGTGATGAGGAATAAAAGAAACTGCCCTGCTTAGTGGTGGTGGGAAAAGAAATTGGAGATGATTTAGACTGGGGCTGTGTGATGTGTGTATATTTTGTGATGATGGTATCTGAAAACCATCATTAAGAGAGCCTGCTGTGTCAGGGAGGAAGTGACTGAGGACTTATCTATAGAAAACTAAGTTAAAGGTGACTGGTGATTTTGGAAGGATGCTATCAGGATTGGAGATTCTACCCTGCATATGAACTAGAATGGCCTATTATGGTATCATGCATGCTTCCAGAAAACATAAGGCTCCTGGGCCAGATAAAGAACTTAATCAGTCACAGCACAATAGGCACCAGGAGCATCACGTATATATCAGCTCCCCCACATCTCACGCAGGCGATGTGAAGGGGCCTCAGGGAATACTGTGTGCACTGGGTTTGCTGCAAAGCCAAGGAATTGGGAGCTTGGGGGATCCATCTCATTTATGCAAACCTGCTTTTTGCTCTGGAAGCAGACAAGACTTTTCCCCTCAAGATTGCTCTCTGCAGACAAAGACCTGTTGGTGGCCTTGGCAAAGAGTGGTCAGGACTTAGCATTCTTTGCTGGGACTCTCAGGGCTCATGGCCTGTGGTGAAATGCTACTCCCAAGGTACTTTGATGTGTCATATTAATCATACAACTAGCTGCCATTTACCGAGCATCATCGTGCTCCAATCACAGCATATGTACTCAGGGTAGTTTAATTTGCATCCCTGTGACAACTCCAGTGCAGTGTATGACTGTTTGCTGCTGCTGCTGCTAAGTTGCTTCAGTCGTGTCCAACTCTGTGCGACCCTATAGACAGCAGCCCTCCAGGTTCCAACATCCTTGGGGTTCTCCAGGCAAGAACACTGGAGTGGGTTGCCATTTCCTTCTCTAATGCATGAAAGTAAAAAGTGAAAGCAAAGTTGCTTGGTCTTGTCCGACTCTCACGACCCCATGGACTGCAGCCCACAAGGCTCCTCCACCCATGGGATTTTCCAGGCAAGAGTACTGGAGTGGGGTGCCATTGCATGCAAACTCACATGTAAAGAGTTGAAACAGCATTACCTGCACTAAGGTGAAACTGTTATTTTGTTTTAGCTTCTTATATGTCTCTTTCCTGGCTCTTATCACAACATGTCCTTTTGTTTAAATGTTTTTCTCTGTCTTCACTGCTAGAATGAAAGCACCTTAATGTCAAGGATTTCATCTCATTCACCTTTGTTTTCCCTGCAGCTAGATTATGTGCCTAGTGGTGTGTTAGGCATGAGGTAGATCTTTCTGGAGTATGTCTGTTTTGTATCCCAAGGGTTTTCTCAAAGCTACTGTGACCTAGTAGATACCTCAAATATTTGTTGAATGAATATATAAATGAGCAAATGGACTTGCCCAGCTACTTAGTAATGGAGTCAGGACTGGAAATGAGGTCTTTCTGACTCGGAGTTAATTATTATTAGTCTCTGCCCTTCTCAATTAGTGGTGGAATCAGCCTGATGCACAACCATCCTTGGAGCTTATGGTTCTGTATCACTTGTTTTAGTAGTTCCCACAAGGTAGACAGTAAGTATAATTTTGGAAGTCAGTTACAAATGAGTTTCATTTGTTTTTATTTTTGGAATCTCTCTTACAGCTTCATAGGGAGAAAACAATGGGAGAAAGCAATAGGTGCCTCTCAGAATTTGAAACAACCATTTTTACTGAAGTATGAGCTTCTCCTTCCAGAGCTTTCTGTGAGTGATAGCATAGAGGGCTTGCCCAAGAATGTTGAGCTTCTTCCTGGGCTGGTTTCCATGGTAATGGTTGCAGCTTTGGGCTGGGGCGCAGAGAGAGGAAGCAGCAGACAAGGTGATACTGCATCGTGAGGAATCCCAGATCCTTATGACCACAAATAGTACGGTCTGCAGCCAGTGACAGTGGGCAGAAACTGGCTCATAATGTTCGAGGAATGGGTTCTGAAAAGCTGTTTTTGTCTTTGGAAGAGAGGTTTGCCTGTATTCAGGGTCAAGACTTAACAGTAGGATTACTTTTCTAACTAAGATTTGCCTCAATACATAGTAAGTTGGAGATTTTACCTGTGAGGGAATAAAGGTAGAATGGTGCTCTTGTGGTAAGGTTCCCAGAGGCATCCCAAAGCACTATGGGCAAGATTTATAGGAATAAGTCAGAAAGAATTTCATGGAGAACATATTTAAAGAGTGCTGTTTGAGTAATCTCTTGCTGCATAACCTTTCCAAAGCAACACAGTTTACCATAACAACTTTATATTATCTGCCCTGGTTTGGGGGGTTGCTCTTGTTCTGGTCTCTTGTGTGGTTGCAGTTCAGGTGGGAACTGCAGCTGTATTCATCCTGGGGGTTCCTAATTCATGTTCTGGCTGATGCTGGCTCATAGTTGGGACCTCCCCTTGAACTGTCAGCCAGCACATGTGCTGGTGGTCTCTCTACCTGGCCTGGTTTCATCACCCTGTGCTGACTGGGGTGCAGGAGTGCGTGTCCAGGAGAAAGGAACTGGAAGTCTCTTAAGCCCTCAGCCTGAAAACTGGCACAACATTGCTTCTGCCATATTCTGCATGGTCATGTTGTCTAAAAGCCCACATTAAAGGGGAGGAGACATAGACCCTACCTGCCAATGGAAAGAGTGTGAAAAATGTTTAGGTTGTCTTTTAAGCCATCACAAGTGGCAGCTCTGCCCTCTTGCTATCCTTCTGAAGTTCGTAGACAAAACAGTACTAAGTAGTCTTCCCAGGTGTAGCACTAGTAGTAAAAATCCTTCCTACTGTATAGGATCATAAGAGACCAGAGTTTGATTCCTGGGTCAGGAAGATGCCCTTCAGGAAGCAATGGCTACCTGCTCCAGTATTCTTGACTGGAGAATCCCATGGACAAAGGAGCCTGGTGGGCTACAGTCCATGGAGTCACAAAGAGTCGGACTCATCTAAAGCGACTGAGTACATAAGCACTCTTGAAATTTAAGGGGAGACATGATACTCAAAATCAAGGGTCTTCTAAACTTGCCCATTTTAAGCCTGTGTTTGTCCGTTATGGACTTCCCTGACGACTCAGATGGTAAAGAATCTGCCTGCAATGCAGGAGACCCAGGTTCAGTCCCTGCATCAGGAAGATCCCCTAGAGAAGGGATTGGCTACGCACTCCAGTATTCTTGCCTGGAGAACCCCATGGACAGAGGAGCCCGGCGAGCTACAGTTCACGGAGTCACAGAGAGTTGGACACAACTGAGTAACGAACATTTTCGCTTTTTCAGTTATGCCTAAACTGTCTCCTTCCTGTAGTATTTTGCTTTTCTAAATCAACTCTAAAGGATTGTGAAGTCTTAGGGAATAACTTCTTCAGTTTAGTTCAGTCACTCAGTCATGTCCAACTCTTTGCGAGCACATGGACTGCAGCACACTAGGCTTCCATGTCCGTCGCCAACTCCCAGAGCTTGCTCAAACTCATGTCCATTGAGGCGGTGATGCCATCCAACCATCTCATCCTCTGTCATCCCCTTCTCCTCCCACCTTCAATCTTTCCCAGCATCAGGGTCTTTTCCAATGAGTCAGTTCTTTGCATCACGTGGCCAAAGTATTGGAGTTTCAGCTTCAGCATCAGTCCTTCCAATGAATATTAGGTGATCTCCAAAAGAGTACTTTCAAAAGCCAAAAACTTAGACTTCTGTGTTCTTCTATGTTCACTCTTTTCTCCTTGAGTAGGCTTTTTGGAGGACATATGGCCATAAGGTCACTGATTTTGGAGACAGTTATTCCCCATAACTTACAGCATACCAGACACTTCTACGCATATCAAGCATTGTCTGATTTACACCAGTTATAGTTTGCATTTCAATTAATATAGAGGCTGGTGTCATATGTATATTACAGCTACTCATTTTCTTTTCAAATTGCTTGACAAAAGCATGTCTTGAGTTTTTAACCTGTTACATATGACACATAAAGTGAGCACTTTCATGTACTGATGGAGGTGACAGAATTGGATGTCAGCTTGCTTAAACACAACTCTAATGGATAAGAAACAGAAAGGAAGGTATTAAATGTATCCTGTCTTGCTGGAAGCTTGTGTTAGCAAAAAAGTGCTGATATCCTTGCTTTGTCTATAGTTCACATCTTCATTTTCCCAAACCTCAACTATGATGTTTCTAAAAGAGATTTAAATATTTTGTCCTCCAATCTGTTTTTTTTTTTCCAGTAGATCTTAAAAGTGAAGGGAAACCTCAGAAGTATTAACAGAGGTGGTTGAATTGACTCACTTTAAAAGGCAAAGTCTTGGCAAAAGACACAGCCTCAAAGATGAATTTTCTCAAAACTTTTGAGGACTCTGTAATCCAGTGTGCTAAGCATTGGACTGGAAACAAAGAGATAGAGGGTTTTCATTTCTGATGTGTCACTAACCACGTCTACCTTGGAAATTGGTTTAAGACATGTGTCAGGCTGCATATCTTTCTTTCCTCCTCAACTCTTTTTATACTTGTAAAAAACTGAGTGATACTGATGTGAATATAGAGCGCATTTCCGTCACACAAAAGGGAACAGAGATCTCATATATATAACATATATGTGCATCCGTCCATCTTTATTGGAAAATGGCTGACTAGTTTTAAACTTACTTTCTACCCTGCAGAAGCTGGGATGTGGGGTCTGTCCCATTTTCTGAGGTCTAGTTAAATTAGAACAATTTGTTAACTCTTTTGAAACCTCAGATTTCCCTCTCTGAGCCACAGAGCCAGTGTAGAATTGGGAGAATATAATAGGGTGAGAGTGGGAAATTACTCCGCTTCTTGGCTGGATTTCTCCTTTTATCAGCTACCTTAGCAGTAAGGGGGGTAATAAGGGGAATGCTAATTGATATGAATGCAAGTTCTCTGTAAGCTGTCAGAAGACGTGGAGTGTTATCTTTTGTCTGTTCTTTCTCCTTTTTCCTTCCTCTTCTTTTTCTTTCTTTTTGTTGATCATACCGTATGGCATGTGGGATCATAGTTCCCCGACCAGGAATTGAACTCACTCCTCCTGTGGTGGAAATGGGACAGCTTAACCACTGGACTGCCAGGAAATGCCCCCTCCATCTCTTCTTTCTTCTTTAGCCTTCTTCCCCACCCCCATGCATCAACTCTTCTCTCCTCCTGTCTTGTTTTCTCAATTTCAGTTCAGTTCAGTCGCTCAGTCGTGTCTGACTCTTTGCGACCCCATGAATCGCAGTTGGTTACTTTGGTCAATAAGTTGTATGTAGAAGTACGTCCAACTTCATGCTCTTTGATGATGAAATGCCATTTAATATGTGTACATTAATGCTGTATCTAATGATGCATAGCTCTTTGTACCTATTCAGTTGTATATTCTTCACACAGTCACAGCCTCAGGTGGGACTGGCATGGTCATTACTTGGGTTTTGACACACCTTCTAATTGTCAGTATTTTATTGATCACTTTTCCTCTGGTTCGACTATTGATGTAGTTTAAAGGCTTTATGGAGAAAGAAACTTGAGAGGGAAGTTTTGATACCCTTGACTGGCAAAACATCTTTTATCTCTGTGGCTTAGTAACTCTCTCTTCTCCACAGGTGCCTTTTCCTTCTTGATTGCATATTTTGATTATTTACAAAGTGCTTCCATGTGGCATAACATCAAACCTGAAGCATATGAGTCATGAAATATTTAATTTGTAAGTGTGAAATGTCAGGTTTAGTTTGAAAGTTATACCTTAGGAGCCTTGCTAATCAGCCCTGAAGAATGTTTCCTACATCTAAGGTTTGGTCAGACTTTGGGGATAGAAGTTCCTATACTGTTTACAGTAACTATGGCATACACATTCATGTTTGATCAATGAGCTGTCACCTCTCTAAGTTCTTTGCCAAGGCTTCAGTTTATCCTGCTGCCTCCTGAAAGAGTGGCTCATTGGAGATGATGGATGAAACCCACAGGTGGTTTGGGTATGGAAATTTTTTATGCCTCCCAAAGATGGAATTATAGGGCTGGATTTAAAGCAAATTGAGCATCCTAAATAAATGTCTTCAGTGTCTTCCTGCTGAAATGAGAATAAGGTGCAGAAACTTATTACCATGGCCAACCAAGCCCTGTGGTGTCTGGCCCCTCCCTGCTTTTTCAGTTCCATCCCATGCTACCCAGCCCTGTTTTCATTTGTCTGAAATCAACAGAAATGCCATAGTGCTGTCATAATTACTTTGTTTTAGAATCTTGCATTTCCCTATCTTCTTTCTGAATCTCTCCCTTCTCCTCCCATGCGTGCTAGGTTGCTTCAATTGTGTCTGACCCTTTGCAACACTATGGACTGTAGCCTGCGAGGCTCCTCTGTCCTTGGGATTCTGCAGGCAGGAATACTGGAGTGGGTTGCCATGCCCTCCTCCAGGGGATCTCCCCTACCCAGGGATTGCACCCTGCTCTCTTGTGTCTCCTGTGTTGGCAGGCAGGTTCTTTACCACTACTACCACCTGGGAAGTCCTCCTCATCTTTTACCCCAGTCAGGAGCATCCTGGGTTTCCTCCCAACATCCCAAGCTTCCCTATGCCCTTTTTATTTGGCAGATTCTATTGTAAGTAAGTATAAGTGTTAGTCGCTCAGTCGTGCCCAGCTCTTTGCGACCCCATGGACTGCAGCTCACCAGACTCTTCTGTCCATGAGATTTTCCAGGCAAGGATACTGGAGTGGGTTGCCATTTCCTTCTCCAGGGGATCTTTCCAACCCAGGGATCAAACCCAGGCCTCCACTGCAGGCAGATTCCTTACTGACTGAGCTACAAGGGAAGCCAATAGAAAAGCCAATAGAAAAGATTCTATTGTAGTGTTGTCTGTTTCCCAGCTCATTGAAACAGGGGACCTTGGCTCATTTTTAACCGTTTTCCCATGTGTTGGCTTGTGGTTCGTACCTAGGATATGCTGAATCTATACTTGTTGAACCAGTGAATGGAGTTAGAGAGGATGGGGGAAGAATTTGTTAACTCATGGACTTAGACTAAGTTTATGCTAAAAATCCAGTTCCTCCACAGAAATATACAGCAGGTAAGGAAATGATCTTTCTACTATAAGAGTTTTCCTTCATTAATAAAATTATCAGTACTAACTTCTTGTTTGATTCTGTAATGTGAGGACAGATGCTCTGAAACCTGAAGAATCTTGGAACTTTTGTTCTGTGGCATTGAACTTAAAGGTCAATAGTTATTTAATTTTAAAATTAACTTTTTCATATGGAAGTAATCTTTGAAATGGGATGAGTGAAGGTCTCATCATTGAGGGGAGTGTGAAGATGTCTAGGATCAATTATAATTCAGAGACTTATAGCCATAGATTTCAAGAATTGGGTGTATAATTAGTCTTTCTTCTCTTAAGGGTCTAGTTGGAATTTTAGTAAATTCCTAGAGAACCTCATAGATGGCCTTGGTTTGCCACTGAATGGTAACCACTTTCTAAAACTTCACAGGGCAGAAAAAATACTCAGTTAAGCTGCTGCTGCTATTGCTAAGTCGCTTCAGTCGTGTCCGACTCTGTGCGACCCCATAGATGGCAGCCCACCAGGCTCCACCGCCCCTGGGATTCGCCAAGCAAGAACACTGGAGTGGGTTGCCATTTCCTTCTCCAATGCATGAAAGTGAAAAGTGAAAGTGAAGTTGCTCAGTCATATCTGACTCCCAGCGACCCCATGGACCGTAGCCCACCAGGCTCCTCTGTCCATGGGATTTTCCAGGCAAGAGTACTGGAGTGGAAGCTAACACACTCAAAATTTTTTTAATTAGCTAGAATAGCACTTTATTATCAAAATGTAAGCTTACAAAATTTCTCTTACTTCAAATGAACCTTGATACGAGCATATCTTGACTTATCATATCTTGACTTAACACCATGAAAATGAGAGTTTTTATAAAATCTTCCAAAATTCTTGGCATCAGTGTCCTATCTAGTATTTGTATGAAAGTAATATGTGATGAATTGTGACTGATCCTTCACATCAGCAAAATTCTCCAAAGATTCAGCCAGGCAGAGCCATTTTTAATTGATTGGAGATTTGGGAAAGCCACTAAGGAGTTTGTGCAGCAGTAGAAAGCCATATTTTGAGTCTAGAAGGAAAGTAGGGATTAATTGAAAGAGTAGGTAAATATGAGACATACCTCACAGGGCACATCTATTGCAGAATGGAATGAGATGGGGTCTTGTGCATGACTATGACAGAGGAGAAATATTTAGCTCATTAGATAGGTGCATGTCTGCATAGGGTTAGTGTTGATGCTATGTGTCATTAGAAAAAAAAAGAATCTAAAAAAAGTCAATCTTTACAAGTCAAGGCATTCAGTTCTCAGGAATTGATGAAAATAAATGTTGAAAAAGAAACTGATCTACAATAACATCCCTAAACTTAAAAATCCACTTCAACTCCATTGATTCTGTTGTAAAATGTGCAAGTTCTTGGTGCCAACTCAGATGAGGGGGATTAAAAAAAAGCACAGATTCAATTAAAAATAATCTGTCTGGACATAGATAATCGGAAACAGAGAATATCAAGGGCAGGAGAAATCTGGCAAGGGGTAATGTCCAAAAACTCTCAAGGCAGCATGTGGAGAGTGGGTAGCACAGGCGGTCTGACCTGAGCATCTCCCTGGGCAGCATAGATGTTCGGCCCTGGGCACACTGGCTGAGGCAAACCTGAGGCAGGTGCACATTTGGTAACAACCGCGTCAAAGAAAATTGGAAAGAGTTGAAGCTTGGGAGCAAGCTGCAAATGAAACTGTGTCTTTTGAGAAGAACAGCACTCTGTTTAAGGATGTTGCTAACTAAGACTGTGTTGCTGAACGAAAACATAAAAGCAATGAGGCAGAACACTAGACTGGCTGGACTTGCATGGTGTTGCTCAAGAAACAGTATTTTCCTAAGAGGATTGTAAAAAGAGAACAGTGGATTGATGATCTCCATCCTCTTTCACTCCTTCTCATCTCCTGTCCTGGGAGATCCTTCATTAACTGAGACACCTTAAAAGCTAAGTAAGCAATAACGGGCTATTAGGTTGTACCTGCTTCCCTGTAAACCTTCCCTGCACTTAATTCTAGGCAAGTGAATTTCTTACAGCAACTGTAAGGCCATCATTGTCTAAGAAATCCCCAGCTAACACTGTCGTTTACAATTGCCAGGTTAATGGGAGGTTGGGTAGCATTTTATTGACAGTGTTCACTGCCATTTGTGCTGTAGAATTCATTTCCCTGAGGTTCATTTACCCAAGCAAATCAGTTCAGTGGCATCCTCCCTACAGGCATCCCCATCCATGAGAGGGAAAGACTGTGTATAGTCTTTTGTGTCATCTGAACCTGAAATGAACCTGCCACTTTCTATCAGCATGACCTTAGGCAAGTTTTGCACATTATGAATTTGAGATGCCTGCAAGATATCCAAGTAGCCATGTCCAAGAGGCAGTTGGCCATATGGGAGAAGCTCAAGAGAAAGGTCCAGCCTGGAAGACTCATTAGCATAGAGAGAGTAATTGAAGACTTGAGCTCAGATTGAATTGCCTAAGGGCAACATGTCTAATGGAATGGGAAAGGGCACCAGGAGTGTATTTAAATTTTCTTGAGCAAGTTTTTATTGGGTCTTTATACTAATGAGCCAGAAAAGTTGTCCAGGGCAGTCTTGCTAGCATTTGAATAGATAATTGATTCACCAGTCTCTGGTCTTCACTTATACCTCATTCCTGGGTTCAGTGTATGCGCTCCTGGTGTTCATTACTCTAGTTAAGTTCACTCAGCCATTGGGGCAGCTGTCATATGTGCTCATCTTCTGGTTGAGTAGCCATAAAACACATATAGCAGCAATGGCTGAAAAGCCAGCCACCCTCTGCCCAAACAGTAGGGAAAAGTACATCATGCCTTGAAGCCCAAGTGAGGCAGATTGGCAAGTGCTGCATGGATCTCCTGAACTTGGAGGGTGCCCTGACTCCCTAGGCCCCTACCTCAGTGTTTCTGCTCCAGATTCTACTTGAAAGTGTTCTATGAAGGCAAATACCTTCCATTATCGTTAGCAGGGGGATAGCCCTGGCTCTCTGATGTCTAAGGAAGAAAGTTCCTCAGTGCCATATGTGGAGCTCAAGCTTTTAGGAGTGGAAATTTTAAAAGCGAGCTGCATATTTATTTATTTACTTGGCAAGCATGCATTAAAAGCCTCTGCGTTTGAGATACCCTATTGTCAATACAAAGTCTCTGCTTTTAAGGAATTCACATTCTAGAAGAGAGATACATAGATAAAATAAATGAAATAATTATAAGTGATTAATATTCTGGTAGAAAATAATTGAGTAATCTTCTTAGCTTCCCCAGTGGGTCAGCAGTAAAAATGTCCCTCTACAGTGCAGGAGACAGAGGTTTGATCCTGGGTTGGGAGGATCCCCTGGAAGAGGTCATGGCAACCCACTCCAGTATTCTTGCCTGGGAAATCCCATGGACAGAGGAGCCTGCAGTTTGGACTGGTAGGTTACAGTCCATGGGGTTGCAAAAGAGTTGGACACAACTTAGCAACTTAGTGACTAAACAACAAGAAATGTTTAGCCTAGGGATGGCCTCTTCAAAGAGTGGACATTTAAGCCGAGTCCTGAAGGACGCAAAGGGGATAGATTTAGGACAATCAAGGGCAGTTAAATAGTTACAAAGGCCATGCTGGAGAGGCTTTGGTAATTCTAGGCAGTGGGAGGTGTATGCATGTGTGAGATGTCTCCCAGGCTGGTGACCCTATGACAGACGACAGCAGTGACTCAGAGAGTAGTGATGGCATTGAGCTTTCCTGGGTTTCCATTTGATTTCTCATTTCAAAGGCATTGGGTTCAACTGTGAAAAACTTTCTGCCTAATGAGTCCATCAAAGAGGTGGTTTGTTGTGTGCGTGTGTGGATTTTTAAAGAAGCAGGGTGGCAAGAGTCCGCCTGTAACTAGGCTGAGACCTTTGAAATTGACACTTAAAAAATGTGTGTATACAAATTCTTCTAGACGTTTGGATTTAGTGCTGCCATTGTAGGAGACCAGTGAACGTAGGTACAGAATACCGATCAGAAACTTCCCTCAGATTTGTCATCTCCACTGCAGCAAATATTCCATACAGAGCACTGAGCCAAGAGGACAGTCACAGTTCCATTGTTTTTACTTGGATTTCCTGAGGGCCGAGTCCAGGGGAGGGCAGAGCACAAAAAAAAAAGAAAAAAAAAAGGCAGGGAGGGAGGGGGAGGGACAGAGAGAGAGAGAGAGAGAGAGGTGGAAATATGTGCAGGCATTGTGGAGGAGAAGGCAATGGCACCCCATTCCAGTACTCTTGCCTGGAAAATTCCATGGACAGGAGAGCCTGGTGGGCTGCAGTCCATGGGGTCACTAAGAGTCGGACAAGACTGAGCGACTTCACTTTGACTTTTCACTTTCATGCACTGGAGAAGGAAATGGCAACCCACTCCAGTGTTCTTGCCTGGAGAATCCCAGGGACGGGGGAGCCTGGTGGGCTGCCATCTATGGGGTCGCACAGAGTCGGACACAACTGAAGCGACTTAGCAGCAGCGGCAGGCATTGTGGGGGATTTGCATGGGGTTTACATAGCACTTGATAAGCTGAAATCTGGTCTCCGAAAATGTTCAAATTAAAATTTTATAACGGCTACCAATGTAGCCATTTCTTACTATTTCCCTCTCTATTTCATTCTTTCCCTCACATTGACTGTCTGTGATGCATGTATCTTTTTGTTAGAAATGTACAGCTGTGATTCAGAGAATCTAAGAAGGAAAAACGGGGAAAATCTGAGTCTGCCAGAGACCATTTCTTGGCAAATGAAGTTTGCATTCAAGTGCTTCAAGTCTAGTCACATCTTCCTCTGTCCTTTAGTGGAAGTGCCTTTATTTGGGAAGCTCAAGGAAGCCATATGTGTGATAGGGAAAAAAGGAAGTCTTGTGTAGAAAGCTACTTGGATTCCAGTTCAGGCTTTGGTCTTTGTGTTGTACAATTTTAGATAAGTTACTTTGTCTGTTGGGACCTCAGTTCCTTTGTTTGTAACTGAGGATAAATACAAACGTCCGAGGGCCATTGTGAAAATGAAACACCATGTACTATGAATGTAGCACTTAGTGTAAGGCTAGCAATTCTTATCGCTAACTTGTTTATATAAACTGTCCTCAAGCCATATCATGGGCATGGTTTTTGTCTCTGAAATTTGATAATGAACACTGTTGTGGTGGCTGCAGAATGTCAACTGCAGTGATTTGGGGACCCCAACACTGTGTTCTCTAGAGTTGGGGAGTGACTTAAGCACTTTGGTTTTCTGAAGAGCCGTGCGCAGCTTATAAATACTCACATTTGCACTTAATATTTAATTAACACATGCACTGACTTCATTAGAAGCAATTAGAGAAACAACTTCAGGTAAAGACAGTTTGTGAAATTTCTGGACATGGGGCCAATAGACACTCATGTTCTCAGTCCTTCGAGGATTTCTTACAGGACGTTTTGCAGTCATTTTTTAATTTGCTGATGCCTCAGAGAAGGCAATGGCAACCCACTCCAGTACTCTTGCCTGGAAAATCCCGTGGACAGAAGAGCCTGGTGCGCCTCAGTCCATGGAGTTGCTAAGAGTCAGACACGACTGAGCGACTTCACTTTCACTTTTCACTTGCATGCATTGGAGAAGGAAATGGCAACCCACTCCAGTGTTCTTGCCTGGAGAATCCCAGGGACGGTGGAGCCTGGTGGGCTGCCGTCTATGGGGTCGCACAGAGTCGGACACGACTGAAGCGACTTAGCAGCAGCAGCTAATTATCAGAACTTCTACCTGAAACAGTCACAACAGTGGCATAAGGTTAGATGTGCTTGTTCCATTTTATTTATAAGTAGATCTGTGGCAGATATGGAATATGAAGCTTGATTCTTAAAAATGCTGAAAACATTGACTCTATTTTGTACAACTTTTTGTGAAAATTACAATCCCATTAAGGTGATAAGATCAAGTTTGCTATTATTTAAGAGCTATCTTATTCACCTTATAAGGAATCATGTTTTTAATTTACAAGACAAAAGAGTAAAGTTTTGCCTAGTTAAAGTTTGAAAAAGTTCACATCCATTTGGGGGCAGCAGTTATGAAACTGGAATGTACACCAGAATCGTTTAGAAGGCTTGTTAAAGGGCCCCTATTTCTGGGTCTTTACCTTTAGAGTTTTTGATTCAGGGTATGTAGAGTCAGGCCCAAGACTTTGCATTTCGAGCTTGGAAGGAGGGGGCCTGATGCTGAGCTTAGGGACTGCATTTTGAGAATCACTGCTTTAGGGAAAACCCATAATGGGTTATGCAGGGGCGTTTCCCCATCTTGTTTCCTTGTTACATGTGTGTCATGGTTGGGTGCATTGCTTTTTGCTGAGAATGTGGATTTATGTTTGACTTCTGTCTAGAATTTTTTCAAATTGGGAAATTGGATTTATGGTATTTGGTAGCAAGATATGAAATCCATATATGTTGCAGGAAAGGGGACCCCTTCCAGGACCCAAGAGTGAGCTCTTGTCTGACACTCGGAAGTGAATTGTCCGAGGAGACAACACGAGCTGACAAAGCAAGAGACTTTATTGGAAAGGGGCGCCTGGGTGGAGAGCAGTAAGGCGAGGAAACCCAGGAGAACTGCTCTGCCACGTAGCTTGCAGTCACAGTAATGGGTTTAGTTTCCAGGTTGTCTCTGACCAATCGTCATGCTTGGCCTATGGTTGTTCTGACTCAGGTCCTTCCTGGTGGCACGAGCCTCTCTCACCCAAGGTGGATTCCAGGAGGTTGGTAGGATATATTATGGGCTGGCGTCTCCTCCCTCCTTTTGGCCCCTCCCAATTTTTCCAGTTAGTTTTTAGCACCAGCACCATGTTCCTTTTTCAGACCTCCTGTTGCAAGACCACTCATGCAAGCAGTGACCATTGTGCCTGGCCAAGGTGGGCAGTTTCAGTCAACAGTTCCCTAACGTATAGACAGGCTTTCATGGGTGAATAAGCTATTCTTTCAATGAAAATAGGCTTTAATCATTTTAATTATCAGTGGGAATTTATTTATTTATTATTCATTCATTCAGCATATATGTTTGGGGGACTCTCCTTATGTACCCAGTATTATTCTCAGCGTTCTGGATACTTCTTGAATAAGGAAGACAAAATCACTTTTCTAATGGAGTTTAGGCATTTAGGTGGCACATGGGAAGGGATGGAGGGAGCAAACAGACAATAAATGATGTCAAGTAAGAAATATCCTAAAGAAGAATAAAGCTAATGGGAATACAAAAAGTGGTGGTGAGGGAGGGCAATTTTACAAAGGGGAAAAGCCATTGAATACCAGACCACCTGACTTGCCTCTTGAGAAATATGTATGCAAGTCAGGAAGTAACAGCACCAGACATGGAACAACAGACTAGTTCCAAATAGAAAAAGGAGTCAAGGCTGTATATTGTCACCCTGCTTATTTAACTTATATGCAGAGTACATCATGAGAAACGCTGTGCTGGAATCAAGATTGCTGGGAGAAATATACCAGAAATAACCTCAGATATGCAGATAACACCACCCTATGGCAGAAAGTGAAGAAAAACTAAAGAGCCTCTTGATGAAAGTGAAAGAGGAGAGTGAAAAAGTTGGCTTAAAGCTCAGCATTCAGAAAACGAAGATCATGGCATCTGGTCCCATCACTTCATGGCAAATAGATGGGGACACAGTGGGAACAGTGGCTGACTTTATTTTTGGGGGGCTTCAAAATCACTGCAGATGGTGACTGCAGCCATGAAATTAAAAAGACACTTACCTCTTGGAAGGAAAGTTATGACCAACCTAGGCATATTAAAAAACAGAGATATTACTTTGCTAACAAAGGTCTGTCTAGTCAAGGCTATGGTTTTTCCAGTAGAATGGATGTATGTATGTATGTGATGTATGGATGTGAGAGTTGGACTATAAAGAAAGCTGAATGCCAAGAATTGATGCTTTTGAACTGTGGTGTTGGAGAAGACTCTTGAGAGTCCCTTGGACTGCAAGGAAATCCAACCAGTCCATCCTAAAGGAAACCCAACCAGTCCATCCTAAAGGAAACCAGTCATGAATATTCCTTGGAAGAACTGATGCTGAAGCTGAAACTCCAGTACTTTGGCCACCTGATGTGAAGAACTGACTCATGGGAAAAGACCATGATGCTGGGAAAGATTGAAGGTGGGAGGAAAAGGGGATGACAGAGGATGAGATGGTTGGATGGTATCACTGACTCAATGGACATGAGTTTGGGTAAATTCTGGGAGCTGGTGATGAACAGGGAGGCCTGGCGTGCTACAGTCCATGGGGTCCCAAAGAGTCAGACACGACTGAGCGACTAAACTGAATTGAACTGAAAAGCCATTAAGATGGCTTCGAACATAACATGCTCAGAACAGAACTCTTGGTGTCTGCACATGAAATGAAGTCTCTTTCTCTCTCTCCCAACAGTTCACATAGCAAATGACTTTCCAGTGCTGTATCTATCCTTCAAAGAGGTCTGGACACCTGCTTCAGTGACATTCATTCATTAACACTATATACTGAGTGTTGTGAGGCAGACAGTAAGAAGCCTATAAGTAGATTGACTTGATAATTTCAGATCATATGTGCTTCAAAGAAGAAGAACTTGACTGAGTCCTGAAAAATGAGGCCATTTACATAATAGGGGATGCAGAAGAGCAGCAGGTTCAGGGTTCCATGGCTAGATGGACTGAATGAGAATGTGTCTTGGGCACAGATCCTGTTTTTTCTTAGTTCACATGTATCCTTCTGGTCCGTGAATCCTTTGATGGGGGTGATGGATGCCTGAGTCCGTTCTGGGCTTTCCCTTTAATATCCCCCACCATCCCACTCTCTTGCTCTCATTTCCATTTTGTCTTCCTTTCTGAAATTCTTTTATTTCTTATCCTCTTTTTTTTCATTTTTCCATTACTTATGTTGATGAGGATTGTGTGGGGGACTCTATTAGGATGGATTTCACCTGGCATTTATGTGTTAATAAGCTTATTAGTTTGGGGACTTCCTTTCTTCTTTGCCTCCATAATTATTTTTTGTAATAAGAGCCCGTTTCATTTTCTCTATTTTCCCTTGAGCCCAGGAGACCTTATATACAAAAGGTATTTCTCATCCTGTACCTTGATATAGTGTTTGCTCAAATACACACACAGAAAAGAAGTCATTCAACAGGAAAAATAAAACAAAAAGGAAACCAGTTGTTTCATCTGTTCAGAGAGGCAGCCAGCCAGAGTAGTGAGTAGTAATTACAGTATTTTGTCATGGAAGTTTTTGGTTGTAAATAATAGATGTCTGTTTTTTGGCTTACTTTTGTCTTATTGCCCATTGGAGGGCCTTGCTTTGAATAGTGCAGCTGAGGGCTTAGTCATGGGAGCGTGAGTTAGCGAGAAGTATGGGGCAGCTGCTCTTTGCTGTGTAAGAGTTTCGAGGTGTGGTTGGTGCAGAACTGAGGCTCAGCCAGAACCGACCCTGTTGTCAGAGTGTGTCTTGATTAAAGGACTCTACAGTGAGCCCTTTTTGCTCTCCAACCTTGAAGATGGCTCACTATGCTCTGGTATACTCATCTGTAAAATGGAGTTAATTGGGCCCACCTTATTGGGTTTCTGTGGGGATTAACTCACGATGGTGATGAGAAGAGTTCACATTTTGAGTGCTTGAAATCCACCAGGCAGATGCCAGAGCACTTTCCATTCACCGTTTCTGTTGATCTTGCAGTAGCTGCTGAGATCAGCACTGCTGCCCTCATGCTCCTCTTGGGGAAAGGATGGCATGGAAGGTTAGGTGAACCGCTCAAGGGCACCGAGGTTAGTGCAGTGCCTGATACACATGGAGCGTTTCTGGAAAGGAAATAGCTGCTGCTGCTGCTGTTCTTTAGATTTAACAAAAGAGAGACATAGTTTGAATATATTAGAGTATAAGAGATCTGATACCTAATATGTGTTGTTTTCTGTTTATGTAGTTGTCTGACTCCATTTCATAACACTAATTTTCATCTTTGTTTTTCTACTGATAAAAAATCAGTTTAAATTTTTTGTTTTTATCAATTTTTTTTCCTCCTCTAAATGCTCTGAATATGGACATGCTATCAGAACACAATATCTTTTGGTCCTCTTGGATCAAGCCTTCTTTGTGTCATCTAGGAAGACTCTTCTTGACGCCCCTTTGGGGATAGGGGAATAGACATTTTGTATAAGTCAATGAAGATCCTCCAGGAAATTATGACTGTGGGCATTCCTTCTACTTCTTCTAATTTTTAGCATCTTCAGAATCTCATTTGGTTTACTTGGAAACAGAGCCAGTTTGTACACTACTTTTTATGTTTCTGGTGGGTTGGACACAAGAGTGTAAGGGCAGGAAAGATGAGTCTGTATCTGAGCTCTGTTTATAAAAGTTGCCTGATCTTAGGAAAGTCTCTCAGTGTTTCAGCATCTCAGCCCTCATAACCCCAAATGGGGCTGGTAGGGATGATGACATGATGATGATGCTAGTGAACTGTCCATCTTGTAGGGTTACATTAGTTAAATACAACTTTGTAGGTTAAGGCTGCTGTAGGCTTTTATTCCTCCTCTCAAATTATATATTCCATTCTCTGTGTGTTCTACTTTTCCCTCATTTTCTGTTTCCTTTACAATGTTCCTTCCTGCCTTCTGTACCCTTTCTTCCATTCTTTCCATCCTTCCATCTGTCCAATAGTCTGTCCACTCACCCACCCACCCATTCTTCCTTCCATACACCCATCCATCCATGCATCTGTCTATCCATCCATCATCTATCCATCTGTCTATTCATCTGTCCATCCAGCCAGCCATTCAGCTATCCCCACCCCCTCTTCAACTTTGAGTTTCAGTTTTACCAAATGCCCCTTTGCACCTTGGGCCTACATCAGTGAACAAATTGTTGCCAGTTACAGTGCCATGGCCATATAGATGTTAATCTATACCATGATCTTTAGATAATATGCTTTTCTTATCTTATTGTGTTTATTTTCTGTCCTCCCCTCTATCCACTAGATTTTTTACTTAATGTCCTAAGTGTAGCTGTATCCCCAGTGTCTAGAACAGTTCCTGGCATGGAGTGAATTCTCAACAAATACTTTTGAATAAACAAATGGATCCCTACTGAAACTTAACATTCAGGCAAGTTGAGATATAGATGAGCTTGCTTTTTCTAAAGATTTTTTTAAAAATTTTTAAGAGGTTTTGGTAGTTTCAGAATTGTAGCAGAAGATAACTATGAACAGTTTGCAAATGATGGCCTTTGTAGATTTGGGAGTTTGTTTAAAGTGTGTTGAAATTGATTTTCTGGGAGAAGAGAGAAATGCTGAGCTGATGTGATTCTGGCTTCCCACACCCAGCTTTAGTCAGACTGGTTTTGCTTTTCTCTGATTTATGTATCTGGCTTCTACTTAAGATCTGATTTGAAGAATGGTTTCCCCTACTGAAAAGTTTTATTTTAGATTAGAAAATTCTTCAAATGCAACACTGCCCTGGCAGTCTCCTGTTTTGGCCACTTTCTGACCTCCTTCAGGCATTTTCCACATCAGAGCCAAGATGGTATTCTGAAGTATAAACCTGACCACCATGTCACTCCCTCAAAACACTACAATGGATTCATGTTAATAATAAAAGCAATATCTGCTGTTTATTAAGGCTTACTAAGTCCATTCTGAGTGTTTTCTGTGTATTGACTCATTGGATCCTTTGTACTATAGAGAGAGTCTTCTAAATCCCCATTTTACAGATGAGGGAACCAGGTTTCAGAGATGTTAGAACTTGCCCAAGTGACGCAGCTGGCAATTAAAATTAGAAGAGAGACAAAATAAAGATATTAAAAGTTCCTAAACTTTTTTTTTTTTTTTGTTCCTAAACTTTTTTTGCCTGGACCCTTTCTGGCACTCTGGTAAAACCTATGGAAACTGTCTCAGCATATTATTTTTTAACTGTATAAATTAGTATTACAAAGAAAACAATTGCATTTAAATATAATGTGCAAAACATTTTAAATAAACTTGGAGCTTATGGATCGTAGAAGTAATATATGAACTTCTTCAAATGTATTAAGTTACGAGATCCAGAGCTAGGCACAGTAACTCCATAATTTGTAAGTAGTGATAAATGTATATGAATTTCGTGGTGTCTGCAAAACCCTAACAAGATAGGAAAATGGATTCTAATTTCTATTGGTGAGAAAGTGGCAGCTATTGCTATAATAGCATCATGATTTGTTGCCTGCGCTCATAATAGAAGGAAATGCTGAATTTTAGTCAAAAGAGAATAAAGATAGAAATGTAATTTTTACCCATCCAAGTTCTGAGACCCTTGGAATATAATCTTAACAGTAGGTCCTTCCCTGTCTTGTACCCTACGGCTTGGCCTCTGGTTACCTTGCCAGACATGTATCTCCTTCCACATTAGCTTCCTCTTTGCTCCCAGTCACACTGCCGACTCTTGGTCCCTCATATGCCTCTCCATGAGACCTTCGCACATACTGGATCTCCTGCCTGGAATGTACACCCTCTCCTTTCTCACTCTGTTCTTTCCTCCCCATGTTGGTACAGTGTCTCTTCCCCAGGGAAAATCTCCTTAGTCTCCCCTCCAGGTCACAGAACCTCTTTTGGGATCTCCATGCTCCCACTCAGAACTCCAGGTTGGGGATTCTTTGTGTGATCATTTGAACAAAGTCTGCCTCTATATAGAGTTTAAGCTTTCTGAGTGTATTTGTTTGCTAACATCACCAAATATTGACTAGGTGGCTTCAGCAACAGAAATTTATTCCCTCACAATTCTGGAGGCTAGAAGTTGGTTTCCAGCAGGATTGGCTTCTTCTGAAGTTTCATTCCTTGCCTTATAGATGGCCACCGTCCTTCTGTGTTTTCACATGGTCTTGCCTCTGTGCATGTCTGTGTCCTAATTTCTTCTTCATATAAAGATACCCTTTGTATTGGATTAGGACCACTCTTATGACCTCATTTTAACTTAATCACCTTTTTTAGGACCTTATCTCCAAATACAGTCACATTCTGAGAATGCTGGGAGTTAGAACTTAAATGAATTTGACCTGCATGGAGATGGAGCACAGTTCAGCCAATAACACTAGTGAAGGGAGAAAGTGTGTTTCATTCGCCACACTTTCCCATCATCTAGCATCTAGCACCTAACCCAGAGTTGACCGATAAATATCTCATGGGCTTCCTTGGTAGCTCAGCTGATAAAGAATCGGCCTGCAATGCAGGAGACCCTGGTTCAATTCCTGGGTTGGCGAAGATCCCCTGGAGAAGGGATAGGCTACCCACTCCAGTATTCTT
Organism: Bos grunniens; assembly: GCF_055505025.1. Taxonomy (NCBI): domain Eukaryota; kingdom Metazoa; phylum Chordata; class Mammalia; order Artiodactyla; family Bovidae; genus Bos; species Bos grunniens. Next base: position 36,073,448 of record NC_141186.1, read on the forward strand.
GGGCTTCCCTGGTGGCTCAAATGGTAAAGAACCAGCTTGCAGTGCTGGAGACCCGGGTTTGATCCCTGGGTTGGGAAGATCTGCTGGAGCAGGAAATGGTAACTCACCCCAGTATTCTTGCCTGGAGAATCCCCAGGGACAGAGGGAAGACTGGTGGGCTCCATGGAGTCACAAAGAGTGGGACATGACTAAGTGACTACCACACACACAAATATCTATTAAATGAATGAATATGGATGCAAGTATAAATGAATGAAATATACTTTGTTGACTACTGAAACATTAAAAACATGCCTTTTTATCTCATGTTCTAACATTGAGCTTATTCTTTGGATTCTATTTTTCGCTGTTCTGAAATGAGTCCATCTGATCTAGGAATGTCCAAATCACATTAAATGGAAAATCTCATGTGCCTATACTTGTCTACTTGATTCAGCTCAAATAGCGTTACTCATGTAATTAAATAACAGACTCAGAATATTTAAATTTCAATTCTGGGCTGATTAGTTATAACCTGAATGTTACTCTGTTCTGACATGCAGCACGTTGACTTTGGTTGTTAAATCGAATCGCTATGTGGTTGTAGAAAGCAGGGTGTTAGCTTCTATGAGAAACTAATTAGATTGGAATTGGTTGAAGCAGCTATTTTCTGGGATGATTGCAGTCCCTGTACGCATGCCTTTTTCTTTTTGCTCCCATGTAAGTATAGGTGGCCACAGCAGTCTCAAATACAAAATTGAAAAATGTAACACAGTGCTGAGAGTATAACTTCTAGAAGTACATTATCATGTGATAGGCTGTGATAGTGGGATTTAAATTCTGTTGGATTTCAAAAATCAAGGTTCTTAGCATTTTTATCAATGTAGCAGCAAACTGGGAAGAATGAGCTGAGGGATGTACTTAACATGGGACTGGTGGGTTCTTTATTTTTTTTTTAAGGTTTTGCATGTGTAAGTCGCTTCAGTTGTGCCCAACTCTTTGTGATCCCGTGGACTGTAGCCCTCTAGGCTCCTCTGTCCATGGAATTCTCCAGGCAAGAATACTGGAGTGGGTTGCCATTCCCTTCTCCATGTGTAACATAGGCAAAAATATTTAAGTCAATAAATTTTTAAGGAATTTCCTATATTTTGATTCTTTCCACTGCCAATCACTTTAGTTCTACCAAAGTCATGATCTTCTAGATAAGATAGGCCTTTCAAAAAGTTTTGTTCAATCCACAGCTGTCATTTTAGTCAGCCCACAGTTCTTGCAGTTGGACCTCTTTGATCTCCAGTGGAATATGGACACACTTCAAAATTCCCCATCTGTACTCTTTGGGATCCAATTTCCTCAAGCAGTTTACTGTAGGACCATGTTTAGGGTTAGAAGATAGATCTGCCTGAATTTGACACCCTCTAAAAGTATTAAGTTCATATCATATTCACTCCTAAGTTGTCACACCCTAGAATAGTACACATCGTTGGGATATGCCAAGACCTTTGTAAAATCCAGATATTGTGTTTTCAAGATAAAAGGCTAAAAAAAGAAGCCATCTTTGTTTCATGTCAACATTAAAATTAGAGTACTCAATCAATACAGCTGATGATTTAAATGTAGCTGATGGGATCTTGAGTGTAGTGTTTTCCCTAATGTTCCTGCTGCTGCTGCTAAGTCACTTCAGTCGTGTCTGACTCTGTGTGACCCCATAGACAGCAGCCCACCAGCCTCCCCCGTCCCTGGAATTCTCCAGGCAAGAACACTGGAGTGGGTTGCCATTTCCTTCTCCAGTGCATGCAAGTGAAAAGTGAAAATGAAGTCGCTCAGTCATGTCTGACTCTTAGCGACCCCATGGACTGCAGCCTACCAGGCTCCTCCGTCCATGGGATTCTCCAGGCTGGAGTACTGGAGTGGGGTGCCATTGCCTTCTCCAATGTTCCTGAGTACTGCTAAAAATAAATTACAAATAAATAAATAAAAACATAATAATAAATGAAAGTTTTTTTGGTCAAAGAGCACAACCACTCTTAAAATGCTGATATTCGTTGTGACTTTCCAGGTCAGAAATACAGTGTGTACACTTGCACACATTCCCCCCCCCCCCCCGCCCCCCTCCCCCCCGACTCTTTTTTTCTTAAGGGACTGGTATCCTGAGAAACATACTTTGAGGGTGGTTTCTGTAGACAGTCTGAAATTAGTTCACACATTTTGTTGCTTTGGGGATATTTCTTAGAATTTCATCTTTTACCGTTTAAGATATCAGAATTATATGTTGGTATTTCACAGGCATCATTCTAAATATGTTTTTAATGCAGACCATTACAGTGGTTAAAGTGTAAGTTTTAAAACTATATTTAGCAGTTAAAAAAAAAACTCCTCAAAGTTTCCTTGTTTATTGTTGCAAGTGTCAGAAAATCAACTCCAACTGGCTTTAACAAAAAATTGTGTGAAAGTGTCTGGACAGGGATTTTTAACTGCTAAAGAGTGTGTCATCAGGATTCAGCCCAGTTCTGTCTGCAGAATTTTCTCTCCCTCTGCAGTCACTTGATCATTAAGGAAGATCTTTTCCTGTCTAAGGAGAATGACTCTTGTAGGTCTGCTCACTTAGTGTGTGCAGTGGCTATTTCCTTTCTTCCAACAGAGTCCTACATTTAATTCTCATTGGTCTGGTTTGGGTCCTGTGACTCCCTGCCTCCTACTTCCTCCTAGTCCTGTGTGGGCAAAACTGGATTGTGTACCCTGTCTTATGCTGAGGGGTGGGGGCTACCCCATTAAAAGTCCATGCACAGAGCAAGGAAGAGGACGTGGGGTATGGATCCCTAGGGGAAAATGGAAGTACAGTGGCCCAAAGAAGCAGAAATGTATGCCTGGCAGGTGAAAACATCAGAGGTATTCACAAGCCTGCCTTCAGGCTTGTGAATACCTCTTTTCCTGTAAATCCAATGAAAAAGATTTCAGTTAATTAAGTTTCTAGTTAGTTAAACTGCAGCTGATTAAGTTTGTTAGCTAACTAGGTACTGATGAAGTAAACAAATAGAAGAAATGTCACAGAAATAAAATCAACATATCCTGACAATTGATTCTGTGTGGGAAGCAAGTGAGAGGGAGGATTCAAGGATGACTTTATTCCAGATGAGATGACTGTTGACTATGAGGATTTCTTGTCTGTGAGCTTGACCACCTGGGGTACCATGTTTGTCCCATCTTGGTGTCACTGTAGCCTGGCATATAGTTAATTGTCAGTGACTTTTTTCACTGTTACAGGATTAGAGGATTGGGATTTTTATTTATTTATTTATTCTTGGTGAGAAGTCATGAGCTGAAATAAGGGAGCGTAGGGGAAAAAGCAGATTAAGGAGAAAAGATGCTGAGTGTGAATTTGGAAGTGAGACTCACTTGACCTATTAGTGGAACAGTGGCAGTTGGGAGCATGGAATCAGGTCCATTTGGTTGTATCCTGGGAAAATTCAATTTTAGCTGTAACTTCAGTTTAAAGCAAAATTTTCCCTGGTAAAAGTGTAGGCATATTTCCTCATGAGATGCAGGAGGTGGGGTGCTGTATTAAGGAAGAAGACTATTCAAGGGAAGTATTTATGGGGCATTTTCTCTTAACTGCACTGATATGTTTCCCAGTGTTTCCATTTGTGAGTGGCAAATTGTGTTCCTGCCACGTTTTAGTGACATTAACATCTCACTGCCTCAATGAAGACAGTTTGGGGTACAAAAATTATAGTCAAGGAAAAATTCACATTTGTTTCTACTGTAGTCAGCTGAACTTCAACTCTTTTCCTAGGGCTGGAAAAATAATACTACAAACAGAGCTGGAAATGGGTAAATAGTTTCTTCAGTAGTTCTCAACGCTGAGACTCCCTATTTTATATTTAATAATAAATGTTTTAATATTCCCTTTAGTTTCCAAAAATAAAACTAGTAGATAATATATTTTAAAATATGCCTGATTCCTCTCTCTCTGTTTATTATTTTTTGTTGAAGTATCATTGATTTATAATGTTTTGTTTCAAGTATATAGCAAAGTGCTTCAGTTATTACATTTATAAGATAATTGCATATGGTTCCCTGTGCTATAAAGTAGGTGATTGCTGTTTATCGATTTTATATATAGCACTGTGTATCTGTGAACCCCAAATTCTTAATTTAACTTTAATTCATCTCATTCTTTAAAATCATGTACTTAAGTAACCCTAGAAAATAAAAATGGAAGTAATTTATAACAAATGATACATGTTGCAGTATGTGAGTGATGCTTCAGCACAGGTTTTCTAGAGCATCACTTCTCTTGAGAATTTTCTAAAATGCATATTCTGATTCTGCGGCTCTGGTGTGGGGCCTGAGATTATTCATTTCTAACAACCTACAAGGAAATGCTGGTACCAATGAGTTTGATCCCCATTTTGGACAAGAAGACTCTGAAGGACATAATAAGATATCAGATGCTTGCGCGTATACACAAATTCTTTACGAATGCTGCAGCTATGAAACCCGCTGCTACAGATGCATTGAATGGGCTACTGTTGCTGTGGGTGATGCCATTTTTGAAATGGTAAACAATCCTTAGTAAAGTTCCTAGCAAAGCGGAATAGCAGTTTCTTCTCATTTTACACAATTTTACATGCTGAGCATATTAAGACTATAAAGCAAAAACAGAAACAAAAAATTATTATTTGCATTTTTGTGAACTGAAGGAGGTTTCTCTGTTTGGAGGCTTGGCATTTTGTTTCCTACGCACTAGGGCAGCCCTGTATATTGGGCTGTATATTGTCACCCTGCTTATTTAACTTATATATGCACAGTACATCATGAGAAATGCTGGGCTGGAAGAAGCACAAGTTGGAATCAAGATTGCCAGGAGAAATATCAATAACCTCAGATATGCAGATGATACCACACTTATGGCAGAAAATGAAGAACAACTAAAGAGCCTCTTGATGAAAATGAAAGTGGTGAGTGAAAAAGTTGGCTTAAAGCTCAACATTTAGAAAACTAAGATCATGGCATCTGGTCCCATCACTTCATGGGAAATAGACGGGGAAACAGTGGAAACAGTGTCAGACTTTATTTTTCTGGGCTCCAAAATCACTGCAGATGATGATTGCAGCCACCATCTTAAATGGAATTAAATTAAATTAAATTTATTTTAATTAAAAGCATCTTAATTAAAAGACGCTTGCTCCTTGGAAGGAAAGTTATGACCAACCTAGACAGCATATTCAAAAGCAGAGGCATTACTTTTGCCAACAAAGGTCCATTTAGTCAAGGCTGTGGTTTTTCCAGTAGTCATGTATGGATGTGAAAGTTGGACTATAAAGAAAGCTGAGTGCTGAAGAATTGATGCTTTTGAACTGAGGTGTTGGAGAAGACTCTTGAGAGTCCCTTGGTTTGCAAGGAGATCCAACCAGTCCATCCTAAAGGAAATCAGTCCTGAATATTCACTGAGAGTACTGATGTTGAAGCTGAAACTCTAATACTTTGGCCACCTGCTGCAAAGAACTGACTCATTAGAAAAGACTGTGATGCTGGGAAAGATTGAAGGCATGAGGAGAAGGGGACGACAGAGGATGAGATGGTTGGATGGCATCACCGACTCAACAGACATGAGTTTGAGTAAACTCCGGGAGTTGGTGATGGACAGGGAGGCCTGACGTGCTGCAGTCCATGAGGTCGCAAAGAGTCGGACATGACTGAACGACTGAACTGAACTGAACTGAGGGCAGTCCCGAGTTATACACAATCCTGGGAGACACTCTACCCATCAGATCCCACTCCTGCCTCTCAATTGTTCCCTTTCCCTCTGGATTCAGAAAACACCCCGTAGAGTTCTAAGATGCTCCCTGGGAGCAAGTACCATCTGTTGAGGACTGATGAACCCAAAGACCAATAGACGGGAACAGGCCACAGGGACAGTCACAGGTGTGCTGTCACTCCCTATAGTTTATTTAGGCACATTGTCCCATAATCCAGGCCCGTGCTTAATAGAGAGATGGAAGTCCTTGCACAGCGCATGACAGCTGAAGGGCACATTCTTTTTGGAGGTGTTTTCCCTTCTGTTCACTTTGTTACCCTGGTAATCGGGGGAAGTTGCTATGGCCGTATTTGCTGCTGACAGATTTGTTTTGCAGTGCGTTGTGAGAGGGTGTTAAATGCAGGCCTGTGAAGAAACTGACGCAACTGGAGATAATTTGGGGGGTGGGGTGGAAATAAGCAATTGTGACTTCCTGGTAAGCACAGACTGAATTGTTTTTCCAGCTTAGTTTTTACCTCTCCCCATGGCCCTGTATTTCCAGTGTCAGAGACCATGGGTATCCTCCTGACACAGAAAAGGAAAGAGCAGTTTTTCAGGGTGATGTAATCCTCTGAAGTCCTACCTTTGTACCGTACAGTTCTGCTGAGTCTTATTCCTTGGTTTTAATAGTTGTATTGCAAGAAAGATTTATTTTCAAGGAACCACCACTTCTGGATTCAACGTTACTGCCTCAAATAGGTTCTTACCTTAAAAAATCTTAACACCTTAATCCTCAGACAAGTTGCCTTCTCTCTCATTGTGCTGGGTAAGAAATATATACAATGAGGATGATTTTTTTCCTCCTTTTGATATCAAGCATTTTTAATACCATTGAAGTATAAGAACCATTGGATTATATACATTTTAGAGTATTTGAAAAATAAATTACAAATTTGAGAGAAAAATTATACAGCAAGTAACCGTGTGCCTCATCTCACCATCAGAAATGACAGCTGCAGACTTAATCCTTTTTTAATATAAAAATAGTATAGGCACATGTTCACATTTTAACAGAATCAGAATAGTTCCACTCATTTTGTATGCTAGTATTTTTATTTAGTGTTATAAAGTATGAATCTTAATGATGCTTCATATTAGCACTAATTTTTTATTAATAGAAAACTTAGAGATACTCATAGGTTTGCAGGCAGTTTCATGAGATAGATACCTTTGACACTTGGCCCAGTTTCATCCAATGGTTACATTTTGCAAAACTCAAGTCTAGAAACAGAAACACTGAGAACAGACCTGTGGTTGCCAAGGGGGAGGGGGTGGGGAGGGGTGGAGTGGAGATGGGGTTTAGCAGATGGAAACCATTATGTATAGAATGGATAAACCGCAAGGTCGTGCTGTACCTAGCAAGGGGAAATGTATTCAATATCTTGTGATAAGACAAAATGGAAAAAGGATAAAAAACGGATGTATATATGTGTATGTACATTTATGTACACATTATATACATATATATGTATAACTGAATCAGTTTGCTGTACTGCACAAATCAACTCAACATTGTAAATCAACTATATTTCAATTTAAAAAAAAAAAAAGGCTCGAGTGATCAGAGGGTTGGAAATTTCATACTGTGCCACTGACTTTCAGGGAGAAAGAAGTAGCTGGAGATGAACTCTATGAAAACTTTTGAACCACAAGATTTGGGGAACTTCCCTGTTAGTGAAAACATCAGCACGACACACTACCAGCGGGCATGGCAGCCCCCCCCCCACACCCTCTTCTCTTTGGCTGTTCCTTAGTTGCATCTCTTTGTATTTAACCAGTAGCAGTAAGTAAAAACAGAAAAAACAACAAAAAACACCTCTAGTGTAATAGCCCACCACAGATATTGACACGGATACAGTCTACCAGTTTTGTTACAGTTTCTCCTGTTGTGCTTGTACTCATTCGTGTGGATACATGTACTGGGTTTTGTAAAGTTCAGTCACCTGCGTACGTTTGTGTGTCCACCGCCACAGTCAAATATGAACAGTTTTGACATCACAACTAGCCCTCCTGTTTCCCTTTTACAGCCACACCCATCTCCCTCCTGGCTCCACTTCTAACCCCCGATAACCACTCCTCTGGCTCAATTTCTAAAATTTTGTCTTTTCAAAAATTTTGTTACTGCAATATTACATATTAACATTTTGGGGTGCCCATCCTAATTCTCTGGAGATTCATCCACATTGTTGTTAGTATCAATATTCTGTTGCTTTTCAATTGCTGAGTAGTATATCATGATACATAGACACATACTATATATATACACAATATATATGTGTGTCCATCAATATATTATTACATATATATATATTTAGATGTATGTATGTATACGTGTATAATTCTATGTATTCCACAGTTTGCTTAATCACTCATCTGTTGAAAGACACTTTGGCTGGATCCAGCTTTTAGCTGTGAGAAAGCTGCCGTGAACATTCGTGTACAGTTTTTTTGTGTGGTTTCTTGTTTTGAATAAAAATTTTCATGTTTTTCCCCCCTGGAATAAACACACATGAGTGCAATTGCTGATGAAATGTTTAGTTTTATAAGAAACTGACCAACCATTTTCCAGACTTGTGTCATCCTCCCCAGCACTATACGAGTATAATGCAGTTTTGTCGCATCCTCACTAGCACATGCTGTTGTCACTGTTTTAATTTTATCCATTCTGATAGGTGTGAAATGATCTCATTGTAGTTTAAATTGGCATTTCCCTAGTGCCTTATTATTGGTTCTTTATTACTGCTTATAAGGGCTTCCCTGGTTGCATAGTGGTAAAGAATCCTCCTGCCAATGCAGGAGACGTGGGTTCAATCCCTGGGTTGGGAAGATCCCTCGGAGAGGAAATACTTTTGAGGTGGCAACCCACTCCAGTATTCTTGCCTCAGAAATCCCATGGACAGAGGAGCCTGGCAGGCTACAGTCCATGGGGTCACAAGTTGGACACAACTGATCAGCTACACAATAGCAATAATGCCTAATAATGTTGAACATCTCTTCATGTGCTTGCCGTCTGCAGATCTTCTTCAGTCAGATATCTATTCAGGCCTTTTGCTCATTTTTTTAAATTGGACTTTTTGTTTCTGATGTTGATGTTTGAGAGTTCTTTATATGTTATAGATACTAGTCACATATGTGATATGAAATATTTTCTCCCAGTCTGTAGGTTGTCTTTTTGTTTTTCTTCACGTGGGTTTTCGTAGAGCAAAAGTTTTAAATTTTGATTAGGTTCAAATCATCAATTTTTTTGTTTTATGAATCAATATTTTGGTATCAAGTCTAGTAATTATAATAGTGAATAACACTTGCTCTAGATCTAAAGATTTTTGCATTTATTCCCCTCTAAAAGTGTAAAAGTTTTACATCCTACATTTTAATCCTTGATCCGCCCTGAGTAAAGTTTTGTGTGTGGTGTGAGATTATGTCAGTAGTCTTTTTTTTTTGCCAATGAATATCTACTTGTTCTAGTACCATTTGTTAAAAGGACTAATCCTCTGTTTGAATGCTTTTTGTACCTTTGTCAGTCAGTCAGGCATGTTTGTGTAGGTCTGTGTCTGGGTTCTAGATTATGTCCCATTGATTTTTGTGTTTTTCCCTCTGTCCTCATTACTGTAGCTCTGTAACAAACCTTAATATTAGGAATTAATATTAATTAATTCCTAATTAATATTAGGAATTTATTAATTAATTCCTAATTAATATTAGGAATTCCTTCCTAATTTCCTTCCACCTATTCTTTGTCAGGATTGTTGCAGCTCTTCTAGGGCTGCTTGTCGTGGGTGGGTCCTCTTTTCTGCTTTTGCATACCTGTCCTTGATGTTCATTTTCAACCCTGGACTCAGTGTTCTAATTTTCTCTCCAGAGATTATTTTGTTTTACAGAGGGAACATTTCATTTTCCCAGGAAATCCTGTCTTTTATTTTTCCTTGCTCAGTTTTCACAATTGTAGATGTCAATGATTTTATTTATGTGTACCTAAACCTGCTGGACTTTTCAAGGACATTGCCGTACACTCATTCTGGCCTTTTTTTTTATCATCATCTACTTAGATACTTGGGTATCTAACTTCTTTCGATTTTGTTCAAGTTTATCTACATGATTGGGAATGGGGATGAAGAGTGGAAATTAGCCACTGACATTCTCACAGTATTATGTTCAAAAGCAAGAGGGTTTTGCACTGGAATCTCGGTGAACCTGAGCATAAATATAAGTGCTCAGGGTCTGCCAGTGTTTATTTAAACAGAAAGTTTTTTGGCGTTATCTTCTTTGGAAAATGTTTCCAAACAATATGACAGCAAAATGATAGTGTAAATTGTAATGTCTGTCTCAGTTAGATTTATAAACATAGGAAGAGTCTTTTTCTGAAAAATGTTTGAGTTGTTCATTAAGAGTGAAAATGATATAACTCATATTATGAAATAAGGGCAGGATGAAATAATGATTTTTATCTTTGAGAGTCATAGGTCCTTTGTTACTTGGAAGGGAGTTGAAGGGAACAGCTTGTTTGGGGCAGATGTTTTTAGATTGTGGTCTGTGAGTAAATCCCAGGTGTTTGGAAGAGAGAAGGAATACATTCAGGGAGAGATGATTTAGAATTATTCTTAGTTCATAAATAATGGAATGGGTGCTCTCAAGTGTCTCTGATCATGCTGTAGCGAATAAACCATGGAGTACCTAAGCTCTCTTCTCAAAGTTCCTGAGACACTTGTGCACAGAAGATGAATCAGAGTGCAAGCACGTAGAAGGCTTTGTCCCCATGCCCCCCTGCAGACCTTGGTTAAGCACGTCTGGACCTACGGACCTGTGGGGAACACCTTTCCTGAGCCCTGTCAGGCAAACCAGGAATCAGTTCTTCGGCGCTCAGCTTTCTTTATGGTCCAGCTCTGACACCCGTACATGACTACTGGAAAAACCATAGCTTTGATTAGATGGACCTTTGTTGGCAAAGTAATGTCTCTGCTTTTTAATATACTGTCTAGGTTGGTCATAGCTTTCCTTCCAAGGAGTAAGCGTCTTTTAATTTCATGGCTGCAGTCACCATCTGCAGTGATTTTGGAGCCCAAGAAAATAAAGTCTCTCACTGTTTCCATTTTTTTCCCCATCTATTTGCCTGAAGTGATGGGACTGTGATCTTCATTTTTTGAATGTTGAGTTTTAAGCCAACTTTTTCACTCTCCTCTTTCACTTTCATCAAGAGGCCCTTTAGTTCCTTTTTGCTTTCTGCCGTAAGGATAATGTCATCTGCATATCTGAGGTTATTGAGATTTCTCTCAGCAATCTTGAGTCTAGCTTGTGCTTCATCCAGCTTGACATTTCTCATGATGCATATAAGTTAAATAAGCAGGGTGACAATAAACAGCCTTGATGTATTTATTTCTTTCCCAATTTGAAACCAGTCCATTGTTACATGTCTGGTTCTAACTGTTGCTTCTTGACCTGCATACAGATTTCTCAGGAGGCAGGTAAAGTGGTCTGGTACTCCCATATGTTTAAGAATTTTGCACAGTATGTTGTGATCCACACAATCTCAGGCTTTGGCATAGTCAATAAAGCAGAAGTAGTTGTTTTTCTGGAACTCTCTTGCTTTTTCTGTGATCTAAGGGATGTTGGCAATTTGATCTCTGGTTCCTCTGGCTTTTCTAAATCCAGCTTGAACATCTGTAAGTTCTCACAGTTCACGTACTGTTGAAGCCTCACTTGGAGAATTTTGAGCATTACTTTGCTAGCATGTAAGATCAGTGCAGTTGTGTGGTAGTTTGAACATTCTTTGGCATGTCACGTGCTTGTGACAATTCTAATATATATCCCTGGTTGTCCCAGTATAATTAACTATTTAAAGTACTCCCTTTCACTCTGAAGAGGGTCCGTGTCTGGATGATATTACAGGCCCCATAGGCTTAGCGCACTTAAGTCCTAAACAAATCTAAAGGAAAGTATTGATGACAGCACGAGGTGACCTCCCTTAAAGCCTGGAGGAGGCTGCCCGAGGCTTCTGTCCACTAATGTGCCCCGACTGAGATGAGTTAGGCACAGCGCATGGGAATCTAATGGAAATACTTGCAGATCTGTTCTACTTTTTGTCATGAAGGAATAGGAAGCATACAAAGAAAAAAGTACGAAATGTCAGGGCTTTTCCTATGCATGCCTTTCCACCTTTTCTACCCATATTTCAAAGCGGGGAATCTTTGAGGTCAAGGGAGAAAAAGGTTCTGTCTCCTTCATCCCCCTTCATCAAGAGAAGAGTCAATGCCAGAGTATCAGCAGCATCTTGCCATACTCTTTCCTAGAGCCTTAACCATGTTACTGCCCAAGAGCCATGGAAACTTGGAAGATGGGCAAGATTCTGCAGCCCCGTGCAGTCAGACTTCTGACTGGCAGAAAGCAACCCCCACCCAGTCATTGAAAACACCAGAATGACCTTTGCCCTCTCCGACCATGGCAGTCCTCTTACTGGATGGTAGAATGAAGGTGGGAGATATGAGGGGTTTTCTTAAAGCCACATCTGTCTCCTGCTCTTCATGAATAGTCCCCAGTTCTTATCATTATTTTGCCTCTAAGGAATGGGGTGACATGATGCAACTTTTCCACAAGGTAAGGATAGCATCGGTGCCTCCAGTCTTCTTAGGTATAGCATGCTTAACAGTATTTTTTAAACACATAAGTAGTGATACCAACAATTTGTATATCTCAAAAAGTCTCATCTTAGCAGGAAATGAAACTGGTATCTTAAACATTTCGTTAGAAAGTATTTGTTACTATTAATGGCACTATCAGTAAGGAATGCATACAATATTTGACATTTGAGCAGTAAAATTCACACATTTCTCACTGAACTAAAGAAGATAGAGTAGAATGCCGATATGGGAGGACTACGTTTTTTGTGACTGTGCCTCTAATTCATACTAGTTTATGTGAAAAAGAGAAGAAAATAATTAGCAAACCTGAAGGCTTGATTGTTAAGTTCCTTGTTTCATTCTTTCTACCCTTTTGGGAAGTATACTGGAGTGTTTGAGGACCTCTGAGCAAGAGTGGGGACATTAAACAGCTACAGGCCTTACGTCATCTGTCCAGGTAACATGTAGAACCCTCTGAAGGCAGCACCCTCTGTAAGGTCTTGTGGGTTTGATTTATTCTCCTTTCTTTTTTTTTTAAATTATTTATTCAATTTTGACTGCACTGGGTCTTCATTGCTACACATAGGATTTCTCACTGTGGTGGCTTCTCTTGTGGAGCACACGCTCTAGCACACGGGCTCCAGTTGTTGTAGCACAGAGGCTCAGTAGTTCCTGCTCATGGGCTCTAGAATGCAGGCTCACTAGTTGTGCTCTCGGGCTTAGTTGCTCTGAGACCTGTGGGATCTTCCCAGACCGGGGGTTGAACCCACTGTCCCTTGCATTGGGAGGCGGATCCTTATCCACTGCATCACCAGGGAAGTCTTCTCCTTTCTTTTTGATGGATTTTCTGATTAGTCCAGGGGAGGCTTTCATTAGGCCGTGGGAATGCTGTTAAGGAAACAGTAAGACTTATCCAAAAAATCCCCAGGGAAACATTGATCACAGTTCTTATCACCATAGATACCTGTACAGGGATGGTCCTAAAATGAAGTAATCACTGGCTCACTGTGTGTAATTCATGTATCAAACACAATGCAATTGCAGAATACTTGAGATAGTTGAGTATTTACCACATTCAGGTTTTTGAGCTGAAGGAGGTAGGCAGGTAAATGGCAAGCTCTTCCTGCAGAAATGGCACATGCAAGGGGAAAATTGATTTATTAGTCCAAAGATATGCTTAGCTGACGAGTAATTAAACAACATGATTGAGGAGGAAAAGCTAAGTAGGTAGAACATGGAAATAACAAAGAATTTTGTCACCATCTAGGCCATTATTCATGTTTGGAGATTAGATAGCTCTTAACTATTCATTTGGGTCTCCATGAGGATAGAGAACATCTATCTTTGAAGAAAAAAAGGATACGTTGAAATGAACAAGAGATTCACAAGATAAGTATGTGTGGAATTTTGTAGCTGTTCAGAAATCTGTTGAGTTTCGGAATAGGAGAGCCATGCTCCACTGATCGGAGAAGGTGATGGCACCCCACTCCAGTACTCTTGCCTGGAAAATCCCATGGATGGAGGAGCCTGGTAGGCTGCAGTCCATGGGGTCGGGAAGAGTCAGACGCGACTGAGCGACTTCACTTTCACTTTTCACTTTCATGCATTGGAGAAGGAAATGGCAACCCACTCTTGCCTGGAGAATCCCAGGGATGGGGGAGCCTGGTGGGCTGCCGTCTATGGGGTCGCACAGAGTTGGACACGACTTAGCAGCAGCAGCAGCAGCAGCTCCACTGCTGGACAGTATTGTTTGAAGGGCATTAGCACAACAAGCTGACAACAAGCACAGCACTGATAAGCAAAGGAATGAAAAGATGACTCTGAGGTTTTTGCATTGAAAAAGGCAAGCTGTGTGTTAGTATCAGTGCAACCAAATCCAACTACACTTCCTTGAATCTTCAGAAAGTCTAAAAAGACAGAGTGGACATGAGATAGTCTGGATTATCCATTCCTTCCATTTTTAGGACCAGAAAGTCTTCTGTGCATTTCCCTTAATCCCATTGTGCTGTTACTTGATCTGGTAGTAGTGCTCACATTTATTTTGTTGGCAAAGGGATTTGATTTAATTTTTGGTCTGCATGGTAGATACATAAAGAAAACACAAAAATACTGCCACTTAGTAGATTTTTCTTTTTTTAGGGAATGGAAACACAGCCTACCAATGGTTAATAGTGTTGCATTTTTGTCCTCACCTGTGGCACATGCCCTGGTATCTGTTCTTTAGTGTATTTCTTTGTGTTTTTGCATTAGGCAGAGGTGGGTCGCTTGGTATATGAAGAGTTTTACTGTTTGGCATGGATACAAAAGATCAAGCAGGAGAAGTTGCCACTGAGCTTTCATGGCAACTACAGAAAGCTGCAAGCTGTAGAAAGTATGGAGGCAACAAAAGTGCCCCTTTTCCTAAAGGATAAATCTGGATCCAAATTTGACTTTTTAAACTGCTTTCCTGTTTCCACAAACTGATGTGAATTCTTTTTCATTTTGTTAAGTACTCTTCTCGAATTCAACATCTTTCTTCCTGCTTGTGTCAGTTATTGGAACACCCCCCATTGCTGTTTATGACACTACCAGACCTTGCTCATTTGTCACCAAGCCAGGTCATATATTCTTTGATGGTCATTACCCTTAACTCAGCTGGCACTGCTGGATGGCTTATGGCTGTGGAAGGCTCTTTCTTACTCTTTATGCCTTCAACTTGCTGTATGGCCTGACCAGAGCTTCAGTGTACTCTTTTCCGAAGCTTATCTGATCTTGCTGGCGAATAGTAAATACCAAAGCAAGACAAAACCAAAAACTTATGAAGGAAAACAAAATAAAATAGTAAAAATTTAAAAAGTCCATTAAATAGTTTTCTGCTTACCCTATTTAGCCTAGTCTCAACTCTATAAAGATCTTGTTTATGCTATAATAATAATGATCATAATTAATGATGATGATGGAATGCAGTCTCCTAGTTCATCTTAAACTACTCTGAATTGTTTATCTTCTTTCCTACTAAGAAGTTTTAAATTTGTAAAGTTCCCTCCCCTGCTCGTAATAAAATATCAGTGCATGGGAGACACTGAATTAATATTTGTTGAATTAAGTTAAAAACATCTGGTGAAATCCCTTTGAATAGCTCATTAGTAATGAAGTCTGGTAAGTTCCTGTATGAGCAGCAAACTGGGGTATGTCATTCTGTATTGTCAAACATGATATTGTCCCTCCAGAAAAACATTGTTGGTTTTGTGTGATTTCATTGACAAATTCAAAGGATGGGGTGACCATCTGTTTTCTATAGCTCCTGAGGAAAGAACAAAAAGACTGGGCTCTGAGCTGAGAAGAAGAAGAAGAGGGTAGATAAAAGGAAGAATTTTTTTTTCACTGTTCATGTTATATAACCATTGACTGGATTATCTAGGAACTCTGCCATCTTCTTCCCTAGAGTCTTCATAAAAAGGAATGTCCTCTTTGATGGAGATGATGGGCACAGTTTTTCCAGATGACCTCTCTGGGCTGATTCCAATTCTGTGGTTTCTGGTTCAAGTGTTTCCCCCTCTTATTCTCCAGATTTTTTTTTTTTAATTATAAGGGAGATTTGTTTGTTTAAAAATATATGAGATTTCAGAAACATATAACATAAAAAAAAATGCAACCTCTGCTCCACTTTCTTTCCCCAGAACTAACCACTATTATTAATGGTTTATGCTATGCTAACTCGCTTCAGTCGTGTCCGACTCTGTGTGACTCCAGAGATGGCAGCCCACCAGGCTCCCCCATTCCTGGGATTTTCCAGGCAAGAACACTGGAGTGGGTTGCCATTTCCTTCTCCAGTGCATGAAAGTGAAAAGTGAAAGTGAAGTCGCTCAGTCGTGTCCGATCCTCAGCGACCCCGTGGACTGCAGCCCAGCAGGCTCCTCCATCCATGGGATTTTCCAGGCAAGAGTACTGGAGTGGGGTGCCATTGCCTTCTCCGTATTAATGGTTTAGTGCCTGTCTTTTTCTGCTTTTTACTTTAAATATAAAAACATATATACATGCATATATGACGAAACATGTCGTGACTTTTATAAAAGACGATTATAGTTTTTATTCTTTCTAATTTGCATATTTTCTTTCATTACTGTGTATGCACATTTCCTTCTTTTTAATGATTTTGTAGGATTTCAATATATATTTGTCATAATTCTGTAACTGCTCTCAAATAGATACATGTTGGGGTTGTTTCCAGAATTAAATATTGAATCCAATGCTGCAAATATCCTTGTACTTTACCAAAGCGTAATTTTTTGCTCAATTTTATCAGAGGCTTTCTTTATATTATATGCTCAGGTAATCATATGGTTTTTTTTCTCTAAATTATTGATATGTCTAGGGTATTAATGTTGAAGGGTTTCACAGGTGGTTCAGTGTTAAAGAATCTGCCTGCCAGTGCCGGAGACATGGGTTCAGTCCCTGGATTGGGGAGATCACCTGGAGAAGGAAATGACAACCCACTCCAGTATTCTTGTATTCTAGTATTGGGGAAAACCCCAAAGACAGAGGAGCCTGGTGGGCTATAGTCCATGCAGTCATGAAAGAGTCAGACGTGACTTAGCAACTAAACAACAAAACAAATTAATGTTGAAAGTTAATAAACAAGGTGAAAATTGTACAGACATTCCCTGACTTATCATGGTTTGACTTATGATTTTTTGGCAAAAGTGTTCTGTATCCAGTAGACACCATGCCTTGAAGTTTTATCTTTTCCTTGATTAGTGGCACATAGGGTGATCCTCTCCTGTGATGCTGGGCAGTGGCCGCCACTGCAGCTCCGCGTCGGCCATGTGAGCGCAAGGGTAAACAACCTTTAGGATTGCAACCGTTCAGTACCCAGACAGCCATTCTGTTTTCACTTTGAATGCAGTGGACAACAAGTTACATGGGATATCAAGACTGCATTATAAAACCTTCTTTGTGCTAGATGGTTGTGTCCAACCACAGGCCAAGTATTCTGAGCATATTTAAGGTATGCCGACTAAGCCATGATGTTTGCTACCATTTAGACTTAATGGTTGGAGAAGGTGATGGCACCCCACTCCAGTACTCTTGCCTGGAAAATCCCATGGACGGAGGAGCCTGGTAGGCTGCAGTCCATGGGGTCGCGAAGAGTCGGATAGGACTGAGCGACTTCACTTTAACTTTTTACTTTCACGCACTGGAGAAGGAAATGGCAACCCACTCCAGTGTTCTTGCCTGGAGAATCCCAGGGACAGGGAAGCCTGGGAGGCTGCCATCTATGGGGTCGCAAAGAGTCGGACATGACTGAAGCGACTTAGCAGCAGCAGACTTAATGGTATTTTCCACTTATGATGGGTTTGTCAGGACATAATCACATTGTAAGTCAGGAAGTTTTGTACAATACTGTCATGATTTTTTTTGAAAATCTGTCAAACCATTCCCACTTCTGCTCTAGTATTTCTCAGTGAGAACAGCTCAGCTAATTTTTCCTCTGAGGTTGAAATAGATCATTGTTTCTTTGAATGAATCTCATGAACTGACTGGCTTGTGTTAAAGAACCATCTTTTATCAAAGACAGTTGTTCTTGGTTTTGTTGCTATTGTTTTGTTTTGAGCTAAGTAATACAGTTTAAATTCCTAAGTCAGATGTGGATATGAGACTCTACCATTGTAATGAACTCTGCAATAGATCTTTCTGTTGTTTTTCCCTTTAGTTTTGGGGTCAAGCCCCACTTGGTTCATGGTGGATTTGCTTTTGTTTTTAATACACTGTTGAATTCACTGTGCTCTATTTGTGTGTGAGTTTGTATGAGCTTATCTCTTTATGTTTTTCATAGGTTCCTTAATGGGTAACCTTTGTACATGTTCTATCATGTACTGTTAGTACACTTTTTCAAGTAGTATTTTTCTGGCACCTTTAAAAATTTTTCTTGTGTTTAAGTTGCCATTTATGCTTTGGCAGAGATTACTTTGAGACTGATGACTGCAGCTTTCCAAACTGATTTATTCAAAGCAAGCATCTTCCTTCCTCCTTGAAGTTTGGAGGCCATGGGGGTTCCATTTTTAAGGCTGATACGTTGCTGTTTTAAATTATACCGAAAACTCTAAACATATGGAGCTTTTCATCTACCCTTCCATCACACAAGTTAATGAATGTCATGATTTTATTTTTATTTGGCCTCATGAATCTCAGTGCCCTTATGATGTGATTAAGAGTGATGATATGGTGGAAGTTTTGTTAGGAAGATTAGAGAGCATCAGGTCAGAATGTTTCTCCCCCTCTAATTTCTGAATCTTTTATCTTGTGAAATACAGCAGAGTCGGCTGCTTGCATCCTTGGGTACTGCACCCTTAGAATATCAATGGCGCTCTCCCCTCTTCTCTGTTGGGAACCTGATACAAAAGCAAAATTGGGAATGCACTTTACAGTGTCTGCAGGAAGTTTGAAGTTTATTTATTAACACTAAATGCATCTGTTGGGCTGCGGTGATGAGTTTAATCCTCTATTTTAATATTTGGTTTGCAACTGATTAATAGCTTGAAGCCTTCACTGTCATACAAATGTAGACTACTGATGTGACTGGGAAGTGTACCAGATTTTTAATTAGACAGCAAGTTGTGTGGTGGGCAGCTCTCAAACCACAGAACACCTGGATCTAGGTTGGAGTGGAAATAGTGACAAGGTGAAGGGGTGCATTGGAATTTTTTTTTTTTGCAGTGACTAGAGAATGAACCTTGTCTAAAAACATAAAATCTGGGAAATAGCTGCTGTAGGAATGAGGGAAAGCTGAACCGTGTCAGTAGAAGAGATGAACATGACTGAGTATCTCTTTGCAAGCCCATGGACTGTAGCTCCCCAGGCTCTTCTGTCCATGGGATTCTTCAGGCAAGAATACTGGAGTGGGTTGCCATTTCCTCTTCCATGGAATTTTCCCCACCCAGGGATCGAATTCCCATTTCCTGCATCTCCTGCATTGGCAGGCGGATTCTTTACCACTGAGCTCCCTGGGAAGCTCAAAAGAGAGGGAGGGTATTCTTTAACTTGTGCACTAGTGTTCTCCTTGGAAGGAAAGTTATGACCAACCTAGATAGCATATTCAGAAGCAGAGACATTACTTTGCCAACAAAGGTTCATCTAGTCAAGGCTATGGTTTTTCCAGTGGTCATAAAGAAAGCTGAGCGCCGAAGAATTGATGCTTTTGAACTGTGGTGTTGGAGAAGACTCTTGAGAGTCCCTTGGACTGCAAGGAGATCCAACCAGTCCATCCTAAAGGAGGTCAGTCCTGGTGGAAGGACTAATGTTGAAGCTGAAACTACAATACTTTGGTCACCTGATGTGAAGAGCTGACTCATTTGAAAAGACCCTGATGCTGGGAAAGATTGAGGGCAGGAGGAGAAGGGGACGACAGAGGATGGGATGGTTGTATGGCATCACTGACTCAATGGACATGAGTTTGGGTAAATTCTGGGAGTTGGTGATGGACAGGGAGGCCTGACGTGCTGCGGTTCATGGGGTTGCAAAGAGTCAGACACGACTGTGCGACTGAACTGAACTGAACTGAAATCAATTAGCATTTCAACCTGAATATTTGGCGATAAAATATAAGAAGTTGAAGTGTAAGTAACCTTAAATATTTTTATGTGGACCAGGAGTGGATTACTCTGGTGCTAAACATAAAATTCTTACGAAATTTTAATATGAATATATAAAACATCAGGAAATTTGAGGCAACTTTACCTCCAGGTCACTACAGGGAATTCATTCAATGTCCACATACGTAAGGGGTGCAGATATTGGGCAAAATGTTTAAGGACTTCTGTACCACACCATTAAGGATAGTATAAAGTTGCTCCTCCACATGCAAAATTTCAATTAAGGAACCTTGAACCAAAGTGAATAAAGAAACTGTGAACCAGAGTAAAAGTGCAACTCTACCGACCACCAACAGATGGCGGTAGTGGTCATTTAGTTGACACCCCTCTAGGCTTGAGCACAAGTATTTTTTAGCACTCATCTCTGTATAACCTATTGTATACATCAGTTTAGAAGCTTGTATAGAAGAAAGCAATTTTTGATACTTGTTTATGGCCTGGTGGCATGACACTTATGTTCAGTTGATTGCCTTCTGTAATTCCATACTTGCCAAGAAAGTTGAAATAGTTTCTTTCACACTTTAATATTGATAAGACCTGCCTTGATAGAGTGGCCTTGGTAGTATATATTTAAAGGAATGGATTTGAAACTACAGTTACAAGTCTGTTTTCTGTGAGATCAGTTTCTCGTAAGTTGATTTAGTGATATATGATCTTTTCTTAAGTGATAGCGTGCAATTAATTTCTGGGCAGAAGACTGTATCCTGGTGTTTTAATTCAAGAAGTCTCTCCTTTCCTCTTGACCCCCTGCATATTCCCTTCTATTCAACATTCTTGCAGGAATTCTTTTCTTCCCCGTCCTATTTGAAGAATGAAAGAACGGTTATTCTCTCTTTCACTTTGGCCACTCCAGACACTTTCAAGTATAACCCCTTTCACTTCATTTCTACACATGGGCATATAAAGTAAAAGTGAGCTAAACTGATGTAGCATGCCGATTATATACAAATTTTTACAAGCAAACAAATGTGTCTTCTTTTAACTCTGTTTGTATAATCCCTCAGCAGTTGTTTCCTTACGCTCCTAAAAGTGAGCTAAACTGATGTAACATGCCGATTATATACGAATTTTTACAAGCAAACAAACGTGGCTTCTTTTAACTCTGTTTGTATAATCCCTCAGCAGTTGTTTCCTTACACTCCTAAAAGTGAGCTAAACTGATATAACATGCCGATTATATACGAATTTTTACAAGCAAACAAACGTGGCTTCTTTTAACTCTGTTTGTATAATCCCATAGCAGTTGTTTCCTTACGCTCCTAACTAGTACATACAGATAGAGCAATGACAGTTTGAGGCTCTAAAGTACTTTTTTTCAGTCATGGAATGAATTTTGTTGAGTTGGGATAAAAACTGGGACTTTCAGACTAAAGCTTTCATGTTTATAGTGTAGATAATGTCCACTTCTTTTTTGCATTCTTTTACGTAAGTGACATGGACATATTTCATGAATCCAAAAGCGTGAGCACATTTCCCAGTGTTTCTTCAAATCGGAGATTTCTGGTGAATATAGTTCATGGCAATGCTGGTTTGGGGGATGGTTTTTTTCAGGGATGCAGTAGATACTTTGCTTAATGCCAAGCGGCGTTTCTAATTTGAGATTAAATTTCACTTTCCCTCAAATGTGAAGTGGAAATTAGCCTTTTTCCAGCAGTGATTCCTTACCAGTTTTGTGTCTGCAGTGAATAGATTGTGTTTCTATTAAGAAATCTGTCTTTGGCCAGATTGTCTCATAGCTCCATGATGGAGTTGTTCAAACTTTTCTGTTTGGGGAATTTGACCCACTTTGTGCAGCGTGGCATAGAAATTGGGCTGGAGTGGAACACTGGTTGTCGGACGGTTTCACCAAGTGGATGGTTAACTGTGGAGAGGTCTCCACATCGTCTAGCTGTGTCTACTCAACTTACCAATAAGGGATTTGAGACTCTGAGAAGGCAAGTAGTTCCTCCAGATGCAACTAATGGGGCCAGGGACAAATGTCTCCTCCTCCTCTTAAGTTTCTCCTGAGCCATTTTGCTGGATCCCTAGAAATTGGAAGCTCTGGTAGGGCTTGGTGCCTGCAATTCTAATCTTATTTTTAAAAGCATCTAATTCATAGTCAGGTTGAGGAATTCCTCTACTCTGTTTCTCTTAATTTGCAACACTGCTGCTCAATAAGGGCAGTTTTGACTCACAGAGGTCATTTGGCAAGCTCATTGGAATGAGTTTTGTTCTTACCAGAGCCACTTTTAATTGTCACAAATGGAAATGGCTCCTGGTATCCAGTCGGTGGTGGCTAGAGATGCTGCTAAACACCTGTGATGCACAGCACGGAAGTATTGAGTCCTGTGTCCAAATTGAGAAACCTGATTACAGTAATTAATAGCACAGGGTCTCAAGTCTGCCAGACTCCAGATTGAATCTTACTAGCTCTGTGACCCTAGGCAAGTTACTTAATTCCTTGAAGCTTAGTTTTCCCATCTGTAAAATGGGGATACTTCACAACAGGGCACACTTAACAAAAACTTGAAGCATGCCTGGCTGGTAGCAAATTCTCAATAAACATTTGGTGTTATGACTAAATTATCATTACAGTGCATGATTTTTAGTTTTGATATAATATCGTTAAGACATGGCTGAAAACAGTGAATGAATGACCTTCAAAGGTGAAAACTTACAAAAAGCACTTCGGCACATTCTGGGGGCTTGATGCATGCTTGTTGATTTTTATTAAGTTAAAAATCTGAATGAGAGTGAAAGAGTGTGAGTGTGTGTGTGTGAGTGTGTGTGTGTGTGTGTGTGTGTGTGTGTGTGTACCATCACTGTTTTTCTGTACGTATCTAGTAGGAATGATGAGCCCCCAGTATGCATAGCCTCAGGCTATACTGATCCATATCAACTGTGGAGGGAGCTGAGGTTTCTGGAGGAAGGACAGAAGACAGATAATGGTACTTAAAAGGACCCAGGGAAGGCAATGATCACTGACTACTTGGGGCCAGATTCCTGCTTGCTCTTCCTTTAATCCTATGAGAGAAGAGATTGAGTTTTACTTCTGGCATTTTCTTTGCAAACACTTTTAGCTAGGTGGTAAACTCTTTGTGGGCAAAAACCTTTGTTATGCCTCTTCTGTAGCCCATAATGACTAGGCCTGTGCATATACACACGTGTGTGTGTGTGTGTGTGTGTGTGTGTGTACATATGTAGATATAGATATAGATATAGATATGATGTTCTGGGAAATGTTTAACACTGACTGCTTTTTCAGAGGATGACAGATGTCATTGAATATGGAGTTGGAAAAGAATTTTACTCTGAGCCAGTACAAGTGAACTCTAGTACACAGCTATTAATACTCCTTGTGTGTGCCAGGTACTGTGCTAAGTATTATAAGTATATTAATTCATTTACATACTTATGTATATAAGTATATAACTTCATGTCAGCCCTTTTGAGGTAGATGTACTAGTAACATCCCCATTTTGCAGGTGAGAAAACTGAGCACAGAAAGGTTAAGCAAAGAACCTAAGGTCACAAAGCTGGTAAATGTCAGAGTTGGGTTGGGGACCCAGGCAGCCTAGTTTCAGAGTGTGTGTCCTGCACCTCAGCATTATATTGTTATCACTCAGAAAACTCTAACAGGTCCAGAATTACTTCTGAAAGACACCCCTTCCTCCTGGCTGTCTCCTTTTCGCTCACATGCAGCCCTCCCTTCCGTCACCAGTGCCAAGCACACATCACGCTTCTCATGTAGGCATGTCTCTGATGGCTTCAGAAAGCATAATTAAGTTTTACCTTCTGGCTGCTTTTCTCGTAGGAGCTAGCCACTGTGGGATTCTGAAGAACCAAACTCTATTCTGCATAACATTTGTTCATCCTGTTTAAACCACCCTTTCATGTTCTCAAAAGACTCCAGTACTTGTCCATTTGGAATTGTCCCTCAAGGCCTAGCCCATTGCTTACTTCTTTATGGACTCTCTCCTGATGCCACCGAATTATTTACATAAAGGCCTTTTGAAAATGAACATATCTTAATTTGAAGACTTTCTCCTCTGTTCTTATTCCAGACAGAAGGAAGGCCATTTTCACTCCATGTGGACAAACAGGAAACTGTCAGTTTTCTTCTTTAAGAGCATTCTTTTGTCATGCTCGTCTCTCCCAGTGGGGTAGTTGTAGCTATTTGTAAAAGACTTAACTTGGATTGTATTGTCTGGTTTGGGATGGATGTTGTCATGGAGAAAAAAGAAGTGAAGCCCAATCTTTGTCTCCCACTGAGGACCCTTAACTGTGGCATGCCACCATGAGGCAAATGGTGCAGCCGTGGAATTTCTGAAGGGATCCAAAACTGTATAGAGAGGGATCTGTGATGAGTCCTTACATTTAGGAAAGGAGAGTGAGGAGTCACAGAGGACCCGTGAGAGCAGTGAAGGGCCCATTGGTGGCAGATGGTTTTATCTTTCTCTGTGGCCTCTGCCAGTAATATATTCAAACAATATTTCTCAGTGTTGTTCCCTGGAGTTTATAGGTGCTTAAAAGAAGTCCCTCATCATCTAAGTCTGAGAACTGCTTTTTGAAACATGTTTCAGACATGTTTCATTCCCTTTAGGGAGTCTCTGAGCTTTCATTATATTTTATGTGATGGAATGTCTGCAAGGTTTACCTAGCAATTTTCCTAGTCTCACCTGCCATAGAATTCTTTCTTCTCGAATAATTTTATGGGATTTGTGTTCAGTAGAAGATCCTCTGGGGAATTTTGTATTGAAGATAAAAATTGTTTGACATTTGAGGATGACCATGAGATCCACACTGAGCAGGAGTCAGTCATTGAACTCTTAAGAAAATACATTTCCAAGTCATTCATAATCCTGTTAATGTCTCTGATGATTGTTTAATGTTTTAAAATAATTCTGTGTATTTATTTTTGGCTGTGCTGGGTCTTGGTCACTGTACGGGCTTTTCTCTAGCCACTGGGGCTGCTCTTTAATTGTGGTGCACAGGCTTCTCACTGTGATGGCTTCTGGTGTGGAGCATGGACTCTAGCGGGCACGGACTTCAGCAGTTGTGGCTCCTTGAGCTTTGTTGCTCCATGGCATGTGGTATCTTCCTGGATTAGGGATCAGACCCGTGTCTCCTGCATTAGCAGGTGGACTCTTTACCAATGAGCCACCAGGGAAGCCCACTGTGATGATTTTTTAATGCTATTTGTCTATTGCTGTGATTATTAATGTAATAGTTCATGGTAAACAAAGGCACAAATGTGGAGTTTTCAAGAGGTGGGAAATTTAAATTTGCTGAGAGTGACCAGGAGTCGATGATGAACTCCTATTATATACTGATGAACATGAGTGACGGAAGAGATGATTGCATGGCATTACCAAGTCAATGGGCATGAGTTTGAGCAAACTCTGGGAGATAGTAAAGGATAAGGAAGCCTGGCGTACTGCAGTCCATGAGGTTGCAAATGGTCAGGCATGATTTGGTGACTGAACACCCCCACCACCATGGGTTAGTGTAACTGTGGTTAGTATAGAAAGCCTTCTGCCTCAGTGAGTACACTTTTGGCTGGAATTTTAGGTGGGGTTACTTTTTAAATAACCCCATGAAGGTGTTGGATTTTTTTTTTTCCCCTCTGGTGGTTTTAGGTAAATTGTTGACTGGAAGCAAAGATATAATCCAGATAGTTTCACGACATCAGCTTGTATTTCTGGCTCCACACATTTAATTCAGGGTTATGCCAGATTCTGGGATGAATAGTTAAATTTTGTTAGGGAGCATAGTATGCCCCAGATATTCATAGACACAGGTCTGTGGATAAAGAACATTCAGATTTATGGACGCTTGTGCTGAAATTTTAATTCAGAGCACCAAGGTAAGCTTAGAAACGTGTGATTTCTATGGGTAGTCTAAGAGGAGTTGGTGCTTGTTATTTGCAGTACTTATGTTCTGTAGGGCTGCCGGAATGCTGAGTTTGCAAATACTGAGCTATTACTCCTAGGGTAAATACAGAATTAGGTTCCTGCAAGCTTTTGGTCACATTTTCGTCCGTTACTCAGTGCATGTCTTTGTTTTATTTCTGTTTCTGTTTACGGACATTTTATGTAACATGTACTTCTAAAAATCATACATTCAGAATTTCTTTATAATGAAACAGGAAATAAGAAAGATTTAATATTTTCCTGACCCTGCATAATGTGACCATAAATTTCTTTGACTTTCAGTCTCACAGTCCTGTCTACTATGCTGTTTTTTTAAAAAATCAGTTGTCATCTCAAGAACTCACAAATGTAGCCACTTTTCTATTTTTTTTCTGTAGCTTCATCATGTGCTATAAATGTTACTTTTAGCACTTTCTGGAGCAGCCTCATGTACAGATGGGCAAATTTTCTATTCCTTTTTCTGGGTGTACCTACTATTGAACTCATGGCACTATATAGCCTCTTAATATCTGAGACTGATTGGTTCCAGGACTCCTGCCCCGGGGATACAAAAATCTAAGGATTTTTATATAAAGTGGTTTAGTATTTGCGTATAACCTAGGCTCATCCTATATGTGTATTGTGAATCATCTCTGGATGATTATAATACCGGATACAATGTAAATGCCATGTAAATAGTTGCTGGTGCATAGGGAAATCAAGTTTTGCTTCTTGGAACTTCCCGGAAATTTTTTTTTAATCTTTTTGATCTGAGATTGATTAAATATGCAGATGATGAAAGCCACCTGTAGTTCATGCCTAAATGAAACTTATCTAATGCGTATTTTTTCTGTAAGGCACATCACAACCTTCTTGCACTTTGGGACACTAACAGCATTTTAGCAGTTTATTTGAGGGTTACTTTCAATAGAGAAATCACAACAAAAAGCACAAAAGTGTGAAAACATGGCACTTAATAGATCATGAGAAAAATGCTTGTTTACACTGTGAAACCTACAAAAAGAAGATAGAGCCTCACCTTCTTTAATCTCCTGTAATGTGATGTTGGTCAATGAAAATTTTTCACTGATTGTCATGTGTCTGTGAATTATTGGGAAAGTGCCGCAAATGTTGATTTAGGGGTTACATATAGGTGAATTCAGAAATACCTACTCTGTGGATAATCAGTATGAGGAACCACCTCTGGAGAAGAATTCAAAATCCCTCTTCTGACAGTTTGTGTCAGAGTGCCGTAACTTCAGACTCATTATTTAGTTTCTCTTATCCTCAGGTTATTTTTTGGTACAAAATGTGACAGTATCAGATGCTCTCTCATAGGCCGTCATGACCATTACTTGAGATAATGGTCAGAACAGGTTTGTATATGTGCATACTCCATAAATGTGAAACGTTCTGTGTTGGTGGCCGTTATGATCTTAGACTTGGAGTAAACTGGCCTACTTCATGCTAAAGGTTTAATTTAAGTATATCTGTTTACTTTCCCTTGCAAGCAGACTATAATAATTACAGTTGACTGTGTACAATGCTGGGATTAGGGAGAGTAACCTTCTGTGCCATTGAAAATCCATTTATAACTTTATAGTATTTGTGGTTCCACATCCACAGATTCAACCAGATTATGCAGTAATGTAGTAAATTACTGTAGAAAAAAAAATCTGTGTGTGAGTGGATCCACCCTGTTCACCCTGTGTTGTTCAAGGTTCATCTGTGCTTTAGAGGGCTGCAGTGTGCACTTTATCGACATACCGTTGGTGACAGAATTTGGTTAGCTCTGAAGGCCAACAGAACAGTTACAGTGTGATGAAGCAGTATGAATGCAGTCTACCATTTTCCCAGTAGTCATAAATATCACTTAGTCAGCATTTACAGTATTTTTTTCCTGAGGTTTTAACATTTGGGGGTAAAGCCCCTTTCTCACCACTTAGCATATTATAGTTCCCCGTCAACTATGATTATCATTCTTTTGCTTTCCACCAGTGGTTCACAGTGGAAGTGATTTTGCTTATCAGGGGCATTTGGCAGTGTCTGAAGATCTTTGTGGGTTGTCATAACTGGAGGTGCCACTGGCATCTAGTGGGTAGACGCCAGGGTTGCTGCTAAGTTTCTTACAGACACAGGACAGCTAGCTGCCCACAGCAAAGAACTCTCTGGTTCAAAATGGCCATTGGGCCAAGGGAGAAAAACCCTGAATGAAACTGAAAGCTTCCTGAGCTCAGGCACTGACTTACTCACCCTCCTGAACTCTGGCACAGGAGTGGATACTCAGTGGGCCCTCAAGGGATACTTGTAGATTGAAGGAATTTACAAATGCACAGACCTTTGGTTGGGCATGTCCGCAGGTGGGCTTCATGACCTCTAATCTTAAGAGTTAATCTTTGACTTTTCTCCTCCCTTTTCATTTTATTATTTATAAAATTTCAACTGTGCCATATTTCAAACATATGGAAAAAAACAACAGAAAATAGTATAAACAGAGCTCACAGTGTGGTCTGTGGAGTGGTGCCAGTCTGCAAACTGTTATCAGTCCAGAAGGAGGCCAGTAGAGAATGTGGGAGTAAGAGTTTAGGCATTTTGAGAGCAATTGGCCAATCCTGTGATGTTTCTGTTGAATATAGAGTATTATCGAACTGCAGCAGGTTGGAAATTTAAAAGCCTGATTCTTCACTTTTGCTAGTTTGAAAAGTATAGATAAAGAATTATCGGACTGCAGCAGGTTGGAAATTTAAAAGCCTGATTCTTCACTTCTGCTAGTTTGAGAAGTATAGATAACCAATGCTCAGATTCTGACTTTCTGACAATGCTCAGATTTCACAAATGTTGACAGTTTGGTATCTTTTTCTTTTTTGAAGTTGGCCAAGCCGCTTGTCTTTCAGGATCTTAGGTGCTTGAGCAGGGATCAAATCCATGCCCCCTGCTGTGGAAATGGGGAGTCTTAACCCCTGGACCGCCAGGGAATTCCTGACACTGCTATCTCAAGCTTGTATTTGTTATCTCCCTTTCAGCCTCACTCTGTCGCCTTTTCTCTGTTTGTTAAAGAGGTACAACATTGCTGACACTGAGCACCCAGTCCGTGCTTGGGCGCAGGTAGGGTGCCATTCTCTGGAACAGGTGTTGCAGTGCTCTGCTCAGCATGCTGCCTCTCCACTCCACTCAGAACCCTGTCTTCGCCCACCCCAGCCCCATCCAGAACCACAGCGAGTCGACAGAACCAGCTGCTGGAAAAACAATAAGCACATACGTACCATACTGACTTCTCAAACTTCCATTTAGGTCAGAGATTGGCAAGCTACTCCCGTTTCATAAAAGTTTTATTGGAACACAGCCATGTCCATGCATTGTCTGTGGCTGCTTGCACACTAACAAGCTGAATTGAGTGGTTGCTACAGAGTCTGTATGGTCTGCAAATTGTAAGATAATCAGTGTGGTCTTTTATAGAAAATGTATGGTGATTCCTAATTTAGACAAGCACTTTTTCATGTAAAACCAGGCTAGGTGCTCATTTGCATATCTGATCTAAACAATTTGATTTCTCTTTGAACTAAATAGGTCCTACTTGTTATGATGGGGGTGAGAGAAAGTGGTTCCAGTCAAATGATGATTTTTATTTTTATTTTTTTCTCCTTTAATGCACCTTTTGGTTTGTTTTGATAAAGCTTCTATCCTAAATTTGTTAGTGGAGTTCTTGGTAATTCCTGTTTTTTCAGTATGTCCATGGTCTGCTCTTTTGGTGGTCATAATAAAGAGATAAAGATGAAACTGTGGTTTTCCAGTAGTCATGTATGGATGTGAGAGTTGGACCATAAAGAAGGCTGAGGGCTGAAGAACTGATGCTTTTGAATTGTGGTGCCAGAGAAAATGATTGAGAGTGCCCTGGATAGCAAGATAAAACTAGTCCATCCTAAAGGAAATCAAGCCTGCATATTCATTGAAAGGACTGCTGCTAAAGCTGAAACTCCAATATTTTGGCCACCTGTTGCAAAGAGCTGACTCATTGGAAAACACCCTGATGCTGGGAAAGATTGAGGGCGGAAGAGGGCGACAGAAGATGAGATGGTTGGATGGCATCACCCATTCAATGGACATGGAATGGAATGGAATGAACTCAATGGACATGAGTTTGAACAAATTCTGGGAGATCATGAAGCACAGGGAAGCCTGGCATGCTGTAGTCCATGGGGTCGCAGAGTCTGACGTGACTTAGTGACTGAACAACAATAACATAAGAAATAACATAGAAATAACAGGTGATGATTACTAGTACACAGTACCAGGGTATGTACTTTGTATGCCTTACATCATAGCAAATATGCCCCTATTTTCATATGGGGAACCCAAGGCCCAGATATGAGACACCCAAGGTCTTCTAGCTTAGAAGGAGCAGGACAGGGTTTCCAACTCAAATATCTTGACCTGAGTCTAGGCATAACCCTTATACATCAGAGGCTTTTGTTTATTGATGTGTTGCTGTGGTTTCTGTTTTCCCCATATGTTTTAGAATGTTAATTTTCCAGCTCTTTTTCTGAAAAACCAAGATGTCATTTTAAATGGCTGTTTTCCACTGAATTTGTCCTTGTTTAATTATGAAAATGACTTGTGCATTTAATAAGATGCCACTTCCAAAACAACCTACAGGATTCATTTTGTTGACAGGAAATCATTTATTCTGTAATTTACATAGGATAATGGGGGTATGCTTTGACATTTGCTTTTCTCCCCACTCATTCTAGATTGAGACTAGGGATCTGAAACGGCTAGTTCTGCCCCCTGGGGAGAACATATACCCACAATTAATCTAGTTGCAAACCATCTGCTGAGCAAATGTCTAGAAGATAGACATTTGGGCTTTTCAAGTTTGTTTGTTTGTTTTTTTCTAGAGCTCTCAACTAATGTTGGAAAAGATAATTCTGTGTCCTGAAGGGTGCCTGATTTGCTCGGAAAATGAGTATTGGTGCTGGAATCCTGGGGTGTAGTTTAGTGTTTTGTCTGATATGCCTTTGAGGTGCCAGTTTGATGAGTGTGTTTTTATTTGAACTTGATGCTTTTCTGCCTACCACTTTTATTCCCAGAATTAACTTCTAGTAATAACTGGTCCTCTGGCACCGTGTAGTTGACTTCAGTGTGTTGTAATAGCTTGTCATGGAAGACTGGACCCTGTGGCCTCCCATGGAGATGATGTTCCTTGTTAGTCTTGTTTCATTATAGCAAAATTTGTCTAATCTGAAAGTGAAAAGCATAATTAGAAGACAGATGTCAGGAAACTTTTTGACACCCCTGCTTTCTGTGATTTTAAGCCTAGTTTGAAGTAATCATGTGATAAGAGCAGAAATCTGGCGCATTTTCCTCTAATGAGATCTGGAAACTTTCAAAAGACAATAATGTCCTTTGTTCCCCATGAATGTGTAGATTTCAGAGTTGTCAAGGGGCAATCACTTTGTATAGCTAGACCACTCCCTCAAAGGTGGCTAAATATTGGTGTTTGAGTATTTATCTTAACCTTGCTTGAGTTTTTTAGAATGTAATGTCTGTGGCCCTACACAAGACCACGTCTCCCCCAGCATTTTGTACTTGACTATTGTTCCACTCATCACAATTCTGATTATTTATATAATTTCACATTTAATGTGTATTTCTACTGCTTGACTATGAACTCAGGGTGAAACCGTTGTCTGACAACTCTGCAGAGTGGGTGACATGGGATAATCACAGAGTGAATATTTGTGAAATGAATGAGTCAAATCAATAAAAGTTTTACCTCACCAAATATACTGGGTTCCTTTGGAGGCTGAAACCATGCCTTCTCTTTCTTGTATGTACGTAACAACAAAGCAAGAGGAGTCATTTTCTAAATAGCTGTTAAATTGGACAGCTGAGTGATTTCTGTGTGGCTGATTTATAATCTGTGACTATTTAGTATTGTTCTCGGCAGGCTATAAAGCACAGACTCAGTCTATCACATGGAGAGACCCAACCAAACTCTGGGAACCTGTTCTCTTCACCATCCACTCATTCGGAAATTCTAGGGATGAGAAAGGTAGCACTTGAGGCCAACATCACTGTGACACAGGGAGTGATTTGGTGCTGAATTTTTCCGGAAGCAGAATTGGCAGTTCTGGGATAATTGTGCATCATGGCATAGTGTTTATGAGCATGGACTTGGTAGTCAGACACACTATACTTCCTGTCTGGCGACATTGGGCAAGTTATTTAATCTGGCTGAGCCTCACTTTCCTCTTGTATAGAGTAGAGTAAATACAGGACCTACCTGGTAGTTCCTTTTCATAGTGTTCATGGAAATGCCAGACTGGATGAAGCACGAGCTGGAATCAAGATTGCAGGGAGAAATATCAATAACCTCAGATATGCAGATAACACCACCCTTATGACAGAAAGTGAAGAGGAACTAAAGAACCTCTTGATGAAAGTGAAAGAGGAGGGTGAAAAAGCTGGCTTGAAACTCAGCATTCAAAAAACTTAAGATTATGGCATCTGGTCCCATCACTTCATGGCAAATAGATCATGGCAAATGAAAACAGTGAGAGACTTTATTTTTGGGGGCTCCAAAATCATTGCAGATGGTGACTGCAGCCATGAAATTAAAAGACGCTTGCTCCCTGGAAGAAAAGCCATGACCAACCTAGATAGCATATTAAAAAGCAGAGACATTAGTTTGTCAATGATGGTCCATCTAGTCAAAGCTATGGTTTCCCCAGTAGTCATGTATGGATGTGAGAGCTGGTCTATAAAGAAAGCTGAACCCTGAAGAACTGATGCTTTTGAACTGTGGTGTTGGAGAAGACTCTTGAGAGTCCCTTGGACTGCCAGGAGATCCAACCAGTCCATCCTAAAGGAAATCAGTCCTGAATGTTCATTGGAAGGACTGATGCTGAAGCTGAAGCTCCAATACTTTGGCCACCTGATGCGAAGAGCTGACTCCTTGGAAAAGACCTTGATGCCGGGAAAGATTGACGGCAGGAGGAGAAGGGGACGACAGAGGATGAGATGGTTGGATGGCATCACCAACGTGATGGACATGAGTTTGAATAGGCTTCGGGAGTCGGTGATGGACAGGGAAGCCTGGTGTGCTGCAGTCCATGGGGTTGCAAAGAGTCAGACACGACTGAGGGACTGAACTGACTGACTGACTGACCTGGTGGTTGCTGAGATGAGGTGACTGTAGAGGACTGGCATGAAACACGTGAGGAGGGAGGCACCATCACTGATCCTTAAAAGAAGGAATTGTGGATATGCTGCTGCTAAGTCACTTCAGTCGTGTCCGACTCTGTGTGACCCCAGAGACGGCAGCCACCAGGCTCCCCGGTCCCTGGGATTCTCCAGGCAAGAACAATGGAGTGGGTTGCCATTTCCTTCTCCAGTGCATGAAAGTGAAAAGTGAAAGTGAAGTCACTTAGTCGTGTCCGACTCTTCTCGACCCCATGGACTGCAGCCTACCAGGCTCCTCCATCCATGGGATTTTCCAGGCAAAAGTACTGGAGTGGGGTGCCATTGCCTTCTCCAATTGTGGATATAAGTTCTGGTTAATTCCTAGTATTTGCTATCTTCATCCTTGTGTAGTTACATTATGGCACTGGGAAAGAAAACCCTCAAATTTAGACCCACTGTACTTTTGTACTTTGTATATATTTCATTTGGTTTTGGCATTGGACAGAAACTTAGGGTAGGAGCACAGAATGTTGCTTATGAGCTGATAACTCTTTCTTTTAAAAGCTGGACTTATGAGAGAGAGAGCATGCGTGCACATGTGCGTGATGGTTGCCTTGTGGCCCACAGCCTTCCTACTCAAAGTGTGATCCGTGCACCAGCAGCATTGGCATCACCTGTGAGTTTGTTAGAAATGCAGAACTTCATGGCTCACATCAGTCCGGAGGAACCAGATCAACATTGTAACCAAATTCCTAGATAATTGAAAAAAAGGCGCATTAACATCTGAGAAGATACATCTGTTAGAGTTCCTTCATTTGGTTACTAGCAAATGGGAATCTTGGTGCTTATAGATGGCATTGGAGGACAGAAAAGTTAAAAATCATTTTTTAAATTAAATGTTTAATTTAATTGTTAAAATAGCAGCATTTTCCTTGACCACTGAATTTTGACTCAATAACTAACTGGAGCTTTCATTTCTTTACTGACATATTGATATTTGGTTTGTCACATCCTTACGGAAAGTCAACAGTGATATTTATAGAGATCTGTGTAGTTCTCTGGAGTCCAAAAGAAAGATTTTGTAAGTGATTTTGAGTCAGAAAGACTATAATAAATAAATGTTAAGAAACCCTCACCTCATTCCACCTTTGCAATACAGATTGTTCTTTTTGGCATTCAATCTCTTTCCCCAAGGAACATAACAGTTAAGTCACTGATTTTCCCTAGTGTGACTTCCACATCGTTTGAAAGTCCTCACATACTCATTGACGTTAAATCCCAAATTGCTTTCTGTGTACACACTTAATGCTTCACTGATAAATATATCAGATGTGATGCAAACATTTCACATGCATTATCTCAATTGACAAAGACCCGCACGGGAAGATACTGCTCCACTAGTTTGATAGATGAGGAAATTTCACTCAGAATATTGGTGACCTTCCCAGTAGCAGGTGGTCATTCAGTGGCAGAATCAAGATTTAAACGAAGATCTTAGTACTATCGCCTCTATCGGAGGTTTTTTCCAAGTTCGTTTGATTTTTATTAGGCTTTGCTCCAGACTTGGGAGCAAGTGTCATTGCTATCATGTTGTGGCTGCACAAAGCTCAGGCTAATTAGGATGCATGCAGATAGAGGTTTTTATAGAAAGCAAAGTTTAACCAGACTGACCGTTGAAGCAGGTAGGAGGCAGGCAGGGGTGTTCAATTCCCCAATTGCTTGGGGGATCCTGCTTTGTGTTCCCTTTGACAGGGGAATTCATTTAGGAAATAACTGCAACTTTCTCCCTCAATAACTAGCTACATATGTCTATTGTACATATTAAATAGAGAGACTTTCCCCTACCTCTCTTAATTCAAAGGCATCTTTTCTGTTTGTTTTACCTGGGAGGCATTGCCACTACAGGCCCTGGAGGTGGATCTCAGCCCCACATTTGCTGTACGCCTTGGGCAATATACTTAGCCTGTCTGTGTTTCTGTTTCCTTCTCTTTAAATCGGAACTAACAGTAGTATTTACTTTTTAGAGATGTTGTGGCTTTGAAAGGGGGGGGTGTGTGTGTGTGTGTGCCCTAAACATGTGTGTGCATGTTCAGTCATGTCTGACTCTTTACCAACCCCATTGTAGCCCATGGACTAGGTAGCCCACCAGGCTCCTCTGCCCATGGAACTTTCCAGGCAAAAATACTGGAATGAGTTGAGATTTCCTCCTCCAGGGGATCTTCCCCACCCAGGGATTGAACCCATGTTCCTGCATTAACTGGTGGATTCTTTACCACTGTGCCACCTGGGAAGTCCCGGGAGGCTTATCAGGTTCTTAGCCCAATACTTGGCAGGTATTAGGCATTCCATAATATTAACTATTGATATCATTATCCTTAGCCTCTTTATCATCATGTTTGCTATTGTCTCTCTTTTTTGATACCTCCAGATATAGCCTATGTTTGGTGTGGAACACCGTAGATATTCTTCCATTTATTCCCTTTTTTTTTATTTCTTTTTTTGTTAGATAGCCCTTCTTCATTTCCCCCATGGAATAAGAAGTTTGTACCAAAAGATTCCCTTATATTTTTACCTATGATGATTATCTTAAGTCCATTAGCCTCTTTTATATTCCGTAATATTTTATATTATGGAATGCATAATATAAATGATGAAATGCATATAATAACATATTATGAAATGCATAAGATTTAGAATTGAAAATTACTTAAAAGATGCATGTTATTCTGTGTTTAAGGATGGTTTGGCATATAGAATTTGATCTTCTTTGGATGTGAGATCTAGTTTGAAAATTGATACCAGACTTCACCTCATTTCTAATATTAAGCCTTCTGGGAGGCCAACTGGAAAAGAGAAAGAGAGTTAACATCATAGCAGTGTTATATGTAGTTTGAGATACAGTAAAATGCATCAGAGGCAAAGGGGCTTTGAGATGGATGCAAGTTTTCTTTTGATCAAGAATGAATTTTCTCAATATATGGCCTGGAATTTTTGTGGTGATATTGAGGTAAACTTTTTTTAAATTTAGCACTTCTGAAACTTCATTTCTCTTTCCCTGATGCAGACTTGATGAGATTGGAGGATTATGTTTTTATACTGAAATCTGGAATGGTTAGCAAGAAGACCCATGCGTGCATGCTCGGACAGTTCCAGTGTCTTTGGCACTAGAGCTTTCCAGGTTGTCAGTGAACTCAAGGTACAGTCCACCTTTGAGAAGAAACTAAACGATAAAAACCAAACAAATCCCCCGAACTTAGAAAGATGATTTCTTGCTAAACAGCATGACTCTTCGCAAGAGTGTGAAAGAGCCCTGGGAACTGGCTCTTCCCACGCTGTTTGAACTTGGGCAGCTTTCCCAACTTGTCTGTGCTTCCGTTTTTGTTTCCGAAAACAGAGATAATGATAGTTCCCATTTCGAAATGTGGTGAGGATTGAATTTAATAATGTATGTAAGCACTTACCACAGTCCTGCAATAAATTGCAGTCAGCGTGGTGATGGATGAGGATGATTCAGAATTCTCCTCTACATGTCAAAGTGAGCAACATGGAAAAACTCTTTGAGTTAACACATCTGTAGGCATTGTACCATCAGTGGAATGAAAACCAGAAAAGCTCTTCATTTTCTCATGTGTGTTTTGCTAGAGTTTGGGTTCTATTTCCAAAGTCATAGTTGACTGTATAATAATCTGTACCATAACTCTGTGTGGCTGGATGTAGATTTTTTTCCCCCCTTTTAATTAGTGCATTGCTTTATATTTTCTAAAGCCTTCATGGGTTTTCGGTGAAGAGTTTTCCAGTGCCATCTGGGATTACAGGTGGTGAGATGCTGATTTTTCCCCTTCTCTTCTCTCTGTGTCTGTATTCCCAGTCATCATACTGTTAGAATGCCAGGGAGTTGAATGAGACCCCCCCGCTGGCCTTCATACTGGTAGGAAAATGCATTGTGTGTAATAAAGAGAGCTTATAAAGGCTTCTGTAATGATTGCAACTGTGCTAAGGCAGGAGACAATTTTCACTTTTTGAAATTGATCTGAAAGAAATGTAAGAGGCATTTTCATGTTGAAATTTAGGTTATTTGACAGTTACAAAATACATAGTTCACTCCACATGTACTTTATGCTTACCATTTTGCATTTCTCAAACTACTGGACAATGAAGTCAATGTAGTTTGTATTCTTACAAGCTGGGACCCTCAACACTCAGAAACTTGGAAAAAAAAATGCAGTAGACAGAAGGAGTCAGTGTGGAACGTGGTCCCTACACAAAGGTGCATTTCTTGCCCTGACCAAAGTTCACACTGCTGCTTTGGGGCAAGAAGAGATAAAAGCAGGTAAAGTTAGGCAGATTGGCATGTCATCTTGCCCAGAATGAAAAAAGACATTCTTCAGGGCAAAAGTAGACAGTCACTGCCCATGTCACTAGCACAGAGAACAAGACTCAGCAGTGTGTGTTGAATTAAGCTGTGAATTTGAAGCTTTTTACTCTGCATGAAAGCGGCGAGGAAACCTTTTCACTGATCATTATCAGGCACTCATACTTCAAAACCATGCTTTTCCTTTTGCTTATATTCCCGGTGGGTCAGCGTTCCACAGCTTTCTCCGTACCTTTAACTTGTGCACTAGTGTTCTCCTGCCACCGTTTAACAATGTAACAGCACATTTCCCTGCCCTCGATTTTGTGTATCTTGCTGTGTGTTTGTCAAAAAGCTTAGGGCTGAAGGAATTGAGGGGATAACGCTGGACACACCAGACCACAACAGTTTCTATTCTGTGCCCTGTTATCTGGGCACAGAGATCTGCAGCTTAGCAGAATAAGGGCAAGTGATAAATCTTTACATTCCAGAATAATTTCATTCCAGATGCTACCTTTGCCATCTGTTCTGTATCTTAGCAGATATATAAAGGCTTACTGTTTTTTATTAATTAATTTTTTACTGAAGGATAATTGCTTTATAGAATTTTGTTTTCTATCAAAGCTCAACATGAAGCAAAGGCTTACTTAAAGTTACCTTTTAGAGTTTTTGTTTACTTTTCCTATTCTGTTATTGATGGTGGAAACCACATGAAAGTATGGAGAATCAAATGAATCATCTCTAATCTCAGCATCCAGAGATATTCCTGTTAACATATGGCTGTGTTTCTTTCTGGTTCATTTGCCTTGCTTAGAACTCTCCCTGTAACAGCTTCCTCTACTCCATGGAAATATACCACGTGTGTGTGTGTGTATATTTTGAACATAGCTGGAGTTGTGTTTTATATTCCAGAATCACATTCTAAATAATGTTTATCACCAATTTAACTTCCCCAAACCTTCACCCCTGCCACATTTAAACTAATCTTGGCCTAACTCCCTCACTGTCTCAGGGAAAAGGAAGGCACAACAGAAATTCAAAGAAAAACTAAGGTTGATTCTTGGCCTTTGAGCTTCCAAAAGCCCAGGTTCTGGCAGCTTAGTGGGATTTTTAGATATAATTTAGATTACCAGTAATTCTGGCTTTTTAAACTTTTAGTACCAGACTCAGCTTAAGGTCTGATTCCATTGCATGTGATACTGATTTTTTTTATATATATATCCCTCCCCTGCACCCACATTGATGGTCCAGATAATGTAGAAGCATAAGGATGTTTGGATTTCATTTAAGAACAGTGGGACACCCGTGAAGAAATACAAGCTGGAGAAAGGCAATCAGATTTGTGTATTTGAAAAATTGTTTTATGTCCCATGGGAGAGGCCAAGACTAGAAGCTCAGTATTTGGTTAGGAGGTGTCTGTAGTAATTCAGCAGTGAAATGTATGATGGGAAGAAGTGAGCCTATTCAAGAGAGACACAGAGGTGGAACTGGGAGAACTTGGCAACTATTGTGGTATGGGGGATGTGGGAAATAGAAAGAGTCAAAGATGCCTTTCAGGTATAAGAAGGTGCCTTTTCCTGTTCACCAGGTTGTGAGTTGAGTGGAGATTTTCATTGGGAAAGAAATGGAAAAATAACATAGAGAGTTGCTTACCTCTTTGAATGTATTTGTTAAACACTAGTGACCTCTGTGGATGAGTTAGTTCACCTTGTGCCCTTCTCCTAACTATTCAGTGTTCCTGGACTCCAGCAATTTAGGCTAATAGGCGGTCATATTTTGATGATAACTTTGGCCAGGACTGCAGTCTACTTGCCCATAGTTTTGGGCATAGTGACCATTTCAGGTATGCCTCACAATAATTCTAGTCACTGGCTTCAGCCTTCAAAATATACATATATTCAGTCTCTAGAAAATCAGTGAGCAGTTGACACCACCATTATTTCAATCCCAGTAAAGCTGAGGCCTCTTCATGCATGGACTTGCATTGCATGCCCTCTGCTAATACTTGATGATTCCTCAAATGCAGTCATAGGAGGTTGAATGGTGGCAGTCATTCTGTTGTGTTGGCAAACCACTAAGCCACAGAGGCCAAGAGAGAGTTCAGTTACATTTAGGATTCACTAGGCTACTCTGTTGCTTAAGCAGTGGTGCTCAGTCGAGGACAGTTAATTCCCCAGGAGAAATTTGGCAATGTCTAGAGATGTGTTTGGTTTTCACAACTGGCCACAAATGAGTTTTGGCATCTCGTGGGTAGATACCAGGGATGCTGCTGAACATCCCACAATACACAGCACAGCCCCCACAACAAAGAATTATCTCACCCTGGATGTCAGTAGTGCTAAGGGTAAAAGTCCTGAATTAAAGTAAAACTTTTATTTGTTCTAGTTGTTATGGCTCTCTTACTGTCTTTGAGTGACTGTGAATCACCCTTCCTTTTTGAAATCTTTAAAAAATGACCAGTGACTTCATATTTAAAAGTAAAAACCAGTTTTCTTACAAGAGTGTTTATTTATCTACCCTTTGATAATCAGAGTTTAAAAATACTTAAGTAATGATTTCATAGCATGAGTGTGACTAGTATAGAAACAGTAATAAAGCTCCTTTAGTTTTCATTTTGGATGGCATGTGTATAAATAATTGTTGAAGTTTGAAAGTAGATATTGTTTTGTTCAGCCAGTGTAGCATTATCCCTTTAATTACAGTGTTTTTTTTTTCCCCCTTCAGTGTAATAGTTAAGGAATATAGGGTTTTAGATGTTTACATATAAATATTCCCAGAACATGTTTGAACTGGGTCACTACATACAGAGTTTATCTGAAATGTAGTCATTTTGAGATGAGGTGGGGAAAGTTGGCTTGTAGTAAAAAATCATTTGAAGAGTTAACTTTGGGGTTAAGTTAAGCATATAGTTTTTTTCAACTGTGGGACACGGATTATCTCTTGGATCCTTTGAAAATCTGGTGGTGTTTTCTTGGTGCCATTTACAAGGATGACATGCTTGGGATTCTGCCTGCAGTGAGGAAAAAAAGGAAACAAAGAATTTAAAAGTTGACTCACTGATGAGCAGTCAGTTGCTTTCTTTGTCTGGTGCTGATGCCATGTGTCTGGAGGAGTGGGTTTAATGTACAGTCTCAGAGACCGTAATGTCCAGGCATACAGCTAGCCACCATCACAGTCAGGACATTGAGTATTTCTGGTGAGTGTTGGGCTCTCGCTGCCATATCTGCATCCTGAAGCCAGTGTAGATCCAAAGACTTTGGACCTGCAGGGAGTGTTACTCTACCGACAAGTTGGACCTTATGTCTAGGGCATATTTGAGCTGCTTTGGGTGTGCCTTCAAATGAGAGTCCTTTGGACCACTCTTTGTTCTTTTTGCAGGTAGTTAAACTGGCTAAAACCAAGCCAGGGCCCTTGCAGATCTGGTTGTTCATGAGCCTGGGTAACCTCAAGTATGTGGGATTTCATTCTACCAGGCCGTCATGATCTTAGGAAAGCAGCAAGCCAGAAAGTAAAAAGTGTTGATCCTCATACATTGGCCCTGGCATCTTGTCATGTAACATATTAGCAGGATTATAAGTGTTAAGAACAAAGTGGGGGACTTGGTGGGGAAAGAGTCATAACCCCTCTGCCCCCAAACTGCTCTTTTTATGTTGTGCTCATTTCCTGCCAGGCACACACAAATTTCACTGGCATTAAGGAATTTCAGATGTGTCCCCTGCTTATTTTGCTTATGGGGATATAATACATACATTCCATGTTGGTACAAAGTCATCACTATGGTGAATTAAGAATTGTGTAGTAGGGAATTCCCTGGTGGTTCAGTGGTCAGGACTCTGTGCTTTCACTGCTAAAGGCCTGGGTTGATCTCTGGATGAGGAACTAAGATCCCACAAGCTGTGTGGTCTCCATCCTCCCAATCATGTAATAGTTCATATCAGTGCCCCTCAAACTTTATTTGCATGTTCATCACTTGGCAACGTTTATTTTTTTGAATGTTTATTTGTATTTATTTATTTGCCTGCACCAGGTCTTAATTACGGCACGTAAGATCTTTCATTGCAGCATACAGAA
Source organism: Bos grunniens (assembly GCF_055505025.1). Classification (NCBI taxonomy): domain Eukaryota; kingdom Metazoa; phylum Chordata; class Mammalia; order Artiodactyla; family Bovidae; genus Bos; species Bos grunniens. The sequence goes on from NC_141186.1 coordinate 36,114,961, forward strand.
TCTTTTAGTTGTGGCGTGTAACTTCTCGGTTGCAGCCTGTGAACTCTTAGTTGATTTATGTGAGATCCCATTCCGTGACTAGGGATCAAACCCAGGCCCCCCTGCCTTGAACCTATTACCTGGTTCCTTAGGTAGAGAGAACAGACTTTTGTTGGACTCTTGTCATCTGCACCTATTGACATTTACTTGTTGTCAGCGTCTTCTGCTGCGATGCTGGGTTATATGGGACATAAAGAAAGAGAACTCATCTGCATGCTGAGATCTTTCCTGAGAGTCCTAAGAGGTGTGCCTCTGTTCACATTTCAGAGCCTTCTTGTCAGTTTCATAGATGACATTGGAGGTCTGCTGTTGTGGTCCGTGGGAGGATGAGGGAAATGCACATCTGCATTATCATCCCAGAAGAGGAGGTGTTACTCCTTTACTGTTTATAGACAGCAGATGTGACATTGACTTGGCTCTGTAAGCCAGAACATTTATTAATGAGAGCTGTCGAGTTGGCATGAGATGTTTGATAAAGGCATGGTTTTAAAGGAGATAATAATTCCCCAGAAAACTGGTTATATGCATTTATCCAGTTCTTGTCTTTCCAACCCTTGTAAGGCACCCTCACCTGGAGAGGCTCTATTGTAAGGGCAGAGATGATGAGAAGCTGAGAAATGAATAACCTACCCCACCATCTGGCCTGTTGCAGTTCCAAAAGTCACATGGCATAGCCAAGTTAGTTCTTCTTCTCTGTGTTTATTTGAGGTGCCAAATGCTAGATTTAAGCCAAGAACCGATTTTGAAAATATTTTTCTACTTCTGTTTTGTCAAACGTGTTCCTTGGCATATTATGTTAGGGCTTGTTCTGCTAAAGCTTAGCAGAGCCTTCTGTTTCTTCAAGCTGATTTGGCTTGCACAATTTAAACATTAGACCCTGGTTTTGGAACAGAATTCTTCTCTAGAGATAGCACGAAGTGTTTTAATTTCCAATCAGGTAATACCTATCAAATGAAGGATGGAGCTTTTATTCTTTAATTGTTATTCTTTTGTATATGGGGCTTCTATTTTAGCTATTTTCTGCTCAAGCCTGTTTGACTACATTTTCTCTTCTCTTTCCATAATCTTTCTAATTATGGGGGGAAACGCAAATGTTAAGCTAGAATTCTTTTAACAAGAAAAAGAAATGAAAGTGTAACTGCTTTACTTTCATAATTTGATTTTGCTTGAACTTTTAAGATACCAGTGTGACTTTAATATAAAGAAATAAAGACTACACATGAGGGTTTTGGGGAGTATACATGTCTAGGTATGATAGTACAGAAATACCTCAAGGAAAATTTTAATATACAGATGAGGAAAAAGTTTTCTGCTGGGGTTAAATATATGTAGTTGCTGATGAAAAAGCTTTAAAGCCTTTTCACTTATTCCCTGGGCGTCTTTTGGAGAGAGGGATGATTGTAGTAGCTTCTATATCTCTGACTAGTGGCAGAATAATATTTCATTAAAGGAAATTGATTGATTGTGAGCACTGAACAGCTTGATTGAGAACTGAGGGTGACTGAAAGCATCACTTGGTGTTGGTACTTGAAGAAATGAAGTAGCCCATGGTTCAGTGTCAGCTTAAGTGTAGAATCCATCAACAGAATAATTACCCAATTCACAGCAGTTACATTTGTGCTGTGTTTAATTTAGGGGAGACTTCTGTTTGTTCTTCCATCGTCTCTGTTTCTTCCTAAGTGTGTCAGTGCTTTCTTCAGCTCCAGAAGTCAGCCTGTACCACTTTTCAGACATCAGCATTACTGTGTTCATGTGGGAAAGCCCTGCATTTGTGCTCGCAGTCCACCCTGTCCCACCTTGTTCTTTGTCATTGGTTGTAGCCCCTTTCCCACCTTTTCACTTGATATGTGTTCTTCAAACTAAATATATGTAACTTACTACTTTTCTCAGGAATTGATCAGAAAGCCGAAGGAATGGCTGAGCTGCAGTGAGAGACATCAAAGTCCAAGTCACCCAGCGTCCCCAGAGCCTTTGAAATGAATTTTCTACCTGGCTAATTTGAGTTTTCTTCCCTAGTCAGAGCAGGCAGAAACCCAATTTAATTTCCCAGGGCTATGGCTCTAAGAGGGTGTTAGATTTTGTTTGTTTGTTTGTTTTAAGCTCTCTTTCCTCTTGGTGTTCTTCACTCCACCCATCCCACCCTGCTCCTGGTTCAGAGTCTGATTTCACCTTTGAAGCTCAGGGCACTTCATCTTAGGAGATCCTACAGGATTCTCTCTACACAGAAGGTTCTGCATAGATATTCTCACAATTAGTGACTTCACTAAGTATCCAGAATCAGAGAAGTAGGCTAGGCTTAGAATGCTGACTGCACACTGCAATCCCTAGGGAAGATGAAAAACCAAAACAACCCACCACTGTCCAGTCTCTACTCATAGATTCTTATTTAGTTGCTCAGAGATGGGAGATTGGACACTGGTATTATTTCAGCTGTGCCCTAGTGATTCTAATGTTCATCAAGGTTCATAACCCTCCCTTCCAGGTAATATCCAGTTACCTCTTCCATTCTGAGTGAGCCTGGCTGGTTGCTTGTCATTAGGACATTCCAGGCCCCAAGGAGAGACCAGTTCCCTGCTTTTGCTGTTAGAGACATGTGAGGGAAGCCAGATGGACTCCATTCCTTCAGGTTCTTACGGTGACCCTAAATCATTATCACCTAATTTTCTTATTTAATATGGCTTATTCTAAAGCAGGAATTCTCAAATGTGGCTTGACATCTCCCTGGGGTGTAGGCTGGTCTCAAAAGGCGTCGCAAAATTTATTTAAGATCACTTTAATTTCTAAAGAAAATTTTCTGTCTCCTGTGAACTGGTCTGAAATCAAGCAATGGAAAAGAGGGTGTCAGAGGTTCCCAAAGGCTGAGGTGTTGACATACTTCTGTTTGTTCCTCTGACAAATGTTAGACCCCCTTCTATGTTTTGGTACCTCTGGAGTGTCACCTGTGACTTGCTTGCCTCATAACAACAATCAGTAATTAGATTTATTGCCTCATTTGGTGACTTTGTTGCAGTTTTTAAAATGTCAGTTTAGAAGTCTTGTGAGTATGTCTGTGTATCAGTAATTTTTTTATTTATTGGTTTTTGGTTTGTTTTAGCATACTGGGTTTTTTTAATTGAAACATAGTTGATTTACAATGCTGTTTTAGTTGCAAGTGCATAGCCATGATTCAGTTATACATATATATATGAATCAGTTATATATATATATATATATGATTCTATTTTAGATTAATTTAGATTAACATTCTTTTTTAGATTCTTTCCCATTGTAGGTTATTACAAGATCTTGAGTAGAGTTCCCTGTGCTATTAAGAATTCGGCTGCTGTAACCTCTATGATGTGTAAATACTCAAATAACTTTGAACTGTCTGAACTCCTTAGCTAGCACTCTGCTTCCTCAAAGTGGGGGCAAACAAGCCAGAACAGGTTTACATGTAGCAGGGCCTGTTCAGAGTGACTGCTGAGCTGATGAGCCAAGAGAATGGTTTGTCACTTTTTCTGAGAGGCATAGCTGGATTAATTTTGCGAGAGGACACCCGAGGGAGGAGCCCTTGCTGGAATAGAAAGGAGAGATCAAGATAAGTATCAGAATGGGAGAGAACTCTGGGATTGTCAAATCTAGCCTTACAGGTATGTGAACCAAGCTGATTTATTAGGGATTTCAGCAAGATTCATTAAGTGCCTGTTAGAATACTGCATGTTGTGTTGGAACTACAAGAGGTAGTTAATGTATTTGGGTTCTGCAGAGAAACAGAACCAATAGGAAGTCTTTTCTATTTATGGATATTTATGATAAGAAATTGGGCTTCCCTTGTGGCTCAGCTGGGAAAGAATATGCCTGCAATGCAGGAGACCTTGGTTTGATCCCTGGGTTGGGAAGATCCCTTGGAGAAGGGAACAGCTATCCACTCCAATATTCTTGTCTGGAGAATTCCGTGATCTGTATAGTCCATGGGATCGCAAAGACACATGACTGAGCGACTTTTCTTTACTTACTTTACCGTAAGAAATTGGTTTATGCAGTTATGTAGACTGACAAGCCCCAAGGTCTATAGTTGGTAAGCTGGAGGCCCAGAAATACTGATGGTATGAGTCTAGAGGCTTGAGATCTGGGAGAGCTGATGGTGTAAGTTCTAGTCTGAAGGCTGCAGGCTTGTGACAAGGAGAGCTGATGTTTTGGTTTAGTATGAAATCTGGAAAGCTGATGTCTTAGCTTCAAGGTTGAGGCAGGAGCGCTTATTCATGGGCAAGTCAGCTTGCCCTCAACTGATTGGGTGAGGCCCACTTATATTAGAGATGGTGATCTGCTTTACTCAGTATATTAGTTGAAACATGAAAGTCATACAGTAGGATTCTCATAAGAAGCATGCTAAATAATACTTGACTAGATACATAGATATCTAGACACCTTGTGGTCCAGTCAGGCTGATGCATAAAGTCAGCCCTTACCCATGACTTTTCCAAAACATATGGCACAGATGTAGGTCTCAAATCAACATCTCCTGACCCTTGCTCAGAGTTCTGTCTGCTTCATGTTCCTATTTTATGACTCATCTGTAACAAATGAACAATAAAGACAAAAGTAGCCGTAAAAATCAATAAATGAGGCTTCATCAACCATCAAAACTTCCACTCATCAAAAGATATCCCTAACAAAGTGAATAGACGAGTCACAGGCTAGGAGAAGGGGTCTGCAAAATTTATTTCTGACAAAGGATTGATATGCAGGATGTATAAGGAACTCTTAAAGTCAATATTAAGAAGATAAACTAATAAAAAGAAGTTAAACAATTTGAATAGAAATTTCACAAATGAATAGAAGATACTTCATATCCTTATCCATCAGGGTAATACAAATTAAAGTAATGAAGAAGCAATATAACACATATATGAAGAACATTGAAATAAATAGTAAAGTGAAACATGAATGCCAGATTTCCTGATAACTGGTGCTGGACTGAAGGGTGTTTGATACTCTGCACTGTCATTCATATTCCATACAAACCTAAAAGTCCTGTCTCTGGCCTCCGCACACCTTTGGCCATAGAGTGTGCCATGGATGCACTATTTGTAAGTGTTCGGTGTGTGAAAGCAGTCCAGTGACCGCATCCAAGTTTTAGTTAGTTTTCAGCCTAGTAATATGGAAAGCTTAACTTGTTTAACTTGTTTTTTACATTTTGTCATAAGCATTAATCATTAAAAAAACTCTCCTTGAGGACAAACAACTCCACAAAAGGTACATTTTAGAATATGATACTGATACTTCCAAGTCAAGGGGAGGGGAGCTAGCATTTGCGGAACATTGCATGTTTTCATTTATAATTTCATTTCATAATCTTGACCACCCTGTTGTATGTACTGTCATTATCCCCATTTTCCTAATAAGGAAACAGAGACCCAGAGTGATTAAGGAACTTGCCTAAGAACACTGAGGTAGCAAATGGCAAAGTCAGGATGGGAATGTAGTTCTGCTTAGTCCTTCTTCAGTCACTAGTGTTATTTTAAGTAGTGTTTTCATCCTTCATCCACTCATTTAATCATCACTAGGTCTATGCCGATTTCTCCTCTAAGCTGAGAGGGTCTCAGCTCTCATGTGAAACTATCATGGTGGTGGAGGACACATAATAAACAAGATAAAGAAATATATTGATAAACCACCTCAGATGGCTCAGTGGGTAAAAAAACCATCACTTTAAGTGGCTCAGTGGGTGAAAAATTCACCTGCAGTGCAGGAGATGCAGGAGACAAGGGTTCTATTCCCAGGTCAGGAAGAGCCGCTAGAGAAGGGCACGGCAACCTACTGCAGTATTCTTGCCTGGAGAATCCCTTGGACAGAGGAGCCTGGTGGGCTACAGTCCATAGGGTCACAAAGAGTTGGACATACTGAAGCAACTGAGCGGTCATGCAAAGCCTGTGAACACAATAAACCAGAACGATGGGCTAGACACTGGTGGAGGGGCTTTCTGTTGAGAGCCTTGCCCGAGACTATCTCTGCTGCATCATTGTTAAGACTAGCACAAACCTCTGGTCTCAGCATTAAGCTCTGATTCCTCTTTCCCAGCATCCCTGCAGTAGAAGACAGATATGTTTATGTAAGTATGTGCAGAGGAGATCTTAGCTGTTTGAAATCATCCCCAGTATGAGGGTTTTTCCCCCAGTATTCTTCTAATATGCTCTTAGATCTAAATGGAGAAAAGAAAGAAAGCTCGACAGGAATAACTGTTCCTGATTGCTCTTCATTTATCCATCTCCCAGGGTGGTACTGCCTCACTGGGCTTGTTGCAGTGACTGGAGATCACTTCAGGCATTTATTTGGAAGCTGCCAAGAACCGGGCTGCTGAGGTTCAGAGAGTAAACCCACAACAAAGAATTTTCTTGTCCAAGATGCCAGTGGCACTCCTGTAAGAAACCCTTGGTGAATCGTGCCATGGGCTTAAGCTTGTATCTCTTAAAGTCTTGTGTATCAAGGGGGTGAGATTTGACCAGCTAGGTCTGAGTTCTTTCATCCGTGGATTTCCTTTAGGTCTTTCCCATTCTGTGACAAAGGCCAGGATTCTGACCAGATCCAGTTGATGATGTTCTGTGCTTTTCCTCTGGTTATCTGGATCCATGAGATGGCAAGACAGAGAATGGTTTATTGAGTCTGTTTTTCTTTACTTGTATATAAAATTTTAAATGCTGTAGCACTTTGGCTTGCAAGTCTGTGCTCTAGTTAAGAAAAAGATGACTATTAAGAGCCATGTTTTCATCTACAATTGGAGAGTTCATCAGAGAGAAACCAGCTTGGCAGATGTGCTGGGGTTTCCTTACATAAATCACCTCCCACTGTCGGGGTGGGCATATGGCCAGTGAGTGTCCTAATTATTGAATGGCTTTTATAGCCCCATTATTTATAATCACTTTTGAATAACAGCTGAAAGATGGTGATGGAATGAAAATAGTAGTGTGAAAACGATAATCACTTATGGAATTACAGGAATTAGAAATATCTTGTGACCACCTATGAATTAAGAACTCTTTCTCCCAAATAATTTTTAGCCACATATACTGTATATCATACTCTCTATAAATGAGAACTGTGATCAGTCCCTGTAAGAATTCTTACCTACTGGTTTCACGAAAGTAAAACAGCCCGAGAACCCTGCACATAGGCACATTCACATAGGTGCATTATGTACATTTTTTTAGAAATAAATTCTGTTTTGGAATATTTTAGATGCAAAAAGCTGCAAAGATAGTACAGAGCATTCTGGAATCTCCTTTACCTAATTTTCCCCAGTGCCAACATCTTGCATAGTCATGATACATCTGACCTAAGTTGCTTTTACCAGTGTCTATTTTCTGTCTATGTTGTATTTAGTTGTCATGTCTTAAACTCCTCTAGTCTGTACAAGGTTCTTAATCTTTTCTTGTTTTTCCATGACCTTGACAGTTGCGATAAATACCAGTATATGTTTTCAACAAAAAGTTTCACCCTCCACTGCTGGATAAACACCTGGTTTAGAATCACAGAGATGAAAGGGGGAAAGTGTAGAGGTTTGGAGTTAGGATATCTGAGTTCTAGTCCTACCTCCATCTGATCCCTTCAGTACCTGAGAGTCTCACTTTCTTCATCTGTTTTGAAGTGGGAACAATATTACCATTCTCCCTGGGTTTTATGAGGTTTAAATGAGATAAAGTTCATGAAAGAGATTTATGATAAAGCATCAAACATATGATCGTCAAAGGGAAATTCTTATTTATAATGTCTGAGTTTTTCTATCCTGCAGATCTGTATAGAGTGGAGATTGACACCAGTAACATTCCATTCCAGGAAACATTTAGTACATTTCTCAGAAGGCTCTTTAAATGTGTAAAATTGTTCTGCTTTGTAGAGGCCATGAGAATGGGTTATGTTTAAGCCATTGAGTTTTTTTATGAAAGCCCCACCAGTGCAGATCTGTGGCTCACCCTCCTACTCTTTTTCTAAGGCAGTTGTTTGTACACCAGAGCTACCTGTATACACACAGATGCACAGTCATGTAAAGCCTGGCAAGCTTAGGCAAACATCACGTTTTTGAGAGAGAGACAATCCTTGGAATGGGGTGGTGGCAAACTACAGCTTGTGGGCCAAGTCCAGGCTACTGTATGTTTTTGTAATAAAGTTTTATTAGAACATAGCCAGGCACAATTGTTTACATCTTGTTTAGAGTTGATTTACTGGTAAAACAGAGCTGAAGAGTTGGAACACAGACCTTACAGCCTACGAAGCCTAAAATATTTACTATCTGACCTTGCAGAAAAGTTTTGCCTGCATCTGCTGTAGAATCTTACTGATGCAAGATGTCTTTCTTTCCATTCTCACCTGTCTGGGACCATATACTTGTGATTCTCTTATTTGTTCTCAGTTCTGAAACATTTTTAAAGAGGAGTACTGTGCAAAGCATAGACTTATTAGGATGCTTTGCTCAGGGAAAATGGTCTCACCTTTTTCAGACCCATCAAATAATGTGTAGATATTGTTGGTGGGCTCTGTTCTCACAATCCAGCAGAAATTGGAGTGGCATGTGCTAATGTAATCCTTGTTGTTCAGTCACTCAGTAGTTTCTGACTCTTTGCAATCCCGTGGCCTGCAGCATAACAGGCTTCTCTGTCCTTCACTATCCCCTGGAGTTTGCTCAAACTCACGTCCATTGAGCTGATGATGCCATCCAGCAATTTCATCCTCTGCCGCCTCCTCCTCCTCCTGCCTTCAGTCTTTCCCAGCACCGTTTGTATGGCTTGGTGGCTTCCCTGGTGATTCAGACGGTAAAGCATCTGCCCACAATGCAGACCTGGGTTCAGTCCCTGGGTCAGGAAGATCCCCTGGAGAAGGAAATGACAATCCATTCCAGTACTGTTGCCTGGAAAATCCCATGGACGGAGGAGCCTGGTAGGCTACAGTCCGTGGGGTCCCAAAGAGTTGGAACACGACTGAGTGAATTCACTTTAACTTTATGCTTCTATGATATTTCCTTGTGTAGGTCAGAGGACCTGGAACTCTAGTCCTAGTCTGCTGTTGCTTGAATGATATCAGACCATATTAGAATATAGTTTACCACCTGCATTATCTATTCTTATCTGAGAATAAATTGGAGTGAGATTGGGACGGTAGGGGAACAGCTGTGTTAATTACTATGGATGTTCAAACTATGGAATGCCAATGGCATCTCAGTTTGTATTTGCCTTCAGAGCCATGTCCATCCAGTGTTCACTGTTAGCACTTGAGTCCTGCAGGTTGGTTGAGCACAGTTCTGTTAGATCCTAATGTCTTTTTAAGAATTTAGTGTCTTCTTGAAGGACGCACACACACTATCGTCAGATTCCACTCGTGGTTCTGATTGTAGAGACATTTGACTTCAACTTTACATGAGGTCATGCAGCTGTTTATTGATTAGGGTTGGGCAGAAGCTCATATCAGCTATATAGTGTTGCCAGCAGGGGACCATTGTCTTTTCTGCTCTCAGTAAACCTTTTATTTATTCATTTTTCTGAGCAGGTGTTATTCTACTACCCTGTTTAACTAGAACGAATATAAGAAGCACAAAAGGCTGGAAATAATGAGAAAAATAGAGATGATGGAATTTGAACCTTGTTTTCTTTTCCATGCTTAATTCAGGTTTCTTCTCGCTGTGGGATGAAATTTATCAAAAGATTGACCAGGAGAAAAAGAACCGAAAAAACAGGCAGAATAATAATAATAAAGCAGCTATCCTGAAGTGCTAGCAAAATGTTTCATGCTTGTCCATGTGGGGAGTTAAATGTAGATAGTAATTTCTGGAGCTTCATCAGCATACAGAAATCTATCCTGCAGCCTCTGTTTCACATCACAGACTCACCATGTATTTTTCTTTTCTGTTTTTTAAGTTCTGCAGAAACAAGATTGTAAGGATAGCAGTCTTTGTACCACTAGGGGAAAGGATTCAATCTCTGCTGGTCTAATGAGATACCACCTGCCTGGAGTCATGTGTGCTGTGCCTCTTATTATAAAGTGTTGTTACTGGCTCACTAGTGGAGTGGCAGCATCTCTTGAGGTTTGCAAGAGATGGGAGAAATAGGGAAAAGCTCATTCTTAGAACCTAGTTCCCCAAGTTTTATTAAGGAACTTTGCTGGCCTTAGACCTTTAATTTGAAGACTTTAGCATGTATAAAATCACTTGAAGGCTTGTTAAACCATAGATTGGTGAACCTGACTTTCAGAGATTTTAGTTCAGTAGGTCCTGAGTACAATGTAGTAATCTGAATTTCAGTAAGTTTCTGAGTAGAGCCGCTTAGGCTAATGTTAGAGATGATGAATATCCTGTACCCCAAGTATTACACAAGAATTGCTCACCTGGAGATGCAGAACCAACGTCTGGACCAAGAGTTAGCCAAATGTGGCCCCTGGGCCGAATCTGCTGCCTACGTTTGTAAATAAGTTCTATTGGAAAACAACTTTTTTTACATATAATCTATGGCTGTTTTCATACTACAAAGGCAGAGTTGACCAGTTGGACTGAGTCCATGCATGCCCCCAAAGCTGAAAAATATGTGCTGTCTGGCTGTTGGCCCTTTACAGAAAAATTTTGCTGACCCCTGACCTAGACCAGTGCTTCCATGCCATTTGGGGGAAGGCGGCTTGGAAGTAATTCTGTAACTGGCACACTGAGTGTTACCAATTTCTGTATTTTTTAGACACAAGGGTTCTTTTGTTTTTATTTTTATTTTTTTACTTAAATACATATGATAATGGAATTCATTTGTTATTTCTCAACAAGCCGTTCTCCAAATCAGTTTTCTCATTGGAACCAACAGTTTCTCAGAATTAAAGGAAACATAGTTTTAGTAGCCATGCTTCCTCTCTTAATACAGAGTTTTGAATTAGAATTATTTGAATTATTGGTGGAAACTTTTTTTATAATTGCATAATTTAAAGGAGAAAAATCATTCTCATATGGACTCTGTAATTGTCAGATGTGTGTTAGTTGCTCAGTCATGTCTGGCTCTTAGTGACCCCATGGACTGCCCACCAGGCTCCTCTGTCCATGGAATTCTTCAGGCAAGAATACTGGAGTGGGTAGCCATTCTCTTCTCCAGGGGATCTTCCTGACCCAGGGATTGAACTCAGGTCTCCTACATTACAGGCAGATTCTTTACCTTGTGAGCCACCAGGGAAGCCCCCAGTTGTCAGATCAGTGATACTATATTTCCTTCAAAAACTGCTGTATGGAAGGCAGTTTGTCAATATGTTATCAAAAATCTTTAATGTTCATACTCATTGCTCTATTCATTCTACTTCCAGGAATTTCAGCAAAAATTCATATTTAATGTTTTCCATTACAGCACTATTTATATTATTTTTTTTTAAGAAAAAAAAAAAACATCTAATTGACTGTTAATGTGAAGCTAATAATATTAAGGTGAACCCACACTGCTATTTTGGGACCATTTAAAATCAAGCTGGAAGGAAATGCCCTGGCTGTTCAGTGGTTGAGACTCCGTGTTTGTACTGCAGGGGGCATAGATTTGATCTCTGGTTGGGGAACTAAGATCCCACATGCCTTGTGATGTGGTAAAAATAAATGAAATCAAGCTGGATGAAGTGATGCTGATACAATCTTTTTGGAGAGGATTTTCTGTCAAGAACCTTAAACGTTTTTATACCTTTTGTACCAACATTTTCACTTAAGAATCATGAGAAAGTAATAAGAAATACAGATAGATTTTGTATAAGGAAGATAAGCGCAGTGGAAACAATTTGTATGCTTAATAATTGGTAATGATTACATAGGTTGTGATAAATTGATAAGCTAAAGTACTATGTAAATTAAAAGTATATTTTGAGCTCTAATAGTATATTGGAAATGCTTATGAATTATTAGAATATTTGGGTATGAATCATGTATATCACACGATCTTACGCATCCCATGTTAAATAGGTACTCATGGAACTCTTAGTTCCACTCAGACCTGTTCATCACAGCTTAACTGAAGCTCAGACACCAAAGTCATTTTTGAGTCCTCTCTTGTATTTGGTATTTTCCTCCATCACATAGGTGAACTCTATCAGTTTCAGCTTTAAATTGCACCTCCTCTGTCCCCTCTGCCCTTCTATTTGGTCATTTCCTTAATCCAGGTCATCTCAGGTCTCGTTGGGTCAGCTTCATCCCATTTCCTCCCTGTACCCTTCACCCACTGCATGGCTGCAAGAGTCATCTCAAAATTTAGACCAGACCTTCCCACCTCCCTGACTAAAATCCCTTGAGTGGATTCCTACTGAGCTTGGAATAAAGTGCAGACTCTTATGGTCTGCAAGGTACAAAATTATCTGGTCCCTGCTTATCTTTGGAACCTCAATATGAGCCTAGGCCTTGTCTGAGCTTTATGCTGTTTCTCTAAATTTTAACCTCTTTTCCGCTTCTGGAACTTTTACACATGCTGTCCCTCTGCCTACAGTGCTTTACCCCACACTGAGCAAAACTAACCAGCTTCTCGTCTTCCTTTTCATCTTACTATTATCTCAGACCCGAGGCCTGCTTTTTGCTTCCGGAAACGGGTGTGTCAGTCCTGACTCAGGAACTCAGTGTTTTCATGCCCTCTCTTCTGGGCCCACAGGGTATCTGGCTGAAGGCACTTAAGAAAGATTTGTTGAGTGAATCAACGAATCTGCTCCAATATTTAAGCATATTATAAGTATGTATGTATATGCATACTCAGGGCATATAGTACTAAATGTTACTGGTGATGCAAATTAAATAACAGTTTATTTTTAAACTTTTGGCAGCAAACAACAAAATTCTGTAAAGCAGTTATCTTTCAATTAAAAATAAATAAACTTTCTTTGGGAAGTTTTGTATATTTTTTAAATCTTGTAATTAATTTATATTGCTTCTTTATTGTGGTAAAATATACATAATATAAAATATATCATTTTAACCATTTTTAAGTATACAGGTCTGTGGCATTAAGTACATTCACTTTGTTGTACAGCCATCAACACCATACATTTCCAGAATTTTTTTTGTCCTTCCCAGGTGAAACTCTGTACCCATTAAATATTAAATTTCACCAGTAACTTATCTTATTTTCACAATAAGAAAAACATTAGGAAAAATATGTTATGACAAAACAGATAGCGAACATATTTTTCGGACAAAGCTCATTTAAACATATATCAGATTGTAAGTCTGAGTGACTACAAAGCTAGTACATTTGTTCTTCACCTTATAATTTTGTATTAGAAAAGCCTATCCTGTATATAGTTCATATATACAGATGTATATATATATATTACCCCTCCCTTTTCCTTTGGTAACCATAAGTTTGTTTTCTATGTCTATGAGCCTATTTCTGTTTTGTAAATAAGTTCATTTGTATCATTCTTTAGATTCCACATATAAGTGGTATCATATAGCATTTGCCTTTCTCAGTCTGACTTCACTTAATATAATATTCTCTAGGTCCATCCATTTTGTTGCAAATGACAGTATTTTATTCTTTTTTATGGCTGAGTAATATTTCAGGTTTTTTTTTTTTTTTTGAGTGTGTGTGCACATGCCTGCGTGTATACACACACATACACTGTATCTTCTTTAGTCATTGATCTACCGCTGGACACTTAGGTTGCTTCCATGACTTGGCTATTGTTAATATTTCTGCTATGAGCATAGGAGTTCACATATCTTTTTGAATTAGAGTTTTCACCTTTTCCAAGTATATGCCCAGAAGTGGGGTTGGTGGATCGTATGGTAGCTTTATTTTTTGTTTTTTTAAGGAACCTCTATACTATTCTCCGTAGTGCTTGCACAGATTTACTTTTTCCCATCAACAATGTAGGAGAGTTCTCTTTTCTCCACATGCTCTTCAGCATTTATTAATTGTAGACTTTTTGATGGTGGCAGTTCTGGTTGATATAAGGTGATATCTCATTGTAGTTTTGATTTGCATTTCTCTAATAATTAGCAATGTTGAGCATATTTTCATGTGTCTCTTGGCTGTCTGTGTATCTTCTTTGGAAAAATATCTACCTAGGTCTTCTGTCCATTTTTTGATTGAGTTTTTTTGGGTTTTTTTGTTGTTGGGCTGCATGAGCTGTTTCTATATTTTGGAAATAAATCCGAAATAGGTTGCATCGTTTGTACATACTGAATATTTTCTCCCATTCCGTAGGTACTTTTGTTTATGTGGAAAACTAATTTCTTGACCGTGCAGATTTCTACTGACTAGCATTCCTGCTTAGAATCTGTATTCTAGGAGATAGAGATCAGAGCAGAGTTCCCTCATAATCCCTCATAGAGACCAGAGCAGAAAATGATGCTCTGGTTGAGTTGGTAGAAAACTATCTAGCATGGGAGAGCAATAGTTGGAGAATAGCACAACGCAGTTATTTTGGGAATTGTTTCATGTTTAAATAATAATAGGCAAGGTTTGTAACGTAAATACTTGATGAAGGAATCATACCAAGAATATATAAATAGCATCTTATCAAGAATAACAAGACAACCTATTAGGAAAATACACAAAGACTATGAACAGGCAAGTTACAGGAGAAGAAATGTTAAAAAGAAAAAAAGAAGGTCCAATTTCATTAATACATGGTTTGTAAATAAATTAGTGTAATGTATCAAATAAATTGATAAAATATCAATTCATCTTTATTAGATCAGGAAGATTTTTTAAAAAGATGGGTGGTTTGTATATGCTCAGTTATGTGTGACTCTTTGCCCTCCCATGGACTGTGTAGCCCACCAGGCTCCTCTGTCCATGGAATTTTCTAGGCAAGAATACTGGAGTGGGTTGCCATTTCCTACTCCAGGGGATCATCCTGACCCAGGGATTGAATCCTTGTCTCTTGCATCTCCTGCATTGGCAGGTGGATTCTTTACCATTGCACCACCTGGGAAACACCATGGACAGTGCAGAAAAGAGTTGCTGGTTAGTTTGAATGCCAGCGTACCAAATTGGCTCTTGGCTCGGGTCTAGGAAATTGCATTTCCAGAGGGTTCTCTCCATTCCCAGAACTAATAGCGGCTTATTGTGCTTTAACTGTTGATGCAAAAGATACATTTTATCCTTTCCTTCTGAGAGTTTGGAACTTGATTTTATGCCAGGCAGAGGCTGCCTACATGATTAGTTCCTAATACAAATTCTGGGCCCTTATGTGTAATGAGCTGCCTTGAGTGTCTAAAGGGCACATTTCACATTGTTGCCCTGGGAGTTAGAGTGACTTCACCGGGGAGGGGGCTCTCAGAAGCTTGTACCTGATTTCCTTTGGACTTTACTGCCCCTGGAACCTTTTCCCTTTGCTGCACTTGAGTTGTACCCTTTTTCCATAATGAAATATAGCTTTGAGTACAAGTATATTCTGAGTCATGTGAATCTTCCTAGCAAATCTTCAAATCTGGGACTAGTCCCAGGACCCTACATTCACAAATAATGGCAAATGTTGGCCTAAGTGTGGGGAAATGGGACTTCCCAGCCTTTTGGTAGAAAAGCAAGTTGGCCCCAATGATTTTGAGAATTTAGAGATACCTAGGTAAGTTAGAAGGTGACTACATCTATTTCCAGGTTTAGATATTTTAAGAGTAAAAAAATACACAGTTTTGCTTTTTTTTTTAAAGTATTTTAATGACACTTACTGCAGCATTGTTGAATTGTCAGCAACATTGGAAATAGCCTAATTATCTCTGAAGGAGAAATAAAATTACTGTATTTTAAAAATGGAATATTATACAGCATTTAAATAATTCAAAAGTACACTGATTGACATGGTTAAATTTCTGTCAAGTAATGGTAATCAAAAGAGCAGAGCTATATTGTTGTACATTTAAAACCACAGAATTCCAGATATATACATATGAAAATATGAAATAGTGGCTAATCCAAGACAGGGTCTAAAGTCCCCCTTTTGCTATTTAAATAATAAAATTATCTTAAAATTAGCTCTGAAACCTTTTGTTGGAAAAAGTTCTGTATGTTGCTGACCTGTGTTCTCTTTTCCATTTGCAAAACAAATCTTGAATTTCACAGAGAGCGAAGATGCTATGACAAACCCTTCCTCTAACAATTATTATTTCATTGGCTCACTGCCCTTGACAATTAGGAGAAGATTTATAGACATGTTCCCCTGAATAATTGGCAATTAATTTGAGATTAGATGCCCAAAAAGTACAGTATTTCTAATGTAATGCGAAGGTTGAGGCTTTTGGCTTATAAATGTCATGGAACACAGAGTAAATGTTAACCGGCAGCGAAGTTAACCTTGCCCTTTTGCACATCCGCAGTAGGGAGGAGTTTTAGTTTGATGATCATAAACTTTAGCTAGCTTGGCTAGTTTGATTGTAAAGCTCAAGTGTCAACAAAGAGTGTCTATGAATTAAGAATGCTTCCAGTCTCAGTGCCCCAGGTTCATCTTGATAGGTATTGAATATGATTCATAAGGATCTATGTGGGATAAAGGAACACTCTATCCTGAGTCTTCTTTGGATTTTTGTTTTGGACTCGTAAGGACCTATATGAAATAAAGAGATACTGAATCCCGAGTCTTCGGAATTGCTTTTGACTTAGGCAGTGGTACATTTGGATCCCATAACATCTTTACAGCTTACAGATCAAATGTTAGCTGTCAGTGTGTTTTTATTGCACAGAACTCTGGTCTCCTAGGGGAATATAAATACTAGGTTCTAGGCAATGGGGATTTTGCTGATAAACTTTCTTTTCCTTGTGGTCAAATTCAAGAACGTTTAGACCTAGAAGTAGAGTTGACCAGCATGACTATCACATGTCAGTAATTTACTAGTTGATTTTATTTTCTGAACAATTCCAGTGCAGTGCCAGTTCAGTTCAGTCCAGTCGCTCAATCGTGTCCAGTTCTTTGCGACCCCATGGGCTATAGCACACCAGGCAGGGGTCCATCACCAACTCCTGGAGCTTGCTTAAGCTCATGTCTATCAAGTTGGTGGCACAGTGCCAGGAGTATATTAAATCTGTGCTAAATGTTAACCAGTTTACACATGTCCAGAAAATTTTAGTGCAGTAGAGTTTTATTAGAGTGCTGAATATTCATTGGAAGGACTGATGCTGAAGCTGAAACTCCAATACTTTGGCCACCCAATGTGAAGAACTGATTCTCTGGAAAAGACCCTAATGCTGGGAAAGATTGAAGGCAGGAGGAGAAGGGGATGACAGAGGATGAGATGGTTGGATGGCATCACCAACGCGATGGACATGAGTTTGAGTAGGCTCCGTGAGTTGGTGATGGACAGGAAAGCCTAGTGTGCTGCAGTCCATGGGGTCTCTGAGTCAGACACAGCTGAGCGACTGAACTAAACTGAGAGTTTTATTCCCTTCTGGAAACTCTAGAAGTAGCCTTTATTCCAAATTTCCCTGTGCCTGTATTTTGTTTCTGGCCATGTAAGTCAAAAGTTTTATGTGCATTTTTTAAAAGCTCATTTTAATTATAATTTCTTATGTATCTAATTCATAGTTAGTATTTTGTATGTGTGTGTATTTGGCCACTCTGTGTGGCTTTTTAGGATCTTGGTTCCTTAACCAGTGATTGAACTGAGGGAGGCCCTTGGCAGCGAGAGCTTGGTGTCCTAAGCATTGGACCACCAGGGAATTTCCTCTGTGTATTTTTAAAAGGAATACCAGTCCGTTTTTGGACTGATCTCAGCTCTTTCTTCACTTGCTTCAATGGTGGCCCACTCTAGTGATAATCTCCATCTTTTATTAAGTGCTTTCTCTTCGCCAAGTACTGTCTGAATCTCCTATAATCTTTACAAGTCTTGTATTAGAGCTACTGTTACGCCAGTGCTCTGTTTTCATAAATGAGAAAAGTGAGGTTCAGAGAGTAAGCAAGGCACTTGGGTTCACCAGCTAATAAAGAGTAGAACCAGGATTCACACACAAACCTGTCTGTCTCAACCACCAAGATTTACTCCACTCTTCTTTCAGTTTCTCTCTTTAATGAGAAATTGAAAACTAAGCATTTAGAACAGTGCCTACCATATAGTCTTTCGATAATTATGTACAGTTTAAATTTTTGAAATTGATTTTATGATAGTACAATTTCTATACTATAAAATGTCTCCATTTAGACATACTATTCTGTAAGTTTTGATAAATGTGTAAACCTGTGTTATCACTAATACAATTGAGATATACTGCATTGGAATCCCTGCCGCCCGTCCCCCGCCACCCCCCCCCCCCCCCCCGCCCCCCGCCCAAGTTTCCTTTTGATTTCCCTGTTTAAAAAAGTTTTTGTCTTGATATCAGTGTTGGCTCTCAGGAAGTCATAAAAAATAGTTCAGACTTCTTGCTTATCCTTCACCCTGCCTCTTCCAGTGGTAGCATTCTTATGTAGCTGTATAGTACAGTTGCAAAACCAGGAAATTACAGGTATACTCTATAGAGTTTGTTCCCTGTGTGTTAATCTCTGCCTGTTCTCACTCCAGGTAACTGCTGAACTGTTTTCTGTCATTGTAGATAGGCCTGCTGTGAAGCTTTATATATAAGTGGAATCAGATAATATGTTGTCTTTTGTGTCTGGCTTCTTTTGCTCAGCATAATGTATTTGAGATTCATCAATATTCGTGGTTTGTATCTTTTAATTGTTGTGTAGCATCCTGTTGTTTGAATATAATACAGTTCCCTTATCCATTCAGTGTTGATAATCATTTGGATTGTTTCCAATTTGGGGCTAGCATATAATGAATGAAGTTGCTGTGATGATTCATCTATAAGTTTTGTGTTTATATGTGTGTACTTGTTTTCACTTCTCTTGCATAAATAACAGTGGAATTGGGTCATTTGGTTAGTGAAGATTAGTTTATAAAATACTGTCAAGTTGTTTTCCCATTTTAGACGCCCACTAGCAGTATATTGCCTGGAAAATCCCATGGACAGAGGAGCCTGGTAGGCTATAGTCCATGGGGTCACAAAGAGTCAGACACAACTGAGCGACTTCACTTTCATTTTCACTTAGCAGCGACTTCACTTTCACTTTCACTTAGCAGTATATAGGAGTTCCTGTTGCTTCACAGTCTTGCTAAAACCTAATATTGATTTTTTCCATTGTGGCAGGTATGTAGTAGGATCTCACTATGACTTTAATTTGCCTTTCTCTAATAATTAGCGGTATTGAATATCTTTTCATATGCTTAATGCACAATTGTATATATTTTATAAACTATATATTCAGACCATTGTGGGGAGGTGGGAAATGTGTGTTTGTGTGTGTGTGTGTGTCTTCTTAATAAATATTTGATGAATAATTGAATGACCTGAGATAGAGCTATGTATTTTTCTTTTGGCCACTTGAAATCTTAGGTGTACTACAACTCAAATAAAGTAGTTCAAATTGAGTTTCATTAGTCTATTCTAAAATGATCAGCTATAGTAGGAAATCTGGTTTAGAATATGATACTAAAATAAAGATCAGTAATTCCTCTCCTAGGAATCATAGCATCTTCTTAACCATCAAACTTTCATGCTCATAACTTGCTCTTTTTGACTATGGGAAAATTATCTTCTGAAGACGTGAATTCTGTGGTTCACACGGATACTGCATTGTTTCTCTAATGCTAAAGATGCTCTTACTTAATTTTTATCTTGTCTAAAAACAGAAGGACAATCTTAGCCTTGTTATTTTTAGCTGTCACTGAAGCAGTTTTCTCCATTAAGAATAAGTGTTAGCTATGTTGATCTATAACCCATCTGCTGATCATGTATACTATAATTTGTGTTTATAATTTTTTTTAAAAGTTTGGTTACCTTCTTCTTTCTGTGATACATTTTGTAATAATATATTTTTTAAGCTTTTGTTTAGGTCTGTTAACTGTAGAGAATTAAAAAGAAATAAACACATAGACCAGCCCAGATAACTATTGCTTAAGCAACACCAATTAAAAAAAAAAAAATGTGTTCAGTGATTATAAATCAACACAGAATAGTAAGATCTATATATCTCTTTCTGTCTGTATAATGAAGAGTGACGTATCCTCTTTTATTTCCCAAACTCAAGTCCTTCTTCCTAAAGGAGACTGTTGTTAAAACTTTTTGGTGGTTCCTTCCATTAATACATGTCTCTCCTTTTCTTTATTCTTCTCACATAAAAGGTCAGATGGTAGTTACCATTCCACATATTTTCCTGCAGTTCCAACACATGAAGATCTAGCTTTTGTAGTTATTATGCAGATGATAGTTTTACTTAGTTGATTCCTGATGGTTGTTTCCAGGGTTTTTTTGTGATTATTTTTATTTATTCACTGCTACAAAAATGTTTCAGTGAACAATACTGGAGATTTGGGCAGACTTTTGCAAGTATAGCCATAGAGTAAATTTATTCCAGTTGAATCCCTAGTCAAAGAGCATTTTATAATTTGTCAGCTATTGATAGATTGTCCTCTGTAAGATTTCAGCCATCCACTTTCCATCTAATAATGTTTGCAAGTGTCTACAGTACATATTTTAAATGTAATAGCTTCTTTTGAATTCTTTGTTGTTTGATTCTCCTAGTATTATGTGAATTGGGATCCCCAAATTAATACTGTTTCAGTGCTGTTTTATGTTTATTACATTCCTGCTTGCTTTTTCCCCTGCATAGGAAAACCAAAACTTAAGTCTTCCTGATGACAGAGGGTAGCAGACTAGAATGGCTTCTTGTGGCTTTCCTATACATGGCTCTCAGGCTGCTCAGTCTCTAGGAAACCTGATGTTTGATGCCTTCTGTTTTATATATTTCCTATAGGAGGAAAGCTG
Organism: Bos grunniens; assembly: GCF_055505025.1. Taxonomy (NCBI): domain Eukaryota; kingdom Metazoa; phylum Chordata; class Mammalia; order Artiodactyla; family Bovidae; genus Bos; species Bos grunniens. The sequence continues at coordinate 36,135,756 of NC_141186.1, forward strand.
AACAAAGACCTGCGACATTTTCTCAATCAGAGGTTCCAGAAAGGGTCGCCTGATCATGAGCTCCAGCAGACCATAAGAGATAACCTTTACCGCCATGCTGTGCCTTGTAAGTAGCCAGTTTGGGACATCTTACTGCTGGTGGGTGTGTGAAAAGTTGAGGGAAGACAAACAATAGCTGGTTCTGGAGTACTTGGCAGTTTGCTCATTTAGTGACTCCCTAAGTGCAGGGAGTCCAAATTGACAGTGTGGGACTAGCAATCCAGTGGTTAAGACTCCACGCTTCCAATGTAGGGGGTGTGAGTTCTATCCCTAGTTAGGACACTAAGACCCCACATACTGCAAGGGGAGGCCCCAAAATGGCGAAACAATTTAAAAACAAGCAAAACAATTGACAGACAGAGTACCTAACCAGGTGAATTACTTAGTTTTTCAAGTTCTGGCTTGAATATGCCAGGCAAATTATTTATCCTTTGTAAGGGCATGTTTTCACAGTAGTGAAAAAGACATCTCACTCTTACTAACTTCACAGAACTGTTAGAAAGTCAGAGGAGTGACATTTGTCATGTGTTTGTATCGTATGGGCACGGTGTAAGCCTCATAAATGTTAACCATTTTTGTTATGAGTGGAAAGGACCAGGCCAGAGGCCTTCAAACTGACCTCTGAGGATTTCAGTAGGTCTCTGGTGGCCCTCAGCAAAGGGAATGCCTCAGTGAACTCTCTCTTCCCACCTTAATGAAATTCATAAATCATGATTTCATGTATGATTTCCTTTGAAGAAAGCCTCTGTGATTCCACAGATTAAAAATCCCAAAGTTCCAAACCTATTCAGTTCAGTTCAGTTCAGTTCAGTCTCTCAGTCGTGTCCGACTCTTTGCGATACCATGAATTGCAGCACGCCAGGCCTCCCTGTCCATCGCCAACTCCTGGAGTTCACTCAAACTCACGTCCATTGAGTCGATGATGCCATCCAGCCATCTCATCCTCTGTCGTCCCCTTCTCCTCCTGCCCCAAGTCCCTCCCAGCATCAGACTCTTTTCCAATGAGTCAACTCTTCACATGAGGTGGCCAAAGTACTGGAGTTTCAGCTTTAGCATCATTCCTTCCAAAGAACACCCAGGACTGATCTCCTTTAGAATGGACTGGTTGGATCTCCTTGCAGTCCAAGGGACCTATTAGATAAGACCAAATCTGAGAAAGCAAGATAATAGAACATAGGGACTATGACATTGGGAATTTTGTGGTTAAGGGAAAGAAGGAAGGGAGGAGGGAATCAGCCTACCAGATCATGAGGTTTAACCATGCTCTATCAGTCTACATTCTCATCCAGCTCATTATGAGATGAGAATCCTGGGAAGATGTGTGATTATTTACCTTCATTCAAAATAGGAAGAGAAAAAGAAGAAAATAAGAAGAAAGAATGATTTTTATTTTATTACTTGGGAGTTTTCTTTTTTCCTGTTATCCAGTCCTTCAAAATTTTATAATTAAAAAAAATTTTTTTAATCACCTAAAAAAAGGAGGACAAATTTGAAGTTCAAGGTACTCTGCCTATTGTTCTAATTCATTTGCTATGGACGGTTTTTTTTTAAAAGAAGTAATATTTTTCCAGTGATGTGCTTGAGTGCTAGTGTTTCCTCATACTACTGAAAATGATGAACAGAATAGATTTCAGGCACGCCGTGGTTCTGCAGGGACTTAGACTGGAAGCGTAGCTGGGGACCTTTGGCGATCAGATTTTAGGACAGACCCTGCCTTCCATTTCACCTATTCATAAAGCCAAGAGTAAGAGACTGAGTTGACTGCAAGTGACTTGGGCCAGTGCCCCAAAGTTGCCTCTTTCTGCTGAGTGGAAGAGCCACATTTATTGATTTTCAGAGCTGCATTTGACAGAGAAAATATGATCATGCATTAATGTGAATCTCTGGCCCCCAGTTCTTTTAATTTTGTATTATTAGTATTGAAAGCCATAATCCTAATAGTATCCTAACTGTTCCTTACACTTGGATTAATAATAATAATGATGATAATACCTATGGTTACTCACATGAATGGGCAGGGATTGCCTTTCTATTTTTATAGAAATAAAGAAAGAAATCAAGACAGGAAGGTAAGCCAATTAAAGTAAGGCCAAATGTGACTAGGGTTTCAAGCCATTGTCCTACCTCTGATATACTGTCCCATTTTACACTTAGAATAGCAGCCCTTTGAGGTTGAGGTTTCCAGTACCCATTTTCCAGATGAGGAAACACAGAGCAATCAAGTAACTGTTACATGGCAGATCCAGGGCTTTGGGACTTGTAAGCCATCCAGGGCTATTTCTGTAGCTCGACCGTTGCTGCCTCCGAAGTTCTAGTAAGCAGGTTGGATGCAATTTTGCATAATTCAGTAATTGCAGAATCATGATTGTTCTCTGTGTAATTTTTCCCCTACTCAGATTCCAATTTAAGAAATGGGGAATGAAGCAAATGAGCACACCATTTCTTGACGCATCTGTGGTGTTACTATGGTTACATTTTGGCAAGATTTTCCATTTATTTTTTCCAGTGATTTATTGGACCTGACTGTGAGCTAAATGGCTTGATTTTAAGCTTATCACTCTGTAGGAATTGGGGCAAAAATGACCTCAGCCTTTTAAAAAACAGTGGAAAATAATATTTTGTCTTTGCTTATATAGAGCCATTGGTATTGATGTTTCATGTCTATGAAACCAATAAATCAGAAATTGAGAATGTGGAGAGAGATTTTTTTTTCACTAAAGAGAAAAGAGGTAACATTTCATTTTATATTTCCTGCATAAAACAGGAAGGAAACTTGGAAGAGGTCTGTTTCTGAATCTGGCGCTGTGTGTGCGCCTTGGAACAGGGGTCCCGTGGGATTTGGTTATGGGCTTAGATGACTGGGGCCACACGTGTGTTTATTTTGGTTCTTTGGCCCATGTGACTGACAGAGCAGAGCTCAGTACCAAGCTGTCGTGCTCATGGGTGAGGAAGCCCTGGACCGAGTCACGGATCTTCCCAGTGATGTTGTTGACTGTGCCACAGGGAAATGAACTCCTGCAATCTATATTTTCCAGAACTTCCTGCTGCCGGTATTTCAGTACCTTTGGTCTTTTGAGAAGGGATGATCTCATGAGCAGGTGCTTGGGAGCTGGGGTAGACTTCCCTTTCTGTACATTTTAGGAGGCTCACATGTCACAAGAAATGAACAGATAAGGCTGTTTGTTCTAAAGTTTGTTTTAGTGTCACCATAGTGTAGTAGAACCTTCTGGGCACCATGATGGGTTTTGCCATTCAGAATTCCATTTTATCCTAGTTTTTTGGCAAAGACAGTGGAAGTTTTGCATCCGTATTTTCGGGTAAAAAAATGAAGTAACAAATGTAGTTTCCTCAAAATCATACCAGTTCTAATGCCGCATTACTCACTTCTCATCCAGAATTTACCTAGTTAAATTGTTCATTTAGTGCTATTTTTGCTATAGTCATTATTATTTTCTACTCCTCTTTTGTTTTGATTCAAAAACATTTTATTCCATAGTATGAAAAGGGTCATCATAGATAAAATTTAATTATATTATCATTGAAAATTATTTGTTTCAGTTCATTTGCTCAGTTGTGTTTGACTCTTTGTGACCCCACAGACTGCAGCACACCAGGCTTTCCTGTCCATCACCAACTTCTAGAGCTTTCTTAAACTCATGTCCATGGAGTCGATGATGCCATCCAACCATCTCATCCTCTGTCATCCCCCTTCTCCTCCTGCCTTCAATCTTTCCTAGCATCACAGTCTTTTCTAATGAGTCAGTTTTTGACATCAGGTGGCTAAAGTATTGGAGCTTCAGCTTCAGCAACAGTCCTTCCAGTGAGTATTCATGAGGAGTTCATGATCTGATCCACAGTCAGCTCCCAGTCTTGTTTTTACTGACTGTATAGAGCTTCTCTATCTTTGGCTGCAAAGAATATAATCAGTCTGATTTTGGTATTGACCATTTGGTGATGTCCATGTGTAGAGTTGTCTCTTGTATTGTTGGAAGAGGGTATTTGCTATGACCAGTGTGTTCTCTTGGCAAAACTCTATTTGCCGTTGCCCTGCTTCATTCTGTCCTCCAAGACCAAACTTCCCTGTTACACTAGGTATTTCTTGACTTCCTACTTTTGCATTCCAGTCCCCTATGAGGAAAGGACATCTTTTTTGGGTGTTAGTTCTAGAAGGTCTTATAGGTCATCATAGAACCGTTCAACTTCAGCTTTGTCAGCGTTAGTGGTTGGGGCGTAGACTTGAATTGCTGTTATACTGAATGGCTTGCCTTGGAAATGAACAGAGATCATTCTGTCATTTTTCAGATTGCTCCCAAGCACTGCATTTCAGACTCTTGTTGAGTATAAGGGCTACTCCATTTGTTCTAAGGGATTCTTGCCCACAATAGTAGATAGAATGGTCATCTGAATTAAATTCACCCATTCCGGTCCATTTTAGTTCGCTGATTCCTAAAATGTCGATGTTCACTCTTAAAATGTCCTGTTTGACCACTTTCAATTTACCTTGATTCATGGACCTAACATTCCAGGTTTCTATGCAATATTGTTCTTTACAGTACTGGACTTTATTTCCATCACTAATCACATCCACAACTGGGCATTGTTTTCGCTTTGGTTCTGTTTCTTCATTCTTTCTGGAGTATTTTTCCACTCTTCTCCAGTAGCATATTGGGCACCTACCGACCTGGGGAGTTCATCTTTCAGTATCATATATTTTTGCCTTTTCATACTGAAAATTACTACCACCTCCCCCCCCACCCCAAATTACTGTGGAAAAAGAGAGAACTAGATGCAGAATGAGTCAGAAGCCTTGGTGTAAAATATGAGGGCTGTTCTATAACTGGTCAGCTTGGTCAGATAGCCTCTCTGAGTCTCTCTCTCTCTTTTTTTTTTTTTCTTAAATCTCTAGTAAAATGGAACTAGAAATATCTATCTCCAACATTGTCTCACCAAACACTGACAGCAGCCCCAAGAGATGGATCCATTGGAGGAGACAGAGGCTCAGAGAGATTGCTTCGAATCACACAGTTAGCAAGAGCATGGACAGGGTTTAACCAATTCTCTAACTCCTGTACTGGGTATAATTGACAGTAATGTAATTAGAGAAACCTGTTTGCAGTTCAAGAAGCAACCATTAGAACTGGACATGGAACAATGAACTGGTTCAAAATTAGGAAAGAGTATGTATGTCAAGGCTGTGTATTGTTACCCTGCTTATTTAACTTATATGCAGAGTACATCATGTGAAATGCTGGGCTGAATGAAGCACAACCTGGAATCCAGATTGCAGGGAGAAATATAAATAATCCCCAATATGCAGATGATACCACCCTTATGGCTGGAAAGCGAAGAGGAACTAACTGAAGATCCTTTGATAAGGGTGAAAGAGGAGAGTGAAAAAGCTGGCTTAAAACTCAACAATCAAAAAAATAAGATCATGGCATCCAGTCCTACCACTTCATCACTTCATGGCAAATAGATGGGGAAACAATGACACTGTTATTTTCTTAGGCTCCAAAAGCACTGCAGATAGTGACTGCAGCCTTGAAATTAAAAAACACTTGCTCCTTGTAAGAAAAGCTATGGCAAGCCAGAACAGCATATTAAAAAGCAGAGGCATTAATTTACCAACAAATGTTTGTCTAGTCAGCGCCATGGTTTTTTTAATAGTCATGTATGGATGTGAGAGTTGGACTATAAAGAAAGCTGAGCCCTGAAGCATTGATGCTTTTGAACTGTGGTGTTGGAGAAGACTGTTGAGAATCTGTTGGACTGCAAGGAGTTCAAACCAGTCAACCCTAAAGGAAATCAATCCTGAATATTCATTGTAAGGACTGATCTGAAGCTGCAACTCCAATACTTTGGCCACCTGATGCGAAAAGCTGACTCATTAGAAAAGACCCTGATGTTGGGAAAGATTGAGGCCGGAGGAGAAGAGAATGACAGAGGACCTGATGGTTGGATGGAATCTCTGATTCAATGGACATGAGTTTGAGCAAGCTCCTGGAGGTGGCGGTGAACAGGAAAGCCTGGCATGCTGCAGTCTATGGGGTCGCAAAGAGTCAGACACAACTAAGAGACTAAACAACAACGATGTGATTAGAGCAGTATACCATGGACCACTGAGATTGAAAGAAGAAAGAAAGAAAAACCTCACTGTTGAATTATAAATGTTTAAAATCATAGAGTTTTATGTCTTGGGGGTGGGAAGCTAGATAAGTCATTGTATCTAAGAAATAAGCATCTTCTCTCTGATTTTCATGTATTTCACTGATGTGTAGTATTGAATTTTAATAACTGCTTAATGATTATTCAGCTTTTAAAAAATCACTGTAGGAATCTCTTGAGATATATCAGTGGTCTACTCATGGAAAACCACCTTAAGATAAATGGATCTTTTAAAAAAGAATTTTTAAAATTTTCAGCTGTCTTGGGTCTTCCTTGCTGCATGAGCTTGTCTCTAGTTGCAGTGAATGGGGGCTATTCTGTAGTTGCAATGAGCAGGCTTCATTGGTTTTATCTCAGTATTTGTGGTTCCCGGGCTCTAGGGCACAGGCTCAATGGTTGTGGTGCACAGGCTTAGTTGCTCCTCAGCATGTGGGATCTTCCTGAACCAGGAATCCAATCCGCAGGCAGATTCTTTACCACTGAGCTCCAGGGGGATCCCCAATAAGTAGATTTCAAATGCATGTAAACATCATCAGTGTTGCTGACTTCTGTCATTCCTCAGAATCATCTGGTTAATATTTCTGTCTCCTGCCCCTTAAATCCTGCTTACATTCCCAATCCCCTTCCCCTAAATTCTTTAGTCATACAAACTTTGTCCATTTCTCAAATATGCCTGATATCTTCTTATAACTGGGTATAAATTATTGTCTCTTTTCTCTCCATCTTTCCATCTAACCAGTTCATAAGCTTCTTGTAAGCTTTAGTCTAGATGCTGCTACCTCCAGGAAGGCCTCCGTAGATTGTGCCCACCGCCTTCCTCACTGCTCCCCCAGCCCCGCCACCCCATTTGACCACGTACCCTGCCTGCTGTATATCTATCTGTTCTTTTAGAATCCTACTCTTCTGAGGCCAGCGACTGGATCTACCTCAGTGATCAGCCCACACCTGGCTGGCTGAGTTTCTGGAACATGGGATAAATATCTATTGATTGAAAGAACTCATGAAGAGATGGATAGAGACCCACTTTGTTTTTCTTGTTTTATTATTTTTTTTCTTCATTACTTAACATTTTGGGGAATCAGCAGAGCTACTCTTGCCATAAAACTCTCAGAATAAAGGGCAGCTCAGCGGCTTGAGCTCCGAGTTGGCTGATGAAGACTCCACTGATTACATGACTGAGAATCTAAACCCAGAAAGTCCAGGCTCCTGGTGAGCTTGGAGCTGGAGTGCCCATTCACAGCCCCTCCTAATTACAGTCTAGATATCACTGCACTTCCTGCAATGATAGCCATTCTGCTTTATGACTTCTTGTCTTAGCTGATGTGACAACATCTGAGATTCTTGTTTTGGAACGGCTGCTTTGCCCGTGAAGATAAATGCGTTACCTGACAGGGCTTGTCATTTACTCTACTGCTGCTGTCAAAACGAGATACAACTCATCTAGGAGTCTCAGGGCTCTGGAATGCCGAAGTCCACCCCTCCTGTTCCTTCTCCCTTCTCTGGGCTCAATAGAGATTGAACACCTCTTTCTTTTCAAGCAGAGGTCATTTGAAAGAGGAAAGGATAAGTCAGTTTTTTCTGTAGCTTAACATGTTGATCAAGGCTCTCCCTGATACTGAGATCATTGCAACCTGTAAGAGGCATTGATCATTGACTTAAAGGAGTTTACAAAGGAATTAAACATCTTTGATCTCTAAGATTATTTAAATCTAATGTGGTAAACATAGGTGATCCTGCTTTTTATTTGTAGTGGTGGTAGATTTTAATGGGCATGTTAGCATCTGCTAACCAACAGTTGATGTGTTTATTATTTTGAATGTGACTGTGATGTCAGGACCATAAGTTACCTTTGGTGTTATTCAAATGTGTTAGTTTCTCTTAAGCATAGCTGTTTCCAGTACTTCTTGCCTGGAACTAACTCATTTTTCATTTACAGCTGATGATACTAACTAGACCACTTTATCAGCAAGAGGCCAGGATAAAGAACTGGGTATAGGAACTTTGCTTCTTTCTTAGACTGTACATCTCTGTGTTTAGGTTGTGTTTGACACAAGTAGAAGGCTTCAGATTTTCATTCATGATGTAGACAGTTCTGTAAGCAACCCCAGGACTAATTAGATGAAAGTCACTAGAAATGTTCTCACTGTGACTATTTCCCTTTTCCTCTTACCAGTTAGTGATGGCTGATATTGAAGGATCACTTTAGTCTTTACCAAGCCCAGCCTTGTTGCAAAACTCTGACTAGTAACAGTTATAACAGCTCTCCAAGTGCCCTCTTTTGTGCTCATACTGTGTCCCACAAGCGTTGCCATAATGCTGATACATAGGCTGTCTCTCACTCTGGGCTCAAAAAAAAAAAAAAACAGTCTACTGAGGACCTGAACTCAAGCTCACTGCACTGGTAGACCCTCCCCCTTTTCTATTCAGTTGCAAATGTTTGTTGCCCACAATCAGATCAGTGTATGTCCTCATCCCTTCTCCATCACTTCCCCACTTTTTCTCTCCTCTTCCATTCTACCCATCAGTCCTGTATTTTACCATGTGCTCCTAGCTGGTCTGAGGTCTGGAGACTCCCATTACCCACTGGCCCATCCCTTACTGCCTATGCCTGTCCTTTCTTTCTTTCTCCATCAGATCTTACTTGTTCTACATTGGTTTCCCATGGGGCTGTCCAATAAGAAGCCAAGAATTATAATAAAGAAGTGAATGGTTCATATGATGGTACAGAGTTCTCTCTTACATAATACTTATGTCTTAACACATATAAGTTTAAACTGATGCTTCTGTAAACATCCTATAAAATGGGATATTCTGGCAACAAGGGATGTTCATAGGTAGGGATGAATTCTTAGGGTTTTGATTTGTTTTTGTACTTTTTCTAGGTTTAACACAGTATGGTATACACAGAAGATATTTTAAACATAGGCTTGTCTATGTCAAGGGGATTTCCCCCACTGCTGGCTGTTTCACTTCTCAGATGTATGAATTTTCCCATTTCATCAAGTACAAGCTGAGAAGGTAAAGCAATAGTAGGCAAGGAGTTTTGTGCCAAATTAAAAGCTGGCTTAAAGCTCAACATTCAGAAAACTAAGATCATGGCATCTGGTCCCATCACTTTGTGGCAAATAGATGGGGAAACAGTGGAAACAGTGGCTGACTTTATTTTTTGGGCTCCAAAATCACTGCAGATGGTGATTGCAGCCATGAAATTAAAATATGCTTACTTCTTGGAAGGAAAGTTATGACCAACCTAGATAGCGTATTCAAAAGCAGAGACATTACTTTGCCAACAAAGGTCCGTCTAGTCAAGGCTATGGTTTTTCCAGTGGTCATGTATGGATGTGAGGGTTGGACTATAAAGAAAGCTGAGCACTGAAGAATTGCTGCTTTTGAACTGTAGTGTTGGAGAAGACTCTTGAGAGTCCCTTGGACTGCAAGAAGTTCCAACCAGTCCATCCTAAAGGAGATCAGTCTTGGGTGTTCATTGGAAGGACTGATGTTGAAGCTGAAACTCCAATACTTTGGCCACCTGATGTGAAGAGCTGACTCATTGGAAAAGACCCTGATGCTGGGAAAGATTGACGGCAGGAGGAGAAGGGGACGGCAGGAGGAGAAGGGGACGGCAGGAGGAGAAGGGGACGACAGAGGATGAGATGGTTGGATGTTATCACCGACTTGATGGATACGTGTTTAGGTGAACTCCGGGAGTTGGTGATGGACAGGGAGGCCTGGCGTGCTGCGGTTCGTGGTGTCGCAAAGAGTCGGACACGACTGAATGACTGAACTGATTAGGGAAAAAACAAAAACAAAAAACTTGTTTCTTAGGTGTAATCTAGATTTAGAGTTATCCCATCAGTAAGTTCATGAGAAAAACTTGGACATTCCTGATCTGGATGTTCTCTCTTCTTCTTGGGGCTAGATCTTCACGTGTGCTGGGCTTTCTGCTATGCCGGACCAGAGAGGCTGGCAGGACCCTAACCAGTGCTGTTGACTTGGGTTCTTTGAGACTCCGTTTCCTCATTACCTGTGTTGATGTTTCTGAGGTACCTAAGCCCCCCGCAGTGATCATGGCAGTTCATAGATCCTCTATTTAAGGGTCCTCTTTGTATAAGTTTTTTGTTTTGTTTTGGTTGTACCGTGTGGCTTGCAAGATCTGTTTCCCCACCAGGGATGGAACCTGGGCCATGATAGTGAAAGACCAGAATTCTAACCCCTGGGCCACCAGGGAAGTACCAAAGGTCCTCTGTGTAAAGTAGTCTTCTTTCTTCCAGACCCTTTTCCCTTTCCTTTCTAACATGACTCTTCAAGTTCAGCTGTTTTCCCTTTTTTCATGTTGTCATTAGACTTTGGGCTTTATGTATATGGTTCTCTGTTTTATGATTTTTATAATTTTTTTTGCAGGGTGGGGGGGTGGATAACAAGCTAAGTTTAAAGAAAAAAGATTCTCCAATGTTTGTTGAGTAACAACCCAATATTCAGTGTTAGGTAAGAACATAGTGGAGATTAATGATTGGCTCATTTAGCCTATAATAGGCACACTTGAAATAGCACATTCTCTGCATATCCCCAGCATCAGCTAGTTCCCTAATGTCCTTTCTTCTTTGTATTTATTATTATATGTTGTTAACTGTAATTGCCATTGCATATTTGGTGAGTGGATGGAGTCATATTGGAAAAAAAAATGAAAAACTATGAACTTAAAGGCTCATTACACTGGATTTGATTTATATGTGTCTGTTAATAGATTCATATAAACATGGTTTGGCTGGTGTTCTTTATTCTAAGGTTCTCAGGAGTGTAGAACAAGGAAAAGCCATAGGAGTTTAGATTTAAGTTTAATTACAGTTGATGGAATTTCTGATCTTCTTGTGAAAACATGTTAGACCAACCTTATTGCTTAATAATAACATCTGTCATTAATCGAGTATTTACCATTACGTACCAGGTACTGTGCCCAGTGATTTACAAGTTTTGTCTCTTTTATCCTTCACCAGACTCTGAAAGGCATGATGTTACCATCCCTGTGTTAGGAGCATGGAATGAGGAGCTTATAAGTGACTTGTTCAAGATAAGCAGTTTAATAATGATGGAACCCAGATTCAAATCCAGTACTAATCTCCCTTGAGAGGCCATGCTCTTGGTTTATATCTCTGGGTTCAGTCACCTTAAAGACCAGTTTTTAAATTAATGTATTGAATTTAAAAGAGTCTTAATAACATATAGATTAGTCCTTGGCTGGATGTAGGATGCTAGCATATCTGTTTGGCAGCCATGTTAATTTATTTAATTGCTTTATAATTTTAGCTGACATTTTTCATCAAGATTTGTTGAAATTATAAAGCAATTTCCATAGAAACTTATGTAGGGACAGGGAAGTTTCACAGTATCCTTACCACTTAGTTATTTTAAGAATAGATCTGATGAAATTTTAGTAATTTTAGATTTAGGAAGAATCATTTAAGAGAATGACATACAATATATATTTAAAGAAATCTTGTATCAAAAGTGTTTTATAAAACTATGTACAAATAAAATTTCTAGCTTCTCTAATGGATAATGGACACTTATGATGAGATCCAAATAAGAACACTTCACCAGTTATGCTATGTTAAGGTTACCTAAAGTCTCTATGAAATGAGCTACCCACAGTTTAAACAATAAGAAAATGTCACTTTTGTTAGTTTCATTCATGATAAGAATAAAGTAGACTTATGACCTGCTTGACATATTGCCTATTGCATTTAAATTTTAACCAAATATACATCTCTATTTTGGGAAAATACACTGTAATGTTTTTAGGGATATAGGGCCATGGTGAATGCAGCTTACTTTCACATGGCTACAAAACATTAGAAATGGTTAAAATTTTGTATTATTCTTATTCTTACAAATTTCTATAAATATGCAATTATTTCCAAATAAAAGTATTTTTAAAACAGTTCAGTTCAGTCACTCATTTGTGTCCAACTCTTTGTGACCCCATAGACTGCAGCACACCAGGCTTTCCTGTCCATCACCAAGTCCCGGGGTCTACTGAAACTCATGTCCATCACATTGGTGACGCCATCAACCGTCTCATCCTTTGTCATCCCCTTCTCCTCCCACCTTCATCTTTCCCAGCATCAGGGTCTTTTCCAAAAGTCAGTTCTTTGCATCAGGTGGCCAAAGTATTGGAGCTTCAGGTTTAGCATCAGTCCTTCCAATGAATATTCAGAACCGATTTCCTTTAGGATGGATCTCCTTGCAATCCAAGGGACTCTCAAGAGTCTTCTCCAACACCACAGTTCAAAAGCATCAGTTTTTCGGTACTCAGCTTTCTTTATGGTCCAACTCTCACATCCATACATGGCTACTGGAAAAACCATAGCTTTGACTAGATGGACCTTTGTTGGCAAAATAATGTCTCTGTTTTTTAATATGCTGTCTAGGTTTGTCATAGCTTTTCTTCCAAGGAGCAAGTGTCATGGTTTCATGGTTGCAGTCACCATCTGCAGTGATTTTGGAGCCCCCCAAAATAAAGTCTCTGTTTCCAGTGTTTCCCCATCTATTTACCCATACCAAAAGTTTTTTTAAAAAAACAACGAATGTAGTTTTTGGAAAAGGGGATTATATATTAGTGTTATATTTTTGTTTTTCCAGATTATTAATGTTTTTAACATAACATTGAGATTTTGTTAGTACTTTGATAGATCTTATTTATTAAACTTAGCGGGACTAGCCTGAGACATTGTGCATATATTAAAACAAAAACCCTACACTTACGGAATACCAAATACATGCTAGGTGTTGTAGTTTTAGTTTCTCATTTAACCTTTGCGGAAAAACTGTGGGTATAAAGTAATTGTTGTTGTAAATAACAATTTACGTAAATGAGTTTCCTCATTTACGGATGAGGAAACTGAGACTTGGTAAGGTTAATACTTTGTCTTAAAATTGTGGAGTCGAACTGCAACTGAGGCACTCGCCACGGATGCTAATGCTGCCAGTAGTAGCCACCACATTTTCTTCACTCAGACTGTGTATAGATTCATATACACAGACTCAATATATTTAGGAAATAAGCTAGGAAGAATTCTTTTAAATGGATCCTAAGTATCTGCTAATGGCATTCTAGATTACTATGAGTATAATTATCATCATTAGAATTCTTACCATATATTGAGTGCTTGCAAGGTGCTAGGTTTTATATTATATTTGTGTAATAGCTCATTTAATCCTCACAGTAGCCTTGTATGTATATGTTATTACTCTCCACATTTAGGGAAACTGAGGAACAAGGTGATTGGATACCTTGCTGAAGATGTCATGGTGAAGGTAGAACGGTGTTGTCTTGTTCTAAAAGTTTCCTTCTTAGCCCGTGGCTCATATTGCTTGCTATTTATAAAACCTGGAGAACATTAGGAAAAAAAAAAGGAAAATAATCAGTAATTCAACATACTCCTTCCTTTTTTGGAGAACAGAGGAACTATTTTTTCATACTCTTTTTTTGGTGGGGGAATGGGGGTATTAGGTCCATGACCAGGAATTGATCTCATTCCACAACAGTGAAAGTGTGGAGTCCTAATCACTGAACTGACAGGAAACTCCCTGTTTTTCAAGAAAATATGTCTTAGTCTTAGATTCGATCAAAGCTACCACATTATACAATTCCAGGGGGCACTATTCAGTTTATAATCTATGTAAATGGTGCCCTGGGTTGTGGGCAGCACCCTGACTGCCTGGCTTTATGTCGTGGCTGAGTTCCAGTAGTAGATACTCAGCTAGCCTGAAAGAGAACCAGTTGCCATTCATTTGGGATGCATGCGTCTCATTCATGGTAAAACGGTACCTTACTCCTATGAGGGTAATACCCACCAGATACTTGAACACCAGAAGCCTAATCCAGTCCAATTACAAGATCTCTTCATCCTTAATTCTGCTAATTAAAGGTTTGAGACAGTACTGGAATTGAATCTTTTAGGGTAGAAGCTGATATTTCTTTCATTTATCCTGCCTTCATTCATTTGCTCTAACTATTCACACAGCCATTCTCCATTTATTTCATGTATCTGTCTATTCAGCAAGCGTGTATTGAATACTACTGTGAGCAGGTCACCACGATAGACGCTCAACATTTAGGGGGGAAACTGGTTACCTTTCCTGCTTTCAGGGAGTTTATAGCATAGTGGGCAACCACTGTAACAAAGAGACAGCTGTAAGAGAGTGAAGTAAATCCCATGGTAGAGTAAGCCCAGGACTACATGACATACAAGGACAGACACCAAGCTCAGTCTTGACACCAATGAATCGGTGTGACCAGGACGTGAAATAAATCCCCAAATTGAAGACATAAGGAAAAGGAGTGGAATATCTTTCCTAGGAAGAATCAGGAAATATCGACTCATGTAACCACGGGCAAGTGACTAACATCTCCGGGCTTAATTCCTCTTTAAAAAGGAGTATGTTTATTAGGGGTATAATTGACTCGTTAAGCATCTTAATATCCCAGGCCCAGTCTCAAGATAATATAGTCCTTTGTACAGTGCTCTCTCCTGAGGACTCTTCAAGAATAGACTGCTTAGAGTTTTGTTTCTTCTGAAATGTTTAAAAGTAACAACAACAAAACCCAGTGCCACAGTAAAAGATAGGACGTGGTTTTAATGCTTGCATTTACTTAATCCTTTTAGCATACACATAACAATGCAGTATGATAGGGCCGTTCACTAACTGCAAGATGCCTAAAACATTAACTCAAGGTATATTAAAGGCAGTAGAGTCTAGTAAAAGACTCCAAGTCCAAATACATTTCTTTTAGTGTATCTTTGTCACTGTAGACATAACTTTATTTGATGATAACAAAAGTCTAATTTTAAGGCCCTATGTGAATAGTAGACGTGGGTTAAAGACCTTGCCCCTTTGCCTCCTTGGCAATCCCAGTAGATATAGGATGCTATGAGATGAGATAGGGGCATCCCTGATAGCTCAGTTGGTAAAGAATCTGCTGCAGTGCAAGAGACTCTGGTTTGACTCTTGTGTCGGGAAGATCCGCTGGAGAAGGAGTAGACCACCCACTCCAGTATTCTTGGGCTTCCCTTGTGGTTCAGCTGGTAGAGAATCCACCTGCAATGCGGGAGACCTGGGTTTGATCCATGGGTTGGGAAGATCTCCCAGAGAAGGGAAAAGCTACCCACTCCAGTATTCTGGCCTGAAGAATTCCAAGGACCGCATAGTCCATGGAGTCACAAAGAGTGGGACACAACTGAGCGACTTTCTAAAACCAGTTTGAACATCTGGAAGTTCACGGTTCACGTATTGCTGAAGCCTGGCTTGGAGAATTTTGAGCATTACTTTACTAACGTGTGAGATGAGTGCAATTGTGCGGTAGTTTGAGCATTCTTTGGCATTGCCTTTCTTTGGGATTCGAATGAAAACTGACCTTTTCCAGTCCTGTGGCCACTGCTGAGTTTTCCAAATTTGCTGGCATATTGAGTGCAGCACTTTGACAGCATCATCTTTCAGGATTTGAAATAGCTCAACTGGAATTCCATCACCTCCACTAGCTTTGTTTGTAGTGAAGCTTTCTAAGGCCCACTTGACTTCACATTCCAGGATATCTGGCTCTAGGTCAGTGATCACACCATCGTGATTATCTGGATCGTGAAGATCTTTTTCTACAGTGCTTCTGTGTATTCTTGCCACCTCTTAATATGTTCTGCTTCTGTTAGGTCCATACCATTTCTGTCCTTTATTGAGCCCATCTTTGCATGAAATGTTTCCTTGGTATCTCTAATTCTCTTGAAGAGATCTCTAGTCTTCCCCATTCTGTTGTTTTCCTCTATTTCTTTGCATTGATCTCTGAGGAAGGCTTTCTTATCTCTCCTTGCTATTCTTTGAAACTCTGCATTCAGATGCTTATATCTTTCCTTTTCTCCTTTGCTTTTCACTTCTCTTCTTTTCACAGCTATTTGTAAGTCCTCCTCAGACAGCCATTTTGGTTTTTTGCGTTTCTTTTCCATGGGGATGGTCTTGATCCCTGTCTCCTGTACAGTGTCAGGAACCTCTGTCCATAGTTTATCAGGCACTCTGTCTATCAGATCTAGTCCCTTAAATCTATTTCTCACTTGCACTGTATAATCAGAAGGGATTTGATTTAGGTCATACCTGAATGGTCTAGTGGTTTTCCCACTTTCTTCAATTTAAGTCTGAATTTGGCAATAAGGAGTTCATGATCTGAGCCACAGTCAGCTCCTGGTCTTGTTTTTGCTCCATCTTTGGCTCCAAAGAATATAATCAGTCTGATTTCAGAGGAACCAGAGGTCAAATTGCCAACATCTGCTGGATCATGGAAAAAGCAAGAGAGTTCCAGAAAAACATCTATTTCTGCTTTATTGACTATGCCAAAGCCTTTGAATGTGTGGATCACAGTAAACTGTGGAAAATTCTGAAAGAGATGGGAATACCAGACCATCTGACCTGCCTCTTGAGAAACCTATATGCAGGTCAGGAAGCAACAGTTAGAACTGGACAGGAAACAACTGACTGGTTCCAAATAGGAAAAGGAATACGTCAAGGCTGTATATTGTCACCCTGCTTATTTAAATTATATGCAGAGTACATCATGAGAAATGCTGGGCTTGAAGAAGCATCCTATAAAACCATCCTATAAAAGAAACATCCTATAAAACCATCAGATGGACTGAAATTTGGCCTAAAATCTGATGGTTTGGTGCATGACTGTAAATAAGTCTGAGGATCTACATGTTTTTGCCCTAGTGAATAGAAGTTTGTGACTAATAGAGGTTCTGTTGAATTTCAAGTTTGCTGCTTAATGTGGTCCTCCCATGCAGGCCACCTGCTAGAAGGTAGGTATTCAGCTTCCTTCATTACACTGGAATCAGACACCCCATGCAAATCCACCATCATCTGGGATCCTTTGGAAGAATTTTGTACCTTCTGACTGTAGATGTGGATGATTTGCAGAAGCAAACTGTTCGGTTCAGTTCAGTTCAGTCGCTCAGTCGTGTCCGACTCTTAGCGACCCCATGAATCGCAGCACACCAGGCCTCCCTGTCCATCACCAACTCCCGGAGTTCACTCAGACTCACCTCCATCGAGTTGTGATGCCATCCAGCCATCTCATCCTCTGTCGTCCCCTTCTCTTCCTGCCCCCAATCCCTCCCATCATCAGACTCTTTTCCAATGAGTCAACTCTTCGCATGAGGTGGCCAAAGTACTGGAGTTTCAGCTTTAGCATCATTCCTTCCAAAAAAATCCCAGGGCTGATCTCCTTTAGAATGGACTGGTTGGATCTCCTTGCAGTCCAAGGGACTCTCAAGAGTCTTCTCCAACACCACAGTTCAAAAGCATCAATTCTTCGGTGCTCAGCCTTCTTCACAGTCCAACTCTCACATCCATACATGACCACAGGAAAAACCATAGCCTTGACTAGACGGACCTTTGTTGGCAAAGTCATGTCTCTGCTTTTGAATATGCTATCTAGGTTGGTCATAGCCTTCCTTCCAAGGAGTAAGTGTCTTTTAATTTCATGGCTGCAATCACCATCTGCAGTGATTTTGGAGCCCCCCCAAAATAAAGTCTGACACTGTTTCCACTGTTCCCCATCTACTTCCCATGAAGTGATGGGACCGGATGCCATGATCTTCGTTTTCTGAATGTTGAGCTTTAAGCCAGCCTTTTCACTCTCCACTTTCACTTTCATCAAGAGGCTTTTTAGTTCCTCTTCACTTTCTGCCATAAGTGTGGTGTCATCTGCATATCTGAGGTTATTGATATTTCTCCCGGCAATCTTGATTCCAGCTTGTGCTTCTTCCAGTCCAGCGTTTCTCATGATGTACTCTGCATATGAGTTAAATAAGCAGGGTGACAATATACAGCCTTGACGTATTCCTTTTCCTGTTTGGAACCAGTCTGTTGTTCCATGTCCAGTTCTAACTGTTGCTTCCTGACCTGCACACAGATTTCTCAAGAGGCAGGTCAGGTGGTCTGGTATTCCCATCTCTTTCAGAATTTTCCACAGTTTATTGTGATCCACACAGTCAAAGTTGTCTGGGGAGGCCTTACAAATAGCTGTGAAAAGAAGAGAAGCCAAAAGCAAAGGAGAAAAGGAAAGATATAAGCATCTGAATGCAGAGTTCCAAAGAATAGCAAGAAGAGATAAGAAAGCAAGCTATTAGATACAACTAAAAAAATGATATCTTTAGAGAACATGGAGCAGTTAAAAAATATAATTTGATATAATACTTGCTGTTGTGTTCTGAATTCATGTTGAATACTTCAGGGGCCTGGCCTGCCATGACCTGTCAGCCTTCTTTCTCCTTTCCTCTGTTCTTTCCTTCCTTCCATTGTCCTTCCCACCCTCCATTTCCTACCCCCTCTTTCTTTTCTTTCCTTCTACCACAAACTGTCTTATTTCTTCCCCTTGTTCCAAACTCTGGCAGTAGAGCAGTCCATAGCCATTATTGGAGCTATGTGTACATGGGTTCTAACAGAGACCCTAAAAAAAAGTTAACGTAGAAAACAAATAAAACATCTATAATAAATTATATAAATCCTAAATTCATAGCTCGCTGAATTTTTGTGCACATTCACGTTTATACCCCCACCCCCATGTCTATGCAACCATTACGCAGATCAACAGGGAGAGCACTGAGCATTCCAGCAGGCCCCTCATGTCTCCTCTTATGATTGTGACTTAAGTGCCCTGGATTGTTTGGTCTGTTGTTGAATTTCCTATAAACAGAATCATACAATGTGTATTATTTTGTTCTAACTCCTTTTTCTTCCTTAGTGTTTGCATGTAACAGCAGCAGTAGTTTGGGTTTTTGTTGTTTTTGTGCTGAGTCTTGCATTGTGTGACTATAGCACCATCTTTATCCATTTTTCTGTTGATTTAAACTATCTCCCAGTTTTAGCTTACTTACTGCTGGGAACATTCTTATGTAAGGGGATGTGTGTACTCATTTCACACCCAGAATTGTTGGCATATGTGTAGGCATATGCAGCCATAAGCAGTTCCCTGTAACAGAGATCGTCACACAGTTTCCAAAGTGATTGTTCCGATTTGCACCAGTACTTCCATGCGTGAGAGCTCCAGTTGCTCCTCATCCTCGCTGACATTTCCTATCGTCAGTCTTTTAGATTTTTCATCCTCCTGGTAGATGTGCCATGGTATTTCATTATCATTTGAATTTTCATTTTTTTAAAATATATAATGATATTAAGCACATTTTCAAATGTTTATTGTCTACTTGGGGACCTTCTTTTGTGAAATACAATTGAAATCCTTTCCCATTTTTCTTTTTAATTGGGTAGTTTGTCTTTTTATTGCTGATTGGTAGAAGAAGCTGGGTTTTAAACCCTGACTCTGCTGCTTATTAGATGTGCTTGGAAAGGTTGCCTCACCTTTTTGAGTTTCATCTATAGGATCGGGCCAGTAACACCTATTTTATAGGTTGAGGTGAGAGTGACTTGAAGAATTGTATGTTAATTTCTAGTAATATACATTAGTATGCCTGTGTTTCCAAGCACAGAAAAGGCATGGGTGACTTATACCTAAACTGAAAAAAAGTCTGTTCTGCTATCAGGTGAACAGCCTATTGAGATATTTTAAATACCTTTCTTTTTCTTTCCCAATATTCTCTTCTATTTTTTATACTTACATAACAAAAGGGAAGACAGTGCCCATGTGCATAATACACTATAGGCCAAAGTGACTTATCTCCTACAAAAGGACACTGGAAGTTGTATCTGTTCCCCTAAGAAGTCTGTGCTTGCAACTGGGACAAGTGAGAACCAAGAGAGTTTCTGAAAAGGAGAGAATAAGATAAAATGCAGATGTAGGACCCAATTAAAGAAATCTGCCTGCCCCGGGTAGTGGTGGGAAGCACGTCTTATATTTCCTTTTTCTTCCTAGTCAGCCAGTTTCTTGAGACTTTGCTTTCTCATTTGCAAAATAGGAATAACAATACTTTTCTTAAAGGGTGATTCAGGTGGCCTGGAGCCATCTTGATCTCCTGTAAGCACTTCACATCTGGACAATGCGGGGATGGGTCATGGGCTTGGTGATTGTGCTGGCCATGATGGGGATAGTGGTGATGGTATTGAAGATACTGAAGGGACGACTTATGTTAGCAGACTTGTTTACAGCCCACGTGAAAGGCTGTTTTGGGGCAGACAATAGCAGTTTCAGGAAGTAGGTGGGAAGGCTAGAAAAGAGCAAAGAATCCTCTGTTCTGAGAGGAATTAGCATAGGTTGCCCATTTGTACACCAGATTTGTGTGTGTTGAAGATGACCTGGGCATCCCAAACCATATTACTGTGATAGATTATTTATTCCTAAAAATATCAAAATCAGAATATCCTAATGGTATAGGCAGTTATTGAAACTCGCCTTGAATACCTGTGTCAACATTGAGCAGAGCCTTATTTCAAGGGAACTTCCTGGAAAATCAGTCCCCTTCAGTTTTCAGGATGCTGAAGAGGCACAGGGTTGTGACTGCTTAGTCAACATGAGCTTCGGTTGTGGATGGAACTGGTTTGACTCACCACCCCTCCACTCTGTGGCTCTGTGATCTCAGATAAATTACTTCCCTGAGGTTTCCTAGTTTATAAAATTGGGACAGTAGTATCATCCCAGTAAAATTGTGATGAGAGTTATGTGACATAAGACATAAGAAGCACCAACAGAGGTCCTGGCAAGTAATAGTTGCTCAAACTGCAGAAATATATTCATGTATCTGATGAGTAGATGTACATGCTTTATTTCTATGACAGCTGTTTATGAGCAGAGTGGAGTGGTGCAGAGGAGGACGAAAGGGTCTTTCGATGTAACTACTCTGCTGTACAAGAGGACTTGCTAGACCTCATCTCTGGGTTGTGGACAAAAATGGGCTTTCTTTAAAAAAAAAAGGCTTTCTTGTAAGGTTTGGTCTCTATAATTCTTCCACTATAATGTTTGATGTTAGAGCAATTACCATTGAGAAAAGTCTACTGTATAACTCACCTACTATCGAGGAGGCCATGTTGGACAATTTATACATAAGGCCCACTGATAGGTACTTTCAAATGCTGCATAGTGTAAGCTTAATTCATTCTCTCCTCCTCATTAACTCTGATCTGCTGAAAGCCCTTCAGCAGACTCTAAAGGTAGGATAGGCACCCTGCAAAGGACTAGTTGGCCTCCAAGGGCTAGTTTTTCTTTTATTGCCATCTCTTGGGCTCTCCATCTCTGAGTCATTGCATATCTGCAAGAAGATAAGCACTCCCTGCAGTGGTGCATGGTCCCCAAGAAGCACAATTGTCTTTCACAACAGACTCTCTGCAAAGTATCGAATCTGTATTTCATGCCCCCTTTACACATTCACTGTGACAGATTTATTCAGAAGCCTTTTTGGCTGGTATATGAATGTAGTGAAAGGTTCTAACATGCACATGGTGAATATACTCTTGGGAGTCCTAATTTGTATCCTGAAGGCAGCAGGAGTCAAAAGACACAAAGATGATACTGTAGGTTCAATGTAAGTTTCGCAGTTTAAAGGAGGGAGAGATGTGGTCTTGTAAAGCAGGTCATTGTAGAGAAATCTGGTCATAAAAATGTAAAGAGTCAATTTTGACACCATCCTTTGAGCAGTTAAAGTCTGAAGTTCCTGAAGCTTTGATCTTTGATAGCACCATTGCAGGATCCTTCTATTAATTATCTTAAATTGTGTATTTTCATTGCATGAGCCATTTTCTTGTGTAATAGCTGGAAGCCTGATTTTTTTTTTTGCATTTTTTTGGAAAACCTGTAAAAAATCTCATTTGAGTCCCATCCAAGAATATGATCATCTTTCACACCTTGAAGAGAAGTAATGCTAGAATTATGACACTTTAATGTAAATGTTCAATGTCTATCCTATTTCCATTTCTTGTTGAAATTTACAGCCATAAGAATTCTATATATTTCCCCTTTGCTATTTGGCTCCTCCGTTGACTAACAAAAGCCAGAAAATTGTCAGTGGAGTTTTTGCTTCATAAAGGGTCTCTTCCTCACACTTCCGTGGAAATTTGAGTTAAATATCCAGCTGGAAAATACCATCTCAAGTTGATCTATATATTTTTTAATGCTGGAAATCCAAGTTTATTATAAGGAAAATACCCATTTCTTTGGGTACGTAAATACTCAAAGCTAAGTGATATGTCATTTGTCTTTGACATATGAAAGTTGTTATCTTTCATCCATAAGTCATGAAAAAACATGAACAATATAAACTCCAGTATCACTCTTATAAGTTGATCTTATATTCAGGCCCCTTGGTCACTTTAAAAAGCATCAGATATAATGAGATGCTTCTGATTTCCTTCCTAACCAATGCTGTTTTCCTTAATAACCAAAATATTTGTTATTTCTTATAATTAATGTCCATATCTGATTAAATATCATTTTCCAAACCGAACTTGGCTACAGAATCTAAACAACACAGATTAAATTATTATCATTTGAAGAATATTTTTCATTTTTATCAGCATCTCACTTGGTTAGATAGCACCATTATTTCTTGATTCTCAGACAGTAAGAAATCAATATTTTTTTCTGTGATTGGCTGTTGTCGAACACAGATGTAGATGTTTATTGTGGTAGTTTTCTTTTTTTCTGGAAAGCTGTTAATTCAAAGATGTATTTTATAATTAATGATATCTTAGAACTAAGAAAATTTTGGTATTATAAAAATTACCAGGCTACTGCTTTAACGTTCTGGTCAGGCTTGCAAATCCAGCATTCAGAGACTATTTATTTAGTTCCTTAGGGATTTTTGCCTGCAATTAGAATACATTGCCATAAGGTGGCAATAATGGTACCCTCTTATCTACCCTCCATGTTCCAGTCAGAGAGACAGAAAATTTAGTCTCCAGTGAACACTTTAATTTTTTTTCACTTCAAATTCCTTTTCCTATTATGTAAGTGATGCATCTCAATTTTTTCATTAAAACAAAAGCATCACAATGACTGTCAGCATCCTCTGTGACCATCCCACCCTCATGCTGTTTTCTTTTGTTTTCCCCAAAGGCAACCACAGATCACCATTTAAAATTGTCCTCTGGGATAGTTTCCTAATCATTCATAAATATATATACAAATCCACAGAAAATGGATAATACATAGTTGTGTGTGTGTTTTGATTACCATAAAGGGTACCACATTCTTCTTTGAAAGTCTTTATAAAATCTGCCCATAAAGCATCCTGGCCTGGGACATGTTTTTTCCCTTATAAATGCTAGGAAAAGGGAACAAGGAGACAATTCTTTAACATCATTTCATTTTAGTTAAAGCCATTGTTCTACTTAGGATTCCTATTGCTTCTTGAGGTAGTTCCATTAATTTATTGCCCTGGAAAATGATCTGTTCCTACTAGATTTTGAAATTAAACTGGTATAAAGCTGTACATGGTATTCTCTTATACATGAAAATAAATCTCTTTTATCTATTTTTAATGCCACCTCTTTTGTGCTAAAGTTGATTTTTTTTTTTTTGAGTGTGTGTCATTTCTCCTCCCCACTCCATACCCATCCATGGTCATAATTGCCAAAGGCTTTTCAGTTTTATTAATCCTATAATAAAACAGCTTTTTTTTTTTTTTTCTCTTGATTTTTTTTCTTTGTTGCCTCCAGTTACCTATCTATATTTCCACCTTAATTTCATTATTCCTTCTTTCTACATTTTTAGAACAACTTTATGGAAATGTAATTCACATACTATGTAGTTTACCCGCTTTTCAAAAATTCAGTGTTTTTTAGTATATTCACAAGGATGTGAGGGTATCACCATAATCAAATTTTAGGGTGTTTTAATCGTCCCCACAAGGAATCCTTGACTAATTAACAGTTATGCCCCATTTCCTCCCAAATCCCAAAGCTTTAGGTAACTATAATACTAGTCTATTCTCCGTCTATAAATTTGCCTGCTCTTGGACATTTCATATCAATGTCTTCCATAGTGCAGCATTTTGTGTCTAGTTTCTTTAACTTAGCACAATGTTTTCAAGGTTCATCCAAGTTGCAGCATCTATCAGTACTTAATTCCTTTTTATTGCTGAGTAATATCCCATTGTACGGATACACCACATTTATGAATTCATTTGTTAGTTGATGGACCTTTGGTTTATTTCCTCTTTGGGTTGTTATGAATAATGTTGCTAGCAACATTCAATTAAAAGTTTTGTGTAGAAGTAGTTTTAATTTCTCTTGGCCATAGATCTAGGAATAGAGTTGCTGAGTTTTCAATGATAGCCACCCAAGTGAGTTTGAAGTGGTATCTCGTCTTGGTTTTGACTGACATTTCCCTAATGACTAATGATGTTGTACTTCTAACATGCTTATTGGCCACCTGTGTTTTGTCTTTGGAGAAATATCTAAGTACTTTCTCTTTTTTTAATTGGGCTATTTGTCTTTATTGTTAAGTTGGAGGGATTCTTTGTACAGTCTAGATGCAAGTCCCTTATCAGGTATATGATTCACAACTATCCTCTTCCATTTTGTGGATTGTCATTAAAAAAAAAATGTTGGACTATAGTTGATTTATAATGTTGTGTTAGTTTCAGATATGCAGCAGAGTGAATCTGTTATACGTGTACATATATCCTCCATAGATTGTCATTTCACATTATTGGTAATATTGTTCTTAGCACAAAACATAGATTTTGATGTAGTATAACCTACCTATTTTTTCTTTTGTGACTTGTGCTTTTGTTGTCATTATCTAATGCAAATTTACTGCTGTGTTTTCTTCTAGGAGCAGTATAGTTTTAGGTCTTACACTTAGGCCTATGATTCATTTTGAGTTACTTTTCATGTACAGTATGAGGTGGGTTTCCAACTTGATTCATTTGTATGTGGATATTCAATTGTCTCAACTCAAATTTTCTTTGGCTTCTTTTAAAAATTCATTTCATTTTTATTTTATAGCTTCATGAGTATAAAGCATAAGACATTAATTTTCTGTCTCTCTTGTTCTCTAATAAATGCATTTAAAGCTATAATTTCCTTCTGTTTAGGAATCTAGGTACATCCCACAGATTTTATTGTTATTATTGATAATTTTCCTTCTTTTTCTATTAATTTTTTTCTGTTTTTGTTGCATTTTACTCCACAAAGGTAGCCTGTATTATTAATGTCAAATAAAAAAATCAATATAATTTTATCCAAAGTATATTTCTATTAAAAAATAAAGTTTTTTTCAACTCTATCATGTACTACTTATTACATGCAAATGCTGTGTACTTGGTATGTGCTAATACATATTTATGGGAAGACATATGTAGAGCAACCTAAATGTTAGAAGTGATTGATGTCACAGTAATAACACTTACTAAGTACTTTTCTCTGCCCCAGCCACTCATATAAGTGCCTTGCCCAGTATGTACTCAGTCTTTGTAACAATCCTGTGAGGCAGGAACGCTTTATTCCCACTTTATAGGTGAGAAAGTGAAGGTGTAGCAAGGTGATGTCTCTTACCCAATGATTCATACCAAGAGAGAGCCAGAGGTGGGTTTTCAACCCAGCTAGTCTGGCCCCAAATGCCACTCTGATAATTACTACATTCTATCGCCTCCTAAGTGGTCACTCTCCCACATTTAATTGGTCTGATTTATAATTATTTCTGTAATTGCTTTGAACACAGTCAGTGGAGGAAATTCTTGGCCCTTTTCTTTCCGTTGTTAGTTAAATATTTTCATAAAGGCATATCTACATTTCGCTACAACTCTGAACTGTGCTGTGGAGACACTGCATAGCTCACCCTTAAGTTTCAAAAGTTAGACATCCAGGAAGAAAGGCTAGTTCAGGACCTACTGGTTTTCATTTGTGTGTGTGTGTGACAAAAAGAAACTCAGAAGAAATGCAGTGAAGCATCTCTCCTGGCTTATGCTGGAGACCACACAAGCTCAGAGAGCCAGTTTTTGAGATCAAGTGTGTACTCTGATAAAAACCAAGTAGATTTTCATGGAATCTTTTCCTTGTGCTTCATTAGACATAGAGAAACCTGGTTTTTGGAGCTCTGATTGAAAATAATTTGTTATTGTTAGGGACATTTCCAAACCAAATGAGGGCTATTTTTCTCCCCCTATTGAAGATTGGAAAGCTACATCCTTGAATACTTATTGAATAAAAGTTCCCTTCTTTCTTTCATAAGGAGAATGGCTTTTGTATTTTTGTTCCCATCAGTGCAGTCTCTAAGCAGATTCCTTGCAAAAGAGCAATTTAATTTGTACTGCACAATCATTTTCTTGTGGAAAACTAATAATACACAAATTCCATTTTTCAGCATTGGGTTGTAGCTAAAGGCTTTTAAAAGTTTTGTGTAGAATCTTCTTTCCTTTTTGTTTCTTCTTTTTTGATGATGATCAAGAGGGGAAATGATGTAAATGTTCACATGTTTTATGTACATGATTGATAAAGAAACCATCCCCTTAAGTTTTTATTGTTTCTTGCAAACCAAAAATGTAATCTAATACTCCTCATTCACTTCTCAAGGCCTTTCCAGCTTCCTCAAAGTAGATGTGAGTCAAGAATGAAGCAGATGAAACTGCTTTATCTTCCAGGGTATCTGTTTCTGACCAGGTGACATCCAGGGTGCTGCTGTGTGCCTTTTGCTAAGCCTGGGGAGCTGTCCCAGTTTGTAGGTGTCCACAGAAGCAGAGGATGGAGGTTTTCATGTTGTGAGGACTCTTTACATAGAGATAAAGTCATAATAATCGTAGGTGACATTTAGTGAGCACCGTTTTTTTGTGTGGTGAACTGTGCCAGGCACTTGGTATATATTATCCAACAAGTAGATAGTTTTAGTACCTTTTACATGTGGAGAAAAACAGATGCAGACCTAGCAAGTAAGTTACCCTCTGCCCCACAGCAGAAAGCTAGAGAGAATGGGGAGAACCCAATGAGTGTGACTCCAGAGTTGAGGTTTTGACCATCATGAATGACTAGAAGGACAAGGAGCTTTAGCAGTGCTGTCCGTCCACATCCCGGTTAGTCAGGGAGCAGATAGCAAGATGGATGTGCACACAGAGACTGTTTACTGGGTAGCAAATATCGAAGGAACACATTTTGTTTTCTCATCTGGTGCGAAATGCAACTGATGCTGCCTTCAAGGGTGAATTCTTTATTACCCTGTGATTTGAATGTCTCTGCTGCCCTCTCACCTTTCCCTCCATCATCCTGCTTTACCATCACATGAAATCTGGTCTTCTGTCCATGTTGAATATAGGTTCTGCATTGTCCTGGTCCACCCTAACCCCCAGGAATAGACATGTCCCTTGCTTCCTCCCTCCCTTTTCTTATATTCTTCTCACTTGTCCCCCTGAAATATTTCTCCTGCCCCCTTATCTCCTCCTGTCCCAACTGACTCAGGAATTTTCAGAGGCTGCTTACATAGGGCTCTGTCACACCTGGGTGAGGGGAAGGCAGGCAGTGGATTGTCTCCCTCCTTTGACAGTCTGTGGGCGTTCTCTGCCTTACAAGTGGTTTCAGCAGTTTCTAAGGACTGACCATTTGACAATAGAGGGAAAAAATGTACCTCTTTAGAGCCAGATGGCTTTCAATAAAGTTTTCTCGGTAAGGAGGGTGAGGGCCCCTAAGGAGGGGAGGGATGCCTCTTTGGAAGCAGAGGCGAGATAACACCACTAGTCTCTTACGTTTAAAGAGTGGATTTGAATGACACAGAGATAAGCCCTAAAGAACAGCTTGATTCTGAGCCCACTTCTGCTCTGAGTTCTTGAAGTGGCTGTTCCTTGAAAGTAGATTTCACAAATTAATATGCTAAGCTTCTCCATCCACCTCTAACTCCAGGGAAAACTATTATTTCAAACATCAGAGTTATTATCTTTGAAGTTCCCTCCAGAGTTGGGGACAAGGCAGAAGGACAGAAATGAGTCCCACCTGAAGGTGCTTGGAAGCCGGCTGCCCCTTCCTCTTGGGAAGTCAGGGTTGCATCCTTAGCCAAGAGAATCACCACCTCCCCCCGTCTTTCCTTCCCCCAGCCTTCTGCGTCTTGCAAATGGAGCAGCCTTATATCCCGCCTTTCCTTGGCCAGGGTCTCCCCCAGGACCTCACGGCGACGGGGACCTGACACGCCTGGCGGGAGAGAGAGGCCGTGCCTGCTTCGCTTGGCTCTTGGCTTCCGCCCTCTCCGCAGGTGCGGCCCTAATCCCCCTGGCCTAGATATCCGGCAGCCTCTAGGAACCCGGGCTCTGTGATGTAATGCTCTTTTTTCACACTCCCGGCTTAAATACAGATGGAAATTGTTGTCATGTGTTAGAAATGTCGCCTGTAATATAAAAGGCGCAAGCTTGGGCATCTTCGTTTCCTTCTCGCACCGTCAGCTGCTCCTGCCGCCAGCGCCTGCTTCCCTCGCAAAACCTCTCCTCACCATGGTCAGGTGGCCGAGGCGCCCCCAGCTCGCCTAGGAAGGGGTTCGGATCCCACCCCACCCCCTCAACCCCCGCCTCTCTTTACAGCCGCTGCAGAGCCGAGGACCAGCGTGGTGGGAGGCTCTTTCTGGCTCACAAAGGGAAGGATTAATCTTGGCGATTGGGCTGGGGTTTGCAGGCAAGTACAAGAGGTCCACGATCGCCCGCTCTTCGCCCCCGCCGCCCCCTGCCCACCTCTGGATTCGAACGCTCCGCTGCGGGAGGAAGCCTGGGCACAGGCAGGCGTCGGCAGAGGCGCACCGTCGCCCGAGGTTTGCGCTTGGGTTGTGGGAACATCCATGGAGGTGAAGATGCCCTGTGTGGTGTGTGGACCAGGGAGGAGGGGCGGGGAGAAACCGGGCCAGCTTGGGAGGGCCAGATGGCTGCGGCTGCGTTCTAATTCACCGGACAGGCCCGTTTGGCCCGGCAGGGCGGGCGGGAGGGGGTGGGGGGAGAAAAAAAAATCAGGGGTCAGTGGGTAGGGAGAGGCCGGGCTCTGGAGCAGATGCCTGGCGAACAATGGGGCTTTTGAAGGGGATGCTGGAGGAAGTGTGGCGCGCGCTTTGTATCGCCTCCTCCGCATTGCAGGTTGGAATCGGGCAGCTAAATTTTAATGAAGTGCATTCCAAAGTGTGCTCGTCAGCCTGGGCTTTCGAGAGAGGGGCTCGGCTGAATGGGAACCGGTGGTGGGAGGGGGAAGGGGGCGCCGAAATGAGTTCCTGATGGATGGTAAAGGAGGAGATGAAAGCCTGCTCAGTGTGGAGGGCAGGGGAAGGGACGGGGGAAAAATCAATAGGTCCCCGTGCATATTAATAGGCTCCAGCAGGTGTTGGGAAATGTATGTTACTGCATTGTTCCGGCGCCCAGGCTGGGGTAGGCGGGGAAGAGGGTGAGCTACTTCGCCCGGGCACTGGTGGGCAAATGTCTTTGCACTTTGGAGGGCTTTGCAAGCTCCCGGGGAAATGAAAGGAGGAAAGAGCTGCCATCCCTTCCTCCCGTTTTACCCATTTTTAAAAGTAAGAGAGTACCTGCAGGTGCAGGCGGCTTTTTAAGTTTCCTGGAAATTAACATGTGTGTATCAGAGCACTGTCTTATCTAGGTAAGATATGGATGTCTGTGGGCAACCAGAAAATAGCAATCAGAATCTAGAGTCTGTGGCTTGCTGAGTGCTTGGGAGCTGAAAGGCTCTTCTCGCTGTCTGGTTCTTCTAAGTGAGTGGGCCAAGCAAGGAAGGCTGGGAGGGTTTTAGAGAGGCACGAAGGCTGGCCCTTCCCCTTCCCAAGTCGTGAGTCTGTCTGACCTGAGTGCCAGGCAACAGTGGAGTGTGCATGGAAGCTGTCATGTCGTGGTGTTGAAACACAGACTTTTCCCTGGAACACAAAGGGAATGGATTTGTGCCTGAGCCAAATTATTTGAGGGTATGTGTAGCATATTTATAAGGATTAGGAGGTATGTAGTGTCCTTTTCTCTTTCCTAGAGTTTACCGAGCTCGTGCTTTGTCAGTTGAGAATCATTGAGGAGGCTACTTACTCATGAGCGTGTGCTGACCAAAAAAGCCTTGCTGGTTTTTGTTGTGGTCTGTTTGTTTGTTTTACTATTCATCTTGAATAATTCTTCAGTGCTTTCAAAACGTTCAGACATGTTTGTTGGGGGAGCCAATAAAACTGGAAGCTTTTGCATGAGGTCATCGTGACTTTTTCATTTTAAAAATACTTGAGAGTGGATATGTATACAACGCAGATGAACCCATGTATATGAACTCAGTAACCCCAATAATAACATACTGTCTTTCTGGTTCTGGGAAAATACATTTCTTTAGTTGAGAAAAAGCTTGTCTTGTATCACCTGTAAGGCTATTACCTTCTAAAAATTGGTGTTTTTGATAACTTTGCAAGCGCTCAAGTATTGATTGGATATGCCTGTAGGTTCTTTTCTTGATTTAACTTGCACTGGAACTTGTCAACAAGATGCAGCTCATCAGTTGCCCATGAATTTTAGTGCTGTTGAAAGCTTTAGCAGATTAATGGTATCAACAGGGTCTTGATTCCTCCATTTCTCAACTGAGCAAACAGAAGCAGTCTGCCCTGGCCTCCCAGTGTCTTTCCTTTTATGTTTTGGAGAAGGGGATGGGCCAGAGGGAAAAGCTCCCTGCTGATGACACTGGTCTCTACTCCTGAAGCCCACCTCACCCCTCCTGGACCTCACCAAATGAAATACTGAATGTATAGGTTTGCATCCCTATGTAGTTTTTTTCGTAGGCTATATTTCTGTGGCAGCATTATAAAAAAAACAAGTTTGGGTTTTGGTATTTGAATTTGCTGTGCATGTAATAAAGATATGTGGGATCAGTTTTTTGTTCTTTTCACTTACTATAGCTCCTGAATGGATCTGTATTTCCTTTAGACTTGAGTCTTACCTGCTGGTTTGTGCTGAGCAAAAACATGGAGAGTTGTGTTTATCTTGACACCTCCCACAGGGGAGTCCAGAGCCTCACTACCTTTTAAGTTAACTGTGGTCAGAGGAGCAGTTTGTGATGGAGCCTCTGGTGTGTTTCCTAGAGCTACCAATCATGGAACTTGGGTTCTCTGAAAACTTGCAGGTAACAATTTCATTAACAGAAAGGACCATCTCAAACCAGTATATTTTTTCCGACAGCAGGACTGTTTTTGTAGTCAACAGCTGTAGCTCTTTGACATGCATAAGTGTGAAAACAGAAACGGTGCCCGTACATTAAAGGCACCACAGAAGCCATGACAATAGCTGATGTTACTAAGACTCATGTAGCAGAGGCTTCTGATGAGACACTCCTTCTCTCCCCCTTGTTTCCATTCTCTCATAGCATCTGGATGTGGGTAGAGGAGAGGAAAAAGAGGAGAGAGAGAGAGAGAATGAGACTCCCATATTCACAGAGGAGCCAATCTCCATGATTACGTGATACCAGTGATAGAAAAATTAAATTGTAATTTCTGTTTGATCCTCTGTTGTGTCACTTAAAGCAGGTGATGTAATACCAACAGAGATTGCTGATTTACTGATCCCAAGAAGTACGTAGATCCATGATGCTGGCTGATTATAGAGTTGCTGTAGGGAAAAGAATTTGGGAGACACCTATAACTAAAAGTAAAAGAATTTCTAAAAGGAGAAGTAAACACAGAGATGATAGTGTTAGAAAAAGGGAAATCACAAGAATCCCTCAGCTCCCTCAAATACACAGCAAGTGTTTTTTTTTCCCCTTGTAACTATATTTTCATGGCAAAATCCAGTTAGTTTGGTGATCACCATTTTCATATTATGTTTGCTTCTTCTTTTTAAAATTGTTTTTATGTTGATAATCAGATCCCAAATATTTGACTGTAAGCACATCCCTTGCAGTCATACTGACACCCTCTGGCACCAGAAAAACTGTCAGAAAAAATTTGAGAATTCTGGTGGGAAGAAGAGAGAGCAGTACCAACCATTAATTCAGTAACTCTTCTGATGGCTGTGTCTGACAGCCGGTCGGCTCTGGGTGACTTTTAGAGCATTATAAACACTAAGTGCAGAGATCTTGCTGGCTTGTTGGGTCTTGATGACAATTTTCGGCCCCTGGGGATCTCTGGCACAACTGATCAATTTAGGATGCTCACAGCCAGGAAGATTATGCCCAAACAGTACCTCTGAAAGAGTGTGGTATGCCGTTTTCACTGATAAACCTACTTGATATGTGGTGCCATGGTGATAAAAATGCCACACTGAACCCATTCACTTCCCCATAGTCTATTGAGTTGATGACTGAATGTGATCTAGATACCTGTTTTTGTTTTTTGTTGATGCAGTTCTGGAGCTGCTGTTAATGATTTTTATTCTTTGTTCCAATGAGGTTGACATCCGTTAAAGTTTGAATCGACTATCAGACTTAGCAGAATGGTAGAAATATTGCCTAGTATTTACTAAGATGTTTGAGAAGATTGTAAGCATGAGAGTAGAAGAGGTCTTAGAAATGAATTAATAGGCTGAAAGTTCTTGAATGAAAAGATTTTGAATGTGTTGACATTTACGTTTACCTAACCTGAAAGGACAGCAAAAAAGCATAGTGCACGTAACTCTGCTTTGTGAGGCTCAGCATTTTTGTCCCTGGAGGGTTTTGCTATTCCTTTTTCTGTGTATGAGTTCTAAGCCCAACACTTAACCTATCACATGTGTTCAACAAGCAGTTGAATGAGTGGTTGCATCGAGAACGTAGACCAGTCACTGTGAAAAAGTTTGAGTTATTTCCAGGAGTGGAATTACTCAGCAAAACAGCAAAAAGCACAATTTTATCAAATGTTGTTTTAAAAATAGAAAAAGGAAACAACCCTTTTTATCAAATTTAAAAACATTATTCTTTCCCACAAGCCAGTTTTTCCTGTTGTTCTATTGGAAATTTAAATCATTTAGGTTTCTACTAATTGGTTAATTGATCTTAAATGCTCAGCTATTCTCTTTATTAGAGAGTCTCCTTTTTCCATGACCTGTCCCACTGTAGTTGACCTTGGGTCTGAATTATTGCACTGGGTATTCTTCGTTGCCGCCATGAATATTAGATCAGTGGGAATCTACACATTTGACAATTACCATATGAAGTAACTTGCCTGTGAGACAATAAATGCCATAATTTTCAAGTTGTGGAGCAGTGCCAAAGAGAGTTGCTCTAAAAATACACAATGATTGTGAGAGAGACCTGAAAGGGAGCAAAAATGTCTAAAACGTTTTAACTCCTTATTTGGAGGCTTAATACTCTAGTTTATGGAGGCCTTTGATATTTCTTTTTGAACTGTTTCATTCATTGCTTATATTTTTACCTGGAGGTGGTCTCATATTAGAACCAATTTACTTTATAAATATTTAAGAGCCTACTATGTGCCAGACACTTCCTGAGTATTAGCACAGTGACCAAATCAGACAGTTTCCCTGCCCTCCTCGAGCTTGTATTAGAATCTGTATTAATTTAGTCCTAATAAGATCAGGGAATAGGGAATAAGGTTGAAATGATTAGTTAAAATGAAATCTTTCAGCTGTGAGAAGCTTGTTCCTAAAAATGTCTGTGGTTGGTAAAACTGAGATTTGCTTGATTCCTTGTACAATGAAACAATGCAGTATAAAATTACACAGGAGCCTTCTTTCTCTCCTCAACTTCACTCCTCAAAAATAACTTATTTTAAAATATGTCTTTCAAATATAAAAACTATAGAAATTTGGTTTCCCTCCTTTTTTGCTTTAATATTTATACACACAACTTCTTTTCTTTTTTTTTTTTTTGTTTCAAAGTAAACGGTTCAGTTCAGTTCAGTTCAGTCGCTCAGTCGTGTCCGACTCTTTGCGACCCCATGAATCGCAGCACGCCAGGCCTCCCTGTCCATCACCAACTCCCGGAGATCACCCAGACTCACGTCCATCGAGTCAGTGATGCCGTCCAGCCATCTCATCCTCTGTCGTCCCCTTCTCCTCCTGCCCCCAATCCCTCCCAGCATCAGAGTCTTTTCCAATGAGTCAACTCTTCACATGAGATGGCCAAAGTAATGGAGTTTCAGCTTTAGCATCATTCCTTCCAAAGAAATCCCAGGGCTGATCTCCTTCAGAATGGACTGGTTGGATCTCCTTGCAGTCCAAGGGATTCTCAAGAGTCTTCTCCAACACCACAGTTCAAAAGCATCAATTCTTCAGCGCTCAGCTTTCTTCACAGTCCAACTCTCACATCCATACATGACCACTGGAAAAACCATAGCCTTGACTAGATGGACCTTTGTTGGCAAAGTTATGTCTCTGCTTCTGGATATGCTATCTAGGTTGGTCATAACTTTCCTTCCAAGGAGTAAGCGTCTTTTAATTTCATGACTGCAGTCACCATCTGCAGTGATTTTGGAGCCCCCAAAAATAGTCTGACACTGTTTCCACTGTTTCCCCATCTATTTCCCATGAAGTGATGGGACCGGATGCCATGATCTTCATTTTCTGAATGTTGAGTTTTAAGCCAACTTTTTCACTCTCCTCTTTCACCTTCATCAAGAGGCTTTTTAGTTCTTCTTCACTTTCTGCCATAAGGGTGGTGTCATCTGCATATCTGAGGTTATTGATATTTCTCCTGGCAATCTTGATTCCAGCTTGTCTGTTTAGTCGATAACAACTTTTTTCCCGTAGCTGAAATTGATATCTTAATATGATAAAGTAAGTATTCATACATAGTTCTTGGTAACGACTATGTGGTATCCAAAGCATGACTTGAGGATTGGCATAATCTATTTAAATATTACCTGGGTAAAGAGATTTTAGATTGTTTCTGTTTGTCTTTTTTTTTTTCGGTATTGCTAATAGTGCTGTGATAACTATCTTTGCATAGTAACTTGGCTTTTATTATTGTCGTTATGACTGGCCAACCTTCCACATCAGTACCTGTATGCTTACTTCATTCTTTCTAATAACTGGAACCCATATTTATCAGATGACTATTTGCTAGGGCTGGTTCATTTTCTTCTCACAAAATCATTAAGATTTTCATTCAGCAAATACTTATTAAACAACCTTCATGTGCTAGAAACTGTTCTAGGTGCTTGGGATATTATTGATCAAAAGAGATAAAGATTCTTCTTGGGGGTTTATGTTCTAGTCAGGGAAACAGACAATAAACAGTTAATGTACTCAAATAAGTAAATTATTTTGTATATTAGAAGGTGGTATGTGGGAGGGGAAGCAATGCAGAGTAACATTGTCAAGACTGTGGAAATGGGGCATGTTGTAATTTTAAACAGGGTTATCAGGGTAGACCTCTCTGGGAAAGTAGCATTTAAGCAGAAATTTGAAAGAATGAACTGAGGGGCCATGTGTATATCTGGCTGAAGTACAGATGTCCTTTGGTGGAGGTGCAAAGGCCCTGAGACAGAAGTAGTACCTGCATTGTGACAAGAGTGGCTGGAATAAAGAGAGCAGAGGCTAGAAATGTGGAAAGAGAGGTCAAATTGTAAGGGACAGCAGACAGGTCATGCCAAGCATTGTGGATCCTTTTAATTACTTGACTCCGAGTGCAGCGGTAGTCATTGCAGGGTCTTGATTGGGATAATGACATGTCTCAATTAACATAGGAGAAGTCTCACTTTGGTTAATGCATTAAGGATTTATGGAAGGGTAGAAGCAGGGAGCACAGCTAGGAATCTGTTATCGAAATCCTAGTGCAAGATGGTAGTGGTTAGACCAGAGTAGCAGTAGGAGTAAAGGTGGTAGGAGTGGTTGGGTGATTTTGAAAGCATCCCCAAAGCAATTGCCTGATGGCTTAGATGAGGGATGTGAGAATGACTACAAAATTTTGTTTGTTTGTTTAAATGGAGCACCTTAAAAGACGGAGTTGCTCTTTACTGGATGGGGAGAGCTAGGGCTGTGTCAGAAAGTGAAAAGTGAAAGTGTTTGTCTCTAAGTCATGTCTGACCCTTTGCGATCCCGTGGACTGTAGTCTGTCACGCTGCTCTGTCCATGGTATTTTCCAGGCAAGAATACTGGAGTGGGTTGCCATTCCCTTTTCCAGTTAGATCTTCCCAACCCAGAGATTGAACCTGGGTATCCTGCACTGCAGGCGGATTCTTAACAGTCTGGGCCCCACCAGGGAGGCCATGTGGCTGGGTCATCTCTTGTTGTAAGATCTGGAGTTTCATTTTGGACTTACTGAATTTGAGATGTTCATTAGACACGGACGTGGGCTGTCAGGAACTCAATGGGTGAATTCATGAAGAACATGGCTGTACCATCATCCCGCAGTTGTGGAAAGGTAGAAACAGTGCTGAAAAAGAGCATCTTGCACATACACCTGGGCGCCCACCTGTGAATCCTAATGAAAGCTAAACTGAAGCTGGCCTCACTGAGTTTCAGAGTGTGTGCATTTTAGGATTTGAAAGTACTTCCAAATTACTCTACCAAAAGGATTGTATGATTTACATTCCCATCAGTGTGTACAAGAGTATTTATTTCGCTTCATCTTTGCTGAAACTTAACATAGTTTTTTAAAGTTTTGCAACTTCAATGGGTCAAAGACTTTTTATGGGCTTTTACTTTGAGCTCACATGTCCTCTGATCTCAGAAGCTCTGTCCAGCTCTGGAACACATAGGACTGTTCCCTGTTCTGTGAAGGTTTGCACAGTGGTAATGCAGGTCATACTTGGTAGCTTGAGGACTAATTGCTTGAGGATTTAGCTCTCTGGAAGAGGATGCAACCTATTCAGCATTGTTCAAGCAGCTAATTAAAGACTAATGGGGGGACAGCTAAGTAGCAGTTTTAAAGTACATCTCTTTCAAAAGGGGAAATGTTGAATTATATCCTCTTGAAAAAGAACAGTTCATTCTGACATTTGGACAACTTTTAATAGCGAGTGTTGAATTCAAATCATTGACATCACCAAGATAGTTAGAACTTTGAGAGAATTGCAGTCTCTTTATTTAAAGTTAGGCCAAGTCAAATGAGCACCAAGTTAGAAGTTTTGTGACTTCCTTTTACTAGTTAAATAAATAGTTGCTATGAAACAGCTAAGTTCTAGATACTATGTTAGATCTAGAGGATGCAAAGATATATGAAACACAACCTTTATCCTCACAGAGGGTCCATTGGAGTTGGTGGGGGAAGACACATATACAACCAGACGTTCCAGTGTGCCATGGGCTATAAAAGAATTATGTAAAAGTTCTTGGGGAATAAAGACATTGGCCTGAATTTTGTCCAGAATTCAGGTCAGGGAATTTTCATGAAAGAAACATTGGTTATGGGTTTGAAGGACAGATGTAATGTATTAGAGACGTGATGTATTAGAGGATGTGTGTAGCCAGTTATACTAGAGGAGACATTGCAGAAAGAGGACCCAAGCATGTGCAAATCATGGCGTGAGAGGTTGGTATTTCTGGGAAGCATCAAGTCATTGATTGCTGAATGTGCAGTCTTAAGAGCTGTGAGGGACTGGCGAGGGGAGAGACACAGAGGCCCTTGTATGTCCTGCCAAGGAGCCTGGAACTTCTCCTGAGGGCAGTGGGAGACTTAGAGTTTAGGGTAGGGAATAACATGGTCTTATTTGTATTTTGAAAGCCACTCTGGCAGACATCTAAGACAGGGTTCATCAAACTATGATCCTCAGGCCACTGCCTGTTTTTGTTAAAGATGTTTTAGTGGAACACAGTCCTGTGTTTATGTATTGTTTGTGGCTGCTTTTGTGCTACAGTGGCATTGTTGAGTAGTTGAATCAGAGACTGTACGGTCTCCAAAGCCTGAGCTATTCACTCTCTGGCCCTTTACAGAAAAAGTTTGTCAACCCTTAATTTATGGGATGAAATTAATGTGGGTGGTGAGGAGTAGAGTGGAAACAGAGAAGCTAAAGTGAAAACTTAAGGCAAAGGAGGCCAGGAGGAGGGGAGACTCAGGAGGTATTCAGGGCAGAGAATTTAGTGAGTCATGGGATGGGAGGTGTAGAAAGAGGGAGGAGGCCAAGATTGTGTGCAGGGTCCTGGGAAGAGTGACCAGGCTGACCAGAAGGTCATAAGGGACATCTGAATGGAAATGTCCAGCTGAATGAGGAATAAATGAGCCTAATGTGGTAGAAACGGGTGTTCAAAATGGTGAGTTTGAACCTGTGTTCAAAGTATCTTGTTATCATGTGGAAGTCCACAACCATCTAATCCCACTGCCCCATCAAACATCATATTCTGGAAATGAGTCCATTCTTTGACATTTTTGATCTTTCTTGACCAGTCAATGCTTGTTGTCGTGTGTGTGCCCTTCAGGAGGCCTTGTTTGCAGACTACAGGATGTCCGTGCTGACTCTCCCTTCTCTGATCCTTTTATGTGGATTCAGTGGAAACACTTTACTGCCTATGTGGTTCTTATATCAAATAATCATTTCTTGTTTCCCTATCTAGATCGTAAGTTCAAGGATACACTCTGTGTCTCATGCATGTTTGTGTGTGTGCTAGGTCTACCATGAAGTCTCAAATTAGGTGTATAAATGTTTGTTTCTAATTTACAGAAGCCAATAGTCACATGATGGGACAAAAGCATTCTTATCTTACCTCTAATATCATTCACTCAGTTGTTCAACAACAATTTATTGAGCACATTGTACATATATGCCACTCTGCTAGGTATCAGTTCAGTTCAGTCACTCATTCGTGTCCGACTCTTAGAGACCCCCATGGACCGCAGCACGCCAGGCCACCCTCTACATCACCAACTCCGGGAGTTTACTCAAACTCATGTCCGTTGAGTTGGTGATGCCATCCAACCATCTCATCCTCTGTCATCCCCTTCTTCTCCCACCTTCAATCTTTTCCAGCATCAGGGTCTTTTCAGATGAGTCAGTTCTTTGCATCAGGTGGCCTAAGTATTGGAGTTGCAGCTTCAGCATCAGTCTTTCCAATGAATATTCAGGACTGGTTTCCTTTAGGATGGACTCGTTGTATCTCCTTGCAGTCCAAGGGACTCTCAGGAATCTTCTCCAACACCACAGTTCAAAAGCATCAGTTCTTTACCACTCAGTTTTCTTTATAGTCCAACTCTCACATCCATACATGACTACTGGAAAAACCATAGCTTTGACTAGACGGACCTTTGTTGGCAAAGTAATGTCTCTGCTTTTTAATATGCTGTCTAGGTTGGTCATAGTTTTTTTTCCAAGGAGGATGCGTCTTTTAATTTCATGGCCGCAATCACCATCTGCAGTGATTTTGGAGCCCCAAAAAATAAAGTCTGTCACTGCTTCCACTGTTTCCCCATCTGTTTGCTATGAAGTGGTGGGACCAGATGCCATGATCTTAGCTTTCTGAATGTTGAGTTTTAAGCCAACTTTTTCACTCTCCTCTTTTACTTTCATCAAGAGGCTCTTTAGTTCCTCTTTGCTTTCTGCCATAAGTGTGGTGTCATCTGCATATTTGAGGTTATTGATATTTCTCCCAGCAATCTTGATTCCAGCTTATGCTTCATCCAGTACTCCCTTTCCTATAATGTACTCTGCATATAAGTTAAATAAGCAGGGTGACAATATACAGCCTTGATACACTTCTTTCCTGGTTTGGAACCAGTCTGTTGTTCCATGTCCAGTTCTAACTGTTGCTTCATGACCTGCATACAGATTTCTCAGGAGGCAGGTCAAGTGGTCTATTCCCATCTCTTTCAGAAATTTCCACAGTTTATTGTGATCCACACAGTCAAAGGCTTTGACGTAGTCAATAAAGCAGAAGTAGACACTTTTCTGGAACTCTCTTGCTTTTTCTATGATCCAGTGGATGTTGGAAATTTGATCTCTGGTTCCTCTGCCTTTTCTAAATCCAGCTTGAACATCTGGAATTTCACGGTTCACGTACTGTTGAAGCCTGGCTTGGAGAATTTTGAGCATTACTTTCCTAACATTTGAGATGAGTGTGCAATTGTGCGGTAGTATGAGCATTCTTTGGCATTGCCTTTCTTTGGGATTGGAATAAAAATTGACCTTTTTGAGTCCTGTGGCCACTGCTGAGGTTTTGAAATTTGCTGGTATACTGAGTGCAGCACTTTCACAACATCATCTTTTAGGATTTGAAATAGCTCAGCTGAAATTCCATCACCTCCATTAGCTTTGTTCATAGTGATGCTTCCTAAGGCCCACTCGACTTCACATTCCAGTATGTCTGGCTCTAGGTGAGTGATCACACCATTGTGATTATCTGGCTCATGAAGATCTTTTTTGTAGAGTTCTTCTGTGTATTCTTGCCACCTCTTCTTAATATGTTCTGCTTCTGTTAGGTCCATACCATTTCTGTCCTTTATTGTGCCCATCTTTGCATGAAATGTTCCCTTAGTATCTCTAATTTCTTGAAAAGAACTCTAGTCTTTCCCATTCTATTGTTTTTCTCTATTTCTTTGCATTGATCACTGAAGAAGGCTTTCTTGTCTCTCATGAAGATCTTTTTTGTACAGTTCTTCTGTGTATTCTTGCCACCTCTTCTTAATATGTTCTGCTTCTGTTAGGTCCATACCATTTCTGTCCTTTATTGTGCCCATCTTTGCATGAAATGTTCCCTTGGTATCTGTAATTTCTTGAAAAGAACTCTAGTCTTTCCCATTCTATTGTTTTTCTCTATTTCTTTGCATTGATCACTGAAGAAGGCTTTCTTGTCTCTCCTTGGTAATCTTTGGAACTCGGCATTGAAATGGGTGTATCTTTCCTTTTCTCCTTTGCCTTTTGCTTCTTTTCTTTTCATAGCTATTTGTAAGGCCTCCTTAGACAACCATTTTGCTTTTTGCCTTTATTTTTCATGGGGATGGTCTTGATCACTGCCTCCTGTACAATGTCAGGAACCTCCAACCATAGTTCTTCAGGCACTCTATCAGATCTAATCCCTTGAATCTATTTCTCACTTCCACTGGATAATCATAAGGTATTTGATTTAGGTCATGCCTGAATGGTCTAGTGGTTTTCCCTACTTTTGTCAATTTAAGTCTGAATTTGGCAATAAGGAGTTCATGATCTGAGCCACAGTCTGCTCCCAATCTTGTTTTTACTAACTGTATACAGCTTTTCCATCTTTGACTTCAAAGAATATAATCAATCTGATTTTGGTGTTAACCATATGGTGATGTCCATGTGTAGAGTCTTCTCTTGTGTTGTTGGAAGAGGGTGTTTGCTATGACCAGTGCATTCTCTTGGCAAAACTCTATTAGCCTTTGCCCTGCTTCATTCTGTCCTCCATGGCCAAATTTGCCTGTTACTCGAGGTGTTTCTTAACTTCCTACTTTTGCATTCCAGTCCCCTATATTGAAAAGGACATCTTTTTGGGTGTTAGTTCTAGAAGGTCTTTTGGATCTTCATAGAACCATTCAACTTCAACTTCTTGAGCATTACTGGTTGGGGCATAGACCTGGATTACTGTGATACTGAATGGTTTGCCTTGAAAATGACAAGAGATCCTTCTGTCATTTTTAAGATTGCATCCGAGTACTGCATTTTGTGCTCTTTTGTTGACTATGATGGCTACTCCATTTCTTCTAAGAGATTCTTGCCCACAGTAGTTGATATAATGGTCTTCTGAGGTAAATTCACTGATTCCAGTTCATTTTAGTTCGGTGATTCCTAGAATGTTGACGTTCACTCTTGCCAGCTCCTGTTTGACCACTTCCAATTTGCCTTGATTCATGGACCTAACATTCCAGGTTCCTATGCAGTATTGCTCTTTACAGCACCTGACTTTCCTTCCATCACAAGTCACATCCACAGCTGGGTGTTGTTTTTGCTTTGGTTCCATCTCTTCATTCTTTCTGGAGTTATTTTTTCACTGATCTCCAGTAGCATATTGGGCACCTACCTACTGACCTGGGGAGTTCATCTTTCAGTGTCTTATCTTTTTGTCTTTCCATACTGTTCATGGGATTCTCAAGACAAGAATCCTGAAGTGGTTTGCTAGGTATCAAGGATACAATGATTGCCCTCATGAAACTTAAATTTTAATAGAAGACAGAAAAGATGTTACCCTCTACGCTTTTCTTAAAAGTATAGAATATAATATTGCAAGAGAACACTGAGATTGCATTCTTGCTCAGTTGTCTTATTTTACATATGTTTAAATTGTGCATATATAGACCTTGAACTGCCCATTTCAGAAGTAGAGTGACAAGGCTTTCATTCATGTTGTTCAGATTGAACAGTGTGATTTGATTTCCATTCAAGAACATTGCAATTCATTGTTTCAATGCACTTTTGTATACAGAGAGTTGCTTGTTATATTTACTCTGGTGAGTGTCCATTCTGAAGTGTCAGGGTTTTATTTTTGTTTTTTTTCTGCTTTCAGACTTGTGTTTTCCTGCAAAATCTCTGCCATACTGGGGTCAAATGTAGGGAGGAATGCTTCACCCTGGTTCCCATTTTATTCTCATGTCGATATCTGTATTCTTGGAAACTGACATGGAAAATGAAGGAACACGGAGTCTCTGGCGGCTTCCCGTTTTCATCATTATAGGAGTTGAAAGCATCAATTTTCATTTCATGCTTTGAATTGCTTGTAATATAGGTTTTTAACAAGTCTTTGGTAGGCAGATGAGCCAGAGCTCGGGGGCTGTTCATGAAAGGATCCTCTAAGGAAAGCAAGAGAATAAGCTCTCGAGCCCCAGGGAGGGAACCATATGTGTGCTGGGGAATTGAGCCATGAGTGTTACTCTCCCAAAACTGCCAAGCGGAGCTGCTCTGGCTTGCCAGAGACTTCATTTATACTTACTGATTGAGAGCCTCTGTTAGGTCTCTTTGTGTTTGATGAGTCTTGCAAAAAAGTGGGATGGAGAGTGTGGCTAATATTCCAGTGATAGTAAGAAAAACATCAGGGGAAGGAGAGACTTGGGGCCCAAAGATAACTTATTGGGGAATGGCACAAGATGTCAAAAGGAGATAACCGTGACTTTGACAGCAGAGCATTTACCCAGCAGTAGCTGAGGATGGAAACTCCTGGGACAGTTGACCAGGTTATTCTTATGGTGCATCTTCCCTAATGGGAAACCAGCAAGCCTTTGGGAAATTACAGCTTTGTGACAGTTTCTGTCTTGTAAAGACATACATTAGTTACAGCAGATTTTATGACATTACAGACTGAGGAGAAACCTGTCTCCCCTGGCCCAGGAGCTCCCCTGTACCACATTTTTGTATTTTCCAGCATTCAGAGTGAAGGTACTGGAGGGAACTGTTCTACTTGCCAACCAGAGGGAAGGTGTTAAGGAAAAAAAGTCTGTTACTTGCCAGTAGGAAAGTATGTGTGGTCCAACATTTTGTCTTTAAGAAAATTACTTGAAATTTGAGATGGCTATAATCAAGATGAGTTTCCAGCATCGTAATGCATCTATGAGAGGTGTTTAATTTGTCATGTTAAAAAA
This sequence comes from Bos grunniens, assembly GCF_055505025.1. Taxonomy (NCBI): domain Eukaryota; kingdom Metazoa; phylum Chordata; class Mammalia; order Artiodactyla; family Bovidae; genus Bos; species Bos grunniens. Next base: position 36,179,268 of record NC_141186.1, read on the forward strand.
GCACAATTTTTTGAAGTGAGCTTTATTCACCTTTCAGAGTGTACTTGCAATAAAGTTTGCTCTTCTTGCTAAACTATTCTCTGAGTTTTGGTAAATGCATACAATCTTGTGACCATCATTTCATTCAAGATACAGAACAGTCTCACCCCTTCCGTCTGCAAAATTCTTTCCTCTTACTCTTTTGTTCTTAGTCTCTTCCCCATCACTTGGCAACCACAGCTGTTTTCTGTTCTTAATAATTTTGCCTTTTTCCGAATGTTGTATAAATGAAATCATATAGTATGAAGCTTTTGGATTTAGCTTCTTTCACTTACTAAGAGGATTTCAGGTTCATTCATTTTGTTGCTTCTATCACATTTGTTCATTTTTCTCACTGCTTCATATTCCACTTTATGGACATACCAGAGTGTGTTTATTTTTTTGCTAGTTAAAGGACAGTTGAGTTGTTGCTGGTTTTAGGGGATTATGAGCTTCCAAAGGAAGCAAGAGAATAGACTTAAGCCCTAGGGAAAGAATCAAAGATATAGTAGAGAGGTTTTGTGTAAATACACGTTCTCAGTTTGCTTGGGTAGATCCCTAGGAGTGAGATCACTGGTTATGGTGAATATGTACAACTTTATAAGAAACTGCCAGTCTTTTGCAAAAAGCTGAACCATTTTGCATTCTTTCTTAGCAATGTTTAAAAGTTCCAGTTGCTCTGCATCTTCACAGGCAGTTGGTGTTGTCAATTAAAAATAAGTTTCCCTCACCTCCAGACAAATACATAATATGGGGGTATTTCTTTGTGATTTTAACTTGCATTTTCCAAATGATTAAAATGTTGAACATGTTTTCATGTGTATATTTGACATCAATGTTTTTGGTGAAGTGTCTTTTATCCATTTTTTAAAGTGGAATTTTTTTCAATTACACAGTTTAAGAGAAAAACTATCACTCTATCACTCTATGTACAAACTATCACTCAATCCTGCTCATGTTTGGCTTGCCTGATTTTTTTCAATACAAAATAACACTTTCAAGCATTATTTATAAACATTTTATTTTTTAAAACTTAGAGTTGACTTACAATATTGTATTAGTTTCAAGTGTACAGCAAAGTGGTTAAAGTATATATGTGCATATATATGGAAAAGGATCTATATATAAGGATGTATCCATACACATGTATTCTTTAGAATATATTTAGATTCTTTTCCATTATAAGTTATTATAAGATAATGAATAAAGTTTCCTGTGCTATACAGTATAAACACTTTATTTTCAAACATTAAGCTTATGACAGGAATCAGACAAATCTGGACATCTTGGCTCTGTCATTGACTATCTGATTGACCTTGGCAAGTCATTTGACCTCTTCAGCATTCAGTTACATCGTCTGTAAAATGGTCTCAATGCCTACTTACTGATGGTTGTTAGGACTGAGTGCCTTGCATAGAACATAACACATAATAGGTATTCACCAAATACCAGTTCTCATAAATATCAGCGTCACTGACTCAGGTGAACTTAGGTAGGCAGGTCTGTGTCAACCATTGCCGTGTCAGTGTCTAGCATGGTGCCCAGTGAAGTGATTGAATGAAGATGTGAAGTGATTGAATGAAGAGATGAGTCAAGGAAAGCATATTTATGCTTAACTCACCGAGAATATCACGCATATGGTTTTGTGAGACAGTGTCGTGAATCTAGGAGTATTTGTTGAGTTGTAGCCCTGTTACATTTTACATTTATTTTAGTGTGTAGTTATTGATATCTTTTTACCCACACACTTCAGATTTATTTTTAGGGAGGCTGAGGGTGGAAGCATTTGGGATGCTGCATGATTTTCTTTTTCTTCTCTCTGCTTTTATATGCTTTCTCAAGGGCCAAAGAACCATGACCCATGACTCATTCTTAGGTGTCTCTCCCACTTGAATGGGATGCTAGCAAATAATTGCAGATAGATCGATGGCTTCCCAGCTTTGCTGAACACTGCTTATCACTCAGCTCTGCTAGAGGTTGCTGCCAGTTTCGTTTTGGCTGTTTTCTGGTTAGTGGGTGTGTGTAGGCTGGTCTTTGCCTTTTCCAAGAAAGACGGCCGGTAGATAGAGCATCTGAGTTCCTGTGTCCTGACCCCATTTTGAAGAAATCGCTGATTTTGGCAGGGTGATTTCAGAGCTTCACCAACTCCAGAAATGGTCTGGAAAACCGTTTTTTCAGCTGGTCGCTGCTGAGTCAGCCGTTAGAAGTGGGCCTGAATGTCTCATTCTGTAGGCAGAACAATACTGGAAACTAGCCTTCCACCCTCAAAGGAGGCAGTTAGCATTCAACCAGTATGTTCTCTTTTGCAGAAGTAACTTTTTTTTAGGTCGTGGTAGATGGAAATAAGGGTGGGGAATGTCTGAGTCTGGATGCTCGGTGATGTGTTAATTATTTTAGGTCCATTGTGCTACAGACTTCACACCACTGTCGCTGTGGAAAGTTCTGCAAATTGAACTGCCTCTCATATTCTGGTAATCCATTTCACCTTTGAGAGGCTAGTAGAAGCTCTAATCTCATCTTTGAGGAGAAAATGACAGAGCTCTTCTTGGTATAGATTTTCAAAGCAACTTTCTCACCTGGTAAATTTCCTCCTAACCTGAATATGTTTAAAGTTCTTCTTCATTAAAAAGGTGGTTAGAGCATTCCTTTGAGTTCTCAGAGTCCTGTCCTGTTCTTCTTAAGCCTCATCTTGGTTTTATCTATTGGATCACAAAGAGCTGACTTACAGGCATGCAATTACAATGAGAAGGTAAATGCCCTTGAACTTTGCCCTGTTTTAACTTCTTTTCTGTTGCTGTGCATTTGTTTGTTGTTGGGGATGTTGGCATGCTGTTTCAAGAAACCTTGCAGTCAGCACAGACTTGCCCTTGCTATCCATAAGGAACTCCACTATAAGAAACTTAAGGAACCTGATGAAATTAACTGAAATGGGTTCTAGTTAGAGGTCAGAGAAACACACATACTATTTTCAAATGAGAGACAGGTTATCTCTTACTCACCTGTCCTTTCATGCTGTGATATTGCTTCATTTAACTGCCTTGCAAGGAACATGTTTTTGAATCTGAGAATAATGAAAGTGATGTCATTATAGGTTAGGAGACATTTTAAAATCAGTTGTAAAATCTTGAGATGGTGCTAGTCTGAGAGTAACACTAACATCCTGAAGGAGAAAGAACTTAACATACAGACTTGGCTGCCCACTCTGGTAGCCTCTAGCCATTCGTGACTTGGAGCGTTTCTTATGTGACCAGGTTGCACTGAAGTAAGCTGTTCATGCAAAATATATACTAGATTTTGAAGAATTGGTATGAAAAAGACATTTTCATTAACATTTCGTTGTTGACTTCATGTTATAATTACAGTATTTTGGATATATCCGGTTAGGATAAAAATTGAAACAGTATTAAATTAATTTCACTTGTTTATTTTTACTTTTTTAAAAATAATTTTAAATTGAAGTATAATTATAATGCTGTGTTAGTTCAGGTATACAGCAAAGTGATTCAGCTTTATATGCACATACATACATTTTATATATATGTATATATTTCAGGTTCTTTTCCACTATTGGTTATTATAAGAATGTAGTTTCTTGTGCTATACAATGGATCCTTAATGTCTGTTTTATATGTGTATATGTATATACATACACACACACACACATATATATATAGTGTATATGTTAATCGTAAACTTATTTTTAATGTTATGCATGTAATTTAACATTGCATGTGTGGTTCACATTATGTCTTTATTAGACAGTGCTGAAAGACTGAGTATGAAAATGGTACCCTTCATCCCAAAGGCTGGAGACATTGTAGTCCTGTCTCATAGCAGTGTTCATTTGCTTAAGAGGTCTATCCATCTTTGGAACATTCACATTCATGAAGTAGAGCCTGTGAGAATTGTGATAGATCAGACACAGGTGATGATCGAGGTTTCTTCCCTGGATAGTTGGGCTCATGGCAGGGAATATCACCTGAGTGGTGACATTCAAGATGAGAGAAGTGGTCACAAGGTGAGAATATGAAGGGCAACCCCAGCAATTTCCCTAGTGAAGCTTGCTTTCCACAAGAGTCTTACTTGACCTCGTTTTTGTGTTCAGCATCCTCACGTACGTCAGCACTGGTGAGGCTCTCTCTGCTGTGATGTAATAGGAATTCCGAAGGGTTGTCACCTGACGTGAAATGCTTCTGTGCCATGTTTACAATCATCCCTTTTGCTAATATTCCCAGGAATAATGAGAGAGGCCCCTGTGTGTAGTGCTGCCACCTGGTTTGTTTGTTTTTTTCTTTCATCTAGTCATTACCCAGAGCTGAGCCTCTGTGTCTGGTGTGACTTCTGTGTCTGGGTAGGATCAGACACTCAGAACCAAAAGAGCTGTATTTCATGTCCACAGGGAGCTTACAGCATGCCACATGTTATCTGGGTTTGAGGATGCAGCAGTGAGAAAGCAGATTTAAGTTCCTACCTATAGGGAGCTTACATTCTGGTGGAGCCTGTGGTATAGTTTAAAACCTCAACTGGAATAAATTTGTGAGCTGGGGAGGAGGGTTGCCTTGGGGATTATGTAGCCCAACCCATTTATTTAACAGAATAACTGATATTTTACATGTTAAATGTATCATAGGGGTTAGTGCGATACCTCACACACGGCAGGCTCCAGTTGTGTATATTCATTTATTCCACAGGTATTTATTAAATGCCTGCTACATTCTAGGCACTTTTCTAAGCATTGGGAATATATTGGTAAGTAGAAGAAAGATTAGTGTTCTCAAGGAACTTTGATTCCATCTGAGTGTAGATAGTGGGGTATCTGACAATGGCATAAGATAAAGTAAGTTATATGGCATGTCTGTAATTGATAAAAATGTATGAAAGGAAAAAGACAAGTATAGCAGGGTAGTAGTGGGTATTGGGAATGCTGGTGGGAGATGGGTTGCAACTTTCAATAGAGCCTAATTTGAGAGGTATCTGCTGTGCAAGAGTTGGTGTGGAGGATATTAAGGACTGGCAGGGATGAGGGGCTAGAGGGGTTGGGTTACATTCCAGGTAAAGGGAAGAAACTGGTACAAAGTTGCCAAGGCAGGAGCCTACCTAATCTGTTTGAGGAGTAGTCAGAGGGCTAGTGTGACTGGACCACAATGTGCCAGAGGAGAAAGAATATTAGAAGATGAAGTCAGGGAGGTGAATAGGCAATTGGATCAAAGGGTAATTTCACTTTTACAATCCAGGATTTTGAACAGAGAACTTCACTGGTCTGACTTAACATTTTTCATTAAAATTTTTTTTAAACATACCTTTTTTGGTGTACAGTTCTCTGAGCTTTGATAAATGCACACAGTCATATGACCGCAACCACAATCAAAGCACACAGTCAGTCTTCCCATCACTTCAGAAACGTCCCTCGTTCTACCACTTTGCTAATAACTTAATACTTGAGAGGACAGTTTTGGATGCTCTGTGGATTGTAGACTATGGGAGAGCACCTGAGATGCAGGAAGACCAGTAGGGACACTTATGCAGTTATTAAGGTGAGTAGTGATGGAGGGTTGCCTGGAGCAAGTGAGGACTGGTCTTTTCTGAAGGTAGAGGTGTGGTAGGTGTAAAAGAAAGCGAGCAGAAAATCATGACATGATTTTTGCCCTGAGCCAAAAGGAAAACTGGTGTCATTTATTGAGATAGGACAAGTTGTAGGTTTGAAGGGGAAGAATATTGTGCAGCTTTGGACATTTTTGATTTCATTAGCTATCCAAGTAGAGATATCAGTCGGAAAGTCAGATGAATTGAAATGCACAAATAATTTTTAGAAACCAATTTTTTAATATCATGAAACAGTTTGGGAAAATGTGCAATTCTTAAAGGAATCCACTTGTAAGTCTTTAGCATTCAAAAGTTCTTGAGTAATCTGACACCCAGGACTTTTGTGTGCACAACTTTATGGTCCGTCAATTCGTTCTCTTTCTTGTTTTTTTCTATTTTTGCCTATGCCACACTGCATGTAGGAACTTAGTTTCCCAACCAGGGATCAAACCCACGCCCCCTGCAGTGGAAGTGGGGCATCTTGTCCCCTGGACCACCAGGGAAGTCCTTCAGTTCGTTTCTTTATCTGTTCTTTGGTAGACAGACCTACATCCTTTCTGTGCAGAGAGTACCACAGAGTTCAACATGATGATAATGGTCCTGGTGTTTGCTTAACTTAATTGAAAACATGACCTGTGTTGGTAGTGAGGAAGAACTAGTTCCGAAGAACTCTTTTTATTCCACCAAAGATGTTAAACTCCAGGAAGAACTTCCAGTGTTTGACTTTAGGTCATCGTGTATTGACTGACTCATTTCTGGTGCCTTTAGCTGCCAATGTACTTGAGTTGAAGAAGAGAGAACCGAAGGGAAGGCTAAAAATAAAAGCAAGATATGATGTTAGTTGGCAAAGAAAAGTAGAATGCAAAATTCTATATATGGTCTAATCTCAAACTAGATTGAAAGCTTGTATGTACATGTACAGAATACATTCTGAACAGAATATTCTGAAATAGAACAGCCACTATCTCTCTGTTGTGAAATGATGGGAGAGTTTTATTTCATTTAAAGTATTTTTTGGGGGGAATTTCAATAAGTAGATATATTTTTCTTTTTTAAAAAAGTATTCAGGAAATGTTTATTCAATATTAGATTCAGACACAGATGAAGGCAGATCGGTGAATAAGACAGGAAGAGGTTTTGCAGCTTCAGGGAGCTAATAGCCTTGTGAGATCATTGTAGTTTTATAATTAGAAGAAAGATACACTAATTAATGAAGAAAGAATGCAAGTGAACTTGTCTAGTTTCATTGGCTTTTTTATACACATGGACTGAGCGAGTTTTTTATGAATCACTCTCTGTCCACGTTCCTTCCTGTGATGGTCTCAAAGAAGTGAGCCTTGGCTCTGTGTGACTCTTGGCTGAATTTCTGAAGCCACTCGTATAATACGGCATATCTTGTAGTAGTGGGTTGAAGGGTCTATCTCGCCTTACCATGGTGAGGGGCTACATAATGCCTGGACATGTAACAGCCTTGGGCTTAAGTGATCCTGCCACAGGGCAGCTACAAAGATCATACTTCCTTGACGGAAGCTTTGGGGAAAAGTCAAACCTGCTGTTGCCTTCCCAGGGGGCTCAATGGTAAAGAATCTGCCAATGCGGGAGATTCAGGAGACACAGGTTCGACCCCTGGGTTGGGAAGATAGCCTGGAGGGGGAAATGACAACCCACTCCAGTATTCTTGCCTGGGAAATCTATGGACAGATGAGCCTGGCGGGCTACAATCTATGGGGTCGCAAAGAGTCAGACGTGACTGAGCATGCACACATGCATACCTGCTGTCAGTATGATCTAAAATGAGTTACCCAGCCTTGCTAAGCAAGCTTCTGCTACCTCATTTGAATAATATCTGGGACTAGTTGAATCTGATCCTCTGCGAGTCCAGAATTTACACAATGGTGGTGCTGGACAATGCCTGATTTGAATGTGAAGAACATTCACCTCATGGATATTTACATGAATATAATTATCCAGCCTCCCTTCTGTTAAGAGATGTCCTGTGCCAAATCCATGCTTTGTTTCAGTGACCCAAAAAATGGAGCTGATTGCGGAGAGCTCACAGAGAATACCCATTCTCACTGAGAGACTTAGATCAGGGAGGTTTCATTTTCCCCCATGACTGTCTTTCCATTTAGACTCAAATACATTGAATAGAATTGGCATCCAGCTCTTAGATTAGTGACTGGCTAGATGCCACAAGGAGGAACAAAGAGAAATAGGAGGGGTTATTTTGTACCTGAGGATTTGAAATCTGCAAGACACATTTGCTCTTATCTTCTCTGTACTGGATTTTGTAGCTGGTTGAGTTTTGCTTTCCTCCTTTTTTTCTCTCTTGTGTGAAAATGTTGATATGGTGACTTTCTTCTAATTTTATCAAATACAGTATGTCCAGAAACAAAACAGAACCATGTTTCCGTGTGTGATTCCTGGCAGAAATGGTGCGATTTCATCTCAGGATGAAACTGTGAATTTGTGAGAAGCAATATGGTACGGGTACTTAGGGAAAGCAAAAGGAATACAGAGCCTGGCTGCCAGTCGCCTTTGTCTTGGTGACTGGAGGAAAACACTCGTGATTTGTAGGAGCTGAGGCCCCTGAGGAGAGAGTCAGTCAATGAGCAGGCAAGCCGGGTAAGGCCAAGGCTCAGGCAGTATTATGTTTCCAGTAGAGCCATATAATTTATGCATTCACATTGCACAAGTGTGTGTTTATGTGCACGTGAGAGAGAGAAAGAGAAAAAGACAGAAATGGAGAGAAAGAGGCACAGAGGGAAAGAAAGAACACAAATGAAAACACATATGGACAGAAGAGCATAACTGGGTCCAGCTGCCTTGGAGGCTGTGCCTGGAGTCGGGGTGACATGGAAGACAAGATTCTGTTGATCTCAGTTCCCAGGGACCTCACACAGCATCAGCACCTCGAGCTGAGTGTGACAGTGCTAAAGACACATTTCGTGTATGGTGAGGCTCTTTAAATATAAGCCAGCATCTTCACGCAGGGCTTATCTGGAGAAGCAGTAAGCTGTTCCAACACTGGCGACAAATGAACTGGGTTGAATGTGTGGAGAGGAGAATTTATTTCATAGGCAGTCTAAGGGATTTTTCAAGGTCAATTTTGATAGTCAAGCAGAGCTGGGGTTAGGTGAAGCCAATGAGCCACTCACCTTCAGCACAAAATTAATGCAGGTGCTAAAAAAAAATTCATAATCATGAGAAATAATGTTTTTTAAAAGTCAAAAATTTTTTAAAATAAATGTAGAATCGGTGTAACTATTTTTTTTCCTTTTGCCTCAGGCTTCAATATGACTCAGCATGACACTATTAACTGATTTCATCTTTATTTAAAACTGATGCTTGGCTCATCAGGGATTTGTTTGCATTAATTTTGATTTTAAAAAATGTTACATGAAAATAACTATTTCTCCCAGTTACTGAATTCTGGGGGCAGTTCAGTGAAATTTGCACTCAAGTGATGTGGCTTAGTTGTTTGACTATAGTCCAGCTCTGTTCATGACATTTGCATTAGTTTTTAACTTTAGAAGCCCTGAGTAAAAAATGACTCCAAGGGACAAATAAAGCACACAGGGTGACTATCTTCAAGAACCTCAGTATTTATAGAATATTATCTATGTATATGAATTGAAGTCTTTTTAATATGCCATGATATGGGAAAGGCTATTTACACATTCATTTATTTAGTAGCTCTTTATTCAGCACTTCGTATGTGCTTGGCACTATTTTAGGTGCTGGAGTTACAGTGATACACCAATTAGACAAAATGTCAGTATTTGTAGAGCTCACATCCCATTGGTAACCGTATATCATCTCTAGTTTTCACAACTCTGTAATATAGATATCAGTTTCACCATTTCATAGGTGAGAAAAATGATGCTCAAACATAACTCTAACTACAAATAACTATGGCATTGTCTAGTACAGAATCTAGTGTTGAAAGGATTCAGAGAAAGCCATAGTTACTGTGATACGGGCTTAGTCAATAGGAAACTTCTGGAATGAGTCTTAAATTGATTCTTAGAGGAGAACATTATGGAAACATATTTAAACACAAGACTTAATGTCAGCAATAATACCAAGCCCATTTCCCTTGATTTTAGTAAAGCAATAAATGGCACACTGAAAGCCAGGCAAGAAAATAAAGATAGAAAAGTGTTTACCTACCTTAATCAGCAGCACCCTCTAGACATCTGGAGTGGCATGAGGGTTAACCTTTTGTACCAGCTCCAAGCTGTTAGAACTGGAATCCTTTATCCAGGCTTAGAGAGGAAGAGTATAGTGATTGGTTAGTCATATCTCCATGGATCACCACTAGTTTTATTCTAGTATGTTACATACATTATGATATTGGTGCCACTATGTTGATTATCCTAGTGTCTCAAGGTAAATTTCCAGATTGTCAGTGTTGAGATACATCAAAATTATTGTTGAATGGGTTATTAATAAGTGTCACTGTATAGGAGAGTATGTCTATTTCTACAAAAAGGCATGGTGGGATTTTGATTGTGATTACATTGACTATAGAGAGATCAATTTAGGGGAGAATTGACATTTTAAAAACATTTGATCATGAAAGGAATACATCTTTTAAAATATTTCACAGTACATTTTTAATAGTATTTATATAGGTCATTCAAATTTTTAGTCAGTTATCCCTGAGTATTTTTTATTTTTAATGCTATTTTTTTTAATGCTATTATAAGTATGATTTTAAATATGCAATTTCTGATTACCAAGGACAACTATGCTGCTGCTGCTGCTAAGTCACTTCAGTCGTGTCCGACTCTGTGCGACCCCATAGACAGCAGCCCACCAGGCTCCCCCGTCCCTGGGATTCTCTAGGCAAGAACACTGGAGTGGGTTGCCATTTCCTTCTCCAACGCATGAAAGTGAAAAGTGAAAGTGAAGTTCCTCAGTCGCATCTGACCCTCAGTGACCCCGTGGACTGCAGCCCACCAGGCTCCTCCATCCATGGGATTTCAGGCAAGAGTACTGGAGTGGGGTGCCATTGCCTTCTCTGAAGGAGAAGTATAGGTATACTTTATTGCAATAATGTGCCCCACACAAATTTTTTAGTTTCCCAATATGTATTTGCTTTTTCTTATTCTTTATGAATAAAATGTGTGAACCCAAAGTGAAATTCATAGTAACTCCTGGGAAATTCTTTGGGGAGTGTGTAAGTGGGAGAGAAATCATCTGGGTTTAGGTGAGAGATCCTTCCTAAAACTGTTGAACAAATCAGGTGTTTCTATGATCTGGTTGCTCTTTTGGGAAGAAAATATTATAGGTAGGCATGGGTTTTTGTAACTAGACGGATCTGACCTTGAATCTCTGTCCGGTTAACTGACGTGCCTGTGGGCTTTTACTTTTTCTGTTTTTAAAATGGGCATAATATCTACCAGGCAATATTGTTACAATGATACAGGGTACTATAAAAAAAAAAAAAAAACTAACATAGAACATTTAAACTAAATGGTAATAAATGGTCATCTCTACTAAAACTGTTATTGCTGGTCCATTTATATGATCAAAGAAACACAAGGTCTCTCTCAAATCTACCTTTACACTCAGTGCCTACATTATCTTCATGTTTGACAGGTGATCTCCTGCTTCTGCTTAACTAGTTTGAAGGATAGATGTTTATGACTTTATAGTCTTTTAATTCTTCTGCTGCAATGGTCAGCAGTGTCTACCTGATTGGTTGTCCAGTCTCCCCTCATATTGTGCCACACATCATGGGCTAGCAGCACTGGCTTTCTTTCTGTCCCTCTAATATCTTTAGCTTGTCCTTAGCTAATTACCTGCTCTCTTAGCCTGGGATATAAATCCAGATTGCCTCACTGAAAGTAATGTGATCTTGGACCATCCTTTGAGTCTTAATTTAATTATCCATGAAAATGGGATAGTAAGGATACCCTCCTTGTTAGTGATATTGATGAAATATAACTTGTAAAATATTCAGAACTAACGACAGACTGGTTCCAAATAGGAAAAGGAGTACGTCAAGGCTGTGTATTGTCACCCTGCTTATTTAAGTTATATGCAGAGTACATCATGAGAAGCGCTGGGCTGCAAGAAACACAAGCTGGAATCAAGATTGCTGGGAGAAATATCAATAACCTCAGATATGCAGATGACACCACCCTTATGGCAGAAAGTAAGGAGGAACTAAAAAGCCTCTTGATGAAGGTGAAAGTGGAGAGTGAAAAGGTTGGCTTAAAGCTCAACATTCAGAAAACGAAGATCATGGCATCCTGTCCCACCACTTCATGGGAAATAGATGGGGAACAGTGGAAACAGTGTCAGACTTTATTTTTGGGGGCTCCAAAATCACTGCAGATGGTGACTGCAGCCATGAAATTAAAAGACGCTTACTCCTTGGAAGGAAAGCTATGACCAACCTAGATAGCATATTCAAAAGCAGAGACATTACTTTGCCAACAAAGGTCCGTCTAGTCAAGGCTATGGTTTCTCCTGTGGTCACGTATGGATGTGAGAGTTGGACTGTGAAGAAGGCTGAGTGCTGAAGAATGGATGCTTTTGAACTGTGGTGTTGGAGAAGACTCTTGAGAGTCCCTTGGACTGCAAGGAGATCCAACCAGTCCATTCTGAAGGAAATCAGCCTTGGGATTTCTTTGGAAGGAATGATGCTAAAGCTGAAACTCCAGTACTTTGGCCACCTCATGTGAAGAGTTGACTCATTGGAAAAGACTCTGATGCTGGGAGGGATTGGGAGCAAGAGGAGAAGGGGATGACAGAGGATGAGATGGCTGGATGGCATCACTGACTCGATGGACGTGAGTCTGAGTGAACTCCGGGAGTTGGTGATGGACAGGGAGGCCTGGCGTGCTGGGATTCATGGGGTCACAAAGAGTCAGAGGCGACTGAGCGACTGAACTGAACTGAACTGAACGGTGCTTGACACACACTAAGTGTTCAGTATTATCAACCAGTCTGATCTGCCTCACTCTCATTAATCACAAGGTAGTAGGATTAGTTCCTCCCATGTTTTTCACATGACTTCTCTGTTAAAGGATAAATTCTTCCTGTCCCTGTCTCCTAAATGCCCTAACCCCATTGTGATATATGTGATATATACATACAGAATGGGTAGCCTTTCCCTTCTCCAGGGGATTTTCCCAACCCAAGGATCAAATCTGGGTCTCCCACATTGCAGGCAGGTTATTTACCATCTGATCCACCAGGGAGGTCCCATATATATGAGCATAATACACCACTTGGGGGGGTGGGAGGGGACATTTAGGAAAGTATACAAATATATAAATATATTTGTCTGACTGACCAAGTGATTTTAAACCTTTTAAAATGCAGCAAATTATCAACATTATCTTGGAGCTATTTTTGATCAGCATGCCATTTGAGTTTTCATCATGGATAAGCACACATCACTGAATGGGACAGAGTCAAATATGGAATTTGTTTATATCTCTCAAAATTGAGCCATCAATCAAAACTCTTGTCCAGTTACTTTTGGCTCCTCCCTTGTCAAGGATGTCATAGAGGTAAACCCTCAGTTCAGCTCAGTTCAGTCGCTCAGTTGTGTCCAACTCTTTGCGACCCCATGAATTGCAGCATGCCAGGCCTCCCTGTCCATCACCGACTCCCGGAGTTCACTCAGACTCACGTCCATCGAGTCGGTTATGCCATCCAGCCATCTCATCCTCTGTCATCCCCTTCTCCTCCTGCCCCCAATCCCTCCCAGCATCAGAGTCTTTTCCGATGAGTCAACTCTACCCATGAGGTGGCCAAAGTACTGGAGTTTCAGCTTTAGCATCATTCCTTCCAAAGAACACCCAGGACTGATCTCCTTTAGAATGGACTGGTTGGATCTCCTTGCAATTCAAGGGACTCTCAAGAGTCTTCTCTAACACCAAAGTTCAAAAGCATCCATTCTTTGGCGCTTAGCCTTCTTCACAGTCCAACTCTCACATCCATACGTGACCACAGGAAAAACTATAGCCTTCACTAGAGAGACCTTTGTTGGCAAAGTAATGTCTCTGCTTTTCAATATGCTATCTAGGTTGGTCATAACTTTCCTTCCAAGGAATAAGCGTCTTTTAATTTCATGGCTGCCATCACCATCTGCAGTGATTTTGGAGCCCCCAAAAATAAAGTCTGACACTGTTTCCACTGTTCCCCATCTATTTCCCATGAAGTGATGGGACCAGATGCCATAATCTTAGCTTTCTGAATGTTGAGCTTTAAGCCAACTTTTTCACTCTCCTCTTTTACTTTCATCAAGAGGCTTTTTAGTTCCTCTTCACTTTCTGCCATAAGGGTGGTGTCATCTGCATATCTGAGGTTATTTATATTTTTCCCAGCAATCTTGATTCCAGCTTCTGCTTCTTTCAGCCCAGCGTTTCTCATGATGTACTCTGCATATAAGTTAAATAAGCAGGGTGACAGTATACAGCCTTGACGTACTCCTTTTCCTATTTGGAACCAGTCTGTCGTTCTATTTCCAGTTCTGACTGCTGCTTCCTTACCAAATGGCTTTTGAAGTCCCGATGCACTTTGCTATATTCTTTGACCTATACTCTGTAATAACGAACCCTAAGAATTATTGAAAGAAGCTGATTGGTTATGATTTTCTCTTGCTGATCCCATGGTTATATCATTATGTACTTTTGAAGGGTGCATTTTTTTAAAAGCAGCCTTTACAAATTGCTTACTTATTTATGGCTGTGCTGGGTCTTCAGTGCTGTGCGTGGGCTTTCCCCAGTTGCATTGTGTGGGCTTCTCATTGCAAGGGCTTCTCTCGTTGTGGAGGACAGGCTGTAGTCTGCCCAGGCTTCGGTAGTTGTGGCTCCTGGGCTCTTGAGCACAGGTTCAGTAGTTGTGGCACACGGGCTTAGTTGCTCTGAGGCATGTAGAAACTTCCTAGACCAGGGAACTGGACCTACGTCCCCTGCACTGGCAAGCAGTTTCCCACTGTACCGCCAGGGAAATGCTTGGATACATTTCACAAATTTATGAAATACAAAAGTCTGTTTAAGAAAGTCTTCTGAAAATTTCATTTAAGGATTCATTTGAAGATCATCTGGACACTTTTTAAGAATAACACTATACAACTTCCTTTTAGTGATAGGCCTTTATTACATGTGTTCATGATGTTTAAAATCATTTAAAGAACACTTGTTTTCTTTTGCATTTTCCATGGTACAAAATTTGAGAAATAGTTTCTTTTAGATATTTGTATTGCTCAATAGAAAAGTTCTACGATATAATTCACATGTAGTTGAGTGATGGGGGCAGTGCACCTTAGTTTCAACCACTGCAGTTTTTAAAATGGAATTTTCCAAGCATTTAAAGCCTAATGTGGGCAGGTGCATTTGGGTTTTTCATTTGCCGGAACATATTTCATGTTTAAAATTTTAATGAAAAACAATAAAAAGGAAACTGGTTTATAGGTTTCTGGAAAAAGAGATGAACTTTCTGTCTGCCCTCTTCAAGGTAAAAATATTAAAATAGTAAATATACCTGATTTTAAAAAACACTGAAGGCCATTTTCTTCAGATACAGTGGCAAAACTGAATATGTTATACTGTAATTGACAGTTTGCTTTGGTTTCCTTTATATATATATATATATATATATATTTCTTTTGAATCATTAAATTAAAAAAAGACCCAAAACCACTTGACAGCTAAAGGTTGAGCAGTGCACTGGGGGAAAAAAAGTTATTTTATCTGTTTTCATTGCTTATTCTGTTTTCTATTTTTAACTTGATTTTCCCCCCAGAAATGAGATAGACTATTATAATAAATCTAGATATACCCAACACCTTGTTTTTATAGTTATCAACTCTTGGCAAATCTTGTCTTATCTATGCACTTATATCCTCTGACACTGGATTAATTTGAAGCAAATTTTTGACATTGAATAATTTCACTTGTTCAGTTCAGTTCAGTTGCTCAGTCATGTCGGACTCTTTGCGACCCCATGGACTGCAGCACGCCAGGCCTCCCTGTCCATCACCAACTTCCAGAGTTTACTCAGAATCATATCCATTGAGTCGGTGATGCCATACAACCATCTCATCCTCTGTCATCCCCATCTCCTCCTGCCCTCAATCTTTCCCAGCATCAGGGTCTTTTCAAATGAGTTAGTTCTTCGCATCAGGTGGCCAAAGTATTGGAGTTTCAGCTTCAGCATCAGTCCTTCCAATGACCACCCAGGACTGATCCCCTTTAGGATGGACTGGTTGGATCTCCTTGCAGTCCAAGGGGCTCTCAAGAGTCTTCTCCAACACCACAGTTCAAAAGCATCAATTCTTCGGTGCTCAGCTTTCTTTATAGTCTAACTCTCGCATCCATACATGACTACTGGAAAAACCATAGCTTTGACTAGACAGACCTTTGTTGGCAAAGTAATGTCTCTGCTTTTGAATATGCTCTCTAGGTTGGTCATAACTTTTCCTACAAGGAGGAAGCATCTTTTAATTTCATGGCTGCAGTCACCATCTGCAGTGATTTTGGAGCCCCGAAAAAGAAAGTCTGTCACTGCTTCCACTGTTTCCCCTTCTATTTGCCATAAAGTGATGGGACCAGATGCCATCATCTTAGCTTTCTGAATGTTGAGTTTTAAGCCAACTTTTTCACTCTCCTCTTTCACTTTCATCAAGAGGCTCTGTAGTTCTTTGCTTTCTGCCATAAGTGTGGTGTCATCTGCAAATCTGAGATTATGGATATTTCTCCCAGCAATCTTGATTCCAGCTTGTGCCTCATCCAGACCAGCATTTCTCATAATGTACTCTGCATATAAATTAAATAAGCAGGGTAACAATTTACAGCCTTGACGTACTCATTTCCCTATTTGGAACCAGTGTGTTGTTCCATGTCCAGTTCTATCTGTTGCTTCATGACCTGTATACAGATTTCTCAGGAGGCAGGTCAGGTGGTCTGCTATTCCCATCTCTTTAAGAATTTCCCACAGTTTGTTCTGATCCACACAGTCAAAGGCTTTGACATAGTCAATAAAGCAGAAGTAGACATTTTTCTGGACCTTTCTTGCTTGCTTTCTCAATGATCCAACGGTTATTGGCAGTTTGTTTTCTGGTTCTTCTGCCTTTTCTAAATCCAGCTTGAACATCTGGAATTTCACGGTTCACATACTGTTGAAGCCTGGCGTGGAGAATTTTGAGCATTACTTTGCTAGCATGTGAGATGAGTGCAATTATGGAGTAGTTTGAGCATTCTTTGGCATTGCCTTTCTTTGGGATTGGAATAAAGACTGACCTTGTGTATTCCTGCTGTGGCCACTGCTGAGTTTTCCAAATTTGCTGGCATATTGAGTGCAGCACTTTCACTGCATCATCTTTTAGGATTTGAAATAGCTCAGCTAAAATTCCATCACCTCCATTAGCTTTGTTCGTAGTGATGCTTCCTAAGGCCCACTTGACTTCACATTCCAGGATGTCTGGCTCTAGGTGAGTGATCACACCATTGTGATTATCTGGCTCGTGAAGATCTTTTTTGTACAGTTCTTCTGTGTATTCTTGCCACCTCTTCTTAATATCTTTCGTTTCTGTTAGGCCCATACTATTTCTGTCCTTTATTGTGCCCATCTTTTTATGAAATGTTCCCTTGGTATCTCTAATTTTCTTGAAGAAATCTCTAGTCTTTCCCATTCTATTGTTTTCCTCTATTTCTTTGCATTGATCACTGAGGAAGGCATTCTTATCTCTCCTTGGTATTCTTTGGAACTCTGCATTCAAATAGGTATATCTTTCGTTTTCTCCTTTGCCTTTCACTTCTCTTCTTTTCTCAGCTATTTGTAAGACCACCTCAGACAACCATTTTGCCTTTTTGCATTTCTTTTTCATGGGGATGGTCTTGATCACTGCCTCCTGTACAGGGTCACAAACCTCCAACCATAGTTCTTCAGGCACTCTCTCTATCAGGTCTAATCCCTTGGATTTATTTCTCACTTCCACTGGATAAGTCTAAGGGGTTTGATTTAGGTCATACCTGAATGGTCTAGTGGTTTTCCCCACTTTCTTCAATTTAAGTCTGAATTTGGCAATAAGGAGTTCATGATCTGAGCCAGAGTCAGCTCCTGGTCTTGTTTTTGCTAACTATATAGAGCTTCTCCATCTTTGGCTGCAAAGAATATAATAGGTCTGATTTTGGTATTGATCATCTGGTGATGTCTATGTGTAGTATCTCCTCTTGTGTTGTTGCAAGAGAGTGTTTGCTATGACCAGTATGTTCTCTTGGCAAAACTCTATTAGCCTTTGCCCTGCTTCATTCTGTCCTCCACGGCCAAATTTGCCTGTTACTCCAGGTATTTCTTGATTTCCTGCTTTTGCATTCCAGTCCTATATAATGAAAAGGATGTCTTTTTGGGTGTTAGTTCTAGAAGATCTTGTGGGTCTTCATAGAATCGTTCACCTTCAGCTTCTTGAGCATTACTGGTTGGGGCATAGACCTGGATTACTATGATATTGAATGGTTTGCCTTGAAAACGCCCAGAGATCCTTCTGTCGTTTTTAAGATTGCATCCAAGTACTGCATTTTGTGCTCTTTTGTTGACTATGATGGCTACTCCATTTCTTCTAAGGGATTCTTGCCCACTGTAATAGATATAATGGTCTTCTGAGTTAAATTCACCCATTCCAGTCCATTTTAGTTTGCTGATTCCTAGAATGTCGATGTTCACTCTTGCCATCTCCTTTTTGACCACTTCCAATTTGCCTTGATTCATTGACCTAACATTCCGAGTTCCTATGCAATATTGCTCTTTATAGCATCTGACTTTACTTCCATCACTAGTCACATCCACAACTGGGTATTGTTTTTGGTTTGGCTCCGTCTCTTCATTGTTTCTGAAGTTATTTTTCCACTGATCTCCAGTGGCGTATTGGGCACCTACTGACCTGGGGAATTCCTCTTTCAGTGTCCTATCTATCTTTTTGCCTTTCCATATTGTTCATGGGGTTCTCAAGGCAAGAATTTTGAAGTAGTTTACAAATTTCGTTTGTAAATATTTCAGTACCTTTGATCTGATGATCATAGGTTTTACAGATAGTGGACTTTTCTTGATGTTTGGTATTCTTTTTTAGTACAGTATTAAATTTCTAATCAACTTATAATTTTTTTTCTTTCATTGTTACATTTTAATGTGATCAGATTAAGCATATATTCCTTTAAAATTTTGTAGAAATGAAGGAAGCTTACTTAAGTGTTGAAGGAAAGTGTTGCCTGTCACTTTTCTTCTCATTCTGCAAATTCCTCAATTGCCTCATCCCAACTGAGTATTTCAGTAAAAATAGTGTAAGTCTCAACAATCAGCAGTTAAGGTTCTCTTGAAAATTATTAATCTTAGATCATTAATAGAAAAAGTCCTGAGGTGGATTTATACCAAAGTAGTGAGCATGGTTATTTTTGCATTGTGCAAGGAGTTATATTTTCGTATCTGCATTTTTGATTCTACAATGCACATATATTCATTTTTATACCTGAGTATGGTTTTTTAATATTTAAAATTATAGCTAAATATACATAACAAAATTTAACATTTTGACTATTTTAAAGTATGCGGTTCATTTCTGTGAAGTACATTTACACTGTTACACAACCACTACCATCATCCGTCTCCAGATCTTTTTCATCCTCTCACACTAAAACTGTGTGGTCTCCAAAGTATAATTTCCTATCCCATCCTTTCCCCAGCAGATGGTAACCATGTTTCTTCTTTTTTTTTGTAAATTTAATTTTTTAAGATATCTCATATAAGTGAAATTATATAATATTTGTATCTGGCTTATTTTACTGCACGTGTCTTCAGAGTTCATCCTTTGATGTGTATCACATTTTAAAATTAAAAACTTTTTTTCACAGTCAGACTTTAATTGTGCCCTTTGTTTTATAGTTGCAGAAACTGTTTGACACTCATTCAAACCTCCAGAAAACTTGAAGGTGAATGGGGGTCACAGGACTCTTTTTGCAGATGCAGAAACTGAGATTCTGAAAGCCTATATAGGCTTGCAAGGAGTATATGGTGTTCATATCCGCAGACAGACCTTGGGACTCTGGGTGTACTTATTCTCTATTTGAATCACTCGGTGAAAGGCCTATTGATGGCAAGAAGTTAACATAAATCAACATTTCATCTTATTTTAATGACTTTATTGGCCCTGTGGGTGGCACAGTTCCCTTGTGTGACGTTGTCTCAGGTATCAGAGACCATTTCACATCTCTGCCTCTGCACAGTGCCTATCCCTTAATGTGTGACAACCAAAATCACATCCATGCATTTTCTAAAAGTTTCCTGGTAAAGAGGGGTTGGTTATGGTGGTGGTAGGCATTACCCTCTGTCAGATGTATAGGGTCTGAGATATGCAAACCACTTTACATTCATTTCCCATGATTAAGCATAAAATAATATGGAAACTGCCCAGAAGTAAAAAATCAAGGATTACTATTGTTATATAATTCACAGTAATAGAGAATCTACCTGCAGTGCAAGAGACACACATTTGATCCCTGGGTCAAGAAGATCCCCTGGAAAAGGAAATGGCAACCCACTCTAGTATTCTTATCTCGAGCATCCCATGAATAGAGGAGCCTGGTGGGCTACAGTCCATGGAGTTGCAGAAGAGTTGAATATGACTTAGTGACTGAGCACACACAGCAAATTGTTGCCTAACATAAAATGAATCTACCCAAACGAAATCTTCCTAAGAGTACACATCACACTGACGTTCCTTCAGGTGGGGTGGCCTATCACAGGGCATTCGGTCTAAGTGGGTGTCTGCAGTGGGCCATTAGTCACTTTGGAGAAGGAGAAGGATCTTTGTGTTACCAGTGACCATAGAGGACATCACTATGAGTTGAGTCTGATTTTTTGCTCTCAACAGAGAGAGATTGACAATCTCTGCTGAGAGGCTGAACCTCTCAGTAGTGGGAGAGTGAAGGGCTGCATTCATCCCTGCAGAGAGACTGAATGTCATTGAGCTATGGAAGCTCAGGGCTTTTCGTCTTTAGCGGATCCGTTTATTGGTCTTTGTTATAGCTCTTACACATGCTTTCTTACTTTTATCCATTTAATTTTAGGCTTTATACCGGACTGGATAAGATTCTCTGGATACACCCAGAATATTATGAATATAATATGTGGGTATCTTAAGGGTACTGTGGCTAGAACTGAAACTAAGCACCATTATTCATACACGCAAAGCATTCTGCATGCCCCATGTTGGGAACTCTTGCCATAACTAAATGAAATGGGCTGTGCAGGTTGACGACAGGGAGGGTAGGGAATTTGAGAAGCTAGGGCACATAAAGGGTATATTCTCCTCTGCTCCAGCCTCCATGCCAGGCACAATGCAGGCCCCATGCTGTCACATCTTCTCCGTTTTTTCTAAGGCAAGCTAGAAATGTGGATTTTTTTTTTCTATGACTTCTCCCAGTTTTTAAATTTATTTTTAAACTTTTACTTGGATGATAATTACATTACAATACTGTGATGGTTTCTACTATATATCAGCATGAATCAGCCATGGGTATGTATGGGGGACGTATGTCCCCCCGCACTTAAACCTCCCTCCCACCTGCCTCCCCGTCCCACTCCTCCAGGTTGTCACAGACCACTGGCTTTGGGTTCCCTGTGTCATACAGCAAATTCCCACTGGCTATCTACTTTACATACGGTAATGTGTATGTTTCAGTGCTACTCTCTTAAATCATTCCATCTTCTCTCTCCCCCAAGCTGTGTCCAAAAGTCTGTTCTCTATGTCTGCATCTTCATTGCTGCTCTATAGGTAGGTTCATCAGTACTATCTATTGGCAATATTTTAAATTGTGCTAAAAATATTAAAAACTTACCATCTCACACAGTTTTAAGTGTATAGCTCAGTTGCACTACATGCACACTGTCGTGCAGCCAGTCTCCAGAACTTTCTTTTCCTTGTGAAACTGAAACTGTACCCATTAAACAACTCCCCGTTGCCCCTCCCCCAGCTCTTGACGACCGTCCTTCTACTTTCCATCTCTGAGTTTGACTACTTTAGGGACCTCATATAAGTGTGTGTGTGTGTGTGTGTGTGTGTGTGGCTGTAGCACACAGAATGTAGTATCTTGTTCCCTGACCAAGGAACAAACTTGAACCCTCTGCATTGGAAGCGTGTCGTCTTAAGCACTGGACCTCCAGGGAAGTCCTCTCAAATAAGTGGAATCATAGACAATGCTGGTTTTTTTGTGATGGGCTTGTTTCACTTAGTATAATGTCTTCAAGGTTCCATCTATGTTGTAGCATGTGTCAGAACTTCCTTTTTAAGGCTGAATAATATTCCTTTGTATGTGTAGGCCAACTTTTATTTACCCATTCATCCATTGATCAGTACTTGGGTTGCTCAGCAACTAATTTATCAAAGGAATTGGAAGCACAGTGTGACAAAAAAAATTTCAGGTGTCTGGATTTAGGACATGGGCTGCCATTTGCATCAGCTGCCCTACACGGATAATAAAATTACACATGGACGTTTTTATGCACTCATTGCTATCGGTCACGGAAACCTTGAAAGTGCAGAGGATAAAGTAACCCCGGAAATCACACTAATGGGTCAGGCCTCCATCTACTTAAAGGCTTGATTTGTTCTGTAAGTGAAATTTATGGAGCATTATCAGAGACTTTTCAGGACACCCTGCACTTAAATTTAATACTGAATGTGGTTAAAGTCCTAAAGCAAACTTGGCAGCAGTTCTTTGGGAACCAGCACACAACACCTTGCATGGAGCTTAGCCCAACAGCAGGCACTAGTAAGTGCAGGATGAATGAATAAATTTCAGACCCAAGTTGCACTCAGTCCCTGTTATCTGGTACACTGCTAGAGAAATGAAATCTTTTGCCAAAGCAGCCAACCTGAGCACAGCCTGAGGGCTAATCAAGTGAAAGCTTCCTGCCTATGTGCAGTGGCTGCCTGACTCGGAGTTTCACAGAGATGTCTCCTTTCTGTGCCTTGATTTGCTTGTGGTTAAGGACTGATGACAGACCATGCAGCACATCACCTGGATTCCTTGAATGCATGTAACAAGGCCTCTCTACGCTCATGTGGACAACAAACAAAAGCCCCAAATACATGTTTCCCAGTCAGTTATTATTTTACTTTCATTGCCACAAAGCTTGGTTTATAAACCAGAGAAGATGAGGGAATGAGCTGCGGAAACAATTCCTGCTTCTCTCCCAATATGAACAGTGCCTATGATTTACTCAGAGATGTGAAGAATTTATGAACAGTCGGTCTTAAAGTAGTGGCTTGGCTCTTTAGCAGTCTTCCATGTCACTTCCCCCTCTGGTTGGGTCCTTCCCCTGGTAAATATGTTCCCTTAGGACCGTGCTTTTTAAGGTTTCTGTGTTGGTGTTGACATAGATGCTGACAAAAGGATTTATGTTCTAAGATTCCTTTGAAGGAAACATTGAGTGACTAAGAGAGATTTACTAGAGACCTGTTCAGCCTCAATTAAGTGTGAATATCACCTGCCTGTGGGGTATGTGATAGCAGTATATGAGGAGTGCCTGCAGTTTCCCCTCCTCTTTTTTTTCCCTTATTTCAATTTGATGGAATGGTAATGGACACAGTTATAGGGCTTTCCATCAAATACTTTGGACATTAATTTTTTAAAATTTAATTAATTAACTGATTTTTGGCTGCTCTAGGTTTTCGTTGCTGTGCATAGCCTTTGTGGATCATGGGCTTTAGTTACTCGGGCTTCAGCAGTTGTATTGTGTGGGCTCTAGAGCATGGGCTCAGTAATTATGGGACACAGGCTTAGTTGCTCCATGGCATGTGGGATCTTCCCAGACTAGGGATCGAACCGCATCCTCTGTATTGGCAGGCGGATTCTTCACCACTGACCATGTTAATTTTTTTAAAAGTTACTTTGTCCACCAAATGCTTAGGACATTGTTTTAAGTATTAGTAGCTCTCCTTCTTGGAGAAGGCAATGGCACCCCACTCCAGTACTCTTGCCTGGAAAATCCCATGGACGGAGGAGCCTGGTGGGCTGCAGTCCATGGGGTCACGAAGAGTTGGACACGACCGAGCGACTTCACTTTCACTTTTCACTTTCACGCATTGGAGAAGGAAATGGCACCCACTCCAGTGTTCTTGCCTGGAGAATCTCAGGGACGGGGGAGCCTGGTGGGCTGCCGTCTATGGGGTTGCACAGAGTTGGACACGACTGAAGCGACTTAGCAGCAGCAGCAGCAGCTCTCCTTCTATAGAATCATTTGACGGGGGGCATTTCTTTTCATCCTTCACAGGGTTGGAATAGTTATCAAGGGAGGAAGAATGGCCCCAAATTTAGACTTTTGACATCATCTGCAAATGAAGGGTGACATAGATTCATATAGATACATTCACAAGATTTTAACTAGTATTGTTGTTTAGTTGCTAAGTCACGGCCAACTCTTGTGACCCCATGGACTGAAGCCCACCAGGCTTCTCTGCCATGGGATTTCCCAGACAAAAATACCGAAGTGGGTTACCATTCCCTTCTCCAGGAGATCTTCCCAACCCAGGGATCGAACCTATGTCTCCTGCATTGGCAGGTGGATTCTTCACCACTTAGCCACCAGGGAGGCTGTTAACTAGTCTATGTAAAGATAAATCATAATTTTTATAAGAATTTCTGTGTGTTTGTACAAAAGGCCTCAAAAAACCAGAAGCTTCCTGGGCTGCTTCTGACACGGAAGAGACCCTGTTGATTTTGCCTGCTTTTAGAGAAGTACTACTAATTAAAGCTGTATTGTACCTTGGATTGCTTTTTGCAAAATGCCTAAACTCTTGAGCAGAAGCATGTGCTTCTTATTGCAAAGCAAAACAAACCAAACCTCAGTAGTATTGACTTGGGAAAACTGACCTTTATGTTAACATGTCATGTTAACCAAAGCCTTAAGAAACTCTGAAAACAAATGTCCCCAGGTTATGAGTATGAAGTGTGTACTTCAGCTTTTTCTACCATTTGCAGTTCATGTAACTATCACAGATCATTTGTGTTAATTGTGGAAAGAAAAGACAGATAAACAAAAGGGGGAAACGAAAATCATCCAAATTTCCTTCCTATCTTTTTTCTGTGAGTATATACATGAGGTTTGTAGATGTGTAACACGACTGAACGACTTCACTTTCACTTTTCACTTTCATGCATTGGAGAAGGAAATGGCACTCCACTGTTCTTGCCTGGAGAATCCCAGGGACGGGGGAGCCTGGTGGGCTGCCGTCTATGGGGTCACACGGAGTCGGACTCGACTGAAGTGACTTAGCAGCAGCAGCAACATGTGTGCATATGTTAACTAGACTTGCTTTTTATCCTTTTTTCCTACTTCAAATGTTGTGCCATTTTTCTCTTCCAGTTCCTATACCTGGCACTTAAGTGGTAAAAGCTCTTTCTGAGTCCATTGAGTGGTGGATTTTTCCTTAGCTGCTACTTGGTGCCCGCTTAGGGGCATGTAGATTGCTGCAGAAATATTTCTTAATAAGAGTAGTTTTACCCAAACTGAACCACGTTGTTTAGCTGAAGAGGGTTAGAATCTGAGATACTAAACCAACCAAAACACTTTGACTTAACAGTCATGAGTGCAGGTGGCCACTGCATGTTTTTATTTAAAACTTCTCCTACAGTTCTACTCTTACAGTCTTCTACAGTCTTATGAAATATTTGTTGTCCGTTACTGTGCCTGCATATTTTCTAATTAGTACAGACATGCTAGATTTGGCTACATACTGTGGGTTCACAGCAAGGAATATGATAGGCCATTGATAAGAATAATAGAGTTAGTCTGTATCTGATACAGGCAACAGCATTTAATAATGAGAAATAAAGAGAAAAGATGTCTTAAATCATGTACACTTCTTTCCTCTTGCTTTTGATCACTAGAACCGTGTTTAATCGTTTCATGAATTGCTTGTACATTCATGTTTATGTGTGTATGTGTGTGTGTGAGTCGCTCAGTCGTGTCCAACTCTTTGCGGCCCCATGGACTGTAGCCCACCAAGCTCCTCTGTCCATGGAGTTCTTCAGGCAAGAATCCTGGAGTGGGTTGCCATGCCCTTCTCCAGGGGATCTTTCTGACCCAGGGATCGAACCTGGGCATCCTGCATTGCTGGCAGATTCTTTACTGTCTGAGCCATGAGGGGAGCCCAGTATATATACCCCTATGTGTGCATGTGTGCATATGGGCTTGCGTTGGTGCCTGTTGGTGAGCATCTAGGTTTGGGCAGAAGTTACTGTTAGTATCCATAGTATCGTGGCAGTTCAGCTGGTCTCAATTGAAGTTTTACTGCATTTGTCTTCTCTGGGGTACCTGTAGGCTGAATATGTAGCCTGCTGGCTCTTCTCTATTTTTAAGTGGTATCCCACTTAGTCTGAAGCCTTTGGAAACACACTGTATTTCTGCCATGGATGGATTTGTTGGCAGTGAGAGAGCAGTAAACTTATTCTCTCATAGGCATTTAATGACGTTCAAACATTGGTGATGCCATTTAAGAGCAGTTTTGACAATTAGTCTCTCTGCTAAAGACCCTGGCTGCAGGTTAGAATACTGTTAGACCATCAAAATGTTAAGCAAATAAATCTTGAGTTTGCTATTGAACATGAGATGAGGCTGTGCCTATTTTTAATTTCCTGGGGGATTCAGGAATAGCTATTACATGGCCCGCTATTTTTTTTTTTTTTTTTTTTTTGTCTACTTGTTGTTAGTATTGTAAATTAGATGACAACTCTTGTCCACAGTTATTTCAAGATTTCTGCAGGGAGTTATTTATAAGGGATTTTTAAAATAAAATCTCATTCATTCTTACGCCATCTAATCATCTCTTTGCCTTGGCTAGATCTAGTCAGTGAAAAAGAAAAATCAGAATTAGATGTGGAAGGAGGCCAGAAGCAGGGGCAGAACATGGCAGTGGAAATATCAAAATCAGGGCATTTGTGAAGCACATTGTGATTGTAAAGGGAAGGAAAGAATCTTTAAAATAGATCTGTTCTGACGTTCTATTTTTTATTTTTTTTCCTTAAAAGATTTGTTATCTATTTTTGTAGCCTTGTCTAAGGCAGGGTCCAGGATCCATGAGGTCACCTGCCAGCCCTGCACTCCATTCTGATCAGTTTTTCTGACCTAGTGAGGAAGCCCCTTTAATAGGAGAGAAGGAATGGAGAACAGTGAATCCAGGAGCTCAGGTGGTCCATTTGGCCTGAGGGGACCTGTGTCTTGTTTCCCTGGAGCCCAGCCTCTGAGTGCTGGAGTGCTTCCTTATCATATGTCCTTTTGCTGGAAGCTGCATCTTTGATGTATTTTCCAAGTGCCACACTCTAGTACCTACCTTAGTGAGAAAGTAAGGATGAAGAAGGCTTATGGATCACCATAAGAAGGCTTATGATCACCGTAATATGACTACACACATTAAGGCTTGGTTTGATGTAAGTTTGCATTCGGTTACCATTAGCTGTTGGCAGTATTTGTACTGAATTTATAACAACTCCTGATAACAACCCAGTGAATTCGCATGAATGTCAATCCCATTTTATTGATGAGAATATTGAGTCTTAGGAGAGTGGAGTACCTCACTTACCGAGCTATCAGTGGCTGCATCTGGGTTTGAATCCAGGTCGGAAAGATGACAAAACTTATTCTCATAAGCACTGATTATATTAGAGATCAGTATCATGTATGTAATGGGTGTTTGCTGTTGTCAGTTATTTTGTAGACATTCTTATGTAATCTTTATGAAACCCAGTGATGTTGGTCTGATCTGACTCACCCAAGATCACAGAGCTTACAAGAGGTAAGGTGAAGTTGTGAATTCTATCCTTGATTTTGTTTTCTGTGCTGTCAAACTGATTTCAGTCCTGGAGGCAAAGGAACTATAGGAATTATCTATGTTTTTACCAAAATTAGGCTTTTACTTTTGAGCTGGAGTTCAGCTCTTTCTGCAGCCTCTCTGCTCTTCTTGTACGATGATGTTGGGGATAGTTAGAGGGAACCCACCACCATCCCAGAGAGTGAACATCTGGAATGCCCCTGCTCTGACCAGTGCCGATGGAAGAAGGGACCAGGAGAGACACATCTGTGCATTAGCTTCCCCATCTTAGCTTAGAGCAAGGGAAATGGGTACTCACTGTGTGATTTGGGGTAAATTCTTAATCCCCATGACTTGAAATGTTTCCTTATCTGTAAAATTTATAGGATAATTATAAGAAAGTATATTCAGGACACATGAGAACCATGGTATCTATTTCTGTTTTTGCCAGTCGGAGTCTCCTCTTGCCCTTCTCTGAATTTTGAGGTCTTAAAAGCCAGCTTCATCTAATACATGCTTCTATGTTAGCCTCCTTTGTATTTCATAAAACAGATTTATTTAGCTAAGGCTTGACCATGAGGATTTGAATAAGACATCAGTAGTTTCTGCTAATTGATTTTCTTTGCATATAAAGAGGGACTGGATTGGCTATACTGAAATGTAGGTATTTTCTAGATCACTTACTTCTGGGTTTTTTTCTGCCCCAGATTTTGTTTTTTATAAAAGAGATTTATATGTGGGCTTCAGAGACCTACTTTTTCAAGCTTGGCTATTCCAAGGACCGATGACTCCCCAGTATAGACCTTCAAAAGTACAGTGCAGTGCAGGAGAAGAAAGCAGACAGAATTGAGGTTTTGGCCAGGAGCCACTTGCAGGTGTTCAGGATGGGTAGCAGGCAGTGGACACTGGTTTGACATCATGAAGGCACCAAGCAAGCACAGAGTGGGTTGGATTTTCCCAGATCCTCTTTTTTTCCCCAACTTCCATTTGTTACAGGGCTCAGCCACCTTTACTCCAACCCTCTTGCTTACTGGTACCCTTGTTACCATCTCTTAATTTATTACTTATCTTTGATTCAGTACCATTCTGGGGAATTAGGAAAGAAGACTGCCATGTGGTAAGTCACTTCAATCATATCCGACTCTTTGTGACCCTATGGACTGTAGCCCACCAGGCTCCTCTGTTCATGGGATTCTCCAGACAAGCATACTGGAGTGGGTTGCCATTCCCTCCTCTAGGGGATCTTCCCGACCCAGGGATTGAACCCACATCTCCTGCATTGGAAGGCGGATTCTTTACCCCCGAGCCACCAGGGAGGCCTGGAACGGAGACTAGAGCCTCACATATAAAAGGGGTATTTGGTAGCCTCCAGTAGTACAGAAGTGCTTCCCTGTGGCTCAGCTGGTAAACAATCCACCTGCAATGACGGAGACCTGGGTTCAATCCCTGGGTTGGGAAGATCCCCTGGAAAAGGGAAAGGCTACCCACTCCAGTATTCTGGCCTGGAGAATTCCATGGACTGTATAGTCCATGGGGTCACAAAGAGTCGGACACAGTTGAGCCGCTTTCACTTTCAGTAATATAGAAATTCAGAGAACTTGTAGGAAGCTTCACTTAATCAATTCACTCTTCATTCTGAAAGGTGCCCTCAGCCTGCTAACTGCCTACGTTGTTTAGAAGGCTGCTGTATTTGTTATTACTTTTATGTGACAAACTACCCACAGACTTTGTGACTTAAAACAATGGATGGCTTCATATAGTTCCTGTAGAAGGGGAAACTGGGAGTGCCTTAGCTGGGCTGTTCTGGGCCAATGTCATCTCAGTGGATATCAGCCTAGGTGGCTGAATCCTCCAAAGGCTTGGCTGGGGCTGGATGATCTATTTCCTAGCTGTCTCACTTGCATACCTGGTTACTGGGTGTTGGTTGTGGGCAGGTTGTTAAATCAGGTGTTGGAATAACTGCAAAATGTAAAGAGAAGTCATTAAAAGAAAATCTAAAACATTCACGTTGCTTTGCAAGTGTCTTTACATTATTACTCCATTTCAACTGAACCCAAATGGGAAATCATAGACTCTAAATTGTAAGTGTTTATATCAAGAAAGAGCCTATAGAATCCTAAACTGGTAACATATGTCCAAAAATAGTTCTCAATCTACTTTAAAAGATGGATGAAGGAATGAACACCCTGTGTGTTAAAATAAGATACTTGACGTATGTATGAATAATTTTGTATGATTTCTTCTCTTGTGATTAACTCAGTATGTGCTAGTCTCAAACATGGTGAAAAGAGGACTCAAGTTTCACAGGCTTTCTCTTACAGTTTAATTTTTACAAAAGGAAGTTTAATACATTCTGTTCCTCCAAGAGTCATATAAATCAAGGCATTACTTTTTTTGCAATATTGCATTTCATCAAATCTGAGATGCAGAGTTTTAGAAATGCAAATACATTCAACCATCTTGTTATTTAACTGGCAGTATATTTCCTGCCTTATTGCTTCATAAATTACAATTGTTATCTTACATTTGGTGAAGCATGGTATGTCTTATGATTTTATTTTCTAGAAAACATGTTAAATACTTGTTAATGCTCATTGTAGTTGAGGTGGGCATATCTGCCCAGCTGTGGTTTGGCCACGTCTGTCTAAATGTATTAATAAAGTTTTATAAAGCAATGGTTTCTTTTAAAAAGTGAAAAACTCATATTTTATCTTCTTTGAGTGAAAGTAATCATCACATCTGTGTGTCTCATTTTTCTCATGTGTCAAATAAGAGTGGCCATAAATTAGGTCTAAAAAGTCTCTGTCAGTTTGATTATCCTAAGATTCTGGATCTTTTCTAGAAGAAAACAGAACTTAATTCTTCATCTGCGTGGTTGGGGGAGAGTCAGAAATTTTTTATAGTAGGATGAAATCCATCAATCCTCTCCAACAAATAGTGCTCATGAGAGCATAGTATCAGAGTTTGTGATTTCAGGAGGGTCATGAACTCTTGGGCTTCCCACATGGCTCTAGTTGGCTCTCTGCCAATGCAGGAGATACGGGTTCAATCCCTGGGTCAGGAAGATCCCCTGGAGAAGGGCATGGCAATCCACTGCAGTCTTCATGCCTAGAGAATTCCATGGACAGAGGAGTCTGGCGGGCTACAGTCCATCGGGTCGCAAAGAGTCAGACACTACTGAAGTGACTTAGCATGCACCACACATGGACCCCTGCCTCAGAGCCCTTTCCTAAACATCTCAGGGTTCTTTGACCTCCAGCTAAGCAGATACTAGGATTTTGCTTCTTGAGTTTAGATTTTTCTGTGTGGTGGTTTTTTCCTTTGTGAAAAACAGGTGAAATAGAACTTTTTTGAATTATTAGTTTATCCGTTGCTAATATCCTCCACTTTAATCTGGCCAGAATCCTTACTTTTCCTTTGCCCCAACCATAGATACTGTAAACGGGGCCCTGGTACTGAGGATAAAGGACTGAATACACGTATGGAGGGGGGAAAAAAGCTCTCAAAATACTTTTATGAAATGAGATCTTCTTTATAACTCAAAGCTATGCCAAATAGGGAAGTGTTACTAATAAAAAAAAAATCATTGTTATATGTTCTGAATTTTCTTAATCATGTTTGAAGATCTGTGAAATATTTTTCTATATAGAGGTACAAAGTCTTGATAAAACCCTAAGGTATAGAGCCTGTTACCGACCGAAATAAGGAGAGCACCAGGTTTGACACTGAAGTGCCTCAAACAGGTTGTTTTTATTTCCTCTCCAATCTTTATTGGGACTTTCCTGGTGGCTCAGTGGTAAAGAATTTGTTTGCAATGTAGGAAATGCGGGTCCTATCCTTGGGTTGGGAAAATGTAGAGAAGGAAATGGCAAGCCACTCCAGTATTATTGCCTGGGAAATCCCGTGGACAGAGGAGCCTGGGGGGCTACAGTCCATAGGGTCACGTCACAAGAGTCAGACACAACTTAGCAACTAAACCACCACTACATCCAATCTTTATTATTTCCTTCCTTCTGCTGACTTTAGGTTTTATTTGTTCTTCTTTTTCTCACTCTTTTAGGTGGTGGGTTAGGTTGTTTATCTGAGATTTTTCTGGCTTTTTGAGGAAGGCTTGTATCACTATGAACTTCCCTCTAAGAACTGCTTTTGCTACATCTCATAGATCAAACAACTTTTTCTCTTTCTCTGTGTATCTGTCGTACTGGTTGTGTTGTTGCAGTAAGACTACTGATAGAAGGATGCTTTGCCTGTAACATTTTCAAAAAGTGGACTGCATCTGTACTGATGCAAAAATTTATTCCAATGGATCACCTTTTATGCCTTTTATGAGCTTTTATGCCTGGCAGTAGAGTCCATTTCTTCAGTTACTTGTTAAAAAGGCTGATTTCAAGGCTCTTTCTCTGGAAATTCTGACTGAATGTATCGAGATGGGGTCAAAAATCCAGGTTTTTTTGTTTGTTTGTTTGTTTGTTTTTAAAGCAAGCACCCCTGTTGAAAGTATGTATTCAAGAAAGGCTGCACAACCCTAGCTTCCACATGCAACCCACTGGAAGTGATGGCTAAAGCCCTGTGTTTCTTGGAAGTGAATCGTGGGCCTTGTGTTCCCCTTGTCTACCCATAAGACCTTAAGTGGGGAAGTAGCTGAAGGTGCATTGTGCAAGGAGAGAATAAAATATATCATCAGCTTTGAATTAACACTGGGTATTGATGGCCTGTCACATCTCTTTGGGGTACCGCTGGCTGTATTTTACTTCAAAGATGATTCCGTTTATGACCAGCAGTCTTAATGTTACAGAGGGGAGACCAACAGTGTAGTTTTCATCTTTGGTTGAATGAAAATCAACCAATTAAAAATAGAAACAAGTCAGGGCACTTAGTCCCCTGGTTGGGTATTGAGAACATTTACCTCTAGTTCTTAGGAAGACATTGTGCGTAACATGCAGTACTCTGATAATTATCCTTCAAGGGTGAGAAAGTCTATTAGTGCCCCGGACTTCCATAGATCTCCATGACAGTGACAGGAGGGAGAGTGCAATCTGGCCAGATCGGGATCAGATGCTATTTTATTGTTATGATTAGCCTCTTGGGTTTGACAGCCAGTGTTCCCTGTTGAAGTTATGCTGCAGAGTGACAGTAATGGTGGATGAGGCTGTGTTTGGATACTTGTTTACATGGATCTCTCATATTAATTACTGACTACATCTAGGGCTCATGTTATGTATGAAAGTTAAAGTGAAGTCGCTCAGTTGTGTCCGACTCTTTTGCGACCCATTGGACTGTAGCCTACCAGGCTTCTCCATCCATGGGATTCTCCAGGCAGGAATACTGGAGTGGGTTACCATTTCCTTCTCCAGGGGATCTTCCTGACCCAGGGATCAACCCCGGGTCTTCCACATTGGAGGCAGACGCTTTAACCTCTGAGCCACCAGGGAAGCCCCATGTTATGTATAGTGACTCCCTACCAAAAGCAAGTTTAGCAAGGTGATTACATTAATGAAGGAAAATCTTCCCGGTATATGACTCTGAAAATAGAATCACATAATGTCAGAAAGTGAAGAGGAACTAAAAAGCCTCTAGTTGAAAGTGAAAGAAGAGAATGAAAAAGTTGGCTTAAAGCTCAACATTCAGAAAACTAAGATCATGGCATCTGGTCCCATCACTTCATGGCAAATAGATGGGGAAACAGTGGAAACAGTGTCAGACTTTATTTTTCTGGGCTCCAAAATCACTGCAGATGGTGATGGCAGCCATGAAATTAAAAGACGCTTATTCCTTGGAAGGAAAGTTATGACCAACCTAGATAGCATATTCAAAAGCAGAGACGTTACTTTGCCAACAAAGGTCCGTGTAGTCAAGGCTATGGTTTTTCCAGTGGTTATGTATGGATTTGAGAGTTGGACTGTGAAGAAAGGCAGAGGAAAAGAGCCATATGCCTGTATGCAACTTACACTCCCAGCACGGGGCATGGCACGAGCACACGGATGGCACAGCAGTAGCAGCAAGATTTGGCCCATAGGTGTTGCCCCATAGCTATACTCAGAAAGGCTGAAATCCCTAAAATATAGAATAATATCCATGGCATTAGGAATTTTTGTTTTGCTTGGTTCATTGCTGATTACCAGCCTCTGGGCACACTTGTTGCAAGAATGAATGAAAAAATCATCATCTTTCTTAAATTTACTATTTCAAAATCATTTAAATTTGGAGAAAAGTTGCAGAAATAGTATGAAGTTTTGCCATAACCAGCTTCCCCTAATGTTAGCCTCTTACGTAACCATGTATGATGATCAAAACTGAGAAATTAACATTGACACAATACTGTTAACTAAGGACTCTTTGGATTTCACTGTTTTTTTCCCCACTAGAGTCTTTTTCTGTTTCAGGGTCCGTCTAGGGTACCATATTGTACTTAGATGTCTTGTCCTCTCCAATTTGGGGGATTTCCTCCTCAACCAATCCTAGTCTTTCATGACCTCAACATTTTTTTTAATAAACTGTAATAAGTTATTCTGTAAATTGTCCTTCAGCTTAGATTTATGTGATGACTGAAACCTGGAAAAGCCTTTGTACTGAAAAAGACATCATGAGGAATTGGTGCTTTGGGTGGACTTGATGGAGGAGTGAGACTTGGATGGACAGAAAAGTCGAAGGTGGAGTTTTCGGGCCAGAAAAAACTCTGTGCCCACATCTCTAACTGGGAGCACCTTGGTGCTGTCTTGGTTCTTTTCTGCATGTGTAAGTGATGGGTAACCTGAGTTGACTGATTAAGAGTTGTAAGCACACCTTGTCTAGCTGCCCTGCTTCTTTGCATCTTGCCGTTTTCTCATCAGCAAGAAGATCTGATTCGGGCTCAACTCTAGCTTCCAGATGCTGCTGGCTGTGATACTGGATTTGGGCTTTGGTTCCCTGGATAACAGAGCTGATGGGCTTTTTGCTATCTTTTTATCAGAATTTATGCTCTTCTGTAGTCTGGTGACACAGGGCCTTCTATTTATTTTTACTATGACTATTATATTGGTTAAGACTCAGCAAGCACTGTGCCAGGCTCTAAGCCAACTTTTCTCAATGGGGAGCAGTATCACCCGTAAGGGGAAAAAACATTGGTTTTTTGGGAAGTGAAAAAAAAATTCTTCTTGTGTATAAGTACACAATACCAAAACAGCCATATGAGATATCTGTGGTATTAAAATTTCACTGAAGGAGGGGGGGGTGTTGATTAGGGGAAAAGAAATCTTAAAAAACTTACTGATAGGATCAATGAGGGAGAAAAAAGGTTGAGATATGTTGATTTAGGCCAGATGACTTGGCTTATGTCATCTCATTTTAATTCTCAACATTATCTCAAGGGACATATTATTCCCATTAAAAAATACAAATGGGGAAATTGTGAATTAGCAGAATTGAGTACCTTCCTCAAGGTCACAGAGCCAAGTGTAGATTGCTGCTGCTACTGCTAAGTCGCTTCAGTCGTGTCTGACTCTGTGCGACCCCATAGACGGCAGCCCACCAGGCTCCCCCGTCCCTGGGATTCTCCAGGCAAGAACACTGGAGTGGGTTGCCATTTCCTTCTCCAATGCATGAAAGTGAAAAGTGAAAGTGAAGTCGCTCAGTTGTGTCCAACTCGTAGCAACCTCATGAACTGCAGCCTACCAGGCTCCTCCGCCCATGGGATTTTCCAGGCAAGAGTACTGGAGTCGGGTGCCATATTAGGCATATCCATTCAGGACAGGTAGGCTCCAAGGTCAAGGTCTAAACAGTGATCATCCTTGTCAATTTGTAGCCTTATTTATGAAAACCAGTAAAAAAGAAAGTCAATAGAATAAAACCATAACATATCCTAAGGAAAAGTTTTCTAGGCTTACTCAGTAATTAGAATTTCCTGTTATATTATTTCCCCATGATTAAGGTTAATAATTGTGGGTCAGTTCTGCATACATTTACAGTGTTGATATTAGGAGTCCAGTCAGCTACAGGAATATAATTGCATGAAGGCAGGTTTTTTGTCTGTCCACTGTTGTATCTCCAATGCTGAGAACAATGCAACACATACTAAGTGCTCAAAAAATACGTGTTGAATAAATCAAAACAAAAGGTTATTGTATTTTAAGAAAAAAAAATTCAAAGCCAAACTCAATTACATCTGTTTGATGTTAATGCTGTGATGCTTCCTCTTAAAAAAATAAACAGCAACCACCAAAGTGTATGACAAGACGCATACCTACCACAGAGAAAATAAGTTCTGGGTGGCCATTTGAGTTTGATGTAGAAACTGCCTCCAGCTACTCAAACTCCAAACATATGACTTAATATTGTTATACCATGCAGAGCTAAGAGAGATTAAATCTTTTTTAATCTAAGAGATTAAAAAAATCTCTCTTAAGCTAAGAGAGATTAATTTTTCCATCCATTTTGAGGGGTTAAAAAAAAACAACAACCAATATTATTGTTTGAGACAGAATATTGATAATACAATTGGCTGAAATATACAGTGTCATCTTTTCTTTTTCAATTGAATGTCAAGACCAGCTATTTCTGTTTTGGGGTAGGGACTAAACCTATCTGAGATGTATTATAGTCATGGACAGATGAATGCAAACCCCAAGTTGTATGGGATATAATTTCTTCCCCTTGAGAAACTTTACATTTACCATCTGTGAACAGGAAACATAAATTAGGTTATTACACACAATGCATCTCATAAACCTTACCAAGTGGAAGCACATGCATTTCCTTGAGATACTGCAAAGGTTCAGGAGTGACTAAGGAATTAAGTTGGATTTGCCAAACTATCCCTTCCAGACAAATGCAAATTTCAGTTTTTCACAGACCCTTCCTGAAATAAGTAATTCAGAGGATCAGGGCCCAAGAAAGGCTTGGTTGGCTCAGAAGAAGCCCATTTTCATATATATGAGTCGAGATAGACAAAAAGGTGGTGACTTCACCACCAATCCTCATTTTCTTATTCTCAGTGGCATATACCCGCAGCATTGAGAGGGCTTCTAAGAAGGTTTACCATGAGTGCAAATGAAATAAGAAGTCATGAAGGTCAGAATCTGAGAGTGGGGAGGAATTTTGCTGGCTGCTTCAAAGGCTAAGCCACTCTCCTGCCCCCATGTTAGATGAGCTGCTTTTGGATGTGGGTTCAAATATCTCTTTCTCTAACTCACATTTTTTTTAGGGTCCTGTTAAGTGGCTTTTTTGTTTCCCTTTGTTTTTATTTCTTTTTTTCCCACCACTGGAAACTTATAAACCTTGGTATTATATGGTAATTAGATGGGGATGCTGGGAAATGGAGACTGAGGACACACACTCTCTCACTCTCTCTCACTCTTACAAAGACACACTCACCCTCAAACCCTATTACCTGGGCAGGCTGCCCTCCAGCCTTCATGGAGAGGTGGGGACTTCAGGGCTTCTAATTACAGGCTTTCTGCCTTTGAGAACCCTCTCAGCAGGAACACCGTGTACTACAGACACTCCTTTCTACACACTGAAAGCCCTAGCATAATTGTTTGAAATGGAAAGTCACTTTCACTTCAACCTGCACCCACCCGCTTACCTTTCTGGAGTTATTAGCATAGACATTCCTTTACTGCATCTTTTCACAATCAGGCTTATCTAGTCTTGTAATGAGCTCCACTAGAGAAATTGTCGGAGAAGGCAATGGCACCCCACTCCAGTACTCTTGCCTGGAAAATCCCATGGACGGAGGAGCCTGGTGGGCTGCAGTCCATGGGGTTGCTGGGAGTCGGACACGACTGAGCAACTTCACTTTCACTTTTCACTTTCATGCATTGGAGAAGGAAATGGCAACCCACTCCAGTGTTCTTGCCTGGAGAATCCCAGGGACGGCGGAGCCTGGTGGGCTGCCGTCTATGGGGTCGCACAGAGTCGGACCCGAGTGAAGCAACTTAGCAGCAGAGAAATTGTGCTAGGTTCACTCTGGGAAACCCCTCATGTCAAATCCTTCTCCTGTGGTTGCTAGGGGGAAAAAAAGACACAGGAGTAAATGGGTTGTGGTGTTTGCTCTTTTGGCTAATATTTTTCCACACGTTGGATGGGAGTCCCACTCAGACCGTCGATGTGGATTTTATTGTCCTCCGCTTCTATAACTCACATGGAAACTTCATTTTAACATTATGTAAAGTGTTTCAAATAACTGCATTAGGGCTTCTTCCTTGGGAGATACTTTGGGGTCCCAGGCAGTGACATGCATATGCTGGGGACCAACCCCAGTGTTGTCAAATTGATGACTTCCCGTGAATGCTCCACTCACTACCGCCACACTCCACCTGAAATTAGAACTAAAATTCTATATGAATCAAAAGGAAATGCTGAGGTGAGGTGATAGATTCAAAGGGAGCTCTGTTTTTTTTTTCCCCTCTTAGCCCAGGGAACTCACCTTTTTCAGGTTTTTTTCACCAGAGAAGAGGTGAAGTATTTTCCAGAGTTCAAAAGGCATGCCTCTTGACCTTAAAAGTTCACAAAAGGCAGAAGCATAGGGAGACCAAGATTCAGGACTTTGAACTTGGACTGACCTGAGACATTGCTCCAAGCTCTTAGCTGAGTGACCTTTGACTGTTACTTAACCTCTGAGCTTCATCCTTTTCATCTTTCAGAGGCCAGACAAATAGTTCCCTCTTTCCAGGGCTGCATGATGATGAGATGGATTGGCTTTGCAACTAGAGAGTAGGGGTCTTTTTTAGGATTTCTTTCTTTGTTTTTTTTTAAGGGACCTTGAATGCTAAGCTCAGGTGTTTGGCTTTTATTCTATGGATTGGGGCCAATCTAAGTTTCCTGAAGAGTGAAGAGACGATTTGTATTAACCAAAGGGTCACAGTGGTATACTGGAACACCAGCGCAGTACTTTCAGAATCGTCTGTACCAGGAGAGAATAAAAGGCTCCTCATAGTCATTAGTAAAAGGGCAGGTGCTATTTAAGAATTGTTATTTTAAATAAAATAATGATGAGGAAGGAAGGTTCAACTTTATTCCTGATATATTTTAAAGTATATCTGACTCTCCTGTTTGACCACCGTCTCCACATCCGTTTCCAAGGTTGCAACTCTTCGTGGGCCCATATTTCCTTGGTTACCCTGGACCGGGACCACGTGACCTCCCCTCCCACGCTGGGTACCGTGAAAGCCCTGCTTATCCACACCCCACCCCCTCCGCACCCCTACCCAGGCCCTGTGGATGGGGTGGGCGGGAGGCCGCCGCTCACTACCGGGGACCCAGCAGCGGCCCCTGAGTGTGAATAGCGCACATTGACGACGCTGCCGCCCAAGAGGGCTGGGGACGCCAGGGCACTGCCTCTGCCTGCGGGCCCCATAAAAGGAGCAGCTGCCGCTGGGGCCGCTCAGATGCGCGGGGATGAGGCGGGCGGCGGCTGAGTGCGCGCCTGGACTCCGGCAGTGACCGAGGCAGACCTTGGGGCCACTCTAAGGGCCCGCAGGTAACCGCGGGCGGGCGGGTTTTGTCCCCGGGCTTGGGAGGGACAGCAGGAGGAGGGCAGGGACGAGGGTCAGGGTGGCAGGAAGGAGGCTGGGCAGGGATGAAGAAGGGAGGAAGCCAGGAAGACGGGAAGGAGGAGGAAAGGGAAGGAGGGAGAGGGAGGGAGGGAGGAAGGAGCCACGCCAAGGAGCAGCTGGCACGCGCTGCACTTGCCTCCAGCCCAAGCGTTCAAGTTCCCCACCTCCGACCTCTCCCAGCTGCGGGGCCGGGCGCCAGGCGCATCCCTCCCCAAAACGCTGCCGCGTCGCGCGCGCCTCGCGGATACTCAGCCATGTTTTCTGCGCGAGCATCTCCGGCGGCACAGCTGAGCGGCAAGGCCCCCACGCGGGGACAGCCTTGGCTGCGGCGTGGGGGCAGGTGGAAGGGGATGAGAGCGGTCGCTCTGCTCCAGGCTCGCGCTGCTTAGGGCAGAGGGCCCGCTGGATGATGCTTTACTTTGCTTCCAGTTGGGTAAAAGCCAGGGTTGCCCCCCGCCCCCCGCTGCCTCCCGTTCCTGCAAACCCCACTTCACTGGCCTGCTGCCACTCTCTGAACTGTTGGCTCCCCCACCCTGTTCTTCCTCAGCCATCCAGCAGCCTGTATTTTGAGCTTCTTTTAGAGCGTTGTTTGCATATAACTGGGCTCAGCTGGAGAAAAAGGAGAGGGACTGAAAAGGAGGAGGGCCTTTTGTGCTGAGCCCCATTGTAAAGCCCTCTTCCCCCCACCCCAACTCTGAGCCGCTGAAGGTTCCCAACAGAGAAGGATGGATGCTAAGGCACCCCAGAAGTCCTTGGCTTGCTGTCTGTCAACTGCCCTTCTCCTCTATTGGGCTTCTTCTTCTGTGGGTAAAAGGTCGCTCTGAAGCTGTGAGGGCTCCATTTCACCTGGGATGCCCCCAGACATCCCGTGGCTCTAGTTGCCATGGCTTCGCTGCCCACTCACAGGAAATGCAACTCCTGGCAATCACGCCTGTCTGCCAAAGGCAGAGTTTCTTCCTCCAGCCCGAAGTAGATCCACGTTAGCAGGCTCTGCGAATTCTCAGCAGAGTTTGGTGGTTATTACAGATGCTTGCTTGAGGAGCTCTTGGATGGGAGTTCAGGAGTTCCTCAGTGACTCCTCAGTTGAATATTGTCCTTAATTTTCTCCTAATAATGAATTTTCACAGTTGGCCTTTTCTACAACATATGATGTGTTTCAACCCCAGGCTGTGCTCCCTGAGGTAGTTTTGTGGTTGTTTGTATTTTGTTGTTTGGTTGCTCAGTTGTGTCAGACTCTCTGCGATCCATGGCTGCAGCACGCCAGGCTTCCCTGTCCCTCACCATCTCCCGGAGTTTGCTCAGACTCATGTCCATTGAGTTGGTGATGCCATCCAACCATCTCATCCTCTGTCATCTGTATGTAAGATAGGTGATTGTAGCTCTATTCTAGAATGAGTAATGGCAGTGTTGTCGTAGTGGTGAGCTGTCTAGAGAGCCTAAGCATTGACTGGGCACAGTTCTCAGCTATATTATCCCTTTGATACATACAGCTACCAAGAATCTCTAATAGATAAATGGAAACATGGAGAGATTAATTTATCCAGTGTCCACAGTAACCACTTGCTGGGATTTGAATCTAGGCAGTATTAGTCCAGAGCTGATGCCCTTAACTCTTCTTCTTTGAGGAAGGTGGGCAGTAAAATCTGTCCATGGCATCATCATTCTGAGGTTCCACCAGGTGGATTCAAGAAGACTCACTGTAGAGTCAGATAGACTGGGGTTGAATCTTGGATCCAACATATGTAGAATTGTGAGTTAACCTTTATCACTCCTCCATGGTTTGTCATTTTAAATGACTGGTACATAATTTATAAACAATTGTTAAATGGATTTTGTAGTTGCAGGAGCACAGTGTCATAACCAGTTACAGATTTTAAAGCCAAGGCTGTCCATGTTTATGTTCAGTCCTATCACGTAGGGGCTGAATGAACTTGGCAAAATATCTAAACTTCTCTTAAGCCTCAGTTTTCACATATGTAGAGGGGTTCTCCTGCAACCAAATGAGAAGATGTACTTAAAATCCTTGACACAGGGTCTGCCATACATGGTACTCAAGAAATGTCATTGTTGGAGTTTGTTGTTTGGTTTGGTTTGATGGTGTCTTTTTGTGAATCTGTGCAGGTTCCTGTATTGGGTTTGTTTTTATTTTGTCATTTCTGAATTTGTCTGGTTCAGCAATTACTCCTTGGGCTGCAGTGCATAATGTGCTTAGTCTTTCAGTTGTGTCTGACTCTTTGCGACCCCATGGACTGTAGCCCACCAGGCTCCCCTGTCCATGAGGATACTCCAGGCAAGAATACTGGAGTGGATGCATCATTACCCTTTGCAAATGTTGTGGGACACACACACACACACACACACACACACACCCAGAACATGTACATTTAAAATGATAAGTACTAAGTGAATTCTGTCTTGTTCAGTAAGAACTCTGTTTCTCTTGGCGAAGCAGTCACTCTGACTTTTAAGGGTTAGGGAAACTTCAAAGTTAATTTTAAAGCTGTCTGAAAACCAGCTGGAAGAATTAGCACTGCACCTAACAGTTGCAAGGGGGGAGAAATGGATTGGCAATGACATTTGCTTTCTTCCTGGGTTCTGAAAAACTGTAACATATTCTGCTAAACTGTTACAAATAATCAACTGGAATTTTAACTTAGTTAAACAATTCTATGAGAATATCTTCTCCCATGTGGTTTTATAGATACTGATTAAATGAAAAGAACTTAATGAATAAAACATTTTCAAAATACAATGTTGACGTAAATTAACTGGTTTTAAATGGCTGTTTAGAATTTGGCCCAAATATTTGTTTATAAATGAAGAGAATGCTATAAGATCAACATTTATTAAAAAAAAAATAAAGCATGCATTAACTGGAAAAGAACCTAAAAGCCCATCAGTAAGGAATTGGTTAAAGGCATAGTAGCATATACTTACAGTGGGTGAGTTACAGCCCCTTGAGAGAATGAAGTATGGTTTCTATGCTAAGAGAAGGCAATGGCACCCCACTCCAGTACTCTTGCCTGGAAAAGCCCATGGATGGAAGAGCCTGGTAGGCTGCAGTCCATGGGGTCTCGAAGAGTCGGACACTTTCACTTTTCACTTTCCTGCATTGGAGAAGGAAATGGCAACCCACTCCAGTGTTCTTGCCTGGAGAATCCCAGGGATGGGGGAGCCTGGTGGGCTGCTGTCTATGGGTTCGCACAGAGTCGGACACACCTGAAGCGACTTAGCAGCAGCATAGAATGTAATACTGCAGTATCAACTCCATGAGTTTAAGGATTTCATCCATTTTGATCAGCTCTCTAGCACCTGTACTATAGTGCTTGCTATGTAATAGATGCTTAGTAAACACTGACTGAATAAATGAATGTGTTCATTGAGGCAAAACAAGGTATTGAACAGAGTTTATAGTTCAATGCCATGTATGTTTTTAAATGAGTAAATATATATTTGTTTGCAAATGTAGGGCTGGGGGTGGGAGGCAATTTTTGTGTTTGCTGGTTGATTGATTGTTGTCTTGTTTTATTTTTTAAACCCTTCCCCATTTTGTACATGTACTAGTCAAAAACTGAAAAGTTAAGAGTACCTAATTTTCCCCAGTGTTCTATTTAACTAACCCTTTCTGTTATTCTTTGATTATATGCTGTTTAATTTCTTTGCCTTGTTTAAGTACTTGTAACCCTTTGATAGGACTTCCCAGGTGGAGCTAGTGGTAGAGAACTCACCTGCCAGTGCAGGAGACATAAGAGACTCAAGTTTGATCCCTGGGTTGGGAAGATCCCCTGAAGGAGGAAATGGCAACCCACTCCAGTATTCTTGCCTGGAGAATCCCATGGACATGGGGGCCTGGCAGGCTACGGTCCATGGGGTTGTAAAGAGTTGGACATTACTGAAGTGACTTAGCAAGTCACACACACAACTCTTTGGATCTGATGATAGGATTGGATTTTTTTTTTTTTTTTTTTTTGAGAGTTGTCTACTGGATGTAATTCCTACATTGATTCATTGTCCTGCCTTTGGAGTTGCTCATGAGGGAGACCCTTTTTTTGTCTATTAGAACAGGTTTCATGCACCTTCATGCCTTATACAAAGCATGGTCCCTCTCAGGAACCCCATAAATTATTTTGTAATGAATGGATAGCTAAAGTATGAGTCACATCAGTTCAGTTCAGTCACTCAGTCATGTCCGACTCTTTGCGACACCATGGACTACAGCATGCTAGGCTTCCCTGTCCATCACCATCTCCCAGAACTTGCTCAAACTCATGTCCATCGAGTCATTGATGCCGTCCAACCATCTCATCCTCTGTCATCCCCTTCTCCTCCTGTCTTCCATCTTTCCCAGCATCAGGGTCTTTTCCAATGAGTACGTTCTTCCCATCAGGCCAAAATACTGGGGCTTCTGGTTCAGCATCAGTCCTTCCAATGAATATTCAGGACTGATTTCCTTTAGGATGGACTGGTTTGATCTCCTTGCAGTCCAAGGGGCTCTCAAGAGTCTTCTCCAACACCACAGTTCAAAAGCATCAATTCTTCGGCACTCAGCTTTGTTTACGGTCCAACTGTCACATCCATACATGACTACTGGAAAAACCAAAACTTTGACTATATGGAACTTGTCAGTAATGTCTCTGCTTTTTTAATATGCTGTCTAGAGGTTGGTCATAGCTTTTCTTCCAAGGAGCGAGTGTCTTTTAATTTCAAGGCTGCAGTCAGCATCTGTTGTGATTTTGGAGCCCAAAAAAATAAAGTCTGTCACTGCTTCCACTGTTTCCTCATCTATTTGCCATGAAGTGTTGGGACCAGATGCCGTGATCTTAGTTTTCTGAATGTTGAGTTTTAAGCAAAACTTTTCACTCTCCTCTTTCACTTCCATCAAGAGACTCTTTAGTTCTTCTTCACTTTCTGCCATAATAAGAATTTTAGTTTCATAACAATAAGGGCTCGTCTCATTAAGCAGTTTTTGCTTCAGGACAAGTACTTCCTAATTTTTGAAAAACATCATATATGTACTTTCAGAATTCCGACCCTTATGTAGGTTCTAGAAGGAGGTAGTCTCCAAAATATGAGATGCCCCAGGAGAATGCAGGAAGAAACTCTCAAGAGTTCTGTATCTTTTTAATACTGTTTGCTGGCTCAGATGTTGATAGTGTGGGATACCTGCTTTCTCTCATTGCTTTGTTTTGTTTCTGACCAGACCATTGAAAGTTTGTTGCACACATCATACTCTCACCTTTGCTCCTCTTCCCCCTCAATCTTTCTTTTAGTTACTATATTTGGGGATAGGTATTACACTTCTTTCTTTCTTATGCATTTTTAAGGATACATGTTACAGTTAAGAAATAGATGTTTTAAAAGTTGTCTTAATATTTAGTATCTATCCTTTTTAAAGATCTGGGCCTTAATTTTTACCATCCTTAACCATCTTGGTAGAGTAATACCAATGTACAAGTTTCCATTGCTGACCTCTAAAAGAATACTGATTCTTATGTCCTAGAAGAGATTGTTACAGATACATGTTCTTGAACCACCCACAAACCTCAAAGTGTGCACTCTCCCTGTTGCAATGAGGAATAAACCAACTCGTTCAACTATAAGTATTTTCCTGATTGTTTTGAAAGCGTTTGGTATTTAGTTGTGAATAAACCACATTTTGTCAGACCTCTCCACCATGACCCGCCCGTCTTGGGTGGCCCCACATGGCATGGCTTAGTTTCATTGAATTAGACAAGACTGTGGTCCGTGTGATTAGATAGTTTTCTGTGATTATGGTTTAGTG
The DNA here is from genome assembly GCF_055505025.1 of Bos grunniens. Taxonomy (NCBI): domain Eukaryota; kingdom Metazoa; phylum Chordata; class Mammalia; order Artiodactyla; family Bovidae; genus Bos; species Bos grunniens. The sequence continues at coordinate 36,224,011 of NC_141186.1, forward strand.
TTTCTGCCCTCTCATGCCCTCTCACAACACCTACCATCTTACTTGGGTTTCTCTTACCTTGGATGTGGGATATCTCATCACAGCTGCTCCAGCAAAGCGCAGCTGCTGCTCCTTACCTTGGACGAGGGGTATCTCCTCACCACTGCCCCTCCTGACCTTGAATGTGGAGTAGCTCCTCTCAGCCCTCCTGCACCCCTGCAGCCACTGCTCCTTGGATGTGGGGTTGCTCCTCTCGGCTGCCACCCCTGACCTTGGGCATGGGTTAGCTCCTCCTGGCCACCGCCCCTGGTTTTGAACTGTGGTGTTGGAGAAGACTCTTGAGAGTCCCTTGGACTGCAAGGATATCCAACCAGTCCATCCTAAAGGAGATCAGTCCTGGGTGTTCATTGGAAGGAGTGATGCTGAAGCTGAAACTCCAGTAATTTGGCCACCTCATGCGAAGAGTTGACTCATTGGAAAAGACTCTGATGCTGGGAGGGATTGGGGGCAGGAGGAGAAGGGGACGACAGAGGATGAGATGGCTGGATGGCATCACCGACTCGATGGACGTGACTTTGAGTGAACTCCGGAAGTTGGTGATGGATAGGGAGGCCTGGCGTGCTGCAATTCATGGGATCGCAAAGAGTTGGACACGACTGAGCGACAACTGAACTGAACTGTGAATAAACAGAATATTTCAGAAGTGCTTGAGTAATATTCTAAAGTAAAGTACAGCATTTTGTCTGAAAATTACGAAAAGAAACTGAGAAGTACAAAAAGATATCAAGAATAAATGGTTCTTAATTACATAAACTAGGAATCATCATTTTGAATACAGCTATATTTTCTTTACCTATATCCATTTCTATATCTTTCTTTCCATATGTATACATACTCTCTCTTCATGTGTGTCTGTATAAATAATGTGTATAAATATGTGTGTATATATATGTGTATATATGTATTTATATTATTTTGATCAGAAAATTCATTCAGGATTTCCTGTAACATCTAATGTACTTTTGTATCCTGCTTTTTACATTTAACATGAAATCATGAATATGACCTTATATAAATCTGATTTTGCTCAAGTACTTATTTTTTTATTATTAAATAGTATCTTGACATTAGATAGTTGCTCATTCATTATCCTCCATAAAATTATCAGCTTTTACTTTTGAACTGGCTGTGAGCCACATCTTCATGTTTTAATGTGTGTTTAGATTTCTGTTTATTTCTTTAGCCTAGTTTTCCCTAGAAAGGTATATACTGTAAAGAAGTTCTTCTTATCTAGTGCCTAATTATTCCCCACCCCCCCCACCCCCTCAGAATTGTTGATTCTTGTACCACCCAGAGATTTGGTGCCAGTTGGAAACTGGGACTGGCAGCACTGTGGGGAGCCCTGAAGTCCTCTTTCAGCTCTGCTGCATCTCTGTACATCTGCTTCCTTCATCCTTCTCCCTGCACACTTGTTGTTACTTACATTTTACCCATGTGGCTGCCTTTGCTTTCATCACATAGGAGGATGGCGAAGGGCAGTTCTAGTGAAAGAAGAATTACTGTACATTAATGCACCCCAGGGCTTCCTCAATAGCTCCATTGGTAAAGAATCCTCTGGAATCCAGTGCAGGAAACCCCGGTTCAATTCCTGGGTCAGGAAGATCCGCTGGAAAAGGGATAGGCTTCCCACTCCAGTATTCTTAGGCTTCCTTTGTGGCTCAGCTGGTAACGAATCTGCCTGCACTTCGGGAGACCTGGGTTCAATCCATGGGTTGGGAGGACCCCCTCGAGAAGGGAAAAGCTACCCACTCCAGTATTCTGGCCTGGAGAATTCCACAGTCCGTATAGTCCATGGGGTTGAATAGAGTTGGATACGACTGAGTGACTTTCACTTTCACTTTGATGCACCCCAGTGTATGGAAACCAGATTATTCTAAAACTTCTTTAAGGTCAGGATCTGATTAATCATTAGCTCTTCGTCCATGCCTAGGAGGTAACATTGTAAAATGTACTCTCCAATAAATATTTCTTGCCTAAGTAGAGGATAATCCTGTTTGACTTAAAATAACCTGCAATATTAAAAATACTTTTTATCAAAGACAGCCTTTTCCCCAGAACAAATACATAAATTTATAACCCTTATACTTTTTGACTTCATTCTATCATCCTCCAGATTTTTATTCAGGGCCTCTTTTTATCCAGACACTGTTATGGGAACTGGGAGGTATAGCAGTGAGCTCAACTAACCTTACATTATGGAGTGTGGATACAGAAAATAAACCCCTAATAAATATACAATGCCAGGGAGTGGTACATGTTTTGATATGAAATAATAAAGCAGAATGAGAAGATAGAGTATAGTTATTCACAGTTTCGTGTTCCTTGGTTTCAGTTACCTGAGATCAACCATGGTCCAGAAATGTCAAATGGAAAATTCTAGAAGTAAACAATGTACTAGTTTTAAATTGTGCACCATTCTGTGTTGCATGAAGAAGTCTCAGGCCATTCTGTTCTGTCCCACCTGGATGTGAATCATCCCTTTGTCCAGCGAGTTCTGTCCATTTGTCACTTAATAATAGTAACCCTCTTGGTTATCAGGCTGGCTGTCCTGCTATCAAAGTGTTTGTGTTCGAATGATCCTTATTTTACTCAATAATTGCCTCAAAGCACAAGAGGAGTGATACTGGCAGTTCAAAAGTGCTAAAGAGAAGCCATGAAGTGTTTCCTTTAAGTGAAAAGAGTAAAGTCCTTGTCTTAATTAAAAAAAAAAAAAAAAAAAAAACATGCTGAGGTTGCTAAGATCTATAGGAAGAACAAATCTTCTATCCATGAAATTATGAAGAATGAAAAAGAATTCATATTTGTTTTGCTCTTACACCTCATACTGCAAAAGTTATGGTCATAGCTTATGATAAGCATTTTTTTAAGATGGAAAAGGCATTAAATTTGTTCAGTAAGATATTTTGAGAGATCACATTCACATAACTCCTATTACATTATATTGTGATTGTTGTTCTTTTTGCTAGTTATTGTTGTTAATCTGTTACTGAATCTAATTTATAGATTAAATTTTATCATAAATATATATGATGAGAAAAAATGTAGTGTGTGTGTGTGTGTGTGTGTGTGTGTGTGTATAGATTCTGTATTATCTGTAGTTTTAAATGTCCACGTCCACTGGCATTGTTGAAAGGTTTCCTCCTGGGATAAGGAGGGACTACTTTAAAGGGATTTAGAAAAGGCAGAACTAGAGATCAAATTGCCAACATCTGCTCCATCATCAAAAAAGCAAGAGTTCCAGAAAAGCATCTACTTCTCCTCTATTGACCATGCCAAAGCCTTTGACTGTGTGGATCACAACAAACTGTGGAAAATTCTTAAAGAGATGGGAATACCAGACCACCTGACCTGCCTCCTGAGAAATCTATATGCAGGTCAAGAAGCAACAGTTAGAACCAGACATGGAAGAAAAGACTGGCTCCAGATCGGGAAAGGAGTACGTCAAGGCTGTGTATTGTCACCCTGCTTATTTAACTTATATGCAGACTACATCATGAAAAACGCTGGGTTGGATGAAGCACAAGCTGGAATCAAGATTGCCGGGAGAAATATCAGTAACCTCAGATACGCAGATGACACCACCCTTATGGCAGAAAGTGAAGAGGTCCTAAAAAGCTTCTTGATGAAAGTGAAAGAGGAGAGTGAAAAAGTTGGCTTAAAGCTCAACATTCAGAAAGCTAAGATCATGGCATCCAGTCCCATCACTTCATGGGAAATAGATGGGGAAACAGTGGAAGCAGTGACAGACTTTATTTTTTTGGGCTGCAAAATCACTGCAGATGGTGACTGCAGCCATGAAATTAAAAGACTCTTGCTCCTTGGAAGAAAAGTTATGACCAACCTAGACAGCATATTGAAGACCAGAGACATTACTTTGCCAACAAAGGTCCGTCTAATCAAATCTATGGTTTTTCCAGTGGTCATGCATGTATGGATGTGAGAGTTGGATTATAAAGAAAGCTGAGCACCAAAGAATTGATCTTTTTGAATTGTGGTTTGGAGGAGATTCCTGAGAGTCCCTTGGAGTGCAAGGAGATCCAACCTACGATCCTTTAGGAGTCCATCCTAAAGGAAATCAGTCCTGAGTATTCATTGGAAGGAACTCCAATACTTTGGCCACCTGATGCGAAGAACTGACTCATGGGAAAAGACCCTGATTCTGGGAAAGACTGAAGACGGGAGGAGAAGGGGATGACAGAGGATGAGATGGTTGGATGGCATCACCGACTCAATGGACATGAGTTTGAGTAAACTCTGGGAGTTGGTGATGGACAGGGAGGCCTGGCATGCTGCATTCCATGGGGTCACAGGAATAGGACACTACTCAGCAAATGAACTGAATTTCAAAGAGATCTGTATTTCTTCAGGGTAGAGTGGTCCAGGAAGTCAAATCTAAATTAAGAAGCCTCTTGTATTGTCTGTGATAGTTGATCTAGAATAGTTATCATAACATAGCTGTTACTGAACGTCTAACTACCAGCTGTCACTGTGTGTGCTTTGTGAGTCTCCCTTAAGCACTTCATGGTGACAGGCACTTCCATCCATTATTTAACCTCATATTCTCACTGGTCTTATGAGAGAGCTATTATGCCTTTTCTAAGTATATGGCAAAGCAAGAGAAGTTAAGTTACTGACCCAAGTTCACACAGCTCCTAAGTAGCAGAGGTGATACTCAAATCCAGAATTGAAATCCCTTTAAAACCAAAGGCTATGAGTCTAGAGTTAGTCCTCTGGCTCCTGAGGCTCAGAAGGAAAAGGCCCTTGTGGTCAAAACCACTGGTGAAAGGTTAATTAGAAACTATTGGTATGTAAACTATTTGTATTGATGACAGACTCCTTTTATTTCCAGAAAGTGGGTATGGGCACAGGGCCTCTCTTCATATGCTAACTAGTTGTACACAAGCTGCTGAAGTTCTGAGGACGCCAGCTCCCTTTGTGTCTTGCAATAGCATTGCAAGGTTTGCTCTGCTTTTGATCCCGAGTTGTGCTGTAGTGAGTTATTTAACATATGTTTCCTTACACCGCTATTATTGAGCACATATGCTTTGGCCCATGATCACAAATGCGGGTCCAGGTTAAAAGGACACAGGCATCTTTTTTTGGTTGTTGTTCGTATTCCTCAGAGAACGGGGATATCCATTTCAGATGGCCCCTTGGCAATAGCGGGAGAGAATTTGCTGTTTGATGGTAGTTGGTGCGTCTGTCTTATTTCACAAAAGAAAAATATTGAGGACCAAATGGAGAGAAAGTGGCTGCTCTGGGTCTGGCTGCTGCCTTTCACATCCACCTGGTTCTGACATGAATCTTGTTCAATGAGATTGAGATGATAGTGCAGTGTCTAGCAAATCTTACCAATTGAAGAGAATTACATTGAGGCTGTAATTAATTTTTCAGCTCAATTACATGCTTCTCTTGATAGCCTTAATGTTTTCTTTTCCTGATTTCAAAGAGCTTTGGTAATTTTACAGTTAAACCCAGCCTAACGTGCGGTGCATCTGCCTGTAGGAGATTTCTGGATGTATGTATTTCTTTCCAACAATGCTTAACACAAGACAAATATTTTTGGATGAGAGAAGGAGAGAGATCAGTGTCACACTGTGCTAAAAGTGTGATGTGTACTTTTCTGTCTGGGCGACCAATTTCCCGTTGAGTCCATCCCTGTTAAAGGATTATTTGTAGCTGAGGCGGTTTGTTGCCTGTACTGAGAGTAGGTGGCCTTGAAGCCATTGCTTTCCTGAAATCCGTATTTCTGCCTTATGATTTCATTCTTATGCTCTAACCTGTACATTATGGAAAATGTGAGAGGCAGATCCACAGTTGTGATTACATTTAACTTCATTAAGTTTGTTCTCTGTCTCTTTAAACGTAGTTCTCAGAAGTTAGTGGGGAGAACATGGAATCCTAATTTGACTATAGCAGTGATTGTTTCTAGTGATTCTTCAGTGTAAGGAGGAAGACGGGAAGGTTATTTCGGAAATATTTGAATCGAATACTGATCTCCTGATTTTTGCTTTTATTACAAGTTGTTTTCAGGTCCTCGAGAATCTTGTTCAGAAAATATCCTTTTCCTCTACCTTTCATCCCTTTTTCCTTCATACAGTCATTTAGTCAACATTAAACTGTGAGGAAACAAAAGTGAGTAAGTTCACTTTCTTGAATATGGACTGTTGAACAGGAGGAGAGATAAAGGAACATTTAATAGTAGTCCAGTGTGGTAAATGCCATCACATGCCATATTGTAGGAGGAAATACAAAGGAGGCATAGAGAAGGGAGTTGTTGTTTCTGCTAATGAGTCTTGGGAGATGGTTATAGAAAAATGGGCTTTGTAGTATAAATAGTTTTCCAGGCAAAGAAAGGAGGAAGGATCTCGTGAAGAGAGCTAATATCACGAGCAAAGGCATGTTGGCATAAATGTGCCTGGTGTTTTCATGCACAGTTGATAATGGAGGGCATCTAATATTTAAATGCATGAAATGAATGGTAGATGATGGCAGGTGAGGTTAGAGAAAGTAGATTGGAATATATTGTGAAGAATCTGAGAGTTGAAAACCTGTGGTAATCCTCAGAAACACCCATATTTCACTTAGAACTCTTTTCCATTACCATAGTTAGAATCTGAAATTAGTCCTGATTTAATTAGAAAAGAATTTATTGGCTTATCTAATGGGAAAAAGTCTGAAGATACAGCTGCCTTCAGGAATGACTGGATCCAGGTACCCAGAATTTGTTACCATGAATCTGTACCTCAGCTCTGCTCTGTGCTGTGTTGGTTGAATTCACAGGCTAGTCTTTGATGGGAATGATATTGTTCCTCACAGCTGTAGACTCCCATCCTTGCAGCTTAGCAATCTCCCAGAAAAGTGAGTTTCTTTTTCTTAATGGTTGCAATCATAAGTAAGTCCTGAGATTGAATCCAGTCGGATTAACTTGGATCGTATGACCACTGCTGAACACTTTGGCTAGAGAATGGACCACGCTGATAGCTAGATCAGGGTCACTCACCAGACTGTAGGAAAATAGGGAATGGAGAGTAGATAGAACAAAACAGTACGTTCTCAATGCAAATTCTACTCTGTAAATTAAAAGGATTGTCTTCTTTGAAAAGACTGTGAAATCCTTTCGGATGCCTTTTTACCTTCCTTACTGTTGTAAGGAGGCCAGCCAGAAGGCATAGTATCCTTTTTGGTGCGTTGGGACAACCCTGATGGATGGGATGGGGAGAGAGGTTGGAGGGGGGTTCAGGATGGGGGACACATGTACACCCATGGCTGATTCATGTGAATGTATGGCAAAAACCACTACAATGTTGTAAAGTAATTAGCCTTCAATTAAAATAAATTAATTTACAAAAAAATAAATTAAAAAAATTTCTAGAAAAGATAAGATGTAGCAACATTTTCATACCTTCCATTTAAAAAAATCATATTTCACTAGCACATCATTTTTCCCCCATTACTATTATCCAGTATAAGGTTCCTGAAGACCTCCTGTGTGGAAAGTACTAGAAGCTAGGAACCTGAAGTGTCCTAGGAGTTATTACACAAAGATGAACTCCACCTTCACAGAAGTTACAGCTTGTTAGGGGAGAGAAGATTAGAACAAAAAGAATAAAATAATAAGTAGTGAAATGTGAGTCTATGTAAAAAACTAAATCAAAATCAAAATTTATAAGGAAAAACATACATATAATACAGTCCATGTCAGCTACCTTTCAATACTGTGGGTAAAATCTCCAGAGTGAGCAGAAATTGAGGCATGAATCTTTTTCATTTGTTCTCAGTTTTCATGTGCCCCTTATGGTGTGAGCATCTGACCAAGTAGGTATGAATCTAGTGCTTTTCTTTATTTTTTTTTAAACGTGGTCCTCAGAGGGAAGGGATGGGGAGGGAGGTGGGAGGGGGGGCTCAGGATGGGGAGCACACGTACACTCGTGGCTGATTCATGTCAAGTATGGCAAAACCACTACAGTATTGTAAAGTAATTAGCCTCCAATTTTAAAAAAATAAACACATAAATGTGGTCGTTGAATTCAAGCCAGCTTGCTCAGCTGCTGTTTAACCAAAGCAGCAGCCATGAAGGGTGATTTTGACTGTAAGCTGTCAAGAAAAAAATATTGAGGTGTCATAATTAAGAAAGAGATGACCTAACTGATCTCTGTTTTAAGAAATGTTAATTTTCATTTTGTCAAGTACAGCCGTTTGCCGTTTTTCTTTGAATCATCCCTCATAGTCAAAGGCATAAAATAGCTTTCAGTTGAATGAAATGTATGTGCATGTCATTGATAGTTTCATTCTATTAAAAGAGAAACAATATTTGCGTTACTTTCTGGATTGAAAAGATCACCGTGTTCGTTTTTCTGGTGTGATACATACATGTATACTCATAGAAATACACGTGAGCTCACATTCTTATGGATCCTATTTCAGTGTTCCCTGCCCTTTTCCTTTGAAGATAAACTTTACTCCCAGAGACTGGTGGGATCCGTCTCCACAGCTTCCTTCCTCCTCTCCCCTTTGCCATCTCTGGCACATGACCTCAGAAACTTATTTCAGAGCTACAAGAGATGAGCCATCTCATCTAGTTCACCTGCTTTTTTTTTTTTTAACAGAGGAGAGTGAGGTCGTTAAGCTTCCTCAAAGTTAACAATGATCTTCCCTTTGAAGAGTTATTGATGCACCAGGCTTATAGGAAAGGGGAAAATTGTTTTAATGGCCTGGCCTTAGAAATATCTGCTGTCATCAGTTTTCCTTTTCATCTTTCAGTTCCTTTTCAAATTCATCACAAATCAGTAAAATCTTTTGGGGAACAAGAACAGCCCCAAGAAGGAGCTGACCTGGGCCAACATCTCCTACCAGCCGTTTTGGATTTCGCCAGGGTTATTTTTGCTCTTGGCAGTCTAATTCCTCCCTAATTGCAGGGCCATATGGTGCCTTGTCCCCCATGTGGAGCATTGGCACTTCCCCTTCAGTCTCTGTCCTTCCTGCTGCACAGATTACCTGCCATGGTGAAGGGGTTGAACAGACTCATCCTGCAGAGATTTTGCATCTTCTACACCTTAAGAACCAGAGCTGAATGCTTGTCTTGATGCTCTAGATTGGAGACCATAGTTGAAAAAAGTTGTACAACAGATAGTAAAATGAGACTGAGTTTCAGAGGCAATCAGACCTGGATTCCAATTCTGGCTCACTCTTGCTGTCATTATCGTCATACTCACTTATGTCATAGTGCTCGTTTATGCCAGGAGCTGTCATCTCATTTCCTGATCTCATTTATTTGTCACCTCAGGCCTTGTGGAACTGAGGCTTGAAGTAGTTACTGAGGCACTTGTCCACATCACATAGCTCAGGCCAATTTCAGACTCTGGTCTTTCTTTTTCCTAACCCCATACTCCTAACCAATAGTCCTTTTTAACTCTAAAATAGTATCTAGTTTTGTGCTTTATACTGCATTCTTTGTCATGATGTAATCTGGAAGTGGAACCATTAGTGGTCATTTTTTGAAAAACTATCCCAAGGTAACATTTACAAAAGTGATAAAAAGCTTTCACAAGCAATCTTAGATAGTAGTGGAAAATCTGAGACTGGATGGAGGTAGTAAATGAGATGATTTTATAAGACTTTGTAGACTGAATTTTCAAGGCTTCTTCCTTGCATTGAATTAAATCAAGAAACCGTCTTAACCATGAGGATAATTCCTTACTCATATGCACAGAAAATGTTTTGAGATGGGTGGTCTGTTTGGAATTGCCTTTTTTGAGAATATTTGGTCTCTTTAAAAGCACTTCGTAAAATCCTATTTGTTACTATTCTCAGGGGGGTGATCAAAGTCTTTGAATTCTGGAGAGTGATTTTGAAGAGAGGACGGAGCAATGACAGAACTTTTCAATAATTGAGTGTTTTGTGACATTTTTAAAGCTATCTTTTGGAAGATATCCATGTTTTGTTGATAGAACACTACACAAGTGATTCCAACGTTCTCCAAAATTAGATCCAAAGATGAAAATAATGGGTAATGTCTAAGCTCCTCTTTAAGTATACACTGAGCAAAAGTTACCATCAACTTACCATTTACTTCTTGAATATTTAATGGTGCTCTAAGGAATGAGGAAAACAGTATTGTCACACCATGAAGTCACTGGGGACAGTGACTGTGTCAGCTGTCTTTGTTTCGCCAGTGTTTCCACCCTGTGGGTGCTGAGTTACTGTTTATTTTACATTAAATCTACCAATACTGAGATTAGTTATTAACTAGCACCTGCCCTTTTAATCCTTCTAATAACTCTGTCCTGTAGGTGCTATTTATTCTCATTTTACAGATGACAATACTGAAGTAAGGGAAGGTCAGGTCATTTGTCTAAGGTCATTTGGCTGGAAACTGGAGGAGCCAGGATGATGCCTGATTGCTTCCCTTCCATTAGGTGCACCGTGGTTCTTTTATTGAGATGGCTAGGGAATTTAGAGGTAGAGAGCAAACCTATACTCGTTCAGTTTGGGCCAGGTTAGTTTTAGTAATCATTAATGACTTAAAAATCATTAATGACTTTTACTATGAAAATAGTGTGACTCACATAAAGTTGCAAATATAGTACAGAGAGTTTCTGTGTTTCCTTCCCCCAGCTTCTACCAATAATAATTTCTTGGGCATGCACTATATTAATTCTGAGATGCTTCAGTGATCTGAGTGAAGATTTCACATAGACTTTTGGATAATAGACAAATCTGCAGCTCACACTGCAGCTATAAATTTAAAATCCATCAGTATGTATATGTAGAACCATGGGTCTGGATTGAAACAGTTAGGGTTAATGTTCCCAGAGATTCTGGTGTGTCCTGGGAGACTTTAGGCTTCGCAGGTGGCTCTGGGGTGAAGAATCTGCCTGTTAGTGCAGAAGACTCAGGAAACGTGAGTTTGATCCCTGAGTCAGGGAAGATCCCCTAGAGGAAGAAATGACAACCCACTCCAGTATTCTTGCCTGGATAATCCCGTGGACACGGGAGCCTGACGGGCTACAGCCCATGGGGTTGCAAAGAGTTGGGCATGATTGAGTGACTGAGCACGCCCATGTGGGAGACTTTAGTGTAAGAGGAGAGTTTTGGCACAGACTTGGAATCTACTTAATTAATGGTTAGAGGTACACTTCATGTGAATTATGTCATTCACTTCTCTTAGCGACTCAAAGACATGTAAATTATTTTCCTTGTTTCTTAGACAGGCAAATGGAAGCTTACAGGAACTGTAGATAGCAACATGGCCGGTAGAGATTCCAGCAGTGATCTGTCTCCAAACCTATATTTTTAATTGCTATGCCATACCATTTGGAGGAGTTTTGTGATAGATGAGAGAAATCAAGGTCAGCTTTAGCACTTGCCTAATTAAATAAAATGGGTGAATGGTAACAGGTATTCTGAAACTGAAAATCAGAGTAGTACTCTGAGCACTGAAGGCTGCTCTTTATTTTAACCTTGAATATTGATTATGGGGTCAATTTTCCTTCAGGTGCTCACTTTATCTTTGCTCTACACAAGGTACTACTTCATTCATTCAGTTCAGTTGCTCAGTTCTGTCTGACTCTTTGCAACCCCATGGACTGCAGCATGCCAGGCCTCCCTGTCCATCACCAACTCCAGGAGTTTACTCAAATTCATGTCCATTGAGTTGGTGATGCCATCCAACCGTCTCATCCTCTGTCGTCCCCTTCTCCTGCCTTCAGTCTTTCCCAGCATCAGGATCTTATCAAATGAGTTAGTTCTTTGCATCTGGTGGCCAAAGTATTGGAGTTTCAGCTTCAGCATCAGTCCTTCCAGTGAATATTCAGGACTGATTTCCTTTAGCATCGACTGGTTGGATCTCCTTGCAATCCAAGGGACTCTCAAGAGTCTTCTTCAACACCGTAGTTCAAAAACATCAATTCTTCGGCACTCAGCTTTCTTTATAGTTCACCTCTCACATTCATACATAGCATCCATTCATTCAGCAGACATTAATGGAACAGCTAGTACATGCTAGGAACTCTGCTAGATATAAGGGTAATACATAAGCAGGGGGTATGGAAAGGACATAAAATTGTTTTAGGAGATTGCAATTTGAAAGTGAGAGTTGGTCAAAATCAGCTAGTGATGGAGCTGCTGCTGCCGCTGCTGCTAAGTAGCTTCAGTCGTGTCCGACTCTGTGCGACCCCATAGACGGCAGCCCACCAGGCTTCCCTGTCCCTGGGATTCTCCAGGCAAGAACACTGGAGTGGGTTGCCATTTCCTTCTCCAACGCAGGAAAGTAAAAAGTGAAAGTAAAGTCGCTCAGTCGTGTCCGACTCTTAGCGACCCCATGGACTGCAGCCTACCAGGCTCCCCTGTCCATGGATTTTCCAGGCAAGAGTACTGGAGTGGGGTGCCATTGCCTTCTCCGCAATGATGGAGCAGGGAATAGGAAAGGTCTTAACTGAACAAGTATAACAGGATTATTACAGAAGGTGTGTGCTATATGTATGTACATATTTAGTGTAACTACATATTAATTATATCTACGTATATGTAACAGATGTGTATATTTATATATATTATTTTATGTATGTGTGTGTGTATTTCATATATATGATATATTTAACATATTTAAAACCCATTCTACTCCTAGGTATATACTCAATATAGTTGCAAACAGATGCTCAAACAAAAACTTGTTCAGAAATGTTCATAGCAGCTTGCTGTTCACAATAGCTAAAAGGTAGAAACAACTCAGACATCCCTCAACTGTAGATAAAGAAAATGTGGGGTGTGCACACAACAGAATATTATTCAGGAATGAAAAGAAATGAAGTGCTGACATATGCTACAATGTAAGTGAACCTTGAACACTTTATGCTCAGTGCAGGAAGCCAGGCAGAAAAGGCCTCATTTTGTACAGTTGCGTTTATATGCGAAGAACCAACTCACTGTAAAAGACCCTGATGCTGGGAAAGATTAAAGGCAGGAGGAGAAGGGGACAACAGAGGATAAAATGGTCAGATGGCATCACTGACTCAGTGGACATGAGTTTGAGCAAACTTGGGGAAATAGTGAAGGAATAAAGAGTCTGACATGGCATATCAACTGAACAACAATAAATTTATATGAAATGTCCATAACAGGCAAGCCCATAGCAGTTACTGGGAGTTGGGGTAGAGGGGAATAGGAGTAAATGCTTAATGGGTATGGAATTTCCATTTGGGGTAACAAATGTTTTGGAATCAGATTACGATGATGGTTGCACAGCATTGTGAATGTACTAAACACACTGAATTTATACCGTAAAATGATTTGAATGGTGAATTGTATATTTTTTCTATTTTACCTCTATAAAAATAAGTATTCAAAACCTTCCACTTTTAAAATGGAACAGAACTTCCAGGATTTCTTTTTTTATTTTTAGAGCAGAAAACATTCTCATTAGACATTAATTAATGGCAATATTTTGAATAGCTGCAAGTACTGTATTGGCACAGTGGTGAATTTTTACCTTGGAAAGAAGGAAAAGAAAGGTGTGTTGACATTTGCTGTGTGTGTGCTCTCTTTTTAGACCCTGTGCAAAATGTTTAACCAGGTTATCAAGTTTAAATAGCTCTTTGTTGAGGGGTGGGGTGGATGTATTTTCTCCGTGTTACAGATTCAGAAGTAGAGGTGTAGGTGTTCTGTAACCTGCCCAGCGTTGCGCAGAGAGGTATAGTCTCTGTGAGTGCTGGGGTCCTTGGATGTTCCGCTACATGGGGCCAGGTACCGATCTCCGGCCCTGACTCCTGGCCCACCATGGCAAATGTATTCAGTCTGGTCAATGAATGGACATAGGTCTTTAGCTACATAAAGCAGCTCCATTTTTGATGACAAGTGGACCACTTTTGGGGGAGGGGGGGAATCATTCCTGAGAAAACAGATGAATTTTGCACCATTAGATGAATCTCTACTGATTGACATGGAATAAAAGTGAAGTGCAAACATGGTGTTTCTGATTGGTTTTAAAAGTCTTGAGTTTGAAGTCACGCTTTTCAAGGTGTTTAAATTCTTCCTGATGTAAATGATAGAAGTGGAACAAGAAGGACTTAATAAGTAATTTAGAATTACTTTATTGTCCTTTTAAAGTCTTGATATTCTTTTCAGTCAACCAAAAAAGGCAGTCTATAAAATTAACTTTAAGTAAAGCTCAGTATTCTACACTTCTTGTGAACTTGCCAGTTGGTACTTATAATCTCTCTGAAATGTAATTGACTTTGAAAACAGTATTGCAAATATGTATCTGTGAGATGATGCTGAGGGTCTTCATGGTAGCATCCCCAGCAGCCGTGTAAGTGCTGGTTCTGCTGGCTGCATCTTGGCCTCCTTGGATGTAGACTGCTGGAGTGACCAAGGGATGCTTACTTTTACTCTGCAGGTTTAGCCTAAAAGCAATGATTCAGAACGGCTATTTGAGAAATCAAGAAAATACCAGAGAAAGAGAAAATGTATGATTGTTAGCCTTCCTGAAATTTAATGGCCCTTGTCAATGGGTTAAGCCTGCATTCTTGCTTTTATGCATGGTTTCAAGCCTGGAAATAAGGACTGAATATTCTTTTTTCCTTTCTCACGCCTACCTTCTGATAGCCTTTACAATTTATAGGAAAACCTAAGGCTGAACACCTGTGAGTTTGATGGCTGTTTAATTTTTTAACCTTTAGAGGACTGTGGAATTACTTAATCACCCAGTTACCCATATTGTTAATTGAGGGAGCATTCCCATCACAGGATTGAAGAAGACAGGTCTGTGAAAGGTAGCCTGGAGATTTACCCACCTTGGCTGTTGCACTTATTTAAAGCACTGTAGAGGTGGGTTAAATGCAGGGTCCCACGTGCTGGAAGGTGGTTAGTTAGGCCTTTGGTTGGTAAACTATTGTGGGTATATGCAGTGGGTTATTAGAGTAATTGAACTGTGCTTCCATAAAGAGGAGAGTTTCATTATCAGATTCTTGTTTGAATACTGTCATAATAGCAGCTGTGGCACATATGACCTAATTTGCATGCAGATAAGAATTCTAGACAGCTTGGTAGCATAATTACTACATAACATACATTGCTAGTAAGAACTGGGGCTTTTACTGGAGGTGTGCTCCTGGGACGCATCTCCCTGACTTTGTTAAGTTTCTAATGATAGACAAGTAGGAAGTGGCCATTTCAGTGATGCCCTACTTGTTTTACAGCATCCTAATTTGAGCAGCCTTTTTGGTGTAATATGGTAGTGGTGTCAACACCACCTTCCCAATGAACCAAATCGCAGGAGGGCAGGGAAAATAAGAGTGGGTTGCCCTTTCCTACTCCATGGGATCTTCTGACCCAGGGATCAAACCTGCATCTCCTGAATTAGCAGGCAGATTCTTTACCACTGCACCACCAGGAAAGCCCGAAAGGCACAATAGATTTTACTAACTAGAAAGTCTGATGAATTGGGGCAATGTAAATTATGATGAAAATAGAGACTATAAGATTAATTCTTTGAAAATCTAACAATAAGTAACAGGTTTTTTGTTGTCTTTGCAAAGATCGGGAAGCCTTTTTTTCTGTGCACATTGTGTAAAAACTTTCATCTTCCTGTGGCTGTGATTCGGTGAAGTCACTGAGGTCCCCAGGGGAGTGAGCACCTGTTTGCATGCAAGCAAGAGACTGTTTGCATCCCTTACACTGGGCATGGTGATTATAGTATGTGCTCAGTAAATAATTATAGAATGAAGAATTAGATTTTTTTTATTATCATCAAAAAGTCTACATGTGGGACTTCGCTGATGGTCCAGTGGTTGAGACCTTGCCATCCAATACAGGAGATACAGGTTTTATCCCTGGTCCTGGAGCTAAGTTCCTACATGTCTCATAGCCAAAAACAAAAAGCATATCTTAAAGCAAAAACAATATTGTAACAAATTCAATAAAGACTTTAAAGATGGTTCTCATCAAAAAGAAAAAAAGTCCACACATAGTGATTGTTGGAGAAGATAGAAGAAGAGGTTACCTTTGTACACTGTTAGTGGGAAATTAAATTGGTGCAACTGCTATGGAAAACAGAATGAAGCTTCCTTAAAAAATTCAACATAGAACCACCATATGATACAGCAATTCCACTCCTGGGTGTATATCTGGAAAAAAAAGAAAACACCAATTCACAGAGATACATGTATCCCAGTATTTAGAGCAGGATTATTTATAGTATGATATCACTTATATGTGGACTCTAAAAAATAAAACAAATGTATACACAAAAGAGAAACAGACTCATGGGTATAGAATACAAACTTGTGGTTACCAAAGGGAAGAAGGGAAGGGGACAGGGACACATTAGGGGTATGGGATTAGCAGATACCAACTACCATATATAGTAGTAGGTTCACAGTATTGTAAATCAACTATAGTTCAATTTTTCAAAGATACCATTTTATTTTACCTTTCTCAAGCTACTCTATTGGACTTGAAGACTCAATATCCTTAAACTTAATGTTTACATTTCTGATTACCACTGGTTCTTTAGTGAAAATCTTTGGGTATCATGAATTTATCTTAAATACTTGATTGTTAAAAGCATTCCAAACATTAGTTATTTCTCTGCAGATTGCCTCAGTATAGCAGATGATAACCAATAATATGCTTGGTTATAAAGAGTCTAAGGAGAAGAAAGCAAACAGAACGACTAAGTGTTGATGGGATTTGTGGGGCTCAGTTGAAGCTGTTGATTTGAGGAAGGTGTTCTGTTCAGTGCTTGCTGGAATTTTCCCAGGAACCTTGTCTAGAAATGAGGCAGCCTTGACATCAGGACAGAGGGATGGCTGCATCTGGGGAACATGCTGATTGATCATTGTGAGCTGAAAGGGGGGACCACAGACTCGTTCTAGGGAGATGAGAATGTTTACAATTTGAGTCTAGAAATGCAGCTAAGTAGGTATTAAAATTCTGGCTGAGGTAAGTGGAGCAGGAGGGAGTGGAGAATCTAGCGAACCACACAAATGAACCTCTGTTTTAAAGTAATTGTTTCTGGAAGACATATGTGAGGCTGCACCTCCAAGCTCTGTGGTCTTGAGTGCTTGATCTGAGGGGCACAGTTTGCCAATTATTAATGGGCTAGCCTGGGAGCTTTGCCAGTTTTCCTATTACATTTTTCTGGATCACAGCCAGAACCTTGTGGATGAGCTCCCACCTCCAGAGAGAGCCCCATGGAGCTGAGAGAGCTGGAATGTGAGTGGCCGCAAGGAATTCTGCCTGGCCCTACTGACCAGAGATCCCCCTGCTGTCATCCATCGTGTGCCTCATCCTGGTTCTGTGGTGAGGACTGCACACTTACTTGCTTACTGCTCGCTCGTCTGCACACTCCCCCAGCAGGCCGGAGGAGCAGGCTGTGTTCACACCCTGTAGGGTGTGCTGCGTTTGCTTCGTTTTTCTTTGTTTCCTGTGTTGCCCGACCCTACTCCATTCTAGCATGATCAGTCTGGAACTGAGTGATGCCCTGAAACACCTGAGCAGTTGCTCTGGAAATTGGTCAAAAAACAACTAAATGCCTCTGTCTTTTCTGTAAGCAAGAAGAGAACGAGAGAAGAGCTATGGGCTCACATTCATTAAATCCTGTGAAAGGCCAAGCCTTGTATATACAAGAGTTCTACCAGTTATCTCAGAACTTTCAGAATAGAGCAGTGAGCTGTGATGAGAAATGAGCACTACTGCTTTATTGGGGTCCTTTGTCTTCTTATGGAGTCTATCAGAGACTCCATTGTTTCTAGATAGAACATGTTGGAAGGTTTCCACTGGGTAGCATCCATTTTCATTGTATACCAAGGCTCGTGGTTTGAGAGTATCGGTTACTATTTTGGTTGTCCCACATTGCTGTGGAATTACAGAAATATCCTAAAGGCCAAAACCAACTTGCCTTGCTTCTTTCACTCCCTCTTTACTTTTCTTCCTCATTCTTTCTGTTGTTCCTCTTTTCCTTCCTTCCCTCCTCTTTGTCCTCCCTTCCTTTCTTCCCACCCTTTCTCAAAATTTTACTGAGCAAAATTTTACTGGAGTAACTTGAGGGCAGTGTTTTCTGAGATCTCTAAATTTGAGTTTCTGTTGCTGTCAGGAGCTTCATTGACTCTTCTGTAGTGAGATCTCCCAGGATGTGCACTCTGGAAATATTAATGTTTGTCCAAATGACACAAAATTAAGAAAAGGATTTTTTTCAGCTTGGTGTCTAATTTGTGTCTTCTTCTCAGTTCTCACCACTATTTCTAATTCGTGCTGGCACTGAAAAGAGTCCTTTGTTAGAATGCTTAGGCAGTTGAGTTTTAACTTAGGATGAGTTCATTTTCAAGCACATGATGCAAATGAAACAGCTTTAAGGTCTAATTTTCCATTGAAATTTTCGTGTTTGGTGAAGTGTCTAACTTCACCATGGGGCAAGATGCTTGCTTTGAGATGCACAGGAAGCAGAGACCACTGGGAGAGCAGCCTTTCATTTCCTGGTTACTCAAAGACAGAAGGTCATGTAAATGGAGTAACAAGAGCACTCTCCCTTGTTTTTCTGTCTTTTGTGTTTATTTTTTCCCCCCTCCATCTCTCTCCTTTTTTCTGATGTCACTCATAAAGTTTGCTCACATCAGGTGACATTTATAATGATTGCCCTGTAATGCTCTCTTGGACTTTATAGTGTGTAGACTAGAACATCGTCTCATTCAGCATTCCTAGCATCTGAAGTAGAATTTTCTCCTCTTGAGATTAAATGGCAGGGATACAATGGTTCAAAAACCATTTGTTTAGTGATTCTTATGGGCTAGCACACCTCTGAGCAACTGCCTGTGCTTTATTGATTGATTGCGGTGTAAAAGACTCCTTAGTAGACATGACATGTGTGCCCAAACGCTACAGTTACTAACAGCACCCAGGGCATGGACGTGCTGGTTGAGGAAACAGCCGAGTTCTTGGACTGGAGAGTGGTAAGTGGCTGTGGTGTGGCTGAGGACCGGGTACTGTGAGAATCCACAGTAATGATACCCAGCCCAGTCTCTGTGTGTCAGGCTAGGATTCCTGGAAGAGTTGGCATCTGCCCTGAGAATTACACTGGAGGAGCACATGGGGTGCAGTAGGGATTGGTAGTGTAAGTGTTGTGTGAGAGGGAAACAGCAAGCTTGGGGTTTCCACGTGTAGACAGTTACAGTAGGTGCCACATTCAGAAATTAGCCAAGACTGCCCTGCCTTTGGAGCAATTGCTTGGCTGGGGGTTCCAGGGCACCGGAAGCAGCAAAACTGAGATCCTCAGCGCCGACGGATATGACTGGAGGAGAAAGCTCGAGCCAGTCATGGGAAGCTTCCAGGAATGCTACAGAAACTGAGTTTTATGTTTGTAGACTTTGGCAAGCTTCAAACAGGTGAATGATGTAATTACATTTGAATTTGCTGTTCTTGTCTCCTGAGCCTAGAAGGTATAATCTGTATAATTAATTGTTGTCAGATTTTTATCCTAAACTTAACTTTATGTGGTAGATGAGGCGTCATTTCTTCATACTGAGATCCTCTAAAACCATGAGTAAGCTTCATAGGAAGTTAAGGATAGTGGTACTCAAATTTTGCTTGCTTCTGTTAGTATTTCTCAACGTGTGTGTCAAGGAATACTAGTCCTGTGAAATGCCCACTGAAGAAAGAGTTGGGTAAACAGAAGTCTTGCAGTAAAGAATTCTGTTGAATTGGATTAAACCTGGTGCTTTCCAAAATCATTTGACTTAGATTTCTTTACGGCTGAAAAATCTGTTAACATTTGCAGGCTATGCTGTGGGAGAAAGCATTGTTCTTAATGAAGGATATTGAATGAAATATTCAGTATTCAGTGAGGAATGAAACTGGTTTTTCCTTTCTCTGTGATATGTTCTCTTGATTGCTACCTCTCTATAGCAGTTAAGGGAATCAGGAACCCATTCCTAACTTAAGCTAGTGTAGTTGTAAAGAAGAACATTGGAAATTGTAGAGAAACACATCTTCAGTAAATTGAATCTTGTTAAACTAAAGCATAAGGTTAATAGCCATTGCAGGCTTTTTGTTTCTTTTTGCTTTGGGCCACATCCCACCATTTGTGAGATCTTAGTTCCCCAAATCAGGGTTTGAACCTGGATTCTCTGCAGTGAAAGCACAGAGTCCTAACCACTTGACCACCAGAGAATTCCCCGAAAGTCTTTTTAAACAGCAGACCTTTGGTTTCTGCTTTAGCAGATGCATGGTGACTTCTCTGTAAAAATGAAAAGTTTTAGAACTGTTAGTTTGTAATGACTTTCTAATGCATTTCACCATTTGGCAGTTTAAAATGATAACTTGAGTCTTCATAAAGCTCTTATGCCTTAAATTACTCTTTAACATATGGTAAGAGGTATAATGTTTATCATAATCTAACAACCACCAAATAGGAAACTAAATCACTCAGAAACTCAGGTATGCATATTTAGATTAAAACAGTGAATTTTCGTCATTCATGAATATTCATTGTGCTTTGTATTTACTCGGTAAGTAGTACAGGCCTCATGTCAATATTTTCTGAAGTCTGTATTTCACAAACTAATGGCGCATCAGCATGCATGTTTAAATATTTATTAAACTAGTTCTAAATGTCTGTCATACTTCCTCCTAAATCACGGGCTGCTGATGTTTTTTAAGAAATATTCGTTTCTAATGTCCTTCCAGTGATGTATCTTGAAGGCTGATTATTTAATGTAGAGATATGTGACAATAGGTTTTTCTGTTTTGTTATAATTGTTAGGTCAGAATTTTATTGCTCATGGCTAAATGCCATGGAAAGACTTCTACTGTTAAAAGCAACTCTCTGTTCAGTGTAATCTCTGTGATAAAGTGGAAATGGAATGTGAGTCTCAAACAGTGATCTGTTATCAAACCCAGGTTAATAAAGTGGTCAAGCGATGCTTCTGTTTAAGTCTCTCCCACTGTTTGTGGTGAATGTTACAGTGTATGTCTTGGGTTTTATGATGAAGTTTGCACTAATTATCAGCAACGAGATTCTGGATAGAATGATAAAATCATTCTTTCTTTTATGAACTTACAGAACCTCATAAGTTGGTGTCATGATGGTTTGCCCTCCCCTGGGTTGGCTAAAACTTAAATAGATTTGGTGGTCTTAAATTTTGGTAAGGGTTATGCTGAGGTATTTAGTTAGCTTCTGTTACCACCATGCTTCATCAGTCACAAGAGGCTTCTGAAAGGAAGTTTGACAGATCATAATAAGACAAATAAGACATCTTAATAAACACTGTTCACGCTTAGAAGATGGGTAGTCAACTGTGGTTGCTCATTCCCCTGGGGCTAATTCCTTTTGTAGTTCAGCTCTTAATGTAATGGAAATCAGGGAGTCATGCCACACAAGTTTCCATTTTGAAAATGTTCCGTGATAATGCCATTTTTTAAAAAGGTGAAAACCAATTCTTTTGCTAGCATACTTTTTTTGGGCCGGGGGGGGAGGGTCGGGGAGAGCACTCATCATGTGTCAGGCACTCGCTGAGTATTTTATGAACATTATCTCAATGTAACCTCACAATATTTTTAGAAACTAGGCCCTATTATTAATCTCATTTACAGACAGGGAAGCTGAAGTTCAGAAAAATCAATGAATTTGCCTTGGGTCACCTGTTAAGCAGCTTACCTGAGTTTAAATACAAATCTTTCTGACTCCAAAACTCAAGTTCTTAACTGTATTAATGTAATATCTCCCACATAAGTGCTTCAGAACTTTTTTTTCCCCTTTTGGCTGATCCAATCCCCAGTGAATTGTTAGCCACCTCTGTGTCACAGATCACTCCATCACTCCAAAATTTAGCGGCTTAAAAACAATAGCAAGCATTTATCTTGTTCGTGAATCTGCAGTTAGGCTCAGTCTCAGTGGGGTGTCTTCACTAAGGGTAGGCTGGGTGGTTCAAGTGAAGTTCGAGGGTTTACTTCTTGTAGCTGCAGCCCAACCGGGACTGTTGGAGGGAACTTTGGTTCCTCTCTGTTGTCTGTCCAGCTCCCTCCTAGCATGGCTGCTGTGTTACAAAAGCCTATTAGCAAGTATAAGAGGCCACATCACAAGCTACAAGAGTTCTTTTGACTGGGCTCAGTAATAGCATAGCATCACTTTCTCTATATTCTCTTGGCCAAGCAAGTTATTGGTGATGGTTTAGTCGCTCAGTCATGTCTGACTCTTTGTGACCCCATGGACTGTAGCCCGTCAGGCTCCTCTGTCCATGGGACTTCCCCAGCAAGAATACTGGAGTGGGTTGCCATTTCCTTCGCCAGGGGATCTTCCTGACACAGGGATCAAAGCTGGGTCCCCTGCATTGCAGGCAGATTTCTTTACCAGCTGAGCCACCACGGAAGCCCAAGCAAGTTAATAAGCAGATTCAAATTCAAGAGGAGTAGAGTTGGGCACCGTGTTTTAATGGGCAGGATTAGTAGCTCTTTTCCATTCTCACAATCTATTACTTCAGTTGCTATAATATCCTCTTAACTATTGTTCCTCTTCCTTTTCTAGTCCAGCATGGAGTTTGTTCTCAACCCAGTAGACAGAGTGACCTACTTAAAATCAGTCTGTAAAACCTCTTGACCCTGCTCTGGTGAAAACCCTCTAACTGCTTCCCTTCTTATTTGAAGTAATAAACAAAGTCCTCATGGGGGCCTGCATCTCCTTGTGTTATCAAATCTTTGTCCTCTCTGCTCTAATGTTTGTCTGTCTCTGTTCCGTGTTCTCATTCAAACACCAAGTATGTTCCTGCCTCAGGGCAGTTGTATTTGGTGTTGCATGCTGTGTATGCCTAGAATACTCTCTCGGATTTCTTATGTCACTCCCACCTTCCTTTCTTCTAGACCTCTGTGCGTTTTATCTTCCAAGTGAGGCATCCGCTGACCAGAGAAGACTGAATGCCGCTTCACCATCCACAATTTGCTTTCACTCTTTTTCCACTTTTGCTCCCTTACACTGAGTGTCACGTGACATTTTTATTAACTTATTTATTGTGTTATCTCCACGCATTAGAATATAATCTCCATGAGGACAGAGACTGGTTTATTTTGTTGCTGGATCACAGTAACTTGCACAATGCAATACCTGGCATGTAGTAGGTGTTCGGTGAATATTTGTCAGATGCACAGAGGAACTTGATTTCAACACAGATTTAAATTTTTCATGGCATTAATGTTTATGAAGTATTTTAATTTATGAATATAACTTTGTGTCTCATAATGCTGTGGGATTAAGTCTGGTTTAACAACAGCCATTTGGAATTTCAGGTCTTACCGAGGAGATCCACAATGAAATCTCTGCTTATTCCAATCTCCTCCTCCTTTTTCTTTTTGTAAACATTCATGGAGATTATCATCTTGTGAAGTTTTCTAAGCCCCAATGTACCTTTCTTTCAATAAATACTTGTACAACTGCTGCATGCTCAGTCTGTGCTAGTCACTGAGGATATAGTAGGACAGGCACAGCCCTGACCTTACAATGTTAACCTCATGATGAAAGAGAAAGACAGTAAATAATTGTACATATATACCAAGTCATTACAGAGTCTTTAAAAAGCACTCTGAAAGCTATGCAGTGGTCTGTGAAGGGGAGTTAGGCAGGATTTGCTTTAGATATAGACAGGGAGAAACTGGGTACAAGGAGGTCTTTAGGCTGAAATGTAGACCGTGGTTTTTGGTTAGTTTTAAGCTACCAACCAGAGGGATATGTTTATTCAACTAATGTGAATTTAGCACCTACCATGTGCCAGATGTTTTTCCACACAGTAGGGATTCTGCTTTAACAGGACAGAAAAACCCTCTATTTTCATGGATTTTACATTCCACTATGAAGATACTAAAAAATTTTTTTTATAATCTAACATTGAAATTACTGTAATACTTTACAGTATATTCAGCAGGGTCAAGTCAGGAAGACAGAAGCAATACTAGGTATTTCAGCAGAGAGAATCTAGTAATGTAGGGTCTGAAAGAGCTAAAGGAGAGCTCAGTGTTACTCAAAGAGAAAACAATAAGGTCATGAAGCGGCTCACACTGTTAGGGAGGGAGAGTCCAATGAAAGGGGGGAATGTTAGGAGAGGGACTTCATGGCTGAGAGCTCAAGAGACCTCTAAGGAGGCAGCACTGGCCTGGGGTGTAGGTACCTCTCGGATGGCTTGGGGAAAGTGCAAAGGCCCTGAGGCAGGAACCTGCCTGGAGTGTTGTGGGAACAAGGAGACCAATGTGGCTGACACAGAGGGAGACATCAAGATATCTGGTATCAGACTTAATGCTCCAGTGTCAGGAAACCCCAAATTTTAATACCAGTTCAGCTCCCTCTTTAACTGACCTTCGAAAGCAAGTAATACATGCTTTCCAATGCTCAGTTTGCCCATTTGGGAAACAGGGATACAAACACTATGTCCTATGGTTATGATGACGTTTCAAGGGGAAAAATGTACTTTACACAGTGGCTGACACATAGTAAGTGCTTCATAAATGCTTGGTTGTGGTGGTGATAATAGTAGACCTATATTACTATTTTATACAGCTCTACTACTACAGAGAATTCCAGAAAAACACCTACTTCTGCTTCATTGACTGTGCTAAAGCCTTTGACTATATATGATAAGAAAAAAATGTAGTGTGTATATATATACATATATATATATACACACATACACACACACACACACACACACACATACACACATATATATGGATTCTGTATTATCTGTAGCTTTAAGCATCCACCGGGGTTGTTGAAAGGTATCCTCCTAGGCTAAGGAGGGACTACTTTAAAGGGATTTAGAAAAGGCAGAGGAACCAGAGATCAAATTGCCAACGTCCGTTGGATCATCAAAAAAGCGAGAGAGTTCCAGAAAAACATCTACTTCTGCTTTATTGATTATGCCAAAGCCTTTAAATATGTGGATCACAACAAACTGTGGAAAATTCTGAAAGAGATGGGAATACCAGACCACCTGACCTGCCTCCTGAGAAATTTGTATGCAGGTCAAGAAGCAACAGTTAGAACTGGACATGGAACAACAGACTGGTTCCAAATTGGGAAAGGGGTATGTCAAGGCTGTATATTGTCACCTTGCTTATTTAACTTAAATAAATTAGTTATTTATTTAACTATAAAAATTCAGTTATTTAACTAACTTATTTAACTTATATCGTGTGAAAGCCAAGCTGGTTGAAGCACAAGATGGAATTAAAATTGTTGGGAAAAATATCAATAACCTCAGCTATGCAGATGACACCACCCTTATGGCAGAAAGCGAAGTGAAACTAAAGAACCTCTTGATGAAAGAGGAAAGTGAAAAAGTTGGCTTAAAACTCAACATTCCAAAAACAAAGGTCATGGCATCCGGTCCCATCACTTCATGGCAAATAGATGAGAAGCAATGGAAACAGTGAGAGACTTTATTTTCTTGGGCTCAAAATCACTGCAGCCATGAAATTAAAAGACACTTACTCTTTGGAAGAAAAGCTGTCGTCAACCTAGATAGCATACTAAAAAAGTAGAGAAAGTACGGACAAGTTCCATCTAGTCAAAGCTTTGATTTTTCCAGTAGTCATGTATGGATGTGAGAGTTGGACCGTAAACAAAGCTGAGGGCCAAAGGATTGATGCTTCTCCAACACTGTGGTGTTGGAGAAGACTCTTGAGAGTCCCTTGGACTGCAAGGAAATCAAACCAGTGAATCCTAAAGGTTGGAAGGACAGATGCTGAACCTGAAGCTCCAGTAATTTTGGCCACCTGATGTGAAGAAGTGACTCATAGGAAAAGACCCTGATGCTGGGAAAGATTGAAGGCAGAAGGAGAAGGGGACGACAGAAGATGAGATGGTTGGATGGCACCACTGACTCAATGGCCATAAGTTTGAGCAAATTCCCAGCAATAGTGAAGGACAGGGAAGACTGGTGTGCTGCTGTCCATGGGGTCCCAAAGAGTTGGACAGGACGGAGCAACTGACCTGATCTGATTATTATTTTAACACCTGCTGTCAGAAATGCTGCTGCTTCTCTTCCTTTTCTTCTTGATCCTGACTGCTACTGCTGTGAAACTTCTTTCATGACCCGGAGCCTGGAGCCCAGGACAAGACATTGCTTTTAATCAATTTCGAAATGTTTAGAATTCCAACCCCTATACTCCATGGACAGGTTTCTGAGTTGTGCATCAGTCAGTACTGCTTCCTACAGTAAACTTTGTGATGTGTCCTCCCTCTCAGTTTTAGAATTTGTGTAATTGAAGCATTACAGTGGTAGGTGTGCTGGTGTGTTTAGAAAAACAAAAAACAGTTGTTTCCCTCTGTCCAATATTGGCCACGGTTATTACGCTGATTGTAGTGGAGGCTGCAGTAGTTAGGGATGATTCTGACGACTGAGAGTTTACCTCACAATGCCAGGACTCAGTGGTGACTGGGGACTTAAGGTCCTTGAATATTGATACATTGACATGTTCCTTTCCGGATGGTGGAGAGGCTTGTTTTCTTTATGCTTTTTATGGGTTTGACATATTCTAGAGCATGTACTTTTTATCTCTGAAAAGATGAAAAATCTTATCTCTGAAGAGAGAAATAAGAGAGTAAAAGTTATTGATTTTTAAGCTAGCCACTTCTTCCTCAATTTTGATCAGGCCCTATTTTATGAATGTCCTATAGCACTTTTATTTTGTTGTAAATGTCATTCACTGACCTTAGTTGCTCATTTAAAGGTTTAGGAAAGCACTCTTCCCTTTTAAATGTCTCATTTCCTGTTTTACATATGTACAACAAAAATCTTCTGTACAGATTGGTAAAAAGTCCCTAACTTTAAAAATTAATCGCTTCAGTCTCTTACTGCTCTTTTCAGATGTAACATGTATGGCATGTTGAGAATAAAATAAGCTTTCTGGATTTCCCAGCTGGCTCAATCAAATACCTATACCATTTTTTGTTTATTTATTTTGTTGTGTGAAACCAAATCTGTGGATGGCCATGGTGGTAGCTTTTGGATAAAACTCAGTTTTTATGCTTTTTGGATTTATTGAAGATGTTGACTCTTTGCTCCCTCTGGGCAAAAATGTGGGTTTCCTAGAAAATGAAAGTGTAAGTGCTGGGTAAATAGGTTAAGAGGTAGGTATCTGGTGAAAACTCCTTGTAAGAGCTCCGGGATCATCTATCACGTCCTCAGGTCTTCACCTGCTGACAGGAAGCTAATGGCAGTGGTACCCATGCTGCCAGATCAAGGAAATAAAGATTGCCTCTCCCTGCTCCTTGCCCTTGATCAGCAGGCGCTGTCAATAGGGCTGATGAATGAGAGAAACTCAAGAGTGAGGACCAGGAAGCATTGTGCAATATGACATTTAATTACTAGGTGTGAAATAAACCAGAAACAAATGAAACCACTCGATTTTTTTCTAAAGATAGATTGTTCATATGTCAGAGCTAAGATGTCATTGCCTTTTAATGAATTGGTTTATAAAATGCTGTCCTTAATAGTCATTGATTTGATCCTTGACCTGATTTTATCTGGACACATATTAGGTCTAGTTTGTGTTAAGGACACGGGCATAATTTGCTTTCTTGAGGTAAGGAGAAGCCTGTGGACTGAAAATGATGTGGCTATTTTTGAAGGCAGCTCTTTCACTCACCTGACATCTCTGAAATAAGGTTTCTTTGAAAAGGGCCAATTTCTATTAGAAAGCATAGAATAATTTAGAGTTTTATATAGTAATTATTATAAGTAACTCACAATAACATTTCTACTTGATTTTACTTATTCAAAACTGGCCACTCACTTCCTAATAATGCCTTTGCTATCTCATACACTATTCTAATGAAATCATTTCTTTCAAAGTCAGTGTAGGTGATATCATATGAACTCAGGCTTCCGTTCATTACTGTCTTCATTTTTCCTAGCAAATGTTTAGAAGCATTAATAATTTGTGTTTAATTTCAACTCTGAAAGATACTTGATTTGGCTTACCAGGCAGAGTGAAAAATAATAATTTATATGAGTCATCTATCTAGGAAGTGTAGTCTATAACATAAAATGACCCAGAGCTGTGACAAGAGAAGTACTGCATAATGTGAGACTGTAATTGCTCATTGAGAAATGAATTAAGCAAAAGAAGGGCAATAACAGTTCATCAGCTGGATCTCTACATCATTTTGCAGTTGTTCCCAGTCCATATTTTTTTGGAATGTGACTTAGAGTTGGAGAGGTAGTTGGCAAGAATTAGATACGGTAATGTATGGTCCCAGGGTGGGGGAAGTCAAGGCCGTAATTCAGTTTTCTGGGAATCTGCTGATGTCATCATTTATGGGGAAAAGCATAAGTAGCTTATGAACAATAGCAGAGTCCCAGGAGTGAATTCAGCTGCCTGGGATCCCATCCTTATGTGATGTTCACATGTTCATATTTCTCAGACTTGGCTCATAAGACACTTTTTGAATGTTAGAGTTTTGAGTGCCAATATAGTCTTCTCAAGGTGAAGGGTGGTATTACGGGAAATTTAAAAGGCAGAGAAGGACATGCTAAAAAATAGAAATACTCAGTTTTTATGCTTTTTGCTCAGTTTTAACACTTTTGAAACATAATCCTAGAAATTTTACTGTTCACATCATGTTTTCCTTTATTATAAAGGCCATACTCTGGTGTTTAAGTAAGGAAACACATAAACAGTGCCATAACATGTATGTCTTTGGTATATGCTTAATGTTGTTCAGTTCAGTTCAGTTCAGTTGCTCAGTCGTGTCTGACTCTTTGTGACCCCATGAATCGCAGCACACCAGGCCTCCCTGTCTATCACCAACTCCTGGAGTTCACTCAGACTCACGTCCATCGAGTCAGTGATGCCATCTAGCCATCTCATCCTCTGTCGTCCCCTTCTCCTCTTGCCCCCAATCCCTCCCAGCGTCAGAGTCTTTTCCAATGAGTCAACTCTTCGCATGAGGTGGCCAAAGTACTGGAGTTTCAGCTTTAGCATCTTTCCTTCCAAAGAAATCCCAGGGCTGATCTCCTTCAGAAGGGACTGGTTGGATCTCCTTGCAGTCCAAGGGACTCTCAAGAGTCTTCTCCAACACCACAGTTCAAAAGCATCAATTCTTCGGCGCTCAGCCTTCTTCACAGTCCGACTCTCACATCCATACATGACCATGGGAAAAACCATAGCCTTGACTAGACGAACCTTTGTTGGCAAAGTCATGTCTCTGCTTCTGAATATGCTATCTAGGTTGGTCATAACTTTCCTTCCAAGGAGTAAGCGTCTTTTAATTTCATGGCTGCAGTCACCATCTGCAGTGATTTTGGAGCCCCGAAAATAAAGTCTGACACAGTTTCCACTATCCCCATCTATTTCCCATGAAGTGATGGGACCGGATGTCATGATCTTCGTTTTCTGAATGTTGAGCTTTAAGCCAACTTTTTCACTCTCCTCTTTCACTTTCATCAAGAGGCTTTTTAGTACCTCTTCACTTTCTGCCGTAAGGGTGGTGTCATCTGCATATCTGAGGTTATGGATATTTCTCCCAGCAATCTTGATTCCAGCTTGTGTTTCTTGCAGCCCAGCGTTTCTCATGATGTACTCTGCATAGAAGTTAAATAAGCAGGGTGACTATATACAACCTTGATGTACTCCGTTTCCTATTTGGAACCAGTCTGTTGTTCCATGTCCAGTTCTAACTGTTGCTCCATGTCCAGTTCTAACTGTTGCTTCCTGACCTGCATACAGGTTTCTCAAGAGGCAGGTCAGGTGGTCTGGTATTCCCATCTCTTTCAGAATTTTCCACAGTTTATTGTGATCCACACAGTCAAAGGCTTTGGCATAGTCAATAAAGCAGAAATAGATGTTTTTCTGGAACTCTCTTGCTTTTCCCAAACTGCTTTATTCTTTTAGCATCTCATATTGTGTGTCACACAGTATTTCCTTCTGTTTTCTTTGACAGAGCAGTTATACACTTGACAAGAGCCAAAGTAAAATTTACACGGTGATGAGTGTTAGTCTGAATACTTGAGAAGACTTTAAGAATTGTCATGCCTAGGTCAACAGAGAACCAGTGTATTAATTAAATCAATGCAAACTCTTTTTTTCTTATGTCCATCTCGACTTGCTCTTGTAACTGTTCTCTCTTGGTGTTAGATATAAATTGTTTTCTCTCTTTATATCCAGGTTTATGGTATTTCTTTAGTAAGTCTATATTTACCCTTTCCATGAGAAGGAGTTAATTGTATGAAGAATAGCATGATAACATGAAATTATGGGACTTGAGGGCCTCACATTCAGACATACTGTATTCCAGCAAATAGGCATCTATCTATCCTTATAGATACATGCTAGTGCTTAATGACAATGATCATTTAAAATTATGGTATTTACAGAGCAAGTTGACTTTATGATTTCTTAGCAAAATGCAGTCCACAAAGTTGTGGCTGGGAGTTGTTTGCTTTTGTATGAGAGGTTTTGACAAATAATAATTAAAAATAGAAAATTTTGTGTGATGTGAAACTTGTGGGAAAAGAATGCCACTCTTGGGATAATTAAATTAGGCGTTATGTACAGAAAACCTGTGTTCCACAGTAGCAGTGTAATGAAGGGGCAGTAGTTACTTTCTTTTCTTTTAAAGGGAAATGGTTGGAGAGAGAGAAGAGGGCGTTGTGGTGGTGATGGTGATGATGCTTTTGTTGTTACAGTCAGTGTTCATTGAATGCAGATTATGACCAGACCTACAGGTTATATGTATTGTCTTAATCCTTACACAAGTTTATGAGGCAGGTATTATTGTTCCCATTTTGGAGATGAAGAAATCATGGCCCAAAATGTTTAACTTGGCTATGGTTACACAGTCAGTATCAGAGCTGGAGTTTGAACTCACCAAGTCTGATTTTAGATCTTGTAACAGTTTCTGTCTATATGGCTGTTCTGGGAGAATTTCAGACCCCTGCAGTTTTTAGGAAGATATAACATAACATGGTCAATAATTTCTGATCTCACGCTTACACTTGATTCATATATTAGAAGAACTAATGAAAGCAGGTTACTGTTGAAGAAGAAATTTATGCCATGCACATATTATTCACAGAAATGTTAACAACTCCTCTACTGAATAGTCATATCCTTGGAGACAGAGACTACCTTCTGTTTATCTCTGCATATCTATAGTTCAGTATTATTTTTAACAGTGTTATTGATAGTGTAAACTCCATAAAAGTCAGCATTTTTATTATATTCCTTAAACTGTGAAACCAGCTATCTAATTTCAGGACATTCTTTTTACCCCTGAAAGAAACCATCTACCCATTGGCAGTCAGTCTTATTTTCTTTTTAAACTAAAGAAAGAAAGCTGCCAGAGATTAGCAGCATTTAGCAGTGGCTTGCAGTCACCTAATTTATGAAAACTTGACATTCTCCATTAATTATAGCTTTTCACCGAAATAACCATTTTCTTTCACATGCTTTTGAAATTACCTGGTTGAAATCATTGGCATTAGTTCATTCCATTTTATACAAACAATTGCTGTCATTAATTCAGAGAAAGTAAAATGTATAAACTGTCATAATACTGAAAGTCTATCTGATCTAATCCCTTCTTATCATAGACAGCCTTTAGTACTAAACTATGGCATTACTGATTTTCAGAATTCCTTTCTGAGCAAAAAAATGCCTCAAGATAATCCCCCCAAAGTTGATTTTTGATAAGCGTGTATGGAGTGTTGGAAATTCTTTTTGTTCATTGCCTGAATGCTGAATGTTTGCAATGAATCTGTGACAGCTTGAAAATTTTCCCTTTC
The DNA here is from genome assembly GCF_055505025.1 of Bos grunniens. NCBI lineage: Eukaryota > Metazoa > Chordata > Mammalia > Artiodactyla > Bovidae > Bos > Bos grunniens. Next base: position 36,255,813 of record NC_141186.1, read on the forward strand.
CTGTTTTTAATGAACACAGGATTTCCATGACTATATTTGCCTCTCCCCCGCATCAAAGAGGAAGAATGGTTAATATGCATGTTCAAGTTATTGCTTGACTTGCCTATTCAGTGATTCTGGCCTGAATTACCTCATTATTCTGATTAAGAGGTAGTAAAACATATTTCCTGGGAGCTCAGGGTTTGGATTAAGGAAGTCATAGAGGGTGAGGCTGAGCATTCTCCCCCAGGCTTAACTCCATCAGCACCCCTTCGTTTTGTTTGATGAGGACAGAGATGAAGAGCTATGAAAACTAAGCTGTCTCCCTCCTCCCACTAGTTTGTTCCTGTACCCAGTGCTTTCTTCATATACAGGGGTTTTTGCTGCCCTGTGGAAATAAAGTCTTGAGTTCAAATCCTGGCTCTGCCACTTAGCAACTGTGTAATTTTTGGCAAGTCACTTCATCTCTATGTGCCTATTCTGTCACCTGTGAAGTGGGGACAATAATAATAACTATAGGGTTGTTTTTGTTTGACTATTTATTGGATTTAAAAGGACACAAGCATGGCACTTGTTTTAAATATTTTGTTCTTTTCCTGATTATTAAAAATTGAGGTATAGTTGATTTATGATGTTTAGGTATACAGCAAAGCGATTTTGTTATACATATATATATCTGTAAGTATGTATATGTATGTATGCATTCTTTCTCAGATTCTTCTCCGTTATAGGTTATTGTAAGACATTGAATATAGTTATAGTTCCCTGTGCTATACAGTAGGTCCTTGTTGTTTGTATAATTTTTTTAGGTCCCACATGTGAGAGAGATCAAGTGATATTTGTCTTTCTCTGTCTGATTTACTCCACTGGAGAATGTCTAGGTCCATCCTTGTTAGTGCAAATGGCATTATTTCATTCCTTTTTATGACTGAGTAGTATTCCATTTTATGTATATATATCACATTTTCTTTAGCCATTCATCTGTTGATGGACTGACTTTAAACATGAACACATTCTCTTAGGAGAAAAGGTCTATTGGTCTTCTGTCCTCAGTTCTCTGTTCCTGCCTCCTGTTCACTGGCAGCCCTGGTAATACAAAAGTTTCAGTAAAAGCAAGTGCTTTTTATCCAGGAGGAAACACCCACTAGCTATTCAAGGGGCTCCACATTTGGGTGCCTAAAGCCATGATTAAGGCGCCATAGAAAAGTCACTAGTGTTTTGAGTCTATTAGACATGCAAGGCTTTGTGGTCAGTATTAGTAGATACATTGTTTCTAAATCTCTGGGGAGGAAGGGGATTTACACCCTTGTGGTTGGTCAGGCTCCCTAGAAAAGGGCATGTACTCATAGAAAAATGTTTGTTATGGTACATGCTACAAGATTTGTATTTCTGAGATGGTGACAAGAGGACACGAGCATTCATGAATTGGAGCCAAAGAGTTAGGACTTATCCCTACAGGGTAAAAACATAATGATCGCTTAGTTGTAGGACACACCTTCCTTCCATTTTTAAAAAACGTAAAGATCGCTTAGTTGTAGGACATACGTTCCTTTCATTTTTATGTTGAAATGAAATAGATGGGGTGGACATGGTAAATAGGCAGATGATCTCCTAGCCGGGGTAAAGAAGGTTGCATTAACTGAGGGCCAGAAATGACGCAGGTTTGACTGTGAGAATATCTGGTAGGAAAACAAAATAATATGTAATGTATTTAAATCATATGCAGAGAGGTTTTTCTCCTTGAACATATCTCCAAGAGTGTTGATGAAACTCACCTCCGAGTTTCCCAGCTAGCCAAATCCAAGTCAGCTGCTCATCACCTACTTGTTTGTTTCGGGTACTCTGTCCCCGCTGGACACCGTGATGGGAGTGGCACATACCTTGTCTCCCTTTGTGCCTGCACAAAGCCCAGAGGTATAGGTGTTTTTACTACTTAAAATTGTTGTCTTAAATTTTGATGGTTTTATTTTTTTCCACCCTCAATGTAGGTGAGGAAGCTGAGACTTAGATGGATCAACCTAAATTCTTTAGAGAGTAAGGTGATGGAGTAGGACTCTGAAACTGCTGTTTTCCACCTTAAAAACTAGAGGCTCCAATGTCTGTCCTGGGTTTTCCTGGTTGGTAGAGAACTAGTCCTAGTGGTTCCCAGCATGACTTCCGTGATGAAGTGAGATGATTTTAAGCAGTGTTCTTGATGCTACTTAAAGATCTAATCTAATACTGAGCATATGACTCTCTGTAATTAAAAATAAAATGCTTGTAATTGTGTTAAGGAGAAAGTCTCAGTTTGGAGCTAATAAATCTCTAATGTTTGTTAATCTCCCTTTGTAATGAGAGAATGTGGACTTCAGGCTCAGAGCCTAAGACTCTAAATAAAATGAACCAATTTTATTTTTGTTGTATTTATTTTTAGTTGTTTATGACAGGCTGGAACTGATTGTTCATTGTAGGTAATGCTAAGTGTTTCCTTTTTGAAGTTTTATAACAGTAAAATCTGCTCTTTGTCGTGTACAGTTCTATAGGTTTTGAGAAGTACATTGTCCTTCACCTTCCACCGCAATCAGGATACAGAACTTTTCTGCCTCCTCAAACCCTCTCCACTCCTCCCATTCCCTGGTGCTGCCCCCTTGCAGTCAACGTCAACCATACACTTGGCAACAGCTGGTTTATTCTCCATCTCTATTGTAGTTTTGCCTTTTATAGACTATCACTGAAATGGAATATGCAGTATCTAACCTTTTGAGTCTGGCTTTTTTTTTTTTTTTTTTTTACACTTATTAAAATGTATTTGGGATTAATCCACATTGTTGTGTACATTTAAACTGTTGTTGAGTTCATTGTAAGGACTTTACACTGTGTATCCAATTGTCAATTGAAGCACATTCAGGTTGTCTGTCTGTTTGGGGCTGATTATGTGTAGAGCTGCTTAAACATTTGTATATAGGTTTTTGTATAAATGTGAGTTTTCATTTATTGAGGATAAATATTTAGGAGTATGATTTGGGGGTCCTATGTAGATTTGTGTTTAACTTTTTAACAAGCTGCCAAACTCTTTTTCAAGTGGCTGTACCATTTTGCATCCTTACCAACAATGTATTAAAAAGTTCCAGTTGCTCCATGTTTTCACTAGCATCTGGTACTGTAAGTTTTTTTTAAAAAGCCCATTCTAATAGGTATATAGCAGTTAAGCATTTCTTTTGATCTCAAGATATGGCACAAACCGTGTGCGTGCATGCCAAGTCACTTCAGTCGTTTTCAACTCTTAGTGACCCCAGGGACTGTAGCCTGCAAGGTTCCTCTGTCCATGGGACTCTCCAGGCAAGAATACTGGAGTGAGTAGCCATGCCCTCCCTGAGGGGATCTTTCCGACCTAGGGATCGAACCTGTGGCTCCTGCATTGCAGGCAGATTTTTTCCACTGAGCCACTGGGGAAAAATTGTGTGAGTGGTAGGTAACTTAGTGAATTTGGGGAAAAAACATGTTCTACTCTACTGTATCTCTGGCAACTAAAGAATAAAGACTATGAGGTTATCTTGGATATCTAATGAATTTCAAGCAACGTAAACACTTGTTTTCTTAACCTGTAAGCAGATGGAGTGACTATGATTTTTGAAAGTCTCGTTACATTTAGATAAGCAAAACCCAGATGAAGTTAACATCAGATGATCCCATTGAGTATTAACAATTTACTCTTAGTAATGATCCCTCTACTAGCAGTCTGGCCTTGAGGCCAGTTGAAGTGATGACTTGCCTTGAAACTTAATGGCATTGGGAACACTTAGCAGTAGGAAATAGCATATTAGTGTTTCATTTCTAAATTTTTTTTTCTGGCTTGAACTGGATATTTCAAAAGAAATTCTAGAAATAAGGCGAGAATGCAGATGAGCTCCAAATCTGGTTTTGTTTCTGTAGCCATTTGTTGTTCAGTGACTGTTGTGTGAGATTCTGCCCCGCCATGGACTGCAGCACACCAGGCTTCCCTGTCCTTCACTGTCTCTCAGTTTGCTTAAACTCGAATCCATGGATTCGGTAATGCTATCCAACCATCTCGTTCTCTGTAGCCGTAGTTTGTGGAGCTTGATGATAAGGAAGGTAGTTTTTTGATTTCCTCATCAAGATTCCCTCGTGCCAGGTACACTGAAAGTTTATGAACCATACAATGTGCCCAAGAAGCAAGCAGCCACTCAAGCTTTGGAGGCAAACTTTTTTGGGTACTGCTAATTCGTACTGAGACAGTCAGCAGGGCAGAGCTCAAATTCATTTATCTGGTGCAGAAAAGGCTGATAGTATTCACTTCTCTGGTGCACATTTTGTTAAATTTTAACACTTAAAAAAGACTCTGTGTAAGTGATGAATGATTTGAAATTTAAAAACCAAAATCAGGCAGAAAAATATTGCCACCTTCTCCTAACTTTAGGTCGCAAAGTGTCGGATACAACTGAGCGACTGAACAACCACAACCTATTCATAGCTAAAGGCAAGTAGTGAGGACCTTGATGCTAGCTTTCTATAGTTGGAAACCTTGGGACGTATTATGTGTTGATTCAGTTGGAGCCTCTATTCTTTGGCATGTTCTTGCAAGGATTAAGCTAATATCGAAGTTGTTTGAGTAGGATGCCTAACAATCAGGACTTTCAGGATTATTTTATTATTTTATTCGATTTATAAAATACCAAAACAGCTAACTACAAGCACAGTGGTACAATTCAGAGGGATGTAAAGAAACAATTTTTTTTTCTCCTCCCATTTCTGCACCCACCCTCTTCTGGTTACCGCTGTTAAGGATTTATTCCATCCATTTGCTGCTGCTGCTGCGTCACTTCAGTCATGTCCAACTCTGTGCGACCCCATAGACGGCAGCCCACCAGGCTCCCCGTCCCCGGGATTCTCCAGGCAAGAACACTGGAGTGGGTTGCCATTTCCTTCTCCAATGCGTGAAAGTGAAAAGTGAAAGGGAAGTCGCTCAGTCATGTCCGACCCTTAGCGACTACATGGACTGCAGCCCACCAGGCTCCTCCGTCCATGGGATTCTCCAGGCAAGAGTACTGGAGTGGGGTGCCATTGCCTTCTCCGTCCATTTAACTATTTATTAACTCAGAAAACATGTAGCACCCATAGGGCTTTCTTTTCTCTTTTTCAGTAAAATGCAGTGATTATTTTTATACTTTATGTTACTTAACTGTATATTATAGATATTCTTTCTCATAACTGCTTGGGCATCTAACTAGTACTTCTTTACAGAGGAAAAAAAAATTTCCTAAGGGCAGATCTACCATATTTCATTTACTCATTCCTATGTTCACAAGAACTCACTTTGTGTGTGTGTATGTATTTTGGAGGACTGCTTTTGTTTTGATCTTGTTGCTTTTGGTTTTTGTTTTGGCTGCCAAAAGTGATGGCACAAATATCTAGGAAGACTTTTTTCCCAAGATACCATATCCAAAAGAAACATAAAGCTTGACTGTCATTTTTCAAAGCAGATAAGAGGCTTTTAAAGGATGAGTTTCCTGTGTGAGGACAAGATTCTGCCGTTTGACTGTTGTTGTTAAGTCGGTAAGTCATGTCTGACTCTCTGTGACCCTGTGGACTGTTGTTTGCCAGGCTCCTGTGTCCATGGCATTTCCCAGACAAGAATACTGGAGTGGGTTGCCATTTCCTTCTCAAGCAATTTGATATGGTTCTTATTTTTATTTCAAAAGCTGAAAGTGCTTTGCGGGCATGGTAGTGAACATAGTACTGGAAACGCCCTCCTGGTTTAGAAATGCACTGGCCAATCCAGTTGCCGCTAGCCACATGTGCCTCTTTAAATCTAAAGTAATTAACATTAGATAAAATTTCCGTTCAGTTCCTCTGTCACGTTAGCCACATATCAATAGCTACATGTGTACACGTGTTGAACTTTAATGCTGTGCACCTGAAATGTATTTAATAAAAATAATAATAATAACCAGATGTGGCTCGTGGCTACCATCTTAGACTCACGTCTATGAAACATTTCCCATACGGCAGAACGTTCTTTTGGACAACAATGATTTCAAATGACTAAAGTCAGATTGCCTAACTTTCAAATCATAGCTTTCCCCAGCTGAGTTGTATGTGACCTTGGGAAGGTTACTTTGCTTCTCTAGGTGTCAGCTTCCTCATCTTTAAAAAAGTGAGTATAATAGCAATCCTTCTGTGTTTCTGAGAAAGATTAGCTATAGCACTGTTGATTAACTGTTGAACACTTTACCTAAGATATAGGTAAGCATCAAATAAGTGGAAGCTGTCCTTTTTTCCTAGTGTTTGGTTATCTCTTCTTTCTTTTGGAAGGCCAGGGGTGAGCTCTGTTTGTTTGTTCAGACATGGTAGCTGCAAGATATTGTTGCCCTGGTTTCTAGCTGGACCAACAAAAGACGGTATAGTAAGCTGGAAGCCACTTCCATGTGTCAGCCTGCTGGTTTCTTTAAAATACGTTGTCCCTGAGAAACATGGTAGAATTTGTTTTACTTCTCTTCTGCCAGGAAGTAACCCTTCTGGCTTTGTTAGAAGTGTGGTTTGTAATAATTGTACCCACCCCAGATGGCTCCTGAAAAACCTTTGAAATGCCATCTGCCAGGCGTGTGTCCAGCAGGCAGCCTGTCATTCTGCTGAAAGAAAAGAGAGGGCGGGGTCCCCTCCCAGGCCCTTTCTGCCTAGCATCTCTGAATGGGAGCCTGATCATGTGGACCAGGCCCAGGGCCGGTTGCTCAGAGGATAACTCCAGTAAGCTCCTGCTGGTCTGCAGAGAGGAAAGGTTTTGTCTGGGTAGTAAACCCTGAAGGTTTTGTGGGTGGAGATGAATCTTCCCCCATCCCCTTCCCCTGCTGTTTAAAGGCCATTCTAAGCGTATTTATTTCCAAGGGAAAATGGTGTCTGCATGTTTTCATTTTTCCTCTACAATGTACCATTTTCCCCCAAGTTCTTGATTATTTTCAATCCTTTCAGGAAATTAAGTCCCAGAGGTTAATGTTGTCTCAACAGTTACTCTGACAGATTGTTTCAGAAAACATGACTGGAAGAAATGTCAACGATAAGATGATTATAGGAAGGGGAGAAAAAACCAAAATATTGTCTGGTGTGGAAGACTTTAAAAAAACAAACAAACAGATCTTCTGTTTGGTCTTCCTCATTTACCTGCATTTGGGGGCGCTGGGAATGGAGGGATGGATTTAGTTAATAGAATTTTGGTATGGAGACTTGAGTGTGAGAGTTGCCATATAGAACATATTTAAGACAGATTCTTTCACAGCAAGTTTCAAAGAGGTTCTGTTCTTGCCCTACACGGGAATTTCCCAGTATGATGCATGCAGACTTCGTGTTTTCCAAATAGCTGGCTGAACAGCTTCTGCACTTGGCTCTGAGACATCACACCCTCCTCCTCTGCTCCTGCTTTGTTGACAGCTGCCTCTTCATCTCCTCTGAGGATCTTTTCCTCTTCTTAGTTTCCAAAAATTGTAAAGTTTTTGTGTTTAAGTCAGACTTCTTGACTGCCTTTTCTATACTGTCTCTCCCCCTAGATTCTCTCTCTTGCCTTCAAATGCCAGTGGTTTAGTGATAACTCTCAAATTTAGGGCCCAGCCACCCATCTGTTTTTTGGTTTACATATTCAGCTGTCCAGAGCTCTCTACACCCAAGGTGTCTGATAGGCATCTCAAGCTTTCACATATTCAGAAGTGAACTCTTAATTTTTTTTCCCTTATACACCATTCCCCCATCTTCTTGATGTCTGTAAGTAGCACATCCCGTTTGCCCAGGGATGTGCTACTTATTCTTCTGTTTTTCTTACACACTCCATCAGAGGTTTCTGTCTTTAAAATCTAAACCTAGCCTGGCCTGATGAGTTGATGTACTTTGAACACATCTATCCTGTATACTCTCTTACAGCTGTTTAAAGTGTTCACCATTCATAATAGAAATCTCATGGCTTCTTATCACCTCCGTCCTATTGTTCTTGTCTGTGCCTTGATTTTTTTTCTCAACTGGACACTGAAAAGGGTGAAAGTGTTAGTCTCTCAGTCATGTCTGACTCTTTGCCACCCCATGGACTATAGCTCGCCAAGCTTCTCGTTCATGGCAAGTTTCTAGGCAAGAGTACTGGAGTGTATTGCCATTCCCTTCTTCAGGGGATCTTTCCCAACCAGGGATCAAAGCAGGGTCTTCTGCATTGCATGCAGATTCTTTACCATCTGAGCCACCAGGGAAGCTCAATTATGTATATAATTTGAACTATAATACCAACTCATTTCATTCTGTAATAACATAAACTGTGTATCTGGTAGCAGGTACTGAGCTAGGCCTTTTAAAAGCCTTGTCTTATTCAATACACGCAACAAACTTATAGGTAGTTTATTGTCCTTATTTCACAGATTAGGAAACGGAGAAACAGCAGAAGCTCAGGAACCAGACAGACCATGAATTCATCATTCCCTTTCTGTGTGTACCTCCTCCACAGCAGTATACGGTACTCTTTATGCTTCTGGAGTACCCACTGTATGCCTGACACCCGAGATGTAAATTTAAACATTGTAAAGTACCTCAAGGGTGTCATAGTCTGCCAGGGAAGCAAGAAATGGAAACAACTTAGGAAACAGTTTAAGAATAGACTTTTGGACACTACACAAGCAGGCTTCTATACCAGAAAGTCCTGGTGTGCTGAGCATGACAAGCAAACATTTGTAACATAACTGGTACTATGGGCAATTTGCAGCTTTTTGTAACACTCAGACTTCAGATATTAGAAAAATTGGACTTGTTTAAAAATGTTTTGCTTGAGTAAAATATGTAAGAAGTGTTGACTTCTTGACGTAAGAGAATTCTGGATATCCATTGTAGATGCATGGGAATTCACATGGGCAGGTAACCAGAGACTGTGTTCTGCCATGAACACTGGAGACAACATAAGTTGGTTATGTAATTGCTTTTTAGGGAGAATTAGAACTAGGACTAAGGGGAAAAATTCCTACTTATTATATTTTTAAAAATGACTTAATAGCACTATGGGTAAGTGTGCCTTGCAGAGTGAACCCATGCTGGTTGTATGCCTTACCTAACTTAAATGTTGGAGCAGAAATCATGAATTTTGCTTTTTTTTTTTTTAATCTCCCCTACCATTTAATGTAGATTTCTAGTATGTACTCCGAAATTGCTTATGGTTTCTTTTCTTTTTTTAGTTTGAGTGTAAACCACACTCCTTCCACACTTTTGATCGAGGTTGAGTGGGCTAAAATGACAGGTCTTTCGCCCAGCACCTCAGCTGGGTGACTTAAATATTCTAGAGGGCCTGTGTTATTTCGTAAGAAGAATTGTTATATTTATGAGTCTTTGAATGCATGATGAGGTTAATTCAGGGGGAGAATTTTCTGCCGAAAGCAGTGTCCTTTTTCTCCTGTCAGAACTTACGGGTGGCCTCTTTTTGCCAAACATATTAATTACATGGAGACACAGCAACATTTTGATCCCTGGGAGGTATCCAGCCACAGATCTTGGGCAATTGAATTTCTCTAGTGATGTGTTTATGCAGCGGGTGTCATTTTCTTCAAAGGGCTTATTACATTGGAAGTTGCCGGATATATTGAGGAACACAAGAATTTCAAGGCCTGTGATAAAAATATAAACCCCTTAGGCTGAGCTTAAGGTGGATAATGTTTTTAGAATTTACTGGAGCCCTAAAAGCTGCTGATTGTGAATGTTGTCTGTATAAAATACAGTTCACCCTTTTCATTCAGTGCATTCATCATTTTTTTCAGTGATAAAAATCTCCCTGGGCTGCCTTGCTGTGTTTGGTTTTCTCTTTCTGGTATTTGAGGGGCCCAGGCTCGAGAGGATGAAAGTCAGGATGCTTTTCTGCTAGAAAGACATTACCTTTGCCAGCTCCCTGTCTCAGTAGGTGGGTCTGTCAGCTTAGGTACTTACTGAACTGGTTATTTTAATTACACCTGGATGGGGCGCTTCCTCTTTCAGTGGACTGATGTTTTCTTGTGCCTTTTGTCTTGTCTGCCACAGGCACAACCCGGTCTCCCAGAGAAGGAGAGGTGCCTGGCGTGGACTATAACTTTCTGACTGTGAAGGAGTTCTTGGACCTCGAGCAGAGCGGGACTCTTCTAGAAGTTGGCACCTATGAAGGTGAGCTGATCTGTATGGCAGCAATGAGTGTGCCTCTCTGCTGGGCACCGCAGAGGATCCTGGGCCATTGAGGCAGAGATGTTCTGTGGACTAGTGAAGTCTAAACATCTGTAGGAGATGGCAGTTCACCTTAATGGGATTAATAATAACAAAATATATGGAATAAGGCTTTGTGGAACTCTTTAAAAATACTTTTGATTTTTTTTTTCCTCCAGGATTTTTCTCCTTTAATTTGTTGATTTAAATGCGGGCATGTGTGAGTGTGGGCGTGTGTGTGTGTGTTTAATATGGGTATGTATGGTATTAGAAAGAAGAGGAAGAAGACTCATAGCATAAAATGTGACGTTATAGGTGGTGGTGTTTTAGTCTCAAAAGGACTGGAATGTCATTTGTACCACCAATTGATGTTTAATATATTTTGGAATAGATGATACATTTTCATGGAATATTTCAAAGCAGAATATTTCAGAAGTATTCAGTAAGTAAGCTCTTTCCTAGATCTATCTTCCACCTGCCTAATTTCCATTTCTCTTTTCCCCAGATACTAAAACCGGTGTTATTCATTTCTGATTACTCTTCTGAAGTTTTTTTTTTTTTTAATGTAAATACAAACACATATATGCAAGTGTCCACATACATGTATTTGTTTCATACATGTGTTCTCATATCTTCCCTTATAGAAGGTATATATGCTAGTTGGCATCTTACTCTTTTATATCATGAAAGTATGTCTTCTGAGTCTTTGAGGTTCAGTACTAGAGTGCTTTTTGTTTTCTTTTTTAAGTGAGTAAGTAATCTCCTGAATACGTGGACCATAATTTATTTAACTAGGTCTTTTTGAATAAACATTTTTTAATATTTCAAAACATGACTGTGTTGAATAACATGAGTATAAATCATTTCACATAGGTGAAAGTAAATCTGTAGGATGGGATCAAAGCCTAATGTGGGGAGAAAATTAAACTTACATCTTCTGAAGACAGTGTTATAGCTTGATTGTTTTGTTGAGTGTCATTATTTGAGACAGAAGGATATACTATGATACTGTTAATAACTGGATCAAGTTATTAAGTTTTGTGTACTTTTTAGAAACTCTCAAAATCTGGATTTATGGGACGAACACAGTGGCATTTTGCAGATGAGATTTAAAAACAAAGGATGAATACAAAATAGACTAATTTTCTTAGGGGCATTATAACTCTGACGTGATAATTGCTCTGTTTCAGGGGCACTTTTTGCAGTGGGGACAGGGAAGAATGTTAACTTTGTGCCTACTGTTCATGTCCAAATTTTGAATATACATTTAACATTAGGTAGATATTAATGAGATTCCTGATTGTGAATACAAGAAGATTTGCTTTGAGTATTGCTGGTTATCCATTGTTGTGAAAGTCGCTCAGTCATGTCCAGCCCTTTGCAACTCCATGGACTGTAGCCTGTCAGGCTCCTCTGTCCATGGAATTCTCCAGATCAGAATACTGGAGTGAGTAGCCATTCCCTTCTCCAGGGGGTCTTCCCACCCCAGGGATCGAACCCAGGTCTCCTGCATTGCAGGCAGATTCTTTATCGTCTGAGCCATCGTTATCCATTGTTGTCGTTTCCTTGAAGTATTGGGATTTGACTGGGGGTTGGTGGGCTGGGAGATCTGAGAGTGCCCCAAGGAAGAATGATTTGTTCAGACTGGTTCATATATACAATGGAATATTACTCAGCAATAAAAAGAAATGCATTTGAGTCCGTTCTAATGAAATGGATGAAGAGTGAAATAATGACATGGATGAAGAGTGAAGTAAGTCAGAAAGAGTGAGACTAATATCGTATATTAATGCACATATATGGAATCTAGACAGATAATACCTCTGATCCTATTTGCAGGGTAGCAAAGGAGACGCAGACATAAAGGACAGACTTTTGGAAAAACTGAGGGAAGGAGAGGGTGGGATGATTTGAGAAAGTAGCATTGAAACATATACATTATCATATGGAAAATAGATAGCCAGTGGTATGACACAGGGAACCCAAAGCTGGTGCTCTGTGACAACCTAGAGGGCTGGGATGGGAAGGGAGATGGAAAGGCGGTTTAAGAGGAAGGGGACCTATGTATACCTATGGCTGATTCATGTTGATGAATGGCAGAAGCCATCACAATATTGTAAAGTATTTATCCTCCAATAAAAAGAATTGACCTAGTTGTGAGGTTAGAAAAGGGATGGGGGCTCAGTGGATATACCAAGAGCTTCTTCAGTGTGTTCTTTTGTAAATGTGAATATGGTTAAAAATTCACGTGGCTAAGAAGAGAGCAAGTGTTGGATCCTCTTTGCTGTAAGAAAGTGAGTTGTCCTGTCTGAAATCACTTATTATGACCATCAGAGGAGCTTTAATCCAGAATATAAAAAATATTCATTTGCATGTTTGGAGAGGTTAAGGGTGGGAGTGGCTGTGCAAAGCCAAAGAGTACTTTGTTGAAAAAGAAAAGCATGTGATTAGGTAACAGCATATCAGGGACAAAAAAGAAAATCAACTCATTTTATTGAGGTGTTTATGTTACAAGTGGTACGTAGGTGGAGTCACTTTTTTCCCCACTAGTTTTATCGCTTTGACAGAGGTAGCTATTATCCCCAGCTTTTTCGATGAGGATGCTTAGACCAGATAGCACTTTGGGACTTTGTTAAGGTTGTGCAGCTGGTTCCAGAAGGCGAGAGCCAGGAAACAGACCCGGCTGTTGGATTTTTAGATCCCATGCTCTTTCCTGGAAATGCCAAGATGATACTGATGTAACCAAAAAGTTGTGATAATAGACCCTTAGTACTTTCACCCGACTTCTTGCTGGGCAACAACAGGAAAAAGTTTTTCAGAAAATGTCTAGTCATCCGTCTTTCTGTGAATGTCATTCAGTTATTTTAGAGTTGAAATTCTCATGCTGCATATGGGTCCAGTGTCTTTTAGCCTTTTACCTGTGTTCTTCAGCATTTTGACCTTTTGGCTGTATGATTTCCCTGCTGTACAAGACGGCTCCTAATTTTTTGGTAGCAATTGGAATGTATTGTATTGACTTTCATAAGGTGAAAGCAAAATGGAATTTGTATGATATGCCAGATAGTGTTACAGGAATAGGGCTGGAGAGATCTTTGTGAGCCCCTCTGGGCCCCCTTAATGGGGATTCTGTCAACTGGACACTAACAAGCCTGCAGGCTGGGCTGTGGCCCTGCCAGAGTTTAAGTCTCAGCCCCTTTGCTGCTGAGCTGTGTGCCCTCTGGCAAGTTACTTAATGCTCCATGTCTCCTTTTTCCCTTCGGTAAAATGAGGATAATAATAGTGCTTTCTCATAGGTAGGATTAAATGAGACAATAATTGGAAAGGGCTGAGCACAGCGTCTGACACACGTAAGCTCTCCGTCAGCATTAGCTCTTATATTTACACACACGATTGGCCCCAAATTGCCACCCTGTTGGATGGATTCTCTCCTCCTTCTCCTAGTCAGTAAACTAGTGGATTTACCAGTAAAATATCTTTATTTACTTCCCTAGGTACTCACTGTCTATTTCCCTTGCTCACATTTTTTCCCTCTTGTCCTGACCTGGCTCCAAAGAGGAAAACACCGCAACGCAAATCACTCTTCAAAGCAAGACTTTTAAACAGCTTGAAGTAAAAGTAATGAATATACACTATGGAATTCTTTCTAGAGTAAAGAACTTAAACATCTTTAAGTCTGAGTTGATTCTCCTCCTTCTCACAGGAAACCTCTGTTAAGGGTCTGGTGCAAAGATTCAGAAAACATAGACATAAATGGCATAAACCTAAGTATTGCTGTCCGTCGACTTAACACATCCTGGAGATCTTTCCAGTTACCCCACGCAGTTCCACCTCATTCTTTATAAATGCTGCAAAATATCCCATTGTATGAATTTATATAGTTGATTTAACTAGCCCCCTGCAGGTGGACATTTAATATGCCTCCTTCCCCCACCTTTTAATGTTTTGTAAACAATACTGCTGCGAACACCTCTGTACAAATGTCTCACTGTACTGTTTTGAATGGATTTATAGAGGAAATTCCTGGCAGTGCAGTTTTAAAGGCAGCCCTTCTGTGCCTACATGGTTCATTTCAACATTTTCCATGGCATAGGGTGTGATGTATGGGGCAGAAGATCAAAGTAGCTCTGCCTTTGAAGGTGCTTATGCTTCATAGTGATTTATTTCTGACAGTGTTTGTTCAGTATATACATGATGAGTGCTTTTCAAAGTGCATTATGTATAACAACTCACTTAATTATCCAGTAATCCTATGAGCTGAGGACAGTTTGTCCCCATTTTACAGAAGAAGAGTATGAGGCCCAGAGATGCCCACTGTCTTTTTTAACTCCACATGGTGAGCCCAAGATAGAGCTGGCATTCAAACCCAGGCTTATCTGGCTCTAGGGTCTCTACAGCCCGTCAGTCTTGGGAGGCAAAATAATTTAAACAGCTTCTAGAGAAGTGATGAGTGCTCAGAGAAGAGAACTACAAGAGTGCTCCATTGACGCTAACATTAGGGTCAGTCCCCTTTGATCTGAAGCTTGTCAGAGGATCTCATGAGTTCAGGTGTGTTAGCACCGACCCTAAAGCCTGAATCTCGAGAAAGCAAATGCAGTGTGAACCAAGAAAAGGTCAGAACGTGTGTGCTAGAGATGGAAGATCAGGGAATCATTTCTTGCTTCCTGTACAACCAATGCCATCCAACAGGACTTTCTTCAGTGATGAAAATGTTCAATATTCCGAGCTGTCCAACACAATAGTCACGGACCACATGTGATTTTTGTGACTGAGAAGCTGCATTTTAAAATTAATTTAGTTTAAACTAATTTAGCCTTAAATAGTCCCATGTGTCTGATGACTGCCATATTTTCTAGGGCAGTTCTAGAATGAAAGCTTCTGCAAGGATGGTTGAGGACCTACTCAAGAAGATCTTTCTCTTCTCCGTCATCTGACTTCAGAGAGCTAAGGTCATCTTTAAGAGCTAATCTCCTTTTGGAAAACATAGTTTTAAATCCTCCCAAAGAGGATGTCACTACAGAGGAGAGGTGATCTTCTTTATGTACATTCTGTGACATATATAGGGCAGACAAGTAGAGTGAACCAATAAAGCCTCAAGGCCTGATAACCTTCTGAATATTCTTTCAGGTCCAGTATTTGTTTGGGGTTTAGAATTTCAGGGTTGTAAAAGTTTAAACTGAAAGGCAGTAGAGCTCATCTCTTCAGAAAACAAAACCGAGGTCCAGAAAGAGAATGTCTAAGACACTAAAGGGAATTGGGGACCAAATCTGGCCAAATGCCTTTCACTAAGGTCATGTCCCAGGCAGGACTGAAATGCTCATCTTGCCTGAGTCTGCTGCTTGGAAATGGATACTCTTCCTGTAGACTCTCTTACTAGTTTGTGCATGCATCCATTTAACCATTAATGATAAAATGTTTAGCAAAACCAGACATGATTGTTGTCCTTAGAGGGCTAACAGTAGTCTGTAGCTCCTAGTAGACTGTAGCCTGCCAGGCACCTCTGTCCATGGGATTCTTCAGGCAAGAATACTGGAGTGGGTTGCCATTCCCTTCTCCAGGGGATCTTCCCAACCCAGGGATCGAACCTAGATCTCCCACAGGCAGATTCTTTACCATCTGAGCCACCATTTTTAAGGCAGTGTCACATTATTATATCAACGGTATGAAAAGTTTATGTGGACTTGCTAATGTATTAGTTATTAGAAGAAGAGATAAAAGATTCAGGTGATGATATTCCACCTAGGATGACTCCTGCTTCTGTTGGAAAGATGTTGGTACTGTTTGCTTAGATTAGAAACACTGGGAAAAGCCAGGATTGGTGTGGGGTGTCAGGGGCTCCATGATGGAATTTTCCACCCCCATCAGCTGTAATGCTGGCATATTATGTGTATCCTCCAACAGAGTAGATGCCCTTTGTGACTGTTTAAGGAACCTAAGTATTACCCCTCACAAAGGCATACGAGTTATGAGTAGAGTTCATAATTGGTCTCAGCTCTGCAGTTTGAGCCAACTCCTCATTCTGTCACTGGCTGCAGTCAACATCAAGGCAAGACACAGAAGACAAGACTAAACGTGTCTTTCCTCCTTGGCCCAGCTTAATTGCGACACTGAGCTCATTTATTGGATGGCATTCTTGAAATAAATCAGAAGCACCATCTCCTTTTTTCCTTGCTTTTTTTTTTTCTCCTGTTGACATTTTTGCTCAATACGACAGGTCACTGCCTCAGCCAGCCCTTGGGACTTCTCTGGGAGAGAGTTTGTAAGGGCGGAATGTTCAATGAGGGTGGTTCCAAACATGCCTGTTTTACAAATGCCTCTGGGTAGAAGAGGCTGATTGATTATACACTCTGAGCTTGCAAAGCTTTTCCCTCAGCATGGAAGTGCAGTCCCAATGTGACATTTCCAGTTGTAGTTATGTGTTGCATATCTCTTCATGCTAATTAGGAAGGGAGTATGTCTGTCAGCCTTCAATAATGGTACTGTTCTGCTTCTTAGAAGGTCTGCAAAAAGGCAGTTGCCAAGGGTCTGCTTTGGGGGGACATAGTAATAAAGGTGGGGTGAAGAGAGTTCTTGTTTGTCATTGAAGAAGACGAGACCGTCTGGAGTCCTGTTCTTTGGCAGGCCTCAGCAGCCGTCTGTTGTGATAAGCTCTGTTGGCAAACTCCACTGTGGAGTGTTCTCTGTTGATAATGAAAGAACCAAAGGAAATCTGTATGACAATTGTATGTTCCTCTGCCTTTCAAGACAAGGAAGCCAAGCCCAGGGACGTTTTGGTTAACTTTCTGCTCAGAGATCCCCAACCATTCCTGGAGTCGAGAGCATAGACAGTGAAGACAGATCCATGTTTAAATGCCAGCTGTCATTAAGCAGTGTGTGAATGTCAGTTTCTTCGTCTGAAAATGGGAATATTATTTTTTTTTTTCTGTAGAATTGTTAATGATTAGAATAAGTGAGGGAGAAGGCAATGGCACCCCACTCCAGTACTCTTGCCTGGAAAATCCCATGGCTGGAGGAGCCTGGTAGGCTGTAGTCCATGGGGTCGCTAAGAGTCAGACACGACTGAGCAATTTCACTTTCACTTTTCATTTTCATGCATTGGAGAAGGAAATGGCAACCCACTCCAGTATTCTTGCCTGGAGAATCCCAGGGACGGGGGAGCCTGGTGGGCTGCCATCTACGGGGTCGCACAGAGTCGGACACGACTTAAGTGACTTAGCAGCAGCAGCAGAATAAGTGAATGTGTAGGTAGCAACATATGGTAGATGCACAATAAAGGTAACTTTTTGTTAACGTTCTTTAAATATGTGCTTTGATAACAATACCCAATTTTACATCTTAGAGCTGCTTAGAGTATCAGGAACAACTGATGCTGGGGTTTATTACATGCTCATATTGTGCCAAGCACAGTACTGAGTGCTTTATATATGTGATCCAGTTTAATCTGGCAAAAACTCTGTTTCACGAGTACTGGTCTTTCTACATGAGAACCGAGGCTGGAAAGAAAGCGGTCCCTTACCTTGTTCAGGATCACAACACTATTAACTTACTTTGCCCTTTCTGGTCTTAAATTCAAAGCCAAATGGCACGAGTAAGAACAAACCTCTACTTACAGAGCATGGGCTTCTTATCCTTCTGTGCATGCAGATCATAGATTTGTAGAGTGGAGCAGGTCAGTCAAGAAAGAATAAATAGAAAGTGATGGGCGTTTTATGAATGATACCATCATGTGTTGAGTAAGCAAGTGGCAAAGTGAAGTGATGTGGATCTGAGATAATTCAGATAGAATTGATGGCCTGAAAAGAAACTGCCATGAGTCATGCTCTTAAAAACCAGATCCGCAGTATAGGTATTGAGCATCCTGGGCTGGGCTTTGTGTGTGCTATCTCCACTTGATTCAGTTACTCATTCTGCAGAGAATCACCGAGTGGCACCGTGTGCCCGGCACCATGTTTGTTTTGGGAATGCCGTAGTGCACAAAACACATGTGGATCCTGCCTTCATGGAGCTTACAGTTTAGAGGTAAAGACAGATATCATTTCATTAAATAGCCTGATAAACTGAGCAAAGGGCCTTGGGAAGGAAGAGATACAAGCTTCCCTAAAAACATATACTGGAGACTTTGATCTAGTTGGTGGGGACAGAGGATCAGCAGGTGGTATTGGGATGAGAAGCAGAGGAAAGAAAGTTAAACAGAGAGAAGAGTGAGTGCAAGAGCTGTGAGGTGAGTGGGGGCACAGATTGCATATGAGGCCTGAAAGAAAACCAGTGAGATTTGAGCAGAGACAGCAAGGGGTTCAACTGTGAAGCTTGCCTGCAGAGCCTGCAAGGGTCAAACATGCATGACCTTGAGACCAAGACAAAATCAGATATGCTGGATCTATGTCCTTAAGTACTGTATACATATTTGTGCTTTACAAAGAGCAAGAGTAAGGTTTTTGGACCCCACACATCTTACCCTGGGCTTCCCAGGTGGCTCAGTGGTAATGAATCTTCCTGTCAATGCAGGAGACGCAGGAGACTTGAGTTCGATCCCTGGGTTGGAAAGATCCTCTTGAAGAAGAAATGGTAACCCACTCCAGTATTCTTGCCTGAAAACGTCCACGGACAAAGGAGCCTGATGAGCTATAGTCCATGGTGTCACAAAGAGTTGGACACAACTGAGCACACACTCAACTTTTGCCCCTTGGGTATAGTATTGCCCCTTTGATAATAATATGCTCTAGATTTCCAGCCATTCGTGGTCATTGTCATCCTGTCCTGCTGTTTATTTTCAAAGCTTGTTCTGTTTGGAAAAAGACAAGCAAGCCATCTCTCCCTTCATCTCCCCCACCCCTGCCACCTCCCAGTTCTAAAGAAACATAGGACTACAGGACAAAGGACCTAAATGTGAATTCTTTTCTCTGATTTCTTCACCTTTGCTGCACAGAAGGTGGTCCATGGACCAGTATTATCAGCATCACCTGAGTCCTTGTTAGAAATTCAAAATTTCAAGCCCCACCTTGACCTTTTAAAAGAGAATCTTCATTTGATGTAACTATTATTTGTACAGAGTTTTAAAAAGTGATGTATACCATGCAGAGCATTTGTGAAAATCATGTTCTAGTTCATTTCTGCCTTTCCAGCATAGTGCCTAGCATAACAAGAGGTTCTCTGTAAGGAAATGAATGAATGAATATTAAATTTATACAAAGTGAAAGGCTTTAAAGATTTGATTCATTCTGGCTTAAAACTCAGGGTTGCAGTCCTCCTTCAATATTTTATCAAGCTCTAAAAATTTATTTGCAGTCCCCATTAATTTTTAACTGTGTGTCAGAAAATATTTTCTTTGGCTTGGTCATGGCCAAAGAATGTGCCTGTTAATTATGGCCATTGGTGGCTTCCTCTTGCGTCTTCCCTGCCCTCCTCTCCCTCCCCAGCCGTCATCCCTGCTGAGTTGTGTTGTGGAGCCAGTTCTGAAAATAGCAGCTGGGACATGCACAATTGTCACTTGGGAGAGAGCCCAGTCACCTCAGGAAGTGTGTGTTGGCTAACATGGGGACTGTGGGATGGTCAGGCTCGTGTCTCTTAGAAACTGTGCAGCCTGCCAAGTGATAACCTAAATTAATCTTTTATTCATGTATAATTCTTCAAGTGATTTTTACTTAGTACCATTAAGTGATCCATATAGTCTTCACAGAAAGTCTCTTGTGCATATTCTATGTAAGGTTCGTGTTTCTGGATAGGCTTGACTTGATGCTGACCAGAGTGGAAATGATTGATGAGGTGGAGAGTTTCCTGGAAGGGCAAGGTTTTGAATTTAAATGCCTGGAGGTCAAAATGAGTGGAGTGAGTAAATACATGGCGGGTGAAGGTAGTGTTGGTGGGAACGGTGGTAAACGGAGGAGTGCACGAGTCATCTTGCCCTTGGTTGTGTGGAAAGATAACGTGGCCAATCCCAGATTCAGCAAAAATCACTTCATTCACAGACCCATCGGAATTCCTCAAGTTTAAAGTTTTCTTCCATCTCTCTTATGTCCATGCCCCTTTATCTGCTCAGACCTTAGGGCACTCTTCTAGGTTGAGGTCAAGGTGTTTGTCTGGCAAAGGCTGAGACACACCAAAGATATCAGCCAAAACCTCTGTGCAGAAATCCTTAATTGTGTGTGTTCAGTTCGGTTGCTCAGTTGTGTCCGATTCTTTGCAACCCCATGGACTGCAGCACGCCAGGTTTCCCTGTCTATCACCATATCCCAGAGCTTGCTCCAACTCATGTCCATCGAATCAGTGATGCCATCCAACCATATCATCCTCTGTTGTCCCTTTCTCCTCCTGCCTTTAATGTTTCCCAGCATCAGGGTCTTTTTCCAATGAGTCAGTTCTTCGCATCAGGTAGCCGAAGTGTTGGAGTTTTTCAGCTTCAGCATCAGTCCTTCCGATGAATATTCAGAATTGATTTCCTTTAGGATTGACTGGTTTGATCTCCTTGCAGTCCAAGGGACTTTCAGAAGTCTCCTCCAACACCACAGTGTAGTGTGGTCCTGGTGAATTTGGTCACACACTTGTCACCAACATTGCCCATAAGAGACAAATATCAGGAAAACAGACCTTACAGTTTATCCAGCAGCATGTCTCAGTATATCCAGACTTGAATCAGAGATATCAGTTTTTAAATGTGGGTCACTAAATTCTTTATTTTGAAAAATGTATCTGCAGTGGAAAGTGGAACCCTCTGCCCTTAGGAAACACCACTTGATAGAAGCTTTTCTGTAAAGGTTGTAGGTAATACGCTAGAGAAGTTTGAATAATTACACTCTCTCGTATTTATAACACCTTATAGTTTACAGGGTACGTTCAAGAAAGTTACATCATTTGATTGTCGTGGTAATCCCTTGATGTTATTTGAGCTCATGCTGCCATTATCATATCACAGAGAAAGTATGAGATGATAGTAAGTAATTTGCTCAAGGTTATTTGGTCATTGGGAGGTTTACCTGCTTGTTCCTTTATGTCAGTAAAGTTGTGGTACTCTGTTACCATGTGGCAAGCACTTCAGACACATTGTCTCATTCATCCTACTAAGGTGTAAAGAGCTTCCTTTTAAAGATTCGAAACATACACTGTTAACATTAAGTATTATAGCATGTATCAAGCCTTGTAATGAAGTCTTTTGCAAGTGCTAAAAGCATTAAATGGACTGTCTCATTGTATCCTCATAATAGGATGAGTCGGCTCTTCACATCAGGTAGCCAAAGTATTGGAGCTTCAGCTTCAGCATCAGTCCTTCCAGTGAATATTCACTGTTGATTTCCTTTAGGATTGACTATTTTGCTCTCCATGCAGACCAAGGAACTCATGAGTTTTCTCCAGTACCACAATTCGAAAGCATTATTTCTTTAGCACTCAGCCTTCTTTATGGTCCAACTGTCACATTCATATATGACTACTGGAAAACGGAGCTTTGACTACATGGACCTTTGTCAGCAAAGTAATATCTGCTTTTTAATATGTTATCTAGGTTTGTCATAGCTTTCCTTCCAAGGAGCAGGCATCTTTTAATTTTATGGCTACAGTCACCATCCATAATGACTTTGGAGACCAATAAAATAAAATCTGTCACTACTTCCACTTTTACCCCTTCTATTTGTCATAAAGTGATGGGATCAGATGCCGTGATCTTAGTTTTTTTAATGTTGAGTTTTAAGCCAGCTTTTTCAACCTCATCAAGAGGATCTTTAGTTCCTTTTCACTTCCTACCATTATAGTGGTATCATCTGCATATCTGAGGTTGTTGATATTCCTCCCTGCAATCCTGATTCTAACTTGTGATCTATCCAGCCTGGTATTTTTGCACAATGTACTCTCCATATAAGTAAATAAACAGGGTGACAGTATGCAGCCTTGTCATATTCCTTTCCCGATTTTGGACAAGTCATTCTATGTAAGGTTCTCACTGTGGCTTTCTGACTCACATACTGGTTTCTCAGGAGACAGGTCAGGTGGTCTGGTACTCCCATCTCTTTAAGAATTTTCCACAGTTTGTTGTGATCCACATGATCAAAGGCTTTAACATAGTCAGTGAAGCAGAAGTAGATGTTTTTCTGGAACTCTCTTGCTTTTTCTGTGATCCAGTGATTGTTGAGCATACATTAATCTGTACTTTGCTGCTGCTAAGTCACTTCAGTCATGTCTGACTCTGTTGACCCCATAGATGGCAGCCCACCAGGCTCCCCCGTCCCTGGGATTCTCTAGGCAAGAACACTGGAGTGGGTTGCCATTTCCTTCTCCAATGCACGAAAGTGAAAAGTTAAAGTGAAGTCGCTCAGTCGTGTCCGACTCTTAGCGACCCCATGGACTTCAGCCCACCAGGCTCCTCCACCCATGGGATTTTCCAGGCAAGAGTACTGGAGTGGGGTGCCATCGCCTTCTCCGTGTCTATACTTTAGATTAACCCAAATGAAATTGCTGATATTTGACAGTTTGCCTTCTACATCAACAGTTGCATATGGTTCAGTCTAATAATATGTACTTTATCTGTCTCTAATCAATCTTATACTGATTTCCAGAAGCAGGAAACAACTATGAATAAGTGGGTTGTTTGGGGGGGAATTTGTAATTGTGTTGAGAAACGTGCTAATCATTTACTAACTTAAGAAAGACCCTGACCTCCCTTGAAAACTGAGGAAAATCCACATAAATTTGTCAAATTTAGGTAGAACATTTCTTTTCCAGACATTTATTTCTGTCATAAACAAGGATGTCTAAGTTTTAATTGATTTTTAAATGACAATAGCTTCATGAATGTTATAAAATTGTAATTATAAAACTATGAATCAAGAGTTTTTTAAATCACATCCTTTAGTGGAAGATTCTTATTTGTAGACATTGGTCTTACTTTAATCTCTAACTCAAAAATGTACACTATGTTTTGGTATGATAAAGATCATAAAGAATTCGGTAGAGCTTTGTCTTTATTTCTTGTTCACCATGAAAATTACTTTTTAAATAGTCAACTGTTTTATTTATCTAAACCCCACTTAGAATCTTCAGTTAGTGAAAATAGTCAATGCTGCGGCCTTCAACTTAAGAAAGATCCTTAAGACCCTCGTCAACTGCGAGTTTCAACTTCATCAAATGGGCAGCCTTTGGTGTAACCTGTTGAGAAACACACGCTGAGTCTTGGCTTATGCGTGTGTGCATTTTCCCTGCACTTGTGTTAGTCCCTAGAAACACACACGGATGCCGTTTCTTCACGCTGGTTCCACTCTGTCTCTGTACCTTTGAGTCAGAAAGCTGAATGAAGGTTTTGAAGAGGTCGAGATAGCACCTTGTGTGAGAGAGTGTAAGCCACCAGAATGTGCTCATCGGCTTCTGTGTGGTTTCCTTTAAGTTCAAACATGGTGCCCTTTAGTCTGCTGCTCTTTTTAATATGTGTGTCCAAGATTTCCCTGCTGACACATGCTGTTTACACCACTCTCAAAGAAAGTGGATGCATATGTTCATAAATTCGATGATTCAAAAAATAGTTTAAAGAAATAATGTTCATAAAGAAAATTTAATATAAAGATAAAGCAATGTATATAAATTCTGTAATATCTGTGTGTCTCATACAGAGAATCATACTCCTTCTTCTCTGCTTCTGTGCTTGTATCATTAAAATGTGTATTTTATATGATTTAATTATGTGGTGAGGTTCGACAATGGGATATGATTCTTGGGAAGAAACAGCGTGTATAGGATTTGTTATTATTTACAAATTTTACTTTAGCAAGCACAAAACTAGAGACATTACATAGGATTTTTTGTAGGGCTTAATAAGATCTGTCTATCTGGCGTTACTCTAAAAGATGTGAGATGGTAAGTGGACGGTTGGCAATCTGATGTTGATGCTTTTGGTCATATGGTCACTGAATATTATTGATTTTAAGCTGTCGTTTTCAAACGTTGCCCATTCGTGAATTACCTTCAAGATTTTGTCTGTATCTTGTTACAGGGTCCATTATTTTCTTGACACTTTCTTTAAAATAACTTAATTGTTAACTTGTGTTCAAAAGGAACATCATTGCTACCATTGTTATTATGTACTCAATTAATTTCTTATTAAATATATATGCTTTTTTTAAACTTAAAGTTTAATCTTTACATTTTAAAAAGTCAATTTTAATTGCTTTATCACTTAACTTTTTAAAGTAAATATTTTATTTTACTAGTTAGATTTCTGTACTGCACACTAAAAATATACACATTTTAAATTAAAAAAAAAAAAAAATTAAGACATAAAAGCCTATCCTGGTCCTGCCCAGAGTCACTTTGCACATGAGAGTCAGAGCTGAGCCAAACTCTAGAGGGAAGTGGCTAAAAATGAAAATGGGCACTGACCAAACAAGTGACCCGTGAAGGGTGCCACTCTGCCACTGCTGACCCAGAGTTTCCTGTGAAAGCTAGGCAAGGGTTTGTTCCAGCCACACATGGCTGTGCCAGTCAGACCTGCCATTCAGTTAAAGAGGTGCCACGTGGTGTTCACGCTCTTTTTTTAAAAAAAGTACTGCTTGGGTTCCCTCTTGAGGAGTTTCCTTATTAAGGGAGGGTGACCTCCACTGTGTCAGCTTGTAAGGGTGCTGGCGGTAATGAATTTGTTATTTTGTGTGCCACTCACTCCAAATTGGATTCTGCATTATGCTAGTGCATATATGTGAAACGGTGACCAATTGAAATTCAAATGTAATGAGGATGAAGCTTTTCCATTCTGCACAGCCGCTTTTGTTTTCATCCCTAGTAGGTTCTTTCCCCACCACAATGCAGCTTTCCTCCTGGCTTCTGAAATCTCCATGTCTAACTGGGTAGGACCAACATGTTTTCTTACCCATTCCAGAAATGAAATACAGTTTGTTCTGGTTTTCTAATCTAAAAAAAAAAAAAAAAAAAAATTTTTTTTTTTTGAATGGGCTAAGAGATTTGGATTTGCAGACTTGAGAAAAACAAAGTATTCTTTCTAAAACATGCAAATGTGTCTCTCCATCACCTAGGAAACTATTATGGGACACCCAAACCTCCTAGCCAGCCAGTCAGTGGGAAAGTGATCACGACGGATGCCTTGCAAAACCTTCATTCTGGCTCCAAGCAGTCGACCCCAAAGCGAACCAAGTCCTACAATGATATGCAAAATGCTGGCATAGTCCACGCGGAGAATGAGGAAGAGGATGATGTTCCTGAAATGAACAGTAGCTTTACAGGTAAAGACCAGATGATGCTCCCCCTCAGTGGACTTGGGAAAGGAGGGCGGGGGGAGGATTTACAAGGAGTTGTGAGGAGGTTTCTGTTCTCAGCAAGAATTTGGAAGGATCACCAAAATTCAAACTCTGACCACACAGTGCTTATGGAAGAGATGGTCTTTTTATCCTTTTCCTGTGCCCAGAAATTTTTTTTTTCTTTTTTAAATTTTATTAATTTTTTTAATTGAAGGATCATTGCTTTACAGAATTTTGTTGTTTTCTGTCAAACATCAACATGAATCAGCCATAGGTATACATATGTCCCCTTCCTTTTGAACCTCCCTCCCATCTCCCTTTTTTTTAAAATTTTTATTTTTAATTGAAGGGTAATTGCTTTACAATACGGTTTTGGTTACTGCCATACATTAATGTGAATCGGCCATAGGTATACATATGTCCCCTCCCTTTTGAACCTCCCTCCCACTAGGTTGTCAGAATACTGGCTTGAGCTCCCTGGGTCATACAGCAAATTCCCACAGGCTGTCTGTTTCACATGTGTTCGCGGGTATGTCTCCGTGCTACGCTCTCCGTTCGTCCCACCCTCCCTTCCACCACTGTGTCCGCAAGTCTGCTCTGTATGTCTCAGTTTTCCACTGTTGCCCTGTGATGGTTCATCAGTACCGTCTTTCTAGATTCCACATATATGCGTTAATATACGACATTTGCGTTTCTCTTTCTGACTTACTTTGCTCTGTATAATAGCTGATCTTTTCCCTGGTTTTTTTTTCATGCTTCTTGTCAAGAATCTTTTAACTTCACCCAGCTATCTTAAAGGGACAGGAGGGAAGTGTTTGTAGAAGGAAATAAAAAATAATCGGCATCCTTTCTCTCTCTTCAAAATGATACCTATAAGAATCACTATTTTGTTCATTTATTACTTGGCCTTGACACTGCTCCATAATTATGGCTGATTGTTTATAAAGAAAAGTAGGAGAATTTGTTTAATATCACTTTGATGCTATATGGAATGCATCCTTTTATCTCATACCTTTGTAGATAGAGATACAGTGGAAGTAAATCATGTTTTCAGTTAATTAATGCAAAGTTTACTACATTCCATAAGAAATAAAAAATGGAAAAATAATAAATATTCTAAGATTATATTTTGTATATGTATTTTATGTTGCATAGCATATATTACTCATTGCAGTATAATTTTTAATATACAGTCAGAGCTATCTATGCTCTAGCTTAGTAGGCTATATTTTATGAAAGGCTCTTCAAGGACAAACCCTCTGCATAAAGCTATGCAGATTAGGAAGTGCACATTCCTGGGAGGCACTGTTCACTGAGGCCATGATGTATGCTCTGTAGGTTAGCACAGTGACCCAGAATGGGTCAATAATATTTTTGGCTTTGTGGGGGTTTAATACACAGAGTAACTCAAAATTTAACAAATGCATAAGACATGAGTTACTCCAGTCTATAAGGTTGTGACTTTGAAGACCATCTTGTTTCTTCTGTTTTTCCTGTACTTGTTTTCTTTGATATTTTAGAATATTTTCCTCCTTGTGCTGTCAAGTCTAACAGTCTTTCAGAAAAACAGCTTCTATTAGTTGAGTGCTTTCTACTGCCTGTATGGACCTCTCTGAAGCTTTCTCATTCATTGAACACAGAAGTCTAAAATTTTTCAAGTTAACAATTAAAAAAAAAATGTTTTTGGTGGCTTATCATCATAACAGTAGCCCAGCCATTCTGCAAGAAGCACTAGAGAAAGGAGGAGACCCGGTTTGCTACCCTAGCTTTGTTCTTGGTAGCTGTCTTGTTATGAACTTAGTATCTAACTTCTCTAATTACTGATTAGGGTTCAATCACATCAGGTTCCCCCTTCCAGCTTTAAGGATTCAAGTTCATGAAAATTTCCATTTTCTTCATTATGCCGGTCACTGACCTATTGTTAACAGTATCTAGGAGAAATTTACCTGTTTTTACTTAGGCATTTATTGAAATCAGCTAATTTTACCTACTTCAAAATATTTTATCCATATATAGTAGCTGTCACCAAAATGAAAGCACATTATGGATAAAAAAAAAGGGTCTTGATTTTTCAGCAAGTAAGACTAGCAAATCACGATATAACCCCAAAATATAGACGTGTACCTTTGTATGTCCTCCATTGACTAAGTAGATTTGTTGGTACAAAGCATGAACAGAGCAGGGATAGCTCATTGTAGGTCTGGGTGTTTCCTAATTTCTAACTGCTAAAAATCTCTGTTGTAGAAGCCAAGCCTCAGAAAATCTGACCTTGTAACACCCCTATTTGAAATCCTGGTGTCAAAAAAACCAAAAATCTGGCCCCTGGTCATCATTGCTAAAAGCAGTCTAAACATTCATCTATGCACAAAGAAAGAAAGCTGATTGTCACCTGATCAGATGTACAGGGAGAGAATTGATCTTGAGATAGACAAGCAATCGGGCATCTTCAGTATGCAAGGGATATGTTGAATATGTCTTCTTATTTACCAGACTGCAAGTATGACAGCTGAGAAGCTGTCATACTCTCACCCGTGTGAATTCTTCGAAATAATTGACACTGCCCAGTCTGTGAGATGTGTACCATGCCAGCTGTGTCAAAGCATATTGCATTCTGAACCACTGATAAGTAGCAATCCACCAGCCGCTTCGAGGTCTTGGCTCCTGGTTGGGCCAGTTGTGATGAAGGGTACCGGATTCAAATATAGAAACACAATACCGCTATTTAAAATGATATTTAACTAGGATGTTTTTAAATAATGGGCTGTTGGTACAATTTCAGCTGACATCTGCTTGGGTCTTTTGAAAGGAACACAGGATATCTAAATAACACACCTAAATAATATTGGCGCTGTCTGCTGCCAGAAGAACAGGCTACTGAAGGCCTGGAGCATCCTGGGGAGGTTGTGCCTTCCTTTCTGAAAGCGAAGATGGAGGCAGGAGCTGAGTAATGAGCAGTCATCCCAGGTTCATTACCATAGAACTTACTGTCGAACACAAGGCAGAAGGAGAATCGTCCTCAAATAATGCCCAAATTATAGATTTAAAGGAGGCCCTAGAGAGAGAATACTGTATGTGCTTCACAAAGATAGATGTAAGCTTAAATTGTTGGGCAAAACACACAGTTATTTACATAATAAATTAAAACTTTTTTTTAAAAGATTTTGTTCACTAATGAAAAACTTGGAAAATATATAACAAACCACTACAACTAAAAAGTAGTTGATGCATCCATCAACCGTATCTAAGAGACACCAAAAGTGTTATTTAATTGTCTTCCAAAACTTGTTTCCTCAACGGCTTCCCTATTGTTCAACATTAGGCTGCCGATGCTTCTTTTCATTAGTGATTAATGATAAAATACTGCTTTGGAATGTCAAGAGATAACGATATTACCAAAAGAGCTAATGTTTCCCAGTGCTCTGTGGCAGGCATTTTGGTAAGCTCTCATGCATATTACTGGGGAGTCCTAACCACTTGTCCAGTATTACTCAGCCAGTGAGGGTCAAAGCTGTCATTTCAACCCAAAAACCTTGACTCCAGAATCTATATGGCTTTGTGTTTTAAGTTAAGTTTGTTAGCCCTTTGCAGCATCAAAGGTTTTGACTGGTTATGTACACAGTGAGTGTACACATAAATCTAAATGCATGTGTAATTTAAAATAAGCTCCAGAATGTGTGTTTGACATGAGCTTATGTTCTCAAAGTCATCTTCAAAATCTCCTGAGTGTGTGTGTGTGTGTGTGATGTAAATACTGGGAAGTGTCTGCAAATGAAAATGTTTTCTGTGTTTGTTTATGGTTTATGAGTCTTTTTCACATGTATATTATAAACCTTTTGGAAATTTTGAGAAATAAGCAGTCTAACTATTATCTTCCCCATTTTGTAGACAGAAACCCTGAGAAATAGTGTTATCAATCCCACTGGGCAGTTGGAGCATGTAGCTTCTTATCTACTTGCCAGTCTCAGTATTCCAGTAATCCATTCTACCTGTCCTCTTTGGATACATTGGCAATCTTTAGTAATAATTTAGTAATCTAATCGTTAGAGCATGATAGCAGTGCTCTTAAATGTTTGTAAATTAAATGAAAGAGTTTTTGAAGTCAGAGCATGTGT
This sequence comes from Bos grunniens, assembly GCF_055505025.1. NCBI lineage: Eukaryota > Metazoa > Chordata > Mammalia > Artiodactyla > Bovidae > Bos > Bos grunniens. The sequence goes on from NC_141186.1 coordinate 36,285,304, forward strand.
CAGGGTCAAAGCTGTGATAAGGAGTATGAATTTTTAAAATCTGCCCCACTCTCTCATTTTTGAACTTCTCATTTTCTTTCAGAGAATGAGAATGTTTAAGGTTCTATTGAAAAAAGAAACAGAAAACTAAACATATCAAGCTGTATGTGTTTAATATCTATCTTTTTTTTTTCCCAAAAAAATTAACTAGATGGAAGGAATCCTTGGGTAACACATGTCAAATTGTCATGATGTACATTTTAAATATCTTACAGTTTTGTCAGTTATACCTCAAAGCTGAGAAATTAATATCTGTAACTTTTCGTATGTCAGTTATATGTAAATAAAGTGGTTTTAAAACAGGAAGACACTGAGACCCTATAAAATAAATAATTGGATAATTTAAAATAAGGATTCATTGCTAGAGGAATTTCTTTTTTCTCTAGGAAGTTACAATTTACATATATGTATTTCCAGTGAGCTAATATTCCCTTCATGTAGTCGAGATTTTGGAATGCTGGCAGGACTTTCTTCCTCTCCCTCCTCTCTCTTCTTCTCAGCATAAATTGTATACATTAGGTATTAAATCACATTATTTCTCTTTTCATCTGTAGTGAGCTACCTATGGCTACCATCCTTTTCCTGTTACATCTAGTTTCTATTAAAATGGGTTAATTAAGATTTTTCAGTCAAATTATTCAGTGTCTACTATTGTCCCAGCATTTCTCTGACTCTTAAATGTCATATTAAGAGATGACCACTGACTTTGGCCCTGGGTATTTCTGGTAGCCAGTCCTGGTCCTGAGCTCTCTGGAGCACTCTGAGCGCCAGGTGCTTTGGCAGCTGCTTTGCGTGTATTGAAAATGTTCCATTCTTATAGTGCATGTGTTATGCCCATTTTACAGATGAGAAAACAGATGCCCAGAAAGGTAAAGTCTCTTTCAAAGACACACAGCTAGAAACAGGCACACTGTGATTTGATCTGTGGTTTGATGTCTAATCCATCCTTTTCTGCCTGTTTGTTATGAATCTGCAGCCTATGGGCCAGCTCTGGCCAGGAAGAAAAGATTAATAATAACAACTTTAATGAGAAAGATGAGGTTTATTGTATATTAAAAACTGTTCTGAGTGCTTTACATAAACTAATCCTCCCTACAATCTTATAAGGTAGGTACTGTTACTATTCTGACTGTAAAGATAAGGAAACTCAAGCACGTAAAGGTTGAGTAAACCCAGTAAACATAAAGCCAAGATTCAGACTCAAGTAGACTGGCCTCACAGTCAGTGCTTATAGTCACTACCTTTCTTTTTTCTTTTTTTTTTTTGCTTGAGCCAGACACACTGCTTTATTTTGTTAAGGAATTATGATTGGTAGATTGGTAATTTTTGCATCGAAATATAAATTTCCACCTTCTCGTAAAGAGTCAGAGATCTGGAAACCCTGAGTCCACTTTTTTCAGGATGTTAATTGCCTAGCACAGAGTTCTCTACTTCCTTCTGATAGGATGTAGTGTTCTGGATATCCGTTATTTGTACCATGTGGCTGCACCGTACTCTGGCACATTGCCAGCTGACTAAACCTATCTGAGAAACTAAAGATTCCAGTGAATTTTTTTTTTTTTTTTTAGTACTTTTTGTATCTCAGTCTTCAAAATGTAATGCTTGTACTTGAATCTCAATCACCTGGGTGCTCTCAAAGTATGTATTTTGAACCTAATTCCAAATCTATTCTCTGAAGTAGGGAGCCATGCCTGAAGGAGGGAATGGCATCCCACTGCAGTATTCTTGCCTGAAGAATCCCATAAACAGATGAGCCTAGAGGGCTACAGTCCATGTGGTCACAAAGAGTCAGACATGACTGAGGAGACTTAGCACACATGCATGCTTTTAATTCTTGCCAACTTTTGAATTTTTGTTATTCATTACCAATTTCAAGGGCTTTTCTGGTGGCTCAGCTGTGAAGTGTCTGCCTACAGTGCAGGAGACAGAGGAGACACAGGTTCAGTACCTGGTTAGGGAAGATCCCCTGGAGTAGGGCATGGCAACCCACTCCAGTATCCTTGCATGGAGAATCTCATGGACAGAAGAGCCTGGTGGGCTACAGTCCTAGGGTTGCAAAGAGTCGATCACGACTGAAGCAACTGAACACATACGCTCACACCAGTTTCAAACTGTTTCTCCCATGGTGGCCTAATTTCCTCTTTTTTTCTTCTAACTTAAAATTTTACTAATCGCCACTCATGGGTGCAAATTGTAAAAGCAGTTCAGATTGGTTTAAGCAGGAGAGGGAGTTGAGGGGATCAAGCAATTGGAGAAGCCAGGAGTACATGTAATGAGAGAGGCTTCATCAGGGGTTTTGGGTGACTTTCTCATATTTCATCTTTTCTCCATGAGGGTTTAGTTCTCAGATAAGCCTTGCCAAGGTTCATCAAGATGGCCATCAGCACCATCAGCATTCTCATCTCACAACATGAGACTCTACCAGCTTATTAATTTTAGCATCAAGAGGCTACCTCTTGCCTAATAGTTCAGCAAGCACTTGTATGCTGAACCATCAGTAGTTTGCTAGGGATCATGTGCCTGATCCAACCGTAAAGGCAAGAGTGAAATGGGTGTGACTTGAGCCTCCTGCGTGAGCTTGGAGTGGGCATAGGTCAGTGTCCACCCGGACCACACAAACCTCCGATGAAGGAGAAGATTTCCAAATGGAGATCTGAGTGGTTGGTACCAGAGGAAGAGGTTATAGATGCAGGGCATTGAAAGACCCCAGGCTTCCTTCTCCAAGGCAGTGGATATTTGGTGGAGGTAGTTGTTTAATAGGCTTGACGCATCCTCCATCCAGCTTTTGGATTGCCTTTATTCTCATGTGTGTCATTGGGAGCTACTCATCAGAGAAAGATTTGAAAGCAACCTTTTATTATTCCTCAGTTGGCTTTGAGTAAATCAGAAATGTCTGTAGGAGAACTATTGTGGGAGACAGAAAATGACTACATCCCCCGATTAATGTTTTAAAGTCCCATAGAGATTGACATTTAATATCATCAGCCTCTATAAAAATTCAACCAGAATGTCAACAATGCCGTTTGTGGAAACTCTGATGACATCCCCTCTGGATATTTCTAGTTAACAAGAAGGCAAAGAGATTCAGAAACTTAGAGCCTTCAAGACCCAAGTCAAATCAGTCCACCCACAGGATACTTTTTGGGGGTAACTGTCTTGGTTTTCACAGGAACATTCTACTCACTTTTCCAAAAGAGGCTAAACTGACTCATTGGTGGAGCTGTCTCTATATTCTAAACCTTTGTAGACTTGTTAGTTTGATTTGTCATTCTTTGATATTCACCACCATCTACCAAAAATATTTTAGATAAATTTTTACAAATGGATGATAATGTCACTATCTCTGTGTTTTCAGCATGGACTTTTTCCTTGCCCCAGAAGTCCTTTTGAGTCATGAAGCCAAATGATACCTAAGTAATGAGAGTTCAGCTCAGTCTGTGACTTGATGGCCTTCTTAAAGTTAGAGGGACTTGAGGGTTTGAGTCATGAATATGTTTCTTCTTTGACATTTCCGGGATTGTGAGTAATGCATTATTTGAGCGTATTTTCTCCTTTTCTTCTTTTTCAGTAAAATAAATTTGGTTCATCATGTCAGTGTTCTCTATTAAAAGAACTTTCCTCTAAGTAAAACAGAATATAGTTGATGTCCTGCAGTTAGGAAAGGATTTTAAGAACATAAGTGTGCACAATAATGATCACCCTGGTTTGGAGTATGATTGATGAATTTTTTTGTTTTCCTCTCTCTTTCTCTCTCTGGTGAATAAATAGCCGATTCTGGTGACCAAGAAGAGCACAGTCTCCAAGAAGCAGCACACCCACCTGTGAATAGTAGCATCATCGCTGCTCCCATCACGGACCCTTCTCAGAAGTTCCCTCAATACCTACCTCTTTCTGCAGAGGATAATTTAGGTCCTCTACCTGAAAACTGGGAGATGGCCTATACCGAAAATGGAGAAGTCTATTTTATAGAGTAAAGTACCATTATTTCTACTTGAATCTCTCCCTTTTTCCTCCCTATTTCCTTTCTCTTTCTCTAGCAGCTACAGATGTAAATTAACTCTAAAAGGATTGATCACATGCTGTTGGTCTTCTCTCCTACAATTTAACAAGTCTTGTACAAAAAAAGCAATTAGCATAACATCCTAACCATTGCATCTGAAGAGCTGAAGGAAGCATAAGAATAATTATTTCCCTAAAGAGTCAAACAACTAAATTATGGTGCATATATAAATTATGATATTATATATTAATATGAAGAATATATCTAGCTCCTTAGAAGAGGTAAATCCTTTGCTTTTTTTTTTTCTTAATTGGGTTACAGTTTCCTTTGAGTGTTAAAGAGTTCTTCACATATTTTTGATTCAATTTCTTAATTACATTTGTGATTTGCAAACATTTTGTCCAAATTTGATTTTTCATTCTTAACTGCATCTTTTAAAGAGCCAGAAGTTCTTAATTTTTATGAACTCTAATCACTTTCTTTTTTCCTTTGTGAATTGTGCTTTTATTGTGGAACCTAAGAAATCGTTACCTGACTTGAAGTCAAAATTCAGTCATTTTCTGCTATATTTGTTTTAGAAGTTTTACAGCTTACATTTTACATTTTGGTATATGATATATTTTTAGTTAATTTTTTTACATGGTGCAAGGCAAATGGGTTAAAGTTTGAGAATATAAAGATGTGAAAAGTCTTTTAAAATTAAAAACTTAAATATTATATAGTTAAACATTAGCAACCAATACTGGAAAGGAACAAAAAAATTTATAAAATTGAAACCTTTCTAGAAAATCTGAGCTAATATAATTTCTTAACCATGACAGTCAATTTTTAAAATTTTTTGTCCCTCCTTTTGAGATTTCCTATTAACATTCACCATAGTATTATGAACCTGTAAAAAATAAAAAGACCAATTAAACTTTGAAACAATTCAAAACGTAGGTAAATCTGTTCTACTCAGATGGATTAATGTTACAGGTCTGCTGTTCATGGAACAATAACAACAGAGGACATTTCTGAACAACATGAAGTATCTTATTTTGTAAAATACATGGGTCTATACACTTATGTACTGTGCTGTGTGTATATTTGTTTTCTGTGAAAATGTAGATATAATTCTATGTGAAGAAAATTCCAGAAATATCTATTAACACTTGAGTTTAAGTAAGGAATTTAAGGAATTTATTTTCTTAACTACATTATACATTTCTGTGGGGTTTGAATACATATTCCCACTTAGAAAGATATTCCAGCATACATTCTGTAATCAGAAAAATCAGCAAGGATAAGAAAGTACAATTTTCTTAAAGATTTGGGAATAAGGGAGAAGGCTTGGGTCTCAAAACATCCTTTCTCAGAACTAACCTAGGAAATCAGAGATGAGTGAGCTATTGCTCCTGGGTTATTTTCCAGCCTGAAGGAGATGCCAGTCCACATTTGTGTCTTCATGTTAATAACAAATGCTTGTTGAAGACATGGGTGGACAGTGAAGTCTTTGCCTTGGATTTAGGAAAGTACAGTGGTTAAGAACTCCCCAAAGTTCATTATCTGTGTGACCTTGAGTTTGCCTCTCCGCATCTCAGTTTTCCTTATCTGTAGAAGGACATGAGTGTTATTGATCACGCCTACCCTGTCAGATTTTCGTGAGAGTTAGATGAGATAAGGGATATAAAACTTGGGCTTGTGCCAATTAGTGAGTATTATTGTTACTGTTACCATGTTTATCTTCATCATGTGGTTATTACAGAGAAACGTAAATGTTATGAAAACTGATGTCAGCTATAAGCTTAGAATTTTGTACTTAGCTTTTGTGAGAAGTTGTCCTTTAAATTATGTCTGTTAGTAAGGAAGAATTGTATGGAGCAAAGGAAAATAATAACAGAGGAATTCCTAATACAGTAATATGTGAAACTCAAACTTTTGGAAAAGAATGTGTTAATAGTTTTGCTCAAGACTGACTTGATAAATTTGAAAAAAAAAATTGGTTATTTTGAGGGTTAGTGAAGACTGTGGTTAGTAAAAATAGTTAATGAAGATCCAAGACTTTGAGTTCTTTAGAGGAGAGTATGCTGATTTGCTTACTTTTTATAACCTAGTTTAGCTTTTAATCAGTGCTAGAGTTGGAGTGTGAAGAAAGCTGAGTGCTGAAGAATTGATGCTTTTGAATTGTGGTGTTGGAGAAGACTCTTGAGAGTCCCTTGGACTGCAAGGAGATCCAACCAGTCCATTCTAAAGGAGATCAGCCCTGGGTGTTCTTTGGAAGGAATGATGCTAAAGCTGAAACTCCTGTACTTTGGCCACCTCATGCGAATTGACTCATTGGAAAAGACCCTGACGCTGGGAGGGATTGGGGGCAGGGGGAGAAGGGGACGACAGAGGATGAGATGGCTGGATGGCATCACCAACTCGATGGACATGAGCTTGAGTGAAATCCAGGAGATGGTGATGGACAGGGAGGCCTGGCGTGCTGCAATTCATGGGGTCGCAAAGAACCAGACACGACTGAGCAACTGAACTGAACTGAGGCCAATCTTTTGTCTGTTGTTTAATAGAAAATTTATGCAAAAGTATAGCTTATGATGACAACTCTGTGATTTGGTCTGCAGCAGCCCAATTCCATACACATTAAATTATTAGATGCACACCATTTGGGCTTCCCTCATGGCTCAGTGTTACAGACTCCACCTGCCAATGAAGGATATGTAGGTTCAACCCCTGGGTTGGGAAAATCCCCTGTAAAAGGAAATAGCGACCCACTCCAGTATTCTTGCCTGGGAAATTCCATGGACAGAGGAGCCTGGCAGGCTACAATCCATGGGGTCACTAAAGAGTCAGATACAACTGAGCAACTAAACAACAGCAGTGTATCCTGTTTGATGAGTTTTCCAGTGTCCCGCGTCCTGAAAACTTCATCTTAGACTGTCTTACATCGAATAGCAAGTTAAATTTCTATAGACTCAGATCTACCTTGTTTTACTTATACACATGTAAGTCTATGTTAGCTCTACAGTTTTATGGGAAATCTAAGAAATACTGGAACATTAAAAATTAAGCATAAACTTGCAGACCCTGGATATTGTATAGGAAATGAACATAAGAAGACTTGAAAAGGAAATAAAAATAATGCAGATTGGCTAGAGAACTTGGGATCACAGAAATGACAAGTCATAAATTCCCTGAATTTTCTTTTTACCTCATATATCCCAGATTTAGAGCTATAGAAGCCAGTAATCCAGAAACACCAACAAACGGACACCAAAAAACAAAACCCTCATGAAAGGAAATAAAAGGTACATAGACTGGTTGTCTAACTGGAAAATCACCAGAAATATATAAGAAGTTCTAGAATAAATGAGTTCAGCAAGATAGAAGCTAATCATACAAATATCCATGGTATATCTATATACTAACAATGAACAAGCAGATAACAAAATTCAAAATAAAATATAATTTACATTTACTTTAAAAAATCAATTAGGTATAAATATAATGAAATATGTACAGTATTTGTATTCTGTAAACTACAAAATGCTGATGAAAGAAATAAATGAAAGTTTAAGTAAATTGAGAGACCTACTCTATTCATGGATTGAAAGACTCAGAATTGGTATAGTAAAGATGTCAGTTATCCCCAAATGTGTGTACAGGTTTAATATAAATCCTGTCAAAAATCTCAGTGAGGCATTTTGTTAGTATTGACAAGTTTATTCTAAAATTTATTATCGAAAGGAAAAGGAACTAGACTAGTTAAAACAGTTTTGAAAAGGAGAATAAAGTCATAGTAATCGGTCTACCCAATATCAGGCTTATTATAAATCTACTGTCGTAAAGGTTGAATGCTACTGATAAAGAAAAAGACCCATAGATCAAAGGAACGCACAAACAGACCCACAAATGTGTCCAACTTTCAGTAGAGAATGCAAAAGCAGTTCAATGCACGGAAGGTAACCTTTTCAATAAAATGGTACTCTAAGCAGCTCTACAGCCAAAGGCAAATAAATTAACCTGAAACTAGACCTCTTGCCTTATTAAAAAAAAAAAACTCAAATCATCATAAAGTATAAAATGTAAAGTAATAGAATTTTTAAGGGGAAGAAAAATAGAAATTCTTTGAGACCTAGTAATAGGTAAAGGGTTCTCAGATGTGACATCAAAAGCATAATCCTAAAAGGAATAATTGGTCAACACAGCTTTATCAAAATGAAAAAATTTCACTTTGCAAAGACTGGTCAGTAAATGAAAGGACAATCTATACACAGGGAAAACATATTTATAAAGCTTGTATCTCAAAATGGACTGGTATCTAGAATATGTAAAAGTGAAGTCACTCAGTTGTGTCTGACTCTTTGTAACCCCATGGATTGTAGCCTACTAGGCTTCTCTGTCCATGGGATTTTCCAGGCAAGAGTACTCAAGTGGGTCGGCATTTCCTTCTCCAGGGGATCTTCCTGACCCAGGGATCTAACTCAGGTCTCCCGCATTGTAGGCAGACGCTTTTACCATCTGAACCACTCTCAAAACTCAACAGTAAAAAGAAAAAAAAATCCAATTAGAGAATGAACTAAAAAACACTAAATGATGGTAAAGATGCAGAGAAGCTGTATCACTAACACATTGCTGGTGGGTATGTAAAATTCTGTGGTATTCCAAAAAGCAGTTTGGCACTTTTTTAAACTAAACATTTCAATTAGCATAGAACCCAGCCATTGCACATTTCTCCAGAGAAGAGAATACTTCGTTGTGGTTGTTTAATCACCAAGTTGTGTAGGACTCTTTTGCAACCCCATGAACTGTAGCCTGCCAGGCTCCTCTGTCTGTGGGATTTTCCAGGCACGAATACTGGAGTGGGTTGGCATTTCCTTCTCCAGGGGATTTTTCCAACCTAAAAATCATACTTGTGTCTCCTGCATTGACAGGCAGATTCTTTACCTCTGAGCCATCTAGGAAGCCCAAGTGAACACTTACATTCACATAAAAGCTTGTGCATAGATGTTTATAGTAGTCAGTTCAGTCACTCCGTTATGTCCGACTCTTTGCAACCCCGTGAACTGCATGTAACACACCAGGCTTCCCTGTCCATCACCAACTCCTAGTGCTTGCTCAAACTTGTGTCCATCGAGTCGGTGATGCCATCCAACCGTCTTATCCTCTGTCGTCCCTTCTCCTCCTGCCTTTAGTCTTTCCCAGCAACAGGGTCTTTTCCAGTGAGTCAGTTCTTCACATCAGGTGGCCAAAGTATTGGAGCTTCAGTATTAGTCCTTCCAATGAATACTCAGGATTGATTTCCTTTAGAATTGACTGGTTTGATCTCTTTGCAATTCAAGGGACTCTTAAGAGTCTTCTCCAACACCACAGTTCAAAAGCATCAATTCTTTGGTGCTCAGCTTTCTTTATGGTCCAACTCACACATCCATACATGATTACTGGAAAAACAATAGCTTTGACTAGATGAACCTTTGTTGGTAAAGCAATGTCTCTGCTTTTTAATATGCTGTTTAGGTTAGTCATAGCTTTTCTTTCAAAGAGCAAGTGTCTTTTAATTTCATGGCTGCAGTCACTCTCTTCTGTGATTTTGGAGCCCAAGAAAATAACGTCTCTCACTGTTTCCATTGTTTCTGCATCTGTTTGCCATGAAGTGATGGGACCGGATGCCATGATCTTTGTTTTTTGGCTTGTTGAGTTTTAAGCCAGCTTTTTCACTCTCCTATTTCACCTTCATCAAGAGGCTCTTTAGTTCCTCATTGCTTTCTGCCATAAGGGTGGCGTCATTTGCATGTCTGAGGTTATTGATATTTCTCGCAGCAATCTTGATTCCAGCTTGTGCTTCATCCAGCCCGGCATTTCACATAATGTTCTCTGCATATAAGTTAAATAAGCAGGGTGACACTATATATCCTTGACTTACTCCTTTCCCAATTTGAAACCAGTCCATTGTTCCATGTCCAGTTCTAATTGTTGCTTCTTGACCTGCATACAGATTTTACAGGAGGCAGGTTAGGTGGTCTGGTATTCCCATCTCTTTAAGAATTTTCCGCAGTTTGTTGTGATCCACACAGTCAAAGGCTTTAGCATAGTCAGTGAAGCAGAAGTAGATGTTTTTTTCTGGAATTCTCTTGCTTTTTCTATGATCCAGTGGATGTCTTTCCCTTCTCCAGGGGATCTTCCCAACCAGGGGTCGAACCCAGGTCCCCCACATTGCAGGTGGATTCTTTATCAGCTGAGCCACCAGGAAAGCCTGTTTATAATAGGTTTTCTTCTAAATAACCCAAAGCTAGAAGCCACTCAGGTGTCCTTCAGTGGTTAAACTGTAGTACATTCATGCCATGAAACACTGCTGACAATAAAAACAGTTACTGATGTATGCAACAATCTTGAGGAGAGTTATGCTGAATGAAAAATGCAAATCCCCAAAGATTCTATACCATATGATTTCATTTATATAACATTTTTGTTATGACAAAAGTACGGAAATGGAGAACAGATTAGAGGTCGCCATGGAGAAGAAAATGGCAACCCACTCCAGTGTTCTTGCCTGGAGAATCCCAGGAATGGAGGAGCCTGGTTGGCTGCCTTCTGTGGGGTCGCACAGAATCGGACACGACTGAAGTGACTTAGCAGCAGCAGGGATTAACAGTGGGTTTTTTGTAGGTAAGGGTTGGAAGGGAACCGAGTGTGGCTATCAAAGGGCGACATGAGGGATCCTGTGATGATGGAAGCCTTCCATATATTGACTGGCTGTTAGTATCCCAGTTGTGACTTTGTACTATAGTTCTGCAAGATGTTACCTTTGGTGGTATCTTGGTAAGGTGAATGTAGGCTCTCTCTTTGTTCATTCTTTACAACTGCATGTGAATCTACAATTATCTTGAGATACTAGTGTTTTTTTAAAATATCACACCTAATATTCCCTCCCGTCATTCTCCATTTTTGCTCTCTTATTTGTAAGATTAGCACAGACCATGGTTTCTAGTGTGGGACTCCTTGGATTTGATTCCGTGTGTCAGCAGGGTGTCCTTTGCAGGTTTCTTCACATCTCTGTCCTCAGTTTTCTCATGTGTAAAATAGGGAGTCATCATTTTAATACTAATGATACTCCTCTCACAGGGCTCTTGGTAAGGATTAAGTAAATTGTAATTTATATGTAAATGACAAAGCAGGTTTAGATAGTTTTAATTGGGCTTTTGGTTATTCTAGAGGTCCTGCTTCATGATAAAGATAATGGTTCCCCAGCTCCCTCTCTCTTCCCCTTCAGCTTTCTTTGCTTATTGGACCCCATCTCCCAAGAGCTCTGTCTCTGCCCAGGCTTTCCTGCAGGCATCTCAGCCAGGCCCTGGGTTATACCCTGTTCTCTGAGCCAGTTATTTCTCTTCCTTCATCTCCAGGTCCAAACTGTTCTGAGCACTAGTCTTGTATATTCTCCACATACCCTTCCCAAATATACCCTCCAGTTTCTTCTGCACTCCCCACCTACACTGGTGCTTAAAACCTTCAGAAAGTTCTCCTTGTTCTGAGGATAAAACCCCCAAATTCTTAACATGCCTGCAAAAGTATGCATGATTGGCAAAATTAGGACAGATTAGATTCGGATTGTTCTACATAGACAAGTAAGTATTGTTGGTTGAGATACTTGTAACTGTATTACCTTTCATTTGTTTTATTTTATTTGAACACATTTTAGACAATGTTTGTAGGCTTTTGCATATTCTGTTTCTCACTTAAGCCTTAAGTTTTTCCCATCAATTAATAAGATTTGAATTAGAATTAAAAACTGTGACAGTTTTTTCAACATTACTCCTTGGAAGGAAAGTTATGTCCAACTTAGATAGCATATTGAAAAGCAGAGACATTGCTTTGTCAACAAAGGTCTGTCTAGTCAAGGCTATGGTTTTTCCTGTGGTCATATATGGATGTGAGAGTTAGACTGTGAAGAAGGCTGAGCGCCAAAGAACTGATGCTTTTGAACTGTGGTGTTGGAGAAGACTCTTGAGAACCCCTTGGACTGCAAAGAGATCCAGCCAGTCCATTCTGAAGGAGATCAGCCCTGGGATTTCTTTGGAAGGAATGATGCTAAAGCTGGAAGTCCAGTACTTTGGCCACCTCATGCGAAGAGTTGACTCATTGGAAACGACTCTGATGCTGGGAGGGATTGGGGGCAGGAGGAGAAGGGGACGACAGAGGATGAGGTGGCTGGATGGCATCACTGACTCGATGGACGTGAGTCTGAGTGAACTCCGGGAGTTGGTGATGGACAGGGAGGCCTAGCATGCTGCGATTCATGGGGTCGCAAGGAGTCGGACACGACTGAGCAACTGAACTAAACTAAACTGAACTGAAACTTAAGACTTCATACCTACACTTGCGGAAAAAAAATTTTTTTTCTGTGTTTCATTTTTGGTTTGCAGCTTGAACTGTTGGACTTGTAGCTCTTTGATCCTCTTGTTTAGTTTGCATAGAATGGACTGGTTGCTCAAGCAGAATTTTGTCCCAAATCTACTTCAGGTCAATCAGCCCAGTCATTTGCCTATCATCTGTCTCTTGATCGAAGGAAAACGGTGTCTATTGAAACACTTCTCTGGTTGGGCTCGACCCTCCTGAAGGAAGTAGGGTTTCATGTCCAGCCTCTCCAAGCTTCTTATTCCAGGGCTCTCTTTTGCCCTCAGTTGACTGTTGACAGTATCTTTGCTTTAGTGAAGAGTAAATATTCAAGACTGTTTAAATCTTTTGTCATTGAGTTTTTACATTCCACGCCCCCCCCACCCTTTCAAACGTATTTCTTGTTTCTGAATTTCAGCCACAATACAAAAACAACATCTTGGTTAGACCCTCGGTGCCTGAACAAGCAGCAGAAGCCTCTGGAGGAGTGTGAAGATGATGGTAAGGGGCTAAGAAAGTCTGGGTTTAAGTGGGGTTGTTCACACATGCAAATTTTATTTTATTTTTTATCCTTTTCCTGTACTGTATGGCATGTGGGATCTTAGTTCACCAACCAGATTGAACCTGTGCCCCTTGCAGTGGAAGTGCAGAGTCGTAGCAAGGTCAGCCAGGTTTCTAACAAAGAGTTTTTGAAAGGTAATCCAGTTTCTAGTAAGTGCATTATGGTTTTCAAAAGCAGGAGAGAAATCTCTACAATTGTTTTAGAAGAACAGTTTGTTTAAACATAAAGACGTACTCAGCTCTCTCTTAGAGACAGAGCTGCAGCACAGCCAGGAAGGATTCAGATGTGGATGCAACCGAAGCCCTTCAGGAACTTGGAGAAAACTCTAGAAAGTCTCTACGAATTTAGAACCCAAAAATGCTTTGGTCACTTACCTACTGAACTGTAATCATATATTGTGACAGTATTAGAGAAAAAAATATTAGAAACTTTTCTTGAAGTGTTCATGCTTCATAATTTGAGTGTTTCTCCAGGTTTAGCATTAAGAAAGCAGATCTTATTATGTTTGGGAATCTCTGTGTGGCTTAGAGTGTATCTTAAATATGAGAAAGTACATTCTTCCACAAAAGAGGCTGAGGTGTTACCCTTAGCCCCACTCTTCCTGTTAATTTAAAGAAAAAAGGTTCAGCTGTCAATAAAGTCTAATTCAAGGCTTTGGAATTTCTAGTTACTTTTGCAAAAGTGAAGAAGAAATTAAGGTTGAACAAGTGTGTTCCCTTTTGATTTGTCCTGTTTTACCAAAATTGCTCTTTGACACGGACAAATTAAAAGGGAAATGGCGTGATTTACTACTCATTATTTATTCCTGGCATTTGAATTAGTAGTATAATTATTGAATATACATTTTACTGTAAGTTAGTGAAACTTTATTATTCTATGGGGCAGAATTATTGCCTGTATAAACTTTATATTTGTTTGAAAATATAAGCCAGTAAAGTATGATCCTGTGAAAGCTTTAAACTACAGGATATATGTGGATTGTAAGATTGCATGAAATGAACATAGAATTGTGTGTTCATGTTTATCTGAGTAACTTCAAGTGGAAATACAAATCCTTCTGACTGAGGAGGCATAACTGAGAGACCCATTTTATTCTGATTGCTTAGTCGTAAAGAAGAAAAGGAACAGGCATGGGCAAATGCATTATTTCGCATGCTTAAGGATAATGGGCTATCATGATCATTCACATATTCTCTTAAACATGTGATACAGAAGTGACCAGTTTTCAAAGATAAGAACATAAAATACATCCAACCATAAAACTTCTTGGAACAGAATGTAATCTTCATTTGATGCCTGAGATTTTGAAACTGTTTTAGGCCCTCTTATTACCATCAGATCTTCAGTTTCACTATCCATTATAATTATACTGGGAATGTATGAAAATGCCTGTTAGTATAATTTGATAGATAATAGAAGACTCCAATAGCTTTTACTGAGAAAAATGATACAATTTTGATACAATTACTGAATTTTCTTTTTAGCCATTCTAATAATTTTTAATTCTTAGAGTTCATGTCACTGGTGTGAGCATTATTCCCTTTGGAGCAAGTATGTATTCATATCCAGTGCAGTTCACTTAGTGATGGTCGCTTCACCGTTAGAATTCATATGTTCTTTTTCTGGTAGAAATTATATGTATGTCCGTGTGCCTGTAAAACCACAAATGGTTTTAGTATATACAGGCAGAGTCTACCACAGTGGCAAGTATCCATTCCCACATCTGCCTTTTCTCCTGCCAATTACCACAAAACCGTCTTGTGTTGTTTATATCAGGTCACAAGAATCACATTGTTCTTTTGCAATACTGTTGCTGTGTTTCTTTCTGCTCTCTAGAGGTCATATGCATGTTGAATGTAACAGTATAACATTATATAAAAAATGTTCTGTTATCTTTTTCCTGTCTCAAAAAAGCAGAAACTAATTTGGGATTTTGATATTCAGTGTATAACCCTTGTTGTGATTTCTGTGTTTTAGTAGTTCCATTAGATTTCTCCCTTGCTTGTGAGCTCTGGGCCAGTATTGTAATATTTAATAATGCTTTTTGTCCTAAAGAGAGTTTACATTCATTTTGATTAAAACCCAACTAATGATGCCCATCAACCCAAATGTGGTCTTCTAAAAGTATTCCCTGTCAGTACTACCAGCTGAGTTCACCTTGCCTCCCTGGTGTCTCTGGAATTCATTCTCCATTTTCCTCACCATGTATACCATCCTAGTCAAGGTCATGCCGATCTTCGACCCACACTCTTGCCCACTCTCCTTCTTGCACTGTATTCAGAGCAGTCTGTTAAAATGTGTTTGTGTTATCACCACTGACTCAAGCCCTGTTTAATGCTGTAGCTCTCTGGTCTGTTCAGTGAATGCCAGGTTCAAAGCTTGTCTTTCCAAGTTCTCTGTGGTTCAGCCTCTAAGCTTGTCTGACTCTAGTTCCATCGCACATTCTGTCCATCACCCCCAGTCCGTATTGAGTTCCTGCTCTGTGATAGTTAGATGTGCAGTTCTCCCTTCTTAGAATGCTCTTACATTCCACGAATAATTGTTGAATGCTTTTTGTATGTCACGTGCATTCTGGGAATGTCAGTTGCATCATTGAACACAATAAACGAGAAGCCCCACTCTAGCCGAGCTTGAATTCTAGCCATTTTTCACTCTAAGTCTTTTCCTTAAATTTTACATAACGTTCAGATGACGGCTCAGGGACTTGCACATAGTAAATCTCGTTAAAGAATTTTTAAGGGAATGAATGAGTGCCCCAAAAGATATTTTAAATAATATCCTAATGAGGATTTTCATGAAAGATTTTATGTAACTAAGATTCCCTTCTTAGGGAACAGTGCCAGTGTCCACCTTATTATCTTATTGTTGGCAGTTGGTGACTAAAGTCAATAATCGATTCATTTGTTTGTTTGTTTATTCATCCATTTGAGAAATATTTGGTGCCTGTTATATATCCAGGGCTCCAGTGGGCACTGAGCGCTGTAGTAGTGAAAGCTGCCTTGATCCCGTGCTTGTTTAGCTCATGGTGGAGGGGACAACCATAACTGTGTATGAAGTGACTTGTTGTATGGGTGTCCTATATTCTCTTTGCAGTTATCACAAAATGTTTTACTGACAGCAAGAGGTGGTCAGGAGTGAAAAGGATCTTGACTTGTTTTGCTTATTGAAATTACAGAGAACATTTTCATTCTAATATTTCTGAGCTGCTTGACTTAGAAATCTTACACAAAGTAAACTCTGCTTCCCAATCGTCCTTTCGGGGCAGCCTTCAAGCCTCACCCCCCGATGTATATCATCCTGACATAGTTCATTTTTCTAACTGCTTTTGAAAGATAAAAGTATAGCTTATCTTAGAATCTTTGTTCTCAGTTTGACCTCACCTTCCGTTTTTCAGGCAGTAATATTACTTATAGGTTAAGTAATTTTTTAATTGTGAGTATAATTGCCTCACAGATTAGAGGATCATAGAAGGATTAAAAGGACTAATATTGAAAGGTCTAGCAGCTTTGTTTGCTCGAAATAAGGTCTGTAATAAGTGACTTCCCACGTAAGAACACCAAAAACCGCAAAGGTGTTTGTCATCTTTTACAACCAATCAAACCTTATTTTGACTTGCAAGGAAATGAGCCATGTAATTATGTTGCCAATATCAGCTCTTCCCGTTTAGTGATTTACACTGAGGTCTCGAGTTGAGTAGCCAAGCCAGTGAAATAGCCACAATGCAGGTAAGGACAAAATAAAGTGATGTGTTTGCTGTTTTTCTTGAAGGGAGTTTCTTTCCTTGGTGCTGGTGTCTGAATTTTTCTTTCTCTCTTTTCTGTCTCATTCCTGCTATTCCTTTGGAGAAGAAGGGATCCATACGGAGGAGCTGGACAGTGAACTAGGTAAACCCTCCCAGCCTGCATGACTTGCTCTGGTGCTTTGGTTTCCAGTGACTTGCTTAATCCCTCTGTTTCTTTAATTTGAACTTCTTCAATTACGATTTTCATTCCGGCTTAGCCACGAAAGGTCAGTCGTATACAACTCATGTGTCTGACTGCAGACATCATACAGAGTTGTAATAAATTGTGTCTACAAAGAAAATGTCTGAGGGAATTGGGGCTAGAATGAGAGTTAGCAGATCAGTACTCTCGTAAATTAAGGATTAAGAAAAAACCGAGGGATAGATGCTTGCCATGTCCCCTGAACTCTCCTATAGTCTATCTCAGTCTCAATTATTTATTTGGTATGAGTGGTTTTCTCCATGGGGAATATAGAAAAGCAAAACAAACAAAAATCTACCAGACTAATTGAAAGATCTTAGGGAGAGTAACAGCAGTACAACAGTTCCACTGATAAACTGAATGGTTGCTAAGTCCTAGTGTAATATTGTTAGTCACAGGCTACTTGTTGAGTTTGTAACTGTAGTGAATGGCTTGAAAACCAGATGCTGGTTTCTGTGTTATTGTCCTTCGAATGTGTATGTCAGTAGAAATCAAGTCTGACTACTCTGAGTTCTTGCAGTTTGGGAATAATTTACATTAGTTGATCATGCCAAACTCTTTTATCTTTGCTGTTGGAACATATTGAATTATGTTCCCTGGTAAGTTAAACGTTTAATGTTCATCTTTGAACGGTATAAAAATTAGTTTGCTTTCCATCTGATGCATGTATGAAACGATAGATGGGAAAGCACAAGTTTTGGCTAAATTGCACTTGAAAGCCTTGGCTGATTGAAAATTGACAATAATATATTTTTAAAACAAGATTATTTAACATCAGTATGAATAGAACTGTCCTGAGATTATTCAATCAGGCTAGCATTTTTAAGTTTGCCTTAAAAACTGATAATATAAATATTTAATACAGATTATTGGGTTTTGTTCAGTTTGATGTTTTATTATCTAAATAAAGATGATTTATCATGGTTGGCTCAGGATATAATAGAATTTTGCTCTATCTTTGTTAATGTTTGGAACGTATCCTGTTGTTTTTGGTGGATATGTCAACAGTGGTCAATAACTGTTGAAAGATATATTTTTAAAGACATACAGTAAGTTGTCATTGTGGTAGGAATGATTTGAGATTCAGCCTGTGTAATAGAACAATTTGAAACTCATTTTGTAAGTTAAAAAATATATTAATCTAGTGATATTAATTATTGTTGAAAAAGACAGAACTAGGTTTTCCAGATGAAAAATGAGCGCCTCAGTCCTTCGTGGAACCAGTTTAAACTACTCTGTGTGTGTGCTCAGTCGTGTCTGACTCTCTGCAACTCCATGGACTGTAGCCCCTGGCTGCCTGACTAATGTGTGTGAGCGCCCACCACCATGTGTAGCTGGCTGGTGAGATAATTCCACTGTGCACAGGGGCACAGCCTATTTGCTTCTTGGAAGCTTGAATGTTGACATTTTTAGGGAAAAATCAATTGTCCTCTTTTTTGTATACCTGTAACATTGTGGAAACATTCCTGTGCTGTTAAAGACTGCAAAGTAAGTGTTACTGGCTGCATAGTATCCCTTTTCATGTTCAGAGCCACAGTTCTGGGAGATGGTTTGGTAAAGCAGAAGCTGTCTCAGGGGTCAAGGCACATTGCCTGGCTTCATTTCTGGGCTCTCCCACCTACTGACTCTGTCACCTTGGGGAAGTCATTCACCTTCTCTTAGCTTCCTATTCCTAACCTGTAAAGACGAGCTCCTATGGGGCTTAAGAGAAAACTTAATGATATTGTATCTTACTATGTATTTGTCCCTGTGATCACATATTGTTTTTGCCAATTTTCTGATTTATTAACCAGTTCTTCCCTGTTGGACATTTTTCTTCTTCCTTGTGATACTTTTTGTGTCTAATGTGGGACAGGAGAGCAACATGTGTACTACAGAGTTGGCCCAAATGTGTCCTTGTGTGTAGAGATAGGACTCCCTGGTTTTTGTCTGTCTGTGTCCTCTGTATAAAGAGTGGTGTACATACACACACACACTTTTTCCTTGCATTCACTTCAGGTTCTTTTGACAAGCTCACTGCCCATTTTCTTAATAAGAGGATCCTAATTTCAGACAATAGCAACTGTCAAGGTTTTCATTGGAAAATATGATTCTAGATGTGACAAGGACACCCTCTCTATAATCTGCATCTGAGAAGTAGGGGTTGTGGGCTTGAGTATTGGACCCAGATCATTTGCTTACAGAGTTGTCATTTCTGAGCTCTGTTGTTTGTGCTGAATCGGTAGCTCCATTATGCACTTTGGGTTTGTAGAATTTATCACATCTTCTGTAGTAAACTCCCCAGAATCAAAAAGCACTTGGACAGGCTTCTTTTTGAATTACAGAGTATTCATGTGCTGCAGCCAGTTAGGAGGCAGAGACAGAGAAGTGAGGTCCCCTCTCAGCCAACACTGAATCACAGTTTAGAAATTTATCTCTGTTTGTGAACATGACTTTTAATCTGTGTGTTGACAAAACTCTGGGAACATTAGTCTGCTCCATATTCGCTTCCATGGTGATGATTAGTACAGCGTGAATTTTTTAGTGGTAGGAACAGCAAGCTAACAGGCCACGTGGATCTGTCCTGCTCCTTTTGGCCTTTCTTACAATTGCCATTAGCTAAGCTTAGGTGCCAGGTGCTATGTAAAAGGTTTTCAAACCTTATTTAATCTACATTTGACCTTCAAGGTAAATCTAGGGGAAAGGTGTGGTTTCAAGATGTTAGTAAGTAGCTGAACATGAGGCAGATAGAAAAGAGTATGGCTAAGGTTCATACCTTAGATCTGGACAACCCCAAAAGGATCTTCGCCACCTTCAGTCTCAGTCATATCTTGTCCAGACTGGTCTGAGGTCTGACAGTTGTTAGACACGAGGGCGTGGCTCTCTTAAGTAACTTTAGAGTAAGAAAAAATTTTAATGTCATCATTTTTTAGGCTTCAGTATTTTCTCCCATTTTCAACTTTTTAGACCCAAATGGCACACTGCAAGACAAGCATCCTGTTTTAAATCGATGACCAATTTCTATTTTAAGCTTTCAGAAATGAATTCCTATTATTAAGTTAATCACCACATTGGAAGTGAGAGATCTATCTTTTCAATGTTAAATGAGCTTTATCTTGAAAAGCTGGACCATTTTTGGAGTTTGTTAATCTGTCCCAGAAGAGCAAATGTCCAAGTACCAGTTGGCCAACGTCGTGTCTCAACCCTAGTATGTAAGTTGTCGAGTAGGTGACACGGCTAAGTCAAGGGTGGCTTCTCTTCTTGAAGCCCTCTTGGACCTCCATTAGAGCACTCCCTGTGCCATATTTGAATTGTCTGCCCAAACGGTGCCCTTGTAATTATCTCTGTGTCCTTGGTGTCTAGCACACCCTCAGGCACTCAACAAATGTTTGAGTAGGCACTCAACAAATGTTTGACAAGTAATGGAATGGATCGAATTCTTAATTTTTTCCCTATGTTAGCCAAAGATGATCAGGCCATATATATCTTTTTAAGTTTTTTTTTTTCTTTCCCCAAATGTGGACCATTTTTTAAAAAAGAGTCTTTGTTGAATTTGTTACAATGTTGCTTCTCTTTTTTATGTTTTGGTTTTTTGGCTCAGAGTCTTATGGGATCTTAGCTCCCCAACCACCAGGGATAGAACTCGGACCCTCTGCACTGGGAGACAAAGTCTTAACCACTGGACTGCCAGTGAAGTCCCTAGGTCATACATTAAGGCTGCCGAATTTGAAAAGAAGTTTGATTCATTAAACAAGGTGCAGTCAGTCCCCTAATACCCACTCACTCTTCTGCCCTGTGCCAGCACAAACATATGCCTGGGCACCAATTTGCATTTTTCTAATCTTCAGATTTCCCAGCTCTTTGGAAATATTTTTCCTGGTTCATTTTCATTTAAATGGTAATTTCCAGCATTGTAAGGGGAAACCACTTCCCAGGCATTTGATTCGCATCACTTCACAAGACACTGCGTATAAAAAAGCCAAGTTGTGTCAACATCTGCACATTGGACCTGCCTTGCATTTTAGTAGCTGTGTCTCCCAGTATTCAGACTTCTTTAGAACCTGCTAAGTGTTCCCCACGCCTGTAAAGAAAGGGGGAGGGGAAAACATGTCTCTGTTTGCAAACAAATAACATGTGGAGCAAAACCCATAAAATTAATGTCTCTTGATGTGCAGCCAAATCTGAGCAAAATGTAAACTTTGAGTAATTAGCCTGTGTGTGTGTGTGTGTGTGTGTGTCTGTGTATCTGTGTCTGCACATGTGTGTGTGTGCATGCACGACTCCATTTTAGTGTAGAACTGTTTGTGTCTTATGGAAAACCTAAGCCCTGATGAAATGGTCACTATTTTCAAATGGTGACCACAAAATCATGGATTGTTTTTTAAAGTCTTGTTTTTCAATCAAGTGTAATGTTCAGTTCAAGTCAGTCCTAACGTGTCCTTCTAGGAATAAAGGTTCACTTTGGAGTACAGTGTTCTATACCACCTTGCCTCAACTACACACAGAGCAGAGTGGCTTTGAAATTAAGTTGAGAATTGCAGCTCTGCCTGAAAAATTGTTTAGTGACACAAAATACCACGTAGCTGCTCTTTCACAGGGTCATCTGGTGCAGTGGGCTTTTGGAAAAAAGCTCTTGTTATGACAGAACCCTCTGTTACCTCGTTAACGGAGTTGCAACTTTCGATATGAAACTTTATGAAGTGAAGTTCAGTGGAGCACAGAGGAGTTTTCCGAAAGGCATGCATATTCCCCAGCACCATTTTACCACCAGCATTTAAAGGAATGAAGTATACCCAGTTATGTGGAGAGTTTTGGGAGAGCAGGACCGATGTTTCTGCTTTCATAGGCACAGCCTGGTGAAGATTTGGGCCTGTCCAGATGTAGCCAGTTGAGTGATAGGTGTGTACAACTCAAGAACTCAACTCCAGGTGGGCATTTTTATTTACTTGGTAGCATTTTAATTAGGAACAAGGAGAAAATTAGATGCAAGTTTTAATGTATTCTAGGGAGAGCAAAAATGGGACTTGCATTGAAAATGAAAAAGAACATTTATTTTCAGCCATTTTTGCTTGTGTGGTAAGGCAGTCTAGCAATAGAATGAGAACACTGCAGATATTTAGGATGGGAACCAGGCATTCAAGGCAAAATTTAAATATATTTTCATTAAAATCTAGTTTAATAGTTGATTTAGAATGAAGGCACCTAAGACTGCATTATATTAAGTTTCCTTTGCTTATACAAAATATCAGTAAAGAATTGTTCTTTGTGTGGAAAAACACTGATAATATAATGCTCACTTTTTAATTGAACTTTAGACAGTATTTTTATTTGGACTTAAGACAGTATTTTTATGACTTTTTTTTTTTTTTTTGCCTAAGTTGGTTGTTGAAAATCTCTAGGCTCTTCAGGAATATCTTCTTCTTGCTCTGAATGTTCTTTTATTTTTCAGAACTGCCTGCTGGTTGGGAAAAGATTGAAGACCCTGTCTATGGTATCTACTATGTAGAGTAAGTGCCTATTAAGACACATTTTAGTTTGCATTCTTCTGTAATTATATACATTTATGCTGAATAGAATTTGCCATTGTGATAAGGTAAAAACAAGTACTAATAGTAGCATTATATTAATCTTATAATGAAAAAAATAATGAATAAGAAAATATTCAGCAAATCTGATGATGATATAGAATAAAATCCCTGAGGGCAACATGTCTTCTGTTTACTACGGTATTGCCAGAGCCAAACATAGTCCTGGTCTATGGCAGGTACTTAATAATAGGTATTATTTGAATGAATGCGAAAAGCAACTACTCAATAGACCATATGAGTATGAGTTGTTTATCTTCAGGAAGAGCATCAGCTTTGCCTATTGTTTTGCCCTGTTTTGCTCAGGTCTGAGATTCTCAGTGATTACTTATTCATTTAAACTTTCTAAATTCTCCAGTACCAGAAGGTAGCCGTTTCCTTCTCCAGGGGATCTTCCCAACCCAGGGATCGAACCCAGGTCTCCCGCATTGCAGGTGGATTCTTTAGCAGCTGAGCTTCCAGGGAAACTGTTAAAAAATAAAGCCTGGCTTGAAAACAGTATTTTGAGTTCTAAATAATCACAGAGTAGGAATATTTCTAAACTTCTTATGAAATATGATTTTGATGAGGTAAAAAATATGTGTAGGCCTGTATATATATGTGTTGATGTAATATGTGAATATATACATATATCGTAATCGTTGCTTAGTTTCTCAGTTGTGTCTGACTCTTTTGTGTCCGCATGGACTGTAACCTGCCAGGCTCCTCTGTCCATGGGATTTCCCAGGCAAGAATAGTGGTGTCGGTTGCCATGTCCTTCTCCAGGGGATCTTTTTGACCCAGGGATCAAGCCCAGGTCTCCTGCATTGGCAGACGAATTCTTTACTGCTGAGCCAACAGGGGAGCCTACATATATATACACTGAATAAGAATGGCCAAAAAAAAAAGTGCTTTGGATTCATATATATATTTGTAACGTATGTGTGTGTATTTTTATGTTTCCTTGCCCTTATTCATTTTGGAGCCATCTGAAGTATCTGGGTCTTTGTCACTTTGAACACATCACATTTGCTTAGGTTAGCTGCATTTGGATGGAATCTTTTTGCCTAGGGCTTGTACTTTGAATCCTGACTCCATGCCTATTGATCAAAATAGTTGACAGATGTTGGTATAGTCCTTCTTTTAACTTGATCTTTGGGGGGCAGGGTGCTTATGGTTGCATGAACTGTATTGTAGAAAGTTACACGCAGTTTCTGGCACTACATGTTACAGACAACACCACATATCCACTTTCAGCTCCATTTTAAAATAATTCTGTAACTGACTTCTTGTTGAATTAAAGAAACGTCCTTTGTCACGTGATTCTTTGGACATTTGGGAGAGTCGGTGTTTACAGTCCTGGGACTTGAGAGCTGACCATGCTGAGCTTGAAGCCTCCTTAGTGCTGACTAGCTCTGTTTTGTTAGGTCAACTGTTACTTAACTGCTCAGAAACTTATTTTCCTTATCCACAAAATAACAATAAAAATAGGACCTTCATCTTGGCATTTACTGGAGATTTTTAAAATAAATCACATGTAAAACTGGTTGTACAATACTTGGTACAGATAAGCAGTCAATGTGTGGAAACCATTCATTTTTATTTTTATTGTGTCTTCCTAACTGTGCTTTTTGACACAAAATGCTCAACCACCTGCTTTGCTCAGGTCCAATCAAGGGAACTTGGCCTGATTGGCATTTTGCTTGTGGGACAAAATGTTTCCTAACTGAGTGCAATATGCCTTCTGTTCCAGCCACATCAACAGGAAGACACAATATGAGAACCCAGTTCTAGAAGCCAAACGGAAGAAGCAGCTGGAGCAGCAGCAACAACAACAACAGCAACAGCAACAGCAGCCAGAAGGTTGGCTTTCCCTCTATCTGTGGGCCAGAAGCTCCAGGCAAAGCCTGGGCACTGACACCCCCGTGTGGTCAGAAGAGGCCACGAGGATCATGTCCTGTGTGGTGCTAGGAACTCAATGTCCTGGAAGCGTGGGGAGTGATGCAGAACCTCTGCTAGAGTCCACACCCTGAACCCAGACAGCTAAAGTGGGGGGCCCAGTTTAAAAGCACCCAATCTCCACTCGGATTTAGAAAGGGGCTGTTGTTAGATTGGAGAACATTTCTGATGGTGACAGAATTCCCTTGTCCCCGGGAGCTTTTGCACAGCTGCTGCTGCTAAGTCACTTCAGTCGTGTCCGACTCTGTGCGACCCCATAGACGGCAGCCCACCAGGCCCCACCATCCCTGGTATTCTCCAGGCAAGAATGCTGGAGTGGGTTGCCATTTCCTCCTCCAGTGCATGAAAGTGAAAAGTGAAAGTGAAGTCGCTCAGTCGTGTCCTATATCTAAATCCAAACCACTGCTAGCACTTTAAGAAGATGTGCAGGGTATGGAACTAACTTTTAATTGTAGGCATGTAGGCATCAGGGACGGAGAAGGCAATGGCACCCCACTCCAGTACTCTTGCCTGGAAAATCCCATGGACGGAGGAGCCTGGTAGGCTGCAGTCCATGGGGTCACTAGGAGTCAGACACGACCGAGCGACTTCACTTTGACTTTTCACTTTCATGCATTGGAGAAGGAAATGGCAACCCACTCCAGTGTTCTTGCCTGGAGAATCCCGGGGACAGGGGAGCCTGGTGGGCTGCCGTCTCTGGGGTCGCACAGAGTTGGACACTACTGGAGCGACTTAGCAGCAGCAGCAGCAGGCATCAGACAAAGCTGGTAATTTTCGGGGCTCTCAAAAAATTAAAAGTTACTTCGTGCTCTTCACAAAAACATGAACAGTTCAGAAGTGGAGAACATTTGCATCTCCCTGCTGGCTCCCATTCTATTCTCAGCAATAAGCAATGTGCAGAAATTTTCTGGAGATATACAAATATGCAGATTTTAACAAACACCAGGTCATAATTTATGTATATGAATACATTCTGTATTTACATACATATTAGTTTTCTGGCCTATTTTTCTCAGTTAAATATATCTCTTGCACCTTTTCAAGGATGCTTAATATAGATTTACCTTGGGATTTTTAATGACTGCATAATATTCCTTTTATGAATCTCTTTACTTCATTTAGCCATCTGTGTATTAGCAGATGCTTAGATTGTTCTTCATTTTTCATTGCAGTCTTTAAAAATATTAGGTTTACTGCTCCTTTTATATGAATATAAAATTCAGTACTTCTCTTATTATCATATTGAACTTAATAAATACAGACCATAGCATGGAAGTTGGCAAACTTTTTTGTAAATGACCAGATAATAAACACTTTAGGCTTTTCTATTCTTACAGCATCTATTACAGCTACTCATCTCTGCCTTTATGGTATGAAATATGTTATAGACTGTAAACAAATGTATGTGGCTGAAACACTGAACCCTGAAATTTGAGTGTCATGTAATTTATGTGTCAACAAAATATTCTTCTGAATCATTTAGAAATGTGTGAAAGCCGTTCTTGACTTGCAAGCTTGATAGAAATAGGCATGGGGGCCAATTTGGCCTGTAAGCCATAGTTTGCCAACCACGGCCATAGGCTGTATTTTAGAGAGTGTGTTTGTGTGTGTGTGTGTGTGTGTGTGTGTGTGCGCGCGCGCCCTCAGCTATTGAGAAGTTCTCCTTTCTACCTTAATCTCTTTTCTATTTAAAAATTTTAAAAAATATTTTTATGAATTTGGGGAATGAGAATGTACAATTGAAAAATGAGTATAAAATTGACTATATGTACACAGTTGACTGTGTACATAAACTCACAAATGAATCTTAATGATTCTTAAGATTCATTCGCAGTGAGTTATTTCTTGGTCTTCAAAGTGAACGAGACTACCCTTAGTTCGTAAACTTAGACTAGTTAGGACTCGGGGGTTTTTGTAATGGGTCCCCCTCGGGTTTTAGAGATGATAGGGGACAGCACCTTACCAAACTCCTGAAACCTACCTTTACTGCCCCAGCCAAGCAGACTTCAGCTGCCCAGCCAAGTCTCAGATGAATTATAGAAGTTTCTGCCTTATTGGGCCTGCTTTAGTTTACTGTATATCTTTTCTGATATTTTTTTACTTGATCTCACTTTGAACTCTGCAGCCAGAGAGAACTGGAGATATTATTGGTTGTATTTTTATTGGTTTTAGTTCTGTCCTCAGAGGTCTTAGGAGAAAGACACAAAAACGCACACACACACAGGGAGGGACCTTAACACAGAGTAGGTGTGCTAAGTGGTGTCCTACTCTGTGCAGCCATATGGGCTGTAGCCCGCCAGGCTCCTCTGTCCATGGGATTCTCCACACAGGAACGCTGGAGCAGGTTGCCAGTGCCCTTCTCTAGGGGATCTTCCTGATCCAGGGATCGAACCCACATCTATCTCTTATGTCTCCTGCATTGGCAGGGGGGTTCTTTACCACTAGCGCCACCTGGGAAGCCCTACATAGAATAGCATCAGATACCAATTTCTTTTCAAGTGAAGCTCTCTGCTTCTGGTTTTATTGGTTTGGGTAGTTTTGTAATGAAGAAGGTGGTGAATCCTGAGTAAGGTGACCAGTGATTGGAAGGAAAACAGTAAACTGTTTCTTGTTTTCATTGTAGAATGGACAGAAGATCATTCATCGCTTGTGCCTCCTGCTATTCCAAACCACCCCCCAAGTAATCCGGAGCCAGCCAGAGAAGCTCCACTTCAGGGTAAAGTGTTTTTATAATTGCATCCTAGTTTGACTCAAAAGTTTAATTTTTTTCAAGAAACTTTAAAAAATGAAATCTGATAATTCCCAGACCTTTGCAAAGGATTGTTCCAAGATAGTTCTTTGTTGTGGGGCTGACCTGTATATATGGTAGGGAATGAGCAATGTTCCCAGCCTCTACCCACTCAATGCCAGGAGAAACCCTCCCCCAATGTGACAAACAAAGCTGTCTCCAGATATTGCCAAATGCTGCTGGGAGTGGGGGGATGGTGGTATGCAAAATCATGTTGAGTTGTGAACCCTAAATTTAGAAGACACACACATTTAATACTGTGTTAAATAAGATACATTGAAAATTCAGCACTGCATGTTGTAAGATTCTAGTCAATGTATTTGCTTTTGAGTAAGATTTTCTTGTAAATGTAAAATGGTTTGATATTACTGTGTTTTACACTCTAACCTCTGTTCTTGTTGCAGTTTGGGCATTTATGCATGTATTCCAACGTTTCATTGGCTCTCACTTATTTACATTCACAAACAGTATGCATCCCTACTGAGCTTCATTACAGAAAATTGGAAGCTCAGAATCTTGCTACTTTCAGGCCTCATTACTTTTAAAGGATAGAAAAGATTTGGGGATTTTTTTCTTTAGCTTTTTTCTTTTAGATAAAAAAATAGAATAAACATCATATTTAATAGTGTTGGGGAGTATGTTACAGAACCAATAAAAAGCTGTAAAATTTGTCTTTTCTTCTCTCTACATTTTTAAAGATATAAATGTGTTAGATATTAAAAGATAGGGAAGATACCCCTTTTCCCTAATTTTCATTCCTCCATTTTTTTATAAGAAAAATTATTTCCCTTTTAGCTGATATTATCATGAGATTAGTGTTAATATCAACTTGTATAAAATAGTTTGATACCATTTAATGGTGGTAATGTTTTTAATACAGACAAAACATAGAAGATAATGATATATAAATTAATATCAACAGGATTGTGGTCTCCTCTGTATTTTTAAAGTATAAAATTCCTTCTTCAACTTCATGTTGTCTTCTTTCTTTCTCTCATGGTAAGTTAACTACACTAACTTTTCAGTTCCTTGAACCTCTTGTTAATTCCTTGAATCCTTGAAACTGTGGACCACATTAGGGTCTTTGCATATGCTGTTCTCTGTTTGCAGCTGTCTTTTCCTCCCACTCTTTGCTTTGCCAACTTCTGCTCATCTAAGGTTTTTGTTGGATTCTGTCCTATTCACTCTTCCCATGTCAAACTTCTCATTTATAGAATTTAACAGTTGGTAATTAGTGTTCATTTGAGTTCAGTTATTTAGCAAGTTTCCTCTTCAGACTTTAAATCCCATGGAGGTATGAAACTGTGTTTTGTTTTGTTTTGTTTTTCCACTGTAGGATATCCTGAACTAGATCTCATCCTCTCTGCTAAATTTATTATTGTGTGAAATAACGTATGTACATCCATGATAAACAGCCTGGCTTCCTTAAAGGATTGTCTTAGAGATTAAATAAATTAGAGCTTTAAAGTTTCAGATTCTGAGTGTCAAATGCTTTGTGCACCAACTGAGTTAAGAGTCCAGACAGTATTGATCTGTATGAGGAACTTTATTTCAGATTCTTCTCTTTCTTTCCCCCCCTCCCCTTTCTTCTTTAATCTTCTTGGGTTCCCTAGTGGTTGGAGTTTGGGAGAGGCTCACTGAACTCCCTGTGGGAAATAGTCTATTCTTAAAACTTTCTACTCTATAGTCTCTGTATTGATTGTTGTCTTTCAAGCATAATCGTAATCTTCAAAGTATAACCAATACCATAGAAGCCAGTTTAAATCCATACTCTCTGACTCCAAGCTACAGTTGTAAGAAACATTAAGTTGGGCTTTATCACCATAGGTTACAACTCTGAGTTCCCTATGTACCTGTTAAGCATCCTGGTCTGTGTTCCTGACAGTACTCTCAGGAAGAAGCTGTGTAGCTAATAGGGTTAGATTTGTTTGGTATTAATTTTGCCAAGTTCATTGCTCAACTGAACTTTCCTCTGATCAAGAGAGTATCCTTCTCAAACTCAGAAAATGTTAACTTTAAAGAGATTTGCTCTTGGGAAGTCTCTCTAGCTTCCAGCTTTATGCTCAGAGATTTTGCAGCTACCCCTTCACCCTACCCATTTCACCACCACCATCAACAAAATAATAACCTACATTGATAACCTCTTTTTATGCATCAGGCACCTCCTTGAGCACTTCAGCTATGTTGTCTGTCACCGTTCCTTCTTACAGCTGTCATGTAAATAGTGAGGTTAGTACCCTCATTATCTCCACTTATACACCCGACACTCAGGCAGAGAGAGGTTTAGTAATTCACACACAGCCAGGAAGTAGTAGAGCACAGATTTGAACCCTGGGTGTCCTTAGGAACAGTTTAACTTCTGACTTAAACCTTTTTGTTGTGTGGTTTTTTTTTTTTTTTTTTTGTGGGATACCTCATCGTCTTAATGTATGCCATTCAGTTTGGATGCTACTGGGTACATGTTACCTTTTAAATTCAAGTTAATTCCAGTTTTAAAAAATAAAAAAGTTAGTTTCTTGTTTCCACTGGCCACATTTCAAGGGGTCAGGAAAGCCTCGTTTTTGACTAGCGGCTGCTGTATTGGATAGTATAGATACCGAGCATTTCCTGTGTCACAGGAAGTACTCTGGGGCAACACTGTTCTATGGTATTCACACACTAGTTCCAAGAATAGTGCCATCTTGGCGGAGAAGCAGGCAGCTACAGGTTGTTCATGAGTAGATGTTTTTGGGCCAAGACCCAGAAGTTCCAGATTCAGTGAATCCAGGGCAGGCCCTAGAAATGAATACATAAAAAAAAAGCTACCCAGGTGATCCTTCCACCTCACCAGATCTTACAACTGGTGACTAGTCAGCAGATTAGCCTGTCTTAGAAAATTACATGTGCCACCAGGCTGCAGCAGAGAGCTCCTCATTCCACTGCTTGTATATAGAAAAGCACTTCTCCAAAGCTACAGTAACTGATGACCTACCTGTACATAAAACGTAATAAAATGTGCATAAATGTGGAACCCTCTGATCTTCCCTCCCTAGTTAAATGTTGAAACAGAAAGTCAGTGTGTAATTTCAAAGTCCTCTTCATGTCTCTTTTAAGCTGAAAGCATTCTCAACTCAAAATATGCTAATGGCTTTTTAAAATATTCATTTAGATAAACTGCCAGATTTTTACATTTTCTAACTTTGCTATAATCAGGGTGAAAAACTTACACACCCAGCCACCTCTTGCAGCCTTCTCAAAGACACGTTAAATTTCATTTCTTTGTGTTCTTATTCGTTCATTCAACACACATTTTTGGAGCACACACAATGAAACAGGCCATGTTTTATTTACACTCTGGACATGCAATCAGGAATCCTTGTGGAGTTGGTTCTAGTGTTGTACGTGTGAGCATGTGCTGTGCCTCTCCTGCAGTGGGGTATGGGGGAGAGGGAGAAAAAACTCCCAATCAGTGAGTAAGCTGTATCCCATGTAGGATAAATGCTGAGATCAATAATAAAGCAGGTAGGGGGGATTGTGAATGCTGGAGGAGATATTGCAGTATTTAATAAGGGGTCAGAGAGTGTCTCACTGAAAAGTTGATGGTTATTGATGTCTTTGCCTAAGTGAAATATGTGTTTTCCTTAAAGCTTTCCCTAGTAGCCTCTGCTTCAAGAATAGCTGTTATTCGCATATCCCATAAAGGGAAATTCGGGGGTTATCTGAATGGTTCTCAATTTTCCATCTAGTCATTGCCATGGCAACTCTTTCAGTACAATCCCTGACTGCGCTTGACATCCCTTCCCTGGTGCTTTGCCTTCACATGGTGAATCCAACTCGGTCTTGCCATGGTGACAAGACTGTAGTTTGTCGTGCTTCCAGCCAGCCTTGGGACTACAGTAGAGGGGAGGAGGTTAGTGAGCAGACCTGTGACTCCAGGCAATTTAAAAAAGCCTTCTTAAGAGCCAGAGACTTTTGAAATGTGCAATTAAAAATTGTATGTGTTCCCAGAGACCTTTTTAAAAAGACCTTTTAGATGTAGCTAACCAAAAATAACTTGCCTTCCTGTGTGCCAGCCTCCTAGTGCAGGGGTATATGGAGACATGGAGATTCTTTTCTCCTTTTTTTGGATAGCATATTTGGTAGTAAAGTAATAGGGCATATGGGGAAGCTGTGTCAAGGGCAGGAGACAGGAAGTATAATAGGAGAGCTGAAAGAGTCTGAGCCCAGAATGATGTTCACTACTTTGAAATAATCAGGAAAATTCAATTGAGCTTCTCAATTACAGAGAAAGGCCCAAACTCAAAATAAAATATTGGGTTTGTGTATAAAATGTTGTTTGTGAATGTTGTCAAGAGAATTCACTAAATGTTTAGAAGCTATTTAGCTGTATATGTGTTAATTTATTTTTAATGAGACAACTGATTTTGGACATACCTAGGCTATTTCACAAATTGTTAAACGATGCAAATGGACAGGAAAAATCAGTTGAATTTAGAATTCAATTCAAAATAGTGACTCCTTTTAATTTTTAAAATAGCGATGCTCTGTTTATTTATTTATTTATTTTTGGTTGTGCTGGATCTTCGTTGATGTGCATGGGCTTTCTCGCATTGCATCGAGCGGGGGCCTGCTCTCTAGTTGCGATTTGTGGGCTCCTGATTGTGGTGGTGTCTCCTGTCCTGGAGCACGGGCTCTAGGTTGTTCAGGCTTCAGTGATTTGTTGCATGGTCTCAGCCGTTGTGGTGCACAGGCTTAGTTGTGCTGGGGCGTGTACAATCTTCCCAGACACCCGGGCATGCGGGATGAACCCAGGCCCCTGCACTGGAAGGTGAAGTCTTAGAGAGTGTGTATTAGTCACTCAGTTGTTTCTGGCTCTTGGTGACCCTGTGGACTGTAGTCCACCAGGCTCCTCCATCCATGGGATTCCCCACGACAAGAATACTGGAGTGGGTTGTCATTTCCTTCTCCAGGGGATCTTCCCGACCCAGGGATTGAACCCGGGTCTCCTGCATTGCAGGCAGACTCTTTACCAACTGAGCCACAGGGAAGACCTCCTAACCAGTGGACAAACAGGGAAGTCCCATGATTCTCCATTTTTTATTTATATGAGTTATTCTTTGTGACCATACTATGTCTCCTGGTATCATCTGTTTATTTTCAGAATGAGTTTTCTCTTTGAAAAGTTATTGTGTAATTGACTCTACAAATGGGAGCCAAACTCAAAACAATACACTGGAAGCCATAGTAGAAAATATAATCTGTAACAAAACAAAAGACACAAAGCAAAGACCCACTCCATTTTTTTTTTTGAAGGGCCTCATAGCAGATCAGTTGCTATCAAACTACATGAAACAAGACCAAGGATCTGTGTCAGACAGTGGACACCAATGTCATCCTTCTGTTATATTTTCTTTTGATCTTTGTGCTGACACACAGTGAACCCTAGCCCCCTCCTTACACTAAAGGGTCTGGGAATTCCCTTATAACTGAAATCAAGAAGGGCTTTATTGAAACACCTCTGTGCCCCCATGCCCCAGCACAGGAGTTTGGAGAGAGATCTCTAACTTGTATCATTTCTTATTTACTTCATCTTTTCACTCATGGTGACCTTCCTTCCACATCTTGTTTTGATGCAGGCAAACCCTTTTTTACACGAAACCCTTCAGAGTTGAAAGGCAAATTCATTCACACGAAGCTGCGGAAAAGCAGTCGTGGCTTTGGCTTCACAGTTGTTGGAGGGGATGAACCTGACGAGTTTCTACAAATCAAGAGCTTGGTCCTAGATGGTCCTGCCGCCCTGGATGGCAAGATGGAAACAGGTATGAGACACCACATGGTCCTCTGTGGTCAGGACCAGACAACACCATGATTTCTTGAGCTTGTCATTGTCCTTTAAAAACTTGGCGAATGAGCAAGCTAACTGTACTACGTAAATGTGTTCCCTGGTATAGATGAAAACCTTTGAAGCTGCTTTAACATTTTCCCTTTTGGGTAACTGTTAGGGTGCTGATGAGTATAGTAAAGGAGTAATTTACTAAAAATGCAGATCTATTTGAATGAATGAATTCTCAACTTGGTATTCTGCAGTGATTTTTTTTTTTTTTTTTACAAAAAAGCTCAAATGTTCTTTCAATGATCATTATACTCCCATTAGCAGGGAAGCCGGTAAATGCTACAAGAATGCCTTATTAGCATAAACAAAGTAGTAGCAGCTGTCTTTTCGTGCCTTGCAGTATCACCCCCTAATCCAATTTCAGTTCAACTTCTTATTGGTAGGATTTTATAGTATAAAATCGATAGACTTTCCTGGGCAGTGTTCTTAATCCCCAACTCTTTTGCAGGAGACGTAATTGTGAGCGTGAATGACACCTGTGTTTTGGGACACACACATGCACAAGTTGTGAAAATCTTCCAGTCCATTCCCATCGGTGCCAGCGTGGACCTTGAACTCTGCCGAGGTTATCCACTGCCCTTTGACCCAGATGACCCCAACACGAGTTTAGTGACTTCGGTGGCCATTCTGGATAAAGAACCAATTATTGTGAATGGGCAAGAGACCTATGACTCGCCAGCTAGTCACAGTAGTAAAACAGGCAAAGTCAGCAGTATGAAGGATGCCAGGCCAAGCAGCCCTGCGGATGTGGCTTCAAATGGTTCCCATGGTTACCCCAACGACACTGTCTCTTTGGCTTCCTCCATAGCCACTCAGCCAGAACTCATAACTGTTCATATAGTGAAAGGGCCAATGGGTTTTGGTTTTACTATCGCGGACAGTCCTGGGGGTGGCGGCCAAAGAGTGAAACAGATTGTTGACAGTCCAAGGTGCCGAGGCCTGAAAGAAGGGGATCTTATAGTGGAAGTTAATAAGAAGAATGTGCAGGCCCTAACTCACAACCAAGTCGTGGACATGCTCATCGAATGTCCAAAGGGAAGTGAGGTCACATTATTGGTGCAACGAGGAGGTATGTAGATTTATTTTGTTTCATTTTTTTAAAACCTTACATCCATTGTTATATATACTGGTTATCAGGTGGCTCTTTGGGGCTTTCTAAATGTCTACTCCTTTAAGATCATTTTTATTTAAATACTGGGAAATGCATTCAAAATGCCTTCTGATTTCTCCAAATGCTGGCCTCTTTAGACTAAAGGTTATGTTTATACATTATGTGTTTATACAAAGGGCATGCACATGGGGTAATACTGTTGCTGAGAGTGGGATCCAGCTGCTCGAGACTCAAAAGCCAATAAAAATGCAAGGCTGGTGGAAAGGAAAATTTGCTTTGTTTTGGAGGCGGGCAACCTGAGGGAGGGTGGACTCATGTCCAGAGGCCGAGTCCCACCCGCCCCTCCCCCACTGACATTCAGTGGGCTGGAACTTTTATAGCAGGAGGAGGAGGTGTATAGGCAGAGAGAAGAGGCTACATGTGGAAATAGCACCGTCGTCTTAAAATTGGTCATGCAGTGGTCTGATCAGTGTCATCTTGATTGTTTCACAGGCAGTTAGTTTTCAGTTCCAGGGTCAGTTTATTCCCGTTTCTTTGAGGCCAGTTCTCAGAATTGTGGCAGCTTATGTCATGGCTACATTCTGATCATCAGGTAGTTAGCTTATTCCACCTGATGGGGGTTTCAGTGTCTATAAAACAGCTCAAAGGATATGGCTCCAAA
This sequence comes from Bos grunniens, assembly GCF_055505025.1. Classification (NCBI taxonomy): domain Eukaryota; kingdom Metazoa; phylum Chordata; class Mammalia; order Artiodactyla; family Bovidae; genus Bos; species Bos grunniens. The sequence goes on from NC_141186.1 coordinate 36,320,192, forward strand.
TGCTATTTGTAGACATTGAGGAAGACCTCAAGGTCCCTGCCTTTGCTTAGTGACTAAACTAATATTTTTTGGTTCTGTTTGATTGTTTTCATTTGCTTCTGCATTTTCTCACTTCTCCAATTAAACTTAATCTTTGACTAAAGTTTTTCTATGGACAAAAGACAGGCGGAAGACCTGGAGGGAAAGAACCATAGTATCCTGCTCTGTTTCAGTTTCCTTTAAACGTAAATCAAACTGTGCCTTTTACAACCCATTAAGATTTGAAAACCTTTATCCTGTAAGTCTCCTGAACCTGGTCTGCACAGCGTGCATGTGAAATGTAGCTCTTGTCCACTCTTCCAGCCTCATCTCACACTCCTCTCCCTTCCTCAGTGTGCTTGGCCACCTGGCTTCTCTGTGATGCCTTCAGTTCTCTAAGCCCTTCTGTGTCAGGGCCTTTGCACTTTCTGTTTCCATTGCTTGGAAAACTTTTCCCCAACTCTTCACTTGGCTGGCTCAGTCTCACTCAAGTCTCCTCCTGAGAGAGGGATTCTCTGATTATTTCTCTAAAGTAGCCCCCAGCAATCCTGTGTAATCCCTGTTGCATCACTCCATTTCTTGTTAGCTTTTATCATAGTCATTATTATCGCAAGCCATTGTTTTGTACATTTTCTTATTTTTCTTTGTTGCTTTCCCTTTTTCATTAGAATCTAATATCCTTAAAGCCAGGGACCATGTCTGCATGTTGACAGTTGTCCCTGGCATTTAACATAGTACCTGACTCCTGCTAGGTGTTCATGCATGAACAGATAATGAATGAATGGACACGTGATTATTATTTCCCTTGGTGGGAGCAACAGTTCCATGAATCATATTAAAAACATCTCAGCATACCCACATTTTGATGAAGTGGTTAAGAATCTCAGAGAAGTGAGGTATTCGAAATAAATCTTGAGACAGTTGACTTTCTTCTTTTTCCCCTGTCAGCACCCCCATCCCCCCACCCCTGTCCCACCAGAACTTCCAGGACCTCACACTGAGAAATATTTCCTGGGTCAGTGTTTGTGGCCAATCTTGACTGATTACCCCCCACAATGGGCAGGAGATTGGTAGTTCCCCTGACTCTTGCCAACATGATGTGTTTATGCACAGAGTATTCTGACCCTCTGAAAAAAGATCAGGACCAGACTTCTACTTTCTCTCTGTTTCACTGAGATGGAAAAGCTTGTGTATGTTGGAACAGCGATGATCTTGGGCTCTCATGAAACTGTGTGTTCTGTGATCAAAATGATTGGGGTTGTTGGAAGGGAATCCAGAATTCAGAACTGTCTTTGTGAATCACAGTGCTCAGTTCACCATTCTTAAACAGGTATAAAAGCCATTTGCACATTTTTTCAAAGAGTTATTTCTACCAATAATATTTTGAAGTGTCTTCTTGTACCCAGATCACTTGATTTCACAGATGTGTTTTAAACAGTGACCAAAATGTAACAGGAAGTGACCTGAGGTTAAGGATGAGGAGGGGGAGAGGGTGGAGGATGGTAGTACCTGGCACTCAAAAGCAGGAGAGCAGTTTACAAAGTACTTTTCAAACCTACATGCGCCTCTCAGGCCATGTTTACCATGTCCCTGAAAAGGTAGTCAGGTACCAACCAAGAGCAGGATTGAGAAGTTCACCTGGATTCTTGGGTTTCCAGTCCAGTATTCTGCTTTACTTAACTCTGAATACCACTGATTTTTGCATATTTGCTGGTTTTAGTGGCCAGCAAGTTGGAAACTTGTAAATAGTTTTTGGTACATTAGGGCATCTCTGATTCAGCCACTGCTCATTTGACATTACAAATCACACTGTTCTCCTTCTTCATTTATTTGCCCCTCCATTTCTTTTGTCATTTTGTTCAGTTTTTCTTTTCCATTCAATTTAATTTTGAAGGGACGAAAAACAAAGTATCATTGTAATCTACTAAACCACGATGGTTAATGGAACCATTTTGTAATGAATCTGCCCAAGCCAGCAAACAACTCATTATAAAAACATATCCCTAGCTGATTCACTTTGTTGTACAGCAGAAACTAACACAACATTGTAAAGCAATTATACTCCAATAATAAAATTTAAAAGTTTTTTTAAAGAGTGTACAGGGAAGCATGTTAAAGAATCTTAACCACAGCGAAATACAATGGAAATGATCAGACTATTCATCAATAAAGTATGGGTTAAAAATAAAATACCCTTGATTTCAAATATGTTTATTTTCTCTCTTAATTCCTCAGACCGTCTTTCAGTTAATGCCATTACATTATAACATTAAATTAACAAGAGAAGCTCCAGAATACATTACCACATTAGTCAAGATCTGCATAGTTTATTCCAGAACCTGAGTAATTTAAAATCACTGTAACATCAGCAGTCTTTAAATATGCTATGTGCTTTGCGTTTGATTTATGTATGGGATAGAACGTTTGTACATCTTCCTGTGGCAAGCCAGCACCAGCTACTATTAATCTTTCTAGAAAGCATAATAATATATTTGTTTCTGCCATATATCAGTTATTTGAATCAGGGCTGGCATTTTAATCATTCTTCTTGTATGATGGGAGTGTAAATGAGAAGGTTTGATGATCAATAAGGATAGCAGCTAGGTTAAATGAGAAAGCAAATGGCCACTTCACTGATTCTTTCTAATGAATCTCATTTGTGTCTTAACTCCTGGTAAGCAGATTGATAAACTCATTAAGTCCACACTTGGCTTGATTCTCAGGATTTTATATCTCAAGGATGGTACTTTCTGTGCTTTAAAGAAATAGTCTTTCTACTTTGGGGCAAAACTTAGCTACATTTGCATTTTGGTTTTCACTCGTAGTCTCCTAAACTCATTTTTTATTTTTGTTCTGGTTGAGATCAGGTGTGTTTTGTTTTTCTTTCCATCTCCCTCCTGCCAACCTGAAAATAAGCAGAGGTTGAAATATTGTTTGTAAATTTCTGGAGACAGTTCTCTGGGTCAGGCTTGGGCTTGCTGGGGGTGTCCATCCATAGCTTGTCAGTTGGGATCGTTACTGATTTGTTTATAGGTGTCTTCTCCGTAAACAAGGCCGTGTCTGTGGCTAGCAGTCAAGTTCTATAAAGGGCAGCCCCTTCTTCCTTAGCCTGGCTTCCCATCGTCCCATGGCCAGTCCATTCCTCCTTCTCCCTCTGCTGTCCAGTCAGGAGAATGCCTTTTATTTTTCTTAATTTTTCACAGAGCATTTGCATTCAGAAGACGCATCACCTGATACCAGTGTGAGTCTAGAGTCTTTTTTATGTTTGGAAAATGGTGCTACAAGGTTATTACTATTGTTTTGAGTAATTTTTTTTAATTTACAAAAGATGAAGAATTTGTTTCATAAAGGTTTTTTACTTTTAAAAAGGGATTATAGTATATGTAGCATAACTACCTGTGCCCCCTGTGTATTTTGTGTATTTGGCTAATTTCTACCTAGTAGGAAGTGCGATGCTTTTGAAGATACCATTGGGGGTGGAGTCAGAATACTCTTGTTTCAAGAGACAACTTGGAATATTTCTTGAAAGAGAAGACTGTGTGTTTTACTTTGACAGAATATGTGTATTGAAAAAGCTGAACTGAGGACTTCCCTGGTGGTCCAGTGGTTAAGACTCTGAGTTCCCAGTGAAGAGGCCTGACTTCATTCCCTGGTCAGGGAACTAGAGCCCACATGCCACAACTAAGATTCAGCGTGGCCAAATTAAAAAAAAAAGAAAGTACATATCATTTTTTGTTTGTTGTTGTTCGGTCACTAGGTCATGTCCGACTCTTTGCAACCCCATGGACTGTAGCGTGCCAGGCCTCTCTGTCCTATACTATCTGCTGGAGTTGGCTCAAACCCCTGGCCATTGAGTTCTTGATGCCATCCAACCATCTCACCCTCTGTCGCCCTCTTCTCCTCCTGCCCTCAGACCTTCACAGCATCAGGGCCTTTTCAACGAGTCAGCTCTTTGCATCAAGTGGCCAAAGTATTGGAACTTCAGCTTTGGCATCAGTGCTTCCTATGAATATTCAGAGTTAATGTCCTTTAAAATTGACTGGTTTGACCTCCTTGCAATCCAAGGGACTCTCAGGAATCTTCTCTAGCACCACAGTTAGAAAACATCAGTTCTTTGGTGCTCAGCCTTCTTTATGGTCCAACTCTCACATCTGTCCATGACTACTGAAAAAACCATAGCTTTGACTGTAATGGACCTTTGTTGACTAAGTGATATCTTTGATTTTTATGCACTAAGTTTGCTACAGCTTCTCTTCCAAGGAGTAAGCGTGTTTTAATCATCTTGTTTTAAGTGTTATTTAAAAGAAAAAGCTAAACTAGGGTTCCAGGAGTCTGCCTCTAGTTCAACCTCTGCCTGTAACTCCTCTATAACTCTGACTGGGTTACAACTCCTGCCCTGAGACTCATTTCTTTATCTTAAAAAAAAAAAGGAAAGAAAAGAATATTTTGAACTAGATCATCTTTAGGATAACCACTCTAATTTTATGCCAGTACTTTCATTGACGTGTAGAGGAAAGAAAGATTTGAGAGTCGGATGATGCAAGTTTAAATTCCAACTCCTGCCTTTATTCCCTTTGTGACTTTAGGCAAGTCATCTGAAAAAAGTAGCACTTGCGCCAGTTCCGGACCTAGAAGCAGTCACGTGATGAGTAGTGTGTTACTGATCTTATCTAGTATCAGAAGCCCCTGAGTGTGGTAGCTTACTTTTTCTCTTTTTAAAAAGAGTTTTATCCTTTATCTGCAGAATCTTAATCTGAGTACACGATGTGCAGGCACCTGTGTTTTTTTTTTAGAAGCTCTACCAGCAATTCTGATATAAAATCAGAATTGGAATCAGTCTTAGGCTCCTGCCCTCCTGATTCCTTCTCATTTAGATTCTGTGACATATAAATGGAAGTTAAATAAGTTTATAAAGTTTAACAGTTTTCATTTCTAAGTAATATTCTTCTTCTAAAGTCTACTTTCTAAGCAACAGATTTCTCCATCTTTGCTAAGGTCCATTGCAGCTCCCAAATTTGATATTTTTCTACTTTAGAGGAGGTTAGAAAGGAGGACTTGGTCTCAGAGATGCTTCTCTTGAGCTTATCCCCCGAGTGGCTTTAGCTGATCAAAACGGAATTAGAAGTGATGCTTTGTTTACTGAGTGCTCTTGTCAGGACACTGAGTAATTTTAGGATCTGAATGTAAAGTAATGAAATGCTAGGATTCCTGGAGGGCAAGACTCTATCCAACTTGTACTTTTGTATCTCTGGACATCATGGGGAACTTGTATGTAGTAAGGTCTCAGTTAAATACCAACTGGATAAATTTAACTTCCTCTGCAAGTCACATTAGAAAATTAATTTCTTAGCTTCACAGTCACTCTTCATAACTTCTGAAACATAAGAGAGAGATGTTAAAAGACAATAAATTAGGTATAAAAATGGTGGTAGTGATAGTAATGATCGTGTTAAAAACATTATTGGTTATACTATGTACCAGAATTGTTACCGTGGTACAAGCGATACATACACACTTAAATAAACCTCTTAGCATCCCGTTGTCACGACCACAGTGGAAGCATCCGTTTGGAGTGTGATTCTGAACAGGGCTCTGTGGGAAATGAAGGCAGTGATTGGTAGGGGGAAAAAAAGGAATTGCTTTTGCTGTAGGTGTTGCGACTCCACAGTTAAAATTGCTTAGTATATAAAGCAAAAGGGAAATTTCTGGTTTAGTTGGTATGTATAAGACACTCCCTTGCTTAAAGCTTCTGTAATAAAAACACTAAACGTTTCCACAGTGTGCCAGGCTGACTTGGTTCTAAACATTTTACATGTCTAGCCCTCTGAAGTGATTAAAACCTGGTTGTTGTTTAGTCGCTAAGTAGTGTCTAACTCTTGTGACCACGTGGACTGTAGCTCACCAGGCTCCTCTGCCCATGGGATTTTCCAGGTAAAAATACTGGAGTGGGTTGCCATTTCCTTCTCCAGAGGATCTTCCTGACTCAGGGATCGAACATGCATCTCCTGCATTGGCAGGCGGATTCTTGACTGCTGAGCCACCAGGGGAGCCTGATTAAAACCTTATCTCCCCTTTAACGATTTTTTAAATAGGAAATCATTTACATTTTTATTTGTTTATCTTTGAGGTCTTTATTGAATTTGTTGCAATATTGCTTCTGTTTTATGTTTTGTTTTTTTGGCCCCGAGGCATGTGGAATCTTAGTTCCCTGACCAGGGATCAAACCTACACCCCAAGAATTGGAAGGCAGAGTCTTAACCACTGGAGCAGCAGGGAAGTCTCTACCTCCACTTAAGAGGAGAGGATCCTGAGGCCCAGAGAAGCTCACTGATTTACCCGGAATCACACAGCTGAATTTGAACCCAGCGATTCTACTTCCAAAGACAAATGTCTTACCCACTATGTTAAGCAGCCTCCTGGCTTTTAGATGAGAAGCTCCAATACCGTAACTGTTGAGCAGTACGCCTTATACATAAAGGAATGAATGAGGTCTGAAGTCCGTGGCAAATTAATGCAACTTAATTTTCATACAAATTAATGATGATATTTAGTTGATTAAATCGTCATCGATCCACATAGGGAAAGCAATATCTAATCTCATCATCCAAGCACATGATTAGCATTAGCTCTTCTTTGTGTGTGTTTTTCCTCTGTCTGAAACGATGTAGAACCATCATAATTAGAACTGCAGTGAGCTGTGCCCTGCCTCAGAGTTAAACCCCAGTTATCTGGCGCCTCTGTTCTCTTTGCCCTCTGGTCACGGACTGGAGAATGAATTGCAAATTGCACCACTTAAGGTTTGACTGCCAGAATCTCTTCAGTTGAGCTGCAGGGCCTCGGAAAGGAAAATTCAGGTTGCTGGCTGAGTGATACCCTAAAGAGGTGGAGAGTCCTGTGTATTCACATCAGCACAACCCATCCCGTCCCCCTCCTCTGTCCTGTCATCCTCCCCTGTCTTCCCCGGCCTCTGCTATCCATCATGTGGCACCTGGCCTTGCCGTGGCCTTGCAACAGGTCTCGAAGCTTCCTGTAGTCCATTCTCCAGCTAGAGTGATTTAAAGTCAATTGGCTCCAGTCACTGCTAGTGTCAGGATGACGTCCCATCATTCAGAGGAAACTCCAAAGTCCTGTGTCACAGCCGAGAGCTGCTGTTTTTTCTGTCTGTGTATTTCTTCTTGCAGAGAGCCACGGGGCTCTCTCCCTGCTGTCCTTCAGGCTTCTGCTCTGACTGCTACATAGCAAACAGTGTCCACCACCATCATGCTCTGCCCTTTCCTCCGTGAGAGCAAAGACTGGGTCTCAATCACGATTGGATCCTCACCACCTAAAATTGTGCCTGGCACATTGTAGGTCTTCAGAAAATTCTCTATACTGAAAGAAAAATAGAAATTAATGCCAGGCCATTTGTTTTCATAAGTCCTCATCATCTTGGACAGAACTTTCTGGGATGAGCGCTTATCATTAGAGCTGGGAAGATGGGCAGCAGGAGATGGACCACCTCAGAAATCACAGAGCATGAAGGTGACCTAGCCTGACTTCCAACCCAGGCTTCTTGGCCTACAAAACCCATCCCTCTATCATGGGCTGTTCTAAATGGCAAGGGAAACATGGTAGAAATGAACTTATATACAAGATAGAAATAGACCCACAGACAGTAGATAACAAACTGATGGTTACCAAAGGGAAGGGATAAATTAGGAGTTTGGCATTAATAGATACACACTGCTATGTATATAATAGATAAACGACAAAGACCCACGGTATAGCATAGGAAATGTTTTATAATAACCTATAAGAGAAAAGAGTCTGAAAAATATTACACACACACATACACACACACGTGTGTGTGTGTGTATGTGTGTGCTTAGTCACTCAGCCATGCCTGACTCTTATGTGACCCCATGGACTGTAGCCTGCTAGGCTCCTCTGTGGGATTTTCCAGGCAGGAATACTGGAGCAGGGTGCCATTTCCTACTCGAGGGGATCTTCCCGACCCAGGAATCGAACCCATATTTCTTGAGTCTCCTGCATTGGCAGGTGGATTCTTTACCACTGCGCTACCTGGGAAGCCTGTGTGTGTGTGTGTGTATGTAACTGAATCACTGTGCTATGTACCTAAAACTAACACAACATTGTAAATCAACTCTACTTCATGTAAATAAATAAATGACAAAGAAATACATTACATGACAGTGAATCATGGTCCAATTAAGCCTGTTCTCCAGGTCCAGTGCAGTTGTTACTATCCACATGTGGCTATTTAATTAAAGTTAAATACAATGGAAAATGTAGTCTGATGGACCACATTTCAAGAACTGAAGAGCCATATGTGGCCCATGGCTACCATATTGGACAGTGCAGTTTTAGAATCTTTGCATCCTCGTAGAAAATGCTGTTGGACAGTGTTGCTTTAGAGATTTTGATTATTTTGCCCTCAAAAGTGCTATGTTGATTATCCTTCATTTTACCTTTTCTCTTGTTTTTAATGCCTTTTAAAGCAGAAAAATATGAAATTGAAGGCAACTTCATGGTTAATGTACTTCTTTTATACAGATGATAATAATAATAGGTCCTATTTATTAAATTCTTTCCATGTGTAGGTACTGCTCTCAGCTGTCTACATGTGTTAACTGGATGTTAGGGGGTCACAAGGAATTGAGACTCAGAGAACATGAAACACTTGAAACATATTAGTGCTTGGGCGATCTGCTGTGTTCCAGTCCTGAGATAGCTTATCAGCTTTTAACCTGGCCAGGAAGCATCTCATGTGTTATACTGGACTGCTGTTAAGGAGTTTAATTTACATTATTATATTATGTAAAGTATCTTTACCCCAAAAAGGGAAGAAACTTTAACACAAGAAAAATTCACCTTAAATTCTTATATATAAAATAGTATATAATCTGCTGCATGAACTATCAGCAATTTACAGTTTGTCAGACCTCTACTTAAAAAAGGAAGGTGTAGATGTCATCTTGGTGTGTTTATCTGGTTTGGTATCTCAAACTAATTGACCTCCCCACTTACCTGTGATGCTTGGTTTTTCTAGTAATTTTGAAAGTCAAGTCCTCTTATTAAATCCAGTGTGCTACCTAATAATTTCTTAGTGATTAAATGTAAACTTAATGCACCAAGTTATTTGCTTTTGTGCATTATTTATTATAAATGTATATGTGATTTATAATCTTCATTAAGGAGTGGTGACGTTGTCTCCCCTTTCTGGAAGAGTGTAGGAATTTCAAGTTAGAATTATTGCATTGGTCTGTGGGCTGTAGAGAAGGCAATGGCACCCCACTCCAGTACTCTTGCCTGGAAAATCGCATGGACAGAGGAGCCTGGAAGGCTGCAGTCCATGGGGTTGCTAAGATTTGGGCATGACAGAGCGACTTCACATTCACTTTTCACTTTCATGCATTGGAGAAGGAAATGGCAACCCACTCCAGTGTTCTTACCTGGAGAATCCCAGGGACGGGGGAGCCTGGTGGGCTGCCGTCTATGGGGTCGCCCAGAGTCGGACACGACTGAAGTGACTTAGCAGCAGCAGCAGCAGTGGGCTGTAGAATACTCATTCTACCTACAGCTCTGCATTTAAATGTAAAGAGGTTCTTTTGTTTTCCCTTTTGGGGGGGACAAATTCCTAAACATTGTGGGCCAGGCATTGTCTAGGTGCTGGGAATGAAACAGATCATCCACAAACCAAACAAGTTTACTGCAGATTTCATGACCCTTTTATTCTACAGGAAGGAGAAAAAGGGCAGAAATATTCAGATGAGCAAGAAAATATCATCCAGAGAGAAGTGCTGTGAGGAAACTGGATGAAGTGGTGTGGGAGTGACTGAGGAGTAGGGCTGCTTTCAATTAGGTGACAAGATTTGAGTGACCACAAGGAAGGAAACAGCATTCCAGGAACAAGGGACAGTTAATGCCAAGGCCCCAAGAAGGAACTAGAATGGGGGACAGTGTGGCTGAAGAAAGATGAGCAAGGGGAGTGGTGATGAGCTTCAGAGACCAGCACCCAGGGTCTAGAATTTGGATTTTATTTTTTGTGTGATGTCTGGTTTTAAGAAATGCAAGGATGAGATCTCGTTAACATTTTAAACAATCCCTCTGGCATATTTGTTGAGAATATATTTTAGAGGAATTGATGTGGAAGGGGAGACCCAGTAGGGCCATTGTGGTGGTTGGAGAAGGGTGTTTGCAGTGTAAACTCTTGTGATGGCCATGGAGACAGAAGGAAGTTGGGGGTCGGGGGTGGTGTTTAAGGAGTGTTAAGGAGTGCTCAGGAGAGTTGACAGCACTGGGTAGGTTGACTCAAGATAAGGCTTGGCCAACTCTTGTCTCTGAAGGACCAGATGGTCTGTATTTTCACTTTGTGGGCCACATTCTCTGTTACCACTACTCTCCTCTGCCATTGTAGCAGATGACGTGAACATAAATGGATTGGTTGTGTTCCAAGAAAACATTATTTGGTCCTGGGGCTACAGTTTGCTGAGCCCTGCTGAAGAAGGAAAGGAAAGGAGAGGAACCAGGAATGACCCCCAAGTTTCTTGCTGGGGCAGGTAGATAGACAGAGGGACCATTTGTTGAGATGTGTGTACTGAGGTAGGAGTGGATGGGCCTTGAACTCAGGCATCAAGGGTGCCTTCTCAGACATGGTAACTGTGAAATGCCCATCTGACATCCAAGTGGAGCAGAAACACAGGCAGTTGTCTGGGACCTGGAGTTCATTACTCGCAAGTTAGGACAGGCGAGATAAACACTTAGGAGCCATTATCTTAGTAAGTTTGCTGCATACCACAAGCCATGGCCTGTTACTAGGTCCTGAAACTACTGTACTGGGCTATGACCAGTGTTTTTCTCAAAAGCAAAATAAAATAGAAACAGTAATAATATGTCTTCCTCAGTAAAGATAAGCACATGTTCATGAAACTTTGACTTATATGTGTGCATACACATATACACTCACATATGAACACATGTATGTATGTGTGTGTCAATCTGTTACCAAGTGCATTTCTCACTGTGGACTATGTTCACTACCATTTGTCAAACACACATGTAGATAGTATATAGAGCCATGAAGGTGAATGAAATTAGCAAAAGAGTAGAAAGGAAAGAAAGAGCCAGGACAGAAGCCTGGGGCACATCATCTTGCAGGGATCAAGCTGAGGAAGAGGGACTGGTAACGGAGATCATGGGGCACCCAGTGCAAACAGGAAGTGTGGTGTTACGAGTCCCAGAGAAAAAAGTATCTCAAGTGTATTCCTTCCACATCAGGAAGTGGAGGCATGTGAGGGTGGAAACATTGTGTGTGGCATTGGTCATCTCTGAGAGCGGAGTTCATGATGTGTCTATAAGCAGCAGCCTGGAGTGGGGCATAGAAGGCAGGAGTGGGGTGGGGATTTGATCAAGTGGTCCAAGAATTCTCCCTGTGAAATGGAGCAGAGAAAAGAGCTACTGGCTAGAGAGGTCGAGAGGGCTGTGCAGTTGAGAGAATTTGCCTTGGTTTTTTACATGGGAGACCGTGCAACGTGTATGTCGATAGAAACAACCCAGAGGATAGAGAAACTGGATATGCAGAGGAGAAAGGGGCATCATTGTAGGAGTGAGGGCTTTAAGAAGGGAAGGAGGTAGGACCCAGCGTCAGAGAGGAGGGGTTGGCCTTTCGAACAGTATTTGTAAGTTGCAGAAAACAGAACTAGATTTGGTGACTCCCTTTTCTCCTAAAATTAAGCTAGTGAAATTTCTGTGTATTTGAGGTTTTCTGTTTGTAGAATCAGTTGAGCTTATATATTGTAGCTGTTCTTCCTCTCTCTTTCGCATCCTTGTTCTAAACTGGTGACAAGCCTTTTTCCAGTTGACCCATCGTGTAATCGAGGTCTGAGTGCATTCCATGTGCACAGCCCTAGGATAAGGGGAGAGGAACCAAGGTACCCGCAACCCAGATACAGAAACAAGACTAACCTGTGAATGTAACCAGCAGTAATCTGTAGTCTGAATCTGTGCCTACAGATTGGGGTAAGAGGTGCATCAAGGAGGAAAGGGATGACAAATGGCACCTTTTAAATGACATGAGGCCACAGCGGAGTGTCTCAGCCTCAGTACTATTGACATTTAGGGTCAGATTTTTTTTTTTTTTTAATTGGAGTTTAGTTGATTTACCGTGTTGTGTTACCTTCAGGTGTGTAGCAAAGTGACTTGGTTATACAAGCGTCTATTCTTTTTCAAATTCTTTTCCCATAGAAACCATTATAGAGTACTGAGTATAGTTCCCTATGGTATACAGTAGGTCTTTATTAGTTATCTGTTTTGTATATAATAGTGTGTATATGTCAATTCCAGTCTCATAATCCCCGCCTTCTGCCCCCACACTTAGGGCCAGATAATTGTTGCAAGGGTTCATCCTGTGCGTTGCCAGATGTTGAGCAACTTCCCTGGTCTCTGCCCAGTGTGTGCCTGCCTCCACATTCCCTCCCCGAATGTCTTCAGACATGACAGATGACCAATGGGAATGGGACACAATTACCATTTGCTGAGAACTGCTAGTTCTACTAGTAGTTCTACTAGAACTACTACTGAAGTACCTGAAGAATTGAGAGTTGTGAGTGGGTGGTCCATGAGTAGTATTTGGCATGACCCACTCATGTATTTTTTAGTAGTCTCTTTAAAAAGTATTTTTAAATTTACATGCCTTTGGTTGGTGCCAACAATTCCAATTTGCCACAGCCTGCCATTTCCTTTTTTATCCCATCTGGCCTCACACACTCCTGTGCTTTTCCTGCCCACTGCTCATACACAGTGGACTTTGAGACCCCAAAACAGCATGTGTGCAGGCACTGTGAGGAGGACCTGTTTCCTAGGAATTTCTTTTTACCATCCTTATCTCAAAATTTCAGGAACTGGCTGCTTTTCTTTTCTTTTGGATTTAATTTATACTTTTTTTTTTGGTGACGAAAGATGACATCCTCAGACTTTTTTTTTTTTTCTTGACATTGAAGTTTATTTTCTTCCTTTACTTGGGTTCTATATGAAAATTAGTTAGTGATCACCTCTTTGGAATGGGGGCTGTGGTGTGAGAGGCATCTGATACAAGGAACATTATGTTGGGTTTTTTAATTACTATTCTCCCTTATTTGATACTAGTTTTGTGACTTCACTTCATTAAGCTTCTCTTTATTGGAAGAGGTATCTTCCTAGCCTTTCCTCTAAGCATTTTGCAGTTCTGAACATTTTCAAAACAGTTATTGAGGCAGAGAGTTTACTCAGGGTAATATTTTTCCACCTTCCTTCATTTTCCTTAAATTAAATCACACATTCTTTACCACCATCTGGAGTTAAGTGTCTGCTATGGTTTTTATTGAGTCTGTCTTTGCATTGCACCTGCAAATTTTAAAACATTCCCCAACTTGTATCCTGCCTGGTATTTCACATGTTTGTATTCCTGCTCAAAGATTAGTCATGTCCTTCATTTATGAACATAATCCTTTTTGGTTCCGAAATCATGTTGGTAGAATTTTAACATCTTTGAAAATAGCACTGGGTCGTTAGAAGTGTTGTTTCCACTGGCAGCGTGGAACCTGCCTTTTTGTATGCCAAGTTGCTGCCTGGGTTTATGTGACAATCCTGTTTAGTGTGTGTGTGTTTCTAATGTTCTTGATGTGTTTCATTTCTCACCACACGCAACAAATGCTGTTCAGCCTTTCTTTTATGCAGTGGGCTTTCAGCACTGTGATAATCTCTCATTATAGATGAATGACATGTGAGTAAACATCTAAAATACAGTGTGGTTAATCATATCCTCTCCATTTCCTTATGCTCAGTTCTTTTTCCAGAAATTCCATTTAGCATATCACCTTTGCCATGAAAACTTCTCATATCCTAGTTTTGTAATTTTAACACTTGAGGCAGAGTTATTCAAAAGATACTTTTGCACTGTATCTTTTTTTTTTTTTTCAAAAGTTTTAAATTTTATTTTATTTTTAAACTTTACAATATTGTATTAGTTTTGCCAAATATCGAAATGAATCCGCCACAGGTATACCTGTGTTCCCCATCCTGAACCCTCTTCCCTCCTCCCTCCCCATACCCTGCCTCTGGGTCGTCCCAGTGCACCAGCCCCAAGCATCCAGTATCGTGCATCGAACCTGGACTGGCGACTCGTTTCATACATGATATTATCTTAGGATAGCAGTCAAAATAGCTAGGAAACTGCAGCGTGGAGCAATGTTAAGATCCTGTAATAGAGGGAATTCCTTTCCTCTCAGGTGTTGGGTATCAGCATGCCTTATTCAGCCACCTGTTTTGTTTTGTCTTTTGGTATGGTTTGTTTATTTATTTGGCTGTCCACGTCTTAGCTGTGGCCTGTGTAATCTAGTTCTCTGACCGGGGATCAGACCCAGGGCCCCTGCATTGGGAGCACAGAGTCTTAGCCACTGGACCACCGGGGAAGTGCCTTCTGTTTTTATGAGACATTTATTTTAACAGTTGGTGTGTTCAGGGTCCATGGCATGAGGAACCCATCAAAAAAAACCCTATATTTTAAAAATCTTTCTTATGGTTGCATAATACAAAGCAGTTTATTTTAATCATTTGGAGACAGTTGGAATTAGATCTATGCTTCCTGAGATATTTATATTGTTTCTAAACTGAAAAATGTTCTCTGTGATTACTTTTGCCATAGATACCAATGACCAAAGTGGGAAATGTTTGTGTCGGAAAAATAATAACAGTGCACATGAATTCATGGAGTCTTTGTTTTTGTAGTTTGCCCCTGCAAAATAACTGTCACTTTGACTTTGGTGATGAAACAGGAAGGTGCAGTTGTTTTTTTATCCCAAAGTTTCTCAAACCGGGCCCTATTGATATCATGGACCAGGCAGTTCTTTGTTAGGGGGGCTGCCCTGTGCATCATGGGATGTGTCACAGCGTCCTTTGCCTCTGTCCTCTAGATGCCAGCAGCACTCTCCTCCTCCTCCCCAGCAATGATACCCGACAGTGTATTCAGACATGGCCGATGTCCACTGAAGGGCAGTAGCAACCTGGAATGAGACTCCTTAGACACCCTTTATTTTTACTTCTTGGAAATGGTGTCTTATTTTTTTTTTAAGATGTAAATGGAATTAGTTTATGGACTTTTGTGTGTTGAATTTGGATGGAAGAGAGTTCATGGGAGAAGTCCCCGTTCGTTCTCAATCGTTGCTTCTATATTGATGCAATCAGCTGCATCGATCAGCTCACTGATGGAAGTGACCCACTGGCCCACATCATGTTCTCCGTTCAGTCCTCCTCTCTGCCACTTGCCAGCAGTTCTGCCTGGGCCAGCCATGGGCAATGTCCCTGAGCCTCGCACTGTCATCCGAAATACGAGGGGATCTGTACCTTCCTCAGTATTTCAGTGAGGATGGAACGAGACGAGGACTCGTCTTACTCACCCTGCGGCCCGGTCCTGATGGAGGGTTGACTGCTCTGTATGATTGGATGGGGCTTCAAGCCATCCAGGAGAAAGAGGGTGGATGAAATATTCAGGTGGTCCTCCCGTTTTCAATACTTCAGGAGAAGTTTTCTGGGGGAGAGACAAGAGAAGGCAAAAAAGAGTCACCTCAAGAAAAAATGTGGCCGGAGATGTTTCTTATTCTACTCTGTGATGACAGTGATTTTCAGTAAACAGTGAAATGAGAATAAAGCAGGATAGAGAAGTAGGTTATTCGTGAAGTTTTATAAGCTCTCAAAGACTCTCTTTGGGAGATTATATCCCTCTATCTTTTTTTTTTTTCTTTTGAAGTATCCTTTTACTTATGGAATAGTAGTTGGTT
Source organism: Bos grunniens (assembly GCF_055505025.1). Classification (NCBI taxonomy): domain Eukaryota; kingdom Metazoa; phylum Chordata; class Mammalia; order Artiodactyla; family Bovidae; genus Bos; species Bos grunniens. The sequence goes on from NC_141186.1 coordinate 36,336,022, forward strand.
GTTACCTTTCCACCCCCTTTTTAATGTTTCTAGTTTGCAAAATAAGGAATTGGCACTTTGTGGTCAGTTGCTCAAATCCATTTAGTGAAAAATTGCTGGTTCCTAAAATCTGAAATGCAGGAATCACTGCTGTAGAAAAGGAGGCTGTCAGGATGTTAGAGAGAGCAGAGGAAAGGAGGTGGGATTCTTGGAAGTAATGTATGAGTGGGGAGTCTAGAATCCAAGCCACAGGAAGAGCAGTGGGAACCTCCTTGGTCTTAACCAGGGCTTCCACAGTCTCTTAATTTAGGGAGAAAGTGAGTGAGAAGTTCAAGGCCAGGGGTGGATTCATCTGTCTGCCCTGTGTTGCCCTTACAAAATACTACCTTTATTGGTTAGACTCTTTCAGAAATTCTTTCGTCATGTATAAGTTATTAAGGTAACTCAGAGAATGTTAAATCCAAAAGCAAGAGAAAAATTGGATGAACTATACACATTCATGATGCATGAGACATGCCAAAATATCTGTGGCTAATTCCGCGTATATAAAAAAGTGTCAAAAACTTAATGATAGCTTTTTTAAAAAAATCCATTTTCAATGGGTCCGTTTGCATTAAGTTCTCCCTCTGCATTAACTCTAAACCTGATTAGAGCTTTATTTACTAAGAAAAAAAAAAAAACTGCCAAAATCAGATAGGGGAGGGAGCAAAAGGATTCTGGCATTTGATCTCCACCATGAGAAATGTGTTGAGTGCCTTCTTCAGTGTAAATGCTTACTGGGGATCATCTGTGTCATTTCCAATATGAATTTATGCTACTTACTCTTCCTTGCCATAAATGGAATGTACTTCTTGAAGGCAAATGCCCTGTTGTACATCTTGTTCCCAGCTGAAATATTTCATTAAAAGGACTTGCAGTCCTTGAATTTCCCTGCATCTTAAATGTACTTGACCTATAAAAGTTCTTTCTAATTGAGATTCATCCTGAGTGGGGCATTATGTGTGTTGGGGTGTGTGTGGGTGAAACCGATTCCCATATTCTGCCTTTAAGCAAATCCAATTCGCAAAATGAGTATTGACTCACTGAAACCTGCAATCTAATAGTTGAACAAAGCATGAGCTTCTACTGCTTCCCATGGCTGTATGAAGCAGCTGTCATTAGAAATTGACAAAGTCAAGGTAACAGCTTTTTTCCCTCTGCAATTCACATAATCACTTAGACCAGGGCAGATATTGTTTCAGCAAGAGGATTTTGAAGACATTTAATATCTCCATGGGAGAAGAATGGGGCTGCTCATCATGTGTCCTTTGCCCGTTGGAAAAACATGACCCGTTAGTAAATGGCTCTTTGGGTCTGACTGCCAGACACTTTGAATAATGCAGTGCTGTCGGACTCATAAGTTGGATCTCCTTGCCTTTGTTAACATGACCCATGCTTTCCAAAAGCTAATATGATCTTCTAAATTTAAGAGATTGGAGTCAGGTTTGATACAGTGCCAGGGGTGGCTTCCGTCGCAATTAAGCAGTTTGGTAATGAAGTTAATTGAAATGGCTGAATAATAGATGCCCTTACAGAGCAGATGGGAAAATTGCCCTCCTATTTGGCAAAAGTACACTGTGACAGAAAAGTGATTGTCACACCCAATCAAGGCTGTTAAAACTGCTCAAGAGATTCATGAATTTGACTGAAGAAAAGAACGTGAAATAGTTTTCATCCTCCCGTGTTTGCCTTTTGTCAGGAAGGGTGAAGCATTTGGAGCTTTTTAACTCAGTGTTGTCATAAGAAGTTGCTTTTCTAAGGAAAGGGATGAAGCTGTCCTTAACTGAAAATGTGTTTAGATTCTCCAGGAGTCCCTGAGAACACACTCCTCTGATGAGACCAATAACTGTCAGGCTTGGGGTTGCTTTGTGAGCCTCCAGTTAATCCTGGGACTTGAGCGATTCCCATTCGTTGTGATAAGGAATTTAGAACACCAGGTGGCACAGTGGAACCTTGCTCTCCGCGCAGAGGGAGGCAGCGGTGAGTCAAGCTGAGCCTGGCAGCTCACCAATAAATCAAGGAGCAGCCCAAGGATCAAGAGCTGTTAAGCAGTCACAGCAGAGATGATGGTGATCAAAAGAAAGGCCAAGTCGCCCTCCCCTTGCCTCATCAGCTCTTCTTGCAACCCTCAAGACATTTACTCACTTTCTGAGTTCCCAGCAATCATGCATTCATTCCAAAGATACTTGTTGAAATGGGACCAGATACCCTCAAGGGCTGGGGGACTAACTTTAGTATAACATGCAAAGTCCCTGAAACAGAGACAATAAACAAGTAAATGGTAATAAACAATATAAACAGTAAACAAATAAATATATAAGTCACAGGGTCTATGAAAACAAACTGAGCTATGTGAATATAGTGGAACAAGAAGGGTCTTTTCTTCTGCTGACCAGGGTTCCTAAATAGCTTCTCTGAAGAAGTGACATTTGAGGAGAGCCCTGAGTAATGGGAAAAAGCTGCCCCATGTAGATCTGCAGGAACAGTGTTCCAGATAGAGGGAACAGCCAGTGAAAGTGCCTAGAGGAATGAAAGGAAAGAGCCCAGAAGTGGAGAGAGTGCACCTCTGGCTGTGGTGCATGGTCAAGGGGGAGAGCGGTGGGATTTAAAGAGGCAAGCAGGCTCAGAGCAAGGAGGGCTTTGCGGGACACAGAGTTTGTGTTTTGTTGAAACTGTGTTGGGAAGCCACAGGGATGTGTAGTCAGGAGTCCATGTAATCTGATTTATGCTGTAGAAAGATGTCTCTGGCCTCTTTGTGGACAATGAATTAAAGTGGATGAAGAATAAAACAGGGAGACCAGGTTTTTGGCCCTTGTGGTCACACAAGCAAGAAAAGGTGGTGGCAGTGGAGATAGATGTTTCAGAATACATTTAGAAGATGGACATGGTAAGAAAGATAAATAAGCCTCAAGAAGGGCCTCAAATTTTAGAGGTTTGAGGTCTAGTAAGGTTAAGACTGGAGAAGGCAATGGCACCCCACTCCAGTACTCTTGCCTGGAAAATCCCATGGACAGAGGAGCCTGGTAGGCTGCAGTCCATGGGGTCGCTAAGAGTTGGACACGACTGAGTGACTTCACTTTCACTTTTCACTTTCATGCACTGGAAAAGAAAATGGCAACCCACTCCAGTGTTCTTGCCTGGAGAATCCCAGGGACAGGGAGCCTGGTGGGCTGCCGTCTATGGGGTCACACAGTTGGACGTGACTGAAGCGACTTAGCAGCAGCAGCAACTTTACTATAATCATTGATTAGCTCTAGTAATTTTCTGATGGAGTCTTTAGGGTTTTCTATGTAGAGGATCATGTCATCTGCAAATAGTGAGAGTTTTACTTCTTCTTTTCCAATTTGGATTCCTTTTATTTCTTTTTCTGCTCTGATTGCTGTGGCCAAAACTTCCAAAACTATGTTGAATAGTAATGGTGAAAGTGGGCACCCTTGTTTTGTTCCTGACTTTAGGGGAAATGCTTTCAATTTTTCACCATTGAGGATAATGTTTGCTGTGGGTTTGTCACATACAGCTTTTATTATGTTGAGGTATGTTCCTTCTATTCCTGCTTTCTGGAGAGTTTTTATCATAAATGGGTGTTGAATTTTGTCAAAGGCTTTCTCTGCATCTATTGAGATAATCATATGGTTTTTGTTTTTCAATTTGACCAGAAACTATAAAACTCCTAGAGGAGAACATAGGCAAAACACTCTCTGACATACATCACAGCAGGATCCTCTATGACCCACCTCCCAGAATATTCGAAATAAAAGCAAAAATAAACAAATGGGACCTAATTAAACTTAAAAGCTTCTGCACATCAAAGGAAACTATTAGCAAGGTGAAAAGACAGCCTTCAGAATGGGAGAAAATAATAGCAAATGAAGCAACCGACAAACAACTAATCTCAAAAATATACAAGCAACTCCTACAGCTCAACTCCAGAAAAATAAATGACCCAATCAAAAAATGGGCCAAAGATCTAAATAGACATTTCTCCAAAGAAGACATACAGATGGCTAACAAACACATGAAAAGATGCTCAACATCACTCATTATCAGAGAAATGCAAATCAAAACCACTATGAGATACCATTACACACCAGTCAGAATGGCTGCGATCCAAAAGTCTACAAATAATAAATGCTGGAGAGGGTGTGGAGAAAAGGGAACCCTCTTACACTGTTGGTGGGAATGCAAACTAGTACAGCCACTATGGAGAACAGTGTGGAGATTCCTTAAAAAACTGGAAATAGAACTGCCTTATGATCCAGCAATCCCACTGCTGGGCATACACACTGAGGAAACCAGAAGGGAAAGAGACACGTGTACCCCAGTGTTCATCGCAGCACTGTTTATAATAGCCAGGACATGGAAGCAACCTAGATGTCCATCAGCAGATGAATGGATAAGAAAGCTGTGGTACATATACACAATGGAGTATTACTCAGCCATTAAAAAGAATACATTGGAATCAGTTCTAATGAGGTGGATGAAACTGGAGCCTATTATACAGAGTGAAGTAAGCCAGAAGGAAAAACACCAATACAGTATACTAATGCATATATATGGAATTTAGAAAGATGGTAACGATAACCCTGTATACGAGACAGCAAAAGAGACACTGATGTATAGAACAGGCTTATGGACTCTGTGGGAGAGGGAGAGGGTGGGAAGATTTGGGAGAATGGCATTGAAACATGTGAAATGTCATGTATGAAACGAGATGCCAGTCCAGGTTCAATGCACGATGCTGGATGCTTGGGGCTGGTGCACTGGGACGACCCAGAGGGATGGTATGGGGAGGGAGGAGGGAGGAGGGTTCAGGATGGGTTCTTAAATTTGTAAGGAATATATTAAATTAAAAAAAATTTTTTAAACAAAAAAAAAAAATAAAATAAAATAAAAGTATATCACAGGACTTGGTGTCCAGGCAACCTATTAGTTATATAGCTTAAAAGACTGGCTTCATTGCCTTCAAATCAGAGACCCAGATTATTAGCATGTGTAGCTTTAGATGGCCAATGATTTCCATACTGTGACTTGGAGTAAAATATCACAGACATCTTAGGAATTTGATTGACCATACATGGACTCTCATGCTGTTTGTAGAAAGGAAGCTCTCTTTCTAGATTCACATTACAATTATGGGTCCAAGATACCTCTACCCATTGACCTATAGGTTGATATTCATATATTCCATGAAGCTATGTGCCACATTTGCTATGAATACATTTTGATGCACAAACACTGTCATTCTAATCACTTCATGATGGGCTACGGTCCAAATAGATGAAGCACCTTTAAATGAGACTGTACAGTTCAGTGTTTAAATGCATAAACTTGACATTAGACCAGATCTTCAGACCACTGCTCACCTAACTGTGTGACCTTGGCCATGTTATTTACCCATCACTGTCTCAATATTCTCATCTGTAATCACAGAGATGCTATTAGTACTTGGATAACAGTTATGAAGAATAAGTGTATGTCAGAGGCAAGCTCTCAGTTCTTGTTATTTTTGCATTTAGCTCTTACTTTTAAAGACCCCCTTTGTGTTTATTTCTTAACAAATAGGAAGCTGAGTCAGAGACCCTTCAAAGTGTTTTTTATATTTTCAAAAGTCAACAGTAGGACTATCCATGTTACTTCAGTGACACTCTATCTGAAGTGACCATTTATCTTTCAAGAATTGCACGAGGACAATCCATCCATCTTACCCAGATTTTGGAGCAGCTCGGAGTATTATTGACTCTGGGTCTTTCCTCACCTGTGCCAGTTCAAGGCTTATGACTTTGAGGTGAAAGGCCCTGTAAACCATTAGCAATCACCAGCCTTGCAAGCCATTTATTTCTCTTCAGGACATATTTATTAGGCTATATGTACTGTGTAATTGAAGCAGACTTCTCCATGGCTGTAAAGCTGTACAACTGTATTCTTAATCTTCCTAACAAAATGCCACCTGACGTAGCATTGGGAGCTCACTTAGTCCAAACGTCAGAAGTCTAAGCATCTCTTTAAATTATGGTGGCTGTACTATTTAATAATGACCATTATGAGGTCCCCAAAGGAAAGAATGTCTTCATCTTTTTAGAGACATTGAGTCTGATGCTCCTGTTCTTGGCAGCTGGTATCATATTTGCTTTGAAAAATTATGCTGCAGGGTTGATGATGGTATTTGGCTAGAAGAAGGAGATAAAAATCAAACATAGCTAAATTAGTACCATTTTTCATTTTGCTTTATGGATTCAGTTTTGTGATACATTGTGTTTATAAGGTCCTTCAGTGGAAATGTACTCTAGTTTTAACTTGGCATTGAGTTTATGCTGGCACACTAACTTTGTTTGAAGGGACAGTAACTTTTTAAAAAAAGGTCATCATTATTATTCAATCAGGAATCAGTTATTGCATGTTCCAACGTCTTGACCTCATGTTTAGATGCTTCAGTGGTCATTGTCCCCTCTGCTCCCTTCTTCACATTGGATTTGCTTTTTTCTCTCATACTTCCAAGAGCAGTGGAGCTCCCTCTTATCACAGCACTTAGTACTGATCACATTGCATCATAACTGTTATTTTGCATCTTTCTCTCTTTAAAAAAAAGAAAATTATTGTTTTGGCTGTACTAAGTCTCATTTGTGGCATGTGGGATCTAGTTCCCTGACCAGTGATTGAACCCAGGCCCTGTCTTAAAAGAGAAAGAGGTGGGACTTCCCTCATGGTCCCCTGCATTGGGAGCTCAGAGACTTAGCCATGGGACCTCCAGGGAAGTCTCACCTCTTTCTCTTTTAAGACAGACTATAAACTTGTCCAGGTCAGGGCCATGTCTGATTTACCTTTCATGCTTCAATAGGCACTTGGCAGAGCTCAATAAATCTTGAATGGATGAATAGGTACATGGACAGTCTCGTCTCATGATTCAGGTCTTATTTTAAATACTCTATTTAAGAAAGAGATGCTTGGCCACTGAGTATAAAGTAGCCATGCATGCCAGGCACTGCATGTTCCATCATCCTGCTTCAGTTCAGTTCACTCGCTCAGTCGTGTCCGACTCTGCGAGCCCATGAATTGCAGCACACCAGGCCTCCCTGTCCATCACCAACTCCCGGAGTCCACCCAAACTCATGTGCATCGAGTCGGTGATGCCATCCAGCCATCTCATCCTCTGTCGTCCTCTTCTCCTCTTGCCCCCAATCCCTCCCAGCATCAGAGTCTTTTCCAGTGATTTCAACTCTTTGCATGAGGTGGCCAAAGTATTGGAGTTTCAGCTTCAGCATCAGTCCTTCCAATGAACACCCAGGACTGGTCTCCTTTAGGATGGACTGGTTGGATCTCCTTGCAGTCCAGGGGACTCTCAAGAGTCTTCTCCAACACCACAGTTTAAAAGCATCAATTCTTTGGTGCTCAGCTTTCTTCACAGTCCAACTCTCACATCCATACATGACCGCTGGAAAAACCATAGCCTTGACTAGACGGACCTTAGTTGGCAAAGTAATATCTCTGCTTTTTAATATGCTGTCTAGGTTGGTCATAACTTTCTTTCCAAGGAGTAAGCGTCTTTTAATTTCATGGCTGCAGTCACCATCTGCAGTGATTTTGGAGCCCAAAAAAATAAAGCCTGCCAGTGTTTCCACTGTTTCCCCATCTATTTGCCATGAAGTGATGGGACCAGATGCCATGATCTTCGTTTTCTGAATGTTGAGCTTTAAGCCAACTTTTTCACTCTCCTCTTTCACTTTCAACAAGAGGCTTTTTAGTTCCTCTTCCCTTTCTGCCATAAGGGTGGTGTCATCTGCATATCTGAGGTTATTGATATTTCTCCCGGCAATCTTTATTCTAGCTTGTGCTTCTTCCAGCCCAGCGTTTCTCATGATGTACTCTGCATATAAGTTAAATAAGCAGGGTGACAATACACAGCCTTGACGTACTCCTTTTCCTATTTGGAATCAGTCTGTTGTTCCATGTCCAGTTCTAACTGTTGCTTTCTGACCTGCATATAGGTTTGTCAAGAGGCAGGTCATGTGGTCTGGTATTCCCATCTCTTTCAGAATTTTCCACAGCTTATTGTGATCCACACAGTCAAAGGCTTTGGCATAGTCAATAAAGCAGAAACATGTTTTTCTGGAACTCTCTTGCTTTTTCCATGATCCAGCGGATGTTGGCAATGTGATCTCTGGTTCCTCTGCCTTTTCTAAAACTAGCTTGAACATCTGGAAGTTCACGGTTCACGTATTACTGAAGCCTGGCTTGGAGAATTTTGAGCATTACTTTACTAGTGTGTGAGATGAGTGCAATTGTGCGGTAGTTTGTGCATTCTTTGGCATTGCCTTTCTTTGGGATTGGAATGAAAACTGACCTTTTCCAGTCCTGTGGCCACTGCTGAGTTTTCCAAATTTGCTGGCATATTGAGTGCAGCACTTTCAGAACATCATCTTTCAGGATTTGAAATCTCAAAAACGAAAGAATGATCTCTGTTCGTTTCCAAGGCAAACCATTCAATATCACGATGATCCAAGCCTGTGCCCCAACCAGTAACGCTGAAGAAGCTGAAGTTGAACGGTTCTATGAAGACATACAAGACCTTTTAGAACTAACACCCAAAAAAGATGTCCTTTTCATTATAGGGGACTGGAATGCAAAAGTAGGAAGTCAAGAAACACCTGGAGTAACAGGCAGATTTGGCCTTGGGGTATGAAATGAAGCAGGACAAAGGCTAATAGAGTTTTGCCAAGAGAACACACTGGTCATGGCAAACACCCTCTTCCAGCAACATAAGAGAAGACACTACACATGGACATCACCAGATGGTCAACACTAAAATCAGATTGATTATATTATTCTTTGCAGCCAAAGATGGAGAAGCTCTATACAGTCAGCAAAAACAAGACCGGGAGCTGAATGTGGCTCAGATAATGAACTCCTTTTTGTTCTGCTTAATTTCCTTTAAAAAAAAAAAAAAAAGTTAAGTGATTTATTTGTTTATTGGCTGCACTGGGTCTTCACTGCTGCACACCCGGTCTCTCTAGTTCTGGCAAGTGGGGGCTACTGTGTTGCAGTGTTTAGGGTTCTCACTGTGATAGTTTCTCCTTGTGGGCCATGTGCTGTAGAGTGCAGGCTCAGTAGTTGTGGCATATGGGCTTAGCTGCCCTGAGGCATGTGGAATCTTCCCAGACCAGGGATCAAACCGTGTTCCCTGCATTGGCAGGAGGATTCTTATGCACTGACCACAAGGGGAGTCCTATCCTGCTTCATTTTCTTCACCAAAATTATCACTCTGAAATTATTTGTGGATTTTGTTTTTCTATTTCCCCACAGAATGTGAACACTGCAAAAACAGGTTCAGTTAAATGCTGTATCTCATGCCAGCTCTTGGCACCTAGCAGGCCCTTAGCCTACTTTGCTTAAATGAGTGAGTGCATTTTCCCTAATTTCCTTCCTGCCTTTAGTGAAAAAAGTTAAGGCCAACTGTACCTACCTTTTTCAGTTTTCTGGACTGTCCTTATTAGCATTTCACTGGTAAGGTGAGGGCAAATTAAATTTGTTTTGTGGTTTATATATTATGTATTGAACAAAACAAATGAAATACTAATTGATAGAGAATGGTGCAGATGGCTTTTTTCCAGAAAGGTTACTGGCCATTAATGTTAATTGTTCAGAGCCATTGGTTTGCAATCGAATAATCATCACATCTGCATTACCAGGAACATCACAGATTTTCTCACTCCCTTTGCCCTGTACCTCTTCCCATCTGGACCTTAATGATCTCTTGGTATTTGGCTCCCTCAGCATACTACTCTATCCTCCACCAGTAAAAGCATTACCTGCTAGTTTCATAATTTTTTCATGCAGCAGCATTTTTGCACATAAGTATTAGTGTTCTGGTGTGTTCTTTAATGCAGTATCGCTCCTCAGATTTTTTTCTTAGCTGTGCCCTTTAGATCTTCCCAAAAAAGAAGGAGAGGAAAGCAGTGAAACCCTCCCCTTTCTGCTTGATTCTTCTCATTGTCCCCTCTATTTGCAGATGAAGTATTTTGCATACCCTGTTCTTAGAGACACAAACTCAGCAGAAATGAACTTCATTCTAGGAATTGCTTCTAACACCATACTCATGTGCTTGAACAAGATGATTTAACCTGCAGATCATATACCCCAACAGAAGGGGCTTCTCAGGCTCCCTGGTCAAGGTTTCAGACGCTCCTTGAATTTGTATGCAAAACTGTGTGCTTCTCTGCAGCTTTGCTTCAGAAAGGCTCAACAGCTTTGTATCCCATTTTCAATCGAGGCCATGGCCCATAATTTAGCAGTACAGACACTTGAGTAGAAATGGCATCATTGAATCAAGAGAGAGCTAAAACAAACTCCAGTTATTTTTTAATCTAGCAGTGCACTAAAGCCAGTAGGTATATCCCACTGTCCAAGTGCATTCAGTGTGGCTAAATGTTCAATAAAAATTAACTCTTTATGATTCTAGTTGTAGTGTATATAAATTATTGGAAAACACCAAAAATAAGATGAATCACCTATTCATCCTAGCAGTCGGGAAGGATATTTTAATACATCTTTCTGTAGTCTTTGGGTGTGTGATGTATGTGTATGATATAACATTTTTTAAAAACGAATTTATATTGTCTGGCAGGTTTTAATCTGCTTTTCATGTCTTGTCCCATGTTGCTTGATAGTCTTCACTTTTACAATCCATTCGTTTTTAATCAATTCATAATTTTCCATCTTGTTGATATAATAATATGCTTGCTCATTCCTCGGTTCTTGGAAGTTCAATTTGTTTCCATTTCTGCCTTCTTTAAATAACACTGTGTGGAACATCTTTTCTATGTATATCTGTGTGAGACTCTTTGTGTTCCCTTAATACAAATCCTAATGATAAGTTTACTGAGTTAAAGTCAGTTGTAATCTTTGAATCCTGCATTTAGCGTTATGCATTGTTAAGTCTTAGAATAAGAAAGAAAACTTGTAGGGTCTGAAATGAAAATGTGCTCAAAAGTAGTCTTATTCTCTTTGAATTCTATCTAAGACTAGCCTCTGACCAAGTTCTTAGTCTTCTTTCTGTGGCTTTTCTGTGAGCTACCTCTGTCTTTCTGAATATATATAAGTTCCTTGCTCCTTACACATGGCATTACCATGTTCAGCAGTGGTAATGCATCATTTTGCTCTGCACACTTCTAAGGAATCCCTTGTGTTTGATGATGTAAATTAGTGACATAGCATATGTTAGAATACTGAGGTGGAAACCAAATGTTTCCATTAAAATTCTCAAATCTAGAGACTAGGTGAAAAGGGGAATGACTATCACAATGAAAAAAAAAAGGAAATTGATGACCCAGTACATTTTTCTTATTTGAAGATCCACTTTGCTTTTGACAATGACTTTAGCATTCCCCCCTTTCAGACCCTTTGTGCAATTTTTCTTGGTTCTTTCAGAGAGTAAGGTTGGTAGACATTCTCACTTCCTTTCAGCCTAGAGGAAATTAGGTCCAGCGAAGTCCAATCTCTTTCCCAGCATCTCAGGTTTTATTTATCTTGGTGACAAAATGGGAAAGAGATTGACTTCTGTTTGGCTTGCCTGATACCCAGCTGAGCTATCCAGTGTCTTCCCTATTTCCATCTAGTCAGTAGGACAAACACAAGTCTTAATCTCAACAGGATGTTTAAAGAAACTCAACGTGTATATATTCATTTGGGGAAAAAGTAAGCAACTCTTGGAGAAGAAGTCAGTAGTGGCTCTAGAGATTTAAAAATGTAATAAAATGTTCTGAAATTTGCTGCATTTATCTTACTTAAAGAGGCAGTATAGACCTTATTGTGGGATCTGTGAGTATGTATATGTTTATAAGTAAATAAAGCTTTTCTTGTTGTGGAAGATTCTAAAATAGGTAATAAAGCCATCCATGATATCATTGGCCCAAGAACACACGGTTTTAACGTATAAATTTCTGTGCTTTATTCCCAAATGCTTTGTATTCTGTTATATTTTTACTTTTTTCATATAAACTTTCATGTACAACCATTTTAAAAATTCACCAAGAATAACACTTGCCATTTAGTTGTATGAGAACACGTTCAGTAGCATAGTTTATGGCCTTGATAGCTAAAGGAAAGAGATTCCTCCTCCTCCTCATGTTAATTGGTCATTTATCAGTCACTAGCAGATCATTTGCCATTTGTTTTCTCCAGAGGCACACCTTGTTCATTGGAAACTTTAGAAATTCAGGTCCCCAGGTTTTCTCACTTCTGTAGATCACACCCAGAGTGACACTTTGAAGGTACACTTTCCTGTGAAATTTCCTGGGATCCCTTTGAAGTTCCAGGCTCTAAGAGCAGATGGTGCTGTCCATGGATTTTTTCTTCTGCCTCTTCTCAAAATCCCCCTTCCTTTCCCTGAAGGGAGCAGATGAGCCCATTAAAACAGGTGCTCTTTCTGCCCATATGCCTCCTATGTAGTATGTGACATGATTTCTACAAGACGGGCTTCCTGCTTCCCCTGGGAACACAAAGTTTACCTTTGTCCTAAGGAAAACCACTGACATGCTGTTGGTATGGGATGGTTCTGCTTTCTGTGGCCCATCCAAGGTAGGATGGCCTGCAGTCACCTCCAGCTAAAGCAGAGCCACCTAGCAGGATTTCTCAGTCTTGGAAAATTCTGCCGAAAAGGGATCTCTTTTAGTGCTTTCCATTAGGTCTTCACAGCTATTTTCAGCCCATCTGAATAGCTTTGGTTGAAATAAATTATAAATTGTCATCAGGAGCTTGGTTCCAACATTCATATTCATTAGATTTTAAGGTTTAATGATGATGTGGACCTAAAACAAATCTTTGATTTCTTCTTTTTTTAGCAGTCAAATGGAGTCTCTTGATTTTTGACTTTTTAAATACTGTTTTGTGGGCACATTTGGCTCCTGTCAATGGTGTGGCTTTTTTAAAAAGCAGAGTTTTGGCAACTAGCCAGCACAGAAGAGCAAATCCCTCTTTATTTGTAAAACAACTTGCTGGGTCACTTGAGCCTGGGATTTTTTAGAAGTGTCCACGGACTGCTTCTTCAGAGCAAACAGACTAACTGGTTACCACAATATGCTTTAGACTGGTTGATTTTGCACAGTTAATGGAAGGGCCATTAATTAATGTTTAGTTTATTGCCTCAACAAGATGTGAAGATGTTGTTGTGGAAAGAATTCTAGATTAAGTCTGAAGCCTGCTTAAAATAGTCCATCCACTCCCTGCCCCTTATTTCCCCACTGGAAATACTTCACTTGCCAATATTTGTGTGTGACAGTCAAGAGCACGGAGGTGTCTGAATCTGTATAATACCCATCTCTTATGCCTTCCCTTCAGCTTCATGCTGTTCTCATTCAGCATTATAGTTTGGAGACCATTCATGCTGTCACTAATAGAGATAGCTTGTACCTTTTAACCTCTGCTTCATAGGTTGGCTGTCCCTGAGTTTATCTAGAACTTCCAGTCGTTTCCAGATTCTTTTTGTACTTGTCACGCTGCAGTGAGCAGCATGTACCTGTAAAACTTTGAATGTGGGTGTGAATATTTCACTATGATAGAGGATCCAAAGTACCCTTTATTTTATATATGAAAATCGTAAGAGATTGAGGATTTGAGATGGTCAGAGTTTCAGAACTGATAAGCAGAGTGTAAATTGAAGTCATTTTCCCTGACTCCTCCAAACTAGTTGTAGATTCTTTACAAAGTTTTGTAGAGGGTTGTTGGAATCCTGGGCGATGACAAGTCTAGCAAAAGCTCACTCCTGTGAAGTATTGTTTATTCCAATGCACTAAGATCAGTCTGAATTAGAGAAAAATCTATATTTAAAGATGTAATATTAGACCATTTTAATGTGTACACAGTGACTCAAAACTAATATCACTTGATAAAATTCCTTAAGGGAATCTCATTAATGAACAAATCAAAGCACCTAATGATTATTTTTAAGAAAAAATGACACATCTAAATTGCTCAAGACAGTTATTCTCATCCATAGGCAAAATATTTCCCCTAGCATGTTAAAATGCAATATATATATATATTGCATTTTATATATATAAATTGTTACAAATAATAAATATTAATATAGTCTATAAATATAAAGAAATATATATTTTTATATATTGCATTTTAACATGCGAGGCAAATGCTTTCTCCTAATTAGAGTAAGATAACCATAACCATTTATTTTTCCTCCTGAATGGTGTAAATTAGCAAAGAAGGGTAAAAGGGTTGACATTTGAGGTCCCACCTGCTCTATGCCAGGTTTGAGGCTTTTAAACATTTTGTCTATTAAATTACCCCAAACGGGCACAAAGAGTCTTTAGTCTCTCCGTTTCCTAAACTGAGGAATGAAGGACGGTAAAGCAACTGACTGAAGTTAGCCTACGCAGATTTGCCAGAATTGAGAGAGTGGTAATCCTTGTCCTACAGTGGCATAGTTCCCTTAAAAGAGTCCTCAGACCTTCTGTGTCAAAATTTCCTGGGATATATTTTCATTCTGCAGGTTCCTGGGCCCCTGACGGTGGGCCCTGGGTTTCTGCTCTGGTAAGAAGTTGCCAGGTCCTCCATGTGCGCTCTGAAGTCCCAGAGCCACTGTGCCAGACCGTGCTGACCTCCTTTCAGTGAGATCACAGTCCATCCCACAAGAGTGGCCCCGCTGCCCATGGGGCCGAGCAGCCCCGCCACGCCCTCTTGCAGGCCCCATTAGCAGTGCTCCTCTGCACTTCCGCCTACTCACCCACTTCCGCCGCCTCCCCCTACTTGCATTGGACTTAGCACGCCTCGTGGTTTGACAAGTCACTTCTAAGTAGAGGTGAAATCATCACTACCTACAGATCGTGTTCCAAAAAAGGTTGACATTTCCGGTGCAAAGTCATCAGATCCCAATACATCAGGACCTGTATTGTGCCTAACACAGGTGGAATCTGCGTTTTGCAATCTAACCTTGGCTCAAACCAAAAATTAAAAAAAGAAAAAAAGAGAGAGGACAGCTTGCAGAAATGATTACTTTTTAAACACCGATAAACGCTGTGCTTTTCCTTTCCAGCCCTCCTTGGCCACACTCTTCTTGGTGACAGGTTTCCCATAAGTCTGCCCCTAATGGCTGCTGAGTTTCCCAGAAGTGAGAGCAACGGTCCCTTTCAGCTCTCCCTCTCCCAGTAAAGACAGTGGGGGGGTTTGGAAGAGCCTGCTAGGATCTGTGAGCACCTTTTCTCCTCTGCCTTTCTCTTTCTACATTATTATCTTTTTCTCTCAGCACCATGAAATTTCTCTTTTTACTTCCTAACCATCTGCTTTCGAGGGGCTGGTCCTGGGAAACTGAATAGGAGTGTACTTGCACGAGTGACGTGTGGAGAGGTGTGCCATGATCCAGAGGGGTTCCTAGACTGGCTTAGGTTTGTGATCTGTATGTGCTGGCAAAAGAGGATCTGTCTTTGTTTTGGTATTCAGCTCATCCAAATAAAGAAGGCATTTCCTCTCCTAAAAGGCAGGGGGGAAAAAAAGACTGAGAAAAAAATTTCTTTTTTAATTTTAACCATGGACTCCTCTGAAACTAAATATACACCCCCTTCCTCTGTCCTGATTGGTCCTCATCAACTGACAAGTGGATCGTGTGGAAAGGAAATATCTTGGACTTAATTGTAAGTTAAGTCTCTCTTAATCCAGAAGAGCATTTGAGATTCTGTCCAAGTGTTCAATTTCCCAGGCCGCTGAGGTCTGTGAATTTCTTTTCCCAGCCTCCAGGCTGCTGCAGTACAAGTCAGCATAGCTAATGCAGATAGATCTCCTGCCTCTCGCTCTCCTCCTCCCTCTGCTTTGATTCGATATGAACAGCCTGGTAACTCCGATGCTGGGGAGAAATCTGACATAACTCTGCAGATGGCTAGGTTGCCATGAAACACCTGGGGATTGTTCTTTAAGGAAAAGGTAACATTTATATGCTAATGATCTCTTCCCCCCCTCCCCCCAACCCCTTCCCTCCTTGTTGCATTTTTTCCAGGACTGCCAGTTCCCAAGAAGAGCCCAAAGTCGGTAAGGACTTGTCAGTTACTTGGTACTGGTTTTTTGGGGGGTGGAGGGTGGGAGGCTGGTGGTGGGAGGAGATGCTATCTGGCTGGACTTCACTAAATGTGTTTTAGAGTGGGTGGAGGAGACAAGAACCAAGGCTCATTTTATTAAGTTCTGGAGCTCCATTTGGTATAAAAGGTATTATCTGGGTTTGTCTTTAACTGTCCAGTGATTTGTAGGCAGGGTGCAGAAGCCTGGATAAAGAATGCACGTTTGTAATCTTCTCTGTATAAATGCTTCACAACTCTCATTCCAATGCATGAGTCTCTTAGATGTTTTAACTTGATATAAATGCTATTGTTTCTTTTGGGAGGAGGGAAAAAAAAACCCTCCACCTGCTTCCTGAATAGCATTGCTCTCAACTGGTGTTTCCAGCCATTCACATGGGTGGATTCCCTCCCTAAGCTTTCTTATGCACTGGATGATAAATTATTTAAAAATTGTAAAGCCTGTAGGTTTACGGAGGAATAACTCTGTCCTGTGTATATGCCCATGCTCACATGGAAAATGCCCCAGAACTGAGAATAAGACATTTTCCCCTCTGTGGAAATGTCCTTTGTTGTTTTTCCGGCTTTAGCGGCATTATGCTGCAGGTATAGGATTCTTTAAAAAAAAAAAATCAATGTTATGCTGTCCTTTCTAATCTGGTTTCCCTGAAGATGCATTACCTAGTTGACATGTTAGCTAATAGCTTAGAGGCTCTAGTGTTTTGCTTGGTGGTGGTGAGCTTCTACTCCCAGGGCACTGACAACAAATTAAAATGCTACTTAAAAACTCAAAATCTGGAACTCCGGTGCCTGTGCAATTGATCCAGGTGAAAGAACTTTTCCCAAATCTTTAACACCAAGATACAGAGAGAGGGGTGTGCTTCCTTGTGGCTTAGAATATTAGGGGGCGGGGGAGGGAAAATTGACAACCTTCTGCCATCCGGGAGTGGAGAACCCTTAAAAACTTTGCAGCTTATGTGCTGCAGCTGAATTTTTCCACCTGTCTCCAAGACTGGCAGCAAGAGGCAGAAGTTTATTCATGAGATGAGAGAGGGGGCTTCCTGCATTCATAAGCCCTGCTCCTAAGTTCTCCAAAGAGAAAAACCTGCAATAATTGATGTGATTCCAGTGGCATGATGCTATGGTGATGGGAACATGTGACTTTGTCTGCCTCCCTTGTCATTTTGTGTTAATGTCCAAGCTGAGAAGGGCTGGTCGGTGTCCGTGTTGGAACTATGGAGATTCCAAAGCCTCTGTGTGTGTGTGTGCATGTGCACACGTGTGTGCGTGTATGTGCATGCATATGTGTCTCCCCATCCCTGGGTCATAGTCCAGAAACCTTTTCAGCCTTCAGAAAAAAATAGAAGCACAACTGAGAGAGGTGTCACATGAGCTTGAGTTATCAGGAGTCATCCTTTTTTCTCCCCCGCCCCCTGGCATGCTGCGTGATGCATGGACTTACTTTATGCACTCCACATGAAATGGAGTCTTGACATGGAGCGTACTGGGGGAGAGAGCAGTTTGGCACAGGCAGGATGACATCAGTAGCAAGGTGTTCTGTGTTGTTTTGCATTCCATTTAAACTTGCTGTGCAAAAGGATCTTTGTAGATTCATTTGCATCTTTTTTTCCCCCAACACATTGTGGAATTTCCTGCTGAACTTAAAGGATATCAAACAGGTATAGGGGCCCGCATTCACCAAGTCAGTTAAGAATTCCCCATGACCGTTTATTTTTATGGAAGCCGTGTCATTAGCAAGCAGCAAACCAATTACTCAGGCTACATTCCTAGGGAAAAAGCCTCTCTTAACTGCTTTGCCCACAGTCTGCTGGCTCTTAATTACCACAAGCTAAGAGACTGGTGTGTTGCTGGGTTAGAAAAGAGCCAGCCCCCAGCTTGGGGCTTGTCCTTCCCTGGTTTCTCTGCCAGGACAGGGATGGTGGTTTTCACAGCATTGCTGGCACCCTCTGGCAGCTGCTGCACAAAACTGGGGGGGCTATCAGCCAAGGTCTGCTGTTGCCAGTTAGAGCCTTGCTAACATCTGTGATCAGTAGGAGTTCTGTACAGGTGGGTTGAAAGCTGTTCCCCTTTCCCAGTATGAATTTTGATGAAGTCCTGCCAGAGAGACAGATGACGATGAGATTTTTTTGGGTAGGATGGGAGGAAATCCGTGGGGAAGTTGAATGTCCTGGTTCCAGAACGCCATTCCCATAGTGACAGACAGACAGGCTGCAGAATGAAATGTACACTGTCTGTGCCTGGGTTATGATACGCTGAGAGTTACTGTTAGTTCTGAGATACACTGTCTGAACTGAGGATGGTGTCTGTTCTTTATTCATAGAGGCTCCTGATATTGTTGACTTGCTCATGTGACTGACAGCTTCCTTTGCCCTCATATCTTTTTTCCCCTAAAATTTCAATAATTAAGTAGTTGGGGTTTTTTTAGAACAGAAGGACTTCTCTTGTTTATCTCATTTCCCCTCCTGGATAGTCTCTGTAACTTACTCTCAATCAGCAATTTCACCTACTAGGTTTAGTGTAAATGTTAAATTTATGGTTTATATACTCATGGGGGACAATGGTGGTGTCTTAATAAAATCTTTCTAATTTAATACCTGGACATCCATATAGCATCAGGGATTTTTCTGCCAAATGGCAGAGACAAAAATAAGACATATTTGCTGTCAGGTTTTAGTCCTCACTGGGAAACATTTGGTGGCCCAATTTAATCATCTTGACTGGAAACTTGTTTAACAGAGACTCTGTCAAAATCGCACACAAGGATTTTGTGTGTGAGAATTGAAAACTCTCAGTATCACACTAAACCCTGAATTTGAAGTCAGTGTTCACCTAGGTTTGTTCGATAGTTCATTTCCCAATCGTTGCTTTCTTTTCTCTCTTCTTTCATCTGCCCATCTAGCCATACATTTCTCTTTTATCTACTCATCCTTTCATCCATCCATTCAGCAAGCTGGTGTTGAAAAACTACCAAGTGTCAGGTTTGGTGTGAGCCACTGGAAATGATGTAATAAATAAGATGGTGCCTTCCTGGAGCCTACAAATGATTTATTGATTGCTCCTTTCAAAAAAAGGATGCCCTGTCACAGATCAGTAAAAACTTTTATGCATTTGTTCCATCAATGGGTATTTATTGGGTATCTCCTATGAGCCAGACCCAGACCCAGGAACTAAAACAGAAAACATTCAAGCCCTCATACAACTGGAGAGAGAGAAAAAGACAAATCTATACTCACCGTCTTCATGAGGTCTAAAGTCTGATGAGCATGTATTTTTAAAAGGTAGCCAAGCAGAAATACAACATTGAACAAGTATACACGTAATAAAAGTCATTGAGCGCTTAATGATGATAACCTTAGTGAAGGAGTCATCCAAAGCCATAAAAAGCCATTTAAAAAATTGAGTTAGATGCTGTGATGGGGCTATGAAACTCTTCTGAGTTCCCCAGCAGCCTATGCAATGTAGGTAACCACATTATTTACTTATCTTTTATTTTCAAATTAAAAAAAAAAAGCATAATGTGTTCACTAAAGAGACAGTATGTTTCTAGTTTTGAAAAAAAGTTCTCGCACAAAGTTTTCCTGCTACTGCTGTTGCTAAGTTGCTTCAGTCGTGTCTGACTCTGTGCGACCCCAAAGACGGCAGCCCACCAGGCTCCCCCGTCCCTGGGATTCTCCAGGCAAGAATTCTGGAGTGGGTTGCCATTTCCTTCTCCAATGCATGAAAGTGAAAAGTGAAAGTGAAGTCGCTCAGTTGTGTCCCACTCTTTGCGACCCCATGGACTGTAGCCTATCAGGCTCCTCTGTCCATGGGATTTTCCAGGCAAGAGTACTGGAGTGGGGTGCCATTGCCTTCTCCAAAGTTTTCCTAAAGGACGCCAAATGATGAACAAAGAAGTATCTTCAGTGAACACAATGGATGAAAGTAGCAACAACAACAGGTTTCTGTTCCATTGTTCTCTGTCCCTTACTCCTGGAAGGACTGCCAAAGACATAGTTGACAGCTAGTCATTAAAAAATACAAGAGAGAGATGTTAGGCAATGTACACAGTTAAGTAACCCAGCCTGAATCCGCCTGAATGCTGCCTCTTTCTCACATTCTCCATTGCCTTAGTGCCCCGAATGCCACTTAACCCAGAACCAGGACAATGGTTCAGCCCACCTAAGTCCAAGCTGCAAGGAAAAGCAGTGGGAGAAGTAGATGGTAGAAGGCCTAAGGGTTGCTTACGTAAGTCTTCTTGCCTCTGCTCACAGCAGCTCAGACCCTCAGCCCTTTGGAGCCCTACAAAATAGACTTTGCTGTTGTATTCGACTCCATTAAAACATGCGTAGTTCATTTTCATATTAATCAATACTTCCCTTCTCTTCTCCATTAACTCCTTCCTCTTTCTTGCTTTTTGGAAAAAAATCATTTGACTTAGACCCATAAATGATAAAAGAAAGAGAAAAAAGGACCGTCCTCTGCTTTGGCTTGTATTTGAGACTGATTTTGGAGCAACCTTTAATGACATTGGCCTAATACCTCATCAGCACTTGGAGTTTTTCCTGTTGTCCATGTAAATCACTGCAGTGGCCTTCAGTCTTGGCAGATACATGAACTGTAAATAATTTTGCTTTAAAAATGGATCAATTTGTCATTTTTAAGCCACATGAATTCTTTTCATCATTTAAGCACCTAAGTGCTGTCTGTATTAGTTTGCTCTTCCGAGCAAATATTTTCAGCTCACTTTATAAGTATCTCGACTTTGAGATCATTCTGTGAAATACTAATGAGCTGGCTTTTTCCCCCATTCCCATTTGTAAAATCCATTGCATCTTTCCAATTTCCCTGGCCTGTCAGTAATAAGGAAATCATTTGTTTTAGGGGGATTGGATCAGTGTTATTTTCAAAGGTCTTATGACACAAGTTCAAGGCTAGTGTGTGGCCAAGGACTTCCAAGGAGTTTTCAAAATTGAACCCGTTTCTTTCTTCCTAGTTGGCCCTGATGTGATACTCAGAAATAAAAAGTCTTGCTCCAAAAGTGTCCACGTAGTGATAACAGCTTGTGTTGGAGATATTCAGCTCAATATGTGGTACTCCTTTCCAATCGTTTATTTAAGCTGGAGACCTAAAGGTAGATATCCATGTCTCTAGGAGCTCCTTTTCCTCTGCCTAACCATTCCTCCTCCCCTCTGCTCCTCCTCCTCGTCTCCTCCTTTCAAGCTTTCAGCAATGCCTGTCAATCTGGCACCAAAACGTCTTTTGACTTTACTTGTCCCTCCCCTTTGTCGCTGCTTTTCCCCTGGGGTAAACCACCCTCTGTCCTTCACCTGTTCTGTACAGTAGCCTCCTGACTGGTGTTATGCTTTTACTCCCATCCCCGCCCACATATTCTCCAGGTAGAAGCCAGACCAAACTTTCTGGAAATAAGTTGGCTCTTGGCACATCCCTGCTTTAATTTGTTAATGGAGTCTTCCTCCCCAGAACTGAGAGTGAACCCAGACTCCTTAGAGTAGCCCACAAGGCCCTTGCATTATTTGGTCTCCAAGTTCATCTCAGGCCACCTCTGCACCCCGCCTGCCCCCCAACCCCAGTGTGCCTCCATAGCCGTCTCTCAGTTCTTCTAACAGTTTAGGCTCCGTGTTGCTTTGCAGACTTAGCACATGCTGCTTTTAGCAATGGAATATTCTTCCAGAAGCCACCCCTTACTATTTTCCTAAAGGATGTTGCAGTATGTTGTCATCAGTCTGTGTTGATTATTTGATTACTGTCCATCTACATGCACATGTACACACGCACACACACGTACCTCCCCTAATAACTTCTCAGATAATATCTCTTTCTTACTTATACATTAGATCTTTCAGAATCTGGCTCATAGCAGGCCATCAGTATATATTTATTGGATGAGGGAATAAATGTATGGCAGGTATTTACTCAGGAGGGGCTGTTCTGGGTCTTCTGTCATTGATGTTCTGGGTGTTTGCACCGTCCATGTTCTTAGCATGCACAGAACTACTTCAGCATGTATGCGTGTGTGGGTGCCAAGTAGCTTCAATCGTGTCCAATTCTTTGCAACCACGTGGACTGTAGCCCACCAGACTCTTCTGCCCATGGGATTCTCCTGGCAAGAATAATGGGGAGGATTGCCACGCCCTTCTACAGGGGATCTTCCAGACCCAGGGAATCCAACCCATGTCTCTTATGTTTTCTGCAATGACAGGCAGGTTCTTTACCACTGATGCTACCTGGGAAGCCCTTGAAAGTATATCTTTAACTATTAATGCTTATTTGGGGGCCAGTTTCTCACCTAGAAAAATGAGGTGAAAGATAGTCATACTATCTTTGCATTTTTCTGATGCAAGTCAGATCCTGTGTTATAACAAGTTCAGAAGTAAATCTGTTCTTATGCCCCAAGTCTTCTGGGAGGTAATGCAGACTGTTGAAAGGCATACAAGATGACTTTAATTTGAGAGCTATATAAACATTGGTTTTCTCCTGGACAGTTCTGGACCTTAACCAAATAAAAGACAATGTCACAGCTAATTAACATGTTCTCAGAAAATAAAAAGGTGTATTTTGAACTTCTCTACACCCACCGAACATAGCTTCACAAAGTTTAGGTGCCAAGATATTAAATACAGAATGCATCTTCCAATTAAGTCATTTTTATAATTGAACTTGAGAAGAAACATAAAGCAAGGTTAAATCTTATCAGGGAAAAGTCCAAAAAGCTTCCAGATGCTCATATGTTTAGCCCCTGAGGGTAGGTTAGAATTATTCCAATTAGTGATAGGTTAGTGGTGGCATAGTTTTTAGAGCATATTCTCAGGATGCTGCTTTGCTTTGATTTTCCACATTTAGGAACAAAGTTTAGATGGGATTCAAAGGGGATGCAGAGGTGCAGTTTGATGGAGAGGCAGTTTTGCAAACTCAGTCTGGATCATATCTGTCATTTTGTGATAAATTGGACCTAAATGTGTCCTTTATGGGAAAGTTGAGAAAAGGTGATAAAAATTTTTAAATGGCCTAAGCCATTTCCAGTAAACTTTATTTACACTCTTTGGTTATGGTGAGGCTGTCTCTTTAGTTAAACACAAGATTTCCAGGTCCTCCATGTCAGATCTGTTACACTGGGATAGCCATCAGAGGGTCTTGGAAACCCCTGAGGTGACGGACAGAATCTCTGTGCATGCCTTTGTGAGCATGTGTGTGAGAGCACATGTGTTCTCTGTTGGAGAAATGTCCAAACTCTTTCAGTGGGACAGGGCTGCCGGAAGAAGGGTGTGAGGTTTCCCTCAGGTAATCCTGTAGTGGCCCTCACAGGGTCCCAGAGGCTTCGTGAAGAGGAGCCTCTGTACAAAGGATGTGAGAGCTTCCAGAGTCTGAGTCCGACTTTAACCATAAACTGAACTTAGTGATAATGGTCGGAACCCACATCTGTCATTTGCTACTCGTTTGAAAAGCTGGGAAAGGGAGGGCATTTGAAGAGAAGGATGCAACTCTCATGGTAAACCCAGAGGTTCTTCATCTATTGAATTGTTTGCTTTCACTTTTATTTATTTATTTTAAGTTTTTCACTTATTTATTAATTCAGCTATTTATTTTATTTTTTTAAATTTAAAAAAATTAAGTTTATTTTAAATAATTTTAAATTATTTTAATTGGACACTACTTTACGGTATTGTAGTGGTTTTTGCCATACATTGACATGAATCAGCCATGGGTGTACATGTGCCCCCCATTCTGAACGCCCCTCCTGCCTCGCTCCCCATCCCATCCCTCAGGGCTGTTCCCGTGCACTGGCTTTGAGTGCCCTGTTTCATGCATGGAACTTGGACTGGTCGTCTTTTTCACATATGGTAATATTCATGTTGCTTTCACTTTTAAAATATCATTTTCCTCCCCGTCCACGTGGTAGTCACTTAGTTGTGTCCAGTTCTTTGCAACACTATGGACTATAGTCCACCAGGTTCCTCTGACCACGGGGATTCTCCAGGCAAGAATACTGGAGTGGGTTGCCATGCCCTTCTCCAAGGGATCTTCCCAACGTAGGGATCAAACCCCATCTCCTGAATTACAGGCAGATCTTTACCATTTGAGCCACCAGGGAAGCCCCCTCCCCCACTCCTTTCTAGGCGGGCGGAAACAAAACGCTTCCAAATTGTAAAAAGTAGAAAGTTACAGCCCCATTAATTCTCCTTACTAAGGTTCATTTCTAAATGAAAACAGGTTTACATTTGGTCTGGCTTATAAAAACATTCTCTGTGCATTATGCAAGTAAGAAGTAGGCAGTACAGGAAAATACAAGAGGGGGAAAATTCCCCCCTAACCCAATATATTTTCTGTTTGTGCTGGGATGTTTACACACCCAAAATGGGCTGACACTGCACATATTTGTTTATAACGGAGACCCTTGTAAAGACTGCAGTGAAGAGAAAAACAAATTCCCATATATGTGTATAAGGGGATAGGAGTGTATCCGTCATTAACATTTTTCTGACTCTGAACATCTTCAGCATGTCTCTAGGGGAAGCAAGAAGGCAGTATTGACCTTCTTAGGAAATAGAAAGGGGATACCTGGCCCTGAGAGCTGAATTCACCTTGGTGGGGGGCATTGTTGGAAGTTGGCAGAACCAGGTTCTGTCCCAAGTCTTGGAATGCTGATCCATCCAGGTCTGAACTGAGCCCCTGGTCCTCAAAAGGGAACGTGGTGACGTGGGGTAATGGTGATGGTTGTCCTTGCCAGTGTGTTTTCCTGACCTCTCCATCGGCTTTTCCCTTGCGTCTGAGTGCATTAAGCCTCTCATACCATTGGTTACCAAGACTTCTTTGCTAGTTTAGAATACGTTCCTCAAGTTTCTCCCACAGGCCACACCGAGTATAATTTTAAAGCATGTATTTTACCTTCATGAAACGCATGCCCCATTTTCCTCAACTTTGAATCCTTGCTAAAACCTATATTCAGATCTGTAATCTGGAACAGTCAAGGGAAAATTAAGTTTTTGTCCTCCTTGACCTTACTTTGATGTTTATTTCAAAGCAAGGACTGGAAAGGGAAGGAGTAGAGGGACCTAAGAAGTAAATGAGAGGGACCTTGGAAATTTCCGTTGAGATGGGAATAAAAGTTGGAGGCTACCTGGGGAGAGAGCAAGGAAGAATGGTGTGATAGGACTGATCGTGAGGCCAAGGGCAAGAGTTTGATACTATAAAGAACATTAGGGAACTGGAATGTCTAGGTCAGAGATCTTATAAGCTACTTGATAGGCTACACAGAATCTATAACACAAGCTGGAGATGCCCTTTTACTATAACTGTAGGGATAGTGTGCTGTAAGAGACAGGACTCCAGGATTTTTCTTTTGAATGAGAACACACACCTGGGCTTACCACATCTTTCGTTGGAGAAAATAAGAGCAGAAATTATTTTATTTCCCGTCCAGTATTTTTCCTCCCACTAGATTTTGCTCTCCCTTCAGTGGTCCTTTCTACAAAGAGCATCTCATAAAATGGGAAGGGTCTTTTGCTGAGCATATTTTAAGGAACAGGAATTTGCTTATTCTAACTGAAATTCTAGTGAAACTCTGTGCCTTTGACTACTGCTTGGAGTTTGAACAAGTCAGTGCACATCTAAGAAGGCTTAGCCCTGGAGGTCAACCCATATATAAAGTTGGATCTTGGTTTTCAAGCAACAGTAGTTATCAGGAGATCAGAGGTGAAATGTGATGCCTGCAAAACTGATTCACTAAGAATTATGAGAGCTCTTCAGATAGTAGTTATTTATATAGTTGTAAGTACAAGTGCACACATAATGCTAGGCATGGGTTGTTTTTTTTAAAGATCTGATCCTTATTTCTTACAGACTAAAAAGACTGCTAGTAAACCCTTAACTAGAGGTTGGGTATTTTATTATTGAAAGATGGAAAATGCAGGATCTGAAGGAACCTTGTTAACCCTGATTTACTTCCTTGGATATTTTAGCCTTCTGTTTAAACCATGCATGATATTTTCTGTCAGATATTTGATTTTAAAATGACAATGTTTATGCAAGTATTAAGATGGAAGGATTTAACTCCTGAATAAAATTCTTTGTAATTAGAAAAAAAGAAGATGTTAAAACAGATACATCTCATAATAAACAAGCCTGGTGTCTTAGCTGAGAACCTGTGATGAAAATTGGATTTGTTTTCTGCTCCAGCCCTGAAAGCAGTATGTTTTGTGATGATGTCCTTCTATCTGGCCCACCCCTCTATCTGTCTGTCAATCACCTGGAGATTTATCTGCATTCAGCATGAGCCCGACGAAGGTGGAAGCCAAAATGTTGTTGATAAATTTATGTATGTGTGCACAGAAGTGATGAACAAAAAGTGAGCTGATGGAAAACACGCACTCAGGGAACCAATAATAATCTTCTCTTCTTGCCCCTCTCACTTGCTTCCTTTCAGCAACCACTGGAAAGAAAAGACAGCCAGAATAGTTCCCAGCATAGTGTCGCCAGCCACCGAAGCCTGCACACTGCCTCCCCCAGCCACAGCACACAGGTGCTGCCCGAGCTCCCACCCGCCGAGGCCCCGGCTCCAGATCAGACCGACAATTCTGGGCAGAAAAAACCAGATCCTTTTAAAATCTGGGCCCAGTCCAGGAGCATGTATGAAAATCGACGTAAGTAGCACCCTGGCTCCTGTCTTGCCTGGACCCCATCTTGGTGCTCCAACTCTGTCTTGAGGGTTGTTGAGAATAGATTGTCAGTGTGTGAACAGGAGAGAGGTGAATCCGGGTGAAAGGTGACAGCATCTCAGAGCAGTGATAGAATCTGCTGGACATTCATGGAGGCTCTGTTCTGTCATCTGTTTGGGCGGGGTGGGGTAGTCATGGATGGTCATCAGATGAAGGGCCTGGGGGAAAAATGGCTTTATTTTTCCTTTCTGTTAGAAGAAGTGGCAGATAAGAACTACTGCCTCATTTATGCTTCCCTGCGTGGAGACGGTGGCCTCCTTCGAGCTCCTGTCTAGTGAAAGGGCTCTCATATACAATAGAACATAAATACAATTGGTGTGGATTACAAGAGTAATAAGAAGAAATTCAGTGCTTTTTTAGTGGTCTCTTGGTTTTTAAGAATACTTATAATGTTTTAAACTGTTATTAATCTTTCTAAACATTCCTTTCAAAAAGGAAAAAAACAAGCAGTGGGTATTTGTGCTTTAATTGTTCATGCTGTAGTTTTGTGTATTCCTTCAGCTTCACCTTTTTGATAAATATGAACTACTGTTGTCTTATTGGCTCTGATAAACTGAATAGTCCCTGGACTTTTTTTTTTTTTTTGCTTTTTATTATGAGATGATTTCAAAGACTGTTCACCACAAATAATATTCATTTATCTTACTAAATCCATGTTCCTAAAAATACTTTAATCTTAGGGCGTGCAAATAGACACCGCTTCTCCTTTTTTTTTTAGCTGTTGATTTTACTGACGTTTTTTCGTACGTGTGGTCAGGACGAAGTAACTATAAAGTACATGCACTTTAGATTGTCATGGGATAGGAGAGCATGTTTAATGAGGGTCTGCTAAAGGGTCTGATTAAAATTGGAATAGAGAAAGGAATCACTCTGTCCATCCTCGTGGCCCCCACTCCCCTCAGCATAAGTGTCCTTTGGAGTCACAGCTGGGGTTCTCTCCGTACAGCCCTCTGGAGAGGCGAGACGCAGAGGTGATGGGGGCTATGGGAAGTGCTACAGCCTGCTGCCCACCCACTTGGACTTGGCCAGGAGGCAGTCCCTGGCTGGCTGAAGCAGCTCCTCTGTGACCCAAACCGGACAGGAGAGTGAGCCCAGCAACCTGTCTGAAAGCAGGCCACACTGCTGGGTGAAAGTCAGCACTTAGGGGACATAAGGCCTGTCTGCAGTCTTGGTGATGGTCAAGTGTTAGAAGTTACCCAGAGGTTTGTCTGTCTCCTTTTCCTCTCCAAGGGAGAGACATCATTACCTTCTCACTACAGTAGTATGTGGAATTAAGTACAGTCTTTTGGCTAAGGTTTCACTATGCTGGCAAAAGCCCGATAATTTGAGAAGGATTTATTTAGTCTCTGGACTAGAAAGACCCCTGGAGTATGCCTGACTTCAGGCCAGAAGAAATGAAGTTCCATTTGGAGCATCCCTTGTAAGCAGTATTGCTAAGCATGAACCTGGCGTCTGTTCTCACTGGGACTTCTCATTGATTGTAATGATTTCATTGAAGAAAAGTTTTTCAAAGAGTATGTTCACATTCCCTTCACATTTCCAAGCACACGGCTCCTCCAATCAATGACCCAACTTCAGCTGATGTGAAGATACCGCTTTATTGACCATGTCCCTGCTCTTCTCAGTTAGTACACATTTATGACTGAGTTTCCCATGTATGAATCTTTTTGCAGTAAAACAAATTGTGTTCTGAAGTGCTGGTGAGGGCTACATGGATTGACAGACAATTCTAACACACCCGAGGAACACAAGGCTCTAGCTCAGATGCCATTTTTACCTTGATGGAAATGGTATTTCTGTTATATCAAGCGGTATTTCTATTATATCAAGACTTTGGTATTTACTTTTTTAAAAGTTTTCACCAGGAAAAAAAAAAAACAACTAATTCTGCCATAGCCAGCTGCTCTAAACCTAGAATGAGAAGCAGACCGAAACATTTGGAATGGTGCCTCTTTAGGCCTTGACTTTCTAGGACATCTAAGGAATAGGATCTAGCAGCACAAATGAGAAGCAAATTTTTTTTTTTTTTTTTTGGTGATTAGAGGCTCCATAATTGAGTGATCGTAGAACCTAATTGATGTTAAAATTCACACGGATTTCTTCCTCACAACTAAATGAGGATAATGATAAGATTTCTCTCTCCATGTTATTCAGTATCTATCACAGATTTTTTTTTTCTTCACAATATCTATTGAATGAACCTACATTAGTCTTGTCTTTTAATCAGTATTTTGCTTTATTCCAGATCAGTTTCTGCCATTCCCACAGGCTGTTTTTTAATCTGCTTTTTTGAAAAAAAGAAAAATTGCAACATGTAGCCGCATTAAGTGTGATTCCCTGCCCCTCCCTGCAAGGCAAAGTACTCCAGGAAAAACAGGAAAATTAAAGTCAACGGGAGCACCTTCATTGTACCCTTAATTTATCCCCCTTTTGAGGGGGAAATATATTTTCCTTATATTTCATTTCATTGTGAAGGGCGGTGTGAAGATTCTTAACCAAGTCTCTGATCCAGTTCCTTCACATGGTATGAATGCCATGAATACCACATTCTTTATATGGCCATCTGTCAAAACAGCAGTGTCCAGATGAATCAATCTGAATTACAGATGTGTTAATAAATCCCTTTGATAAACTTAAATGTTCAGTTAAAAACAAGCATGGAAGTCCCTTAAAAGTCACATTGACTGTTTTGTATTTTTTCTAGATTACATGGCAGTTGTGCATATCTTTAAAAAATGACATTGATGAAGTCAGTTATTTGTAAATGTTCAGGAAGAGCAGCTGGTATCCACTAGTGTTTACTACAAAAGAAAATCTAAAGCTTTCACTTGAAACTTTACCTGTTCGCAAGAGAGTTGGGAAAGAAAAAATGACAAAGCTGTCATATTAACCGGCTTACACCTGTCCCTTGAGAGACATGCTTACTGATCTCGAATTGGTGTACAGCTCCTTTATCATGGTTTAAGAAGCTTGGAAGCTCTAGATTTTAAGAGCTATTGTGACAGTTCTTACTTGTGTATTTGTTCAACTCTTGGCCAGATGTGATGACTTGTGTCACTAAATAACATAGTATTTTGATTGAACTGCCAAGAATACATCTGAACAGGTATTAGTCAAAGAATTAATCGCATCAGAAACTTGATACTATTTTAAATGACAAAAGCATGCTTACATTTTTCTCAAAAGGAAATAAGTGGTTTAGATAAATCTCAGGTTCATGACATGATTCAAACAAGGTCATATGAGAATGGGTACTTTAGAGTATAATTAAATAGGAAGAGTCTTAAGATGGTAATGCTGGTTCAATGAAATTCTCAATGGTACTGTTGTAAATTCTAGCTTTTTGACGAGAAAAGTACCATGAAAAAGAAAAGACTCAAACTATAGTCTTTTAAAATCCACAGCAGCCTTGACCTTTACTGTGAAAGCTTAACTGCACATTCCTTATCAATCAAAACTAAATTAAAATGAAGTAAGAGAAAGCACATACATTAAGCTTTGCAAAATTGTGACATTAATATTCCAGCTATGTCACCTTCGCCTGCATCGGGATTGAGCAAGGGTGAAAGAGAGAGAGAAATCAATTCCACGAATTTTGGAGAATGTCAGAGTAAGGATCCGCTGAAAACTTTCA
The DNA here is from genome assembly GCF_055505025.1 of Bos grunniens. Taxonomy (NCBI): domain Eukaryota; kingdom Metazoa; phylum Chordata; class Mammalia; order Artiodactyla; family Bovidae; genus Bos; species Bos grunniens. The sequence goes on from NC_141186.1 coordinate 36,366,456, forward strand.
TTTCTGTATTATTACTCATCCTGTTTGATGTTCCCATTGGTCTGGGGGTGGGAAGAAACTCAGAAAAAGGAGGGAAGAAAGTGGGATGCCAGGAACAGAAGTGTTTGGGACTTTCTTGTTGACCAAGCCTAGATCAAAGACAAGGTGAAGTAAAAAAGTGATAGGCATGTTGTAACCAAGTCTGCAAATATGTTGTGTGTCTGTAGTAATGGAGACACCAGGAGGGTTCTCTGCAAACCTGGTGATCCCATTGTCTCTAACGATCAAAGGAAGTCTTTTGACTGCTCTGTCGGGTTGTTGATGGAATTACAAAGGAAACGAGCTGCTCTTCCTGTCCCCTGTTCCAGTGCTTAGAATAAAGAGAGCTGGATGAGATTTTCTTAGCTCTTCTTGATTTAGACTGGGAAAAATAAAAAGGCGATAGTAATATCAGAAAGTTGGTTCTACCGTGCTACCTCCTAAAAACTTAATTCTAATAAAATCTTCCTGAAATGAAGAAGAGAACAAAAACAAACATTTTGGGGGAGTAGTTTAGAAACTGTAATGCCATTGGGAATAAGTGGCAGCAGAGGACAGAGAAGAAAAAATAATTCTGTAATGTGTTTCGGTACTGATTGATCACCAAAGTTCTATATTTGGTACATGGTATTTGGTTGGCGGAAGAATATAATTGTCAAAATGCTCAAGTTCAAGGGCCAAAAGACTTTCTTTGTAACTTATCTGTGTTTGTGTGTGTTTTCCTGAAGGTTCATTGTTTGCATCTTCTGCACCCTTGGGGTCTGTCATTGGGCATCTTCATTTTCAATCGGAAGCTCTTTAAGTAAATTTGCCATTTGCTTATTTCTGAGAAGAATTTTTTTTCCCCAATGGGCTAAGCTGTTTGATAAGCCTAAGTCTGTTGCTACATTTGGTGTCACTATAGAATGGGCAGGTGTTCTGGTGTTACATGATGCTGTGATAAAAATAAAAATTGGTCTGGGCTGGAGGTCTCTGCAGAGGTCTTTGCTTGTTCACAGAAAAGTTCAGCTATTTTCAGGCAGACTCTGCCAAGAACCTTGTGTTGGCTGGAAAGCACCCATGGTCTATTTTGGTAATAATTCTCCTGCTTGAGTGAACCTAAGACGGAGACTCAAGTTGATTTAATTTGTTGTTTCAATGAGGCTATTACAGCAAATACCCTTTAGCCAGCTACTCAAACAGAAAGAAAATATTGTTACCTTAGCACGCTCAAGAAAATACCATTCTCAAATTGTGTTTCTGGGAGTACTGTGATGTAGCTTAACTCCATGTACCATGGCGTCTGACAGCTTAGCCCAGGCAATTATAATGAAATGTGTTGGATAAGAAGATTCATTGAAAGCACAGCATTAAGATAGCTCAAGCACAAATATTGGATTCAGGCTCCTCTGACTTGGATTTACCTGTTCATTTAGTTTCTTTTCTCTTGACATATTCATTCACTGTCATTTTAAGCTTATGGGTGAGTCCCCAAAGTGGGACATCTGTCACCTGCTTGAAATCTGAAAAGCCACCTTCTTCTTCCCATTGCCATTGTACAAAATCAGAGAAGGTGGAAACTAAATTCTTAGTATCTACACACTCCTTTAGCCCCAAAGCCAAGGAATTAAAGAAACCAGAAATTCTGCAGAGCAGTATTTGAAAATCTCTTTTAGGATTCACAGCCACTAAATTATTTTTTTTCTCTTTAAATAAAAGATTGGTCATCTTATAGACTATAAAACACACTACAAATACACTAAAATATTAAGTAAGAATTAAATAGGAATAACCCTTTTTTATTACCTTAGTTAAGTCATAATGGTGTATAGGACAGTCTCATGTACAGTAAGCATGGTCTTACGGAAATTTCTTTAAACAAAAAATGAGATTTCCATTTCAAAACCCTGAACTGTTACTGCATTTTGAAAGTAAAATATCAAGTTATTGGCTAATAAATTAGTACTTACAATGTTGAAATATAGGCAAATCATGGAGTAAAAAACTCATTTAGTGATGAAATATGGTTCATTTTCATAGAACAATTTGTTGTTGCAAATTGTAAATTGTTCATTTACATAGAACAATTGATCTTAAGGATATAGAAGGCTGGCTACTTTTTGGTAATAGTAGTGAAATCATAGTAAATGTTCTAAATTGGGAAATATTAGGATGTTTGAGAGTAACTAGTTTGGCAAAAATGACCTAACAGATCATATTATCAGTGTGCTAGTCTTGGTTACTTTAAGGAAAAACAGAAGTGGTGTTGTTTTTTTAATAGTTTTTGCCATAAGCTGTTTTTTTTCATCTTGTAGTTTATAACATCGGCACTTAACAGGTCTCCTGACTCCTCGTCCCCAGCCTCCGCATCAGAGGTCAGTCTGACTTAGCATGAACTCCTTCCTCAGATATGGGCACCCACTTTGTGGTGCAGAGCATGATAATTTTAATTTACTAAATTCCTCTTGCAACAATACCCAGGAGAGTGGCGAGCACTGACTGCAGCCTTCATCAGGAATAATTTCTTGATGAGGAACTATCAAACAGTGATTAGTCCTTTGGAAAAAAGAAACAAAAAACAACACTTCAGGCTCAATGACTGTCCCCACGATTTATTTTCGCTCACCGTCCTCTTTTATTTCACCTGTCCAGATTATTTTGTTTGCTTGTCTGTGTTTGAAAACTGTCATCCATTCAGGCACGGTCAGTATTGGTCCTGTGACTATGTTCGCCTTAGGGCTCTGATTCCTTTTATCACAGAAATAATCTCTCTTCCTCTCCCTTCTCTGCAGTTCCAGATTATCAAGAACAGGACATCTTCCTCTGGAGAAAAGAGACCGGATTTGGATTTAGGATTCTGGGTGGCAATGAACCAGGGGAACCTGTGAGTCTCTTGTCTCCCTGCCCCATCCTGTCCCTCACAGTACTAATTTCTAAGAATTCAAAACCAATTGGCAGCAGTGACAGATCACCAAGATTCGAGTTCCACTAGGTGCACCCAAAACTGTTTTCATCTTTTGAAAAAAAAAGTTTGATTTACAATGTTGGTGTTAATTTCTGCTATTCAGCAAAGTGACTCAGTTATATATATATGTATCTTCTCTGGCTCTTTCATCTTAACCAGTGGGAGTTATTCTTTGGGTTTTGTGGAGCTCTTTCTGTCTTGAGGAAGAAGAGACTAGATCCTTTCTAAAGAGTGTGTATTCATGTTTGTGGAGGGCGGCAGCTGCAGCATCTGTAGCTCCCTATCAAAGAAACAGAAACCAAAAAAAGCAAAACAGGAATAGACATCAACTGAGAACACAATGGCCTGATCCTTCTGGGCAATTCTGTTAAATCTACCAGCAGGTCGTTGGCTTTGTATATTGAGTAGCTAGGACATAGAAGGCACTTCACAAGGCATTATGAGAGATTAGAGAAAGTAGGAGCACTCTCTTTACAAAATTAGAGAAAGAACCCTGAACAAGGATCAGGAGACATTTAATCTCTCCGGGCCTCATCTTTAGAGTACATTGAGGAGACCACCGTGAGATTCTTTTGAAAGGGGAAAAAAGAACTAAAGATAAGTATTGTTCAAATTTTCCTCATCACAGTAAAAATAGTTATCATTTCTTGTCTGCTTACTATGTGCCAGTTGCTATGCCAAAGGCTTTTAACGTACATCCTTCTCATGTATGCATCAAATCTATGAATTTACCCCCATTTTCAAATCATGAAATAAGGACACAGAAAGATTAATGTGATCTTGCCTGGGATCACAGAGTTAGTAAATGGAGGGACTGGAAAGGCTGTGATTCCAGAGTCCGTATTCTTAACCCCTCTTCTACCAAAGTTCTTTGTAAAAGATACATGTCATGTAAAGACCGTTGTGCATTATTACCTAGTGAGAAGGCAAGGAAAACAGATGTTTTAGCTAAAGTTTGTAATGTGCTCAGTCACTCAGTTGTGTCTGACTCTTAGCAACTCCACAGACTGTAGCCCGCCAGCCTCCTCTGTCCGTGGTATTTTCCAGGCAAGAATACTGGAGTGGGTTGTCATTTCTTTATCCTGGGGATCTTCCCGACCTAGGGATCGAACCTGTGTCTCTTGTATCTCCTGCATTGCAGGCAGATTCTTTACCACTGTGCCACCTGTGAAGTTTAGTGACCGGTTAATATAACAATACCAAGACACTAAAAATAAAGACCTGTTCTGCATGCCAATGCTATAGACTATGGAAATAGGGATGCCCAACCAGACTTTGCTTGATTCACCCTTTCATTTAACAGTATTTATCGTGCATTCCCTATTGCTAGGCACATGCTGACCTTTAAAGAAAAGTTGTATTACTGTTATACTTAGCAGAATTTTCTGAATAGAAGGCTTATAGAAAAGGAGAAAAGGTTTTGCCCATGAAGGGAGTAAAATGATTGATTTCTGCAAAGGGGAAAAAAGAATGAGTCATCAGCAAACCACAGATAAATGTCAAGGAAGCAAACAACAAAAGGTTATTTTTTTGCACCACTTAAGAATTATTGTACCACCTAGCACAGCAGCTAGAACCCAGTGAAGGGCACGGATACAGACACAAATGAATGGGCTGAATTTTGCTCAGAGATGTGAAGGCCATCATTACACAGACAAGCCTTGTTTTATTAAGCTTTGCAAAAATTACATTTTTTTGCAAGTTGGAGTTTGGTGCCAACCTTCCACTGTCAGATGATGGTTAGCATTTTTTACCACTTAAGTTTTTTTTTTTTTTTTTAATTAAGGTATGTAATACCTTAATTTTTAGACATACTATTGCACACTTACTAAACTACAGTATCTGTGTTTGTTTGAGCAGTTAGTCGTGTCCAACTCTTTGTGACCCCATTGTCTGTAGCCCACCAGGCTCCCATGACCATGGAATTTCCCAGGCAATAATACTGGAGCAGGTTGCCATTTTTATCTCTAGGGGCTCTGTCTGACCCAGGGATTGAATCCGTCTCTCTTGGGTCTCCTGAATTGGCAGGCAGATTCTTTACCACCAGCGCCGGGTAAACATAACTTGTATGCATTGGGGAGAAAAATCATGTGACTCACTTTGTGGTGATACTTGCTTTATTGCGGTGATCCAGAACTGAACCCATAATGTCACCAAGGTGTGCCTATAATAGTCAACCAAAAAGGTTAGTGTTTCATCTATCATCTAATTACTCAACAGATTTATATTGGTCACATCGTACCACTGGGTGCTGCTGATACGGACGGCCGTCTGAGGTCTGGGGATGAATTAATCTGTGTGGATGGGACACCAGTCATTGGAAAATCACACCAGCTTGTGGTCCAGCTTATGCAACAAGCCGCCAAGCAAGGCCACGTCAATCTAACGGTGCGGCGTAAAGTGGTGTTTGCGGGTATGTTTTTCATTCATTCCTTTAGACATTGCCTTGTCACTTTATGCACAGAAGAGGCCCCCTTCCTGTGTCTGCCTCCTCAAGCATCTATTTTAGCAAATGTTTGCAAATGTGATTAAGCACAGAATTTCCAGATGGTTTGCTTCTCTCAAACCCTGCAAAACCACTGTCACTCAAAAGTACTGTAATGTGCCAGCCATGCATATCCAACAAAGGCTTTTAGAGCAAAGCTAGTTGAATATATGGTTACGTCCCTCCATCCCCTTGCCAACCAGAACTTAGTCGTTGTCTTCATTTGATGAGGATTCTCAACAAAAGAGGTCACTGTGACAGGTGAATTGTAGCACCCAAATAAGAGAGCAAAAATCAGTCTCATGCTGCCGAATAAGCTTATAAAAAGTTACTCTATTGTTGACAGTCATATGTATTAAACTATTTTAATTTTTTACTTTTTCTCTATAAGAAAGCCGTATGGCTAGCCAGTTTTAGGTACTCTTTGATTTCTTCCTCTACACCCAGAAGTCCTATATGTTCTTAACTCAAATATAACCTGTTTTGTAAAACCCTTGGCAATTCTCTACTCCCTCCAACTGCCTGCTGATTTTAGCCTTCCTTTCTTGCCATCCTTGGCAATCATGGTTTACTTCTGTGCTAGAATCTGCCATTTTGAGACAGTCCATGGAGTGTCTTCCTTTCGCATTCATTCATCACCTTTGTTGGCAGCCCCCACCTCCAAGTATTTAAGACAACCCAGAATGCTGAAGAAAGAAATTCCATGTTATATCAGTGGAATTACTGAAAAAGTATGACATGAAATTTTATGAATTCTCCATAGCTATGGTACTAGTGAAACAGCTACTTATCAAATAAAATCAACTGGCTCCTTGTTTAGGAAAAATTAGTAGAACTCACTTCAATGGTATATAATTAATTTCAAAAGAATTAAGACATCAGGGTCCAGTGTGAAAGCCCTACTACCTGTTGCTGCCATGGAAAGCAGTGTTAATCATTTATGTCCTGAGAGCTCGTTTATGGTGTCAGGATAACATGGTGTCCCGTGTAGCCAGAAGCAATCAGAAATGACTTTAGAGATGAGTTGAAAACTTTTTATTTCACTGGTCCAGATAAAAATAATAGAACAATGAGATGTTTGTTTCAGATTTATTTTTTTTAATTTTAAATATTGGGGTTTTTAAGCTCTTGGGTAAAAAGGCATATTAAATCTTTGAAGAGACATAAGGCTCAGTGAAATAAGCCAGTCACAAAAGGACAAAAATGGTATGCTTATACCTCTATGAGGTGCCTAGAGTAGTCAATGTATAGACAGAAAGAATGGTGGCTGCCAGGGGTTGGTGATTAGTGATTAGTTGCCAGGGAAAGTGATTAGTGTTTAAAAGATAACAAAACTTCAGTTTCAGAAGATGAAAGTTTCTGGAGATAGCTGGTGGGGATGGTTGGACAACAGTGATTCTGTACTTCGTGCCACTGAAGGATACATCTAAATGGTTACAATAATAAGTTTTAGGTTCTGTATATTCTACTACTATAAAATGAAATCTATGAAAGGAGATGCTTTAGGGAATAAATTTAGTAGTCCTATCCAAAATCTGAACCCATATTTTGCTTTTGGCATGAAAAATGAGTGGTCCCACCTACTTTTGTGGCTATCTAGGAGTGGTTTACCCTGCCACTTGATAAAGCAATAAAACTGGAATTTGATAAAATGAATTCTGAGGGAGGTTAATGTATCCAATTCTGTGATCAGAGTGGATCATTGACATCTGGAATCTGGGAAGAAAAGCAAAGTATACCTCTGACAGGTGTTGTCAGGAATCCTGCAGTAGGGAGGTCATAATGGTGCTGTCAACTTACAGTCTCTCTGATGGAAAAAGCAGAAGCAGAGCTGAGCAGAAATGTGACTTGAGGGTAATGACAACTTGAATGCAGATATGTCTCTGAGGCAAAGATGGTGGGCCACATCTTATGCTTCCTTCAGTGGGTTGTTTCTGTTTGTTTCATTGACGTCTTACTGCTGTACAATATCGCATATGTTACAAGTGTATAATACAGTGATTCACAGTTTTTAAAGGTTATACTCCATTTGTGAAATGAAGTGAAAAGTCGCTTAGTCATGTCCAACTCTTTGCAACCTCATGGACTGTAGCCTGCCAGGCTCCTCTGTCATGGAATTCTCCAGGCAAGAATACCGGAGTGGGTAGCCATTCCCTTCTCCAGGGGATCTTCCCAACCCAGAGATCAAACTCAAGTCTCCTGCATTGCAGGCAGATTCTTTTCCATCTGAGCCACCAGGGAAGCCCATTTATAGTTATTATAAAATACTGGCTATATTGCAACATTGTAGAATATATCTTTATAGCTCATTTTATACCTAATAGTTTGTACCTCTTACTCCCCTACCCCTATCCTGCCCCTCCGCCCATCTTCTGCCCTCCGATAACTGCTAGTTTGTTCTCTGTACGTTTGTCTGCTTCTTTTTGTTAATCCACTAGTTGGTTGTATTTTTTAGATTCTACACATAAGTGATGCCATGCAATATTTGTTTTCTCTGTCTGACTTATTTCACTTAGCATAATGCCAAGGGGTCATTTTTCTATCTGTGAAGCAGGAAATATTTCAGAATGGGCCAGTCTTGCTGCAGATTTGAGTCCAAATACAGATGCTGAGACACAGTATGCCCTAAATGTAACAGACTCTGGGTGTCCCCTTTGTTCTCCCATGGTATCGATGTCTGCAGATCCTGAATGTAAATACTAATGAGAGTGGTTTTCAGTTCCTGTGTCTCAGTTATGTGAGGCCAGGTGCTGTTATAGCTGTCACTCTCTTGGTTTGGTTGTGGGGTGGATGGGGGAAGGAGGAAGGGGTTGACAGGGCACATTTCTTGCAAAGGCGGGTAACCAAGAGGTACGTCTCTTGCACAGCCCCCAAAACCGAGAACGAGGTACCCTCGCCAGCCTCATCCCATCACAGTAGCAACCAGCCGGCCTCGCTGACGGAGGAGAAGCGGACCCCGCAGGGCAGCCAGAACTCCCTGAACACGGTGAGCTCAGGCAGTGGCAGCACCAGTGGCATCGGCAGTGGCGGCGGCGGCGGCAGCGGTGTGGTGAGCACCGTGGTCCAGCCCTACGACGTGGAGATCCGGCGCGGCGAGAACGAGGGCTTCGGCTTTGTCATCGTGTCATCGGTGAGCAGGCCCGAGGCCGGCACGACGTTCGGTGAGTGTGGTCACTTCTGCTCCCCAGCGTTTCCTGGGGTGACTGTTCTCTGGAGAGGGAAAGACGAGCCAGAATCTCATTAACAGAAATGCTTGTCATGCTTTCCGCTTCAGGTAATGAAAGTCTTAATTGGGGACGGACTTCATTGGGTAGCTTTTCCCCTCCTGAAGGTTGGGATTTTTTTTTTTTTAACTCTTCAGCTTCCATTCTGGTGGCACGTTCACAGGCAGACAACGTCATGCATAGGTGAAATTTGCAAAGAAGCCCCTTGACAGGATAAACTGTGAGAAATTCTTGCCAGAGAGAGACCTTTGCAAGGTCCTGAGCAGGGTATCAATCATAGCAGTTGTCTCAGAAGGTCTCCGCATTTTTAAAAGAAGCATATGGTTTTAGAAATAAATGCCTGGGGGGAAAAATAGAGGTGTGAGGAGTAAAAAATATACATGCAATGCCCTTTCCATCTTATCTGTGTCCTTCCTCTACTCTACCTATCTCCATCTGAAATTTTAAAATTTTAATTTAAAATAATATGTTTACTGTTGCCTGGTGGAGAATCTAATTAAAATCTGAGTGCAGAGCTGTTTGTCTTCACTGCCCTTGAATTCTAGCAGGGGTGGTTGTCCTGTCTCACCCAGATGTTGGGGGTTTCAGCAGAGAGTGGAGAAGCACAACTGTCACCCTCTCACAAGGTCAGCTCTCTGCAGGGTGCACGGGCTGAGACAAATAGGAAGCCAGGTGATTCTAGGAACTAGGAATCACGAGTCTTCCTACTAGAATGGATCATAAGTATATACTCCAGAACTGATCCACCTTCTTCATTAAATAAAATGTCATTTGTTGTTTTTCCCAAGCACATTTGTTAGTTAATATGGAATATGATGGGAGACAGGAAGGGCTGTGAAACATGCTTCAGCTCTGTCTCCAAATTGGCCTACCCACAAGGAGTCTGAGGACCACTGGTCCAGGTCGCTTGCTGGCTAACATCAGCTAGGTGCTCCATCCTGTTGGATTTCTGCTCTGGTACAACTCTGTTTGTCTCCATTTAGTCTTGGTACTTTGCTTCCTGCTAAAGTCATGTCCCTTTAAGGTGCAAACTTCAGGGGACAGTGCGTCAAGCCAGGTCTGTGCATGTGTGGCTGCAATAACAAACACGCATTACTAACAGTGCCTCTCTGAGCTCTGTTAATAGCATTATCACAGCATGTTGTGGGTGGTGGGTGACTTGACCTCAAGGCAGGGTGGTTTTCTGGCTTGTTTCTCCATTAGTTTTGAAGACTTTTCAGTCCAATTTGAAAAGAAAAGAAAAGCAGAGGGGACAAAGACATCTCAAATTATTTTCTTCAGATCTGCAGTTTGTCCCTATGCACCCGGTGATATTCTCAGAATTTGAGTTCTCAGTTTCTCCTTCTAGAATGAAACAACAGATACGTCTGGTGGGAGGTTTTGTGTTGTTAACAAATATCGAATGTCTTCACTCACCGTTTGGTGTCTGATTGTTTTCCTCCAACTTCTACAATGAGCAAATTAAACTGTCCCTAATACCTTGCATGTGACCTCTCTCCTGAGCTACGCAGACTTTCCTCCCACCTGCTGTATGATACCTTTCCCATGGACTTGTCCTTGGAGATGGGCTAAACTTAATCAAGACCTTGAATTTGAGTATGGAGGCTTTCCACCACACCTGCTTGTTGCTTTCCAGAAGACTGTTTAACTCTCTTTTGAAAAATTCTTTAACTTTAACCTTAACATCCAGTGATACACACTCAGGCAAATATGCTGAAATTCAAAGCAATTGCAGCTCATTTCCCATACATTTTATCCTTACGCTCTGAATTAGGATGGAAGAGCCTTCTCTTTCAGGGTTTCCCATGTTAATTTTGTCACCCTTTCCCAAAGATGGCTCAACTACGTAACTATCTTTACAGAAAGACAAACTCTCAAAATCAGTGGACGTGCCCAAGGAAGTTTACAACTCAGTATGCAAGTATCTGGAAACACTAGATCAGGCCTCAAAGCCTATTTTCCACCTCTCTTCTAAAAGTTACCAGTCACTCTTGGTTGTGACATGAAGTGCCTCAGAGCACACAGTAAACTTTCTTCTTCAAATGCACTTTTCCTGATTTTTCCCGTCAGAGCTGTGTAGTAACTGAGGAGGACAAAGGAAATGATTAAAGAAAAAGGGTTGAGGAATGATTTGAACCTAGCTTCAGATCACTGTTCTCCATCTGAGTATGTACTAGATTTTCTTACAGCTTTGAGGGGATTTCTATGAGGAAGAAGGAGGATTTCAGAGCTAATGAGCCATTTGGGCCCTTCTCTGAAAGCCCGCGAGAGCAGCTGATTGAGCAAAGGTCATAAAAGGAAAAACGCGTGTCAAGGTTGGGTGCTTTCTTGGCTCGTCTCGTAATTACGCCCCTTTGCTAAAGCTTTCCTCGTGCTGGATAGCAGGCAGAAAGTCTATGTGTTCGTCTCTTCAGTGTCTTCAGATTGGATTTTTGGCACTGGTGGACTCTCTGACCTCACTAGACACCCAGGGGTTGTGTTTTCTAAATGGGGGAAGAACAAAACATTGGCAGAAGCGTAAGCAACAGCTGGCAAAAAGGAAGTGACATGAACACAGAATGTGCGAAAGCTTCCACCCCAGCTCTGGGTTTCATGTTTGAAGTCCCCACATAAGCCCACAGCAAGTTACTTTGGGGGCTCTTGAGAATCTTTGGAAATGGCTAAAGATCCCAAATTTTGCCACTGATAGAAAGAGGAAAGCTGGAGTGTCCCCCTCATTTTTAATCGGGAGAGGACTGCAGCGATGAACTATCATTTAGGGCTGTAACTCTTTACACAAACGCCCGAAACTTTGCCAATGTTTTGACCCTCGGCACAGAGTTCTCCTTTAATAACATTTGCTTAATGCTTTAATTAATTAACACTTAACCTTCTCTTTCCCTTTTCAACCCTTTTTCTCCTCCCTTCACTCTATTCCCATGTAACGTTAAAAAAAAAAAAATTAAAACTGACTATCAAAGCAGGCAATGCATGTGTGGCCATGCCTCACAAAATAGGTCGGATTATTGAGGGGAGCCCTGCTGACCGATGCGGCAAGCTGAAAGTGGGAGACCGGATCTTGGCAGTAAATGGATGTTCCATCACCAACAAATCCCACTCTGACATTGTCAACCTCATCAAGGAAGCGGGCAACACAGTCACCCTCCGCATCATCCCTGGGGATGGTAAAGTATACCTCTCGCGTGTGTCTCTGTCTCTCTCTCTCTCTTCGTTCTTATTCTGTCTTTGGTGTTCATGTAATTGAATAGTGTTGACTTAGAGACAGTCCTCTCCGACCCTCTCTGAGTATACCCATCAAGCACTCATGAGCCACTGTTACTAAATCTTACCTCACCGTCTTGACTTTATCCTCTTGCCCAGGGACCCTGTCTTGCTACAGAGATAAACATATCAGAAAATTTTTAACTCTCTCCAATTTATTTTGGCTGTGGTGCCCTTGTCTTTAAAACAACAGAATAGTTTGGGTATAGGTGGTAAAACTTGCCTGATATTCTACCTGGAAATTATAGACTTTTTTAAAAAAACAGGAATGTAAAATCTGAGTGTATAGTATGATGATATCATAAAACCTATGTAAGGACAGTGGAGAGCCAATGCTGGTTTTTTTTTTTCGATCAGAGTAAGTGAATGTATCCATGTTTTTTATTTAATAGAAGGTTATTAGAATTTGTGCTATATGATTTGTCTCTACTTTTTGCATGTGGATGAAGAAAGAATAAAATCTCAGTATTTTCAGTATTTTGACAGGCTTCCATTAAACTAGGCCTGTTCATATTTATTTGGTTTATATGGTTCAATTCAGATCTTTGATTCTTTTATAACAGTGGTGATTCTGCCCCTTGAGGGACATTTGACATTGTCTGGAGTAGGTACTAAATGATAATCTAGCGGGTAGAGACCAAGGACACTTCTAAACATCCTACAGTACACAGGACAGCCCCCACTACCAAACGTTTTCCAGCAAAAAAATATCAGTACTTACTTTATTATTCTTGCTGCTAAGTCACTTCAGTCGTGTCCGACTCTTTGTGACCCCATAGACAGCAGCCCACAAGGCTCCCCCGTCCTTGGGATTCTCCAGGCAAGAACACTGGAGTGGGTTGCCATTTCCTTCTCCAATGCAGGAAAGTGAAAAGTGAGAGTGAAGTCGCTCAGTCGTGTCCGACTCTTACTGACCCCATGGACTGCAGCCTACCAGGCTCCTCCATCCATGGGATTTTCTAGGCAAGAGTACTAGAGTGGGGTGCCATTGCCTTCTCCAAATTACTCTTACATACTATATTATTATAGTATATAATACTTATTATATTATATTATATTTACTTATTTTATTATTATTATTTAATAAAAATGGAGTTGATACACTAATGTCTCTAAGAACCTTCAGAGAATTAAGTCCTGTATATTGACTTCCTTCTAAGCAGATTTTGCCCTTGGGAAAAAAGTGATATTTTTCCCAGAATGTTTCAGTGCCTTTTTTTTTTTTTTTTTTCATTCTTACTATATATTTATAAAATAAAATATATTCCAAAGTCAGTGGTTATTTCTCGAGAGACAACTGTGGTTTATGGTTATAGTGTGATAAAATTCTATGCCACTGATCTGTAAAATAAGAAAATCAGAAGTTTTATCTGAAAGTAATTCACCAGATCAACATTTTTATCTACTAATTGCTAGAAAGTGAGCCATGTTAGTTTAAAATTTGAGTACTATAGCCTGTGCATTTCAGAAGATGTAAGTCTAAAACCAAACAATAAATATTTGAAAATTGTTCATTCTAAGAACAGGGATATTTCACTGTACCAGAAATACCCGCTGCCAAATGTGGAGGGAAAAAATAGCTCCTTGAATGATGGTCTATTTCAGCCTGCCTCAAATGCATGGTTAGTAATTTACCATCTGGTCTAGAGTCCATTCTACCAAATCACCACTCTGGAAAGCTATTAGAATTTAGGAAAGTAGTCACAAGATGATATAACCTAGGTTCCTAATGGAAAAGATGAAGGAAGCTAGGAAAATTTGGTGACAAATGGTGGAGAGAGCCTAATGTAGTATATAAATTTAGATACATTTATCTCCATGCTGTGGTGAGATTTCAGAAAATTAATTCAAAAGAAATGAACACAGGATATAACTTTCTGAGTCTATGTTGGTTAGTCTGTGGGAATGAAAATTTCCAAAAAGGAAGGAAGGAAAGAAAGAGCTCCTTGAGGGAAGAGCTTAGAAAAGAATTCACAATCAGGAAAGATAAATATGCAGAAGCAACTTATATTCCTGTGCACGTACTTGTTGACTTAAATTAATATTGGGCAAGGGAAAGTATTTTTTGAGAACCTGAACACCAAGAACTGGAAAGCAAGATAGATTATCCAATAACATTTGTCAATAAAAAGATGTTTTTTAAAACCACAGTCCTTCAAAAGTGTAAAATTTGAACAGAGCTATCACAGGCTGTCTTGGTGAGAAGAAAGTAGATGTTAAAGTTGATACAGTGTAGTTAAGGATTGATGTGCTGCTGAGGACGTGATTTCATCACAAGATATTTCAGGAATTCACCACCATGATAATAAAACTCTTCACCAATTACTTTGTCATTTTCAAAGTGCAGGTAAAGGGAATCAAGTCTGACAGAAAGTGGATTTCTAATACTCATCTTTGTGCAGGTAAAGGGAATCAAGTCTGGCAGAGGGTGGATTTCTAATACTCATCTTTAAAGTGGGGCCAAAAATTGCCATCTTGGAAGTTAGAATGAAGGCAGTAGGGTTAGATTTCTGGAGAGATGCTGAAGCAATCCATGAGGATTTTACAAGAACCTATAGAACAGAGAGTGACCTTTGCAATCTGATGAAGAGAAAATCATGCTGGATCCACTTCCTCTCCATAAAAGTGTGCTGGACATGGTAGATTGTAAGGTAAAAGGAAGGCATTCTCTCCATGTCAGAAAGTTCTGGTCTCCTTCAGTCTCTTACTCTAGTGTTTAATGGACTAGCCCAGAGACATTTTGTTGAGTGATCTTCATAAAAAAACTGAAGTCCTTCATCTGAGTGGCTCAGGAGCTCTTAGAAATCCATCTTGTTCAGGGTACTGTTCTCAGAAACACAAGGAGCCACTTCAGGAAGAGGCACTCTAATGAGCCAGACAGAAGGAGATAAGCTGACCAAACTTGGAGGAGATGAGGCTAAACACTTTATATTAGTTTCTGGGCTAGTTACTTGTTCATTATGGAGTTGAAGACTAACTCATCCTTTCTTTGCACAGCTCCTCAAAGGGGAACTTAAAAAGCAAAGTAGTCTTGAAATAATATCACAACGTGGTTGAGCAATTTTAACAGTTCTTGGCGGTTATTTTTATCAGACAAGGATTGAACTGCAGTCATCATTTTCACACTGTCATTGAATACTTGTGCTTTCTGATTTTATCCTGTCATGTCAGTCATATTTCAATTCAGGATAAATGTTTGCAAAATGTATATTCAAAGATGCCTCTAACAGATAACCCATTTACTATTAATGGAGTCATGAATTAAGGAGAGATCACATATACTTAATGACTGAGAATGGCCCTAAATGAAATTCACAACCAAAATATTAATATATGGTTTAAAGGAATAAACCATACCTGGCATTAGTCCCCAAGTGAGTTTTATATATATATTTTTCCCTTCTATTTTACATAAGGCATCAGAACCATTTAAAAAATTTTCTTACTACAAACTGTTTTAGTTTTCTCACTAAAAAATGATCAAATTAAAAAAAAGAGGACGATGCACCCTTGATTGGGCCATGCTGGGAACTTACTCCCTATCCATTGGCTGTGCCTTGTGGCAATTCTTCCCCAACCAGGAACCATACCCACGCCTCCTGCAATGGAATCATGGGATCAAGATCGACTGTTTTCCAGGGAAGCAGCATGCTCATGTTCGTTCCTCTTGTCATCAGTCACCTGATTTCTCCAGCTTCACTTCTGTCCTCACTCTCTTTCTCCCATTCCCCTCTCACCGTTCTGTCTCTGCTAGCCCCCTCCAACAAAAGCTTTGAAACATGACCCCCCTTGATTTGGGCACTATTGTGTCATTCACAGTTCTCAGACAGGCGTGTTCAGGGGGGTTCTCACCATCCTAGGCTTTTGCGACCTTTGGGAAGAGGCTGGGAGGTGGAGTGAGGGCAGAGCCTCTTCCCCTGTGAGAGGTGGACAGCTGGATAGGAAATTTATCATGGCAACACAGAAAGGCCCACAGACTGGCTTACATACTGAATTTGAACTTGAATTCTGGCAAGTCAGAGCACACATGCCTCCTACTACTGGAGTGTATAGAAATACCCTGTGAAGTCTGTGAGTGAGACTAATCAGAAAGAGCAGATCCTGACTGAGCCAGGCTCTCATGGAATCATCAGACTGAGTCAAGTTCAAACTAATGAAAATATTTATGAAATTAAAAATACATTATTTAGGGACTTACTTGGAGGTCCAGTGGTTAAGTATCCATGCTTCCGCTGTATGGGGCGTGGGTTTGATCCCTGGTTGGGGAACTAAGATCCTGCTTGCCCCGTGGTGCACCCTAAATAAATAAATAATAAAAATAAAAGACATTATTTAAATATAGTCTCTTTTCCCTGAAGTCTTTTTATTTTTTAATTTTTTCTTTTTATTGACGTATAGTTAGTTAACAACGCTGTGTTAGTTTCTGGTGCACAACAAAGTGATTCAGTTATACGTGTTTATGTATCTGTTTCTGTACTTCACATCTCTCTGACTTAAAGTATTTACTTGTATAGGAAGTAAGGCTTGGTGACACAGGTAATGCCATTTCCTTGGCAAAGGTAGATATGATAGCTAGCATATACTCAGGCAAGAAGAACAGAGTTTCTATCATACACATTTTAAAAGCCTCCACAAACTTTTCAAATATTTATGGGATTTAAATTTTCAAATGCTTCCTTCAGGTGTTTATTACATATGTGTTTATGCATTAAAATATTTATGAATAGAATGATTGTATCCATTGTCTATTTGCTTGGCCTTGTAATGTGGTTCTGTAAGGGCAGCTAAGGATATTAACATGGGAGCAAGGTTAGAATGGTAATCACTTGTCACGGAGATAAGTTGAAACCCAAGATAGAAGCTCCTTTCAGAAGTTAGTGCCCTGGTTTAGCACAGCACCGTGACGGTGCCTTGAGAGGTAGGATATGCTCCTCTCGATACGTGATTGCTGTGGAAACGGTAGTAATATCCATTTTCATTCTCCCAGGAGAGTTAAAGCAGGTATAAACACTGTTTAAGAAAGCACATAGGGCACTTGCTGGAATTTATCATGAAAACAGTCAACCTGTCCACCTGCCTTAAGAGTTCCACAAGTCAAATACATTGACAGTCCTTTTTAAAACTGTTGCTAGGGTGTATATTATATCAGACCCGTCTTTTGTGTTTATTCTTTTATATGGGGGACAGTTTACTTTGGACTAGAGATAGAAATTTGTGAGGATGGGCTTCAACTCCGTAGTTTTAAAAGCTGGAGAGAATTTCAGCACACACGGTCTTGGTTTGATTCTAAATGAAGACTTAAAAGCTCATTTAAATATATATATATAACATTATAGATCTTTTAAAAAGCATCCTGGAAATTGAGGATATGCTAAAAGTTAATAGTGCTTGAAAATGACCCAGGAAATCTAGAAGTCAAAACCAGAGTGTTTTGTATTTTAATTCATCTGTGATACAACTTAGTGAAGTTGGTATTTATACAGGAAGGTAAAAGTACTTGCTTGTTAAGAAGGAAATGTACCAATCACATCCAATTTCCTTGACCCCTGAATAATTCCCTTGTAAATAGAGTGAAACTAAAAGTTAACTATCAGGCAGACCCTGGGTTTAATTGCCAGTGCCTCCACTTGCTCTCTGGATGACCTTGGACATATTGCCTACTTTTTGTAAGCCTCAGCGTCTTCAGCTTTAAAATGGGCATAATTAATCGCACCTATTTCTTTGAGTTATGAGGATGAAATGAAACAGTGCATGTGGGAAGGAACCGTACACGGTGTGTGGCACATTGGAAATAATTGAAATATGGTGGTTGTTCATAGATTAAGAAAAACAAACAAAAGGAGAAAAAATTCAGTGGGCTCGCTCAAATAGGCACTTGCATACCAAATGTTAATTTCCGAAATGCTTAACGTTAAGCTTCAACTCAGAACAGATTTGCATATAAATATTTGAAAATAGCAAAGGAATGATGGGAGGAAAATAAATAAAAGAATTCTACTTATACGTATGTTGAGTGGTTATCTGTTACATCTCATCAAGCCTTGAAAATGGCAGAAGTACTTGAAAGTACTTGAAAGTATAAGAAAAAGGCTTGAGAATAGGATCTGATCTGCCTAGAAAACTCTGGCTACCAAAAACACCCAAGAACTCTAAAGGGGAACCTCTGCACAATTCAGTAATTATAATCACTCTAATTACAAGGAAACTTTCTTTTTGGTATCCTGATGGTGATTTCCCCATGGCCCAAGCAATCTTGTGATTTCCCAGAGAGTCTCCATAAAATTAATTACAGTACATAATATGAAGTTTTTGTAAAGGACCAATACATGTTTATGAAACTTCTGGCAAGTCACATTGACAGGCTTTGCAGTCTACTAGTCCTAGGTAGGAGCACAGCAGGTAGACTTTATGAAATACCACTTCAGTTTATCACCTTGGTTGTGCCGGTTAACTGCGGTCATAAAAACAGACTAATATTATGCTCTTAATATTGTGATAACGGTAATAAATACATGCCACCCATAAAAAAGATGGTCTTCAATTTTTGAGCAGTTTTTACGTGCCGGGCACGAGCCCAAACACTTTTCCTCCCGGGTAGTCTTTGCATCAGTGTTCTTAGATACTTCTGTTGTTCTGTATGTGTAGATGAGGAAACTCAAGC
This sequence comes from Bos grunniens, assembly GCF_055505025.1. Taxonomy (NCBI): domain Eukaryota; kingdom Metazoa; phylum Chordata; class Mammalia; order Artiodactyla; family Bovidae; genus Bos; species Bos grunniens. Next base: position 36,385,049 of record NC_141186.1, read on the forward strand.
ATAGAAGGTCTAAGTAACTTTCCTTCAAGTCCCAGCTAGTAAATTGCAAAGTTTGGGTTGCAAAGCCAGGTAGTCTGAGTCTAGTCTCTGACCTTGTAACCAGAACACCCGACGAGCTTGAGAAGCACCACGTCCCCCTCTTGGAGGGTCCCAAGGTATACTGGCACCATTAAGGGCCCATAGGGAACACAAAACACAGACACGCAAAAACACTTCTGTCTCATCCACTGGTTTTCAGCCCTGCTTGACCACAGATTACTGTTCCCTCAGATTCTGGTGCAGCATTTGGTAGAACAGGTTCTGTGGGAGACATCGTTCTGAAGCATGAACTTTGTTCACCTGATTGCGTTACATTTTCTTACTAATCTTGCACCACCACTATCCAGATCATAAGCTTTAGGGCTGGAATAGAAACTGTTAAAGTCATATTTCAACTGTCTCATTTTGCAGAGAGTTTAAAAAACTTAAACCCATTTCCACAGTAATAAATACAGAATAGAAACAGTAGCAAGGGCACTGGCTGCAGTCAGTGTATGTTGAGTGCTTACTATATGTCAGATACAGTGCTATGTGTTTCATATACTTTACTCCAAGGAAAGGGATGATGATCGTCATCATCCCTTTCAAGGAAAAGAAGACATACAGATAGTGAGTCAAGGACAAAGAGGTTTGAACCCGGGTCTGATCTCCAGCCCTTTGCCTTTAACAGCTATTTGTAATGAAAATAGAATAACGGAAAGTCAGATCTAAGCTGAGTAGCATTTTTAGCAAAGTACAATGGAAGATAGAGCACAAATAAGTGGGATTAGTGAGATATCCATAGAAACTCCGTTATACGTGGTGGGTAGATACATGTATTCCACAAACTATGGAGTGCCTACTGCAAACCTCAGAACTCCTAGAAACTTCTAGACTTCATGGTACACTGTGAAGTAAAGGGGTAGTTTACAGGCTAATCTAAGAACTTCACCCCCACATTTAGCATTTTCTTGATTAGAAAATGTGTGGCAGGTTCCAAAGTGTCAATCTAAAAATAAATTCAAATAGTGCAGCTTACTCATCATTGTTTATTATCTGCCTTGATCTTAATGGAGAAATAATTAGTAAAAGAACATAAGACTGATACTATGTAAATTATTTTAATATATTTTTATATATGCACGTCGGTTAGCAGTCTGTAGGCATGTTCATGAGTGTTTTCAAATCCTAGGTTTCCAAGCTCCCAGAGATTAATGAAGATGTTTATGAATGTGTTTAGTGAAGAAGAAAGTCAATTTACATAAGAATACAATCATATTTGTTACATTAGGATGGCTTCCTGATTTGTACAACTTAGATTTACATACTGGCTCTGACTAATGCAAGTTTTAAAAATAACTCTTCATGAGTGATACTAGGCAAGATCTCACAAGAATTCCACATTTTTAGTTGTGTTTCATTAAAAGCTTTGGGGAAGAAAGTAGATGTTCTCTGTATGTATATTTATTAGTAGCAAGAAGTTAGAACACTGACTATTCACATGAGAAAATCAAGCAGACTCACTAAAGATCACCGATAAATTGCAGGGACATTAGCAGAGACATTTATTATTAGCCTGTAAAAGTCTGGGAAATAATTTTGCAGTGATTTGATGGGACTGCCCTTTTCAAGTGATGGGGGAAGAGTGAAAGGCACCTACCTTGGCTATGATTTTTAAAGTACCATTTTCTTGGCAAACTCTTTATTTCATTTGTGGAGATACCTAGTTGGAGGAGTGTCATGGGGGTGTACATGGCTCACATCATAGAAGATCTTAGAATGGTTCTTTACACTCTTTTTTAGAAATTCAAGTCAGAACATTTTGAAATGGTGACAGAGAATTCAGATGTCATTCAGGTGTGGGGCTTCTGCACACCCGATTTGATGATGTCTTCTCCGGGGCCTTCATTTCATGATGTTCTCTCTTACCCTGCAGAGTCTTCAAATGCCACTCTGCTGACCAATGCGGAGAAGATAGCCACCATCACCACCACACACACCCCTTCGCAGCAAGGAGCCCAGGAGACCAGGTCAGACATGACTTTGGCTTCTTTTGTTACTTTCAGGGGAAAAAAGTAACTCTTGGTGGTGTGATGATACTGCTCTTTGATTCTTTCTCAGGCTCTCCACGGCTTGCTCTTATATATATTTTTTCTCTTGCTTTGGCAGGAATACCACCAAACCAAAGCCAGAATCTCAGTTTGAATTCAAAGCACCCCAGGCAACACAGGTGAGGACTGTTTCTCTTTTTGCCTTATTGGCTTTGTGCATTTCCTTCCAATTTCCTGAAGCTCTTTTTACCAGGTATCTTATAAGGTACTTGCAATTAACATAAATAACCTTTTATGTACTAAATATATACTAAACATGAACTCACATTGGGTTATCAAGTAAATAACATTACTTTACTACCTTTGAAAAATATCCCTAGACATCCTTTTTCTGGAGGCAGGGGACAAGGAGGACCAAACAAAATAAAATGCTACCAATTATCTCAATAATAGGTGATCAGAGAAAGAGCAAAACAGGAGATAGCTGGTCATGGTATTCGTAAAGGCATTTATGTCAAGAAAATGTCTTTTGGTTAAGCTGTTTCTCAGACTTGTGAATTTCAGGTGAGGCTCCTAAAGCTACCTACCTGTCCCACAAGGTGGTAATGGAGGGTACACACGTGATAATAAGTGAAGCAGATTTGGGAAACATTGGGTGATACAGAGTTAAGTAGTTTTTTTTTTTTGTTTTTCCTCCCCCTCACTGGCCTTCTCAAAGCCTTTCCTAATCTTTTCCCAATTCTCCTAACCAGCATAGGAACCACTGTCAGGATGTGTGGGGCTTGCCATTGCTATCCAAATGATGAGATATTTTAGGGCCTTGGGCAGGGAGGCTAAAACACCAGCAATGTGCAGGATGGTATTATTTAATGAAGGATTTTTCCTGCCACAAATGCAAGTCACAGCCTCACTGATTAAATTTTAATATATGTGTGTTGGTATGCAATCTGTATGCACACTCATGAATGTTTTCATATTCTGGATCTCCAAACTCCTAAGGTTAATTGATATTAATAAACAATTAGAAACCACCAAGAAGGGGATACAAATTGTGCCTTTGGGTCAAATGAGCCATAATGGAGAGTGTTTGGGAAAAGAGAGAGAAATGTGTGTCAATTTAAGTCCTCCCAGAATAACTGCGTTTAATTTCTTTGAATAGGAGCAAGATTTTTACACTGTGGAGCTGGAAAGAGGAGCCAAGGGATTTGGTTTCAGTCTTCGAGGAGGTCGAGAGTATAACATGGACCTCTACGTTCTGCGCTTAGCAGAGGATGGTCCTGCCGAAAGGTGTGGGAAGATGAAGGTAAGTAAGGGAGAGGCATCTGGGATGGACGTGAATAAGTCATCTGCAGTGACTTCTTGACATCTTATGATTAGGGCCTGCACGCTCGTGAGCATTACATGTTTCTACAGCTTTTCATCTCTCCCTCAAGCTTAGATGTATCTACCAGAATTAGGTGAGCTCTTCCAACTCTGGCATTGAATAAAGGATTAAAATCACCCATGAACTTAATAAAGTGGATATTGTCTGAATCCCATTTCCAAATCCCAATCCCATTTTCCATCTCTTATACTTAATCTCGTATTCAGTTCAGTTCAGTTCAGTCTCTCAGTCGTGTCCGACTCTTTGCGACCCCATGAATTGCAGCACCAACTCCCGGAGTTCACTCAAACTCATGTCCATGGAGTCGGTGATGCCATCCAGCCATCTCATCCTCTGTCGTCCCCTTCTCCTCCTGCCCCCAATCCCTCCCAGCATCAGAGTCTTTTCCAATGAGTTAACTCTTCCCATGAGGTGGCCAAAGTATTGGCGTTTCAGCCTCAGCATCATTCCTTCCAGAGAACACCCAGGACTGATCCCCTTTAGAATGGACTGGTTGGATCTCCTTGCAGTCCAAGGGACTCTCAAGAGTCTTCTCCAACACCACAGTTCAAAAGCATCAATTCTTCGGCGCTCAGCCTTCTTCACAGTCCAACTCTCCCATCCATACATGATGTGAGAAAAACCATAGCCTTGTTGGCAAAGTAATGTCTCTGCTTTTCAATATGCTATCTAGGTTGGTCATAACTTTCCTTCCAAGGAATAAGCATCTTTTAATTTCATGGCTGCAATCACCATCTGCAGTGATTCTGGAGCCCCAAAAAATAAAGTCAGCCACTGTTTCCCGATCTATTTCCTATGAAGTGATGGGACCAGATGCCATGATCTTAGTTTTCTGAATGTTGAGCTTTAAGCCACCTTTTTCACTCTGCTCTTTCACTTTCATCAAGAGGCTTTTTAGTTGCTCTTCACTTTCTGCCATAAGGGTGGTGTCATCTGCATATCTGAGGTTATTGATATTTCTCCCGGCAATCTTGATTCCAGCTTGTGCTTCTTCCAGCCTTACTTCCCTGGAATTCCTGGATATCCCAGCATGCTTTGAGAGCAGGAAGCCATGTGGTTCTGTAGGTTCTGGGTGGTGAGCTCCGTTCAGTCTCTCACTACTCACTGCCACCTTTCCCTGGCCTCAGGAATGAGTTAACTGTCTTTCTTAACAGTGGGCCAAGGACACCATAGCATGAATATTCAAGATCATTTGGTATTACTCAGTAATGCAAATTTTAAATGCACACATGCCAAAAAAACCACTGTGTTCTATTTCGATATCTAATATCTCCTACCACGTATGAATATGTTGCTCTTCTGGGCAGATCAAATGATTTTTAAAAAATCATTTGTTCATTATATCTAGGGGGCATAGATTGAGACATACATAGGGAGCAGTTTGGAAGGAATTAAAAGAAATCAAGAGTCAGATCAGGAAAGGAAAAAAGTGAATAAAATTAGTCCTGAGCAGAAAGGGCGGAAAGTGACCAAAGATAAGGAATTTAATAATTGTAACTTAAGACAGAATCTTGAAGTTTATATTTCTGAAGACTGAATTTTTTAATAAGATTTTTTTAATTGAGAAAGTAGACCACTGTGATTTTTTAGAATTAGATAAAAAAAATGATGCATAGTAAGAATATAATTTCCAAGGTCAAATTATGTACCAGTTTCTTTTTTTTTTTTTTTTGTACCAGTTTCTTATATATCCTTCCTCTATATATACACATGCGTAATTTGTGCATATACAGTGGTATATAGTCCTTTTGTTCATATTTCAAACACATGGATTTTGCTTTTAGCACCCCACTCCAGTACTCTTGCCTAGAAAATCCCATGGACAGAGGGGCCTGGTGGGCTGCAGTCCATGGGGTCGCTAGGAGTCGGACACGACTGAGCGACCTCACTTTATTTTTTCGCTTTCATGCATTGGAGAAGGAAATGGCAACCCACTCCAGTGTTCTTGCCTGGAGAATCCCAAGGACGGGGGAACCTGGTGGGCTGCCATCTATGGGGTCGCACAGAGTCGGACACGACTGAAGCGACTTAGCAGCAGTTACTCATTTAAAAAAGTTTCTGATTGAAAGAAATACCATTATTATATTTTGTATCATGTTATCTAGTTCACATGACATACTGTAACATTTAATTGGACCTCAACATGAAAGGCATGAGTTGTTATCCTCCCCTTACTCAGATAGGAAATGAACTGCAAAAAAGTAGAGAACTTAGCCAAGATCACTTAGCTAACAAGTGATAGGACTCAAATTCAGTGCCTTAAACTCCAGCACCAGTCTTTTTCTCTTCTGCCTTCTAGAATATGTGCTTCTTGAGAGGAAGTATCTGGCCTGTCTTGTTCACTCCTTTACCTCCAGCGTATTAGCAGTCAGTGTATCAGCCTGGAGTGTGGTCTCATCTGAAGGCTCCTCTAGGGAAGGATTTGCCTCTAAAGCTTCATGGTTGTTGTCAGGATCAGTGCAGCTTGGGCTGTTGGCCCAAGCCCTCTCTCGTTTCAGTACCATAGGCTCTGTCACAACATGCATCAGAATAGACAAGTGAGACGACAAATGAGGGCCAGTAAGGCAAAAGCCAAAGTTGTTTTGTAACCTTATCTTTGACCTCTCATCACATTTACCATGTTCTGTTCGTGAAAAGCAAGTCATTCATTCCAGCCCACATCCAAAGGAAAGGAGTTTACACAGGGTTTGAATTCAAGTAGGCAAGGATCACTGGGGGCCATTCTAGAAGCTGTCAACCACATCCTCTTCCTTCAGCAACTTGTATTTCACATCCTCTTCCTTCAGCAACTTATATTTCCCTCTGCTTTATTTTTTTACCTTAGCGCTTACACTATCTAGCATACCATGTATTTTTTTAAGTTGCCTGTTGTATTATATTTCCCATATTAGAATGTCATCTCCTTGAGGACAGAGAGTTTGGGGTTGTTTTTTTTTTTCATTTCTGTCTCCTAAGTAATAGAAGATTTTTCTGGAACATGTCCAATGAAATCATAAAGCATCTCCATAGCTGATGAAACCCTTTGGTGATCTTCTCACTTGGTTCTCTCTTTCTGGCAGGTTGGTGATGAAATTTTAGAGATCAATGGTGAGACCACCAAAAACATGAAGCATTCTCGGGCTATAGAACTGATTAAGAATGGTGGCCGCAGAGTGCGTCTGTTTCTGAAGCGGGGAGACGGCTCGGTCCCAGAATATGGTGGGTCAAACTATGAAAACATTCCTTCCTTCCCTGGCATGACTCCATGAATTTGTCTCCAGAACTGCAGCAGGAAAGTCTTTGTTTCCCCTGTTCACCAGTGTCTTACCAGCCTCTCGCACCATGTGATTATTTGCCTCGCTTGTTCTGAAATCTCTACACATTTCATCCTTTTGCTTGCTCACGTGGACTGGGGCATGGTCTAAGATGAGATCTTTATATAGCCCCCTTTCTGATAATCAGAGAGAACATTTTGTCTAGTCCGACCAAGAGCGAAGGAATGTTTGTTTGAACTGTGCCAAACCGTTTCTCAGATCCAATTGTTAGCACAAAATGACTCTACTCCTTTTAAGAAGCAGGAAAGCAGGTTTCCTGAGTGATAATGTTGAGGCACAATTTTTTTTCTCCTCTCTTGTTTTTGATTACTTGATATCTTTATTTAAGAGGCATGAATTTTGGAGATGATTTGGGGGCCTTGCTCAGCATCAAGGAGGTGTATACAGTTCTTCTGCATGCCTCCCACTGGTCCCTACCCCAAATCAGACCACCTGAGCCCACAACTCAAACAAACAAACAAACAAAACTGTTGAAACTTTAGCCATATGTTTTTAGATGATAAAGGATGAAATCAATTCCCAGTGCCCATCATGAGGGAAACATGTTACTATACCTTTCCTGTGAGGAAAGCCAGCTTATGCATAGAGTTCCTTTGTCATATCTGTAGACATGATTTGACCAAACAGCAATGATCTTTACATAGCTTAGTGTTCTGATGGCGAAATATTGTATATTATAATAATTATGTCCTATTTGAGATTCTTGTTTAAAATTTAAAGGAAAAAAAAAAAAAAGCTATGCCCTAGATGTAGGGCTCTTCTTCCCAACCAAAGGTCTACAAAAGTTTCTATAGAAACTGTGATTGAATGGTCCCCATATACATTGGTCCCCTTTATTAGGGATTTATCTGTTATTACCCTCTTTTCTGAAAGTCATTTGGCACAATTCCCAGTTGCGTTTTGGAGTTGATGAGATCCTTAATTCAGGTGCAGGTCAAGGAGAACGAGAACTCCTTTGAAGGACAGTCTTCCCAGGTGTTGGACATCCATACAGGTGCAAAATATGAGGGGCCCCTGGTGGGGGAGGGGTGGGTATCTGATGAGGCCCCTTTAGACATGCCCAACCACAGGGGAAGTATTTTGACAACATTACGATGCCACAACTGTGCACTGTACTAAACCTTGACTGTAGGTGTACCGATGCCACTGAAACTGTGTAACAATGTCTCCCTTTTCTGTCTTCCCTATGCTTCTGTTGGATGTGATCTTTCATTTGCGAGTCATCATCAGTAACCTGTGTACCTTCTCAAAACCTATGTCTGTTGCACTGAGGATGAAAATCCAACACTAACCAATGTTCTTTGGGCTAAAAATAAAGATCATTTCAATACACCATTTTTTTTTTTTTTTTTTTCCAAAAAGGGTTGAATGTGCCAGGGTTGTGCTACTGTAACGTCTCCATATGTCATTGGGACTAAATTTCTCTAATTCTATTGATTAGAGTCACAAATGGGTTATAATATGTTAAGTTCCAATATTTTTCTGACTTGATTGGAACCTGCTTCTCTGTGAGGCTATTTTTGTAATGAGTTTTTTGTACTTAATTTAACTGCCGCGGTCTTGGGGGCGGGGAGGGGGAGGGAGGGAACTTTGTTTTTCTGTTGTTTATTGTTAATGCTCTCCTATGCCAGCCTGTCATTGTTCCAGTTGTTTGAAAAAGAAAGAAAGTAAAAGAAAAAAAGGATGCATCCATTGTCTGGGTTCTCTCACCTTATCTGGCTGTCTGAAAACGTCACTGTTCTGATTTTGGTCTCTGCAGCCTTATTTGAGTGTTGCCTTAGACTGTCTGACTGGACAAATAAACTCTCTTTACCCTATGTTAACAAATGCAGATTTTTTTTCTTTCCTCTTTGTTATAGGGAATCTAAATGTTCAACTTTTTCTCTTTCTCTCTTTCTCTCTCTTCTCTGACTGTTCTTGGTGCTGGGCCCTCCCTTCTACAGCGATGATACCTCCTAATATCGCTGCATGTATGAGAAATGAAAAGCTCGGGGAGGCTTGCTTCTACCTTATGGGCCATAATCAAACTACGGTTTGTAGCTCAATCAATACTAGGTGTTTCTGTGCTGTGGCCTAATTTCCTCATTGCTTCTGCTTTAGCTCTGTTTTGATATGTTTGGCAATTCATTCTGAGCACCCTGCGTTCTTTGAATTGTAAGTACACCACTGACTCTGTGGAAGCCTTACTCTCCCTTCTCTTAAATATAGGTGTAGGAAACCCCAAGGTTAGATTTAGGATGGTCACTGAAGCCCCTTCCCTCACCTAGATCTTAAAATGACTTCATAAGCTTCTGTGTGTGTTATTTCTAGACACCTCCCCAGCCATTCCAAAACAACAAATCTCAGATCGCAAAGCTCTCACCTCAAGAGATAAGACTCTGCTAAAACAGGAAGATGAGATTTCCTACTTAGTTATCTCTTGTCGAATGACAGTCCAGGGGCCAAATCTATCCACAGCCTGTTTTTGAATTGATAAGTAAAGTTTTATTGGCACAAAACCATGGCCATTTCTTGAATGTGTTGTCTATGGCTGCGTTTGCCATATAGTGGCAGATGAACAGTTGTGACAAAGTATGTGGCATGCAAAAACCATAAATATTTTACTCTTTGGCCCTTTACAGAAAAAAGTTTACTGATTCCTGCTTTAGGCTATGTTCCTGTTTTTGTTAAAACTCACCCTAGGTTTTGGGAGATCATTCGTGAAAGATTAATTGCCTAATGTTGACCTTGTTGACTCATTAAAGATCCTTAAAGAGCACCAATGATTTCTTAGTCTCTGTGACTGTGGCCCTGGTTTGTCCTCTATGATACAGCACATCATGTCTGGTGCTGAGCCTGGAATGGGATAGTATGTATGACTTACTGGGTTTAGGTATGACAAAGCTTTGAAAAGAACTCTCCTAAATCCAGGATGCTATTTAATGTTTTTGCAGTGTCATTTCAGATAGTTTAACAATAAAAACAGGAGCCTTTATAGGGCTCCCCTGCTTTTTAATCTACAGATGTCTTAAGGTTATAAAAAGTCACCCAGTGAATCCACACCTTAGATGTAATTCTGGCTGCTTTTATAGCATCAAGAAGAGTGCTTCTGTGCAAACGCCATGTAATGTCAAATGTGCACTTGACAACCTCTCTTCCACTTCCTTTTATCTGTCCAATGACTCCACAGTTTAAAAACAGCTCCTTAAACATATGCAAAAATAAAGAAAATAGTTGCACAGCACTCACACAGGTAGAGAGATGTTTAATGGACCCTCCCATAATGTCACGTTTGCCTGTCGTCAACATCTGGCTGTGTTGCCTCTGTCATCACCAGCCTGGATGTTTTTTTTTTTAATGAAAGTATACTTTGCTTACAGTAACATTCATAAAGCCTGAGGGTCCAGAGCAGTGAATTTCTACCTCTCTATGAACCCATTTAATCCCTACTCAGATCAAAACATAGATTCTTTCCATTCCCTTACAAAGTTCCCTCATGCCCCTCTAGTTCAACAGCCCAGATTTTTGTAAGCAAATTAAAACAATCTTTAAACAAAGGAATATTTTCTGTCATGGAGTAGGGGGAGATGTCAGGGAGGAAGGGTGATGGCTGGGGGAAAAAGAAAGGGAGATACTAAGGGGGAGGGCCATTTTGATACTTCTAGACAGATTACTTGGGTTATACCTTTAAAGACTAAACTCATGACTGATGTTACAAGTTGAATGATCTATATGAGTATAAAGATAGTAGGCTAGATACCAAAAGCCACAAGTACCAGTTTTTAACCATGGCTAGTTGCAATTATACTTAAATTAACTCAGAGTCAGTTTGGCTTTGATTCTGACTGCTTTTAACAGTTGTTTGTTTGTTGTGACTAATGGGGTCTCAAGAGGGCGGGTGGGGACAGGAGCCAAGGTCCTTGATACCAAACTGTTGCTCTCGTTTCTCTTCCTGGCAGACCCCGGCAGCGACGGGAACGGCCCCCCCACCGGTCCACAAGGTGTTCCGGAAATGAGGGCTGGGCCCCCGGACCGCCGACAGCATCCATCATTGGAGTCCAGCTACCCACCCGATCTTCACAAATCATCACCACATGGGGAAAAGCGGGCACACGTGAGAGATCCCAAAGGCAGCAGAGAGTATAGCAGACAACCCAATGAACATCACACGTGGAACGGAACTTCTAGAAAACCCGACAGTGGGGCTTGCCGACCCAAGGACCGGGCACCCGAGGGACGAAGAGACGCCCAACCCGAGCGGATGGTGACCAATGGCCCCAAGAGGAGGTCTCCGGAGAAGCGGAGGGAAGGCACACGCAGCGCTGACAACACTTTGGAGAGAAGGGAGAAGCAGGAGAAGAGGAAGGAGGTTTCCCCGGAGAGGAGGCGAGAGCGGTCCCCGACCCGCCGGAGGGACGGCTCTCCAGGCCGGCGGCGGCGGTCTCTGGAGAGACTCTTGGATCAGAGAAGATCGCCCGAGCGCAAGAGAGGAAGCTCGCCCGAAAGGAGAGCCAAATCCACCGACCGGAGGCGGACCAAGTCCCCCGAGCGGAGGAGAGAGCGGTCCCTGGAGAAAAGGAACAAAGAGGACAGAGGCAGCCACCGGGAGAGGGACGAGACGAGTCTAAGACAGGACACCGGCCGGAGTTCCAGACATCCCCCGGAGCAGCGGAGAAGACCTTACAAAGAATGCAGCACCGACCTCAGTATCTGAGAGCCTGCGTCACATTTCCAGCCTTTACCATGTCAAAGGTTCGAAGAGGAAGCTCACAAACCTGAAATCATTTAGTTTCTTACCTAATGAAGCATCTGACGTCAGCTTGATGATCCTCTGACTAGCGACATTTGATGCATTTGAAATCTTATAAGAAAAAAATATATATATGAAAAGTGTTGTGCCTGATGTATCATATTAAAGAAAGTATTTTTAAATGCATACTTTTTTGGGAAATTATTTGCTAAATGCTTCCCCAAAGGGATATAAATTTTGTTTCTACATAAACTGTAGAATTGTTAAGAATTGTTCCCTTTGGGGGTGGGGGTGATCTTTTTCTCTCCTGGTTAATTGCGGCTGTTGATCATTTTCTCTAAGTAAGGAAAATTATTGATCAAATTTAATTAATTTGATGGAGACTGTTATGTACTGATGTAGTGCTGTAGTGTAGTTAGGAGTTTGGTTGTTGTTGTTTTTTGATAAAAGCAAAAAGGCAAAAGTTATATTTGTAAAAGCTGAGGACTCTGGAATAAATGAGGATTACTGATGATCCTAAAGTTAAGCAAACTGTATGAAGAGACTACTGTTGCAAATGAAGGATATTTATAGCTAAAGGACACAGCACAAAGCACAAAGAAATGTTATGTTCTCAAGTTATTCTCCATTCAGAAAACAGTTTGTACTCTCCCTGGCTATAGAAAGGTGCAGAGAGGAGAAGGTTGGTCGCCATTACCTAAACGCAGCCCAAGCACAGATGGTCAGGTTCGTTAGCATCACCAACACTGAATGAGAATCTCATTAAGGCAGTGCCATGAAAGTTTTGCTCACCTACTAGAAGGAACGCACAGCAAACACCTTTGGCGTTGTCTTGCCTGATTTGAGACTGAATAGTAAATGGCATGGGAGACAATGTGCTGGTGTGAGGAGCCCGAAGAATCACTAGTACAGAAAGTTTCCCCTTTTTATCATGAGCCTGTGGTTGCCCTTTGCCAAACTGGGGAGGAGGGAGTAAGCCTTGGTAGAAGGAACTTCTCTATTGATATTTAAAGACATGAGGGTTGGGCATGCTCATTCTTAGAAATGCCAGTTTTCTTTGGAACCATAATAAAAATCTCCAAAATGGTTGAAAGAGAAGGATTCAATCTCATTGGTTCTAGATCTGGTTGACAAACATCTGCACTTATGACCCTGTCCTTTTAATCTTTGGACAGAACAAAGTATAGAAATTTTTCCTTTATAGAAGACATTCTTTTGCTATCTCACAGGAGGTTGGTTGGGTCGGCTGTAGCCCCGGGTTGTGGTTGAAATGAATTACTGCCTAGCTGAGCCAAAACCTTTGCTTGTACCTGTTGGACCACAACAAATCGCTGCTTATGATGCATTGCGTATTTCCGTAGTACTGTTTTGCATTTTCCATACAGACACAAAACTTTGCAAGTCAATCACTGTTGTTCTCATGGTACTGTTTAAAAAAAAAAAAAAAGGATAAAGAAAAAAAATGGAGAAAACCAGCCAATTATCTTGTGTACAGAGTTAAAAATTGTAATTAATAGAGCCTGTTTTAAAAACAAACAACTGTTGCCTTTTTTTCTTGTATAAAAGAGAATTTATGACAAAAAAATTAGCTGTGAGGAATGTGACATGTGTTTATATTTCTGAATATGGAACAAATTGATTCATTGGGATATATTTTACTGTAAACTAAATCAGGTATGTAAAGCTGTTTTAAAAATGGGAGACTATATAAGTAATTCTCTAAAGCTTTAGTTGGTTTGAATATCATCATTTCCTCCATGGTGAGCCTGCTTGTGAATTATTAAGCACTTGTTTGCATTTCTGTTCTTCATTCATTTCTTGCGGTGTGCTGTGGACTTAATGCTCTTTCTGTATTGATGAAAAGCAGTATGTGGGCCAATCTTTTTATAAAACACTATGCATATATAAATATTACATTGTTCATAGCTTTATTTGACTTATGGGTTTATACAACATTACAATGAGTAGCTGTCCTTCTGTGGATATGCACAAACCAAGTTCATTTCCTGGAACAGACACAATGTACATTCTATAGCTAAAAAAGAGGAAAAAGTCTGAGACTGCTATTTTTATCTTCAGAGTTTTCCATACAGAGCATACATTGAGCTACAGTAGTATGGTGAGGGAGAACGCAACTGAATAATGATGTTCTTTTTTCATCAATTTCCTAAGAGCCAACTGGGGATTTTATTCCTAAGGCTCCACTGCTAGGAATTCTCTCACTCATTCTAGCCAAATCCGTGATATTAAATGATCGATGCTCTCAATTGTGGTCCAGAGTTTTAAATAAATGAAATCAAGAGGTGGATTTTTGGAGTGGATCGTGACGTTAACATCTCAGTGTCTCTCTTGTTGTCAGAGATGTTTGACATGTTAAAATCTATGTGCTGCCCACCTGGGCTTGGCTTTATCCGTGAAGACTTAGTGTGGCAGTGTCATCTGAGTTTCATACTTTGAAAATACCGTACTTTACAGGGACTGTACATTAACCAGAAAGATAAGAGTTTTTCTCTGAACTACTGTAACCTTAAATTGGAGACTGATTCTTTTGAGCCTACTTTCCCTAGTTCCCCACTTCATGTAAATGTCTTGATGAGAGATGATATGAATGAGTATTTTGTATGATTAAATCAAACCCTTTAGGAACTCCCCTCCCACCCATGAGACAGTTGATGCTGGAAAGAATGTTGTGGGGAGGACTTAACACCCTACTTGTATTTTTTAAGTTTCTTTTGTGAAAGATTTTTTAATGCATTTTTACTGTAAAAATACATGGAAATGTATGCATTCCATAACCACGATTGCTTCTGGATTGATATCTTTCTTGTCTCTGTGTTGTCTCAAATATATCAGGGTCACGTAACCAAGTAAGAGTGTCTGGCTCCTAATGCAATGAACTATCGTAACATTCTGTTGAAAGGGAAGAGATGATGGTCTTTCAGTAGTATGGTGCCTTGCTACTCAGAATCCAGTCTGTAGACCAACTGCCATCTCGTCACTGGAGAGCATATTAGAAATGCAAAGTTCAAACCCCACTCTTGACCTACTGAGTCAGAATGTGCCTTTAGCAAGACCCCCATCTAATATGAATGCACATGAAAGTCTGAGCTGCATGGTATTGCACAGAACCCTGGTGATAAAGCACAACCTGCTAAGCCAAGAACTTCATTGCCTCCTGACTGTGTAATATTGGGCCAGTTCCTTAACTTCTTTTAAAGAATCAGTTTCCTCATCTTTGAAGGGGCAGATGTCATAGAGTTGGTGAAAGGAAATGCAAAGTGATTAGCACACCTCTGACAATCAGAAAAATCCTCAGTAAATAACACTAAACCTTTTTTTTTTTAAGGAGGACTTTCTGCATTCCAGTCAGTATTCTACTCCTTTGTATTGTCCTGGTTTATTTTCCAATCAAAACGAAGAAGTATTTTCTCGATTAAAATGGGGAAGAAGGCCTTCTATTTTAATTGTAAAGTTAGCAAATAATGTGGTTCATACTACTTCACAAGTATAAAAATTACAGTGACCAGTGTTTTAAAATAGGAATCCAAAATGCCATGCTGTGAAAGTTAAGATGAAAATAGCCTCAAAACTTATCTTTTGGTGATAGAGATGTATGTGAAGTTACACATACTTGAAACTTGATGAAAAGGCTAACCAGTCAGTGAGTGACTCTGCATGTATTCTGGCTGATCATGTAGTTTGTAATCCTTTCCAATTTCCTTACAGTTTTTGGATTGTTCTTTCAGATGACTTAGTAGTTAGGATTTTCCTACAGAACCTGAGTTCCTAGGCACTCAAAAAGTATCGTGTGTGATAGTATATTGCTTTATTTTGTCACCAACATGGTGATTGTAGACACTGCTCACTTCCCAAAACTCTTTTGCTAAAGATGCTATCTAGATTGGTCCTTGGCTTAACTGACAATGGAAACTGTTTGTGAAACCCTTACATTGCACAAGTTCTTTGCCTGTCATAAATGGTCACACCACAAAGAAGGAAGGTGCTGAGGGTCAATTAGAGCTCTCAGGATTTTTCCTGCTGGGGGGCCAGTGTGAGACCACCTGAGGTGGTCTGCATCAATTGGGAAAGGTCCTTCCGAGTTCTTGCAGGAGACTTTTCTTACCATCCCTCAGCATCATCAGCATGCGGTATTTAGCACAGTAAGATGCTAGTGCTCTTGCACCATGTGTAATTACAAACTTTTAAGAAAAATAACGAAGCTGGCCCCTTCCAGTACGGTTATTTGTTTTTGTTTTTGCAGGAGTGGACCTTCTGTGAAAATGTTTTGACAGTTTCCTCTAGTGATGTCTTTAATCATTGTGCTCATTGTCAGGGGCAGGAGTGGTGTGGTTTTACTTCTCCACACCACACAAGACATCAGGTGTTCCCTCAAGCCAAAGGGCAAGGCCTTTTTGAAAGCACATAGATCTCAGCAAGGTGGTGGAACTGCACACCTCAGATTGGAACTTGAACCCACTGTCTTTGAATTGAGATCACATACCGGGCCTCAGAACTTTATAAAACTCAGATTCTTTGTGTCTCATCGCAGAAAGAATTCAGTGGGAGACAAAGTGATAGGTAAGAAGTGGACTTCTTTAGAGCCATACACATTCCATAGACAGAATGCAGTCTGTCTCAGAAGACAAGAGAGACCCTAAGGCATGGTCATCTCAGAAAGTGAGAGCAGCCAAGGCCGAAACACACACTACAGTGTGGAGTGTGGGCAGGCTCCATAGGTGAGAGACCCTGAAATACGGGGTGGTGAGTTTTTATGCCCTGGATAATTTTTTTTTTTTTGGCCATGTCCGTGCGCTTCCCAAGTTGCACTCGCGCTACCTGTCAGTGCAGGAGACGTGCAGTGTAAGAGATGCATGTTCAATCCGTGGGTCCGGAAGATCCCCTGGAGAGGGGCGTGGCAACCCACTCCAGTGTTCTTGCCTGGAGAATTCCAAGGACAGTGGAACCTGGCAGACTACAGTCCATAGGGTCACACAGAGTCAGACAGGAGTGAAGCGACTTAGCACGCACACACTCACAGGCACAGGCCATAGCATGCACACACTCACAGTCACAGGCCACGGCAGTGGAAGTGCAGAGTCCTAACCATTAGACTGCCAGAAAATTCCCTGGGGTGGGTAAATTCATATGCTAATGAGCAGGAGGATTATTCCAACTATTTGAGGGGGTTGGTGCTGGGAAGGGCTGGAATTTCTAGAAACTGTCGTGCTGGTGGGCGTGTCATTTAGCTAATTATTATAATGAGTGAGTAAGGAGGCCCAAGGTACACTGGAGGTTGAGGCTTCCGCCATCTTGGACCTAGGCAGTTCTAACCAGTTCAGCAGTGTCCTCTGGCTTCAGTTGTGACCTGGCTGCTTCCCTCCACTTTCTGTGGTATTAACAGTAAATACTGGAGTTTTGCATGTGACTGCTGCCTTTCCACCTAACTGCTAAGTGTGCTTTGTCATGTTGAGGAAATAATAACTTGGTCTGCACAGCAGGGCCCTCTAAATGCCACACCATACTGGTAAGCATTGACTTTCTAAGTATATTTATCTCTCAGGGAAGAAATTCCCTTTGATTGCCTAGGATCCTACAGGTGAAGGGAAAAGAGCTCAAAAAGGCTGCTAATTCCTACATGTGTCATAGTCAAGGCTGTGACACATTCATTCAACACATTGAGGACCACTGTGGGCCAGGTACAGCCTGCGACTAGAAACACCTGCTCCCGGTCTTGAACACGTATAGCTTAGTGGGGGAAAGTGAATGGTCAAATACTTATAAACTCCATTTCAAGCAGAAGCACAGGGTATTGTGAGAGAAAGTAATTGGGGTTTTACGCAGACTGAGGAAGGTTATGTTTCCATAAGGAAGAGGGGTTAACTGGTCAAAGGGAGAGAACATGGTTCAAAATGGAAAAGAGAGTGCTTTGAAGGGCCGTGGGGCCGGGAGGGTGGTTATTTTGAATTTTAGACTTTGTTGTAATAAGTGACCACAGGAGAGTGTAATGGACCCCCTCACCCCACCCACCCAACCCGGCTCCGCAAGCTATATGTGTGCTGGGGAGGGGCTGGTGACCAGCTCAGGTTTGAACTTAACAAAGATGGCCTTGGATCTGCACAGAGAGCAGATGAGAGGAGGGTGGAGGTGAATCTTCAGAGAGCATCGCTTATCGTAAAACAGCATCCTGGTCAAGACAGGAGTTCTCTTAGGCGTGTTTATCATCCTCTTGTGAGGAGAATTCGTTTCCTTTCCAACCTAATCCTGCTGCCCCACCCCACCCCCACCCCTACTGCCTTCACTAGACGTTTGTTAAGACATGCAGAACACTCTGTACCTGGTTTCTTTCTTTTTTTAATAGATGATTTTGTATTTTATGTATGTATTTATTTTTGGATGTGCTGAGTCCTTGTTGCTGCGCAAGGGCTTTCTTTGGTTGCCATGAGTGGGGGCCGCTCTCTTGTGGAGCACCCGCTCTAGAGCATGGGCTCCATGGTTGTGGCACACAGGCTTAGCTGCTCCATGGCACATGGAATCTCACCAGACCAGGGATCAAAACCAGATCCCTTCATTGGCAGGCGGATTGTTAACCACTGACCAACAGTAAAATCCTATATTCTGTTTCTTGTGTTAAAGTCAGTCATTCACTCTTCTACCTGGTTTTCTTCAGGTTTCTTCCCACCAGAAGTTTTTTTTTTTTTTTTTTTTTTTCAGCTTCTGGTTTAAAACCTTGTAATCCTGTTTTCTTTTTGAGATCATCTGTAATACATCTTTCTTAAACTATAGAAGCTCAGTTGAGTATTACCCCATCTTTGTTAAACATCCCCATATTTGTATTCAGAAAGGAACTGCTCCTAGAATATCGCACTTGGAAAAGTAGTGTGTTTGGGGGTTTATTTTTTTGGCTGTGTCACATGGCATATGGGACCTGAGAACCTGAACCCCATGCAGTGGAAGCACGGAGTCCTAACTGCTAAACTTCCAGGCAATTCCCAGCAGTGGAATTTTTTTTTTTAATTTTACAAAACTAACTCATTCTTAAAATATTCATGTGTCGGAAGAGTATAAAATAAAATATGACATTGTTCCTTACTATCTGTCATTCCCAATCCTGAGAAATTATTATTAACAGCATAGTTTATGACATTTACAATCTTTTTCTACATAAGTATGTGTGTATACATACATATATATGTATATATATATATATATACACCACACACACACTTTGGGAGTTTGATTTTATACAACAAAAATGGGCCATTGGGACTTTCCAGGTGGTCCAATGGTTGAGAATCCATCTTACAATGCAGGGAACGTGGGTTCAGTCCCTGGTTGGGGAACTAAGATCTCACATGCCCCAGTGGGGTGGAAGGCACCTCAGCACAACTGATATATGTATCAGTTCAGTTCAGTCGCTCAGTCCTGTCCAACTCTGTGATCTCATGGACTGCAGCACACCAGGCTTCCCTGTCCATCACCAACTCCTGGAGCTTACTCAAACTCATGTCCATTGAGTCCAAGGTGCCATCCAACCATCTCATCCTCTGTCATCCCCTTCTCTTCCCACCTTCAATCTTTCCCAGAATCAGGATCTTTCCTAGTGAGTCAGTTCTTCACATCAGATGGCCAAAGTATTGGAGTTTCAGCTTCAGCATCAGTCCTTCCAATGAATATTCAGGACTGATTTCCTTCAGGATGAACTGGTTGGACCTCCTTGCAGTCCAAGGGACTCTCAAGAGTCTTCTCCAACACCACAGTTCAAAAGCATCAATTCTTTGGCGCTCAGCTTTCTTTATAGTCCCAACTCTCACATCCGTACATGACTACTGGAAAAACCATTGCTTTGACTAGACAGACCTTTGTTGGCAAAGTAATGTCTCTGCTTTTAAATATGCTGTCTAGGTTGGTCATAGCTTTTCTTCCAAAGAGTAAGTGTCTTTTAATTTCATGGCTGCAGTCACCATCTGCAGTGATTTTGGCGCCCCCAAAAATAAAAGTCTCTCACGTTTTCCATTGTTTCCTCATCTATTTGCAATGAAGTGATGGGACCGGATGCCATGATCTTAGTTTTCTGAATGTTGAGTTTTAAGCCACCTTTTTCACTCTCCTCTTTCACTTTCATCAAGAGGCTCTTTGGTTCTTCTTTGCTTTCTGCCATAAGAGTGTTGTCATCTGCCTATTCGAGGTTGTTGGTATTTCTCCCAGCAATCTTGATTCCAGTTTGTGCTTCATCCAGCCTGGCATTTCGCATGATGTACTCTGCATATAAGTTAAATAAACAGGGTGACAATATACAGCCTTGATGTACTCCTTTCCCGATTTGGAACCAGTCTGTCATTCCATGTCCAGTTCTAATTGTTGCTTCTTGACTATGTGTGTGTGTGTGTATATATATATATATATACACACACACACATATATATATGTACATATATATATATACATACACAGAATTAGAGTGTGTGTGTATATATATATATGTATATAAAATACACATATCTGTCCTTCATCCCGAGTTACTTCAATAGCTTTCTTCTTGTTTTTCTTGCCCACCTACAGACTGTCTCCACACAGCAAACCTTTCAAAATCCCAAGTGAAGGGCCAGAGTCCTTACAGCAGACTCTAAAGCGCTGTGTGACCCAGCCTTTCCTTCTCTCCTGATGCTACCTCTCCAGTTCTGCTCCATCCACACTCCAGGCATGCTCCCAGCCTCACTTACTACCTTTGCTCTAGCTAGTCCTTCATCTGGAAAGCTCTTTCCCCAAGGATTCACAATGGACTCCCTCATTTCATTCATTCTGCTCAAATCTCCCCCTTCCAATGGGGCTTATCCTGGCCACTTCCGTTTACAACTTGATTCCCTTTCTTAGTTCTCTTTTCCCCTCCATGGCACTTAGCAGCTTCTAACATGTTGTACACTGTATGTACTTATTATCTTTATTGTGTATCACCTGTCTCCCTCCTTTAGAAACTGGGTTGACTTTATGTATGTGCAGTCCTGCACATCCGTGGATCCCATACTTGATTTAATGCTCTGCCATCACCATCTTAAAATTTAGTAATTCTTGAGCAAGGAGCAGCACATTTGCGGTTTGCACTGAGCCCTGCAAATGATGTAGCTTGCCTTGTACAGAATACAAGATTCACAAGATCTTGGTGCTGAACCCTGATGTATTTCAAGTTCCCGTGATAGGATCATATTTATAGTAGATGCACATAATATTTGCTCAGTAAGTAGAAGTATTATATTTCTTAGTTTTTTAGTTTTCTGAAGTTGAACGTTTACTTAACTAGTTGAGTCACAAAAACACGCTGCTGCGAACAACCTAATACGAAAACTCAGTACTCTTGGGTAGTTTGAACACTTTTAAAGGGATACATTGTGAGTGCTAGTTCTTTTTATTTTTGGTAATACTAGTATTGTTGAGACTTTGCCTGCTTTCATTGGAAATAGCTGTCTTGAGAAAAGTGCTTGCAGACTGGAGACCTATATCTTATCAGGGAGAGTTACCAAACACAGTGTAGCCACTAAACCACCAGTTCAAGGAAATCACCCAGAAGCTTTCAAAATGCCTGGACCCACCCTCAGAGATCCTGGCATAATTAGTCTGGGGTGTGACCTGGCTTTTCTTAAGTTCCCAGAGGATTCCAATTGGCTGCAGTTGCATTCTTCATTTACTTTAACCTCATAGACTGTGTGGGATTTTCTTTCTGCTTTATCGTATCTACTATTGTCATTTTTAGTTTGCAATATAGCAACAGCTCAAAGGAAAGATGGTTAGAGAATATTTTCCCAAAGTAAACTAATGGCCTATACAGTCCATGTAATTCTCTAAGCCAGAATACTGGAGTGGGTAGCCTTTACTTCTCCAGGGGATCTGCCCAACCCAGGGATCAAACCCAGGTCTCCCACATTGCAGACAGATTCTTTACCAGTTGAGCCACCAGGGAAGCCCAAAGTAAACTAAAATGCCTTTCAATTCCAAGAAGCTAGTAGTCAAATAAAAAGATAATAAGTGTATATATTTCCATTGTGAGTTCTGTTTAATATTCCTGCCACTGCTAAACTTATTCATTAGTAAGGATAATGGAGAGACGTCTACATCCTGAACAAGAGATCTGAACACTATCATTTAAACCAAAATTTAGCTGGTGTACTTCCACTTAAATTAGTTTGAGAAATACTTTAATGATCTTACAAAATGGAGCAATACAATGCAATGCTAAGTCGCTTCAGTCATGTCCGACTCTGTGCTACCCTCTGGACTGTAGCCCATCAGGCTTCTCTGTCCATGGGATTCTCCAGGCAAGAATACTGGAGTGGGTTGCCATTCCCTTCTCCAGGGGATCTTCCCAACCCAGGGGTCAAACCAGCTTCTCTTACACCTAACCTGTGCTGGCAGGTGGGTTGTTTACCTCTAGCGCCACCTGGGAAGCCCATGAAATGGGACATGTGGTATGTTAAATAAAACCTAATGAAATAACGAGAATACTGAATAATTAGCAATTAGCAATCATGATGATGAACCATTGTTTTCTAACAAGTTCTTCCAAAGTATTTATCATTCTTCTTCCCTCAACCCCCTACACAGCTATTATACTTTTAGCAGACAACTTTGGGGCTGAAAAGTAATTATTCCGTGGCTGAATAAGGGGAATGTGACATTCCTATGACCAAAACAACATCCATACTTTAAAACCCAAGGGGTATAAAATTCTTGGGAAAACAGTGCTAGGAATAAGTGCCATTTACATAGATTAGCATAAAAGACTCTAACATTTATCTAGGCCACTGGTGTGGGATCCACCATTGAGATGACCAGCCCTAACTCTGGACCAAAGGGAAATATATTTGAAATAGTCATAGTGTCTAGACGGAGGCAGGATACATCTTTCATTGACTGATGAATGTGGCAAGACCAGTGAAAATTTCATCTGTCTACCCAACACATCAACTTGGTAGCCCTCCCTGTCGTCACCCTTTATGTAAGGAATTTTATCAGGCAAATTCTCCATATATCCTTGGAATAATAACTTAGTTGACTTTAACTCCTCCGTTGTCTCCTGAAAATAGAGCTTTGTTCAAAGCAGGTTGTTAGCAAGTATGTAGTGACTACTGTTTTCCAGGCACAGTGCTCATTGTCAAAGGCAACAAAAACCCCAACCTTCCTGAAGTTTAGAGTCTGACAGGGTGGATGGACATTGAATGATGAACTTCAATTGTGGTAAGAGCTGTAGATATGGCTGCAGTGCTCATAACTGTCTGTAAGAAGGCAACTTACTCTGGACAGTGCAAAGAAAGGCAAAGAGGAAGAAGGGCTTGCCAAAGAGAAAGGAGAGCTGGGCAGAGGCCTCATGGCAGAGGGAGTGCAGCTTGTTCCAGGAGTGAATCCAGAGACCCATGGGACTAGAAATCTAGGCCAACAAGAGAGGAAGAGGGAGGAGCAAGACTTGGAATGTGTCTGTAAGCCATAGGGAGAGAGCCTTACTGGGTGAGAAAAGAGAGCCCAAAGGAGCAATTAACAAGGGATCAAGTGATTCCCCCATCACTAAAATGTCACACACACACACACACACAAAAGCTGTGAGAATGGAGGACATTTGACATCTCTATAATCCTGAAATCTGCTAGAGTAACCACAAATATTTGAAAGAAAAATCATGTATTAATCTCCTTTTTACAAAGAAGCAAATATTGTGTGTATTCTTGCTGTAAAAGCCAACCTTTAGGTTATAGAAAATGCACTGAGGTTGGGTGTACCTCTGCCCTTGGTCACTTTTTTTGTTTATTTTAAACCAAGTAGGTCTTACTGGAAATGTGTAATAGGAAACATTTCCTGCAGATAGATGGGAAAAATTATTGAGCAAGGTTACAAACCCTGTGAAATCACCCAGTCTGATTTATGATGTCTTTTCCCCTCAGCCTGTTTTGGTTTTATTTTAGAAATGTATTTCATGGGGGGTTATTTTTATTACTTGGATGTATTATGTTTGGATGGCTCTTGTTTTGGTCTTTCTTACTAAAAATTTGTTTTCTTTCTCTCTCTGACTTCAACTGATATGAACTGAATAAGAAATTCCAAAGGTGCGTGCCTGGAGAATGAAAATGTTTTAATTGTACCCCATATTAGTGAACTTTAATTTGGATTTGAGAAAGAGTTAGTGCCTCTGTGTGCCCCGCCCCCCCATGATGGCATGAACAGTGACATTCAAAGATTGGCAAGAGATCTGCTCCATTCATAGGATTTAGACCAAAAAGGATTCCCTATTCTCTTACTGTTTTTAATACTGTTAGAAAGAGCCAGGTGTGAGCATCACTGAGAGTATGACTCAGGCTTTGAAAATACTCCAAGGACAGGTGTGACAAAAACCTTAACTTTTTATTTGTTTTGTGACACAAATAATAGATACTACATTAGCTTTGTTTAAAAATAATCTAAATAGCATAAATAAAAGACCCTGTTGATGACACCCCCACCCCCAATTCCAGTCATACCCCACAGCTAGCCACTGTTATCACATCAGGTCTGTCCATTGAGACACATCACTGTACATACATAAATGTGTGTGTGTGTGTATATATATACACACATATATACAGAATAGAGAATATAGAATAGAATAGGGAATAGAGATGGGGAGTTTTTGTGGAATTCTAAAATAAGTGCATGATAATATACATATTGCTTGGCAGTGTTATTTGTTTTTTCTCACATAATATATTTTGTAGATCTTACCAGTTTAGTTAGTGTTCTCACACTTTTTTTCTTGTTTTTTAAACTGCTGAATAGTATTCTGTAGTCTACTAGTCTGCTCATGCTGCTGTAACGGAACACCATAGATTCAGTGATTTAGAGAACAGCAGTTTATTTTCTCATCTTTTTCTAGGCTAGAAGTCCAGAATTAAACTCCTTGGATTGGTTCCTGGTGACTACCCTTCCTGGCTTACAGATGGTTGTCTTCTCTTTCTGTTCTCATGTAGTCTTTTCTCTGGGCATAAGCCCTGCTGCTGTCTCTCCCTCCTCTTGTAAGGATACTAATCCTTCCTGATTAGGGCCCACCCTTATAACCTCATTTAAGCGTAGTTATATCCTTAAAGACTATCTCTGCAGTCACACAGGGATTAGAGCTTCAACATAAGAATTTCAAGGAAATGTAATTCTGCCCATAGCATTTATATGGATGTATTATACTTTCTTTAATCTCTTTAACTGTATCTGCCATGTAGAAATTCCTTTACATTTTTTTGAAGTTTCACTACAGCATGATTTTGTCCTCTTAATCTAAGAGACTGAGATTTCCTTCGCCTCTGGGGGTATGGGAGTCGAGTGAGAGGGAATAGAGATAGGGAGGGATAGGAAGTAAGAGATTGATTTCTAAAAGGCTGATTCCCCAGTTACTCATTATCACTTTGCCAAAGTGCCCACTTTGCCCACTTTCAGCTTCTTCTCTCCCTGCAAAGAAAGTGGGAGAATTTGGCATTTGAGGACGCAAAGTTGGAGGAGGCTGGCAAGGCCAGAAATGTCCGCTGTGGGCTGCACATCCTCCGTAAAAATGAGCATTGCCAGTGGGAAACCTCGGAGGACCAGAAAAAGCTCCAGGCCACAGGCAGACACCCCCAGCTTAGTTCCCAGCCACTATTCAGACAGGTTGCCCAGGGGGATTTGCATCCAGTTACCAAAGGCTGCGTTCACTATTCTGTGCATCTTTAGGAACCCTCTGCATGCATCCACACCCAAGTCCCTGATGCATGGGAAAGTCTGGAATTCCCTGTTCATTTAGATGAAAGAGTAATAACCCAGGGAAGATAAAAACTGTTTTTTTCTGGTAAATCTACCAAGGCCCTCTGGAGGTGAGCACTACTGGAGAGAAACACTTTGACCTCTTGCTTAAGACAACGATTCTCAGTTTTGCCCCCAGGGCACAGTTATCAGCATCTGGAGACACTTTCTTTGTCATAACTAGGGGAGGGGGAAGGGTGCTGGCTACTACATTTAGAGGGTAGAGGCCAGGGATGCTGCTGAACATTCTCCAAAGTACACGACAGGAACAACGAACTATCTAGCCTCCAGTGTCAGCAGTGCCAAGGTTGAGAAAAACTGGTTTAACCCAAATGATAGAAATTTGCTGGGGACTTGCAGCTGGGGACTTGTATCTTTTTTTATTGAAGTATAGTTGACTTAAAATGTTGTGTCAGTTTCAGGTATACAGCAAAGTGATTCTGTTTTATATATATAAATATATATATATTATTTTTTTATTACCTTATACTGCATAGGTTATTGCAAGATACTGAATATACTTCCCTGTGCTATGCAGTGGGTCCTTGCTGTTTATCTCTTTTATATATAGTACTATGTATCTGTTAATCCCAAACTCCTAATTTATCCCTTCTCCCCCTTTCTCCTTTGGAGACCTTAAGTTTGTTTTTTGTCTGTGAGTCTGTTTCTATTTTGTAAATAAATTCATTTGCACTAACTTTTAGATTCCACGTATAAGTGATATCATATAATATTTGTCTTTGACTTATGTCACTTAGTATGATAATCTCTGGCTCCATCCATGTTGCTGCAAATGACATTATTTCATTGCTTTTTAATGGCTGAGTAATATTCCATTGTGTGTATATATGAAAGTGAAGTCGCTCAGTCATGTCCGACTCTTTGTGACCCCATGGACTGTAGCCTATCAGGCTCCTCCATCCATGGGATTTTCCTGGCAAGAGTGCTGGAGTGGATTGCCATTTCCTTCTCCAGGGGATCTTCCCGACCCAGGAATCGAACCCGGGTCTCTCACATTGCAGGCAGACGCTTTTACCATCTGAGCCACCAGTGTATATATATATATATATATATATATGTATATGTATATATACCATATCATCTTTATTCATTCATCTGTTGATGGACACTTAGGTTGCTTCCATTTCTTGGCTTTTTTGAATAGTGTTGCTGTGAACATTGGGATACATGTATCTTTTTGAATTACAGTTTGCATTTTCTCTGGATATATGCCCAAGAGGGAGACGACAGGATCATACAGTAATTCCATTTTTAGTTTTAAGGCACCTCCATGATATTTTTCATAATGCTTGCACTAATATACATTCCCACCAGTGTAGGAGGGTTCCCTTTTCTCCACACTCTCTCCAGATTGATTATTTGTAGAATTTTTTATGATGGCCAGTCTGATCCAGTGTGAGATGATACCTCATTGTGCTTTTGATTTATATTTCTCTAGTGTTGAGTACTTTTTTATGTGCCTGTTGGCTATCTCTCTGTCTTCTTTGGAGAAATATGTTGGGGTCTTCTGCCATTTTTTGAATAGGTTGTTGGGTTTTTTTTTTATATTGAGCTGAATGAGCTGTTATGTATTTTGGAAATTAAATCTTTGTCAGTTATATTGTTTGAAAATATTTTCTCCAGTTTGTCTTTTTGTTTTGTTTATGGTATCCTCTACTGTGCAAAGTCTTATGTGTGATTGGGTCTCATTTGTTTAGTTTTGCTTTTATTTCTATTGTTTTGGGAGACTGACCTAAGAGGATATATTTATATTTAAAGAATGTATTGCTTATGTTCTCTTGTAGGATTTTTATGGTATCATGTCTTGTATTTAAGTCTTTAAGCCATTTTGAGTTTATGTTTGTATATGTCAGCAATTTATATGTGGAGTGTTTTAACGTCAGTAATTTATATGTGGCTGACCAGATTTCCCAAAACCACTTGCTGAAGAGATTCACTTTCCTCCATTGTGTATTCTTGCCTCCTTTGTTGAAGATTAATCGACCATCTGTGTGGGGTATTACTTCTGTCCTCTCTTTTCTGTTCCTCTGATCTATGTCTGCTTTTGCAGCAATACCACACTCTTGTGGTTACTGTAGTTTGTAGTATTGCCTGAAATCAGAAAAGGTTATGCCTTCAGCTTTGTTCTTTTTCCTCAGGATTGCTTTGGCAATTCTGGGTCTTTTGTGGTTCAATATATATTTTAGGATTATTTGTTCCAGTTCTATGAACAATGTCATGAGTAATTTGATAGAGATCTCATTAAATCTGTAGACTGCTTTGAGTTTTATTGCCATTTTAGCTCTATTAATTATTCCAATCCAAGAGCATGGGATATCTTTCCATTTCTTTGAATCATCTTCAGTTTCCTTCATCAGTGTTTTATAGCTCTTAGCATATAAGTCACCTCCTCCTTGGTCAGGTTACTTCCAAGGTTTGGGGTTTTTTTAATTTATTTTAATGCAATTTTAAATGGGATTTTAAAAAACTGTCAGTGTAAAGAAATACATCAGATTTCTGCATATTAATCTTGTATCCTGCTACCATGCTGAATTCATTCATCAGTTCTAATAGTTTTTGTGTGAAGTCTGTAGGGTTTTCTATAGAGTATCATTTCATTTGCTTACGATGTCAATTTAACCACTTCCAGGGATTCCCTGGTGGCTCAGACTGTAAAGACCCAGGTTTGATCCCTGGGTTGGGAAAGTCCCAAGGAGAAGGGAAGATCCCCTAGAGGAGGGCATGGCAGTCTAGTTTTCTTTCCTGGAGAATTCCATGGGCAGAGGAGCCTGGCAGGTTATAGTCCATGGGGTTGCAAAAAAGTCAGACACAACTGAGCAACTTCACTTTTACTTTTCCAATTTGGATACCTTTTATTTCTTTTTCTTTTGTGATTGGACTTCCAATACAATGTTGGATAGAAATGGTTGGAGTGAGCATCCTTGTCCTGTTAGCAAGAAGGCTTTCAGCTTTTTGTCATAACTGGCTTTTATTTTGTTGAGATATGTTTCCTCTGTATTCACTTTGGTGAGAGTTTTATGGATGTTGAATTTTATCCAATGCTTTTCCTGTACCTATTGAGGTGTTCATGTGGTTTTTGTCTTTTCTTGATGTGTTATATCACACTGATTGATGTGTATATGCCAAACTATCTTTGTGACCTAGAACAACTCCAACTTGATCATAATATGATCCTTTTTATGTGTTTGCTAATTTTGTTGAAGGTTTTTGCATCTATATTCATAAAGACATTGACCTATATCTTTCTTTTTTGATATCGTCTTTGTCTGATTTTGGTATCAAGGTGATGGTGGCTTCATAGAATGACTGAGAGTATTCCCTCTTCTTTGATCTTTTGGAAGAGTTCAAAAAGGATAGTTATAAATTCTTCTTTGTAGTTTTGGTAGAACTTAGGGAAATAGTTTTAAAGAATATTGACATCTTAATTTTGCAGAAGATACAATTTTTAGACGAGCCTCCAAAATTGGTAATTTGAATGTTTCCTTGAAATGGTAGACATCTCAGTGAACAGTTTCCTTTTATTTATTTATTTTCAGATAGCTACTGAAGCAGTCTGTTAAATTTCTTAGTTGTAACATACAGGTTTCTTAGGAGGGCTGACATCTACAGCCCTCCTAAGTTTGGTTACATATTCAGTTGCATTATTTCTCACTATCAAGTGGCCTTGATCTGAATTTCAACCACCAACTGAGGCTTCACCTTGAATTAAATAGTAATGCATGCATCAGAAGGTGTTATGGGAATTAATTAGTTAACTTTTGTAAGGTTCTTTAAAGATAAAAAATCCTGCTTTTGAGTTCTCCGTTTTATAAATAGGCAGGTTAGGCATTTTTTAGCCATTTGGAGTAGCTTTGATTCTGTCTGGTTCTTCCTTGCCCAAGCAGTTAGTTTGCTGTGAGGAAGGATATTGGAATAAGCAGTAGTGACCCACGGTGGAAAAACGCTAA
The DNA here is from genome assembly GCF_055505025.1 of Bos grunniens. Lineage (NCBI taxonomy): Eukaryota > Metazoa > Chordata > Mammalia > Artiodactyla > Bovidae > Bos > Bos grunniens. Next base: position 36,414,295 of record NC_141186.1, read on the forward strand.
CCTCGTTTGTGATGGCTATTTTCAGATTCTCTTTTAGTGGCAAGATGAGGAGAAAAAACATCCCCAAGGGAAATTAACATCCCTTAGTAGTGATGGGAGACTTCAAGGCAGTACTTCTGAAACACCGATAAGTAAATTCGAGAAATGGTGTGTGTTCTCTTATGTACTTTATCCATTCCCGCTGTGTCCCCTACTCCCTGTCCCTTATAAAATGGAAAATATGACGGAGTCTGCTAAAATCTTTCAAGTAAACCACAGCCTATATTAGGGAATCTTTATTTCCTATGCAGACTCTTATCTTTTAACCCCTCTGGTGTTTGTCTCTTTCTTCCCTTATAATGATCAGCTTTGTCATTTTCGTCATTAACTTTTATTTGTACAACCTTTTGTAGTTTGGAAAAAAGTTGTAGTCCGAATGTGCCAAGCTCTGTCCTTGCCTGCTGCACACCCCATCTAATCGTCACAACACCTACTGAGGTGGGTACCACTGTCCCCAGTTCACAGATGCCATAACTGAGGCTCACAGAGGTGCTCTCATGACCCTGGACACATCTGGGAAGCGGTGATGCTGAGACTGATTGTTTCAGTGTTGTATTCTTTCCAGCACCTCATGCAAAAGAATTTTCATTGCACCTTTTCTTTTCAACTCTGGCTTTTGACTCTCTGTGAGTCTAGTAGGAAAGGTGGTATTTTCTCTGTTCTTCAGATTAAAGAGACAGGAAATAAAGGATTTGCCTACAAATGCCAACAAATGTTGTTGAGTTCATTTGCTCACCTCACAGGTACTCTGCAGCCCCTGCAGTTCAGACTGTGTATTGACCCCTGGTGACCCAAGCCCATAAAGGCTAATAGACAAGTCTTAAGGGACAAGTTCAATGTCCGTTTCCTGCTTTCCCTCTCTTCCCTTTCTGCAGCACTGCGCACACAGCTGACCGCCCTCTCCTTGGCTCTCCACCTGTGCTGTTCCCTTCCTTTCCTCTGACCTATACTGTCCACCCATCTTCATTGTCTCCTTGCCCCTGTGTCCTTTTAGATGCTAATAGCTTCCCATGGGACCATCCTGGGTATTCTTTTCTACTTTGGTGTTTCCACCTATGTTCGTAATCAATGTGTCCTAAATTTTGCTGCCATTTTAGAACTACCTGAGGATGCATTTAAACATCCCAGTGCCCAGACTGCACTGTAGATCAATTAAAACAGAGTTTCTAATCACTGGTGTTTTTAAAAATCTCTCTAGATGATTCCCAAGCGCAGCCAAGTACAAGAAGCAGAAGTGTGAATCATTTCCCAAAAGTGATTCTCAGGTATCTACTTCTAGCCTCAACCTCTCCTCTCAATATGAGACCTAGGTCTCCATCTGCTCTCCATGTCCCATTGACACCTCAAACTCAGTACATCCAAAACCTAGGGTTACCAAACTTAGCAAGAAAATTACAGAAGGCTTCATTACATGTATATGTCAGATAAACAATGAATAACTTTTTAGGTTAAGTATGTTCTAAGTTTTGCATGGGATATGCTTATCCTAAAAACGTATCCATTGTTTTTCTTGTATTCATATGTAACTGGGCCTCCTGTATTTTATCTGGCAATCCACCCTAGAGAAAAACTATCTCTGCTGTTGAATTCCCTTAGCTTGGGAGAGAGCTTGCCCGTGTTCCCTGTTGACCTAAAGTCAACGTCAGAGCTTTCTTTCTTTGACCCAGTTCTTCCAACTTCACGTCCTAGCTCCAGCTCTCCTGAGCAGTCCTGAAATGCTCCCCAAGTGTCTTCTCACTTCTTTGCCAGTGTGTCTCCCTCAGCCTGTCTCCAGTTGCCTCAAGACTTCTTCTTATCCTTTCAGGAGTATGTCAGTTTTGTAGCTGGACCCCTTTGCATCTATACTCTTCCCTCAAGTAATGTGATTCCCTTGATTTGCCAAAAGAACTTTATAAAACACAGATCTCATTATGTCACTCTTCCCTATAAAAGCCTACTTACCAGGGTCACTCACTGCTGAAGACAAGGCAGTGCTCCTCCAAATTAGACCCCAACCTAACTTTCTAACAGCTCCCCTACCTCCATCCTAGACCCCCAAGCATACAGTCTTAGAAAACATTGTAGTCTGGCACTTGCCTACACTTCAGTTGCTGCTTGGCCTTGGATGCCTTCCCCTTCCTAACAAAACTATAACAAACAAAAAATGTACTTTGAGGCCACTCTTGTGACTTTCTAATCTATTAGTAATTCATGTAGACTTGACCTTCTAACTCTTACCAGCTGTCAGCCACTTCTCCCCAGCCTCACCATTCATGCTTTTTCAAGATACTAGCATCTGAAGCCTGGACTAATGTAGAACTTACTTATTGGTCTCATTTGCCCCCTTCTAAGTGTGAACCTTTTTAGGAGTAGGTCAGATGCTGCCTGGGTGCCCCCTCCCTGCTTCATCACACCCTCTCCCCTGGTTGGTTATGGTCAGTGCACATCAGCTGGACTTCCAATGGCTAGAATCTGAATTTTGAAGCCTATGAGCGATCTCTGGCCATTGGAACCATTCTTACTATGTAAGCAGCAGACTGGCAGGACCAGGGATTAAATAATCCAGTCCTAACAGCCCTCAACCAGTGCTTGACAAGTCTTATGTGTGTGACCAACACTGCTTCTTAAGAGTTTCCCAGCAGGATTAAGTGTTAATTGCTCACCATGATAATTTGCTTGTTAATTCACCATTAATTTGTTCCTTCTGGTCTCTGGTTTTCCTCACTCCTGTGTTGACTTTTCCTGGGATTACCTCCCAAATAAGCTGAAAAGTGAAAGTGAAATTGTTCTGTCGTGTCTGACTCTATGCAATTCCATGGATTGCCTGCCAGCCAGGTTGCTCTGTCCATGGGATTCTCCAGGCAAGAATATTGGAGTGGGTTGCCATTTCCTTCTCCAGGGATCTTCCCGTCTCAGGGATTGAACCCGGGTCTCCCACACTGCAGGCAGACTCTTTATTGTCTGAGTCACTTAGGAAGCTCCCAAAGAAGCTAATTGCCCTTAAATCTTTGACTCAGAGTCTGTTGCTAGGGATCCCTCAAACTCAAACTAAAACTAAAATACTTCTCTTAAGCATGGTTAGATAGAGGAAAATAAGCAATGCCATTTTTCAGCTATTCTAAAAATTTAATATATCAGAACACAGATTTTCAAAGAATCAAAATGAATGAATGAATTTCTATGATATCACAAGATTGACTTCTTTCCCTCCTTATTGAAACCCCTTCCTAAAGCTGGGGAGAATTATTGTCATCAACAGTTTAGAGGTATGCCTATGCAACCTCTTAAGTGCCTCCCTCACCCATGAAACAAGGGGCCCTGGGAACCATTTTTACAGTCTCTAACCCTGGTCATATATGGTTGGACAAGTGTGGCCCTCTGACCCAAGCTGGACCAATAAAATCTACCTTATCAGGAATATGAAATTAGGACTTAGACTTTCTGAATCAGTTTGAGCTGAGAAAAATAAACCATAGGAAAAACAGGACAGCCATTTTCCACCCTGTATTCTCTACCATGTGGGTTAAGGAACAGAAAAAACTAGTTTGCAGAGAGAGGAAAATAAAGTCAGCAGAGATGAGAGAAAGACTGTCTTGTTTCCTGGCTGCTTTTCAGCCTCTTCTGGAAACTGCTGCATCTTTGTCCATCAATTCTGAGAAACAACCTCTATCCTCTTAAGTCTCTCTCTCTCTTTTTTTTTTTCAATGCCTTAGCCAATTCAAGTTGGTTTCTGTTACTTGCAACCAAAAGATTCAAATGAATACAGTTTCCATGGAGCTTGCAACAAAAGAAGGAAAACATCTTTGATGTGTTTTCTTGGTGGAAGATTTTTGTTCAGATCACTCAGGCGGCTAAACAGAAAGCACCCTGTGCCCACAGGAGAACAGTCTGGATGAAGGTAGGGAGCACAGTGCTCTGTGTTTTTGTTTCCTGACAGGCTTTTTTTGTTTGTTTTAGTTTGCCTCTCTAACCAGAGTATTTTGATGCTATTTTACTTCTTAAGACTTCTTGTCTCTGTTAAGTCTTAACTTTGGGGGAAAGTATATTTGAAAATAATCACCACTGAAATTATAAAAGACTTCTTTTCAGCATGGTTAAGTAGAGAAAAGAAGCAGTACTGTCTTTCAGCTATTCTAAAATTTTGAAACATAGATTTTCAGAGAATCAGAATCAGTTGATTCCTCCCACTCTTTCCCCTGGTTGAGTGATAGCATGATGTGTTCCAATCCCAGAGAATGCGTGGCTGTATGGAGCTGATATTGGGGTGGCCACAGGGATGGGCCAGCTGCATTGATGACCTCAAATCATTGTCTGTCTGGATTTATTCCTTTTGCCCTGAAACTTTATAGTTTCCATTTCAGTATGATTCTTGGCCAGCTTTGTGATTTGCATTAGCCAAGAGAATGTGTTGGAAATGATGACACAACGGTTTGGGGCCTAGGTCTCAAGAGGGCTCACATGTTCCACCTGTTTTCTTGCATAATTGGTCTCGCTCATGTTTGGACTCCAGCCATGGCATGAGAACCAGCCCTGGCTAGTGTTCTAGAGGACGAAGACCTTAGGGAGAAGAGCTAAGTCATCCTAGTCAAGGCCATCCAAGGCCACCCAGCCCCAGCTGACCCACTGGCTGACTGCAGACATATGCAAATCCAGCCAAGATCAGCAAATCAGGCCCAGTTTAGCAGAACCATCCAGGGGATCACTAGATGTTGGAGAAATGACAGATCGGTGTTGTATTCAGTTACTGAATTTGGGGATGATTTGTTTAATAGCCTCACTGTAGTAATAGATACAGCATATAGACCACCTGATTTTTCTTCTATTGGAATTAAAATGCTTAAATCCCTGACACTTGAAAGAGAAAGATATTATAAGTCTGTTCATTTGTGTTATTATTTGCTTTTCAACAGATTAGGAGGCTATACTCTGTATGATTGTCTTAATATGGGCCCCACTGTGTACATGAAAGTCACTTGAGGGTTGACCGGGATGTCATCTGCAAGAGATTAATCCTACAGAGCAGCGCTCTGTAACCCATGGACCAAATCCCACCTGTGGCCAGTTTTTGTCTAGTTTTATTGGGACACACTCATACTCACTTGTTCACATGTTATCTGTGGTTGCTTTTGGGCTACTTGATAGAGCTGTATACTTTTGACAGACACTATATGGTCTGCAAAGCCTAGAATATATATTTTCTGGCCTTTATAGGAAAAAATTTGCTGATCCTTACTCCAGAGAATCTAAAACTAAGGTTCCATGTCCTAATGATTGGAAGAGAGGTGCCATATGGGTTAAGACTACAAGGGCAGAGAAATCAGCAGTGACAAATAACAAGCAAAAATCCTGAAGTCTCAGAGATAGAAGCTGCAAATGGCAACCACCCACTGGTGCTTTTCACGGGAACACACGCATGCACACGCTCCACGGAGAGACACAGCAGGGGTTTGTTTAATTAATGACCAGTAGCAGTTTCTCGACTCAACCCCAGAAGGCCCAGCTTGTTCTAAATATAAACGTCACCCTTAAACTCCTTAAAAATCACTTTTGTCTGTAGTCAACATCTGAGTCTGTAATCCTTCTCTCTGGAGTGCAACTTATTATTTTTTTTTCTTTTCAGTGTAAAAAACCATAGAGAAAAATATTGTAAAGAGATTGGTCCCAAAGAACCCTGCCACTGATTTACCACCTAACAAATAAATGAAGGGAGAGTCAGGAAAATTAACCCAACTTCTCATGGATGATGGATCCCAGTTACTCAAATCATTCCTCCTATCAACTATCAACTATCCTATTTCAGCAAGAAAAACTATTCTATTTTAGCAAATGGGAATGAAAGGTATGGGTAAGTGACATGGATACAATTTTCTTCACAAATTTGTCTTAACTGAAATGTCTGCAGGAAACACATAATTTAAATAGCAGTTCAGAGGCTTTCATAAAGAATTCTAGGCTATGATTATTCAGCTGTGTCTGCTTTCCCCCTCTCTTTTTCTCGCCCCATTGATAGAGCTCTCGCTATGTGCCAGGCGTTGTACAGACCCTCTCCCCACCCCCTACCTTCATGCCAGAGGAGAACCATGTCAAAGGCAGCAAGTCCAAGTTGACACTATTGATTCCTCCATCCAAACTCACTCCTGCTGTCTTGCCCAGCCACGTGAAATTTCAGCAGCCCCACCCGGATGTTCACACCCCAAGTTAAGCATTTCTTTGGCTTCTGTTCCCTTTGTTTCTCCCTTCTGATATATCTCCTGATTCTAACAGTTCTTCCATCAACATATAACATTTTCTGACAACTGCTCCATGTGCGCATTGCTATCATCACAGTCTCCACACCAGCATCTCTCCTTGCGTGCCTGAGTGAGCCTTTGTAAGTGGACCCATTTCTTCTATTCTACCCTTGAGGGTCAGTTCTCCCCATGGTAGCCAGTGATCTCTTCAAGAGGAAAACAAAGTCAAATTCTTTTCAAAACTTCTCTCAGCTTCTCTTGCCACTCACATTCCAAATCTCTTACTACCATCTCTGAGGACCTGCGTGATCTAGTCCCTCACTGATCCCGACTCAACGTCTTCTTCCTTTTGACATCAGCGTTTTAGACATCTACACTCCTTCCTGTTCTTCCAAACCACTGGCTGATTCTCACCCTAAGGGTAGGTGCATTTATACTTGCGCTTCCTTCTCCCTGTAAGACTCTGCCCTTGAACAGCCACATCCCTCTCCCCCTTACTGTTCTCTTAGTGCTTCTCACCTGGGGCAGTTGCACCCAACAGAGGACATCTGACAGCTGCCTGGAAACATATTTGATTGTCACAACTGAGGAAGATGCTAGTACATCTAGTGGGTAGAATCCAGGGGTGCTGCTAGGCTTCCTACATACACAGGACAGCCGCAATGTTGGGAGTTACCTGGCCCCAGACGTCAGTGATGCTGCCAAGGATGAGAATCCCTGCCCTCCTCAGTCCTTTGCCCCATTATTTTCTCCTTGAGAAAAGAGAAAACTTTGATGCTCACTCCCTGAAACAGTGTTTCCCCTCTTCTGATTCCAATTCAGTTCAGTCACTCAGTCGTGTCCGACTCTTTGCAACCCCGTGGACTGCAGCACGCCAGGCTTCCCTGTCCATCACCAACTCCCAGAGCTTACTCAAACTCCAGCCATCTCATCCTCTGTCATCACCTTCTCCTCCAGCCTTCAATCTTTCCCAGCATCAGGGTCTTTCGCAATGAGTCAGTTCTTAATATCAGGTGGCCAAAGTATTGGAGTTTCAGCTTCAGCATCAGTACTTCCAATGAATATTTAGGACTTCCTTTAGGATGGACTGGCTGGATCTCCTTGCTGACCAAGGAGCTCTCAAGAGTCTTCTCCAACACCACAGTTCAAAAGCATCAATTCTTTACCGCTAGCTTTCTTTACGTTCCAATTCTCACATCTGTACAGGACTACTGGAAAAAACCATAGCTTTGACTAGACAGACCTTTGTCAGCAAAGTAATGTCTCTGCTTTTTAATATGCTGTCTAGGTTGGTCATAGCTTTTCTTCCAAGGAGCAGTTCAGTTTAGTTCAGTTGCTCAGTCGTGTCCGACTCTTTGCGACCCCATGGACTGCAGCATGCCAGGCCTCCCTGTCCATCACCAACTCCCAGAGTTTACTCAAGCTCATGTCCATTGAGTTGTTGATGCCATCCAACCATCTCATCCTCTGTCGTCCCCTTCTCCTCCTGCCTTCAATCTTTCCCAGCATCAGCAAGTGTCTTTTAATTTCATGGCTGCAGTCACCATCTGCAGTGATTTTGGAGCCCCCCAATATAGTCTCACTTTTTCCACTGTTTCCCCATCTATTTTCCATGAAGTGATGGGACCAGATGCCATGATCTTAGTTTTCTGAATGTTGCATTTTAAGCCAACTTTTTCACTCTCCTCTTTCACTTTCATTAAGAGGCTCTTTAGTTCTTTGCTTTTTGCCGTAAGTGTGGTGTCATCTGCATATCTGAGGTTATTGATATTTCTCCCAGCAATCTTGATTCCAGCTTGTGCCTCATCGAGCCTGGCATTTCACATGATGTACTCTGCATATAAGTTAAATAAGCAGGGTGGCAATAAGCAGCCTTGATGTACTCCTTTCCCGATTTGGAACCAGTCTGTTGTTCCGTGTCCATTTCTAACTATTGCTCCTTGACCTGCATACAGATTTCTCAGGAGGCAGGTCAGGTGGTCTGGTATACTCATCTCTAAGAATTTTCCATAGTTTGTTGTGATCGACACAGTCAAAGGCTTTGGCATAGTCAATAAAGCAGAAGTAGATTTTTATCTGGAACTCTTTTGGTTTTTTGATGATCCAGTGGATGCTGGCAATTTGATCTCTGGTTCCTCTGCCTTTCTAAATCCAGCTTGAACATCTGGAAGTCCATGGTTCACGTATTGTTGAAGCCTGGCTTGGAGAATTTTGAGCACTACTTTGCTAGCATGTGAGATGAGTGCAGTTGTGCAGTAGTTTGAACATTCTTTGGCATTGCCTTTCTTTGGGATTGGAATGAAAACTGACCTTTTCCAGTCATGTGGCCACTGCTGAGTTTTCCAAATTTGCTGGTATATTGAGTGCAGCACTTTCACAGCATCATCTTTTAGGATTTGAAATAGTTCAACTGGAATTCCATCACCTCCACTAGCTTTGTTTGTAGTGATGCTTCCTAAGACCCATTTGACTTCACATTCCAGGATGTCTGGCTCTCGGTGAGTGATCATACCATCATGGTTGTCTTGGTCGTGAAGATCTATTTTGTACAGTTCTTCTGTGTATTCTTGCCACCTCTTCGTAATATCTTCTGCTTCTGTTAGGTCCATACCATTTCTGTCTTTTATTGTGTCCATCTTCACATGAGAAGTTCCCTTAGTATCTCTAATTTTCTTGAAGAGATCTAGTCTTTCCCAATCTATTGTTTTCCTCTATTTCTTTGCATTGATCACCGAGGAAGTCTTTCTTATCTCTCCTTGCTATTCTTTGGAACTCTGCATTCAAATAGGTATATCTTTCCTTTTCTCCTTTACTTTTTGCTTCTCTTCTTTTCTCAGCTATTTGTAAGGCCTCCTCAGACAACCATTTTGCCTTTTTGCAATTCTTTTTCTTGGGAATGGTCTTGATCACTGCCTCCTGTAGAATGTCACAAACCTTCACGAATCTTCTGATTTCACTCACTCCTTATTCTCTTATTCAGCTTAACAACCACCTGGAATCAGAGTTCCATTTAGGTTTTGTGTCTTTCATCCCTTAAATTTCAGTTTCCTGAGGGCAGGAGCTCGTCTGCTTTACCACTGGTTCTTAAGTGTCCGTGGCCAATGCCTGGCACACAGTAAGCCTTCAGTACATGTTGATGGATCTCTGAGGTTTGGAAAGGTTAGTAATTTGCCAAAGATCACATATGGCTAGGAAGAAGCAAAGTCACCCATGTGTCTATCACTCCCTTAAAGGCCCCGCACAGACACATACAATCCAAGGGAACAGCTTTATGCTGGTTATGTAAATGTAGCTTTAAGACGGTTTTCTCAGCTTTCCCTTTTCAATTTCCCATAGTCTTCCCATGCCCTATGGCAAGTTGCTCCTATGTAGAAATTCTCAATTCATTAAAACCCAGATCCTCTGACAAACAGTTCTTGAACCTTCTCTTCCTAATCCAAAAAATGGCTAATGAAAGTGAGATGGAAATGCCAGGCAGCTGGGAGCCAGATAAGTCTATCAGCAAGTTCCACTGTCAATATTGCATTAATTGCTTGTTTAACCTTGAGATCTCTGTAGCTTTTCGCTCCCAGACAAAAATTACCAGTCCCCTTTAGTACCAACTTGGCAGCGACAGAGGAAGATTTGAAACGATTATCCCCATTTAAAGATACCATGAATTTCTGGCTCTTTTTATAAGTGAACATATTATAGTGTCTTTTGTTCTTGCAAAAGTGAAGAGCTTAGAAAAAGTCATTTATTGTCCCTTCTTGACTTTTCTGTAGTCAAGAAGGGACAATAAATATCTTCGTATTTTATTCCTCAAAGACTTGGCATTTCTGTAGTTTAACATTGAACATTGTCATTTTAGGCTTGGCCCATTTCCCTAGATTTTCTTCCATCCTGCCTATGTTCTCCCAGTCTCTTCTGCCCCCTAACACATCATTTCTAATGATGAATACATAGCCATTCTAACCATGGAAAGAGTTGACACATTGGAAAAGACTGTGATGCTGGGAGGGATTGGGGGCAGGAGGAGAAGGGACGACAGAGGATGAGATGGCTGGATGACATCCTGACTCGATGGACGTGAGTCTGGGTGAACTCCGGGAGTTGGTGATGGACAGAGAGGCCTGGCGTGCTGCGATTCATGGGGTCGCAAAGAGTTGGACACGACTGAGCGACTGATCTGATCTGATCTGAACCATGGAAATGATCTTGACCTGGAGAGCCAGTTGTTTAAGGGAGCCCCCAGCTGGACACCACCAAGGTTGCAAAATGGATTGAGCCATTTCCTTATTTACAAGGAGGTTCCCAGGCCTTTGGCTGTGTGCTTGCCTTTCTGTCTTATCAAAAGCTGTGTGCTTTCCATGGCACTGGAGCCTGTTTCTTTAGTGAATCAATTTCTTGGCAGCCTTCTTGGTGTACAGCTGAGCACTTCATTTTCTCATTTGGGATTTCCTGTCAACCTTGACCTTGGCTGGCTCTGGCTGGGAAAGTAGCCTGCAGACTGGCTTCGCTTAGACTGAATTACCGCTTTTTTAGGAGACAAGTTGCATGTGTTCCCCCTCCATAATCCCTCTGAGGTCTTCAACTTGAGAGGACCCTGAAGCTCTTTGAATTACATTCAAACAGCTGTTGTGTTGGCTGCAAAATTTAAATTAGCCAAGCTCAGGAGAAAGCTACTAAGGCAATTCATGTTTCAAGGAGGTAGTATATATTGAACATGCGGCAGGATGTCACAGAGCGCCTAGAACTCAGGCTTTGGGGAATGAACTGGTTCGCATTTTATTCCAGTGTGTACATGTTGTGTGACCCAGGCTAAATCACTGAACCTCTCTGGGCTTTAATTGCCCCACAAAATGGGATTTCCTATATATATTTAATATCATTTTAGAGTTTGGGGGAAGATTGGAAATAGCATATGTATAGTGACTAATAAAATGACTGACATGTAGTGAGGCTATTTGTATCTTTACTGAAAAATAAATAGCTATGGAATTTTTATTTTCTGTGAAAAGCTCAGTGCCTTTTGTTTCTGTTGAGAGACAGTCTGAATGATGACCCTCTGCACTCGTGTGTTGGGGAGGGCAGATGAAAGACTGAGTTTTCTGAGGTTGGGAATTTCCGTTTGAAGAATACATGGGGAGAGGGAGGTTTTTAAGGGAGAAGAAAAACAGTGTGCTCTATCTGCTGGCAGAGTTATGGGTATGAGATTCTGGTTGTGCTGTGGGACCATCCATAGAAGGGGTCTGGTGACTTTGCCATTGCCTGACAGTCTGACCCGGAGATATGCCAGGCAACTGGAACTTAAGGTTCTCTAGTCTGTGTAACTTCCAATGACCAGTTTGTACCTTCTGATTCAACTCTCCGTAATGCCCAGATTGTATTTAAATGCTCTGCAAGCAGTGTGTTTTGTTTTATACTGATTTTTTCCTGTTATATTATCCTTCCTTTTCCCCTCCTTTTCAAACAAGTGTTTGATATGTGAGTGTCTTAGGTTGTGCTCCTCTAGAAGCAAACCGCAAGGGAAACCATTGAATGCAAATTGTTGCTTTGGAAGGTGATTCTAGGATGCACTGGGAAGGTGATGGGGGAAGTGAGACAGGAAAAGAAGGAAGCCCACCCAAGGTAGCTTGGTTGTTAGATACCTCCGGGGGCTGCTGGGGCTCAGTCCCACAAGCAGTTCCCTGGGAGACAGTGGGTAGCATCCTCAGGGATGTTCCACCAGAAGCTAGGACATAAGCCAAGCAGCAAATGCTGAGAGGTGGTGGCTGGGGCATTGGTAGCAACCGAGAAGTGGGATAAGGTAAAGACAACAGCACCTAAAAATGAGGAGGAGACCAGTTTGATGTTGTTAAAGGAACCCTAGACCAGGAAATGAGGAGAACCAGTTTTGAATCCTCTGACTCTACCCAGGTGGGTAAGCTTGGGCAAGTGACTTCCCCTCTCTGGGTCTCAGATTTTCTCATCTGTGGAGAAAGGACCATGGGCTAAATGATCCTGGAGGCATCTGGCAGCTTAGAAAGTCACTGGTCCTTTGAATCAGAGTACCATGATGGACTCAAAGGAACATGTTGATGTTCCCCACGAGCTTGTTTGATTGCTCAATCATATCTGACTCTTTGCAGCCCCATGGAATACAGCCCACCAGGCTCCTCTGTCTATGGAATTTTTCAGGCAGGAACACTGGAGTGGGTTGCCATTTCCTCCTCCAGGGGATCTTCCCAATCCAGGGATTGAACTCTGTCTCCTGCATTGGCAGGTGGGTTCTTTACCACCAGCGCCACCTGGGAGGCACTTGTCCTTGCTGCATAGATATTAAGTGATAGAGGTGAGCTTTGAGATCATGCCCGTCTGACTTGTAACCGCTATTTTCTACTGCCTCCCACTTTTGTGGTGATGGCCCAGAACATCCGTGCTATAGAATCCTCTCACATGTGGACCCATCTGTGCACATTCAGTGAGACCCCCCCTTCCTCTGTCATATCTTAGGACCTCTAGATTATGAACACAACCTAGATCTGTCCATAATATAAGCTTTTAGAATGGAATGGAATCTCTACTTACAATACACTTTTCTCAACATCATCGTCGTTGTCATCATAGATCAATCACTTCTTGGTGAGTGACTACTTTCCTGGTACTTTTGGCGCTTTATGTTTGTCAACTTTCTCAATCTGTACAAGGCTGTGAAATTGGTGCAATTATTATTCCTGTTTTAGATACAGGAAAACTGAAGCCCAGAGATGTTCAGTAACTTGATTGGGTCTCTTGGTCACATATGACCGGATAAGGGCAAAGCTAGGGGTCTGGCTGAGAGCCTACACTCATTTCTCTATCACTAGTTGGTCTTTGCAGTCTCTCATACTTACCACCTTGGCATTTGCATTTGCAGGGTGTCCCGCCAAGTTAGAGCTCAGACTGCATTTCCCTGTGCCACCTAGAAATCAACAGAGGAGTGACTGAGAGCCATTTCAGCCAAGATGATCCAGGTGCCAGTATGTGACTTGAAACCCTTTCGTGTTGTCTTTGTTCCCTGGTACGTTCTACTTACTGTAAATGCTGTTACCCTGAAAGAAGTGGGTTAAGTCCAAAGAGACTTTTTCTTCTTGAACCCATTTAGGAACACGGCATCTGCCTGGGTCCTTATTACTGTTTGAAAACCATGTTGCCTCCCAGTGTTCTCACAGTATCTGTCCTTCATCTGTCCCCAGTTACTCCTGAGCTAGCGTAAGCACGGTTATTCTGCACAACAGCCAAGTTCCACTGGTAAAAGTGCTTCTGGTTGCAGGCTCCAGAGCATTCTGCAAGTGAAGACACACAGGCAAGACTGGCCGTGCCACAGGCACCTGTGGTGGCTTTTGATTTTTCTTTGATTGAATGAAAGATTCTTTAATTTCTAAACAGGATTGGATATAATCCCTAATAAACTCCCCCCTCATACTGTGCCTTCCCTGTCCCCACTGGTAACTGCTTGCTTGTTCTCTGTATCTGTGAGTCTGCTTCTCTTTTGTTCTATTCACGAGTTTGTTGTGAAAGTGAAGGTCGGTCAGTCGTGTCCAAATCTTTGCAACCCCTTGGACTGTACAGTTCATGGAATTCTCCAGGCTAGAATACTGAAGTGGGTAGCCTTTCCCTTCTCCAGGGGATCTTTCCAGCTCCAGGGAATCAAACCCAGGTCTCCTGCATTACAGGCAGATTCTTTACCCAGCTGAGCCACAAGGGAAGCCCAAGAATACTGGAGTGGACAGCCTATCCCTTCTGCAGCAGATCTTCCTGACCCAGGAATCAAACCGGGGTCTCCTGCATTGCAGGCAGATTCTTTACCAACTGAGCTATCGGGGATAGTTTTTAAAATTTCACATAGGAGTGATATCATACAGTATTTGTCTTTCTCTGTCTGACTTATTTCATTTAGCAGAATGCCCTCCATTATATATATGCACACACACACACACACACACAAACATATATATGCCACATCTTCTTTTTCCATTCTTCTGTTGATGACACTTAGGCTGCTTCCATACCTTGGTAATTGTAGACAATGTTGCTATGAACATTGGGGTGCATGTTTCTTTCTGAATTAGTGTTTTTGCTTTTTTTTTTTTTTTTCGGGTACATACCCAGGAGTGGAATTGCTATGTCATATGGTCTTTTGATTTTTAGTTTTTAAAGAGACCTCCATATTGTTTTCCACAGTGGCTGCACCAATTTACATTCGTACCCACAGTACACGAGGGCTCCCTTTTCTCCACATCTTCTGCGACATTGGTTATTTGTGGTCTTTTTGATGATAACCGTTCTGACAGGTATGAGGCGATTATCTCACTGTGATTCTGATCCACATTCCCCTGATGATTAGTGTTGGTGATAATTCGATGACTTCTTTACCTACTTGCTCTGCATTCATTCATTTGTACATTCATTCAAGAATCCCACACCAATTCATGATCAGATTCTCTACGAGGTACCATGAGGAACACAACAGGTGAATAAGACTTACTCAGAATCCTCAGAGGTCTACTGGTCAGCTTTCTAAAATACAGAGTGGAGGTAGAGATAAGGAAAGAACCAGTTAATCACGGAATGAAATTAGGACACTATCATGAAAAAAACATTAACTAGTGAAAAGTCACCACCTTAAATATTTGAAAATACATACTTCCTTCAGAAAATGATAGGAACATTTTGGCTGGGAAATAACAAGCATTCCTCAAGTTAGAAAAAGCAAGGGGATAAGACATGGCATATTTTCAAAATAAATTAATTTTAATTGCAAATTTTAAAATGTCAAGCTCTTTTTAAAAGCTTGCTTAATTTTTTTTTTTTCTTTTCCGTTAGTTATTTAGCAATGTTAGAAGTAGATCAGATTGTGCTGGTAGCTCATTTGAACTTAACCTCTGATCTTAGCTCTGAGGGATCTCGAGGCTTGCTGTCCACCAGAGGTAGGTACAGTTCCTTAGATGGATATGAAAGCAGTTTGTAATTAGACAGGAAGATGGAGAGAGACTGCAGTTGTTCCCGAAGGTGGTGGTTACAGGTGCTGAAGTGTGGACTTTCTTTAGCAGTGACAGATCCATTTGTCCTCAGGAGAGGAGAGAGCTGAAGGCAGGAGGAGAAAAACACTTCATTTTGAAGGATAGTTGCCCATCGTGATCTCTGCAGGGGGCTTGCTGGATTATTTAGAGAGCACGGGTAAGATGTCCATGGGAGGTATCAGTGAGGATGCAGAATGTGGATCCCATGGTCTCCTGAAACAAAAACTGGTGATGGGCACTTCTTCCTGGGTAATCAAAATCCTTAAGCTGTAAATAACTAGTGTAAACCATGCTGTTCTCCTCTAAATAGACTCATTGGCTATTGTGAAATAACCAAAGCATTATAGGATAAGGCCTATAGTGTAGGGACAAAGAGGCTCCTAAAATACCAACAGTTGCTGAGCTTCATCGAATTTTGTCCCCAGTCATGCATTTGCCTATACTCTTCACTAGATAAATATTTATTAAGCAGCTACCATGTACTTGCAATGTTCTAGGTGCTGGGACTTAATAGTGAATGGACAGAAGAAATCTTTGTCTTTATGCAGTGTATATGTTAATGGAGTGATATATCCACTGCCTCTTGAGAAACCAGTATGCAGGTCAGGAAGCAACAGTTAGAACTGGACATGGAACAACAGACTGGTTCCAAATAGGAAAAGGAGTATGTCAAGGCTGTATATTGTCACCCTGCTTATTTAACTTCTATGCAGAGTACATCATGAGAAATGCTGGGCTGGAAGAAGCACAAGCTGGAATCAAGATTGCCAGGAGAAATACCAGTAACCTCAGATATGCAGATGACACCACCCTTATGGCAGAAAGTGAAGAGGAACTAAAAAGCCTCTTGATGAAAGTGAAAGTGGAGAGTGAAAAAGTTGGTTTAAAGCTCAACATTCAGAAAACGAAGATCATGGCATCCAGTCCCATCACTTCATGGCAAATAGATGGAGAAACAGTGGACACAGTGGCTGACTTTATTTTTTGGGGCTCCAAAATCACTGCAGATGGTGATTGCAGCCATGAAATTAAAAGATGCTTACTCCTTGGAAGGAAAATTGTGACCAACCTAGACAGCATCATGTATGGCAAAACCACTACAATATTGTAAAGTAATTAGCCTCCAATAAAGATAAATAAATAAATAAAAAGCAGAGACGTTACTTTGTTAACAAAGGTCCGTCTAGTGAAGGCTATGGTTCTTCCTGTGGTCATGTATGGATGTGAGAGCTGGACTATAAACAAGGCTGAGCCAAAGAATTGATGCTTTGAACTGTGGTGTTGGAGAAGACTCTTGAGAGCCCCTTGGACTGCAAGGAGATCCAACCAGTCCATCCTAAAGGAGATCAGTCCTGGGTGTTCATTGGAAGGATTGATGTTGAAGCTGAAACTCCAATTCTTTGGCCACCTGATGCAAAGAGCTGACTATTTGAAAAGACCCTGATGCTGGAAAAGATTGAGGGCAGGAGGAGAAGGGGATGACAGAGGATGAGATGATTAGATGGCATCACCGACTCAGTGGACATGAGTTTGGGTAAACTTTGGGAGTTGGTGATAGACAGGGAGGCCTGGCGTGCTGCAGTTCATGGGGTTGCAAAGAGTCGGACATGACTGAGCGACTGAACTGAACTGATATATCCACTAAATAAGTAAGTAATAAAATTATGCAGGATGTCAACTGATGATGAATGATATGTACAAGTGAGGGACAAGGGTTGGAAAGAGGGGATGTGGGAGCTGCAATTATAGATTGTTTATTTTTAGCCATTGTTGTTGTTTAGTTGCTAAGTTGTGTCTGACTCTTTGTGACCCCGTGGACTAGACCACCAGGCTTCTCTCTCCATGGGATTTCCCAGGCAAGAAAACTAGAGTGGGTTACCATTTGCTTCTCCAGGGGATCTTCCCCAACCAGGGATTGAACTCACATCTCCTGCATTGGCAGGCAGATTCTTTACCACTGAGCCACCTGGAAAGCCTACAGTTATAAACAGGAAGGTGTATAAGGTCTCATTGAGAAGGTGAAGGAGGCAGGCCAAGCTGTGCTTATCTGGTGACAGAGCACAGGTCAAAGCTGGGGAGAACTAGAAACTCAAAAGTCCTGAGTTGGGTGGGTTCCTGTCCAGTTCAAGGAGTAAGACTGAGATTGCTATGGTGCAAAGGAGAGTAGTAGGAGATATAAAGAGATGGAAGCAGTGGAGGTGAATACCCTTTGCTAGTTGAGCCACTGGTATTTACTGACAAATTAGATGTGGCCTGGAAGAGTGAACTGGGAGTCCAGAATGATTCCAAGGATGTTGGTCCAAGCAAATCAGATGATGGAGTTGCCATTTACTGACGTGGTGGACCATATTTACAATATAATGTTGACTTACAGTAAGAGGTTAAGTGAGAGATGGTCAGTCACCATTTCTTCATGCTGGATCCATGGGAGACACTAAGTATGGGTTTGAATGTGATCTCAGAACAATTTTTAACATAGTTCTCCTGGAAGCCAATATGTGTCAAAGTTGGCATTCAGGATGAAACCACTGCTGTGTTGCCTATGACTCAGGCACAGGGGTGAGAAAATATGTGACCTACTTCAGGAAGAGTTCTAGCCAAGAATGATTTAATTTCTATAAAATATAGTTTATTAATATGCTTCATAATATAGTTGATTAATACTCTTCAATTCCTTACCCTGGAAGTCCATGCAAGGAAAAGATTGGCAGAAGCGTGCAGAATTATCCTCAGAAACTCTGCCATCCTGACTATAACATCTTTCATTGTAAAGTGGAATTTCATATGGCATGGAGCTGATTGATGCCACTATAGCATGACTCTTTGAAGGACAGGAGCCATGTTCCATTCATTTCCATCTGTTTAGTACTTGGATCACTACAAATGATCAATAAAGTTGATTACCTTGAACATTTTTGGATTAGCACGGGGCCTGATTTTAAAGTGACCTTACCACATTATGTAAAACTATCAAGCATTTATTAAGTACCTGCCTTGTACTGATTATATGAGGTCTAGTGGAGCCAGTCAAGAGAAGGACAGTGTGGGCTGTCTAAGCCAATATGTATGGAGAACTTACTGCATGTCACACACTGGGCTTGATTCCATCTGGCCCTCAAGTAGCCCTGAGTTTCACAAGGATGCTCTCAATCTATTTTAATGGCTTCATTAAGGATCACAAATTCACATAAGCATAGAACTTGCACAGAGATGTCAGAGAATCATGTCATCCAACTTCCTATCCTTAAGGCACGTAGAATAACGTTATCCACACTGTTGGTGTGAACAACAAAAGGCCAGAGAAGCCTGGCCAAGGGCATACACCCGAGCCTTTCTGGAAACTGTTCTCAACTGGGGTATTTTGTCCTCTAAAGGACATTTGGCAATGTCTGTATTGCCAAAAGAGACACTTTTGTCTGTTTTAAAAAACAAAAAGGTTCTATTGGCATCTAGTGAGTAGAGGCTGGGGATGCTATTACTCATCTGCTAGCATACAGAATAGCCCCATAGCAAGGAGTTTTACGGGTCAGAATGTCAAGAGTGCCAAGGCTGAGAAACCATTATGCCTATGCTAGAGAGCATCAGAGCTTTGGATCTGCTTACCATAATCTGAAGGAGAGGATGAAACAAGAAGTATAGTTTTAGAAATATATAATGTATGGCACAGAGTCTCTTTAAACTGCGAGGCCGCCTGTGTGCGCTGGACAGTGTGGGAGTGTTTGCTTACACAGATACTCAGCCTTGTCTTCATCTGATGGGGCTCTGGACTTCATTTTGACTAGTGTTTGTGTGTTCTCAGTCAAATTGGGTGGTGTTTGGAGAAAAGTCAAGAGGTTTGCTTAGAAAAAAAAATATATTTTTGTTGTTCTGTTGGCAATTTGCTGTTGATTTTTCCAATGCAGCCAAGGAGAGAACAGGGGCAAAAGCTCTGATGTATGGCGATGAGGTTGATGATGGTGAACCGTGGTGTGTGGGTATATCATATGCTGATGATTTGTAAACTCTCCCCACTTTGAAACAGGTGAAAGAAAAACTGTCAAAGTCAGGATGATATTAAGGGTCAGAAAGTAGCCTAAAAATACTTCGTTCTCTTACTGTATGACATGGACTTGAAAAGTAAAATTTTACCCTCCACTGGCTTCTTGACACCTTTCAAGCAAAGCACCAAAATTCTTACCCTGATCTACAAGGCCTTGCCTATGTCTCTGACCATCTCTCTTGGTTGTTCACTTCCCTGGCTTCCTTTCCGTGCCTTAAGCACACAAGGCATGGTCCTACCTTAGGGCCTTTGCATTCCCTGTTCCTTCTTCTTGGAACTTTCTTCTCCTGCATTTCCCCCACTCCTTCATGTCTCCATTCAGAGTGGCTGTCTTCGAACATTACCTCCCTCAATGTCTCTCTTTATTCAAGAGAATACCATGTTAATATCTGATATAAGTTTTTAATTGAAGTAGAGTTGATTTGTAATGTATTAGCTGCAGGTGTACAGCAAAGTGATTCAGTTATACACACACACACACACACACACACACACTTTCTTTTTCAGATTCTTTTCCCTCGTAGGTAATTATAAAATATTGAGTACAGGTCCCTGTGCTATACAATAGCTCCTTGTTGTTTATATATTTTATGTAGAGTGGTCCCAAACTCCTAATATATCCCTCCCCCTCTTTCCCCTTTGGTAACCATAAGTTTGTTTTCTACGACTATAGGTCTATGTGTATTTTGTAAATAATTTCATTTGTATCATTTTTTTTAGATTCCACATGTAAGTGATATCATATGATATTTGTCTTTGGCTTACTTCAGTTAGTTTGATAATCTTTAGGTCCATCTGTGCTGCTGGAAATGGCGTTATTTCACTTTTCATGTCTTAATATTCCATTGTGTATGTATACTCTACCTTCTTTATCCATTCATCTACTGATGGACATTTAGGCTGTTTACATGTCTTGGCTGTTGTAAATAATGGTGCAATGAACACTGGGGTGTGTGTATCTTTTCGTGTTAGAGTTTTCTCTGGATATATGTCCAAGAGCGGGATTGCTGGATCAAATGGTAGCTCTTTCTTTCATTTTTTAGGGAACCTCCATACTGTTCTCCATAGTGGCAGCACCAATTTTACATTCCCACTAATAGTGTCAGAGGGTTCCTTTCTCTCCTCTCCAGCACTTTTCATCTCACATAGCATATCATTTGGTATAGCTTTTCAGTTTGCTTGTCCATTCCCTGCCATCCTTCAACACCTGTCCCACCCCTCTTTAAACCTGCAACTGCTCATCTCTCCTCCATTTCTATTATTTTATGATTCCAAGAATGTTACATAAATGGCATGTCACAGTGTGTAATCTTTTGTGAGCGGTTCTTTTCAGTCGGTGTAATTCTCTGGAGGTTTGTTCACATTTTTCACATGTATTCAGAGTTCCTTTTTTTGCTGAATCATATTCCATAGTATGGATGTACCACACATGTAATTTTTCACCCATGGAAGGTCAACTTGGCTGTTTCCATTTGGGGACCATTAAGAATGTTGTAAACCTTTGTGTACAAGTTGGATTTTGGCTTCTTTGGCTTCATTTGGGGATATACAAGGCAAACAGAAAATCCAAGATATTTAGCACCGTTTCATTCCTTTGATCTCAGATCCCTAGCTGAACTGCCTTCTTCATTCCTTTTAGAGTTTCCTTATGCTTGGCACCCCACTCCAGTACTCTTGCCTGGAAAATCCCATGGACGGAGGAGCCTGGTGGGCTGCAGTCCATGGGGTTGCTAAGAGTCGGACACGACTGAGCGACTTCACTTTCACTTTTCACTTTCATGCATTGGAGAAGGAGATGGCAACCCATTCCAGTGTTCTTGCCTGGAGAATCCCGGGACGGGGAAGCCTGGTGGGCTGCCATCTATGGGGTCGCACAGAGTCTGACACAACTGAAGTGACTTAGCAGCAGCAGCAGCAGCTTGTTTCATATACAACACCCAGGGTTTTAGTTATACTTAGCAGAAAGACTACTGAAAAGTACATTCTCTTCTCCCAGAAGCAGCAGCCCTGGCATTCTTTTTCATTGGTGAGTGCCACCCTGTAGTATGAGTGCATGGGTATATCATAGTACAGGTCATCCAACGTAACATTTTCCCACATTTTTATTCAAAAAACCATGCTCCCCAGAATGGCCTAGTGCACGTCTATTTGTGCTCCTGTGAAGATGCTTTTCTGTGATATTAACCAGAGTGCAATTTCTTGATCAAAGGGTATAAACCCTTTTGTTATTATGTAAGTTTCAGGTGTACAGCATTGTCATCTGACACATATAAAAGGGTATAAACTCATATTTTGATAGATACTCCAAATTCTTTTACAAAAACGCCTTCCTATTATACGTCCCCAGCCACCCTAATAGTCACTGGGTAATGTCTGATGGACGTGGAAGGCCGACTCTGTCCTCACTCGATGTGTAATAGGTGCAGGTGAGGTAAAGTGGGGCAGATCCATTGTGACCTGGAAGTGGGCTCAAACATGGGATCATCTGTTCCTGCATCTGAGTGTTGAGTGCTTATTTATTTTTTACATAACAACTTAAAAGATTTATTGTTGGAGGATAATTGCTATAAATTGTTATGTTAGTCTCTGTACAACATAGTGAATCAGCTATGTGTACATAGATCCCCTCCCTCTAGAGCCTCCCCCGCCCATCCCATCCCTCTAGGTGATCACTGAGCACTGAGCTGAGCTCCCTGTGCTATAGCAGCTTCCTCCTAGTTACCCATTTTACACGTGGTAGTATATATATGTCAGTGCTTGAGTGTTGAGAATTTAAAAAGCTGGTCAGATGACTGATAAGAAGCTGGTCCCACAGCTCTTAGTTCCAGTGTATCGGTGGTGAGGGCCTCATTGAACTGATCAGAGAGCTGTGTTTTACAATGGGATGATTCCTCACTGAGCCCTTCTCAAGCTCGTGAGAGAGTTTGGTTGGCTGGAGAAATCAGCCTGGGCTCAGAGTCAAGAAGGAACCAACTTACAGCTCTAAAGGTAGGTGTGTGTGTGTGTGTATGTGTGTGACTAAAGTTCAGGAAGATGCTAGGGGTTGTCTTTGTTGTAGGGAGAGGAAGAGAGCCAAGTGGTGAGAAAAGGAAAAGTGATGGAGCCAGGAAAGCAGGACTACAGAACCACGAAGGTCTTACCAGGTGGAGGGAATCGACTGAGTTGGATATATCTGAAGTTATGGTGATCTGTGTGGACATAGGCAGAGAAATCCCTGTAAGAAGATAGGCCCAGAGTCACCCCTGTGGGAAAGGGATATTGAGAAGAGGCTAAGAACCAAACTACTAGGGAGGCCCTGGGACACACGTGAGGAGATAGCAGAGGAGAAATTTTGGATATGATTCTTTACAAAAGAACAGGATTTCAAAGACAAGGGAGAGCATTCTCGAAAGACAGCACAGTACTTACTATATTAGTTTTCCCTGCTGTGTAACAAACTTAGCAGCTTAAAATAACACACAATTATTATCTCACCATTTTTGTGGGTCAGGCATTTGGGCAAAGCTTGGCTGAGTTCTATATGCAAAATCTCACAAGTCTTCAATGAAGGTGTTAACTACGGTTGGTTCTCATCAGAGGCTCAACTGGGGTAGGGTCCACTTCTAAGTTTCATTAAATTGGTGGCAGAATTAATTTCCTCGACATTGTAGAGTTCAGGGCAGCTTGCTTCATTAAAATGAGCAATGGAGAGAGAGAGAGATAGAGATTCTAGAATGAATATGCTAGCAATAGAGAATGTTATCTAACATGATCAGGGGGTTTCATCCCATCCTTTTGGTCGTATTCTGTTGATCGAAAGCAGACACTCAAGGGGATTGGATGACACAAAGATGTGAATGCACCAGGCATGTTGGGGATGGTGGTTGCCCATTTGTATTTGGTCTGTCACAGTAGCAAAACACTGGAGGTTATTAGAATATTGGTTTCAACTATTGGACACAAAGCTAGATCTGAAGTTTCCTGCTACATTTTATTTTTTTTTATTATTATTTTTTAAAATTTATTTTATTTTTAAACTTTATATAATTGTATTAGTTTTGCCAAATATCAAAATGAATCCGCCACAGGTATACATGTGTTCCCCATCCTGAGCCCTCCTCCCTCCTCCCTCCCCATACCATCCCTCTGGGTCATCCCAGTGCACCAGCCCCAAGCATCCAGTATTGTGCATCAAACCTGGACTGGCGACTCGTTTCATACATGATATTATACATGTTTCAATGCCATTCTCCCAAATCTTCCCACCCTCTCCCTCTGCAACAGAGTCCATAAGACTGTCCTATACATCAGTGTCTCTTTTGCTGTCTCGTACACAGGGTTATTGTTACCATCTTTCTAAATTCCATATATATGCGTTAGTATACTGTATTGGTGTTTTTCTTTCTGGCTTACTTCACTCTATATAATAGGCTCCAGTTTCATCCACCTCATCAGAACTGATTCAAATGTATTCTTTTTGATGGCTGAGTAATACTCCATTGTGTATATGTACCCCAGCTTTCTTATCCATTCATCTGCTGATGGACATCTAGGTTGCTTCAAACACTCTCTGACATACATCACAGCAGGATCCTGCTACATTTTAAAAATTACTTTATTTTAATTGGAGAATAATTGCAATACTGTGAAGGTTTTTGCCATACATCAACATGAATCAGCCACAGGTATACATGTGTTCCCCACCTTCCTGAACCCCCCTCACTTCCCTCCATACACTACATTTTCAGGATCCTTGAAAGACAGTTTGAGAGATTTGCCCTTTGGGCATTATGGAATTCTTAAAGGACCTTTCCATCCTTGGCCTCATGGTGCTTCCTGAAGCCAGCATCCTTGCTAAACAACCCATTTTTAAAATTTCAGTTCTGTGCTTTGATACTCATTTCCCAAGCAATCATTTCTTTTTAGAAGTGTTGTAGAAATGAAATGACAATTGCATTTCAAGTGCAGTATCTACATTAAAATTAACCTTGACCATTTTCTGTGGTTTCATTATTTATATAGTTGTTGAAGCCAAATACACAAACTCATCCTGCATTGAGAAGGAAAACAGTAGGTAACCTTTTCTACCTTTTCTCTACCTTGACTACTCTGTGGGACTAATTGTGGAGAATAGAATGTGCTACCCACTCAATGCTTCATATCTTTATTCTCTCCTGTGAGTGTCTGTTTAAGGAGATTTGTGAGAAAAGAAAAGATTCTTCGGAAGTGTTCAGGAAGGTAAAAATTTATGGAGATGTAGCTCGTTTGGACTATGTCATAAATAGTTCTCAAATATCATAGAAAAGATTGAAATATGACAGTAGCACCAAATAAAAATGTTCCCTGTAGGCGGAATTTATAAGCCTCTAAAATAGTGTTTTGCACTGTTTTAATTATCAAAATGTTTTGTGAACTTCATATGATGTATATTTGACCAAAAGTAAAATCTTTATAATGTACTTATACCTTATTGAAAATGACAATCTCATTGGTGATTAATTTTTTGCTTGTGTATGACGAGGATTAAAAAAAAATCTTGTTGAAAAGTGTAGACTTTTTTCCTGAAAGATGCTTATAGGCAGAACATGAGTGCTTGTAGTGGTCATGGACACCCCCATCCCCAAACCACCTGTTGTGGACATCCGTGGTCTCTACATTAAGAAACTCTGAGTTGCATATATTTGGGAAAAATCAGATCAGATCAGTCGCTCAGTCGTGTCCGACTCTTTGCGACCCCATGAATCGCAGCACGCCAGGCCTCCCTGTCCATCACCAACTCCCAGAGTTCACTCAGACTCACGTCCATTGAGTCAGTGATGCCATCCAGACATCTCATCCTCTGTCGTCCCCTTCTCCTGCTGCCCCCAATCCCTCCCAGCATCAGAGTCTTTTCCAATGAGTCAACTCTTCGCATGAGGTGGCCAAAGTACTGGAGTTTCAGCTTTAGCATCATTCCTTCCAAAGAAATCCCAGGGCTGATCTCCTTCAGAATGGACTGGTTGGATCTCCTTGCAGTCCAAGGGACTCTCAAGAGTCTTCTCCAACACCACAGTTCAAAAGCATCAATTCTTCGGCGCTCAGCCTTCTTCACAGTCCAACTCTCCCATCCATACATGACCACAGGAAAAACCATAGCCTTGACTAGACGAATCTTTGTCTCTGCTTTTGAATATGCTATCTAGGTTGGTCATAACTTTCCTTCCAAGGAGTAAGCGTCTTTTAATTTCATGGCTGCAGTCAGCATCTGTAGTGATTTTGGAGCCCAGAAAAATAAAGTCTGACACTGTTTCCACTGTTTCCCCATCTATTTCCCATGAAGTGATGGGACCGGATGCCATGACCTTCGTTTTCTGAATGTTGAGCTTTAAGCCAACTTTTTCACTCTCTACTTTCACCTTCATCAAGAGTCTTTTTAGTTCCTCTTCTCTTTCTGCCATAAGGGTGGTGTCATCTGCATATCTGAGCTTATTGATATTTCTCCCGGCAATCTTGATTCCACCTTGTGCTTCCTCCAGTCCAGCGTTTCTCATGATGTACTCTGCATAGAAGTTAAATAAGCAGGGTGACAATATACAGCCTTGACGTACTCTTTTTCCTATTTGGAACCAAAAATAGTAAATTCAAATATAAAATATATAACATATTTAGTCTATACCTGGTGATTTTTGTTGTTGTTCAGTTGCTCAGTCGTGTCTGACTCTGTGCAACCCCATGAACTGCAGTATACTAGGCTTCCCTGTCCTTCATCATCTCCCAGAGTTTGCTCAAACTCATGTCCATTGAGTTGGTGATGCCATCCAACCATCTCATCCTCTGTCATCCCCTTCTCCTCCTGCCTTCAATCTTTCCCAGCATCAGGAAAAGATTTGGCTTTTCTAATGATTTGGCTCTTTGTATCAGTTGGTCAAAGTATTGGAGCTTCCGTTTCAGCATCAGTCCTTCCAATGAATAGTCTGGGTTGATTTCCTTTAGGACTGACTGGTTTGATCTCCTTACTGTCAAGGGAGTCTCAAAAGTCTTCTCCAACACCCCAGTTCACAAGCATCAATTCTTTGGCACTCAGCCTAGGTACCTATAGACTTGAGGATATCTCTGGACATATTTTGGACTACTGATCTAAGTGACAAGAAGGAGCCTTCACTAAATGTTTGGGTCCTCGTGGGAAATCCTGGATGCTGAGGATAATGAAGACCCTGCCCTGTGTTTGTATTGAGACTTTGTTTTAGTAATGAATGACAGTTCTCTGCAGGGAAACATTGTTTTCCATTGTGCTAGTGTGGGAGACATGTAACAGTTTATTGGGGTTAATAGTGAGGAGAAAACAGGAATGCCATTGGTTGTTTGTGTATGCATGAACAGGTATGAGAGAGTGAGAGACAGAGAAAGAGAGAGGGGAGAAAGGCACACACATACACACACATACAGAAACAGAGACACACACACACAGACACTGCTACTTTCTCTCTATAGAGAGCCAGAGGGGGAGAGACGAAGGAGCAAGGAAAAGAGAGAGACTGAGACAAATAGAAAGACACAGAGAAATACACATAGAGAGGAACATAAAGAGAGAGACGGACAAACAGAGAGGCATGTGGAGACAGAAATTAAGTTAGGGAGGGAGAAAGAATAAGAGGTAGAGACAGAGCCAGGGACAGAGTCTGTCAGATTGCTGTGAAGACTAACAGACAAGCATGACACGGGCAGAATGAGAGGCAGAGAATTTCTTAGCCTGTGAACTCCCAGGGGTGCTCTTACCTGCTGACCAGCAGCTGGGTACCAGCGATGTGCTTTATCTCCACGGCTGTACTGTGAAGGGGCTGGATGATTGAACAGAGGCAAGGCCCTTCTGGGTGAGTTACTTCCTGGGTAAAATTAGGCGATTGAGAAAGGACATCAATATGGACCTTGCTCTACCACTTGTTAAGCCCTTGGCTGGGACTGTGCTGCTGGGCTGGAAGGAATTGATCAATACCTCTTAGCTTTCCAGGAGATTTTTGTTGAATTTCTGAAAAAGTTTAGCTGAACTTCTGGAAATGTGTTTATCTCATCTCTCCATGAATGCGAGAACGTCTAAAACAAAACATGCTTTCAACTCTTCCCAGAAATTTGCTAAGTTTTTTTCCCCCTGAATGCCTGGTCCGTGAATGTTACATAAGGCAAAAAAAAGTTATTTACAAAGACATTATACTAGTCTTTCATGGGGGATCAGTCAGGGCAAGCATTAACGTCCACAGAGAGATGGAAAATTTGCTGGCAGCATCTTTTGATGTGCAGAGAATTGCCCACTGGTTCCCCACACAGTAAATGGCTGTAATTCATGCAGTGACTGTTCAGTGCCTTTAATGTCTTGTAACATGAAAGACTTGGATTTTAAAAATCTTGCTTGGAAAAATGATAGGTCATGTCTTCGTGCATATGTCCCTGATAAACATATGCTTTGAGCAGGTATTCAATCTCTCCTACCTGCTGAGTTGATGAAAACTCTAGAGAATTTACCAGAAAAACCTCCTTTTCATATGTCATCATCACATTGCATTAGGACCTCATTTGTGTCAGAGGAATGACTTATTGTTCAATCAAACCTTGACACGAGCACTTTTCCAACCACCAAAATTAAGCATCAATATTTCTGTCCATCCTGGGACCCACTAACTTGAAAAAGTGTGGGTGAGAGAATAGAAGTGGAAATCAAAATCACCCTGATGAATTGTAGCCTATAAATAAAGATGGGAGTTTAGTGGATACTTATATCATAGACCATCTTTAAAGGATGACATTTTACAATGAGTGGCCAGGAAAGTGCATGGTGTGAAAGAAAGACATTTTAGAACAGCAGCCTTGACTAAAATAGCTGGGATTAGGAACTGTGTCTATCTTGGTGATTTTGTGTTACATTCAGAACAGTGTCTAGCTCTTTAGGAGATGCCCAAATAATATTTTTAATGAATTAAGTGAACAAATGAATAAAAATAGTGTTGTTAGAAATATGCATATGTTAGAAAGGAGGACCTAGAAAATCATGCTTAGTAATACAGAACTGTTCATTTTAAAGAGAAGATGGAGACAGGAATTTTAGAAGACCGTTGATTGATAATGCAAAGCAGATGTAGCTGATTCTACAACTGGCAAAAGCATTTAAAGTGTTGTTTTTAGTCACTCAGTTGTGGCCTACTCTTTGCGACCGCATAAACTGTAGTCTGCCAGGCTCCTCTGTCCGTGGAATTCTCCAGGCAAGAATACTGGAATGGATTGCCATTTTCTTCTCCAGGGGATCTTCCTGCCCCAGGTATCGAACCTTGGCCTCCTGCATGGCAGGCTGATTCTTTACCATCTGAATCAATGTAGTTTCTTCTCATACTTTCCACCCCCATATTCTTTTCTTCAATAAGACGTTTTGCTTTGGTGAGAACTGAGTCATTAGGGACAGATCAGGGACCCTGGCTCTTTGGTGGAAAAAAGGTAAGTCTGTGAAATTGCCACATAACATAGTATGTAAAGCCTTTACCTTCCTAGTGATATTAATATTGTTTAGGTGATTGTCATATTGTAGGAGCAGCTATTAAAAGTACTTTCTATTTAAGCTGTGCTGGACATTGTGCTATATATTTTATATGCTGTTATTTAATCATCAGAGAATCTGCAATGTTAGATGTTATTAGCTTTGTTTACTCATGAGGAGAATGAGGCTCACAGAGGCTCTGCAATTGGCCCAAGTTTGCTCAACTAGACTGGGAGTAGAAGTTTATGCAAAAACATTTTCATTACACATCCAGTTACTCTTAGTTGCAAACATTAACTTCAATGCTAAGCTCTTTGTCTGTGACACAAATACTTCACTGTCTGGGAATGTCCCAGATTAATTCTTTTATTCTGTTGCCATAAGGTCTGTGTCTGTCTATCAGTGTGAGTATTAGATTATTTATTAACTCTTAGAGCACAGAGTTGGCTTCTTAAATCTCTACACAAAGTACCTGGCTTTGTGTCCCCAGAGTCGGCCACTTAGAAAGCACTCACTAATTTATCCAACAAGTCACCAAATGAGTGAGCAAGTGTCACATGTGAATTAGGACCTTTCCTTTGGGCTCACTTTTAATGTATAAATAAGTTTGTGCTTTACATGCTCATTATACACAAATTCTAAAGTATCAGGGAAAATGATCAAACAGAATGTTGAATTTTACATCAGGAAAGCTTTTGTGATGCTGATGAGGTATGTGGTCCTGTTCTCTCTCCTGGGGCTAGAGGTGGGACTGGTGGCTCATGTCTCATTTTCTAGGTTGAGAGCACTGGTGATTTCAAAGTTCCTTTGTGGGCAGTTATGAGGAACTCCATGTGGAAGGGGCTGGCGCATTTTCTCTCCATATCCCTTAGACTTCTACTGCTGCTGCTGCTGCTGCTGCTAAGTCGCTTCAGTCATGTCCGACTCTGTGCGACCCCATAGACGGCAGCCCACCAGGCTCCCCCATCCCTGGGATTCTCCAGGCAAGACTTCTGGAGTGGGTTGCCATTTCCTTCTGCAATGCAGGAAAGTGAAAAGTGAAAGTGAAGTCACTCAGTCGTGTCCAACTCTTAGCGACCCCATGGACTGCAGCCCACCAGGCTCCTCCATCCATGGGAGGATGGAGTACTGGGATTTTCCAGGCAAGAGTACTGGAGTGGGGTGCCATTGCCTTCTCTGAGACTTCTAGTATAGGTATTCTTTCAGGGCTAGTTAATACTAAGCCACAATTACCAGTTTTCCTCACTATCCTTAACTCCCTTAATATTCGTGTTTGTGTTCTACTACCCTTCCTGTGGATTTTCTATTTTTAAACAATTTATTTATGTATTAAAAAAATTATTTATGTATGTATTTGAGTGTACTGAGTCTTAGTTATGCTATGTGGTATTTGATTCCTTGACCAGGGATCAAATCCGGGCCCCCTACTTTGGGAGAGTGGAGTCTTAGCCACTGGATCTCCCTGTGGATTTTCTAAATGTCAAATTCTGGGGGGTAGAGACACCTCATAAAAAACTTACTCATAAAGGAAGCCTTGGGTTTTCTTTTATAGTTGCCCAAGAGCTGGTCCTGACTCATGTTTCAGGATTGTATCTGACTGCTGTGTGCTGGTTCAACTTGGGTGTCCACTTGACTGGGTCACAGGGTGCCCAGATATTTGGTAAAATGTTCTTTTGGGTGTGTCTTTGAGTGTGCTTTTGGATAAGGTTAATATTTGAATGGTAGACTGAGAAAAGCAGATTGCTCTACCTAATGTGGATGGCCCTCAGCCAATCCACTGAAGGCCTCAATAGAACACAAAAGCTGACTTTCCCATGATGAAGGGATAAACTCCTCCTGCCAGACTGCGGAGCTGGGACGTCGCTTTTTTCCTGGCTTTAAACTTGAAACATTGGCTGTTCTTAAGTCTCGAGCCTGCTGGCTTTTGGACTGGGGTTTATTCCATCGGTTCTCCTGTTTCTCAGGCCTTTGGATTTAGCCTGGACTTAGATCATTGGTTCTGTTGAGTCTCCAGCTTGCTGACTGCAGCTCTTATGACTTCTCAGTCTCCCAAATCACATAAGTCAATTCCTTACAAATAAGAATCTCTTTATATCTTCATTTATCCTGTTGGTTCTGTTTCTCTGGAGAACCCCAAGTAATACAGCTTGTTATGACAAAGCCTGTAAAACTTGTATGAAAAAGAGGTCTAATTGTCTCAGAGAAGAAGGAAAGGTCTGGCAGTAGGCAGTACTGGGTCAACACGTAGCCCGCTGATCAAGTATCCAGGCTCGCTCTCTCCTCTTTCTTTGCCTTTCTGTGTGACTTTTTCTCATACTCATAAGGTGGTTGCTACACATCTAAGGGTTCTTCTTACCTTCCAGGCAGGAAGGAAGTCCAGGGACAAAAGCTAAAGGGCTCGTGGGAATGCTCATGTGGTAGCTAATACCTCATTGGCCAGACTTACAGGTGTCACATGGACACTCTTCTTCCAAGGAGTTGGGAGATAAAGCCTTAGGTCATTATGTTACTGCTACAAATAAATTTTGGGTTCTGTTAGGAAGAAGTGAAAGTGAAAGTGTTAGCTGCTCAGTCATGTCCGACTCTGCGACTCCATGGACTGTGGCCCTCCAGTCTCCTCTGTCCATGGAATTCTCCAGGTAAGAATACTGAAGTTGGTTGGCATCCCTCTCTCAAAGGGGTCTTCCCAACCCAGGGACTGAACCCGGGTCTCCTGTATTACAGGCAGATTGTTTACTGTCTGAGCCACCAGGGAAGCCCATTAGAAAGAAAAGGGGATGGATTATATATATATATATATATATATATATTTTTTTTTTTTTGCTAGGTCACTAAGTCACTAGCAATATTCTCCACAAATTGTTGGGTAACTATGCCATAAGCATATCGTTAGGTAACTGTGACAATCAAAAAGAGATTTCAGTATTTCTTTGGCTTTGGAGATTATGTGAATTCACAATTCATTTGAAATTAAATATTATATATAAGTTTCTCCAAATTCAGTGCATGATTAAATGTTTCTAGTTAATGAGAGAAGATAGTTACATTTACTGAGCAGATACTATATACCATGAGCAAAGCCATTGCTTTCTATATTACCTTTTTGTTTCTATTGTCCCTATCTTAAAAATAGAGTAAACGAGCCTCAGGGAGATTTTACCTAAGTTGTCTAAAACTGCAAAGCAAGGAAGTAGAAAAGTCAGGTTAGAACTCATAAAACTCTTGTTCTTATAAGAAAGAACATATAAATTACATGTAGCAACATAGGTATTTTTAATTCTGCTCAGCACAGTGTTTTGCATTTAGTAAGCTCTCAGTAAATGTCTGTTGATCATATCAATTTTTTTTTTCAGTTGCAGCCACTGACATTGATACTTCTTTTACAAGATCCTTTCTAAGTCCCAATCTAGAAGAGCCAGCTCACATCTGAAGCCAGAAAAGCATCCAGCAACCATTTGTTGAATACCTTTTCTAAGCCAGTCCCCTCTAAAGCCTCTCTTATTTTTCTAGCTGTTTGTTTTGTGTGCTGCATTCTGGATAAGTGCCTTCTCTCTTCTGTTCCACTTATTCTCTTGTTATGTGATCTCCTGCTCAATTTATTGTTTCAACTTTCAGTTGTTGTATTTTTAATTTATGCAAGTTTAATTTGGTTCTTTTTTCAATCTGCTGGAACACTTTTAGAGTTTCCTATACCCTTCATTTTCAAATTTATCTCATTTCCTTAAGCAAAGAAGCATAGCTTTTTAAAAATGCTCCATGTCTTATAATTGCAGTATCTGAAGTATTTAAGTGTCTGTTATATCTGCTGTTTCTCACTCATGGTATATTATTTCCTTAGGTAATTTTTGTCACCTTTGTGGCTCACTGACCTTAAGCAACTGTGTGTGTGTGTGTGTGTGTGTGTGTGTGTGTGTGTGTGGAGGGGCACTTCCTGATGACCAGAGAACTATTTTAAGCTAAAACCATCGTGTATAGTTTTTTGATTGCTTAGGTGCTGCAAAATTGAGACAGTAAGCCCTAGAGAGCTTATCCATGGTTTACACCCTCTCAAGGACAATTCTCTTTTCTTTTTCTTTCCTTTCTTTACTCCTGCTCTGCTCAGCAACAAGGTACATTTCCCCAAAACTACTGGGATGGAGGGAGTGGGGTGGAAAAACTGTCGGTTGATCCTTTCTCTGATGCTGTAACCCTTTGAGATCTCAGCTTAGTGCATACCCTGTGAGGTGGGTTACCAGACACACAACAATGAACGGGCCCCATACTTTTGTAGCCCTCGTCCCACTAGGCCATCAAAACACAATTTCGTTTCTTCCAGATTGGCAAATGCCTTCAGAGCTAAAGCAACTCATAAGTTTTCCATTTACCTTTCTTATTTTAGTATTGTACTTATTCGGTATTTCCTCTCTATTTTGTCAGCTCTTTGATGCTGCTAAAAGGATTACAAATGTTTAATGCAGCAGTTTCAGCTGTTTTCAGTAGGAGAGCTAGTCCAAATAACTTGGTCTGTCATTGTCACCTCATCAGCCTTTTAAAGAATCATCCTATTATACAGAGTGAAGTAAGCCAGAAGGAAAAACACCAATACAGTATACTAACGCATATATATGGAATTTAGAAAGATGGTAACGATAACCCTGTATACGAGACAGCAAAAGAGACACTGATGTATAGAACAGTCTTATGGACTCTGTGGGAGAGGGAGAGGGTGGGAAGATTTGGGAGAATGGCATTGAAACATGTAAAATATCATGTATGAAACGAGATGCCAGTCCAGGTTCAATGCAAAAAAAAATAATAAAAATAAAAAAAAAATAAAGAATCATCCTTAATAACCTTTCTCCTTTTATAATTAGGGGAAAAAAACTAAGAAATTCAGCAATTTTGCTTTCCTTTTGTTGGACTTATGTTCTATTCTTTTCCTTTCTTCTTTTAAATTTTGAGATTACTTCTAACTTTCTGGGATTTATTATTTTTATCCAATTGTACCATCAGCTTCAGAGTGCTGAGGGGAAATGGAGTGACCATATGGTAACTACAGCAATGAAATTTGGTTCTTTACTCATGTCTCTATAGGATGTGGTATTAGGCACAGAATCACCATTTCTTTATAAAATTGACCAAATTGGCTAATTTCCTTAATGTATTTAACATATTTCCATAATGAATGTGATCTGAGCTGAATTAGCCTGGTAGAAAAATGAGTTATGCATGAAGACATAAATTGGGAGGGGGAAGTATGAACCATTTCATTCACTTCTTTAACATGAATGCAACGTCAGATTACATGGATTTTACAGATCTGGCCACTAACTTCATTCACTTGCACTTTTCATTAACCTTTAGCTGGTTTATTTCTTTTTTCTTTCATGCTTCATGAAGTGCACTTAAGAACTCTGTTTTGTTCTTATGGGAATGTGACATAAGATGTATCATTCCCTGTTGAATGAGTTTTTTCAGATTATGAATTCCTCTCTCCCTCCTTATTATAAATGTCTTTTTTTCTTTCTTTTGAAAAAACATTCTCTGTAGTTCTATGTAGACTTTTTATGTTTATTACTCACTTAACTTTTCTAAATGGAGATAGTTCCACTTTTGTATTCTCATTGTTTGAGTAATACATCTCTGTAAAAATGCAGAAAATCAAAACCTTTGGGGGATGCTGCAATGGCACCCCACTCCAGTACTCTTGCCTGGAAAATCCTATGGATGGAGGAGCCTGGTAGGCTGCAGTCCATGGGGTCGCTAAGAGTCAGACACGACTGAGTGATTTCACTTTGACTTTTCACTTTCATGCATTGGAGGAGGAAATGGCAACCCACTCCGGTGTTCTTGCCTGGAGAATCCCATGGACAGAGGAGCCTGGTGGGCTGCCGTCTATGGGGTCGCACAGAGTTGGACACGACCAGCAGCAGCAGCAGCAAAAGCTTTATTATTTCCACATCCTGGGAAAGGGATCCAAGGCTGTTAAAAAGCTGCCTAGTGGCTGCAGAAAGGAGCTTCAAGAAGAAGCTCTGACACCAAAGAGGCTCCTCAAAGTCCACTCGGCTTCCGAGGCTGCTAGTCAAGCTTGAGGGTGAGCCTTTCAATGAGATGCTGGCCCAGCCTCACCTGCGGACCAGTCATCCTGCGGAGGTTAGTCACATGGTCATACATTGTCTCGATGCGTTTCACCTGCTCCTGTGAGACGCTGCTTTCGGTAAGTCACAGAGGTGTGGGTTTGCCTGGGCAAAACCAGGGTGTGCAGGTCCACCAGCTCGTAGTTCAGGTTCTTCTCCATAAAAATGACTGCTTCCACAGCACTCTGGTTTTGCCCCACCTGTCTTGGGACGGCTACTGGATGTTCTGGAAGACAGGGGCTGCTGCCACAGTGGTTTTGCGTTTTCAAGAGGTGCTGGGTGCCCTCTTATTTCTCCCCGGCCGATTGCTGGAAAAAGCCGGCACACACCTTCTGGAGACATTGTGAAGGTGGAAATAGAAGCCAGAGAGAGGCAGGTATAGGAGGCCCACAGATGCATGGTGGTTGATGACAGCTTCCATGTTAGTAAAATAACTCTGACAAACCCGGGAGCTTGTGGTTGATCCCTAATAAGGAGTAAAGCTCAAAAAATGGTATTGGCTGGCCCCAGTGACTGAGGATAGTTGAGAGGCTGGTTCCAAAGGTTGTGACTGGAAACCTCTGAGACACTGTCCAAAGCTCTTCTTTTTTTTGAAGATAGTATATTCTTTGCTATTATATTATTGGTGGTGGTTTAGTTGCTAAGATGTGTCTGATTCTTGCGACCCCATGGACTGTGGCCCACGAGGCTTGTCTATCCATGGGATTTTCCAGGCAAGAATACTGCAGTGGGATGCCATTTCCTTCTCCAGGGGATATTCCTGACCCAGGGGTTGAATCTGGGTCTCCTGCACTGCAGGCAGATTCTTTACTCACTGAGCTACCTAGGAATTCCCCATTATTATTATTGCTTGGGTTATTGTTTTAATCTTTTTTATTTTTTAACTGGAGGATAATTGCTTTGCAATATTGTGTTGGCTTCTGACATATATCAACATGAATCAGCCATAGGTATACGTATGTCCCCCCGCACCCAGAACCTCCCTCCCACCTCCCACCCCATCCCACCCCTCTAGGTTGCCACAGAGCACTGACTTTCCAGAATTAATTTCTCTGATGGTTGATTAAGAGTTTTGGTAAATATAATTCCAAATTTCTCTTTCTCTATCTGCTACTGCTGCTGAGTCACTTCAATCATGTTTGACTCTGTGCGACCCCAGTGGGTTGCCATTTCCTTCCCCAATGCATAAAAGTGAAAAGTGAAAGTGAAGTCGCTCAGTCGTGTCTGACTCTTAGCGACCCCATGGATTGCAGCCTACCAGGCTCCTCCATCCATGGGATTTTCCAGGCAAGAATATTGGAGTGGGGTGCCATTTCCTCTCCAACATGTCTAAATTTGTGTGTATAGTATATACATGTATGCATGTATATGAAGTGTATGTGTATATGTGCATACACACATACGTATTTATAAAAATGTGACCACACCATACAGCTATAAGAAGGTGTGAGGAAAATAAAACTGTTCTTCTAATGACACAGGTACATCCACATCTGTCTCTTTAAGGGGTGGCAGCATTTCTTTCTGCATCAGATAACTTTTGGCTTAGCAAAAATACATGAATAGGCTATTTATCCACAAAACGGTGGTCTCTGTAGATGTCTTAAAAGTAGAAAATTGAAACAAAGGAATTAAATTCCTCTCATAAAAAAAGAATGTGAGCGCTCTCCAGGAACCACTGTGGAAAGGGGCAGAGGGGCTCTGGAGGAAAGACAGCTAGCTAGCAAATTAGCTAGAGACAAACTAAAAGCCAGTGGCAGTTAGAGAGGATTTGAAAGAAATGATGGCCAAGATCCAATCCTTAGTCAATTGCTATAAAAGTGTTGAGACTCCCCCCTTCCCTGCCTCTGGCCCATAACTGTTTTCTAAACCATCTATAGGTGGTTTAGAAATCTCTTTTGTCTGGGGCACTTTCTGGAGTGAAGGCACTGGGATAGTGTTCAACATGGCCTGATATTGTGCCGAAACACACAAGAAGGGAGAGATTCAGAGTGGTGATGGAGAATTCAGTATGAGATAGAAACTGGATCCAGAGCTGATGAGACGCTATTAAGCTGGGACTACACCCTGGATCCCTGTTCTTAACCACTGGAGTCCTGAGCATGGTAGCCTCCATCCTTCCCACGCGCTAGCCTTTACTGTCCTCAGGTATAGACCAGTATCATTTTTATTTCTCAACTAGTATTACATCCCTAGTCATTTTAGGATTTCTTAACTCCATTTATTACTCTATCCTCACCCCATACCTGTTCTCGAATTCTCCAATACAGCTTCAATAGACAGTTAGTAAATGCCATCTTTTCCTTTTCAACATGTATAAGTTAGAACCTTTTAGAGTCATTCTTATCATGATTAAAAAAGCAATATTTGAGGAGATGATTTGGTTGAAAAAGTGAAAGTTAGTCACAGTCATGTCTGGCTCTTTGTGACCCCATGGACTGTAGCCCACCAGTCTTCTCTGTGCATGGAATTCTCCAGGCAAGAACACTGGAATGGGTTGCCATTTCCTTCTACAGGGGATCTTCCTGGCCCAGAGATCAAACCCAGGTCTCTCGCCTTGCGGGCAGACTCTATACTGACCGAGCCACCAGGGAAGCCCCTGATTCGGTTGATGGCAGCCTCAAATGTTAGAAATAGACCTTTTTAAAATTTGATAGTGTCTGGTACATACTGTCCCTAACATTAGTGACTTTTTTTTCTCACTTGTATTCAAAAAAGCTATAACTAAGGGCAGGGTAATGAATATGGCTAAAGAAACAGATGGGTTAGAAAAGAAAATAATATGGAGCTCTTAATGCCAAGATTCCCCATTCCACTCTTTTCAGCCAGTAGACTACCCTTCCCTGTGCACTCCTAACAAGAGACAGGATATTTATTTTCTGGGGAGATGACTCTTTCATGCTTGCAAAGACTTAAAATGTATTCATAGTATCCTGCCCTACGAAGATTCTGGAGGTTGTACTCCTATAAACAATTGGGTAGAAAACAGCAAAAAAGCAAACGTAGAATTCAGGAATGGGCGCTCTAATACAAAGGAAAAGACCTAGAATGACCATTGAGTAGCAGGCCTAGAAATGAAGGTCCAGAATGGAGCAAAAGTGGGTGGAGATCTTTGGTGAAGAAAGAAAATAGAACTGATGTGTGTGGGTAAGTGGAAAATATTATTCACAGGTGTGTAGTAGAGATGTTGAAGCATTTGAAATTTTTAACAAATTGTACTCAGAAAATCAGGCTAAAACAAGAAAATAAACCCAAGGCAGTGATTGACTCCAAAAACTATGAAGGACTGTCCAAAGAAGGCATGGTCAGAAAATACAGACTGGCTCAGAAGTATCATAAAATGTGTAGATAATATCTAAAATGGGTGAGTTAGGAAAGAATAGTACAGCCCTATTATTTATAAATATGGAAACAAATATTAATTTAAGGAAAGCAATAGAAGAGTTTGCATGTTTGTTGCCTGTGGGGAGTTGGTCTGAAGGATGCAGAAGAATCTGGATATGTCATTAAAATAAGTGCGCTGTTGGCAACCCACTCCAGTATTCTTGCCTGGAGAATTCCATAGACAAAGGAGCCCGGAAGGCTACATTCCATGGGGTCACAGAGTCAGACACAACTGAGCGATTCGTTGGTTGGTTGGCAGGCATTTAAAACCATGCACCTGTAATTTTTTGATAAACATTAACTTTAAAAGTCAGACTTTATTTATTTATACAACAGGGCCCATAAACACAACCCAAAGACTTCATTTGGTGTTCAACTGAGAATTTGTCAACACTGGGAGAAAAATGGTCTGTTTGGAATCACTGAGAGATAGTACACTGATACAAAATCAAGTAGATTAAGACTGTGGCGGATTCATTTTGATATTTGGCAAAACTAATACAATTATGTAAAGTTTAAAAATAAAATCAATCAATGCAAAAATAAATAAATTAAAAAAAATTAAAAAATAAAAAAAAAATAAAAAAACTCTATGTACTATTCAGAAACGTGCCCTTAATTGTTTAATTTGTGGTATTGTAGTTGCATGAATGTTTCCCCTGTGGTAACTTGGGAGGCTTATGGTTTGCTTGTCATTCTTCCAGCGGTTGCCTTTATGCCATTGTTGAATATGCATAAATACTGTTATTGCTTTAGCTACTATAGATGGTCTCTACTAACTCCCTGCTGGGAAAATGGAAAAATTATTAAACTATGTCTTTTCTTTAAAAAAAAAAAAAAACAAAGACTTGGAGTGATTTAAATCATTTTTCTTGATATTTTTAAAGCCAGGCAATTTTTCCTTAATCACCATGTGAGTTGGGACCCTACATGAACAGAGACTAAGGTGCCAGACTTAGCAAAAACGAGCAAGCAAGCAAACAAGCAAAAGAAAAATATATCAAACCAAACTAAAGTGATTAGTTACATTTGAATTTCAGATAAACGATACCTTTTTAAGTACAAGTATATTTCAAATACTGTATGGGATATCCTTACACTAAAAATCTCTGAAACTTAAATTGAATTGGGTGTCATGAATTTTATGTGGAGACCCTATATGATGCCCGAAAGATAATTGTTGGGTCTCTCTTTTCTTCATGACCCGTTATTATCTGACATCTAAGAATTATGAAAACCTGCTTGTAATCTACCTCTATTTTCAAGCTCTATCAGCTTTGGGGATTAATGAGTTCCATAAGGTCACTAACCCACCTGTAAGTTTAGAAGAATGAGTCTATCTGTGTCTCTCTGTCATAAATTTGTCTGTAACTTTCCAATGGCCACACTAATGACTTGGATGCAAAACCTTAAGAACAAATCCAGGTACAAGTCATGTTAAACAAATCTGATAGCAGTTTTTAAAACTTTGGTGGTTAAAGAAAGGATGTATGACATGGAATGACATATCTGAATAAGCTGGCTTATACTTGATAGAAGGTGGTGACCTTGTTTTAAGACTGTCAGA
The DNA here is from genome assembly GCF_055505025.1 of Bos grunniens. Lineage (NCBI taxonomy): Eukaryota > Metazoa > Chordata > Mammalia > Artiodactyla > Bovidae > Bos > Bos grunniens. Next base: position 36,454,150 of record NC_141186.1, read on the forward strand.
CATAAAGTTGATCTTGTCCTCTCTTTGAACTCAAGCCCAACATGTTAATAGTCATGGCTGTTACCAATCAAGCTTTTATCCCAAGTCAGTCCATTTTTCTGGTTAGAATTTTTCTCTGGGACCTCTTTCACCTTTAATATAATTGCAGAGTAATTCATTTTTCTTCATTGGCAATTAGCTGGTCAGAGTTCCAGCGCCCAGTTTTCAAATCCTTTCCAGAATTCAACTCTTCAAACAGCTTGGAGAAATCAAAGAAGCCATAAAGTGGTCTATTGCATGCCTCTGCTTTTCAATTATTTCCAGCATGGTAAAGATTCTATCTGTAATGGACTTAGGAGTATTAAGTCCCTAACTTTATAATGTGGCATTTTCTGGTTATCAAAGAAATTTTCTGAAACCAAATGTATCTTACTATAATTACTTCCCTAGCTTGTACTGCTCTTTTTTCCCTGTCCTTCTTCTCATTTATAAAAGGCAGAATAATTTTCTCTTCATAATTCCCATCTCTTTGATTTTCCGTATCTAGCCAAAATGTCAATAAGCCTCTTTGTTTGAAGATTATTGGCTTCTATAAGTGTGGTTGCTTCAGCAATTTTATTCCTTTCATTTTTTCAACTTAATCTGTATCAGTCATTTTATTCATCTTCTGATAATTCACCCCAAACTGCAAGATCTAAAATGGATTGTGTTATCTGTGTGTATGCTCACATATGTGTTTGTTTCAAAAAAAGCAGATATGTCTAGGGAAGATGGGATACTAGAGTAAGTTGTTGAGCTTCATCTGAAGATTCTAAAATATTATCTTGGGCAGACCTGAAGGACAGTGAGATGTTTTGGAAAATAGACAAGACTAGAGAATACGACTACAACAATCACAGTCACTGAATGTATGTATGTGTGTGTTTGTGGGCAAGAGAGAGAGACTCTAAATAAAAAAAAACATAATAATAATCCTGTAATGGATGGAGCCATACAGATCCACAATTGAATCCAAGCCCTATGATTTTCTGTCTGTGTCATAAGACTAAGTCACTATAGTTCTTCCTATCCCCAATTTTATCACCTCTAAAGCAGTAACAGCATCTACCATGTAGATTGGGCTCCAATGAGATGAGAGTAAAGTTTGCATGGGCTCTGCCACAAACTTGTCTCATAATAAAATGTAGCTATTCAGAAAGCATTTTCACACAAAATGCCATTTTTGGGGAGTCAACCCCAGATCCACCCCCTCAACCTGCGTGTTTTGCAGAAAATATCTCAGTGTCAGCATAAATGAATTGCTTCGTGCCTCAGGGCTTCTAGCTAGACGAACAGGGCTTAGAATGTAGGAATTCTGATGCTCTCTGTTCTGTGTAACACACCACACTGCCTCATGGTTTCAGTGGTACGGAGATTCTTTAGAAGCATCTGCTTTCCCTGAGTTAATTTAAAAAGTTCTCTGCATCGTGGTTTCATTAGATTATTTGAGGACGAATCATTGTTTTTCAAGGCTGTCTTGTACTTTTATGAGCTTTTGGAAAATTTTCATTGTAGACTATGCCTCCGGGGGCTCTCTGGCCCCACAAAGAATGGAGAATGGTGACAAAAATCATCAAATACAAAAAATAATGAAAAAGGAGATTTGTTCTATGTGATGTGTATAATGTCTGTGATTCGGAGTTGTGAGAACATTTGTTGCTACCTACCAGGAGCAGGAGTAGTATCCTGAAGTACCTCAGAAGGGAGCACAGGGCTGTGCAGACACTGGCAAGGACAGTAAGGGCAGACGGTATTTAGCAGTGACAACCTCGTTTGGCTCAGTTGCCGAGGGGTTATATTGTTTGCTGTCCTTTAAGAGCCTTTGCTAAGTTGAAGTCAGCTTTGTCTCACCTGCCACTGAGAGATGCTGTAAACAGAACTAGATGTTTCCAAGGAGCCATTTGCCCAGTGGCTTTTCTTCAGTTTTTTTTTTTTTTTAATTTATTATTTCTTTGCTTTTGGCTGTGCTGGGTCTTCATTGCTGCACACGGGCTTCCTCTAGTTGAGGTGAGTAGGGAGCTGGTCTTCACTGTGGTGTGAGGGCTTCTCATTACAGTGCCTTCTCATGTCGCAGAGCATGGACTCTAGGCGTGAAGGCTTCAGTGGTTGTGGTACATGGGCTTAGTTGCTCCATGGCGTGTGGTATCTTCCCAGACCAGGGATCGAACCCATGTCCCCTGGATTGGCAGGTGGATTCTTAACCAGTGGACCACCAGGGAAGTCCTCTTCTGCAGTTTTTTATCTCTGACACAGAAGCTACAAAGTTATGGTAACTCTTCTCAGTTATTATGAAAGTATTTGCGTGGATTTCACCTGAAAAGTGTGGAACACACGACCGTGCTTGGTGGGTGCTTTTCTCTTGGGGAATCCACTTGAGTATGGAGGAACCTGTCAGTTGTCTGCAGGAGACACAGCCATTTCTTTTTTTCCAAGAACAGAACACAGATTTTTCTTGGACAGTAATGTGTCTAGGTCTGCCGGTGAGTCATGATTGGTCGAAGTCTAGCCTTTGCCACCTACCCCTGTACTAGGGAGCTGCTGATATAGCTCTTGCTGATTAGGTGTAAATAAAAGTCAGCTGAGGCATCTTGGAAAGCAGAGGTTGTGCGTACCACCCCTCTCTCTTCCTGAATTGTCAATGTGATGCCAGAAGCTACAAGAGTCATCTTGTAACTATGAAACAAGAAACATGAAGACAAAAGGCCAAAAGGTAACCATCAGAATGAAAGCTAGTGATTACTGACCTTCATACTCCTTGTGGAAGCCACAGAGAGTTGGGTTTTCTATTGCTTTAAGCCAAAAAGCACTCCTAATAGCTTATTGCTGGTTATTGCTGGTGGAGTAGGTTTTGAGTCTTTTTGCCTTTCTTTCCTCATATAACTTTAATTTTCTTATTCTTGCTTTGGAATAATCGTCAGATCTTTTATCTATCCTTTCCAAGGTATCTATGAGGTGTGTGTTAGTCTCTCAGTCATGTCCGTTAGTCGTTAGTCTCTTTGCAACCCCATGGACTGTAGCCCACCAGGCTCCTTTGTCCATGGGATTCTCCAGGCAAGAATACTGGAGTGGGTTGCCATTTCCATCTCCAAACCTATGAGGTAGTAAAGTAAAGAAAGAAGCTATTGAATTCAGAAAGTTTGAATATGATTATCATTTGTTTCAGGGACATGACCATCAAGGAGAATTTAAATATTTTTCTTGGACAAAGATTTTATTTTATTTTATTATTTATTTTTTCTTATTTTTTTTAAATTTTATTTTATTTTTTAATTTTATAATATTGTATTGGTTTTGCCATATATCAACATGAATCTGCCACAGGACAACTATTTCATTGATTTTTATCAGAGTATAGTTGCTTTAGAGGATTTAAATCTTGAAGGCTCAGTTTTCTCATCTGTAAAATGAGGATGATGATAACCACTTCAACAGTAATGATAATAGCTGACTGACATGTGATGCTCGTTTATGAAATGCCAGGCTCTGAGCCAAAGAAATTTGTTGATATTATCAAAGACTTCTCAACATGGTGACAATGTAGATATTTTAAACATTTCTAGTGTATTGAGAAAACAAAATTTATAAAAATTAAGTTATTCATCTGAAGGTTTATGTCTTTGAACTCATCTCTTTCAGGTATTTATTCAATCCCAGTGTTAGCCAGCCTCCAAGGAAGCCCCCAGGGGTCCTGGCATCCTAATAGCCACACGCTGGTAGTCTCCCACAGTGGCCCAGGTTTCATATGTGTGAACATGGGAATACAGCAGAAGGATTGGTCTGTCACTTCTGGAATGAGATTATAAAAGCCTGTGGCTTGCATGAGTTCTCTCTCTCATCACTTGCTCTGGGGGATGGAGTAGCTAACTGCCAGGTTGCAAATACTTTCAGAAGCACACAGAGACATTCACACAGAAATGAACTGAGGTTTGCCAAACTGTGGATTCCTCAGCCCCAGGCCACTCTCAGATGCCTGCAGCCCCAGCTGACATCATCTTTATGAGAGACCTTGAGTCAGAACCACCCAACTTAGCTGCTCTTGAATTCCTGACCCATAGAAATTATGGGATAATAAATGTTTATTGTTTTAAGATGCAAAGTTAAGGAGTATTTTTCTACTGGAGCAACAGATAATGAATACAGTCACCTTCTCAGGGCGTCTTTCCCTGATTCTCCTATTTAAAACTGACTCCCTCCCTTGCTATCCCAGAACTCCCCAACCTCCTTACACTTTTTCTTCTTAGCCCTTATTACCACCTGAAGCCTCTAAAGACAGGGGTTTCTTGTCCATTTCATTTAACACTATATCCTTAGCACGTAGAGTGGCTCACGGCGCATAGTAAGGGCAATCACTAGGAAATGAACAAATGCTCAGCTCCACAGTCTCCACTCTTAAATATGTTTCCTGTCTCATTTGCAAAATAATGCATGAAAATGCCTCCTGGAATGTCTGGTGTTTGTTTTCAAATTTGAATGACCTTTTGCAGTAGGAGGCTATCAATCTTAAGCCATATTTCTGTTAGGACTTATCCCTACTATAAGTCTTCTCAGTCTGTGAATCAATACATAGAAGGAATTTTAAGTAAGATGTCTATTAGAACAAGTAGACCCCAATTCTAATTCCATCTCTACCTCTCATTTGTTTGTAACCATGAAGAATGAACTTTCTTCCAACTTCTTTTTTCTCGTCTTTGCAGTTTCCTTTTTATTCAAACACGTTGTCTTATTCATCTTCGTTATCTTAGGAAAAAGCAAACTATTTTTAATAATTTGCTAATAATTGTGCCTATTTCATCTTCATTTATATTAAAAGTTTTGCCTAGCAACTTTTTGATGATGATCTTAGGGAAAATAAAGGCCAGAAGGCTTGTACTTGCTTGGTCTTGTCATCAGAGCCCAGAGTTAAAGAAGCTTAGATAACATACTTGGAAATTTACAAAGCTGTGTTCAAGGACTTGCACTGACCACCACAGTGGAATATTTGAAGAGTTAAGGCCAGGGGCATCTACCCAAGTCTTTGATCTACAATAGTTGCTAACTTAATGAGGCTTTTAGGTTTAAGGCATCATCTCACCTACCAAAGTCTTTTCTATGGAAGAGGGTGGAGTAAAGAGTGATTTCACAGTAGAGTTTAATACCCACTACCTAGTTTGGGAAAGAATTATTTAGAACATACTTCTTGACTGCTCAGTACCAGCTCTTCTTTGTCATGTATCCTTTGTTCTGAGTTTTGGTAGTATTTGGGTCATCTGCTCTTGTTGATATTCAACACTTCCATTTTCATTTATATCCTCCCTGTTTCTGAAGGTAACTTTGGTCAAGGTTTTGTGTTAATGATAATTTCTCATCTTTCAGTATTTACCTTGTCCTTTCTTCCCATCTCTTTCTCTGTCCCTATCTCATTCTGTATCTTAGGATGTTTTGATTGAAAATAAGAACATTTCAGTTCAAGCTCTTTTGCAAAATATGGACAATCTACAGAGGTGACATAAATGAAAACTGTGAAGATAGAGCTTCAGATGTGGTTTGATCCAGAATTTTATGATGTTACTAGATATCTAGATACTTTTTTCTGGGATTTGCTTGATTCCACTTGGCAGCTTCATCCTATTACTGGTTTCCTTATGGTTTCAAAAATTGGTATTGTCAGGGAGCTCCCACTTCAGCAAACCATACATCCAGAAAAAGAATATGCACCTGTTTTCTTGGGTTCCAGGCTACAACATGAGGATCTGCAAGAGTTCAATTCACAGGCCAGGAAGAGGCTACTGGTTGACCCCTAATATCTATTCTTCTTTCCTAGTAACATAATTGTAGCCAGGCACATATATGCCTAGAAAAAAAAAAACACACAAAACTGTTTTCCATCTTCCTTTGCTGTTAGTGTGACTGTGTGACTGAGTTCTAGCCAATGAGAAGTAAGTGAAACTGTTGTGTACAGTTTTGCTGTTTTTTCCCCTGGAATAAAAAGAGGAAATGAGTGCTTTTTCGTTGCAAGCACTCTTGGAAATATGCAGATAAGAGCAGAACTTGAGGAAGAGAAGAGTAACAAGATAGAAAGAGCTTGGGCCTCTCTGCCGGCACAGAGCAGAATTGTTATACCAGCTTGAGTTGTATCTGATAGAGAAATACACTTTGATCTTGTTTAAGTCACTGCTGGGGCTTCCCCCATAGCTCAGTCGGTAAAGAATCTGCCTGCAATGCAGGTGACACAGGTTCGATCCCTGGGTTGGGAAGATCCCCCGGAGAAGGAAATGGCAACCCACTCCACTATTCTTGCCTGGAGACTCCCCTGGGCAGAGGAGCCTGGTAGACTACAGTCCATGGGGTTGCAAGAGTCAGACACAATTTAGCAACTACACCACCACCACCACTCCCCCAAGTCACTGCTCATTTGGAGTCTCTGTCCCATTCACAGCTGCATCCTTTTAAAAACACCTGCCTAATACTGACACAATCACTGACCTAAGGGGTGAAATGCAAGGATGGGTTCAGCTGAGGTCACACATTCCCCTGCTGAGTTTGGGGTGGAGTCGGCTGATCTCCAAATACAAATTGAAGACTGTTTAGAACAAAGAGGGAAACTACCACCAATTATTCAGTAAGCCTTGATTTCCTTTCTCTACCTCTATTTATTTCTGGTTTTAGCTTTCATAACTAGTTTGCTTACAACTCAGAGATTGCTGTTGGCTTTAAGCAGCCCAAACAGATAAATAAACAACAAAACCAGGAGGTTGTCACGACATCTTAGAAAATGGTGGTACTCAAACCAGGGTCTGGTGACCGCCGTGAAGGGCATGTTGCCCCTTTGCAAAGATGACAGAAGATTGAGATGCACGTCTTCCTTTGATTTTCATTTTTTGTCAGGAAAGGCTGTGTCTTTATCATGAAGAATATGCTCAGTACTTGTTTGTCACTTGAATGTGTTTAATCACCACAGCACAGAGAATTAAACAGGCTCTCCAAAGAGAATCCTGAATGTGCCATTAACCAAGAAAAATGGGGGTAAGAAATAGATTGTAAAAATACGGAAATAGCTCTAAAGGAAAATACATTTCCCCAGTGGCACAAAAGAATAAGTTTTAGGATATATGAATAACGGCACAGTGATATGTACCACAATTATGGAGAGGAATCAGAAATAGGGAGAGAAAAATCTTAGAGTAGACATTTGCCAAGTTCACCTGCTTTCATTTCATTTCATGGTTTGCTTGTTCATCTGGTAATTCATGGATGGGGATTCAGAACTTAGCATGCTGAGAATTTGTTTTCACTGTGTATACGTGGGAGGCAGTTAAGGGTGGGGTGAGCTGGAAGGCAATTCACTGTTCTGCTTGTCCAGATTTACCTGGAAGACCCATTTCACAGATTGAAGTCAACTGCCAGCAAGTAGTATTGTTTACCCTTATAATTTCTCTTGTGTAAAAAATAAAGTCTTTTTGGATTTCAAAAGACATTGCCCCAGACTTTTTGAACAGAGTTAATCAATTTATCTTTAATAAAGTAGAAATCAATTTATCTTTAATAGAGTTAAAAATCTGTATTAAAAATGCATGAAAGTCAGTGGAAGAAGTCCCCACAGTACTCTGGCAAGGAGGATAGAGCAAACACAAGAGTGCAGAAAAACCACCAGCAGATAATGAGGAAATTGCTGTGAAGGTTCTTGTGCTTGCATTTGCATAAGAGCTCCAGCTATGTGCATTGTTTCACCTAAATATTTTATACTATGTCACCTTAGGCTGTATCACACATCAGTCAAAGCTCGGAGCTTTTGCTCAGTCTCTCTCTTTCCATTGTTGTGTGAACAATGTGCTTCAAACACTTGTCTAAACAAGGTCTATTGCTGCTGCAGGCGGCAGCAGTGACTGCTGGGATATCAAACGAGAAGAGTGGGAGAGGAGTTGAGCTGTTGGTTGGTTCCACCGCATGCAAATGCCTGGCCTGGATTAAACCCAGACTTGGTGCCCATTGATTCTGGCTGTTATTGGATATATCTGCCTGGGTTATTGTACTGTAGCCTGCCAGGTTCCTCTATCCATGGGATTCTCCGGGCAAGAACACTGGAGTGGGTTGCCATTTTCTTCTCCAGGAGATCTTCTGAACCCAGGAATCTCACCCAGGTCTCTAGCATTGCAGTCAGATTCTTTACCGACTGAGCTATGAGGGAAGCTCATGGGTATGGGCACCACATGTCTTTAAAGACTTTCCAGGATAGTATGGTGAAAGTGATTGCTTTGTTTGGGCCGAATGGACAGTCACATGTATACAGCCCTCAGTTCTGGTGTTTTTTATAGACTTAAAGGAACAACTTCCCATCCTAGTTAAGTGGCCTGTGGAGAGTATCATTCATTCTCAATGTTTCCGGAAAATCAGATAGAGCTTTTCCTTGTTTGCTGAGTCTGTGCCAAGAATGTACCAAGACCACTTAAGCATCTGACTCCTCTGCTCCAGGCTTGCACACAAGCTCATGGTGGGACCTTGTGGCTCAGAATTAGATGGAGAATGTTCGATATCTCTTGGCAATGACTGAGGGGATGGTTCCTGTCCGTGATCTGGGGGACCAGAATGGCCATTAATGGACAGCATAACATTCTGGGAGAGAGTGGGATAAATAGAGGGAGAGTGGAACACAGAATTCGTCAGTCTAGGGAGCTCAAAATGTTTTCAAGAACAGTGGGCACGGGCCACAACTTGTGATTTATAATGGAACTGAAATTGATATTTGAGTGACTCTTAAGTCTGAGCAAAGAAAGCTCTTGATTTTGATGTAGGGAGTTGACACCTGGAATGAGTCCCTGCCTGCTGAGCTATACTGGTCCCAACTGAGTTAAGCTCTGCACGAAAACACTTCTGTCATGTTGGCGCATGATGCTACATTGTCTATTGTAGAGACCATGGTGCTGGAGGCAGGGGACCGCTAAAGTTAACTCCCTGCCAGGGTCATCAGTGTCCTGGTCCTCTAAAGCCAGAGTTTCTAAAGTCCTTTGATCTTCAGAATCCCCCGGAGAGCTTTAAGCATTCTGATTTTAGGTCTACCTTGACTTACTGATTGGGACCCTTTGGTATGAGTCCTGAGATGAAGTCTTTGAAAAAAAAAGTCTCTGCAGGAGGTTTTGAGGATTGCCTAGAATTAAGAATTGCCTTGAGCAGCACTGCATCATGGTGAAGTGTGGATACTTAGAATCAGACTGTACAGGGTTAACCCCTGTGTTGCTACTTCTGAGCTCTGAGCCTAGACTAGCAACTTCTCTGTATTTCAGTGCTGTCACCTGTAGACAAGGGGAATGATAGTACTTCCCCACTATGCATGAGTGAGGAATAATGTGTGAAGAACTTAGCATAATGTCTGGCATGCAGTCAATACTCTCTATAAATTAACTGCTGCTATTAGCTATTAGGACATGTTAGTCTTTAAGAGCCAGATCTAGTCATAGCTTCTCCATGCATCAAAGACCAGAACAATGATAATAGCAAAGCGTTATGCAGAGGAGGCAATGGTGACCCACTCCAGTATTCTTGCCTGGAAAATCCCATGGATGGAGGAGCTTGGTGGGCTGCAGTTCATGGGGTCGTTAAGAGTCGGACATGACTGAGTGACTTCACTTTCACTTTTCACTTTCATGCATTGGAGAAGGAAATGGCAGCCCACTCCAGTGTTCTTGCCTGGAGAATCCCAGGGACAGGGGAGTCTGGTGGGCTGCCGTCTATGGGGTAGCACAGAGTTGGACACAACCGAAGTGCCTTAGCAGCAGCAGCAGCAGCAGCATGCAATATTTGTTTTGTGTCAGAAAGCACAAGGTTTTTCCCAACAATTATACCATCTCGTCATCACAAGTTCTCCATAAAGTAGGCTGTGTTAGTATCTCTGTTATTTAAAGGAGGTATCTGATATTCAGAAAAGTGAGGTCCTATAACCAGAGTCTCATTCCTTACAGCTAGTGAGTGGCAGTGCTGGGGTTTGAACTCGGGTCTAACTGACCCCAAAGCCCTCGTACCTAATAAGGGCTATCTTCTTCTGCTGTTGTACCTACCATAAATCTCTCCTTTATCTGAAAAAATTATAGAACTGAAAAAAAAAACCCATGTTCACTCAGTACTCCTCCCTGTCTTCTGTGTGTCTGTACCAGCCACAAACTTATTTAATAAAGCCTTATGTTTTTACAGTGTTGAATGTTTTCTCAAATATCTAACACCTTCTTCCTCTCTGCTGAGAATGACTGTCCTTGAACATGGTTTAATCTGCTTCACACAACTATGATCTTGGATAAGCCAGCTTATTGTTTCCTGTATGAACACTGTGAGCATTTTAAGGACAACGAGAGTATTTATTGTCCTTCTTTTACCATCCTCAGGGCCCAGCCCAGTGCAGATGAAATAAGATATCATGGGCAGATGCTCAAAGAGCCTTTGCTGAAAGCAGACTGACCAAGTTTGGGTTCATATACGATTTTTCTTTCTGAAATCTCTCCATTGGAAGTTGAGACTATATTCCCTGCTCTGGAACACTTAAAATTTCTTATTCTCAATTCCATATCCACAGTCTATCTTGGGGAGCCTTAAAAAGATCCAAAAGAATCGAAATTAAGCTTTTGGAGAGATATCTGTACTCCCATATTCATTGGAGCTTTATGCATAAAGGCCAAAAGTAGACATAGTGTAAATGCCTGTCACAGATGAACAGGTGATGAAAATGTGGTGTATACATACAAGGGATTATGACTCAGCCTTCAGAAAGAAGGCAGTCCTGCTATTTCCAGGTCCTTCAGGACATTGTGGACATTGTGTCAAGTGAAATAAGTCAGTCACAGGAGGGCAAATACTGCATGATTCCACTTTCATGAGGGGTATGAGCCCGTGAAATGCACAGAAGCAGAGAGTAGAATGGTGGTTGCCAGGGGTTGGGGAAGGTGAACTGAGGAGTTACTGTTCACCAGGTATAAAATTACAGCTTTTCTAGATGACTAAGTTCTTGAGATCTGCTGTATAATATTGCACCTATAGTTACCAACACTGTACTGTGTACTTAAACAGTTGAGTAGATCTCATCTTAAGTATTATTTCCATAATTAAAAAAAAAACACAGGGTTACTCACATGAAGTGGGAGTGAAACTGCCTTTCCTGTCAGGTTAGATCTGTCTCTCATTTGCCTTTGTCTCTCCTGCCTCTTTACTGCTCCCTGACACCAGCATCCTCTCTACCTGTGGACATTTCATGGTCTCTTTTGTGTTCAGGGAGTAGTCAGATAGACCTTCATTATAGCCTTGAAGGGCTCTATATTTTCCTTCTTAGCATGTTTTCCTAGCATATTGTCCTTTCAAAGCCTTTTTTTTTCTTTTTAAAAAGATGCTTACTTAAATTTATGTTTTCATTTTTTGGCCGCATTGCATGGGATCTTAGTTCTCTGACCAGGGATCGAACCTGTGTCCCCTGCAATGGAAGTATGCAGTCTTAACCACTGGAAAACCAGGGAAGTCCCTCAAAGCCTGTTTATCTGTGCCTTTACTTGACTTATGTCTCCACTCTCAGAATGAAGTGCCTATTTTGCACACAATATTTTCTCTTATCAGAGTACCTGGTCCTCACAGAATATTTTATGAATGAGTGGATGGATTTATTATTGTTATATTTGTGAAAAATAAGCATGGAGAGTAATACAAGTCAAATGGTCTCAGTCACAAAAAGGGAATAATTGACTCACATAATTGAACACGTCAGGTTTCAATTCAGGAATGGAGGCAAAAGGAGGCAGATGCTTAAACAGTGAGCATCAAAATCTGCTTTTCTACATGTCTCAGCTTCACTTATATTACCTTCATGATTAGGAAGTCTATTATCTCATGGTGAATAGGCTGCCACCAGCTACAGGCAAGTATACTCACAATTTCATCATCTCACTGAAAAAAAAGCTGTTTTCTTCTCCATTCTTCCATCAGAAGTCCTGGACTTGAATGTCACTGGCCCAACTTGAATAACATACTCATGTCCTGAACCAATCACTGTTGCCTGGAGGGAGGATCATGTGAATGGTCCAGGCTTTGATCATGCCCATGCCAGGATCTGGGGAGGGTGCGCTCAGCCCCACTAGCAAAGTGTATTCTGAGAGTTGGGGAGGTATTTTCCCCTTGCTAGGTCCTAGATGTTATCCCCGGAAGGAAGAAGATGGGGTCCTGGAGAGACAAAACTCACAATTATTCACTGTGGTTCAAACTACTTCTAAGTCTGATGAGTGTCCCTGAAGTTAAGAAGTAGAAAAGCTCTTAGAAAGAAAAAGCTCATTAACTAAAAGAACTCTCTAGATTACTAAATGAGGCCCTCAACGGCAAATTTCAAAGTAAAGGCAAAAATTATCTGTACCAGCGTACTCTTCACTTCTTTGCTAGTAAGAACCTTCACTGTGATTTATTATGGTGAAGAGGTGAACCCTGAGCCGGGCGGAGCACACTGTGGATGAAAGACAGCGCAGGATGGAGCAGGGCTTAACCAACGCAATGATCTGTACACGTGTGCTTCCTTGAGTGGAAATTACAGAGCCTCCTTCCACCCATATCTCACCAAGTCAGCCAGGCTTTCTAGGCTTCTGTATGTCCTACTAGCTTCTGTTTTCACTACGTTATTCCAGGGACCCCAAGAATGGTCCAAATGATGGGAAATGGTCTAGCTGTCTATAGTAAGGCTTTAACTTCCTAGTGAAATTCTCTTGGATAATATATTTATCTCTAACCTGAGGTAGCAAGTGCTTGACTTTCATTTTGGGCTCAGCAATCATTCATCTTCTTAATGCCATCAGTTTTTTTTTCCCCCCTGGAGAACTAGCCCTCCTGCAGTGAATGTGGGCTTGCATGTACCACTCTCCTGCTACAGAAACTGAAAGGTGAGGAGAGGAGAGCAGACTCCTCCTCTGCCAGTTCTTTGAAAGAGCCAGGGGCTGGATGTGTGGCTTGAGTTCAGCCAGTCAGATGCTCTCTCTTGTGACTTAATTCTTGAAATAGTGATACAAGCCTAAAAATTTGGAGGAATTTTCATGGCTGTTGGTGGCAATGGTAGTAACAAGAGTGGTATCACCTGTAATATACTTGACTAGACTATTTCTGAAGAGAGTTACTATGCGTCCTGTTTCTATCAAAATCACCCCTGCAGAGCCCTGGCTGTCCCCACACCCTACTTCCCAGCTGCTTATTGGAACTGAGCCATTTAAATCGTTCCAATGAATCCTTCTTGCTAAAGGTCATCCCAGTTTGTTTATCTTCCTTGAAGCCAGGAATCCCAACTGATGCCTTTTTTTTTTTTTAATTGCTTAAACTGTATTTTATAGGTAAGTAATTCTAATTCCAAATTCATCCACCTTCTGGAAAAGCTTGCACCTTAGGGTGAAGCCACTGGGCTGGGACTCAGAAGCACTAAATTTAACCCTCAGTGCTGTAGCCATTTAGGTGTAGGATTTCAGTAAGTTATTTAATGTCCATCTCAGTTTCTTCATGAAATGGGAATAGAAAGACTTTCTGAGCATAAGGATATTGTGAGTGCCAGAAAGAATGTGTAGCAGAGTCCTGAAAAGATAAAAGGCCATGTAAACTATCAATGTGAGATAGAATTATGTGGATCATCCATGAGTGGATGAATTTAATCGAATTCTTCAGGGTTGCAACTTTATTCTACCTCCACTCAGCACATGCTAATTACTGACATTGGGATTCATGTATTCATTCCAGAGACTTTTATTAAGTGCCCACTATGTGCCAGTCACCAGTTTCTAATTAGCATTTTTATAAGGAATTTATCATTTGCTACGTGTCTGTCATCTTCTTCCACTTCTACAGAATACATGAGTCAGATCTCCATGCCTGCAGGAGGAAATCACTGACTAGTTTCCAGATGTCCTGCCTCCATTGCTGAGTATCTTTTTCCTCCTAAGAAAGCCTTGATGAAACAAGGGCAGCCAGGAAGCAGCCTTTCTTTCCTGCAATGCTTTTACTTTCCCCAACCAAAAAAAATTTTTTTTTCAACTGTGTAAGTCTTGGTGCTATATCCCCCACCTCTACATACACCTGCCCCAGCATTTCTCAAGTTGTCCCTGCTGGCAAGGGGAGAAGACCCTGATTAGCAAGCATTAAGACTTTGATATCAGTAAGTTCTGGCAGAACAAGCAAGGAGGCAGGTGATAATGTTCCCAACTAAAGAAATTTATTTTCTGATAAGAATCAAAAAGTAAAGAAAAAAGGTGAGATCTTCAGTTCAATAACTGAGTGCAGTGCACAAGTCTTGAAATGAAATGTATGTGATATGCACTGAAAGCTACATTGTGTGATCAGCAGGGCAAAATTTCAGAAAATGGTCGCAGGTAATAGTGATGACTTGGAAACCTTGACAAATGGAGTTTACCTGAAATGAGCTAAGGATTTGCTTATTCTTGTAGGAACCTAAGTAGACCCTTCTTTCTTGCAAAGTATTATAGAATCAGTTTTTCTTGGAGATTTATTTGTCTACTGTAATAGAGCTACGAAATGATCCTAGCTGCAATTACTATCTAGCTAATTCCAATGATGTAGGGGGTGAGACCTGAGGTGAAGTTGACATTTTTAATGTCAACTATTCATAATTCTTAAAGGAACACAAAGAAGAGAAAATTTGGCTGCCACCTAATTATTCATGGTGATTCAATATTTCTGGAGTGCCAGCTCTACCAAGGGCACATGAGAGTGAGCACAAGAGCACATTTCGAGAGGGGCCCTTTGCTTTTGTTCCTCAAAGCTGCTTGTTTTACTGAGGCGGACGAGCCTCCCTCTGCTGGGACTGGCTTCTGTTTACCACTTAAAAGCAAGCCTTTGCAAGAGGTGACCCATAGGAATGTGGATTCTCAAAATGTGGGACCTTAAAGGGACCTTGGAAATCATACATTCAACCTCCCCTCCCTGCCCCTGCCACATTTCCCCCCCAGAAACTCAAGCTGTAGGACCTAAGGGAGTTGTAAGATGGTGACACATGTCATACTGGAATAGAAAACTAAGAATTTTGAAATCCTTCCACCAGCTATATTGTCTCTCCATTTTTGAAAAACAGAACCAATTTGAAGATATAGCACAGTTTATATACCAGGTTATAAATGGCTCTATCAATCTATGAGATAGGGTCTTTGCATCCCCTTTCTTAGGGGTTATTTTGTTCATTTTAAATAGATTGTTTTCTAAACTCTTGTGGAGTGGAGGAAGGGAGAGGCAGATGTCAATTTCCAGAAAACATCTTCTGTGAGAGCAAACAGAGAAGACTAGAGAGTGTGAGAAATTCAGCTTCCGGAGAGAGGCTCAGTGGGCTTGATGACCTTGATGTTCATGCTATAGTTGTTATGGCAACAGGAAAGTGAAATGATGGTTGCTAAGGGACACCGAACTGAAGCAATCTCCATTACTTACTGGTCACTCCACTTTGAAACTCAGAAATCCACCCCAAGCTGGAATGAGTCAGCAAAACAAATTTTTAAAGATGGAGTTAAAATCGGGTTACATTTAGTACTTTTTGTTCTTGAAGAAGGTCCCAAGATTTGGTCATGGTTGGAGCAATTGTTTTAAAGGCCTCAGATGACTTAAATGCGGTAAAATCTTCCAAATGGGAGGCATTCTCATGTGGCCACGTCTGCAAACCTTTGCAGGCACCATGCCACCGTTTCATTTACAAACAGATGAGTTTTGAAACAGGTAATATATTCACAGTGTCAATCTTTGCCTCAAGAAAGGTCAATATAATTAGTGAAGAGAAAGCTCAGGCTGTACCTGAAAATGACTAATGAGTCATTGAGTGGAATGTTGCCCTGTGCCATCTTGGGGGAACTGTCAGTGACATCAAAGTTCATTTTCCTGAGCGATGACTCTCACCCTCCCTCAAAAATTTCCCGGTGTACGGAGGATACTTTGTTGACCAAGTAATGCTGGGAAACAGTGACCACAGTGGAATTAAATGCCCTGTGTTGTGATGCTCAGGTTGGAGACCACATGCATGAGTCATGTGGAGATGTCCTCTCTCCATCTGGTACACAGTAGGCACTCAATATATATTTGATAAGTTGTGTGGGTGACAAGAAGGGACAGACGACTGTATGCATGCAGCCTGTGGATGAACATTTTTGGACATGTGCAGAGATACATGAAAAATGGTTCCTGTCCTTTAACCCTTCTTCTTTCATTCTTTCCCTCCTGCCTGAGCATCTTTCTTTCTTTATGCATACATTTCCTGAACATTTCCTATCTGCCAGGTGCTGGAGATACAGTGATAAGTAAGGGTATGCACTTAGCCTTCAAGAGGCATGTTCACAGTAGGATCGTGGACTTGTAAACAACTGTGACAGGCTGCAAAGTGTGATCATGGAGGTATGAGTGATGCAATGGGAATAGAGAAGAGCCAGCACTGTCTGGGGGTGTCAGGTGGGCGCTGAGAGAGGCATCCTCGTGCAGCATCCTTAACCATGGGTGTGCGTGCTCATGCATGTCCTCTCTCGCATGGGTGTGTGCGAGAACTTGTTTGTGGGTGGTGTTGGTGATTTGTGCCAGGGAGGTTCCTTGGGAAGCAGATACCAAGTTAGAGGTAGGCATGGAAGAGGGTTAATACCAGTGGAGGATGAGAGGAAGGGAGGAAGAGTGGGCAGGGAAAGCCTTCAGACCATGAAGTAGGGCTGGCACCTAGGACCGGTAAGGTGAAAGGAAGGCCTAGGAGCCTCACATTGTAGGATAGACCTGAGAGAGTCTCAGCTCGTCCAAAGGGAGCCCTGGTGTGAAGGTTACCTGCAGAGGCATTTCAGGACATGTCAGGCCTGTACCATGCTGTGCTTCAGTCTTGGCTGGAGTGTACCTGGGACTGGGGGGCCTCCGCTAAAAATTGAAGCAGATTCTGATACAACCATGGTGGAGACTGAGAGCTAACTGCACTCTCTGTTTCTGTCTCTCTCATTTTTCTTTCTCCTTCCCTCCACCCACCCACTATTGTGGTAAAAAAACACACAACATAAAATTTACCATGTTAGCCATTTTCAAGTGTACAGTCATGTTAAGAATATGCACATTGTTGTATAACAGTCTCTGGAACTGTTTCATCTTGTACAACAGAAATTTGATATCTCCCAAACAACTTTCCTTTCTCCCCTCTCACAGTCCTCCAGTGACCACCATTCTATTTGCTGTTGCTAAGAGTTTGATTCTATTCTGCTTTCTGTGACTGGCTTATTTCACTAAGCATACTGTCCTTAAGGTTCATCCCTGTTGTAGCATGTGTCAGAATTTCATTCTTTTCTCAGGCTGAGTAGTATTCCCTTGTAGGTATGGATCACACTTTTTTACTCATTCATCTGTTGATGGACACTTAGGTTGATTCTACCTGTTGGGTATTGTGACTACTCAAGATGAACATAGCTGTGAAGATATTTCGTC
This sequence comes from Bos grunniens, assembly GCF_055505025.1. Taxonomy (NCBI): domain Eukaryota; kingdom Metazoa; phylum Chordata; class Mammalia; order Artiodactyla; family Bovidae; genus Bos; species Bos grunniens. Next base: position 36,471,577 of record NC_141186.1, read on the forward strand.
AAGATGCCATTGTCTTTTGAAGGAGATGTGAGTGGTATACCCCCATGACTTCGGCACTGTTAGAGGTCACATCTCTTTTTGGATGGATTGCCACAATGCATAAATGGAGATGCCCATCATCCAGATGTTTGGGAGTAGCCGGATGATTGATACCAGGCTACTGTTTTAATATCCACGTTTATTCTGATAGTTTCTTTTGGGCAACTCCTTCTCTGAGAAATTGTCCCTCTCTGCACACAAAGACATGCCACCTTGCAATCATGATTATTTTATGTAACTATACTTCTAAATGACTTCAGCAGTTTGGATGAAAATAGACTCCTGAGTAAAGTGAGTCTTTTCATTGGTTGGGCTCAGCTATGAGATGTTCTGACCTGGGAATTTGGAATTGGGACACAGGGATGAGAGGGAGCTGGTTGGTGGCACTGGATCTGGGAAGCAGTATGAGAAAGCGTTGAGGTAGCTGTGTTTCACTAGCTGTTAAGAAGAAGCAGAGAAATCTGGGCTTGAGAAGAATGTGCACATGAGGAGTGAATAACTGAAAAGAGCAAGACAGAAAATAGCTTTGCCCCAGCTCTTCCAGTTTCAGTTTCTCAACAGCCTTAAAATTCCATGAGATATTCCTGACCCTTAGAAAAATTTCTCCTCTTAAGGCAGTCTGGGTGGGTTTCATTTTTGGTAACCAAATAATTCTGAACCTTTGTTAAAATGAAACTAACCTTAATCTCTTCTGATATACCAGCCAGAGTTTTCACCCTGTGGCTGAGAGCAAGCTAACCTGATAAGAAATAACCCTGCTAATTTGTGAACTAGAGAAGAGATGTTAGTCCTGGACTCAATTTTAGCTCCCATCCTGCTACTTTTTGACGGTGTGACCTTGGACAATTGCTTACTCTTTGGGCTGAAATTACTGCATTTGTAAAATGAGAATTGCTCCTGGCTTATAAAATACTGTGCTTTGGGAGTGTGTGTGATGCGATGGTCTGTGACAAGTACCAATGGCTGCCGTGTTTTGGCTGCACAGTTGGTGGAAAGGCAGAGGGATTAGTTGGTGTTTTGTAAAAGATAATGAGACTAAAATATATATTTGGACTTGCATGTTGTGCACATTAAATATGTTGTTACTGTTTAGTAACCTATCAGGAGAATGACACCTGATGCTGTGAATCAAGTTTGGTGCACAAACTATCATCACTACAGTAGCTCATTGAAGGGCTACAGTGGGATGGAAGATTCTCAAAGGCCATGATGGGAGAATGGATCTGGATGAGTTATCTCATACTTCCAAGACAGGCCTCCCCATGGGGAAAATGGAAATAACAGTGCTCTGCTTTATTCATGGTGATTTTGTGAAATCAAGTCAGGTAAAGTGTATTAAAGCGCTGTGAATTCTCCGAGTGCTTTTCAAATGTGAGGACTTGGTTATACTTATTTATAAAATTTATTCACTTGTAATTTATTTTGAGTTTTGCTATCATAAATAAAATTCTTTTCTTATACAGTTGATTTATTTTTAACTTTTTTGTTTTATATGATAATATAGTTGATTAACAATGTTGTGTTAGTTTTAGGGGTACAGCGAAGTGATTTAATTATATATTCATGTATCTATTCTTTTCCAAGTTCTTTTCCCATTTAGCTTGTTATATAATATTGAACAGAGTTCCCTGTGCTGTATGGTAGGTACTCGTTGGTTATCTATTTTAAATATAATGCGTACATGTTAATCCCAAACTCCCTGACTAAGGGATTGGTGTTATGAATAAGAATAGGTAGGATTTATACTAGCAGAGAAAGACAAGGAAAAGGAATTCCAGGAAGGGAGAAGATCATGAAGACAGATAGAAGTAAAATTGTATGTGATCTCTTGCTCTCTCTCTCATCTCTGTATCTCTCTCTATTACTACCCCTCTCTCTCCATGTCCATTCCTGTCGTCTCCAGAGATAGAGATAGCTGTGTAGAAAGATACAGAAATATACAGAGATAAGGACAGGAATGAGGAAGGAGTTGATGGAGGAGGGTGGGGGAACAAAGCTCACCTGACCTCAAAGGAATTTCCTAGGATTTGAAGAATAGAACTATACATTGAGAACTATTTGCTAATGGAAGCATTTAATCTAACATGGAAAAGTATTGGGACATAGTGAATATTGGGACATATTCCATTTTCTTTGGTTACCCAGTATCCAAGCCCTGTTATATTTACAGCAAAACTCTCCTATCAAGGGTAGTTCTTTCTGGGAAACTGAGGGGGCCAACATAGGTTGAAGATGACCCTGAGACAGACGTTTGTCTGTATGTGGTTCACTGGGATGCACTCTTCGGAGAAATGCCTGTAAGGGAGACAGGAAAACAGGATGATGTTGAACTGTGTTGTAGTTTGTCAACCCACAGGAGCTCTGAGTCTGGGATGGTCCTTTGCTGCTGCTGCTGCTAAGTTGCTTCAGTCATGTCCGACTCTGTGTGACCCCAAAGACCGCAGCCCACCCAGCTCCCATCCCTGGGATTCTCCAGGCAAGAACACTGGAGTGGGTTGCCATTTCCTTCTCCAATGCATGTAACTGAAAAGTGAAAGTGAAGTCGCTCAGTCGCGTCTGACTCTTAGCGACCTCATGGACTGCAGCCCACCAGGCTCCTCTGTCCGTGGGATTTTCCAGGCAAAAGTACTTGAGTGGGGTGCCATCACCTTCTCCGCTGGGATGGTCCTTTAATGATGTCCAAATTGAGGCATGGGGGCCAGACTTTAGTGTCCCTGTATCCATTGGCATTGATTATGGGCTGCCCCTAAAAGAGAATGTACCCCAGGGTGAGGCGACCCCTCCCACTGGAGGATGATTCCTTGGGAAGGGCATCAGTAGGTGACATCCCAAGGGGTGGGAGGAGCTGGCCGTGGATGACAGCATCCCCTCCTTGGGCCACTTTCCCTGTCTCTATGCTGCCTGGCTGCTCTGGCATGTGCACTTGTGTGAGAGCAGCCCATCCTGGTCTCTCACCACAGAATTTAAATCTTGAGCAAAGGAAACAGAGAAGAAGGACCCATTAGTATTCACTTGGGGCCATGACAGCAGCTGCAGGCATGCTTGTCTTTTGAGGTTTGTGGAAGCAGTAACTAGCCCAAATATGTCTGATACCCGGCTTTCCAGTGTCTCATGGTTCCTTAGCATTTCCACGTCCTGGCTCTTGAATCTCTGATTGATACTGTCTTTCTAATATCCTTCCAGTAAATTTCTTTTTATCAGTAAACACTGAGAGTTCATTTTGGTTTCTTGGACTTAGGAATTCATGACTAGTTTATTTATTTATCTAGGGCTTCACTGGGTCTGTGTTGCGGCATGTGGGCTTCTCGTGGCGGTGGCTTCTCTTGTGTGGAGTCCAGGCTCTAGGCAGCACGGGCTTCAGCAGTTGCAGCACAAGGACTCGGTAGTTGCAGCTCATGGGCGTAGCTGGCTCTGTGGCATGTGGAATCTTCCCAGACCAAGGATCGAACCTGTGTCCCCTGCATTGGCAGGTAGATTCTTATCCACTGTACTACTAAGGAAGTTTGGACTTAGGAATTCTGATTACTAAAAGCAATGAATGCCAAAAGAGAAAGAGGAAAGAAGGAAAACTAAATTCTAGAATAATGCTGATTATCTATACTAGTATTAAAGGAAGAAACTATCTTTTTAATAAGATATGACAATGGTAATAATAAGTTGACTATTATTTCCCCATCCCCTCAGACTTCACATCTTTAACCCCAGAGAAGGATAAAAAAGAGATATAATTTTGTTTCAAAAAATACATTTAAAAATAACTTTACAAAATGAGCAATTTGATGGGCTGTGTCAGAGGTGGCGTACATTTGGTGACACAAGTTCAATCCTTGATCCGGGAAGATTCCACATGCCACAGAGCAACTAAGCCTGTGAACTGTAACTACTGAGTCCTTGCTGCCACTAATGAATCCCATGCCCCCTAGAGCCTGTACTCTGCAGCAAAGGTGGCATACACCTCCTCTGCATCACATTATCAAGCATATTTGCAAAAACAAGTGGATTTTCAGAAGATGGATCTGATTAAGTGGGTTAAGCTAATCAGTTGAGAAAAATGGGAAACTGCCACTTGACATATTAACATCTTCAGGGGCAGGACAGGCAAAGTCATATTAAGAAGTATAGAAGCTGGTTAAGACTTTGGTGGCAGTTCTGTGAAGGCCTCTCTGGCTAAATCAGAATTAAAGGTTGAAGGGTGTACATAGAACATGAGGTGAGTTGGGGATACCATTGGCTCTTGGGGCACATACTCAAGGTAGCAGCCCCTAGTAGACTTTCCAAGAAGTGGAAAAGAAAGGTGAGGGATAGGGTAGCTTAAGTATTAATGACAGCATGTTTGGGGTGTTGAAGTCTTTGACTAATGGCTTAATAAATCATGGATTAATAGAGAGGTCTCTGGTGGGGAAATCAGAGTTCTCAACCAATCAACTGATATGTAGATAGAATGCTCCCTGGGTTAGGTTATTAAAACTCTGTTAGAATGTACTTATCAAAGCAAGTGGTACTAAATGGGAGACTAAATTGCCTTTCCTTGTTGACTGGATTGAAAGCAAATCAGCTCAAGTTGGTCCCCCGCCATCCGCATGTTATCCCTTTTGGAGCGTGCCTGCTGATAGAGGAAATGGATCCCAGCAGGAACAGATCTTGAAGTGTTTAATCTCTTACTGATGCTGCTGCAGCGTTGACCGGCTTGAAAGAGCCCGGCTAAAAATTGGAATTTCTGTTTCTTAGACTCTTGAGAATGGGGATAATATGAAAACCCTAGCAGAAGGTATCAAACTTCCTTTCTGGGAAAATTGTGTTGCAAGGTGTTGGGCTTGGAAGAATAAAGAATACTCTTTGGGCAGGTTGGTCAGAAACCTCCTCAGTGAGGAGGTGATATTTCGGGCGAGACCAGTAAGATCAGAAGGAGCCAGCCATGCAAAAAGGTTGGGGATGAGGCTGGGTGTGGTAGGGAAGAATGTTTTAGGCAGAGGAAATTGCGCCAAGAGGAAAGAATTTGGTTTGGTGGGCAGTGTGGCTGAAATTAGTAAGTAGGGGAGGATAGTGGAAGGGGAGGGGGCAATTGGGTACTAGTCATTGTTAGAGAGGCAGGAAGGGCAACAGTATACTTGGCCAAGTAGACTACGATACATAGTTTGGATTTTTGTGGCATCTAAGAAACTAAAACAAACTACTGATTATAACAAAAAAGAAACAGACTTATAGGTACAGAGAACAACCAATAGTTACCAGCGGAGGAGAGGGAAGGGGGAGGGGCAAGATAAGGGTAGAGGATGAAGAAGTACTAACTACTGTGTATAAAGTAAATAAGCTATAAGGATATATTGACAACACAGGGATTATAGTCAATCAGTTCAGTTCAGTCGCTCAGTCGTGTCCGACTCTTTGCGACCCCATGAATGGCAGCACATCAGGCCTCCCTGTCCATCACCAACTCCCGGAGTTCACTTAAACTCATGTCCATCGAGTCGGTGATGCCATCCAGCCATCTCATCCTCTGTCGTCCCTTTCTCCTCCTGCCCCCAGTCCCTCCTAGCATCAGAGTCTTTTCCAATGAGTCAACTCTTCTCATCAGGTGCCAAAGTTTGGAGTTTCAGCTTTAGCATCAGTCCTTCCAATGAACACCCAGGATTGATCTCCTTTAGAATGGACTGGTTGGATCTCCTTGGAGTCCAAGGGACTCTCAAGAGTCTTCTCCAACACCACAGTTCAAAAGCATCAATTCTTCGGCACTCAGCTTTCTTCACAGTCCAACTCTCACATCCATACATGACTACTGGGGAAAAACCATAGCCTTGACTAGACGGACCTTTGTTGGAAAGTAATGTCTCTGCTTTTCAATATACTATCTAGGTTGGTCATAACTTTTCTTCCAAGGAGTAAGCATCTTTTAATTTCATGGCTGCATTCACCATCTGCGGTGGTTTTGGAGCCCAGAAGAATAAAGTCTGACACTGTTTCCACTGTTTCCCCATCTATTTCCCATGAAGTGATGGGACCAGATGCCATGATCTTCATTTTCTGAATGTTGAGCTTTAAACCAACTTTTTCACTCTCCTCTTTCACTTTCATCAAGAGGCTTTTTAGTTCCTCTTCACTTTCTGCCATAAGGGTGGTATCATCTGCATATCTGAGGTTATTGATATTTCTCCCGGCAATCTTGATTCCAGCTTGTGCTTCTTCCAGCCCAGCGTTCTCATGATGTATGCTGCATATAAGTTAAATAAGCAGGGTGACAATATGCAGCCTTGACGTATTCCTTTTCCTATTTGGAACCAGTCTGTTGTTCCATGTCCAGTTCTAACTGTTGCTTCCTGACCTGCATATAGGTTTCTCAAGAGGCAGGTCAGGTGGTCTGGTATTCCCATCTCTTTCAGAATTTTCCACAGTTTATTGTGATCCACACAGTCAAAGGCTTTGGCATAGTCAATAAAGCAGAAATAGATGTTTTTCTGGAACTCTCTTGCTTTTTCACAATATTTAATAATAATTATAAATGGAATATAACCTTTAAAATTGTGCATCACTGTTGTACACCTGAAGACTATTCAACATTGTACAACAACTATACCTCAATAAAAATGTTTGGATTTTACCCTAAGTTTAATGGTTTTTAAGGTATAATGTGATCAGATTTCTATTTATAAAAATCACTATGACTTCCACAAGGAGAATGGAGTAGGGGGAAAGGAGTGGAACCAGGCAATTACAGTACAGGAGACATGATAATGGCTTGGTCTAGGGTAGTGATGCCAGTGGAGGTCGAGAGAGACTGATGAATTAAGGGTATAATTATGTGGCAAAAAATGAGGGTCGACTGATGGTTTGGCTGGTGGAGAGGGATCGTTAGAATGGGAGGCAGACAGTATAATACCCAGGTTTCTGTGTTGAGTTTATTGATGGTATGTGGTCTGTTGGGCAGTGTTATATTCTTACATTTTATTCTGTTGAGCTTTTGCTAAGTCAGGGTCTCAGTTGTTCCTTCTCCCCCATCATGCCTGTCCAGTGTCCAGAGACTGAAAAAAAAAAAAAAAGAAGAAGAAAACCCAGCTTCTCTCCTATGCAAGCTATGCCTCTTGCCAATAGAAATGAAAAATGGAGCTCCTTTTGGGTTATCAGCACTGCATGACTCACCTTGTTCGCATGCAGTGCTAGATTCCTGAATGATTTAGAATCAGCTCTTCCTGCTCAGCCCTAATATGAATGCATTGCCTGTTGATTATTTCAGACACAACTTATTACCCTGAATTTAAGACTCCTTCAGCTTTGTTTCAATTATGTGGCAATGAGTGTGCGCATTAGAATGGCCAAGCAATAGCTAGGATTTAATTGATTTAATTTGCATATCTCATTCTGAAAGAATTATATGTTATAAATTCACCCGCTGGCAGGACCTGACCACTGCTGCCTCCTTTGTGAATGCAAAATTAGCTTCCCTGAAGGTTTTCCCAACCCTGGTTGCCTTTCGATCACTTAAATTCGTGGTGTTTGTTCCATCTTTTAAGAGGAGAGTACTGAACCCTCTTGTAAATGAATGTGAGTTCAGGGGAAGCCTGTGAGTAAGGCTAGATTGCTTATGAGAGGACCAGTTGACAATGAGACTAGTCTCACTTTGGAGCCATCTCCAAGGGATCTTTCAGGAACTGTTTCTTTGGGAGCTGAAGTCAAAGCAGATGCTTCTTTGATGGAAAGAATAATGGGAAAGAGAGTTAATGTATCTTTCTGGGCAAAAGTATCTTTCTCAGATATCTGGATACTTGTGTGCATATCACTGGAAGTTAGAAAAGAGAATGTGTAAAATGCAAACTGTTGGAAATCTTATTTTTCATATGTATACCTGTATATAAATTATATTACACATATAAATACACACAAACACATATACAGCTGGTTAATCACCAAGAGTGCACCAGTACATTTATATTGGGCTTCCCTGGTGGCTCAACGATAAAGAATCTGCCTGTTAATGTAGGAGACATGAATTCAGTCCCTAGATTGGGAAGATCCCCTGGAGAATGAATGGCAACCTACTTCAATATTCCTGCCTGGGAAATCCCATGGACAGAGGAGCCTGGTGGTGGTGGTGGTATAGTCGCTAAGTTGTGTCCAACTCTTGAGACCCCATGGACTATAGCCTGCCAGGCTCCTCTGTCCATGGGATTCTCCAGGCAAGAATACTTCAGTGGGTTACCATTTCCTTCTCTACTAAATGGGGCTTAATGACATCCACCTCACTGGACCATGAAGGGGCTCAAGAGAGACAAAGACTCCTAAAGTTCTCTCCACAAGGCTTGGTACCCAAGAAGTGTTCCATACACGGTAAGTTTGTTGTGAGCAGTGATCAGGAACACTCCCGGGGGCCTGCAGCATTCCCTGAGGGAAAGGAGCGGGGCACCCACCTCCCCAGTCTGATAGCGCCAGGAAACACTGGCGCACGGCCCTCCTTGCGGAAGCAGCCTGATGGATTGTAATCTATGGGGTCACAGAAGAGTTGGACTTGACTTAGTGACTAAACAACAACAAAGTTGTATTAGCTGATGAAGTACTGAAATACTTCCACAGCACTTGCTAAGTAGCTGCTGACTTCACATGCTTCTCTTGCCACCCCCGAAAACGCTGGTCTCCCCATGATAGAGCAGCTAAAGTGGCAAAACTTGGCCCTTGGAGGGTGCCTCCATGCCCCTGTCCCAGTCTTACGGCCAGCATCTGTTCTAAATGATCCATGAGTTTATAGGTTGCTGACTATTTTGTATATTATCTGTGTGGAATGGGCATGTAATCAAGGTCTGGCTAAATGTGTCTCCTTTCCCCTTGATTGGTTCAGTGATGAACATAGGACCTCGGTTCAGTCCAGTAAGTTTCAGTCCCAAGATACGTGATGGACATGTTAGAAAAAGGAGGTTTCTCTCATTCTGCTGGTGTTGCTAAGCAGATCAGCATCTGGTTGTCAACTTGCTACTGTGAGGAGAGCTAGACCATCTTGGAAAGCAGAGTTGAGCTATGAAAAGAAACCCAGATTCCTAATGGATACCATCTAGGCATTTGGATTCTGGCACGCTGATGCCTATAGAGAGAGACCTTGGCTCTTTTAGTTTTGTTGGCAGTAATACCCGTTTCAGCTTAACTCAGTCATGGTAAGGTCCTGCCATGTGTAAGTGAAGAGACCTGACTGGTACCTCTTACCCAGTAGAGTAACCCACTGGGACTCTTGGGAACAACACCAATTAAGAGGCAAGTGGATTTAGAGGACTTTGCCAAGGATGTAAAAATGGAAATGTCAGAAAATGGGAGGAGAACCCACACAGTTGCTTGTACAAAGAGCTGTCGGTCAAGGTGAATGTATTTTATTTTCTTAAGTAAGTCTGGGACCAGAAGTCACCTTTGCATACTGACCATGCATGCAGCCTCCTTTTTCTGTTGAACTTGCTCATATGCAATCCATATAATCTACTTTCCATCATTTTATTTGTTTTAAAACCACTACTTAAAAATCAGCAGTTCAAAGGGAAATGCCAGTAAGGCATTTTCCTTAACAGCACTGGATCTGAAGAAGTGAATTTTAATTTAAAGATGTTTTATCATAATGCCCTCAAGCACTGTATTCTTTTCCTCCTGGGCTTATATCAGTTTGTTTGAAGACCACTTCATTTTGTCACTTGTACTTTTTGATTTCATAGTAAACTAGCTTAATAATAATGTTGTAGTATCAATAATAATATTGATCACTTACTCCATGCTGAAGACTCGTTTAAGCTCTTTGTATGCAGCTAGCCTGTGAGGATGGCAACCATTGTTAACCCCATTTTAGAGATGAGTAAGCTAAGGTGTTGAAAGACTGAAATGTGCCCAAACTTATACAGCTAGTAAGTGCAAAGTCAGGTCATTGAGCTCACTTTTATAGGATTCTTTTTTTCTATTTTGTACACACATATGGAAAAAACTAACCTTCAAAGGCCTAGGTTTTATGCTCTCTGACATTCATTTTATGTGACTTTTAATTTCTTAGTCCTTCAATGATGTCTTACTTCTCTGTATATCACCTCTAAGTCAATAATTTATAAGACCTCTCATTAGCAACAGGTAATAACTCTTTTTTTCTGGGCAACTCTGATGACCAGTCTCTCTAGCCATCTCCCCTCCCTGTTAAAAGTGATTGCCTTCCATGCATCATTTTGTGTGATTTCTGAAACATCACAGCCAATATTTATCCTCGGTTGCTTAATAAATACAGTGAGCACAGCAGCCCTAAGTATTTCGTAAGAACCACTCCTTGATTTCTCAGCAGTAATGAATCTGTCGACCAGAGGAGCAGCCTGGAGGGATGCTATTTTTTGTAGAATGGGATGAAAAATTTTGCCCATAAAACAAAACCAGAAAATCTGGGGTTTCCCTCAGTGCTGTTACCTGATTTTTCTCCACTCCGATGGCTTTAATCTCTATGATGGTTATCTCTCTGCACCATGACAGATGCAAATAATTTCTCAAGTGACTGTTAAGAGATCCAGGCTTAGACCAGTTCGGATTTTTGATAGGCATTAAAGTAGGCATACATTCCTTTACAGAAGTGTTTCTTACAAATGCCAAAGCAAGACATACAATAGATGATAAAGTCTCATATCTTTCAAATTTAAATTCTTTGTAAAACATGTGCAAGTCAAGCCCCCTCCTACTCACTGAGAGGAAATTGTTTTTACCCACAACACATCTTTTCTGAACTGCCAACTGAAAAAGAAATATGACAAAAACAAAACAAAAAAAACTTCATGGGAAAACTATCCTAGAACCTCTTAGCTTATTAGTAGTGAGGAGAAAGCAGAGCAGTTCTTGGTAATGAAGTCATTCTAGCAGTTGCTTCCTGTGTAAGACCTGCCTTTCTTAGCATATAACGAGTGTTCCTTGACAGAAGAGTTTTCAGTCACTGTCTGATTTTTTGGAGTGAAGACAGAAGTTTCTTGGCTGTTAATTTTCTCAAAATGATTGTTTCAACCCTTCAGTCCTATCTGACTCTTTTGCAACCCCATGGACTATAGCCCACCAGGCTCCTCTGACAATGGGATTTTCCAGGCAAATCCTGGAGTGGGTTGCCATTTCCTCCTCCAGGGGATCTTCCCAACTCAGGGCTTGAACCCATGTCTCCTGCATTGCAGGCGGATTCTTTACTGCTGAGCCACTGGGGAAGCCCCCTTTAAGTGGAGGCAGTCTGATTTTCTACCACTTAGGATAAAAGAGCTGGAATATTTTCCACCTAATTTTTGGTAGAGTCTCTCCATAATCTAAGCTGAACTGACCAATTAAATGAACCTGTTTACCTAGACACCTGACTCAGAGGTTAAAGCGTCTGCCTGCTATGCGGGAGACCTGGGTTCGATCCCTGGGTTGGGAAGATCCCCTGGAGAAGGAAATGGCAACCCACTCCAGAATTCTTGCCTGGAGAATCCTATGGACGGAGGAGCCTGGTGGGCTACAGTCTGGGGTCACAAAGAGTCGGATACGACTGAGCTTCTTCACTCACCTAGACACCATGATGGGTTTAGAGATGTGCTCTTGATCCATTTTAGTTCTGTTCCATAAGAGTCTTCCTTTCTCACCTCCCAAGGTTCCTCTTCTTTCCCCTCCCCAAGCTATGAAAAAAGGCTTAGTTTTACTACCAAGACTCCTAAACATGTAGGATATGAGTGGGGGCAGAAGATGGCAATAATAAACATCTACATCTTAGGGAAATCAGTGAACTAAAGTAGATGGGAATGGGAAAATTTAATTCAGATGACCACTATATCTACTACTGTGGCAAGAATCTAATAGAAGAAATGGAGTAGCCCTCATAGTCAACAAAAGAGTCCAAAATGCAGTACTTGGGTGCAACCTCAAAAACAATAGAATGATCTCAGTTTGTTTTCCAGGCAAACCATTCAACATCACAGTAATCTAAGTCTATGCCCCAGCCACTAATGCCAAAAAAGCTGAAGTTGCTAATTTCCATGAAGACCTACAAGACCTCCTAGAACTAACACCAAAAAAGATGTCCTATTCATCACAGGGGATTGGAGTGCAAATGTAAGAAGTCAAGAGATACCTGGAGTAACCAGCAAGTTTGGCCTTGAGGTACAAAATGAAGCAGGGTGAAGGCTAACAAAATTCTGCCAAGAGAATGTAAACAGTTTTGTTCAACAACATAAGAGATGACCTAACACATAGACATAACCAAATGTTCAATACCAAAATCAGATTGATTACATTCTTTGTAGCTGGAGATGGAGAAGAGAAGCTGTATACAGGAACCAAAGACAAGACCAGGAGCTGACTGTGACTCAGAATCATCAGCTCCTTATAGCAAAATTCGGGCTTAAACTAATGAAAGTGGGGAAAACCACTAAGCTAGTCAGGTACAACTTAAATCAAATCCCCTATGAATATACAGTGGAGGTGACGAATAGATTCAAGGGATTAGATCTCCTAAACAGAGTGCCTGAAGAACTGTGGTTCATAATATTGTATAGGAGGCAGCAAACAAAACCATCCCAAAGAAAAAGAAATGCAAGAAGGCAAAGTCGTTGTCTGAGGAGGCTTTATAATACTGAGGAAAGAAGAGAAGTGAAAAGCAAGGGAGAAAAGGAAAGTTATACTCAACTAAATGCAGTTTCACAGAATAGCAAGGAGAAACAAAAAGGCCTTCTTCCATGAACAATGCAGAGAAATAGAGGAAAACAGTTGAAGGGGAAAGACTAGAGATCTCTTCAAGAAAGTTAGAAATATAAAAGGAACACTTCATCCAAAGATGGGCACAATAAAGGACAAAAATGGTAGAGAACTAACAGAAGCAGAAGAGATCAAAGAGAGATGGCAAGCACACACAGAAGAACTGTACAAAAAAGATCATAATGACCCGGATAAACACGATGGTGTGGTCACCCACCCAGAGCCAGACATGGTGGAGTGTGAAGTCAAGTGGGCCTTAGGAAGCATTGCTGCCAATAAAGCTAGTGGAGGTGATGGAATTCCAGCAGAGCTATTTAAAACTCCTAAAGATGATGCTCTCAAAGTGCTGCATTCAGTGCGTCAGCAAATTTGGAAAACTCAGCAGTGGCCACAGGACTGGAAAAGGTCAATCTTCATCCCAGTTCCCAAGAAGGGCAGTATTAAAGAATGTTCAAACTACCAGAAAACTGCACTCATCTTCCATGCTAATAAAGTTATGCTCAAAATCGTTCAAGTTAGACTTTAGCAGTGTATGAACTGAGAACTCCCAGATGGTCAAGCTGGATTTAGAAAAGGCAGAGATCATAGAGAAAGCAAGAGAATTCCAGAAAAAAATCTACCTCTGTTTCATTGTCTCTGCTAAATTCTTTGACTGTGTGGATCATAATAAACTGTGGAAAACTCTTAAAGAGATGGGAATACCAGACCATCTAACCTGTCCTGAGAAACCTGTATACAGGTCAAGAAGCAACAGTTAGATCCTTATATGGAACGATGGACTGGTTCAAAATTGAGAAAGGAGTATGATGAGGCTGTTTATTGTCACCCTTTTTATTTAACTTATACACTGAGCACATCATGTGAAATGCTGGGCTGGTTGAGTTATAAGCTAGACTCAAGATTGCCGGGGGAAATATCAACAACCTCAGATATGCAGATGATATCATTTTGAAGGTAGAAAGTGAAAAGGAATTTAAGAGCCTCTTGATGAGTCTGAAATAGGAAAGGGAAAAAGTAAAACTCAATATTAAAAAAAAAAACAAAACTAATATCATGGCATCTGGTCCCATCACTTCATGGCAAATAAAAGGGGAAAAGGTGGAAGCAGTGACAGACTTTCCCTTCTTGGGTTCTAAAACCACTGAGTATGGTAACTGCAGCCATGAAATTAGATGATTGCTTCTTTGCAGGAAAACTATTACAAACCTAGACAGTGTGTTAAAAAGTGAAGACATCACTTTGATGAGTCAAGGCTGTGGTCTTTCCAGTAGTCTCATATGGATGTGAGCTGCTGCTGCTGCTGCTAAGTCACTTCAATCCTGTCAGACTCTGTGTGACCCCATAGACGGCAGCCCACTAGGCTCCTCTGTCCCTGGGATTCTCCAGGCAAGAGTAGAGTTGGGCCATAAAGAAGGCTGAGTGCCAAAGAACTGATGTTTTCAAACTGTGGTGCTGGAGAAGACTCTTGAGAGTCTCTTGGACAGCAAGGAGATCAAACCAGTCAGTCCTAAAGGAAATCTACCCTTATTACTCATTGGAAGGACTGATGCTGAAGCTGAAGCTCCAATCCTTTGGCCACCTGATGCAAAGAGCTGACTCATTGGAAAAGACCCTGATGCTGGGGAGGATCAAAGGCAGGAGGAGAAGAGGACGACAGAGGATGAGATAGTTGGATGGCATCACTGACTCAATGGACATGAATTTGGACAAGCTCTGGAAGATGGTGAGGGACAGGGAAGCCTGGCATGCTGCAGTCCATGGGGTTGCAAAGAGTTGGACAGAACTTGGCAACTGAACAACAGGGCTGCTTGTGGTGGTTTGCAACCATGAAGAGAGGACCTATCTAAAAAAAAAAAAAAAGCCAAAGGGATTCAGAAAGATACAAGAAATAAAGGGAGACACAGATTTCCTTTGACTTTACTTGGACCTCTGGGTCAAACTATGCCTAAGTCTGTTATCCTTTTGATTCCTCAATTATATGATCTTATAGCTTCCCTTTTGCTTATACCAGTTGGGTTTCTGTTGCTTGTGATACAGAGTTCTGACTCATAATTGTGTAATTTAACCTGATTTAAGTTTCCCCTTCTGAATTTATGGTTAGAAAACATCTCTTTTTGTAAAACTGAGCATGCAGATTGTAGCATTGTGCTTGTCACAGAAACCCACATTTCATTGGTAAAAGAAAAACACATTTCATGGTGGGAGGGCTTCCCAGAGGCTCATTTTGGGCATACGTTGGAGCTCCTTGTGGTGGGAGTGTGGGCAGTTCAGCCCTTTGCGATAGTAGAATGGACACTGGATGAATGAGGTTGTGTCATTTAAAACTGATGTGATCATATCAACAATGAATGCTAGTTCATACAATATTTTGTACTTTTTAATAGTTACATTTTCAGGTGTAAGACTCATTTATCCATTCAACATTTTGAAATCTCAACTCCATGGATGAGAGTAGTTAACTTTAAACAAAGGAGTGGCTATACCTCTCAACTGTTTACAAAGTGTATTGGCTCCCTGTTGCCTAGAAAAAGAAAAGTCACATTTTGGTCCTTCTCAGTCAAAGCTTAACCTGCCTTTGAAGCCATAGTTCCTGCCATACTTTCTCAGAGAGTTTGTGTGACAGTCATGCTGTGTTATTGATCTCTTACCAAGCCCGGGCACCGCTACTCCCTGTGGCCGCCATTGCCTCCGCTCACCTGAATTCCTTGGATTGGATGCACTTCTTTGGGTACTCATTTTTCAAGATATGGATGAAGTGAAACTTAATCCATGACCTGCTGTTCACATTAAGATCAAACCCTCCTTTAAACCCTGAATGTATTTTTTTTTTTCACATTCCTCTTACTAGACTTCTCAGATCATAAAAAAGTTGATTCGTATTTTCCCCTTTATTATGCTGTGAGGTATATCTCTTTTATCTTCAGTGCCCCAGAGAAACTAACTAGGTCCATTCCTCTAGCATATTCTGTTGTGGCATCACTTATTTCTCTACAATATTTGTCACGACTGGAGTTTTATAGTTGTTTGTGTGACTTTTGGATTAATTTGTTTCTTCTTTACTACATCAGAAGCCTAAAAGGGTCAGGATCAAGATGAATTTTGTTTGCCAGTGTAACCCTCTGGCCTAACATAGTTCCTGACATGTGACGGGTGCTAAAAAATAATCATCGAATAGACGGGTAAAATTTTGTCAAATGAATGAATGAATATGTATTCTCCTTCAGGAATATTAGTAGTTAAAAAAGATAAACCAAAAGAAGATAATACTTTCATCTAGTGGAGACAGCTAGTAATGTCAATAATAGTGGAATTTTAGGATGAAGGGCTACTTAAAAAGAATGTTTGAATTTCTTCCTACAGAAAAATTGAAGAAACTACACAAAGAACTTTTTCCCCACCTGAATCACTGGAGAGTAAGTTGTAAACATAGAGGCCATTCATTCCCCAGAACTTTGGAGTATACTTGACCTAAATGAGGACATACTCCTGTATAACTAGAATATAACCATCAGCATCACGAAGTTAACATTTATAAATGACTATCATTTAATTCATAGATCACATTCAAGTTTTGTTCATTGTTCCATTAATGTCATTTATAGTGAATGGATCTAATCTTGGATCACACGTTGCATTCAATTGTCCTATCTCCTTTTATTTATCTAAATACATTTAGTTAGCTTGACTTATAAAACAGATTACTGTAGTATGTAGATCTTCATTTGAACTCTTGCCCTAGGCTCTGCATATGTTACTGGTGGGATTTTCTCAGATTTCCCTATCTACACCACTCCTTATGTAAGTCCCCAAATTTATCATTATCTTGAACTCTAGAGACAGCTCAGAGATAATTTTCAAATTCTATGCATTGGAGAGGATTGGATGTGTTTGTCCATTTAGTAACCATTGCCATTTGCTTCATAATCACACAGCCTTGTGGATTGTCAGGGGACTCCTGTGTGCAGTGTCTTCTTTTGGTTCAGGTCTGATGGCAGTTGACAGTTAAAGCTTGGCTTTAAGCATGTTGCCTTTTCCTACTCCAGGGAATCTTCCCAACCCAGGGATTGAACCCATATCTCTTGCATCTACTGTACTGGCAGGCAGATTTTTTACTGGAGCCACCTGGGAAACCCCAAATAACAAAGTTAATACGGTTAAAAAATGAGTCTGATCATTTAGAGTTGCCCAGGTTATTGTTTAATTATCTGTTCACAAGTTGGTGTTGGTCTGCAGTATACAATGGTGTTTTGTGCCACTTCTTGCCTGGAGAATCCCAGGGACGGGGGAGCCTGGTGGGCTGCCGTCTATGGGGTCTCATAGAGTCGGACACGACTGAAGCGACTTAGCAGCAGCAGCAGCTGCAGCAGCAGCCCTTCTAATGAGTTCTTGTGGAATCTCAATTTAGACAGTGTAACATGTAAGTGTTTCCAGAATGGAAACTCTTCCCATTCCAGTAAGGAGCTAGCTGATGTTAAAGCACTGTCTCCACTCTACTCTCCTCCTACTGTCCCTTTGATCATATAGGTTTTTTTTTTTTCTTATCATAAAACCGATACATGTTTATAGAAGGAAAGAAAAAGATAAGCGAAGAAAAGAAAATAACAGCTCCAGAAATTCTACCAGGCAGACAGTCACTGATTACATATCAGTATATCTTTAGAATCACTTGGGGAGCTTTTAAGGAATAACAATGGCTATGTTTCCCTTCAAGAGATTCTGATTCCAGTGGTCAAGAGTGCACTTGGGCAGGGGTCATTGTATGGGTCTAATGTTCAGGCAAAAACAATAAATCTGGGCATTTAGTATGTATATAAAATGTATATTTTACCAAAATGGGCATTCTATAATGCAGTTTTATAACCTGATTTTATCATTCAACAGTTTATTACCAACATCTTGCCATAGAAGGATGAGTTATCTAAGCAGGATGTTTTCACCCAGGCCAAGGGACAGACCGGGAGTGGGGATTGAGGATAGGGGAGGAAGCAGAAAATGCTTCAGAAAGCTCACTGGCGCCGAGAAAACAGAACCACACTTGGTTTGGATTATGACAAATGAAACAAAGACCGGAATTCTCTGGCTATAAAGCTGTGATTTTCAGTGGAACTGTCTCTAAATAATTGCTTATTAGCCATAGACATAACTGGAAATTCTTCCAATTATTTCTCATTCATTCCTTCTTTCAGTCAACACATACAGAACACTACTTAGGGTATACTACTAGAGATATAAAGATGGATAAGATTTTGTTTTTCAATTCAAGGAGTTTATAATCTCAGAAGAGCTGAGACATGTACAAACACTTGCATGTGTATTTATTGAGCACTTATTCTGTTCCACCTCATGCGAAGAGTTCTGGGAGGGATTGGGGGCAGGAGGAAAAGGGGACGACAGAGGATGAGATGGCTGGATGGCATCACCGACTCGATGGATATGAGTTTGAGTGAACTCTGGGAGTTGGTGATGGACAGGGAGGCCTGGTGTGCTGCGATTCATGGGGTCGCAAAGAGTCGGACATGACTGAGTGACTGAACTGAACTGATTCTGTTCCACATACTCTTCTAGGCACACTAAATAAATTTCCTCAATAAATGTTCCTCACTACCTGATTAAATCAGTAGTATTATTACCCTTTTCTAACCACGAGGAGTCTGAGGCCTGAGAGGTTACATTGTCTGGCTCCAGAGTTCAAGCTCTTAACCTGTATACTCTGCTACATCAAAGAATATGCCAAAGGACCATATGTACCATAGTAAGGTTCATAAAGGAGGAAATGATGAATTCTGATGTGAGGAATGAGGAAGAGCTTCAGGAAAGACTGTGGAGTCAGACAGATTATTTTATTTTATAAGGGAAAATACCATAAGTAGAGAAGATATGTAAATACTTGCCATATATAGCCATAGTGCTGTTTGTTGGGAATATTTTGTTTCTTCTCTATGTCTCCTATGTCTTCATAGCCCACAGAAGCTGCAGGAAGACCAACTGAGTTAGTCTGGTAGCCACTAGAGTGTGGATCCATTCATGCTTCAGTACCAGGTGGGGCAATGGAGCCCCCATGGATGCACTGGAACTCCTGCATGGGAGAAAAGTCACACTGGCGCCTTTTGATTAGGGGCAGATAAAAGTGTGCACAAAAGGAGGGTATCATCACCTCAAGGTCCTTCTCCTAAAGGAAGACCACTGAACCAAGAACTGAGAAGATGGTACTCAGGTGAAAATCCAATTTGTTGTGAGATCTGAGGAAACTGCTCGAGGAGTTCTGATCAATACACTTACTGAGAGAGAGATTCCAGAATGCCTGCTGCTACAACCCACACTGGTATAGGTGCCCTGGCTGTCTGGAAGAGGATACTGGTTAGAATTTACTGGACTGTCAAGCAGAAATAAGCACAGAAATATATCTTGCCAATAGAGGGGCAGAAAATCACATGGTGAGGATTAGAAAGTAGACTACTCCTGAAGAGTGTTCAAAGAGTTTTTACATACACTGATAATCTTCTTTAACAGGGTGAATCCTGGCCTTGGTTCTGTGAACATATAGATGGGTTTGTTTATGCATGTATAAAAGTAAGAACTGTAAAGATATGAGTTTCGCTGTTAAAATGCTTTGTATCAAAGGAAAAACAAGATCTTGCCCCAAATAGGTTTAAAAATTAAAGAAAGCTTGGCTCATAAGAGTTCAAAGTCTAATATTAGAAAGACTTCAGGCTTGGTTGATTCAGTACCTAAGGAATTTGGTTATATTAATTAGTGTAGGAAATGCCGTGTGCCATGTCTTTGTTATTTGTGCCACTGTAACAGAATGTCATAAGCGGAATGACTTAAAATCAACAGAAATCTGGAGATTGCAAGTCCAAGATGAGGCTTCCAGCATGGCCAGGTTCTGCTGAGGGGTCTTTTTTGGGGTTGCAGACTGCCAACTTCTTATACTTTCACAGTGTTGAAAGACAATGAGCTCTCTGGCCTCTTCTTATGAGGACACTAATCCTGTTCATGAGGGCTTCACCCTCATGACTTAATTACCTTGCAAAGACCTCACCTTGAGTACCATTACACTGGAAGTTAGATTTCAGCATATGAATTTGGGAAAGACACAAACATTCAGTCTATAATAGGCTACAACAAACTAGTTGTGAGATCTCAAGGGCATCATACAATACAGCAGTACTATTCTATGCAAGTGGAGGCTTCTACTACATCCATGGACCTTGCCTCCTTTTATGCTATAGTCCTGCCATCTTGAACATGGCTTCACACTCATCCTGGCACAATCTGTTCTACAGTGGAGAAGCAGAAGGTTGTGAAGGATCAAGCAGGACATTTTCCAGCCCAGTCCCAGAAGCTGTAAACATCGTTTCCATCCATAATCCACTAGTCAGGACTCAATTGTGTGGCACTGCCTAACTTCAGGAGAGGCTATCAACTATGGTTTCCTTGGTGCCTAGGAAGAAAATCAAATGAATTTGGTGAGTTTACCATCTCGATCTCATGAGTTCTTTCCATTTTTCTGCTTTGACATTCTCAAAGTCTTCTGGTAGCTACCTTCTCTGATAGCAACATGGCTGCAGCAGTTCCAGGTGTCACATCCTGTCGCCATGGCTGAGGAAAGAAAGGAAATTGTCTCTGTTTTTGGCTGTCTCCTTTGAATGAGTACACCTCTTCCAGAAACCTCCCAGCAAACCTTGCCTCACTTCTCATTGACCATCAGTTGCCCCTACCTGCATATATCACTCGGAGAAGCAATGGCACCCCACTCCAGTACTCTTGCCTGGAAAATCCCATGGATGGAGGAGCCTGGTAGGCTGCAGTCCATGGGGTCGCTAGGAGTCGGACATGACTTGAGCGACTTCACTTTCACTTTTCACTTTCATGCATTGCAGAAGGAAATGGCAGCCCACTCCAGTGTTCTTGCCTGGAGAATCCCAGGGACGGGGGAGCCTGGTGGGCTGCCATCTCTGGGGTCGCACAGAGTCAGACACAACTGAAGCTACTTAACAGCAGCAGCAGCAGCAGCATATATCGCTGGAAGGTGAATGAGATTCCTCTCTGACAAATCAAGTCTGTTGTTGGAGCTGGTGAGACGGGATGTGTCCTCTGAAGCATGGAGTTGCCTGTACAGTTGGATTGCTAAAAATTTCACGGTTCTATTAGAATGCAAAAGAGGGAAATGTTGCTGATTACATGAACATCAGTGTCTGGTGTATTTATTCTGCATATTCGAGAGGGACTAGATAGGTTTCTCTGGGAAATGACTGAGAAGGGCAGTAAGGAGAAAGGTTAGTGATATGGAGTTCTGATAGGACTGTTCTCCTTGTCCCCTGCCCTCTAATAAATTCTTCCTTGTTTCCAGCATTGCTTTTGCAGAAACTGGCAAAGGACTGAATTTCTCATCTGGATTAACAAAGGGTAACAGAACACACGTGGAAGCTGAGGCTATAGGAGAGATGGGAACGTGGCAGAAGACATTGGGAGGGCAATGTAATTGTGAGTTAAAGCTGAGGTTGTCTAAATCTCAGATGAAGACAAGTCTCATCAGCAGCCATGCAGGTAACAAGAGGACAGCTGTGGACTTTAGGGTTTTTTTTTTTTTTTTTTGGCTGTGACTGGTCTTAATTGTGGCCCATGGGATCTTCAGTCTTTGTTGTGGCATATGAGATCTTTAGTTTTGGCACGTGGAATCTTCAGTCTTCATTGGGGCATGCAAACTCTTAATTGCATCAGGTAAGATCTAGTTCCGTGCCCAGGGATTGAACATGCGTTGGGAGCATGGAGTCTTAGCCACTTGACTTGATCCACTTCCCTGGATCACCAGGGAAATTCCAGAAATTGAAAGTAACACTAAGGAAAACACCTTAGTGTTTTTAAGGAGGAGGCTTAGGATTTGTGGAAATCTTTGGGTAGTTTTAATGTGCCATTTACTAACTACAAGATACATGTTGATTCTCCACCACTACTTTAATAAAATAAGACACAAAAGTGAAGAAATTTAAGGTTGTCCAGGAGGGTGAATTTCCAAAGGTCTGGATGGGAGCTGTGGCTAAGTTGAGTGTAATTTACCCCCTAGGAACTAATGCAGTGATGTTCTTCTGTTGAGGAAATTTCAATGCTGAACACTTCCAATGGTCATCCAGTGAAGTGGTGACAAACCCAGAGTTCTCTCCAGACAAATGTCCCAAAGGCTTTGATGTGCCTGTGAGTGACCAAAGCATGTTCCTTGGGAGGTTCTGTGATGTAGAGGTTAAAAGTATGGTTTCTGAGGTCAGAGAGTCCCGGGTTCCAAGTTCCACTCTACTTCCAGCTCTTTGACCTTGGGTGGCTAACACAACCTCTTTAATCTCATCATGTATCCTCTAGTAGGGTCATTATACAGTTTCTAAGAGGTATTTAAAGTAAAAGCACTACAGCGTTCCTGGATGGTAAAAAGTACTTAATAAATTCCAGCTGCTCTTGTTACTATAATTTAGTTTATAATACAGTAGCTGCAGTGGTAGAAACAGAGATGCACTTTGTGGATTACATAAGGGTGAATAAAGTCACACACACAGCACAGTGGAAGAAGACACCCTCAGACAACTTTCTAAGAAGACTCCATTGTCAGCTGTCTAGCGTGGTTGGAAGCCAAAATAGAGGACATAGTGCCCTTCTTGGGAAGAGGAGCTCTGCTTTTAGAGATACTTGACATTTTTTGGTGTGGGATTTTAATGAGCACACATGGTGATTTTTGTCGCTATGCATTTAGCTAAATGTATTTTAAACAATTCCTAAGAATTTATTCAAGTAAAACTTCTATATGTGTCTAGATGAAAAGGTTGATCTGCCCCTCATTCATTCGTTCATTCATTCTCTATCTGTCTACCTATCTCTGTCCATCCATAAATTCATCCATCCTTTTATCTATCTCTGGCACTGAGTAATGTCCATGGTTTATAAATGAGAAAGAATTTCCTGACCTCACATTCCTTGCAAACTATGAGGGAGAAATGCAAGATACTGAACATTAGGGTTAAAGTATTCATGGAGTGCTTGAAAGCAGCATAGGAGGGTATTCATTCCAGATTTGCCGTGGGCCTAGAGGCTTGGCATGCTCCTCAGAGAAAGCTGCAGTTCATTGCTCTTCAGAGTGTGGTCCTTGAAGTCAGCACCTCATCATCACCTGGGAGCTTGGAAGAAATGCAACATCTTAGACCCCACTCCTGATCTTTTGAATCAGAATCTGCATTTTGACAAGACCCTCAAGCAATGTGATGCCCATTAAAGTTTGTAAAAGATTTCTATGAGTTATTCATCAGGGTGCATGCATGCTCAGTCATATCCACCTTTTTGCGACCCCATGGACTATAGTCTGCCAGCCTCCTCTTGGCCATGGAATTTTTCAGGCAAGAATACCGGAGTGGGTTACCATTTTCTTCTTCCAGGGGATCTTTCCAACCCAGAGATTGAATCACATTTCTTCCATCCCCTGCATTGGCAGGTAAAAAAAAATTTTTTTTAACCACTAGTGCCACCTGGGGAGCCCTATAGTACCTTGGTCAGGGGCAACCCTGTAGGCGGTCTTGTCAGTAATGGTCAGATCCTTAATCTAATAGGGTATGGCATGCCATGAAAAGATGTTCATTAGGGAGGTGGTGTGGTCACATTTGTTCTTTGTTTTATTTTCAGTATTTGTATGTTAGTATTTAATATATTTCTTTTCTAGTTGAAGTATGGTTGACATACATTAGTCTTAAGTGTACAACAAAGTCACAACTGGACAGCAATCTTGATTTCAGCTTGTGTTTCCAAATCGGGAAAGGAGTACATCAAGGCTATATATTGTCACCCTGCTTATTTAACTTATATACAGAGTACATCATGTGAAATGCTGGGCTGGATGAAGCACAAACTGAAATCAAGATTGCTGGGAGAAATACCAATAACCTCAGATATGCAGGTGACACCACCCTTCTGGAAGAAAGTGAAGAACTAAAGAGCCTCTTAATGAAAGTGAAAGAGGAGAGTGAAAAAGGTGGCTTAAAACTCAACATTCAAAAAACTAAGATCATGGCATCCTGTCCCATCACTTCTTGGCAAATAGATGGGGAAACAGTGGAAACAGTGAGAGACTTTATTTTTGGGGCTCCAAAGTCAATGCAGATGGTGACTGCAACCATGAAATTAAAAGATGCTTGCTCCTTGGAACAAAAGTTATGACAGCATATTAAAAAGCAGGGTCATTACTTTGCTGACAAAGGTCCGTCTAGTCAAAGCCATGGTTTTTCCAGTAGTCATGTATGAATGTGAGTTGGTCTAAGCCCCAAAGAATTGTTGCTTTTGAACTGTGATGTTGGAAAAGACTCTTGAGAGTCCCTTGGACAGCAAGGAGATCCAACCATTCCATCCTAAAGGAAATCATTCCTGACTATTCATTGGAAGGACCGATGCTGAGGCTGAAACTCCAATACTTTGGCCACCTGATGTGAAGAACTGATTCATTGGAAAAGACCCTGATGCTGGGAAAGATTGAAGGTGGGAGGAGAAGGGGATGACAGAGGATGAGATGGTTGGATGGCATCACCGACTCAATGGACATGAGTTTGAGCAAGCTCCAGGAGTTGGTGATGGACAGGGAACCCAGGCATGCTGCAGTCCATGGGGTTGCAAGAGTCGGACATGATTGAGAGACTGAACTGAACTGATATATTACAAACAGATCACCGCAATAAGTCTAGTAGCCGTTTGTCACCACATAAAGTTATTACAGTGTTATTGACTTTATTTCCTATCTGCACATCACGTGGTTGTGACCCATTTGCTTTAAATATGAAGTTTTATTCTAGGCCCATTCATGTTATCAAAAATGGCGAAATTTCATTCTTTTAAATGACTGAAGAATATTCCATTGTATATATACTGCATCTTTCTTATCCATTCACTTATCAGTGGATATTTAGAGTGCTTCCACTTCTTGGCAGTTGTAAATAGTGCTGCAGTGAACATAGGGGGGCCTCTCTCTCTTCTAGTTAGTGTGTCTATTTTCTTCAGACAGATACCCAGAAGTGAAATTGCTATATAATACGGTAAAGTTCGATGTTTAGTTTTTCAAGAAATCTCCACACTGTTCTCCCTAGTGGCTACATATATTTACATTCTTAGCAAAAGTGCACAAAGATGCCCTGTTTTACATATACTTGCTAACACTTATATGTTGTCTTCTTAAAAAATATGTTGTCATTTTACTGATAGCCATTCTGATTTTCCTGATGATTAGTGATCCTGATAATCCTTTCAGGTCTCTCTTGATCATCTTTGTGTCTTCCTTTGAAAAATGTCTATTCAGATCCTCTGCCTCCTTTTTAATAGGATTTTTTGATATTGATTTATATGAGTTATTTGTGTATTTTCAATATTAACTGCTTCTTGAATGTATCATTTACAAGTATCTTCCATTCAGGAGGTTGCCTTTTTGTTTTGTTGATAGCCTCTTTCCCTGTGCAGAACTTTTTCTGTTTAATTTGATCCTACTTGTTAAGTTTTGTTTTTGTTGTCCTTGCCTGAGAAGGCATATCAAAAATATTGCTGAGATCTGTGTCAAAGAACATGTTGCCTGTATTTTCTTCTAGGATTTTGAAGGTTTCATTTTATATTTAAGTTTTTGATCCATTTTGAGTTTATTTTTTATATATAATGCCAGAAAGTGGTCCAGTTTCAGTCTTTTGCATCTGTCCAACTTTCTCTACACCATATATTAAAGAGACTCTTCCCTCACTGTATGGTTTTAGCACCTTCTCATAAATTAATTGACCATGTAAATGTGGGTTTATTTCTGGGCTTTCTATTCTGTTCCAATGATCTGTGTCTGTTTTGGTGCCAATACTACAGTTTTATTATTATATCTTTGTCATATAGCTTGAAATCAGGCAGCATACTTCTAGCTTTGTTCTTCTAAAGATTTCTATGATTATTAAGGGTATTTTATGGTTCCATACAAATTTTAGAATTATTTGTTCCAGTTGTATTAAAAAATACAATTGGTATTTTGATAGGGATTGCCTTGAATCTGTAGATTGCTATGTGTAGTATAGACATTTTAAACATGAGTTTGAACTTTGGGAGTTGGTGATGGACAGGGAGGCCTGGCATGCTGCAGTCCATGGGGTCACAAAGAGCTGGACATGACTGAACGACTGAGCTGAATTGAACTGAATTGATTTCTAGTATCCTCATTTTTTAACATTATTTTTTTCTTTTCTGCTACTACAGTTGGGTGATTTTAACTACCCCATCTTCCACATTGCTCATTGGTTTTTCTGCATCCTCTAATATACTATTGGTTCCTTATAGAGTATCTTTCGTTTCGCTTATTGCATTCTTTAGATCAGATTAAAAAATACTTTTTAATCTCTTTGTTGATGTTCTCACTGAGTTTAGCGAACATCTTTGTGACTATGTGAATTCTTTGTTTCATAAATTGGTTATCTCCATTTTATTTAGTTCTTTTTCTGAGGTCTTTGTCTTATCCTTTCATTTGCAAGGTTTTCCTTTGTCTTCTCACTTTGCCTAACTCTCTGTGTTTCTATGTATTAGGTATATTACCTACAATTTCCTAGTCTTGAAAGAGTGGCCTAAAATAGAGTGTGTCCTGTGGGGCCCGTTGGCATAATACCTCTTGGTCACCAGAGCCGGCGCTCCAGGGGTGGCCCTTGTGTTTGCCTCTCCAGTGTGGTTTAGCCACAATTGCTGTGGGGACACTGGTGGGTGGGGTTGGTCCCCAGGCAAGGTGGCTGCAAACTCAGCCTTGACTGATACAGGTTTATGAAGTGTATCTTGCTTTGCTTCATGAGGTAGTAAGTCTGGTCTTTCGGTGTGCTGAGTTGGCGCTCTGCACACGACTCTGAGGTGAACAAAAGGCATATCCCCTTTCCAGCCCACTTGTACCTCAGATGCCACCACATCTGTTCTTTCTGCCTAAAGTTCTGTGCATAATTGAAATGCAAATAATGGCTAAGATTATTTTGCTGTGATGCGTTAGGTACTCTGCTAAGCAGTGTAACATCTTGTAAATCCTCACAAAAGCCTTGCCGGAAAGGTACTATATTAATACTTACATTTTACAGATGAGGAAACTGAAAGCCAGAGTGAAATACTGGATTTGACCTCGGGCCATCTACAGATGCCATGGCTTTTGTAGTCTATGAGACTTCGACTTGCTAGTCACTTCTCCATGCGACTGAGTTTTATCAGCTGTGTGACTGAGATGTAGTTTTGATAGGTAGAGGGAATTACTGGGTACAGAGCTCTGTGTGCTCTGAAAAGCAGAGGTACTTAAGATCAAGAAAGAGGAATGTGATAGTATAGTGATGATGAATTCTTATTCTTTCCTGAAAAATGGAGCAAAAAGAACCTTCCCATGCCTCAATTTGTGACATTGTTCATCTTTTGCTTATTTGATGATGTTAACTCTGTTTTAAAATTCTCTCAACACATCAAGCTTCCCTATTTATTATTTATTATGATTTTAACCTGTGCTGTACCTCTCTTTGGAAATGATCCTTCTTTTCTCTTCCTTTTCCTTACCCAGTCAGGGTATCTTTTCTCAGGGAGAGTAAAAGTCCTCAGGGAAGATTGTTCGCACCTGCTAACCTAGGTAACATGACCCTGTCATCACCTTTCAGAATACTTTTGCTTCTCTGCCATGCAACACTGATGGTGGGTCTGTGTGAAGGAGACCGGCAGGGGGCGTAATACTTAAAAACAAAAAAGTGGTAATACAAGATAAAGGGAAAGGGGGCGTCTTGGTCATTCAGGACATCAGGAATGTACCAACCCTTGGGCAAAACTGAAAATTCTGGACTAGATAAAGAGTTCATCAGAAAGCACAGGATAAGTAAGGCAGTGGAAAAGAAACACAAACTGGATTTTTTAGGCTTCCCTGCTGTGATGCAATCCTCAGACATCTGTCCTGGCCAAAGCGTTCATCTTCTTCATCCAGAGATGGATGCTGGAGTTGGAAAACCAGATGGAAATAGATCAATTCTTAGGAGCTCTGTCCCTGGAAGAGTGAAGAGCACACCTCCAGAGGTGTCTCTGCAGCCCCTTTCTGTTTCACCTTTTCTTAGAGGGCAGCTTGGTTGCATCCTTTTTGTTTCTGTGACTTAGAGAGAGTATCTGTGGCTTTCTGGATCATTTTCCTACCCATCATTATTTGCTCAGAGTGCTGACTGATCAAGAGAAAAATACTAAAACCCAATTTTTGTGCTAGGAATATGACTCAAAAATGGCAGTTTGTGTGTTATTTGATATTAGGTTCTGCCCTTACATTACATATTCCTTACAAATAACCTTTTGTAAACTGGAACCACTGACTGTCAATTTTATGAGATACACTGCTCAGAAGTCTTTTGAGCATGCCACCATTTAAAAAAATTTTCTGATCTGTCTTACTGAGTTTAGTTTTAGGTTGTGATTGAAACTCTTAATTAATCTCTGCCAACATGGAGATGTGGAAAGGAACTCAGCAGAAAAGCAATTAAAGGACTCTCTCTGATTGTTTTTCCCATTAACCAAGTCTATTGAAATCACTAAGCCAGCTGTGGAGAGTCTATTTAATAACTTTCTTTTCATTTCCTGATTTCTTACTCAGTTTCTCCTGCACTCCTCATTCCTGGGCAGCCTGGCTTCATTGTTTGCTATTTCCGCCCATATGCTACTTTAAAATAATCACATGTGGATTTATGTTAAAGTCTGCCTTTAGAATTGATTTCCTTGGCCAGCAGTTATCATTGATGGAAACCAGTATAACAGAAGACTGGGATAAATGATGAAGGGAGATAAGAAATACATCTTCCCCTCTCCAGCATACAGTTCAATAAGGTACTGAAATTATAAATTTTATTATATATATGTTTTTTTTTTTTTAATTAAAGATAATCTTTGCCCAAAAAGGGCCCTCGCATGGTGAGGCACAAGAGGGCAGTGTTACGTTAAATTACATTAAATTAAACTTCATGAAGATGCGATTAGTTGTGGAAACATGAGGGTATTAGATGAATCATGATGCTGGAAATGAGACTTTGGTGCTAATGGCAGTGAGAACTTGAATAATGCAAGAGGAGAGATCGGAATCCATCTCCCAGTGCTCAGGTCCACTGGCCATGCTCCATGGTATCAGCTAGTAGATTAATCTGAGAGGAGATGGGAAACTGGTCCTCTGCAACTTAGCCATAGCAGGGACTTTGCAGGCCATGCTAACTCTTGAATCTATTTTTAATTACCCTTGGGTTTTTAAAAGTCATGCTTATCTTTTTAATTTGATTTTGCCTTAGAGAGCTCTGGAGAGACAGCGTACAGCCAAGAAAAAGCTGGGGGGTGGGGAAGATTGACATGACAAGAAACTTTATTATTGCAAAGGTTTGTATCCCAGTATTCTGGAGTCAGTGGACTTCAGGCCTTCTTGTAACCTTATGGGCTGCTGAATATTTGACCTAAATATTTGACTCCAAAGCCAAGAAGTGTTCGTGTTTCAACTTCTATAAGGTGGTAGCCAAGGGATATGATTGTCCTTCAACGAAGCAGACTTCCTTGTCTTTGCTTTGTGCTCAGTTGCCAGCCTCTTTTTCTTTTAGTAACTTCTGCATCTCCTCTGGATATCATGACTGTGTCTTCCTCCCACAGCATTGTTCCTCCCACCCCTGGTTGATTCCTCCACAAGACGTTGCTCTGTGTCTTGCGCCTCATTTCCACATGTATAGAAACTGGTTAAAAATAAAACTGTAAAACTTACATGTGAAATAAAATCAGCAAATGACCATAATGACAAGTGAACTTGCTTTTTAATAAATGGTAAATAAATGCTTGTCACTATGGTTCTACCAATCTATGACATGAATGATACTGAAAATGAGTCCAACTTCTCAGAATGTTAAGGTATCTTCAACATCAAAATACCCTTAGGCTTCTATTTTTTTCAAATTGTAGAGAGATTTACTAAAATTAGGTCGACTCCACACCTGAAACTAACACAACATTGTAAATCAACTATCAGGAATCAGTTCAGTCGCTCAGTCGTATCCAACTCTTTGCAACCCCATAGACTGCAGCATGCCAGGAAATCAACTATACTCCAATAAAAATAAATTAGATTAACTGTATAAATGCATTTAGCATTCAAGCTCAGATACCTTTGCAAGTGAAAGGTAATGCTATTAATAACTACATCAGGACAACAGGAATAAAGCTGGACTATCATAACCGAATCAGGATGTATGGTCATGCTAATAAAATGTACATGCTTTGTTGAAGCAATAAATTCAGATTTGAAATGCAAGGAGACTGTCAAGTGAAGCTTTATGACATGAGCATGCAGTGAGAAATGATTGCAGAAGTTGTGAAGAGGAAAATAAAACAATTGGATTTCCCCAATTATTTTAGAATAGAAGCTCTATTTTTATGCTTTTTGTTATCACTGTCTCCAGTACACAAGCAAGAAAACCATGCCCATCTCAAGACCTCAGTTCCAATACCTTAGAATTTACTAATGTCTTCTGGAGCTCTTTCGTTCAGGCCAGTTTTCATAGCACTGAAATCTGGGTGGGGAGTTTTCCTTTAGTTTCTTAATACCTGTTGAGTGATGTTTGCAGGTCCTGTTTGGGATGTAGCTGGGCCTGGGAAGAGGGTAACCTTCAAATATCCCCTGTTCAGGGTAAGACCACCGGAACCCTCTTTCCTGGTGCCACAGCCTTTTTTCTGCATTACATTCTGATTGCATTGTCCTTTTGGAACAAAGAAATCTGTCTCATTCATCATTGTCAACAATCTGTGAGGACAGTGCCTGGCACATAATGCAATGCCCTTGAATTAAAGAGGGAAATAAAACAAAGGCTTCAACCCCTTAAAAAGTTAAAAAGGAAAGGGCTACGCAACACAGGTAGATGTTCCTACCAAGTTCCTACCAAGGAATACAGAAACATTTATTGAGCTCTGACTCTGTGCCAGGCCTTGCTAAGGTCTTTATATTTTGATTTCATTTAATCTTTACAACAGTCTTAGTCCTAATTTATAGATGGAGAAATTGAGGCTCAGAGATTTTAGATAAGTAGCCATATGACCTCTAAGTCAACTTAGACAAAGGCAAAGGTTTCAGACACAGTTGCTGAAAGAATTGCTGAGTATTCCTCATATACATGAGGTGTGGACTCTCAAAGGTGAGTGAGGGCCATTGCTATGCTGTGCATGACAGGGAGCCATCATTAACCAGAAACTCTGTGATCCTTTCCTTCTAATAAAGACCTAAAAAATCCATCATGCCACTTACCTCGTCTTCCTCTGCTCTCAGAGAATCTTTGTTCCAGTCAGTATGGATTCCAGGTGACTTCTCCACTTTTAAACGATTTCTCCTTGGAGAGGTCACTTGAGCTACTTAAAAAAAAATCCAATACTGACCTTTCAAGTACCACTTGCCGCAACAAGTAATGCTTGTGGAGTTGGTGCAATGGGTTT
Source organism: Bos grunniens (assembly GCF_055505025.1). Taxonomy (NCBI): domain Eukaryota; kingdom Metazoa; phylum Chordata; class Mammalia; order Artiodactyla; family Bovidae; genus Bos; species Bos grunniens. The sequence goes on from NC_141186.1 coordinate 36,502,789, forward strand.
TGAGTGGTTAAGAAAGATTTCCTCTAAGTGGTAGAAAGAAGCAGTTTACTTCTCTAGTTGGTACTGCTGGTGAATTCCAGTTGCCTGTGACAACCTCTCCATGGAAACTTCCTCAAGGCCAGGTACATTTGCCCCATTTCTTTGTCTCACTGTTAGATTTAATAGGCAGTGATCTGCCTTCCAAAGTGCTGGTTGCTCACACCCCCCTGCTGAGTCACAAGCAGCCAGCTAATAGGGCAGATTCTAGTTTTTTTGCAAAGGTTCTTGCCAGCTCCTTAGACACCATTCTGCAATATATTTTTGGCAGATAACAATGAAGGAAATACAGGAGTTGGAATGGTTACTTCAATACGATATTTAACAGCACAGATATCGTAAAAGAATGAGCACAATGTGTTTGGTATTGGGCCACAACGAAATCGATTCTTTGAAACAATAACATCAGTATTTTTAGCCTGCTCTGAGTGTGTGCTTTTGAAACCCACTATTTAGGAGGGGTCTATGCCACCTCAAGCGAAGAGCTGACTCATTGGAAAAGACCCTGATGCTGAGAGGGATTGGGGGCAGGACGAGAAGGGGACGACAGAGGATGAGATGGCTGGATGGCATCACCAACCCGATGCACATGAGTTTGGGTGAACTCTGGGAGTTGGTGATGGACAGGGAGGCCTGGCATGCTGCAATTCATGGGGTCTCAAAGAGTCAGACATGACTGAGCGACTGAACTGAACTGAACTGAACTGAGGAGTTAAGATTTTATGGTTAAAGCTTCCTGTTATTTAGAGGATGAAGTGTTGATTTTCCTGTACAACATACATTCTCTTCCCCCTCAGGATGAGCTAGCTGCTGTAACAAACAGCCCCTCAGTCCTATTAAATGCTTACCTGCATGTCCACTGTGCTTTGACTGGGGCTTGTTCTCAAACAGTCTCTCAGAGACCCAAGTTGAGGGAGGTTTCATCTTAACATATGCTTCCTTGATCACTGCAATAGTCAGGTGGGAACAAGCACAATCACAAATAGGCCCCCACAGGTTCTTCCAGAAGCAACACTAGGTTACATTTCTAGGCCAAAGCAAGTCATTTGTCCACATCTAAATTCAAAGAGGACGGGAGGTACAAACTCATCCAATTCCCTGAAGTCAGAAAGCTAAAAATACTTGATGAATAGCACTCCATGCCTTCTTTTTTCAACAAACTTTTTATTATGAAAATGTCTACAGGAAAAAGTTGGCTTGGATCAGCTGCCCTTTTTGGATCAACTGATATTGCAGGGAAATCTGGAAATACTTTCTTTCATATGACCAGGGAAGGTAGTGGACACCATGGTTGACCACTCACAGAATAGGTGGTCATGGTTGTGGATCCCAATTCCAGAATTGAGGATACTAGGCAAAGGAAAGCACCTGGGTCCTCTCCATCCACCTACATAGTAAAAAAAAAAAAAAAAAAAAGGTAGATGAATGAATGCCAGGCTGGATGAATCACAAGTCGGAATCAAGATTGCCCAGAGAAATGTCAACAACCTCGGATATGCCGATGATACCACTCTAATGGCATGAAGAGGAGCTAAAGTGCCTCTTGATGAGGGTGAAAGAGGAGGGGGAAAAAGCTGGCTTGAAATTCAACATGAAAAAACAAAAATCACGGCATCCAGTCCAATCACTTCATGGCAAACAGATGAGAAAAAAATGGAAGCAGTGACAGATTTTATTTTTTGGTGGGGGGGGCTCCAAAATCACTGTGGATGGTGACTGCAGCCATGAAATTAAAAGATGCTTGCTCCTTGAAAGGAAAGTTATGACAAACCTAGACAATGTATTAAAAAGCAGAGACATCACTTTGCTGACAAAGGTCTGTATAGTCAAAGCTATGGTTTTTCCAGCTTTTTCTCACAGATGTGAGAGTTGGACCATAAAGAAGGGTGAGCACTGAAGAATTGATGCTTTTGAATTGTGGTGCTTGAGAAGACTCTTGAGAATCCTTTGGACTGCAAGGAGATCAAACCAGTCAATCCTAAAGGAAATCAATCCTGCATAGTCATTGGACAGACTGGTGCTAAAGCTCCAATACTTTGGCCACCTGATGTGAAGAGCTGACTCATTGGGGAAGACTCTGATGCTGGGGGAGATTGAAGGCAGGAGGAGATAAGAACAGAGGATGAGATGGTTGGATGGCATCACTGACTCAATGGACATGAATTTGAGCAAACTCCGGGAAATAGTGGAGGACACAGGAGCCTGGATCCTGCAGTCCATGAGGTTGCAGAGTTGGACATGACTTCATGATTGAACAACAGCAAGAAATTTTAAGTGTCCTAATGCCTGTATGAGACCCTGAGGGATTGTTCAGCTCACTCAGGATAGGGCAAGGTCAGAAGTGCTAAGTAGGGTAAGAGAGAGAGAGTTGAAGGGTGTTACTTTTCAGATGAAGGAACTATTCCCTACAGCCAGGGGGAATTAGCTATGACTTTTCAGAGGTACTATTAACTTGATAATGAAATGCGCACAATACTGGCACTTAAAAGACTAGAGTTTGATTCTTGGCTGCTCTAGTTATCAGCTGTGTAACACTGGCACTGTCTAAACTCACTGTCTCCAAAATGGGAGTATGATAGTTTGTGCCTCCTCAGGACATGGCCTGGAAAAGAGGCACATTTTTAGTATAAGGCCCGCTGCTGCTGCTGCTAAGTTGCTTCAGTCGTGTCCAACTCTGTGCGACCCCAGAGACGGCAACCCACCAGGCTCCCCCGTCCCTTGGATTCTCCGGGCAAGAACACTGGAGTGTGTTGCCATTTCCTTCTCCAATACATGAAAGTGAAAAGTGAAAGTGAAGTCGCTCAGTCGTGTCCGACTCTTCGTGACCCCATGGACTGCAGCCTACCAGGCTCCTCCATCCATGGGATTTTCCAGGCAAGAGTACTGGAGTGGGGTGCCATTGCCTTCTCCGAGTATATGGCCTAGCATGAAACAAAAGCTCAATGAATGGCAGATGTCATTGTTTTATTGTTTTTAGAGCTTTGTTTGAAAAGTTCCACCTGGAAAAGAAATGTGACATCCTTAATGACATTTGTGAATGTGCTAAGGATACAGAAAGATGGTGTGACTATAAAGACACCAGCGTTAGTTCTGTGGAAATGGTGGAGGAAGGGGGGTCTCTGTTTTTGTGTGATGGGCAGTAGCCTCATGGTGGGTGGCAGCTGCATTGTGTCATAGCCAGTTGTGTGCCCAGAACTTTGTGTTTCCTATTGAAGAGGATAAAGAGACAACTAAGGAAAAATAGACATGAATTATAGGGGAAACGGCACTGAGTCTGTTTTGGATTAGTGGCAATGAAATGGGTGGAAAACATTTGGTTGTTTGATCATAAGAAGAGCTATTTAAGAAGTCCCAGGTTTATATGTTCTCCAGAATGCTGCTTCTAGTAATAATGCCAGGGGAGTCATGTAGTGTAGGAAAGAAGTTGTAGGTTGGACTCAAAAGAATTAGTTTTAGTCTTAAGCTATCAGGTTCTGGTATGGGAACCTGGCCAGGCTCACCTCGAATTGTCAGCCTCTATTTCCTCATCTGCAAGTTAGGGTGATGCTCTGTCTTCCTTGCAAGGTTATTAGGGGGAAAATCAAGTAACACAACAAATTAAGAGTCGTTAGCACTGCAGGGCAGTGTAAGTGTTGGCCTCAGGGTTCAAGAGACGTGTCTGGTTACGTCAACACAGCTTAGGATTCCCTATCATAATGTGGAACTTTTATAACTAGGGTGACTGCCCAAGCCTGGAATCCATAGCCCTGTCTTTAGGGAATGACTTGTTTTCTTCTTTTTTTAATCATTTAAAAAAATGTTTTTTAAACTGAAGTGCAGTTGATTTATAATGTTGTGTTAATTACTGTTATACAGCAAAGTGATTCAATTATACATATGTACATTCTTTTTTCTTTAAATTATTTTCCATTACGGTTTATCATAGGATATTGAATATAATTCCTCATGCTATACAGGAGGACCTTGTTGTTTATCCATTCTATATATAAAAGCTTATATCTATTAACCCCCACTCCCTCTCCTTTGGCAATCACTGCTGCTGCTGCTACTGCTGCTAAGTTGCTTCAGTCATGTCCGACTCTGTGTGACCCCACAGATGGCAGCCTACCAGGCTCCACCGTCCCTAGGATTCTCCAGGCAAGAATACTGGAGTGGGTTGCCATTTCCTTCTCCAATGCATGAAAAGGAAAAGTGAAAGTGAAGTCGCTCAGTCATGCCGACTCTCAGCGACCCCGTGGACTGCAGCCCACCAGGCTCCTCCATCCATGGGAATCACAGATCTGTTCTTTATGTCCATGATTCTGTTTCTGTTTCATAGTTAAGTTCACTTGTCTTAGATTCCACCTGTTAGTGGTATCATATGGTATTTGTCTTTCCCTTTCTGACTTACTTCACTTAATATGATAATCTCTAGGTTCATCCAGGTTGCTGCAGATGGCATTATTTCATTCTTTTTTATAGTTCAGTAGTAGAGAATGTGGAGAAGGCAACGGCACCCCACTCCAGTACTCTTGCCTGGAAAATCCCATGGACAGAGGAGCCTGGTAGGCTGCAGTCCGTGGGGTCACGAAGAGTCGGACACGACTGAATGACTTCACTTTAACTTTTCACTTTCCTGCATTGGAGAAGGAAATGGCAACCCACTCCAGTGTTCTTGCCTGGAGAATTCCAGGGACGGCGGAGCCTGGTGGGCTGCCGTCTATGGGGTCACACAGAGTTGGACACGACTGAAGCGACTTAGCAGCAGCAGCAGCAGCAGCAGTAGCAGTAGAGAATGAGTTGTTGTCTATAAGGGTATTTCAGTGTTGTGTTTTTTTGTTTGTTTGTTTTGATGAAAATCTAACAAAAGCAATACATGCATCTTCTGGATCATCTGTTTCTCCTTATAACCAAGTATTGCCACTCAATACCAAGGCCTACATTTGCATTGGTGTTTATGACTCTTTTGGAGCCAAGAAGAACTACTTCATCTCAGGCTAAAGAGTAAAGGCAGAACTTCCACAAAAATTCTTAATACATGCCAAGGGAGGGCCACATAATATCATGGCACACTGTATGAACAGTTCAAGTAAATTTGCAAGTGGTGATTTAGGGTCAGCAAGCAGCAGTATCTCTCTGACCATTGTTCATATTCTGTTTCATAGATAAGTTCATTTGTGCCGAATTTTGCTTAGATTTAGTCTTTAATTTTTATAGTCACATAAAATTAATAAGTAAAAGAAGTGTTTGCCTGATTTTATATTGGCACTTTATTAATATCGTAATAAAAATAGGAATTTCCCTGGCTGTCCAGTGGTTAGGACTCTGCGCTCCCAGTGCAGGGGGCATGGCTTTGATCCCGGGTCAGGGAACTAAGATCCCATAGGTCATATGGTGTGGCCAAAAACCACATATATAGGCACACACATAACAGTATAAAACTTATTTAAGTAAAGTTTAGGGATTGGTGTGATTTTATTTTTTTCATTTAAAAAGAATCACATTGTCTTGTTTGGGAAACAGTGATGTTGAATATAAAAGCTTGCATTTTAAAATAAGCACATGAAAAGATGTTCAACATCATTACTCACTGGGAAAATTCAAGTTAAAACCACATCAAGACTCTGCAGCTGCCACCACGGACTTGACTCACTCACAGCTTGCTTGGCTCCCTCTGCAGCCATGTCTTACAAGCCCGATACGGCTGAGATTGAGAAATTTGGTAAGTCGACGTTGAAGAAAGCAGAAATGCAAGAGAAAAATCCACTGCCTTCAAAAGAAATGATTGAAGAGGAGAGGCAAGCAGGCGAGTCGTGATGAAGTGTGCGCTGCCAGTATGCACTATATATTCCACAAGCATCGCCTTATTTTACTTCTTTTAGCTGTTCAGCTTTGTAATATGCAAAGAGATTGGATCAAGTTTAAATGACTGTGCTACCCTTTTCAGATCAAAGAATGGAGAAATACTGACAACGTAGGCCGCGCCTGCCTCTCCCACCTGTCTGCTTGCCTGGCAGGGAAGGAAAAGAACTTGCTTGGTGGTGAAGGAGAAAGCTGGATGGAACGAGAGTGAAATCTGGAGTAAAAAGCAAGCTGGTCCAGGCTGACTTGTGGGCTGTAAAATGCACTTTAATCAGAGTGCCATTTTTTTGTTGTTCAGATGATTTTAATTATTGGAATGTACAGGTTTTTAATATGCAAATAAAAAGTTGTAAAACCTGAAAAAAACCCACAACAAGGTATCACCACGTATCCATTACAATTGTTAAAATTAAAAAGACTAGCCTATACTAAGTGTGGATGAGAACATGTAGTCACCGGAACCCTGTAACACTGCTGGTAAGAATGTAAAGTGGTGCAGTCACCTTGGAAGGAAATCTGGCCATTCCTCAAAAAGTTAAATGCAGCTAATATATGACCTGGTCATCCCACTCCTGCATATTTATCCAAGAGATATGAAAGCATATATTCCCACAAAGATATTACATGATTGCTCTTTGCAGTGTATTTGTAGTTGTCTCAAACTGGAAACAATCCAGTGTTCATTAACAGGTGAATGGATGAACAAATTGTGGAATATTCATAAAATGGAATATCACTTAGGAAAAAAATAAGAGGGAACTATTGACACCCCCGATAATGTGGATGAATCTCAAAATTTATATGCTGAGTAAAAGTAGGCAGCTGAGAAGGTACATAGTCTATAATTCCATTTAAATATAACTCTCAAAAACCAAAGTATAGTGACAAAAAAACCACTGGTCGTGTAGGGTTAGGGTAGCGATCAGGAGAGAGGGATGATACAAGAGCATGAGAAAGCTTTTAGGGGAGGTGGAATCACTTTTTTGGATCATGATGATGATTTTTTAGATGTAGACATATTTCAAAACTCATCAAATCATCCCCTTTATGCGCAGTTAATTGTATGCCAGTTAGACCTCAATACAGCTGTTAAAGAAATAAAAAAGATGCACTGCTAAACCTTGCCTTCAGACTGTCTTGGTTTTGATCCCACCTTTGACTCTAGGGTGTACCTGATGGCTCAGATGGTAAAGAATCCACCTGCAATGTGGGAGACCTGGGTTCAATCCCTGGGTTGGGAAGAGTTTCTTGGAGGAGGGCATGGCAACCCACTCCAGTATTCTTGCCTGGGGAATCCTCATGCACAGAGGAGCCTGTGCATGCTCCTGGGCTGCAATCAATGGGGTCATAAAGAGTTGGACATGGGTGTCTGACTCTTTGTGACCCCATGGACTGCATCATGCCAGGCCTCCCTGTCCATCACCAACTCCCGGAGTTCACTCAGACTCATGTCTATCGAGTCAGTGATGCCATCCAGCCATCTCATCCTCTGTCGTCCCCTTCTCCTTCTGCCCCCAATCCCTCCCAGCATCAGGGTCTTTTCCAATGAGTCAACTCTTCGCATGAGGTGGCCAAAATACTGGAGTTTCAGCTTTAGCATCATTCCTTCCAAAGAAATCCCAGGGCTGATCTCCTTCAGAATGGACTGGTTGGATCTCCTTGCAGGCCAAGGGACTCTCAAGAGTCTTCTCAAACACCACAGTTCAAAAGCATCAATTCTTCAGCACTCAGCTTTCTTTACAGTCCAACTTTCACATCCATACATCACTACTGGGAAAACCATAGCTTTGACTAGATGGACCTTTGTTGGCAAAGTAATGTCTCTGCTTATTAATATGCTGTTGGTTGGTCATAGCTTTTCTTCCAAGGAGCAAGTGTGTTTTAATTTCATGGCAGCAGTCATCATCTGCAGTGATTTTAGAGCCCCCCAAAATAAAGTCTGTCACTGTTTGCATTGTTTCCCCATCTATTCACCATTAAGTGAAGCTGTCTTAGCTGCAAGCTGTTTGACTCTTGGACAATTGGTTAATTTTTGAGTGTCACGTGAAATGGGTATGATAATACCTACCCTAGTAGGTTATCTTAGATCAAGTGAAATATATGTGCCTTCTAACAAAGGACTTGCTTCTTAGTAAATACCCAGTAAGTAGCAATCGTACTTCAGTGGTATTCTACTTGAGAGAAAGCAATCTAGGCCATATGTCTACATAAATATTTTCTTTTTCCTGGAGATCATAGTATATTCTCTCTATTTATGACCTATGACAACTTCTATATAAATGTGCTACCACTTCCTTGTATGTAGCGGTACTAACAACAAAAATGCCCATTGCCTAGGGTACATCCTACATCTGCAAAATTAGAATCTATATGGGTGAAAACCCGGCAGCAGTATTTTAACAGCTTTGAACTGAATCAGATATATGGGGAAGTTAAAGAAAGAGGACTCTGAGGCTGTGCTCCTCTCAATGTGATCCCCAGACCAGCAGCGCCACTTCACATGGGAGCATCTTAGAAATATAGCAGCTCAGGCCTAAACCCAGATCTGCTAAATCAGAAGCTGTGTTTGATTTATTCCAAACCTCAGGTTGATTTGTGTGCACCTTAAAGATGGAGGAGCAACAGGAGTCGTCGTCTCAGAGGGTCCTTCCTTCTTTCAAATGCTGTGCCAAATTTTTTGAGTATGATGTAACATGATATCTCATTTTAAATCTTGTTGGGAGGAATCACAGAGACCGGAAGATAATACCTCTGAGAGAAAGGCAGTTCAGAGAAATGTTTGCTAGAGGAGGTGCTTACTTCCCAGAACAGAAGGCTCTCCATCAGACCTGTATAAAATGATAATATGGGATGACTGGGGACAAATTGACCTCGATAGAAACTCAGCATTTATATACTTAGCAAATGGCTCTATTTATATGGTTCATTTTCAGACACTTTCCAAATGTTGCAATTAACACAAAAAATTTTTCTTTCAGGAATCTGGTTTGATGGGCCACTATTTCAGTTCAATTATAATCAATTGAACTAAAATTGTATGCTGGGTTTTGCTGAACTGTCTTATTTAATTTAACCCTCATGTTAACCCTATGAAACACTTACCATTGGTTAACCCATTTTTATAATGGAAGGAAACATGGTTTTGAGTTCTTGGTGATTTGCCCTAGATCCCATCCAGCTAGAAGCTGGCAGCATGGGGATTTGAACCCATGTCTGTAAAGATCAGAACTTGTTTGTGTGCCGAGGCTAGTTGGGCAAAGAGGAGAAGTGTTTGATTCTGGAGTTGGCCTGCTGGGGTTCGTGCCTGACTCACTGTTGAATGGAAGAATACATGAGTGGTTTTGCTGTATAACGTGACTGTGGGGTGGGGAAGAAGGTCCAGAACAGGAGGGAAGCATGTGGCAGTCAGCCTCTAACTCAGAAGGTTGGTGGTGGGGGACCGGCGACATAGAGTTGATAGGAAGGATGGAGTTGCGGGAGGATGGAGGTGTTGATCATGAAATGTACCTGTATCACGTCTTTGGCCAAATTAAGTGATACATGTAAGGTTTATATCTGGCGCATGGCCTGACATCTATTAGCACTTAAATGGTAACTATCTCTAGGCTCAAGGACAAATCTATTGTTACTGTTTTCTGTCAAACAAGAGTCTGTGCAGGAACCAGCTGCCTCATCTATTATTTCATTATCCTCCTTTCCTAAAGGTGATTACTGCAAACTGGAAATCCCACACAGCTCCATCCTAAAGGTCTATTTCAAAGATTACAAAATAATTCTTTGCAATTTCTCTCCTATATTATCTTCTTTAGTAATCTAACTTGATTTTTAATATTACTTAATTTAAAATATCTTAAATAAGAAATTGATTTTTTGTGAAAAAACAGAAAGCACATTTAAGCAAAAATATAAAACATATAACTCTAATCTTTTGTTCTTTAATATTTAGGTAATTGGCAATATCTTACCATTATAAAGAGGCTTTCATGGTGGCTCAGACAGTAGAGAATCTGCCTGAGACCCAGGTTCAAATCCGTGGGTTGGGAGGATCCCCTAGAGAAGGAAATGGCAACCCACTCCAGTATCTTTGCCTGGAGAATTCCATGGACAGAGAAGCCTGGCAGGTTGCAAAGAGCTGGACACAACTGAGCAACTAACATTTTCACACTTTCACTTTTTCCATTATAAATAATGCTGATATGACCATCCTTGTTTGCAAATCTTTGTGCATATCCTTTATTATTTCATTAAGATATATTTCGCAAGAAGAACCAACAAAGGTATTTGTCACCAGTGCTGGTTGTGATTTCCAGCCCTAGATTCAGGGTATAAGCCCCTAGAAACTTAGGTCTGTCACTAAGAAGAGAGACTTGCTAAGTGGAGAAAATTTGCCCTTCCTAATTTACATGTAGCTTCCCCTGAGATTGAGCCTGCTCTGGTGTGTTTCAGAGGTAACATTTCAAAATAATTAGGTGGGGAACTCACCTAATAAAAATCCCTGAGGACAGCATTTTCAATTCTGCAGATCTTTCCCCCAGGGTTTTCCTCTATCAGTTCAGTTCAGTTCAGTCCCTCGGTCATGTCCGACTCTTTGCGATCCCATGAATCGCAGCTCGCCAGGCCTCCCTGTCCATCACCAACTCCCGGAGTTCACTCAGACTCATGTCTATCGAGTCAGTGATGCCATCCAGCCATCTCATCCTCTGTCGTCCCCTTCTCCTTCTGCCCCCAATCCCTCCCAGCATCAGGGTCTTTTCCAATGAGTCAACTCTTCGCATGAGGTGGCCAAAATACTGGAGTTTCAGCTTTAGCATCATTCCTTCCAAAGAAATCCCAGGGCTGATCTCCTTCAGAATGGACTGGTTGGATCTCCTTGCAGGCCAAGGGACTCTCAAGAGTCTTCTCCAACACCATAGTTCAAAAGCATCAATTCTTCGGCACACAGCCTTCTTCACAGTCCAACTCTCCCATCCATACATGATGTGAGAAAAACCATAGCCTTGACTAGACGAACCTTTGTTGGCAAAGTAATGTCTCTGCTTTTCAATATGTTATCTAGGTTGGTCATAACTGTCCTTCCAAGGAGTAAGCGTCTTTTAATTTCATGGCTGCAGTCACTATCTGTAGTGATTTTGGAGCCCAAAACAATAAAGTCTGACACTGTTTCCACTGTTTCTCCATCTATTTCCCATGAAGTGATGGGACCAGATGCCATGATCTTTGTTTTCTGAATGTTGAGTTTTAAGCCAACTTTTTCACTCTCCACTTTCACTTTCATCAAGAGGCTTTTTAGTTCCTCTTCACTTTCTGCCATAAGAGTGGTGTCATCTGCATATCTAAGGTTATTGATATTTCTCCCAGCAATCTTGATTCCAGCTTGTGTTTCTTCCAGTCCAGCGTTTCTTATGACGTACTCAGCATATAAGTTAAATAAGCAGGGTGACAATATATAGCCTTGACGTACTCCTTTTCCTATTTGGAACCAGTCTAACCCAAGGTCTGAAATGCCAATAGGAATGGTAATCTCTCTGTTTAGTATAACACTTTCTTCACTCCTCAGGAGAACTCAAAGTACTATTTTAGGTACTTTTAGCACAGTCTGAATTCTGGAAAATTGCATCACTTTACCATCAACAAAGCCAAAATAGTTCAAATTGGTCATTCCAATGAACAGAGCATCGGTATGAACAGAAACCATATCTAAAGTAACCAATCATACTTATTGGAACAAAATATTTTCCCTGAAAGCAAAGTAAAAATTAGAAAGAAAAGCAATTCTTTTTACTAGGACAAGGAAGGATATAGAAGAACACTGCAGGGATTCACGGGGGGACAAAAAAACCTCATCTCCATGTATCAAAATAAAGTAATCACTGATGGATGAGTTTCCTATGAGCTGAGAAAAGGAACCCTGAATCATTTGTGCTGCCTTCCCATTACTTATGAAAAGAGAGAGGGGCAAAGATGTGGCTGCTGACATGGAAATGAAGGATTTAAAATGTTCTCCAACTGACTTCCAGGGGAATTCCACAGCCTGTTCGCCTCCACATATCCAGTTTTATGGCCCCAAATGGACCTCGAGCCTCAAGACTCAGCTCCCATATCTTTTTTCAAGACTTTCCTCTGTCCAACAAAAAAGGGAGGTGATCTAACCACATAGCAAGACAAAAATTTCTGTTCTTCTCAGACTCTTGTTTATAGTACTTGGCTTGCTGAAATGTTTATCATGTGATCTTTGTAAAATATTTACATGGAAAACCTTAAGCTAAAAATGTGTTCAAGTTGGCAACCAATTTTTTTTTGTTAAATGGGAAGACTTATATAGGCACTTGACCAAAGAGAACAATCAATATTTGAAAATATTTGAAAGGTGCCCAACATTGTAATTACAACAGTAACACAAATGAAAACCACCATGAAATTGCCACTAAAAATCGATGAAAATGGCAAAAATTGTATATCAGAAATCTGAAAGTGTGTATGGATATCTAATGCCTTCATAATTCAACACTAACATGTTAACTATCCCAAAGGAAACGTTCGTATCTACACTGAGAGGCAGATAGGAAAATGTTCATAGAACGTTATTCCAATGTTGTGGCCACTAAACCCTAAATCAACAATACAGTTGATAATTAAATTATTATATTTACACAGAAATCCCAAACTACAAACTACCGTCTATGCAACAACATGGATAAATCTCAGAGATGTTGGCAAAACAAGCTGACATGGAATAAATACCGTGTGATTCCATTATATAATATTCAAAACAGGCCAAACTGATCGAAGATGTAGGTCAGGATGGTGGCTACCTCTCATGGAGGAGGAGTAGTGATTGGTGGAGAGACAGGGGAGAGGCTTCTAGAATGCTGATCAAGTTCTAGTTCTTTCTTGATTCCATGGGTATGAACAGTTCGAAAAATTCACCAAGCCACACAGCACGCAGGAAACGTTTCTACATGTAGGTTATACTTCAACGAACTGGTTTACTTTAAAACAAGATCAGAAGGGAGATGCCTAATAAATATGCAGCTCAGCTCTTTTTATGGGGTGAGGATAAGAACTGTAGTTGATTCCAGGACAACAGTTTTTATAATTGTATCTTATTCTGCTCACCAAGTGTGGGCTAAAAACTTGTGGGTAAACAAGTTATGCTAAATTGAATCTAGTTCTTTAAGGCGATCTTGTGCCAAATAATTTTGAGAAGGTCCTTGCTCTCTAATTCATCTTGTCTGTGAATTAAGAAATTTATTCATTAAGCATGTATGTCTCCAGAGAGGTACACCTATAATGCTTCAAATATGGGTCATTTGTAGTTGTTTTATTTAAGCTATAAGCTGTATTCTCAAACAGCATCTACATTCCCTGGTGGCCCTGATCTGCCTGCAGTGCAGGAGATGCAGATTCGATCCCTGGATCGGGAAGATCCCCTGGAGAAGGAAATGGTTACTCACTTCAGTATTCTTGCCTGGGAAATGCCCTGGACAGGGGAGCCTGGCAGGCTACGAATCCATGGGGTCATGAAGAGTCAGCTATGACTGAGCAACTAACACTTTTTCTCACTACTATATTTGATTCCTAGGGCTGCCATTACAAAGTACTACAAACTGGATAGCTTAAAACAACAGAAATGTGTTCTCTCACAGTTTTGGAGATCAGAAGTCTGGAATGGCTGTGTCAGTAGGGCTACATGCCTGACAAGGCTTTAGAGGGGAATCCTGGTCTCATCTAGGTTCTGGCGGCTACTGGCATTTCTTGGCTTATGGCATCATAACTCCAGGTTTCACCCCTGCATCTGCACAGGGCCTTGCTCTCTGGGTTACTCTGTGTTCTCTCTTCTTCTTTAAAAGAGAAAGGGCCACCCTAAATTCTAGATGATTTTTATCTTTATTTTAGATTCTTAACTAGTGACATCAGCAGAAGATCCTATTTCCAGGTAGGTCACATGCTGAGGTTCTGGGTGCATATGAATTTGGGAGAACCGAGACCAATTTTAATGGACTCAGCCTACCCACAATCCTGTACTCCATGCTCTTGGCTTCATGGCCTGGAAGCTGTCAGGAGCTCCATCTCCCCGAACACTGATTTCCCTTTCAGTAATTCAACAAATATTTTTGAGCCTCTGCTACATGCCTGACATTACCCCAGACGTAGAAGATCAAGAACATGGCAAGTAATGTTAGGAAGTGACTAGGTGCCAAGATTTTTATCATTTAATCCTCTGCACAATTCTATCATTTTATAGATGTTGCAACTGTGGTGACACAAATTGTTTAAGTAACTTTCTCAAGCTTAAACAATTATCATGTGATTAAGCTCAGGTCTGTCTGCTCCTAAGGGCATATTCCTGTTCTTCTTCTTTAAATTGGCTGCCTTGGGTCTTAGTTGTGGCATGTGGGCCCTTTCATTGTAGCACACAGATTCAGTTGTGGTGCACAGGCTTAGTTGCCTGTGGGCTATTTTGAAATAGCTTAGTTCCCTGCTGCTACTGCTGCTAAGTCACTTCAGTCGTGTCTGACTCTGTGCGACCCCATAGACGGCAGCCCACCAGGCTCCCCCATCCCTGGGATTCTCCAGGCAAGAACACTGGAGTGGGTTGCCATTTCCTTTCCAGGGATCAAAACCACACATCCTGCAAGGTAGATTCTTAACCACTGGACCACCGGGGAAGTTCCTACCTGTTTTCAGACACCTGTTTTATACTACATGGCACTGAACATTAATTGCATACTCAATTTGGGTCAAGGCCCTGAATTAGACAGTGGGCCATGGAAACAAATGAAACACATGCCCTGCCTCTGGGAAGCTCATGACCTAAATTCATACTTAAACCAAGAGTATGAATGGCAAACCGTTCATTCAACAAATATGGAATGAAAGCTTCGCATGTGTTGAGCATGGTTTTAGATGATGAATCACTAGCAAATGTGATACATAGGATCCTCTTTCTCTTGGAGCTTATAGTCTATTGGGGAGAACAGAATGATAATAAATAAGCCAAGAGGAAATAAATATGTCCACGTTGTGGTAGATATTATGAAGTGAACCAGGAAATCAGTAATGGTGTGGTGCCATCCCTTCTGGAGAAATAATAATTTAGCAGTGGCCTTGGAGAACAGACCCAAGTGTAAATACTTCAGGTGATCTAGCCTACACTTAGGGTATAAGGCTCTACATAAAACCTGGTAGAGCTACTCATGACATGGGTGACTCCATGGAAGTTACTAAAAACCCTCATCTGTATATTAGGGATAACAATAGTTTCCACTTCAGAGGGTTGTTTTATAAAGTGAATACACACATAAAGAACTTGGCATAGTGCTTGGCACATAGCAAAAGGCTCAGTAACAATTAGGACCCATAGTTTAGTGCAGGAGGGTGGAAAGGTTACTAGTTGCTAAACCTTTCCTGCCTCCCTCTTCCTCTGATACCTCAATGCACTGACTCATCTCCCCTGCACAGGGGGCTGGGACTTCCAGTAAGATCGCATTCGGTTTAGGGAGATAGTGGCTGACCATGGGGGAAGATGGATGCAGTGTGAAGATTCTCCCTCGTAGAATCCTGCTTTTATTCCTCCTGACAGTTTATAGCCTTCGAACCACGCCCACCTCTCGTTTTCCCTGCACTGAGCCTGTTTCCTCCTACATCAAAGTGGCTCTGTCCTGTGGAGCCTCACGTCCCTATTGGTCAGTGCTGTGCGCATGTGCAGATATTGCTGGTTGCATCTTATTAAGCGTCCAGGGGAAATTTGAATATTGACAGCTGTGACTGGTCACTGGACGCAGCCCACAACTGCAGAGCTGATTTCTCTCTCTCCTCTTCCAGTGATATGATAGATTTCATTCCCGGAGAGCTTTATGGACAAGATTTACGTCTGTTTTTCCCTGCTGTGAGCCTGGAATAAAGTCTTTGCAGATTGCCGAAGCAGGTTTAGTGAATCACTCCCGCTTATTTACTCCTGCTCCTCATTCCTCCGCATGGAGGATACAACCTGGTTTAATAAATGTCACTCTCCTCTTCTATCCATCACTAGCCTCAGACACACTGCCAGGCAGTGGCACTCAGTTGCAATGGTTCCTATCAGGGCATTACAGAAGAGCCTTTTCCCAATGCAATCTTTCAAATAGAAGATTGCCCTTCTGCAAGACCCAGAATGGCAACATGCCAGGGCCACTCTGTGGCCTAAGAAGCCAGTGATCCCTGGGACCAAATACAGAAACATCAGCTCTGGAAAAAGCCTGTGTCAAAGCCGATGATAGCTTCTGTCAAGATGTAGAAGTTTTTGTTGTTGGAGAGGCGGGCTGTCTGGATTGTTTGGACAAAATGTTTGCAGAAGATAAAACTGCTGGCTTAGGAATGATGAATGATGTGGCTCATGTTCGAATATACTAGTTACTATTTTGTAGCTGTGGGCAAGTTTTTGAACTTCTCTGATCCTCAGTTTGATTGTCTGTAGAACAGTACTTAATGTGGGGTTTTGTGATAGGGTATAATGTGTGAGAGTGTGGTACCTGACGCCTAGTAAATGTGAGATAGATACTATCTTCAGCTCCAGGTGACTCCAAACCCTTAGGTTTAACTACTGTCTGGTCAAATGAATTCATGTTTTTAAAGATGAAAAATCTTCTCAAACTCATTTTTTAAAGAAGACTTCTTCAATATCTTTTGGTGTCCTGAATCCTTTACATGGCATTTAAAGGCCTTTGAGGGCTAACCTAGACCATGCTCCCATCCTCACGTCCTAGTGTTTCTGGGGGTCTATGCCTTCTCACTGTACCCATCATTTTCTTGCTATTTCCCAGAACTTGCCGTTCACATCGGCCTCTGAGCCTTTGGTGTCTGTTCCCTCTGACTATGATGTCCTTCTCCTGTCTGCTTGTTTACCTGAAAAAACTGTGGCTTTCTTTAGGCTCGGGATTGTTGACCTTCTCTATGATGCGTGATTCTGACCTCTCAGAGCCTGTTACCTTGTCCTTTGTGTTTTCAGGGCACCTGGCTCATGACACATGGCACGTTGTCACATCCTTCCAGGATTATCTATGAATCTGTCATTATCTCTGTTCAAAATGCTGGTTGGTATCACTAGCACCATTCACAGTACCTGGCATAAACTGTGTTTAATACATGCTTGTGGAATGGGTGAGTGGAATGTGCCTTGTAGGGGTTCTATCCCCTTTGCCTTATTGGTCTTCCCCTACTTGACAGGTGATGGGGAGGAGGCATTTCAGCTCAGTCATATGTTGAGCACTGCAGTATAGGCTAGGACAGGAGGTCATGCTGTTTAAAAAGGTTGGTTTGCCTTAGAGTTACTCTTCTCTTGTGCTAACACCTTGGGCAAATGGTTGTGGACTGGGCTGGGGCCAGGAAAACTTGGTGTTATGTGTATCACAAGAATATTCTTGATCACCAAATTCCACGTCTAGAAATTCATCCTGAAAATTTAATCACTGGTGAAAATATTTTATTGTTGTTCATGATTGTAATTATTTAATAGCAAACAATTTGAAAAAATTGAAATGTCCGCCAGTGTGTAATTGATTGACTATATTTTTGTATATCTGTATAATAGAATTCAAGTTATTGATTAAAAATAACATTGTAGATGAATATTTTTGATACAGGAAAATATGTTCACAGGTAGAGTAAGAAGAGCAGCTTACAAAACAGATGTATGGCATACTGCCTTATTTATAAAATTATCTTATATGTAATTTTATAATATTTTTCTAAAATATTTTTCATATGTATAATTCAAATCTGTGTGTGTGTGTGTGTACCTGTGACAGAGAGAGAGATAGAGACAGAGATACATTTAGGAAAAGGTTTGGAATGTTATATACCAAAATGTTAACAGTGTTTCTCTCTGGTTGGTAGAATTACAAGCATAAAAGTTATTTTTCTTGTAACAAAGATATTCTGAAGTTATGTTTAAAGTATATTTATATCCAAAGCCATGTTAAGTAGGGTTTGTTTTCTAAATGCTAGTATTTCCTTTATATTAAGACAAAAATTCTTTTACAGTAGTGTAGTAAAATGAAGCTAGCTACAAGTGATCAAAGTTTCCTTTTTATTATATATGACAAACTTTCTGAAAGTGATGGGTTTTTGGCAATTTACAATCCAATTGCTGGGGTGAAAAATTATTTTACTACAAACAGAAGGAGAGGGTGAAGTATAATTGCTTCTTTAAATTTACTTTATGTTGGGGGGATTACCTGATTGCTTTATGGTAAAAACCAGGCTTTCAAGAAAGCTCCCCAGATATATCAGCTGACAAAAACAGTTAACCCATCCAGGCTCCAGGGATGGTAATATAATGAGACATTTAAAATAAAGATCATGAGACACTACTCAGTTGCAGGCAAGCTGCCATCTGCAAGGCTAATGTAATTATAGAGACCAAATCTTGTATAGTTTTTTTCTTCACTAAATTCCTTTGGCACTCAGGATCTTTTCTTCATAATGTAGCTCTTGATTACACAGTGTCTTTTATTCTTCCCTTGCTATTGGAAATAAATTCTGTTCTCCTTATCACTCTGTGAGTATCCTAAAATATATACTTTCCTAGCAAACTGAAGCAATGAGTATGAGTAACAAAGCAATGATGAATGAGTAGGGAGTAGTAGATGAGAAGCCTTGGGTGTTTCTAGTATTTCAAAATGCCAACCAGACAAGGTATATTTCCCCACCCTAAAGCCATGTAAGCCAACTAAAATGTCAGTTGTCCTTGCTCTTTGCTGGAATTATATAAACAGGGCAATAATCCTAGTTATTTTTTTTATTTGCTCGATGTGCAAATTGGCTCTCGAGGATGTTATAGAAATTTTGGGGGTGTTTATGGGGGACTAGTTATCAGAGTCCTATGGTTTGATTATGGAAGAATGGCAAACCATTGGTTGAGGACACAGATGAGCACAATATTTATGCTTAATATATATTAGTTGGCTTGATTGAGGGAACATTTATTTCATCAAGATAATTATTCAATTTATTCAATTTATTTGACACTGAATCAAGCAGACAAAATAACAAGTTCTTGACTGAAATTTTGCTTGTTTTGTGGCTGTGGTTCCCCACTGGTTGCATCAGCATCATGTAGAGAACTTGTGACACTACAGATTCTCCCATTTCCCTATTCTAAATTCTAGGATTCTAATTTAGCAGGTTTGGGCTGAATCATGGGAATGTGAATTTTTGACAAACCTCTAGATGGTTACTATGCACATTTAAGTTTAAGAACGTCCTATGTAGATTAACATTAAATAACTTACAAAAGCTAAATAGGCGTAAAGTTTCAACAAACTTTGCATAAATGTATACAACAATAAGGATGCCTATGAATGACCTACCTAGGATGATTGCTAGAATGTTCTAGCTCTTGCTGACTCTTCTTTCTGCCTGCTGTAATCCCTAGGACAGCTTCTGTAGAATGTTCCCTGAATGAAATGCAGACTGTGTTACTTGCCATGAGGTTAATGAGATTCTCTGCTGATAAGATGATTCTTTCCCCTCTGGCTTGAAGGATGTGCAGACTCTATAAATAATTAAGGGAAGAAAAAATATAACCAGATATAATTAGTGTAAACTCTTAATTCAGTAAGAAAACAAAAAAGACAGAGTGTGCTTCCAGATTATATTCCAATAGATACACATAACTTAACTATTATTCTCCTCTCCTTATAAGATCATTAGTGTTTCTAACACTGAATAAACAAGGTGGACTCGTAGCTTGGCTGGGTTTGAATCCAGAATATTTTCCACTTTGGAAGAAGAACCCCTGAGAATACTTTATTTACTATAATGATGCAGTAAGAAGCTCCACTGCTGTTAAGAAAATTCTATCTAAATTATCAAAACCAATATCATTTAATAGAAATAAATGCTCAATTAAATTGAAAATCAACCCATGGGAATCCATGTAAAGAATATTATTGAGAGTAAACACATTTTGGGGAAAGAATAATGACTTATAAAAATTATTTATTTTTAAATGAAAGATAATTACTTTAAAATATTGTATTTTTTTTTGCCACACAGCAACATGAATCCACCATAGGTATACATATGTCCCCTGCCTCTTGCTCCTCCCTCCCAGAATGATGACTTTTAAAATGTTTAGGATATAGTGTTAAGTGATACAAACATTTAAAAAAATATATACTGGCATAGACCAACTTTGGGTAATCCAAATAGAAAAATAAATTGGTTAGTAAGGGACACCCCAAAAATATCATCAGTGGTTATCTTTGGTTGACATAATTAAAGTCATTTTTCTTTATTTTATTATAATTACTGTCATTTTCCCTTCATTTTATATATTTGCTACACAAAGTACATGATAACATTCTGATAGGAAAACAAATAAATTTATTTTAAAGCAATTGCCTGCATATATATTGGGTAGAGATCTAACTTTTATTGATCTATACCCATACAATAAAAGTTAGATCGCTACCCAATATAATCATGGCATCTGGTCCCATCACTTCACAGGAAATAGATGGGAAAACAGTGAAAACAGTGTCAGACTTTATTTTTTTGGGCTCTGAAATCACTGTAGATGGTGATTGCAGCCAGGAAATTAAAAGACGCTTGCTCCTTGGAAGAAAAGCTATGACAAACCTAGACAGCATATTCAAAAGCAGAGACGTTACTTTGCCAAAAAAGGTCTGTCTAGTCAAGGCTGTGGTTTTTGCAGTGATCATGTATGGATGTGAGAGTTGGACTGTGAAGAAAGCTGAGCACTGAAGAATTGATGCTTTTGAACTGTGGTGTTGGAGAAGACTCTTGAGAGTCCCTTGGACTGCAAGGAGATCCAACCAGTCCATCCTAAAGGAGATCAGTCCTGGGTGTTCATTGGAAGGACTCATTCTGAAGCTGAAACTCCAATACTTTGGCCACCTCATGTGAAGAGTTGACTCATTGGAAAAGCCTCTGATGCTGGGAGGGATTGGGGGCAGAAGGAGAAGGGGATGACAGAGGATGAGATGGCTGGATGGCATCACTGACTCGATGGGCATGAGTTTGAGTGAACTCCGGGAGTTGATGAGGGACAGGGGGGCCTGGCATGCTGCGATTCATGGGGTCACAGAGAGTCAGACACGACTGAGCGACTGAACTGAACTGAACCGATACCCATACAAAGATTAGAATCCTGGATAAAGAAAATAGATTGGTGTTTCATGAAAAACATGAAGCTCTTGTGTCAAATGAGAGGGGAGCTGGGGACTGGGTTGATGGGGGGACAAGGCAGATTAACTTGAGGTCACCCACTCCTGCCCTGTGAGACCCATGGCAGGCATGACCAATGACTTCAGCCTTCTTTCCCATAGAGCCCTGACATTAAACTTCCCAACATCCTACCAGTTCGTAGTACTTGATTGGAAATGGCACAAAGGGAGCTGGTCTTCACTGGCTTATGAAAGAGTCCATGTCCTCAAGTCATGGTATCTAACTGGGAGACAAAGCAAACATAAGACATGTTAAGTATAAAGATTTAATTCCTGGTTCAAAATAACCGAGAAAGAAGCATCACAAGGCAGTCCATGATTAATTACCAAATGAATCAGACAAGGAGGATGTTTTCTTTGAGGATGGTGAGAATATCAAATATTCTCCAGTATGTTCGGGTTTTGTCCTTGTGACGTCAAAGTATGTGGAAGAAAATGTCTCTGCCTTCCACTTGGCAGGTCAGAATCCTTTCCGCTCCTGGGTGATCAGAGTTGAGACATATCTAGTCAAACAATGAAACTGAACATGCTGATTTCACCCTATGGGTCTTAATTTTCTTTTTCTTTACAGTGAGCTAGAGTGACTTCACTTTCACTTTTCACTTTCATGCATTGGAGAAGGAAATGGCAACCCACTCCAGTGTTCTTGCCTGGAGAATCCCAGGGACGGGGGAGCCTGGTGGGCTGCCATCTATGGTGTCACACAGAGTTGGACACGACTGAAGCGACTTAGCAGCAGCAGCAGCAGGAGGCTTTGTCATCAGAGGTTGTGGCAAATGTGATAATATGTCAGTATTTTGAAACTGTAGCAGAAAAACATGAAGTTACTTAAGTATAGTAAAAGTTCCTTTCAGGATTTTATTTTCACAGACCCATATTATCCCATGTATCAAGCAATGACCTCCCTATGTTTCGTGTGATAAGGTACATTTTACACTTTACTCGGGAGCATTTGAAAAACTGATTGGTTGTGATAATTAAACTTAACCTCCTTTTAGAATGTATGTATTACTTTTCATTTAATTACTGGTAGAGTCATAGAACAGGTTAAGGCACATAGGGGTTGGTGGCTACAAGATAGTTATGGAAAGAAGGAATGCAATTTTATTGCTTCCCTAAAATGGATGATGGCTGCTTCATTTTAACTTGTGAAAACAGCATTTTGTCATGAGTTTTCACACAGCAGAATGTTTCATATTTTTTTTTTTTTACACTTCTTAGCAGATAGAGGAAGAGTGCAAAAGCAGAGATGAATAGACCGTATTCCAGTGTGTGGAATGGTGTTTTCCAGTGCTGTGCTGGGGGTCAGAAGACCTGGGAGTTAGTCCCAACTTGGTCACTTACTGGTTTTCCCTGGTGCGTCAAATGGTAAAGAATCTGCCTGCAATATGAGAGACCTGGGTTCCATCCCTGGATTGGGAAGATCCCCTGGCAAAGAGAATGGCTACCCACTCCAGTATTCTTCCCTGGAGAATTCCATGGACAGAGAAGCCTGGTGGCCTATAATCCATGGGGTTGCAGAGTCTGACATGACTGAGTGACTAACACTTTCACTTCACTTTTTCACTGTGGTCATTTACTAGTTATATGTTCTTAGGTATTAAAGCCTGTTTTTGTGTGTGTGTGTGTTTTTTTTTTTTTAATTTCCCCTGCCAAACTCCCACTTTACCCTTTTCAGAGCAGTGGTGCCTCAATTTTCCTTTGAATAACTGTCCTTTCTCCATTCAGTGCCAACCTGTGAATGAGGTATGCAGTGTGAACAAGCCTGGCTGATAAGGACAGCAGTGATCGCTTGAGAGATGGGCATGTGACCCAAACTGGACCAGTTAAAGTGAATCCTGAAATTTGCCAGAATTTCTGGGAAAGGAGAATTCTCTTTTACTTGGGAGACTGCTAACCCTCCACTCCCGCATCTTCTCACTGTTGGAATTACCTGCCTGAGAATGAAAGATAATTTCTACTACTTCTATTAGTAGTAGAAGAAATGAAGATATAAAAAGGAGAAAAGTATTCAGACAAATATTTTGATCATCTAAATTCAGCTGTTACTGAAACTGGAGGCCTCAGAATCCTGTGAATCAGTAAGTTAGCTGATTTGCTGAAATTTTGAGTCAGATTTTTGCCACTTGTAGCCAGAGTTCTTGCCAGTTGGGCAATACCCCTTGAGGGTTTTAGTTTTCTTCTCTTTAGAAGGTGAGATACTTTAAAATTTTTAATTTTGCTTTAGAAAGCAATACATTTTTCTTATTGTAAAACTGTAACATTGTAGGAAGGGATTATCAGGTTGTATTCACTTAACCATTATGTGTTAGTCACTCAGTTATGTCCAACTCTTCAGGATCGCATGGACTGTAGGCTGCCAGGCTTCTTCCAAGCAAGAATACTGGAGTAGGTATCCATTCCCATCTCCAGGGGATCTTCCCCACCCAGGGATTGACCCCGGGTCTCCTGCATTGCAGGCAGATTCCTTACCATCTGAACAACCAGGATGTCAGTTAACTATTACTATATAACAAATCTCACCTGAATCCAGTGGCTTGAAATAGTAAGTGTTTATATTGCTCATGACTTTAAATATTTGTTGGGTGGTTCTGCTGATCTGGTCCAAGCTTAGTAGATCATACCTGAACTGGCTTATCTGTCTGTGGTTAGCAAGTATGTTGGCTAGAGTAACTGGTTTAGGATAGCCTCATTTGCAAATCTGGTGGAGCTGGCTGTCAGTTGGGGCAATGGAGGTCTCTGGGTTGTGTGTTTTTTATCACCAGCAGGCTGGTTCTCATGATGGCTGAGCAGGGCCCTACAAGAGCAAGTGGAAGCTTTTTGAGGCCTGGGTTTGTACTGGCATTCCCTTTTTCCTGCTTCTTCTATTGGCCAAAGCAGACTCATGGCCAGCCAAGATTCAAGTAGAGGAGAAATTGACTCCATATTTTGGTTGCGAAGTCACATTTTAAGCAGCATATATACAGAAAGGGGAAATAATGTGAGCTCTTATTGTAGTCACTGTATAACTTTATTCCCTCAAAAATAATCACTATTTGTATTTTAAAATTCTTCTGGATTTATCCAGAATATTTCTATCTATTTTTATTTTTTAGAACATATTTTTTTCCAGAAAAGGTATATATATTTTTTTGCTCCTTATATTTATAAGGGCTTCTCTGGTGGTTCAGTGGTAAAGAATCTGCCTGCCAATGCAGGAGATGTGGGTTCAATCCCTGGGTTGGGAAGATGCCCTGGAAAAGAAAATGGCAACCCACTCCAGTGTTCTTGCTTGGGAAATCTTATGGGCAGAGGAGCCTCTTGGGCTATAGTCCATGGGGTCACAAAAGAGTCAGATATGACTTAGCAACTAAACAACGTCAGCAAATTTCTAAAAATTGATATTATATATATATATTGTTTTGCAGTTTATTGTTTTCATTGACAGTATATTTTGAACATTTTCATGCTTATACATATCAATGTCTTATAAAGAAATTGAATATAGATGCTTTTCTTGGTTTTGACCTTTTGAGACTCTGGAATTCTATGACTCATTATGAACCAAATTTTCCAAATCCTCAAGCTCATTTCCTGAAAGTGGTAAGAAAACTGTTAGATTCCCAAGCAGCTAAGAAGTTGATCCTATAATTCTAACTGAGATTATGTGTCAATTTCAGTGTTGAGTGATTTCACCCTAGCTGGTTAGAAAATTACCTATATTATTAATTATAATGATAATTAAAAGACTATTTCTGCTGAAATTCCAGCAATTGTTCTCATTAGCCCACGGAACTATATGTTGATTATTCTGGATATACTGCTTGTCTTCTGGTCTGTACTGATTTAATAAATATGCTAAATATGGAAGAAGAACCTGCTACTAAGAATAGGTAACCGAGTTAAGTGCTCACCTTGTGGTTTCCACAGTGTCAAGTTAAAAAAGAATGATGGACCGAGGTTTATTGGGCTCTGGCTTCTTTCTGGCCATTTGGTTTTGAGAACTCATGACGTCTTAAGAGCTGTTTGTATTTCTTGTCCTCCTAGTTCTTAAGCAACTTCAGCCTGAGGACAGCTGACACTGTAGTAACTGGAAGAAATTCTTTCTGTATTATGATTAAGAACTTTGGGGAAATTTGAGCTAACAAATGTTAGCTAAAGACTGACAAAAGTGTTACTGATTCTATAAGTGACTCATCCCTGAAATAGTTGCTTCTAATCTTTTTTCTTTAATATGCTATCTAGCTTGGTCATAACTTTCCTTCCAAGGAGTAAGCATCTTTTAATTTCATGGCTGCAATCACCATCTGCAGTGATTTTGGAGAATCACCCAAAAAATAAAGTCTGCCAGTGTGTCCACTGTTTCCCCATCTATTTCCCATGAAGTGATGGGACCAGTGATGGACTAAGATGCCATGATCTTCGTTTTCTGAATGTTGAGCTTTAAGCCAACTTTTTCACTCTCCTCTTTCACTTTCATCACGAGGCTTTTTAGTTCCTCTTCATTTTCTGCCATAAAGGTGGTGTCATCTGCATATCTGAGGTTATTGATATTTCTCCCAGCAATCTTCATTCCAGCTTGTGCTTCTTCCAGCCCAGCGTTTTTCATGATGTACTCTGCATATAAATAAGCAGGGTGACAATATATAGCCTTGACGTACTCCTTTTCCTATTTGGAACCAGTCTGTTTTTCCATGTCCAGTTCTAACTGTTGCTTCCTGACCTGCATATAGGTTTCTCAAGAGGCAGATCAGGTGGTCTGGTATTCCCAACTCTTTCAGAATTTTCCACAGTTTATTGTGATCCACACAGTCAAAGGCTTTGGCATAGTCAATAAAGCAGAAATAGATGTTTTTCTGGGACTCTCTTGCTTTTTCGATGATCCAGCAGATGTTGGCAATTTGATCTCTGGTTCCTCTGCCTTTTCTAAAACCAGCTTGAACATCTGGAAGTTCACAGTTCACGTATTGCTGAAGCCTGGCTTGGAGAATTTTGAGCATTATTTTACTAGCATGTGAGATGAGTGCAATTGTGTGGTAGTTTGAGCATTCCTTGGCATCGCCTTTCTTTGGGATTGGAATGAAAACTGACCTTTTCCAGTCCTGTGGCCACTGCTGAGTTTTCCAAATTTGCTGGCATATTGAGTGCAGCACTTTCACAGCATCATCTTTCAGGATTGGAAATAGTTCAACTGGAATTCCATCACTTCCACTAGCTTTGTTCATAGTGATGCTCTCTAAGGCCCACTTGACTTCACATTCCAGGATGTCTGGCTCTAGGTCAGTGATCACACCACCGTGATTATCTTGGTCATGAAGATCTTTTTTGTACAGTTCTTCTGTGTATTCTTGCCACCTCTTCTTAATATCTTCTGCTTCTGTTAGATCCATACCATTTCTGTCCTTTATCGAGCCCATCTTTGCATGAAATGTTCCCTTGGTATCTCTAATTTTCTTGAAGAGATCTCTAGTCTTTCCCATTCTGTTGTTTTCCTCTATTTCTTTGCAGTGATGGCTGAGGAAGGCTTTCTTATCTCTCCTTGCTATTCTTTGGAACTCTGCATTCAGATGCTTATATCTCTCCTTTTCTCTTTTGCTTTTCACTTCTCTTCTTTTCACAGCTATTTGTAAGGCCTCCTCAGACAGCCATTTTGTTTTTTTACATTTCTTTTCCATGGGGATGGTCTTGATCCCTGTCTCCTCTGCAATGTCACGAACCTCCATCTATAGTTCATCAGGCACTCTGTCTATCAAATGTAGTCCCTTAAGTCTATTTCTCACTTCCACTGTATAATCATAAGGGATTTGATTTAGGTCATACCTGAATGGTCTAGTGGTTTTCCCTACTTTCTTCAATTTAAGTCTGAATTTGGCAATAAGGTGTTCATAATCTGAGCCACAGTCAGCTCCCAGTCTTGTTTTTGCTGACTGTATAGAGCTTCTTCATCTTTGGAGATGGAGAAGCTCTATACAGCTCTATATAATCAATCTGATTTCGGTGTTGACCATCTGGTGATGTCCATGTGTACAGTCTTCTCTTGTGTTGTTGGAAGAGGGTGTTTGCTATGACCAGTGCGTTCTCTTGGCAAAACTGTATTAGCCTTTGCCCTGCTTCATTCTGTATTCCAAGGCCAAATTTGCCTGTTACTCCAGGTTTTTCTTGACTTCCTACTTTTGCGTTCCAGTCCCCTATAATATTGAAAAGCAGAGACATTACTTTGCCAACAAAGGTCTGTTTAGTCAAGGCTATGGTTATTCCAGTGGTCATGTATGGATATGAGAGTTGGACTGTGAAGAAAGCTGAGCACCGAGGAATTGATGCTTTTGAACTGTGGTGTTGGAGAAGATTCTTGAGAGTCCCTTGGACTGCAAGGAGATCCAACCAGTCCATCCTAAAGGACATCAGTCCTGGGTGTTCATTGGAAGGACTGATGCTGAAGCTGAAACTCCAATACTTTTGCCACCTCATGCGAAGAGTTGACTCATTGGAAAAGACTCTGATGCTGGGAGGGGCTGGGGGCAGGAGGAGAAGGGGACGACAGAGGATGAGATGGCTGGATGGCATCACCAACTCGATGGACATGAGTTTGAGTGAACTCCGGGAGTTGGTGATGGACAGGGAGGCCTGGCGTGCTGGGAATCATGGGGTCGCAAAGAGTCAGATATGACTGAGCGACTGAACTGAACTGAATCTCTCTTTTAGCATAACCTCAGGTTAGCCATCAGTTCCACTGACAGAACTGATCAGACTAATGTGACATGAGCTAAGAACAAGTTGATTTTTTGGATGCTTTGGGGCAGAATTTTTTCATCCATCCATTCATTTATTCATTAAAATATTTATTGATCATCTGTAATTTGTTAAGAAAATGTAAAGATTACTGCAAACAGTTTTTGTCCTTAAAGTCTTACATTTTAGTTAAGGGAGAGTCATACCTATAATGTGATTTACAGTGTTCCGTGAGTAGAAATTGATGTCATAGTTAAAAGGAAAATTGAGATGTCGTACAAAGATACAAAGCCCAAAGCCTTGACTGTGTAGATCACAACAAACTGTGGAAAATTCTTAAAAAGATGGGAATATCAGACCACCTGACCTGCCTCCTGAGAAATCTGTATGCAGGTCAAGAAGCAACAGTTAGAACCAGACATGGAACAACAGACTGATTCCAAATTGGGAAAGGAGTATGTCAAGGCTGTATATTGTCACCCTGCTTATTTAACTTCTATGCAGAGTACATCATGGGAAATGCTGGACTGGATGAAGAACAAGCTAGAATCAAGATTGCTGGGAGAAATATCAATAACCTCAGTTATGCAGATGATACCACACTTATGGCAGAAAGTGAAGAGGAACTAAAGTGCCTCTTGATGAAAGTGAAAGAGGAGAGTGAAAAGCTGGCTTAAAGCTCAACATTCAGAAAACTAAGATCATGGCATCTGGTCCCATTACTTCATGGCAAATAAATGGGGAAACAGTGGAAACAATGAGAGACTTAATATTCTTGGGCTCCAAAATCACTGCAGATGGTGACTGCGGCCATGAAATTAAAAGACGCTTGCTCCTTGGAAGAAAAGCTATGACAAACCTAGACAGCATATTCAAAAGCAGAGACGTTACTTTGCCAACAAAGGTCTGTCTAGTTAAAGATATAGTTTTCCCAGTAGTTATGTATGAATGTGAGAGTTGGGCTATAAAGAAACCTGAGCGCCAAAGAACTGTGGTGTTGGAGAAGACTCTTGAGAGTCCCTTGGACTGCAAGGAGATCCAATCAGTCCATCCTAAAGGAAATCAGTCCTGAATATTCACTGGGAGGACTGATGCTGAAGCTGAAACTCCAGTACTCTGGTCACCTGATGCGAGGAACTGACTCACTGGAAAAGACCCTGATGCCGGGAAAGATAGAAGGCAGGAGGAGAAGGGGACGACAGAGGATGAGATGGTTGAATGGCATCACCGCCTCAACGGACATGAGCTTGAGCAAGCTCCAGGAGTTGGTGATGGACAGGGAAGGCTGGTGTGTTGCAGTCTGTGGGTTCCGAAAAAGTCAGACATGTCTGAGCAACTGAACGAAACTGAACAAATGAAGTACATTGTAATAATATATGGTAATAGAGTATGCTTGTGTAGTGTTCCTATCAGTCAGAGTTCTCCAGTGAAACAGAACCCATAGGAGTTCGACAAATAATCAATAAATGTTTTATCGTATTGGTAAGAGGGAGAGGGAGAAGGAGTGGGAGAGAAAAGGATGATGGTCAAAAGAAGACCGTTAGTGCACCTGCTCAGCTATTGGTTGGTGCTGCGGTGGGCCCCTCCCCCAAGTGAGCAACTGTCAAATGAGGACCGTTAGTGCACCTGCTCAGCTATTGGTTGGTGCTGCGGTGGGCCCCTCCCCCAAGTGAGCAACTGTCAAATGAGGACCGTTAGTGGACCTTCTCAGCTATTGGCTGGTGCTGCGGTGGGCCCCTCCCCCAAGTGAGCAACTGTCAAATGAGGACCGTTAGTGGACCTTCTCAGCTATTGGCTGGTGCTGCGGTGGGCCCCTCCCCCAAGTGAGCAACTGTCAAATGAGGACCGTTAGTGCACCTGCTCAGCTATTGGTTGGTGCTGTGGTGGGCCCCTCCCCACAATGAGCAACTGTCGGTGCTGCAGTGTGCCCCTCTCCCAAGTGACCAGCTGTCAAAGGGCGACCCTTATTGGCTATTCAGCCAACAGTCAGTGGAATGGTGGTCCTCAGGCGGAGAGCGAGGTAAGAGTTGGATCCTGCCTTTCTCCTTAGGGCTCTTCTGCTCACTCGACCTGTGCCACTCGGTGAGCTTGGGGTCCCCAGGGAACAGGCTGGAACCTGCAGAGCTCCAGAGCCCTCGTCATGGCTGCTCATTGGCCAGGTCCAGGTCTTGAAGTGGCAGTGAACCTCTCCCCCGTCCCCACCTTGGCAACCTAATGACAGCAGCCGTCCAGGTATAATGCAGTCTGAGGGACCTGCCCCCACTGTGTGGGCGGCCTGAGGAACCTGGGGGCCAGCTGTCTCTTGGCCACCTGGCTCCCTCAGCAATGACAGCTGGGTGGAAGTGACCCTGAGGAGCTGCCAACTGAGACCTGCCTCCTCTCAGTCAGGGTGAAAACTGTGCCTGGGGACCTTGCACTTTCTTCTCACAACAGAGAGTAACAATCTGTTTGGTGGAGATTTATAGGAATATCGTTACCTGACCATGACCTGACCTCAAGAACAAGACCTCTGACAAAGCTTACAAGGAGTTTGGGGTTTTAAAGACGTGAAACACCCATTTCCTTTCACGGCCCTCAATAAAGCTTTCTCTCTTCCAGACTCTAATGTTTTGGTATAGTTTGGCCTCACTGTCCATTGGGCACACGGACTTCTGTTTCCATAACAATTAGTTAAGCGAATAAGAGAGGGAAGAGAAAGATATTTGCTTAATACACACAGATTCACATTTGTAACAAAATGAGAAAACACTGATGACAAAACCTGTTTCTGAAAATGATCTCATGATCTTCGCTGGTGTTTATAACTACTTTCCTCTACTACCTGTTCTATGTCCTCACCTCAGGACAAAGAACAGGTACTTCTCTGTCCTCACCTTTACCTGGTGATGTGACCCAAACCTTCATTCCTGAAGACTCTTGGCCCTAAGTAGCCTTGCTTCAATTGAGTTTTTGTGATCTTCTATTGATTTTAACCACAAAGCAAAGAGTACATACCAAGAGACACCCTAAGAGCCCTTCTGTATTCCAGATGTACTCTTCTTTACCTCCAGTGGGAGTAGTCATCTAGTTTCCCCTTGATAATCAGAATCAGTCACACTAGCCAGTGTGGTAATTCTCTTCTTTGCCTACTAATTCAGAATCATGAGGAGCGCAAAGTGGCTGGGTGGCAGTCTTAACTTTCTGTTCAATGGAATCATTGTCATGGTTTCTGGTAAAGGATTGCTTTGGAACTAAGACCTGTAGATTTTCAGAAAAAAGTTTCCAGGAGTAAGAAGCAAAATTTGTTAGTGGATCATTAGAGTTATTTTCTAGTGAATCCCCTTTTGATTCCTGGATCCATGTTTCTTGACTGTGGGAGAAATGTTGGCTATGGGGCGCTGAATCAGAGCATATACAGCTTCTTGGAGAATCTTGCTCCTGCCCTGCAAGGCATTGCCACTTAAATGACACTGTGACTGAGACATCAGATCATTCCACCAAACTATCAAGCCACCCACTTCAGGATGGTGGGGAACATGGCAGGACAAGTAAATTGCACAAATGTGGACTCATAGCCAGTTCATTTGCTGTGAAGCAAGTTCCTTGGTCAGAAGCAATGCTGTGTGGAATGGCATGAATGTGGATGAGGCATTCTGTAAACCTACAAATGGTGGTTTTGGCAGAATTTTTGACTGCTGGGAAGGCGAATCCATATTTAGATTAAGTGTCTGTTCCAGTAAGAGCAAAATGCTGCCCCTTCCATGATGGAAGTGGTCCAGTGTAATCAACATGTGCCCAGGGAATGGTGCCATATTGGGAACTCAGTGTTGGTCTCTGCTGCTGGGAGAAGTCAAGGTCACAAAGCTAGAAAGGGAATGTGGCCCCAGAGTCTGTGTCATAACTCTGCTCTCTATCTAGCCTGTCATAGTGAGAAACATCCCCAGAGTGTGCACAAGATGAAGTAGTTTTCAGGAAAACCCTGGTGTTGAGCATGACATACTAAAGTAAGCCTCTGGAGACCTGACTCTGATTACCAGTCAGCTAGTAACTTGACATGAGTAACCCCCTTTCTTCTGTGTGTTGTCTATAAAATCACAGTGTTAAATTACAGATCTTCAAATGGTGTTAATGATGTTTGGTCACTCAAAGTTTTGGCAGTGAGAGATCTCTGAAAGGCAGAGAGGCTGAAGAGGTGGGTTTCTGGGTATCTTTCCACTATCAGCTCTGCTTCAAGTAGAGAAGCTCAGCTTTCATCTAGTTTCATCTATGGGAGGTTGAAACCCCCAGGACCAGAAGATTAGGTGTCTTCTGTCTTCAACGTTATAGAGGAATAAGATTGAGCTTCAGTCAAAATGTACTATATACTAAGTTTCTCTACTTAGGAGCTCTAAACCCCAAAACTGTTTTCAGCTATCACTTAGTGGCTTAACGTAACCCTGTGTTTTTTCTTACAACTCTGTCAGTGGGCTGCATGGTTCTTTTGCTCCACATGGTGTTGGCTGGGAGACCTCATGAAGTTTCATTCAGCTGGTGGCTGGGCGGGGCTGTAAGACTTCACCATCCTGTCTCACACGTTGGGGGTTTCAGTGCTGGCTAACGCTGGGAAGCCCTTGCTCTTCACCTTGTGCCCTTTCTTCCTCCAGGACTTTCCTTGAGACCTCTGTCACAGCAGGCTAGGCCAGACCTGTGCAGCAAGATATCCTCTTTAATGACCATTTCTGCTACATTTGTTTGGTCAGTGCAAGTTACAAGACATTCCCAATTAAGAGAGAAGAGAAATAGACCCCCATCTCTTGATGGGAGGAATGGCGTGTGTGTACAGGGAAGGAGGCTTTGTTATTGACTTGTCTTTTGATTCACTGATTTTCTTTACTTTCTAACCCTTTATACTTCTATATGTTACAGGCCTAGGAATACAATTATGTATGCATTTTTGGTACAGTTGCCTTTTAAATTAGTTAAGAAAAGAAAGTAAAAGAAACAAGAATTTGTACCATCTTTTATAATTACATAATTACCTTAACTGGTGTGTATTTTATTTTTTGGTGTGGATTTGAATTACCACCTGGGAATGCTTTCTTTAAGCCTAATGAACTTCCTTTAGTATTTCTTGTAAGGTGAATTAGTGACCATCTTAGATGATCTGCCATAAATCATAGAATTTAAGAAAGCCATACACTAGACCAAGTGCATATCATCGCTACCCACCACCAACAGATGGCATTAGAGGTTGAAGCAATGGCATTATAAACACACTGATGATCACCTTGGTTGGGGCTTTAATTGTAAGTAGAGGACATTTCAATGATGCTGGGCAGTGTGCTAAACAAGCCTTCTGGGGAGGGGCTCAGGAAGGTGGAGGAAGCTCCTAGGCTTGGGTCAGAGCCTCAAAGTTGTCAAATAGTCTGCCTTGGTTGGTCTGACCCACAAAGCAGAAGAGAGGAAGCTTCCAACTCTGGCTCCTTCCCAAGGCAAAGAAAATATTCCCAATTATGCTGTGGCAGCTTAAAAATAGGTCACATCTACAGCCTCAGCTATTTTGTGGTGACTCTGTAATCTAAACCAGCTTCTTGCTCTCTATTTAATTTGGAAAATCATTAAAACAAAACAAAACAAGAGTCCAATTAGGAAAGACCTGCTGCATAACAGATAATCACTGGCTTTTCAGAAAATGAGTATCTTTGGGTATACCTGGATTTGGAGAGGCAGTGCCAAATGCCATGGACTGGACACTCTACTGGGCATTGTCAATAATTTCTCTCTAATGCGTCATGAAAAAACCCCATGAGTCAGATGTTTCTATCTCCTGTTTATAGAAGCAGAATCTGGAGCCATGAGAGTTTAAGTAACTGGGTCCAGTCACATAGCTCGTAAGTGGAAGAGAGTCGAAATGTATGTCACTGTGTCTCAAGTCTCATGACAATTGTAAGGGTCAAAATGATAAATTCAGAGAGGTGAGAGCACCTTTAGTTCTGGTCTAACTTGAAGCAGTTTTGTTCATCATCATCTTCCTCGATCTGTCTGTACCAAGTTTGTGTTTCGTGCTGTGTTCTATTTTATGTATAGATTGATGCTCTAATGTAAGTACATTCTATTTGATGATTCAATGGTTTGATAATTTTAGCATTATGATATTTGCTTTCTGTTCTTCTCCCTGTTGGAAAGGAATTTGTGGGGCCATCAGTTCAGTTCGGTTCAATCGCTCAGTCATGTCCGACTCTTTGCGACACCATGAATTGCAGCACGCCAGGCCTCCCTGTCCATCACCAACTCCCGGAGTTCACTTATGTCCATCAAGTCAGTGATGCCATCCAGCCATCTCATCCTCTGTCATCCCCTTCTCCTCCCGCCCGCAATCCCTCCCAACATCAGAGTCTTTTCCAGTGAGTCAACTGTTCGCATGAGGTGGCCAAAGTACTGGACTTTCAGCTTTAGCGTCATTCCTTCCAAGGAAATCCCAGGGCTAATCTCCCTCAGAATGGACTGGTTGGATCTCCTTGCAGTCCAAGGGACTCTCAAGAGTCTTCTCCAACACCACAGTTCAAAACCTTCAATTCTTTGGCATTCAGCCTTCTTCACAGTCCAACTCTCACATCCGTACATGACCACTGGAAAAACCATAGCCTTGACTAGACGAACCTTTGTTGGCAAAGTAATGTCTCTGTTTTTGAATATGCTATCTAGATTGGTCATAACTTTCCTTCCAAGGAGTAAGCGTCTTTTAATTTCATGGCTGCAGTCACCATCTGCAGTGATTTTGGAGCCACCCAAAATAAAGTCTGACACTATTTCCACTGTTTCCCCATCTATTTCTCATGAAGTGATGGGACTGGATGCCATGCTGACCTCTAATAAAAACTTAAACAGAAGTTTGTGTGTAAGGTTGACCTGCAGGTCATGACACTTTGAATACATTCATGATAGCATCATAATAAGAGCCAGTTATAAAAATCAATTTTAAAAAGACATCAGAATAAATAAAATAGAGCTAATTAGATTCCTCTGGTTGATGGGTAAAAAATACTGGTGTTGGCTGTCATGAGATCTTAATGTATCACTACTTCTACCACAAACAAATTGCATGATTTTGGGCAAGTCATTTTATCTTGCTGGACCTCCATTTTTTCCATCTGTGAAATTAGAGGGTTGCGCTTGATACTTCCAAATTTCTATGATTTTTGACTTAAGACTTCGTTATGGCCTCATCAGATGATTAGAGGTTGGGAGAGTAATTAGAAATGTGCATAAGCTTGTGTTCTCCATGTCCCACTATCATTCCAGCCATAGCAGCGCATACAAGCCAATTGCCCAGCTACTGGCGTGTTCACTCTCTCTCCTTCCCACTCGACTCGGAAGCCTGTGGATTGTTACTGTCTTGGTTTTCTGGTTTGAGAATGCAAGGACTCACTCTTTTCATAACCTTTGTCCCACCAATACAGTGTTGGCACTTGCTGCCTTCAGTTGAGTCCTGCTGTACTCCAATTCCCTGCCATTGTTTGAGCATCCACTATTTGTAGATTATCTCATTTAATCCTCACAACATGCCTGTAAAGTGGACATTATTATTATACCCAGTGAGATAGGATGTAGGAAAAAAAAAGCCCAGAGAGAGTAAGTGGCAGAACTAGGATTAGAACTCAGACTCTCCAAAACCTGAACCTGTGTGCTTAGCCACGAGGAAAAGTGAAAGACTGGGAAACCTCAGCACAACTCACCAGGAGTGTGGGTCCTGGATGTGAGGTCCACCTTCCCAAACTATGTGTCTTTTTTCCAGTGGGGAATGCATAGAATGAATATTTGGAGGTAACGACGATGTCTATTCTGGGGTTTTAGATAAACTTGCTAAATATAACTTACATTCAGATAGGAAGTTATCAGTAGTTCATAACTAAGTATCACCTGTCAAATAAGGGGGTTAAGATTACAGAAAAGACAAATGTGTTTTTCCCATAGGCAGATGGAAAGGACAGGACTCTCTCATCCAAGATGGAGGATCTGAGAATGAAGACCAATAAAACAAGTTTTTGGCTATCATGTCCACTGTTACATTTGCATCCAATGGAGTTATATATGTCAAGAAACCACTTCAAAATAGCTTCAAGGACCATTTCCACCTTGGAGTTCCTAGAAGTATATACCTATTATGTCCCTCCTCTAGCCACAAGTCCTGAGACTTCTAACCCAGCCATGTGAGATGCTTTTCATGGATAACACTGAGTGAGACCACAAAGTGGAGATGCTTGTCCTTTCCAACCTCGTTTCTAATCTTTGAGTTGAAAGGCATAGGAAGAGAGAGGAGCATTCAAGCCACTTCTCACAGAAAACTTTGAGTCTTAAACTTTGTGCTGTGATTGTTCATAACTGGTTTGGGAAGAAATGTTAAGAAGGGTTGATGACAATTTTGAAAGTCAGAACCAACTATAAAGTATCAATTATTATAATGATATTTTGGTGATGGGAAGTAGCTTTGTAGCAGAGCTCTCTACTGATGAGCAACATTTCTCTGTAGATCACGTATCTTGGTTTAAAAATTAGATGGCAGGTTATTTTTCGTTTCCTTGAATGAAATTGACCCATGCAAAACTTGAATCAAGATGAACAAATTTTCTGTTGTGGCTTTACTCTCAGTCTCACCCTTGGTCTTCCCATATGGGAGCACAAGAAAGATCTTCAGCCTACTGGTTAGTGCCGGGGCTGGGGGCAATTTAACACTGTCTTCTACACAGCTGGGAAAAGGAAGATGCTTTTTCAAGAATAAGTAGGAAACATGCAAAATCTAGAAGTGCCAGTCCATGTGGAGAAAAAAGTAAGTAAAAAACTGCAAATAATTCCTTCTATACATGCTTCTCTAGAAAGCAGTGAAACAGTTTTTAAAATAAAGCTCTCTGGAGTCTAAAACTTCTTTTAAAATGTATATTCAATAACTTTTGCCAATGATTTCATCCTTGTTTTTTTGGTGCCAAATCTGAATAATGATAGTTCTTTTTCTAAAGCTTAACAGAGAGCTGTTTAATGGTGTCAGTTTGGTTTTACGGATTCATTTTGCTAGAGGAACATGTTAACAAAAGCAAATAGGATTTTATGGAGTAATTAGTGGTTAGAAAGGAGGAGCGAACATTTTTTTTTTTTTTAATGGAGGATGCTCAAGTGCTACTGATAACAGATAGCTTATGATGTACTTCCTATTCCACCAAAGTAATTTACTCTGAACTCTAGCTACATTCCTACAGACCCAGGTACACCTGTGTCCCTAAGCAGCTGAGAGTGACCTCAGTGGCTTGGATGGGAAAGCCTTGGTCCAAGGCCAGTCTTCCTTTAGACCAAGAAAGCTGTGGCTTTTGTGTTAATGATTTTTAAATATATGGTGATGGCACACCTGAGATTTGGAGAAGGTCTAGTACTGTATTTTGCGTCTGTTAGTCTCACTCCTCAACCACTCACTGAGAAGCTAAAAGAAGAAAAATCTAGTTTCTACCTTCTAACAAGACTGTTGACCATAGTCCCCTAATATATAGTCATAGTAACTCTGAAATAGCCTTGGTTTTAGGGAACCCCACCCTTCAATTTCCTAAAAGGATTTTTTTTTTGCTCATCACTAATTTCTGTACCAAGAACCCCATCATAACACACTTGTGACTTTAAGTTTGGCCTTAGAAGATACAGAAGACTTCAGTGAAGGAAGAACGTCCATGGAGAAATATTTAGTATCTAAAATGCTGCCCATTGACCCTCCCTTGCAGTCTTTGTATAAGAGTGGGCTGGACCTAGTACTTGCTTTTGTTGTTCTTCGGTTGCTAAAAGGAAAAAAAAATCTGAGCAGGTAAAAAATGAGCGATCATTCCAACTTGGTGGCATGAAATAATAATAATCACTCATTATTATCTTTCACAGTTCTGTTGGCTAGCAAGCTTTATGGTTTCTACTTGGGGTCGTTAAGGCAGTTGCAGTCAGATGGTGGCAAACCTAGAGTCATGTTAAGGGCATCATCACTCATACATTTGACACCTGGGCTGGGAAGATTTGAACAGCTAGACTTCCTGGCTCATCTCTCTCTCTTTGTTGTTTTGCCAGTATGGTGGCTCAGGGTTCCAGAGGTCTATGTCCCAAGAGGCAAGAGAGCCAGGTGTCTTTTATGGGTCTAGCCCCAGAAGCCACACAGAAATCCATTGCTTCCTCTTCCTCAAAAGGGAGCTATATTCTAGGGAAATGGAATAAGAGTTCACTCTTGATGAGAAGAGCATAAGAGAATATATTTTAAATATCACTGGTGGATTAAAAAAGTTTTTTTTTCCTTTCTGAATCAGCACTTACTTGTGAATTATTCCCAGATGAGACCAAGATTTGACTGAATCCTATGTGTATTTGACCAAGGATATCATCACTGAATCCAAGGACTGAGGTTTTTAATTTCCGGACTAGAAAAAAATTACATATATTTTCTTAATCAGAGCTCCAAATCTGAAAGAAATGTGGGATTTAATACTAAGAATTTATACACACACCGATATGTGTTTGCATTTTTATTTATTGACTTGAGCAATCCTCCTAGTGAAGGGAGGGTGTGTACCTGCTCAGCTATAAGCCATTGTATTTCCTGTGCATGCAGAGGGTCCTTGTTATCCTCAGGGTTTGCTTTCTTATGCACAGCATCATTTTTTATTGAGGAAAGAGATTCTGAGTGGTAGAATTGCTTTTTGCTCTCTAAAAGTTGGTTAATCTCCTTCATGTCATTATTTGTTGTGTATTTCCCAAGGATTTCTAAATGTACAGTTGTGTTTGTGTGTGTGTGAATAAATGGTTTAAAATGTTTTATTAGTCAAACCAAAGTGAAGTAGCCATCCTTTTGAGAAAAATTTGAATGCCTGGCCTTACAAACTCTTTTTGCCACAGACTTGAATTGTATCTCTGGGCAAGTTGTTTCATCTTTCTGTGCCTCAGTTTCTTTGTTAGGCTACATTGGGCATGGAGTGTAATGCACTCAGAAGCTCATATCTAAAATTCATACACCTTTAAGCCTGGGGTTCTGGGCCTCACATACATAAAAAAAAGCCCTCCTGTATATGTATCTTAACAGATTCCTTCTAGATGTGCTTAAGCCCCATGAACCATAAAATGGACAAGTTCTTCCTCTCAGTAATTCTTCAGTGCCTCTCTGTCACTGCCACAAGCTTCTACCCTTCTCTTGATGATAAGATACAAGAAGAGATGGGATGCACAAAGTAGATTTTATGATTTCTCTATTCCTCTACTGGCATGGCTCAGGAAGAGGAGAAAAAGCAAGATGGATTTCATGAGATTATTTGGGATTTCGGGGTCACTTGCTATGGGAGCAGGAGACAATAAAATATGCATTTTTGACAAGCTTGTGGTGCTTCGTCCAGACTCCCTGTTAGTGTATCTCCAGGGGGAGGTGGGGATGGTTGGCGGGAACTCAACCAAAAAGGAGATGTACAAGTGAGCTCAGGCAGGATGTATCCGTGAATTGTGGTGGTGGGAGTCTTGGAGGTCAGAGACCCCTCTGAGAATCTCTGAGCACAGTTACCTCTCCTGACATTTTAGTAAAAGAATGTAATTTTCTCAGATTAGGAGATTCTTGTGATTCATTTCTTGGATAGTGAAACCAGTGAAGCTTTCTCTCAGTTCCTGAGTTGACCTTTGGAGTTTGTGGCCATAACATAAGGAGAATCTTGAGGCAGGCTGACTCTTGGGAAGGAAATCCTCTTAACCCTTTTATCCATAAACACAGGGTCCAAGTTGTGGTCATGTTTGAGGCCTTTCCCAGCTTTTAGAATCTTATTCATCTTCTTCCTAGTACAGCGCCTAGCAGGCAATGGGAACTCATTGAATACTAAGTGAATGAATAGATTTATCTGAGCAGCATGAAGTAGTGGGAAAATATGGCTGTTGGATGCACACAGACTTGAATTTCAGCCCCAGCTCACCTTTTTTTTAACTGTGACCTTGGACATGTAAGGTATGGTCTCTGGTTCAGTTAGGAACCAACCAGAAAAAGACAACACTCTATTTGTTTAAAATCCTGCATTGACAGGCGGATTTTTTTACTGCCTGTGGCACTTTACCACTAGTGCCACCTGGGAAGCCCGTGTTTAAATCAAGCGGATATAATGCAGAGAATCAGTTACATGGATCATCAAAGATGGGCTGAGTGGCCAGTGGGAATTGACAACCAGTCAGCCACTAAAGTAAGCATGTAGCATGCCAACGGGTCAGGGACAAAGAGGAAAGGTAGGATTATTGAAGCTTAAGGTCTAGAGTCAGATGTTGTAAGGCCACTAGCTAAGTAGTCTTTGGTTCAACTTTAGTTTATATAGTTTATAGCATGAAAATAATAAGAGTTATTACACACATTTTTTTTCAAACCACTTGTATGCTCTTCCCTCCCCCTCTCCCTAACCTAATTCTTATAGCCTCATTCTATTAAAAGCCACTGAAATAAGACAAGTTTAATCAGGGATCAGAAAGCCTTATTCATAGCAGATGGTTAATAAGTTTTTCAGCAAAATGAAATTGTAATGCAAACATCTGGGGGAGGTACCAGATTATGACACCTTCACCTTGGGATGAGGTAGATTATAAGATTTTTTTCCTGTTTACTGGGTGATGCATAGATGGGCCTGATATCCCTTGTGGCTCAAATTCAGAGGCACATAAACAGGTCAAGGGCTCCCTGATATCTCAGTTGGTAAAGAATTCGCCTGCAATGCAGGAGACCCTGGTTCAATTCCTGAGTCAGAAAGATCTACTGGAGAAGGGATAGGCTACCCACTCCAGTATTCTTGAGCTTCCCTGGTGGCTCAGCTTGTAAAGAATCCACCTGGAATGTGGGAGACCTGGGTTTGATCCCTGGGTTCAGAAGATTCCCTGGAGAAGGGAAAGGCTACCCACTCCAGTATTCTGGCCTAGAGAATTCCATGGGCTGTATAGTCCATTGGGTCACAAAGAGTCAGACACAACTGAGCGACTTTCACTTTCACTTTCAAAGAGGTCAAAGTGTCTTAAAAAAATGACCAACTCAGAACTCAGATCTTTTGGCATAATGAAATTACAAATGTTTGCCCTAAATTCTTCAACCTACTCCAATGATATTATCTGGCAGGTAATTGTTTGCTCTAAACTAAGCTTTGGTATGTATGTCTTATATACATTTTAATGATTCACAGCATCTGAAATACTATTTCTTCCTAAAAAAAGAAAATATATCCATTATAACCATGAATTAGCCCTTAGCCTTTGGGAAGAAAGACCACTGGGCTGTCTTTTTAAACTCTTTTAGAAAATCAGGCTTTTGCCTGTTTGCTCTGTAAACCAGTCTTTTTCGGTATCAGTCAAGAAGCTCCAAAACTTTGGCCATCTGATTTGAAGAGCCAACTCATTGGAAAAGACCCTGATATTAGGAAAGATGGAGGGCATGATGAGGAAGGGGTGGCAGAAGATGAAATGGTTAGACAGCATCACCAACTCAATTAGTTCAGTTCAGTTCAGTCACTCAGTTGTGTCCGACTCTTTGAGACCCCATGGACTGCAGCATGCCTGGCTTCCCTGTCCATCACCAACTCCTGGAGCTTGCTCAAACTCATGTCCATTGAGTTGGTGATGCCATCTCATCCTCTCTTATCCCCTTCTCTTCCTGCCTTCAATCTTTCCCTCAGGGTCTTTTTCCAATGAGTCCGTTCTTCACAGAAGATAGTATGGCCAATGTATTGGAGTTTCAGCTTCAGCATCAGTCCTTCCAATGAATATTCAGGACTGATTTCCTTTAGAATGGACTGGTTTGATCTCCTTGCAGTCCAAGGGACTCTCAAGAGTCTTCTCCAACACCACAGTTCAAAAGCATCAATTCTTCAGCACTCAGCTTTCTTTATAGTCCAACTCTCACATCCATACATGACTACTAGAAAAACCATAGCTTTGACTAGATGGAACTTCGTTGGCAAAGTAATGTCTCTGCTTTAGAATATGCTCCCTAGGTTGGTCACAGCTTTTCTTCCAAGGAGCAAGCATCTTTTAATTTCATGGCTGGAGCCCAGGAATATAAAGTCTCTCACTGTTTCTGTTATTTCCTCATCTATTTGCCATAAAGTGATGGGACCAGATACCATGATCTTAGTTTTCTGAAGATTGAGTTTTAAGCCAGCTTTTTCACTCTCCTCTTTCACTTTCATCAAGAGTCTCTTTAGTTCTTTTTTGTTTTTTGCCATAAGGATGGTGTCATCTGTGTATGTGAGGTTATTGATATTTCTCCCAGCAATCTTGATTCTAGCTTGTGCTTCATCCAGCCTGGCATTTTGCCTGATGTACTCTGCATATAGGTTAAATAAGCAGGGTGACAATGTACACCCTTGACATATTCCTTTCCCAATTTGGAACCAGTCTGTTGTTCCATGTCTGGTTCTAACTGTTGCTTCTTGACCTGCATACAGATTTCTCAGGAGGCAGGTCAGGTGGCCTGGTATTCCCATCTCTTTAAGATTTTTCCACAGTTTGTTGTGGTCCACACAGTCAAAGGCTTTGGCATAGTCAATAAAGCAGAAGTAGATGCTTTTCTGGAACTCTCTTTATTTATCAGTGATCCAAAGGATGTTGGTCATTTGATCTCTGGTTCCTCTGCCTTTTCTAAATCCAGGTTGAACATCTGGAAGTTCATGATTAACATACTGTTGAGGCCTGGCTTGGAGAGTTTTGAGCATTACTTTGCTAGCATATGAGATGAGTACAACTGTGCAATAGTTTGAACATTTTTTGGCATTGCCTTTCTTTGGGATTGGAATGAAAACTGAACTTTTCCAGTCCTGTGGCCACTGCTGAGTTTTCCAAATTTGCTGGCATATTGAGTGCAGCACTTTCTCAGCATCATCTTTTAGGATTTGGAATGGCTCAACTGGAATTCCATCACCTCCACTAGCTTTGTTTGTAGTGATGCTTCCTAAGGCTCATTTGACTTCACATTCCAGGATGTCTGGCTCGAGGTGAGTGATCACATCATCATGGTTATCTGGGTCATAAAGATCTTTTCTGTATAGTTCTTCTGTGTATTCTTGCTACCTCTTCTTAATATCTTCTACTTCTGTTAGGTCCATACCATTTCTGTCCTTTATTGAGCCCATCATTGCATGAAATATTCCCTTGGTATCTCTAATTTTCTTGAAGAGATCTCTAGTCTAGACTCTAGTCAAGAGTCTTGAGTCTAGTTAACTCAATGTACATGAACAAACTCT
Source organism: Bos grunniens (assembly GCF_055505025.1). NCBI lineage: Eukaryota > Metazoa > Chordata > Mammalia > Artiodactyla > Bovidae > Bos > Bos grunniens. The sequence continues at coordinate 36,545,819 of NC_141186.1, forward strand.
GGGAGATACTGAAGGTCAGGTGAATCTGGTGTTTTATAGTCCATGTGTTACAAAGAGTTGGACATGACTTAGTGACTGAACAACAAACATTGTTTGCTTAATCCCTATTTTCTAAAAAGGTCAGAAATAAGCTCGTTAAAAGCATTTAAAAAGTCCAGATAAGAATCTCCATGGGGGCTAGTAGTGGGTTAGATTAGCAGTCCAACTTCTTTCCCCCCCGCAAGGTTCACCATGTTGCACAAAACACTAATTGGCCCCTCATTGTTGTTCAGCCACTCAGTTGTGTCTGACTCTTTGCAACCCCATGGACTGCAGCACATCAGGCTTCCCTGTCCTTCACCATCTCCTGGAGTTTGCTCAAATTCATGTCCATAGAGTCTGTGATGCCATCCAACCATCTTGTCCTCTGTCGTCCCCTTCTCCTCCTGCCTTCAATCTTCACAGCATCAGAGTCTTTCCTAATGAGTCAGCTTTTTGCATCAGGTGGCCAAAGTATTGGAGTTTCAGCTTCAACATCAGTCCTTCCAATGAATATTCAGGATTGATTTCCTTTAGGATGGACTGGTTTGACCTTTTTGCAGTCCAAGGGACTTGCAAGAGTCTTCAATACCACAGTTCAAAAGTATCAATTCTTTTCGCTCAATCTTCTTTATGGTTCAACTCTCCCATCCCCTCATATCTTACTTCAGAAAATGGTCATTCTCAGAGAAGAGAATTTGTAAATATATAAGAACACAAAGTCTTCATCTACTTCTATCAAATATAACAAATACCTTTGAAAAGGAAGTTTGTTTTTTCCAAAAAGAAAAGATGCCAACATTAAAAAATTACCATAAAATAATGGCAAAGCTGTTTTCCTTGTTTCTCAGCATGGCGAAGCTCCGTCTGGTCTCAGATTTGTTATGTTTGTGGCCTGACCAGTGCTGTCTTCACCCATCTTCATCCCTTATTTCATTCAGGGATCCCTGAGGTCTCTGCTTAAGTGTCATCTCTTCAGAGACGTCTTCCTTGATCATGCTGGTGACAGTGTCTCTGCTCTGATAGAGGGGGATGTCACATAAGCCAATTAATGCTTAATGTGACACAAAACCAGGGTAAAGGGCATTAGAGAATAAGCTGGTGGGAGGAGGGGATTTTATTGATCAGTCAGCAAAGGCCTTCCTGAAGAGTGGACATTTGTGCCCAGTAATGACAGGAGCTTGCTCTATATGTTCAAAGAAAAGAAAGCAAGCCAAAAGCCTGGATTGTTGTCCCTGAAAGTCACAGATAGGAAGTGAGATCCAACAGGTAGCAGATCACAGAGGCTGGAATAAACTTTGGACTTCATGGTTCTAAGTGGAGGGGTAACATGGCCAAATTTCCTTTGGTCATTCCAGTTACTTTATGGAAAATACACTGTTGTAGCTTAAGAGAGAACATAGAGAGACTAGGTAAGGGTTCCTTTTTGGCTTTTCTTTGGATGACTGAGTAAAGAGATCACGTGTGTGAATTCTCTTTTGGTTTTTGGACTGTGTTCCATTGACTGCCATTCTCTAAACTGTCACAAAAGTGGCTGTATTGGTCTGTGGGATTTATCTCCTTTACATGTACATGAAGTATTCCCAACATACCAGCCTCAGTGCCAAGCACCAGGGTAAGAACTTGCCAACCCACAGTTTTAGTTACTGCTGAAACCAAAGGATGACATGATCCTAAGCAGGGAACAAATTTTAGATGTGGATCTTTCAGCCATTTTGGGGGGCTTATTTGACAGAAGAGTTGGGTAGGATAGGAGAATATAACATAGCTGCTATGTTTTCCCTTTTTTTACTCTCTGACTTGTAAAAATGTTTGTGAGACACGCACATGGCCTGAACTTCAGAAGGAAGATTAGTGGGAAGGAAGAAAAAAATCAGACTCATTGTTTGAGTCATCTGGCAGGGGCAGAGAGGTTTTGTGCTCAAAGGAGGCCCTCCTGCATGAAATAACTCATTCTGTCAGCTCAGTTTAGAGGCAGGAAGAGTATTCAAGGCCAAACTTGGGCCCAGGCTCCAATTCACTTGAGGGAAATCCCCAAAATTATTTCTATCAGGGATACAATGCTATAGGTTCAATTTGAGACCCCCAAATGCCAAGACAGAAGTGCCCATGTGGTGTGAATATCATTTCCAGGTCCCAGTGGCTGGCAGCCAAACTAGTAATATCCTGTTGCCATGACAGTGAAAGTATCACACCTCCAATGACATCTGAGGTGGCAGGAGGCAGCAGGACCCTGAGAAGACCAAGTATAAAACTTTTCAATGTTGTGTGTAACTCTGCAGAGCCTGCTGTCTTGAGTGTGAAACAAAATTTGCAGGTGTACTTGTATGGAGGAGTTCTGGAATCTTAGAACATTCTTGGGGCTCTTAGAACATTCCTTTCTCCCTCCCTCTTTACTTGTTATCAGCTGTTGATGACATGGCTCACATTTGTCCTACATATCGCCTTGAACTCACGCTGAAAGCATTCATAATTCTACCAGGGCCAACACTTGGGAGGATAAAAAGATCAGTATGCCAAGACCAACACATGAATTAACGCAGTGTCACAGCTACTCTGTTTGCTAACACAACCTGATGCTCAGGTTAAAATTTCTTACGTGGAGCCTCTTAAGCTCTTTATTCTAACATAAGCCTCAACATTCCAATATTGAAAGAACTTTTGATTAAGAACTGTTTTCCTTGGGGTAGAGGTGTCAGTGATTTGTGTTACAATGGGTTGAAAGACCTTGTGTTATATGATAGAAAGACGTTTGGTAGAACAGGGATAATCTTTATCCTGTGAAAGAAACCAGACTAGTAACAAGACTTTACACCAACATCGAACTCAAGAGTTTATCTTTGTCATCTCCGTGACTGCCTCTGTTTTCTGCTCTCCTTTTGAGAGATGGGAAATGGAGACCCTAGGATATAGCAGACAATAGATCTGATAGGGTGTGATGTAAACCAGACACTGCAAGGTGGTATCAGTTGGGTGGTTCTAGAAAAAAATATGAACACGGCTCTCCATAAAGAGTGATTCGCTGGCTTTCACTGTGGTGTGGACTCCAGTGCAGTCAGGCCAGTGGGCAAATAAATGCTTTAGGGGCATCTCAAACCCCTCTGTTCTCATGGCAGCCATTCCTCTTTGATTTGACTTATTTTGTTAGATCCCTGTTTTTATTCAAAGCCTTTTAGTAATGGATGGTTGGAGCAGGGCTGATGCCCTGCTGTCTTTCACGGGCTCCCCATTCTCATGTCACTGGTTTTAGTTGGGGATGATTGTGCCCCCAGAGACATTTTCCAGTGTCTGGAGTCATTTGTGGTCATCACTACTGGGAAGGGGGTGCTTCTGACATCTAGTGTGTAGAGGAGGGACGCTAAACATCTTACAATGCACTGTACAGACCCCTTCAACAAGGAATGATCTGGCCCAAAATGTCTACAGTGAGAGGTGGAGAAACCCTTTGGTGTTATTTTTCAGATCAGTTCAGTTCAGTTCGGTCGCTCAGTCATGTCCGACTCTTTGCGACCCCATGAATCGCAGCACCCCAGGCCTCCCTGTCCATCACCAACTCCCGGAGTTCACTCAGACTCACATCCATCGAGTCTGTGATGCCATCCAGCCATCTCATCCTCTGTCATCCCCTTCTCTTCCTGCCCCCAATTCCTCCCAGCATCAGAGACTTTTCCAGTGAGTCAACTCTTTGCATGAGGTGACCAAAGTCCTGGAGTTTCAGCTTTAGCATCTTTCCTCCCAAAGAAATCCCAGGGCTGATCTCCTTCAGAATGGACTGTTTGGATCTCCTTGCAGTCCCAGGGATTCTCAAGAGTCTTCTCCAACACCACATTTTAAAAGCATCAATTCTTTGTCGCTCAGCTTTCTTCACAGTCCAACTCTCATATCCATACATGACCACTGGAAAAACCATAGCCTTGACTAGACGGACCTTTGTTGGCAAAGTAATGTCTCTGATTTTCAATATGCTATCTAGGTTGGTCATAACTTTTCTTCCAAGGAGTAAGTGTCTTTTAATTTCATGGCTGCAGTCACCATCTGTAGTGATTTTGAAGTCTGACACTGTTTCCACTGTTTCTCCATCTATTTCCCATGAAGTGATGGGACCAGATGCCATGATCTTCGTTTTCGGAATGTTGAGCTTTAAAGCCAACTTTTTCACTCTCTACTTTCACTTTCATGAAGAGGCTTTTTAGTTCCTCTTCACTTTCTGCCATAAGGGTGGTGTCATCTGCATATCTGAGGTTATTGATATTTCTCCCGGCAATCTTGATTCCAGCTTGTGTTTCTTCCAGTCCAGCGTTTCTCATGATGTACTCTGAATATAAGTTAAATAAGCAGGGTGATAATATACAGGTTTGACGTACTCCTTTTCCTACTTGGAACCAGTCTGTTGTTCCATGTCTGTTGCTTCCTGACCTGCATACAGATTTCTCAAGAGGCAGATCAGGTAATCTGGTATTCCCATCTCTTTCAGAATTTTCCACAGTTTATCGTGATCCACACAGTCAAAGGCTTTGGCATAGTCAATAAAGCAGAAATAGATGCTTTTCTGGAACTCTCTTGCTTTTTCGATGATCCAGCAGATGTTGGCAATTTGGTCTCTGGTTCCTCTGCCTTTTCTAAAACCAGCTTGAACAACTGGAAGTTCACGGTTCATGTATTACTGAAGCCTGGCTTGGAGAATTTTGAGCATTACTTTACTAGCATGTGAGATGAGTGCAATTGTGCAGTAGTTTGAGCATTCTTTGGCATTGCCTTTCTTTGGGATTGGAATGAAAACTGACCTCTTCCAGTCCTGTGGCCACTGCTGAGTTTTCCAAATTTGCTGGCATATTGAGTGCAGCACTTTCACAGCATCATCTTTCAGGATTTGAAATAGCTCAACTGGAATTCCATCACATCCACTAGCTTTGTTCATAATGATGCTCTCTAAGGCCCACTTGACTTCACATTCCAGAATGTCTGGCTCTAGGTCAGTGATCACACCACCGTGATTATCTTGGTCATGAAGATCTTTTTTGTACAGTTCTTCTGTGTATTCTTGCCACCTCTTCTTAATATCTTCTGCTTCTGTTAGGTCCATACCATTTCTGTCCTTTATCGAGCCCATCTTTGCGTGAAATGTTCCCTTGGTATCTCTAATTTTCTTGAAGAGATCTCTAGTCTTTCCCATTCTGTTGTTTTCCTCTATTTCTTTGCACTGATCGCTGAGGAAGGCTTTCTTATCTCTCCTTGCTATTCTTTGGAACTCTGCATTCAAATGGGTATATCTTTCCCTTTCTCCTTTGCTTTTCGCTTCTTTTCACAGCTATTTGTAAGGCCTCCCCAGACAACCATTTTGCTTTTTTGCATTTCTTTTCCATGGGGATGGTCTTGATCCCTGTCTCTTGTACAATGTCACGAACCTCCATTCATAGTTCATCAGGCACTCTATCAGATCTAGTCCCTTAAATCTATTTCTCACTTCCACTGTATAATCATAAGGGATTTGATTTAGGTCATACCAGAATGGTCTAGTGGTTTTCCCTACTTTCTTCAATTTAATTCTGAATTTGGCAATAAGGAGTTCATGATCTGAGCCACAGTCAGCTCACGGTCTTGTACACCCAAAAAAGATGTCCTTTTCATTATAGGGGACTGGAATGCAAGTGTAGGAAGTCAAGAAACACCTGGAGTAACAGGCAAATTTGGCTTTGGAATACAGAATGAAGCAGGGCGAAGACTAATAGAGTTTTGCCAAGAAAATGCACTGGTCATAGCAAACACCCTCTTCTAACAACACAAGAGAAAACTCTACACATGGATATCACCAGATGGTCAACACCGAAATCAGATTGATTATATTCTTTGCAGCCAAAGGTGGAGAAGCTCTATACAGTCAGCAAAAACAAGACCAGGAGCTGACTGTGGCTCAGATCATGAACTCCTTATTGCCAAATTCAGGTGTTATTTTTACTCTTTTTTAAAAATTTTATTGGAGTATAATTGATTTACAATGTTGTGTTAATATCTGACATACAGCAAAGTGATTTAGTTATGCATATATGTATATATTCTTTTAAAACATTCTTTTAAATTATAGTTTTTCACAGGATATTGAATATAGTTCCCTGTGCTGTACAGTAGAACCTTGTTGTTCATCCATTTTATATATAGTAGTTTGCATCTTGTTGTCCAGTCGTCCCGTTGTGTGTGACTCTGCGACCCCATAGACTGCAGCATTGCAGCACAGGTTGCAGCTGCTAAACTCCCACTTCATCCTCCCACCACTACCGTACACTGTTGGCAACCACAAGTGTACTCTCTATGTCTGTTAGTCTGTGAGAAATCCTGCTCTAAATGAATGATCTGATCCCCGGCCTCCCCACCCTCTACCCCATCTCATGTCTTTCAGCATGGTCCGTAGGAAGATTCCGAACAGAAGATAGGCCTGCATGTGTTTTGTGTTCAGATTTTGTTTAAAAGTCATGTGCTGTGCTGTGCTTAGTTGCTCAGTTGTGTCCGACTTTTTGCAGCCCCATGGACTGTAGCCCACCAGGCTCCTCTGTCCATGGGGATAAAAATCTATATTAAATAGTATTTTGTATTAATACTCTAAATGTTAATAATATAAATACTATCTGATAATCTCTATTATATTTAATAGTCTATATTCCACAGTACAAATGCAAAGTTGCTGTTAAGAGCTGATAGACTTTGGAGTGAGAAAAACTGGGATTCCCTTTGGGTCTGCTACATGCAATCTGTGCTTAACTACTTGGAGCTCAGTTTTTTCATCTGTAAAGTGAAAGGACTATCCGTGGTGAGAATTTAGTGAAATTTAGGACATAGCAGTTCTATGAAGAAGACACAAGACTCCATGAGCTGAACTTGTAACGTGCTGCCTAAGCCTCTGTGCTAAGCTGACTGAATGATTGCTGCATTGATCATTTTTATTATCTGTAGTTAGGAAAATATATATGGCAGTTTCTGTGTCAAATAAAGATTTCCTGACCACATCCCCTTTTCAGAAAAATGCTGCTTTTATGTACAGTGTAATCTTTGGTATGGAGGCCTCAGAATCAAAATAGAAAATACAACTACAAACAAAAGTAACTGAGGATAGAAGAAACATTGAACCCATACAGAATTAAACAATGAGTTGGATTTTGTGGTGATATCATTCTGAAAGAACTCTAATTGGAAAAAAAAAATGCTATTTTTAGGAAAACGTTTCTCTATTCTTGAGTTATTTAGCTGAATGATTCTTGCCTGTACCTCCCACCCTAACTGTGACTCCCCAGAAATGTTTCTGAGTTACCAGAATTTCCAAGTGAGTGTCTCTGTGTTCACATGAGGAGGGCTTCTAATAGGATTCTGAGAATGCCTTCAACATGGCTTATGATGGATGTCTGTGATGGAAGGCCCCCGCGGTTTTCATTTTGGACTTGACTTAATCAAAAACAATCATGCTAACAAAAGAGGGTGGGAGGGAGTCTGCTTCTCCCAGTTTTTCTATTGTGTGGCCAATTTAATGTCGGACTTCTCAAAGGGCTTTAAAATATAAGATGGCAGGAAAAACAATTTAATATAGAAATGCCAGCATGGACTAAACTTAAGTAGAGTAAATCAAGCATGAAGTAGAGTGTCTTAAGGATATAGATTTTGCTTTTTTTTTTTTTTTTTTTAATTTCAATGCTCAACTGCTCAGGGCCATGGAGTTTGCCTTTCTATGCATTAATATAACCATCAAGAGAAGACTTTAATCAGACACACCCCAGTCGGTATCAGAGCCCCTCTCATAGAGTCTTGAGCCAGTCTAATTTCCCTGTTGGTTAAGAAAGATGAGAATTTCAGACACAATGCTGGCATCCTGTGCCAAGATGGAAGAAGAAACTGATTCTATCAAGTGATACCCAAACAAAACCAAAATATTTCCTTTCCTCAGCTAGAGTTCTTGAAATTCCTCGTTGGCATTAAAATCTTATAGACCCTCGATTACAGATATTCTATCTGGAACAGCAACCCAGTAGTTATCAAGCTCAGCTGCAATCAATTGGAGAGTCTTTAAGAATTACTGATGCTATTCAATATCTATAAGAAAATAACTTAACTGACATAGGGTAGAACTGGCCATCAGTATTTAAAAAAAAAAAAAAGCTCTTTCACATAATTTCCAACCTGCAGCCAGTCTTGAAAACCATTGCAGTAACAATTGAAGCTCTGGCCCTTGGATTTTTTTTTTTTTTTTCTGAATCAAAATACCTAAAGATGAATACACATCTTCATTGATCACATTGACTCCCTTTGTCACTGATTCATGAGATAGAGTTTTGAATTTGGGTAAGGAGCAGAGAAACTGGAGGGAAGAGAAGGCATGACATACATACATACACACATATATATATGTATGTATAGACATGTTGCATGTGCAGGGTGGTGGTGGTGGTGTTAAAGTCTTTAACAGTGTGCCACAGGCCCTGAGCTGTTAGCACAGATGCTCCTTAATACCAGGTCTGTGCATTGACGTCCCTCTATTTTTGAGAATCTGGGTATTAGGACACTGGCAGCTCCTGACTCTTTTACATTGTGAATTCATCCTATCATTTTTGCAATCTTCTAGCAAAAATCCAAGTCAGGGGAGTGGAGAAGAAGTTGAATGTTGGGGGACCACAGGTGCAGGGTGTCTGACTGCCTATTTAGTCAGGGAGAGGAGGATTTAATAATAGAGCAGCAATGGACAGAAGGCTGATAGTGTTGAGATGCAGAAACAGATATTACCTACTTCCCAGGGTTGCCTTGGTTCCGCCATGTTCTTGGGTGTTGAGATGTTTTATGAATATGATGCCCCTTATAAGAATTCTGGAGATGGGAACTATTAAAAACTTGGAACTTAAAAACATGTCTTCTAATTAGAATTAATGGTTCTCAATAAACCCCCTCAGGTCACATAACAATCAAACTATAAAACATAGAGCCTGAGACCTAAGTGAGGGGTCACCATGACATTGTGTACATCATTAAGTTAGTGACCCTTACTTGCCTGTTGGTGGCTGAGGACCTCTCTCCTGCAGCCTCAATCATCTGTGTTCTTTGTGAGTCCAAGAAATTCCTGGGAAAAGACCAGTCCTGGTTTCAACTGTACCTCCAACCCCAGTTTGGCTTACATCAGCACTTTTCCCCCTTAAACCATCCCTTTGGCAGTCCTGTTCTGTTGATAAAAGGGAAAAACTGGAAATTTAAGTTGGTATAGAATTGAAAATTCATAGTTTGGAAAAGGAAATGGCAACCCATTCCAGTATTCTTGCCTGGGAAATCCTGTGGACAAAGGAGCCTGGCAGACAATAGTCTGTGGGATCACAAAAGAGTTGAACACGACTTAGTGATTAAACAACATCTTGTGATTAAAAAAAAAGAAAGTTCATAGTTAAAACTCCAGTGTGTAATTATCCTGTGACCTGGGAAATATGCCTTGTTCCACATTTGTCAGAGATGCTCTTTGACTTTAGTCCACCTTTAACTCAATTCACATTGATGTGAAAAATGATGTGCATTGAAGTAGATCTGTTTTTGCAGATATCAAGCATGTTCAAACCTTTAAGATCAGAAATCTAAAAATCAATTTATGCCATGCACCTTTCAGACACATTTCCAAGCTGTGGTGATTTATTAAAACATTTGCCAGATACTGTCTTTTTCTTCATTCTCTACAAATGCTAAACTGCTCGTGGTCAAGATTTTTCTTGACAACAATGAAGCATTGCATTGCTGAGCTGTTATTTATGTGATTTTTGAGGTCAAGAGGATATTTGATCTTTCTATCACTACCACCTTCAAAGAAAAGAAGAGTTAGTCTTATTTCCTAGCATCTCCTGGTAAGTGAAAAATATCCTGGTGGCAAAGATAAACTGTTATTTACAGGTCATTTCAGCTGCACTGTATAACAACCTTTATTTCTGGTTCAGAATCCATACAGATGATTAGTTATAGGTCTTCATATGCAGCTTAGAGGCTGTCTTCTCAGCCTGAGACCTCCCAATCTTTCTGAAACTGCAGTCATAAAAGTGTTTTATTTATTTATTTAAAATTTTATAGACAACCTATGGAATGGGGAAGAAAATATTTGCAAATGATGTGACCCAGCAAGGAGCCAGAGTGCAAAATATACAGACAACTCATATAACTCAATATCAAAATAACAAACAACCCAATCAAAGGCAACGTACAGTTGACTAAAAGGCATCTGAAAAGATGTTCAAGAAAGTTAATTATTAGAGAAATGCAAATCAAAACCACAATGAGGTATCACTTCATACCTGTCAGAATGGTGTGGCCAAAAAGAACACAAATAACAGATATTGGCAAGCATGTGGAGAAAAGGGAACCCTCCTACAGCCCTTCATGGGGATGTAAATTGGTGCAGCTACTGTGGAAAACTGTGGATGTTTCTCAAGAAACTAAAAACAAAACTACCATATGACCCAGCAATTCCACTCATGGGTATATATCCAAAAAACAAAACAAAAAGACTAATTCAGAAAGATACATGCACCCCAATGTTCATAGCAGTGCTATTTATAATAGCCAAAGCATGAAAGCAACCCAAGTGCCCATCAACAGACTGTTGGCTTAAGAAAATGTGCTAGATATACACAATGGAATACTATTCAGCCATAAACAGAATGAAATAACAGCATTTGTAGCATCATGGAAGGACTAGAGAATATTATGTTTAGTGAAATAAGTCAAAGAAAGACAAATACTATATGATATCACTTATATGTGGAATCTAGAAAATAACACAAATGAATGTATATCTAAAATGGAAACAGAGTCATAGACATAGAAGACAAACTTGTGGTTAGCAAAGGGGAGAAGGAAGGGGGAGGGACAAATTAGGAGTATAGGATTAACCAATACAACTACGATACATAAAATAGGTAATCAATAAGAATTTACTGTGCAGCACAGGGAATTATACCCATTATCTTGTAATAGCCTAAAATGGAATATAAACTGCAAAAGTACCGAATCATTATCTTGCACACTTGAAGCTAACACATTATAAATGAACTATACTTTAAAAAAAGGAAAAACAATTATTTTTGTGGTTGTTTTGGACCTCCAGGATAAAGCCTTTAGTTGGTTGTACATACCAGTTGCTGCCACATTACCATCATTGTTCTGTGGAAGATCTCTTTTTGTTCCATTTATCATTCACCCCATTTCATTTGCACATCCCCCACTCCCATTTATGCCAATGGTACTCTTTATTATTTTATAGACATTTTTATATTAACTACCTTTTTTCCATTAAGCATTGTGTATTTCAGATTTGCAGTGACCAATAGGACGTCAATTGTAGGATCCAACATCTCTTCCCATCAACTATAAATGAGCTGGCTGGTATTAGGAGCTCCTTTCCTCTCTCCAGTAGGGATGGACTGTAGCCAGTCTCAGTTTCCCTAAAGTTCTGCAGATGCATTCAGCATTGCAACTACCCTGAAGCCAGTAGGTACAGCTTGGTTTCCCCGGTGGCTCAGACTTAAAGAGTCTGCCAGTCATGGGGAGATGACCCGGGTTTGATCCCTGGGTCCGAAAGGTCCCCTAGAAAGGAATGGCTACCCACTCCAGTATTCTTGCCTGGAGAATTTCATGGAGAGAGAAGCCCGGTGGGCTACAGCTATCACAAAGGGTCGGATACAACTGGGCAACTAACACTTGCACTTTTCTTTTCTCCAGCCTGGTTTGGCCCTGTGTTGCTGCATGCAAGGCAGCTCTCACAAACCTTATGAAAAGGAGTGGGTCTTCCTCCTTGTGCACAACCCACCATCCATCTGGCTACACTCTGACCTAAGAACTTCTCTCCAGGGGATGCCATGGTAAAGGACAACTATGTGTCCTACCTTGTGCTGTAGCTCTTCTCCCTGGGATTCCTGATCTGTCTCTAAGTAGCTTACACCATGAGTGACAAAGCCCCACACTCAACAAACATCTTCTATGTGCCACTGTGTAGTCCTTTGCTTCTATTTGCTGCATAATACTCTGCCATGTGCATCCACTGAATTTTACCTCACTTCCTCTTGCTGTGATAGACACACAACTTCTTGCCAATACAGTGTGCAAAGAATATCCTTATTCATGTCCCTTTATGAACCTGTGTAAATTTTCCTTGAAGTGGAGCTTCTAGGTCACAGGAAATGCATATACAGCATTTGCCTGAGTGGTTCTTCTACTAGGAGATTGTTCTTGTGTGAGAACTTTCTCCTCTGTTGAAACCTGATTGGAGGTTGGATTTCATGTGGAAATTCAGAGTCAGGAAAAGTAGTCTGTCTAATCATTCAAATTCATTTCCGTTCAGTCGCTCAGTCATGTCCAACTCTTTGAGACCCCATGAACTGCAGCACTCCAGGCCTCCCTGTCCATCCCAGAGCTTACTCAAACTCATGTCCATTGAGTCAGAGAGGCCATCCAACCATCTCATTCTCTGTCGTCCCCGTCTCCTCCCGCCTTCAATCTTTCCCAGCATCAGGGTCTTTTCAGATGAGTCAGTTCTTTGCATCAGGTGGCCAAAGTATTGGAGTTTCAGCTTCAGCATCAGTCCTTCCAATGAATATTCAGGACTGATTTCCTTTAGGATGGACTGGTTGGATCTCCTTGCAGACCAAGGGACTCTCAAGAGTCTTCTCCAACACCACAGTTCAAAAACATAAATTCTTCAGTGCTCAGCTTTCCTTATAGTCCAACTCTCATATCTGTACATGACTGCTGGAAAAACCATAGCTTTGACTAGATGGACCTTTGTTGGCAAAGTAATCTCTCTGCCTTTTAATAACGCTGTCTAGGTTGATCATAGCTTTTCTTCCAAGGAGCATCTTTTAATTTCATGGCTGCAGTCACCATCTGCAGTGATTTTGGAGCCCAAGAAAAGAAAGTATGTCACTGTTTCTGCTGTTTCCCATCTATTTGCCATGAAGTGATGGGACCAGATGCCATGATCTTCGTTTTCGGAATGTTGAGCTTTAAGCCAAATTTTTCACTCTCCCCTGTCACTTTCATCAAGAGGCTCTTTAGTTCTTTTTTGCTTTCTGCCATAAGGGTGGTGTCATCTGCATATCTGAGGTTATTGATATTTCTCCCAGCAATCTTGATTCCAGTTTGTGCTTCATCCAGTCCAGCATTTCTCATGATGTACTCTGCATATAAGTTAAATAAGCAGGGTGACACTATATAGCCTTGATGTACTCCTTTCCCAATTTGGAACCAGTCTGTTGTTCCATGTCTGGTTCTAACTGTTGCTTCTTTGCCCACATACAGATTTCTCAGGAAGCAGGTCAGGTGGCCTGGTATTCCCATCACTTGAAGAATTTTCCACAGTTTGTGTGATCCAAACAGTCAAAGCCTTTGGCATAGTCAATAAAATTATTCAAATTGGGGATCTGCAAAATTGTGAGTTGCAGGAATGGCCAGTTTCTGTCATGCATGCCTGCAGTGGCAGAGGAAGCTATTTTACACAGAGAAGACTGAAATCGACTCCACAGATATGCAGAAATGACAGAATATCATGCAGGTAGATCAGGATTCAGAGACTGGCTGTCTAGATCTTGGTTCATGTCCAAGAACTATTCCCTGCCCTTGAATTCTACAGTATATTCTGTTCATCTCCTATCCCAAAGCAAGATTCAAAGAATTTCTGTTACTGTGACCAAATGAGCTTTTAACACAAAAGGAATTCATCCTTCTAAAAATTGACAATAGCAACAACAAACATTCAGAAATTTTTTTTAAGTTTGCTGAGAGTCATATTCTAGAGATTTTTGGAAATAAAGTTTTAGGTTGAAAATTAAGTTTTATCAGTGCCTTTTCTCATGAGAAGAGAAGGCAATGGCACCCCACTCCAGTACTCCTGCCTGGAAAATCCCATGGACGGAGGAGCCTGGTGGGCTGCAGTCCATGGGGTCGCTAAGAGTCGGACACGACTGAGCGACTTCCCTTTCACTTTTCACTTTCATGCATTGGAGAAGGAAATGGCAACCCACTCCAGTATTCTTGCCTAGAGAATCCCAGGGACGGGGGAGCCTGGTTGGCTGCTGTCTATGGGGTCACACAGAGTCGGACACGACTGAAACGACTTAGTAGCAGCAGCAGTTACTCATGAGAAAGGTGGTTCTTCTATCAGATAAAGACTGTTCTTGAATTTCTACTGAGAGAATAAAAGAAGTAAGACCGTGGTATACATCAGAAAAGTTTTGCAGGACTAGGACCCTATAAAAATTAGATAGCAAGTCCCTAATGTGAAGATAGTTGTTTTAATGTATGATCTGTTTTTTGGTATCAGGTAGGCATAGTGTATGTGTTTAAGTATATATATATGTGTAGATTTATTTTCTATTTAAACATTTTGTGTCATGGTATAAATTGCTCTTCTGCCATTAATCTTGAATTTTAGCATAACTTTTAAGATTGCAGACACTTGTTCAATCAGTTGACTCTATTCTCACCTGTCTTGGAATGTTTGGATGGGCTAGATTTCAGTGGACCTTGATTTCCATAACATCTTTTTTCAAGGCTGGTTAAAGATGTCTGGTGAGTTTTGTTTCAGGAAGAATGCAATTTTGAGTCAGGAATATGGGAGTTGGAGGATTTAACATCACTGAACATGGTTGCTCTGTTTTATGACCACTAAGTATGCAGAGAGCAATGGAAACAAATCCTTTATGTCAGGACATTAAAATATGATGGATATAATGCCAAAGTATCTTCTCTCTTTCCAGGCTGCAATAATGCTTAAGGTGAATGCAGCTGTTTCTTCAGTTAAAAAAAAATGTTTTTCTTCATTTAAAGGTAGTTATCAAATCTTTTGTTTTGTTAAGACTACCTCTTGCATCCTTGTTTTATCCTTTCTGAGAGCTGTTCTATCTTCTCTGTAGTTTTTGCCCAGTAATTTTATCTTTCCTTTCTTCCCATTTTATTTTTGTTGATTCATAGCCCATCTGTTGTGAATCTCAGATAAAATGTAGTAAAAATTCAGATTTATGGCAAGGGAAAATCAGAATCAGGTGGTTTTCAGTTAAAGAAAAACAGATTTGTAATGACAAAAATCTAGTAAAATCACATGTAAACCTAGAATATATTGAGTTCCCTTCACAGAAAAGTGTAAGAAAGATAAGTGAAAATGACCTTGATTTTTCATTTGAACATTTCTACATGATCAAGGCATAGATCATTTGAGGTCATGGGGAAGCAATACCCAGGGTCCTGTGAATTTACCAAAAGGAAACTTATTTTTTTCAGCTTGTAAACTTTTGCTTTTCCCATGAAGATAAAAAGCAGAATTTCAAAGCCACAAGTCTCCTTTTGCTCCTAGGAAATGTTTTTGTACTTATACTATTGTTACAAAGTTTAACTTTTTTTTTCTTTTTAATTGAACAAATGAATTTCTGGGGTTATACCACATATTTGAATTTCAAACTTCTTTTAGTCATTTAAACTTTATGAAATGAGTCAGAATTAAGTAGATGTGAGAATTCTGGTCTCTGGCTTTCAAGTTATGGGATAGACTTCTTCACCGGGCTTGAATTAGTGTGGATACCCTTTGCTCCATGTGAACAGAACTTGCCTTCTGAAAGCAGAGGTCTTAGTGTGATGGTTGTTTGTGACCTCCAAAATTCTCTTTCTGTCTGAGAAGTGGTACTTCAAGTCTTCCAGTAGTTTCTTTCAGTGCTTTCTCTACTACCCTGTTTACTAATTCCCAGCACAATTCACACATTTATGCTATATGCTTGGTTCCTCAGGGGATTTTTGTAATGCTTGGCTTAGTTGATAAATAAATGGTACCTAAGACAGTTCAGCCAACCATCTACCCATTCATCTATCCATGGAAGTTTATTTAGTGCCTCTATGGGCTAGGTCCTGTTACATGTTGAGAATATAATGGCAAACATTAAAATACCAAGTCTCTGCTCTTCAGGAATTTAGAGTCTGGTAAAAAAGACAAATATTGCTCAAGTAGTCCAACTGGATGAATGCATAATTAGAAACATTTAGAGACATATCTAAATCCTGTAAAGGGGAGAAAAAAATCTGGCTTTAGACTAGGGTAGGAACTGTGTCCACAAAAGGCTCTCTGAAGCAGGACTGCTGAGCAGGAATCTGACAAATGAGCAGGGTTAATGGGGGAAAGAGCACTGCGGGCTGAGGGAGCCTTTGCTCAAGACCCTGTGAAACCAAGGGCCTGGTGTGGCCACAGGTCTGAAGATGGCCAGAATGGCTGAACATGTGGGGAACTGGCTCTAGTTGAGGTGAGTGAGGGGCACAGTGGTCATCTCTGTGAGGGCCTCGTAGACCAATTAAGGCTTTCGTTTCCAGTCCCAAGAACAGTGGGAAGTCACTGAAAGCAGTGGTGTGGTGTGGCAGGTATTTCACCAGGACATTCTGCCTGCTAAGTGGAGAATAGAGGGGAGCAGGGGGAAAGGGAAGCAGTGGGACCAGATAGAAGAAGGCTGTTGCTAGAAGAGAATTGAAGAAGGGTTGGCAGGGGTGATAAAATCGATTGTCTTAAGTGACAGTGAGGGAGAGTTATGTCATTTTATGTCAGTGTGTGTATTCTCAGTCGTGTCCAATTCTGCATTGCCAAGGACTGTAGCCCACCAGAGTCCTCTGTACACATCCAGGCAAGAAAACTGGAATGGGTTGCCATTTCCTCCTCCAGGGGATCTTCTCTATCCAGGGATTGAACCCAAGTCTCTTGCATCCCCTGAATTCGAAGGCAGGCTTTTTACCACTGAGACAGGCTATTACAGAGGAGGGGCAACATTGCTGCATCTTGGTCCCTGATGTCTAACAGCCTCCCTCTGATCAACTGAGTTTCATTTCCAAGTCATTGTACACTGAGATACAACTTGGGAAAGAGGGTGCAGTGAGGTGGGGCGGAGTTTGAAAAGTGATAGCAAAAGGAGCAACAGATTTTTACTGAGCACTTACTATGTGCCAAGCAATGAGTTAATTGCTGGGATGCTAGGAGTAAGGAAAGTAAAATCGTGTTCTTGCCTTCTTGGAATATCTCTCTAATAGGAGAGACAAAATGTATATAATTACTTCATTAATTATTTTTGCTTTTGTGATCAATATGATAAAGCAAATTAAACTAATCAGCTCTGGTTGGAGGTAGGGTGGGGAACAAGGTCAAGACAGGTGCTCAAAGGATGAGAAGACACAACCTAGGATTCCCACTGCTGGACATACACACTGAGGAAACCAGAATTGAAAGAGACACATGTACCCTATTGTTTATTGCATCACTGTTTACAATAGCTAGGACATGGAAGCAACCTATATGCCCATCAGCAGATGAATGGATAAGCAAGTTGTGGTACATGTACACAATGGAATACTACTCAGCTATAAAAAACAACGCATTTGAGTCAGTTCTCATGAGGTCGATGAAACTGGAGCCTATGATACAGAGTGAAGTAAGTCAGAAAGAGAAACACCAATACAGTATATTAATGTATATATGTGGAATTTAGAAAGATGGTAATGACAACCCTATATGTAAGACAGCAAAAGAGACAGATATAAAGAACAGATGTTTGGACAATGTGGGAGAAGGTGAGGGTGGGATGATTTGAGAGAACAGCACTGAAACATGTATATTACCATATGTAAAATAGATGACGAGGGCAAGTTCAAAGCATGAAGCAGAACACTCAAAGCTGGTGCTCTGGTACAACCCAGAGGGATGGGATGGGGAGGGAGGTGGGAGGGGGTTTAGGATGGGGGGCCACTTGTGCACCCATGGCTGATTCATGTTGATGTATGGCAAAACCACCACATTATTGTAAGGTAATTAGCTTCCAATTAAAATAAATTAATTTTTACAAAAGAAGGCTGAGAAGAAAAAGAAACCAGTCCAGACAAGGGAATAAACATTTTTGAAGTTTCCAAGGAATCTGTAGTATGGTGTGTTTAAAGAACCGAGAGAGAGGGACGTCCTTCTAGCTGGTGAAGGTGGAGGGTGCACTGTGACAATCCTGTGGACAGAAATGCAGTGCAGACATGATCCTGGCAAGTCACTGTGTCACTGCTTTCATTGACCCAGACATCTGAAAGCTGTTGTTTCTTTTCTTTTTTTGAAATAACTTCCCATCCTGAGAACTCAAGAGAGAAAAGAAAACTTTCAGTTGGGAGGTGTATGGTTCTTACAAAGTAGAACTTGGAGAAAGAAGGGGAAGAACTACATAGCAAGATAGGCAAAGAGACTGGGCTAGAGGAAGAATTTTGAATCTTTGTGTATTTCAGACTCAAGCTTAAATTCGTCCCCCCCCGCCTTTGTTTTGCACTTCATTTCTTGGTCTGGGATGATTTTATTTTATTACCTTTTAGATCCCATTAGTTCCTGAGCTTACATCTTGATCATAGTTACGGAATATGTGCCATCTGGTAACCAGTCTCTTCAAGGGACTCACAGAGGTGTTTTCCCTTTGGTACTTACCCAACAGCCTTCTCCAGAGAGTGTGGGTGCTGTTTTTATTCTGGATGAGAGGGGAGATTTAGAAGATTCATAAGGAAATAAGATGCGCAGTGAGACAGTCTTGTAGAACAATGTCCCCTGTCTGCTTTCTATTCTAATGTGTATTTTGGTATACATGTGTGCTTGCATGCTAACTCAGTTCAGTCGTGCCTGACTCTTCGTGCCCCCATGGACAGTAGCCAGGTAAGCTGCTCTGTCCATAGGATTCTCCAGATCAGAATACTCGAGTGGGCTGCCATGCCCTCCAGGGGATCTTCCTGACCCAGGGATTGAACCAGCCTCTCTTACGTCTCCTGTCTGGGCAGGGGGATTCTTTACCACTAGCACCACCTGGGAAATCATTTGGGTATGAAGATACCTTATGATTCTCTCCTTATTTTTTCTGAAATTTTCTCTAGTCTCCTTTCTCAGTTTTAGTCTACTTTACCCTGTCTTTTATCATGTTGTAGTTCCTTCTGTGAGCTACCAGAAATATAGGCCTCACAAGGAGATCTGTCTCATTTAAGAACTTGCTTGAAAAAAAGAAAAGCATCATGGAACATTTTAATCTTTCCCATTTTCTAGATACACTCAGCTGAACATTAATTTGAGGCACTTCCTTTGAAAGGAGATCATGGCTTTCTTATCTCCATGGCTTTTCCTGATAATCTGAGTTGTGTGCATGTTCTGAGGTTGGGAGTTTCTTCTTGGGCAGCATTGGGGACAGCATGATTGGTTCTATCTTGGGAATGAAATAATCTCTTGTTCACTTCTGTTATCACGGATTTTTCAAGCAATAGTTTCTCTCTGACTCAAGACAGAATAATATAAATAGCTTTAAGATTTGTTTTGAAACAGATTAGACACCCTAGATTTCACTTGAATTGGTGTATGTGTGCGTGTGCCTGCATGGATATGAGTGTGTGTGTTTGTGTGGTGGAGAGAAGAGGAAACAATGCAATGGAAAGAACATAAGATAAGGAATTTGGAATTTCAAATCAGAATATTGGTTCTGTCTGTCCCCAGACTAAATTGTACAACCCCAGGTGCATCATTCTACTCCCTGACCATCATTTTTGAAATCCGAAAATGGAAATAATAATAATAATTTCCACCTCTCTTCAGCAAAATGCTGATTTGAGGACATGAACAAAGGCTTTATACATATGAGAACATTATTATTAGAATTGGTGCTTCTTCTCCTATGATTCTTCATTCATTCATTTGTTCATTCATTCAAAAATGATGGGGTGTGATGAGATGTGACTTGCTCAGTGAAGGGTGAGCTGAAGGGGAGCATGAGTAGAGGTGGGAGAACAGTAGGGTGACTGCAGTCATCCAGGAAGGAATGGCCCAGACCTGGCGGTGGCTGGAGAAGTGGAAAGATGTGGATGGTTCATCATGATAGAGTGCACTGATTAGAATCTTTCTGCAGGAAATGAAACTTAAGCTTAGGTAACTGAAGAACAAGACGAGTACTTAGGAACAAATGTGTAGCAAAGTGTGTCCCAAGAAGGAAGAGGTCAATGAGGAATAGGTGGGAATATTCCGTTTTGTTTTTCTTTTAATTCTCAAAGTCATATATTCAGAAAGGAAAAGGAAAAAAAAAAAGTTGCTTTCCATGTAAAAGATCACAATCCATCAGATTGATGGTATGTCATTTTAAGTTCATATGGTGTGAATGATTTCTGTCTTTATTAACTTCCAATTACTTTAATTTCTCAGGGTGTGGCAATAGCAACCTCAAAACCCCAAAGAAACAAACTTTGTAGCATGGTTCAGAATGCCTTTTATGTTCTATTGAACAAGGCTGGCTTGTGGGAGAATCACAGCATCTGTGGAATGTGTTAAGACACAGAGTCACGAGAGAGCCGCCGACACTTTAATTTGCTGTTACACAGTCATTGTTCACAGAATCAGAATCCACACATCCGTGCTAGTCTGTGCAATACAGTCTGCATTACACATCAGCATCATCAGCTGTTGCCTGACTCATTAATTCTTTTTTAGCATCACTGAGTAACAAATGTACAGCACGTGGATATAAGTTTTGTTGGTTGAAAATACCACAGTAGCAGACAACACTCTTTAGAGACTGTGATTGAATTAATTACGGTAGGTATTAGTATGCCTATGTTCAATACATTCTCCATTTCTAGTTTGACCAGTGCATGTGTCTTATGGAAATACACCATTATTATTCTATCTAAATAAATGAAGGACAGGAATGTGCATCATTTTTCACTCATGTAGCACTATGTATTATCTAGCTATATTTGGGGAGGATCATTTTTTTAACCTTTAAATTATTCATGCATTTGGTGAGCGTGTGTTTTACCATATGCTAGGAGAAGGCAATGGCACCCCACTCCAGTACTTTTGCCTGGAAAATCCCATGGATGGAGGAGCCTAGTGGGCTGCAGTCCATGGGGTCGCTAAGAGTCGGACACAACTGAGCGACTTCGCTTTCACTTTTCACTTTCTTGCATTGGAGAAGGAAATGGCAACTCACTCCAGTGTTCTTGCCTAGAGAATCCCAGGGACAGGGGAGCCTGGTGGGCTGCCGTCTATGGGGTTGCACAGAGTCGGACACGACTGAAGTGACTTAGCATAGCATAGCATAGGCGTTGTTTTAGACATGGGGATACAGAGGACGGGCAGACATTATTCCTGCTCTTCTGAATGGGAAAGTCTGACACATACCCTGAAATGAAGTATTAAACATTGAATAATATTGAATATATTATAATGAAAATTACAAAATAAATATATGATAAATGTTGGATAATGATAATGTATTGTTCATTATTTTAGTAAATTAAAGTCAGTAAAATAATTTCAAATTAGTAATTTCAAGTTATAGTACTATGCACGGCCCAGTATGCTGTGGGAGGGATTTGGATTTTAGTCTAAGTGTAATGGGGTAACCTTGTAAAATTTTAGGCAAAGAAGTATTGAGACCTGGTGTAGGTTACAGACTATAATTTTGCTTCTGTGTGAAGAGTAGATTGAGCAGAAATAGAATAGCCAATATGTACAATAATAGATGCTCAACATAATTAGTTGTTAGGGTAAGGCAGATCAAACTATAATGAGGTACTATAATGAGATATCACTTCATATCCACTATGAAGACTATAATCAAAATGACAGATATAGTAAGAGTTGGTAAGGATGTAGAGGAACTGGCACCTCAAATATTGTTGGTGATAATGTAAAATAGTACAGCCACTTTGGAAAATAGGCCATTTCTCAAAAAATTAAAGGTCGAGTGAACCATATGACCCAACAATTCTACTCCTGTGTATACTGTTTTTGTTGCTCAGTCATTCAGTCATATCTGATTCTTTGCAACCCCAAGGACACCAGGCTCCCCTGTCCTTCACCATCTCCCGGAGTTTGCTCAAACTCATGTCCATTGAGTTGGTGATGCCATCCAACCATCTCATCTTCTATTGTCCCCTTCTCTTCCTGTCTTCAATCTTTCCCAGCATCAGGGTCTTTTCCAATGAATTGGTTTTTTGCATCAGGTGGCCAAAGTATTGGAGCTTCAGCTTCAGCATCAGTCCTTCCAATGAATATTCCTAGGTATATACCCAGGACAAATAAAAATATATACTCATGGAAGTACTTGTATATGAATATTGAGAGCAGCATCATTCATAATGGCCAAAAGGTGGAAATAATTCAAAGGTCCATAAGCTGATGAGTTGAGGATATAAAATGTACTGTATCCATGCAGTGCAATATTATTGAGCCATGAAAAGGAGTGAAGTACGGATACATGCTACAACAAAGTTGACTCTAGAAAACATTGTGCTAAGTAAGATAAGTCAGAGAAGACTAGATATTGTAGAATTCCTTTTATATGAAATCTCCAGAACTGGCAAATATGTAGAGACTGAAGTAGATTAATGTTTGCCTATGGGTGGAGTGTGGGGATGAGGGCTGATTTAGTGGGTATGAGGCTGCTTTTTGGGGGTGATGAAAATGTTCTGGAATTAGTGGTGATCGTTGTACAACTCAGTGACTATACTAAATCTATTGACTTGTACACTTACACAGGTGAATTGGATAATATGGGTATTATATATTTGTAAAGATGTCAAAGAAAAGAAAAAAAGAGAAAAACAAGAGAGGAATCTAGTAGGAACATGGGCTTTGTGGCTGGCCTTCTTGCTATGGTTCACAACTGGCATACTTGGGGAATGAATGTGCCAGATACATTCATACTAGCTGTCAGAATGACTTCTGACCGCCCTCCGTATTCATACACCAGCCCTGCAAAATGACCTTCATTTCTCTGAACCAGCCCTGCACTTTTGTTTCTGCTTACCTTTGATTATTGACTATGCCAAAGCCTTTGACTGTGTGGATCACAATAAGCTGTGGAAAATTCTGAAAGAGATGGGAATACCAGACCACCTGATCTGCCTCTTGAGAAATTTGTATGCAGGTCAGGAAGCAACAGTTAGAACTGGACATGGAACAACAGACTGGTTCCAAATGGGAAAAGGAGTCATCAAGGCTATATATTGTCACCCTGTGTATTTAACTTATATGCAGAGTACATCATGAGAAACCCTGGACTGGAAGAAACACAAGCTGGAATCAAGATTGCCGGGAGAAATATCAATAACCTCAAATATGCAGATGACACCACCCTTATGGCAGAAAGTGAAGAGGAACTCAAAAGCCTCTTGATGAAAGTGAAAGTGGAGAGTGAAAAAATTGGCTTAAAGCTCAACATTCAGAAAAGTAAGATCACGGCATCTGGTCCCATCACTTCATGGGAAATAGATGGGGAAACAGTGGAAACAGTGTCAGACTTTATTTTTTTGGGCTCCAAAATCACTGCAGATGGTGACTGCAGCCATGAAATTAAAAGACGCTTACTCCTTGGAAGGAAAGTTATGACCAACCTAGATAGCAATATTCAAAAGCAGAGACATTACTTTGCCAACAAAGGTTTGTCTAGTCAAAGCTATGGTTTTTCCTGTGGTCATGTATGGATGTGAGAGTTGGACTGTGAAGAAGGCTGAGCGCCGAAGAATTGATGCTTTTGAATTGTGGTGTTGGAGAAGACTCTCGAGAGTCCCTTGGACTGCAAGGAGATCCAACCAGTCCACTCTGAAGGAGATCAGCCCTGGGATTTCTTTGGGAGGAATGATGCTAAAGCTGAAACTCCAGTACTTTGGCCACCTCATGCGAAGAGTTGACTGATTGGAAAAGACTCTGATGCTGGGAGGGATTGGGGGCAAGAGGAGAAGGGGACAACAGAGGATGAGATGGCTGGATGGCATCACTGACTCGATGGACGTGAGTCTGAGTGAACTCCGGGAGTTGGTGATGGTAGGGAGGCCTGGTGTGCTGTGATTCATGGGGTCGCAAAGAGTCGGACACGACTGAGCGACTGATCTGATCTGATGTTTTTCTTTTCCTTCTCTTTCTGTTAGGAAAAAAAAACATTACTAAATCTACAAGTTTAATTCAAATTCCTCCTTGAAACTCACCTTGATTTCCCAGTAATATATTGTTCTTGTTTTTTGTGGGTTCATTTAATGTGGTTTGTGCCTCTGTAAGATCTTAACCACATAGCATTTCAAGATCCATTTTGAATTCACTTTTTCTCTTCCTCTCTCTCTTATCTCTTTCCTTTCCTTCCTTTCATCTGCTCCAGCTTGTGTTCTCTCTCTC
The DNA here is from genome assembly GCF_055505025.1 of Bos grunniens. Lineage (NCBI taxonomy): Eukaryota > Metazoa > Chordata > Mammalia > Artiodactyla > Bovidae > Bos > Bos grunniens. The sequence continues at coordinate 36,570,024 of NC_141186.1, forward strand.
CTTACATTCCTTTTTGACAATCAGAAGGAAGTTTCCCTGATATTTTAAAGTCTCCAAATCTATCTTCTCGCATTTGATATCTGTAGATTTGCTTGGGCTTCCCTGATGGCTCAGTGGTAAGGAATCTGCCTGCCAATGCAGGAGACGCAGGTTCAATCCTTGGGTAGGGAAGATCCCTTGGAGAAGGATATGGCAACACACTCCAGTATTCTTGCCTGAAAAATTCCATGGACAGAGAAGCCTGCAAACTACATGCATAGGCTGGCAGTTTCAAACAGTATATAATAAGCAATTCTGAAAATAATCAATTCAATAAATGCTTATTAAACACCTCCTATGTGCCAGGCATCAGTTCCTAGGAATACAGCAGAGAACAACAGGTATCTTCTTTGAGATTATTTAAGATCAGAAAATGACAGCTGTACTGCAGAGACATACTGAGTAATAGGAGAAGGAATAAAGACATCTTAAGATATTCCCTGGCCATTTAATCTTAAGATGTCTTTATTCCTTCCCCTATTACTCAGTATAAGTCTCTGCAGTACAGCTGTCATTTTCTGATCTGAATGACAGAAAGGAGCAGAATATCCTCCCGGCAGAGGGAAAAGTTCATGTGTAGGCCCTAGGGTCAGGAGGTGCTTGGACCAAAAGAATGTTTCCTGTGATGAGAGTTTGGTGGGCAAAGGAGTGAGAGAGGCAGCAATGCAGTTGGAGAACTCGCCAGGAGCTGGGTCTTCTGTTTCGCATTTCCGTGGAAGGAGTTTTGTTTTAATTTCAATGAGAAATCGCTAAAGGAAATGTGTGTGCGTGTGTACCAGTTTCCAAATTTGTTAAAGTTGGGGATTTCATGTTTAAAACTTTCTATGGTCTATGGAAAAGTAACATTCCAGTCCAAAAAGTGTAAAAGAGAAGTGAAGAGATGGTCAGGAGAATGGAACTCACATAGCTAAGGGTCAAACTGGAAAAGAATGGAACTTACAAAATACTGGACTTCAAGTGATAAAGGACAACATTTAGAGATGCTGTTACCAGAGGTTGCACAACATGTATTGTGGGCTTCTTATTTTTGCATAATCCAATTCCAGCTTAAATGACAGAGGAAAGAATTATTTTCTATCAGAAAACTTTAAAAGCCTTTCTTACTGTCACACAGAAGAGTGTGTGTGTATTGTAATGAAACTGAAAATAAGATGTGATTGGTTACCAAGACAAAGAAGTATAGCATCACATTCTTAGCCAGAATTGTAAAGAACATTTTGAAAGGAAAAATGTATTCAAATAGAAATCCATTGAATATACCAAAAGGTTTCATAATGTTTATTCATTTTAGACATTGGAAACTTTACTTCTAGGAATTTATCTTAAGGAAGAGATCTTAAATCTGTGTAAACATTTACCAGCAAGTATGTTCAACAGTGTTGTAAAACTAATAAAAATTTGGAAACCTTCTAAATATCCAGTAATGGGACAATGGTTAAATAAATACTCTAAGCAATGCAATGCTAAGATTTTTTTCCATAAAGTATGGTTAAGTGAAAAATATGGCATTTTCCAATTAGTGATGGTTATAAGCAAACAAATTAGGTAAAAAAATAACATCTGTACTTTATTTCTAGTTCTGAGATTGTATATTAAAAACTCAAGAAGGAAACTTTTCCAAAATGTTAACAGTGGTTATTTCTAAGAGACTACTACTACTACTACTAAGTCGCTTCAGTCGTGTCTGACTCTGTGCTGGATAACAGAAAATTTTAAATGTTCTTATTTTTATTTTTCTCCTTTTTAATTTATTTTCTGAAATTTCTAATGCAAATATAAGTAAATATTAATAGAAATTTATTAATCAAAAATTAATTAATAAAAATAGCTGAAGATTTATCTACTGCTTACCATGCTCTAAATGCTTTATCATAAGTAAGTTGATTTAATGCTTACAATCATTTTTTGAAACAGGTAATCCCATTTAGTGTTGACAAAATTGAAGCACAGAGATGTTAGTAATATACTCAAATCACACATCTAGCAAACATTGATGCTGGATTTAGAATCCCAGGCATTTGGATACTATGCTTCTTGCAAATAGCTAAACAGAAAGTAAAAAGTTCATCTGTTACCAGACACAGAATGAGAACTGTTTCTTCAACTTTATTGTTGAGAGTTTGTCACCAGCTCCTTAGTGAGGAGTGGCTCAAGATTACATGTCATCTATTACCAATTTTATAGAACGTGGATTTTCTTATGGAATACAAATTCTAACATTTTCTATGAGCCTTTCAGATTTTTTGATTAAACACATCTCATTTGTAGGTACTTAGACAAGAGGCCATCTGACCTGCCTCTTGAGAAACCTGTATGCAGGTCAGGAAGCAACAGTTAGAACTGGACATGGAACAACAGACTGGTTCCAAAGAGGAAAAGAAGTACGTCAAGGATGTATATTGTCACCCTGCTTATTTAACTTATACGCAGAGTACAAGATGAGAAATGTTGGGCTGGAAGAAGCACAAGCTGGAATCAAGATTGCCGGGAGAAATATCAATAACCTCAGATATGCAGATCACACCACCCTTATGGCTGAAAGTGAAGAGGAACTAAAGAGCCTCTTGATGAAAGTGAAAGTGGAGAGTGAAAAAGTTGGCTTCAAGCTCAGTATTCAGAAAACAAAGATCATGGCATCTGGTCCCATCACTTCGTGGGAAATAGATGGGGAAACAGTGGAAACAGTGTCAGACTTTATTTTTTGGGCTCCAAAATCACTGCAGATGGTGATTGCAGCCATGAAATTAAAAGATGCTTACTCCTTAGAAGGAAAGTTATGACCAACCTAGATAGCATATTAAAAAGCACAGATATTAGTTTCCAACAAAGGTCCGTCTAGTCAAGGCTATGGTTTTTCCAGTGGTCGTGTATGGATGTGAGAGTTGGACTGTGAAGAAAGCTGAGTGCCGAAGAATTGATGCTTTTGAACTGTGGTGTTGGAGAAGACTCTTGAGAGTCCCTGGGACTGCAAGGAGATCCAACCAGTTCATCCTAAGGGAGATCAGTCCTGGATATTCATTGGAAGGACTGATGTTGAAGCTGAAACTCCAGTACTTTGGCCACCTCATGTGAAGAGTTGACTCACTGGAAAAGACCCTGATGCTGGGAGGGATTGAGGGCAGGAGGAGAAGGGGATGACAGAGGATGAGATGGCTGGATGGCATCACTGACTCGATGGACATGAGTTTGAGTGAACTCCAGGAGTTGGTGATGGACAGGGAGGCCTGGCTTGCTGCGATTCATGGGGTCACAAAGAGTCGGACACGAATGAGCGACTGCAGTGAACTGAGACAAGAGGCTTATATCAGACTTCATGAGTCAAGATTCTGATGTCTCTCCAATGAGAAAAACCAGGTAAGCTTATTTTGCATAATGTCTTTAGACTCTAATTTCACTGGATTTGCAATGGACTATCCCCCTTCCACTTATTGTGGCCTTGTGTCAGATGGCTTGGACTGGCCCTTGTCGTGTACACCTTTTATACGGTTAGACTATATTTTAGCAAAAAGAGGACACAATAAGAAACATGAAAAAGTAGACTTTACACTAGGAATGAAACTGGAACAAGATGTCAAATGAGACTGTGATGAGAACTGCCCATAACTATGACACTAGCATGTATCACGTAATAGATATAATTATTATTATTAATTGAAGTATGCTGATTTATAATATTGTATTAGTTTCAAGTTTATAGCAAAGTGATTCAGTTATATATATTAATATATGTATGCTGCTGCTGCTACTGCTTAGTCGCTTCAGTCGTGTCCAACTCTGTGCAACCCCATAGACGGCAGCCCACCAGGCTTTTCCGTCCCTGGGATTCTCCAGGCAAGAACACTGGAGTGGGTTGCCATTTCCTTCTCCAACACATGAAAGTAAAAAGTGAAAGTAAAGTCGCTCAGTTGTGTCCGACTCTTAGCAACCCCATGGACTGCCGCCCACCAGGCTCCTCCGTCCATGGATTTTCCAGGTAAGAGTACTGGACTGGGGTGCCATTGCCTTCTCCAAATATATGTATAGATAGAAGGACCTACTATATAGCACAGGGAACTATATTCAATATGTTGTAATAAGCTATAATGGAAAAGAATCTGAAAAAGAATATTAATATCTATCTATACATATATTAGATATTAATAGATATTCTTTTTCAGATTCTTTTCCATTATAGCTTATTACAAGATATTGAATATAGTTCCCTGTGCTATATTGTAGGTCCTTGTTTTTTATCTATTTTATATATACTGGTGTTTATCTGTTCACTCCATACTCCTAATTTATTACCTGTGCCTTTCCCCTCTAATCACCTTAAGTTTATTTTCTTTGTCTGTGAGTCTGTTTCATAAGATAGATTTTATTAATAAGTGCTTGCTAAGTGCATATAACGTCTGTGAGTCTTTCATACAGCAGCAGCACCAAGTGCATACAATACGTGTAATCCCCCCTACTCAAAGCCATCTGTTAGATGGGTGTCCTCTTTTTCCCGCTCACGCAGAGAGAGGTAAATTGCCCGAGGCCACGCAGGCCGCCCTAGTGCTCTCATCACAAGTAGTCTACTTTTGCTTCCGCAAAAGCAAATGTCATCTTTCACAGCCAGCACGCTATCTTTCTGTTCCTTCTTCAAATAGAAATCCTTAAAGTACTATTTTCATTATTGTTTTACTTCTACTAAGTGATAAAGAAATGAAAGATTTTCTTTTGGTGCGCTTTCGATGTTCTTTGTGAGAGATCTTTTCTCTCCTATTATTAAAACTCTTTGCTGAAATGTTATGTGTTCCTTCAGCTGCCCCTGGGGATTCATGATCCTGAGTTGTGCTGGCAGAGAATGTGATGGTTCACTGTACGGGGCTCTGGGAATAGGCCAATCATCATGAAATGATTTCAGTAGGCACTGAGTCAGGATGGCTAGAAGCCTTTGGAATCTAACAAATTCACACCCTTCTTTATTCACCTGTCACTGTGCTTTACTCTGGGTGTTCCTGGGCAAAAGGGCTGACAGCCCTGTTACTCTGGTGTCTGAACATGACTGAGTAACAGGGCTGTCAGCCCTTTTGCTCAGGAACACCCAGAGTAAAGCACAGTGACAGGTAAATAAAGAAGGGTGTGGTTTTCTTGCTTTTGCATCTGTGTCTAGCCTGTCTGCTGTACAGCATCTTAGGCTGCCTCTGGAAGAGCCTGCCATTGTCAGAGGACTGGGCTCACTCTTGGCCAGCTGGGAGATCAGAGCCATGTTTCGGTCACAGCCCTTCTGTCTCTGCCAGCTGCTTGCCAGAAATCCTTAACTGGTTGTCAGCAGTTATGCTCTGGCCCTTCAGATTGGACACTCCCATTTGGACGCATCATCACTTCAGTTTGGATCATTTTTCAACTAGTTTTAAACATGGCACCTTTTTCCCATTGGCATTCTATACTGACTTCCATTCTCCTGTCTTGAAAAAGACACTCCCTTTCACCTTGCTGTTTAGCACACACTCTATGTGTTACAGTGTTTATAACCTCACTTTCAGTGTTGCCTTTCTCTTCTATTCCATTCTTCAATGAATTATAATGCATCTTTAAAGGATATTCACTTTTTCCCTTAAAACAACAACAAATGAAAATTATGTGCAATTAAGGTGCCCAAAGATTATTGCTATTGTCATTATGCAAGTGTCTTCCCTTTGTATTGGTGCCTGTGTCCTATACTTTACAGGCAGAGGTATGCTTACAGCTGAACAGCAATGAAAATTGTCTTCAAAATTTGCCTGCTGGTGAAAGAAGGTGGACATGTTTGTTTGAAATAATTGTTGTTTTGTTTAGGCTAATGCTAATTTTTCCCCTTTAAAGAAGTTATAACATGCATCCATTATAGTACACAAATATTCAGTGCATAATTTGTCTTGCATATGTGTATACCTGTGTAATAAGCCCCCAAGATTAAGACAGAATGTCTTCAGCACCCTTCACCTAAGAAGATCCCCTCATGGCCCATCCCAGTCAATAACTCCTCTTCCCTAAGAGGACTGTTCTGATCCTTATCACCTTAAATTAGTTTTGTCACTTCTTGAACTTTATATAAATGGAGTCATCCAGTCATTCCTTTGGTGTCTGATTTCTTTTGCTTAATATTATGTCTGTAAAAGTCATCCATGTTGTTGCATTAACAGTAGTTTGCTCTTTAGAAAAAACTAGCTGCATAGTATTCCTTGTCTGAATACACTGCAGTTGATTTTGTTGATGAACATTCTGGATTGTTTCCACTTTTAGGCTTTGATGAATAGAGATGCTATTTTGATTAAAGGTGAGAACTTTGTAGTGATTGCATTGGTAGTGATTGCATTGTTGCCCAACTTCTCCCTCTGCCCAGTCCAGCTCTCTTTCCTCCCAATCCCATTACCAATTTTGAAGGACTCCTTAATAATCTTCTCTGCTGCTGCTGCTAAGTCACTTCAGTCGTGTCCGACTCTGTGTGACTCCATAGACGGCAGCCCACCAGGCTCCCTTGTCCCTGGGATTCTCCAGGCAAAAACACTGGAGTGGGTTGCCATTTCCTTCTCCAATGCATGAAACTGAAAAGTGAAAGTGAAGTCGCTCAGTCGTGTCCGACTCTTAGCGACCCCATGGACTGCAGCCTACCAGGCTCCTCTGTCCATGGGGTTTTCCATGCAAGAGTACTGGAGTGGGGTGCCATTGCCTTCTCCAAATAATCTTCTCTAATGGTGTTAATTCCATTTCACAGTTCACTTTCTGAAAACCTGACCCTCAACAGCAGCTTTGATGAATGTGTTATGTTATGTCATGTTGTTGGTGCTGGTTTTTTTTTTCCTCTAAGACTTGAAAATGCTGAACCTTAGAAGTCAAGTTTTCATAAGGTCCTGGTCATAAAAGGGACATAACTTGACATACCAGGTGCACTGTCAGATTGAATGTCATGGTGAAAAGTAATTTCCCAAGCACAGATGAGAGTTCTTTAGATTTTTAGGCAAAAGCTTCATGTAAAATGAGAAAAGTGGTGTTGTAGGAGGTGTCATCTGGCTTTGACGTACAAAATGAATTGAGAAGAAATCTTTTCTGGACAATTACAAAAGTTCTGACATAAGGAAGCAATAATCATGGAGGGAGGAATGGATGGAAGGACCTTTGTGAAGGAAAGAGATCCAGCTTGAGGCATCGAGACTCTGTGTAGACTTGTCAGAGCAGAGGATGGGGAAGTTAATGATGACACCAGTGCTCTGAATTCAAATGGCTGGGATTACATTTCTCGTTCCATTCATCTGGGCTTTGGGAAAGAGGAAAGAAGAGGGTAAAGGAGCATGCTTTTGAAAAAAAGAAAAAGCATGTATGTGGATAAGAAGATGCAGGGTTTAGCACATGCAGTTGGAACCATTTTATTCCATCAAAGGATAAAGATATGGGCCTTTTATGTACATGGGGATTCAAAAAAGAGGGATAAAGATCTGGAGGTCATACCATATTCAGTTATCTATTGCTGTGTAACAGGTTACCCCAAGACTTATCAGCTGGTAAAAGACAAGATTTTTCTTATTTCACAGATCCTGTGGATCAGGAATCCAACTTAACTGGGTTTCTCATGGGGCGACTGTCATCTCAAGGCTTAACCGGGAAGGATTTGCTTCCAAGATCACTCACATGTCTGTTGGCAAGATTCATTTCCATGTGGGTTGTTGGGCTAAGTTTCAGTTCCTTGTGAGCTCTTGACCACCATCAGTTGGTTTCCAGCTGGCCCTCTCCACAGGGCAACAGACAGCAATGCTAACAGGGGATCGAGAAGCTCAGAGAGAGTGCCAGCAGAAGAGAGAAAAAGTGAGAAAGATGCGAGTCTGACTTCTTTGTAACTTGATCATGGAAATGACATCCCATCACCTTTGTTATATTCTGCTTGTTACGAGTGAGTCCCTAGGTTCTGCAGGTACTCATGGAAAGTGGGGATCACAGAAAAGTGTGGGTCCAAGGAGGCAAAGATCATTGGGAACCCTGCCAAATGCTGCCTACCACATCTAGATAAAGTAATATTGGAGGACATGGTGCTGATACACTATGAAGAGACTCTCCAAGCATTGTTGACTTCTTATAACTTTGTAATTAGGAACTTCCAGAAGAACATTAGAAACATTTTCCTTCGATAGAAGGTCATATGTCAGTGGAGGTGTTCTGGACGTTTATTAGTGCACTAAGTAACCTGATTTGAAAAGTGAACTGTGCGATACTATAAAATATCAAACACTTTTCTAGCAAAAGCATATTACCTTTAATTACACTGATTTAAAGCTGTTAATATTTTTGTCAGAAATAATTTTTAAATGGATGTGTCAAGGTAAAAACAGCAGTTGTCAAGTGAAGAAAGAAGTAATTTGTGCCTGTGCTGTCTGTTTTATGAGCAATTGAGTCTTTAAATACTGAGCATTTGTGCTTACCATTTCTTTTCTAGAAAGCCTTCTGACAGTGAGGGATTCTAACTGCTGGAATGCTATTGTTTGTGGTAAATATTTGTCCTATGACTAGGGAATTAAATTTGGTTTCTACCCTGTAATATAGACAAAAGCATCACTAAGAAGTGAAAGCATTTAAGCAATTCACCAATTGGTCAAACACATAGCATAAGCAAAGCACTCTGGGTGATTACAGAGTGGAATAATAATAACAGTAATGATGACTACTCTTTGATGAGAGCAAATCAGGTGACTTAGAGCACTTGAAAAGGCTTGAATTCTATTTGCAGTCTTTTTAAGCTATTAATTTCTTTAGCAAGTCTTTGTTATTGGGCAGTGAAAAGGAGGGCTTTTGCTTGACCTCTATGGCAGGGTTTCATAGTAGTGGCTTTATTGACATTTTGAGTCATGTAATTCTTTGTTGTAGGGGGTGGCAGGGCTGTCCTGTGCACTGTAAGATGCTGAGCAGCATTCCTGGCTTCTATCCACTGGATGCCAATAGCTTTGCTCCTCCCACCCAAGTTGTGACAATGAAATATATTTCCAGACATTGCCACGTGTACCTGGGGGTGGAAGGAGAAAGGCAAAATCATCATATTATGGAAATTAACACAACTTTGCAATTAACATTCTGAACTAACAAGAGGTACTGTTATTTTACTTTTACCTGTTGCACTTATGAACAGGTTGTCTTTTCTCTTGATCCTCAAAAGCAAAATTCTATATGCTATATACAAGATAATTCATTCTTTTATTCATTGAGCCAATAAACATCCATTAGACACATCCATTGAGTGCCTATTGCATGCAATTAACTTTAGGCATTGTAAAGAATAAAGAAAAAAAAATACTAGATACAGATTTTTTTTCCTCCAGAAGCTTGAGATCTTAGAGGAGGTGGAGTAGATATTTAGGCCATGAATGTGTATAGCTTTGGTGCAAGTAGGAAGCATTAAATTTGAAAAAAGAAAGAGATAAAATTTATGAAATGTTTTAAAGGGGGGGAACTCTTATTTTTCTTTTGCAGATCAGTGGTCGATGAGAAGCTCATTCCTGGGCTGGGATTCTGTGGTCTGAGTTTAATAGGGTGAGGTTGACCTACAGTTTGGAATATAAGAGTAGATTGGAGTTAGAACTAGACCTCAGGAATAAAACATCAAATCCAGAGAGAGAGACAGAGATGGAAACTCCCTCTGAAGCTTAATGTGGGTTCTCAGCCAGAAATGGCAAGATGGAGGAAGCATGCATGCATGCTAGGTCACTTCAGTCGTGTCCAACTCTTTGTGACGCTATGGACTGTAGCCCACCAGTCTCCTCTGTCCATGGGTTTCTCCAGGCAAGAATACTGATGATGCCATGCCCTCCTCCAGGGAATCTTCCCGACCCAGGGACTGGACCTGCATCTCTTTTGTCTCCTGCACTGGCAGGTGGGTCTTTACCACTAGTGCCTCCCGGGAAGCCTGGAAGAAGCACATGTGTGTTTGTTAGTTGCTCAGTTGTGTCTGACTCTTCTCAGCCCCATGGACTGTAGCCCACCAGCCTGCCAATGCAGGAGACCCAGGTCTGATCCCTGATCCCAGAAGATCCCACATGCCTTGGAGCAACTAAGCCCATGTGCCACAACTACTGAGCCTGTGCTCTAGAACTTGGGAAAGCAACTACTGAGCTCACATGCCTAGAGTCTGTGTGCCTAGAGTCCATGGAATTCTCCAGGCAAGAATACTGGAGTGGATTGCCATTTCCGTCTCCATGGGATCTTCCCAACCCAGGGACTGAACCCGGGTCTCCTGCATTGCAGGCAGATTCTTTACTTCTGAGCCAGCATATTTAAGACCAAAAATGTGAGGAACCAGGAGAACTTTTCCTACAATACTGTTAAACAACATTTAGTCCCCTTTGTACAAATCTGTTAATGGCCAATGTACAGAGGGAGCTGTAAGTGTACTAAACAGATTTGATGAGAGGGAGACCTCCCAGTGGGACCAAATTTATTTTTCTATTACTCATGGTATCCAATTACTCAGGACTGGTATATGGAGAGCAATTCAAGTTGAATCCAGGAGTAGAAGTGTAGCCATTAGAAGGTACCAATCACCTTCCACTGACCAGCCATGTGCCCTCCATCTCCTTCATTAGAGGTGCATTGTTTGGATGAGCCTTCAAAGAAAAATTCTCCAGAGAGGATGTTATTAACCACAAATCTCATGGTGTTAAAATTCTTCAAGTCTATTCCAAGACTGTTAATAGGTATTACCTTAAAGAGTTTAATCCACAGATTTGTTTTTGAAATGCCACGTAAAGCAAATTAAACACATTTGTTTACTGCACAACTTGTCAGAGCCATTCAGATACATCATACATCTCAAATGGAGGGATATAAATAATATGAAACATTTCCAAATTATTTGATTGCTAACCTGTTTTGTCCTGTAGCATCTCATGAGAACAGGTCTAGGCTACACGCTTTGTAGAGCCCTGCCTGCTTATGAATGAGTTTGTGAAATGAGAGGCTGTTGAGGGTACAGTAGGGAAAATTCATCCGCATGTGAATATTCACGTGTCCCTCTCTTCTTCACTTGCTCAACAAGGATCTGGCTCTGCCAACATGGTTCCATCACTTCCATTCTACCAAACAGGTTTCTGTCTTGATCACTAGCTTCTTGATCTTTATAAAACATCACTGGACATAGTGAGGACGTCACTGGACATGGTGAGGTCTGGAGATACTAGTTAATTACTCTGAAAAGGTCAAAGAGCAAACGGTAGGAGAAAAATAATAGTGAGGGGAAAATGAAAAGTGGGACCAGTTTGAAAAGCAGGTGTTTGGCAAAACTAATACAATTATGTAAAGTTTAAAAAATAAAATAAAATTTAAAAAAAATAAAGAGGATAAAAAAATAAATAAAGTATTTTCTGAGAATAAAAAAAAAAAAAAGAAAAGCAGGTGTTGGTGTTAGCTTTCATGCATCTTAGAGTTTGAGAAAGCGGGAATATTTGGCAAGAGACTTTTTCTGGATGTTACAAGATTAATTTTTTTTTTTTTTTTTTTTATTCTTCCAATTTTATTTATTTTTAAACTTTACATAATTGTATTAGTTTTGCCAAATATCAAAATGAATCCACCACAGGTATACATGTGTTCCCCATCCCAAACCCTCCTCCCTCCTCCCTCCCCATACTATCCCTCTGGGCCGTCCCAGTGCACCAGCCCCAAGCATCCAGCATCATGCATCGAACCTGGACTGGCAACTCGTTTCCTACATGATATTTTACATGTTTCATTGCCATTCTCCCAAATCTTCCCACCCTCTCCCTCTCCCACAGAGTCCATAAGACTGTTCTATACATCAGTGTCTCTTTTGCTGTCTCGTACACCGGGTTATTGTTACCATCTTTCTAAATTCCATATATGTGCGTTAGTATACTGTATTTATGTTTTTCCTTCTGGCTTACTTCACTCTGTATAATAGGCTCCAGTTTCATCCACCTCATTAGAACTGATTCAAATGTATTCTTTTTAATGGCTGAGTAATACTCCATTGTGTATATGTACCACAGCTTTCTTATCCATTCATCTGCTGATGGACATCTAGGTTGCTTCCATGTCTTGGCTATTATAAACAGTGCTGCGATGAACATTGGGGTACACGTGTCTCTTTCCCTTCTGGTTTCCTCAGTGTGTATGCCCAGCAGTGGGGTTGCTGGATCATAAGGCAGTTCTATTTCCAGTTTTTTAAGGAATCTCCACACTGTTCTCCATAGTGGCTGTACTAGTTTGCATTCCCACCAACAGTGTAAGAGGGTTCCCTTTTCTCCACACCCTCTCCAGCATTTATTATTTGTAGACTTTTGGATCGCAGCCATTCTGACTGGTGTGAAATGGTACCTCATAGTGGTTTTGATTTGCATTTCTCTGATAATGAGTGATGTTGAGCATCTTTTCATGTGTTTGTTAGCCATCTGTATGTCTTTTTTGGAGAAATGTCTATTTAGTTCTTTTGCCCATTTTTTGATTGGGTCGTTTATTTTTCTGGAATTGAGCTGTAGGAGTTGCTTGTATATTTTTGAGATTAGTTGTTTGTCGGTTGCTTCATTTGCTATTATTTTCTCCCATTCTGAAGGCTGTCTTTTCACCTTGCTAATAGTTTCTTTTGATGTGCAGAAGCTTTTAAGGTTAATTAGGTCCCATTTGTTTATTTTTGCTTTTATTTCCAATATTCTGGGAGGTGGGTCATAGAGGATCCTGCTGTGATGTATGTCAGAGAGTGTTTTGCCTATGTTCTCCTCTAGGAGTTTTATAGTTTCTGGTCTTACGTTTAGATCTTTAATCCATTTTGAGTTTATTTTTGTGTATGGTGTTAGAAAGTGGTCCAGTTTCATTCTTTTACAAGTGGTTGACCAGATTTCCCAGCACCACTTGTTAAAGAGATTGTCTTTAATCCATTGTATATTCTTGCCTCCTTTGTCGAAGATAAGGTGTCCATATGTGCGTGGATTTATCTCTGGGCTTTCTATTTTATTCCATTGATCAATATTTCTGTCTTTGTGCCAGTACCATACTGTCTTGATAACTGTGGCTTTGTAGTAGAGCCTGAAGTCAGGTAGGTTGATTCCTCCAGTTCCATTCTTCTTTCTCAAGATCGCTTTGGCTATTCGAGGTTTTTTGTATTTCCATACAAATTGTGAAATTATTTGTTCTAGCTCTGTGAAGAATACTGTTGGTAGCTTGATAGGGATTGCGTTGAATCTATAAATTGCTTTGGGTAGTATACTCATTTTCACTATATTGATTCTTCCAATCCATGAACATGGTATATTTCTCCATCTATTAGTGTCCTCTTTGATTTCTTTCACCAGTGTTTTATAGTTTTCTATATATAGGTCTTTAGTTTCTTTAGGTAGATATATTCCTAAGTATTTTATTCTTTCCGTTGCAATGGTGAATGGAATTGTTTCCTTAATTTCTCTTTCTGTTTTCTCATTATTAGTGTATAGGAATGCCAGGGATTTCTGTGTGTTGATTTTATATCCTGCAACTTTACTGTAGTCATTGATTATTTCTAGTAATTTTCTGGTGGACTCTTTAGGGTTTTCTATGTAGAGGATCATGTCATCTGCAAATAGTGAGAGTTTTACTTCTTCTTTTCCAATTTGGATTCCTTTTATTTCTTTTTCTGCTCTGATTGCTGTGGCCAAAACTTCCAAAACTATGTTGAATAGTAATGGTGAAAGTGGGCACCCTTGTCTTGTTCCTGACTTTAGAGGAAATGCTTTCAATTTTTCACCATTGAGGATAATGTTTGCAGTGGGTTTGTCATATATAGCTTTTATTATGTTGAGGTATGTTCCTTCTATTCCTGCTTTCTGGAGAGTTTTTATCATAAATGGATGTTGAATTTTGTCAAAGGCTTTCTCTGCATCTATTGAGATAATCATATGGTTTTTATTTTTCAATTTGTTAATGTGGTGTATTACATTGATTGATTTGCGGATATTGAAGAATCCTTGCATCCCTGGGATAAAGCCCACTTGATCATGGTGTATGATCTTTTTAATGTGTTGTTGGATTCTGATTGCTAGAATTTTGTTAAGGATTTTTGCATCTATGTTCATCAGTGATATTGGCCTGTAGTTTTCTTTTTTTGTGGGATCTTTGTCAGGTTTTGGTATTAGGGTGATGGTGGCCTCATAGAATGAGTTTGGAAGTTTACCTTCCTCTGCGATTTTCTGGAAGAGTTTGAGCAGGATAGGTGTTAGCTCTTCTCTAAATTTTTGGTAGAATTCAGCTGTGAAGCCGTCTGGACCGGGGCTTTTGTTTGCTGGAAGATTTTTGATTACAGTTTCAATTTCCATGCTTGTGATGGGTCTGTTAAGATTTTCTATTTCTTCCTGGTCCAGTTTTGGAAAGTTGTACTTTTCTAAGAATTTGTCCATTTCTTCCACGTTGTCCATTTTATTGGCATATAATTGTTGATAGTAGTCTCTTATGATCCTTTGTATTTCTATGTTGTCTGTTGTGATCTCTCCATTTTCGTTTCTAATTTTGTTGATTTGATTTTTCTCCCTTTGTTTCTTGATGAGTCTGGCTAATGGTTTGTCAATTTTATTTATCCTTTCAAAGAACCAGCTTTTGGTTTTGTTGATTTTTGCTATGGTCTCTTTTGTTTCTTTTGCATTTATTTCTGCTCTAATTTTTAAGATTTCTTTCCTTCTACTAACCCTGGGGTTCTTCATTTCTTCCTTTTCTAGTTGCTTTAGGTGTAGAGTTATGTTATTTATTTGACTTTTTTCTTGTTTCTTGAGGTGTGCCTGTATTGCTATGAACTTTCCCCTTAGGACTGCTTTTACCGTGTCCCACAGGTTTTGGGTTGTTGTGTTTTCATTTTCATTCGTTTCTATGCAAATTTTGATTTCTTTTTTGATTTCTTCTGTGATTTGTTGGTTATTCAGCAGCGTGTTGTTCAGCCTCCATATGTTGGAATTTTTAATAGTTTTTCTCCTGTAATTGAGATCTAATCTTACTGCATTGTGGTCAGAAAAAATGCTTGGAATGATTTCTATTTTTTTGAATTTACCAAGGCTAGCTTTATGGCCCAGGATGTGATCTATCCTGGAGAAGGTTCCATGTGCGCTTGAGAAAAAGGTGAAATTCATTGTTTTGGGATGAAATGACCTATAGATATCAATTAGGTCTAACTGGTCTATTGTATCGTTTAAAGTTTGTGTTTCCTTGTTAATTTTCTGTTTAGTTGATCTATCCATAGGTGTAAGTGGGGTATTAAAGTCTCCCACTATTATTGTGTTATTGTTAATTTCTCCTTTCATACTTGTTAGCATTTGTCTTACGTACTGTGGTGCTCCTGTGTTGGGTGCATATATATTTATAATTGTTATATCTTCTTCTTGGATTGATCCTTTGATCATTATGTAGTGACCTTCTTTGTCTCTTTTCACAGCCTTTGTTTTAAAGTCTATTTTATCTGATATGAGTATTGCTACTCCTGCTTTCTTTTGGTCCCTATTTGCATGGAAAATCTTTTTCCAGCCCTTCACTTTCAGTCTGTATGTGTCCCCTGTTTTGAGGTGGGTCTCTTGTAGACAACATATGTAGGGGTCTTGTTTTTGTATCCATTCAGCCAGTCTTTGTCTTTTGGTTGGGGCATTCAACCCATTTACATTTAAGGTAATTACTGATAAGTATGTTCCCGTTGCCATTTACTTTATTGTTTTGGGTTCGAGTTTATACACCGTTTTTGTGTTTCCTGTCTAGAGAATATCCTTTAGTATTTGTTGGAGAGCTGGTTTGGTGGTGCAGAATTCTCTCAGCTTTTGCTTGTCTGAAAAGCTTTTGATTTCTCCTTCATACTTGAATGCGATCCTTGCTGGGTACAATAATCTGGGCTGTAGGTTATTTTCTTTCATCATTTTAAGTATGTCTTGCCATTCCCTCCTGGCTTGAAGAGTTTCTATTGAAAGATCAGCTGTTATCCTTATGGGAATTCCCTTGTGTGTTATTTGTTGTTTTTCCCTTGCTGCTTTTAATATTTGTTCTTTGTGTTTGATCTTTGTTAATTTGATTAATATGTGTCTTGGGGTGTTTCTCCTTGGGTTTATCCTGTTTGGTACTCTCTGGGTTTCTTGGACTTGGGTGATTATTTCCTTCCCCATTTTAGGGAAGTTTTCCACTATTATCTCCTCAAGTATTTTCTCATGGTCTTTCTTTTTGTCTTCTTCTTCTGGAACCCCTATGATTCGAATGTTGTAGCGTTTAATATTGTCCTGGAGGTCTCTGAGATTGTCCTCATTTCTTTTAATTCGTTTTTCTTTTATCCTCTCTGATTCATTTATTTCTACCATTCTATCTTCTAATTCACTAATCCTGTCTTCTGCCTCTGTTATTCTACTATTTGTTGCCTCCAGAGTGTTTTTAATTTCACTTATTGCATTATTCATTATATATTGACTCTTTTTTATTTCTTCTAGGTCCTTGTTAAACCTTTCTTGCATCTTCTCAATCCTTGTCTCCAGGCTATTTATCTGTGATTCCATTTTAGTTTCAAGATTTTGGATCAATTTCACTATCATTATTCGGAATTCTTTATCAGGTAGATTCCCTATCTCTTCCTCTTTTATTTGGTTTGGTGGGCATTTATCCTGTTCCTTTATCTGCTGAGTATTCCTCTGTCTCTTCATCTTGTTTAAATTGCTGAGTTTGGGGTGTCCTTTCTGTATTCTGGCAGTTTGTGGAGTTCTCTTTATTATGGCGTTTCCTCACTGTGTGTGGGTTTGTACAGGTGGCTTGTCAAGGTTTCCTGGTTAGGGAAGCTTGTGTCGGTGTTCTGGTGGGTGGAGCTGTATTTCTTCTCTCTGGAGTGCAATGAAATGTCCAGTAATGAGTTATGAGATGTCTATAGTTTTGGGGTGACTTTGGGCAGCCTGTATCTTGAAGCTCAGGGCTGTGTTCCTTTGTTGCTGGAGAATTTGCTTGGTATGTCTTGCCCTGGAACTTATTGGCCCTTGTGTGGTGCTTGGTTTCAGTGTCGGTATGGAGGCATTTGATGAGCTCCTGTCAATGAATGTTCCTTGGAGTCAGGAGTTCCCTGGAGTCAGGGTTTGGACTTAAGTCTCCTGCTTCCGATTATCGGTCTTATTTTTACAGTAGTTTCAAAACTTCTCCTTCTATACAGCACCATTGATAAAACATCTACATTAAAGATGATAAGTTTCTCTACAGTGAGGGTCACTCAGAGAGGTTCACAGGGTTACATGGAGAAGAGAAGAGGGAGGAGGGAGTTAGAGGTGACCCAAATGAGATGAGGTGAATCAATAGTGGAGAGAGTGGGCTAGCCAGTAGTCACTTCCTTATGTGCACTCCGCAACTGGACCACTCAGAGATGTTCACGGGGTTATACAGAGAAGAGAAGAAGGAGGAAGGTAACAGAGGTGGCCAGAAGGATAAAAGGGGGGAATGAAAAGGAGGGAGACAGATCCAGCCAGTAATCAGTTCCCTAAGTGTTCTCCACCATCTGGAACACACAGAAATTCACAGAGTTGGGTAGAGTAGAGAGAGGTTAGGGAGGAGACACAGGCGACCTGGTGGAGAAAAAGGAGGGTCCAAAGGGAGAGAGAGCAGTCAAGCCAGTAATCTCACTCCCTAGTGAAAAATGGGTCCTGAAGATTGGGTCCTTAAAGGTACAAAATTGGTAACAAATACATAAAAGCAAAAATTAAAAATCTAGAGTAGAGTTTGGAATTTCAAAAATACGATGTTAAAGAAAAGAAGAAGGAAAAGAAAGAGAGAAAGGACGAACAAACAAAAACAAACAAGGTTGCGAAAATTATAAAGAAAGTACAGGTACAAAATTGATAACTAATACCAGAAAGCGAAAATTAAAAATCTAGAGTAGAGTTTGGAATTTCAAAAATACGATGTTAAAGAAAAGAAGAAGGAAAAGAAAGAGAGAAAAAACGAACAAACAAAAACAAACAAGGTCGCGAAAATTATAAAGAAAGTACAGGTACAAAATTGATAACTAATACCAGAAAGCAAAAATTGAAAATCTAGAGTAGAGTTTGGAATTTCAGAAATACAATGTTAAAAAAAAAAAAAAAAGAAGAAGAAGAAGAAAAATAAAGAGAGAAAACAAACAAACAAATACGAACAATGTCACAAAAATTATAAAGAAAATACAGGTACAAAATTGATATCAAATACCAAAAAGCATAAATTAAAAATCTAGAGTAAAGTTTGGAATTTCAGATATACAATGTTATATAAAAGAAGAAGAGAAAGAAACAGAGAAGAAGAAAAAAAAAAGAAGAAAAAAAAAAAAGTCACAGAAATTATATAAAAAAAAACTATAGGTACAAAATTGATAACATATACCAAAAAGCGAAAATTAAAAATCTAGAGTAGAGTTTGGAATTTCAAAAATACAATGTTAAAGAAAAGAAGAAAAAAAACAAAACGCAAAACAAAAAAAAAAAAAAACAAGGTCAAAAAATTATAAAATATATATATATGAAGTTTGCTGAAGAAGAAAAAATAGGGTCTTTTTTTTTTTTTTTTTGCAAAGTAATAGGTTATAAAAGTGAAAATTAAAGGAACAATAGAGGACTTAAAAATTTTTTTTTTTTTTTTTTAGTTAAAAAAAAAAGAAAGAATGATCGTAAAAATAATAAAAGTATATCTAGGACTTTTTTGTTTTTTTTTTTTGTGGGTGTTGTGGGTTCAGTTCATTTTTGGCTAGTTCCTTGGTCAGATTTATATTTCTCAAGATCTATAGGCCCCTTCCTATGTAGTCCGTAGTAACCACAGGGTTTTGATCTATTGCCTGTAGCTTCCAAGGCGTTTCCCTCTGTTATATCTTCTTCTGTTTGCTAGTCTCTTCAGTATCTGGTTTCCGCCCTGACTCAAAGGGCACGGTGGAGGACACTCTTTTTTTTTTTTTTTTTTTTTTAGGCTTACTTGTTCAGTCGCGCTGTGGGGATGGAGGGAGGGATGCTGCAAACAAATAACACTGGCGTGGGCTCGCAGTGCCTCAGCCACCCTGGGTCTGCCCCCGCTCACGGCGCGTGTAGCCTCCCTGTCCACACTGCTCGTACTCTAGGTTGTTCCGCCGGGAACAATCCGAGGCTGGCCCTGGGCTGCATGCACCTCCCAGGTCCAAGCCGCTCAGGTTCAGGCACTCGGGTAGTCCTCAGAGGCGCAGACTCAGTTGGGCCTGCGTTTTGTGCTCTTCCCAGGTCCGAGCGCCAATTTGCTCTTCCCAGGCGAGCGCCAATGCTGCGACTTATCGCCTCCCCGCCACTCAGTTATCTGGATGTAAAACCGACGCACCTTCTCAGGCAGATGTTGACCGTCCAGACCCCCAAGAAGTTTTAGTTAGCAAAGAAGCCTGCTTACAATTTTATAGATAATGTCTCTCTGGGGCTGCGATTGCCCCCTTCCGGCTCTGGCTGCCTGTCACCGGAGGGGGAAGGTCTGCAGCCAGCTATCTCTGTTCAGTCCTTTGTTCCGTGCGCGGGCCTGGCGGTCTTAGGTTAGGGCTGGCTTTTCGCGTGGTAGGTATCCCACAGTCTGGTTTGCTAGCCCAAATTATTTCGCTCAGATAGCGCTCAGGGTATTCAGGCCAGATTCTTACTCTCAGCGATGCAGCCCACGCCGCGCCTCCCTGCCCAGCCCCGGTTTGCTAATGGCGGATGCAGGCGTCTGCGCTGCTTCTCTGCTGGGGGAGTTACCGTAGGGCTCGCAATCTGCGAGTTTTAAATTGTTTATTTATTTTTTCTCCCTGTTATGTTGCCCTCTGTGCTTCCAAAGCTCGGCACAGATTCGGCAGTGAGAAGGTTTCCTGATGTTTGGAAACTTCTCTCTTTTTAAGATTCCCTTCCCGGGACGGAACTCCGTCCCTCCCTCTTTTGTCTCTTTTTTTTGTTTGTTTTTAATATTTTTTCCTACCTCCTTTCGAAGAGTTGGGTTGCTTTTCTGGGTGCCTGATGTCCTCTGCCGGCATTCAGAAGTTGTTTTGTGGAATTTACTCGACGTTTAAATGCTTTTTTGATGAATTTGTGGGGGAGAAAGTGTTCTCCCCGTCCTACTCCTCCGCCATCTTGGCTCCTCCCCACAAGATTAATTTTTGAAAGAGTTTCATCTATTTGTTTTTGGCTGTGCTGGGTCTTGGTTTCTGTGTGGGCTTTTCTCTAGTTGCAGCAAGTAGGGGCTACTCTAGTTGTGGTGCATGGGCTTCTCACTGTGTTGGCTTCTCTTGTGAAGCATGGGCTCTCGGCACACAGACTCTAGGCCTGTGGGCTCAGTTGTTGCCTTCCCCAGTTCTAGAGCGCAGGCTCAGTAGTTGTGGGACCTGAGCTTAGTTGCTCTGAGTCATGTGGGATCTTCTGGGATCAGGGATCAGACCTGGGTCTCCCGCATTGATATGCAGATTCTTTACTACTGAGCTGCCAAGGAAGTCTAGAAAAGTAATTCTTAAGTTGACTTTTTTCCTTATCAAACGGTAATAAGCATTTAAATTGCTTTTTATTTACTGGTTACTAGGATAAATTTCTTTAAATATAAAAATGAGTTGAAACGAAGCTTTTAAGATGGATCCAAAAAGCTTTTATAACCATTAAAATGTTATTACAGGGAGTATTTAATTGGAATCAGAGCTTGTGGGTTAAGGTGAAAGAGTGTCACAGTATATGGATATCCTGGAAATAAAGGCTTAATGGAATGAATTGATGAATATCTCTTATTTTTATTTTCCCACCCATGTTCTCAGAACAGCAAATATGCCCCATTTTCTAGGAACTGTTCCTCTTCTACTCCATGTGGTTCTGAGGAGCTGCTGATCCCAGGTCATAGCCTTGTGGCCACAGGAATGGACACATGAAAGAGTCCTGGCCAATCACAATCACCCATTCCCATAGCTGCAGGTATGAGCATGTGACTCAATCCAGGCCAATCAGAATCTTTCCCTGCAATTTTATATAGAGAGATGGTGAACTAAAGAAATGGTGATGGGATTAAGCAGGGGTAATGGAAACCGGGCATTGTCTGCATCCGCATTTCTGTTACCACTCCATCCCTCATGCTGGCCACCAGGAAAAAGCCAGTCTATAGACATGAAGGGAGGCACCAGCAGAATCTGAGTTGGGAAACAGGAGAAGATTGTAAAACATCATTGCATTGTCTAAGTTACTGGGTTCCCTGTGACCAGTTACCTCTGGACTCTCTTGTTATCTGGACCAGTCATTCCAGTCTAGTTTAATTAATGTTAGTTTCTGTCCCTGGTAAACAAAGGCATCCTGGGGAATTATCTAGACATGTTCAGAGTGCTATGAGGACAGAAATGTATACATGACAGTGATGAAGTAGAAGGGTCTTGAAGATGGAGAGAGAAGAGATTGCTGTCAACTTTCTCATGAGCTCTGTTTGCTCAGAGCAGAGGCTGATAGGAGACTGAGGATATGAGGAGGGAGTGGCAATCATGAAGTGATCAAAAACTGAGAAACTAATTTCATCTCCTCCTTGAGTTTGCTGCCTAACTGAAGTGATAAGGCAAGATGAGCTGGATGCCCTGGATGGTGATTTGATTTTGAATTACCTAAGTTTACAATCTAAAGATTGATCTATCTTTTCTCTGATCTGTTTATCACTATAGTCACGGTATATTACCATAAAATACTTTTAGGGTGTACTATCATAACAAATAAATGGTATATTATCATAATATAATACAGACCCACACTTTTTATCATTTGCTTGTTTTAAGCGCATCTTTATGGTTTGAAGAGGCTGTAGGTACAAAGAAAATACGATACTTCTCCAGATTCATCTGGTGCAGTATTCAGGCTGTGGATGTGAGCAGAATGAAACTGTGGTAAAATCTACCCACATCTGGCTGGGCAGGGTTATTCACTCATCAATGCCAGGTGGCACCCACAGATCCTTCTCATATCCATTCCCTGTATATTTCTTTAGAAAATTCAGTTCTTCCTGTACAAATTCACATCTCACTTTGTGTCTTTGTGAAAGGCAGTAACTAAGCAGACGATATGCTTTGAAGTGGGAAGCATTTGAATTCTTGAAAGAAAACACAGAGACCATATTGATTTTTCACTGTGAACCCAAAACATAAATGAGAGCACCACATCAGGGTTTGTTTTTTTTTTTCCCACCCACCTCGGCATTTACTTTATTTTATTCCTCTATCTGTCTATTAAAAAATAAAGTTCTTATGATGCTACCTCTAATCTTAGCGTGTCATTTTCCTTCTCTTCTATTGCCTGTGTACCTAGGATTGATACCTAGGATAAACTCAAATTGAATCAGAAATACATTTCCAAAGGCAACTAAACTGGGAAATTAATTCACCCTTTGGTCTGTTTGCATGCACGTGAGGTGTGGGCTTGGCTTAGTGGGAGGAGGTGGACAATAGGCCTGTGGTCCCGGTCAGCAAACACCTCATAAACTTGGCAGCAGGGCTAGGGAACCTCTAAACATAATGTAGGACCTTTTCTCCTCAGATAAAAAGGTCTTGGGATCTATGTCCTATGATGGCTCAATAAATGTTAGCTGACTTTTTTTAGCTAGTTAATACAATTATGCATTGCTTAAAGACACTTGGGGTGTGTAGCCAAGTGAATGGAAGGGATGTGGGGAAATGGATGATGATAATGCTGGAGACTAGTGTTTATTAAACACCCACTCTGTGTAAAGGCACTACTGGAAGCGCTCTGTGCATGTTTTCATTTAATTGCTACAATGACCTTATGAGGTTGTACATCTCTCACATGACGAGACAGAAGATCTGAGACAGAGCTCATGTAGCTAGTGTGTAGTGGACCCAGATCTCTGTGACTCCAGAGGCTAAGTTATAAAAGAGCTAATTTTGAGTCAACTAGTGAATGGTAATTTGATGTCTAGCAAGGGAATGGCTGTCTTGTTGTAGCTGTTCCTAGAGATGCCCAATCCTAGGCTGAGGTTTATGGTCAAGGCTGTGGTAGAGAGGCATTCCATCCACTGTATAAAGAGGACAGGGTGAAAACTCAGAGGAGAAAGACAGCTTGTGGGGCAGTGACCTCAGAATCTGGACAGATGAGCCAGGGTCATATATTATTTATAAGGGTTTGATATCTTCATCCTAAAAGCCTTACAAAGGATTGGAGAGGCTTAATGCCAGAGTGGGCATTTTTATAAGATTTACACTTGTTTCACTACAAAATGGATCCAAGTGTCCAGATGGGGTCAGCAGGGACTTTTAGGAGGTCATTCCATTGATACCATTGGTATGGGAGAGCTAATCAAGGCTTGAATTAAGCCACTTGATTAAAATAAATCCAACTTGGGCAATATCATCCCAGATGTTTAGTCTGTCACATTCATACATTCCTCTTGCTTTGTAATTTGGTCACCACTTTCAGCTGAACAAGGAAACTTGGGGGATTTTGTGAAGAAGTTACTCATCAAATCTGGGTAGCGAAGGGGAGAAGTATAAGTGACTAAATCTTGTTTCTGGGTAGAGGTGTTTGGATGAAGGAGGAATGTGGATCTGAAGGACAGGGTTTGCTGTTAGTGAGAGGTGGAAGAATTGAAGTTACTATTTGTTCCAAAGACAGGCAACTCAGGCAAGTACAAAAACCTGTGAACTGAGAATCAGGAGACTGCTACTTTTTATTCATTAAAAAAAAAATTATTTCATTGAAATGTAGTTGATTTATAATGTTGTATTAATTTCTATTGTACCAGCAAAGTGATCCAGTTATACATATGTATACATTCTTTTTCTTATTGTTTTCCATCATGGTTTATAACAGAATATTGAATGTAAGCCCCTATGGTGGGACCTTGTTGTTTATCCATCCTATATGTAATAATTTGTATCTGCTAATTTAATCTGCTAATCCCAAATCACTCAATTGTGTCTGACATGGTAGCTATTACTATTTCAATGTGTTTTCAATTTTACAGGGCACTTTTCAGCTGCATTTTCTCATTTAATCATCCTTAACATTACTGATAAGGTGGTGGTGGTGGGGATGCATGATTATTATGCATCTTACACCATTTATCCACTTACAAAGGTTTTGCATGGATATGTGAATGATCTTCCCTGCCCTCCTTTCCCCATATTCCCTGGGAAATTCTCTAAGAGAGAGAATCAGTGGGAGAGGGTTGGAGACAGCTTGTTAGAAGGGATAATGATGACAGCAAATGACATTAAGACTCAAGACATTCCCATGCCCCTGGGCACCTATAACACTGTATAGAGGTTCAGATCAGCCTTTGCATCATCAGTGACCTGCCTTCCCATCGACCCATGGGGGATCACGGTGGTGGTACACCCTGAGGTGATGCTGACGCATGGCCCCGCAATGTTCCAAACGGTTCTGGGGTGGTAGTGGGCACCCAGCTGAGCTGGAACTCATGATGTCACAGAGGAATCTTAGCACTTGGAAGGCTGACAGAGCCTGCCTTTGCCAGCTACACACTGCAAATCAGAAGGGAATTGGACCGCCACAAAGCACACTCTCACTCCAGCCTGGAGCCAGTCAAAATCAGAACAAGACTCTTCATGGTTATAGATTGATTTAGTTGAAAGTGAGGAGTAGCACCCACTAATCCTCTCTAAGATGACTGATTAAAAATTATTCCCATCCTTACAGGGCAAACACCTAGCTCCGCCTTCCTGCATCAGACCTGAATGTTCTCAACCTCCTTCCCTAAAGCCGAGGACCTGCAAGGAGCAAAACTGTAGGGGGAGCTGTTTTGTTTTGAATGTGGAGTATAATCTTGCCTTTTTGAAAGATAGTCAAATTTTCTCTGAGTTTCTTCTGGAGAAAAAATTGTACTTTCTGAGACATTACAAAAATGTCATAGAAAGAAGTCTTCATCATTGTATAGGAAACCTCACTTGATATAGTTCAAGGCTGAGTCTGAATTAGGAAATGAGGCACATGCTCTTTGCAACAATACCAAATGAAATACGGACATTTTGGAGATAAGGAAAAAACACAGGCTTTGAAGTTGAAGAGACCTGGGTTCAGGTCCTAGCTCAACTGCTTACTAGCTAAGTGACCTAGGACATGTTGCCTCCTAACCCTGTGAAAAGGAAATAGAAGAGCATCAATCACCTACCCATGTTATTATTTGGATTTAATTTGACAAATGCATTTAAAGTTTGACCTGCAGAACAAGTGCTCAACGAATGATTTTTCTACCCTTCTCATTTCTTAAGAGTTTCAGACATGATACCCATACATCCCATCTATGAATTTTACCTCTCTAATTGGTATTTGGCTTTTCATATGAAAGATGTGATTAGGTTCACAAAACAGGGCACAGACTCAAAATTAGTGGTGCTATTAAGCTAGGCATCCTCCTTCCAGGATAGCTGGAGGATTGAGCCTCAGCAGAAGAGTGTTTGGTGCTGTGGGGAAATGTATTTGTGCTCAGGTCAGAGAGAAAATAATGACAGAATGGCATTTGCTTCTGTGGAAATGCCTGGGAAGTGACTTGAAAATGATTCTTGAACAAAAGCATATTTTCTAGCATGCTATGGATATATGACTGTTGCAGCCTAGGGACTGCTTGGCTCCTCAGACGTAATATTCTGCTCAGGTTAAGCCTCCTTCAGAACCCAAAAGCCTAGAGGTCCAGCAAGCCAATTGCTCTGCCTGCAACAAAACAAAGACTGCTTTGGAATCCATCTTACAAATCACAAAGGGGCTTACTACCTGACCAAGAAAACTATGAGTAGTTAA
Organism: Bos grunniens; assembly: GCF_055505025.1. Taxonomy (NCBI): domain Eukaryota; kingdom Metazoa; phylum Chordata; class Mammalia; order Artiodactyla; family Bovidae; genus Bos; species Bos grunniens. The sequence goes on from NC_141186.1 coordinate 36,595,757, forward strand.
GTAATAACTGGAATCAGGATGGCGGGGCGGGGAACAGTCCCACAAAAGACCAGCAACAGATTACAAGGGAAAGTGTTCTGCGTGTTCTCTTGTTCTGCCGTGTTCGGACACAAGCATCTTAATGAGAAGCTCTGTTCTCTCAGGATATTACCTCAGAGAGTCTCTCAGAAGCCTTGCTAAGAGGTTGCTTTCTTAGATTTTTGTTCCTTCTGTCTCATGTATACAAGAGAATTCCATATTTGACAGTGTCCTGGTACTTCCTTTATTGAACAAAGGCATCTTAATTTTTCCATGACGGTAGCATTTAAGTTACCTCAGGTCCAGTCTTAAAATAGCTGTTACACTTAAGGGGTATTATTAGAATAAAGGTGGAAGGAAACATGGAGACAATTACTCCAATTCCCTCATTTTGTAGGTGACAATTTGGGTGCCCAAGTTTAGTGCCTTTTTAAAGCAACACAATGACTAAGGTCAGGGCTTAGTCAAGAACTCATTTGCATTTCTACACTGAAGCTCCTTTGACATATCGTCCTTTGGGTGATTAATTTAGAACGTTAAAAGGGATGTAAGTCTAAAAGGATAACACTACACAGGACCACTGTAGAAAATGGTAACACACAGAATGAAGGCACCACAGAGATCATGCGGTTTATGTTTTATACAGAAAATGTAGCAAAGATAAGGCAACAGGGCTAATCACCTATGGAGCCAAAATTTGAACTCATTGTGTCTGGTGCATCTGGTATCAGTTATAAATTAATCTGGAGCTAGCCAAGGGTTTTACTGGACTAATCTGTGTTTGGAATATTCTGAAAGATTTGCTGATCCAACTTCAGTGGTGTGTGAAGAAGTTTGCACTTTGGGAGCACACAGAGGCTGGAAATGGGAATTCCCACTGAGCCTGAATGGAGAGAGTTTTCCAGTTGCATCTCCAGTCCTATACCACACAAGAGAGTAGGTTTGCTTCATAAGAAGAGCAGAAGTGACTTTGAAATGTGTGTGTGTGTATTCCCGGGGTGAGGGAGTCGGGGAGAGGCTGTGTTCTGCTTGAATACAATCTGTCATTTCCTTTTTTGCCTTTCAGCTCGTTTAGGGACTTTTACAGCCAGAAGAGCTTTCATGGTTTCACTGATTTGACAAGGTGTAGACACAGATGGCCCCTATGAAAGCCCCTCTCCAGGGTGCTTAAATTTGGGCATAGTGATTGAATTAGTCACCTTTGGAGAGATGAAAGTCATATAGACTTATGATTTGATGCCACAAGGGATGCCATGATCAGATATGTTTTTGAAAGCAGAGAACAGCTAAGTGGAGAGACAAAGATAACCAGATGAATGAATGAACAAACAAATGAATGAATTGCATGTGCTGTATCATCTAGCTCTAAGGGGTACTTGACCTATGATTTTTCATTATGACCATTAAGGGTCTGACCATAAAGTCAACACAGTGGAAGGCAGAGTGGTGACAGGGAATAAAAATAGGTCAAGATAATATCATTTGGATCTGGAATCTAGTTGAGCCAAAGCCAACCTCTATTATGGACATTTCTGAAAAACAGGCCAATAGCTTCTCTCTTTTAACTTAATTCTGTTCAAGTCGAGTTTTCAGCTCCATGCAAAAGACAGTTGTAACTGACACATGAACTTCAATTGCCAGTAAATTGCTTTGTTTTGCAGGATGCCCAGCCAAGCTTTAAGAAAAAAGAAAAGAAGTGCTAGGTTGGCAGCTTACTTATTGCAGTTGCTTTATTTATTTTTTTTCTTTTTATTATTTTTGTAAAGAACATGTTAAGAAACACTCCAACTGAATTCCACGTGGTGCCTAGATCCTGATCCTTCTGAAGCAAAAAATTTTTTTTCCATTCTCTGGATGGTTCCTGGATACTGAGGTTCTAAAAGAATAAGAAACAAAAGAGTTGGTCAGAGTACAATTTTTTTTAAGAAGTCAGAGAACTGAAGGGGTGTAGAAATGATCAAAACAAAGGAAAACAAACAAAAAGGAGTGAAATATCCAAGTTTGAGCTTGATTTCATTTGCTAAATGTTCCTAGTAAATTGAGAAATTGGCCAAAAGCATCATAAAGGAAAAGCTTGTTTGGAAAGGTATGTATTAATCAAGTAACTCCCATAGAAACAGTAAGTATTTTTTTCCAAAGTAGTCTCCAGACATTGAAACTCATTGGCCTTAACCAGCCTAGATTGAGTTCCTTTGTTCATCCCTGAACTAATCGCTATGGTCCCAGGGATGAGATGCTGTGATCGGTTAGGCTCATATCTAGCTGGAGCTATGGAGTTGATGGATGCCACTCTATTGAGATGGTGGAAAGGCAGTACAAGGAAAATCAGGATGTGAAAGGTAAGTGAAGAGAGATTAGGCAGGTAACAGCCTAGAACATTCATACTAGAATTGTCTCTAAAGTGGCCACTGGGTCGAATCAAAACTCCTTTAATGGCATATTTCTAAGGAAACATTAGTGTCCAAGGTAAGTATTTCTGTGAGATTTATAATAAACATACCTGTTTCTGTATGTTGGCATTTTCACATTTACAGGAATAGTCCTCAAACACAGAGAAACTGCTAGGAACCTATAGAATACTTGGGGTTTATATAACAGTGAGAAAGTTGAGAACTGAACATTTGAAAATCATAAAGACTTCACTTTCAGTTACTTGTTATATCATCTTATTATAGACTCAAGATTTCCTTCAGAGCATATTAATATAAATAATTTCAGAGTCATAAAACTGTGATTTTTGTGAAACTATCAGCCTTGCACTCTTTTATTGTAACACATTCAGAGCTTTCTCACTGATGCAGATGTACAGAAAGAATCCATTTGTTTGGGGTGACTAATTGGGGTGACTAACCAAAATGATTGCTTGGAATTATTTGGCCCTCTTGTAAGAAGTTTCCTATGAAACAAAATCTATATATTGTGTCTTTTCATAGAGGTGGGTTTGGTGACTTTCTTATTGCACTTTTCATATTCCTTTCCCTCAGAATATTTGGTACATAAATAATTCACTAATTTAAAAACCTTCCCTCATACCTAGGAAATGTGTCTTATTCTGAGAGGAAGATGGATGCTTACAATAAAAATAAAGCAAGGGAAAGATGAATGGGCAGTGTTGGATAAATGCTGGAAGAAAATAAGATGGTGGTTATGTCATTCTGGCCTGAGTTTCCTCTGTTTGACTTGCTAGTCCACCTTCAGAAACAGGTGACTGTGCCATCCATCATATTCTCCATTTCCTTTGTAGTAGATTTCACTGGTTTTAATTACCATATGTCATTGACTGCATGTAACATGCAGTATTTGAGTTGAAAGGGGGCATGGACAACTAAAATGACATCTCATTTTTAAAGGAACCTCTGTTCTTAAATACAGGAAGTTGTAAAATCTCCAGTAGCAAATTTCATTAGTTCTTAGGCAGTACTATAAGTGATGGTATTCTATCGAGTCAATATCTTGAACATGAATCAGGAGTTTAACTTTTGTAACAAACTGTCAGTCTTCACTCTTAAATTATGGTGAGTAGTATTTTTTGTTTGTTTTAACTTTGAAGTTGAATTATTCTTTTTCTTCAGTTCTGTCAATCAGAAAGGAGATTTTTCTTCTCATTTGCGTTCTGCATGGTTTTCTGTAGATAATTAACATCTCTTCCCCCTCCTCCACTATGCCATTACTTTGTTATTATTCTCATTCATCAAGTTCTAAGTATTTCTTTAAAATTCTGAGGAGCTTGACAGGTAAAACTATATCCCATTATTTATGATATTAAAAAACACCTTCTGAAAACCCCTTTTCAGGCTTTCTGTCACATTTTTAGTAAAATGTCATTATATTTGTATCTTTATTTCTTTAAGAGAGAGACGCACACAGAGAGAGGTCATTTCAGAACCATTTGCCAAAGCTCTCTGCAATATGATACTATCTGTGTCAACAGACCTATGAGCTTGACTGTTTACATATTGTGTCCAAAAGATTTTATTTCTGCCTTATTTTTATTAGCTAAAAAACAAGAGTAGAAATGATCTAAATTTCCAAGTAGGTGAAACATTAAAAAAAACCATGTCACAACATAATGTTAGATAATATCAATAAAGGATAAAGTAGGTTTACTTGGACTTACTTGAAATGAAGTTTATGGAGTATTATTAGAAATAAAACAATGAAACTAGAACACTTTCTAACACCATACACAAAAATAAACTCAAAATGGATTAAAGATCTCAACATAAGACCAGAAACTATAAAACTCCTAGAGGAGAACATAGGCAAAACACTCTCTGACATACATCACAGCAGGATCCTCTATGACCCACCTCCCAGAATATTGGAAATAAAAGCAAAAATAAATAAATGGGACCTAATTAAACTTAAAAGCTTCTGCACAACAAAGGAAACTATTAGCAAGGTGAAAAGGCAGCCTTCAGAATGGGAGAAAATAATAGCAAATGAAGCAACTGACAAACAACTAATCTCAAAAATATACAAGCAAGTCCTACAGCTCAACTCCAGAAAAATAAATGACCCAATCAAAAAATGGGCCAAAAAACTAAATAGACATTTCTCCAAAGAAGACATACAGATGGCTAACAAACACATGAAAAGATGCTCAACATCACTCATTATCAGAGAAATGCAAATCAAAACCACTATGAGGTACCATTTCACGCCAGTCAGAATGGCTGCGATCCAAAAGTCTACAAGCAATAAATGCTGGAGAGGGTGTGGAGAAAAGGGAACCCTCTTACACTGTTGGTGGGAATGCAAACTAGTACAGCCACTATGGAGAATAGTGTGGAGATTCCTTAAAAAACTGGAAATAGAACTGCCTTATGACCCAACAATCCCACTGCTGGGCATACACACTGAGGAAACCAGAAGGGAAAGAGACACGTGTACCCCAATGTTCATCGCAGCACTGTTTATAATAGCCAGGACATGGAAGCAACCTAGATGTCCATCAGCAGATGAATGGATAAGAAAGCTGTGGTACATATACACAATGGAGTATTACTCAGCCATTAAAAAGAATACATTTGAATCAGTTCTAATGAGGTGGATGAAACTGGAACCTATTATACAGAGTGAAGTAAGCCAGAAAGAAAAACACCAATACAGTATACTAACACATATATATGGAATTTAGAAAGATGGTAACAATAACCCTGTGTATGAGACAGCAAAAGAGACACTGATGTATAGATCAGTCTTATGGACTCTGTGGGAGAGGGATAGGGAGAGGGTGGGGAGATTTGGGAGAATGGCATTGAAACATGTATAATATCATGTATGAAATGAGTCACCAGTCCAGGTTTGATGCACAATACTGGATGCTTGGGGCTGGTGCACTGGGACGACCCAGAGGGAGGGTATGGGGAGGGAGGAGGGAGGAGGGTTCAGGATGGGGAACATGGGTATACCTGTGGCGGATTCATCTTGATGTTTGGCAAAACTAATACAATATTGTAAAGTTTAAAAATAAAATAAAATTAAAAAAAGAAGAAAAAAGTGAAAGTGAAAGTTAAAAAAAAAAGAAATAAAAAAGCAATTGCATGATAGTCCATAGAGTAGAGTAATTTTTAAAATAAATATTTTTATCTCATGTATCTATGAATACATAGAAACTATCTTCTGTGGTTATCTTTGAGCAGTGAGAATTATGGCTAATCAATTGGAGAGGAGTGTTCCTGTTATGTTGACATACCCCTGCATTTTTTTTTATAAGAAAGTATAAAGATTCTAGAATGCACATAGATGGAAGAAAATACATTATCACACACCCTCATTTTATAAGTAAGAGAAATGAGAATGGAGGAATTAAATGACTTTCTCACAGTAACACTGCCCATTTGAGCCAGAGATGGACTTTGGATCCAAATCTTTGGACTTCAACTTCTGTATGATTATTCATGTATCAGATTGGCCTTCCTCATATGAACTAATTTTTAAAAATTAATCATCAATACTAATATCTTTAAAATCAAATAGAAACAAAACTTACAACTCCTACCACAAAAGCTTGGAATTTAAATTTTAAAAGTTTAGATTTTACTCTTCCTCATCTATAAATGTACTTTTCCTGAATGAGTTAAAATTAAATGCTTCTCTTCATTTTTTCAAGTGAGCTTTATTATCATCTAATAGAAAGGATAACCCTTTCCTTTAAGGGAAGAAATATCTTAATTAACAGAAAAGTTAAATTGAGTCATCAAATCAATGTGTGAAATTAAGAGGAAGAGGGCAGAGGGAGGAAGGGAAGACTGCATTTGGGCTGCTTTGGGTAATAGTCTAATCTTCCAACACCAGGGAAAGTCTCCGTGCCTCAGCTCTTCCATCACAGATGCTCACTGGAATGATATCTGTGAATTGACTTTACAAAGACCATCTACACAGGTGAATTCTCTCTTTTTGAAATTGTTGTCTTTTGTATTTATTTATTTGGTCATACTGTGCAGCATGTGGGATCTTAGTTCCTCAACCAGGGATTAAATCTGGGCCTCCTGCATTGTCAGTGTGATGTCCATACTGGACCACCAGGTTAGTCCCCAGATGGGTTCTCAATTGAGCTCAGCTTCTTTTACTCTTTCCTTGGTCTCATTCATTCTTTCCTCCCTGGCTGCCCACAAAAAGTTGCCCTGGATAGATGCTAAAGCACCTGAATTCACCTTGCTGAGTACTTTATTCGCTATTTTCTTGCTGCTATCTTTGACTTACAAATATTTAAATTTATCAGCGTGTTGATATTCTCTTTCTGTCTGGGTGATATAGATTCCTTGAGTTTTGAGGAAAGAACATTGTGAAAAAGAGAGAAAGGCGATAATCAAAAAGAGTTTCTGAGCTGAATTTTGATATGACCTTATCATGAGTGTTGTCTTCCTTACCAATTATCAATCACCGCTATCATCAGTCGAATCCCTGTCTTCATCACAACTACTATTTGTTGAACACTGACTGGGAGCCAGGCATGGCAATAGGCATTTTATATAGCCTTCTGCTTCATACAACTCATGAGGGTAGGTGCTGTTATTATTCTTGTTTGTATGTAAGGAGAGTGAAGCCAATAAGGCTTACATGATTTGTAAGCCAAGGTCACATTGGTAGGACTGTCTTAGCTGTTTTGGAGTAAGAGATTTAGGGTAGGCAAATAGGCCAATGGAACATAGTAACACACTCATCACAGAAATGGAATCCTCCAACACTTTCCGCCTCTACTGTGTTCAGCTTCTTACTTTATAAGGGATCTCTTTGACTTTTTGAAAACGTCTATTGATTGCTTTGTGTGGGGAGATTTAAACAGACAATTTGTAGGTCTCAGATGCCATTCAAACATTCACTGCTTGGTTGTGGATAGGAAGGATGTTTGTAAAAGGAAGGCCAAGTAATGTCATCATTTGGCTTCATTTGTGCAATGGATGACTGTGTTCCTGGCACTGAGAGAGATGCCCCAAAGCCATTTGAAAGATGAAAGTGCTTATCTTGAAGCAAGGTTTTCTGCAAGATCACAAACCAACCATCTAAAAGGCTGGTTCAAAAAAAAAAAAAAAAGAGCAAAGAACTATCAGACTCTTCAAATCGAAATTTCTAATTAGGATTTTAACAGCATGTAGGAAAATTATCTTTGCCCTGGTCTTTGATTCTTCTTATAGGATGGGGAGAAGGTTTTCTTATCCTTTGGTATTGAAACTTCAAAGACACATAGCAATTATGGAGTTTTCACTTGGCCTAACTTTGGTATCTGGGCATTCTTGCTGGATTCTATAGTCAAAATTCTTGTCTGCAGCTTGGGACCGATTTTTATATAAATAGTAGGTTTGTCCTATCTCGGGTGCTTATTAAAATGTCATTAAGTAATTAGCTGAATCAAAAAAGGATCATTGTACACCTATGTTCTGACTCAAAGCTTGTCTGTATCTGAGTTGAGAATCTTACTTTACCCCCATTACATTGAAGCAACTGTTGAGTTGGGTGCCTGAGCTATTAATGGAGAAGGAACAAGTGCCACTCTTCAGTTATCTGAAGGAAACCATTTCTGTTACTCTCTCTGCTAACACCACCAACTAGTTTTGGAAGTGATAAGGGTACATGTCCTGAGGTCATCAGTGGCTATGTAACACATTATGAAAACAAATAATTGTATTGTAATGTTACTTCTTATAGCACTTTCCACAAATGTTTAGATTTTGTGTAATCTTGAAAGTTGGATATTAAACAGTGTTCTAAAAAAGTTTTTTTTTTTTTTTAAAGATTTACCCCTACATAATCTCAGACTGCAATAATGTAGTTATTACCAGTGGGATTTTGTTTTTTGTTTCCCTTCCAATGAATTTGGAAGAACTCCCTGAGATGTTGCTATCACACTAAATGGTTAAGTTTTTTTAGGGCAAGTCTGAAGCAATTTGATTTTCTCAATATTTTGCCTTATTTCTAGTATCTGCTAGAACATGCCTCATTTTGGTAGCAATATAGTTGAGACATACTTTGGGCATGGAAAAAGTAACAAAAATAGGGAATCTCCCCTCTTCACTCTCCCTGGAGAGTACATAATATGTACATGGATGTTTGGTATGGTGAAATATTACTTCCAACTCTGCTTGATTCTGAGTTCATAGTAAGGATGAAGCTTATATGTACAAAGAACTTTGTCATTGAAAAAAAGATTTCCAAACCTTTTGGTCAACTGGCACATAACATTATTCTTCATTTTATTTCATTGATCTACATGTCTACCCTTATGCCAGTACTGCCCTGTCTTTATTAATGTAGATTTTTAAGAAGATTTGAAATCAGAAAGTGTGATTTCAAACAGCCTTGCACTGTGATAGCTAGCTACAAATACCAGCAGTCTACCAGCCACTGAAGGCAGAAAATGTGTTTGGAACTCCCCCGAAGCCCAGTCCCCAGAGAATTTCCACTATTTAGCTCATCTGGAAGCTTGCTGAAAAACTATTCTCAGAGCTTGCTCTTACCTTACCCGATTCAGAACTAACTCTGTATCAGCAGCATTTTCCTCTGGGTATTCGTTGGAAACAATAAGTGGCAATTATTTATAATGGCCAAAGTTGGCTTAAAATTCAACATTCAGAAAACTAAGATCATGGCACCTGGTCCCATCACTTCACGGCAAATAGATGGGGAAACAATGGAAACAGTGACAGATTTTATTTTGGGGAGCTTCAAAATCACTGCAGATTGTGATTGCAGCCATGAAATTAAAAGACGCTTGCTCCTTGGAAGAAAAGCTATGACCAACTTAGACAGCATATTAAAAAGCAGAGACAATAGTTTGTCAACAAAGGTCCATCTAGTCAAAGCTATGGAATTTCCAGTAGTCATGTATAGATGTGAGAGTTGGACTATAAAGAAAGCTGAGCACTGAAGAATTGATGCTTTTGAACTGTGGTGTTGGAGAAGACTCTTGAGAGTCCCTTGGGCATCAAGGAGATCCAATCAGTTCCAAATATTCATTGGAAGGACTGATGTTGTAGCTGAAACTCCAATACTTTGGCCACCTGATGCAAAGAACTGACTCATTTAAAAAGACCCTGATGCTGGGGAAGATTGAAGGAGGGGACCACAGAGGATGAGATGGTTGGATGGCATCACTGACATGATGGACATGAGTTTGAGTAGGCTCCGGGAGTTGGTGATGAACAGGGAAGCCTGGCATGCTGCAGTCCATGGGGTTGCAAAGAGTCAGACACAACTGAGTGACTGAACTGAACTGGTACCATTACCATTAGGGTTAACAAGAGGTTGACCAACAAATGAGGAAAAAATAAGGAACGGGAGACCCATAGTGGGTTTTGAAAGTTTCTGACATATTCCTAGGAATCTAAAAGACCATAGAAATTTTATGCAGAAAATCTTCAGGAACCCGCCTCCCCCCAACACACAAATGATTAGACCTAATAAATGAGTTCAACAAGTTGCAGGACATAAGATCAGCATTCACTATCAATTGTATTTTCCAGTTTTATCAGTGAATAAATTGAAAATGAAATGAAAGCAATTCTATTTCCAATAGCATCAAAAAGAATGAAATACTTAAGAATAAAGTTAACAAAATAAATGTAAGACTTGTACCCTGAAAACTAAAAGAAATCATTGATTGAAGCTAAAGAATACTTAGATGAGTTGAAAAATATCCCAAGTCTATGGATTGGAAAATTAATAATATTAAGAAACAAAGCTTCCTCAATTAATCTACAGATCTAACACTATCTCTTTCAAAATCCAAGCTGCCTTTCTTTGCAAAAATGGACAAGCTGTTCTTAAAATTCATATGGAAAAATAAGGGACCCAGAGAAGAAAAAGCAAGCTTGAAAAAGGAGAACAAAGCTTAAAAATTCAAATTTGAAATTCAAATTTGAAAATTCAAATTTGAAATCACTTCCTGATTTCAAATCTTATTAAAAATCTACAATAATAAAGACAGGGTGGTACTGGCATGCTGCTGCTGCTGCTGCTAAGTTGCATCAGTTGTGTCCGACTCTTCGCAACCCCATGGACTGTAGCCCACCAGGCTCTTCCGTCCATGGGATTCTCCAGGCAAGAGTACTAGAGTGGGTTGCCATTGTCTTCTCTGGTACTGGCATAAGGGTAGACATATAGATCAATGGAATAAACTGAAATGTCCAGAGATAAACCCTGAAATTTATTTTAATTGATTTTTGGCAAGAGTGGTAAGAAAATTCAATAGGGAAAGCATAAACTTTTCAACAACTGCTACTGATACAACTGGATACCCACAGGCAATAGAATGAATTTGTATCCCTATTCACCATTATATACAAAAATTACCTCAAAATGCATCATATCCCTAAATATAAGAAATTAATCTTAATGACATTTGATTAGGCATGGTTTCCTGGAAATTACAATAAAAGCAAAAATAGAAAGTATAGATAAGTCTGATATCCTCAGAATTTAAAACTTGTGTGCTTCAAAAGATCGTCAATAAAGTAAAAGTAAAGTCATCAGTAAAGTAAAAAGACCATCCAGATAATTGGAGAATATATTTTCAAATTATATGTCTAATAAGAATCTAGTATCCAGGATATATAAAGAATTCTTATAGCTCAACAATAAAAGGACAACCTAATTTAAAAATGAGCAAAGGATTTCAATAGACTTTTCTCAGGAAAATATACAAATAGTCCATAATCATATGAAAACATGCTGAATATCATTAGTCAATCAGTTCAGTTCAGTCACTCAGTCATATCCAACTCTTTGCGACCCCATGAACCGCAGCACGCCAGGCTTTCCTGTCCATCACTAACTCCCTGAGTTTACCCAAACTCATGTCCATTGAGTCGGTGATGCCATCCAGCCATCTCATCCTTTGTCGTCCCCTTCTCCTCCTGCCCCCAATCCCTCCCAGCATCAGAGTCTTTTCCAATGAGTCAACTCTTCGCATGAGGTGGCCAAAGTACTGGAGTTTCAGCTTTAGCATCATTTCTTCCAAAGAAATCCCGGGGCTGATCTCCTTCAGAATGGACTGGTTGGATCTCCTTGCAGTCCAAGGGACTCTCAAGAGTCTTCTCCAACACCACAGTTCAAAAACATCAATTCTTCGGCACTCAGCCTTCTTCACAGTCCAACTCTCACATCCATACATGACCACAGGAAAAACCATAACCTTGACTAGACGATCCTTTGTTGGAAAAGTAATGTCTTTGCTTTTGAACATGCTATCTAGGTTGGTCATAACTTTCCTTCCAAGGAGTAAGCATCTTTTAATTTCATGGCTGCAGTCACCATCTGCAGTGATTTTGGAGCCCAGAAAAATAAAGTCTGCCACTGTTTCCGCTGTTTCCCCATCTATTTCCCTTGAAGTGGTGGGACCCGATGCCATGATCTTCATTTTCTGAATGTTGAGCTTTAAGCCAACTTTTTCACTCTCCACTTTGACTTTCATCAAGAGGCTTTTGAGTTCCTCTTCACTTTCTGCCATAAGGGTGGTGTCATCTGCATATTTGAGGTTATAGATATTTCTCCCGGCAATCTTGATTCCAGCTTGTGTTTCTTCCAGTCCAGCGTTTCTCATGATGTACTCTGCATATAAGTTAAATAAACAGGGTGACAATATACAGCCTTGACGAACTCATTTTCCTGTTTGGAACCAGTCTGTTGTTCCATGTCCAGTTCTAACTGTTGCTTCCTGACCTGCATACAAATTTCTCAAGAGGCAGATCAGGTGGTCTGGTATTCCCATATCTTTCAGAATTTTCCACAGTTTATTGTGATCCACAATAATCACACTAGGACCACAGCCTTGTCTAACTCAATGAAACTAAGCCATGCCCGTGGGGTAACCCAAGACGGGCGGGTCGTGGTGGAGAGATCTGACAGAATGTGGTCCACTGGAGAAGGGAATGGCAAACCACTTCAGTATTCTTGCCTTGAGAACCCCATGAACAGTATGAAAAGGCAAAATGATAGGATACTGAAAGAGAAACTCCCCAGGTCAGTAGGTGCCCAATATGCTACTGGAGATCAGTGGAGAAATAACTCCAGAAAGAATGAAGGGATGGAGCCAAAGCAAAAAGAATACCCAGCTGTGGATATGACTGGTGATAGAAGCAAGATCCGATGCTGTAAAGAGCAATATTGCATAGGATCCTGGAATGTTAGGTCCATGAATCAAGGCAAATTGGAAGTGGTCAAACAAGATATGGCAAGAGTGAATGTCGACATTCTAGGAATCAGCGAACTGAAATGGACTGGAATGTTTCCAAGAAACTGTAAATTTTTACTGGTAGGAATGTAAAATGGTGAGGCCACTTTGAAGAAAGTTTGGCAGTTTCTCAAAAATTCAACATAGGGTTATCATGGCCAAAAATTTCCAACTTTAGGTATAAACTCTAGAGAACTGAAAATATGTTCACACAAAAATGTTTATTCAAATGTTCATGATAACATTATTCATAATAGCCAAAAGTTAAAGCAAGCCAAACATCCATCTATTAATGAATGGATAAACAAAACCTGATATATGTATATAATGGAATATTATTCAACCATACAAAAGTGAATACCACTATATGCTACAACGTGGGTGAACCTTGAAACAAACACTAAGTTCAGTGAAAGAAGTCCATCACAAAAGGCCACATATTGTCACATTCTGTCTATATAAATTGCCTGTAGGCAAATTTATGGAGTCATAAAGTAAATTAATGCAGCACCTGAGTGGAGGAGGTGGTGAGGAGTGACTTTTTAATGGGTATGGCGATTCTTTTGGACATAATGAAAATGTTTTGGAATTATATAGTGGTGATGATTGCACAATTTTGTGAATATACTGAAAACACTGAGTTGTATGTTTTAAAAAGGTCAATTTTATGGGATGTGAATTTTATCTCAATAAAGCTGTTTTTAAAAAGATAAAGGCTTTTCCCAGCTGCTCCCAAATAATTGCTCTCTGGTCTTTTGTGGATGAGTGACTCAGCAGAAGCCAGTAGTTTTTAACTTACATTTTTAAGAAAGCTAAACTGTTTTTGCAACACAGCAAACATGTATTAAACAAAATGTAATCATCACATCTCCCTGTTAAAAACTAGATAAACAAAGCAGATTTCTTCACAAACAACATATGTAAATGAGACTCATCCATCAATACATCCAGTTAGCTTTGGTCACTTTGCACTGAGCTTGTGCTGCAGAGAAAAAGAAAAGGGAAATTAAGACTGAATAACCTCAGCCTGATGATTCTGCTCTTCATCAAAAACAGTAAAAAGGTTTTGTTGGATCCTTACCTGTCCAGTCTGGCTCCCTATACTGATTATGTTCGACAGATAATAGTGTGTTGGCTAGGTACTGCTAATTATTTTAGATGGTGAGATTTCACTATGATTAAATTAATTAAAATCTGTCTCCTTGGCATACTAAATAAAGCCTGTAGGTCTCACGGTTTAAGTCTTTTTTTTTTTTTTCCCTTAAATTAGAGAATAGTTAAAGAGAGATTGGTGTTTCCTTGAAAAAGAAAAAAGTCAGACTCTTCTGTGTTATGTGTTAGTTGCTCAGTCGTGTCCTACTCTTCGTGATCCATGGACTGTAGCCCACCAGGCGCCTCTGTCTGTGGGATTCTCCGGGCAAGAATACTGGAGTGGGTTGCCATTTCCTTCTCTAGACTCTTCTACTTGGTGTCATAATAAAAGCTGATAATCAAGTAAGAGTTGAGCCTTTTTGCAGTGAAGATGGCTTTAAACCTGAAACTCTCCTGTTGTATTTCTTCTTGGTCTCATCATTTCCTTTCCGAGTCAGTATCTTTGTCTATTTAATGTCAAATTTTATTCTCACATTTTAATGTTAATATTTTAGTCCCAGAACCTTGGAAGCATAAGAATTCAGTTCAGATCAGTCGCTCAGTCATGTCTGACTCTTTGCAACCCCATGGACTGCAGCATGCCAGGCTTCCCTGTCCATCACCAACTCCAGGAGCCTACTCAAACTCATGCCCATCATGTCGGTGATGCCATCCAAGCATCTCATCCTCTGTCATCCCCTTCTTCTCCCACCTTCAATCTTTCCCAGTACCAGGGTCTTTTCCAAGGAATCAGTTCTTTGCATCAGATGGCCAAAATATTGGAGTTTTAGCTTCAGCATCAGTTCTTCCAATGAATATTCAGGACTGATTTCCCTTAGGATGGACTGGTTGAATCTCCTTGCAGTCCCAGGGACTCTCAAGTTTTCTCCATCATCACAGTTCAAAAGCATCAATTCTTCAGCACTCAGCTTTCTTTATATTCCAACCCTCACACCTGTACATGACTGCTGGAATATCCTGCTAGGACTCTTTTAATTGCCATGAGAAATGACTAAGTGTATCCTAAAAAGAAGGGGCACATGAGAAATTTAAACAGTTTAAGTTTTGAGATTTTAGTTTTTAGTTGTTTGTATACATAGATATTTATATTTTGTTCTGTGTTTGCTAACATAAGTCTTACATGGTCATATGATCTTGGGTATAACCAAGGCCATACTCTTGAGGAAATGAAATTGTGACATTGTATTGCAATTTAAATATTCCGTGGGGACAATCTAAAGATACTGTTCATTTTACGGATTGACAATTTTTTGGGGGGGAGAGTTTGAAATATAGGTCATGCATAACTCTTCCTCCTGGTTAACCTCTTTAGCCACTTGACAATGAATCTACTTTGGACACATCTATCTTAAGTTTGTCACAAGAGGACAAAGAGGAGGGCTTTGAACTGTCATCTGCAAGCGAATTATCTGATATCATTTATACATTTTAAGGAACCTGGGGGCAGATCTTGTTTAGATTTGATATATACTGTGTAATTCTCATGTGGATATGAATATGGTAATCTTGAAGGGTAATTTAGATTTTCTGTTGCTTTTTTGTAGTGACTGGTTTTTGCTAAAGAATGCATGTAAATTACAAATTAGAACAACTTCTTTAGAATTTTGAACTTATATTGGTGATTGATGCAGTCTAACATTGCCATAAACAGTGGAGAGATCTGAAAATATTTCTAAACGAAGTGGAAAGTTATTGTCCCAGACCCACTCAGCAACACGAATCCCAAAAGGAAGAGTGTATTAGTAGGAAAATGAAAGGTTGGCTTAATTTTGGAGCAGTTACATCCAAAATGGGAGTATGTTTTCAGAGCCTGATCAGAATCTGCTGACTCTCTGAAAGTTTTGGAGATTAAAGACAAAAGGAATTTTAGGGTCCCAGCACGCATGCAAGAATGCATGACGGCGCTCTGATGGTCCATTCAGAGCAGAAATCACCAACAGAACAGAACCAACTTGGCTGATAAACCCTAAGATAAAGTATGACAGTCAGTCTCCAAAATGTCTCCCAATGATCCTAGCCTCCCTGTGTATCCACTCCCTTGTGTAATTCCTTCCTATATTGCATAAAGCTGTCCTGTTTGAATCTTAGAATAGAGTGTAAGTGACAGTGTGTGACTTCTGAGACTAAGTCAAAAAGATGTTGTGACCTACTCCCTTTGTTCTCTTTTGGATCCTTTCTTGGGAGGGAGGCTAGCTGCCCTGTTGTGAGGAACCCTCAAGCAACACTGTGGAGAATTCCCTGTGGTGAGTCCTCCTGCTAATAGCCAGTAGAAACTTGCCAGTCTTCTGAGTGAGCCACCTGGGAAGTGGACCCTCCAGGTCCATCACGCCATCATTTGACTGCAACCTTGGGAGAGGCCCTGGGGCAGAACCATACAACTATGCTTTTCCTGACCTATAGAAACTATAAGAGATAGTAGGTATTCTTTATTGTCTCAAGCTGAATTTGGGGGCCATTTGTTACACAGCAGTAGATAACTAATGCATAATGTTTGAATGGTGATCCTAGGAAGCAGAAATGAAGGAGTGAGGAAAGTGAGTCAGGGGACAGAGTAAAGGATACCTTAATATGGACAGTTGGGTTCAGTCCCATCAGCATATCATTGAGGATGATTTGTGACATACCTGAGAATTATGTAACCAAGACACAGGGCTTGTGTACTTTTCCACTGACTTCGATTTCTCATGGACACAAAGTTTCCCTGTGGGGGCATGAAATTGTTAATCTTTCAGGCTGCTCTGACCTTGGGCTCCTAGAATCAGAGAAAATCCTCAGAGAAGCAGAATGCTGTAGGTGGTTGAAATAGGAGGCTGTCAGCATGTAACAGAATTGTCCACTGAGGCTACAGGTGAACTCAAGGGTGGACAGAATTGAGGAAAAGTGGACCTTCAGTAACATCAGCCTCATAGCTTCATCGTGTTTTTCATTGCCACACTTGGAGCGACCACTCCCAGTCAATTAGCGTTAGGATTTGAGATGAAGTCACTTGTTTTCACTAGTCTGGAATATACTCCTCACTCTTTGTTCTGTCTCCTCCACTCAACACTACTTTTCACCTGGTGAATTCTTAGTTAATTCTCAAGGGTCAAGGGTTACCTACCCAATGACCCTTACCTAATAACACCCCTTTGCCTGACTAAATTAACCTTCCTTTCCTCATCAGTCGCCTGCTTTCAATAGTCACACAAATGGACTGTAATCATTTCTTTATGTGCTTATCTCCCTGACTTACCTCCTGGTGAATGTTTGCTCATCTTCATATATCCAATGTCTAGCATATATTAGGCCCTTAAAAAATGCAAGCTAAATGAGCAAGACTTAGAGGATTTGAAGTAAAGGTACAAATCTCCTAAGTGTTCCACAGCACCACAGTGCTCTCCCAGACTTTATTTTCTCTACCAAGGTACCCACAGATGTGTGTTTTACTATGGATAAAAGGAACATATTGACATGCTTTTAGATTACTTAGATTGCTCTGTATAAAAGGAACAAACCAAGTGAGAATAAACAGCCTGGCAAACTGGGTTTGGGAAAATATAATTTTAAGCCTTAGGCTCTCCATTACCTGAATTTATTAATATATATACTACGTGTATTTTTTTCAAACTGTTGTCTTCTACTGATTTGGTAGTGAAACACTTTTATGCAGAAAAAAAATATGGACTCTCCATAGCAAAGTCATGGAATGGCTATGTTGCCATGTGAAGTGTGGTATAAAGTTTGGTTCTGATTATTAAAGTTTGAAGAATTCTGTTTATATGGGGTGGGGGGAAGGGGAAAGTGACCAGCACTATTTCAAAGCTGGCATTGTTTCTAAAGGTCCCTGGGGAATGTTTCCATCCCCAAACACTAACAGATGTCATTCTCCTGTCCTGGATTGACCTGAGGCCCTTACCCATGGTTCACTTGTGCAGCGATTCAGCCCATATGCATTTCGTCATATTTCCCTTCAGGGCAGGACAAGCAAAGAGAAGAGAAGTGATTTTCATTTTGGCTTATTTTGGGTTCTTTTTTTTTGTCCCATCAGAGCCACTCCATGGCTTTGTTTAGAGCATCTAATACTTGCCGGACCTGGAGAATCCCTTCTTGTTGGATGCCAAGAGTTAAATGGATTCAGTGTATTTTCCAGGGGGCTTGATGAAAGGTGCTAACAGATGTCGATTTCAGCTTTGTCATTCAAGTGCTTCTCAAAAACCACCTGATGTATCTGTGTTAGAGCTTTTCTTTCAGCCTTTTCTCATTACATTTTAGCTCTATTTTGTGACTAAAGCTTTGAAGAAATTTGAGAGCTATTTTGGAAACCTAAGGAGTAGAAAGCTTGAAATATCTAAGCTGTGAAATATGCATTTGACCTTATTCCCAATGCCCATAATCTAGGGAAGGCAACAGCAGATGCTCGGTATTTTTCTGTGCTCTGAAAAGATGATATTTCATTAAAAAATTAATCATTAATTCTATTATAATTATATATATACACATTCTACTTTTTCCACTGTGGTCTTTGTAAAAATCCTTTAAATTTGGTGTTGAAAAGTTCATATGTTTAGAACTTTGAAATGATTTTATTTATCCTAAAGGTGGATATAATAAAGCTTCATTCAAATACTTTTTTTTCTGTAGGAATCTGTAGTAGAGACAAGGATTACACGCCAGTATTAGGCTCAGAGTTTGCATTTTCAGAAGTAGTTTGGGATGCATTTGATTTTTAGGAAAATACAGAAGTCTTAATTCAGCTAATTTCCCTTCAGTTCTAGTTTAAGCCTGATTCAATTAGGACAGTAAACAGTGTTTGACTATTTACATGAGTGAATAGAAGTGTTAAGTGTATCTCTGAGATGCCATTTCACATAAATAGTCCTACTTTCAGCAAGTTGGAGATGACCTGCCAGAGACATGCAATGTCAAGGATATGTCTTTTTTTTTTTCTTTTTTTTTCAGTTTTATTTATTTATTTACTTTACAATATTGTATTGGTTTTGCCATACATTGACATGAATCTGCCATGGGTGTACATGTGTTCCCCATCCTGAACCCCCCTCCAGCCTCCCTCCCATCCCATCCTTCTGGGTCATCCCAGTGCGCCAGCCCCAAGCACCCTGTATCATACATCGAACCTGGACTAGCAATCTGTTTCACATGTAATAATTTACATGTTTCAATGCCATTCTCCTATAACATCCCACCCTCGCCCTCTCCCACAGAGTCCAAAAGACCGTTCTACACATCTGTGTCTCTTTTGCTGTCTCACATACAGGGTTATCCTTACCATCTCTCTAAATTCTGTGTATATGCATTATTATACTGTATTGGTGTTTTTCTTTCTGGCTTACTTCACTCTGTATAATAGGCTCCAGTTTCATCCACCTCATTAGAACTGATTCAAATGTATGTGGTGGATTCATTTTGATATTTGGCAAAACTAATACAATTTGTAAAGTTTAAAAATAAAATAAAATTTAAAAAAACCAAATGTATTCTTTTTAATGGCTGAGTAATATTCCATTGTGTATATGTACCACAGCTTTCTTATCCATTCATCTGCCGATGGACATCTAGGTTGCTTCCATGTCCTGGCTATTATAAACAGTGCTGCGATGAACATTGGGATACATGTGTCTCAATTCTGGTTTCCTCGGTGTGTATGCCCAGCAGTGGGATTGCTGGATCATAAGGCAGTTCTATTTCCAGATTTTTAAGGAATCTCCACACTGTTCTCCATAGTGGCTGTACTAGTTTGCATTCCCACCAACAGTGTTAGAGGGTTCCCTTTTCTCCACACCCTCTCCAGCGTTTATTGCTTGTAGACTTTTGGATCGCACCCATTCTGACTGGCATGATGAAATGGTACCTCATTGTGGTTTTGATTTACATTTCTCTGATAATGAGTGATACTGAGCATCTTTTCATGTGTTTGTTATCCATCTGTATGTCTTCTTTGGAGAAATGTCTGTTTAGTTCTTTTGCCCACTTTTTGATTGGGTCGTTTATTTTTCTGGAATTGAGCTTCAGGAGTTGCTTGTATATTTTTGAGATTAATTCTTTGTCCATTGCTTCATTTGCTATTATTTTCTCCCTTTCCGAAGGCTGTCTTTTCACCTTGCTTATAGTTTCCTTTGTTGTGCAGAAGCCTTTAATTTTAATTAGGTCCCATTTGTTTATTTTTGCTTTTATTTCCAATATTCTGGGAGGTGGGTCATAGAGGATCCTGCTGTGGTTTATGTCGGAGTGTTTTTCCTATGTTTTCCTCTAGGACTTTTATAGTTTCTGGTCTTACATTTAGATCTTTACTCCACTTTGAGTTTATTTTTGGGTATGGTGTTAGAAAGTGTTCTTGTTTAATTCTTTTACAAGTGGTTGACCAGTTTTCCCAGCACCACTTTTTAAAGAGTTGTCTTTTCTCCATTGTATATTCTTTCCTCCTTTGTCAAAGATAAGGGGTCCATAGGTGTGTGGATTTATCTCTGGGCTTTCTATTTTGTTCCCTTGATCTATATTTCTGTCTTTGTGCCAGTAGCATACTCTTTTGATGACTGTGGCTTTGTAGTAGAGCCTGAAGTCAGGCAGGTTGATTCCTCCAGTCCCATTCTTCTTTCTCAAGACTGCTTTGGCTATTAGAAGTTTTTTGTATTCCCATACAAGTTGTGAAAGTATTTGTTCTAATTCTCTGAAAAATACTGTTGGTAGCTTAATAGGGATTGCATTGAATCTATAGATTGCTTTGGGTAGTATACTCATTTTCACTATATTGATTCTTCCGATCCATGAACACGGTATATTTCTCCATCTATTAGTGTCCTCTTTGATTTCTTTCACCAGTGTTTTATAGTTTCTTTAGGTAGATATATTCCTAAGTATTTTATTATTTTCATTGCAATGATGAATGGAATTGTTTCCTTAATTTCTCTTTCTGTTTTTCTCATTGTTAGTATATAGGAATGCAAGGTTATGTCTTATATGTGCTGGCCGAGCACTCCTGCCCCTTTCCTAGAGAACAGCTGGTCAATTCCATTGAGGAACCACTGATCTCTAATTCCTAGTCTCCCCCACCCACTAATCCCTAGATGTGGGAATGTTTCTACTTTGTTGACTCAAGATTCAGCCTGGGCCAGTTAGAAGATCACAGTTGTCCTGATCACAGTTATTGGTTCAGGCAGATCAAAGCCTTTCTGAAGACTTTTGCTGAAGCTGTAGTGCAACAGTTCCCCTTGTCTTCAAGGACATAGATGTCAAGAAATTTAAACTCAGACCTGTCAGTGGCCACACTGATGAAGAGATCTACCTTCGGTAAGAAACATTTCAGAGGAAAACTGAAACAGGTGATGGTGAGAAAGAGTGCTTCTGAGATCTTGCCATACCAGGAACAACTGACCTTAGTCTTCCCTTCTAAGTGAGCCAAAATGATCCACTTTTGTTGTTGTTGAAGTTCTTTGAGTTGAAATGCAAACTAATATACAGCACTCCCTGGGAGCTCCTTTGTAGGGTGGAGTTGGACTTCCTGAAGACTGGAGAGAGGGTCCTTGGAAGTGAAATGGGGTTCCATAAAGAGATGTACTCTGGCTGAACTTCACTTCTTCATCATGAACACTACAATTTCTGGCAATCATTTTTAAAGCCTTTTTTTTTTTTTTTTTTTTTGGTGGGGGGTGGAGTGGAGAAAGCCAGAGTGAATGCAGAACATGTGTCTGAGTTCATGCTCCTCTTCTGCACTAACGCATAACTTTGTACCAATACTTACCATGGTAAAAGTTTTGACTTCCTTGCAGTAGACTGCAGTTTCTTGCAAAGTAAATCTAGGTTGGTAAATTTCAAACTACTATGCGGAGCTCTTGGAGGAAGAAGTAACCTTAGGAAATAGAGGAAATCAAGTCATCACAGTTTGGATTTCCCAACCATATTCCCCATCCTGTTCAATGTGCAGTGATCTTTTACTTATTTTATGTTGAAAATTTCATTTGAAAAGGAGAAAAACCTTTTTTCTTAAAAAGCATTTGAAAACCACTTAAGAGTTCTCTGAGTAAGTTTCCTTCTAGCTTGTTTCTCTGTCATCCTCAAGACAGTCATCTCTGAGGACTTCATGTTGAAGGCTCTAGATAGAGTCTGGTCTGCATCCCAGTTGAGTTATATCTCTTGATTGATGTGCAGAGGCAAAGATCCTGTTTTTACCTCTTCCCTGTTTCTAAATTTTGAGTTTGCTTTCTTGGTGATGTTAGCAGTCTTTAGTTCATTGACCTTCTCTCCAAGAAGGGCTTGTTTGGTGGATAGTTTATTGTATTTATCTCTTTTTAAAGCGAGTTTTAAAAAAGCTGTTTATCAATGGCATAACTATACTTGCTCATTTTAGAATTTTTAAAAATCTAAAAGTTAAGGGGGAAAATATCTTTCTTAGTCTCACTACCTGAAGAGAAGACATTGTTCTGCTGAAAATCTGCCTGATGCTTTCTAGTATATTAGAGATCAAATCCCCTCTTTCAAGCCTGCCCTCCTGCCAGGGCCTCCATCTGACCTAGACTGAGCCAAGTCTACCACTATACCTGGTGGCTCCTAGCATCTTATGACTTCTCCTACTTCTTTCTGTTCTTCAGAAGGACTCATTTCCTTTTACCTCCAAATCTTTGTACTGCTATTACACACCTCCTTCACAATGAAAGTTTCTCCTTGCATTGTGGATCTCAGCTGAGCTGGCCCAACCTGTAGGAAAGCTGCTTTTCACAATCAGGGGTTTGCTAGGCATATACTCCTGGAGCACCTTGTACTTTCCTGAGCACTCAGTTCAGTTCAGTTGCTCAGTCGTGTCCAACTCTTTGTGACCCCATGGACTGTAGCATGCCAGGCTTCCCTGTCCATCACCAAACCCTGGAGCTTACCCAAACTCACGTCCATTGAGTTGGTGATGCCATCCAACCATCTCATCCTCTGCCATCCCTTTCTCCTCCCACGTTCAATCTTGCCTAGCATTAGGGTTTTTGCCAGTGAGTCAGTTCTTCACATCAGGTGGCCAAAGTATTGGATTTTCAGCTTCAACATCAGTCCTTCCAATGAATATTCAGGACTGATTTCCTTTGGAATGGACTGGTTGGATCTCCTTGCAGTCCAAGGGACTCTCAAGAGCCTTCTCCAACACCACAGTTCAAAAGCATCAATTCTTCAGTGCTCAGCTTTCTTCACAGTCCAACTCTCATCTATACATGACTGCTGGAAAAACCATAGCCTTGACTAGATGGATCTTTGTTGGCAAAGTAATGTCTCTGCTTTTCAATATGCTATCTAGTTTGGTCATAACTTTTCTTTCAAGGAGTGAGAGTCTTTTAATTTCAGTCACCATCTGCAGTGGTTTTGGAGCTCCCCAAAATAAAGTCTGTCACTGTTTCCACTGTTTCTCCATCTATTTGCCATGAAGTGATGGGACTGGATGCCATGATCTTAGTTTTCTGAATGTTGAGTTTGAAGCCAACTTTTTCACTCTCCTCTTTCACTTTCATCAAGAGACTCTTTCGTTCTTCTTTGCTTTCTGCCATAGTGTGATGTCATCTGCATATCTGAGGTTATTGATATTTCTGAGCACTATTGATATTTCCTGAGCACTACCATGATATAATATTGTCAGTAGTTTATTTACCTCCATCTCCCAGCAGTTTCATGATAACAGACATTAATTATGTCTTTTTCACCATTATATTGCTGCCCCCTCCCACTACCATATTTAGCCCTAATCTGATATAAAGTTGTTACCCAGTATAGATTGGCAGAATGAGTCAATGCCATTCAGTAACTGAATTTTTATTAAGACTTAATTTTTTTCAAGCAGTTTAGGTTCACAGTAAAATTGAATGGAAGGCACAGAGATATCCCATTTACATGCTTAGCCACATGCTTAGCCTCCCCCATTACCAACATGCCCCATAGTAGAGAACATTTGTTAAAATTGATGAACCTATGATGATACACTGTGGGGCTTCCCAGGTGGCTAAGTGGTAAAGAATGCACCTGACAATGCAGGAGACACTGGAGACATGGGTTCAATCCCTGTTCAGGAAGAGCCCTGGAGAAGGGAATGGCAACCCACTCCAGTATTCTTGCCTGGAAAACCCTGTGGACAGAGGAGCCTGGCAGTTTACAATCCATAGGGTTTCAAAGAGCTGGACAGGACTTAGTGACTTTCACTTCACACTTGTGAAAGATATAAGATCAATGTCTCGATGTATTTCTTTGTATGTGCCTGTCCAGTTGTTCTAGCACCATTGATTGAGAAGACTGTCTTTGCTCCGTTGTATTTTCTGTTTTCCTTTGTCAAAAATCAACTAACTATATTTATGGAAGTCTATTTTGGGGCCCTCTATTCTGTTCCATTGATTTGTTTATTTATTCTTTTGCCAGTGCCATAATGTTTTTGATTATAGCAGTTTTATAGTTAAGCCTTGAAATCAAGTATTATTATTAATAGTTTTCTAACTTTGTTCTTTCACTATGGTGTTGGCTAGTCTGTGTCTGTTGTCTCTCCATATAAACTTTAGAACTAGTTTGTTCATATCTATAAACAAGCTTTTGCAGAACTTCTTCTGTCATATGATTACTGTACTGACAAAGGTCACTATAGTCAAAGCTATGGTTTTTCCAGTAGTCGTGTATGGATGTGAGAACTGGACCATAAATAAAGCTGAGCACCAAAGAATTGATGCTTTTGAACTGTGGTGTTGGAGAAGACTCGTGAGAGTTCCTTGGTCAGAGGGAGATCAAACCAGCCAATCCTAAAGGAAATCAGTCCTGAATATTCATTGGAAAGACTAATGCTAAAGTGGAAGCTCCGGTGTTTTGGCCACCTAATGCAAAGAACTGACTCATTGGAAAAGACCCCGATGCTGGGTAAGATTGAAGGCAGAAGGAGAAGGGGACAACAGAGGATGAGATGGTTGGATGGCATCATGGACTCGATGGACATAAGTTTGAGCAAGCTCTGGGAGTTGGTGATGGACAGGGAAGCCTGGTGTGCTGCAGTCCGTGGGGTTGCAGAGTCAGACATGACTGAGCAACAGAACTGACTGACTGATATCTATAAAACAACTTTCTGGGGTGCTTCCTGGGTAGTACTAGTGGTAAAGAACCCGCCTGTTAATGCAGGAGATGTAAGAGATGCAGGTTCGATCTCTGGATTGGGAAGATCCCTTGGAGGAGGGCATGGCAACCCACTCCAGTATTCTTGTCTGGAGAATCCTATGGTCAGGGGAGCCTGGCTGGCTACAATTCATGAGGTCGCAAAGAGTCGGACATGACTCAAGTGACTTGGTGTGCACACATGCATTGACTACAGATCAAAGGAAAGAACTGACATCTTGACAGTATTGAGTGTTCCTATTCAAGAACATGGGATATTTCTTTGTTTATTTAGTCTTTGTGGATTTCTTTTTGTTATGTATTTCCTTGGTCAATCCTTCTACCTCAAAATTTTCTTTCAAATATAACTCAAGGTTGACGCTTCCGCCGTACTCTGGATGTTCTGTTAAACATTGATACAGAAAGTGAGAGCCATCTCTCTTTGCTTTAACTGCTGTCTCTTCTGTGCCATGACATCATTTTTGTTTTTGTGCCCTGACACTGCTCTGTGCCAGGTACTGTGCTGAGTGCTTGTCCATGTATTAGCTCTGAAGTATTGCCTAGGGCCATGCAGAGTAGGGAGGCTTTATCACTCTCATTCTCTAGATTAGAATTTGAAGGCTTAAAGAAGTTAAATAACTTGCCCAAGGACACCAAAAAATTAAGTATCTTGACTTGAGGTCTGAACCGGGATTCAGGTATATCTGAATTCAAGTTATTGCTTGACTTCTATGATGGTTCTCTGGCCTGTGAACTCAGATCACTCTGTAAAGAAGTTTTTGTTGACTCTAATTAAATGAAGAATTTGAAAAAGTGAAAGTTTTCTACCAGTTAGCATATCTAGAGGATGAGGTTATATACAGTATAAATGTAATTCTAGGTAAAGTTCAGCCTGTTTTAATATGGAAAGTCTTTTGTTGCTTCTGCTATGGAAGAGGTGATTTAGCCATCTGAGAATGAGGTGTCTTCCTGAAGGATGGCAAGTAAATATTTCTTCTCACTTCTATGAATTGAAATTAAAGAATCTTATTTTAAAGACCAAGCCCTTCTTGTCCTCAAGGGAGTGGCAACCAAATTTTTGCTTGTTGATTTAGATTCTGCTTTCAATGGAGCTGTGAAAGTTTCCAAGTGGGCCAAACAAAGGAAATAAGAGGATTTCAGAGGGTGGTGTGAAGCTAAGTGATAATCTATGGGAAGGAAAGCACAGAGAAAGGAGCCTAAAGCCTGTGACTCTGGGCAGAAGGGATTTGGCAGTACCTCTGATCTGCTTAGGAAGTGCTTGGTTAAATGGCCCTGGAGAAAAAGTACTGGTCACAGCATATATTAACACACTGCTCAGTCCCACAAAATTAGTAACTCTACATGACCTCTGCCAAAAGGTCTGACTGATTGGCAGGCCAATCTTGACGCAAAGTCACTCTTAGCAATGACTGCCCAGCAGGAACAACACTTGGTCTAAGCCACAAGGCTTCCATCTGAGGACCGGTGTGTGTACCTTCCCACAGTTCTCCCAGAGCTACTGCAAATTCAAAGGGACCCCTTGAAGTGGTAGGGAAGCAAACACCCTCCTGGATGTGAAATGAGACCGAGCAAGAAGCAGATGTCTCTCTTATGCCTAGTTGGATGAAAGACCTTGCCTTGGGCAGTTTTGGATTGTGAGATTGGAATCAGAATATAAGATGCACACTTCAGACATCCTTTCATCCTGTGTAGCAAATGGCATCATTACCAAATCATTAGAGAGCTCCTGCTGTGTGTTCTGATAAGACCATGTTTAAGTTGAATCTCCTACAACTCAAGGAAGCTCTAAGCATTCTCCGTGATTTTGTAGCATTAGTACTTCTGCTTTTCACTTTCTGCTTCCTGAGTTTACTCAGCCTTCCAGACTTTGCCTTATGCTTGCTCTTAACAAGTTCTGACTCTTCTTTTTCCATTAAAAAAAAAAAAAAATGGTCTTTCTGAATACTTTGTGAAGCATTAGTAATTTTCCTAAAAAGTTGGGCATGTCATCCAAGGCTGACCATCTGTTACCTTCAGGTACTCACATTACCCTCCCCATCATGGCAGCCACCTGGGAAAGTAACCTTTTGTTCCCTCTTTACCCACCATTTTACTTTGGGGTTTTATAGTGTCTGGCACAGTGCCCAGAGCTTCATCGACATTTATTGAATGAATTAGTGAATTTGTCCAAAAATGCATGATTGGAAGGACTGATGCTCATGCTGAAACTCCAATACTTTGGCCACCTGATGCAAAGAACTGACTCACTGGAAAAGACCCTGATGCTGGGAAAGATTGAAGAAAGGAGGAAAAGGGGACAACAGAGTATGAGATGGTTGGATGGCATCACTGACTCAATGGACATGAGTTTGAGCAGGCTTCAGGAGTTGGTGATGGACAGGGAAGCCTGGCATGCTGTAGTCTTTGGGGCCACAAAGAGTCAGATATGACTGAGTAACTGAACTGAACTGAAAAACCTTTCTCCTGTGGATGACAAAGTGAAATCGAGCCACTTACAACATTGCAGAATGAAGAGTTACTGTCTCTTATCTGAAGAGTACATTCAATACAGTAATGAGAAGTACTAAAGTACTGTTGTGAGCTCCTTCTCAGGCTCCACAGATGGTCAAGTGTCTCATCTAGACCTGCTGCTGCTGCTGCTAAGTCGCTTCAGTCGTGTCCGACTCTGTGCAGCCCCATAGATGGCAGCCCACTAGGCTCCTCTGTCCCTGGGATTCTCCAGGCAAGAATACTGGAGTGGGTTGCCATTTCCTTCTCCACATCTAGACCTAGGCCAGTTCTTTTCTTTGTTATTCTATGCACAGGAAGAACTTGCTTAGGCAGCCTGTGAAACAGTGACAAGCTCATTTCTCACTACTGTGATAAAAAGTTTAATGCTTTAGTGTCCTATCTGAGTTTTAAAACTTATGGAATCACAGTATCTAGCCTGGCCTCATATTTTTAAAATGTGCATACAGGGAGTAAGGTAGTATTACCAGTTCCATAACTAGAAATAGAAACACTTAATTTCACCTCTTGGTTCAGAATTCTTTCCTCTATAACACCCCCTTTCTTCTAAATAGGAGTCTACTTGCTCAAATGTGTTATGACATCCTAAGAGGGAATATAAGGGAAAGAAGTTGTGAGGTATAATACAATAGGGAGTGGTGGTGAGTATGGCAAACTAGATTATATGCTCCATTTCAAGGACAAGACCTACATTTTTGCTCTTGCTAGTGTTGCATGAGGAGAAGGCAGTGGCACCCCACTCCAGTACTCTTGCCTGGAAAATCCCATGGACAGTGGAGCCTGGTAGGCTGCAGTCCATGGGGTTGCTAAGATTTGGACACAACTGAGCGACTTCAATTTCCCTTTTCTCTTTCATGCATTGGAGAAGGAAATGGCAACCCACTCCAGTGTTCTTGCCTGGAGAATCCCAGGGATGGGGGAGCCTGCCAGGCTACGGTTCCTAGGGTCGCAGAGTTAGACATGACTGAGCGACCAAGACTTTCACACTTCCCTTCACATTTTTTATATTAATTTAAATAAATCACACTTTGTTTTTAAACAATATAAAAAGAGAAGTATCACTGGATGGCGAAAGGATCAGTGGTTTGGAAACCAGCTATGGCACCCCACCCCAGTACTCTTGCCTGGAAAATCCCATGGACGGAGGAGCCTGGAAGGCTGCAGTCCATGGGGTTGCTGAGGGTCGGACACAACTGAGTGGCTTCACTTTCACTTTTCACTTTCATGCATTGGAGAAGGAAATGGCAACCCACTCCAGTATTCTTGCCTGGAGAATCCCAGGGACGGGGGAGCCTGGTGGGCTGCTGTCTATGGGGTCCCACAGAGTCGGACACGACTGAAGTGACTTAGCAGCAGTAGCAGCAGTGTTGCATGAGGGAGCATTGATAAACCTGCTTATCCTAGAAAAGCCTAAAACCTGAATATTTATGTAAAAATGTTCAACCTTTATATTTTGACAAAACATTTTTTAAAACTTAAAGATATCATATAGACTGAGCAGAGCATATATTCAAAATTTGCCCAAGCAACTTCTGCTCTGTGCCTTCCAGTAAACGTGACCACAGAGCTAGGATAGAGAATTTTAAGTGTTGTCTCAAGTCATTTGACACTGGTCTGTGGTTCTCTATACCAATATCTGAAATAAGCAATTTCCTGTTTAAAAGTATTTTTGTGTGAATTTAAAATTCTCTAAAGCTAATTCTTACTTTCTTTGCCTTTGGTGATGTTTTATGAAGAGGAGTGAAAAGGATGCAGTTACATTTCTGTTTCTTAACAGGTAGAGGAGATAGCAGTCAAGAGCAGAATCTGTGGAAGCTGTCTGCTTGGATATGTGACCTTGGGCAAGTTACTTAATCTTCCCATGTCTTGGTTTCTTCAAACTGACTCATTTGAAAAGACCCTGATGTTGGGAAAGATTGAACAGAGGATGAGATGATTAGGTGGTGTCACCGACTCAATGGATATGAGTTTGGGTAAACTCCAGGAGTTGGTGATAGACAGGGAGGCCTGGCGTACTGCAGCCCATGGGGTCGCAAAGAGTCGGACACAACTGAGCGACTGAACTGCCTGACTGCATAGGGTTGCTGCAAGGATTAATTGAGTTATATGTTAATTGCTTAGAATAGTGCCTAGGCACCCAGTAAGCACACAGCAATTTCTGGTGTTTTTAGGATTATTTTGCTAGTATTGCTAGTGAATTGTGCTTATCCTTGGATTTACTGCAAATCAGTTTTGTCCCTCATGTGGATCAGAGCTGAACAAAGGGTGGGTTTAAGCACTACTCTTTATGACATGTAGGCGGATGAAGGTTAAGAGTAGCAACACATAATCCCTAGGTCTTCTCATTTGGATAGCCTTTCAGAGGGATCGGGAAGCCATCAGGCTATGTAGACACTGGCAAAAATAAGGAATAAAGCTGAGGGTTGAGACTGTCCAGAGATGGCTGTACTGAGAGAGCCCAGCTGATTTAAAACAGAGACCTCTTTAAAGTTAGTCTATTACCTATTTCTGATTTTGTCACAAATATGTCGTTAAAAATGACCACCTCTGTTGCTCTAATAGATTATTGGCTACTCACTGTTCTCAGAATTTCTACTAAAGCATTGTAATGTCTTTGCAGTCACTTTCTGATACTACTGCCTTTTATTAAACTTAACCTACTTCATTGAATTTATTTATTATCTTGGTCATTATTTTGCAACATTATTTTTCCCACTTTTATTGATAAATAATTGATGTGCATCACTTGTATAAGTTTAAGGTGTACAGCATGGTGGTTTGATTTTAGATATGTTGTGAGATGACCACAACACGAACAGTTGGTTTAGCTAACCATCTGTTCTTCTCATACAGACATAGTGTTAAGAAAAAGAAAAAGGGAAGGAAAATTCTTCTTTGTAATGAGGTCTTTTAGGATTCACTCTTTTAACAACTTTTTTATATATCATACAGCAACGTTAGCTATAGTCATCACATTATACTTAGTATCCTCAGTTTGTATTAAAACTGGAAGTCTGTACATGTTGACTACCTTGGAGCATATATTTTCTAACTGGTTGAACAAGCTGGAATCTCTTGCTCAGGTAGAGGAAGAAGCTCATTTTATGTGGAGAGAGAGTGTCCAGAAAGAAATCATGTGATAGATTTCTTGTGTTTCTTAATAGTGCAGACAGCTGGAGTATGATAGGAGCAGTGCAAGATCTGACCTCATAAACATCTCAGAACCATACTCTGAGGCTTTCAACCAATAGCTTGCCTTTCACTTGACCCCATCTTGCCATGTGCAGAAACCCTCCAAGGAAAGGAGATGATCACATCTCTCCAGGTGGCAGACAAGTGTCATAAGAAAGGAATGTGGAGACTCCAGTGGGTTGTGGCCATGATGTGGAGATCACGGCCATTTCTCTTTGAGCTGTCAAAGTGTTCATAGTGAATGTGTATGGAGAGGGCTCCTCCTCCTTAAGAAAGGCTCTTTCTTCAGGTGTTCATTCTCTGACCCCTTTCTTTGTGTGAATCATCAACTCTTTCATTAACCTTTTTTTTTCCAGGGAGAGGGCTCTATGTGACAGTGATGTCAGGAATATATTTTGGGGGCCTGCCCTACAGACCCTCCCACCTCCCATGTTGACATTTATGAGACAGAAAGAAGATAACCCGGAATCCATAAAAATTGGTGTGGATGCCTGAAGGCATGCCAGACTTATTTTCTGAGTCTGAGCAAGGCTCGACGGGGTGACTGTGGCAGGCATCCATGGATGGTCCCTTCTGTCTGTCCTAGAGACTCATTGGATGGTGAGTTATATGCGAGATAAGGCATGTTTGGCATGCCCAAACAAGAAAAGGGCTTGCCTGATGACCCTACTGGGGTTAATTCCAGTGAACGTGTACACTGTCTTATTCCTCTTGGACAGGCCTTTGCCTGGATGTAAAGGGCTCAGTGGTACATGGTCTCTGATTTATCCACCTCTCTGTTCCACAGAACCAAAGATCCTATCACCCCTTTATGCTTGGGATCAAGTGATTTCTTTAGAGTTTTGGGCTTTTATCCAAGAGTTCAAATGTCCTTTTCAATGTCATCTATGATTAGTAGGAAACTGAACTTTATTTCTCTATTTTGATTTGCTTTTTCTTGAACTGTGATTTCCCCATCTTGATTGAAGCAGGAATGATTTGCCTATTATACTCTTTCCCTGTCTGGAAATTGTATCAAGATTGGAGACATCATGGGCTGTCTCTTGAGCTATTCATTGCATAATGCCTTCTTGATAGGCCAATTACAGTGAACAAAGCATTTTAGGTGACATCTAACTGGTGACTTGTAAACTATAATTGTCACTTTGATTTCTGTTCTATCATTTAGTACTGTGTTTTCTCTGCTTTGGTTACAATCCCGCATGTGGTTTTTAATCCATCCCAGGTGCTGAACTTTAAAAATGTATTTGTGTGGTCAGCACATTGTACCAGAATAGCCTCTCTTAATCTGGCATGAGTTTGGGGTTCAGTTTACATGTGTTTGTACCAATTCTTGTTTCCAAAATTCAAAGCCCTTTTCATTTTTATGGATACTGCTGAGGGAGCTATTCATATCCCAGTATTTACGTGATTAATCCACACCCCATATCATGGCTTCTAGCATCTCCAACTGTAGATGAAAAAGTCTTGGTAGCAGTACCTTCTATTTGAAGTTGTGATAAGAACTGACTTTTGTGTTTACTGATGATAAAGGGATTTTTAAAATGTCCATTTACTGATGCATCATTGGAAATCTTTTATAAGTTGAAAAGAAAATACCACACCATTGACATCTTGGCCTCTGTCTCTGTAAAATCTTTACCTTAAAGGGTGGTGACATCAACATCCAACATATCTCCCTGCAATGATGGAAATGTTCTATTCTGTGCCATCCAGTATGGTAGTCACTAGCTACATGTGACTGTTGAGCATTTGAAAGATAGCTAACATGCCTCAGAGATTGAAGTTTTCATTTCATTTTATAATTCAAATTTGAATAGCCACATGTGTCTAATAGCTCCCTTATTGGGCAAGTAGTAGTATATGTGAACTGAAGGTTGATTATTGAGACTAAGTTTGTGAATTATTCTTTTGTTGTTGTTGTTTTTTACCCCCTTCTGTTTAAATCTGCCTGAAAAATCAATAATGTTGATGGTAATGATAGTTTTGAGTCCTTATTCTGTGCTGTGTGTTATCTGTGCTTTGTGTTTTCACATGCATTGCCTCATTTAATCTTTACCTCCAACTATAAGGGAACTATCAATACTGTCTTGTCTTTGTTGTTAAAAGAGAGACCAAGAAAAGAGAAACCACTTGTTCAAGGTCACACTGGAAACAGGAGTTGTAGCCCAAGGCCAAGTGATCCCAGGAGGGTACTTTTCTGTCTCTCTTCCAGACATTAAACTGTTTGTGCTTTTCCCTTGTTTATGGATTGTCTAAATGAGAGTGGAATTAATTCCCTGGGGCTGTCATAAAAAATACCACAAATTGGGTGGTTTAGGATGACACATATTTATTGTCTCACAGCTCTGGAGGCCAGTGCTCATAGTGCTGTGAATCTCTCGGAAACCTGCAGGGAAGAACCCCTCCCTGTCTCTTCCTGGCGTCTAACAATTTGCTGGCAATCTTTGGCATCCTGTCTTGTAAATGAGTGCCCCCAAAACTCCTTACCACATGGTGGGCTCCTTTTGTGTTTCCATTCACATGGCTTCCTTCTTATAAGGACACTAGTCTTATTGCACTGTAGGCCCACCCTACCCCATGTGACCTCACCTTGACTAATTACATCTGCAATGATTATATTTCCAAAGAAGGTCACCTTCTGAGATCCTAGGGTTTAGGACCTCAACATATCTTTTGGGGGGACACAATTCAACCCATAGCAAGAACCTATCTTATTTTATTAGGATGGGGGCTTTTCTGCATTATTTGATAATTTTAGACTGAAAGTTTTCTGGTGAAGGAGGGAACAGACAGAACAGGCTCCATCTTGAAAGCAGGACTCCATCTTGGGCCAGACTGTGGACTTTGAGCTATATGCTCAGTATCTATGGAAACGGCATACCAACTGAAAAAGCAGGTCCACTGGATGGAAGAGCCCCAGGGCTCCTACCTAGACTCTCTGTTGCCTGAAAGAATACCCTAATTATCTGTGTAACCGAATAAAATCATAAATTCTATTATGCTTATTGGGATATGCCTATTGATAATTGTCCACTGTAGACTACCTAGGCTTAAGGCATATGAATTATGGGTTAACTTTGATTGTATCTTTCTTTTCCTTTGTTCAGACTAGTTTCAGGGAATTTGGGGAGGTGGGTTTGGGCACGTACACTTAGGGTGTATAAGGTTTTCAGAAAAACTGGTCAGGGTCCTTGGCTAAGAAGAGACTCTGCCTTGGGCCCGCCAGTATAATAAACTGCAGTCCACTATCTGCATTGTCCTTCTGAGTGAGTTTGTTTCCCAGAACGCGTGGCTACAACATATGGCCCATGTCATACAACATTTGACATGTGTCAGGAAACTCCTCACTTTGAGGAGACAAGTCCCATTTGGGACTACTGCGAGGACCTGTGGATCGAATCTTCTAGAGGGGAGAAGGCGCCTTGCCCTTCTGGAAGGATTCTGCTTCTCAATGCCCAGACCTTTCATGTTAGCAGGTAGTGGACGGCAGCAGGGGAACTGAGCGCTCAGGTGAGGAGGAACCCACCCAGTAGGGTGGAAGAGGGGCCTGATCACCCCCCTGGGAGGGATTAGAAGGGGCACAGACCCACAGGAGCCTGGAATTGGCAGGTGGCAACAATTGCTTGGTACACAGGTTGACGAGTGTGTTAGGGCATAGTGTGGAAATTTGTGAAGGTCATTTAGGACGTGGTGTCCATGCTGTCTCGGGGAAAATTATTACCAAGCAAATGCCAGGGGATTTTTAGGAGAAGAAACTTGGTTTTTGTGTGCTTGTATTCTACCCTCCCCAAGGTGATGTCCCAACTGCTATGAATTTCTTGACCCCCTCGGAATTGTCAGGCTAGAAGGAGGGGGATACATAAGTGAGTACAAATTGGCTTTTCCAGAGATGGCCTGGGACGTGGGATATTTAACCCATCTGTGTTTTCATCCGGACCTGATCAAGCCCACCAAGGCAGAATGGACTTTAAAAGTTAAGGGAGAAACAGTCTTGGATCACGTGGTGTTCCGGTTCGGCTCTGCTGACTGGTAGGTGAAGACACGCCGATCCTCCTTCTCCCTCTGGGATCTGGCAGGTAAGGCCCTTCTCACCCCAATTAGGAAGGAGGCAAAATGGCAATTGAAGTGTCATTGAGTGGAAATATCAGAAGTACATAGGGTACCGAGAACTTCGTAGACAGAACAAAAAGGAAAAGTAGAAGAAGGTCTGAGAATGTAAGCAAGATCGGGGGAAGTTAATGTAAGGCAACTGTATTGGAGTGCATGATTAAAAATTTAAAGAAGGGATTTGGAGGAGACTGTGGGGTGAAGATGAAGCCTAACCACCTCCACATACTCTGTGAGGTTGAATGGCCCCCTATGGGAGTAGGATGGCCACCAGAGAACACCATGAACTTACAAATAGTGGAAGCAGTCTATACAGTAGTCACAGGAGAGCCAGGACACCTGGATCAATACCCACATACTGACTCATGGCTAGGATTAGCTCAAGACCCTCCTACTTGGATAAGGTTCTGTATCCAGAAGGGAAAGGGGAAAATATTAATGGCACAAAAACTGACTGATGATAAAAAAGGAAATTCTACAGGATTTGGACGGGGATGACCTGACCCCTCCCCTATACTGGGTAATGACACGCCTGCCTCCCAGTGCTCCACCAAGACCAGAGGCCGCCTTAATGCCCAATCCAGGGCCAGGTGAAGTTCCTGCAGAGGCCACTGCTCTTCTACCAGCTCTCCCGGAGTTCGTAGAGCCGCCATTTCAGCAGGCTCCAATCCCAGCAATGGAGACCTCTGGTCAATGCCCCCAGAATTCCACCTCAGCTGGACCTCCTGGACTGTATCCACCTCTCCCGCTGAGTACTGATGGGAAGGGGAAAGAAAACACAGCAGTTAGATAGAGGCTGCGCTCTGCCAAGGAACAGGGGGAAAGAACCCCACTACAGATGCCCCTCAGAGAGCTACAACAGCCTCCAGTTCAGGACGCATGGGGCACTACCATCAGCCCCCTGTAGCCTATTGTTACCAGCCATTTTCCTCTGAGGATATATTAAACTGGCAGAGACATGCTCCACTGTACTCGGGGGAGCCACAAGCCATGATTAGGCTAATGGAGACTATTTGTCAAACCCACCGCCCTACATAGGATGACATAATCCAACTACTAGTCTCCCTTTTCAGCCCTGAGGAAAGACACAGGATCCTACCTGAGGCCAGAAAATGGTTAAGAGCAATGGCACCAGAGGGTACTGCAAACCCGCAGCGGTGGGCAGAACTAGCCACCCCCGATAAGAGGCCCAACTGGGACTGTAACACAGAGGAAGGGAGGGGCCACCTGGAGACCTACCAGGTGGCTATTTTACAAGGCCTCAAGAGGGGAGCCCGAAAAGCTATGAGTATCGCAAAACCCTCCAAAGTGATTCAAAGGGAAAGCGAATCACCCTCTGACTTCTGCGAAAGATTGTGCGAGGCCTATAGATTCTATACACCAGTAGACCCAGCCAGAGGCTGCTGGGTCTCAGGTGGTGATAAATGCAGCCTTTGTGTCTCTAGCCTACCCTGAAAATGTCAGATAGGGGGACACCAAGTGACTCGTGAATTTTTATACATCCCTGAATGCCCAGTACCTGTTAGGAAGAGACTTGCTGTCTAAACTGGGGGCACAAGTGGCCTTTCCCCCACGAAAGACCCACTGTTTGAGTGGCTCAACCATCTGTTTACTCTTCCACTCAGTAATCCCTCAAGATAAATGGAGGTTGCACAATCTCCCGGCAAGGAAACCGGACGGGCTAAACAGTCAAGAGAGAGAGTTAACAATTCCTCGAGGTCTGGGCGCAAGACAACCCCCACTCCCACCCCCACTCCCACCACCCCAGGCTTGCAAAACAAGTTCCACTGGTAATAGAACTCAAACCCCCTACAATTACGTCAGCACCCGCCTTGGGCCTGCCAGACCTTGCTAAGCCATTTACTGTTTACATGACTGAAAAGGACAAGGTGGCTATGGGAGTGTTGTCCCAGACTATGGGGACATGGGACAGACCAGTGACTTATCTCTAATCAGCTGGACAATGTTGCCACTGGGATGCTGGAGGCTTACGGGCAGTTGCTGCGGTTGCCTTACTGGTCCGGGAGGCAACCAAGCTGACTTTGGGCCAAGATTTTTTCGTAAAAGTCCCTCATGAGGTCAGCACTCTCCTGCGAGGGGACCCCCATAAATGGCTGTCAACATTCTGGACTACTCAATACCAGGGACTGTTATGTGAGAACCCCCATGTCACTATTGAGCCTTCTCAGGCCCTGAATCTGGCCACTCTCTTTCTTGTGGGAGAAGGTGGGCCCTCACATGATTGCAAGGAAATATGCCAGCAGCCCTGACTTGAGAGACCAGCCAATCCCAGACCCAGAATTGGTCTTGTACACCAAGGGCACCAGCCTAGTGAAACAAGGACAATGACTGTCGGGATATGCAGTAGTCATGGAAGAAACCATCGTTGAGGCTAGCTCTCTGCCATCACACTGGTCCGCTCAACAGGCTGAACTATATGCTCTAATCCAGGCCCTCCAGCTGTCAAAAGGACAGAATCTCAGAACTGCACTGCCTGCTCACAGGTCAATGTTGCCTCGGCACAGACAGAAACCTCCAGGGATTCAGGTAAAAGGCACTCTGCCCTTCGAACACCTGGAATTGGACTTCACTGAAATGAAACCTCACCGACACTACCATTACCTGCTGGTCATAGTATGTACGTTCTCCGGATGGGTAGAAGCTTTTCCTACCCGGGCTGGAAGAGCATCAAAAGTAGCCTGGTGCCTGCTTAGGGAGATAGTTCCCAGATTTGGATTTCCTACCAGCATTGTATCAGACATTGGCCTGGCTTTTGTAGCTGATTTAGTATAACAAGTAAGCAAAACTTTAAACCTCAAGTGGAAATTATATACGACATACAGGCTCCAGAGTCCTGGGATGGTGGAAGGAACCAACTGGACACTTAAAAAGACACTCTCCAAGTGGTCTTAGACACTGACTGTTCCTGGGTGGGCTTTTTTCCCGACGACTCTGCTCAGACTCAGGATGACCGCACAGTCCTATGGCTCTTCTCCGTACAGAATTCTGTATGGGAGGTCCCCTCCCATAATAAAAGAGGTGTCAACAATTTGCCTCAGATAAGGGGAGATGAGATTTCACAGCAGATGGAACAACTGGGTAAGGTAATAAATCAGGTAACTAAGCTTGTACAAGAAAGGGTGCCGTTTCCCTTTGGTGAACAGATTCACAAATTTGTGCCCAGGGATCAGGTGTGGTCAAGGACTGGAAACACGACTCATTGGCCCCACATTGGAAGGGTCCATATACTGTTGTTCTAACCAGCCCTACTGCAGTTAAAGTGGCAGGTGTCACTCCCTGGATCTACCACATGAGAGTGAAGAGAGCATACCACGCAGACCCGGAGGACGCCTAGTGGACTACACAAAAGGACCCCACTGATGCCCGTGAAACCAAGATCATCTCAAAGAAGAAAAAGAGATGCAGCTCTATAATCAACTGCTCCTTCAAGGACTTACTGGTATCCTCTTGAGACTAACCATAGTTTCAATACAAAGAGGGACGTGTGCTAGAATTAAAGTTGACTGTTGTGTATATATTCCTGATTTATCTGGCTATATATCAGCCACCCTAGATGACATGAAAGGTCAGGTAAAAGTTATGTCTGATGATAACCTTCCTTTTAGGACTGTGGTCCTACGTGGGTGAAGGGTGATTGGTGGAAACTATATTTACCGTTGTTATAGATGCCTTGATAGCTCTGCTTTGTGGACCCTTTAGTTTACAATGTCTTATGAACTTAGTAACCCAAAGGTTGATGTCTTTCTCCCAAATTGGAGGTCGGAGAGTCAGGGTGCAATATATCCCTATGAATGATGCTCATACTATTAGTTAAGACATCAAAAGTGGGGAATGAAGGAAGAAACAGACAGAACAGGCTCCGTCTTCAAAACGGGACTCCATCTTGAGCCGGACTCCATCTGGAGCCAGACTGTGGGCTTTGAGCTATATTCCCAGTATCTATGGAAACGACATACCAACTAGAAAAGCAGGTCCACTGGATGGAAGAGCCCCAGGGCTCCTACCTAGACTCTCTGTTGCCTGAGAGAATACCCTAATTATCTGTGTAACCAAATAAAATCATAAATTCTATTATGCTTATTGGGGTATGACCACAGGCGTATTGATAATTGTCCACTGTTGACTACCAAGGCTTAAGGCATATGAATCACGGGTTAACTTTGATTGTATCTTTCTTTTCCTTTGTTCAGACTAGTTTCAGGGAATTTGGGGAGGTGGGTTTGGGCACGTACACTTAGGGTGTATAAGGTTTTCAGAAAAACTGGTCAGGGTCCTTGGCTAAGAAGAGACTCTGCCTTGGGCCCGCCAGTATAATAAACTGCAGTCCACTATCCGCATTGTCCTTCTGAGTGAGTTTGTTTCCCAGAACGCGTGGCTACAACATATGGCCCATGTCATACAACATTTGACATGTGTCAGGAAACTCCTCACTTTGAGAAGACAAATCCCATTTGGGACTACTGCGAGGACCTGTGGATCGAATCTTCTAGAGGGGAGAAGGTGCCTCGCCCTTCTGGAAGGATTCTGCTTCTCAATGCCCAGACCTTTCATGTTAGCAGGTAGTGGACGGCAGCAGGGGAACTGAGCGCTCAGGTGAGGAGGAACCCACCCAGTAGGGTGGAAGAGGGGCCTGATCACCCCCCTGGGAGGGATTAGAAGGGGCACAGACCCACAGGAGCCTGGAATTGGCAGGTGGCAACAATTGCTTGGTACACAGGTTGATGAGCATGTTAGGGCATAGCGTGGAAATTTGTGAAGGTCATTTAGGACGTGGTGTCCATGCTGTCTCGGGGAAAATTATTACCAAGCAAATGCCAGGGGATTTTTAGGAGAGGAAACTTGGTTTTTGTGTGCTTGTATTCTACCCTCCCCAAGGTGGTGTCCCAACTGCTATGAAATTCTTGACCCCCTCGGAATTGTCAGGCTAGAAGGAGGGGGATACATAAGTGAGTATAAATTGGCTTTTCCAGAGATGGCCTGGGACGTGGGATATTTAACCCATCTGTATTTTCATCCGGACCTGATCAAGCCCACCAAGGCAGAATGGACTTTAAAAGTTAAGGGAGAAACAGTCTTGGATCACGTGGTGTTCCGGTTCGGCTCTGCTGACTGGTAGGTGAAGACACGCCGATCCTCCTTCTCCCTCTGGGATCTGGCAGGTAAGGCCCTTCTCACCCCAATTAGGAAGGAGGCAAAATGGCAATTGAAGTGTCATTGAGTGGAAATATCAGAAGTACATAGGGTACCGAGAACTTCGTAGACAGAACAAAAAGGAAAAGTAGAAGAAGGTCTGAGAATGTAAGCAAGATCGGGGGAAGTTAATGTAAGGCAACTGTATTGGAGTGCATGATTAAAAATTTAAAGAAGGGATTTGGAGGAGACTGTGGGTTGAAGATGAAGCCTAACCACCTCCACATACTCTGTGAGGTTGAATGGCCCCCTATGGGAGTAGGATGGCCACCAGAGAACACCATGAACTTACAAATAGTGGAAGCAGTCTATACAGTAGTCACAGGAGAGCCAGGACACCTGGATCAATACCCATATACTGACTCATGGCTAGGATTAGCTCAAGACCCTCCTACTTGGATAAGGTTCTGTATCCAGAAGGGAAAGGGGAAAATATTAATGGCACAAAAACTGACTGATGATAAAAAAGGAAATTCTACAGGATTTGGACGGGGATGACCTGACCCCTCCCCTATACTGGGTAATGACACGCCTGCCTCCCAGTGCTCCACCAAGACCAGAGGCCGCCTTAATGCCCAATCCAGGGCCAGGTGAAGTTCCTGCAGAGGCCACTGCTCTTCTACCAGCTCTCCCGGAGTTCGTAGAGCCGCCATTTCAGCAGGCTCCAATCCCAGCAATGGAGACCTCTGGTCAATGCCCCCAGAATTCCACCTCAGCTGGACCTCCTGGACTGTATCCACCTCTCCCGCTGAGTACTGACGGGAAGGGAAAGAAAACACAGCAATTAGATAGAGGCTGCGCTCTGCCAAGGAACAGGGGGAAAGAACCCCACTACAGATGCCCCTCAGAGAGCTACAACAGCCTCCAGTTCAGGACGCATGGGGCACTACCATCAGCCCCCTGTAGCCTATTGTTACCAGCCATTTTCCTCTGAGGATATATTAAACTGGCAGAGACATGCTCCACTGTACTCGGGGGAGCCACAAGCCATGATTAGGCTAATGGAGACTATTTGTCGAACCCACCGCCCTACATAGGATGACATAATCCAACTACTAGTCTCCCTTTTCAGCCCTGAGGAAAGACACAGGATCCTACCTGAGGCCAGAAAATGGTTAAGAGCAATGGCACCAGAGGGTACTGCAAACCCGCAGCGGTGGGCAGAACTAGCCACCCCCGATAAGAGGCCCAACTGGGACTGTAACACAGAGGAAGGGAGGGGCCACCTGGAGACCTACCAGGTGGCTATTTTACAAGGCCTCAAGAGGGGAGCCCGAAAAGCTATGAGTATCGCAAAACCCTCCAAAGTGATTCAAAGGGAAAGCGAATCACCCTCTGACTTCTGCGAAAGATTGTGCGAGGCCTATAGATTCTATACACCAGTAGACCCAGCCAGAGGCTGCTGGGTCTCAGGTGGTGATAAATGCAGCCTTTGTGTCTCTAGCCTACCCTGAAAATGTCAGATAGGGGGACACTAAGTGACTCGTGAATTTTTATACATACCTGAATGCCAAGTACCTGTTAGGAAGAGACTTGCTGTCTAAACTGGGGGCACAAGAGGCCTTTCCCCCACGAAAGACCCACTGTTTGAGTGGCTCAACCATCTGTTTACTCTTCCACTCAGTAATCCCTCAAGATAAATGGAGGTTGCACAATCTCCCGGCAAGGAAACCGGACGGGCTAAACAGTCAAGAGAGAGAGTTAACAATTCCTCGAGGTCTGGGCGCAAGACAATCCCCACTCCCACTCCCACCCCCACCACCCCAGGCTTGCAAAACAAGTTCCACTGGTAATAGAACTCAAACCCCCTACAATTACGTCAGCACCCGCCTTGGGCCTGCCAGACCTTGCTAAGCCGTTTACTCTTTACATGACTGAAAAGGACAAGGTGGCTATGGGAGTGTTGTCCCAGACTATGGGGACATGGGACAGACCAGTGACTTATCTCTAATCAGCTGGACAATGTTGCCACTGGGATGCTGGAGGCTTACGGGCAGTTGCTGCGGTTGCCTTACTGGTCCGGGAGGCAACCAGGCTGATTTTGGGCCAAGATTTTTTCGTAAAAGTCCCTCATGAGGTCAGCACTCTCCTGCGAGGGGACCCCCATAAATGGCTGTCAACATCCTGGACTACTCAATACCAGGGACTGTTATGTGAGAACCCCCATGTCACTATTGAGCCTTCTCAGGCCCTGAATCTGGCCACTCTCTTTCTTGTGGGAGAAGGTGGGTCCTCACATGATTGCAAGGAAATATGCCAGCAGACTTGACTTCAGAGACTTGCCAATCCTGGACCCAGAATTGGTCCTGTACACCAAGGGCACCAGCCTGGTGAAACAAGGACAATGACTGTCGGGATATGCAGTAGTCATGGAGGAAACCATCGTTGAGACTAGCTCTCTGCCATCACACTGGTCTGCTCAACAGGCCGAACTATATGCTCTAATCCAGGCCCTCCAGCTGTCAAAAGGACAGAATCTCAGAACTGCACTGCCTGCTCACAGGTCAATGTTGCCTCGGCACAGACAGAAACCTCCAGGGATTCAGGTAAAAGGCACTCTGCCCTTCGAACACCTGGAATTGGACTTCACTGAAATGAAACCTCACCGACACTACCATTACCTGCTGGTCATAGTATGTACGTTCTCCGGATGGGTAGAAGCTTTTCCTACCCGGGCTGGAAGAGCATCAAAAGTAGCCTGGTGCCTGCTTAGGGAGATAGTTCCCAGATTTGGATTTCCTACCAGCATTGTATCAGACATTGGCCTGGCTTTTGTAGCTGATTTAGTATAACAAGTAAGCAAAACTTTAAACCTCAAGTGGAAATTACATAGGGCATACAGGCCCCAGAGTCCTGGGATGGTGGAAGGACCAACCGGACACTTAAAGAGACACTCTTCAAGTGGATCTTAGACACTCACTGTTCCTGGGTGGACTTGTTCCCGATGGCTCATCTCAGACTAGGGATGACCCCACAGTCCCATGGCTCTTCTCCATACAAAATTGTGTATGGGAGGCCCCCTCCCATAATAAAAGAGGTGTTAACAAATTTGCCTCAGATAAGGGGAGATGAGATTTCACAGCAGATGGAACAACTGGGTAAGGTAATAAATCAGGTAACTAAGCTTGTAGAAGAAAGGGTGCCATTCCCCCTTGGGGAATAGATTCACGAATTTGTGCCCAGGGATCAGGTGTGGTCAAGGACTGGAAACACGACTCATTGGCCCCACATTGGAAGGGTCCATATACTGTTGTTCTAACCAGCCCTACTGTAGATAAAGTGGTAGGTGTCACTCCCTGGATCTACCACATGAGAGTGAAGAGAGCATACCACGCAGACCCGGAGGACGCCTAGTGGACTACACAAAAGGACCCCACTGATGCCCGTGAAACCAAGATCATCTTAAAGAAGAAAAAGAGATGCAGCTCTATAATCAACTGCTGCTACAAGAACTTGCTGGTATCATCTTGAGACTAACCATAGTTTCAATACAAAGGGGGGACCTGTGCTAGAATTAAAGTTGAATGTTGTGTATATATTCCTGGTTTATCTCGCTATATATCAGCCACCCTAGATGACATGAAAGGTCAGGTAAAAGTTACATCTGATGATATTCTTCCTTTTTGGGCTTCAGTCCTATCGTGGGTTGAAGGGCAATTCGTGGAAGCTATATTTACCATTGTTATAGTTGCCTTGATAGCTCTGCTTTGTGAACCCTTTAGTTTACAACGTATTATGAAATTTGTAGCCCAAAGGTTGATGTTGTTCTCCCAAATTGGAGGTCGGAGAGTCAGGGTGCAATTATATCCCTAAGAATGATGCTCATATTATGAGTTAAAATATCAAAAGTGGGGAATGAAGGAAGAAACAGACAGAACAGGCTCCGTCTTCAAAGCTGGACTCCATCTTGAGCTGGACTCCAACTTGAGCTGGACTGTGGACTTTGAGCTGTATGCCCAATATCTATGGAAACGACATACCAAATGGAAAAGCAGGTCCACTGGATGGAAGAGCCCCAGGGCTCCTACCTAGACTCTCTGTTGCCTGAAAGAATACCCTAATTATCTGTGTAACTGAATAAAATCATAAATTCTATTATGCTTATTGGGGTGTGACCACAGGCCTATTGATAAT
Organism: Bos grunniens; assembly: GCF_055505025.1. Taxonomy (NCBI): domain Eukaryota; kingdom Metazoa; phylum Chordata; class Mammalia; order Artiodactyla; family Bovidae; genus Bos; species Bos grunniens. The sequence goes on from NC_141186.1 coordinate 36,639,864, forward strand.
TGTCCACTGTAGACTACCTAGGTTTAAGGCATATGAATTATGGGTTAACTTTGATTGTATCTTTCTTTTCCTTTGTTCAGACTAGTTTCAGGGAATTTGGGGAGGTGGGTTTGGCTTCGTACACTTAGGGTGTATAAGGTTTTCAGAAAAACTGGTCAGGGTCCTTGGCTAAGAAGAGACTCTGCCTTGGGCCCGCCGGTGTAATAAACTGCAGTCCACTATCCGCATTGTCCTTCTGAGTGAGTTTGTTCCCCAGAACGCGTGGCTACAACATATGGCCCATGTCATACAACATTTGACATGTGTCAGGAAACTCCTCACTTTGAGGAGACAAGTCCCATTTGGGACTACTTCGAGGACCTGCGGATCAAATCTTCTAGAGGGGGGAAGGCGCCTCGCCCTTCTGGAAGGATTCTGCTTCTCAATACCTGGACCTTTCATGTTAGCAGGTAGTGGACGGCAGCAGGGGAACTGAGCACTCAGGTGAGGAGGAACCCACCCGGTAGGGTGGAAGAGTGGCCTGATCACCCCCCTGGGAGGGATTAGAAGGGGCATAGACCCACAGGAGCCTGGAATAGGCTGGTGGCAACAATTGCTTGGCTCACAGGTTGACGAGTGTGTTAGGGCTTAGGAAGGACATTTATGAAGGTCATTTAGGAGGTGGTGTCCATGCCATCTCGGGGAAAATTATTACCAAGCAAACGCCAGGGGATTTTTAGGAGAAGAAACTTGGTTTTTGTGTGCTCATATTCTGCCCTCCCCAAGGTGGTGTCCCATCTGCTATGAAATCTTGACCCCCTCGGAATTGTAGGGATAGAACGAGGGGGATATATAAGTGAGTACGAATTGGCTTTTCCAGAGACGGCCTGGGACGTGGGATATTTAACCCATCTGTATTTTTATCCGCACATGATCAAGCTCACCAAGGCAGAACGGACTTTAAAAGTTAAGGGAGAAACAGTCTTGAATCACGTGGTGTTCTGGTTCAGCTGTGCTGACCAGCAGGTGAAGACACACCGATCCTCCTTCTCCCTCTGGGATCTGGCAGGTAAGGCTCTTCTCACCCCATTTAGGAAGGAGGCAAAATGGCAATTGAAGTGTCATTGAGTGGAAATATCAGAGGTACATAGGGTACCGAGAACTTCGTAGACAGAACAAAAAGGAAAAGTAGAAGAAGGTCTGAGAAGGTAAGCAAGATCGGGGGTAGTGAATCTAAGGCAACTGTATTGGAGTGCATGATTAAAAATTTAAAGAAGGGATTTGGAGGAGACTATGGGGTGAAGATGAAGCCTAAACACCTCCACACTCTGTGAGGTCGAATGGCCCCCTATGGGAGTAGGATGGCCACCAGAGAACACGATGAACTTACAAATAGTGGAAGCAGTCTATACAGTAGTCACAGGAGAGCCAGGACACCTGGATCAATATCCACATACTGACTCATGGCTAGGGTTAGCTCAAGACCCTCCTACTTGGACAAGGTTCTGTATCCAGAAGGGAAAGGGAAAAATATTAATGGCACAAAAATTGACTGATGATAAAAAAGGAAATTCTACAGGATTTGGATGGGGATCCCCTATACTGGGTAATGACACGCCTGCCTCCCAGTGCTCCACCAAGACCAGAGGCCGCCTTAATGCCCAATCCAGGGCCAGGTGAAGTTCCTGCAGAGGCCACTGCTCTTCTACCAGCTCTCCCGGAGTTCGTAGAGCCGCCATTTCAGCAGGCTCCAATCCCAGCAATGGAGACCTCTGGTCAATGCCCCCAGAATTCCACCTCAGCTGGACCTCCTGGACTGTATCCACCTCTCCCACTGAGTACTGATGGGAAGGGGAAAGAAAACACAGCAGTTAGATAGAGGCTGCGCTCTGCCAAGGAACAGGGGGAAAGAACCCCACTACAGATGCCCCTCAGAGAGCTACAACAGCCTCCAGTTCAGGACGCATGGGGCACTACCATCAGCCCCCTGTAGCCTATTGTTACCAGCCATTTTCCTCTGAGGATATATTAAACTGGCAGAGACATGCTCCACTGTACTCGGGGGAGCCACAAGCCATGATTAGGCTAATGGAGACTATTTGTCGAACCCACCGCCCTACATAGGATGACATAATCCAACTACTAGTCTCCCTTTTCAGCCCTGAGGAAAGACACAGGATCCTACCTGAGGCCAGAAAATGGTTAAGAGCAATGGCACCAGAGGGTACTGCAAACCCGCAGCGGTGGGCAGAACTAGCCACCCCCGATAAGAGGCCCAACTGGGACTGTAACACAGAGGAAGGGAGGGGCCACCTGGAGACCTACCAGGTGGCTATTTTACAAGGCCTCAAGAGGGGAGCCCGAAAAGCTATGAGTATCGCAAAACCCTCCAAAGTGATTCAAAGGGAAAGCGAATCACCCTCTGACTTCTGCGAAAGATTGTGCGAGGCCTATAGATTCTATACACCAGTAGACCCAGCCAGAGGCTGCTGGGTCTCAGGTGGTGATAAATGCAGCCTTTGTGTCTCTAGCCTACCCTGAAAATGTCAGATAGGGGGACACCAAGTGACTCGTGAATTTTTATACATCCCTGAGACTCCAGTACTTTGGCCACCTCATGGGAAGAGTTGACTCATTGGAAAAGACTCTGATGCTGGGAGGGATTGGGGGCAGGAGGAGGAGGGGACGATAGAGGATGAGATGGCTGGATGGCATCACTGACTTGATGGATGTGAGTCTGAGTGAACTCCGGGAGTTGGTGATGGACAGGGAGGCCTGGTGTGCTGCAATTCATGGGGTCGCAAAGAGTCGGACACGACTGAGCGGCTGATCTGATCTGAATGCCCAGTACCTTTGTTAGGAAGAGACTTGCTGTCTAAATTGGGGGTACAAGTGACCTTTCTCCCCACGAAAGACCCACTGTTCAAGTGGGCTCAACCACCTGTTTACTCTTCCACTCAGTAATCCCTCAAGATAAATGGAGGTTGCACAATCTCCTGGCAAGGAAACCGGACGGGCTAAACAGTCAAGAGAGAGAGTTAACAACAATTCCCCGAGGTCTGGGCGCAAGACAACCCACCACTCCACCCCTCCCCAAGCTTGCAAAACAAGTCCTACTGGTAATAGAACTCAAACCCCGTACAATTATGTCAACACCGCCTTGGGCCTGCCAGACCTTGCTAAGCCGTTTACTCTTTACATGACTGAAAAGGACAAGGTGGCTATGGGAGTGTTGTCCCAGACTATGGGGACATGGGACAGACCAGTGACTTACCTCTAATTAGCTGGACAAAGTTGCCACTGGGATGTTGAAATGCTTATGGGCAGTTGCCACAGTTGCCTTACTGGTCCGGGAGGCAACCAAGCTGATTTGGGGCCAAGATTTGTTCGTAAAAGTCCCTCATGAGGTCAACACTCTCCTGCGAGGGGACCCCCATAAATGGCTGTCAACATCCTGGACTACTCAATACCAGGGACTGTTATGTGAGAACCCCCATGTCACTATTGAGCCTTCTCAGGCCCTGAATCTGGCCACTCTCTTTCTTGTGGGAGAAGGTGGGCCCTCACATGATTGCAAGGAAATATGCCAGCAGCCCTGACTTGAGAGACCAGCCAATCCCAGACCCAGAATTGGTCCTGTACACCAAGGGCACCAGCCTGGTGAAACAAGGACAATGACTGTCGGGATATGCAGTAGTCATGGAAGAAACCATCGTTGAGGCTAGCTCTCTGCCATCACACTGGTCCGCTCAACAGGCCGAACTATATGCTCTAATCCAGGCCCTCCAGCTGTCAAAAGGACAGAATCTCAGAACTGCACTGCCTGCTCACAGGTCAATGCTGCCTCTCGGCACAGACAGAAACCTCCAGGGATTCAGGTAAAAGGCACTCTGCTCTTCGAACACCTGGAATTGGACTTCACTGAAATGAAACCTCACCGACACTACCATTACCTGCTGGTCATAGTATGTACGTTCTCCGGATGGGTAGAAGCTTTTCCTACCCGGGCTGGAAGAGCATCAAAAGTAACCTGGTGCCTGCTTAGGGAGATAGTTCCCAGATTTGGATTTCCTACCAGCATTGTATCAGACATTGGCCTGGCTTTTGTAGCTGATTTAGTATAACAAGTAAGCAAAACTTTAAACCTCAAGTGGAAATTACATAGGGCATACAGGCCCCAGAGTCCTGGGATGGTGGAAGGACCAACCGGACACTTAAAGAGATACTCTTCAAGTGGATCTTAGACACTCACTGTTCCTGGATGGACTTGTTCCCGATGGCTCATCTCAGGCTAGGGATGACCCCACAGTCGCATGGCTCTTCTCCATACAAAATTGTGTATGGGAGGCCCCCTCCCATAATAAAAGAGGTGTTAACAAATTTGCCTCAGGTAAAGGGAGATGAGATTTCACAGCAGATGGAACAACTGGGTAAGGTAATAAATCAGGTAACTAAGCTTGTAGAAGAAAGGGTGCCATTCCCCCTTGGGGAATAGATTCACGAATTTGTGCCCAGGGATCGGGTGTGGTCAAGGACTGGAAACACGACTCATTGGCCCCACATTGGAAGGGTCCATATACTGTTGTTCTAACCAGCCCTACTGCAGTTAAAGTGGCAGGTGTCACTCCTGGATTTACCACACAAGCGTGAAGAGAGCATACCACGCAGACCTGGAGGACGCCTAGCGGACTACACAAAAGAACCCCACTGATGCCCGTGAAACCAAGATCATCTTAAAGAAGAAAAAGAGATGCAGCTCTATAATCAACTGCTCCTTCAAGAACTTGCTGGTATCATCTTGAGACTAACCATAGTTTCAATACAAAGGGGGACCTGTGCTAGAATTAAAGTTGAATGTTGTGTATATATTCCTGATTTATCTGGCTATATATCAGCCACCCTAGATGACATGAAAGGTCAGGTAAAAGTTATGTCTGATGACAGTCTTCCTTTTTGGACTTCGGTCCTACGTGGGTGAAGGGCGATTGGTGGAAACTATATTTACCATTATTATAGCTGCCTTGATAGCTCTGCTTTGTGGACCCTTTAGTTTACAACATCTTATGAACTTAGTAACCCAAAGGTTGATGTTGTTCTCCCAAATTGGAGGTCGGAGAGTCAGGGTGCAATATACCCCTATGAATGATGCTTATACTATTAGTTAAGACATCAAGAACGGGGAGTGAAGGAGGAAACAGACAGAACAGGCTCCATCTTCAAAGCTGTACTCCATCTTGAGCTGGACTTGGACTTTTAGCTATATGCTCAGTATCTCTTGAAACGACAAACCAAGTGGAAAAGCAAGCCCCCTGGATGGAGAGCCCCAGGGCTCATACCTAGACTCTCTGTTGTCTAAAAGAGTACTCTAATTATCTGTGTAACCGAGTAGAATCATAAATTGTATTATTCTTATTGGGGTATGACCACAGGCCTATTGATAATTGTCCATTGTTAGCTACCTAGGCTTAAGGCATATGAATCACGGGTTAACTTTGATTGTATCTTTCTTTTCCTTTGTTCAGACTAGTTTCAGGGAATTTGGGGAGTTTGGTTTGGACAAGTACGCTTAGGGTATATAAGGTTTTCAGAAAAACTGGTCAGGATTCTTGGCTAAGAGGAGATTCCGCCTTTGGCCCACCAGTGTAATAAACTGCACTCCACTATCTACATTGTCCTTCTGAGTGAGTTTGTTTTCCAGAACACGTGGCTATGACACTGGGAGCAAATTGTCATAATGGGAAGAGCACTACAGTGGGAATCAGAAAGCCTGTGTTTGAATTCTGGGAACCCTTTAGTCTAACCTCCATTCCTTGGTTCTCTGTCTGTAAAATGTGCATGACATGAACCGTGGTCTGGTTGTCCATTTCTCTCCTCTTCCTCTGGCAGAGCTTGCTAAGCAGTGGAAAGCGTGCAGCCTTTCTCACCTGGCAGAGCCTGCCAGTTAACGGTGATGGCTCTTTGTCCCATACCTCTCATCCCCATGCAGGTGTCAGGACATAGTCCTTCCCACAGGTTCAGGTGAAGACAGGGGAAGGGGGTGGCAGAAGATGGCATGACTTTGCACTCACATTGGTTCTCTGGATTCCTGAGGACACATTGGTATTGCACAATGAGTGGTCCTGGTGGAAGAGAAGGAAGCATATGGGAGTAGGGAGCACCACCACATGCCGTGATGATGTGGAGAGATGGCTGAGTAGTCAGATGCATGCTTGGGATCTAGCTCTGTGGTCTCCATCTGTGTGACCACTGGGGAGAGATTTCGTCTCTGCATTCCAATCCTTTCTCCTACTGTGAGTGCAGGATTAGATTCCATGTTCACTGAGCCGTCCTCTTTCCCTAGATTTATTGATTGATGCAGACTTAAGCCAAAGACCAGCGAGGCCTTTAAAAAAAATTTGTTTAATCTGAAATCATTTCCTCCTTTTGCAGACTTGGATGTTTCTTTGGAATTATGGAAGCAAAGTTTGATCTTTCCTTATGCTGCATTCAACAGCTTAATACTGATATGGTCTCAGAAGGTAAGGAAGTTGCATTGTGTGCATGCTGCTCATACTTCACATATTTAAAGGCTGAATTCTTAAATCTTTTGTGCTGCTGCTGTCTAAAAAATCTGGTGGTAATTCATCTGAATATCTCTTACTCAGTGTCTTTGCAGTACATTGTGTTTTATATTCTCCTTTTGACTCTCCATGGCTCAATCTTCTGATAGAATTCCTGGGTTCATTGACTCAAGTCTTACACTGTTCTTTTTCCTGTATTGGCTTATCAGGTAAGAAAGCACAGTCATCAGAGGGCAAATCAAGAAGAGTTTGGGACTATATCCGTTCTTGTCTCCTGATTAGCTGTACCTCAGATGATACCCAGAGACAGAATCTTGATCTTCCCCAAATTTCTCAGGTATTGAATAGACAGAAATTAAAGAAATGCCCACTGCTCTAGTCATGAACTGTCATGGTCTGAGCAGACCTGGTTGCATTATTGGTCAATATCTATTTCCACCCTTTTAAAGTTAGTTTTTAAAGAAATTGACTTGCTTGGTAGTATCCAGTGATTTGAAGACTGTCTTTTAAAAAATGATTCTCTTTTAAATGGACATCTCAGCTTGTCAGGCAGTATTTCTTCTTAAAATATGGTTTTTACTTTCAAAGATTTTGTTCCACATATATACTAACCTTGCCCTTTGCTAAGATTTCTTGAGGGAACCTTTATTTTCCAGTTATGATTATGCCAATTTTGTACATTGTGCAATAACGTATTAGAGGAATTTAATAAATATTTTTTTAATAGTTAGCCCTGGGTTATACTTCAGTGGGAATAACAGAAAAAATTCCCCAATAGCCATGGTTTAATAAAAGGTTGAAGTGAATTTCTTTTTCATACTTAAGAAGTTAGAGGAAGTCCACCCAGGAATGCCACAATGGCATATGGCATCAGAGAGGAAGATTTCTTTCATCCTTTGCTTCTGTCAGGTGTATTTTTTGCTCCATGTATATCTCATTGTTCAAGACGGCTGCTTACTTGAAGCAATTGCCTGACTACTCTAACCAACACTAACAGAAAGTAGCAGCAAATGGCACTCCCCGTCGCTTTAAGGAAAATTCATAAAAGTTGCACACACACTGGTTTTGCTTATATCCCATAAGTATATTTGAGCCAAGGTTATGATTAATTGTGAAGGGGTCTAGGGAGTGTAGAGTTTATTTCAGGTTGCTTTGTGCACAGCTAAAAAGCAAGTGTTCTTTTCTGTTTTTTAATTGAAGTAGAGTTGATTTGCAATGTTGTTTGCAAAATTTGTACTCTGTTTCTGGTGTATAGCAAAGTGATTCACTTGTATACGTGTATATGTGTGTGTGTGTGTGTGTGTGTATTCTTTTTCACATTCTTTTCCCATTATAGGTTATTACAAGATAATGAATATAATCCCTTTGCTATACAGTGAGTCTTTGTTGGTTATCTACTTTATATACAGAAGTGTGTGTATGTTAATCCAAACCCCTAATTTGTCCCTTCTTCATCCTCTTTCCCCTTTGGTAACCATAAGTTTGTTTTCTGTATCTGTGAGTCTATTTCTGTTTTGTAAATAAGTTAATTTGTATCATTTTTTTAGATTCCACATATAAGTGATGTCGTATGATACCTGTCTTACTTCACTTAGTATGATGATCTCTAGGTCCATTCATGTTGCTGTGAATGGTATTATTTCATTCTTTTTATCTCTGTGTAATATTTCATTGTGTGTATATGAAGCATCTTCTTTACTCATTCATCTGTTGATGGACATTTATGTTGCCTCTATGTCTTGGCTATTGTAAATGGTGCTACTGCAAACATTGGGCTGCAGGTATCTTTTCAAATTAGAGTTTTTATCTTTTCTGGATATATGCCCAGGAGTGGGAATGCTGGATCATATGGCTATGATATTTTCAGATAAAGTAACCTCCATACTGTTTTCCATAGTGGTTGCACCCATATACATTGCCACCAACAGTGTAAGAGGCTTCCGTTTTCTCTCCACCCTCTGCAGCATATATTATTTGTAAACTTTATGATGATGGCCATTTTGACTGGAGTGAGGTGGTACCTCATTGTCATTTTGATTTGCATTTCTCTAATAATTAGTAATTTTTTAATTTAATTTTTTTTTGGAAAATTGCTTTATAATGTTATGTTGGTTTCTGCCACACAACAACACAAATCAGCCATAATTATACATATATCCTTTCCCTGTTGCACCTCCCTTCTCTCCCCATCCCATCCCACTAAGTTGTCACAGCGTGCCAGGCTGGGCTCCCTGTGTTATGTAGCAACATCCTACCAGCTATTTAACACGTGATAATGTATATATGTCAATGTTACTGTCTCCATTTGTCTCACCTGCTCCTTCCCCCCACTGTGTCTACTGAGATGTAGACCATTATCTGCATCTGCATCTCCACTCCTTCCCTGCAAATAGGTTCATCAGTACCACTTTTCTAGATTTCCATATAAATGCATTAATATACAATGTTTGCTTTTCTCTTTTTGGCTTGTTTACTCTGTATAACAGGCTCTAGGTTCATCCACCTCACTACCACTGACTCAAATTCACTCCTTCTTTTTGGCAGAGTATTATTCCTTTGTATAGATGGACCACATGTTCTTTATCCATTCTTCTGTCAATGGACATCTAGGTTGTTTCCATGTCCTGGCTATTGTAAATAGTGCTGCAATGAACATTGGAATACATGTGTCTTTTAGAATTGTGGTTTTCTCAGTATATATGCCCAGTAGTGGGATTGCTGGGTCATATGGTAAATTTATTCCTAGTTTTTTAAGGAATCTCTGTACTGTTTTCCATAATGACTGTATCAGTTTACATTCCCACCAACGGGGCAGGAGTGTTCCCTTTTTTCCACACCCTCTACAGCATTTATAGTTTGTACATTTTTTTGATGATGGCCTTTCTGATTGGTATGAAGTGATATCTCATAGTAATTTTGATTTATATTTCGCTAATGATTAGTGATGTTGAGCATCTTTTCATGTATTTATTGACCATCAGTATGTCTTCCTTGGAGAATGTCTGTTTAGATCTGCCCATTTTTTATTTGGGCTGTTTGTTTTTCTGATACTGAATTGTATGCGCTGCTTATATATTTCGGAAACTAATCCTTTGTCAGTTGCTTCATTTGCAATTATTTTCTCCCATTCTGAGGGTTGTCTTTTCATCTTGTTAATAGTTTCCTTTGCTGTGCAAAAGCTTTTATGTTTAATTAGATCCAATTTATCTTAATTTTTATTTTCATTACTCTAGGAGGTGGGTCAAAGAGGATCTTGCTGTGATTTATGGCAAAGAGTGTATTGCCTATATTTTCCTGTAAGATCTTTATAGTTTCTGGCCTTATATTTAAGTCTTTAACCCATTTTGAGTTTATTTTTGTGTGTTGTATTAGGAAATGTTCTAGTTTCTTTCTTTTACATGTAGCTATTCAGTTTTCCTAGCATCACTTATTGAAGAGGCTGTCTTTTCTCTATTGTATATCTTGCCTCCCTTGTCAAAGATAAGGTGCCCATAGGTGCATGGGTTTATCTCTGGGCTTTCTGTCATGTTCCATTGGTTTACATCTCTGCTTTTGTGCCAGTACCATACTGACTCAATGACTGTAACTTTGTAACATAGACTGACGTTTGGAAGGTTGATTTATTCAGCTTTGGCTATTCAGGGTCTTTTGTGTTCCTACACAAGTTGTGAAATCTTTTGTTCTAGTTCTGTGAAAAATACCATTGGTAGTTTGATATGGATTGCATTGCATTGTAGATTGTTTTGCAATCCAAAAACATGGTATGTCTCTCTGTTTTTGTTGCTGTATATTTCTTTCATTAGTGTCTGATAGTTTTCTGCATACAGGTGTTTTATCTCTTTTGGTCTGTTTATTCCTAGGTAATTGATATACAACTTACAGCATTGTGATCAGGAAAAATGCTTGATACAATTCCAATTTTTAAAAATTTACCCAGGCTTGATTTGTGACCGAAGATGTGACATATCCTAAAAAACATTCCGTGTGCACTTGAGAAAAAGGTGAAATATACTCTTTTTGGATGAAATATCCTATAGATATCAATTAGATATTTTGGACATCTTTTCATGTTCCTGTTGGCCATTTGTGTATCTTTTTAGGAGAAATGTCCAGAAATGTCCAAACAAACCAATCAAAAGTACCCAATTTTTTATTGGTTTGTTTGTTTTGGTATTGAGCTGTCTGAGCTGTTTGCCTATTGAGAGAAGGTAGAGAGGATTTTAAGAGAAGAATCAGTAGCCTCTCATCAAGTGCTGTACCCCAAGCCATGTAGGATGCTAAATAATCAGAGAACATAGCCCAGTCTAAAATTCCCTCCCATACTTAGTCTCTGCTTATCTTTTGAGATTCATTTTTCAATCATCTCTTCATAAACATTCTAATCTCCTATGCATTGACCTTCTCTCAATTCATCCCATTACTCTTTCTTAGCATTGAATCTTTATGTTGTTTCTTTGGTCTAAACTGCTCTCCTCTTTTCCTACCCTCCATATAAAACACTGATTTTTTTTTTTCTAAATTTTCTCTCAAGTTCCATATCCTCAAGGAACATTTTGCTGGTTCTGTGTGTGTAAGGTTCTGTAGTCACATATTTTCATTGAACCATATTCCTTTAGAGCATTGATCACTGTCTCCTATTGATCAAATGTACTCCTATTCATGTCTTTATCTGATGACCATCCCTCCTCTCACTTAGACTGTAAGTGCTGCTTGAAGGTAGAGATGATGCCTGTGTTTTTCATTGCCAAACCTACTGTGACCATCAGGATCCTGAACATATGATTGAAAATTAATAAATATACATTGAGCAAAATGAAATGTATCAATATATTTTGTGTGCTAAGATGCTCAGTTGACTCTGACTCTTTGTGACCCCATGGACTGTAGCCCACCAGGCTCCTCCACCCATGGGATTCTCCCAGCAAGAACACTGGAGTAGGGTACCATTTCCTCGTCCTGGGGGGTCTTCCTGACCAGGGACTGAACCTGCGTCTCTGGTGTATCCTGCATAGGGAAGTGGATTCTTTACCACTAGTGCCACCTGGGAAGCTCTGAGCAAAAAAAAAAATAAGTTTTACTAGGGTAGTACAATGCAGAGTTTACTTAGTATATGCAAGAAATGCATGCAAATGGCTAAATGAATTAAAAAATTAAGAGAGAGAGCAACCTAGTGAATCCAAGGCTTCCAGTTATGAAAAGTTCCATTTTTCCCTTCTGCTGATTTTTTTTTGATTGGCATTTAGAATTAGCTTAATAGTAAATCTCATCTCCATATTAGGAAAAGTGGTGTTTTCTCTCAGTTGTCAGTTAGCTTTACAATGTTCCTATTGAGTATTTTGTTCCTGTTTTGATCTGATTTTGCAAGTAAGGGACTGTGGTTCTGTCTGTACCAGGTGTGAGTGACTTCACTCTCCATATTCTCAGATTCTGTACCCTCTGTTCTCTTAGATACTTCACTCTCAGAATCTCATTTTATTTTATTTTTTAATATAAATTTATTTATTTTAATTGGAGGCTAATTACTTTACAATATTGTATTGGTTTTGCCATACATTGATATGAATCCACACGGGTGTACATGTGTTCCCCACCCTGGACCCCCTCCCACCTCCCTCTCCAAACCATTCCTCTGGGTCATCTCAGTGCACCAGCCCCAAGCATCCTGTGTCATGCATTGAACCTGGACTGGTGATTTGTTTCACATACGATAATATGCATGTTTCAATGCCATTCTCCCAGATTATCCCACCCGCGCCCTCTCCCACAGAGTCCAAAAGACTGTTCTATACATCCGTGTCTCTTTTGCTGTCTCACACACAGGGTTATCCTTACCATCTTTCTAAATTCCATATATATGTGTTAGTATACTGTATTGGTGTTTCTCTTTCTGGCTTACTTTACTCTGTATAATAGGCTCCAGTTTCATCCACTTCATTAGAACTGATTCAAATGTATTCTTTTTAATGGCTGAGTAATACTCCGTTGTATATATGTACCACAGCTTTCTTATCCATTCATCTGCTGATGGACATCTAGGTTGCTTCCATGTCCTGGATATTATAAACAGTGCTGCGATGGACATTGGGGTACACGTGTCTCTTTCAATTCTGGTTTCCTCGGGGTGTATTCCCAGAAGTGGGACTCCTGGGTCATATGGCAGTTCTATTTCCAGATTTTTAAGGAATCTCTACACTGTTCTCCATAGTGGCTGTACTAGTTTGCATTCCCACCAACAGTGTAAGAGAGTTCCCTTTTCTCCGCACCCTCTCCAGCATTTATTGCTTGTAGACTTTTGGATCGCAGCCATTCTGACTGGCGTGAAATGGTACCTCATTGTGCTTTTGATTTGCATTTCTCTGATAATGAGTGATATTGAGCATCTTTTCATGTGTTTGTTAGCCATCTGTATGTCTTCTTTGGAGAAATGTCTGTTTAGTTCTTTGGCCCACTTTTTGATTGGGTCATTTATTTTCCTGGAATTGAGCTGCAGGAGTTGCTTGTATATTTTTGAGATTAATTCTTTGTTCATTGCTTCATTTGCTATTATTTTCTCCCATTCCAAAGGCTGTCTTTTCACCTCGCTTATAGTTTCCTTTGTTGTGCAGAAGCTTTTAATTTTAATTAGATCCCATTTGTTTATTTTTGCTTTTATTTCCAATATTCTTGGAGGTGGGTCATAGAGGATCCTGCTGTGGTTTATGTCAGAGAGTGTTTTGCCTATATTCTCCTCTAGGAGTTTTATAGTTTCTGGTCTTACGTTTAGATCTTTAATCCATTTTGAGTTTATTTTTGTGTATGGTGTTAGAAAGTGTTCTAATTTCATTCTTTTACAAGTGGTTAACTAGTTTTCCCATCACCATTTGTTAGAGATTGTCTTTTCTCCATTGTATATTCTTGCCTCCTTTGTCAAAGATGAGGTGTCCATAGGTGTGTGGATTTATCTCTGGGCTTTCTATTTTGTTCCCTTGATCTATATTTCTGTCTTTGTGCTAGTACCATACTGTTTTGATGACTGTGGCTTTGTAGTAGAGCCTGAAGTCAGGTAGGCTGATTTCTCCAGTTCCATTCTTCTTTCTCAAGATTTCTTTGGCTATTAGAGGTTTTTTGTATTTCCGTACAAATTGTGAAATTATTTGTTCTAGTTCTCTGAAAAATACCGTCGGTAGCTTGATAGGGATTGCATTGAATCTATAGATTTCTTTGGATAGTATACTCATTTTCACTATATTGATTCTTCTGATCCATGAACACGGTATATTTCTCCATCTATTAGTGTCCTCTTTGATTTCTTTCACCAGTGTTTTATAGTTTTCTATATATAGGTCTTTTGTTTCTTTAGGTTGATATATTCTTAAGTATTTTATTCTTTTCATTGCAATGGTGAATGGAATTGTTTCCTTAATTTCTCTTCCTATTTTATCATTTATTACTGTATAGGAATGCAAGGGATTTCTGTGTGTTGATTTTATATCCTGCATCTTTACTATATTCATTGATTAGCTCTAGTAATTTTCTGGTGGAGTCTTTAGGGTTTTCTATGTAGAGGATCATGTCATCTGCAAACAGTGAGAGTTTTACTTCTTCTTTTCCAATTTGGATTCCTTCTATTTCTTTTTCTGCTCTGATTGCTGTGGCCAAAACTTCCAAAACTATGTTGAATAGTAATGGTGAGAGTGGGCACCCTCGTCTTGTTCCTGACTTTAGGGGAATTGCTTTCAATTTTTCACCATTGAGGATAATGTTTGCTGTGGGTTTGTCATATATAGCTTTTATTATGTTGAGGTATATTCCTTCTATTCCTACTTTCTGGAGGGTTTTTGTCATAAATGGATATTGAATTTTGTCAAAGGCTTTCTCTGCATCTATTGAGATAATCCTATGGCTTTTAGTTTTCAATTTGTTAATGTGGTATATTACATTGATTGACTTGCAGATATTGAAGAACGCTTGCATCCCTGGGATAAAGCCCACTTGGTCATGATGTATGATCTTTTTAATGTGTTGTTAGATTCTGATTGCTAGAATTTTGTTAAGGAGTTTTGCATCTATGTTCATCAGTGATATTGGCCTGTAGTTTTCTTTTTTTGTGTCATCTTTGTCAGGTTTTGGTATTAGGGTGATGGTGGCCTCATAGAATGAGTTTGGAAGTTTACCTTCCTCTGAAATTTTCTGGAAGAGTTTGAGTAGGATAGGGGTTAGCTCTTCTCTAAATTTTTGGTAGAATTCAGCTGTGAAGCCGTCTGGATCTGGGCTTTTGTTTGCTGGAATATTTCTGATTACAGTTTCAATTTCCATGCTTGTGATGAGTCTGTTAAGATTTTCTATTTCTTCCTGGTTCAGTTTTGGAAAGTTGTACTTTTCTAAGAATTTGTCCATTTCTTCCACGTTGTCTATTTTATTGGCATATAATTGCTGATAGTAGTCTCTTATGATCCTTTGTATTTCTGTGTTGTCTGTTGTAGAATCTCATTTTAAAATGGGCTTGATACAGAAAGAAAAACACCAATACAGTGTACTAACACATATATATGGAATTTAGAAAGATGGTAATGATAACCCTATATGCAAGGCAGCGAAAGAGACACAGATGTATAGAACAGTCTTTTGGACTCTGTAGGAGAAGGTGAGGGTGGGAAGATCTGAGAGAATAGCATTGAAACATGTATATTATTATATATGAAATAGATCACCAGTCCAGGTTCAATGCATGAGACAGGGTGCTCAGGGCTGGTGCACTGGGATGACCCAGAGGGATGGGATTGAGAGGGAGGTCGGAGGGGGGTTCAGGATGGGGAATACATGTAAACCCATGGCTGATTCATATCAATGTATGGCAAAAAAAATTACAATATTGTAAAGTAATTAGCCTCTGACTAAAATAAAAAAATAATGAAAATTAAAAAGTGAAAAAAAAATAAAATGGGCTTGATAAGAGTATCTAACTCTTAAGTATTACACTGATTTGGATGGGCCATGCTGCACTGACAAGTCCCCCAAAACTTTGGTGCTCAATCTGACAAAGCTTTACTTCTCATTTAAATCTCCCAAGAGTCAGGTAACTCCCCAAAGCAACTACTCTCCATTCACTGGCTTTGTGGTAATCTAGGTGACCTCAGTCTTGTGACATTGTCCTTTTAATGCAACTTCCAGGAATGGGAGAGGAAGCTGGAAGAAAAGGGGTCATCATTCCCCAGGCTTTAAATGCTTCAGGTGGGAGGGGAAACGTGACACATCTCCTCACAGCCCATTTATCAGAACTACTCCCATCACCTCCTCTAAAGCCAGAGGACAGCGAAGTGTGGGCAAGCACATGGATTTCAGTTCAGTTCAGTCGCTCAGTCATGTCTGACTCTTTGCGACCCCATGGACTGTAGCATACCAGGCATCCCTGTCCATCACCAACTCCTGGAGCTTACTCAAACTCTTGTCCATCAAGCCACTAATTCCATCCAACCATTGTCCCCTTCTCCTCCTGCCTTCAATCTTTCCCAGCATCAGTCTTTTCACATGAGTCAGTTCTTTGCATCAGGTGGCCAAAGTATTGGAGTTTCAGCTTCAGCATCAGTCCTTCCAATGAATATTCAGGACTGATTTATTTTAAGATGGACTGGTTGGATCTCCTTGCAGTCCAAGGGACTCTCAAGAGTCTTCTCCAACACCGCAGTTCAAAAGCATCAATTCTTTGGTGCTCAGCTTTGCTTATGGTCCAACTCTCACATCTGTACATGACTACTGGAAAAACCATAGCTTTGACTAGACAGATCCTTGTCGGCAAAGTAAGGTTTTTAATATGCTGTCTAGGTTGGTCATAGCTTTTCTTCCAAGGAGCAAGCGTCTTTTAAATTCATGGCTGTAATCACTATCTGCAGTGATTTTGGAGCCCCCTCAAGAATAAAGTTTCTCACTGATACCATTGTTTCCCCATTTATTTGCCATGAAGTGATATGACTGGATGCCATGATCTTAGTTTTCTGAATGTTGAATTTTAAGCCAACTTTTTCACTCTCCTCTTTCAATTTCATCAACATGCTCTTTAGTCTTCTTTGCTTTCTGCCAGAAGGGTGGTGTCATCTGCGTGTCTGAGGTTACTAATATTTCTCCCAGCAATTTTGATTCCAGCTTATGCTTCATCCAGTCCAGCATTTTGCATGATGTACTCTGTATATAAGTTAAATAAGCAGGGTGACAATATGCAGCCGTGACATACTCCTATCCTGATTTTGAACCAGTCTGTTGTTCCATGTCCACTTCTAACTGTTGCTTCTTGACCTGCATACAGACTTCTCAGAAGGCAGGTCAGGTGGTCTAGTATTCCCATCTCTTGAAGAATTTTCTACAGTTTGTTGTGATTCACACAGTCAAAGGCCTTGGTGTAGTCCATAAAGCAGAAGTAGATATTTTTCCGGAACTCTTGTACTTTCTCAATGATCCAGCATGGGTTTCAGTGGGCAATAAATATATCAGCCATGGGGTAACACCAGGGGTTAATTAATTGATGATGATGATGACATTCTGATAGATATTTCATTAAGAGCACAAGTTTGATTTCTCTTTATCCCTCACACCCACCTTCCCACTTAGAAACAAGCAGCAATTAACACCACAAATACCCTAAATATTATGTTTGCTAAGTAACAGAACACTAAGGAAAAAATAGAAGCCAGCATTCATTGAGTGATGGCTGTGATGATGATGATGGGGTTCCTATGAGGGAGGAAGAAATGGCAGTTAATGCACTGGAAAATTTTTCAGGGCTTGTCCTGCTATGTAGAACAAGTAGGATTTGAGAAGTAGAGAAAGTAGTTGAGATGGAGGAAGTGGGGAGTTCCTAAAACATAAGCAGTGTCCCCAAGGTCTTACAATGCCATCTGTGACCACTGGGGAATTATATGTGGTGAGACCAATAGAAAGAGCTGAGATGGACATGAGGATCCTTGTGAGGGAAGTGTCTCAAGTATTAAGTGACTGATTATACAGTTGTCTTCAATTAGATGCTATGATTTTCCTTCACTCTATTCCTAGTTTTGTCCTCATGCTCTCTCTCTGCTCCTCCCACTTTCAACATATCAGATCCCAAAGACAGGAAAATAGTCACATTTTTGTGATCTGTTGGTCTGATGTGCAGTGAATGAAGAAAGCCTTTGCCTCCACTCCTCCAAACCTACTCTATAATTTTTGTACATTTTGTAATAAAATTATGGGGAAAGGCTTTGAAACAAAAATATCTTTGTATTTTTTTTTATGCTTTCATCGGATCTCCTTGTTACTCTCTAACAGCTGACAGGGTTGGGTCAGCTTTAACTGGGCCTCTATTTTTCTCATCTATTTTAGGAAAATAGGTTTGTGAGGAGACTTCTGATTTGTCTTTTCATTTGTTGTTTTTCAAATTTTCATAGAGTGAGCAAATGTCATTTGACTTTGTTCCCTTTTCCTTTTGTGAGTAAAATGTCCTTTTTTGTCTCTATGGAAACCCTCTGGAAGTGCTACCAGTATTTCTGGTAGAAGCCACTGATGCTTTATGTTTGAATTATTTCTTCCTGCTGGAAATCTGAGGCATTATCATTTGATTGGGCAAAATCTCTGAGAGTGTCTCTTCTAAAAGTCAAGTTTCTCATGGAACCACAAGAAGAAGGCAAAGATACAAAACTCATGGTGGAACTTAAGGTGAGGGATGGTTTCCAGGGTGTCTTCACCAGAGGGTGAAGCTCCATGATGAGTCTGAAGAAGTTCAGAGTGGGAACAGCACCCCAGGTTGGACATGGTGGCTGCCAGCATCATGGGCAGCACATCATGGGCAGATCTTTCTGTATGTGATTAGGAGCACAAATGAAGGCTCTAGGGGGAGTGGATCAGTACATTCATCATAGGAATTGATCTTCTCATGCTTTCTTTATGCAGGCTGGAATATATTAAACTAAAAACCAATCCATCATGGCCTTTCCAAGGTACAGGCACCTTGCCTAGAAAATGAAAAGGGAAGGAAAGGAATTACATCAGGTGGTAAAGGTTATTGCTCTCAGACCAGCCGAATTAATGAGTGCTTGGAAGAGGTCTGGCAGCCAAGTGGATTGTTGGCTTGTTGGTATCACTCTAGTGGTTGGGGATTTTGAGATAATGGGAAAAGTGGAGAGGACTGGGGCATTATAGGCTGAGAGAGGGCAGACTGTATCAGAAGCCAATGAGAGCAGAGAGCTTAGATGTCATTAAAAAAATGACCTGACTAGCCACAAAGATTGATTATAAGAAAAGAAAGAAAAGGAAAAGAGCTTTTGCCTCAATCAGGTGGTAATTTATTTACTGTTTAATATAATGAGAAATACAAATGAGATTTTGGGTTAGAAAGAGGGATTTCAGGTATGACCATCAATGGAAACTTAAAATAGAGCTTCCCAAATCCATTAGCCAAACAGGCATGGCAGCTTAGCAGTGTGTGCCTAAGCAGGAAATAGCCTACAGTGTTGTAGGAGAACCAACATCTGGTAGCTGTCACTGCACATAGACCTGGAGATAGAACTTGGAAGATTTGAAATCAAACAAAACAAAGTGTAGTGTCAAAGACATAAGGAGGAAGATCTCTGGGCCACCTTGTAGAGTAGACTTCCATCAAAATAGTATCTCTCATTTATTGAGATTTAACCATGAATAAATGTATTATTTGAATTAATCCTTGCAACAAATTATGAGTTAGACCAAACTGTTATATTCATTTTACAGATGGATAGACTAGGACTCTGAAGAAGGCAATGGCACCCCACTCCAGTACTCTTGCCTGGAAAATCCCATGGATGGAGGAGCCTGGTAGGCTGCAGTCCATGGGGTTGCGAAGAGTCGGACTCGACTGAGTGACTTCACTTTCACTTTTCACTTTCATTCATTGGAGAAGGAAATGGCAACCCACTCCAGTGTTCTTGCCTGGAGAATCCCAGGGACGGGGGAGCCTGGTGGGCTGCCGTCTATGGGGTCGCACAGAGTCGGACACGACTAAAGCGACTTAGCAGCAGCAGCAGCAGACTAGGGCTCACAGATGTTAAGTGATACAACCAGAACACAAAAGTAGGGTAGAGGGTTGAGTTGTTGTTTAGTCACTAAGTTGCATATGACTCTATTGCGACCCCATGGACTATAGCCCACTAGGCTTCCCTGTCCATGGGATTTCCCAGGCAAGAATACTGGAGTGGGTTGCCAATTCCTCTTCCAGGGGATCTTCTCAACCCAGAGGTCGAACCCGTGCCTCCTGAATTACAGGCAGATTCTTTACCATCTGAGCTTCCAGGAGAGCTTGAGAGTTAAAGAATACTGGAGTAGATAGCCATTCTCTTCTCCAGGGGCTCTTCTTGACCCAGGGATAGAGCCCAGGTCTCCTGCGTTGCAGGCAGATCCTTTACCATCTGAGCCACCAGGGGAGCTTGAGAGTTAAAGTTGAAGCTCTTAGCTGCTTTCCTCACAAGGGATTGTATATGGGACTCACAAAGTATCGTATATGTGTGTGAAGACCAAGGTAAATGTGTCCTGCTTCAGACAGGGGTTAAAAGGCAAAAATATGTGTTGGAAACCATTCTGTTTCTTATACACTTTCTTGCCTCTATTACCTCATATCCTTGATCTGATATTTTTAGTTTTGTTTCCTTTTCCCCTTCCTATATTTGTACCCATCTCTTAGACTGCAGCTTTGATCTGCCCTTTCATTCTACTTTGCTTTTGTTTATATCAAAACAGTCAACAAAGAATAGTGGTTGAAGGTGTGACTTCTGATGCTGAGTAGCCTGGGTTCAAATCTTAAGTTTTGCTGCTTGATTAGCTATCACGGCCCTTTGTGATCCTGTTTTCTCATCAGTTTTGGTGGTGTTGGAGAAGACTCTTGAGAGTCCCTTGGACTGCAAGGAGATCCAACCAGTCCATTCTGAAGGAGATCAGCCCTGGGATTTCTTTGGAAGGAATGATGCTAAAGCTGAAACTCCAGTACTTTGGCCACCTCATGCGAAGAGTTGACTCATTGGAAGAGACTCTGATGCTGGGAGGGACTGGGGGCAGGAGGAGAAGGGGATGACAGAGGATGAGATGGCTGGATGGCATCACTGACTCGATGGACGTGAGTCTGGGTGAACTCCGGGAGTTGGTGTTGGACAGGGAGGCCTGGCGTGCTGTGATTCATGGGGTCACAAAGAGTCGGACACAACTGAGTGACTGATCTGATCTGATCTGATCTGATGGCTGTGTAACAACCCACCCCACAACTTAAGAGTTTTAAAATAATCATAACCATTTATTTGCTCACACATTGGCCAGAACTCGACATGGATGGCTCATCTCTGCTCCAAATAGTGCTGGCCTGCAGGGAGGCAGGGGTTTGACTGGTGATTGAGGAGCCACATGGCCTCATTCACGTGCCTAGGGCTTCAGGGATAGGGATGGATGGAACAGGAACAGCCCAGGGTTGACTGACTCTCTCCCTCTTGTCTCTCATCATTCAAAAGTCTAGTCCAAACTTTTAAACATGGTGGCTGGATCTCAAGACTGCAAATATAGAACCTACCAAGTCCCTTACAGTCTAGGTCCAAAAATACATTGGCTGCATTATATGGCCAAAGAGAGTCATGAGGTCACCCTAGTTTCAAGAGAAGGTGAAATATGCTCTACCTCCTGGTGGGAGGAACAGCATAGGTGGAATTGAGGGGGCATTTTTTTCAGATCATCTACCATGGAGAGGTGAGTAGGTTGTTGAGGTAGTTGGTTCATATTGTCCTAACCACAACTTCTTGAGTTATCAGGAGAAAAATATCATAAAGTATAGACTCTTGGATTCTGTTTGAGATGAAATGCACACCTGTGCAAATTTGGAACAGGAAAAGAATTCACTGGCACTAAATCCTCATTAGAAGCCAAATGGATGTGCTAATGTAAAAAATTAAAACATCTACCATTCAGCTGACATTTTTGTTTCCTGAAAAGGCAGAGTCACGCTGAGCTTTTCCAGATAGTTCATTAATTATAGTCCTCTAAATAGTCATCTAAATTATAATTTGAATTTCATCAGGGTTTTGAAGAATTATTGTTAGAGGAACAGAAATGAAATAAGGCCAACTTCCCTAGTAAATCAGGAATTCACAAATTCTTGAAAGTAGCTAATTGAAGACACTGTGAAATATTTACTATCTACTGCTTTTAACAATGCCTGTATCACAGCATGTTGCATTTGTCATAAATATGTGGACCCAGTCAGCAAAGGTATACCCATGACCATGACTGCTGAGATGTATCACAGCTTCTGAAGAGGAGCCCATGAGATATATAGAATTATCCAAGGCAGAAACAGACAGGAACCTTAGTAAATCCAGTAAGCTAAATATCTTGAATCTCACATCTTGTTGTCGACATGAAGAGATTGATTTTTTTTTTTTTCCTTTTATGTGGAATCTTGAGATTCTCTCTTCTGAAGTCTTCCATGCCCCTTTCAAGACACAAAGCTAAGCACTAAGTTCTCAAGGTCATCTCCATGCAGAACCATCATCTGCCCATCAGCTTATGTGAGTTCAAGCACACACAAGAAGTGAGACCCCTGTTGCTTCACTTATCAACAGGCATAAATGAAATTAGTCTGAATGTGATTCAAGTATCATTGTATTGTCTTTTCTTGAATGTACATTTATGCTCATGTGTCTGTCTTAGAACATTAGTTCCATGAGAACAAGGATTAATTGTTTTAATCGATTCAGCAAAAGCTTATATGTAAATATAGCATACATACATATAATAGCTTATACAAGTTAGACATTCATCCATAGTCAACAAATGTTTACAAAGCACCTACTATGTGCCACACACTTTTCTAGGCTCTTTGGATATAAAAGAGAATGAGATTGATGTAATTCTTGACCTCTAGGATTTTTATCCAAGGTGGGATGGTAGATATTTAACAAATAATTGTTAGTAGTTAAGTAAATAATTTTAAAAGCACATACTATCACAAAGGGAAAGTTCAGAGTGATATGGAGTATATATTAGGGAACCCAACTTGGTCTGGAGAGTAAGAGAGTCCTCCCTGAAGGAAGTCCATGTTTAAATTCAGTCAATCAAAGGATAGTTATTGAGTATTTACTATAATCTGGGTACTTTCCCAGGAATTGGGGATAGCAAAAGAACATGATAACACTAGGGAATACCTAGATGAATAGAGTGGGGAAGAATATCTCGCACAAAGGGAATAGCATGTGTAGTGACCTGGAGAGAGCCTAGAATATTCTAGGAATTGAGGAAAGTCAGCACAGCTGAAGCTGAAAGAGAGTGGGAACACTGGAGAGGTATATAGGACACAGGTCATACCAGTCTCTGGAGGCCCTGTTGAGGTTTTGGGTCTTCATCCTGCAAGCAGTGGAAAATCTTTGAGTGTATAAAAGCCAAGGAAAGCAATTCATTCACTTATTTTCATCCAACAGATGGCTTTTGAGCCTTTTTAATTGGCAATCATTGGCCAGGTATTAGGTATAGAGCAGCAAATAGGACAAATGTGTCTGAGCCTGCTAATTGCATTCTGGTATTAGTTTTTCCTATCTTCTTTAATAATAGAATCCCTGTTTTTTGTCTGAACCAGTTCAGAAACAAAGACTACATTTCCTAGCCTCCCTTGCAGAAAATATGACAATGTGATTTAGTATAGGCCAGTGAGATGTAAACAGTAGTATATTTAAGGCAAGAAGGGCTTTGCTTCTTTTCACCTAGTCTTTCTTGCTACTCATTAGAAAACAGAAGCCATGACTGAACATTGAGGTGAAAGTTTGTTGAAGGCAAATTCAAAAGTTTGAAAGAATCTGAGCCCCTTGAGGGTCTTGGATTATCCTTATCAGCCCTAGACTTCTTACTTCTGATCAACTTCAATGTGAAAGAAAAATGAGTTCTTATCTGGTTGATGAATTTCCATGAACAGCAGAGCAAACTCATCTTAATTGGAACAATAGTTAAGACTCCAGTTCTCATGGAGTTTATACTCTGTTGTAGGGAAATAAGTCAGAAAAAAACTGGAAGGGAAAGTCGTTTGGAGAGAGGCACTGGGAAGACAAATGTTGCCTGGCTACTTTAGATTAATGGTTCAAGATCTCTTTGAAGAAGTGTGAGTTAAGCTGTGGCAGTGACAGATGTTATGAAAGATTGCTGGCAGAAGTGTGGTGTGGCAAATCAGTTTTAAGAGGAGACATTCTCCTCTTCTTTGAACAACACAAAAGGATATGATTTATGGGAGTTGTCTAACATCTGTCCTATATACTTAGATTAAACTGTGCACGACATCCTCTTACATACAAATATCATCCTCTCACATGGTGGATACCTCAAATAAAAGTCCAAAGAAACGTCAACTCATTATGTCTGCACACCTGCCCTCATAACAGTTACCAAAGTATTGTTCTCATTTCCCAGCCATAGGGACAGGCTGCCCTGGGTCTGAATCAGTGATGAAATATGAGTGCATTTGTATTATATTGAATGATAGACCTTGTGGCTCACACTACCAATCTCCATTGGCAAATCCCAGATTTTAAATGAATTCAGTGGTTTACCCCATGTTGAAGCTGATGAACATTTTGGAAAGCATCTAACAGATACATGAGAAGAGAAAGCAGTGATCTGTGAGGCCCCCACTTTACAGAGAGGTTGCATTTCATCTACCAGTGAGGATACTCAACACTCCAAAATTAAGACTTTTGTTCTTGGACTAGAGGCCACATTTAGAGCAGTTGACATGTACACTTCCCCTCTCCTGACTTGGTTTTCTCCTTTTCCCAGAACCAGAGCATCATTTTGTCTCATTCACTGGGACTGACAGACTAAGATACTCTTTTAAGTTGTTGGGGAATGGATGTGGCAGAAGCAATCTTGTCCTGTGGACGCAGTGAAATCAAATACTTTACTACAGTCTTCACCAAGATAGCAGGGAGTGTAAGAAGGACTACTGTAACCAGAATTTGGAAGGAGAGTTTAGATACCTGCCATGACTGTGGTCCTTGTCCACAACTTTTGACTTGTTTAACAACCATGGGAAAACTACCACAGTTCTCCCCTATTGGGTTTGGCCCTTTTTATCAATGTTAATATCACTTGCTGACATTTACTAGGGGGCCTTAAGGAGGTTACCTGGGTGATGAGAAGAACCCCTGAACTTTATGGGAGAATGGTTTGTATTCTAGATGGGAACTTTTTTATCTATGAGAAGAGCTGTGGTCTAGGAGTCAGAAAACTCTGGTTTTAATTCTAGTTCAGTTCAGTTCAGTCACTCAGTCGTGTCTGACTCTTTGCGACCCCATGAATCACAGCACGCCAGGCCTCCCTGTCCAACACCAACTCCCAGAGTTCACTCGAACTCACATCCATCAAGTCAGTGATGCCATCCAGCCATCTCATCCTCTGTCGTCCCCTTCTCCTCCTGCCCCTAATCCCTCCCAGCATCAGAGTCTCTTCCAATGAGTCAACTCTTCGCATGAGGTGGCCAAAGTACTGGAGTTTCAGCTTTAGCATCATTCCTTCCAAAGAACACCCAGGGCTGATCTCCTTTAATTCTAAGCTTCTGCCAATTCTAAGAGAGTTCCAGAAACACACATATTTCTGCTTTATTGACTATGCCAAAGCCTTTGACTGTGTGGATCACAACAACCTGTGGAAAATTTTCCAAGAGATGGGAATACCAGACCACCTGACCTGCCTCTTCAGAAATCTGTATGCAGGTCAGGAAGCAACAGTTAGAACTGGACATGGAACAATAGACTGGTTTCAAATAGGAAAAGGGGTATGTCAAGGCTGTATATTGTTACCCTGCTATTTAACTTATACACAGAGTGCATCATGAAAAATGCTGGGCTGGAAGAAGCACAAGCTGGAATCAAGATTGCTGGGAGAAATATCAATAACCTCAGATATGCAGATGACACCACCCTTATGGCAGAAAGTGAAGAAGAACTAAAGAGCCTCTTGATGAAAGTGAAAGAGGAGAGTGAAAAATTTGGCTTAAAGCTCAACATTCAGAAAATTAAGGTCATGGCATCTGGTCCCATCACTTCATGGCAAATAGATGGGGAAACAGTGGCAGACCTTAACTGTGGGGCTCCAAAATCACTGCAGGTAGTGACTGGAGCCATGAATTTAAAATACACTCCTTGGAAGAAAAGTTATGACCAACCTAGACAGCATATTAAAAAGCAGAGACGTTACTTTGCCAACAAAGGTCTGTCTAGTCAAGGCCGTGGTTTTTCCAGTAGTCATGTATGGATGTGAGAGTTGGATTATAAAGAAAGCTGAATGTCAAAGAATTGATGCTTTTGAACTGTGGTGTTGGAGAAGACTTTTGAGAGTCCCTTGGACTGCAAGGAGATCCAACCAGTCCATCCTAAAGGAAATCAGTTGTGAATATTCACTGGAAGGACTGATGTTGAAGCTGAAACTCCAATACTTTGGCCACCTGATGCAAAGAGCTGACTCATTAGAAAAGACCCTGATTCTGGGAAAGATTGAAGGCAGAAGGAGAAGGGGACGACAGAGGATGAGATGGTTGGATGGCATCACCGACTCAGTGGACATGAGTTTGTGTAAGCTCTAGGAGTTGGTGATGGACAGGGAACCCTGATGTGCTACAGTCCATGGGGTTGCAAAGAGCTGGACATGACTGAGCAACTGAACTGAACTGAATTCTAAGCTCTTCCTCTGACTGACTCACCTAGTGACTTATACCCATGCTGCTAATGATCCCAGCCCATTCCTAGTTCTCAGGAACTCTGAGGATAGGGTATCATGATGTATATTTTCCTTGAGCTATGTAGAAGGCTGAAACTCTGAATAATTACAAACATGGAAATCAGTCAATGATTATATTGACTTATTAACTATGGCTTCTAATCTGAGAGAAGATATCAAACAATGAGTAAGTGATTAGGCATGGGTCACGGAGTTAGATAAATCCAGGATGAAGGACCAGCTCTGCCACTTTTACTTGTGTGACTTTGAAAAAGTGCCTTACCTCTCTGGGGTTCAGTTTCTTTATCACAAAAGCATAAAATGATACCTTCCTCTGAAATACAATGATGGTCACATAAGTCTGCCTAGGAAGCATTTAGCACCATGTCTGGCATTTATTAACATTCAGTAAAAGGAAACTTTTAAACTTAAATTATTTTTCAGTTCAGCTCAGTCACTCAGTCGTGTCCAACTCTTTGCAACCCCATGGACTACAGCACAACAGGCTTCCCTGTCCATCACCAACCCCCGGAGTTTATTCAAACTCATGTCCATTGAGTCGGTGATGCCATCCAACCGTCTCATCCTCTGTCATCCCCTTCTCCTCCTGCCTTCAATCTTTCCCAGCATCAAGGTCTTTTCCAATGAGTCAGCTCTTTGCATCAGGTGGACAAAGTATTGGAGTCTCAGCTTCAACATCAGTCTTTCCAGTGAATATTCACAACTGATTTCCTTTAGGATGGACTTGTTGGATCTCCTTGCAGTCCAAGGGACTCTCAAAAGTCTTCTACAACACCACAGTTCAAAAGCATCAATTCTTTGACATTCAGCTTTCTTTATAGTCCAACTCTCACGTCCATACATGACTACTGGAAAAACCACAGCCTTGACTAGACAGACCTTTGTTGGCAAAGTAACGTCTCTGCTTTTTAATATGCTGTCTAGTTTGGTCATAACTTTTTTCCCAAAGAGTAAACGTCTTTTAATTTCATGGCTCCAGTCACCATCTGCAGTGATTTTGGAACCCCCCAAAATAAAGTCTGTCACTGTTTCCACTGTTTGTCCATCTATTTGCCATGAAGTGATCCGCTGGATCATAGAAAAAGCAAGAGAGTTCCAGAAAAACATCTATTTCTGCTTTATTGACTATGCCAGAGCCTTTGACTGTGTGGATCACAATAAACTGTGGAAAATTCTGAAAGAGATGGGAATACCAGACCACCTGATCTGCCTCTTGAGAAATCTGTATGCAGGTCAGGAAGCAACAGTTAGAACTGGACATGGAACAACAGACTGGTTCCAAATAGGAAAAGGAGTACATCATGGCTGTATATTGTCACCCTGTTTATTTAACTTATATGCAGAGTACATCATGAGAAACGCTGGACTGGAAGAAACACAAGCTGGAATCAAGATTGCCGGGAGAAATATCAGTAACCTCAGATATGCAGATGACACCACCCTTATGGCAGAAAGTGAAGAGGAACTCAAAAGCCTCTTGATGAAAGTGCAAGTGGAGAGTGAAGAAGTTGACTTAAAGCTCAACATTCAGAAAACGAAAATCATGGCATCCGGTCCCACCACTTCATGGGAAATAGATGGGGAAACAGTGGAAACAGTGGCAGACTTTATTTTTTGGGGCTCCAAAATCACTGCAGATGGTGACTGCAGCCATGAAATTAAAAGACGCTTACTCCTTGGAAGGAAAGTTATGACCAACCTAGGTAGCATATTCAAAAGCAGAGACATTACTTTGCCAACAAAGGTTTGTCTAGTCAAGGCTATGGTTTTTCCTGTGGTCATGTATGGATGTGAGAGTTGGACTGTGAAGAAGGCTGAGCACCGAAGAATTGATGCTTTTGAACTGTGGTGTTGGAGAAGACTCTTGAGAACCCCTTGGACTGCAAAGAGATCCAACCAGTCCATTCTGAAGGAGATCAGCCCTGGGATTTCTTTGGAAGGAATGATGCTAAAGCTGAAACTCCAGTACTTTGGCCACCTCATGCGAAGAGTTGACTCATTGGAAAAGACTCTGATGCTGGGAGGGATTGGGGGCAAGAGGAGAAGGGGACAACAGAGGATGAGATGGCTGGATGGCATCACTGACTCGATGGACGTGAGTCTGAGTGAACTCCGGGAGTTGGTGATGGACAGGGAGGCCTGGTGTGCTGCGATTCATGGGGTCGCAAAGAGTTGGACATGACTGAGCGACTGATATGATCTGATCTGATGGGACTGGATGCCATGATCTTAATTTTTTGAATGTTGAGCTTTAAGCCAACTTTTTCACTCTCTGCTTTTACTTTCATCAAGAGACTCTTTAGTTCTTCTTCGCTTTCTGCCATAAGGGTGGTGTCATCTACATATCTGAGGTTATTGATATTTCTCCTGGCAATCTTAATTGCAGCTTGTGCTTCATCCAGCCCATTAACAATACATAAATAATAGTACTTTGCACTTTGAAGCACCCTCTATGACCTTTCTTGGGAGTCCCAGTTAGAAGAGACTAAAGAGAACATTCTGTACAAGCAACAATGTAGAGGAGGCAAGAAATTATAAATGACACTATTGTATGGAAATGTATAAGTATGAAAATGCTTGAGAAATCCTTAAAATTAGAAAAGCTAAATGGTGAAAATTTCCTGGATAGCTTCTAGAAACCCTATATAACAGACAGTATTTATTGCCTTTGCTCCCATCCCCACCAAAAGTAAGCAAGCAAATAAACACAAACTAGCTCATTCCTTTTCAATAGAACTCCCTTCCTCCTCTGCCCCCACATATTCTCTTTAGCCAAAAGATCAATCCAGAGTCGATCAAGAATTTCCCTTCTCAATCAGTTGTTTTAGGTGTGAGCATGAAACCCAGCTCTGGCCAATGAGAAATGAGAGGTTGGCTCGGGACTTTTTGAAAGAACTTTCCCAAAGAAATTTCTGTCTCAGTCAAGTTCAGGAAGAGGTGGTCTCTTTTCTACTAGATGTTGTTTCATCACATGTGAAGCCTGGAACTGTGTGGCAGCCATTTTATGACCATGAGGAGAGCTAACCCAAAGTAGAGCTTCTGTGTTGAGGATGGTAGAGTCTAAAACTAGAGAAAAAGATTTTTCTAATGCACACCGTGAGTGATTCTCTTGAAATCATCTTCATATAAAAATTGTGTCCTGATGTCACACACATGTGTACCTGTCTACTCTTCTGACATTGTAAGTATAGCACTTGAATTATGCTACTACTCTTAGCTATTGCCTGCTTGAGGGCAATCATGGAAGTCAGAGAAATTATCTAGTCTTTACAGGAGGCAAATTATCGAAGGGACAGAAGGGTATTTTCTTGTAGATTATTGGTGGAATAGAAAGAACAAACTATGTGTAGCGTGAATATCTTGACAATGTTTATAGAATAATGTGATACAGAAGATATATATGGATATATATACACCTACACACACACACACACACACACATGTATGGATACACACACACATATGGTATGTAAACGTCATTGATATCTTTAGCAAGTACGAAATCTCATTACATATCTACAGCTAAGCAGGAAGCATACTATTGATATATTGGAATGCTTTGTGTTTTTTGGTTTTATCCCTGTGATTTGTCATTGTTTAGTCACTGTTGTGTCCTACTCTTTTGTGATCCCATGGACTGTAACCCAACAGATTCCTCTGTCCATAGGATTTCTCAAGCAAGAATACTGGAGTGGGTTGCCAATTCCTTCTACAAAAGATCTTCCCGGACCAAGGTATCAAACTTGTGTCCCCTGCATTGGCAGGCAGATTCTTTACTGCTGAATCACCAGGGAAGCCTATCTCTGTGATTTACCACAAGAGAAATTCCAACTGATTTTTATTCCAAGATAACTTAAGAAGACTCAGCGATAATAATTCATCCTTCTTTCTCTTGGTAATATTAAGACTAATAAAACATAATATTTCTCTGCGTGGGCTCTAAAATCTGCAGTTGGTGACTGCAGTCATGAAATTAGAAGACAATTGCCTCTTGAAAGGAAAGCTATGACAAACCTAACAGTATATTAATAAGTGAAGACATCACTTTGCGACAAAGGTTCATGTAGTCAAGGCTGTGGTCTTACCAGTAGTCATGTGTGGATATGAGAGCTGGACCATAGAGAAGCAGAGTGCCAAAGAATTTATGGTTTTGACCTGTGGTGCTGGATAAGACTCTTGAGAATCCTTTGCACAGCAAGGAGATCAACCAGTCAATCCTAAAGAAAATCAACCCTGAATACTCATTGGAAGAACTGGTGCTGACGCTGAATTTCCAATACTTTGGCCGCCTGAAAAGACCCTGATGCTGGGATAGATTGACGGCAGGAGAAGGGGACAACAGAGGATGAGATGGCTGGATGGCATCACTGATTCAGTGGACATGAACTTGGGCAAACTCCAGGAGATGGTGAGTGACAGGGAGGCCTGGCATGCTGCAATCCATGGGGTTGCAAAGAGTCAGACATGACTTGCTGACTGACCAGCAACAACAAAAACCAGTATTAATAGAGAGAATTTCCTCACCAACTTGCAGAATAGGTGAGAGTATTTTCATCACCTCTAGTCCTCCATTTCATAGTGAGATACAAAGGAGTTCAAATTCTTTTACCCTTAGTAAAAGACAGAGTTCCATGTAGAATCCCAAGAATGATACTGTCCATTTTTGGACACTAGTAAGCTCCTTTCCAGACTCAGATAAAACCAGGGAGATGTCTTTTAAAGTTTCAGAGACCCAACTCAAGGGAAATAGAGAAAATCTATTTGCTTCTGCCTAAAAGACAAACCTCAGAATGTCTTTGGACTGGACTATTTTGGACTGGACTCTCTTTTCCCTCAGTTTGTGTTGTTTTCTTCTGTTGGTACTATCTTTGCAAGGCCATGGAATGAGACCAGTTTCTAAGCTTTGTTCATTAACATTGTAATGTTAGAGAATTGTACTTAGGGACAGAGATGAAAAAAACTTAAGGTTTGTGGTTCTAAATTCTCTTCAGTGGCTATGATGCTGTGAGCTTAAGAAAGCAGTAATATCAGAAAGAGATGATCAAACAAACCATTTAATATTGGAGAAACATGTAAGTTTCAATAAAGGGAGGTTTCACCTCCCTTCACGGGTTATGTGGGAGTTACAGGTACAGTTTTGGTTGTTCCAAGGATTGGGAGTATTTGTAGCTTTTGTGCTCCTCTGCACAGATGAAATCTTCTGACTCTTTTATTTATGACTTTCAATGCCCAAACATGCAAATATTGTAATGCATAACATATAAAGATAAGTGGCTTTTCCCCCTCTAGATTACAGGCAGGGAATATTTATCTATCTTTTATTTAAATGATACGTTGGTATGTTATCTGTGACTTTTATTTCTGAAGACAGGTGTGGCAAAATGAATGGCTGCTAACCACTGGTTTACACAGAAGAAAACTTCCCTGTGGTTCAGCAGAAGTTTTCAACTTTATAACCAGTTGATTCAGGGTTGTATGAATAAAACCTGTCTCCTTGCCGAAAGCAAGAATGCATTTCATCAGTTTCAACTCCTTGCAGCACCCAAAGTGTTTGAAGACAAAAAAAAATCATTCACTGGCAAATAATTTAGTAATGAGTCATTGGAGAGCTAGGATGTTAGAAGAATAATTTAGAGGACAATTTTGTATGTTCTGGGTAATTGACTTATCTGTTTCATGATTTACAGTACTGACTATAAATGTGTATTTACTACATGTGATTGTTTCTCCCTCCTCCCAGGTTATTTTTGTATAGGAGGTTTATTTCTTTAGTTGTGTTTCTTGGTTACCAGTTCTTAAAAGAACTGAAATCTGCATGAGTATTTAATGTGGAATGTTGAGCTAGTTTTAATCAGCAAAGTGCACTGTAGTAAAAATTGCCACTCAAATCTTTTTTGTGTGGTTACAAAATACTGTCCATTCTGTGCATAGATTTACAGCTCACTTCTTATAGGACTTAAGTCCTGAGGTTATGAGACTCTCTTGTGCACTGTTTTAATGAGCAAAATAAAAATTGGAGTTATACCAGATCTGACATAATAAGGTGGGATTGGCCATTTGGGTATGATATGAGGAGCTGTAAAACACTGTGTACATGATGAGATGGATTCAAGTCTATTCTCTGGCTTTTTAAAGCCCCAAATTTGAGTAAAAATGTAAATGGGTAATGTGGGCAGCATAATTCATTTAAAAATTCTCATTTAGCCTTACTCTAATGCAAATTACTTATAAAATTAACCTGGAAACTGAAACACAAAGAATGAGTCATGTTGCAGGCAACTTGAGGTTAAATTGAGTGTCCAGGGTCTATTTCTCAAAGTCAGGGTAACCTGAAAAGAAAATGGACCAACATCTTTGGTTAAAAGACAAAAAAAAAAAAAACAAAACAGAGGATTTCCCCACGATCCAGTGGTTAGGACTCCTTGCTTCCCCTGAGTGGAGCATGGGTTTAGTTCCTAGTTGGGGAACTAAGATCCCACAAGCCATGAAGTGATGGGATTAAGTGGACAGTTCAAGATGAAATCTATCAAAAGAAACACTCATTAGGGGACAGATTGTGGAAACGTAACTTGTGTCCCTATGCAGCTTGGTATTTTTATGGACACAGCCCTGATGATCTGGGCATTCATTCCTGTTAAGGGAAGATGTAGCCTCAGAATCATTTTAAAACCCAGAAGACACTACCAACCCATTCTTCGCACATGAAATGAAACATTTCTTTTTGTACATACTAGGGTATTCCTTTTCAGTGGTGGCAACATATAGTTAAACCCAAAGTATAAAAGAACCCAAACTTCATCTGGAGAAGTGCAAGAAGTTCTTTTAGTTCCTTTAGTTGATGCAGAGCATTGCCTACTGTGTGCAGAGGTTTAGCACTGAAAGTTCTCTAGTTAGCTGGTCACTAGAACCAACATCCTAAGATAGAGCTTTTCTTAAGCTGGAACAAATAGAAAGGGTTAAGAGAGGTAACTTTAAAATGTCCAAGATTTCTTTGATGGAAAAAAGCAGAGAGAGGAAAAATGATCTTTAAGTCTGTAGCCACACACGTAGACAGTGCAGTTAATCTCAGGGGAAACAGAAGTCAAAACAAAAATATGGAATCACTTTGCAGGTGAAATCATTTATCAGTTGTGCTCACAGACAGGATATAATGATGCCTTTGATTTTGCAGGTACAATTGCCTAATCTATCATTTTGGATACAGGAAACTTTTCAGGTTTGCTGCTTAACAATTGGATTTTGTGAAAACGTACTGAAGATATCCAGCTTATTGGTAGCATTCCCTTGTAAACACTTTAAAATTTGGATTCTAATTGAGAACTTTCACCCTTACATAATTTCGTTAAAAAGTATTCATGGACACTGCATGTAGAAAAATCTCAACATTGCTCGTTAGAGATGTGATTATAAGATGAGAAATATTCCCCTGGCTTTACTCTATTAGAAAACAAAACATCTCAAAGTATCTAAATATCTTATCTCTACAATGACTCCCCTTGGGTTTTCTGACTCATTTCCTGAAGTGCTTTAGTTCTCCTTCTGAGCTTGCTGCATGAGAGATGCTCTGAAGGAGCTAAGTTTTGACATTATATGTAATTCAATCTTTCAGGGCAGAGGCAATGGTGGATCAAACAGAGTCTATCTTGAGTCTTTTTAGGAGAGCAAATGGAAAATGCCACAAGTCTACCTACCCCCAGGCAGATTTATGGCTGGGTGTCTGGTGAATCTTTAGATTAACACTCTCCAACCCCTATTGTCTAGACCTGCCAAAGGCAAGAAGATTAATGTCAACAGGGAGGCAGTCTGCTCTAGATGTTGGAAACAGAGATCCTACCTTTGACTGGGCTATAGATCAAAGAAGCTTGCCATTTAGACAGCCCTTGGAAGGAGATTTGCAAATCAAGGAGAGGGATCTATGTCACAAGTGAAAATGTAAGCCTCAGAAAAGAAAAAGGAAGTGTGTGAAAACTTGAGTTAAGAGACCACAGCAATCTTGAATTTTAACTTGAACAACTTCTGTCTTATGGGTTAAAGTTAGTTGGAAATGGAGGTAAGAATGAAGGTGGAGATTTTGTCTATGTATTACAATCTTTGTTCAGTGATGACAGATACAAGAGTCCTCTCTGTGGTCTCATGGGCAGAAGCAGGGTGTTTGTTTACCACCCAGTCAAATGTGTGAGTTTGGAAATTTGCTTTCATCAAAAGAAGTTTAAAGGGGATGTTTGCAGAGAACATTTACCATCCCTCCTCCCCTGAGTAAAATGTTTCAGTGATTTATTTCTATGGAAGTTAGGAGGATGAAGATAAATCATAAAATACACTCTCTCTGAAATGAGAGCACTGGGCTGCCTGACATCCAGAGCAGGAGTGGTCAGTGGTCCTGATTTCTGATGGGAAGGGTCACAAATGGACCCGGGGTGAGTTTCAGTGGGCTATAAGTCACCAATGGTTTTGACTCAGTCTTTGGTTCTGCTGTTTTAATTCTTCATTGTTTATTTGTTCATTCAACAATGAAGTATTACTCTGTCTTTAGTTTTGAGCTTGACATTGGGTTTTAAAGACCTACTGTCTATTAGAGTGGTTCTCACTTGCTGCCATTTTGGCTCCCTTACATTCCATTCTCTGCACAGAGCCAAAGTAAACTCTTCAAAAATGAGAATCACATGAGATCATACCTTAAGCAAGACCCCCCAAGTGGCTCCCCCTCTCCCACTTAAAACAGCATCCCAACTCCTTCCATTGACCTTTAAAGCCAGCAGGAGGTGGACCCCACCAAGTGCCACATTTATTGTGGATGAGTGACCCAGGATGGGTGAGGACACCACGGTGAATGTGTGTGTCGTGTTAATAAATATTAACTTGTAAGATAAAAATAAATGTAAAGGAAATGGACTGGAGAGTAATACAAGGTGAATTTACACAGAATGGTGAGACTTTTTAGGGTACGAGTAAAGAGTTATACTTTATCCTAACTGGAGGGAAAATCACTAAAAGTTGATATGATCAGGTGCATGCTTTAAAAGGTCCCTTGGGCTGATGTGTGAAAGTTGGATTGAAGACATAGAGAATATAAAGAGAAGCCTTATTAGGACACCATTGTAGTAGCTTAGAGAATGGGAAATGGGTGGATATGAAATGTATATTAGAAGTAAAATTCACGGGATTGGAGTTAGATTGGACTTAGAGTGGGGTGAGGGAAAGGGAGAATCTTGCTCAGTGAATGGTTCCCAGCTTCTCTGTGACGTACTCTTCCTAAGACCCTCAAAGTGTCACTATTTTCTCATTGGTATCAATGTGGTTGGTAGCATCATTGGTATCATCCACTCCTATATGCAGAGTTTAGTTGGCTTTTATTTGCTTTTGGCAAAAATATGATGAATTATGTAAAAAAATCACTGGATTTGATTTAAGAGACAGTCAAACCAGATACTCCATCTTTTCTTAAACATGAATGAAGCTCTCACTAAGAGATTTCATTAAGTTTCCTTTTTCTTCTCCAAAAAGTATATGATTGTGTACAAAAGTATGTGTCCTGAGATTTAAAAAAAACAAGGAGTTGAGACATGGTAACAATATACACTTCTTGTGAGAAGTTGACAGTGAGCAAATATATTGTGTTGGATGAATTAGTATAAATAAGAAGTGCAAACTATTGGATAATTGAAGCCTTTCTGATGGAACCATCTATAGAGTAAAGCCCAATGCATTTTTAACACATCTTATAAAACTACAGAATATTAACAGCAAAATATCTGCAACATGTAGTTGAAAGTTCTGGCATCATAGCAACTCATTGGGTGAAATTCTTTTAGCTAAAAGAATCAGAAGGCTGGCTTTATGCCATCTTGCAAAGTGCAATGTCTTTTCACGCTTTCAATTAAAATCAACCAATAATTTAGTCTAACAATCTGGTGCTGCCTAAGAAGTCCTCTTCAAGTCTGAGTTTTGCATATGAACAGTTAGTCATTGGTCTTCATTCTGTACCACTTACAGCTGGTCCTCATATTATTCAAAGTAAGCAACATCACAAAACTTCCCAAGAATCATTGAGTGTGGTACTACATTGGTAATACATGGGTTTCTAACAATTTTTAAATTTGTATTTATTTGTTTTAATTGGCAGATGATTGCCTTACAATATTGTGATAGCTGTTCTTATACATCAACATGAATTGGCCACAGGTATACATGTGTCCCACCCATTCTGAACCTCTGTCCCACCTCTGTTCCCACCTCATCCCTCCAGGTTATCACAGAGCACTGAGGTTTCTAACAATTTAAAGTGCACTCTTATGTCCCACAGAAATTTTAACCTGAAGTCAAAATTATTAATAGTTCTGATCAGAACATGATCAGCAGGAATTTTAACCTTCTGTTTGTCTTTCTAAAATAACTTTTTCATCTTACTATTTATGATATGTCATCAACATGCCACATTTGTTTGGCATGCAGTCCAAAAGGGTTGCATAAGCCTTTTCTTCTCCCAAAAGAAGGTTTTCATCATGAATTTTCTCTTATGTATGTACTGATATTCCATCTTACTTGTTTTAAGAACTTGCTAAAAGTTATCTTGATTACGACTGTCTTTTGCATCCTTAGAAACTCTATCCTTTATCGTTTTTCCTTTTCTCCCACATCTGTAGCTTTTCTCCTTCCTTCTTGTCATCCATCTCTGTCTCCATGTCTTCCTCCCTTTCTTTTCCAAGCAGTTTATCTTTAAGCTACTTTATATGTGTCAGTCCCTAAACTATGCATGAAGGCAGACAAAGACCTTAGCCTGAAGGTCACACAATTAGATAGGTAAGACAGATTCAGAAACTAGAAATTGCAATATTGGTAAAAGAGGCTCTTAGAAAAAGTATGGATAAATTAGTTAGGTGGCTAATGGGATTACCTGACATATCTGTTCTTCATTTTATTCATTCATACTGTTAACAAATATTTATTGAGCTGGAGAGAGCTTAAAGCCCAGGAGAACTGGCATTTTTGAAAAACTGCACTTGCAGCAGTATAATTGCAATTGTGGTATACATTATCATGAAAAGTTTAGGATCCTATGAGGTCACATTACAGAACATAGACTAGTAGTTGGAGTACGAATGGTGGACTTCTCCTGACAAATAGACTTTCACACTATGACTGACGGGTGGAAAGAAAGAGAAAATCAGGGGCAGGGGACAGTGGTCTCAGTGGAGACCCTATGGTGGAAGAAAGCCAATATAGTTGAAGACCAGTAAGCCTGGAAAGAGTGATAGAGCAAGGACTAAGGAGTTGCCGGATTAGCCTAAAGACTTTGACCTTAATCCCAAGAGCCATAGAAAATGGTTAAGCAGAAGAGGGACAAGATCTTGTACTTCTCAACATTTTATTTTACCTTGCCTCTCCAGCTTTGACTTTTGGCCAATTTCAATAATGGGTTTTGTAGCTGAAGAAGTGGAAATCAGTACCTAGGATTAGTGTGCTAATGATAATTAGAATTCATATACTGACACCCCAAGCCAGAAAACACACTGACAACATGGCCTGGAGATGTAATAGTCTGTTAAGAGATACACTGCCCATTATCACAGAGGTTTAAACAGTGACCTTTGGGAGCAGCAATAATCCAGTGCAATTTTTTACCTTTGCCATGTTTGTAAATAGTATAGCGTATAACAACTTGAAATATGATAGCTTTGATAAGGTCTTTGGAAGGCACATTCAGGTGAGCAAGCTCCTCTTTTCTCACTCTTTCTTTTTTAAATCTGGAGAATTTTGGTGATATCCACACCAGCAATTAGTGATAATAAATCATACAAAACTGAGCACTCATACAATATTCTCATGAAGTTTAGCACTTTTCTCTCCATCTCGTATTTGTGTATATCTGTGTTATAGGCCTTTTCAGTTTCGTTAGTTAAGTATTAATTGGAAAAAAGAGCACTTAGTCTTGTGAGGATCTTTGTTCTGAAGTCACATACATGGTACTATATCTAAGTCAAGGAAGATCATGTGTTGCCATGTGTAGGTAATGTAACATCCAAGATTGTGCTTAAATTTAAACAAAATCCTTTATTTTTGTAATAAGAACCCCCAACCATGAGGTCAGATCAGACAGGCACCAAGAAGAGAAAAAGAGTCAGGAAGGGGTTCTCTCTGATTTTTCTTCCTGATCTGAAAATTTTTTTTTTGAAAATTATTTTAAAAAATAAAGGTTACAAGAGTTTGTTTTCCAAAGAGAGCCATCACTTTACCTTCAAAGACTCTTCATGACAGATTTTTTGGTTGTAGATATATTTTTTTGATTTGCACAAATTTTACCCAGGAGTCCCAAGGGCTGGGGTTATTGTATTCTACCACGCAGTTTATAAATTCTCTTTTGCATTATCACCTTTACTTATTTACATTCTAAAATCAATATTCTGTTATGTGCATAGAAGGAATAATGGCTATAATGCATAGAAGGAATAATGGCTGTTGATGTTCTAGTAATTCACTTAAACAAAAACGAAGACAAAAATATTCTTACGGATAATTTAGTTCCACAAGTTGGAGATTATTTTAATTTATTTTCATTCACACTTGTCAGGAATATACAGCTAAATCCAGCGTTCAGCATCTGTCTTGTCTTTTCCTCTCTTACAAACTGCTAAATCATAGCTACGTGGGGATCTAGCTCTAATTTAGCATTATTAAATAATTCAGTGCAAAGATGGATGAACATCAACAAAAACATTGCAAAATAATGGAAAAAACTTCTATTTTTGGAAATGATATAGAATGGTTACTGCATATTTATAGATTATAGGAGTTGTCTTGAATTCTTCTTGCCTTAGTCATCATCCTGCCTAAAAAAGATGAGAAAAGTCCGTAAATATGTAACTCATCTGAAGTCAGGGTCTCTCAGTTCAGTTCAGTCACTCAGTCATGTCCGACTCTTTGCGACCCCATGACCTGCAGCACACCAGGCCTCCCTGTACATCACCAACTCCCGGAGTCCACCCAAACCCATGTTCACTGAGTCGGTGATGCCATCCAACCATCTCATCCTCTGTTGTCCCCTTCTCCTCCTTCCCTCAATCTTTCCCAGCATCAGGGTCTTTTCCAATGAGTCAGCTCTTTACATCAGGTGGACAAAGTATTGGAGTTTCAGCTTCAACATCAGTCCTTCCAATGAACACCCAGGATTGATCTCCTTTAGGATGGACTGGTTGGATCTCCTTGCAGTCCAAGGGACTCTCAAGAGTCTTTTCCAACACCACAGTTCAAAAGCATCAATTCTTCTGCAGTCAGCTTTCTTTATAGTCCAACTCTCACATCCATACATGACTACTGGAAAAACCATAGCCTTGACTAGATGGACCTTTGTTGGCAGAATAACATCTCTGCTTTTTAATATGCTGTCTAGGTTGGTCATAACTTTTCTCCCAAAGAGTAAGTGTCTTTTAATTTCATGGCTGCAGTCACTATCTGCAGTGATTTTGGAGCCCAGAAAAATAAAGTCTTACACTGTTTCTACTGTTTCCCCATCTGTTTGCCATGAAGTGATGGGACCGGATGCCATGATCTTTGTTTTCTGAATGTTGAACTTTAAGCCAACTTTTTCATTCTCCTCTTTCATTTCATCAAGAGGCTCTTTAGTTCTTCTTCACTTTCTGCCATAAGGGTGGTGTCATCTGCCTATCTGAGGTTATTGATATTTCTCCCAGCAATCTTGATTCCAGCTTGTGCTTCCTCCAGCCCAGTGTTTCTCATGATCTCTAGTGGCCCCCTTTTATCCAGTTTCATGTAAAAAAAATCAGCAGTAATGACACCTAAAGATAGTGCAGAAAAATTTTTAAATTTTTGTGGGGTTCCTAAAAAAATGACAGATGGAAAACCATTTAACATTGTCCAGCAAGACTTTTCTCATCTTTCTGTATATTTATCTGTCATCTTTCTATATATTTATCTGTGATTGCCCTCCATTTCATTTTTGTGTCTCTACATTTTCCTAAAGTTCACCCACAAACTCACCCTGTCTGAATCTCTTTGCCTTTCCCTCTCTGCTTATTTATCTCATGATGAATGTCTGCTTCTCCTATCTCAGTTTTCCTTTCTATCCATTAGCCTTTCTAGGTGGCTCAGTGGTAAAGAATCTACCCGCCGATGCAGGATACATGGATTTGACCCCTGGGTCAGGCAGATTCCCCAGAGAAGGAAATGGCAACACACTCCAGTGTTCCTGCCTGGCAAATCCCATGGACAGAGGAGCCTGGAGGGCTACAGTTGATGGGGTTGCAAAGAGCTGAACAACTGAGCGCATGCACACACAAACACACACACATCTATCCACTGCAAAATAAGTAGGAAGACTTTCTCCTTAATAGAGTGGGTTGTAGGGTAGAGGTGGGGATGGAGGCAGATAGAACCTACACCCGTGGTTCTCATATTTGAATGTTCACATGAACCCTGGGGTGTAAAGTGTGAATGTGTTAGTCACTGAGTTGTGTCTGACTCTTTGCAACCTGTGGACTGTAGCCCACCAGGCTCCTCTGTCCACAGAACTTTCCAGGCAGAATTACTGGAGTATGTTGCCATTCCCTTCTCCAGGGGATCTTCCTGACCCGGGGATTGAACCTGGGTCTCCTGCCATTGCAGGCAGATTCTTTACCGTCAGGCTCAGACAGTAAAGAATCCTGCAGAACCTGTCCGAAAAGCGGATCCTGACTCACTGGGCCTGAGATGGGGCCTCAGATTCTGCACTTCCAGTCAGCTCCAGGACAGTCTGTTGCTTCTGGTTCCTGGACCACTCTGAATAGGAAGGCCTTAAAGAACAGTCAAGCTAGGTACCAAGGAAGAGAAGGCCTGGGTGTAAAGAAAGTAGCTAGACTGTACACCCCACCAAGACACTAATGGTGTCTGCTTTACTTGCCACTGTAGCACATGGCCTGATACAGTTACCATATTCTGTAAATGTGTATGTTTTCCCTGATGATCTTCAATCAGCATGCCCTGAAGGCTCCTATTTTTTTTTTTCAATCTTGTCTTATTTTAACAGTTAAAAAGCCTGAGCAGTATCCACATTTCTTGGAGCAACCCCATTTATTCCAGACATTTATCCATCTTCTAGTTCACACTGAATCCCGTGGCACTGAAGTAGTTTTGTCTGACCCTTACAGTCTTCAGAGATTCATTCTTCACTCCCAACTATGCTCACATCCCACCCTTGGCCATAGCTCACTTCTGACAGGCTGGTTTGGATCTTAATCACGGCTCCCAAAGTTAGTTAATACAGCTTTATCCGTAAACGTAATCAGCAAGCTCTCTACTTTATCATTTCAGCCATTGATCAAACAACAGCCACTAAATCATAGAGGGCCCTGGCTGATTCCTGAAAACTATGCCCATTCTTGACCCTGAGCCACTGATGGAAAGTACTTGTATGTTGCTTTTTAACCACTTATTTACCAGTTTCATTTCAACAGAATCACTCATAATTAGCAGTTTTAAAAATTTATTTATAAGCAAATGTGAAACTTGCTTTTTGTTTTAAAAATGTAAGAAACCAATCATAACCTCATACATCTACAGTTTTTTTTTTTAAGATCAAACTATGGATATTGATCTGCCGCTTATTTTGCTCATTTAGTATTTCTAGGCAGCAATCCTTGTCAGTATTATCCTAAGATTATAAATGATACAACTGAATTTTGACATTTAAATAGCCATCCTTTTAACATCAAGTCTGATAAAATTTATGTATAAGGTAAATTTGACTATATGCTTATCTGTAAATATATATTTAAATATTTGCTTTGCCATTTAGTCATTTGTAAATGTGTTTTACAATAATTATGTATAATCTTATATGTAAAAATAATCTGGGAGACCTAAGTAGCATACTCATGAAGAAAAAATATTGAAAGCAATTTTATAAGATAAAATATTTAAGAATGTAATGAATAACAAGCCAGAAGCAACACCAACCAAATGAATAACAAAACTCCTTATCTTTAAAGTTAAGTGATATAGAAAACATCAGTTTGTTTCTACATGATAAACTTTAGTATAGCTAATTTTATAAAAGAGGAGGAGATAACAAAGCACATAAATGTAAAAACATAAATATAAATACAACAGTATATGAAGGTATAGCTAATTTCAGTTTTCAGTAGATGATGTTTTCTCATTTTTAATGGAAAATTTGAGAAGTCAGAGTTCAGTTAATCTAAGGATTTTATTGTAGAAGCAGATTCACATCATAGGAAAGGTACATTGAGTTTTTATTTGCAGTCTTGATCTGAGGTTAGGTCAAGAGGGAAAAAAAAATATTTTCTGTTGTCTAAGCCTAGTTTATGGTATTTTGTTACAGCAGGCCTATCAAAGGAACACACTGGAAAATGTAGACTTTGATGTGGACCTGGATATTAATCCAATCTTTGCTCCATTACATACTAGCTTTTGACTTTTGACAAGTAATTTTAACATCCTCATGGTTTGTTGTTGTTCAGTTACTAGGTTGTGTCCGAGTCTGCAGCCCCATGGATTGCAGCATGCCAGGCTTAGGTCAGGGGAATTTTTCAAACCATCATTTATAAACTTTTTTTTTTTAATGTCTCTGCTTCTCAGCTTTCCTTCATTAAGTGATGAGTAGTTAACATTTAATGCAAGATTGGACTAGTTCAGAGAATCACTTCTGTTGTGGACATTGGTTCATTAACTGTGTTTTGATTGCCCAGCATCACTTAGCTTTTCTTCAGGCACTCTGATTTCCTTAGGCTGAGCCCGTTGTAAACAATCTTATAACCGTACCTTTCGTGCAACCCCATTTTTTTGCTGTTTTGATGGGAAAGAAAATTAAGCTGTGCATCCTTCTTAACATGGAAGTGAGGGAGAACCTGGGAAGTATCTTCAGTCAGCTTTTTTTTTTCCATTGTGGTGTGACAGAAAGTAGGTAAGAGGAGAAAGTGAAGGTAGTGATGGATTAGACATTAAAAGACTGGTTCTTAACTTCTAAGATGTACCCTTGGAAGGATAGGGATACACATTAGACAACCTCTTCTGTTTCTCTTTCTCATCTCTCTTTTCTGTTTCCATTCTTCTTTTTCTCCACAAACTTCTTTATCATTATTTATTTTCTCCTACTTCCTTGTCCCCTGACTTTTATTTCCTTTTTCTTGCTAGCCTATACTTTTTCTTCCTTTGGTACAAAAGGCATTCATGTCTGAAAATCTCTGTTATCCTATGTCTCTTTTCTGTCTAGTCATCCAACAGTGTTGGTGTTTTTAATAGTTTTCTCCTTTTCTTTATCCCCTCTCATATTCTTATCAACATACTCAAAGGAAGAAAAAAGTGACTGTGTTTTCCACCACTCAAATCAGATGTTATCCCATAGTTTGCTGAGAAAAGAATTTCATGTTACTTGCAGTGGTTTCCCTTATCTGCATGTCTCACTTATCACTGGCTACTCTGACTGTGAGGGATATATATGGGGCTCAAACTGTGTTCTTTTCCCAAACCTTTGCAATAGAGGTTGGTCCCAAGGTCTCCAGTCTTCTGCATGTAATGGTTGTTTTTCCAAGTTCTATGCATCTCATTTTTATGGTTTTTTCATTATTTCAAATGTATTCTAGCTGGAGCTTCACAACCCACAAAAATGTAAATGTTTCTGTCCATTGTGGACCACAGGCCAAATAGCTTCAGGCGTCTTCGAGCGCCCTCAACTGTAGCCTCTACTTCCTCTCTCTCATCACTTTTCTATCCTCTCCCTTCCCCCCAGCATACTCTCCCATTGTATTTTACAGTAACAGTACTGTTAGAAAAATAATACATAAAAGCATATTCTATTGGAAACTGTAAACCACTGAGCTGGTCACCAGAAGACCAGTTTCATTTGTGTTATGCAAACATGTATTATTTTTCAGCAGAGAAGAAGATGGTGTCAGAAAGTCTGAATCTGTACACTCTGTAGAGACAATGAGGTTATACAAATGCATAGACTCCAGAAATATGCTCTTGTGGTTTGTGTGATCTCTTTCTGTGATGAATGGCAAGCCACTAAGCAGGATCAGTTAAAGTTGAAGGAGGAAACCTCAGGTTTATATTAGACCAAGGTCATTAAGGTCAGATGTAGATATTTTCTTGGGCATTTTATCATGAATCTGATTATTAGTTCTGCTCATGATGACATGTTTTGGCTGTCTCAGAGGAAATATTGGGGTGTATTATTATTTGATCCAAATAAATGGGAAGGAAGAAAATATATTTTAAAAGACCTTCTAATGCCAGAGAGAAGTTCAAGATGACTTGGTCCAACTCCTTTACTCTTCAACATAGAAGCCAAGGTCCAGAGAAATTAGAAATCTGCTTGAGTCACACAGGCATTTCTGGACAAAACCAGGTTCAGAATCATGGTCTCTGGTCTCTGTGATTGGTGCCCGTGTCTCTTCTTTGAATTTACAT
The DNA here is from genome assembly GCF_055505025.1 of Bos grunniens. Taxonomy (NCBI): domain Eukaryota; kingdom Metazoa; phylum Chordata; class Mammalia; order Artiodactyla; family Bovidae; genus Bos; species Bos grunniens. The sequence continues at coordinate 36,684,560 of NC_141186.1, forward strand.
TTGTAAGGACTTAAGTCCTTTTGAATAGTTGTAGCAAGTTCAACAAATATATATTCATTCTTATCTTTACTCTTAAAAATGTCTGATACACATGCAAAGAATTGTACTTGTGGTTTGAATGGTTTGAATGTGTATGGGAGTAGTATTGTATTTGTTTTACATTGCTAATATAACAAACAGTTGACAAAGTTAGTGTCTTAAAACTGCAGAAATGTATGATCTTACAGTTCTGTAAGTCAGAAGTCTCATAATACTGGTTAAGAGTTTGGATTCTAGACCCCTAAATGGCTTTGTTTGAACAACAGATGTGTTACTGGACATCTTAACTGTTCACTGACTCAGTTTTCCTTTCTGTAAAATGTGCACATTGAGGGTATCTGATACTTAGACCTACTGTGAAGATTATAGGTGTTAATTCCATTAAACACAGTGGCATATTGTAAGCACAGGAGAGAGAAAGATTGATTCTTATTATTATAATTGTCATTACTACTAAGAAAATTGGGCAACAAAATTCTTCCTATTTAGGAGCTTACAGTTGAGATGCTAAGAAGTGTTTTACGATGAGTAGTGTTTTACACTATGAGTTACTCAGTTTTCTGGAATGGTTTTGATAATGTAGTAAGATGACTGTACTTGATGTTCAAGAGAACAGGAGGCATTTTGAGTGGGGGAAGGGGCAGGAAAAGAAAGGCTTAAATCCAAAATGTAGAATCTGAGCACTGTTGTATCCAGTATGTAAGCCAGACAAGTGTCATAAATGGAGTTACCTTGTTGGTTCACATTTGTTGAGATCATTCAGCAAGTATTGGTAGCCTCTGACAAGAAAAGCAGGGTGGGAAGTGGATGTCTCTTCCCCTGCATATACATTTTTCTATCAAGTCATTTGTCATTAATGAGGGCAAGACTTGAAAAAAGTTTCTGCCCAAAGTATGAACCTTTATTCATAGTTCTCTTCTGTGAACCTGTGGCTAACTCCGTTCTTGTTGTTTTAAGTTCTCTAAACAATACCTTGAGGGAAAGGGTCGCTCTAAGACAGACACGGCCATGCTCTGATGGTGAGATTAACTGAGGTAGTTGTGCTGGGCCACAGACACAGCTGTGATGTAGGCCTACCTGTGGCTGAATGGCACTGTAGTAGAGTTGCTAGGCTGTTAGGCCCACCAGATTCCTAGGTCCCATCTTTGTAAGGCTGAGAGGTCCTGGATAGCATTTAAAATCAACTACCTGTCTTGAGTATCATTCACTTGACCAATGGAAAAACTACTTCCAACATCTGTTTTGCTCATTCATGGATCCACTATTAGGCCTTTTTAAAAAAAAATTATCTATTTTTAACTGGAGTATAATTGCTTTACAATATTGTGTTGATTTCTGTCATACATCTGGCTGTTGTACATTTTTATGGAGTTATTTGAAATGTTTGCTGTAGAACTACTAGATTATGGGTTCCTGTTTGTCTTTTAAATGCTAACTAAACAGATTAGGATTCTTCAGATTTAATCACCTGACCCCAGATTCTATATTAGATTTAATTTATACATATGCACCTATATATTACATGACCTATTAAAATATTTTCAAGTAAATTGCATACAGATGGCTACAGTTGAAGATTTGTGTTATGGACCTAGAAGCAGTAATATTACAAATGAGTTTTGGCTGTTTGGTGCTCAAGCTCTTCCTGACATTCCAAATTCTTTGTTGTAAATAAAGCTTCAGCATAAAAACATGTTCAGATCTCTTACAGTACTAAAATTTTCCTTTGAGTCCACCTCTCCTAGGGTTATACCTCATTTCTTTGCTTTCCTTCATAAGCACACCATAATAATTCCAGTTCTCAATTCCCCTTTTTAACATTTTTTATGATAAAAAATATTTTTGAAACTATCAAATGTATCTTCCACATAAGAAGAGTGTATAAAATGCCTTTATGGCTAAAAGAATAAAAATAACATGCACATCACATGTACAGTCAAGAATCTCAGATGTTCTATCCTTGGATCGGAATAATCAACAACAGGTATGGTGATGGCAGGCTCAGATTTCCTGTTTCCTCAGTCACACTGATCCAATCTGGACTCACAGTCTTCTGGAAAATCTAGGACAATCTGTCTCATGTGATTGGGCTTTTTGTATTCATTTCTTTCTCTTCTTTTGATTTGTTTCTTATTTTTTACGGGGTTTATCCTTTGATAGCTTTTGAAGAAAGATTAGAGAGGCAGTACTATTTTTTAGGATATGTGTATTTAAATGTGGTCTTCCAACCCTCATATTTGACTCATAGCTTAGCTGAGTTTGGGATTTAGGTTGAAAATGATTTTCCTTGCTTCCAGGGCTGTGTTGAAAACCTCAAAATTGTTCTGATTTCTGATCTTTTGTTTCTGACATATTATTTTTTCATTTCTCTATGAAAAATTAGGGACTCTTATCTTTATCCATGAATAACAACCTGGTTCCAAACAGGAAAAAGAGTACATCAAGGCTGTATATTGTCACCCTGCTTATTTAACTTATATGCAGCATACATCATGAGAACGCTGGGCTGGAAGAAGCACAAGCTGGAATCAAGATTGCTGGGAGAAATATCAATAACCTCAGATATGCACATGACACCACCCTTATGGCAGAAAGTGAAGAAGAACTAAAGAACCTCTTGATGAAAGCAAAAGAGGAGAGTGAAAAATTTGGCTTAAAGTTCAACATTCAGAAAACAAAGATCATGGCATCCAGTCCCATCACTTCATGGCAAATAGATGGGGAAACAGTAGAAACAGTGTCAGACTTTATTTTTCTGGGCTCCAAGATAACTGCAGATGGTGACTGCAGCCATGAAATTAAAAGACTTGCTCCTTGGAAGAAAAGTCATGACCAACCTAGACAGCATATTAAAAAGCAGAGACATTACTTTGCCAACAAAGGTCCTTCTAGCTGAGGCTATGGTTTTTCCAGTAGTCATGTATGGATGTGAGAGTTGGACTATAAAGAAATCTGAGTGCTGAATAATTGATGCTTTTGAACTGTGGTGTTGGAGAACACTCTTGAGAGTCTTGGACTGCAAAGAGATCCAACCAGTCCATCCTAAAGGAAATCAGTCCTGAATATTCATTGGAAGGACTGATGTTGAAGCTGAAACTCCAATACTTTGGCCACCTGATGCGAAGAGCTGACTCATTTGAAAAGACCCTGATGCTGGAAAAGATTGAAGGTGGGAGGAGAAGGGGATGATAGAGGATGAGATGGTTGGATGGCATCACTAACTCAATGGACATGAGTTCAAGTAAAATCCAGGAGTTGATGATGGACAGAGAGGCCTGGCACGCTGCAGTCCATGGGGTCACAAAGAGTCGGACACTCCTGAGTGACTGAACTAAACTGAACTGATCTTTATCCTCACTGATGTGTTTATTTTCATCTGTTATTTTAGGCACTCTGTGGGTCCTTTCAATCTGGTGACTAATGTCCTTCAGGAAATACTGCATCATTTTGTTGATGATTTCTACTCCTCTCTTTCCTTTGTTTATCATACCCTTATTTCTTGGACGGTAGACTTTCCGAACTTTTTTTTCTTGTCTATCTTTTCCTCTTCTGTTTTCTCCCCATTTATTTATTTATTTAGCTTTCTTTTTGAGTGATTTCCTTAATTTTATCTTACAATTCTTGGGTTACATAATTTTTCAATTTGTTTTAATGTATTTAATTTTCAAGAGAATCTTGTTTTGCTTATGGGAGCATTATCTTTCTTTTACTATTTGGAAGTTATTCACATTGGTAATTTTGAAGTTATGTCTGTGTACTGCTTGTTTCCTCCAAGTTTTTTTTTTTTTTTCCTCTTTGTATTGTAATAATTTCTGTCTTCCATGTTAGAGACTTTCTTCCACATGTCTGATGATGCTTGAGCATATACTCATGATTAAGAGTAGAGGGGAACGGAACTGTTGGGATGACCTGAGTACATGGGTGGGGCTTATCAACTTTGGACTCATTTTTGAACAAACCCTCAAAGTAAGTATCTTTAGCATCTTCTCCATGGATTTGATCAGGTTCCCCAGGGAAGTGTTTTCCCATCTCCTGGCTCAAAGAATAGGTTCTGAATCCTTGTTATTTTGGAGCCAAGTAGGAAAAGAGAGATAGGGTGCCTCTCTATTCATCACTGAATATTCATGCAATCACTTATGCTCTGGAAAATCTTTGGGCAGAAGAGCCTGTCAGGGTATAGTTCATGGAGCCACAAAGAGTCGGACAAAACTGAGCACACACAGGAAAAGAGAGATAGTGGATCTCTGTATTCAGCGTTGAATATTCACATAATCATTTAATCTGCCTTGTTTTCAGTATGTCATTCACTTTCTTGACTAATCCAGAGATTCTCTGTTTTACTTTCTTTAGGTAAAAAAGTCCCCTAGACTTCTATGGGGTAGAAGAGGGACAGTTACGCAACAGAGTGAAATGGGGGAGGAATTGAGGAATCTGTTTTTCAAACAATTTTCATCAAGTCCTTTTCATTTTGGTAAACTCCCCCAGCACCTAGTTCTCGAGTTACTGGCTGCTACTAATTCCTGTGTCTGTTGAGGACTTTGTGGTACAAATTGGCTTGTGCTCAGATTTCCTCATGACTAGCTTGGATTCAGCTTTCTTGAGTCTGCTAAGCCATTTGCCACTCATCCATCTGCTTTTAAGCTTCCAAAATTTTGTTACTTTTGTCTTTTTTCCTCCTCCTTGTCTCATCCTTGTAGTCCTGTGTCTTTCTTTCTTTTTTTTTTTTTTGATGGCTTTTTACTGAACTTTTGTGAGAACATGAATTAGATGTATGTTCAGTCTATTAACTTGGTCCAGACAGTCCCCATTCTTCTTCAACTTGTTTTGATCTGGTTTCTGCTTCTATTGTACCAATAAAAGTGATCATATTTGGGTCACTAGTGACTTCCGTGTCGCTCATTCAGCATCCATTTTGGGTACTCATTTCATTGGGCCTCTCCACATCACCTGATACTATTCCTTGGAACCACCAACTTGCCTTCTGTGGTATGGCTCTTATCTGACTTTTCCCCGATGTCTTTTCATTAGCCTTACTTTCTGGTTTCTCTACCTCAGAACCACACTCTAAGTCATAATGTTCTTTGGTTCCTTGTATCTTGTATTTATTCTGTCACCCTAGGTTAGCAATCTGTTGTCCATCACAGCATCAAGAAAAGACCTGTATGTTGATTATGCCCCACATTTCATCTCCATTATTAATCTCTCTTCTGAGTTTTCAGTCTTATATATCCAATTATTCATTTTCCTTATCACATGTTCCATTTTTCATTATGTAGTAATTTACATTGGAGAAGGAAATGGCAGCCCACTCTAGTATTCTTGCCTGGAGAATCCCAGGGATGGAGGAGCCTGGTGGGCTGCCATCTATGGGGTCGCATGGAGTCGGATACAACTGAAGCGACTTAGCAATAGCAGCAGCAGTAATTTACATATTTAATTATATCTTCATTTTCTTCCTAGACTCTGAAGCCTATTAAGGAAGAAACTTATCTGTGTGCTTACTATTATTTATCTAGTATTGCATCTGTCACATGGAAGGGTCTCGATAATGCATGTTGAATTAATTAGATATAAATATCTATGAATATGACTTTAGCCCCATATTTTCTATTCTCCAACATATTCTCCAACTCTTTGTCTAGGACTGAGCTATGGACTTTGCAGACTGTTAAAAACTGGCATGGATCACTGCCCTTGTTTTCTTTTATTTTCTGCATGTGCCCTTATCAAGCCTTAGAGAAAAGATTCAACCACATACATTTAAAATCAGACATTTTAAGAGAAGGTGGTGAATAATATGAGGAGAGTTGAGTAAAATTTCTTTCTTTAAAAATACCTATTTAATTTGTAAAAAATAAACTCCAAATTATCAGCATTTAACTTCTCGCCAAAATTAACAACAACATAAAACCATGAGTTTCCCCCCTCCGCCCCCACCCCACTCAATTTTCACAGTCTTCCATTAGGGAAAAAGATACGAGGAGATTTTCAGGCACTTAATCATGGGTTTTTACCTAGTTCTGGAGTCTCCATTAACTCCTGACATCTTTATTTGTTGAGATAACATTTTGGGGATCCAGGTAGAGTAGAATTGAAAAACAGGGGATTTCCATCAGCCTCCTGGCTGGAAGTTTCCCCTTTAGTTTTTCGCATTGCCTAAGGATGGTAAGCCAAAGATTATTGAAAAGAAAACAATGATTTGCCAGGTAATGTGATATGGAAAGCCAGTGTTGGCTGTTCAGGGAATTGCACCTCCCACACTGTTGAAACAGGCTTGCTTTATCATGTGTTAAAATCACATTTTAGATATTCTGCTATGCTTCTATGTCTCTGGTGGCTGAGCCTGTCTCTGAAGTGATTTCAACTGGGCCTAGATTAAAATCCAGTTTAGTTCAAAGAGCATTTGCACTGTATACTACGTATCCATGGCCAGTGAAATCACCCCTTAGGAGTCTTTTTTTTTTTTTTAATGTACAATTAGCTTGATAATGATTGATACAGTTCAGTCATTAAAGTAGTCTGCTGCTGCTGCTGCTGCTGAGTTGCTTCAGTCGTGTCTGACTCTGTGTGACCCCATGGACGGCAGCCCACCAGGTTTCCCCGTCCCTGGGATTCTCCAGGCAAGATCATTGGAGAGGGTTGCCATTTCCTTCTCCAATGCATGAAAGTGAAAAGTGAAAGTGAAGTCGCTCAGTCGTGTCTGACTCCTAGTAACCCTATGGACTGCAGCCTACCAGGCTCCTCCATCCATGGGATTTTTCAGGCAAGAGTACTGGAGTGGGGTGCAATTGCCTTCTCCGATAAAGTAGTCTAAGACGTTGTTTTTTACACACACATTTTGAAGGGCTGCTACACAACAGATGCTGTCTTAGGTACTATAGACATTGTAGCAAACAAGTTTGAAAGTTGGACGAAGATAGAAAATAAAGGATAAACAAATATATTGAAAACCCAAGTAACTTTCAATAAAAGAAAACAAGTAGTGTGGAGTGATTTTCTAATGCTTTGGAGTGGGTGCATGTGTTTGGGTTCTTTAGATCAAGGTGGTCATGGAAGACCTCTATGAGGAGGTACTTTCAAGCTAAAATTTAGACAATAACAAGAGGTCAGTCATTTAATGACCTGAAAAGAGCGTTTTGTGTCAGAAAAATAGGGTCAAAAATATATGTCATCAGAGATCTGGGTGATGGAATTCAAAGACCAGCTTGGCTGACTGCAGTGAGCAAAGTGGGATAGTGTTTGGTGATGAGTGTTTGGAGAAAGACTGAAGTTGGGGTAAGAATTCAGAGTAAACCTCTATTGGTGGTGCAGGCCTGGAGGAGGGAACAACAATTTCTGTGGGAAAGGCGTGAAGCCCAACCAAATCCTTCAACTGGAACCATTGGACAAAGGATTTAAAATTAATTGAACGAGTATCTTATAGGTTCTAGTAAAACAGAAGATGACACACAATATCAGATGATGAACTTCAGCAGAGAGATGGAAATAACAGAAAATGATCAAACAGAAATGCTGTACGTGAAAAACAGAGATTAAAAAAAATGTCACTGAGAAGCTTATAAGTAGACTTAATCTGGCTGAGAAAAGAATCAGTGGAATTAAAAGTAGGCCAGTAGAAATTGCTCAGTATGAAACACAAATGGAAAAAATAATTTTTGGAAAAGAGATCTGAGCATTCAAGACCTGTGGAACAATATCAGATGATTCTACACACATGTGATTAGAATCCTAGGAAAAGAAGAGATAAAGAATAGGACAGAAGCAATGTTTGAAAAACTGGCTGAGAATTTTCTAACATTAATGAAAGATTCCAAGCCACAGATCTGAGAAGCTTGGAGACTACTACAGATTTAAAACAAAAGAACAAAACCAAATCCAGAAACCTGGACACCATATACTCAAACTTCTGAAAAACAAAGATAAAACCTTGAAGGCAGTATGAGAAAAAGGGACATTACATAAACAAGAACAAAGCTGAAAATTACAGGAGACACTTTTTCCAAACTCTTTAAACTGGAAGACAAGAGAGTGACATTTTTAAAGCATGGCAAACCAGAAGACAGGAGAGTGACATTTTTAAAGCATGGCAAAAAAAGTCAATGCAGATTTATATACCCCCCAAAAAAATCTTTCAAAAATGAAAGAGAAGTAGAGGCTTTTTCAGACCAATAAAAACTGAGTGATTCTTTACTATCAGATCTTTTTTATTAAAAATGTTAAAGGAATTCCTTCAGGCAGAATAATATAATACAATAAAAACTTGGATCTATATGAAGAAGTAAAGAGCACTGGAAATGGCATTAATGAAAGTAGATATAAAATTCACGCTTTTTATTTTTCACTTTGCTCTAAAAGATAACTTACTTTTCTAAGTATTAATATTTGTCTAAAGCAAGTAGTAGTATATTTACAACATATGTAAATAAAACGTATAAAATAATTAAAAAAGTAGAGGACAGAAAAAGCAAGACTACTGTTTTGTTTCTTATACATAATGCAAAAGAGTATAATATTATTTGAAAGTAGATTGATTAAAGATAGAGTAAATTCTAGAGCAACCACTAATAGTTATACTAAAAGAGGCCTCAGTTCAGTCCAGTTCAGTCACTCAGTCGTGTCCGACTCTTTGCGATCCCATGAATCGCAGCACACCAGGCCTCCCTGTCCATCACCATCTCCCAGAGTTCACTCAAACTCCCGTCCATCGAGTCAGAGATGCCATCCAGCCATCTCATCCTCTGTCATCCCCTTCTTCTCCTGCCCCCAATCCCTCCCAGCATCAGGATCTTTTCCAATGAGTCAGCTCTTTGGCGTGAGGTGGCCAAAGTACTGGAGTTTCAGCTTCAGCATCAGTCCTTCCAATGAACACCCAGGACTGCTCTCCTTTAGGATGGACTGGTTGGATCTCCTTGCAGTCCAAGGGACTCTCAAGAGTCTTCTCCAACACCACAGTTCAAAAGCATCAATTCTTTGGTGCTCAGCTTTCTTCACAGTCCAACTCTCTCATCCATACATGATCACTGGAAAAACCATAGCCTTGACTAGACGGACCTTTGTTGGCAAAGTAATGTCTCTGCTTTAGCTCCTCAATAAAAAATAAATTAGTTAATTAAATAAAAATACATTGTAATCACAAAAAATAAAAGAGGCGTAACAATATTTCAGCTTTAATTTCGAATACAGTAAGCATGATAGGTATAACCCAGCTTTTTGCATTTTTGTTAATTTTTAGGAGTGTAAAAGAATACAGAAACCAAAAAGTTTTACAGTTGATGTAACACCTTAAAGGCCTTGGAAGAAATGTCTCTTTATTTTTTTCTAAGTATGATTTGAAGCTCTTTGAAAATTTTTTAATTTATTTTAAATTGGAGAATAGCTGCTTTACCATATTGTGTTGGTTTCTGCCATATATCAACATGGATCAGTCATAGGTATATGTATGTTCCCTCCCTCTTGAACCTCCCTTCTACCTCCCATCCCATCCCACCCCTCTTGGTTGTCACAGAGCACTAGATTTGAGCTCCCTGTGTCATACAGAAGATTTCCACTGGCTATCTAAGTTTACGCGTGGTAATGTACATGTTTCGATGCTGATCTCTTGATCCGTCCCACCCTTTCCTCCCTGCCCCATGTCTACAAGTACTTTCTCTGTGTCTGTGTCTCCACTGCTGCCCTGCAGATAGGTTCATCAGTACCATCTTTCTAGATTCCATATATGTGCATTAATACGCAATATTTGTTTTTCTCTTTCTGACATTTCACTCTGTATAATAGGCTTTAGATTCATCTACCTTATTAGAACTGAGTCAAACGTGTTCCTTTTTATGGTTGAGTAATATTCCATTGTGTGTATGTACCACAGTCTATCAATTCATCTGTCGATGGACATCTAGGTTGCTTCCATGTCCTAGCTATTGTAAACAGTGCTGTGATGAACATTGGGGTACATGTGATTTTTTTTCAGTTATGGTTTTCTCAGAGTATATGCCCAATAGTGGGATTTCTGGGTCATATGGTAGTTTTATTTCTACTTTTTTTTTTTTTTTAAAGGAATCTCCATACCTTTGAAAGTTTTAAGTAAAGGCATAGGATGACCAACTGGATTTACATCATTAACCATTATTAACAGACATGGAGAAAAGAATAGAGGCAAAGACCACTCAAGAGTCATCCAGGCTACATGGACTGGTGACTTAGCCAAAAGTGGTGGCAATGGAGAGGAGTGGATGGATTGGGCTGGTCTCATAAGATGCACTTAGAAGTTTGAGTTGAGAAAAAAGATTAATCAAGGATAACTTCTAGATTTTCAATCAACTTTATTGATTAAACTTTACCATTTTAAAGTGCTCAACTGGATGCAAGTAGACAGATGTATACACCTGTGAACAAACCACAATATAGGAATATTTAATATTTCTACCAATCCTAAAGAATTCTTTCTGCCTTTTCCTAGGACTCCTAGACTTTTTAATTTAGCAACTAAAAGAATAATGGTGTAATTAGGCTCAATAAGGGAGAAATATGTTTGAAATGGGAGAACTGCTGCTGCTGCTAAGTCGCTTCAGTCATGTCTGACTCTGTGCGACCCCATAGACGGCAACCCACCAGGCTCCCCTGTCCCTGGAATTCTCAAGGCAAGAACACCGGAGTGGGTTGCCATTTCCTTCTCCAATGCATGAAAGTGAAAAGTGAAAGTAAAGTCGTTCAGTTGTGTCTGACTCTTCGTGACCCCATGGACTGCAGCCTACCAGGCTCCTCCATCCATGGGATTTTCCAGGCAAGAGTACTGGAGTGGGTTGCCATTGTCTTCTCCTGAAATGGGGGAGAGGTGAGAATTAATAATTCTGGCACTAGATTGATGGACTTTTTTTTTTTTGCCACACCATGTAGAACTTCCCTGACCAGGGATCAAGCCTGTGACCCCTGCAATAGAACCATGGAGTCTTAACCACTGGGCCATCAGGGAAATCCTGATAGACTCTTTTTAATGATCATGTTTAATATCCTCCAAAAAGACATCCATATCATTGCCTTTTAATCTTCTCCACCTGGGGGAGAGCCTTCCAATTCTACCCTGGAATGATATTCTATAATTCCATTATCGTACACTCACCATGTTGCTGGATTGTAATTGCTTGTGTATCTGCAACTACAGTGAGCTCTTAGGTGTTTCAACTGCTCTCCTGCACAAAGTTTGACAGATAATGAGCATGCAGTAAATGCTGGACTAATAAGTGCGTGTGGGCTATTCTCAGTTTGCTGGGATTTCCCATCATTATTAAGGTGGCATTCTTTATACCTGACTGGAATACAAAACATCCACCACCATTCTCCAGCTGCAATGTCAGTTGTAAGATACTATTTCATTGGTTAATATACCTCTTTTTGATGCGATTCTGGCATTTTTGAGCAACAGACAGCATCTGTAAGCTGGCTGGTTGGGATGGAAAAGCCTTTTAGGATTAGAGCAGAGAGATGATAACTGTTCCACAAAGACTCCAGCCCTTTGAGCTCTGAGTGTTGACACAGGAAGCCCAGACAGCCTCCAGAATATGCTCCATCCACATTTTCTTTAATGTGGTACTGCCTTCTGGAACAGCAATGATGAAGACTTAGAGTGGGCATCACATTTTAAACATTGGGTTATAACATACCTATAATAAAGTACACAATGAATTTTTATATGTATATTCACCCTTGGAACCATCAACCAAATTGAAGAAATGGAACCCAGAATCTAACAGTAAAGGGAGGAAAAGTGAATGGTCATTCATCATGCAAGAGATTGAAGTGTAGAGCATAACACATCCAACTGTATTTTCACTTCCACGTGTTATGTAAGGAAAGCAATTTAAATGCTATCTTACCTGCCATGTGAAGCAGTATAATATTATTTGAAGGCAGACTGAGGAACTAAACTTGTATATTGTGAACCTGTGGGCAAACACTGGACATTCTTTTCAAGAGGTTTAAAAGTTTAGGCAACATGTGATTGCTGCTATATAATCATTATTTTTCTTGATTTTTGCATCAGGAAGTATTCACAACTTAAAAAAATATCTTGTAAACTTTCTCCTCTGAACTCTTATTTTATTGATACTTTCATTCACCTTATGATTAGCTTCATCAGAGAGCTGAGAGAAAAACTTCAGCACAGATTAGGTTGAATAATTGAAATGTTTGAATTAGTGGGAGCTGACTGAAAAGGTTGTGCAGATAATAATAAAGGGTTATTTTCTGTATGTCTTGTCCTAGTCAGATGTATCGCATAAAACTGGGGACAGTGTCTGGGCCGAGCAGACCACACCAGTGCGTTTGAGAGCCTTATGGATTCACTCACTGATTTGAAGTGTGTCAACACTCAGAAAATGGAAACAAGAGATACGAAAATCACATCTGTCTGTGTTTCATTTAAAGTCAGATTTACGGGAAGAATTTGAAAGGCATAACCCATTTCTCCAGGAGGATGCTGGATAAGAGATTGACATGCATTACATAACAAATGTTCTTCCAGTAATAACAATACTTGCATTTATAAGCAGCTTTTAACTTTTCACTGGGTTTTTAACACATATTATCTCATTTAAGATCATTTTATATGCCTCCTAAAACGCACATAAATGCTGGATTTCAAACATAGATGAAATTTGCAGTGGATTTTGAAGTAGTCATAGATGGCTGTGGAAGTACCCCCAAGAACATGCCTTCCGTAACAAGAACAGCGTGTATCTTTAAACCTCCGATGTTAAAAAGCTGACAGTTGATGTATTACTGTAAGAAGCAAGCTCTTTTCCAAGTCCCTCCCAGGAATCATTTGCACGTTTTTCAGATATGGAGCGTCCAGAATTGTTTTTAATTTGGAGCCAAGAACTTTTCAGCTGACTCCTTTTCTTGTTTTTACCTGTATCCCCTTAAGCTGAGATTGTAAGGAGAGTGATTAAAATCAAACAGATACCTCCTTTCTGTAGGCCGGGAGAGAATATTCTGTAAGACAGGAGAATTATTGGTAGAGGGAACAACAGATTTTAGGTAAAATCTTGTACAGTTAGATTTGAGGACAGAGGGGTGTTGCGTGAGGGTGTTAACAAAGTTGGGGAGACAGAAAAGTCTGTGATTTGAGAAACACTGCTCAAGGGAAAAAAATAGATAAAAGTTGGGTAGGTCTGTCTGGTGTTGTTCATGGTCAGTGCGTTGTCACACCAAAGCTGGAGCTAGCAGTATAATTGTTACTATAGGAGGGCTTGGGAGCCTGATTCTGGTTTAAGACTGAATTATGTCTGATTCCTACTTTAGTGATTTAGAGTGACTTACGCAATCTCTTTTGAGCCTCAGTGCTTGCCCTGTAAATTGGGGGTGATATGGTCCCAACATATCCTAGATTCATTCAAAGATTAATTGAAATAATGTACATAAAGCATTTAGCATTCCATTTGGCACACAAAAATTGCTTCATAAATGCTACGCTTCATCAGGGTTGAATTTTAACTAGCATTATCAGAGTGAATGCTCATAAATTGAAGAAGATAAAAGGATCAAAACTGTGGGAGAGAAAACAGGTTTTGAAATGAAACCTAGAAATTTCATGTATTTCATGGGTAACCAGTTAAAGGATTACCTCATCATTTAGAGTTTCCTGTTTAAATAAAATGGTAGTGGTGGTTTAGTTGCTAAGTCGTGTCCAACTCTTGTGACCCCATGGACTGTAACCCGCCAGGCTCCTCTCTCCATGGGATTCTCTAGGCAAGAATACTGGAGTAGGTTGCCATTTCCTCCTCCAAGGGATCTTTCCAACCCAGGGACTGAACCTGGGTCTCCTGCATTGTAGGCGGATTCTTGACTAACTGAGCTACCTGGGAAGCCCCTCATAAATAAATAAATAAAATGGTAGCGCACTTAAGTTGAGATGCTGTTTCTACAAGGAAGAGAAATTTGTTTTTCCTAGAGTTTAGCTTTTCCCACAGTAATCTGGATTGTGGTACTATTACATTTATAAACATGATAACTGTAAGTTTTGTATCAGTAACTTAACTTCATATTTATTTAGGTAGCCACATCATTAAAAAAAAAAAACTAGCAAGATTGGAACTGATATTTTTGCTTGTCATATTCCATGAAGTGTTATGACACATTTTTTTTCTAGGAAAATTAATGTCTTTCTTTTTCCCATCTCTTCCGCTATACTCCTCTCAGCCATTTGCATTAAATACTTCTTAGGATTCCAGTCATAATATGTATACATGTATGACAGCACCTACTAAACTTATCATGATGATGATAATATTGTTGTTGTTCTTGACTGACTACTAGATGCCAGGCACTGTACTCAGATTTTAAAAATGAACTCCTTTCATCACTCCAGCAACTCTGTGAGGCAGATACTAACATTTCAAGTGGGGAAAACTCAGGAGAGTTTAAACAACCACAACCTGCCCACAGTCAGTGGGCAGCAGTCAGTCAGTAAGCAGCAGTGTGAGTGTTTGAATCAGGGCGGTTGTCACCAGAGCCCTAATCTTAGCTTCGATGGCTTGACTAGGGCCTGTGTGTATGTGTATTAGTCACTCAGTTGTGTCCAACTCTTTGCAACCCCATGGACTGTAGCCCACCAGGCTCCTCTGTCCATGGAATGCTCCAGGCAAGAATACCAGAGTGGGTTGTCGTTTCCTCCTCCTGATCAGGGCCTACATGAAGCCAAAGCATGTTGGCTTTTGGTAGAGAATCTATATGTCCCGGGTTGCCCAAGGCAGTCCAGTTTACATGCTATGTTATTATTAACGGTGCCCATGTTTACTCCCCAAATAGTCCCAGCCTTGTTTGGATGATAAATTCTCCAGTCTCCCTAGTCTTTTGTCTCTTTTTATCCTCATCTCTCCTTAGGTCTCATATTTCCGTTTATAATCTCTCCCCCAGGCACCAAGTGCCATGTGATGCACTGGGTTTTCTCCATTTCTCTGCAGTGGCAGCTTTTAATAGCATGTTGCTACAAGTGTCAGCCGTGTTGGGTAGGCTCTTGGTGGGGCTGCAGACATTCGTCTTCACCATGATATCCTTCATTCATCTTTGGGTTTCTCTGCTTAAACACCTGGAATGACCTTGAATAACTTTTATTTTAAAAATTCAACCTAAAAGAAAAACTTGGAAAACTAGACGTTTCAAAAACCTTCACAGAGGGTTATGGGTGTCCTTTTTAGTTGTTGTTTATTGTTTTGCCTAAAGAAAGGTGAGCTAATATTTTGGAAAGATTCATCAGCTGGTGAACTTTATCTTGTCTCCACTTTACGTCTTTTAGCCCTTGAAAATGTCTTTTCAAAGCAGTGTTATCTGCCCATGGAGTATTTAAACAGGAGTCGTTGTCATTTTCTTCCAATTTCTTATTTTATTTATTTGTTTATTCTTGTGGCCACACCACAAGATAATACAGCCTCAGCTGATTCCTTTCCTCACTGCTAATGATGGGTTCTCGTGCTGGATCTCTTTGCACCCTTCGCTGAAACTTGATGACAATTTTTTTTTTTTTTTTCATTCTTCCCCACATGGTCTGAAAGGTTCTTTTTCTTTCTTAACACCTTGTCACTACACCTGTATTCTGACATAGTGCTTCTAGTTTGTGGGTGATCTCAGTCAACCCTTTGTATGTGACTTCTGACATTTGTTCCTGAGCTCCAAGGACCCATAACTCCCTTATTCCAGAAAATTCTCTACCTTGCTTTGAGGCACCTTAGCTTGGTTCTGTGACTGTGTTTCCTTTCATGAGAAGCTGATGAGCAAAAATTGCAGCCATTGTTCTCAAGTTGGGTGTCCCTTCTTAGAAATAGGCTGTCCACCTATTAGGAGGAAGGAAGACATTGAATACTATATATTCTCTGCTGAAAGGCTCATTTGTTGAGGACTTATTCTTTTACAAAACATGTTTTTCATATAAATGTATATGTGTACCAAAATAGGTTATGAAAAACGTGCCTGTGATGTGACAAACAAAAGAATGTTGACTAGATCAAGGAACCCATCATTTCAACTCAGTTAAGGGGGTAGAAATGGCCCCATTCAGCACCCTCATGTGTCCTCTGGGACCCCTGTAATGCCTGCAGCCCATCCTCCTCCCCTTTTCTGGGTGAACCTGCTCCATGTCCACACAGAGCCTGAGGCTGAGGATCCTGAGACAGGGAGACAGTGGGTAGTACTTTGCACTGCAGTCATCTTGAGATCTTGTCCAGAACCTCTGTTATTGTGTGAATGCAAAGACCCAAGAGTGACTGTGAGATCATAATAACTTAAGAAAGCAAGTGCTGTGTGCACAGTACATCCCTACATTTGTTCCTTTAAATAAGGTGGGGTTTAAGGCTCTTACTTGAAACTATTGCTAACAATCATCCAATACGTTCAAGACACTCTATCCCAGTGACAGTCTCATTATTACCTTACCCTGTGATGTGAATAATGTGATTTTCAGTTTCATCAAGCAGGTCTCACGTTTCATCAGACTCATGTCTGGCTCAAAGTCACATGACTAGCCAATGGGCACTCCAGGCCCAGATCAGATAGATACCATTTCCCCTATATTGAGCTTCCTTCGGATTTCTCTTCATTCTTCTACAACAGAAATCCTACATAGCCAAACAAAAGAGGTGGAAAATCCAGTGTGTGGAAAGGAGTATTTCTTTAGATAGCTTGTTCACAAAGCACATCCAGTACTGCATTTAAATGAGCATCCTGGCTTTCATTTATATGCAGGCAATCTGATGTGCAGAAGTGAGAGGCAGAGCAGAGTATGACCGTAGTCATGCTGTGTCCATCTGATGCAGCTGGACAGCTTTAAAGCTACACACACAAAGAATCTGGCAAATGTAAATGTCCTCTGACATCTACTTGGTAGTAAACACAAGCATCTGACTTCCTCAGCCTTGTTTGCTTTCTTACTGAAAGTATCCCCTCTCCCTGTCTTTCTCCCACTCAGTTTAAAAAAAAATTAAACTACTTAATATCTTCTTTCATGGGTCAGAACACAATTTGGAGAGAACAATGGAACATCAAATTTAGCAAGAAATGTGGTTTATACCAATCAACTTGCTGAATGTAAAAATTTAGAAAGGAGGAAAGGGAAGTAGAAAAAATATTAAAAGCTGAATCTTTATACCCAAAAGGATTTTTTGCATCAGTGAGCTTTATTTTTTAGAGCAATTTTGAGTTCATGGCAAAAGGAATCACCTTTGATGGTGTACATTTTATTGGTTTGAACAGATGTATAATGATAAATGTAAAATGACACCAATCCACCATTGTCATAGTTACAGGGTAGTTTCTCTGACCTCTGCATGCCATCTATTCATCTTCCCATCCCAGCCCCTGGTCACCACTGATCTTTTTTAATGTTTCTACTTGATCATGGGCTTTTAAGCCACAGAAGTGTCTCTGTGTCACACCCTCAGCCTCTAGTGAGGGCTCCCTCCTGGCCCAACATCTTGAACTTGTTCATTTCTGTCTTAAGGAGGGATGACTGGCTTCTATAAAAAGATACTCTCAAGTTCGTTCAAGTAAAGAAGGTAATTTAAGGATACAACAAGAAGTGTACAGTTGGGCTTAACAGTGAGAGCCTTAGAATCAGAAATGAACTTTACTACCATTTACATCATGAGGCAAATCACTATGTCTCTCAGCTTCACTCTGTCATCCATAAAATGGGAACAATAACAGTTCTTCCTAGGGTTGTTTGAGGATGTAATGAAACATCGTATGTATGTATGTATGTATAATGTCTTGTATGCTGCTGCTTCTGCTGAGTTGCTTCAGTCGTGTCCGACTCTGTGCGACCC
Organism: Bos grunniens; assembly: GCF_055505025.1. Classification (NCBI taxonomy): domain Eukaryota; kingdom Metazoa; phylum Chordata; class Mammalia; order Artiodactyla; family Bovidae; genus Bos; species Bos grunniens. The sequence goes on from NC_141186.1 coordinate 36,702,406, forward strand.
AAGAGATGGCAGCCCACCAGGCTCCGCCGTCCCTGAGATTCTCCAGGCAAGAATATGTGCTCAATAAAATTGACCGTTGTACCTTTGTCATGAATTTGGATACTGAGTCTTCATGAGACTGGAGGCGGCAAGTTGATAAGAAAGGAAGATACTTCTCTCTGGGGCTACCCATTCTGTCTTTTTCTTCCTTTCAGTTTGAATGCTAAGTTGCTTCAGTCGTGTCTGGCTCTTTGCAACCCTGTGGACAGTAGCCCACCAGGCTCCTCTGTCCTTAGGATTTCCAGGCAAGAATACTGGAGTGGATTGCCATGCCCTCCTCCAGGGGAATCTTCCCAACCCAGGAATCGAACCCACGTCTCTTATGTCTTACATTGGCAGACGGGTTCTTTAGCGCTAGCGCCACCTGGGAAACCCTGGTTTTGTGTCTTTTAATTTTTTCTCTTTCCTGACTGAGGTCCTCAGTTTTCTGTTTCTGTCTCTCAGTTAGCGTGGCCTACCTGACCACCAGTCCTAAATCTGTTTGACTTTATGATCCAGTGTTCATCACCAGTTGACTATAGACTCTAAATAGCTTAGTTCAAATTCCCCATAATGACAATCTGATTGGTTGCTGGGTTGACACCTTGGTTCAATTTTCCACTCATAGTGTAATTAAGCTCATGGTCAAGTTGTTGACTCCCAGCATCAAATAAGTTCCACTTTTCATTCTACATTGAATCTCAGAGTGTTTTATGCCACCGTCCCTGACCCTCTGGCTTTAGATTCAAGGATTTGAGCAAAATGCTTTCCTTGTCTGAAATCTAAAAGATCTGTCACTTAATGTGTTCAGGCTTCTTGTAAGTTCTGCAGACCTTTCAAAGGGAAGTTTCGAAAGCTTCTCAACAAAGATAATTGTGTCAAAAGGGAAACAGCTGTCTCTGTATTTGCAGAGGAGAAGAAAATTAAACAAATAGCAAAGATGAGACTCATGTATAATTAAAATTGGATTATTTCAACATTTGACTCACCAGCTGGGAGCTCAAGTCCTCTGCCTTGGTATCCAGTTCTGACCATTTCTTCATGCTTACCCTGCATTCCCATCTTTCATTCAGTATTTCCCTTTCATTTAGCTGGAATGCTTTTCTCCGTGCTTCATAGCACATTTCTCCATTCCTGTACTTCATCATCAATCCTTTCTTCCAGCTTCTTTTGTTCTTTGCTTCTTGTTTGTTTTGTCTGTTTTGGGTTTTGTTTTGTCTTTTTTTCATTTCTGAGAGAAGAATAAATGAAGGATATGATAAATTCTTACTTCTCTTTATTTCTGAAAACAATCATTTCAGCTTATTGTGTGGTGAAATCTCACAGAACTCATTAAAATCAAAAGCACAGTATTAATCTCTTGCTGTTTACATGTAAGCAATTTCAGCCAGTTTTTTTGAATGTTTAAATATGTGGTCAGAAGCTGTGGTTTACCTCCCGACTTTGTTTGGGAAAACCTAACTAAAACAGCTAGGCTTTTTCTCTTTAGCCTGGGTTCATGACCAGAGTTTCTTCCTTGAATCAATTGACATTATTCTGTTATGTCTTAAATGTTAAAAAGTCACAAAGTAACTTGTTCTGAAAAAATCTCTAAATTCATACCAATCAGAAAAGATATATATGTTATAAAGATACATTTTTACTTTCATTAAAATATCAACAACTTGTTGGTAGTATTTCCTTTTAACTGAAATATAGTTAGTTGACTTATTATATTAGTTTCAGGTATATGACCTGAAAGATGATTCAATATTTTTATAGATTATACTCCTTTTAAAGTTATTATAAAGTCATAGCTATATTCTCTGTGTTGTATAATATATCCTTGTTATTTATTTATTTTATACATAGCAGTTTGTACTGCTTAAACACATACCCTTGGCCCTCCCCTTTTCCTTCTCCCCACTAGTAACCACTAGCTTGTTTTCTATATCTGTGAATCTATTTCTGTTTTGTTTTTTATTCAGTATATTCATTTGTTTTAGTTTCTAGATTCCACGTGTGTAACAGTATTTGTCTTTCTTTGATTTATTTCACTAAGGATAAATGCTGCAGCATTTCATTTTTTAAGGCTGAGTAATATTCCACTGTAACTCTATACCACCTTTTCTTGATCCATTCATGCGTTGACGGACACTTAGGTTGCTTCCATCTCCTGGTTATTGTAACTAATGCTTCTGTGAACATTGGAGTACATTCACCTTTTCAGATTAGCGTTCCTGTTTTCTTTGAATATGTATCCAGCAGTGAAATTGCTGAATTATCTGGTAATTCTAATTTTAGTTTTTTGAGGAAACTCTATGTTGCTTTCCATAATGGCTGCACTAGTTTATGGATATACTCCCACCAACAGTATATTAGGATTCCCTTTTCTTCACATTCTTGTTGACATTTGTTAGTTGTTAGTTATTTGTAGGCTTTTTTTGGATGATAACCATTCTGGTGGATGTGTATGGCATTGTCTCATTGTGATTTTGATTTACATTTCTCAGATAATTGGCAATGTTGAACATATATTTATGTGCCTGTTAGCCATCTCTATGTTTTCTTTGGAAAAATGTCTATTCAGTTTATCTGCCCATTAAAAAAATTTTTTTTATATACTGAGTTATATGAACTGTGTATATATTTTGAATATTAACCTCTTATCAGTCATATCATTTGCAAATATTTTTTCCCATTCTATAAGTTGTTTTTCATTTTGTTGGTGGTTTCCTTTGCTGTACAAAAACTTTTAAGTTCCATTTAATTAGGAACTTTGTTTAGTAGGTTCCATTTGCTTATTTTTGCTTTTGTTTCTTTTTCCTCAAGAGACAGAACCCCAGGAATATAGCTACATTTATGTCACATGGTGTTCTGCCCTTATTCTCTTCTGAGAGTTTTATGATTTCAGGCCTACATTTAGGTCTTTAATCCATTTTGAGTTTATTTTTGTATATGCTGTGAGGAAATGTTCTAATTTCATCCTTTTACATATAACTGTTCAATTTTCCCAGCACTATTTATTAAAGAAACTGTCTGCTTTTATTTGTACATTCTTTACTTCTTTGTCTTAGGTTAATTGAACCTATGGGCTTAGGTTTATTTCTGGACTTTCTGTTCTGTATCACTGATCTTTAAGTCTGCTTTTGTGCCAGTACCATCCTGTTTTGATTACTATACTTGGTAGTATAGTCTGACAGAGAAGGCAATGGCACCCCACTCCAGTACTTTTGCCTGGAAAATCCCATGGATGGAGGAGCCTGGTGGGCTGCAGTCCATGGGGTCACTAAGAGTCAGATATGACTGAGCGACTTCACTCTCACTTTTCACTTTCATGCATTGGAGAAGGAAATGGCAACCCACTCCAGTGTTCTTGCTTGGAGAATCCCAGGGATGGGGGAGCCTGGTGGCCTGCCGTCTATGGGGTCTCACAGAGTCGGACACGACTGAAGTGACTTAGTAGTAGTAGTATAGTCTGAAGTCAGGGAGCATGACACCTCCAGCTTTGTTCTTTTTTTCTCAAGATGACTTTAGCTATATGTGATCTTTTTGGTTCCATAAAAATTTTAGTATGACTTTTCACTTTTCTGTGAAAAGTCATGGGTATTTTGATAGGATTTGTGTTAAGTCCATCAACAGTATTTTTGTTTGGTTTGTTCCACAAATAATAGTTTAGTGCCTACTAAGAACTGGAAATAAAAAGAGGTAAAAGGGTACATGATAGATATATACTGGCAGCTGTTTAGTGGAAGAGTCAAACAATACATAATAAATGGATAAATTGCACAGCTGTTTGAATTTCCCATGTTATTGTGGAATAACTATGCAAAGAATTATTAGAAACTCTTACAAACTGATTTTATTTTGAGAAGGCAAAAATCACTAAGTAGAAGAGTTTGGGGTGCTTTTAATTTATTTTAAAAAACTAAATAAATTTTGATCTTAATCTGAAATCTCAGTTTAGGTCCACTTTATGTTTAATTACATATTTGACAGATCTTGTGTAGTACTGAGGCAGGTATTAGACAACTAATCACATGTTTATATGTTTATTTACAAATTAAGTTCAGTGGTATGAAGAAAAACTACAAGGGATTGCAAGAATATCCTTGGGAACCAAATTTAGTTTGTGGTGTTATGGTCTAGAGCAGAGTGTTTAGTTGTGGAGGAGCTGGAACCAGAGAGACCTAGGTACCAGTTTTGACTATACTGCCTACTAAGTGTATGACCATGTGATGTAACCTCTTTTAGCCCCTGCTGTGAAATGGACACATATACAATACTTCCTGTTTCAAGGGTTTGTTGCAACAAGCACTTAGGCATAGAATAAGGACTTATAGAAAGTAGCTTTTACTGTAAATTCTAACAGAGACATTAAATACAAAGAACAGGAAGTAAGAAAATAAACAATTATTTGGAAACATTTACGTTCATAAAACCTCAGTGCAGCACAAAGCCAAGACATGACCATTTTTTCCAGAAATCCTGGGGATTATGTGTTATTGAGCTTTCCTTCATTCTGAAACTGTGTCCCTGTTTTGAATGTTGTGGCTCCATTTCCTCTCAATTCTGAAGTAGGTTGAAGGCTGTGTGTGGGCCTGGTCATGAGTCTACCTGAGGTTATGTTTTACATCCGTTTCCACTGTTATCTGTGTTTCATCGATCTCCATCCCTGACATGCCTTGAAATATGAGCTTTGCCTCCACCAGGCTGCTCTTCATGTCCTCCTTCCCAAAGCTAGAAGCAAAATAATTGCTTTTAAAGTGTGTTTAAGGCCTCAGGAAGCTAACACAGTGGACAGCCTGAGACCCAAATATCCTTTGATTTACAAAGTGTACAACTCAGAGGCAGACAAGTCAGCTGCTACACACTGCCCTTCATGGGGTCTAAGAGGCCATCCCTACTCTCCAATCCTAAGATAGTGTTTTCTAAAACATGAGCAAGGGTAAGGTAGCTTCTTCACCACTAAGTTTCTTTCTAGCTCTATGTCAGTGCTCTTAGTAAAGATGGGGAAAAATACATAGATGTGGAATTTTGTATATTTGTTGGATATTTATTCTGCCCTAGTTTATGGTTTAGGGATAAAGACAATATCGATAATCATCGCCAACAATTTTGAAGCACCTACAGTGTGCTAGAGACCATGTCAGAGGTTGTCCTGGCATGTACCTTTTTTGTCATTACAATAGACTTATGGGGAAGGAACTACCATTGTCTGTGTTTCAAGGATTAAGAAACTGAGATTCAAAGAAAATCCAGCCTTGCTGAGTTCACTGACACTCAAAATATGAGCTTGTACCCATATATGTCTGTATTCACTCATTACTCATTTGACATTGATTTGCTGAGTATGTACTACCTATCAGACAAAATTCTGGGCACCAGAGATAAAGGAGTAGGCAAAATTCCTACGCTCATGAAGCTTACTTACATTCTAGTAGAACACAGAAAGTAAAATATATAAATTTTATAGTGCAAAGTGATAAATGCCAAGGGGAGAAACTAAAGAGGGGGAGATATAGTTTTAAACAGGGTGGTCAGCAAGGTCTCAATGAAAAGGTGACCTTTCACGTATCACAAACGTCAAGTGCGTCATTCAGGGTCTGGTACTGGGAATGTACTTGAGGTCAGTTCTTGTCTTTCTTTCCTTTCTTGTCTCGTCTTCCTTTCTTCCTCCAGGCAGTCTTCTTCAGGTTGTCTTCTTTTCCAGGATCTCTGAGCAAGCCGTCTGTAGAGTGACCCCAGCCAAAACACATAAGGACACTTGCAACCCTCCTGAACTAGTGTGTCCTTTTATAGGCACCTCACTCTTAAAAGTGACGGACGTGGAATTAAACAAGTGCTTTGGACTTGAAAATTCCGTTAAGATAACTTTTGGTTATGAGCTGCTGTTGAAATAGGTTTGGACATGAATACTGTTCTCCTGTTCAACATACATTTAAGGACCAGATGCTGATAAAACATAGCTTCCAAATGAAGTCTTTATTAGTTCAAGAGTCATCAGAAAATGCATTAGTGAGGAAAGACCCTGGTCAATGTGTATAGAGCGTCCCAAATCACCCAAGGAGAAAAACCACAAAACAAACATTGGAGATCAGAGTTGCCTCCTAGAGTTCATTTTATTCCATCAAATATGCTATAGCAATATAGTAGATGGCAAGGTTAAGTTTTACATATGTAGGTGCCCACACTCACACACACTTATATAAATATACATACATATGTATGTTTTACTTTTCAGACTTGCCTCACTTGTAACAGCAAAAGCTTTTAAGATCATTTTTTTGTTGATGTTTTTGTTGTTCAGCAGCTAAGTTGTGTCCAACTCTTCGTGACCCCATGGACTGTAGCACCACGCTAGGCCCTTCTGTCGTCCACTGTCTCCCAGAATTTGCTCACATTTGTGTCCACGGAGTTAGCTGGTGATGCTATCTAACCTTCTCACCCTCTGCTACCCTCTTCTCCTTTTGTCTTCCATCTTTCTCAGCGTCAGGATTGGTCACCAATATTGTGAAATGTGTTCTTCAGAAAACAGCTTGGGCTCAAAGTTTTCTAGCATTCCTGAAGAAAAATGGTTGCATTAACAGCAAAGATAAGATAGAAGGAGATGGTTTAGCTTTTTAACATCAAACTGCTTTACAGTGATTGGTACACCCTGAATAGCATCCCTGCCCTCGAATAATTCTACCTCTTAGCAGCCCTAGCAGGACCTTGCCACCCTGAGAAAGTCATTCACTATTGGTCTTTCCTCTTGAAACAATACTGCTACATCTCCTTCATAATTCTCCACACTTAAGATTTCATAGTAATTCCAAGTGGCCATTACCCCAGTTATTCTTAATTAGTGAGATTTGCCGCTTAGGAGCTTGCTGTGATTACATGTGAATGGTCACAGATTCTTAACATCACTGTTCCATTTCCTTTTAGGTTCTGGCTTCTAACCCCACCTTGCCTTTTACCAGTTCGCACAAGTCAGGTAAATAAGATTAATTCTGTTTCAGTATCTTCAGCTGTTTTCTGAATCAATTCTGCTTTTATTGCACTGTATTTCCTATGCATTACAGAATAAAAATGAACTTTCCTTGGGGCACTTTACATTCCTTCAGACTTTTCAGCTCTACTTTTTAGAAAGCCCACTCTGAATGTCCACAGATTTAGTGTGTTCTCTGGGGTAAGTCCTATCTAGTGGTGATAGGTTTGTTTTGCTAAAATCAAGTCATTTCCCAGTTTTGACTGGGAAATTTCATTTAATGAGTCCCAAATTTCTTTAGCTCAGTTCAGTTCAGTTGCTCAGTCATGTCTGACTCTTTGCAACCCCATGGACTGCAGCACACCAGGCTTCCCTGTCCATCACCAACTCCTGGAGCTTACTCAAACTCATGTCCATTGAGTCGGTGATGCCATCCAACGATCTCATCATCCTCTGTCATCCCCTTTTCCTTCCTCCTTTAGTCTTTCCCAGCATTAGGGTCTTTTCTAATGAGTCAGTTTTTCATATCAGGTTCCCTAACATTCCAAATTTCTAAGCCATTGTGAAACAGATCAACAATCTGGACTAAACGTGAATCATATACAATGTAATTCTACACCTTTACTGAGAAACTTATTTCCTCCCAAAGTTTCATATAGTTTTATATCACTCACCGAAGATCAATTAAAATTCTTGTGGAAAAACCTATGCTTTCACTAGTAAAGTGAAAAAAAATGAGGTATAGTTAGAAATCATCAGAGAAGAATGCTAGAATTGAAGGGTGATTTTGTAAATTATACACCAGGGGTCAAAACCTCAAGTCTGCCCAGGGGATTGGTTGGTAACTTAAAGATGTCATCAGTCTAGGCAAGGACTACCTCCAGTATCTACATATTGGAAAAATGTCAGGACAAGGTTATACAGAAAGGAGCAAGAGTTCATTTTAGCCATTCATGTTCAATGTTTAAAGGCACAACAACAGGAACAAAATATACAGGTCAACAAATGGTATCTATTGGTCATATTTGGCCTGTGTGCTGTCATCTTAAACACTTGGTTATTGGCAAAACTAACTAGCTTTTCACAGTAATCCAAGTCTATGCCCCAACCAGTAACGCTGAAGAAGCTGAAGTTGAACGGTTCTATGAAGACCTACAAGACCTTTTAGAACTAACACCCAAAAAAGATGTTCTTTTCATTATAGGGGACTGGAATGCAAAAGTAGGTAGTCAAGAAACACCTGGACTAACAGGCTAATTTGGCCTTGGAATATGGAATGAAGCAGGGCAAAAACTAATAGAGTTTTGCCAAGAAAATGCACTGCTCATAACAAACACCCTCTTCCAACAACACAAGAGAAGACTCTATACATGGACATCACCAGATGGTCAACACCGAAATCAGATTGATTATATTCTTTGCAGCCAAAGATGGAGAAGCTCTATACAGTCAGCAAAAACAAGACCAGGAGCTGACTGTGGCTCAGACCATGAACTCCTTATTGCCAAATTCAGACTTAAATTGAAGAAAGTAGGGAAAACCACTAGACCATTCAGGTATGACCTAAATAAAATCCCTTATGATTATACAGTGGAAGTGAGAAATAGATTTAAGGGCCTAGATCTGATAGATAGAGTGCCTGATGAACTATGGAATGAGGTTCATGACATTGTACAGGAGAAAGGGATCAAGACCATCCCCATGGAAAAGAAATGCAAAATAGCAAAATGGCTGTCTGGGGAGGCCTTGCAAATAGCTGGGAAAAGAAGAGAAGTGAAAAGCAAAGGAGAAAAGGGAAGATATAAACATCTGAATGCAGAGTTCCAAAGAATAGCAAGAAGAGATAAGAAAGCCTTCTTCAGCGATCAATGCAAAGAAATAGAGGAAAACAACAGAATGGGAAAGACGAGAGATCTCTTCAAGAAAATCAGAGATACCAAAGGAATATTTCATGCAAAGATGGGCTCGATAAAGGACAGAAATGGTATGGACCTAACAGAAGCAGAAGATATTAAGAAGAGATGGCAAGAATACACAGAAGAACTGTATAAAAAAGATCTTTACGACCCAGATAATCACGATGGTGTGATCGCTGGCCTAGAGCCAGACATCCTGGAATGTGAAGTCAAGTGGGCCTTAGAAAGCATCACTACGAACAAAGCTAGTGGAGGTGATAGAATTCCAGTTGAGCTATTCCAAATTCTGAAAGATGATGCTGTGAAAGTGTTGCACTCAATATGCCAGCAAATTTGGAAAACTCAGCAGTGGCCACAGGACTGGAAAAGGTCAGTTTTCATTCCAATCCCAAAGAAAGGCAATGCCAAAGAATGCTCAAACTACCGCACAATTGCACTCATCTCACACGCTAGTAAAGTAATGGTCAAAATTCTCCAAGCCAGGCTTCAGCAATATGTGAACCGTGAACTTCCTGATGTTCAAGCTGGTTTTAGAAAGGGCAGAGGAACCAGAGATCAAATTGCCAACATCTGCTGGATCATGGAAAAAGCAAGAGAGTTCCAGAAAAACATCTATTTCTGCTTTATTGACTATGCCAAAGCCTTTGTTTGGATCACAATAAACTGGAAAATTCTGAAAGAGATGGGAATACCAGACCACCTGATCTGCCTCTTGAGAAATTTGTATGCAGGTCAGGAAGCAACAGTTAGAACTGGACATGGAACAACAGACTGGTTCCAAATAGGAAAAAGAGTACGTTGAGGCTGTATATTGTCACCCTGTTTATTTAACTTATGTGCAGAGTACATCATGAGAAATGCTGGACTGGAAGAAACGCAAGCTGGAATCAAGATTGCCGGGAGAAATATCAATAACCTCAGATATGCAGATGACACCACCCTTATGGCAGAAAGTGAAGAGGAACTCAAAAGCCTCTTGATGAAAGTGAAAGTGAAGAGTGAAAAAGTTGGCTTAAAGCTCAACATTCAGAAAACGAAGATCATGGCATCCGGTCCCATCACTTCATGGGAAATAGATGGGGAAACAGTGGAAACAGTGTCAGACTTTATTTTGGGGGGCTCCAAAATCACTGCAGATGGTGACTGCAGCCATGAAATTAAAAGACACTTACTCCTTGGAAGGAAAGTTATGACCAACCTAGATAGCATATTCAAAAGCAGAGACATTACTTTGCCAACAAAGGTCCGTCTAGTCAAGGCTGTGGTTTTTCCTGTGGTCATGTATGGATGTGAGAGTTGGACTGTGAAGAAGGCTGAGCTCCGAAGAATGGATGCTTTTGAACTGTGGTGTTGGAGAAGACTCTTGAGAGTCCCTTGGACTGCAAGGAGATCCAACCAGTCCATTCTGAAGGAGATCAGCCCTGGGATTTCTTTGGAAAGAATGATGCTAAAGCTGAAACTCCAGTACTTTGGCCACCTCACACGAAGAGTTGACTCATTGGAAAAGACTCTGATGCTGGGAGGGATAGGGGGCAGGAGGAGAAGGGGACGACAGAGGATGAGATGGCTGGATGGCATCACTGACTCGATGGACGTGAGTCTGAGTGAACTCCGGGAGTTGGTGACGGACAGGGAGGCCTGGTGTGCTGCAATTCATGGGGTCGCAAAGAGTCAGACACGACTGAGCGACTGATCTGATCTGATCTGATCTGAACTAGCTTTTAATTACCTGTGCCAAGACAAAGAATGGGCAACCAGATCGCTATGACTTTCCAGATCACTTGCATCTGTCTTTAAGGTTGGATGTTTATTTGCCCAACTAGTTAGTTTCCTTTGTGGCTTTAGCAGAAGACTGCAGAGCACAACAAAATGGCATCCCCAGTGTGAGCAGTTCATTCTACTTGGTCTGGAAGAAAGGTCAGCCAAATGCGAAAACTTGTGTTGCTCATTTCTGCTCCCTCCTATCCTGTAGTATTAAACTATCCACTCTTTTTTTGAAAAAAAAAAAATATATATATATATATATACATATATAAAATTGTTCAGTTCACAGATAATGCTGCTTTTATATCCACATATGGTTTTCGAAGAAGTTGGCCTTTTCCCAATTTTTCTTTTCACTCTTGCCATGGATCTTTCCAATAGACAAGAAGGCCATGAATCTGGAAAGTCTCCCTTTTATAGACAAGGAATACTCAGGCTTTTTTTTTTCCCCCTCTAATATATATTGAAACCAGATCCAGGAGACTGGAGGAAATTTGAATCATCATGTCAATTAAATGAGAGTGTATCATTATCTGTAAGAATGAAATGTTTCTTTGATTGGTGAGCAAAAATATTCCCCTTTAGTAGGTTCTCTTCCCATTAGCAGCCCATCAATATGTTAAATGCTACTTTCCCATTACTCAATAATGCACTCAAGACATCACACTCTGGCCTGATGTTTTACTTTTCATTTTGGCTCTGTGGTAGCTAAGCTTACCTAATGTATATCTTATTCTATTAAATCTTGTGTCAAGTGACTATTGGTGGCTGGATGTGTTACCCATGTTAGGGAACATGTTGATCTTTTAAGGCAGAGTGAGAGCTATTCCCAGCAGGCCACTAATTAGATCGATATAGTTCCTTGGCTCTTATTTCTAAGTTCAGAATTACCCTCTGCAGATCCACAGGACAACATGAAGAAATATTTCTCCCCCAGCTAAATAACCCTTACAGCAGTGGTTTCAAACCATGCCTCCTCCTCATGCATTGTTAGGAATGCAAATTCTTGGGCCTAAAATCAGATCTGGGAGAAGGCAATGGCAACCCACTCCAGTACTCTTGCCTGGCAAATCCCATGGATGGAGGAGCCTGGTAGGCTGCAGTCCATGGGGTCGCTAGGAGTCGGACACAACTGAGCAACTTCACTTTCACTTTTCACTTTCATGCATTGGAGAAGGAAATGGCAACCCACTCCAGTGTTCTTGCCTGGAGAATCCCAGGGGCGGGGGAGCCTGGTGGGCTGCTGTCTATGGGATCACACAGAGTCAGACACGACTGAAGCGACTTAGTAGCAGCAGCAGCAGCAAAATCAGATCTACTGAATCAGAAACTATGGGAATCAGGTCCAGCAATGCCTCTTTAATAAGCCCTCTTGGCAATTCTGACACATGTTAAAACTTCCAGACCCACTTGAATATTTGGATCTTCCTTCCAAAGCTTTGTAGGCAGCCTGGATTTTTCCACCAATCTCCCCAACCAGATTGTAAATTCCAAAACAACAAGAATCTCACCTGATTGTTTGTCATTAAATTCCCAGTCTCCAGTGGGAACACATGGCACATAGTAGGTGCTTCATATATATTTATTGAATGTGTGAGCAAATGCCTGAGTAGTTGGCTAATGCCTACTTCTGTAATGGTTGTTGTAGTTCAGCCTCTCAGTCATGTCTGACTGTTTGCAAACCCATGGGCTGCAGAATTCTAGGATTTCCTGTCCCTCACCATCTCCCAGAGCTTGCTCAAACTCATGCCTGTTGACTCAGTGATGCCATTCAATCACCTCATCTTCTGTTATCCCCTTCTCCTCCTGTCTTCAATCTTTCACAGCATCAGGGTCTTTTCTGATGAGTCAGCTTTTTGCAACAGGTGGCCAAAATATTGGAGCTTCAACATCAGTCCTTCCAATGAATATTCAGGGTTGATTTCCTTTAGGATTGACTGGTTTGATCTTGCTGTCTAAGGCACTCTCAAGAGTATTCTCTAGCACCACAGTTCGAAGGTGCCGCTTCTTTGTCACTCAGCCTTTTTATCGTCCAGCTCTCACACCCATACATGACTACTGGGAAAACCATAACTTTGACTATACAGACCGTTATAGACAAAGTAATATCTCTGATTTTCAATACGCTGTCTAGGTTTGTCATAGCCTTTCTTCCAAGGAGCAAGTGTCTGTTAATTTCATGGTTGCAGTCATTGCCCACAGTGATTTTGGAGCCCAAGAAAAAGTCTGTCACTGTTTCCATTGTTTCCCCATCTATTTGCCATGAAGTGATGGAACCATAATCTTCATTTTTTGAATGATGAATTTTAAGCCAGCTTTTTCACTATCCTCTTTCACATTCATCAAGAGGCTGTTTAGTTCCTCTTGGCTTTCTGCCATAAGCGTGGTGTTATCTGCATATCTGAGGTCATTGATATTTCTCCTACATCCTGATTCCATCCAGTAACTCATCCAGCCTGGCATTTCTCATGATGTACTCTGCATATGAGTTGATAAGCAGGGTGACAATATACAGCCTCAAAGTACTCCTTTCCAAATTTTAAACCAGTCCATTGTTCCATGTCCAGTTCTAACTGTTGCCACAACTTTCCCAACCCATTCATGCCAACCTGAGAGTGAATTGAATAGAGAGATTTTTATGAGCTGCACTGCTTTGGTTTAAATCTTTGTTCCAACGTCTATCAGCTGTGCAACCTTTGGCAAATTGATTCAGCTCTCTTGATATACCTTGATTTTCTCATCTGTAATATGGGAATGAAAATAGTACATCAACCTCATTGGGTGCTTTTTTTTTAAAGATTAGTCGTGGTGGTGGTATTTTTTTCTTATTTTAGCATAATGTTTCTCCATTCCTGTATGGCAGCCTGGCCACCCTCCACCTTAACCTGCAGAGATTCTGAAAAGATCTGGGTTGTGTTTGTCCCACACTTTCATTAGCATGATATTAAGAGAACTGGATCCTGCAGGCCTCAGTCTAACTCTTAGCTTTGTACGTTCCTCCTCAAGATTTTCTACATCATTTATTACTTCGATTAGTATTTGCATTGCAAATAATGCCTTGTGGGAATACTTGAATTGACTCTCAATCTGTTTGCATAAACAATGTCAATGACCTGATATGATTTCCATGATAAAGCTTCTCTCCAATCTTTTCCTACTTCTTGACAGGCCTGTGTTCCTATTACCTTTACAAAGACCTCAAACGGTCGTCATGGTTAAACCACTAAAATACAAACAAGTTATTTTTTGTTCTGCCACATGCAATAATGTGCTATTTATTATCTCCTTGTGACTAATCCCGATTTTGTTTTTAATGCTCAGCATTTTCCTTTCTGTTCAGAGCCCTAGACTGGCAGGAGTTCAAGGAAAGGCTGAAAATGCTTCTTAGAAACTATTTTAATCCCAAACGGTTAATGTTTGGGGAGCAGGTTGAAACATATGTAATATCGGCACCCAAATGTAGGCAATTATCTCCAAAGGGCAAAAGGGGACAGAGAAGAGAGAGAATAAAGGCCATGCTGCCCTGAGGTCGAGGGTAAAGCACTGAAAACGCCTTCTTTGGTTTTCCAAGTGTCACAATGTCAACTGGAGAATGAAATGGTAATACAAACGGAACAGCTTGATAACCCCCAAATGAGTGTATTTATTCGCACAGTTCAAGCCTGATGATTGGAGCTCTTTTTCTGTCTGCTGACAGCAATTCTGAGCATTATAACAAGATCCAGAACTTAATGTCTAGAAACCCTTAATGATACTTTGTACAAAGTGGATGAAGGGTGACAGGGCAGAGGGGAGCGCGTATAGAAGTTTTGGGTCAAAAAACTTGTGGCTTTCAGAGGTTCTTTGTGTTGACTTGTACCTTTGAACAACACAAAGACAAGAGCTCACATTTCTGAAGGTGGAAAGGGATGTCCCAGAGTTAGAATTGCCTTCTCTTTCAATAATGCCATTTCTGCTATCCTTGAAGCTCTGCATGGGACAGGACGAGCTGCCTCTGGTCTTCCTTCCATAGTTTCAACTGCCGTTTAACCACGTATATTCAAAAGCATGCACACACACATACCACCCTTGGTAAAGCAATACAACTGCTGTTTAACCATGTATATTCACAAGCATGCACACGCACACACCATCCTCGGTAAAGTATTTACAACTGCTGTTTAACCATATATATTCATAAGCATGCACAGACACACACCATCCTTAGTAAAGCAACACACACTAGGGTATTCAACACAATAAGGTAGCACAATTACTTATTATTTGATACTTACCATGCAGCTATAATTCAAAATGATTTTCAGAGAGGAAATACACTGTTAAAAGCGTAACACCACCTTGCAGGATCAGTTAGAGGGAAAATATGAGCTAAGGAGCCGGAAATCCTTGTTTAGTATTACCGAGAAATTATGACAAGCCATGAAAAGTTCCATAGGCTTTTGTAGCACTCAAGCCATTCCTTTAAAACTGACTTCTATGAAAATCTCCTATGCCTGGAATTTGCCCTGTCAAAGCCAGACACATTTTTTTAATTGAATCTTGCTCTGAGAGTAGTAGTTTTTTTCCCCCCCTGCATCTGTAATTTGCTTTTTATGTGAATGGAGAGCTGTTCTGTTTCTCTTCTTTGGGGAGTTGTCATTTTCCTGTAAAAACAATCAATGATGGGCCATTTATCTCTTGCTGCATCAAACTGTGATGTGGGGTGGAAGTATGTGTACATTTGCAATATAGATTTTTCATTTCTGTATTTTATAGTCATATTATTGGCAAGTGGCCCTCATTTATTTTCCAGAACATTTCTAAGCTAATGACAACTCTTTAGTCTTTGTTAACTGTGTCTTACCTGTCTACCTTTTCATGTAATAGTTGCTTTCAGGGAATACAACAGAAATCGAGTATTGCTTTGTTGAAAATTTTTCAAATCAAATACACCATAGCACAACTATCTGTGAAAATACATTTCATCTTTCATCAAATTCTGCCAAGGTTTTTTGGGGGATTAATAATCCCTTCCTGGGGGTGTGCATCTATGGCTAATGTAATATCGTTGGGTACAGACTAGGTTATACTTATGTTCAGACTCAGGGTAAAAAAGAAAAGGATGTGTTGAAGGGAGAATTATTGAATGTTTTCCCTTCTAAATTCTTGTTACTTGCAGGACAAATGCCTTTAAAATGGAAAATACTGTTGAGAAACTGTTTGTGGCAGAGTGGGGAGACAGATATAGAAGTAAAAGCCATATTCACTTTTCTTGTATGTAGAGTCCAGTTCTCTACCAACCAATCAGCCCCTAGGAGAGGTACATGCATAGTAACAGAACAAGAACTGCCTGATGCCCTTCAAAGGTTGATTCTGGGGAAAGGGGTGTATGTCTCTCTTGTTTTTTCTTGGCAATTGTGACCCTTGTGCTTCCTGCCTATCTTCGTGTCCCATACATTAATCTCTCCTTTCATTCTCCAGACCCCCATTAGTATAGAGCTCTTGCATGTAAGAGAAGATATGGTGGGGCAGGCTGTGGTGGGGACTATAAGATACTAAAGTACGTGAAGCAACTGAAATTCCATTAAGACACATCTCTGTCTCTGAAAGTTCCTTGGCAACTACTTATTTCTTTTCAGGTTCTGAACTCCTACTGTATTGCCAGAACCCTTGTCCACAGAATGCCCTTCCCCCTCTCTCTCTAGGTGTTACAATAAGAAACAGAAGACATAATTCACAATTAAATGTGATAACTGAGAAGAATATAGAAAAGGGACTATTATTTATAAGGTCATAGGCCAGGTATTTTGGGGGCTCCCAAATCACCGCAGATGGTGATTGCAGCCATAAAATTAAAAGACGCTTACTACTTGGAAGAAAAGTTATGACCAACCTAGATAGCATATTCAAAAGCAGAGACATTACTTTGCCAATAAAGGTCCATCTAGTCAAGGCTATGGTTTTTCCAGTAGTCATGTATGGATGTGAGAGTTGGACTGTGAAGAAAGCTGATCACCGAAGAATTGATGCTCTTGGACTGTGGTGTTGGAGAAGACTCTTGAGAGTCCCTTGGACTGCAAGGAGATCCAACCAGTCCATTCTAAAGGAGATCAGTCCTGGGTGTTTTTTGGAAAGAATGATGCTAAAGCTGAAACTCCAATACTTTGGCCACCTCATGCGAAGAGTTGACTCATTGGCAAAGACTCTGATGCTGGGAGGGATTGGGGGCAGGAGGAAAAGGGGACGACAGAGGACGAGATGGCTGGATGGCATCACCGACTCGATGGACGTGAGTCTGAGTGAACTCCGGGAGTTGGTGATGGACAGGGAGGCCTGGCGTGCTGTGATTCATGGAGTCACATAGAGTCAGACACGACTGAGCGACTGAACTGAACTGAGGCCAGGTATAGAAAAATGAACTATGTACAGTCAGTTACGTTTTAACAGTTGTTTTGAAAATTCAAATTTGTGCCAGTGTCCTTGATGTCTTTGGAAACAGCTTGAACCTAGGTTTACACTTGTTCTTATGTGATTTTGCCCATGAGAAAGTTAGGAGAACCCAGAAATTTGTATCTAGTTGAACCAAGTGTGTAGGAACCTATCAATGCATACCATCCCCCAAATACCCTCTGCCCACCTCAGGTGACTACACAGTTATGCACCACACCATCCCCATCTGGTGGGGCAGTTTTCTGTCCCCATTTCAGATAAGCTTCCTGATGCCGCTTCACAATAGCTTACAAGCTACAACTCTTTGGAAGCTTAATTCCACCAGCAAACTCCAAGGTCTTGTTCAAAGTAAAATGCAGTATTTATTGTATTTCTTAATCATGTGACAAGTGTAACACTGGCAACTGTTTTTGTTAGGGTCTTCTCTTTTTCAAATGTCATAGATAATAGTTTTTGTATGTGCGTGCCTTTAACCCCTTTTTCCCATAAGCACCATGTTTTTTATTGCACAGTTTTGTATTGCATGATGATTTTTAAGAACACATATGTTGCTTGTGGCAGAGCTGAATGTATGTTGAAGCTTTGTGTGGCTGGCAACAGTGGGGAGCTGTTACTAACTTTTAGCTGGAAGGACAAGGGCAGAGAAGCAGTCTCTGAAACCTTGAGGGAGGAGCCCCACTGTGGGAAAGAATTGCCTCGCTTCTGCTGGCCAGAGGCCCAGCACAGAGAGGGCTTCGGGAATAAACACCCTGACTTCACCCTCCAATCATCAGTAGTTATCCCCTGGTACAACCCAGTTGGAAACAAGTGGGTTAGGGAGTCTGTTTCATGCCTTCCACAGGACAGGTTAAACATATCAGAGTAAAGTAGGATGGAGGAATAGATCACAAGGTATCTCTTGCCTTTGGGAAAATTACTTTTTAAGGAATTGTTTTTATTTCACTATGTAAGTCAGTTTTATTCTTCTCTTTCTGGATGGCTGTTATCTAGGCCAGGGGATAGGTAATAACGCGACTCATACAGGTGTTTTTCTAAACAAAGAACATCTTTCTGCCAACAAAGAGAATCTGCACTTCTTTTAGTCCAATCAGTTCAAACAGTAGCTGCCTTAGAAAATAGAATATTTTTTCCCACTTCTCATTATGTATGTACACATATCTATATTCACAGCCCCTTGTATATGAATTTCTTTCTAAGGGCAATCATGTTTTCACCTTTAATACTTGAATATTGCCCCAATTGGCTGGATACTGTTAAATAATTTACTACCTTTTGTGATTGGTCAGGAAGAGAAATACAGAGGAGCTGGTGTAATTTACTTGCCTACATACCTCCCTTTGATTAGGATATTAATTTCTTTTATAGGCCTATTACAAGACAGCTGGCCATTTCCTCTAATGTTTAAGTAATAGAGAGGAGAGGTGGGGACTGGCTTGAAATGAGCATCTGTAATAGGTTCTGCCGATTTTCCAGATGCCTCAGCTTGATCTGAAATTCAGAAGACACATTGAGCTCATAAGTTTCAGGGTAATTATGCAAAATGATGTTAAAACTGAAACGGGTCAATTTATCATTGATTAGTATTTGTCTTCCTTGCCCAGAAAGAACTTGAAACAAAGAGAGAGAGATAAATCGTATAGAGTTAAGATGTTTATTTGAGGAAAAAAATACAAAAAATTTGAAACTTCAAAAGAGAGTAAAATATGTATCTTAAAAAAATTTCCCCAGAGTTTCCTTTCTATGAAAGAAGAAACTCAAGTTTTATTCTTTCATAAGTAAAATTAATTTCTCCAACTCAAGTTTTATTCTTTCATAAGTAAAATTCACTTCATCATTGTCATAATTTGCTGTGTTTTATGCTAAAGTGGATAGCTCATACCTGTTAACCTGTGACTGAGGAAAGTAATACCATATTGACAATGTTAATAGGGATAATAGAGATGAAGATTTAGATCCTACTGGAGGCTCATGTACTTTTAAAACTGAGATAGAATACATTTACTACTAAATCTACCCTTTTAAAGTATACAATTTAGTGGTTGTTTGTTTTTTTTTTTAAGCATACTGGCAAAATTTATAAAACCGTCACCACGATCTAATGTCACCACATTTTCATCACCCCAGAAACTCCATATTCATTACGAGTCACTCTATATTCCTCCTCCCCTGGCAACTGCCAATCTACTTTCTGTTCTGTGGTTTTACCTATTCTGGACATTTCATATAAGTGGAATCATGCCATATGGCCTTTCGTATCTGACTTTCTTCATTTAGTATTGTTCTAAAGGTTCATCCTTGCTGTTGCTTGTTTCTGTGTTTCATTCCTTTTGTGTTGTTGTTGTTCCGTCACTCAGTTGTGTCTGACTCTTTGTGACCCCATGGACTGCAGCATGCCAGGCTTCCCTGTCCTTCACTGTCTTCTGAAGTTTGTTCAGACTCGTGTCCACTGAATTGGTGATGCCATCCAACCATCTCATCCTCTGTCTTCCTCTTCTCCTTCTGCCCTCAGTCTTTCCCAGCATCCGGGATTTTTCCCATGAGTTGGCTCTTCATATCAGGTGGCCAAAGTATTGGAGCTTCAGCTTTAGCATCAGTTCTTCCAATGAATATTCAGGGTTGATTTTCCTGAGGATTGACTGGTTTGATCTCCTTACTGTGCAAAGGACTCTCAGGAGTCTTCTCCAACACCACAGTTGAAAGCATCAATTCTTCAGGGCTCAGCCTTCTTATGGTCCAGCTCTCACATCCATACATGACTACTGGAAAAACAAAGCTTTGACTATACAGACCTTTGTCAGCAAAGTGATGTCTCTGCTTTTTTAATATGCAGTCTGGGTTTGTCATAGCTTTTCTTCCAAGGAGCAAGTGTCTTTTAATTTTGGCTGCAGTCTTTGTCTGCAGTGATTTTGGAGCCCAAGATAATAAAGTCTGTCACTGTTTTCATTTTTTCCCCTATCTATTTGCCATGAAGTGATGGGACCAGACACAGTGGCCTTAGCTTTTTGAATGTTGAGTTTTAAGTCAGCTTTTTCACTCTCCTCTTTCACCTTCATCAAGAGGTTCTTTAGTTCCTCTTCACTTTCTGCCATTAGGGTGGTGTCATCTGCATATCTGAGGTGTCATCTGCATATCTGAGGTTATTGATATTTCTCCTGGCAATCTTGAACCAGTCCATTCCAAACATTCCATGTTTGGTCCAACTCTTGCTTCTTGACCTGCCTCCAGGTTTCTCAAGGAGGTAGGTAAGGTGTTCTGTCATTTCCTATCTCTTTCAGAATTTTCTAGTTTATTGCATTCATTTTTATTGCAAATGGATGGGCATCTGGTTGTTTCTATATTTTGGTTATAGTGAATAATGTTGCTATAAACATTCATGTACAAGTTTTCCTTTGGACACATATTGTCACTTCCTTTGGGTATGTATCTAGTAGTGGAATTACTGGGTATATGGTAGTTTCACATTTAACCTTTTAATGAACTTTCAGACTGTTTTCAGAAGTGAGTACAAAATTTTACATCCCTACCAAAAATTTCTTCATATTTCTGTCAGCACTAGTTTGTATGTATCTTTTTGGTTATAGTCATTTTAGTGGGTATGAAGTTGTATTTCATTGTGATTTTTATTTGCATTTCCCTGATAATGGTGAGCATCTTTTCATATGCTTTTTGGCTATTTGCATATCTTTAGAGAAATGTTTATTCAGGTCCCTTACTTGTTTTCTAAGAGGGTTATTCATCATTTTATTATTGCATTATAACAACAAAATTCTTTATATACTCCATCTTACAGATCCCTTATCAGATACAGGATTTGCAAATATTTTGTCTCATTCTGTGGGGTGTCTTTTTATTTTGTTAGGTATCCTTTGAAGCACAAATATTTTTAAAATTTTGATGAAGTCCAATTTATCTTTTTTCTTTCATCACTTGATCTTTTGGTGTCATATCTCAGACAACTTTGCCTAATCTAGGATCATGAAGATTTTTTCTATATTTTCTTCTAATAGTTTTATAGTTTGATCTCTTATATCTGGATCTATGATCCATCTTGATTTGTTATGTATATGAGGAAGGGGTCTAACTTCATTTAGTTGCATGGAGATATCAAGTTGTCTCAGGACCATTTGTTGAAAAGACTATTATTTTCTCATTGAGTTGTCTTGACACACTTACTGAAAAATCAATTGATAATGAATATAGATGGGTTTGTTTCTAGACTCTCAGTTTTATTCTAGTCTCACAGACCTTTAGAACTAGACAGACCCTTTGAGGTAATGAAGTGTAGGAGTCACACATTCACAGGCATAAATGAATGAAGTGGGTAACATATACCTGAAAAATATTTGCTTTGCCCAATGGCTGCCATATGGGAATACAGGATGAGGTTGTTTAATCTTTTGATTTTTCAAAGGAGCCAGAGAGTGTATTATTTTTCTGCCAAAATGTCTTGAGTTAAAGTTAAGCAACTAATTCAACTAGCCAAAGAAAACACATCTTTAAGCAGCACCTGGCTCATAAACCGCCAGTTTTCAATCTGTGAAACACTTCAGTGCTTTCATTTGTATAGATAAGGTTGCCAGGTCACAGAGTGTTTAGGTGACTAATCCTAGGTTATGTTGTTAGTTTATGTCAGACTCAGATCTGGAAATCAAAATCTGTGCTTTCTACCCACCCCCGGCCCGCCAGTTCCATATATCTGATATACTAATATTCTAAGAATTCTCTAATTTTCTAATTGTATTTTCTTATTACTGTGATCAGATAATGTGTTTTCCTTTAATATTAAAAAACTTTGAGGCCTAAACAAACGTTCAGTTAAGATATATGTCAGTAACAGTTTTGCACTGTAAGCAGATGGGGGAGCCTGGTGGGCTGCCGTCTATGGGGTCGCACAGAGTCGGACATGACTGAAGTGACTTAGCAGCAGCAGCATTTAAAAGTAGAAATCTAACATGTTTTCAGAAGTGCAGTAGAAAACCTTTGTTTTTTGTCTGACAATAGATGAGAAAGAAGTGCACACCTCTGTCTCCTGGAACACAGATACATATACTCCTGGAACACAGAACACAGATACACACAAACACACACAACACTCCCTTTCCACACAACAACGAATAAGGCATGGTTTGTAGAGTCTTCCCACAGTTGGCATGGTTGTAAATATACTACATGTTGAAGGGTTATAACGCATCATTTTCAATTTGCTCTGCTCAGTTTTGTGTTTAAAGCCTTTGTTAGGAGCAGACATTTTCATCCCTGAGATTCTCAATGGCATATTTTCTCACTCTAATAACCACTCCTTGAGGGACGTTTCCAACTCCTGGGGGAACGTTCCTAATCTGTTGCATAAATGTTGGTCTCCAACAATATTAATGTACTCTATTTTCCAACTCTTTTATATTTACTTCAGTTCAGCAAATGTGCAATGATGACTGATAAAGAAAGTATGAGGAAGAATCAGGGGATTACTAAAATGAATAAAAAGTATGATGATCTCAGAGACAAATATATTTCCAGAAAGAAGTAAGTTATAATTAAAAGTGCAAATAAACTGAAGTGGGATCAACAGTGACAATAATTGGGGAAGTTAGACAAGACTTCACCCTGTATGGATATTTGTACCTCTGGGCCAGGTGAATAGCACCCACCAAGGCAAAAACCATGCAAACCTGCAGAAATTCAGAGCTAATGGACATTACCTATACTAGGTTCAATCAGGCCAAAGATGGATGAAATATTTAGTCAGCCTGAATCCTGTATGTGCTTACCACCAACCATCCCGCTGTTTGATACTTAAGCAAAGCAATTAGCTAATTGATAAAATTTTACTTCTCGTTCATTTATTTGCAGTCAATAGTATGCAGTTTGCCAAATCTTGAGAGAAAATTCTATTGCCCGCATAATTTATTTCCTAATAAGAGCAGATAATTTGGAAGTCAGCAGGAGGTTGTGTGGGGCAAGTAAGGTGTAAGATACCCAAGTCTGTTTCTTTTCCTGGAAAGTTACCTTGGGTTAATAGGCTTGTGACAAGACTGCTTTATTACTCAGTAAGATTCTTATGCCCTTATTTTGCAGGAAGTTCTCATTGTTCATGAACTTTTGAGAAAATGTGGTGTGTTAATCTGAAAAGAAGATGCCAAGATGGGATTAAATGAGTAGGAACTTAACTAGGGAAACACCTGAGAGAGAATATAGGGAAGGAAGAAACTGATACGGTTGGGAGCACCATCACATGGTGAAACCACCCGCCCCAAGTGAGGGGAGAGTGAAGGAAGATTGACTGGAAGTATTTTAGACTGCTATACTATCTAAGGAGTTGCAGCAAAGCCACCGAGGAGTCCTTGAGTCATTTGGCTGTTAGAGGAGTCTTGGGTCTCCCCAAAATGAGAGTGCATCCCCACCACACTGAGATTATGGGAGCAGCTTACGGGAAGTGAGTGCTGGGTGCAGATGTGATGGTGAGTTTCAGATTGTAGCCTCTGGGTCTTGGTTAATTATACTCCCTACAGTCGCAAGCCTTTGAGTTGCAGCCTCGTGGCTGATGAAAAGAGTAGTTTTGTTAAAATATAGATTAGCTACAATAAGAGAATCCAGAATAGTGGCTGACACAAGATAGAATTTTATATCTCTCTCAAATTGGGATTTTAAGGTAAATGTTGGGGACCCAGACCCCTTCTGTCTTGTTGCTCCAACTTCCTCCCATGTTACTGTTATTCACACAATGAGTGATGGTACAAGTTGGCTCACCAGCACTTCTTCACTGCAGC
The DNA here is from genome assembly GCF_055505025.1 of Bos grunniens. Classification (NCBI taxonomy): domain Eukaryota; kingdom Metazoa; phylum Chordata; class Mammalia; order Artiodactyla; family Bovidae; genus Bos; species Bos grunniens. The sequence goes on from NC_141186.1 coordinate 36,726,252, forward strand.
CACCTGGATAGAAGAGAGACGAAAGGGAAAGAAGCACCTTTCCTTTGAAGAGCATGAACTGGAAGCTGGACATCTCCTTTTCTGCTCAAATTTTGTTTGTCAGAACTTAGTTAGATTAGTTACCTGTAACTGTTATAACAAATTACCCAAATGTAGTGGCTTAAAACAAGAGAAGTGTATACTCTAACAGTTCTTTCTTGGTCTCTCTGAGCTGAAATCAGGATGCCCAAATGGCTGCACTCCTTCTGCAGGCTTTTGGGAGAGTTTCCTTGCAGCTTTCAGCTTCTGGTGGCTGGCTGTGTCCCTGGGCTGGGACTGCGTCACCCCCATTTCCTCCTATGTGGTCACATGACATTCTTCTCCTCTGTATGTCATACCTCTTGATCTCTATTTCATAAGGACATTTGTGATTGCCTTTGGGAATCACCCCGTAATCCAGAATAATCTCTCCATCTTGAGATCCTTAACTTAACCAAGTTGGCAAGAAGTCTGTTACCACATAGGGAATTTTCACACGTTCCAGGGATTAAGACTTGGATATCTTTGGAAGCCGTAACTACAATTACCACATCAGTCCTGTGGTTGTATTTGGCTACAGGGAAGTGTGGGAAATAATACTCTTTTGCTGCCTGATGTGCACATATCCAAACTGAGATGGGGTGGGTAGGACAGGTTATTACTGAAAGTAGAGTAGGTTTTTCCAGTAGGATGTATGAGTTGGACCATAAAGAAGGCTGAGCACCAAAGAATTGATGCTTTTGAACTGTGGTGTTGGAGAACTCTTGAGAGTCTGTTGAACTTCAAGGAGATCAAACCAGTCAATCCTAAAGGAAATCAACCCTGAATATTCATTGGAAGGACTGATGCTGAAGCTGAAACTCCAGTACTTTGGCCACCTGATGTGAAGAGCCATCTTATTGGAAAGACCCTGATGCTGGGAAAGATTGAATGCAGGAAGAGAAGGGGAGGAGAGTGGATGAGATGGTTGGATGGTATCACCAAATCAATGCACATGAGTTTGAGCAAGCTCCAGGAGATGGTGAGGGACAGGGAGGCCTGGTGTGCTGCAGTCCATGGGGTCTTAAAGAGTCCATCGTGACTGAGCGACTGAATAACAAGAGTAGGAGAGTCAATATTAGGTTTCAGCCATCTCTTCCTCAAAAGATTCTTTGAAATACTGTAGTTTGAATCTTAGAGTAAACAGCTTTACATTATCAGCTCTAAATTCTGTATTTTATTGAGTACTTTGAAATCCAAGAGAGGTTGGGATGGAAGTGCATTTTTTTTTACTTGTCCACTATTTATCATGCATTCCCCACTTTTTCTGGGAACAGTGTCCTGATTTGCCTGTGAACAAACACCCCATCTTAAATTTCAGTCCACGCAGTATGTGGGCCTATAGTCTGCTGCTGCTGCTAAGTCACTTCAGTTGTGTCCAACTCTGTGCCACCCCATAGACGGCAGCCCACTAGGCTCCCCCATCCCTAGGATTCTCCAGGCAAGAACACTGGAGTGGGTTGCCATTTCCTTCTCCAATGCATGAAAGTGAAAAGTGAAAGTGAAGTCGCTCAGTCATGTCCGACTCTTTGCAACCCCATGGACTGCAGCCTACCAGGCTCCTCCGTCCATGGGATTTTCCAGGCAAGAGTACTGGAGTGGGTTGCCATTGCCTTCTCAGGGCCTATAGTCTAGACCTGGCTAATTTACAGTTTTCATTGGTTCAAGGTAGGGCCTGAGACCTAAAGGTTCTCTCCAATGACCATGGGACTTTTATGAAAACAGAAAAAGTGGTGGTCTCCTGCCCCAAGGATTGCTGATAGACATAGCTAGAACTGCTAATAATAATCTTTTCATAGGGTGTGAAAATTCTATCTGAAAGTAAAGTCAGCTTATAGGAAAAGGGAGCTGGGGGCCAGGGAGAAACCTGTTCTTGATGACGTCTTTAAAACACCTGGATCCAGCCACGCCAAATATACTCCTGGACTTTTTATATGAGCTAGTGAGTGGCTGTTCTCTACCTCTGCTTTTATTTCTTGTTTTGCCAGTTGCCTTGAGTTCTGTCACTTGAAACCAAGAGGCCTGGCTAATGCAAAGTGAGTGATGTGTGCTGAAGGAAATGGATCACATTATGGGCAAAGTCAAAGCTAAAATTAAGATGTCCTTCCTTCTAAGCTTTTCTATTTTGCTGCCTTTCCTTCTTTTCATATAATAGCTGTTTACAGATTTCTTTTGAGTCCACTATGAGGTGGAAGTCGTTTAGTCCTTTTAGTCAGTCTTGAATTTTACAAATGGTTTGAGTTTTTATGTGATTTCTTTTCATCTGGCCAATAAGTTTCGATAGTTTATCAAAGGAACATCACTGACAAATAGATTCTGTGACAACATTGAATACCGTGGTTTTGTTTGGGAAGTAGCAGAGAGGCAGGAAAAGACAGTAATTTCAAAATGCCAACAGAACGTGAGGAAGAGACTGATGACATTTTTCTGTTGTTTCTGGCAGATTTATATTGCAATATAAAATTTGTTCTGCAATCCTTCAGCACATGTGGTTGATATTATACTTTTTAGTCAAAATTGTTCATGTCTTCAAGAGGCTCTGAAGATTTTTATTTAAGTGAAGGATGCTGCTAAAATGTTGAACTCAACATTCCCCCTAAGTTCTTACAAGACTGTTATTATGAATAGTCTAGTTTTAAGAAATTCCAGATGAATTGTGCAAACCAAGATGAAAGACAAAGCTTATAAGCAGCTGTGCAGAGGAATTATGCAGAAGTATGCAAATTTTAACCCCGGTGATGATGGAAATGTTAACCTTATGTTTCAGTAATAATAATAACTTCACTGATCTAATGGTGAGCCAAAAGGTGCAAAGGGCACTTGGAGTCAAGAATTAATAAGAAGTAAAGAGAGCCTTCCCCCCACAGTATCAGGTTATTTTTCTGAATACCTTATTGTTCAGTGCAGTTCACCTGGAAACAAATATTAGCAATGACATGTTCATGGCACAGGTACTTCTCATTAAATATAATCCTATTTTATAGAAATTTTATCCTTAAGCTTCCAAAAAACTGGGTACAGTAGTCTTTCCTTATCTGAGGGAGATGGACAAAATCACCAGTAGTACCAAACCCTATATATACTGTATTTTCTTCCCTACATTCATATCTATGATAAAGTTTAATTTACAAATTAGGCACAGTAAGAGATTAACAACTATAGCTAGTAATGAAATAGAACAATTATAACAATATACTATAATAAAAGATATGTGAATGTGGTTTTTCTTTTAAAATACCTTGCTTCCTCTATGCTGCTGCTGCTGCTGCTAAGTCGCGTCAGTCGTGTCCGACTCTGTGCGACCCCATAGATGGCAGCCCACCAGGCTCCCCTGTCCCTGGGATTCTCCAGGCAATAACATATATATAATGCCTTTTTCATCTTAACTAAGCACTTATCCAGAGAAGGCAATGGCACCCCACTCTAGTACTCTTGCCTGGAAAATCCCATGGACAGAGGAGCCTGGTCGGCTGCAGTCCATGAGGTCGCTAAGAGTCAGGCATGACTGAGCGACTTCACTTTCATTTTTCACTTTCATGCATTGGAGAAGGAAATGACAACCCACTCCAGTGTTCTTGCCTGGAGAATCCCAAGGACAGAGGAGCCTAGTGGGCTGCCGTCTATGGGGTCACACAGTCGGACACGACTGAAGCGTCAGCAGCAGCAGCAAGCACTTATCATGCAAGATGGCCATAACTTTTAGTTTAAGATACAACAGCAAAGTGAAAGTGAAAGTCGCTCAGTCATCTCCAACTCTTTTCGACTCCATGGACTATACAGTCCATGGAATTCTCCAGGCTAGAATACTGGAGTGGGTAGCCTTTTCCTTCTTCAGGGGATCTTCCCAACCCAGGGATCGAACCCAGGTCTCCCTCATTGCAGGTGGAGTCTTTACCAGCTGAGCCACAAGGGAAACAAGCCCAAGAATACTGGAGTGGGTAGCCTATCCCTTCTCCATCGGATCTTCCAGACCCAGGAATCGAACTGGGGTCTCCTGCATTGCTGGCGGATTCTTTACCAACTGAGCTATGAGGGAAGTCCCAAACTAGCACTAATTTCTTTGTTCTTCTTCTTCTTGGATAGGAGATTTGTTCTTACTGTAGATCTTAGTAACCTCAGCATATGATTTGTTTCTTTCTTTACTTACTAAGTTGAGAACTTTCACCTTTTCACTTAAAGGAAACAATTTAAGGCTTCTCTTTTTGGCATCTGAACTGCCAGCATCACTACTGTTATGCTTCAGGGCCATTTTAAGTAAAATAAGGGTTACTTGAACCCAAGGAGTTTGTTATCAGGATAGATGATCTGTTAACTGAGAGGCTCCTATGTAAGGCACAGGACATGTTAGACGAAGATCACCTGGCGTCTCACAGTGCAGAGTAGGGTGATTGAAATTTCATCATAGTGTAGTGTGCAATTTAATATTGATGAGTTCTTTTCTTCTGGATTTTTCCACTTAATATGTTTGGATTGTGGTTAACCATGGGTAACTGAAACTGTGTAAAGAAAGCCCATGGATGAGGGGTAACTACTGTACATACTAATTTATTTTTTTCAGAAGCTAAATCCTTAAACCTTATAACACTATTAGAATTTGGGGGCAAGACTGAGTCATATTTCTATGTTTTGAAGGGAAAAAAGAGAAATGGGCTTTGGACAATGCTAACAAGAGGAATCCAGACCTGGGCAAGTGTTATAAAGTTCTGGCAACATGAAGGGCTGTCACTGAGTAAGCACTTTGTGCCGGATACCATATAATACTTTAAGGTTACAAAGTCATTAAAACCACAAAATAACCCTATGAATTAGGGAGAACAGAGACTTCCCTGGGATTTCGAAACTGAAACGAGGTGTGAATACATGTGTGCTCAGTCATGTCCAAGTCTTTGCAACCCCACAGACTGTAGCCTGCCAGGCTCCTCAGTCCGTGGGATTCTCTAGGCACGAATATTGTAGTGGGTTGCCATGTTCTCCTCCAAGGGAGCTTCCTGACCTAGGGATTGAACTTGGGTCTCCAGCATCCCCTGCATTGCAGACGGATTCTTTACCACTGAGCCACTAGGGAAGCCAAGAAAGAGGTGGGGCAAAGCCTATTTAGGTGTATTAGAACTATATGTGGGTGCCCTCCAACCTTGTCCTGTGAAAGCATCATACCACACATCAGGATGCTACATTTATCTCTTATATAACCAAATATATATAACCTTTTATCTCGTAGGTTGATGTTGAAAAGCTTTATTTCAAATATTTCTTGTTTAAGTTTTAAAAACCAGTGATTATTTTGTAATATCTGTATAACTAACTCTTCTCTAAAAAGTAAAATAAAACATTGCAGGTAAGGCTGAAGTTTGCTTTGCCTACCCCCAGTAATATTATTTCTTCCTTGCCTCTCTACTGGGACTGCACGATGACCAGCCATTTCTGTCTCTTGTACTTTTTCCTCTCTTTCATCTGTTCCTTTCTCTTTGTACTATTAAGTGAACCCTGTTCATTCCTTGAAAGTTCTTTGTCTAAGTCCTCAGAAATCTACACATTTATTTACCAAAGGAGGTATCCAGTGGTGTGATGGAGCCTACTTATATTAGAAAAAAGAATTCCTAGCAAATGAAAAATCTATAGCAAACATTATAGTTAATCAACATTAGAAGCATTACTTTTAAATTCAGGGAAATATCAATAAATATTGTCACTGACTGTTATTTGCATTTAATTTTAAGTTGACTTCTGTCTATTTCCCATAAAATGATGGGACCCAATGCCATGATCTTTGTTTTCTGAATGTTGAGCTTTAAGCCAACTTTTTCACTCTCCACTTTCACTTTCATCAAGAGGCTTTTGAGTTCCTCTTCACTTTCTGCCATAAGGGTGGTATCATCTGCATATCTGAGGGTATTGATATTTCTCCCGGCAATCTTGATTCCAGCTTGTGTTTCTTCCAGTCCAGCTTTTCTCATGATGTACTCTGCATATAAGTTAAATAAACAGGGTGACAATATACAGCCTTGAAGTACTCCTTTTCCTATTTGGAACCAGTCTGTTGTTCCATGTCCAGTTCTAACTGTTGCTTCCTGACCTGCATATAGATTTCTCAAGAGGCAGGTCAGATGCTCTGGTATTCCCATCTCTTGAAGAATTTTCCACAGTTTATTGTGATCCACACAGTCAAAGGCTTTGGCATAGTCAATAAAGCAGAAATAGATGCTTTTCTGGAACTCTCTTGCTTTTTCCATGATCCAGCGGATGTTGGCAATTTGATCTCTGGTTCCTCTGCCTTTTCTAAAACCAGCTTGAACATCAGGAAGTTCACGGTTCACATATTGCTGAAGCCTGGCTTGGAGAATTTTGAGCATTACTAGCGTGTGAGATGAGTGCAATTGTGCGGTAGTTTGAGCATTCTTTGGCATTGCCTTTCTTTGGGATTGGAATGAACACTGACCTTTTCCAGTCCTTTAGCCACTGCTGAGTTTTCCAAATTTGCTAGCATATTGAGTGCAGCACTTTCATAGCATCATCTTTCAGGATTTGAAATAGCTCAATTGGAATTCCATCACCTCCACTAGCTTTGTTCGTAGTGATGCTTTCTAAGGCCCACTTGACTTCACATTCCAGGATGTCTGGCTCTAGGTCAGTGATCACACCATTGTGATTATCTGGGTAGTGAAGATCTTTTTTGTACAGTTCTTCTGTGTATTCTTGCCATCTCGTTTTAATATCTTCTGCTTCTGTTAGGTCCATACCATTTCTGTCCTTTATCGAGCCCATCTTTGCATGAAATGTTCCTTTGGTATCTCTGATTTTCTTGAAGAGATCTCTAGTCTTTCCCATTCTGTTGTTTTCCTCTATTTCTTTGCATTGATCGCTGAAGAAGGCTTTCTTATGTCTTCTTGCTATTCTTCGGAACTCTGCATTCAGATACTTATATCTTTCCTTTTCTCCTTTGCTTTTCACTTCTCTTCTTTTCCCAGCTATTTGTAAGGCCTCCCCAGACAGCCATTTTGCTGTTTTGCATTTCTTTTCCGTGGGGATGGTCTTGATCCCTGTCTCCTGTACAATGTCACAAACCTCATTCCATAGTTCATCAGGCACTCTATCTATCAGATCTTGGCCCTTAAATCTATTTCTCACTTCCACTGTATAATCATAAGGGATTTGATTTAGGTTATACCTGAATGGTCTAGTGGTTTTCCCTACTTTCTTCAATTTAAGTCTGAATTTGGCAATAAGGAGTTCAAGGTCTTAGCCACAGTCAGCTCCTGGTCTTGTTTTTGCTGACTGTATAGAGCTTCTCCATCTTTGGCTGCAAAGAATATAATCAATCTGATTTTGGTGTTGACCATCTGGTGATGTCCATGTATGGAGTCTTCTCTTGTGTTGTTGGAAGAGGGTGTTTGCCATGACCAGTGCATTTTCTTGGCAAATCTCTATTAGTCTTTGCCCTGCTTCATTCCATATTCCAAGGCCAAATTTGCCTGTTACTCCAGGTGTTTCTTGACTTCCTCCTTTTGCATTCCAGTCCCCTGTAATGAAAAGGACATCTTTTTTGGGTGTTAGTTCTAAAAGGTCTTGTAGGTCTTTATAGAACCATTCAACTTCAGCTTCTTCAGCGTTACTGGTTGGGGCATAGACTTGGATTTCTGTGATATTGAATGGTTTGCCTTGGAAATGAACAGAGATTATTCTGTCGTTTTTGAGATTGCATCCAAGTACTGCATTTCGGCTTAAAGCTCAACATTCAGAAAACGAAGATCATGGCATCCAGCCCCATCACTTCATGGGAAATAGATGGGGAAACAGTGGAAACAGTGTCAGACTATTTTGGGGGGCTCCAAAATCACTGCAGATGGTGACTGCAGCCATGAAATTAAAAGACGCTTACTCCTTGGAAGAAAGTTATGACCAACCTAGACAGCATATTCAAAAGCAGAGACATTACTTTGCCAACAAAGGCTCGTCTAGTCAAGGCTGTGGTTTTTCCTGTGGTCATGTGTGGATGTGAGAGTTGGACTGTGAAGAAGGCTGAGGGTCGAAGAATTGATGCTTTGAACTGTGGTGTTGGAGAAGACTCTTGAGAGTCCCTTGGACTGCAAGGAGATCCAACCAGTCCATTCTGAAGAAGATCAGCCCTGGGATTTCTTTGGAAGGAATGATGCTAAAGCTGAAACTCCAGTACTTTGGCCATCTCATGCAAAGAGTTGACTCATTGGAAAAGACTCTGATGCTGGGAGGGATTGGGGGCAGGAGGAGAAGGGGACAACAGAGGATGAGATGGCTGGATGGCATCACTGACTCGATGGACGTGAGTCTGGGTGAACTCCGGGAGTTGGTGATGGACAGGGAGGCCTGGTGTGCTGCAATTCATGGGGTCGCAAAGAGTCAGACACGACTGAGTGACTGATCTGATGTGATTTATGTGCCAGTCAATATACTAAAAGCTTTGTGTAGCTTTTCTCGTTTTGACCTCAAACTAATATGGCATAACTAGTCTCAATTTATCAGTTAGGAAATCGAAATTCAGAAAAATAGGGAAATTAGTAAGGTCATCTAATACATAACCAATGGGTGGAGTAATGAGACATAAAAATAGACTTGGGCCCTTAGATACAAAGTGACATAGTCTTTTAATTGTGAGCTATTCATTCATGAACCAACAATTTACTGAATGCCTAATATGTGGGGGACATATTAGAGGTACTGAGAGGATACTATACTGAAGGACACTATTCCTTCAGCCTCTATACTGAAGGAATCTAGAGTCCTTCAATAGTAGTTACTATTGTAGGCTCTGGAGAAAATTCTATTTAAGTCTTAAAACCCTACTTGTGTTTTCCTTAATGCACAAAACCTAATATGAGTGTCTCATTCTAAATGGTTAATACCTCTTTCTGTTGGGAGGGACAGAAATGAAAATTCTCAAGACACTTCCCATAGACTATATTAAGCATTCAAGACAAATGCACTGGTAATTCAGCTCAAGGTACATAATTATCACTCAGAGATTGTTTTGTAAAGCATGTCAGCAGATATATTTTTGAATTAGAATTGAGTGCAAAAATCTGGTTAAAACAGTGTTATATTATTGCCTTCCAGTTTTAGAGGAGTGGAGAGGGCAATGGCACCCCACTCCAGTATTCTTGCCTGGAGAATCCCATGGATGGAGGAGTCTGGTAGGCTACAGTCCATGGGGTCGAGAAGAGTCGGGCATGACTGAGCAACTTCACTTTCACTTTTCGCTTTCATGCATTGGAGAAGGAAATGGCAACCCACTCCAGTGTTCTTGCCTGGAGAGTCCCAGGGATGGGGGAGCCTGGTGGGCTGCTGTCTATGGGGTCGCACAGTGTCGGACATGACTGAAGTGACTTAGCAGCTGCAGCAGTTTCAGAGGAGAGTGAAAATGTAGTTTTTTAGACTTTTGACAATGGAGATTTCCTTTCAAAAGAATGTGACAGCGAGTTTAATTCTAGAATTATCTTTCGATACCAAAAGAAAAAAAAACACACACACACACATTTGGCTTACTTACATAACTGTAGACACAGAAAATTATGATTCCTTCACCCTAGTTAAGTCAATCCTGGTCATGGTACACATCATGCATTTGTGGAGTGGTTTCTCTCTGCAAGTCCTTATTATGAGGTTAGCTCATCCTTCTGGGCTAAGTTATTCTATGAGCTTCCTCTAAACAGAGTTTTATTTTGCCAGGTCAGTCACAGGCTACTGCTTGCTTACGGATCAGGGTAGGAAGGTGCACTTACTTTTCTCATCAGACTTAAGACCACATTGGTATATTACAAACACCATGTTTCCACAAGTATTCTGTGTTGTATCTCCAGTAGATAAGGAATTTTCAAAAACACAACTACAATGCTATTAAATCACATAGCAAAATTATAAATAATTCTCTTATCTCACTTATATCTTGTTGACCACTGAATCTGGCCCTTCCACAAGCCAATCAAGTTCCTTTTCTATTTAAGACAATTCTATTTATAGAAAGACTTCAATTTTAAGTTGAAGTTTCTAGTACTCATAACCAAAGTTATATGCTGAGTGCAATATCAGAAAAAGAGTTTAAATTATTTAAGTAGGATACAATTTTTTTTCAGATGAACATTGATAGTGTACATTAACATATAAGTAATGACTGTACTGCATAAGAAACATTACATGAATAATGAATCCTTTATAGCTTTGTGTTTCATGGGTTGTAAAATGCTTTTGCATACATTCTATTCACTGTTCACAGATGCTGTATAAGCAGTGATTATCTCATCTCATGTGAGAAGTGATTATCATTCGTGATTTATATGAGGAAATTAAGATACACATGAATTAAGAGACTTCCAAAAATCAACAAAAGTGAGATGAAAGGTTGTAATCAGAAGCATCTTCCTCCTAACACTCCCCTTGGTTCCTGTGAGTCTCTGCAAGTCACTAGCTCCAGGCCAGTAGGGCTTCCCTGGTGGCTAAGATGGTAAAGAATCCACCTGCAATACGAGAGACCTGCGTTTGATTCCTGGGTTGGGAAGATTCCCTGGAGGAGGGCGTGGCAACACACTCTAGTATTCTTGCCTGGAGAATCCCCATGGACAGAGGAGCCTGGCGGGCTACAGTCCATAGGGTCGCAAAGAGTCAGACATGACTGAACAACTAAGCACAGCGCAGGAGCATCCAACAAAAGATGTAAGCAGGCTAATAAGGTGGATGAAGAACAATTCCAGTGTGTGTGTGTGTGGTGTGTTTCATGAATAGCTTCTATTTAAAAAGTCGGGCAAAATTTTCCAGCAGAAAGTAGTATTAGTCCTTTTAAAGAGGTACTTCCCTAGCAGCATTTAGCTTTGATCTAGTGATCCAAGGTAAAGTCAACAAGTTTTCTTAAAAGACCAACATCCCAAAACCTTAAAATTAGACCTTTGCTTTCCAAAGTCTTAGCCAAGAAATCAGTGTGGTAAACTGTCTTCTCTGTTTATCTAATTTGGGAGGATGAAGGCCCATGCTGACCTGGCAGGATTTGAACTCATGGTTCCAGGAAGTCTAAATGAGCTAAAGATAATGCTTGGCCATGGATCATTACCCCTGTCGGAGAACATGCAGAGCTTGAAGCTTGTTTACTCTGACAAAGTGTTTTAAGATAAGGGATTAAAATCCTCCCTAAAAGCAGAGTCTTGATGTCTGCCTTCATGCAATAGGTAGGTAGATCATTCCAGAATATGTCTATAAAGTATTTGAGGTACTCTTCATAGGATGGAATAAGGAACTTATTTACCTGTGACAGAAAAAAAAATGACAAGCAAACTGTTCTTCCCTATCTTAAGAAGAGTAAGGCCTAGGGTGAGAGACGAGTTTCATACTACTCTAAGAAATCATTAAAAAGAAGTAATTTTCTCCTCCCTCAGGCTCTGCGGTAAAGTGGTTCCAGTCAGAACCTAAAACAAGACTAGCAGCTTCTGTTTGCAGCTTAGATAATCATTTCCTGCTTGTCCTTAGGCACATTGCCTCATCAGTTTGGGGAGCCTTGATTAAGAGTATCTCAATTTACCCATCTAAAATAATAGCTGCTTTATCAAGCATATTGTGGGATTTAATTAAAGCCTGTGAAGAGTAATGAGATCCTTAGATAAGACCCTGTGTAAACACTAAGTAAGGTATATCTGTACGTACTCACCATGTACAGATATAGGTCTGGTTCTAGCAAACTGAATTTTCTGGCAAAGTTGTTTCCTTCATCACATCAACATGCCTCACCCCGGCTTGTTGTCCCACACTTTAGAACATAAATTCCTCCAGGCCAGTATTCTCCAAGGATTGCCAAATGCTTAGGTAAGACACCTTGGTGAGGTGTTAAATGCCATAGCCAAGGTCAGGTCTGGCTGCAATATTTCCTAAATTTCGGGCATTCATTTCCCAGATTCACAATTTTACTCTTTCTGCTTACTATAGTTTACTTAATACCTTTAAACTGAGATAGTTTCTGTTTGAAAAGTTTATTTAAAACAAATACTTTATGTGATCTTTCTTTATAGAAAACCAGTGTTTCCTAACATACACTAATCTACATATGGTGGTGGTTTGGTCACTAAGTCATGTCTGACTCTTGTGACCACATGGGCTGTAGCCTGCCAGGCTCCTCTGTCCATAGAATTCTCCAGGCCAGAACACTGGAGTGGATTGCCATTTCCTTCTCCAAATCTATGTATATATCTATGAAAATTTTAAAGGTTTATTTGTGTTATTTTAAAATTATCTTGCATACCACTAGTTTATGCATATCACATTTTGATGAGGTCAAAAGTAAAGATAACTCAAAATTGCATATATATATATATGTGTGTGTGTGTGTGTGTGTGTGTGTGTGTGTGTATAGAACACACTTTGATGCTATTCTTTTAGGCAGCTTTATCAACAAGCTACTGGAGTATAACAAACTCGTCCAAAACTCAGAGGCTTGGAACAACACTCATTTATTATTACTGAAGTGTCCATGAGTCAACTGGACAGTTCTGATGGTCTAGGTCAGATGTCCCTGATTTGTCTGGCTGGCTTATGTGTTCCTGGCCAGCTGGCAGGTTGGCTGGGGCTGGATGGGCTAAGATGGCTTCATTCACATCTCTAGTGGTTGTCTGAGTTTTGCTTTGGAGTAAAGCACTGACTGGAGGGCTTGCCAGATTGCACAGTGGTAAAGAATTAAAAAATACATGGGTTCAATTCCTGGATCAGGAAGATCCCTTGGAGTAGGAAATGGCAACCCATTCCAGAATTCTTACCTGGAAAATTCCATGGACAGAGGAACCTGGAGGGCTACAGTCCATGAGGTCACAAAGAGATGGACATGACTGAGCACAGAGTATACACACAATGCACTGACTAGACCACATATCTTTTCTCATCCAATAGGCTATACTAGATTTATTCCCAAGTTTCAAGGTTCCAAAAGAAAGCAGAGCCATGAGGCCTGTTGAGACGTAGCTGGGATCGAGAACTTTCCTTTCAGCACATTTTATTGACCATAGAAAACTGCAATTCCAGCCCACATTTAAGCAATAAGAAAATAGATTCTGCCTTCTCATAAGAAAAGAGAGTACGGAGTCAAAGAGGAGTAAAGACCTAGAGCCATTTTGGGGTAGCTTTAACGCTTGTTTGGTTTTAGCTTAGGAAAATATGAAAATGAGTGAGCCTTTCTTGGATTCACATGAAGTGATGGAGGAAAAATGACACAGATTTGGGAAACTTGGCTCATGGATTCACTGTATATAGTGTGTGACCTTGGCCAACTGTTCCCAAAAAAATAGAAGAAAATAGACCATTTCCCAACTCAGTCTGACTCTAGGATTACTCTGATACCAAAACTTGACAAAGACATCACAAGAAAAGAAAACTGCAGCTTATATCTCCTATGGATAAGACACAAAATTCTCCATAAAATACCAGAAAACTGAATCCAGCAATACCAAAAAAGAAGAGTATACATTATGATAAAATGGGATTTATCCCAAAAATGTAAGTTTGGTTTAATATCCAAAAATTTAACATAATGTACTGTCAAAATATCAACATAACCCAGGACAAAAAACGTGAGATTATCTTAGAAGGTCCAGAAAAAGCATTTGACAAAACTCAAAATGCTTTAGGACAAAACACTCAGTAGACTAGGAGTAGAAGGGAATTCCTCAACCTGATTAAGGGCATCTACAAAAAATCAGAGAGAGCATAGTTAACATTATCCTTAAAGGAGAAAAACTGAAAGCTTTCCACTGATTCAGGAACAGGACAAGAATGTCCCTTTATGCCACTTTAAATAAAATATATACTTGAGTTAGGAAATTAGGTGAGAAAAAGTCATTTAAATTGAACAGAATATAGTAAAACTATGTCTATTTTCAGATGACATGATCTTATATGTAAAAAATTCTAAAGAATTAAAAAAACATTAAAACTAATAAATGAGTTCAACAAGTTTAAAGGACACAGATCAATGTACAAAAATCATTCATATTTTTTATACAGTCAGTTCACTTCAGTCGCTCAGTCATGTCCGACTCTTTGCGACCTCATGAATCGCAGCACACCAGGCCTCCCTGTCCATCACCATCTCCCGGAGTTCACTCAAACTCATGTCCATCGAGTCAGTGATGCCATCCAGCCATCTCATCCTCTGTCGTCCCCTTTTCCTCCTGCCCCCAATCCCTCCCAGCATCAGAGTCTTTTCCAGTGAGTCAACTCTTCGCATGAGGTGGCCAAAGTATTGGCGTTTCAGCTTTAGCATCATTCCTTCCAAAGAACACCCAGGACTGATCTCCTTCAGAATGGACTGGTTGGATCTCCTTGCAGTCCAAGGGACTCTCAAGAGTCTTCTCCAACACCACAGTTCAAAAGCATCAGTTCTTCGGTGCTCAGCTTTCTTCACAGTCCAACTCTCATATGACCACTGGAAATAACCATAGCCTTGACTAGATGGACCTTTGTTGGCAAAGTAATGTCTCTGCTTTTCAATATGCTATCTAGGTTGGTCATAACTTTCTTCCAAGTAGTAAGCGTCTTTTAATTTCATGGCTGCAGTCACCATCTGCAGTGATTTTGGAGCCCCCCAAAACAAAGTCTGACACTGTTTTCACTGTTTCCCCATCTATTTCCCATGAAGTGATGGGACCAGATGCCATAATCTTTGTTTTCTGAATGTTGAGCTTTAAGTCAACTTTTTCACTCTCCTCTTTCACTTTCATCAAGAGGCTTTTGAGTTCCTCTTCCCTTTCTGCCGTAAGGGTGGTGTCATCTGCATATCTGAGGTTATTGATATTTCTCCCAGCAATCTTGATTCCAGCTTGTGCTTCTTCCAGCAAGGGACAAAATGAAAAATGACATTAAGAAATGAATTCCATTTTCATTAGCTTATTCAAAAAGAATAAAACTCTTAGGAATAAATTTATCAAAGTAGTACAGAATTTACACTGAAAACTACAAAGAATTACTGAAAGAAATTTTAAAAGACATAAATAAATAAAAAGTTATTCCATATTCATGGGCTAGAAGATCTAATGTTATTAAGATGACAGTACTCCCCAAATTGATCCACAGACTCATTGCAATCCTATTCAAAAGGTGAGTTTTTTTTTTCCCAGAAATTGAGAAGATGAACCTAATATTTATATAAAAAATCAAGGAATTTATAGTAGACAAAACAACCTTGAAAATGAGAGCATATTTGAAGAACTCACATCAATTTAAAAACTTACTACAAAGCCTTTAATTAAGACAGTGTGGTACTAACATAAGTATAAATATATACATCAATAGAGAGGATTGAAAATCTGGAAAGAAACCCTCACAATCACAGTAAATGGTTTGCTACAATGGGACATAGAGAATTTAAGGAGGTAAAATGAATCTTTTCAACAAATGATGCTAAGACAACTTGGTAGCCAATGTGAAAAAGTGAAGTTGGACCCCCTCTCTCACCCCATATACAAAAATTAACTGAAAATGGATCACACACTTAAATATGAGAGTTGAAACTGTAAAAGTTTTGGAAGAAAACATAGGAGTACATCTTTTTGACTTTGTTAGACAATAGATTCTTAGATATGACATCAAAAGTACAAGTGACATTGGAAAAATAGATAACATGGGCTTAATCATAATTAAAGCTCTGTACTGAAAGAATACAATCAAGAAAAAGGAAAGATAATAACCCACAAACTGAGAGAAAATCATATATTTGATAAGGGACTTGCATCTGAATTATAGAAACAAAAACTCGTACTATTCAAAAAATAAAATGACAACCCAATTAAATAATGGATACAAGATCTGAATGGACATTTCTCTGAAGAAAATATGCAAGTACCAATGAGCATATGCAACGATCTTTAAATATTCAGTTCAGTTCAGTCACTCAGTCGAGTCCGACTCTTTGCGACCCCCTGAATCGCAGCACGCCAGGCCTCCCTGTCCCTCACCAACTCCCAGAGTTCACCCAGACTCATGTCAATCGAGTCAGTGATGCCATCCAGCCATCTCATCCTCTGTCGTCCCCTTCTCCTCTTGCCCCCAATCCCTCCCAGCATCAGAGTCTTTGCCAATGAGTCAATTCGTCGCTGAGGTGGCCAAAGTATTGGAGTTTCAGCTTTAGCATCATTCCCTCCAAAGAACACCCAGGGCTGATCTCCTTCAGAATGGACTGGTTGGATCTCCTTGCAGTCCAAGGGACTCTCAAAAGTCTTCTCCAACACCACACTTCAGAAGCATCCATTCTTTGGCTCTCAGCCTTCTTCACAGTCCAACTCTCACATCCATACATGATCACAGGGAAAACCATAGCCTTGACTAGACGGACCTTTGTTGGCAAAGTAATGTCTCTGCTTTTGAATATGCTATCTAGGTTGGTGAAAACTTTCCTTCCAAGGAGTGTCTTTTAATTTCATGGCTGCAGTCACCATCTGCAGTGATTTTGGAGCCCAAAAAAATAAAGTCTGACACTGTTTCCACTGTTTCCCCATCTATTTCCCATGAAGTGATGGGACCGGATGCCATGATCTTCATTTTCTGAATGTTGAGCTTTAAGCCAACTTTTTCACTCTCCACTTTCACTTTCATCAAGAGGCTTTTGAGTTCCTCTTCCCTTTCTGCCATAAGGGTGGTATCATCTGCATATCTGAGGTTATTGATATTTCTCCCGGCAATCTTGATTCCAGCTTGTGCTTCTTCCAGTCCTGCGTTTCTCATGATGTACTCTGCATATAAGTTAAATAAACAAGGTGACAATATACAGCCTCAACGTACTCCTTTTCGTATTTGGAACCAGTCTGTTGTTCCATGTCCAGTTCTAACTGTTGCTTCCTGACCTGCATACAGATTTCTCAAGAGGCAGGTCAGGTGGTCTGGTATTCCCATCTCTTGAAGAATTTTCCACAGTCTATTGTGATCCACACAGTCAAAGGCTTTGGCATAGTCAATAAAGCAGAAATAGATGCTTTTCTGGAACTCTCTTGCTTTTTCCATGATCCAGTGGATGTTGGCAATTTGATCTCTGGTTCCTCTGCCTTTTCTAAAACCAGCTTGAACATCAGGAAGTTCACGGTTCACATATTGCTGAAGCCTGGCTTGGAGAATTTTGACCATTACTTTACTAGCATGTGAGATGAGTGCAATTGTGCAGTAGTTTGAGCATTCTTTGGCATTGCCTTTCTTTGGGATTGGAATGAAAACTAACCTTTTCCAGTCCTGTGGCCACTGCTGAGTTTTCCAAATTTGCTGGCATATTGAATGCAACACTTTCACAGCATCATCTTTCAGGATTTGAAATAACTCTACTGGAATTCCATCACCTCCACTAGCTTTGTTCGTAGTGATGCTTTCTAAGGCCCACTTGACTTCACATTCCAGGATGTCTGGCTCTAGGTCAGTGATCACACCATCATGATTATCTGGGTCGTGAAGATCTTTTTTGTATAGTTCTTCTGTGTATTCTTGCCATCTCTTCTTAATATCTTCTGCTTCTGTTAGGTCCATACCATTTCTGTCCTTTATCGAGCCCATCTTTGCATGAAATGTTCCCTTGGTATCTCTGATTTTCTTGAAGAGATCTCTCGTCTTTCCCATTCTGTTGTTTTCCTCTATTTCTTTGCATTGATCACTGAAGAAGGCTTTCTTATGTCTTCTTGCTATTCTTTGGAACTCTGCATTCAGATACTTATATCTTTCCTTTTCTCCTTTGCTTTTCACTTCTCTTCTTTTCCCAGCTATTTGTAAGGCCTCCCCAGACAGCCATTTTGCTGTTTTGCATTTCTTTTCCGTGGGGATGGTCTTGATCCCTGTCTCCTGTACAATGTCACGAACCTCATTCCATAGTTCATCAGGCACTCTGTCTATCAGATCTAGGCCCTTAAATCTATTTCTCACTTCTGCTGTATAATCATAAGGGATTTGATTTAGGTTATACCTGAATAGTCCAGTGGTTTTCCCTACTTTCTTCAATTTAAGTCTGAATTTGGCAATAAGGAGTTCATGGTCTGAGCCAGTCAGCTCCTGGTCTTGTTTTTGCTGACTGTATAGAGCTTCTCCATCTTTGGCTGCAAAGAATATAATCAATCTGATTTTGGTGTTGACCATCTGGTGATGTCCATGTATGGAGTCTTCTCTTGTGTTGTTGGAAGAGGGTGTTTGCCATGACCAGTGCATTTTCTTGGCAAATCTCTATTAGTCTTTGCCCTGCTTCATTCCATATTCCAAGGCCAAATTTGCCTGTTACTCCAGGTGTTTCTTGACTTCCTCCTTTTGCATTCCAGTCCCCTATAATGAAAAGGACATCTTTTTTGGGTGTTAGTCCTAAAAGGTCTTGTAGGTCTTCATAGAACCGTTGAACTTCAGCTTCTTCAGCATTACTGGTGGGAGCATAGACTTGGATTTCTGTGATATTGAATGGTTTGCCTTGGAAACGAACAGAGATCATTCTGTCGTTTTTGAGATTGCATCCAAGTACTGCATTTCGGACTCTTTTGTTGACCATGATGGCTACTCCATTTCTTCTGAGGGATTCCTGCCCGCAGTAGTAGATATATTGGTCATCTGAGTTAAATTCACCCATTCCAGTCCATTTCAGTTCACTGATTCCTAGAATGTCAACATTCACTCTTGCCATCTCTTGTTTGACCACTTCCAATTTGCCTTGATTCATGGACCTGACATTCCAGGTTCCTATGCAATATTGCTCTTTACAGCATTGGACCTTGCTTCTATCACCAGTCACATCCACAGCTGGGTATTCTTTTTGCTTTGGCTCCATCCCTTCATTCTTTCTGGAGTTATTTCTCCACCGATCTCCAGTAGCATATGGGGCACCTACTCACCTGGGGAGTTTCTCTTTCAGTATCCTATCATTTTGCCTTTTCATACTGTTCATGGGGTTCTCAAGGCAAGAATACTGAAGTGGTTTGCCATTCCCTTCTCCAGTGGACCACATTCTGTCAGATCTCTCCACCATGACCCGCCCATCTTGGGTTGCCCCACCGGCATGGCTTAGTTTCATTGAGTTAGACAAGGCTGTGGTCCTAGTGTGATTAGATTGACTAGTTTTCTGTGATTATGGTTTCAGTGTGTCTGCCCTCTGATGCCCTCTTGCAACACCTACCCTCTTACTTGGGTTTCTCTTACCTTGGGCGTGGGGTATCTCTTCATGGCTGCTCCAGCAAAGCGCAGCCACTGCTCCTTACCTTGGATGAGGGGTATCTCCTCACCGCCGCCCTTCCTAACCTTCAACGTGGGATAGCTCCTCTAGGCCCTCCTGTGCCCGCGCAGCCACGGCTCCTTGGACTTGGGGTTGGTCCTCCCCACCGCTGCCCCTGGCCTCAGGCTTGGGGTAGCTCCTCCCAGCCGCTGCCCCTGACCTCCGACGCGAGGTAACTCCTCTCGTCGCTGCCCTGACTTCAGAGGCGGGTTAGCGCCCCTTGGACACCCCCGCTGACCTCAGACGCGGGGTAGCTCCTCTCAGCCGGTAAATGCAAATGAAAATTATACTGAGCTATCATTCAACACCCATTAAGACAGCTATAATAAAAAGACCAGACAATAACAAGTTGGGAAAGGCATGGAGAAGTGAGACTTCTTACGCACTACTGGTGAGAAATTAAAATTTTGAAGACACTCTGAAAAATGGTCTGGCAGTTAGTTCCTCAAATGATTAGGCAGAGTTACTATACTATGTGATCTTATAATTCCTCTCCTAGATACATACCCACAGAGAAGGCAATGGCACCCCACTCCAGTACTGTTCCTGGAAAATCCCATGGACAGAGGAGCCTGGTAGGAAACGACTGAGCAACTTCACTTTCACTTTCACTTTTCAGTTTCATGCATTGGAGAAGGAAATGGCAACCCACTCCAGTGTTCTTGCCTGGAGAATCCCAGGGACAGCGGAGCCTGGTGGGCTGCCGTCTATGGGGTCGCACAGAGTCGGACACGACTGAAGCGACTTAGCAGCAGCAGCAGATACATACAGAGAAATGAAAATATATGTTCACACTAAAATTTGTCTATCAGTGTTCATAGCAGCTTGTTTCTAATGGCCAAAAACCAGAAACAACTCATATGTCCATCAGCTGGTAAATGGATATGTAAAATGTGATATATCCATCCATAATATGAAATATTCCTGAGCCATAAAAATAAATAATATATTACAGCATGAATAAACTTTGAAAACATTGTACTAACAATGAAACAAGTGAAAGAAGTGAGTGAAATGACCAAGCGTTGTATAATCCCATGTATATGAAATGCCTAGAATAGGCAAATATATAGAGACAGAAATTAGATTAGTCATTGCTGAGAGGTGGAGGATTTTATTGTAGTGGGTGGAGAATAACTCTTCATTCATATTGATTTCTTTTGCGAGTGGTGAAGATGTGCTAAAATTGTGGCGATGGCTACAGACTTTTGAATACACTGAAAACCATGGAATTGTACCTTTTAAATGGGTGAATTGTGTTATATGTAAATTACATCTCAAGAAGTTTATATATAGAAGAGAATATGCTAGCTCTAAGAGGATGGTTGATCAACAGCTACAAGAATAACAAAACACGCCTGGGGTTACATTTAGCTCACATATCACCGATTTGTCCTTTAGGATTTTCATTTTATGTCAGAGAAGTCTCACTCAGAAACAAAGGGATTAATGTTCAGTATGTAGAACCAACATGTGACTGGAGTTGACTAGATAGCCATCTATCTGTCTAAGCTGATCAACATTGTGAGGAGATGGGAACAAAAGTTACGCCTAACTGACTCAGGTGGACAAGAAGAAAGAGTCGGTTGCTAATTCCAAACTTAACACAGTCTAAAGACTAAAACTGCCTCCTTAGCAAGGACACCTGATCTTCTGAACTTAGAAGGAAAGAAGGTCTTGTGATGAGCAAGAAGTGTAGGCTTCAAATAGGATCGGGTACAAATTCAGGCTCTGTCAACTGTCACTGTAACCTCAGAATTCCTCGGCCTCGATTGTCTTATCTATAAGGGAAGACAACATAGCTATCCTGAAAAATTTGGGAGGACTGTTAAAATATGGTTATAAAATGCCTAGCCTGTTAAAGGTACTCAGAAATTAATTTTTTTTTCCTTTTATGTGGCAGGAAACCTAGCCAGAGTGTAAGATAATACAAAATACAAGAAAATATTTCTTTAAATTCATTAGCATAGACCCCAATATATCATTCTGTTCTGTACTGGTATTCCTTCCTTTAAAAAAATTCACAAGTACACTCCTCCTGTATTCTGCAGGAAGCATAGTTTACTATCAACATGATGGTATTTGATTGAGAAAATCATGTTATTAATATTTCATTTAAAGAGGAAAGGAAAACTCCCTACCACTGCTATTACTACTACCAAATAGCATCAACCCACAGCTTCTGGATTTCAAACTAAGTTGATTGGGAAGGATAAAGAAAATTATTTGCCCAGAAAAAAGTAAAATTCAGATTCAAACCTAAACGTGGTTCCAAACCCTGTGAGTGCAGTCAAACGCTGCAAAGGAGAGGAACAAGGTATTCCAGGAGAATACAGAACAAGAGGACCTCGCTTGGTCCAATTGGCTCTTAAAGTAGCTGCATTACTGTTTTTGCTTCCTCCAACCCCTCCCCACCAAATGGTTTGAAACTGGCCTTTGTGAAGTTGGTCTTTCAAACAATCATTTGCTGCCTCTAACACGTTTTAAATGGCTGTCTTGGTAAAAGTGAAATCAATATTCTTTCAGCCTGGGCTTTTAGCAGATAATGTCTCCCCATAAATCAGGGGCATAATGACATTGGAATAATTCATCATCTCATTACATTTACATATGATGCGCCACATTGTTCTGAGGCGAAGGTTATCTTCCCTGCCTGGGATTCCATCCAGAAACAAATAAAAACCAAGGAACCTGATGATTTCATGGTCCGTTTATAGATGCTATTGTGGATCAGTTTTCTGTCCATCAGCTACTTTTTCTTTACAGCCCTTCTGTGCACACACTGCAGGAATATATCCTTCCAGCCTAAGAATTTCAATAACATTTAAAACTTTGTGAAAATGCATCTGTCTGGGTTGAAAATGTTTTCTGTACTCTCGACTTCTTTTTATATCTGTGCCAGTTCCAAGGTCATTAGTAAAAAATAGTCAAGTATTTATTGAGCACCTGCTATGTTTCAAGTATGACCCTGGATGCTGGGGCTTATGTGTGTGTGTGTGTGTGTGTGTGTGTGTGTGTGTGTGTGTATGAATTTGCTGCTGTCATTGAGCTTAGCATAGTATGGGGAAAGATGACAAAGAACTCTTCACAAATATTCATACTATCTTTGCTAGTAGTAAGGATGCTATTGATGAAGGACCCTCTAGACTGGTGTAGTGGGGCATAGATTATGGAAGGCATCCCTGAGAGTGGTGTTTAGGGTAACACTTAACAGTTAGATATTGCAATCACAGCATTCCAGACAGAAGGAACATCATATCTCTTAATCAATAATATAAATAGGAGAAGGAGTGAATGAATGATAGGGCAATAACCAAAAAGTGGTCTAATAAATAAATAGCTCAGATAATGGCTATAAATTTTGAGGACCTACTCTTTTTCTACTCAAGGAGAATTGAATTAGTAAAATGTCAATGAAGGCGTGGGTAGGCCTGTGGCATTACCACTTCACCTCCAACTCTTACCAATTATACAGACTGCTGGAATCCTGACCTGGATAAAGTACTTAGAGAAAAACAGACTTGAGTGTGAATTTCAGAGTTACACCTTATGGATGACTTGGTCCAAGGTTTCCTTGGGTGAATTACTTTCTTAATCACAATTTCTTCCATTGTAAAATGGGAATTACATATGAGATCCTCTTAAGGCTGCTGTGGAGATAAGAGATCATGAATGTTCAAGTAGAAAAATACAGGAGTTAAGCAAGGCTGGGTTTCTGAGAAGATTGCATTTGAATATCTTCTGGGCCACCATTTAGCCATGTGACCTTGAGCAAATTTCATAATAGTTTTGCTATAACACAGCATGCTTGCTTGTGTGCATGCTATGTTGCTTCAGTCGTGTCTGACTCTTTGCGACCCCATGGACTGTAGCCTGCCAGGCTCCTCTCTCTGTGGGATTCTTCAGGCAAGTATACTGCAGTGGGTTGCCATGCCCTCCTCCAGGGGATCTTCCTGACCCGGGGATCAAACCTGTGTTTTATACATCTCCTGCCTTGACGGATGGGTCCTTTACCACTATCACCATCTGGGAAGCCCTATAACACAGCATGTGTGTTCCTAAAAATCATCGTGCTTTGCAAAAGTGGGCAAAAGACAAATCACGGAGCTTATGGAGAAAATCGAGGCTAGGGCCACAAGGCAAAAACTTGTCAGTGATACAGAAAACATAGTCTAACAACAGTAGACAGTTTACAGGCGTTCAGTAGCTAGGAAATACATTAATCCTATAAATACTGCACTTTGCCCTGAAAAGGATCAGGAGTTTGCTTGTGGGTGCTGAATGGGCTGCAGTCTTTGAACACTTATGAAGTGGTGGAAGCAGGTTTATCAGAAATGGGACAGAAAGTTGTAGCACCAGCTGTAGACAGAGTGGCTTGTAACACCTGTGGTGAACTGAGATGAATGGGGAATACTTGAGAGATGTGCAGGTGTGTGTTTTGCATATTTCCTTGCAGTCCACTTCAACCAAGTGTAGGTTCTGCATTCACCCAATGTTTCTCCCAGTGAGAATTGAGCATCTGCAAACACAAGCATCACAAATTCACATTAGGCTCAACCTGTCCCCTAAAGCTTCACTTAGGTTGAAACACATGCGCATTGTAGCAGAACTGAATGTGTGTATCCTTGCTCTGCCTCAGTTCTCCCATCTATATAAATGGGGATGATCCTAAAGTCAAACTCTGAGGGATAGTATGATCTTTTTGTGTAATGGTAGGTTAAAATGAAATTTTCTTTTCTTTAAAATTTTTAATGGAAGATAATTGGAGAAGGTAATGGCACCCCACTCCAGTACTCTTGCCTGGAAAATCCCATGGACGGAGGAGCCTGGTAGGCTGCAGTCCATGGGGTCACTAAGAGTTGGACACGACTGAGTGACTTCACTTTGACTTTTCACTTTCATGCATTGGAGGAGGAAATGGCAACCCACTCCAGTGTTCTTGCCTGGAGAATCCCATGGATGGGGGAGCCTGGTGGGCTGCCATCTATGGGGTCGCACAGAGTCGGACACGACTGAAGCGACTTAGCAGTAGCAGCAATTGGTTTACAATGTGTTTCTGCTGTACAACAACATGAATCAACTGTAAGTTTATATATATCCCCTCCCTCTTGACCCTCCCTCCCGGATATAATGATCTTAACTACACCAGATGTTGCCATTATAAAATGCCCAGTATTGGGCCTGACATACAGGTATGGTGCCTTTTCCCTAAGCATTTGACATTTCATGTTGCATTAAATTTGATTTTGACTAGAAGCCAAGTATTGCTTCTGTTGAGTGAATGTTGACCTTGTTGTCAACAAAGCTTGACAGAAGCACATGCTCCTGAACCCCCAAGATACATGCATAGAGTCTTCCTGCTCCTCAAAGAAATAGGCCTGATGAGGGAGAGAGAGAATGGGAGAATGGCTTCTGTGGACTCGGGGAAGGGCCTCAGACCAGCAGGGGAGTGCTTCACAGCTCACCTCAAGGGGAATCCTGTTAGCTATGGCTTCAGCTCCAGCTGTTCCTGCCTGTGGGCTAGGGTGAGTCACCTAAGCACTCTTTCACTATAATCTGCTTCTTGGTGACTCTGTACACTGAGCTTGAGTTCCAGAGGTTTTCCTATCAATGATTACAGTTGGCTCAGCCTGTGCTGAAACCCAGATAGGTAATTTTATCTTTCATCTGTCCTCCTTTTGGGTAGTTGCAGACAGCTGGGTAGGAAGGAATATAAGGGACCATGATTCACAGGGTGTGGTGGGCTGAACTGGAAAACAGAGAGCACAGGCTTGCATGAGATGCATGCTGGTTGCATGCCGGAAATTCACAAGGCATGGGTGCAGGCTGCTGTGTGCACTCGTTTCCTGGAGTTTGCATCGAGGTGCATCTCCTGCAAGCTCCTGAGTCATGTACACTGGCTGTTTCCACCCCCAGCTGTTTATGTTTAGGGGCCACAGAGCTGCCTCCTCCCTGGCCCCGATCCCCAGAATGCCATCTCTTAGTTGATATGTCCTGCTGTCCTTCCAGGAGTGACTTCAACCCCAACACCTCCATGCCTCTTTCTCTCATCACTTCTGACTCTGAAAGCATCCCCCAACAGTTATTATTAGCTTCTCGATACTTTGTCTTGTTCATCTCTGTGACCTCCAGCTCTCTTTTTGTTGTGTTTTATTGTACCCATATCTCCTATCACCTCAACTCAGAACAGAATGGTGGTATGATTAAGAGCAACAGACTCTGGAGACAGACAGATCTGGGCTGGAATTCTACTACTTCTGCTTAGAAGTAGAAAGATAGTTCATTTTTCTAAATTTTAGTTCTCTTATCTACAAAATTGGAGAAGGAATACTTTTATCCTTAGTGTTGCTATAAGGATTAAGCAACATAGAATCTTTGAAACACTCAACACAGACTAAATACTCCATAAATGTAGCTGTTGTGATCATCAGCAAGTTTTACTTCTTCCAAACAATGGGAGTGGCTTCATGGAGCTAAATCCACCCAGAAGGAAATGCACAAATATTTATCAAATGAATGAAATGATCACTTGTCATTAATGTTGAGTGTTCCACTTCATATATTTTTAGGTGAATGTTTCATTTATTCATTCTTATGAATTGTCCCATCTGTGTCAGACAAAAAAGTGGGGATAGGAATAAACAGGCTAGATAGTCACTGCTCTTCCTGGAATCTTAAATGTAGCAGAAGAAATGAGTTACAGGAAATTACCTATCCTTGATTTCCCCCCCTAGGAAATTGTCTCTTGATGATTTTTGGCATTACTGTGCAAAAATCTATATTTTGACTAGCAAAATGATGCATTACATAGGCAAAATATTGGTGAAATAATGTGCAAACACCAAATGATGAGCCCTGGAAATAAATTAGACAATATCACTAAAAGTCAACTGCCAAAACGGTCTGCATCTTGACCTTGGCTTTAATGAGGTTTACAGTCTGTAGGGTTTTACATTTTAATTAGAGGCTGCCTTAACCATTTTGACTGGATTCCCTATTTAACATAAAGGTCCTAGTCACATTCAAGAAACATAGATGAATGGTTTGGTAATGAAGGGATTAGCTGAAGTGAAAGGAAGTATATCATGTAGAACAGTGTGCCTCAAAGTATACATTCCTGGGGACTGTACCCAGTATTTTTTTTTTTAAGCAAGTATCTTCAGTTAATTCTAACATAGGTAGTATACATAGACCACAGTTTGAGATGTACTGCTTTAGAGAAAGTAGGTAGATTGGTTTCTGAGTTGTAAGTTATAAGTTCAAAATTGATATGAGTAAAAGTGCCAGGGACTAAGAACCGGGATCAGAGTAAATTTGTACTGTGGGAATATTCAGGTGACATAATGACTTGAAAGTTTGAATTACAATCTAGATTGCTCAAAATTTGCATTTTCACAAGTCCAGAAAAGTATTAAATCTACTTGCCTAGATTTTTACTTTATTAACTCAACCTCAATCCACAATGCCTCTATAAAACTTTCTTAACAGAAATACTGAAAAGACTGCCCTTAAGAAATTTACAGTTGATCTGGAACTTTGTTCATATGAAACTTTTAAATATCAGCATTTGCTGGTAGATAACTACTCATTAATGTGAGCCCCAGAAATAATCCATGTAATGGGAATTCAGAAGTAGAAGGAATCTAGTCCAGCTAGAAGGGTTAGTATCAGTCCAAATATATATTATCATGTGTAAAATAGCTAGTGGGAAGTTGCTGTATAGCATAGGGAGCTTAGCCTGGTGCTCTGTGGTAACCTGCTGCTGCTAGGCTGCTTCAGTCATGTCCGACTCTGTGCAACCCAATAGATGGCAGCCCACCAGGCTCCCCGCCCCTGGGATTCTCCAGGCAAGAACACTGGAGTGGGTTGCCATTTCCTTCTCCAGTGCATGCATGCATGCTAAGTCACTTCAGTCGTGTCCGACTCTGTGCGACCCCATGGACAGCAGCCCACCGGGCTCCTCTGTCCACGGAATTCTCTAGGCAAGAGTACTGGAGTGGGTTGCCATTTCCTTCTCCACTGCGGCAACCTAGAGGAGTGGAATAGGGGATGGAGGTGGGAGAGAGTTTCAAGAGGGAGGGGGTATACATATACTTCCAGCTGATTGATGTTGTACAGCAGAAACAGGAATAACATTGTAAAACAATTATCCTCTAATTAAAAATAAAGTTTAAAACAGATGAGGGAATGAGTTTACTAAGCTCTGAAAAAGGATTAAGTATGTATCTTTGAAGAAGGTGAGAACAGGGCATCCCAGATAGGAACCACAGTATGAACTGTGAGGAAATTCATAGGTATTTCCATTAGACTTTGGTTCTCAACCACTAGGAGGTTTTTTGAAAATTTGTGGGGACTATTTGGATTGTCACATTTGAGGGGATCAGATCAGATCAGATCAGTCAGTCGCTCAGTCGTGTCCGACTCTTTGTGACCCCATGAATCGCAGCACGCCAGGCCTCCCTGTCCATCACCAACTCTACTGGCATTTAAGTGGGGGTGGTAGGTGTGTAATATAGACACACAAAATGAGAAATTTTCCCAAGTCCTGTATGATTTTCACATATTCTGTTGGACACTTAATTTGATTGAAAAACCTGCATATGATTATCTTATGTAGAACCTAGACTAAAAAAGATATTAGACAGATAGAAAGATAATGGTTTAATAATACTTTTTTCCAGGAATGTAACTACAGAAGGTAGGTTATAGTTGATTACCTTCAGAGATTAACCAAGAATTGTTCACCATTTCAGAAAATCATATGACTGATGGCAATACAAACATATGGAACTTTGGGTTTGTGTATCAGTTTGAGTTTGTAGCTGTCACACTCATGGTAATTCTCTGCATGTATATATGAATATATGTATTTGGCTCTCATTTCAAAATGTTAAATGGAAAGGGAAAGAATAGCTACATCCTATGAGTACTGTAACTTTTTTTAAATCCACAATGATTTGATAAAAGAGGCTGAAGCATAAGTATATCTTTTAGTATAATCATGCCTGGGCACTTATTTTTTTTAATGTGTTATAGTAATTAATTAATTTTTAATTAATTAATTTTTTCTTGGTCCTCTGTAATGTACTGGAGTCATCATGTTATTTAATATTTTTCAAATTATGTGTGTAGGTTGGTTTTGTTAGCAACTATTTGTAATAGAAATTGGATGTGAGGTTTGATAAGTATAAAAGCCTCCCAGATCAAGACATCAAGCCTGAGAATTACAAAGACATATTTGCTTACATTCAGTGGTAGCAGGCAGGGGGCAGGGGGTGGGGGTTGGGGGCTGGGATGGGTTTTGTTGAAGAGGTGAACCTTTGTTCAACCTTTGATCTTACCTCCCCAGGGCCATAGTAATACTTGCCCAGATATATCAATTTTTAGTAATCTATTTTAGCAACTGATAGAAAGGTCTTCTAATATTTTTTGCAATGCTTAAATAATGTATATCTGATATGCAACTTTATAGATAACAGACTTGGCCAAGAAAATGGCTGTTGTATTACTGCCTCATCAGCATTTTCAGTGGTTCAAAATGTTTTCCTCATGTTTAGAAACCACAGCGTCAGACAGGTTTCCCCTAAGACGATTTATCTGAATAAGCCATTTTAGTGATAAGGGAAGAACACAAGCCAACAGTTGCCCCCCTCCTTTTTTCTCTTTGGTTTATGTTCTTAAGCTCCACAGAGCTTCTTTTTCCAAACTAAGTCAGTCTTCCCCCACCCACTGACAGATGTCTGATGCTTCCCAGAACTCCCTGCTTCTCCAGAAACTATCCCTCAGGCTGGTCTCAGGGCCACTGAAACCGAACTCTGGCAAGAGGGAGAAATCACATATTTCCTTAAGGACATAATGCAATGACAAGGCACGGGGCTGCGTGTCTAGCAGTTGGGGCTAGAAGTTGTTCATAAATGTTAGAAAACTGGTGTCAGGGTAAATCCTAGGACTGGTTTCTCCACGTCAGATTCTGCCAGGAGCAAATAAACGTACTGCTTATTGTCACTTAGGAAACAAGTATCTTTTTATATGTCATTTTAAGAAACAAAAGAATGAAGCCATAAATCAAAAGTCATTGGTTATGGACACACGAGTTGTGTGTATTGCTGTTAGGTGTTTAATAAAAGGATCATCTAGATCCTGTCACAAAGATCCCTGGTCATTATCTGAGATGAGGGCTATCTGTCTTGTGGGATAAATTACCAGGAAATAGCAAATACGGTGCTCTTTTTATGCTGGGATTGCAGCCAGTTGCCATGATTGCTGTTCTTGGGTCTGCAGGACCTGTTAAGAAGGCCCTGTTTACACCTCAAATGGTATGTTAAATAAATAAATAAATACAGCACACTCATGGAAAGAACAGTTTTGATTGGTCTGAAGAAACAGCCATTTTCATCTAGGAAATGCTTTTTGTAATGTGATCCTCTCAGGAATTTCAATCTAAGAATCATTTTAGGAGGGCTGCC
The DNA here is from genome assembly GCF_055505025.1 of Bos grunniens. Classification (NCBI taxonomy): domain Eukaryota; kingdom Metazoa; phylum Chordata; class Mammalia; order Artiodactyla; family Bovidae; genus Bos; species Bos grunniens. The sequence continues at coordinate 36,755,991 of NC_141186.1, forward strand.
TAGTACTGAGTATATCAAATGGGCTGCCTCATTTGGGTTTGGGTTTTGGTTTTCTAGGAAGCTATTTTGGCATCTCATAGACTAACATTTTCAAGGGGACAATAGTCAACAGTATGATTGTGTTTAAGAGCGTGGGCTTTGCAGGCAAATAAACTTGAATTTGAATCCACAGGCTCTACTCATAAACTGGGCACCTTTGGGATGTTAATGTAAAAGCAACAGTGTATTATAAAGAAATGTTAGGCATACATAAAATTAAAGAAAATGGTAAAATAAACTCTCATATACCCATCACCCTGCTTCAAAACTGTCAACATTTTGAGTAAATTAACCATGTTCTCAGCAGTAAAATGAGAGTGATAATAATTCCCATGCCCAAGAATTCTTGTAAGGATTATAAAAGTAATAGTATATATAACCTTTTAGCCCAAAGGCTGGCATGCAATAAATGCTCCAAAAGTTTATTCAAATGTAAACCAAGAATATCCTTGGTTTCAATAGGCAGCCACCTATGCTGAATGAAAAGTAGGATCTTTGTGGTTTTACTGGCCTTTAGGAATTTCACAAAACATACAAGCCCTTAGTATGAAATGATTAGATCTTACATTTAAAAAGTAAACCCCCAAATAGTGCAGGATTCTGATGCTTACCTAACTAGGTTTGAGTCTCAGTGAACATTCCACATGACTCATGAATCACAAAAAAAGATTTCTTAGGGTGATAACACTGTCCTTGATAAAACAACGGGTACAATAAAACAACAGGTTTATGGCTAGAACATCTTACTCTAAGGAAAGAATAGCCGTTTTCCTTAAATCTCAGGCCACCAGCACTAGGACTAAAAATAGTCCTGCCGATTTCCTTTTGGCTGGTCTCAAAAGTCTTCACAGTAGCCAGTGAAAGCATTCATCTGGCATCAGAAATAGTTGTTGCACTCTGGTTAGCATGAGAAACTATTTGCTGAGCTTCAATATTCAGAGTGATTAATTTGCAGAAGCTCCCTGTCAATTAGATGGGGCAGGCCTGCATGGAGAGGTAGCTGGGAAGACTCGTTTTGGAAGATGAAGAATGAGCTAGGAACCCATTTTGCTTTGCAGAGCAACTTGAAAAATAAAAATAAGGTAGGGTGGTTTCACACTTCTTTTGTGGGGACCATTATGACCTTCAAAGAGTTATTGGACAGGATAAAGAAAGATGTGGAATTTTAAAATTCAGAATTCGAGTTTTTTAAAGTTTGGACTCAACAGCAAGTTAATTTTAAAAGGAGAGTTATACTATAGACCACACACTGTTAAGAGTTCAGTTCTGCCACTTAAACTTCAGATCTTGGATAAATTTCTTCATCCATCCTAGCGTCAGTTTCCTTGTCTATAAAGTCAGGATGATATTTTCCCTTCCATGAGGGTTTTACCAGGGTAGAAGAGCTAACACAGGTCAATGCACGCACACTGCTTTATAATACCAGAAGTACAGCCTTGCATCATTACTGTCATCATCATGATATTATTGTTTTTCTCATGAGTTGATTAGTAATGTTACTGGATGTGGTAGCAGTGCTCAAGGACAGTGTGTTGCCTTTAACTTGGCAAAAGCTGGATAATGGACTTGATATAGAGATCTTGATTCACTCTTTGCATGGTTTCCTTGTACCAAATGGCAAACAATCCATGCATATATCCAACGTCTTCTCTTTGGCATCTGATTTGTTAATTCTACTTGAAACAAGAGTCAAGGCTTATCTGGAAGAGTGGGAGTTTAAAACCAACGATAAAGTCTGATTCTTTTGATTTTGATCCTAGCCCAGGGCCTGTTACGAAGCAAGTGTTCAAAGCTGATTTGTTGAATGAATGAATAAATGAGTGAATGAAAACGTTATACATTTATGTTATCTATTCCAGTATTTATTTTTTCCTTAAGGAATAGTGGTATGCCATGCTTTACTTTTTTCTTATGTTTGATTTATCTGCATATCTAAACAAAACCAACCTATTCAATTCATATATTTTCCCCTTGTTTTATAATGCATCTCTTGTTTTTATTTAATTAGGAGCTATACATCAAAAACTTGGGAGTATTTTATCTTACTTTTTTTAAAATTAGATTATTGAAGTGTAGCTGATTTACAATGTATTAATATCTGCTGTACAGCAAATGATTCAGGTATCCATATATTATACATTCTTTTTCACTATGGTTTATCACAGAGTATTGAATATAGTTCCCTGCACCATACAACACGACCTTGTTGTTTATTCTGTATGTAATAGTTTACATCTGCTAACCCCAAATTCCCAATCTATCCTTCCCCAGCTTCACTTCTCTCTGAGAGAACTTTAATGGCTTTTTAACATTTTTTTTTAGCTATTCTGGGTCTTCATCGCTTTTGCTCGGGTGAGTGGGAGGGAGCTGCACTTCCTTGCAGTGCTTGAGCTGCTCATTGCAGTTGCTTCACTTGTTTGGAGCACAGGCTTTAGGCACATGAGCTTCAGTATGTGCAGCACATGGGCTCGGTGATTGCAGCTCTCAAGCTCCAGAGTGTGGTCTCAAAAGTTGTGGTGCAGGGACTTTAGTTGCCCTGTGGCATATGGAATCTTCCCAGACCAGGGATCAAACCTGTGTCCCCTGCATTGGCAGGCAGGTTCTTATCCACTGCACCGCCAGAGAAGTCTGTGCTCTGAGTTAGGTACAGTGCCTAACTCATGTTAAGCAATTAACACATTATAATAGTGACTGCAGTGGACTGAGCAAGCATCAAGAAGGGTGAAAAGCACTTCAACATGCTTTTTTTCTGGAGGAGTAGAATACTGATTGAAAAAAGGACAATCCAAAGTGAATGAATTTAAAAATGTAATGGATTTTAAAGTGTTTTTTTAAATGGACTAGTGTAGGAAAGCCCAAATGTATACTCAGGATTTAAGGATAAGTTTGGAAAACAATTACACTTTGTAGGGTTGCTCTTCACCCTTCTTGTTGTTTTTCCACTGCAGTCAGTTTATAATGTGCTAATTGCTTCACATGAAGTAGATACTGTGCCCAATAGTTCATCCTTTACAACCATATTTTAGGGTAACTATACTTATCCTAATTTTTTCCATGAATAATAGATGAGTCTCAGACAGACCAAATCTCCTGTTCAAGCTTACACAGCTGGGAAGTTGTAGAGCTGAATTTTGTGTTCGAATATGCTGCTGCTGCTAAGTCACTTCAGTCATGTCCAACTCTGTGTGACCCCATAGACGGCAGCCCACCAGGCTCCCCGTCCCTGGGATTCTCCAGGCAAGAACACTGGAGTGGGTTGCCATTTCCTTCTCCAATGCATGAAAGTGAAAAGTGAAAGTGAAGTCGCTCAGTCGTGCCCTACTCTTAGTGACCCTATGGACTGCAGCCCACTAGGCTCCTCCGTCCATGGGATTTTCCAGGCAAGAGTACTGGAGTGGGGTGCCATTGCCTTCTCCGTGTTTGAATCTAGCTGGCTCTGAATTCCAAACTTGAAGTTTGCCTTTGAACAAGGAATGATTTGGGTCAGGAAAAAAAAATTTACTACCACAGACATTCAGCTAGACTCCTCCTTTAAGTAAAAGACTTCTGTTATCTTTAACTTTCCATTGCTTTTACCTCTCACTGCCAAGTCAGAAAAATGAAAGAAGTGGGGCTTGGCATTCTTGAGATCACCTTTAATGAAAAGTAAGAGATGAGATCTTTCTTGTTAAAGAGTAGGTAAATTTTTTGCAACTATTTGATGGGTTGGTACAATAAGTAAAAAATCAATATGATACTTAAAAATGTAGTGAGAGTAGAAGGCAAATTGAAGGGATAGGAAGAATAAATGAGGGATTAAAAAAAAGAAAGGGTAAACTCTTGATTCATTTGGCAGAAAATGGGGAGCAGAAGTAATCAGTTTGGACTATCACTGGGGTGAGAGGAGATTGAAAACAATACCACATGAAGGTTGGAGATGAAGCACTCTGTCTTCCCAACTTCTGCTGTAACCCTGGTCCTCAGCTCTTCTCTCTTCACCATGTTAGTTCTCATTATAGTGAGGTCCACCTTCTTAAATGCAATAGACACTCCGCATCTTCACTGACTTCTGAGAAGCATTTGCATTATTGCTTCCTGTTGCCTCCCTTCCCTTGACTTCAGGGCACAGTTCTCTTTGATTCAGGTCCTAATACTTTTTATCTCACTTCTTTTTTGGCTCCCCTTCTACCTAGCCATTAAATGTTGGAGGTCCTAAGGCCCTCTGCTTCTCTTATCCTAGTTTTTCTCCTTGGTGATTTCATCTACTCACGTGGTTTCACATCACACATACACTCAGATGACTCACAATTTTTATCTCCAGTCTTGATCTCACCACTTAAATCCGGGCTTGTAAGTCAGCTGTCTCAAAATACCTCACAATCAGCAAGCCCAGGGCTGAACTCATTGTCTTCTCTTCCAGATGTGGTCCTTGTCCAGGGTCTCTCAATGAATGACACCAGTGTCTGGTTGCTCAAGCAGAAGCCAAGGATCTGTTCTCTCCCATAACCATCCTATTTATCATCAAGTCCTATAAATTTCACCTTCCTAAATCTCTCTCAAATCCATCTGTTTCTCTCCATCTCCACTGCCATCACCCTAGTCCAAGTCACCATGATCTCTTTTCTAAATGACTGCAGTACACCCGCTGACTGTCTACCTGCTTCCACACTGGCCTCCCTACATAGTCATTTTTCCATCCTGTGACTAGTTCACCAGCAGCTCTGGTTTATTTTTTATTTTTCAAAAGATAAATTTAGTCAGATCATCTTTGTGCTGAAATCCTTGCATAATTTTTCATTCTCCTATGACAGAATCAAAAAAATCCATCTCCTGGCCCACCAGGTACTGGATAGTCTCGGGTAGTCATTCTCAGACTGTAGTCTCAGAATGCATCAGCATCACCCCAGTGTGTGTTTTGAAATGCAGGGTTTTGGACCCCACCCCAAATGTCATGAATTAGAAAGTCTGGGAATAGAATCCAGCAGATTTAGCAAGTTCTCCAGATCATTCTCATGTGTATTCTCAGGTTTGAAAACCACTGCTCTCGAGCCTACTTACTCTTCTGGCTCTATTTGGCTTCTTGTTCTCACAATTCTAACCTCGACAGGCTTTTTTCATCCACTTTCCACCTTCACATTATGTTTCTTTCCACCACAGGGCCTTTGAGCAGTTCTTCTGTCTGTCTTGGAAGCTTTTCTCTCTCCTCTTTCCCTGGTTAATGTCTATCTACTCTTCCTTCAGGTTAGCTTAAGAAAGCTGACAATGACTGATTCCTCTTAATACCGCATAGTACTCCTTTGTAGTGCTTAACACAATTGTATTTTTTTTTCTTATTTGTATGGTTTATTGATTAACATCTGTCTGCCCACTAGACTGTAAACTCCAGAAGAATTAGGACAGAATCTGTTTTTGCTGGCTATTGTCTGCGGTGTTTGGTACTAGAATAGAATGTGCTCAGATATTCGTTGAAGGAATGAATACACATGAATGAACGTTTCCTTTCAGTATCTGGATACTGTTTGAGAGCACAGAAAGCCTGGAATTCTCATGGTTAGCTTCTATTCCCTCATTCTCTAAAATGAGGATACCTACCTCAGGGGTTTGTTGAGACAATTAAATGAGGTAATTCATGGACAAAACCTAGCACCAGGCCAGGCACACACGTCCTTGATCATTATTATTATCATCATTATTATTATGACCTCACTGTTATTATCATTTCAGTTTCCAGAATCTCCCTGAATCAAAATGATGAAATGTAGCTAAAACTAAATAGTACAGTTCTTGACAAGGATATACACTTTTGAACTCTAAGATGAAAATCAATGCCTGTGCAATGTGTCATTTTTTCCCCCCAAAACTTCATCTCCCAAAATATTTGCTCCAGGAAATTCTGAATAACTTTGTTATTGGTTTCTAATATCATTCATTTATTTTCTTGGCAAATAATTACAGAGCACCTAAATGTACATTTAGGGTTCTGGAGACGTGCTAGTGACCAATATGGGTGTGTTCTTTATAGAGTTGACAGTCTAGTGGAGAGAAAGGTATAAACATTCCAGTAGGGAAACAGTTCACTGCAGTGGCCATCAATGCTATGGAGGAGTACAAGGTCCCACTTGTGCATGATCTCAGGAGGTTAAGCTTTAACAGGGAAGGGAGTTCTCATCTCGAGTCCCACCTTTGACTCTCAGGTAGAAGCTGCCTTTGCACAAACCAGACCAACTGTTTGGTGTAAGTGGCGGCATATGATGCAAACCCAGCAGGTGAAGTCGATGTTTCTCTCCCATTCTGATCACTCTGGTCTCTGTATGTGTTAATACTGTGTTGTTCTCACAAACAAGTTTCCATATAAACCAGCCAAAAGGGGAACAAAAGGCAAAGGCCAGCTGGGCGGCCTGCATTGTTCACGGGCTTCCCAGGTGCCTTCCGTGCAGACTTAGTGGTTGGGAACTAGTCCTTCTTAGGCCCTCTGTCTGATTTTCCTTTGGCTGGCTCTGATTTCTTTACCTCCTGAACACCTGGGGCCAAGGCTCCTTTTCAGAGCAGTTTGAAAGCCATCCTTTCTTTTTGCTCTTTACTCAGTTTGGTCCAGCTCTTAATCTTTGAACAGCATCAAATATTCATTGCTGTTTGACAAAGCTGGGGCTGGAGGGTCCAGCGTTTTCTAAAACAGATCTTGCTTTACCATTGGTGATCCAGTGAGCCTTTCAGCAAGGCTGACTGTAAATCATCCAGGCTCAATTAGTGTATTTCAAAGAAATACCCAGGTGTTGTTTGACCTTCAAACATATGGACTGCTGGAATAAATGAAAGTCTCGCCTGTTCCCATCGTGCCGAGGGAACTAGATGGGGTAATTCTTTTTCCTAGTCTCTGAGTTTTGTGGAGGGATTATTAGGTTTGGGCTCAGTGAGTTATTTACTTTAGCAATATGCTCAGTGGTGGGCTGCAGTTGCCTTTGCTGAGGGAATTGCCAGGTGTGAGCTGTCACCAAGTACCACTAGAATGGTGGAGGGGCGTGGGGAACCACTGGGCCATGGAGGTGGGGCCTGAGCTCTGAGGCTTGAAGGGGACAGCCTGGGGTACAATCGGAAGCAATAAGGTAGGTGTCTAGCTGAGCTCTGTGACCAGGGCTTAGGAGCTCTGCACAGCAGGAGAGAATTGGATCTGGGGTCTTTCTTACCTTTTCCTAGTGTAGGGGTGATGACCAGCCTCTCAGACTCTGACTCCTGATTTGATACCCTTATGTTTTCTTTGGTTTTGTTCAGGAGGCCATCCTATGCAGAACTGTCAGAGCTTTGCAGAGCAGCCTATGTTTTTTGCAGCCTAAATAGTTTCTAAGAATTGGGACAATGTTGAAAAGCATTGTTCTGCGGCCAAGAGTGTGGTTTTCAGAGTTAGAAAGATGTGGTTTCAAATCACAGCCCACCCTACTGACTAATTTTGTGACATCAGGCATGTTTCTTTACTTTCTCTGAGTCCAATGTTCTCAGGTATAAAATGTAACTGATAATTCTTACTTTAGCCTTTTACAAAGTATGTTTAAAAGATATTTTAATGTTCATCCAACTAAAAAGAGATTTAGTGGTCAAGTACATTTGGAAAACCCTTTAGAAACTCTTTTCCTGTATTTTGGATTTGATAATGCCTATTGTCAGATTAAAGTTCCTGAGAAGTTCTGAAGAAAATAAACCTGTTTAACTTTGCTTAATCCATAATGTCAAAATATACTTGAGTTCACGACCTCTTTTTCTTTTCTTTGGTAGAAAATGGGAGCAGTGTTTCATGAAATACAAGTGATCTCATAGATTGTTATAAGAACTTATGATAAATGCTTCCCACGGTGCCTGTCCCAGAGTAAGTAATCAATAGTAGCAAGTGTTGTATGATTATAATTGTATGATTATTATTAATAAGGGCTTTTGGTCTCCAAAACTTAAAACTCTAAATTGGATATATCTAGTTTTTAATCATAAGCTCTTTGCCACTTGGAAATTTATAGATTTAAGCTTTCAGTGATGGCTAATGGTTGTGATTAAGTGCCTACTATTTACTAGAGGGCATTTTAGGTACTTGAACAAAATCATTGCTATATCTGATGGTCTCAGGTATTTAACAAGGTAGGTATTATTATCCTTTCATTCGTAAATATCAGCATTGAGGCTTGAAGATTGTATGTGTCCAGTCCAAAGTTGTGCAGAGACTCTGCTGTGGAATTGAGAATTAAGCTTGTATTTGTTTGGCCCAGAGCCCTTTGTTATTCTAAGTTGGCATTCTGTAAATCTACAGGGGTCTGTGAAGGCACCAATGATGTGAAAGAAATTTGCAGAAAGTTTAATAGAAATCAAACACTTGGCATGAGACATTGGAAGACAGTACATTGAGAGATCACCCTTCACCCACCCCAAGCTTCTTTCCTTTATTGGAATCCCCTTGTTCTCTCACCTGGAAGTCTTTCAGTGGTTGATCCCTTGGCCCAAAGCATTCTTCCTGTGTCTCCTTCCTGGGTTATCTCTCATTCATCCTCAGTCATTTGATTTCTTTGTCTACACATCAAACTGTGAGCATGGACCAAGTCTTGGTCAGTGCAGTATCCCCAGCATATGACAGGTGACACGCTATATTCCATAGATACATATTGATGAATGAAGGCTATCAATTCAAAACCTATGTGAGAAAATGATTTATGCCTTAGAGAAAAGTGGGGGTAAAAGTTTATCATTTAAAAAGTACCGTCTTCTCAAGACACAATTTTGTGGAATCCTGGACAGTAAGGATGTTGAAAACTCCTGTACAAAACAAGGCTTGCTACCACTCTGGAGATGGTTGAATGTGGCCACCTGTTTGGTGAGTATTAAGGTTGTGGGTTTTTATAGAACATTGCACAGCTCTGCAGGTTCAGAAACTCACTTTTTAACAGACCCCTGTTGTGAGGGAAGGTTGGTGCTTATGATTCAGCTCAAGAAAACCAATTCACTGGAATGCCATTCAATTATCACAGTTACTGTCTGTGAAATGCCTTCTTTTACCAAGCTGTGTCCTAGGCATATTACATATGTTACCTCTCATTTTTATGGCATGTCTCCAAAGTACTCAGCATTATTTCCATTACAAATGAGGAAGCACGGGTTCTGAGAAGTTCTGCAACTTCCAGAGACAGCTAGAAAGTGGTGGAGCAAGGATGTTAATCAGGTCTGTCTGTGTGCCCAGTCCATTTGCCCCTTTAGGCCACCTTGTCATCTGAGACAGGAGCTTTCTGCTCCATGGGAGCTCCACGGGCAATGTGACTAGTACTGCACATTGATGAGCAAGTTCCCTCTGGAAGCTAACCTTACAGCAGAAAGATGTATAGTGACCTTAAAGATGTCTAGTGACCAAAAATCAAAGCAAGTGTTGCTTTCAAGCTTTGCGTATCCAGCCTATTCTGGCTACTGTGTCATCTTCCCATGCCAAGAATGTTTTGATAGCAGTAACAAGGAATAGTTCTCAATACCAGAACACCCATTTCCTTGGTTAATTCTGCATCCATGCTTCACCTTTGAGATCAAATCCTCCTCATGCTCCATTTCTTTCCTTGTTTGAGAGTTCCTAGTGTCAGACTTATTCAAGTTCAACATTAGTTTGTCATTTGGTATGGAGGAAGTTACCCTGATTTTAAGAGCCAGACTGACTATTTTAGAAGTTGATGGATTATTTCCTGCAAAGATCTCCATGGCTGAATTCTTTGATGCATTTTATTTTGATCTTTCCTGTTTCATGGTGTGTCTGACAGGAATAGAGGAGATGGGAACTTAATTCCCTTGAGCACTGCCTCTAAGAGTGGCATAACTTCAATCATAGATTAGGATAATATATAGATGGGATAGTTGTTTTGGTTAAAACAAGCAAAAAAAAAAAAAATGCTGGGGAAGCAACACTAAACCAAAGGGCAAATGTATTGAATACGTGATTGAAATGTGGATGATCAAATAATGGGAAATGAGAAATGATAGCCAAAGCTGTCATTGCTGGTGATGCTTACTCCTTATCCACAAATGCCACAGACCTCCTTCTCAGGACTTAAGCCCCTTAATGTTGAAACCTGGTGATGCTGCCTATCAGGTTGGAGCAAGTGGAGCAACTAATGAGTGTCAAGTATCTGCCATAGCATGAAATGAGAAGGGGGAAATTTATTCTGTTTCAGTTCCACAAGTTTATTCTAATCTGACTTCTACATTCTCAAGGCATAATTGGATACTTGGGATCACTTTTGATTAGCTTTAGAGGGGACAGTTCCAGAGACAGTGGTCATCCACAGGCCTCTTTTCTATTTAAATGAAGGGACTCACTCTTCCATACAGGGTTTCTCAAAAGTCTGGTCTAAGGGTCAGTGCATGAGATTTACTTGGAGCACGTTTTTTTAAAATGTCCCCACCTTACACCTATAGTACCTACGTTTCAGAGGATGAGGCATGTGTTTCCACAATTTTAATAGGCCCCTCAGATAGTTCTTCTCAGAAAAATGTTAGCTTTAAAATGACCACCTGTGATTTGGGAGAATGGCAATGAAACATGTATAATATCATATATGAAATGAATCACCAGTCCAGGTTTGATGTATGATACAGGATGCTTGGGGCTGGTGCACTGGGATGATCCAGAGGGATGGTACGGGGAGGGAGGTGGGAGCGGGGTTCAGGATAGGGAACAGGTGAACACCCGTGGCGGATTCATATTGATGTATGGCAAAACCAATACAATATTGTAAAGTAATTAGCCTCCAATTAAAATAAATAAATTTATATTAAAAATAAATAAATAAAATGACCACCTGCAAGATGACAGGATTCAGAGGAAGCAGGCACTGAGAGAGCCCTGGGAGATTATAAAGTCAGTTAATTACTATCATTTGACAGAGGAGGAAGCTGAGCACAGAGATGCACCAAAGTTGTTGATGGAGCTCAGGAAAGACCTAAATACAGGCTTTTCAGAGCTCTTCCAGACTCCGAGGACAAAAATCATTTTGCTACTCTATAAGTGGCATTCCTTTTGTCTGCCAGGAATTGGAATTGCTCTGCAAGGCTATATTTCTTAAGGAAGGAATGGTAACTCATTTGCCCCTGGAAATGCCATCCTCTTTTTGAGTCTCAAATAGTAACATTTTAAATAAGCTACTTAAAATTCCTTTAGGATTGCCCATTGTCTTGAGAGTGGGGTCCAAATGGTGGGCAAGCCCTTATCTGTGATTGCACTTACATCTCCAATATCTCCCACCCTTCCACTCTCCTCCACCTCCTTTACTTTCTGCTCTACTCTGCAGGTATTCTCACCTATTTTCAGTTCACTCAATGAGCCACATTCCTCCTTCTGGAGGGTTGACATGTGATATTATTCTCTCTACACTATTTTTCCTAGAAAAGTTGTCTTCATCTTTCAGTTGTTGGATGTCAAGTTATGTCCTCTCTCCCCTGAGAACCTTTCTCTGACCTCCCAAGTATTTGTAATAGACGACATCTGGTACTCTATACACCCAAATTGATTGATACCGTGTTGCAGTTGTTCCGGTGCTTTTCTCTTACCTACTTTTTAAGCTCTAAAGGACAGGAGTCATGTTTGGTGTTGTAGGACACATGGTATGTAGTGCCTGATCAAAGGAGACACTCAATAAACTGGATGCCACATAAATGGCAGGATGATCTTGGGGTTCACATACCAGAATGCTCAAGCAGACCATGGTCTGCCTGGAATAGAGGATGACGTTAGTCAGTGTTAGAAGGTGAAGTGAGTTAGGGCAAGCTGAGCTCGATCTTGGAAGGCTTTTGTTAGTTGAAGATGTTAACCTAGACCTGGTTACTGAAAATGATTGATTGGTGGGGGTGTGAGGAAGATTCCCACTGCAGCGGTGGGGAGCCATGGGTGGCAGTGAGAAGTGGCTAAAACCACATGAGGATTATGATGTGGCTACAATAGTCCAGACTCAAGGTAATGAGGGACAGGAGCAGCCTAGTGGCTATTGGGAGGACGAGAAATGAATGAATCCCAGAAATGCTGCCATCAATCAAGAGTACTTGATAGAAGAGTCAAAGACCTTCCCAGGGGGGCCTTTCTTCTTTCACTGATTTGTCAACTTATTAATTCAACAAACATTGGCTGTGATGTGAAGCACTGGGACTCTCTTAGTAAGTACAATAGATACGCTCCTTGCTGTCCTATAAGTGAAGGAGATAGATAACAGATAAGTAAACAAACCAAAGAAGAAGTGCCTAATGTAAATGTTTAGTAGACAATGGACTTCATGAATCAAATTTAATAATTCATGTGAAGCACTCAGCACAGCCCTTAGTATTATATATAGTAAAAACCCAATACATTTTATGAAGTCTGACTTCCCCATATTCTCTGATAAAATTTTGAATATTTCCTGTCTCACAGCCGATTTTAAAATTTATTTTACAGAAGTATAGTTGATTTACAAAGTGTTCATTTCTGCTGTACAACAACGTGATTCAGTTATATATGTGTGTATATATTAATATATACATTTTCATATTCTTTTCCATTACAGTTTATCACAGGATATTGAATACAGTATCCTATGCTTTACAGTAGGGCCTTATTGTTCATCTAGTCTACATATAGTAGTTAGCACCTGCTAATCCTAAACTCCCAATTCATCTCTCCCTCACCCACCCCTTGGCAACCATAAGTGTGTTATCTATGTCTGTGTTACTCAAAACTATTAGATGAATCATGATAGTGGCTACCATACATCAAGTACCTATTTAATACCAAGTTTTATCCCATGGGATTTGCATATATTAACTTCTCCTTATAATCACCTTGTAAGAAACTTATGATTGTCTTCTTTTTTCAGATAAGGAATCAGAAGATAAAGAGCATTAATTTCCTTAAATCCCTAGAGCTAGTGAGCTGGAGACCTAGGTAGGCCCAGCTCCCAATTCCATTCTCTTTCCATTGTCATGGTGGATCTGTTGCCAACCCATGTTAGAGCAACCAAATTGTTGTGAATCTGGCAGGCTCTTTTGACTTATCTATTTGTTCAAGTAACTGAAATAACCAGCAAATGTTAAGGAGTATATAGAAGCATTACTTATGACACAGTTACCCACATGCAAGTATGGTCAAGTCTATGCTCCTTCCCTGCCGTCCAATGAACATCTTTGAATTGGGAGAAAATCTCAATACAGTCATCTTGTGACTCTTTTTAAAAAAGTATTCCTTTATTTATTTCTGTATTTTTAGAAATCTTAGACTATAGAGAAAAGATCTACAATGTTGTTCAATTCAGATTCTGAGTGTTCAGTGTTAGGATGAAGAGTCTAAGCTTTGTAGATTTGGTTGAAGTCTTTCCTTTGCCACTTTCTGGACTATGAAATTAAACAGATCTCTTAAAGCACTCTCAGCTATATTCTCATTATTTATAAATGATGAAGAAATAGGGTGGTAATAGCTCCTACTGAAGTCTTGGGACTGAATTAGTATAAGTAAGACAAAAGTGTGTGTTAGTCACTGAGTCGTGTCTGACTCTGCAACCCTATGGACTATAGGCCGCCAGGCTCATCTATCCATGGGATTCTCCAGGCAAGAATACTGGAGTGGTTTGTCATTTCCTTCTCCGGGGGATCTTCCTGACCCAAGGATTGAACTCAGGTTTCCTGTATTACAGGCAGATTCTTTACCATCTCAGCCACCAGGAAAAGTAAGAGAAGTATGTTCTTAACTGGTTGCAGTTTGCTACCCAGGAGATATTTAGCAATGTCTGGTGACATTTTGGTTGTCACAACTGGGGGCATGTCACTAAGATCTAATGAGTAGTGACTCAGGATGATTTGGAACATCCTACAGTCCAGAGATAGCTCCCTCCCGCCACCCCCAGCAGAGGATTATCCAGTGTTGAGGTTAAGAAAACGGAGTATAAATCCTAGTCAGTACTGTGTAGCCATACCAAAAAAAGAAAAAATCCTAAGATCATTCAGGAATATGAAACACTTGGAAAATCCTTCTGGAAGCACTGGGATTATGACATTCAGATGAAAATACATCTGGAGTATTGACTAAATATTTTCCTTTTGTCTAAATAATTTGAGGTCATGAAATAGGTATTTCCATTCGTCCACTTGGGGTGTGGAGTGCTGAGGTTTTTTGGTCAATTGTTTAGGAGTTTCATAAAGATGAATTTGCATTTGATGGCAAGCTCTGTTTTTATTTTTCATTTCAGGAGTAGTTTATCCTATACCATTACTTTTCGAAAGGGAGGCTGATTTGTTTTTATGATTTTTTTTCCTTTGTAACTTAAAAACATCTTGAATTATTAAACTAGTTATTTTCCAGACCTGCAAATGTTTTCAATGTGTGGCCATAAGTTTCCCTGAGTCAGCACATAGTCCTACATCTTGGAAGAGCTTAGTTGGTCAGAACCATTTCCTTAAGATGGTGGTAATTTTCTTTGGGGTTGTGATTTTCAAGGTACTCATTCTGATACAAGAGAGTATGTGTTTTTCCCAGACCCCCACATTCAAGGATGTGATGGGAATTCTGCCCAGGACTTAGGGGTATGCATCATCATTTCAGACTAGAGAAGAGAATTAAGAGGAGAAACTCAAGTGGCTATTTAAAATTTCCCCCTGATGTTGGGCTCTCGCTCATTTCTAGCCAAGAGCCAAACCATAAAGTAAATCCTCCAGCTCACATTCTATGGGTGACTATAAGAAAATACTTTGAGTTACAGCTGAAAAATTATTTTTTTCTCCTTCAAAGCCAAATGATTTCATAAGAGGCAGAAAAAAAAAAAAAAAAACCCCACCAAAGTCAAATTGATGAAAACCAGTTGAAGTATAGCCTTGAGTCTGATACCGCCATCCTGTGAGTGTGTGTGTGTGCTAAGTCACTCAGTCATGTCCAAATTTTTGTGATGCCACAGTCTGTAGCCTGCCAGGCTCCTCTGTCTATGGGGATTCTCCAGGCAAGAAAACTGGAGTGGGTTCCCATGCCCTCCTCCAGGGGATCTTCCAACCCAGGGACCAAACCCAGGTCTCCAGCATTGCAGGCTGATTCTTTACCGTCTGAGCCACCAGGCAAGTCCAAGAATACTGGAGTCTGTAGCCAATCCCTTCTCCAGGGGAACTTCCTGCACCAGGAATCGAACCAGGGTCTCCTGCATTGCAGGGTCTCCTGTGTTTGGGGATGAAAGCCCATCCCAAAACACAGATGGCATCTTCGGGCATGGCTCTCAACACTGATGGATTTAGATTTTTCTGTCAACTCGTTGGAAGCTGCAGTCCTGTACCACACATTTCCTGAATGTCTTATTCACAATGATCAGACCTGTGTTCTTCATTATAAGGAAGCTACAAAGAAGACTGAAAGGATTTCTACTGCCAATACAGGCTGACTTTTAAACAAATATCCTCAAAGCTCGTGAATACATCATGTAAGGGCTGAGGCCTCGAGGAAGGTATCTTTCATGAAAACTGGGGAAATCTCTGCTGAAATCACTGGACCCTAGATGATGGATAGCCTCCCACCTAAAATCTGTTCAGTTAGTAAATGCTTAGAGATGATGGTTTGCTCTTAAACAAACATGGATTCTCGATTTTTGTCTTAAGCTATATTCACTGATAGCCCAGAGAAAGAATTTTTTTTCCTATTTATGTCAAGAAATACAAATTCTATGTAATGAGATCAAGATATTATACTCTTTAAGAGCTGAAAAGAATCTAGCTCATCTTTGGACTCAGTTTTTCAGGGAGGCTCCTAAGATCCCAAACTAATGATGGCTAAAGGAGGGATAAAAGACTCAGCCAGAGGTCTTTGGGCTACAATACATGTGGCAACCGAGACCTTACTTGTTCACTCTTCTGTTTGGTGCTTTCCTCCAAGACTAGACTGCCCAGCTCTCACTCCTCCTGTGTTTCTCACAGTTCATTTATAACCCTTGCCCCTCCCCCATCTGACTTTGAAGAACCTGAATTCATTTAGGCTTTGGTTAGTGGTAATTATTTACCTGTCAGCCCCCAGCTGGACTGCATCACCAAAGCTGAGTCACATAGCTTTGCTTCCAGTGACTGCTTCCAAACAATTAAATCAGAGAAGCACCTGTGTAAATATGCAATATTTGGCGATAATAAAATGATGAGGCAACAGAAACTGAGCCGAACTGGTGAAAAATAGTGAATATTTTCCCCTGGGGGTTTTCAGTATCTCCAGTCTCAAGAACAAGGTTGAATTATTTTCCCACCCTTCCCATACTTTTTTTTTTTTTTTTTCTGGAATATATAGCTCATCTGATATCACCAGATGTGGTTTGTTTGCAAACGTTAAGATTTTAAGGTAATCCTCTCATGTGAATGCTGAGAGACAAGAAATTGAAATCGGGTGAAGGACTAACCAGTAATTTTCTTTTCCAAAGCCAAAATGTCTATCTGAAGAGATAAGCTGACAATCGAAACTCATCTTGGACAATAATACATGTTCTTTTTTTATATTTAGGGCTTCCGTGATGAGACTCAAAGCCTAGGATGGTGGAAAGAGTGAGAGCTTTTATAATCAGATAGACCAGGAGCTGAATCCCAACACTGCCTAGGAACTGTGTGACCTTGAAAGGATTTTGAGCCTTAGATTCCAAATTTGTAAAAAGGACATAATCCTTAACCTCATATGCTGTGCCATATGTAAAGTGTCAGTCTCATTACCTGCTTAGCAAATATTCACTCTGCCCCACTGCATAATAGTAGACCAGAAAAGTCATCATTTTTGGCCTGGTTGCCATTTAGTAAGCCACAATTAAACTGTTGGTGACTTTTCTTTATGTTGCTTTCTGATGGTGATCACTTTTCGGTAATAACCAGAAAGTGATTCTGAAATTTCCATCTTATGTTTCAAAGGTACCCTGTCTTGCTTTTGGGATTTGCTCCTTCTTTAACCCAAATTCATGCATAATGCCTATTTGAGACATCTTTTCAGTTGTCTTTTAGCTGGACATAGAAAGATGTTGTCACTATCCAGCCATAATTTGTTCAGATTTTTATGTTTCGACACGATTGGTATTTTTGAAATTTTATTGAAGTATAGTTGATTTACAGTATTGTGTAAGTTTCCACTGTACAGCAAAATGATTCAGATATAGATATGTAAATATACACACACATTATTTTTCATTATAGTTTAGCTCAGGATAGTGAATAAAGCTCCCTGTGTTATACAGTAGGACCTTGTTGTTCATCCATCCTATATATAAAATAGTTTGCGTCTACTAATCCCAAACTCCCAGTCCATTCCTTCCACCCCTCCTTCCCCTTGGCAACCAAAAGTCTGCTCTGTGTCTGTGAGTCTGTTTCCTTTTCATAGATAAGTTCATCTGTGTCGTATTTAGATTCCTCATATCAGTGATATCATACAGTATTTCTTTCTCTTTCTGACTTACTTCACTTAGTATGATCATCTCTGGGTCCATTCATATTGCTGCAAAGTATTTCATTTTTTATGGCTGAGTAGTATTCCATTAGGGTTTCCCTAGTGGCTCAATGGTAAAGATCTGTTTGCAATGCAGGAGACATGGGAGACATTAGTTAAATCCCTGGGTCAGAAAGATCCCCTGGAGGAGAGCATGGCAACCCACTGTAGTATTCTTGCCTGGAAAATCCCATGGACAGAGGAGCCTGGTGGGCTATAGTCCATGGGGCCACAAAGGGTCGGACATGACTATAGTGGCTGAGCACAGCACAGTATTCCGTTGTGTGTCTCGGTATGTATACACACAGACACACACACTCACTCCATCTTCTTTATCTATTCATCTGTCAGTGGACATTTAGGTTATTTCCATGTCTTGGCTATTGGGAATAGTGCTGTAATGTACACTGAAGTGCATGTATCTTTTTAAATTAGAGTGTTCTCTGGATACGTAAAGCTAGTATTTTTAGGTGAGGGACTTCTACAGATGGAGTTTCATAGATGCACTCCTGTTGTGTTCCTAAAGTGCCTGCTTTGTCCGTTCCTAAGCCCTGTGATCTTGGGCAAGTTAATGATTCACTGTGTTTCTCTGGAGATGATGATAACTAATGCTTCAGATTATTCAGAGAATATAGTGAATTACACGTAAAGGATTTAGAATGTGACTCAAATAGAGAGAAAAGTTGTAGTTGTGACTGGTATTATTACTGGGACAAAAGTAGGTAGCCAACAATGGGATTGGTCTTACAGAAGGAGTGAGTGTGCATAACAGATTAATCAAATTTTCCCGAATCAAAAAGTTCAGTGTTAAAAATGTTGTCTTCTCATACAGAAGGCTAACAAACACTTGAAAAGATGCTCAACATCACTCATTATCAGAGAAATGCAAATCAAAACCACTATGAGGTACCATTTCACGCCAGTCAGAATGGCTGCTATCCAAAAGTCTACAAGCAATAAGTGCTGGAGAGGGTGTGGAGAAAAGGGAACCTTCTTACACTGTTGGTGGGAATGCAAACTAGTACAGCCACTATGGGAAGCAGTGTGGAGATTCCTTAAAAAACTGGAAATAGAACTGCCTTATGATCCAGCAATCCCACTGCTGGGCATACACACTGAGGAAACCAGAAGGGAAAGAGACACGTGTACCCCAATGTTCATCGCAGCACTGTTTATAATAGCCAGGACATGGAAGCAACCTAGATGTCCATCAACAGATGAATGGATAAGAAAGCTGTGGTGCATATACACAATGGAGTATTACTCAGCCATTAAAAAGAATACATTGGAATCAGTTCTAATGAGGTGGATGAAACTGGAGCCTATTATACAGAGTGAAGTAAGCCAGAAAGAAGAACACCAATACAGTAAACTAACGCATATATATGGAATTTAGAAAGATGATAACAATAACCGTGTATACAAGACAGCAAAAGAGACACTGATGTATAGAACAGTCTTTTGGACTCTGTGGGAGAGGGAGAGGGTGGGATGATTTGGGAGAATGGCATTGAAATACGTAAAATATCATATATGGAACGAGTCGCCAGTCCAGGTTCGATGCACGATACTGGATGCTTGGGGCTGGTGCACTGGGATGACCCAGAGGGATGGTATGGGGATGGAGGAGGGTTCAGGATGGGGAACACATGTATACCTGTGGCGGATTCATTTCAATATTTGGCAAAACCAATACAATATTGTAAAGTTTAAAAATAAAATAAAATTTAAAAAAAAGAAACAATAAAAAAAATGTCTTCTTTCGTAAAAGTCATTCTTAATTTTATTTAGTTTGAACGCAATGTTGTATTGATGATTTCTGAATAAGACAGTGAAAAGTGAGAAAGCCTTCAATGGAATGTTATTCAATTATTCACAGAGGCAGGTCCAACTGTCTTTGGACCTTGTGTCTAAAATGAAATGATCACTAGTTTTTAAAATCTCTGAGATATTATTTACTCTATGTCATGAAGCTGATATACTTGTAAGGATAGGTAAGGGAATAAATAGCAGAGAGTTGTCAAAAAGTCAAGGTTGTGACAGCCGAAATAATAGATTTGTAGGAGGCTGTTAAAGGAGTTTTAAATGCAAAATTTAAAGAAAGTTCACTCAGAGTGTATCCTTTCCCTTCCTAATCCATTAAGCAAACCTATTAGTGTTAAATGAAAAGATTTGGTGGAAAGATTTGCTTTGGGATAGAAAAGTATTTTGAATTATTAAGCTTCCTACACATCTTAAAACAAAATTTACTCTGAAATCCCCATTAGATCCCACTGAATTCACTGAGCAATGTGGCCTCCTGGTTTTGTTTAACAGCTCTGCTTTCCCAAAGGGGCTGACGACTCATTGTGTTGGAGCTGAGCTTTAACGTACTTCTTCCTTGAGGCCTCATCACTTATCTAGTCTGTTGACGAACTCTGTACATTGATATAGCATGGTCCAATTGAGTAGGCTGTATGATAAGCATCTCAACAATAACACCATAAAATCTAAGCAGAGAAATACATGATATGCTGATAAATAAACATGCATGCATTGAATCTTAAAAATATATTTTCCCATTCTGCACTTTCATAGCCACAGTTTAAATACCCAAAAGTCCTTTCCATGAATCCATCCATGCACATTCCTCTAAATCTGCTATATTTTGGATGAAGATTGGCCCCATTTTTCTAGGAAATGAAAGAAATTGTTATTCTAATACCATATTTTTGGTCACTTATTTATAAATCTTATTATTTCTCATGTGGTTTAAATATTCTGCCAGCACCTCTTACACCTGAATTCCTGGTCAATTCCCATTCACAGCTGCAAACTCTTAGGCAGCTATTGATTCTGTGTCTCCTTGCTAAAGGTTACGAACTTCATCAACTGTAATGTTGTAAGTTATATCTGTTGATGTTAAGATTCTCTTATTGTTCCTTGCTGACACTGTACTTTTGTTTTTTGGCTGTTTAGTGTTGTTGACATACATTTTGCTCATCAGTTGACAAAGATGATTGAACTGAATTATCTCTGGATATCATGAAAGTTGACATACTTCCAGCTTTTGGATCATGAGCTGAAACCAAAAATTTGATGTTTTTGGCAACCATACCCACAGCCTGTATTATCTTTGGTCCAAAGAAGCTTTCAGATCATGCAAAGACATGTTAATTCTTGCTTCTAGCTTCTTTCTGCCTTCCTTCTTCAGTGCATGTAACATCCTTAGTTTCTGTTGAGAAGACTAGAAACAAAGCAGGATTGTTTAGCACCTGCATAAGGAACAATTAGCTTAAGCATTATGTCATTAATATGAACTAGAAGATTGTAGGTTTTTGGGTCTCAGTTGGTATGCCACAAACCTTTCATGGGTATGCAACCTAATTGGAAACAGTCTGAGGTTTTCTTTTTGTACAGCTGAAGGTTGTACAAAAAGATATGACAACAGCTATCACTTACTAGGTTGATCATTCAGCATATTGGGGGAAGAGCCAAAACCTACTGAGTAGGAAAGAAGAGACACAGACTAGCATAAATCTGATATAGAAAAAAAAAATCAAGGAGATATATGATAAAAAGATGTATAGGCAGAAACTTACAATAACTTTGTCCTGTATGTGTATACATATAAATATGCTATTAGATTTACTGAAGTATAATTTACATACAACAAAATGAGTATAGTCATTTAAAATGTACAGTTCAATGAATTTTGATATATGCATAAATACATGTAAGCATCATCCAAATCAAGAAACAGAAAATTTCCAATACACTAAAATACTCTCTTCTGCTCCAATCCAAGCAACTTCTCAATCCAACCCCAGGTACCGTTACATTTTTGTTTATCAATATAGACTAAATTTACTTTTTTTAATTCTACATACAAATAGAATAATGTGGTGTGTACTGTTTTGTGTTTGACTGCTTTCACTAGGCAAAAAGGTTTTGAGAGTCATTCATATTGTATGTATTGACAAATATTCATATACAAATAAGGGCTTCCCACGTGACGCCTAGTGGTAAAGAACCCACCTGCCAACGCAGGAGATCAAGAGATGAGATGTTTGATCTCTGGGTCCGGAAGATCCCCTGGAGGAGGAATTAGCAACCCATTCCAGTATTCTTTCTTGGAGAATTCCATGGACAGAGGAGTCTGGTAGACTAGAGTCCACGGGGTGGCAAAAAGTCGGACACGACTGAGCTACTTAGCGTGCACACACACATACACAAGTAAACAGTCTGTGTAGATACAGGCTTTTTTTCTTAGGTTCTTAACAAGTTGTGTTCTAAGATATTTATAACATTTTATATCCATATTCGGAGAAGGCAATGGCACCCCACTCCAGTACTCTTGCCTGGAAAATCCCATGGGTGGGGGAGCCTGGTGGGCTACAGTCCATGGGGTTGCTAAGAGTCGGACACGACTGAGCTACTTCACTTTCACTTTTCACTTTCATGCATTGGAGAAGGAAATGGCAACCCACTCCAGTGTTCTTGCCTGGAGAATCCCAGGGACAGGGAAGCCCTGTCTGGGGTCTTACAGATTCGGACACGACTGAAGTGAATTAGCAGCAGCAGCAGCAGCAGCAGCATATCCATATTGCCAATGGGTGACATTTTCAGACCTATATTCTTCTATTCAAAAAGTATGCTCTAAAACATAATCACAAATGGAGTTGAAAAACTAATTATATTTTTCTATTACATATTTTAAAAAGCAGGTAGCTCTTTAAAAACGAACAGTGTATCTTTGGACTACTTAAAGCATCTTATATGCCACCTAGCACTTTCTACATCTAGCCATACTAAAGTAGATCACATCAACATTGAATGAAGAAGTGATGGAGATAAAATATGGAATGACAATGTTTCACTTGTGGTTTCTGATAGAATCATAAAATTTTAAAACATGAATGACCTAATCCTTTCCTTTCATTACACAGATGGGCTAATTCCTTCCTAAGGCCTCTCAGCTGGTTAATTAACTCAACAGATACTTGTAAAGGGCTGAGCATGTTCTAGGAGTTGGAAATATGACAGTGAACAAAACACTCTTTCATGGAGCCTACATTCTAGTGCGGAATAGAACCCCTTTCTTTGGTTCTGTGTCTAACTATGTATTATTTAATGGCCTATTCACAGCAAAAGAGAGCATCCGAACATTCTAACACCTGTCTCCAGTTTCTCTCTAAACACTGTTAGAAATAAGGTTTTACTCTTGTGTAAAATCAAACCAATTGTGTAATCCTTTCAAGCTAACTCACCTTAAACATACCAGCTCACATGATGGCACTCTGTAGTTCCTAATGGGGTAACTTCTCATGCTTTTCTCTTTAGCCATAAAAGGGAAAACAAATCTCTCATTTTTTATGAGAAAGTGTCCACTACGCATCATAATTACGTAATTTGGGATTTTGTAGGACGTGGTCAGTCTTTGGTTGCAACACACATTAGAACTTGTAGACAGGGTCTTTTGCTCTTATCTCATTTTGCTTCAGATCTTCTTCCTGCTCTGTTTTAGTCTCTCTTGACATATCACTCTCCCAAGGTGTTTCTTCTGTTTATCTGTATCAATTCCTGTATCCCAGCTCTGTCTCCTTTCAGACCTGAAAATTCTTACCCAACCAAGCCTCTTCTGGTCTGAGGAAAAGAAGACTCTACTGTGGCATTCCAATCTTGAAAGCTGATTCTGTTCCTGACAATGTCAATGGTTTTCACAGACACAATCACCCCCAGAGAGGCAAAAGGGTAGGATGGAAGAAATCATCAGAAATGAGTTTAGGCACACAGTTTCATCTCTCCTTTTTGTCTTTAGATCAGTGGAATTAGTGAAAGCTTCTGTGAACTCATGGAATTTTCAGGCTTTGAAATTACCAGACATCTTCAAGTTGTCTTTGAAGAATGCTTATTTTACAACATGTACTTTTTCTGAGAAGAGGAGAAAAACAGAGTGGGTCTTGTTCAAGGGATAACTGGAACTTAGAGATAACTCCTTTTTATTATGGACAGCTATGTCCCAGGCATTGTGCTGTGTGCTTTTCATGTTTTTGCCCTTTGACCTTCCCAACAATTCAGTGATAAATGAGTTATGTGTAGCCTCATTTTACAAATGAACACATAGGATCTTGGAGAGGCCACTTAGCTTCCCTAACATCAAACAGCCAATATATGATTAAGTCGAGATTTAGTGCCAATGAAACCCTTCTATAGCTCATTAATATTAGTGTCAGCATAGAAATATTTGTAAAGCATTAAATGTAAAGTTTGTTCTTGTATATTCATTTTGTCACTAAACGGAGTCAGGGTTTGTTGAATTTGCCTCAAAATCACTAAGTTAAGATGGAGTGGTCTAAATCAGAACCCTAGTTTTTTAATTTTATTACAAGGTTTTTCCAACACAGCATTCTGTAATTCTAAGAGAAAATTGTTTGCTTTTTCATTGGCTTCAGTTGTTGGGTTAAAACTCACTGTATGAACAGTCATGACAGAGATTTTAAAGACTGAGTTATAACATTGGCATTATAAATAATATTTAATTCTGTTAAATCCAACAAATATTTATTCAAATATTTATTGTTTCTTTTTATTGTTGACATGATGTCTTTTTTACTACTGAACCTCGCACATAAACTCTTCTATTATCAGACCAAGACAAAAGATAAAATGCCCTTTCAAACTCAAGGAAATTGTCCTGGTCTGTCTGGATTAACTATCATCCTGAAAGATGTATAGATGTGTGACAGGTGAGAATACAATAGGAAATATCTCCTTCTCCAGAATGCCTTGTTAGGATGTGCCATTTGAAAGAGGAAGAAAAAGGTTATGTTGGAACCACATAATCATTGAAAGCAATCTTATTTCAGGCACCATCTCTGGAAATGCAATTATGACCAAGTCTCATGAGTCTGTGCTATTGGGAAGAGGGTGGAACATGGACAGTTGACAGGCTCAGATAATCCAAATACCTGATTTTCAGCATTTCCCCCACTAAACGTCTTTACCAGCATTGCTAGCAAGTAATGGAAATTGATGCTTCTAGTTTCCTTCCTCTCTTTCCCACACCCAGTGCCCCCAGCCCCAGTCACCCTTGCATGGAGATGTTAGTAAGCAATGAAATGGCCAAAAAGCTGTGGGAGGAAGAAGAGAGAAGGAAAGTCAATCAGTCCTTGTGTAAAATAGAACTCTTTTAATGTGGGACTTCCCTGGTGGCTCAAACAGTAAAGTGTCTTTCTAGAATTTGGGAGACCCGGGTTCAATTCCTGGGTCAGGAAGATCTCCTGGAGAAGGAAATGGCAACCCACTCCAATATTCTTGCCTGGAAAATCTCATGGACGGAGAAGCCTGGTGGGCTACCACCAGGGGGTCACAAAGAGTCGGACACGACTGAGCGACTTCCCTGATTTACCAACTGGAAGATCCTGCTCCTTGTAGACTATTGTTTTGATTGATGATATCTTTATCAGATATATTTCTACTAGCACATCTCAAATACAGTTTTATTCAATTTCTATTACATGAGTAAAATATCAATTCATTTTCCTTGTTTTAAAATACTAAATATTATGATATGACTGAATTTTTTTTAACCTTTAGCCTCTGTCTCAGACCTGCTTCTTCTGAAAAGGAACACTACAATCTTGGTATCTATTTATTATTACATAAAGTGTCCAGATTTTATCTACCCAGTGTTTTTTCTTTGTACTTATGTAGAAATTTAGCCAAAGAACATAAGCAAGCCTTTGTTTTGTTTTATAGTAATAATAGACTATACTGTTTAGCTATGTGGTGGATACTGTAAGACATTGCCCAAATCCCTCTTTAACGAAGGACTTGTTGCTTCAGTAGGAAATGCTGTCAGCAGACAGTTTTAGCTGTCAGGGCCTTCACCACAATGGCACAGAGGCGTGTCACCCTCAGCCTCTCCAGAGTCAGCCAACACCCAATAAATGATCCAGTTCCAATGTGCAAGTTCATTGCAAGACTATAAAATGTCCTGCCACGTTGACCTAACTTGGGCCAACTCCGAATTGACCTTTCAAGGTTGAGAGCTCTGCATGGGGTGACTGAGGCTGCTGCTGCATCTGTATTGTAGCTCATCTTCTCCCTTTGCCCAAGCATGCTTTCTCAAATGTTAATGGCCAAAGTGTTTGTTATTAAGTATCCTGAACAGTAAGCAGTAAACTCATAGCCTTCTCCTCAAGGAACCAATCCTATGACATGTCTCTTGCCAACCTTTCCACTCAATAGTGTGTCATGCAAGGCTCATTTACTAGTAACTTAGATCTGCCCTAATCTTTTAATATTCTCATAGTATTTGTGTCAGAAACTGAGTAGTTGTTCACTAAAGCCCTTGTTTCCTTTCTTCCTGAACCTGTGTCTAGACCACACGATGATTAGAAATAGCTAGGTTGCCAAGTTCTGACAGTTGGATTGTGGAAAGAAGTGATGTATGATACTTACAGTCCCAATCTGTTAAAATCTTATGTAGTCCTCCATGCCTTCTCATATCTCATGTGCCAATTAGATGCAAAGGATTTAGAAGAAGATGCCAAGGTCCTAAGGGATGGCTGAGCCACAGATGAAATAAGACTGGGTCCTAAAATCATCATATCGACTGCTTGTGTACCCCATATCAAACTGTTAATCTCTTGAAATATTTAGGGTTATTTCCTGCAGAATTAGCCTCTTTTACTTAAAAGAGCTAGGTTTTGATTGTTGGTTGTTTCCAATTTCTTACCATTGCAAATCAGATTTTTCCTAATATTTTGTACATGCTTCTGCAGGTAAGTGTTTCTCTCATATTAAATGCAGGAAAGTGAAATTGCATAATATTTTTGTAATTCCTTTCCAAAATGGTTATACCAAGTTCTGTTTTCACAAGATATATTTATCTCTCTAACATAGGATTTTAAGGAGAACTTCATTTTGGGGTGAAAAATATTTCCATATGTAGTGGAATTCTAATTCATTTCATATCTCAAATTCCAGTAAATAAAAAATTTTAAATCATAGACACTTGATACTTGGAGTTTAAAGTCTCTTCCAAAGCAGTCCCTAAGATTCATGCCATGGAGTCACTCACTGTTTTGCTGTAATAGGAATTTGAATTGTACGTGCTAAGGTGGATGCATACCCATGTGTGTTTCACTACTGCTGCTGCTGCTAAGTCACTTCAGTCGTGTCCAACTCTGTGTGACCCCATAGACGGCAGCCCACCAGGCTCCCGGTCCCTGGGATTCTCCAGGCAAGAACACTGGAGTGGGTTGCCATTTCCTTCTAATGTGTGAAAGTTAAAAGTGAAAGTGAAGTCACTCAGTCGGGACCAACTCTTAGTGACCCCATGGATTGCAGCCTACCAGGCTCCTCTGTCCATGGGATTTTCCCCAATTAAATGCCCAGATTCCCCTCAGACAGCTTTACTGCCACCTGTTCCTCATTCTGAAGGAAGTAAAAAATGTCATAATGACACTGGCTTTACGTATTGAGTATATGATATATGTCAGGCCCTTTGCTAAGTATCTTATCTACATTAACTTACTTGAATCTCATCGTAATCCTCTGATATACAAGTTTCTATTACTTAATTCTGCTTTTCGTATGAGAAGTATGAGGTCAAGGTAACATAATTTACAAAGAGCTGAGACATAAGCTAAGACTTTTGGACTCCAAGCTAAATGCTGGATTTCTTTTCTCTTACACTCTGTTGCCTGATTATTCAAGGTCAGAAAGTGTCACATCCATCATTAAATTAAATTTTACTGGACCTCATTGAGTGAAACGTGGGGCTATGACAGTCTCTGTGTATCTTGGGAGTTAACCAGGCCATGAGGAGGATTTCTTCATGAATGTGTAGGGTTTTATTGGGTAGAAAAACACCCGGTAGGGTTAAGCCTTCTGTCTCAACTCTAGGGGAGAAAGTATCAAAGTGTACAGATCTATAAGTCATTAAAAGTTGTGTTTTTTTAAAACAAAAACAAAAACAAAAACAACAATAAAATCTGCATTCTGGGTGGCTGCTTGCAAAGCAGCTGTAATCGCTTGGCCAAGTCAGATCTTGCTCCATGCTCCTTCCTGAACTTCCTTTGTCCTCAATCTGAGCACAATGCAGAGGAGGGATGTGTGGGTCCAGGGCAAGATGGAATTTGGACCAGCTGTTTTCAAAGGTTACATTAGAAACTCCAAAGGCTAAAAAGGGCTGCTGTGAACACGGCCTTCTAACATCAGAGTCACCACATTGCATCACGTGTCTGTACCAAGAAACCACAGTGGGGATGTAACTGGTAACACACAAATCTTTCTAAGATGAACAAAATGTTAGGCCCTATCGACATGGCACAAGGACATATCTGACTTTCCAAATTTCTTCCATTTTTGTGGTTTTTGAGGTTGCAATAGAATTCAAACCTCTCCGGGTTCAAGTTATCAAGTCTTGACAAAATATGACTTCCTGGATCAGCAAAAGGTTTTGATTAAAAAAAAAAATTTTTTTTTGAGGGCAATTAGATGAAATCATTTTCATCATGTATAAATGAATCAAGGTTATATTTCTCTTAAAATACACAGGGATCAAAAATCTCTCAGAATGAAATAAGCAGTAGACTGATTCTGAGCTTCCTAGGGTTTTACCACATTGAAAAGTCCCAAGTTCCTGTAAATCCCAAAGTTGGACAAAGGGCAAGAAAACAGAACAGAAAAGAGAAAGAGGGCTAAATGAGTACATGTAATCACTGGGCAACAGGCTTCAATTTGGTCTCTTCTGGGGGCAGATGTGTCCCCTCAATAGCTGTCATCCTCTTTGCATAATGATAGATGTTTGTTCATCTAAGCAAAATCTATTGTGCTGACTTGGTGTCTGGCACAGTTAGAAACTTGCTTTATAGCAGAGAGTAAGACAGACACAATCTCTTCCAGTCTTTGAGGGAAGAGATAAGGAAATAGCAAAGACAACTATTTATAAACAAGTTTTGCAAACTGAGACAGTTGCTGTGAAGAAGGCGATCAGGGTATTCTGATCCAGAATGAAGGGGGAGATCTGTGTAGATGAAGTCCTCAGGGGAGAGTTGTGTGAAAAACCACAGCCTGAATGGGGCCGTGTGCACACAGTGAGACCAGGGTGAAGTTTCTTGGGCTGGGAGCTGCTCATGGGAAGAACCTGGACTGACTGGAGGCCATGGCGAGTACACACTTGGACAGTGCAAGGGCGGCTCAAACAAAGGCCGAATAGTCCCAGACAATGAAATGGCACTGGGGAGATTTAAATGGGAATGTGGTATGCTCTGATTTACATTTTAGAAGTATCATTCTGGCTGCAATGTTCTCACTCAATTTAGGGGAGGAGACGGGTTGGAAAAGGAGTAGAGTGGAAGCAGGGGGTTGAGATAATAGGCGATTACAATAGTTCAAGTACAGCAGGGCAGAGGAACACAAGTGAGATGTATTTATCTGTTCCTTTGTCACTGGCTGCAGTCATTTGGACCCTGGTCAAAGCTGACAGGAACGTGAAATGTTTGTATAAGTTTGATTACATTGCATGAATTCCATTAAGCATTCTCAGGGGAAATAACAATTAAGGACGCTGGAAGGCTACAACTGCTGCTTTAAACTTTGTCATTTGCCAGAGATTACGAGTATACAAAGTGCCTGTATCTGTGATTCTAGGCATGTGCTAAACACTTGAACTTCTGGGGTTCTGCAAATGTCTGTCTGTGCGTGTGGTTGCCATGGTAGCGAGCTTCTCTGGCAAGGATAGGAGATGCACTAGCCCTAGGTCTCTCTTCTGTTTCCTTGGCATGAGATTGAATGGAGAAGGCAGAGAATAACCAGCGTTAACGAGTTTCTGATTTTTCTGTGGGTATACTCACAGAATATCTGAAAAGAAAGGAGGACTTGACATCTGGTTTCAAATGACTGTGCGTGGAGGCTCAGAGCTGTGAATTTTCAAGCTCCAGTGAAGACTTTTGACTGGCCTTTAACTGTTCCTCTCCTTATGGATAGCCTTCATCTAAGGCAGACTTTTTTTTTTTTAAAGCCACGCTGGGCTCTCTTCTACCTGTAAATTTATTTTTATTTTTGTATTTGATTGTCTACCAAAGATTTCTGTGGCTTTCTAAGGTTCTTGCTTTATGATTTGGGATAAAGTGGAGAATTGAATGTCCTATACAGTAGGATTACCAGGCCTTGGTGAATGTCCATCTGAGATCTGTGGCCATGAATTTAAAGTGAGGTCAACCAGAATTTTTATGTTCAAAGAGTCACAATGCCTTATTGTTCTAAGGCAAATAATATCTTCACTGGCAAATTGCTTTATTTCCCTGGTATCTATGGTATGAGTCTTTCTTTCATTGAGTTATAAATATTTCTCAAGCATCTATGATGAGCCAAACATTATATTGACAGAATCCTCAGTAATAAGCTAAGAGAAGCAGAATGAGGGGGGAAAGATAGAAGGTAGGGCAGAGAGAGAGAAAAAATAACTTAGGAAAAAGGACTTGAAAATCCCTCCGGTGTTTGCTTTAGGTAGCAAACATCTCTGTCTTTGTTGCCCTATCTAAATTCGCAGACTTAATTAAACTATAGAGTTCTCCGTGGGCTTTCAGAGAAAGGTGTAGCTCAAGTGCCAAGTATGACACATAATTATTTCAGATTTCTCTGAAATGAATAAGCTCCAAAGATTTGGTATCTTATTTAACAGATAGCAAGTAATTTTGATAAAGTTCTCCCCACAGGTTGGGAACTTGGTGAAGTTTTCTGTTCACAAAACAAAAAGAATTACTGCTTAAGAAGCTGATTTCTTTTGAATGTTTTTATTGTTTCCCCTACAAGAGAAGAGCACAGGATCTTGGGGGCTTGAGAGAGAAAGAGCAAGGGGGAGAAAGGGGGATTGGGGAGACAGAAAGAGTTTTATGTTGAATTGTGTGTGAGCAGTGCTGGCAATTTATCTTTTTTTACACCAAAAATATAAAACATTTGGAACAGAGGAAACAAAGCCCCACCTTATTGGCTTTTACTTTTGCTCATTTCTGGGTCTTCATGATGACATAATTCCAAATGCTAATAAAGCCAATTATGGTTAATCTCTTAGAAGCCTTAGCCATCAGCCACATGAATTCAGTGGCATTCTACAGAATCTTCAATTCAATTTCTCAGATTTGTCAAGGAGAAGGATGAAACTGTATTTGTCCCACAAAGCAGAAACAGTACCAAAAGATCTAAAAATAATATAGAATTCAGACTTCCTTGGTCCTCCAGTGGGTAAGAATCTACCTGCCAATGCCAGGGACGTGGATTTGATCCCTGGTCCCCGAAGATCCCACATGCCACGGAGCAACTAACCATGTGCGCCACAGTTACTGAGCCTGAGCTCTAGAGCCTGCGAGCCACAACCCCTGAAGCCCATGCACCTAGAGCCTGTGCTCCACAGAGGGAAGTCACTGCAATGAGAAGCTCATGCCACAACAAAGCATAGCTTCCTCTGGCTGCAACTAGGAAAAGCCGGTGTGCAGTGACGAAGACCCAGGGCAACCAAAAATAAACAAGCAAATAAATAAAATTAATAGAAATAAAAATGCTTTAAAAATAATATGTACCTGAGCATCCAAGCTGACACACCAACCATTCCCACTTCATTGTCTAGAAGAGCGGTTCTCAGTCTGGGGCAATTTTGCCTCCCAGGGAACATTGCAGTGTGTAAATACTTTTTTATTATCATGAGTCAGAGTTGGAAGTAGACATAGGCCAGGGATTCTTCTGAACATCCAACGATGCACAAGGCAACCTTCACAATAAAAATTTATCTGGACCACATTGTTGATAGTGATAAATTTGAAAAATCAGATCTAGATCATTTCTTTAACTCCATAATCAGATATGCCAACTTCCCAGGCTGGCAAGCTTGCTAAAAGAAGAAACTAAACATTTAATTTAGTTTTCAACATGGTTTATCAATAGCTTTCCTATGCAAAGTACTTTCAAGTTTTAATATCAGATGTGTAACAGGTTCATTTGTAATAAAAATAACAGTAATCCCTTACATATGTAAGGTCCATTATAGTATGCAAAATATATTTACATGCGTCACATGTTTAATCATTGCTTCAGCCCTATTAAAGGGTTAGAGCTGGTATCTAATCACTGTATAGAAGGGGAATTATTTTTGCCTTTCGAATCTCCTGAAATGGCTTTTCAACTTGTGATAACACCTTAATTATTGAGGAGTCACCAGCAAATCATGACAGTTATTTCTAAAAGGAAGTACTCAGGATATGGGCTACTCGTTCGTATGTCTCTCACTTGGGATGAGTGAACTCACCCCAGAGAAAAGTAGAGCTTCAGGGACTGAAGTGTTAAATCATGTGGTATGCTACAAGTGTGCCACACATCTAATTTATTTTAAAAAATCATATTTTTTGAAGGCAGAAAAAGATATTAGAAGTGATTTCCTTATTTAAGTTACCTTTTTTATAGAACCTGAAATATAAGAGGGTCATGATCGGGGAGAATTCCTGGCCTGTGATCTATTCTGTGTATGGCTTTACTATGCTGTGATGCATAGAGCATCACTTGAACATTTAGTGAAGAGACTGGGAAATCAGAGCCTGAGCTACTGTTTGAGTTTCCTTGGCAAGCTAAAAACGTATGATCAAGAATGTGTCTAGTCCATTAGACACTTGAAGGATGCTCTTTGATTCTGCAGAAGTCTTAAAGACACAGAGTTCCAAGAGATAACCAAGCCAGAACAAGGATTCGGAGGATTCCTGGCTGAATGTGGGAGGAGTTCTTGCCTCATTCAGGACTGGCACAGAGCATATTGCTTTTGAATTAGGAGTTAGCAGAAGGCAGGCCCAGACTGAAATGCTGGCTCTACCATCAGCTAGGTCCCTGAAATTATAGCCTTTATGTGATGATGCTTGGTCTCGTCATATGCTGGTTGCGGATGGCACTCTTTGGGGGCAGCATAGAGGGTTACAGATGTGATGTAGAGCAAGGTACATTTGAAGCACAGAGGACAGCAAATCCTTCTCGAAGGGGCTGTGAGGTTCTGATTAGACTGTTCATGCTAGCATGATCTCTGTTTGTGAGACTTCCCTGGTGTGCATGTATGTTTGCTCTTGAACATACTGTGTTCAATGCCACTGTCCTAAGTAAGACTCTTGACATGTTTTGCCAACACCCCACTAATGAGACCAAACCCTGCCTCTACTTAACACCGTTCAAAGCATCTGACTTTCTTAAGAGAGTAAGTCTTCCATTGCTCTCTCTTTAAATGTCTGGGCTTCCTAGGGCTTTTTCTCTCATTTTTGGAGATGGAGGGGCTTCCCTTGTGGGTCAGCTGGTAAAGAATCTGCCTGCAATGCGGGAGACCTAGGTTTGATACCAGGGTTGGGAAGATCCCCGGAGAAGGGAAAGGCTACCCACTCCAATATTCTGGCCTGGAGAATTCCATGGACTGTACATACAGTCCATGGGGTCACAAAGAGTTGGACACGACTGAGTGACTTTCACCTGCAGACGGAGGGTGATGACGGTTGTACAGCAACATGAATGCGCTTAATCCCACTGAACTATGCATTTAAAAATGGTTAAAATGGTAAGTTCTATGTTGTATATATTTTTATTGCAGTAGAAAAAATCTTTATTATAATAATAACAAGAAAAATTGCTAGTGTTTATTGAATATTTACCCTGTACCAAGCATTGGGCTGGTCATTTTTTATATAGTCATTTAATCCATTAACTCTTGGAGATCAGTGCTCTTGTTAATCCTATTTACCAATGAGAAAATTGAGGTCTGGGAAGGGTGAGTATGCCCAAGGTCACACAGCTAAGAAGTTGTAAAGCTGAGATTGAAACCCACATATCACGTTCCAAATTCTTAATCATTAGGCTTACTCCCTCACCGAGTTCCTACATGTTGACAATCATCACATTTTGAATCTTCAGCTAAAATCTAGAAGAATGATAATGTTGGCAATTGTATTGGTGTTTGCTAACATTATTTTCAGTCTCTCAAAAAATTGTGAAATAATTCCCATCATCCTGATTTAAAGATAAGAATCTGAAACATAGGGAGTTTAAATAACTTATTTAAGCTCACTCACCCATGGCAGAGCCCAGATTTAAACCTGAATCAATCTGATTTAAAGCCATATGCTTATAAACTATGTTCTTAAATGTTCCACGAGCACCCTATTCTAAGTTATCTTCTTTTATATTTTAAATAAAGTTTATGAAGTAGGGATACACCTTACTGTATCAATACAGTATTCTCCATACAACCCGATGTTAACTTGATGAGTGGACTCTGTAGAACTCAGGAAATAGGATATTTATTACTCTCAGTATAGTATGTGCGTGGAATAAATGTGATAAAACATGATCTGGGCCAAGATTACTAATAAATCCCAGGGACGGGGGAGCCTGGTGGGCTGCCGTCTATGGGGTCGCACAGAGTCGGACACGACTGAAGCGACTTAGCAGCAGCAGCAGCAGCAGCAGCGGGTAGACATAAATGGAAGAATCAGGAACTTAGATGAATTGAGCAAGTGTGTATGAGAAAGAATCCTCTCAGCTCAATGAGATGCTTCTGAGGCATGAAAACTGTGGCTATCCCAAGGCAGACATAGAGAGTATGAAATTTATTTCAAAACAAACAAGTTTTTATTGAAATAAAGTTGATTTACAATGTTGTATTTGATTCTGATCTATAGTAAAGTGATTCAGTTATATATAGAAGATAAGTACAGTATATATATAGTATTTTACTATATTACTATATTCAGTTCAGTTCAGTCACTCAGTCATGTCCGACTCTTTGCGACCCCATGAACTGCAGCACACCAGGCCTCCCTGTCCATCACCAACTCCCAGAGTTCACTCAGACTCACGCCCATCGAGTCAGTGATGCCATCCAGCCATCTCATCCTCTGTCGTCCCCTTCTCCTCCTGCCCCCAATCCCTCCCACCATCAGAGTCTTTTCCAGTGAGTCAACTCTTCGCATGAGGTGGCCAAAGTACTGGAGTTTCAGCTTTAGCATCATTCCTTCCAAAGAAATCCCAGGGCTGATCTCCTTCAGAATGGACTGGTTGGATCTCCTTGCAGTCCAAGGGACTCTCAAGAGTCTTCTCCAACACTACAGTTCAAAAGCATCAATTCTTCGGCGCTCAGCTTTCTTCACAGTCTAACTCTCACATCCATACATGACCACTGGAAAAACCATAGCCTTGACTAGATGGACCTTTGTTGGCAAAGTAATGTCTCTGCTTTTGAATATGCTATCTAGGTTGGTCATAACTTTCCTTCCAAGGAGTAAGCATCTTTTAATTTCATGGCTGCAGTCACCATCTGCAGTGATTTTGGAGCCCCAAAAAATAGTCTGCCACTGTTTCCACTGTTTCCCCATCTATTTCCCATAAAGTGATGGGACCAGATGCCATGATCTTCGTTTTTTGAATGTTGAGCTTTAAGCCATCTTTTTCACTCTCCACTTTCACTTTCATCAACTTTTGATGAACTTTCACCAACTTTGAGTTCCTCTTCACTTTCTGCCAAAAGGGTGATGTCATCTGCATATCTGAGGTTATTGATATTTCTCCGGGCAATCTTGATTCCAGCTTGTGCTTCTTCCAGCCCAGCGTTTCTCATGATGTACTCTGCATATAAGTTAAATAAGCAGGGTGACAATATACAGCCCTGACATACTCCTTTTCCTATTTGGAACCAGTCTGCTGTTCCATGTCCAGTTCTAACTGTTGCTTCCTGACCTGCATACAAGTTTCTTAATATATTAATATATTACCATATATATACTGTGTGTATATATATAGTATTTCACTATATATATATAATATTTGACTATACATGTATGTAGCATTTTTTCCAGCTTCTTTTCCAAGTTATTATAAGATTCTGAATATAGTTTCCCATGCCACACAATAGTTCCTTATTGATTATGTTGATTATGTTTTATACATAGCAGTATGTATATCAATCCACAATTCTTAATGTAATTTTTAAAAGGTAAACTATTCTGCGTGCATTTTGGTTCTTCTTTTATGGCTACTTTTCTCTGCTGTCTGTTTCTGTTCATTCTTAGTGAGCATCTCTGCCTTGTTCCTGAGAGCTAAGACCCTGGTGGCCCCTGGGTCTGTTTTGCTGGCAGTGGTCTTGCATCAGCTCACACTGTTGCCTCTTTACGAGTTTTTACAATCGCCCTCAGAGACTGCAGTAAATGGAACTGAACAACTTGGAGCCCAAACACAATTTCCAGGACTTAAATCCCTGGCCTCCATAGAGATCCTTAGAGATGCTGTGGAATGCAAATTCCCCCAGCAAATCCAATCTGCTTTGTTCTATGAAAGAGTTCTCTAACAACCATGAATCATTAGGCATCATAACGAAAAGGCCAATTTTCCTGCTGTAAAACCAGCTTTTCATAAAAATAGGCATCCTTGATGTCATGAACAGAACTAAATGACCTGAATGCAACTTTTTAACAAAGGAAATATTGGCTAAGAGTTTTGTTGTTGCTCTTTTTTTCATAGAGTATATCTTGCCTGTACCCAGATCCAGATCTGGAAAAAGTTACTTGTAATGATAATTAGGCTCTACCATGACAACTGAAGTGTTTAAAATTGTTGGTAGCAAAATAAATCACTTCCCAAGGAAAATTTTTTGTTAAAAAAAATACACGAAAAATTTCAAGGCATAACAAAAATATGTATGTTATCCTAAAATACACTATAACTTCCCCAGTTATTACTGATGATGTAAATGCAAAATGCAGTTGAAATTTCAGTGTGACAGAGTCATAACGAATTTTAAGGTCAGCCTGACTGGTATTATCTTATAGAAGAAGAGGAATAATCCTGTAATTGGAGAGGGGCTGGAATTACTCTAGTCATCAAATATTCATGCTATAAAAACTCTGCAAAACGGCGTTTCCTAAGTAAATGTCAAGAGTTAAATGGCATTCACTGAATGATTCCAAGATTAGTGTAAAAGTGTTTCTTTAATTAAGTGCAAGCAAAAAATGATAACTAATTAAATGTCGTGATGGGACAGGGAAAGTGTAGGAAAGAAACAGTGGGAAACCAGGTCAGAGAACTGGACTGATTTTGAGGAGAGGGAAGTGAAGATCAACTTCCTCGTGTCTGCAGAGCCAAGTTCCAAGAATGCCCCATAGTAAAATACTAGCAAAGGTCTTCCCTGTAACTCAAACAGTAAAGAATCTGCCTGCAATGCAGGAGACCCAGGTTTGATCCCTGGGTTGGGAAGATCCTCTGGAGAAGGGAACGGCAATCCACACCAGTATTCTTGCCTGGAGAATCCCATGAACAGAGGAGCCTGTTGGGCTACAGTCCATGGGGTCACAAAGAGTCGGACCTGACTGAGCGACTAACACTACTCCTACTAAAATACTAGCACAAATGAGTCAACAGAAGGGAGAGCCCTAGCATTCCTTTAAAGGGAAGGAAGCTGCAGTAAATGTAGTTAGGGAACATAGGTTGCTATTATTAAAAATAATAGTAAGTAGCATTGAGTCAGTATTTCATCTATGCTAAGGAGTCTGATAAGCATTTCACAGACTCTTTCTCATCAGACTAAGCTTCTGTACAGTGTAAAGTTGAAGTACACAGAACTTTTTTCTCTTTCTTTACTGGACACAGATATATTTTGCATTTTCAAAAATCATTGACTTGGTCTCAGGAGAAAACTTGGCATGTTGCTGAACTACCTTTTTCATATTTTGAATTGGTATTATTTTTCATTTTAAAGTACATAATAGGATGATGGGGCTAGCACCACCATTTTTTCAATATCAAAACCTCTGCAGGTTGGGCCCTGGCCATTGGGCCTTCAACATCACTCCTCCATTGACTTGTTGCCATCAGATCATCCTGTAATGAGGAGAAAAGTAGGACATACACCTTTAAGACTGGAGCACCGGTAGGTCTCCCTTCTATACTGAACTTGCTCTAGAGTACCTCCTGTCCATCCTGGGTATACTGCCTATTGAACCACCTCCCCCACCTTCCCCTCCACCTTCCCCCAACCCCCCTCCGCCAAACCTTGTTGTTTTTATCTGAACTTTGTGTCTGATTCCATATCATCACTCCCCAGGATATTTCTACCCAGGTTGAAAACACAATCCTGCTTCCAGGCATCTGCTTCACGTTTCCTGGATGGCCCTGAAATGTGTTTTGTTTAGCTCACTTCGCATTAGACTATAGATTCTGCCAGTGGCCTTTTGAACAGGGGCCTCAGGATGTTTGTTTTTGTAAGTTTTTGTCTTATCTCACTTCCTCTGAAAAAGCCTTACTTTTCACAGCTTGGCTGAAGGCTGAATAAAGCAGCTCTCTGAGCTCTGCCTAGACATCTTGCCAGAATGCGAAGCTAAATGTGTTGCTGTCTGAAAATTATAACCATTCTGCATTGCAGTGTTTCATCAAATAAGCAGGAGAGCATTCCAAGAGCATGGGCAAGAAAGCAGTAAACTACTGCCGCGGCTGTCTGTCTGTCTCCTTTCTCTCCCTCTCTCGCTCTCGCCCCAACACCCCCTTCCCTCTCACAAATGGATGAAGTTCAGTGATTCTAAAAAGCAAGGCAAGCACCTGGGGACTTCGTTAAAATGCAAATTCCCAGACCACATCCTCGGAGATTCAGACTCAAAACAGCTGGTTGAGTCCTGGGAATCTTTTTAACAAATATGCACCCCCTCCACACTACCCCCATCGTTTTAATGAAATTTTTTGTAGAGCCAAACATGAAGAAACCCCAGTAAAGTGGTGAAAATCTTGACCTCGAAAGTCTCAGATATGGCTTTGAATCCTAGCTCAGGTATAGCCTGGCTGGGTATCCTTTTAAATCCCAGTTGCCCTCAAAATAAGTGGATAAAATAAAAGATTTTGTGAGGATTCAGTAGGCTTGGCACAAAGTGAATGCTCAGCAAATAGTAGCTCTTATTTTGAGATTCATCCTATTTTAAAGAAACAGAAGAAATGAAAATAGTAGAAAACACAATCTTGTTACCAGTCTTGTATGAGAAGTAAGTGGGCTTAGCCTATGTAAAACTAAAGATTTATCTTGGACCAAAATACGAAAGACAAGAAACAAGAGTGTGTAGCCCTTTTGTTTGTGATGATCTACAGCTCATGTTTCTCCCTCACCTTGGTACCCACCTCTGTCCCATCTTCACTGAGCATCCATTAGGAGATTTCTTGAATTTGCTTCCTCAGGGAGGATGGCCTTCCTGACCCCTAGGTTAAATCCACAACAGTGGTTACTTCCTCTCATGTTGTTGTTAATTACTAGCTAGATGTCTGCCTTCCTTCTAAACCTTGAGCGGCTCTATCAGGATAGAATCGTGTTCCCTATCATAGCCTTCTTTCCAATGGGAAGTTCATACTATGCACCTGATAGCAGAACTTTTGGGGGAAGAAATAAATCTAAAGGAGATTTAAAAAATTCATTAGTGCTGTTCAACTCTGACATGGAATATCTTGGATACAAGCGTGCCTGTCACAGCAGGTCCATTCAAATGGACCTCTTGTATATATTGCTAAGGAAATCCCTTTAGGAAACTTGGTGACGCTTAAGTTCTCTTCCAGTTGGGCTAACACTTTCCCAGAGCACCTTAAGGAAATCTTGGACAGTTTCTTGAACAAAGTCATAATGAAGATCTCTGTTTTGCCATTTGCAAGGAGTTAGACGAATTGCACAAGGAAACACCAGATGACAGCATCAATTTTAATTATGTCTCAGTGAAACACCCGGAGGTGCCATTTCAATGATGCACTGCTCCAGGACCTCCAAACAATGAAGGGAGAAGTAATGAAGTAAAGACAGGGTTTGATTGTATTTGCCAATCTACTCCAGCTTTACCTCATTTAAAATTTTTTTCCCTTCCTCATATGGAGAAATTTTAGCTTGGCATTAATATCCCCACAAAGGAAAGGTGATTCACCAGCTGAATGAATTAAGCATTTCACCAGACTTGGCTTCAAAAGTTGGAAAAACAGCAAAAATCACACGTTATTTCAAGTCTGGAAAAGCTAATATTTTTTTTTCCTCCATTGTCTTTCATTTTCTACTTCTGGCCAAAAATAGAAAGCCACTTTTATATCCTTTTAAATATGTTTCTTAGGGGGAAAAGACAATTTCCAAGTGGAAGCAGAAACAGAGTATAAATGCTAAGTTCTATTTCTTTTGGCATATAGACTTCAGTTGAATTTTGCTCCTGTGCCTTGAGTTTCTGTTATTGCCAAAAGAGGGGAGGGGGCACATGGAAACTCAGAAAAAGTAAAATAAGAAGGCTGCATAATTCTTAACCATGTTCTTTATTTAGTCCTTGTTATAACTTAACTCCATCCATAGGATAATCCTTCTGACTGAATATTTATATTCCATTGTTTTCAAAGAAGGTCAAGAGTGCCATAGAAAGTGACTGTTAAGTGTGGCAAGCTTGTCAGTGAACATAAGTACATTATGCCTTCATTCTTTCTTTTTTGGTAAAGTCATAGAGCTGCCATTTTTAAGGTATTCTATACGTTCCTCTATTTATTTCTTTTGAGCCCATTTGTGTTTTTCTTCCAGGAAGGAAAATACACTGAAAACAAAGACAAAGTATACTTTCTGGCCAAGTATTAACAGTTTCAGCAGTGGACTACCTCTGAGTTCTGGGGAGTCATTTTGCAAAGACTCTGGATCTAGTCTGGTTGATGAAAACCTCTGACACTTGTTAGTAGTTTGAGCTTTATCAGGTCTATCACTAGTCCTCACTACAAGGAAAAGCCATTGTGGGGAAAGTCATATCATCAGATAGGGAAGTATTTAAGCATTGTGTGGAGATCCTTTTCTTTCACTTGCTGGGTGAAGGCTGTGCAAAAGAAGAGCACACTGTGTCTCTTGAGTGGATAAAACAGCAAGAGAAGGATTTCTTTACGGAAGAAATGTTCAAAGCGTATTCCTTAGATGCTATTCTGTGGTCACAAATGTTTTGTACAATAACTCAATCTTATTTCTATTTGCATAGTAGAAATGTGTAGCAGAATCACAGTGCATTTTCATCAAAGACCCTAGGTATTCCTGAAACAATGTATACTCTTCTAAACTTAAGTTTCTGCAGATTCATCTGACCCCTATTTTATAGCACACCTGTTAACAGTAACTCAACTTCCATTGAAAAATAGTACCACAACTTGCATGTAATCCCATCTGCACTTCCCCTTCCCCAACCCCACAAGCTCTTTTTTCCAGATTTTATTTAATGCAAGCATGACCTATAGTAGCTCCAATACTTTGCTATCTTTTTTATGTCGTGACATCCATAGACACATATAATAAAAAATTATAATAGTTGCATGCCTTATATCTCCAGAATGATCATGAGAATCTTTTGTCTACTTCATGATATTTGACTATCTTTACCTAGCATAAGTATTCTGTGAATCCTTCTGTAAATTTATGAAGTGCTGGCTCAGACAGGAGGGTGACCATAGCCCCAAGGGCTAAGGGGATCAGTTGAGTGGGGAAATTATACCACCGCTTACTGTTTGGGACATTTCATTCTGATGAGCTAACAAGGATGCACAGGGTGAATCCACCCCTTCTACCAGGAATATTTGTGTGTTAAGTGTGGAGCCTTCTATATGCGCCCATTGTTTTGTGTCCTCAGGTACCTGGGTGCCCAGTGTGAAGTCAGATGTGAATGCTGTAACTGGTGCCCTTTGTTTCACTGCTCAGTTCACCTCACACATTCTAAGGGGAGCTGGTACTGTATCACCCAAATGACTCCCCTCATTTGCTGTGTTAGATACACTTCATATTTCCTCTCTTGGTTTCTGTAAGAGGCGGCAGACCAGATGGATGAGAACCGAAGGACCATCTATCAACCCTCCCTGCAACATTTGGAGGTTTTCCCTTTCTTTTAATTAGGAGCAGACTCTTCTAGAGGGTCACTCCCCTCACTCCCTCCCCCTGCTGCCTACTTATTTCCAAAGCGCACAGCTAGATGTTGATTTTGCTATCGGAGCTAG
Organism: Bos grunniens; assembly: GCF_055505025.1. Taxonomy (NCBI): domain Eukaryota; kingdom Metazoa; phylum Chordata; class Mammalia; order Artiodactyla; family Bovidae; genus Bos; species Bos grunniens. The sequence goes on from NC_141186.1 coordinate 36,797,479, forward strand.
GGCTCTGGAGAACATAGTGACCAGGTAGGAAAAAAGTCATTGTCATGGAAAAGTTACATTCAAATGGATGAATAGGAGTTGATAGGATACTCCTGGTATTCTGTTATAAACATACCTCACACCCAGTACCATGTTTCTTATTCCCCCCACACCCACCGCATGTAGTTAAGTGTTTATTGTCACTGTTAATCCATCAAAAAACAAATGAATTTACTCCCCTAGAAAGAGTTTATTTTCTTCTTTGTTTTATCATAATGGTTCAGCTCTAGTCTTTTGTTGTTGTTACTGTTGTTTTCCAATAGGATGTATTGTCTCCTTTTGATTTCCCTTAAAAAGTCATCCATCATCATTGCTCAAAACTGAAGCTATACCAATGAGCAAAATAATGAAAACAGAAATCATTCATGAAACATCACCCAAACAGAATCAATAGTTAACATTATAATGTAATTTTCCCAGTCTTTTTCCTTGCATAAATATTTTCAGTTTATTTTAAAACATTGGAATATTTATGCATGATGTATTGTAAATATCTTATCCCACCTACTGCATCCCTCAGTTGTCTTTAGATGCTATGCCATAAAATACTGCTCTATGCTCTCCTCTCTGGAAGCTGCATGAATTCCCTTCTGTGGCTCTATATGTGATGAGATATTTGATTCATCACTTCCTGTGATCCAAAACAGTGGTTCAGTGTTTCAGATTCTTCTTTCCTATCACAAACAGTGTTAAGGTTGATACCTCTGTAACCAAACCTTTGAACACGTACCTCCCTGGTTTTGTACAGTTTTGGTGTCATTTCTTGTGAGAGATAATCAACATACAGAAAAGCACAGAAAACATTTTTACAGTTAGTTGAGTCCATGCAAAAAGGAACAGCAGTAGTCATATGCCAGTATGAATATACCTTAGGTCACAGAACTGTGTACTCAACAATGGTTAAAATGGTACATTTTAGGTTATATATACTTTGCCACAAAAAACAAGACAAGAAAAGAAAGGAAAGAGAACACTAGTATAATTGCCACACTGGACCAGGAAAAGATGACTACCAGCAGCCCATGAGCTCCTACCTATCACAACTCCCCAGGCTTCCCTGGAGGTAACCACCCTTGTGATGTTCATCTTTTATACTTAGTTTTACTAAATATGAATGAATACCCTAAAATATCTGGTTTTGAACTTTTATAAAAATGGAAGCATACTTTTGTATCTGACTTCTTTGGCTCCTTGTATGTTTGTAAAATTTATCCATGTAGCTTATTCATTTACAGTGCAGCAGGACATACCATTATATGTGCATGTGTGAGTGCTCAGTCATGTCTGACTCTTTGCAACCCCATGGACTGTAGCCTGCCAGAGCTCCTCTGTCCATGGAATTTTCCAGGCAGGAATATTGGAATGGGTTGCCATTTCCTCCTCCAGGAGATCTTCCCAACCCAGGGACTGAACTTGCGTCTCTTCCCTCTTGCTTCATTGACAGGCAGATTCTTCACCACTGTGCTACCTGGGAAGCCCTACCATTGTATCAATATACCAAGATTTTTCTACTATACTCAGCATGGACATCCCAGATTTACACTGCTACAATAATCCTGGGGCACATGTGCACCATTTCTCTAAGATTGAAATCATTGATTCATGGGATAAATATATCTTTGATTTGAGTACACAACGCCAAAATAAGTGATTATATTTTTCACACCAATTGTGTATGAGGATTCTCAGTATTCTACACTCCCCCCATATTTGGCATTTTCAGAGCATTACATTTTTTGTCAAACTAGTAGATGTACAGAGCTATTTAATTTTGTTTTTTATTTGTGTGTGTCAGATAATTCAGTTCAGTCGCTCAGTCATGTCTGACTCTTTGTGACCCCATGAATCACAGCATGCCAGGCCTCCCTGTCCATCATCAACTCCTGGAGTTCACCCAAATTCATGTGCATTGAGTTGGTGATGCCATCCAGCCATCTCATTCTCTGTCATCCCCTTTTCCTCTTGCCTCCAATCCCTCCCAGAATCAGGGTCTTTTCCAATGAGTCAACTCTTCGAATGAGGTGGCCAGAGTATTGGAGTTTCAGCCTCAGTCAGCATCAGTCCTTCCAGTGAACACCCAGGACCGGTCTCCTTTAGGATGGACTGATTGGATCTCCCTGCAGTCCAAGGGACTCTCGAGAGTCTTCTCCAGCATCACAGCTAAAAAGCATCAATTCTTCGGCGCTCAGCTTTCTTCACAGTCCAACTCTCACATCCATACATGACCAGTGGAAAAACCATAGACTTGACTAGACGGACCTCTGTTGGCAAAGGAATGTCTCTGCTTTTGAATATGCTATCTAGGTTGGTCATCTGAGTTAAATTCACCCATTCCAGTCCATTTCAGTTCGCTGATTCCTAGAATGTCAACATTCACTCTTGCCATCTCTTGTTTGACCACTTCCAATTTGCCTGGATTCATGGACCTGACATTCCAGGTTCCTATGCAATATTGCTCTTTACAGCATTGGACCTTGCTTCTATCTCCAGTCACATCCACAGCTGGGTATTCTTTTTGCTTTGGCTCCATCCCTTCATTCTTTCTGGAGTTATTTCTCTACTATCTCTAGTAGCATATTGGGCACCTACTGACCTGGGGAGTTTCTCTTTCAGTATCCTATCATTTTGCCTTTTCATACTGTTCATGGGGTTCTCAAGGCAAGAATACTGAAGTGGTTTGCCATTCCCTTCTCCAGCGGACCACATTCTGTTCATTTCCAAGGCAAACCATTCATATTACAGTAATCCAAGTCTATGCCCCAACCAGTAATGCTGAAGAAGCTGAAGTTGAACGGTTCTATGAAGACCTACAAGACCTTTTAGAACTAACACCCAAAAAAGATGTTCTTTTCATTATAGGGGACTGGAATGCAAAAGTAGGAAGTCAAGAAACACCTGGAGTAACAGGCAAATCTGGCCTTGGAATATGGAATGAAGCAGGGCGAACACTAATAGAGTTTTGCCAAGAAAATGCACTGGTCATAGCAAACACTCTCTTCCAACAACACAAGAGAAGACTCTATACATGGACATCACCAGATGGTCAACACCGAAATCAGATTGATTATATTCTTTGCAGCCAAAGATGGAGAAGCTCTATACAGTCAGCAAAAACAAGACCAGGAGCTGACTGTGGCTCAGACCATGAACTCCTTATTGCCAAATTCAGACTTAAATTGAAGAAAGTAGGGAAAACCACTAGACCATTCAGGTATGACCTAAATTAAATCCCTTATGATTATACAGTGGAAGTGAGAAATAGATTTAAGGGCCTAGATCTGATAGATAGAGTGCCTGATGAACTATGGAATGAGGTTCGTGACATTGTACAGGAGACAGGGATCAAGACCATTCCATTGAAAAGAAATGCAAAACAGCAAAATGGCTGTCTGGGGAAGCCTTACAAATAGCTGTGAAAAGAAGAGAAACAAAAAGCAAAGGAGAAAAGGAAAGATATAAACATCTGAATGCAGAGTTCCAAAGAATAGCAAGAAGACATAAGAAAGCCTTCTTCAGCGATCAATGCAAAGAAATAGAGGCAAACAACAGAATGGGAAAGACGAGAGATCTCTTCAAGAAAATCAGAGATACAAAAGGAAAATTTCATGCAAAGATGGGCTCGATAAAGGACAGAAATGGTATGGACCTAACAGAAGCAGAAGATATTAAAACGAGATGGCAAGAATACACAGAAGAACTGTACAAAAAAGATCTTCACGACCCAGATAATCACGATGGTGTGATCACTGACCTAGAGCCAGACATCCTGGAATGTGAAGTCAAGTGGGCCTTAGAAAGCATCACTACGAACAAAGCTAGTGGAGGTGATGGAATTCCAGTTGAGCTATTCCAAATCCTGAAAGATGATGCTGTGAAAGTGTTGCACTCAATATGCCAGCAACTTTTGAAAACTCAGCAGTGGCCACAGGACTGGAAAAGGTCAGTTTTCATTCCAATCCCAAAGAAAGACAATGCCAAAGAATGCTCAAACTACTGCACAATTGCACTCATCTCACATGCTAGTAAAGTAATGGTCAAAATTCTCCAAGCCAGGCTTCAGCAATATGTGAACCGTGAACTTCCTGATGTTCAAGCTGGTTTTAGAAAAGGCAGAGGAACCAGAGATCAAATTGCCAACATCCACTGGATCATGGAAAAAGCAAGAGAGTTCCAGAAAAACATCTATTTCTGCCTTATTAACTATGCCAAAGCCTTTGACTGTGTGGATCACAATAAACTGTGGAAAATTCTGAAAGAGATGGGAATACCAGACCACCTGACCTGCCTCTTGAGAAATCTGTATGCAGGTCAGGAAGCAACAGTTAGAACTGGACATGGAACAACAGACTGGTTCCAAATAGGAAAAGGAGTATATTGTCCCCCTGTTTATTTAACTTCTATGCAGAGTACATCATGAGAAACGCTGGGCTGGAAGAAGCACAAGCTGAAATCAAGATTGCTGGGAGAAATATCAATAACCTCAGATATGCAGATGACACCACCCTTATGGCAGAAAGTGAAGAGGAACTCAAAAGCCTCTTGATGAAAGTGAAAGTGAAGAGTGAAAAAGTAGGCTTAAAGCTCAACATTCAGAAAAGGAAGATCATGGCATCCGGTCCCATCACTTCATGGGAAATAGATGGGGAAACAGTGGAAGCAGTGTCAGACTTTATTTTTCTGGGCTCCAAAATCACTGCAGATGGTGACTGCAGCCATGAAATTAAAAGACACTTACTCTTTGGAAGGAAAGTTATGACCAACCTAGATAGCATATTCAAAAGCAGAGACCTTACTTTGTCAACAAAGGTTCGTCTCGTCAAGGCTATGGTTTTTCCTGTGGTCATGTATGGATGTGAGAGTTGGACTGTGAAGAAGGCTGAGGGCCGAAGAATTGATGCTTTGAACTGTGGTGTTGGAGAAGACTCTTGAGAGTCCCTTGGACTGCAAGGAGATCCAACCAGTCCATTCTAAAGGAGATCAGCCCTGGGATTTCTTTGGAAGGAATGATGCTAAAGCTGAAACTCCAATACTTTGGCCACCTCATGTGAAGAGTTGACTCATTGGAAAAGACTCTCATGCTGGGAAGGATTGGGGGCAAGAGGAGAAGGGGACGACAGAGGATGAGATGGCTGGATGGCATCACTGACTCGATGGACATGAGTCTGAGTGAACTCTGGGAGTTGGTGATGGACAGGGAGGCCTGGTGTGCTGAGATTCATGGGGTCCCCAAGAGCCGGACACGACTGAGCGACTGATCTGATCTGATCTAGTTTGGTCATAACTTTCCTTCCAAGGAGTAAGTGTCTTTTAATTTCATGGCTGAAATCACCATCTGCAGTGATTTTGGAGCCCAGAAAAATAAAGTCTGACACTGTTTCCACTGTTTCCCCATCTATTTCCCATGAAGTAATGGGACCAGATGCCATGATCTTTGTGTTCTGAATGTTGAGCTTTAAGCCAACTTTTCACTCTCCTCTTTCACTTTCATCAAGAGGCTTTTGAGTTCCTCTTCACTTTCTGCCATAAGGGTGGTGTCATCTGCATATCTGAGGTTATTGATAATTCTCCCGGCAATCTTGATTCCAGCTTGTGCTTCTTCCAGGCCAGAGTTTCTCATGATGTACTCTGCATAGAAGTTAAATAAACAGGGTGACAATAAACAGCCTTGACATACTCCTTTTCCTATTTGGAACCAGTCTGTTGTTCCATGTCCAGTTCTAACTGTTGCTTCCTGTCCTGCATATAGGTTTCTCAAGAGGCCAGTCAGGTGATCTGGTATTCCCATCTCTTGAAGAATTTTCCACAGTTTATTGTGATCCACACAGTCAAAGGCTTTGGCATATTCAATAAAGCAGAAATAGATGTTTTTCTGGAACTCTCTTGCTTTCTTTTTTTTTTTAATGTAAATTTATTTATTTTATTTGGAGGCTAATTACTTTATAGTATTGTATTGGTTTTGCCATACATCAGCATGAATCCACTACTGGTGTACACATGTGCCCCATCCTGAACCCCCCTCCCGCCTCCCTCCCCATACCATCCCTCTGGGTCATCCCAGTGCACCAGCCCCAAGCATCCAGTATCATGCATCAAACCTGGACTGGAGATTCATTTCACATATGATATTATACATGTTTCAATGCCATTCTCCCAAATCATCCCACTCTCACCCTCTCCCGCAGAGTCCAACAGACTGTTCTATACATCTGTGTCTCTTTTGCTGTCTCTCATACAGGGTTATCATTGCCATCTTTCTAAATTCCATATATATGTGTTAGTATACTGTATTGGTGTTTTTCTTTCTGGCTTACTTCACTCTGTATAATAGGCTCCAGTTTCATCCACCTCATTAGAACTGATTCAAATGTATTCTTTTTAATGGCTGAGTAATACTCCATTGTGTATATGTACCACAGCTTTCTTATCCATTCATCTGCTGATGGACATCTAGGTTGCTTCCATGTCCTGGCTATTGTAAACAGTGGCTGCTGTAAACATTGGGGTATGCGTATCTCTTTCAGTTCTGATTTCCTCAGTGTGTATGCCCAGTAGTGGGATTGCTGGGTCATATGGCAGTTCTATTTCCAGTTTTTTAAGGAATCTCCACACTGTTCTCCATAGTGGCTGTACTAGTTTGCATTCCCACCAACAGTGTAAGAGGGTTCCCTTTTCTCCACACCCTCTCCAGCATTTATTGTTTGTAGACTTTTGGATAGCAGCCATTCTGACTGGCGTGAAATGGTACCTCATAGTGGTTTTCATTTGCATTTCTCTGATAATGAGTCATGTTGAGCATCTTTTCATGTGTTTGTTAGCTCTTTTGCACTTTCAATGATCCAGTGGATGTTAGCAATTTGATCTCTGGTTCCTCTGCCTTTCCTAAAACCAGCTTGAAGAGATCAAATACCTTCTTTTATACTTACTGGTCTATGTTATCTTTTATAAAGCAAAAGACTTGAATCTTTTGCAGATGCTTTTCTATTGTGTCATTTTGTCTTATTGTCTTGGAATTGTTCTTTTAATTTTCTGAAAACAAGCCCTTCATTGGTTGTTTCCCTAACTTATAGTTTTTCTTTTCAGTCTCTTAATAGTGTCTTTTGGTAAAGTTTTTTTTTTTTTAATGTAGTGAAATGGGCAACCATTTCCTATGGTTCTTTGCATTTTGTTTAAGGCATTCTTATTTACATTACACTTGTGAAAATATTCTTCTGTATTATAGTTTATAGTTTCCTATTTGGATCATAAACTAATTGGTATTATTTTATATATAATGTAAGGTAGAGGTATAATTTTTTTCTTTTTAAAAAAATACATGGATATGCAGTTGTCCTAGCAAAACTTATTGATATCTGTCCTTTCCCTGCCAAGCAGCCATGATACCTCTGTCATGCAGGAAATGCCCATATTACATGCCTGGGTCTGTTTCTGGGCTCACTATTCTGTTCCATTGGTCTGTTTGCATCACTGATCCACAGTTAAGTCTCATATCATGGTAATTTTTGGTCCTTGATGGGGCACACTTCCCACATTGCTGTTCTTCTTGGTGCTTATTCATTGCTTATTCATCCTTTTCTTTTCCAACACATTTGATACTCAGTTTATTCCTGGACAAAGAAGCAGGGCTACATTTATGCTGGGCTACACTCCATGGGTTTGCAAAGAGTCAGACATGACTTAGCAACTAAACAACAATATCAACAAATTATCATGTTAAAAAATTGGGACATCTAGTTGGGCTTATATTGGAGGACAATTTATATATTTATAGTACTGAGGCTTTCAATCTATGAATATTTATTTAGGTCTCTCTTTTTTTTTAAACTGTCCATTAATAAAATGTTATGATTTACTCGGTGGAAGTCTTAATTCAGTTTTTAGATTTATTGTTACATATTGTTGATGCTATTCTGAGTGCTATTTAAAAATTTTTATTTGTGTTTGCAACTCTTTAGTATTGTTGACTTTTTCATACTAATATTATATCTAGAGAATATATTTATCTCATTATATATCTGTAAATAATATATCTGTAGTTTCTTTTGGTGACTTTTTGGTTTTTTTTCTTTTGGTTTCTTTTGTATTCGTAAATACAATCTTTAAATGATGGATTTGTTCCTTGCTTTCTAATTCCTATGCTTTTTATTAATTTTATTTTTCTAATTTTTATTTTCCTTGCCTCACTGCACTGACTGAAACGTTCCATGTAATTCTCATTAAAAGTGGTAACAGTGGGAATGTTTGTCTGTTTTTTAACTTAAAATGAGAATACGCCTTCAAATATGATGACTGTCAGGGTTTTCTTTTCTTTTTCTTCCATAGATTTCCATTATCGGATTAAGGAAGTTAGGTCCATTCTGTTATTTTTTATCATTAATGAATGTAGAATTGATCCCAAATGTTTTTTCTGCATTTCTGCATTCTTTGAAATGATCTTTTTTCTTTTATCTATTGTTTTATGAATTTTCTCTTTTATCTATTGTTTTATAACAGTCTCTACCCAAATTTCTGCTGTTTATTATCCCTTACATTCTGTGGGTTAAGAGGGTTCAGCAAGGTGTTTCTCTCCCATTCTTTTTGGGTGGTCTCTTGCAGTGGCAGTAGCTCTGGCTCTGGATTCGTCTGGATTCTCAGCTTGGATGTTGAAAGGTCCCAGATGGCTCATTAAATGCCTTGCACGTCCTTGGAGGTTTCTGGAAGTCCCAGTGCAGCTGGCATGCTGAGAATGCTGTTCCTGTCTTTCCCAACATAGTCTCAGGGCCCTTTTTCTCTCCATGGTCTCTATATTTGGCCTTTACAAGGTCTCTCCAGCTTGGTAGCTGATGTATTCCATGGTGGCCCAAAGTGTGAAGCAGGAGTTTCCAGGCTTTAAGGCATTTTCCTGAAATCAGCATAGCCATATTCAATGGTTTAAAGTAAATCACAGGCTAGCCTAGATTCAGGTCCAAAGGGACAACATAAGGACGCGATGGCAAGAGGTCATCTTTAGAGACCAACTATAGGAATATATTCAGGGGTGAATTACATCAGTTAGATTTTCCAATGTCTAGTAGCTTTACATACTTGGGATAAACCCAACTTGGTCATAATGAATTATCTTCAGATCTAATATGTCTAATTGGAGAAGGCAATGGCACCCCACTCCAGTACTCTTGCCTGGAGAATCCCATGGACGGAGGAGCCTGATACGCTGAAGTCCATGGGGTCGCAAGGAGTTGGACACAACTGAGCAACTTCACTTTGACTTTTCACTTTCATGAATTGGAGAAGGAAATGGCAACCCATTCCAGTGTTCTTGCCTGGAGAATCCCAGGGACGGCGGGGCCTGGTGGTCTGCCATCTATGGGGTCACACAGAGTCGGACACGACTAAAGTGACTTAGCAGCAATATGTCTAATATATTAGATTTGAAGACAATTATATTACATATTATGTATCTAATACATTCTTAGGTTGGCTCATTTTCACCTTTTCCTCATAATGTATTTCAGGAAAAGTTGTGGTTCTATCCTTACCCTTATAAAGGATCCAACCATATCTGTATTTGAGAAGTTCAGATACCATGTTCTTTCCTCTCCTCATGTATGTCTTGAGATGAAACTTCTTTGATCCTTCCTGGGAGGGAGTGGGAGACTGGGACAGTTTTACTGCTCCCAGCTTTGGCAGACATTTCAACCTAAGCAGCCATGGTTTCGCTTAATGACTCATGGTCACACTGGCATATCCTGTTCTCTGTTGATGGGCCACCTTTTACACAGAAGAATACAGAAGCTCCTGCATTTGCAATGAGATGAGTCTCCCTGCCTGCCCCTTCTTTTTTGGGACTGCACAATGCCTACATTGGAAAGATTACGATAGGAACTTCCTGCAACCCTACAGTGTCCAATAGATGGAGGGTGACTCACGCCTCTGACAGGGAAGTTAATGATTCTTTCCAAGGCTGATATTGGTTACTTTCCTCTGTCTTCCCCCAACATCTGCTGGTCCAGTAAGTTTATAAAAAGACTGAAGGATATCACTGTAAGATAATAAGGATAACATTTAGTTACTATTAGAGTAGATTCCGGAGAAGGCAATGGCACCCCACTCCAGTACTCTTGCCTGGAAAATCCCACGGATGGAGGAGCCTGGTGGGCTGCAGTCCATGGGGTCACTAAGAGTCGGACACGACTGAGCGACTTCACTTTCACTGTTCACTTTCATGCATTGGAGAAGGAAATGGCAACCCACTCCAGAGTTCTTGCCTGGAGAATCCCAGGGATGGGGGAGCCTGGTGGGCTGCCGTCTGTGGGGTCGCACAGAGTCGGACACGACTGAAGTGACTTAGCAGCAGCAGAGTAGATTCAATTTGAAAGATTATAATTTAACATTATCAGACACTGTATATGTATATAAATATATGTGTGTATATATATAGAGAGAGAGCATATGTATGTGTGTGTGTACTTTATATGTGTGATGGACAAAACATGACTACAAATTTATCAACAATCCTCCCACTGAGAGGTGAATCTTTGATTCCTACCGCATGAGCTCAGACACTGATTTGAGCAGGCAGATAAAGATATGGAGGAAGTGATGCTGTGACTTTTCAGGTTCAAACCTTAACAGACTGGCAACTTCTACTTCCTGCCTCTTGGAACATTCATTTAGGGAGAAGGCAGTAACCGCATAAATCTAACAATCCTGAGACCACCATGATGTGAAAAAGCCCAAGTTAGAGGAGAATGAACGGAACTGACTAAGCTCCCACTCAGCTCTTCTGGCCAACCCAGCCCAAGCAGCAGACCTGTGAGTGAGGAAACCATGAGATGATCCAGCCTCAACGACCATCTGTTGATATCAACTCACAGAGAGATTATAGGAGGAGATACCAGTCTATTTATGAAGAAAGATGAGTTCAGTGTTGGTCATGGTGCGTTTGAGGTGCTGTGGGACACCGTGATAGACTGTGTCAGAGGTACAGGTGTTTGAAGTTCAGGGTGAGTGAAGTAGACAGGTGCACGCCTGAAAATGCTGAGTGTGCCTATTATTGTGTTTTGAACCATGGGATATAGCCCACCTTGCTAGCAGTAGTTGCTCAGAAGGGTCAGAATAACATCCCTGAGGGAGTGGAAGAGAGTTGCTCTTACAGTGAAGAGGGACAAAGTGTGCCAACCATCTTGAGGGAACCCCAGTCTGTTCAGATCAATCACTCAGTTCTGTCCAACTCTTTGTGATCCCATGGACTGCAGCATGCCAGGCTTCCCTGTTCATCACCAACTCTTGGAGCTTACTCAAACTCATGTCCATCGAGTCAGTGATGCCATTCAACCATCTCATCCTCTGTCATCCCCTTCTCCTCCTGTCTTCAGTCTTTACCAGCATCATGGTCTTTTCCAATGAGTCAGTTCTCATCAGGTGGTCAAAGTATTGTAGTTTCAGCTTCAGCATCAGTCCTTCCAATGAATATTCAGGAATGAATATTGAGGGAACCCCTCTCCCATGCAACTCTAGTATCTGTCTCCAGGCTCTCCCTCCTTGCCATAAACTAAGATAAAATAAAGTGCAATCTCATGTTAGAGTATTGGCCATTTTTCATGTGATACATATCATCTTTTGTATAGATATTTTCCCACTGTTAAATTTATCTATCAAACTCTCTCTTCCACTCTTTTTTTATGCCCTGTAAAGGCAAACACCATCTCATTTTTGGCCCATATTGATCTCATTTCCTTTAACTTCACTCCCAATTCACTTTGCCCCAGCCTTCCTGACTTATCTGTTCTCATTTCCATTTACCAAGCTCTTTCCCTCCTATGGAGGGAGGGGGGCTCTTGTGCTGATTATTCCTCTTGCACAAGAGCTTCTACCTCAGTTTGTCTTATAGTTCTGTTCTTATCCAAATTCATATGTCAGCTCAGAACCCGAATGTCATTTTCTCAGAGAGGCTATTCCTACACATTAGCACACTATTTCGGAGAAGGCGATGGCACCCCACTCCAGTACTCTTTCCTGGCAAATCCCATGGACAGAGGAGCCTAGTAGGCTGCAGTCCATGGGGTCACGAAGAGTCGGACACGACTGAGCGAGTTCACTTTGACTTTTCACTTTCACGCATTGGAGAAGGAAATGGCAACCCACTCCAGTGTTCTTGCCTGGAGAATCCCAGGGACGGGGGAGCCTGATGGGCTGCCGTCTATGGGGTCGCACAGGGTCGGACACAACTGAAGCGACTTAGCAGCAGCAGCACCCTATTTTGTCTTCTTTGTAGCACCTATTCATACTTGAAAAAGTTTTAATTGGAGTATAGTTGCTTTATAATGTTGTGTTCCTTTCTGCTATACGATGATGTGAATCAGCTCTATGTATTCATATATCACTCCCCTCTTGAGCCTCCCTTCCACCACACTCCCCAGCCCCATTCCACCCATCTAGGTCATCACAGAGAACCAAGCTAAGCCTCCTGTGCTTTATAGCATGTGCCACTATCTATTTTTCATAAGGTGACGTGTATTTGTCAATCCTAATCGCCCATTTCATCTTACCAGTCCCTTCCCTCACTGTGTCCACAGTCTTTCTTTCCTCTGTCTGTGTCTCTCTTCCTGCCCTGCAAATAGGTTCATCTGTAGCATTTTTCAAGATTCCACATATATGCATTAATATACGATATTTGTTTTTCTCTTTCTGACTTAACTTCACTCTAATTCACTTTTGTTTGTAGTACTCTTAGTTCCACAAGGATAGGATTTATGAATTTCTGATTTCTAGTTCCAAATGAGTATATAGTGGAGTTCCAATAAATAAGTGCTAAGTGATTGAATGATCTAGATAGGGGAGAGGAGGAACAAGAGAGGGTGGCATAGGGCCAATGAGCATGTATCTGATAGGATTCCATCTCCAGGACTCCCATATCTGGTGTGCTGGTCAGAGGATCTCAAATGAAGCTGCACATTAGAATCATCTAGGGTCCCATTAAAGTTTGAGACCTAATCCTAGAAATTGATTTAGTAAGATGTGGCCTAGGCATCAAGATTTTTCCAAGGTCCCCAGGTGGTTCTCACATGCATCCCCATTGACAATCACTTGTTAGGTGTTAATGAAACTGAGGTTGTCTTTTCCTGGGCCCCTTGTGACTTTTTTATTGAGTAAGTTCTGAGACTCTAACTCTAGAGCCACCAAGTGATGTTAATCACTGACCATGTCCCCAAAATACTTGGTCTAAAGAAGGATCTGGACTGCTTATATTTACCTTAAAGATCAAGTTCCCATTGACTGGTGGGAACATTTTGCATTATAAGAAAAGATACATGGAGCTTTCATTAGACAAACTGGGACCAGCATGTGAGCCAAATTCAGAATTTTCCACATTAGTGTCTTTCATGGTCATCGTATATTAAAGTAAGATAGGAAAGTAACTTAACAGCCCTCCTGGGGACAGGGGCACGTTTTGACATTTTGAAGGGCAGATCTCAGCTCCCAAGGGAAGCATGTAGGAAAGCAAAACCAGGTTCATTCTCTTAGCCCATCTCTTGGCTAACATGGAGAAGGTACTGATGGTATTTAGGGGCACTGTGGAGCATGAGTTTAAAACACTGAAAACAGTGAAACCCTTTTTTCAAAGAAAATCAAACTATAATCCCAGTTTCTAAAACTGATTAAAGTGAGGCAGCTTGGTTTGAAGTGAGGTTTGTGGCCTGGAGGTTGGGTCAGTCCAGGTTCCCTGACACAATCCCTACTCCCAGATGGCCCTGAGGGACTGAAGTCTTTGGCTCTGCCCTCTTCCAGATGACGCTTTTCGAAGTAGTAATTTTATATCTCTCCTGGATAAAAACATCCACCACAGGAGAAATTGAATGAATAACAAATAGGTAAGGAGCTGCTGCAGTTTCTTTGGTATCAAGACTGAGCACAATATCAAGGTTAACCAGGTTGCTGCTCTGCAGCAGAAACTAACACAACATTGTAAAGCAACTGTATTCCAGTAATTTTATTGTAATAAAAAGATTAACCAGGTTGGTCCCTTACATGAGCATGACCGAGAGACCTTGGTATGCAGGTTCTGAGTCAGTTCATCTTGGCTAGGATCCAAGGTCCACTTGGGATAAGCTCCCGAGTACTGCTGATGCTTTGAATACCAGCATTTCAAATCACAATTCATATAGCAAAATGCTCTGGGAGGCTCATTAAAAATGCAGATCTTCCATCCTTCTGGAAGGAACCCTCTGGTTGTAGGTCTAGAAATCTTGTTTCAACAAGTTCCCCAGGTTTTTCTACTGTTCGCTGGATTTGAGAACTATGCTCCTGCATATATCTGTCTACTTACTGTTCTCTTCAGGGATCCAGGAAGAAGGCGTGAAGCTCCACAGATTTCAGGGCTGGAAGAGACTTTGGAGATCATCTAGCCTTACTCTGTTATTGATTAGAAAACTGAGCTCCCAATGGGTGAATAGTCCTGCCAGGTGCAGATAACCAGCGGGTTGCAGAGCAGTGCAGACGCCAGAACAGAAGTTTCTGATTGCAACCCTCAGCTTTTCCTAGAAATCCACGAGCCTTCCTTTGTCATTGCTTCTTTTGTGGGGCTTCATGAGGCTGCTGTATTCCCCAAGCCTTGTGTTTGCCCCAGGGAAGATGCTGAGTTACTCTTACTGTTGTGTATTCCTGCTACGTGTGTGCTTAAAGTATTATCTTTGCATTCTCTTATTAAGTATTTTCAAGTTATCAGAATGAACACTGATGTTCCCAGGTAAAATGCCAAAGTTCTCATAAGAAACTTAAATGTAGAAAGGCATGTGAGAACATGAATTATGGGGAATAGAGGTGATTGCCCTAGAATTTAGCCCCAGTTCCATCATTTACTAATTATGTGATCTTGGGAATTTTGTTCAACTTTTTCTGAGCCTCAGTTTCTTCATATGTAAATTGGAGATATCAATAGACCTTATGCTATGGAGTTTTGTTAAGTAGTTTATTGGTCAGTGTATGTAAAATATTTAATACGGGGCCTGGAATATAGTAAGGGTTAAATCCAGCAGTAGCCCTCTGGATTTCAAAAACAAATTATAGTTCCAACAGTCACAGTAGAAGCCACAGCCTTAGGAACCCCTTGTCAGCTCCCAATCCACAATAATTAGTAACCCATCATCTCTGAAATGATCATGTATAATAATGCATAGACCTTAGGTCTGGAGTGAACAAACTTGAGTTTGCACAGATTCTAAGGAGAAACTTTCTATAACATACAAGATGTGTTACCCTTGCAGAGCAAAGTGGTTCCTGAGATGCTGAAGAGCCAAGTTACTAGGGTGGCTCACTCCCAAGGGGCAAGATGGCAGAAGGGGTGTGTAGACTGAATTCCCCACTCAGATTCTTTCCACGAGGTCCAAATATTGACTAACCAGCTCAGAGTTTGCTGCAGATAAGTGGCTTTCAGCAGTGTGTTTCCATCTTTACTCAGAGAGTGTAGCAAAGCTATTTTTAGCCTGATTACTTAATTATGGAATGTGAGTTTGAAACGCATGCCTCCAAAGTTCACCCAGGGAACGAAACTGTGTGATTATTACTATCAGGGAATGTGTTTTCTCCAACTGTCCCTGGTTTTCAGAGTAACTCTGATTTTCAGACAAGATGCTCTGTTGTTTCATGAGTAAAATTCTGCTTATCTGAGCAGTTATGCTGAATTTGTGAGTAAGTGGTTGGGAAAATACAGCCACCACAGAGCAATATAGAGATCACATGGAAGGTACTTGGTGTTTGAAGGAAAAGTATGACATATGATAAGTAGATGTGACTTCCTCTTTTATACCTCAGTAATGAGTCACTTTTTTTTTCAGTTTCAGGTGACAGGAAATAATTGAAACTTGCATAGGCAAAAAGGGAATTGCCTGGCTCTTGTAACGGAAAAGTCCAGGGGATTCATGGCTGGCTAGATACAGATTCTTGACCAGTGACCCAACAAAGCCACACCTCTTACCTCCTCAATCTTGCTCCTCTGTGTCGGCTTTATTCTCAAGCAGGCTGCCCCCTGTCATCTTGGCATCCGTATGGGAAAAAAGTGACTTTCCAAAGTGCTTCAGCACAAGTTCTGAAAAGTTCTTTCTGCTGAAACTGAGTCATTTTTCCCTCCCAGTTCAGTTCAGATCAGTCGCTCAGTAGTGTCCAACTCTGCGACCCCATGGACTGCGGCACCCCAGGCCTCCCTGTCCATCACCAACTCCCAGAGTTTACCCAAACTCATGTCCATTGAGTCAGTGATGCCATCCAATCATCTCATCCTCTGTCATCCCCTTCTCCTCCTGCCTTCAATCTTTCCCAGCATCAGAGTCTTTCCCAAGCCCACCTTAAACTTTAAGGACTAGAAGACTCTTCAAAGAAACTGAGGCATTGATATCAAAAAAGGAAGGCATAAACACTGGACAGGGAAATGCAGTAAATGCCTTACATCCTTTGCTTGTGTATCGGGATTCTATTTGCAGTCACTTCTTTCTGCCCAGTTTTTCTATAATAAGACTCTTCTATTTACCATCCTCATCTACCAACAAGAGATCTACCTCTTCCCCACAAATACTGTTTATCTAGCCACCCTTTATATTCCTGCCTATGGGAGGAAGGGCAGTGCCTATAGCTGCATGCAGCTAGGAAGAATGTCTTCTAAAATTCCCTGGGTTTCCAGGCATGTACTTTTGCAAACATACGCAGCATCTCGGGCAAACTGTGCAATGGGCCCATAGTGAATAGTGAAGTCGCTCAGTTGTGTCCGACTCTTTGCGACCCCGTGGACTGCAGCCTACCAGGCTTCTCCGTCCATGGGATTCTCCAGGCAAGAATACTGGAGTGGGGTGCCATTTCCTTCTCCAGGGGATCTTGGAATGGGCCCATAGTTCACCTTAATTCATCAGAGCAAGAATGCCAGGAATGATATGCTTGGCTCCAATTTACACTTTGCTTTTAGAGAGTTAAACAGATAGGAATTTGCAACTGAGGACTACCACTCTGGAAGGGAGCCAAGTGTTGGTTAAACAAGAGGTGCCAATGGTGTGTGTTGTGTACTTAGTATGGTAAGGTTCACAGTCGTGCACAGGGTGGAAGAACTCTAAGACTGATCAGTGCTCAGTAGAGAGCCGAATGTCACAAGGTTTAGAAAGAACCTCAGGGAAAAAAGAGACTTTAAAACCAGGTGTGTATTTTCATTCAGCATAGCACACAGAGCCTTCTCTAGAGTTTATTAAAAAGAATTAGCATTTATTGACTGCTAAGTGTCAGACACTGGGCAGCACCCATCATTCCTCCAAATACCCAATGGGGTGTTTATAATTCACATTTTACACCTAAGGAAACTGAGGAACGTGATGTTAACTGACTTGCCTTTGATGACACAGCTGGACCGTGAGGGACCTTTAAGCTGTTGGACCTGGGCTCCAAGCTCCGACATCCTACATAGATCTGATATGAAGCTCAGTTTGACTCTTTTGGGGCTTTCCTGCTGGCTCAGACGATAAAGAAACCTGCCTGTAATGCGGGAGACCTGGGTTCAATCCCTGGGTTGGAAAGATCCCCTGGAGAAGGAAATGGCAACCCAGTCAAGTAGTCTTGCCTGGAGGATTCCATGGACAGAGGAGCCCGGTTGGCTATAGCCCATGGGGTCACAAAGAGTTGGATATGACTGTGAGATGAACACTTTGACTTCTCAGAAGTTATCCGTGACTGCTTTTTTGGTTTGTTTTTAAAGACTCTTTTTAAAAGAGTTTTGAGTTAGTCACAAAACTGAGAGCAAAGTACAGAAGTTTCCTATATATTCTTTGCCCTACACGTCCACAGCCTCCGCTATGGTCAATATTCCACACCTTAGGTTACATTTGTTTGTATTACTGAAAACTACATTGACACATTATAATCACCTAGCGTACATAGTTTTACCTTAGGGCTCAGTCTTGGTGTTGTGTATCCCATGGGTTTGGACAAATATATAACAACAAGTATCCATCATTATGGTATCATATAGAATATTTTCATTGCCCTGAAAAGCCTTTTGTGCTCTACCTACTAATCCCTCCCCTGTTCCTCACTACCCCAGCAATCATTAAATTTTTTGTTTCCTTTGCTTTTTCTAGAATGTCATAAAGTAGAGACCATGCAGAATGTAACCTTATCAGATTGGCTTCTTCCACCTAGTAATATGAATTTAAGGCTCCTCTTTGTCTTTTCATGGCTTGATAGCTCATTTCATTTTGGTGCTAAGTAATTTCCATTATCAGGTTATAGCACAGTTTATTTATCCCTGTTCACCTCCTAAAGGGCATCTTGGTTGCTTCCATGTTTTGGCAGTTATGCATAAAACTGCTGTAAACATCCACGTGTAGGATTTTCTGTGGCCGTAAGTTTTCAACTCCTTTGGGTGAATACCAAGGAGCGTGATTGCTGGATTGCATGGCAAAAGTATGTTTAGTTTTGTAAGAAACAGCCAAACGGTCTTCCAAAGTAGCTTTTACCATTTTTCATTCCCAGCGATGAATGAGACTTCCTGTTGTTCCACAACATCACCAGTATTTGGTGTTGCGAGTGTTCCAGATTTTGGCCATTCTAATATGTGTGCTACCTACTGTTCTTAAGTTTTTCTTTAAATATGTATTATATGACTTCTATGTCCTAGATATTAGATATGTGCAGTGCTCTGAGAATTTTTGAGAAGTGACTCCCAGATAGCATCTAAGGTGCTGCTGCTGCTGCTGCTGCTAAGTCGCTTCAGTCGTGTCCAACTCTGTGCGACCCCATAGACAGCAGCCCGCCAGGCTCCCCTGTCCCTGGGATTCTCCAGGCAAGAGCACTGGAGTGGGTTGCCATTTCCTTCTCCAATGCATGAAACTGAAAAGTGAAAGTGAAGTCGCTGAGTCTTGTCCGACTCTTAGCGACCCCATGGACTTCGGCCCACCAGGCTCCTCCGTCCATGGGATTTTCCAGGCAAGAGTGCTGGAGTGGGGTGCCATTGCCTTCTCCAACCTAAGGTGAAATACAGTAACTAAAACCTATTGAGTGCTTACTAAGAGCCATGCCTTGTGTTAAGTACTTCATGTTTTCATTCTCTTATTCATTTAATTCTCATACTATCTTCCTGAGTGAGGTAATTCTTCATTCTGGAATAAGGAAACCAAAGTTCAGAAGGAAGACACTTGTTTAAAGGCATCTAATAAGTGATGGAGATGAAGTAGGCGTCTAGTAAGTGATGGAGGTGAAGTTGAGTCCAGGTAGTTTGACTCCACAGCCTTTGCCCATGACCTCTATGCTTCTCCACACCACACCATGCCATGACATGCCATGCCACGCCATGCCATGCCACACAATACCACGTCACATCACCACTGATCCTGTCAGTCATTGCCAAGATCGCTGATGGCCTACTAGAACCCAATCAACTTTATATTAATACTTAGTATCCCTCAGTTATTATATAGGATTTTTTTTTAATTTCAAGGCCATCACCTATCAAAACATTGAGCAGTAGGTATTTCACTTTTCAATTCAGTTGTAAAAGCCCAAAATTTTTGAAGAATGAGATTTTGTCACTGAATACAGTCACAGAATGCTGCTTATCAATTCAGTACATTTCCCAAGATGGGTAAGGTGTCAGGCTCTGTGGTAGACACTAGAATGTGTGGTAAGACACAAGCAGTGTGACAAGAATGTGCAGAGTTAGGTGATAGGTGTACAAATAAGTTTAGGGGGATGTGTTGAATTTTGAAGAACTAGAGGGAAGGCCAAGATGGTTTGGGGACTTGGTCTGAGCTACCGTGACAGTCAATGAACAGAGTCTTCCCTATGAGGTTAATGGAAGTCTTGTCCTTTAGTTACAGGGATCAGATTTTGAAAAATTGTGTGCTTAGTTAAGAATACTTTTGGTTGAAAATAAAAAAGATAGAGGATCCTTTTATTTTTAAGTTTAATTAGGTCCCATTTGTTTATTTTTGCTTTTATCTCAAAAATATACAAGCAACTCCTACAGCTCAACTCCAGAAAAATAAATGACCCAATCAAAAAATGGGCCAAAGAACTAAATAGACATTTCTCCAAAGAAGACATACAGATGGCTAACAAACACATGAAAAGATGCTCAACTTCACTCATTATCAGAGAAATGCAAATCAAAACCACTATGAGGTACCATTTCACGCCAGTCAGAATGGCTGCTATCCAAAAGTCTACAAGCAATAAGTGCTGGAGAGGGTGTGGAGAAAAGGGAACCCTCTTACACTGTTGGTGGGAATGTAAACTAGTATAGCCACTATGGAGAACAGTGTGGAGATTCCTTAAAAAACTGGAAATAGAACTGCCTTATGATCCAGCAATCCCACTGCTGGGCATACACACTGAGGAAACCAGAATGGAAAGAGACACGTGTACCCCAATGTTCATCGCAGCACTGTTTATAATAGCCAGGACATGGAAGCAACCTAGATGCCCATCAGCAGATGCATGGATAAGAAAGCTGTGGTACATATACACAATGGAGTATTACTCAGCCATTAAAAAGAATACATTTGAATCAGTTCTAATGAGGTGGATGAAACTGGAGCCTATTATACAGAGTGAAGTAAGCCAGAAAAAAAAAAAAAAAAACACCAATACAGTATACTAACGCATATATATGGAATTTAGAAAGATGGTAACAATAACCCTGTGTATGAGACAGCAAAAGAGACATTGATGTATAGATCAGTCTTATGGACTCTGTGGGAGAGGGAGAGGGTGGGGAGATTTGGGAGAATGGCATTGAAACATGTGTAATATCATGTATGAGACAAGTCACCAGTCCAGGTTCGATGCATGATGCTGGATGCTTGGGGCTGGTGCACTGGGACGACCCAGAGGGAGGGTATGGGAAGGGAGGAGGGAGGAGGGTTCAGGATGGGGAGCACGGGTATACCTGTGGAGATTCATTTCGATGTTGGGCAAAACTAATACAATATTGTAAAGTTTAAAAATAAAATAAAATTTAAAAAAATTAAAAAAAATAAAATAAAATAAAAAAGATAACAGAAATTTAAACAAATGGTGAGTTAATCAAGAGATCATCAGCATTGGGTCACTTGTTCCATGCTATCAGCAATATCCCATCTGTCTACTTTACCATCTTAGTTTGTTGACTTTTCATATTCATGATTTTACCTCATTGTCAGAAAATGGCTGCTGTAGCACCATATAAAACTAAAGTAGGAAGTGGACGAAGGTGTGATAGTGAAAAACCTCTTTTCCTATAATGGAACTCTCTTTCTTCTAACAAAGGAAAACACTTTCTCCAGGAGCTCCCCAGAAAACTTCCCTTTCCATCGCATTGGCCAGCATTAAGTGACATGATGATACTTAACTGTAAAGGAAGTTGGGGAAAAAAGCAAGTCTTCAGCTTTTTTCCATCCTTTTTAGGGCAAGATTAACAAGGGAGATAGAAACGACTCCCAAACCAGTGTGTTATCAAACCAGTAGTTTCTGCCACAGTGTGAGTGAGGCACATCTGGAGCATTCCTAACCATACAAGTACTGTGACCAGTGATTTGTGACCTTACACTCATTTAATTGGTCAGTGTTGGCATTAATCATATAGAAGTGGGTCACATGTTGGAGGGTGTGAAGTTTCTGCCCTGTTGCTCATGAGTTTTGAAAACTCTTCCCAGGGTAATTAATAGACTAATAATTGGCTTATCTGTTTCCACTAGAGTTGTAATAAGCCAAAATATTTTTTCATAACCTAAGATTGGGCAGTATATCCTCAAGTTTCCAAAATCAGCTGAACTCTATGCAGCTGATTTGCCTTTACATTTTTTTTGAAGCTTATGTCAATTATAGCTTATGTGGTATGGATGGCACCAGCCATGTAATTTGTGAAGCTTGCCGCAAAATAAAAATGTAGGCCTCCTTATTCAAAAATTATTAAGAATTTCAAGATGGCACAGCAAAGCACCAAGGCAAGCACAGGGCCGAGCATAAGCCATTGCACAGATTACATATCTACAAAGCTGGCAGGAGCTGAGGGCAGCTGGTTGGCTACTGAAACCTAAACTTAGAGGAGGCAGAACATAAGAGGTGGGCCATAGGTGCAGGATCTGCTCCTCAAAGGGGCAGCGTGGTGGTTGAGTCCATACTTTTGAATAGGCCTTCTGTATATTCTAACCCTAATGCTGCTGCTTAATTACTCAATGATTTTAAAAATGTTTTTACCCTTTCAAAAATTCAGTGCCCTTGTCTATAAAAGGATGATGATGATATTTTTTGCATACATGGTTGAAAAGAAAAAATGAAATGATAGATGCTATGTCCTTGTTATAATACATCCCTGGTATGTACTATGCTATGATCTTAATGAAGGGTTGCCATGACCTGTGAATTTTGCTGACCTCAAAACTCAGTTTTACCATGTTAGAAGATACTAGACTCTAGGGGACAGATCCTTGCATATTAGACTCACAGGAGAATGATTTCTGAATTGGAATGTCTTTTTCTTCACATGTAAAGAGTTGACTGGACTTGGAATGACATTGAACATCAGCTCTTATTCAGAATCCAGTTAGGAAATGATTCTTAGATTAGTAGATTGCTTTGAACACAGAATCAGTGCTTTCTTCAAATGCATGTGTTTTGACATTTCCAAGGCCAAATACATGGAAATCTTTCAAATGTAGCCAAGATTTTCTTTTTGTAGGACTTGGGAGAACCTTTAGTGTGTTTATTAGTTCTGTGAATTCCCAAGAGGATTTCCAAACTTCCCCAAGCATGCATGATGGGATCAGTGTGTGGATTCACTTTGGTAATCACTTAACATAAACAGGGTCATGTTTTCTATGTGAGCACAGGTACGTGTAAACTACTGTCAGCCTACCCAGTAGGAGAAAGCTGCATTTGAAGTGCTCTCAGCAAAAATCCAACCTCAAAGGTAGTTATTCAGACCTTTTGAACGTGCCTCTTATAATCCACACCATGCTGCTGCTAAGTCGCTTCAGTCGTTTCCGACTCTGTGCGACCCCATAGATGGCAGCCCAGCAGGCTCCCCTGTCCCTGGGATTCTCCAGGCAAGAACACTGGAGTGGGTTGCCATTTCCTTCTCCAATAATCCACACCATAGGATTTATTAATTTTTAAAAGAGAAATAGGAATGCTTTCAGTACAGTTCAGTTGCTCAGTCGTGTCTGACTCTTTGTGACCCCATGAATCACAGCATGCCAGGCCTCCCTGTCCATCACCAACTCCCGGAGTTTACTCAGACTCATATTCATTGAGTCAGTGATGCCATCCAGCCATCTCATTCTCTGTCGTCTCTTTCTCCTCCTGCCCCCAATCCCTCCCAGCATCAGAGTCTTTTCCAATGAGTCAACTCTTCACATGAGGTGGCCAAAGTACTGGAGTTTCAGCTTTAGTATCATTCCTTCCAAAGAAATCCCAGGGCTGATCTCCTTCAGAATGGACTGGTTGGGTATCCTTGCAGTCCAAGGGACTCGCAAGAGTCTTCTCCAACACCACAGTTCAAAAGCATCAATTCTTCAGCGCTCAGCTTCTTCACAGTCCAACTCTCACATCCATACATGACCACAGGAAAAACCATAGCCTTGACTAGACGGACCTTTGTTGGCAAAGTAATGTCTCTGCTTTTGAATATGTTGTCTAGGTTGGTCATAACTTTCCTTCCAAGGAGTAAGCATCTTTTAATTTCATGGCTGCAATCACCATCTGCAGTGATTTTGGAGCCCCCCAAAATAAAGTCTGACACTGTTTCCACTGTTTCCCCATCTATTTCCCATGAAGTGGTGGGACCGGATGCCATGATCTTCGTTTTCTGAATGTTGAGCTTTAAGCCAACTTTTTCATTCTCCACTTTCACTTTCATCAAGAGGCTTTTGAGTTCCTCTTCACTTTCTGCCATAAGGGTGGTGTCATCTGCATATCTGAGGTTATTGATAATTCTCCCGGCAATCTTGATTCCAGCTTGTGCTTCTTCCAGCCCAGCGTTTCTCATTATGTACTCTGCATAGAAGTTAAATAAGCAGGGTGACAATTTACAGCCTTGATGTACTCCTTTTCCTATTTGGAACCAGTCTGTTGTTCCATGTCCAGTTCTAACTGTTGCTTCCTGACCTGCATACAGATTTCTCAAGAGGCAGGTCAGGTAGTCTGGTATTCCCATCTCTTGAAGAATTTTCCACAGTTTATTGTGATCCACACAGTCAAAGGCTTTGGCATAGTCAATAAAGCAGAAATAGATGTTTTTCTGGAACTCTCTTGCTTTTTCCATGATCCAGCAGATGTTGGCAATTTGATCTCTGGTTCCTCTGCCTTTTCTAAAACCAGCTTGAACATCAGGAAGTTCACAGTTCATGTATAGCTGAAGCCTGGCTTGGAGAATTTTGAGCATTACTAGCATGTGAGATGAGTGCAATTGTGCGGTAGTTTGAGCATTCTTTGGCATTGTCTTTCTTTGGGATCGGAATGAAAATTGACTTTTACAGTCCTGTGGCCACTGCTGAGTTTTCCAAATTTGCTGGCATATTGAGAGCAGCACTTTCACAGCATCATCTTTCAGAATTTGGAATAGCTCAACTGGAATTATATCACCTCCACTAGCTTTGTTCGTAGTGATGCTTTCTAAGGCCCACTTGACTTCACATTCCAGGATGTCTGGAAATGCTTTATTAATTGTTAAAATTAGTGATGTTCAGCTATGTTAAGGGCCAGAATGATTGTATGGCCCCACCTATCCTGTGAATAAAGTGTATGAATCAGGGGAGCCAGTCACCTAATCTCTTTGGTTCTCTACGCTCGCACTTCATGGGGGGCTCTGTCACTTGGCACAACCCTATAGTGGCTGGATCAGCCCCCAGAGGACTATGGTCTCAGCCTGTCTTAAGCAGAGTGAACATTTTATGAAAGGGACTTATGCAACAACTTCAAGGCAGACTGGGATCTCCCAGGGTTTACACGAAAAATAGGCATTTCCATACTTTGTGTTTATCTGCTATTACATATATGACTTCCCTGGTGGCTCAGACAGTAAAGAATTTGCCTGCAATGCAGGAGACCTGAGTTTGATCCCTGGCTAGGAAAGATCCCCTGAAGAAAGGAATGGTTACCCACTCTAGTATTCTTGCCTGGAGAATTCCATGGACAGAGGAGCCTGGCAGCCTAAAATCCATGAGGTCACGAAGAGTCGAATACGAATGAGTGACTAACACTTTCCTTCATATGTGTTTGGCAGAGCTTGGTCTAAGGCTTGCTTGCATAAGGACTCTTACTCAGCAGTAGAGATGTAAGGTGGAGGGTACACCTGAAAGCTGAAAATCTTTATGCAAACAGTCCAACCATTTTGTGTGGCCAAATGGGCTGAGGGGCAATTTGCCATTGAAATGCTTTCTTTGCAGTACAGTTCACAGAACTAATGTTCTCAGGAACACACTTTGGGAAAGTCTTGAGTTAATTTACAAGCAGAGAGTTAATTTCTTAGGTGATATTCCCATCAGTCTAGAATAGATGGGGACAGTTGATCTAGTCCGTCTCTGGTTGTTTATATTTTGATTTTCTGATCTGTGATGTCATGTATCAGAAAAGTGTTGGGAAAGCATCACAATGAAATCCCATTTGATTCTATGTTTAGCAAACTACTTTAATTGAAAAGAATAAAATAGAGGAAGTTTGGGGAAAATAGAAGACATGATCATTTCACACTCTTACACTCATAACAGATCTGTGGATGAGAAATGAAGCACTGTGGCATCATCTGGGTATTTCTATATGTTTAAGTGCTTTCTTCTGATGGAGTGACATTTAGAGGACAGACTAAAAATTGCACTCTCAGAAGCATGATGCTGTGAGACACATCCTAAGATAGAAAGCTCTTTGTGGTGAGAAAATTCACTGCTTTTCTGTGGCATCTATAACCAGCACACATCTAGTCATCAAAAGGAGAGCTGCATGGAATAAATAGAGTAGTTGACTTCTGCCCAAATCCTTTTGAAAAAGAGGAAGTGGAGCCTTTCTGCTCTTTGGCACACAAAAGCACATTGCTTTATAATGAATTCCACAGAAGAAGCAAAATCCAAACAAAGCAACATCTTTTGCCCTAACCTCCATACAATGTAAGTGAGATTCCAAGTATGCAAATAGTGGGAGGGAAGAAATGCATGCTGGCTACCCCAGTTACTGGAGACTGTGGCAGAACATGAGTTGCGATTGCCCACGAGTTGGACGATTGATGTGCGCCACTTTTGTTCTTTCTCCTGTTCCTTAATGTTTGCTCTCAGTCTAATCTCTGCTCTTTCTTTGATTATTTCTCTTTCTGTAAAAGGTGTGGTGCTGTTCTAAGAACTGAATCCAACCCCCTGCAGCCCAGGCAATCAGGGTGAAATGTAACAACAGTTCTCTTTATCTGGGCCAGTCATTTCTTTTTAGACATCAGGAAGGTTTTTCTTATATCCATCCTGAACTTGGTTTTGAAAGCAAATCTATCTCCAACCATTTACTCTTATGGTCCAGGTGAGAGTGGAATCAGTGCCATTTTAGAGCAATTTCTGTGAAGTGCAAACTCCTGAGGCTACAAGCCTTTTCCCCAACTCCATCCCTCTGACTGAATCCTTACAGTGTTATCAGTTTATCAGTCTAACTGCTCTCCCCACCTCACTCCCCCCATAACACACTATTAGGCAGGGGCCTTGTTTAATTTTCTTTACATCTCCAACTCCCTCTACCCCTTCCCAGTGCCCAGGCTAGTATTCCATCCAAGCAGGCTCTAGATGTTTGTTGGCTACTTAAATACTTCTGGAGGACTGTTTAGGGCGCTACTGAGGAGGCAGGAAAATGACTTTGCTGGAGCTCCGCATGAGGGTAGGAGCGTCATTCTCTAGGCTGGAATGAAGTATAGTGGGAGGATGAAGGATGTTTGCAAAACTGTGGGTGGAAGGCACTAGGGAAAAAAGAAATGCAGAAGGGAATTTTGTGGTCTGTTTTTGGAGTTAAATTCGTCAAGATTGTATAAACCTCACGACATCAAAAGTGATACCGCCTCCTAAAAGTCTTGGACTGTACTATCCAACATGATAATTGGTAGCCACATGTAGCTATGTACACTCAAATTACTTGAAATTAAACAAAAATAATTCAGTTTTTGAGTCACACTAGCTATGTTTCACACGCTCAACAGCCATATGAGACTCACGACTGCTGTATAGGAGAGCAGAGATGTAGAAATTCCATCATCCCAGAAAGTTCTTTTGGACAGCCCTGCTCTAGCAGTTGATAGTATGTTCATTTTGGTTCCCTCTTTGTTTACTCATCCTACAGTATTAACCGAGTGCCTACTTTGTTCCTGGCAATGCTCTCAGCAAAACATGAAATGGCTAAGAGTCCAGACTCTGAAACAGTGGGTTCAACTGCTCACTTACTGTGAGACCTTGGACAAGTCACTTAACCTCCCTGTGCTTTAATTTAACCAGCTGTAAAGTGAACATAAAAGTGATCTTGTAGGTTTGTTATGAGAATTAAATTGGTGTGTATGTATATGTGTACTTGTGTGACTATGTATATAAATGTGTGTACATGTGTGTATCTATATATGTGAGTGTATATATATGTATGTATGTGTAGATGTACATATACATTTATTTTCATGTGTGCCTTAAATCAGTTTCTGATGCATATTCAGTGCTTGGTAAGACGGAGCTCTTAGTAGTGGTATATATTTATTACAAAACAAAAACACCTATGATTTCTGCTATCATAAACAAAAACAGATCAACGAAACAACTATGATCAACAAAAACAACTATGACTTCTGCTGTCCTGGAATTTACCAGCTAGTGGGAGCAGCAGACAACAAATCACTATACAAGTTAATAATTACAAACTGTATCAAGGGTTGCAAAATAATGAATGGGATGAATCAACAGAGAATAATAATGGAAAAGCTACATAGAAAACTTCTCATTTAAGCTAAAAAAAAAATAAAATAAAGAGGAGAAATGGCCGCTATGAAAAGGGAGGGGAGAGAACTATGGAAAGTATACTAAAGCAAAGGAAAGTACACTGTGAAAGAGGACAGGGAATTCCCTAGTGGTCCAGTGGCTAAGACTCCCACTGCAGGGGTGCTGGGTTTGATCCCTGATTAGGGAACTAGATCCCACATACTGAAAAAAAAAGGTTCCACATGCTGCAACTAAGACCCAGCACAGCCAAATAAATAAATATTTTAAATAAAAGAGGTCAGTGTGACTAAAACAGACCAGGCCATGGAGGAGGTTTAGATAAGTTTGGAAGAAGAGATAAAATTCAGCCAGTTCATACAGGACTGAAGCCAGTGGTAGAAATTATGTGCCAAGGGTAATATATTATTATTATATATAAAATGATCACTCTGGGAGTTGTGTGAGGCACATGTTGGAGGGGTAGCAGGAATGAGAGTCTATTAGAAGACTATTTTAGTAGACTGGGAGAGGGGGAGTAATTTAGATTCAGGCATTAGACAGGGATGTGGAGAGAGATGGTCAATGTCTGGATGCAGTTGATAGAAAGAACCCATGGGACTTGCTGATGGATTACATGTGGTCGATGAGGGAGGCATCCAAGCTGATGCTCAGGGTTTTTACTTGATTAACTAGGTCAGTGGTAGGTTTATTTACTAAAATAAAAAAGATCTATAAAGAACCTTTTTGAGAAAAACTAACTATATCTACTTGATGACAAGCAGTCTGCTAGAGATGGAAGTCTGGTATCCAGATGAAAGCCTGGGCTGGCAATAGACACACAGGCATCATTAGCTCATAGACGATATTTAAGAGTTTGAATAAGAGATTAACCTCTAGAATGATGGATCTAGAAACACAGCAAACATTCTCCCCAGTGACCATTTAACTAAAGAAAATTGTATATAGTCTCTGATAACTTTCCTAAGGGCAAACAGCAATTAGAGCAATATTCATTCAAGTAAATTTAGTAAATCTTAGTAAGAACAGTGAGAGTCTTTGACGTTTGAGCCAGCTATATCTTCAGAATCACCATGTGAGGGGCAGGCTGCCAGCATTTTTCATCTTTCTTCAAAAGTCCTGTGTTGCAGGACCTTTATTCAGAAAGAATAGGGCCTCTAGTCCTCCACCTAGGAAATATCCATTAAATACAAATGAACGCAGTAAAAGAGAAACAGAAGAACAAAGAGATTTGAGACATAAAACCAAAAGCAAACTGTCAGATGTAAATTCAACCATATTAGTAATACGGTTTATGGATGATACTAAAATATGGATCATCACACAGTCCAACTGAAAGGCAGATTATCAGATTAGGTTGAAAAAGTAACATGATCTGACTATTTGCTGTGTACAGGAGGCATTTTAGATTCAAAGATACAAACAGCTTGAAAGCAAAAGGATGAAAAAAGATACACCATGAAAATAGCAACTGTAAGCAACTTGAAATAGCTATAC
Organism: Bos grunniens; assembly: GCF_055505025.1. NCBI lineage: Eukaryota > Metazoa > Chordata > Mammalia > Artiodactyla > Bovidae > Bos > Bos grunniens. The sequence continues at coordinate 36,826,938 of NC_141186.1, forward strand.
TAATAGCAGATAAAATAGACTTTAAAACAAGTTCTGGAAATGGGTGAGACCACCCAAGGAGAAAGTAGTGCTAGAGAAGAAGAGAGAGCTTGGGTGGAACTTGGGCAATTTTCAAGTTTAGTGGTAGGACAGAGGGGAAGGATCATGAAAAGGAGACTCCCAAGCTATAATAATTTTCCAGGCTTTTATAGATCATGATATCATACAAGTACACACTCTAGAATCCTTTAGCATCAGCCCTAAGAACACATGCAGTTGAACTGATCCACTCACTCTTTTCCCTGCCCCAATTTGACAAATAAGGAAAGACTGAGCAGTGACTTCCCAAAGTCAGAGAAACATAGTAACAGAGTTGAGACTTAAAAGGTCATGTGTGTATGTGTGTGTGTGTCCACAAGCACCGCTTCCCATACAGCAGTCCTAGAGATGCTTTGTCTTACTTTTTCCTTCTCACATACTGTCTTTTGTTGTTTTGAGAGCTCCACTGTAGTATTGTAGGGGTGTAGCCAGCTTGGGACCCTGATAGTAAGTTGTCAAGATTTTAAATCAATGATACAAATTGGGTTGATTTGATATTCATCATGTCTTTGTAGATGACTGTTTAACTTTCTGCAATTTTGGTTTCATCATCTGTGAAGTGAAATTCTCTGAGGGAGACACTCAGACTGGAGGTATAATTACTAGGAATAAATGAGGAGCACAGATCTCTTAGAGCTTACCTGTATTTCAGGAGCTCATCAAATTGGTTTAGAATCCATGGTCTCTGTTCCATCTTTTGAAGGCACCATAAAACTTTCAAGACATAAAACTTATGCAGTGGGAACTTACCTCTATGGGTAAAAAAGCAGCAATTTTGCAGAGTCCAGTAAAAACATCACAATATGTTTCAGATGCCAAAGAAGAGCCATCACAAAAATTTCCAGTTTCCAGCAGCAATTATAACTATAATATAGGATTACTTAGCATCTGAAAGATGAAAGTGTTACTCAGTTGTGTCCAACTCTTTGTGACCCCATGGACTGTATAGCCTGCCAGGCTCCTCTGTCTGTGGAGTTCTCCAGTCAAGAATACTGGAGTGGGTAGCCATCTCCTTCTCCAGGGGATCTTCCCAACCCTGGGATTGCACCTGGGTCTCCTGCATTGCAGGCATATTCTTTACCATCTGAGCCAACAGGGAATTCCCACTCCAGTACTCTTGCCTGGCAAATCCCATGGATGGAGCAGCCTGGTAGGCTGCAGTCCGTGGGGTCGCTAACAGTCAGAAACGACTGAGCGACTTCACTTTCACTTTTCACTTTCATGCATTGGAGAAGGAAATGGCAACCCACTCCAGAATTCTTGCCTGGAAAATCCCAGGGACGGGGGAGCCTGGTGGGCTGCCGTCTATGGGGTCGCACAGAGTCGGGCACGACTGAAGCGACTTAGCAGCGGCATGGGGCTAACATACAACCATGGTCTTGACATGAAAATGCCAGTGATCCTATCGTACCCAGAAAAAAATGTGTTTGTTGGCATTTAAACATGTTATAACTTAAAATGTCTAAAGGCATTTAATAAATACCCTTATATGTTGTTTACTTGGGTAAGCCATCTAGTCAGACCCTCTTGTCCTCAGGATGTCAATGAGAATTCAGTGTGGATAAGCTTAGTTTATATTCTTCATAACTGTCTCCTTGGTGTTCACTATGATGAGAATCTGATCCCAGTGTTACCCAGGTAGAATCTGGTCAGTATGTTTTTAAAAAATCTATTACATGAACTAGATTTTTGGAATAAGAGATAAAAATCACTTTTAAAATAAGATATCAAAATCATAGTATCATTGAGACAACTCTTCTCAGAATATGGGCAATGATACAGGAGATTAGGTGGTTTGGGAAACCACAGGACCCGTACTGGGGTCCCAAGCATAGAGTCCAGCACAATTTGCAAATGCAGAGTGACTTCAGTTTGGGCCATTTTTCAGTTTTATTTAGCAAGTTTTCAGTGGGCACTTCCTGTTGCCGATACTGTAAGATCAGTATATATTAGATATAAAATATAAAAATAAATAAACAAATATATAATATTATATTTATATAATATATTTATATAATATAATAAATTATAAATATAATAATTTATATAATATATATAATATATTTATATAATGTTTATATAATATAAAATATTGATATAATTAAATATAATATTTAAATAATATTTATAATATACAAAATATAAATGATATATAAATATTATATATTTATATATTTTGTATGTATTTATAGAAAATATGTTAATAATAAAAATAATATATTTATATATTAAATATAAATATATAATATATAAATAAAATATAATATGTATAAATATATAATATATATAAACAGGATATAATACTGTTATATTACTCAGAACATACACTAGCTTATGGCATTGCACTGGACTCTGGAGTTAGAGTTTAACTCATAGTTTTCATTTCCAGGCATCTGGAAAGAGTTTACTATGCTCAGTGGAAGACAGAGATTTGGGTGATTCTGGGTACATTTTTTAAAAAATTATTTTCAGTGAAAGAAAGAAAATTATATCTGGGGTAGAAGTCTCTGTTTTCATGTTGAAGAGATTTTTAAGATATAGACAAATCTATTTATTCATGTATTTAATTGAGGTATAATTGATTTGCAATGTTGTGTTAATTTCTACTGTACAGCAAAGTGACCCAGTTATACACATATATACATTTTAAAAATATTCTTTCCATTAACCCAGGGTATTGAATATAGCTACCTCTGGTATACAGTAGGACCTTCTTTATATTCTATATGTAATAGTTTGCATCTAATAACCCCAAACTACTACTCCGTTCCTCCTCCATCCCTCTCCACTCATGGCAACCGTAAATCTGTTCTCTATGTCTGTGAGTCGGTTTCTGTTTCATAGTTTCACTTGTAGCATATTTTAGATTCTACATGTAAGTGACATATGATATTTGTTTTTCTCCTTCTGACTTACTTCACTTAGTGTGATAATCTCTAGTTGCATATATGTTGCTGCAAATGGCATTATTTTGTTATTTTTTGTGGCTGAGAAGTATTCCGTTGTATATGTGTATCACATCGTCTTTATCCTCTCATCTGTTAGTGGACGTTTAGGTTGTTCCTATGTCTTGGCTTTTGTGAATAGTGTTACAGTGAACTAGGAGTACACATATCTTTTTGAATTATAGTTTTGTCTGGATGTATGTCCAGGAGTGGGATTGCTGGATCATATGGCAACTCTATTTTTAATTTTTAAGGAATGTTTCCCGTAGTGGCTACACAAACGTATATTCCCACCAACAGTACATGAAGGGTTCTCTTTTTGGACAAGTCTAGAGTAGTTAGCAGAGCAGGCAATGACACCCCACTCCAGTACCCTTGCCTGGAAAATCCCATGGATGGAGGAGCCTGGTAGGCTGCAGTCCATGGGGTCGCGAAGAGTTGGGCATGACTGAGCGACTTCACTTTCACTTTTCCCTTTCATGCATTGGAGAAGAAAATGGCAACCCACTCCAGTGTTCTTGCCTGGAGAATCCCAGGGACAGAGGAGCCTACTGGGCTGCCGTCTATGGGGTCGCACAGAGTCGAACACGACTGAAGTGACTTAGCAGCAGCAATAGCAGTAGAGTAGTTAGATGACTGAGCAACTTCACTTTCACTTTTCACTTTCATGCATTGGAGAAGGAAATGGCAACCCACTCCAGTGTTCTTGCCTGGAGAATCCCAGGGACGGGGGAGCCTCGTGGGTTGCCATCTATGGGCTCGCACAGAGTCGGACACGACTGAAGTGACTTAGCAGCAGCAGCAGAGTAGTTAGGTATGAAATAGAGTGATCTTGTCATTGACAGTATTCTCCATTTAACACTCTCAGTGAAGTAAACTGGATTTCTTAAAGAAATTTCTTAGAGGAAATTGCCTTCTCTCAGTTTAAGTTGCCTATAGGCTTCCCTGGTGGTTCAGATGGTAAAGAATCTGCCTGCAGTGTGGGAGACCTGGGTTTGATCCCTGAGTTGGGAGGATCCCCAGGAAAAGGGATTGGCAACCCATTCTAGTATCCTTGCCTGGAGAATTTCATGGACAAAGGAGCCTGGTGGGCTATAGTCCACGGGGTTGCAAAGAGTTGAATACAACTGAGCAACTAATACTTTCATACTTTCAATGAAGAATAAGGATCATCATTACTACTTGGAAAAGTAGAAGACATCAGTAGGGCAGAACAATCGAAAGAAAAGTTACTCTTAAATTTTATTGCCATTATCCATAGTATTGCATTTTAGATGTTTTTCTGTGTAACTAATCAGCTTTTCAATTAAACCTGACAGCTGCTATTCAAAAAGTGAAAATAAATTTACTTACATTCATAGGTAACATTTTTTTTTCTCACCAAGAATATATATTCTTTCCTATATATGATTTCTTCTTGTAAGTTGGCATTTGTAACTTATTAATATTATATTAAAATATAATATCCACTCTTTCTTTTATCAATGATATAATCAGCTTACCATAGTGCATTGCTTTTTGGTATAAATTAAAGGAAACAGAGTTGAATTTATTAAAATCAATTTTAAAACTATTTATTTTCATTAGAGCCTAATCTTTCTTTGAGTTTCCTTATTACATTGTAAGTCCTTTATCCCTCAGATCTCTACTCATTAACACATTAAGCCAAAAATCATTATTAAGAGTCCTGCCTCATTAAAAATTGCAAGAACTAGCTTTCCATGCTGGAATTTTACACTGAAAATAGCTTCTAGAGAAAGATAACATTTTTTTAACTGCTCATATTTCTGGCAAATAGCATCATATCACTATTGACAAGTCCCCAAATCAGAGCACCTACTAAACATGTCCATTCAACAAAAATATTATTTCATATTGTTTTTGAACAATAGACTTAAGTGCCAAAGTATATCATCTTCCCAAGTACTTTTCCCCCACCATTAACGAGTTATTCTTTCCAGTAACCCTATGACAGAGGCCGTTATGAAAGGAAGCAGAAATGGAAAAAAATTCTACAAAAAAAAGGTTGTGTCAGAGGTTACACTTTGCCAATGTCACTTTCTGTTGAGGGCAAGTGTCTTTCAATGATTTGTCTCTTTCCGATGGTCAATTACACCCCAGCATGCCTGATAAGATCAATAATACTCCTTAAATTGCTGGGGAATCTGAGGCTGGGTTGACATTTAGAAACAAAATCCTTTCCTCCTCCTTTCAGTCAAAACAATCAGTCACAGGCCTCCAAGGTGACAAGATTGGCAGAGCTATAGTTCCAGATGTCCCAGCTGGCCTTCCAGAGAGCAAAATCATCCTCGGACTCTCAGAATCACAGTCTCTTGTTTTCTAAAGGGAATGCAATTCCTAGGTTCTTAACCTTGAGTTGGATCACAGAGTCCTCCAAGCACTCAACTCAAGGTACACATGGCTCTCTCTCCAAAAATACACACAAAAAGCTTTCTGCTATTAGAGTTCATTCACAAAACTTACCTTTGTCTTCTTAACTGAGATAATACAGACCCATGAAGGTCAATTTAAATTCTCAAGTTCTTATAACTCCTAATCTGGTCTTCTTCAAATCATTCATTGGTACCTCTTGAGAGGGCTGAGGCAACCTCAGGTCTTCCTCAGCTATTCTAGGAAATGATAATACTGTGATTCTGAGAAACTTCAGGCTTATTCAGCAGTATTGGTTGAGCCCTTCTATGTGCCAAGCACTGTGTTATGCATTCTTCTCTTCCACAGCACAGGTGTCAAAACTGAAGAAGAATAAAAATGGTGGCCTTATCTTTTAATCTGACCTCTTGGTAAGGCTCCAGAGAACATTCTTCTGCCTTTTCTTTTCGTTGACAGGGATAACACACCTCTAAAACAGTTCTAACTCTACTCAGAACCACTCATGTTCCTCCACTGCTCCTAAGATCAAACCCACCTGTGCCTGGTATGGAAGGCCCATGCATGCGTGGGAAACCTACGTCCCAGTTCATCTTTCCAAACCCCTTTACTCAAGACAAACCACTTGCAGTCACTTTTTAAGAAATCATTTTTTTAAAAAAAGAAAATAGTGCTGTTATCCATTCAAACAGTTCTCACCCAGAAATTTGCTATAGTTATATTCATCCTTCAAGGCCTGCATCTTATCACCCTTCCTCCCTGAATTCTATTCTGATTACCTAACTCAAAATTCCCGTTTCTCTTCTTACTTTCTACAACTCTTATGGCTGTGCCCAGTTGGAGGCTAATGGTTAATGTTTTATCTCTTCATGCACAAATGACTTAATACCACTGATACATTTATGGTTTTTGAGGACAGCTAGCATGTCTACAGATCATTATATACCCTCTTTCACTTTATGGATTTATTCAAATGAGGACTAGCAAAAATGGCCTCTCTTTAAAGGATTCCCAAATTATTTCTGTTTTTAGTAGTTGACTCTTAACAGAGAAAACCCAGTCTATCCACATATTGAAACCCTTGAATCTGCCTTGAATGTGCATTTCCTCGGCCAAGAACACTCTCACTTTTATTTTCTTCCAGAGTCCAGAAAATCTTGGAAGCTTGCCTTACGGGGTGATGGAATAAAAAGCCAGACCAAACCAACCAGACGTGGGTTCCTTCTATAAATGTACATTCCACAGCCCAAGATAGAGCATCTTCCATTTTACTTGCCCAGCCTCTGAATGCCTCCCGGTTATAATGAAATACTTCAAAGTCTTCCAAACACCCATTTGGAAGTGACTGCCCCTGATACAAAACGATGTCCAATCGGATGTACATCATCACACAGCAGGGAGGGAGAGGCGTGGAAAGCACTTGGTCTAATCAGAAAGCCTCATCTCTCGATGAGGATTTTCTTTTTCTCATTTGTCATCTTTCTAGCCACTGAATTCTCAAGTGGCCAATTTGCTTCCTATTGGTAATCAGCTAGTTATTTTTACTCTCATTTCTCTCCCTGGAACTGTCAAACTCTTTGGAACAATTCATCACCCACAGGGGCCTAACCCTTCTGTGGCGGGAACTGGTAAGGGGGGGAGGGAAGCTATTATCCTGGAAAAGATAAGTACAAAACTATTTCACCGTTTATATTCAGTTTTTAAACAATGATTTCCCCGATGAGGTAAGTCAAATAATGACACCACTGGGTAAGAGCGAAACAATGAAAGCTTCAAGGGAAAGTGCATTAGGCAATGGAAATGCTCCCCAGCTGTGAAGTTTGTGACTCTGAAATCACTTGTTCTTAGATTGTCTTTACAACCCCACAAAGGAGCATCATCTTACATTCACAACTTACGTTGGCAGGAAGCTGTCTCTGTAAAAATTATAAACCCAGAAAGGAGAGTTTTAAATATGTATAATGCATTGGTGGTTATTCCAAAAGCAACTTTACCCCAGCAACGAGAGAAGGAAGGTAGCCTTTGAAGGTTGTTTTGTCTGTGGCAGGAAACTTTTTCTGCTAGTTCCCGCAGGTCTTCTCAATTACAGAATCTCACTTTAGTTTGTCTCTTATTCCCTTTCCTTCCAGCTTTTGCTGTGTCTGTCTGTCTCCAGTGAAATCATTTCCAAACACTGTTTTCAGGTTGCCATTTTTCTGAGTTCACATCAGGTGCCATGGAAAATTGACCCCACCACTCTTGTGAATAAAACTCTGGTGTCAGTACATTTTCTAATTACTGGGTGTCTAATTTGATCTCTTCTCAAATTTCCCTCAGTCCTTCAGAAGAACCTAATATCAATCCCTCCAGGCTGGCTGTGCTCACTGGAGCCAAAAGTTTACATTTCTGAAGTCCACGTTCAGCTTTAAGAAAGATGTTAGTGTGACATAAATTGGCATTTTCTGGGCACTTCCTTGGCTCGTAGCAAACTCTTTATTCCTTGGAAGGAAGCAGAGTGTTGAGCAGCCCTTCTGGCTATTTCCTTAGAGACTCTCTGAATCGGGGCAGCAGCAGTGTGATATGAATCTTGAAATGTTTATCTTCCTCCACCGTTTTTCATGTCTCAGACCCTTTCTTGTGTCTCTTCTGTTTCATATAAACATCCACACATGTAACTTCACTTTTAGGTGTGTGCCTCTGTAAGGAGAATCGAAAGAGACTGAGAAAGCACGTTTACATACCCCTTGTCGAGTTTGCTGGCTTTTCATCTGCTAATTCCCTCCACGCATGGCTATTCTCACAATGGGTGATATCACCCAACAGCTGTCCTGGACTGGAAACTAAAATACTTGTAGAATTTCAGCCTTTTGTCTTACCTACTAAAATCTCTCTTTTTTCCAAAATACCAAAACAGTACAAAAATGGTTGGCTGGCTTCAGTGAAACATTATTCCTGTGACTTTATATAAATTGTTTTATAGCCTGTTCTCTTCATGTTTCTTGGTAATTATCCCTAATTCTAAATTTGCCTTCAAGAATCATGAACAGCGATGTTATTGACATGAGTCCTTATATTTGGCATTTGGTGAAACAGCAAAATTGTTTTTGTAAAAATCGGTTTTCCATCTGCCATGTGTGAGTAGAAAATGAGTGGAGAGAAGCAACACTTTTCCTGCCCCATGTCCCCTGGTTGACCTGAATGAGAACTTTAATATCTGACATGATCCATATGTGTTGATTAGCATCTGGATTGGCTGAATACCATAAGTAGAGATCTCTGGGCCTCCTTCTGCATAATTACTCTGGTTATTTACTCGTGTCGCTTGGTCCTACTCCTCTAAAAATAGCAGGTTCCTTTCTTCATCACCAAAACTTACTTCATCACTACAATCGTGATTTTTTTTTTAAGACAAATCTACTTTCCTAACTGTTCTCCCATTCTCTTGGGTCTCCATCCTTATCACAATATCCTGTTCCCTGGCCCTTTCCTCTATTTTGGGGCATTGTGTTAACTACTTACTCCCAAAGAAGGGTGAGAAAACCTCCATGGAGCAGCAATTCTAAAATCCACAGACTACCAGCAGTTCACCATGTTGTACAGACATTGTATACAGCTCAACACATTTTCATAAACTAAAAACATCTCTTTGACCAGTGCCCAGCTCAGGAGGGAACATGTACGAACTTTCCTAGCCACTGGACAGAATAACGTCTATTGAAAATAATAAGCAAGAATTGAACCTATATTTTGCCTATCTCTTTATTCTACTTTTAATCCTGTTTATTGTTCTTACAAATGTATTGACCAGTGAGTGATTAGAAATAAATAACCAAACAAAATCAAATCAAACAACAGAACGGGCCCTTTACCTCTGCTTGTCTGAGAAAAACCAAGCTAGAGGATGTAAGATGCCTATCAGATTTTGTGAGTGGTTAGTTGCTAACTTCAGCATGCCTGTGAGGACCCGTAGTTCCCACGGGGCCCCGCTGTCCTGAACACGTAGGATAATACTGTACAAGGAACTCATGCACCAGAAACCGTCTCCCACTATCAAAGCGCCTTTCCTTGGATTTAGAGTCACCACAGCGTTTTTGTTCAGGGTCCTCAAAGTGTTGCCTTCTCTGGGGTCCCTGCTTGCAGACATCACACTTGAACTTCACTAGAGTACATTTTCCTTTTTGGAGCCCAACATCACTTGTGAAGGTGACAACATGGTCTATACCATAAAAATGATTGTTCTGGTTCTAATATAGAAGCTGACACACAAGACTGGACTTTTCCTCTTCTCGTGCCAAGATTGTCTGCAGATTGTCAGACAGGATTGTCAGAATTTCCTGTTGTGAATGGGTACAGGCTGTGATACGGCCATTCTAGGACTTCCAGTGGTAGTAAGAGGAAAATTATGAACCAACTCCCCTGGAGAGGAAGTTCCTATTGAAACAGCAGTCCGGTCAGCAGGCGCAAGCATGGTAGCTGCCTCCTTCCTACCAGGAATAGCCCCACCTCTACAGCTGCTGACTTTCCCATTGCAGGGTCTGTGAATTCATCACACCAAGAGGCTTGGCAGAAGCAGCATTTGGCATATTCACACAAATTGGGAAGGAATCAGCTACGTGCATTTTCCTGGAAGGCAGGATTTCCCTTGCTCGTTGCTTGTATCTTCAGTTTACAACAAATGTCCTGAAAATGGGACACATATGATATCATAAGTCTTCTATAATTTCAAAGAACAAGTGACCCAAGCCTCATTCTCATTTCCCCTTCTTCCAGAAATTGATTGTTGGATACACAGATGATACAGCTGGAAGGCCCCATACATATCCGCTAACAAGTCCCCCTCCCATCTTACAGGCTGAGACTGAAGCCTGGAAAATGTGTATGACTTGCCAAATATGAGATTCAAACAACACAGATTGGATTTTAGGGTTTTATGTTTTAATTTTGGTTTTTTATTTGGGGGGGAGGGGTGGGTAAACTATTGGTACAAATACAGTATACTTACAGAAAAGGCAAATCATCACTGTGAAACTCAACAGATTTTCTTAAACTGAGATACCCATATAACCACATAACCAGCACCCTGAGCAAGAAGCTAAGCAATCCTAATACTTCCCAAAGCCTCTATAATGTACTGTACCTCTGCTCCCTCCCAAGGGTAACCACTATCCTGCCTTCTAATATCATGTCTTGTTTTTGCCTATTATTAAAGGTCATATAAATGGAATTATATAGTGTGTTGTTCTTGCACCTGGCTTCCTTCAGCTCTATATTGGTGAGATTCATTCACGTATTTGCGTATAGTTTTATTTATTTATTTATTTGACTGTGCCAGGTCGTAGCTGTGGCATGTGGGGTCTAGTTCCCTGACCAGGGATTGGACCTGGGTGCCCTGCATTGGAGTGTGGAGTCTTAGCCACTGGAGCAGTAAGGAAGTCTCTGTGTAGTCTTAATGCGCTGATTTTAATTTACGTGTAACATTCTTTCCCGTGAGTATAGTACATTGCATATATTTTCAACAGCTGGTAGACATTTAGATCATTTCCAGTTTGGGGCTTTTATGACTAGTAGTGCTAAGACCATTTCTGTACATGTCTTTTGGTGAATATATATATAATAGAATTGGAGTTGACTCACGCTCTCTGATGATCTAGTGGTTAGGATTAGGTGCTCTCAGGGCCATGGTCCAGTCCAATTCCTGGTCAGGGAAGCCTTTCTTCTTGGGCTTCCCTGGTGGCTCAAACCGTAAAGAGTCTGCCTGCAATGTAGGAGACCTGAGTTCAATCCCTGGGTCAGGAAGATCCCCTGGAGAATGAAATGGCAACCCATTCCAGTATTGTTGCCTGAAGAATCCCACAGACAGAGAAGCCTGGCAGGGTTAGGTTATGGGGTCATAAAGAGTTGGACATGACTGAGCAACTAACACATACAGAGTTTAATGCCTAATGATACTCTCAAAAGATGATGAGAAGGGAAATGAACCAACTTTATGCAAGTTCTTGTGCTAGAGAGACTGTCAATGTACCACTCTGTGCCAGCTGTCAAAAGAGGACTATTTGAGGAATATGGTAGCCACATGACAGTTACCAATAAGCATTTACGATTGAGACAGTTTGCAAGGACTCTCAAAAGCCAAAATAGTCACTTGACATTTCATTAATATAAAAATCTGTTCTTTAATTTGCTTTTATTTTTACTTATTTTTATTTACAGAAAGTGAAAGTGTAAAAGTGTTAGTCACTCAGTCGTGTCTGACTCTTTGCAACCCCTGAAGCCCACCAGGCTCCTCTGTCCATGGGATCCTCCACACAAGAATGCTGGAGTAGGTAGCTATTCCCTTCTCCAGGGGATCTTCCCAACCTGGGGATTGAACCTGGGTCTCTTGCATTGCAGGCAGATTCTTTACTGTCTGAACCACCAGGGAAGCCATACATTCTCATCCTATAAACATACCTCACAAAACAATACTGCTAGGATGTAGATGTCATGGTTGCAAGGATCTTTGTCTATTCTGTTGATCACAAAGCAGCACCAATGCTTGGCCTAGAAGGTGCTAGACAGTATCCATAGAATGTATGAATGATGGATGGTCCTCATGGCCATTGCTCTCCAACCTTGGAGCTTCCCCAGAGGTAATCTAATCTCTGGTTCTGATGTGTGCCTTTCCCTTCCTTTTTTTAAAAACACATTTGTTTTGTGTGGGTATGTGTGATAATATCATTGGATTATACCATGCTTTATGAATTTTTTAAGTTAAGGGTATGCCAAGCATTTTTGTTGGTCAGTATATAGAGAAGGTCTATCTTTTTTGCACTGTGTAACATTCCATGATATGGATTGTTACATTTCAGCCATCTCTAAATTTTTGATACCACAAATGATGGTGTAATGAGCATTCTTATGAATATGTATAAGTGTTTCTTGATGGTAGATATGTAAAAGGGACTTATTGACTCACAGGTGGTATACATTTTTTTTTTCTAATTTTATTTTATTTTTAAACTTTACATAATTGTATTAGTTTTGCCAAATATCAAAATGAATCCACCACAGGTATACCTGTGTTCCCCATCCCGAACCCTCCTCCCTCCTCCCTCCCCATACCATCCCTCTGGGCCGTCCCAGTGCACCAGCCCCAAGCATCCAGCATCGTGCATCGAACCTGGACTGGCAACCCAATTCAGTGTCATAAGCAGATACTAACCTGCTTCTCCTTACCACTGCTATGATTGATAATATCAAATTTTGAAATTTTTGCCAAAATGATACGTGAAAAATGTCATTTAGTTTGTATTCCTATCCATATTACTGGAGTTGGGCATCTAGCCATGTGTTTGTTGCTTTAGGTTAGGGTTTGATTCAAGCCTAGACTATACGCCTGCAAAGAGCAAGTGTATAGTCTAAAACAATTTAGTGGGTGGATGAAATCCGTCAACCCCCATCAAGGCACTTACTTATGGCCATATTATACATTATTGTGGTCTTCAGGACTATGCTGCTGCTGCTGCTGCTAAGTCACTTCAGTCGTGTCCGACTCTGTGCGACCCCAGAGACGGCGGCCCACCTGGCTCCCCCGTCCCTGGGATTCTCCAGGCAAGAACACTGGAGTGGGTTGCCATTTCCTTCTCCAACGCATGAAAGGGAAAAGTGAAAGTGAACTCGCTCAGTCGTGTCCGACTCTTAGCGACCCCAGGGACTGAAGCCCACCAGGCTCCTCCGTCCATGGGATTTTCCAGGCAAGAGTACTGGAGTGGGGTGCCATTGCCTTCTTCACTTCAGGACTATAGTAATCCCATACAATCTCTGATTATATCTCTGCCTACACGCTTAGGGTATAAAGAAGTGATTTAAATATTTCTTCAACATCCCAGGGGACAAGCAGAATTTTGACCTGTCTAGTGTACTGATACAAAACTAAATCATTTGGAGACTGGACTATTTGGCTTATCTATCTTTGCTACCAAAGTGGGATCTGAGTTCTGAAAAATATCCTGTACAGGGTATGAAATTACAACTAAATCTGCAATAAGCATCCAGTTTATATTCCTGCATGTTGGGTTCACTACCCAACCTGTTCCTGACGAACATTAAGCGCAGAGAGTCTGGGGGTGAACTTACCAACTTTCAATCCTGATCTTTGCTGGTTTGCAAACCAGGATGTGTTTGTGAACCTCTGTTCCTCTGTTTTATTTTCTATCAGAATAAGACTTACTTTGTAGAATCATCAAGAGAATTAATTGATTAATAAATTAATTGATCAATAAACACAGCACAGACCCTAGCATCTACTATTCAACAAAGATTATTATTATAATTATTAATAGGGTTAGTTTTGATTGGGTCAAAGATCAGGGTTTACACTGGACCTGAGAATATGTTCAAATTCTTTTCTGGTCCTCTACTGGGGAAGAAAATCAATGTAGTGGGCCCTTCATATTCATCTATAGATGTGTGCTCACTTTGTATAGAAGTCACATTGGCCTCAGATGTTTTTATACATAGCTCCTTGCAGGTTTTTAGTCCTGAACATGCAAATGAGGACTATTTAACAGAAAGGCCCACCAGACTACTATGAGTTTTTACCTAGTGCATCAACTGATTCAAGTTTGTTCTGATCAGACTTTGGCCTCATGAGCCCTTGGCTGACATTTCTGTTTGAAACCTGACACCCTGCCAGAAAATTTCTTCAGTTTGAATGAAATGAAATGGGGAGCTTAATTCCAATAACAGAGGGACCCAGCAGGGCCGGCAGTTGTTTCAGATTTTTATTGTCCCACGAGAACTTGGCCTCCTAGGCCGTGACTCCAGACCTCTACACGTTCACCTTGCATTCAGGATAGAATAACCAGAGGCTCACAGAGGGGACGTCTGGGTGGGGTAAAGTCAAACCCCAGCTGCCTTTTTCCTTGGCTTCCTCAACTGTTTTTTGAGGTCTGATCACTCTTGGTCTTGGGGATGAGACTAATTTAATGCCAGGGCATATGCTGATGCCATTTCAGAAATGCTGGAAAGATGCCATCCTTACCACACTCACTCTAGAATGAGCCTTCCAGGGAACTCCTTCTCTGGAAATTCTGAGATTAAGATGCAGCCCTCATTAGAATCCTCTTTCTAACCAGAAGTGAGCTGGGGAGAATGTTAAGCTATTGTTATTGCATCAACCCATCACTTGTTCATTCATTTACTTACTCTCCACGTGTCTGAGGGCTTACCCAGCACCTGGCACTGTGCAGTGGATAGTGGTTAACAAGGCAGACACAGTCCTTGTGGTCCTTACATCCTACATCACCCAGTTACAGGGGGAGAAAGACACTGGACAGAGTGTGATGAATGTAAAGGAGTCACCAGTAAGGGCCCTGAGGGACTCTGGGTTTGGACTCTGGATTTGGCCTTGACTCTGCATGACCTGGATCATCACTCGCTCTGTGTGAGCCTATGTGGTCATGGGACACCATCCTCGATGCTGTTCCCAATGACAGTTTTAGCTTCAATAAGGCACCAGGGCATGCCGCCAACTCAGAGCTCTGGAGTAATTTATAAAAATCCAATTACAGTATCCCTCTTGGGGTCCCTGCCACAGGATCATGCCATAGGTGAGTCCACATTATAATGATGGTTTTCTGCATATTTCATCCTGGAGTATGGAGAAGGAAATGGCAACCCACTCTAGTATTCTTGCTTGGGAAATCCCATGGACAGAAGAGCCTGGTGGGCTACAGTTCATGGGGTCACAAAGAGTCAGACACGATTGAATGACTGAACAACACAGAAACACCCTGGAATAAACCAAACTCCAAGTTGAAACAGAGGAAGGAGAAGAAGGGGAAGAAAGAGGGGAAGGGGAAGAGAGAGAGGAGAGAGGAGAGGGGAGAGATGCTGAGTAAACAGGGATACAGGAAGAAGAGAGAGACAGGCAGAGTGTGATCCTACTGTTCTTTTTCTGGATGAATCTGGTACCAAACACCCTTCCCCTGTCAGAGAGGAAAGTTGAGTATCTGATTCAGGGTACCTGGACTTCGCCTACACTCCCCATCATTCGCCAGCCCTGACCTTGTCAAGTCATTGAACTTTTGTTGCTTCAGTTTCTGCATTTACCAAAAGAGATTTAAATCACCACATCACATTCACTGGGTTATGTCACTTGAATGAGAATAAACAAGTCAATACCCATCCGCAGTGCTTTCAAAACATAAAAAATATGTTAAATACTAGTTGTCATTGTTACACATACACATTCAATACATGTATATGCAATGGATGTAAATGACAGAATCTATACTTCTGAGTTGGCTTAGGGTCAAAGGGTAGACTGAGGCTGTGAAACCCGGGTCTCCCAGAAAGAATGGATTCAGGCATCCTTCTCCACTTCCTCATTCTCTTTCAAGTGTATTTCCATGGTGCCCCTAAATTTTCAGAGCACTCACACATTAGTCATTTCACTGTCTTGGTAGATTTGTTACTGAGTGACCAAAGGCACTCAAGTGACCCACCTCTTTTGTTCACAGACTTCCAAATGAATGTCACTTGACACGGCTGCATTGGTATCCTTGTGAGGCTGGGTAGTGGGGAGGACTGAATACATTGTGGGCTAGGAGACCTTCATTCCACATGTCAAGTCCTTTTAGACCACTGAGCTCCTGATCTCGAGAGGAAAGATAAAGTGCAGTGTGAGGGCATGACGTCAGACTTAATACGGGAATCACTTATGACAGCCAAGCTTGCCAAGTCAAGAACAAAGCTCTGTTAAGTTTATAAATGGTTTCCTCTAACACACCCTAAAAAGATGCTCGACCTCTGGCCTCTAATGCCCAGGGTACCACTATTCCTCCATGAAAGAGCAGCCTTCCTGGGGAGCTTCCGGAAAGCGCGCATTTTCTGACATTTGCAAATGGCTCTTTGGGGACTGCTTCTCTACATCTAAATGTTCCAACGACAAAAAAATGAATTTCAAAACCATGTAGAAATAAAATATAACATCATCAGCATCTTGGTCATCAAAAGGGCAGTGGCCTGGAGCTGGAGGAGCTGAATTCAAATGCCAGCCCTATCACTTATTAACCCAATCATTCTGGACAGTATTTTTTATAGTCTCTGAGTCTCAGTTTCCTCATCTGAAAAATGGATATGATCTTCATCTTATAGAGTCATTATGAGGATTCAGTGAGACATTGCAGATAAAATGGTTGGCACAGCCCTTGACGCACATCAGGTGCTTCATCAATAGTGGTCACATTCACTGTTTTGTATATCCATTCATTTTAGGGAGGCATAATGAACATGGTATATAACTTAGACTCTTTTTCTTCTTTTCTAATATGTGACTTCATCACTGAGACCTGTCCTAATCACCCTATTTTAAATTGCAAACCTGTATCACAGCCTCCCTTCCCCATATACCTCCAGCCACTCCCTTTCTTTCTTTACTACCCCAGTGTTTAGAGTACCATCACTTTCTTTTAAAAAAATTTCATTGAAGTATAGTTGAAACCACTACAATATTGTAATTAGCCTCCAATTAAAATGAATAAATTTATTTTAAAAATAAAATAAAAATTGGAAAAAACAATTTTTATTGAAGTATAGTTGACTTATAATGTGTTAGTTTCTGCTGTACAGCAAAGTGATTCAGTTATACATTATCTATCTATCCTTTCCATTTTCTTCTTCATTTTTTAATCTTGGAATATTGAATATAGTTTCCTCTGCTATTCAGTAGGACTTTGTTGTCTGTTCATCCTATATGTAATAGTTTTCATCTGCTGGTCCAAAAGCCCCTATCCTTACTTCCCCTACTGAGCAACCACAGTCTGATCTCTGTGTCTGTGAGTCTGTTTCTGTTTCATGAATAACTTCATTTGTGTTTTATTTTAGGTTCCACATATAAGTGATATCTTATGATATTTATCTTTCTCTTTCTGACTTACTTCACTTAGTATGATACTCTCTATGTCTAACCATGTTACTGCAAGTGGCATTATATCATTCTTTTTTATGGTTAAAGGCAATGGCACCCCACTCCAGTACTCTTGCCTGGAAAATCCCATGGATGGAGGAGCCTGGAAGGCTGAAGTCCATGGGGTCGCTGAGGGTCGAACATGACTGACTTCACTTTCACTTTTCACTTTCACTTTTCACTTTCATGCATTGGAGGAGGAAATGGCAACCCACTCCAGTGTTCTTGCCTGGAGAATCCCAGGGATGGGGAAGCCTGGTGGGCTGCCGTCTATGGGGTCACACAGAGTCGGACACGACTGAAGTGACTTAGTAATAGCAATATTCTCTTATATCTACCTATATCTGTATCACGTCTTCTTTATCCATTCATTTCTCAATGGACATTTATGTTGTTTCCATGTCTTGGACATTGTGAGTAGTGCTGCTATGAAAATAGGGTTGCATTTATGTTTTGAATTACAGCTTTGTCCAGATACGTGGCCAGGAATGAAATTGTTGGATCTTACAGCAACTATATTTTTAATTTTTTAAGGAACATGGATGCTGTTTTCCCTGGTGGCTGCTCCAACTTATGTTCCCACCAACAGTGTAGAAGAGTTTCCTTTTCTCTGTGCCCTCTCCAGCACTTTTATTTAAAGCACTATTACTTTTCTTGGTGATTAGATTTATTATTTATGGTTTGTCTCCTCCTGACAGAAACTAAGTTCCAGAAGGACATAGAGCTTTGTCTGTAATATGATCATTCCTTGGTATCCCCAGAGAGTTGCTTCCAGGAATCCCTTGGATACCAAGGTTGGTGGATACTAAGTCCCTTATATAGAATGGCATAGTACAATGAATACACGGTTGGCCCTCTGTGTCCCCTGATGAGAAGCTCGCAGGTATGGAGTGCTAACTGTATATTTTTTGCAGCTGGAAAACATGGCACATAGTGCCCTGGAGTCATTAGTTAGACCTGGTTCCAGTGCTGGGCTTGGCTTGTACTGGTGCTTGTGACCTGTAGCAAATTATTCGCGGTCTCAGTTTCCATTTGTGTAAGATAATGACAATGATTACAGTCTCTCAGAATCAAAACAAGTAAATGAGATTGTATCTATAAAGCACTTGGCACAGGATCTGGGTCATAGAAGCTGTTTTTTAAAAATTTACTTTTAATTGAAGGATAACTGCTTTACAGTATTGTGTTGGTTTCTGCCATACCTCAACATGAATCAGCCGTAGGTAGACATATGTCCCCTCCATTTTGAACTTCCGTCCCACTTCTCACCCTATCCCACCCCTCTAGGTTGTCACAGAGCATCTGTTTGAGCTCCCTGAGTCATACAGCAAATTCCCACTGGCTGTGTAATTTACATATGGTAGTGTATAGAACTTTTAAGTAAATGAAATCTACTAAAATGAAATTTTGAAGAGTTCTGGATACCCGTGCTAGTGCAGACAGACAAGGGGTCATCCAGAGTGGTTCCTCAAAATAGTCACCCTGGTCTTATTCTGAAACTCCCTTCCCCAATAGTGCATAAGCAGACAATGATGTGAATTCTGCCCCCTCTATGTGACCCTCTAAGGGTCAAGTGCCCCTAAACCTCAGATAGCATGATGGCCTATGGGGAAATTTGGAAATCATCACAGGTATTTGGCCCCACAATGCATATAGCTTGACTGATGCTGAGATCAAAACAGTGTTGTCCCTTGAATCTGTCATTAGCAAAGAATAGACTTCCTATGGGCCTATTGTGTGAGGGGAGCCAAAATCACAGTTTCTGTCCTCAAGGAGCTTTTGACCCAAAACCTTCTCAAGAGAGGACCAAGGAGCACCATGCCAATAGTCATCAGCAGATGAGTGTGCATGTGTGTGGATTGCTTCAGTGAAGGTTGGGAGTATGCAAGAAGCTGTGGGTTTCCGGCTCACTCTAGTGGGCAAAGCCAGCCTGCCATTATTTCCTAGAGGCCCTCTCTTCAAGTGTGAAAAGTAAGGCTGATTGACATAATGGATGAAAATGAGGCTGGCAGTCCAGAGGACTGAGTTCAGGTTTCAACTCTGCTGTGTGTCTATGGGTAAGATATTGGGCCTTTCTGAAGATAATTTTAAGACAGCTGATGTTTGTTGCATGACCACTGTGAGCCAGTGACTCCATATGTATCGGTCACTTGTCCAGTCCTATATTCAGCCCTTTGTTTTACTCAGTGTGTTGAGTGAAGCCTCACACCAGGCACCATGAATGTAGCCTTGAACAAGATAGTTCAACCCCTTATATCTCACTGAACGTAAATACTGGTGGTGGAGACTGAGAGTGAGTAATCCGTTACACATGTGTTTAATCATTATTAATGATTTATTCACCTATTCAAACACCATGTGTTCAGTCTCACTCTACTCAGTTGGTGAATTGTGGTCAGTGTTACAAAGGAGAAGTTTCCCGTGCTCTTTGTGAGGCTATACCTTGGGTGGATGGGTGCCTGGACTGGTCAGAAAGGTCAGCCCTGACTTCCAAGGAGAAATGGCTTTTGAACCACAACACTGAAGAATGAGTGAGAGTTCCTGTGTAGTCCCATTTTGCAGATGAAGAAGCTGAGGCTCAGAAAGGTCACATAACTTGACCATAGAACACATTAGTTATTTGATGGACCCAGGATTTGAACCCTAGTTTTTCTAACTCGGAAATGAGTGGTTTGTCAGGTTAGTGTTTTTTCAGACTGGAATATAGATCAAAATTTCTACTAAGATTTCTCTTAGAATGTATGTGCTATGTTCCATTGAGAGATTCTGATTCAGTTGGTTCAGGTAGAGCAAAGGCACAGTTCAGTTCAGTCACTCAGTTGTGTCCGACTCTGTGACCCCATGAACCGCAGCACACCAGGCCTCCCTGTCCATCACCAACTCCCGGAGTTTACCCAAACTCATGTCCATTAAGGCAGTAATACCGTCCAACCATCTCATCCTCTGTCATCCAAGGAGGGGCAAAAGTAAGTTCGAAAGAGCATCCCAAATGATTGGGATACATGACTCAAATCATCAATATCTAGTATTTCTGCCACAGTTCCCCAGAGCTCAGTGACAACATGACATCATGGAAGGAAATGCAGATGTGTGTCAGGCCCCTGCTGTACCATTAAGTCCCTGCTTGATCTGTGATGACATCAGTACTCCAGCCCTCATGCACATGAGCATCACCTGGAAAGCTTTCAGAATCTCTCCTATGCCCCACCTCCCAACAACAGCACCAGAATCTCTGGGGAAAGGACCTGGACAGAGGCATTTACTAGATGTTTCCTTGTGCTTTAGCACTAGATGACCTCAAAGATCCCTTCTGACTTGGAAATCCTCTCCATCCATGACTCCCACCTCTACCACTGCTTCCTGATGAATGAGGGGGACATTACGGAGGGGGTGTGTGTGTGTATGATGCCTTGCAAGACCTGCTGCTCCACTCTAGCACTGTCTTTGTGAAAACAGTAACTTTTTTTTTCCCCTGACTGATTTATGTGATGGTTGGAAAGCAGCTCCCAGAACAGGCTGTTCCTCCCCTTGGTACTATTAACATAAATATGTGCGCTGGGCCTTCAGCTCCAGCTTCTCTCTGGGTAAACGAGGCTTAAAGGGGCCCATGAAAGCCTGAAGAGAAACCAGAGGAGAGGAAGTGTCATTAGAGGCACAAGAATGAAAAGGGGAAAAGGACAGGACGTTGCTAAGAGACAATGTCAAGCTGGGCCATGGGATTAACAGCCGGTATCAAAGCAAGTCCTTCTTAATGGTGTTTCTCCAGTAGGGCCTTTTCCCCACGCTGGCGGAGGGTGAGATTATCAAAGCAATTCCATTCCAAATCAGGCGTAAAAGACCCCTTTCTTTCTTGGTAGGACCAAAATATTAGGTGAAAATTCAGTGATTTAGGTATCTGTGTCTTCCAGCTTGGGGAAGAGCGAAACCCGATTCTTTACTGTGGAACTACTCAGACCCTCTAACCTGTGAATGAGCACTGAGAAGAACTGAGAGGTAGATGTCTCTTGCAGCCCACACTGAAATTATTTGCCACTATGTATCCAGATGGCATAAATGCCCTCTAAGATACGTTTGAGAAACCCTGAAAAAAAGTTAGAAGAAAAAACCAACTCTGGTGGTAGCTAAGGCTACTGTACTAAATGTTTTACATGAATTACTTCTTTTAATCTAAGCAACACACTCTGGGTTAAGTACTTCTGTGTCCCTCTTTGCACAGGTGGAAAAATTAAGGGATTGAGAAGTTAAGTACTTGCCCAAGATGACCCAGCTAATGGGGAATGGAAAGAACTTGGGTTCTGGAGTTAAAATGATCTGGATTCAAATCTTGGTTCTGCCGTTTACTGGATGGACATCTTTGGACAAGTTACTTGATCTCTCTGAGCTTTGATTTCCTTATGTGCAAGTTAGAGAGAATAAAATGTACCTTGTAGAGTTACTCTGATTGGAGATAACATATATAAAGCACACAGCTAGTGTCCCATAAATGGCTATACATATCATCATCATCTTATATTTAATGTTCAAAAAGGGAGTTTATCTACAATGAGGTCCCATCTCACACCAGTCAGTATGCCCATCATCAAAAAGTCTTCAAATTACAAATGCTGGAGAGGATGTAGAGAAAAGGGAACCCTCCTACACTGTTGGTGTGAATGTAAACTGGAGCAGTCACTGTTGAGAACAGTATGGAGTTCCTTAAAAAACTAAAAGTAGAGTTACCATACAATCCTGTAGTTCCACTCCAGGGCATATACCCAAAGAAAACTCTAATTTTTAAAAATACATGCACCTCAGTGTTTGCTGCAATGCTATTTACAGTAGTCAAGACATGACAGCAACCTAATGTCCATCGACAAATACATGAATAAAGAAGATGTGAGATATATATATGTGTGTGTGTGTGTGTGTGTGTATGGAATATTATTCAGCCACAATAAAGAATGAGATAATGTCATTTGCAGCAACAGATATGGAGATAGAGATTATCATACACTAAATGAAGTAAGTGAGAAAGAAAAAGATAAATATCATAGATATCACTAATATGCACAATCTAACTATGACACAAATGTATTTATGAAACAGAAACATACTCATCAACATAGAAAACAAACTTTTGATTACCGGGGGAAGAGGGTGGGGGTGGGATAAATTAGGATTTGGGGATTAGCACATACAAACTACTATATATAAAACAGGTAAACAAGGTCCCACTGTATAGCATACTCAATATCCTGTGATAAACCATAATGGAAAAGAATATGAAAAAGGATATACAGTTATATGTATAAGTGCTTCAGGGCTTCCCTGATGGCTCAGATGATAAAGAATCTGCCTGCTATGTGGGAGACCTGGGTTCAACCCCTGTGTTGGGAAGATCCCCTGGAGGAGGGCATGGCAACCCACTCCAGTATTCTTGCCTGGAGAATCCTCATGGACAGAGGAGCCTGACAGGGTACAGTCCGTGAGGTTGCAAAGAGTCAGACATGACTGAGTGACTAAGCATACACATAACTGGTTCACTTTGCTGTACATTAGAAATAAATGCAACATTGTAAATCAACTATACTTCAGTTTTTTTTTTTAAAGGCGTTTACAAGTGGAGTCTGGAAAAAAATCTGCATTTTAGTTGAATCAAGGGAAATAGGCAGTAGGACCTGACCTGTAACAGTGTGGATAAATGATAAAAGTCTCCAAAGAAATGTGAAATACTCCTACTATTCTTCAGGCTGAACTTGCTTATTCTTAATCACCAACTGGCTACAGAGCATTATCCAGTTTATAAGAGGGGAAGGTGGCAAATTTCGGGGCCTTGTGAAGTGTGGCTCTTCTAGAAAGCAGATGGAGTAGGACCACTTCTGACCTGTTCTGCAGTCAGGTACCTAGGCCCCAGGCCTGGGGTCTGTAGGTCTGTGATGGCCCCTGGGAGTGTATATCTTATGGGCCTTTCAGCTGATGCTGATGTCTGCTTTTAAAATCTCTGGACTTCATAACTCCAGGAAAGCTTAGAAAACGTTGCAGATGAGTTATGCAGCAGGGACTCAACCTGGTAATTAATTTTGGAACCCAGAGAGTTTATGTCCCTTCCTTGCACAAGCACCCAACAGCTTTCAAACATCTCAGCATCAGAGGGACAAGTTTTGCTTGTGCTTTGCGGTTGGCACAGTGACCTGGGTGGGTGGTTTATGGAGCGATTACAGCCCAAGCTGGGGCACCAGGCACGCCTAACACATGACAGTAGAAAACCACAGAGCATCATGGTATTTTGAGGAATTCCTGTCTGTGCCATCACATTCACGACACAAGTGAGAAGCCAGGCTGGAAAAGTAAAATCCTGCCTTACATTTTAGTAATTGTCTACAAGACAATGGGAAATAAAAACAAACCATTTCAACAAAGCATTTCAAAAACAGAACATGACAGGTTTTTCTTTTCTTGAATAACATGCAAGTGAGTAGCGAGTTAATGTTATTCAGTCTCTAAGTTGTGTCTATCTCTTGCGACCCCATGGACTGCAGCACATGAGGCTCCCCTGTCCTTCACTGTCTCCCAGAGTTTGCTCCAATTCATGTCCATTCAGTTGGTGATGCTACCTAACCATCTCATTCTTTGCTGCCCCTCCTCCCTTTGCCTTCAATTTTCCCCAGCATCAGGGTCTTTTCCAATTAGTCGGCTCTTTGTATCAGGTGGCCAAGGTATTGGAGCTTTAGCTTCAGCATCAGTTCTTCCAATAAATATTCAGGGGTGATTTCCTTTGGGATTGACTGGTTTAATCGCCTTGCAGTCTGAAGGACTCTCAAGAGTCTTTTCCAGCACTACAGTTCGGAAACATCAATCCTTCGGCGCATGTTAATATCTGGCTTTAAATTAACCTTAATTTTTCTATCAACTACATGTAAAACTCATGGCAAGACATATTTTAAGTTTTTGTTAAAGTGATGTTTTTGAGCCTCTTAAACATTTACATTAGCCTTTTCTGTCTTGGAGAAGGAAATGGCAACCCAGTCCAGTATTCTTGCCTGGAAAATCCCATGGACGGAGAAGCCTGGTAGGCCACAGTCCATGGGGTCGCAAAGAGTCGGACATGACTGAGCGACTTTACTACTACTTTTCTACCTTTAAGAAGAAAGTAGCTAACCTTGGCTGCAGTTACCAGCTTATAGTCTTAACATACTGAAGCATTTCATATTTGGAAATGAAATTCTTTGTTAAAATGTCAGTGTAATAGGGACTTCCCTGGTGGTCCAGTGTCTAAGACCTCACCTTCCAATTCAGGGTCTTTGGGTTTGATCCCTGGCTGGGGAGCTAAGATCCTACATACCTGTTCGACAAAAAATCAAAACATGAAATAGAAACAGTATTGTAACAAATTCAATAAGGACTTTAAAAATGATCTACATCAAAAAAAAAAAAAAAAAAAGAACAAAATCACTGTAATAAAGCATGTCCTGATCTTAGTTCTGCCTTTTTCTAGCTGTGGAATCACAACAGTATTCTTAAATTTTCTGAATTTCAGTTTCTTCATCTCTTGTTTAGGGATTCTGACAGTACCCATTAAAAGGGGTTACTAGGAATGTTAAGTAAGAGAACTCATATCAAGTACTAGTAAAAGGTTAGTTTGTAGTAAAAGCTTAGATAACAGTAGTTGGCTTTATCATTATTTTGTCCCAATTCAGCTTACTTATTATCTGTATGACTGTGGACAGGTAACTAGGCCTCTGTGAACCTCATTTTCCTCACTGGTGGTACAGGAATAATCCCATCTACTCATGGTGCTGTTGTAAATATTAAATGAGGGACTATTACCTGTGAAACACCTAGTAACATGCCTGACCTACCTTAAATAGTTCATGAATGCTGGCTAATGTCATTTGCAAGACTGATGGGTCTTCTCTGTATTTGGATCTTTTACATCATTTGTTCATTCAGAAACACATATCAGAATACCTGAAGGCACTTGACATAAATGCTTCTTCATGCATTTGGCTGCTATTAAAAGGCAGTGCCATGCAGGTATGATGTCACCTCTTTCTCTTCTGAAGGAGGACATCCCACTATGAAGTAGAGTTGGGAGGCAGGTGCTGGGAAGCAGTAACGGCCCTCCATCAAGGCCCACAGTCCATCTACTTACGGGGTGATGTCAGGGAAAACTTAACATCATCTTCCATAGGTTTCAGTCTCTCCCTGGTGGCTGCTCTCTGCCACCATACACTGTGCTGGCTACTGAGGATGGAGTGATACGCTTACAGGTGTGATCTCCACCCTCAAGGAGGTAACAGATAAGAGAAAGGAATCCCATTTCTTGGGGTGACAGACTAGAAGTGAGGAAGTATATTCAGCAAAGCCCCAGAGTAGTGAGAGCAAAGATGGCAAGCTAAAAGAACTGAAACAAAGGAAGTGTGGCTGAAACATCAAAGGAGAGAGGAACATGGAGAGACATGAGTTTAGAGGCGGCAGTCTGGGTTTGCCATGGAAGGCCTCCAAAGCCATGATAAGGACATGTTAAGGACATTGGGAGCCCAATGAAAGGTTTTGAGCAAGAGGTGATCAGACTTGGGATTTAGAAAATTAGTGTGGCTTCCCAGTATTTGAAAAAGTGTGTGTGTGGAGTAGGGTGTGGGAGGGACATTTAATTTTTTTAATGCCTAATGTCATAGTAATTGCTCCATCTTCTTGGGGTGGACCCAAGGCAGCAGGAGAGATAGGGGAGCAGGGGTGTGATGCCAACGTGGTCATCCTTCACTGGGCATCTTGATGTATAGGATGTGATGCTAATAAAAAGATGGTGCTCATGACTTCTGTGGTTGGCAGTGTTCTGAGATGGCCACAAATAGTTCCTGCCTCCCACTCTTCACACCCTATGCAGTCCCCTCCTCTGGGGTGTGGGCTGGGTCTGGTGATTCCCTACAAACAAATAGAATACAGCAGAAGTAGTGGGATGTTGCTGCCATGGCTGAGTGACAAAAGACTATGACTTTGTTATGCTGTGGCTCTCCCCCTGGTTTGCTCTGATGTGGCTTCCTATGTGAGCTTGTGTGTAGAACTGAGGGCTGTCTGCAGTGCTCAACCAGTGACGCCTGGAAGTGTCTATCTGACCACCCACAGGACCCACAGCCTGCCAACAACCAGACAATGAGCTTGGAAGCAGACCCAGGCTAGCTGGGAGCACTGTGGCTCCCACCAGCACCTTGACCACGGCCTATGAGGGAACCTAAAACAGAAGACCCTCTAAAGCTGTGCCTGGCTTTCTGACCCTCAGAAACCATGAGATGAGAAATATGAGTTGTTTAAGCCACTTGGTCTGGGGCTTATTTGTTACACAACAACATAGAGTGAGGCACTGATATACGATATCACGGAAGGCAAGAGAGGACATGACTCTGAGAAGGGGGAATGACAAGCATTGTCAAATAACCAAGGACGATAATGAAAAAGAAAAGATTGAGTCTGACAAGACAGCAATGAGAGGAAACTGTGGTGCAGTAGCAAGGGTAGATATCAAGAGTCTCATGGCATCCGCATAGCTCCTGTACGATGTGACCAAATTAAAACTCCAGTTACTTCTGCAGGCAGGAAGTATGACCTTTCGAGGATGAATAATGCAATCTGTTTTTGCTTTCTATTTCTCATTCAACTTTGGGTCCCAATCTTATAATACTGTGCTTCTGAAAACTCTCCTAAAGGCATCTACTAATGAATTCAGCATCTGGCTTTGCAGTACTGATCCAAATTCTTCCTTCCCTTTTTCTGGATTCTGCTCCCACTGATGCACTCTCTGTGCCCTTAAAATGTCTTTTCTACGCACTACCTATTGTCTTCGGAGCAGACTTGGGAGCAAAATGAGAAACTGTACACACAAGACCTGGGCGTGTGAGGTCAGAGTCTGAGTGAAGTCGAGTTCAAATTCTTTCCTTGCTGGAGTTTCTTACCTATAAAAAACTCACAGACTGCCACATGACGCTGTGTCCTTGCCATCCCTCCAGCTTAAATGGTTCCCCTGCAGAGCAGAGCAGGAGCATTCAAGGAGTTTTGGAGTCTCCATTGGATTGCTATGTGACTTTGAGGAAATGGCTTAATCTTTCTGAGCCTCAGTTTCCTCTCCTGCAAAATGTAGGTGGTAGTACCTCTTTCTTTGGGGTTTTCTTTGAGGAAGATGAAAAGAGTTGGTATAAATAGGGCACTAAGCAAGATCTTGGCACAAACTCTTGCTGATGTGAGGAGCAGCTAACTTTCACAAGTTTTCTCACCTGCATGGCAAACCCAAAACCATTCTGGAGGCTGCCAGGCCAGCTGCCTGAGATGTGTCAGAAACAGCCTGGGGAGGCAATTTGCTTTCAAAGAGAAATAGGTAGAGGGAATGAAAATAAGACAGCCAGCAGCGGGCCCAGCCCTGAGCCAGGACGATTTGGCACTTGGCAGCCTTGATGGCTAGAGGTGTACCGCCCAGAGAGTACGTTTCTGCAGGAGCTCACAAGCTCAGGATTGTCCTGAAACCCCACACTGAACAGGAAGATCTGGTGGTGTTGCCCCTTGGCACCTGTCCCTGACTCTTCCAAGCCCAGAGTTGCCTGAAATTACCTTGCTCTGATTTTTTTCATGCCACTGAGGGCTGCTCCTCCTTCTGTCAGTAGAGTTGGTTTTCTCTCCTCTCTTGAAGAGGGTGGAACAGATGCAGGGACTGCCCGAGAAAAGTGTGCAGGACACTAGCCAGCTGCGGCCAGTAATAATCAGTCTTAAACTTAGAACACAGCTTCATGTTGGCTGCCAGCATGTGGGTTACAATGCCAGAGTCTTCGCCATGCTACTTATTACTGGGTTTTCTTTCTGGAAGACAGTTTCTGGGTTTTTGGCACACAGATCCTCGCCTAGCCTTTTTTTTTTTTTTTTAATTGATGGCCTGGCTCCATTTCACTGTTCATCCTCAAGGTAAATAATCACCCTTCTTGGAGAGACCCACCCTATGTTGAAGGGATGATTATTATCATCCCAGTCTTACAGATGAAGAAACTGAGGCTGAAACAAATCAGAAGAATTTCTCTAGATCAGAAAACCAGTTAGTGCCAGAATGAGAATCAAAATCAGGGAATATGAGTGTTCTGGTCAGTATAGTAACCAGAAGCCACATGTGGCTACTGAGCCTTTGGGTTGTGGCTTGTTCAAACTGACATGTACTTAAGTGTCAAATGTATACTGGATTTTGAAGGCTGAGTACAAAAAAAATATTAAAATATCATTTTATTTTGATTATATGCTGAGATGAAAATTTTTGATGAGTTAAATAAAATAGAATATTAAGATTAATTTCACCCATTTCTTTTTATTTCTTAAAATGTGGCTACTGCTGCTGCTACTGCTGCTGCTAAGTCACTTCAGTCGTGTCCAACTCTGTGCGACCCCATAGATGGCAGCCCACCAGGGTCCCCTGTCCCTGGGATTCTCCAGGCAAGAACACTGGAGTGGGTTGCCATTTCCTTCTCCAATTCATGAAAGTGAAAAGTGAAAGTGAAGTTTCTCAATCGTGTCCGATTCTTAGCGACCCCGTGGACTGCAGCCTACCAGGCTCCTCCATCCATGGGATTTTCCAGGCAAGAGTACTGGAGTGGGGTGCCATTGCCTCTCTGATATATGAAACTCAAGTTGTATTTCCATTGGTCTGCCTTAGTCTATACTTTTTTATTGAAATACAGTTGATTTGCAATATTGTGTGAATTTAGGTCTATATTTTTAATCATCTCACATAGTAAGACCTGAAATATTGGTAGATGTTATATAATGTCACTATTAATGCTAATAATAACAATAAAATTCAGACAGTCATCCAATTTAAAATCCCCTCTTCTTTTTTCTAAAGTTTGTTTGTTAAAAAGAAAAAGCAGTTGCCCTTGAACTAACCCACACACATTAGGTGCCTACTCTGTGCAGAGCACTGTGCAAGGTGCTTCTTGATGAATCAGTAGTGGTAGTGTTAGTTGCTCAGTCACGTTCAATTCTTTGTGACTTCACAGACTGTAGCTCACCAGGCTCCTCTGTCCATGGAATTCTCCAGGCAAGAACACTGGAGTGGATTGCCATTCCTGTCTCCAGAGGATCTTCCCGACCCAGGATTGAACCTGGGTCTCCTACATTGCAGGTGAATTCTTTACCATTTGAGCAACAGGAAAGTCTGTGATGCAGTCAGAGCCTGCATCAATCAGGAAGTGACAGAAACCCAGCCTGAACTACCAAAGGAATTAGAGAGGGTGATTAGCTCAAAGTATCCTGGGTAGCTCATAGATTTGAAGAAATAACAGAATGAACAATGGGATCCACATCTACTCTTTCCCTGTCTCAGTTCTACCTCTTTCTGAATGTTGGCTCCTTTTCCTCCATTAGCTTCCTCCCATGGCTAGAGGCAGGTTTCTTGGCACCTTGCAAGCTCAATTCTTCCCATTTTTATCACCAGAGTCAAAGGGTTGCCTTTGTATCAACTCCAAACTCTCATTGGCTTAAATTGATCACGTGTGGATCTCTCAGGCTAATCATGGGTGATTGGCCCAGCTAGATCACATGTTCATCCATGTCCACAGATAGGTGAGATAAACTGATTGGCAACCCTTATTAGAAGCAAAAGCTGGAAAGGGAATTTTTCCCAAAGTAAAGGATGATTCTTCTTTGATGAAGGGAGGTATGCTGAGCAGACAGACAAATGCATAATGCCTTTCTAGGTGCCATTGTCCTCTCTGTGGAAATGCATTTGAGAACTGAAAAAATCTCTAGAAAAAATGAAGATTGAAGAAACTGGTATTGAAAGTCCAAGATATGAGAGAAATTTTACAGAAAACTAGAAAAAGGAATAGACGTCTTTTGTGTGTGATATAAGGGGAATATATATAAACCGACTCAAACACAGATGGCCCTTTAAAAGTGCCTGCTGTTGTTAGTTATGACCCTCTACGTTCCAGACATAGCCCTGAGTGCAGCAATACTGTACTAATGAATGAACTCCACCTCTCATCACTGTCAGAATACTGCTGCTCATTTGTTGAGTGCTAACAACGCAGAACGTAGAATTAAAAACAGTTCTGGTCTACTAGACAAACAATCTCATTTAGGTAATATTTTCTGTTGAACAACATGCCCTTGAAAAATCCACTTGTGCTCAAATGTCTTCCTTTTTCTTAGAAAACTTGGTTCCTACACACACACACACACACACCCACCCACCCACCTTCCTCTTTGTTAGGGTTTCAACCCCTTCCCCCGTTTTAAGCTTTATGTTATCAAGCTGTCAGCTTATTGTCATCTTATACCACAACCTCCAGCATCTGAGAGCAGAGCCTTCCTTTGCCACTTAATCATGGAAGTCACGTTTGGACACATTTCATTAAAATTGAGAAAATTGGGCTTCAGGACTGGAAACATAATTAAAGTTGAATATGTAGACACTGAAGAGATCTTTGAGTAAATTATAAGGCAATCTATCCATGCCTGAGAACCCTATGGATAACTTGAAATATTTACATATCATCTCTATTAACTTCATAAAAAGAGATTTCTAAAAGTATATGCTCACATTCATTTTTCACTCTTTTCTTTACTTTTGGAAAGATGTACAAGTTTCCCCTCTTGCTTTCTTTGCAACTACTCAGTTTCACAAAGACAAAGAGGTGAAATTCTAACTTTTCAGCTCCATGGTGGGGGTCTTGTCTAAACTATAGAGGAAGAAAGAGCAGTTCTTTGCTATGCATGCCTGAAGCATTATGAAAATAAGAGTCAGATTTCTTGGCTGGAAAGACCATGTTTGAGGGGAAAAGGCTAGGGAAGGGGTTGTCTTAGAAGGCAGCTCAGGCCTGGCATGTATTCTTTGTCATCTTCATATTCTTAGGAAACCTCTGAGCTTGTTTCCACTACCTCACCCTCACTGTACCATGGAGGCCAAAGATACGTGGGCATAAAGACAGCTTTTATATAAATGTTTAAATAAGTTCCCTTTAGAGGTGTGGTTTGGTTAGACAAAACTTGGAGAGTTTTGTCTGGACCAGTCCTCATTACACAGTTTTTCTGATTTGGAGCAAATTGATGCTTTATACAAATCATGAAAAATTAGTTCTCTAATGTATGTATCTTCTTTGGAATGAAGATCACTGGAAACACTTTAAAAAGTGAAGAATGAGGGTTGGAGGACACGTCTTCCTCCCTGGATGCTTTCGTGTTTAATTGAATGTGTAAATTAAAAAATTTTCCCCTTCTCATTTTAAATCCCGGCCAACTAGTGCCTTGTCTTTCTGGCACAAGAGAGAAATCTACAAGTCTAGCTTTGCAGGTAATGGTGACTCATTGTTGTAACCAAATGGGAGGGAAGAAAACAGACACCAAAAAGCTCTCCTCCTTACTGCAGAGCACAGAATGCCACTTCTGGAACAGTCAGTAATTTCTAGTTAAATACTGCCAGGTTTATCTTAAAGGGACCATTACGTGGTTTTGCTTTTGTTCATTTCTAATGTTTATATCTGAGGTTATTTCTGAACATATAAAGGAATGAAGTTGAGCATCCACACAAAGCTGTAATGTAATGATCTGCCTATGTGTAAAATGATGGCTTTGATCTCATTGGTCATGAGATTTCAACACCCGCATCTTAATATTTCTTGAACTGCTTGGTTTAATTTTAGGCATTAAAAGGAACCAGAGCTTTTGGTAATAAAATTCCCAGTTATATTTTCTGTTCTCATTCAGATGTTTTCCCTACTTTATGAGATGTAAGGATGTTTTCTTCTCCTAAGATGTGCCCTAGTCTTTGCCTTGATGCTTTGGTTATCTGGAAAACAACTTGAATGTCTTTTTCTGGAACTGAAAGAAGAAATAATTTGGTATTAAGTGATGGAGGCTCTTCTCCCTCATGCCCTGAGCCAAGAGAATCAGAGTTATCAGGAACTTCCTAAGCACAGATGAGGCAGTTCGGGACTCAGAGGATCCCATCACATACCCACCTCATGACCTTTGCACATGCTGTTCCCTATCCCTCTAATTCACTCCTTCTCATTCTTCTTTCTCTGGACTTCTCCTCTTCATCATTTCCCAGTTTAATGTAACTTCCCCTGATGCTTCCTGGCTAATTTTACTTCCTGTGGCATCCTCTGTAGCTACAGGGGCTTCCCAGGTGGCACTAGTGGTAAAGAGCTCACCTGCCAATGCAGGAGACCTAGGAGACATGGGTTTGATCCCTGATTCAGGAAGATCATCTGGAAGAGGGCATGGCAACTGATTCTAGTATTCTTGCCTGGAGAATCCCATGGGCAATGGAGCCTGGCGGGCTATAGTCCATGGGGTTGCAAAGGGTCAGACATGACTGAAGTGACTTAGCATGCACAGGGCCTAGTACTATGTCTGATAGATAGCAGCTACCTTATACATAGCTTGTTGAAGGAATCAACTCCTTTAGTGATATCCCATTTAATTCTAAGACAGAGGATCCCAGGCTTAGAAATAACTGAAAAATAGGTCCAAAATTGAGTCCACACACACGTTAGATGTCCAGTTGTCCAGCTGTGCATCAAGATAGGGTCATAGGTGCTCTCGTGATTACAAAACTTCCAACATATAACCTAGGCTTTGATAAACTCTGCCAAGAATATCATCTCTGTCCAACATTGCTTCCAATGAGTTCTAAACACTCTCAATATATGGTGCCTATGCTAACTAGCCTTCAGAATGGCTCCCCAAATCCTCACCTCCTGTGCTTCACTCTTTTGTGGTATTTGTCTCCCACATTGAATCTGGTTTGCCTATGAACTTCTGGGCTAGAGTGTGAGTCTGAGGTTAGGTCATAAAAAGCATTATAACTACTTCCCTAATCTTTGGACAATTGCTGCTGCTGCTGCTGCTCATTCGCTTCAGTTGTGTCCGACTCTGTGCGACCCCATAGACGGCAGCCCACCAGGCTCCCCCATCCCTGGGATTCTCCAGGCAAGAACACTGGAGTGGGTTGCCATTTCCTTCTCCAAGGCATGAAAGTGAGAAGTGAAAGTGAAGTCACTCAGTCGTGTCCGACTCTTAGCGACCCCATGGACTGCAGCCCACCAGGCTCCTCCATCCATGGGATTTTCCAGGCAAGAGTACTGGAGTGGGGTGCCATCGCCTTCTCCACTTTGGGCCACTTGCCTTGGCCAAATCCACCCATCACGGTAGAGGGTGCACCTGCCAATGGGGGAGGGACTATGAAGAGGGATGGAGACCATTGCCAGCATCCTCTGTAGTCACGTGGATAAGACATCTGAGAAGTGGATCCCCCATTCCCAGAATTACTTATGAACACTTAGCTCACGGCTTCACTGACACAAGCAGAAGGTGAAATACAATAGCAATGATTTCAAATGTTTGCTACTTTGTTAACATCCTCTTCAAAAGACAGAGAAACAAAAAAGTTATTTTTTTCCTTAATGTGTGTTTATTTTTTATTTTAGTAACTTTTCATTTTATATTAGAGTATAGCAGATCAACAATGTTGTGGTAGTTTCAGGTGGACAGAAAAGGGATTCAGCCATACATATACATGTATCCATTCTCCCCCAAACTCCCTTCCACCCAGGCTGCCACATGACATTGAGCAAAGTTCCCTATGCTCTACAGTAGATCCTTATTGTGGATCTATAATAGTATGTACATGTCCATCCCAAACTCCCCAACTATCCCTTCCTCCCATCCATCCCTCTGGCAACCAAAATTTTGTTCTCTAAGTCTGTTAGAAAGTTATTTTCAACTCATCAATGTTAGTGGGAGATCTTCATACTTTGAATACTCATTGTAAGTGGAGTAATGCAGTAAATCCCTTATTCTCTCTCTATTCTACTAAAATCAACCTCTTGGATTAATTGACAGGTTCAAAAACCTCAATCCAATTAACATAACCCATCTTTATATTTTTCACAATTATTTTCTAGTGCTCAGAATACTTCTGCTAAAGGTGGCCACATTAATCCTTCACTTGGCATGTCAGCTCTAAAATTTTCCTTCAAGATACATTTCTGTTTTACCAAACTTCAATACCTGGTGTGTAGTTTATACACAGTCATGGACAACACAAAGAACATTATTCCACTGGAAATGATGGAAGGTGGGTTACATCTACTCTTGTCCTGAAAAATGCTAGGTATCTTGATGCTGCCTTGTACCATGCACATTTTATCCCGTTTTGTATCACTGAGCACTTCATCCTCTTTTTCACTTTCATTCTTTACACCAAGGGATCTTTTCTTCTTGCTGTTAAGGCTTGCTTTGGCAGGGAACATCTGATCCTTTGTTAAGGATGTGATGGCCATCTGGTCCCTTTTAGACCCATATTATACTGCTAGCTTTAGGGTCAGAAGTCATCTGACTTTTTAATAGTTTTATTTGTATTTTCTTGTAAAAGGAATACATGCTGTTTGTAAAGATAAATAATAAATGATATAAAAATATATAAAGCAGAAAAAAATCATTCGATCTTTTATTGTTGAGAGTTTTAGTCCATATCTTTTAAAGCTTTTTTTTTTCATTTTTTTGAGTAAGTATGCATATATAATATATGTATGCATAAGGGCTTCCTAGGTGGTGGGGCGGTTGTTCAGTTGCCCTATCATGTCTGACTTTTTGTGACCCCGTGGACTGCAGCACACCAGGCTTCCCTGTCCCTTATTATCTCCCAAAGTTTTCCCAAGTTCATGTCCACTGTATTGGTGAAGCCATCCAGCAGTCTCATCCTTTGATGCCCTCTTCTCCTTCTGCCCTCAATCTTTCCCAGCATCAGAGACTTTTCCATTGAGTTGGCTGTTTGTATCAGGTGACCAAAATATTGGAGCTTCAGCTTCAGCATCAGTCCTCCAATGAGTATTCAGGGTTGATTTCCCTTAAGATTGACTGGTGTGATCTCCTTATGGTCCAAGGGATTCTCAGAAGTCTTCTCCAGCACCACAGTTTGAAGGCATCAATTCTTTGGCGCTCTGCTTTCTTTATGGTCCAGCTCTCAACCACTGTACATGACCACTGGGAAGATCATGGCCTTGACTATATGGACCTTTATCAGCAGTGTGATGTCTCTGCTTCTCAGGTGAAGCTAGTAGTAAAGAGCCCATCTGTCAGTAGAGGAGACATCAAAGACATGGATTCAATCCCTGGATCCAGAAGATTCCCTTGAGGAGGGCATGGCAGTCCAATCCATTATTCTTGCCTAGAGAATCCCATGGACAGAGAAGCCATAAGGTCACAAAGAGTCACATGTGACCGAGGTGACTTAGCACACACATGTATGTGTAAAGAAAATGTTTTA
This sequence comes from Bos grunniens, assembly GCF_055505025.1. NCBI lineage: Eukaryota > Metazoa > Chordata > Mammalia > Artiodactyla > Bovidae > Bos > Bos grunniens. Next base: position 36,862,561 of record NC_141186.1, read on the forward strand.
TATAAATGGAATAATTTAATAAACAGTATCACGTAACTTAAAAATCAACATAATGTTGACATATTTACATAATGAATGTTTCACTTCAGTCGTGTCCGACTCTTTGAGGCACCATGGGCTGTAGCCCGCCTGGCTCCTCTGTCCATGGGATTCTCTAGGCAAGAATACTGGAGCTGGTTGCCATTTCCTTCTCCAGGGGATCTTCCTGACCCAGGATAGAACCCAGGTCTCTGTGTCTCCTGAATTGGCAGGAGAGTTCTTTACCACTAGTGCCATCTGGGAAGCCCCATTTAGATGATAGCAGTGACTTCTATATATGGAGTTATTTAGGTACCAGATTCTGTGCTAAGCACTTTTCACAGATCATCTAACAGAATTCTTGGAACAGTATTGTGTGACAAATGCTATTAATATGCCCGCATTCTAATGGGGAACCTGACTTAGTGAAGGTAAATGACCTGCCTGATGCCACACAGCCAACAGGAGATGAACTCAGATTCAGTCTCCACAGTCAGACTTTAGAGTCTAAACTCTTAGCTGCTGCCCCTGTCCATGTTTTCATATCCAACTCTCGTTCTTTTTTTTCTTTTTCCAAGTAACAATTTTATGTTCGTCTATAGCATGTTTTTGCATACATTTTAGTGGTTTTTACAGTGGTGCTTTTGAGCAGACTTTAAATAAATCCACAAAAGTTAATATATTTAAAGTAAAATATACACAATAAAACAAGAGGCATCCAGATGTTCAGAATCATGCTGAAGGACCTTATCCTTAGATCAGGTGCTGATATTGCCTGTTTTCTAGTGATGGGTTAGATCATTGGAATTGTTGGTTTGACAATACACTAAATTCAATTCATTGAAATGCTGTACTAAAGCTTTAAATGAGGGTTCATTTTGTGAGTGTATGTTTAGACGCCTCTGACTTTGGTAAATTATATGGGAATGAAGAACAGAAGAACCAACTCTCATTCTTCGTAATGTGCGTGTTACCCATTCTCTTCATTGCTTTGTCACTTTTCCACACTGCCTCTCTGTCCTAGAACTTATCTTATTTCCCCTTCTTCTCCTTGGTGCCCCCTCGAATGACCATACCCCTTGACTGCCTTCCCAAGCTTGTTATATCCCTGCTTTATTTATGGGCTCTAAGTAGCACTTCCCTTCTCTTAAGGTGAGTTTTGACCCAGATAAACTGGTTCTCTGCTGATTTTGTCAATGATATGAGTGGAGTTTGGGGGCTTAATGCATTTGAGGTGTTCTGTTTGTGAGGTCTACAAGTCCTATATTCTTAGAAATTGGCACACTTAAAAAATAACGTCCCCTTTTCCCTCCCCCTCCTGCTCTAAGTTTGACTCTGCTCATTCTTAAGTGAGTTCATGGTCTCTGCCTGAACTTTCATCAACAATGCTTTGGGTGTGTCCCGGCAGCTCTGATATCCTTCTCCCAAGAAAGAGAAAGAAGAAAAGCGTCATTATAAGTGAACAAGTGGTGGGGGTGGTAGGGGAGCAGGGGCACAAAGAGGTGAAGCATCTGGACTTGGCTTAAGGACTGGGAAGCCAGGGTAATGACCAGTTGCTTTCGTAAATCTGTACCTTGTCATGATCCAAGGACACTCCCAGACTCCAACCAGTCATTACGCCTGTGAAAGCTTGCTGTCTGAGGGTGAAACCTAGTCCCTCAGAGAGGAGGCAGGATTCCAGGCCTCCCTGTTTGCACGGAGTAGAGTGCTGTTTTCCTCCTGTGGTAAGCAACAGACCATCACAGCAGCTTCAAGACTTTGGAAATGGTGGCTTCACAACTGGCTTGGTGGCAGACAGCCCCAGGCTCATTACAGGCATCCTCTCTTTATAAGTGCCAGTTGGGCGGCAACCTCTGAACCATCACATCTCAGATGAATTTCATTTCTAAGAGTTACCATACAGTCTTTGGAAAGTAGCATTGACCACACAGCATGCAAAATTGACTCCTTTTTCACTGTAACCATTAAGATAAAGGTGTTCAGCAGGAAGAGGTGATGTAGGAGTAGCCAATAAGTAGGATATTGAGTGCCAGCATTCGTTGACCGGTAGTGGCTGCCCAGAGTAACGTGTGTGTAAAAGGATTCTGCAGTCATTTCCAGGCTCAAAGGGAAAGATCTCCATGACTGACCGGTAATGTCTGCAGTAGGCATGGGGAACAGCATGGTGATATATATATCACACCCTAAGAATAAATTACAGAGTAATATAAGGTTGCAGTGCAGGCTCAGCTCTGCCACTTTGTAACTGGAAGCTAATTCTAGGACAATTGACTTAATTCTAAGAGCCTCAGTTTTCCCATACACACAATGGGAATTTTACCTTTTATTTTTTGGAATGGTGATGTTCTTATTGAGGATTTTGGAACATGAAAACTTCTTGATAAATGGAAATTATCCAGACTTACTGCTGAAGGTTGTGATATCACAGAAATATTACTGGGGTCAAGGGAAAGAGCAAGTACATGTGATAATCCTATTGCTGGGATCAGCAGCAAATTTGGTGATCCTAAATTTAATAATGATTTTGAATATGCTTTCTCCTTCTGCCTCTTCTTTTGCTGCTGACTGATTTTACTGCTCTAGGTAACCATACCTTAAGTTTTTAGATGTGTCCTGCCATTGATAGAAATTGGGGCCAGACTCCAAACTCCCACCTGTTTTATTCATTATACAACCTGATATGCAGATATGAGAAGACTCTCATACCTTTGGGACCAGAATGTGGCGCTCCACTTTACTTTTTCATTTGTGCACCCTTAGGCAGATTATTTAATGGTGCTGGAACTCAGTTTTTTCATTAAAAAATGGGCATAATATATGCTTTACAAGATTGTCATGAGGTTCTATTTCAATAATTTTTGTGAGTTACAGAGGCACTGTTATTTTAAGGTTTTATTAATGCATCAAAATTATTGTTCTCTTCATGAATATAGCTTCTGAATTTAGGTGGGCTAGAGGAATGGTTAAAAGCAAAGGTCAAAATGACCTGATAAAAACCAATAATGATAGGATTTACTATTTTTGGATGTCTCCTTGGTACCAGAAACTAGATTTGTTTCCATCTCATCTAAGGGTACAATTGCCAGATAAAATATAGGATGCCCAATTAAAGTTTAATTTCAGAAAAAGAATGAATATAAAGAATAAATATTTTTAAATGTTGGTATATCTTAAACATTGCATGGAACTTGCTTATAATTAAAAATCATTTGTTGCTTATTTAGAAATCAAAATTCTCTAGGCATCTTTTCTTAAACTAATTATATTAGAGTTTACTGAGTGTATTAAGAGTTAATAAATGTAAACCACAGGTGACCCTCGAACACCCTCATGAGGGCAGGGAAAGTTTAGAGGCACAAATCACCGATACAGTCGAAAAGCATGTATACATTTATAATCAACTCTCCATATCCAAAGTTACTTATCTGTAGATTCACCCAATCTCAGAGTGTAGTAGTATAGTATATATTTACTGAAAATATCTGTACGTGAGCGAACCTGCACAGTTCAACCCTGTCTTGTTCAAGGTCCACCAGTGCTTGGAAGAGCTACACTTACATGTGAGTGCTCGATAAATGTTAACAGTTCAGTTCAGTCAATTCAATTCAGTTGCTTAGTTGTGTCCGACTCTTTGCAACCCCATGTACTGCGCACGCCAGGCCTCCCTGTCCATCACCAACTCCCGGAGTTTACTCAATCTCATGTCTATTGAGTTGGTGATGCCATCCAACTGTCTCATGCTCTGTCGCGCCCTTCTCCTCCTGCCTTCAAACTTTCCCAACATCAGGGTCTTTTCAAATGAGTCATTTCTTCACACCAGGTGGCCAGAGTATTGGAGTTTCAGCTTCATCATCAGTCCTTCCAATGACTATTCAGGACCGATTTCCTTTAGTATAGACTGGTTGGATCTCCTTGCAGTCCAAGGGACTCTCGAGTCTTCTCCAACACCACAGTTCAAAAGCATCAATTCTTCAGCGCTCAGCTTTCTTTATAGTCCAACTCTCACATCCATACATGACTACTGCAAAAACCATAGCCTTGATGAGATGGACCTTTGTTGACAAAGTAATGTCTCTGCTTTTTAATATGCTGTCTAGATTGGTCATAACTTTCCTTCTAAGGAATAAGCGTCCTTTAATTTCATGGCTGCAGTCACCATCTGCAGTAATTTTGGAGCCCCCAAAAATAAAGTCAGCCACTGTTTCCACTGTTTCTCCATCTATTTGCCATGAAGTGATAGGACCAGATGCCATGATCTTAGTTTTCTGAATGTTTAGCTTTAAGCCAACTTTTTCACTCTCCTCTTTCATCAAGAGGCTCTTTAGTTCTTCTTCACTTTCTTCCATAAGGGTGGTGTCATCTGCATATCTGAGGTTATTGGTATTTCTCCCAGCAATCTTGATTCCAGCTTGTGCTTCTTCCAGCCCAGCGTTTCTCATGATGTACTCTGCATAGAAGTTAAATAAGCAGGGTGACAATATATAGCCTTGACATACTTCTTTCCCTGTTTGGAATCAGTTTGTTGTTCAATGTCCAGTTCTAACTGTTGCTTCCTGACCTGCATACAGATTTCTCAAGAGGGAGGTCAAGTGGTCTGGTATTACCATCTCTTGAAGACTTTTCCACAGCTTGTGGTGATCCACATAGTCAAAGGCTTTGGCATAGTCAATAAAGCAGAAATAGATATTTTTCTGGAACTCTTTTGCTTTCTCCATGATTCAACGGATGTTGGCAATTTGATCTCTGGTTCCTCTACCTTTTCTAAAACCAGCTTGAACATCTGGAAGTTCATGGTTCACGTATTGTTGAAGTCTGGCTTGGAGAATTTTGAGCATTACTTTGCTAGCGTGTGAGATGAGTGCAATTGTGCGGTAGTTTGAGCATTCTTTGGCATTGCCTTTCTTTGGGATTGGAATGAAAACTGACCTTTTCCAGTCCTGTGACCCCTGCTGAGTTTTCTAAATTTGCTGGCATATTGAGTACAGCACTTTCAGAGCATCATCTTTTAGAATTTGAAATAGCTCAACTGGAATTCCATCACCTCCACCAGCTTTGTTCGTAGTGAGGCTTCCTAAGGCCCACTTGACTTCACATTCCAGGATGTCTGGCTCTAGGTGAGTGACACAAAGGATACAGGTATGGAGGGCACACTCTGGAGGGAGATTTTCTGCATCAGATCACAATGGGCCACTTGTTAGCTGGGTGACTTTGGGCAAGATACTCCAGCCGGCCTCATTTGTAAAATGACAATGAGAGCTTCTGTCTCATACAGCTGTTGTGCCACTGAAAGTTTTGGGATGGCATCCAAAGCAGAGAAAGTGGTCAGAATTGATAGCTTAAATGATATTACTGTCATTGCTATTGGACTGTAATTTGAGGGTATTATTGCTTATTGTATAATGATATGAGTATCTACTATCCATCAAAAAGGTTTCAGGCAGCCAAGCAGGTGTTGCTTCATCCCCATTGCACAGAGATAGATCTAATATCAGAAAGGTTGCTAACTTCCCTAAGGTCACACAGCCAGAACTATGGTTCACATCCCTAACTATCTGATACTACAGCTGAATCTCTCTCCACTTCTTGAGCAACTGAGATCTGTGATGTATAGAGTGGAGAAAATGGCTATGGATTATAACAATAACATCATCTGTTGGATGTATGAACACTGTAAATTTTAGAGAACATTATCTGAATTATAATAAGGTTATATGTTATTGTTTATATTTATTGAAAAATCTAAATAGTCTAAAGCATATTATCTCTTTCTTCACAGCCTCTGTGGTGGGCAGAGCAAATTTGATTGCTACCGCTAGGCAGAGGAGGGAAGTTAGAATCCCAGGAAAGTGGGTGACTTCCTTGCAGTCACCCAGCAGAATAAGACAGAGTGGGTACAACCATCATCCTCGGTTTTCAAAGCCTACGTTTGTTTTCTGACCCAAGGTACTTCCCTCATTATAAATATATTCCTCCATTAGAGCTTCCAACATGGTCTGCTTTGGTTTTTATTAAATTGAGTGTGGCATCCACATTCAAAGACAATTCAAATGTTCTGTTTCATAAAAACTCCTCCTGCATTGGATTTTTCTTTCCCATTTATCTCTAAGATAATAAAAACAAATAATTCACAAATCCAGGGGAGAGATTAGCAAAACAAACTTTGCTGTTATTTTTAAGCTATAAGTAGAGCAAGCAAGCACCATAATTGCTAGCAAATGTTCTGTAGCCTATATTATCTCATCAGCTAATTAGACAGCTAAGGCCACAGTACCTTACATTTTCTTTAGAATCACAGGTATAATTCCTACCATGTTATTACCATGTTTTCAGTTTTCAATTACACTCCAAATGCTTATTTGGCAGTCAGATGTATTCTGTGCCTCTTTTTGGATTTCTGAAACTATTGCCCGTGTGGCATGTCTCCAGACCATCTTTAGTATACAATGTGCTCATCCTTGAATTTCTTTGCACTTAAAAAAAAAGCTGCAAGATGTTTATGGAAAATGCTGGTTTGGGGGATCTTAAAAGAAATGTGCTTTGAAAGACCAGGCAGGAGTCCAGACCAGCTGACCTAAGACCAAAGCCCCTATCAAAGCTGATCTTCTCCAGCCCAGTGGTATAGAACTGAGCTTGGAAGGAACTGCCAATCTGTAGATGTCATAGGATAGCCCCTTGCCCTCTGAAATACCTTCCCGGGGTTGGGAAGGGTGACAGGGTGGGGATGGGGACGGCAGAAGTTACTCCATCCTTTCTCAAAAAGACTTAGATGCTAATCACAGGCAATACATTTTGTAACAGGATCAGGAAAGGAAAAAGTATTAGCATATTTTCATTTTTTAAAAAGCTATGCAGAGAGAGAGGCAAAAAAAAAAAAGCCTGGAGGGATATACACATGAATAGAAATGTGGTTATTACTGGGTGGTAATTCAAAATTATTTTAGTTGTAAGAGAATCTCACCTAAAACTAGTTTAAGTGAAAACATATATGAAAAGGAGCATACTGGCTCATATAACTTTTTGGCCCATAGGAGATGGTCATAGTTTATGGTGTCATTTGATCTGGGCCCTCTAATCATCATTAGGGATATCTTACTGCCCACTCTTCTTTCTCTCAATCCAGAAAGCTAGGATCTGCTTCCTTCTCTATTCATCACCATGGGAAGCTTCAAAGACATGAATCATATATCTCATGGGCCCCAAAGGAAAAGAGCATCTTTTTGTAGCTTCAGCATAAGTCCCAGGGGAGCATCCACCTAGCGCACTGGCCCATCAGTGCCTGTGTCAGGGTCACCTCTGTGCAAACCACATGGATGGAGCAGAATTACTGTGCAGTCATGAGACTTGACTCCCCACAGGGAGAGATGTAGGCAGACAAAACTCCTATGTCCCCTACTCTGTGATTTTTCATCTGCTTTTTGTTAGACTACTTTTTCTAAATAATTTTTAATGAACCCATATTGTTTTAGAATATTTAAACCTTTTAAAATTCATTTTGAAACATACTGTGATGAAACAGAAAGGAATCTGAGAGATTCTAAGCACCCAGGAGACTTTACACTTTTAATATCCTTAGTTGCCTTCCAAGGAAATAGACAGTGGTAAATTGCCAGTTTGTCAATGAGCGGTTGCTACCCACAGTTAGTGGGACCAGAGAGAATCACCCTGGCCTCAAAGTAAAAATAGCACCCTTCTATGTATAGTAACTCATTTAATTAAAAAAAAAATCCATCTGAGGTAGGTGCTATTAATATCTACCTGTCACAGATGGGGAAACTGAGACACACAAATGTGAAGCATCCTGCCCAAGGTAACAGAGCATCTGTCTAGGGACAGGTGAAAAACGAGATCCTGAGAGAAGGACCTGGACATAGAGGGAACAGCAGGGGGCAAAGGTAGCGTGGATGGGAGAGAGACACTTGTGAGAGGAAGTCCACAGATCCAGCCCTCCAAGGTGCTGCTTCCCTAAGAGACGAGAGGCCATTGGCCCAGCTCTTCATGAGCTGTTTTCCTGCCCTGCTCACTTCCCTATGTCTCTTGATGATAAATGCTTCACCCCTTGACATAGTGTTACCTCTTCCTCAGTCTCGAAATGCCTGACTCACATGTGTGACAAAGGAAGCATATGGTCCCACATGTACCTGGTTGGCTCCCAAATCCTTCACCAAACCAGAGAAAGCCAGTGAGCTTATCAATTTCTCTTGCCGTTGCTGTCCTGAAGTTCTTGGTTTGGAAGTCTGTTTGGACACTGATTTCATTCTGCCTGATATTACCAGGAGTGGTCAGTGTTTCTTTCCATTTCAGATGCCCAGCAGCCACTTGTGAAATAAAACTGGGGTTTGTCCTGCCTTCTGAAGGATGCTCTTTGGATGCCAGAATCCTCTTTTATGGTGGCCTTGTCCCTAGAGGTCAAGAGCTGGCCTTGTTTTTCCTTGCTTCTCCTGACCCTGACCATGCCAGAGTGTGAAGAATCAGCCTTCTGTTACCATTCAAAGCTACATGCACGTCTAAGAGAGACCCTCTAATATTATCCTCAAGGGCCAACTTAGTGGGCAAACTTATTGACTGCAGAGTCACTAAATGGCATTTCAGAAGGGGACCATACTGGGAGACGTCTGGAGGGGCTGCCCTGGAAGCACAGGTGAGATCAGAAGGTGTAGACTTACCAACTTCCAATGAGAAGTGGGTCCTAGCAACACTATGCTGTTTCTTTACAGAGATGAGGACACAGGGCCTTTGAAGAGCAGGTCGACATTCAGCTTTTAGGTCCTGGTTTTACTGTGTAAGGCCATGTGCAATCTTGGTGGGAGATGCTGGAGAGTGGGCTGAAATCATTAGGATGGCTGCCTGGAGACAGAACTCAGTGAGTTTCCTTAGGTTTCTCAGAGATCAAATGATACACGGGAGTGTCATTTGGTACTCAGCCAACATTTTCTAATGCTTTAGGACACTATTTGCTTAAAAACAAGAGAATGGGGCTTCCCAGCTGGCACTAGTGGTAAAGAACCTGCCTGCCAATGCAGGAGACATGAGAGACGCTGGTTCAATCCCTGGGTTGGGAAGATCCCCTGGAGGAGGAAATGGCTACCCACTCCAGTATTGTTGCCTGGAGAAACCCATGGACAGAGGAGCCTAGCAGGCTACAGTCCATAGGGTTACAAAGAGTCAGACTGACTTAAACGGCTTAGCACAGGAGAATGGAAAGGGAAATATACCAAATGTCCAGTCAAGAAGTTCCAGCTGGGGCCTTCTTTGTCATCCTTCCCTAGTCATACTTCACCCCTCAGTCTTGATCCTCCAGGGCCCTCTTTTGAGTTCTCAAATACCCCCAATCTCATGCCCATCTCAAGACCTTTGTGCTTGATATTGTCTCCTCCTAAATCAAGGTGGTGTCAGCTCATATTTCACCTCCTCAAAGGCACCATTCTAGACCACTCAACCCTAAGTAATCTTCCTCTAACTACTCTTCCTAATTTCCTTCTTTAATGTCTTTATTACACTATGTAAGATTATTTCCTCTGTTGATTTATTAACATTGGATTGTCTGACTTTGCTAGGATGTAAGACATTCCATAAGAGTAGGGTCCTGGGATCTCTCTGTCTGTGTCTTTATCTGTATACAACACTCTCTAGCAGGTTGTGGCTGTAGGTTGTTATCATCATCCATAGGACACAGTTACTCTGCCCTGACCTGAGCCCTTGGCTGTGGGAAAGATAACTTTTCTCTTTCACAGAAAGACCAAGTTAGAACCTGATTCTAAGTTTGAATCCTTGGAAGGCTCTTTGAAGTAGCATCCCAGAAGTTATGAGTTTCCAATGCGATTTCTGCTGAACCTTGAGATTTACATGTTTGGTATTTGGTTGCGTTTATAGGAATTCCCTTTGGAGTTTTACCAGCTATAGCATAGCATTGGCTCAGTGTGGTCAGATAAAAGATAGCTCTTGGAATTTGTTGAACTGCTTGAAATCTCAATTTTGGAATTCTGTTTTCCTAATTGTGTTCCTTAAGAACTGCTTCCAGTAAGCATTTATGGGTGTCTTGTATGAAAAATAAAAAGGAAAAAGGGGCATCTGGGCAGTAGACATTGTAGTGTCCCATTTACCTCGGGCGGGCACTCACAGTTTCCATGCATGACAATCTGAGTACTCTGTTGTACACACTTGCTACTCTCTGCCTGACCTCATTCTCTGAATATCCTATAGGGCAGGCTCAAATTGCCAGGGAGATAGTGACCCTAGAAGCAGCTCTCATTTATTATAGATGAGAGTTGGTGAATAAATATCCAGCTGCCTCATTCCTGACATGGGTCACCTCTGAAGCATCTTCCCATCAGTCCCCAAGAAGACTGAGTCCCCAGTTGCCCACAGGAGTAATGCCTGTGAATGCACCCGCATGGGCCTCCTTTCCTTTCTGTTTCCTTTCCTGGTGCTTTCTATAAATTTACCTCCCATGTAAAACTGTTTGCCCTGAAATCCTTATCTCGGGATCTGCTTCAGGTGCAGTCTAATCCAAGACAGCATACTATGACTAAACATGGTTAAATAAACTTAGAAACTGAACAAAATTAAATAGAATATTTTTCTCCTGCAAAATCACTTGGCTTCTCTAATGTGCCTTGTGAATTTCAAGACAAGAGTTACCGCAGTGTTTCCTTTATTTATCTGGCCATGGAGACTAAGGCAATGGTGCCCCTTTACCTGAGGAAGTGTGTGGAGTCAGTGAGCTTTAGAATAACACAGTTTAGGATCATTTATCCCCTCCTGATCACCCATGGTAGGAGAAGCTCTGTGGCTAAGACCTGGTATGTTTATATTTTTGCTTGGTGACGTTTGCGTGGGTTTAAAGCTTCATGTTGGCAAAAAAAAAAAAAAAAAAAAAAAGTGGTGTGAATGCAGTAGCATTCCCTCCACAGCCATCTACACACTCTCTTGGCAAAAAAAAAGTGTGCACAGATTCCAAAGGAAACTGTTCTTTCTGTTCCTCTGTTCCCAAAGGAACATAAAATGGACAAGGCTTTCAAAATAACCTTCCTCCCCAGGGTTACTCACCCACAGTCCTACAATTAATTTAACTTGGCAATTTTGGTCATCTTGTATCCTTCCTCTTTGTCATGTAGAAAGTCACAGGAATAGAAATGAGCTGATGGGAACTGAAAAATGGATGGTTAAAGAGTTGAAAATGATGTGTCATTAATGAGTGCATTATTCACACTGTGGCATGGGATACAGATGTGAGGGGATCTTGGCACCTCAGTGTAGCAGGTGAGATGGATAGTGAACCCACAGTTACAAAAAGAATGACTCTTCATAAGTGTTCTAAATGAAAATGCAGGTTCCCAGGAGAGTGTTTAATGTAGTACCGGAAAGCCTTCCTTGAGTAAGTTGCATTTGGGGGAGACATTAAGGGGTGAAGAGGAGGGATGAGAGTTGGTGGTGGTTCTAAGCGTGCAAGTGAGAAAGAGCCAGGCATTAGGGGAACTGACCAGGGGGATCAGATCTCCAACAGTGAGAGGAAAAGGGTAGGAACTCAACTGGTGAAATAGACATAGGCCAGATCAAGTACTTATATTCACTTTGTGAGATAAAATAGTAAACATTCCTTAGTCTCTGTTTCTTATCAATGAAGTAGGAATAAAGTAGCCAAATAGAGTTCTAATATTTAGTGAAATTAATACATGTAAATCCTTTAGCAAAATTTTACACAGCATTGCATAATAAAGTTATGAAACTATTTACATATCATCTGTGATAATTCAGTTGGTTAGTATGAGAACCAGAACTGAAGCTCAGGCCTTTCTTACTGGAACCTTCCCTATGAACTGCCATGATATATTTCCTGGTTTGACTTTACATAGTGTTCCTCTAGGTGACACTTAAAGATCAAATTTTTTTAAATATTTAAGAAATGAGTATAGGGGAAAATGGTCACAAGATTTTTAGTGAGAAAGTGAATTCTGTAAACATTTATACACCATTATCCCACCTATTTTTTTAAATATTTACTTAGAAGACTAGATTTTTTAAAACATAAAAATGTGAATGCATTGTTAGATAACAGAAGCATAAGTGATTTTCTAAATAAATTTAACTTAATAGCTTTTGTATTTGCCCCCCCACCCCCCGCCGCCCCAAGAAAAAAAGCCTGGTAAAGTTCCAAATTTTCTTCCTGGCCCCAATCTTAAGGATTACTCATTTCCCTGTTTCTGAAAAAAAAAAAAATTATAAATGCAAGATTCACCTCCTACCAGGAACTGACTTAAAAGACTGTTAATTAAGCCCGAAAAGGAGTTAAAACTGGTTAACTCTGCATCTGGGTCCACTTGAAAGACTAAAGGGATGCTTTCCTGCTCTCAGGGGGAAGTCAACACAAAAGTACAGGAGTGGTCCACTTCCAGTCTTGGCAGGCGGACCTGTGCCCAGAGCATCAATGGTCAAATGGCTGGCGCAAAAAAAGAGTAACTGGATTAGCTTCCTGGCCTTTCTTAGTAGCTTAGCTCAAATGCTTAGGGCACTTCCCACAGTGCCTTGGACTCAGTACTGGGCTTGGGTAACACCTTGGAACATAAATCCTGTATGTACCTGTTTTGAAAATGAAAGCCTGTGTTGTCCCAGAGAGAAAGCATGAGGACCAAAGCCCCACATTTCCCTTTAGAAAGGTGTTAGCCACAAACCTGACACCAGCATGCAGTGAGGAAGACGCAACAAAAGCATTCCTCAGGATTTGCCAGGAACACAAGAGCACATGATCCCTCCAGGATTTGAAGTCCATCTTCAAGCCCCCATCCATTCTTCTTCTATATACATACGTCAGCAGATCAAAATGTGCCCCGCACTTACACATTCCGAGAACTGAAAAGGTATTTGGCAAAGAAATGTCAGCGGTATTGAGTCAGAGTGTTGATACAGCACATGCAGCTTTAATTCAGATTAGGATGCTCCAGCTGAAAGAAAATTGTGTAATCAGGCCAGACTTCCACCCCCCCACACACAAAAAGATTTATCTGGAGTTGCCCAACCTTTGTGCCCGATCAGCATCTTTTGCAGCATCTGAAGGCATATCCCAGCGGACAGTCATTTATTACGAGCCTCCTAGGTGTCATATATTGCAAAGGCGTGCCTCAAAGGGGAGAAACTGGTCATTTTTTTTAGCAGTCTCTTAGCAAACATTTCTGAGGTAAACAGGGATTTATCTGAAGCTTAAGATAGAGGACGTGGGCTCCAGATGGTACTGGTGTGAGTGAAAACTCTTCAATAAAACAGAGCTGACCTTAGAGTGCAAGGAGCACGTTTTGGCAGATTATCAGACCATCTGTCACTTGAATAATGTCTTCCATAGGAAATTGGGGGAAGTTATGGGCCTCTTTTTGAAGGTCTTGGTTCTGAAAGAATAAGCTCATGAGGCATTCATTGTTTTCAGAAGGTGGACCCACAGGGTACGGAAAAGGTGTGCTCAAACCCTGAAAAACTCATGACCTCCTTCAACAACCGTGATTAATCACTGCATTAAATAATAAATAGTGGACCTTTTCCATGTGTTGGTGTAAGAAACACATGTACAATGGTAGCCTTAATGCCTGGGACTCTAGAATTCCTGGACACACCTACTAGAGTTTTGTTTTGAAAGTCCCAGACATCTTAAGAGAGATAAAACATTTGTGAGGACTTTGACATCAGTAATCACGTCCAGGGTGTGCCTGGATTTAGACTCTAACGCATCACATTGCCTATATTTTTTCCATGGTGTACCCTTCCTTGCTTTCCGTCCTGGATGACTCTCGTCCACTGCCCAGGATTCTTCAGGGCAAAGCTAAGTGTTGCATCTTCATTTACCTATGACCTCCCCTGCCTCTGCTGATGACAGCCCCGTCATTGTTATGCCACTGCCTTCCCACTAGACCGTGGGGACTTTGATGTCCGAGAATAAGTCTTACTCATCTTTCTACCCATAGTACCTGTCTCCATGGCCAGCACAGAAGAGACCCTGAAATAGATCTGGTGGAGAGGAACTAGAAAAGGAGAGAGACTTCTCTAGGATCTTAATCCAGCTATCTGTCAATTTAGTTTTTTCTTATTTTTTTTGGTTTTTGGTTTGTTTTTATGTGTATGTTGACCGAAAGAACCATGAGAGATATTTGAAATATTGATTTTCTGGCAACATTTTGAAATAAAGTTCAGGGATCACCTGGTAAAGTTTCTGAAACCAAGAAAGGAGCAGTAGTACAGTAATACATTTATATAATATGTTATGAGAGTAAAAATTATATTTTATGTGGACTTCCTGCTATAAACAGTGTAGTGGTTAAGAGTACAGGTTTAAGCTCTCTGAACTTTTAGTATCATTATTTATAAAATAGAGATGATATATTCATCTCCATGTGTTCATTTTTTTAGCTAAACAAATGTTTGTGAACCACTTAAGTAAATACATGACAAATAGTAAGTGCTTATAAAGGTTCACTTCAGTTCAGTCGCTCAGTCATGTCCAACTTTGTGACCCCATGAAGCACAGCATGCCAGTCCTCCCTGTCCATCACCAACTCCTAGAGTTTACCCAAACTCATGTCCATTGAGTTGATGATGCCATCCAACCATCTCATCCTCTGTTGTCCCCTTCTCCTCCTTCCCTCAATCTTTCCCAGCATCAGGGTCTTTTCCAATGAGTCAACTCTTTGCATCAGGTGGCCAAAGTATTGGAGTTTCAGCTTCAGCATCAGTCCTTCCAATGAACACCTAGGACTGATCTCCTTTAGGATGGACTGGTTGGATCTCCTTGCAGTCCAAGGGACTCTCAAGAGTCTTCTCCAACACCACAGTTCAAAAGCATCAATTCTTCAGCGCTCAGCTTTCTTTATAGTCCAACTCTCACATCCATACATGACTACTGCAAAAACCATAGCCTTGACTAGATGGACCTTTGTTGACAAAGTAATGTCTCTGCTTTTTAATGTGCTGTCTAGATTGGTCATAACTTTCCTTCCAAGGAGTAAGCGTCTTTTAATTTCATGACTGCAATCACCATCTGCAGTGATTTTGGAGCCCCAAAAAATAAAGTCTGACACTGTTTCCACTGTTTCTCCATCTATTTGCCATAAAGTGACAGGACCAGATGCTATAATCTTAGTTTTCTGAATGTTGAGCTTTAAGCCAACATTTTTACTCTCCTCTTTCACTTTCATCAAGAGGCTTTTTAGTTCTTCTTCACTTTCTGCCATAAGGGTGGTGTCATCTGCATATCTGAGGTTATTGATATTTCTCCCGCCAATCTTGATTTCAGCTTGTACTTCTTCCAGCCCAGCGTTTCTCATGATGTACTCTGCATATAAGTTAAATAAGCAGGGTGACAATATACAGCCTTGATGTACTCCTTTCCTATTTGGAACCAGTCTTCTGTTCCATGTCCAGTTCTAACTGTTGCTTCCTGACCTGCATACAGGTTTATTAAGAGGCAGGTCAGGTGGTCTTGTATTCCCATCTCTTGAAGAATTTTCAACAGTTTATTGTGATCCACACAGTCAAAGGCTTTGGCATAGTCAATAAAGCAGAAAGAGATGTTTTTCTGGAACTCTCTTGCTTTTTCCATGATCCAGCGGATGTTGGCA
Source organism: Bos grunniens (assembly GCF_055505025.1). Classification (NCBI taxonomy): domain Eukaryota; kingdom Metazoa; phylum Chordata; class Mammalia; order Artiodactyla; family Bovidae; genus Bos; species Bos grunniens. Next base: position 36,878,175 of record NC_141186.1, read on the forward strand.
GTTTGATCTCTGGTTCCTCTGCCTTTTCTAAATCCAGCTTGAACATCTGGAAGTTCACAGTTCATGTATAGCTGAAGCCTGGCTTGGAGAATTTTGAGCATTACTTTGCTAGCATGTGAGATAAGTGCAATTGTGTGGTAGTTTGAGCATTCTTTGGCATTGCCTTTCTTTGGGATTGGAATGAAAACTGACCTTTTCCAGTCCTGTGGCCACTGCTGAGTTTTCAAAAGTTGCTGGCATATTGAGTGCAGCACTTTCACAGCATCATCTTATAGGATTTGAAATAGCTCAATTGGAATTCCATCACCTCCACTAGCTCTGTTCGTAATGATGTTTTCTAAGGCCCACTTGACTTTGCATTCCAGGATGTCTGGCTTGAGGTGAGTGATCACACCATTGTGACTATCTGGGTGGTGAAGATCTTTTTTGTACAGTTGTGCTGTGTATTCTTGCCACCTCTTCTTAATATCTTTGCTTCTGTTAGATCCATACCATTTCTGTCCTTTATTGAGCCCATCTTTGCATGAAATATTACCTTGGTACCTCTAATTTTCTTGAAGAGATCTCTAGTCTTTCCCATTCTATTGTTTTCCTCTATTAAAATGTTAGACATTCTAATTATTAACCAATTACATATGTTTAGCATTTGGTAGTTAAATAGATTTAATCTAAGAGTATTTAGTGCCTAGTGTTATTCACTCTTTGCAACCCCATGGACTATAGCTGGTCAGGCTCCTCTGTCCATGGCATTCTCCAGGCAAAAATACTAGGGCAGGTTGCCATTCCCTTCTCTAGGGGATTTTCCTGATCCAGGGATCGGTCATGGGTCTCTTGCACTGCCAGCAGATTCTTTACCATCTGACCACCAGGGAAGCCCTGGTATTTACTTACTTTCAGTCCAGCAAAACTTTCCCTGGGTGCCTACTGTGTTCTGTGGTTAACTGTGCATAGGAGACTAGATTTAGGAAGTTAAATGGTTCTGTCACTGTAAAACTAAAAGGGAAGCAAATAATTGAAGTATAGTATAATATGTGCTATTAGTAGGTTCATTAACAAGGTGCTGTAGGGGAGATGTCAAGTAGTTTTTAGAGCTAGTAATGGTCAGTTGCTTGAGAGTGACTGCTTTGGAAGGCTGTGTTGAGAAGAATTCTGAGGATAAATCCAGTTTCTTTGCAAAAAAGTACTGTTGTCAGTCAGCAATGTCTGCCAGAAACAGAAGTGAGGGAATTATGGTTCAAGTGCCATGTTTCAATCATCAGAACTTCTCAACAGGAGCTGACATTTCATTCTACAGCATTACAGTCAGTCCTCAGTTCAGTCGCTCAGTCATGTCCAACTCTTTGCGACCCCATCGATGGCAACATGCCAGGCTTCCCTGTCTATCACCAACCCCCAGAGCTTGTCCAAACTCATGTCCGTCGAGTCAGTGATGCCATCCAACCATCTCATCCTCTGTCGTCCCCTTCTCCTCCTGCCTTTAATCTTGACTGAAGACAGTCAATCCTAAAAGAAGTCAACCCTAAATATTCATAGGAGGGACCACTGCTGAAGCCAAAGCTCCGATACTTTGATTACCTGATGCAAAGAGCCAAGTCATCAGAAAAGACTCTGATACTGGGAAAGACTGAGGGCAAAAGGAGAAGTGGGTGACAGAGGATGCGATGGTTAGATGGAATCACCAAGTCAAAGGGCATGAATCTGAGCAAACTCCAGGAGAGAGTGAAGGACAGTGGAGCCTGGTTTGCTGCAGTCTATGGGGTTGCAAAGAGCTGGACATGACTTACTGACTGAGCAACAACAGAAATATATTCTTGAGTTGAGGTAGGAGTAATACTAAAAAAAGCAGACACTCCTGGGTTTAAGTACAGACTTTTCTCTCTATGCTTTGTGTAAGTTACTTAGCATTTTTAAGCCTCATGAACCACAAAGGTGTAATGGAGGTAATAATGCATCCTTATTGTATAGATTGAATGTGAAAATACCTAGCAAAGAGTCCAGCGCTCAATAGGTATTTAAAGAATGATATTACTGTTTAATGATAACAGAGTTCCTAAACTCCATCTCCCAGTATGATGACATCTCAGCTTTGCTTTCTTTTCATTCAAATGACTCATCCCACTTGAAAGCACAGGAAGATGGTTAAGTATTTTTATCTCATTAAAACCACCACCCATTGAGCAAGATATGAAGAAAGGAGTGAATGAACTTGCCTTCTTTCTGTCACAAATTTTAGTGGCACAAATAATCCTCATTCCCAAAGATTACTTTTTCTGGTACATCTTGTCTTTTTCACAGCTAGAAAGGATTATGTCTCACATGGGTTCTGTAGATACTCAAATACACATTTTGGGTGCTTAGTAAGTGATGAAGATGAAAAGAGCCTAAGAAAATAAGATGACTGTTAAAAGGATTTCATTCAGGAGATAAGAGTTGTAAAATCATGAAAATTCAAATATTTGATGCTGGCATATTTCCTACCAGGCTTATTCCTCATGCAATCGTTCTTCTTCAACATCATAAGTAATAGAACAAACCCATATAGTTGAAAAATATGTGTATTTCAACCACTGAGAAATAGTTCATTTTATATACCATGCAAATAAACCTTATATCACAGAGTAGTTATAATATATTGATATTGGACACTTACCCTGTCCTTGATTGTACTATGAACATGAGCAGCATTATATTATGTGCTTATCTATAGTCCTTTGACATACATACTGCTATCTTCCACAAGTCACAGATGACAAAGTTGAGCTTTAGATTAACTTCAAAAATTTGAAGCTTGGTATTTCTGACTCCGAAGCCCATGTATTTCCCCCTTATCATTAGGGTCTACAATCTTCCCAATTGTGCATAGCTTCATTGTTTGTGAAGGAAACAAAGTAGTTTTAAAACCTCAATTATTTTCTTCATAATGTATCTCATTTATTAAGTTCAGACTTTATAAACAAGGTCTGCTTTAAGCAGAACACACCTGGGGTTACTCACAAATTATGAACATGATGGTGTTTAGCAAACTGATTACACATCATAATCACATTTCATAAATGGTGACTATAAGGATGAATAATCATTTGAATAAAAATATTTTGTGCTGTACATATTACTATGCAAATATCCACATTATCATTTCCAATACCTGTTCTTTTCTGTGTTCTTAGCCACCAAATCATTTCACAATGTTTTCTGGAATTTAGTTCATCATTATCAGTACATTACCAGCACTGTGTGAGTATTTGAGCACATAACATGTCCAAAGTAATGACTAGCCCTCTAATGGTTTTTCAAGTGTGGATCACTTCCTTTTTGGTTAGGTGAACAATGCTTTTGGAAATTAGTTGACATGAATAAATGGATGTATTACTTCTCAGCAGTATAGCCTTAGTTACAAAATCTATTGTCTACCATAAAAGGAAACTTCAGGCTACCATGAGTGGAGATCAGAGATCCCAAATAAATAAAATCCACAGCTGCCTTATCAAGTCAGATGTTTACAAAAACGTGGTCTAAAACCATGGAGGCTATATACATTACCTAATTAAACACATGTGTGACAGAGTCAGTAATGCAGGGTAATAGGTGTTTAAACTTTTCTCAAAGAAACAAGTCAACTGTGATCATTAGTTTATTACCAAGTCAAGGACAAGTGTTGAAATCCCTTTGTATCTGTTCTCAATGTAAAAAAAAAAACAAAAAAAAACACGTTCTGTTCCATTTTAAGTATGTGGTTATCATAGATACTTGGCATGGTCTGGGAATATGGTATCCTAATTAATCCAAGCTTAAGTTTCTATAGATACCTTTCATGTCAGTGGTTGAAAGCAATACGACACTGAAAAAAATAAAAGGTTTCTTGCGGATTCTGGTTTTGGTTACGATGGAGTAAGCGCACTCTACCTTGTTTCTGCCACTGAAGGCAAACAAAATCCCAGGACAAGATGCACAGAACTTCTATCTGAGCTCTTAGGAAAGTAAGTGGTAGCAGACAGATTGAGAAATGAAGCCAAAGTGCTAAGTAAAAATGAGACCGTGAGTATCCTGGGGACTTCCCTCCCAGGTTTCCTAGCCTGGGCTCAAGGGCGACATAAATCCTGACACAGCACAGGAGCGCAAAAAGACACCCCTGCTTCTCTTTCCATGGAGCATGAGGTGGCCCCCTCAGGGTCAGAGAGGGTGGGGACGATCCCATGCACATTTTCTGTTATTCCTTCCTCTCTTACTCCAGCCCACAGGCAAGTTTCAGTCCTGGAAGCTGAGATCATGGTCACAGGCAACAGAAGCTGACTTTAGGCAGGTACCTAAAACCCTGAGTGAGGAGAAGCCTTATCTCTTCCCAGAGGAACTGTGGCTTGAGGAGCTGGGGGAGGAACAAACGTGGATTTCATTTTTATTCCATATGCCTGTTGGCTTCAGAGGTGGACCCAGCTATAGAACCCTAAGAGCCAGAATAGTCAGTACAAACACTACATTTTATCTCACCTCATCCAGCTAAAATATTATCATTCCAATCTGTAATCAGTATGAAAAAAAAATGTTCATGAAATAGTTTACTTTTGAGGGGGTATTAAGTGGTCAAATCTTCCCTGGTGGTTCAGCAGTAAAGAATCTGGTTGCCAATGCAGGAGACTGGTTCGATCCCTGGGTCGGGAAGATCCCCTGGAGGAGGGAATGGCAACTCACGCCGGTATTCTTGCCTGGAGAATTCCATGGACAGAGGAGCCTGGCAGGCTAGAGTCCGTAAGATCACACAGGGTCAGACACAACTTAGCAGCTAAACCACCACCACTGAGTAGTCAAAATCTCCTTGCTCCATGTGACTACAGGAAATATGGCTAGTCCAAACAGAAATGTACCGTTAGTGTAAAATACACGCCAGACCTTAAAATATATTCTTACACTCAAGTTCACCTCTTTTCTTTACTCTCTTTAATGTGACTACTAGAAAATGGGAAATTATGTGTCTGACTCACATTTGTGTTGGATAGCAACTGCTGCAGATGCTCAATTTTTACTGTGAAGTGAAAGGAAGGATGGATACATGCTGGAGTCCTCCAGGACTGCTGCATGGAGAAAGCAGGCCTGGGAGTTGGTTAGAATTGGAATAGGTAGAGGCCTCAAAGGTATGCTTCCCAGGGGAGCAGGAAGCGATAGTGGCTTGTTGTGGGGAAACCAAGAGATCAGAGGGAAGAGGAGACTCCTAAAGTCTCCAGTGAGTATCTACCAAAACTTGCTTCCTAAATGCTTCTGAGACTGGCTGAAGTCTTCTGAGCCTGGGAGGTCCGCCCCAGGGCACGTCCCTGACACCAGAGGCATCCTACTATGAAGGGGCAAGCCCAGGAGCCACATGACAGCATCTGTAGTCTAACAGATGGTCCTCAGCTAAAGAACATGTGCACACTGGCATAACACAGAGACTCCTGAGATAGAATCTCGTGTTGTTCCAGGAGCAATCAGGTCTGAACATCCACATTTTCTCACTAGGAAACTATGTTCTTTTGGCTTGACGGAGGAAAAGCTGTTTTGGGTGGCTGCCTTTTTCCCCTCAATTACGCTATGTTGTATGTTGAAAAATAATAACTCTGGCTTATGTTTATGAAAGGCTTGCCCTATGCCTGGGATCTTACCAGGGGCTTTATGTGTATTATCTCATTTGCTTCTAATGACCCTGTTCTATAGGTATTTTTATCAGTCCACTTTACACTGAGGAAGGAACAGCTCAGGGAAGTAAAGAAACATATTCATAGTCAAACAGTTTTAAAGGAGGTAGAGGAAAATGGGGATCTAGTGTTGACTGCCTCCTAACAAGCCCAAGATTCTCTGACTTAGCAAGGCTATGAACTCACCAGTGGGTTGGTTTTTCAGCTACTTTTCAGTCTTGAATGCCCATTCTAAGCTTAAACAGCTATGGGGGAGGGCGGGGGGCGGAAATCAGTTCTTTTTCCAGCCTGCTGGAATTCAGCATCTGCTTGATTCTCTGTGCACTTCACACATGAAGGTGAGCTCTCAGCGCATTGGTTATTTCACACATTTGAGCCCGGCAAGGAGATCTGTGCCATTCCTCTGCTTCTAGGCAATTGAGTCTTATTCTATGGCTAAGGACACTTCTCTGGCGCAGGGCAAATTTCCAGTCATGATGCATCTCGGTTCAGGAGCCCTCAGAGATGTCCCCTTTGGGCTTGTGTGCTCGCTCCTCACTCTGAACTCATTCTCAGCCTTGAAGGCTTTGGGGATCTGGAAGAGCCCCAGCCTCTTCCTAAGCCTTGCACAGTGCAAGGCACCGAGTCTGTGCTTGACCAACTTGAAACTGATGCTAGTTTCTCTGGCCACATGCACCTACCTCTACCATCATTGTTGTTGTTGTTTAGCCACAAAGTCATGTCCAACTCTTTTGCAACCATAAATATGTATTAAACTGTCCCAGCATCTTAAGTCTCCTGGATATAAAATTAAAGAAGGATGCTAGGCAAGGTAGGGTAGGAAGGACACATCAGCAGTGAATATTTCTAGGGAGGCAAGAGAAGAGTCATGAATTCATGATATATCACAGCCTAGAATCAGAAGCCAAGGGAATTCAAGTGTGGGAACAACCTCCATAGGGTTAGGGTTAGGGTGCTTCTGGAAGTCTTCCTGGAAGGGCTTGATTGTGAATTTCCTAACTGGGTGTTTTTCAAACTGTGGGTCATGACCTAAGTGTCAGGAAATCACTTTGGTGAGTCATGACCAGATTTTTTTTAATGAAATCAAATTGAAAATAGCAGAGTGTATTACTGGCTCACAGCATATAACATAATCTTTCTGAGGACAGGGATCCCAAAAAGTTTCAAAACATTGTGCTATCCTTTGACTTGAGAGAGGTTGCTCTATGCCTACAATTCTAAATCCACCAGTCACTGTTGAAGATGATCTTCTATTCTGCTAGGGATGGAGATGTGGTACAACTTTCCTGCCCTCAAAGAAACAACGCTCATCTTTCTGTTGTGTCTATTCCTACGTGAGATACAAGCTATTCTATATGTAGTCCAGGCTCCGAAGTCAGGCAACTGAAACACATGATCAGCATTTAATTTTCACCTAATCCCCTTCTAGCCTTATTATAACCCAACAAAGCCGGGCTCATCATTTCCTCTGTACTGATAAGAAAACTCAGGGTCAGGATGAAGGTGTTACTAATCACTTGCCAGGAAGTGGCTGAACTGGGTCTGAACCTACTCTGATTTGACTCAGGTGCTAGTCTAAAACCACTATGCCACCAGCAAATAGTCCTTTTTTTTTAACTTGGAGTTTTTGTCGTGGAATTATATATTCCACTTAACCAGAGCATAGGCAGTCCATCTCCATTTGGGGCCCTCCACAGTGAATCCTTAACTTTGTGCCAGATTTTTCTCCCAAAATTTTATCGTGGTAAAGTATATATAACATAAAATTTGTCATTTTAATCACTTTTAAGTATAAAGGTCAGTGGTATTAAACACACTCATAATGTTGTGCTCACATCACCACCATCCATCTCCAGAACTCTGTTCCATCCCAGTGACCTGAGTGAAAAATAGTCCCCATTTCTGCATCTCCCCAGCCTCCAGAAACCATCATTCTACTTTTTCATTTCTATGACTCTGACTGCTCTCAGTTCTTCATATAAGGAGCATCATACAGTATTTGCCCTTTTGGTGACTGGCTTATTTCACTTAGATTAATGTCCTCAAGTTTCACCATGTTGTAGCATGTGTCAGAATTTCCTTCCTTCTTAAGGCTGAATAATGATCAATTGTATGAATATACTGTATTTTGTTTGTCCACTCATCTATCAATGAATACTTGGGTTGTTTCCATGTCTTAACTATTGTGAATAATGCTGTTGTGAATATGGGTGTACCCATGTCTTTGAGACCCTGCTTTCAATACTTTTGGGAATATAACCAGAAGCAGGATTGCTGAATCATATGGTAATTCTGTTTTTAATTTTTTGTTTCTCCCAGTAAGTCTGTCATTTTATATTTCCACTGACAGTGCACAAGGGTTCCAATTTCTCCATTTCTTCATCAACACATCACTTTTAAAATGTTTTAATAGTAGCCATCCTTATGGGTTTCAGGTGGCATATTGGAATTTTGATTTGGATTTCAGGTATGCAGATGACACCACCCTTATGGCAGAAAGTGAGGAGGAACTAAAAAGCCTCTTGATGAAAGTAAAAGTGGAGAGTGAAAAAGTTGGCTTAAAGCTCAACACTCAGAAAACGAAGATCATGGCATCTGGTCCCATCACTTCATGGGAAATAGATGGGGAAACAGTGGAAAGTGTCTGACTTTATTGTTTTGGGCTCCAAAATCACTGCAGATGGTGACTGCAGCCATGAAATTAAAAGATGCTTACTCCTTGGAAGGAAAGTGATGTCCAACCTAGATAGCATATTGAAAAGCAGAGACATTACTTTTCCAACAAAGGTTTGTCTAGCCAAGGCTATGGTTTTTCCTGTGGTCATGTATGGATGTGAGAGTTGGACTGTGAAGAAGACTGAGCGCCGAAGAATTGGTGCTTTTGAACTGTGGTGTTGGAGAAGACTCTTGAGAGTCCCTTGGACTGCAAGGACATCCAACCAGTCCATCCTGAAGGAGATCAGTCCTGGGTGTTCACTGGAAGGACTGATGTTGAAGCTGAAACTCCAATACTTTGGCCACCTGATGCGAAGAGTTGACTCATTGGAAAAGACCCTGATGCTGGGAAGGATTGTGGGCAGGAGGAGAAGGGGATGACAGAGGATGAGATGGCTGGATGGCATCACTGACTCGATGGACGTGAGTCTGAGTGAACTCCGGGAGTTGGTGATGGACAGGGAGGCCTGGCGTGCTGAGGTTCATGGGGTCGCAAAGAGTCGGACACGACTGAGTGACTGAACTGAACTGAACTGAACTGAATGATTAGTGAGACTTCCCTGGTGGCTCAGATTGGTAAAGCATCTGCCTACAATGAGGGAGACCTAGGTTCAATCCCTGGGTCGGGAAGATCTCCTGGAGAAAGGAATGGCAACCCATTCCAGTATTCTTTCTGCACCGCACCCCGCCCCCCACCCCACCACCGAAAAAAAGCGGCCCTGCTTATTTAACTTATATGCAGAGTACATCATGAGAAACGCTGGACTGGAGGAAGCACAAGCTGGAATCAAGATTGCTGGGAGAAATATCAATAACCTCAGATATGCAGATGACACCACCCTTATGGCAGAAAGTGAAGAGGAACTCAAAAGCCTCTTGATGAAAGTCAAAGTGGAGAGTGAAAAAGTTGGCTTAAAGCTCAACATTCAGAAAATGAAGATCATGGCATCGGGTCCCATCACTTCATGGGAAATAGATGGGGAAACAGTGGAAACAGTGTTGGACTTTATTTTTCTGGGCTCCAAAATCACTGCAGATGGTGATTGAGGCCATGAAATTAAAAGACCCTTACTCCTTGGAAGGAAAGTTATGATCAACCTAGATAGCATATTCAAAAGCAGAGACATTCCTTTGCCAACAAAGGTCTGTCTAGTAAGGCTATGGTTTTTCCAGTGGTCATGTATGGATGTGAGAGTTGGACTGTGAAGAAACCTGAGTGCTGAAGAATTGATGCTTTTGAACTGTGGTGCTGGAGAAGACTCTTGAGAGTCCCTTGGACTGCAAGGAGATCCAACCAGTCCATACTAAAGGAGATCAGTCCTGGGTATTCACTGGAAGGACTGATGTTGAAGCTGAAACTCCAATACTTTGGCCACCTGATGCGAAGAGTTGACTCATTGGAAAAGACCCTGATGCTGGGAGGGATTGTGGGCAGGAGGAGAAGGGGATGACAGAGGATGAGACGGCTGGATGGCATCACCGACTCGATGGACATGAGTCTGAGTGAACTCCGGGAGTTGGTGATGGACAGGGAGGCCTGGCATGCTGAGGTTCATGGGGTCGCAAAGAGTCGGACATGAGTGAGTGACTGAACTGAACTGAATGATTAGTGACATTGAACATCTTTTCATGTGTTTATTGATTATTTGCATATCTTCTTTGGAGAAGTGCCTACTCAAATCTTTTGCTCTACTTCAAGTCAAGATTTTGTTTGTCATATGTGGTTCAGTTTTAGGAATTCTATATAGATCCTGCACACTAATCCCTTATCAAATATATGATTTGCTAATATTTCCTCCCATTTTAAGGGTTGATTTTTATTCTGTTGACAATGTCATGTCTTTTGACATACAAAATTATCTACTCTTCATGAATTCCAGTTTATTTTTTCAGTTGCTACCTTTACTTTACATGTTATAACCAAGAAATCATTGCCAAATCTAATACCATGATGCTTTTGTCCTATGTTTTCTTGTCAAATGTTTATAGTCTTAGGTCTTTGATCCATTTTTGAGGTGTTTTTTTTTTTTATGTGGTATAGGGTCCAGTTTCATTCTCTCGGTTGTGGACACTCAGGTTTGCCAGCACCGCTTGTTTAGAAGACTGTCTTTTCTCTACTGAATGATCTTGCCACCCTTATTGGAAAATAAATGCAAATCGTTTTTAAGCTAAGTTTGTCATGCAGTAGTATGATTTTGTAAATGCCGTTGCCATTGCTCAGTAAGACTGAATTACCTTCTGTTATCTATCTTTGTAGGCTTTTAAATTCCCATGTTATTTTTTCAAAGAACGTAGCTCTGCAATTCCTAGTTTCAGATCTGAAGTGTTGTTTTCTCATCTCAGTCCCATCTCTTGACTATATCATCCACCTCTCTTTAGCTTCACTGTCATCACGCAGTCCATGCCACCACCGTCTCTTGCCAGACAACCTATAATAGCTTCCCAACTGGTCTTGTCAGTCTAGTCTCTTACTATTTTCTTTGAAATGCAAATTCCATAAATCCACTGCTCATGATATTTCAATGGCTCCTCTTTGCTCTTACAGTAAGCACCGAATTTGTTAGGGCGGCTGTCTGTTACCGTAGTTCTGACCACCCTCTCCTCTCCAGCTTTACTTTGTACCATGCTTTTGCTCTTATCATCAAGCAGGTCTTTTAGTTCCCTTCTTCCGCAAGTGCCTTGCACATGCGGTTTCTCTGCCAGCATCACTCTCCAGACCACTCCCTGTTCCTGTTATCTAAAGAACCCCTGTCCTTCCATCAGATCGCCGCTGATTTCATTAGCTCCCAACAGAAAAATTCCCCGTCCTCCTTGCAGACAAATAACATTATAGCATCTCAAAGCACCCTGAGTCTTTACTTCATAATACTCTTCCTTGTAATTTTATGTTTATGGATGCAAATTCTCTGGTGGGGGTTTCCATGCACCACTGGACCATTAGCTCCATAAGGAAAAGAATTGTGTCTATCTTTTGCCCCCAGGACCTTGCACAATGTCCAGCTCATAGAAAGCAGGACACTCAGCATTCAACTTATCTGACCTCTCTAGAAGCAGGTGCCCTTATTTGACCAATTGTCTCAGCTCAGGGGGAGGTAGTCAAGGGCAGATCTCTGAGGGATTCAAGAGTCAGGTTAGCAGTAAGAAGAGCCTTCTGAGTGTAAATGTTGATGTCTCAGAGCCCCGGTATTTATGGTTTCTCCTTTATTTGGTCTAGACACAAGACATTCCTCCATCTCCTTTGGGTACTGCTATTTCCTTGTTTAGGAGTTTAATTAAACCTGCTCCTAACATGTTGGGGGGAGGAGCAGTGTCTGGTTTATGGCTTTGAGGGAAATGTTAACTGTGCATAGCTTTGCAGCGATAGGATTTACTGTGTGTATAATACTCAGATGGATTTGCATGGGCCTCCATTAGCCCAGTCCCCACTTCAAACTGTCTCCCTGGCTATCTGTCTCCCAAAGGATCTAAGGGTAGAAAGTAGAAAACAACAAACAAACAGAGATAAGACTTCTCCATGAGCAGTGACATCTTTTCCAGGCAAGCCTCTTATCCTAGCAACCACTGGGGCATGTTGAGGGGATACTATTAATAATAATGAAAATAGTAGTAATAATCACAATAATTATGCTATTTTAGCACTTACTGAGCTTTTGTTATATGCCAAGTGCTTTGCCGGCATTATCTAACTTAATATTTCCCAACACCCTAGGAGGGACTCCACTCCATTTTATCCGGGAGTAAACTAAAATTTAGAGAAATGAAGGTCTTTCCTCAGGACCACATATGAAGCAACAGGTGGTGAAGGGATTCGAAACTGGGTGGATGATCTTCCAGTCCCATTGCTCTTGACCACTGTTTTATCTTCGCTTTTTCATTACTTAGTCATCCCTTTAGTAAATCTTTTCTTTTTAGGCATTTATTGTATGATGGACACTAGGGGTTCAAAGCAAGATAAGTTATAATGATCCAGTCCCTGGAGAAGTTCAGCACCCGGGATGGAGGGGTATATAGCATCTTCCTCCCTTCCTTGCTGACACTAACAGAACACTTACTGGGAACCAGCTCTGAGCTAAGCCCTGTGATAGTCTCAGAATTCTCCCCAGGTAGGTGCTGTTATCATACCCTTTCTACAGATAAGATGAAGGCCCGAGAGAAAGTACTCAAGGGCTCACCAAGAGAAAGTGACTGGCTGGGACATGACTTCAGCTTTATTTGGCTTCGTCAAATGTCTGTGCCTGTCCCTACAAAACTGAATTACAGAAATGTGGAGAATGCACATACAAGAGAAGCTGCAGTACACTTTGAGAGTTCAGGGTAGGATGTGCTTAATTAGGTCTAGAGAAGCTAGAGGAGACTTCCTGAAGAATACTAAATCTAGAGAGGAAGAAAATGTAGATTGTTCGGGGTAGCTGTCCTTTCTGCCTTCCTGATTAAATATATTCCTCATCTGGCAATGAGTGAGGTTGGAAGGGAAGTGAAAGCCAACAGGGAGGCACTCCTAGAAGGCATATTTGTGTTCAACGTATAGAACTTTCTGATAATTATTCCAGACTAAGAGTAGGATTGATTGTTTGAGAAGTGGTGAGTCCCCCATTATGGAGGCTTGAAGGTGGCCTGGGTCTACATGGGGAGATTCAGGTACTAGATTAACAGTCAGATGAAGTCAAGGATATCCAATTTGGTTGTGCATAAGAATTGACGGGTGATTTGAAATACCAGTCCTTGTGTCTTCCATCTACATATTCTGATTCAGTGGATCAGGACAAGGTCTCAGGCTTCAGCATTTTAAACAAACTCCCCAGGTAATGTTGAAGGACCTGGTCATGGTGAAGGCACACTGCCACAAGTGGGCTCTGCTGCTGCTGCTGCTAAGTCACTTCAGTTGGGTCCGACTCTGTGCGACCCCATAAACACTGAAGTTCTCTGAGCAGTGTTTCCTAGCATGTATCTCACAGACCATTCAATCTGTAGCAGGAGTTGACAAACATTTTCTTTCAAACAACAGATAGCGAAGGATTTCGACCTTTTAGGCCATAGGGTATCTGTCACTACTCAAATTACTGTGTAGTGTAAAAGCAGCCATAATATATAAATGAATGTATGTGGCTGTGTTCTCACAAAATTTTATTTACAAACATATGTAATAGGTCAGATTTGGCTATGGGCTGTAGTTTGCTGACCCTTGACCTATAAAAATTAGTGCTATATAAAAATGAGTTTGTGAAAGTATACAAGCTATATACTTTTCATGAGAAATCTTGGTGCCTTGGTAGCATCTTTAAAGTTCTGAGAAAGCCTGAGAAGTAAAGAGACTTGTTTAGTTTTGGTTGACTCAGAATTTTTCAAATTCATTTTACCAAAGAACCTCCTTACCATATATAACACTGCTATCCTCTTAGAACTGGAGTTTCAGAGAACACACTTTGAGAAATACTTATTCACACTTTACAAGTAGACAAGATACAATTTGGGTAGACTGTCCTCTGAGAGGTTAGGAAGAAATTTTCCCTAGAATGTGTGCTTCACCCAGATCACTGTTGTCTAAATTGAACCCATGTAAGGCAGTGTCCTTGACTTAGGGTGCCATATACAGATTAAAATGTACATGGGTTAATTGGTTCCTTCCTCGGGAAGGTGGTTTTGAAAGCAAGTGATGGAGCAGAAGAATGGAATTATTTGGACAAGATCAAAGAAAAGACATCTTGGAAAGGAAGGAGCAGATAGGGGAATAAATAATTATAATAAGAATTATTAAATACTTGCTGTATACCTACCACTATACTGAGGTCTTTATCTAGATCCGTGGTTCTCACAGAAGCAATTTTGCCTCCTATGGGACCTTTGACAACAGAGACATTTCTGATTGTCAGGTCTGGGGGCATAGGGTATTACACTAGCGTCTGCTGGGGGGCCAGGGATGCTGCTAAATGTCCCACAATGCACCACACAGCCTCACCTGTACCCCTAGCAAGGAATTGTGCAGCCCCAGATTTTCATAATGCCTCTTTTGAGAAGCTCTGACCTAGATCATCTCATTTCTTATCTAACTTTGTGAGGTACTGGTATTATTTGTGCTTTTAAGACATGAGGACACCAAGGCAAAGACTTTCTCTAGTTAACAACAGTGTGTGCCCACTCGTAAAAGCTTACGTTCAGTTGACTGTGGCAAAAACAGTTTTCACTTCCATGGCCACATAGCCCATGACTTTAAGAGGTCTTTCCATAGATCCTTCATGTCACCAACCCCTTTCCCTACCCCCATTCCCTTTCATTTGCTGCTCTTGATACCTTAGTAACATTCAACTTTATCCATCCTCTGAACATATATCTCTGGCAACCACTGAAACACTCCTTATTTAAGTGTTAAATGGCCGGCCGGCCTGTTTATGTTCAGTTAGGTTTGTAACACCAGGCAAATTATTTTGACCTGTTGGTTTTGGTTTCTGTAAATGGAAATGATAACAGCGCATGCCCTTCCTACTTTGATTCTATTTGATTCAAACATCAGCTATTGGACTCTGTTTGAAACATGGGGTATCCAAAGAATGCACAACCCCCCAGGGAGAGCATGCTGAGTGAATGGGATCTTTAAGGAGGAAGTAAATTCTTTTTTTTTTTTTTTAATAAGCCTGCCCAGCTCCAGTTTTTCTAGCAGTCTGCAAGCATGCTGCAGAGTGTGTGAGTGGGCTTAAGAGGGTCTGGACAATATCACCAAAGGGCAGTTCTTAACCTGATATTTGGTCTGGGGATAAGGAAGGCTAGAAGTACTTGCATGGCAGCAGAATACAACGTTGAAAGTTAACCTAAACAGAATTCTGGGGTGAACGTGACAGAAAGCTGTGAAGAGACATTCTCAGGGCCCAGCACTATGAGTTATCCTCCTCTCTGTAATGAAGAAACATGGATCCCTTGTGCTTTATTTTCATCACTGCTAATTTGAACAATCAATTTCAGACAATCCATGAATAAGGAGGTTGTTTCTGGGAAGATGATACCCCATGGATTGTCATTAAGCACTGAAACCAATACTCAGAAAATAAAAATAATGCAATGGCAGGAACATTCATGATGACGCATCATAGTGACAAGGTCTGAATATGGCAGAGTTGCAAACTTTGGGCCTAGAAGACTGGCTTTCCCTTTATTCTCTCTCATCTTCTGCTCCTCTCAGAGATGTCAGCTCTTTTTTTTCTCTTTCCATTGTACTGACTCTGGCTTTTCAATTATTTCACAGTAAAAGAAGATACTTCTAGAATTGGAAATTACAGAGACGCCACAATTGTAATGAAATTTCTTTTCAGAGTCTCAGATCCTCCTGGGTACTAGTGACTGTCAAACACTGTGCCCTTGGTACTCACAAATACCAGGAGTTAAAGAGTGTAATAAGAAATGTCCCATAAATGGTCATTCCACATCTTCCTAACCATTAATAAAATAAACATTGTGATGTCAGTTGGTTTGAGGACATCAGATTGGGGGGAAGAACAGGGGACATGAGGGCACATGCCCAAGGAGACTCATGGAGGGTGACCAGCATGTCTGAAGGAAAAAGTGAGGTTGTTCAATTATTTCATAGCAAGAGATATGTCATATTTTATGGATATTTGTAATAAGTTGTATTTTCCTGGCAGTATTCTTGGGCTTTCCTTGTGGCTCAGCTGGTAAAGAATCCACTTGCAATGCAGGAGACCTGGATTTGATCCCTGGGTTGGGAAGATCCCCTGGAGAGGGGAAAGGCTACCCACTCCAGTATTCTGGCCTGGAGAAGTCCATAGTTCATGTATAGTTCATGGAGTCGCAAAGAGTTGGACACAAATGAGCGACTTTCACTTTCACATTTTCCTTGACTACTAAATCCCATTCCTTTTTTGCTTTCCTTAAGCCTTTTCTTTATAGTTTATTGAACAGCAATAAGGGAAGTACAAAGACCTATAATTTGGAAGAGATAAAACTTGAGATTTGTATCTTGGCTCTGCCTCTAATTACCTGAGTGGTTGTGGGCCAGTCACTTAGTTCTTCTAGGTCTTAGTGTTTTTAACAGCTCAAATAAGGGCTTCCCTCATGGCTCAGCAGGTAAAGAATCCACATGCAATGCACAAGAGTCTGGAGATGCAGGTTTGATCCCTGGGTTGGGAAGATCCCCAGGTTGGGAAGATCCTGTGGAGAAGGAAATAGCAATCCATTCCAGTATTCTTGCCTGGAAAATCCCATAGATAGAAGAGCCTGGTGGACTACTGTCCATGGGGTTGCAAAAGAGCAGGACACCGCAGCACGAAAACAAGCAAGGAAATGTTACTTATCTCATTGGATTCTTTTGTGAAATAAAGGAAATGATGTATGTTAAGTGCCTAGAATAAACTAGGCACTCAAAAATGATAACTGTTATTCTCAGTCAAATAGAAGTGAAATTATATTGATGCTCCAATGAAATAGCTCTGTTAAAATACTTAGCTGCTTCTCATGAAGAAGAACGGCTCCTTGTACCTGGTAATGAGCAGCAGACATAAGTGATTAGAATTTCAGTTTGTCATTTTTTTCTTGGTAGACCTCTGATCATTCGAAGTTGGAAGATATAGTGCAAAAGGAAAAAAGAAAGAAAGACCTCAGAAGTCCCACAGTAAATAGATTTACAAGAATTTAAATTTGATTGTAAATAAACTATTGCTAAAAGAATTCTTGTAAACACAGGGTTAACAGTCCTTAGGAGGCTAGTTGATCTGTTTCATGTTATCATTTCTTGGTTCCTTAAACTCAGTGACTCAAACTGGGCTGCCCTCTTAGCCTGGGAAATCCCTAAAGCGGAAACTGGGGGTGGGAAGGAGGGGAAAGAGCCCCTTTGTGATTTTCTCAAAATGAATCACCAGTGATTAGAGCCAATTCAATTTTGGATTCGTTCAACTAAGTCACCTTGAAAAGTGGAAGCACCTTTGCCTTTCCCTTTTCCTTTCTTTGTTCTCCAGCCAGCCAGAACCCCCTGGGTCCACCACACGCCCTCACCTCTTACACAAAGACCTTCAGAACTGGGAAGTCTCAGCAGCCTCCCTGGGGAAGAACCCTTTGCAACGCCCCTCCCCCTCCATTTCCACCCTCCAGTCTTTTCTGGCAGGTGCTGGTTGACTCAGTTTTCCATCTGGGCAATTTTGGAGTTTTGCTTTTCCTCTCTTTCAGTAACCCTGTTGTTGTTCAGTCTCTCAGCCATGTCTGACTCTTTGCGACCCCATGGATTGCAGCATGCCAGGCTTCCCTGTCCTTCACTATCTCCTGGAGCTTGCTCAGACACATGTCCATTGAGTTGGTGATGCCATCCAACCTTGTCACCCTCTGTTGCCTCCTTCTCCTCCTGCCCTCATGAGTTGGCTCTTTGCATCAGGTGGCCAAAGTATTGGAACTTCAGCTTCAGCATCAGTCCTTCCAATGAATAATCAAGGTTGATTTCCTTTAGAAAAATGCAGTTAGCTAGCTCCTTATTCACTGGAGTTAGTAAATGTCTGGGTAGGTAAAACTACTCCTCGTGGTGAAGAGACTCTGAGAGTCCTTGGTTGATTGTATTAAAGGCAGCGGAGGCTCTTTGCACATGTCTAAGTAGACTCTCGTGCTGGCTAGAACACTCAGGAAGATGACAGAAGCAAACAAAGGCATCTGGTGGGATTAGATTGGGATAGGCTTCCGGAATCGTCTATTACAACCACTTAGGGGTGTGGTGGAGGGAGAGTAGCGATGATTTTCCTTCCCTTCTTCCTACTTTCCCTCTGTTTCATTGAGTAGACGAAATTGTGTTTGAAGGAGGGTAAAAATGATACTGGGACAGAATTTTTTTTTTCTGAAACACAATTTTAATATTCAGTTCTGCATGATTTGATTCAGCCAACCGTGCCTGAGCCTCAACTCTGGGAGGCAGGCACCTGGCATACAGGTCCCGTCCCTGCCTTCCTGGAGCTGCCTCCTAGGAAGGAAGATGCCTATGCTAAAAAAACAACTGCCTTTTCCATCCTAATCAAGACATTGTGAAATCATGGGTCTGATGTGTTAGCTACACTGTTACAAATGCACATTAAAATAAATGAATGAGCAGATGAACCTGTTCCTCCATGTACCACATATCCAGTGCACCTCACATATGCTCAGTGGCGGGTAGACCACCTATGGGGAATCAATGCTGTACAATGCACTGCAGGTAGGTACATGACAGAGGTCTCTGCAGAGGCTGTGTGCAAAATCAGGAAGGAGGAGCGAGGCAAGAAAGATAGAAAACGGGGGACAGAGAACTTCTCTGCAGATTCTGGGCTGAGATTCAAAACATAAATGGAAATCTGCTAGGGAGTCCGGGGGAAAGGGGACTTCAGACAGAAGGAGCAGAGTGCGCTAAATTTAAACTACTAGGGAAAGGAGTAAAAAATTGATGCATTCATTCAACAAACATTTAATTTCAAACCACATGTCTGTTTGCTAGTTTTCTGCAAGGTTTGTTCTGGAAGGATCCACCAGGAAATGTGATAAATGGTGTTGCTCACAATCTAGTCATACAGGCAATAGGCACATATGCAGATACAGGTATCCAGAGACAAGCATCCTTAGAGAGTATACGATCAAGGACCAAAATAGCAGCGCTGATAAATTACTGTGAGGTCTGCAGATAGCACTGGCTGAGAAAGGCTTCCTGAAAGTGAGGGACTGGGAAGAATAGGGTAAATTTGGAGAATGGAGGAAACAGTTCAGATAGGAGAAATAGGTCAGGAGGGGCAACTGCAGTTACAGGGACAGATCTAACCTGTATCCACCCCTCGACCTCTAGACTGAAGGTGGGCACAGCTGTCATCCAGGTTCTTAACCCAGTGCCCTGGATAGATGTTAAAGGCTCTGTGACTCCCCAGACATGGATGCAAATAATTTTTGAATTCATGTCTGCATTTTTCAGGGGAAAGTATTTCTGATTTTTATCTGATGCTCCAAAGAGTAACACGCAGTTGCTCAGGGGTTTCTGCAAATCTATTCTAATGTGCCTTTATTATGTTGTTTTTTTAAATCTTGCTCTTTTTTTCTTTACAAAGAGAATCCAGCTGTCACAGACTTGAAGGGAAGCAACATTTCTCAGAGTGATTAGATTAATTTGCCCAAGGTCCCTTGGTTGAAGTGCCTCCCCAGTGAGATTAGACTCTAAGGCCCACCGTGCACTTAACCACCACGATACACTGTTCACTCTCACTCCCCATGGAGCAAATCTGCTCAGGTCCCTGGTGGGCAATGTCACCTCCACTGCAAGGGCTTCTGATACTCTCAGCTTGTGAAACAGCCCTCTGAGTGATAGGCCCTGGTCACTGACCTTGGCTTGAGTGTTAATTTTCTCCTTTTGACACCTGATTTTACTAATCATCATACTCTACTTATAAGAGCCAGTCCTTTGGAAACTGTGGAAAGCAAGCATGCTTTAAATACCTTCAGTACAGCCTATCTTTTTAAGGCAATATTTCATTGCAGTAGCTACATATGAACCTTTATGTTCAAAAATAGCCATTTTAAAACACCACTTAAAATCCATATGCTTGCAAATGCACTGCTTACACATAATTTTTAAATTAATTATTCTTCTTCTACTTTTATTACACAAAAGTAGAGAAATTATAACCAAGCCCCATGTTCTCATCTTCTTTCATTCATGAACTCATGAGCACTCCTGTTTCCTCTTAGCCCCACCACTCTCTGTTGCCACCTGGGATTATTTTGAAGCAAATTCATCATATTATATAATTTCACCCTTAAATATTTCAGCATTATTCAGAATTTAAAATAGACTCTTATAAATAGTATAGGCCACTTGCTCAGTCATGGAAAAATCTTACGCTATACAGTGGCATGAGAAAGGATTTTATTTACATAGGGCTTCTCTGGAACATTTTTGTCTGATAATTTCTGTTGGTTGAAGGTCTCTTTGATAATGAAGTCTGTCGCACTTTCGAGAATCATTGTTGCTGTGAAGTATAGTTTTAGTCAAGTCAGTTCAGCAAATATAGATAGTTCTGCCAAAAGGCATGTTTTGAACACATGGATTTGTTTCAGTGCCATTGATATATTAGGGAATAATTTAGGTATAATCAAATTTCATGTGAGCTTATGCATGATTTGAAAGTGGAAGTATTCATCGCTCAGTCATGTCCAGCTCTTTGCGACGCCTTGGACTATAGCCTGACAGGTTCCTCTGTCCATGGAATTCTCCAGGCAAGAATACTGAAGTGGGTAGCCATGCCCTTCTCCAGGGGAATTTTCCAGATCCAGGGATCAAACAGAGGTGTCCCACATTACAAGCAGATTCTTGACCATCTGAGCCACCAAGGAAGCCCCTATGCATGATTTCGTCCCCACAAAACACTTGAAGAACATAGAAAACTGTTACAAGCTGAACTGGGCTGTGTTTTTATCCCCACAAAACATAGACACATACATGTTCTCAGACATCCATTAGCTATTTTGTACTTTGGTTCACTCCAAATGTTATGAGCCACACCCCATCTATATTTGGTGCTAGAACTTTCCATTCAGTTTCAGATAACCCTGCTTCTACTGCTTCACAATTGTTCACAAGCTGAAACTGTTCCAACACCCATTTCCACAGGCAACGCCAGTATAATATTTATTGAAGTTACTTATGCATTTCTTAACCATTTAACATGGGTATAACAGCATTTCTCTTTTTATTAGACTCCTATTCTTTTTCTTTTTTAATGTGTTGCTGACAAGTGTTTGAGTGTTTTGCCCTCTAACCCAGAGTTTCTCAACCTTGTTACTATTGGCATTTGGCGCTGGATCATTTTGTGCAGTAGGGGTTGTCCTGTGCAGGGAAGGGCACTTAGCAACAACTCTGCCCTTGACCACTAGACGCCAGTAGCACCACCTCCTCTCCAGCTCAGACCCTCCTAGTTGTGACCAAAAAAAAAAAAAAAGTAGACATTGCCAAGTGTTCCCTGGGGAGAGAGGCAAAATTACACTAGATTTCAAGATTTTATGAGTAACTGAGAGAGCCTTCTGTAAGCCCGTTTCCCACATGTCCTGTGGTATTTCTCACACTACTTTGCATTGCGTGATAACTTTTAAGATCTTGTATGTCGTATCACAGCAGAACTGACTGTTGCATCTAAAAAGAATGTCTTCATGTCAGTCCTCGTGCTGACATTATTTATGGTAGGAGGCAGTCCATGACTGAGCAACTGAGCACAGCACAGCACACATTGGATGACATGGGGCTTCCCATGTGACTCAGCAGTAATGAATCCGGCTGCCATTGCAGGAGAGGCGGGTTCAATCCCTGGGTTGGGAAGATCCCATGGAGAAGGGAATGGCAACCCATTCCAGTATTCTTGCCTTGGAAATCCCATGGACCTAGGAGCCTAGTGGGGCTACAGTTCATGAGGTCGCAAACAGTCGGACACAACTAAGCAATTAAACAACAGATTCCTTTCACTGCGTTAAGTTCAACACATAAATTCCAGAATTATGGAAATCACTGAATCCTAATAATGTCTTTACTTTCAGAGTTTATAGACCTTGTACCGTACATGATCTTATGACAAAAATAATAGTAACAACAGCAGCTACTTTTCTCAGATATTCCATAAGAACCAAGCACTGTGCTGTAGGCATTAGGGTCATATTTAACCTTCACAAGAACCCATTCTGGGAGCCACTGTCTGTCACAGCTTTAGCAAAAGAGAATTCTCAGAATAGCATCTGATTCCCAGAGGAATGGGTGATTTGCCTGAGGTCAGCCATCCAGTTGGAGAAGGCAGTGGCACCCCACTCCAGTACTCTTGCCTGGAAAATCCCATGGACAGAGGAGCCTGGTGGGCTGCAGTCCATGGGGTCGCTAAGAGCTGGACACGACTGAGCGACTTCACTTTCACTTTTCACTTTCATGCATTGGAGAAGGAAATGGCAACCCACTCCAGTGTTCTTGCCTGGAGAATCCCAGGGATGGGGGAGCCTGGTGGGCTGCCGTCTATGGGGTCGCATAGAGTCGGACACAACTGAAGCGACTTAGCAGCAGCAGCAGCAGCCATCCAGCAGGAGAATGAGAAGCATCAGGAAACCACAACTCTAACTCTGAAGCCTAGGTTCTGGTTACTCTGAAACCTCCTGGCTTAAGGGTATCAGAGGCTATTTATTAAGCACCTGCTCCTTTTACCAAAGTCGTGAGTGTAACCTTGATAATGGAGCAAATAGTTGAAAAGTCAAAGTGCTCAAAGGGATTGAGCTTAGTAAAGATGACTTCACATCCCTGCATTTAAGCTTTATGCAAACATTAAGTATAACGTTGTAGAAAAAAAAGTATATTGTGACATCTTCATACTTTATCCAGTAGTTCGTGATTCTGTTTCTACACAGGAAAATAGTAGAAAATACTAGAAGGTGTTATACCAAATCAAGAAGCAGTATTATTATATCCTTGTGCTAGGATGACCAATGCTTTCTGGCCTCATCATTTTGCTTAATCATGTTTTAAAAATTTTCAGCTAGAAACATGTATTTTATACACGCACAATTTTAAGGAAAAAAAGTGAAGCCTAAGATAGCACAACAGACAGTAAAAGGGAAGCCAGATACTTAATGAATTCAAGTTGGATTAGATTCTAGAATACAGAAAGGACTTGCAGATGTGATTACAAAACCACTGTCAGCAATCTTAAAGAAATCAGAGACTGGGATCAAGGCCAGGGAATTGGAGACAGGAATAATGTTATTGCAGTTTTCAAAAATGAGAAAAATGTGGGTTCTAAAAGCTAGAAGGCAATGGATGTGGTATTCAGAACCCAATCATTAAAACACACCCTTTGCGAACATTCAGAAAAGACAGCTTAGCCATCAATGGCTAAGAGTCTAAGGAAGTTGAAGTCACGTTGGCCTAACTATATTTTCTCTTTCAGTTGTTTTTGATTGATCAGTAAAGTACTCCAGGTATCACACAGTTTGATTCCAACAGGAGCATTTGATTAACAAATACATGTCTTTTGTTGTGGAAAGCCTGGGCTAGATGATAATTTGATGAGTTGGGTGCAAGCCTAACTGAATTATCCATATAACTACCAGTGATTGTACATTACCCAAGAAAGGTGCTGGGCTAAGCCTTTGAACACACAGCCTCCTCAGATGGATGCCATGGTTATTCCTCTTTTCAGAGATGGGGAAACAGAGGCTTGGAGAGGCTGTCCTATTCTGGAAGATATATGTAAATAGTAGAGTTGGGACTGGTGCTTTTAATTACCTCTCCATATTGTCTTCCTAGTAAATACATATTTATTCAGTATGAGGGTTGCAGTTGCAGGCTGAGTCTTCATTGCATGCAGTATATTGCTCAATGACTCCTAAGAGACTGCAAGACTGACAGTTGTCAAATTCCTGATGATATAGCTGGCATTATCCACCTCTGTCTTCAGAGTCACTTCCTGTCCTTTGGTTGTAGGAGTGGCCACTACAATGTGTGGGACTGGGACGGAGAACCCGAGAGGCATGGGCCTGGGGAGAAACCACACTCCAATCTGCTTTTTCAAAAACGCATTTACTAAGGTCAGCGTGAAGTTCAACCTTTTCAGTATTTTCCATGGACATTTGGCCTGAATAAGAAAGAGGCTTTTGGCCTATTTATTTCTCCACTTCTTTCAGTTGAAAATAAATCTTTGGGGGGAAAACATCCTCTGGTTCTGAAAATAAAAGATTTGTTTCTTTTTAAACTTTCCCCTCCAAGTACTATGTTATGGAAGTTAGAAAGGAGGAGAAAGCAGAAAAGAGAGACAAAGAGGGAAGGGAGGAACAGGAAAGGGAAGGAGAAGGAAAGAAAGAGAAGAAGAAGACGGCAGGAAAAAAAGAAAGGTGAGAGAAACAAAGAATGAGAAAAAGAAACTGCATTGTGTATTAAAATCAGATTTCTCTTTAAGGCAGCAGAGAAAATGAAAAGGGTTACAAGTTTCCCCAGCTGTTTGGTCTAGATGCAGTGTAAACAAGCCGGCCCCCCATCTGGCCCCCAGGAAGCCGTGACTCTCAGTGGAGCCTGAGCGCCTGCTTGGCCAAACTGCCCTGAACCCTCCCTGGGCCCCTACTTGCTGAGTCAGCAGGAACAACCAAGGGACTTTGACTGTTTCCCATTTTCATTTGTCTGAGCGTCAAATAGCAGAGTATGCAGGTGAAGGGTGATGTCCTGGAACAATCAAGGTCAGCTCCGATTAGGAAATTGGGACACAGATTGCAGATCCTTCCTGACTCTGCAGAGCTGAGTTTGTGGGGAGATTATTCTTAGCTGGCGTTAGGAAATGTGCACCATGAAGATTTGGCCAGGCATATAACCCAGTACTTGTATTCTGGGCTTTATTTATTTTCTTCTCTATCAAGACTACACCCTGGCATATTTGCATCCGTGAAACGTGCTGCAGCCATAAAGAAAGATTGTATGGACTACAGGGCAATGGTACTTGCCAGGAACAGATGCCTGCAATGTGTAGTTTGTAAAGAGCCCAAGTGTAATAAGACACAGATAGCATCGGTTCTCTCTAGGTAGTAGGATTGCAGGGGATTTTTAAATTTTATATATTTCTGTATTGTTTGTATTTTTATACTCATAATTATAGCTATGTATGTGGAAGGTTTCCTATGTGGTGGGCACCATGCCAAGTATTTCATGTGAATCATCTCATTGGCTCCTTGCTAGAGACCTTTGAGCAGGTACTATAAGCATCCTATTTTATTGATGAGGCAATGTAATTAAGACCCTTGCTCAAGGTTATGCAAGCCACAAAATGCCAGAAAATGAGACTGAAACCCATAACCCGCACTAAAGCCTGTTCTCTTGAGCACCATATACCAGTACTTTTTTTTTTCTGAAAACAATAATTAAAACGTATCCTGACAATTGGTTGAGTCAATTTCTGAACAGAATGCAGCTATTTAAAATGAATTGGTTGACAGTTACTGATGGTGACAAAATGTTCCTAATGTTCCATTATGTGAGAAGGCATGTTACAGGTCTCATTCCATGTGAACTCGTGTGCCCAAGTGCACCCTTAGGAGACAAGTATCTCTGTTGATGTGTTGACTGTGACTGTCAGTGTGGGGATGGGGATCATTTAAGACTTTTGATTTCTAGTGGTTTAACATTCTCAGTGATTTCCCAGATGGCGCTAGTAGTAAAGGATCTGCCTGCCAACGCAGGAAACCCAAGAGATGTGGGTTCAATCTCCAGGTGAGGAATATCTCCTGGAGAAAGAAATAGCAAACCACTCCAGTGTTCTTGCCTGGGAAATCCTATGGACAGAGGAGCCTGGCAGGCTACGTTCCATAGGGCTGCAAAGAGGCGGACACAACTGAGCACATGCACAAACAGCAAGAACAGTCTGTATAACAGCAAGTAGCACTTTCGTAGTAAGCAAAGGACCGCAGTCTCTCCACCTGCCTTCCTGACACCCAGCACAGCCGCCTAAATGCCTCCCCTCCCCATTCCTTTCTCCAACTTGTGCAACAGTAGCTTGTCTTTCTTTTTCCTTTTCCTGGGGCCTGCAGCTCCCTGGGCTGGCCTTCTTTGGCCAGACTCTGAGTTGGTGCTTTAGAGACAAGAAACAGAAACTGGCAGATAACTTGCCTCCTGAGTTACCCACCTCTGTTTTCTTTGCTCCCTGGGGCAGCTCACAGAGGTCAAAGGCTGGCTTGTTGAAAGGGGCTTGTTAGAGATAAGGATTCTTGACTTCCAGGGCTCAGTGGACAGGGTGTGGCCATGGGATAGCTGGAATTTTGAAAGTCATGTCAAGATTTCTGCAAAGCCTTCCTTGAGAAGCAGCTGGAAAATGTCTCTCACGCCTGAAGGGGAGGTCATGTACCAGACAACAAGGCTCTGTGCAAACCAGGTGCCCTCCCTTCCATGCAATGCCCTTTGCCTGAAATCCATTCATTCATTCAAGAGCTACTTATTGAATGCCTTCTATATGTAAGATATAGCTTCAGATACTTGGGAGTCAGTGGAAAAAACTGACCAAAGTCCTTGTCACTGCTACACTTGGCTTTCTAAGCTTTCCACCATCTTATCTACTTAGAAAATACCACCTCATGCTTTAAGATCAGAATTTTAGGTTCAACCTGGAGAGTTCTATGATAACTTAGGGGAAAGCATTAGACCCACTTTTCTCAGATTCCGTTATATTTAATCGGCAGTGATTTTTCTATTATATAACTTATTGTACATGTGTGTGCTTATGTGTAATGTAATTGTTTCTATGCATTTTTCTCAAAGACCATGAACTGAAACATCTGGGGTCAAATTCATTTTCCATCTCTCCAATTGCTGTGAGACACTTAAATTTAGTTTTTACTTAGTCTAGTTTTTTCACCTATGTCTTTGAAATATTAATATCTAACTCAAAATATTGTTGTGGTGTTTACAAGAGAAATGAAAAACTGTTTATGCCAAAACATGTATGTGAATATTTAAAGCAGCTTTATTCATACAAATCCAAAACTGGAGGCAAGCCACATGTCTTCTGACTGATGAATGGATCATCAAACTATGCTACATTTGTACTATGGAATACTACTCAGCAATAAAAAAGCTGATACAGGGAACAACATGGGTGAACATCAAACACATTATGTTTTTTAAAGTATATAATGTAACAGTTTTATTATTTTCACAGAGCTGTGTGTCCATCATTTCAGCCACTTTTAGAACATTGCAGTATGTGCCCGCCCCCTCACCAAAAAAACTGGGACCATTTAGTTGTCATCCTCCACCAAATCTCCATCTCTCAGTCTTTGTGCCTCTAGAGATTTGCCTATTCTGGAAATTTCATATAAATGGAGTCAAACAATATATGACTTTTTGTTACTGGCATCTTTCAGTTCAGTTCAGTTTAGTCGCTCAGTCGTGTCTGACTCTTTGCAACCTCATGAATCGCAGCACACCAGGCCTCCCTGTCCATCACCAACTCCTGGAGTCCACCCAAACCCATGTCCATCAAGTCGGTGATGTCATCCAATCATCTCATCTTCTGTCGTCCCCTTCTCCTCCTGCCCTCAGTTTTTCCCAGCACCCAGCATATTTTCAAGCTTCATGCATGATGTGGCATGTATCAGTAACCTTTGCCTTTTTATTCCTGAATAATAGTCTATTGTATTGATATACACCATTTTACTTATCCATTCATTAGTTGATAAATATTTAGATTGTTTTAATTTTTGACTATTATGATTAAGAGTTGGACTGTGAAGAAGGCTGAGCGCCGAAGAATTGATGCTTTTGAACTCCTCTTGCGAGTCCCTTGGACTGCGAGGAGATCCAACCAGTCCATTCTGAAGGAAATCAGCCCTGGGATTTCTTTGGAAGGAATGATGCTAAAGCTGAAACTCCAGTACTTTGGCCACCTCATGTGAAGAGTTGACTCATTGGAAAAGACTCTGATGCTGGGAAGGATTGGGGGCAAGAGGAGAAGGGGACGACAGAGGATGAGATGGCTGGATGGCATCACTGACTCGATGGACGTGAGTCTCAGTGAACTCCGGGAGTTGGTGATGGACAGGGAGGCCTGGCGTGCTGCAATTCATGGGGTCGCAAAGAGTCGGACACGACTGAGCGACTGATCTGATCTGATGTATAAGTTTCATGTTTTCAGTTTTAGAAAAAATGTACAAACACACATATATATAACTGAATCACTGGACTGTACACCTGAAACTAACACACTGTAAATGAACTATACTTCAGTTTTAAAAAAATGCATGTATATGACACCAAAACACCAGCAACAATGCAAGCAATAGACTGAAAAGAAAAAAGACAAAACACATGTTAAGTGAAAGAAGACAGAATCAAAAGGCCACATACAGTATAATTCCATTTATATGACATCCTGCAAAATACAAAACACAGCAGCAGAACAAGACTAAGGGACTGAAGTGAGTGGTGGGTAGTCCTACATACGGGTAAAATGAAACCTTTTGAGACGATGAGCTATTATCTTTATAGCAGTGGTTATACAACTGTATTCGCTGAACCAAACTCATAGAATGAGCACTGTAGAACTGTGTTTAATGGATGGATGGATGGATAATTGGAAGGAAGAAAAGGTGCTCAATTTAAAACTTCAGGGGATTTAATGCCTCCGAACATTTCCAATAGGAAATAGAAATAAATTCTTCTCCAATACTTCTCATGGCCTCCCCAAAATATAATCCCATGATAACCTGATACCAAGTGTTCACCAGCTCAGTAGTGCCCCCTCAAATTTGCTTTCACTTCTTCCTTACTGTGATCCATTTTTCCTCACTTTTGTTCCTCCACAATGCACTGCATTGATTTCCTAATAAAAGAACACAACACCTTTTGCTCCAGGCTTTGCTTTCAAAGGAGCTTAAGGTAAAACACTAGGCATGGGTGTAATTAGGTTCTTGCCAAGAGAAATGGGAGCAGAAATGATGTGTGCTACATTCAGATCTGAGCCCTCTGCCTTCGGGTATGCTCTCCTTCATTCTCCCTCTTACTGTGTCGATTCAAATATGGAGACCCCCTAAGAGATGGCAGCACAGCCATATGGAAGGAACTTTTTGGTTTCTGGATGATCCTGTGGAGAAAAGAAACTGCCAGCCTGGACAAATCATCCCAGAACTGTTAGATGAGAAAGAAAACAAGCTCTGTATTTTTTAAACCACAGTATTTTGGGGGTCTCTTTGTTAAAGCAACATAACCTTTACCTAAACAAATATAGGGGAGTCATATGGTTTCTCAAGCACACTCTCTGATGATGACTCTTCTAAAAACATGGTGGTCACACATATTATCACTGAAATTGTGACACTTTTAAGGGTTAAGGAGATGCTATATTAATACTAATGATTTGGGTGTGAGAGGAGTAAAGTGATCTCCTTTTCTCCTTTTTTAAGATGCTAGAAGTACTCCCAGAAAACTCAAGCCATCTGATCAATATACAAAAAAAGTATGTCCTGGAAATGGTTTTTAGCACATAAAAAGAGTAGAGTGGCTTTCAAGCCTTCTTCATGAGGACCTAACCACTATGTATATAATTTTCCTTTCATTGCAAATCCCATTGCTGGGCAAATTAGGATTAACATCAGACTAAATCCTGCGTGCCTCAGTTTGATCCCAAATTGACTACGTTTTGTTTTGTTCCATTCCCAGTTCCTTCCCGGACTGTTATCACTACATGAGGTCATGTCGTGTGAGACTGGGCTTACATCGGGCTAGTTATGTTTCAGGCAGACCAGTAGCCCCAGAAAATTTTATCTACAAGCCTATGTTATTCACGTTTAAAAAGATGTTAGTTGGGGAGAGGAAATGTTAGCATTCAGATGCAAGAAATTGTAAAACCATAATCTGCCAAATAAAACTGTTTCCTTGGAGCTAAGTAAATATTCTCCCAGGGACGGACCTGAAGAATCAGACAGCTGCATCTATTTATGGTTTCCCCTCTGTTTCTCTCTCCTCTGAGTGGATGAGCTCTGCAGAAAGCAACGGCAGTTTCTTTATAAAGCCTCCCTTTTCCCAGCAAGGGACAGGAGTAGTGCAAGAGAGAAACAGTGATCCAGCTGCCATTAAAATGTTCCGACCATCTGCTCCTTCCTTATTTTTCTTTATTCTGTACATGTTTAAATGTCCTTCCTTATTTATCTGTTTGCAGAAAGCAGATGGAATTGTCATAATCACATCATCATCATCATCATACTGAACATCTACTCTACGCTAAGCACCATGTTGGTAACTTTAAATTATTTCATGTCATCCTCACAAAGTTTTCGTGAAGTATAAGTTTCATTATCCCATTTTCTGGATGGTGAAACTGAGGCCTAGCAAGTTTAAGAGAATTGCCAAAGCCCACATAGCCAATAAGAGGGATGTTCTGAACTGTAAGCCTTTCTCTTTCAAAAGAAATGTGTAATGTGCTGATGAGCCTTCAGAAAAGTTACGAAGTAGGTGCAAGTATGTTTAGCATCTTTCAACTCCCTCTTTTCAAGTCACTGGAACACTTTACTCCTCCGTTCTATTTTTCCCAAAACTGTCAAGGATCCTAACAGTTCCAAAGCATCTTTTCTTATACCATTTGCTTGAATATGGTCTTGTTGAAAGCAAGACAATTGAAACGTCCAAAATAAATAAATAAATCTTCTAAAGGCTGAACATGAGATCACTCAAGAAAGTAACAGGGAAGATCACTTTAGGTTAGTGGGTCTCCCAAGTCTCCTTTGGTGAGTACAGATAGAAAGCTGCTACTCTGAAAATTTTAACCCTGTACCCTCAGGAAAGTCATGTTCACATGTAATACTTCCTAAGTTAGGCTACCTTTCAAACTTTCCCATTTATTAAGAATTCTTTAAGGCCATTACTATGATTCCATAGTATTTTGAGGGAGAAAGAAAGCCCAGGTTTTTTTCAGATCAATAATACAGGAGAGGTCCAGATCCCTGACTTGGCTCTGATTAAGTGAACAAGGTGCTTGTTTTCTCGCAAATAAAAATGTGGTCTTTGGATACAATTCTTTCTTCAGTCCCAGGAATATGGCTTCAGTCTCCTATTGAAAATCTAAAGTGTTCCAGTCAGAACAACAGTAGACTTTTCTCTTCCTTGAGTTTGGACAATGATTGTTCTCCTTCCAGAAACAGAGAGAGAAAAGGGAACTTGGAAATTCATCCAGGTGTTAGCCAACCTCCTTGGGGGGTTCTCTTCTGCCAGGTCCTGAAATCCCAGGCCTGGAACAGGCCCCACTGACTTTTTCCAAAGTTTGGCCTTTATTAGAGAGGTTGAGGCCAGGGATTTTTCCATGCACAATTCTTTAGCTCCAAAATTCTGGATCTGACCTTCTAGTCCAAGAGAACTTGCACATCCCAACCTTGAAGACATAGTGTGACTATAAAGTATTGAGTTGTTTTTCTTTCCATTGCCTTTTCTTATTTCCAGAAAGAGAGTTTGAAAAAGACGAGTATTTGAGATGTTATTTGGCTTAGAAGCAATTTTGTAGAGAAGAATGTCACCCAAGGGGTTTTCCATCATAGGTAAATTTTTCTCCTTTGCTAAGTGAATAATTAATGTTGCTTTAATATGGAACTGGCCCTTCATTTAGATAATTTATATGCATGAATGCCCACCCCTTCTTTCTCTTAAAGCAAATGGAGTCTTTTAACCTACTAGGAGGATGGCTTAAAATAAGTAAACATTTGGGTGGTCTGTTGATATTCACAGAGCACATTTGAAATTAACTAATTTGCCTTCTATGAGAAACAGACTTTTAATGCTGTTCAAAGAGCTGGAGCTTTGAAATTAAGTAGCACAAGTTGTCTCTGTGTGTCCTCTGACTTGCTTAGGTTGTTGCTTCAATGGCAGCATTTCCTAATGAAGGGAATGAGGTTGCCAGATCAAGGGACAGAAGGCCAGGATGAGGTCTCCTATACAGAGTGAAGTTTAAAGATCAGGAGTGAATAGACAGATGAACCATATATTGAGGAACCAGATTCTTAAAACATAGTTATTCTCTCTGTATTCCCACACGGTTATTGTTTGCCCATCTCTGCGGCACAGCCTAGTAGGCTTCATCTGGGGCTCCTTGGCCAGCTAGCTTCAGGCTGGGTTTAACTGCAGAATGATACTGACAGGAAAATCAGAGGGCAGGAAAGAGTGAAGTCAGGGTATCTCTGCTCTCCTCCTTCACTGTTTTGTCAGCTCCCCTCTGGCCATGCCTAAGGTTACCTCTTAAGCTCACGGGATGATTGTCTAAACTTGGGACTATCATAAAATATTGCCATAGACTGGATGGCGTAAACAACAAACATTTGTTTTCTGGAGGCTGGAAAGATATACCTCAAGGCACTGGCCACACTGGTGTCTGCTGAAGGAGCACTTCCTGGTTTGCAGATGGCTCTTTTCTCATTGTATCTTCACAAGGCCAAGAGCAGAAAGAGAAGCAAGATCCCTCTTTTCTTATTTTTTTCAATTAATTTTTATTGGAGTAGAGTTGATTTACAATGCTGTGTTAGTTTCTGCTGTACAGCCAAGTGAATCGGCTGTACATATAAATATATCCACTCTTTTTTAGATTCTATTCCCATGTAAGTCGACTTCGCTGGTGACTCAGACAGTAAAGCGTCTGACTACAATGTGGGAGACCCAGGTTCGATCCCTGGGTAGGGAAGATCCTCTGGAGAAGGAAATGGCAACCCACTCCAGTACTTTTGCCTGGAAAATCCCATGGATGGAGGAGCCTGGTAGGCTACAGTCCATGGGGTGGCAAAGAGTCAGACACGAGTGAGCGACTTTACTTCACTTCCCATGTAAGTCATTACCAAGTATTGACTAGAGTTCCCTGTGCTATACCATAGGTTCTTATCAGTTATCTATTTTATATATAGCAGTGTATATATGTCAATCCCAATCTCCCAGTTCATCCCTTCTCTCCCTTACTCCTTGGTAACCATAAGTTTGTTTCCTCTATCTGTGACTCTGTATCTCTCTATATAGACTCTCTATCTTTGTTTCCTATAACTGTTTTGTAAATAGGTTTATCTGTACCATTTTTTACATTCCCTATATGAGTGGTATCATGCTATTTGTCTTTCTCTGACTTACTTCACTCAGTTTGACAATCTCTAGGTCCATCCATGTTGCTGCCAGTCACATTATTTCATGCTTTCTCACAGCTGAGTAATATTCCTCTATAAACATGTACCATATCTCCTTCATCCATTCCTCTGTCGATGGACCTTTAGGTTGCTTCCGTGTCTTGGCTGTTGTAAATAGTGCTGCAGTGAACATTAGGGTGCACGTATCTTTTCAAATTGTGATTTTCTCTGTATATATGCCTAGGAGTGAAGTTGCTGGATCATATGGCAAGTCTATTTTTAGTTTTTTAAGGAAGCTTTCTCTTCTTGGAAAGGCACTAATGTCATTCATGAGGATTCCACATACATGATGCAGTTACCTCTTCATACCATCGCATGGGGGGTTCAGGTTTCAACACAGGAATTTTGGGGGATTATAACATTCAGTCCATAGGAATTGTCATGACTACTTAGGTTTGCTAGTTTCTGGGTGCCTTACCACTTCTTGTTTCATCAAGCCCACACCAACTTTGGGGGTGATAGTACATCCTTTTATTGCTAGGGTACTGATAAATTACACAGATAGCCTTTACTCAATAAGCCTAAAAAAATACTAGAAATTGATCTCCTTATAATGACCTCAGTGCTGGATCAGTAGTAATAACAGTGAGATCCAGCGCTTATTAAATGCTTTCCATGTTCCCACGTATTATGCTAAGCACCATATATGAAGAATTATAGAAGTAGAGACTGGACAGTTATTTTTGAAATAATAGGCTACAGAAGGCAGAAGCAGTTAATAGGCACTAAAGCCAAAGTCTATTTAAGTCCAAAGAAAGTGATCCTTTAAGTAATAATATTAAATATTACTTTTATTAATTCTGAATATTAATGAAAATAATATTAATGATCCCTTAAGGGCACTGGGTAAATGTGGGTAAGGAAATGATTTTCACGAAAACTTCTCTTAAAACCTGCTATAAATATCTTTACCATCAATTGTCGTGGGATCAAAAGACTTCGTATCTGTCTATCCTGCCCTCCTTACTCCTCTCTGAGGAATCCAGAGGCACAAAGATGACATCCCACACCATGGGCGGGAACCTGGGTTACGTCTTCCTGGGGTTGGGAGTTGGGAACAGGGGTTTCAAAGCTCCCAGGAAGACTCTGGGAAACTTCAGGTTTTGACCTCTTATGATTGACTCTTTGTGCCTGAATTTGCTTATGACCCCCTCTGGGGTCCTCTCTATTCTAACAGGTAAATTGCTTCAAATGTATGCATTCTCTCAGAAGGAAGAGGAAAAGAAAGAAGTTAGGATGGGGTTTGGGGCAGCGAATAGAAGGAGGTTGGTGTGACTGTGTCATACGTTGAATCTTTGTTCTTTCCTCCTTTTTTTTTTACCAGAAAAAATTGTGCATACTGAAAGTTCTGCTAAGTCGTTGGGTCATGTTCAGGCATTGCTTGGGTGGTATTGGTATTAATGTTGGTGGTATATGTGTGCTTCTGTGAGTGTGTGTATTTTATCTGACACTCTTAATTCTTCACAGTCAACTAAAATTAGGTGTAAGAGCTTTTCCTAGTAGTGTTTGGGAAAATTGAACCCATAGCCCATTATCTGTCACAGATGTAATCTTGATCAAAAGCTGAGCTTACCAAGAAAAGGAAGTCAAGATAAATGTGAAACATCTTTTCTGGAAGAATGTGAGAGGAAATTATGTTTAAATTAAAAAGAAATGAATCATGGATAAAAATGTAGAATTCACATGAATTTTAACATCACATGGGAGCCAGCCTTAAATGATGCATTTTCTACAATTAACTGTATGAAATGCTCCTAGGTATCCCAGGCTTGACAACAATGAACAGTTAACATTTATTGGAGTCCTTACTGTGTACCAGAATTTAATCATTATGCCAGCCCTATGATCTACATGTTATAACTTTCATTTTATAGATGAGGAAACAGAGGCTCAGAGAAGCTGAGTAATTTTCCCTAGATCACACAGCTAGTATGTAGCAGAATGCTGACTTAATATTAAATATTAACTTGAGTCCCTGTGTATTCAACTGCTGCTTATTTTATTTTTAATTATATAGTTCTATGAGCTCATTAATTAAAAAATCCAACCATATAGTATTAGACCAAGTAAAAGGGAGAAAGTTTCCATCTTCCTCAACCTTTTCACTTCTATTTTCTTTCTACTTCCTTCTTGTGTATTATCTTGGCAGTGACTTCTGTGGACCTTGACCAAGATCTTCTAAGCCTAGATTCTTTTTTTTTTTTAACTCACAGTGATTCTGACTGGTCACCCTTAAAGAAAAAAAAAAAATTTATTTTATTTTTGGTTGCACTAGATCTTTGTTGTTGCATGTGGGCTTTCCCTGGTTGCAGAGAGCGGGGGCTTCTCTTCACTGTGGTATACAGGCATCTCACTGTGGTGGCTTCTCTTGTTGCGGAGCACAGGCTCTGGGCACACGGGCTTCAGTAGTTGTGGCACACAGATTTAGTTGCTCTGGGGCATGTGGAGTCTTCCCATGACCAGAGATCAAACCCATGTCCCCTGTGAGGGCGGGCGGATCCTTATCCACTGTACCATCAGATCAGATCAGATCAGCCGCTCAGTCATGTCTGACTCTTTGCGACCCCCGAGTCCTAAGCCTAATCGCTATGCTATCCTGCTGCCTTGTTGGAAAAGTTGAGATGCATTTACATAAATTTTGCCAAGAGAACAATCTGCCCAATATTTAAGTTAGACCTTATTTAAATCAAACTCTTACTGAGTACATCTGTTCAATCCCCTTGTCAGAGTACAATTTAAAAGTTAGAAATATAATACTTTCAAATGTAGAGTGTATAAATGTCAATGATTTCTCTAAGTTAGTAACAAGATACATAGCAGGATGACAGAGTTGATCTAAGGGAGAATATAAGAAAAATGATATATATTTAGTCAATCAAAAAATGCTGGAACATATTGCAAATTTAGAAATAAGCATTAATTTTCTTCAGAGTAATAAAACCATAACTTGTAAAGTTGTCTGTTATTCTGGATGAAAGTTATTTGCATCTCTAGGAAAAAAAGCTGTTTTAAAATTTATCTGTCTTGTATCAATGGACATCTAACTTTACAGAGTCTCAATTCTAATTAACAGTAACTTTTAAGGCAATATTACCTTCCCTTAGAACAACTGTCCAACAGAACTTTCTGCCATGATGGAAATATTCTTTATCTGAGCTGTCTAATATGGTACCCTCTAGCCTCATGTTTGGCAACCCCACTCCAGTGTTCTTGCCTGGAGAATCCCAGGGACGGGGGAGCCTGGTAGGCTGTCATCTCTGGGGTCGCACAGAGTCGGACATGACTGAAGCGACTTAGCAGCAGTAGCAGCCTCATGTCTCCATCGAACATTTGAAATGTGGTTAGAGTGACCAAAGAACTAACTTTGAATTTCATTTAATTTTAATTCAGGTTTGACTTGAAAGAATCTATGGCTAGTGGCTATTATAATTGATCAGTGCAGCCCTAGAGCAACAAATGACCCTTAGGTAGGCTCAGTAGAACAGTGAGCATGGCTTTTAAAAAGCCCATGGTAAATTTTTGGCTTATTTCTAAGTTTGGGGGCATTTTTCTCAATACCCTTGCCTCTCCTACATTTCCCCCATTAATCTTTATTTTTCTTTCTTTTCTGTGAGAATCAGGAAGGGAACACTCTGTTTCTTGCCCACTGATGGCTCCAGTCCAGCTCTCAGATGAGACTGATGACCCCTCTGAGGACTGAGCACGCAGTCCCCGGGCACAGCCGTCAGGAGGGACGTCCACGCGGCTGCAGTCTAAGAGCGCTGACGTGTTCTACTGCCAAGCTGAGGAATAAATGTCACGAGAAAAGCCCTTGAAAATGATTCTCATCCTGCTTTTCCATCACAAACAGCCCAAAACGAACTGTTCTCAAATGTTGAACTGTAATATTAGTCGTGGTTGAGAAAGGCTTCTGGTAAGAGGGTTCTTGGGTAAATAGGTTGCTAGGATTTAATTGATTATCAATGAAATTCCCAGAGCAATCTCTTGTACAGGAAATAGGCTCATGTGACCTTTAAAAAAGAAGTATGCTACTTTATGATAAGGTGATTCAAGAGTGATCTTTTGTTGATTTATTTTGGAACAGCCATTTATACAATGACTGAGATTAAAAAGAGAGAGAGAAGCCTCTGCTGGTCTCTGGTTTACCTTACTTAGAAGGGGAGAGATAAGGTAATTGTATCTTAGAAAAAAATTAACTGCTGTGTGTTGCTGGCTCTCTCAAGCCATTTTCACTTCTCTTATATTGATAGCTCTCACTGCTAACTCCTAAAGACTTTAACAATCCATAGATGGAGTTAATACCTTCAATGCCCCCTTCATGCATTCTCAGCATCAGGACCTAATAAGTAGTGATGTCTGGGTTGCTCTGTTCTGAAGATTGCCTGCCACTACCTTGGTGCACTGCCCTGGATTTGCAGTAATCTGAGGGGATTCAAGGCACAAAGATTCAGAGATTGGAATCATTTTGCCAGCTCTGGAAACCTCTGTCACTCTAAGTTCTTTAATTTTCCTATATTTTTTATTCCCCCCAATAACTGAAGCCTTTACTGGAAGGTCAAGTAACTTTGCTGTAAATTACTAGAGAATCCAGGAAAAAAAGGTAGGAAGGGAAACCTGATTGCTCTCAAACAGTCTTGAAATTTTACCCTTTTAATTCTGTAAGCCCCTTGAACTTAAAAAGGCATATAGAAACATATATAACTTATGTAAACCAGAATACCCATTGATTTCTTGAGCTAACTGATGGCTAACTAGAAATGGGTTTATTGTCTCACTGCTGTTGTTCAAAAGCTTTCTGAAGAGTATGTTCATTTTCCTGCCTTATTAGTCCCAGTAAACCTAATGGATCATATTGACTTTAATATCATACACTGTACTGTGCCTGTAACTCGTCATTTTCCACTGGAGGTCTTACCATCATTTACCTTTTTCAATATTGGACACTGAGTTGAATGCTCCAATTATTTGAAAATATCCCCTTGAACACACTGGGCAAATCTTTTGAAATCAACTTGCACTATCATCTCTCTCTTTTTTTCTTTTTTGATCCAGGTAAGGTTTACTGAGTGTTTACTATAAGCCAGGCATTGTGCTAAGTGCTTTGAATGCTGCTTTGAGTGCATTGAGTTAGTGGTAGTTTTCTCTCTAGTAAAGACGAAGAAAGTAAAGTTCAGAGAAGTCACTGACTTAGTCGAGGTTACTCAACTAGTAAGTATTGAAACCGTGACTCAAACCATGACTCAGATGCCTCAAAAGGCATGCTTAATTGCACAAACTTGCTCAGAGCTCACAAAAGTCTCAACATCTATTCCCTGCTCTGAATGTTGCAAACTAAATAGTTGTTTGACCTCTCCAATGATTTATGTTCTTACTGGAAAAATAAGGGTCATAATATTTCTCTTTCAAGGTTGGGTACTGAAACTTAAGAAATGTTAAGCACATGCAGTCTGTTATTATTTTAATATGTTCATTAGTTTGTAACTTCTTTGGTGAATTGGATTCCAGTAAATCAATATGTCCTGCTTAGATTATAGGTGGAAATTCTCACTATCCTCCATAGGGAAGAAATTGGTTTAAGACCTCCTGGCTTTGGATTTGATTCAGTGTGACCTAGTGATTGAATTACCACAAAGAAATCAACTTAAAGGTGGTTTGGTTAATGAAATAGCCAATCCCTGCCCCAAATTCTGGTCCCAGTTTCAACTTTCTTGCTTATTTCACAAAGTATGCAAACATTCAATTATCTAAATAATTCTCTTGCTAGTCTTTGAGATTCTCTTTTATAGTGCTCATTTTTTATCACATTAGGTAAGCTTTGGAGAAAAATTAGTATGACTTTGAAGGGGCTCACGGTAATCTTTTTGCCTTTTTTCAAATTTTGGGTAATTTTTCTGAGCAACTTTGCCTCTTCTACATTTTTATTTCTATCCCAACTACTGGGATAGTTTTCCTGCTTTTGAAAGGGACTTTTTATGATTTGGGACACTCTTCTGAAACAGAGCAAAAAAGAGCAAAATGGATTTAAAATAGATCAATTCTGTATTGGTCTTGTGTTCTTAGAGAACTCTAATGCAATGTGCCTCCAAGCAGAGAGATACTATTAAGAAATAACCTTGCCCTCTAAAAGTGGCCTTACTAAGGTGACTTTTATTTATTTATTTTTTTGAGAAGCATTAAAATTCAACATTTCAAGGAATTGTTCTACATGGTATTGTTATATTTTACATTTTTCCCTTCCACTAAAATCCTTTCCCAGTCCAAACAATGGTTTAAGTAAAAATATAGAGAAAATGATTAAGTCACCTGGAGCTGAACTTCCAGGCAGCTTTGCTACATATTCATGATGTTTAGTTTTTAAAGTTTGCTGAAATGGAATTCCACAGAGACATCAGAAATCATCGAAGAAGCAAATCAGTCAAACATATACACAGACATTATCAGAGAATAAGATCCTCATGTCACGCATTCCTGCATGAGCCACTTTTGAAGATAGGATGATAAAGTCTACACTATCAGAAAACTTACCACTGGCTAGAGGATATTGAAAGTTGCTACCTCTATGAATATTTGTACAAACAAAACAAGGAGGTGCCTGGGACTGATTGGGTGGAGGGGAAGCCAAGTCATATGCTTCACCTTTCGGTCTGTCTGGCTCTTTTTGCTTCTTTTCTTTAAACTACTTTTCAGTCAGTGAAACAATAAACTTAACCAAGTTACAACCCTAGCTGCATTGTGAAGGTGAGAGTCAAAATTCTATTTGGTTCTCATTTTCAAACCCCTGACCCCAATGTCTGAGACATACTGGCAATAAAAAAAGAACAGTAATAATTAAACAAACAACAACAACAACAAAGATAAAACCCAGGAAACTTTAGCTTGGATTTCACATTCAGTTCAGTTCAGTTCAGTTGCTCAATCGTGTCCGACTCTTTGCGACCCCATGAATCGCAGCATGCCATGCCTCCCTGACCATCACCAACTCCCAGAGTTCACTCAGACTCACGTCCATCAAGTCAGTGATGCCATCCAGCCATCTCATCCTCTGTCATCCCCTTCTCCTCCTGCCCCCAATCCCTCCCAGCATCAGAGTCTTTTCTAATGAGGCAACTCTTCGCATGAGGTGGCCAAAGTACTGGAGTTTCAGCTTCATCATCATTCCCTCCAAAGAACACCCAGGGCTGATCTCCTTCAGAATGGACTGGTTGGATCTCCTTGCTGTCCAAGGGACTCTCAAGAGTCTTCTCCAACACCACAGTTCAAAAGCATCAATTCTTCGGCGCTCAGCCTTCTTCATAGTCCAACTCTCATATCCATACATGACCACTGGAAAAACCATAGCCTTGACTAGATGGACCTTTGTTGGCAAAGTAATGTCTCTGCTTTTGAATATGCTATCTAGGTTGGTCATAACTTTTCTTCCAAGGAGTAAGAGTCTTTTAATTTCATGGCTGCAATTACCATCTGCAGTGATTTTGGAGCCCAGAAAAATAAAGTCTGACACTGTTTCCACTGTTTCCCCATCTATTTCCCAAGAAGTGATGGGACCTGAAGCCATGATCTTCATTTTCTGAATGTTTCTAAACTGTTGATTTTTAAGCCAACTTCTTCACTCTCCACTTTCATTTTCATCAAGAGGCTTTTGAATTTCCTCTTCACTTTCTGCCATAAGGTTGGTGTCATCTGCATATCTGAAGTTACTGATATTTCTCCCGGCAATCTTGATTCCAGCTTGTGTTTCTTCCAGCCCAGCGTTTCTCATGATGTACTCTGCATATAACATACCTGGTCAAAGAAGTATATATCTACTAAACCTACTTGTTACCATTATAAACTTAGTATTAAAAATCCCACTGTGTCCTGTTTGGGACACAATGACAATGACAGAGTCAAGGGAAGATAAAACTGCCCATCTGCTTTCTTTCAGAAAGATATCCAATTTTCCATATTAAATACTGTAGGTCTGTTTAGAATGTAACTAACACATGCCTCTTCAGGAAAAGAAATCCAGGAGAGAATATTTAAGTCCTTTAAAATGACAACACAATGTGTAAAGAAGATAAACCATAGGAAATTTGATTAAACTGAATTTTCTCTTCTGAAAGAGAAAGAATATCTTAATTGTTCTTGACTATGAAAGCATGATCTGCTTCTAATCCTATTTCTTAATGATGCTGCCTCTGAGGATAGGGGAGAAGACTGATTTTATCATGATAGAACTTTCTTTTTCATTTGAATGATGCAGAAAAGCTGCAGTGCCTTGAAGGCTGTTTTAGCTAAAGAATTAACACCAAACATCTCTTTGGTCCATGGGCTTAAGGATTGCTTTCACTATTTCTCCTCCTCTCAGCTCTGAGTCCACATCAGAACGCTTTGTACCATGGAGAAACAATATAAATAAATCATGTAATAAAATGACCTTTCCCAAATCACGTTTTGGCGAGATGTTTTCTACAGCTGTCTCTTCGCTCTAGTTGCAGATGCCAACAAAAGTGGAACTTTTACAAGCCCTACTAGAAGTTCAGTGTCCAGTTGAATTCAGTTGTGGGGAAGCTAAATTCAGTATGCTTCCTTTTCACATTTTTGGCAGACGGAAAATACATATTGCCAATGAACCAGGATGTGTACAAATAACATCCTTATCTTGGGCCTTAGACTTTGCTTCTGGAGAAAAGAAAGTTGTCTTGGAAGAAAGACCTTGAGAAGGAATACCCAAAGGGATTATTTCTTTAATTGTGTTATTAGTTTATTTGCTCCGTCAGAATAATTGATTGTGTTGTCCTGAGAATTGCTGAGCATGGTGACATGTAAATAAGGAAATGGCTTGCAAAATAACATGTGAGTCCTCTTTTTTTTTTTTTTTTTTTGCTGTGCTTTTGCTCAGAAACGAGACAGTTTTGAGTATATCAGGAAGAAAGACATAGCTACTCAGGGGATCCTTTTCTCCCGGTGACTGTTTTGTGAAATAACTGACAGACCACACTGGCTATCAACACAGCTTAATCCACGCATCAAATCATGTTTCTAACTGTTTCCAGAATATGGCAAGTCCATGCTGATTACCAGAAAGGTTAGAATTCCCAGAAACACACAGAAACCAAAAGGGATTGGAGGTTGTGAAGGATGAGAGCTGGAGTCTAAAGAGCCCTCACCACCTCTTTTAAAGCTTTTTTACAAGATTTTTTCTTGGAGTATAGATGATTGTGTTAGTTTCAGGTGTACAGCGTAACTGTTCATCTCTGATTCAGTTTTACTAGACCACAGTCTGACACTGGGAGCAAAACAGAAGCAGCTTGTTTGAACAGTGTACATCTTCTCCTTCAAAACAGTTATAGGAAGTTGCTCACGTAGACCCATTCAGTTCTTTTGAAAAGAGGTATGGAAGAAAGTCATGATTAAAAAAAAAAGTCAGTTTTTGTTGTTGTTGTTAATTGGGGTATAGTTGCTTTACAGTGTTGTGTTGATTTCTGCTGTATATCAAAGTGAATCAGCTATATGTATGCATATATCCCCTCCCTCCTTAGACCTCCCTCTCACTCCCCGCATCCCACCCATACTAAAAACAAAGGTCATACTAAAACAAATGTAATACTAAAAACAAAGGTCATACTAAAAACAAACAAACAAGTCACTTCCGCAGCCCTTTTTTCCCCCAAGATTATATTTATGTTAAAACAGCCTTCTCTTAAGTGACCAATCTAGGTATGATGGGTTGGAAACCAAGAGTGCCCTTCTTCCCCAATTCTCTTCAGTGTTTCTCCTCCCTTTACTCCTCAATTCTTCTTCCAGCTCCTCTTATCCTCCAAATTCTTCTGGCATTCCCAGTGTTTTTCATTCTTCCCATCCCCTTCTGATGCACTTAATTCTTCTCTTTCTCCACCTCTCTCTCCTTTTAACCCTTGGCCTCAGCCTACCTATCTAGTTCTTTTATTTATTTATTTTTTTTAGTGTAGAAATTGGATCTAGATTGTTCTCTCAGAATCCCAGACTAGACCAGGCTAACATGGAATGAGGCTGGGTAACATCCATCTTTCTATTCCTGCCTCTGGGCCTTTTCTCTTGTTTTCTTGGGCCAGTTCCACTAGGAATTGTTGCAAACTCTACAGCAGATACATGGCTCAGATGAAGCAGCATCTTTTAAAAATGCAAGCTGGTTGGCCTCATCTATTAGGGGACAACTTCTCCTTAGAACCAGAAAAATAACTATCTTTTTTGCTTTTCAAGCCAGCTCAGTATACGTAGACACTTATCCTTTTGTTTTCACCTTCAAATTTAGGTGATAACTAGATTTAACTGATGACAAAAAGACATAGGAAAAATGGCAAAACAAAGGAAGATGGGGATAAAAATCAGTGACAACTATTTAATGTATCATAACATAGATTAAAAAGTTTGGTTAATAGAAAAAGCTTGCTTTTCATTAAAAGGGAGTGATCTGCTGGTTTAACTCCAAGTTGAACCATATACATTTGCCAATATTCACCCATTTTTGACCTACAAAATGGGCATTTCATGTGGCTCATTGTAATCAGTAAGATTGTGATTTGTCTAAATAGGTTGTGAGTATCTTTTAAGTCCTGGAGGGCCCACAGGACTTGAAACCTGGCTCCTATATTGAATCCATTAAGACTCCACAGAATTGGGCTCTTTTTTGGCTTTCACTGCAGTGATAGAGAGTTCACGTGAAGGTGACAATTACAGGTTAACAGCTTAGCCTTGACTGATCTCCCTGAGTATTCAAATTGCAGCAGGAGAATCATAACTGTAACCCAGAGATGCACAACTCAAACGGCTGTGCTTTCGGAAATTAGTGTGAAAATGGAGATGGTATCTCATGGGAACATATCATGTTGAAGCTGGAGTCAACCATAAGTATTATTTTATACAAACCCTTCATTTTACAAATGAGAAAACGGAAATTTGGATACATTAGGAGCATCATCAGCACCAGATCCTTATATGGTGACTTATCAGAGCAGTTTTCTTGAACTGCACTCACTGTTCAATTCCACACCCTCCTGCCTATTTTCTAGCTCATTTCCTGCCTTACTTCAACTCACAGACTTTACCTCCATCCAATAGATGGAATGGGGGGAAGGAGGGAAAAAAAGGGAAAGTGGAGCCAATCTTTTCTCCCTCTATAATGAAGAGTTTCCGTGTCTAGATGGTAAACTGAACACTTGTCACTACCTCTCCCACCAAACGCAAGTCTCCCAGAAATGTTAGAAAACATGTTTAAAATGAATTTGTACAAAGTCTTGCTCCAAAACCCGAAAAGAACTCTCAGTGGATCAAAAACTGTGAGGAATCCCTGGAAGGTAGCAATTAGTTAAAAATCAGATCAAGGAGTAAAACCAAAGCCTAATATGTACATGGGAAAATTCATTCACAGTCTGCCACATTCCAAATTTCATCTCCTTTTCTCCACCCCCAGCTAAATCTGCATCCCAGACCCTCCCTCACTGAAGCCTTCCTTGTCTTAGAAGTCTTTTTACTAGCCTGTACTGCATCAGGTTTTTCTCAAACTTTTCTCATTATCACTCTCCTAAAGAAGATTTTGAAGGCATTTTCTCCCTAATCATTCCCCCATAAAACTTCAATACCACAAATATACAGTGTATCTATTTACATACTCTGTGTGCATATGTGCTTTACATATCAAAAGACTAACAACTTCTTGCCCCCTCAGGGCAGTTTTTCCTGACTTGGGAGTGATATTGCCTCCCTTGAGAATATACATTTATGCCC
Organism: Bos grunniens; assembly: GCF_055505025.1. Lineage (NCBI taxonomy): Eukaryota > Metazoa > Chordata > Mammalia > Artiodactyla > Bovidae > Bos > Bos grunniens. The sequence goes on from NC_141186.1 coordinate 36,922,943, forward strand.
CAAGGATCAAGTAGCTTCTTCTTCTTCTTTTAAGAATGGGGTGGTGGGGTGTCTCCCTGTCTATTCACAAGTCATACAATGGGAATGACCAATATTTTTGCTTCACCCAGTCTTCATCCAATACTTCAGCCAATCTCTGGGTGAACAAATTATGTGAACAGAATCTTTTCTTGTAAGTGGGTTAGGGAAAAGATTCAACAGGGGAAGAAACCAAGAGCCAAAACATGGTTTATATACTTTTCTTGTTTTATTTCTCCTCCTAGTGTCCCCAGGACATGCTTTGCAGAAATGACAACCTCTAAGAGATAGTCCCAGTCCATTCTGAAGGAGATCAGCCCTGGGATTTCTTTGGAGGGAATGATGCTAAAGCTGAAACTCCAGTACTTTGGCTACCTCATTTGAAGAGTTGACTCATTGGAAAAGACTCTGATGCTGGGAGGGATTGGTGCAGGAGGAGAAGGGGATGACAGAGAATGAGGTGGCTGGATGGCATCACTGAGTCGATGGACATGAGTCTGAGTGAACTCCGGGAGTTGGTGATGGACAGGGAGGCCTGGCATGCTGTGATTCATGGGGCCGCAAAGAGTTGGACACGACTGAACGACTGAACTGAACTGAACTGAACTGAAGAGATAGTCTATAGAATGGAGATGTCAGCACAGAAGAAATGCCCTGTGGTAGGCAGATTCTGAGATGGTTCTCTTGGTGTCTGTGCCTTTGAGTAATCCCTTTTCCTTGAGTGTGGGTCAGACTTGCTGACTCACTTCTAATACAAAGAATCTGGCAGAAGTGAGGCAGTGTTACTTCCAAAACTAGATTATAAAAAGACTGGCTTCCATCTTGGATTCATTTTCTTTTCTTCTTCTTTGGCAAAGAAAATTTTTTTGCTGAATTTTTACTCCAAAACTTAACTAATAATGAAATGTTCACATTGGGCAATTGTGCAATACAGACATGAGTTCTTCATAACAAATGCAATTAGAATTTAAGTATGATAGAAAACCATATATCAAATTAAAATAGGATTTTCTGAAGTCTAATAGAAACATGAGAAAAAGAACTACTCAAAACATAATAAGTATAGAGCTCAATAAGATAAAAACTGTGTAAACTCTTAGGTCAAGAACTAGAACACTGTCAGCATTACAGAAGTTCCAACAAATACATGTAATTATTACAGATATTATTTATGCCTTGAAGAAAGAAAGTGAAGTATTGCGATTTCAAATGAGAGGAGTATCTGTGTTAGTGGGTAAAGGGTAGGTACATATCACCTACTGTGAGGAGTGATGGACAAGGCAGGATGAGGAGCAGATAACACATTGTTTGAGAAGGTGATATGTAGAGTGTCAAACAGATTTTCTAGAGTTGGACATTGATAGAAAAAAGAGTACTACCTTCACTGAATTAGGAAAGAAGAGGGAGAACATGGACATGAGAAAGGATGGGTTTTACATTTGTGGTGAAGCTTATCTGATTACTCTTCTATAAGGCTAATTTAGTTTTTTTGAATATGAATATATATTTAAAAAAATAGAATATAAAGAAATGATAGTGCTATAACAAGTCTCAGTAATGAGAAAGTCAGGCTTCCATGGTGGCTCAGTGGTAAAGAATCCACCTGCCAATGCAGGAGATGCAGTTTCAATACCTGAGTTGGGAAGATTCCCTGGAGAAGGAAATGGCAACCCACTCCAGTATTCTTCCTTGGCAAATTTTGTCAAAAGAGGAGCCTGCAGTCACAAAGAGTTGGACATGACTCAGCTACTAGACAACAAATGATAAAGTCAGCCTATAAGGACAATATGTATGGATGTGAGAGTTGGACTGTGAAGAAGGCTGAGCACCGAAGAATTGATGCTTTTGAACTGTGGTGTTGGAGAAGACTCTTGAGAGTCCTTTAGACTGCAAGGAGGTCCAACCAGTCCATCCTAAAGATCAGTCCTGGGTGTTCATTGGAAGGACTGATGTTGAAGCTGAAACTCCAATACTTTGGCCACCTCATGCAAAGAGTTGACTCATTGGAAAAGACCCTGATGCTGGGAGGGATTGGGAGCAGGAGGACAGAGGATGAGATGGCTGGATGGCATCACCAACTCGATGCACATGAGTTTGGGTAAACTCCGGGAGTTGGTGATGGACAGGGAGGCCTGGAGTGCTGTGATTCATGGGGCCGCAAAGAGTCGGACACGACTGAGCGACTGAACTGAAAGAGTCATTGATAACCCAGTGGAATTTAAGCACCATAGCTTAAAAATACAATATTCTGATCTAGTTGAAAAATTTTCCCCAGAGTTGTAAATTTCTTAAAGTATTAATAAACCTAAAGAGAAGATAGCAGGTAGGATTCATCCAGGCTTAGCACTTTAACTCCAGTATAATGGACACAAATAATGATAAGAAAATTAAAGTTTTGCAAAGGACCATCAATAAATTGCAGAGACAACCTATGGAACAAGAGAAAATATTTCCAAAGCATATATCAGATAAGGGGTAAATATCCAAAATAGACAAAGAACTCATACAACTCATAGCAACCCATCACTTCATGGTAGATAGATGGGGAAACAGTGGAAACAGTGGCTGACTTTATTTTTCTGGGGTCCAAAATCACTGCAGATGGTGATTGCAGCCATGAAATTAAAAGACGCTTACTCCTTGGAAGGAAAGTTATGACCAACCTAGACAGCATATTAAAGACAGAGACATTACTTTGCCAACAAAGGTCTGTCTAGTCAAGGCTATGGTTTTTCCAGTGGTCATGTATGGATGTGAGTTGGACTATAAAGAAAGCTGAGCGCTGAAGAATTGATGCTTTTGAACTGTGGTGTTGTAGAAGACTCTTGAGAGTCCCTTGGGCTGCAAGGAGATCCAACCAGTCCTTCCAAAAGGAGATCAGTCCTGAGTGTTCATTGGAAGGACTGATGTTGAAGCTGAAACTCCGATACTTTGGCCACCTGATGCAAAGAGCTGATTCACTGGAAAAGAGCCTGATGCTGGGAAAGGTTGAGGGCAGGAGGAGAAGGGGACGACAGAGGATGAGATGGTTGGATGGCATTATTGACTCAATGGACATGGGTTTGGGTGGACTCCGGGAGTTGGTGACGGACAGGGAGGCCTGGCATGCTGCAGTTCATGGGGTCGCAAAGAGTCGGACACGACTGAGCTACTGAACTGAACTGAACTGAAAAATGACAATAGGATCTGAATTAACATTTTTCCAAAGAAGACTCACAAATGGCCAGTATGTACAGTATCAGATTTTCAATATCACTAATCTTCAAGGAAATGCAAATCAAAACCACAATGAGATACCTTTTAGAATGGCTGTTATCAAAATGACAGAAGATAACAAGGGTTGACAAGACTGTGGAAGAAAGAGAACCTTTTTGTATCACTGGTAGGAATAGACTGGTGCAGTCACCACAGAAAACAGTATGAGGATTCCTCAAAAACTTAAAAATAGGGGTTCCCTGGTGGCTCAGTGGTGAGAATTTCACCTGCCAATGCAGGAGACACCAGTTAGATTCCTGGTCTGGGAGGATCCCTCATACTTCGGGGCAACTAAGTCCGTGTACCACAACTATTGAGCCTGTGCTGTGGAACCCAGAAGCTGCAGCTGCTGAGCCCACGCACCCTAGAGCCCGAGCTCCATGGCAACAGAAGCCACTGCAATGAGAAGTCCTTGAAGCACAACAAAAAGTAGTCCCTTCCTTGCGGCAAGTAGAGAAAATCCTCACAAAGCAACGAAGAGCCAGCGGAGCCATAAATAAATATAACTTTTAAGATAGAACCGCCACAGCATCAAGAAATCCCACCTCTGGGTATACAGTAGTCCCCTTATCTGTGGGAAATAAGTGCCAAGACCCCCAATGGATGCCTAAAACCATGGATAGTCCTCTATATATATAATATTTTTTCCTATACAAACACACCTGTAAGAAAATTTAATTTGTAAATGAAGCATCATAAGGAATTAACAATAAGCAGATATTCAGCATGAGCCATACTTTTTGCACAAACTGTTTGGTTGCAAGAAGTCATTCTCATCAGAGAAGGGTGAAAACCATCTTGATGTCTAGCATCGCGGATATCAGCCAAGGCGAAGCCTGTAAACAGAGGTCTCGCACCAGGCTCATCAGACGCCAAGCTCCTATAGCAGAACGGCTGGTGGGCGGCACGGGAAGAACTGCGCATGACATGTCAATCCAAGATGGAGGCAGCGGGCCGAGAAGCTGCACTCGGCACTCAGAATCCGTTAGCCGCACGCACGCAGGGACGTGCGGAGAGAACCCCGCCCCCTCCTGGCTTTGGAGTATAAAAAGCAGCCCCCACCACAGCCTTCTGCCTCGAAGAGCACGTGCTCTGGAACGTGACCTGGTGTCTCTCCGTTCTTCTGTCAGAGGAGGACGCTCTCATTTGCTTCGGAAGCTAACTCAGTCCCATTCTATCGGCTCCAAGGACACCGAGCAGAAGGACCGTTCATAAGGAAAGTCCTTGACTTAATAAGCAAAGGAAAAATGTGTGCTGCGGTTCTTAAAGATCTCTGGTAAGAACGACTCTTCTCTTGGTAAAATCGTGAAGAAGGAGAAATTCATGCTAGATTTTCTGTTGCACCACAAACTGGAGACGTTACAGCCGCAGTGTGTGAAAAGCGTTTAGATAACGTAGAAAAGGCATTAAATTTGTACAGTAAGCCATTTCGAGAGAGACCATGTCCACATAACATTTTTAACAGTCCACTGTTAGAGTTGTTGGCTTTGTTTTCGGTCTCTCCACTACCTCCCACTTCCTTCCTGTCCTAGGGATAGGTCTTGTCTCCCTAGTCCTATCTGGGAGGTAGTGTCCCCAGGCTGATGCCTTGACTGCAGCCTTATGAGAGACCCTGGACCAGAATAACTCAGATAAACTGCTTCCAGATTCCTGACCCACAAGAATGTGCGATAATACAGGTTTGTTGTTTAACCCCCTTAAGATTTGGAATAATGTGTTATGAGCAATAGATACATAATACATTCATATTTTTCCCTGTGTTTCTTTCTTTCTTCCTTCAAGATTATTCATTATTGTTTGTTGGTTAGTCTTCCTGTTTTGTAGCAGACGATGACTTTTTCTTCTAGAAAGATGTTGGAGGTAGGTCTAAATGACCAAACCAAAAATGAATGCTAACACATCAAATAAAAATTTTGTTTTCCATGACATTGGTATGAGAAGAGTCATAAATGTGATGGAACAAAGTGTGACTGTTTCAAATAGAAAAAGTAACCATACTCAGTTGTCCTTTTTTAGTTTTTGTTTTAAGCTTGAGACTATAAAAAGACTTTATGAATTCCATCCTGAACAATTCAAATTTTGTGTTTATGTAGATGAAATCTAGGAGCTTATTATCTTTGTGAGATTTCATATATATGGCACGGATTATATATATATATATATATATATATATATATATGTTGCTTTGCCTTAGTATGTATGTGTATAGTTCAACCACTTCTGCTGCTGCTAAGTCCCTTCAGTCGAGTCCGACTCTCTGCGACCCCATGGACTGCAGTCCACCAGGCTTTTCCGTCCCTGGGATTCTCCAGGCAAGAACACTGGAGTGGGTTGCCATTTCCTTCTCCAATGCATGAAAGTGGAAAGTGAAAGTGAAGTTGCTCAGTCGTGTCTGACTCTTAGCGACCCCATGGACTGCAGCCTACCAGGCTCCTCCATCCATGGGATTTTCCAGGCAGCAGTACTGGAGTGGGGTGCCATTGCCTTCTCCTGTTCAACCACTACTTCTTGCTATAATTGAAAGCAGTCTCTAGATTCTTTTTGTAGACTTATCAATATTCTCTCCCTCTTGCCTCGCATCCTCAGATGGAGGATTGTGAATTTCCAATCATATGAGTTTATTATCATTGTCTTCAACTCTTCATTACCTGTCTGTGTTGAAATAATAGCTTAAGAAAGTCGATATCAGTAAATTTTTTTTCATGTCTCTATATGTAGTACAGTGTATATGCATATATACATATGGGCTTCCCACGTGACTTAGTAGTAAAGAATCTGCCTGCAGTGCAGGAGATGGAGGTTCAGTCCCTGGGTCAGGAAGATCCCCTGGAGAAGGAAATGGCAACCACTCCAGTATTTTTGCTTGGGAAATCCCAAGGACAGAGGAGCCCAGGTGGGCTCTAGTACATGGGGTCGCAGAGTCAGACATGACTTACTGACTGAGCATTCACACACACATCTATATATAGCTGCTGCTGCTGCTAAGTCACTTCAGTTGTGTCCGACTCTGTGCGACCCCATAGACGGCAGCCCACCAGGCTCTGCCGTCCCTGGGATTCTCCAGGCAAGAACACTGGAGTGGGTTGCCATTTCCTACTCCAAGTGAAAGTGCAGTCGCTCAGTCATGTCTGACCCTCAGTGATCCCATGGACTGCAGACTGCCAGGCTCCTCCATCCATGGGATTTTCCAGGCAAGAGTACTGGAGTGGGCCATTGCCTTCTCCAGTCTCTATATAGGATACAGTATAAAAAGATTGTAAGGGTAAAGGAAATCTTTACCAGTTTCCACAAACTACTTTTTCCCTCAAAGTATAGTAGCACCTTGACCTACAAATATATGTAAAGTGAAAGTGAAATCGCTCAGTCCTGTCCGACTCTTTGAGAGTCCATAGCCCCCCAGGCTTCTAGTCCATGGGATTGTCCAGGCAAGGATACTGGAGTGGGTTGCCTTTTCCTTTTCCAGATGATCTTCCTGACCCAGGGATTGAACCGGGGTCTCCTGCACTGCAGGCAGACTCTTGACTGTCTGAGCCACCAGGGAAGTCCATAAATATATGTAAAACTATATTCAAATAGCCCTCATCTGTTCCTCAAAATAGGTCCAATGAGATCTCCCCATGGTTCTGGCTTTGCCCAGTTCATATTTTATAATTTTATATTTTCCACACTCCAGTATGATTCATTCATCCATCAGATATCAAAAGGTAATAAGATATACTTTCTTTTAACTTGTACTTTAATTAAGATATTTTATTAATTCAGAATTGCCTGTCCCTTCAGTAACTCTAAATTGGTGAGTTCTTCTTTGAGGCATTTTTAATATCTGTTCTGGTCTTGAATCTGGTGGTATTGGATTACTTTGATGGATTAAGAACTTCCTTCATTTTAAAAATAGCAGTCAGAAATTTTCTCTGATGATCAAAGAAACAGGTAAAAACTTTTTTTCAGAGACTTTAGCAGATTGACTCATTTTCATAAAATATTTTGTATAACAAAAGTATAAAAGATGCTTCGTTTGTAAGCTGATTGAATGAATTAATATGGCTTAAATACTCAGAGCATTAATGATGATATCTACCATGTCTCATGTCATCTGGAGGCAGTAAGCACATCTAATATTAGGTGGGGGGGTGCCAGTTATAAATATGAGTTTTAACGCGTGAAAGTGAACATCTTCACCTGTGACCTGCAGCTACAGAGTGGCAGGGGACCACAAATTTTGGAATTTTGCAAACCTTGGTCTGAAATCTGACTATACCTTATTTGCATGTTAATCTAAACCTTCTTGGCTTCAGTTTTCTCATCTTCAGAATAGAAAGAAACAATACTCTTTCTTCATATTGCTGTTTGTAATATTTAAATATGGTTAAGGAGCTAGTGCTTAATTTTAAACCAGGGGTCTCTAAATACATGACAAATGACCAGGTCATTATGTGAATGGTGAACCTCAACTCTTTCTCACGGAGAGATGACCTATTAAATATCTATTATTAAAACACAATTGAAGTAATGAGCTCTTCTATTTCTGCTCCTCTCTTCAGTGCTATCTTTTGGAATTTCCCTTGTTGTAGATCAAAAGTGGTCAAATATTGGTTCATAGTGTCCATTCTAATGGCAATTTTATACTCAGAAAATTATATTCTGCTTAATCATACAAACCCTGAAAAATCTCAGGGATAAAAATGAGTTGCAAGTCCTGCAAGGATCTCTAATTTTCTCTCTGCACTTTACTCACTGCACTTGCTACAAGACATCATGAATTTCTGTGAACTCCTTAAGAGAAGATACTACCTTATTAAACATTGTTTCCTCAGAGCCTGGATTTGCATAGGCAAAACAGTATCTGGTTGAGGTTTAGCACAAGCCTGCCAATGCAGGAGACTTGGATTCAGTTCCTGGGTGAGGAGGATTCCCCTGGAGGAGGAAATGGCAACCTACTCCATTACTCTTGCCTGGGAAATCCCATGGACAGAGGAGCCTGACAGACTAAAGTTCAAGGTGTCACAAAGAGTCAGAGAGGACTTAGCAACTGAACAACAAAAACATGTTCTGGAGCCAGGCTTTCTGCGTTGGAAGCCTGGCTCAGCCACCTACCTGCTGTGCGATCTCTGAGTGCCTTAAAAATGCTGTGTCTCATGTGTGCAGTCTGCTTCCTGGATCCTTGCTTGCTTATAACTTCCTTACAATTCAAAGATTTTTAAAAAGTGAGAAACAGAAAGCATTTGGAGTAGTGCTGGATACATTGTAAGCCTTCAGTTAATAACTGTGTATTTATTACAAAATGCTATATTGGTTTGTCTTCAGATAGGTCAGCCCTACCATCTCTTTTTTCTGGTTATATATGCTGTTTTTCCCTCTTCACTATTTCATTAGCTTTCTTAATCTTTGTGTTTGTTTATTTAGCCTAGGGTCTAACAGTGATTCTCAAATCTAATGGTATGCTCTAGGCTTATCTGGGGGAGTCAGTCAGAAAATCCCAGACATACTTCCCAGTGATTCTGCAACTAGAGACCCACAGCTGTAAGTTTACTAGGCAATTGGTTACTAGGCAGTTGATTCCAAAGAGGTGTCCTATGAACTGGGCCAGCATTTGGAAACACTGGCCTAGGATTTCTGTCTAATTTTAATTTGACTCCTTTATTTCCTAACTCCATTTCTTAAGAAAGCATCTCATATACACAATTTCCCCTTCAGTTGAAGTCTGTTTAAAACAAACATCTAAATGCCATTTCATTCTCCTTTTTGCAAGATGCCCTTTTCTCTCCTCATTCTGTCCCCTTCATCAGCAGTTAGCATCTGACCCCATCCTGTTCACCAAAAGAGCTGGCCGTTTGTAGTCAATGGATGAGCAGCTGACAGCTCCTCTTAGGGGAGTAAAATTGCAAATAAGGGTGATAAATAAAACTGTTCTGTAAAAGAACCAGTCTCTTTGGCACATTCTGTGCTTTCCTCTATCAGAGCAGGGCGGGGGTGTGGGGGGTAGACTGAGGCTTATTCATAAGGGAATGAATCAGTGGTCAAAGAATCACTCCAGAAAGTCAGAAGCGAATTCTTTTTAGTTAAGTGGGGAATGCTTCTCCCTATTTCATATTTGTTTATGAATTTCACAGCATGTGTTCTGAAAACACCATCCCTGGAGAGAGCAGACCTATATAATTCTGGCAGAATTACATTACTCAGTCATCTAAATTCAGGATAAATTTTAGACAGAAAGGAGATAGGAGAAAACCGATCGTTAGAACACACCTGTGAGACCCTTTGAATAGTGCTTTGTGAATGAATTGCCCTTTATCTCTCCCCGCCCCACCCCCCGCCCCCTGTGATGCTATCACAGCTTAACTGGCACTAACACAGCTGTTCACAGCTGCACACAAGATGCTTGCTAGAGCACAGTGTCAACCATTTGTTCTCATGGGGTGCAGCTTAATTATTTCCTTTGAGGATGGAGTCTGATATTGTGTTCTAGCAAGACTAATCAGCAGATCTAAAAGACATTCAGTGGTCAGATTTAAGGGATGAGTTGCATTTCCAAGTATGATTCTTCTCTTGGATATCTACTCCTGTCGCTCCAAACATATCCAGTGGAGAACTAATCTTGAGGGTGAGTTTGCTTTTGATAGACCTTAAGCAGGAAGTGAGTTGAGGTGGAACAAATGTTCTCATTATTTGAAAGAGAACCATAGCCACACTCCACTTCTTAGCGGGGTCAGCTGATGCCAGAATGCTCTTCACAAGCCAACTCCTAGCAATGTGACAAAGGAAATTTATTGAGCACCTACTGTATGCCTAGCAAATGTGTAGAGCTGAAAAAGGCAATAAAAAGTTTTCATCTCATTACAATGTAAGTTTCACGTCTTGCTCCTGAATGCCTTTGACATCCCTGGCCCAGTTTAGATGTTCAATGAATGTTGAATAAATGAATAAATAATGCACTCAGTAAATCAATCTCCTAAGCTAAACCAGATAGATTTGTAACAGCTGCTCAGAGAGCTATGCCAAGAAAGACTCTGAGGCTATATCCATGCCAGTGGGAAATGTGACCTGATTGATTAGCAATGTCTGTCAAGGGCAGGAGAGAGGTAAAATCAACTGTGCTGTATAATATATTCTGTGGCTAAACATAAGTGATATAGCTATTCATCCCCTCCTTCTCACCCTCCCCGCTTTTTCCCCATAAACCTTTCCTTTCAGTTTCTGGAACAAGTGGAATGACTGTCAGGGTCTAATCAGAAATATAAATCTTCTGTACTCATGAACCCCATCTTTTCAAAAGTCATCTTCTTCCACTCAGGAGAGAAGAGCTAATAGATTCTGGTTTGAGTGAATCAAAGAGATCATAGAAGGAAATTCCATCTTGCTACCTCTGTGCCTTTGCCTGGTTGGTACAAAATGAAAGACCAGGCAGAATGCAAAGTTCAAGAAGTTGAGAGTACAGAGTTTACATTTTCTTGATTTAATTTGTATACACAAGCTTCACCTAATCCTTAGCAGGTGAGGATATAGTTGATGAGTGTCCTGGATTCATATGGATTTTCTGTTCCTCTTATGAAAAACCACATGTGTCTTGTCTCTTCGTAATTTCACATTAAAAAAGAAATTGTCCAAAAGATATATTAGAGCATGAACCTAATGGGAAGTAAAGAATTAAGTTGAGATCTAAATTGCATAATAAGTTATTCCTATAAAATTAATATAAGTGATATAATATTTGATGAGATTTCCCCTTTTCCTCTTTTTCTCCTGGAAAATTTGTCAGAGAAGTAAACAGGTATAGAACGAAAATTACCTTCACATTTATCTAAATTCTATTTTCTGGGGAATATTGACTCTGAAACAAAATGTAGAGATTCATATAATAGAACAGAGATGATCCTGGAAAACATAAATAGGAGTAAATCAAATTTGGTTTCTGAATATATATTTTTGAAAAGTTACTCCTTAATAAATATATAACAAATGCATACTTGATTATCTTATACAGTAGAAAATGCTGAATATTCATTAGACACAGTAGTAGACATTGAGAGATGTATGCCAAGTCCTTCTGAAGTTGCCAGTGATTTTACTTACATTAAAAAAAAAATCACTATATAAACATTGTTGCTAGTAACCCAGACCAATGGAAATATGGAACCCCTTAGCTGCAAACTAGAAACAGTGAAAAAAGGAACTTATACAAATAGGGCAGACTGGAAAGAAACTAAATTTACACTAAGCATCAATCTTAAGATCTAATTAGTTCCTCCTGGAAAATAATTTTTCAATTAAAGATTGACTTCAACACTAAATGCATGAGAATAAATTTGTAAAATGTGCTTGCACCCACCTTTTTTGCTTAAGGGCTCTAGTTATAAAGAAAGGACCAAGAAAATAAAAGTCTATGACAAATGAAAGAATTCTGTGACAAATGAAAGAATCCTAGACAAGCAAGTGAGAATGAGAAGAAAATAATTTGGGTTCCAAAATTACAGATTTTTAAAGAACCTCAGCAGTTAATCGTTAAAGGTAGGAGAGGGGACTATCGGATGCATAAGCAAGTCCAAGATACTCAAAGTGAGCTTCAAAAGTTCTAGGAATTGGTCTGACCCTAGGATTGCCATGGTGAATGATTAAATATTATTGTGATATGGGAGAATAGTATACTGAAGTCTGCATTTGGATCCTCTTCAAGTTTTTGTTACTCTGTGAAAAATGGTAGTCAGGCCTTTATGTCCTCTTGTTTCAGAGAGTTTGGATTGTAGGGCAGAAAGCAGAATCCACCTCTGGAGAACCCTTGCTGCTTGGCTTTTATTTTCAAAAGTCTGCTTATTTTGTTTAAATTGAAATATAGTTGATTTATAATGTTGTGTTATAGTTTCTGGTATATGGCAAAGTGATTCAGTTTTATATATATATATGTGTGTGTGTGTGTGTATTCTTTTTCTTACTCTTTTCCATTATGGTTTATCATAGGATACTGAATCTAGTTCCCTGTGCTATACAGTAGGACCTTGTTGTTTATCCATTTTGTATATAATTGTTTGCATCTGCTAATCCCCAACTCCCAGTCCAACCTTCGTCCTACTCCTTGGCAACCAAAGTCTGTCCTTCATATCTGTGAATCCGTTTCTGTTTTGTGCATAAGTTCATTTGTGTCACATTTTAAATTTCCCATGTAAGTAATATCATATGATATTTTTCTTTTTCTACTTTCACTTAATATGATAATCTCTAGGTCCATCCATGTAACTGAAAATGGCATTATTTTGTTCTTATTTATGGCTGAGTGGTATTCACTTGTATACATGTGCACCACATATTCTTTATCCACTCATCAGTCCATTGATATTTAGGTTGTTTCCATGTCTTAACTATTGTAAATAGCACTGCTATGAACATAGGGGTCATAGATCATTTCAGATTATATTTTTGTCAGGATATATGCACAAGAGTGGGATTGCTAGATCATATGGCAACTCTTTATTAGTTTTTTTAGGAACCTTTATACTGTTTTCCATAGTGACTATACCAATTTACATTCCCACCAACAGTGCAGGAGGGTTAAAAGTCTACTTATTCATTAGGCCACTGTTACTTCGGGGCTCCATTACCCATAACAAACCTAATCCTAAGTGACATTGAAATTACTTCTAACCTGAATGAACAGCAGTTCAAAGTAAAATTTAATTTGATTTCAGAGAAATAGTGTCTTTTTTTTTTTTTTTTTTTTTGCACAGCAGAGTTTGAGATATATTACTTACTCCTGCTGTACTGAATTTGAAGAAGATAGAGTTATCCTGGTTGATGTTCTCATTGCTTTGAAAATTTTGATGTGCATGTGAATTACCTGAAGACTTGCTGTATAAATACTGCTGGGCCCTACCCAGAATCAAATGCTCCAAGTCTAGGGTGGGAGTGAGAATTGCATTTCTAACAAGTACCTAAGAGATGCTGATTCTACTGTTTCAGGACCACACTTTTTTTTTTTCTTTCAGTTCTACCAACTTATTGCTACCAACCCATCTCTGTCCACCCCGCCTCATGAGTGCCTGCTCAGTCATATAACCCCATGGACTGCAGCCCACCAGGCTCCTCTGTCCATGGATTTTTCCAGGGAAGAGTACTGGAATGGGTTGTCATTTCCTTCCCCAAGGACCACACATTTGAGGACCCCTCTTCTAGACTAATTCTCAAACTAGCTAAGGTAAAAGACAAGTTTCAATGTCTATATTTACCTAATGGACTGGTTACCAGAAGTTCACAGATAAGCCTGGTGCATAGCCCATGACAGAACCCTTAGCCTAGGACTAGGGGCACTTTGGCTGCTTCCTGTCTGAGAAATTTCTGCAGTAGAATCCAAAGACTCAAAGCCTAGGACAGTATCTCCTATCCTGCCTGAAAAAGTTCAGTCTTCTCTTTTCTTGGCCATGTCATGGTTCAGTGGTTTAGAGAGCTTCCTAGCATTGCTTCAAGCAGCGCGTTATTGAGGAGCTTCTGCTGCAAAGTCTTAAAAAGTAGTTGACAGCAAACAATTCACTGTCATCAGATATTCCTTCTCTATGAAGGAATCTGCCCCTCTTTAAAAATACTATTTCTCAATAACTGGCAACTTATTTTTAGCACTTACTATGTTTTAGGAACAATGATAAATTGTTTACAAGTAATATATATGTTTTACATGCATTGTATCATTTAAACTCTGAACAATCCCATGAGGCAGGTGCAATCATTACCCCCATTTTCAGTGGAGAGGAAAAAAACAAAACAGTGAGGCCCAGGAAAGTGAAATAACTTTCATGAGATTATACAGTGGAAAGTAGGCAGTTAAACCAGGTCCATGCTTTTAACCACCAGGTTTTATTCCTCATTTCACTAAAGATCTTTGTTGCAGAAATGCAGGCCAGATCAAGATGCCAGCTTAATGCAAAGAATCCTAGAGACACCAGGAGACACAGGCATAAGTCTGGACTCTGTCCCCAAGTAGATGAGGGCCTAGGAGAAGTCATTTTTCTCTTTGAGTATCACTGAGCTGTCATCCATAATTTTCTTTAGGAACTAATGTTCTTTGGAGGGGTTACCAGACATTCTATGGAAAATGTGTTTATGGTCAAATAAATATAAGAAAGACTGAATAAAATGTTACCCTCTTTGAGATTCACGTTGCTGGTAAATTAAAGATTATTAAAGGTCTTATGGTGATATGGTTTTGATTTTACTTAACCAAGTATTTCCCAAGTCTTTGAATAGAGAACCCTATTTTTATATAACTTAATATCTTAATAATAGTAGTTATTCATTAAACACAGTTCTGGAAACAATACCCTAGTTTTTTCCTGTCCCAAAATTCTGTGAATCTAATTTTGTGAATCTGTGACTGGTATAGAAATATATACAGAATGATACAGAAATAGAAATGGTATAGAATAGATATAGAACAGTATGCTGCTGCTGCTGCTAAGTCACTTCAGTCGTGTCTGACTCTGTGCGACCCCATAGATGGCAGTCCACCAGGCTTCCCCGTCCCTGTGATTCTCCAGGCAAGAACACTGGAGTGGGTTGCCATTGCCTTCTCCGATAGAACAGTATAGAGATAGAAAAAGAATGCCAATATAATAACAAAACCTATAAGACCTAAACCTAATGATAGTAAGTGCTATCATTAGCTGTGCACTGGATGGATTAGAAACCTGGATGTTATTCTGCATGCTTCACGTATATTACTTAATTTAATCTTTATTATAGCCCTATTATCGGAGAAGGCAATGACACCCCACTCCAGTACCCTTGCCTGGAAAATCCCATGGACGGAGGAGCTTGGTGGGCTGCAGTCCATGGGGTCGCGAAGAGTCAGACACAACTGAGCGACTTCACTTTCACTTTTCACTTTCATGCATTGGAGAAGGAAATGGCAACCCACTCCAGTGTTCTTCCCTGGAGAATCCCAGGGACGGGGGAGCCTGGTGGGCTGCTGTCTATGGGGTCGCACAGAGTCAGACACGACTGAAGCGCCTTAGCAGCAGCAGCAGCAGCATAGCCCTATTATAATAATTACAAACATTGTTATCCCTATGTTACAACTGAGGAGACTAAGGCCCTGAAAAGAGCAATTATAGGTCTCTCAAACTCTACCATTTCTTAGAGAGTAAGATTTTCCTACACATGCTGTGGAAAGTATCAAGAAAAGAAATAGAAGCAAGCCTGTTGCTTTTTTTTTTTTTTCCTTAGTATGCTCCATTTGCATATCAAAAGCCCTCTAATGTGACTATAATCTGCACTGTTTAATGTCTCTGACTTTCTTTTACTCTCCCTCTGTAGAGCATGGTTCACAGTCATTACTCTCTTGATCAAGTTACAGACAAATGCAGCCTTCAAATTAGGCCTATTAAGATTTGTTTTTAATGAGGAGATAATTCCTCTAACAACACAAGCCAGATTTGGCTGGGGTATGATTACACAATCAGGTCGTCTTGCAGAAAGGAAAAGCAGATTTTTGCCTCTTCCTCGAATGATTTCAGCCAGTCTTTATTCACTTGATGCCACTTAAAAGCACAGAGCAAATGTAATATTTGAGACTTCTGAGGAATGAAGTAATCACATAGCCCATGCAGGACAGTGGAGAGTTTCTATTTCAAGAATTTTAACTTCTTAGAAGGCAAATGTCCAGATTCGTAGTATTGGAAATCACAGTAGGGAAGATAAATTCTTTCTAGAGTCTGAGCTGTCTTGCTTTGTTGAATTCCCTTGCCAACCTTCTTTGTCTTTTAGGAATGAATACCCTTTAAGACTTTAACTAAAATGATTTGTTAATTAACCCCAACCTTTGGGGATCTTTCTGCATATTTTTTATTTTTATGAAAATAATCCTCAGCACATTTACTTTCCAAAATGATGTTCTAACAAAATCATGTCTAGATATATTTATATCCTTTGCATACTCATTTTTCATAGTCTTGGGTTAAGAAATCTTTATCTGTACTTTATTAAATAGATCAACCAATCATTTCTTTATGTTTAAAATCCACCTAATATATCCATTCATCTGAAACTCTTTTACAATATCTGACAAGGAGAATGACCTTGGTGCATCATGGACTCATGATTCTCCAGTATAGGTCTCTAGCCTCTTTGATGTTTGATTGCAACACTGTTATGAAGAGATGTGATACGCCTCCTTACAGATTTGAAGTTGGTGGGCAGTTTTATTTATTTCTGGCTGTGCTGGGTCTTCATTGCTGCACATAGGCTTTCTCTAGTTGTGATGAGCAAGGACTGCTCTCTAGTTGCAGTGTGCAGGCTTCTCATTACAGTGGCATCTCTTGTTGCGGAGCACGGACTCTAGGGCTTCAGTGGCTGTGGTGCACAGGTTTAGTTGCCCCTCGGCAGGCATATGGAATCTTCCTGGACCAGGAATCGAACTCTGGTCCCCTGCATTGACAGGCAGATTCTTAACCATTGGACCACAAGGAAAGTCCCTGGGCAACTTTAAATTGTTTAAAATTGTTTGCCACAATTGAACTTAGCATTATTGTCAAGGAATAACTCTTCAACAGCAGGCAGGAGATATAAAAGAATATTTTGGTAAGAACAGTAGTTACTGACATTACATATGACTGTACATGTAGAATAGGATCCAGTCAAATGATTTATTTGTTCTGTACTAACACAGCAGAAACCAGCTTGTTGCTTTTGGGGGTTGAGTGAATGAATCATGGGAAATGAAATGGCCACAGTCAGGAGGCTAAGATCTGACTTATCGTGAACATCATCACCTGCCATTCCTACCTGACACCTGCACAACACTGTTAGACGCAACACTGTGACTCAGCATGGTCACATGGACAAAGCGAAGTCTTTGGTTAATGTGGTCTCCTTTCAGTACTGTAAATACCTCTATTTTTCCCATTATAGTCCTACACTATTCTGGATTTCTAGAATGCTCTTTACCCAAACATTTATATTGGTCCTTCTTGCATTCTCTTCTTTCTTAGCTCAAATAAATCACCCAAGCTTTACTGAAGCACTCAAAGCAACTCTACTCAAATTCTGTCTTTCTCTCTTCTCCTTGTTTATCTTCAAATATAACTCCTATTCGATTTATTGTTTTATTATTTTTGAACCTATATTCCTTATCACTGTGTACAGTCTTTGAGAGTAGAGATAAATGTCCATTCTGTCCACTGCTATATTGCCTATCCTTAGAAAATATGGTAAAATTGACACTTAATGTTTTGTTTGCTCAGAAAAATGTATTTTCTTGCTCATTTTTCATTGTTCATTTTGATTTTCATTTCCTAATATAAATGTCCCTCACTGGAGGCAAAAGTTGAGTTTTATGTGTATCCCAATTCCATCTTTTAATAAATTTATTTACCTTCCTTCCCTTGTACATTTTGAATGTGATTTTACCTAGTGCCTCTCAATGAGCGTTGGAGGTAAAGATGTTGGGGAACTTCTTGGAGAAGTTCACTTAATATTTCTCCTTGGAGACTTCACTTAATATTTCTCCCAGATGAACTTACTGCCTCACAAAAGGACTCTTTGTCTTTCGAATTTAACCGGCTCTTTGTTTAGGCTGGTATCCAGCAGCCCAGGAGTAAAATGTCAGTGCTCTCTATTTAATCAATGTTTTATTCTTGGCTTGTATTTCAACAGAGGGGATGAAACAGCAGTTTGAATGTTGCCGATATATTTTTTGACCCTTTTAAATTACCGGTCTATGTTACGTGAATCTCAATAATTTCTAATTTATTTTCAGTCTGTACAAATCCCTTGGAGATATGTGCTATTCTTTTGCTAAAAGACATAACAGCTGTGCTGACACTGTACTAAAACCAAGACTAATCCTCACCCAACCAAAGAGGTCATTTTACGGCATTCAGCTTTTTTCTTTTTCATCATAATTGCCAAACTTTATATTGTGTGTTTGTAGAGCAGTGTTTCTCAAAGTTAATTTTGTGGAATACTAATCTGCAGTGTTATTGGCTCCCCACCTCCCAAATAGTTTCAATGAGCCAGAAGTTTGAGAAACAAAGTACTAACATATTAACAATTCTGAAACCTGTTAGAAAATCAACTGCTTCAGTTTGGTTTACCTTTTAGCAGTTTTTCAGTGTATTTCACCATAGGATGGTACACAAACTGTGGTCCCAGACCACCTGGGAATTTGTGAGAAATGCAAAATCTTGGGCCCCACCCAAGATCTACAGACTCCCAAGCCCTAGAGCAGAGGGGAGCCCGAACAATCTGTGACTTCTCATGTCCTCTAAGTAAACTTGACATTTGCTCAGCGTGAGAACCACTGGACTATGGAGGTCTTATATTTGGGACAACCTTCTAACGTCCTGAGGGAATGTATTCAGATCACCTGGGAAACTATTCAGTAGCTCTGGAGTGTGGCCCGAGATTCTGCATTTCTCACAATTTCCCAGGTGATAATTGATGCTGTGGAGTACACCTTGAGTAGCAAGGCCACAAGACAGTTCTGAAAGAGCTAGAGCAAGCATGGGGAAGAATTTTTGGGTAGATTCTTATAGTGGAAATTATGGGCAAAGTGTCTCCTGGGACCCGCCTGAGCCCCTTGTCAGTCATCCATGGACCTTTGTTGGAAGATATAGAATGGCAGTGGCAGCATGGTGCTTCTTACCTGCCACCTACCGTACCAGGTATTCAGGGAAAACATATGGCAAAGAAAGAAGTTAGACCAGGGATCCCTGAGCATGGGCATTTTTCTTGTACTTACAAATAAAAAAATGAATAGCTGTGTGGTCCTGGGTAGCTTAACCACAGTGAGACTCAATTTCCTCACCACTCAGTTGGAAATATGTTAACAGCACCTGTGTTAGAAGTAGTACTGAAAGTATGACCTTCTTATAAAATGTACTGAAAGTATGACCTTCTTGTAAAATGCTTACATTGTGGCACATAGTAAGTATTTGATAATGATATGATAATGGTCATGATGGTGGTGGTGGCCCCACATAAAACGGAAACATCCTGAAGTCAGCCTCACAATTTGATGAAAAAAACAGCGTGGGAGCAAAGGTCAGATTGTTGTATTTTTCCCTCCATGATTAGGGATGCAAACTATCCTTTTTCATTTTGATTCTCTTCTCACAGCTCCCAGTGTCTAAACCACCTACCAAGACCTCTGGGATTTATGAGGAGTGGACTTGCTGCTGATGCTGATTGTCTTCTTTCTAGTATGACTGGGATAAAACTAGTCTTGTATAAGGTTTAAATATGTGAAGGATGAGATGGTTAGAGAGCATCACCAACTCAATAGACATGAATCTGAGCAAACTCTGGGAGATAGGGAAGGTCAGGGAAGCCTGCTGGGGTCACAGAGTCAGACACGACTTAGCAACTGAACAACGACAATAGAATTTAAAACCTTCCCCCATCTCAGAGTATTCCAAGGAAGATTTAATATTTGCCTGAGATCCAGGGCTTTGGTTGTATGGGTCTCAGTAATGCGTAAGGTAACCACATGGTAAGATGTTGTGTGTGTGCATGCATGCTCAGTCCTATCCAGCTCTTTGTGACCCCATGGACTTGAAGCCTACCAGGCTCCTCTATCCATGGGGTTTTCCAGGCAAGAATACTGGAGTGGGTTGTCATTTACTTCTCCGGGGATCTCCTCACCCAGGGATCGAACCTGTATCTCCTGTGGCTCCTGCGTTGCAGGCAGGTTGTTTACCATTGAGCCACCTGGGAAGCTGTTAAGAGGTTACCTGGATCTAGACCAAGAGAAAGCAGGAGAACCACATTGGAAAAGCGGAGTCATTGGACACTAAAGCATGAACATGGAGAGGAGCCAGGCAGGCCAGCACATTTACAGTCAAATTTGAGAAGAGAAGAGATTGTGAAAGAGCAACTGTGGTGATGAGAGGATGAATAGATGGTTGAAGAGTGGTGTAAGGACGTTTCAGGGGAAATACCTGTCCTGTATCTCTTAGGGAGATTTTGTTAGAGAGTTAAATTTATTTTCATTGATTTTTGGATGTCAGTTTGTGACTTTGTTGACTGTGACACCAGATTGAGACTAACTTTGGGTAATTTGGTATTGCTTAAGTAATATGTTCCCATGTATTATATTTTATAAGTATTTATTACATTTATAATGGAGAAGGCGATGGCAACCCACTCCAGTACTCTTGCCTGGAAAATCCCATGGATGGAGGAGCCTGGTAGGCTGCAGTCCATGGGGTCACTAAGAGTTGGACATGACTGAGCGACTTCACTTTCACTTTTCACTTTCATGCATTGCAGAAGGAAATGGCAGCCCACTCCAGTGTTCTTGCCTGGAGAATCCCAGGGACGGGGGAGCTTGGTGGGCTGCAGTCCATGGGGTTGCACAGAGTTGGACACGACTGAAGTGATTTAGCAGCAGCAGCATTAACATTTATAATAAATAATAATAATACGTTTCTCTTTCTCTCTTCTCTCCTTCTGCCTCTCTCTTAGTAAAGAAACCATCTCCTTAAAATTTGGACACCCAGACCTGTTTCAATTAGTGATTCTCAACTGGGGGCTGTTTTATCCCCCAGGGATGTTGACAAGCTACATTGACAAGATGTTGACAGGAGCTTGACAAGATGAATTGACAAGCTCTCAAGACAATTTTGCTTATCACAATGGAGGGTGTGTTTCTACTGGGTGTGTGGGCTTCCCTGGTGGCTCAGACAGTAAAACATCTGCCTGCAATGAGAGAGACCTGGGTTCAATCCCTGGGTTGGGATCCCCTGGAGAAGGAAATGGCAACCCACTCCAGTACTCTTGCCTGGAAAATGCCATGGACTGAGGAGCCTGGTAGGCTACAGTCCACGGGGTTGCAAAGAGCCAGACACGACTGAGTGAGTTCATTTTCACTTTCACTTTCTACTGGGTAGAGGCCAAGAATGCTGCTAAACATCCTACAATCAATCACAGGTTAGTCCCCACTGCCATAACAAGGAATTATGTGGTGTAAATGCTCATAGTGCCAAGGCTGAGAAACTCTTGCCTAAATTGCTAGAAACTTTCTTTCCTCAATTCCACCTTCCAGAGTGTGACTTGAATAATTCCTCTGATTATAATTTACTTCTAAAAATAATAATTCTAGGGGAAAGCCATGTATAGCACATACCACTATGATGCTTTGGGAACTTCCCTCCATCTTACTGGGGCTTCCCCAGTAGCTCAGTTGGTAAAGAATCCACCTGCAATGTGGGAGACCTGCGTTTGATCCCTGGGTTGGGAAGATTCCCCTGGAGGAGGGAAAGGCTACCCACTCCAGTATTCTGGCCTGGAGAATTCCATGGACTGTATGGTCTGTGGGATCACAGAGTCAGATAGGACTGAGTGACTCTTACTTTCACTTTCCATCTTATTATCTGTCAAAGGAAAAGCTCTTAAAACTACAGATTTTCTCTGGAGACTCCTACTATGATAATAGACTCAATTAACCAATAAATAAAATGTTCAATTCTAAAACAATTACTTTTGAGATTTCATTGCCAGTAACAAAATGTATGATGAGTTTTATCTGATTTGCATGGCTGATGACTTCCATGAAATCACCATCTTGGAGGAGCTGTTGCCAAATGTTTAAAGAGGTAGTGATGCCAGGTGGAAAGGGCTTTATCTGGTTGTCCTGAGCTTGGGTCTAGGTCCAGTTGTACCACCAGTCGCCTCATGTCCTTGGGGAATTTGTAATACTTCTCTAAAACTTGACTGCTTCTTCTGCAAAATTAGTAGGAATTGGAGTAACTCATCTCTAAAGTTTCTTCTGGTTCACGCTAAACGCTGATTGATATTCTTTTCCTCCATGAGAACTGATGCCTTTTAGTTGACCTTTGAAGGAGAGTTAAATGAAGTTCAGGTCAGCCTCAAACTCAATGAAGTGTTTGTGTTATTTCTAAAAAAATAAGGAAAGTTAGGAGAAATGGCAAGTTGCCACTGTTAAAGTGACTATGCCTAAATGGAAATTTAGCATTTTCCCCCTACTATGACAAATCTGGATCTAAATAGAATTTGAAAAATAGTAGAAAAGTCAATTCCCACAGAAAACAATGAATCAAAATGAACATCTGTTAGATTTTTTTTCAAGTCAGGCCAACACCATATTAAACCATTGCTGGTCCTTGCTCACTCCTCTTAGTCTCCCTCTTCCAAAAATAAGTAAAAAAAAAAAAAAAAAAAGACATAGAAACAATTTGCATTGACTTCATTGTAACAGAATGTAAACCAAAACACATCTTTGAAGTTCCCGGCCCAGATGGCAAGTCCCAGCTCTCCCATGGTAGATGCTAAGCAGAAAAGTGACTGAGCCACAGGAAGTTGAAGAGATCACAAACATGTAACACCACAGAAATGGCCCAGAACTGCCACTGACAGACACAAAATGCAGTAAACTGATGCATCTCTCTGAAGCAGCCCATTTCTGGGTCTTCTGAAGGAAGTCCTTCTTTCAGTTTGAACTTGTTGGTAGACTCTTAGGTTATCAGCACTAGGATGTGCTCTTCTGAGCCTCATGTTTTAGTGGGAGAGATGGATTTGTGCTGCTTTGTTGATATCTACCACCTATTTCCCATGGTGACTTGTAGCAGCCTTTTTAAAAAAGCTTCCTGAAGTCTGGAGTCATGGTGAGCAAACTTTTTTGACCTCAATACATAGAAATACATTTTACATCATTATACAATACAAATGCGTATGTACACAGACTAAATTACCCAAAGTACCAAAGTTTCTCGGGTTATCTCTTGTGTTTAGGCCTATATACCAGTTCCTTCCGCCCAAGTCACTGTTTCTCTTCCACTCTCTTATCCCATTACTTGTCTCGGTGATGCCCACTTGTCACTCAGGCTGAGAAATGTACCCCACACTGGTTTCATGCCTTTGGTCCTTTTACAACAATAACAAAAAGTATATAAGTACATACAGAAAACATGACAATGCCATAAAAGAACTGAAAGTTAAATGGCCTGATTTATCTTGGAGCATCCCAGATTTTGCAAGCAAAAGGGAACCATAAAAATGATTAAGAACAGCAGTTGCCAACTTACGTTACTTATGCCACAATTTGTGGCTAAGTACTGTGTTTCAGTATTACAAAAAGCTCAGGGGAAAATCTGTCTACTTACTTTTGATTAACGTTGCATAAGCAAATAAAATCATTTTTATATGACTTTGATTATAAAAAGTAGGAAGACCATGGATTTTTATTTGAACCAGTGCTGTTTGCTTTTTTAAAGAAAAAGTCTCTTAAATAATAGGAAAACTGATTTTTTTTAAGTTCTTGGCAATCTAGGACATTTTTTGAGAGTCACTGATTTAGACCAGTGCCTTAAGTTTTACAGATCTGGAAACTGAGCTCCAGAGAGGGTAAGTGACCTTCCAGAGCCCATCCAGCATATAAGGGCACTCTTAGGATCAATGATCACATCCTGAAACATAGGATTTTCCCCTAAAGGTATAGATAATTTATCTTCTCAATATGTTAAGAAGATAACAAATGATCCAGAATTTCAGTCAAAAGTTAAGTGTAACATTCTAGCAAACATAAATCTTGTACAGTTTTGAATATATTGTGTTCAGAACTGTAAAAGACTTATCAGAAACCACAAAGATGAATTCTACAGAAGTCTTGAATTTAGTAGTTTAGAATTAATAGCATATGCCTTCATTCTCTTGTTTAACCTTCACAAAAATTTTATCTGGGTAAATGTCATATTATTCCCGTTTTGTAGATAAGAAAGTCCTATTGCTGGTAACCTGCAGAACAGTGATTCAGAGTCTGTGTCTTTGTTGCTGCCATATGTTGCACAAGTATTTTGAGAATTCAGAGAAAGACTAATTCTGGTTAGGAGATTTGTGTAAGGCTTCTTGGAAAATCTGCATTTTTTTTGTTGCTGTTGAGGTATAATTGATTTATGATGTGTTAATTTTAGGCTCCTTCATGGATCACAGACTTGTCATAGCAAAAGGGGCTTGTGTAACTCAATGAAGCTATGAGACATGCCATGCAGGGCCATCCAAGACAAGCGGGTCATAGGAAAGAGTCTGACAACACGTGGTCCACTGGAGAAGAATATGGCAACCCACTCTAGTGTTCTTGCATGGAGAACCCTATGGACAGTATGAAAAGGTGAAAAGATATGATGCTGGAAGATAACTACCACCGCCCCCCACCCCACCCTGCCTCTGTCACCCAGGTCAGAAAGTGTTCAGTGCTAGGGAACAGTGGAGGGAAATGGCTAATAGCTCAAGTAAGAATGAAGTAGCTGGGCCAAAGCAGGAATGATGCTCAACCATCGATGTGTCTGGTGGTAAAAGTAAGGTCTGATGTTGTAAAGCACAATATTGTATAGACACCTTGAATGTTAGGTCCATGGATCAAGGTAAATTCGATGTGGTCAAGCAGGAAATGGGAAGACTGATCACTGACATCTTAGGAATCAGTGAACTGAAATGCACGGGAATGGGTGAATTTTATTCTGATGACCATTATATCTACTACTGTTGGCAAGAATTCCTTAGAAGAAACGGAGTAGCCTTCATAGTCAATGAAAGAGTCCAAAATGCAGTACTTGAGTGCAGTCTCAAAAATGACAGAATGATCACAGTTTGTTTCCAAGGCAAACCATTCAACATCCACGTAACATTTCCAAGGCAGACCATTCAACATCCACAGTAATCTACATCTGTGCTTCAACACTGATGCCAAAGAAGTTGAACATTCTTTGAAGACCTACATCTTCTGGAATGAATATTAAAAAAAAAAAGATGTCTTTTTCATCAAAGGAGATTAGAATGCAAAAGTAGGGAGTCAAGAGATACCCAGAATAACAGGCAAGTTTATAACAGGCCTTGGAGTACAAAATGAAGCAGGGAAAAGGCTAAGAGTTTGGTCAAGAGAAAACTGGTCATAGCAAATAACACTTTTCCTACAACCCAAGAGATGGATCTACACATGGACATTACCAGATTGTGGATGCTGAAATCAGATTCATTCACTATATTTTTTGCAGCCAAAGATGGAGAAGCTCTATATAGTCAGAAAAAAAGACCTGGATCTGACTGCAGCTCAGATCATGAGCTATTCATTGCAAAATTCTGGCTTAAATTGAAGAAAATAGGGAAAAACCTCTAGGCCATTCAGGTATGACCTAAATCAAATCCCTTATGATTATACAATGGAGATGATAAATAGATTCATGGAATTAGATATCTTAGAGTGCATGAAGAACTAGGGACAGAGATTCATAACATTGTATAGAAGGCAGTGACCAAAACTATTTCAAAGAAAAAGAAATGCAAGAAGGAGAAGTGGTTGTTTGAGTAGCCCTTACAAATACCTGAGGAAAGAAGAGAAGCAAAAGGGAGAAAGGGAAAGATAGACTCAACTGAATGCAGAATTCCAGAGAATAGCAAGGAGAGATAAAAAGGCCTTATTAAATGAACAATGCAAAGAAATAGAGGAAAACAACAGAACGGGAAAGACTAAAGATATCTTCAAGAAAATTGGAGATATCAGAGGAACATTTCATGCAAGGATGGGCATGATAAAGGACAGCAAAGGTAAGGACCTAACAGACACAGAAAAGATTAAGAAGAGGTGGCAAGAATAGATAGAAGAACTTTACAAAAAAGATCGTAATGACCCAGATAACCACGATGGTGTGATGACTCACCTAGAGCCAGACATCCTGGAGTATGAAGTCAAGTGGGCTTCTATGAGAGAGGGAGAGGGTGGGATGATTTGGGAGAATGGCATTGAAATACATATAATATCATGTATGGAACGAGTCGCTAGTCCAGGTTCGATGCATGATACTGGATGCTTGGGGCTGGTGCACTGGGACGACCCTGAGGGATGGTATGGGGAAGGAGGAGGGAGGAGGGTTCAGGATCGGGAACACATATATACCTGTGGTGGATTCATTTCGATGTTTGGCAAAACCAATACAATATTGTAAAGTTTAAAAATAAAATTAAACTTAAAAAAAAAAAAAGCATTACTACAAAGAAAGCTAGTGGAGGTGATGGAATTCCAGCTAAGCTATTTGAAATACTAAAAGATGATGCTGTTAAAGTGCTTCACTCAATATGCCAGCAAATTTGGAAAACTCAGTAGTGGTCACAGGACTGGAAAAGGTCAGTTTTCATTCCAATCCCAAAGAAGGTCAGTGCCAAAGAATGTTCAAATTTCATATAGTTGTGCTCATTTCACATGCTAGCAAAGTTATGCCAAAAATCCTTCACGCTAACCTTTAGCAGTATGTGAACAGAGAACTTCGAGATGTGTAAACTGGATTTAGAAGAGACAGAGGAACCAGAGGTCAAATTGCCAACATTTGTTGGGTCATAGAAAAAGCAAGGACGTTCCAGAAAAAAAAAATCCGCTTCATTAAGCTAAAGCTTTTGACTGTGTGGGTCACAACAAACTGGAAAATTCTTGAAGACCTGGTAGTACTAGACCACCTTACTTGTCTCCTGAGAAACCTGTATGTGGCTCAAGAAGCAACAGTTAAAACCAAACACGAAACAACTGGTTCAAAATTGGGAAAGGAGTACGACAAGGCTGTATATTGTCACTGTGCTTATTTAATTTATATGCAGAGTACATCATGCTGGGCTGGATGAATCACAAGGTAGAATCAAGATTGCTGGGAGAAATATCAGCCACTTCAGATATGCAGATGATATCCCACTCTAATGGCAGAAAGTGGAGAAGAACTAAAGAGCCTCTTGATAAAAAAATTGCAAATCAATGCGTACTCTAAAAAAGTGGAAACAACTAAGGAATATTGGATACATATTGGGTTTTATGTGGCTTTAAGGAATTACAATTAATTTATATCTTATAATAATGGCATGATTATTGCTTCAAAAAAATCTTTATATGTTAAATACATAGTGTAGTATTTATGGGTGAAATAATTTACTTTAAAAGAACATAGTTTTTACAAAGATTAGATGAAACCAGAATGGCAAGATGTTTATAAACTTGATGAGTTGTATTCTTTTCTTGACTTTTGTGTATATTTGATATTTCCATGATAAAAAGTTAAAAATAAAATCAACGAGAGAGACATTAGGAAGGAATAGTCTTCACCCTCTTAGGTTGGCTTCCCTGGGAAATTGGCTTAGAGATTTGTATGCAGGGCTCTTGAGGGTAAACCCTGTGTGAAATTACAGGAAGTTGAACTGGGCCCAATGAGATGCTGGAATGCACTGTAGTGACAAGGAAGGTTTCAATAACTTCCAACTAGGATGGCTCCTCAGGTCACATGATGTCAGGGAACCATGACTTTATACACCTCTCCCTGCCCTCCCCTTCACATATGTGTACACATAATGACCTGTCTTTGAATTGTGAGCTGTCTCCAGAGAACAGGTATAACCTTGGAAAAGATATTCTTTGTATCACCTCACACTGGTCAGAATGGCCATCATCAAAAAGTCTACAAATCAGAAATGCTGGAGAGGGTGTGGAGAAAAGGGAACCCTCCTGCCCTATTGGTGGGGATATAAATTGTACAAGAATACACAGAAGAACTGTACAAAAAAGATCTTCACGACCCAGATAATCATGATGGTGTGATCACTGACCTAGAGCCAGACATCCTGGAATGTGAAGTCAAGTGGGCCTTAGAAAGCATCACTACGAACAAAGCTAGTGGAGGTGATAGAATTCCAGTTGAGCTATTCCAAATCCTGAAAGATGATGCTGTGAAAGTGTTGCACTCAATATGCCAGCAAATTTGGAAAACTCAGCAGTGGCCACAGGACTGGAAAAGGTCAGTTTTCATTCCAATCCCAAAGAAAGACAATGCCAAAGAATGCTCAAACTACTGCACAATTGCACTCATCTCACAGGCTAGTAAAGTAATGCTCAAAATTCTCCAAGCCAGGCTTCAGCAATACATGAACCGTGAACTTCCTGATGTTCAAGCTGGTTTTAGAAAAGGCAGAGGAACCAGAGATCAAATTGCCAACATCCGCTGGATCATAGAAAAAGCAAGAGAGTTCCAGAAAAACATCTATTTCTGCTTTATTGACTATGCCAAAGCCTTTGACTGTGTGGATCACAATAAACTGTGGAAAATTCTGAAAGAGATGGGAATACCAGACCACCTAACCTGCCTCTTGAGAAATTTGTATGCAGGTCAGGAAGCAACAGTTAGAACTGGACATGGAACAACAGACTGGTTCCAAATAGGAAAAGGAGTTCGTCAAGGCTGTATATTGTCACCCTGCTTATTTAACTTCTATGCAGAGTACATCATGAGAAACGCTGGACTGGAAGAAACACAAGCTGGAATCAAGATTGCCGGGAGAAATATCAATAACCTCAGATATGCAGATGACACCACCCTTATGGCAGAAAGTGAAGAGGAACTCAAAAGCCTCTTGATGAAAGTCAAAGTGGAGAGTGAAAAAGTTGGCTCAAAGCTCAACGTTCAGAAAACGAAGATCATGGCATCCGGTCCCACCACTTCATGGGAAATAGATGGGGAAACAGTGGAAACAGTGTCAGACTTTATTTTTCTGGGCTCCAAAATCACTACAGATGGTGACTGCAGCCATGAAATTAAAAGACGCTTACTCTTTGGAAGGAAAGTTATGACCAACCTAGATAGCATATTGAAAAGCAGAGACATTACTTTGCCAACAAAGGTTTGTCTAGTCAAGGCTATGGTTTTTCCTGTGGTCATGTATGGATGTGAGAGTTGGACTGTGAAGAAGGCTGAGTGCTGAAGAATTGATATTTCTGAACTGTGGTGTTGGAGAAGACTCTTGAGAGTCCCTTGGACAGCAAGGAGATCCAACCAGTGCATTCAGAAGGAGATCAGCCCTGGGATTTCTTTGGAAGGAATGATGCTAAAGCTGAAACTCCAGTACTTTGGCCACCTCATGCGAAGAGTTGACTCATTGGAAAAGACTCTGATGCTGGGAGGGATTGTGGGCAGGAGGAGAAGGGGATGACAGAGGATGAGATGGCTTGATGGCATCACTGACTCAATGGACGTGAGTCTCAGTGAACTCCGGAAGTTGGTGATGGACAGGGAGGCCTGGCATGCTGTGATTCATGGGGTCGCAAAGAGTCGGACATGACTGAGCGACTGATCTGATCTGATATGATCTGATGCACCCCAGTGTTTATTGCAGCACTGTTTACAATACCCAAACATGGAAGCAACCTAAATGTCCATCAACAGAGGAATGGGTAAAGAATATGTGGGGGGTGTGTGTGTGTGTGTGTGTATGATGGAATATTAGCCATAAAAAGAACAAAATAATGCCATTTACAGTAGCATGATGGACCTAGAGATGATCATACTAAGTGAACTATGTCAGACAAAGACAAATATCACATATTACTAAAATGCAGAATCTAATTTTTAAAAGAAATGATGTAAATGAGCTTATTTACAAAATAGGAACAAACTCACAAATTTCAAGAACAAACTTATTGTTACCAAAGAGGAGATGTGAGGAAAGAGGGATATTATAAACCAGGAGCTTTGGATTAACATACACAAACTACTACATATAAAATAGATTGCCAACAAGGACCTACTGGTTAGTACAGGAAACTCTACTCAGTATTCTGTAATAATGTATATGGGGAAAGAATCTGAAAAAGAATAAGTAGATGTATATGTATAACTGAATCAATATGCTATACACATGAAACACAACATTGTAAATCAACTATATTGCAATAAAATTTTTTTAAAAAGATTCTCCTTGGCTGACAGTTCCCAGAGAGAGGGACTCCAACAGATGCTGAGCTTTCAGTCATTCAAGTAATAAGAACCTCAGTCTTCATCCTGGGAATCTGGGCAGCTTACTCTGGTACCCATCACACTCTCCTCTTTTTTTTTTATCCATAAACATTTACAATGATTACACTTTTCTCCTGTGTCTCATGCACTTGATGAGTGTGTCCGTGTTTTGTTGGCTGTTAGAGAAAAGTGGTGTATTTGCATAAAGAGAGCATGTGTTGACATGCAGTAGATCTATTGCTTTAAATTCATCTTGCAAGTGGTTTTCATTGAAATAGCACAAAACTAATGTCCTTTTAAAACTTTATTAAAATCATCTGGATGTGCTCAGTCTAATAAAAGCAGAGTACATGGCTGCTGGACTTCCTATAGATTTAGATATGGAGCAGAAAGAGGCTTAAGTAATATCCTGCATTTGAAATTGTGTAGAAAGATATGTTATTGGCCTCAAAAAATATGTCCCTTATGAAGTAGATTCACAACTAGCATCCCTGCTCCATTTCTGTTTGCATGACTTTTTGAATGTCTCTAGCATTCTGTCCTACTTGGTCTCTTCGTTCTCCATGTGGGTTCATATACATCATTGCTATTTTTCTAGAATTGCTGCCTTTCCTTGTTCAGTCTAAGACATTTCACCTCTCCACTCCAGAAAGGTCAATTCTGAAGTGAACCTTTACAAAGAGCTGTATCACCCTGAGCCTCAGAATCATTTCAACTGTCTTCCAGAAATTTGACCCTTCATCATAATTGAATTCTACTTAGTCTAGCCATTTTCATGATTAATTATAGATGGGAACTCTGGGCAGGATGGGGAAGCCATGTTTAATGAGGTCACTCAGGTGGCGAGGCTGCTTTCTAGGGCACTGTGAACTTTTACTAACTTTTGGCCAAAAAAGAAAAATCAAATAATTTATACTGTGTTGTTGAGTTACTTTAGAAAAAATGACACCAGTATTCATTAAGGATGTAAATGCTTATAAATACACTTAAACACATGCCTTCTACATTGAAAGCCACCCTGGAACCTAGATTATGTTTGATTTTAGGGCTTTGAAATGCAAAGCAGCACACTGAACACTGTTGGATGAAACGGTTCTGAAGTGGAGAACTAGGAGGAAGTCTTAAATAGCAGTACTCCAGCCAACGTACACAAACTGAACATTGCTTTTTGAACCTATGGCCATGTGCATTAAAGATGAATATTTTGCCTTTGAAAAATTAATGTCCCAGAGCTCTTGCAACCATTGTTTTTTTGTGAAATGGAGTATGCAAAATGTCTTATAAAAATGCGACCTTTTGGTGAATAGATTGTTTCTCCTCTTTTTTGGCTGTGTTACTCATTGGAAAGGCCCCTAAAGGAGCATTAAGCAAATGAGCAAATAGCTTTAAAAATCCTGTGACCATACTCAGAGGAACCTGGAGATGGATGGAGTCAGTGAGCGAGACCGGTTTTCATCCTTGTGTGAAACAAATAAAGTGTCTCTTTCTCCTCTTTTCTTTTCTTGATCTTTTAAAAATGTAAGGGCTCACTGCTTTTTCTTGTTTAACAGATTGAAGTTTAAACAAAGAAGGCTTCTTTGAAAGGTCCAAGTAAGAAATGCCAAGCTAAGGAGAATGGAGCTGGCCCGGGAGCTTTGTGAGTTATCAGGTAAATGTTATGTCTGGAGTAGAGACTTAAGATAACCAAGCCTCGTGGGGTCTTGGATCAATTTAATTTTGATAAATGACCAGTTTGGTAAATATTATTTACATTACTCCATAAGTCAGGTCTGTTTCTGATCCACTGATGTTTGAACAACTCGCATCATCGACTGTGGAAATAGCTTCTCAAATAATCCCCATGGGCTGGCTTATCCCACTGTTAG
Source organism: Bos grunniens (assembly GCF_055505025.1). Taxonomy (NCBI): domain Eukaryota; kingdom Metazoa; phylum Chordata; class Mammalia; order Artiodactyla; family Bovidae; genus Bos; species Bos grunniens. The sequence continues at coordinate 36,954,831 of NC_141186.1, forward strand.
CTCACAATTAGAAGGATAATTAAGAATAAGGGTGCTTGGCTTTTGAACTAAAAATGAAAACATGAGCAAACGGCTCAGTAATCTAGATTTGAAGCAATTCTTGAGCCATAAGAACTCAGTATTCCCAACAATCTACAGAAGTGGTGTTATTTTAAAATTCGGCATCTGCTTTAAAAAATGACATTCTTAAATATTAGAAGATTTAAAAACAAAAACAGTTTTTAAGCATAGTCCTATCCCTTTAACACACACTTTTATTTATCTGTGTTTGGTTATATGTTTATTATACCTATATGTAAGCTATATATCTATACCTGTATATAAACATATAGGTTATGTGTTTATTGATTCATTCACTTCTTCATTCTGCAAGTGTTTAAATACTTAGAATGCATCAGTTAGTAGTTTATGCCAGAGATTAACCAACATTTTCTGTAGTGAGTCAGCCACATAGTAAAAGATTTAGGTTTTGAGGGCCACCCAATCTTTGTCACAACTGCTCAGGTCAGGTGTTATAGGGCAAAAGCAACTAAAGACAATATGTAAACACACAGATCTGATAGTTTCCCCCTAAAACTTTATGTACAAAGCAGGCAGTAGGTTGGATTTGGCCAGCTGGTCACAATTTGCTAAACTGTGGCATAAAACCATGGCATCCAAGAGCCAGACAAAATAGATAAAGTCCCATTGAACTTTAGTAAATATAGTATGTATAGTATAGTGTATATATATATATATATAGTATATATATATAGTATATATATATAGTATATATATATAGTATAGTAAATAGCCAATAAATGGTTTCAGTGAATACATAGTACAAATCAAAGAAACTATTAGGTTGGTGCAAAAGTAATTACGTTTATGGGTGCTAAATTTTAAATCACTGTAACTAGGCGCAAACACATGTTTATTAATCAAAATAAGAACCATTACAATCAACACATTTTTGCCAATGAGAAATTGTTTGTTACTATAGCATAAAAACCTATGCTTTGGGATTCAACGAACTCTTCTTGGATAGCTTTTTCTGCATCCTGCTGGTTGTGGAAGCATTTTCCATACAAAAAGTTGTCAAGATGCTTGAAGAAGTGGTAGTCAGTTGGACAGAGGTCACATGGATATTGCACCTGAGACAAAAATTGTGGACCAGTTTGTTCGCCTTTTGAAGCATTGGTTGGGTGATATGTAGCCAGGTCACAGAAAAGAATGGGGCTCTTTCTGTTGACCAATACTGGTTGCAGGAGTTGTAGATTTTTGTGCATCTCATCCATTTGCTGAGCATATTTCTCGGATGTAATGGTTTCACTAGGATTCAGAAAGCTGTAGTGGATTAAACTAGCAGCAGACCTCGAAACAATGACCATGACACTTTTATTGGTGCAAGTTTGGCTTTGGGAAGTGCTTTGGAGCTTCTTCTCAGTCCAGCCACTGAACTGGTCATCACTGGTTGTCACATAAAATTCACATTGTTGTTGCATAGAGTAACAACACTATGCAACAGAAAAATGACACTTCTAAAAGATTGTTTGATTTGCAGTCAGCTCTTGAGACACCCACTTATCGAGCTTTTTCATCTTTTCCATTTGCTTCAAATGCCAAATGACCATAGAATGGTCAGTGTTGAGTTCTTCAGCAACTTTTCTTGTAGTTGAAAGAGGATTAGTTTCAATCATCCTCTCAGTTGGTCGTTGTACACTTCCAGTGGCTAGCCACTGCACTCCTCATCTTCATGGCTCTAATCTACTTTGCAAAACTTCTTGAACCTACAATGCACTGTATGTTCATTAAAAGTTTCTGGGCCAAAAGCATTGTTGAAGTCACTAGTTGTCTCCACTGCTTTATGACCCATTTTGAGCTCAAATAAGAAAATCATTTGAATTGAATTTTGTCTAACATCATTTCCCTTGTCTAAAATACATATAAACAACAAGGAATAATTCATTAGCAAAAAATATAAAGCAAGAAATGCACGTTAAAATAATGTATAACAAAACCACATTTATTTAAGAATGTATTCTAATATCAAATGGCAAAATTCAATAATGCAAAACCAAACTTATTTTTGCACCAACCTAATATTCCATTAAGTGGGAAATTATCCCACTTAATCCTTCCTGTGTCATACATGTAGCTAAATCTAATTGATGAGCATATATATGAAGGAAAGATATCAAGGTAATAAAAGATATCAAGATAATAAACTTTTTCTAAATTCTTTGTTTCTGCTTTGGACAGAGAAACTGAAGAACTTTAGAATAGGAAAAAAATCACAAGCAAGGAATGTAAGTGCAAAGAGTGTTTGCCTTGTGGTAAGAAAATTTTTGTTCGCTTTAGGCACCCAGCTTTCTGGGTAATCCTGAAAATCAGAGTCTGAAGAAAGGGAGCAGACAAATGGGAACCTCATACTTTCTGCGCAGGGCCTGTGTTTTGCCACTCAGCAGGAGCCCTTCATAATTAAGTCAGTTAAGAAACAAGGTAGCTCAGACAGAAGCTCGTGTTCAGATCCATCAGGCACTGATTGTAAATGGCACAGTGCATGCAAAGCACAGTACATGATACGACGTTATAGAGAGGATATACTGATGAATGTGACAGATCCCTGTCTTTGTAGTTGGAGGGAGAGACAGGGACCTGGTAGATAGGACAGATTCAAGGCCAAGGTATCAAGTGATAGAGTAGGGGTGTGTGTGTGTGTGTGTTAGTTGCTCAGTAGTGCCTGACTCTTTGTAACCCCATGGACTGTAGCCCACCAGGCTCCTCTGTCCATGGGATTCTCCAAGCAAGAATACTGGAGTGGGTAGCCATTCCCTTCTCCAGGGGATCTCCCCAACCCAGGGGTTGAACCCAGGTCTCCTGCCTAGCAGCCACCAGGGAAGTCATGATAGAGTATATGGGAGGTCAACTCCTACTCTTCCCTCATATTCAGCATAGAGAAAGGGCTTACCCCTCATCCCATGCCTCAGGAAGGAAATGCACTGGAAATAATGTATTCCCTTCTCTTTCAGAAATATTTTCTCCTTGTTTGCTCTTCCCCTGGGGAAGAACAGTAATCTTTCTGGTGGATGAGATTGGAAAAGTATAGAGCGCAGTGTTTTCTGTATTCTTTTTTTTTCAGATGCTGGTCATGGCAAACATATATTTCTACATGCCAGATACCAACATTTTCATTCCTTTAATCCTCAAAGCAGTCCTGTGAGGTAGCACTTTATCATCCCCATCTTCTAGGTGAGGAGATTAACTCATAGAAACTCTGAGGCACTTGTATGTCTGCTTGGCTGATGAATGGCACAGCCAGGTTCACTCACTCAAACTCCAGGTCCTCGCTCTCAATTTCTCCCCTCTCTGGTTCCATGGAAGAGTGAAAGTGTACTGTTCACTTCTTCCGTGACATAAGCACACCTGAATCAGGGCAGGATCCTGGTCTTGCTTAAACCCTCTGTGCTCCTGATGGAGGCACAAGAGCAATTTTGAGGTGTAGATATGCAGGTTTCCTTCAGTTAAGGATATCCATTGCTAGATTTGGTGCAAGTTGGCAGAAAAGCCAATCATGTTCTTAAATTCAGCGATATTGGTGATAAAGCTAATATTTTTATCTCTCTTGATTTAACTGCTGCATCTCTTTCCCAAAATTTTGGTGCCCAGCCAACTCAGAGGAAAAAAGGTGATTAATTCTCACCCAGACTCCCATCATAAGTATGAATAATAGCAGTAGTAAGAAATATTCAACAACAAATATGGTATAGCAGACATTGTGATGAGTGCTTTAGCTATGTATCATCTCTTTGCATCTTCACCAGAATCTCAAATGAGTAGATACTCCATGTTATAGAAGAGAAAAGAGGGATTAAATTTTAGGTTGTCAAGTAGATTTCTGATGAATGAGAGTGTAATTATTTTATTGTCATTTCAGTTTCACAACATATTAATAGGCAAACCCAACACTTGATTGCAATGGTCTTTGATGTTAACTTCAAATATTCTGTTCTTCACAGAATCATTCACAATAGTTGATGTTTAATAGTGTCTAAGAGCATGCAAAGGTTAAAATAATTCACACTACTGGCCAACAAATAGCAGAATGAAGTTAGGTTAAGACATTTCAGTAGAAAACCTCTTTTATCTGTCTACTTCTTCCCACCTTTTTTCGGCATTGCCCTAGACAAGCCACCACTGTCTCTCACTTGTTCTACTGAAAGAGTCCTCATATCATCAACCATATGTATTTTGTCAGTGTCACATGTCTTCTCCGTAATGCACAAGCATGACCTCACTACAGGGCACTGGCCCCTGACACCCTCTCCAGTCCTTTCTCCTCCATTTCCCAGCCACACTTCAATTCCTTGGCTATCCTATGTCCTTCGTGATGTGATTTGTTGCTGTTGTTTTTCGTTTCTGAATATCCTTCCCTCTTCCTGAAACATCCTTTGCTAACCCATTTTCATATCCATAAAGAAACTTATCCTTTATGCTTCAATTTAAATATTGCTTCCTCTGAATTTCTTTTTTAGTAGCGCTTGTTAGAGGTCCTTGTGCTGTCTCATCCCTATATTTCTAGGACTTAGTTTATATTCATTTGGTTTTTGTAGCTATTCCTTTTTGTCTGACTTCATCTAAAATAAAGCTTTACAGGGGTATGATCTGAATCTGCCTTGCTCACTGCTCTGTTCTCAGTGCCAAGCATGTACTCACCTAGTTTATGTTGTTCATCAAACTGAATATGGTTGTGAAGGTTGTGTCCTGTACAGCTTCAAGGGCACTGTCCACATAGATGATGATATCACTGATGCTCCCTGGAAATGTGCAACACATCAACCCTATATTGAATGAAAGAATGAATAAATAAATAAGTAACACCATTATTACAGAATTACCTTATTGAAGAAAACTATGTTTGATGCCCAGTATTTCCTAGAAACAATAAAATCCCATGTGGTCATATATGCTTTGCATATATGTCACACTGAAGCAGTAATTTTGGCATTTTATGTGTTCCAAGTGAAATCTCTTTTGCCCTTATTGAAATTCTGCATCAATTTTTTCATAATCTTGAACTTAGTCCACAACCCTCCAGGTGCCCATATAGAGTCCCACTTTAGCTTTTTAATTGTACAGGGACCTCATTCTTGACTTGCAGGTGAGAATGAGCTGAAGCTGCATTCCATGTGTGAATCAAAATACATTTTTAATACAGTATTTTTATTCAGTGGGGCCCCTGAGTAAAACCTGCAATGTATTATAAAATGCTGGTAAATATATATACAATCATAGAGGGAAGGAATGAGTAACATCCAAAAGAAGGTTATAGATCATAGTGCTGAGAGCTGGATTACCTGGCACATGGCACTGCTCATAACTAAGTGTGTATTAGAAATCATAAATCTTAACCATGGTGCCCATCTCCAAGTCTTGCCATCTACATGTGTGACTCCAGGCTTTGCTACAGTAGAAATTGAACTGTGATTACTACTGATACCATTTATTAATAAATTTAAACAAGGCAGCAGTTTAAAAAATAAAATGGGAATTTGAATTGAACAAATCGTGGTTTCTTATAGGATATAATTGTTGCATCACCTCCAAAACTGCCATCATTTCACCTTGTAATTCACATTTGCACATTCCCCCAAGATGCTCTAAGCTCCCCATGGTTCTTTAATCTGTTTTACTATCTAACTTATGCACATTTGCCTTGCACATACAGAGTTTGTAAATCTTGGTATTCATAGGGTGACTGAATGAAATTATTAAACAGAATGGTTTCATTAAACCAGACTTAAAATTACACACCACCTCAAAAACATCACTTTATTGGCTTTTCAAACTGAGAACAGAACATTAACTTGGGCAAGTTTCTTACTGGGACTTAACCCATGAGATGGTAGATGTCTTGATGCACACCAAGATACCCCTTCAGGAATGAAGGGCTTACCCATGAACTGCTGGAAGTGCAGTCAGATGGCAACCTTGGTTATTTGGCCCCCCTTGGGAAAAGACTGCTCAGGAGAGCCACCAAGCCCTTCCCACATGTTCTCAGCCAATAGGTGGTCAACTCCAGCATGTCAAGTCTGCATACTCTTCCTCCAACTCGAGTCAATGCTGCAGAGCCACCTCAGCTCCAGAGCTTTTCTTGGGGTCAGCTGAACCCTGTCCTGAGAATACAACAGAGTTCAAGTTGTCCCTCTACCCCATCCTCCCTTTCACAGGTGTTCATCCCAAGAGCACTCCCTAATAAATCTCCTCAATTCTAGTATTTGCCCCAGAGTTTGTTTCCCATAGAGCATAGTGTATAACCCATGCGTCTATGTTTCAGAGAGTTAAAAGACAAAGGAATCAATTCAAGGAATATTCCCCCTTACTAGAACAATCTCAAAACAAGCGGCATTATTATTTGTGAAAGCGACTGGGTCTCAGTAGCAGCTGCAGCAGAGAGCTGGATTTGTGCTATTCGTGTCATAAACAGAAACACTCTCAGAGCTTAGAGTAACCAGCAGCATTGGCCTTCATTGCATGGGACCACTGCTCCCAAAACAACACTAGGAATTTAGGAAATTATGGTGGTGGAACAAACAGACACTTAATTAAGGGCAGTGTCAGAGTTTTGCATTTTTTAACTGACCTCCAGAAAACTATATTCCTCTAATGCTTGGTTATTGTTTGATTATATTTAATTTCCCAAAATGTGCAGTAACAAGACAACACTTGAAGAAGTCCCTAAGATCTAGAGGATTAAAAAGTCATATATTTTCCTTAATAACTATTATAACAAATGTAACTCAATGATACTGTAGTATAATTATATTTAATAACATATCATAATTATTGATGAGGCTTTTGTATAGAGGAGTCAGTGAACTACAGGTTGGGGGAGAAGCCTAGCCCACCATGGGCAGAATTTGGCCACAGCCATTCATTTAGAGATTGTCTCTGGCTGCTTTCATGTCACAATGGTAGAGTTGAGTAGCTGGGATAGAAACTGCACAGCCCACAAAATCTAATATGTTTATCATTTAGCCCTTTGCAGAAAGAATGCTGACCCCTGCTCTCATGTAGTAACATTTAATGATCCCAGTATTGTATTAAATGAAAGGAGAAATATTTGTTGAAGGAAAGTAACACTCCATATGTACATATACACACATGCGTGTGTGCATGCACACACACACACAAAACGTTATCTCTGGTCATTGAGATTAGAGGTGAATTTTTGTATTTTCTTCTTTTTGCTTTTTGTATTTTCCACAGGAAACATGCATTTTTTTAGTAATAAAACTAATAAATGCTATTTAGTGTGTAATTTTTTTCTTCGGAACCATTTAGAATTTTATTAGCTAGCTGTCTGTATAAAAAAAAAGTCATTTATCTAAAGTCCAATTAGAAAGCAGCTCTGAAAGTGTGCATACTGAAGGATTTGTACAAAGGATTTCATAACACTACTCTATGTCTAAGGAAAATATGCAAACCATGAAATTGCATATTCATAGAGAAGCTTGCCCAGCTACTGGATTAAGCATCCAGTTGGCGATCAGAAGCTTAAAAAGAAAAAAAAACCAAAAACAGCCCTGGGTTATTTTGTGACAGCTGGCTCCATTTGGTAAGCCTATACACTCTGTGCTAAGAAATATGGTTTATTCAACTTCTGATTTGTAATGCTTTTTAAATTCTCCCATCAATTTTCTTGTGTGTTTCAAGAAGAAAATGCCAAAAAAGCTTCCATTTTCCAAAACCAGGCCATTTCTAGACTATAAAAATAAGACAGTGGTCATTAAAATAATATAGCTAATCATTCTTAAACCGTTTTCTTAATAAATAACAAGACTCAAGTTCAGTGCTGTTTACCAGTATCCTGTTTTTTTTTTTTAATTGGGATATAGCTATCTTAAAATGTTATGTTAGTTTCTACTGTGAAATGAAGCAAATCAGCCACGTGCATGCATGCATGCTAAGCTGCTTCAGTTGTGTCCCACTCTTTGTGACTCTATGGACTGTAACTTGCAAAGATCTTCTGTCCATGGGATTCTCCAGGCAAAAATAGTGGAGTGGGTTACCATATCCTCCTCTAGGTGATCTTCCTGACCTAGGGATTGAACCACGTTTCCTGCGGCTCCTGCACCACAGGTAGATTCTTTACCACTGAGCTACTGGGGGAGCCCCTAAATCAGCCATATGTGTGTGTGTGTGTGTGTGTGTATATATATATATATATATCCTCGCTCTTAGACCTCCTTCCCATCCTCCCCAATCCCACCCATCTAGGTCACCACAGAACACTGAGTTGAGCTCCTTGCCCTGTACCGCATATTCCCATTCAGATCAGATCAGATCAGTCGCTCAGTCATGTCCGACTCTTTGTGACCCCATGAATCGCAGCACGCCAGGCCTCCCTGTCCATTACCAGCTCCTGGAGTTCACCCAGACTCACGTCCATCGAGTCAGTGATGCCATCCAGCCATCTCATCCTCTGTCGTCCCCTTCTCCTCTTGCCCCCAATCCCTCCAGGCATCAGAGTCTTTTCCAATGAGTTAACTCTTCGCGTGAGGTGGCCAAAGTACTGGAGTTTTAGCTTTAGCATCATTCCTTCCAAAGAAATCCCAGGGCTGATCTCCTTCAGAATGCACTGGTTGGATCTCCTTGCAGTCCAAGGGACTCTCAAGAGTCTTCTCCAACACCACAGTTCAAAAGCATCAATTCTTCGGCGCTCAGTCTTCTTCACAGTCCAGCTCTCTCATCCATACATGACCACAGGAAAAACCATCAGATCAGATCAGATCAGTCGCTCAGTCGTGTCCGACTCCTTGTGACCCCATGAATCGCAGCACGCCAGGCCTCCCTGTCCATCACCAACTCCCGAAGTTCACTGAGACTCACATCCATCGAGTCAGTGATGCCATCTAGCCGTCTCATCCTCTGTCGTCCCCTTCTCCTCCTGCCCACAATCCCTCCCAGCATCAGAATCTTTTCCAATGAGTCAACTCTTTGCATGAGGTGGCCAAAGTCCTGGAGTTTCAGCTTTAGCATCATTCCTTCCAAAGAAATCCCAGGGCTGATCTCCTTCAGAATGCACTGGTTGGATCTCCTTGCTGTCCAAGGGACTCTCAAGAGTCTTCTCCAACACCACAGTTCAGAAATACCAATTCTTCGGCACTCAGCCTTCTTCACAGTCCAACTCTCACATCATACATGACCACAGGAAAAACCATAGCCTTGACTGGACGAGCCTTTGTTGGCAAAGTAATGTCTCTGCTTTTGAATATGCTATCTAGGTTGGTCATAACTTTCCTTCCAAGGAGTAAGCATCTTTTAATTTCATGGCTGCAGTCACCATCTGTAGTGATTTTAGAGCCCAGAAAAATAAAGTCTGACACTGTTTCCACTGTTTCCCCATCTATTTCCCATGAAGTGGTGGGACCAGATGCCATGATCTTCGTTTTCTGAACGTTGAGCTTTAAGCCAACTTTTTCACTCTCCACTTTGACTTTCATCAAGAGGCTTTTGAGTTCCTCTTCACTTTCTGCCATAAGGGTGGTGTCATCTGCATATCTGAGGTTATTGATATTTCTCCCGGCAATCTTGATTCCAGCTTGTGTTTCTTCCAGTCCAGCGTTTCTCATGATGTACTCTGCATATAAGTTAAATAAACAGGGTGAGAATATACAGCCTTGATGTACTCCTTTTCCTATTTGGAACCAGTCTGTTGTTCCATGTCCAGTTCTAACTGTTGCTTCCTGACCTGCATATAGATTTCTCAAGAGGCAGATCAGGTGGTCTGGTACTCCCATCTCTTTCAGAATTTTCCACAGTTTATTGTGATCCACACAGTCAAAGGCTTTGGCATAGTCAATAAGGCAGAAGTAGATGTTTTTCTGGAACTCCCTTGCTTTTTCCATGATCCAGCAGATGTTGGCAATTTGATCTCTGGTTCCTCTGCCTTTTCTAAAACCAGCTTGAACATCAGGAAGTTCACAGTTCACATATTGCTGAAGCCTGGCTTGAAGAATTTTGAGCATTACTTTACTAGCCTGTGAGATGAGTGCAATTGTGCAGTAGTTTGAGCATTCTTTGGCATTGCCTTTCTTTGGGATTGGAATGAAAACTGACTTTTCCAGTCCTGTGGCTGCTGCTGAGTTTTCCAAATTTGCTGGCATATTGAGTGCAACACTTTCACAGCATCATCTTTCAGGATTTGGAATAGCTCAGCTGGAATTCCATCACCTCCACTAGCTTTGTTCATAGTGATGCTTTCTAAGGCCCACTTGACTTCACATTCCAGGATGTCTGGCTCTAGGTCAGTGATCACACCATCATGATTATCTGGGTCGTGAAGATCTTTTTTGTACAGTTCTTCTGTGTATTCTTTCCATCTCTTCTTAATATCTTCTGCTTCTGTTAGGTCCATACCATTTCCGTCCTTTATCGAGTCCATCTTTGCATGAAATGTTCCTTTGGTATCTCTGATTTTCTTGAAGAGATCCCTAGTCTTTCCCATTCTGTTGTTTTCCTCTATTTCTTTGCATTGATCGCTGAAGAAGGCTTTCTTATCTCTTCTTGCTATTCTTTGGAACTCTGCATTCAGATGTTTATATCTTTCCTTTGGTCCTTTGCTTTTCACTTCTCTTCTTTTCCCAGCTATTTGTAAGGCCTCCCCAGACAGCCATTTTGCTTTTTTGCATTTCTTTTCCGTGGGGATGGTCTTGATCCCTGTCTCCTGTACAGTGTCATGAACCTCATTCCATAGTTCATCAGGCACTCTATCTATCAGATCTAGGCCCTTAAATCTATTTCTCATTTCCACTGTATAATCATAAGAGATTTGATTTAGGTCATACCTGAATGGTCACCACAGAACACTGAATTGAGCTCCTTGCCCTGTACCGCAGATTCCCATTAGCTATCTATTTTACACATGGTAATATATATATATATATTAATATGTCAACTGCATCCTCTTAACAAACAAGAAATACTCTTTACCTATTTTCAGATGGGGAAACTGGTCCTCAGGCAGGTTGAGTAGACGCCCAAAGGCTCAGCAGTCTAATACACGACTTAGCCAAATGTCCAGAGGTCAAGCCAACTCTCTCTGACTCTAGAAATCTGAGTCCTCACTCACCAACCTGTGTGGTTTCCTGACCATCTGCATATATCAAAGCATGATATAATCCTAGCACCCATCTCTGTGGGAACATGTAGTTGGTATTCAAAAATATCTATAGAATGACCAAAAGACTGTGCAGTTTAGTCCATTCAGTAAAGCCTGGCACAAAGAAGTAGGAGTTGTAACATTAAAAGATATCAGGAGATCTTGGTTTTTATGTATAAAATTATTTGGGGAGAGTATTTTCAGAGTGGGTATAAAGCAGTAGCAGACTGCTGTGTAATATTAGAACACTTCTTATTGGAAGTAACTTCAGGAAACTGTTTTGTATACACATTTTATAAGTCCAAATTGATTTAATTCAAATATTAAATTTTGTATAAAAACCATATTTGCGTAACCTGATATAATATTACATGTCAGTATCACATAGAAAAACATCAGAATATGATTTTTATTTCCATTTTCTTCCACTCTCTTAGGCATTTTTAGACTGCTATTCCGGTGCTTTGCTCACTGGTAAACTGAGCTTTTTCTGTTTTTTTTTAAAAAAATCTCTTATGAATTAAAGCAAATATTACTGTATTTCTGGCTTAGAAACTATGGGTCTGTATAGATGCTGAAAAAGGTATATCTTCATAATGCATCCTTTCCTGTTCCTAAATCAAAGCAGAATGAATTTTTGAGATTTAGAAATTAGCATCAATATTTCAAAAAAAAAAAAAAAGAAATTAGCATCACTTAATCACACCAAATAAAAGTCAGTTGTTGCCAAATCTATTTTTTAAATAAAATTATGCATTTTTATCCTTCCATTGTATATCAATATAAAGAGAAAATAAAGTACGGGCTTGAAACTAATATTTGAAAGTTGGCAATCACCCCCTGCCGAAGTTGTGGCAATTTGTATTTCCATTTGAAATACAGTAATCGGTGAATTGGGGTTTCCCTGGTAGCTCAGCTGCTAAAGAATCCACCTGCAATGCAGGAGACCACAGTTCAATTCCTGAGTTGGGAAGATCCCTTGGAGAAGGGAACGGCTACCTACTCCAGTTAAAATAGAATATAATGTTTTTATACTTTTACAAATGCCAGGCTTGACAAAATGCTGTCAGTGTAGATACTTTATCATTATCTCCATTTGACAGAAGAGAAACTTCTGAGGCTCAAAGAAATCAAGAAACTTACTCAAGATCACACTGCCATAACAAAGCAAAGCTGGGATGTGAATTCAACTATCGCAGCTTCTAGGGTAGAGTTGCTCAACCTCAGCACTACTGACATTTTGGACTGGATAGTCTTTTGCATGGGGGGGCAGAGGCTGTCCTGGGCATTGTAGGATGTTTAGCAGCATCTTTGACTTCCACACATCAGATGCCAGCAGTACCTCCCTCTCAACAGGTTGCAACAATCGTAAATGTCTCCAGACATTGTCAAATTTTCACTGGGAAAATAAAATCAGCCCTGGGTTATAGCCACTGCCCTAAGACTCCTGTCCTAACTGCTGTGCTTTTCTGCCTGCCTTTCAATTTAGGTCAAGATCACCATTCCAGAATGAACCCCTAGTAAGCTTGTCATAGTCCATGCATGTCTGGGCCTCAGCCAATTTAGTTTCTCTCTCATTTTACGTAGGAAGGAAATGCCAGGCGCCCACAACCTGGAGTGATTTAGGATATGTACCCAAAGCTAAAATTAATTAAAAAAAAATAATGAATTGCCCTGCTCTCATTACCAGAAATTTGAGCCAGAAATGGATCCATGTGCTTGGGATGAGATTGTAAAAAGGGGAGGGGAATAGGAAGACTTACTCAAGCTCAGAGTGCTCACTAATTTCACTCAGAATTAATTTGATGAAGAACTAGAATAAGAATTGCAAAGTCATCAAAGATGATGGCTTTTCCTTTATGACCCTTGGCACCAGAACAAAGAGCCTATTTTTGTGGGTTTTGGGGTTTCCAGAATAAAGGGAATAAAATGTTTAGGTAATGTTTGGATGGTTTAGAGACTGTATGTACATTAGTGATAGGTCAGTTAATATCTGCACAGTTCAAAGAGGCAATTATTTTAATTTATAAATCACTTCAGAGGTAGGGAGCTGCCATCCATGAATGTGGTTTTTACAAATAAGAGTGCTCATTGTTATGTGTTTGTGTATGTGCTTTTCTACCCATGTTATTCTATCTGGCCTGAATTTTCCAACCAGATCACATACCTCTGTGATTATGTATTTGTCTCTAGAGCACTGCCAAATACATAAAGCATTGTATCTGCAATTTGACCCTTGGCTGAGACCACCCTCTTTTTCGAGTTTTCACTGTGCTGAAAGGTACCACCACGCACAATGTTGCTTCTAGAAAAGGACTTCTTATATTACACTCTAAATGGCAGAGTCTGGGACTAAGCCTCCCCAGGGGGTGACAGTGCCTCTTGGTAATCATTCAAAAAGGAGAGAGGGCCAAAGTGATTCTGGGCATGGAAGGCTTATTAGACACTTTGACAACTGGTAAAAAGTTCCCAAGTGTCAACACAGAGATTTCCTTTAAAACCATGCCCTAAGCATCTGTTTATTTTGTCTTATTTTTTTAATTACTAAATGACAAAAAGTATCAAGCATAGTGCTCAATTCTAGGGGAATAAGAGTATGTAAGACAAATACAACCCGATGTGGGAGGCAAACTAGGAAGCTGGGATAAGAGTGTAGACTGATGGTTGCAGTAATTAGTAAATTATAAGGTACTAGAGAGGCTACATCGGAGAAGGCAGTGGCATGCCACTCCAGTACTCTTGCCTGGAAAATCCCATGGATGGAGGAGCCTGGTGGGATGCAGTCCGTGGGGTTGAAAAGAGTCGGACATGACTGAGCGACTTCACTTTCACTTTTCACTTTCGTGCATTGGAGAAGGAAATGGCAACCCACTCCAGTGTTCTTGCCTGGAGAATCCCAGGGACGGAGGAGCCTGATGGGCTGCCATCTATGGGTCGCACAGAATCGGACACGACTGAAGCGACTTAGCAGCAGCAGCAGAGAGGCTACATATGTGGCTCAGTGGTAAAGAACCCAACTGTCAATGCAGGAGATGCAAGAGACACAGGTTCAATCCTGGTTGGGAAGATCCCCTGGAGAAGGAAATGGCAACCCACTCTAGTATTCTTGCCTGGAGAATCCCATGGACAGAGGAGCCTGGCGGGCTACAGTCCATAGAGTCTCAAAGAATCTAACACAACTTAATGACTAAGGAGCAAGAAAGATACTAGAAAAGGTGTTGTGGTTGGCAAAGCTTCCAGAAGGAAGTAACATCTTCTTCAAAGCTGAAAGATGAACATGTGTTAGTTTGGTGAACTAGAAGAGGGTGTGTTCCAGGCAGAAGGGTGAGGCATGGAGAAAAGGCCCAGAGGCAAGAGAGAACACAGTGATTTCAGGAAACCAAAGGAAAAATGGAAAGATAGACCAGTGAGGGGCAAGCAGTGAAGCTCAAGATCAGAGCACAGATAGGATTGCAAAACGTTTTCCAAGTCATGTTAGTTGACTTTACCCTAAGGGCATTGGCATGTAATGGATATGTTTTAAGCTGGGGAGTGATATGGTCAGATTAGGAAAACCAACAGGAGGAGACATAAATGGCAAGGCAAGAGTAAAGGGGTTTGATAATACATCAGGGAAGATAGTATATCAGTAGGCTCAGGGACTGGAAAGGAGGAATTTGTCAGTGCTATTTAATGGAAGAGAATTAAATGAAGAATAAAAAAGATCTTGCTGATAATAAAGTCACTTTAATAACCCTTCCCATTATATAATACTCCTTCCCCTTTAACACAGCATATTTCTATTGCAGAAGAATGACCATTATATACTCTATATTTATGACTGATTTCATGAATAAAAATTACAAATATTATTGAGCATCTCCTACATGCCTGGCATTATTCTAGTTACTGAAGAAACTACTATATATAGACCAGAGACCATTCCTACCTTCAGTAAGTTTGATTTTAGTGATGGAAACAGACAGTAATGGGCAAATCTGTTTCTATATCTGAGTCTATTTCTGTTACATAGTCATATTTTAGATTCCACATACAGGCGACATTATATGCTATCTATCTTTCTCTGACTTCACTTAATATGATAATCTCCAGGTCCATCCATGGATTAATAATTTATTATTAATTAATAATAAATTGCATTATTCATTCTTATTTATGGCCGAGCAATATTCCATGGTATATATGTACCACATCTCTTTATCTGCTCATCTGTTGATGGACATTTAGGTTTTTTCCATGTCTTGGCTATTGTAAATAGTGCTGCTGTGAACATTGAGGTACATTTATCCTTTCGAATTAGAGTTTTGTCTGGATATATGCCCAGGAGTGGGATCACTGGCTCACATGGTAACTCTGTTTTTAGTCTTTTGAGAAACCTCCATATAATTTTCCATAGTGTCTGTACCAATTTACATTCCTACCAACAGTGTAGGAGTGTTCCTTTTTCTTGGAGGCCATCTACTTTATGACTGTACATTGTTAAAACCATTCCAGTACTTGGAATAAATAGTCCTTCCTGGAACTGTGGCCCTTCCCAGGATTCACTGATGAAAATGTTTTATTATAAGATTTCTACTTTCTTCCTTGGGATGATAGCCTTGTTGGTGCAATATACTTTGTGGGGAAAACAGATCAGATGACCTAGGTAGAGCCTTCCCATAAACATAAATGATTATTTATGTCCAAAGACCAGGCTGCTGGACACTGACCAATTGTCAAGCCCTTTCTCAGAGGAAGAGCAAAACAATACTTCATGCTTTCCCAGCGCTCCACTTAAAGGGAACACATCCCGCATGAGTGCGGTTTTTGCTCTGTGCTGGCCAGCCACCTTGTTATAATTAATTCTGTTCCTTAATCACAGGAAAAGTGTTTAGGAAACTGAAATAATGAGAGAGGATCATCATCAGGATCATGTGTGTTCGAAGGACTCCCTGTGCACTGCCAAGTTTCCTCCTGCCTGAGCACAGAGTGATGACAAAGCAGTAGACAGACAGATGTGGGTGTGTGTGCTCACTGGGTTCCATTCCCTGTGGATTCTGTGGCCTTAGTTTCCTGAGTTTGTAAAATGGAAATCACACTTGGCTCATATGTCTGTGATGATAGGGGAATTCATTGGTCTCCATAGAGTAGATTTTCTCTGGTTTATGTGGCAGCTTTGCTTCATTTGGGCTCCACTTAAAAAAAAACAACAAAACAAAACAGAATAGCAGGCTTAATGGCTTCCCAGGGGTCTCCATGGTAAAGAATCCACCTGCAATACAAGGGTTGGAGCCCTGGGTCAGGAAGATCCCCTGGAGAAGGGCATGGCAACCTGCTTCAGTATTCTTGCCTGGAGAATCCCATGGATAGGGGAGCCTGGCAGGCTACAGTCCTTGGAGTCACAAAGAGTTGCCCATGATCAAGCACACACGCACATCAGTCTTTATAGCCTTCAAGGGCTACAGCGCTTGGAGTCACAGAAAGTTGCACATGACCAAGCACACATGCATGTCAGTCTTTATTTCTTCTGCAGCCATTGTCTTCGACTGGCAGTGTGAGCAGAATGTTATTAACATGGCTTCATTTTATCATCACCAAAGAGTGGCAGTGAATCAACATGCTGTTTATAAAGGAAACATTGAGATTGTCTTTCTGATGAAAGACTTACCTAAAGGCTATGGTTTGTTATTGAAGTAATATCAGTGCCTAGTAAAATTTAAAAATACAAAACAAGATGAGGGTTGGAGCAAGAGAAGGTAGAGAAGGAGAATTCTGGGAGAAGTTAAATTATACTTGGCTGGTCCTTAACATGTTACATCATATTGTTATGAAAACATCATGGTCTTACAAAACTTTTGTGAATGTACCATTAATTGTTTGTAATCTAATGGCATTATTTCAATCATATTAAAATGAAGAACATTTGCTGCTGTGACAGATATGATAATAGCTTTCTGCTGTGAAAGGCATTCATTTTGAAACTTTGAAGTAATTATTTCTGAGGAGAGGGTACACGTCAGCATAATACCTTCCACTTTTTACATCTAAAGTTATATTTTATGGCAGCTAATCTCAGTAAACAGAGGCAGTGGGAGGCCATGTAATGTTGAAAGAACTATAGAAAAGGATTTGCTTTGTAATTAACTGTTAACACTTCATGAATGGAAATACAGTTGCACAGGTGACATCTGGGCTCTGGAATTAGAAAGACTGATATTCCAATCGCAGTTCTAACTCTTACAGCCATATTGCCTTTTAGGACAGATTAAACATTATCTCTAAGCCTGTATTTCCTTATCTGCAAAATGGAGATAATAACAATACTATTTACCTTACAAGTTTTAATTAAATTTGAATCTATAAGCCTTATAACAACAATTAAAATGGTAACATAGCAAGAGCTCAAAAAACATTAACCATTGTTGACATTAACTGTTACTTTTAGCAGGTTCCTTTAGGAACCTAGGCTTTAAATTTCTCACTTTTAAAATAGGAGATTTGGACTAGCATCCCTGTTTCCCAAAATTAATCATTCAAACATGGCATTCAAAGTTTTTGCCCTTTGGGAAAAAATATCATGAAATATAACCTCAAAAGAATAAAACCATACACACAGATATTCAGAATACCTGTATAAATCTGTAAATCTAAAATAAATCTATAATATAGGTACATTGGTTTTAATTTAATAGCATAAGATATCATCATACCTGTCCTTCCAATGTGATATGATAGAAGGTGTTGTCACTGAAGGCTTATTTGTGAGCACATTTGGATATCATATCTATACCAAATGGACTAGCAGCATCTTCTATTCTTTAGGCTTATCCAGAGTAATAATAGCTTGATATCTTTTTGTTTCAAATATACATTGATAGATACATGTGAAACTGGTAGGTACGGTAGCTGAGAGCACAGACCTGGGAGCCAGAAAACCTGGGTTCAAATCCCAGCTTTGCAAATGGCTAGCTTTGTGATGACAGGCAAAACATTTAACATCTCTGTGCTCAGATTCCTCTTCTGTAAAATCAAAATAATAAGAGTGTCTAATTCTTACTGTTATTGTGAAATTTTTAGATAAGTTAGTAATGTAAAGTGCTTGGAACAGTGCCTGGTACCAACATCTGGTTAAGGAACTTTACCTACCGATATAGGCAAATATTGCACTTCAGTGAACATTGTCTTGTGTTACCTTTGTTTTCCACTGTGGTTCTGAATTCTTTAAGGGGTTCAGAAGGGAAACTGGATCCTCATACTTGGAGTAGACCCCTGAAGCTTCTGGTTCAGGTTTTTCCTTCTATAAGATTATTATAGTATTATCTTCTTCTAGGTACTTCCTAAAAATGGTAAGGTCTAAGGAGGTAATGAATTGGCATTTGAATAGTTTTAAATTCCCCAACACTTGATGGTTTCTACCATCCTATTGTTAGCTGATGGTCTGTGATTCTTTATCCTGAGCAGAGAGGATCAATGTAAGAACCAAATGTTGGCTGGTGACTCTCCACTGCTTCAGATAACCACAAGGGAAAAGAAAGCCATTTCTCTTGCTATGGCTTTCCTGCCAACAACATTGAAGAAAATGAGACATAATGTGAATACCATATGTCTAAATATATTACTGTTCCATTTGGTCATAAAAATATAAGTCTCTCTGGCCTACCATATTTGAAACCCAAATCATTTATATCTCAGACTCCAATCCTTCCTTTAAATCTTCACACACCTGCAACATGATGACATCCAAAATAAGCATGATGCATTGAAAAATGGGAGATTTCTGTCTAAAAAGAGTCTCTACAAGGAAACGGGAATTTCTGTGCCTAGAGATTGGAAGTAAAATATACAAATGGGCATAGTGTGGCCATAGATCCCAGCCTCTGTATGTGCTGGGAGAAATTCACAGGGATAAATCAAGTGTTTGAATTACTCAAGTAGAATTACTGTGTTTTTAATTATTATGTCTCAGAGGAGAAAGTTTTGGAAAATCACACTGAACTGGTAATTATGCTCTTAGATGCACTACAACCAGTTTCAGTAGCCCACAGAGACCCCTGTACCTCTCAGCTTGAAGGCACTCAGGTTTCCTCTGGGTATCAGACAAGTTCTTGCGTCAGAGCTGTAAGCATGTGGACAAGTCTAAACTAAGGCAGCAAGAAGGGATGATGAGTAGGGAAACCAAGGGCAGGGAAAGTTGTTTTAGCCAACATTGATTTTGTTTCTTTTGAAAAGAGATGATTCAAAGTCAAGAGAACATATATAGTTTGGTTTCGCTTCATCTATTACCCAGCTGACCACCTTTGGGATAAGAATTCCCTCCTCAGAGATTATCTGTATATCCAGAATCCATCTATAGGTTTCCAAGTGTGAACTGACCATGGTTGTGATTTGGTAATTTTAGATAGGAAAGTCATAGTATATATTGTGTGCATGCTAAGTCATTTCAGTTGTGTCCGACTCTTTGCGACCCTATAGACCCTGTAGCCCGCCAGGCTCCTCTGTCCGTGGGATTCTCCAGGCAAGAATACTGGGGTGGATTGCCATCCCCTTTTCCAGGGGTTCTTCCCAACCCAGGGATCTAACCCATGTCTCTTAAATCTCCTGCATCTGTAGGCAGGTTCTTTACCACTAGCGCCACCTGGGAAGCCCTAGTATACTTTATATGCTGCAAAATTAAAACCCATCCCCTAAATTTGACATCGTATTGGTCTGTGACTCATATTGGGAAAGTGTAACACCAACCTCCTCCTCCTTTGCTTTGGAAACCAAATCTATCTTACAGAACTCTGTCAGATTATTAACTAGGATGACACTGTCTTTCGGTCTCAATGCTTCATCTTTTCACCAGTTTCCTTTCTGAGATGACCTTCTTCTTTGCTTTCCCCATCTTGCCAAGATCTGGGCAGGTGACACTACGAAGTGTTCTCTGCAGGCATCAGGTTCTCAACTAATTCTGAGAGGTTCTTCAGAGGCACCCTCACCACCCTTCTAATAAAATTCCTGTTTTGCTTAAGTAAAGTTTATTTCTGTTTCTTGTACCCAAACAAGCCCATCTAATATGATAGTAACCAAAATGACATATATATACATACATATATAATGTATATTGCATAATATATAATATACATTACTAAATATATATGGTATATTTAATGCATATTTTATATGCATATAATTTATTGAAGACATCATACTAGGCATCATTCTAAGCTCTTAACGTGTATTAACTCATTTGTATTTACAAGTTTACAAAGGTATCCCTTCTTTGCCAACACTTCAGTACTTCCATTTTTATTCCCTGCTCTAATTTTTTTTCTGTTTTCAGTGTGCGTCTCTCTTTGCAACACACATTATCATATTCTTATTAGGTTTATTGTGTATCAGTTTTCCTGCCACCCACTAAAATGTAACCTCACGGATATGTCTTAGGTGCCCAGGACAGTCTCTGATGTATGGTAGGGGCTCAATAAATATGTGTTTCATTAATTAAATAATTAATCAATGAGCTCATGTTACCATATGGTTTATTATGAATATTCCTTTCAATCAGCAACCTCCTCCCACCTACCTGGCAGGACCTGCTTAGGTACAATATCTGTTCTCTTCTGTAAAGTTTTTTAACTTTGGGCTAGATTTTTGCATACGTGCTCTGGTCCAGCAACAGGGGACTAGATCAAATGACCTCCTGAGAGCTGTCTGGCTCTTGACAATCAGATTCAATTCCACTTAAATGTTCTAAAAGCAATTTGTGGAGAAATTCTTTTCCTCCTTCTCTCCCCAACTGGAGTGCACATTTATCTAATTATTTCCTTAGGAGGTTGACCTAGCTTTAAAGGAGTCCCATGTCAGCTCTCCTACATTTTCTCTAAGCACTCACTTTATAAAACTAAGAGACTAAAGACTCAGCTCTCTAGGGAATTAAATTTCATTCAAATAAGATTAAGGATTTTTGACTCACAAAAGCAAGGACAATCAGAGGCTAGCTAAAATGAGGCAATTGTTCAGCAAACTAATCCAGACATGTTATTCACAAAGAGACTCTCACAATTGGCCAGGGAAGAAAAATGCCTGTGAAAGAATGGGTGGGCTGCACTGAGTTAAGGGAGCCTACTTCCTTCTAAGGCTTAAAGCCCAGTCCCTCACTTCCTAGCTGGTGAATATGTTTTTTTTTTTTTTTTTTTTTAATTTTCTAAATTTAGTCGATTGTAGCCCAAATCCTCCAATTGAACAGGATTAGATTAGAACCTGCTGCTACTGTTAAGTCGCTTCATTCGTGTCCGACTCTGTGCGACCCCATAGACGGCAGCCCACCAGGCTCCCCTGTCCCTGGGACTCTCCAAGAAAGAACACTGGAGTGGGTTGCCATTTCCTTCTCTAAAGCATGAAAGTGAAAAGTGAAAGTGAAGTCGCTTAGTCGTATGCGACTCTTAGCGACCCCATGAATTGCAGCCTATCAGACTCCTCTGTCCATGGGATTTTCCAGGCGAGAGTACTGGAGTGCGGCCTTAGATTAGATCTTGAAAGTCAGGCATGCACGGTAGTTAGCTCCTCTATGGAAGCAGTGGATTGGTGATGAGGTGACGTGGTGTCAGGAGTGGAGAAAAAGTGTTGATGTTGATTTACACAAGTATGTCTGTCACCCCTAGGTTTAGAACATGGGTTCTTAACCTCTTGTGGGGCGTAGACTCTTTCTCAAAATGTTTTTGATTGTGTAAAAATGAGCATAAAATTGCAAAGCAGACTAATTATATTGAAATGCATTTGTCAAAATATTTTTTTCAAAACAGAGCAGTAATTCATGTATTTATTAATATGTTAAGTATCAGAGCTGCAGTAGGCTTGATAATTACTGTAATTTTAAAGTGATGATGAGTTTAAATTGTGTATCTCAATAGCTACAGTGTGATATGAAAACATATACAATTTATATAAGTGATAAAGTCACAGGTACATCTAATAATTTTGTGGTTGAATCTTTGCAGTCATAATTGAAGGAAATGTTGAATTTCAATTAGAAGTTAATGAAAATAGTGTTATAATTTCTCAGATGCCCCCCACCATCTACCCCAGGTTAAGAACTCCTGGCATCGAGACTAAAGTGAAACAGTTCATGAATCACCACTATTAAATATTGTACCCAGCATCATGGGGGAATGCCCATGTTTGTGGGCATTTGTTTCAACTATTACCGAGCTTAAGAAAATGTTCTTTCTGGCTCACATTAACAATGAAAAAGATTAAAAAATGGAAAAACATTACTATCTGCCACATATATTCTGTACCTAATGAAAAGATCTCTTTAAACTGGTGAGCAAGGGCCCCAGGTTGCCATAACAGAGTATTAGAACTCTGGCATTAGGGTGCCTAACTTGTTCCCATTTGCTCAAGACTGTCCCTGTTTTAAAATGAGAAGTCAGGCTTCAGGAACCCCTTGGTCCCTGGCAAACATGGATGGTTGTTGAGTGCTTTGGAGTCAGAAATAACATAGTAATTTGGATCAGCTTGAGAGACAAATAAGTTGTCAGGAATAAGTTGTCTATTTGTCAGAAAAGACCCTGATGCTGGGAAAGATTGAAGGAATGAGAAGAAAGGGACAGCAGAGGATGAGATGATTGGGTGGCATCACCAATTCAATGGACAGGAGTTTGAGCAAGCTCCGGGAGATGAAGGACAGGGAAGCCTGGCTTGCTTGCTCTTTGTGTAGTCACAAAGAGTTGGGCACGACTGAGTGACTGAACCACAACAACAAAAATGTCTTTCTTGAGTCTCAGCATCTTCGTTTCCAAATGAGAATGAGAATATCTTTCCTACAAAGTTGTGATAAATGTTAAATGAGGTTATACATATAAAATGCTTTGCCACGTTATAAGCACTCAAAAACCAGTGACGACTATTATTATTATTGCCACTGCTGTTATTATAAAGTTAATTCCCTTCCATTTACCTGACTCCATCCTCTCAAAAGAATCTCACCTTCCTCTCTGCCTGTGTACATTGTGTACAGCCCTCAGACCCCTCCTGAACTCTACTTTTTCATGAAGAATTAATTTGCTGATATCACATGCAGTGATGAAATGGTACATTAGGTTGAACTTTTTGAAACTGATAGTTTCGTAAGTCAAAAACAGTCGAATAGTGATATCATACAGTTGGACCTGATGTGTGTACATACTAGGCGTGGGCTGTGACTTACACAAGACTGTCATTTCATAAGTGTTGTCCTTTCTTCCTCAGTGACTCTGATATTCATAGGCTTCTCCTTAATTCTTCCTCCTATAATTGCCCTAGGTTTTCAAAGAGATTTCAGATTCCATGTCATTATATTATTTTAAATTAAGATGATCTATTAAATGCTTAAGTAAAATGATTTTTTAACCTTTCATAAAACTGTGTGTAAAAAATTCACAAATCAGAAGAAAACTTCTATAGTTTTGGAACCTTATATTTGCTCTAGATACAGTTGCTATTATGTATCCCTCACTTTTTGGCAATAAATAATATATTGCCTTGCCTTTATCTTATGTGCGTGTGTCTTGAACCTAACCTTGACCATGTTATATTATCTTTTTACAATATCCAGTGTTAGAAAGAAGCACATTAATTACAGATAATTGAAAAGGGGGCTTTAAATATCATCGAAACCAGATGGTAAGTTTACATCAGTAAGGTTTCAGATTCAAAGGAACATCATTAAAAAAAAGGGCCCCAAGTAAATTTCTGGAGCAGCTCTGAACAGGCTGGCAGCCCCTATGCTTGTGTGGTTACTGAACCCTTGAAATATAGTTGGACCAGATTAAGATGTAATATAAATATGAAATACATACTATAACCCAAGAACTTAAACAAATAAAGAACATAAACTATGCTCTTAATAATTTTACATGTTGAAATAAGTTGGATATACTAAATCAAAAATGTAATTAAAATTAACTTCACTTTTTACTTTTAAATGAGACGCCGGAACATTTAAAAATCACCCAAATGCCAGTCAAGAGATGAATGGATAAATTTAATGTGGTATATACATACAATGAAATATTATTCAGCCTTAAAAGGAAGGAAATTCTAATACATGCAGCAGCATGGATGGAACTTTGAAAATATGCTAGTAAAATAAAAGTGAAAGTGAAGTCGCTCAGTCGTGTCCGACTCTTTGTGACCCCATGGATTGTGGCCCACCAGGCTCCTCTGTCCATGGGATTCTCCAGGCAAGAATACTGGAGTGGGTTGTCATTTCCTTCTCCAGGGGATCTTCCCAACTCAGGGATCAAACCCAGTTCTCCCGCATTGGAGGCAGATGCTTTAACCTCTGAGCCACCAGGGAAGCCAAATAAGGCAGACATAAAAGAACAGATAGTGCATGATTCCATTTACATCAAATACCTAGAATAGGCAAATTCATAGAGACAGAAAGTAGAATTAGAAGTGACCATGGACCAGAAGTAAGGAGAATGGAGACTAAATGTTTAAAAGGTAAGGAGTTTCTGTTGTGGGTGATGAAACAGTTCTGGCAATGGATAGCAGTGATAGTGACTACTTAGTACCAGTGAATTATGCCATTATAAAATGGTACACTTTATGTATATTTTACCACAAATTTTCAGCATTCTCGTGTGGCTTACATTTCTTTTGGATAGAGTTTAGAGTTTAAACTGGCTCTAGAGGTTAATGAAAAGTAAAGCAATACTGGTGGCATTTGAGAGCTGAATCTTTGCAGTTAGATGTAGTTAGATGTTAGGATTCAAGTTCCAGCCCTGCCCCTGACCACCTAAGAATCCTTGGTCAGTATCACTGACTACCTTAGTTTCTTCATCTGCAAATAGGGATTATAAAATGTACCACCGAGGGTTGCTGTAAGTTTAAAAGATGATACATAAACATTGAGTAATGTGAACATAAGAGGCAGCTGAATAAATGGTATACCTTGTTGCTATTGATGGAAGCAGGATCTTCCATTTTTATTGATATCTAGCAATTTTGCTAAATCTGAGGCATAATCCAAAAGGCCAAACAGTATTCCATTCACCCGAGTGAAGCCTAGTCAGTAAATGTGATCCCCTTTCTGGGACTGTGGGAAAAGAAGTCAGTTCTAGAGTGTTCATTTAGAACATCTATTTCCTTATTGTCTCTAGGTATATAACTCAATGTATAATATGCATTCCTAAAACATCCTGTTGGGCAAAAGTATTCACTGAAAATAGCTAAGACTATGAAGCAAATACTGTTGGGTCAGATCACTCAAAACCTACACACTTTTGCAGCCATAGCATTAACAAAAAAACTGGTCCATTGGGAAACAGCCAGCCGAGGTGGGTGACTTAGCTTGGCTGGAGGTGGCCACAATGGATCTAAAAATTGCACACACACACATGCACACCTGCATAAGTAGGAATGTTGGCAGTGCCTTAGCATTGGAACAGGACTGGAAGGTGTGGAGACAGTACAGATGAAAGCAGATCCCTGAGTAGTGGGGCTGCCATTAAGGGAGGAAGTACAACCTGCCCTGAATTAGGAACTGAGTAAGTCTGGTGGGTGCCCATGGCTGGTGAAGAAACCCACGCGTGGGGCTTATGTTAAAGTATTCTTAAAAAAACCCTCAAAGTTCTGCTTGAGGACATTTTCCTCTCTTACTGAACGTTCTCATTGCTGTCCTGCTAGTTCAGTTGCCAGTGCCTGGGGGAAAAAGAAAATCACATATGAACAGTATGTCTTCTACATTACATAGGTAGCTGTCCCCTTTTTTAATAACATAAAGCCTAACTCATATTTCAGAACCATACATACCCGCATTCTTTTTGTGCCAGAGAGAGGGCTACATACACTATCATATTTGAGGTTCACCTGGCATTTTTACATCCATTACAAAGTTGATTCCCTTGCTCGAAGATCCCCCAGCAAGTCCATAGCACTAGGATTTACATTGGGAGTAGTTATCTCAAAGCTCATCCTCCTATGCAGTAGAGTCTGTCACCTCATAATTTTAGGCTATTTGCTCAGTTGCTCAGTTGTATCCAACTCTTTGTAACCCCATAGACTGTAGCCCACCAGCCTCCACTGTCCATGGGGATTCTTCAGGCAAGAATACTGGAGACAGTTGCCATTTCTTTCTCTATTGGCCTTTTAGATATTGAAAAATGTGACCAGATACCTTAGCAGATTTTAGGCTCAGCCTTGCATAAGTTCTCCCCTCAGAATACTTCAGTTTCGCTTCCTGAAATTCACCTTGTGTAGTATTAGTAAACAGCAAATAAGTGATCCAGGCATTTTTCTTTTCAAAAGTACCTGGGAGAAGTGGAAAGTATAATGTCATTTTCTAAGATCTCTAGCTCTGAGGCTATAATTGTGAGTTTATCTTCTGTCAGGTATGAAAATGAAAGTTATAGGTTGTAAGTTTTCTTTCTCTTCCTAAGGTTTCAAATGGTAAGCTCAATGGAAAAGTGTCCGAGCAGAACTGGGTATGCCCAATAGCCAGATCAGATACTGTTGGGATTCTTAGTATCGAAAGTAGTCTTGAAAGCTAGCACAGACTCTGATGGGAAGGATTCTTGGATGCAGCTCAGAACTTACTTCCCCTCCTGGGATATTCAGTTAGTAAATAACAGAGCAGCCATACTGGTTACTAAGACATACGTATTTCTGTAATGGGGGTGCTTCCCCTGTGGCTCAGTGGTAAATAATCTGCCTGCAATGCAGAAGATGCAGGAGACGCTGGTTCAGTCTTCCTGGAAGAGGGCATGGCAACCCACTTCAGTATTCTTGATTGGAGAATCCTATGGACAGAGGAGCCTGGAGGGCTAGAGTCCATAGGGTCGCAAACAGTCGGACACAACTGAAGCAACTGAGCACTCACACGTGCATTTCTATAGTGGTGGGTAAACAGTCGTGCCTGAGCCCGCCACATGCCTCTCTTTACCTTAGCTTCCCTCCCCTCACCCCGGGTCCCTCCAAACCTCCTCACCTTCCAGAAACTAATTGCCTAGTTTCCTAAGGGTGCTCTGGTTCTTCGACTGGCATCTGTTCTCACTGAAGTGCCTAACCATGCTGCGTCTTAAATATCTTCACATTCTACAGCTAAAGCATTAGCTTAATTCCTGAGATTCTTTGTATTGGTGGGTTAGGAAGTATAGATGGAAATGAGAAATTGGAAAATAACCTGATTCTGCTGAATGATTCATCTATTATTTGAGTATAAGAATTTCTTTTAAAGAGCTTGAACTCATTTTTAGAAAGTCTCTAAATCAAGAGTTGCAAACTCATGTGGATTGGCCAAATTTGGACTGCAGATGATTTTTTTTGTAATGGCCAGCAGTGTGTAAATATACTGAATTCAAAGATTAAGCCAAAAAAGAACTGTTCATCCCAGCTACCCTCTTATCCTACTGCTCAGTTGTACATTTAAAATCCCAGCCTGTTCCCTGACAGCATTCAAATTTGAAACCCCTGTTCTAAATTCATACAACACCATCTCAATTCTACTAGTATTTACTCATCACCCGATCATACAGTCTATCACTTGAGCTGTAATGTTTCTATTTTGTTTAAGAAATGGATGCAAAGCTACTTTCAGAGGTAGCCAATTAAGATTAATTAAACATTTCACCAGACTTAACAGGTCTAATTAGATTTGATTCATCTGTAATTTTGTTACCAATGAGATATCTGGATGACTAAATTATATTTTCTTAACTTCATGGGAGCCGAATGCTCGTCTCTTCCCCTTGGGCTTTTTTCCTGCCTTTAAGGGATGTGATAGTGAGTCATCATCCATATTCTCCCTGCCTCCTGGTGCCATTAAGTAAAGTCCATCTGAGAGCTGATGATGGAATCTGGGGCTCTGGGGCAGCTTCTGGCTTTGGGCCACCTCCCTGAATTATTCATGTGGAGCCAGGGAGGGTAAATGTCCAGCCACAAAGATCCAGAACCAATGCCAAGGGGGAGATGCTGGCCTAAAATAATTGAGGAAACGACCACTGGCGCCACTGACTTGGAAGCTCCAAGTAGAACCACATGGCTTCAGCTCAGGTCTAGGTGGCCCTTGACACCCCCACCTCCCCCTCTTTCCTGCCCCAGCACTCCTGTTTTAACTATGAAAGGAGCTCTGAGGAGCCAAGATGTCTCTTTGACCCGGCATAAACCCTGTCCTTTGAGTTATTGCTCTCAGCAACCCTGCAAGAGGTTTGGGATTTTTCAGAATAAACAGCAATCCCCAGCCTCTAATTTTCCCCCGGCAGCACTCTTATAATTATCCCATTGGTGTTAAGTTGATTGTATGTTTTTAGTATATTTACTGAGTACGTACTATGCACAGAGCATATGGTATCACTGGTAGGGGGATGCAGAGGGCAACAGGGTACAGATCCTGATCTTTAAGTATAATAAGTAAGCTTCATTTGGAGTCAACTTCATGGTGGCTGTTGGAAGTGATGTCTTTTGAAGAATTCCCAGTCTCCAAGGAGAATTAGTGGAAAGAATGCTGTGATCAGGTCATGATGTCTCCTCTGGCAGAGTACAGAAGGGTTTCATTCCTGACCAGCAGTCTAATAAGAAAAATAATACTGTTGTCTAGTTGTCCATTTATCTATAATGCCTTACATAACAGAAAAAAAAATCACTGCCATTTACTTGGTACTGAATACAAGCAAGACATTAGGTAGGTGCTTAATATACGTTTACTCTCTTTTAAGAATATCTGGCATTGTTTCATCTTGATCACCAGTGACTACTTTTAGACCTGCGATTTGACCTACGTGGTCTATGTGGTTATCCCAGCTCTAGAGGCACAGACACAACAATTTACAGTGTGGTATAGGCAGAGCAGTACATCAGCAGTTAGAAAGCTCAGATGCTTCTAAGCGATCTTACATCTACAGCCCTCGTTTTCCAAAAGGTAATATATTGGGGATAACTTGATTTTTCTGGCCCCTTTTCAACACAAGTCTGAGGAAACCTAGCTCACTTCACTGTTGTATGGATGGACTTAAAAGTAATTAACAGAAGATGACCTAAACCATATACATTTTTCTCCTCCATAAATATCCAAAAGGCTTAGTGTTTTGCTGTCATCCTGAGAAAGGAAAGGGATGCTGTTGAAATGAAAGAAAAGTGAAACTGTTAGTTGCTCAGTCATGTCTGACTCTTTGCCACCTCATGGACTGTAGCCCACCAAGCTCCTTCTGTCCATGGAATTCTCCAGGCAAGAATACTGGAGTCGGTAACCATTCCCTTCTCCAGGGTATCTTCCCAACCCAGGGATCAAACCCGGGTCTCCTACATTTCAAGCAGATTCTTTAACATCTAAGGCCCCAGGGAAGCCCAGTAATGGAAAGGGATGCTGTTGGAGCAAGCCCACACAATTCATCTGGGTAGACTTTTGAGTCTTCCAGATTTGGGCATGATACAGTCAAGGAGGTTCCCTAGGGTACAGTGACCTTAGTACATAAAGTAAAACAAGAGATTTGTCTCTAGTAGCTGTGACCAGGTCACTGAAGGTATGCAAGGAGAATATGTTCTGATAAAGGCTACAAAATTGTTAACACTTTTAATTATGTTTGGGGCACACAGCATTATAGAACCAGCTGACTTGGCGTTATTGAAAACCTTGTCAGCTGCCATTCAGTGATTCAGCCAGCCAAGGAAGCTCTAGGGAAAGTTTGCTCATTTCTTTATTCAGGTTGTTTGTCCATCCATGTAATTTTAGAAGTATTCTTTCGAAGAATCCGGCAGCCGTTAATCCTAACAAACAATAGCTTTTGAATTCCAGGCCATCCTTTATCACATAATAGTTAAGGTAGAGAGAGTAGTGGGGAGTCTTCTAGTTATATTTTGCCATCCTGTCCAGAATACAAATGTGAGGAAATAGAGAAGTATTTGACACATGGAAGCAGGAAAATAGTCATTTTTAGATAAATGTTCTAGATAGTTTTCATTCAAAGTTAAACTGTGTTGAAAAACACATTCAAACTTAAAGACATAGAGGTCATTATTTGTTTTATTTTGTTGCGTATTTTACTTGAGCTCAACTCACAATTCCTTATGTTAAAAAGAAATGTTTTTTAAATCTACAGAATTCCAAATGCAGTATTAAATTTTCTAGCTAAAGGAAGTAAATGTGTACCACTACTTATATTCTAACAGAAATAGGAGAGAAAAGCCCCAAAACTTGTCTTGGTAAAGCCACACATTGGTAATCATGCCAGGGAGTTCACACTGCAGAATGTCTAGTGTAAGTAGTGGCTGACCTGTGATGAAATGCTTAATTTCATACCACAGAACCCAGTGACAGCCCATTAAAAGATAATCCCTTGGTGTTTAAATCTCAGAAGTTCTTTTTTGCCAGTCAACTTGTGGTTGGGGTTGTTCAAGACAGATGGACCGTCATCCCAGTTTAACACTGTATACTGATGTTTGCCTCTCGCCAAATCCCTCTCGCCTGCACACATCCTTTTCTATGAGGTAAAAGAAATTGTAATCTCTGGACTTGTTTGATAAATTTATAAACCTACTTAGGATAAAGGAAACTTCAGAATTTGGTTCAATCCCTATAGGTCTGAGTTGAGAAAGAGAGACAGAGATGAAGACAGAGAGACAGGAGGAGGGAGGTGTCCATTCATGTGTACCATACCTTCCATGGTCAAGCTAGTCATTTAATTTAAGATGCATGGACCTCTCCTGAAAATTTCCTCATGTATATAATAATATCAGCAACAAGTTAGATCAGTTGAGTGAGTGAGTACTCATTGTATGCCAAGGAATGGCTGAGTGCCTTGGGATGTCAGCATAGAAACTGTGTGTCCGGCTAGGTTCATGTTGAACAGTTAGCTCCCCAACAGATGAGGGAACCTTCAGCGAGAAATCAGAGCCAGTGAGGCAGCCCTTAGGGACAAGGTCAGTGCGAGTCCTACTGCATTGTGGCAAGTGGAAAGAGACGGAGTAGGAATGAGATTTGCAGTGCTTCTTATGCTTACAGGAATTTTTCCCCCTGAAAAACATATGAGCGTACAAAAGTTTGTACACAATTCCAGGAATTGTTACAAAACCCTGAAATCTAATCACAAGCAGTTTGGACTCCTGGATTAAGACAAAAAGAGATAGGAGGAGAAAGCGTCTGATTCTTACTAGGAGCCTTCTGTATTGCAGACACTTGACATACACATAAACACACCTTGACAATGACCATGAAAGATACGGCTTGTGGGCCGCATTTGGTAGATCCAGAATCTGAGATTGTCAAAAGTTAAACATCCACAGAGATCACGTGGCTAACAAGCACTAGGCAGACATTCAATACTCTTTCTTTCTGACTTCCCAGTGTTAGCATTTGAGTCAACCATGAGAGAGAGCACGAGCCTAAAATACAACAGAGATAAACCTTTTTATAAAAGCTTATTGATGTTAGAAACTCTGTACATATCTCATGATAGGTACATTAAATATACCACAGTTCATCCATATAATGGAATATTATGCATCATTACAAGCCATATGTTCACAAATTTTTTAATGATATGAGGAAATGTTCACAGTTGCAAGGTCACAGTAGCAGGATTCAAATATGTATATTTATCATAGCCTGTGTGTGTGTGTGTGTGTGTGTGTGTGTGTGTGCACGCACACATATATAGATACCAGAAAATTGATGATAAAAAATGGGAGTTTTGTCTTTTTAGTCATTCATGTTTGCATTATAATGATCATTTGTTAACTTTATAATCAAGAAATAGTCAATCTTTCTAACAGTTGAAGTATATTACTTAGATATTAACTGTCTTAGAGCATAAAGGAGCTAGAAGGGATATAACACAATCCCTTTTTAAAATTTTAATTTACTTATTTATTTTTTAAATTGAAGAGTAGTTGATTTACAATACAATATTAGTTTCAGGTATACAGCATAGTGATTTAATATCCATGCAGATTACACTCTGTCATAGGTTATTATAAAATAAGAGCTATAATTCTCTGTGATATGCAGTATATAGGCGCTTCCCTCGTAGCTCAGTCGGTAAAGAATCTGCCTGCAATGCAGGAGACCTGGATTCGATTTCTGGATCAGGAAGATTCCTTGGAAAAGGAAATGGCAACCCACCCCAGTATTCTTGCCTGGAGAATCCCATGGACAAGAGAAGTGTGGCAGGCTACAGTCCATGGGTTTGCAAGAGTTGGACACAACTTAGTGACTAAACCACCATGCAGTGTATCCTTGTTTCTCATGTTAGTTTGTATATCTTGATCTTATACCCCTAATTTGTCCCGCCTGCCTTTCCTTTATTCTTTGGTAAACGCAAGTTTATTTTCTATATCTGTGATTTTGTTTCTGTTTTGCATATACCTTCATTTGTGGTTTTATTTTTTTTTTTTAGATTTCCACGTACAAGTGATATCATATGGTATTGTCTTTCTTGGACTGATTTTAATTTTCTAAGCATAATATTCTCTAGGTCCATGTTGCTCCAAATAGCAGAATTTAATTCTTTTTTATGGCTGAGTAATATTTCTCTCTGTGTGTGTGTGTTACATCTTAATCCAGTCCTCTGTTGATGGACATTTAGGTTGTATCCATGTCTTAGCTATTATAAATAATGCTGCTAGTGTTTTTCTACATATATACCCAGGAATAGAAAGCTGGGTCATACAGGATCTCTATTTTTAGTTTTTTGAGGAACCTCCACACTGTTTTCCATAGTGGCTGTGAAAGTGAAAGTGGCTCAATTGTGTCTGACTCTTTGTGCCCCCATAGACTATACAGTCCATGGAATTCTCCAGGCGGGAATACTGGAGTGGATCCCTCCTCCAGGGGATCTTCCCAACCCAGGGATTGAACCCAGGTCTCCTGCATTGCAGGTAGATTCTTTACCAGCTGAACCACAAGGGAAGCCCAAGAATACTGGATTGGGTAGCCTATCCCTTCTCCAGCGGATCTTCCGGACCCAGGAATCGAACTGGGGTTTCCTGCATTGCAGATGGATTCTTTACCAACTGAGCTATCAGGGAAGCCCAAGTTGCTCAGTTGTGTCCGACTCTTTGCAACCCCATGGACTATACAGTCCTTGGAGTTCTCCAGACTGGAATACTGGAATGGGTAGCCTTTCCCTTCTCCAAGGAATCTTCTCAACCCAGGGATCAAACCCAGGTCTCCCGCATGGCAGACAGATTCTTTACCAGCTGAGCCACAAGGCTGTACAAATTTATATTCCTACCAGCTGTGTAGGAGGGTTCCCTTTTCTTTGCATCCTTTCCAACATTTGTTATTAGTAGACTTTTGAATGCTAACTATTAATAGGTGTGAGGTGATATCTCATTGTTGCTTTGATTTGCATTTCTCTATTAACTAGTTGTGTTGAATATCTTTTCATACGCCTATTGCTGCTGCTGCTGCTAAGTCACTTCAGTCGTGTCCGACTCTGTGTGACCCCATAGACGTTAGCCCACCAGGTTCCCCGGCCCTGGGATTCTCCAGCCAAGAATACTGGAGTGGGCTGCCATTTCTTCCTTCTCCAATGCGTGAAAGTGAGGTTGCTCAGTCGTGTCTGACCCTCAGCGGCCCATGGACCTATACATATGCCTATTAGCCATCTGTATATCTTCTTCAGAAAAAGATATTCTTTTTCTGTGTATTTAGATATTCTGCCCATTTTTTGATTGAGTTGTTTGGAGGTTTTTTATATTCAGTTATATGAGCTCTTTGTATATTTTAAATATTAGCCTCTTGTTAGTCCCATCATTTGCAAATATTTGTTCCCATTCCCTAGATTGCCTTTTTGTTTCGTCAGTGGTTTCCTTTGCTGTGCAAAAGCTTGCAAGTCTGATTAGGCCCCATCTGTTTATTTTTGCATTTGTTTCTTTTGCCTTAGGAGACTTATAAAAAAAAATGTTGCTACAATTTGTTAAAGACTGGTCTGCCTATGTTGTCTCCTAGGAGTTTTATGGGCTCCATTCTTACATTTAAGTCTGTAAACCATTCTGTGTTTCTTTTATATATGGTGTGAGGGAATGGTGCAATCCCTTTTTAAACGGTGGGAAGACTAAGATTAGATAAACATGGCCTAAAATTAAGTAGGACTTGCATAATATTGGTAGAGATGCTGTAATTCATAGTATAGTCTTTCATTTTTTTTTTTCTTCTTATGTGCTTTATGAACAAGTACAACCTTATCTGGAGAAAAATGTTCTCACAGTGAAACAATGCTTTTGATCTCCGGTTACCATGTATATGTGAACTCTGAAGTAGGGCTCTGCTCAGAAAGACAGATTGCCCAGATCCCTGCAAACTGTCTGTCTTCTGTTCCTCAACACCTCTTGCCAAGGGGACATCAAATCTTACCCCACCCAGGATTTGAAACCATGAGAACAGGGATTCCTACTTCTCTCCTGGAAGGTAATTTACTGAAAGTGGCTTCTTCTCCTGGAATCTCCCTCCTCAACTCATCTCCTAGAGCCTGAGCCAGAAGCCAAGTCAAACACCCCACTTTCTCAGCAGAACCCACCCACCAGACACTTTTTCTGTCAAAGTTTTACCATGGAAGGATTTCAGCCTCTGAGGAATATTCAAATATATGTACATTTGTTTCCCTAATTGCCATAATATTTACATTGTCATTATCAGTAGATTACCTTATATATTTATTTAGAACTGTCATTTGCAGTGTTCTCCCCTAATTAGGAAAGGAAACAGCTGTTTGGCATGTAAGAGAATATGTCATGTCCCCTTTGACTGATCACTTGAATAGAACAGGGATTATAAGTATTTACTTAAGGATTTCTAAAGTAGGGCTGACCAGATCTAGGCAGAATGAAAATGATTTCTCAGGAATCTTCTGCTATAACAGATTATGGAAGGGAAGGAGGGACGAATGGAAGAGCAGATCTTTGGGGTTAAGTGGCATTTGTCACCAATTTTAATGGGACTGGACAGTGGTTTGGTTGGTCTTGCGATTTGAATTGTGCTGTTTACTTGATCAGGATCCTTGCTTTTGAGTATGTAGTGGTGATGATATAAGTCTCAGGGTCACTCCTTGACTAGTTTGCCAGTGAGCTGCTCAGAGGAAAAGCTCTTCAAAATTGCCTGTTTATTTCAAAGGGGAAAAAAAATAACCTCTTTTAAGTCATTTTTTGCCATTAGTTCAAATTATAAAAATGTTTTTAAATAGTCAAATTTTAAAAATAACTAATTTGTATTATAATCTTGGATGCAAATGGAAAAGAAAGATTTAAAACTAGGTTTTTAAAAAGTTAAATTGGTTGTACAGTCAACGTTTCTGCTTATATTTACCTATAGGAACTATAAAATTCATGATGAAGTTTGGCTTTTTCTGGCATTGCTCACATAAAATATATTGCTTATATATGAAAAAATGACTATACTATAGGGGATAAACTTAAAGTTCACCCTAAGTGTAGGTTAATTTAAGAGGAAAGACTGTATTTACTAATACCATTTCTGGTTAATAGTGTGTGAAGTTTAATTACAAAATCCTATACAAGGAATTTATTGCATACAATTGAGGTCAGTTAAAATAACTTTCTTAAAGCATAGCAGATTTAAATAGATTTGTGTCAACATAGCTTTCCAGTCCACCATCATTATCAGATTATTCCATATTATCTTCAAGGGGAAATGGTTTTAGACCCAGTGGTAAACATAGTTTGGTGCTCTACTTTGAAGGCAGGGGTCGTGTGTGAGTGCGGAAATAACTTACCACTTTAGTTCACTGTAGTAGACATTTTTGAATAATAGCCAAAGGGTTCTTGTCAGTTTCAGGAATTTACTGAGTACACACTTTCACTTTTCAGAAGTGGGCCTGGAATCAAACTCTTAATAGAATGAGATAACAGGTCAGTGTCAGAGACTCCAGAAATGACTTGAGGGTTCTTTGTAGAATTTTCACATATGAGGAATGTTTAGAAGAGTCAATAAAACTAAACTATGGAGCCAAGTAGTCATGGTGGGAAATGTCCACTTATTAATTGCCAACAGAAAAGACAAGCATATAGATCTTCAAATAATGATCGAGCAATCAGGCATGGGTCAAAGCATAGCAGACCCAGGGTTCTCAAGGGGTTCCAAGTCAATAGTTCTTGACCAAAAGCTGGACTTTTCTTCTTACTTCAGTTGTGACTTGAAACAGATCACATCATTTCTCTTAAAGTGATTTATCTTTGCAATGAGTACAGTAGCACCAGGTGCTTTTTTTTGGATATGTAGCATTTAATGCAGCTGTAAATGTTACATTTCTTTCTGTGATACTTGCTTAAATATTTGTCTCCTCTTTTAGACATGAAGTTCCTTTGCTCACCCTTATATTCCCAGCATAAATCACATGCCTGGCGCACAGCAAGCATTCCATGACGATTTGTTGAACAGGACCTTATAGCAATGGAAAATTATGGAGAACATATGAAACAATTCATGTAGAGTAGTTAGCCGTGTGCCGACACTGAGTAAGTCTTCAATGCATGTGAGACACCCTGATTGTTGTTGTTATTATTTACATTGAATAAATGTTTTTGAATAAAATAATAAGTTCTAGGCTCTTTCAGGATAAACCTCAGCGGGTAACTCAAATCAGTGGGCACTAAGAAACTACATTTAATTAGGTCATGTCATATTAGTCAAACCTAAGGAAACCTCTAAAATTTGGCTTCTCAGCCAGAAAGGCAATTCATCAATTTACAATAGAAGATATTCCACCCCCTGCCAGGGGTCAGGACTTCCTGAAATCAGTGTCTTTGGAACACAGAATTAGTTCTAAATGTTGCTTGTAAGCTCTGAATCAAAACGAAGGGAGCTGTCTCTGTGGTCTTGTAGGGTTTGAGATGTGGGCTGGACACTTAGTTCTACCATTCTGGTACCTTTCTGCTTGCTAGAAAGGTGTGTAAAACATGTCTGTCAGCCTCTGTTTCTCACTGTTTCTCTTCCCTTAGAGAATGAAGGATAAATATGACAGTTCTTCTATATATATCTAATATAATTTTGAAGCTGAAAGAAACCTTGGTGGTTGTTTAATTGCTAAATCATGTCCAATTCTTGTGACCCCATGGACTGTTGCCTACCAGGTTCCTCTGTCCTTGGCATTTTCCAGGTAAGAATACTGGAGTGGGTTACCATTTCCTTCTCCAGGGGATCTTTTTGACCCAAGGATCAAATCTGGGTTTCTTGTGTTATAGGAAGTCTCCTGCATTGCAGGCAGGTTCATTACCAACTGAGCCACCAGGCAAGCCTTTAAAAGGAACCTTCAGTTCAGTTCAGTTCAGTTGCTCAGTCGTGTCCGACTCTCTGCGACCCCATGAACTGCAGCACGCCAGGCCTTCCTGTCCATCACCAACTCCCGGAGTTCACTCAAACTCATGTCCATCGAGTCGGTGATGCCATCCAGCCATCTCATCCTCTGTCGTCCCCTTCTCCTGCCCCCAATCCCTCCCAGCATCAGGGTCTTTTCCAATGAGTCAGCTCTTCGCATGAGGTGGCCAAAGTATTGGCATTTCAACTTCAGCATCAGTCCTTCCAATGAACACCCAGAACTGATCTCCTTTAGGATGGACCGGTTGGACCTCCTTGCAGTCCAAGGGACTCACAAGAGTCTTCTCCAGCACCACAGTTCAAAAGCATCAATTCTTCGGCACTCAGCTTTCTTCACAGTCCAACTCTCACATCCATACATGACTACTGGAAAAACCATAGCCTTGACTAGACGAACCTTTGTTGGCAAAGGAATGTCTCTGCTTTTGAATATGCTATCTAGGTTTGTCATAACTTTACTTCCAAGGAATAAGCGTCTTTTAATTTCATGGCTGCAGTCACCATCTGCAGTGATTTTGGAGCCCCCCAAAATAAAGTCTGCCACTGTTTCCCCATCTATTTCCCATAAAGTGGTGGGACCAGATGCCATGATCTTCGTTTTTTGAATGTTGAGCTTTAGGCCAACTTTTTCACTCTCCTTTTTCACTTTCATCAAGAGGCTTTTAAGTTCCTCTTCACTTTCTGCCATAAGGGTGGTGTCATCTGCATATCTGAGGTGATTGATATTTCTCCCGGCAATCTTGATTCCAGCTTGTGCTTCTTCCAGTCCAGCATTTCTCATGATGTACTCTGCATATAAGTTAAATAAGCAGGGTGACAATATACAGCCTCGACGTACTCCTTTTCCTATTTGGAACCAGTGTTAGGGAGCATCTATTTTCCTAAACCCAACATCTTTTTTTTTTAAATTTTATTTTATTTTTAAACTTTACATAATTGTATTAGTTTTGCCAAATATCAAAATGAATCTGCCACAGGTATACATGTGTTCCCCATCCTGAACCCTACTCCCTCCTCCCTCCCCATACCATCCCTCTGGGTCGTCCCAGTGCACTAGCCCCAAGCATCCAGTATTATTTATCTATATTATAGATGATAAGTGTGAGCCTTGAAGAGGTGACTTTCCCTAGGAAATACAGATAGGTTGTAACAAAGCAAGGGCCTGACCCTGGTTTTCTGGAGAATTTTTGTTCTTTCCAGTTCCCTATCCTGCTTTATCTAACATTCCCTATTGTTGTGTAGTCTGGGAAAGGACCCTCAAACATTATTCACTCCTGGTTCTGAGTATCTTTACATGTTGCTTTATATAAAAAAGTGATGGGAGATTATCCTGGATTATAATCTAGGGGCTAGAAATGCAATCACATGTATATTTGAGAACTAGGGAAAGATGAATCAGAAATACACAATGGAAAAGGTGATGTGAAGACCTGGCAAAGAGAGATTTGAAGATGCCGACCTGGAAGACTGGAGTGATGTCACAGCAATTCAAAAAATGCTGGCCGATACCTGGAGCTGGAAGAGGCAAGGAATGGATTCTCCCCTAGAGCCTCTGGAGGAAGAAAGACACTGGCAACACAGTGCCTTTGATTTTGGCACACTGCTACTGATTTCAAACTTTTGGCCTCTAGAACTATGAGAAGATCAATTTATGCTATTTTAAAGCACCATGTTTGTGGTAATTTGTTATAGCAGCCACAGGAAACGAATATACCTATGAAAATAGAAGTCTTATTTTCCTAGTTAAAGATTTGATTTATTTGCTGCCCCAACCCCACCAATAACATTAGCAACAAGGTAGCTTCAGAATTAAAATATAAGTTTTAATTCAGAATTAAAATTAAAATCTAAATCCTACTGTTTCCCTAGTTTATTTGAGCAAATAAACTCTGGACTAATATGATTTTATTTCATTTGTAGAAAATTATAGACTTATGATATGACCACAGGGCAAATTATTTCGTTCATAGACCATCTTGGAAATTACACACACTTTTTTGTCCAAGTCACCTTTTATAACATAATGTCTCAGGGTTAATTGAACTACAGTTTATTTTGTATTTCACAGATATTTTGAAGGGATTCATACTGGTAAGATTTTTCTTTAGATGGCCTTAGGAAAGACCTATCTCTTACAAGATGACAATCTACAGACATAGAGTATCATTTGGTATCTAATTTTTTCAAAAACTAATTTCATGATCCTGTGTTGGTTTGTTTTTTTAGCTTTATGTTCAAAGAATGATTTTTTTTTTCACTTTCTTCAAAAGCTAGACATACACCATTTAGGAGAACTGCAATCCCCAGACACTCCCCATAGCAATAACATTTCATTGTCTTCCTGTGTATGGATTTACTTGTTGCATAATCTTGCCTTATATGTAATTGTCCTGTGTTTTTGTTTGTTAAAAGACTTTAACAAACAAAAGACCTTAAAGACTATATCTCTTTCTAAGCTTAAATCTTCAAAGTATATAAGACAGCACTGGAAAAGATGGGTTAATATTGACTGTAGATTAGTAGGCTACCCTTTAGTTTTATGAAGAAGCAGTTATTTCAGGTAGATGGCAGAATAAAAGGGTACTTCTTATTAAGACCAGATGTTATTTTAAATAAATGTTAACCAAAAATAGAATTTTCAACACCAAC
Source organism: Bos grunniens (assembly GCF_055505025.1). NCBI lineage: Eukaryota > Metazoa > Chordata > Mammalia > Artiodactyla > Bovidae > Bos > Bos grunniens. The sequence goes on from NC_141186.1 coordinate 36,994,895, forward strand.
ATAGTATTGGCCCAGAAGCTTTTGTGATCATTAATAGACAAGTATTTCTAGGCATTAGCTTCTAGTGACAGTTGGGTTCTTACCTTCTTGAGTTGGATTAATTTGTGTATGTGTTTATCAAAAATACCCATAGAGTAAATTTAGTTACAAAGCCATAACAACTTAATTAATTCAGTAATAAAAAATTAAATATGGCCTTGTTAATTAACAAGATAGCAGGACTCTTTTTACAATGTATATCAGGCATCCCAATGTCACTTTAAATATTTAAAAAAAATAAATAAAATCAAAAGGTTGTAAAAGTAAAAAAAAAAAAAATTAAATATGGTGACCAAATTTGTGTGCACATCTATCAGATATTTAGTTAGAGGAGCCAACAGAGAAAAATGTATCATTTACCACTAAAGTAGGAGAAATCGTTCTCAAAGAACCAGGATATAAATGAAGATCATGTTCTCTTAAAAAACAGCAAGACTTATTTGTTAGTTGAACCATAGGACAGTGCCTTTCGTGTGTCATAAAATGTGGGAGGATAGCAGTTTCTTATGATTCAGCTTAGTTGTTTGCTTGCAGTTGGTTGGTCCTGGATGTTATAAAAGTGATCCAATTCAAAGACACCACTCCTTTGGACCTATTTCCTCATTTTGTCCCTTTGAATAATTTTACTTTTTAAAAAAAAATACTTCCCATCTAACTTTTTACAGTTGAATTTGTTTATTTTATCTTTGGCTGTGCTGAGTTGTCGTTGCCGCTTGGTCTTTTCTCCGGCTGTGGATGCAGGGGCTGCTCTGTAGTTGCAGGGCGCCGGTCTCTCATTGCAGTGGCTTTTGCTGTTGCGGAGCACAGGCTCTAGGGCACACTGGCTTCAGGAGTTGCAGCACGTGGACTTAGAGTTGTGGTTCCTGGGCTTAGAGCACACAGTGGTGTGGTGCATGGACTTAGTTGCTCCACAGCACGTGGGATCTTTCCGGATCAGGAATCAAACCCATGTCTCCTGCATTGGCAGGTGGATACTTTACCACTGAGCCACCAGGGAAGCGCTCGAACTTATTCTTGATGTCAGGGCTAGTCAGGGCTCCACGAGGAGAATCACAGTGTAGTCAAATTGGGGAATTTAAAGAGAGATTAACAAAGAAGCCATTAACAAAGGTGTGGACAGAGTAGAGAGATTCTACAGGGTGTTTTGCCATACCATTGTGCTAGTGCTGTAGACTGAATGTGTGTATCCTCCTAAATTCATATGTTGAAAATCTAATGCTCAATATGATAATACTTGGGGGCGGGGCCTTTAGGTAGTGCTTAGGTCATGAAGGTGAAGCCCTCACCAATGGGATTAGGGTCCAAACAAAAGAGGCTCCAGAGAGATCCTTTGCTTCTTCCACCATGTGAGGACATAACACAAAGATGTCCATCTGTGAACCAGTAAACCCTCACCACACATCAGCTCTGCTGGCATCTAGATTTTGGACTTCCCAGCCTCCAAAACTATGAGAAACATATTCTTTTGTTTATAAGCCATGCAGTCTAAAGTACTTTGTTATAGCAGCTCAAATGAACTAAGACAGTAAAGGTCAGGGTGCTGTGCACACTTCCCAGCCTGAAGAGCAGAAAGAAGAGAAAGAGAGAAAGGAAGGGGGGGATAGAATAGGAGGTGGGTAGAGAAGTCTGTTGTCTGTCAAGAGCTGTGACATCTCTACAGGAAGGAAATCTGGGGGAATAAAACTCCAATTTACTTTTTTTCCTCTGCATTTCTTTTTGGTTTATTTTGTTGAGCCCACCATTCCCAGGAAGAAAATCAGTTAATCAAACCTCTATATGCCAGCCTCCTAGAACACAGGCAGAGTGGAGTGGATCTGGGGAGAGAAAAGGAATTATCCAGCACAGTTCTCGGATTCTGATGTTTGCTTGAACCACTTGGTTTACTTAGCCAGGGCTACTCTGGGCTTTCCAAGTATATGAGCTGATAGGTTATGTTTTCAGATACTTGCATCATAAAAGTAGCCTAACTCTAAGTGCCTCACAGAGCATCTGGTAGACTGGAAGTGCTCAGAAAACATTCACTGAACTAATTAAATGGAATCCTTACAAACTGAGGTTTGTCCATGTGCCAAAATCCTAAAACTCAAATCAAGAAGATGATCAGGTCTCACACCCTTGCCTTTTGTTTTAAGACAGTCCTTGAAATGTGTTTGCTGAAGACAGAACTTTCCCTTCTTCTCCAACACATAACCCAGTCAGAGGGAAATTTCTGTCTTCAGCAAACACATTATTCAACCACAAAGCACATAACCCAGTCAGAGGGAAGATGCTTTGTGGTTGCATAATGCATGAGATGGCAAGGCCCACGCCTAATGTTTTCAAGGTGTTAAAAACTTATGATGAGCCTGTTGATTTTTTTTTTTTTTTTTCCCAATCCGTCTGCTAAGTTGCTCCTGAGGATCATTTGACAGTTTCTTTGGGGAGGGGTGCAGGGAATGTTTGGAATATTGTTCCTTACTCTGCAGGAAAAATAAGAATTAGGCTTTTGCTTTTTCGTGCCCTGTTGTTTTCCCTTTTGCAAATTCATCTGGCCCTGAGCACTCCTACAGTTGTAGATACTTTTTGGAGTTTCTGAGCTGCGATGACCATTCCTTTAGTTTTCATCTGACTTAAAGGAATGGACTGACAGCAGCCCTGCTGGAATTTCGCAGCCAAAAGGACCAGGAGTGAGAGCCTGAGGTGAACTAGGTCAGTTTGTCTAGGGATTTGAAATTAGAGCAAAGAGCTAGAGAATGAGATTGTTTATGTCCTCCCATCCAGGCATCCATGCCTGGAACTACAACATGTGGCCTTGGGAGGTGTGGGTGGGCATCTTTCCTCCACCATGTGGAATGAGGAGCAGAGATGAGTTTTTGCTGAGACCAAATTTTTAAAAAATGAAGTCAAATGTGCATATACAAACAAAGATGGAGTGAGTGTACTGCCTGCTTTCTGCTCTCCCTCAAGTTCACTCTTTTTAGTCTTTTCTGAGCCCTCTCTGCATTTCTGCTTATCATTCCATTATAACACCATTGCATCTGTATACTAGATCCTCATCTTTTGAGTAAAGTTACCTAATTTGATTTCTTTTCCAAGCAACCAAAGCAAACAAATAAAAACAAAATGTCATACTTAACCAAAAACTTCTTAGGATGGGAATTACCTAGGCTAGAAGGAATATTCCAGTTGAGAGAAACAAAACAAACATTATCAAGAAGAGTTGGAGACAGTCATTCTAAAAGCATTAAAAAGATGTCTCTCTTAACATGGAAACTTACATTACCATATGTAAAATAGATAGCCAACGGGAATTTGCTGTATGGCTCAGGAAATTCAAACAGGGGTTCTATATCAACCTAGAGCGATGGCATGGGGAGGGAAATGGGAGGGAGGTTCAAAAGGGAGGGGATATATGTATTCCTATGGCTGATTCATATTGAGGTTTAACAGAAAACAACAAAATTCTGTAAAGCAATTATCCTTCGATTAAAAAATTAATTAAAATTATTAAAAAAAAGATGTCTCTCAGCTCTGAGATGAGAAAAATAAAGCTTCTCTTTGGGCTTACATGGTGGCTCAAATGGTAAAGAATCTGCCTGCAAAGCAGGAGACACAGGAGTTGCTTTTGTTGTTTTGGATTCTCCAAACAGTCCTCCCTTTCTTTGGGGGAAGTAACAGAACAGTTGACCCCTGAACAATATGGGGTTTGAATCACACAAGTCCATTTATATGTTGATACTTTTAATAAAGGTGTACTTAAAATACTACGTCTATGTGGGCTTCCCAGATTGTTCAGTGGTAAAGAATCTGCCTGCCAGTGCAGGAGACACAAGAGATGCTAGTTTAATCCCTGAGTCAGGAAGATCCCCTGGAAGAGTAAATGGCAACCCACTCCAGTATTCTTGCCTGGAAAATCCCAAGAACAGAGGAGCCTGGTGGGCTACAGTCCCTGGGATTGCAAAGAGTCAGACATAACTGAGCAACTTTCACTTTTCAGCTAGCTATGCAGAAATGAAATAAAATGGCCCTGCTCCATGGATTCACATAGTCATTAAAAGTGAATTTCTTTCTGCGGTCTTCAGCATGCAACTGAACCTTGAAATGTATTCCTAGTTAAAAATTCCTCTTCAAGCCTTATCCCATGACTTCATGAAGTTCTGTGCGCATAAGAGCGACTCTCCAGCTCAGAGATGTCATGTTTGTATCATCACTGACATGGAGACAAGTGTTTAAATGGTCCATTAAGTAAATGCCCCTCACAAGTCTGGGGCACATCTGTAATTTGATAGCCCCACCCTGCCTCTATTTGGTTGGAAATCCTCAGCTTGGCTTACTAAGAAGAAACAGGCACAATTATTATGTCAAAACACATTAATGTGTTGTATTCTGCCATTGCATTTGCTTTCTGGCATTTGATGAAGCTAAAAGACTTTAGGTTATGAAATGTGTGTTTCCTCTTGGTCTTTGTTTAGAAAGTATGTGTGGTATAATGTGGATGAGGAACATCACTTAGGCTTCTGGCCAATTCTTACCAACCCGTAAATGGATTGGCATCCTCTTAAAAAAAAGATCTATACCTGCTCCTTTTTTCTTGAGTATTTTCTGATCTTCTGAGCAAAGGAGCTATTGAAAAAAACCAACATAAAGCCTGTCCCTTTTCATCCTCAAAAAAAAAAAAAAAAAAGACCTTTCATTTGTTTTAATTGTAAAGTGATTATCTATGTTATTGGACATCCTTTGGAAATATTAGGACAAAAATACAAACAGCATGTTAATGAAATCTGCAGATGATACTAAATTGGGAAGTACTGTTTTCACTATTAATGACAATGAATCAGGCAGCCAAACTCGACACCAGCATCAGTAAGAGGGGAATGAGGCAGTGGAGAGAGTTACGTCGGTGGAAAAAGCAAAAGGAACTATAGAAAATTGAAATGATTCTAAACCCAGATGCAGTGTGAGTGGTAGACAGGTGAGCCTTGAATATTCATTTGTCAGTTCAGCCTGGACATAAGTGGAAGGCCAGTTAGAGATCCCTGTACACTGGGAAGTAAGAGCTATTTTTAGCTCCATAAGTAGAGGTAGAAGCATTGTGTTCCAAAACAGATAAGTCTTTTCTTCCAAAACTTTAATAAGACTGCACCTGGGGTAGGGTGTTCAGTTCTGGAACTGCACCTGAATAATGTTTAAGAGAAACTCTTATATGTAATTTTTCAGGTGGTGTTTTTTTTTTTTTTTCCAGGAAAGAAATACAGCCACCCGAAATTTTTTTTCAGCAATTCCTAACAATATAGCAGTTGTTTTTACTGATTTGGATCATCCTTGAGTATTATCTAAATAAATCTGGATACCTAGTAGGCATCCTAAAATTAACACATTCAAACCTGATCTCTGTTCTCCCTACTGCTCCCAGCAAACTTGTTCTTTCCTAAGTCTTCTTTGTCTCAATTATGGAAATTCCATCCTAGCAGGTACTCAGGTTTAGAGTGATCCTTAATTCAGTTCTTTTTGTCAAATCACACATCCCATACATCAGCAAATCTTGTTGATTCTAGTTTCAAAATAGATCTGAAATCTTCCCATATGTCACCACCTCCATGGCTACCCTGTAACCCGAGTCACCAGTCTCTCTTGCCATATTTATTGCAAAAATATCCTAGGTATAGACTCTCTGTATCTGTCAAAATGAAGGTCAAAGCATTTCACTGATCTTCCCAAAAGTCTTTAATGGCTTTCCAAGTCAGTGTGTAAAGGCCAACAAGACCCTTTGTGGCCTGGCACCCCTTACCTCTCCGATCACATCTTCTACTCCTGCCTTGCCCACTCAATTCCAGCTGTACTTGCCTCCTTGCTGTCCCTGTAACATGCCAGGAATATTCCTCTTATGTCTTTGCACTTGCTACTCCCTCTGTCTGGCGTTCTCTTGCCCAGATATCCATATGGATCACTCCCTCAGGTTTTACTCCAAAATCACCTCTGCAATGAAGTCTTTCCTGCCTACCCTCATGAAAATGCAGCCCACATTCATATCATATATCCTTACCCTCCCCCTGTTTTCTCTTCATTGTACTTAGTATCAGCTAACATGCTGTATATTTTTATTTATTCATTGTTTGTATCTTCTCTGATAGACACACCTAAAATATGCATTACTGCCATCATTAACTTTCATCTGTTTCCAACACCACTGCTCCAGTGCCCCAAGAGTCCTGTGGCTCTGTTTGCTGAAAACAGAATGCAACTCTATGCCTGTTGGAATGTTGGCATTGCTTACTTTCATAATCAAAATACTTGATCAGTCAATTCTAAAAAAATATTTAATTCAAATCCAAAGAGCATTTCTAAATCTATAGCAGATCTAGGTATGCTCTTTAAATAACTTCCTTTGTCCAGACACTACACTCAAAGACTAAATAGCATGTTTTCTAAGCTGGCATCACTTCTAGCTAGAATGCTGCACTATTATGTTTTTAATCATCAGGGAATATATTTGCAAAGGCTTGCAATGGGTAAGCTGAGGGACTTTAAAAATAAAGATCAGAAATAAGGAAGATGATACTCAGAAAAGTGTATCTAATGGGAAGAACACTGGCTCTGAAATCAGACAAGAGCTAATATCTACAGAAAATGTTCTTAGAGTATATCCTTATTAACTAGTTTAGCGTTCACAAGGAGATAGGAACTACTGTTTTCATCTGCATGATATAGATGGGAAAATAAGGCAGAGAGAATGGGAATGACTTTCCCCAGATTCTTTATCTCTTACAAGATATTGGTGAGGCCAGGAAGATCTCGTCCCGGAATCTGTCTTCTTACACCAAGTGTCCTTTCATTCTGGACCTCTTTATACCCACAGAAAAAGTGTTAAGGATCCCACAGAACTTTGCTTATGTGCATTGTGCCTATAGATGTTTATTGTATTCAAAATCAAAACTAAGACAATTTTTTAAATATTTCTTCTTTAATTCATTTTAAAATAATATCAATAAATTCATTATATGTTAACATAAATATATTAAGAGAAATAATTATATTTTTCAAAATAGAAGATGTTTGGCAAAAAGAGTAACATTATATGACATTTAATGTCCAATTAATAGCAGACAGTTTGATCATATTTGCTTCTGCCTTCAATCTACTACATGTTGTTTTGATTGAAGTATATAAAGGAAATCCAGCTTCACACGGATACACAATTGGGAAAGAAGGGAATAGTTTAACAGCTTTCTCATATAACTATAGTTGTTCTTTGATAGTACACAAAATTTGACAAGTATTATTTTCGTCAATTTAGTTGTAATGTGGAATCTGAAACGGTATTGACTGACTTTTCAGACTTTGTTATAGTAAAATCCACGAGTCCGTTTTGTATTTCAAGTGGTTCTTTTACCCATGCATCTAAAACAAACAAAACCATTATGCATTGGACATTTGGAAGGTACCTAGTGCACTGACTTTTGCAGATCTTTTGTTTTAAAGGTTCATTAATGTCACAACTCTCATTTAAAAAGGTGGGGGTGGTACTTTAGAAATTGGAAAGTTAACAAGCTGATGGCGGTAGGTACAAGTTTACAAAAATTCTAATTTTTTCCTGAAAGCTCAACAATTATATTACTGGCAAGATATACTTTCAGGTTATCATACCAGGGGTCTTTTTGATTATTGACATAGCACATATTTCTAGACATTAGCTTCCAGTAGAGTTACGTTTTGATCTTCTGAAACTTTGTTGATTTATTGTGAGTATATTTATCAAAAGCACTCATACACCTTGAGGGAAAAATGTTACTTAAACTTACACAATTAACATCACTAATAAAAAATTATTTGGAGGCTTTCCCTGGTGGTCCAGTGGTTAAAGTTCACTTCACTGTGCAGGGGGCGCCAGTTTAATTCTTGGTTGGGGAGCTAAGCTCCCTTCATACAGTGAAGCATGGCCCTATGTTTTGCTAAGACACCAACAACTTTTTTCACCATTGCTTTTGAATCATTACTGCAAATGTCAATACAGTATTAAAAGATAGTTAACTAATATCTACATGTTAGTATACAAAGAGTTTTGATCCCCCTCAAAAGGCCTTAGACATGATGTTCTCCAGAAAGCTTTGAGAACCATTGAACAATCTCTCCCATCCCTGTCCTAACTGTTAAAATTATGACGCTTTAACTTCTCCTTCAGTTTCCTCACCTATAAAACGCAGACATTAATACACAACTGTGATCTGACAAAAATTATCTTGAAAATTTGGGATAATCATATGTTAAGCTCCTGGCAACATCTCAGGCATACAGTAGGTACTTGAAAAGCGGCAGCTGTCATGGCTGTTGCCTAAACCCATAGCCTATTATTGGCAAAGCTAGAATGCCAAATCCTGTTTTCTGATTCCTGCTCAGAGCTCTCCCTGTGACATTGTATCAGCAAGAGCAGAACAGATCTCACTGTGGCTGTTTTTAAATACAACAAAGAGCAAAGGCCAATTCATTAGATTCAGTTGATTCAGTGATCTTCGTAGTTATTGTCCTAGGTGATAAACGGAAGCAGTGGAGTCATTGAGACTATGTGTTATCTGCATTGGAGTCATGATTAGCTCTGTGCTAGCTGTGTGACCTCTACAGGTTCTCTGAGCCTCAGGCCTCTCTTCTGTGAATCTGGATAATCATCAGATCAGATCAGTCGCTCAGTCATGTCCGACTCTTTGCGACCCCATGAATTGCAGCACGCCAGGCCTTCCTGACCATCACCAATTCCCGGACTTCACTGAGACTCACACCCATCGAGTCAGTGATGCCATCCAGCCATCTCATCCTCTGTCGTCCCCTTCTCCTCTTGCCCCCAATCCCTCCCAGCATCAGGGTCTTTTCCAATGAGTCAACTCTTCGCATGAGGTGGCCAAAGTACTGGAGTTTCAGCTTTAGCATCATTCCTTCCAAAGAAATCCCAGGCTGATCTCCTTCAGAATGCACTGGTTGGATCTCCTTGCAGTCCAAGGGACTCGCAAGAGTCTTCTCCAACACCACAGTTCAAAAGCATCAATTCTTCGGCCCTCAGCCTTCTTCACAGTCCAACTCTCACATCCATACACGACCACAGGAAAAACCATAGCCTTGACTAGACGAACCTTTGTTGGCAAAGTAATGTCTCTGCTTCTGAATATGCTATCTAGGTTTGTCATAACTTTCCTTCCAAGGAGTAAGCGTCTTTTAATTTCATGGCTGCAGTTACCATCTGCAATGATTTTGGAGCCCAAAACAATAAAGTCTGACGCTGTTTCCACTGTTTCCCCATCTATTTCCCATGAAGTGATGGGATTGGATGCCATGATCTTTGTAGCACCTACCTTACAAGGTTGCTGTGAGGATTCAGTGAGATAATGCATGGAGATAGTAAGGTACCAGCCCAGTGTAAGTGTTCAGTAATGGGTGACTTCTTTCTTTGATAATAATAATGACTCTTATTATTCATTACTCAACTCAATATCACTTCCTCAGGGAAGCCTTTTCTGACCCTCTAATAAAGACACCACATTTTAAGATCTCATCACCCCTGCACTTCTTCTTTGGACTTAATATAGGTGCAGTATTAAATTTCAGTATGTGATTATCAGATTAATGTTGGTCATATGTACTAGGGTCTTAACAAAGGGGTAGTGTCTGTTAGACTCATCATTTTTATCCCCCAATACCAGGCACACGCCCCAGCACAGAGCAGTTTTCATTAAATACTGATTGAAGGAATGAGTGAAAGAATTCATTTACTAGCCTAGCAAATCATAGTGTTACTCCACTCTACCATGTATTTGTAATGATAAAACTTCCTCTAGCACATGTTACTCTAAGTATGATCTGCAGTCTAGGAAAGAAGCCCTAATCTGGAAGCTTGTTTGGACTCTCAAACCAGACCTACAGAATCTAAAGCTGAACAGAATCTCCAGGACATTCATATGCTCATCAAAGTTTTAGAAATAAAGACCTCTGTCTACTCTTCACCAATCCCTGTGTGTGTGTTGGGGGATGGGGGTGGAGAATCAGAAGGAGGAGGGGGAGAGAGGAGGGAAAATGAGGGAAGAAAAGTGAAAGGGGAGGAGGGGAGTTAAGGAGGGGAGGGGATGAAAGAACAGACAGTCAACTAAATTTCCCAAGTAAAGCTGCCCTCCTCTTCCACAATCCATGTCTCATTACATTCCCAATACAAACATTATTACAAATATTACCATTTCTAAAAACCAGATGCATTTTTTTTCAGCCTCAGCCAGGTTGTTCTTATTTCCTATTCATATATGATTTTTTCCAGAAGACTATTTTGACCTCAGTTGAATAATTTATTTCAGAGACTTTATATCCTAAAATATTCTCTGGAGGAGACAGAAACACCATCTGTGCCCACTCTTGGAAAAACAGCCCCAAACCATGAAGTAGGGGTGTCATTTTAGTTAGAGTTGCAAAATCTGAGTGCGTGCTTGTCCACCACAACCTCAGAAAAAGGAGAGAAAACTACATGTCAAAATTCTTTCTCCTTTAATAGCACCAAACCAGTCCCACTCCAGCACCCCAAAGAGATTATAAAAATATGCATGGTACCCGTCTGACCCCTGGAAAAATTACAGCCTAGCTTTTTTTTTATGAAAAAGGTATCATATTTAGAATGTATCCCCATTTTTGAATAGTCAAACCCACCCATCATTTTTTAATAATATGCAAGAACTCAAAGAGATTCAGTGAATGATTCATTTGCCTGTGTTCATTCCTTTACATTTTATGGGACCCAATTTTGAAATTCCCTTTGCTATGGTGTCCTCTTCTCCCAAGGGAAGAAATGGGCTGGTCAGAAACAATCACGTTTCACTCAGTTGGGTCCCCTCTCCTATCAGTGGAGTGAGCTTGTCGGGTCCTGAGTCCGAGAGCTGATGGTTGCCAAATCACATTTGAATTTGCTGCCGTGTGTCCTTCCATAGCTTCTTACTTGCCCAGGACTTTGCTCTCTCTGTCTCTCTGCCTTCTGACTCCTACAGATATTGGTAAGATACAGAAATACCTTGTTTCTCTGCTTCAAGAAATAATGTAGCTGCTAAATCTGTAGACTGAACCCCTAGAGTGAGTCTGTGCCTGTGGTCATCGTGTTCCCTCCCCTAGGGTCACAGGCATTGTTGAGAAAAAGCTGATTAGAGTTAGGGTATAATTTAGAGAACCATGCTTAAATAACAGTTGTCCTGATGGTCTAGTCTAATGAGGTGGGCCAAGGGGTCCAAATGGGGTCCTTTTCCCCATCAGTAGATGCACATGGAGAAGGCAATGGCAACCCACTCCAGTACTCTTGCCTGGAAAATCCCATAGATGGAGGAGCCTGGTGGGCTACAGTCCATGGGGTCGCACAGAGTCAGACACGACTGAGCTACTTCACTTTCACTTTTCACTTTCATGCATTGGAGAAGGAAATGGCAACCCACTCCAGTGTTCTTGCCTGGAGAATCCCAGGGATGGGGGAGCCTGGTGGGCTTCCGTCTATGGGGTCGCACAGAGTCAGACACGACTGAAGCGACTTAGCAGCAGCAGCAGCAGCAGATGCACAAAATGTAGTTATCATGGGTCACTTGGAAGAAGGCATTTAGCAACCAAGCCCAGTGTAATACAAATAACCTCGGCTTTGGAATCATCTAGCTCAGAACCAAGAATATTGGTTCTCATACTTGCTAGCTATGCCTCCTTGAGAAAATTGTACTTTACTATTTGATTCTCTTTTTCCATACTTTTTATTATTATTATTTTTGCTACACCACACAGCTTGCGGGATCTTAGTTCCTCAGGCTCTTGGTAGTAAAAGTGTGGAGTCCTAACCACTAGACCACCAGGGAATTCCCTCATTTTCCTTATTTTAAAAAAATTATATGTAATAGTCCTTAGTGAGCTTTTGTGGGGATTAAAGGAGATTGTGTACCATAATGCATGTGGCATGTAGGCAATGCTCGTATCTGACTTGGTAGATTTCCGTGACCCTGAATATGCTGATAGGAAGACAAAAGAAGAAATGGGGCAAGGGCAAGGGAACATAAGAAAAGGAAAAGAAGGAGCTAGGTGACTTTAAAAATTAATTGTCAAAAAACAGTTGTGGTTCTTGAAGTCCTGGTTAAAAAAAAGTCTCTTTCCATATAAAGTCTACTGTTTCATTTTTCCCATTCACTATTTTAGCATTTTTCATCTTTTGAAAGCCATCGGTGCCTCTGCTACACATTTACTATTGAAATAAACTCTGTCTGCTGTCCAGACACATCATTATTGGCTCCAACCAGTTTAGGAAGAGGATTAACATGGCAATGAGACCCTTTCCCAAGAATCCACCTCCATACCATGGTACGTGGGCTGCTTTATCAGAGAAGCAATGTCAGAGAGATTGATGGGGAATCAGGGAAAGGAGTTTCAATCCACAGAGCTCTTGGTGCCAGGCAGAAACAATCCCTAAATTGTAGTAGAGAGAATAGCAGCCTCAAGATGTCTGTCGAATGTTTGAGCAGTTGAAAGTCTAGACTGATGTGATGGGTATCTTCCTTTGGTCCTTTGGGGTTTATGGGTAGATAAAGAGTGAGGACACCAGGAGGGAGCTGTGAAACTAACTTGAAAGCTAAGGGCAGCTCAGCAGCCACAAATGTCATGGATATGCTATTTCTGAAAGTTCTCTGTATCTTTTTGAATATCTGAAACATCTTCCTTAAAGTCAAATTTGTTTATGGTGTCAAGTACCCCATGAAGTGTAGACAGTAGATCAGCCTTGAGCTTTGACCTTTTTCAAATTCTCACATTTATGTTCATACTTTGTATACCAGGTGCCGTGCAGGTTGTTAGTGATATGATAATGATGATGATGGCGACACTGCTAATGTTGATATTATTGTAATTAGCAATAACAACAAGCATTCACTGAGTACTTCCTCTGGTCAGGTACTGTGGCTGAACACTGTATGCATATTTCTAATTCATTCACCTATTAGCACAAAGTACTACCAACGTTTCCTTACTATGAATGAGATTATGTGTGAAAGTTACTCAGTCGTGTCCGACTCTTTGTGACCCTATGGACTGTACAGGCCATGGAATTCTCTAGGTCAGAATACTGAAGTAGGTAACCTTTCCCTTCTCCAAGGGATCTTCCCAACCCAGGCATCGAACCCAAGTCTCCTGCACTGTGGGCAGATTCTTTACCAGCTGAGCCATAAGGGAAGCCTGTGAATGAGATTAAATAATGTGAAATAGTTTGAGCACAATTATGGGTTACATAAGTAACATGTGTCAGAGGTAAGACTTTAAGCCTGGAATTTGCAATCTCATGCAAATGGCATGCAAAAATGAGTTGTATAAATGAGGCAGTCTCACTTTTTAATTAAGCTTTTCATTATTTTATGTTGACATCACCAGAGCTAACACAATGAGAGGCTTGGATACTTTGTATAAACTGTTTGCTGAATTAGACATTTTCCTGTCCTCTCAGCCTGGTATGGAAAACACATACAAGATGATTGCAATATAATATATTAGTGGCTGCCTAAAGTGTTGTCAGAACACAAGGCAGTTGGTTTTGCTTAGTGGAGAAGATGGTGTCAGGAGAGGCTTACAAATAGAATAGAGTATTATTTGGAGGCCTTTAAAAACTGACTTTCAGCTCCATTGGGAGGCATGTTCTCTGGACAGCCACTCAGACCTCCGCAACCTCCATCGGGGCTCCTGGGCCAGGCTTCGCTTCTTCAGGCCATGCCAGGCGATCCAAGAACTTCTAACAGTATTTTGGTGGACAAGTTGGAGTCATATTTCAAAGCTTGCTTTGCTTCTCTGGTGAGTCAAAATTATGTCAATGGTACAGATCAGGAAGAAATTCGAACTGGTGTTGACCAGTGTATCCAGAAATTCCTGGATATTGCAAGACAGACAGAATGTTTTTTCCTACAAAAAAGATTGCAGTTATCTGTCCAGAAACCAGAGCAGGTTATCAAAGAGGATGTCTCAGAACTGAGGAATGAATTACAGCGAGAGGATGCTCTGGTCCAGAAGCACTTGACAAAACTAAGACATTGGCAGCAGGTGCTGGAGGACATCAACATGCAGCACAAAAAGCCAGCCGACATCCCCCAGGGCGCCCTGGCCTACCTTGAGCAGGCGCCTGCAAATACCCGTGCACCGATGAAGCAAACCTGAGGAAAGGCCACCTGAACACTCGCTGGTGCCTGAGTCAGCCAAAACACTGTTTTGCTAAACATCTCTTCTTGTAGACTTGACATTTTGGGAGAGCTCTTTGCCAGAGAATGAGGCGATTTTCGTTTTGTGCTCTCACCTAAAATTTTCCTCCTATTTTTATAAGTGTTATTTCTTGAGTACTTTATAAAATGCTTATTGCTGTGGTAAACCAAGTATATTGTCTTTAGCAAAGTTTAAGACTGTTAGGAGAAGGCAACGGCACCCTACTCCAGTACTCTTGCCTGGAAAATCCCATGGACGGAGGAGCCTGGTAGGCTGCAGTCCATGGGGTCGCTAAGAGTCGGACACGACTGAGCGACTTCACTTTCACTTTTCACTTCACAAAGACTGACTAGGAGCCTGCCAAGCTGGAAAGAAAGAAGCATATCAAATGAAAACAGGAGGACCAAAGACACAGATATAAAAATAGGAATTGTGGAGAAATGATCAGCCTGTATAGTGGTTCTCAGAATTAAGTGTTCATTGGACTGCTGGGTCCAATCCTCAGAGCTTTGAATTCAGTGGACTGGGTGAGACCAAGTATTTGCATCTATAATGAGTTCTTAGGTGATGCTGATCCTTTCTGTCCAAAGACCACACCTTGTTGAGAGCCCTTTTCTACAAAGAAAGATCATCTGGAACCCACCCCCCCAACTCACCCCCCCGCACGCGTATGTGTATATGAGAGGCATGCCAGAGCCTGCAAGATTTACACCAAAAGAAAATTCCCGGAAGAGACGAGGATTTCTTCTTTTCCTGCAAGGAATGGAGGTTAAATTTCACTGTTGGTTTTGGGAGCAATTCATGCTGAAGCTGGCCAGTGGGAGGAAGCAGAGAAACCACAACTCAAGACTGAAATGAGGGCACCTGGGATTTTATTGCATTTCTGCCCCATCAGTGCCCCTATTCACGCAGCAGTGAGGGCCTGCAGCTACAGGAGTTGAAGCACACTGGCTCTTTTGTATTTGGGTCCAATTGGCTGGGAAGATGGCATTTTTTTCAGAGTTCTTCCTCCCGTTTTTGTCCTGTGTCTACTGACCAGAGGTGAGTTTCTGTGTTTATCACCCACGTGCTCTCTTGACCTCCAACAGCCTTGAGAGGTGGAGTGGCTGAGTGTCAGGATGCTCTCATAGGCAGAGAACCAAGAGGATGCCAGAATGTCAGGCTCAGCTGCATGGAGGTGGGACAGATGGCATCTTTGTGAAATTCTTCCCGTTGCTCCACTTCTAATTCATTACCACGCTTTGCTTCTCTCATTTTCCAGCATGGAAAAAGCTATGTTGTATCTGCCCTTCCTCTCCATCCTCTTCAAATGGGCTGAGTAGCCCTGACAGGCCTGCCTCCATTACTAGAATCACTGTCTCCCAACTCCTGACCTATGCAGGCCAGATACCAGCCAATCTGGAGATTGTATTTGTCCAATAATTAGGGAACATGAGGCACCTAGCTCAACATCCCTGCTTTTTTTTTTTTTTTTTTTAATAGTTTGCTTTGCCAATGGATAGCCAACAGCTCTGTGTGTGACATTGCTGCCCGAGGCCCTTCCAACCCCCAACATTACTGCCAGGACTGGCAGAGATGAGTGGGAATCCCCAGTTAGAGAAAGAGAAAGGAAACAAGACTGTGTTGTTCAGATTCTGTGTTAGCTTTGTTCTCAGTTCTCATTGCAGTTCCGCATTACTCTATTGCAATCTTCTGGGAAACTTGAAATCAACTTAGTAGTCCACTTAGTTACTGGCCTATGTGGTGCTGGAGATGATGCTCAGTTTTCATTTCAGAATTTTCATTTTCTTGTTATTGGCGACAGGAAGGAGGAGAATGAGATGGTGGTCTAGAAAGCAAATATGACCTGGAACCAGTGAATCTGGTGCCAAGGGTGTCACTGGAGGCCAGTGTTGGCGTTTCTTTGGCTGGGGGTGGGAGCTTTATTATCAGTGTTACTGATGAGACTCTGGCCTCTTTTCCAGAGATGAAGTCTTTTTGTCATCATGTCTATTGTTCCCCACAAATACCCAATTAGGGAAGATTGCCTCAACAGAAGAGGCTGATTAAATTCACAGATTTATTGCAAAACCACTTGGGGAGTTGTGGAAAATGAGTTTCACTGCTGAACTTCTGTGTTAAAAAGAGAAAAATCAAGCTGCAAGCCTGAGCCTTGGATGATCCATCTCTTGCAGATCATAAAACATCCACAATCTTGCGTGTACTTTACTCTTCTCCAGAGAGGGTCCAGATGCTTCTTCCAGGTTCACAGCACCTGCCCGAGGGAGGTGAGGTGATGGCTTCTGTGTTCATGGGACACAAGGGGAAATGGACCCAGGCCCGCTGCCCTGGTAGGGATCAAAAAAGAAAACTGCTTTGCAAATCTTGCAACCAGTTTGAACAGGCGGTTCTTGTTTTTCATTGGGTCTCAGAAAGCTACTGTTAGTAGGCATGATGGAAATGAAATCTGATTTTCCATAGAAATGAGGGCAGCATGAAGATCTTCCTGACCCCTAACATGATGCCCCAAATGTTACAGAAATAGCCACAAGTACCACTTTAAAACTGTTCAATTTCTAACGAGAACCCACCTATCCAACCTAAGTCTTCAGTTTGCTTGTTTAAGGCAGCTTTTCCCACACTGTTTTCTGCAGAACATTAACCTCACTGGATGCGCTGGAATAGGAGGTTTTATGGCAGAAAAATGGCACAACACTGCATGCTATGTGCCCTTTAATTCACACTCCTTATTAACATATTAAAGATAACTGCCGACTCTTTTAATTCGATGTCTGTCTGAGCTAAGCATTACCAAGCACTTTTATATTTTATCTTAGCAAATCTTTTAAAGATAATCCTCTGCTGCTTCTAAGTCACATCAGTCGTGTCCGACTCTGTGCGACCCCATAGATGGCAGCCCACCAGGCTCCCCCATCCCTGGGATTCTCCAGGCAAGAACACTGGAGCGGGTTGTCATTTCCTTCTCCAATGCAGGAAAGTGAAAAGGGAGAGTGAAGTCGCTCAGTCGTGTCCGACCTCTAACGACCCCATGGACTGCAGCGCACGAGGCTCCTCTGTCCATGGGATTTTCCAGGCAAGAGTACTGGAGTGGGGTGCCATTGCCTTCTCCCATAATCCTCTGAGATACATACTAATTTATCCCATCTACACATGAGGAAAGTGAGGTTTGAAGTGTCACCCAGTTAAACGAGGAGCCAGATTTCAAATCCATTCTCATATTTAAGTTTATACTCAACCCCTAAGCTTTTCTCCTTCTCCTCACCTTTCCCCCACCTCTCAGCTAACTTATCTCACAGTTATTAAGATTCCAATAGAAAATCCCATGGATGGAAGAGCCTGGTAGGCTGCAGTCCATGGGGTCACTAAAAGTCGGACATGACTGAGCGACTTCACTTTCACTTTTCACTTTCTTGCATTGGAGAAGGAAATGACAACCCATTCCAGTGTTCTTGCCTGGAGAATACCAGGGACGAGGGAGCCTGGTGGGCTGCCGTCTATGGGGTCGCACAGAGTCGGACACGACTGAAGTGACTTAGCAGCAGCAGTGCAATCACTTTCCCACTAACTATATAGATGTGTTCCCACATTGATTTTTTTCATGATTACTTTTTTACACAAATTGAGACCATTCTTAACTGAATTAGTTGGTCATCTTTTGTTGGTAACTTTAATATTTATTCACATCACCATACCGAGCTGGCTTGGTATCATTTTAGATAATATCTTCCCTGACATCAAGCTTCTGTGCACCAGTCTCATTTGGCCTTTGTCTAACCGCTTCGTTGCACACTTCAGTGGATTTTCATCTGTATCTTTGACAGTTTATGGATAAACAAAGATGTGAAAGAGACAGGATGTGTCTGAGTTTATTTATCCTGCCTTTGGCAAAGGAGTCTTTGTCTGCAAAATGAAAGTGGTTAGAAAGCAAAAGTAGGATTAAAAAAAAAAAAAAAAGGATGCCCACAGTATAGATGTAGTAAGCTCTCGTGTTGAATGGGATTGGGATTTCTTGCACCATTAGGACATTAAAAACTATAAGATAAGTTATTGGGTTGGGGGGGCGGGGAGTGGTGAGAAGGAGAGACAGAAAATGATGCTCTACCCTTCAATTTCACCTGAAAGAAATTGTCCATTAAACCTGGGATCTGGGTTATTTGCTAACCACCTCTCCAAAGCATGCATTTGCTCAGGAAATGGGCTTTCAGAGAGAAGAGAAGGATGTGAGTTATTAGCTAAGACCCTATCTCTCAGCAGGGGCAGAGCCAAAAGGCAGCAGAAGTGATATTCTTGGTTCCATAAGATTGCACGGGGTACCTAATCTGCTCCATCACACTCAGTCGCTATTAAGTCAGCTTCCTCCACTGTGTTCTCTGAGAGCTCTCACGTGACAGGGTTACCCTCCCTTTACCCTCTTTATCAGTCAGAAATAATTTCATAAGCATCTACTCTGTACTCAGCATTTCCTTTATACACAGGCCAGTTGCCTGATGTGGCTTGGCTGATGTTTCAGGAAGATTTCTTTGTTGTTGAAACTGTGCTTAATGCTCTCCCTGGATTATCTGTTTCCATATCCAGAACAGTCTTACAAGAAAAAGTCTATTATTAACTGTGATTTACAAAAGAAAAAACAGACAGAGAGAGGAGAAATGACTTGTTAAAAAACACACAGCTAATCAAGGGGCAGAGAATCAAGGGGCAGAGCAGGGATGCTTGCCCCACTTCCTTAAATTCTAAAGCCTGTACATTTTATGACTGTCAAATAGCAGAAAAGTGAATAGGAACTCTGCCACCGCTGTTCTCATGAACAAAGTGGATTCTGTTTAGGAGATATAAGTAAAGAAGAGAATTCATTGGTCAAATAAAAATGAATGTCATTGCTTGGTTAAATAAAAACAAATGTTATTACTAGTCAGGTGAACAGGATCTCTAATACTGCTGGGGGGAAAGAAAAGTCAGAAAATCATTTATTTTCAGAAAAACACTACTTACACACATATAAATTCTTCTGAGTAAAAATGCCAAGAATACTAGTGTTGTCTGAAGCCTAAATAGACCTTCTCTAGTTTGGCTGGCACTGAAATATTAGAATTTGATCTTCATTCTTCCAGTCTTAAAAAAGTAATATAATCGTACTGTAATAATTCTTTCAAGTAACACATAGAGTAAGTCCACTTATAAAAACTTTGGTGAGTACTAGTAATCTCTTAGGTTTATAAAAATTCCAATGAAAGATAAATAAGAGGTAGGGACAACTTTACTCTTGTTGTAGCCTGAAAGCTTTAAATTTTAAGCAGGGATTATTTAGCAATAAAAAAAATGATTTTTCAGGCCACAAAAAGACATGGAGGAAACTTAAATGCATATTGCTAAGTGAAATACACCAATTAGAAAAGTTCACATACTTTGTGAATGATCCTCACTATATGACATTCTGTAAAAGATGAAACTATGGGGACAGTAAAAAGATCTGTGCTTGTCAGGGATTGGAGAGGACAGAGGGTTGAATAGTCAGAGCACAGAGCATTTTTAGGGCAGTAAAACAACTCTGTCTGATATCGTAATGGTGGATACATGTCTTTATGCATGTCAGAACCCACAGAATGCACATTGTAAAGAGTAAACCCTAATGTAAGCTATGGATTTTTGGTTATGATAATGTTGTAATCTTGGCTCATCAATTACAGCCAAGATACCACACTAGATACCAAGATAGCCAAAATACCACACTAACACACTAATGCAAGGTGTGAATAGGGGAAAGTGGGTTGGAGAGAGCAGAGTGAGGGAGCAGATGGTAATTATACTTTGGATTCATTTTTTCTGTAAATCTAAAACTGCTTAAAAAAACTTAATTTTTTAAAGCAGGAGAATATCACGCTGTTTTTTAGCATCATAGCATCTCTGTAGATGATAGTCCCTTTTGGAGAATAAAAACAATCCCCTCGATGCATAATACCAACTCAGTGCTTGGATTGTGACAACCAAGGGATACATGAAAGGTCAATTTAAACGTCTCTTTGGACTGGAAAGACAAAGGGGACTTTGTGTCACAAAAGTTCTCATCCCATGGAACCATGGAAATGGCAGGAGATAAAACAATACTCCTTATCACCAGCAGATTAACTAGCAGGGGCATATTCTTTCTATTTATCCTATAGGTTCCTAAGGACAATTGGCCTTTTATCCTTACACCTGCTGCAGGGGAACGGAACCCCTTGACTGAGACCTAGTGGGGTTTACCTAAGGCCATGCAGTTCAGATTTCTTGTGTGTGTCTCTGGCAGGACATCCCATTTCCTAATATGCCTTCCAGCAAAGGAACTTGGAGATGGAGCCCTCAGCATTCAGAGGGAAATAAGCCAGTCTATGGTTACTTGAGAAGAATAGTAGGATATAGAAATCTGTGCTGGAGAGCAATACAGTAAGTGTGTGGCATGTTCTGGCTAGGAGCTTCTAGCCAGAACATCCTGCTCTTGCCTGGTCTTTAGGTTCTAACTCAGCACCAGGCACAGAGGGAAGGCTCTATAGAGGTGAGGCTTTGCTGGATGAATGAGCCTCCAAAACTTTGCTGAAGAAAAGGAAACAGCAAAATGATTCATTAACATTAACACCTGATTTATTTCAGCTCTTTCACTACAGTGTCCAGATAAACATCTGTGGGCATGTGTGTGTGTGTGGATGGCTTTCTGCATTCTAAATCCTTGTATGTAGTGGGATCTGTTGAGTTTTTTGACTGCCTTCTTTTGAGAACAACATTCCAGTCTTCTTTGCGGCAACCAGCCTTCAGCTTATTCTTGGTGTGTGAAGTTTGAATATTTCTCTTGGCTAGAGAAAATGGTCTATGGCCTGTTCCCAGTCAGTCAGAGTGTTGTTTCCCTTGGCCTCAGTAAATCCAGAGACAGGCACATAAGTCAAGCTGGACCCCTAAGATTCCTACCTGGGATTTTGTTGGCATGATTGGAAAGAAGTGCTGTTTACCTGCTGGGGTCGAAAAATTGGCAAAACCCAAGCCTAGAGTTACTGGTGGATTAAGGAGTCACCACTTGGGAAGAGTCTCATTGAAAATAAAGCCAGAATAGAAGAAAAACTGAGCTGAAAGATGGACAAAGAACAAGTCTTGGTAGAAATATTTGAGCAACTTGAACCTGAAGCTTGGAGTCAACACGTTTCCTGGACCCTTCAATGAAGTGGGCTCTAAATTCCCTGGATTTCGACTGATAAAATTCACTGATAGATTCATTGGGGGATGGGAGCTTTATTGTCAGTACTGTATATTGAAGTTGTGAGTCTTTCCTTTCATATGTCCATGTCCTTCAGATTAGAATGGAGTAGGAAAATCCTATGTGGGAGATGTACTATCCAGAGCCTCCATCATTTCCCTCCACCTAATCAGACTGCCAGATGGAAAAAGATAACATCTGAAAGGAAGAGCCCTTGAAATACCTCTTCCACATCTCAACAAAAGGAAGAATTCTCCTTTGTTAAACATCTCCTTTCACCATAAACTCTAAATCTTTTAGTGGTTTAGCAAAAGTTGGCATGTGGCAGAGTCCTCCTGAACAGATTGAGACATCAGAGACTGGGCCCTTGGCCATGCCTGGAACACGTTCTGAAGACATGGGCCATGTCCCCTCTCCCCCTCACATTCAATGTGCCGTTAACACTAGGAGTACAGCTCAAGAGCTAAGGCAGCTTGGACTTGAAAAATAACCTTGCAGTTCATGGATGGGTTTGAAGGGTAAATAGGAACACTCTGTGTAGCTCTTTGCTCCACTCTGGCCATAATATAATAAAAAGTAACCTCTCTTGAGTGCTTCTGTACCCAAGTATGGTTCTAACTTTTCTTCTTGCATTATCCCTTGTAACCCTCATCTACTGCAATCCTATGTGATAGATTGATTATACTCACCTTTTCACATTTGAAGAAATGGAACCAAGAAAACTTAGAGAATAAGCCTGGAATCACTGAGGAAAATTTAATCCAACTAGTAAGACCCAGGCTCTTAATCACAACACATTATGTTGTGTTGAATAATAAAAACAGTGCCTGGACCATGGCTTTAGAAATACTGGAAATGAATGTTAGGACCAGAAGGAAGCTATTGTGTAACCTGATAGAAAAACAGACTGAAGGAGATAAGCGACTTCCTGAAACTCACATAGTTAAGTTAAAGAATCAGGCGCTGAAATCCAGCCCTGATGCCCAGGTTCTGTTGGAGTGCACACCTGTCCTTCTAGGACGTATACACTGCACCAAATATCAAGTTACTCAACAGACACCAGTTGTTAAAATTCTAAAATATGTCCAGACCAGTGAGCAAGTTGTACCAGCCTGAGGCTGTTTCCCTCTCCCCTCAGTACTCCTGGACCTCCCCTGCAGTTCAGTAATTACAGGGTTAATGTCTGTCTCTGTGACTGGCCTTCATTCTCATTAGCCACCTTACTCCCTTAGTTAAGTAAGTTTTTGTTTAAGTTTTTTTTTTTTTTTTTTTGATGTGGACCAGTTTTAAAGTCTTTGTATTGAATTTCTTACAATACTGTTTCTGTTTTATGTTTTAGTTTTTCGGCCATGAGACTTGTGGTATCTTAGCTCCCTGTCCAGGGAATGAACCCACACCCCTACAGAGTAGATCGAACCTACATTGGAAGGTGAATTCTTAACCACTGGACTGCCAGGGAAGTCCCTGTTAATAGTTTTTTTTTTTTTTTTTCCCTTTTCTGGGCATCAATTTATTTTTTTAATTAATTTATTTTAATTAGAGGATAATTGCTTTACAATATTGTGATGCTTAAGCCATACATCAACATGAATCGGCCATGGGTATACATGTGTCCCCCCCATCCTGAACTCCCATCCCACATCCCTCCTCATGTATCCCTCTGTAATGTCCCAGAGCACCAACTTTGGGTGCCCTGCTTCATGCATCGAGCTAACACACACCCTTCATGAGCACAGAAACCATCACACAAGCTGTTATCCCTCCACATAACCAAAGCTTCATAGCTGAACTTCAGGTGACATTTGGGATAACATTGCTATCTCAAATATGAGATGTGAAAGTGTTAGTCACTCAGTCATGTTTGACTCTGCAACTCCGTGGACTGTAGCCTGCCAAGTGCTCCTGTCCATGGAATTCTCCAGGCAAGCATACTGGAGTCGGTTGCCATTCCCTTCTCCAGAGAATCTCCCCAACCCAGGGATCAAAACCAGATCTCCTGCATTACAGGTGGATTCTTTACCATCTGAGCCTAAGAGCTAATCATGCCAAGTGTGCCTCAGACAGAATGCAGGGTTCAGAAAGAAGAAAGCTCAGCTGCAGCATTTGAAGTCTCTGTAGAGGTCTTTTCATGTCCTTCTGAGTGTTTGTTAAGAGAAAACTTCCCTGTAGAGTTGAGGCATTCAGGGCACCTGAATTGTCAGAGGCAGGAAGAGTCTTACCCCCTCTCTCCCTTCCCTTGTTTCTTTTTGGATTGACAGGGGCATCCCTCAAGTCACAGGAGCTCCACTGACAAACAAATGGGAAATACCAGGAAAGCAACGCTTGCCAGCTGCAAAGATGTCAGGCTCAGACTCCTTTTGAAGTCAATAGGAGGTAAGCTGTTCTTTCTCACCCTTCTCACCAGCAGAGATGGAGAAATAAATTGTTAGTGGAAGGGAGGCTCTGATGCATAGACTGCCCAGCTGGAGTCAACCATTGTGTACTGCTAGCCAGTCTAAAAACCATCTAGGTCTCAGTGACCTGCTTCCATGAGATGATGGTTTGCAGAAGACTCACTCAGGCCATTTAAATATCCACACCCCTGTATGCTTTCCCAAGATTTGCAGATCACCAAGTAATTCTTAAATATTAATTGATATGCATCCAAAAACATTCTTTTACGGGCCAGAAATTTATTTCAGTAGAAGCCACAACTTCCTCGTGTAATGTTTGAAGCTAAAGATATTACAGTGGCTGATAGCAAATACAGAAAATGCCAGAAAACTCCTCATCTGCTGATCTCCTTCTCATTTTCTGAATGTTTGTTTACATATTGTTTCATATTCCAGGCTCTTTCCCCAGACTAAGTTGGCATTCCGTTAGCACCTTATGGTTTCCTTTTTGTAGTATTTATTACTTTTATGATGATTTACTTAATGCCTGTCTTCCCTGTTAGACCCATAATACCCATGAGAATTGATTGCATTACTCTTACTCACAGATCCCCAGGAACTGGAAAGATGTTACGTGTTATAGTGAATATTTACTGAATAATGAATGAACACTGCAGGACTTTGACACCAAGTCCTCACTATTTATGGAGGGGGCCTTTTCTTATTGAAGTTGATTTACAATGTTGTGTTCATTTCTGATACATAGCAAAGTGATTCAGGTATACATATATATATAAACATTCTTTTTTAAAAAATTCTTTTCCTTTATGATTTATCATAGGATACTGAATATAGTTCTCTGTGCTATACAGTAGATCCTTGTTGGTTATCCATTTTCAATATAGCAGTGTGTACATGTCCATCCCAAACTCCCTAACTATCCCTTTGACAACCACCCTTCCCCTTGACAACCATAAGCTAGTCCCCAAAGTCTGGTTGTTTTATAAGTTCATTTGTATCATTTCTTTTTAGATTCCACATATAAGGGATGTCATATGACATTTCTCCTTCTCTGACTTACTTCATTAAGTACGACACTCTCTAGGTCCATCCTTGTTGCTGCAAATGGCACTATTTCATTCTTTTTTATGGCTGAGTAGTATTGCGTTGTGGAGAAGGAAATGGCAACCCACTCCAGTATTCTTGCCTGGAGAATCCCATGGACAGAGGAGCCTGGTGGGCTGCAGTCCATGGGGTCGCGAAGAGTCAGACACGACTGAGCGACTTCCCTTTCACTTTTCACTTTCATGCATTGGAGAAGAAAATGGCAACCCACTCCAGTGTTCTTGCCTGGAGAATCTCAGGGACGGTGGAGCCTGGCAGGCTGCCGTCTATGGGGTCGCACAGAGTAGGACATGACTGAAGTGACTTAGCAGTAGCAGAAGCAGTATTGCATTGTGTGTATGGGTATATGTGTGTATATGTACGTGTGTGTATCACTTCTTTATCCATTCATCTTTTGATGGACATTTAGACCCCAAAAAGGAGGGGGACTCTTAACCATTATTAGAATACGTGGGAAAGGCAGTTAAAAAAAGAAATAAAGTCATCCTTGCGTCCATCAAGTTCTTCAGCTTTACAAGTTTGCATAACACTTTTCAGTGTGTCTTGTTTTTCTATTTACTTTTTGAGGGAGAGAGTAACATTTTTTTATAGTCTTAACAAACCTTATTCTATTTTAAAGAAAATTCTTGAGAGCTTGTAAATGCAGATACACATAATTAATACTGTACTTTATAAGTATTCATTATTATTTGTTAATCTTTGAGATAGTAAAACCAAAATAAATGAGTGAACCAAAACTCTGTCAAAAAAGAACAGATTGAATCTTATGAAGGATATCTGATGGGCGCTCAAAGAAATAAGAAAACTGCCTTGTTACTATAACCCATGGTATGTTTTGTTAATAACTGACATCCTTAACACAGAATGTTTGCATTAGTCCAGAGTGTAGAACATTGGATTTTCAAGGGCCATTTTTAAAGATTTCTTAATCCTGGATCAATCACAAAGTGAACTTTAAAATAAAAATTGATTTCATTACCTCAGGTAAATTATACATCTCTTGACTTAAACATTAAAAAATTCTCCCAAGACTATTTTTTCCCTCTTCCTATTTCTTGAAGTTCATTCTCTCTTACCCCATGAGTTAAGGAAACCTTCATTCCACACTGTAATCTGAGCATAACTTAATTTTCCTTAAACTGGGGTCCACAGACTAGTAGGAAATGATTTACCTTTTATTGGGGTTCTGTGAATTCCCTCTGAAATGTGTAAAGGGATGAAAGGGTGCACTGAATCGTGCAGATGAACATTTTTAAATGAAATATGGCCACATGGTGTCCATATCTGGAGGTTTTAAAATATATTGCAAGTTCTCTCACACTCCTCCCTTTGAAAAATAAGATTCTAATTTTCTTTCCTTTGGATGCAGGAAGTACTTAGTGACTTGCCTCTAATGAGCAGAATGAGGTAAGGTGATCTTATGTGACTCCCAAGGCTAGACTGGAAAGAGCAATATGGCTTCCACCTGGCTGGCTGTCTTGGGGCATGCACCCAGGAAAACAGTGAGGCACCATTTAAGAAATACGGCTTTCCCAAGTGGGACCTAATTAAACTTAAAAGCCTTTGCACAGCAAAAGTGAAAGAGTGAAAAGAAAATCCTCAGAATGTTTCAATAGCAAATGAAACAACTGACAATTCATTTTCAAAATATATAAGCAACTCATACAACTCAATACTAGAAAAACAAATAGCCCAATCAAAAGTGGACAAAAGAGCTAAACAGACATTTCTCCAAAGAAGATATACAGATGTCTAATAAACACATGAAAAGATGCTCAACATCATTCATTATTAGAGAAATGCATATCAAAACTACAATGAGATATCACTCACACCAGTCAGAATGGCCATCATCAAAAAATCCACAAACAACAAGTGCTGGAGAGGGTGTGTAGAAAAGGGAACCCTCCTGCACTGCTGGTGGGAATGAAAATTGATATAGTCACTGTGGAAGACAGTATGGATATTCCTTAAAAAACTAGGAATAAAAACACCATATGACCCAGCAATACCACTTCTAGGAATACACTCTGAGGAAATCAAAACTGAAAAAGATGCATGTACCCCAGTGTTCATTGCAGCACTGCTTACAATAGTTAGAATACAATAGCTGGAAGCAACCTAGATGTCCATTAACAGATGAATGGATAAAGAAACTGTGGTACATAATATGCAATGGAATATTACTTAGCCATAAAAGGGAACACATCTGAGTCAGTTCTAATGAGGTGAATGAACCTACAGCCTATTACACTGAGTGAAGTAACTCAGAAAGAGAAAAACAAATATAATATATTAATGCATATATATGGAATCTAGAAAGATGGTACTGATGAACCTATTTGTGGGGCAGCAATGGAGATGCAGATGTAGAGAACAGATTTACAGACAAGGGCAGGGTGGGGGAAGGAAGGAAAGGGTGAGATGAATGGAGAGAGTAGCATGGAAGCAAATACACTACCGTATGTAAAGTAGATAGCCAGTGGGAATTTGCTGTATGACTTAGGGAACTCAAACTGGGGCTTCATAACAACCTAGAGGGGTAGGAGGTGGGAGGGAGGTTAAGGAGGGAGGGGACATACATACACCTATGGCTAATTCATGGCGATGTATTGCAGAAATCAAGCCAATATTGTAAAGCAATTATCCTTCAGTTAAAAATAAATGTTAAAAGAGAGAAAAGAAATGTGGCTTTCCTAAAGCTATCATACCGCAGAGATCCAGTGAAGATATTGCATAGAGGCTGGTAGAGGAGCCCCAGCTGTTTGTCTTCCCAGCCCAGCTACTGGGTATGTGAGTGATAAAGAGTTCCAACCTCAGCCACCATCTCACTACAACCTCATGAAATACCCGCTAAGTCAGGACTACACAGCTCTGAGCCCCTGCTGGGTTCCTGACCTAAAGAACCCATGAGAGAGAAATGATTGCTGTTGTGAGCCACTGAGTTTTGTGGTGTTTGTTACAAAGCAAAAGATTACTACTACGGTGTCTTTCTTTGCAGTTGGGTTTATGATACAAGGGAAACATATATTTATTAGAGAAAAGAAGAGAATAGAGGCAATAAATGCATGTCAAGTGAAGGGTAAAGTAGTTCAAATGGAGGAAAGTGACAGGAAAATTGCTCATCACCCCCAATTTGATGTTTGAGGCGAGTTAAACTCAAAGGAGTCTTTGTTAGGTCAGTATCAGACTTGTATTGCAAGCAGTTACTGGGCTTGCAGACAGAACAAGCTCAGCAATTCCATTTAACAAATGCAGTCAATTTTAACTGTATTGGCTTGGCTCGGCTCTTATTTTTTTCCTCTGATTCTATTTAACTTTACATCTGCTCACATCTAGCTTTATATGTATACATTTTAGTAGTGTTATAATAAAGTCATTGAAAATACCAGAAAACCACCGTTTTTCTTTCAAAGGAATCTTAAATTTGAGAATCAGTCAGGAAGGCGTATCAGGAAGGTGTGTGACACACTTTCATATCATTAACTGTTGCCAAATGAAGTAATACCTACTACTGTATACCTTGTTACATTCTTCACAATTGTCCATATGTGTAATAGTTCAATTGGAAGGTTAGTGTATCTGCCTGTAAGTCTCTCAGTTTAAGTCATGTTTCAAAATGCCTGTTAGTGACCATGATGTTTTTAGTCCTTGTTTCTTAGTATTCATGACCTGACTTTTTTGATCAGCAATCACTCTTCCTATTTATCCATTTCAGTTTGAAAACTTCCACCTGTCTTTGTAGTGTCCTTGAATTCATGGGGTCTCAAAGAGTCGGAGACGACTGAGCGACTGAACTGAACTGAACTCCCAAACTTAAATTTTTGAGTAGGGAACTTAAATGATATTCTAACCCAGAGCACAGTGAATGTACTTTTGAAATCTGGTACCCATTCATTTTTCTATTATTCTTAAAATATAGAAACTTAATATATAACTTAGGTTAATATATTTAAATGGGTATTTTTGTCTTATGGAGGTGATTGATAGATACAATACATAGCTTTCTATTATATGCTGTGACAAATATCTGAAGTATTTCAATTTTTAAAAAATAAAACATTATTATTATATTAATAATAGCAATAATATCAGTCATCTGTTGAAGTCTTGAAATATTTGCGCAGTACAGTGTTAAACATTTCATCTGTGTAATTTAATTTAATCCACACAATTTACCCAATGATTTACAACTGCCATTTATAAGAGGCTTGGAGGAATGGATGGTCGTTTGTCCAAAGTTAACATAATTGAAAACAGAAGAGCTAAGATTTGAACCCAGATAAAATTTCCCTTAGCAACTCAGTTTTGTAATTTTTCTAAAGTCTTTTGACTGTTCTTACATTGTTTTCCATATTTCAGTAAAGCTAAGATGTCATAATGAAAGATGTTCCATTATTTATGAGCCAACATAACAAAGACTAGCAGTTAAACTATGACACAGCACTTTATCAATAAAACTTTTGTTTTATATTGATTTGAAAATGCTTTACTTAAAAAACAGAGCTAGTTAGACATATATTTTTATCGGACATTACTGTTGTGCATGTATAAAATGGAAAGCGTAAACAAAACAAATGGGAGGAGATCTTTCCTAGAACTTCCCGTTCAGAATCTGGCTCTTCTGAATCAGTTTGCAGATGAGCGTCCTTAGGGATATTCTGTGATGTCATCCTCCATGTCAATGAGAACATTGATGATGTAGCATTTCTAAAAAGAATGTTCCATTAGTGGGTCTGGAATTTTCTTCTAAGCTACTCTCATCCTTTCTAGAAGTTTTGATATATACATGCAAGTAAAATCAAGACCTCACATTTAAATATTTTAAAATGTACATGAGAGAGTCAATGGAGTTGATATTATTATGTTTCCTGCAAACTGTGTTAAAAAAAATCAGCTATCCACAAATGTAAGTATTTTACAGTGTTTTAGTTACACTCAGGCATCTAGGTCTGATAGCCAGTCATTAGTCTGCAATGGATCATTACTATATATTTACATTGCTGTACTTCATTATCTCCATTTTTTGGAATGCTTAAAGATACATCAGTTACCGGTTTAAATTCTTTGTATATGTTAACTCATTAAACCCAAGGAAGTGGCATAATGTCCATTTTATCAATGAAGAAACGAAGATTTAGAGAATTTAAATAATTTGTTCAAAGTCACATTGCTTCTTCAATGGCAAAGCCAGAGTTAGACTTTAATCTCAGCAACAGCAAATTGCATTCTACTAACTGCTTTGTGATATTACATCCACATAAACACACAGCTGCAGTATGAGAATTGTTAACTAATATTAATGATCCTTATTATGTGCTATGTAAACAATTTCAACTTCACTGAGCCTTCCCTCTACTTGCACATGAGTATATAAAGTAACCTAAATGTGGATTTTTATTGACTACTTTCTTTCCAAGGCCAAATATTAACAGTAACCCTTCAGGGACTGATCTAGTGGTAATGAGCCAACATTTCTTACAGCCTGGCAATGCATCACTCTGTGGCCATCTTGCTTTAAAGATTTCTGAGGGAATTAGCTATAAAATGAACATACTTCTGGCCAGTCACTCTTAACATGGATATAGGTCCATGCATACCTATTTTGCCACTGATCGGAAAATGTCATCTTGACAATCATTCTCTAGGAAATTAATGTTGCATGCACCACATGTTTATGACCCACCATATTAAAGGAAAGAGTATTTGAAATTGCTTTATGATGTACCTAAAGCAAAGTACTATTATTAGGCACTGCTCAGTGGAGCCATGCTTAGGTAGTTATCTTGCTTTTAAAAAGAAGAAAAATAATCACAGAGGAACTCCTACCTCATTTTATAATTGGAGAGTCAGTGAAAGCAATAGTCAGGCTTGCAAGTAACAAATCCAGAAATGACTTAGAAAATAAAGTGAAGCAGCTTTTGTAATGTTAGGTCATGGAGTTAGGAACTTTTATTTAAGCATTCCTCCTTTGAGGTACCTTGGGACAGCATCTTTATCAGCTCTGTCCAGGTGTTTGGAAACAAGAAGAGGATCTTTGTGTTTCTAGAGTTTGTGAGCCATGCTTTATTGAGAAAAGGTCAGCTTCATGTGAAAAGGTTGGTGAAACCCTGTGAACCAATGCTGAGCCAAGATCTCCTGCCTTGTAGGCAGATGCTTTACCGTCTGAGCCACTAGGGAAGTCTGAGCCAAATGAAATGCATTGTAAAAGAAGATAACTGTGCTTTCTCCCATGTTCTTAAGTCTCAGCATCCAGCACCACCATCCTCCCCACTACCTAAAGTCGAAATCATCATTGACTGGCCTCTCTTATCTGGTCCTTGTATTTAATAAATTTCTGAGTCCTCTTATTTTCCTTCCTCAATAACTCCCTACTCAGCCTACTTCTATCCTAACTGCCATTACTTCCAGTCACCACCAGGGCCTGCATGGACAGCTGCATCCACCTCTATAGTTTAACTGAGGTTTTCTGCTTGTGGTTCTGCTGTTTATGAAGCTGATCGTGTGATGTCTTGGCTTAAACTCTTCAACGGTTTCTTGCGGCTCTTGAGATAAGGCTCCAAGTCCACAGTGTAGCTCACAAGGCCCCTCACGATGAGACCGTTGTTGATTTCTGAAGTACTGTCTCTCTCCTTCTCATGGAGGGCATTGAAAGAAGGCAAAATATCCTTTCCTTTCCACAGTTAGATTTTACACCTTCTTAAGATGACTTCCTTTATGCCCAGGCTTGTTTCCTACCTCCTGCTTTGTGTTCTCTTACTTCTGACGATCCTATCCCTTAGTTAGCTCCGTTATAACTACCTGCTTCTTTACCTTCTCTACCAACCATAAATTCATTGAAAGCAGAAACTGGAAACTGTGTCTTGTTCAAAAGTCAGGGCAGTTGTTACCATACTGCATAGAACACTGGTACAAAGGATGACTTGTAGTACACACATGTCCTCATTTAAACTTTTAAAAACTATCTTACTATTTTTTTACATTTGTATTCTCTTTATAACAAGTAGTTTGTTTTATTATAAACCTCAGATGCACAGGGTTAAATTAACTATAATCTTTATTCTATGACACAATAATCAGTGGGCTTTTCATAACCCATTTGTATTTATTTTGTTTGTTATTTGATACCTTAATAAGCATCCCCAAATTCATTGTGCAAAACAGAAGCTAAGATCATCACAAAAGGCAACATCTAGCCATATGATACATGGGATCTTTTTTTCTGTATCCTTGTACCTGACCCTACATACAATGATCACTGTTCTCTCACTTCCTATTTAAATAGTTCACTTTCCTGTATATTTCTAAGCTTTATTTTTTTAATACTGTGGAACATAATTAACAATTCAATTTTTAAATATGTTCTACTTTTTAAAATTGCATATCAAAACAGAATAAAAGAATATATTTCCTTTTTTAATTGAGATATAATTGATATATAGCACTGTATTAGTTTAGGTGTACAACATAATGATTCGATACTTGCATGTATTGTTAAATAATCACTGGATAAGTCTAGTTAACATCCATCACTAAACATAGTTGCAAAATTTTTTTGTGATAAGGATTTTTAAAATCTACTCTCTAGCAATTTTCAGATTTGTAATATAATATTGTTAACTATAATCACCCTGCTGTATATTCCAAACCTCATTTTCTTATGTTACTTGTTTTTAATTTTATAAAAAGCATATCACGCTTTGGCAATACTTGGAGCTTTCTTCATTTAATATTATGTTGCTGAGAGTCATCTTATTGTTGTATGCTATTGTAGCTCACTTGGTTTGACTGCTATTTTCCACTGATGGCTATATCATAGTTGAAGCATCCACTCACCCATCAGCGGGCACTTGAGTGGTCGTGAGGCTTTTGCCACTGTGTACAGCAGTGCTCCGAGCCTTTGAGTACTTGCTTCCTGTTGGACGTGGACAAACATTTCACTGTAGAACACATATCATGGAGTATGTGAATCCATAACTTTTAGAGAGAATACCAAACTGGAATTTAATGAGATAGCACCAACTTACCCTCTGACCAGTAGTGTATATGAAATCCTATGGATCCACATCCTCTCTGTTTCTTGGTACTGTCAGCCTTCTTCATTTTGGCCACTCAGATACCAGGAAAATGGTGTCTCGTGTGGTCTTCATTTATATTTCCCTGATGAGTAATGATATTGAACATACATCTATTGTACGTATTTGTTTTCTCCTCTGTGAGATGTTTACTCCTATTTTCTATACATTTTTCTCTTGGGTTGTTTGTGTTACTGGTATGTGGGCATTTTTTCATATTTTGATAGCAATTCTTTGAAGACTATGTACTTATCGTAAAATATCTTTTTCAAGTTGGTAACTTATCTCTGTAACATCCTTAAGTTATCCTAATGAATAAAAAGTTCTTAAGATAACATACATATGACATTGAATAGTACCAGAGTAGATTTCTGGATAACATGGCAAGGAGTGAAATTACCCAGTTTCATAACTCATGAAGTGAGTTGTGGTATATGGTTTGCTCTGTATTTGTTCTGTTTTTGAACTAGAACTTACTGCTTTCCACATATCCATAAGGTATTAGGCACATCACAGGCATTCAGCCAGAATTTTCTGGAAAAGGGCACAATAATAGAACATTCACCCTCCAGGTTGATTAAACAGATGGCTTGCTTTTGAAAGAAGAAAAAAGTTTAAAGAAACTAAAGAACAGGACTGATTCTCCAGTTGATTTTCATGGTGTTTTTGGCAGACTAATACATGTAGTTAGATTGGCCAAGTTTCCTCTTTTCCAAGACAGTATTTTGGGGACACACTTGTATAGGTATTTTGTACTGATTCATTTATAGGAGACTTTTGCATATACTATGGAGCTTCTCTTTGGAGCTGATGAAAGGGAAGAAATAAGAAAGAAACACTGATCCTCTTACAAGTCATCCACGACCTCAAATTCCCCCAAGTGGACCCACCTATATTTCTTTATTCTTCACTCATTAGCTCCCACTCAGGCACAAAGCAGGATGTATCAATATGTACACTTTGATTTGTGCTGATTTTTCATCTTCTTTTTTAACCTACAATATGGTGTCACCCAGTCTCTCTGGGGCTCTTCCTATGACTACCATCCACCCTTGACTCAGTGTTCCTACCTCCCATGAGGGCCAAGGCAAAGGCAGGAATACATTGAGTCTGAGAGATGGAGTAAGGATGTCTGTTTTATATTTACATAGCTTTGCAATATGAAAGTTAAGTAGCATGTTTTTATTTTTAAAGAATATTATGTTTTACAATACAGAAAACTGCATCTCACGTATATGTACTATAAGGAATACTATTACTTGTACCCTGGCTACGCATTGCCCAGCTTAAGTACCTGAACTCGACCAATCTACTGCAACTCCCTGTATCAGCCCCTCGCCCCTCATTTATTTATTTATTCAAGAGCATTTATTTAAATGAGTGTTACATATCAAGCACTGTTTTGGGCAGTACAAAACAGTAAAATTAAAAAAAAAAAAAAAGCCCTGACTCATGGAGCTTACATTCTATAAAAGAAAACTACTATTTTGAATTTGGGTTTTATCATTAGATAGCTACAGATCTCTCCAAGCAGTATGTTAGTTTATTATCCTGCCATCCAATTTTCTTCTAAGACTTGCTTTTTTTACTTCATGTATTTATGCATGAAATACTACTTTGTCCATTCTCAATATTTCTAAACTTCTGTTTTATAAGTACTTCACAGCATATCCATTTTTCTGTTTGTAGATATCAGGATTATTTTTAGATTCTTGCTATTACAAGCAATTCTGCTGTGAAATGGTACCCTAAGACACATATCTTTGTGTCTGGATTCTTTTGCTTAACATGATGTTTGTGAGACTCATTTCTGTTGTGCAAAGCAGTAATTCAGTACCATTTATCGTTGCATGGTTTGTTTGGATATTTTTACACCTAATTTGCTCATATTTATTTCAACAATTTGAATTATTTCTAGTATTTGTTTAACACCATATTTGTGTATATGTCTTTTGAAGCATATGTTTGTGTTGGGTATTGCTGGCTCATAAGATACATGTAAGTATAATAATAGTAGGTACAGTCACATAATTAACCAAAGGGAAAATACAAATTTCTCTACCACAGCTATTCTGCTATGTTTCACATTGTGCTTTTAATTTCTATTTGTTTGATGAGTAATGAAAGTGAGCACTTCATAAAAGTTCATTTGTTGTTTCATATCATATTTATAAAGTACCATCTCTTGAATTGTCTGGCTACTTTTGTTGATTTGAAAAACTATATATAAGAGTATTCCTGAAGGATAGGAATAAAGGATAAGACCAATTGTATGTCATTAAATAGAAGAGGTAAATCCCACTGCTGGGCACTGAGGAAACCAGAATTGAAAGAGACACGTGTACCCCAATGTTCATTGCAGCACTGTTTATAATAGCCAGGACATGGAAGCAACCTAGATGTCTGTCAGCAGATGAATGGATGAGAAAGCTGTGGTACATATAGACAATGGAGTATTACTCAGCCATTAAAAAGAATACATTTGAATCAGTTCTAATGAGGTGGATGAAACTGGAGCCTATTATACAGAGTGAAGTAAGCCAGAAGAAAAACACCAGTACAGTATACTAACACATATATATGGAATTTAGAAAGATGGTAACGATAACCCTGTATGCGAGACAGCAAAAGAGACACGGATGTATAGAACAGTCTTTGGGACTCTGTGGGAGAGGGCGAGGGTGGGATGATTTGGGAGAATGGCATTGAAACATGTATAATATCATATATGAAACGAATCGCCAGTCCAAGTTCGGTGCATGATACTGGATGCTTGGGGCTGGTGCACTGAGATGACCCAGAGGGATGGTATGGGAAGGGAGGAGGGAGGGGTGTTCAGGAAGGGGAGCACGTGTACACCCGTGGCGGATTCATGTTGATGTATGGCAAAACCAATACAATATTGTAAAGTAATTAACCTCCAATTAAAATAAGTAAATTTATATTAAAAATAAATTTAAAAAATAGAAGAGGTAATAATAGGCACATTTGTCTTATTCTCGGTCTGAGGTAAAAGTCAGTATTTCACTTAAATATATTATTGTAAGTTTTGACAAATGATTTATTGGAATAACGAAGTTTCCTTTCATTACTGGTTTGCTATAGTTTGTGATGAAAGCATATAGACTTCAAGTGCTTTTCATGCAGCTACTGAGTTAATTATATGCATTTTCTCCTTCATGCTATGATATGTTGATTTGTATTGATTAATTTTTGAATGTTAACCCAAGCATGCATTCCTAGAATAAATTCAGCATTTTTGTAGTGTAGTATCCTTTTTGAATATTGCTAAATTCAGTATTCTGATACTTTGCTTGGAATTTTTAAAATCTGTTTTCATGTAAAAGTTTACTTTCTTGGAACATGATTGTCAGCCTTTGGTATTAAAGGGTATGCTAGCCTCAAAATCATATTGGGAAATAACACCTCTTCATTGTTGTGATCTATCTCCCCCTACCCTAATTCTCTTTTCACCTGTGTCTAACTTCTATTAATCCCATTGATTGTGTTCTTAATTTCAGTTGTTACACTTTTTCCATTCTCCAGTTACCACTTGATCCCATTGTTTTACCATTGTATTTCATTGATTAATATTTTTACCTATTCATCCTGATTATTTTAATATCCATGTCTGAATATCTGGATATCCTATGTGAGTCTATTTTTAATACTTATTATTTGCCCTTGGTTATTAGTCATCTCAACTAATTCAGAAAAGCTCAACATTCAGAAAACGAAGATCATGGCATCTGGTCCCATCTCTTCATGGGAAATAGATGGGGAAACAGTGGAAACAGTGTCAGACTTTATTTTTCTGGGCTCCAAAATCACTGCAGATGGTGACTGCAGCCATGAAATTAAAAGACGCTTACTCCTTGGAAGGAAAGTTATGACCAACCTAGATAGCATATTGAAAAGCAGAGACATTCCTTTGCCAACAAAGGCTCGTCTAGTCAAGGCTATGGTTTTTCCAGTGGTCATGTATGGATGTGAGAGTTGGACTGTGAAGACGGCTGAGCGCCGAAGAATTGATGCTTTTGAACTGTGGTGTTGGAGAAGACTCTTGAGAGTCCCTTGGACTGCAAGGAGATCCAACCAGTCCATTCTGAAGGAGATCAGCCCTGGGATTGCTTTGGAAGGAATGATGCTAAAGCTGAAACTCCAGTACTTTGGCCACCTCATGCGAAGAGTTGACTCATTGGAAAAGACTCTGATGCTGGGAGGGATTGGGGGCAAGAGGAGAAGGGGACGACAGAGGATGAGATGGCTGGATGGCATCACTGACTCAATAGATGTGAGTCTGAGTGAACTCCGGGAGTTGGTGATGGACAGGGAGGCCTGGCTTGCTTTGATTCATGGGGTCGCAAAGAGTTGGACATGACTGCACAACTGATCTGATCTGATCTGATTAGTCATCTCATCTTTTTGTGTGTTTTGATAGTTTTTTGTGCTGAGAATTGACTTTGAAAAACTGTAGAAATAGTTTGAAACTCTAAAGTGTTCATTTTATATCAGCAAATTTGTTCACGAGAAACATAATTCAGATTTCAAGCTTCTTTCCTTGGATTTTCACTCTCTCTCCAATCCTAGAATTGAAAATTCCTTCTGTGTCAATGTTTTAAAGATTTTTAAAAAAATATTCAGTTTGTCTAGTTACTCTTAGAGAATTTTTCTAAAATTTGTTAGTATGCTATTGCCAGAAGGAGCACTGATTATGTTACTGGATTTTAATTTGTGTTTTCTTTATTTCAAAAGAGTTGAACATTTTTTAATAAGCTTATCAGCCACTGGGTATTTTCATTTATGCATGTTACTATTTATTCATTTTTTATTGATCTGTAGAAATTGTATTATCATATAGATTTTTATTCTTGTATTTTAAATTCTTTCGCTCTAGTTACAGTTCTTTTATTCTTAATTTGTTTTGATGAACTTAAGTATTTTTAATGTAATCATATTCACCAGTCTTTTCTTTTTTGAGCGTTTTATCTTATTTAGAAACTCTTTCCCTGTATCAGTATTATAAAGATATTCTTCTATATTTTTCTCTAATAATTAAAAATTTTTTTGTTAACTTTTGTCTTAATCCATGAGCATTTCATGTTTGTATGTGGAGTTAAGTAAAGATCCAATTTCATTTATTTCCATATGAATAAATATATGTCTATCATATATGTTTTTCATATGTTATAAACATACCATTTTATATTTTATAATATACCTTTTATTTTTTAATATTTATTATTTATTTGACTGGGCCAGGTCTTAGTTGGGGCACTGAGGATCTTTAGTTGAAGCATGTGAGATTTAGTTCCCTGACCAGGCATGGCACCCAGGCCCCCTGCACTGGGAACAAAGAGCCACTAGACAACAAGGGAAGTCCCTATAATATACCTTTTAATATAACACTACATAAATATACCTGGAGAAGGCAATGGCACCCCACTCCAGCACTCTTGCCTGGAAAATCCTATGGACAGAGGAGCCTCGTGCAATGCAGTCCATGGGGTCGAGAAGAGTCGGACACGACTGAGTGACTTCACTTTCACTTTTCACTTTCATGAATTGGAGAAGGAAATGGCAACCCACTCCAGTGTTCTTGCCTGGAGAATCCCAGGGATGGGGGAGCCTGGTGGGCTGCCATCTATGGGGTCGCACAAACTTGGACATGACTGAAGCGACATAGCAGCAGCAGCATAAATATACCACAGACTGTTTATCCACTCATCTAATTTAAATGATTAATTTAATTAATTAATTTAATCATCATCTAATTTAAATGATGGACTTTTAAATTGTTTCCAGTTGTTGCCTATTACAAATAAGGCAGTTGTAATATTCTTGTCCAGATTTTTTTGTGGACCTAAGTCATAATTTCTCTTAGGTAAATGCCTAGGAATGAAATTGCTGAGTCATAGAGTGTTTAACGTTTAAAAAAAGCTGCCAAAGTGTTTTCCCCAAAAGAGGTACCATTTACACAACTGTCTGCAGTGTATAAGAGTTCCAGTTGCTCCATATCCTTACCAATACTTGCAGTTGTTAGAAACTTTAACTTTAGCCATTTTATTGCTGTCCAGTGGTATCTCATTTGTCTTAATGTGCATTCCCCTGAAGGCTAATATGATGTTAAGTATTTTGTCATGTATTTATTAGCTATATATCTTCTTTTAGAAAGTACCTTTCCAGGTCTTCATTATGTTTTTTGATTGAATTGTCATCTTATTACTGAGTTTAAAAGGACTGACTATATTCTGGATTATATATTCTGGATATAAGGCCTCTGTCAGAGGCATGTGTTAATAATATTTTCCTCTAATATGTAGTTTGCCTTTTCATTTTCCTAATGGTGTCCTTTGAAGAGCAAAAAGTTTTAATTTCAATAACGCCCAGTGTATCACTTTTTGATTTACATTTAGTCTAAGAAATCTTTTCCTACTCTAAAGTGACAAAAATTTTATCCTGTATTTTATTCTAAAAATACTGTAGTTTTGGCTTACCTTTAGGCTTAAAGATCTATGAATTCTGGTTTATGGCTTGAGGTAGACATAATTTATTTTTAATATGACTGTCCAGTGTTCCCACCATATTTAATGAAAACAATTTTACTTTCCCATATAATTACCTTGAACGTGTCCGACTCTGTGCGACCCTATAGACAGCAGCCCACCAGCTCCCCAGTCCCTAGGATTCTCCAGGCAAGAACACTGGAGTGGGTTGCCATTTCCTTCTCCAATGCATGAAAGTGAAAAGTGAAAGTGAAGTCACTCAGTCGTGTCCGACTCTTAGCGACCCCATGGACTGCAGCCCACCAGGCTCCTCCACCCATGGGATTTTCCAGGCAAGAGTACTGGAGCGGGGTGCCATTGCCTTCTCCAAATTACCTTGAAACTTCTCCCAAAATTAAGTTTACCATAGGTATGTTAGTTTTTTCCCAGATTGTGTTACTTTTGTTAGTATTGTATTGTTATGATTATTGGAGCTTTATAATAGGCTTAAAATCAGATAGTGCAACTCTTCCAACTTTATTCCTTTTTTAGATCATTGATTAGGATGTCATTAAATCATTAACAAGTGTGACAGCATTGACATCTTAACAATACTGAATCTACCAGTCCATGAGCATGATATAGCTCACCAGCTCTCTTTAAATTTCTCTCAGCAGTGTGTAATAGTTTTCCGTGTAGAGATCCTGCACATCTTTCATGAGGTTTATCCTAGATATTGCAGTTGTTTTTAATACAATCACTTAACCTTTTTATAATAACTTTTAAATTATTTTAGAAGAGTTTTAGATTTATAGAAAAATTATAAAACTAGCACAAAGAGTTCCCATAAACCCCACACCCAGTTTGCCCTAATATTAGCTTCTTATTTTAATATGGTACATTTGTCACAATTAGTAAATCAAGACTGATGCATTATTGATAACTAAAATTTATGCTTCACTCTGGTTTCCTTAGTTTTGAACTAGTGTCTATTTTCTGTCACAGGATCTCATCCAGGTACTATATTATGTTTAGTTGTCATGTCTCCTTGGACTTCTCTTGGGAATTTACTTTCTACTATATTCATAATATTATGTTTTCTTTTTTCAAAATGGTTGAGGTATTAGATATTCATATGTCAAAGAGTAGAGTACATGTATCCTTTCAGACCATGTTTTCCTCTGGGTATATTTCCAGGAGTGGAATTGCAGGGTCATATGGTAGCTCTATTTTTAGTTTTTAAAGGAACTTCCATACTATTGTCCATAGTGGCTATACCAATTTATATTCCCACCAGTAGTGCAAAAGGGTTCCCTTCTCTCCACACCCTCTCTAGCATTTATTGTTTGTGAATTTTTTTGATGATAGCCATTTTGACTGATACGACATGGTATCTCATTATAGTTTTGGTTTTCATTTCTATAGTAATTATCAATGCTGAGCATCTTTTCATGTGCCTTTTGGCCATCTGTATATCGTCTTTGGAGAAATGTAGGTCTTCTGCCCAATCGGGTTGTTTTGATGATGGTAAGCTTCATGAGCTGTTTATAAATTTTAAAGACTAATCCCTTGTTGGTCACATCATTTGCAAATATTTTCTCCCAATCTGTGGGTTGTATTTTTGTTCTGTTTATTGTTTCCTTTGGTGTGCAAACACTTTTAAATTTCAGTAGGTTCAATTTGTTTATTTTTGTTTTTATTTCCTTTTTTCTGAAAAACAGACTGAAAAAGATATTGGTACAATTTATGTCAGAAAGTTTTCTGCCTATGTTTTCCTCTAGGAGATTTATAATGTCCAGTCTCACATTTAGGTCTTTAAACAATTTTGAGCTTATTTTTGTGTATGGTGTTAAAGAATGATATAATTTCATATTTTTACATGTATCTGCCTAGTTTCCCCACACCGTTTGTTGAAGAAATTGTCTTTCCAACATTGTGTGGATCTTGCCTCCATGCCATAGATTAATTAACCCTAGGTGTGTGGATTCATTTTTAGACTTTCTGTCCTATTCCCTTGATCTGTATTTCCATTTTTTTGTGCCAGTACCATAATGATTGATGACTATAGCTTTGTGGTATCAGCTGAAGTCAGGGAGCCTGAATCCTCCAGCTCTAGTTTTCTTTCTCAAAATTGCTTTGGGTATTTGGAGTCTTTTGTGTCTCCATACAGATTTTAAGATTTTTTTGGTCTAGTTCTGTGAAAAATACCATTGGTAATTTGATAGGGATTGCACTGAATCTGTAGATTGCCTTGCATAGTATGTAATTGTAATATGTACCATCTTTTGTAATATGGTACCTGATCTCATCTAGGTACCATATTATATTTAGTTATCATGTCTCCTTAGACTCCTCTTGAGAATTTACTTTTTAACTATGTTCATAATATTATGTTTCCTTTCTTCAAAATGGTAGATGTATTAGATACTCATTTGTCACAGAGTGGAGTTGGATGCCTACCTCACACCATGTACTCAAAATGCATCAGTGACATAAACATAAAAGCTAAAGTTACAAAATTCGTAGAAGACGACATAGGACTAAATCTCCATGAACTTTAATTTGACACATGGGCTCGTACATGACTGAGCAATGAGAGAAATAGTAGAGAAACTTGACTTTCATAAAATTAAAAGCTTTTGTTCATCAAAGGACATTATCAAGAAAGAGAAAAAGCAACCCACAGAATGGAATAAAGTAATTGCAAATCATATATTTTGTAGGGGTCTATAAAGAACTCAACTGTGTGTATCACAATAAACTGTGGGAAATTCTGAAAGAGATGGGAATACCAGACCACCTGATCTGCCTCTTGAGAAATTTGTATTCAGGTCAGGAAGCAACAGTTAGAACTGGACATGGAACAACAGACTGGTTCCAAATAGGAAAAGGAGTTCGTCAAGGCTGTATATTGTCACCCTGTTTATTTAACTTCTATGCAGAGTACATCATGAGAAACGCTGGACTGAAAGAAACACAAGCCGGAATCAAGATTGCTGGGAGAAATATCAGTAACCTCAGACATGCAGATGACACCACCCTTATGGCAGAAAGTGAAGAACTAAAAAGCCTCTTGATGAAAGTGAAAGTGGAGAGTGAAAAAGTTGGCTTAAAGCTCAACATTCAAAAAACGAAGATCATGGCATCCATTCCCATCACTTCATGGGAAATAGATGGGGAAACAGTGGAAACAGTGTCAGACTTTATTGTTTTGGGCTCCAAAATCACTGCAGATGGTGACTGCAGCCATGAAATTAAAAGACGCTTACTCCTTGGAAGGAAAGTTATGACCAACCTAGATAGCATATTCAGAAGCAGAGACATTACTTTGCCAACAAAGGTTCGTCTAGTCAAGGCTATGGTTTTTCCTGTGGTCATGTATGGATGTGAGAGTTGGACTGTGAAGGAGGCTGAGCACCGAAGAATTGATGCTTTTGAACTGTGGTGTTGGAGAAGACTCTGGAGAGTCCCTTGGACTGCAAGGAGATCCAGCCAGTCCATTCTGAAGGAGATCAGCCCTGGGATTGCTTTGGAAGCAATGATGCTAAAGCTGAAACTCCAGTACTTTGGCCACCTCATGCGAAGAGTTGACTCACTGGAAAAGATTCTGATGCTGGGAGGGATTGTGGGCAGGAGGAGAAGGGGACGACAGAGGATGAGATGGCTGGATGGCATCATTGACTCAATGGACGTGAGTCTGGGTGAACTCCGGGAGTTGGTGATGGACAGGGAGGCCTGGCGTGCCGTGATTCATGGGGTCGCAAAGAGTTGGACACGACTGAGTGACTGAACTGAACTGATAAAGAACTCTTAAGCTGAACAACAAAAAGATTTTTTAAAACTTATTTAAAAATAGGTAAAGGATTTGTCCAGACCTTTATCCAAAGAAGTAAAAATGGCCAACAGGCACATAAAAGGATGCTCCACATTGTTAGTCATGAGGGAAAACAAAATTAACAGTGAGGTATTACTTCATA
Source organism: Bos grunniens (assembly GCF_055505025.1). Classification (NCBI taxonomy): domain Eukaryota; kingdom Metazoa; phylum Chordata; class Mammalia; order Artiodactyla; family Bovidae; genus Bos; species Bos grunniens. The sequence continues at coordinate 37,038,386 of NC_141186.1, forward strand.
CCCACTGTGATGGCTGTAATGAAAAATATAAAAGATAACAATTTTCAGAAAAATATGGAGAAATCGAAACCCTCATACATTGCTGGTGGGAACATAAAGAGGTTTAGCCAGTTTGGAAAACAGTTTGACAATTCCTTAAAAAGGTAAATATAGAATTCCAGAAAAATAAATGACCTAATCAAAAAATGGGCCAAAGAACTAGACACTTCTCCAAAGAAGACATACAGATGGCTAACAAACACATGAAAAGATGCTCAACATCACTCGTTATCAGAGAAATGCAAATCAAAACCACTATGAGGTACCATTTCACGCCAGTCAGAATGGCTGCGATCCAAAAGTCTACAAGTAATAAATGCTGGAGAGGATGTGGAGAAAAGGGAACCCTCTTACACTGTTGGTGGGAATGCAAACTAGTACAGCGACTATGGAGAACAGTGTGGAGATTCCTTAAAAAACTGGAAATAGAACTGCCTTATGATCCAGCAATCCCACTGCTGGGCATACACACTGAGGAAACCAGAAGGGAAAGAGACACGTGTACCCCAGTGTTCATCACAGCCCCGTTTATAATAGCCAGGACATGGAAGCAACCTAGATGTCCGTCAGCAGATGAATGGATAAGAAAGCTGTGGTACATATAGACAATGGAGTATTACTCAGCCATTAAAAAGAATACATTTGAATCAGTTCTAATGAGGTGGATGAAACTGGAGCCTATTATACAGAGTGAAGTAAGCCAGAAAGAAAAACTCCAATACAGTATACTAACGCATATATATGGAATTTAGAAAGATGGTAACGATGACCCTGAATGCAAGACAGCAAAAGAGACACTGATGTATAGAACAGTCTTTTGGACTCTGTGGGAGAGGGAGAGGGTGGGATGATTTTGGAGAATGGCATTGAAATATGTATAATATCATATATGAAACGAGTCGCCAGTCCAGATTTGATGCACGGTACTGGATGCTTGGGGCTGGTGCACTGGGACGACCCAGAGGGATGGTTTGGGGAGGGAGGAGGGAGGAGGGTTCAGGATGGGGAACACATGTATGCCTGTGGCAGATTCATTTCGATATATGGCAGAAGCAATACAATATTGTAAAGTTAAAAAAAAAAAAAGTTAAATATAGAATTTCTTTATGACCTAGCAGTCCCACTCCAAGATGTATACCTTGGAGTGTATACCTTCAGTTCTTTTCAAAAGAATTGAAAAAATACTCAAACAAGTACCTATACATAGAAGTTCATGGCAGCACTATACACAATAGCCAAAAGGTGAAAAGAAGCCAAATGTCCATTAGCAGAAATGGACAAACCCAGTGTGATACATATATATATATATATATATATATATATATATATGTACAATGGAATGTTATTTGGCCTTTAAAAAGAGACAAGTACAACACAGTTAACTGTGTTGTTTCACAATAAACTGGAAAATTCTGAAAGAGATGGGAATACCAGACCACCTGACCTGCCTCTTCAGAAATCTGTATGCAGGTCGGAAAGCAGCAGTTAGAACTGGACATGGAACAACAGACTGGTTCCAAATTGGCAAGGGAGTATATCAAGGCTGTATATTGTCACCCTGTTTATTTAACATATATGCAGAGTACATCATGAGAAACGCTGGGCTGGAGGAAGCACAAGCTGGAATCAAGATTGCCGGGAGAAATATCAATAACCTCAGATATGCAGATGACACCACCCATATGGCAGAAAGTGAAGAAGAACTAAAGAGCCTCTTGATGAAAGTGAAAGAGGAGAGTGAAAAAGTTGGCCTAAAGCTCAACATTCAGAAAATGAAGATCATGGCATCCAGTCCCATCACTTCATGGCAAATAGATGGGGAAACAGTGGAAACAGTGTCAGACTTTATTTTTCTGGGCTCAGAAATCACTGCAGATGGTGATTGCAGCCATGAAATTAAAAGATGCTTACTCCTTGGAAGGAAAGTTACGACCAACCTAGACAGCATATTAAAAAGCAGAGACATTCCTTTGTCAACAAAGGTCCATCTAGTCAAGGCTATGGTTTTTGCAGTAGTCATGTATGGATGTGAGAGATGGACTGTGAAGAAACCTGAGTGCTGAAGAATTGATGCTTTTGAACTGTAGTGTTGGAGAAGACTCTTGAGAGTGCCTTGGACTTCAAGGTGATCCAACCAGTCCATCGTAAAAGAGATCAGTCCTGGGTGTTCATTGGAAGCACTGATGTTGAAGCTGAAACTCCAATACTTTGGCCACATGATGTGAAGAGCCAACTCATTTGAAAAGACCCTGATGCTGGAAAAGATTGAAGGCAGGAGAAGAAGGGGATGACAGAGGATGAGATGGTTGGATGGCATCACGGACTCGATGGACATGGGTTTGGGTGGACTGCAGGAGTTGGTGATGGACAGGGAGGCCTGGCGTGCTGTGGTTCATGGTGTCGCAGAGAGTCGGACACGACTGAGTGATAGAACTGAACTGAACTAAACTGAATCTCCCAATTTTGGAGAAAGATTCTTAGATAGCCATGTATTGTAAAGCATTTTATTGCTGTTTTCAGTTCAGATACCTCTTTTCTAATCTTTGTTTGGCCTTGCAGTGATTATTTTGCTTATAGTACCATAAATTCTTTAGTTTTAAGGTCTGATTTTCACAGTGATCACAGGGAATGTGTGTATTCTGTGCAGTGTCCAGCTTTACCCAGCCAGAACTTCATGGAGGGAAAGTGGAAGATAGAGTCTTTATTCAGTACATTGAATCAGAATAGTAGAATGAAAACACAACTTTTAGCTTTTTCTGGGTCAACATAACTTCAAAGTAGTAGAAATTTGGTATTTATTGGTTTCATTAGATGGGAGTTTATTAACCTTTTACAACCCATCCCCTTTGATAAACCTAAGTATCCCACATCAACCCGCAGAGTTCCTGAAACAGAGCCTTGGTTGGTCAGGGGAGGTGGGGAGAGCCTCACTTCTTCCTGCTTCTCACCATTCAGAGTCACTGAAGCCCAGAATTGAGACCCTACCTTCTGTAGATGACCACATGGCAACATTTGTCAAGCTTTACTTTCCCTCAGTTGTATTATAGAATTTGTAAGTTGCTTTTTAGTTTCCAGTTATTAAACTCCAGCATTGACTATGCTTTTATTAACCTTCTCATCCATTCCATCATCCTGCTCACAGAAGGGAGGTTCTGTTATGCCTCCCTAGAAAGAAATGTCCTGCAGTTGAGGACTACAAGTAGACCACACTTAGTAGTAGTTTTCAATCATTGCAGCTCTACTTTTTCCTTGAAAAATAATCTTCACTTATTGCAGCTCTACTTTTTCCTTGAAATGTTACTTTTGTCTAAATTCCTTAAGGTCACTTCTGAACCTCAGTTCCCTTCATAAATCTGTTATGAAAATTGGGGAATCATTTATATAAAGGGCTTGGCATAGTGTCTAGAATATAATAAGTGTTCAATGAATATTAGATAAAGTCAGTCAAAGCTGCTGTGTACAATTGTACAGGATGTGAACTACACAACTCCAGGGGCTGCAAATCAAACCACAAGGTAAAAGACAGTCCCTGGAATTGTGATATGCAGAAAACAGTAGATAAGTAGACAAAAGACATAGGCATATGGGTTACATTATATGTGTAATATTGTGTGTGTGTGTGTGTGTTCCCAATGATATCTGTGAATTGGCTAAGCAGAGGGTGTCTGATTTACTAAGACTCCTTCTCTGCTCCTGCTGTATAGTATCATCAGCAGAGCCAGGAAGTCCCAGGCAGCCAAGTATGCAGTCTTAGGCCAGCAGGATCAAATCCAAACCATCTCCCAAGCCAGCTCTTGAAAAGGAACAGCATTGGTGACACAAAACGAAAGGGAGTATAGAACTGAAGCATTCAGGAAGAACCACATGAGGTCTTCAGCAAACTGTCATTTTAAATATCGGTTGTTTAGATTGGGATTACCATGAGAGTAACACGCTGCCGTTATTGTGAAGACCAATGCCCAGAGGAGAGAAGCTCTATTTCTGTTTGTTTGGACTTGAAGTGAATGCCTGCCTTGCAGCCTGCGGGCTGTAAGTATTTCATAATCAGTGGATGCTGGATGCTTCAGTTACTGCTGGAGACGTGGGACCACAACAACAATAGGAAAAGATGGAACAACTTGAGGAAGCAGAGGCTTCATCACAGGCTCCCTGACCATGTGTTTTATGGCATGAAACACTCAAGGCAGAATGTGACATTAAAGAAAATAAAGGGAATCTATGACCAAATAAATATCAGTGTGAAGGATTCTTATTGAGCTACCTAGTTAGAGAAGCTCACATACCTGCAGTTAGTGAAAAGTGTATTTCCCAGATGCGGTACTCTATACCCAGACTAACCACGTGTAAAATGATATCACTCACTTCCCTTTCCTACTCACCTAATTTGTTGCTCCTCAATGGTTGGCAAGATTGGCCTTTCTTATCAGGATATACCTAAGCTGCTCAACTCCATTGCAAAGGACATGTATTGCTTACCTACTATGTGCTAGATAAACCAGTGTGAATAGGACAAAAATAGATTCCCCACTTCAAGGAGCACACTGTCCAGTCAGAAAAGCAAGAAAAGGAAAAGATTGCAAAATGGGAACTATGTACTCCAATAGGGATGCTAATATAGTTCTGCCAGAGTGATGGGCAGCAAGAAAGAAAGAGAAAATAAAACACTAAATGTCCAACTTACACTAAATTTACACTGAAGAACCTGATGACATCAAGAAATTTTGGATTAAAGCAGAATATTTAATCCAGGGCATCTCCAAGGGAGAGGCTCATTTGTTTGGAAAAAAATTGTGTTTTTCACTTACAAAGTAGTTATTTACTGTATCTATAGAGTAAAATCACTTTGTTTCAGTCATTGCACACATGATTAATTAGTCGATGAATTAGAAAATCATGCTTTAGTGGAATCTCATTTATCTAATGAGCTCAACTTATTGGGAGACAATGTGTCCAGATAATATCTTTTTAAAAATCTCTACCTGCCCCCCAGCATTATTCTCTATAAGAGGATCCTTTAATCCTTCAAAAGTCATCATCAGCTTCAAATGAGAGTAAGCAAAAATGGTTAAATTTGAGCCTGAGTAAATGACAGGTTATATTTTAAATAAAGATGTAGTTGAAAAGATAAGATTGGAAATTTAAAAATAAAGCTGCCAATTCCAGGTTTAGATAAGGATCTGAAAACATAGCTCCTTCTGTCCCCCCAGGACACTCATTGGTTTAGCCTGTTTTGCGGACTGTCTCTTGTTCTCAGCTATTGCTCCAAACAGTTCTAAGAATTCTGCGAATGATATATCCATATGCTCTCAGAACTTGCCACCTTTTGCCTGGACTGAGTGGCAGAACCTGGTTCCTTCCCTGTGAACTAAGTTTTGTACTTTGGATCTGAGGATGTCAAAGTGAGTCTTAGGAAATCAAACTATTAGCTGGCCACTTTAAATAAAAATGTTAATCTTTATCAAGTACCTACTGTCAAACCAGGTAGTTTTACTCATTTAGTTCTCAAAGTATAGCCAGATAAGAGTATCCTTAGGCCCATTTTTCAGATAAAGACACTAACTTGTGCAAGTCAGATGACCAAGAAATAGAGTAGGATTGAAAACCATGTCCGTTCACTTCTTGGAAACAATTAAGCAGGTGAAGGCAACAGAATTGAGATCCTGGTCTTTTTCACCCAAGGCCTGATCCCTAAAGAAAATAAACACTTTAACTGCTTTGAGTCCCTTCGAGATGCTACTTGGGAGGAGGCAATGGCACCCCACTCCAGTGCTCTTGCCTGGAAAATCCCACGGATGGAGGAGCCTGGGTAGGCTGCAGTCCGTGGGGTCGCTAAGAGTCACGACTGAGCAATTTCACTCTCACTTTTCACTTTCCTGCATTGGAGAAGGAAATGGCAACCCACTCCAGTGTTCTTGCCTGGAGAATCCCAGGGACGGTGGAGCCTGGTGGGCTGCCGTCTATGGGGTCGCACAGAGTCGGACACGACTGAAGCGACTTAGCAGCAGCGGAGATGCTACTTAATATAAAATATTTGCTTAGAAAAAGACTCTTCTGTTAAAAGATAACTAAGTCTCTCCACTACCATCTATAGGCTGTTCATTATATACAAGGTCTTATGCTGGGAAATAATGGGTACAGACTTGGGAGCTCCATGATTCATACTCTCAACTAAAATTGAAACAATCATAGGCCAGTGACTAGCTATCAACATATACACATGACAGAAGTGGGGCAGATTCATTTATTTAATTCAACAGATTTAATTATGACTGTTTCTGAATATCTGAGCCTGCATTTACTTACATGAAAAATAAGGACCAAAGTGTCCTTGCCTGCTTCCCTAGGCTGTTGCAAGGATTCATTTAAGGAATGTGTAAAATTGTTTGGATGATTATAAACTGCCCCACTACCACATGCTTCTTATTACACTGGGGCAATTCCACACAGAGGTTCAGATCTTCCAGAGTTTGCTTTCCTCTGCTGTGTAACTTAGGGCAATGTATACTCTGGTAATAAACCACTATCTCTCTCTAAATTTTTAAAAATTGAAGTGTATTTGATTTACAGTGTTGTGTTAGTTTCAAGTATATAGCAAAGTGATTCAGATATATATATATATACATAAAATACATATCTGATTCTTTGTGATCCCATGGACAGTAGCCTGCCAGAGTCCTTTGTTCATGGGATTTTCCAGGCAAGAATATTAGAGTGGGTTGCCATTTCCCCTCCAGGGTATCTTCCTGACCCAGGGATCAAACCTGCATCTCCTGCATTGGCAGGCAGATTCTTTACCACTAAGCCACCTGGGTGTGTGTATGTATATATATATATATATATATATATATACACACACACACACACACACACATACATATACATATATATATATATCTTTTATCAGATTCTTTTCCATTATATGTTATTAGAAGATATTGAATATAGTCCCTGTGCTCTACAGTAGGTCATTGTTGTTGATCTGTTTTATGTATAGCAGTGTGTGTGCATATGTTAATCCCAAACTCCTAATTTATCCATTCATTGTATCATTTTTTTAGATTCCACAGATAAGTGATATCATATGATATTTGTCTTTCTCTCTCTGACTTACTACACTTAGTATGATAATCTCTAGGTCGATCCATGTTGCTGCAAATGGCATTATTGCATTCTTTTTTATGGCTGAGTAATATCCCATTGTATATGTATACCACATCTTCTTTATCCATTCATCTGTCTGTGGACACTCAGGTTGCTTCCATGTCTTGGCTAGTGTAACTAGTGCTTTAGTGAACACTGAAATACACTCCTGTCTCTTAAGTTAACTTGACTGAATGTTTATTTCTTCACAGCAATAGTACATAATGCACACTATGGGCTCTGGATACAAATATAGCATCAAAACTATAATTTCTAAGATAAAATTCCCCAAGGTACAATGAAAAGAGGATGCATTTGAACATCCAATAGACTAAATCCTGGCTCTGCCACTCAATGGCATGAGACCTTGGGTATATCATTCAAACTCTGAACCTTGATTTCTTCACCCATAAAATGGGTATATTAATATCAGTCTCATAGAGTTGTCATAATAAATGACAGTATGCTATAGAGTCCTGGTATATTGGAACTGATCAGTTAAATCCTGTAAATGGAAGATTGGATATGCATGGCTCCCACCATTAATAAAACATAGCTCTCCATTTCCACTATCTCTTTAAACTTAATTCAGATTAGTGAAGGTAATCTTAAAGCTGCAGAGAATGGATAGGGAATGACTAGCTTTTGTCACCTCTTGCCTTCCCTGTCACCTTCTCTTTGTTAACTTCTGTCTCAGAGCAGGATAGAAAGGCTGGTATTTGGCCAGGCAACTTCAGCACTGGCAAAAAAGTAAAGCAATGGCTCTTTCAGATGGTCCCTTGTGAATGTGTCCTTAACTGTTAGGCCTCCAGGGGAGCACATCCAACTCTGCTTCTTCCTCTTGTTCTTCCCAGGCAGCCAAAAAGGTAGCACTTCCACACCAGTGCTCTCTCACATGTCCCAGATCTTACCCTTAGGAAATGCTCATGCGTCCATTCCCCAACATGCAGCACAGCAGCCTTCTCCCAGAGCTTGTACCAGAGCAGCTGGGCGACCCTTCTCTGGCCTTTGGTTTCCCTGGAAGGAGGCAGTCCCTGGGCTACAGGCCATTTTTGTTGGGATTCAGACCTTTTTGTTTGTTGATTCAGCCCTAAATCAGACATCAGTCATCTAAATCTCTCAAACACAGGGGACACATTTCAAGTTCTTCAACTGTGTCATGAAACCTCCCTCCAGCAGACTTCTGGTAAAACCAGAGGTCTGCAAACTTCTATAAAGATGAACCCTCCATTATTGTAGTGCCAAAGCAGCCATAGGCAATGTTATTTAAATATTGGGTGGGTGTCTTCAGTAGCATTTTACTTATGGACACTGAAATTTGAGTTACAATGAACTTTCATTGGTCACAAATTATTTATAATTCCCCAGCACATTTTACATTTGACAAATATAAAAGCCATTATGAACTCATGACTGTACCAAACCAAGCAGTAGACTAGATCTGACTTGCAGATTGTAGTTTCTTGACTCTGGGTTAGATGGTAGAATGCCTTCCCTTCCTCCAAAAACAAAAGAAAACCACAAACAAGATGAAGAGTCGCACAAGATGCAGGAACTCTCACCCAAAAAGCCTCTTTGTCAATCTGTTCACACAGTCTCACTCTCCACACTCTGGCCTCTTTTGATAACCTCAAAGGATGGGCTGGGGGAGGAATGGAGAGCAGTCTGTCAAAGAGTACTAGATCAGTTTATTGGACATGTTCTTTAAAAATCTTCATATACACATTTGTTTTACTTGCCTTGTTCTCTTGAATCTGTCATATTGACATCTCAAATGAAACAGACAAAAGTCTTTTCTCAAAACTTGTTGCAGTAGTCATTTCAGTCATTCTCATCATTACTGCTCAGAATCTACCATGAAGAGGCAAAGAAAGAAATACATTTGGATAAAATAAGTGGTGGAAATTGTTTTCTTATATTTCCGTGCTAAAGTTCTTGATTCATATTGATCAAGAGGAAGTACATTTGTTCTGTTTACCTAGCTAGGCATGTCTTCTCTGTTCTAGAAGTAAGTCTAAAGGGAAAGTCAGGGCATCTTTTTTTTCCTTTCATCGATTCAGTCATTGTTAGGAAAGTTGGCTTTGAGGAATGATGGGCTATCTTTCATGTTGTGGTTTTGTCCACAGGAACAGAATCTTGCACTAGCGTCAGTTGTCATAACTATTAATATTTATGGCACCTAGATATTTCAAGATAATGTTGACTGACTTTTGCACATTTTCAACAGTGAGTTGGTTTTATGTTTATTGAAGTAGCAAGTGTATATATACTCCTATGGAGGCCACTTTTACCATGCAGATTGCTTCAACACCAAGCATCTTTAAGCTTTGATTGTGTTTTTAACTTTGGAGACTGTAGGATTTACACTGAGGGAAAGGGAAACTCAAAGGGAAAATGATGAAGTCTGGGTTTTCTAAACCAACGTCCTTTTCCTTTTGAAAGTGTTACTCTGTTGTAATAAAGTCATAGTATAGCAAATGGATATTAATGTGCATCACATCAAGAGAACATTTTTACATAAATACTTGTCCTTTAGAGTTACATAAGGTCTGCCTTCTAACAAGTTCAAAGTACTGATGAAACATGTCCTTATTCATTGGCTCAACATCTCAGAGGATCAGGAGGGTACAGAAATAATTTTTCTTTCATTTTTCAGGTGACTAAATTGAGGCCAAGAGAGATTTTGGTGAAAATAAGAGCACACAACAGGTAAGAAAAGATTCAAATGTTACTTCACTTACAGACCACAAACTCTTACATAGGTGATGGTGAATATTCTTCAAAACAGAGCCATAGAACAACTTCTCATATGTAAATGTACTTAATGCAAAGCATTTTTAAGAATCTTATTAACATTCCAAACCTGTGAAGCAGTAATAATATTTTCTAGGTTAGAATCAGAATATTCAGACTCAGAAAGACCTAAGAGATCATAAAGTTCTGCTCATTCATTTTACATTAGAGAAAATGAGGGCCAGAGGGAATAAAAGATGTTCCCACGTTACCCAGCTAATTGGAGGCTGAAAGACCAGGTCTTCTGACATTCTGTGACCTTTTCACTGGATTCTGGATGGCAAATACATCCCTCATTTGGTGCCAGTAGCAGACATCAATAATCAATCACCCTACTCTGCCAAGCCTAGTCACAGTCATGCTAAACATATTCTAGGCAGTCATAACTAAAAATTAGTTAGAAATTAAACCTGTTTGTCATCCATGATATTAACATGCCTAATATAATTTTTAAAGCTTTTTATTGATAGGTGCATAGAATATAGCAGGCATGGTACCCATAGTATTTAATTGCAACCTCACAACAACTCTGTGCAGTTGGCACAATTACAGTTATGGAAAATGAAATTCAAGGAGAGTCACTCAAGGTCAAAGTAGTGACTTGTAGTCACTTAAAAGCTAGTTGGTAGCACACCAAAGATTTAAATGTAGGTCTTTAAAAAATGTACATGTATATTTAAATATATATATATATACACACACACATATATGAATATCACTTAAAGGTTCTCCATATCCCATCTTACTCCCTTTAATTATTTTTAATTTTTTAAAGAAAAATTGTAAATATTTCAAGTGTACAATATAATCTAATATACAAATATATTGTGAAATCATTACTATAGTTGAGATAATTAATGTATCTTCCCATCACAGTTATCACTTTTCTGAGTGAGGTGAGTGTACTGAATCTATTCTCTCAACATATTACCATAGTTCAGTACAGTATTATTAGGTATGGTCATCATTCTTTTATATTATATTTCTAGACTTACTCATCTGGCACAATTAACAAATTTATACTCTTTGACCAACATCTCCCCATTTTCCCTACCCCTCCCAGCTGCTAGTAACCATTGTTCTGCTCTCTGCTTCTATGATTTTGACCTTGTTTTTGAGTCCATGTATAAGTGAGACCATACTGAAATTTCGTTTCTGTGTCTGGCTTATTTCCCTTAGCATATTGTCATCCAGGTCCAAGTGGCAGGGTTTCCATCTTGTTCGTGGTTGTGTACTATTCCGTAATGGATGTGTATGCGTGTTGTTTCCGTGTCTTGGCTGTTGTGAATAATGCGGCAGTGAACACGGGTGTAGTATCTCTTTGATATACTGACTTCATAAAGTGTGAATTTGCTGGGTCATATGATGGTTCTGTTTATAATTTGAGGGGATATCACCATACTGGTTTCTGTAGCAGCTGTACCATGTACATCCCTACCAGTGATATACAAGGATTCCCTTTTCTCTACATCGTCAAAAACAGTGGTTATCTTGTGTCTTTTTGATAATAGCCATTTTTACAGGTGTGATGTGACATCTCATTTCGGTGTTGATTTGGATTTTCCTGATGATTAGTGATGTTCCACACCTTTCATATATCTATTGACCATTTATTTGCCTTCTTGTAAAAAATGTCTATTCAGGTCATTTGTCCATTTTTAAAATCAGGTTATTTTCTTGCTGTTGAGTTGTTTGAGTTCCCTTTGTATTTTGGATATTAACCCCTTATTATATGGTGGTGATATTGTTCAGTCTCTAAGTCGCATCTGACTCTTTGTGACCCCATGAACTGCAGCATACCAGGCTTCCCTGTCCTTCATATGTGTGGTTGGCAAATATGTTCTCCCATCTATAGGTTATCTCCTCACTCTGTTAATTGTTTCCTTGGCTGTTCAGAAGCTTTTTAATTTGATGCAGCCAATTTGTCTATTTTTTTTTATTGCCTGTGCTATGTAGCACACCCTTCCCCAAAAAATCGTTGCTCAGACCAATATCAAGGAGTTTTTCTGGTCTTACATTTAACCTCTCCATCCATTTTGATTTGATGTTTATATATGACATGAGATAAAACCCAATTTCTTTCTTCTGCATTGTATTACTCCTTTTTGAATACAACCTTTATCATCTTTTTTTTTTTTCCTCCTTCAGTTATCTTCACTTTGGAGAGGTGGGTTACTTTTTCCTTGGTGAATTTAACGGTAAGATCAGATGCTCCAAGTTCAATGAATTGGAAACGCAAAACAATTCCCTATCTTTGCAATCTCCATTCAGTTGTTAACTTGCTGCAGGTTAGAAATGGCCTTTTCTTGAAAGGCATATTTGGTGGAACAAATAAACTACCTTTTGTTAGGAATTTGCTGTGGCCCTCCCCCAGGTTCTACCCCCTCACCACATCTATTTCCAACTCCCTTACACAACTTCCTCTGCCTCCCTGTCCTCAAGTGAACATGAACAAATTCAGCCCTGCTGTGTCTGGCATTTTAAATGGAGCTGGGACCAGGCCAAAATAAAGTATTCCAGCTTCTTCTAGCAATTCACCAGCTAAAAGATTAAGAAGGATTTATAGCATTTTTCAGTTGTATGTAAATGCCACCAGGGTAGCTTAAGAGATGGGGCATACATTCGGAAATCTTTTGCCTTTATCTTGCTAAGTCAAATGGGAAAAAAACAAAATAAAGACCCAGGAGAATTAAATATTATACTGCCTATCTAGTTTTTTTAGCTGTCTCTAAATTAGTTAATGGTACATCCAAGTCTGTGCGAGTAAAGTCCATGAAAGATCACAACAATTTTGCTGGACACATCAGTTTATCTGGACACAGAAGTAAATCCACTGAGATGATCTTTCTTCATCAAACACGACCAGCCTCTGCCAACCTAGCTCAGCTCCTAGATGAGAACCTGGGAATTCCCTTGAATGCCTCATAATATTAGCACATGGTCTTAAGCCCACTTACTCACAAAAGGAACCCAGTTTTTAAACATTACTGGTCCTTCTCTGCAACTTCTATTCAAAGTCAAAGGAAATGCTGCTGCTAAGTCACTTCAGTCGTGTCTGACTCTGTGTGACCCCAGAGAGGGAAGCTCCTCCATCCCTGGGATTCTCCAAGCAAGAACACTGGAGTAGATAGCCATTTCCTTCTCCAACGCAGGAAAGTGAAAAGTGAAAGTGAAGTCGTTCAGTCATGCTTGACTGGAAGCGACCCCATGGACCACAGCCCACCAGGCTCCTCCGTCCATGGGATTTTCCAGGCAAGAGCACTGAAATGGGTTGCCATTGCCTTCGCCACAAAGGAAATAAATGGCCTTAAAAGATCCTCTTGAAAGAGTAAACTACATTTGTCTTCTAAGTAAAGAAGATGAAAACAAACACCCTTAGTGTTTGCAAATTGAGAACCAAGATTCTGATCCCTATGGCAGAAATGAAACACTTGGCCTGTTTCTGGACTGTATTTGAACAGTTTCAGCTGCCTGGTTGTACCTGGCTTCTTAGAAAGATAAACAGTCTCCAGGCCGCCAAGGGTGTTGGCTGTGATGGCTTGCTTTGCCAGTGTAAAAATGTAAGCTACCGAGAAGAGTTCATCCTATCCAAAGGCATAGGCTTTGTCAGCAAACAATTTATCCTGCATCTTGTTAATACTGAGAGGTATTTAATGTAAACTCTGGATTATTCAAGCATTGTGCGGCATTTAGAAACACAGCTGCACCTCCTGGTGTCCTGTTGAATTTCCCTTGTTGAGTCTCCATCGAAATAATGTAGCAGTAATGTGTTGGGAAGAAAAGGTAAATAGTTTTTGATTTCATAATTTATATACAGCTGTGTTTGTAAGCCCATGGTAGTCTGGGTAGGCGAATGCCGCTTTTGATTTTTCGGTTCAACTGTGTGGCTGCCATGATTCAAGAAGCACTGAGTCATGACAGACATTTTCAAGTGAAATTTGATCAGCATGGACAGCCAATCTAAATAATCAAAGTAGTTCATAGTAAGTGCCATAGGAACCTTATACTTATACTGACAGTGTATTAACTTAGAGAAGAGAGAGAGCCCTTCTATCTGCCTTCGATGATACTGAAAGACTCTCAGAGGATGGAACATGAAAGGTGGATACTAGGTGGCACTTCACTATGCAGAGATGACAGAGGAGACAGTTTAAGAGCCAGGCTTGATGTCTAACTGAATGTAAAGTATATGCCTGCACTTGCATCTGCATCTCCCTGGTTTTCTCCTGGCTTTTCTTTCTATACCAGAATATCCTTCCTACACTTTAAAATCTGTCCTAAATCCTAATTATAAGAATTCTGTCCTTGGGGGCAGTAATCATATATGTCTTCCATGACGTTTTACACACAATTATAATACCTGGTGTGTGCTTTGAGTTGAGTAAATATTTACTGAATTAAAACTCAGGCCACAGTCTACTACTTGTTCTCTCCACTCACAGCCTACCAACCACTCATCATTTGCCTCCCATCTGCTGCCATTCACCATGACTTAGACATAAGAAGTGATTCACACGTGTCTGATGGGGGGATGGATGGAGCAACTTGGTGATGTTGGTGACAGAACAGTGCCCACAGCTCTATAACATGCTCACCTTATAACAAGTATCATTGTGTGCAAGTTATTTGATTTTCAGACTAGAACTACAATGCCCAGGCATAGAGCTGACCCTTACGTGATGGAATCATCTCAACACTGTCAAGTCAGGACTACCACCCTCATCATGCTATAGGTGATAAAACTGAGGCTCAGAAAGGGGAAATCGCTTGCCCAATGTTCAGTGAGATTGTACACAAAGGAATGGGGAGTTGCACGTCTGCACATGTCACTTCAGAACTTGAGTTCTTAAGTCTGTTCAACAATGAAGCCTTTGTTTCATTCCATAGCAAACAGCAAATAGCATTCATTCATTCTTCTCCTAAGAACCCTCCTGACCCCATGTTGTGTAGAAAAAGAGGAGCAGAAGGAAAGTTGAGGGAAAAGGGTATAGACAAGGTGTCTCAGTCAAGGGTTGAAATTGGTTCATACATGCATAAATTTTCTCTGGGCTATTTTGTTGTTACCTGAATTGTTTCCCTACACCTCCAGTGGCTTAATGAATGAAACAGTGCAGGAAATGCAAGTTTCTTAAGTGAAGTCTAAATGGCAAAGTCAAAGCTTCTAGGTGGTATATTCCAGAATCATCTCCAAAGGACTTTTACTGTTGAATATGGTATTCCTGCCACTGCTCACCAACTTCTGAGCATATAATTAAGAAGTATCTTGAAAATGCCTTCCATCTCTCAGTGTCTGCTAGGGCTATAGTACTGCCAGCAGTGTGGTAAAAACAGCTTCAGTTCAGTTCAGTTCAGTCGCTCAGTCGTGTCCAACTCTTTGCGACCCCATGAATCGCATCACGCCAGGCCTCCCTGTCCATCACCAACTCCCGGAGTTCACTCAGACTCACGTCCATCAAGTTGGTGACGCCATCCAGTCATCTCATCCTCTGTCATCCCCTTTTCCTCCTGCCCCCAATCCCTCCCAGCATCAGAGTCTTTTCCAATGAGTCAACTCTTCGCATGAGGTGGCCAAAGTACTGGAGTTTCCATCATCCCTTCCAAAGAAATCCCAGGGCTGATCTCCTTCAGAATGGACTGGTTGGATCTCCTGGCAGTCCAAGGGACTCTCAAGAGTCTTCTCCAACACCACAGTTCAAAAGCATCAATTCTTCAGCGCTCAGCTTTCTTCACAGTCCAACCGTCACATCCATACATGACCACTGGAAAAACCATAGCCTTGACTTTGTTGGCAAAGTAATGTCTCAGCTTAGTGAATAACAAATCTTGGCCAGGTCAGCAGCCGATTGTGATTCCATCCCCTCTGGATACCCATTTCTTAGAACTGGACCATCTTCTGTTGATCTTTTCAGGTGAGGATTCAAATCCATACTGGCTGGTACCTTTGTTATGACTGAATAATGAATAAGAATTATCAGAACCAGAGAGCTGAATGCAAGGTCTGGCTCATACCTAAGAGAGAGAGAAAAGAGACAGGAAGGTTCAATTTACCTGTTACACCAGGCTTTGCTACAAATTCCTGCCTGGAATTAGAAGTTTAGGTTTTCAAGGTCTCTGTTTAGGGAGATGAGGATTTTAAAAGTCTTAAAGAAGGAATTTTCATAAATTTAAGTTTGGAAAATATTTAGTAACTTTACAAATAAAGGGAGTAAAAAATATGTCTCTTATCAAGATTTTTTTTTTTAATAAAGAGGAAATAAAGCCCAATGTATATTAAGGAATTACCTAATTCAGGTTGAAATTAAGAGATAGCTATTAATTATTTTGTAAAGATATATCTCACTTCCAAAAACAAACAGGAAACACATATTCTTTCCCTTCTTTCTCCCTCAGACCTCCCCTACCCAGTTCTGATCTATCTCTCTTTTTTTCCTTACATCTCTTTGATAGAATAACTATTAAAATTGCTTCTTGCAGTCTGACCTTCTTGCCAGGCAAAATCAATCTCTTGTGTTTCTCTGCATTTCCAATGGCCTTGCTGCATCACAGTGCATAGCAAGGAAAGTCACTTTGAGAAAAAAAGGACAATGAGATTCCTTGTATTAGGCCCAGTTCTTCTGTTACTATTAAATTAAACTGTTTATCCAATTACCGCCACTCACATTTCTGTCTGGAGGCTGAGGGGGTTGCACAAGCCAACTGGGAATATGGCCTCTTAAGCCTTCCATTTCCCATACTCCTTCCTACAATGCATTGTGGGAGAGGTAGCCTGAGTGAGAAAGGACCAGGTCCTCCCAGAACGGATGGGCCAGGAGGTTATGGGGGTATCCAGGGCCAACAGGGTACAGACTAGATGGCTTTGGACATTTATACTGACTTGCTTCCAAGGGGCTGAATATTTTGAGAAGTGGAGGAAGGGAGAATAGGGGGAAAGGAAGCAGTCCTATTTCAACCCGTTTTTTTCTACACTAGTGCACTGTGAGCTTCGAAAAATGGAAACCTGATCAGCCCCTGACCTGCTTACACTTTATGGACTCCTCTTGACTTCCAAAGAATCATAGTGTGGCCACAGTGTACTTCTCTGGTCTGGCCGTTCTTGTGGATCCCACACTCCAGCTGTCCCAGGACTCTGTGTGCTCTCTCTTATCTCCTCGTCTTGGCATGAGGAGTCCTGCCTTGGCCTCCCCTGACTTCTCAGGCTTGTTTGGTTAACTCCTCTGCATTCCTCCTGTCTCACCTCTGATATTGCCTTTCTCAGACCACCTCCTCAGATGCCATCACCACCGTCATATCTGGGACAGTTACTGTGGTCTCTGTCAGGGCTTGGAAAACTTTCTCTGAAGACATGCTCTGTGTTGCTCAGTCACTCAGTCACTCCAACTTTCTGCAGCCCATGGGCTGTAGCCTGCCAGGCTTTTCTGTCCATGGGATTCTCCAGGTAAGAATACTGGAATGGGTTGCCATTTTCTCCTCCAGGGGATCTTCCTGACCCAGGGATCAAACCCGTGTCTCTTGCATCTCATGTATTGCAGGCGGATTCTTTCCCACTGTGCCACCTGGGAAGCTACAGACAGTAAATATTTTAGGCTACTCTATCCTACCATTGATGCAGGAAAATGAGCTACTGTGTGTTCCAGTGAAATTTCATTGACCAAAATAGATGGTGGGCTAGACTTGGCCCGTGAGCTGTGTTTTGCCAATTCCTGATCTCAATCCCTAGAGTTTTTTAAGCTTCAGTCTATGATGACCTCAATCAGAAACCATTACCACCTAGGAGACAAGGACTAAGTCTTTTATCTCTGCATTCCCAGTGCCTAACACAAGGCCTAGAGCCTGCATGATGTGCAATGGTCTTTGAGAACAGGTATGATTGGATACAGGACTGGAGAAGGTCAAATCAGTCTATCATTCAATCTGCTATGACTGCTACACTTTTTCACAATAGGTCCTTTCTCACTAAGACAGAATAGAAAAAATTTTTTTTTTAATGTTTAAAGTTGTTTTTGAACTTTGCTGGTGAGGAAGAGAGATTAGTTAGTAGAAAGCTTGTCTTTCTGTGTCTTTGAAGGGGAAACAAGGACACGGGAAATGTCTTCCTCTCAATCTGTAGACCCTGAATAACTGGCTCTTCTAAAGATTCCAGATTATAACTGGTAAGCCTTCCAGCTCCCAGGAAGCTGACAGAATCTGTTGAGCCTCATTCCTTGGGCCTGCACACGAGGGCCATCAGTAGTCTGACCCATCTAATATCTCGCTGAGACACATTTCTGTCCATTGCATCCTGCCATGTTTCCAGCAAGCCTGGGCAGTTCCAAAGCAAGCATTTCTGGCTGTTTTTCTAAAGCAGTGACAACTAGCTGTGTTGTTTGAAAAGCCCTGGATATCTATGGGGAGTGAGGGAATTCCCTTCCCTCCCCTAGTAGTTCATAATCCAATGAACTTTAAAATACTCTAATTCCTCAACAACCATCACAAGAACAAAATCCATATCCTGCAGCTGTTTGAAGAGGTAGAAGGAAGCAAACATGGGGTTGGCAAAAGAGTGAACTTTTGTTCTTTTTTCCTGCCAAGTCCACACCCACTTTCTGCTAGTGTAAGTACCTTTGTTTTCATGGGGAGAAACTTCTCTTACCCTCTCTCAGTTCATGTGGTCTGAATGAGAGAAGAGCTCAGAGGTAAAGAATCTGCCTGCAAGGCAGGAGACCTCGGAGGTGCGGGTTCAGTCCCTGGGTTGGGAAGATCTCCTGGAACAGGAAATGACTACCCATTCCAGTATACTTGCCTGGAGAATCCCGTAGAGAGGCCTGGCAGGCTACAGTCCAAGAATGAGAGAGGACCAAATACTGTGGCGCATGGGTGCAGGCAATATTCGGGCCTTGCCAGTCTCTGTCTTTCATCTCCCAGTCCATAAAGACTGTCTCAGAGGAATGATGCCTCTAACTCAGGCCAGTCAGAACCACTCCTGCTCCTTCTTATGGGAATCCTGGGAAGACTCAAGTGAGTTGAGAGGATAATATATAAGTCGGGAGCAACTGACAGCCGCTTTGTCAACAGAGAGGGATGCAGAGCTGAGAGACAGTTCTGATGACTCTGCTTGAGGCCATTACCGAGCCCCAGCCAGAGCTTAACATCCCCCTGAAATTTTCAGGATAGTGATCCAATAAACTCCCATTTTTGCATAAGTTTGTTAGCATCAGGTTTCCATGTCTTGTGACTACAAGAATCCTAGTAGAAAAAAATGCTTACACACTCAAATCAAGTATCTCATCCTGATACCTTCTCTTGTGATAAGCAAGCGTGTAGGTGATGACCTACTTTCTTGCGCTGGGGCCTTTATAGACTTTAAGATGTATTGAAACAATTTAGGTTCATGAATTTAAATGCAGGAGGACTGGCCTCCACTGATGGCCAACATCTACTGGCCCAAGGTTAGACATGTCCCTTTCAGGTCATTATGAGTAAAGCTAGAAAAGGCCTCAGACCATATGATCTGGCCTTCTCATTTGGTAAAGGATGAAAGTGAGGCCCGTAGAGAGGAAACATGTTTACTGACACTGCATCTGTGGTTCAGAGGCTGAGGCAGCATTAGAATTTGTATCTCCTGACTCCCATCCCTTTATTCTACGAAGTTTCTGGCCCAGCTGTTGTAAGCTGTACTATTTTTCCACTGATGAGAGAATATGATGATTTCCTTGAAGAAAGATAGAGCCTGTACCCATGTGCTTTGTGAGGTGCCAAGTGAGGTGAAAAGAAAGCTGAACTTGGAGTTGGAAGAGGTATGTGTGACCTTGGGAAAGTCATTTGGTCCTTTGAAGATCTAGTTTCCCTGTTTCGGAAGATCAGATGTGGAATGAACCCTTTTAATGTCTCAGGATGTTATGATGATTGAGTGATAGCACGTGTATCAAAGTGTTTCCTATGCTGTCAAGTATGGCTCTCTGATTCATTCAACATATTATTGGAGGCCTATACTGTGCTCGGCACACATATGGCAGTTAGCAAACACTGATCCATGCTCAAATGAACCTTACATTTTACATAGGGAGACAGAACAAACAAAACAGAAATGTACTTTGCAGGTCAGAAGGGAGAAGTGTTATGGAGGGAAAAAAGCAAGAGAGAGGTACAGGGATACAGATGTACCTGACTGGACAGGGAAACCTCACTGAGGAGGTGACAGGTGAGCACCAGCCACCTAGGAGAGAAGAAGGACCAATCCTACAAGTGAGGGAAGACAACTCCTAGCAGAGCCAACAGTAATCATTTGAGTTCAGAGATGGAAGCCATCCAACCCTGCTTTGTACAAGCCATCTCCCTTCTGTGAAATCACGGTTTCTTTGAATGTATCCCAACCTCTTGTATCTACTTGGTCAGCTAATAAGCTGTGCTTAAATACATATCTGGTTGCATTTCCTGATGTAGCAAAAATAATGAATGGAGCAAAGAAAAAGAGACAGTTGAAGGCCCGGGAGGATAATTTGGCATACTCTCTCTTGAAGGAAATCTAGCTATATCATTTCTATCTTTCCCTACAGAATTTTTACTTCTAGGATCTCATACTAAGAAAATACTATAATTAAGGATGTATGCAATGACTTAGCTAAAAAAAATATTCATTTATCTCAGCCTATTTATAACAGTTCAACATTTGAAACATCCTAAAAATCCATCTGTGGAAACTGGCAGTAAAGTATGGTGTTTCCACCAGAAATTCCAGGAATGGCTCCATTTGGACTCACTTGCTTTATTAACCTATCCCTGTATTAGTCTCTGTTACTAATCATTGTTTAGTAAGGAGCAGTTCTATGGAACTGTTAAAAATGATACTGGATGCTTTTATCCATGTTTGTGAAAACACAATGCACTTAAAGTGGGTGCTTTTTATTTTGTTTGCATTTTATTGTCAGCAAAGTGTATTAAAACAGAAAACTAGTTGTTCTATTAACATGATAAATTTTTATTTGGGAAAAAATAAATGACAAAATGACTGTACTACATTATCTGACATATGCCATGTATGAGCTAAAGTAAAGCCCAGAATACTCCAAAATATTTTAACACATTTTCTGAGTAGTGGGCTTATAGATGATTTTGTTATGTTTTTATTAAGTTGTTTTTTTTTTTTTTTTTTGCTGGAAAAAGTAACACATGCTGGTTTCAAAAGATTACAATATAGAATATAGCAAATCTTATCTCCTTCAAATAACTACTTTTTTCACAGTTTCTGAAGTAGTCTTCAAAATTTTTGTTTGCATACATAAGCAAACATATGGGTATCTGGGGTTTTCATAGTATAAATGAGCTTTTTGAGACCACAAATAGAAGCAAACTAAGCTTGCTGTTGTGTACTTTGCTTCCCGCCCCCGCTTGAAAGTGAAAGTGAAAGTAGCTCAGTTGTATGCAACTCTTTGTGACCACATGGGCTATACAGTCCGTGGAATTCTCCAGGCCAGAATACTGGAGTGGGTAGCCATTCCCTTCTCCAGGGGATCTTCCCAGCCCATGGATCAAACCCAGGTCTCCCAGATTGCAGGCGGATTCTTTACCAGCTGAGCTACCAGGGAAGCCCCCTTTTCCCTTAATTCATCTTAAATATCACTCAACATCAGCACTTAGAAATCTGTGCCATCCTTTCCAATGATTACAAATTATTCCATTATAGAAATGGCCTGTAAACAAATCTCCCTGTAAATGAACATTGGGATGGTTTTAACTGTTTTGCAGATCTTACATGTTGACATTTGTCTTTCTTGAATGTGCCTCTTTGGGCACATAGGTAACTACATCTCCATGGTCAATGCCCAAAAATGGAACAGCTAGGTCCTAGGAGATACGTATCCTTATCGTCATTGCACATTCTTAGATTTAATATTTTCTAAAATTCCATGTTCCATAAATATTTCCAGAAAGTTTCTTAAAAATGTGTTTAAGAGCCTCCAGTCCTTTCAAAAATCTTCATTAAGTTCAAGTATTGTTCCTTTGACCCTGAGAGAGAAGGGGCCATGTGCTGGAGTTATTGCCATGCCCAAAGGACCCATTCTTATTAGGTTGCTGAATCTGAGAGGATGGTGCCTGGCATCTGCAACAACAGCCTCAATATATAGTCCATCTTATCATACCAGAAAATCTCAGGGCTCCTTCCCAATGATGTACACTTGTTTAATAAAGCAGCCAGCAAAGATGAGCTGCTGGCTGAAGCAAATGGAAATGTATGTCTGATATCTTTGGCATCAGAATGCCCAGAGAGAGGCAAAATGGCCAAAAATCCATAAAACTTTCATAGCCTATTAAGAGTGGCATGGCAGGCATGGTGGAGGCTAAGAACAGAAGAAGTAAACTTACTCAAAAAAGAAAGAAAAAAATGGTTGGACTGAAATTCCATTGAATTTATTGTTGGGATAGAAAAGCTTAAAGTTGTTATAGAATCTAATTGCCAAGCAATGTAAGCGAGCCAGAATTGAAGCAACATACAAGTGACAGACAGACACTTTTCATTGCAGCTGGCATCTCAGTAGAAATCTGTTAATTGCGTGTTCAGGGATAACATCAAGGAAAGGGCATTACAACAACTATCTAAATAGGATGAAATGAAAGCATATTTGGCATGTTTCCTTAAAGGACATAAGGGAAAATACTGGGAACTTTCTCCAAATGACAAGAGTTGAGTCTGCTTAGAACGTTCAGACGTGGGATTAACATAACGTGATCCAACTGATTATTTTCCATTCCTTGGTATGCTTCCTCAGCTGATAACCTTTTCTGGCTTGTTTAAAAATATATTGTTTTGCTTTGTGATTGCACCTCAAAAAATTGCTTGGTTTGCAGTATGTTTACATTTACACCAGAAACTAATCTGAGAAGATTAATTTACATGAGGAAATAACCCAGATATTGGATGAAATACATTTAGAAGCCAAGAAGTAGGGGAGTAGTAAAGGTTTCAAAACAGCTGATAGGGGGAAGAGCTTCATATTTGTGTATGTTTTCTACACTGTACACTGGCTACATGTAACTTTAAATAAAAATTAAAATTCAGTTCCTCAGTCACACTGGGCTTCCCTGGTGGCTCAGAAGTAAATAATCCACTTGCAATCCAGGAAATATGGGTTCATTCACAGGGTCAAGAAGGTCACCTGGAGAAGGAAATGGCAACCCACTTCAGTATTCTTACCCAGATTATCTCATAGACAGAGGAGCCTGGTGGGCTGCAGTCCATGGGGTTGCAAAGAGTCAGACAACACTGAGTGACTAAACAACAGCAGTCACACTAGTCACACTTTAAGTGCTCAAGAGCCTTATGTGGCTGCTGGTTCACATTTGGACAGTGAAGGTCTCGAACATGTCTTTCATCATAGGAAGTTCCACTCGACAGCACTGGATTAGACCTTGGAGATAATTCTCAGAGGCCACTCTTTGCCTGCCCAGTTTCCACTGGTTCCATCAGCCTTTCTGAATGGTACCACTAGTCAACTTTATCTTATTTTCTTGTTTTACATGTCACCTGGTAAAAAATAGGAACAGCAATCATTTGAATTGCTGGAAGCTCTTGGAGGACAAAGCTATCTTTTATACCTAAAAAACATCTGGAACATAGATGGTGTTCAGCAAATGTTTGTTGACTGACTGACTGATTTAACAAAGAGATGAAGGAAGGAAGAAAGCATCTTGTTTTAGAACAAAGTTTACTTTTATAGACAAAACAGCTTGTACATACCAAATCGTAAATTAGAGTTCAAGTGAGGAAATTGGACTTAAGAGAGTGTTGCTGTCAAGCCTTAGTATACCTTATTTAATGACACATCTGTTTTCCAAAGTCTTTCCAATATTAAAAACTACATCATTTCCCCCACAAGGAGAGGGAAATATATTGGCCCAGAATGCTACTTTGAGTCTACTTTTTTACCATCATCCTATTGATTTTGTTATTGTCAGTCATCTTCACTTCAGCATGCTTTCAAAAGAAGATATAATCTCCCTACTTCTAGATTGTAAGGTACCTGCTTCATGGTGCCATCTACGTTCAGTTCAGTTCAGGTCACTCGCTCAGTTGTGTCTGACTCTTTGCGACCCCATGAACTGTAGGATGCCAGGCCTCCCTGTCCATCACCAACTGCCGGAGTCTACCCAAATCCATGTCCATTGAGTCGGTGATGCCATCCAGCCATCTAATACTCTGTCATCCCCTTCTCTTCCTGCCCTCAGTCTTTCCCAGCATCAGGGTCTTTTCAAATGAGTCAGCTCTTTGCATCAGGTGGCCAAAGTATTGGAGTTTCAGTTTCAACATCACTCCTTCCAATGAACACCCAGGACTGATCTCCTTTAGGATGGACTGGTTGGATCTCCTTGCAGTCCAAGGGACTCTCAAGAGTCTTCTCCAACACTACAGTTCAAAAGCATCAATTGTTCGGTGCTCAGCTTTCTTTATAGTCCAACTCTCACATCCATACATGACTACTGGAAAAACCATAGCCTTGACTAGACAGACCTTTGTTGGCAAAGTAATGTCTCTGCTTTTTAATATGCTGTCTAGGTTGGTCATAACTTTCCTTCCAAGGAGTAAGCATCTTTTAATTTCATGGCTGCAGTCACCATCTGCTGTGATTTTGGAGCCCAGAAAAATAAAGTCAGCCACTGTGTTCACTGTTTCCCCATCTATTTGCCATGAAGTGATGGGACTGGATGCCATGATCTTAGTTTTCTGAATGTTGAGCTTTAGGCCAACTTTTTCACTCTCCTCTTTCACTTTCATCAGGAGGCTCTTTAGTTCTTCTTCACTTTCTGCCATAAGGGTGGTGTCATCTGCATATCTGAGGTTATTGATATTCTCCCGGCAATCTTGATTCCAGCTTGTGCTTCCTCCAGCCCAGCGTTTCTCATGATGTACTCTACATATAAGTTAAATAAGCAGGGTGACAGTATACAGCCTTGATATACTCCTTTGCCAATTTGGAACCAGTCTGTTGTTCCATGTCCAGTTCTGTTGCTTCCTGACCTGCATACAGGTTTCTCAAGAGGTAGGTCAGGTGGTCTGGTATTCCAATCTCTTTCAGAATTTTCCACAGTTTATTGTGATCCACACATTGAAAGGCTTTGATATAGTCAATAAAGCAGAAATAGATGTTTTTCTGGAACTCTCTTGCTTTTTCCATGATCCAGCAGATGTTGGCAATTTGATCTCTGGTTCCTCTGCCTTTTCTAAAACCAGCTTGAACATATGGAAGTTCATGGATCACATATTGCTGAAGCCTGGCTTGTAGAATTTTGAGCATTACTTTACTACGGCTGAGAGGAGCTACCCCATATCCAAGGTCAGGGGCAGTGGCCGAGAGGAGCTACCCCACGTCCAAGGCCATTTATGGAATCACTTTAATTGTATAAGAAAATGGTCTCTGAATCACTGTATTAGGCAGGCTGGATTTACAGTGCTATCCCTCATGTAGATAATCCCACACGTGGTCAATGGGCTGTCCTGGAAAGAGAGAAGCATGTGGTTCTGGAAGGAAAATAAGGCTTGCACTGTCCACACATGAATTTGACTTTTAGCGCTATCACCAGCACCTGTGCATGTTATCAAGCTCAGTGCCTTTCACTTTGATGTAGCCCATTTTGGAGAATCATTGTTAACACTCAAAATAATGGCAGCAATTAACTTGTGCCTTCAGAAGTGACAACATTGTTGTTGTTCAGACTCAGTCGTGTCCGACTGTCTGAGGCCCCATGGACTGCAGCACACCAAGCTTCCCTGACCTTCACCATTTCCTGGAGCTTGCTCAAACTCATGTCCATTGAGTCAGGGATGCCATCCAACCATCTTGTCCTCTGTCGTCCCCTTCTCCTGCCTTCAATCTTTCCCAGCATCAGGGTCTTTCCTAATGAGTCAGCTCTTTGCATCAAATGGCCAGAGTATTGGAGCTTCAGCTTCAGCATCAGTCCTTCCAATGAATATTCAGGATTAATTTCCTTCAGGATTGACTGATTGGATCTCCTTGCAGTCCAAGGGACTCTCAAGAGTCTTCTCCAACACCACAGTTCAAAAACATCAATTCTCTGGAGATCAGCCTTTTTTATGGTCTAGCTCTCACATCCGTACATGACTATTTGAAAAACCATAGCTTTGACTAGACGGACCTTTGCCAGCAAAGTAATGTCTCTGCTTTTTAATATGCTGTCTGGGATTGTTATAGCTTTTCTTCCAAGGATCAAGACTGACCCAAAGAAGGTCCTTAATTACTGAAAGCTACTCTTAAAATTGTGATTGATAAATAACTTGGATCAAAGAACATGGCCTTCCTCATGTGAACTTTTTTTCTAACTTTATCCTTAAATTTAAAGTGCCAACTTACTTTGGGATGTACCCATTTCCAACCACTGTATGAAACCATCAACTTTATTTGTCTCTTATCCACTGTTTCTCCTTAGACTGAATAGTAGGATGTGGTAGGAAAATTCTGAGGTGGCCGCCATGATTCTTACCCCCTAGTGTTACTCCTGTGATTACATGGTAAAAGGGATTTTGTAGATGTGATTACGGTTACTAATCAGTTGACCTTGAAATAGGGAAATTATCTTAAAGGGCCTAACCCAAAGTCAGTGAGTTTTTCAAAAATAGAGAGTTTTCTTCAGAAAATTCAGTTTCCTTCAGGTTTGTCAGATAGGTTCAAAGTGTGAACAGGATTGGATGCAAGACAGAAATTCTGTTTCTAGTTTTGAAGTTGGAGTTGATGATATGGAAAAGGGCCTGGGATATGCCTGTAGGAGCTGAGAGCCCATCCCCAGATGACAGTGCACAAGAAAAAGGTGACCTTGGTTCTTCAAAACTGGATTTTGCCAACAACTGGAAAATCTTGGAAGTAGGTTCTTCTCAGAGTCCCCAGATAAGACCCCAGTCTGGCTGATACCTTGATTTTAGCCTTGTGAAACTGTAAGTAGAGGACCTCTCTGAGACTTCTGATCTATAGAACTGTGAGCAAACAAATAAGTGTTAAGAAAGTTGCTGGTATTTTGTTAAATAGCAATAGAAAACCAATATATGGGAGGTGGATATGAGACTCTGGGAGAAGGAACCAGATAACAGCAGCCTGGGGCTGGCTTCAGAAGTGAGTTAGGAGAGAAGGGAAGACACTGAGGGAAAGAGGGCATAAAAATGATGTTGTAAACTTTACACGGTAAAAGACATGAAAGTGCCAAGAGGCAAACAGGAGAAGGATTGCTTTAGACATCCCTAAGGGGAAAAAGAAAATGAAAACAGCATTCCTTGTTTTATAATATACAGAGGGATAGACATGTAGACACAGTTAAGAACACCTTTTGAATATGAAGACAACCATTTACAAGCCAAGGACAGAAACCTGGAATAGATCTTTGCCTCTAAGATCTTGGGAGAAAGCAGCCATACTGACGTATTGATTTTGGACTCCTGGTCTCCAGAACTGTGAGATAGTACACTTCATTGTCTCAGCTACCCAATCTGTGGCATTTTTTTATGCGGCCCTAGAAGACTAATACCAAAATCTGTTTTTGTTTGCTATGGATGCTGTAACAAAGTATCACAGACTCCCTGTGTTGAACAATAAATGTACTATCATACAGTTCTGAAAACAGGAATCCAAAATCAAGGTTGGCAAGGGGAGCTCCTTGTGTGGGCTGGGAGGGAAGAATCTGTTCCCGGCGTCTCCTCTTGGCTTGTAGACAACCGTCTTCTTCCTAGGTCTGTACACATTGTCTTGGCTCCATTCATGTCTGTGTTCAGATTTCTCCTTTTCCTACTGACGCCAGCATAATGGTTTAGGGCCCCTCACAATGACTTCATTTTAACTTGATTACCTCTGTAAAGACCCCATATTCAAATAAGGTCATATTCTAGGATATTAGGGGTTACAGTGTAATCATTTGAGTAACAAAATTTTAAGGGTAATACGTCACCTTTAAAAATATTGTTGGCTATACATGAAGGCTGTGGTGGGCAGAGCCTCATACTGAGATGCTGTGACCTAAAGCCAGTCCTCATAGTTCTGACTCTGTGACCTGAAGTGACATCACCTGTCCATATCTGCGCCCCATCTTTAAAACAATATCCTAACACTTAAATATGTTATTATATTTTGTCTTATGTCATTCTGTACTTACTGTAGTTCTGTACTTAAAACTATGTAGAAATGGGGCAACTTAATCCAATGATAGTTGAATATACACCCTCTCTGGGCCAAGCACTCAGTCAGGTCACAAGAACACAGAATGGGTCTGTAATAGCACTTGACCTCAAGAAGTTCTCAATCTAGTGGACTCCAGGTGACATATTTTTTAATTGGCAAATCAAAGAAAGCCCACCTGTTAACTGTGGAAACTAGGTGTATATTACATCTCCTTCTAACTCTAAACTCATTGCATGAATTTAGAATGATTCTAAGTCTTCAAAGATGAGGAGAATTGGAAACATAGCGGAACTATAAGAGTAGAAAGCCAACAAAAATGTATCTTCCCTCTCCTCCTCTATTCTGTCTTCCTCTAATACTCAGAATTATTCCAGGCAGAATTTGTCTAAGAAAAACCATCTCCAAGAGCAAAAGGCAAGGGAGAAATGTCCAGTTCCCTCAGCAGTGGCACTATGAGGAATTTCTTTTGTCTTTGTACCTTACATGTCAGCATAATGGAACCACTTGTATCAAAATGACGTTGAGAAAAATATATTTTTAAGATCTCCATAGTGAACATCTGGATTTCACTGGTGACTCAGATGATAAAGAATCTGCCTGCAATGCAGGAAACCCAGGTTCTATCTCTGTGTCAGAAAGATCCCCTGGGGAAGAAAAGGCAACTCACTCCAGTATTCTTGCCTGGAGAATACCTGGTGGGCAACAGTCCATGGGGTTGCAAAAAGTCAGACACGACTGAGTGACTAACACTAACTAACTAACAGTAGTGAACATAAAAACTACAAGCCACCCGAATATAATAACACCAATTGTGACTTTACCCTTGGTGCAGGAAAGTTTAAAGGCAGATCCTAAGCAGACACATAAATAAGAGCCAAATAACGATTGTAGAAGATCAAGGTTATATTTAGAGCTAAAAGGGCTGAAATCTGCCTTGGACATTTCTAATGTCTGCTAACAGAAGGTAAGTGATCTATGTCTTAGTTACAGACTTGAAGCTATACTGGCTCCATTAAAGAGTAATTTGGGAAATAATAGTGATGATGATAATGTTAATGAAATAGTAACAGCGCTCATCTCTGACCTTGGCTAGGTTATGGTTCCAGCCATCTTCCTCCAAGCTCAACCATTTAGCTTGCGCTAGCTTTCAACTGCTCCTCACCACAGCATCTGTATTCATTCTCAGAGCTGACGGGCAACCTCCTACCTTTGAACTGAGTAAATAAACAAGACAATGAGCCCTTCAGTGAATGCCCACCCAGGGTTATTGTAAAGAGTTTTGGCCATCTGTCCTAAAACTGCAGACAGATTTAAGATGCCTTTGCCATTTAATGGAAATCCATGTTGAACAGGAAAACTTATTGGGACCAGTGATTCTAAAATAATAAATACAAAAGGCATGGAAGTCAAGTCCAAACTCACACCAAACTGCCTGGCGGGTTTCAGAACAAATCAAAACATACAGCCTTCTACAGGAGCAAATGTAGAGAAAAACCACCAAACTCTTGTCTTCCTAGCCCAGCTATTTATAAATACTCTTGTAGCCAAGGTTTAGTTTTTAGCTCATTCTCATGCTCATGTCTACAGTTATTTGAAAGTAAAAACAAAAAATTGTGTGTGTGTGTGCTCAATGGTGTCCGATTCTTTGCGGTCCCATGGACTTTAGCCCGCCAGACTCCTCCGTCCATGGAATTTTCCAACAAGAATACTGGAGCGGGTTGCCATTTCCTACTCCAAAAGAACCCACATCTCTTGCGTCTCCTGCATTGACAGGTGGATTCTTTACCACCGCACCACCTGGGAAGCCTCCAAACTTTTCACCGATGCATGTAGTCAAACCCAGGGTTGATTTTTTTCACTGCCTAAGAAAAAATCTGGGGTTAGAAGTTTAGAAATAATTTGAGTGGCAGTCAGTTCAGGAATGAGAAATGCTACACAGTCTTGGCTAAGTCTGAGTAGCAGAGAAATGCACAATTCACCCTTTCTTATCTCCCTTTTATATTCCTGAGTGACTTCATTTTTCCTGTGGTAAGATTTTTTATTTTGAATTGCGTATTCAAACTCCTTACTGTCAACATAACTCCTTACTGTCACATGCTCTTCATCTTCTATCAAAGGTTGGAAAAAGTACCAAATACACCCTGCACAGCTGTATTTGCCAATAATTTCTGGATCCATTTGGGGCTGATCTCATTCTTACCCTCCCTCCAGCACCCATCAAAGTAACGATGGTTACTCTCTAGAGACACTGGTATGAATAGTAATGTGCTACAGTGAGGAGTTTTTGCTTCTCTCTGATTAATAGGTATTCAGGAATCATAGTTCTTTCATTGTTTTCTTTAGATTGGGGAAATCCTGGTGCATAGGATTGGAATCTGGGCAGAAAGAAGAGAGCTTCTCAGATCATGGTAGAAAGAATCTCCAGACTTCACTTTTCTTGTATAGTTTCATCTAACAGATGGTATAACTGGATTGTTGAGAGCTTGGACTTGGGGTCAGACCAAGGGACTGAATTCTTGTTTGGTGAAGAGGGGAAGTCACTTAACCTGTTCTCAGGCTCTGTTCCCTCACCAGAAGATAGGAATAATATTAACACTAATACCTAGGAGTAGGGTGAGGTTTAATTACCATAAAACTGGAAGAGGTATTAGCAATGTACCAGCCAAGCTATAGACAGCTCTGCTCATCAGATACTATCAGAATGATTAGAACAGAATTTGGTCTGTTCCCAAAGTCAGCTTTTCAATCCACCTGTGGCTAACTGGACATTAAAAGGAGGGGTCAGAGGACAGTTTCTCATTGTTCAGAGAAGGAGGGGGAATTTCACTTCTAATACAGACATACTAGGGATTCCCAAGAGGCCCAGTGGTAAAGAATCCACTGGCCAATTCAGGAAACACAGAAGATGGGAATTCGATCTTTGGGTGAGGAAGATCCCCTGGGGTAGGAAATGGCAACCTGCTTCAGTATTCTTGCCTGGAAAATTCCATGGACAGAGGATCCTGACAGGGCTACAATCCATGGGGTTGCAAAGAGTTGGACACGACTGAGCACACATGCACAGACACGATAAAGAAAACACATGGGCACATAGGTGTGAAAACAATCATGAACTTGCTCTCCTGGAGTGAACTGATAGCTGATAATGGTGTTTACAACTTTAGAGTCATACTTTGAAAAGGGAATGTTGGATAAATTCTAGTCGCTATCTCAGATTTTCAAATGGGATCATGCTAGTACACTGCTTCTCAAAGCCTGATGCCTGCAGCAGCAGCAGCACAGAACTTATCAATTAAGCAAATGCCTAGGCCCTACCTTTGATGTAATAAATCAAAAATTATGAGAGTGGAGGCCAGGAATTTGTGTTTAAGAACCCCATTTGAATATGATACCTGTTAGAGAACTCTTATTTTCTCTACATATGTGGATCCCTTTTACTGGTAATCTTTAACAACAGTCCTTACTTTTCTAATCTTACTGTTGGCAGGATGAGATTGAGCCGTCTTTGAAAAGCAGTTTTTAAAGTAAGTGTGCATAAATACATATATACAATGAAATACTTGTTTTAGTCACCAAGTCGTATCTGACTCCTCCACGACCCCATGGACTGTAGTCCGCCAGGCTCTCTTGTGGATTCTTTACTGTGGATCCCAGTAAAGAATCCTCCCGCCAAGCAAGAGACTCAGGTTCGATCCCTGGGTTGGGATGGTGCCCTGGAGAAGAGAATGGCTACCCACTCTAGTATTCTTGCCTGGGAAGTTCCATGGACAGGGGAGCCTGGCAGACTACAGTCCAGGGGGTCACAAAGAGTTGGACAAAACTGAGCATGTGATTAAGCACATTTTCAGATGTCCACAGAGTAGAAGTGATTGGTTCTTAACACATTATTGACTGGGAGATTTTGGTAGAAACTAATTTCTGGTGGCCAGCGATTTGTTACAAAAGTAAATGTTGAAATGTCAAAAGACATTAATACATCTCTGGTCATAAGCTGTTAAAAAGTGAAAGCATTAGTCACTCAGTCATGTCCGACTCAAATCAGCCATCTTACTGTGGAGAGATCTTCTAGATGTGGTGCTAAATGCAGTTCAATAAACTTAGTAATATGTTTACTCACCTAAGGTATCCTTACTTTGTTAGAGATTAGTACTACAAATTAGTGGAGTATAGACTTTTAGTCCCTACAAACACTGTAGCTGAGAATAAAAAAATCGTGAAGTAAGAGGTGTTATCTGCCTACTCTCAAGGTCTGAAATAAGCACCAATGTCAAAGTTGAGAAGTGTGGAGTGCAAACTTTCCCCACTAGACTGGATTAGTGGGATGCCTGAGGAAAGCACGGCTGCAGTGAACTTGGTTTTTGCATCTTCAGTGTCAATTCTACCTGTGTCCCATCAGGTAGCAGCCATAGCATCAGATTTGCTTCACTCCCAGCTTTAGGGATGGGCCCCCAATGAATGAAAGGCAGGATTACACTCTGCCCCTTACCACAGTGATGGGTTTGGAAACCCAGTCTGGCCAGTTAGAACAGGCATTCCCCTGTTCACAGGGATTGAGGTAGTCCAAGCAGGGGGATTTCTGTTAGGATACAGAAACTCCAGTCAGAATGGCTGCGATCCAAAAGTCTACAAATAATAAATGCTGGAGAGGGTGTGGAGAAAAGGGAACCCTCTTACACTGTTGGTGGGAATGCAAACTAGTACAGCCACTATGGAGAACAGTGTGGAGATTCCTTAAAAAACTGGAAATAGAACTACCTTATGATCCAGCAATCCCACTGCTGGGCATACACACTGAGGAAACCAGAAGGGAAAGAGACACGTGTACCCCAATGTTCATCGCAGTACTGTTTATAATAGCCAGGACATGGAAGCAACCTAGATGTCCGTCAGCAGATGAATGGATAAGAAAGCTATGGTACATATACACAATGGAGTATTACTCAGCCATTAAAAAGAATACATTTGAATCAGTTCTAATGAGGTGGATGAAACTGGAGCCTATTATACAGAGTGAAGTAAGCCAGAAGGAAAAACATAAATACAGTATACTAACGCATATATATGGAATTTAGAAAGATGGTAACAATAACCCTGTATACGAGACAGCAAAAGAGACACTGATGTATAGAACAGTCTTATGGACTCTGTGGGAGAGGGAGAGGGTGGGAAGATTTGGGAGAGTGACATTGAAACATGTAGAATATCATGTAAGAAACAAGTTGCCAGTCCAGGTTCGATGCGCGATACTGGATGCTTGGGGCTGGTGCACTGGGACGACCCAGAGGGATGGTGTGGGGAGGGAGGAGGGAGGAGGGTTCAGGATAGGGAACACATGTATGCCTGTGGCGGATTCATTTTGATATTTGGCAAAACTAATACAATTATGTAAAGTTTAAAAATAAAATAAAATTTAAAAGAAAAAAAAAAAAGGATACAGAAACTCCTGTCAACAGTGTGTGAGGTTGGGAGCCATGCTGGGTGGTCAGCTACAGACAAGGCTGACACATAGGACCATGAATGTCAGTTGCTATTATTATCAATATTATTCTTCCTGTTACATTTACATGAAGAGAATAAGATGTCTAAAAGAACTTCTGTACAGGGTGACCTAGAAGAAAGAAATAACTTGTGGCAGAGATAGTTTCCAAGAAAAAAAGAATCAAAGAAACATGAGCAGGAAATGACTATCTCTAGGTCTTATTGTGAAACACATACACAAACACCTTGAGATATTAACTGGTGAGTAACATCCCATTGCCTCCCAAAAGGGGAGGATCAGATAAGCCTTCAAGAAGAAATGAAGCCCTTGAGGTGAGATCCAAATAATCTAGACAAAGAGTAGAAGGAAAGAACCCTGTAGACATATGCACAGATGCCATAACAAGTGGAAATGAATATTAGGACCTGAGAAAAAAGCCAGAGAAACTGAAGAAGAGCAAGAATGGTATAACATGGTACAACACCTCCAGGGACACAGATGCTAAAAATGACCATGGAGTGGCTCTCGTGGATTGAAGTGGCTCAGAGGGGTGAGAATTAGATCAACAGGTCTTCCAGGCCATGTTAAATGTTGTGGCCTTAAGAGCAGTGAAATGCTGCAAGTTGATAGGCACATGTGGTACTAGGATATCGATGGCAGGTTCTCAATCATAGCTATTAGAAAAGATGTGATGACTTCACAGCACTCCATCCTCTTAGAGTCCAAGAGTTCCTGCTATGACTGTGATAATATTACAGGCCAATGGAGGAAGATAAGAAACAAATTAGCTTCCAGGCTTGGGAAGCAGAAAACAGACCTACACTTCAAAATCTGATGCTTATCCTCCTTGGTACCCAGGCCATGCCATAGAAGTAAGTTGGGAGTGAGTCCCATCTGATGGAAACAAACTTTCCCCACTGGAATTTCCCCTCTAAGGCTCTAGTCCATAGGCCTGCAGCTAGCAAGCTAACCCAGTGATATATCATCTAACAAATCCATGTAATTTACTATCCTCAGTGACTGTTTTCCTCAACTGTTAGATAAGCCTTCATTTTTCTTGACATATTCATGTTTCTAAAACTAAGGCAGGCCTCAGAATCATTATATACATTTAATGTACAATTTCTTTTTTCTCTTTCCCCCATTAAAAAAAGCTGATGATAAAAGATACCTTATTTCACCAAGGAAATGTCACAGATTTGATGCTCATGATTCTTACTCTCTCTTCATTTTAATAACACTACACTTCTAATTTTTCTCACTGGAACATAATTGCTCGCTTCATTTTTTTCCATTTTCCACTAAGCAGTGAGCTCCTTTAAGGACATAAATTGTTTTATTCATCTTCGTATTTAATATATTTCTTGCCCCTTCCAGTAAATGGTACCTACTAGGACCTGGCACATAGTAGGATTTGAATATTTGTCGAATTAACGAATGAACCAGTAAGTGAAGAAATAAATAATAGCATACATATGATTCAAGGGTATCTCTAAAGGTCCCTTGGCAGAAAAAAAAAAGTACAGATTTATTTTCTTATCTATAATCTGGGTTGAACCTGGAAAACCCAGCATTTTTTTTAGTATATACAATGAACCAGGCTCTGTGTGAGCTTTACATGCAATGTCTCATTTAATTTTCAAACGAACTCTCAGTTGATGGCATTGTTCTCTTAACCACTTAACTAGCATGTAAAGTGAGACAGCAAGCATTTGCCCCGAAGTAACCCATTTGTAAACCGAATCACCATTTCTTAGCTCTGCCAAGCTTACTCCACTGTCTGCCTTCCTAGCCAGTACACTGAAATATTTTAAACATACCCTTTCCAGGTTTGAAATTGGGAATAGAGTCCTCTGAAAGTCTACTGTTTGCATCCTTTCCAATCCTTTGGTAGTAATGTTGCTATCTGCAGTTGTCAGGAACACTTTAGGATAAGGAAAGAGCATTTCCAATTCCTTTGTTGCAGGAGACTCAGTTCAAGAAAAGATGCTTATGTTAATAGAATCATCTGTATATTTTCCATTTTCCTCTACTAAGGGAATTTCTTTTATCTTATTTCAAGTGGTTGAGGTTTAGCCTCACATTTCAACTTTGAATATAGAAATGCATTCTTGCTAAATCAGACATCTCTTTTTCTTTGGAAAGAAAGGTAGAAAGGATTGCAAGATACCATAATGGGATGATGATGGTGCAAAATATTCAGTTTAGATTAACTTCAGTGAGGAGGTACAGTTGTATATTTAGACATGACAAATGATATTCCTTGAAATATGTTGTATTATGAACTGCTTATTTTCTCTCATGCTTTTCCTTTTCTCTGTAGATAGAAACCTCTGATTTTTAGCTGGGTATTTGGCCGCCCAAAACAAAGTCTATACTTACAGAGTTGGGACTGTGTGTCTAAATTCTGGCCAACACTCTGAAATGCAAGTTATAATGTGGCAACTTGAAGAATCTTCATGAAAAGTATGCTGCTGTGCTTGCTTTGCTCCATCTTCTTCAATTCTTCTTTGCTGCTGGCTGGAGTTGTATTGTGTTTTCTGCTCTGCTTATTCGTTCAGTATAGGTACTCAATACAAATGAACACCAAAGGCTAAAAGGTTGGACCGCAAAAGTAGCAAAAGGATCCTGGGGTCCACAATTCTGACGAACCAGAGGAGCTGGAGGACCAAGCAATGATGGCATTCTCTACAACACACAGACACACAAAGCTTGTGTCCTAGAAGAACTGACCCCAATTTAAGTCAAATCCTTCCATCAAATAGCACCA
The DNA here is from genome assembly GCF_055505025.1 of Bos grunniens. Lineage (NCBI taxonomy): Eukaryota > Metazoa > Chordata > Mammalia > Artiodactyla > Bovidae > Bos > Bos grunniens. The sequence continues at coordinate 37,074,756 of NC_141186.1, forward strand.
GAACTGACCTTCCTGAGTCCCAGCAAATGATTGTTTCCCCAGCAATGTCCAACAGAACAATAGCCCATGATAAAGGCCATTGGGCACTGTGTTGGCGTTCATTGGAAGAACCAGCCTCTCAGCTTCAGGGAAAGGCTTTTGATAGTGATGATTTCCATGGCAAAGGAGAGTGAGCCCAGGGTCACCCCAGCTGAGACCAATCTCTGAATGTGACTCCCATTTCCCAGCAAAGGCCTCAGGAAGACCAATTGCCCCCATGTCCTTTTGCCAGTCTTTGCTGGTAATGCCATAAAATCCAAACAAACATGTCCTTTCCAGAAAGGTTACCCAGTTCATGCCAAGGAAATGGCCATCGTGTGTTTCCTTTCAAGTCACCCCTGTTTCTCTCCAAGGGTGGAAATAAAACACTTTGAAAGTCTGAGAACATTCAAAATAAGCCATCATTTAGAAATAACGACTGCTCGTGCTGTGCACATAAATAAAAATCCATACTAACCTCAAACACGTTTATAAGGTCATTGTGAAGAGTTTGCCTTTTCTCTATAAATGTCCAGAAAGATTAATTAAGAACAGGATGACTCATCCATCTAGATTGATTAAATGTTTCTTTAAGGGTCAAACTGAAAACAAAGCCTAGATACATTAACATACAATGTGCCCACAGTGATTAGTCTATTTATTTTACTTGCTGACAATATTTCTGGAATTAAGTCATTGTTAATCTTTGTCTGGAGGGAGCGACAGGACCACCCTATTCCCCAGCCATCTTCCCCTACCTCCCAGACTAGCATTCTCTCTCCAAACGTGCAGGGTCCTTTAGAGCTTGGTAAGGGACCACGACAGCACAGAATACAGGGAGTGCTATTAAAGTTTCATCCCAAATTCAGCCCAATGCTTCCCTCATTAGCTCTGAACAACATCTCTGCCCTTTCAGAATTTCTTCTCCTTTTTTATACCCTTTGCATCAGGACACATTTGCTAAAAAACCTTTTGGGAAGTATGGCACCCCACTCCAGTACTCTTGCCTGGAAAATTCCATGGACGGAGGAGCCTGGTAGGCTACAGTCCATGGGGTCGCTGGAGTCAGACATGACTGAGCGCCTTCACTTTCACTTTTCACTTTTCACTTTCATGCATTGGAGAAGGAAATGGCAACCCACTCCAGTGTTCTTGCCTGGAGAATCCCAGGGACAGGGGACCCTGGTGGGCTGCCATCTCTGGGGTCGCACTGAGTCGGACATGACTGAAGCGACTTAGCAGCAGCAGCAGCATCCTCTTTGCAAAAACAAAGCATTAATTATATGGTATTATCTAGGCCTAAAGAGTAATAGTTAACATTGGGTGGTAACCATGCGTAATAATATACTGTATTGCTTGCATTTGTTCTTTATTTCTATTAATATTCACAAAAAGTCTGAAAAGAGTTCTGAGGATTTAAGTATTCACATCCCCGTCTCACTAGTTAGTGAAACGGGGATACAGAGAAAAGTGTTTGGCTGTGTTCACCACTCTAGAAGTATCCAAAAAAACAGACTGAAGTGTGTGAATAGCTCAGTACATTGGATGGCAAACCCTGCTCTTAGCTCTTGGGCCACGTTGTATCACAAGTGCCATGTTGAATCTGTCATTTCTGCTTAGGACTCTTGAGCCCTCATGTACGCAGTTGAAGACTGAGAATAAACTTTCTCCCCTGAGTTGTATCACAATCCACGTCTCTGGGAGCAGCTAAATCTCATGGTGTGCCCCAGACATATTTGTTGACAGTTTGAGCACAAATTATGTTGGTTAACATTCCTTTGGCTGCTCCTTGGTGATGGTGGCCAATTCTCTGGTACTTATCTAAGCCACGTTTATTAATATAACTGCTAGGAGGTTTTTAGAGCCGATCATACTTCTAGACTGACCACATGGTTCTAAAAAGAGTCTACCAACACAGCCATAAAGAAAACAAAGCACTCTGAGTGGAAAGTAAAAGGAACCAGAATGCAATCTTCCTCATCAAAGTGATGCAAGATTGGGTCTGGTGGGCTCAGCATACCACAACTGTTCTGGAGTGGTTAGTTCCCCTCTCTGAGCATCAGTTTTTCTATCTGTAGAAGGGGTATATTAACTTAAAAGGTAGTTGAGAATATTACATGAAATAATGAAGGCAAAGCATGGTGGCTATCTAATAAATGCTCAGTCAATAAGAACTATAATTGTTACTGCTCTCTGACTTATATTCTTTTTTTTTTTTACTTACGTTCTGTGTAACATAATGATGATGATCATTGCTAGCCATCTCTTTAAGATTATCTATATGGCAAGCACCATTCTAAGCACATTATATAAGTTAGCTTATTTAATGCTCACAATAGTTCTGAGTGCTTTTGTATTCCCATTTTATAGATGGATATGTTGAGGTCCAGAGAGCAGGATTTATTTGCCCAAAGTCACCTTGCCAGTTATTCTCTATTGAAACAGGCACTTTAGCTCCATAACACACTCTTTTAATCGTCCTGCTCCATCGGAAGTGGTTACACAGCCACAAAGCCAGTGGATTACAACATGAACTATTGAAACAGAAGAGGCAGGGTAATTTAGCCTCCAGGACTAGGCGTGTATCTCCACTTTTCCTGATTTTTCCTCCTCCCCTCCCCCATTTGCATGTTTAAGCAAACACATAGCTAAGGAGAAAACAGGAGAGGTTTGTTCCACCAAAGTTACTGCTCAAGTGGAGCCTCTCAGCAGTTTTAAAGATAAAACGATGATGTCATGGTTATTAAGACAACAAGGAAAAAATAGTAGAAAAGTACCATGAAAGTAAAAGTGCTACAGGCAACAAACAGTGGCTCTGGCTCTGCATTTCTCCAATTCAGACCATTGCCCAGGCTCACTCTCCCCATAAGAGAAGCTGCTATCCTACATCCCTGTCCCCTCCTCACTTCTAATCACCAACCTCCTACTGACTCTTCCATTCACCCAGCTGATTCCTACTCATCCATCAATTCCAGCTTAGACCTCACCTTCTCCAGAAGGCCTTTGTGGATCCCCTGCCCAGCCCCATCCAACAGGATTAAAGGGCTTTGGAGCTCCTATAGCATCTATCATGATTCAGTAAGTGCAGTGGCCTATAAGCTCTATGTGGGCAGCATCTGACTCCAACAGATATTCTTTTGTGTCCCCAAAGTCTAGCATTTTGTCTGAGATATAAGTAGATACCTCAGTAAACATATGCTGTGTGCCTTTGAAAATCACAAAGCATGCCACTTCTTTTAAGGTTTAGAATCAGGTGATACAGTTCTTGAAAATGAATTTTTTCATGACTCGAAAGGGATATACACAATTGCAGAAAAGTAACAGCCAGTGTCTTTTCTTAGGTCACTCTACTCAATGATTTGGAAACCTAGACAAAGTTTAACAGTACTTATTACTGGAACATTCTTCCCTAAAGGATGCCTAAACCCTCTTCCTGTCATTTAAACTCATTCCTCTTCATTCGGTTCCCTGTGGAGGTAATTCTCAGGGGGTTCATGATAATTATGATATTTCCTTTTAGCTTTGTCTTCTCTGGATTAATAACCTCAGCTGCTTAAATTTTTCCCTATAAAAATCTATTAATAATCTTTATTGCTTTCCCACTTCTCCATACTACTCATATCTTAATGCATATTGTTAAATCTCATAAAGAAAGAAAATAACTTTCAGGTTCATATTCTTTTTTTTTTTTAATTTTAATTTATTTTTAAACTTTACAATATTGTATTAATTTTGCCAAATATCGAAATGAATCTGCCACAGGTATACCCGCGTTCCCCATCCTTAACCCTCCTCCCTCCTCCCTCCCCTACCCTCCCTCTGGGTCGTCCCAGTGCACCAGCCCCAAGCATCCAGTACCGTGCATCAAACCTATTCTTATCTTTGTTTTCCGAGGACTTAAATAAAAGAAAAACAGTGATTATATCTACGAAGTAAAGAGTAAGATACGGATTTAAACAATGGTCATCTAGTCTCAGGCTACCTTTTTTCCCTGTTTTCCTCTTTGAAGCATGCTCTGTTTTCTACAAACTTCTAGAAGCCAGAAATGATGTGAAGCCCGTGGTTTAGTATAAGCATACACTTTAAGACATTAGAAATCATTCCACATTTTCCAAAATGGTCCCTTTTCAAGTATTTGGACCTGTTTTCCCATAAGTAGAACTTGTGTTATATCTGTTTTCTAATTTGAAGATTAAGAAATGTGTTCAACCCACATATGGCATAGAATCTCTAGGTAATGATGTTACTATCAGTAGGAAACACAGATTGCAGCCTCCTTCCATAAAGGTGCTATGCTAGCCATTCAGAATCATTTTCTCTTTTAGTCATTTAAAGCATCTTTATGAGATAGATATTCTTTCATCCCCATTTTACAGATAAGGAAACTGAGGCTCAGAAAAAACATATAAACTCACACATCAGTAGGTGGCAGAGCAGGGACTCCAAAAGCTGTGTCTGACAGTGCACTCATAAGCTCTAAGCACTTTGCTGAAGGCTCTAAAAGTATTGATTTTGCGGATTTGTGTGTCTGTTTTTGTAAATGACCTGATCCACTGTCATGCACACAGTATTTTTATAATAATGCTTCGATTTTTCTTTTGACATAGGGAAGCAGTACCTTTTACAGTCTGTTGACAATACTCTAATTGGTTCAGGTACTTTGGAGCATCTATTCATTGGGGCATCTGGCCACAGCTGGGAGCAACCACATCTGGCAGCACCCAGGGGTATTGAAGATGTGTATATTGTAGGGCCCAGCCATGATTCCCTAGGCACTATGGCAAATATCAATACCACTGGTCAGTTCCCTCCACAGCCCTATGCTGTCCAGAAACTTTCTTGTAATTTGCTGACAGATGAACCACATGACCTTGTTCTAGCGAATGGAGTGTAAATGTAAATCACTGAGTAGGTCTTATTTGAAGACTTGTTTAAAGGGGTAATATGACTGAAGTGAAGTGAAGTGAAGTTGCTCAGTCGTGTCCAACTCTTTGCGACTCCGTGGACTGTAGCCCACCAGGCTCCTCCGTCCATGGGATTCTCCAAGCAAGAATACTGGCGTGGGTTGCCATTTCCTTCTCCAGGGGATCTTCCCGACCCAGGGATCGAACCCAGGTCTCCCGCATTGCAGGCAGACGCTTTAACATCTGAGCCACCTAAGGAGGTAATATGACTAGAGTACTTTATATACTTCCTGATTGGAGCATGACACAATCTCTGGAATTGCTGTAACTATGTTGTGGTTATAAAACAGCAAACCTGTGGATAAAAGTGCACTCTAAGAATGGCAAAGCAGAGAGATGAAACAAACCTGGATAGCTTTGGCATCAGTCAACCAGCCTGGCAGCCCAGGAATACCTCCCTCCAGGCTTGTGGCAATGTTAGAAACAATAACCTCCTCTGCCACCCAATTCAGGGATTCCCTGATGGCTCAGTGATAAGGAATCTGCCTGCAATGCAGGAGACTCAGGTTCAATCCCTGGATCAGGAAGATCCCTGGAGAAGGAAATGGCAACCCACTCTAATATTCTTACCTGGGAAATCCCATGGACAGAGGAGCCTGGGGGACAGAGGAGTCCATGGGGTCACAAAAGAGTTGGACATGACTTAGCTACCAAACAACAAACCACCAATTCACTTTACCAGAGTTCTCTAGAGAAACTCACACATACACGAGATGACATACACAGACATAATACATATCAAAAAAATAATAGATACATAGCATATTCTTGCAATGATACATGGCAATTAAAAAGGCGTAAACTAGATCTATTGGAGAAGGCAGTGGCACCCCACTCCAGTACTCTTGCCTGGAAAATCCCATGGATGGAGGAGCCTGGTGGGCTGCAGTCCATGGGGTCGCACAGAGTTGGACACGACTGAGCTACTTCACTTTCACTTTTCACTTTCATGCATTGGAGAAGGAAATGGCAACCCACTCCAGTGTTCTTGCCTGGAGAATCCTAGGGACAGGGGAGCCTGGTGGGCTGCCGTCTGTGGGGTCGCACAGAGTCAGACACGACTGAAGCGATGTAGCAGCAGCAGCAGCAAACTAGATCTATATATATCCACATTATTCTTTTTTATTTTATTGAAATACAGTTGATGGCACTAGTGGTAAAGAACCTACCTGCCGATGCAGGAGACATGAAAGACACGGGTTCGATCCCTGGGTCAGGAGCTCCCCTGGAGGAGGGCATATGAATCCACTCCAATATTCTTGCCTGGAGAATCCCATGGACAGAAGAACCTGGCGTGCTACCCTAGTCATAGGGTAAGAAAAAGTCAGACACGACTGAAGCAACTCAGCATGTACACATGGTTGAAATACAAATTGTGTTTGTTTCTGGTATACAGAAAAGTGATTCAGTTATACATGTAAAATATATGTGTGTGTGTGTGTTACAGTTTGCATCTGTGAATCCCAAACTGTGATGATGAAAGTGGCATCTCCTGCATGGGCAGACAGATTCTTTACCACTGAGCTACCAGGTAAGCCCCATTTCCATATATACTGAAAGTATCATGACATGAATGTGAAGGAACACACCAACTTTAGGGTGGGAGAAGGAATCAAATTGGGAAAGTGGCACAGAAGCACTTGAGCAGAACCTGCAGTACTTTATTTCATAAAAGTAATTTAAGTCATGTATGACTATAATATGGCATTTGTTAAATTTGGGTGTGGATCCATAGGTATTTGCTACATATATGCTGCTGCTGCTGCTAAGTCACTTCAGTCGTGTCCGACTCTGTGCGACCCCATAGACAGAAGCCGACCAGGTTCCCCTGTCCCTGGGATTCTCCAGGCAAGAACACTGGAGTGGGTTGCCATTTCCTTCTCCAATGCATGAAAGTGAAAAGTGAAAGGAAAGTCGCTCAGTCATGTCCGACTCTTAGCAACTCCATGGACTGCAGCCTACCAGGCTCCTCCATCCATGGGATTTTCCAGGCAAGAGTACTGGAGTGGGGTGCCATTGCCTTCTCCATGCTACATATATATTTTTCTATAAATTTTAAATGTTATATATTTTTTAAAAACTAGATGAAGAAAAGGAAAGAGATTGTTTCAAGAACCAGTATTTATATAAAATTACTCTGTCAAGTGTAAGGTGACATGGAAAGCCATGTGCTTTATTATTATATTTACCATCATCCAGGGTCACAAAGAGTCGGGACACAACTGAGCGACTTCACTTTCACTTTTCACTTTCATGCATTGGAGCAGGAAATGGCAACCCACTCCAATGTTCTTGCCTGGAGAATCCCAGGGACGGGGGAGCCTGGTGGGCTGCTGTCTATGGGGTTGCACGGAGTTGGACACAACTGAAGTGACTTAGCAGCAGCAGCAGGACCGCTGTGTTGAGGAATAAACTTTCCATGAACCCTGAGGAAAGGACAGGATGAGAAGATTTAGGTAGATGGTAGAGCTGAATAAGTACTATGAACTGAACTGTCTCCCCAAAGTGTACATTGAAACCCTAACACACTCAGTGTGACTGTATTTAGAGACAGGGCCATTAAAAAGGTAATTAAGCTTAAATCTGGTCATAAGCCTAGTGGCTCAGATGATAAATTTGAATGCCTGCAATGCAGGAGACCCAGGTTTGATCCCTGGGTCAGGAAAATCCCCTGGAGAAGGGAATGGCTACCCACTGCAGTATTCTTGCCTGGAGAATCCCATGGACAGAGGAGTCTGGCAGGCTACAGTCTAAGGGGTCACAAAGAGTTGGCCACGACTGAGTGACTAACACCTTTAGAGTGGGACACTAATCTAATAGTACTGATGTTCTCATAAGAAGAAGTAGAGTCACCAAGAGCACACTCAATGTGGAGAAAAAGCTATATTATGGCATAGTGAGAACGTGGTTGTCTGCAACCTAAGGAGAAAGACCTCAGGAGAAACCAGACCTAACAACACCTTGATCTTTCTGTGAAAAATACATTTCTGTTTAAGTCTATAGTATTCTGTTAAAGCTTCCCTCGATGGCTCAGTGGGTAAAGAATATGCCTGCAGTGCAGGAGACACAGGAGACATAGGTTCATCCCCTAGGTCAGGAAGATGGGGAGGAGGAAATGGCAACCCATTCCAGTATTCTTGCCTGGAAAATTCCACGGACAGAGGAGCCTGGCTGGCTATAGTCCATGGAGTCACAAAGAGTCAGACATGACCAAGCACATGGCACATACCATATTATGTTATGGCAGCAAGAGCAGCTTAATACAGGATGTATGTCCAGAACTGTGGTTCTCAATAGTGGATGACGCTATATAAATGGGCACATATAAGTTATTGGTTGGGGGAGGGTAATGGTTGGTGGTCACAAAGCTGAGGAGCACAGGAGCCATTTAATGGGCAGTGGCCAGAGAGGCAAAACTTTTTGCAGTTACTACAGTCCTCACAACAAAAAAAAATTCTGCATCCCAAATGTCTTTAAAATATCCCATAAGCATTTAGAAGAGGAGAAAACTGTGTACACTTACCTAAAGCTAGGTAAAAATGCAAAAATAAAAAATGTGGGGCTGTTTGGTCAGGTAGTATCATACAGTGAATTTCCATAAAAGTAACTACTATGAAGACTAAAGGAGGATTGTATTTTGTTTCCTTCAGAACTTTGCCAAAAGGTACTCATCAGTACTGTGGAAAATTCTTTTGTTAACAGTAATGCTAATGATATCTGTATTGTCTACCTGACCTATCCTTATCAGTCTTCATTCATAGCCATCGTATCTGCTAGGAGTCTGCAAAGTCCACTGAGCTGGCCAAATCCAACCTGCCACCTGTTTTTGTACATAAAGTTATATGGGACACAACCGTGCTCATCCATTTCTGTATTATCTATGGCTGCTTTTTCAGTAAAAAAGCTGAATTGAGAATGGCTCGCAAAGCTTAAATATTAACTATCTGACCCTTTATAGAAATGCTGGCAATCCCCTGCTATAAACCTGATTCTGTATCTCATATTGGCATCCATTACTTCAATACATGATCTAATTTAATCCTAGAATATTTACCTACTGAAACATGCATGATTTTGTTATCCAACTTCTTCTTTAAGTTCTAGCAATTATAGTTAATTCATCATGTAATTTGAAGATGTGCGGATATCTCTGTATCTGTGACATTCACTTCAGGAAAGAAATGGAATTCATTTCAGTAAAGAAGGAGAAGCATTTCTAAATAATCTCAAAGATTGAAAATCTACTCTAGACCTAAAAGAACAAAGACCATGAAGAATGAAGGAGTTATGTGACCAAGAAAAACTTGAAAACAAGCACCACGCTGAAGATGAACTGACCTTCAGTTCAGTTCAGTTCAGTCGCTCAGTCTTGTCCGACTCTTTGTGACCCCATGAATTGCAGCATGCCAGGCCTCCCTGTCCATCACCAGCTCCTGGAGTTCACCCAAACTCATGTCCGTTGAGCTGGTGATGCCATCCAGCCATCTCATCCTGTGTCGTCTCCTTCTCCTCCTGCCCCCAATCCCTCTCAGCATCAGAGTCAACTCCAATGAGTCAACTCCTCAAACTGACTTTAAGCTCCAGGAAAGAGGCTGTTGTGTTTATCTGTACATCCCTTACTCAGGAACTGGTACACTGGACTCAGTAAATACTTGGCTGAATGTTCCCATGAACGAAGGGATGGATGAGGCATATAAATGATTGAAGGACAAAGGACTGGAATAGGGAGCTTCCTTTCTCAAGAGGTCTTCAAACAGAAGTTCGGTCATTTGCCAGGTATTTTATAGCAGGTATTCCATCATACAAGGACTTAACCAAGTGGACCAGAGAACTCTCTAAGTCTCTAAAACTCCACTCCTGAAGCTGAAATCCAATATTTCAAAGATGCAAAGTTCATTATTTGGAGCAGCAAAAGCCTTTCAGATTTTAGACTGAATCTAAAATTGTCAAAGATCTGCCCAGCCTCCTGACCTCATCCCTCAACTAGTTATGTGAGATAGTAGGTAGAGTGTGGTAGTGAAGTATACAGGATCTGGAGTTAAATAGGTTTAGGTTGGAGGGTAGACTGTGGGAAAAGATGAACAGCAAAATTCCTCTCATCCTTGAGTGTACATTCCTTTGCAGTATCATACTAAAGAGCCTTTCATCAGGAAATGAAGTCTATCACTCTACCCTTGGATCTTGGCTGGCCTCATGTCTCACTTTGGGTGGTAAAATGCAGCAAAAGGAACATGGTGTAATTTCTGAACCTAGGTCTCAAGAGGCCTGGTAGCTTCTGCCTTAACTCTCTGGAAATGTACAGCCCCATGTGATGAAGCTTGGTCCAGCTCAGGGACTGGTAAAATATGGCCCATGGACCAAATTCACACCACCACCTGTTTCTATAAATAAAGTTTTATTGGAACACAGCTAGGCCCATTTGTCTACATACTGTCTATGACTGCCTTCATATTACAAACAGCAGAGTCAAGAAGCTATGTCCAAGACTGAATGCCCTACAAAGCCAAACATGCTTACAATCAGGACCTTTTCAGAAGACATTTGCTGAAGTTTGGTCTGGCTGCTGCAGGATGAGACCACATGAGAGGGAGGAGCTGTACCAGCTGAGGTCTCCCTAGAAAAAGCAACTCCCGATTAAACACCGAATGAGTGCATCTACACAGGTGATTGCAGGTGTGACCAAGAGAAGAACAGTCCAGCTGAACTCAGCCCTAACTGCAGACCCATAAACTCATGACAGATGGGATGACTGCCATTTTATGGTAATGGGTGGTTTGTTCTGCAGGAAGAAGCAATAGAGAAGGTCAGCCATGGCTCTGCCACTCATGGTATGAAGTACACTGTTTGTTCCCAGCTCATATTTTTGGAGGACTCACCCCTTCAGTGCAGGCTGACTGTCTTCCAGTTACCAATATCTGGATCTTTCTGCTAGGGGGTGGGTTTCTCCAAAGCCTTGCAAGGACTCTGTCCACACAGGGAAATTAACACTCCAACACTCCATCTGTACCCCACTCACCCTTATTCAATAGTTAACAGAAGTTGGTTTGAAAATACACTGCAGGTCCTCACCTTCTGGAAGGGATAATTCTGAGGTGTATGTTCCTACACTGTTTTCCAGAGTTTCCTTGCAGGTAACACTCTGGTCTCCTCTTGGCTCATTGACAGTACACCCTTTATCAGCAGCCATCTTTTCTCTGTCTATATTCCCCATGGCTGTACTGGTATTTCCTGAACAGCTACTACCAAGTAAGCTACTTTCACTCAAATCCTGTTACAGATTCTGCCTCACATCAAAATACAAACCAAGAAGACACTGTATAACTGTAGACAAGTTTATCTCTCTGAACCTTAGTTTCCTTATCTGTAAAATGGGAATACAAGGAGCATCTGTAATCATGGTACATGGTCACAAGGACTTGAGAGACTGTAAAGCATCCAGCACTACTCTCAGGGGTGACAGCTACCTTAACTAGCCCTACCTCCTCTCTGCCTGGGCTCTGGTGATTGGCCAAGTCCCTGCACAGGGCACTGGTGATTGGCCAAGGGCCCTCTAATAAGCCAAGCTCCCATTGAACGACAATTAAAAAAAAAACAACAAACAGCATAGAGAGGCAGAAAGTACCTGAGGACAGCCCAAGGGAGAGTGCAGGGGCTTACTGTGGCTTCCAGTCACGTCCCAGTTCAGAAGCCTAAGCCCCGCATCACATATCTCCGTCTGGAGGACACCGAGGCTCCTTACTTCTGAGCTGGCACACTGGGCTGGAGCCTGCTGTGTGCCTGACCCCAGGAGCCTGTCCCCAATGGGAAGGAGAGAAGTAGTCAAGGAAGTGTGACTGACCTGACTCCAGACAATTAGAAAAACATTACCACGCCTCACAGTGTAAGAAGAGCATGGCTTCAGCAATGTAGCCTTAAAAAAGAAATAGGAGTGTGAGAGGATGTTTTTTTTTTCTCCGAAGAGAGAAGTCTGTCTACCCAAAACCCTCCACTCCTTCTAACAGTCTATAAATACACACCTCAACCTGGAGAAAAAACTAAGAGCACACTTGTGCCTCCCATACCGGAAAACACATTCCATTTGTTCTGGTCCCTTCTGTTCTCTTTGAAAGGCCTTAATATTTCTCCCTCATGACCTGCCCTAGGATCATACAGGGATGTTTAGGGGAGCCCTGGACTCCAGAACATGACAAGAAAGCTCCACTGGTCCCCATATCCATAGGAAGGAGCTCCAGCAGACCCGGGGTGAGGCAGTGAGGTAATGAGAGTGGAGTTCTGGATCGTGGCCAGGCCAGGAATAATGGCACAGCTATAATTACCCTGTAGAACATTGGATGGAAGTGACTATTTTAGACCCTGAAAACATCTCAGCGACACTTTGGAGTCACATTTGGGAAAGCCCCTTTTTATCACTGCTGTCCTCTTGTCATGCAATAGGATGTTACCGTCGGGGACGTTTCCTATCAGAAAACCATCAGGGGATCCATGTAGCACTTGGAAAAGCTTAAAAGGATACCATGGTTCAGAAGTCTTGACTCTGGCTAAAAAAATCTATCATTTTTTTCCTTCAGAGGAAAATATTTTTCATTCAGTTGTTTGTTGAGTCAACACAATTCAGATAGTTTCTGGCCATGTACTTTCTAATCACAGAACATAATATTTTGTATACATCTTTGCACAACACACACATATAACTCAAGGTCTTGAGATTATTAGATGCTTGGGGATAACTGCTGGAAAATAGAATGTGCTTGGATAGGGAACCAGAGTCCTCCGTGGAGCTGCTGACTTTAGGTTATCCTGCCTCTCAGAGCCTCTGTGTCCCTATCTATTGATTCTACTGTGATATTCCTTCTCCCCCCGCCCCCCCCCCCGCCCAAGACATATAGAAATATAAAAGGAGAAAAGTATAAAAAATACAACAAGAAAAGTCCCAGCACAAAGATCTCAAAGAATATGAATTCTTATCATTAGAAGATCTCTTGAGGTTCTTCAACTTGGAAGAAAACGAAAATATGAAAAATAAACAGAGTGGGAAATCACATTTAGGCCACTGGTTGAGCATAGACTCTAGAATTACACAATCTGCGTTCACATACTAGCTTTGCAGTATCTTTGAAGTATGACCATGTAAAGTCTACTTCATGTTTTCCTGATTCAGTGTCCCTGACTGTAATACAGTATGAGGATCCATCTTCATGAACTCTATAGGATTAAATGAGGTGATTCACACAAGTACATCACCAAGTATGGCATAGAGAAGCCTCCAGTAGAGGATAATTTCTTCCATTTGTATCATAATTATTTTAAAGTTATTGTTGTTTAATTTAATATAATATTAATAATTAATATTAATAATATATTAATTATATATATTAATTATATAATAAATTAATAATAATTTAATATAATATTAAAGTATTATTGAAGATCAGTGTGTTTTTTTTGTTTTTTGTTTTTTTTCTTCCTTTTAACGCCTGGGAACATGGGCTGTCAATCATTAAGCAACGTACTTGGTGGCGATTCAGAAGGATGCAATGGACCTTGGTAATAATTAGGGTGATTACAGGAGGGCACAATGTATGAGACCAGTACACCTCTGTGAACTTGGTCACATAGCACTCTGATGGGTCCCAATCAGCTGCACGAAGCTTGACAAAAGACAGTTGTTCCAAATTTTAGTTAAGGTATTAATGTATATTAGGGCTTCTGTTAGGGTATATTAAGGTTCGTGACATTGTACAGGAGGTAGCGATCAAGAGCATCCCCAAGAAAAAGAAATGCAAAAAGGTAAAATGGTTGTCTGAGGAGGCCTTAGAAACAGCTGAGAAAAGAAGGGAAGCGAAAGGCAAAGGAGAAAACAAAATATTTATCCATTTGAATGCAGAGTTCCAAAGAATAGCAAGGAGAGATAAGAAAGCCTTCCTCAGTGATCAATGCAAAGAAATAGAGGAAAACAATAGATTAGAAAAGACTAGAGATCTCTTCAACAAAATTAGAGATACCAAGGGAACATTTCATGCAAAGATGGACACAATAAAGGACAGAAATGGTACGGACCTAACAGAAGCAGAAGATATTAAGAAGAGGTGGCAAGAATACACAAAGTAACTATACAAAAAAGATCTTCACGAGGGTGTAATCACTGACCTAGAGCCAGATATTCTCAATGTGAAGTCAAGTGGGCCTTAGGAAGCATCACTACAAACAAAGTTAGCGGAGGTGATGGCTTTCCAGTTGAGCTATTTCAAATCCTCAAAGATGATGCTGTGAAAGTGCTGCACTCAATATGCCAGCAAATTTGGAAAACTCAGCAGTGGCCACAGGACTGGAAAAGGTCAGTTTTCATTCCAATCCCAAAGAAAGGTAATGCCAAAGAATGTTCAAACTACTGCACAATTGCACTCCTCTCACATACAAGTAAAGTAATGCTCAAAATTCTCCAAGCCAGGCTTCAACATACGTGAACTGTGAACTTCCAGTTGTTCAAGCTGGATTTAGAAAAGGCAGAGAAACCAGAGATCAAATTGCCAACATCAGTTGGATCATTGAAAAATCATGAGAAGTCCAGAAAAACATCTCCTTCTGCTTTATTGACTATGCCAAAGCCTTTGACTGTGTAGATCACAGCAAACTATGGACAATTCTTAAAGAGAATTTAAGACCAGAGGTCTCAAGAGGTCAGACCACCTGACCTGCCTCCTGAGAAATCTGTATGCAGGTCAAGAAGCAACAGTTAGAATTGGACATGGAACAACAGACTGGTTCAAAATTGGAAAAGGAGTATGTCAAGGCTGTATATTATAACCCTGCATATTTAACTTATATGCAGAGTACATCATGTGAAATGCCAGGCTGGATGAAGCACACTCTACAATCAAGATTGCTGGGAGAAATATCAATAACCTCAGATATGCAGATGACTCCACCCTTATGGCAGAAAGTGAAGAAGAACTAAAGAGCCTCTTGATGAAAGTGAAAGAAGAAGAGTAAAAAAGTTGGCTTAAAACTCAACATTCAGAAAACTAAGATCATGGCATCTGGTCCCATCATGTCATGGCAAATAGATGGGGAAATAATGGAAACAGTGAGAGACTTTATTTGGGGAGGGCTCAAAAATCACTGCAGATGGTGATTGCAGCCATGAAATTAAAAGATGCTTACTCCTTGGAAGAAAAGCTATGACCAACCTAGACAACATACAAAAAAGCAGAGACATTACTTTACCAACAAAAGTCCGTCTAGTCAAAACTATGGTTTTTCCAGTAGTCATGTATGGATGTGAGAATTGGACTATAAAGAAAGCTGAGCACTGAAGAATTGGTGCTTTTGAACTGTGGTGTTGGAGAAGACTCTTGAGAGTCCCTTGGACTGCAAGGAGATCCAACCAGTCCATCCTAAAGGAAATCAGTCCTGAATGTTCATTGGAAAGACTGATACTGAAGCTGAAACTCCAATATGTTGGCCACCTGATGTGAAGAATTGACTCCTTGGAAAAAACCCTGATGCTGGAAAGATTGAAGGTGGGAGAAGGGGACAACAGAGGATGAGATGGTTGCATGGCATCACCAACTCAATGGACATGAGTTTGAGTAAACTCCAGCAGCTGGTGATAGACAGGCGAAGCCTGGTGTGCTGCAGTCCATGGGTTCGCAAAGAGTCAGACATGACTGAGTGACAGAACTGAACTCAGAGCTTCTATTAAAGATAATAAGTTGGTCTGCAAACAAAGTTAACCAGACCAAACATTCTTTCATTTATTTGTATCTTAAATCTTTTTTTTTTTTTTTTTTTTTGAGTAAGAGACAAAGGGGTGGATTTTGAGCTAGCCACACCTGAAATTACCCAAGACCTCCTGTTAATGTCAGTGATAAATAATAATGATAGTATGGTAGCAGATGATATTCGCTGCTTGCTTGTGCCATGTACACGACCTTCATTTAATTACCTGCTCTTTATTTGATGCTCATCAATTTCCCTGTATTACGTCATTTGATATAAGGAGGAATGGTACTCTTATTATTCCCACTTTACAGATGGGATGACCAAAGCTTACTGAGGTTAAGTAACATGTTCATCACCACCCAGTGGTGTGTGACATCTGGGGATTTGAATCCAATCCTGTGAGAAACAGTTTAATCTGTGCTGAAGCTCACACTTTTTGTATACTCCCACTAGCAGGGCATGGAACAAGGAGACAAGATGTGCAGAGAGAAGACTTCATTTATGATTTCCTTTCTGTTGCCAGGGGCTTTGCTGATGGCTCAGCTGATAAAGAATCTGCCTGCAATGAGGGTGACCTGGGTTTGATCCCTGAGTTGGGAAGATCCCCTGGAGAAAGGTACGGCTACCCACTCTAGTATCCTGGCCTGGAGAATTTTATGTGGAGTCCATGAGGTTGCAAAGAGTCAGACACGACTGAGTGACTTTAAGTTCTGCTGACAGAAAATGTTAAAGAGCGGGGGAGGTACCGAGAAGTCAGTAGATTGATAAGAAGTCTCAATTCTTGGTCCATCACAACTAGAAAGCAGCTGAACAGGCAGAAGGGCACAGCACACCCAGTGATGGAAGAGCAGTTAGAAGCCATCCTTTGTGTACAGGGGTTTTTACTTCACAAAAGACTTTCCCCATGTCCTATCACTAGTCCCTTGAAACTGTCCTGTAGGTGCAGAATGAATACAAACGCCACAGGAGACATAAGCTATAGAGGGACTGGCCATCAAGTAAAGAATCTGGAAACCCTAACATGTAGAATTACATGTGAGTGATTATCCAACCCCAGGCGTGATATGTGTGATAAATACACATTGATTCGTTGAATAGCGTTCTATTTCTTAAGGAAAAATTTTAAGGAACTCCAGTCATCCATGGCACCCCACTCCAGTACTCTTGCCTAGAAAGTCCCATGGATGGAGGAGCCTGGTGGGCTGCAGTCCATGGGGTCGCTAGGAGTCAGACATGACTGAGCAACTTCACTTTCACTTTTCACTTTCAAGCATTAGAGAAGTAAATTGCAACCCACTACAGTATTCTTGCCTAGAGAATCCCAGGGACGGGTGAGCCTGTTGGGCTGCCGTCTATGGGGTCGCACAGAGTTGGACACGACTGAAGCGACTTAGCAGCAGCAGCAGCAGTCATCCATGAATTGTATGCCTGCAGCACACTTTACAAAGTTACCCAAAGGAAACAATTCGTCTTGAAAAAGTTGCTGAATTGCTTGCATATTGGTGAGCAATCCTTGGTGTGCACCAGCATCTAAGTGGACACTAGCAATAATCTAAGAAAACAAAAGCTGAGGGGTCTGCTGGACCTTGGAGTTACGAGGCATAATACATTCCACATGTATAACAGTAATATTTTTAAAACATCCACTTAAAAAAATACTGCTACCAAAACAGGCCTTTTTTTAAACACCAATTGAAGACTCTTGAGAGTCCCTTGGACTGCAAGGAGATCCAACTAGTCCATCCCAAAGGAGATCAGTCCTGGGTGTTCATTGGAAGGACTGATGGTGAAGCTGAAACTCCAGTACTTTGGCCATTTCACGCGAAGAGCTGACTCATTTGAAAAGACCCTGATGTTGGGAAAGATTGAGGGCAGGAGAAGGGGACGACAGAGGATGAGATGGTTGGATGGCATCACTGACTCAATGGACATGGGTTTGGGTGGACTCTGGGAGTTGGTGATGGACAGGGAGGCCTGGCGAGCTGTGGTTCATGGGGTCGCAAAGAGTCGGACACGACTGAGTGACTGAACTGACTGACTGACTGACTGACTGTGTCCACTAGCATAAATGGCCTGGAGCTAATCTAAGTTGATGATATCTGTTGGAGGCAGAAACATGGAGACAGCAAAGAGATCATATGTGCTGGTCCAGTCCTTTGCAGAATATAGTCCCAGAGGTGGGGGTGGGGGTTGGGGCGGGGGGTGGGGAGCTGTTCCAGCCAAGGAACTGAGCTCTGCAAGGCTTGCTTTATGCCTGGCATGTGCAGGTAGGGAGAGGCAAGAGATGGCAAAGAACCCTTGCAGCCATATGTCCTAAGGAGAGCTTGGATTTTGTCCTCTTAAGTACTGGAAAATCAAAGAAGAAATTCCAGAATAGAATTGGCAGGATCGAGGGTTTTTTTTCAGAACATTGCTCTAGCAGCAATGTGACATCAAAGAAAGAGAAAGCTGTCTCACTGCAGTGTTTGAAGACCATGGCCCAGCACTTCTGGCAGTCACAAAGAACTTTGTAAAACTGGGGACTTCTATTGAATGCAGATCTAGTATAACTATGCCCAGCGTTTGTCTAGACCCCTTTACTTCTAAAACTCTTTCAGTTCATCAAACACCAATCTTGAGAAATGGGCCAAATGGAATGATCCCCATTCACAGATGGAAAACCATCTCTAAATAACTCAAGTGAAGTGAAGTCGCTCAGTAGTGTCCGAACAGAACAATTTCCACTTAGACTAATTGCATTTTAGCTCTGCCCATTTATGATTTAAATTTGATTTTTGTGGCTAGAAAAATGAAGCATGTTTAAAACTCTGGGAAAAAAAGACCTCAGTGCCCATAGGTAGAAATCAATGCTATGTAATAATCTGAAAAATATTGACTTCAAAAATCAAAAGAACAACTAACTAACAGAAAAACACAAATAACATACCTGAAAACCAGAAGGCTGCTAACTGTGGGTCTGCTGTGCAAAATTAAGTGACATTGGCTGGAAAGTATTTTAATTTCATGTATCTAATATGCATAGCCTTTAAATATGTTCAGATATAGAATTTAAGCTTGCCTCATTGTGCACATTATTACAACGTTTATCAAACTGTACTTGGATTTAGCTTAAAAACAATTCCAAAATGACTATATAATGCATGTTCTCCAAATTACAAAAGAGTGTTCTTCCTTCTCAGTGTGCTACCTGTTTCTGCATTTCCTTCAAGGCATACATATATTGTCACAAATTTAGGGAGAGATAATCAAGTATCATTCACATATAGTATAACATCATGAACTTCCATTTTCAACAGGAAGAGCCAAAAAAGGATTGTCACTTCTCTAACGTGGCTCTGCACAGTCAAGAGAAGTTCCCAGTGGACAAAACCCGACAGACTCTTAACCGTCTTATGCATCTTCCAGAGTGGAATCTCCGTATCTTTAGATTGGGCTCAGTGAGTTATTTTCCTTACGTCTCAGTTTGTTATTGTTGTTTGGTTGCTAAATCATGTCCAACTCCTTCATCTATGAGATTTCTCAGGCAAGAATACTGGAGTGGGTTGCCATTTCCTTCTCCAGGGGATCTTCTTGACCCAGGGATCAAATGCATATCTCCTTGTCAAGTGGATTCTTTACTACTGAGACACCAGGAAAGCCTCAGTTACTTCATTGTGAAATGGCTCACAAGAACATAACTAATTCTGGCCCCTGGCTTTCCCTCCAACTTTACCTCTCACCATTTTCTCCCTCACTCATTCATTCTCTGCCCCAGGGCAGCCTACGTGTCTCCTGGCACAAACCAAGCCTATTCCTGCCTCAGGGCTTTTGCACTTCCTATTTTCTCTGCCTACAAATAGCTCTTCCTTCAGGCATTTGCAGGCTCCTTCTCTCAAGTCTCTAGTCAAACAACCTTGCTGTACCAAGGCTTCCATTGGTCTCTAAGCAGACTTGCCCCACTGTGTTCTCTTTATGATGTTTCCTGACTGTTTTTCTTTATAGTGTTTATCTTACTTGCTTTCCTGTTTATTGTTCCTGCCCTCACCATAATATTTAAGATCCATGAGCACCAGAACTTTTTCATCCTATTTTCCAAGTCTTCAAAGAATGTCAGCAAATAAGTAGAAGCTCAATAAATGTTTGTTTTCCTGATTTTTTTTTTCTTCTTGGCATTTATCTCTATCTGACATTATTTGTTTTCCTGTTTGTTGTCTCCACCCTTGGTAGAAGGTAAGATCCATGAGCGCCAGAATTTTGTTTCTCCCAGACTCCTAATCTTCAAGGAGTGTCAGTAAATGAGGAGAAGCTCTATAAATATTTGTAGAAGAGAAGGAGGGAGAGAGGAAGGGAAATAAATCTTGATGTGTTTTTTTAATCTAAAATTCTGAATTGGTACCACAATTTTAAATTATTTCCATTAACTGGTTTACATTGGGCAATTAATTGATTTAAATGAGAAATAATAATTATCGCTCTTCTAAAATTAAAAAAATTTATTTATGGTGAAATACACATCATTTAAAATTTGCCATCTTAATCATTTTTAATATATTTTAATGAAATATAGTTGATTTACCAGGTTCTATTAATTTCTACTGTACACACATATATATATGTGTGTATATATATATACATTCTTCCTCATGTTCTTTTCCATTATGATTTATCACAGGATATTGAATATAGTTCTTGTGCTATACAATAGGACTTTGATGTTTATCCATTTTGCATATAGTAGTTTGCCTCTGATGATCCCAAACTCCCAGTCAATCCCTCACCAACTCCCCCAACCCTTGGCAACCATATGTCTGTTCTCTGTGTCTGTGAATCTGCTTCTGTTTCATAGATAAGTTCATTTGTATTGTATTTTAGGTTCCCATGTAAATAATAAGTGATACATGGTGTTTGTCTTTTTCTGTCTGACTTCACTGAGTATGACAAACTCTAGGTCCATCTTTGTTGCTATAAATGGCATTATTTCATTCTTTTTTATGGCTGAGTAATACTCTATTGTATGTGTATACCACCTCTTCTTTATCCATTATGTCAATGGACATTTAGGTTGATTCCATATCTTGGCTACTGTGAGTAGTGCTTCTATGAACATAGAAGTGCAAGTATCTTTTTGAATTATAGTTTTGTCCAAATATATGCTCAGGAGTGGATTGCTGGACCAGGTGGCAATTCTATTTTTAGTTTTTTGAGGAACCTCTAATACTTTGATGACATTAAATATAAACTTCAGCACAATTTTTTGGACTGGAGCAGCTTCAAAAGGAGTACCTCAGCCCAGCCTTTCTACTGTAGCAAAAGAATGCCCCAGTCCAAAAAACTGTGATACTTTCCTAAAGATTTACTTTAACCAGATTAATGCTGTTAAAGTAGAAGGAAAATGTAGTGTACTTGTACTAAAGCAAGATGAACACAGGATTCACAGAAAAACATATTAATCTGTAACACACCATAAGTATTGTGATCTATTAATAAAACCATACATTTAAAGCAATATAATTAAATTCTTTCCATCTTGCCATGTGAAGAACATTAAATGAAGCCTGGTTTAGTGATGATATCAGATACCTACACTTAAACCTCTTCATGGACATGAGACATGGTCAATGGCTCTGGTGATCCCAGTGTGCTAGGCTAAGAGATTTATCCCTCATTTACAGAAGGAGAAACTAAGCCTCAAAGAGGTTATTACTTGCTCAAGGTCAACACAGGGACTAGCAAAGATTATACTCATGTCCATGTCTTCTAATGGCAAGTTCTGGGTCATTTCACCATATCAGACTGTGAAATGATATTCCTAAATGTAACAGGCTCATTTTTCCATCTCCTTTTACTATCAACTTTGCTATTCAGAGTCATTCTACACTGAAATTTCTTCCTTCAGGACTCATATAAAATAGTGTGTGTGTGTGTGTGTGTGTGTGTGTGTGTTTCAGCCAGCCCATGAATTTTTTAGACTAGCTTCTTAGCAATAAAAAACACCTTTCCTCACAAACTCGCCCTCCCTACATACCACCTGACAACTCAGGCCTCACTTTAGGAAATACAACTTAATTTGATGAGGTGCTAGGAAGCTGAATTGGGATGCATCCAGCATTTTAATATAGAATTTCTGACCAGATGGTATTCAGTTGCTCCTAAACGTATCCTTCTCTTCTTGTGAGACTGCTTTTTCTGATTACTGTAGCAATAACTGGAGAAGTGAAGGTCACCATTTTGATCCGTGTAGGGGTTAGTTCCCTTTATTCAAACTCTAAGATGTTTTTGCTACGATTCGCCCCATTTCATGGGTAGTCCCATTTCAAGTTACAGAGTAGAACTGGGTGGATGGACCAGTGCAGTTCCATTACCAGAGGCTTAGAAGCAGTAGGTTGTCAAATCTTCACTCAGCCAAAGGTCATTGTGAAATTTCTAGAATATATTTGAGTACACGCTAGGTGTCTAGCACAGTGGATGGTTATAGAGTGAAACTTTAGTCCTAATTCATTGTTGCTGCTGCTGCTGCTGCTAAGTCACTTCAGTCGTGTCCGACTCTGTGCGACCCCATAGACGGCAGCCCGCCAGGCTCCCCCGTCCCTGGGATTCTCCAGGCAAGAACACTGGAGTGGGTTGCCATTTCCATCTCCAATGCAAATTCATTGTTAATCACCTGTTAATAATGAGTCCTTACTATATTCCTGCCTCTGTGCTGGATACTATGAATACAATAACAGTTAAAGCACAGACACTATCTGTGGAGTTCATGAGCTAAAGATAGTAAATGTATTGCTATAGTAATAAATTAATATTATCTAGTAAGTAGTTGAGTAGGTAGTTACTATTTACCAAGGACTATAGTGGCTGGAAGGATAAAACACCATTCCTGCCTGTAAGATGTTACACGTAAAAGAAAAACAATAGGTAAACTCTCGAAAATTATAACACGGGTGAGCATAAGATATTTAAATAATTGACTGACATTCTCTTAAGGGAATGGAGAAATGCTAAATAATGTTAGCTACTGTTATTCCTAAGCACATCTCGTCCCAATGTCTTTTTGATATTCCATGTAGAAAGCCAGGATTTATCTCCATGGTGTTGCTGGAGATGTCTAAGAAGCAGTTTTCATTTTATTTGTAGGTGGGCATATACTGAGCTTGGTTCACTTTTTAGGGGAGTTGGACAGAAGTATGTTTCATAATGTTATTTTTTGAAGGCTAAGTATCAGTTGTAAGCTAACTGGGAGAATCTAGGTCACAAGAAATTGGGTCACTGTAAAGTTTTGCTCAGAAGAGTTTTAAACCTTCCCATAATAAAGTTTTTGTTAGAAAAAAAATAATCCAACCTTTGGACTTAATGTTGAACAGAAGCTGGTAGATAGCCTGGTCACTCTGGGGTTAGCATATACGTGTAGAAACTGAGATCGTGAGGGCTTTCTCGGTGGCTCAACAGTAAAGAATATGCCTTCAGTGCAGAAGATGCTAGAGACGTGGGTTTGATCCCTGGGCAAGGAAGATCCCCTGGAGAAGGAAATGGCAACCTACTCCAGTATTCTTGCCTGGAGAACTCCATGGATAGAGGGACCTGGTGGGCTACTGTCCATGGGGTCACAAAGAGTTGACTGAGTGACTGAGCATGACGAGCACAGCTGAGATAGTGAACTTGGGAATCAGAGACTTGGATTTGAATCACAGCTCTCAAATTCACTAACTGGGTGTTCTTTCTTGTGTTGGGCAGTCTTTTAGACCCATGGTCTCTGTTAACTGTAAGATGGAGATAGCCAAGGCTACCTCAAGAAATGGTTGGGAAGATTAAATGACATAATAAAGCATTTAGCCCAGTGCCTTGCTCATAATAAGAACATGAAGCAGTGATGGCATTGATGAGGAGGAGGATGAAACAGAAGACAAATAAGATTAAGATATGATAAGCATGATGTTGACAATCTCAGTGATTCTCTCTCCCACCCAACCCTGTTGGCCTTTTTATATATACATACATACAAGGCCAATTTTATATATACATACAAGCTTGAAGACTGATAGAACTCTGTCACTAGAGGCAGAAATTCTTTACATTGCATTTCTAATTCTACAAACTTGGAATGATTCCTCTAGGATCCCTAAGCCAGGTTGCCCTGTGAACAAGAACTTCTGCTGGTAAGATGGTTGTTTGTTTTCAGGCCCAGATAGGGACCCACTTGGATACTATCTTGGCCAGACTAGCACACTTTCACACAATTGAGCTACCTAGTCTGACTTGAAGGAAGAACGAAATCCCAAACTAGTCCCTGAGTTACTTTCTTTGGTTCCACAATAGAACTGTCTGCAAGAAATATTTTTATTGTTTGGGTCCTTTCTAATCCTCAGTGAAGTTTCGTTTAGGATTCTTCCAATTACCATGGCTCTTTGGGTGAAGGCTTGAGAAGGAGGTAACATGCTTTCCTGGGACTTAAGAGTAACCACTCCATTTCACTGTGGTGATTTAAATGGCACAAAATTACAAGTGTCATAGAAAAATGAAGAAATCAGAACAATTTGAAAATCTAAAGGGAGAGAAGAAAACAGTGAAATCACAACTCCCCTTTGTAATTACATCTTCTTTGCAGTGTTAAAAATATCCATTACTATTCTGTGCATGACAAAAAGATATCTGCAGGACACCAGATATTTTTCCTCATACTCTCTCTACCTAAGAGGTTTTAATTCCTTTAGATGGTAGAATTTCAGCATACTGGATGAAATGAAGCCTGTGAATGCTATGCAACTCAAAATACATTTGCTGAAAAGTATCAAAGCAACGTGTTAGCATTTGACACTTCTGAAACTTGGCTGCTGTCTTGGCAAAGGGATACACTTAACCTTAATCGCTATTCCAATTTAGTGAAATGGGTCATAAAATCTTCCCTCAGCAGTAGGACTTTCAAAAACCCTAGTAAATTTTAAATGGAGTCAAGATTGAATTTTTAGGTAAGGGTCTTATCCTATGCATTTTAATTTAGGAATCAGAACACCAATGATTGACTTAAAATGAAGTTAACCTAATATTTTTATTGAACTCTTTATTTTTCAAATCTTAGTCATTTTGTATTTTAAACTTGATCACATTTGATTATGAGTTGGGAGTTATATGTTTCAGTGCAAATAGAGAAAACCCTGGGACATAGAAATAGAATCTTTTAAGGAGAATACAGGTTAGTAATGGTTCTTCAGTTTGAACTACTTCCCCTAACCCTTTTATGGGAAGGCTGATTAGAATTTAATTTTTAAATAGGTTAATAGGTTCAAATAATAGCACTTACTGAGTACTTCTAAATGCTTAGTGCTATTGTGCTAAACACTTTGCAGGATATCTCATTAATTAGCACAACTTTTGAACTTGATAATATTGTGAAGAATAGTTTGTCAGGATACCCAGTTCAAATGGCATCATTGGAAAGACGCATCCAAACTGCTGAAATACTGTTAAAAGTATATATTTATTTATTTAGCACCCCCTAGTGCTAAGAATGGGGAAAGCAATTCCCAATCAAAACTGCTTTTATATTTCATTTATTAATCATTCATTCATTCATTCCATCAATATTCATCAGTTTCCTGTTATGTGCAAGACACTGTGATGGCGCTGGTATTGAGTAAGGAGTAAAATAGACCGTCTCCTACCTTCAAGAAATGTATCATTTAGTATGAGTCAAACAAAAGATTAAAAAATGTGCATTTGCAAATTATGGGAACAGCTAGGGTCCTGTGATAGAAAGTAAGAGGGGACCCCTACATGGATAAGTATCCAGTCAAGCTTCAGAGCACTCCTGATGGGGAATAGCTGAGGTGAAGGTGCTGAGGTGCACGGGTACTTGGAATATTGAGGAAGAATTTCACTGTGGCTGGCTGCAGTGTTCGAGACACCAGATTAGGTTGGAAGGGCCAGGGCCCAGTGAAAACAGGCATGGTTGCGGGTATCTGTTTGTAGTGTGAAAAAAAGTAGGTCAGGGGTTTAGGATGCTGTGAGAACTGATGAAATTCTTATGGTGTGAAGACTTCTCCGTGGAGAAAGGATTTACAGGGAGTGAAGGAGAGTCTTATTCTTACTGGGGACAGAACCAGTAAGGAGCCTTTGTGTGAGCTGAAGTAGGAAATTAGAGTAATTTCAGTAGTTCCCAGTTTCTCCACTGGGAACATTTTGCTCCCTGGAGAACTTTGGTAATGCCTGGAGACATTTTTGGTTGTCACAAATGGGGAGTCCCTCTGGTAGAGAACAGGGGTACTGTTAACAATTCTACACTGCCCAGAACAGCCCTCCATAGCCAAGAATCTTCTGACCTCAAATGTCAATAATGCAGGATATAAGTTTAGCAATACTGATAGAGATAAGTGATCAATTAAAAACTTTTTTAAAGTAGTTAATGAATGGGACTTAGTGATGGACGGTTATTGAGGGAGAAGGAGGTATCAGGTGTGACTGACAAGATTTCTGGCTTGAACAAATGTGGGGTGTTGTTTACTAAGATGGGAAGGATTGTGAGAAGAGCCGGATTGCAACTGGGAAGAGCCAGATTGCAATGGTGAAGAAATAAATAGCTCATCTTTGAATATGTCGATTTCGAGTGGCTGGGAGATAGCCAAGAGGAGATGTAAAATAAGAAGCTGACTCCCTGAGTCTCCAATTTAAGCATAATCATAATAGTCATTAAGTTATTGAGTAGTTATAATGTGACAGGCATCATTCTAAGAATTTTGGGTATATGATTTTATTAATCCTACTAACAGTAAAGATCAGCATAATTTTGAGTCTTTTTGATTTATACTTAAGGCTGTATCATTCTAGTCTTCAAAAATCTTCCTTCCACATAGGAAACACATTGCTGAAAGCTAACTGTAAATATTATGCCTTCTCCAATAAGACAGAATGTGTCAATAAGGTAAAACATCCAAAGCACCATGCCATCAAAGATATTCAAAATTACATTTGTCATTCTTCAAAAAGCTTTCATTTTCTTCATTTTAGAAAATATCCTAAAAATATTTATCTACCTTATTTTCTCTGGTTTGGATGTGTTTAGTTGCTCAGTCATGTCTGACTCTTCGTGACCCCATGGACTATAGCCCAGACTCCTCTGTCCATTGGGATTCTCCAGACAAGAATACTGGAGTGGGTTGCCATGCTCTCCTCCAGGAGATCTTCCCAACCTAGGTCTCCCACATGGCAGGTGGATTCTTTACCATCTGAACCACCAGGGATAAAAGCAAAATTTTACCCCAAAGAATACTATTTAGGAAATACAAGTATGATATCTAGAAACAAGCATTCCAAGATAGCCTTCTGCCATTTAATATAATTTCAAAGCCATCCTGCTCTCTGTTTCCTTGGCCAAATAATACAGTGTCTTCAGAATACATTCCCAACATCAGCATATGCAGCTGACTACAGTCAGGAAGCCTAAAGGAATCAAACCTCTCCATTCTAAGTTATATGATATGTAAGTCACTCTTGTGATACTTGGGGTAGATGTCTGGGAGTAGTTTTGCTTATTTAGTCTGAGAGAAAGAATCTTAAATAGCAAGGCTATGAAAGCTCATATTGTTACACTGAGCCCTACTGCACTTGTAAGTTTCAGCTAACTCCTCAGTTAAAAATGGGACTCCAGTTTGGAATTTGTTAACAAAGCCAATTCCTGGTAGAGTATATTTGTAACTTGGCCCAGGCCTAAACGTTTCAGGTCAACTCATATTAAAGTAGAAAATAAAGAACTTTGTTCAGTTGAGAAGGAACTACTCAGCTCAGAATCTAGAAATACAAACAATCTGTGATCCTCAGATGTCTTTCAGAAATTATTTTTTTTCAAGTTTCTTTTATCTCCACTTTGCTGAGAACCTGCTAGAGTAATAGCAGGTGAGAAACATGGCTGATACACTTGAATCCTTCCGGTCCTTACTGGAGGTACTCATCCAGATGTGGGAGGGTGAATAAGGTTTCCAGTTGCACCGTTCAATTAGTTTTTGTTCTGTTGGGTTCTAGGTTTCTAGGTACCTTCAGAAAAATGATAGAATTTCCAAATTCTCTCGTTGGCTAAACCATATTGAAAATCCCTCTCTTAGAGTCACCAGCAAACATTTCCTGTGCCTCATTACACAACTTCCTTAGCTGTTCTAAAAGTGGCTTAGGGATTTTTTTTTCTTTTCCCCAGGGACAGAGAAGGGTCAGGAAGCTGTGAGAGGAAGGAGCACAGTTCTCAGAGTGCTGGTCCCAGTGTCAGTCCTTATACTGAAGTTAGCCATGCGTGCTCAGTAATTTCCCAACACCTAGAAATTCTCCCTCAAAGCCTTGTGTGAACATGCAGAGTCAGCCTGATCAACAAAGCAGCTCTTATTTATCTCAGTAGTACTCCAGTTTTTTATGTAAAGTCTATATGGTGCCTAAAGAATTTTTTTTTCCCCATCAAAACTCTTCTAACTTGCAACATAAGTTTTACTTTGCCACCCATCTTTCTGGAAGGGAATATCCTTTTTTTGTGTTCTGGGCAGAGGCATCCGTGATATTTGCATTCCACAAAAGTACTTAATTGGTACATTCTTAATAAACAATGTACATGTCTACTGTTGAGGAACATAGTATAGTACCAATTCACTAAAAAGATTAAATTCTACTTATGAGAAGACCTACATCTCCTTCTGCCTCCTACTCACATGTCTGAACTGTGTTGACTCTTGATTTTGTCTTGATTGTTAGAACTGAGTACCATTAGCTATTCCTGGGACACCTGTATCCTGTCATATGGTGGGAAACTAGTCTAGCCTGTATGTAGACAAAGAGAACTAAACCTGACTGAGCTCAGTCTAGACCAGACTGTGCCAGGTGTTTACATCTGGTGGTTAGCTCATTTAGTTATTAAGTATAATGAACTCATGCATTTTCACACTGATGGTGGACAGTTTTCTTTAATCATAAAAGTAATACGTGCTTATGAAACAAATGTAGGCAAAAAGAAGAATAAACCATTGGGAGGGGAGCTGTCATAGTTGTTTGTTGTTGTTGTTTAGACGCTCAGTCGTGCCGGCTCTTTATGACCCCATGGACTAGCCCACCAGGCTCCCATGTCTATGGGATTTCTCAGGCAAGAATACTAAAGTGGGTTGCCATTTCCTTCTCCAGGGATCTTCCCAACCCAGGGATTGAACCCATGTCTCTCGCATTGGCAGGAGGATTCTTGACCACTGAGTCACCTGCGAAGCCCTAAGAGTCATAATGCCATTCTCCAAAAATAACCACTGTTCAGTATATTCCTCATAGTGCTTTTTCTATGGTGGGTTTTAGGAAAAAACTAGTTATAATGATACAATAGGTATAATTACAATATACATACTCTATGTATAATTATGCATAATTGCAATAATTTACATACAGTTGGTTTAATTTTTTTTCAGTTAACACTAAACATGCTTTTTAACATGGTGCTGCTATAGTTTTTTTAAACAGCAGCATTTTATTCCATATGTAGCTCTCTCATATTTATCTTAATTACTCTGAGCTTGAGCAATGTCATTTTAAGCAACTTACAAA
The DNA here is from genome assembly GCF_055505025.1 of Bos grunniens. Taxonomy (NCBI): domain Eukaryota; kingdom Metazoa; phylum Chordata; class Mammalia; order Artiodactyla; family Bovidae; genus Bos; species Bos grunniens. The sequence goes on from NC_141186.1 coordinate 37,103,987, forward strand.
GGTCAGGAAAAAAAAACTTAAACCATAATTTTAAGTTAAAAAGAAGTCCAAGTTTGGCCATACAAAGAAATCAAAGCCTTATGAAAAAAAATACATTAATATTCTTTCATTTTAAAATTATCCTATAGGTAATACATGGTTCAGAATTTTACTAAACACATTAAAATAAACTCAGATTAATAAATGTGGCTGAAATACATTCTTACATCCCTACACCCCCCTGCCAAAAATGACCCCACTGAAACCTAAATTCCCTAATTCTGTATGTATTTTTAAGAGATAGCTAAAAATGTATAACAAAGACATAAGCAAGCCACTATTTTTCCTCCTCAGATAAGGAGTTATCATGCCCCCCCTGGCAATATCCTTTGGCAGAAATAGTCATTTAACTTAGTGTGCTAGTTTCTCAGGGCTTCCATAACAGAATACCACAGACCAGGTAGCTTAAACTTCAGAAGTTTGTCTCACAGTTTTGGGGGCCAGAAGTCCAAGATGAAGATGCTGGCAGGATTGACTTCTTCTGAGGCTTCTCTCCTCGGCTGCTGATAGCAGCCTCTCACTGTGTCCTCACATGGCCTTTCCTCTGTGTGTTCATGTCTGAGTTAAACTGCCTCTTCTTACAAGGACTTCAGTCATATTGGATTATGGTCACCCATTTGACCTCATTTTATCATGTGCTACTGCTAATAAGGTTCAGTCGTGTCCTCCTCTGTGCAACCCTATAGACCATAGCCTTCCAGGCTCCTCTGGGATTCTCCAGGCAAGAATACTGGAGTGGGTTGCCATGCCCTTCTCCAGGAGATCTTCTCGACCATTTTATCATAATTACCTCTTTAAAGGCCCTGTGTCCGACTACAGGCACATTCTGAGGTACTAAGGCTTAGGACTTTAGCATGTGAATTGGGGAACGGACCCAATTCAACCCATACATAACTCTTGGCAAGATTAGCAATGACAAGATCTCTCCTTTTTTTCTTTCCTGCTAAGATGTCTGATTAACAACAACAAAAAAATCTTCCTTTGGAAAAAAAGAAAAAGTAAAGAAAAACAGATGCACCTTCTCTTTAAAACTCCCCCACCCCACCACCACCAAGAAAAAAATTTATTTTGAACTTATTTTCTTCATTTGAAGTCTCAGGTCATATCTACATTGGGCACATTTTCAAATCTTAGGCAAGATCTCAGAATAGCAAGGGGCATAACTTTTGCACTAAATTCCTTTAAGAAATAACCACAGTCTTGCTACAACTTCACAAAAAAGAAAGAAAGAAATGAAAATGCTAATAAAAATGCTGCTGCCAACATGCATTGGAGGCTATCCTTTCAAGCCAGCCTCCTGGTAACTCCACACCACAGAACCACTGTCTCTCTACAGCCTCTACCTGCCTGTCTAGCTGGGTCCCAAACCAAAAATAAACCCTATTTTCTTCTCAGGAACTGATCACAAAATTTCCTAGCAAATTCAAACACCCCATAATCCTCCCTGGAATGTTTCCTAAATAAAAAGAAGATAAAACACTTAACCTTTGTAAAGATTTTGTTAAACACCAACTACCCAATTTCAAAAGTAAGAAAAAAGTAGATTTTAAGTGGAAACAGTCCAGGGAACGCTCTTCTTTGAAGAAATGGCCACTGGCTCTTTTGTTCTTTTATTTTTTCAGGAGACATGGTGAGGGATTTTGTATCCCTTCCCATATCTTTTTGTGAAATCTAATCCTCTTTTGCTAGAGGTTGCCTTCACCGTTCAGTTTGCCAGGCCAGCGGGGTTGAAAAGTTGCATTTTAACCTAACACAGGGCTTTCTCAAGTTTATTAACATGGTAGTGCTGACAAAACTCAGTCCCCCAGTGACTGCCCTGGCTCCCAGATGAGATATTCACTTTCTCTCTGATATGTTATCATAAATAGAATACCAAAAGCTTATTATATTTTGGACTAGGTGACTGATTTTGAATTAACTGACTCAACTGAAATGAAAATAAAAGACCACTCCATCCTGTGGTGGGAACACATTTGAAAAGCCTACTTTCCCTTTCTTGTGGATGGTGAGAGCATGAGGTGAAATGTAAAACCTCTGGCAGGCAGATGGGGACCTGGTTCCTCTGCATGGATCAGGCAGGGCCTCATTTTTGGTGAGAAGCTGGCTGGCTGTGGATTGGTCCATGTGACTGTAAAGAGGACCCTGCACTCTTTGAATCTACTGATTGATGAAAATGTATCAGTAAAAAGAGAAACCCCCTGACCTGACCAAACATGGTCATTTCAGGTTAATTAACTTTCTCCTACTCCATAGCCAAAGGCTATACTACAGCCCCAAGCTGTCCAAGCTGTAAGAAAAACCAGATACAAATGGAAACATTTGAGAGTGGGTGGATTTGGGGAAATCTCTGGAAAAACCACACATGAACAGTTGCCTGCTACTGACCCACTTAATGAGCTTCCCAGGTGGCGGTGGTAAAGAATCCACCATCAATGTAGAAGACATGGGTTTGATCCCTGGGTTGGGAAAATCCCCTGGAGAAAGGAATGGTAACCCAATTCAGTATTCTTGCTTGGGAAATCCCATAGACAGAGGAGCCTGGTGGGCTACAGTCCACAGGGTCACAGAGTTGGACGTGACTGAATGACTGAGCACATACACTCAGTACATTTAATGCAGCAGCAATTTGAATTATTTGTAAGGTAGCTATTTAGTTGGAGAAGGCAGTGGCAATCCACTCCAGTACTCTTGCCTGGAAAATCCCATGGACGGAGGAGCCTGGTAGGCTGCAGTCTGGGGGTGGCAAAGAGTTGGATACGACTGAGTGACTTCACCTTCACTTTTCACTTTCATGCACTGGAGAAGGAAATGGCAACCCACTCCAGTGTTCTTGCCTGGAGAATCCCAGGGATGGAGGAGCCTGGTGGGCTGCCATCTATCAGGTCGCACAGAGTCGGACACAATTGAAGCGACTTAGCAGCAGCAGCAACTATTTAGTAAATGTCTGTGTCTTCTACGTTATAAACTCTATGAGGGCAGGGATGGATTAAATGAATGAAGAATTGAATGAAAAAAGAAAAAAAAACAAAAGCACCATCGAAAAAGAATTGGATGTGGCTTTAAAAGCCTTAGATAAGAATCCTGAGGTTTAATTCTCTTAGGATAAATAAATGACTTTTTTTTTAACAAAATACCTGTGTTCCTTACACCATGCTAAGTATTTTAATCTTCACCTTTCTCCTCTAAGACAAAAGTAACTAATATTTTCTAAGAATGTTTGAGTTCCTGCCTCTTGGATAACCAGGCATCACAGTTTATCTGGGGCTGACCATGTTCCGAGGACTTTAAGGGGTTTATGATGCTAACCCCAGGGAAGTTCTAGGAAAACCTGGATGAGTTGGTTGTGCTGCAAAACTGAACTAGTTGCTTTTTATTCATTTTTATCTCAGTTAAATCCTCACCAGAGCACTATTAAATAAGCAGATACTTTCCCCATATTAGGTAAAGCTGAGGCTGTGGGGGTGGTTTGTAGGTTAAACAACAAAAAGCTGGGGAATTCAAGGAATGGCTATCATGAAGCTACACTGCCTCACATCAGAAAAAAAGGGAACCATGGTAACCCTACCTCATGGACTTCATCTCGTCATTGAGATGATGATAATGAATTCATGTATAGCATTTCACTGTCTGCTAAGTACTTTGTCACTACAGTGAAGCGAGGCCATTAAAACTACATTGAGGTCAGTCACCAATAAAACTTCCTGGTCTGGATCCAGAAAAGAAACAAACAACAATAAAAACTTATATGGTGGTCAACCCAGGTTGACTCTCCTTTGGGATCTTCATGGCTTATTATTCTGAGCTCTGGTCAACTCTTTTCTCACTTCTGTTTTTAGAGAAGACACAGAGAAAATAGAGGGAGACAGAAATTATTCTTCATCAGCAAGATACTTCCTCCAAAGCTACTTTTTATTCATTATTACAATGAAATATTTATTTTTCCAAAGTGTGTGCTAAGCTTGAGAGAACAACTTTAACTGAAGAATAAATGAGTGCCTTAAAAAAGTAAGATTGTAAACTGCCCAGCAGGTTCAAGGATTCATAGTTGGTTGCATTCTTTGTATTTATCTCTAAGAGTTCCCTGGTCCTTCACCTGGGCTTGCCAATACTGATATGTATTTTTCAGTTTAGCCAAATCCCAAAGTAATAGGCAAGAAGGAAATTCAATAAGCTGGAGGAAACAGATGCATTTAACAAACATAATGAAACTTTTCCCAGTAGCAGGTTAAGCAGGCGTATATAGTTTAATTGAAAATAAATGCCTTATAAATGAAGCATGTAACTACAAACCACAGTCTTAAAGAAAATGCAGAAAACTAACTGATTTTCAATTATACTTAATGATATATTTATTATATATGTAATATGTGATGATATTTTGGGTTACTCTTTTGGCTCCCCTCTCCCTTTAAAATTAGGCTATACACACACACATACACACACACTGGAACATTACTCAGCCATAAAAAAATGAAATACTGCCATTTTAGCAGCATGAATGGACCTAGAGAATATCATACTAAGTGAAGTAAGTTAGAAAAAGACAAATATCATATCATACATGTAATCTAAAAAAGTGATACAAATGAACTTATTTACAAGACAGAAACAAACTCACAGACATAGAAAACAAACTTGTGATTACCAAAGAGAAAGGGGAGAGGGAGGGATAAATTAGGAGTTTGGTCATTAACAGATACACACTAATATATATAAAAGAGACAAAGAATAAGAATTTACTATATAGTACAGGGAACTGTATTTAATATATTGCAATAACCTATAACAGAAAAGAATCTGAAAAACTGTGTGTGTGTGTGTGTGTGTATGAATCACTTTGCTCTAACCTGAAAATAACACAACATTGTAAATCAACTGTGTTGTTGTTCTTCAGTTGCTAAGTCCTGTCCGACTCTTTGCAACCCCCTGAACTGCAGCACACCAGGATTCCCTGTCCTTCGCTAAATCCCAGAGTTTGCTCAAATGCATATCCATTGAGTCTGTCATGCTATCTAACCATCTCATCCTCTGCGGCCCTCTTCTTCTGCCTTCAATCTTTCCCAGCATCAGGGTCAACTATACTTCAACTAAAAAAAAAAAAGAGGCTTAAACACCTTATCCTGATAGTCCAGCCTTTTTTATAATACAGTTCCAGCTTAATTTTTCTTTCTTCCCCAACCTTCTTGTCAAACTGGACTCTCCTCTGCTGTCTTGGCTGTCTGCCTTCTTTCAGGCCACTGCCTCCACCTGGGTTTCCCTGCTCCTTCTCATCTTGTGGCTCAGAGGGTAAAGCATCTGCCTACAAGGTGGGAGACCTGGGTTCAATCCCTGGGTCTGGAAGATCCCCTGGAGAAGGAAATGGCAACCCACTCCAGTATTCTTGCCTGGAAAATCCCATGGATGGAGGAGCCTGGTAGGCTACAGTCCATGGGTTTACAAAGAGTTGGACATGGCTGAGAGACTTCACTTCACTTCTCATCTGCACCTGTGAAACTTGTGATAGGCCTCTGTTGTTCTTGACTATGCAGCAACCATTTCTCCTCTTTCTCATTTTAAAGCTTTCTTTTTAATTTGGGGAAACCACTCCTGCACAAAGTCAGTCCGTGGGTTTAGTGGGCTGAGCCCATCTTTGACTCCTGACATGGGCATGCGATTGATCCAAACCTGGCCAGAGCCGTTTGTATATTCTGCCTCACTTATCAGGAGAGAGGCAGTCTCTTTATGCTGGAGCAGTGGAGCTGGTAACAATGACAGTCTGAAGAGATGGTGTCCATCCTTTCTTCCACAAGAAATAAGCTTGTCTGAAAACAAAGCCAGTACAAGCTAGAACCTCTAAGAAATTGACAGCTTTCTTATTTTTTTTCAATCAACAAATATTTATTAAATTTTTACTAGATTTCAGATACTGTTCTAGGTACTGAGGATATAGCAGTGATAGAAACAGACTAAAATTTCTGCCCTCCTGGAGCTTCTAAAATATATTATTGGGAAAATTGTTTTCAAATTTACATGGAAGGGGAAAGAATAATTTTTCAATTATTCAACTATAATATCAATATTTTTTTGTCTCCTGCATTGGAAGGTGGGTTCTTTACTACTAGCGCCACTTGGGAAGCCCTATATATATATTTTTTTTTTTTTAATTTTTAAAATTTTTTTATCTTTTACTGTGCTGAGTCTTTGTTACTGCATGCAGGCTTTTTCTAGTTGCAGCAAGCTGCAGTGCATGGGCTTCTCATGGCAATAACTTCTCTTGTTGCAGAGCACAGGCCCTAGAGTGCAGGCTACAGTAGCTGAGCCAATGCACGGGCTTAGTTGCTCCACAGCACGTGGGATCTTCCGGGACTAGGGATCGAACCTGGATCCCCTGCCTTGGCAGGCAGATTCTTAACCACTGAACCCGTAGGGAATCCCAGTTGTCAGTATTTTGGGCAGCTCTCTTACAGAATCATTTAGATACCCTGGATTCACATTTGCCTGAAATTAGATACTCTTACATTTTTTTAAGTTAGCTAAACCAACAGAGTGTTCTGTGTTTGCTTAAATTAATTTGAGTTGGGCTTCTATCACTAAAAACAAAAACCAAAAAACCCCAAATCTTGATTAAACAAAATCCTACCTATAACTATGGTTTTGTTTCAAAGGTCATCAAATTCCTAAAGCTTTCCTGGCCTCAAAAGACAGATGGCCTTTTTAATTTAACAATCTCCTAGTGAGATTGTTATACTTACATTTCTTGTCATCTACTATAGGTTAAAATTATTTATCAATCTCACAGGACTATGAGTGCCTTAAGGACAGGGGCTGAGACTCATTTGTTTTTGCTCTCCTCACAGTGTTGCACATAGTTGATTGTTCCTACCCTTCTGTGAATAAATGAATCAAATTTATTTAGCACTGAAACAATTGTTTTTAAAAAGTGTAAAGGGCTTCCCTGGTAGCTTAGTTGGTAAAGAATCCGCCTGCAATGCAGGAGACCCCGGTTTGATTCCTGGGTCGGGAAGATCCTCTGGAGAAGGGAGAAGATACCCACTCCAGTATTCTGGCCTGGAAAATTCCACGAACTGTATAGTCCATGGGATCACAGAGTCGGACATGACTGAGCAACTTTCACTTTCAAGATTGCTCAAAAATAGGTTTCACACCAATTTTGCTTGGAGTTCAGGAAAAAGTGAATTCAGGAAGAAGAGACATAAATGTGGAGAGAGAAGGCATAAATAAGTTTATCTCTACATTACTAGCGTGTTTATTGTTGTTGTTCAGTCCCTTGGTGGTGTCCAACTCTTTGCAACCCCATGAATTGCAACACACCAGGCTTCCCTGTCCTTTACTATCTCCCAGAGTTTGCTCAAACTCATATTCATAGAGTCAGTGATGCCATCCAACCATCTCATCCTCTGTTTCCCACTTCTCCTCCTAACCTCAATCTTTCCCAGCATCAGCGTTTTTTCCAATGAGTCAGCTCTTCACATCAGGTGACCAAAGTATTGGAGCTTCAGTTTCAGCATCAGTCCTTCCAATGAGTATTCAGGGTTGGTTTCCTTTAGGATTGACTAATTTGATCTCCTTGCAGTTCAAGGAACTCTCAAGAGTCTTCTCCAACACCACAGTTTGAAGGCATCAGTTCTTCTGCTTTCAGCCTTCTTTATGGTCCAACTCTCACATTCATGTTTGACTACTGGAAAAACCATTGTCTGACTATATGGACCTCTGTCAGAAAAGTGATGTCTCTGCTTTTTAATATGCTGTCTAGGTTGGTCATAGCTTTTCTTCCAAGAAGCAAGTGTCTTTTAATTTCATGGGTACAGTCACCATCTGCAGTGATTTTTGAGCCCCCCAAAATAAAGTCTCTCACTGTTTCCATTATTTCCCCGTCTATTTGCCATGACATGATGGAACCAGATGCCATGATCTCTGTTTTTTGAATGTTGAGTTTTAAGCCAGCTTTTTCACTCTCCTTTTTCACCCTCATCAAGAGGTTCTTTAGTTCCTCTTCACATTCTGCCTTTAGAATGATATCATCTGCACATTTGAGGTTTTTTATATTCTCCTGGCAATCTTGATTTCAGCTTGTGAGTCATCCAGCCTGACATTTTACATGATATACTCTGCATTATAAGTTAAATAAGCAGGGTGACAATATACAGCCTTGATGTACTCCTTTCCTAATTTTGAACCAGTCTGTTGTTCCACATCTGGTTCTAACTTGATTCTTGTCCTGTTGTTACTGTGATTACTATGATTTATAATGTGTATAAAATCTTATCATATAATCAGCAAAGTAGAGATTTGAAAATTAAGGGCATATAAAGAACTATAAATTCTTCAGGAGAAGAACAATGAGAAAACATGGGCTTTAATGTTTTAAATCAGACACTCAGGCTTTAATCAGACACTCACATTTGATGTGGACTTCACTGCTACATGACTCAGGGATGAATTCCTTATTATTTGTGATCTCCTCTTTCTTAATATCTAAAATGACACAAATAGCTATGGCCAGAGAAAAGCTGTGAAGATGAAGTGAGAAGAAAGAGTGTGTAGTTGGTATACGTATCCAGCTGCTGTCCAGAGATCTATAAAATCAGTGGCTTAAACAGAAAGATTATTATTTCTCTCCCATATGAAAAGAAACCAAGGCTTAGGTATTCTGGGCTGGTATGGTGGCTCCATTACATCTCTGATTCAGGTTCCTTCTTTCTTGTGGCTCTACCACTCCCACTGTTTTGTTCACGTCTTTAATTGTCCAAGATGGCTTAACATTATGATTTCACTCTAGCCGACAGAAAGAGGAAAGGCGAAGTGAAATGTATGCCCCTTTCTTTTCAAGGCACAGTGCAAGTTTTCCACATTGACTACTCACATTCCAGTGGACAGAACTTGGTCACATGTCTATTAGGGGACAAGTTAGGAAATGCAGTATTCATTCTCCGCTTCCATGGCTCAAATAAAGTTATGGTTTTTTTTTTTTTTTTTAATGATTACTAGAGATAAAGGGGACAGCAGTGGATTTATTTAAATCACCTAACAGGTTTCCTGATATACCTGATATTACCTCTTTCCATCCCCTGTCTTGGTGTATTAAGAATTCTGAATAGTATCTTCTCCCATTTTGGTGGCTTTGTTAATTGGCAGAATCCTTCTGGAAAGCAGCATAAAAATGCATTAAAGTCATGATAATATAACCCTTAGGAGTTTGTTCAAATGAGATAATAAATGACAGAAGATGTGCATCCCAGTGTTCCTGGAAGAGCACAATGCTGTAGCATTTTGATGTTCCACAATAGCAGACCATAAGTTAACCCTTCCATTTCTGAGACCAGCTTTGAAATCCTCAGGTACTGGTCTTAGATACCATGATGTTACCTCAGTGGCTAGACCAGTGCTGACTGGAGTAAAGACTTTAGCATGTGGGGTTCCTGAGGAATGGGTCTCATTCAGATACAAGTGTGCAGAATATACTTTAGGGATCAGTACCCATGGGGAAGTGAGGTTAGCAGGACTGATAAGAGAGAAAAGTGAACTGTGGTATAGTCATGCAAAGGCTTTAGCCAATCTCACAAGCAGCTCTAGAGCTGGAAGGATCCCTCAGAGTTGTCCTGCATCACCCATCACTGGATGTAGGCTGCCTCATGGAAGGCGACATGAATAAGTGAATAAGATATATTTAGTCAAGGACAGATCCTGGGGAAGAAGTCAGTCAAGAGCAGATAACACTGCTGGCATCTGGAGAAAGAATACCTGAGTCCAGAAGAGGAAGACCTGGGTTGAGTAGCTGTGCGTTCCCTGCAGGGGTCAATACTGATCCATGCTGAGCTAGTAGGATACTATGGTCCAAGAGTTTGAAATGTGAGGTGAGACAAAGAAACTGGAATTGAAGTGGCAAGTTTACTGAAGTATTCAGGCAAAGCCCATGAACTTGTATGATTCCCAGAACACCTGGTTCCTGCTTTTCTTTAATGCTTGGCTGTTGAATGGTTTATTGGATTTAATCTATTTTGGTTACCAAGAGAACCTTCAATATTTTGCCATTGATTCATGAATTATTATGAATGTGACAGAATATTATGCGTCCCTAAGAATGATAGACTTTCCCGGTGGCTCAGACGGCAAAGCGTCTGCCTACAATGCAGGAGACCTGGCTTCTACTCCTGGGTCGGGAATATCCTCTGGAGAAGGAGATGGCAACCCATTCCAGTACTTTTGCCTGGAAAACCCCATGGATGGAAGAGGCTGGTAGGCTACAGTCCGTGGGGTCACAAAGAGTTGGACACGAATGAGCAACTTCACCTTACTTACCTTACCTAAGAATGATAAGAATGCTATTCTGATAATAATGTCAAACACAACAAATATACCCAAACATTTAAATATACCCAAGTTATCATCTGACTGTGAACTAACAGAACAGAAAATAATATTTCTCTAGGTTCAGTTCAGTTCAGGTCAGTCGCTCAGTCGTGTCTGACTCTTTGCGACCCCATGAACTGCAGCAGGCCAGGCCTCTCTGTCCATCACCAACTCCCAGAGTTTACCCAGACTCATGTCCATTGAGTCAGTCACGCCATCCAACCATCTTATCCTCTGTCATCCCCTTCTCCTCCTGCTCTCAATCTTTCCCAGCATCAGGGTCTTTTCAAATGAGTCAGCTCTTCACATCAAGTGGCCAAAGTATTAGAGTTTCAGCTTTAACATTAGTCCTTCCAATGAACACCCAGGACTGATCTCCTTTAGGATGGACTGGTTGGATCTCCTTGCAGGCAAAGGAACTCTCAAGAGTCTTCTCCAACACCACAGTTCTAAAGCATCAATTCTTCGGCACTCAGCTTTCTTTATAGTCCAACTCTCACATCCATACATGACTACTGGAAAAATCACAGCCTTGACTAGATGGACCTTTGTTGACAAAGGAATGTCTTTGCTTTTTAATATGCTGTCTAGGTTGGTCATAACTTTCCTCCCAAGGAGTAAGTGTCTTAATTTCATGGCTGCAGTCACCATCTGCAGTGATTTGGGAGCCCAGAAAAATAAAGTCTGACACTGTTTCCACTTTTTCCCCATCTATTTGCCATGAAGTGATGGGACCAGATGCCATGATCTTAGTTTTCTAAATGTTGAGCTTTAAGCCAACTTTTTCACTGTCCTCTTTCACTTTCATCAAGAGGCTCTTTAGTTCCTCTTAACTTTCTGCCATATGGGTGGTGTCATCTGTGTATCTGAGGTTATTGATATTTCTCCTGGCAATATTGATTCTGGCTTGTGCTTCCTCCGGCCCAGCGTTTCTAATGATGTACTCTGCATAGAAGTTAAATAAGAAGGGTAACAATATACAGCCTTGACATACTCCTTTTCCTTTTTGGAACCAGTCTGTTGTTCCATGTCCAGTTCTAACTGTTGCTTCCTGACCTGCATACAGGTTTCTCAAGAGGCAGGTCAGGTGGTCTGGTATACCCATCTCTTTCAGAATTTTGAAGACTTACAACACCTTTTAGAACTAACACCCTAAGAAGATGTCCTTTTCATTATAGGGAACTGGAATGCAAAAGTAGGAGATCAAGAAACACCTGGAGTAACAGGCAAACTTGGCCTTGGAGTACAGAATGAAGCAGGGCAAAGGCTAATAATAGAGTTTTGCCAAGAGAACACACTGGTTATTTCAAACATCCTCTTCCAACAACACAAGAGAAGACTCTACACATGGACATCAACAGATGGTCAACACTGAAATCAGATTGATTATATTATTTGCAGCCAAAGATGGAAAAGCTCTATATAGTCAACAAAAAGAAGACTGGGAGCTGACTGTGGCTCAGATCATGAACTCCTTATTGCTAAATTCAGACTTAAATTGAAGAAAGTGGGGAAAACCACTAGACCATTCAGGTATTACCTAAATCAAATCCCTTAGGATTTATGATACAGTGGAAGTGAGAAGTAGATTTAAGGGACTAGATCTGATAGAGTGCCATTTCTCTAGGTAAACATTACTAAATAAAAGTAATATATCCAAGATGCATCACATTATCAAAAAAGTAAAAACACAATCCATAGAATGGGAAAAAAATATTTACAAACCATATACCTGATAAGGGTCTAGTATGTAGGCTATATTAAGAACTTTTAACTCCTATAACTCAACAACCAAAAAACAACCCAATTAAAAAATGGGAGAAGGACTCAAATAGACCTTTCTCCAAAGTAGATATACAAATGGCCAACAAACCCAGGAAGAGATGTCAACATCATTAATCAGGAGATGCATATTGAAACCACTATAGGGTACAACTTCATTTACTAGGATTGTTATTCTTTTGATGAAAAAAAAGTAAGAAATATAGCAAGAATCACCAAGGATATGAAAAATTGGAACTCTTGGACATTTTTGATGGGGATTTAGAATGGTTCTGCTCCTATAGAAAAGTTTAATGATTCCATAACAAGCTATATTTAGAATTACCATTGTGGTTCTTGTTCAGTCACTTAGTCATGTCCGACTCTTTGCGACCCCATGGACTGCAGCACAGATTCCCTCCTCACTATCTCCTGGAGTTTGCTCAAACTCATGTGCATTGAGTCAATAATGCCCATCCAGCCATCTCATCCTCTGTCACCCCCTTCTCCTCTTGTCCTCAATCTTTGCCAGCATTGGGTCTTTTCCAGTGAGCTGTCTCTTTGCATCAGGTGGCTAAAGTATTGGAGCTTCAGCTTCAGCATCAGTTCTTCCAATGAATATTTGGGGATGATTTCCTTTAGGATTGACTTGTTTCATCTGCTTGCTGTCCAAGGGACTGTCAAGAGTCTTCTCCAGCTCCACAGATAGAAAGCATCAATTCTGACACTCAGCTTTCTTTATGGTCCAACTCTCAGGAAAGAATTACCTTATGATCCAGCAATTATAAGTCTAGGTATAAAATATTTAAAACCAGAGATTCAAATAGATATTCACAAACATTCGTAGTAGCTCTATTTATAACAGCCAAAATGTGGAAATAGTTCAAATGTCCATCACAGAGAGATGGACAAATTGTGGTATATCTGGACAATTCAGCCATAAAAAGGAATGGAATACTGCTATATGCTATAATACATATGATCCTTGAAATAGCTGTGGGGAAAAGCCAATCACAAAGGCCACATATTGTATGATTTCTATGAAATTTCTATGAAATGTCCAGGATAGGTAAATCTATTGAGAAAGAATACAGATTAGTGGTTGCCAAGGGCAGTGGGAAAAGAAAAATGGGGAGCACCTTACTTAATTTGTATGGAACTTCCTTTTGGGGTGATGAAAATGTTTTTGAACTAGATAAAGGTGGTGATTATGTGACATTATGAACGCACTTAATGCCACTAACTTGTTCACTTTGAAATAGTTAAAATTACGTGACTCTCACTTCAATTTATTAAAAAATAGGTAATAAAGAATAAATGATACTATTTGATTATAAGTGATTTTAAAGAGCATTATATCATGTCATCCATATTTTATTTTTCAGATTCTTTTTGTTTTAGGATAAGCACTTACTTCCTAGAGGAACTAAAACCAGTTTGGTATGAATGAAATAATTCTCACAGACAAGTGATCCACATGGGCCACATGGAGATAGTGACCCAGGATAAAACATCCGTTCCAATATAACTAGGGATATGAAGTGACTGGCAATTGGCTCTTCATCTATACAGCAGTCTTAGTTCTGTCACTTCATTAACCTCAGTGTAATACAGCCCTTCACTCTGTGCATTTCAATCTTTTGGGGCCACACTCTGCATTGCCAGGGTTTATTTATAGCACATTTAAAAAGTATTCTCATACTTTTATTGTAAAATTTCTAGTTTAAAACATAAGCATACTCTAGTTATTTTTGAAAATCCACCTAGGAATAGGAATAGAAAATTAAAATTCCCATAATTCTGTCATATAACGTGAAAGTCTCAAATGTTGGTTTTATACACATGTGTGTACTTCCACATGTATACACAGTAGTATCAGTGTATTTTTTATCAAATAATATTATGCTGTATATGTATTATATTATTTATAATATAATATACTATATATATTACATATATAGTATATTATTTATATTATATATTTTTTACTCCCTAATGTTATGAAATTAAAAGATGCTTAATTTCAGCCATGAAATTAAAAGAGGCTTACTCTTTGGAAGAAAAGTTATGAACAACCTAGACAGCGTGTTAAAAAGCAGAGGCATTACTTTGTCAATAAAGGTCCATCTAGTCAAAGCTATGGTTTTTCAAGTAGTCATGTATGGATGTGAGAGTTGGGCTCTAAAGAAAGCTGAGCACTGAAGAATTGATGCTTTTGAACTGTGGTGTTGGAGAAGACTCTTGAGAGTCCCTTGGACTGCAAGGAGATCCAACCAGTCCATCCTAAAGGAAATCAGTCCTGGGTGTTCATTGGAAGGACTGATGCTGAACCTGAAACTCTAATACTTTGGCCACCTGATGCGAAGAGCTGACTCATTTGAAAAGACCCTGATGCTGGGAAAGATTGAAGGCAGGAGAAGAAGGGGATGACAGAGGATGAGATAGTTGGATGGCGTCACTGACTCAGTGGACATGAGTTTGAGTAAGCTCCAGGAGTTGGTGATGGACAGGGAGGCCTGGCATCCTGCAGTTCATGGGGTGGCAAAGAGGCGGACACGACTGAGCAACTGAACTGAACTAAATATTATGAACAGTTTTATGTCCTTTTAAAATGGCATTTTTAATATATAGCTATACCATACTTTATGAAACTGATCATCTATTCATATATTTATTTTCCCCAATCTAGTCCTTTACTGTGCTCCATTGTAACCATTACTGCATTCACTCTTCTTTTTCGGGTGGAGGGCAACTTCCACTTTTCATCAAACTGTTTACAGTTTTACTATAAAGAATTAGATGAAATTCTTGTGTATAAGTCCTTTTGTGTATCATTATTATTTTCTTCAAATAACTTCATTTTGAGATATAATGGACATACAACATTATATTAGTCTCAGATATATACCATGATGATCAATACTTCCAGTGCTGAAATTTCCTTTAGGATGTACTTTCTTAGCAACTTTGAAATAAACAATACAGTATTATTAACTATGGGGCTTCCCCAGTGACTCAGCAGTAAAGAATATTCCTGCAGTGCAGAAAATGTGGGATCGATCCCTGGGTCAGGAAGATCTCCTGGAGGAGGGCATGGCAATCCACTCCAATATTCTTGCCTGAAGAATCCACTCCAATATTCTTGCCTCTAGAGGAGCCTGGTGAGCTACAGTCCACAGGGTCTCAAAGTGTCACACATGACTGAAGCAAGTGAGCATGCGTGCACACACTTTATTTACTATAGTACCATGCTGGACATAACATCCCTTAGACTTATTTTACAACTGAAAGTTTGTACCTTTTGACTACATTTACTCATTTACCCAAGTTTGATCCCTGAGTTGGGAAGATCCCCTGGAGAAGGCAAAGGCTACCTACTTCAGTAATCTGGCCTGGAGAATTCCATGGACTGTGTAGTTCAGATCAGATCAGATCAGATCAGTCGCTCAGTCGTGTCCGACTCTTTGCGACCCCATGAATCACAGCACGCCAGGCCTCCCTGTCCATCACCAACTCCAGGAATTCACTCAAACTCACGTCCATCGAGTCAGTGATGCCATCCAGCCATCTCATCCTCTGTCGTCCCCTTCTCCTCTTGCCCATAATCCCTCCCAGCATCAGAGTCTTTTCCAGTGAGTCAACTCTTCACATGAGGTGGCCAAAGTACTGGAGTTTCAGCCTTAGCATCATTCCTTCCAAAGAAATCCCAGGGCTGATCTCCTTCAGAATGGACTGGTTGGATCTCCTTGCAGTCCAAGGGACTCTCAAGAGTCTTCTCCAACACCACAGTTCAAAAGCATCAATTCTTCAGCGCTCAGCCTTTTTCACAGTCCAACTCTCACATCCATACATGACCACAGGAAAAACCATAGCCTTGACTAGACGGACCTTTGTTGGCAAAGTAATGTCTCTGCTTTTGAATATGCTATCTAGGTTGGTCATAACTTTCCTTCCAAGGAGTAAGCGTCTTTTAATTTCATGGCTGCAGTCACCATCTGCAGTGATTTTGGAGCCCAGAAAAATAAAGTCTGACACTGTTTCCACTGTTTCCCCATCTATTTCCCATGAAGTGATGGGACCAGATGCCATAATCTTCGTTTTCTGAATGTAGAGCTTTAAAGCCAGCTTTTTCACTCTCCTCTTTCACTTTCATCAAGAGGCTCTTTAGTTCCTCTTCACTTTCTGCCATAAGGGTGGTGTCATCTGCATATCTGAGGTTATTGGTATTTCTCCCGGCAATCTTGATTCCGGCTTGTTTTTTCCAGTCCAGCGTTTCTCATGATGTACTCTGTATATAAGTTAAATAAACAGGGTGAAAATATACAGCCTTGACGAACTCCTTTTCCTATTTGGAACCAGTCTGTTGTTCCGTGACCAGTTCTAACTGTTGCTTCCTCACCTGCATACAGAGTTCTCAAGAGGCAGTTCAGGTGGTCTGGTATTCCCATCTCTTTCAGAATTTTCCACAGTTTATTGTGATCCACACAGTCAAAGGCTTTGGCGTAGTCAATAAAGCAGAAATAGATGTTTTTCTGGAACTTTCTTGCTTTTTCCATGATCCAGCGGATGTTGGCAATTTGATCTCTGGTTCCTCTGCCTTTTCTAAAACCAGCTTGAACATCAGGAAGTTCATGGTTCACATATTGCGAAGCCTGGCTTGGAGAATTTTGAGCATTACTTTACTAGCGTGTGAGATGAGTGCAATGGTGCGGTAGTTTGAGCATTCTTTGGTATTGCCTTTCTTTGGGATTGGAATGAAAACTGACCTTTTCCAGTCCTGTGGCCACTGCTGAGTTTTCCAAATTTGCTGGCATATTGAGTGCAGCACTTTCATAGCATCATCTTTCAGGATTTGGAGTAGCTCAACTGGAATTCTATCACCTCCACTAGCTTTGTTCATAGTGATGCTTCCTAAGGCCCACTTGACTTCACATTCCAGGATGTCTGGCTCTAGGTCAGTGATCACACCATCGTGATTATCTGGGTCGTGAAGATCTTTTTTGTACAGTTCTTCTGTGTATTCTTGCCATCTCTTCTTAATATCTTCTGCTTCTGTTAGGTCCATACCATTTCTGTCCTTTATCAAGCCCATCTTTGCATGAAATGTTCCTTTGGTATCTCTGATTTTCTTGAAGAGATCTCTAGTCTTTCCCATTCTGTTGTTTTCCTCTATTTCTTTGCATTGATCGCTGAAGAACGCTTTCTTATCTCTTCTTGCTATTCTTTGGAATTCTGCATTCAGATGTTTATATCTTTCCTTTTCTCCTTTGCTTTTCACTTCTCTTCTTTTCACAGCTATTTGCAAGGCCTCCCCAGACAGCCATTTTGTTTTGCATTTCTTTTCCATGGGGATGGTCTTGATCCCTGTCTCCTGTACAATGTCACAAACCTCATTCCATAGCTCATCAGGCACTCTATCTATCAGATCTAGGCCCTTAAATCTATTTCTCAGTTTCACTGTATAATCATAAGGGATTTGATTTAGGTCATACCTGAATGGTATAGTGGTTTTCCCTACTTTCTTCAATTTAAGTCTGAATTTGGCAATAAGGAGTTCATGGTCTGAGCCACAGTCAGCTCCTGGTCTTGTTTTTGCTGACTGTATAGAGCTTCTCCATCTTTGGCTGCAAAGAATGTAATCAATCTGATTTCGGTGTTGACCATCTGGTGATGTCCATGTATAGAGTCTTCTCTTGTGTTGTTGGAAGAGGGTGTTTGTTATGACCAGTGCATTTTCTTGGCAAAACTCTATTAGTCTTTGCCCTGCTTCATTCCGTATTCCAAGGCCAAATTTGCCTGTTACTCCAGGTGTTTCTTGACTTCCTCCTTTTGCATTCCAGTCCCCTGTAATGAAAAGGACATCTTTTTTGGGTGTTAGTTCTAAAAGGTCTTGTAGGTCTTTATAGAGCCATTCAACATGAGCTTCTTCAGCGTTACTGGTTGGGGCATAGACTTGGATTACTGTGATATTGAATGGTTTGCCTTGGAAATGAACAGAGATCATTCTGTTGTTTTTGAGATTGCATCCAAGTACTGCATTTTGGACTCTTTTGTTGACCATGATGGCTACTCCATTTCTTCTAAGGGATTCCTGCCCGCAGTAGTAGATATAATAGTCATCTGAGTTAAATTCACCCATTCCAGTCCATTTCAGTTCGCTGATTCCTAGAATGTCGACATTCACTCTTGCCATCTCTTGTTTGATCACTTCCAATTTGCCTTGATTCATGGACCTGACATTCCAGGTTCCTATGCAATATTGCTCTTTACAGCAGCAGACCTTGCTTCTATCACCAGTCACATCCACAGCTGGGTATTCTTTTTGCTTTAGCTCCATCCCTTCATTCTTTCTGGAGTTATTTCTCCACTGATCTCCAGTAGCATATTGGGCACTTACTGACCTGGGGAGTTTCTCTTTCAGTATCCTATCATTTTGCCTTTTCATACTGTTCATGGGGTTCTCAAGGCAAGAATACTGAAGTGGTTTGCCATTCCCTTCTCCAGTGGACCACATTCTGTCAGATCTCTCCACCATGACCCGCCCATTGGGGTACCAGACCCCCAGCTGCTGCCCCTCCCGAGTGCACAGTGGCCGCCGTGGCGACTGCCAGAGCATGTGGGCAGAACCCCCCCCACCTCCCCTCTGTGGGTGGTGAGGGGGTGGGTGCGCTGGCCCTGCAGTGGGGCTATGTGCCGTGTGCCGCTCGTGTATTTCATGGGGTCACAAAGAGTCGAATGCGACTGAGTGACTTTGACTTCACTCATGTACCCAAGCCCCATCTTCCTCATCTGGCAACCACCAATCTGTTTTCTGCATCTATGAGTTTGGGTTATTTTGTTTTTGTTTTTAGATTCCACAAAGAAGTGAAATAGTATGGTATTCATTTTTTTCTACCTAACTTATTCCACTTAGCATAATATCCTCAAAGTCCATCTATGTTATCATAAATGGCGTGATTGTCTTCTTTTTTATGGCTAAATTATATATATATATATAAAATTATATATAAATATACTAGATATACATTATATATAACAACTTCTTTGCCCATTCATCCATCTGTGGGCACCTCTATGTCTTGGTTACTGTAAATAATGTTTCATTGAACATGGGAATGTATATCTTTTCGAGTTAGTGTTTTCACTTAATTTGAAAGTGGAATTGCTAGATTGTATGCTCATTTTACTTTTAATTTTTTGAGGAGTCTCCATCCTATTTTCTATAGTGGCTGAACCAACTTATATTATCACCAACAGTGTTATGCAACATTTCCCTTTTCTCCATATCCTTCCTGATACCTATTATTTCTTGCTATTTTAATAATAATCATTATAATAATAAGGTATTTAATACATTATAATAAGGTATTATAATGCATATAATAATTATATAATAAATATAATAATCATTATAACAGGTGTGTGGTGATACCTCACTGTGGTTTTGATTTGCATTTCTTTGTCATTTGCATTTATTAGTTGCAAATGTTATTGCATTTCCTTGTTACTGACATCAAGCACCTTTTCATGTAACTATCGGCCATCTGTATGTCTTCTTTGGAAAAATACCTATCCAGATATAAAGATATAAAAATACCTTCTCTGCCCATTTTTTAGTTGGATTGTGTTTCTCTCTTTGCTCCTTTTGCTGTTGAGTTCTATGAGTTCTTTATGTATTCTGGATATTAATCCCTTATCAGATACATTATTTGTAAATATTTTCTTCCATTCTGTAGGTTGCCTTTCATTTTGTTAAAAGGTTTTTTTTTTTTTCTGTTGTGGAGAAAATTTTCAATTTGATGCAGTTGCACTTGTTTATTTTTGTTTTTGTTGCCTTTGCTTTTGATTTCAGGTCTAAAAAATAATTGCCAAGACCAATGTCAAGGAGCTTACTGCCTCTGTTTTCTTCTAGGAGTTTTATGGAATCACGTCTTATAGTCAAGTCATTAATCTAGTTTTAGGTAGGTATGTGTGTGTGTGTGTGGTATATGATAGGGGTTCCAATTTCATTCTTTTACACATGCCTTTCTTTTTTTCCCACCACCATTTACTGAGGAGACCATCCTCTCCCTGTTGCATATTTTTTGCTCCTTTTTCATAAACTAATTGATCATCTGTACATGGGTCATTTTCTGAGTTCTGTGTTCCATTCCATTGATCTAAGTGTCTATTTTTATGCCAGTACACACTGTTTTGATTATTTGTATTATATTCGGATCAGGAAGTGAGATGCCTCCAGCTTTGTTTGTCGTTCACTTCTTTCCACTTTTTATTTTCTTTGTCTTTCTTTCACTTCTTTCACCTTTACTGCTTTGGCTATTTTGGCTTTTTTATGGTTTCATACAAATTTTAGGAACATTTGTTCTATTCCTTTGAAAAAATCAGTTAGATTTTGATAGAGGTTGCACTGCATCGGTAGATTGCTTTGGGTAGTATGGTTATTTTAACAATATTAATTCTTTCAATCTATAAACATGGACTGTCTTCCCATTTATTTCCGTCTTCTTCAATGTCTTCCACCAGCACCTTAATAGTTATAGTTACATTCTTTAAAATAAATTGCTAGGAGTAGAAATATGTAATTAAAAGGAAAATTTTAAAGTGTTTAAAATGTCTTTTTGGCAAACTGCCTTCCTGTTAGGTTATCCCATTTTCCCCTTCCAGCAGTGCATGAGACTGTGCCTTTGTTCTACATCCTTTGAAAAATCAGGGCTTTCTTTAAAAACCATTGCCAAAAATATTATTTATTCTTTTAAAAATTTATTTTTGTTTTTTGGGGTTTTTTTGCTTTTTAAAATTTATTTATTTTTTTAATTGAAGGATAATTGCTTTACAGAATTTTGTTGTTTTCTGTCAATGAGACAATATATAATATAGTTTAAGTGTCACTGGAACCAAAAGATACCTGGAGGAGTCTCTCCCTTGCCCATGTATACCTCCCCCTCTGGGTGCCACCAGTATTAACAGTTTCTTGTGTATTCTTCAAGAAATCACTTATGTGTTCATAAATCGTAGCAGGCGAGACATACTGACTGTACCTTGCACTTGCTTATATATCAGGAATGTAGCCTCTTCATTCTTTTCTAAGGTCGTGTACTTTTCTGTTGTCAAATGCTATATATTTTAAAGGGCTTCCCGGGTGGCTGAGTGGTAAAGAATCCACCTGCCAATGTAGGAGATGTGGGTTTGATCCCTGGGTTGGAAAGATTCCCCTGGAGGAGGAAATGATAACCCACTCCAGTATTCTTGCCTGGAAAGTCCCATAGAGAGAGGAGCCTGGTGGGCTACAGTCCATGAAGCCTCAAAGAGTCAGGCACAACTGAGCACGCACACATCTATTTTACAAGTTCACTTTTGATGGACAGTTGAGTTGCCTTTAACATTTTGCTGTAACGGACAATGTATCTATGAGTTACCTTGTAATTCCCTTACTTTGTACATGTAAAAAGGAATAGCTGACAAAAGAGGAGAAGGAAAAGGCAAAGGAGAAAGGCAAATGAATGGAGAGTTTCAGAGAGTAGCAAGGAGAGATAAGAAAGCCTTCTTAAGTGAAAAATGCAGAGAAATAGAGGAAAACAATAGAATGGGAAAGACTAGAGATCTTTTCAAAAAAGTTGGAGACACCTAGGGAACATTTCATCAAACATGGGCACAGTAAAGAACAGAAATAGTAAGGACCTAACCGAAGCCTTGGAGTACAGAATAAAGCAGGGAAAAGGCTAATAGCGTTCTGCCAAGAGAACACACTGGTCATAGCAAACACCCTCTTCCAACAACACAAGAGAAGACTCTACACATGGACATCACCAGATGGTCAACACCAAAATCAGATTGATTATATTCTTTGCAGCCAAAGATGGAGAAGCTCTATATAGTCAGCAAAAACAAGACTTGGAGCTGACTGTGGCTCAGATCATGAACTCCTTATTGCCAAATACAGCCTGAAATTGAAGAAAGTGGAGAAAACCACTAGACCATTCAGATATGAACTAAATCAAATCCCTTATGACTATACAGTGGAAGTGAGAAATAGATTTAAGGGACTAGATCTGATGGACAGAGTGCCTAATGAACTATGGATGGAGATTCATGACATTGTACAGGAGACAGGAATCAAGACCATCCCCAAGAAAAAGAAATGTAAAAAAGCAAAATGGCTGTCTGAGGAGGCCTTACAGATAGCTGTGAAAAGATGGGAAGCAAAAGGCAAAGGAGAAAAGGAAAGATATATACCCATTTGAATGCAGAGTTCCAAAGAATAGCAAGGAGAAATAAGAAAGCCTTCCTCAGTGATCAGTGCAAACAAATAGAGGAAAACAATAGAATGGGAAAGACTAGAGATTGCTTCAAGAAAATTAGAGATATCAAGGGAACATTGCATGCAAAGATGGACTCAATAAAGGACAGAAATGGTATGGACCTAACAGAAGCAGAAGATATTAAGAAGAGGTGGCAAGAATATACAAAAGAACTGTACAAAAAAGATCTTCACGACCTAGATAATCATGAGGATGTGATCACTGACCTAGAGCCAGACATCCTGGAATGTGAAGTCAAGTGGGCCTTAGGAAGCATCACTATGAACAAAGCTAGTGGAGGTGATGGAATTCCAGTTGAGCTATTTCAAATCCTGAAAGATGACGCTGTGAAAGTGCTGCACTCAATATGCCGACAAATTTGGAAAGCTCAGCAGTGGCCACAGGACTGGAAAAGGTCAGTTTTCATTCCAGTCCCAAAGAAAGGCAATGCCAAAGAATGCTCAAACTACCGCACCATTGCACTCATCTCACATGCTAGTAAAGTAATGCTCAAAATTCTCCAAACCAGACTTCAGCAATACGTGAACCTCCAGATGTTCAAGCCGGTTTTAGAAAAGGCAGAGGAACCAGAGATCAAATTGCCAACATCCGCTGGATCATGGAAAAAGCAAGAGAGTTCCAGAAAAACATCTATTTCTGCTTTATTGACTATGCCAAAGCCTTTGACTGTGTGGATCACAATAAACTGTGGAAAATTCTGAAAGAGATGGGAATACCAGACCACCTGATCTGCCTCTTGAGAAACCTGTATGCAGGTTAGGAAACAACAGTTAGAACTGGACATGGAACCACAGACTGGTTCCAAATAGGAAAAGGAGTATGGCAAGGCTGTATATTGTCACCCTGCTTATTTAACTCCTGTGCAGGGTACATCATGAGAAACCCTGGGCTGGAGGAAGCACAAGCCAGAATCAAGATTGCCGGGAGAAATATCAATAACCTCAGATACGCAAATGACACCACCCTTATGGCAGAAAGTGAAGAGGAACCAAAAAGCCTCTTGATGAAAGTGAAAGAGGAGAGTGAAAAAGTTGGCTTTAAAGCTCAACATTCAGAAAACTAAAATCATGGCATCTGGTCCCATCACTTCATGGCAAATAGATGGGGAAAGAGTAGAAACAGTGTCAGACTTTTATTTTTTGGGGCTCCAAAATCACCGCAGATGGTGATTGCAGCCATGAACTTGAAAGATGCTTACTCCTTGGGAGGAAAGTTATGACCAACTTAGATAGCATATACAAAAGCAGAGACTTACTTTGCCAGCAAGGCGGTCTAGTCAAGGCTATGGTTTTTCCAGTGGTCATGTATGGATGCGATAGTTGGACTGTGAAGAAAGCTGAGTTCTGAAGAATTGATGCTTTTGAACTGTAGTGTTGGAGAAGACTCTTGAGAGTCCTTTGGAGATCAGCCCTGGGTGTTCTTTGGAAGGAATGATGCTAAAGCTGAAACTCCAGTACTTTGGCCACCTCATGCAAAGAGTTGACTCATTGGAAAAGACTCTGATGCTGGGAGGGATTGGGGGCAGGAGGAAAAGGGGACAACAGAGCACGAGATGGCTGGATGGCATCACCAACTCGATGGATGTGAGTTTGAGTTAACTCCGGGAGTTGGTGATGGACAGGGAGGCCTGGTGTGCTATAATTCTTGGGGTTGCAAAGCGTCGGACACAACTGAGTAACTGAACTGAACTGAACTGAACTGAAGCAGAAGAGATTAAGAAGAGGTGGTAAGGATACGCAGAAGAAGTATACAAAAGCCCGGATAACCACAGTGGTGTGGGCACTCACCTAGAGTCAGAGTGTGAAGTCAAGTGGGCCTTAGAAAGCATTACTATGAATAAAGCTAGTGGAGGTAATGGAATTCCAGTTGAGCTATTTAAAATCCTTAATAATGATGTTGTTAAAGTGCTGCATTCAATATGCTGGCAAATTTGGAAAACCTAGCAGTGGCCACAGGACTGGAAAAGTTAGTTTTCATTTCAATCCCAAAGAAGGGTAATGCCAAAGAATGTTCAGGCTACAGTACATTTGCACTCCATTTCACATGCTAGCAAGGCAATGCTCAAAATTCTTCAAGAGAGGCTGTTGAACAGTAGGTTCAACAGTAGGTTCAACACCAGGAACTTCCAGAAGAACAAGCTGGATTTAGATAAGGCAGAGGAACCTGAGATCAAGTTCCCAACATCTGTTGGATCATAGAAAAAGCAAGGGAATTCCAAAACAACGTCTACTTCTGCTTCATTGACTACACTAGGTCTTTGACTGTGCAGATTACAACAAACTGTGGAAAATTCTTAAAGAGATGGAAATACCAGACCACTTTAACTGCTTCCTGAGAAACCTGTATGCAGGTCAAGAAGCAAGAGTTAGAACCAGACATGAAACAACAATGGACTGATTCCAAATTGGGAAAGGAGTACGTCAAGGCTGTATATTGTCACCCTGCCTATTTAATTTATAGGCAGAGTACATCATGTGAAATGCCAGGCTGAATGAATCACAAGCTGAAATCAGGATTGCTGGAGAAGTTATCAACAACCTCACAAAGGCAGATGATACCATTCTAATGGCAGAAAGCAAAGAGGAACTAAAGAGCCTCTTGATTAGGGTGAAAGAGCAGAGTGAAAAAGCTGGCTTAAAACTTAACATTCAAAAAATGAAGATTATGGCATCTGATTCCATCACCTTATAGCAGATAGATGGGGAAAAAGTGACAGATCTTATTTTCTTGGGCTCCAAAGTCACTGTGGACAGCCACAAAATTAAAAGACGATTGCTCCTTGGAAGAAAAGCTATGATAAATCTAGACAGTGTACTGAAAAACAGAAACATCACTTTGCCAACAAAGATCTGTGTAGTCAAAGCTAAGGTTTTTTCAGTAGTCATGTACGGATGTGAGAGTTGGACCACAAAAATGGCTGAGCACCAAAGAATTGATGCTTTTAAATTGTGGAGCTGCAGAATTCTTGAGAGACCCTTGGACAGCAAGGAGATCAAATCAGTCAATCCTAAAAGAAGTCAATTCTGAATATTCATTGGTACTGAAGCTCAAATACTTTGGCCACCTGATGTGAAGAGCCAACTCATTGGAAAAGAGCAATCATCTTTTAATTTTGAGGCTGTCCACAGTGATTTTGGAACCCAAGAAAATAAAATCTGATGCTGGGAAAGATTGAGGGCAGCAGGAGAAGGGGGTGACAGAGGATGAGATGGTTGGATGCCATCACGGACTCAGTGGTCATTAGTTTGAGCAAACTCCGGGACATAGTGAAGAACAGGGAAGTCTGGCATGATGCATTCGTTGGGTTGCAGAGTCAGACATGACTTAGCAACTGAACAACAACAAAAAGGGAATGTGTTTAAGGTAAACTTTTGAATTACTAGGTTCAAGGACTTTTTTAATGTCTTTGTTATTATCAGAGGATGATTTGGGAGAATGGCATTGAAATACGTATAATATCATATATGAAACGAGTCGCCAGTCCAGGTTCGATGCACGATACTGGCTGCTTGGGGCTGGTGCACTGGGACGACCCAGAGGGATGGTATGGGGAGGAAGGAGGGAGGAGGGTTCAGGATGGGGGACACATGTATACCTGTGGCAGATTCATTTCGATATTTGGCAAAACCAATACAATATTGTAAAGTTTAAAAATAAAATAAAATTTTAAAAAGAAAAAAGAATAAGGGAGAGAAAGCAAAGAAAAAAATTAGAAAATTTAGTGAGTCCGGTGGTTATTAAATGGTGGGATCTATCATATATTTACCCCAGATTGCTCATCTCTGAAGTTTCTGGTTTTATTCCTCGACTGTTCAAGAGGTCAAAAATTTCAAAAGACTAAGGGCAGGAAGAAGAATAGTTGCTAAAAACCTAATAGCAGATCTGCCTGCAGTCCTGCAGCAGCTGTTTGACCATCAGCTGAATTCTGATAAGGAAAAGCAAATACCTTAGAAAACGGCAAGCTAAGCCTTTAAGCTTTGGAGGTGATGTTACATATTTCCTCTTCAGAAATACAAAGTGAAAATTGTTTAGGGATAGAAAATCATTTTCCAGGGATGACATGATCTATGACATAAAGGATTAAAACTTCAAAACCCCAGTTAACATACCTTTATTTAGCATTGACTTCTTTAATGGAAAAAGTCACTTTCTTTTAGTTTGCATGTGTGCCAAGTTGCTTCAGTTGTGTAAACTTAAAAAAAATAATAACATGCATACAGCAAAGTGCACAATATATAGCAAACCATTATATAAGTTAATTTTTGCCAAATGAACACATCCCTGTAATCACCACCAAGGTCAAGCAGTAGAACATAACCAGCTTCTTAAAAGTGCCCACTGTGTCCTTCCAACGCACTACCCGCCACCAAAGTAACTGTTTTCTTTCACCACCAATTAATTGTGTTTGTATTTAACAAGATATACATGGAAAATGTAGGATGTACTTTTCTGTGTTTGGTTTCTTTCACTCAAGATTATATAGAATTCATCCCTGATTTGGTTTTTATCTTTCTGTTATGTGGCTTCATTCATTCCACAAATATTTACTGAGCATCTACTGTATGCCAAGCACTGTATGCTAGACACTGCAGACACAATGGCAATGATGCAGATACGGTCCCCGCTTTCTTGAAACGTACATAAAGAGATTGTCTTCTGACTCTGAAAATGAGTATCTAAGGATTTAAAAGTCATTGCTTCCCAGAGACACAATGACGTTTGTCAACACAGGTAACTCCAAGGTACCCATTTGTCTAGAAAGTAACAGATATGGTCTGGCTAATGTGTACTTCTGTAGATTTCCAAATCTTTATCTCCAGAATCTCCCAGCATTGTTTACCTGCTATTTAAGAGTCAGAGGCCTGCAAAATAAAAATCTCAGTTGCCTTTTTAGAGTTGCATTCCAGGACAGCCCCTTAATTGAATAACTAGAATGTCTGCCAGGCAGGGCTCTGGGGAAGGAAGTTGTCTGTATCTTTGAAATGTTATTTCAAACATGCTTCTTTGGCAGAAAAATTCAGAGAAAAGTAACAGGCAGGCAATGGCTTTTTCCCTTTGAAGTTCTAGTTTCTGCCCTTTTCTCAGTTTAGGAAATAGGTTGGGAGATAATACTTCATGTGGTCAGTGAAGATTTCCAATTAGCCCAAAATCAGGAAAGCGATACCAGGAGTGCTATATCAAGATCCCACATAAGGTAAAATTCTAAACTGCATGCATACATTAACTTTAGATGTGCTACTAATTACCGACGTCTGTAAATGACTTTTAAAAATTTAAATTAGTACAACACTGAGGAAATTAAATATGTGCATTTATCAAAAGTCTTAACAATTATGAGCATGAGAAATCTGAAGTCCCTCTACTCATCACCCTCAAATTTTTCCCCTGTCCCTTTCTCCAGGTATGAATTGAGTGCATCCTTGCAGCCCTCTTTTTATATATATTTTCCCAAATACACTTATGCATGTTGTTTTTCCCGTAAATAGCATGCCTCAGCTTGCTTTCTGCCCTTCAACAGTGTTTTTCGTGATCTTGCCAATTACTGTCTGGCTGGTTCGCTCCTTTGCATTGCTGTGCAGGGTTCTGTCATGTAAGTCCACCACTTTCTATAATGTAGCCATCCTTCTACTGAAAACACACTGTCTCCAATTCTTCAGTAGGACAAACAGTGCTGCCATGAACAGCCTTGACGTGCATTCTTAGACTTGGAAGCAAGTATTTCTCCAAGACACACATCAAGAAATGGATAGATGATGCCACTGCTTCTTTAAAAGAGCCTCTTGGTTCTTCCCTCTGAAGAAGCCCTTTGAAGGCTGCATAGGTCTTATTTGTATCTGTTTTGCCAGATCCCAGCAGAGGCTGCCAGCTAGTGACTGCTTGCCACGTGTGGGGTCCCCTGTTTTCCTTTCATTTCTTCACTTCTCAGTCTCTTCACCTGAGTCTCTTCTCTGATTCCTCTTCGCCTCCAGGTCATTTCAAAGCAAGCAACCTCAAGTCTTCCTTCTTGGCCTTCTCTTGTTTCTCCAGTGTATCTTTCGCCTTTGTCAGAAGCTCTCTTCCCAGGCTTACATTAGATCAACTGGGGAGTTTTTGAAATCTACCAGTGCCCAGACCCACTTTCCAGAGGTTCTGACTTGAATGATCTGCAATGCAGTGGATCCCAGATGTTTCGTTTTTTCCTTAGCTTTCTGTCTGATTCTAATAGGAGGCTACAATGGCGACTCATTGCCTTGGGTAATTGGTTCTCTAAGTGCGGTGCCCAGCCAGCAGTAATAGCACTCCATGGGATTTTTTAGAAGTATGAATTCTTGGGCTTGACCCTTTAGAACTGCTAAACCAGAAATTGGAGGATGGGATCCTGTAGAATAGTTTTGGTAAGCCCTTCAGATGATTGGGAAGCATACTAAAGCAAATTGGAGAACCGCTGCCCTCCTGTCTTTCCTGACTCTGTAATCATGGAGAAGACATCCTTATTCTTACCTCGACTCCTCTCCTGAACTCCAGCTGCCCCACTGACATACCTCTAGGGTGCATCCCTACATCTCTAGTGCTCCCCACGCCACTCCCAGCTTGCCAAGTGGTGTTCCATTGCATGTATATATGTATAAACACACCACATCTTCTTTATCCATTCATCTGCTGATGGACACTTAGCTTGTTCCCATGTCTTAGTAATTGTAAATAAAGTAGCTATAAATATTGGAGTGCATGTATCTTTTTGAATTAGTGGGAGTTTTTTAGGATATATACCCAGGAGTGGAATTGCTGGGTCACTCTTAATTTTTGAGAAACCTCCAACTGTCAATTTACATTCCTACCAATAGTGTACAAGGGTTCCCTTTTCTCCATATCCTCACCACCAACTTTAAAATAGTTTTATTATTAAAAAAATATTTTAAACTACGTAGCTGCCGAGTCATTCTAGCACTGCATAGTGACTAGTCCAAGTTTTCCCAATCAATTTCAGAAACTCTTATCAGAAGCTAAATTCTCTGAGATCTGTTTCTGGATTTTCTAGTTTCTTCCATTGGGTTTTCTGTTCATTCATAATCTAGTATCACCATATTTATTTACTGAGGCATTCCATTATATTTTGATATTTGGTATATTTTTTGGTTAATAATTTTGTGAAGGTTTTATTTTGTTTATTTAGGTTCAGAAGCAAAGGAAAGTTTTATTCTTTGATCAGAGAATGGTAATATTTGGTATTATTACTAGAGTCTACACATAACTCATTTTCAGAATTTTCCAAGCTGTTTTTTATTTATGTTCTCAAGTAAAGGTTGGTTCAATTTTGTCTCAAACAAAAGAAAAATAACAGAAACAAACTGTTGGCACTTATATTGTGTTTCCCATAATTTTATAAACTGTCTTAGGGAGACTGGGCACCTTACTGACACTCAGTCATCCTAAGAATGTGGTGCTCTTCCATCTACTCACATCACCTCTGAAGTCTTCATTAGCGTTTTAAAGTAGTATCATACAGGCATTGTATGTTCCTTGTTATTTTTATCCCCAGTGATTTTGTTGCTATTGTATGTGAGTTTTTATTCTTTTATATTCTCTCTCTGGTTGTAATATGTATATATTAAAGGCAGCAATTGCTACATAATCACTTTGGGACTCATTCTTGACGTCCTCCCTTCTCATCCCTGTGATAACATCCTTCACCATGTCCTGTTTAAAATACACTTTCTCAGTATCTAAATCCTGCCACCTCCACTCCCACACCCTAGTTAAAGCCACCTTCATCCTCATTTGAACAACACAATAGCCTCCTAGATCCCATCGTCCACACAGCA
Source organism: Bos grunniens (assembly GCF_055505025.1). Lineage (NCBI taxonomy): Eukaryota > Metazoa > Chordata > Mammalia > Artiodactyla > Bovidae > Bos > Bos grunniens. Next base: position 37,134,258 of record NC_141186.1, read on the forward strand.
GCCAGAGGGATTTTTTTTCATAATGAAAGGAGTGTCTTGCCTAACGATTTTCTGTCTTGCTCTTACATTTAGAGTAAAATAAAAACTCCACACCTGAAAGGTCTCATAACACCTGGCTCCGGTTTCACTCGCTCATAGCCCCACTCTCCATCCCCTCTCCCTCATTCACAGAACTCCAACCACAAGGGCCTCTTTGGGTTCTGAAACCCTTCAACTTCTTTAACTGTCTTAGACATTCTCCTGCTGTTCTGTCTGCCCAGAATATTTTTCTGCTTGTTCTTTACAGGGGTGGCTCCTTCTTACTATCTATTTATGTTGTTGTTCAGCTGCTAAGTTGTGCCTGACTCTTTGTGACCCCATAGACTGCAGCAAACCAGGCTTCCCTGTCCTTCTGTTTCCCAAAGTTTGCTAAAACTCATCTTCATTGAGCAGGTGATGCCATCGATCCATTTCATCCTCTGTCTCCCGCTTCTCCTCCTGCTCTCAATCTTTCCCAGCATCAGGGTCTTTTCCAATGAGTCGGCTCTTCGCATCAGGTGGCCAAAGGCTTCCATTTATCTAGCACATCTCAAAGAGCCTTTCTCTGTCCACCTAATCTCAACTATATGCCTTTTAATCTCCTCTACAAAGAACTGTGCGTACTTAATATACTTGTTCACCTATTTACTTATTTTGTGTTTCTCTTCCCCACTGGACTGTGAGCTCCTCTGCAAACTGCATGGTACACAGTAGGTGTTAAATAAATATTTTTTGAATAAATGAATGTCTTCCTGGTACATAGTAGGTGTTCAATAAATATTTTTTAATAAATAAATGTCTTCCTTGTTTATATAGTCAGGGGCTGAGTAAGCATCTACTTTTTCCTGAGACTCAATAATTATTCTCCAATCATGTTTTAATTCCACAGTTACTGTATATCAAACACTTCCATTTCTATATAAATCACAAGCTCCTGTCAAATTTCATTCAAAAACCTGACTTAGCTATCAGAAATCTCTTTGTAGTGTTTGATCACATCAGTATATATGAGGTTCTTTTCAAATAGTGAAATACATACTGAATGTTACAGAAAAAGCTACCATTATGCATAATTTATGAAAAAACTTTTCCCTGAGGGTAGTGATGACACTGTATCTTGTTTATATATTGTTTCTTTATTTTTAAAAAATATTGTTCTCACTAAGAAAGTAATATATTCTTATTACTAAAAAAGGCAGATAATACGGGGGTAGGTATCACTGAAATGTAATAAGTATGGAAGATCTCCATAATTCCTGGTTTCAGAGATCACAGTCATATGGTTATAGCATGATGTAAATCCCTCTTTCTAGACTTTTTTTCCTATGCAGATCCTGTTCAGGTTGAGATTTTGCTCTTTTATTTTGTTTTTAGGAGCCAATTACACAAACAACACTGTGACTCATTTACTTAATAATACAACTTGGACATGTTTATATGTTAAAACATACTGCTCTTTCTGACTCTGAAATAATTGCCCAATATTTCATTGGATTTACTGTTTCTTGATGGTTCCTTTCCCTTTCCACCTGATCAGTGAAGTGGGGAGGACAGGATCTTGAATTATGTCTGTTTTCAATTATTAGGACCTTTATCCCTCCTGGACAAGAGGACCAAAGTCACCATTCAGGGAGTTATTCTCTACCTCTGCTCTGTCAGAAAAGGTGCTTAGAGCAAATATAAGTTCCATGAGGTCCAGATTTGTAGTCAGCATTAATGAACTGAACAATCAGCACAAAATAAGAAGTGCTGATTTTTAAAATGTATATGGGTGAATTTGTGTTGCTGACTGTAATTAGAATTCAGGCACCACCGCCACTGTGGTAAGTGCCCAGAAAAAAATTATACATCCAAAGTATAATTGCTGTTTGTAACTGCACCTCTAGCACAGAGCCCAACAGTAGCTAAACTTTATTCCAGTTATGCTTGCCATGAATTTCCCTGATATGTACCGTCAGACCTGTTTTTAAGTGGGGAAAAAAAACAAACGTTTTTCTTTGTGCCAGCTTCTGATAGGGACTTGACAAGGTGCTAATTGCCAGGCTTACATTTCAGGAAGCAACCTATTTTCTGTTATTGGTGCCAATTAATACAAAGACAGTGCATGGTGAATATACCATTTCCAACTGGCACTGATTTGATGTCACATAATCTCATTACCATGTCAAGCTGTTGCATGCAATGCATCTGTGTTTTTCCACATTAAGTAAAAAATGAAATTATTTATCCCTGCCTCTAGCCCCTCTCCATTGTCCTTGGTAGTCACAGTAGCTGAGATATTTTGAAAAGTTCTTTGAAGACCTTCTTTGTAGCAGGCTTCCACATAAGCTCACAGGGAATTCAAATCCTGAACCACTTTATAACTAGAAGGCAGGCCTTCTGGCCATATGCTATTTTAATAGCAAGGACCATAGTACAGCCTGAATAACATAAAGGTACTGAGCTGAACTGAGGGCCGTGAGAGTTTATAAGGATGATTGTTGCTATGAGACCCCTGAAGAAGACCAGTGTTCACAAGACCCAGTCTTACAGGTAGGTCATTGAGTGGTCTGGGTGTTGGAAAAGCCTCCTCTTCATCAACCCCAGTTGGACCCATATCCGGAAGCCTCACCATTTGTGACTGACTCCCTAAACCAGACCCTCTATAGGCCTGGCTGGACTGATATCTGAATTTTTTCTGACGTCTAGATTTCTACTCTTTGAGATTGTGTTCTTCACCATCGAAATTTATGCTATTTTAAGCTTTGCTGTTGTTGTTTAGTCACTAAGTTGTGTCTGACTCTTCTGCGATCCTGTGGGACTATAGCCCGCCAGGCTCCTCTGTCCATGGAATTTTCCAGGCAAGGGTTGCCATTGCCTCCTCCAGGGAATCTTCCTGACCCAGGGATCAAACCCCTGACTCCTGTATTGGCAGACAGATTCTTTACCACTGAGATACCAGGGAAGCCCGTGATTTAAGAATACAGACCTTGAAATCAGAAAGTCTACCTTTGAAGGCCCATTTAGCTACTCACTAGCTGTGTAACCTTGAGCCCGTTACTTATCCTGTGTTTATTTCTTCCTCTCCAAAGTGGAGCTCATGGCATTCCTATTTAATTGGGTTGTCAGAAGAATTGACTACAACCTAATCCATTGTTAGCTGAAGTAGTAAGCCATCACAAAGGTTAACCATTATTATGATTAATACCTTTACAATAGACAGCCTATTAAACATCTTCTGGCAGAGGAAATTACATTTTTGCATATGTAAATATTTTCTACCATATAAAAACATTTTTAAACTGTTCATTCAGTGGGGAAATTGGGTTCTGGCTAATGTTTTGGTTATGTAAAATATTCTGCCAGATAAAGAAAATCCAGTGTTTGAAAAAAATGCTAAATTGGACTTATTTAAGGACGCAAAGGAGAAATGAAAGGATATATATATATCCTTCTGAATGCAGAGTTCCAAAGAATAGCAAGGAGAGATAAGAAAGCCTTCCTCAGTGATCAGTGCAAAGAAATAAAGGAAAAACAATAGAATGGAGAAGACTAGAGATCTCTTCAACAAAATTAGAGATACCAAGGGAGCATTTCATGCAAAGATGGGCACAATTAAGGACAGAAATGATATGGACCTAACAGAAGCAGAAGATATTAAGAAGAGGTGGCAGGAATACACAGAAGAACTGTACAAAAAAGGTCTTCATGACTCAGATAACCATGATGGTGTGATCACCCACCTAGAGTCAGACAACCTGGAATTCGAAGTCAAGTGGGTTTTTGGAAACATCACTATGAACAAAGCTAGTGGAAGTGATGGAATTCCAGTTGAGCTATTTCAAATCCTAAAAGATGATGCTATGAAAGTGCTGCACTCAATATGCCAGCAAATTTGGAAAACTCAGCAGTGGCCACAGGACTGGAAAAGGTCAGTTTTCATTCCAATCCCAAAGAAAGGCAATGCCAAAGAATACTCAAACTACCGCACAATTGCACTCATCTCACACGCTAGTAAAGTAATGCTCAAAATTCTCCAAGCCAGGCTTCAACAGTATACGAACCGTGAACTTCCTGATGTTCAAGCTGGTTTTAGAAAAGGCAGAGGAACCAGAGATCAAATTGCCAACATCCGCTGGATCATGGAAAAAGCAAGAGAGTTCCAGAAAAATATCTACTCCTGCTTTATTGACTATGCTAAAGCCTTTGACTATGTGAACGGGAACGTGAAAGCCACTCAGTCATGTCTGACACTCTGTGACCCCATGGACTATGCAATTCATGGGATTCTCCAGGCCAGAACACTGGAGTGGATAGCTGTTCCCTTCTCCAGGGGATCTTCCCAACCCAGGGATCGAACCCATGTCTCCCATATTGCAGGCATATTCTTTACCAGCTGAGCCACCACTGTGTGGATCACAACAAACTGTAGAAAATTCTTTAAGAGACTGGAATACCTGGCTACCTTACATGTCTCCTGAGGACATGTATGGAGGTCAAGAAGCAACAGTTAGAACTGGGCTTGGAACAACAGATTGGTTCCAAATTGGGAAAGGAGTATGTCAAGGGTGTATATTGTCATCTTGTTTATTTAACTTATATGCAGAGTACATCATGCAAAATGCTGGGGTGGATGAAGCTCAAGCTGGAATCAAGATTGCTGGGACAAATATCAATAACCTCAGATACGTATATACCACCTTTATGGCAGAGAGTGAAGAACTAAAGAGCCTCTTGATGAAAGTGAAAGATGAGAATGAAAAAGCTGACTTAAAACTCAACATTCAAAAAACAAAGATCATGGCATCTGGCCCCATCACTTCATGGCAAATAGATGGGGAAAAAGTGGGAAAAGTGACAGACTTTATTTTCTTGGGCTCCCAAATCACCGTGGACAGTGACTGCAACCACAAAAGTGGAAGATGCTTGCTCCTTGGAAGAAAAGCTATGGACCTAACAGAAGCAGAAGATATTAAGAAGAGGTGGCAAGAATACACAGAAGAACTGTACAAAAAAGATCTTCATGACTCAGATAACCATATTTAAAATTAGAGATATTACTTGGCCAACAAAAGTCCGTATAGTCAAAGCTATGGTTTTTCCAGTAGTCATGTATGGATGTGAGAGTTGGACCATAAAGAAAGCTGACCTCCGAAGAATTGATGCTTTTAAACTGTGGTGTTGGAGAAGACTCTTGAGAATCCCTTGGACTGCAAGGAGATCCAACCAGTCCATCGTAAAGGAAATCAGTCCTGAATATTCATTGGAAGGACTGGTGCTGAAACTGAAGCTCCAATACTTTGGCTACCTGATGCGAAGAGCTGACTCATTGGAAAAGACCCTGATGCTGGGCAAGATTGAAGGCAGGAGGACAAGAGGGGTGACAGAGGATGAGATAGTTGGATGGCATCACCAACTCAATGGACATGAATTTGAGCAAGCTCTGAGATATGGTGGAGGAGGACAGGGAAGCCTAACGTGCTGCAGTCCATGGAGTCACAAAGAGTTGGACATGACTAAGCAACTGAACTGAACTGAAGCAGAATATAAGAAAGAAAGAGTAAAGCTGTTTAAAAATGAAAAAAAAAAAAAGTCTTGAAAGGGTAGCTAAAGCAAGGATGAATGTGAAGAAATACACAGTCAGTGAAATATAACCATACACCTGACATATTTTCTTTTTCAGTAGAAGTGTAGCATGCATACATGTGTGCTCAGTCACGTCCAACTTTGGGTGTCCAACTCTGTGACCCCATGGACTATAGCCCACCAGGCTCCTCTGTCCATGGGATTTCCCAGGCAAAAATATTGGAGTGAGTTATCATGTCTTTCTCTAGGGGATAGTCCCAACCCAGGAATCGAACTTGCATCTCTTGAGTCTCCTTCTGGCGGTTTCTTTACCACTGAGTTGCTGGGTAGCTTTCAGTAAAACAAAAAAAGCCCCATAAGCTGGTGATGGGAGTAGAAGGAGGTTAACAGGGGAAGGAGTGCTTGGTGGCCAGCGCTGTTCTCTGTCAAACTGAATCAGGAATGACTCTTCCTAACTGCTGCTGCTGTTAAGTCGTTTCAGTCGTGTCTGACTCTGTGCGACCCCATAGATGGCAGCCCACCAGGCTCCCCCGTCCCTGGGATTCTCCAGGCAAGAACACTGGAGTGGGTTGCCCTTGCCTTCTCCAACTCTTCCTAACTAGTAAGTGGGTTAGTCAGAAGGTGAGAGTGCAGATTTGGATGTTTAGAGATCAATTCCTCTGTGCCAGCCACTAAGCCAGCACCTCGGTCCATTCATTTTCACAGGACCCCTTTGAAGCAGGCAACTGTGATTATAACTGTCTTTTCAGGGTATGGAAAGGATACAGAGAATGCACTCTTACTCTATGCTCATAATCCTAAAGTAGGCATTGGAGAAAACCTAGCTCTGGAAATTTCTACTCTAGAAAGTAATAATCATGATAAGATTCTAATTAAAGCAGGATTTTTCTCCTAGGAGTAATGATACCATGAGATGATACCATGAGAAATGATACCTCCATCATTCCTGGAGTTCCATATGTGTGCATGCATGTGTGTCTTTGTGTGTGTGTGAGACAGAGAGTAAGAGAAAGAAAATGATTTGCAAATTAAAGGAAATACTGGCTCTGAAAACTAGAAACAACGTTCAATAATTATAATCTCATTCATTTAAGAAATATGTATTGAGTGCCTATTAGGTAGCACCAAGGGGTTACAGTGAGGATGGTGATCGATTTGCTGTTGCCCTCACATAGTTTAAAGTCTAACAAATAACACCAAACACCAACAAGATGAAAGGGGTGAAACAAAGTAGGGCAGAAGAAGTTCAGATTTCAGGAGGCATATAGCATCCTGGTACACCTCCCAACAATCCGAGCATTGTCAGATCCCATGCTAGCAAGGGCAGCAGCTGTCTAGTTGAATGTGGACTTTCAGGAAATGGTGAAATTGTATGTGCACAGACTGCAATGCTTTCTAACTTGGCTTCAGTTTAAGAGTGGTTTCAATCTGAGCACTTCTGAATCATTTGTAGTTATGATGTTGAAACCCCTGGTCTGGAGGTCTCATTCTACAGTTACTGAAGGAGGCAGAATAAGGATCTGAGGCCCAAAGAGTCTCAAGCAATTGTTAGTGGGATTCACTTGGGGCTCCAAAGCCTGGGTAATAGCTAAAGTATGGTCTTCTGGAACAATAAGTAGGAAAGGAACACCTGATACATAAATAACTTTGTAAAATTGCCATGAGCTAGTCATGAACTATCTCAGAACATCATAAAGACCAGACTAGGACATTCCATGTAGGCTCAAAAGGAGTTATTTAGAACTGTAGATTTAGCTTTCAAATGAAAATAAAGGATATTCTTACAGATCATACTCATCAGGCCAGGTATAAAGGCTGAATGGTCAGAAACAATTAGATGGCCATCTTTCTGTCACTAAGCTGCTTTTATTTACAGAGGTAATAAGTTTTGCAGGTAAACTGATTCCTGATTAAATCCCAACTCAGCACATTCTAGCTCTGTAATGCTGTATTGGGTCATTTAACTTTGCAGAGTCTAATTTTCATCATATGTAAAATAGAGCAGAACCCAGACAGCAGAACTGCTATGGTGATAGTTTAGTTGCTAAGTAATGTCCAACTCTTTTGTGACCCCATAGACTGTAGCCCACCAGGCTCCTCTGTCTATGGGAATTCCCAGGTAAGAATACTAAAGTGGGTTGCCATTTCCTTCTCCAGGGGATCTTCCTGACCCAGTGATCGAACCTGAGCATTCCAGTCTCCTGCAGTTACGACCGGTGGCTCTGCCTGCAAGGTGGGAGATGCGGGAGATGCAGGTTCCGTCCCTGGGTCAGGAAGATCCCCTGGAGTAGGAAAATGGCAACCCACTCCAGTAAACTAGAAAATCCCACAGGCAGAGGAGCCTAGCGGGGTCACAATCCATGGGGTCACAAAGAGTTGGACGTGACTGAGCACACAAGCACACATGCTACCCAGTACCGTAGACTTACCTATTCCTGAAGCCACTTACTGCTGACTACTCAGAAAACAGTTCATTATATTTCTGCCTCTTGGTGTTTGCCTCTCTTTTCGGTGTGGGTTTTCCCTTTCTGTGGAAAGAGATGGCTTTGCTTCAGATCTCCTTCCTGCTGTTTTCACTGGTGTTCTGCAAAGTCATATGTGATGTCATCTTTCACATTTCTGTTGACCAGACTGTCTCTCCCTAGTGACTCATCTGCATCATCACTCCTCTGAGATTTAATTTTCATGAAGAAGCATCCACAGAAACCTCCCATTTAATCTACAATAACATTCAATTCCAGTAAAGCTTGGGAGAAGAAAATGGGCTAAAATCTGTCCTTCCCTTAACTCCAGGTGACCTCAACAAGATGTTCTTCGTTCAGGGAAGACTTCTCTAGGGGACCAGTTATTACAGAATCTAGTCTCCCCTCCTGCATTCAGGTATATTTATATATTCCTATATGTATAGGACCAACTTCCAAACTGCATACACATGCATTTTCTTTTTTCTTTTTTTTTTTTTTGCGTTTTCTTTTATAATTTACATTTTATTGGTTGTTTTGAGGCTCAGTACACATACATTTTAATTTTTAATGGATGTGCCAAAAATCTAAAATAAAATCATGTTAACTGTGATTCTTTTCTAAACAGTTATTCCAGTTTCCAGCCAAAAACTTGGTGACAAAAATTTCTTCAAAGGATACCAAATATAAATGTTTTATCATTTATTAATTTATATCATTTATTTATATCACATATTTATGTACATTAATTCGATATTTGCCTTCTTTAAATATGATAAAGTCACTTTAGGACTGCTGAAACAAAATAGAGGTTTATATTTATTCATTCATTTAATAAATATTTCTTGAGTTCCTACTATGTGCCAGACCCATACTAGATACTGAGAGAAACATCCTGAAATATCAGTGAGATAATTAAGATTATCATGAAATACTTAACAATAGAAAATGAAGTAAGAGAGTCAAAGATACGTCATACATAGCAAAGACAGTTGAGGGAATTCTCTTGATGATTTTAGCCACCTCCACCCAAACACTCCCCCAAAATTTGGCAGCATTTCAGATCAATGATTTACTCACTATACACAAGTAAATCATTGATAATTATGATAGTTATCAAAACATTGATAAATATATATATATAATTATGAACTTAGACTAAAGCGCTGAAACTGAATTTGAACCATATCTCTGACTTACTAGTTAGGGGACCCTTAAGGCAATGCCAAAGAATGCTCAAACTACCACACAATTGCACTCATCTCACACGCTAGTAAAGTAATACTCAAAATTCTCCAAGCCAGGCTTCAGCAATACGTGAACCGTGAACTTCCTGATGTTCAAGCTGGTTTTAGAAAAGGCAGAGGAACCAGAGACGCTGGATCATGGAAAAAGCAAGAGAGTTCCAGAAAAACATCTATTTCTGCTTTATTGACTATGCCAAAGCCTTTGACTGTGTGGATCACAATCAACTGTGGAAAATTCTGAAAGAGATGGGAATACCAGACCACCTGATCTGCCTCTTGAGAAATTTGTATGCAGTTCAGGAAGCAACAGTTAGAACTGGACATGGAACAACAGACTGGTTCTAAATAGGAAAAGGAGTACGTCAAGGCTGTATATTGTCACCCTGTTTATTTAACTTATATGCAGAGTACATCATGAGAAACGCTGGACTGGAAGAAACACAAGCCGGAATCAAGATTGCCGGGAGAAATATCAATAACCTCAGATATGGAGATGACACCACCCTTATGGCAGAAAGTGAAGAGGAACTAAAGAGCCTCTTGATGAAAGTGAAAGACAAGAGTGAAAAAGTCGGCTTTAAAGCTCAACATTCAGAAAACGAAGATCATGGCATCCGGTCCCACCACTTCATGGGAAATAGATGGGGAAACATTGGAAACAGTGTCAGACTTTATTTTTCTGGGCTCCAAAATCACTGCAGATGGTGACTGCAGGCATGAAATTAAAAGACGCTTACTCCTTGGGGGAAAGTTATGACCAACCTAGATAGCATATTCAAAAGCAGAGACATTACTTTGCCAGCAAAGGTCTGTCTAGTCAAGGCTATGGTTTTTCCTGTGGTCATGTATGGAAGTGAGAGTTGGACTGAAGAAGGCTGAGGGCCGAAGAATTGATGCTTTTGAACTGTGGTGTTGGAGAAGACTCTTGAGAGTCCCTTGGACCGCAAAGAGATCCAACCAGTCCATTCTGAAGGAGATCAGCCCTGGGATTTCTTTGGAAGGAATGATGCTAAAGCTGAAACTCCAGTACTTTGGCCACCTCATGCGAAGAGTTGACTCACTGGAAAAGACTCTGATGCTGGGAGAGATTGGGGGCAGGAGGAGAAGGGGACGACAGAGGATGAGATGGCTGGATGGCATCACTGACTCGATGGACGTGAGTTTGAGTGAACTCCGGGAGTTGGTGATGGACAGGGAGGCCTGGCGTGCTGCAATTCATGGGGTTGCAAAGAGTCGGACACGACTGAGCGACTGATCTGATCTGTCAAATTATTTTACCTCTTTCAACCTCAATATCCTTATCTGTAAAATGGAATTACTATCCTGCCTGCCTCATAGAGCTGCTGTAAAAATTAAATGTTGTATTAAATGCACAAGGGGTAGCACATAAAGTTGATTATCATCATTATTATTATTCAGACAAAAGATTTTGACTTGAATTGTTTAGCTCCCTCAGTTGTCCTGTTCGTTTATTATGATTTCAAATATCTTCCTAAGATTTTTGTTTTTAAGACTTGTTTATAGATTTAAGTCCAGAGGTAAGCTCGTAACACTTAAGAGAGGGTGAATAAACTCCCTGAGAATGAGAAATTCAGAAAGCCAGACTCCTAATCAGTTCAGGAAGTTCCAAGAGAAACTTTGTATTTCTCGTCCCTATCAGCTGTAGAGATGGTTATTTGTATCAGGAGCAATGTTAAAGAACCATAAAAAAAGTTCATCCTTTAATGCCAAGTCCTAGAAAGAAAGCCACTGAGAAAGAGCACACAATGAAACCTCTGTCCTTACATATAATCATTGCTATACTGTTAAGTTCTTTACGGGAGGGATTCAAATTGAAAAAGAGGAAAATTGTTTAATGGGAAATACTGCAATATGCTACCTTTTTGAGTAATTTTATGGTGGGAGTCCTAGAACATTTTCCATAGGAATCAGCTAAGAGTTTGATTTCTTGATGTTTTTCTGTTTCCTGCTAAACTGTCAGCAAACCTCAGACACTGTGATTGTGAGAAATTTTTACTACATAATGATAAGAAAGATTGTGTATTAGAAGAAATGTCTTTTAGTCAATACCTTGAAGGTTTAAGAAAGTTTTAAATATTATTCTTTAAAAATCTGATTGTGTGCTTAACAGGGGTTTCTATTTTGCCGTCTTTACACTGTGTGCACCAATCATAAATTCCAGTCAAGGCAACATTGGTCTGTTTGGGTTAACAACTTCTTTAGGAAATTCTATTCTTGCCAAGTCATTTCTCCCTGTATCAGGAGAAATATTTACATTAATATTTCCAGAGTAGTGGACACTTATAGAATATTGCTTTAGTCCCCCTTCCCCCACCCCCAACCCCAGTAGGCAGTCTTTGGTGTTTTCATCCCTGAGTGCCAGCCTTCCAAGCAACAGAGAACCTCTGGTTCGGGACTTGGGGGCAAATATTCATTTTTTACAGAAATTGTTCAAAACATCCAGAATTAAACACCTCTTTCACTGTCTCTCTCTCACACACACACATGCGCACACACATACATACACACCATCCCTCTCTGGCAGAATTTCCGACTTTAAAATATGCATCCCGTCAGAGGTAGGTATAGTTAAAAGTGTCAGCTTTAAACTGTTCCAAGCATTTCTCTGGCAAAAAGCAAGCGGAAGTGGTTGAGAAATCTCTGCAGGCACTGGTGCTTCCCCTCGAGTCAATGACAGTCCCCTCTCACTCTCCCCCGCTCCCCATATCTCTAAAACCCGAGGCACTTGGGGGCGCCGAAATCCCCGCCTCCTCTTGCTGCCCAGAGCAGTTCTTAACCTTTTTTGGGCCGGAGACCTACAGAAAGCTATAGACTCTCTCTCGATGGGTCTGAGGTTGGGGCAAGCACAACTGAAAAGCTTTGGGAAACTTTGAGGAGACCATGAATTTGAAACGCATCCTGAACTGCCAGATGAGAACCCCAGCTCCCAAACGCTTGACCTGGGGCGGTGAGGCCAAGAGCGGAGCTCAGAAGCCAGACCGCCTCCCTCAGTGAGAAACTGTGGGACGAGAAGGCGCTCCTGCGCTGGGCCACTTTCACTTGTGAGAAACCAAAAGGAGACAGGGACAGAAAGAGAGAAAGAGAAGAGAGAGAGATGGGGACCGTGTAGAAAGAGAAAAGGGATGGGGGAGATGCGGGAACTAGAGAGGTGCACAGAGGGACGGGGAGAAGAGACCACAAGCGGGAAAGGGGGCAGAGAGCGGACTGACAGGGCGAGGGAGAGAAGAGATTCCGAAGGGAGAAAGAGAGGATACGGGAGAGAGACTGGGAGCGCCAGGAAAAGGGGAGAACGTTCTCTACTCTGTCTTGCCAGGGCAGGGAGTCTCAGAAAAGCCCGTCCCGGGGAGATGGCGGACCGCACTCGGCGCCCCTGCGCTCCCGGCGACTCTGCGAGCAGCAAGTACCGCACAGCAGCCGAGGAGCCGAGTGGCAGGAGGCGGTCCCCACTCACTCCGCTTTCTCCTCCCCTCTCCGAGAGGCGGGGACCTGAGTATTTGAGTAGCGCCCCCCCTCCGCCCCCCAGCCCCCCATTCAAGAAGCCGCTCCGCTATCCCCGCCAGCACAGGGCGCCCGGCGCGCCTCGGAGCGCACGTTCCGCGCTTTCTCCTGCCGGCTCCCTGGACATTATGCGGCCAAGCAGCCGAGCCCCAGTCTTCCTCCTCCTCCTGCTCCTCCGGCTCCTCCTGCGGCCCGAGCGGCTCAGCTCTCGGCAGGCGGCGGCGTTGCTCAGCCGAGCGCAGACGGGACCCTCGCCGCGAGACCTCAGCGACTCCTAAAGTCAAAAGTTGGCGGCGGGCACCGGGCTCCGCGCGCTCTCCGCAGCCGCAGCCTCGCAGCCAAGGAGGGCAGGAGGGGAGGGGGGTGGGGGCGGCTGGGGAGGGGTGGGGAGCACCATGCAGTTTGTATCCTGGGCCACACTGCTAACGCTCCTGGTGCGAGACCTGGCCGAGATGGGGAGCCCAGATGCCGCGGCGGCCGTGCGCAAGGACAGGCTGCACCCGAGGCAAGGTAAGGAGAGTCGGCCACGGGGACCCTTCCGCCCCTGTCGCCACCTCCTTAGCCTCCGTGTCCGACGGCGGACACCCCGCAGCGGAGGCCTCTCTCTCCCCTCTCCTTTTCCTAGAAAGAATTATCTCCCGCTTTGCAGCTTCTCCCTTCTTTAGGTCATTCCCAGCCAATCTCTCAAGAGACACTGTGGAAAGAACTTAGTCGTCCGCCCCCTTCTTTTAGCCTGATCTTCCTCCTTACCCACGCCAGGCCCCAAACCTGTTAGTAATTGGGGGCACCAGCTCGTCGCATAATTCAGGGTATCTGTCAGGATCTATAATCATGTTATGTATTTTGTCTTGTTCAGTGTCTGACTCTGACAGCATCTAACACTTTCTGATACATAGTAGGTGTTCAGCAAATATTTGTCCAGTCACTGAAGATGAAGGGATTGACTTGAATGGGGAGGAAAAAGCTGGAAAATAACTTAGGAGAGCCCCCCCCTGCTGCCCCCCCCCCCCCACACACTTGCAGAAAACTATATTATTGGTTCATGTGCCTCTGCTTCTCTCTACAGTGAAATTATTAGAGACCCTGAGCGAATACGAAATCGCATCTCCCGTCCGAGTGAACGCTCTCGGAGAACCCTTTCCCACGAACGTACACTTCAAAAGAAGGCGACGAAGCATTAACTCTGCCTCTGACCCCTGGCCTGGCTTCGCCTCCTCCTCTTCCTCCGCTACCTCCTCCCAGGAGCATTACCGCCTCTCCGCCTTTGGCCAGCAATTTCTATTTAATCTCACCGCCCATGCTGGATTTATCGCCCCAATGTTCACTGTCACCCTCCTTGGGGCACCTGGGGTGAACCAGACTAAGTTTTATTCCGAGGAGGAAGCGGAACTCAAGCACTGTTTCTACAAAGGCCATGTCAATACCAAGTCAGAGCACACGGCCGTCATCAGTCTCTGCTCGGGAATGGTAAGTGGACGCGCGCCCCCTCCCCTGCCCTGCCCTTTCACCTCCTCACCCGCTTCTGGAAGACTTAATTGCTCTCTAGCCTAGGACCCTCACTGCGCCGTCTCTCTGCTCTAGCATTAAACATGCGCTACTAACTTGTTTGCGTCCTACGCTTTGGGTGGCTACTCCGGCGAGTGTGCTGACACTTGAAAGAAGCTCATACCCGACACCGCCCCCTCCACTAAGTCCCGGGAGGGGGAGTTCTGGATGTTTCGGAGCTTTCTAGGGTCCAAATTCAGCTCCACTGTTGAACTGCGTGTTGCCCCACACCAGTAGGTGGCTGGGGTGTCGGTTTCCAAACTCGAAGAGACTTGTCCTTGCCTTCTGCAAACTCGGCCGCCCAGGAGTGGAGCAGCTGAGCACTGGGAGAACCCGACTCCTTATTGGTGCATCTTGAGTCAGGGGTGTGGGCTGAGAATCCCCAGCGTCGGGTACGGGGAGTTCCTTCTGTGTGTCTTGGGAGGGCGGTGCGTAATCTAGAGTCCCCACGTTCTCTCAGGGTCTTTTTTCACGCGCCAGGAACCCTGAGGCTGAACTGGATTGACAGGGAACAGGTCCGGTCTCCGGAACGGAAGGGTGGGCCCAGGGTTTAGGGGGCGGGGAAGAGGGCGGGGCCTGTCCTAGATGCTTTGCTTCAGCAAGGAACTAGGAGTGGGGGTGCGTCGCAGTCCGACTCTGCACCCTGCTGGCGGGGTGGCCCCAAGAAGCAGAAATATTGGGGAGAGCTTGGAGAGATTTCAGTTCTCTTGAGATTTCCACTACCCATGGGGTGCCAGAGAATTCGAAAAGGGAGCCTGAAGTGCACATTTCTCTAGAGAGGGAGGGTGAGAGGGCGCGGAAGTCACCTCCATGCGTTGCAAAATACGCACTTAGCAGGGGACCCAAGCTGGTACCCCTACCCGGTGTTTATTTACTCACCGCCCCCTTCTCTTTCCCCCTCCCCCCGCCCCACTTGCCCTCTTGTCTGCCCTACACGACCTCTGCCCTCTCCCTTTTGTGAGATTTGAGGGTCCGCTGTAAGGTTTTGGCCCAAGTGAGAGCGGTTCTAGGACTTCCCCAAGCGACGTGCGTTTCTGCCACGCGCTCTGACGCAGAAACTATCGTGGGTCAGGATCTCCCAGCGCACAGGGGCTGTGTGCCCTGCTCCCCAGTGATGCAATTACTTTTCTCCAGAGCACCCATACTCCCCGCCGTTACCTTTTCTAAGTGGAAGCTTGACTACTTACCCAGGGATCTTGGCTGCCCTCTTCGCGCGCTGTTGTTCGTGGCTCGCGAGTCCCAAATGTTGATGTTGCATCTATCTCCACTGCTCAACCGAGGGGTCGGGTGGGAAGGGAGGCAAGCTTGTAGACTGAGAGGAGGGAGGTTTAGGCTGCTGGGATGCGAGGATGAAGATGAACCCCCTTTAGCCCCAGCAAAGTTCCCAGAGTCGCGGTGCGTCGTTGAGATTGTTTGGGGGTGGGCGGAGACGGCAATTTGGCGAAATGGGAGGGGGTGCTGCATGAGTCATCGCTGCCCCGGGACGCCTGGAATCCTTCTGTTCTTGGAACGGTTGTTTGATCTGGGTGGGTATAAGTCAGGTGCTGGAACCCAGAACATCAGAGTGTGCCCAGATCCCAAGGCTGTAACCCACAGTTCCAGAACCTTACTGATGGTGCTGCGTGTGTAAGTCAAGTTTGTAAACAGCCTTTACTCCTCCTCCCTCCCCGCCTCCACACCCTGCTGAGTGGCCCCAGCAGTGGTATAAACGTTTGCTGCGCAGGACCTTAATTTCTGCTGGCAATTTTAGGTGGTAACTCGCACTTGTAACTGCAGAGTAGTAACTCTCTTAGGGAACTGAGGGCCAGGACTTAAGAAAGACGAACTCCCTAGACCTTGAGGAGTCCATTTGTATTGCGCCTAATTTGCAGTCTGGCTCTTTTTTTGGAGGGGAGGGGGGTGCAGAAGATCTGGCATTTTATCTGAAAAATAGTGCGAGGTAGCCCTTTATAGCTGGAATGAATCTAGCTCCAAAGCCCTTGCCCCTTTGTCTTCCTTTTGGAATTTATCTTTCTTGGAAAGATGTCCCCGTACCCGTTTGGTACTTGTAGTATCTTGGCCCTCCTCCTGGCCCTCTCAGGAAATCTTCCTGGAAATTGTTCATTCTTTAGACTGGGCCATGCCAGCCTTCCTCCCTTCCCTCACCCCACTGGTCAGTGATTAGTTTCCCTGAACTCCTTCTTAGATGTGTTTCTCACCTGTTCTAAGCACCCCTACTCTACCTCTAGACCTCTTTGCTTCTCTCTTTCTCTCATTAGGGCTGATGTCTAAGAAATCCTTCTGTCTGGCTTCTTCTCCTGGTCTTTTCTCTTTAATCCCTGCCACACACTGCTTGTAGATTACTGATGACAAGGTGCAAAATCACGTCGCTATCCTGTTCAGTTACTGCACAGGCCTCCCCACTGCCTAGTGAATGACTATAAACCCTTCCGTCTGGCACTTAAGGCCATTGCCACTGCACCTCCTCACCCCTTTGTACATCCAGAGTCTAGTCTCATCTGTCAAGCTTTGCTTCACAAATCCTACATTTCAGGCAAACTGTTTTTGCACATTTCATTTCCCTCCCATCTCATAACCTTTGGGCCCTTGGATTTACTAGGTGAGTGACCTCAACCAGCTTCACATGCTCAAATCACACCCTTCTTTCAAAGTGTAACTAATGTATCTTGTTCCCCAGGAAACCTCTTCCTAGTCCTTCAGACTGCTGCCATCTCTCTCCACTTTCACAGACATATACCTCTCTCCCTGCTTGATGTTTAGTGTGCTCTCCCTTGTATTATGGCTCTTGCAACACATGTTCTATCCCCTTTCCCTGGAAGGAGGGTCAGCATCAATTCATTTCTCTCCCGCAGTGCCTTTTATATATTGTAGTAAGTACTTACAGCCTGTATTTGAATAAATGGTCACCTTAGCCAAGAAAGGGTTACTCTTCATTCAAACAACTGTGTTGTGAATCAGCCACAAATTAATTTGACCTCATTTATATTCCTTTTACTGAACTCTTATTATGTGTCTTGTACTGTAATAAGTGCTTTATGTGTGCATTATTTCATCTAAATCCTTACAACAGCCCAATCCTTGAAAGAACCCATTTTGCAGTTGAGGGCACTGAATCTTTGAGAGGTGGGGACTTGCTTATGGTTTCACAGGTAGCAAGTGACAGAGCTGGAGTTCCCATCCAGTCCTTCTGACCATACTCTTAACCATGGGCCAGAGACTGAATCTGTGTTCCTAAAGAGAATTTCAAAGTTGTTGTTGTTGTTGTTTTTTAAAGGCACTAGACTAGAATCAGGGTACCTGAGTTCCAGATTTAGCAGGAGAACTATTCAGCTGCTTCTGTATCACTGAAAGGGACAAGTCAATTCCTGCCTCTGGACCTCAGTTTCCCCTTTTAATAATCAAAGATGCCAGACCTTCACCAGATGGGCTCCAAGATTCTTTCTCAGTATTTGTGGCCCATCTCTAGTAGCTTTCACATGTTGTAGTCGGTTTCTTGCTCTGTGCTCAGAGAGCACCAGAGTTGTGTTTTGAAAATAGGGAGAGGTGCCTGGGTAAAAGCAAACTTGTTAAATCACTTCTTCTCTGGAAGCCAGTTACTCTCTTATAAGATACTTGTCTTATTCTGACACTATCTTGTCTCTAAGTCTTATCTTTAAGTCAGGGATGAACCACATGGAGACTTTTTTTAAAAAAATTAAAATACTAGATCTTACCATTAGAAATACCAAATCTGCATACATAGGGTGATTTCTCAAATTTAAATTTATTTTTCAACTTCCCAGGACATTTTGACACTTAGCTGGGTTTGGGAACCCCAGTGCTTAGCCAAGTACTTTAAAACTTTGTCATGCCTAAGAATTCTAAAATGTCAGTTCTTGGGCCCTATCTACCCCCCAGATATTTCAATTCAGTAGATTAGAATTTGGGTGGAATGTGATACTTCAGTGCTGATACTGCCATTGATGTTCAAGGACAGTCATTTCCTGGATCCGGGGGAAAGTCAAAGGCCCTTGCCTTTTCCCCAACACTGAGGGAAAAGGAACCACAGAGAAGGTGAGAAAAGCTTGATTTTTTCCTTAAAACACTGCCCAGTGGCATGGCATAGGGAACTTTTTATTGCTCTTGTAATGTTTCCTTTGGGTGGTTCAACTTTGCAGCTTCATTTATAATTTGCAAACCTTGTGGGTATATGGGAAGGGGAGGAGAAAGAGTTACTGTGAAACTCTTAGTGATTGGCAAACACAAATTATATCCTGGTGGTTAGAGGCTGGCCAACTCTGCAACACCAAAAGCCACTTCTGTTCCAAGCCCTGACAAGGTATCCCTTTGCTAAGCACTTTACACACATTTTGGGCTTCCCTTGTGGCTCAGCTAGTAAAGAACCTGCCTGCAATGCAGTAGACCTGGGTTCAATCCCTGGGTTGGGAAGATCCCCTGGAGAAGGGAAAGGGAAAGGCCACTATTCTGGCCTAGAGAATTCCAAAGAGTCAGACAGAACTGAGCGACTTACACTTCACTTATACACATTATCTCGTTTAATCCGCACAATGACAGTAAATAATTTTATCTCTCATTGATAAACAAGGAAGATGAAACTCAGAGTAGTTAAGGAGCTTACCCAAGGTGGGCGAGCGAGTGGTGGAACTGAGATTGGAACCTTGGGCAGCCTGCCTGGAAAGTCTTATCCTAGGTCACTCCCTGTGGTCAGGGAAAGGGTTGACAAGAGGCTCCTCTGCCATTGTCCCTGGCAGCACCACCTTGAGTGCCTTCTGGTCAACATGTGCTTCCTGATTTTGAAGTCAGGATAAGGCTTTCTTGAGTAGGCTTTTCTCTTTGAAACTGATACTTGTCCCTGTTTCCAGGCTGTCTTAACACACAGAAACCCTCTTTCAGCAGCCTGGAGGAGTGAATATAAATCAGCTTAAGCACCAAGGAAATATTTCTTAGAGGCTGATTTGGATAGCAGGTTCTGTAGAGTCCAATCAAAGGTTAAGGTACTGATATGGCAGAGAGTGAAAAAAGAAAAATAAAAAAAACTACTCCAAGTATATCAGTAAGATTTTCAGCTTAAGGAGCCCTCATGGGAAAGGAGTTGGGTAAGATGGCACCACTTACTTGGCATTGTTCCACTGTCCTTTTCCTCCCAGTGGCTAAGTTATATTAAGTCAACCTCTCATCTCTCTTTATTTGCAGCTGGGCACATTTCGGTCCCATGATGGAGATTATTTTATTGAACCACTACTGTCCATTGATGAACAAGAAGATGAAGAGGCCCAAAACAAACCCCACATTATCTATAGGCACAGCACCCCCCACAGAGAGCCGGCGACAGGACGGCATGCATGTGACACCTCAGGTATTTGTGTCTTGCTTAAGCGGAGGTCCTACCTGTGTGAGCTGGGTTACTTGCCAGGCCTCAAAGAGGTAGCTATTTCACAGGCTACAGAGCTCTACCATTTACATTGTCTTTGTTATTCAGTCTTCAAGCCAGGTAGGTATATTCCCATTGTACAGATGTGGAAACTAAAAAGAAGTTTAGTAACTTGTCCAGTGTCGCACAGTTAATAAGTGACAAATCCAGGAGATGAACTCATACAGCAGTGACGTCAAGCCCACTCTGGGCAGAGCCACCTCTTGTTGAAGTTGCTGATTTTTAGGATTAAGCTTTAGTGATGTCTTGAGGCTGTTGTTATTGTATTCATTAGGACTTTTTTTTTTTTTTTAACAGTGTACAAGTATGAAAAAGTCTTACAGATGGAAGGCACAAAAATTTCTATATGTTTACTGGAATTTTTTTTCAATCAACTTCAATGTAACTAACGTTCTGTGACTTCAGGAAATACAGGAACGGAGCTGTGGTTTGTGCTCTCAGGTGTCAGTTGAGTGCATATATACCTGCCATAGATTTTCTTCCATCCTGGTCAGATTCTTGGAGGCTTGGTGCTGACATGCTTGGCCGTTGTCCGTTATATTTCCCCTGGGCACGCTGGAAAGCTTATGCTTGTGTATGCTTCTCAGTGAAGCACCCTTTCACTATCTCTGATGCTTACTTATTTCTCTCTGATGGTCCTGTTTCCTTAGAAACCATCTGTCTGTTTGGTCCTGTGTTTTAGGATGTTTGTTAAAATAACCATCTTTTTTATTGTTTCTAAAATGGTATCCCTCCCCGCTATTCTTTATTTTTTAAAGTCTCTTCCTCAAATTAAGTGATTTCTCAGGGTGTTTCTGGTTTCTCCAAAAAGACCAAAATTCAAGACCAAGAAGATCTTCCTAAAATGATCGCTTGTTTCATCTTGTATCTATATCAGGTTGTTCCACTGTGGCAGAGTGTGATGTCCTCTTCTCTCCCAGAATTATTAGTTCTAAAGTGAAACCTTTAATGTAGGATGACACTGGCTTGTAACGTGGTACAGCCGAGTCGTAGGGTGTGTCATCCGGCTTTATCCCATTCAGTCCTGTGTTCTTAACCACCAGGGCTAATTGGAACATAACTGAAATGTTCTGTCTAGACTCTCTACAGAGCCAAGGGGTAGAGATGGGAGTCTGGAGTCAGAAACAGATGTCAGGGTGCCAAGACTGCCAGCCAGCTGCAAGTTGAATGGCAATTCATATCTTTGTGGCCCTGCTAATAAGAATATAGACCTTAACTTCTGACTTTCTAAATCTGAACTAGGAAGTGCCTATTTTATGCATATGTGTAAAGAAAGTAAATATATCTCTTCCATTTCTATCTTATATAATGTACATTCAAAAGATAAATAACATTTTCATTGATCAATTTGTTGAACATTAGCACTTTGTGACACTCTTCTCCCTAAAGTAAAAGCAAACCACCATTTTTTTAAAACTGCCTTTTATTATTTATTATGGTCCTATTTTTTGCTGGCATTGGGCAAAGCACTTTACCTACACGACTTCACTTAATCATTACCACAGCAACCCTACGAGTCAGACACCAGTCTCCCCTCCATTGTGTCTGGTAAAGGAGCTGAGGCTTTCAGAGTTGGAACAGCTTGCCTGAGATCTCACAGCTAGTCCGTGATGACAACCCATGATTTCCTGTCTTATCTTGCAGCCTTTGCTGTGTACAGTTGTGATGTGTATGAGTGTGTACATTCAGGTGTGTATTTGTGTGAAAGAGAGAGAGAGAGAGAAGTCTCTTTTAATACTGTCATTCCCAAAATCCTCTGGGTTCATTTTCTTAAATTAATTACCAAAATAAATAGACATTTCGTTTTCTGGAACAGAGGACAAGTCATTGTCAAGTTCAGTTAAAAACACAAAAGAGAGGGAATCTGCAAAAGTAAGGAAAGAAGACAGCAAAAAATGCTTTTGTTGTCTTTACCATTTTTTTGAAAAAAAAAAAAAAAAAAATGTTTTTTCAAAACCACTTGTGTTCTAATTATCTGTACTGGGGCCTCTGAGCCATCTTCCAAATCAGCAGTGCCAACTTTTAGTTTTCTATCTGGTTTTTTGCTTGCTGGTGACCAATCTGGCAGACCCTTCCCTCATCCTGTGTGATGATTCAGCAGGCCGGCAGTTTTGATTGGCTCTTTCAGAGGTTGCTGTTGGACTGTGCCGCTCTGGTTTTTCTCTCCCAGCTGCTTCTGTACCCCTTCTTTGAGTTCATATACAGGAAGCTCAGAGCAATTGCAGAGAACTTTGGAACATGGCACGTTTCACCAGCAGCCATTAGCAGCATGGACAAGCAGATCAGAAACCTCCAAAATCCAGGGAGCTTTGGCACAGGGAGTAAAAGTAGGTGGGGGTGGGAGAAGTCCCTCTGGCCAGGGATTATCTGGCCAATGCAAATATCAGTTCATTCAGGTTCAGAGATTTTCCCCCTAAAAGCAGTGGTTGGTAATCAGAAAGTGAAGTCGCTCAGTTGTGTCCAACTCTTTGCGACCCCATGGACTGTAGCCTACCAAGCTCCTCTGTCCATGGGATTTTCCAGGCAATAGCACTGGAGTGGATTGCCATTTCCTTCTCCATGGTAATCAGAGGTAAATTTTAAAAGTGCCCTGGGAGCCTCATGCAGATTCTTTAAACAAACTCCTCTTGCAGGGAAGTGAGATGGAGCAAGAATCAGTGGGGTTTAAAAAGCATTCCAAGTGACTTAGAAGTTCAGTTCTATATGAGAGTTCCCAGTAAAATGAGATTTCAGGCAGTAAGCACTGTCCATAGCTGGCACTGTCTTTGCATCTCCATCACTGCTTTTCATCTTCACTTCTCATAAAGTGATAGATGATTCGAGCTAGAAGAAACTAGCTCTAGGTCAATGTGCTAGCTCTACCCAGATGAGCAAACTGTAGGGTTGGGATGTTAAGTTACTTGTTTACGGGAGTGATACTTAAATATTCAACAAGAAACCTTCAGAATTTAAATTGGCCCAAGGCTGGAAGCAGGCACCTGGAAGCCCTCTGCTGAGCTAGGTGTAACCCTTCAGTTGCTGGATGATGAGAGTCTTCCTTGGGGCAGGGCACTGTGGCTGTGACACTGCTTCCTACAGACAGAATAGAAGTCTTGCTCATTTCTGATTGTTAATGTATGTTGAATTTTCAAACAGGATTCTGAGATAAGTTCTGTTAAAAAGACATGTAGAAGGAGTCTTATGGAGTAAAAATGTTATGGAATTAGAAAGGAGTCTACAACATAATTTATTCATTAATGTGTGCATTTATTCATTCAACCATGAGCTATTTGAGCTATTTATTGAGTAACTTCTCTATGCCATGAGGATTAAACCATCTTTTTACAGTTAGGTATGTGACCTGAAGCACATTTAGAACATAAAGTAAGAGTAACATGAGTAACATGTCCCTTCCAAGAGGGTAGGTAGGACTAAATAAGTATGAAATAAAGAAAACTCCAGGGACAGATGGTAGACAATCACTGAATGGGAGATTTTTTTTTAATGATCATAAAAATAGAAATTAAGACACCATAGCTAGGTATGGTGACTCAAAATATTTGGTATTTAGACTCAAAATACCAAAACTCAAAGTTAATCATATCCCTGTGGTTAAGCTTAGAGCTTCTTGACCACCTGATCATAAAAAGCCAATAAGAGACTTGCCCCATGGTGCCCCTGCTAGTGAGTGGCAGGGCTAAGAGCCCTTTCTTTGTGTTTATCTCTACCTAATGCAGCATTTTGAAATTTTATTTCTTGCTACTTTCTCTTAGCTCAGTTTCTGTGTCTCTCTTTTCCCATCATTGGTTGTGTCTACCTATGTGCCCATTGGCCACTTGAGTGTCTATGCATTGGTTTGTGGTTTCCATCCTGTTTGTAGGTTCCTCAGGATTCAGGCTGGGGTGTGGGGTAGCTTCTCTTTCTTATGGCAGGCCCTTGTGACTGGTCTCCCTTGCCCACTGGATCCTCAGTAGAGGTCTCTGAGGTGACTGCCTGACCGCCCTAAACGCCAGGGGGGCCGAGTGGTAGACTCATGGGAGCTGTTTGGGAGAGTTTGTTGCTTTTTAAAAGCCCCCACCTGCTGATCCTTTGCATTGCATTTCCAGATGACGCCCCAAGTTCTGTTTTGCAGACACCTGCTATTTGCCTCTGGATTTTATGCAAGACGATTTAGTTGTTTTTGTCAATGAAAGAGATGCATTTCCCAATAGGTGAATGAGAGGAAGGCAGGAGAAAAGACCAACAGACCAACAGAAGGTTGTTCTGTTTGCCTGGACCTAAAAAACAGTGACTCTCTGTAACTAAAATGCCTCTCTCACCCTTCCATCTCAGCAAGGCTCGCTCTTTTGCTCTCCCTTAAGGCAGTTAAGAGTTGTACACTCACTAACCCATCAGTGCCACTTCTAGTTGGACATTTGTGTAAACAGGTTTATATACTGAGTCTGGTGTTGTTTATTATAGCAAGTGACTGGAAACGACCTAAGTGTCTTTGGTTGAAGGATAGATCAATAACTGATGAAGTCTACATTTGATGGATTCTTATGCAGCCATTAAAAATGATGGCATAGATTTAGGTTAACAAACCCAGAAATAGATATATTAAGTGCACACACAAGTGATGAAGTAATATGAGGGTATGATCTCATTTTTAAAAATAATGACAGAGTATGTGGGAGAGCATGCATGTATAAAGAAAAAGATCTGAAGCAGTAGTCACAAAAATATTAAAAGGGACTATTTCTTGCTGGTAGGAACATAGGCAATCTTTACGTTTTTAGCTTATATTCTTATATTTTTGTCATGATTCTATAATAGGTTCATAATCAAAAAATGCAGTTGAAAATAAAAGGAGGAGTGGCATATAATTATTTTGTAATCCCAAGACACTTGTCACCAGGGACAAATAGCCAAGTCAAGACCCCACGTTTCTATCTTTGGGATGAGATAATCCCAGCTTCCCTGGTGGCTTAGAGGTTAAAGCATCCGCCTGGAATGTGGGAGACCCAGGTTCGATCCCAGGGTCGGGAAGATCCCCTGGAGAAGGAAAATGGCAACCCACTCCAGTACTCTTGCCTGGAGAATCCCATGGAGGGAGGAGCCTGGTAGGCTACAGTCCATGGGGTCGCAAAGAGTCGGACCCGACTGAGCGACTTCACTTTCACTTTCTTTCACTCTCAGTACCCAGACAGATAAAATTCCTGCCTTGTGGCTACTTCTTTGGAACATCAGGGCTGGTCAAAGCTGAGACTCCATTCCCACATAGCTAAACTGCCTTATGCCTGCTGTACTAACTGTGGGATTATAATGGGATTACCATGGCTTAGTCTTAGTTCAGTGCTGGGAGCTCTGCCTGTCACCCCATTAGAGTGTACTGTCACTTCTTGGTTGGGCTCCCAAGGATGCAATTGTAAAGCCTGGAAAATACAGGACGCCTATGAATTTGCTGTGCTACACACTTTCCATATTTTGTCATATGTCATTCATTCATAAATACTGTGGATAGTTATTATTAGCCTATTTTACAGTTGAGTAAATAACGTCTCAGTGAGGTTGAGCCTCTTGTCCAAAGTCACACAGCTGGTATAGGAAATTGGCTTGACACTTGAATTCAGATCTGATTCCAGTTTGCTCTGCTGTGAGCCGAACTTCACTGAAAACACAAATGGAAGCTGCCATCTAAAAAAAATCCCTTTTCACTCAAGTTTTCAGAGCATCCTCTCTGACTTCTGTATAATCTCATCTTTAAATAATACTAACAGTGGCTAATGTTTATTGAGTGCTTATTGCATGGCAGACACTGTTACAAGTGTTTTCCATGGATTAGATTTAATTTTTACCTCAATTTCCACTTTTGCAGATAGGAAAACGGAGACATAGAAAAAGTCCTTAAGGGTTACAGCGCTCCTAAACATACCATTTTCCACAGCCCTTTTGTCCTAGTCTGGCTAAAGTAGTTTTTTGGCCTGTCCCTTTGTTGATTGAATTGCATTTGTGTATGAATTATTTTTGCTGGAACTTTTTTTTTTTTGCTGGAACGATTTTTTTTTAAAATGCATTCCTAGAATCTAATTTGTTATGGAGGAAGATTGCCTGCTGCCTGGAATTCCCACTGAGGTTCTGATGACTCACAAAGCCTGTGTCTTCAGCTTGCTTCTGTTGGAGTATATACTTGTTACACATTAACCTCGTGTATCCCATTAATAATTTAGCATAGATTAGCTGATTAGATTAGCTGCCCTTAGAGTTGGGCCCAAATGGAGTGAGAGACAGAGGTAAGGAACAAACCTCAGAAGGGGTCTTCAAGTAAACAATTCTGGGACAGCTTGAGGGTTCCAGGCAGTGACAGAAGCTTTGGTTGACCTCCTACTTCTGGCTGGCCCTAAGCCTGTCTGGTGTTGTGTGTGTGTGTGTGTGTGTTTAGTATTTTTAAAGTTTTTATTGAATTTGTTGCAATATTGCTTCTGTTTTATGTTTTGGTTTTTTGGCTGAGAGGCATGTGGGATCCTAGCTTCAACAGGGATCGATCCTGCCACTGCTGTATTGGAAGGTAAAGTCTTAACCACCGGACCACCAGGGAAGTCCCCTCAGGTTGTTGGTTAATTAGTGATTTGTATGAGGCCAGCCTGCCACCACTTTCCCACAGCCTTTTTCTTTCCTTAGATCGTTTCCCCTCAGCCTTTTAGCCTAAGAACAGGCCACAGTGAAGGGACCATGTGCTGGTCAATGTGAAAGTGCACTGTGGGTTTTTTCATTTAGTCCTATAACAGCTTCTCGGGAGTAAGATGTGTCAGTTATTCCCGTTTTACAAATGAAAAAACTGAACTCAAGAGACGTGAATGAACTTGTGTAAATAGGGAACTTGTGTAAATAGGAAACAGCTGACCCTTAAACCCAAGGTCTATTGGCATCTTTAAAGATGGATTTTTTCAGTTGGGGTTTATTGTTTTGGCTTAATTTCTTTTCATTTACCTCTTGTTGTTCCTCATCCATCTTTATATGCCTTTCCCCCTTTATTAAAGTCTTTGATGGACCTTATTATGTCTACTAAATAGTCAATAGCAGCAATGACTTCTAAAATTCTCTGTGAACTACTAGAAAAGTACTGTTTTAAATAATTGAATTCTTGAGCTTGTTTTCTCAGCTTTATATTCTTTGAACATTTATATTAAAATATTGCTTTTATTTTGTTTTAACATTAATAGTGCAGCACGCCAGTAAAATTGGCAAAGGGTAGTAAAACAGAAACTTCTAATACAGGACCTGTTCTCATCTAATTTTTAAAAAATTTTCATCATGTTTTTTAAAAAGCATTTTATTATGAACATCTTCAAGAAAAGTACAGGCAGAAGTAAAACGAACCACCAGTATGTACCATCTACATTTAATGATGAGAAAGTGTTTTCCCCATATTTGCTTCTTATTTTTCCTTTTTGTTAAAGTAAACCTAAGTATGATGTCATTTTCTAAATACTCTATGTTTCTGAAAAATGAAGATACGTTTTCTAACATACCTGTGATAGTGTTTGTCATGGTGAACAGAATCAATAGTAATGACTGCGTATCATCTAAAGAGTATCTATGTTGGCATTTTCCTGATAGTCTCCCAAATGCCTTTTTACAGTCCATTTGTTTTAGATGATGCTCTAAACAAGGTCCACACACTGCAGTTGGTTGTTAGGTCTCTGAAGGAACTTGTCACTTTGTTGTCACTGCCATTATTGTGAACAGTCACTGTTTTCTTTCTAGTTTTAGTTTTGCTCCCTATGACCCTTTTTATCTTTTCCATTTCTTTCACTCTTTGACTCTTCTTTATTACCCTAAGATCAGGGTGCATCTGCAACAGTTTGAAAGAGCAGAGTCAGCCCCTAAACCTAGAACACAGCAAGAAGAAAGCCACCAGGGATGAGCCACTTATCAGAGTAATTTCCTTGAGCACAAAAGGTGGTGTGTTAGGTTGTTTTTCTGACCCTTTGTCTGGAGCCTCCTGAAAACCTCCTCCCCCCCTTTTTTTAAAGTGACCAATAGAAAGATCCTTAGGTTACAGTATTTTTTGAGACTACCTTATCTACCATTCAAGAGTTTCACTCGCTTGTGTTCTGAAACCCAGAAGAGCCAGTTTGCGGTTGGGAAAGTGAAATGACAGGTTAGGTTTGGATGTGAAGTAAGGTCTCTGTGATGTATGACACACTTTCCTGTCCCCTCCCACAAGCCCTTTTGACAAACTTCTGGATTCAGAGATAGCCCGAGGGTGGACCATTTCACCTTTGGTCCCAAATCAGGACCTTTCCCTGTCACCTGTCATCAGATCTCAGTTATTTTCCTTTCTGCAAAAGCGCATTCACTCTCAAGGAAAAGGGTCAGACAGATACTTGCTAGTTTGTTCATCTTCCCAGGAAACCCCTGAAACAGTTAAGATGCATGTCCTTTAAAGAAAGAATGGAAGAAATGACAGAAACCTGGGACAGAGGGCAGCCATCAGATGTACAGGCTGATAGTGGCAGGAGGTACTTAGGGTAAATTTGAGGGCTTTCAGACCTTCACCTGAGCAGGCTGTCTTTTCAGAGTAAGACATCAGAGAAACTCATGGTTCTCTTCTTACAAGGGTTTACTTCTTCTAAACCCATTCATTTAATAAAGTGCTATTTACTCATACAGTTGAGGTTTAAATTTTTCATTTCTTGCATCTTTATTGAGATATAATTGGAGGTTTAAATTCTTGAACTTTGTATCTGCCAAAGTTAGGTTCTTTGTAATGATTAGATTATTATAGAATCCTTGTCATAGTTATTTTTGGGTAGCTAGAGTCTGCTTGTGTCTGGACCAGACTCTGCCTGGAAATGCTGTACAATCCCAAATCATTAGTAAGTACAAAGCATTCTGCATGTCACAGAAAGGAGCAGGAGGAAATTCAAAATACAGTGGTTGTGTACTTGTGAGCAGTGGACTTTGAGAAGGAGTAAAAATAAATGAGTGGCAAATATTGGTAGAATTCTTCCTTTTTTATCAATTCCACATCTCTCACATAACATTAGAGTTAGGGTAGGGTGTTAAGAATGTACTTGGCCTGTGATGTGTGAGAAAAGTTTAAATTAATGGGATAGACCTCAGAATTTTCCTGCTAAGATTTTAATTTTTTACAAATTTTTTTTTTTGCATCTTATCACTTTATTTATTTTTTTTTAATTTTATTTTATTTTTAAACTTTACAATATTGTATTAGTTTTGCCAAATATCGAAATGAATCTGCCACAGATATTTTTATTTTCTATTATATTGGAAACTATATTATATATATACTACATATGTATATATAATATATTCTAGTATTTTCATTTTTTTCCTATTAAGATATTATTTATACTCAGAAAACAGTCATCTTTTTCAATGTACAATTTTTCAAGTTTTGGCATACAGTCAGTCAGGTAACCATTATCACAATCAAGATAGAGAATGATTCCTGCTGTGCTTTACAGCAGCCTCCTACTTTCTGTCTCTCTAGTTTGGCCTTCTCCAGAATGTCGTATCACTGGAATCATTAAGCATGGTCATTGGAGGTTTATACACACTGTTGCCTGCATCAGTAACTCATTCCTTTGTATTGCTGAATAGTGTTCCACTGTATGGGTAGACCTTGATTTGTTTGTTACCCAGTTGAGGGATAAAGTTTGGCAATTAAAAATGAAACCTCTATAAACACTTTCATGCAGATTTCAGGGTGAACATACGTTTTCAGTTGGATAAATACCTAGAAGTGAGATATCTGAGTTATATGGTAAGCATATGTTTAACTTTATAAGAAACTGCCCATCTGCTTTTCAAGGTGACTGTACAATTTTGTAGTCCCAATGGCAGGGTATAAAAGTTCTGCTGCATCTTCACCAGGACTTGGTTTGGGCAATATTTTATTTGGCTGATTCTGTTTTTTAATTTTAGCCATTCTAGTAGGTGTGTAGTGGTATCCCATTGCAGTTTTAATTTGCATTTCCCTAATGACTAATGATGTACTTATTTGCCGTCTGTGTATTTTCTATGGTGAAGTGTCTGTTCAAATTCATTCCTTAAAAAAAAAAAACAAAAAAAAACAAAAAAACTGGAACATCTATTTTTGTGTTAGTGAAGAGTACTTTATATATTCTGATATAAGCCCTTTATCAGAAATGTAGTTTGTAAATACTTTCTCCCAGACTACAGCTTGTTGTTTCATTTTCATTTGCAGACACTTATTTCAAATATGTCTTCCTTATTTTATTGCAAACATTTCATGTTCTGTGGATTTCATGCTATCACGGGATGACGCTGCAGGAAAGCATAGTAGACAGAGCAGTATAGGGTTTGTCTAAGACACAGGTGCAGAGAAATGGACTCAGAAAGACTTCTGTAAGTCTAGTTATTCAAAGCCATAGTCTGTGCCAATGGAAAGGGACATTGTTGTGTTTCTTTCTAGCTGATATCTAGAAACATAACTTTCAATTTCAAGCCGTGTAGTTAATGATAGGAATAGGTTCCTCTTGCCTAATGGATGCAAACATTTACAAAAGAAACCCTGAATCCCTAAGAATGCAGTTGTGTTCTACTTCACATTATGTGCACACAAGAGAGAAAACCAGAGGACAGTGATACGGAGGCATGCATAGCAGAAGTCAGCAGTGTGAGATTCAGCTGTGTGTGACCACACATTTTGGGGGAAACAGGAATGGGAGACATGACTCCATTTTCCCGCAAAGTTCCTTTGTGGGCAGTATAATGGTTTTTGAAAGGTAACTTGATTATGAGCTAGTTTTTTTTTTTTCTTTTTCTTTTAAGCATATTTCCTAATCCTGACATTTTATGCTATTCCAGTGAAACAAGTCAAATTAGAGAATAGAAATGGTTTTTAGAAACTGTCACCTATGTTAGCAGTTCCAAAATAAGCACTTTGTAGTGAGAAATGGAGATACATATATGGTCCCTTCCTTGATATTTTTTAACATCACGCATAGCACATTTCTTTTTTCTTGGTCTCTCTCCATTGCAGTTATTCTGTCTCCTTCTATGTGCCTACCCATTTTTTTCATATCCTCTCTGAGTGGCCAAGAGAGGAGACTGTTGGGTTTTGCAATTTTTGAATCTTAAGACTTCATTTTCCGCATTTTTCACTTTTATCTTATTAAATATGAGAACTCATCAGTTTTCAATATGGGAATGAACTTTAGTTAACTTCTCTTCTCTGTCTTTGTGGATAAGAGGATTGAGGCTCCGAATTTTTAAGGGATTCATAATCTTGGAGCTAAAGTGAATGGAAAAATGAGCCCTGAACAAACATAGGCCTCTTCCTTCCTATATTCTTTACAGGCTGTAAATCAGGGAAAATATAAAAATAAAATATAAATCAATGCATGGTGCCTGGAAAGAGGATGTTCAGAGGTGCAACTCAAATGGGATTTTGGTAGTGCCACTGGGTTTATTGTAAGTGTAATAACTATGAATAAACTAGTGAGAGCATTTAAAAAGGTATATCAAGGCTATAGAGAAAGACGTTAGGCTTTTAATTCACTTAAGGGATTAAGTTATCACAGCAAGCACCGAATATATAGCAACTGAATATATGAGCTGGGCCAGGGTGCTGCGGGCTGTCCAGAATATGGACATCATGATGCAGGGTTTCTACTGCAGGCCTAGTGGGTAAACTTGTCCTCAGTTGCCTGGAAACTGGGAGACTGGTGTATCAAAGGAATGTGGGAGATATGCTCTCTAGGAGTTGTTTAGAAGCCTTTTTAAAGGACTCCAGCCCAAGTGCCTTTTAGTCTGTGATATGGGAGCCATACCTAGACCCACTGTGGGCATCACAGGGCCACCAGGAGCTGCACAGAAATGTTAGCAGAAGCCCCTTTATTCTAGCAGCCCTAAAAGGCTGCTCAACCTTAGTAATGAGTTGCTGTGGCCAATACCTCTATAGCGCTTACTCTGCACCAGGCTCTGTTTCAGCACTTTCCCTGTATATTGAGTGATTCAACCCTTCCTACCACCCTGGTAAGTAAGAATCATCATTATCTCCGTTTCGCAGATGAGGAAACTGAGGCCCAGAGGGCTTCAGTGACCTGCCCAAGGTCCCAAATTGAATGCACAGAAACCAGGATTTCAATATAGGTCTCTCTGACTCCCAAACTCTTAGCAGCACATCACGGTGCCTCCTGTGTTCACACTGAAAACACTTAGAGCCTAGAATGCACCAGCCTGGACCATAGCCAATAGCTCCATGTGGCTCCGGAGCCCTTGAAATGGCGTTGGTGCTGCCTGTTGAAAGGATAATATTGGGTTGGCCAAAAGATTTGTTTGGGTTTTTCTGTAAGATGATGTGGAAAACCCAAATGAACTTTTTGGCCAACCCAATATTTTTGGATGTATTAGGTTAAATAGAATATATCATTAAAATTAATTTCATCTGTTTCTTTTGACTCTTTAACATGTGGTTGCTGGAAATTGTTATCTTCCATGTGGGGCTCACATTTTATTTCTCCTGGAGACCGCTGGCCTGGAAGATCCCACGTCATGTCACAAAAAGGCCTGTGAAACAACCATTGGAAGCAGGCTGCAGACAGTGCATGGAGACTGTAGACAGCTGGGACCCCGCTGGGCAGAAGGGCCCATCTCCCCTTATTGCTCAGAGATGGAATGAGTCAAAACCAACATTTCCCTAGGAGTCTATTTCAGGATATTAATAGCAAAACCAAACAAACTCTAAGACCTATAAAATACAGGCCCGGGTATGTTCAGCATTGTGCTATTTCAAGTAGATGTGTTTTAAATATTTTCTGAAGTTATTTCAAGGGTGCCTCAGTTTGATCATTTATGAAATGGAGCTAATAAGGCTTGTCACATGTGGTGCTGTGAGGAAGGATCAGGTTAGTCCATGTAAAGTGCTTTCAATAGTGCTTGGCAAGGTGGAAGGCTTAAATGTGAGCCAGGATTATTGTAACAGTGTAGTCAGTGTTGTTGTAGTTACTGCATGTAGTTGAAGGAGCTGGGGGATGCTGAATATGGGAGGATGCAGCAGGGCCTTTGGGGCAAGAGTCTCAGCTTCTGCACCTGAGTCAGCAAATTTACCTCCCCAGTGTAGGGGAGGCACACAGCCCTTGGAAGGTGGTGTGATGACCTTCAGATATGCCTCCCACCACCCACCACCAACCACTTATCAAAGCCCCTTGAACTGCAAGAAGCTTCTAATTGTCTTCTCCGAATGGCATTTCCTTCTCTCCCCAAGAGGAAAGTCCGTCAGTATACTCCTCTTCATCTCTGTTTTCAAGGACTTTTAATCCCCTCATAAATTGGCCCATATCCCATAATTTTCCTGATTCCATGGATAAACAAAACGTAGACTGGTTTCTTTTCTTCAAGACTTCTCAGAGCTCTTAAAATGCTATTGTGTATGGAGAAAGTCCCAGATGTAAATGCTGTATAAAGTATTTTGCAAACTCACTTGGCTTGTTTTGGGAAATATCTTCTGGGACTAACGTTCTGTAAACTGCTACTGGGGAAACATTGTCCATAAAGGTTCTGGCCAGCCAAAAGGGAAATCTCTCCCGCCATGGCCCTTTGCACCCTTGTCCCCCTAGCCCTGTGTGTGGAGCACTGTTAGATGTTGGACTGGGCATGCCATTCCCCCCCTGCCCCCCCCACCCCAAAACTAACAGTTTGTCCAGAGAAATGGGACACATTTGGGTACGTGACTGTCTAGAGTATCTAGGAATTCACTGTGTTTTTTAGGCTATCAAACTGAGTACCCTTAAAAAAATTAAGTCTTGATGATTTTCATTCATATGCTTTAGAAATTTATATACACAGAACAATTCTTTCCCTTAGTTCCTTCCCCATCCAGTTTCTGGAAACACATTGTTCTTTATATTAGAACATTCATTGGTTTTATGGCTATTTTTGTTTTATGTTTTATCTCTTTCTTCCCTGCATTGTGCTTGTTTACCCATCTTCCTCTGATCCCAGTAGACTGTGGTTCCTGTCTCATCGAGTCTCTCTCTGGCGGTTTCACTGAACAACTCTTTGAGGGTAGATCTTAAACATGACTAGAACAGAGGGCGGGAGCTGCCCTCAGCTTCCACTTTTTGTTTGTTGTATGCTATCAGTCTTTGGAGCCAGTTGAGAGGCGGAAGTGTTTGTGGCATTTGTTTCCAGCTCATTACATCTCGGACTGGGTCTTCCCACGTCAGTCTGCATGCGCCTCTTACCTACATTGCAAGTTCCAAGGGAACAGGGGGCTGGTCTTTATGACTTTCCTTCCTTCTTCCTGTCCCTCCCTCCTTTCCTTTAGAAGACTCTTCCAAAAATAGAATTGTTTTGTTTGAGAAACTCTGATGTCAACATTCAAATTTATAAAGAGGGGCTCTTTTGCATACTACTAGTAAAGCAATAACAACTAATAATTCCTATCACAGTAAATATTAAATGGAGCTTTCCTGTGAGCCACATTCTGTGCAGCAGGCATTTTTCATATTTTCTGTTTTAACCATCACAGTTACCTGTTAAAGTGTGTACTGTCTGTATCCTCTTTTTACGGATGAGAAAACTGAACCTTTAAGATAGGAAATTGCCCAAGAAGGGGCAGCTAGAGCCATGCTAAGGCAGGACCATGAACCAGGGCTGGTCTGGCTCCAGAATCCAGGTGTGGAGCCTCTGCGGACTCCTGTCCACTTCCTTCTGGCTGTCACGTCCTGGAGAGGCAGAAAGGAGACCTGGTAAAATCCCAGCACTCCAGTCTTCCCTTTGGTCCTGTGCTGTGATTCCCCTGCCCACATAGACCATGAGGTCAAAAGGTGGCTCAGTGCCTCAAGGTAATTTCAGTTAAATTTTGATCAACCTTATAAACATAGAGAACAATGATTAACTTCCCAGCTGTTAATGTTAACATTCGAATCTCCTTAGCTCAGCCCCAATGGGTGGGAAGCACTCAGTGAGTAACTAACACAGAATAACCAAGCCTGAATGTTATTTTCTAAAATAATTCCAGTTGTTTAGTAATGCCATATGCATTTTATGGCATGGCAATGTGAAATGAAGTTCATTTAAAACATTTTTGCCAGTAAATAAGCAAA
Source organism: Bos grunniens (assembly GCF_055505025.1). Taxonomy (NCBI): domain Eukaryota; kingdom Metazoa; phylum Chordata; class Mammalia; order Artiodactyla; family Bovidae; genus Bos; species Bos grunniens. Next base: position 37,169,107 of record NC_141186.1, read on the forward strand.
AAAATTTTTTTTTTGGCTGTCATGTTTTTTAATATTGATACTACCTTAAGTTTTTATGATACTTTGTCTTTAAGGATCCTTCCCAAGTCTTACTTCTGTTTTGTTGTTGTTTATTTCAACTTACTTGGCCAGTGCTTTGCATAAAATAGATACAAAAAAAAAGATTTTAAAATTCAGTTTGTAATTTGGAAGTAATTTTTTATACACTTTATTAAGTCTCAAAATACCCTTAAGGGTGTAAACAGCTATTCATATACCCATTGAAGAGGTCAGAAAACTAAGGCCAAGAGAAGTAATTCAGAAAAGATTATTTAAGGGTACAAACAGCTTGTCTTTAGAATTATTTTTAAGCCAGAAAATTGTTTTTAAAAAGAACAGTCATTCTCCCTAGAGAGAAATCCAGTCATAGTCACAGAAAGAAATTGTGCATGCTTATTTAAGGCAACATTATTCAGTTGAATTGTAGAACCCAAATGCCCACTAATGAATGAATGAATGAACAAAAGGTGATACATCTGTATAGTAGAATACTAGATGGCACCAAAAAGTAATAGAGTGCTGATACAAGTTACCACATGGATGAGCCTTGAAAACATTATGCTAAGTGAAAGAGGCCAGACCCCAAAAGCATGACTGCATTTGTATTAAATGCGAATCCATAGATAACAAAGTATAGGTCAATGATTGCCAAAGACTGAGGGGAAGAGGAAGAATGAGGAGTGATAACTTGATGGGTACAGGGTCTCTTCTTTTGGCAATACATGTATTCTAAAATTAGATAATAGAAATGATTACACAGCTCTATAAATGTACCAAAAACCACTGAACTGTATACTTTAAAAATACGAATTTTATAGTATAAAATTATATCTTATTAAAAAGTGATAAGTGTAAAGCTTTATGTGGGTAAAATGAAGAGCAAAAATACACTGATCATTTATACCGTGCTTTCTACCAGGGTGAAATTTCATTATGTAGCTCATTCTGATAAAACTATTAGCAAAGTGACATTGCAAATTTGAAATACTAAGCTTCATTCCATTATGCTATCAGGTCACTAAAGAGAGATGTGGATGGCTTTCGTTTTATTCTGATAATGTGTGTCCCTTGGTGAAAATCGTTCTCTGATATTAACAGTTTCTATTCAGAGGCAAGAGAGCTGAGCAGATACACCAGTTAAAGTGTCTGGTTTTTCCATTCTCAGTAAAAATGTTCTTGGATTTGTAGTCATAGTGAATGTTTGAATCTTTAAAGCTCTTAGTCTTTGTAAAGCCAAATTCAAAACTGCCTGCTAAAATGGTTAATGTGGTAGAAATTAGTTGGGCTAATTAGGTCAATAAATATTCTAACTCATTAAGACAAAAGGTCAGATGGGTAAAAGACTGGGGAAGTATGTAATAGAAGATGCTCTTTTTGATTCTGAAAACATAATTTTATTCCTGGATTTTTATACCATATATAGCATACTAAATTGTTTCTTTGATACAAAGATTAGTTGTGAATGAAATGTCTTCCAGGTGTATTAGGATTTGCATGAGTTATTCTCCATTATTTCTGTTCTTTGTTAGAAATCTCTTTTAATGATTAATGCCTTAATTTTTTCAACTTTGCTACTTAAGTGTACTTTTTTTGCAATTAGTGCCTGATTTATTCTCAGGTTTTCCCATGCCCAAGTACCCCCTGATGATTCTCTAGAGATGATTCTTCTATGTGATCGTAAGAGGGAATTCTATATAGTATTTCCTCAGTATTTTTCTTGCTGCAGTTATACTTCTCTCTAAATAAATCTTTTAAGTCAAAATATTTATGGAAGACAGTAAGTAAAGATTATTTGCTTTTCACAAACTAAGTAACATATTTTCTTTTCTTCACAGCTTTATTGAGATATAATTCACATACCATACTATTCATCATTTAAAGTGTCCCGTGATTTTCAGTGTGTTCACAGTTGTGTGCCAACCACCATCACAGTCAATAATAGAACATTTTTATTACTTGAAAAAGAAACCCTGTACCCATTAGCTATCAACTCCCCTGCCAAGGTCCTCACCCTGCCTCCAGCACTTAGCAACTAATCTACTTTTGTCTTTATAGAGTTGCCTATTCTGGAAATTTCATATGACTAGAATCATATAATTTATTGGCTTTTGTGACAAGCTTACTTCACTTTACTGATATAATGTTTATCAAAATGTTTTATAATGGTAAAAGGGTACATTCATTAGAAATATTTAGCAGTTATAAACAAACATGCATCTCATATCAGAGCACCAAAATGTGTGAGGCAAAAACTGACAGAAATGAAGAGATAAATAAAAAATTCAACAGTAGTAGTTGGAAACTTCAATACTACTTTCAGTAGTAGGTAGACTAGCTAAGGAGAAGATTAACTAATAAATAGAAAACTTGAACAACACTGTAAACCAACTATATACCTAACAGATATCTGTAGAACAGTCTACTTCAGAGCACACATTATTCTGAAGTACACATAGAACATTCTCCAGACTAAACCATATGCAAAGCTATAAAACATATCAATAAATTTAAAATCATAGAAGTAATGCAAAGTATCTTCTCTGACTACAGTAAAATGAAACTGGAAATCAATAACAGAAAAAATGGGAAACTCAAATATATTTGGAAAGTAAATAGCACACTCCTGAATAATCAAAGAAGTTGGAAAGTACTTTGAGATAAATGAAAATAAAGGCACAGCATATCAAAATGTATGGGATGCAGCTAAAGCATGACTTGGAAGAACATTTATAGCTATGTTTTAAATGTCTCAAACAGTAAAGAATCCACTTGCAATACGGGAGACCTGGGTTCGATCCCTGGGTCGGGAAGATCCCCTGGAGAAGGGCATGGCAACTCACTCCTGTATCCTTGCCTGGAGAATCCCATGGACAGAGGAACCTAGTGGGCTACAGTCCATGGGGTCGAAAAGAGTCAGACACGACTAAATGACCCAACACATACACGGAAAGAAAGATCTCAAATAAAAAACGTAACCTTCCACTTTAAGATACTTGACAAAGAGGAGGAATCTGAAATACAGTACAAACTAACATCCAGTTTTCAATGTGGCCTCCATACACCTGTTATAAAAAGCTAGTGTTTGTGAAAATATGCACCAGATACTATTTTCCAGTATGGGTTCAGTTTAGAAACTGTCAACCAAATCATGAGCCCATTTCAGTTCCTAGCTCTTAAGTAGTCTTATGTGATAGAAAGAGCACTGTTTAGGGTGTTGATCAAATCCATGCCTGATTCCTGATACCACCATACCCTATATGTGACATTGGACAAGTTACTTAATCTCTCTGAGACTTACTTTCCTCATCTGTACAGTAGAGGTAATTTTCTCTGCGTGAGAATTATAAGATACAATGTAAAAGGGCCTAGTTCAATATCTGGCATGTAGTAGGTGCTTGATTCATATTTATTTATAATCACTGGTGCATTAAAATTGGAATGACAGCCTAAGTACCTATATGGCATGGATATACATATATGAATGGGGCTTCCCAAGTGGCTCAGTGGTAAAAGAATCTACCTGCTGATGTAGGAGACAGATGAGATGCAGGTTCAGTCCCTGGGTTGGGGGAAATCCCCTGGAGGAGGAAATGGCAGCTCACTCCAGTATTCCTGCCTGGAGAATTCCATGGATAGAGGAGTCTGGCGGGCTACAGTCCATGAGATCACAAAGAACTGGACACGTCTAAGCAACTGAGTGCACACGCATACATATATGAATACTCTTGAAAGAGAGACTGGAAGAAAAATAGTCTAATGTTGAATCCTACTGTGTACCAGGCTTAGGGCTGGTCACATTATCTAAAGCTGCACTACACATAACTTGTTTGACAGTTTGGACTGATATCGCTGTTTTAACAACCACTAAAACACTCTACTTAGGCAAAATACACATGCTGGCCTAATTGATTGTTTTAGAAATAGCTTATAATGGTTAAATATTTGAGCCCCTCAAATATGAAAGGACTAAAACTTTAACTTGTTGTTATTACTGGTGTAATAAATTCCATTAATTGTGTTTTAGGAAAGCATTATTTCTTAGTTGTGCAATTCTGTTGCCTATTTGGACTACAGATTAGTGGCATTAAAGCTTTGAAACACATTTATGATTTGATTGGCAAGATAACTGATTAAGTTCTGTTTTTACTCAAAGCATATTTTGGCAGGCACTTTTATGCTTATTTTGTTTATTGTGTGGTTGATGACTGAGTATTTTCACCTACAGCAACACAAGCCTCAAACCAGGTTCAAAACTAGTACTTGTCAAAACTGTAACATGAATATGAATCACTTAGAGATCTTGTTAAAATGTGGATTTTTATTTATCAGGTCTAGAGCGGGGCCTGAGAGTTTATATTTCTAACAAGCTTCCAGGGGTGGCAGATGTTGTTGGTCCACACTTTCAACTGCAAGATTGTGTAGAATCCAAGAGGTACCTAGGCTAGAATCAGAAATGAGGAGAGCCCATCTGGTATTATATATCACAGTCCCAAATACCTATTCATACTCTCTGAGTGTAATCTACTTCCTTAACTGAGCCCTGAAATAATTAAAAATTTGTAGGCACTGAACAGCAGTGATTCTATTCTTACATTTCATGTATTACAGTGATTGAATATGGTAATAGAATAATACCCTGTCATGCATTTTCAGTAGTTCTTTGTACTATTACCTTGCGCACTGCTCAGGCCCCTTTACACTGTATCTCATTGAATATGAAAAGTGATGTACATGAAGTATCTCCATTTCCATTCTCTAGAGCTCTATAGCTGCCTTGTTGGCCCTTTCTCTATGAATAGCAAAGAACAATGAATACAAACCACTTAAACCCCAGTCAGACTTTTGTTACCAAATGAAGAGAATAAGCAATTGTTTCCCCTAAACTCAGGCCTGATTTTCTAATAATTTACCTGAGCATTTATGGAAGCTTCCTTGGAGAAGGAAATGGCAACCCACTCCAGTATTCTTGCCTGGAGAATCCCATGGACAAAGGAGCCTGGTGGGCTACAGTCTATGGGGTTGCAAAGAGTCAGACATGACTGAGCAACTAACACACACACACACAACATGGAAGCTTCCAAGAAGGCTGATTTCAAGTCTTTAGTCATTTAAATGAGAGCACAGATTGAGTTTTACCTGGAGAGTCCATAGCGGGTACAACTTGATTTTTGTATGTAAATTTGACTACAGAGGCATCATTTTAAGACCTGTCAAATTAAATTCTTAGTATGAAATATATGTGGCTCAAAATGTAATGCATGCCATCTGATTTGTTACAGAACATAGAAATAGTCACAGTAAGGACAAGAGGAAAACGAGGACAAGAAAATGGAGAGGGAGGAGTAGCCTGGCTGATGACATGGCCGTGTTAAATAGCAGCTTAACCACAAGCACGCTTCCTGCCAATGGTAGCAAAACAGACAGCACAAGGGAAAAGGGGACCCACAGAAGAACAAAACGTTTTTTATCCTATCCACGGTTTGTAGAAGTGATGGTGGTAGCAGACAACAGAATGGTTTTATACCATGGAGCGAACCTTCAACATTATATTTTAACTTTAATGTCAATTGTAAGTATCTTCAAAAGTAGGTGATTTATCATGTTTCTAAATGTGTCTTTGGGAATGGGTTTCCACCTAGTGCTTTGGAGGATCATTCAGGGCTGACATTTCAACAATTCAGGCAAGTGACTGAAGAGAACATAAGATTATTCATTGGCTGCTCTTGACAATGACAATAATGAGTATAAATAGTGTTTATTCTGCATTAGACAATGTACTTCTTACTTAAAAGGCATCATTTCTAGTCCTCCTGACAACTCTGCTAGGTAGATTGTCATTCCTGTTTTGTTGATAAGAAAACTGAACCTCACAGGAGTTGGGTTGCTTGTCCATGATCATGTAAAGCCAGAAATGTAGCTTAGAGACTGCATGTGATCTTCAGCCTGTCCACTTCTCCAAATCAGTGCCCTTTGACATGTGAACCGGCACAGCCAGGTATGGGTCCCCAGTAAGACATTTGGGCGCTGGTTGTGAATCAGAGTCAGTGGTGGAGCTTTGTAAAATGTCTCTATCCCCTACCCCCAGGATTTTTAATTAAGTAGTTTTGGGGTGAGGCTTAGGAATCTCTCACTTAAATTTTGAATTTTTCTGCTCCCATCTTGAATTGAAAAAGTAATAAATTTGCATGATAGAAAAACAGATGAAGCAGATCCAAAGACTAGGGGAAAAGCCTAAGTGCTTTACCCTGCCCAGTCTCTCAGAGGCCACCTATGTGGCAAGTTTATTTGCCCATGTTTCTAACCAGCACTGCCCAATAGAAATTGATGCAAGCATTCCTATTAATAGATTGACCCTAGTTTATTTGAATGGAAATCTACTTGTATTACATTCCCCAAATGCATATGAAAAGCCACCCTTTGGGAACATCCATTTAGAGTTTCTTCTTTCCTTTCTATGGTCTGTGGCTCTCCTTGTGCATCCCCTGTGAATTCACCTGTGCTGTGAATCACTGCTATGTTCCTCATCCCCCCACCCACCTGCCTCTTCCCCCCACTCTCCCTCACCCCCTTCCTCAAGTTCAGTCCCATGTGCCCCAGCCCTCTCCTACTCTGGTGGAGGGAAAGAAAAACCTAGCCATGCCCTTTGCAGACTCAACTCCATTTCTACCCCATAAATTCAGATCTGTCAAGCATTTTAATGACAAGCATGGACTTAAGGTCAAATTAATCTTGCTCGAGAATTCCGGCTCTGCTATTTACCACTCTCTGTTTAGTCTTGGACAAGTTGCTTAGCTTCTCTGAGCCTCATTTTTCTCATTTGCTGAGCAAAGATTATGGTCATACCTAGTTCGAGTGTTGCTATGGGGACTAAATGCAAAGGCATATGCAGTTTTTGGACAAGCATTCAATGGGTGTAGCTCTCGTAATTAACGGTAATAATGGAGGAAAAAAAAAGTTACCAGATTATGGAGAATATAAATGGTTGGTACACCAGCAGTATTAGCAAGCTTGTTGCCCATGTGAGATTGCATAAATGGCAGTCCAGCTTCCACTGGGATGAAAAAGCTCAATCAAAAATTAATATCCAGTGTTTTGGCACTGAGAACTGCTAAGTTATGTGGCAATGTGGTTTCCTTGGAAAACACCTTGAAACTTAAACTTGCTTGCATTTATTTACTCTCTGAAACTGCCATCTGTGCATTTTACAAAGAGATTTTTAAGAAATATTTGTTGACTGAATGAAAATTCACAACTCCAAAATGCTTATGTTTATATGAACCATAAAAAGCCATGGAGACCAGTGTAAGAAGTGATTTGCTTATTGCTTACAAAGAATTCACAATTAACTGAAAAATTTATCTCGGTTGCAGGTAGCCTCTATCTATAAAGACCCAAGTATTGGAAATTTAATTAATATTGTTATTGTGAACTTAGTTGTGATTCATAATGAACAGGTAATAAAGTTTTATTTCTTTTTGCTTCTCTCTGTGTCCTAAATGGCATATCTAATTGGTGTTGGTACAGTGGATCAACCATAATTCTTGTCTGTATTTAGGAAGGACCTTCCATATCTTTTAATGCCCAGACAACATTAAAAAACTTTTGCCAGTGGCAGCATTCAAAGAACCATCCAGGTGGAATCCAGCATGATACAGCGGTTCTTGTAACGAGGTATATGGACGTCTTATCCTTCCAGTATTTAGTTTCTTGTCAAGTTGATGGGATAAGGTTGTATATTGCTGCTAGCCAGCCCCTAGTCCAGTTTTTTTCAGGTTTAGCACTATTGGCATTTTGGATCAGATAGTTTTGTGTTGTGGGGACTGCCCTGTGCCCTGCGGGATGGTTGGCAGCATCCTTTGTCTCTACCTATTGTATACTGGCAGCTCTCCCTCCTCTTGACTGTGACAGCCAAACTATTGTCCAGACATTGCCAGATGCTCTCTGAGGGTGCATGGGGAAGAAGACACAGTCACACCTGGTTGAGAACCACTAACCCATAGTTACCAAGTAGGCAGTAAGTGTGTTAGACAGTCCTGGAAGTAAACGCCCTTATAGAGGGGGCAGCTGCCATTCAGATTGACCTGGTCATTACTGTGCAGGATATACATAGAGTCTTGCCAGCTTTTGTGATTCTGTAAGAAGCCAGAAATGAGGATTTTTTTTTTTTTTTTTTTGAAAATGTGAACGCTCCTAGTTTTTAAATGGTAGCTTCTAGTTCAAAATATTTAAAATGCTATGCAGGGCAACAAAGAAGTATGCTGGCCTTGGGCTTCCCTGGTGGCTCAGACAGTACAGAAATATGCTGGCATAGTTGTGTCTTCCATCAACATCTTTGATATGGTCATAAACATTCTTAACTAAACTTAAGTGAAAGCCATTTATAACCTTCTCAGAATGTTTTTTCAGAAAGTAGAATCACTTGTTTCAAGGTATGAGGAAAATCCTGGGTGGAAAGATTTTCATTTGCCCTTGGCTACCCTGGTTGACAGGAGACGACTCAATGTAACTTTTAATCTGTAAGCCAGTGATTCATAAATTTTTTGAGTTGCAAACCCCTGGCTCTGTTAACTAGCTTTTTGTCATCCCTCCCCATCTCTAAAGTAGTGGTGGTGCGAATACCTGAAAGGCTGAAGTGTTTGCTTGTATTGGTGTTTACTGTTGGGTGTCAAGGCCCTAAAGCAAGTCTGCTTTGCTTTCAGACAGGATATCTGCAGAGCTCATGACAAATGTGATACATTAGGTGAGTCTACTGTGTGTATCCTCTCTGGCTTCAACACTTTATGACATGCTTTTCTTCTAAGCCACAAATGCTTTTTAAAGTAAATCCTTGTTTGTTTGTTTGTTTGTTTTCCTTTCTAATAGGTCTGGCTGAACTGGGAACCATCTGTGATCCATACAGAAGCTGCTCTATCAGTGAAGATAGTGGATTGAGTACAGCTTTCACAATAGCCCACGAACTGGGCCATGTGTATGTTTCCTTTCCATATTTTCATTTCATTTGCAGTGACCTAAAGCTTTTGTTCCTTCGCATCAGTGAGCATTCAGTGGACTTTAAAAGGTGTAAGACACTTCTTGAGGCATAGTTGAGTTTGCAGGGTTGAAAAGCTTTGAACCTTGTTGGGAGAAATGACTTTGACTTCAGAAAGCTGAGTAAATGCAGTGCACCCTGTTCGGCCTTAGCTCATGTGTCTCTTTGGCTTAACTGAACAGGTTTACCAGGCAAGGTCTAATATGCTCCTTTCCTACTTCAAAGTGGAAGAAAGAGGGTCTTTCTATCCCTTCCACTGAAGCAGAGAGTATATCAGCCCAGAAAACTTATCTTTGTTTAGTAGGGTCCTCTAGCATTGCTGTGGCCTGCACAATTTTCCCAAACCCAGATGATTCCTGATTCTGGTTATACAAGTTTGTCCTTCAGATACTAGCCTCTGAGAACAGAGGTGACTCTCTTTCAGGGGAAAGAATGAGCAAAGATACAGAGAAAAAAGAAACCATTTCCTATTTATGATCACTAAGTGTCTGGTCATTATGAAATTGGTTTTTCCTTTTTGTTCTTTAGCGACAAAGCCTTGTTAGAATGTGAGGCAAAACAGTCTAAATTTACTCAAAATTATTCCAGTTTTTTATCTGCTATCTTTTCTATCTACAGTGATTAAATTACTTATACCTTTTTGAAATAATTTTCAAAAATAGCTGTGTATCGATCTGCATGTCAGATGTTTACTTTAGAGATAACATCATCTATTAAGCAAACTCTTTCATTTGCCAAATGTTTTTTGAAGGCACTTTATATGCAGTGTACTATGGTAGGTGTAATGCAATATGCGTGTATAGAGGAATCTCTAATCCCAGTTCCACAGTCTCTTATCCCAATTCCACATATAATGAATATATTTTCAAGTATATTTTAAGAGCACACTCCTTTTATTCTCCAATGGAAATATCATCACGTGCTCAATATTTACAGAATAAAAAAGGCATGACTTTCAATTAAGCCTTTGTGATGCATCAGAGTCCTTCTTAGTCAGTTGTCTCTCTGTCCCTTGATTTCTCAAATACCTTCATGAAACTCAAGGATTTCTTGGAACTAGATTTGAAAATTACTGATTCTACCAGCATTTCCCAAAGTTTGGTACTCTTATGCTGATTCCAAGAGGATGGTCCATGGGGCGAAATAAGGGTGTTGTAATCCAGTGATTAAAAAAAATTTTTCCCAGCCATGTTTGGAGTGCCAAGGCCAAATGCCATGAAGTAAAGGTTCTGACAAGTCCTGTATTGATTTTAACTCAGCTGTTGATTTTATCTCAGTTCCCCCATATTTATTTTAACAGAATCTTTGGAGGATTTTCATTTCTTTGTTTTACATGATACCTAGTAAATTACTTTAGACCTTTAAATAGGGGATGTAGATTTCATAGTGAGGAATAGGGTGACGTTTCAATGGGGAAGCTATTCCTGCCCCAGAACACGGAACAAGGAGAGTTACAGAGACAAGAATGTATTCCAAGGGCAACGGTGTATTTGATTAACAAATTAACATTTCCTCCCAAAATAGGGCTAACAAAAATATACTGTGTAAAGAAATATAATTAATTTCCTATTAATTCCTTTCCCCAAAAGAGTTTATAAACCTCTTTTAGATAGCCAGGTTATAAAATTGACATTTTAAGGAATGTAAGAATTTTAAATAGCAACAACAAAATATTTATGCCATATAGAAGTCTTAATTCACAGTTAACAGACAACTCCCCTGTAAAAACTATGCTGTTGACATGTTTCCAGGAGCTTTCATTTGTATTATCTCCCTTAATCTTTAGAATCCCCACAAAGTAGATATTAAGTCTGTGTGTTTGACTTAGAGATATTAAGTTAACCAAATTGTAGTAGCCAACCAAATCGTGGTAGCTAATGAAGGCATAGGAGCGTATGATGTTGGAGCACCAGTTCTAGGGTAGAAGTCAGCAGGTAGCCAGATAGCCAAGATCTGGACTGAATTGTTACAACATTCCTTTTGACTTGAGGAAAATATATGCTATTTCCCTTCCTGTAAGATGGAAACAATACATATACACCTTATCTCAAAAGTGTCAGGAAATAAGAAATCAAGTAATCAGCGAATGATGTAAGTTGTGGCTTAAACAGAAAGTGTATTCCTAGCCTGTTAGTGAATTATTTATTTATTTTTTTGGGGGGCACTTTGTTTCCTAGAGTTAGCTTTGTTCTTATGTTAAGAAAAGTGAAAATCTTTTTTGTTTTTAATTTCCTACCATATTCTCTAACAAATTTTTCTAATTAACTTTTTCAAAATTAAATGTTAAGTTGTTATGGTCATGACTTTCTGATAAAATAAAATCCGAGAGCTGCTCGGAGGAAAAAGCAACCAACCTGTTATTTGGTGAGCGTCATTGGATGCTTCAAAAATAGCTCCTGCCTTCTTGTACCAGCTTCATAGACACTAAGAATCTGAGAGTCAGGAAGAATTGGGGAAGTGATTGAGTCTCTACTGGACACAGAAATCCTTACACAGTGTTCCTGAAAAATTGTCCATATCTTGTCTCACAGGAGAGAATGTAGTTTGTATATATTCCAAAACAGGAGGTATTAGACTGAAGTAAACTCCAGTTCTAGCTCACTTAATAACCATGTGACCTTGATCAAATAGTTAAACCTCCTACTTCCCAATTTCCTCTTCTGTAAAATGTGAATAGTAATAGCGTACTATTCATTGGGTCAAATAAGTAATTAAGTTAAATAAAACATCAAATGCATTTAACACACTGGCTAGTGCATTGTGAATGCTAAAAAAGTCTTGTTAATTATTTTTTAGTAAGTGCTCGATGAATGGTTGTTATATAACCCCTGCTACGAACAAACATGCCTGACATTTGAATGAAAAAAAAAAAAGTTTTCTGTTTACATGATGGAATAAACTGGATTTTATCAAGTCATGGTGGTGTGGGGAATAAACACCAGCTCCTTTGCACCAGAGAGAAACAAGCAAGATTTGAAAGCTTTTCTTGTATTAGGTTTGTTGATGGAGGTGTTACACTTAATCTGCATCTGGGTTTTAGAATCCTGGGCAGTCATTTCTTTAAGAAAATAGACTCTTAAGCATCCATTACTATTAAGTCCAACCAAGAGAGTTGGAGTTTTCCCATCTGGCCATTATTGAGGGTCCTAAGGTTTTAAAAGAAAAAGGAAATAAAACATGAGAAATTATTGGGATGGACCTCACAGACTTTTATTCCAGCTTTTATTTTTATATAAAGCAAGTGAGTTTACTTCTGTCTGACTTTCTTGTTTTCATATCTAAAGATGAACTCGTAAGGGGAATTTCTGCCTAAGTGCCAAGTTAGTCAGATGCTTCAGTTTTGTGATTAGGAATAGTCATCCAGAGAGGAAAGCCCTTGTGAGATTGTTGCCCAGTGGATAATTATCTGACTGAGAAAGGCATGTGGGTCATAGAACTGATGTTTCTGGATTGAGAAATGCTTCCTGTCATTTTTTTCCCCCACTTCCTTTCTCTAAGCCAGGAATGGCAAATATGTGTTAATGCTGCTGCTGAGTTCCCTCCCAGACCCAAGAGGACGTTGGCACTCCATCATAGCCATTTTTTGGGGTGGAACCTAGATTAATTTAAGAGTTCTTTTGTGCCCAGATTTTCAGGAAGCCAGTACCAATCAATTGTCATTGGCGTGAAGCTTGAAACTATTTGCCATCTCTGAGTTAAGCCAACTGAATTGGCACGCCTCTGGTTTCCGTGCTGCAGCTTTCCTTAATGGGTTTTATTGTGCACGAACTTTGTATAGCTCTATAACGGTATACTTACATGGTTTTAGCGTTTGTCAACCTGACCCAAAAAGGAGGAGATGCCAAGACCCACCGTGAGCCTCTCATTAGAAAGCTTTTGGCTTCAGGTTTTGACACTTGACTGACTCTTCATGTGAATAGTGTTATCATAACCTGCCAAATTCTTGACTCTATAAATTGGCCTTTAACAGCTTGTTAGGAATTCCAACTACTGTATTCTAGCACCAGCTACAGCACACGCAGAGCCTCTGCAATTCCACAAAATACAGCTAAGCCAAATAATGGCCCAGTTCACATCTTTTTCTTTTTCTTTTTTTTTTTTACATTAAAGGCACTTTATATTCAGTTGAGTCAGAAATATGTTTTATTCTACTCTCTACCTTTAATCTTCTAGTAAGTTTTGTTCTGCTCACCAGGATTCAGGTTCTTATCCATAATGCAGTAGTCTGTTAAATTTTTTCTCTTAGCTGCGTTGTCAGAGCAATTATAACAGCTCAGTCCCTTATTGTTTATTGACTTTTTATTATCATTGTCTTCTCGGCCTTAGGTTCAACATGCCTCATGATGACAACAATAAGTGCAAAGAAGAAGGAATCAAGAGCCCCCAGCACGTCATGGCCCCAACATTGAACTTCAACACCAACCCCTGGATGTGGTCAAAGTGTAGTCGAAAATATATCACTGAATTTTTAGAGTAAGACTCGAACTTTGAGTACAGCCTTCATGCTAGCATCTGACCTACATGCAGTGAACTCATTGTGGGAAAGAAAACGTAGAGTCAAGCATTCCTTTTGAGTTGTTATTTTTGTTGACATTCCTGGGAGGAGGGAAAAGAAAAATACTCTCTGACATCTGTGTAGTTCATGTCCTCGCCAGCACTTAGAAGATTGCAGACTGAGCTGAAGAAAATGTTGAGGTCTTAAAGAGAATATGTAAATGTTGCTTCATTCTTAGTAAAGCTGTGAAATCTGTTCAGGTCTTGGGGAAGAGACCATGTATATGATAACATGATGAAGGAAGGCAAATATTTATGTGCTTCTAAGTTAGTAATTTGGGGTTGGAAAGAGATAGGGAAGTGAGACATCCCCAAAGAACATTACAGGGTAGATGAAAATTGCACAGACCTCCATGTTGTTGAATTAAAAACATCCTCTCTCTGTCTCTCTTTATCTCCTTCCCTCTTTCTCCTTTTTTGCCTTTTTTTTTAAGTTTCCCACCAGGATGCTCAAGGATCCAATTACTTTATACAATATCCTTGTGTCACAGATTTATTGCTCTTCTCTCCCAGATGTACAGAAGGTTAAGTGATGATCCCAAGGTCACTGGGTGTATATTTCCCCAGCCACAGGGAAGAGGGGGCTTGTTAATCAGAACTCACTGGGTGTGAATTTTCCAGACGATGTGTTTGCAGAAACATGGAAGAACTGGCAGGTTGCTGGGGGTTTTGTTTTGTTTTGTTTTTCAACCAGATGATCTAAAGTGTTTCTTACTGTAGTCATTTATTCACTTACCCATTCAATCAGCAAATATTTACTAAACACTGATTGCTATGGACAGGATCCCATATTTGGGTGAAAAACAAACTTTTTTCACCCCAAACAAGCTTTTACCCCTAAGAAGCTTATACTCTATTGGAAAAGATGACCAAAAATAAACATTTTAGAGTAATTGCCCTGAAATGTGATAAAGGCTGAAGCAGGTATACATTTCCCCCTGGTTGTATACGTGGAGAAGGAAATGGCAACTTACTCCAGTATTCTTGTCTGGAGAATCTCATGGACTGACAAGCTTGGAAACTACAGTCCATGGGGTCACAAAGAGTTGGACGCAACTGCAGTGACTGAGCATTCATGCATGCATGCATGTTGTATGTGTAGCCAGTGGTTCCACAAACAAGTATACACCAAAAAGTAGAACTTCAGCTTCTGGACTCAAGTTTGGATGAAAAGAATAGAACAAAAGCAAAACAACAAAAGAACAATCTTTGCTACCATTAAAATGACAGAATGACCTTCACTGTCTTTTGGAGACTCTGACAGTCACATCTCATCCACTGCCCTTACCACCTGTATTTTTCTGCTTCCCACAGCACTGGTTACGGCGAATGTTTGCTTAACGAACCTGAATACAGACCCTATCCTTTGCCTCATCAACTGCCAGGCCTCCTCTACAACGTGAATAAACAATGTGAATTGATTTTTGGACCAGGTTCTCAGGTGTGCCCATATATGGTAAGTGTCTGAGGTCCCTCTCTACCCTCATAACCAGATTGTGAACTTTTTTTTATTCATAGTTTTCCATTGGATTCTCATGCTAACATATACCACTCATTGAGTGGTCCATTAACTATTAAGGATAATAGTAATGATGATGATGGGGATAAACAGTAATAGTTCTCAGTGTTGGATGTTTCCTGAACTTTGTCATTTCACTCTCAACCCAAAAGGAAGATACCATTATGGTTTTTATTTTATAAATGGGTAAGTGAGACTCAGGAGGGGAAGAGTAACAGAACTGGTAATGACAGAGCTCAGCCCTTTTTTCTCTGTGTCTCCTTTTCTTCCCACCAGCTCGTCCAGAAGACTTTTATTATAGGGACTCTTCTAGATTCAGTAACTCTTGAGACAAAACTGTTTCCCTGTTTTAGCTGGTCAAGACCATGTCCTATGACTGCCTGGGGCTTGAAATCATTTCTGGTGGTAGCTCAGCTGGCAAGTGTGTGATTCTTTGATGTATGTGTTATGAACATTTGGACCAATGATATGATCCAGTGGTTAACAAGAGGCTTAGCAGAACTGTTCTTCTATGGGATGCCCCATTCTACTCCTTTGGGTGTTTTTCTGGGAGAGGTTCAGAGATAGCCAGTGAACAGTGATTCCATGAAAATAACAAAATATTTTGTGTAAAATGTATCCATGATTATATTTATTTCTCTGCTATTCATGATAGCAAACATTAGGAGTGACCTACAAGCACAAGAATAGAAAGGTTAAGCAAACTTATGTGTGTGCTTGCTCAATTGCTCAGTCGCATACAACTCTTTGTGACCCTGTGGACTGTGAACCCACCAGGCTCCTCTGTCCATGGATATCTCAGGCAAGAATACTGGAGTGGATTGACATTTCCTCCTCCAGGGCATCTTCCTAACCCAGGGACTGAACCTGAGCCTCTTGCGTCTCCTGCACTGACAGGCGGCTTCTTGACCACTGCACCATCTCCATTTAATGGAATAATATCATACAAAAATTGAAAAGTGACTGTACATGGGAACATGCTTCAGCTATAGTTTTAAATTAAAATACCAGGGTAAAGAATTATTTTACTGAGTATTTTCTCAATATAAAAGGGGGATAAGAGCTTCAGAAAAGACTGGGTCATTTAAAACTTTTTTTCTATTAAACAAAAAAATAGTACCTTCTGAATTTTTCTACTGTGAGTATGGTTTATTCTCATCATCATGGGAACAATTATCTTTCTGGCTAAGGAGGGACATGACACCTGGGCAGGCTCTCGCTGCAGACTCTTCACCTCTGAGCCAGGCCCCTTCCTGCCGGGTGCTCCTGGTATTCCCAGCTCCTACACAGATGCCCCGCTCCTGCCTGCCCTTCGTCTTCTCCCTTTGGGTAGGACATGATGCCTGTGCGTGTGTGCTTAGTCACTCAGTTGTATCTGACTCTTTGCCACTCCATGATGCCTACTGTTCAGTTAAACCTTCTTCATGTCCTCTATCATCCACATTTCCAAAGAAGAGAGTGAAGTACTTTGAAGTCTGTACTTGAAAACTGTCTGAAGGCATTTTCTCGTTAGATATTGGTTTTCTCGCCTTGTCCCGCTTGGGGTTCTTCCATGTGGAAACCCACAACCTGAAAAGCTCACCTGGTCAGCTCCAGGTTGCGTAGGAGACCTGGGCCTCTGCAGTGTATTTGAAGTCCAACTCCTTGGTTTCCTACCTTGCTTTGGAGTTGAGTTTTGCTCTTCCATATTTTGCGTGTATCTTGTTCACTGTCCTCAAAGTTGTGTTTCACTTCACTGTGGCAGAGCAGAGTACATTCTGATTTGCTATGTTTATATGTATCTTGAAGCTAAATGTATATATGAGTAGTTTGCCTTGAGATTACACAGTGTAAACAGAGTAGACACCTAGAAATTGTGGTTTCTGTGTTCTCTCCATTTGAGTATTTTGTAATTTCTTTGAAATATTTGTGGCATAAATAAAACAAGCTACACTACAAGAAAAAAAATAGTATGGCCTGAAATAGAGCTAAATATATCAACTTGGATGACTCTAAAAATCACAGTGCATAGAGGAAGCAAATAGCAAATTGTAGGATGCCTCTGTATGTTCTGAAATATTGAATAGCATCGTTTGTTTAAAGCCAAAGGACTGTGCATTATCGGTAGATATTTAAACATTTGTAGTAAAAGCAGTGGGCTTCCCAGGCGGCTCAGTGGTGAAAAATCTACCTACCAATGCAGGAGATACGGGTTTGGTCCCTCAGTGAGGAGATCCCCTGGAGGAGAAAATGGCAGCCCACTCCAGTATTCTTGCCTGGAAAATCCCACGGACAGGGAAACCTGGCAGGCTTAGTCCATGGTGTCGCAAAGTCGGACATGACTGAGCACATGTACACACACACAGTAAAAGCAATGGGAATGGTGAGATGGTGAGCATCACTAGAACAATGGTTACCTATGTGGAGAAAGAGAAGCGATTGGGATTGAGAATGAGTGTTCAAGGCTGGGCCCATAAACTGTCTTCTTTCTTAATTTTGGAGGTGGACATATGGGTATCCATTATGTTACTGTTCATATTTTTTATATGCCTGCAATATTACTGATATTTTGTCCCTTCTTTCTTCTGACATAATATGTATGGCTTAGTAGGAAAAAATACCAGTTTTAACATCAAGTCAAACCAAAACTAATCACAACAGAAATCAAAACCCACTCTCCAATCATCAGTTTAGTTCAGTTGCTCACTCTCCAATCATCAGTTCAGTGCAGTCGCTCAGTCATGTCCGACTCTTTGCAACCCCGTGAACTGCTGCATGCCAGGCCTCCCTGTCTATCACCAACTCCTGGAGTCCACCCAAATCCATGTCCATCAAGTCGGTGATGCCATCCAGCCATCTCATCCTCTGTCGTCCCCTTCTCCTCCTGCCTTCAATCTTTCCCAGCATCAGAGTCTTTTCCAGTGAGTCAGCTCTTCGCATCAGATGGCCTAAGTATTGGAGTTTCAGCTTCAACATCAGTCCTTCAAATGAACACCCAGGACTGATCTCCTTTAGAATGGACTGGTTGGATCTCCTTGCCATCCAAAGGACTCTGAAGAGTCTTCTCTACCACCACAGTTCAAAAGCATCAATTCTTGGGTGCTCAGCTTTCTTCACAGTCCAACTCTCACATCCATACATGACCACTGGAAAAACCATAGCCTTGACTAGATGGACCTTTGTTGGCGAAGTAATGTGTCGGCTCTTTAATATGCTGTCTAGGTTGGTTGTAACTTTCCTTCCAAGAAGTAAGTGTCTTTTAATTTCATGGCTGTAGTCACCATCTGCAGTGATTTTGAAGCCCAGAAAAATAAAGTCAGCCACTGTTTCCACTGTTTCCCCATCTATTTGCCAGTCATAGCTCATTGCAAACCTAAACTCACATCATACATTTCCATTGTGATACTGACCTGCCCTTTGTTCTGCCAGCCTCAGTTTCCTCATCTGTAATTTGAGGAGACATTACTAGGACCAAATGGCATCTTGTATGTTCCTGTTGCACAGTAGTTTCCCTTTGACATCCCTGCAAACCCTACCAGGCAGAGAAGTGTGTCTTGTGGGCTGCTCTCTGTATCCATTGGAATATTTTATCATTCATCAGACCAAGAGAAAAAAACCCTTTCTAACCTATACTCTACATCACCAGCAAAACATTTGTTGAAAGCAATCCTTGCCTTGCTTGATGTCACTGAATCACATTGTCACTGAATTGTCTTCAACTGAATTGCGCAGATGCAGTGCAGACGGCTCTGGTGCAATAACGTGGATGGAGCGCACAAAGGCTGCCGAACTCAGCACACACCCTGGGCTGATGGGACCGAGTGTGATGAGCCTGGAAAGGCAAGTAACGCCCCGATCTGTCCTTCTGTCTTGGGGCAGATGTGGGCAAGATCTGGGCTGTAGGCTCAGTCACCATTGTTGAGAACATAAATTAATGCAGTGTTTCAGCATGCATAATACTTTTTTGAGGTAGGAGGTTCATCTTTGCTCTTGAAAATTGTGCAAACTTACCTTACAGCCTAAAACTGACACAAGGGACATAGCTATCATTATTTCCTCAATTTATTAGACATATTTTTCTCATTTTTAATGTTTTTGAAATTCCAACATGCTTTTCAATTTATGGGAACATTTAATGTGAGGTAGCACATATTTTCTCTCTCTCTCTCTCTCTCTCTCTCTCTTAGAGTGGCAGTGGAAAAAGGCTGTTATTAAGTTGGTGGAATATCTTAAAATCAAGAAAATACAGAAAGACTTACTGTGTTCACTACTTGGATACTAGGCTTTTCCCAGCCAGTATTGATCGCTTAATGGAGCTGTGATGTCACCTGGGTTATTTGCAAATCCAAATTCTGAGTTAGTTCTAATAGTTCCCATTTATTTGTTAGTAACCAAACAAAATCTGCTTCTTGTATAGCCTAGTGATAACAACGTCCCAACAACTACAAGTAGTATTAATGTAACATTTTGCACCTGGTGTCTATCTTTTAAGAAAAAAAAAGGGTAGTATGTTAAGGATTTACTTATCAAAAGTTTTAGATATGAACCTGACTTTTAAATTCATAAAGAAAATGGTATTCTGTCACTTACCTGTGATGCAATCCCTGTACTATATCTGCGTCTCATATCATCCTTACTTAAGTTTTTTCCTTTCTCCTCACCTCTCTCATCATCCACTTTACTCACTTTTATTATTTTGTCCTCATCTGATTTTCTGTTTTTCCACTTAGTAGCTCCCAGTGTTTTCATGGAAACATGCGGTCCTCAGAGATGAGGAACTTACCTATCCCATCCCTGATTTTATAGATAGGGAACACAAAGGAGAAGTGACTTCAGTTCAGTTCAGTTCAGTTGCTCAGTCGTATTCAACTCTTTGGGACCCCATGGACTGCAGCATGCCAGGTTTCCCTGTCCGTCACCAATATTCAGGACTGGTTTCCTTCAGGACTGACAGGTTTGATCTCCTTGCAGTCCAAGGGACTCTCAAGAGTCTGACTTTCCCAAGGTCGTTCAGCCTCACTCAGGGTGGAGTCCTCACACACCCTCCTCCCTCCCCTTGTTTCTTCTTTGCTTTCTGTGCCTGAAGGGGCCGCAGGCTCTGCAGCTGCAGGCTGTGGCCATAACTCAAGCTCACTGAGCTCTTGAAGTTTCTGTGGTCAAGCAGGAGAACTAGTAGCTTATCCACTCATTTCTTAGAGTGATTTCAATTTTTTAAATGTTACTAGAGTGGTTTTATAAAGTTGCAATGAAGATGATTTTGTATTGACCTAGCTTGGTTACTCTGTCAGCTCTGGTCTCACTTCTCTACAGCTAGGACCTCAGCATTTGAGAATACAGCTTTCTCCAAGAGCAGCCTAACAAAACTGTGTAAGGACATAAGCATAACAGCTTTTGCACTGCCACTGTCACTCGCTTAGAAAGAAATATATCTATTTGGTCAGAGTGAACTTTCACTTTTTGCAAAACATCTAACTCAGTGTGTTGTTGATGGCCAAAGAATCTTAGGTTTGAGCGGAAATATGGTTCCCAGGCTTCCACGTTAGCCATCAGAATTCGCTCGTTCTTCCTCAGTGAGGATGTAGCTTCAGAGTCCTTCTACACGTAGTCACCCATACAGCTGCTGTCAGTTGATGGGAAGTGACAGTAGACATGGTTGACAACTTAGTTAGCTGATGTGAGTTGGAACCAGCCAACTATTCATTTAAATTGAGTCTGTTTGAGCTCAAAGATATCACTGGTATTGTGTCATGGTTCTTAGTCAATCTGATATATCCACCTGTTATGTCTAAATCTGATACGTGTTACTGATGGAAAAACCTTAACAAAGAAGAACTGTCAATCATATGATGACATGAATTGTATTTAGTAAAATAGTCATGTACAGGCTACCAAGCTCCATGTAGTACTTGAGAAGATGTCTGTTGTGTCTTTTTCTAATCTTCTGTTTTTGTAACAGTAGCAGAAGATAAAAGATTATAGTATAATCTCATACCTGATAAATGGGGGGTTTGGGGAGATCTTTCAAAAAAACATTTACCTTGTAAGCGTTTGTTCAGCAAAAGCAAGAGATTTCAAGGCATTCCAAAGGGCAAACTCTGAACACTTTCAGAAAAGCAGCTATGCAGAGAACATGATGGGTACATTTTTAGTTTGTTTTAGTAGAGTGGCTAAGTCTAGTAGCTTATATTAAAGACATGGCTGTTTGTGTGTTTATTTCCCAGAAGAGCGTTTATGCATTTTACAAATAAGATGGTGAATATGTTTGCACAAATGTTCTGTGTTTCTCCATTCTGTTTTGTTTTCATCAAATTGGCAGTAAAACCTTATCCTTTTCTCTAGCAAATTCTAACTCCCTTTGCTGCTAGGTTAAATTTTTTTCCTTTCTCTTCTCTCTGCCCTGCTCCCTCAGCAGTAATCTGTCTTGGACTGCTGACACAATGTTATTTTGATGAATGGCTCTCTCATGTCCCTTTATTTTTTCCATTTTCTTAAGTCCATTAACATTTTCATTTTAACCCTATTTGTAAATCTGAGGTTTGAAACTCTTGTATTTTAAGCTTCTTTGGAACAAAATTGACCTCCAAGTCCTTCTTCCAGTCTCTTCAGAAAAACATTTATGTAAAATATCATTTAAATGATTCTGGGTGCTTTTAGGGAAGGCCGATTATATTTTGGCTCCAGCTCCACCAGTTGCTTAATGCTTTATTATGATGTAATTATTTTTCTAGTATATAATTATTGTTTGTTTAGTTTCCTGGTAAAATAGATTAACTTGATACATATTTGCCAAACAGTCCCCATTTCCAGCCTCTTTCACCGCAGGTTCTTCCCTCTTCCTCTGAGGTTCTCCCTTCCCTTTGAACCCCCATCAATGGTCCTATCAGTAAGAAATATTTAAGTTGCAGATGAGTTTTATTTAGGTTTTCTTTTAAGAAGGGACTCTATAAGGACATTTTAATCCATTGTTACCTAACCTATGCCCTTATTCTGCTCTGGTTTATGGTAATACTTAATGAGAATTATGGTCACTTTGAAGAATATTGTTCTTGTGTGGAGGTAGAGTCTATAGAATAGAGAGGCCAACAGACTAAAGACTGAAGTGTTGTGAGGAAAAAAATATATTTCCAGACAACTTCTCATTATGAGAGTCCATGACTAGCCATAGGAATGTTCTCTTTAGTTTGTAGAATTTATAAAATGTGTATTTGATATCAAGATTTGATGGCTGAGTTTGGGCATTGGCTGTAACCTCAATTGTATATTAATAAGAATTTTGTTCAGGTCAGATTGAATTATAGTAGTGTAAGAAAATTGGCTTTTTTTCTGACACACACACACACACACAAACTAGTCAGATGTAAGCAGGTCATGGAGCTGCCATGGTAGGTGTACAAAATAAGAGACACAGGCTCCTAATTGCTTTCTGTTCCACTATCATATTCAAATGGCCACCATCCTCAAGGTCACAAAATAGCTGCTATAGCTCCAGCCATTGACTCTGAGTCCCAGGCAGAATGAAACCAAAGGGCAAGGTGCCAAGAGGCAAAAGGACCTTCCCAGGAATCTTATCCAATGAATTCTGCTAACATTTCTTTGACCATTTCTACCTATACAAGAATCCAGGGAAATATAGATTGTTAAGAAGGATGAAGAACAGAATGATATTGCATAGACACCTCAGTGTCAACCTCACCTCACCATCTCATTAATCTTACTTTTAAATCTCAGCCTATTTAAGATATCAAAAATTGTTCCCATTTGCTAACAGTAGAAGGACAGCATGTATCACAGTTAACAGTGTGCACTCTGGAGCCAGATTGTCTATGTTTCAGTATTAGCTCAGCTCCTTAACAGATGTTTGACATCAACCCCCCTGTGCCTCCATTTTCTTTTCTATAAAAATGGGGTAACAGCAATACCTATTTCATAGTATGCTATGAGGATTAAGTAAGTTAATACATACATAATACCTAGAAGAGTGCCTGGCAACTATTAAGTGCTATTAAGTGTAAATATTTGCTTTTATTACTACAAACCTTTTTCAAGTTGGATCTCCTATGTCCACAGCTGTATATTAGTTGCTTTCCATACACTGTCTCATGTTAAACGCAAAGAAACTTTGGCAGGTAGGTTCTCATTTTTCAGCTATGGAATTAGAGTTCAGTGACTCATCTGAGGTCACAATTAATTTGTAGAATGGCCACCCCACGCCACCAGACCATTTGCCTGCTAAGCTATGTCCCCTTAAGATCTGCTCTGTCCAATAGGGCAGCCACTAGCCACATATGATTAGCGAGCATTTGAAATGTCATTCTGAACTGAAATGTGCTAAAATGAAAATATATACCATGTGTTAAAGACCTAGCATGAAAAAAAATGTGGGAAGAAAACCTTAGTTATAATGTTATGTTGATTATATGGAAAAATAATAATGTCTTAGATATTTTGAGCTAAGTAAAAGATATTAAAGTTAATTTCAGTGTTCTTTTTACTTGTTTTAATATGGCTGCTAGAATTTCTTAAATTACATGTGTGGCACAAGTATGTTATTAGATAGTGGCGCTGTACACCAGGCTGCCTCTCTCATTGATTTTTTTAAATTTTTAATTGAAGGATATTTGCTTTACAGTATTTCATTGGTTTCTACCAAACATCAACATGAATCAGCCATAGGTTTGCCCATGTCCCCTCCCACTTGTCTCACTGATTTTTATGTACATAGATTCCAAAAAATGTTCAAGATTGCTATAAAGACAACTGTAAAATAATTTTGGGGAGTGATGTGGTCACTTCTGCCTCTGCCCACATTTCTCGGGTACAGGGTTGTCCAGGAGTCTTTGGATGCCAAACCTTTTAAGCCTCAGCCAAACAGCCCAGAGGGAGGGATGTGGCCCCAGTTACTCAGAGGATAATTATAAGGAAGAAGGCATAAGGGAAAAGTAGAGAAAGCCTAACTGCACTCTTTTAAATAATTGTTCGCCAGGCTTTTGCTGGGACTGGCCGCCGACTGGGGCTTCACCAGTCTCTTATCTGTCCCTTTCTCCGTGCACTCCCCGACCGCCTGACTCTGCTTCTAACCTGAGTCCTCCCTGCAGATAAATCACAGTGGCCACCACCAGCTCCGCTTCAGAGATCTGAGCAAGCGACGGGGCGTCACTCTCCTGCTGCCCCCCTTCCTTTGTGCGTTGCTCAGTGACCTCAGCTTCTTGTCAGGGCCTCACACCCCAACAATGGCAGAGGGTTGAAATGGGCTTCTCCACTCCCTTGTCCTGCTGGGGAGTTTTATTTTGTTTTACTTTAAAGCATCAGGGCCTTCTTCCTGCTCCAGGCTGAAGAATCTGAAACCATTAGCAACCCAAAAGTAATAAAGCTTAGGGCTCCTTGTAATGTGTCCATTTTTGCTTTAGTCTCATCTTCTGCTAGAGTGAGTTTATAGTAATTTAGTTTATAGTAATCTAGCTTTTTTTCCCCCTTCTCCCATTTAATTAAAATTGGGTTTTCAAATCCATGAGGAACCGTAAAGCATTATATTTTACCAGACTCACAACATCTCTAGGCCTTGTTAATGGAGATGCACTATACAAATCCAATAATTCATTTCAACCCTGTCTACAACCAGTAGACAGCCCATTTCCACGCCTCATTTTTCCAAGTAGACTAATTGAGTGCTTTGAGGCTGGCCGTTGGACTTTCCCTGACAGCCTGGAGCCAGCCACTCATTGGCCAGTTTTATTCAAGCCAGTTGTAAATGAAGACACAGCCTAAAATCACGAAGAGGTTAAAGCCCCTACCATTTCCATTACTCACAGAGATAATTAAATTGCAGCATTTCAAACCAGCAAGTGGAAAACAATGATAGTACGGTATATTTAAAAGGACAGCGGGTCCTGCAATACCTCAAGCACCGAGCTCTCCCTCACTGTTCCCCTTATTAAATACAGCACTGCAAGTTTGGATTTTGTGTTCCCAAAGAAATGGAGGTCCCTGTGACTGATGGATCCTGGGGAAGTTGGAGTCACTTTGGAACCTGCTCAAGAACATGTGGAGGGGGCATCAAAACAGCCATTCGCGAGTGCAACAGACCAGAGTAAGTCTCGGAGCTCATCGCTCTTACTACTGGGGCAGCAGGGGTGGAAAATTCCTAGAGGAAGTCATTTAAATTGAGGCAAGTGAAGAGCTCTTTCCAGATTATAAAATGAGTGGACTTCTAGGACTGCCCAGACCAATGGTATCTACGCTCTATCCCTCTGTATTATTTTTCTCCTGTGACCCTTTATTTTAAAAGCTTTATCTGTTAAATGGTAGATGCTTTGTGTTGCTTTGACATTCAGGAATGTCTCACTACCCCCCCCCCCACCCCCCACCATGGGCTGGGGTAGTCTGCTAATAAACAAGTAGATGTTCATTAGGAAACAAAGAAATTGGACATTTCCACCCAGATTGTAGATAAATGTTAATTTTCTACTTAGCAACTGAAATGCTAAAAGGGCACGCAGACCCCCAAGGTGGCGTTAGTGAACCCCAAGGGACCT
Source organism: Bos grunniens (assembly GCF_055505025.1). NCBI lineage: Eukaryota > Metazoa > Chordata > Mammalia > Artiodactyla > Bovidae > Bos > Bos grunniens. Next base: position 37,194,758 of record NC_141186.1, read on the forward strand.
GGAAGCCTAAGTCAGGATTTACTTTTGAATCAAACTATTTTTACCCTGACTCCTGAGGTCCCATCCTACAATGGCTTTTCATGGTGATTCTCAGCGAATGACCATAGTGGTCTCTACCAGCCAAACCTTGTTGAAACTTAACATGTTCAAATAAAGTCCACAGGCTTTTCCCCCAGCATCTCATTATGATAGATGTGTGTTTGGGGAGAGGCTATTTATAAGCGGATTTTAAAAGTTGCTATCTTCATTATAAGGAGTGATATCAAATTTTGTCTGGTTCTAAGATGTATAAAGTTTAAAGGAACAGAAAATAATACATGCTTTTATTACCATCAAAGCTATATAGCCCAAGAGGTCTTCCCAGATTAGTTTTTAGATATGCAGACTCACAACCATCTTTAAGAACCAGCTGCTTTGGGATTATGCAAAATGGTTTGCCTCAGCAGTACTCTTTAATTTTTAACAGCCTATATAGGGATAACAGACTGGATAGGAGAGAAAAGCAAGCAGATTGAGGAGCAAAGTGGGCTAGTGCAGTAGACTAGGTTTTACTGCAGAATCTACCCCTGAAGTCCTGAAATAGTAATAGCTACTCAGGCCAGCTGATTCTCCCTGAGTAGGAAAAGGGCCTCCTGTTGACAAAGGTGCCATTTTTTAATAATGAAAATCTGAATTGTGTACACAAAAAAGAATATAGCTTTAGCCTGTCATTATAAGCCCTATTCACGTAAACACTCTGTATAGTCCAAATCACAGATGGCAATCAATTTATTTTAATTTATCTTTGTTCATAGTCCAAGATTATTTCATATCCACATAATATAAATGTTTAAGGACAAGTCTATAAGTTATAGACTCTGATCTGTAAAACTAACCCTGTAGCTATGTATATAAACTAATATACATTAGATTTTCCCATAAAGTCTATGTTTAGTATTAGTTTTTAAAATAATAATGGAGAGAATGGATATATATATATATATGTATGGCTGAGTCCCTCTGCTCTTCACCTGAAACTATCACGATATTGTTAATCAGTGATACCTCAATACAAAATAAAAAGTTTTAAAAAATACAATGTAAATATAGTAGGTGTTTTCAAAAAATTCAGATACAAAAGTGTATGATATAAAAACTGTCATTCCTACTCCCCACAAGAAATAACCACTAAAAAATAATTTGAAAGATTATCGATCTAATATGTATTACATGAAATAAGTATCATATAACATAAAATATGGGTCATCCTATATATATTGTTCTACAACTTGCTTGTTAAAATCGATTGATTACGTAATTGTAGCTGCTTATATTGTTGAAGTTTTAAAACAGAACATTTTAAGCTAGCAGCAAATATGATGAATTTTTTTAAAATTTAAAACATTTGGCTACATTGAACCAAATTGTTTCTATCATGTTGTTGTTGCTCTTGTTATTTAGACACTGAGTCATTTGTGACTCCTTTGTGACCCCATGGACTGTAGCCCACCAGGCTCCTCTGTCCATGAGGATTTTCCAGGGAAGAATACTGCAGTGGGTTGCCGTTACCTTCTCCAGGGGATCTTCCTGACCCAGGAATTGAACCTGCACCTCCTGCTTTGGCAGGCGGATCCTTTACCACTGAGCCACCAGAGAAGCCCTGTTATTATCATAATAAGCTATTATTATCATGGGAGTGTGGATATTGCAAATAGTAGGTACTTTTAACATTTTGACTCAAGAATATTCCATTCAAAAGAAGTGGGTTTTTTGTTTTTGTGTGTATGTGTTTTGTTTTTATAGTGTTAGAGCAATTCAAAAAGTAGTATGGGAAGAGATAAATCACACTGTAGCTGGAATGGGCCAGGCAAAGAAAAGCACCCAGTGTTAAAGATCTCAGCAGGAAAAGATCTTGAGCTTCAAAGCGAAGCAGAGATCCTCGCCTTCAGAAGTTAGGAACTGATCATTAAAGACTTCAATTAGATGTTCTTGTCCTGGATGTTTGCTATGGGAAGTTTTAAAATAATACAACCCACCTAGTTGAGTGTCAGCACTGACATCATTTCATTAAACTCCTCCAAGTTATGTGTACTTTGGGATGTCCCTGTGAACTACTAAGGAAGGAGTCTGCCTCTCGTAACTGAGATTACGATGGCGCTGGGGAAGTCAGCTAGACAAGAAAGAGGGACACTGAAAAGAGAAAAATAGGTCCAAAGCAGTTTAAAAGCTTGTTCAGAGAAATTAGCAGAGCAGATGGTTTGTTATGTAGAATGTGCCAGTGATTGCTGTCCTGATTCTCAAGAAGTTTGAAAGAACGGAACTCTTGGCCCCCACGTTGGCTGGCAAAATGCTCTTCTCAGTTTCAGAAGCCCTTAGAATATAATGAGGAGCTCCATTTTTAGAATCTGTGGTAGGCCTCTATCAAGAACACTGGATTGTTCTTTTATTTTCACTATATTCTTGGGATTCAATAATATATTTAGTATCTGGATACTTTAAGCTATGTATTTTTTTTCTTTAAATATATATAAGCTAAAAAAGGGAAGCAGCCTTGCCATGTGCATGGGATTATGATATACTAGAAGAGCAAACTTTAGAAAGCATATCCTTTCTAATTTCATATCCCCAAAATGTTTTTGGTCCCAATTGGTACACCATCTTGACAATGGAGCCCTAATATTTTGTCTTTACATGCTTTACTTTTTTAGTCCCATTTTTGATTGATGTCCTACATATAAGATAAGTGTATGTTTTGGTCTATAAGGTCCCCATTTACATTTGTTATCCTGAGAGAAGTTATTGATAGCTCTCCTTTCAATTCTCAAAATGTCCTGAATTAAACAATTACATGGTCACCTGATCTATAAGAAACATGTCATAGGATGAAATTTAAAATCAGAACCACCAAAAACAGAACTTGGGGTCCCAAAACAAGACAAAGCTTTAGATATAGATGATGCATTACCAGGCCATTGGGCCATATACTTATTTTGTGCTCTAAATTTGGCTCTGAGGTTCCTGGTGACTAGAACAAACTGGAATACAGAATTGTTATGGTCTATCAAACTAAAAAATCATGCAGATTTTTTTTTTTTTTAAGAAAGGCAAAGTATTTCCTTCTTCTTATGCTTCTGTTTTGCTTTTAAGTTGATAGGTCAAATTAAAGAATAAGCTCATAGATTTGAGAAAAAGACAAGATTGTAAACTACATATTTCCCATTTAGGCTTTGACTCTAGCAACTGCTTATGAAATCTTCCATAAATAGAATAATAAACATATGTATATTTCACCTAAGAAAATCAGTCCCTCATTTGGCTGTGAAGTTTTTTTGAGGTATTTACAGATGGTCCCCAACCTATGTTGGTTAGACTTAAGATTTCTTTACAATGGTGCAAAAGCAATACATTAGGATTCCCAGGTGGCTCAGTGGTAAAGAATCCACCTGCTAATGCAGGAAACAGGAGACGAGAGTTCGATCCCTGAGTTGGGAAGATCCCCTGGAGAAGGAAGTGGCAACCCACTCCAATGTTCTTGCCTGGAAAATCCCATGACAGAGGAGCCTGGTGGGTCACAAAGAGTCAGACATGACTTAACAACTGAGCGGGAGCACATGCAGAAGAGAAAAAGTGCTTCAGATTTTGAATTTTGGTCTTTTGTCAGGCTACTGATTTGCAATATGATGCTCATATAATGCTGGGCAGCAACATCCACTGTACTTCCCAGTCATCCATGCGATCATAAGGGTAAATAACTAATATGCTTCTAACCATTCTATACCTAGATAAACATTCTACTGTTTACTTTCAGTATAGCATTCAATACATTATGAGATAGTCAATACTTTATTATAAAGTAAGCTTAAGTGTATTAAATGCATTTTCAACTTTTAAGATATTTTCAAATTACAATGAGTTTAATCAGGACATAACCCCATACTAAGTCCAGAGAGATCTATCTTTTGAAATACTGAGAATTGACTACTGTGGGAAAGCCATTAACTAATGAATGTATAGAGATCCAATCCCATAGACTATTCCATTTGACAAAGTTGTTGATGATCGCTAGTATGGCTCCTTGGTCCATCCCATCTAACCCTTGAATAGCCTTTCAGCATTCCTCATAATTGGTCATTAGAGCCCTTCTTAAAACCCTCCAGATATAGAAAACACATTTACCTTCTCAGGCTGCCTGTTGTATCATTAGAAATTTCTTCCTAGTGCTAACCCTAATTTGTTGTAAGTAAACATAAATGTTGAGATTTTTGTTCAAACCCATTTGCAGACCAAAGTTTAACTTTCCTTATAGGTAGAATACGCCTACAATGATCTTTGCGAAATTCTCCCAAAGCTTTGGCCATGCAGCGTTGTGAATTTTCTTTGTATATGTGATTCAACTTGCCTGTGCTGAATACAGTTACTTTCATAGTAATTAATCAGCAATTTCCTTAAGTTCTTTCTATCCCTATTTGAGAAACAATATTTTAAAAGGATTTTAGTAGTTGGAAAATGTGACTAATGCTATTTTTAAAGTTACATTTTGTATAATTTTCAGTATTTGCCTATGGGGGAATAAAACTCCCACTCAGCTAAATTATTAAATTAAAACACAGATTTTTCCATGAAATTCAGTTGTCTGAAGCCCTCCCCATTACAGAGTCCATGCAGATTCAGTAGAGATCCTATTGTCTAGGATATTTTTTTAAAAGCTATATATTTTAAAGGGCAAATTTACGCTCATTCATAAAATACCATTTGCCTTCACACAAAAAGCAAATAAAGTCATAGAATGAGTTTTGAAATGGGAAGAGACCTGTCTCAAGAGAGGCACTGTGGGAAAGAGGCCAGGTCATGGGCTTTGGGTCAGGAAGGCCTACCCTGGTCTCTCAGTCAGTGTGTCTCACTTAACTGGCATGGGAACTTGCCAGGTTAGTTAACATTTCTAAACCCAGTTCAAGCAAAAGTTCAGAAACAAGGATTGTCACTACCTGCTGCACAGGATGGCTGTGCACAGTCAGCGACATATCTTGGCAAGTGACATGGTGCCTTGTATGCTAGACCAGCTCAGTTCAGTTCAGTTCAGTCGCTCAGTCGTGTCCGACTCTTTGCGACCCCGTGAATCGCAGCACGCCAGGCCTCCCTGTCCATCACCAACTCCCGGAGTTCACTCAGACTCACGTCCATCGAGTCAGTGATGCCATCCAGCCATCCAGCTCAGAGGTCAGCAAACGTTTTCTATAAAAGGCCAGATAGTGAATATCTTAGATTTGGGGAGCATCGGCTGTCTGTCCCTCCTAAACAGCTTTGCTGATTTAGTGAGAAACATACGTTGATACTATGTAACGTGTGGGTGTAGCTATATCCCAACAGAACTTTTATTTACAGATGTGGAAATTTGAATTTCATATTATTTTTATGTGATCCAAAATATTCTTTTTATTTATTTCTAAATTATTTTAGCGTGTTAAAAACTATTCTTAGCTCACTAACCATATAAAAACAGACAGTAGGCTGGATTTGGCCCATGGACTATAGTTATAGACACTTGGAATAACTTAACATTTACTATGTGGGTGGCCATGTTCAAGTGCTTCAAATCTGTTAACCGAAAAACCCTCACTCAGCCCCATGAAGTAGATATTAGCATCATCTCCCTTTTATGGGTAGGGAAACTAAGAGAGATTCAGTGATTTGCCTAAGATTGCACCATTGTTAAGAAACAGGGCTGGAGTTCAAACCTGTTTCCAGGGTCCGTATATAACCTTCAGCAATATTGCCTCACACATGGAGTGTTTTATATGTGTTCTTTACTTTTTTAAATGTCAGTTATAAAAAGAAATTTAAAAATGCTCTTTTGGTAATGGTCAGAGCAAGCAAAGGTGGACAGTGTTCCTATGTGAAACAGGAAGCCACCTGCAAATGTTAACTGTTTGCTGCTCTTGTTCAATTTCAAGAGTCAGAAAACACTTTTTATATAAGAGAATTGGAAGAAAAATATCCACTGTAAAAGAAATTATTTTCAAAAGAGAAGAAATATGAGTTACTTTCAGGCAACAGGTAAATGACCTGATGGATCCCCTGTAGTTAGTTGAAACATTAAAAAAAATTCCATGAAGTTTGTTTTAATTTGAGAAAAAAATTGAAGAGGATCTTCCTTATAAACAGAAAAACAGATTTTACAGCTATATGAGCCTGCTCTGTTATTCACGTGTCATCAGTGGTATTTTATGCATGAGACTGGGTTGCTTCGGTTCTGAGAGAAGAACTTGGTATCCAGGAAACCAAGACTGCATCTCTACATGGTACCAAAAAAGAAAACGACAGGACTCTGGGCTGTAGCTCCTGGGTAATGAAACAGAAAGAGCACAGAGGGAGAATCTGGGAAGCTTGAATTTCAGTCTGGTCTCTGCTCTTTTGTTAGCTGTGTTACCTTGGACAAAGAAAGTCCTTAACTTCTCTGAACCTTCCATCCCTTGCTATAAAAGTACCTCAGCCGGCTTTCCATTGCACAAGATATGCGTGAGTATGGGCTAGTCAAGCACACTGCTGCTGCTGCTGCTAAGTCGCTTCAGTCATGTCCGACTCTGTGCGACCCCATAGATGGCAGCCCACCAGGCTCCCCTGTCCCTGGGATTCTCCAGGCAGGAACACTGAAGTGGGTTGCCATTTCCTTCTCCAATGCATGAAAGTGAAAAGTGAAAATGAAGTCGCTCAGTCGTGTCCGACTCTAGCTGCCCCATGGACTGCAGCCCACCAGGCTCCTCTGTCCATGGGATTTTCTGGGCAAAAGTACTGGAGTGGGGTGCCATTGCCTTCTCTGAGTCAAGCACACAGGCAGATGTAAATCACATGGGCTTAATGGGGAAACAGTCATACATAGATGTTGCTGGATTATGTGCTGTTTTGCATCCCTAGATAAAGCCTTCGTGAAAAATAACCTCCCTCTACACGGTGGAGAGAACATGTTTATGAGAGTATCATAGACAGGCAGCCCTTTCTGAGACTCAGGCACTCAGCAACACCAATGAGACCTGACTCACCCATACATCATAGCTCGGATGCAGTACTCAAAACAAACAAACTGCTGGATCAGATTGGGTTGGGTTGTGCTGAAATATGATGTCATAGTCGCTAACATTTTTAGGCATCTGCTGTGTGCACTCATTTTAGAGAAGAGGAAAGCTGAATCTGTGGGAGGCTAGAACATTGTCTCTAGTCACAGAGTGAGGCTAGGGCCAAGACAGGAAACCAGATCCAACTCTGGAGCCTTACCAGCTCTGCTGCTAAGTCACTTCAGTTGTGTCCGACTCTGTGCGACCCCATAGACGGCAGCCCAGCTCTGCTAGACTGCCCTTGATTCTGTATTTTATGGTCATGGATATAGTTCCCATTTCCCAAGTCCTGGTTTAACAAAACAAAACAAAGGCAGGGGGCGGGGGGGAAACAACACTTCTTGTTGTCTGAATTACTCTGAAAGACTCACTCTAAAAACAAAAGGTAGAAATCTTTCAGTTTGAGAGGTGGCTTAGAGTAGCTACAGTATCCAGGCTGCTCTAGCTGTGGGTGGGTGAGTCTGATTTCCTCTGATTCTGTGATCTTCCCGTTTCCGTGATGCACTTGGCAAGCTGTTGACCGCTGGGAGATGGGTTATATAATTTACTCTCTGGGTCACATCTGGAAAATCCATGAGCGGGGTTGCATGCTGAGATTAAATTGTTGTGTGGTGCTTTGTAAGGCATCCTCCACACTCTTGTCACACACAAGTTAATGAAACCAGTACACTCTCTCCTGCTTCTCCTATTAAGTTTAGTCAAAATATGAGCACATCCTATTCCATCTTATTTGTAAAACAAAACAAAAAACAATAGTCATGCAGGGAGAGAGAGAGAGAGAGAAGAGGGAAAGAAATAAATGGAAATGGAATGGGGCAAGTTTTAGGATGGTCACCCACGAGAATACCATGGTACAGAGGTAGACAGGAGCATTCCACGTATTCATTTGTACCTTTTCTCCTTCTGTGTCTTTAAAGGAATGTGGATGTTCAGGGCATGGAGGACAGAAAATGACCTGATAGACCCCCGGTTTTATATTTCAGACTTTAAGTTAAATGCTCTCTCATTTTATCCTCAAAACTGCCTTACCTTATCAGAATGGTACTTTCCCATTCTACACATGGAAGGGTTGAGGCTTGCAGACATTCAGTGACTTGCCCAGGGTTAAACACTTAATGATGTTGAAGGCAGAGTACAAACCCAGATCCCCAGAGCGCTTGTCCTGGCCACTGTCACTGACTACTTCACATTTGCCTCCCTCCAAGACAGGAAGCCACATTATAACATAAAATATTATAATACATTAGAGAAATACAGTATAATACAGCCTGTGTGTTCTTTACCTTTCATCAGGCCCAGAAATGGTGGCAAGTATTGTGTAGGGCGCAGAATGAAATTTAAGTCCTGCAACACAGAGCCGTGTCCCAAGCAGAAGCGAGACTTCCGAGATGAACAGTGTGCTCACTTTGACGGAAAGCATTTCAACATCAACGGTCTGCATCCGAACGTGCGCTGGGTCCCAAAATACAGTGGAAGTAAGTTCATCTGGGGAGGTGCCCACGGCTGCAGGCTGGCACAGGGTCCAGGCACGAAAGTCACATCGCATGGTGTTTCTCCTGTCTAGTTTTGATGAAGGACCGCTGCAAGCTGTTCTGCAGGGTGGCAGGGAGCACAGCCTACTATCAGCTCCGTGACAGAGTGATAGATGGAACGCCGTGTGGCCAGGACACCAATGACATCTGTGTCCAAGGCCTGTGCCGGGTGAGTCCCAGATGGCGCTCTCTTCACTGTGTTGTCCTGCTGCCAAACTGTCACGTGTAGCTTCCTCAACACAATAGCAGCTGCTTGTGTCTGTGCGTTGTCTCCAGGGCAGTGGTTCTCAAAGTGGGGTCCTCAGACCAGCTTGAGCACCATCTGATTCTCTTTCTTTTCTTTGTTTTATTTTATTTGATTTTTTAAAATTGCAGTGTAATTGATTTACAATGTTGTACTAGTTTCAGGTGTACAGCACAGTGGTTCAATTACATTTATCTGTATGTATACATATATATATATATATCCTTTCTGTTCTCTTATTAGTTGTTACAAAACATTGAGTATAGTTCCCTGTGCTTGGGCTATATAGTAGGTCCTTATTGATTATGTATTTTATGTACAGTACTGTATATCTGTTAATCCCAAACTCCTAATTTATCCCTCCCAGCACTACGTGATTCTGATGCATGCCAAAGTTTGAGAACCACTGCCCTACATTTTTCTGACACTCTCTGTGGGGGCCTGCAAGAAACTTCCCTGTGAGGAGATTATAATCGACACTATACACAACTTCTTTACCTTAACCATTGTGCATAAGGTTAAACCCAAAAGCTTCCTGACAGCAAGTTTTAGAAATTGAATAACACATCTGGCTGATAGTAAAGCATCAAAGCACTGATTTCTTGAGGTTTGGCACTGTTTTCCTGTTCTCATCAGTCAGAAATCATTTCTTACACAGCCAGTCTCTGGGATGATGCATTTGTTCCTTACAAGCAGTCCAGGGCACACTGGAGCTCCTCATTGGTAGGACTTGATGGAAGAGTCTCTGAGCTTCACCCAACTCCTGACCACAGCTACAGTGAGGACTTCCTTGTCACTCCATGCTAGAGCAAAACATGGAGTTTCTCCTCAGAGACTGGTTCATTCGAAGGAGCAAAATAGATGAGAATGTGAACTCTGACCTCCTGGTCTTCTGGTGGTTGCCACTGATGTTTGCAGACTCTTGTGTACTCTGCTGCATTGTGTTAAGATAGGAAGACACTGAAGAGGCCACTTGGAACCCGAGGCCTCAACCTGGCAGCCTGCAGTCATGCTTTAGTCCTCCATTCATAGCCAGTGTTTAAACATAGGGGATTTCACATAAAATCAGATTTTCAATATCTTGGAAAATTGAGAAATGTCAACACTAGCCTTGTTTCTGCATGGCAGCAGTAGCCTGGATTAGACAAGGACTGCTACCTTAAGATGGGGTGTGAGCTGTTCAATGCGATAGCTCTCAGCCACTCCTTAATTTTTTTTTTTTTTTCATTCCTGAGCTGTTTTTCCACATTTACTTTACTTACTTGTAGGCCAGTGCTTCTCAAACTTTGATCTCTAGATGAAGCACCTAAGGGTCTTATTTACATGCCAGGAAATATACTCTGACTCAGTGAATCTGGGTGGGGCCTAAGATTCTGCATGCCCAACATCATTTGGGATGCTCATGGCTGCTGGTCCAAGGACCACATTTTCCCATAACAGGGATAAAGACTATTTGAGTTCACCACGCTTAAAAGTTTACAGAGACTTTAAGTTCTTGTCGTTTGGAATGCCCCTCTTTCAAAGAAACACATTATCTAAGAATTTTAACCTCTCTAATACTTACCATGTATTTCAACTGTTTTCTTTTTAAAAGCAAGCTGGATGCGATCATGTTTTAAACTCAAAAGCCCGGAGAGATAAATGTGGGGTTTGTGGTGGCGATAATTCTTCATGCAAAACAGTGGCAGGAACATTTAACACAGTACATTATGGTAAGAATTTGTTCCTAAGAACTGTGAGAAGAAAAATAGTCAAACTGTTAACATTATTAACCACATGTAATATGTAAAAGTATTTGTGTGAAACATAAAATCAGTCTTGTTAAGGTATATTACCCATCTGGCTATAAGACACCTAACAGTGAGAATTCTGATATATTCCTTTGTCGCCACCCTTTACACCATGCTTAGAGAAAATGAACCAGTCTGTGGAATGCTCAGTTTCTGCTCAATTCTTTTCAGGTTACAACGTTGTGGTCCTAATTCCAGCTGGTGCTACCAATATTGATGTGCGGCAGCACAGTTTCTCAGGGAAATCAGAGGATGATAACTACTTAGGTGAGATGGGTGCCCCTGCCTTTTGTAGGAATTCTGGTTCCATTTCCCTATACCATGTGGAGAGCTTTCAGATTTCATATATTTTCATAAAAGATGTTGATTTTGAAACTCATTATTTTATATTCCTTCATACATCATACCCTCAGTATATTGATTTAAGAGTCGTGTAGTTACACTAGTCAATATCAAGGAATTGACTCTGGATCTTAGAAAATAGAAATGCCCCAAATCAAATTTTGAAAACACTAGCCTTGTAAGTTTAGCATAAAATCATTGCTGTCTTTGAGTCATTAAAAAAAAAAAAATCTGTCCTTTGAGTAACTGACATGCCAGTGTTTTCATAAAGGTGTTACTTAACTTAATGAATAGCAGACCACAGGTGGACTTATTCAATATTTCATTATGCCTGATCATTCCAAAAGGTTCTATACTGGCAATATTTTTCTTAGGTCATTACTAACATGGCCCATCTTGCTATTCTGTAGATTCTCCATCCTTCTCTCACCATGGCCAGGATCATGATTAATTCAAATTTATTCCTGTTTTCTAACCACAACTCACCAGGAACTTTGTGTTCTTTTTTTTTTTTTAAGTTGGTGGCTCATCCCAGTTCCACTTCAATTTATTATTTTGTAAACTTTCATAAGTGATTAGGAAATTCGCCCAATCATTTTTAATTTAAAAAAAGAACATGGGGAGTGGGATAATGACAGAAAAGGATTGAGCTAGTCACTTAGCACAACCAGACTCTTCTTAGCTGTGAAAAACAGCAGGAGTTGCACTTAGATCTAGAAGAAATCAGGGCAGTCTTGCTGGGCTGCCAATTTTTAAAAGAAATGAATGGACTTTCTTATAATGCCTAGGCAGGGACTCTACTTATCCATCTTGAATACAGCCTCTATAGAGGCTCTACAACAAATTCCTCTGTTGTAGCATTTTCTGCAATGTCTCATTGTTCATTCAGTCAGCCACTTATTTAATATGTGCCAGGTCCTGTTCTAGGCATGATAAACAAACTGAACAAAAACATTAACAAATAAAAATCTCTGTCTTCTTAGAACTTACTTTTTAGTGGGAAGAGATAGATGATAAAACAATAACTTAATAGATAAGCAAACTATATTCTGTTAGAAGGTCATAAGTAAAATTAGAAAATAGAGGAAATTGGGATACTGAGGGTGGAGCAGGAACAGTAGAATTGAAAATACTTGAATTGTAGCAAGTGATAACGGATATCTGGGGAAGAGCATTCTAGGCAGAGGGAATAACCAGTATGAAACCCTTAAAAGCGTAATGCGTCTCATTTGTTTCAAGGATAGAGGGATGCCAGTGTGGCTGGAGCTGTGTAAGCACAGAGGAGAGTCCCAGATGAGTTTAAACACGTATCAGGACTAAATCAGAGAGGACCATATATAACTGTTGAAAGAACTTGTATTGTAAGAGACAAGGGTAGCTACTGGATATTTTGAACCAAGGACTAGCATGATGCAGTCATATTTACATTTTCAAAAGAGTACCCTACTTGTTACACTGAGAATGGCGGGATGGTCGGGGGGAAGGCTAAACAGGGTAGAAACAGAAAGACTGGTTAGGAAGTTACTGAAATAATCAAAGAGTTGCTAGCGGTTTGGCCCCAAATGGGAATAGTATAATTGGCATATAAAATAGTCAAATTAGTCAAAATCTGGATATCTTTTGAGGGTGGAGCCATCATGACTAGTGGGTGGATTGAATATGGTATGTGAGACAAAGAGAAGGCTCAAGGGTGACTCCACAGTTTTGACCTGAGTAGCTGGAAGAATGGAGCCACTATCAATTCAGATGAGACTTGTTTCTTATATATTTATGTGACCACTAGTGTTTTAGGATCAGAAGCTGCGATTTTGTATCTTTAGCTCAAGATATAAAGCCTTTACATAATATGAACTGAGTACATGATGGCTGAGTTATTGAATAACCATCGTTCACTCTATCTTTACTGAGTATCTTTAATGGGGATGGAATTATGATGGAAATATATAAACTCTTCCTTCTTTTATTTGTTTATCTTTCTTTCTTTATTTTTGGGTGTGCTGGGTCTTTGTTGCTGTAAGGACTCTTCTTTAGCTGTTGAGAGTGGGGGACTACTAGTTAGGGTGCATAGGCTTCTTATTGCCGTGGCTGCTTCTTGTTGCAGAACACAGGCTCAGCACGAGGACTTCAGTAGGTGTGGCATGTGTGGGCTCAGTAGTTGTGCCTCCTGGGCTGTGGAGCACAGGCTCTATAGTTGTGGCTCACAGGTTTAGTTGCTCTGCAGCATATGGGATCTGCCCGAATCAGGGATCAAACCCATGTCTCCTGCACTGGCAGGGAGATTCTTTACCATTGAGCCAGCAGGGAAACCCTCCTTCTTTTAAGCATGCATGCTAAGTTGCTTTAGTCATGTCCAACTCTGTGCAACCCTATGGACTAGTCAGACAGGTTCCCCTGTCTATGGGATTCTCCAAGCAAGAATACCGGAGTGGGTTGTCATTTCCTTCTCCACTTCTTCTTTTAAGAAAGACTATTAAATCTTTCTTGGAATCAGTTCTCAGTGGTCACATCAGCTTTTCCACACCCTAAATACTCAAAGGAGTGGTGCCTTTTAAAACAGTTAACAAAGTTCTTGGGGATCCTTTTCAAATTATTTTTGGGGAATCCCACATTTTTCCTTCAACCACTGTACCAAATGGGTCAGGCATTTTTCTTCGTGGACTGGGTTATAAATTAGGGCCTATGATTGCTGTGGTCTCACTACTTCCTAATTAAATCCAGCAGCATTGCATGTAGCCTCCGTTATTGGTTAATTTCCTGAGAGCCAAATGCCATGTTGAGCCGTTCCTTTCTTCTCCTCAAAAAGGAGAAGGATTCTCCAGTGTTCTTCTCCTTCTGGGGAAAAATACCCTTTTAAGCAGTGGCCTCAGTTCAATTCATCAGCCAGGTTGGGCACCTAAATTAGGGAGGACCTTCTGATATCCTTTTATGTCTCACTAGAGGTTTCTTAATCTCCTTGTAAAGAATAAAATTAAAGAAGATTTGTCATCTGGGAAGGGCAGTTTGAAGTAGTCATGGCTCTTTAATGGAATATTATGGGAAAGTTACCTGTTGGTCAAAGAACGTCTCTCTGGAAGCAAATGAAAAGTGCAAGCAAAGATGGTACGTCACAGTTCACCGAGTGTGAAGGTTAAGACCTCAGAGCCTTTGAACCTTACAGTGGTTTCTTAACAAGTTAGGAAGAGTATGATGTTGTTATCAAATCTGGCGTGTGTAAATGTTTACTCTCGGTTTGAAGGAAGGCACAGCAAATGCTCTAAGAAGATTTTAAAGGCCCCAGTTGAGTCTTGCTGGAGTCCAGCCCCAGCTGTTTCGTTGCTAAGCAATCATCATTCTTATCCCTCATATTTTTTTTTAAGGTCAGTCAAGGCATACTCTTTTGCATGTGTTGGTGAAGAAGCAGTTTCCAGGAGAGAGGGCCTTTGTAGCCTCCCAGCTCTGATGGGTGAAATGGGGGGGAAACCAACCCAGGAAATTAGCTCCCTAATCGCATTAGTGGGAGGTTGGGCAGTAGACGGTTGTTTTCAGGAAACTATTTGTTTCACAAGGTACCGAAGCAGAAAGCCTCTGTGTCAAAGGTCATCCTTTCAACATAGACCCCTCCCTCCAGTTGGGTTAAAGCCAAGTTGCACCCAGTGCTACCATCTTCGTATTTCTTTAGGAGAAAAAAGGAATCATTTCCATAGTGTTTATTTGTCTCCAGGATACTAACCTTTGATGAATAGTGTCAGCGGGAAGACAGGAATCGATTCAGTTCAAGATAAAGCAGGAACTCCATTTCACTTGATGACTCCTATCTCCTTTCCTACTCACCATTTGCTGGGATAAAGAGCATGCAGTGAAGGGTGAAATGCCCCAAAGTTAGCATAAGCATGCAAGGAAGCCTGGAGATGTTGGAAAAGGTCCCCAGAATTAACCTAGGATAGATGATTGCTCTTTGAATACAGACAGAACTGGATTACCACTTAATTTACAGAACTGGCCTTGTGACATCTCATTTCCCCCTTTTCAGTGAAGCATCAGCTGGGTAGCTAGCCTTCGACTCCACTTGAAAGCGCTGGGTGATTTTGCTGGCAGCACATCCTGCCACTGCCATGCAAGTGCCCACATCAGGAGGCAGCCTTAGGAGGCCTGAGGTGCCACAGAAACAACCTCTTCTCCAACCAGTGACCCATTGAAACTCCTGCATTTTGCATGACTGGTGGGTCTCATGCTGCAGGAGCTGCGGGGAGACGAGGTTGTCAGAGGTTTATACCGATAGGAGAACAGTTATTTGGCTGAAAGCTCTCTGTTCTTCTTGTCACAAATGTCAGGTTCAATCAATCACTTGTTCTTTCGGCGTCGTTGATTGAGCACCTACTATGGGCTGGGATCTTTCTTAGGCTTATACAAGCGCCTTTTTAAGTGTTGACTTTATTTAAAGAGGCTCATGCAATCTAGCAAAATCAACAACTAAATTTTTTTTTTTTTAATCTGTAGCTAAATGTATTTGCTTTCAATTTGCACGTAAGGTAAAGAATGCCTGAAGTCATTCATTGATTTCATGGACATTTGTTGGCTTTCTTCTTGAAAAACTGGTGATTGACAGGCTCTGGAGATACATTTCCATGATTAGAAGTCACCTGGCCTCAGAAAATATTTTAATAATATTTAAGTCATGCTTTTCTTATCCATAAATTAAGCATCTATAAAAGTGTGATGAGAAGACAGTTCATTTGAAGGCATTTTGATCTGCCAGCTACCAAATCCTATATGTACTTTTTCAAAATTTACAACAATTCTATAAGAAAGCTGGGCTTCCCTGGTGTCTCAGATAGGAAAGAATCTGCCTGCAACGTGGGAAACCTGGGTTCAATCCCTGGGTCGGGAAGATCCCCTGGAGAAGGAAATGGCAACCCACTCCAGTACTCTTGCCTGGAGAATTCCATGGACAAAGGGGCCTGGTAGGCTACAGTCCATAGGGTTGCAAAGATTCCAACAGGACTGAGTGACTAACACTCATTTTCACTTTATAAGAAAGCCCTTATCCAGAGGAAGAAACTGAGGCTTAGAGAGGTTGAGAAACTTCCCCGAGGTCACACAAGCAAAGTGGGACGAATTAAAATCCTTATGGGTCTGATTTCAGATATTATACCTTTAACCACTTCAGTTTATTGCCTCCACATAGAAAAATGTATAGCTGACCTGGGGATGAACATGACTGGAAGTCAAGGTTTATTGGTGGGAGTGAATGGTGAGGTTGGAAGAATAGGTCAAGATAAGAGAGTGATGCTGAGGAGTTTGAACAACATTCTGTTGGTAGTAGGGACAATCAAATGATTTTGAATCAAAAAGAAACCAAGATCTTGGATTACCTTTTTTAAAAGATTGTGTTTTTAAAGGCTTTGTTTCCTGTGTCACCACTGTCTTCCCAACCATTTCAAGTGAAGGCATCTTACTGTTCCCTCAGGGCCAAGATAAGGCTTATTTATAAGGGTAGAAATTCTGGTAGGTGAAGCACTGCTTTAGGGACCAAATTTGATGCAGTTCATTCTTGAGCCTGCAAAGAATAGTCTTTGCATCCATATAGTGCCCAGTGGGGTGAACTCTGTGAGGTTCCCGTGTCTACAAAAACAAGAGCCCTGCTGCCACTGAGGCACAGAGTCTATTAAGAGCTACATCACAGCCTTCATTCATTTCTACATAAAAGTACGATATCTAATTTCCCTAAATCCTCTCAACTGCTTCTGCATATGCATTGCTTCTGGTCTGCATGGCAAAAGACAACACATCTCCTGCATCAGTGAAAGACATGTTAGGATGTGGCAGGTGCCTGGGAGAGCTTGGCTTCTTCCCAGAACCAAGACAGATGTCACTAATGATGCTGAGACATGATGCTGAAAAGAAATCCTGTTCTCCATAGTTTCTTGAGTGACTAGTACCAAATGATTCACATTGGTGTCTGGGAAGAAACCTATTTGCCAACTCTGAGTTAAGTTTCCACATTCCTTTTATTCACCTAAATATTTACGTGGCCTGTGTGTTTTAAAGGTTCCCTCCCTGCTGAGATATGCTAATTGTGTACAACTTACAAAAGAGAAGGGGCCTCTTCCTAGTATTTTGTTTAGAGCTCAAATGTTTTGTAGTTCTGCTTTCTTGAGTACTTCTTACATGTCAGGCTCAAAACATGGAATAGTTCATTATTCAAAGAGCAGTTGTACTGGAAAAAAAAAAAGTGGTACTTAAAAATTTTTGTAGTAACTAAAAGTGAAAGTTAGTTGCACAATCGTGTCCAGCTCTTTGCGATCCCATGGTCTGTAGCCTGCCAGCCTCCTCTGTCCTTGGAATTCTCCAGGCACGAGTATTGGAGTGGGTTGCCATTTCCTTCTCCAGGGGATCTTTCCAACCCTGGCATCAAACCCAGGTTTCCTACACTGCAGGCAGATTCTTTACCAACTGAGCTAATAACTACTAGGGAGAAAATATGATTGGGATATTATTTGATTTTTTTTCATGATATAATTGGGATTTTGTCTTGAGAAATTAAAAAGTATGAAAATAAATTTTATTTTTTTCTTACGTTCAACAAAATTACATTTTGATTTTAATTATGCTCAGGTTTTTAGAATGGAGAATATGTCAGTGGATAAATATTTTTGCCTAAGTTTTTTAGTCAAGTTATATGACATCAGAGTGGTACATTCTTTGCTTAAAGTTTGAGCTCAACAGTAAAATCTGAAAAGGAGTCATTTTTTAAAAAGCTTCCTGAGATTTTTTTAATTTACTTTCCCAACAATCTCTCTTGACATTTGGAGAACTAAATTATTCCTTCTGAAGCAGCTGTCATCTCATCTTCTTTGTCCATTTTCTTTCCTTTTCTTAAATGTCTGACTGGTCTAACTCTGTCATGTTCTCAGTTGGCCAGTGTTTTGGCACTTGACTCAAGCTGTTCTCTAACATTACTTTTTCAGCTTCACTGATTATTTCATCTTTTGCAATATTTGCAGTAGATTCATTCATTCTCCCCCCCTAAAAAAAACCCTATTTTTTGAGCATTCTACCATGTGTTCTTTCAGAAGCTGAGATATAACTATGAACAAAACAGTCCAAAAATCCTCGCTTACATTCTTTTTCTGGGAGAGTAGAGAGAGCATAAACAAAGTGCTATGGAGAAAAATTAAGCTAGGAATTGTATAAGAAGTTTGGATGGAAGGGGTTTGAAGGTTAAAAACAATGATCCAGGTAGGCTTTACCATGCAACAAATTATCTCATGATCTAGTGACTTAGAATAACAAGTGTAAACAGTATACAAGTTTCCATGTGTCAGGGATCTGGCAGCAGCATAGTGCTTCTGGCTTGTGGTCTCTCCTGAAGTGGCTGTGAAGACTTCAGTTAGGGCTGTGATTCTATCTGAAATGGGGCTAGCAGGTCCCCTTACTGGATGCTTCACTTAATTGCTCTTGGCAGAAGGCTTTGGTTCCTTGCTGCCTTTTGCAGAAGGCTTCTCAATGGAACTGCTTGAATATCTTAACAACTCAGCAGCTGGCTTCTCCCAAAGCCAGAGATTCAAGGAAGAGCAAGGTGGAGCCCTAATGCCTTAGACCTAGCCTTGGACATCACAGTATCCTAGTGATTATATAGTCAGTGCAACTCAATGTGGGAGGGGACAGCACAGGGTGTGAATATAGAAGGCAAGGATTGTTGGGGCCATATTGGAGGCTGACTACCTCAGTGGGTCTTGCCAAAGAATTGATATTTGAGCGTGATAGTGGTCATGGATTTTCAATTTCAACATCTGTCAAAACGGGACAACAAAGATTCAATAGGTTCAACTATTGAATGAAATATAAAGAGTTATTTGGGTGGGAACCAGTTTTATAAATGTTCATTTCATTAATAATATATTTTTAAATCATACACTTTCTTTTTTTTAATTGAGGTAACTTTGGAAAAATGGTTTGGGTTCTCAAGATCATGGCTGAAATTCTGGAACAGGAACTATGAGGTCTCTGTGTTTATGTGTTCATATGTGTCTGTATGTGTTTTATAGATGTGTGATATTGCCAAAAGTTAATTCATAAAGGAGCTCTATTTAATTGACTTAAAGGAAATTAAATACTCAAAAATAATCAAAAATACAAAATAATCAGGTCAGAATAAATTTCAGGCTCATGTTATCTGAAAAATGTTCAGGACAAAATTGATACCTGGTATTGAATGTGGTTTAAGCTTTTTGGTGTGAGAAAACTAAGATCATGGCATCTGGTCCCATAACTTCATGGCAAATAGATGGGGAAATAGTGGAAATAGTGGCTAACTTTATTTTTCTGGGCTCTAAAATCACTGCAGATGGTGATTGCAGCCATGAAATTAAAAGACGCTTACTCCTTGGAAGGAAAGTTATGACCAACCTAGATAGCATATTCAAAAGCAGAGACATTACTTTGCCAACAAAGGTCTGTCTAGTCAAGGCTATGGTTTTTCCAGTGGTCATGTATGGATGTGAGAGTTGGACCATAAAGAAAGCTGACCTCTGAAGAATTGATGCTTTTGAACTGTGGTGTTGGAGAAGACTCTTGTGAGTCCCTTGGACTGCAAGGAGATCCAACCAGTGCATCCTAAAGCAGATCAGTCCTGGGTGTTCATTGGAAGGACTGATGTTGAAGCTGAAACTGTAATACTTTGGCCACCTGATGCGAAGAGCTAACTCATTTGAAAAGACCCTGATGCTGGGAAGGATTGAGAGCAGGAGGAGAAGGGGATGACAGAGGATAAGATGGTTGGATGGCATGACTGACTCAATGGACATGAGTTTGGGTAAACTCCGGGAGTTGGTGATGGGCAGGGAGGGCTGGCCTGCTGCAGTTCATGGGGTTGCAAAGAGTCAGACACGACTGAGTGACTGACCTGAACTGTACTGAACCTAGAGAAATATTATTTTCTGTTCTGTTAGTTCACAGTCAGATGATAATTTGGGTATATTTAAATGTTTGGGTATATTTGTTGTGTTTGACATTATTATCAGAATAGCATTCTTATCATTCTTAGGTAAGGTAAGGTAAGGTGAAGTTACCAGGAGTTGGTGATGGACAGGGAGGCCTGACATGCTGCGGTTCATGGGGTCGCAAAGAGTTGTACATGACTGAGTGACCGAACTGAACTGAAGTATAGGCAAAGAGTTATACATGATCAGGATTTTCTAAGATTGGATTAAATTTAGTTGGGTAAATTGATTTTGTTAGGAATGGGCTAAGACAAGACTGGATTTGATTTCTCTCTCCAAAGTATTCTTGAAATGCTACTTTGACAAACAGATTGAGATGAATTTCTTCACCTGTAAGTGATTTGTATTTGCTTTTGAGATCTTCCCTGATAGCTCAGTTGGTAAAGAATCTGCTTGCAGTGCAGGAGACCCCAGTTTGATCCCTGGGTCGGGAAAATCTGCTGGAGAAGGAATAGGCTACCCACCCCAGTATTCTTGGGCTTTCCTTGTGGCTCAGCTGGTAAAGAATCCACCTGCAATGTGGGAGACTTGGGTTCAATCCTTGGGTTGGGAAGATCCCCTTGAGAAGGAAAAGACTACTCACTCCAGTATTCTGGCTTGGAGAATTTCATGAACTACAGTCCATGGGGTCGCAAAGAGTTGGACACGACTGAGCGACTTTCACAATGTTGGCTTCTAATATTATGTAAGTTTCACATGTACAACATTATATTTCTACTTGTGTATATACTACAGCATACTCACTACAAAAAATTTAGTTTCCATCCATCACCATCCAGTTGATCTCCTTACTCTTTTTGCCCTACCCCTGGCCACCCCTGCCAGTTCTCCTCTGGTAACCACATTCATTAGTTCCATCTGTAACCCTGTAACTGCAGGGCTTGTATCACAAACCCCAGTCTAATTAGCACTCTTGTATTATATCTCAGCTAATTTTCAAAGGCACCATGAAGGGTGGGTGTCTTTATCTCCACTTTAGAGATAAAGAAATCAAGACCAAGTGTAGGAAAGTGATGTCCCAAGGCCACATACTTGGGAAGTGGCAAAGCTCGGATTTGAGTCTGTGTGTGCCTGACTGAAAAGTCCACATTCTTCACATTCTATCGGCCTATCAGTGTGTTCTTTCATTTTGCAAACAGAAAAATGGCAACAAATCAATGATTTCTCTTTTCTCACCACCAGCTTTATCAAGCAGTAAAGGTGAATTCTTGCTCAATGGAGACTTTGTTGTCACGATGTCCAAAAGGGAAATCCGTATTGGGAATGCTGTGATAGAATACAGCGGGTCCGACAACGTTGTGGAAAGAATCAACTCCACAGGTCGCATTGAACAAGAACTTCTGCTTCAGGTAAAAAGAGCCATGAGCCCATGCCCCTTTTCTAATTCCATGAGTTGCCAGGCCCACATCCATCCTCTCCATTTTCTCTACGCATTCCAGGTATTGTCGGTGGGAAAGTTATACAACCCCGATGTGCGCTATTCTTTCAATATTCCCATTGAAGACAAACCCCAACAGTTTTACTGGAACAGTCATGGACCCTGGCAAGCATGCAGCAAACCCTGCCAAGGTATCTACTTCTAGGTTGAGTTCAAGGGATTTGACGTGTTTTTTAATTCTTTATTTCTTTCTTTTTTGTGGAGGCAGTTCTGTCTGCATCCATTTTCTAATCTTTCTCTACCTCTGTCTGGTCACTTTGGGCTGGCAAGTTGAACTATTTAAGGGATTTAGGACATGTTTGGTTTCCTCACCATGTGTGAAGCCAAGCAAAATCAGCTTTGCCAAATTGATTTTACACAGACATAAATTTAGTAGTCATATTATGTGCAATTTATCTGGTTTCCTTTTGTCTAATTTATGAGTTGGCAAACTACAGACAGTGGGCCAAATTCAAGTCACTTCCTGCTTTTATAAATAAAGTATTATTGGAACACAATTTTTTACATACGTAAGTGGCTGCTTATGCCCTATAACAAGAGTTTAGTAGTTGCAATAGAGATCATATGGCCCACAAAACCAAATATATTGACTATCTAACCCTTTACAGAAAATGTTTGCCAGTCTCTGGTCTAAATAGTTGATGGAATAGGTTACTTTGTCTGAAAAATATTTTTTCCTCCTTGCTTAGGGGAGCGGAAACGAAAACCTATTTGCACCAGGGAATCTGATCAGCTTACAGTTTCTGATCAAAGATGTGATCGACTGCCTCAGCCGGCACCCATTACTGAACCTTGTGGCACAGACTGTGACCTGAGGTGAGGCCAGTGTTTCCTCATGGTCTTTATTACTGAGTTGTGAAGGTATTGCAAGGAGCAGGTGGGATATTAGTCTTAGGCCCCTTTCTTGTGTTTCAGTGAAATAAGCTTTAGTCAATTTTCCATCCCTCTGAAACTGATTATCTAAGACATATGCCTGCAGATTTCTTGTTCTTTTCCTAAGAATTAAAAAAATAGCTAATAGAGTATGGCAGCTGCCCAAGAAAGTTCTCATTGGACCCTCACAACTTGCTGCATAGGTATTATGATGACTGAGTTACACTGAATGCAAAAGTTTGTGATTTTTTTTTAAGTTTGTATTTTTTTCTGTTTGAAAGACTACAGAAAAGGAGAACCTCATCCATCAAAGTACCTT
Source organism: Bos grunniens (assembly GCF_055505025.1). Lineage (NCBI taxonomy): Eukaryota > Metazoa > Chordata > Mammalia > Artiodactyla > Bovidae > Bos > Bos grunniens. The sequence continues at coordinate 37,217,365 of NC_141186.1, forward strand.
TAATAGTCAGTATCCACCCAGAATGTTTATCACCAGTATAAGAAGTTTTATATACATGAATGTTGCAATGCACTAAGGTAGTCATGGAAAGAACTAGAGGAGGATTTATATACAGATAGCAACCTGCTCCAGTACTCTTGCCTAGTAAATCCCATGGACGGAGGAGCGTGGTAGGCTATAGTCCATGGGGTCGCAAAGAGTCGGACACGACTGAGCGACTTAACTTTTCACTTTCATGCAGACAGTTCAATATTTAAGAAAAGTATGAAATTTTAGGCTGCAAATGGTGAGTGAGTAGAGAATTATAAAGTTTTTCTATTTTCCTGCAATTGACCATGTCATGTTTGAATGTTCACCAGCCTAGGGTTTGCATTGTATAGTCTACATGTCCGTTAAATGCAGGTAAGATAAGCTGGTGCTTGTCCTCCTTTCAGAGAAGAAATTACCAGCAGGGAATAGTTTGGGAAATTGTTAAGGTCCCATCATTCATAAATATCAAAATGAACACAGAAATATTTAGAAAATAGTGATATTCAATATCACTGAACCTAAAAAATGCCAAGTCCTATCAAGTGGTATTGTCAGCTCCTAGGGCTGGAGTAAAGATTATTAAGTACCCTCAAGGCTCTGAGAGAAGAGAGGAGTGCTGTGATTAGCTAGTTATGTCTGGCAGTATTACGTTAGGCAGTATTAATTCGTTTTGAGTTATGTTCGTATAAACTGATTGCTTCAGTCAGTGGAGTTAAATTAGTTAAATTAGACTTAAAGTCAATTTTCAAAAAATAATTAGCTAATTGCTGAACTGCAGTAATCACTAAAACAGGGAAAAAAGATTGAGTTGGTAAATAGATTGCTTGATTTAACCTTATTAAATTGGGAAAGATGATATCAGATTAGCCTTATTTCAAATTATCACTGAAAATAATAATAATTAACTAGTATTAATTAGTACTGTGAATATCATTCAGCAGTAGAGTCGACCATTTACTAAGAACCATATTTAAACATTATGTTTTGATTCCTTGCTTGGGAGGATCCCCTTGAGGGGAAAATGGCAACCCACTCCAGTATTCTTGCCTGGAAAATTCCATGGACAGAGGTGCCTGGTTGGCTACAGTCCTTGGGGTCACAAAGATTCAGACACAACTGAAGTGACTGAGCAAGCACGAATTATCCTAATATTTGTATATTCATTGTTATATAATCTTAATTAACATCCTACTTATTTATATATCCTATAAAATTAATACATTAATTCCTCAAACAGCACAGTGGTGTAAGTAGTATTATTATCTTCACTTCAGAAATAAGGAAAACAGAGTCTGAGAGAGGTATGTCAAAGGTGATATTCTAAATTCCCCATTTGGAGAAAGGTACCTTTTTTCCTTTTTTAATACTAACTTAAAAAAACTAAAAACCTAAACTCTCCTGATACCAAAGGAGACGAGTAGCTCAGGGAACAGGCTTGAATGATGATGGCACCTCTGGCTGATTAAAGAAGAGGAAGTGAAGGAATTTTAGCCTTGCTTTTTGGTACAAATATCTATGGTAGAAGTGACACACCTTGAGGATAATAATTTAGAAATAAAAAGAAAAAATTGTAAGTTTACTGCTAGTTTTCACAGCCTTATAACTAGACAGGTACATGCTCACATCTTAAGTAGAAGATCATGTTTGTTTTTTGGCTGCACTACAAGGCTTTTGGGATCTTAGTTCCTCAACCAGGACTAGAACCCAGGCCCTCAGCAGTGAGAGCAGAGTACTAACCAGTGGACCATCTGGGAATTCCCTCGAAGATCATGTTCATTTGTCAGCATTCAAATGCATATCTTGCTGGTGTTTACAGATTGTTGGAAGAATAAAATTATCCACTGAAAAATATGCAAATGCAGAAACAAGTTTAAATAAGCATTACTGTCTTCTCTCTGTCAACCTGAAAATTGCTATTAATTTATACTAATTGTTGCCAAGTATCTGTGTGCAAAATGGAAAAATAGTAGAGAGGATTGCACTGGTTGCTGAAACTCTTAGTTTTCCCCAAAACATTTTTATGGAACACTAGTTCAGCAAGATGATCCAGAGCAAACCAGCACGTGAGAAGAATTACTGTCTTCTCTACTATGTGAAGATTTGTAGCTTAGATTAGCGATTTGAGGGCCCTGAGAAGTTCTGCAATCGAAGAACCTACTTATATCAGTAGTTTCTCAAATTATTTAATGCCATAATGCCCCACACACCCACAGAGAAATACAGTTTTTTTTTGTTCCCATTTATTAACAAACACTTTGCCTTTCTGCAATATAAATTGTCACATGACATGAATGAATGAATCAAAACACTGAAGGTGAGATGACTTTCCAGGTGAGAATAAATTAAGTGAGTAATAGCATTTTGAGACCTTTCCTAAGGCAGTACTGTGACCTTTCCACAGACTACATTCTCTGCCCGAATTCCGGGGATTGTGTGAATATCAGGGAAACTCTAGTACACTGTTCCGAGTCCAAGCTGCTAGTGTGCTTTCTTGTGGGGAAGGGAGGAGGATTCCTGCCTCCCTTTTCCAGGATGGAAAATAACCTTTCCACAAGGAAGTGATGATGAAGGCAAAGAGAAGGTAACCAGGAATCAAAGGGCAGATGGAAGTTCCAGATGCCTCTGTTGAACTGGTCCATGTTTCTTGGCTCACTTCCTTAGGGAAGTGAGAGTTTGCCCAGATTAAACTTTGACAGGATGAGATAAAGCACTGTTGTACAATCCCCATATAACATTTTCCGGTTAGAACAAATCCTCCAAATACTATGCCACTCTCATAGAACATCTCAGTAGCCCACTTTATATGCCAAATGTAGAAGTGGGTCAACTCTGACCTACTTTTGAGCATTTGTGAGAAATTCCAAGATAAGCGTGTGTCCAGTGCTCCTCATTTCTTCCTGAGTGTAGATGGGAGAACTCTTAGGGCTTTGGTATTTGACGAACCACCGAGTTTCTGAGCAGGAGAAAGTTAATGATCAAGAGTGAAATCATCCTTTTGGGATTGCTAAATTTGATCAGCGTAACATGTCTCAAGCTCATTTATTTAGACTGTTCTATTCAAGTAGTTTTTTTTTTCTTTTTAAAGCACTAGCCCCATTGCTGGAGTGTTAAAAGAGCTACTTGATTTATCAGTACATACTGAGTACCTCCTGTGTGCCAAGAAAGGCTTATTATATGTGCTATGATACAAAGTTGACAAAAGTTTGTAGACTCAAATCTAATTTTAAAAGTGAATAATTGTGGGGCTAGAAGGGATAGATAGGTGGAGCACAGAGGATTTTTAGGTCCATGTGATACTATAATGGTGGATATGTTTCACTATGCATATGTCCAACCCATGGAATATATAGCATCAAGAGTGAACTCTAAGGAAAACTGTCGATTTCAGTGATAATGATGTGTCAACAAAGGTCCATCAGAGTGACAGATGTACATTCTGGTGGGGGTGTGTTGATAATCAGGAGGCTGTGCATCTGTGGGAGCAGGGGTGTATGGGGCAGGGGTGTGGGGAAATCTCTGTACCTTCCTCTCAGTTTTGTCATGGAACCTAAAACTGCTCTAAAAACAGTAGTCTTTAAAAAACAGGTAATTGAGTTATATATATGGCCCATACAATCTTTATTCACCAAGTAAAGTTTATGATACTTGAATTTCAGTTATAGTTCCAATTAAGTATTTAATTAATGGCAATCCATTCCTTTATTAATTCATAGAATGTCCATTGAGCATTTTCCAGCACGTGGCCACCTAGAAGTTTCTGAGGGAATGTTTCCAACAGTTGTTCATTCTCTGTTAAAAAGTAGCCTACTTGACAAACAAAATGCTGGGTTGCATGAGTCTTTTAAATATAAAATTGTTCTGTTTTTTTGCTCTGTTGAATTCCATTTTTTTTTTTCTTTTTAGTTGCTTGAATTTCAGATTGACTGTATTGGGGGAGAATCTTCATAAAGATAGAACCTCTGACTGTCATTTTGTGACTTTCATGCATGTTGGCAGTGATGAAAAATACATGGAAATGTTGGTTTCAAACTGAATTTCAGTGACTGACTGTGGTTTTGGGTTCATGGTACTTAAGGAAGAAAACAGAATTCAGCTCTTCTACCAGTTGAGTCTAGATAAGACATATATATTTAACAGTAATACTGGTTTCTCCCCCATGATTTGTGCACAGGTGGCACGTGGCCAGCAGGAGTGAATGTAGTGCCCAGTGTGGTCTGGGTTACCGCACATTAGACATCTACTGTGCCAAGTACAGCAGGCTAGATGGGAAGACTGAGAAGGTTGATGACAGCTTTTGCAGCAGTCACCCCAAACCAAGCAACCAGGAAAAATGCTCAGGAGAATGTAATACTGGTGGCTGGCGCTATTCAGCTTGGACTGAAGTAAGTTGGTTCTCATTCAGAGAGTCTTCTTGGATGTTAAATCTGATTAGTTGATGATGACTCCTTACAGAGCTGCATTGAGGAAACCTCATTAAGAGTACCATGATTGACTTATAATGCCTGCCCGCATTAAAAATGCAGAAAAGAGTAATACAATCGATCTGTGATGTCTGGTGTGGGCATAGCGTATGGAAAATTGGAAGTGGTGGAACAACTTAGCCAAACACTTTTTTCATATCCCACAGGCCATTTCTGATTTTGTTGTCCTATACCAGTTTGCTAATATTGGCTTTGTTATGAACCTGGTAAATAAATTGATACCATAAATATATACCCCTAAAAAGAACAAGTAGAACTGACCAGGCTTTGTTGGTTAGTTGTTTCCTTAGGATTGGAAGAGACAAGATAGCCCAGCCAGTATCTTGAGCATGCTTGATGAGAAACTTAGCAACACTTTGGCTTCATTTTTTTTTTTCCCTTTCAGTGTTCTAAAAGCTGTGATGGTGGAACCCAGAGGAGAAGGGCTATTTGTGTCAACACCCGTAATGATGTACTAGATGACAGCAAATGCACTCATCAAGAGAAAGTCACCATTCAGAAGTGCAGTGAGTTCTCCTGTCCAGAGTGGAAATCAGGAGACTGGTCAGAGGTGAGATGGGAAGGCTGTTAATTCCCCAACAGGTCATCTCTGATGCTCAGTTCTGAGCCTCTCCAGGTCAGTCCAAAGTTAAACCAGCTGCACCGTTCTCCCACCTCCCATTGAAGAAACAACTCTTCTTCCACCCACCCTGTGATTGTCCTACTGGACATGACATGGGTGATCTCAGAGTTGCAGTGGGTTTAGCTGGATCACCCACCATAATAGCTTCTATTGGGGATTTTTGAAGTTCTAGTCCCTCACCTTCTCGCCTCTTTCAGACCTGGCTAAGTTGCTGTAAAGGAAATCAGAGCTTTATTAATTATAAAGCTACATTGGCTTAGATTTGAAGTTTATAAAAAATGAGATTCCCTAATAGCTTATCTTTGAAATGAGAGAATTGAACCCTAGCAAGTGACCTATTTGATTACCCATCCAGTTGCTAGTGGAAAACTTGGGAAAAAAGAGAAAGGACCAGGCTGAGTGTTCTAGGTTTATGCTTTGCTTATCTCTTATTTGAGGAAGCATATCAAATTGTTTAGCAGGGTGGTCCCGGGACAATAAGAGAAAGAAGATGAAGGCTCTTTCTCAATTTTATAAACAGTGCTAGTATTTCCCAGTGAGATTGTCTCTGAGCAGGTCCCCCCACCCCTGTCCCCCAACGCACCTTCCTTCAGAGGAACACATGGCAGGGGAACAGAAATTGTCTTATTCACTGGGCCAAGTCAGGAATGTGGGGAGAGAGATATTTCTACAGCTTCTGTATCCATTCCCTTATCTCATTCAGGTAAGTGAAATATTAACTGTTTACTTTCAACATTAATTAAAATCTCAGTCTTAAAAGAATACTGTTAATGTCTCTAAATGGCAGAAAAGTAACATTACATGTGATTAACAGTGTCTGTCTCCTGGACAGATTAACAGGAAAGCTAGCGCTTGTGTTTATGTTAAAAGCAGCCTTAGCTTCAATCTCGATCCCATATTTGGTTAAAAAAAAAAATGAAAGAAAGCATTAGATTTAAGTTCTACCTAGATAGCTAATACTAGATAAAGTATCATATCAAGTTATGTAACAAACCTTTCCAAAAATAGATAATGAAATAGAGGTGGGAAATACCAAAATATATATTCAGTATGATCCCAATGTTCTATAGCTAAAAGAGGAAGAAAAGAGCAATATTTTAATAACGGTATCTCTAGGTAGATAGTGAGACTTGGGGCTTGTTATAATTTTCTCTTTTATGTTTTTCTGTATTTTTCAAGTTTTCTACAATGAGTGTAGATAACAATGATTATTATATTTAAGGCTCCTTAAATGAACAGGAGCTAAGCACTTCACTTGAGTTTTTCTCATGCAGGTTTCACAATTGCCAGCCGTTAGCACTACTGTATTCCCACTGTACAGCCAAGAAAACTGAAGGACTGGGAGATCACTTAACTTAGTATCGATAGTCAGTTGTATTAGGTTAAAATCCAAGTTAATCTGACTCATAAATTCCCTACCGTTAACTCATATGCTACCAAGCCATGGATGCTATTTTTTAGAATTTCAGAGCAAGATGCTATGTGACGTTTATGCTGTGCTTGAAACTGGCCCAGAGCCTGGATAAATACCGAGTGAATGAACGAATGAGTGACAGAGCCAAAAGCGTAAGGCCTAATATGTTTACAGATTGCGACAAGAGAGAGAGAAGAATTGCTCTGGGAAAAGAGCACACCTGGTTTTGCTAATCGATGACTAATCCACAAGAACATCAGAGTGCATTGTTCAGAAATGACCCTGACTAGCTGTGCCTTTTCTTACAGTGCTTGGTCACCTGCGGAAAAGGGCATAAGCACCGCCAGGTCTGGTGTCAGTTTGGCGAAGATCGATTCAACGATAGAGTCTGTGACCCTGAGACCAAACCGACCTCCATGCAGACCTGTCAGCAGCCAGAATGTGCGTCCTGGCAGGCGGGTCCCTGGGGACAGGTATTTTGAATGATAAAGTTCTTAACTACATTCTTTCCTTCTTATCTGGAGCAGGCCTGCAGAGGGACATTCCAGTGGCAGGGATTTCACCACTGTAGCATGTGGCATGCGCAGTCCCTCTGTGGCACCAAGTGCTGGAAACCCTGTAACCGTTTTGCTACACTTCTGAGGGTTGTTGCTCCCCTCCGGGAGCTGATCATTCCCTTTCCAGACCCACGTGTGGGTATTCGCCCTTGGGTTAAAACTGTAGCTTGAGCACACACACATTGGAACAAATTCACAACAGATCTCCTCGTGCCTGGCTGATGCTATCTACTAGCATGCGGCTGTGGGTCTGTAACAGAATGTGATCCAGTGCCAGTGTCTTTGGCAGGAGGGTCTGGGCTGGGATTTGAAAGGGATGTTTTAGCTCCCAGTGTCATGATTCCTAAGCTCACCTCTTAAAAATAAGTCAGGCTTTTCAAACAAAATTAATTAGATCAAAGTTTGCAGGCTTCCTCTCTCTTTGAAAGAATCTCTTCCAAGTCCCTATTGTTGGTTTCACAGTCACTTGAACTATTCTGAAAGGAAAGAGTGAGAATCTCCCTTGGGCTTGCATTTAAGAAGTCACGACTCTTAGAATTAAGTCTTTCCTAATATAGAAGCAAAAGCGTTCTGGGTACTATTTAAGTAGCACTCCAAGTTCCCTAGAGAAGCAAAGCAGCTGTTTGCTGTCACTTATGTAATCTCTCTAAGACTGCCTCTCCCTCCACCCAGTCCAACCACAGCCACAGCCTCTTCAGCCCCCTGGCTTATGTCTTCATTTCCAACATGTGTGAAGTGAATGAAAGTAGCTTTATTACTGCACCCTTACAGTTTCTACCATTCACATTGGGGCTCTTCCGAATATGCCCTGTTAACACAGCATCCTTGGTGGTCAGAATGGTTGATCATGTTTCATCACACTCAGTAAATAGGTGGAGTCTGCCTACACTCCATACCTTGCCTCCTATTTGTCTATATCTGCATATCTCTTGTGGAGAGTGCATCTCAGGGTCACTGTTAAGATTTGAAGATAACATCTTTTAGAACTAACTGACCTTTTTTTTTTTTTCCCATGTCTATGGCATGTCAGTCTTAGCCAGAGATTTGTCCTTCCTTTGACTAAACATACAGTTCACGGCAACCAACTGTTCTTTGTTGTTGTATTTTTTCCCTTATTATTGAAGGATAGTTCATGTTTATAAGAGAAGTTTTGTAAAAAGCAATTTAGCAAAAAGGAGATAGCCATACTCCTAACTCTGTATTTCAGAGTTAATACATTTATGATTTTCTTATGTTTTAAAAACTAGTATTAGAATTGTACTTATTTTGTTAATTGAAGTAAAACTCATGTAACAAAATTAACCATTTTGAAGTGAACAAATCAGTGACTTGTAGTACATTCAGAATGTTGTGCAACCTCCACCTCTATGTAGTTCTAAAACATATCACGCTAAAATACTCATCAAGCTGTTATTCCCCATTTCTCCTTCAACCCTATGGCCAGCATTCTGCTTTCTAGCTCCACGAGTTTACTTATACTAAGTATTTCATACACATGAAATTATACAATACATGATCATTTGTGTCTCCAGCTTCTTTCACATAGCATAATGTTTTTGAAATTCATCATGCTGTAACACACATCTGTATCTCATCCCTTTTTATGTCTGCATAATATTCCATGTGTGCATATACCGTAATGTATCCATTTATCCCTTTAAGAATATTTGGGTTGTTTGCACTTTTTGGCCATTGTGAAAAGTGCTTAATTCTTCTATAAATGTTTGGTAGAATTTACCAGTGAAGCCCTCTGGTCTTAAGACTTTTTTTTATTATGAGATCTTTGATTGCTAAGTCAATATTTTTACTTCTTTGTGTTTCTTCTTAAGTCAGATTTTGTGATTTGTGTGTTTCTGGATAGTTTGTATGGGTTTGGAAATTCATGTGTTTTATCTCGATTGGCTAGTATGTTGGCATAGAATTGTCCACACTACTTTCACTATCCCGTTTATTGCTATAGAGTCAGGAGCAGCGCTTTCACTTTTGTTTCTGATTTTAATTGTTTGCATCTTCTCTGTTTTACTTTTAATCAGTCTAGGTAAAGGTTTATAAATTTTATTATCTTTTTAAAGAACCCTCTTCTTTAAGAAAACCTGATTCTGCCACTTTTTGTCAGTTTGATAGCTTTTTCAGAGAGCGGGAATGGATCAGTTCTTTACTATCTGCCCTTTCCATGACATCACTCCCTCTACTTACTGTTTTTTAACCACTTTTAAATATAACAGTTAGCCTTAGTGGACATATTTCCTTTATGATCTGTTTGCTATGGTGCATTGAATTGACTTTGGTTCTTCCCTATTTAGGTGGTTTCTAATATTTTGTCTTTTATAAATAATATTGTGATGACCGTTCTTGTATAGAAATATTGATGCAAACTACATTTCTTTAGGGAAAATTTTCAGAAGTCAGATAAGAACTTTACAAAGTACCTATTTTAGCCACAGCATTCTGCTAGGTATAGTGTGAAAGATGTAAAAATGATTGACATGTACTCCCCTCCTTCCAGAGGTTTGCAATCAAGGAATTAAACTACAAACATTGTTCCTAAGGGAGGTAGAAATAATGCCATGTGATATCTTGATAATTGATCAGTGTAATTTGTACAAAGTAGAATTACCCGCTCTTAACTAATTTCTTGGGGTGGCAGTCCTCTGGCCCACTATGATGGCAATATTTTTTCTCTTGTGAATGTTACGGGTGAAGTTAGGGAAAGAGAACATTTGCTAGATTGTATGTACTTTCTGTTTTATTTCTCCCCTCAGTGCAGTGTCACTTGTGGACAGGGGTACCAGCTAAGAGCAGTGAAATGCATCATTGGCACTTACATGTCAGTGGTGGATGACAACGACTGCAATGCCGCGACGAGACCAACTGACACCCAGGTAAGGTGCCTTTGTCAAAATCAGTTACTGACCTTGGGCACTAAGATGCCAAAACTTCCCAGGAGCTCAGTCAAAACAGAAGTCCTTTCATAGGTAAGTATGTAGGTAGAGGAAACAGTAGATTAACTAAATTGTTCTGGATTTACTTATGTGTTATATTCTGGATCTAATTTTTTGATGTAGTACTTTTGTCTTCTATATTTCTTTGAATTGTATGTAGATTTTGATTCTGATTCTGAATTATATGTAGATTCTTAATTCTGATTCTTCCTAGGTGGTGAAGACTGACTCTTTGTGCTGGTTTTCTTGAAGTCAGATTTTTTTTTTTTTAATAATTCCAGTGTCAGTCAGTTAAGTAACTCAGTCGTGTCCGACTCTTTGCAACCCCATGAATTGCAGCACGCCAGGCCTCCCTGTCCATCACCAACTCCCGGAATTCACCCAAACTCATGTGCATTGAGTCGGTGATGCCATCCAGCCACCTCATCCTCTGTCGTCTGCTTCTTCTCCTGCCCTCAATCCCTCCCAGCATCAGAGTCTTTACCAGTGAGTCAACTCTTTGCATGAGGTGGCCAAAGTATTGGCGTTTCAGCCTCAGTATCAGTCCTTCCAATGAATACTCAGGACTGGTCTCCTTTAGGATGGACTGGTAGGATCTCCTTGCAGTCCAAGGGACTCGCAAGAGTCTTCTCCAACACCACAGTTCAAAAGCATCAATTCTTGGGCGCTCAGCTTTCTTCACAGTCCAACTCTCACATCCATACATGACCACTGGAAAAACCATAGCCTTGACTAGATGAACCTTTGTTGGCAAAGGAATGTCTCTGCTTTTGAATATGCTATCTAGGTTGATCATAACTTTCCTTCCAAGGAGTAAGCGTCTTTTAATTTCATGGCTGCAGTCACCATCTGCAGTGATTTTGGAGGGTTCCAAAAATCCAATGTAGGGTTCAGCAAATGGTATCATATGTTCAGGCTGCATGTGTTGGAGCTGTCTTGTTGCAGCTCACAAGTGATGGTTGGTAAATTTTCAGAAATTTTGCAAGCTGGTTGTTATATACTGCCATTATTGAAAATTGAAAATAAAAACCTATAATTAAATGGATAATATTAAAAATAGGTTGAAAAATATTCAGAGCTTATCACTTTCTAATTATCTTCCTATATTTTACTACTTTATTTCTTACTACTATGATTTACATTACATTTGTATGTATTTGCATGGTGAAAATACTGTATAATGGTGAACCATTGCACATCCTTTCCCAGTCTGTGTTCACTGATATTAATTTGTTAGGTTGACATTGGCCATAGTGAGAGTACTTATACCACAGAAATCAGCAAATGCTGTGAGTCAGAGTTTAATTGATTTTCATGTTGATTATTTTGGCTTAAAAGATGATGGAGCAAGTGTTCATAATGCAGACTCAACTTTAAACAGTCTTATTTCTGCAGCTATTATGTTGTGAAGAACACATACAAAAAAATTAAAGATATATCTTTCTGTTATTTGAAAATTATTGCCTGACTCAGCAAAGAAATTGTTCATGTCATTGGTGAATGAGTGAAGTTCTGACATACATCTTCATTGTTTCTCCTTCACAGTACTCAGTTGTAAGCAAAATATCAGCTAACATTCATGTCAGAACTACTCTGGTCTAGCAATGACAGCCATAGTTTGGCACTAGATTCAAGAGTTCAGCAAAAATCAACAAAAATAATCTGTAAGAATTAATTGGCTCTATGGAATTTGATGAAAGTGAAAGTGGAGAGTGAAAAAGTTGGCTTAAAGCTCAACATTCAGAAAACGAAGATCATGGCATCAGGTCCCACCACTTCATGGGAAATAGATGGGGAAACAGTGGAAACAGTGTCAGACTTTATTTTTCTGGGCTCCAAAATCACTACAGATGGTGACTGCAGCCATGAAATTAAAAGATGCTTACTCCTTGGAAGGAAAGTTATGACCAACCTAGATAGCATATTCAAAAGCAGAGACATTCCTTTGCCAACAAAGGTTCGTCTAGTCAAGGCTATGGTTTTTCCAGTGGTCATGTATGGATGTGAAAGTTGGACTGTGAAGAAGGCTGAGCGCCGAAGAATTGATGCCTTTGAACTGTCGTGTTGGAGAAGACTCTTGCGAGTCCCTTGGACTGCAAGGAGATCCAACCAGTCCATTCTGAAGGAGATCAGCCCTGGGATTTCTTTGGAAGGAATGATGCTAAAGCTGAAACTCCAGTACTTTGGCCACCTCACACAAAGAGTTGACTCATTGGAAAGGACTCTGATGCTGTGAGGGATTGGGGGCAAGAGGAGAAGGGGACGACAGAGGATGAGATGGCTGGATGGCATCACTGACTCGATGGGCATTTGTCTCAGTGAACTCCGGGAGTTGGTGATGGACAGGGAGGCCTGGCATGCTGCGATTCATGGGGTTGCAAACAGTCGGACACGACTGAGCGAGTGATCTGATCTGATCTGATGGAATTTAAAATGTAAAATTTTATATCTTATTACTGTTTGTAAACTTTATGCTACACATTATTTATATCAGAAAAAACTTATAATAAGCATATATATACAAATATATATACACACACATACCTGTATCTATAAACACACCTTGTTTCTCAAGAGATCTAGCTGATACTCATTCACCAGTATACTGTTCAATGTGGACCTCGATTCTGGCATCATTTATATGAAGAGAGTATGTCATGAAAAATGGGTTTTCACATCAGCTTTGCTAATTGCAGAAGATAGGATTTGAACCCACACTATGCCCAGAACTCATGCTCTGAGGCCCCATCTGGCAGGTGTACTGCCTCGCTCTGAGACCCTCACTCTGCTACTTTGCAGCTTGGGTCGTTGATGGATGAAGAGTCTCAAAAGGAAACGAGTATGGCAGTGTAGTTCATGTTGTCATCACTGATCAATTAACCAAACACCACATATGACTTGTGTCATTCTTAGTTTTATTTATTGAAATGCTCCAGTTCAGTGCATGTTAACTGGGAAGTATTAGCTGTGACATCTGAACAATCAAGAAATGAGGTCTTAGCAACTTCCTTAGAAATTCACAAAGTATATTTCTAAGTTATTCATTAATATTCATGAACTGACTATAGGGAAGCTTCTGCATTTGTAGCATGTGAATAAATTCTTCACTGTGCCAAGTTCCCTATGCCTTTCTTTGGACCCAGGCAGAGGCATCGGCAAGGTCTGGAGCCAGATAACAGAATTTCCTGTTAGGTCTGTAAGCTTCCTAAAGTCACTTCAGCCCCAAGCCTCTAGCACTTTGCACTGTGCCCAAGGCTTCCTGGGAATTTAATGGGTATGCATTTAATCAAAGAACATTTGATAACCACTGATGCTTGGAATGATAGTGATCAGGTGTGGACTTTCATTTTCCCAATTGTAAATCTGGGAATATTATCTATGCATGGATAACCTCAATCCATTATAGGAATTTCCTCTGATTGAGGGGTGTGATACAAATTCTAGGCTTTGGGATATCGAACACACCTCTTATAGCTAGATTTGACCTTCTTCAGGGCTTCAGGAGGTATCTTCAGATACACTTGGAAAGCATATTCATGGCTAGCAAAATCTGACTAGGAAACAAAATGTAGGAACAGAATTTGGCATTCAGAATTTGTTTTTAAGTAACAATAATTTTAAAAGGGCATATTGCTTTTTCATAAATTATAATATTTTTATATTATATATATATAATATATATATATATATATAAATTTATAATATTTTTATTCACACAAATAGTTAAATAAATACGGTTTTGAAAATCATGAAGTTGGGAGTTCCCTGGTTGTCCAGTGGTTAAGACTTACTGCTTCCACTGCAGGGGGTACAAGTTCAGTCTCTGGTTGGGAAACTAAAATTGCAAGTGGCATGGGGCATGGCCAAAAAAAAAAAAGAAAGAAAATCATGAAGTAAACTCCTGCTCCGTATTAAGGCACACACAAAGGGACTCAGATTATATCCCATTTTACAGTTGAATTTGTAGTTGGAACTGAGAGATGTCATGTGAAAATAAAAGTGTTAGTCACTCAGTCTTGCCCGACTCTTTGCAACTCCATGGACTGTAACCCACCAAGTTTCTCTGTCCATGGAATTCTCCAGGCAAGAATACCCACTCCAGGCAAGAATACCAAGAATGGAGTGGGTTGCCATTCCCTTCTCCAGGGGATCTTCCTGACCCGGAGTTGAATCCAGTTTTCCCACATTGCAGGTGGATTCTTTACTGTCTGAGCCACTAGGGAAGCCCAAGATATCCTGTGACTTGTCATGTGACTTGCCCCAAATCACACTGAAGCCTGAGATCTTAGAATTATCAGTCCTTATATTCGTATGTGCTGTGGCTGAAAGGTAACTTTGGCTCTTTCTTCCCATCCTCCTCTAGGACTGTGAATTGCCATCTTGTCAGCCTCCCCCAGCTGCCCCGGAAGCAAGGAGAAGCACACACAGCGCGCCAAGGACCCAGTGGCGATTTGGGTCCTGGACTCCAGTAAGAAGCACAATGGAAGAAGTGGAGAGGGTGGAAGGAGAGGCAGATGCTCTCTGACATGACTTAGGAAGTAGGTCGCTATCCAGTGAATGACCCTTTCAAATAACCTTTCTGCATTATTTCACCCCAACACCCAGTGCTCAGCCACTTGTGGAAAAGGTACCCGGATGAGATATGTCAGCTGTCGGGATGAGGACGGCTCTGTGGCTGATGACAGTGCCTGTGCGACCCTGCCTAGACCAGTGGCAAAGGAGGAATGTTCTGTGACTCCCTGTGGGCAATGGAAGGCTCTGGACTGGAACCCTGTAAGCAAGTGAATTCTTTGGAATTGGGAGAGGACTGGGGGAGCCATAAGAAGGATGACCCATGACTAGTCATGGGTCAAGAAGGTCAATCAGTACTATTTTAGAATTGGACTTTGGTTTGTGAGTTATTTTTCTCCATGTATGTGCAGCTGGTATGAATCGTAGCCAGATGTGCAAGAAGTGCACATTTCTTCAAAATGTGTAAATTAACTTACAGTCTACTTAAGCCCACATCCTGTTGGGCTGATTGAAAAATGCAGTTTTAATTGAGCCAAGCCACATTAGAATGTAATAGGCTTGTGTAGTGCCAGAAGTGGCAGGGAGAAGTAGGGGAGGAAAGGGGAGCCTCAGCTTGAATCTGGGTGCCTCCTGCATCCTATGGTTCCCTGAAGTCCTGTGCCTCTGCTTCCCTGCCAAGAGTAAGAAGTGGGAATCCTCAGCTAACGCTATGGATTCTCCTGTGCACACTGAGAATCACCTGTGGACTTTTATAAAAATAGAAAAAGCCTTTGTCTTCAGGTAGCTGCTGCTTTCTGCCTTGTAAAAAGCTTCTGAGTCCAGGAAATCCAAAGCTCAGGATAGGTAAAGAGAATGGAGGTGAATATCTCAATAAACACCATTAATACATATGTGAAATCTGAAAGAAAATCCAAATCTGTGAAAATCCAAATCTTTGGATCCAGAGAAAGCTGTGTAAACATCCAGACCTTGATGTTAACTGGCTGCATGACCTTGAGCAGTCTGGTGTAAATCCTTGAACTTCAGTTTCTTCTGCTCTTAAAAGAGGCAAAAAAGAATAGCTTATAATATAGATTATAAGGATTGTTTGAGAGTCTATCTGTTAAATGCTTAGAATGAAGAAGGTGCTCAGTTGTAGATAACCTCACTCTCATGCCCTGAGCTTCCAAACATACATACACAGATGTCTATCACATCCATCAGTCTACTCACCAGGTATTTGTAAAACTTACTAAGAAAGGGCTGCTGCTGCTGCTAAGTCGCTTTAGTCGTGTCCGACTCTGTGCGACCCCATAGATGGCAGCCCACCAGGCTCTGCCATCCCTGGGATTCTCCAGGCAAGAACACTGGAGTGGGTTGCCATTTTCTTCTCCAGTGCATGAAAGTAAAAAGTGAAAGTGAAGTCGCTCAGTCGTGTCCGACTCTTAGCGACCCCATGGACTGCAGCCCACCAGGCTCCTCCATCCATGGGATTTTCCAGGCAAGAGTACTGGAGTGGGTTCCTATTGCCTTCTCCAAGAAAGGGCAGTGACTGACAAATAAGAAAGTCCTTGCCTTTATGAAGATCATGACAGTGGCAATTCCAGTCAATGAGCAAATAATGATATAAATATATGATACAGCACCAGATACTGATAAGTACTAGAAAAAAGGTCAAACACAGTGATGGCGGAGAGAAGGAGATGATGTGCTTTTAGACAAGGTAGTCAGAAAAGTCCCCACATTGCACTGGCCAGCACTTGCATGAAGTGAAGCAGTGAGCCACATGGATATCTGTGTTGTGCAACGGAAAGTAGAGTAGTTGCAAAGACCCTGAGATTGGGATGTTCTTGGCCTAGTCAAAAAACATCCATAAGGTCAGTGGGGCTGAAGTGCAGTGTATAGAGAATAAAAAGAGATGTGTCAAAAAGGTAGCCAGTGACCACATCATGAAGGGCCTACCAGGTCCAGGAAAGGACTCTGGACATGACTCACAGTGAATTGGGCAGTCACTAGATGAATGACATGATCTGAGTTTTGTTCGCAAGGGTCATGGTTTATGATATGGTTAACATATCTGTGGATAACAGACTTGGATTGTGGGTGAAGGCATCAAGATTACAAATAGGTCCCCAGCTGAAAGGCCACTGCAGTAGTCCTGGCAGGGGAAAGAAGGTGGTGGCCTGGACCAGGGAGGCAATGGCAGAGATGATGGGAAGTGGCTGATTGGGGGTGTATTTTGAATATACACAACAGGCATTCTCCATGAAATGGCCTTGTGGTGGGAAGAAAAGGGGAGAGAATGGAATGTGAAAAGTGGAAGTGTTAGTCACTCAGTCATGTCTGACTCTTTGTAACTCCATGGACTGCAGCCCTCTAGGCTCCTCTCTTCATGGGATTCTCCAGGCAAGAATACTGGAGTGGGTAGCCATTCCCTTCCCCAGGTGACCCTCCCGACCCAGGGATGAAAACCGGGTCTCCCACAGTGCAGGCAGATTCTTTACCATCTGAGCCACCAGGATATATGCCAGGTTTTTTGGCCTGAGCAACTGGCTGAATATCCTTTCTCTTTCCCTTTCTGAATATCCAATGTAGTGCTCCGTGACATGTGGGCAAGGTAGGACGACCCGGCAAGTAGTCTGTGTCAACTACAGTGACCACGTGATCGATCAAAGTGAGTGCGACCCAGATTATATCCCAGAAACTGACCAGGACTGTTCCATGTCACCATGCCCTCAGTGGACCCCAGACACAGACCTTTCTCAGAACCCTTTCCTGAATGAGGACTATCACCCCAGGAGCATCAGCCCTAGCCGCACCCACGTGCTCGGAGGAAATCAGTGGAGGACAGGCCCCTGGGGAGCGGTGAGTATTCCCTCAAGTCTTTCTCGAATTTGCCTTCTTCTCTTTCACTTGATATAATGCTCAGAGAGAAGCAGACTAGAAACACCTCTGGAACATTTTTATCTCAGGAGGGATTGATGTGCACTTTTCATTTGTTGGGGTTAATTGTAGTCCCGGAAGGGGTGTCACTTGAGACTCTAAGCTACCTTAACCTCTAACCAGGTGGAGCAGGGGGTGTCACTGCTGGGTGACTTGATCAGGCAGCTTCCTAGAAGGTACTGTGAAGGCCATGATGATTGATCCTGGAGCTGGCAGACGGCTCCTCCTTACCTGAAGGAAAATTCAAAGGGCAGAAGAACTTTTCTGAAAGGAAATTTTTAATGAAAGTCATTTTCCTTCTTGCTATTTTCCAGATGAGTGCAGTCTTAAAGTGGCACAATTGCTATGCCATTTGTAGTAGCGGATTAGGAGAGAAACACTCAGCCGGGTAAAATCTGTGCTTAGAGGAAAAATACCATTAACTCAATGGTTAACTGCAAAGGCTTTGAGAGAAGTTGCCTCTGTTTGATCCAAGGACTTGCACTTTCCAATTTTAGGGTCTTCAGCTGGTCCCCTTTCCAATGTGAGCCTGTTTCATCATCGCTAAAACAAAGTTAATGATAGTGGTGACTTTGTTGGGTTGTTGTATTAAGAATTAAATCAAGCAATGCAAATACTGTTTCACACTCTCCCAGCCATAGAGTGAAAATTAAATGTTGATGATTATTGTTATCATTATCTTTATCCTTCAAACTAGGAAGAACTTGATAAATAGTATTTAACATTCAAAGGAAAAATATGCTCTCAAAAGTTCTAGAAATTTTTACTGAATAGTTTTCCAAAAAATAATTATATTCTGGAATACTGGACATGTCTAAAGGAGCTACAGGAAGGGTAGGGCAGCAGGAGATCCTGGGGAAGGTTTGGGGAGTTTGGTGTTTATTAATCTCTCATGAAGTCTTCTTTTTAATTGTTTATTATTTGTTTCCTTCTAGTACTGCTAACCGTGTTTAATTATTTCTGGACTAAAAAGCTTTAGAAGGAACCGGTCAGTTTTCCACCATGGTTATGTTTCAATGAATTAGGCTTACTTTCCTGTGATGTTGATGGCCCTTATGGGTTTTATACACTGGACCTCTTGATTATAAGCAGAACATCTGCCCAGGACCTTCACCACCTCATTCTCCTCCCTTACTTTGCACTTTGAAGCTTCTTTTGGCTGGGTTAGAAGAAATTTGGGTTCTACGAAATTAAAGAGTGATCAAGCGAGGTCATCACTGAGTGTCCCATGATTTTTCTAGTTGAAAAAATTCACAGCTCAAACATGTGTATTCTAATGATAAAATTAGAACTTAAAAAAAAATTGAAAGCTATTCTTATTTAGGACTACATTTGTGGATAATGCATTCCTTTAAGATTGAATGATTCTGCCCTTGGGCAGAGTTCCCAATTAAGGAGGATTAAGTAACCTTTTTGCAGCAATGGGCAATACCATTCTTCTCCTCATTGTGCCTGTTTTTTGTTTGGGGATTTTTTTTTTTTTTTTTTCTAAGTTAAGTGAGGCTGAAGGTGGATGATGAGATTTTTCAGCTCTTGCTTGACGTGCCTGACTTACTCCCAGGAGTGTGTGGCATGCGTATACATCTCTTCGTGGTTTGGGATGCTTGATTCTTCCTGCCTGCAACAGCAGGAAAGGCAGCAGAGAATTATGAACACTAGAGAATGGGAATCTAGCATTTTCAGTAGATTCTGGAATCAGAACTTCATTTTCCAGATGTGTTTGTGTAAACTCAAACCTTCTATGAGATTTTCAGTGTTAGCGACTAGGGGTCTCTGGTTGCAAGCAAAAGAAAAGGAACTGGTTCTTTTAAGGGAAAGCAAAACTGTTCATTTAGCCCCAGTAGAGACTGAGCCCAGAGCATCCTCAGGGATCTCATTGAGGGTTGGTAAATTTCTTCTGCAAAGGGCCAGATAATATCTTCAGCCGTGTGGACCATACAGTCTCTGTTGCAACTAACAGACTCTGCTGTCTTAGCACAAAAGCAGGCATAGACAAAATGTAAACAAGTGGACATGGCTGTGTTCCCACAAAGCTTTAGTTATAAATGCAGCTGGCAGGCTGGATTTGGCCCCGGGGCTGTGGTTTGCCAGTCTAGATGGAGCAATATCTATAAGATCATTTCTTTAAGAAGTGTCTATATTAATGAACCCTTTTCACTCTGAACCACCCTTGGGTTGCTCTGCTCAGGATTCAAATTCCCAGGAAAGTCTGATTGGCTCAGCCAGTTCTACTTACTCCTTGATCAGGAAAGTGTAGAACTTCTTAAAAGATAGTCCCACTGGGACTTCCCTGGTAGTCCAGTGATTGAAACTCCGCACTTCCACTACAGGGGCACAGGTTTGATCCCTGGTCAGGGAACTAAGATCCTGCATATGGCATGGCATGGCCCCCCAAAAATACAGTCCCACTAAGGTGAGGTCCATTGATGGATTTCTTAAAGGAAAATCCAGCCTGCCAGATATCAATGGGAAATATACGAGGCAGGTTAAAAAAAACAAACAAACAGATGTCCATCATCTCTTGTTTCCCTAATGGCCATTCTCTCTTGTTTTGTAGAGTGTCAATGATACATACAGGGTTTGTTCAAAGGAATGTTTACCTAGGAAAATATGTTGTCTAAAGAGGATAGGAAAATTGTTAACAAAAGTAGTCCAGAGTGAAATTCTGCAACATGGGAATGGAATGAAGAATCCCTATTAATTAAAAAAAAAAAAAATGTGGCAAAATTGGACCTGGAGAAAGATCATGTACAATATTTCACCTTGATATGGGAGTATAAAGACCCTGGCTGACCCTGGGTCTAGAATGGTACAGTGCGAGTTCTAGACTGTGCTGGGCAATTGCTTGGCCCCCAGCTGAGCTCTGTCTCTGGTCAGATTCTCTGTAGGAAGCATTGGACTGGTCACTGGGCAGCCAATGCATTAAGTTGACCCTGGATCCGTTGTCCTTTCTTGCTCCACTCAGCCATACTGAAGGGAGGATAGCCTGTGGTTTATGAAACTATTCCTTCCAGAAACTGTAATCATGTGACCAGCACTGTGGAACCTACTAGGGATACAAGTATGATATTGAAGTTCTGAGGAGACTTATAATTTTATTGGGGACAATAACACAGGTGAGATAATAAACAAATGAATCAAGATTTTATTATCAAAGGAAAAATCCAAGGGCCAAAATATATATTCCAAATCTCTTTATACTATTGAAGGTCCTTCCTAAGATTTCAAATTCTTGGCCTCAAACAAAGCCAATTAATAGTTCTCTGTGTTTCTTGTGTACTAAGCTGTTTAAAAGTAGAAAACAAGTATTTTTAAGTTTAGAGTAAGTATAACAGAACCCTCAGAGAATAGAGGTGGGATTTTGTTAAATCAAAAATCTCCTAAATAATTGCTCAGACAGAACTAATAAATCTATTATCCTGCTCTGCATTTAAAAAATTAAGCTCAGTATATTTGAAAGTCATTCATAATTTTACCAACATTGGCAGGGAAATTGAACTGAAGTCCAGTACAATAAGTAAAAAACTTCTTCACATCTTTATATAGAAGGTGACCAGCAACGAGCAGTATTTATAGTTATTTTTAAATAACACTAGTTTGAGCTGGAGTTTGATAGCACCTATCAACCATTGGAACCTGGAACTCAAAACTGTTGCAAATACAGTTTGAGACTTGATAAGTTGTGAGAATTACACTGCTTAGAGGACTTGATGGGTTTTTTGACAGGCAAACAGATTTTACAAGTTAAGGGTCAGAGTGAAGGAAACTAGCAAACACATCGGGTTTCAAAAGATAAGGAAAAAATGGAAAGAGGGAAAAAAAAAAACACTCAAGATGCAGATAAATAAGAGAGCTATGAGAAGCTTGTGTGGGAAATAAGCTGAAGGCTGAACATAATTCTGTGACAACCATGAGAGACATGGCTGGGCTCATGCACCTGAAGAGAAGTTTGTCAATATGGAATTCAAGTTCATTGGGGAATAAGAATAAAGAAGAAAAACAAATCTCGCTACATTAGCTATGAAAGTAGAGGCTTTTGTGAAGGGAGAGAAGGGAATGTTAGCTGCAAGGAAATGATATGTAAGTGACATTCCATGATGCTTTCCTTGGATAATTGAAGGAATTAGTATAGAAGCTTAATTTCAACAACTGGCAATTCCTTAAGCAAGTGATTTGACCCCTGTGTTGAAAGGGAGGTTAAATGTTGGTTCTAAGTAAGTGCTAGCAGTTTTGAAAAGAAAAAGAATTTCCCAGTAGACTGTGGTGTCAGTCAGTACGCCTGCACCTCTCAGAGTTGCAGAGGATGAATCGGATTGCTCTGGAAATCACAAGACATGATCACTCATTAGGCAGTTGCTAAACACCTACTGAGACCTAACATGCACAAGGGGGAAGTGGTGTTTCTGCCCTCCAAATATTGCTAAGACCTGAACATTAAGCAGCTGCATGGAAGGGAGACGCTCAGGATTGCATTCTGTCCATTGTGGACAACTTGAGAGTGGTTCTGCCATATTTGTCTCTGACCCTTGAGCCAGCTGCTTTCTGGGTCCTCGAGGTGGAGCCTGAGGTGCTGACCAATGTCTGCTGTGTTCAGTGTTCCAGTACCTGTGCTGGTGGGTCCCAGCGGCGTGTTGTTGTGTGTCAGGATGAGAACGGATACACTGCCAACGACTGCGTGGAGAGAATCAAACCTGATGAGCACAGAGCCTGCGAATCTGGCCCTTGCCCTCAGTGGGCTTATGGCAGCTGGGGAGAGGTGAGCGCAAACTCCACTTATACATCCTTTGGGAAAAAAACAAATACCAAACAGTGCTGTTGTTCATAGTTTATATGAAGGAAGAAGAACTGGCTCTAGTTAAAGCTTCTTGATTTCAGATTAACTAGGAGAGCTATCTTAATTATGGACTATTTTCAAAGTGCATTTATTACCATATAGAAATGGCTTGACTACATA
Organism: Bos grunniens; assembly: GCF_055505025.1. Taxonomy (NCBI): domain Eukaryota; kingdom Metazoa; phylum Chordata; class Mammalia; order Artiodactyla; family Bovidae; genus Bos; species Bos grunniens. The sequence goes on from NC_141186.1 coordinate 37,239,799, forward strand.
GGAGAGATAAGTTAGGAAAGAATACAGATAATGTTAGTTTAAAATGTAAACCTCTGCTGATTAAAACATGGGTGCTTTTAAAGTGACTGGAAATGTGTGTTAAATTAATCAATGGAAGTTTTGCCATCTTCATAATTTGGGGGTGTTTGTGGTACACCATTGTTCTCATGGCATTGTGTCTCCCAGTATTTCAAATTCGTAATGAACCAGCTGTTGTTCATCAGGGATTAGGAGCTGTTATTCTTGTCAGAGGTGATGCATTGTAATCATAGAAGTGAATAATTAGCTGTATAGTCTCAAATAATGAAATTCTTCAGCTCTTAACCTTTTAAGAATTGCTTGCTATGAAAATAGAGACACAGGTGTAGAGAACAAATGAATGGATACCAAGGGGGAGTGGGGAGGAAGAATTGGGAGATTGGGATTGACGTGTATACACTACTATGTATAAAATAGATAGCTAATGAGAACCTACTGTAGAGCACAGGGAACTCTACTCAGTGCTCTATAATGACCTAAATAGGAAGGAAATCCAAAAAAGAGGGGATATATGTAAACATATAACTGATTCATTCCATTGTACAACAGAAACTAACACAAAAGCTACTGCTTTTGACTACTAATTGTAAAGCAGCTACATGCCAATACAAATTAATAATAATAAAAAAAGGACTGTCAGCTATGATTGATGAAAGGCCGTAGAATATTTGGAGCAGACAAAACTGGGCCCCCGTCCCAGCCCTGGCTCTTACAAGCTTTGTGGCTTTGACAAATAATATAACTTTGCCAAATATCTGTATTCTCATCTGTACATGAGAATAAATAATGGCACCCACTTCATAATATTCATGCTATATGAGATAGTGCGCATCAAAACCTAGCCTGTAGCCTTCAATCATAGTTAGCTGCTATTATAATAATGATAATCAGTATTATTACTACTAATAATAATTATCATTAGTATGACTATATTATTGAATGGGGTTTTAAGCCACTATCATGTGTAGGACTTAGATGTTTTTTGTTTTGTATTTAATTAAAGAGTATATATTTCTACTCTTGAATCTACAGGGAGAGCACATACTTAGAGTTTGTCGAGTTGTTCTATCTTGACTATAAAATTTATAAAATAAAACACAAGGATTAACATCATGGAGGCCCCCTATGCCCACCAAGAGGGGAACAGAGACACATGAGATGGAAGGGCATGTTAGTCTACACCCCTGGCTGATCGAAGTCCCGTGTCCACATTTCATGCTTTCATTCAAGTAACCTAGTAGTCATAGGCACTCATAACAGAGTTTTGTTAACTTTTGTTGATAGTACGTCGTTCTGGAGGGCTTTGCTGAAAGAACGGAAAGGGAAGTCAGGTTTGGAGACGCATATATTGTGGGTTTCCTGAAACTCCTCATAAAGCTCTGTCCCATGGGGCCTGTGCGTAAGCTTCTGTAATTGGATTAAAGCCAGGAGAGTACACGCATTTGCTGGGATGCTGGCTGTCAGCACAGACCAGATCATTCCAAATTCCATGGGAGATCTGGCCTTGACACAGCAGGGGAACAGTCAGTGTTCCTGGATGTGAGCTCCATGGTACTGTCCAAGAAATACAACTTGTTCCTGCCTCAGAAGCATGGGTCCAGCCAACAGTCAGAACTGTATCCATCATTCCCACCACACTGTTGACTCATCCTGGGGGAATGCCGTCATTATCCTCAGATTCAGAGATAGCATAAAATATTTGGACGTCAGAAAGGTCTACGGAGACTGGAGTCACAGAATAGCCAAGAGGTTGGTGACAACTTCCTAGAGGTTGCCAGAAAAGAGACCAGCTCAGTCATTATATCCTTGATTTGGTACTAAGTGGTTTTTAGATTTTTATCTGTTTCTTTGATTTGGGTTTTTAATACCTGAAAGAAAAGGCTGTAATCTTATCCTGGACACCTGCTGCTGAATTGACCTTAATCAAGTTATGCTCTCTTAAACTCAGTTGCCACATATAATTACACTCTCCTCTTGATGAGATAACATATATATAAGCATTTAGTACAGATGAAGAGCAAATGCTTAATAAACAATAGCTACCATGAAAGGGGGCTTCCCTGGTGTCTCAGATGGTAAAGAATCTGCCCACAATGTGGGAGACCCAGGTTCAAACTCTGGGTCGGGAGGATCCCTGGAGAAGGGAGTGGATGCCCATTTCAGTATTCTTGCCTGGAAATCGCATGGACTGAAGAGCCTGACAGGCTACAGTCCATGGGGTCACAAAGAGTCGGACACAACTGAGTGACTGACACACACACACACATCATGAAAGGACAGGACTCCAGTCTGCTGTATGTATTACTTTTGTTAATTGAGCTTCATTCTGCCTATAGGCTTATCTTGCCTGGTGCCATAGTCTATCTTGGCTAAAACATTTTTCTCATGGGGAAAGAAAATTTGCCACTGGCTGTTCAGACAGAATAACTGCAGCCTTCCTTTCTCTCCTTTCAGTGTACTAAGCTGTGTGGTGGAGGCTTGAGAACAAGGCTGGTTGTCTGTCAGAGGCCCAGCGGGGAACGATTTCCGGATCTGAGCTGTGAAATTCTTGACAAGCCTCCAGATCGAGAGCAGTGTAACACACACGCTTGTCCTCAAGATGCTGCCTGGAGTGCTGGCCCTTGGAGTTCGGTACGGCCCTAACTATTCATGTTTGCTAACTAAAACTAACACTCCAATTCCAAGGTGCTCTGGGTCACTCCTTTGAGACAGATTGTCCTCCTCACAAGGGCATCCCTGGAACTGTACTATACACAGTCTGTTCTTTGCTTCATATTGACATTCAACAAAATTCATTTTTTTAAATGATATTGCCAAAGTGACTTTACAGGATACATGTACCTCATACAGGCCTTTTGCCAATGCCAAAAGGTAGCATCCTTTCCTAGAACTAGACTATATATGTTTGTGTGTATTTTTCTTTTTTTAAGAAACTCCGTGCCATTTTTAAACTCCAAAGTGATTTAAGCAGACAACTCAGAAGCAGATATTCTTTCCTTTTCTAAGCTGGTGGTATTGACTTTGGCGGGAAGATACCTGCTTATTGAGGCCAAAGCAATTTTTGATTCAGTGACTATACTTTGCCTGTGTGACTCGGGTACAGCTCTCAACACAATCACCAAAAAGGCTGTGCCCATAAAATCAAGTGAAATCATTTGGAAAATTCCAAAGACAAACAGTGGACTCAGTGACCTGATGCCATTCGAGGCATCTAAAATGTTCCCTCTTCTATCAAGACACAAAGCCCGTTTGAGACCGGTTTTTCCTCTGGTCCTAGGCTTCCTTTGTCATCTGCTTTTAAACACCATTGGGAGACAGATTTGGCTCTATAAATACTATGCAAACTTCTGGCGCAAATCTTGGCAAACAGAAGATCAGCTGTGTCAAAACAATACTGTGGCTAAATGGTGCCACAGGTATGGAGCCATTAGGGTTGTTTCATGTAAATAGAGTAAACTTTCCTGTGAATGCATTAATTGCACTGAAGCTGAATTAATATTATGTGAATTCATATCCAAAAGCCTTTTTTTGTTCTATAGGGTTCTGAGAAAAAACCTTAACCATTCCTGAAAGCAACTAAAGAGCAGATTAACTGATCTGACATGGCTACTAATCTGTTGATACTTCTAAGGGTCAAAGATTTCAAGGTTGGAGATTGTATCTATAAGTAGAATACTAGCTGCGTAACTACTGTACTCTGTGTTAAGTAGAAATCTAGAAGAATTAGCGCATTATCTCAAGTAGTACTATTTATCTGGGCTGTAAGGATTTTATCAAGGGCAGTTCAGATGTATTGTTCACCCAGAGTATTTTGTTTGCAATACTGGCACTCTCCCTAAATGAACGTTTCGAAAAAGATCAGAAATAACCTTAGAATGTCAAGAGCATCTTCTGACATTCCAGCTTCCCTAAGTCACCTGTTACATATTATTTTTCATGAAATTTTCCCTCTTGAGCCCATTATAGTTCATCTTTTCACTCAGCCAACACCAACACCACACTTTAGTATATATCAAAATATATAGTAGCTCTCCAAAAAGTTTTCTTTAATATTCACCAAAAAGCATCTCCTAACCCTCAGAATATGTGTGTATATATAATATAATAATATATTATTATTACACATTATATATTGTATATAGTATATATACAATATATTATATCATATATATATATTAGTTACCATGGCATTCTCTTTCTTGAACACTTTCTAAACACAGTTTAATTTCTTTTACACTGGATCACCACCCTCTCACATAGATACTTTAAGAGTTTAAATGCTTAAATTTTAAAACATGATCTTCTAAATAATTTAACTAAAGACTTTAAGTTTTTCTTATTATAGTTCTTGTTCTTGGGGCTGCACATAGTTTTCTCCAACACACAGCGAAAAGGAGAGAGAGATTCTAAATGCTCTGTAATGCACCAAAGCAAATATGTGGATTTTGAAAATGCTTTTGCTGCCTATATGATTTTAGCACTTCCTTTATAAAGTAATCATTATTCAGATGTATATTCAAATGCCTCTGCAGCATGGGAGCAAGGCCACTTTTACAAGGCTTTTCATGGTGATTTTTGAAAATCAACTAAATCAAAAGCATTTTATTTAAATAGATCCATTTGTAATATATGACTTAAATTATGCAAGGGCAGCCTTTCCGATTTTTATGGTAGGATTTGTATTTTACTTGTATGTTGATTTTTATGGATGCTTTGGTACCATTTCTTAGTAATTCTAAATTGAAGCATACCTCAGTGAACTGTGTTGATAGCCATAAGCCACTTCTATGGTGCTTCATCATTGTAACTGACAGTGACATTAACAACAAGAAAAACTATATTGGAGGTGCTAACATGTTGCTTTCAAGAGAAAGCAAACTAGATTTATTAGCGACCAAGGGTAGCCATTAGTCCCCCTGTGGCCGAGCTGCTTTCTTATCCCGAGTACCCCCACACAGGAGATAGTGTTGAGAAGCAACTACTGCTGTGTGAGTAGGTCTTTTCCAAGGTCGAAATAAAGATAGCTTAGTTCAACAATTGTTACTAAGGAACAACATTTAGGAAAGAAACTCCAAATGGCTGTTAGCACAGTTTCTAGACTCTAAAATGAAGCTTCTGTGAATGTAGGGTTTAAGTACCCATTTTAAGACTGTTAGTTCTGGCTCAAATCACCAGAGACTGAGAATCATGATTGTTGAAAACATCTTCCCTAGATTTTGTCTTTTCTGTCCTGTTTTGAATGCGTCCTTGCACTCTGACTTGGCAATGTTTTGTTTTTGAAATAAGGTTCTTAACACTGATTTGCCTATTGCATGCACACATCCTGTGGCTAGAGGGATGAATTGAAAAGAGAGCTGTCAAACTGTAGTGAGGAGTGGGTTAAAACTCTGTAGCATTCTAGAGTAAGCCACTTGGAGATAACAAAAGTTGAAAAGGTTGCTAATCTGTCCAAGATGGGCCTCTGGCTCTCCTTTTTTGCATTGCCCCATTGGCACTGGTGGTAAATAACCTGCCTGTCAATGCAGGAGACATAAAAGACCTGGGTTCAGTCCCTGGGTCAGGAAGATCCCCTGGAGGAGGGCATGGCAACCCACTCCAGTATTCTTGCCTGGGAAATCCCATGGACAGAGGAGCCTGGTGGGCTATAGTCCGTAGGATTGCAAAGAATCGGACCTGATTGAAGCGACTTACCACAAGTATATCTGCTTGCTGACTGCCTTGGAGGCCATGGTTTTCCTTAGGAGGAATTGCTTGTGTGAATTTTTCCTGACAAACTTAAAAGTGTTCTCTGAGCCTTGCTTTAGGTGCTCTGGAATAATGCCTGTCAACCTGAATAATGAGAATTTATGGGCTCACGAAGGAACTGTGCTTTTGTTTCTGCCTGGTCAATTTATGAATTTGTGTCTACCTCATTTTCATATGAAAGTTTGCAGCTTCTGTAGGTAGGTAGAGAAAATGTCTGACATCAGTGTTTTATCACCTCACTGCATCTATCTCTAGGAAAAATAAAGACTGTAAATATCACTACCATACTTTCTGAGTACAATTTTAAGCAGCCAAGCCTCGTGTTATCTGAATATTTTGAGGAGTACAGATTTCTATGTGTTTATATAATAAAGCATATTTATTTTTTCCATGTTATTTAATTTTATATACAATGTTTAAAAATCAGTGTTTATCAGCAGACTGTAAAGGCCGGTAGGCTGTGTGCTTAGAAATGCGTGTATATGTTTCCTTTGGTTTTAAAAAGACACTTTTTAATTTTGTAAATCTCTCCCAACCTGTTCTGTCTCTCTCCCAAATCTGAGTAACCATGTGGCAAGCTTTATGTAATTGGATAGTTTAAAATGTGTATTTTAAAGGGATACTTTAAAAAATATTTCTGAATTTGGAAATGATGCTTAGTGATATAAACAAAAATATAAGAGGCTTAATATTTTGTTGCTTTTTTTTTTCTTTTCTAATACTGTTGTCCTGATTCATTGAGTCTAAACTATGAAATATGTATGCTATTTATTTAATTTGTAGATAATGATAAGGCATAGCCAGAAGTCAAAACAAGTAATTAGGAGAAATGGTTCTGAACATGTCAGAGGAGCCAGGTACAGGGAAAAGCTCACCCTAATGCACACCAGTTTGATCATAACTTATTCTTTTTGTTCGGATAACTGTAAAAGACTTAGAACATTTGTCAATTTTGTGATTTGTTCACCTGCAATACATATCAGAAGCATTTCTCATTAAAGAAAAATAAAGAAAACAACCATAAACTTCTAAGTTTTAAGAGAACCTGTACTTTTCAAAACGTGATAAATCATAAAGATGACCTCAGATCTCTACTGATTCCACATTGTCCTACTGAGCTCCATTTTCGTGCAGTAGTTTCTTATGGTAATTGAAGGGGAAAGACCAAAATAAGGAACTCTCTATATGCATTTGAGGACTTCCCTGGTGGCTCAGAGGGTAAAGCGTCTGCCTTCAATGCAGGAGACCTGGGTTTGATCCCTGGGTGGGGAAGATCCCCTGGAGAAGGAAATGGCAACCCACTCCAGTATTCTTGCCTGGAAAACCCCATGGATGGAGAAGCCTGGTGGGCTACAGTCCATGGAGTCACAAAGAGTTGGACACTTTTGAGGGTTTGAGTTGGCATTTGAGGGTTTTTTTTTTTTTTTTTTTTTTAAGGAGGTGCTGTATAAGATAACATTTCCAAAGCAGAAGATGCTCGCTAGCGCTGACTCAGTATTTATTATGTACCAAATCAGGCTAAGGAAATTGGTGTCACATTTAGCCCCATGTGACCATGTTGAGAGAGGTGTTTTTATGAATCCATTTGAATGTGTGATAATCTATTGAGTACTTTAGTGATAAGACATTTTTTTGAAGAAGAAGAAGAAGGAAGGCTTTATCACTTGCAGCCAGTAAGGAGAACACCAGGGATCTTTTCCAAAGTAGTGTCTCCCAGTGTTAGTATGCTTGACTATATTAATCCTATTTATTTTGGTAGAAAGAAACAGGTCATGTTCAGAGTGAATTTTTTTTAGCTCCTGCTTATACTCAATAAAAGGATATTGCTGAAACTCACCCTCCATCTAAACTCAACATTTTTTAGCTAATATTGATGTTGTCCATTTGACTCCATCAATAGAAAATCTGAATTTATAACTCTTATTGGTAAATTCCCATAACCAGCAGCTCTGAACACTTCCAATAACTGACTGTGTTTAGGGAATGGCGAAACATCTCTCACTTTTATTTTTGAAATATCTAATATTAATAGCCAGATTCAGAAGATGATATAAAGATTTTGGCTACAAGGAATATCACATTAAATATGAATGCATTTTTTATAAAAATAAGAATCTTTTTACTAATGCAGACATATCTTAAACATTCTGCTAGTATCTTTTTTAAAAAGAAATAAGAAACACATTATTTGGCTCTATCAATATAGAGTATAGAAATAAGATAGTTTTTTAATGAAAACATTACAATATATGAAATTATAAAATTTATTTGAACTCAGAGTAGATTAAGACTCTATAAACCACTCATCTCACGTGTACTTAAAAACCGCAGAACACACTGTCCTTGCATCTGTTTTATTGGAGATAAAACTTAACTGGAGTTGTGTTTTTTTTTTTTTTTTTTTTTAGTATTTACAGTGATTGTATGCCTGTCAGAGATTCTGTTCCTGCTTTCTGAAAGCTGATATTTCATGACTGCTTGACAGATTTCTGTTTTTACAGTTTTAAAAAGTCCAAAGGTGGGGATGGGGGCAAGGGTAGAGAGACATTAGACCCTGAGGAGTGTAGCTCCTCCCCCTGACTCAGGTCAGGGAGTTGCCCTCCTGGAATGGACACAAATGGAAACTTTGGAATGTGGAGTGGGAGGTAGAGGCTGAGTCCAAGTCTAATTGGCTGGGAGGGAATCCTGATTATTAAACGTGGTTGAGGAAGATTTATTTTATGAGGAGGGAGTAAAAGACTACAGGTCATTCCTTCAAAAAAGAAGTCATTAATTTTTCAGCTAATACTTTTTATTTGCCTACTGTGGGGCTAGTCTCTTCTGGGATGCTGAGGATATAGCAATGCACAATCAGAGCTATTGATTCTACTGGGAAGAGAGAAAATTCGGTATTAAATGAAGTTGAACATGTAAAGAACTGACAATTTCTTCCTGACAGCCTCACTACAACCATAAAAATAAAAGTTGCTATTAGGATATATATGTGTGTGTGTGTGTTGTGTGCATGTGTATCTTCATGGTTGCTAATGATCTTTGTTCAATAAATATAAATTATTGATCTTGTCTTTCTTTTTAAATGTGCAATCGCCCAGTAAATTTTCAGTGATAAATGCTCACTTGCTGATGGCATGGAACATTTAAAAACCTTCTATCAGGAAGTATGTTTCTGTTCATCTTTTCATTAGAACCCAGACATGAGTTCAGGGGTCTAAGAGTCAGGATAAGTAGAGGGCCTGGCTTTCTGCCTCTCCCTGCAGGGGCCCACGAGCCTCCATACCAGCATGGGAAGTTGTGGCTGAGGGTGCATTTCCCCCTTTGTTAGGTACCAATAAAAAGATCTGAAATGTGTGGGTTGCCACACCGCCATCTTTGCTCCTTGCTGCTGTTGTTTCCTCTAAAGTGGGATTGTTTTCATGGATCGTTTTAATCACGACAAGACCCCTTTCCAGAAATGTATAAAATAGAGCATTGGCAGCCAAGAAAGGAGGAGGAAGTAGTATGGAAAACAATCCATATAGGCTGAACCTACAAAGTCACCATTCTTAGTGAGGCCTGCATCCCCTTGCTCTTATTAGAATGAAGTTATGCACTGGCCAAAACAGTCCAATAACTATCTATGATGATGGATATGTTCTCTTTCCAAATATTCTCTCTTCCATATTGCTTTCTAATATGGAAGCTACTAGCCACATGTGGCTAATATTAAGCACCTATTATGTGGCCAAGTACAATAGGGATAATGCATTTTTAAATTATATGTAACTTAATTACTCTAAATATAAACAGCACCTGTAACTGGTGTCTACTGTATTAGACAGGGCAACCTCAGGCAATTAGCAGTTAATATTCAGCTTGTCAAGGGGTAAGTAAACTTATACAAATAAATTGGGGAGAAAAACCCTGTGTCAGCATGTAATGGATCCCCTATGTAGAATGTCTTCCCATCTAGTGAGTACCATCCCCTTGTCCTTCTGTTTTGCACCTTTGGTTGAGAACACTTCAGCGGTTGTTCCCTGACAGCTGAACATTGAAAAAATAGGACAGTGAAAAGAGAGGCTTTTAGAATCAGCTATCTTCAGAATAGTAACTCCAGGGCCTCCATGTAAAAGCAGCTGTTAAAACAAACTCTCCTCTTGTGCATCTCATAGTTCAAGTTCATCGTGGCAGTAAGTTCAGTTAAGGAGAAAGAATGTTTATGTGTTCTGTGGGTCAAAAGGGCAAGGTTTGATTGGTGTTTTTAGGAGAAGGCAAAAACAGACAACACCAGGTAGCCACCTTGTAGAAGCTTGAATTCCAAGAGATCATGCTGTCTTTGAGAAGTTTCGGGAAGGCAGCTTTCATATTCACTGATACCTGTAGGTAAAGGTTGAGCAGATTAGGTTGACAGAGCTTTTTCAAAGACACTTTAGAAGAATAAGAGCTGAACCAAATGTCTCCTCCATCACTGTAATTGCCATCATTTACCTTCACCTCCCCAGTGTTAAGAAAACATTATAGTTTGTTTCCTGTTTATATCCCATACTGATGCCCGCAGAAATTAGAATGTAGGTAGCAACATTGGTTCTTTTCTAGTGATAAGATAGAGTTGTGGGTTTGTTGGGGTTATTTTTTCCCCCTTTAGGGCAACATCTGAAGTAAATGATAAACAATAAACATTCAGGTGGTCTGTATTTTTAGAAGCTCTTTTAAATTTATTATCCTTACACTTAGGTTGTCTCTGTACTAAATTGGGAAGTAAGTCAAAATAACTCTCCTCAGCCACCTTTTTTTGATGTATTTCAGAAAGTAGTGGAATGGATTGTTGCAGTTATCCACAAAAGAGCTGTTTTCCCCTCTTTTAGTTTTGTATGATGCATTTCCTCCCGTAATTATTGTGATGGTTTTGACTTTTTATTGTCACAATCACTTATCACTTACATATTCTGCGAGGAGTTATGCAAAGCAGTTCACTCCAATTATCAGATTTAATCTCTTCTACTTGATGAGCTTAGTACCATCAGAGAAGTTACCTAGTTGGTACTAGGTCACACTGGCTGAATGAGGATCTGAACCTATTAGCAACCAAGACGTAATCTCCTCATCTTACTCTTTAGTTGGTGAAGTGGTGAAAAGCTGTGGGAAGAGGTTATCTACAATTTAAGATTTTCTGTTTTTCCATGGGGTAACTACTTGAAACATCCTGGAATTATTGAGCCATTTACAGATTTTGCTCAGAGCTCTAAAGGGATGAATATGAGAAAATTATTTCTCTTAAATGTAAGCCAGGTGAAGAGCAAGACTGGGGCACTGTGAAGTGAGGGAAAAGATGATATAAAAAAATTAACTAGAAAAAGGAAGAAATACAGACATAAGCACCACATTTCAAGTGAAATTCTTTTTAACCAAATCATTTCTCGAGTTGCCCCAAAGCTTAATTTCCTTTGGGCTATAGAGGCCCACTGTTCAAGCTTGGTGCCTTATGCAAAGTAGGCAGACTGTCAATAATATTGAAATGAATGAATGAATGAGAAAATCCTAGTTACTCAGGAGCTGAAATGATTGTTGCACTGGCCGAAACTATGGAAATAAAAAGCTAACATGTAGGAGGGAATCATAAAAAAAAACCACATAGGTTTAGATGGTGGTGATGTATCAGTAGTGATTTCCTGACTTGGAGAGTTGTATTTATGTGGAGAGTGTACTTGATTTGGGAAAATTAGATTTTTGGAGATGATGAGACACTATATGGATTTTCCAGGAAAAGACAAAATATAATGGCATATATATATATATATATATATATATATATATATACTTAGGGAGGAGGATGGAGGGACCAAAGGTAGTGAAATGTTGGTAGTTAGGGAATATAGATAAGGGGAGAGGGAGTTCTTTTTAATATTCTTACAATTTTTCTTTAAGTTTGAAAATTTTCAGAGTAAGTTATTTTTTAAAAGTTCTTAAACGTAAATATATTCAGAGTGTGTATTATACTTCACAAGGAAGCAGAGAGTGTAGGTCTGGATTTATTTCAGGGCTTTAAAAATTCTGACACATTTTAGGAAGCTGTTTTTAATCTCAGATTTGCACTGTAACATCATAATAAAAGGGGGTGCTCCAGTCTGAGCTCAGCATAAAGAGCGTCTTTCCTAGTTTTCATTGGTTTTTTTCCCCATGAGCTTCTTCCTCTGCCCTCTCTTCCCTTCCTCTGTCCACCCCTCCCACCCAGGCAGCTAAAATGAAAAGGCCTCTGGGAATGGTATGGTTTGTTGCTCCCCTTTTCCCAGGGAAATCCAGACTTTCACTGCCAGGCTTGCTAGTAAATTCCAGAAAATACTTGAATAAATACAGACTCCCCATTTTTATCTATTGCTTCATAGCCAAAACCCAGATTCCTTTGAAAACTAAAGAAATTTTTGAAAACTCTGTGCTGTTTTCCTTCTGCCTCATAAAAAGCCTTCACCCAGCCAACTCACCTCTTCCTCCATTGCAGTTTGCCCGTTCTTAGTGAAATTGTGACTTCCTTCTCCTTGGTTGTCTCTTCGTCAGACCTGAAGTGTCCAGGAACCCCTTAGCAGTGGCAGGTCATGGCTGCGAGGACAGGGAAGAATGCTATCCAGCAGAGCACGCTTGTTTCACTGTAGCTATAATCTTCATTGCTATGCATGGAAATTGATTTTACGTTGTACATGTCACATTTCTAAGACCAAGGATTCCAAACCCTTTTAGCCTAGGATCTTGACCTTGTTAAACTGATGTTCAGTGGGCCCTTTGCCACTCTCATCCACAAAAAAAAACACAAAAACAAAAAAACAGCCCTCTGTGTTCCCTACCCCCCACCAAGTCAGTTAAACTCAGTTTGGTTTTGAGAGCTTTCTGAAAACTTTGAGATAATTCTGTGGTTCTCTAAAAATCAGGGTTGATTTTTATCTACTAGTGGACATTGGGCAATATCTGGAGACATAATTGGTTGTTACAGATGGGTTTGGGGAGTATTATTGGCATCTGGGCAGTATTATTGGCATTAAGGGCAGCCAGGGATGTTGTCAAGAACCCAACAGCATGGCTCCCAGAGGACAGGGAGGACTCATGATCAGACGTCATGGCTGAAGTCACAGTTGCAAACCCCATAGAAATGACGCTGGTTAGCTATCAGAACATACTTCTCTTGAGCGTCAAATTTTCCATCAAGTAGTATGTGGGATCCTAGGAACCTAGCAAGGTCAAAGATTTTCAAGAATAAACTAAAAATAGAAGGGTTTCAAAGTTGTCTCAAGAGACTATGAATTTGCAAACCAACATGCAGTGTCACTCAGTCTTTGGAGCCGAGAGGGGAAGTTGTTGATGTGTACAGATGTGCCCAGTGTGTTCCATAGACATTCTGCATGGCAACTTTGGTGGGGGCTACCAACTTTGGATAGAAAGTCATCAGTGAGGATCAGAATTTCTTAAGAAAACAAGGTTACTCCAACATTCCAACATGTTCTTACATTTGGGCTATATAAACTGATAGCACTCATAGTATAGAGATGGATGGATGGATGGACAGATAGATAGATAGAGGTAGATCCAGAGATATATAGATACAGATTCCTTTCCACTTTATGTTTCAAACAAACAGCACTTCCCTCATTCATGGTAGAATCTGCATATGTGTAATGGTTCACTTCTATGTAAGAGTTGGTTTCAGAACTGAACATCTAGGAGTTTTGGACAGGAGGTACTTTTATAAAAGCATAGTTATTCCTAGTGAGCATTTTATCTTGGAAATAGGAGACCAGTTTCTGACTAGAAACCAGGACAGTGGTACAGAAACTGTCCCATAACTTGTGTATAGGTCCGAAGCAGGGTTTCCCAGCCTTGGCACTATTGATGTTTGGGACCAGATACTTCTTTGTTGTTCTGGACATCATAGGATGTTTGGCCGCATCCTTAGCTTCTACCCACTAGATGCCAGTAGCATATCTTCTTAGTTGTGTTAACAGTGTCTTCAGACATTGGCTTATGTCCCCTGGGAGCAATATTATCTTTCTCTCATGGTTCAGTGAGTTTCTTACAGCAGAACTTTCCATATTCTCATGGGCATTAAGTAGCCATAGTAAATTATTATGTTGTAGAGATCACTAGATTTTCACAGTTGTTTTCCCACCAGTTGTTTTTTTAACCTTTCAGAAGAAACCATGATCAGCTTTTCAGATGTGTAAGGTTAACCTGGCTTTTCAGTACATGAACTTACGGGGAAAGAAGTTTCTAAAGTTTTACCCCTTCATACCTCTCCTTTTCCACTTTTCAAATCTTTTCTGCTTTAACAGATGGTAGTTCTATGTATTTACCAACTTCAGATCCCCATGCCACACAGACACACGTATTTATGATCAAAATGGCAAACGGAACTCCAAGATCTGTGGGACAGAGAACATTTTAGATGATCCATCTCCTGGCCCTAGAAAGAAAATCAATCTCAATTCTTCTTCTTCAAAAAGGTCACTAATGATGGCAATAAACTACTAGTAGTGAGTCCAGGTCTTTGAGACCAGAGAAGAAATCCATCAGTAGAGGAAAGGCAAACAAAATGAACCCAAGACACTGTCAGCAGCCTCAGAAGGTTTATGGTAGGACCCAAACTTTAATGAAATATTGGATTCTTCCCACAATGTTTAAACTTTATTGGATGAAAGAGCAGAAATTTTTATAAAAAGAAAGACACACATTGGAACTCAGTGTAGATGAGACCGTGGTTCTCCATAAGACAAATGGGTGCCACTTTCCAGAAATAACTGGAGCTTTAAATCACCAATGGGCTAACTATGTCAAAAGCTCTTTGAAATTAGAAATGGAGTTTTGCCTTTTACGTAATTATAATCTTTCCAGTTATTCTGGGAAACCTCAGTTCTCTGAATTAATGGGTTTCTCCACCTCCTAATCACCAACTGATGACCAGTAGTCTTATGTACCTTGATGTGGCATGTAAAAATGCCCGTCTGCAGTAGTCCAGATGGATTTTACCAGCAGTGGAGAAAGAATAACAAAAGGCCCACATTTACTGAGCAACTTCTTTGCGCGAAGCTTTGGGCCTGGTGCTTTGTAAGCGTTATTGCTGATCCTCGTATAATCCTTGCAGAATGGTCCATATTGTATCCATTAGGTGGGTATGAAAACTGAGCTCCAGGCAGGCTAAGTAAAATGTACCAGCATCATACAATCAGTAATTCTTGGATCCAGACCCAACTGACTCCCAGGTTTAACGCTTTCCCTCTCTTTCTCTGGAAGGGCTTTCAGAACTTCTATAAATACTCATTTTGATTTGTGACACCTGCAAAAATAGGCTCTTACCCCAGTGTAAATCAGTTTAGCTTTCTTCTACTTTTTAAGAGCCATTGAAGCTGAGTCTTTGGGGTCTGAATTTTTGAATAGGTCCTTTTAACACTTCAGTTACTTTTGAATGGTTTTCAAAAGAACTCAGCAATTGAATTTTGTCACCCAACACTTTCAGACCAGAGCTCTGAAAAAAAGTTGTATTTCCCCTGGACATTTACAGCATGCTAGAACAGTGTGAATTAATACATCTGTAGGGAAATATCTACTGAACTAAGAAAAGTAGATCTTTCTGGATGCAGCCTAATATGATTATTTGGGTATTAATTATCTTACTTAGTAGGGAGGCTTCTGATGGCTAGCCTGTAGAGAATATACAGGAGAGTGGCAATGATTTAATTCTATCAGGTTCAATCTTCAGTTAAAATCTCAGACTTGATGTTGGTTTTGTAATCCTGAATACCCTCTACATTGAGAGCATTTTTTTAAATGAAAGGGAACTAGAAAAATCAGACTTAAACCTAGACACATTATTCTGGAACAGTGTAAGTCCTTAGGATTTTTGTTTGATTGGTTTGTTGGTTTTTTGGTTTGTTTTTTGTTTTGGGGTATATCTTATTTGCCTTTTTGTTTTTTGTTTGTTGTTTTGGGGTGGTTGGTCATTTTTGCTTTTTGATGTTTCTAGCCAGAATGGAGATAGACAATACCCGGCCCAGATAGAACCCATTCTCGTCCATTACATTTCTTTTTAGTCTACTTTCAGTCTATATATCTACATTTTTTTTCCATCTGGCAAAAGTGTTGATCTAAAGTGACACATTTGGGGAGGAAAAAAGCATTCTGTGACCCTAATAGTATATGGCAGTCTTAGTGGCTACGAGCCAAGCCTTCAGTGTTAGTCTTGCCTGCGTAGACCTCAGGATTCTACTGCTTGCTGTTATCTTACATCACGTTCTCAGATAACCCTCCTCTTAGATGTCCCCTGTGCAGTATTTAGTCCTGTAACTGTGAATTAAATATTAAACTACAAGTGTGCTTAGCCAGTTTTGGAGTGAACAGACACAGAAGATAGGAGTGAGCAGTTGTTATTTATTTGAGCCTTACCAATGAATTGAGCATTGTGTCGAGTGTTTGCTTCATCCATAAAAATTCTTGTGAGATAAGTGATTCTAGCCTCTATTAGATACTATTCATTCATGCATGCATTTGTATGTTCCCTAAGTATTCAAGTGTTTTCTATAAACTAGGCACTGCTCTGAGCACTAGGGAGATAACAGTAAACAGAACAGACAGAAATCCTTGAGCTCATCAAATTTACATTCTAGTGGGGAGGGGGAATAACCTATAAATCCCAAACAAAAGAGGTGAAATATATATTGTGAAGGAATGTGAGTGGTGCCATGGATAAAAATAAAGAAGAGCGAAAATAGCATGTAAGAGGAGATGGGAACTATAATTTTTAAGGTCAGACAGTCATCCTGTAAAAGGTGACAATTGAGCAGAGATCTGGGAAAACAGAAAAGTTAGCTATGTGGATACTCAGGAGACGAATGTTACAGGAGAATGGTATTTCAGGTGAAGACCTAGAGACAAGAGTATGCCAGGTGTATCTTGACAATTGCAAGGTGAATGCGGCTGAAAAAAAGGGTGGTAGGATATGAAATTAGAGATGAAATTGATGGAGGGGAACATGAAAGTTCATCATGGTAGAGGGAGAGAGAAAGACCACTAGAGGAATTTTCGCTTTCATTTGCTGACGTAGGAAGCTATTGGGGAAAGGGAGAGTTGAGTAGAAATGTGGATTTGTTTAAAAGAATGAGCCTGGCTTTTGAATTTAGGGGAAGCTACAGGAGGAACAAAGATAGAAGCAGGGAGAACATTAAAAGCCATTGAAGTAACTCCGATGAGAGTATTCTGTGGAAGTCGTGAGAAGTGGTAGGATTCTGACATTTTAAAGGTAATGCTGAAGGATTTGGTCCAAGTTTAGATGTGGGAAACGAGAGAAAGAAAGGAGTTGGAATGACTCCAGCCAGATTTTGTGCACTGAATAAGTGGATGAGTAGTTCCCATTGATTGAAATGGAGAAGCTAATCCGAAGATCAGGACAACTGTTTCGGACATGTTAGGTTTAAGTTGCTTACTCACCATCATTTCATACCTGGTTAAGCATCTCACGTAAGATCACAAATGAAGAGATAGAGAGATAGTAGTCAAACTAAATCTGATTGATTCCAAAACCAAGTTATTACACATGCTTCTGCCTCAACTCTGGGATTTCTATTTGAATAAATCTCAGAGTAGTGCAGGAATAATTTAAATTCACAGAAAACCATCAAACAAAGTTTTAGCCACTTCTATGCCCCTCTTCTGTGTTATGAGCCACTTACATTTTAGCTGGGTTTTATTTCTTCTCATCTCATCCTTTCATAGTGGTACTCTTGAGTCTTTTCTTTACCAAAAGGTAAGCAGGAGGAAGAGACAAGGAAAGCCACAAAGGACTTGACTAGAGCCTATTGGTGGTAATTTGGTTTTATCTGAAACTCCCAGAAGAACATTGCAAAGCTGAAGGGTGAGCATCTCATTCAGTAATGGTTAAGATGACCTTTTCCCTCTCACTGAGATATATTTCTCTGATTACAAACTCAGAGGTATGCATATTTCAGTTCTGGGGTGGCATTAATATCCACCCAAAGCAAATTCAATACATGAACTACCTACCTCTCCAGCTGTAACTTTTTCAATGTAAGATACTTGACATACTGGCAGATAAAGATGTTCCTTTCACATGAAGCTGATGGAAGAAGGACCAGACAGGCAGAGAAAGCAAGAATGGAAGAGGCAATTAAATGAACCCTAACCTAGTGTTTTTTAAATGACTGAATAATACTTAGACTAGCTCTTTGGGAGGGGGAAGAAGCTCAGGGCTGAACATTGGTTGGGTGTCTGAAAATCCACATATAGCCTATCTGGATTGCTTTTCTATGGAGGCATTCCCAAGG
Organism: Bos grunniens; assembly: GCF_055505025.1. Classification (NCBI taxonomy): domain Eukaryota; kingdom Metazoa; phylum Chordata; class Mammalia; order Artiodactyla; family Bovidae; genus Bos; species Bos grunniens. Next base: position 37,257,876 of record NC_141186.1, read on the forward strand.
GCACCTTAAGTTCCCATGACTCTCCCTGGCTGCCTGGGACAGTAGCGTTAATGAGTGGGTCTTCTCAGGTGCTATCATCTAGTCGAATGACATCTCCAGATAGCCCTGAACGCTTCAGCCTGGGCCTTTAGTTACAACCCACCTGCAGAGTATCAAGAAACTTGGATCCGTGTTCCCAGCAGACATAACTTTTATATCAGGCTCTTCTGCACCCACCTTTGGAACAGCTGAGAATAAAGGATCCTAGAACAAAAACGTCACCCACTACCCTCCCCATCTTCCAGTCTGCCTTCACAAATACTTCTGTGGTTAGAGGATGGGTCCTGGTACCATCTTCACCTCTTTCCTGAAAAGTGACAATGTCATTATTTTGCTGAAGTCAGATTACCAAAAAATCATCACATCTAACCTTGCAAGGGAAAGAAGCATTACAAAAATCAGCACTGTGCTTGGGAATGGGGAACTAGGGGTAACAGAGCCTGATAACATAATATACCTCAAATCCCTGGAGGCACTATTGGATGTGGCCACGCTAGAAGTCACCGTGTAAGGTTTTGCAGATTTTCTTGGTTTTTGTGTCTGTCTTTATGGGGAGAAAAACTGTAATGTTTATACTCCTGGAGAATAAGAAGGTCCCCAATTTGGGTTTCACAAGTTCCATAGCTAACTTCATATGCTGCTGTATTTCATGTGAAAATGTTTTTCCATCCTCTGATACAAAGTTGTTATATTATGAAGCTGTAGGATGCAACTGGAGAGCATCCACTTTTTGGAAGTGATGGAAGGTGGGGGTCATGAACATCTCTCACTGCCTCCGCTTCTTTTCCTGGCCCTGCCATGTCCCTTGTGAGGCGATTGAGGGGCCACCTACTTGGATATAGTATTGACAGGCGCCTTCAAGTGTGCTCTGAGAGTTGACATGTGAATCTTAGTTCCCTTTCTTCCATGGTCTTAGACCTTTGTAGCATTGCACAGGCTGGGGTTTGGGGGGGTCGGGGGAGGAAGGATGGCCCAGTGCCCCATCCGGCTGCAATGACTGTGACTCCTGCATCGGCTTTCTTCTATGGTGCTCCCTGCCAATCTCATGCTTCCGCAGCTCCTTTTCATGGTAATAAGTGCCATGGTGGTCCTGGACATGAACGGCCATCAGGCAGGCCTGTCAACACTGGCTTTACGCCCTGAAGTCACAGCCCTTGTTTCCTGGCCAAGCTTTCTCTCCTTCCTCCTCCGTCATTTTGGTTCCCTGATGCCCCTGTTCAGAGCCATTCTTGTATTGTGAGAAGCCCTATAAAAATTTCCCTAAACATGTTCACATCGCCAATGAGAAGATATGCTTTTTGACAAAAGATTCTTAGCATTCCCACCACTGGGGACCGAGCAGGGGAGTGACTGAATATGGTTATCACTAATGTGGATTCTGTGCTTCAGGACATTGAAAGAAATAACATGACCAAAAAAAAAAAAAAGACAAAAGGAGTTCTTGAGATAGTAAATGTGAACAGGAAATGGTAGAGTAGAGATGTGGCTTTCAGTAGTGATGCCTTTCTTTCTCTTACTTGTGTTTCTGTCTTCTGTGGTTAGAAGAGCCTGTATTACTGAGTAATAGTCTATGAGAGTAAAAAAGGCACTGCAGAAGCAAAGGAATCATCCACATTTATGTCTGCTCTGGGGATCTCTCTGTGACCTTTAGAAAGGAAAGTACTTCCCCCATTCACAAGAGGAAGATTTTTCTAGACTTGTTCACCCAGAAGTGCCTGTATTAGAATGTTAACTTTAGACTCCATAAGTGAACATATATTTTAAAAAATATTCACCTTTTAAACTGCGTGTTAGGAGATCTTTTTAAAGAGTCCACCAAATACGAGTAGTATCAGTGGAAACAGTGAATGTGTGTCGATTTTTACACTGTCCAGCAAAACCCCAAGGGCTCTGTATACTTTGTCATATCTGGTTGTAAGGCAGCCTTGTTGCGTATATATGGTGTTGTTATCCTCATTTTGTTACAGAGAACACAGCTGAGACAGGTTGGGTAACTTGCCCCAGATGGCGCCATGATAAAGTGGCAGATTACACTCCACCCTAGGTCTGTCTGACTCCAAAACCTGTGTCTCGAAGGGCTGAAATTTAGAGCAAGGTGAAGAAAAGTGCCATTCCTCAGCAATGAGCTGAGGAATCCCGATTCGTGCACAGCCACCTCTTGGAATTTGTTCTTAACTGGTATCTTAGAACAAGAGGTAGTGAAACCCGTGCTTGTTCATATTTGTGTTGGTAATCCTTTAGAGCCAGAGGTGCAGAATCTATTCCTGCCTTGGGTAGCCCCAGACCATACTGCTAGCACCATGTGGGCATGACCGAGTTGGAGTGGAAAGAATTAGGATGTCTGGTCAGCTGTAGGTCCCAAGCAACATGCAAAACACCAGAATCTATTCACAAATCCTCAGTGCAGTTGGCACCAAGTCGGGTTCTGTGCTGGGTCCAGGAGCTCCTACATCCATCTATTGCTTCTTTCCTATGTGACTATGAGCACGGCGTGTCTCCTCTTCCGTTGTGTTGAATTTGTAAAAATAAATACATGGACTGAATAATCTCTGAGATGACCTCTAGCTCAAATATTTGAGAGCTTAGTCCTTGGTGAATTGGCAGCCCCAAATTTACAACCTGTAACCTTCCATTCCTGACCACGCCAAGGACCATTCAGCAGTGAATAGAGAGGAAAACTCAGCATATGACCTCAGGCTGAATGCAAGGGGTGAATCAATCTTGAAAAATGGCCACGAGAAAACCAGAGTGTGGCTCTGACCGAAAGGAAATGTGGCTCTTTATCTTTATGTGATATTGTACATAGTGGTATGCTCATTTTTCATAGCATCTTTCTTCCCGGAGTGCTAAATAGGTTGTATTAAAATGAGAAACACATTGTATAACCATCCTTTTCCTGGGAGACTAACGAGTCAGAGATCTCTAAAATAGTCTTAGGAAGCGTTTCTTTGAAGTCCCAGTTTTCTCTTGTCACCATGGATAAGCAGAGGTGAATGAACAGCCTGCCGTCTTAACCAGGTCTTCTCTTCAGTATGACTTAAGGAAGAAAATAGTCATTCTGGAAACATACCTGCCGTATTTAGAGGCTAACTCTGCTGTTTCCTGGCTCTGTGACCCTGGGCAAGTCATGTCACCTCTTTAATCTTCAGTTTCCTTATTCATTAAGAGGAATCCTAATAGTACGTGAGCCACGGACGGGGTTGCTATAGAGATTAAATTGGAGAAGCTAGTATCTTTGAGCTCATGGTCCCACTCATATAAGAGGTCAATAAAAGTTAGCTGATGTGATTTCTAATAGTCCTGCTCCAACTCTTTGAATCTAAATAGCTGTGCCAAATCCGATGGGTCAGATTCCAGGTGGTTCTTTCTTGAAACCATTAGGAAAATACGACATTTGGGACATAGTCCATTTCTGTGATGGCTGTAGCCTTCATGTGTTCATTCATTCCTGTAAATATTTTCTCAGCGACTACAGTGTGGAAAGCAGTAATAAACATACATGAATTGCAGTTACTAGCCCACATGGATTTCTAGGTCTTGCCCTGACCTTGATCCCTAAGTCTATATCTCTCCTCTCATATTCTGTTTATTTTTTCTGTTTATTTACCTGGTGGGTACAGGCTGGAATCCTTTGCTTTTCATGATGGTAAGATGTTCATGCAATATTCACTTCACTTATCACCGTAATTGGCAAAAGCAGTTCTGAACTGTGGGCATATGCATTGCCTGCTTTCTGATATCATACTTCCCAGATGGGATCTGACTATGTTTTTTAAACAAAATCAGAATGAGAGTGGAATCAAGAAGAGCTTATTGTTATGAAAGGACATATTTCATTTTTTATATTAAATGATTTAGATGATTTTTTCATATTTTATAGAATCACTAGGGAAAGGCCTTGAATAATAATTAGTAGAGTCTCCTGTCTCATAACTGAACTCTGCCCACCAGTCTCAGAGTGATGGTTTTCTGACTGTCAGAAATGCTTAGATCATTATAGAGTCCTGGCTTAGCTTAGTAGATTCTAGCATTTGACCTTTCTCTTGGCTTTTCAATTCTTATTTCTAACCTGCTGTCAGTCCTCTGTTTGGAAATATAGACTCCTTGATCAATATCCTCCAAAATACATTTCACATAAACAGAATCTTATATATACAGATCACTTGGAGGTAAAAATCACTGAGACATACTCCACTGTGCCCAGACACTCTGCTGGAGCTGTCCTCCTGGACCGTCCATTAACCTTTATGTATCAAACATCAGCCACAACTTGAGTAGTCCTGGTTCACGCCCCACTCACTGCATTACCTCCTCTGAGCGCCCAGCATCATCCAGCCTCATCAAGAAGCTTCCTTCTGGCGAGATATTGTGTGTATCCGTGACCTCCACCCTCCCCTTCTTATTCCTTCTTGGCTCCTAATGGTGTTCTTACCAGTTCCGTGTGGTTCCCCATCTCCCTTCAGATGTCCAGGTTCTCACCAGCCTCAGCAAAGCTAGGGATTTCATTCTCTCTGGATCTTCAGCCCTTGTCATCCAGGCAGACACACCAGGTTGTTTGCTGGCTGCTGGGTGATTGAGAGACCCAGTTCCTCAATATAAGTGAAGGGACCGATGCAGGGCATCCCTAACGCCAGGGACAGCACACCAGGAAGAGTGAGATGCAAATCCACGCCACATCTAGAGCTACTACTAGAGAGAAAAAGCCAGTTCCATTTCCACCATATGTGTTGAAATGCACAGATTTTAAACTCTTAGACCTTCATCTAAAAAATTAAGACAACCTCTCCACAAAGCTCCACGTTAAACATTCCCTTTGAATGACCTCGCAGAAACAAAAGCCAAGGCATTAGAGATACTGACCTTGGTGTTTCTATGTAACAAACAGAGATTACTTTGAGAGTGTTGGAGGAAAAATCATTCTCTTAAATATATTGGATTGTTTCTCCAGAGGAAAAAAGTCAGGGTCCACCTGGCAAACTAGAAGGCTATTTGGCTGCAAATATAAGGAATTAAATATTCCCCAGAGCAAGAAACTTCATATATATAGCCAAAAAATAATATGTACTAGGTGACACACTAAATTCAACTATTATTTCTGCAACGCATGTTGAGACAAAAATCAGTGCCTGGGAAAGGACTGGAAATAATCAGACAGAAATTTCCCTCAGAATATAAGAGCTAAAACCTGTGTTTATTTGGTTATCAAGATGATAACTTCTTTATGAAATCATGATAGACCTATTAATAAGCCTGCTAGCTAGGGAAATTTCCACAAGCAGCTGCTTTTTGTTACTGGTAATTTAGAAAACATGAAAGGTGTTTGCTATCAGATTAGATACCTTAAGAATTTCTTTATCACTTTTAGATCTGAATTTTAGGCAAATAATACATATGGTAAGTCATACTGAAGTGTTGCATCCTTTTCTCCAAATCAGTTTCATTCACGTCCCCAAATAAGAAAACCACCCTTAGATATGGGTGCTGCTGTTGCTGCTGCTCGGAGAAGGCAATGGCACCCCGCTCCAGTACTCTTGCCTGGAAAATCCCATGGACTGAGGAGCCTGGTGGGCTGAAGTTCATGGGGTCGCTAAGAGTCGGGCACGACTGAGCAACTTCACTTTCACTTTCCACTTTCATGCATTGGAGAAGGAAATGGCAACCCACTCCAGTGTTCTTGCCTGGAGAATCCCAGGGACAGAGGAGCCTGGTGGGCTGCCGTCTATGGGGTCGGACAGAGTCGGACACGACTGAAGCGAGCAGCCGCTTTAGTTGTGTCTGAGTCCGTGCGACCCCATAGACGGCAGCCGGCTCCTCCATCCCTGGAATTCTCCAGCTTCAGTTGTGTCTGACTCTGTGTGACCCCAGTTCGGCAGCCCACCAGGCTCCTCCGTCCCTGGGATCCTCCAGGGAAGAATACTGGAGTGGGTTGCCATTTCCTTCTCCAATGCATGAAAGTGGAAAGTGAAAGTGAATTCGCTCAGTCGTGCCGGACTCTTAGCGATCCCGTGGACTGCAGCCTACCAGGCTCCTCCGTTCATGGGATTTTCCAGGCAAGAGTACTGGAGTGGGGTGCCATTGCCGATGTAGCTAATCCAGGTATTTAAAAGAGTTTTAAGGTGTTATATTTAAAATCAACTTCCTCCATCTGTATTTCCTGGGTAATAGATGTTGGTTGCCCCAGTAGCATTTCTCAGATGAATTATTATCAGTGATGCTGTTGATTTTCATTGTGCTGTTATGTTCCCAAAAGACATCTAGCCACTTAATTGGAGTCATATAGGAAGAGATGTATACACATAAAGCATTTTGGTTATGCCATTTTGAAAACGCCATTTGTCTTCAATAATAGTACCTATCTCTGTGGTTATTGGAAGGATTAAATGAGATAATGTATATAAAGTCTTTGAGTAGTGCCTTGCACCTAATGAATGGGAGAAAGCTGTGCCTTTGCTAATTCTGCCTTTGTAGATTGCTCCCTAATATTAGGTTACCTCTTCTAGTGACCACTAAATGGATTTGTTTTATTTGTCCATTCAACACTTATTGAGGACCTGCTAAGTTCTAAGTATTCTACAAAGTGTTGGAAGTATAAGCCCATAGTGATAAACAAAGCTTCTGTAACCCCTGACCTCATGGAACTTACAGACCAATAGATTACTAAATCTCCATTTCCACCAACTTTCTTCCTCCCCTCCATATTAAGGGACAGCTTGTCTGAACTGTTTGTATATTGAAATGATGATCCTTCAGGGTCAAACTTGCTTTCAATTGATACTTGTTCATCTGATTAATAAGACAGCTGTGTCTGTTTCTTCACCCTAATCAAACACATTACCACCCATGAACCCATATCCTCTAAATTCAGCTCATCTCCTAGAAAATAATATATTCTTGACTCCCCGTGCTGTTTTTCCCATCTCTGTCCGTATCATCACTCTAATCCAATTGCCCAAAGCAGAAAACCTGGAGGCCTTCCTGCCCCTGCCCTCTCCCATCCACCCCCCAGCAGATCCATCGGGGAACTGTCATTTGTAGTTCAAAAACGATTTTAAATTCACCAGCTTCCTTCACCCCTCCACTTTGCACCCTCATCAGTGCCACCGTCACCTCTTGCTTGGACAACTGCGTTAGCTTCCTAAGTTTTCTTGTTTCCACTAATGCTGAATTTCTACCCATTGTCTACTCGGTAGTAAAAATAGAATTTTGAAACGAAAATTAGACTGTGTCTTACGCTAACTTAAAACCCCTCAGTGATTTTCCGTCTTGTGGAGAATAAAATACATTATTGTGACCTATTAGCTTGACATGGTCTGGCCCTCAGGAATGCCCCAGGGACTCCTCTTGCAGGCACTTCAGCCCCTTTTCTTCAGAGTACTCATGTCAGTTAGCAAATATGTATTTGTTTTTGTTGTCACTTGATTAATGCTGGTCTCCCTCACTGGTCTCTAAACTCCACAAGGGCAGGGATTATATCACTCTTATTTATCACTGTATTCCCAACACTTTGCATAATCCTGAAAACTTGGTAGGTGCTTAATAAATGTCTGCTGACTAAACAAATGAACGCACCTCAAACTCTAACTGTGCTTGTAATTTTGGTGGAAGTAACATTTTTAAATACTAAAATTAGTCACTAATAATAGGGATTATCTGTGTGTAAGTTGGTTTATAGGGAAACTTCTTGGAGATTCATTATAAAAGTCTTCTAGAATTGTAGCCCAAAGTCTTCATATACATCAAAACTCTAAAGGCTGAAAGATGGATATTTTTGATGTAGATATTTAAATTGGACTCCTTCCTTCCACACTGTATACTCCTTCCAGAATGACTACTCAAAATCATAATACTCACAAAATAAGAGCTCAAAAGAAAAAAACCTTTCCATCTCCTAAAGTAAAAAGTTAGGCCCAAATATATTAATACACATATTTTATATTTCTCTAGCAGCTACTTTGGAATTTTTATAATAGTCTATATTTACTAGAAAAAACATGTCTGGCACATATATGAATGGGATCACTTAGAGCTCGCTTGGTAATGGTGGTTCAATTTATATTAGGCTACATGTTTTACATGGTGCTATTTATCTATTAGACCTGAAAGGACACTTTGGCCATTTAAGTTAACAAAATCACAAAGTTCAAAGGAGAAACTAGAAACATTGAGTAGAAAGAAATGATACTTGAAATCTATTTTTGTTGCATTTTCACATTTTTGCTCTTCATTCTTAAACTCAGTTCCCTCTGAAATGTAAGGACATTGTATTGGGAAATAATGTGTCTTGAAAACCGGAGCCAGCAAGCTTATGATCCAAGTGGTAATGACTTCTGTAATCGCTAATGAGGCAATGGACGTTGAATATCTCAGTGTACTCATTGGGGCCAGCCTCTTGCCTGTTCTACAAGAAGCTGTCATGTCACATTTTTGTCCCGACTCCATGAGCACTTTGATTCCTAAACCTTTCTGAGAAACCTACTCTGAAATCAAAGTCAAGTTTCTTAGATGTGGTCAGACAAGGTCACATTAAAACAGTTCAGTGAACCTGCAGATCAAAGTTGAAAGGTAATGCCTCCCTCCCAAACTTGGCACAGACCCACCTGCTAACTTACCTTTCAGTTTCTAACATGCCTTTTTCACCTCCTTTCCAATGGACTGGGAAAATGAGAGCTTATCCTCTGAAAAATGGTAGAAGAGTTTCCTTAAATCAATTCATAAGGAAATTGAACACAGCTGTATTTTGGAAATGCACCTTTATCCAAAAGAGTAGATCACGAGGCATTTTGTTGAAGAAATATCTTGACCAGAGACTGCATGAAGTGAGATGTCCAAAATAAATCCTTACTAATTCATAGTAGGACTTCTTTAAATCATAATTTCATGGTAATTTCAGGTTCGTGGGCTTATTTTTGGCCTATATTACCAGGATTTACCCTCACTCTTGAGTGACCCAAAATACTAGACAGGATTCCCGCTGTCCATATTTTTTTCCTCCACTGCCACATTCCTTCCATGTTGAGCCTTGAGATATTATCCAAAATGGCACTGCAGAGGGGGAGGGAATGGTGACTCTTGTTAGGCATGATCTTAACATCTCACGACCTAGGTTTTTATCAAATTTCTTGTGATTTAAAAAAAAAAAAAAAACAACCTTGCCATTGCTTTATATTTCAGTGTTCTGTCTCTTGTGGTCGAGGGCATAAACAACGAAATGTTTACTGCATGGCAAAAGATGGAAGCCATTTAGAAAGTGATTACTGTAAACACCTTGCTAAGCCAAATGGGCACAGAAAGTGCCGAGGAGGAAGATGCCCCAAGTGGAAGGCTGGCGCCTGGAGTCAGGTGAGCAACACTTCTCCTCTAACGACTTCTTACTTCCCTTTGGCCACGTGGCTGACACCAGTGTGTTGGCTTGTTTCCCTGCTCAGTTTCAGTTTTTTAGAGGGGAGTGTGGAGACAGGGAAGGAGACAGCCTTATGTCAGAATGCTCACTAGCTGTGGGACCTTGGGCAAGTGGCTTCATCCCTTGGTGCTTTGGGTAATGTATATACTAGGACAGTTGTGGGGATTAATTCTAAGTGGTGATAGATGTCAACTGTGTAGGACAGAGTAGCCCTCAATGCTTTGCTGATGGCTTTTTATTATTCACCATTTAGAAAACCACTAATTCAGATTCCAGTAAGGTTGACTATGGTTACCTGGCAGGAATTGAGTTCAGATTTACCTTTGAGGTTCTTAAAGAAAGAGCTGTCAATATGAAGGATTAAAGAATACTTCTCTGCCTGTTAGATTGTATACAGTAGAGGTGGGGGATAGATGGGGAAGTTTTCTGTCATTTCCTAGCTCTGTGACCTGGGGTGATTTGTGTGACCTTGCTGACCTGACTTCATATAGCTCTTATGAGGATTTATTGCAGTAATGAATGCCACATACTTAGCTCAGTAGTCTTAACTCTAATAATCTCTCAAGAGAAATATTTTGTTTGAATGAGTGCAGTATGTGTATATCCAATGGGAAAGTGGGGGACGTACCCAAGAAACTGATGACAGTTAGACTCCACTAATTGTACACATTTGCTAAATTCAGTAGGTTTCCCTATTGAATTCAAGAGGGAACTTGAGAAGCTTTTGTTTACACATTAACAATTGGTGGGTGAACAGATCACTCATATCTGGCCCTTAAAGTATATCTTGTTACTCCTCACTTACACATTTCCTCAGCTTAGTTGAAGGTGCTTACTTAAAAGTAGTAAGGCCCAATGTCTTTTCACATATTCTGTGTGTAATATGCTCTTTCCCTCTGTTAATTTGATGCATTGAGGTTTTGCTGAGTTTGTGGTTCTCCTGTGCAGTAGAGATGTATGCACATACTCTGGAGAATCAATAGGAAACCAGGTTCAAGGTTGGCAGCCTGTAGAATTGATTCTTTCAGAGCCTGGGTCTTGATTCCTAACACCGCAAAGAAGCTTTGTACAGCTGTGTTAACATGAGAAGGAGTTGAGAATCCTCTATTTCAACATGAATGATAGGAAATTCCTCTAGAAACATGAATTTTTCTTAAATGCTCTGGGCTGCTGTCATTGTCCCCCATACCTCACAGTCATATTCCCCTTCACACAGAAATAAAATGTGGCCTGCATTGTACCCCAGCAGAATAGCCTCAGAGTGCTTTTATCATATCACATTTTGTTTTTATTTTTATTTTAACAAAGTGTCTGTGTCCAGCCAAAGCTAGTTCCTCTTCTGGCTTCTTTAAGGGATCAGATTTCTAGGCAGTATTTCGTACTGGTCATCAGTAATGGTTTGTCTAACTGACTACTGTCATCTCTGACTTCCAGCCCTTGTATTTTCGAGCTGTTCAATTCATGTAAAAGCCTATAGCTAACATTATTTAAGATACCACACCAATTAGCTTGTCCTCTTGCATACTTTCATGCTGTTATTTTTCTTTATGTCCCTTGGCCTCGACTTATCTATTTGCATCTTGTCGAGATGCACTTAATTGATAGTTGTTATAAGAGTCAGTTCATTTAAAAGAAGGATGATTAAAAGACTCTTTCACTCTTTATTGGTAAGCACAGAGTGAGTTTTACTTTCATATCCTGTGAACTTGATGGAAAGTCTAAAATTGCTCACAAAGCTGGGATGATTAGGTTTGAACCCTTGGGGTTTTTTCAAACATAAGGTAATAGGATTATCGGAATGCTTCCCCCAAAAAGACTGCACCTGTTCAAAATGATTGCTTAGGAAAGTCTAGTTACCTTTGTGGAAAATGCAAGTAAAAACAGTCATGTAATGGTCTGTGGCCAACTTTCTAATGCTTGATTTGATTTATAGAAATGAATTATAAAAGCAGGCAAGATAAGATGCTACATGGGTAAAATCCGATTTGTGCAATTTTGAAACATACCTGAAGATAATCAGACCCAGAGGTTGATGGAGAAAGATAGTCTGCATGATTAAAGATTATTGGCTTACTAATGATCCCATGGTAAACAGAAATATCCCTAAGGCAGTAATATAAAGCAAGAGTAATGATTATCCATTTGCAATAATTTTTAGAAGATTTTATATCTGGTTCTTCTGTTTTCTGCTGGTGGCTGTATTTTAGTCATCTCGTCTTCAGGGTAGGGGAAATAATTATTGTAATTTCTCATTATGTCAAAATGTCTGACAATAATAAGGCATATAGAATAGTGGGAGAGGAAGCTAGTGCAGCCTTGCTAATCTTGTCTTTTCCTCAGAATTAGTGTTTTGAGGTTTAAAGTGGAATGTTTCACTTTTACATCTTTTGAACATCTTGAATGTGTCAAGGAAATTTTTCTAGTAAAAGAAGAACCTTAATTGAAAAACATACTCAAGTTTGAAAGAATTTTTTTTTTTCAAAAGTTCACGTTCAGTTTGTTTAGATGATTTTGATAAAGAGCTGAGGGATGAAATTTTCAGACAAAATCAGCATCTGATTCTTGATTCAGCTTGATAAATGTGAAGGCTCTATAGGTCCATGATTCAAAAGCCTTCCAGAGTAAACATCGTTAATGTATCCTATTCCTATAAAAAAGCTTCCTAAACAAAAGAAGATTAAGAATAAACAATAAAAATGATCAGATTAGAATGAAAGTAACACTTTACCATCATTCATCTATCATGAATTCATTCAGCCCTGAGATACCAGTTTTTTTTTGATACTTGAACATTTCTGTGGTCAGGATGGTCCTTACATCTAATAGAAGGTCATGATTAATTGCTCCTTTTTCTTTCTCAGTGATACAAAATGTAGCACTGTGTCTTGAAGTCAGGGAAACACTTGATTTTTTTAAAGTTCTTCAGTGCTCATGCCAAAATGGAAATCGGCAAATTGCATTATGAACCTATCAGCCATTTTTGGTTGGGAATTTTTTGTAACTACCATGAGAGTGGCTTGGTCATGTGATTATGAAGTGTTTAATGGAGAAACATGGCAGATGTGCAATGTGTGTCCTTTGAGAAATCTTAGAAACCCTATGCACATGGTCAGTGATGAGAACTAGAGTTGCCGTAGTGATATGTGCTGTCTGTGACTTGTATTTGAACTGCAAACGTTGATGTTGAATTGTTTGAATACAGTCCTTTCACCCACTCTTGCTGACGTAGTACAAAAGGCTGCATAATACTAGCACCATATCTTAAAACTGGAAGCCAAATCCTAGTCCACAGTGGCTTTGGTTTATTGCCTAGGATAGAACTTATTTGAATTACTTTTTGTTTTAGTTTTTGCTTGAGTTAGGGTGATTGTTCTTTGCTTTATTTATGTGCGAAGTATCTATGTAAAAGGTTTACTGGGAAGTATGAAATATATTTTATGCAAGATGCTTAGCATAGAACTAAGGTCTCCACTGGCAGTGATTTTGTAACTCTTGGGATGTTTGGAGGTGTCTGGAGACAGTTTTAGTTGTCTCAGTTTGGCAGAGGAGAGGGAATGCAACCGACGTGTAGTGGGATAGAGTCCAGGGATGCCCCTGAACTTCCTTCAATGCACAGGACAGTCTCCAACAAAAATGATTTCTTAGGTTGAGAAACCCTAGAATAGAGCCTGGCCTAGTAAGTGCTCACTAAGTTTGCTATTATTGTTACCAGTTGTTATTTATTAAAGTTAGTTCATACTTTAGTTAGTTATTAAAGTTTGTTATTTTTCAAGCTAATCCCTCCTTTGAATCCTGTCATGGCCATGATTGTAGCAGTCACACTGATAGAAAGTATGTAAAATTCTTTCTAGGCTTTCAAGTATGTACTACAGTTCCCTAAGCATCACAAGTTCCATAGAGATTTGTTTTATCTATAGAAAGAAGCATTAACTTTCTCCTTTAAATTGGTGAGTTCTGCATACTAACATTGCATAGCAGGGAGTCCAGAGAGATGAAACACAGCTCCTAGCTTAGTAGTTTGGAACTAAAAACATTTGCATTCAAACCTGCACAAATAGACTGCCATGCAGGAATGATAGTTGCAGGAGGAGGGCACATGTTAATATGCTGCTCAACCTTTTTTCTTCTTAGAGTAACTAAAAACTGGACTACATAGAACAAGAATTAAGCACACACACGTGCACACACCACCACCATCAGCACCTCCAGGGTCACACAGAGGTCTTTCTGATGCTGTTTTATTCATAGGATTTCTGCACAAATCTCTCAGAATTTACCAAGCAAGCCTGGCTTGCTCTGTATGCTAAATGTTGCCTCCCCTGAGACAGCACAGGAAGAAAAGTCCAACACAGAGAACTAGCTCTGATGCAGTACACTTCATTTTGCACCAAGATTGCCATGAATGCAGTTTTCACAGAGGCAAGGCTTATTATACCTTGCTATGCATATAAGCCCTGTACAAATCTTTGAATATGTTAAGTCAGGGCTAGCTTTGACAATATGAAAATCAAAAGCCACAATGACATTATTGTATAATTGAAACTTCCTCTGTCTTTATTTGCCCTTTGGAAAAAAATATTGAACATTGTAGAAATTATTTCTTAAATATTGGATGCTTATGGCTGATAATACCTTATCTTTGCTGAGCCATAAGTAATAATTTAGTAACAAACAGTGGCATCAAAAAGAAATTGCATTTACTTAGAACCTGAATAGTATACACCTGGAAAGCCTTGAATGTTTTTTCCTTTTTCTTTACCTTATTAAAGCATGATGAGATTTTGAATATATATCAGCTCTATGCAAATTCAGACTTGTTTACTTAATTGTTCTTATTTTTTTCCTTGTGCTTTTACTTGGATACGTTCTGGAATTGTTCTGTTTTATGCTTAAGGCCCCAAATTCAAATACACAGAGAGTGTTTTGGTTGTTATTTGCTGTCCGTGGTTGACGATTTCTGTCATTCCTGTGCTATTTCTCCTATGTCATAGTTCATTCATTTAATGTGGAATCAATGGGAAATATACACATAGCTCCCCGAAGTATTACATGGCCATCTTCTGTAGACAAGGCAGTCACTTGTGCTCAGGCACCCTCTCATTCCACCCAGAGCACAATGACTTTAAATGTCTGATTTCTTGTGGGTCACAAACTCATTCAATCCAATTAATACAATTAAACCCAAACAATAGTAGCAATGTTGCTCTAAAATATTTCCTTCTCTTCAGCTAGCTTTGATGTGAACGCTTAAGCTCCTTGCCTGGCAGACTTATCTGAAATGATATGATTTCCCAAGCTGCCTTCTAAATATTATCACCTGTTTTTTTAGAATCTGAAATGGAAATAATACTAATATGCACCAGAATTCATTAGGGGTGCTTCTTGATAGTAAATTCCCATTAGCCTCAGAGTACGATGAATCCTGCTGCAGGGTAGCTGGACAGGAATTTTTATCTAATTTAAAAGCTTGATTCTACTCTGTATGAAGACTTCCTCTTAGGAATATGACTTTAATGTATGTTAAGCTTGTTTTCTCAGTCAGACAAATGAATGGAGGCTCAGCTATCACACAAACTTGGAAACAATTTTTAATAGCTAAGTGAAATAATAGGCATTTCTTTCCAGTTAAATGTTGCCTTTAGTTTCTCACTGTCAAAAGCTTAATAAAGATAATAATTCTTGGCTGCCCATGAGTGAGATTATAAAACCCAGTAACGAGGAAACCACTAAAAAATTAATTTAGAGAAAAGTTAATTGCAGATTAATAGGGTGTTTTGCAGCTTGGTCAACAAAATGTTTCAGCCTGATTAACAGTACATTTCACAGGCTGAAAACACAACGCCCAAGGAAATAGTTTTTCTCTGTCAGCTTTTATTTTTCATACATTCATCCGAATTCCCCTAACTCTAGTAATAGGAGCAAGAAGAAGAGGAGACTGGAGAAAATAATTCTACTTATAAGGCCATAAAATCTTCAGTGATTTTCTCTCCTTGAGTTATAATTTTCATCTGCCAAGAAATTCTCTTGTGTGCAACTGTCTCTCCAATTTTCAAGGCCCTCCAACCTTCCGGGATAGAAATCACTTGGGATTTTCATTTCCCATGGCAGCAGTACTCTAGGATGTACTGAATGTTTCTGAATGATGTCTCCCAGCCTCTTCCATTGTCCAGGAGTTTTGTTAACTTGAGAAATTACCCCCAAACTTGAGTCTCTTCCTCACTCAACTGGCTTTGTTAGGCAATGAGGCTGCAGATTTTAGACATTTCCTGGGTCCCTTTCACTGGAAATTAGAAAACCCCGTGATGACTGTGAAGATCATTGGATTAGGAATACCATCCCCAGGTCCTTGACCCTCTCCACCCTGATGACCGCCCCCTCCCACCAACAATCCAGAGCTCCCACTTACATCCTCTTGTCCTTGCAGTGCTCCATGTCGTGCGGCCAAGGCGTTCGGCGGAGAAATGTGGGCTGTCAGATGGGAACGCACAAAACGGCCAGAGAAACCGAGTGCAACCCCTACACCCGACCAGAGTCGGAGCGCGCCTGCCAAGCCCCGCCGTGTCCTCTCTACGCGTGGAGGGCAGAGGAATGGCAAGAAGTAAGTAGAGCCAGGAAGCGGGCACCTGCCAGCCTCTCGCTCAGCCCCCTTGCTATCATCACATCCGTTCCCCTGTGAAGCCCTCCAGCGCAGTGACCAGGCTGGCGTTTTCCCACCAGGTCACTGTCAGAGGGCAGGAGTTCGTTCCAGGCAGGGTGGGAGAACTCCTCCTTTTTCTGCCATTCCAACGCTTGTGTTCTTGATGTTGCAAATCTGGCTGCCTCCAGAAAAAGTTGAACAGGCCGTGGGCCAAATGCATGAAGATAACTTTCCCAGAAGGAGGGGGAGATGGAAGAAATATTTTTGAATGTGTGTGTTCAGACGTGGTCATTTGCGTAAGTTCAAACAGCCACTGGGCAGACCCTAGGTAGGATCTCCTCTGGAATTTTTTTTTTCTTCCACGGCTTCAGCCATCAGCTGGGAGGCAGGCATTTCATTTGAAACCCGGATTAATTAGTGAAGGATTTTCAACATTTAAAAAACTGTGAGTGCCTCTGAAGAACTGCTCCGTTGATGCAGAAATAGACCAATTTGTTTTTCTCCAAGTTAATGTCTAGTTAAAGAAAACACTAAGTGTCCCTGAGGAATGGCCTGGCTCTAGCAAGGATAGGACTTTCGTAGGGAGGATCCTCTGTTTCCAGTGGAGAAGATTCAGTTGTAGACAAGGGAGGAAAAGATATTTTTAAAAGCAATACTTTATCTACTGACATTGGAATGAAACAGAAAGTACAAGGTGTAAAATGTTCAGAGATAGGAAGTTGAGACAGGAATTTCCCACCAGGAATAGTTTTTCAGGACAGGAGAGACAGTGCCTGGCACTCTGGTGAGTGCTTTATATTCAGTTCAGTTCAGTTCAGTTCAGTTGCTCAGTCATGTCTGACTCTTTGCGACCCACATGTTTATTTTTATTATGGTGTAAGATTGAGGTCCAGTTTTATTCTTTTGCATATGGTGCTTTGGATATTATGAACCTTTTAACCATATTAATTCCTCCAGCCTATGAGCACAGAATCTTTCCATGTATTTCTGCCCTCTTCAGTGTCTTTTATTAGTTTTCAATGTACAGATCTTTCACCTCCTTGGTTAAATTTATTCCTAGGTGTTTTATTCTGTTTTATTCCATTTTAAATGGGATTTGTTTTCCTATAACTGCATTTTTAATCCTTGTGGGGATTCAGCCTTCCAGCTCTGTTCTTCCCTCTCTCTCACCTTCCTGATTGATTATTTCCATTGTTTTCAGTCATCTCTTTTCTTTAGGAGTCTCACCCTCTCTGCTAAAAGAAAACAAAAATTTTTTTTTTTCTCATTTTCCTTTTCAAAGGAAACTCTAGGGTTTTTTTTAATTATTATTTTCTTTTCTTTCTTTTCTTTTTTTCACTTTTATCAGACAGTGGTAGAGAGGAATAGCTAGAGCAGTTATATTTCAAATTAATTGTACTTGAGCCACACAAGTTGCTGGGAACCCCAGAGGCTGTAGAATTCTTCAGATGTGGTTCATATCCTGGCACTGCCACACTTCAGACGCCTGGCTTAGAACAAGGATGCCTAATTTTCTGAGCTGTGAGTTTGCCATCTATAAAATGGTAAAATGGTAACTATGCAAAGTCCCTCTGAGAAAACTATAAATAATCGAGTGGCTTGGGGATTGACAGGGTGAGATATGGAAGGGAGAAAAGATTTCTTCGTCTCTGCCTGTGTGTCACCACTCAACACTCTTTCTGATTCTTGCTTCAGACCTACCACTGCCTGCTCTCTCCCTCTCTGTCTTCATGTCCTGCCAAACTCCACCCTGTGTGACTGCTCCAAGGAGCACAGAGTAAGAGTGTTCAGAAATGAATCTAAGCTGACAGCTGACGCTGTAGCCAACTTTTGAAAACGCTGGAGTCAGTTGGGAAAATGCATGCTCCATTGACACTTCTTTCTGACTCACACAGACTAGAAATCTTGCCAGACATGCACTGAGGAGATCCTCTTCTCTAATCATCCAAAACGTGCCTAGAAATTTACATCTTTGCATGTGCCATGCAGATTGATCTTTCTAAATCCTTCCTCAAATATTGCTTTCAAGTGCCATGTAAGAACAGAAGACCTACGAAGAAAGCCTGGCCTGTGGCTAAATTTAGAAGCTGATCATACGGAAGCAATGAGAAAAGCAGACTCTGATAGTTACCCTCCTGCCAACATGCTTCCCCATCAGCCTGAACCCAAAGTAAAGAGTTGGAGACTAGTGGACCTGGTTAGTGAGGGGGATTGGAGGCCCTCATATGACACTAAGCTGGCCAAAGTGAGTCTCAGGGCTGCTAGATGGTAGAGGGAGAAGTTCCATCAAAAGCCATAGTTTCTCATTAGCAGGGCATGCTGGTGGTCCTTTCCTAACATCCCCTTGGCCACAAGGCTTCAAGGGAATGCTGTGAGCAATTGGGCAACCACCTTCATAAGCCATGTCAGGAAAAGAGTGGCCTCTCATCCTACTTACCTGGGGCAGCCCTGGTGTAATTGTCAATTGCCCCTACTTCCATGGTCTAAAGTGTCCTTGTTAAACAGTCAACTGGGTGGTCACTTGATAGTCCACCCCCTTCATGCTCCCCTCAATCAACCTTCACCTTCATTCTGGTTCTCTCCTCCTCTGCACCCACTCACTCCACTTCCATTTTACCTGATATGTGCAGACACATGTCTTAACTTCCCTCCCCTCATCAAGTGACACCTTGACCTAATGTCAGTGAGATGTCAGGGCACAGCCTTAGAGCCCAGTGAATCAGATGCTGGACACTTGCTACCCCCATCCCATCCTGTTATGGGAAGTTCTCTTCTTCTTAGCTGTTCTTGACAGCTAACTCAGAGCTGTTGTTTGCTTTCTACATGTGCATTTTTTCATTTTGCTTCCCCCTTGGACACTATTAAAAACCCACCTGCTTGTTGGCAAGATGTACTTCATGCCAGGCATATAGCAAATGGCACCCTCTTCTTCATGAGAAATAATCCAAGTGTCCACCTTGAGAAGCATGAGTTCCACCTATGCACAATAGCGTGATCATCAGGAATGTTGTATACAGTCACACAGGTTGTACACTGTACAAGCCCAAGGCTGCCATTCCCATAGGCTACAATGTGAGGGGCATCGTCTATGATTATCTGGCACAGTGGCCCTAATACAAATGATATTAAAAGTAACACATCTCGTTGTTCATTAAGCTATGGACCAAGCACTCTATTGAGTATTTTTATATGGAGGACCTCATTTAACCTTTTCCATAACTCTCTGGTGTTGTAATTAAATTTTTATCCTCACTTAAAGATGAGGAAGCTGGAGGCTTAGCTAAGTTAATTCATCCAAGTTCATGTAGTTACTAAGTAATAAGGCTGGGATTTGAAGCCCAGAAGCCTGACCTCAGGAATACATGCTCTGAATCGTTATAGTCTACCTCCTCCCGTGTTGACATGCACCCGAGGTGAATTCTTTTATTTTATTTTTGGCTTGGCCAGCCTCTTTCAGCATAGTTGGCATCAAAGTATTAGTAGAATTCTCTAGAGGGTGACTGCCCCACCCTCTTCTTAAAATGAAATTCTTGGTCCAGTTGGTTGATAATCAGACCTTAAGGCATGTGGTTGAGGGGAAGTCTTGATGAAGATGGAGCATGTCATTAGTCCCCTTTGTGTATTGAGAGGCCTGTTGACTATACTGGGGAAGGGGGATTAATGTTTATTCATGGTACCACAAGGATAGAGCCTGGACTTTCAGATATAGCACAAAATAATTGAAGAAGAGAAAAATGCTCTCTTCAGAAAACCACAGTGTTGTAAACAAGACCACCTGGGACTCTGGGAAATTGACATCAAATCTATGGGCTCCATTTACTTCATCTGCAAAATGGGTATTATATGTCAGACTTTGCTGAATCCGGGTCTTAGGTTAAATGAGGTTAAGGGAGGGATTCGGTGCAGTGCCTAGCATATTTTAGGCCTTTCGCAAATGTTACTCCTCATTGGTACATGAAGTCTTGATGGAGAGTTCAGATGATGACCACCGTTTCAGCAAAGACTGTGTATCACAGTGCTGGGCTTTTAAGATCACCTGCCAACTTTGGGCTAGTTATTTAGCTTTTCATTGCTCAGTTTTACTCACTTTTGAATTATTATGCTCTTGGGGCTGAGTTTAAGAAATTGACTTTTTAATTCTTTTGAAAATTACCATCATAACAAACTTATAATATTATAATCTATAAATTTATAGATTATCAAAAGCCCTATAAGTAAGCTAATGAATTTACTCATAGCTTACTTATAGGGCTTTTGATTAAATATGAATTCTGAGTATGTGGGTTATACATCCCTTAGCTTTAAGGAGTAAATCTTCCAGGACTTACGAGTGCTCTTTTTTTTTTACCTTTTCTTACCTTTACCCAGAATACTCTCCTTCCTCCCTAGTACCTCTGTAACACAATAAGGCTGACCTCCTCCTTTCCTTATTTGAGTGACCCTTGCTCATCCTTCAAGTCTCAGACAAGATGTCGTATCTTTTCAGAAGCCCTTGCTGATCATACCTCCCCTCGAATGACTGAGTCAGGTAGCCCTCCTGTCCACTCTCGTTGCACCTTGAAAATACTCTGCTTCAGTAGTTAGCGGTCTGAATCGTTTTTGCCCATCTTTGCTGTTGATATTGTCAGCTGTTTGAAGTCATAAAGCTTGTTCACCAGAGTTTTCCCCAGCTTTTAGCACAGTGGCATTGAAGACACTTTATGAATGAATGACTCCATGAATGAATGCAGTGAGAGAATAATAGGTAGAGGGAAGAGAGGAAGGAAGAAAAGAAGGAAGAGAAGGAAAGAGGAAGGAAGGAAGAGAGGGAGGGAGGGAGAGAGAAAGAAAGGAAGGAAGGAAGGAAGGAAGAAGAAAAGACTTTATAAAACAATACCTGGTAATTGGCTTCAACTCTAAAATCACAGCATTGTAACATGTCTTTTAGAATAGTCAAACAAGCTCTGTTTTTCCTGTAAGGACAGCTGTTTTACTTTCCTGTCACATTGCCATGGACAAGCTGTGCTCAGATCTGCCTGGCCTTTGTTGAGCTGCCCACCCCATGGCTGTTTGACCCAGTGCAGGGACTTGGACCACTCTAACGCATATTTGTATTCTAAAAACTTTTATTGATATCAGCTGTAAAATGATTCCCAAGTTCATCTTCTTAGCACAGAAAAATTAGTCATGAACTGCAGGTCCTTGGCCAGTTGGTTACAAAGATTTTATGAAGTTTACAGTAGGGAGTGATCAGGTTTTGATGTGTGAACAAGGGCCAAATACTAACTCTTTATTACTCATTCCTTCATTCATGTATTCAGCAAATCTTTATAGAGTCTGCAAAGTGCCAGGCATTAGGCGTTACGGTTACAATAGAAAATGTGGAATTGCTATGGTAGGGATTGATTATCTAGTGAAAGAGACGGACAGAAGACAAGCAAACAGATATGTTCTATGAAATCACCAATTATGAAAAGTGCTGTGATGGAAAAAAAAAACAATACAGACAAGGTGCTGAGATAGAGAATGATAGGCTAGCCCTACCTTCTCTAGGGTGGTCAGGGGTAAACGCCAAGAGGCAGTGATTCTAGGTAGAAGAGAGAAGGAGGACAGAGCCCAGCGTGTCTGTGGACTTGTGATCAGTGATTTTTGATGTTCCTACTGGGACACACTGAAGGCTGAGGTGATGGACATCTGTGTTTGTTTGTTTGTTTTAATCAATAAAGAATTTTAAAATTATGTACGTTTTTAGACATAATGCTATGACATAGTTAGTAGATTATAGTGCAAATATAATTTTTTGTGTGCCTTGGAAAACTAGGAAACCCATGTGACTCACTTTATTGTGATATTCCCTTTATTGTGATGATCTGGAACCAAACCCACTGTGTCTCTGAGGTGTGTTTGTATTGGTTGAATGAGTGAATGACTTTAAAGTTACAAAATGTATCCACACAGTTATTTCTGCCTTTTACCCTGGCACATATAATATTTTAGGACAAAGATGCCCAAACTCCACTTTTAAAATGAACCTGTTGTAATTTGAAGGTTATTTTTCCTTTTTTGGATGTAAAGCAATGTTAGGATAAATTAATTTTTACTGTCTGTTCCTTTTAGCCAAAGACTCTGTTTAGCACAAGCAGAACACCATACTGTCAAGTTCTTCACTTGTTCTTTTGCTTGCTTTCCCACACACTATTTAACAATGACAGCCTGACCCTAGTAAGAGCACAACACATTCTTTCCTCCATGGAGAAAATCAGCAACCATACAGGTTGAGCAGGTGAATATGAAGAATGATTTTCTTTCCTCCATGGTTAGAGCACCTAAGCAAAAAAAGTAAAGCAACTCGATTCCAGTCTTTTAGGAAAGACAATTTCTACTCATTGCATTAAATGATCCTTTTTAGACATCACCCTGTGGTCAGCCAAACTAGCTAAATAAAATAGTTCCTTAAAAGTTTATTTTATATCTTCCTCACCCTCAAATTTAAAATGTTATTTCCTCCCTGTGAGTTTCAACACATTTATAGTTACATGTAGCCCATGGAACAAGGAGCAAACTACCCAAGTTAACCCAGGGCTGTGATAGTTGCTTACTGAATCACAGATATGCTGAATTTCAGAGAGGCTGGTAGTGTGTCTTATATACTTTGTATAGAATTTTCTAAAAGCTATAAAGAAATTGGAGGAAAATCTTCTGAAAATTAAAATAAGCTTAGTTGAGCTTTTCCATCTGTTTTCCAGAATATTCTAGGTCATATTCCAGGACAGAGGTAAGAGTCATAAATCTTACATGGGCGGAATGGGTGGTATTACTGAAAGCTAATAAAATCCTATAGTATGGGCTGGATTGCTTTCTGGTTACCCAGCCCCTATACTCTGGTTAGGATTTAAAACCCCAGGAGAACGCCTATGCTAAGTGATTTTCAGAGCCACTGTTGACTCATTCCAAACCACTGGGCAAGTCACTTATTTACTTACTTTAGTTATTCTAAAAGTTATATTCAAAATAAGGTTTCCCAATGCCCTTTGCCACCATTGGCAAAGTAGTTTTTATGGTAGTTAAGCATTACTTAAGATCAAGGGAGAAACATCTAACAAGCAGAAAAGTAACCCTTGCTTTTCTGCTCTAAACTGTTACTTATTGATACAGCTTAAAGTCCTATGGATTAGTGAAAATGAAAGAGAACACTGGAAGGTTTAGTCCAGGTTGACTGCTCAGTAATCATGTTCTTCTCTGCGCTACCTAAGTCCTGATTTCTCAGGAATTACCTTTTCTGTGGGGAGTTAAGTATGTCTTCTGCACAGATCTACACATCACAAATTAGCCAGTTTTGTTTTGTAACATTCAATGGCTCATTTAGCTTTTTTTAATGAAGTAACAGAAACATTACTACTTCACAATGGTTCTCAGTATCCTTCGGGAGAAGAGAAATCCCCAAAACTGCTGAGTCAGAGCTGAGCTGCATCAGGCACAGCTAGTCTCCTGCACTGGGAGGAAAGGATTTACTCCTCTTTGCTCATCTCACACTGTTTTCTATTCAGATTTGTGCCCCAGAAAAATTATGAATGATTCCATAACCCTAGATGTTGAGTTTGAAGCAACAGAAATTTTAAATTAAATTTGCAAATATTTGATAAGGAGCTATCAAGATACAGCCACATACATACCCCCTCTACTTTTTCAAAGAACAAAGCAGCTCACAAAAGACATGGATATACCAGGTGACCCAGCATTTCTAACTCCTAAGGATACACCCAAAGGAATTGAAGTCAGGTGTTCAAATTTGCATACAAATGTTAATAGCAGCACTCTTCATAATAGCCAAAAGACTGAGACAACCCAAATGTCCATTAACATTTGAATAAACAAAAGGTGGTATATCCATACAATGGACTATTCAGCCATAAAAAGGAATGAAATACTGATCCATGCTCAATATGGCAAGACCTTGAAAGTATTCTGCTAATTGAAAGAAGCCAGACAAAAACAGGCCACATATTCGATGATTCCATTTTTATGAAATACCCAGAACAGGCAAATCCATGAAGACAGAAAGTAGCTTGGTAGTTGCAACAATATGAGAGAAAGAGGGAATGAGGAGTGATTGCTTAATGGGTGTAGGGTTCCCTTTTGGGGTGACATGATTTCACAACATGGCCAGTGATTACATGCCACTGAATTGTATACTTTCAAATGGTTAAAATGGTGAATGGATTATGTCTATTTTCCTAACCAAAAAAAAAAAAGAAAGAAGGAAGGAAGGAGAAAGGAAGGAAGAAATGAAGAAAGAAAGAAAAAGAAAAGCAAGGCAAGGGGTATATGAGGTAAGACATCTCTGGGTCAAGCTGAATTCCATACTCAAATGCCTTTGGGATAAGGCAGGTCATAAAAGCAAAGGAGACTTGTCAGAGACAAAAGAAAAATGGGATCTGTGATGCTCTCTAGACTAAAAGGAAAAAGTTTAAAATATATTATGTGAACGACAATGACAGTTCACAGTAGTCGGATAAGGCCCTGAGACAACAGAGTTTATAATCCCTGGTTAAAGGAAACCTAAGCTGTCCTTGACACAGGTTGGTTACAGTACCTTTCCTATGTAATCTAGAGTCTTGAAATGTTGAGTAACACAGATGCTTTAGATAGAACAGGCTTTGGAAGACCTTTAACAGCACAGATAACTAAGGTGAAACTTCTACAGTGGGGTTTGCTCTTGGTCAAAGTAAAATGAGATAAGTAATTTGTGGTCAGCACAAAGATCATTCTAGATTGAAACATACCACTTGCTCTATGTTCTCCACATGGTTTATGGGAATAAAAAACATCTATCCTGTTTACCTCACAAAGAGATGGATAGCCTGAGATCTTTAGGCGGCTAAATCCTAGTTTATTCATCTGAAAAATGGAAATTATAGTAGTGGCTCAATCTTGATCCCTAGCTGTCTACTTCTTTAATGTCCATCTTTGCTACTAAAACACAGCTCATCTCTGTGCTCTTTGTTTCCATTACCATTCATCCAGACCCATCATAGGGCCAGACACTTCTTAGGAACTTGGTGGATACTGGCCAGATGATCCAGGGATGACACCAATTCAGTCTGGAGAAGAAAAGCTATCCTCAGGTGCCTGAGGGTGGTTATTTGTAGGAAACAAAACTTGTCCTTTATGCTCCCTTGGAATTAACCACTAGGACAAGAGGTTGGAGTCAGCAAAGAGATAGGCTTAGTTCTGTGTTATGAAATGGACCACCTGAACAGGGAATAACTTCCCTGACTCTAGAGGTATTTCAACATCAATATCTAGAGGCCATATGTTTTAAAGAGATTTAGTGTTTGAGTGTGGAGAAGGCAATGGCACCCCACTCCAGTACTCTTGCCTGGAAAATCCCATGGATGGAGGAGCCTGGTGGGCTGCAGTCCATGGGGTTGCTAAGAGTTGGACACGACTGAGCGACTTCACTTTCACTTTTCACTTTCATGCATTGGAGAAGGAAATGGGAACCCACTCCAGTGTTCTTGCCTGGAGAATCCCAGGGACGGGAGAGCCTGGCGGGCTGCCGTCTATGGGGTCGCACAGTGTCGGACACGACTGAAGCAACTTAGCAGCAGCAGCAGCAGCAGCAGCAGCAGCAGTGTTTGAGTGAGTGAAGTAAGGTTCATTCCAAATCCAATTTTCATTCATTCACGCTTTCATTGCTTCATCCTGACAGTCACTTATTGAATGCTGATCATTATGGCAGAAACAGTATTGTTGTTACCAAGTTCAAGCTCATGCTGCTTGCCACATGACGTATCAGTAAATCGAGGGATGAGGTATTGGGGCAAGGAATAGCAATTTTCTGACTTTATTCAGAAAGCCAGTGGACCAAGAAGATGGTGGACTAGTGTCCCAAAGAACCATCTTAACCAGAGCTAGACTTACTGGTTGTTGCAGACTTCTTGATACCAGAATTCTTTGTTCTCAGAGCTGTCCAAGTAGGCCTGGTCACAAGGTTCCCATAAACCTCCAATAGGACCATTGTTATTTTCTTTTTGGCAACTTTTTATCCTTGTATGAATGAATACTTTAAAGGTCAGAGCTTTGAGAATGGGCTGTAACATACATTACAGGCAACATTCTTTTATAAAAGGTGCAGAGGCAGATGGCTAAGTACAGGCTGCTGCTGCTGCTGCTAAGTCGCTTCAGTCGTGTCTGACTCTGTGCAACCCCGTAGATGGCAGCCCACCAGGCTCCCCCGTCCCTGGGATTCTCCAGGCAAGAACACTGGAGTGGGCTGCCATTTCCTTCTTCAATGCATGAAAGTGAAAAGTGAAAGTGAAGTCGCTCAGTCGTGTCCGACCCTTAGGGACCCCATGGACTGCAGCCTACCAGGCTCCTCCATCCATGGGATTTTCCAGGCAAGAGTACTGGAGTGGGGTGCCATTGCCTTCTCCTAAGTACAGGCAACAGGGCACAAGAGTTAGAGCCAAAGGATTAGACCCCATATGGAGTCACGTGTGTTCTTTTCAGTTACATTGTTAAGTTACGAGGGTAAAATAATGAGTTCTCTGATAATACACTCAGCTATCTCCCAATCTTAAAGAGTATATAGAAAGGAAAATACATTATCACAATAACAAGACCTGAGAAATCATCTGTTATTCTTCCACATCACCACCTGTTTTGTCTGTCTGTAACAGTGCACCAAGACTTGTGGTGAAGGCTCCAGGTACCGGAAGGTGGTATGTGTGGATGAGGACAGAGGTGGTGAGGTTCACGGCGTGCACTGTGGCATGAGCTCACGGCCTGTGGACCGCGAGAGCTGTAGTCTGCAGCCCTGCGAGTATGTCTGGATCACAGGAGAATGGTCAGAGGTATGGTCTTGGGGGTTCTGGAACCGCCTTCAGGCAGCGATGGCCTAGGGGTGGCAGACTGATGAGGGCAAGAATGGGGGAGACGCACATCCACCTGTTGGTTCTTTCCCTGAGAACTGGAAGCCCTCAGACAAGTCCCTCAGCCTTCTGGGCTGGAGTCCTACATATGCAAACGGAGAGGTGCATGAGACGGTGTCCAAGCTCCCCTCAACTCTAAAATCATGTGAGTCACCCTGATGTCCTGTTATTATCATTAGGAAGGAATTCTTAGAGGATGGCTCTAGGTGCCTGAAGAAGGTTAAGTATAAGAAAATATCTTAGGGGACTTTCCTGGCAGTCCCGTGGTTAAGACTCTGTACAATGCAACAGGTATGAGTTTGATCCCTCTTCGGGGAACTAAGATCCCCCCCATGCTGCAGGGCACAGCCAAAAAAAAAAGAAAATATCTTAGCATGAGGGAGGCAATAAGAAATGGTGGGGACTGTGACAAACTAGCACATGGTGTATAAAAGGAACAGGTTCTCTTCCCCTCCAGTGAAGGCCATGCAGAAATGTGGGTCCTGTGTTAGCAGAGGTGATCTTTCAGAGTCAATCGTAGGATGTTCCCCACCTTATTCCTCTCTCCAACCCCCAGAGATGAGAGCCTCTTACACATCAGAACTCTGGTGTGCAAAGGATAAAGGAAGCCAGAGGCACTCAACATTTTCAGGATGCTCTTAACAGCTACTGAAGGGTGTGTATTCTTTTCAGAGCTGTGGAGGCCTCTGGATAGAACTTGACCGTTTGTGGAGCTCCCTTCCATTGCTATAAAAGACTACCTCCCAGCTCATTCCCCACATAAACGGGGATTCCTATTGCTCCTGTTTGGTAGGGGAGAAGGGTCTTAGCACCTGCCATCTCAGACGTTCAGCCTTTAATGCAGACTGAGGTCAAGGCGTGCATTTTAGGTACTCTAAAATACCCACAGCTTGGACGGACGCCATTTGTAAGCCATCTGCCCATGCATGACATACCTCAGACGAGCCCTGCACTCTGCTGGCCCGGTATCAACTGCATCTTTGGGCGTTTGAACAGCAGCAGCCAAAGAAGGAAGAAGTGGATAACAGAGTGTTTCCAAGTCTCAAGCCAGCTGGAAGGGAAGGCGCGAGGATGTTCTGCGTGCCTGTGGCTGGGCTGGCTCCCTCCTCTGTCTGAAACCCTGTCAAGGGGAGCCTTCCCCCTGGAAATGCTACAGGAGCAGCCAGCCATGTGGCTTAATGTGATAACTCAGGAGACAGCAGGAAAAAGAGACACTGGTTTTAATAGCAAGTGAGAACTGATGGAAGCTATGGTTGTTGTCGTTGTTTAGTAGCTAAGTTGTGTCCGACTCTTTGCAACCCCATGGACTGTAGCCTGTAAGGCTCCTCTGTCCATTGATTGGATTTTCCAGGCAGAGGATACTGGAATGGGTTGCCATTCTCTACTCCATAGGATTTTCCCTGACCAGGGATCAAACCTACATGTCCTGCATTGGCAGGCAGATTCTTTACGACTGAGCCAAGAAGCTATGATCCCTCACCCCGAGAAAAGCAAAACACACCGCATGCTGCATACAATTTCCAGGGTTCATCTGGCCCCTTCTTTGACCTTGGAAATCCTGAAACCCTAATTTTGTGTAACTTTTTTACAGCGAGTGGCCAATTATTTGATGACTTTTCCTAAAAGTATCATCAAAACTAAATTTGTTGGTTGATTTCTGTTCTCTTTTTAAAATAGTATATTATATAAATTATGTAGCTGAGGAAGTTGAACACAATCTAGAAATCTTACCAATAACCAATTAGATGTCCCATCACCGAAGGGAGCTGGGACACCTGTGAAAAACTTCTTTTTTCTCCTTTTCTGGATTGTCTGGGTATTTTTAAGTGCCATATAATTATGGCAAAAGGCATAAATGAGTGCATGATTTAGAGAGAGAGTGAAAGAGAAGCAGAAAGGTAATGTTTAAGTCAAGATACTGGATTGGCCAAAAAAGTTTGTTTGGACTACAAACCTGAACGAACTTTTTGGCCAACCCAATACATAGCCAGGGAGACAGGAGACAGGAGGGGTTGAGCAGAGGGCAGATGGGCCAGCAGACCATCGAGTAGGGAAGGATATTGTCCCACAGTCCTCTTTCGGCAAAGAGCCTGGATTTTACACAGAGGGCATCTCCAGCTCTCTCTGCATCTCACCGGGTCACTTCTCTGACGCAGTCATGGTAGGTTCAGAAAAGTGTGATTTGTCCACCCTTGTAGAGCTGTGGATGCTGTAAGTGGACCCAGAGACAGCCGGAGCGCCTCCCCCACCTGCTTCTCACCTTGAAAATCCAGAGCAGGGGCTTGAGGTGCCCCCGATGGGGGACTGTTTGGGGGCGCATATGCAGTAGCAGCATGGATCCTGGAAGGCTCCTGTAGGGCTTGCACATCCCCTGAGTGCTGTGGGCTGCTGCTTGTAGTGCGTAATAAGCTAATAAAGACAGCTCTCCGCGCCGTTGTCCCAGGGTCAGCGTTCGATGTGGAGGTCAGGGGCCTATTGTGGCTGCCCCCAGGCCCTGCTCCAACCTCTGTTCTCTACCCGCCTCTTCCCAGTGCTCAGTGACCTGTGGAAAGGGCTACAAACAAAGGCTGGTCTCCTGTAGCGAGATTTACACCGGGAAGGAGAATTACGAGTACAGCTACCAAACCACCATCAACTGCCCAGGCATGCAGCCGCCCAGTGTCCAGCCCTGCTTCCTGCGAGAGTGCCCTGTGTCAGCCACCTGGAGAGTGGGCAACTGGGGGAGTGTAAGTAGCCAACTGGGTGGTCATGGTGGCAAGCTGCTGGATCTCAGATCCTGACTCAAACATACCTTACCTGAGCTGTCCTAAGTGACTGCCTCCCAGGAGAGCCCTGGGAGAGAAACAGGACTTAGCATCATGAAATGGGCTGATAGGGAAAGAAAGCTTCTCTGATTTTTGGGTCTGGTGCTTAGAGCAGGGGCCGGGGGGTGGGGGTGGCTAGCCCTGAAGCCATACAGCCTCCATCTGATTCTTGGTTCTGCCACTTCCCAGTTGAACAGCCTTGGTGGTGGTGGTTCAGTCACTCAGTTTTGTCTGACTCTTTACAACCCCGTGGACTGCAGCATGCCAGGCTTCCCTGACCTTCACCATCTCTCAGAGCTTGCTCAAATTCAGTCCATTGAGTCAGTGGTGCAATCCAACTATCTCATCCTCTGTCGTCCCCATCTCCTCCTGCCTTTGATCTTTCCCAGCATCGGGGTCTTCTTCAATGAGTCGGTTCTTTGCATCAGGTGGCCAAAGTATTAGAGCTTCAGCTTCAGCATCAGTCCTTCCAGTGAATATTCAGGACTGATTTCTTTAGGATTGACTTGTTTGATCTTTGGACAAGGTGCCAAAAGTTCATGTCTGTTTCCTCCCCTGCAGAATGGGTTATGAAGATGAAATGAATATTCATGCATAAAAACCACTTGGGTTATAATGACACCTTTTTAAGTTCCACATGTTTGACCACAATTTAAAATTAAAAAGCACCCAGAATTCTTGTCTTTCCCCTAATAAGGGTTATAGAAGTGTTCACTGTTGTAGCTTCTGTTGCTAAGAAACCTGTTTGTCCCTCTGGATCAGGAATTCTTGGTTGAGTTAGGATTACAACAGGTAAGAATATTTGAAATTGAAACTGCCATAGAAAATTGCCCCAGCCTCCTGGCTGCTGACTATGAGACTTTCACTGATGTGAAGTGATGATCAGGCAGAAGTTTGGGACCAGTTGAAAGTCGTTAAGGTTTCAATCTTGGATCCACCATGACCTTAAACAAATTTCCTCACATTTGAGCCCCAATTTTCCCTCTGTAAAAATAGAATAAAATCCCATGGATGGAGGAGCCTGGTAGGCTGCAGTCCATGGGGTCACCAAGAGTTGGATGCTTAACTGAGCGACTTCACTTTCACTTTTTACTTCCATGCATTGGAGAGGGAAATGGCAACCCATTCCAGTGTTCTTGCCTGGAGAATCCCAGGGATGGCGGAACCTGGTGGGCTGCCGTCTATGGGGTCGCACAGAGTCGGACACGACTGAAGCGACTTAGCAGCAGCAGCAGTACTATCTCATAGGGTGATTGCAAGGCTTAGATGAGAAAATTATTAACTTCTCATATGCTTGAATACCTATGTAGGTACATGAGTACATATGTACAGGCATGTATGTATAGAACTCAGCACAAAGACTGGCCCATAGGAAGTGCTGTCCAAGTATTGGGTATTTGTTTTCAGCAGCAAACCTCTAAGCTCTGAGCTCCATGCTTCGGGAAGCCCAGTCCCCCAGGTTCCACAGACCCATCACTGACCCTGCTCTGCTTACAGTGCTCCGTGTCTTGTGGCGTGGGAGTGATGCATAGGTCTGTGCAGTGTCTCACCAACGATGACCAGCCCAGCCACTTATGCCCTGCTGACCTGAAGCCGGAAGAAAGAAAAACCTGCCACAATATCTATAACTGTAAGTCAGCAAACCAAAGCCACCTTTCTGGATCTTGAAGAGCAGGTCTTGTTGTTGATGCGCTTGCCTGCCCTTTTCTGGAATAGAGAATTTATTTTTGAGACATTGGCTCCCACACTGACCAATGTGCACATGAATGATGTAACCAGTCCCGTTGGCAGCCACTGCAGACTCACAGCTCATGCTCATGGATCTGTGTATTCTAGGCGAGTTGCCCCAGAACTGCAAGGAAGTGAAAAGGCTGAAGGGTGCCGGTGAAGATGGGGAATACTTCCTGATCGTCACAGGAAAGCTCCTGAAGGTACTCGTCCGAGCTCAGTCATTATCCCTGCACTGCTTTCAGAGCCGGCAGCCCTGGCTGTCTCGGTCCCATTTCCGAGCCTCCCTGGCAGGTTTTGTCTGGTCTGTCTTTCAGGTCTTCTGTGCAGGGATGCACTCTGACCACCCCAAGGAGTACATGACACTGGTCCACGGCGACTCTGAGAATTTCTCTGAGGTTTACGGGCACAGGTAGGAGAGCTCCAAACTCAGAAGAGCCCGGACCACCTGGAGATCCCTAGAAACGCCTCCCCATCCTCACCAGAACGTTCTCTCTGTCTTATAGGTTGCACAACCCAACCGAATGCCCCTACAATGGGAGCCGACGTGATGACTGTCAGTGTCGGAAGGACTACACAGCAGCTGGGTTCTCCAGCTTCCAGAAGGTCAGAATAGATCTGACCACCATGCAGATCATCAGTAAGTCCCATAGCACATTCTGGGGCGTGTGTCCGTGGGTCTTTCCATTCAGGCCCTGACACATCCTGCTCAGGGGTTGGGCTGAGGCCCAGAGGGTACGAAAATGAACTTACGATCCAGGGATGACAACCCTGGTCTAAGCTGCCTGAAGGTGGGGTTTGCTCCACCTTTGATCACTGTGGTCCCCCCAGTGCCTGGAAAGGGCTGAGCAGTGGGCAGTGCTCCATCAGATTAGTGACAAATGAACAGAGGAGACAGAGGCACATTAAAGGGGTGCCATCATAGTGGGGAAGTCAGGGCAGCGTCTCCCAAAACATGACATCGTAGTTGAGACCTTAAGGCCAAGTGGGAGTGAGCCAAGTATTGAGTTAGGCAGAGCAAGCGTGGGAGCAGAAATTCTGAAGGACGAAGTTTTAAGGGAGCAGATGCAGACTCTGAAGCTATGAAATTTACGTAGCAGCATTCACCCCACCCCGGGTTCCCACCAGCAGTGTATACACACGGGCACATGTGCACACACATGCACACGTGCGCACACACACACACACACACACGAGCATAAAACTAATTTGCTCTGATGGCCGATTTACAGAAGAAAAATGGAGGACAGAATTACCTATTTTTTAAACTAGCCTGCCTGTGGGCTGATTTCATACTCTGGCCGACACTGCATTTTTGTTAGGGACAGTAATCATAGGAGTGGTTAAAGACAGCTCAAATATCCCAACCTGTTCCCTCGAATGGAGGGAAAACAGAAATAATGAATAATTAAGTTTTTTTCATTAACATTGTTCCTGTAATCTTGCCTTGCTTTCCTTTGGAGGTAGATTACACTTGATTTGTACCAAGATATTTTTAATTGCCTTCAGCCAGACTGATGAGGGCTAAGGGCAGAGTCTGCAGTTTCCCACTTAAATACTGCCCCAGCTGAGACCCAGAGCTTCCTGGTGCTGAAGCTGGAAAAGGCAGGATGGGGGACTCAGATTTCCCTCCCACAAAACTGCAGAAAAGATTGAGGCCTTCTCTTGCTATTCCCAAAAGACAAAGCAGAAAGGTTTAAAAAGCTGCCTCCGGTCTCCAGTCCCCACCAGATTTTGCAGGATTCTCAGTCTGTCTCCTCCCAAGCTGCCTTCCCCATTCTCCCAGCTGTTCTCAGGACCTACACGAGGGTTAAAAACATGAGCATTGTTTTTATTGGCTTTTTTAAAAACTACAAGTTAGCCCCAAACTTGAGAAACTGCCATTAATATTTTCAAGATGTGGGTTCTAATTGCTCCACATTTTGGCAACTAGACTGCCTGGGCCACAGGAGGACAGCTGAGCCTCGGGGAGGAACTGCTAAGTAGCTGGAAATGCTTGGTTGGCTGATTTCCCCAGTCCTGCAGCCTCCAAGGCGGCCGCCGTCTACAGGAGGTTCACAATCATCCAATTACACTGCATTTAAGCGAGGTGATTCACACAGTTATTTGTATAGGAATCGAGTCCAGAATCATCTGAAACCCCTTTTTTTGGCTTCCATACTGTGAGGAGACAGACAGTGCTGGTAAAACCCAGGGAAGGAAGCTCTCGGAACCACAAATACAGTGACTGGGGGAGTGGGGAGCAGAGCAAGTGTACATCTGGATCCATTTGCTCACTAATCATATTTTGGATTGTTTTTTTTAATTTCCCATACCCTCTTGTGACTTCTCTAACTCTTCTTCTTCCCTTCTGTCTCCTTGTTAATATCCTGTCCAAACTCTTTCTCCTGCTCTCACCTTTCCCCTCCCTTCAACCCTTTCTCCAAAACCCCACAGCCACTGACTTACAATTTGCCAGGACCAATGAAGGACATCCCGTCCCCTTTGCCACTGCTGGGGACTGCTACAGTGCCGCCAAGTGCCCACAGGTACGTGCCAGGGACACCAACCCACCGCCCCCAGGGACCCACACCCCTCCCTGGCCACCCCGCCCCCACCCTGGGCTGCATCTGTTTCTGCAGATGTAATCATAATGGCAGCTCTAGCTGCAAGGCAGTTTGGCCACCTGTATCCAGGCCTCACAGATGCTCCAGCCTCTCAGCTCCTAGGGGTGCTTCCTAAGGAAGTGGTCACGGCCACGAGCCAGACTTCTGCATTCAGCAGAATGCATCAGTGATCATGGTAAAAACTTAGAAACAAATCAGATATCAGATGGCAAGCTTTGGTTAAACAAATGATGATGTTGGTAAATGTTTAATGATTGGCTCTCCAAGGGATGGAGGCAGGGGGAAGCAGTGGTTTGTAGCATTTGCCCCTTTCTGGGGTGTCCGTTTTCTCCCTGACTGGTTTCAGGTTGTCAGTGTCCTATCACAAATAGGAGAGTTAGGGAGAGATGCACACGGTTGTTTCTCAAAAGGCAGTACAAGCAGATGCCAACACTCTGCTGTCAGACGTTAAAAATTCTGAATATTGCACGACACAGAAAACCTGTCAGTCCAGTTTCCACTGCATAAGTGTGCAGTGTCTGGACCAAGAAGTGCAAAGCTGTCTCCTGGATTCTGTCTCCAGCAGAGCTGCTCAGTGGCCGTCTTACCCATTCGACAGTTGTGCAGGTTTTTGCCTCCTTAGAGGTGTGGCTTGTTCATTTGACTTGCCTTTTGTAACAGGCTGTTATAATCATCCTTGGCTCACTTTGCCAAGTAGGCATCAGTCTTTGCCAGAGGCTTCTGCAAGGAGAGGACAGGACACACGTAATGAATTAGGTGATTCTGGACAGAAGATCCTGGCCCCAGTTTTTTCCGCTGGTTTACATGAGGTCTTTATAAAGCTGTTGTCAAACTCCATGTTGGAAATCTTTGTGTTGCTGTGAGCCTTCACAGGTTCTAGGAATTGGGATTGGGATCTGCTCAGAGTGCCAGCCACTGCCTCCCCAGGATGCATTTACACACAACCAGAGACCATCCAAAGACAAACACATCTGAATTTTCTTTTAACGACGTGTTTTCTCAGCCCCAAGCTTTAGAAAGTATTGCTAAACATTTTAGAGCAGTGAAAAGGAAGCTCTCAGGGGAGAAAGAAAATAAACAAAGGACAGAATGTTAAAAGGGGCCTTTTCTCCATTACCCAGGAATTGAAAAACTTTTGAAGTGCGGTTTCTTTAGAGCACTTGATGACTTCAAACACCCCATTCGTTTGGGTTGCATTTAACAGCTTATAGATTGGCTGTCCCTGCCCTTTTCAAATGCCTCAGGATTTTCTTGTTTCGATATGTGCATCTTTGGTGAAACTTAAGTAAATGAGAGGTAATTTGCATTTGATTATTTTAATAACTCAGAGACAAAGGAACTGATTGATTTGCTAAATCCTGACACTAATGCAATTACTAAGTGAGAAAAGTGAAGCCAGTATGAGGCTAACTTGTATTCTTTCCAGTTCATTCTTTAAATCGTGTCAGATACTTTTAGAATTAAATTCCTTAGAAGTTTATTGAGCACCAACTATGCTGATGAAAGGCGGGAGTTTTTCAAATCACTTTTCCAGGGAAATGCCTGTAGAAAGCAGGACTGTGCAAACTACTCGGGAGTCCTGCTTGTCCTCTGATCTGTGACTGCAGAGGTATCAAAGCAGAGCGATGCTGTGTTTGACAGTCTGCTTCTTTTTCCTCCTCATCCACTGCTGTTGCTTTAAGGATCTATGTATCATTAAGGGTGGGTTCCCCAAGAGCCCTCGCAGCCAGAGTGCATGTTGTTATCCTGATCACAGTGCGTGTGGCGTTATTCTTACTGCTGGTGTTATGAGTGTCTGCTGAGTGTTCACTACACTTGAGCCACTGTGCTCAGCATTTCTAAATCAGGGTAGCATGTAATCATCCGCAGCGTTCTGTGAGAATGCGCCCTTTTTCCAGATGAGGCAGCTGAGAGGTGTGGAGAGGTCAGGTGATCTATCCAAACCCACGCTGGTGCTCGGTAGAGGCCAGATTTGATGCCAGTGCATCTGAGTCCAAACCCATGAAAGCAGACGTGTCTGGCTGGTCCTGTTTTCAGACAAGACTTGTACAGCATACACCCTTGTCCAGCAGAGAACAAAAGCCTCCCTTTGTCAAAGCTACATCTTTTGCTGACCTTTCTGGAATATCTAGTGTATGCATGCCTTAATCACCTTTACTCTTAAATCAGCAACAGGAGATAGTAGCTAAAACTCTCATGCCCTTTAGAACCCTGAAGATAAGGCCTATGGGGACAGAGAACTGGAGCTGGAAAGGACAGTAGATCTACGCTCCACTGATGACAGGCAACTTTCAGAGTGCTAATTATCAACTAGGATGCTGGCTAAAAATGCAAATCCCTGACCCTGAATAGGCCAGAGAGAGAATAAGAACAAAAACTTGTTTATCACCTGCTCTGAAAGGGCAGATCTAGCCAGCATGTAATCCGCTCAGCTACGTGCTCAGACACTGAACCTGGGGATCAGCCTGACACATCCTGGGGCTAGGAACTTGCTCCTTCTAAGGACTTTGACGTCAAAGCGTATCACGTCTGTCTTCTGAGATGTAGGCTTGTCAGGCAGTCTTCATGGGAAACAGGATAAGGAAGGAAAGAAGAGGGTATCCTTGGCAATAGTGAGGGCTGGGCATTGTGATCTGTGTGGATGCCCTCTGCAGGGGAGGGAGGTTAGGAAAGTAAGAATTGGCCAGGTGGGCGAATGCAGCATCCAGAAGCCAATGTCTAAGGAGGCTCGGCAAGGAGGGTTTTGAGCATCTGGTGTGACCACAATCACAGATACCTGGGTATTGAAGTCACTCAACACGACAACCACTAACATCTGCATAGTACTGTCATAAAACCAGTTCAAAAAATATTTTAAAACATCACGTGCTCTCTGCCAGGTAATGGGCTAGGTGTGTCATATCTTCTGCATTCTGTCTTATTACCCATTTACAGATGGCCTCAGGAAGGGTAACCCGTTTGCCTGAGATCGCACTAAAGGCAGAAGAGTCAGGATTCTAGGATAAATTCCTCCCCCTGACCACAGCACGACTGATGTTTTGGGCTGGATAATTCTCTGTTGTTGGGGACTAGGCTGTGCCTTGTAGGATATGTAGTAATAACTCTGGTCTCTCTGCATCAGCTGCTGGTGGCTCACACACCCACCAGCTGTGACATGGCAACCAAAAATGTCTCCTGAGGTTGCCAGATTTCCCATGGGGGCAAAAATGTCCTCTGATGGAATCCACTGATTTAGACTGCACTAAATTCTCCCTTCACCTCTGTGAATAGGAACGCTCTTTGTTCCCAGTGTACAGACGTAGGATTTAAGGCCCCTAAAGAGTTCATAAACTGTTTAGCATTTATGGAACCAACATGGAGAGGAAACCTCCAAGTTACACCTGATCCTGGAAGTCTTCATGGAAGAGCTAGGAAGTAATATTGATATTTATTAAGACTATATCAGGGTTTTCCGAAGGCTCAGCTGGTAAAGAATCTGCCTGCAATATGGGAGGCCTGACTTCGTTTCCTGGGTCAGGAAGATCCCCTGGAGAAGGGAATGGCAACCCACTCCAGCATTCTTGCCTGGAAAATTCCATGGACAGAGGAGCCTGGCGGGCTGCAGTCCATGGGGCTGCAAAGAGTCGGACACGACTAAGCGACTAAGCACAGCAAGACTATATCAAGTGCCTCGTCATATGTTACAAACCATAACTGATATAAATAGGCAAAGCAATGCCAAGTCCCACCCCTCAATAAGCTTACTGCTATAATAGAGAGAGAAAACTAGCACTTACAAAACAATAAGAAAATGCAGGACTAATACCAATATTTTTGAACATCTGTTAGGGACCAGCCATACAGCCCTCAGCTAATTTCATTTAGTCATCACTATACTAGTCTGAGGAAGGCACTCTTACTATTACCTTCCATTTTACAGATGGACAAACTGAGGTTCCTACAGGGTAAATCATCTGTGCACATGAAAAAGCCGGCTTTACACGTAGGTCTGGTTAGGTGTGAGCCTCCACCTCACTACTCTGATGTATTTAAGACCATTTTGACAAAAAACTGTGTCCTAAGACTCAGAGAGGAAGCTTTCACCCACTGTCTGCAGTTCTTGCAGAAAGCATACTTTTTACTCCCAAACTGCTCATGAATCTATTTAAGATGCCTTTGTGGAGTCATTTTTGCAAGAGAGAAATACACAGAGACAGATGGAGAAGGCAGGAAAGGCTCTCTGCTGCCCTGTCTCCTTGGAAATAAAAATGGAAACACCCGAGGCCACGCTTGGAAAGGAATCCCACAGCGCAGCTGGGAGGTGTGGGTTCCCTGGGCCTGGAAGCTTGGCTGGTCCCTACCTTGGTCCAGCGCAGGCCGCGCGCGCCCTCTGCAGGCTAATCCTGAGAACGCGCCACTCCTTTGAAGTCTCGCCCCGCTGTGCTTAGGACTCGGCGTGCTCAGCGCGGTGGGGAGCTGAAGCCCAGGAAGCTTTGGCAGCGAGATCTTGTTAAAAAAATTACACTGTGGCATTTTGTTCCTGTAGGAATCTGATAATTGTGAGCAACATCAGGGTTGCTGTGTTAGGGACGCAGAATAGCGGTGGTTGAGAGTGAGGACTTTGAAGTTAGGAAAATGTGAGTTGGGCTTTTAGTGTCTCCTGGAGAAGTTAATCACCTTCGCCAGGCCTCCCTGTCCCCATCTGTGAAGAAAATCCCCTTCAGATTGCTCTTGCAAGGATGGATGAGATGATGCATGTAAAGTGCCTCGTTCAGAACCGCCCCCCACCACCACCACTACAAAGAACCCTCAGTCATTAGTTAGCTATCATAATGAATTAATATCTTTCTCCAGGTTACCTTTTTATTGTGTGGGACCTTTGCTCAGGATGTCACGTGGACTAAAAATCTTGTTCACTGGCCATTTATTCCAGGGTCGTTTTAGCATCAACCTTTACGGAACCGGTTTGTCTCTAACTGAATCTGCCAGATGGATCTCCCAAGGGAATTATGCCGTCTCTGACATCAAGAAGTCCCCGGTAAGGGTCCCCATGGCTTGGAGGATGAGTTCTGTTTTCTCCTCCTCTTTCCCTCCCTCTGAGGCTATGATGCTAAAGGAACTTCCTCAAACCATTTTACGAAGTGTCAGGAAGAAAATTGAGGACATAAATGGAAGGTTGACGCGTGGACAGGTGAGTGGAGCAGAGTCTTGCTTACCCTTCTGATGAATTCTTCCCAGAGATGTGAACCGGAGTACCATGGGAGCAATTAGAAGGATGCCAAAAGCACTCAGCAGCCTCTAAGGGCGTGTGTGGCTCAGATATCTTGCAATTAATTAACCAACATGCAATTAACCTATGCGAGCTTAGGGACAGTGATGTCTGTTTCAGAAGAAATGAAATAATACAAAAAGGGCTGGAAAAAGGAGTCATTCATCA
This sequence comes from Bos grunniens, assembly GCF_055505025.1. Lineage (NCBI taxonomy): Eukaryota > Metazoa > Chordata > Mammalia > Artiodactyla > Bovidae > Bos > Bos grunniens. The sequence continues at coordinate 37,297,419 of NC_141186.1, forward strand.
GGAGGGTTTCTGGAGAATGAGAGAAAAACTCACAGGCTCTACAAGTCAGTTCTTGCTCTAAAATCTAGCTGTTCACAGTGGGATCACCCCAGAGCACCCGAATTACCTGGGAGCTTGTTGACAATGAAGATTCTGGGGCCCCAGAGCTTCTGAGCAAGACCGACAGCTGAGCAAGCTCTCAGAGGGACACTCTGATTCCGCTGTGGTCTGCGTATGTTGCTTAGCCTGGGGGTATGTTAGAGTCACTTGGGAAAGTTTAAGATGCATGTACCTGGACCCCATCCAGATTCACTCAGGGAATCTGTGACAGGGGCAGAATTTGAAATTCCCCAGGGGTGTCTAATGTCTAAGGTGGGGCAGGAAGCGCTGCCCTTTCCAGCCAAGAAGTTCCGAGGACGAGGACGAGGGGCAGGAGCTGACCCACAGGCAAATGGGAAACTTACAATGTATGGCCTGTGGCCACAGTCCTGCCACAGCTGTGACCTCTGTCTCAGGGTCTCCTCAGAAAAGTAAGAAATTGAGAGAGAAGAAGAGGACTAGAAAGTGGGATATTACTCCAAGGTGAGGTTGCCAACAAAATGCAGGATGCCCAGTTAAATTTGAATTTCAAATAAGGAAGATTTTTTAATTTTTTTTTTTTTTTTTTTACTATAAGCATGTCTAAAACATTGTATGGGACATACTCTTTCTTTTAAAAGAATGTGTTTATCTGAAATTCACATCTGATTAAGCATCCGGTGTTTTTATTTGCTGCTGCTAAGTCGCTTCAGTCGTGTCCGACTCTGTGAGACCCCATAGACCCCATAGCCCACCGTCCCTAGGATTCTCCAGGCAAGAACACTGGAGTGGGTTGCCATTTCCTAAACCCTATCAAAATCCGAATATAAAGAAACAGCTCAATCAGCCTGCTTCCACCCAGGAAGAGAATAAACATCAATTATAATGTTCCAGAACTATTTCAGAGGTTTTTTTAGCTTCAAGGGTTAAATCTGTGTCTTTGAGGAAAAAAAAAAAAAACAACTTTTCTCTTTGAAAGTCAATTAACTCCTTCAATTCTGATTTATCTAAATGGCTATATTGATTGCTTATAATTTAATCATTAATTTTTTTGCTTGTACTGAAAGAAATAAAGAGAACTGAGAGCACACTTGCTGTGCTTTACAGTGGGCCCAGAAATTATGTTCTTATGTTCTACTATATATTATGTTGCAGTGACCAAGAGAGACAAAAAAAAAATGCATTGCCTCAAACGTGGTCATACTTAAGCCATGATTATGTAGAAAACCATATATGTAAACAGTGTTGAAACCTTAGTTTCAATTTTGTTAGTGTCACTGCAGTGTTCATCCAGAACCTAAAAGTAATTGCAGCCTGGGGCGCCACCTCGTGGCGACAGTGATCACTGCCCTGCGGAGATGGGCTGATTGTTCCCCTAGCCTTCCGGGGAGGTTCCGCCTGTGCTGAAGGGAATTGGTTTCACAATTGCCTGTCAGAAATTTTTTTTTTTAATCTTGGTGTTCCATGACAGCTCAGAGAGACAGCTCAAAATTAGTCTCAAGGGTCTGTCGAGCACTCCTTATTAATCCCCATGAGCCAGAACTAAGCAATCTGTAGCTCCTAGCAGCCCCCAGAAACGAGGTTTTGTGTGCCTGACCTGCTGTGTGGTCCACAGAGCAGCATCCTCTAGGGATGCTCCATGAAAATAGGCTTCCGCAGCCTAAGACACTTGCGGGAAAATTGTATATTTTATTTCCTTCTGTAAGAGTCACAGTAACTAACCATGCATGTATTGGAGGTTGGAATAAAGTGTACAGGAAGGAAACCTGTGTGGTTCTATTGAACCCAGCATTTCCCTAAATCAGTGGTTCTCAAACTTGGGCCAGGACTTGCTAAAACACAGCCAGCCTGGGGAGGGGCCTGAAATGTACATTCGCAACAATTTCCCAGGTGATGCTGATGCCCTGGTCTGGGACCACGTTTTGAAAACCACTGACCTAAGTTAAACCAGTCACAGAGCCTTCTCTTCAAAATCAGACCTTAATTTCCCCAAATTACCATTGTTCCACACAACACACTTTGAAAAGCTGTGTCACATCCTGCTCCCACCTTGCCTTACCACTGTCTTGCTTCTGAGGGGCTGAAGCTGGTCTGCTCTATTTTGCACAGATCCTGGCCAGTCCTGATCGACTCCAAACAGCCTTGCTTTGATTCAGTCCTCTCATCTTCACGCTTCACTTTCTTTCACTTTTCTGCCGGGAGCACCAGAAGGAAAAACACAATGGAATCCTCCATTTTCTAAACCTGCTTGGTGATAAACTGTTTTTTCCCCAAGAAAAACTAAAGGAAAGCTCCAGTCATTCAGGGTAAAACTGAATTACCAGAACCACTTGTAGGATGGGTACACGGTCTCACCAACAGGAACAGACCTGGTAAAAAGAAGTCTGTGTCAGGTTCATTACTGGCTGCCCGTATATGTGTAGTGGGAAGAATTCTTTTTTTTTTTTTTTACTGATAAGGATTTTTGTTATTGAAATAACCTTTGTTACTGAAAGCGCCTCTGTTTACTGGACAGTTTACATGCATTCAGTCCCATTTCTCCAGGTTACTCATTGAATTCTTGGGAGAGCACTGAAATCAAAGCCCACAGAAGCCGCAGAGTATAGTGGCTAAGCCTCCAGGCCCTTAAGTCAGATCACCTGACATGCTTTTACCAGCTCTGCCATCGTGGCAAGTTATTTAACTTCTCAGGGGCCTCAGTTTCTTCATCTATAAAATGGGTATCATGGTGGTCTTACCCAGTTGGGTTCTTGTGGAGCAAAAATGAAATAGGGAGATAAAGCTGTTTGCATGTCACTGGACAGGCAGCAGGGGCACAGTAAGTGTTGGCTGTTAATTTTATCACATTTTCATAGGCTTAAGGCTTGCCATAAGGTTGCAGAATTGGTCACGGTGGTGAAAGATGAAAGCTTGCTTGTGATGGGAGGATGGGATTGCAGCCTGAGCAGAGGTTGAGCCTGGACCTGGCTGGTACCCACCACACCATGTGGATTTTGTCCACACGGGCCCTTCCTCACCCAGGACTGAGGCATATGGGGCACCTCCTGGGTCCAGGCATGGGCTTCTAGACAAATGCTTTGACTGTACCAAGTTTCTGCTCTGTGGGTGAGGGGCAGCCAGACAGAAAGGGGGGAACTTGGCCCACCTGTAAGATTGGAGAGAAAAGGTTGGCATTCTAAGCTCCTTCGCCAGTGACATTCTGTGCTTCCCCAACTCATGAGCGCACTCAGGATGTGAGAAGATCCTCAGCCCCCATCCGGGAGAGTCCCCCCTGCCAGCACTCCCCCTACCCCAAAAGATGCCCATTCTCAGAGCTACTATCTCGCCTTCCGTCCTGGAAGAGGTTCCAGAATGGTCCTCAGAGCCAGGCACAGTGAAGGCAGGTTCCTGTAAGCAGGGTGGGAGGGGTGTCCTTGGGTCTCTGTGCTGCTTTGTGTTCCTAGGGGATGGGACAGGGTCTGAGAGGAGCTGGGAGCCTGTGTTTCTGAAGGCTGGGTGCCTGGCCCTGAGGCCTAACCATCACTGTTTTTCTGAGGGAAGGGCTCTAAATCCAAGAATTACTTTGAAATTAAAAATTAAAGTTGTATTACTATATGGGAGATGGACTCAGTTCCTATTTTTTTTTTTTTAATCTTTCAGTTCATTTACAATCAATGGAGTTTAAGTAGCATGAGAGAAATGTATGTGTGTGTAGCAAGCAAAGAATCAGTTCTTTTTTATCTACTATAAGCTGCGTCCTAACCCACAATTCATTTGTGAAAATTCAATTATCCACCAAGTATAAAAATCATACATTTACTACAGACAAGTGGAGTGAAACTACCTTTTATATATGTGTACATTTTATTCTGTATGATCCCATAGAAGTTAGATATTTATACATTGTGTGTGTGTACATTTGTGTATGTGTGATTAGGACTTTATTTGGGAAAAAAACAAATACTGTTTTTTTTTTTAACGGGCAGTTTCACTCCCAGCAGTTCCAAAGAAATGTAAATAAGCACACTTTAATCAAAGATGTGCTGGCTTTCCTAAATTACGTGAATCAACCTCCCTTGGTCATATTGACTGAAGAAAGCAGAGAAAAGAGTGAAAAGTATGAACTATAAACTGTTCTTAATGGAACACAGAGTCGCTCATTTTAATTATATGTAATAGCTCAAACTCTGCTAACAAAATATTTGTTGAAAAGAGAATTTTAAAGGACCTGCTTTAATGGAGAAATAAAAATGATTTACAGTTAATGTTTCATTGTATGAGAGTGGGTACTTCAAAAGTGCTGGAAAACATACCTTTTTCTCTGAAATAGTTACTGTTTCCATGACAGTCATGTTTATGCTATTTATTTTCTCAGTACATATATTTTTTATTCTGTACTAGAAATAAGTGTTAGTTCAACCTTTACCTAAATGACATTAATAGAGTCCTAGTTAATGAAGTAACATGAACATTGCAGAGCGAGTATCAGCGATTTTATAATTACCCAGACTATTCCTTATCTCCATGAGAACAGGCTGTGATGGAAATTCACACATTAAAAAGCACTATTATGACAATGATCACTAATAATTGAGCACGTACATTAGGCCAAGTGCTATTCTGGGCATTTTTATGCTTTCTTTCATTTGCAGCAAACCTATGAGGGGAGACGTATTATCCCCATTTTACAGATACACCAGAAAACTGAGGTTTAAAAAGGTTATTTAAAGATATGATGCAAGTCTGAGGCAATCTGATCTCTGCTGCTGGGGAAGGAAGAGTTTGGGTGAAAAAAAAAAAGCTTTAATGAGACAGAAGGCATTTCTACTATGTCAGCATCCTTAAGGCCACCAGACCTATATACTTCAGCCTAGGGGAAAAGTTCCTGGCTAGAGAGCCAGTTGATCTGGCATCAGATCTAGTTGATGATGTCAGACTAGCTCCAGAACTAACATGGGCCCCTAAAACCAAGATCCACTGGGGTGATGGAACTCAGTCTTCCAACTTATTCTTGTGCATGCATGCTCAGTCACTCAGTCACGTTTGACTCTTTGTGACTCCTTGGACTGTAGCCCGCCAGGCTCCTCTGGCCTTGGGATTTTTCAGGAAAGAATACTGGAGTGCGTTGCCACTTCCTCCTCTGGAGGATCTTCCTGACTAAGGGATCCAGCCCGCATCCCCTGCGTTACAGGCCCATTCTTTACCACTGAGCCATCAGGGAAGCCCTCCAAGTTAATCTCACTCATAATCAAAAGCATGCAAATTTTTAAAAGAGTGAAACTTATGTATTTTTTTTTCTTCAAAATTTCTTCAAAACTTTTTCAGCTATTTTTCTTTTTTTAATGAGATTATCCATTGTTTTCAAAAGACTTCCATATTGGGCCATATGAATCAAATATGGCCCAAAGAGATTCTGAAATGTGCACACATGTAAGATTCACACCAGCATTAGTCCCAGTGGAGAAAAACATCATAGATGCCAAACCTTGTGCAGGAGTCAGGGGTGGAGGGTGGCTCACATGACATGGTAATTTACAAACTGGGATATGATGCCGCAGTTACATAAGGGGTTTTTCATAGCATGGGGAAAGATTAAGGGGGCTGAGTCACAGGGCCATTTGAACTGCAGCTCACAGAGAAGAGCGTACTTGTTCAGCCTTCCTGGATTCATTCAACAAATGTGTGTTTAGACCCCTGCTAGGTTCTGGGGACCCTAGTATTCTAACAAGGCACTGGCCTTGCCATCATGGGGCTTACATTCCAGCGGGGGAAGACAGACATAAAGAGAGAACTACCCCATTTTATAGGGTGCTGTGCAGCTGCTAACTTGGTCAGAACTATTTCTCAGAGGAAGTGGCTTCTGGGCTGAGTTCTGAAGAATTTACCAGACAAAAGCTGGTAAATGCACACAGAGTCCAGTTCACACAGAGAGGGAAAGGGCAGAGAGTTCCAGCTAGAGGAGCCTCACGTGCAAAGGCCCTGTGTTAAGAGGCATGTTAGAGGAGCAACCCAAAGAAATGCAGAGGACAAGAACAGAGCAAGACAAATCCAGACAGGTAGGACTATACAAGGCTAGAGACCAGGGTTCAGCAAACCTTTTCTGTAAAGGACCAGATAGTAAATATTTTAGATTTTGCCATCCAGGAGGTGAAAATCATGGATATTACATATATATTTATACGACAAGAATGAAAACAAATTTACACAAAAAATTTAATGATTAAATTCAAAGCAGAATAATAATTGAGTGTAAATTTTTGTTATCCAGAATCTACCAAGGAAATGAATGAAATATTGAGAAAGGATAACATTTTATTTAATCAGTGTTCTCTGTTACCAAAATTGCTTCGAAGTGTTTATTTGTTAATGCTGATCTGAAATGAGATGTTCTGCACTTCATCTTTATGAACGTCTATTTTCAGAGATAGGTATTGCCAAACACTAGTCTCGTCTACAACCACATCACTTTAATTGAGCATTTTCATGCCTTGGCAGCTATTGGCGGAATTCCGTTAGATTTTACACTTGGTATTTGCCTTTCTGCACATCATTACATTACAGGTGAATCACTTGTACTTGAAGGTGAGATGGAAGCTCTCCTCAGTTACCTCATTAGATGGATTTTGAAATATGAAAATTTCCTTTGCACTTACATCCATGTCCAAAAAGTGCTGCTGAAACTGTAGTTCACACTCACAAAGTATATCCACTATAAATGTATGTGGAATAGCAATAAAGCTTCTCATTTTTAACATTTGACAGATTGGGAAGTGTACAAAGCACCTTAACATGATTTATGATTCAAACAATGTTAGTTGTTATTGAAATGACTTTACCACAGTATAACTTTAGCCTGTAAGTGCAGTTTTTGCCTTGTAATTTTAGCTTCAGTTCATTAAGAAACATTATCAAGTCAGCAGCAAAAGATAATGTCCAAAACCATTAAGTGTTCAATGACAGTTTCTCATTCAGAAAATTATTTATCCTGTCCCTGAGCTCAAAATTCATGATAAAACTTTACCACTCCTACGTCATCCAACTGCTGGATGTTAGGATAAGTCAGAGTATTCAACTTCTCGTCCTGATAACCAAATTCCCAAAACTGATGAAGATTAAGTCTATGATAGAAAAAGAAGTTCATTATTAACACCATGGGTTCGATGACACTGGATAGGGTCTTGTATTTTCCACAGTGAATAATCACAGGCTTTAAACATCTTACATTTTCGCAAGCTTTGTAAATCGGTCCAAATAAAGCTTTTCCTTCTCCACACATGGATCTTACCATTATTAGTTGTCAACACATCTTAGCAGATTCCTCTTCAGTTTTTCTGACTAGTGTTTTCTCTATCTCTTTGACATACTGTCGCCCATACTTCTTCCACACAGAGCGTTCATAGAGACTAATTATTTGGTTCCTTCACAACTCAGCATGGTTTCCTCAAACAACTGAAAGAGTATCAGTAAAATCTATCTTCTCATCAAAAACTGCAGGAAACCATTCCAATTTGCTTCGTTTTTAAATTGTTTATTGATGTGGCTCCCAAATGTCATTAAATTTTGGAGCAACTGGTCTTGCCAAAAGGATAACAGTGTTCAACAAATTGATTTTCTCTGGACATATGTCTTCTGCTGTTCCAGTTAAACAAGATTTCATGAACTCACCATCTAGTAGACTGTTTTCTTTATGTCGCTAACAAACGCGCCACTTGGACGCTTACATCTTTTCATCTTTTATCCTTACTCACTTTGATTTCTTATTTTTGTGAAGAATTACACTATGATGAGATAGTCTAAGTTTTCTGAATTCCTGAGCATTGCTTGCCTGGGAGTTGGGAATACCATGCACATGCTAAGTGTGATGATATTGGTGTATAGCGTCTTCTTTTAGCACAACTTCCGTGTCGTTGTGTGCTTTCCCGTTGGCTCGGTGGCAAAGAATCCACCTGCAATGCAGGAGACGCAGGGGGCACAGGTTTGATCCCTGGGGCTGGGAAGATCCCCTAGAGGAGGAAGTGGCAACCCACTCCAGTGTTCTTGCTGGGAAAATCCTGTGGACAGAGGAGCCCGGTGGGCTACAGTCCATGGGGTTGCAAAGAGTTGGACATGACTGAGCACGCATGTACACAGTGTCATTGCATGATGAATGCAGTGCTTTGCCATGTAAATGTGACAAAAGAATAATCCATCCTACTGTACCTTAAAAGTACAATAAAGTCTACTTTTTGTGTCTTTTCTTATTTTGACATACACTGGTTATTTAAAAAAAAAAAAAAGAAAATGTTATAATACTGCAATAGGCATGGCACTCAAAACAGGTTACAGTGTATCACTGTGACTTGTGTGTGGAGTAGCCCTGTGAGGCTGTGAGATCAACCACTCACCCTGCTGTTGTAACAAGAAAGCAGCCAGGACATGAGGAAAGTGAATGGATATGGCTGTATTCTGATAAAACTTTATTGACGGGCCCTGAAATTTGAATTTTTTGTGTTTTCTACCTATCAAGAAATAGTATTCTCGGTTTGCTGCTTCCCAACCATTTAAAAATATAAACGCTCTTCTTGACACTGGTAGCTATGTCCATAATCAGGTTAAAAGCAAAGCAATTCTTTTGAGTGGTTTCCTTTGGTTCTTGATGAGTAGATAGATTTCTACTGAGACTCTTCAGCTGTGTGTTTGAGGAGAGACCATGCTGAGTGTGAAGGGACTAAAGATTAGTCTCCATGAATGGTCTGTGTGGAAGAAGTGCAGGTAAGGATATTTCAAAGAGGGTGGGAAAGCACCAGGGCCAAAAGACTGAAGTGCACTCTGTGAAGATACAGGCCGTACGAACACGGGACACGCAGGCCATCGCTTCTCAGCCCCTGCTTTAGACCATGGAGAGGATGTTGGTCCCCACTTCTGCTGAGAAGTCCTACCTGCTGTACATACCGGAATGAGTCCCACCAAAGCCAGTTCAAGCCCCAGAACCATAATAGCCAAGCAGGTGGACTAAGATGATGCATCTTTTTTTTGCAGGATGGTACCCGGGTTGTCGGGAAGTGCGGTGGTTACTGTGGAAAATGTGCTCCGTCCTCTGGCACTGGCCTGGAGATTCGAGTTTTATAGTTAAGGTAAGTGTCTCTGTCCCTCTCTCTCTCACACTCTCTCTCTTGCCCTCTGGCTCTCTCTCATTCTTTCTGCAGTCTAATGACTAGCAAATGTAGGTAGGTCACTTGCCCCCAGACAGGGGAAGCTGACCCACTGCTTTTCAGCCTTGTGTCTCCTGCCCATCTGTCCTCGCACGCCTTTGGCCACCTGCTCTCCACCTTGGATGTGCGGTCCCCAGACATCCTGCACCAGGTTCCTCTGCAGTACTTATTAAAAACGCTGCTCCCTGGGCTCCATCTCTAGAGGTCCTGCAACGTTGAGTGAAGGTGGATCTAGGAATCTGTATTTTTAATGCAGGAAATTCTAATGCAGAAGATTCGCAGATCAGCCTTTGAGAAATACTGCCAAGGGTATTACGAGAGTAATATTAATGACAGTCGTTGACCACTGACCGTGTGTCAGGCACCGTGCTGGGTAGGCATTATTTCCGTGCATCCTCACAGGGAAGCCACAGTCTGGGGCTGTTACCCCCATTCTACAGACGGAAGCTGAGATCCACAACAGTTAAGCAGCTGGCTTAAGTTCGCCATGGATTTCCTTGGCAGAACCCAGGAGGGTTCTACCCACAGCCAGTACTCTCAGTTAATGAACTCTTCTGCACACTTGTAACTCACGATGTGATCCAAGGACCAGCCTGATCTGTATCACATGGGAGCTTATTAGAAATGCAGGATCTCTGGCCTCATTCCAAATCTTCAAAGTCAAAATCTGCTTTTTAACAAATGCGCAGGAGAGTTTCCCTGTTAAAAGTTTGACAGTTCCTGTCGTGACTACATTATGCTGGCAAGCGCTCCCTCTGCTGCGCAGAGAAGTGAACTGATCACTCTTTTTTCTCATCTCATTGCCTTTCATGTGTAAGAGATGAGCTCAGCCAACTCAGGCGACCCTCCTACATCTTCCCTCAAGCTTCCACCAGCCCATTATCCTTTTTAGGCTCTTCAAGATCCTGGCAAAGGAGTATATAGCTGACACTTGTGTATCAGTTTCAGTGTTTAATCATCTATATTAAAAATGATGAACTTAAGGTAGAAATACTTCCACTGCAAGAAGCAACAGGGAAAAAAAAAGGAAAATGAAAACAAACTTACTGTCTTAAGTAACTGAGATGTCTAAGCAGTGGTCTGTCTCCAGGCGTGGTTGGATCCTGAGGCTCAGAGTCATCGGGGCTCTCTCTTTCTCCATCCACCAGCAATGCTTGCCTCTTGAGTGACTTCATTCTCGGGCAGATCATCTCCTCCACACCATGGTCCCTGGCAGTTCTAGGTTTACATCATCTTTACATCTCATGGCCCTTAGTAAATGCTTACCTCTGACATCTGTTTTGCACAAGAACTCTAGCTCTGGTTTGTCACATGGCCATTTCTGAACCAGTCACAATATCCAGGAGACTGGGATCATGTACCCACCTAGAGTCAGGTGACTGACAGCTTCATTTGGAAGAGGGATGGTTGCCAAAGGACCAGAAAGAGTTTGTTATCAGAAAAGAGGAGATGGAATAAAGGAAGGCGCAGTCAGGAGATCTCCATTTGATTTGTATTATGTATATTTTATATCTAATAAAGTGTATTTTATACATATCTTATGAGTAGTAACATTTGAATGAGCATATACACATAATATTTGCATGTCTGTACCAAAGGACTAGAAGGAAATACACCAGTATGTGAAGAACATTATCTCAGGCTGGGGGAATCACAGGCTGGTGGCTTTTTATTTTATTCTTATATATCCTTGAAATTTCCAGTTTCTTGTAGCAAGCATTAATTTAAGTTCTATATGTAAAAATTTCTGGCTTACCTGTTCTTGACTTATGTCATTTGAGACAGAAGATTTACATTTCCTGGTTGGTTCCTTTGCTTTCAGGTGCTCAGAAGAGGAAGCCATTATGGGATGGATGAAGGATAGTGATGAAATACCTCCACCTTAAAATTTGTGTGTGTGTGTGTGTATGTGTGTGTGTGTGTGAGCATTTGTGTGCCTGTGTGTACATATGCATATATATATACTTATATACACATACATATGTATATATGTGTGTGTGTATATAAATGTGGAATAACCTAATGATGTAAAGTTTAATATTTATGTTTGAAATTATTTATTGTGATGTAATATTTTTGTACGTAAAATGATTCTATTATGACTGCCTTTCACATTATTTCGTCCCCTGCAGTCAGACCACTGCATTTTACGTACTCTACATTATATGTAGTGCTATGACAAAAGTGATCCTTTATTATCACGGTACACTATTGTTTACTTTCTATCTGTAAATGTTTTATGTTACTTTTTTTTAATTGTAATTTTTTATAAGAAACAACTTAGCTACCATCAAGGTGCTATGAGAGTTGTATGAGGATATTGTCGGCATTTCTAGGAATGTGTCATTAGCCAATTGGTAATTTAGTGATGTCACAGGTTGTACCAGCTATTAATTATGTTAAGTATCTATTCAGTTTCTTGTGATCTCTGGGAAAAAAAAATTGCTGCCTTGGTGCTAATATTGTGTGTATTTAAGTGATAATCAGGCTCAGAACTGTAAACACTTTTAATAGAAGGGAGAAGCCGAAGGACAATTTTCAATGGACAGAGTCACTTGAATAAAATAAGACCAATTGTTTACCCTTGTTTTTAAACATGGCTTCTTGGGAAGAGAATGGGACTTTGTTCTTGTTGTTATTCTTATCAGTACTTTGCTTCAGTTAATGGTGCCTTCGTCCCTCTGGTTAAAGAGAGGGTCCTTCAAGCAGCTTCATTACAGAGTGACATTGAGCCAATGAGAGCCGCTCAGCGTTTTGCCAAGATACTCTGAAATGGTGTCTATGTCAACAATTGCGACAGAGGATGCATGGGGGGGCGGTGAACTTCAGCCCCCCAGCACACCTGGAGAAATCCAGAACCGGAATCCTAGTCATCAGGATTGCCTTTTGCATGAAAACTTTGGCTGGTGACTTAGCCCCTTTGAGCCATGAACTTTAAACCCTGTCAGTGTCCGTGGCTGCTGCAGTAATTGGCATTCAGGAATAAAATGAACTATGGAGTACAAGATGCCTGAGTCTTTCTTATCTTTGGATCCATTCATCTGTGGAAGTCCTGTTTGTTACTTCTTTCCAAAATGGAACTGCCAAAGCCATGGTCTTTCTGCCCTTCCAGCCTGATGGAAGAAGAGTCGTCACCCGTCAGACACTCGATTTGAGAAACCTTCCCACTTCAAGAGCCAAAGAGATTAGGAGAAACCTGTCAGTATTCTCCAAACCCACACAAACTTCAGAGTGCTCCAGGAAGTTATATTCAATGTATGAATAAGTGTTATTCTCCTTTATTAATACATTGTGAAAATATACTGCGAATAAATACCATGACCACATCCAAACATTTGTGTTTCACGTGATTTCTGGACACTTGATTCAAGATGGGATGAACATGCCTCTAGTTTTGTTTTGTTTTATTTTTTCTAGTTTTTAAGATTACCATATTGAGAAGAAATGCAGGCTTTCTTAATCGCACTGATTGCATTTGCCATTCTGGAGACAGATAAAGAATGGGGACTGTCTCAAGGTTTGTCTTTTCACCACTTAAATCAGTTAGTGGAAGTGGTTATTCTGAAAATCAGACAAAGAAACCTCTTGTCTGTGCAATGGGGAAACAAGTAACCAAACAGAACAGAAAATTTAAGTGAGATTTGGGGGCTTAATTGTTAATTTTCATGTAACAATATTTCTATTCTAGAGACTGATTCCTGGAAAATGAGAGCTTTCCAAAGAGATCTAAAGAACAGCTAATAGTAAGTGAACATCCCTGTATGCAGGAGCCTTTACTAGATTGTTTTAGTTTGTTCTCGAGCAGGTAATAGACTTAGCATCATTTTTTGAAAAAGCAGACAGAGCCTTTGAGATGCAGATGGGCCCACATTCACATACAGTGAGTAAGTGACAGTCTCAGAAAGAACTTTGGCTCTGATTGGGTTGCATGGCCACTTCTGAACGAGTGACATTGTCAAGAGGGCTGGGATTATGTGCCCTCCTAGAGGCAGGTGATCAACAACTTCAGTTGAAAGACCAGCTATCCCAGAAAAGAAAGGCTGTGCTATCAGAAAAGGGTAGATAGCATGAAGACAGGCAAAAGGAACACATCTCCACTCAAGATTACGTGTGTGTGTGTGTGTGTGTGTGTGTGTGTTTGCATGCACATGTATGTGTACATGTATAAAATCTCCAGATCCCATGGCTTGCACCATAGTTTCATAGTTTCTTGTCAGCCCACAGCTTCATCTGAGACCTGGGTTCCAGTCTTTTGTCTGATGTGTACTGACTATGTGATCCTAAACCCCAGTTTCCTCATCTGTAAAATGAGGCTGTTGACATGCCTCCTGTCACATGGGATTGTGTTGTATGAAGATGCTTTAGCCCTGCGCTAGTGGTAGCAAGTAGCAGTACTGCAAATGGGCATCAGTGTATCTAAGCTGACAATGTGGAAGGCATGGATTCTGTATCAGTTAGGAGTTGTGTTCAGCTTCTAATTACAGAGACCTGACTGCAATGGCTTACACATTAAAAAGTATATTTCACCATTATGTAGGAGAAGCCTGAAGATAGGCAATTCAAGGCTGGTATTGTAGCTCCACAAAATCATCAGAGATGTCATTTCTTTATCTCCTTTCCTCAGTCTTCCATATTTCCATGTGGCTGCCAGAGCTCCAGCAATCACTCCCAAATTCCAAGCAACAAAAATAAAAGAGTGGGGGGAATGGTCAAAAGTAGCCTAGTCCCAGCTTTCCGTTTTCTGAAAGGGGTTTTCCAGAAACATCACCCAACAAATTCCCCTTGTATCTTCTCAGCCAGAATTGAGCCCTGTTCTTGAACCTAAGCTGCAGAAGCAGTAGAGAATTAGGGTTATTTCTCAGGGTGTGTTGCCAGACTAAATGAAATGAGGAATCTGTTCCTAGAAGCAAAATGGATTTGACACAAATAACTATTAATAGAAGTCTCTGCAACGGGATCAACTACAGAGACAAGAGGAACAGTTTGGAAGCAATTATTGCAAAGTAAGCCAGTGATAACAGGATCTGGGTTAGAATGGTGACCGTTGTAATGGTGGAAAATTTTGAAGTGATAAAGGTAATAAAATGCACAGGAGCTGACCATGGGTAGATTCAGGGTGGACTGTGGAGGAGAAGACACTGGTAGGATTCAAAGATGAGGTTTCATTTGCCTGCAAATGAATACAGCCAGAGTGATAGAAAGGTGAATGGTTGGATGAGTGAATGGGCAGACATAATCTCTATAGAATCTGTTAATTCTTTACATTTTTATAGCACTGCACAGATTAAATATTGTCTTTCTGTTCTACTCATTTACCCGAATACTGTTCATAGCACATCTACTAATTTCCAGTCGTTGTTCTAGGCACTAGGGATGCAGCATTGTCCAGCTGACCCTTGAACAACACAAACATTAACTGCCCAGGTCCACGCACATGTGGGTTTTTTTCAATAGGAAATGCTATAGTACTACATGGTCTGTTATTGGTTGAATCTACAGATATGAAAGCACTATGAATACAGAGAACTGACTATAAGTTTTTATTGGATTAACTACCATGTTGTTCAAGGGTCAGCTTTATTATTTAGAATACAGGCTAAGAGGCTGTGCCAGGCCCCTGGGGCCGCCATAACAGCACATCACAGACCGGATATTCTAAACATCAAAGATGTGTTCTCTGGCAGTTCTGAAGGTCAGAGTCCGGCATCAAGGTGCCCTCAGGGTTGGTTTCTGGTGAGGCCTGTCTTCCTTGCTTGCAGACAGCTGTCTTCTCACTGTGTCCTCAGATGGCCTTTCCTTGGTGTGAGCACTGAGGACAGGAGAGCGATCTGGTGTCTACCTCACTTCTTATAAGAATACTAGTCCTACAGGACAGAGCCCTTCCTCCTGACCTCACTTAATCCTTACAATCCATATCTCCAAGTTCAATCACAGTTGGGGTCTGGGCTTCAACATACGAATTTTGGAAAGACACAATTCATTTTATCACAGAGCTGTGACAGAGAGACCCCAGAATAAGACGGGCTTTTATTTTTCTCTTGTTCACCACACAGAGGTCAGCAGACAGCTGAACCTGGTCAGCGACTCTATTCTGTATGTCACAGAGGACTTGGGCTTTTTCTGGTCTGTGGCTTGGCCTTTCTCAAGGTGGTGTCCTTATACACAGTGTCCTCACTTATACACAGTGTCCTCACTTATACACAGTGTCCTCACTTATACACAGTGTCCTCACTGTGTCTGTCCAACCCGTGAGAAGAGGGCAATAATTTTAAGGCAGTACATGAAAATTAATGAACGACTTTTCTTAAACTTTTTATTTTATACTGAAGTGTGGTTAATTTACAATGTTGTCTAAGTTTCAAGTTTATAACAAAGTGTTTTAGTTATGCATACACATGGATCTATTCTTTAAAGATTCTTTTCCCATATAGGTTATTACAGAGTGTTCAGTAGAGTTCCCTGTTCTATACAGTATGTCTATTGGTTTTCTGTTTTATAAATATTAGTGTGTATATGTTAATCCCAAACTCCTAATTGATCTCTCTGCCCTCCCCCTTCCCCCTTCAGTAACCATAGTTTGTTTTCTAAATCTGTAGGTCTGTTTCTGTTTTGTAAATAAGTTCATTATTATCAAATTTTTTAGATTCCACATATAAGTGATGTCATGATCTATTTATCCTTGTCGTAACTTCACTTAGTCTGTTAATCTCTATATTCACAATTTATTAGCAATTGCTTAGATGCACAGCCTGATCTAGAAGCAAGAGAAAATGTCACCTTTTTCCAACTTTGCCTCACTTGCCTCATTCTTTTAAGGATCCTTGTGATTGCACTGGGCCCATTAGATGATCAGGGTGATCTCTCTATCTTAAAATCCTTACCTTTATCACATCTGCAAAGTCCCCTGTGAAAAATAATATCCCGTGTTCTCAGATTTTGGACATTGGGTTGTGGACATCTTTGGGTGTGGAAAGAAAGGTCATTAGTCTGTTTACTATATTTTCCAAACATGTAATGACCCAAGAGATTGACCAAGCGTTGACATGATTGTCCAGAACCCCAAAGAGCCACACCGGCCTTATGTCAATGACTCTTAGCTACAAGAGAGGGATGTTCTCATAACCCCTGTGCCTATGTTCTGTACCCACATAAGCCTGAGTTTTCCACCTGCATTCCAAACTCTGCAACAGTTAAATCACCTGATTGGGTTTTCCATCTGGCCCTTGTGTATATACATATCTGCCCATCTTGGTCCAAAGACTTCTGAACTTGGCAAGAATTTTGTGGTTCTGCATATGCTTCCTAGGATATAGAATTCTTATGACACTAAAGTGATGATGCACTGAATTTTGATAGATGTGCCTGCCATCATATAGGGCCGTCTTTATGTTATGACCGCCTTTTAGGACTTGAGCCACTCTCAGGTGTAGACACTTTCATAGGTACAATGCCTTTTTCATCTTCTTCATCTTTCTTGATAAGTCAGGATGTTTCTTCAGTGCTTGGTGCTCAGTTTCACAATGCGATAGAATGGGTACACATTCTATATGGGAGCCTGTTCAACTCCAGTGCACCCTGGGCCAAGGCAGGGGACTTCAGGGGGTCCTTGTGTGGTGCCTGGTCATACCCCCAAGCTTAATCAACATCTCTAGGTATGGGGCCTGGGGATCTGCCATTTTAGTAGGCTCCCCAGGTGATCTTATGCACACTAGGGAAATGACCCTTCCAAGCATCGTTTTTCACACAACATGAGGCTGTCAGGCAGTGTCATTTTCCTTCATCCCATCACCCCAACACTGAGTATTTGTCCATGGTGGTCATGCAGTCAACACCCACAGGCTGTAGAACAAGATGGAACGGCTTGTGTTGGTCACCACTGCCTAGCTGTGTGATCTCAGACAAGACTCTTATACTCTCTGGCCTCACCTTCCTCTTCAGTGGGAGGAGGGACAGTAATGGTACCCATGTCACGTGGTTGCTGTGAGGCCACGATGTGCTGATACACTGAAAGCATTTGGAATGCTGCCTGGCATGTGGCAAGAACTCAGTGTCTCTTAGCTATGAGAAAATGGCAAAATGCTATAGAAACCATTTAATTTGGGAAAGGCTGCTGTGGGAAAGGCATAAAGGTATTGGCCCCCGCTCTCACCTGCACTCCATGTCCTGGAGTTGAGAAAATGAGGTTTCTGTGGATATGTCCTCCTTAGACTCCACTTGCTCACAGAATACTATGGTTCTTTCTGTTTTCCTTCTTTTCAATGTGAATGAAGGCTATGTATCAGAGGATACTGTCAGGACTAGAAGGGACCTGAAAGGATATATAGAGCAACAACAGTAATAATAGCTACATAATAAGCATCATAAAAATTGCATTTATTGAGCATGTACTATGTGTGGTGGTTAATTGTATGTGCCACTTTGGCAAGGCCAGGGTACCCAGTTTTGAGACAGACACGACTCTAGACATTGCTGGGAAGGTATTTTTTTCAGATGTGATTAACATTTAAATCAGTAGAGTTTCATTAGCGCAGATTACCCTCCACACTCTGGGGGAGCCTCACCAATCCGTTGAAAGTCTTAAGAGAAAGAGTGAGGCCCCTGAGGAAGAAGGAATTCTGCCTCCAGACTGCATTCACATGGCAATGTCAACTCTTCCCTGAGTCTCCAGCCTGCTGTCCAGCCTTGCCAACGTCAAATCTGCTAGCCTCCACAATTGTACAAGCCATAAAATTAATTTCTTCCCTAAATAAATCTCTCTAGATAGATGAATCACAGATAGACAGATGATAGAAAGATATGGTCTAATATCATTGTTGTTCAGTTGCTAAGTCATGCCTGACGCTTTGTGACCCCATGGACTGCAGCATGCCAGTCTTCCCTGTCCTTCACTAGATCGTGGAGTTTGCTCAGATTCATGTCCCTTGAGTCAGTGATGCCATCCAACCATTTAATCCTTTGTCATCCCCTTCTTCTCTTGCCTTCAGTCTTTCCCAGAACCAGGGACTTTCCCAGTGAGTCGGTTCTTCATATCAGGTAGTGAAAGTATTGGAGTTCCAGCTTCAGCACCAGCCCTTCCAATGAACATTCAGGGTCGATTACCTTTAGGCTTGTCTGGTTTGGTCTGCTTGCTGTCCAAGAGACTCTCAATAGTCTTCTCTAGCACCACAGTTTGAAAGCATCAATTCTTCAGTGCTCTGCCTTCTTCTCACATTTGAACATAACTACTGGAAAAGCCATAGCTTTGAATATACAGACCTTTGTCGGTGACATGATGTCTCCACTTTTTAATATGCTGTCTAGGTTTGTCATAGCTTCTCTTTCAAAGCACACACATCTTTTAATAGTCACCGTCTGAAGTGACTTTGGAACCCAAGAAAATAAAATATGTCACTGTTTCCACTTTTTCCCCATCTATTTGTCATGAAGGGATGTAACAGATGCCTTAATCTTAGTTTTTTGGATGTTGAGTTTTAAGCCAGTTTTTTCACTTTCCTCTTTCACCCTCATCAAGGGTCTGTTTTATATTTCTATGTATAGAGATATTTATAGCTATAGATATATTCCATATGTGCATATCCGTGTATGTGTATTACAGGTAGACTATAGGTAGAGATCTCTTGTTGGTTCTGTCTCTCTCTAGAACCCTGACTAAGACACTATGTGACAGGCCAGAGCCATTCTGTCACACAACTCCAAGGGGGTGCCATTCACCCTGAGCCCTGAATACTTTGCACGTGTCCTCTCATGGAACCTTCATGACAGCTCTCTGGTGGAGCCACTCGTTTTATTCCCATTTTAAAGATGAGCAAATTAAGGGTTCAAGAGAGTCTGACAGCCTGTCTCACAAAGCCAGGGGCTTAAGCACTCAGCATAGCTGAGACCTGATGCAGCTGTGTCCAGGGCATTCAGTTAGTTAGAGGGCAGTGCCAAGACTAGAACCCATTCCTTCTCACTCCCAACCCACCGACTTTCCACACCAGAGAGCTTCTTCACAGACAGAAGAAAATATTTAGAACTTTGTTTCTCATGAGCAAGCAGAGGGAAAGAAAAAGTCCCTCGAGGAGCATTTCCTGTGATTGCTCAACTACATTCTGGACTAGACACCAACAGTTAAGAGCCCCAGGCCTTGTGAAGTTAAGATGAACTCAGTTTTCACTTAATTGGTTAGACTTTGCTCTGATCCATTTGTCTTTGGAGTTCGACTTTTAATGTGACTGAGCAGCGCTTAGAAATGGAACGTCTATGGCCTTTCCACTGGAGCAGCCATCCCCATTCCGTCAAGGAAAGGTCAGGAAAGGGGTGCTGGGCTCATTTGCATTCCCCCGACCTCAAACTTGGACCTGAAATAAAAAGTCTTTGTCCAAGAAGAGAGCCAAGCTCTTCACTCAGCAGCTGTTTGGTGCAGAGACCTGCAGCTTTCAGGAAGCCCTGTGTTGTCTGAAGTCAAGTTTGTTTTCCATCTGCCCCCAGGTATTAGTCCACTTAGGAAATAAAGTGTTAAAAGCAATTGCTTGACCAGTTTGGGCTAACCCAGGCTTTGGCAAATCCTTGCTTCTTGTACAATTTACAAAATATTTCCTTTGTAGTTGTGCTTGAAGCCCAAGTGGGACTAAAGGCTTTAACTACCAGCCTGCACATTTCAAAGTGATTTCCACATCAGGAAGCCATTGTCAGCTTCCCCAAACATTTAATTGGTATAGGATGTGAGCAATTATCAAAGGCCACACTTCTGTTCTGAGTCCCAAGCCATCAGCTCAGGTAGGAGCTGGTTTTCAGCAAGGATTTCCATTTCTGCCTCCTTGTGTGCGTTCAGTCTGTATGGCTCCATTTTCCTGTGGAATAAAAGGTTTCCTTGGTAATGAAAAAGCGTTATAATCATCCCCAGGACCCAAAAAGGGGAGTTGGCTTGGCAGCCACAGACCAGAGAACACTCTGTTGGCATAAACTCACCAAGAAACAGCATCACAGTCTTTGCAAGTGTGTGGTGGTGAAGAGTACAGTTTCTAAAATCTGGACAAATTGCTTACTTCTCTGAACTCATTTTCCTTATTTGTAAATCAGAGTAATAATGACATCGACCTCAGAAGACAATTCAAGGGTTAAATGACATAGTGAGCAGCAGGCTTCTAGAGCAGTGATGATGGCCCTCAATAAAGGAAGGGAATGACATCCTCCCCCTGCCTTCCTGCCTCCACCATCACCATCACCCTCCCTCTCATCATCAACGTCTTCCACTACGAGTACTTTTTTTTTTTTGGAAATGATACAAAACCCAGAAATTATAAAGAAGAAAATTTACCAATTTAACCACATAAAAGTAAAAACTTTAGATATGAAAAAAAAAACAAGCAAACCCATAAATAAAGCCTACAGATAAATTACAAACTGAGAGGAAAATATTGGCCAGATGAAGGCATTATTCTCATTTACAAACATGATGAGCAAAACTGTTTTAAATAAAGTGCTTACTGAAGAAAAAGGAAGAACACACTAAAGAACAAAAAGGATGAGTATAAAAGGAAAATGAAAAAAAGTGTTTAAGAGATGCAAACAGGCAGTTAGTTTAAGAAAAGATTTTAGATGACAAGCAAATGCAAACTGCCCAATTTAGTTAATAAACCAACAGAATATAAAACATCAATGAGAATCTTTTCATCTATCCACTGAGGAAAAATTAATAATACTCAGAATTTGCCCAAGTGTTCTCTACTTCTGCACTACTTTTCGGCAGAAATTTTTAAAATTATATATTTACTTATCTCTCTACACCAGGTCGTAGTTGCAAGCATGCAGGATGTAGCTCCCTGACCGGGGATTGAACCTGGGTCCCCCACGTTGAGAGTGCAGAGTCTTAATCACTGGACCACCAGGGAAGTAACTTAGCAGCTGATGCAGGATAAATTGCGGAAACGTCTGGAGGGTAACTTAGTAAATCTCAAAAGTAGCACCGTACCTTCATTAGTAACCTGTAGTTAATAGTTTCATATTTAAAAGTTTCTAAGAGAGTAGCTCGCCCTCTGGTGATGGATGCTAGCTAAACGTGATCGTTCCACAATATATACAAATGTTGAATCATTATGTTCTACATTTGAAACAAATAGAAGATGTCCATTTTATCTCAATTTAGAAAAAGAATCGGAGAAAGCAATGGCACCCCACTCCAGTACTCTTGCCTGGAAAATCCCATGGACAGAGGAGCCTGGTAGGCTACTGTCTATGGGGTTGCACAGAGTCGGACACGACTGAAGCGACTTAGCAGCAGCAGCAGCAGAAAAAGAACGCTTTCCTAAAGGTATACCTGGACTAATACATGTGTAATACAGCTTTATATAGCAGAAGTCTTGGAAACCACCTAAATGTCCAATAATAATAGAATAGTTAAATGAAGTATGGTAAATCTATATAATAATGATGTATTATATAGTTGATCTGTGTCTATCTATTTACCTATCCATCCATTTGTCACCTATTGCTGCATAACAAATCACCCCAAAACTTAATACACATCTGTTTGATGTCACAGCGCCGTCTGAGGATCAGGAATGCAGGTGTGCTTAGCTGGACCCAAGACCTCTTCAAGGCCTCTTACAGGCTACAGTCAGGGTTGCGGTATCATCTCTAGGCTGACTGGGGAGGGATCTGCTTCCAGGCTCCCTCCCATGGTTGTTCTCAGGATGCAGTCCTTTGCAGGCTGTTGGCCTGCCCTCAGTGCCTTGTCCAGTGACACCTCTCTAGGGGAGCAGATGACGTGGTAACTTGCTTCAGTAGAATGAACAAACTGAAAGAGCCAGAAAGAGAATGCCAGTAAGAAGGAAGTCTCAGGGCTCTTACCACCTAATCTCGGAGGTGACTTTCCCATCCCTTTTGCTATATTCTGTTCATTTGAAGCAAGTTGTTAGCTAATTTCAAACATGATTTCCCACTCCTAAATTCTTCAGATATATATATGTATATAAAGTGAGGACATTCTTCTCCTTAAATGCAATGACTTATTACACCTGACATAATTCAAAGAATTCCTTGTTACTACCTTAGATCCTGTCTCCATCTGAAAATGTTTCCAGTTGTTTCAAAAATGTCACCTTACAGATGGTTTACATATCAACTAAGATCCATATAGTGGATTTTGCTAATAATAATTATTATTATGCTATCTTTTAACTGTCTTTTCATCTAAACCATTCACCCTCCCTTTTTTATTTCTTTTTCACCTTCCGTGTTTTCATGCCACTGATTCATTGAAAAGAAAGGAGATCAGTCGTCCTACCCCCTGGGTTTGTCTGAGTGCTTTCTCATGACTTCTTTGGACTTGTTCCTCTCTCTCCTGTCATTCCTATAAGCTACAGATTGGATCTAAATACCTATATTCAGGGGGACTATTCCATAATTGATGCTGTATGCTCCATATTCTACTTTACTAGGAAGTACATATGGCTTTTGCCACTGCAAATGATTTCATAATTGATCAGAGTTGTCTTGTTTTTAATTATTATTGGAGTATAGTTTATTTACAGGGTTGTATTAATGTCAGGTGTATAACAAAGTGGATTAGTTATACATATATCCTCTGGTTTTTTTAGATTCTTTTTCTAGTATAGGTCATTACAGAGTATTGAGTAGAGTTCTTTGTGCTGTACAGTAGGTCCGTATTAGTTATCTGTTTTATGTATAGTCATTTGTATATGTCAGTCACAGTCTCCCAATTTATCCCTCCCTCACTTTCTGGTAACCATAAATTTGTTTTCTATATCTGTGACTCTACTCCTGTTTTGTAAATAAGTGCAGTTGTACCCGTTTTTTAGAGTGGTCTTCTAAAAATCTTCACGTCATTCCTCTGCTTAACCCCTTTCACATTTAGCATAAAATCCCGGTTCCTTACTGTCATCTGGCTCCGGGCTGATTCTCTCCCCATTGGTCCTTGCACCTCACTCACGCTGAGTTATTGTCCCTCAAACTTGCCAAACTGTTTCTCAGCTTGGACCTTTGCAGTTACTGCTTGAACACTCTTCCCCTAGAACTTTTACCTGGCTAGTTATTTCTCACCCCTCGCAATAGCCTGCCTTTCCAAACCACTCTCTAAGCTATAACCCCTAGTTTGTTCTCTTTTGGCATTTTTCCCAACCTGAACCAATGTCATCTTTTTTAGCTTGTAGGTTTCTTTATGAGGTTTTACCTGATTTCCCGTACTGGAATGTAAACTCCATGAAATCACAGACCTTGTCTGCTCAGATGCTCAATAAATATTTGTTAAGCAGATAAATGAACCTTATCAAGGTAATTTATGTTAAGAAACAGCCTCTAAGACACCTACCTGATGAGAATAAATATAGCACCGTGTGTACCTCTGGGTATCTGGGGGGTTGGGGGGTTTTGTTTTGTCTCATTGTGCTGCTGTTTTTGCAGGGGGTGTATGATGATTTCTTACCATAGATCATGGCTATTCAAACTGTGGCCCATAGATCAGCAGCATTGCCATCACCTGGGAGCTTGTTCAAAATGCAGAATCTTGGGCTGCAGCTCAGACCTACTGAATCAGAAGCTACATTTAACAAGATAACCCAGGTGACTCGTGTGCATTTTAAAATTTGAGATGCCCTGGTCTAAAACCCTAGTCTCTTCTATTTTTCTTCCTTCTGTTTCATCTTATTCTCCAGTTCTACCCAACCACCCTCATTGGTAATCCCTAATGGCCCATCCCCAGAAGCAGCTTCCGGTGCCTCCTGAAATATTTACCCAAAGGCTTATCTCTCCAGGCTCCTTCCCTCCGGATTTCATTCTGTTTATAAATATTGAAGCTGAAATGTAAACCACTTTGAAACTCTTCTCCTGAAGGCCTGCATGTCCTGGTAAGTCTTTACATTTGCAGATATCTATTGACAAATCTTAAGCAAATGATTTTAAATGTTTCCACAGGCATCCTGAGTTTAGCATTTCCTTTCATCTTGCCTGGTTGCAGATTGAGGCTAGGGTTTATTTTCAAAGCTTGAGGAATTAATAATATTTCTTAAACCTGGGTTACGGGCACACCCCACCACACCATGGCAATGGGATGTCGTCTCATGCAGCCTGGTTGCAAAGCCTGGGTCCTTAACCTCTGTGACAGCGATGGCCGCAAAAGTTGCTTTATGGAAGTGCCATTTTTTTTGTCCATTCACTTAGGTATTCACTCTTTTGAAAGGCGTGTGAGGGTATCGGCATGGCATAGAGATGTGGATGTCAGACCATCACTAGAGGAGCTGAAATAAGTACAAAAGTAACCTTATGAGATTGAGTCGTGTAAGTGGCATCAGGTACTCATTGAGTTCAATGGAAGACTTCATGGAGGAGACAGCAAGTAGAGATGCCTTTGAAGAGCAGAGGCCCCAGGAAATCATGGTCGCAGGACTGTCACTGAACACTTTCATTTGACTTTATTGAGGATCTTGGCCATCTTTCATACTGTCTCTGGGCTTTAGTCTCTCAGAATATATTAAGAACCTGAGAATCATATAGGATCTAGGGGCAAAGAGGATTAACCTCCACTCACTCAATAACTTTTTCCTGATCATTTACCGTGTGCTTGATAGAGCCCTAAGGACTGAGAATACAGCAGTGAATTAACTTGCAAAATACCATTCTCGTGGAGCTTATATTCTAATGAAGGGGTAAATGAGACAGTGACTGAAGTTCTCTATGGTTTGGGGGTACAGAAAAGACTTCGGCAGTATTGGGTTGGCCACTAAGTTCATTCGGGTTTGGCCATTACATCTAATGGAAAAACCCAAATGAACTTATTGAGTGGCACAAGGTATCTTGGTTTAGAAATTAATGATTGCTTTATTAAAGTCACATGTTAAAAAAAGCAAATGTTTAAGCTCAGCTTGTATATCTACATCTAAAAAAAAAGAGCCATCTTTTTTTTTTAACTTTTATTTTTGTATTGGGGTATAGCTGATTAACAAACAATGTTGAGATAGCTTCAGGTGAACAGTGAAGGGACTCAGCCATGCATGTACATGTATTTCTTCTCCTCCAAATCCCGCTCCCATCCAGGCTGCCACATAACACTGAGCAGAATTCCATGTGCTATACAGTAGGTCCTTGTTGGTTATCCATTTTAAACGTAGCAGTGTGTACATGCCTAGCCCAAATTCCCTAACTTTGCCTTCCTTCCTTCATTTTCCCTGGCAACCGTAAGTTTGCTCTTGAAGTCTGTGAGTCTGTTTCTGTTTTATAAGTAATTTCATTTGTATCATTTCTTTTTAGATTTCACATGTAAGGGATGCCATACAGAATTTCTCCTTCTCTGTCTGACTTCACTCAGTATGACACTCTCTAGTTCCATCCATGTTGCTGCAAATGGCATTATTGTTTTTATGAGCTATCATTTTTGAGGGCATTTGAAAAATCTTTGATTGCATTTGAAAATTTAATTAAGCTATGTTGATAAATTCTGTGTGTTCAATTTTTTAGTAGCACATTTGTGTCCTTGACACATCCTCTTAGGTGTTAAGTCATTTTTATAAACCTGTTAAATTAAACTAATAGGATGATCTTTAAATTGTCTTAAATGTTCTAACACTTTATATACTTTTAGTAAGATTTTTAAATTAAAATCCTAAGTCATGATCAGTTATAACTGAATTGCATAGTTTAAATGGGTATTACTATGCTGATCTGTTCAATCTAATAGACAAAATAAGCACATAAAATAAACATTTTACTGTTAAAATATTCAATATATAAATATTAATGCTATGGACTTGATTCTCTTAAACATTTTTATAATTAATCAAGAATTCCTAAGGGTTGAAATACACTTAACCTTTAAGGAAATAGTAACATCAACCTCTTCTGTTTGGGAGGTTGCCTTCGGGTTCATTGAGTTTAACAACCATGATGCAGCCAGATCTTTGAGGTGTCACCTGCCACCTGAACCCCTTTTCCAGAATTGTCTAAAGGAAAAGTCCATGACTTCACCTGTATCCCTAAAATTCACGTGTAATCCATGACATTTCACCCAGATGAACTAGCTGTTGGTTTTTGCATTTCTTTCTTTCACTCTATAAGCAAGTCCATCTATTCCCAGGTCTAATAGACACATGTACTTGACCAGAATCTGGCTTTTTTCCCCCCATGGTTCTTTCAGACTTCTGATTAAATTATAGGCATCTCTCAGCATGTTGTGGGATTTTTCAAAGCAGTGTCCAAGATCATTCTATTGACAGGATGTACAATTTGTAAAGAAGCAAGGTAAAAGAGAGGAGAGGAGTTTGAAAGTGATGAGAGGTGATGTTTTCTAGGGTGGTCAAAGATGGCCTCTCTGAGGAGGTGACACAGACCAGACACTGAACAGTAGAAGAGACAAGGCCATGTGGCTCTCTAACAGGTAGAGAGAATGGTGGATGCAAAGGCCGTGAGGTTGGAGCAAAGACTTGGAGCATGGAGACTAGGGGGTTCAATCTATATGAATGAAGGGAGAGTGGGAAGAGATGAAATCAGAGAGTGGAGGGCAGGATGGGGAGATGGGGACAGTTGATACAGTACTTTATGGACCAGACCAGGATATGGATCCTAAATTCCATTCTGAATGAGCTTGGAGTATATTTGACCTGACTTAGATTTTAAAAAGCTTTCTCTAGCTTCTGGTAGGTGTTCGCATTTCCTGCGGCTACATCATTCCAGTCTCTGTCTCCATCTTCAAAGGAGCCTCTCTCTTTCTGTGTCTTCTCTTCCATCTCTCATTTAGGTTTGCTATAAACTGAATTTTTCTATAGCTCTAAAGTTCACATACTGAAACCTAATCCCTAATATGATAGTATTTAGAGAGGGGATCTTGGAGGTCATTAGATCATGAGGGTGGAGGCCACATGAATGGGATTAGTGCCCTCATAAAAGAGACCCCAGAGAGATCCCTGGCTCCTTCTGCTGTGTGAGAACACAGTGATAAGAGAGTGTCTATGAAACTGCTAGGAAGTGGACTCCCCCTAGACACCAGACCTGCTTCCTTGATGTTGGACCTCCAGCCTCTAGAGCTGTGAGAAAGAAGTGTTTGTCATTCATAAGCATCAAGTCTGTGGTGTTTTTGTTGTAGCAGCTAAATGGACTATAACAACATCCAACCCAGATAGTCCCAAAAGATCTTACATGGAGATCCTTCAGTTAATTGTATCTGCCAAGACCTTTTCTCCAAATAAAATCACAGTCACAAGTTCTGGGATTTAAGACATGGGCATGCATATGCATGTGTGCTCAGTGGTGTCCGACTCTTTGTGACCCCATGGACTGTGACCCTCCAGGCTCCTCTCTCTGTGGAATCCTCCAGGCAAGAATACTGGAGTGGGTAGCCATTTCCTCCTCCAGTGGGTCTTCCCAACAAGAGGATGGAACCTGGATCTCCTGTGTCTCCTGCATTGCAGGTGGATGTTTTAGCACGGAGCCATGGAGGAAGCCCATGGACACCTCTGTTCTTGAAGGGCACCATTCAACATACTGCAGTAGGCTAATGTTGCAGACACGGGAAAAGATACAACCCATTGCCACACTCACGTATCTGTTCATTAAGTCAACAAATAGATGTTGAGCACAGACTAGAATAGGAAGGCCCATGCCTGGCATTGCAGACACCAAGGTGAGGTGACTATAGCAGGCAAAAGCCTTACAAAGCCTTATAAGGGGAACAGGATATAATGGATTCAGCTCCCCTTGGAGTGCTCATGGAGTTCTCTTATACATTGCATTATTTTATTCTCCCAGTTCTGGGAAGTAGATCTTAGTGTTTCATGTATAGTCATGAGCGTGGTGGCTCAGAGAAGTGACTTGCACAGACAGATGGTTAATAGGTGGTATAATCAGGATTTAAACCCAGGTCTGCCTGGCAGTGACAGATGGCGATGCCAACTCCACAATAAACACACTGGGAACACCGCACGTGCACATCGTTAAATGCTGACTCCTGTGGCACTGAGTTCCAAATGGATGTAAATGAATTATAGACAGTGACCCCATTTAAATATTACAAGGGAGAGTATTCTTGGCATCTTCTGGTCAACCCTTTCTAGGAAGCACTGGCTCTTTGTTTAACATTTTATAGTCTGCTAATCTAAATGTATAAGACTCAGATTTTCTTAAAGTTCAGTGGTCTCAGACACTTCTGTTCTGGGAAATAACACGAGAGTGATAAAATGCATCTTTGTCTGGGTCCCAGGAATCCAAGCCCTGTATTTCCCTCAAAGTGATAACTTCAAAATGTGTGGCATCTGAAAAACAACAACAGTCTCTGTAGTTGGTGCAGTTAGATTAAGCACAGAGTTGCCACCCTTTGTGTGCAGACAGACCAAGTATAGACATGTGGCTTTCATTTATACTTAAACCCTGGTAAGGCTTTTTTTTTTTTTTTCCCCTCTCCTTTTTCTGCTCTAGCTTCTGGAACAGTAGGATGGCAGAAGGCAAGATGGGGTATCTTGCAATGCCACCTCCGAGCTGAGTGACCCCGGGCACATTGCTTCCAATGTCTGAGCCCCAGTTTCCCCATCACTAAGGTGAATATTTATTCCAGGTGATCTTTGAAGTCTCTTCTGGCTCTGAAATGTTTTAACTGTGAGGCTAAATATTTAGTGGTAATTATATTTGCTAGAATGTGTGTTCCATATAGCTAGGCTTAGTTTACAGTTTTTATTAGACAGATGAATGAGGTTAATAAGAATGGGTAATTAAAAAAAGATTGAATTCGCCGAAGGCATTCTGCTATGAATTTAATTATGAACCGTATTAATTGCATCACTCTAAGACTTGAAAGTTGTGCAGTTGCTGGATGCACACAGTAAGGGGCAGTTTTGCCTCAAGCTGACCTCAGCTCTAGTATCAGAGATGTGGAAACAGTCACTTTCTAGCTGTGGAAAGAAAGAGAATACAAGACAGCTGGGCAGTTGGCATAATCATTCTCTTCCCTTGTCTTTGGCAAATTAAGGTACCTACAACAGGCAAGAAATATACATTATAAAATATAGCTCTTCCAGTATCACCTGCGGGGTGCTCTAACTATGCAGCTGCCGCTAGACTGTGTGACATCTTCATTGGAAATTAGCAGAAGATACCCCTTTTCAGAGTTCACAGCTCCACAAACAAACAGCTTGGTGAGTAGCGAGTACATGTTTCTGACCAGGGTATGGCTTAGCAAGTGGAGCTTGGGATGAATTGCAGTCTCTACTGGCCTCCTCGGTTAAGTGTTTGTGCCGTGCACACACTGCCCCCATAGAACAAGGCAGCCCTTCCTGGCTCAATCACTTAGTTTCTTTCTACTACTCTCAGAAAGTGACCTGTCTTTATTTTTTTAAATCCCACTACTGTTGCATTTGAGGTTACAGTAAAAGAGTGTAGAGCACTTGAGTATCTTAGGGTAGGAGGGAGAACGGCATCTTTGAGAAACGGAGAGAAAAAAACCATTGTGGTTGAAATTAGCAAACAAGGGAGATGAAGCTAAGAGACAAGGGTCTAGAGAGGGACAGGAGTCATTCTGTAATCTCTAGGCCATTTGTTCCAAAAACAGTGTTCCAAAAACCATTCTGACTGGTTTAACTATTGAAGAGTTCAAACAGATGAAATTGGTTCCTTTGGAGAAGGTGAATTAGAGGAATCAGAGGTTTGGACCTTTGGTACCAAGAGTTGCTGGTAGCTTGGACGACAGTAATGATGGAGAAGGGTGGATGACTTTTAGAGATATTTGTTAAGTAAAATTGTGTGGAAATGATGATGAATGGTCTTGGGGTATCAGGAATGATTCCAAAGGTAAGAATACCTAACATAGCATGTCCTTGTGCCAGGCACTGTTCTGAGTGCTCCATGTACATTAGCTCATTTAATCTCTGAAGGAGGGTCTGTTGGTTTCTTCACTTTGTAGAAGAGGAACTGAGGCACAGAAAGATGGAATAACTTGCCCCACATTCCACAACAGAGTTGAGATTTGAGCCCACAGAGTCTGAGGTTTAAATCCTTGCTCTAAAACAATAGTTCTTAATCCGGACAGTTTTGCCCCAGGGGACACTGAGCAGGATCCAGAGGCATTTTTGGTCGTCACACCTCAAGGATAGAGGTGCCACTGTTATGTCATGGAGAGAGGCCAGAGATGTTGCTCAAAACCCTATAATCACAGGACAGCGGTTATCTAGCCCTGCATCCCCAGTAACACAGAGGCTGAGAGCTTCTGCTCTCTCCACTGTGTCACAGCACCCCCTGAGGACACTGCCTGGGCTTGTCTTAGCCGATTCACCAAGAACCTGGAAGAGCAACTTGAAAGGGGCTGTGAGTTGTTTTTTGGACATATCCAGCCCAAGCTCTTGAAGACACCTCAGAGGAGATGGCAAGTCGAGCCCACCAGTCGGGTGCTTGCCGGGCTCTGACATCCGCAGGAGGAGCCCGGCGTTGCTTAGAGCAGGCTTCTTCTATTCCTGGATATTGGAGACCCCCAAGTACCTTACATATATCATCTTGTATCTGTTTGTTTATGCCCCTACCCTTCTCTAGAAAGATGTAAAGCTACTTAAAAGGATAAGGAATAAAGTACAGGCCATAAAAGATAGAAGTGGGTCATGGACATGAGGGTGGAGGCATAGGTTGGAGCAGGAAGGAGATAGAAATGGACCCTGTCCACATCCCTGGCTGCTGCAGGACTGTTTTGGGGGTTCACTGGACACCTTTCTCTATCTCCCTGCCCTCCTTGTCCTGTCTCCTCCAGATGGATCCCAAGTCTCATCGTGTGGCCTCTCTGTAGCTGAGAAGCCTGGGTGTGTGTACTGTCTTTAAGTTTCTGGTACATAGTAAGTGAAATTGCTTAGTGTCCAACTCTTTGCGACCCCATGGACTGTAGCCTGCCAGGCTCTTCCGTCCATGGGATTTTCCAGGCAAGAGTACTGGAGTGGGTTGCCATTTCCTTCTCCAGGGGATCTTCCCAACCCAGGGATTGAACCCGGGTCTCCTGCATTGCAGGCATACGCTTAAGAGACTGGTACATATTTGCTCAGAGACTCTCTGGGGACACACTTCTGAACAAAACACAAACCTTCCCCTCACTGGGCTGTCTTTCTAATGGCGGAGATCAAGCAACAGGGCAGGCATTTGCTGCAAGGATTCTTGGTTTGGGATTTTGTTACCAGATAATTTAATATAGTAGTTTCAAGATGGCATCCATGCTATATAGAAAGAAAGAAAAAAGGAGTCAAGAAAGAACGATGAGGGAAACCTGGTAGCTTCTCTGAGGAGATGGCACAAAAGCTGCAGTCTGAAGAAAGATCCAGCCCACACAGAGTGAGGCGGGGCCTTCTAGGGTGCTGAGGGAGCAGTCGGGGTGCATACCTCTGTGTGGGAAAGGACCGTGGCCTTTGGGAGACACACAGGAGGCCAGGGGGTCTGAAGCATGGTGAGGGAAGGAGGCTGCGAGAAGAGACGGGAGGAAAATGGGCCAGGCATGAGGGGCAGAGTAAGGAGTACGGGTGTTATTCTAAGGGCAGTAGGGAGCTCTGGAGGGATTACATGGTAAAGATCAACAGCTGTTTCCAAGCATCTGCCTCCCCGCCATCGTCCTCATTAATAAAACCCACAGCATTGAAAACTGGGTTCATGGCTGCCTGGAATAGAGAAGAGTTTCCCCAGCCTCTTCCGTAGCTATAGTCAGGTGACTTAAATTCTAGCCCCTGGAATGTCAGCTAAGGTGGTGTTTGCAACTTCTTACTCCTCTTCCTCTTTTTATTGGTAATTAATTTTCTATTTCTTTATTTAAAAAAATTTATATTGCAATATAGTTGATTTGCAACATTGCATAAACTTCTGTGGTACAACACAGTCGATCAGTTATACATATATCCACTCATTTCTGGATTCTTTTCCATATAGGCCATTGCAGAATATTGACAAGAGTCCCTGTGCTATACAATAAGTCCTTATCGGTTATCTTTTTTGTCGTGCATATACGTCAGTCCCAATCTCCCAGTGTATCCCTCTCTAGTACACCTGCTTCCCCTGCTGGTAACCATAAGTTTATTTTCTACATCTGTGACTCTGTTTCTGTTTTGTAAATAAATTCATTTGTACCATTTTTTTTTTAGATTCCACATATAAGCAGTATTATGCATTCGTCTTGTCTGACTTATTTCACTCAAGATGACAGTCTCTGGGTCCATCCCTGTTGCTGTAAATGGCATTATTTTGCTCTTTTTTATGGTTGAGAAATGTTCCATAGTATATAACATGTACCACATCTTCTTTATCCTTTCCTCTGTCTTTGCACACTTAGGTTGCTTCCACGCCACGGCTATTGTACATGGTGCTGCTATGAACATTGAGGTGCATGTATCATTTCGAATTCTAGTTTTCTCCCTATGTATGTCCAGGACTGGGATTGTAGGGTCATATGGTAGGTCTGTTTTAAGTTTTCTCAGGAACCTCCATACTGTTCTCCATAGCGTTGGTACAAGTTTACTTTCTCACCCACAGTGTAGGAAGGTTCTCTTTTCCTCACACCCTCTGCAGCATGCATTGTTTGTAGGCTTTTTGGTATGCAACTTCTGAGAAGTATCTTTGAAAGGAAGGAGTGCACTCCCCTCCCCAACCCTTGCTGCTCTGTGGAATGTAGATTCCACGGCTAGAGCCCTCATACCACCTTGGACTTTGAAGTGAGCTTAGAAATAGAAGCCAGGGATGATAGATGCTACCAGCCACACTGGGTCTGGATTCTGACCACTGAGCTGCCATGCCAGCCTTGGGCAGCCTGGTACCAGGTGCTTCTGTGTGAGAGAGAGAAATGTTTGTCTTATTTAAGACACTGTCAGTGTGAGTTGTCTGTCACAGTGGAACCTAATCCCAGCTGAGGGAGGGGTTAAAAGAGAAGGACATGGTTCTGTTTGTCACATAAGCAGCTCTCTTAGGCTTTTGTGCAGAGAGTGGATTAAGTGGCAAGAACCTGGAAGCGGGGAGCTGGGGTGGAGGCTGCTGCAAGTGACTAGGCGAATGAATGAATGTGTCAGTGAATGAATGAGTCAGTTCACAGGGATGCCTGCCTTCTCACCTCTGACGACCTGCTCTTCTTAGCCTTTTTGTTGCATTAGCAGGTGAGCCTTCTTCACAGGCTGTGTTAGGTGCTCAGGCTGCTATAACAGATTATCCTGGACTGGACAGTTAAGACAGTAGACATTTGTTTCTCACAGTTCTGGAGAATGTGAGTCCAAGGTCAAGGTGTCGGCAGATCCAGTCTCAGGGAGGGCCCTCTTTCTGGCTTGCAGGTGGTCCCTTTCTGCTTGTGTCCTCACACGATGAGGAGAGGATGCCCTGGTGACTCTCTTTCTTCTCCTTGAAAGATATTAATTCCATCAGTGTGCGGGGAGGTGGGGAGTCCACCCTCATGAACTCAGCTAAATCTAATCACCTCTCAAGGCCCCACCTCCCAATGCCCTCACACTGGGGGTTAAGGCTTTAATGAAGGGATTGTATGGGGCAGGGGTTAAGTGCAGAAGCCTACAGTTCTCCTCCTGTCTGTCTCTCCTTCACTTTCTTTTTTCTTTATTTATTTATGTTTGACTGTACCATATCTTTGGAGAAGGCATTGGCAACCCACTCCAGTACTCTTGCCTGGAAAATCCCATGGATGGAGGAGCCTGGTGGGCTGCAGTCCATGGGGTCACGAAGAGTCGGACATGATGGAGCGACTTCACTTTCACTTTTCACTTTGATACATTGGAGAAGGAAATGGCAACCCATTCCAGTGTTCTTGCCTGGAGAATCCCAGGGACAGGGGAACCTGGTGGGCTGCCGTCTATGGGGTCGCACAGAGTCAGACACGACTGAAGCGACTTAGCAGCAGCAGCAGCACCGGGTCTTGGCTGCAGCACATAGAGTCTTTATTTGTGGCGTGTGAACTCTGAGGTGTGGCATGTTCCCCAACCAGGGATCGAACCCAGCTCTCCTACATTGGGAACGTGGAGTCTCAGCCACTGGACCACCATGGAAGTCCTTTCCTTTCCTTTCACACAAGACATTTCACCTGTGATACTCTGGTCACCAAAGCAAGCAATTCTATGATACCAACTGGGTGTCCTACAGCGTTAAGTCAATTCTGATGCCATCTACCTGGAGATAGCATCAAATCCCACAGGTAAAGAGCTCAGTCTCAGAAGACTGCCCTCCCCTTCAGAGGCCAATTGCAGTTTCACACTACATACAACTTCTACCTAATTTAGCTGCAGACTGGAGGTTCCCACAAGCCCCCTTCTTGAGTCTGATTAATTTGCTAGATCAGCTTGTCGAACTCAGGGAAACACTTACTTATGTCTGCCAGTTTATGAAAGAACATGATGAACAGCCAAATGGAGGGCTACATAGAGTGAAGTCTGGGACGATCCTCAGCACAGGAGCTTCTGGTTTCCGTGGAGCTGGGGTGCATCACCCTCCTGACATAGAGGTGTGTTCACCAGCCTGGAAGCTTTCCTAACCCTGCATACTTTGGACATAATTTTGAAGGCTTTCTCTTGCAGGTATGATTGATCATTAACTCAATTTTTTACCTTTCTCAAGAGAATCGTAGGTGAGGGGGCCAGGAACTGAAAATTCCAAACTTCTCATCATAGCTTGGTCTTTGTGGAGCCAGCCCCCATCCAGGAACCAGCCCCACTCAGACTGGGTTCATTACATCATTAGAACAAAAGATATTCCTATCACCCAGGAAATTACAAGGGTTTCCCTGTGTCAGCAACTGGAGCCAAAGACCAAATATTAGAACAAAAGATGCCCTTCGTGTGTTTATCACTTAGGAAGTTACAAGGACTTCAAGAGCTCTGTGGCAGGAACTGGGGGAAGAGACCAGTGTATATTTTCTGTTATCTCACCGGGAGACACAAACATTCAATTCATAACACAGGCTGATTGAACTTCCCTCCTGGACAGAGGAAAGAGACTAGAAATATCCCAGCACCTGACTGATGAATTTACCTCCTTCTCCAAAAGAAAAAGTCCCCTCAAATAAGGGAAGGAAGGAGAAAAGGCATGCCTTTTCATGTTAACCCTGGAAGGGTACTTCAAGATCACTCAATTCCCAGTTCACAGATGGGAAAACTGATGCCCAGAGAGAGGAAGGGACTTGCCTGTGGCCACACAGCATTTCAGTGAAACAGAAGGTATAAAATATAGAGACTGGAAGAGGGTGTAAAAACCACATAGCCCCACCTTTTTATTCCCCTCATTTAGAAAAGGGGGGACCAAGGCCCAGAGAAGGGGGAGATTAGTGACAGTCAGAATTAGAACTCAGAACAAGGATGCAGTGATGGTGTAAGACCGGGCCCTGTGTTTGGAATTGAAGGCCTTCGTGTTGTGTCTTGAAATCTTTGATAATTTTGATGTCTGAATTTGTGTTTGTAAACTGAGTCTGATGGAACAATGGAGCTTGTACCAGGGGTTGGGAAGTTCAATTTGTGTGAAGTCCTGCCTCCCACCGCATCCCCAGGTGGGTTCTCAGCGCACCTTGCCTCGTGTCCCAGGACTGACCTATTCAGCCCCTCCCTACTGCTCTCCCAGCCCCATCCCCCTACCATCACCATCAGGGACTGGGACATAGGGGAGGGCTGCCGCGCACACCCCAGAGCATCTAGGGGGTTGGCGTGACCACAGCAATCCCCGCCCTGGGCTGGCAGCCACAGGGCTTTCACTGGGGAACCTGGTGGGAGTGAGTTGCAGCTGACCTGGATTGAGATGCCTTGTGCACCCTGGTGTCACCGATCCATCCCTGGGAAGGCCTCGGGGAGAGGAGGGTGCCTGGCTCCCTACCCGACTTCTCCAGGCCCTTGGCAGCTAATGGGCAAGCACGCACATGCCAGGCTGCAGGGCGGTCTTCTGGGTGCCTGTGACAGTGTGCGCTCTCCCCATGCCCACAGGATTAAATAACAAGCCAAAAAGCACTGTCCCCCAGAGAGACTGCCAAAGAGGGAGAAAGCTTTCTGTGTTAGTGCCTGCTGTTTGACTGAGGGGCCTGCATTCCCAGTTTGCACTGGGACCTCACGTTGGGTAGCCAGTCCTTTTCACGTTTCCTTTTTTGTGGGGATAGGGGCAGGTAGCCAGCCCTGACGGAACTTAAGACTGCCTACTCCATCAGCCTCCAGCTCTGCCTGGGCCGTGTTAGCTTTCTTACGGTCAGACTACTGTGTGCTCAGCCCCCTGAGCCCCCTTTTTCTGTATCACGTGTTTTGAAGCCTTGCTGGACCCCAGTGAAGTGAGTACGATTATTGTGTGGGCATGGGTGTGTGTTAAGTCGCTTCAGTTGTGTCCAGTTCTTTGCAACCCTGTGGACTGTAGCCCACTTATTAGATTCACTTTACAGGTGAGGAAGGGTAGGTTAGGCTGTGTCAGGCCAGGCTCCCTACCCACACAACTTGTCTACTTGTCCTGGCCTGGCCTCTGGGCAGTTGCAGGTGGGGGAAGGAAGGCACCACATCCAGGAGCTGCCCTTGCTGCCCCTCCTCCTCCCTGTGCAGGCCTGTGTGCCCCTCCTCTCCCTCTGCTCCCCTGCTCAGCACCTCAGCCTCAGCCTCCAGGGCAGGAGACCTTGCAACCCAGACCATCGTGTAACCAGGCAACCGTTCCAAGACACTGCTTTCCCTCCCTGCTCCTTCTGCCTTATTCAATATCTGCCAGGCGAGCACAGCTCCTGGGAGTATCTCAGAAGCATTCATAAGAAAGAAGGCTTGCTGGGGAGGCCTGCGGGGATATCTAATATTCATCTCTCTGCATCCTGCAACCCAAAGTCCTGAAGCTGCTCGTGGGAGATTCTGAGAGATGTGTGGGAATCCAGATTCAAGGGGCTGGGCCAGTTGGAGAGGGCATGGGCACTGGGGAAGATGGGGCAGGGAGAGGCTTTGTGTGGTGTTACGCTTGGTCCTCAGGTACTACCTGGATGCCCCTGGTTCCCTAGAGTGGAGGTTCAGATACCCTGCACTCTCAGAAGCAGCTCACACGGTCAGCCTTCTGCACCCATGAGTCCTCCCATATATAATCTGACGCCAGATGAAGGGGGTGACCAGGATTAATGGAGCTCCTATTGTATTTCCTGTGCCAGACAGGAGGGATGGAAAAACTAGCAAACTAGACCCAATTCCAATCTCACAGGTGGGAAGACAAAGGCTCAGATAGGCAGAAAAGCCTGAATCTGGCTGATGCCAGCGTCTGTCCTTCCCAGTGACCATGCTGCTTATATAGGAATAAAGGCATTTAGGAGTCATCTGAGAGCCAGCTCCCTTGTTGTACCGAAAGGGGAACTGACAAACAGGAAGGGAGAGTGTCTCCTCCAGGAACATCCAAATTACTTGGCTCCAGGGTCACACAGAATCGGACACGACTGAAGTGACTTAGCAGCAGCAGCAGCAGGGTCCTCTTGCTGTCACTTGAGCTCAGTTTCAACCTGTTCTTGGATTCGGTAACTGTTTAGAACTCCAACCATCCTTCTGTTTTCTAAAGTTGACAGCATTATGCCTGTGCTTCTGTGAATATGCATACAGTCCTGTAGTTTAAGGACAGCATAACATAGTTAAGACTCATTCCTGCCTCTTTAGAGCAGTGAGATTTGGGACAGTTGTTTCATTGTTTTTAGATCTCAATTTCCTCCTCTGTAAAACAGAGACAATAACAGTACTTACCTCATGAGATTATTGTGAAGATTAAATGAAATCATTTATGGCACATATTGGATACAATCTTGAATATTATTTAATTGTATCCAACTTGCATCACAGATGTTTTCAAACTCTTAACCAGATAAAGAATAAGGCTTATATCATATTCTTTATTTCTTTAGTGGTATCCCAAATGCCTACATAATGCAAAACAATAGATAATAAATGTTTGCTTACTTAGAGACATTTTGAAAAATCTAGAATTGAAGCCAAAGTAGACTTTGAAAACGACACCAAAATGGTAGAAAAAGTTGTTGTTCTGTCTTAGTTAAGACTGGACTTGAGCAGACTGTGCATCTCGACTCCTATTCTTTCTTTGGCCTTCCCCAAACCTCCAGCCTCCTCTCAGGGAAACGCTGGACACCTATCATTTCCTCTGTGCTGTGAATTTACGATCCAGGTGGTCCCTCTCCTAGGGCTGGTTTCATTCATAGTCTTCTCTGTGACTGTAGAGATTCTGTCATTAGAAAGAGAAGGTGTGCTGCAGTGGGGAGCTTATCACAGAGCCCAGGGCATGAGGCAGAGAGCTGGCTGGCTATTGGCTAAGCTTGACCACTGGGCTCTATTGCCCAGCTTCCCTTGCCACTAAATATGGCCACGTGATTGAGTTCTGGCCAGGGACTGGGTGAAGATGGTGAGTACAGCTACCAGAACTGGCCCATGAAGCCCTCAGTCTGTCCCCTTCTCCAGCCATAAGAGAAGAACATCTCCCATCCCCATCAGGACTTTACTGGAGAGAGGAGCTTCCATCACATCAAGTCACTGAGTTTAGGGAGGGAACTGCTTATCTGTTCTGGCATCTAGTGTTGCCTTACCTGATAGGGTCATGAGGCGAGGGTCACAAAAGGGAACTGAGTGAGCTATTCCCAGATGCGGTGCATGTGGGTGAGGGTTGGCTGTGCAGGAGGCAGGGCAGGGCTCAGGTCCTGCCTTTTTCATTTCCTACCCAGAGCTTTTTGTCCAAAGGCTCTGGGCAAGCTGTGAAAACATCTTTAAAGTTGAGACAGCCATCACTGCTTGATCATTCTCTTCTGAAGAGATGCCGGGAGAATCAGAGAGTGGGAAAGTAGGGCAAGGGTCCTTTGATTTCAGCCGAGTTTTTTTTTTAATTTTCACCTCACCTAAGAGCTTAGAGTTAAAAACTCCCTGAGGGAAGAGTTCTTCAAGCATTGCCATTTCTGGCCCTCTGTTTCTCGCTCCCTCCTTCCTTCCTTTCTCCCCTCTCTCACAGTGAATGTGGAAGCATGCAGCTTGAATTCCCGACTATATGACCTCATCAAGCTTCTCTGAGACTTCATTTTCACGGGTGTACATTGAAGATGATGCCATTTGTCTTGCTAGGTCCTTGTGTGGGTTAGTGGTGTCATGTCCAAAGAAAACACAGCAACCCCTCAGGGGAGAACATGCTCCTGCTTCTGTTCTTATGACTGTGTTTATGCCTCACATGATCTGATTCTGTATTTCTACCCCTTCACTTGGTGGCCATTCATTCAGTGCTTACTGTATGCCAGGCACTGAAAGGGAACACTGAGCCCTTGCTCTCATACAGCGTGCAGTCTGGCAGAGAGGTAGAGGTCACCTAAGTGAGTAGACACATAAAATAATTGCAAGTTGTAATAAATGCTAGAAAAGAAACAGGATGTTGAGATAAGAGTGAGGGGTGAGGGAAAGTGAGGCCCAAACTGAACGGGGCCATCAGGGAAGGCCTCTCTGAGAAGGTGCCATTTCTGTGGGCCCTCTGGGAAGAGAGAACAGCTGGTGTGAAGGACTTTAAGTGGTCAAGAGGCAGACAGGAAGCGGTGTGCCTGGAGCAGAGGGTGTGAGGGGCCAGGAGATAGGAGGGGCTGCCTCCTGCCTGACAAGCCATGGTATGGAAGGTAAATTTTAAAAATATTCTTCCCTGGTGGCTCAGATGGTAAAGAATCTGCCTGCAATGCAGGAGACTCAGGTTCAGTCCCTGGGTTGGGAAGATCTCCTGGAGAAGGAAACGGTAACCCACTCCGGTATTCTTGCCTAGAGAATCCCATGGACAGAGGAGCCTGATGGGCTACAGTCCACAGGGCTACAAAGAGTTGGACACAAGTCAGTGACTGAGTACAAAGCCATTTAAGTGTTTCGTAGCCTGAGTCACATTTTTACAACAGTAGTTCTTACAGTGTGGTCCCAGACTGGCAGCATCAACATCACCTGGCAACCTGTGAGCTCAGGCCCAGCCCAGAGCTACCGAATCAGCACCTCTCGGGTGGGACCCAGCTTTCTGTGGTTGAACAAACCCTTCCGGTGATGCCGATGCTGCTGGTCTCGACAGCAAGCCCAGGGGTTCTCAGTCCTGCCTGCATGAAGCATCCAGGCATTTCATGAGCTATAGATGCTGAGACGCCCCCCAGCCTCGAGACTCTGCCTTGGTCCCGGATCAGTATGTTAGTAGTTTGTTAATGCTATCCAAGGTGTTCCAGCAGCTCTGGCAGTGGGTCTGAGCTCTACTGGCCTGGGAGACTAGACTGGAGGGAGAGGGGAGAGGAGGCAAGAAGACCAACTAGGAAGGAGGCTGATGCAGAGGTCCAGGTGAGCAAAGTGGCCGCTTAGACTGGAATGGCATAAGAGGAGGTGGAGAAGCAGGATCAGATTTTAAATATATTTACAAGAAAAAAATTAACAGGACTCTCAGGTGGATTGAATATGGGATCAGGATGGTACTTCACGTTCAGCATCAGACTGAAGATAACTCTAGAGTGGTAGTTACGACCCTTTGCTTGTAGGTGGTCTGCAGCCAGCAGCCACTGGGAACAGGGGCTGATCAGTGAGCAAAGGAGTATGAAAAGGTGCATCTTCTCCATCTGTCCCACAGTGAAGAAGATCCAATTGCAGCAAGCTTCGAAAGCTCTGAGTTTCTCCTGAGTGCTAAGAGGGAACATGATGTGAAAGAACCTCTCCCCTCCTCCCTACCTCTCTTCCTTTCCCCCTCCCCACCCATCTTCCCCATCCCTGAAACTGCTGCAGTGGGATATTCTTGTTTTAGAGTCAAGTTGCTCCAGAATATTCACGAAGGACCACTTCGGCAAACACCCGCCTGGATTGTGTATCTGGATGTGACCAGCAGAGGGCGCTCTAGACTCGGAAATGTGCATTGCTGGGAGCGAGGCGAATCTTGCTTGCCGTTAGGAGAAAGTGATTCACTCTGAAAATCATATCTGTATGTACCAAACAGCCCCTGTAAACCACCAAACACTGTGCTAAGTGCTTTCTGTGTACTGTATCACTTAGTCCTCTTAGTTTTATAAGGTGGGTGCTGTAAGCAACCCCCTTTTATGTATGCTTAGAGAACATGAATGACTTGGCCAGAGCCTTTTAGCTAGTCACTGGCAAGACTGGGCTTGGTCGTCTAGCCTTTCTGAGTCCGAAGGTGTGTGGTCACTTCTCTGTCATAAGGGCCAGAAACCCCAGAAGTTCTTTCTTATGCTGCTTTCACTAACAGCTGGGGTGGGGTAATGCCCTTGGAAGGTGGCATCGCCTGAAAGAGCAGAGCCATGGCTCTGCAACTCACTTGCTGTGTGATGGTGAGCAAGCTACTTCGCCTCTCTGTGCTCAAGTTCTTTCATCTCTAAAATGGGATGAGATGATCTTATATACCCAGAACCTTGTGCAGCCCAGAGCGGGTGCTCAATTAATGGCAGCTTTTCTGCCTAAAATGATTCCACGGGCGGTGGAAAGAGCTCTGAAGGGTCTGGAGTAGCGATGTCGGCCGGCCCCTCTGTGACGTGTGTGTCTGCACTGGGCAGTGAGGTAGTCTGTAGCCACTTGATACATGGCTGATACAGGAACTCAATATTGAATTTTGTTTATTAGAAGAAATTTAAATAACCACATGCGACTGGCGACTACCATATTGCGCAGTGGCAGGTCTAAAATGTGTCTGAGATAAAAGTCTACGTGTCCTTGAAAGTCCCTCAGGTATTAAATAAAATTATCCACATTGAACATTTAGAGCCTGGCATCAGGCAAATGCTCAAGGAACTGAAATTTGTCCTAAGTCAACATAAAAAGATAAGAAAAGTCAAACAGCAAAGCCATGTTTTACATTTGACACATTTTGTGGAACGAGGTGCTTAGACTTTCCCAAGGGAAAGCTCTCAGTCAGAGTCCAGCACCCACAGGGGGCAGCCTGTTATTTTTCTCCACCTTTTCAAGCCAGAATTCTTTGAATATTTCTTCAACGTGTATTAAGTGGGCAAGAAGAACAACTTTTATTTTAGTTCATGGAGTGTATGTTGAAAACAAATTCCTTTTATTCATTCACTAAAGAAATCTTTCCTCCTTTTCTGTGCCCCTCTCTTGCAGTTTTATAAATCAGACAATAACATCTTCACTTTTTTTTTTAAGGTTTCTGTTTTAAATTTTTTTATTATTTATTTATTTGACTGTACCGGGTCTCTGTTGTGGCATGCAGGATCTTCACTTGTGGCACATGGGATCTAGTTCCCTGACTAGGGATTGAACCCAGGTCCCCTGCACTGGACTGCCAGGGAAGTCCCAAGGTTTTTAAAGGTTAAATATGTAAATTAAAAAATATACCTGGTCCCCAGGAAGCAACACTACATCACATATGTCTCGGTTCTAAAATTTCATCTGTTTAAGACTTTGTGTTTAAGCAATGGTCAGTTGGGAAATCTGGAAATTCAGTGGTTGGAGATTCCGTCTCATAGTGATGAGTGGCATGCATTTCCTACAGAGACAGGTCTGCCTTGATGGACACTGGTGTGTGTTTCCGCCTGAGGGTAATTTCTGCCCTGACGGTATTAGGGCCGGTTTGCTTCTAGCCAGCTGTGTAAGGAAACCAGAGTTGACGGGCACCTGATTTCTTCCAGAGAAGCCAGTGCTCCACAGGGACTAGCACGCTGGGCTGTTGGCCCGTCCCCTCGTCTGGCTGTGAGCCAGGGTAACTCGAAGCCCCCATCACTGGGGCGGCTATCTCTGCTCACAGGACTGGTTGTGCTGCATTCAGCGCCTTGCAGGTCCTTGCTTCCTTTCTCACCATCCTGAAGATTCACACACTCTAGGCACCCTAACTATTAATAGGTGCCCAGTTCCTTGAACAAGAGCTGTGGTTCTAGCCACACGCAGCCCAGTGAAAAGAGGCCTTTGGTCTGTTTTACTTTTACTTTCACTACATGTCCTAGCCCTTTAAGAACATAGAGGGTCCTCTGCCTGAATGACATGTTCCTTTTTTATTTTTTCCTGAACATGGCTTATCCCTAGTTTTGCCACCAAGGTCCCTGGAGATGGATTCCAGGTGTAAATAAAGAGACGCCCTCCTCATTGTGCCTTTGAATGAGGAATGGGAGGGATCAGTGGGTCCGACATCACTCTTCTCGCCTCTGTGTGTTGGCCCAAAAGGCTGGCCACCTTCTCCCGAGTCCCTGTATTGGCATTCCAGCAGCCCCAGTTGTTGTCAGACTAACATGAGGCCCAGTGCTATGTGCTGTCAAGGAGGGAAACCTCCACGGGGCTCCCAGAACCCGCTCCACCGTGAAGAGCTTCGTTCGGGTCTTAGCTATCCCCAGTGGAAATGGTAGTTTTCATCAAGTGGCTGAGGGTGGGTTTTCGTGTTCTCTTACAACCCCTTAATTTTTGAGCCAGCCTGTAACCTCAGCCCTTATCTACGCACTCCTCTGCAGTATCTCTTGATAAAAGCACTGCCTTCATCCTCTGGGTTGGCATCTTGGGTTCCCCCTTTCCCCTCTGCTGTGCCTGGTGGTGATAGTCTGTCGCAGGTGCCCTTGCCCTTTGGCATTCAGGTGGGGTCTTCTGATGCAGAGCCCAGGGGAGACTGGAGGGAGGAGAAGAGAAGGCCCCGTGGGGGTTTTGTCTGCCCATTCTTTCAAGGTCACCTTGGCCAGGTGTGCTCTCTAGACTAAGATCTTGGCTTCTCCCAGGCTAACCCCTCTGTGCAACTGTCAGTTCCGCTAACAGCTTCCTCCATTGTCGTTCAGATCCGGGACATGACCCCTTAGCTGCTCCCAGCCTTGAGTGAGTGCACTAGCCCTTATGATCCTCTGTGCCTGCACCTTTTTAGTTTTTTTACCCAAAGAAACCTTCCTCCAATTGTCCTAATTTGACTATGTCATCTACTGCCAGTAGGTCTCTGATTGACATAACTTCCTTTGGCATATATGTGCATTTTGTTTTTGCTGGGTTTATGTTCCTGGATGCTCTAGGAGCCTCAAAACTGAGAATTATTTCCTCCTGCAAACCTTGCTTGCATTCAAGATGTTTGCTGATTGTACCAAAACCTGAATATCTCAATTCCAGTCTCTTTCAAACTAACCATCCATCTGTCCTCCTTCCCCTCTCCCTTCCTGGATGTGCTGCATATAAATACTAGAGTCAGACTGTGCATGCTATGTGCTAAGTTGCTTCAGTTGTGTCCAAATCTTTGCAACTCTATGGACCATAGCCTCCCAGGCTCCTCTGTACATGGGATTCTCCAGGCAAGAATACTGGAGTGGGTTGCCATGCCCTCCTTCAGAGGATCTTCCCAACCCAGGGATCAAGCCCATGTCTCTTAAGTCTCCCTCATTGGTAGGCTGGTTCTTTACCACTAAAGACTGCCTTGGTTAAAATCCCAGCTCCTCTGTCTACTAGTTACGTGACCTTCTCTCTCTAGCCTCTGCTTTTCTTGTCTGTAAAATGCAGACGCTGCCTGGGTTGTGATGAGAATTGAAGGACATCTTTTGAGGCATCTGCA
This sequence comes from Bos grunniens, assembly GCF_055505025.1. Lineage (NCBI taxonomy): Eukaryota > Metazoa > Chordata > Mammalia > Artiodactyla > Bovidae > Bos > Bos grunniens. Next base: position 37,342,073 of record NC_141186.1, read on the forward strand.
TGTGGAGGCTGCTCTCTGTTGACTGTGATTGCTTCTATATCCAGACCATTCTGTAACCTCTGATTTCTTAACCTAGGTTTCCTGGGTCTGTCTTCCTTGTCCTTCTAGCTGGTAGATGACTTCTTCCTCAGCGCTATCCATGATCTTGAGGTGACCTCTGGATTCCTAATCTTTACAGAAATCCTTCACTTCCCTGCGCCAAGTTCAGTCAGAGAACACACTCTTACCTAATCCTTATAGTTGAGTTTACTGATTCCTCCCAGTTTCTGGTAAAGAATAACAAAAAAGAAGCTTTGAATTATATTATTTTTAGTTTCTCCTATGAAGTATGAGACATTCAGAATGCCTTAGAGGCATAAAGAGGCCAGGGATTTTTTTTTTTTAACACAATATGGGCCCAGCAGGAGGGAGAATTTCATAGCAGTTCTAGCAGGCTGGGAGAAAAGAGAAATACAAAGTGCTTCCCACGTGAGGACTATGTAAGTATCTGTGGTTTTGCAGTGGATTTGATCAGGATTGTAGAGGAAGCAGTTGAGACTAACGGTTAGCTCAGAGATTTAGGAAGATCTGTAGCTATAAATTCTCCATTACATAGGTGATCCATTGATGATTTTTTTATGTGCTGATGGTATGACTTTTCACCTCTAAGCTCCTGAGAATTGTAAGAACAGGATTAGGAAGGAGGTGTGTGCCCAAAATTCACCAAGAAAGAGTGGAGGACACACTTAGACCCCATCCACAGCTGAATGCGTTTTCTTGATGCTCTATTTCATATTTGTACTTTCTCAAGAGTCTCCCAAAATAGCAATTTATGCACATTTGTCTTCCCATTTAATTTTGCTGTAACAATAGTTGGAAAAACATAACCAGATGCTTTCTTTTAAAAAAAGAAATCAACACATTGGCATCAACATCAAAATTAATGCCCACTCTCCAGAAAGTCACTATTTCAGTTAATAATTAAGTTGGCAAACCCAGGTCTTAAATTCTGGGACCACACGGTGGGTGCGTAGGTAAGTTAGCGGCTGGACCCTGACCTAACCTCAAGGAAATTAGCCAGCTAAGCTGCTCTTAAGTTCCCTGGAAAAGCATACTGTAAGCCAGGTTTCTTATTTAAGCAATTAAACTTTACTCAAGTAAGAGATGAATCCATTCTTTTTTAAAAAATATCTTAATACATCACAGATGAAGTTAAAGTTCCCCTGGACCAGCACTCTTCATGATGCTGACCCTCTTAACTGAAGGTTCCAAGTTGGGGGTCTGTATTTCCTGAGCTTGTAGTTTACATTTTCTTACACGCATATGTACACATAGAAGATAAGTAACATCGTTGTATGTTTTCTCACAGACCATTTTCTCCTCACAGCCGGGACTCAAGGGAGAGAAGAATCCCTTGTTAAAACTGAGGCTGGGAATTCGGGACCTCCTTCTTCCCCTTGCATTTCCTTTGGCAGAAACCAAACGTCCAGCCTCCATACCCTGTGCTCTTTGCCCCTTCCTCCCTTCTCCTTTCCTGTATGTGGGTCTTTTTGCCCATATGTGAAATTTCAGGCATAGCCCAGGCAGGTAGGCAGTGAATCATGTGATGTGCACCTTCCCCGGCCATGGTGATTCAGTTAGGGTAAGCCCGCGACTGTCAAGGTCAGGACGTCGGGCTGGGTCTAGCTGCCATCCTGGATTACATGCAGTATAGGTTAGCAGATGAAATGGCCTGGCTGAGACAGCGCAGTCACCTCTGTGCCTGCTTTTCTGATTCTAGTACCCGTGTCACCGGGGTAATCTCTTGTTGCCTAAACTTGAATTCCATAACCTATTCTTTTCAGTGTTTTTTTACTTGAGTTAAATTGAGTGAGTTTCTGATACTAATATAGAATTTCTCTCGATCTGCATGATTACTGTTCACTTCAAGCGCATCACGGACACTTCTTGTTCATTCTGGGCAGTTAGTCATGTGGGAAGTTCGAGACTGTTCCCAGTAGCCTCTGTCTGCGTGTGTAGGACACTTTTCTCAACGCTGGGATGTCTCAGTCCCCTCTCCCAGACTTCACAAGTTGGAACATGTCTAAGTCAAAGAATCTTTCCTCCCTCCTTGCTCTCCCCTCAGATGGATGACCAGGTGGCACCCTAGCTACCATCCTCTGCATCCCAGTTCAAAACCTTACCAAGTTCCCATGTAGAAAGTCCAAGCTTCTGTCTCTGATTAGTGACTTTATTGGATGAACTATTATGAATTGGGGGCTTCCATGCTGGCTCAGATGGGAAAGCGTCCACATGCACTGCTGGAGACCCGGGTTCAGTCCCTGGGTCAGGAAGATACCCTGGAGAAGGGAATGGCAACCCACTCCAGTATTCTTTTTTTTTTTTTTTAATTTATTTAATAGGAGGCTAGTTACTTTACAGTATTGTAGTGGTTTTTGCCATACATTGACATGAATCAGCCATGGGTGTACATGTGCCCCCCGTCCTGAACCCCCCTCCCACTACCCTCCCCATCCCATCCTTCAGGATTGTCCCAGTGCACCAGCTTTGAGTGCCCTGTTTCATGCATCAAACTTGGACTGGTGATCTATTTCACATATGGTAATATACATGTTTCAGTGCTGTTCTCTCAAATCATCCCACTCTTGCCTAGAGAATTCCATGGACAGAGAAGCCTGGCAGGCTGCAGTCAATGGGCTTATGAAGAGTCAGACACAACTGAGCGACTAATACTAACTATTATGAATTACTGAAAAATGACTTCATCATTTAACATATATTGCCAAATATCCACCATGATCCGTCCTTCAGGTGAGATCCTAGGGACAGTTGAGAATAGAGTCAACCCAGTCAGCACCCGTCATTTGGAGCTTGGAGTCCAGAGGCAAAGACCACTGGAAATTAACACAGATTATGAGGGCATATCACAAAGGCTGATGGATTTGAGGTGCCTAGAAACAAATCATAAGGTCTCATGGAAGCTGAGAGCCTTATGGGAGTGAGCCAGGTAAAGAAGGAGGGAAAAGCACTTGGATTCAGGGCAGAATGTATCCAAAGACCTGGAGCTGGGAGGCAAACCTAAATAACCTGGAAGCCACACCTGGAAGGCTCAGGAGATAAGAATAACTATGCCTCAAATTGTCACCTTTCAGAAAACAAATGCTCTGTTTTAACCAAAATAAATGGCTGGTGGGTGAGAAAGCTACGATCAAAACAAATGCCTTGGTTGTCACTGAATTGGAAACTGTTTTATTGACGTCAAGATATTTAAAAATATGAGTGACGATTCTAAAACAGCCCCTTATCCCTCCCCAGTCATCAAAACTTCACACAACCCCGGGCTTCCCAGGGGGGTCTTCTCAATATAGAAGAGCCTCTGAGGCTCCAAGGGCCCAAGTTTGTTTACTTTATGAACCTTTGCCTCCCTGTCTGGGTGGAGACAGAAATTGCAAAAATCTTGAAGAGTGAGATTTGGGGGGAAATGAGCAGAATTGTCAGTCACGCTGAAAAATCGCTGCTGATAGCTGCTGCGTTTTCTCTTGCCTTTGATTTGTGGCTGTATCTTTTACACATTTTTAAAATATTTTTTTGTCTGCTCCAGGTCTTTGTTGCAGCATGCAAACTCTTAGTTGAGGCATGTGGGATCTAATTACCAGACCAGGAATTGAACCCGGGCCTCCTGCATTGGGAGCATGAGTCTTAGCCACTGGATCACTGGGGAAGTCCCTGTGACTGTTTTGGGGGTTTTTTAAAAAATTTTATTTATTTTTGGCCGTGCTAGGTGTACATTGCAGCATGGCCTTTTCTCTAGCTATGATGTGTGGGCTTCTCACTGCAGTGAGAAGCTTCTCTTGTTTCTGAGCACGGAGTTCAGGTGCACAGGCTTCAGTAGTTACAGTCCCCTGACTCTAGAGCACAGACACTATAGTTGTGGCTCATGGGCTTAGTTGCTCCATGGCATGTGGGATCTTCCCAGACCAGGGATTGAACCCATGTCTCCTGCATTGGCAGGCGGATTCTTTACCACTGAGCCACCAGAGAGGTCCCTGTGACTGTTTCTTAATCATTGTCACATTATCATCAGGGTAGTAATAGCAATTAACACTAAATAGTCAGTATCTCTGTGCCAGGCATCAAGCTAAGAACTGCTTATGCATCATCGTATTTCATCCTAACAAACCCCAGAAGATGGGGACTGTTAGACAATATGAAATTGTCAATGGTCAACCTTTCCTGACCTACAAAAATGATGATTTCATACGGCTGAGCCAGGGCTTTACAAAAATTGCCCATGTTTCCATAACTGGGGAATTGCTAAGCTGAAATGAGTACCTGGATTTGTATACCAGAGTGACTGTGCTTCTTGGCCTGACTTGTGGGAGGGAGGGAGGGAGAGGTTAGATAACATAAAGGTTCTATGTTTTCCTCCCCTGTCCTACTCTCATGAGTTAAGAAAGGAGAGAAAAGTCAGAAGATGCTGAAGTCTGAACACATTCTAACAATCCTTACCTTTTTCACTCCACTGCCCCATCCCCTCCCTGATTCCATCTAAAACTGAGTTTCCCCCCAAAGGGAGTGATTGGCACTTGCTAACACCAGGTCCAGGGAAGTGATGACCACAGGCACTGTCAGAAGCAGGTCCCCAAACAATAATGGGAAAAGTCTGTCTCTGCACCTCTACACTCTCCTTCCCACTAGCTGTTTCATATCCAAAGTCCACAATCTGATACCCCCATCAGAGAGGAAGAGGGATGGGGTGGGGAATGCTGCTTGCTCAATACTAAAATCCTAGCAAAGATTCCCATCAGCCTGGACAGGTAGGGCAGTCATGCCTGGATTCCCAATGATCACAGATGTATCTTGTTGAGGGAGTATGTGTGTAAGGCATTCTTTAGGTGCCTCATCTAATGCTTCCTCATAACAGCTCTGCAGAAGTAGTGGTGGTGGGGTGCTCTTTTTATCATCCCATTTTACAGATGGGAAGACTGAGGTACAGAAGTACTTTGGTAAGTTTCACACAGCTAGTAGACTCTGGCCCCAGCACATCACATGCCTCTGACTCAGTCACCTGGACTGAGGGTTGGTAGAAGGTGATTCCCCAAAGGAAACCTGGGTGCTCTTAACTGGAAGAAGAGGAGCTGGGCGTGGGCACACAACTGCCCTCCATAGTGAGACTCAAGCAGGGTTTTGATAGAGAGGATTTATTTCTTTTCCGTCTAATGCTGAGCCCCCATTTCCAAGAACAGGAGGCTATAAAAAGGCGAAGGAAGGAAGTGTTAATTAAAAGGTCCCTGTGGGCTTTGGGGTTAAAAAACAACAACAAAAATCCTAGGGAGGCTTATAGCCAGGCCTTCTCTGCAAGGGCTCTGGGGTAGGACAGAGGTTTAGCCCAAAGCCCATAGACTGGTATGGGACCTCTCCAATTCCATTGTTCTTATTTGCCAAGTGGCCATAAAATATTGACCTCTTGGGTCGATAGGATTAGGAGTCCTATTACATGCCATTTCCTTAGCCCTGTGTGCGGCTGGTCCTCAATAAACCGTAATGTCTATAGGTGATGTTGCTAATGCTCTTCAGATACACGTGTCCTTGGAACCCTTCCTCTAAGGCCAAGAGCCTCATTTGCTCCACTCAAATCTTTGATTCCTTTATTATTATTATTATTATTTATCTATTTGGCTGTACTGTATCTTAGCTGAAGCATGCTGGATCTTTAGATGTGGTATAAGGGATCTAATTCCCCCATAGGGATTGAACCTGGGTCCTCTGTATTGGAAACATGGTATCCTAGCCACTGGACCACCAGGGAAACTCCTGGTTCCTTTTTTAGAATTACAAGTTCAAGGACTTGGTCTAGCGCCTACAATTCTAGGAGTCCTGGTGGCACTTTTCCAGAACTGACGGTACTGTTCTTGTTTGCTGGGATGGGCAGTGCGGCCCAGTCAGCGGGGCCTCCTCTGATCAGCTTCATCTGTTTCTGTCATGCTGGAGAAACAGGAGCCCTTAGTCTTTTGATCCTGTAACCATCCCATGAGATGCTCCTTGATCCAAGCCTGGTGGCCTCTGGCAGCCATTCTGGACTCAGCTTCCAGAACCCGCTCGCTCTGTCTTGGCTTCTCTTTGGATCCTGCCACTCCTCTCTCTGACTTGACTCTGTGGACTTCCCGAGCAAGTGTCCTGATTGATACAGATCAGTCAGGTGTCTTTTTGTTGTAAACAACAGAAACCCAATTGAAACAGACTCCAACATGAAATAATTGAAAAGTCAGGACTCAGCAGGATTCAGAGACTCCAATAGTATCTTCACATGTCAGTCGACAATCCCTGACTTTGCTCTCTTTTCTGGTGGCTTCGTTCAGGCAGACTTGTCCCCTCAGGTGGTAAAGTGCCCACCAGGGAAGGTGGCTACCTGCAGGCTCCCGACTCGGCACCCCTGCTGCAAGCCTGCCCTCGGCCAGTGACTGTGTCCACTCAGATGTTGGGCGTGGCTACGTAACCTCTTTTAACCAAAAGAGTATGGTTGGCAATGAAAGCATGCCAGTTCTGAGCCTCACCAGTAAGAATTGCCTGCTTCCATTTGCTTTTCTCTTGTGCTTCTGAAATCACCATGAAGATATGCCCCAGGTAGCCTAAAGGGAAAAAAGACATCGAGAGCAGAGCTGCCCCGCTGACCACAGACGTGAACCAGAGGCAGAGCGTGCCAGTGAGCCCACAGAGCTATCAGCGAACCACCCGTGCTTGCTGTAGTGTGTGCCCTGGCTGTGGGAGGGCCCAAAGTGTAGTCTTGTGGCCACAGTTGAGGGATGCATGGGCTATTCTCCCAATCACCACCCCCAGAAGAAAACTTTTCCTTTCTGATGGTTCCAACAAAAATCCCATGATTGATTTCAGTTGGCCAGACTCAGGTATCTTTCTAATGCTGGGGTGAGGGGGGAGAGAGAAGAGTCTAGAATCAAGACGTAACTGCTGAAAGTGAAGAAGCAGTGGTCCTCTACAGGAAAATCATGCTGCTATTATTAGAAGAAGGTGGGAAGGATACTGAGCAGGCAGTGACTGACTCAATATACTGTCCCTGAAGGGGATGTAGAAACCTGTGTCCTTGGCTGTATGTTAAGCCAGGAGCCAGGCTTATTCATGTCTACACCCGTCTGTATGGGGTGGAATTCAGCTGGAGTTAAGATCCAGTCACCAGTTGGCCAGGTGGGGTGCCCAGGACACAGCGTTTAGTGAACCTCCAAAATTAACATGACCTCATCCCTAACCTCTGTCCCTTTCCAGGGCAGAATGAGTAAGGTGTCTTCAGCCAACTGGCAGAATACTATTTGGCCGCATGCCCTCCTTCCCCACAATGCCAGCTCAACTTGGAGGTGAAAAGTAGCAGCTGGAGTAATTGCTGTGTCCACACCTGGACCTGATTTAGAGCTGTTCTTTCTTGCCAGCCCCAGTCCTCAATCGCACTCTTGGGGTTTTCATCTCTGGTGGGGTTAGTGCCCTGCTGCTTCTCTGTCTTTGAGAGAGAATTAAACTGCATTGGAAGCATGACATGCAATAAATATAATCCCTTGGGCCTGTTTCACAGGGACATTCAACTTCTTGCTGAATATCATCTAAAATGAAGTTGAATTAAAAACTCAACTTTTTTTGCTTTTTTCCTCAAAACCTCACCCTCTCCTTGACCTTTTCCCTGCTTTGTGTAGTTGCTGCAATTTTTAAGTGACATTTGGCTCCAAGATACTCTTGGGGAACTTTTGATGGACAGCACCCTGGGAAAGGATTCATTTCTGTCTCGTTCTGGCAGTACTACACCCCACGGCTGCACGACAGCATGTGCTTTCTCTAGGGCTTCTATCATAGAGAAGTACTGAGAGATGTGAAAGGAAGACTACTTTTTCCCTCCTTCCCAGGGCTCATGCATCACTTTTGCCACACTCTACCCCTCAGATCATGAACTCCTTATGGCAAAATTCAGACTTAAATTGAAGAAAGTAGGGAAAACCACTAGACCATTCAGGTATGACCTAAATCAAATCCCTTATGATTATACAGTGGAAGTGACAAATAGATTCAAGGGATTAGATCTGATAGAGTGCCTGAAGAACTATGGATGGAGGTTCATGACACTGTACAGGAGGCAGTGATCAAGATCATCCCCAAGAAAAAGAAATACAAAAATGTTGTTTGAGGAGGTCTTACAAACAGCTGAGAAAAGAAGAGAAGTGAAAGGTAAAGGAGAAAAGGAAAGATATACCTATCTGAATGCAGAGTTCCAAAGAATAGCACGGAGAGATAAGAAAGCCTTCTTCAGTGATCAGTGCAAAGAAATAGAGGGAAAAAATAGTATGGGAAAGACCAGAGATCTCTTCAAGGAAAATAGTGATACCAAGGGAACATTTCATGCAGAGATGGACACAATAAAGAACAGAAATGGTATGGACCTAACAGAAGCAGAAGATATTAAAAAGAGGTGGCAAGCATACACAGAAGAACTATACAAAAAAGATCTTCATGACCCAGATAACCATGATGGTGTGATCACTCACCTAGAGCCAGACATCCTGGAATGCGAAGTCAAGTGGGCCTTAGGAAGCATCACCATGAACAAAGCTAGTGGAGGTGATGGAATTCCAGTTGAGCTATTTCAGGTCCTTAAAAAATGATGCTGTGAAAGTACTACTCAATATGCCAGCAAATTTGGAAAACTCAGCAGTGGCCACAGGACTAGAAAAGGTCAGGTTTCATTCCAATCCCAAAGAAATGCAATGTCAAAGAATGTTCAAACTACCGCACAATTGCACTCATTTCACATGCTAGCAAAGTAGTACTCAAAATTCTCCAAACCGGTCTTCTACAATACGTGAACCATGAACTTCCAGATGTTCCAGCTGGATTTAGAAAAGGCAGAGAAACTGGAGATCAAATTGCCATCATCGAGAAAGCAAGAGAGTTCCAGAAAAACATCTACTTCTGCTTTATTGACTATGCCAAAGCCTTTGACTGTGTGGGTTACAACAAACTGTGGAAAACTCTTAAAGAGATGGCAATACCAGACCACCTGACCTGTCTCTTGAGAAACCTGTATGCAGGTCAGGAAGCAACAGTTAGAACTGGACATGGAACAACAGACTGGTTCCAAATCGGGAAAGGAGTATGTCAAGGCTGTGAATTGTCACCTTGCTTATTTAACTTATATGCAGAGTACATCATGAGAAACACTGGGCTGGAGGAAGCACAAGCTGGAATCAAGATTGCCTGGGGAAATATCAATAACCTCAGATATGCAGATGACACTACCCTTATGTCAGAAAGTGAAGAACTAAAGAGCCTCTTGATGAAAGTGGAAGAGGAGAGTGAAAAAGTTGGCTTAAAACTCAACATTCAGAAAACTAAGATCATGGTATCTGGTCCCATCACTTCATGGCAAATAGATGGGGAAACAATGGAAATGGTGAGAAACTTTATTTTTGGGGCTCCAAAATCACAGCAGATGGTGACTTTAGCCATGAAATTAAAAGATGCTTGCTCCTTGGAAGAAAAGCTATGATCAACCTAGACAGCTTATTAAAAAGCAGAGACATTACTTGGCCTAAAAAGGTCCATCTAGTCAAAGCAATGGTTTTTCCAGAAGTCATGTATGGATGCAAGAGTTGGACTGTAAAGAAAGCTGAGTGCTGAAGAATTGATGCTTTTGAATTGTGGTGTTGGAGAAGACTCTTAAGAGTCCCTAGGACAGCAAGGAGATCCAACCAGTCAATCCTAAAGGAAATCAGTCCTGAATATTCACTGGAAGGACTAATGCTGAAGCCTGAAACTCCAATACTTTGGCCACCTGATGTGAAGGACTGACTCATTTGAAAACACCCTGATGCTGGGAAAGATTGAAGGCGGGAGGAGAAGGGGACAACAGAGGATGAGATGGTTGGATGGCATGACTGACTCAATGGACATGAGTTTGGGTAAACTCTGGGAGTTGGTGATGGACAGGGAGGCCTGGCATGTTGCAGTCCATGGGGTTGCAAAGAGTTGGACATGACTAAGTGACTAAACTGAACTGAACACCCCGCCTCCTTTAAATGCCTAACCTCCCTGTGGGACTGGGAGAAGTCCCGGGTGGGGCAGCAAACACTGGTCCGTGTGTTTGCTCCAGTTACACTGTTGGGGATGAGACAATAGCTCCTGTGAACACGAGCAGGGAGCGTTCAATGCTGCTTTCTTCCCCTCCTCAATGCAGCTTTGATCCATCTGGGGCTACCCAAAAGGAATTGCAGTCTAACTGGGGCAGCCCAACCTGGGAACCATATCTCATTCATGGGGGCAGCTTCTCTTGTGATTTGGGAAGTTATCAGGTCCGGGCTTGGACCATTCCGTGAACGTGGAGCACTCCCTCCCCACAGGCCCCTCCACACAGCAGGCTGCTAGCTTTTAGCACAGAGCTTTGCTCTAGGGACGATGGCTGGTGCTAGTTATTAAACTGTTGTCTCTCAGCCTCAAAGTCACCCCTGTTTAGAGATGCGGTGGCTGGAATTGCTGCTTCTCCCAGCCAGCTGGTGCCATTCTAGGTTCTGCCACTAAGAGGTGCCAGAGGGGGATTGTCAAACGACAGGAGAGAGGAAGGACTCTCCTACTAGTTGCCATGAGCTTCCTTTGGGCAGAGCCGTCTGTCTCAGTCTCTCGCTTTTTGCAGTACTCCCAGTGCCAGCTTCTTCATCATGTCTCTACCCCATGATTTACAAAACTACCCTACTTTAAAGACCACAGCCTCTGGGTTTTTTAAACAGTCCCAGCTCTCTGTGTATAGTTTCACTCACGACAAAGAGAAACCCCAACAGCTGGTCCAAGGAAGGGAGGGGTTTCTGCCTGCATAAAGATTCAGTTTCTCCCCCGGGGGGTGGATACAGCTAAGAGGATAAAAAAAATGACCTTTCACCTCCAAGAACAGTAATGTAAGATTAGTTTGAAGCTTTGGAACTAATGAGTTGGCTCGTCCTATTGCAGCACCCCATGAATAACACTGTGTTTGCAGAGCCAGCAACCCAGTGATCTTTTTCCTCAGATGGAGCTGGGGAGAAAGGAAGGATAAGAAAGAAACTCATTTTTAGAAACAAACTTCAGAGAAGAGAGATGCCCGTAAAGCTGTTATTAGAGGAAGAAAAAGAAAAAAAGACCAGTGCAAATTATGTACCTTTAATCTGCTTAGCTTTTCACTGTCAAATAGCTGAAGGGCTCAGATGGACGAGAGTATTGTGCGGTAGTTAAATCTGTGAACTTGGAGTAGATCCCTTGGGGTCTAAGCCTGATCTGTGACTGTCTAGCGGTGTGATCTCAGACTTGCTTTTCCACTGTGTTTCAAGGAGGTTTGGATTAGAGCTCATGGAAAGCACGTATGTTCAGGCCAGGATTCTGGTTATTTTTGCATTTTTGATGATGATTGAGGCAGGCAGGAACTTTATCCACACAACAGGAAGGCTAATGTCTAAGAACAGAAGACGGAAGCAGAATCAGTCTGATGGGACTCGTGGGGAAAGTGGTTTCAGCACCGCGCAAGAAAGAAGAGTCTCACAGGCTAGATGACCAGCAATGGAAATGGCTCCTGGGGGAGGCAGTGAGCACCCTGTCCTTGGAAGTATGCAAGCAGGAGCTCTTTCTACTATATTGTAGGATGGGTTGGATAATTTGTAAAGATCCTTCCCCCTGTTCACACTCTGGATCTTCTGCTTACTAAATGCATTGCCTGGGGTCTCAGAGCCTGGTTTGCCTTATCTGATGGTGGTACTGGCCTCCCTCTTACAGTTTCTCTTCTGTTTTCTTCACTCCTTCCCGTCAACACAGTGAGGATCGTGATGGACTGGACACTGAATTAGGGCCTGGGAATGCTGAAAGGAAGTAGATGGTATATAGATGCTGCCTTGGAAGAAACTCAGGCATGCAGGGGAGGGGACCGATGAACAGAACATCAGAAGCAGTTCCACAGAGGTGCTGAGAGAGTATTGGGTGTTCTGGGAGCACGGGAAGAGCATCTCCCTCAACAGGAGTGACATGGGGAAGGGGTGTTGGAGAATGCTTCCTGGAGGAGATGCTGTACTATTTGGATGCTGGGAGTGTGTGCTTTGGAAGCAGAGTAAACACTAGGATAGAAGACCCAGGGTGCGGGACAGTGTGGCGTACAGGGAGCTGTACCAAAGGCAGTGTTGGTAGGATGCCAAATGTCAAGTAAGCGTGACAGGAGACAGGGTGAAGAGGTAACAGGTAGGGACTGGGCAACGGAGGCCCTTCTCTTTCATGCTAGGGAACCTGGATCCTCTACATGATGAAATGTCAGTGACTGGTTTAAATCAGCATGTTCCGGTTTCTGTTACAAAGCAACCCCTCAGAGCCCAGGTGGAAGATAGACCAGGGAGCAACAAGGCTGACCATCCGTTGAGAGACTCCTGAGCCCCAGGAGTCCTCTAAACCAGAGGTAATGCCACGAACCAGGCGTCTTGTGGAGTTTCTGTGAGGATGCAATGGGGGGATGCCCAGGGACGCTCCCGGTAAAACAAGAACTGCTTTTCAAATGTACAGGATGACTATAAAACTTTGGTTTTGGGGGGCATCATATAAATTGGGCCCTCTCATCCCTTACCCAGACAGTGGCAATAAAAGCCATGCTTATCATCCAAACCAGCAAAAATGGTACTTGTGCTTAAGAAGAGCCTTTAAAAAGGTGGTGAAACCAGTGGCTTGAGAAATAATTTTACAGATGCTTCTGGGATGCAAAGGTTTCCATTCCAAGCCTGAATTTTGGTGCTGCTGGGAAGGATGGGCATGTGGGGGCGGGGGTGAAAGATTAGATTTCACACAGACAAACGAAGAGGCCAGACGATGGTCTTTGAATAAAACTTCTGATGGATTTGGCACGAGAGGGCACTGGAGATGGGCCCAAATGTCTCGGATTTGCTGAACTGTTTTTGCAGACAGTTGGATGTTTACCAGGATTTTTTGGACCTTGTAGACGTGCCCTGGAATGCCTTGTCTCAGGGAAGGCGAGAGGAGTCTCTCTTAAGCAAGTGTGGTGTCTGCTCTTCATGCTGTTTATAGCAGATCCGAGAACTGTCTCCGAAATTAACAATAGATGTGCATAAATCTTCTTCAGTTACCTAGCAACTAATACAAGACAGTGGAGAGGTTCATAGGGCTGAGAGGAGGCAAACCTGTTTGAGGACTACCTGGGAGCAGTTTGGTGATACTTTAGGGATTGCAGGGAGGGAAAGAAGGAAAATTAACACGACTAATGAAATGTGGGGGTTTCTTTCTTTTTTTTTATTTCTTATAAACATTGAATCAGGTTACAAAAACCTTTCCTACATCTCTGAGATACCTAGCAAAGCGAAGGTTTACAAAGAAACTACATAATTTCTGAGGCCTCTTCCGAAGCTAAACGTTTGGCTGTAAACGAGCAGGGGGACCTCATGTATAAAATAATAGATCACATTAGTGGAACTGCAAAGTTTCACTCACATTTGTAGGATGTATGGAATGATAGAGTTTTTAGATTTCAGTTTCATTGGATGCAAGATATGCGTTTTGAGTCAAAATGGATGTTTAAAGGGAAAAGGCATTGAAACAATGAAGTTGTAAGGTATGCAACTTAAGACACACACACACAAATATATTCTCTGTAGATATGTATATATATCTGTGTGTGCATTTTGTTTATAAAAATTAGTGTATGCATTAAGCCTTGGGCTACAAATTCAGTGCTACAGGGCCTGACAGGTGACACTGATGAGTCCTGTGCCCAGGACGACAGAGAGTCAAATATCTGGGCCATTGCTGGGTGACAACCTTAAGAGAGTAGCACCCAGTGCTGCCAGATCTGCTGCTTCCCCAAAAAGGGAGACATCCAGAATTCATGTAGCATCTCCAATTTTTAAAATATTGACAACTAATTTGAAGTTTTAAAAAGCATCATGTGGGCTAAACAAAGCAACTCTGCCTTAAAGCAAAAAAGCTCTGAAAACTTAGTCCTCTTTTTAAAGATTATACAGCTCCTCATGACCCACTTTATCTGATGGGATGGAGAAGAGCTCACCCAGGCCATGGGCTAATAGGGTTCATCCAGTGCCTCCTACAGCTTCCCAGGCGGCTCAGTGGTAAAGAATCTGTCTGCCAATGCAGGAGCCGCAGGAGATGTGGGTTCCATCCCTGGGTCAGGAAGATCCCCTGGAGAAGGAAATGGCAACCCACTCCAGTATTCTTGCCTGGAGAATCCCATGGACAGAGGAGCCTAGCAGGCTATAGTCCATGGGGTTCCAAAGAGTTGGACATGACTGAGCGTGCAAGCACATGAGTGCCTCCTATTAATACATTCTGTGCAAGGTGATTTTCTTATCTGTCATGCTCAGTATCTTTCCAAATATGAATATTACTTATCACACGAATTAGAACATTTATTTCAAATATGAGAATGCTGAGGCCCACATACATCAAGGTTTTGCTGAAGGTCCTGAGTCTCCAAATCGGTTTCATTGCTCCAACTCTACAACTGCCTACTCTTAAGGGTTTGACTCCCCTGGAATAAAAGAGGTGAGGGTGATTGTTATTTTTATAGGGAAAAATAGTTTTAACAGAATTTCTCTTAAGAAGAGTTAGGAAGCTGTATCTGTTTGCTAGAGCTGCCATAACAAAGGTCCACAAGCTGGGTGGCTTAAACAACATACCTGTATTCTCTCAGGATTCTGGAAGCTAGAAGTCCAAGATCAAGGTGTGAGCAGGGTTGGTTTCTTGTGGAGTCTGTCTCCTGGCATGTGAAGACCGACCGTCTTCTCCCTGCGTCTTCCCTCTGTGTGTCTGTGTTGCGAATCCCCTCTTCTCATAAGGACACAGTCATTTTGGATTAAGGCTCATTTGTTTTATCTTTTTTTTTTTAAAGACCTCACTTTATCTTTTTTTTTCTGTTTTTAAATTTTTATTTATCTTCTAATTACTTTCCATATACAGTTATTAAAAGTGCTGGTTCTGTTCCCTGAGTTTTACAATCCATCCTTCAACCTATCTTATACCCAGTACTTTGTACCTCGCACTCCGCTAGGCTTATCTTGCTCCCCACACTGGTAGCTGTTAGTTTGTTCTCTGTATCTGTGAGTCAGCTTGTTATATTCACTAGTTTTCTGTGTTTTTTAGATTCCATATATAAGTGATGTCATACAGTGTTTATCTTTCTCTGTCTGAAGTATTTTGCTTAACATAATATACCCTCCAAGTGCATCCATGTTGCTGCAAATGGCCAAATATCATTCTGTTTTTATGGCTGCTGTGTGTGTGTGTGCGTGTGTGTGCCTGTGTGTGTGTGTATACATCCACACGTCATACTCTTTATCCATTCAGCTGTTGATGGAAATACAGATTGTTGCCGTGTCTTGGCAATTGTAAATAATGTAGCTGCAAACATTGAGGTTGTCTGTCTTTTGGAATATGTCTTTTTGGGTTTTTTTCAGATATGTACCAAGGAAAGGACTTCCTGGGTCATATGGTAGTTTTATTGTTAGTGCTTTGGGAAATCTCCATACTGTTTTCCACAGTGACTGTACCAATTCACATTCTTAACAACCAGTGTACAACAACCCTTTACATCCTCGCCAACATTTATGATTTGTGTTCTTTTTGATGATAGCCACTCTGACAGGTGAGAGGTGATACCTCATTGTGGTTTAGATTTGTTTCTCTGATGATTACTGATGCTGAGCATCTTTTCATGTGCCTGTCGGCCATCTGCATTTCCTCTTTGGAAAAATGTCTGTTCAGTTCTGCAGTTTTTAATCAGGTTGCTTGTTTCTCTGAGGTTGAGTTGTATGAGCTGTTTATATATGTTGAATGTTAATCTCTTATCTGATTTAATTTTAGCTGAATTATGTCTTTAAAGAGCCTATCTCCAAATACAGTCACCTTCTGAGGTCCACGGGCTTAGAATTTCAACCTGTGGATTTTCAGGAAACACAATTCAGCTTCAAACAGAAACCATCCACTTCTGTCCCTTTAGTATTATTATTCATATTATTGGAGAAACTGAGAGAGGTTTTCTAAATCTGGGAGGCAGAGTGTCAAGCAGGGCATTGGTGAACCTGAGGGGATCTGCTGGTCTCCTAAGCACAGGGTGGCTGTCCCAGCATCTCACCTCCCTAGGAGGAGGGGGTGTTCACACACTTGACCCTGCCAACCTGTCCCCAAAGTGTCGCTTCAATGTTTTAGGATAAATACAACCTGAGGCATTTAACAGTGTCTCTCTTTCACTTGGCGTCACTTCTTATATGTGTGTGTATTGATTTAAAATCACATTAATGTGGACACATAGCACTATTTATTGTATCAAAATGGGAACCAACCTCAGTGTCCAACAGTAGGATTTAATAGGATTCTCTGCAGCCTTTGGAAAGTTGGCTGTGGAAAAATATTTGCAGTGTGAGAAAAAGCTCAGGATAGATGAAGGGAAAAAAGCATGTTACAAAGGAATATGTACAGTTTGATCCAATTTTTTGTAAACAATTTATTACATGTACATAGATATTCACACACACATATATATATATATGCATCTTTGTTCATTTGGTAACACATGCTCTAAGATGTTTAAGATATCTCTCAGTCATGGAATTGTGTATATTTAAGATTTTTTTCTTCTGTTTTCTTCATGTCTTGTGTTTTCTGCAATAAATATTATTTTTGTGATCAGGAGAAAACCCTTAAAAATCCAAACATGGCTGTACACACTTAGTTTACATTCTTCTAACTCAGCCGTTGCCATAAGGAGCTCTCTTACAGCTTGTAACGTGGGGTTGCATTTATAAAAATTTCATTTACTTGCCATTTTCCAGTTGCAACTCTCAGTCATGATCACCTGGACTCTACAAGAATTTTTGTGCCAAGCTTGAGAAACTCTTTTCTGTCCATCTGATTTTCTTTTCTCATGGAAGGGGCTTTTTGAGTGAATTCAGAGAAAGGGCAGCACCCCACAGGCCTGAATAAAGGGTAGGAAAATATATAAGTGAACTAAAGTAACATCCAAGCAGACCTAAAAAAGAAGCAAGATGTAACTTCACAGTGACTCTGTGCCTTCTGGTTCTCTGTGTTTATTTGTAAGATCCTTTGGACACACTTCCTTTTTAATAGAACATGCTTTCATTGGCTACATATCTCTGCAATGTATCCTTTTATGAAGGAGGGGTCTGTGGAGGGTGACACTGTACTAAACTTGGAAGAGACAGTAGTGGTCACTTTGATCAACCCCTGACATCATTGGTTCCCAGACCTCTGAATCCCCTTGAGAAACTTTATCAAGGGTGAGGGTCCCATGTATGCTGCCTGCTAAGTTGCTTCGGTCTTGTCTGACTCTGTGTGATCCTATAGACTGTAGCCCACCAGGTTCCTCTGTCCTTGGCATTCTCCAAGGGAGAATACTAGAGTGGGTTGCTGTGCCCTCCTCCAGGGCTTGACAGCTTCTACACACTCCTATAACACAGGACTCCTAACTAAATAGTTAATACCATCCCCTTAAGTTGCCAGCATAAATCGATCTAACAGTTGTGTAAGTCGATCTGCTGTATATCAGAGGGTCCCATACCACTAAAGAAAAAGAAGGGGGCTGGGCCTGTGAATCGTGAAAGCTCTGGTTCTTTTGATATTTGTGCCTCAGCTTCCTCATTAGTAAAATGGGGCCATCACAAAATCTAACTTAAAGAGTTGTGAGAATTAAGGAAACTTCAGTTAAGTAAAGTGCTTAGCGCAGCAGAGTGCTGGTTCTATGCATGCATCCCTATTTCCATTTTTCTTTTTACCAGCCTTTTTGGAGGGAATGGGCAGAAGAAAGGGCTGTTTTGCTTAAAGTGAAGAGGACCTGGTGAAAGACTTAGGCCAGAGGTCAGCAAACTAAGCTTGCAGGCCAAATTTGACCTACCACCTATTTTCTTAAATAAAACTTTTACAGAAAGTCAGTCTCATTCCTTCATCTCTGACTGCTTTTGCACTACAATTACAGAGTTGAGTTGCGATAAAGACTGAGTGCCCTCCAAAGCTGGAAATATTTTCTGTCTGGCTGTTTACAGAATACATTTGCCAACCCCAATCTAGAATTAAAAAAAGAAGAAAAAAACAGCAGTGTCTTTTCCACATGATCTGCCATTGAAGAGATGAGTGTTATGAGGCTGTCCCTATCAGGTGAAGTGGCTGACTCTTGTCAAAGATTTCCTGTACGTAAGAGTCAACCCTCACCGACACCTTAATTTCTGTGTCTTTCATCAAGAATTAACACCCACGCCAATTGAGACTAAGGCAGTGTTTCTTCGTAGTTTGGCTAGTTCTACCAGAAACACAAGGAATGGAGTGCTGCACGTCCGAGAAGGCTCCTGGGACCGGGATGCCGGCCTCACCCAGGCCTAT
Source organism: Bos grunniens (assembly GCF_055505025.1). Classification (NCBI taxonomy): domain Eukaryota; kingdom Metazoa; phylum Chordata; class Mammalia; order Artiodactyla; family Bovidae; genus Bos; species Bos grunniens. The sequence continues at coordinate 37,360,460 of NC_141186.1, forward strand.
GACTCTGTGATTCTTCCTGGGCACAGAGCTGCTTGTCACTTCCCAGCACCCCTGCTGTAGGGGGACCCGGTCTTATGTTCTTACAGGTGGAAGTGGGGGGAAATGTGTCCCCAGTTCCCACATCTGATCTGAATCTTCCTCACTGACCTTTCTCAATCTCACCTGTTCCTTGCCTGCAGGTCAGATGCAGACAGTCCAGTGAAGGACCCTAAGGTTCGGAGCAGGTTGTCCAATAAAACTTTCTGGAATGATGGAAAGTTTCCATTCTGCACTGTCCAATATAGTAGCTTCTAGTCTTATGAGGCTCTTGAGAACTGGACATGTGGCTAGTATGACTGAGGAAGCGAATTTTTACTTTTCATTTAAATGGCACTTATGACTCATGACTTGTTATTGGACTATGCACCTCTGGGGGATGGCAGATGCAGATGTTAGGAGAATCATAGGCCTGAATGTCTGGGTGGAACCAACACGGTTCCCTCCCCCGCCTATCCCCACACCCCTACCCCTTGCCTTGGATTGTGATGTGAGCAGGAAATAAACAGCTCTTTGCATTGGCCTGTGAGGGTTACTGTTTGACCAGCTGGGCTGCCATGACTAACACAGACGTGTGTCTTGGCAACCACCTTTCTGAAGAAAGGACAATTCAGTCTACTCCTCATCCATTTTAGAAGCTCAAGGAATGCCAGGGGCCTCTGCTGAGATCTTGTTTTCAAGGCATTGATTATCCTGTTTAAAAGATGAAAGAGGTGGCTTTGTGGGCCAGAGAGCAAGTGATTTCACTTAGCACCTTGGCCATTTACGGACCTGGTTATATGCTAGGTGGGAAGGTTCACTGTTCAGAACTCAGTTCCAGTTGTGGTTTTTTTGTTTGTTTGTTTGTTTGTTTGTTTACAACTGCTTTAAACTGTGCTTCTCCTGCTCATGACAGAGAAAGGGCCATCTGGTTTGATGATTTTTTGGCTTGAAGGAGAGAACACGAAAGACAAGTATAAGCTTTAATACTCAAGAGATCTGATTCTCTGCTAAGGAGGAAATGAACTCCATATCCAGGAGAATTCTGCCAGGAAGGGGCCAAATAGACCATGCTCTCTGGAGGGTTCTCAGTGGTGCTGTGAACACCATTTTAACTCTCTTTTTGGTCGTTTCCAAGGTGAGACAGTGATGCATCGCTGGAGCAGGACAGCTCATCTCACCTTCTATGGTGTCATCAGAGAGGGGATCTAGTAAGTTTCCATGCAAAGCCAGACGTGCTAGGATGGCATGAGCCATCTCACCTGCTCTATGTGCCTGCCCGATTCTGGGAGAAGCACCTGACTTTCTGCTTTGTTGGAAAGAGAACCAACTTTGAAATCAAACAGACCTCGACCAGAATCTCAACTCTGTCACTTGTTGTTTGGTCAGTAAGTCGTGTCTGACTCTTTTTGCGGCTCCATGGACTGTAGCCCTCCAGGCTTCTCTGTCCATGGGATGTTCCAGGCAAGAATACTGGAGTGGGTTGTCATTGTCCTTCCTCAGGGGATCTTCCTGACCCAAGGATCGAACCCATGTCTCCTGCATTGGCAGGAGGATTCTCTACCACTGAGTCTCCAGGGAAGCCCCTGTCACTTATTAGCTTAGACAAACCATGTCACTTCTCTGAGCCTTGTTTTCTTTCATTTAGGGATAATAATAATAAACCAACCCCACAGAGCTGTCGTAAGAATGAAATGAATCGGTGTCTGTGGCAGCATATGTAGGGCAGGGCTTCAATGCAGAATCAGTACCTTGAGGGACTGAGGGTCTGGAGGATACAGTTCCAGTCCTGGTGCTTCAGGGTGGTCCTGTGATGAGGATGTGGGGCCATGTGTTAATTAGAGCACTGCTTCTCAAATTTCAATGTGTATTCATACCACTTGCAGATTTTGTGTAAATCCAGGTTCTGAGTTAGCAGGATTATGTCATGTAAGTGAGTTTCCAGGTAGTAATTTCAAGGCTGCTGGTTGCTGACATCACCTTTGGAGAACAAGGAATTCAAAGCATCAGCCGGATCTGTGTCTCCCTCCTCTGTCACCCACATAGAAGCAGCGTACTCTCTACTTTGAGTACAGAGAATGGGGGAAGTGGAGGATGAGGATGACGTAGTTGGCAGACAGAAGGGGAATCCAGGCAAATGAGGAAAGAAATCGTGGGAAAAAACATGGATTCGAGGTTTTCAGCCTGAGTGGACTTCAGACTCACTTGGAGAACTTTAACACTCTCCGTTTTTAAGTCTCACCTCAGGAATCACATATTTAAGAGACTGGGATGGGGCCAGTTATGACATATGAAAGCAAATAACTCCTCAGGTTATTCTTATGTGCAGCTTGGGTTGAAAACTGCTGGCCTAGAGAAAAGAGGCAAGTTTCCCAACTAGAAAAATTCAAGAAAGTATCTTTTCAAGATATGAGATCAGATTTTTTTTTTTTGGGGGGGTGCTAGTTTAAGAGGAAAAAGTTCATGAAAATTGTAGATAAGAAGGCAGTTGGTTGAAATCTTGAAAAATTGGATCCATTTGATGAAGCCATTACAAAACACTAAAATTCTGGGTCACCAACATGATAACTTAACTCTTTGAAGCATTTTGGGCCTTTGAACAATTTGTTTGTCTATTGAGAAGCCAACAGTAAATAGTAGACATGAAATCTATGCCATCTGGGGGGAACTGGAGGTTCTAGGGCTTCCCTGATGGCTCAGTGGGTAAAGAACCGCCTGCAGTGCAGGAGACACAGGAGACGTGGGTTTAATCCCTGGATCAGGAAGATCCCCTGGAGAAGGAAACAGCAACCCACTCCAGTATTCTTGCCTGGGAAATTTCACAGAGGAGCCTGGTGGGCTACAGTCCATGGGGTTGCAAAGAGTTGGACACAAATGAAGCGACTCAGCACGTTTCTTTCACAAACATCTTGGATTTGATTGTTCTCTGTGCTCACAGAGGCTACTGAATTGGAGCACAGAAGTCACCTTGGCTGGTAACCTTACCCAGGTCTCTATCCCAGTGGGTCTCCCTCCATCAGGAGGCCCTGAGCCCAGCACACATGCTCCAACACAGTCTCACCCATGAGCATCGTTAGTGTTGCTGAGTGAGTTTTGACTCTTGAAGCCCAGGTGTAGGCTGCCTCCTTGTCACCAGCAGTCAGCTCAGAGTTGGCACTTGACCAGCCTTGACACAAAGCTCAGCCCCTTTCCAGGATCTCAGTATACCAACTATCTGCAAATACTTTATGGAAGATGCCTTATGTCTTGGGGTGGGGGCTACATCAGGCACTGTGCCGCATTTCCCTTGAACAGTCCTCAGTAGGTATACATCTCCCCCTGAAAACCTGAACGCACAGCCAATAAGGAGACTGTCCTCTATCACCAAATCCAGCCTCCTCCCAGCCTTTTACTCCTTTGGAGCAGAGCTCGGTTCAGTTCAGTTCAGTCGCTCAGTCGTGTCCGACTCTTTGCGACCCCATGAATCGCAGCACTCCAGGCCTCCCTGTCCATCACCAACTCCCGGAGTTTACCCAGACTCACGTCCATCGAGTCAGTGATGCCATCCAGCCATCTCATCCTCTGTCGTCCCCTTTTCCTCCTACCCCCAATCCCTCCCAGCATCAGAGTCTTTTCCAATGAAAATACTTTTCCATCTCTTCGCATGAGGTGGCCAAAGTACTGGAGTTTCAGCTTCAGCATCATTTCTTCCAAAGAAATCCCAGGGCTGATCTCCTTCAGAATGGACTGGTTGGATCTTGCAGTCCAAGGGACTCGCAGGAGTCTTCTCCAACACCACAGTTCAAAAGCATCAATTCTTCAGCGCTCAGCCTTCTTCACAGTCCAACTCTCACATCCATACATGACCACAGGAAAAACCATAGCCTTGACTAGACGAAACTTTGTTGGCAAAGTAATGTCTCTGCTTTTGAATATGCTATCTAGGTTGGTCATAACTTTCCTTCCAAGGAGTAAGCGTCTTTTAATTTCATGGCTCAGCTCTGTCCTATTTGCTCCATGCTTGGTTGTCTATACCCAAGCATAGCAAACACAAGGTTCCCTAGAAACCCAGACCTGCCCTCTTTAGGTGTGTGTTATCACCCATTACCTGGATGTTGAGCAGCTTATTCCGATGGGTACAGAGCTGGGCACAGCTTCTGGGAGGAAGGAAAAAAGCAGAGCAGGTGCAGATCACAGCCAGACAAGCTGCCTGTGAGAAGCCTTTGCCTGAAGAGTCAGAGTCAGTGGTTCTGCTTTGTGACCGCAGGCTGAAATCACAGGGGGAGTTCATAAAATGCTGATGACTGAGTCACACCCCGGGAGACTCTGATTTTGTTGGCCTGGGGTGTGACCTGGGCACTGGGATTCTTACGAGTTCCCCAAGTCATTCCTAGGGTGCAGCCAAGTTTGATACATGCTGTTCCATCCAAGCTGGTTACTGCTAAAGAGGAAAAGGGCAGCCGTGGGCCTTTCCTTATAGAGCGATTGCTTTGTCCTGATTGCTGACCCAGTTAGTCTTGTCTTGAGTGTCTAATTCCTTTGAGTGAGCCCTCTTAGTGTCTACCATCAGAAAGTATAAGCCTGCAAAGGCTGAGAACCACTGAATAATTCTGTATCTTGGTGAGGTAAAGAGGCCATAAGTAGGAGGACAGGAACTGGGGTTAGATTTTATTTCTGACTTAGGATTGAGAGAAATACCAGTTCCTATATCAAACTACTATCCTATTTGCAGGACGCTTTTCAAGCACAGACCAAGGCAACTGGGGAAATAGCAGGAAGCTCTCCTTTTCATGATTCCTCTTCCTGCGACCGAAGGCACGACTGGAAAACAATGCAACCACGACTTGAGAGCTGGAAGAAAGGGGCAGCCTTGAAGGTGAGCAGAGGGGAAAAGAGGCTGGGGAGGAAGTGGAAACAAAGGTAGTCAAAGGAGAAGGATGCTCACTCACCTTCCGCAACATACTGGTCCTTCGCCCCCTTGGATGCACACCGTCCTTCTCAGGCGTGTGAGGAATCCTGAACACTCTGTGTGCGTTTGTGTGGATGTGTGAGTGGGAGAGAGGCAGTTTTAATGGAAAGTCATCCTCAAAGGTAGGAACAGATCAGGAGAACCTGAGATAACAGAGCTAGGCTTCATTCTTTCTGCAACCACCTCTCTTAACAGCATAAGGTGATGGCAGATCGCACACCTTGGCGAGCATCTGTTTCCTCTTCTACCTTTCCTGGGAGTCTCGGGGTTGGGATTTGATATTTATGAATGTACTTTGGAAACAGTAGACTGCTATCTAAGTGCAAGGGATCATTGAAAAAGTCAGCGTTGCATCTCTGTGCTTTTATAAGGATACTAGGAAAACGAGGAATATAGTATTACAAAGCCTCACGTGCATGGTTGAAGGGAGTGTTAGAAGAAAAGAAAACAAAAACATTTTTTTTCTGTGATTACAAAAGACATACATGTCATGGGGAAAAACTTAGACAATTGCAAAGACATAAAACCTGAAATTCCTCTTCCCAAGCATACTGCTATTTGTCTTTGTCTTACAGGACAATTATGTGTGCATATTTAAAATCCATCATATTTTCAAATTCAAAACAATACATGTTATAGAAACAGAATAGGTAGGTTAAAAACCATCTATATTCTACCACTTAGAACCTCCTAATCTTCTAGAACTTTGAAAAGTTATGTAATTATTTATATATTTTATATTTTTACCTTTATTTATCGTACAAGGAGTGTACACTTATTTTATAAAAACTAGATGAGCAAAAGGGAAACTTTATCATTAAATCACTTGAAACTGAATCATTAAATCACTTGAAACTGAAACCTCAAAACAACTGACCACAGCTTGTATTATTTTTATTACAGTCTGTAGACTTTTCAATATTCAAATATATGTGTATTTTTGAAAGTGTAACAGGTACCCAAAATCTTTTGCAAATAAGAACTCATATTGCTAATTTTATAACCTGCTTTCCAAATGGAACAAGATACATGTTCTACAACTTCATTTTTAATGTCTGGGTTGAATTCCATTGGAAGGACACACTACTATTTATTTAACAGGTTGTCTGACAAATATTTAGATTGTGTGTGATTTTTCTTTTCCCTCTTAGAAACAACACTGTCCTGACTATCCATTTACCACATATTTGTGCTTTTTTTGTAATTTAAATTTTAGGTTAAGCTGGGCCAGTGTCTCTGCAGAATCCTAAGGCTTTTCAAAAAGAAAGCTGTTGACTGCCTAGTGTAGGACTTTTTATCATTTCCAACATTTTTGCTTTATACATATTAGATTATATTGATAAATCTAAAATGATTTAAAGCCTTGTGAAATATTTAGCCTGCCAACACTTTTTATTCCACTTCTCTCTGTATTTAATTTTTTCTGATTATTATGTCAGTTTCATGCTCGTATATACAAGAAAATTTGTGGACCTCAGAAGCATGTGCATTGGGAAGAAAGGAAAAAGTCTCATATAATCCCCCTGCAAGAGAGCAGTGTGTCTCTAGTTACTTCCATCCAAACCCTCACCACACGTGACTTCACATGGTCTTTTTCAAAATACTATTTGTAGACTTCTGATTAGGAAGATGCTTTGACGGAGCTTCTAAGTGTTGGCTGCTGCTCATGGCGATTTTAGCCCTGTTAAAACACTTAGAATTGTTTCTAGGAAGTACCAGAAAGAAATATGCTCATGGGTGAGGCCGTGCTGAGATGTTGTGTTGTTCTTCTCTATCTTAGACAGTATTATGTGGACAGATCCCTGAGGTTTCCTGCAGTTGTGTAGGAAGAGGGCATCAGTGGCTTCACTTGGTTTAATAGTCACAGCCTTAGACAAGAAAAAAATGTAAAAGTCAAAATACGAAAGACAGACACATGTAGACCAAGAGAAGGAGAGAGAAACAGCCCGTTGCCTCACTTGATTCACATTTGATGTTAGAAGGCTTCAGACAACAAGGACACAATTCTCAATCTAGGTAAGTAAGTTTACATTTCTGACTATAAAATGAGCATATGCACATTTAAAAGGCAAAAAGAAAAAAAAAATATCATTTCACCATCAATCCATTGTAAGATTTTGTGTTTCTTTCCAGTTTCTTGATGTACGCCTTTTAAGACTAGTTAAAGCCCAACAGTTTACACTGGTTTTGCATTTCTGCTTCATAGTACGGCAAAGGCATCTGCCCATGTCAGTAGTTCTGGAGGATGATTTCTTCAAGTTCTGTTAGTAATTGTATTGCCTTGAGAGATGAAGAAGGAACATACATCAAAGATGTCTGTGAAGGGCAAATGCGGTGATAAAGCAAAATAAAATTGTCTACTGTTCACGTATAGCTGCCAGTGAGAGTATATTTTCCTTCCAGGGTTACTAAGCTTTATCTTCCTGAGCAAGATAAAGTGGTTGTTGAATAGATAAGTAAGACACTGCCGCTCATAAGTGAGCCTCCGGTGTGTTATAAATAAGTTCTGGGAAAACTTGTTCTTGCCCTGAAGAGACGGACCCAGGGGGACTCATCCACAAAGAGATGCTCTTATGGCAGGTGGGAGGGCAAACACTCTCGGCGCCCTCTTTGTAGAGTGGGATTGGGTCTTGTGCATGTGGTGTGTTCTGATAAAGTGTGGAGACCACGTACATCTTTTCTCCTCTTTGATCAAGTAACAAAAGTCAAGATCTGGAAAAACTCAAACCACGTGTCCCCAGGGCGTTGCCTCCTCCACCACCTGCACCTACCCTGGAGCAAGACATGGGGCAGGGGTACCGCCCTGGCCCCTGTAGTTCCTCCCAGGCAGTTTGAAAAAGGTGCTGGTTCCTCTGAATGGAGATCATTCCCTCCATCTGTTAGCAGCTTGTACTGCACTGGTTTTGTTAACTGACCTTCGCCAAACATCTTTATAATTAAAGTGCAAATGGGCCACAGCTACCGTGTGAACACTGCCCTCCCGACCTGCTTCTGCCAGTCACAAGGCCACCTGCAGTGCAGGGCAGAGATGGCTTGTGGCCACACGCTGAGAAGGCTAGGTGAGTGTCCTGGGCTAGTACTGATTATAACTGGGCTTTGAATTGCTCAGGCTCCCTGCCCCCACCCCTACCAAAGCTACTGCCTTCTATTTAGTCAGTTAACAAATGTGAGGCATTTACAGTGAGCCAGACCCCTGCTAGGCCTGGGCACTAAAGAGAGGAATGAGCCATGGAGTTTGCCCTCTGCAAGCATACCCTCCACGGGTGACGGTGGCTGGTGGGTAAGTAGAAAATGCCATAGAAGGGAGTCGATTGTTGAGGCAATTGATTTTTGAAGCATTTTTCCCAGGGCTAGGATTAGGATGAGATGACTCAGACAAGGATGTGTGCATGTAGGGTAGGATCCTATCTTTAAAATGACATTCTGTTCATTATGGACTTTTTTGTATTAATTCTGACCTCTTACATTATTGCCTAAAAATCTTGATGACTGAGTTTGTGGGTGCCCCTGTAAATTTTGCTTCTCAGGCAAAGACCTCACTGGCTTCACACACTAGTCTGGAACTCAAAACAAACCTTGCCCTTGAGCTAATACATACCTCACACAAAGAGGAGATAGATAGATATATACATATTTATAAGCTGTGTTATTCTGTTGTTTTGGATTTGGGGTATAGGCAGACTGGCTTAGCCACTAATTTGCTACTTTACCCCAGGCAAGTTGCTTTTCTTCACTTAAGTTCAATGTCTCACCTGGAAAAATACTAAACTGGGAGAGTTATCTTTTTGACATGGACAAGAATGTCTTCTTTTAACAAACAGGTAAATGAGATCATTTTATCATATGCTATGTGCCATATGAGGGAGTGTGTGTGAGAGATGTTACCATAGGGGGTCAGGAAGGTTCTCTTGAAGTGATCTCAGATGGCCTCAACCTGCAGCATCTTGAAATGGGACTTCAGTTCCCCATCCAGAGACTGAGGTGAAGTTGTGGCAGAGTTCCAAATCTTAGCCACTAAACCACAGTCAGTGACAAGGCCCTAGCTCTTCAGTTTTGCGTAAAATAATTCCCACAAAGATGAAAAGTAGTGAAATAAGTTAAAGTACAATACGTGTGGTTGGACACACGGCTGGACTGAGAGAGAGTCTCGCCTTTGTGATAGTCTGAGTCACTTTTATGGGGCATTTCTTCCAGGTTTCCTTTGGCCAGTCGCTTTGATTTGCCTGGTTCTGAGTCTGTATTTGGCTTATCTCAGGATCCTCCCCTGTGGGCATGCACACCTCTTAGCCAAGCTGGATTCTAGTGAAGAGGCCTATGGGTAGTCGTTATCACTTACTATGAAGTGACGCCGCCCTTCCTTCTAACCTCTGAGGGACCTTTCAGCGCATGTGTAATCAGGGAGGCCTCCTTAACTTCAAGAGTGAGGAATATGTAGTCTTTTATCTCTTACCTGGGCATGGTCCAGCCTCCTCCATCATCCTGCTTTTATGGAGTTTCTGTCCACAGGGGAGAAACTGTTGAGCCTGTGGCCCATCTATCTCCTGCCTCAAAGGGAGATGGTATTTGAGCTGAAATATCCATGCCAAGTGGACACTATGGCTTGCAATCTTCTGTTTTTTAACAAATGATCTTTAAATGAGCCCTCAGTTGGCTCCTGTTATAACGTGTAAAACTGTTAAGGTGTCTTAATTCATTTCTCTCAACAATGCTGTGAGGTCAGTACTCTTGTTGTATCTTTTTTTTTTTTTAATATATTGATAAGGTTCAGTTCAGTCGCTCAGTTGTGTCTGACTCTTTGCGACCCCATGGCCCAGCATGCCAGGCCTCCCTGTCCATCACCAACTCCCAGAATTTACCCAGACTCGTCCATTGAGTAGGTGATGCCATCCATCTTATCCTCTGTCTTCCCCTTCTTCTCCTGCCTTCAGTTTTTCCCAGCATCGGGGTCTTTTCAAATGAGTCAGGTCTTTGCATCAGGTGGCCAAAGTATTGGAGTTTCAGCTTCAGCATCAGTCCTTCCAATGAACATTCAGGACTGACTTCCTTTAGGATAGTAAGGAGACAAGCAAAAAGAACTCAGGAAGAAGGCTAGCTAGCAAGAGAATGAGCACATGGGCCCTGGGGTTTCAAGCTTGCCCTGTATGTGATTACTTAATGAGGGTAGAAATAGATAGGGCCATTTTTCATCCTTCTCCTCCTCTACCAACACTTAGTAAATACGAAGTAGATTATATGTAAGTTTTACAAACTTTTAAAATAGTCCATTTTGGGGGTAATGGGACTGTTGTGTACCTTGATTATGCTGGTGGTTGGAAGTCTGTGTGAATTAATCAAAACTGCCAGAACTCTGCACTAAGATGGGTGATTTTTACTGTGGGGAAATTATGTTTTAATTTTAAAAACTCCCCCCTCTTCCCTCCTCGGCACCCCCCCTCCCGCCCCCGCCCATAGCCCGGCTACAGGAGAGGGACCTGGAGGTGTCCCCTGCCCCTAACTTCCACGGCGAGGGTGAGGGAAGAGCCTTGAGGGGAGGCGGGCCCAGGTGAGGGAAGGGAGTTGGCCCTGGCGGGCCGGCGGGAAGCCGGGAACCGGAGAAAATAGCACAGCTGGGCGCGCGCCGGGAGGGATGGGAAGGGCCCGTGGACCGCGGGGCGAACCCGGGGAGGGCGGGGGGATGCCGGGAGAGAGGGAGGGACCTGCGGGCGGGAGGGCGAGAGGCAGGGGCGAGGGAGGAGGGCCAGGCGTGCGCTGCGGAGCCAGCCGGGGGCAGCGAGGCGGAGACAGGCCACCGGCCGCCGAGGGTGCCCGCCCAGGCGACCCGCCCTCGCGGCCGCGGTGCGGACGGACGAACGGACGGCGCTGCGTGCAGGAGGCGCCCGGCCATGTTCAGCCGGAGCTCCCGGAAAAGACTCTCCAGCCGCTCGGTGAGTGTCCCCCGCCCGAGCGGGACCAGTCTCCGGGTGCCCCGTCCCGCCGCGAGCGCCCCTGTGCAGGCTCCCTCCGACCCGCGGCTGCGCACCTGTGGCCCCAGGTAAGCCGGCCCCGCGAACGGGGGTGCGGCCCGGGCGCGCGGGAGCGCTCGTAAGGGCTGAAGGCTTTAAGTCCGGATCCCCAATCCCGGGAAAAGCCGGGCTGGGAACCGTGACCCTGAATGTCACAATCCGGGGGCGCCCAGGGAAGCCCTCTCCTTTGCCCCTTCCCTTCAGACAGGTCAGAATCCCCGTACCCAAGCCCCAGCATCCAGCGTCTTGGAGCTCTAGCCGTGAACCTGACTTTGGGGCGGTTTTAGGGGGGTGTCCCGTTCTGCTCCCTTCCCGGGAGCATCAGTCAGTCTGGTTCAAGGAGAGCACGCAATGGTCGCCTCTCGGGGACTCCGGGGAGCAGAAAGGTCTTGCTTTTGTTTCTTAGAAACCCGTGACCAAGGTGTCTAGGGGAGACAAAGCCCCAGCCAGGGCCATTTCTTAGTGGCTTGGTGCCCACGCCAGAGGCAGCCCGAACTGGGTCCGCACAGCCGTCCCCAGGCGGGAGACCACCCCTCGGGCCCTGCAGCGCTTGCCCTAAATCCCCCAACGTCAAGAGGAGCTTTGAAGTAGAATCAGAGGAGATGGGGTGAGCAAGGCAGGCCGTCCTGCCTGGGACACAAGTGGGGCTCTGGAGGAAGCCCGGTGGTGGAAACATGCTTGTGTTGTCTTTTTGTTTTGAAGTTGACCGGACTGGGGCGGATTGAGAGAGGCCAGCCATGTAATGCCTGTGGTGACCAGTGCCCGGGGTTTGCCTTGCATAAATGGAGGTAGGACCCCTTATGTGGGATTCCTGGAGACAGCACCACTGCAGGGGGAAGCTGCACAGATAAATCCACATATGTGTATATATGCACACATGTGCATTTTTTGCCTTTTAAATGCACTTGAAGTCACATGGAAAGAATGCAAAGGCTGTTCCTTTAAGAGAGGGACTACATCTGCTACAAATATTGAAGGTGGAAGTGGCGGCCAGACACTGTGGATGCAGAAGGGCCCAGCTCTGGCTGCAATTCCCTAATGTGAGAGTTTGGGGTCTCTTGTACCACCCTCTGTGAGTCTAAGTCACTCTGTACCAAATGACTCGATTTAGGCAGGACAGTTTTTCCAAGTGCCACAGTACTGCATATGTGGGATTCCTGGGACTAGCTGGTGTTTTCCAATTGTGTTTTTAATTCAGCCTCTGTAACTCTGGGTCCTAACCGCAAACCCACCACTGCCCGCCTGTGCTGTGTCAACCCTCTTCGGTGGCCAGATGTTTCTTATTAATGTGCCGTGAATGTTGACTTCCAGGCAGCCCCAGCCTGGATTGGAATGATTATGTTTGGGGGACAAGGAATCTGGGTGCCCTCCCAGTACATCTGGCTGCTGAGGCTCTGGCGGGGAAAAGTTAGGGTGCAGGCTGACAGGCTCTGGTAATACAAAGAGAAGGGAGAGGTTCTTCTTGGCAACTTCATGAAAAGGCAAAACTGGGGACAGGACAAAATTCTTCAGTGTTGTAACCCGTTCTCTCTTTGCTTAATGCATCTTCCTCCCTCACCCCCACTCCCCCCATGCCCCTTTGAAGAAGGCTGTTTCTGGATACTAGGGAGAAAGCCTGCTTTGATTCCCACCCTCCCCCCCTCATTCTGTTTGTGCTTCTCTTCTTTTTCCCAATTGGTCATGTGTGCTGGGCACCCAGTTCTAAAGAAGCTCCCAGCCGGCTCCTTCAGAAATTAAATGCTTTTGTTCTTGCCTCTGATGGGCTGGCAGCCTCTTTGCCTTTGTTTCAGGGCACTGAGCGCAGCCCTTATGGCTCCCGAGCATTTAATAACTTCTGTGTCGGATGCAAGGCCTGGTGACCTTATAAATATGTAATGGGCAGACATAGGCTTCCATCAGTCCCGCTGATGTTGTAGTCCCAGTAGGTGGCTCTGGACTGGCCCCTTGTATGTCCCAAATGTGAAAGGGGTGATATGTGGGAATACATGTGGAAGCCTGATTTTGTCAGGCAAATCCAGTGTGACAGCACTACTGATCACTTCCTGTTTGATCCATCCTTTGCTCCACTGGGGGTGGGAAGGCAGAGTGATGAACAGGAGAGTGATTTCTGGCTCCTCCCCTACTCTGGAGCCTTTAGGACAACTTCTGATCAGAGGCCTGTAGGGCAGTGGTACAGTGTAGCCAGAGTCCCCTGCTTCCAATCTGACTTCCAGCCAGTCATTCTCCCTAGGTCTCAGTTTTCCTATCCAGTTAAATGGGCATCATAATGATACTTTCCTCACAGCTTTATTGTAGGGATTAAGCCAGATATTGAAAACACATCGTTTGCCCCATACCAGGCATACAATATATATTAGCTACTTCTGTCAGTTATTTTGAGCTTCCTCTCGGCTAGTGCCTGGGAGGAAGCATAACGAGCTCACTAGAGGTTGTGGGATCTGCTGGTCACTGCAGATTGTCAGGATCTCTGCGTCTTGCAGAACTTTCAGCAATGTTAACCCAGCTGGTTTGGTGAGGGGAAAACAAGTGTTTTATTTTCAGCCCATTATGGAGTCTTTCTTTTGGAAAGAGAGCCTTTCATGAGGCTGGGATGGGTTTTCATGCCCAGTTTCCCCACTAGCAGCCGAAAGCCTCCATGAATAGGGTTTTTATGGCATTTCCATTCATGGCTGGAAAGGAAACAGCTTCTTGCCTTTTGCCCCTTTTCCCTCACGGGCATGCTCTTGGGTGACTTTTTGGAGAAGAAGGAGAACCATTTCTGAGTTACGGCACAAGATTCTTCTTGGGCAGTTAGGAATCCCTGGCATGCTCCTTTTCCAGTGCTCTGACTTGGGAGATCTCTGAGCTCCTGGGAGAGACAGTCACGTCTGAATAGGAGGAAAGGCCTGACACAAAGTGGAAAGACTGCCTTTGGCCTGTTTCATGGAGAGTGAATTTTCCTTGTTCCAAAGCAGCACGACACCCTAAATACTGCCATTCCTGGACCTCATTTATTCTTGTGGCTTCCACAAGGTCCCCCTCCCCGGCATCGTCCACACCGCAGGCATCTCCATCAAGCAGAACAGACTTGGGTTCCTGCCTTCAACACCGAAGTTCTAGGGAGGAAGCGGGTTGTAAACAAACTTTGCTTCCCTTTCTGGCGTGCTGGGGCTTTGAAGTCCGGAGGGAGCTGGGCTGTGGCCTTGCTCTGGTTTTGCCTAGCTGTGTGACCTTGGGCAGAAGACTCAGGCTCCCTGAGTTTCATCTTCCTTAGCTCTCACGCTGGGATCTCGCCTCTGAACAAATATTTGAGGGCCTGCTTTGTGCCAGGCTCTCGACAGGTGCTGGGGATGGAGCGAACAGGACAGACAGGGTTCCTGCTCTTGTTCAGCAAATAATTACATTTTAGATAAGGTGGTCTGGAGAGGACTCTCTGAGGAGGTGGCATTTGCACAGACACTGAGATGAAGCAAAGGAGGAGGGTCCTGTTGATTCAACCTGGGTCAGGAACTGCCAGTGCCCGCATCTCATGGGAGCGTTGTTAGAAATGCTGAGTCTTGGGCCCTGCCCTGGACTTAGTGAATCTGGCTTCAGGCCTTAACAGGGTCCCCAGCTGATTCATGTGCATGGTAAAGATTGCGGAAAGCTGAATTACAGCACCTGGCACTGCTTACTCCAGCTCACTCTCTGCCCTCTGGGGCTCCTGCGTGTGATAAATTTGCCTCAGGTTCTGTGAAAGTCTGTTATATTTTATGGAGATTTTCCTGAGGGATCATACTCCTTCAATTATAGCATCACCCACACCATTTGGTGGCAAATGAGGGGATTTTTAGGAATTCTTAGAAAAAGTAAATAACAAAACCACAGATTTTCTTGGCCTTGGAGAAGAGAATGTTTGTAACTGTCAGCCAAAGCGCCCTCTTCCGCCCGACGTAGGGCAGTTGGGGAGCAAAGGTGAACACTGTGCCCTGCAGGTGATCTGCCCCCCCCCCCAAAAAAAATAAAAAGCAGCCCCTCACGGCAGCCCAGGGCAAATCCCACAGGGACAGGGCTGCTGAATGAGTTCTCATTAAGGGGAAGATTAAGGCATCTTTGTGGACTGTGGCCAGGAGAAAATCATGAATAACTAGGCACTTAGTATACTGTGCCATGAGACAGCTCTCTGAGCAGGGCTTAATTGGACTTGCTTGTTTGTACCTAGGTTGAGTAGGGAGCGGGGAATAGCCATTTGGACAGTGAAGGTTTGCCCTTTGAATGCCTAGGCACTGAGGAATAGCGATACCAAAGCAACTGTTAGCAGCGACCAGGCTGTACGCTTACTCTGTCCAAAAGTGTGTCTCCCTGTTTGTACGTGCATTTCTGTCACATCCTCACCAAAGCCTGGGAGGTGGATGTGATGCTTTTCCTAACGAGGAGACTGAGGCTCAGAGTGGTTCCATCATTGGCCCAAGGTCTCCTGGCTACCGAGAATGAAGCTCAGATTTGGCTCTTAACACCCAGCCTGCTTTCTCTGTGACTGTCTGCCCCGGTGACTTCTCTGTTCTAAGGAAGAGGTCACAGACTAGAGGCCCTCGACTCATACCCAGCCTGCAGGTGGGTTCTGTGTGGTCTGCACATTGCATTAAACGGGGGACTTTTTCTGACATTAACAGCCAGGTTTCCAGCTTCTCTTAAAGAATCCCAAGCTGTGGTAGCATGGGGCCGACTTTGCTGTGTGGCAGTAACTGGCAACACACAAGCGGTCTTCATTTGATGGGTGTAATCTTGGCTCATTGTGGTCACCAATATTCCAGTTGCTTTCGGGGACCTATTTTCCCATCCTTCCAATCTTTCCCTTGTAACAGTCCTTGGAGCTGGGTGCAATTATTTATACCCCTTCTAATATATAAGGAAAGTGAGTCTCAGGTTTCACAGCTTGCGTAAGGTTCTTCAGTCCCCAGTCAATGCTATTCCAACCATCTCTGACTTCAAAATTCTGTGTTCTGGGCTAGGACTTCTCAGACTTGGCTGGCATGTGAATCACCAGGGGATCCTGTCCAAATGCAGATTCTGATTCAGCAGGCTCCAGGGCAGGGAACTAAGATGCATTTTTCAACAAGCTCCTGGGTGATGCTGATGCTGCTCGTCCAGGACCATACTCTGAATAGGAGTTGGCACCTAGGTCCTGCTGGGCACGTCAGACCCTTTGCCTATTTTGTATGACTCAGAAGTCATGCATGGTTTTAACATCTTTTAATGGTTAGAAAAAAAAAGAATGCTATTTCGTGACGTATGCAGATTCTTTGAAAATCAGATTGCAGTGCCCATAAATTGTTATCTGGACGAAGTCACTCCCACGCATTAATGTATTGTCTGTGGCTGTTTCTGAGCTACAATGATAGACTTGAGTACTTGCGAGAGTGCACAGTTTATAAAGCCAGAAACATTTCCTACCTGTCCATTTACAGAAAATGTTCTCCTGTACCACTCTTAGAGGAATATGCAAGTAGCTTCTCTTAATTTTAGCAGAAAGATTTCTGAGAACCTTTGGATTCAGGGCTGGAGGAAACATCCCCTTCAACCTGGATGAGAATGGTGCTAAAAAATCAAAGGCAACCGAAAACCAGGGAACAGACTACAGCCATTTCTAAAGGGCATGTGGAGATGAGGCTTGCAAGACCAGATCAATGAACCTCCAGTGGATTGTAAGCTCCTTGTAATCCCTTTAACGTTTCAGCTTTGCTGATAAATGTAGATTTGACTCTCGCAATAAAAGGCGGGCTTTCAGAACAAGCCTCCTGGAGTTGCACTTTGATGAGCGGCTGACACGGAAAGCCCAGAGCAGTAGTAGCCTTGTGAAGTCGTTTTAATTATGCAGAGCGGTTAGTCTGGGGACAAGGGCTGCCTTTCCAGGCAGGATGCTTGGACTCTGAGTGACCGCGCCCCCGAAGCAGCGCTCACTGGGTCAGCCAAGACTGTGCCTCGAACAGCGTCTTTCCTTTGTTGCCCTGGTAATTGTGTCGATTGATGATTGGGGCAGTAATTTGGGGAGATGCCGGCCTGCTTTCCTTTAGTGGGTTGTAATTTGGCTAAGAAATGGGTTTCCACTGGATTTTTTTTTTTTTTTTTTTGGCTTGGGGAGGAAAAACACTCAGTCAATTGATGTGCCAAGAGAAGTGGGGGAAAAGGAGGTGGGGTGCGTGTGCATATGTCTGTGTAATGCACATGTGCATAAGACATGCTCGCAGTCCTCTAGGTAGGGAAAGATACTTACCAGCTAAGAAAGCTGGTTGTCTTACCTTACTTATGTCTTGGGCATTTGATAATATGCCTGATAGAACCTGAAACACCTAAATAGGTTTTTCTCTTGAGGAAATATATAAGTTCATCCCATTGTGGCTGTTTTAGCTCTGATTTTGAAATAAGACATGGCTATTATAGAAAGATTTAAAACATCACACATTCATACATGTACACACACACATATGAAGAATATGTAGCAGAGAGAAGAAAACCTTTAATCCTACCTTCGAAGGCAGGAATCCGAAAATCACAGCCAGTAGAACAAAATCATTCTGCTGTCTTGTTATAGCCTTGTAGCTAAGAATAGTCCTCACATTTTTAAATGGTTGCCAGAAAAAAAATCAGAATTACATTTTGCGGCACATAAAATTTACTTGAAATTTCAGTTTCAAGTCCATAAATAAAGTTTGAATGGAAAACAGCCGTGCCTGTTCATTTAGTTTCATCTATGGTTCCTTTTGGGTTTCTCTGGTGACTCAGTGGTAAAGAATCTGCCTGCTAAGCAGGAGGCTAAGTCACTTCAGTCGTGTCCGACTCTGTGCGACCCCATAGACAGCAGCCCACCAGGCTCCCCCATCCCTGGGATTCTCCAGGCAAGAACACTGGAGTGGGTTGCCATTTCCTTCTCCAATACATGAAAGTGAAAAGTGAAAGTGAAGTCGCTCAGTCGTGTCCGACTCTTCGCGACCCCATGGACTGCAGCCTTCCAGGCTCCTCCGTCCATGGGATTTTCCAGGCAAGAGTACTGGAGTGGGGTGCCATTGCCTTCTCCTGCTAAGCAGGAGACACAGGTCCAATTCCTGGGTTGGGAAGATCCCCTAGAGGAGGAAATGGCTACCCACTCCAGTATTCTTACCTGGGAAATCCTGTGAACAGAGAATCCTGGTGGGCTACCGTCCATGGGGTTGGAAAGAATCGGACACAAGTCAGCGACTAAACGACAGCATGGCTGCTTTGACAATAGCTGAATTGAATAGTTGAGACAGCCCTCATGGTGCACAGAACTGAAAGTATTAGGTTAGCCAGAAAGGTCTTTCAGGATTTTCCATAAAATGTTATGGAAAAACCTTAATGAACTTTTTGGCCAATCCAGTATTTCCTAGCTGGCTCTATACAGAGTATAAACTATTTACTCACCTTACATCTGGAGATATATGTTGTTTATGGTTTGGTGTTTTATTTCAAATTATCATCATCTATTTATTAAGATTATTTAATAAATTTAATGTATTAGTTATTAAGATCTTGTAGAAAATATGCATTCTACATGTGGTCTTTTATAGCTTTTTTTCATACTTGGCAATACTTCATGGACATCTTTATATGTCAATATATAAATGATATAAAGATCTAATATATTTATTAGCTTTTAGAATCCAGTATATGGGTTATCATTGAGTTAAATGTCTTTGGTTCGTGGCTGCTTCAGCTGTTTTCCCTTGTTCTTTATCATATAGCTCATGACAGTAGATCTTCTTGTGCTATGACATGCTGATGTGGAGCTCTTGTCAAATGGTCTTCTAAAGAGATGGTGCCAGCTTTCACCCCCATTTTTTAAAAAATTGGACTATATTTGTGTGTTTTCTTCGAGGTGAAACTTTGACGCATATCGCTTACGGAGCAACCTGGCAAGTAACCTTGTTTAATCCCCCCGAGTAACAATTTATACCTGATGAAAAGTGAGAGAACACGTGGCATCGATCACCATCTTGTTTTCAAGATACACTCTTGTCTTTAACCCTCGAAGTGATACTCATAGCCTATTGAAAGAGCGCCATTCATATGCTTCTGTTGTTGAAGGTTGGTGGATAAAGGAAATCGAATGACTTGTTTTGCAGTCTCTCGATTCAGAAAGCTGGAAGATTATCCTTTAACCCTGTAATTAATGAATATCCTAGAGGGAATTCCCCGTGAACTGAGGGAACATTTCCTAAAGGGAATTTTGACATCAAAAGTATCAAAAGATCAGCCTGTGTTGTATATGGGAGAACCATGGGCATTGATTTCTGGGAAGAAATAAGTATTTCCAGGCAGTGTCATAAAAATTTCTGTGAAGCTCGTGAGAGCTTCTAGGTGCCCATTCTAGCTGAGTGGTTAAAGGGACAGGCTTTGAAGATACTTCGTAGGAACTGTAGTCTTGGTTCTGCCTCTTATAAGCTGAGTATTCTTAGGAAAGTGACTTAACCTTTCTGAGCCTGTCTTGGTTTTCTAATCTTGGTATTCTCAGTGTGGGAATACTATTATTACTCTAAGTTATCCTCTGAGGTTATTGTGAGTGTTAAATGGGATAATGTGTGTGTTGTGCTTCACTGGGCATGATGTATAGGCTTCATATCCGTTTCTGGTTGGAAGAAGGCTTAATGGAAACACAATTGGATAAGGAGCAAGAGACCTGGGTTCATGGCTCTGACATTGTAGATTATATGACAGAACAAGGCACTTCCCCACCATGAGCCACAGTCATTCATTTGCTAAAAATGGAGGTGATGATCGTTGTCATAGAGCCTTAACTCAGGAGAGAGAGAGTGGAGTCCCCCTCTGATGTGAGGATTTAGCTTCTAAAGGAATTAGACTTCCTGATGGAATAGCAGAATCCTATGGCTCATTGCACACTCACCTGGGGATATTTACACTTTAGGTTAAATAAAATTAGAAGTATTGGACCCTATACCCTCACAATCTCTTTGAAGTTGTGATGTTTGTAAGAGCATATGATGTTTGTAAAAACAGGTTGCAGTCTGTAACAGGAAGACAACATGTAAACTCTGCCCCTGGGATCAGTATTTATTTACAAAGGGTCTTTTTTTTGTGCCAGGCACTCTTGAAAATTCATGTTCAAAGTAAAAACCACACATAATCAAGACAATACTTTCTTCATTTTCTCCTAGCCTGCTTGATAAGTATGATTTTTTTCCTTGGTGCTCAGTGTGCCATGCTAAACACTTCCATTTACACAATCACCAGTCCCTTAAGCAGAAGCTCCCTTTTCTAAGCTATGAGAAACAAGGATATTTACATAATACCTGAACCCAGATCATACCCTGAAAACTCCTGAGATGAAATCTGCACTGTACCTATGTCTTGTTGATACTACACAGCATTTAAAATTTAGATTAGTTGCCAACTATTGATATTTTGGATAAAAATTCAGACTTAAGGTTTCCTCTGGAATAAAGAAAAAATAGTGAAAACAATGACAAATTGTGGCAACTCGTATTCCTTGCTTCCTTCTAGATAGAATACACTTGTTGAAATTTTTCTGCAGTCCCCAACATTCTCTGAATCACCTGTTACATCCCTGGCTGGCCATGTAGTCATCTGATGTTGTGACCACTGATTTGAAGAAGTGAGTAAGGAATGTGTACTACGGGAAGGATGCTATGAATGGAAGATTGGGATAAAGGTGCCACTTGGTGGCAACGTCTGTGCTAAGCCTGACATCTAAGCAGCTAAACCCTCCCTGTCCCAGAGATGTTCTTGGGCTGGAGCTGACGTGATTGAGGACCTGCTGTGTGCTTGGCTTCTTTCTTCTTTTGTCATCCTCAGAACAGTTTTCTAATGCATGTCCTTTATTTTCTCCTTTTTAAATCTGGGGGGAAAAACAAAACAAAACCTGAAGCCCAGGGGAAGCTAGGTGAAATGTCCTAGGTCATGTAAATAATAAGTAGTGGAGTCAGGTTTGAAACCAGGTCTTGAGGGCTTGAGTTCACAAATTCTTTAACAAAGAGAGAGTGTTAAGCTCTTTCATTTTGACTCCCATGGTCTAAATATAAAACAGTACCTTGGCAAAAACAGAATCTTATATTCTCACTGGCCTGGGGATGACATCAGACTATTGTCAGATATCAGAAGAACCCTAGGCTAGTTGGCTTATTTGAGGCTGGGGTCTTGAAGGTGGAACTCCTATAAAATTAGAGGGTGTGGTGTTGAGCTTATTGGGGTGTCTGAAAGGTGAGAAATTGCATTAAATATAATGCGATGTCCAGTAAAAGGCTCCTTGCAATTTTCTAATCAGATCAGCATACATTAAAGGGGGCTCCATTCGGCTTGTTGATAACTTTGGTGTCAAACTGGGGCCTCTGGGGAGTTTGTGAAAGCTGGCGGTGGGGGGCATTCTTCAGACATGGCATTTGCATGTTTCCTAGAGGAAGCATCCACCAGAGGGCTCAGTCAAGGGAGGGAGTTGGCAGTACTTCCCTTCAGCCAATCAGAGGTCAAAGCAAGTTGAAAATAAGCAAGATGATCATCCAGTCTTCAGATCTGTGTTTTTGAACTTCTGCTCCTCATTACTTTACTAAGTCTCACACTATGCTGCAAGACAGACCCAAGCACATCTGACTGTCAGAAGGCATTTAATGAGAGCGTTATTTGATTTTAGGTTGGTAAACTACCTGATGATGCAGAAACTGCCTTCACAATTCTTTAAAGCTGACTCATTATGTGTACATATAACATCCAGAGCAGGTCCTTCACGTTTGCATGCTGAGGAATTAGGCCTCTGGGGGACTTATTAGAAGAATGCAGGTGTTTTCTTTCTTCAACGACACTGTGCAATTACTCTAATAATATAATTTCTCAAAGTCTTTTGTTTCGCAGTTAGGCACCCAGGAGCGCTCCTGTCATTTGCATCCTTGATGACTTGGTCTTTGGAGCTTCTGTAGCGACTTGCTGAGTTGTTCGGAAATTATAGCGACAGGCTTCGGTCATCTTTATGAAGACCTGAATTTGCAAACAATAGATAACTGGGAGACTCTCCATCATCCTGAGTCTTGAATATTTGAAGCCGTAGGGAAGGACACAATCATATTTTCCTTGGTTCTGGGACACAAAACCATTAATAGTTGTGTCCAACTGCTAAGGCAATGGAATCCCACTCCAGTACTCTTGCCTGGCAAATCCCATGGATGGAGGAGCCTGGTAGGCTGCAGTCTATGGGGTCGCGAAGAGTCGGACACGACTGAAGTGACTTAGCAGCAGCAGCTAGGGATTTTGGATAACTTTTTTAAAATTACAGAATCATGGTGATAGCATTTTACGGCAGGTTTATTTTTAACTTTTTCTTTTATGTTGGAGTAGAGCCGATTAACAATGTTGTGATAGTTTCAGGTGGACGGCAGAGGGACTCAGTCGTCCATATACACGTATCCATTCTCCTCCAAATTTCCCTCGCATCCAGCCTACCACATAACACTGAGCAGAGTTTCAGGCAGGTACATTTACTTAAAATAGTAAATAGTATTTAAAACAATTCATTTTGATCCAATTGTTACGTAAGTGTGCAGTGCAGACAGCTTGGAAAATTGAACAAAATCAAATGATTTATTTTAAAAAAATAGCAGTATCTTCTTCACACGAGGTTGAGTACAGATCTCTTAGCTTTAGGGTGTGATTCCCTTCTAGTCTAGTTTGTTTATGGTAGAGTATGATTAGTTGTATTCATTTTCTAAAGCTGCCAAAACAATTGCCCACAGACTGGGTGGCTTCAAACAACACAATCTGTGGCCCCACAGTTGTGAAGGCTGCAAGTCCAGAGTCAGGGTGTTGGTACAGTTGGTCCTGTGCAGGCTCTGAGGGGGAATCCACCCATGCTGTCTTAGCCTCTGGGGACCTTCTTGGCAGTGCTTGGCCTTCGAGGCTTTCAGAAGTATCGCTCCCTTCTCTTCCTCTGTGTTTCTGGCCTTTTCCCTTTTTAAGGACTTGTCATTGCATTTAGGCACGATGATCTCATCAACTTAATTACATCTACAAAGACCTTTTTCAAAATAAGATCACATTTTGAGATTTGGGTGGATCTTTGAAGGGACCACTATTCGACCCATTGTAATAATTCTGGAAATAAAGCATATATATATATTTACAGTATATATACATATATAATATACATTTAATATATATAGTTAAATATATAGTTATATATTAGATATATAGTTAATATATCTTAAAACATATGTAATTTCATATTCTTAAGCAGTATGTCCAATTTGGGCTTTCTAAATGTGTTCTTTGTGAAACGACAGTGGTGTGGGAGGGCTGGTCCTTGACTGTGGGGCACCTTTGTGGGGACTATGCCTTACTTGTCTTTCCTGGGCCAGTTAAATATCTGCAGCAGGAGGGGGCTGTACAAGCTGCTGTTCGTGGATGGCTCTCTGAGACGGAATCTGCTGCCCATATTGATGAATTCAGCTGTCTGAATCAGCTGACCCCCGGGTCATCCTATGAAGTCCATCCATCTTCTTTGAGCTTTTGTTGGGCTTTGCCAGGGAGATGTATAGGAAATGAACTGGTAGTCTGTGGACAGTTATTTGTGGGAAGTGCTTTTTGCCCTAGGACCTTTTAATTAATGTCTAGGCTATGTAATTGATTCACTTGCAAAGGGGAAAAAAAGTGAGCTTCTTTAGAAAAGGAAATTTTTCATCCTCCTAGAAATCAGCCCCACAAAACCCTGCCTGAGATGACTTCCTCTACCCCTCCCTCAGTCAGTACCCCCCACCCACCCCTACTCCCCATCATTTCTCTGTAAATAACATCAAGAAAATTATAACACTAATTGTACTCCCTCATTCCCTGATTTCTGTCAAATCCAGCATGAATGGATCTAGGCTTTCCAGAATAAATTATGTGAAATAAATTGAAAGCAGATTATGATTTTTTATCATCATGTTAGCTATCATGAATGGAACGTTAACAATGGACTAGGGCATAGTATATTCTAAGCACGTTTCTTGTCTTCCTGTTTAATTCTTGAAACCTGTTCTGACAGAAACAGCACTATCCACATTGTTTTCACAAGGAAACTGAGAGGCTGCAAGAGTGAGTTACTTTTCCCGAGGTTACACAGCTAGTGAGTACTCAAACCAAGGTTAGATCTTACAACCCCGACTGTAGTTTGGACTCTTAAACCCCACAGTATGTGCCTGGCTCTGGAAGTATCTTATAATAAGACTCTAAACCGTGGTTTTCACAGTTCAGTATTCATCAGAATCAACTGGAGGGTTGCTCCCCTTTCTCCTCAGTTTCTCATTCATTAGATATCAGCAGATGATTAGAATATCTGATCACCTAATAATTTAAGTTTGCTGCTGCTACTGCTGCTAAGTCGCTTCAGTCGTGTCCGACTCTGTGCAACCCCACAGACGGCAGCCCACCAGGCTCCTCCGTCCCTGGGATTCTCCAGGCAAGAACATTGGAGTGGGTTGCCATTTCCTTCTCCAATGCATGAAAGGGAGAAGGGAAAGTGACACAACTCTTAGCAACCCCGTGGACTGCAGCCTACTAGACTCCTCCGTCCATGGGATTTTCCGGGCAAGAGAAACTAGGTGTTGCTGCTACTGGTCCAAATACTTTGAGAACCACAGGTCAACACTGTAGCCCTTCTCCAGGACTTATAGTCACATCCATTTATCAGACCAGATAAACATGATTTAAATGACTGTCCAGTTTACTAGTCCATACGTTTTCTTATCACAAAGAAACAATGTAGGTTACTATTACCTGGTTGGTATTGATGTAGAGCACTTGGAATTTAGTTTGTAAAGAAGGCCCCACCCCCACAAAAGCTTGCGTATAATCTTAGTTTCTTCCTCTTTCCTGTCATGTAGAGGCCATGAAATTTAATAAAGTTAATAAAGTGGTTTTTGAGCTCTTTTGTCAGCTGGAAAGTAGAACCAGCCAAGGTCTGGTATCCATGAAGATGACTAAAGATAAATGTTCTAGCTCAACCAGACAACCTAGATAGCATATTAAAAAGCAGAGACATTACTCTGCCAACAAAGGTCCGTCTAGTCAAGGCTATGGTTTTTCCAAGGCTATGGTTTTTCCAGTGGTCATATATGGGTATGAGAGTTGGACTGTGAAGAAAGCTGAGTGCCGAAGAATTGATGCTTCTGAACTGTGGTGTTGGAGAAGACTCTTGAGAGTCCCTTGGACTGCAAGGAGATCCAACCAGTCCATCCTAAAGGAGATCAGCCCTGGGATTTCTTTGGAAGGAATGATGCTAAAGCTGAAACTCCAGTACTTTGGCCACCTCATGTGAAGAGTTGACTCATTGGAAAAGACCCTGATGCTGGGAGGGATTGGGGGCAGGAGGAGAAGGGGACGACAGAGGATGAGATGGCTGGATGGCATCACTGACTCTATAGACGCGAGTTTGAGTGAACTCCAGGAGTTGATGATGGACAGGGAGGCCTGGCGTGCTGCGATTCATGGGGTCGCAAAGAGTCAGACACGACTGAGCGACTGAACTGAACTGAGCCCAACCAGATAGTAAAATACATTGTAAAGCGATATAAAGGAAAACGGTACGTTACTAGAGCAGAAATGGATTTTTTACGAGAAACTCAGATATCTCCCTAAATCAACCCAGGTATTTTAAGATGATGATCTGTGATAAAGGTGATATGTATTTAAAAGCAGTGGGGAAAAGATTCAATAAATGGTGCTAGGACGAGCAGCTTTTCATTTGGAATGAAAAGATTAATCCAAAACTTTTCAGTGTAAAGAACATTTGATTATGGAAAAATGCTTTTACAAATTGGGAAAGTGAAAAGCATATCTAAATTCAAATATTCCTTCTTCCTTTTTCTCTTACTCCCTCCTCTCTTGCAGTGCTGACCCCCTGCTGGTCCCCAAACACAGGCATAGTTTCACCTTAGGGCATCTGCCCTTGCCTGGACATCCTCCAGGACCAGCCCCCTACATACCTATCAGTTTTTTCTCTTGCTTCCCTCCAGATCTCTCTTCCCTTCACGCTTGTGTTCCGTGATCATCTTTAAATTGTGTTCAGATCCCTTCCTTTTCCCTTCGTCTTAACTCTTTGTTTTTTCAGAGCACTTATTAGCACCTGACATTATACTTTTAATAGATTATCTGGCTTTTGTTCTCACCCTAGAATTAAGTTGCCTTAGCTCCACGGGAATTTAAACTTCATGAGGATATTTTGTTCCATGTTTCCTTTGTTCAATTCTCTAATACCCAGAAAAATATCTAGTGTGCAGCAAAAAACCTACCAGAATTTGTTGACTGAATGAATAAATGGATGGATGATAGGAATCCCAGATGTTGTCAAGGAAGATGAGTTATTTTGACATGAAATAATTTAAAAATTGTCAAAACAAAATTGAAAAAAAAATTGGAACAGATAGGATAGAGACAGAGGCCTAGTTTTTTAAGATATGAAAACAGCTCTAATAAAAATATGAAATGATTCATTAGAAAATTGGGCAACTGATCTCATTAGGCAGGTGTTTGAGAAGGTATAATTTGTTTTCATAGTAATGTTCTTATGTTTCCATTTATTTGTGCGTCTAGTATAAGTAGCTCTTAGAAAATGTTTGTGATGTCTATATTCAATTAACTATAGCATCTCTTTTCCTAAGAAGTATTAAAACAGTATGCATACTCATGTTTTGGGCTAAGCTTTGTTGGCTTCTATCAAGAAGATTAAAAGGCCTTTTAAGATTCCTTAGGATTTGGAGTTGTCTATGGGTATGAACAAGACCCATAGCTGTGCTAGTGTGATCCAAGAGATGACAAGAAAGACCGAGTAAAAGACTACCAAATCCACAGCATCAGAAATCACCTCTGTGTCTGGGGATGTGGGCATTGCACCACTAATGGGTATCTTTCTCTTTTCCTGTCATGACGATTTAGGAGTGTTGCCTGTGGCCTTTAGAGGCCTGGGGACTGAGATGTAAATTCTTCTGTGGTCTGTGAGATTGTACCATCACAATGCAGGTAGTCCTGCCTCCAATGCCAATGCCATTCTTCCCCAGTGAGAAGCAGTGAAAAGTTTTGGAGGCAGCAGGTGCCTTTGGGAAGTGCTTAGTACATATCCGATGTTTGGAAACTTCTCTGGACCTCAGTTTCCCTCATCTATATATTGAGGGAGATTATAGAATAGGAAGCCCTTCTCTCTCCCCCCATCGTTAATACATGGTGATAGTATTGCAAGGGTTTTCCTGCTCAGATAGTCAACTGAAGAGATTTGGACAAGAAGAAATTAAGGAGAGAGAACAGAAATTTTTCACTCAATCCGCTTGCCTGATAAGCGTCCCCTTTTCAGGATGCTCGCACTCTTCTGCTCGCTTTGGTTGTGGTGGTGTAGAATCGTATATCTGCCAAGTGTGAATTTGTTTGTTTCTTACACTACTTATTGCCAGTTACACCTGCTACTGTAGTTAAGTTACCTACATAAACCCATGACATATGAATGTGAGAAGAAAGAAGAGTTATTTATATGAAAATTAAGCTGAGTGCTTGGAAATGACCTGAAACAATTTAAAAATATTGGGAGAGAGGCAGAAATTGTAAAATGACTTAGATTTTTTTTGACAGCACCTTTAAGTTCTGACACTACTTTAAAAAAAACACCTCAAAAAACAAGCAACAAATAACACCACCAAAAAAAAAAAAAAAAAGACAAACCAACCGGATAAGAGAAAACCTGCACTGGGAATTGAAGAAGATCCATTATAGGTGTGTTTTATGGTACTGGATCTGTAAGCCCATAAGCTAAATTCCCTTGCCCACTAGAAAGGAATGTATAGTTATGTATTTCAAGAAAATAGAAGATATGTATGATTCTTTTGTGATTCCTCAATGTTATAGACACTGCTACTTTCCTCATGTACTTTGTCTACTCCTTAGAACCATTACCTTCAAAATACTGTCCAGCAAATATATTAAGACAGTATTTCCTAGCCCTCCTTGCTTCTAGGGATTGCCATTGACTAAGCTCTAGCCAAAGGCATATAAATAAAAATAGTAAGTACAGCTTCTGGAAAGTACTTTTGAAAGGAGAGCATGTACCGTTTTTGCTGACTTCTTGTCCACCGGAATGTGGATGTGAGAGCTGGAGCTCAAGCAACTACATTGGACCATGAGGTAGAAGCCCTCTGTTGTAAAAGGCAGAATATGACATGCAATGCCTGGGTCCCTGATGACCACAGAGACAATAGCACAGCCTTGGACTGTGTAACTCCAGACTGTATTTCCATGAGAGATAATTTTCATCTTGTTTAAGCCATTATTATTTTGAATTTTCAGTCATCTACAGCCACATATCAAGCCAACAGGACTATAACAATGGGATGTATGTTGTATTTTCAGTGGTTGATAACCCAAGCTGTCCTTTTAATTTTAGGAGTTCTTGGTAAGGGCAGGTGTGCTGTTCCAGAATACACTGTTCTGAGGCAGGGATGCCTTCATCTGAAATCTTGGCGTTTTGTAAGTTCTTAGAGTGCATGACTCATGGTGGTAATAGGTATTAAAGAGAGTAATTTTTTCCTGTTGGTCAACTGCTCTCTGAATATGCACTGTTATCTATCGAGGAATAACCTGGGCCAACTCAGGAATGTCATCATGTAGCACTGATTTCACCCTCTGAGAAAGTGCATGTCCTGTTTTGGAATGTGTTTAGTACTGCTTATTTTAGGATTAAAGGGTAATAGAGTGAAGGAATACATTTAATCCATTTGATGGTCCCTATCGTTTTACCAGCAGACCGAGCAGAGGAGTTGGGTTCACATTACATCCGTGGAGAGGCATGCCACAGCGCTACTGTGTGGGAGTGTGGACAAGGGTGAAACCCTATCGCCTTTGTGTGAGCACAGAACGACATGTGCCTTTTTAACCTCGTAATTAAATAATCACCGTCCAAAAACGTTTCTCTCTGGAACGTCTGCCCCGTTGGTTGTATCCCAGAATAGTTTTGTGTGAAAGTCTTTAAGCAGGAATTACCTTTATGATGGTTATTCCTGACCAGCTTTCTCAAATTATCTGAGCACAGTGTTAAATTGGTAATAAAAAGTGTCTGAGAAAAAATTAGATGACATTTTGGGGTCAAGTTTTCAAAAGGAAGAGGAACACACTGGGAAATGGATTTATGAAAAGCTTAAAGGGAATTCATTCATTCAAGAAAGTTTATCATGTATGTGCTATGGCTTTATGCATGTATGCTGAGTCACTCAGTTGTGTTTGACTCTTTGCGACCTCATGGACTGCAGCCCTCCAGGCTCCTCAGTCTGTGGGATTCTCCAGGCAGGAATACTGGAGGGGGTTGCCATGTCCTCCTCCAGGGGATCTTCCGAACCCAGGGATCGAACCCACGTCTCCTGGACTGTAGGTGAATTCTTTATCCACTTGCCATAAAATACAGTAAAACTGATGTCATAAATGAGTATATTTTCAATTCGTTGGATGTCCCTCTTTGATACATATGCATACATACAGGTATGCACATGCAGTATACATAGATCAGTACGAATGTGTGTATATGTGTGTATATATATGTACATATGTTTTGTTTTTTAACACAAATGGTGGCATAGATACTTACTTTTTATCACTTAACAGTAGATCTTGGAGGATTTTTAACATTAGTATATTATTATATATAAATATTGTTATAGAAAAAAAAACAGACCAGGCAATAGCCCATTATATAGCTATGTCATAATTTTTTTTTAACCAGTTGTCTGCTGATGATCATTTAAGATGTTTAAAATTTCTGGATAATGCAGTGGTGCTTTAGCAGACATTATTTGTAGCTTGTCCCTGCCTTTTCATTTGACAGTATTTGCAGGGTAAATTCCTAAACTCAGAATCATCAAATCAAAATGTATGTGCAAATTAATTAGTTGAGTATTACTAAATAGAAAAAATAATGGTTTCCAAAGATGTTTAGATCTATCAGTGTATATGAGGGTGAAAGATTAAGTTTACATGACTGGACATTTAACTTCAAAAAACTTTTTCGAATGCCGTTTAAAGCATTTATTTTGTATTGTGGTAAGATAGTCATGGCTACCCAGGTGGTGCTGGTGGTAAAGAATCTCCCTGCCAGTGTAGGAGACGTAAGGGATGCAGGTTTGATCCCTGGGTCAGGAAGATTCCCTGGAGGAGGACATGGTAACCCACTCCAGCATTCTTGCCTGGAGATTCCCCATGGACAGAGGAGCCTGGTGGGCTACAGTCCATAAGGTCACAAAGAGTCGGACATGACTGAAGTACCTTAGCATGCATGTACAAGATAGTCATAGCTGGGATGCCATCTTGATTTATTATGTTGATACACCACCCTCAAGTTTTTGCAAAACCATTAAATTGGATTTAACCTACTTGCCCTGAGGTAGGAGTTTTTAGTGACTTAACGCTGATGGAGACTCTTTGGGAATAAGATAGATCATCATTATTATAGACAAAGACCAATATACTGTCAGCATGCAGTACCGATGGTGCCCGCGGTACTGAATTCTGGTGTATCAGAGTGTGAGTTTGTGTTCTGTCACATGACTGGGTAGAAAGAGGCAGAAGGCCGGTGTTAATGATTTTGGTACTGGTCCATTCTGCCCCTAATTTTTTTTTTTTTTAATCTCATCTGAGTCTTGATTTACAGATCTGTAAAAATCAAGGAGTTTCGTAAATTGGGGAAGAAACCCTCTCTCCCTCACTGTTCCCATCACACTCTAGAAATGTTGCTTAAACCTTAAACCCAGTTTGAAAGGTATGGTTTAACTGTGTGCCTGGCAGCATTTCTTTCTCTCCATCTCCTCTGTATCGTGCTCTGCTGGAAACCACTATTACTTCTTGCTTCAACAGGTACCCTGGTCTACCTAACAGATTTCCCCACTTCTGCCTTTTCACCCCTCTAATCCATTTTCCACCCAGCCCTCAGATACAAAGAGGTAGTTCTTATGAAATATTGAGCAGATAAAAATATTAATAAAATATGTATAAGACAAAAACAACAGTGTTGTGATGGACACCCACGAACCTGCCACCTGGCTTTAGGAAAAAGAACCTTACTATCTCTTGTGATTCCATCCTTTTTCCTCTCTCAGCGGTAACTAGTGTCTTGAATTATGAATTTATCACATCCTTAGCTTATTTCATAGTTTTGCCATAATTTATGTCTTACTAGGCATCTTTGCTTCTGTAGTGTTCTTTTGGGACACAATATTCAAGAGGTTTCTGAAGCATGTGCCCAGGATTGGCCTTGCCAGGTCATCTGGCACGTACCTGGGACTTCGCTAAACAAGGATGCACTGCTTTCCAAAGTTAATACTCCGTCAGCAGTGAAGGTTCTGCTTGTTCTCATCCTTGGCCATACTTGGTTTTATCTGATCCCTCCTTAGTCCTTTGTACATGGTGGCTTCCTCTCCCTAGAATGTCCTTTCCCCATCTATTCCAGAACTTGCTGCTGCTTGCATCTTTCCACTCTCAGTTTAAATGTCACCTTCTCAGAACATTTCTCTGCACATAAGCCCCTCTTGCCCCCAGACTATAAGGGCAGGAACCTGTGTCTTCTTGGTTCATCATTGTGTTTTTAAAAAGCACATTGATTTTCTGGAAGGTGCTCAATAAATAGTTGAAATGAGAGTAAGCAATGGTATGAATCAAATCCTTTCTGGTCTGAAGTCTTCTGTGTCAAATGATGTAAAGATTTGAGAAAGCTCAAGAGAACCCACTCTGTTTGGCTCTGGCTTCAAGGCAGCTTTGTGATGAAGATGGTTTCAGAAGACCTCCTCTGAAGGGATGTGGATGCTCAGCTACTCTGGTGGAACATTTCCACCAGCAGACATGAAAAATGTCTGTGTGCAATAAATGAATAAATGGAGCGTAAATAAATGAACAAGCAGAGCATACATAAATAGGGCATGCATAAACAGGAGTTATAGACATGCTTGTCTCCCAAATAAGAAAGTAGGTGAAGGTGCTCTTGAGGTGCAGAATTAACCGATATTCTAGCAGCCCTGAGTGGGACTGAAAAGTAAGTGATCCCAGATGGGAGACCTGGGGAGGTTTTAGTCCAGAGCTCAAATTCCCAGGGTGGACATTCGAATTTGCCTGTGGATGTTTGTGGGGTTTTGCCTGTGCTCATGGGAGTTGGTTTCTTTCAGTCCTTAGGGGTGGCCCATTTTCTTTGAGCTCAGCCTGGTGAAAGCTGGGCGGTGCAGCCTCAGTACTGGGCAGACTGGGTCGGGGTGGCAGGTCACTCTTGAAGATTAACACAGAAACATCCCTAAATAATGTTTTAGTATCCATAAATAATGAAATCCATCACATGGAGTCATTTACAGCCTGCAAAGCACTTTCTCATACATAATCTGATTGCCTAGAAATGGGAGGGAATTGACTTGTATTCAAGATTCCTGTGAAATCCCAGCAACAGGGATGCCATGCAGGGAGGTGATCATAAGCTCCGGCTGGAATCTCCGTTACTCATTGACCAGCTCTGTCAATTTGGATATGTCACTTAGGCTCTCTGAACCTCGATTTCCTCATCTGTAAAATGGGAACATCAATACTTCTCTAAGTTTCCAGTGAGGGAAGTGATATGATAATGATAAAACACTTGGCACAGTATCTGGCACATGGGAAGTGCTTCAATTTCTTTTTCCTCTAAAGAGTTATCTTTAATTTATATATGATGGAGCAAGAGATACCCAAAGGAGATTGACGTGCTGGAGTATGTAGTTGAAACTGGGCCCAGAATGCAGATCTAGGCACTTTCTGGCCAGTATTTTTGGGACACACTTCTCTCTCAGAACAGCTCAGATATCTTAAGCCTCTCTTAATTAAGCTCTTTCTATGAAAGAGCTACTCTTATTTTTTTTTTTTAAGGTTTTGCAAGTCTGTTTTGCTTCAATACATTCTTAGTCATTTATGATTTAAAATGGGAGGATTAAGACTGAACAATTGGCAGCAGCCTGTAGATACAAATGCCTTTGAGGACTGCTAAAAAGGAAGCAGGAAGTAGAAGAGGGTAAGTAAAACTGTCCGAGCATCAGCCTCCAGACTGCAGGTCCCTGGAAGAAAGAGCTCCAAGGGGCTCTCTGTGCCCCTTGCTTGTGTGCTGACATGTGAGGACCTCTCTAAGTCTGTGGCCAAGAGGAAATGCCTCTTTGAGAGAAGTCAGCTTAGTGTGAAAAGGATGGGCAGGCTGACTTGGGATAATTAGTGGCCCAGTGAGGCAGAAAAAGCTCCTCCAAGCCTCCTTGTTGCCCACTGGCTGATCCCCACCGTTGTTGCAACTCTGACCCTTTTCCTGACATCTTTCCAGAACAGTGTTTCTTAATGTGGCCTCCCATAGATAGAGCACTCCTGAACAAGGATGGGAAAAAACTGACATCTTTTGTTTCTACTAACCCCTACTTGAACTTTAGCATTTCCCTGAATTATGAGTGAAGGTAACGGACCACAGTGATTGCATTAACAATACCTGTGCCTTTAGCACCAATAAAAATCCCAGATGTTTTCATATCATGTTAATGGTCATGGAAGTCATCTTGAAAGATCATTAATGCTCATCATTGTTTAGAAATCATGGCACTTAGTAGATTTACTTCTGGATCTTTGTATATCATATTTCAATTGATATTACCATATAAACCAAGCTATATAAATTATAGCTTATATATAACATAATATTTATAATTGTATGCTAAAAACTATAGCTTATATGCTGTGTATTATTAATTATATAATCTATATGTGTAGCGTGTACTTATATGTAAAGACAAATTGCTACATCAGATTTTTAAAATATTTTAATAACTATTTTAACATAACTGGCTTCCTTTATAATCTGATATATTTTGTTTTGCTTCCCTTGTGGCTCAGCTGGTAGAGAATTTGCTTGCAGTGTGGGAGACCTGGGTTCTATCCCTGGGTTGGGAAGATCCCCTAGAGAAGGGAAAGGCCACCCACTCCAGTATTCTGACCTGGAGAATTCATATTTTGTTTTACTCATTGTATTATGAGAAGGGGTTCATGCTGCTGCTGCTGCTAAATCGCTTCAGTCGTGTCCAACTCTGTGAGACCCCAGAGACGGCAGCCCACCAAGCTCCCCCATCCCTGGGATTCTCCAAGCAAGAACACTGGAGTGGGTTGCCATTTCCTTAATGCCCGTAGGGAGGGTGAGGCACAGAACAGATGAAGACTGATGCTTGTTCTGAAGGGAGGATAGAGGAGAGGGAGGAAGAGGAGGATCTGCCCTGGATATTTTAGTTGTTGTCTGTCTTTAGAAGTCTGTGAATTTAGTAGAGTTGGTGGTTTGGAGGTGGCTTTGGCTTTTCTTAACCACACTGTTGAGTATTTATTTTTCAAACTTTCCTTTTCACCAAGAGAAGCATTTTGCTGTTCAGAGACTTGTCCCCCTACCCTCAGCATTTTGTGAAGTGTCATCTTCTCTGATTCCCTGAGGACAGGGTGGAAAGGAGAGTCCCCAGAGGTGAATTGGAGCTTCCTGTGTTTCTGAGGTCCCTCCTCTTCACCGGCATTCACTTCACACACATACACAAGCATGCTTTCGGCTTCCCTCCCTCTTCCCTTCACTGCATGATGAATGCCTTCTCCCCAGCCCTCCTCCCGATGCAAGTTTGAAGAGAGGAGGAAAGCAAAACCAGGCCATTGCCAGGCGCCAGCGAGAACATATTAGGAAACTGCCATGTGTCTTCATCTGTTCGCTTGGAAAGGGCCCGGGCATAGAAGTTCCTTTTTCTCCCAGGCAGCATGGCTTAGAACAGAGCTTCCCAAAGCCACCTGTTCATGTGTTCCCTCTGTGACTTTTGCCACATCTAGGGACCTGCCCTGCTGCTGAGAGGCAATTCTGGGTCGTAAGCCTGCTTTCAGGACCTTGCCTGGGTTCCTGCCCCAGTTCTGCCACTTGGCAGCTGTGTGTCTCTCTAAATCTTGGTGTCAGTGTCCTTATCTGTAAAGTGAGAATTGAGATAGTTTGTTCCTTACAAGGTTGTTAGAAAAATTTTAAAAGTTAATACTAAAGTTCGTGAGAACCATTCTTCAAATCCAGATCTGTCTGGTCTGAAAAACTAGGACAAGTTCCTTACTCTTACTGATGGCTATTGCTTCACCTGGACAGTGATACTTGTCTCAAAAAATAGTTACAGGATTTAACCAAGAGGGACTCTGTGAGGTTTATGGAGTTTTGTGAGGATTAAATGAGATCATAACATTAATAAGCTTAGAAAAGTGGCTGCCACATATTAAATTAAATTCTTCCATATAAATGCTAATTACCACACCTGACTAATAAAGGTATTTAATAAATGTTAACTTTGGTTGTTGTCATTAAGCCTCTAGGCTCAGTACTCTTTATTCATTCTCATTATTGAGCGCATGTCTTTAATGTTATCTGGTAATGGCTACTCCTTGGAGCTAAACATCTAATTGCACTGGGAAGACTTTTTACTGATGATGCCTAATAAAAGGGGAACCTCTTTTTAATCTATTGACTCTTCCACTGCACAATTAGTTCGCTTTCAATTTTTGTTTTCTGCCACAGTTGGTAGTCTGTGAAAAGAGGCCTGCCTGTTTTGTTTCTTAAAGACCGAATATTTTTTCTTGGCTTGGTGGTATTCACACCTACCTACTTAGAATTTAAAGGAAAAAAAAAAATGGGATTTTAGAAAATCATTTTAATATCCTCCATGTGAAAAGGGAAAAATTCACTGTAAGACATCTAGTTTAGACTATTATGAAATATTATGTCTGAGAAATGTAATGTGTTCATCTAAAAAATTTAAAGGCATATTACCTTCACTTTAACGGAAATATCAGCAGTGCTTTTTAATTAGGTTTCTTTTAACTCCCCACATTTTTAGGCTAAGAAAAGGTCAAGACAGTTTCTGAAGAAAGATCTAAGTTTTAATTTTTCTCACTTTATAATCACATTCTTTTTTTACTTCTCAATAGCTGACATTCTAAAAATAATCTTGTTTTGGCTCATAGGCTTCCTCTATCTGGCCTAGAATGATTTTTTTTGGAGGGGGGAGATGTTATCACTGCATTTGGTTTCCAGTGATAATCTAGGTGGACTTAGAAGAATTCCCCCAGCAAAACCTTGTGAGGTCAGCCAGGGCAAATGTTTAACATTTCGGCAACTTATCTCCTTGTTTGTTTAGCATTTCTTAGCCTTTGAAGCTTCCCATAAATAGTCATGAAGTTATCACAGAGGGAATCAGCTAAGATGAATTGATGTTATTCCCAAATGCAAGTCCCGTGCCAGGAGCTGGCTGGTGCTTCAATAAGATGGCGGTGGAAGCAATCTTGCCTGCCCCTCTTCATGGCCTAATAAACTACACCATTATTGGTTCTCTTGTTGGCTAGGCCTATCGGACCTTCAATAAGCCTATTGGATTTTTATTTCATCCTGGTGGTTTGGAGTATGAGGTAGTAAACAGAAACCTGTATCTCCAAACTACAGAGGTAATTTGCCAGTTATATGGATGCTTGTTGGGGGATAATAAGTGCCTCCAAAGTACAACCCCTAATACATGCACACTCCTCAGTGCTACCATCACTTGCAAGGAATTCAGAATAGAAAAATATACCAGGCTCAATGAACTGGATAATTGTCCCAAGTACCTCTTTTGCTTTAACGACAGAGGCAGACTGTTGTGAAATATGGTGGTTACATTGCTCCTCATTGAAAGTCCTGCGGGTGGCACCATGTCAGCTCCAGAAAGTGAGGAGATTGGAGCTCCAGGTGGAAGATAAAGCATGAAAAAGGCCTTTGTGAGCATCTGCCCTTTTCCCCTGATCCCTTACCCCCTCTTCTAGTCTGCATGGGTACAGTATGGACTTGCATCTGTGAGCCAATCCTTCAGACTCAGTGGCTGACTTGAAATTGAGCAATTGAAAGGAAGGAAAGGTTTCTGCATTGGGAGATTGGGTGATGCTGAATACCGAAAGCCAGGAGGAGGAAGAGAAGAGAGGGAAGGAAAGGAGGAGGGATTCAGGTAAGACAGGGTTGAATGGCCCAGAGGACATTCTGATAGACACATTCTGGAGGCTTATCCTGGATTCGGGCTCAAGAATATGGTTGGGGCTTCAGATAAAGACATTGTTAGTCGGACTTCCCTGGTGGTTCCATGTTTAAGCATTCTCCTGCCAATGCAGAGGACACAGGTTTGATCCCTGGGCTGGGAAGATTTCATGTGCCACAGGGCAACTAAGCCCACATGCCACAACTACTTAAGCCCTCTTACCTTAGAGCCCATGCTCTGCAACAGGAGAAACCACCACAATTAGAAACCCATGCACTGCAACTGGAGAGAGTAGACGCTGCTCACTTCAACTAGAGAAAGCCTGTGAATAGCAGCGAAAACCCAGTGCAGCCAAAAATAAATACATTAACAAAATTTTAAATAGATATTGTGAGTCATTTGTGTTTAGGAAGTTGAGGGTAGGTAGTTAAAACCATGGAAGCAATATGACCAGGAAAAAGTATGTGTGTCTGTTAGTCATTCAGTCGTGTCCAACTCTTTGCAACCCCATGGGCTGTAGCCTGCCAGATTCCTCTGTCCATAGAATTCTCCAGGCAAGAATACTAGAGCAGGTTGTCATTTTCTTCTCCAGGGGATCTTCCTGACCCTGGCATTGAACCTGGGTCTCCGAATTGTAGGCAGATTTTTTATCATCTGAGCCACCAGGGAAGCCCAGGAAAAGGTATAGACACTGTTCTGTAAGGTAAGAAAAGTGTGTTATTGGTGAAGAATTGTATGTGCCTGCAGGTAACACAGACCCCCCTAAAAAAACAAAAGTTAGCTTAAATGCAGTAGGAGTTTTATTTTTAATACATAATAAGGAACACCGAGCAAGTGCAATCGAGGATGGGTTGCCAGCTCAGTGCTGTCACCTGAGACCCTTCTGTTCCGGCTCATCCAATCTTTAGCACGTTCTCTTGTCCTCAAGAGAACACTGTGGCTTTTCTTGCCCCTCTCCCCCCACCCTGTCCCATATCCCCACCCTATACATTCAGTATATTTCAGGCAGGAAGAAAGGAGAGAAAAGGAGGAAAAGCGTTGTTTCAGTTGGATTATCTTCCTTTCATGGATGGTCCACCCATGCCATCTCATTGGCCCCAACGTGGTCACATGACCATCCCTACCTGCAAGGGAAGTTAGGAAATGTAGTTGTTGAACTAGATTCATTGGCATCCTGACTGTCATATTGGTGTTCTGTCAGCAGGGCACAAGGGCCGCAGGAAAGTTTAAATCAATGAATTAAACATTGAGCAATATTTATTGAATGCTGACTGTATGAAATATGTAGGAATTCTTCAAGTGGCTTTCTTCTCTTTACAACCTTCTTCCAGTTGGATCAGGTCCCACCCTGGGAAAAATTGTGTGGTCCAGGGCCAGCCTGTTGCTTAACTTCCACTATTGCATTTGGTCTTCACCTGAAACCCTCTGAGACTGGCACTGTTATATCCATTCTACAGTGAAGAAACTGAGGCACAGAAAGGTTACGTTATTTGCCTGGTGTCCCACAGCTACTGACCCTATTTTCAGTGCTCTCTGCTACTGTTTTGCCCCCGTTTACGCAACCCAGATCCTACCTTCTGCCAAAT
This sequence comes from Bos grunniens, assembly GCF_055505025.1. Classification (NCBI taxonomy): domain Eukaryota; kingdom Metazoa; phylum Chordata; class Mammalia; order Artiodactyla; family Bovidae; genus Bos; species Bos grunniens. Next base: position 37,399,056 of record NC_141186.1, read on the forward strand.
CCCTTAACTTTTGGTGCCCAGTTCTCTTATATCTGTTCATTTCATAAGTTAAATTCCTCACTACTGAAAGGTAAAGTACTTGCTTACCTCTAAAAAAATTACCTAGAATTTACGTTTCTTATAAGAACTTGCATTTTAATAGACTCATTTTGTATGAGAAAGTGACAAATCCAGAAGAATGCATCCTCTAGAGTTTTCACCTGCATGGAAGTGGGAAGTATTTGAGGGGATGTTGTTAGAGGCATTTCAGTGATGGAAAGCTGACCCTGTTGGCAAGATTGGGACAGGTGTGTTCATGTTTCAACACCTAATCTGTTTGGGGAAGATAGAGTGAAAGAGAAGGAAATAAATAAGTGTGGACATTTTGCCTGTCATTCTACTCATGGTGGTGCCTAGCACAGTGTGATCAGAGCAGGAAGTACACGAATCTTTTGGTTCTTGTTGATTCAGCTTCCCGGTGCCTCTGGTGGTGTGGGCTTTTTGCCACATCGAGGGGGATGTTAATATTTTAAAGATACATATTTTTAATTCACTGTGGGTCTTTGGTGCAAGCTCGTGACTCTGGCACTCATATGAAGCAGCAGTGCCTTTTGTAAATACTAGAGGAAAGCTGGTGGGATGGATATATCAGGAGAAATGGTTATCACTTTCCAAGATGGCACCTCTTTCAAGTATGTTGTGAAGAGTTATCTTACTCTTGTCAACTTAAAGAAAATGCACAACGTGAGTGTTGTGAGTCAGGTTTTATTTGGGGCAAAATGAGGACTATCACTGGGGCAGGGAAAGGAGGCAGCATTTCACATAGCTCTGAGAAATTGCTCCCAAGAGATAGGAGGAAGGTCAGTATATATGTGATTTTGGTGAAGTGGGAGTACGTGTAGTCCAGCACACATTTTTTGCAGAAAGTTTCTGCTAGTCTCATGAAGGTTACCTCTAACCATGAGGAGCAGATATCACCATGAAGGATCTTAGTGCTTTTTTAAATATGAGGAGATACAAGAATTGGGCTCATAAGATCAGCTCCTGAAAATATCTAATTATCTGAAGACCTGTTTTGCCAGTTTTTCCCAGAGCACAGAGTGCCTCGTTTCTGTTCTCACTCTGAACTCCTTTCAGGACGGTGTTCAGAATCAGCAACTGCAGAAGCAACATGATATAATCCTTGTAGAGGTAGATGGCATCTGCCAATGGCAAGTGCCAATTTGTGGTTGACAGTCTTCTGAAGTTGACAGTCAACAGAAGCTGTCTTCTGCATTGTGTATTTAGCAGCATCCCTGATCTCTACCAGTCAGATGCTGTGACAACCCAAAGTGTCTTTGGACGTCACCACATGTGCCCTGGAGGCAAATCACCCTGGTTGAGAACCACTATTTTTCTTGATCTGACCTTGTATACTAACTCAAAACCTAAACCCTGCCTGAGATGTAACTCCAGTCCATATTTTTCTAACTTTATTGAGATATAATTGATACAGACCATTTCCAGTCCATATTTATGGAATCCTGTAAAACTGACAGGGATGGGATATTCGGGGCTTAGAAAACTACCATGCCTCTACATTGGGTAGAGACAATTAGAATCTGCCTAATTGTAACATGCCATTAAATCATCTCTCCATTAAATATTGAGTGCCTGCAACATACAAGGCAGTGCACTAAGGCCATGTACAGCACGGCAAAGCATACATGTAGTTCCTGCCTCATAAAGCTTCTACTCTACTTCTTCACACTCACGGAGCATGAAGCATCCGATTACAGATTTTATTTAATTGTAGCAAGTACTCTACAGGGAAGGAGTTGAGCTGCTCAAGCATCAAGGACTGAAGAAAACGATATTTAGCCATTTAATCTGGAAGATAACCAAGTGATAGGCAAGTGAAGGGGGAACAGTATCCTGGGCAGAGGTAACTGCATGTGCAAAGGTCCTGAGGCAGGAAGGAATGTCACATATTTGGACTGAACACCAGGACAGCAGATGTACAGAAAATAAGGCAGAGAATGGAAGAGATGAATGAAAGGCAAAGAAGAATGTCTGCACCAGATCGTCTTGGAAATTGAGGAGTTTATCTTAAGATTAATGGGAAGCCGTTGAATGATTTTACACAGAGCAGTTAAGATTCAATTTGTGCTTTAAAAGATCAGCCTGTCTCTGTGTAGGTCCAAGAATCACAGGTTTCTCTCCAGACTATAAGGGATTGATCTCTTTCCCTGCTGGGCAACTCTGATGGAGCCTTTTGAGGTTACCATGACCATTGGTGCCAGCACCCATCCTCCAACCACCCCAGTATGGAAGCTTTTAAAATTTTAAATAAAAGAAGCCATTTCTGTTCGTGTTCTCCCTTTGTTGTCCTTCTTTAAACCGTGATTGAAGCTAGGCTCACATATCTGAAAACCCCAGAGAAGAAAATCATTTCCATAGCAGCTGTAACCATGGGAAACCTTCAAAATAGCTCCCGTTCCTATATTCCGCTCCGCTCTATTTATTGGTTGGCCGAAAATGAGGACTCGCATTTTGGTGGTGTTCTTTTTGTCAAAATCCATGAAGATGAGAGTCTTCTTTTCACTTCCACATGCACCTTATGATAGCTTGAGAATCGAAAGATGGCCTATTGAGGGTGAGGAAGAAAATATGAGGCCATTAGGACGCCTTCATTTGTTCATAAGTTAAAAACACTCAAGGGGAATGTTGATTTAGATAATGAGGTCTCCGGTTTCTCTTCCTCTTGCTTGTTTCCTCCCAGGAAGTACGATAGCACCAAGTACATCTTCCCTGAGAGCTATCAGGAGCAAATCTCTCTTTTTTTTCTTTTCTTTTTGAGACACTTGAAAGTGGTTTCATCAGTTTCCTTTCCATTATATCCTCACGGGCTTTTGGTAACAAGCCATCTCTTTGTCACTCCAGAGAGATGCTCGAAATTCTTCCAGAAACACTTGATTCCCCTTTGGAGAGTTTCTGTCATAAAAGTCAGGGCTTGTTTTGGGCTGAATCTCTGGTATGGTACCTCTTTTTTTAAGGGGTGGGCACAGGGTAGACATGGGCAGGTCATTTCTCTTGATGAGCTGATTTTAGGGAAATGAAGACATGACAGTGAATCAGAAGTTATTGCTGTAAAGGTTAATAAGGAGACTGAAACATCCAAGTTTAGTGTTTGCTTTTGGACTTTGGCCAGGCCACTGGGAGAGGCTCAGGAGGAGAGCTGAGAGAGGAAATATGAAGTTCAGGCAAGTTCGTTATATGCACTCTCATTTCCAAAATGTTTGAAAACCATGTCGAGAAATGCATAAGTTAAACCAGCTGCTGGCAGCTTTTGTTTTCATAGCACTCCAGGGTCACCACAGATAACAGGGCAAGTTCTCCAGGTTCTCAGCATGTATGAGGGAAGGCTGGGGAGGTTTCCTTTATGCAGCACTCTTACTGTAACAGGGTGGCATCCTTTTACCTCCAGAACTCACTGCATGAAAAGAACTCATGACTCTTGTTGGGCTGGACTTAGCATCTCTTATTGAACTTTGAGGTTTTTGTTTTCAAACAAGGTACTCAGGCTCTGGCAATCAGTTAGTTAGAATCATGACACAGGAATTTAAGAGGTTTACCCTGGTTCAAGAGCTTGGCCTGGCCTTCTGAAGTTTTCCCGTTGACGTTCATGGGCTTGATTAGAGTTCAGTTGTAAAAATTAAATACAACGATCTATGCAGCTTGCCTGGCATATGCTCCATAAATGTCAGTTCTTGTCTCTTATTAAACTTTTATAAGGGCAGTCTTAAGAGAATACAATTGGATATGTTTGACCGAATCACATTGGGGCTGAGCATGTTGAGATAACGTCAACGGCCAAAGCGAGTGGTGTATCATCCCATCAGAGGCCTGGAATGGTAACCATGCCTTGAGTCTCTTGCTTGAGGTCAAGACTGGCTAGCCTGAAAGCAATCTTCTCAAAATGGTCTCCAGAGCGAAGAGCTTGACAGCTTGCCCTGCTAGCAGTTGGTGGTCTCTTTCAGGCCAGCGGGGTTGGTTGGTCATCACCAAAGATGCGAGTGCCCATGCTTATAAAACTTACTACCCAAAGCTGCCTATTAACATGTTTTTCCAGTTGAGAAGTCATTAATCATTAAATAGGAAGTGCCTCTGTGTCCTTTAGCCTATGTTTTGGCTCACTGAAAATTTTTTCAGTATGCATCCATCTTTCAAGAGTACTTTGAGAAATTCCTAGATGCAAGACTTTTCTTCAAAGACCCTATTGCTCAATTCTAAGATTCGTTTATTTGTTTATTTTTGGCTGTGCTGTCTTCGTTGCTGTGCAGACTTTCTCTAGTTGTGGCGAATGGGGATTGCTCTCTAGGTGTGGTCGTGGGCCTCTCATTGTGGTGGCTTCTCTTGTTGCAGAGCATGGGCTCTAGGCACGTGGGCTTCAGTAGGTGCGGCGCTTGGGCTCCAGAGGACAGGCTCAGTAGTTGTGGCGCACAGACCTAGTTGCTCCAAGCAGATGGGATCCTGCGGGACCAGGAATCACATCCATGTCCCCCTTCACTGTCAGGCAGATTCTTAATCACTAGACCACCAGGGAAGTGTGTGTTCTGTTGCTCGGTCATGTCTGACTGTGACCCCATAGACTGCGGCCCACTAGGCTCCTCTGTCCATGGAATTTTCCAAGGCAAATGGAGTGGGTTGCCATTTCTTTATAGAGGGAATCTTCCTGGCCCCCACTGGGGGGGGCCCTCTTCTGCATTGCCAGGTGGATTCTTTACCACTGAGCCACCAGTGAAGCTCCTGCTCAATTCTTGATAAGCAAATCTTACATAAATCCCAGAGTAAATCACCTTTCCTTTCTTTGTCCTTTAGAACCTTAGACCTAGGAAGCCTCTTGGAGACTACCTGGAATATCTGGTTGAGAACACTGATTGGCAGGGCGAGAAAGTTCAGTATTATAAGCAAATGTTTTTGCTGGCAGATAAAAGATCAGAATCTGAATCTAATGTGGTGGTTTCCAAAGTAAGGTCTATAAATATTGTGAACATTAAAAAATGATCTTCTAGTATTTATTTAAAAATTACAAGTTACAGATATAAAACTTCTACTTTGCAGTGGACAGTTCGTAACTGATAATCATGTCAGTTGCTTAAGGGTGTTGCTTAACTTGTTCTTGCTCTCAAACTAAGCCCTGCTCTCTGGAGATTGGCAGATGGGGGTAGGAAGGGTGTGAGGATGAGGAGGCTGTGTGAGACCTTCCTCCTTTTAAAGTCTGTCTTTAACAAGAAATGATTTTATGCTAAAGACATCTGATTCTAGGAATCAGAAGATTGGTGTTTTAAATCTCTCTGTGGATGTTATTTGGGCGGGGTGGGGGGACGGTTTTGAATTTAGACAGAACAGGATGCGCTTCCTGACACTTCTAACACCTAAATTTGTGACCAAATCCTACAACTTGTCAGGTTCCCATTTCCCCCTCAGCATGATGAAGTGCATAATGTTTCTTTCATGAGATTATTTTGAATATTAAATGATATATATTATATATGGAAAGCCTTGACCACAGTGTCTGGCAATAGCTAAATATTATTATTAGCATTAAGATCAGCGGCAGCTTTCTACTCTTGAACTTGAGTCCATGCTAACAGAGAAGGTCCTTCAACTTCCCTGTAATATGAACACATTATTGAAAATATCTGACTTAACTTATTTTCCTTTTTGCTAATCTCTTCACCTGAGTGAATCAGACTACTATTACCAGTAGGAAAAGATGTGTGTTAGTTGGGTATTCCTTTTTTTTTTTACTTCTGAAGACTCCTGTGACCACATTCAGTTGAATCTTCTGATTTTAGGCTATTTATTTACCAGCATCCTGATAAACTAAGCATATGAACATATTTTGTTTCCAGCCCTTTCACTTATCCTTGAGAATCTGAGTCCCACAGCAGGGACACAAAGGTTCTATTTAAAACTTTGTGACGATGAAAAGAACAAGAACTCTTGCAGGAACAGGGCCGAGATGCAAAAGAGCTTGCCCTTTCTCACACATGGAACTAATTGTGACATTCATCCCAGGGCCCAAGTCCTGCATGAGGACCCCAGAGCCCATGTTGTAAAGATGTTTTGGAATCCCACCTCTGTCATTGCCCAGTTGGAGGGGCTGTAATATCAGCTTGGAACTATGCAAAAATAATAAAGTTGAACATTCTTTCAGAAAGATGACCCATATGTTTAATATATCACAGTATGTGGACCAAAGTTAGGTTCTATTACAGGCCACATAAAAGCTTCACGTAGGTGGTTTGTCTCTGTCTTTTTTCTTCACTCTTTTCTCAGAATGTGAATTTACTAAGCTAGCTTCCCTGTATGGCGCTGTTCTCTCATTCTGTGACCCACAAAATGAGGGAGATTTGAATCCTGCATTCACCCTTCTGAGTTCTGGGATATGCTTTCATGAGCATCATCTCCTCGGACCAAAAGGGCCATTAATCATAATACTGGAGCTAACAGAACTCTGTGGTTTTCTACCCTTCTCTGAAAACCCCTTAAATCACATTTTTATTTTTGATTGGCTAGTTCTCAATAAATGGATTTTATATAAATTCCTATGGTTTTTTATAACTAGTCTTCAATAGTATTTAATTATTAAGTATTTATTATTAAGTGAAGTGCCATTAAAACCAGTACAGGTGAAAATGTCACTGTATTTCTGTCCACAAATAAGAATTTATATTTGAATGGCTCTTAACAGTTTGTCAAAACCCTTTTGAATAGATTATTTCATGGGATTATTTCCTTGCTTTTGTTTTTTTATGATCACCATTTTCAGGTGATGGCTCAGAGGGTTGAAGTGGTTTGTTCCACATAGCTGGTGGGTGATGGAGCCATGATGAGAGTCCATTTCTTCCTCTGACACCAGAGTCCTTGCTTCTGCCCCAAGTGGCCTCCCTGTAGCCTTGTTGAAGTTTATATTGACCAAGGCACCAACATGGGAGAATCAAGCATTTTTCGAGCACCTTCCATAGCCTTGTTCTGTATACATGACTTAAACTTCTCTACAATCCTCTGAAGTAAGTAGGAGGTTTTACAGATGAGAAAATAGCCTTAGAGAGGTCCAGTGTCTGGCACAAAGTCCAAAGTTATTAATTTGTAAATTTTAGATTTATTTCTGTGACCTGTGGTCCAGGCTGACTTTCTATAGAACAGTTAAAAACTGTGGGCTGCACACAGTGCCTGCTAAGGAAGGCAAGTCAGTGAAACATTTAGAACAATTGCAAGTGAATTTGTTAAAGTTGGAGCTTCTACAAAGATAATCTGCAAATATTTGAAAAATAGGCACATCCATTGACATTCAGTGGCCAAAGTAGCAGAATACGGTGGCCCATCTTGGTCCCAGGTAACTTGTTTTGTTTTTTCTTTGCTTGAGCAGAGGATTGCACTTTCTCTTAGAACCAGGGAATAGGAAAAGGGTTCAAAGATAAAAGCTTGGTGGGGGTGAGCTGTGCTGTGCTGTGAGGTGAGCTGTGCTGTGCTGTGCTGGGCTTCATGTCACCTCTTCCACTCAGCCCTGATGGCATTAGGTTATTCTGTTCCACTGTAGGAAGAGGATGGAATTTAGATCCTCTGCTGCTAAGTCACTTCAGTCGTCTCCGACTCTGTGCGACCCCATAGACGGCAGCCCACCAGGCTCCCCCGTCCCTGGGATTCTCCAGGCAAGAACACTGGAGTGGGTTGCCATTTCCTTCTCCAATGCGTGAAAGTGAAAAGTGAAAATGAAGTCGCTCAGTCGTGTCCGACTCTTAGCGACCTCATGGACTGCAGCCCACCAGGCTCCTCTGTCCATGGGATTTTCCAGGCAAAAGTACTGGAGTGGTGTGCCATTGCCTTCTCTGAGTTAGCTATTACAATAGTGGTGTGTAACAAATAACCCCTGAATCTCAGTGGCATGCAACACTAAGCATTTTTTCTCTATTTGTGTATTTTCTGGGTTTGCTGGAGTGGCTCTGCCCCTCCTTTCATCCTCTTCCTGGGAGCAGTGACCAACCCTGAAATATATATATATATTCAGATTCTTTTCCCTTACCAGCTATGCCAAAATGTTGAGTATAGTGCCTTGTGCTATACAGCAGGTCCTTGTTGGTAATCTGTTTTATGTACAATTGTGTATCTGTTAATCCCATGCTCCTAATTTATCTGTCCCCCTTTCTCCTTAGGTAGCGGTAAGTTTGTTTTCTATGTCTGTGAGTCTATTTCTGTTTTTTAAATAAGTTGTACTGATATCATTTTTTTTAATATTCTACATATAAATGACAGTATATTAATATGATTTGTCTTTCTCTGACTTTAAGCTTTTCACCATTGAGTATGGTGTTAGCTGTGGATTAGTTACATATGGCCTTTATTATATTTAGGTATGTTCCCTCCTTGGGCTACTTTCTGGAGAGTTCTTATAATAAATGGATGCTGATTTATCAAAAGATTTTTTTCTGCATCTGTTGAGATGATCACGTGGTTTTTATTCTTCAGTTTGTTACTGTGTATCATACCGATTGTCTTGCCCTGCGCTTAATTGCTCAGTCATACCCGACTCTTTGTGACCCGTGAACTGTAGCCCACCAGGCGCCTCTGTCCATGGGGATTCCCCAGGCAAGAATACTGGAGTGGGTTGCCATGCCCTCCTCCAGAGGATCTTCTCAACCCAGGAGTCGGACCCGGGTTTCCCACATTGCAGGCGGACTCTTTACCATCTATTGGGAAAATACCTGCAAATCCTTGCATCCTTGGGATAAATCCCACTTGATCATGATGTGTGATCCTTTTAATGTATTGTTGGATTCATTTTGCTAGTATTTTTTGAGGATTTTTGCATCTATGTTCATCAATCATGCTGCTGTTGCTGCTGCTGCTGCTAAGTCTCTTTAGTCGTGTTCAACTCTGTGCAACTCTGTTCGACTCTGCCTCCCACCAGGCTCTTCTGTCCCTGGGATTCTCCAGGAAAGAATACTGGAGTGGGTTGCCATTTTCTTCTCCAACGCATGCATGCATGCTAAGTTGCTTCAGTCATGTCCGACTCTGTGCGACCCTATGGACAGCAGCCCACCAGGCTCCTCTATCCACAGGATTCTCTAGACAAGAATACCGGAGTGGGTCATCAATGATACTGGCCTGTAATTTTCTTTTTATGTGGTATCTTTGTCTGGTTTTGGTATCTGGGTGGTGGTGGACTCATAGAATGAGACAGGAAGTATTCCTTTCTCCACAGATTTTTGGAATAGTTTCAGAAGGATAGGTGTTAGCTCTTCTCTAAACATTTGGTAGAATTCTTTGGTAGAATTTTTACTTTTTAAAAAAAAAGTGATTCCTGTTTTAAGAAACCACAGTGATATTAAACACAGATATCCCGTTTTCTGAAAGTCCTCTTTATGCTGCTTTGCTTTTACCAAAGACCTTCCTTAGTGTCTGTTTTCCCTAACCGAAAGAAATCTAAAGAGAAGTCTTTTGCATTTGTGAAAAAGAGAATTGCTCCTTCACTTTACACTGTTTCAGCTTATGAAAGGTTTCATAGGAATGTTCTACTTTCAGATAGCTGGGCAAACCTGTAGTAGTTTTTATAAGTGTCTTTAAACCCTGTGTTGCTCCCCCAAGTTATTTTGCTTTTTTTGTGTGTGGCCTGAGAAATCTCAGACTCTGAGAACCACTGATGTAGACCAACTGTCCCTCTGAAGCTGGAATCTGGAGATTTCTCCACGTCCGTAAGGACGCTTTCAGATTCTGTTGGATTACCTCCAGAGATAGACAGTTGCCATCACTGGCCAATTACGACCATTGGATCATCCTTCCTTATGCCAGTGAAAAATCCTCTTCCCAGTCGTGATAGGAGACATTCAGTCAGCAGTGATCTTTAGCACTGCAAGAATACAAAGAGGAACACGCTTACCTTCCATCTGCCTAGTGTGCGTTCTTTGAACTAAGTTGGAATTTTGTAATAATTTGCTATCCATCTGAAACATAGGGATGCTTCAGAAGTTAACTGGCCTTTATTGTAATTTAGAGCCCTGTCTGGATTGAGTAATCAGTGAAGTAACCCAGTGATTACCCAGGGTTGAGTAATCAGTGAAGCGAGAGTATGGTTCTGTAGCCTCAGCCTCTCTCCATACCCCAGGGCAGCCTCTCCCCTAGAATTCCTCATTTGGCTGAGGGCCCTGTAGGTTGTTCATTCCATCTGGGGGGATCAGAACCTGAAGAAGTCAGTGTCCTCCACTCTCAGAGGACCTTCAGGCTTGCTGGACTTCACTCCTCTCCCAGAGCCAGGATCTCCACACTACGAGCAATTAGTGCAGTAATGAAAACCTACAGCAGAGGGCGATCTCTCATGCATATCAAGGCTGCCTTTGCGGTGATGTCTATTAGATTGAAAAACCCATGGAAAAGTTTCTTTAATTAGGCCAGCTTCATAAAGGAGAGAGAAATCCCTTCTCCTAGAGGCCATCTTTTATGTGTAGGAAGGGTGATTTTCTTGAAGGGGAAATTTCCCTCTTCCGCCTACCCCACCTCCTGACACTATTGGGTCTAATTTGTGAAGTTCAAAGATAGAAGGGGCTTTGCTGTAGAGTAGCTATTCTGGCTTTTGTTCATTTGTTTTTGTTTTTTTAAATCAAATGTACAGAGTGGTGGGACATTCGAACACAATGCAGCCAGCCTTGCTGACTTATTAGACTATCTTCACAGCCCCCTGCACAGAGGATTAGCCCAGAGAGGATCATTAATGCCAAACATCTGTTTTTCTTTCATGTGCCAGGCACTCACTCTGCTGAGTCTGTCTTATGCAATATTTCATTTAATAGTCGCAAAACCCCATAAGATAGATAGGTTTGTTATTGCCATTTTATGGGAAGGGAAATGGAGACCCTGAGATAAAGGGAATTGCTGTGTGACCTTGAACAAGTCCCTGGATTTCTCTGGGCTCCACCTTGCTCTTCTCTGAAACAAAGACACATTAAATAGGCTCCAAAATCCCTGTTTCCTCTAGGTTCCAGACAAAATCAAATCAAAAGCACTGAAGCAAAACTTATTATGAAAATGGGAAATCTTTATTATGCGGGGGTGGGGAAGTTATCGTAATTGACAAGGAACTAGGGCTGTGCTTTTGCCCTTTGTTGAAAATTGCCTGAGCTGAGCCTATGGTGTGTTGAGGAACCCAGCATCAGTTTAGTTTAACATCCATAAATGTTGAAATGCTGAGCCTGGACCAATTTTAGCAATAACCTGCCTCAGTTTCTGGGTAAAATGGGAACTGCATGAGAGGTTCTGAAAGCTTGGCCACTTAGCATCTGCTTCAGCTCATCCATGAAATGCAGAAGCAAAGTGTTAGCATATTGAATTATGCAAAAGAGATGCGTCTCCTTTAATTTTTCCTGATAAAAATTTAGCAAAATTCCTGACTTGCCCCGGCTCCTAAAATAAATTTTCAAGAAGGAAACAAATAAAGCTTTTAGTGGCCGATCTTCTTAGATGCAAGTTTTATCCTCTGAGGCATCAGCCACTGTCAGAGGTCTTACTGTGAATCTGTTCTAGTGGTTTTATATTCTTTCATACCTCTCACTGAGTTAGTTTCATACCCAACCTCTCACTAGGCTCTGCATGCTGGGTGCTACTTAGCAGAGATGCGGTGGAGATAAGAGAGAAAAAGTCATGGTAAGTGGTTCTTAAGGAACAGGGGGCATACCTTGGTTGCATCTGAACTGGGCCATGCGCCTTATAAAAGGCAGGGGTGATTCTTTAATGTTTTGAGGGTTTTATAGACCATGTGATGACAAGGAATCATTTTAAAAAGAGAAAAAACTTTCAGGTACAGGTGAGACGCTTATTGGATATATTAAGGTGAATATATTAAGTTTTGCTGTAAGAAACTGGCAGGGAAGATCTAGGCTGGCTGGGAAAAAATATATTCAGGAACTATCAGCTAAAAATATATTCAGGAAAAAATATATCAGGAACATCGATGGTATTTAAATTTGTGGTGAAGAGCAGTTAGGGAGAGGATTGATGTCAGACAGAGAGCCTGTCCAAAGCTTGAGGCTTTGCACTGTTCAGAGGATTTAGAGGGGAAGAAGAATCAGAGAAGGAATCAGAGAAGGGGAAAATGTGTCCTTAGATAAATATTCTATTAACAGAGTTTAGCACAGATGCACACATATGCACAGAGCACTGTTAAAAGTCCTGGTTCCAGCTTTTCACAAGTGAATTCTCCCCTCCCAAATAACCTTGCCTGGCAGAGATGCTGTTTTGTCAGAGGAAGCAGCAGGAGCTGCTAAGCTGAGATGATGATTCATTATCTGTTAATGGTTCCCCCCCCCGTGGTTTTTCTTTATTCTCACAACCCCCCACCCTCTTTTAGTGGACTTTTCCATGGGCTGCAAAATCTATCTCTGGAAAATATCCAAGATTCTCAAGCCTTCTGGACTTTTCTTGACTCATGGAACCTGAGAACTTCTAGGCCAATCAGAATCAGTGGCTGTTAAACTCTGCCTGAAATTTGGTTCACTCCTCTGTATACATACTTATGATGGTTGATTTTAGGTGTCAGCTGGGTAGAGCTGTGCGGAGCCCAGAAAGTTGGTTAAGCTTTATTCTGGGTGCTTCTGTAAGAATGTTGGGGGATGAGAATAACGTTTATATCAGTGGACTGGAGTAAAACAGAGTGCCCTCCCTAGTATGGGGTTAGCCTTGTCTAGTCCGCCGAAGGCCTGCAGAGAACAAAACGACTAGCCCTTCACTGAGTAAGAGAATGGTCAGGTAACTGCCTTCGGACTTCATCTGCAGTATCGCTTTAACTCTTTCTGCCTGAGAACCTGCAGACTGGAATTGGGCCCTCCATGCACATTTCCAGCTTCTCATCTTCCATTATGTGAGACAATTCCTTACATAGGCGTACCTTATTTGACTGTGCTTCGCAATCCCATCACTTCATGGGAAATAGTTGGGGAAACAGTGTCAGACTTTATTTTTCTGGGCTCCAAAATCACTACAGATGGTGACTGCAGCCATGAAATTAAAAGACGCTTACTCCTTGGAAGGAAAGTTATGACCAACCTAGATAGCATATTCAAAAGCAGAGACATTACTTTGTCAACAAAGGTTCGTCCAGTCAAGGCTATGGTTTTTCCTATGGTTATGTGTGGATGTGAGAGTTGGACTGTGAAGAAGGCTGAGCGCTGAAGAATTGATGCTTTTTTTTTTGGAATCAAGATTTTTTTTTCTTCTTTATTTATTTTTAAATTTTATTTTATTTTTAAACTTTACATAATTGTATTAGTTTTGCCAAATATCAAAATGAATCCGCTACAGGTATACATGTGTTCCCCATCCTGAACCCTCCTCCCTCCTCCCTCCCCATACCATCCCTCTGGGTCGTCCCAGTGCACTAGCCCCAAGCATCCAGTATCGTGCATCGAACCTGGACTGGCAACTCGTTTCTTACATGATATTTTACATGTTTCAATGTCATTGACTCTTGAGAGTCCCTTGGACTGCAAGGAGATCCAACCAGTCCATTCTGAAGGAGATCAGCCCTGGGATTTCTTTGGAAGGAATGATGCTAAAGCTGAAAGTCTAGTACTTTAGTCACTTCATGCGAAGAGTTGACTCATTGGAAAAGACTCTGATGCTGGGAAGGATTGGGGGCAAGAGGAGAAGGGGACGACACAGGATGAGATGGCTGGATGGCATCACTGAGTCGATGGATGTGAGTCTGGGTGAACTCCAGGAGTTGGTGATGGACAGGGAGGCCTGGCGTGCTGCGATTCATGGGGTCGCAAAGAGTCGGACACGACTGAGTGACTGATCTGATCTGATCTCGAAGATATTACATTTTTCACAAATTGAATGTTTGTGGTAACCCTGTGTTGAGCAACCCCACTGAGGTCGTTTTCCCAACAGCATTTGTTCACTTCATGTCTCTGTGTCATATTTTAGTAATTATCAGAATATTTCAAACCCTCCACCAGGACAAAAGATTATGACTGGCTGAAGGCTCAAATGATGGTTAGCATTTTAGCTATTAAATATTCTTGACAGTATGAACATTGTTTTTTTAGACATAATGCTATTGCATACTTAGTAGCCTATAGGATCGTGTAAACATACCTACATAACTTTTGTATGCACTGGGAAACCAAAAAATTTGTGTGACTCGCTTTGTTGTGATATTCGCTTTATGGCAGTGGTCTGGAACTGAACCTGCAGTGTCCCCGAGGCGCGTGTGTAATCAGCTAATATCTCTCTCTCAGTCTCTCTCTCTCCCCGACCTGCTCCCTCCTTCCCCCCCCCGCTTCCCCACCTCTCTCTATATATCCCTATTGGTCTGTTTCTGATAGAGTTACCACTATTCTGTATCTCTCTGTGAGCATGAACTTCAAAGGCCTAGCCAGATACAACCTGACTTTTGTACTGCGGAGATCTCCATTTGTTCTGGGATGGCATGGACGATGGTGGAGGTTTTAGCACTGTCTGCATTGCATATGTGCATACTCAGTCGTGATTGACTCTTGCAATCCTGTGGACTGTAGCCCACCTGGCTCCTCTGTCTGTGGGAATTTTCCAGGCAAGAATACTGAAGTGGATTGTTATTTCCTCCTCCAGGGATCTTTCTGACCCAGGGATTGAACTGGTGTCTCCTGCATCTCCTGCCTTGGCAGATGGATTCTTTACCACTGCAGCACCTGGGGAGCCCACTGGCGACACTGAGTGAAAGTTTATTATACAGACCCCAGTGCTGGGAGTGCTGCCGTTGTTAGGTGGTTGTAGGATGCCTGTTGGCCTGAAAGGGCTGTTTTTACCCCATTCTATTGACTGAGCTCTTCCCAGCACAGTAGTCTGCTGACAAACAGCCTTCTTTGCACACTTTACAGATTGTAGAGAACAGCAAGTTAGTGAACAGAAAGCAAGAGAAGAACGAAGGACTAATATATGGACTTCCTTTACTTTAGCAAGTGTATATTCAGTGGATGAAAAGATACCCCAAAGCATTTATAAGCAATGTTTACACAATGTTTTAGAAGCCATCTTCTCATACCTCAGCACCAGAATAGCTGGGCTGTGATTACACTGTTGGTTGATGGTAGCACCGAACCAGTATGGTGGTGAAGGAGGACAGGAGTGGTGCCAACTTCCAGGAGCAGCTGAATGGACCAAGGTGGGACCCGGGCAGTGCCTACCCCAGCACGGACCAGGCTTCAGAGAAGGAGGCAGGGGTGGGCAGGGGTGACATGGTCAGCACAGGCCAAGCTCTAGGTGCCTAGGGTATGTGGGAAGAGCTGGCACCCATTCACCAGCCAAGATAAACCAGCATCTGGCCTCCCCCTCACTACAGCAAGGTGCTGGGAGCCGAGCGGGGCCCTCGTGACTCTTTACTGTCACGAGAATGTCTTTCAAAGACCTTACCGTGGCTCCCTGTGTCAAGGATGGATCAGACAGAGCCATCATTTACTACTGACGAGTGCATCAAGCAAAGGAGTGTGCCAACAAAGCTGAATCAACAATTAGGAAAAGTTTAGACCTATTTGAGACACAATACGTGCTTCAGCCTATATATCACTTAGCAATTTCTGACCAGCCGTTCACTTTTATGCACACATATGTGATAGAGAGAATAAAAGAAATTGCAGTTTGGAATTTCAGTGTGCATTTTTATATCAATTTCGAATAAGTTTAGTGTTTTGAATATAATCACGGAATAGTCTCACTCGACACAAAAGGAACCAAGCCAAGTGCTGGGCTTTTTCCCTTTCTCCTCTGCTTCTTGGAACTTTGTTGATTTCCTCCCTGCATGATCTATATTCAGAGATTGGCAGCAGCCAGTCAGACCTCTCATCTTGAATCTTATCCTGTGTTCTCCCTGGAAACTGTCTTAGTTAATATACGAATGGAAGAAACACTAAATTAGACTAGCCAGGCACGGGGTAAAATGTGGGCGTTTTTAGACAGAGTAGTCTTTCTGTCAGGAACAAAAGATTCAGAAGCTCGGAGGGTTATTCATAAATCGGTCATATGACAAGGCTCTCGAGGTGCATCCGAGTCAGGAGAGGGACAGTACACGGTAGTGGCAAAAAATGCGATCTGCGGGACCACACAGACCTGGATTCAAGTCCTGGCTTTTCTTTTTACTATGTGTGGACTCTTAGCCCAGTTATGAAACTGCTGGCCTCAGTGTCCACATCTGTAAAAGTGGCATCCTCTCAACATCTATTGTGAGGTTTATTTTAAAAATTAAGAGTAATAATTCATAGAAAGTGCTTAACACAGAGCCCATGACGTAGCAGTTGCTGAATGATTATTCGCCATTATTGCAATTACTGTGGCTTAGTGTATGTTAAGTTGCTTGCAACCCCATGGACTGTAGCCCACCAGGCTCCTCTGTCCATGAGATTCTCCAGGCAAGAATACTGGAGTAGGTTGCCATTTCTTTCTCTGGGGGATCTTCCTGACCCAGCTATCTGAACCCATGTTTCTTACTTCTCCTGCATTGGCAGGTGGGTTCTTTACCACTAAGTGTCGCTTAGTAGTTCTAGGCAATAAATCATAACCTCTGTTCTAGGTCTGCCAGAGGCGTTCAACCTTTGTTCAGAGTGATTTGGTCTCTATTTGTTGGTGACTGTCCATCCTGGTTTTCATAACAGCTTTTAAATATTCTTCCAAGTGATTGATGAAATTACCTTGAATACACCCTCAAAAGGTCTCCAGGATGTCCAGCTTTGGCATTTGGACCACTCTTCCCAGGATATGTTTCTGACTTTGGGCTCAGAAGATATTACTCCTGTCCCTCTGAGTGACCACCAGGGCCTGTGTGGTCATTGATCACATCAGTGGCCCTAAGTCTCCCCTCCATCTTCTGTTTGTGTAGTTTATGGTCCTCTCCTCCTCACACCCTGTGCTCAGCCAAGGAATTGATTTGGCCACTGGGATATCGGCAAACCTAGGACAGCCACTTAAAGTGCAGGCATGTTTCTGTTCTCACTCTTCCCTCTGTCATCTTCCAGAGAAAGATGCACCTGCTATTAGCCTCCTGGTCCAGGAAAGGAATGAGAGGTATTAAACAAGGGCAGAGCAGAGCAGCCAAACTCATCTGAAATCAGCCAGCCCACCCCTCAGATGCAGCAGGCAGCCCAGCTCCCACAGACACCGGGGGAAGAGGTGCCAATAGAGAACTGATACAGCCAGGCAGGAAGGAAACGCTCTCTTCCTGTGGTTGATGTATCCACGAGAAAAATGTTGGGATTTTTGTCTTTTTAAATTTTTATGTTGCAAATAGGCTTGATGTTAGAAAGAAAATGTCGCTGCAAGCTGACTCGTCCTCAGGAGTGCCAACCAGATTTTCAGCTTGTGGCAGGATGTCGTTATTTAACGTCTGTTGGGAAATAAAACCTGTGTACTCATTTGAAGCTGCTTGTAAGTGCCACCAACAATCATCTGTACAAATGGGGAAGGGGGCGGGAAGGGGAGTTTGTTTCCTTGCCACATTTTGCTGGTAAGTACACAGACGAGTGAAGGCCCAGTCCTTACATCAGCACCTTGCAAGGCCTCAGAGGTCACAGCTGCTGGGAGCAGTGAGGCTGCTCAGGTGAGGGACTCTGGCAGGGGCAGACACCCAAGACTGCCCGGATCCTCCTGCTTCTGATGCCTGTGCCCTCAGCTGTTTAGGATCCCAAGCATTCCACCATGATTGCACTCATTATATGCTGGGGGTCTGTTTGGGAGGGAAGGAGGCTTCTCCCACTAGCCTGTGAGTCTTCTGAGGGCAGCAAGTTGGCCCTATTCTTTTTGTTTATGAACTGTCTGGCATGTAGTGGACCCTGAGAGTGAGTGAGTGAATGAATTAATGAATGAATGATGTACCATTAAGTATATTCAAGGTGCTGAATTTTATCCTTGATGGACATATGTACTTCAGAGACTGCAAAAAAAGAAGAAAAAAAAGACATGTATGATACTGGACCAATTATATAATGTTTTGAGGGAAGCTCTAGGTTTTACATGTGTAGAGGGCAATAAAGATGAAAGTGATTTTGCTTCAACATGAGAATTAGTCAAATAAACGTAAAGGATTTAGCATTGCTCCTGGCATACTGTCCACGGCTAATAGTATGTGAGTGATGGTGGTAAGGCTGATGCTGAGATTTATACTTTAATAGAATAAACTATGAGCACAGACAGAAGTCCCCCAAAGAGAATCCATATGCAAGTACTTGAGTGGAGAGTTATGAGAAACCCACAGTCCTCATGGAAATCTAGGCAGGGGCACAGCTACGTAACCAGAGTGCTGCTGCCCCTGGGAGAGGTTGGGGGCAGAGCAGAGAAGCTGTGGGTGCGACTCTAAGGAGAAGGTGGAGTTTGAAGGATGGGTGAGTTGTTGACAGTGGTCGTTCATGTGATCCAGACTTTGGGTCTTTAAGGAATTCTGAGAAGGTACAGTTCCCTCAGGGTGTGCGATTCTGGAAGAGGTTGGTGAGGAAAGTGCCGCTTCCTTCGGGCCTTGCACAAACAGAGGTCGGAGTTTTCTTGGGAGTGAATATAGAAGAGACAGCCTTACTTTATTTAATGGGCTCGTTAGAATTTTATTCCTATATTCAGGATAGAAAAACTGTATTCCAGAGGACATCCTCAGCTCCTCCTCCTGCTCTCTCTTCCTGTTTCTGCCTTCGTTGCTTCCATGTTTTTTCGCTATTCACAAAAGGTCCAAACTGTAGAACACATCTGGCTTCCAACCTCAGATGCTGCTGCTTTACTTCCCGTGTGGTTTTAGGAAAGGTGTGTTGCTGTTTCTTGAATTTTTTAAAATTTATTTTATTGAAATATAGTTGATTTACAACGCTGGGTTCATTTCTTCTGTACACCAAAGTGATTCAGGGTTTATACACAAATACATTCTTTTCTTTTTCATGTTCTTTAACATGACAGTTTATCACGGGATATTGAATATGTTTCCCTGAGCTGTACAATAGAATCTTGTTATTTATTTATCTATATATGCCAATTTGGATCCACTAAGCCCACACTCCCAGTGCATCCCTCCTTATCCCTTAGCAACCATGTGTCTCTTCTCTATGTCTGTGAGTCTGTTTCACAGATGAGTTCATGGTGCCATAGTTTAGATTTCACATGTACATAATATATGGTGTTTGTCTTTCTGTTTCTATGGGTCTTGATTTTCTCATCTGTAAAAATGGGAAAGCAGTTCCTACTTCAAGTTTCGTGAGAAGGTCACTTGACGTAATATGTGCTGAGGTTTCTTAATAAATGATGGTGGCCTCCATTACTCAGGTTTTATTCCTTCTGCCATTCAAGTACAAAGGACTCTTTTCACCCTTCCTCAGGCCCTGATGATAAGCCAGGCGTCTTCCCAAGGGATAGTCGGTTGTTTACCGTCATGTGCCATGTTTTCATATAGAAATCTCCTTTGAGCATGTTTTATCCCTGAGGCCTTGCCTGCTACTATCATCTGGGCTCGCATTTTACTTCTTACTTTTCATCAACTGGTGGCCACCCCCCAGAGCTGATAACCAGCACTCAAGAGATGGGTCTAGCCCCTTAATTCATGCCAACCTCCAGTTCAATTGGCTGGTGCTGGTGACTCAGTGTTTTGATGATCATACCCGGTTGCCACCTTTACAGTCATGGATTTGCAGGACAAGTGATTAGGAGGTGAATTATCAGTGCTTATCCATGAGGACTATAATTCAGGGACTGGCAACACCTGGACTGTGATCAGGTGGCCCACATATACAAACACAAGAGTGTGAGGGAATCAGAGACTGTCCATTCAGGCCACTTTCTAGAGGAATAAGGTTCATAAGTGTTTCTCTTCTTGGGAACTATAGGCATCTCGGTTTTGGTCAATTCTTCCTGACACAGGACTGAGTCACAGGTACAGCATCCTTGTCCTTTATACACTAAATACACAAAGCACCAAAAAATGCCCTCAAGCATTTCTGGATGTTCCTGGTGGGAGGATGATGGTGGACATGGTTCTCCGCTCGTGTTTGGTGGAAAACCTCTGTGTGACTGGCCAAACAGAAGCAGTAACAATGTTTTATAAGCACATTGCAGAGTAAAATTTAAAATAGAAAAGCCTACTTAATAAATAAAATCAATGAACATTTACCTTGATACTCAGTGTAACCCTAGCCATTCTTCAAGCCTGACAGATAGCAGCCCTGAACTATTTCCTTTAGCTTATACCCACCAACTACACTTGGCCAGGGATTAGTCTGTGTGGGAAATAAGATGCAGTTCTTGCCCTTCAGAAGCTAACATTTGTAGACCTGCCAGGGTGAAACACCGCTGGCTTCAAAGCATCGTGTAGCATAAGCCTGGGCAGGGAACTTGTATTTCCTTTACCATCTCACTCTAGAAAGGAGTAGACCTTTATCTCATTTACCTGGGATCTTGTAAAGCTGTATTACCCTATGGACTCCAGTTGATGGGTTCATCTTCTTTTCACACTTAGAATGAAGTGGAGAAATGTTATGTGAACAAAAATGCTTTTCACAGTATTCAGTAAACACTGGGACACAGATGGTCAGACTTGATAAACAGCACTGGCCACAGCATTGGAAATGGGCCTTTGGGGCCACCCTCTGGTATTATGAATTAACCCTTTGTTGTTGGGTGGGCTGCCTCAGGGAAGTCGCTGGGGAAGTAGTTATTTTGCCAAGGATTTCAATATTTTAACAATAGGTATGGGGGTTCTCGCTTACTACCCAGAGGCAGCCTTATGTGTCAGTCCTTGGGATCCTCCTTTTCCAGACTGGGGAACACGGCCCAGGTCACCAGATTCTGAGGCCCGTGCCAAGCCTCCCCAACCCCCACATACCTTTTCATTTTCACCCTATCAACTGTGCGTCCTCATTAAGCACTGTTAGTGACACACAGACTGGACCGAAGAGCTTTTAGAAAAAGTATATCTGTTTATCCCAGGGCAGACCTTATAAACACATTTAATAAAGATGTAAGAAATTTTTAGTTCAGTTAAGTTGCTCAGTCATGTCTGACTCCTTGCCATCCCGTGGACTGCAGCACCCCAGGCTTCCCTGTCCATCACCATCTCCCGGAGCTTCCTTAAACTCATGTCCATCAAATCGGTGATGCCATCCAACCATCTCATCCTCTGTTGTCCCCTTCTGCCTTCAATCTTTCCCAGCTTAGTTTTTAAGCTAAACATAAAGGTTTTTTGTTTTTTTAACTTCCCTTCCGTCAAGTACCAGTTATGCTTTTTCTCTTTTTATACAAATACAAGCTCACGTGGTATCTTTTTAAAGGAGGTTCCGCCGTCCTTTGAACCAGATCACCTGCACAGGGCTGGCTCCCCGGCAATCTCCTCCCAGCCCTGACGCGAGGTGTTTTTGTTTCTGTGGTTTCAAGACAAACCTCTATCATTTGTCCGACGTAGCATTTTGTGGTCAGGGACATACGTGCAGAAAGCTTATTGAAGTTGATTGGCATCCTCCTTTTACAAATTGCTACCTTTTGAGATTTTCCTTTGGTTTTCTTTGGCAACATTATATTTCGGTCTGGAGAATTTGGCAGTGTCAGATTTCTGCTGGCTTTTGTGTGTTTAATATTATAATTGCCTTTATCTGTTCTTTTTACCTCCAACTTGGGAAGAACGTTTATGCACAGTGCTCTGTGTTTGCACAGAGGATACTATACGTGTATAAATGTGTTTGATTTCTGTTCACTGGTTTGTTTTAACATGGCTTTTCAGTACAACATGGTGGAAATGCAGGCCTTTGAATCCATTTGATAATCATCAACAACCCAAATAAGAACATGAAAAGGGGTATTTATCCCAATCATAACCCCTAAAGATGTATTAGCATTTGAAAGAAAAATGTGCCTGAGAAGATAGAACAGCAAAATGGACTGTTTAGCAAACATTTGTAGAGTTGTAAGTCATTAAGTCATCTTTGTTCAAGGCTTTAGGTGAAAAGACCTAATTTGTCAACTGCCTTATGGAGGAAGAGAAATTTGTGCCTCTAAGACTTGGTTATTTTAGTCAAATCAGATCTTTATTGACATGTAGCGCTGAAACTCTGCCCAGGAACATTTTTTAAACAGATAATTATTTAGTCATGAATCAGAGCCTCTGTAAAAAGGAAAGTGTTGGTGAGTGGAATGGGGAGTGCTCCCTTTGAAATTTAATATCCCTCAATTTGTTCCTTTTCTGAAACTGGGAGAGGCTCATTCTGAGTCCTTTCTTCGTTTTCTCCTGTGGTTCTGAGTCACGTCTTGAGCTCTCTTTGCAGAGTCCTTGTGGAAGGCTTTGGAGGACCAGAGAGAAATAGAGTCACTGCAGGGATTCTGTACACAGGAAGTGGTGTTGAAGGGGAAGGGAGATGTGACTCAGGATAGAGGAGGGAGGGCAGATTGATAGGTTAGAGCGGTAGAAAGACAGACAGACAGGGGCCAGTCCTACACCTGGCTGAGCCTCTGGGGACAGCCCAGGGCACAGTGGTACAGCCAGGCACATGCTGTTGTTGTTACGGTGAACCTGGGTGGAGTTCAGAATATCTTGGTAGTAATAGTAGAAATACCCGCAGCTAATTTTTTACAAGTTTTGTTAGTTTCAGGTGTGTATAGTGAAGTGAATCGGGTATACATGTATTAATACATATACCTTTTCTTCTTTAGATTATTTTCCCATGCAGCCCATTACAGAATAATGAGTAGAGTTCCCTGTGACCAGCAGCTGGTTTTCACTGAGGCCCACTGTTGGCCATTTAACATGCGAGTGTTTTGATTGGATTATTCCCTCTAACCCTTAGAGCATCCTTAGGAGAATGAAATTTATTATCCTCATTTTCCATAGAGGAAACTGAGACTGAGAGTTAGAAACTCTGAAGTTAAAAGAAATAATCATTCCGTTGGAGAAGGGGGCTTGCCGTAAATGATTTTCTTTTCACATGATGCAATCTGTAGGAGTCTCTTTGAGACCCATCTCCATGGGGATATTCCGATTGAGATGTGAGAGAGACAGCATAAGTGTGAAAGTGAAAAATACTTTGAAGTAGCCTTCCACTGTTTGGGAGGTCTCAAATTACATTAAGTCAAAGAGGCCAGAATTTATTGATCTGTTTTCATTTTTATTGCAAGACGTAGAACTTTTAGTATAGTAACATGTGTCACAGTTATTCTAGAAGGGGTTCTAGCACATGTTTCTAAATTTGGCCATAAAACCACTCTTTCCCTCCCTCCCTCCCTCCCTTCTATCCTTCTCTCCCTCCCTTCCTTCACTATCTATTAACTTCTCAAAAAATATACATGAAGTCCCTTTAGAGAAGCATGGATGAAAGTGTAGAATGGATGACTAGAAGGAAAATGATCTAAGTACCCTCCTAGGTTGTACTCCTGACTTCATAATTTGGGGAAAAATTTCATTTCTCTCAGCCAAAGTTTTCCCTCTATAGCTTGGAATTTGTGTGTTTCTTGTACTGTGTTACAGAGATGTGTTATTGTGAATAGTTAAAACATTTCATTCCGGACACTAAATTGATGTGAAAAGCATTTCATTCTCATAATACGTCGAGAATATGTTATCATTCTTTAATAGTGGTCCCAGAGAAGAGGGAATTTGAGTTTTCTTTCAGTGCCTAAGGGTTAAATAATTTAAACTATTGAAATCAGTGGTTTTCTTCATGCCTGGGAAGTTGGAAAGAGCATGTTCAAGATGACTGAGATGATCAGATCCTGCTGAGGTTGTATTAACTCCATTGAAAGCCTCAGATGGAAGCTGATAATCCTACTTGGATTAAGAGCTGGATTCTGAGCTGGAGTCCATAAAAACCTTGGTTTTGTTCTTTTGATGTAGGGTTCATGGTGACACTTAAGCCCACATGGGACAGAACTAGAGAGCAGTCACTAGACCAAGGACAGTTTGTATAGTCAAAGAAGAAAAATCACCCCTCCCAGAATCCCATGGGCCAAAAGAGCTCCCAGAATCCCATGGGCCAAAAGAGCCTGGACCAAATTAGACAGAGTGTGGCAACCATATTGTGGAAAGAGTCACTGGATGTTGTGTGGATTTGTCTTTCTTTTCCTTTGAAGGATCACATGTAGAGCCAGAAGGAAAAAAGACATTTTCCCAACACTGAAAAGGAAAAATGCAGTTGAGGCTTCTGAAATGAACTGTAAAAGGCACAGACCTGTGGAAAGAATACATTTTCTTCTCAGTGAAGTTATGTATTTAGCAGCTTTCTGATGACACTCGGCCTCTGAAGCGTGAGTGTAACAAAGTTTTGTTACTGAAACTTAAGACCAAGTCTTAATGACTGAGGGCTATGGAGGCAAGGCCGCCACCTCACTGTCCGTCAAAGATTCCATCCCAGTTAGAAACAATGTAAATTGTCTTTCCATCCTCATAGCTCCAGGCTGGTGGTAGTTTTTGCTTTTTCCACCCTTCTTTCTTGTATAGTTCATTGACAATTCTGCTCATGCTTTAAAATAATCCGAGCTCGAACTGGGGCTTGCATTTCACTGATTTTGATTACTCCCACATACTGTATTTATTTGCCATTTAAATCATCTTTGGAGATTTCAGTTCTGCCGCATCTGATCTCTGCTGTTGTTAACTAAGGAAAAGGAAGGGAAGGCAGGTCCCTTCAGAGGGGCCTGTTGTTTGAGAGGCCTCCAAGGAAGACGGGGAGAAAATAAAATTCCTCATGACAAGAAAGGCTTGGCTGCTTACTCAAGCCCTTGTCTGGTGCCTATCACTCTTTCTGGAACTTGATGGATGGATGTGCTTTCAGGAAGGTCCTTATCATGTGAGATACACAACACTTACTGTTTCCATGCAGCTGGGCCCTAGATTCTGTTCCATAGACTCTTGTCCTGCAACTCTGCTCTCCTTTGTCCTGCCACACTGGGCGACATGAGGCACTGGGTGTCCAAGGGCTCTCCCCCTGAGTTCAAGGACCTGGAGTCCTGGCACATGAACCAAATATCAAAATTTGGGATAAATTCAGTTAATTTTAAAGAAAGACTGCACATTCACAGTGCCCTCCAGAGCCATGCTGGAGCCTGAGGCAAAAGGGGAAAAAAGATCAGTACTATGATAAAATGTTGGTATATATTCCTTGTCCTTGTTGATAAGGCCATTTACCCTATATTAAGTACTTACTCTGTTGGACTGTGAAGAAAGCTGAGCACTGAAGAATTGATGCTTTTGAACTGTGGTGTTGGAGAAGACTGTTGAGTGTCCCTTGGACTGCAAGGAGATCCAACCAGTCCATCCTAAAGGAGATCAGTCCTGGGTGTTCATTGGAAGGACTGATGCTGAAGCTGAAACTCCAATACTTTGGCCACCTCATGCGAAGAGTTGACTCATTGGAAAAGACCCTGATGCTGGGAGGGATAGGGGGCAGGAGGAGAAGGGGACGGCAGAGGATGAGATGGCTGGATGGCATCACCGACTCTATGGACACGAGTTTGAGTGAACTCTGGGAGTTGGTGATGGACAGGGAGGCCTGGCATGCTGCGATTCATGGGGTCGCAAAGAGTCAGACACGACTGAGAGACTGAACTCTGCCTTATGGCACATAGATGTCTAGCATGTGGAACGTGCATCCCTGGAAACATTAACAAATAGTAACTCATGAAATCACCCTGAAATAGGTACAGTGATTATCCTGATTCTAGAAATCAAGAAACTGAGGCACCAAGAAATTAAGTTACTTGTCTGAAGTCATCACTTAGCCACGAAGGCAGAAGCAGGATACTAGTCCCCATGTGTCTAGCTCTGAGCCTCTTCTGATCTCTTGTTCTTGAGGGACAGAACATTTTTCTCTCTGTTCCATGAGACTTGATTTCTGTTCAACTACTTGAAGTTTTCCATTTCCATTTCCAAGAGGACTTGACTCCTGCCCAGGAGATAATGCATCAAATTCAAGTGGAACCTGAAATATAAGATCCGAGGAAAGTATGTGGAAGACCTTGATTCAGTTAATCCAGGTAAAAGAGGGAGATGGGTGTTAGTCTAGTTGCTTCCCACTTGTACTAGACATGATTTTTATAGCTTTTCAAAAATTGTAATATAGAAAATATCTGTGTGAATACTAGTTGGTTCTTCAGTGATGTTACAGCATAGTTTCATTGCTTTCACTTTCTTTTTCTTCAGATACATTCATCTCAGAATTCTTGTTCGGAAATTTAGGTTTTGACTTAAAATTTTACCACCCTTGATCCATAGACATGTGTTGACCAGTGTGGTACGTGCTTAGCACATATGATTATTGACCACTTGAAATGCACTTCATATTAATTGAGATGTGCTCTCAGCACAGAGTTGTTTGAAGACTTAGTGTGATTAACAGAATCTAAATTATCTCATTAATTTTTATATTGATTACATACGACAGTGATTTTCTGGATCTACTCATTTAAATAAATATACTGTTAAAATTAATTTCACTTGTTAGCATTTTTTAATGTGGCTAGTAGAAAACTTTACATCACATATGTGACTCAAATTTATTTCTGTTGCACAGTACCGCTATAAAATATTGCCTGTCAGCTGTTCCATTTTGAGGCAAGAGGTTGGTGTGTTTGTTTTGATTTGTTTGTTAACTGTCGCAGGAGCAAGTAAAAGTTGCCAAAAGAGAAAGAAAGGGAAAATCGTAGGCGCTTAAGACTTTTAGCCCAGTTATAGTTTCTTTGTTAAAGAATTTTCACCTTTTGTCTCTGCCGTCTCAGCAGACATGTGAATTCTTTAGGCTGTAGCATTAATTTGTATTCTGAGAGGTTTGTAAACAGCAAAAAACTGGGCCTGTTTTTCAGAACAGCTGCCTGTAAATGATTTCATCAGACTCTAAATACAGCTTAGGTGTTCATTTTGGCGTTGAATACTGATAGGCCTGCCTGTGTTTGCCATGTGCAGGGCTCTGGTGCATCTTCCTCAAAGTCTTCGTGCAGAATGGTTCTCTGGGCCCTAGGGCCTGATGTCGTGGTCCTCAGACTTGAGTTTGCAGAAGAACCACCTGGTGACCCAGAGTGGCTGCACATCCCCGGGGGCTGATCCCTGGGGCATCTGGTTTAGCTCCTCTGGACCAAGCACATCAGCCGTATTATTTCTAACAAACCCCTCAGGCTCACCTCTCCATTGTAACTTGGGTATTAACATGGTCTGTCTCCCACTTTGTCTTAAGGATATCTTTGCTTTTTCCAGAAAGTGTTCCTCAATCATCCAGTCCCTTTCTCCTTCCTTCTCACACACTATAGAATCTAATTTACTTCCAAGTAGATATCAGCCAGTCTTAGCTATCCAAAAAAAAAAATCCTTTTAGTGAAAGTGCCTTTATGTCTTAATTGTCTTAACTGCCTTATGGATCGGTGAAATTGAACTTGAAAGATAGCTGAAGTCCTCTTTGAAGTAAATTAGATAATTTTTCAGCAAATGTTAACTTCAGTGCTCTGCACAAAGACAATCCTTCATAAATATTTATTAAATGAATGAATTTCTGTCCTGTTCATATTCTTTGCAAGTTGCATGAATCCTGCTGATCACCTAGGGTGTTTATCTTTAGTGCCAGAGGCAGAAACTAAGTAAACACCTACATGGAGGATTCAAATGAGGGCTTTAATGCCGTACTGTAGAATGTACCTTAATGGAGCAAATAAGAAGGACCCTCATGAGTAGTTGAACGTAATTTCCCCCTCCATAATTTTCTTCAGCTCTTTTTGGTCCAATGCATGTAACCATTCCCCAACCTCCATCTCTTCCTTAGAGTGGAACTATATTTGTCTGAACTCTGGCTTGCAAGTGACAGAGACCAGTTTTATAAAGGGGTTTATGCACAAAAGCAAGAATTTATAAGTTGAGCTTATTGCAATACTGAGGCAAGACTTCATGCAGAGGCTCAAGGAATATCATTAGGACATGAGTCTTTCTGTTGCTTGGTTTTATTGTCAGACTGTCTCCACCCTCATGGACCAGACAACCAGATGGTTGTCCATGGTTAAACCCCCTCTTAAATGTCCTCACTCCACCAAAGACCTTGGCTCCCCATATAGCTCCAGGAAAATTTCTGGGAATTGGCTCTGGTTGAAATGTGTATCTTACCTGGAACGTGGCCATGCAAATGAAATGCTCGACTTTGCAAATCTGGGTCACATAACCTCCCCTGGATCAGGGTATAAAGCCAGCCTCACCCAAACTGCTGGAGTAGAGAGAGAATAGTATGGCACCCCAAAGTCAGTGCAAGGTCAGTTGACCATTGAAAAGAGGAGAAGGTACAGCTGGCAAAATAAATCAAAGAACCACTTTAAAAACCTACAAAGGAATTGGTTTTTCTCTTTCTAAATGAGATTGACTATCGCTACAGAAACTATAACCCTTCCCCTATTTCCGAAGTCATGGTTGCAGGCATTCCCAAGTCATCAGCAGACTGGGAGCTCCTCGGGGCAGAGAATGCTCTATAATGATCTTTGGACTTACCCTGGTACACTGCAAACAGCAGGTTTTTAATCAGTGTTCCAATAGACAGAGGGCTTCCCTTGAGGCTCACCTGGTAAAGAATCCACTTGCAATGTGGGAAGGTCCCTGGGTTTGATCCCTGGGTTGGGAATATCCCCTGGAGAAGGGAAAGGCTACCCACTCCAGTATTCGGGCCTGGAGAATTCCATGGCCTGTATAGTCCATGGGGTTGCAAAGAGTCGGACACAACTGAGTGACTCTCACTTCGCTTTACTTCAATAGACAGAATCGTGTGGTATACCTACTGTGTGCCCAGTACTCTTACATTAATGAATATCTCTTGTTGCAGTAATCAAACTGGCTGTTATCCCACAGCCTGCTGAAGGAGAACTTTGAGATGATGCAAACGTGGCTCTAAATCTGATGCTGCCATTGACTAAACAAGTCACCTGCCCCTGTAGGCCTCACTTTGTGTGTTTATAAAATGAGACTGGCATAGTCCCTCCACATAGAGCCAGTGTGGTGATTAAATGAGATTATGCATGTAAAGTGCTTTACGCAGTAGCTGGCCTGTAGTGAGAGCTGATGCACAGTAATTAACAATCAGTTCAGTTCAGTCGCTCAGTTGTGTCCGACTCTTTGCGACCCCATGAATCTCAGCACACCAGGCCTCCCTGTCCATCACCAACTCCCGGAGTTCACTGAGATTCACGTCCATCGAGTCAGTGATGCCATCCAGCCATCTCATCCTCTGTCATCCCCTTCTCCTCCTGCCCCCAATCCCTCCCAGCATCAGGGTCTTTTCCAATGAGTCAACTCTTCGCATGAGGTGGCCAAAGTACTGGAGTTTCAGCTTTAGCATCATTCCTTCCAAAGAAATCCCAGGGCTGATCTCCTTCAGAATGCACTGGTTGGATCTCCTTGCAGTCCAAGGGACTCTCAACAGTCTTCTCCAACACCACACTTCAAAAGCATCAATTCTTCATCACTCAGCTTTTTTCACAGTCCAACTCTCACATCCGTACATGACCACTGGAAAAACCATAGCCTTGACTAGATGAACCTTTGTTGGCAAAGTAATGTCTCTGCTTTTCAATATGCTGTCTAGGTTGGTCATAACTTTTCTTCCAAGGAGTAAGCGTCTTTTAATTTCATGGCTGCATTCACCATCTGCAGTGATTTTGGAGCCCCCAAAAATAGAGTCTGACACTGTTTCCACTGTTTCCCCATCTATTTCCCATGAAGTGATGGGACCAGATGCCATGATCTTAGTTTTCTGAATGTTGAGCTTTAAGCCAACTTTTTCCTCTCCTCTTTCACTTTCATCAAGAGGCTTTTTAGTTTCTCTTCACTTTCTGCCATAAGGGTGGTGTCATCTGCATGTCTGAGGTCATTGATATTTCTCCCGGCAATCTTGATTCCAGCTTGTGCTTCTTTGAGCCCCGCGTTTCTCATGATGTACTCTGCATACAAGTTAAATAAGCAGGGTGACAATATACAGCCTTGACGTACTCCTTTTCCTATTAGGAACTAGTCTGTTGTTCCATGTCCAGTTCTAACTGTTTCTTCCTGACCTGCATACAGATTTCTCAAGAGGCAGGTCAGGTGGTCTGGTATTCCCATCTCTTTCAGAATTTTCCACAGTTTATTGTGATCCACACAGTCAAAGGCTTTGGCATAGTCAATAAAGCAGAAATAGATGTTTTTCTGGAACTCTCTTGCTTTTTCCATGATCCAGCAGATGTTGGCAATTTGGTCTCTGGTTCCTCTGCCTTTTCTAAAACTAGCTTGAACATCTGGAAGTTCACGGTTCACGTATTGCTGAAGCCTGGCTTGGAGAATTTTGAGCATTACTTTAGTAGCGTGTGAGATGAGTGCAATTGTGCGGTAGTTTGAGCATTCTTTGGCATTGCCTTTCTTTGGGATCGGAATGAAAACCGCCCTTTTCCAGTCCTGTGGCCACTGCTGAGTTTTCCAAATTTGCTGGCATATTGAGTGCAGCACTTTCACAGCATCATCTTTGAGGATTAGTATCTTTATATTTCAAAGAACAAGTGCTGACCATTTGTATTTTCTCAGTCAGCATCTGGTAGGTTTTTGCTATATCCTAGATCCTTTACTAGACCAGATAAAGATGAAATGAAGCAGAGAAAAGTCCCATGCTAGGGGAATGTGTGGTTTATTGGAAGGGGCAGTCAGGTAAACAAGATAGCGCAGGTAATGCTTATGACCGCATGGTCCATGTGGTTGCTTCCCCAGAGTGGTGTACAACGAAAGGAATTTCAAACTCACCCAGGTTTCTAGAATAGCGTGAAGGGGGAGCACGCACCTGCCAAAATGTGTCATTCCCCTTTTTTCCTCCTCTGCTGATTGCCCTCAGCCTGCTGAGACAGGCAGTGCCTGCATGTCGTGGACCTCGATGGCCTTTCCTGCCCCACCCCTGTCACGCCCTACTGCCAAGACTCCTGGAGTTCGGGGGCCATGTCCTTTCTGATCTTGAATTCTCCATGCAGTTACTTTCTCTGCCTCAAAGGCTCTCTCTATCCACTTTCCCTTCAAGACTTAATTCAAGCATCACCTTCTGTGATAGGTCTTCCCAGCCTGTTGGCCTCAGTTGGGTACCTCTCTTCTCGTTTTTCATCTCTCTTGCCTTCCTGGTTCCCTTAGAACCTAGCGCATGTCCCCCTTACACTCTGGACCCTCTGATAATATGACTGTCAGCATCCCTCAGCCTCCCTAACTGTCATGTGTAGACTATAGGCTGGTCCTCCTAATAACCAGGGAGGAAAGGGGGGAGGGATACATGGGGAGAATGGGATTGACATATGCACACTACTATATATAAAGTAGATAACTGTGTTGTATGGCACAGGGAAGTCCACTGAATACTCTGAAATGACGTATATGGGAAGGCAGTCTGAAAAAGAGTGGATAGACGCATATGTACAACTGATTTCCGGAGAAGACAATGGCACCCCACTCCAGTACTTTTGCCTGGAGAATCCCATGGATGGAGGAGCCTGGTAGGCTGCAGTCCATGGGGTCGCTAAGAGTCAGACACGACTGAGCGACTTCCCTTTCACTTTTCACTTTCATGCATTGGAGAGGAAATGGCAACCCACTCCAGTGTTCTTGCCTGGAGAATCCCAGGGACGGGGGGCCTGGTGGGCTGCCGTCTCTGGGGTCGTACAGAGTCGGACACGACTGAAGTGACTTAGCAGCAGCAGCAGAACTGATTTCACTTTGCTGTACACCTGAAACTAACACAATGTTGTAAATCAACTATACTCCGATATTTCTTCTTAATAAATTTTTTTAAAAAACAAGAAGTCATGATTTTCTGTATTCTCAGGCAGCCCGGCACCATATGGGATGGTGGGAGAGAAGGAAAAGGACCTTCCCAGAGATAAGCCAGCAAGTCCTCTAAGGTTGACAGTCCTCTGTGGGGGCATTTTGAACAGGGTCTCTTCCTTGTGAAAGATGTTTTCTGATACAAGTTATAAAGTGGCAGTAAAGGCAGGATAGCATAGGGATGGCTAGACTTCTCCCGTGAGGATGAACTTTTAGCTCTTACTGACAATGAGCAAGGTGCTTAACCTCTTAAACCTCCTTATCACCAAAAAAAAAAAAAAGACACGATGACAAGTCTTGTTTCCTAGGGTTACTATGAGCATTTAAGAGATGATGTAAGGAAAACCCTTTGCACGGTACTTAGTGTCTAATGAAGTCCCCAGTAGTAGTGGGTGCTGTTGTTATAAATGTGTAAATATATTTTGGAGACCTCCAATGGTTTTTCAAAATGAACCATCAGTAACAGTTTTCATCAAGGAAGTGGTTTGATGGTTTTGTATGACAGTTGGGAAGAAGGAAACAAGAACATGTCATTTGCAAAGGGGGAACATAATTTTGTTTTGGTTGCTTTTTGCTTTTGTTTTTCACACCTGTTTTCTCAGGGGAATGGGACCTAGTGTCTTGCCAAATCTTAACAACAAGTAAAATATGTGGTTTAATGTCCTCAGCAGTCGTCACAAATTGTGAAATCAAATCTCTCATTTGCTTTGGAGCGTCCGGACGGCAAGGACAGCTGGAGTGTTGCTATTTTTTCTTTCAAATAAAAGAGTCAGCTCCTCGTTACCATAGAAACCACCAACCTAATTATAAGGAGTTTTGTTCACTAGATAAAAGTCATCATTTCTCTCTCCTCCCCACGCTCATACAGGTCCCCAAAATATTGCTGTGGATTTGGTCCTGGATGAAAAGATCTGCCCTCTTTAGCTAAAGGGTTTTAGTGCACTGACCAGCTCACACAGGAAAGCAAGGAATCAGGCTGGCCTGAGACTTTATCAGATACCATCCACAGCTCACATTCTCCTTCAGAAACAGTCATGAGCATTTAGCAGGAACACATTGGTGTTTTTAAAAGTAAACTTCAAAGACAGATGCTCCTAACCCCTCCTACCATGAAGTAGACATGCTCTTTCTTGTTTGCAAATAGAAGGGTGGACCCCAGCTCTGGAATTCTCCTGTTCTAGGCTTTTGTGTTAAGATTCGGAGATCAATCATATTATATAACATTGCAGTGTTTGGAGAGGAAATGCTAAACCATGAGTTTCTAAGAGCTGACAGTCTGTTTCACATGCGTGTGGATTTTGCTAGGATGGAAAGTAGTTGTTTTCCCTTTACAAATTCGGGTACCATCAGGGCTCACCCAGAGCATGGGGAGGCTTCTTGTGCCTGCTTCTCTCTCCTTGAACTTGTCCCATCTGTTTACTGACCTTCATGCATCTGTGTATCTGAGTGGAGAGACTTTTCTTTGACCCTAGAGAGGTATTCTCTCAGAGATCAGCTGATAGAAAGCTAAGTGGCACTGAAGACCAAGAGTCTTGGATATATTTTGGGCATAAGGTTACTTAGGGATTAGAGATTTACAAATGCAGTTAATGCCTCTTTTTTTTTTGAGATTCCATTTATAGAATCTGCCAGCTGTAGGTCAGTGCTGGTGTTGAGCACATTGCTTGCATTTTGTAGGCACCGTAATACTAATTTGAGAAGGGAATGTCCCATTAGCACATGTCAGGAGTTTTGGAAGATACATCAGGCCATTTGGCATGGGGGTAGGGGGTCAGGAGAAAGCCTGAGAGTAAAGGCAGGAGTCCCAGCAGAAGCTATAAACATGAGAAGAAGGTTATGTAAATATGTGTGGGGGTGGCATGGGGAGAGCATGGGGGAAATGGCCCTACAACTTGGGTAACATCCCAGGACAGGTAAGTGTTTCCTTTGTCCAAAAAAGCTATCTCGATTTGGATGGCGTTGCTTTGACCTGTACTTGCTCCTTGTGTGGTGGTCTCTGCTGTTCCTGATATGTGACCCCTGTTGCGGGTGCTGATGATTGTAGTTGTAATGGTCACGGCAGCAAGGATGGTGGAAGTTGGAAATGCTGGTGATCACAATATTGATGCAGTGCTGGGTGGTCAATATTTTTTGAGTACTTTCTCAGCACCAGACCTTGTTCTGAACAGTTATATAGTTTTCCATGTGTAGGGCAGAAACCTAGAAATCGTTGTTCTTTCTCTCACACCTGCCATCAAACCGTTGGCAAGTTTGCTCAGCACTGTCTTGAGAGCCTCTCTCTTGCGCCTCTCTGGCTGTCCCCTTTGCTGCCACCTTTCACTGTCTTGCCTCCAGGGCGCTACTCCCGGGGCCCCCAGATTTCATCCCTATCTCTTACAGTGCATTCTCACTGCAGGAAGGTGGCCTTTTGAACCCCACCTCCTGCTTCCCTTCACATGGACGGTAAAATCCAGGACCTTACGACCATTTAGGCCCCAAACGCCCGTCTCACTGGTTTTACTCCCTGAGGCTTACTCTGCTCTAGTCACCAACCTTCTCCCTTCAGCCAGGAGATGGCAGGGTCAAGTATAATTTTTTTTAATAGTATTTGACATTGATAATATTTTGTAACTAGTGTATCACTTTCTTTTTACTTCTTGTTTTTGAAAGTGAGGATATTATATTGGTGTTTAAAAAGCATCTTTATTCAGATAGTTTATATCCCACACATTTAACCCATTTTAAGTGTATAATGCAATGGCTTTTAGTATATTCACAGGAGTTGGGCATCCATTATCACCATCAGTTTTTAGATGTTTTTATTACTTCAAAAGGAAATCTCATACCCCTTTGCCCTGATCCCCCAAATTTCCCTTCACTCCCATCCCTGACAACCACTTACCTATTTCTTAGCTCTACAGGTTTGTCCATTCTGGACATTTCAGGTTTTATTTTATTTTTTTAAAATGATTAGCTTACATTCCAGCAATATGTATTGGTTTTCCTATGGAAATATAAAGTTTCCTGTTAGAATAAACTTACCAAAATAAATTAATAAGCTTAAACAATGTTGACTAGAATAAGTGGTATGTGTATAAAGGTACAAATTGCTCTGGTGGCTGGTGGAGGCCTGGAGGTAGGCAGGCATCCTCACAGGGGAACACACCAGGGCAATTTGGGAATTGTGGCTGGTCTACGATTCCAGCTCAGCTGGTCTAGTCTACAATTCTAGCTCAACTGGTCTAGTCATCTTTGGACGTTCAGTGCCCGCACACGCGTGTCACCAGAAATACCCAACACTTGACACTGCCTGATGCAAACCGAGTGCTTATCAGGCAGGCGATCGTTGCTGGCCAAGTTCAGGCATAGCCGAGAGGAAGCTCTGAGTCCTCCCCACCCTCCACCCTGCTGCAGTTTGATCACTTCTTTGTTGCTTTGTCTCTGCCCCTGCTGCTTCACCTGCCCCAGCAGAGAGCTTTACTTAAAGAGTATCCGCTGACCAAGAGCAAGGGGTAAAGCCTGCCATTTGAGGGTATCTGAGTAGCTGCCTCCACCCTCTGAAACATCACAGCTAGCTTTCAAGTTAGAAACGCATCGCCCTTAACCAAGTTGACAAAACCACAGGTTACCTCTTTATGTTTTTGCAAATTGCATCAAACCAAACATCAAAAGCCCAATTCCATGGGGACCGAGTGCGTTTGTTATCAGTTTAGCAAATGACCCCTGGACATGTTTCCATACCCCAGCATGTGGAATGCATCAGCAGACCAGAAACATGATCCGTGTTGTTGTTGTTTGGTTTGGTTTGGTTTTTTTACAAAACCATTGCGCAAGTAAATTGAGATTTTAAAAATGCTTTTTTCACATGTTATTCTCTGGTTGGAGCAGCCATATGTTAAAGTAAGCTTCACCTATGGCAACAGTTTTCATCTGAGACTTATTTTAGCTGTTAATGAAAGAGTCCGTGGGTGGTGAGCAGAATCTTGTGCGGAGCTGCTAGAGAATCAGAACTAATGGCTTTTGTCTTTTTGCCTTGTGGATCTAAACCATTTTGATTTTTGTCCAGATTATGGATGGGGTGAAGCGAAGCCACCATTATTGCAGGACCTAAGCTAGCCTCTGTCTGCGTCCAGGGAGAAGTTATTATTTAGGGTGAAGCTCAGTAGGGGAGAGGAGGAGCCAGAACTCAGACTGTTGGCTCCTAATCCCAGCTCTACCACCACTTAATAGCTGTGTGAAAATTATGAGTTCTACCCCTTCCAGGTTTAGGTTGCTTTATCTGAAAAGTGGGCATGATGACACCTACCTTACAGGACTGTTGTCGGTCAAATGAAATAGCACATGCCAAGTTCTTTGCATAATGCTTGGCATACAGTGAACTCACCTGCCATTATTGGTGTTATTTTTGTTGTTTTCCGCTCATTTTCAGAGGCAGTGGAGAATTCGGCTCTCTGGGTACATCTGAAATGTTCTCTGATATCTGGTCTAGTTGCATTTACTTGCCACACTGGCCTCTTTGTTTCTTGAAGACACCAGCTTTGATCCCACCTCAGAGCCTTTGTGCTTGCTGGTCCCCTGTCCAGCCTGCCCTTCTCCCAGCACTTGACGTGGTCACTCCTTGTTAACCTTCAGGTCTCTCTTTAATGTCTCCTCCCCCGCTTCCAATTCTCTGTTACTTCACTGTGTTTCCTTTTCTGTACTTGCCTCCCCCTGAAATTGTCTTCTTCATTTGTCTCCTTGTCTCTTGTCTATTACCCCGACTAGAAGGGGAGCTCCATAAAGGAAGGATCCTTATCTGCCTTCTCTGAGATCGTTGCCTGGTACACAGTAGGTACTCCTTAAATATCTGTGGAATTGCAGTGTACAACTTGGAGTTCAAATACAGGGTTTTTTTAAGTAGTGGGACATGAAGTTCTAGAATGAGCCTAATGCTAGAAAGGTTACTGTAAGATTTTAAAAATCTTACATTCTGATTTTCGGTGTTACCTCTTCCCCAGCAGCCCCTGGATCCAATTTGTTGTCATCAGGAAGAAGGCAGAAAGAATGACAACTAATGTTGCTAGAAACTGAATTTGGTTTAAAGGCCATCAGAGGATTTAGTTTTCACAACAGGATTTAAGAAACCATGTTTTTCCTTTGGCAGAATGCAGACAAATGGATGGACTGTGTTACCTCTTCTTGACCACTTAGTGGATGTGTCAAGGGAACGATTGGAAGGATTATAATGAAAAATTTTGTGTCTTGAATGCCACATTTAGGGAAAAAGAGCATCCTTCCGAGGACAGGCATCTCAGTGGATACATGCTGTTCTGTCTCTAGTTCCTTTGGGTAATTGGAGGCAGGAATGAAGAAGTAAACTCATATATACTTATTACTGAAGGCAGTGGCACCCCACTCCAGTACTCTTGCCTGGAAAATCCCATGGACGGAAGAGCCTGGTAGGCTGCAGTCCATGGGGTCGCACAGAGCTGGACACGACTGAGCGACTTCACTTTCACTTTTCAGTTTCATGCATTGGAGAAGGAAATGGCAACCCACTCCAATGTTCTTGCCTGGAGAATCCCAGGGACGGAGGAGCCTGTTGGGCTGCCATCTATGGGGTCGCGCAGAGTTGGACACGACTGAAGCGACTTAGCAGCAGTAGCAGCAGCTTATTACAATAAATACTATGAGGGAAAAATAAGGCAAAGATATGGTTTTGATAAGAGAAATAATCATTGCAGGCAACCTACTATAATTTGGATATTCAAAGTAAGTGAAGGAATACCTTAGAGAAGATGAATATAGTTTCATTATTTTGGCATGAAAAAAAAATAGACTCTGATAGCCCTTACACCAGATTCCTGGCCCCTCCACTGCTAGCACAGGACAGAGGACAGCACTGACTCTTGAAGGACCCAGTTGATTTATCTCTTTTTCAGACTCTCCTTGCTCCAGCATCCCTCCCTTTCCCTATCTCCATCCCCAGCCGGTAGGAATGAGCATCTTGTGGTACATAGCCTCACAGGGGCCTTGGACCTGCTGGACATCCTGCTTCTGGGGCACTTTAATGAAAAACAAAATCTCTTGCAGGGAAGGGGAGTAAGGACAATGATGGCTTCTGCGTAAATGTGCTTGTTGGACACCTGCAGTGCTCCAGAAACCTCCAGAACAGAACCTTAGTGCTATTTGGAATTGCACAGAAAAGTGGGTGTTTTGGCAACTGCCACCCATTCTCCCACCCATTCACCAACTCAGCAGGGCTGTCTATTTCTTTAAATCTACTTCTGTTTAGAAAGTGCAGATTTACTTGAGGGCTGACTGTGTGCCAGCGTCCAGAAGAAGCACCTCACAGAAATCTCCAAGGTTTCTGCCACAGGGTGTGCCTCTATATGTGTTATTATTATTGACCACTTTTTCTATATCACATGATGTGTACCTCTATATTAATTATGTTATATTTTGCCACTTTTTCAACAAACAGCAAAACTAACTTACTATATCAGTATGTATCTACAGTCATTTTAATAACAGCATACTTTTCTATGTATCATGTGTATCCTAATTTATTTCACCAAATCCCTGTAACTGGACACCTGCTGGCCTTCTCCCTCAGATGAAAGAATAAGGTTGCTGCAGTGCTTTCTTTCATGGTTCCAAAGTATAGGTCTGGATGTGTTTGTACACAGGTCTT
The DNA here is from genome assembly GCF_055505025.1 of Bos grunniens. Lineage (NCBI taxonomy): Eukaryota > Metazoa > Chordata > Mammalia > Artiodactyla > Bovidae > Bos > Bos grunniens. The sequence goes on from NC_141186.1 coordinate 37,437,488, forward strand.
TTTAAACTCATCTAGTTGTTTCTTTAGGATAATTCCTAGAATGGTATCTGCTCCTTACTAAAAAGGATATTTCAGGAAAATTCCATGGCTGCAGACATTCAGACCTGCAAAGAATATAGTTGCTGTGATTAAGCTTTTAGCCTGACTCTCTGTTTCCTGGATTAGTAACTGCTGGTTGGCTGGCTGACTGCCTGCAGCTTCCAAGGAGCAATGCAGTCGGGTAGAGAGAGATGGAAGCTTGGTGTTATATTATGACATGGTACATTTAATAAGAGAAACATGCTAAATATCTAGGACAGAGGGAAGCTGCACCTACCTAACCCCACCCAAGTGTCACATGCTTCTATAGCGTTAGCCATATGAAGAGCAGGGAGGGTGAGCAGTTTGGGCTTATAAAGTGAGATGTACTAGGCAGGACAGCCAGAGACAGAGCCAGAAAATTAGCCAACTGCCATAGCAGAGATAGCTGGATATGAATTATTGAGAATCTTAGGACCAACCTCTGGATTTGATACCAGATATGATGAGGCAAACCTTGGAAGGGCTCTTTTGTTGTTGCTGAGTCATGTCTGACCATTTGTGACACCATGAGCTACAGCACACCAGGCTTCCCTGTCCTTCACTATCTCCTGGAGCTTGGGCTCTAAGGCTGGCTAATTTGCAGTTTAAAAGTTTTCTTCTGGCTTAGAGATGGAGAATGGTTGCACAACAGACATGTTTAGGGCCAGAGAGATGTGTTGGAAGGAGGATGCAGTTTTAAAAGTAAGAAGCATCTATTTTTCCAGGTCATGGGTTTTTAGACACTGCATGGTCAAAGAATAGGAATGAGAGGAGCAGACTGGAGATTATTTACATGAGAGGCCTCCACCTAAAGCTAAGCTAACAGGGATATTTGACCCCTGGAATTCTACCCCAAAATGTGCATATATGCTGGTCGTTATTAAAAATATTTCCAGTGAGCTGTAAGTTCTTGGATGTTGGGCATAAACAACCTGTAGAACCTATTTGTTCTGGCTAGAATTAGCAGATTTTCAAAAGGACCCCCGTAGATGAGTGATCTTAATGGAATGATGACCATCTTCTAAAGCTGGATTATGGTAATAGTCACACGACTTGATAAACTTACTAAAAATCACTGATTTATATATTCTAAATGTATGAATTTTGAGATATACTCCAAACACTTAAAAAGTGGAAGGGTCCCCATAGTCCCAAAGTAAAGAGTGAAAAACCAATAAATTATACATGTTGAATTAAGATGTAAGGATTAACTTCCTTGTTTCAGTTCTGCTAGGTTATGGTGCCTAGTTGTTTAGTCAAAGACTAGTTAGTTTAGATGGTGCCCTGAAGATATTTTTTAGATGTGATTTAGGTTTACAATCACTGACTTTAAGTAAAGCAGATTACTCTGTATATTGTGTGTGTATGTGTGTGTTAGTCACTCAGTCATGTCCAACTCTTTGCAACCCCATGGACTATAGCCTGCTTGGCTTATCTATCCAGGGTATTCTCCAGGCAATAATACTGGAGTGGGTTACCATCCCCTTCTCCAGGGCATCTTCCTGACGCAAGGATTGGACCTGGGTCTCCTGTATTGCAGGTGGATTCTTGACCATCTGAACCAGTGGCCTATATCGTGTGCCTGGGCCTTATCCAGTTATTTGAAGGCCTTAAGAGAAAGAATTGAGTTCCCATGAGAAAGAAAAATTTCTGCCTCCAGGGTGCCACATAGAAACCCCACCCAAGCACCCAGGCTGCTGGCTTGCCCTACAGATTTCAGACTCAAGACAGCAATGACTCTTACCCGAATTGTCAGCCTGCCCTAAGTATTTCAGACTTGCCAGCCCCCACAATTGTATGAGCCAATTCCTTAAAATACATCTCTCTCTATAGATAGATACAGACATGGAAGATACTTTACTGATTCTGCTTCTCTGGAGACCCCTGAATGATGCATAAGGTAAATTGAAGTATTTCAGTTGCTTTCATTTTTTAAGTTGGTGTCACTATAGAAATCATATTCTGTCCTGTTATTCACAGTTGTGCTACTCTTATTTGTGTGTTGGGCTGCCCTGTTGGGTCTGGTTGGTATGGCATGTGTTATGGTGGAAGGGAATTAGGCAGAAACCCTGAGAGTTCTGGATCTGCTCCATGCACACTTAGGGTGTCAGCTCCAGGACACTATGGGTGGGTAGGTAGGCCATGTAGTCTGGCCTTGGAGGGTGGTCTGAAAAGGGAGGTGGGAGGCAGGCCAGCCCACTGGCCACTTCTTGTGCAGTGAAGGACCCAACTGAAACATGGGGAATGACTGTCCCTGTTTGACTGAGGCTCTCTGAAACCCAGCCACACTTCCTTGGTCTTCAGTCTGAGTGTGTGTTTTGAAAGAAGACACACCAGTAGTGATGGTCAGCTGCAGCTCTGACTTTTATTAAGGGTTGGCAGGAATCCATATGGAAATGACAGCTGGTCCCCAGATGAGCTCCGGTTCTCTTCACATAGTGTCACAACTCAGTTTGTCATCTTGCATCTTTGCACTGAGGAAGCTAGTGGCTGTTTCTCCTATTTCACTTTTTGCCATGGCTTGTGGGAATTGGGAGAAAAGTCATCTAGGGAAACATTTCTGGGGAATGTTAGAAGAGTGGAGACTTCTTGCACAGAACACACTGGAACTTAAGTTCACATTGAAATGATCCAGTCTGTTGAACACATGCTATGTGCCAGGAATTGTGTGAGGCTTTGGGACTATTAGTCGGAACACATAATGTTCTTGCAGTCTTGCTGCCTGAAGGAAGAAACAAAGAAAGAGAACCTACCCTAACTTGAAAATTGGTACAAAGTTCTATTCTGAAACAGAGAAAGAAAGAAAACAACTGTTGGCCATGTCCATGGTTAACCTGTGAAAGATTGCCCAAATGTGGTGCCTGAGAAAGTCTTGTCTGGAGACTCAGTCATGGTTCACGTGTTGGTATTTAGTTCTGCCTAGGTTCTAGAATATTTGTAGGAGATCACCATATGATTTAGTAGAAAGTTGATGTTGAACTGTAGGCATATTACCTGGTCCAAAGTCTTCCTGCATGCTGAACCACAGGCCAATAAATCGAGTTGTTGGGGGCAGGAGATAGTGACTTCATTAGAAAAGCTAGCAGACCAAGAAAATGGTGGACTGGTATCCCAAAACACCATCTTAACCAAGTTTGAATTCAGGTTTCTTTTATACAAAAAAGAGAAGGGGTACGGTTGGTTGTTATAAACTTCTTGGTGCCAAAATCCTTTGTTTCTTGCAGGTGTCCAAGTAGGTCTGGTCACCATATTCCTGTAAACCTCCAACAAGACAAATGTTATACTCTGTTCCGTAACTTTTAATCTCTATATAAATGGATGTGTTATATTTCAAAGATCAGAGCCTTAAGAACGGGCTACCCTGTGTATTTCAGGCTATAGACAACATTCTACAAAAGCATGACTAAATATTTGCAATGGAGCACAAAAGTTAAAGCGAAGAAAAAAGATTCAGTGCAGAATCACGTTTGTCCTTCCTTGTTAGTTTTCACTGTTTATTGGCTCTTTTTTGCAGGTCCTTATTCTCTTTAAGGGAACAGTCCTTGTTCCTTCATGCATAAAATCCTTCCACTCAGAGTACTGTGGCAAGGGGCAAATGAAATACTACCATAAAAAGAGTGTGTATGGAGATGCTCTGTGCTGAGCACTAAGAGCTATGTTGTAACAGTCTAAGAAGTGCTCCCTGATTTTTGTGAAATTACAATATAAGGAGAGAAGTGGATCTGAAATGGAGTGTGTACAATTGTCTGTGAATGTGTATGTGTGAGGGTGTGTGCGTGAGCCTGCAGATGAGACCCATGTGTTTAGGAGAGGTATTGTCTCAAAGAAATACCTTTTGACAACTAAAGATAATTTCAAAAAACCATCCATTCTTTCCTTGCTTTTCTCAAACATCGTGGAAAGATACTTGAAAACAGTCTTTAAAAAAAAAAACTATTTTCCCCACCCATCCACTTCCCTCATGCAGTTAGTTGCCCTTCATCTTTCTCTTCCAAACTTCCCTAGGAATTCCTTGGAAAACACTCTTCTCCCTGGCCCCCTCCTCCACACATCTCTTTGGTTTCTCCTTTCCTACCCGCCCTCACTTTCTCTCAGTTCAACTTCATAAAGGCTTAAATTAGTCTCCTGAATCAATAATGCAAACTGTCCTGTGTCTTCAAACCAGAGACCTCAGATGGGGAACAGGGAGGGTTTAAGGTAGACATGGGAAGTCAGGTTAACAAAGCCCAAACCTGCGTACATGGACGGAGAAAGGCTGAAAACATGTGCATCAATGGAAATCACATGGTCTCCTGTACCTACTGCTGCAACATGTCCCAACTGTGGGAATCCATGATTAGGGCCACAGATGCTGCCTGGGAAGGTCATGGGAAATCTCAAAGAGGGGGTCTCTGCACTGGGTCTTAGAGTGTTACTGAACAGAAGTTCATGTGCTTGACACACAGTGAGGACAGACAAACCAAAATGTCAGAGTTTGGAACAGAGAAAGGTTTATTGCAGGACCATGCAAGGAGACAGGTGACTGGTACCCCCCAAACCCTGAAGCCCCTGAAGGGTTTCAGCAAAGCGTTTTTAAAGGCAAGGGTAGTTGCAGATTTCTTGGTGTAGCAATCCCTTGTTCCTGCAGCTATACAAGTAGGTATGGTCGCCATATTCCTGTAAACCTCCAATAAGACAAATGTTATTCTCAGTTCTGTCACTTTTTATTTCTACATGAATGGAGAAATGTTATACTCTTAACTTTAAAGTGAGAGCCTTGAGAATGGGCTACCCTGTATTTCAGGCTTTTGGCAACATTCTTAACTTGAAGCAAAAGCAATAACATACAAAGGTTAACATTCAAGAAACAGTTGTAATATGGAGTCAGATTTGGTCTTCTCTGTTAGAAGAGGACAGGCCCAAGTGCATTAGTGTGGCAGCCTGAAGCCATGTGCTGTGAACTAAGGAAGGGAAAGATGGTCTTTGTGCCTGAAATGTCAGAGACGGGGAAGCAGAAGGTAGAAAATGAGACTGAACTGGTTGTTTGGGGGCCGTGTGTACTATGTGCTCGCTCTACACAGAAAATCTCCATTCCCTTGTTGCAGATGGCTCTTGACACCTGCAGGTTGATTTGTAAATGATCCGTCCCATGACTGCAAGGGAAGGTGGCTAAGATTGTTATGGCTGATCCTGGGCAACCATCCCTGTCCCCTGAAAAACTGTGGACCCATGCTGGCAGCATCTTAGTTCACAAAGGGAAGTGTTCAGTGTTTATTTAGCTGCTTTCTGGAAATCACATCACTCTGGGCTACAATGAACAGAAACCTAACTTAAAGTGAGAGATACAAAAAAGCCTTACATTTTGTTGTACACAGTACCCTGAGGGAAAGGGAGCTCTCTTTTTCTACTCCTTCCCACAAAAGTCGTGTGATTGTCTTTTCTTGCACTTAGGTGGGTGCATATGCCCATCTGTGAACTCTGGTCAAGATGATGGGCTATGCCGATTGGCCAGTCCTGGCTTCTTTGTAATGGGATGGGAGCTGCCCAACCTATTCAAGCCTCATAAACTGAGAGTAGGGGAAGGAGGGGGTTTCCCAGAAGAAAATCTAGATGCTGATACCAGAAGAATCTGGAGGAGACTAAAACCCAAATGCCCACCACAAATAGCTTCCTGTCCATCTCATATTCTCACACTGATGAGCAATGTGAAAAGTGACCTCCATCAGAGATGAGTATAGCAATTGTTAGGGCTTTTTATGGAGGAAGGAGTAGAGTGACTTCAGGGAATATATGTGCAGCAGGAAAAAAAAAAAAGATTTGAAATGAAGCCCAGCATCTTATTGGTTTTTTAGTGTCTTGTTTGCTGAGGAGAATTAAGCAAGAAGAGAACTGATTGCATCTAATTGCCTGAAAAAAGTGTTCAAAAGACATTTTATCACACAATTTAGATGAGTAAACAGCTAGGAGGTGAATGCCACCCTCTGAAGTAATAAACAGAAGGGAAAAGTCTGTCTTCATATTGTATCTATTTGTGCTTTCACCAGTGCCGCCTGTGTTCATGGCTAAAACTGAGGAGGAGTTACATTAACTCAGGACAGATGGTGCTTAATACTGACCACACATGAAGACTGGTGGCCCCAGGCTCCAAGTTCAGGCAGAAGGCAAGACAGATTTACTTCCATATGGGATGAATACCATTAAATGCTAGGATGCTGTGGTTGTAGTTTGGGAGTGGAAATGGCAGAATTACCTTGGTTAGGTAGATACTGTTGTTACTCTTGGTAATTTACCATTTTATAACAGGGCTTTACTATTTACTGCATGCTTTCAGGCACACCTGTTCACTTTATCCTCCCCCAAATTTTGTGCAATTAAAAAGTGTGTCTCCATTTTACAGATCATTGATTCAAGATCATAAAGTTATACTGTATTGGGCTCAATGCTTGGGCATTTGTGTCCATACCTTTGACTCAAAACCCAGGGATATTTTGACTACTCCATAATTACTTGCCCATAAGTCACTCTCAGTTGTTAAATGCTTACATTTCTCTTTTGGGGGTAGTGGAGGGAGTAGAAGGAAAGATAGCTTTACTGAGGAAGCTGCCAGTCCTGGGGAGAAGGTGGACTCATGCCCCAAAGAACCAACTCCTGCCTCCTCAGACTTTGCTCAGAGATATTATAGGGGAAAGAGGAAGGGGATACATTCTGGGCAGAGTGTAGTGTTCTGTTTTCAGAAATGGTTATCATGACCATTGGTGCCAAACTTTGATCATGTCTCTCTTGCAGTTGGAATATATCAGGCCATGTCTCTGGTTAGTTATTTCTGCTGATCTTGGAGGGTATTTCGGGGAGGCAGAAGGTAGCAGTGGCTCTCCCTGGAGTCACAAAAGCTGGTGGTAGAAACATCAAGGAGTGAGTTCCACCCACTGGAACTCCCACTGTAGGCAGACACCCTGCCTGTGTCCTTATATTTCTCTATATGCCCACCAGGGAGGGATTAAGAATTAAACTGCCTAGGTTCAAGGCTAAATTCACCTCCTCTACCCACAGGGTCTTAGTAATCTTCCTAAGTCTTCTTGACTCCATTCTTTAATTCCTAAAGTACACACATGACGGTTGAATGGGGGAGGGAAGAATATATCAACACTCATATTAATATTTATTTTTAAATAATTTAGCTTCACTAATACTTGAAAACTTTCTTTTAAAATTATCTAAAATTATAGAAAGTTACAGAATTAGTATGGAGAGTCCCCAGGTACCCTTCTGCCAGTTTTCCCTAAGGCTAATATCTTAAAAAAAAATTATTGTACGATCATCATAACCAGGAAATTAACATTGACACAATGTCATTAACTCAACCACATACCTTATTCATAATTCACCAGCTTTCCCATTAATGTCTTCGTTTCCTGCTCCTGGATCTTTTCCAGGATCTCACGTTGCATTGGTTTTCATGTCTTCTTGTCTATAACTCTAATCTGTGACAGTTCCTTTTTATTTCATGACTTTGACATAGTTGAACAGAACTGATCATTTATTTGAGTGTTCCTCAATTTGGATTTGTCTGATATTTTTGCATGATTTGATTGGGGTATGCTTTTTTTGACTGGAAGACCATTGAAGTCCTGCTGTTCTTTTCAGTACATCTTATCAGGAAGTGCGTGATATCAGCATGTCTTGGTATCAGTGATGCTAGTTTTGGGCACTTTTTTTAAGGTAGTGTCTGCCAGGTTTCTCTGCTGTAAAGTTACTATTTTTCCCTTTGTAAGTATTGCTTGTCTTGTGGGGAGACACTTTGATACAATGCATGTATTCGGTTTGTCATTGTACTTTTGCTTACCAGTTGTAGCTTCCGTTGATGATGTTTGCCTGCAACAGTTAATACCAAAGCATTTGCCTAATGCACTTGATTAAAATTTATTAAGTAAGTTCTCTTCAGTGCTCTTATTCAGATGTCATGTTTTATAGTGACATGCCATAGTAGTATTTATTTTCCCATTTTCTTCCTCTGTGTTTATTCACATGAGTATTTTTACCCTCTTAGAGTAATAGTTCATGGGAAATTTGATAAATATCTCATTTTATAACCATAACACCAGAAGAACTTTTTGGAAGCATTATCACTGACTTGTAGAATTGGCAGAAGGCTAGAGAATTTAGCTTGGAAGTCTGAGGTCATGCAGGACCCATGAAAAAGACAATATTCTACTTTTGATTGCCCACTGGAGGCAAAGTCAACCTGACCATTTCACCTGATGTTATATCACCAAGATTTCTATATGCTTCCAGTATTACCAGTTACCATTTTACATACCTGCATAATATTCCACAGAGAAGGCAATGGCACCCCACTCCAGTACTCTTGCCTGGAAAATCGCATGGACGGAGGAGCCTGGTAGGCTGCCGTCTATGGGGTCGCACAGAGTTGGACACGACTGAAGTGACTTAGCATAGCATAGCATAGCATAGCATAGCATAGCATAATATTCCACATATTATGGGGGATATTGAATGTTTAGGTTGTTCCAAATTTAATACTGGTACATTAATAAATACCTTCATGCTCAAGTGTTTCTCAAACTTGGGTGCATGCTGGAATCAGCCAGGGAGTTGAAGAAATACTGATGTCTGGGTCCCACCTCCCTTCAGAGTCTGATATAACAGATAAGGCTTTTTCTTGGACATGGGGATCTTTCAGAGATCTCCACAGATCCTAATGTGTAGCTGAGGTTGAGAACCACTGGTCTAGAAGCTTCTGTGGCTCACGTGACATACATTTTCTTGTACATAAAGAATCCATGCATTCACTACTTCTTGTTGACCACAAAAACTTGTTCTGTTTTCTCTCCATTTGACCTAAAGCACACAAATACTCACACTCAGATGCATTCACACATGTAGGCAACCTAATACTGCTTTATAGTATTACTACTTCCTGCTTATATGAACGAAGTAAGTTTTATGACTTCACTGTGCTTTTTTTTTTCGTCTATAAAATGGTGATATATTAGTGTCTCTCTCCTTGCATCTTGCGGATGAGTCAAGAGTCAAAATTCATATTCCTTATGCAAAACTCTTGAGTGCAGGCATTTTAGAGCACAGTTTGGTGATATCTATTAGAACGTGTATCCCCTGCCCTCTGAAAAAAACTTTCAGGCTTATGAGTATCTTCACAATATTGGGTTGAGAAACCACCATGATATTGTTTGTCTAGGGCTGAGTATTAAAGTCATGGCACCATCGTGATGATGGCTGGATTTGATACAATGCATGGAGGGGTGTTAACCTCCTCTTCTCATTGGGACCTGGCCACTTTTACTGTTGCCATCTCAGCATATGGTAGGTTTCCATACCAGTTCTTTTGTTTGTTTTTCTTATTTCATTTAAAATGTGATTTTGACTTTAACAACTGATACCATAGTTTTAAGTGACCTGTGTGACATCCTAAGCATTTGCTCACAAATGCCAGATTCTCAAATGAAAGTTGAAGTAAAGTTAAGTAACAGAGTGGATGATAGTAAATTCAGGACTAGAATCAGCCTAAATATAATTTTTTAAATTCTGAAGCTTTTCATTAATTAAAAATAATAGCTACGGGTACTGAGCACTTACTCTTGACCAGGTATCATGATGAACGTTTTACAAGTTGTATTTGATCTTCACAATTGAACCTGCAAGGGATAGCTTGAGTTTGAATGTTTATTCCTTTATTGATATAAAGTTGATATGTAATATTGTGTTAGTTTCAGGTATACAGTAGAGTGATTTGGTCATTGCTTCTACATTGCTATATGTATACAAATATGTGTATATATATATATACATTCTTTATTTTCCAATTCTTATCCATTATAGATATTGAATATAGTTTCCTGTGCCATATAGTAAATCCTTGTTTAATTTACTTTATATGTAATATTGGGTAACAGTGTGTTTGTTTTCTATGTCTGTGGTTCTCTTTCTCTTTAGTAAATAATTTCATTTGTACTATTGTTTAGAGTCCATGTGTAAGTGATATTGTACAATATTTATCTTTCCCTGACTTACTTCACTTAGTATAATAATCTCTAGGTCCCTCTAGGCTGCTGCAAATGGTATTATTTCCTCCTTCTCATGGCTGAGTAGTATTCCATTGTGTATGTATACCACATCACCTTTATCCATCCATCTCCTGATGGGCAGTTAGTATTTAATTTAAAGTTGAGGAAATGTAATAATAATAATTTACTCAATCCTTTTCATATCCCAGATGCTATTCAAACAGTCTTGTTTGAATGCATTTGCTAATAACTTATTTGCTCCAGGAGAGGATAAGTAACTTGCTCATTGTCATACAACCCATCAGCACAGAGCTGAGAATTAAACCCCTTCCAGTCTGCCTGACTGCCAGTGGCGGTTAACTTGATTGCTAGATTTGATTGCTTTCCCTAAAGGCTGATGCTTGGTCAGCTCCCTAAGTATCCAGGTGCAGAGGATACAAGGGAGATTTTTTTGTTTGTTTCATTTCAGTCTCAGCCAAGCGTCTACCATACTGGCAGGTGACATCTAGGAACAGAGGGACTGTAGCAGCTTGGTGATTGCTGGCCCCTGATCCTGTGCTTGCCTGTCTTTTTATGATGCAGTGCCTGTAAGGTAGGGTATGCTTAGTCAGTGTTTTGTGACATTAGGTTTATGAATTAAAAATATCAAATAGAATAAATAGGCTTTTGTTAATAATGTTCACACCAAAGGGAAGAAAAGTGCCTGTTGATTTTCATGCCAGACAAGAGTGGACCCTTCAAGGCAAATCAGCTTAGAATCAGTTGTCCTAAAGCTTGTGCAGTTCATCCCAGCCATGCAGGGAAAAACAGTTCCTTCTTGCTTATCATTCACAGTGAAGATGCTTACTTTGAGGGGTGCTGGTGTTGCTAGACAGATTTTGTAAATGTTAGCCCATTTATGCTAGCCTTAAATGCTAGTCTCTAATTGAATCTTGAATGTTGAGCTTTGGGTTCTTTATTCTGTTGGCTTGGAAACCCCCACATTTCTGTGACTTTTCAGAGTCCAAGTATTCATTCTGTGCCTAGCTAATTTCCCTGAAACAGAAATGTTTCCAAAGGATTAATGCCCAGCTCTGTCGCAAGGTGGTCCTTTCCTCCTCACGCCAGCAACCTCCTCCATGCCCAGTTGTCATGTTTCATGAGAAGCTTCGCGCTCAGTGGGCATTTCAGCATGTGTGTGCCAGCGTCTTGCAGCAGCATTTTCCATGCCTCCTGAGAAACAGATTAGGGGAAGTGATGGATGCTGAAATTGGTTTTGACAGATCTCTAATCTTCTTTCTAACTGAAAGCTGTTATTGGAGGGGGGTTCCTAGGGGTGCGTCTTGCACAAATTCCATTTCCATCCCTCTCGGAGCTCTTGTAGCTTCCTCATCCCACCAGCATCTGTGGACTCTGGGTGCTAAGGAGTGAGGGGAGGGACAGCAGAGGGCGAGCGGTCCAGCAGTAATTGTGTTCTCACTGTGGAGGAAGAGACCGGTCTTTCTTCTCTAGGTGGGAATGGATTCTTTGGCATTAATGTTCACTTATTAGTCTTAGGTCAGCAGTAAGAAGATAGGTAAAGTGGGGGAAAAGGATTAAAGGGTGGGGACAGACCTGTTCTCTTTTATACAGATGATGACTGTTTGCTTTCAAAGTGCCTTCCAGATGGGCCAAAGGATATGAACAGAAAGTGTAGAGAAGCTGAATGCATGTGGCAGATGGGGATGTTAGAAGTTCAGCTCAGCAGCAATAAGCAGTAGAAAGTAAAACAAAAATGAGACAGCATTTTACCTATTAAATAACAAAGCTCCATTTTTTTTGAATTGTCAGTGATAATACTTAATGTTGAAGGATGCTGGGTGATAGGCATATACTGCTGTTGGGAATACACATTGGTTCAAAATCTCTGGCAAGATATTATAAGCCTGAAAAATATTCATGCACTGTAACTCAGTGATGAAATTTCCAGGAATTTTTACTAAGCAAATAATAATTTTTTTTTAAAGGAAGTGTATCACTTGGGTATTCATAAAAACGTTTTTTTTTTTTCATAATTGCAAATTAGAAATAAATATCTAGCAGTAAGGTTATAGAACATTCTAGCAATAGCTGGAATATTATTGAATGTTATTGAATATTATGGAATGTGTTGAAACAGTATATCCGTTAAAACTGTTAACTAAAGTTTTTATGATATGGAAAATGCATATGATATATTGATAAGTAAAAGTTGTCTAGTGGTTTTTTCTTTTTTTCAAATAATACATACATGTAAGAAAAAAGACAAGGGATTTACATCAAAAGGTTAATGATTATCATGTCTGGGTGGTATAATTTTCTTTACCTTATTTAAAAAAATTCTGTATATACTTCACTTATTTAATTCTGCTCTGTTCAGCATTCATTTAACCAGTGAATATTAAGTGCCAATTATATATCAGCACTGACTTTTTAAAGCAGTATTTGTCTTAGGAGCGTTTTTATTTTTACATGTGCATCAGTTGATGACAGTATTGAGAGCTGCTTTCTCAGGGCTGTCAGTGGAGTGTGAGTTTTTACAGATGAGGACTAATGAGCCCTCCTGTGCTTCCCACTGTATGAGCCTGCTGGTCAGGAGGAGAAACATGGAGAGGTCCTCCTCCTCCTTCTGTCCTTATTTCATGGTCTCATGAACACTGTGGATTCATGATACTTGGAAAAGGATAATAGGAAAGTGCTAGAGGTGCCATGAACTTACCAAGGGAAATCCACAAACAATGGATATTAAAAATGCAGGAGCTATAAAGAATGACTTTTCTATTTTGGGAGCAGAATATTTATTTTTAAAATAAGGAAGAAAAGATGGGAAAGAGGAAGGGAGGGTGGAGGGAGAGATGGAAGGAGTTCCCCAAAATGCCATCACAATAAATAATAACATTTAAATATTTGTTTAAATGTTTGTAAAATGTTTTAATTTGTAAAACATTTGTTATATGTTTCTTTGGATATGCCAATGCTCTTTCATTGTATAAGTTAGGGCTTTCCTGTTTTAAAACAAAATTACTCCAAATGCATATGAATTATATTATCATTGATTTTGTTTATGAAATGATGGTACTCCAAGTCTTAACTGTTTGAGTCAAATATCTTCACCTCTAGCAAGGAGCCTGTCTCTCCAGCACAGTCCTCAGTGTTTGGTAGGCACAGCTTAGATAACCTTCATCATGATGTCTGACATATTGGGGTCATGGTCCCATCATTTTGGTCAACTGAGTAGTTACCTATATGGATGAATAGCTTTTGGTAGTTGACTGTCCAGTTATTACATCTGTCTAGTGTTTGCAGAAAGCAGGCACATCTCTAGAGATTTGAGTATAAATTCTGAAATTAGACCATTGTGGGCCACATGCCAGCTCTGTATATGTGCCACATGACCTCGGCAAGCTCAGCTCTCTGGATCTCAGTTTCTACATCAGTAATACGGGAAAAACAATTTCTGTCTTCAGGGATTGTTATAAAGCTAGAATAAGTTTTTGTTGTGGACTTTATTATTTGCACAAGTATTGCCTCTCCTGGACCCCCAGAAGAATTTATCTGTTTGTTCTGTTGATTTCAAGCATGACCATGTAATATGTTTTGGCCAGTGAATTTTGAGTGGAAGGACACATGTTGCTTCCTGGCCTGGTTTGCCATGTTCTTTCCCTCTCCCTTAAGACTGATAGTGCTCTTGGTAGAAGCTGCTCTATCAGCCCTGATTCAGGAGTGGGAAACAATGGGGCAGAGCTACAGCCAATGACCATGCTGCATGAGGGGTACTCCCTGTGTGTGATCATAAGCATGGGGCTTCTCAGATCGCTCGCTACTGTGGCATGACTTCTCCTAACTTTACTAATATGTGAATTAACTTTTCAGCTCTCAAGTTGGTGCCTGTCACGTGTGTAATGTTCAACCAGCATTAGTTTGTGTGGTTATGTGTCTCCACATTTCATATTTTTTCATTTGTTGGCCCCAATATTTGGCTACTTTTAAAAAATCTCTTCGATCTTTTGCTGTCCATTAAGACATGAAAATGTCACTGACTTTGGCCGGTTTGTTCCTATAGTTCAAGAGTAGAACAGCAAAGGGATTATGAGGGAAGATGTATTTAGGAGAGAAGCCGATATAACAGTATTTTTGATCAGGGGTCAAGACCAGTGACTTAAGGACCAAATCTGGTCCAGTGCCTAGTTTTGTAACAACTGTTAGCTAAGAATGGTTTTTATATTTGTTAATAGCTAGAGAAAACAAAAACAAAGAAAATGTTTTCTGACAGCTGAAAATTATGTGAAATTGAAATTTCAGTACCCATAAACTTGTTCTAACAGAGCCGCACCCTTTCATGTAAGTATTATCTGTGGCTGCTTGCCCAGGTTGCCTTAATAATTGGTCCCGGTGTCCTAATCTCTGCATATCATAGGATTACTTTAAATATCTAAAGAACCTATATGTATAGCAACATATTGAAAAGAACAAAAGTCAGTGATGTACTCTTAAATGAGGAAAACCTGTATTACAGAGGGTGTCATTTAAACCTCTTTTTTTGTTTTAAGGTGTTCCTGAAAAAATTATTAGAAATACATATAGACTAAAATCTTAAGAGGAGTGGCCAGGCAGTGGGCTTTTGCCTGATTTTTGTGTTACAAGAATCTGTGCCTTTTGACATTTTCTTTCTGTTTAAGGCATTGAGTATGTAATTTGAGAAGTTATTTCAAAAGAATAAAATAAAAGTATACTGTAAGTTAAAGGGAGCAATAACTCATTTCACAATGTTTGGGGCCTCTCAAGCCCTCATCCTGGGTTGTGCTGAAAAGACAGAAAAGGTTCTGTGCCAGAGAGTGTCTCCTTCCAACCCCATCAACCCCATTCCATTGTTTTATGGGCCATCTGGAAACAGAAACATCCTGTTCTTTCCATACTTTTTCAGTCTTGGCATCTGAACCTGGCATCACCTATGTGCTTTGGAAATTGTACTTCGAATTTGAGAGTTTCCTAGAACCCCATGGAACTCCCAGATGCTCTAGGACCTATGTACTCAGCTGTGACTGGAAGACACCAGTTCCAAGTTGTGCAAGTGCTCCAAGGACAGTTCTGCATTTTAAGAGTGCCCTTCTATGACTCAGGGCCAGGACTGCCAAGTCCTTGTAACCTCAGGCTTGAGCGTCAGATGTTCATCTGTAGAGGTGTCACTGGCGCAGCTGAAGAGGGGTGGTGGTGTGGGCTCTTTTGGCAGAGCAGACTTCCTCACTGGTGGACACACCTGAACTGGGAGAAGGGGTGCTGGTCATCTGAGCCATCTGTCTCAGCCGTGGACTCCTCACTCCCAGGCAGGCAGCCTCCTCAGTGTCCAGGAACCACCCTTGGTATAAGTGATGTGACTCTGGAGCCTCCTTCGACGAGTGTGCTTACACAATTCCTTCTTTGTTCTCCAGGGCCTGGGCAGACCAAATGCTCTCCAGAAGGCATCTCAGCAGGTGTCTTGGGATGTGTGTGCTTTATTTAGGCTTCCTCATCCTATAGCACTTACTGGACAGGCTAGATCAAAAAGGCGGCAGCCCTCCCTCCTCCAAAAAAAAGAATGTGGGAACAGAGTATGTTGTTCAAGTCCATTAGAGGGAAACTGATTCACCACTGTGCATCCTTAGATTATACTGTACTTTTGTTCCCAGGATAAAAGACAGGCAGAGGCGATATAACTCAATGGTTAAACAGTTTGATGAGGGTCAAGTGCACCTGCATTCAGGTCCAGGTGCTGATGTAAGCTGCCCAAGTGCCCTTGGACCTGTGCCTTAACCTTGGTAAATTTTGCTTTCCCCATTGCTAGAAAGAAGATGCAGAAAAAGCACCTACTTCCTGGCATTAAAAGCAATAACTGGGGTGTCATGTGAGGCATAGTGTGATGTGTGGTGCACAGTAAGTACTCAGGGAGTTCAGTTGTTTATCTTTTTAGACTTTCTTGACACATTTAGCCCTTGGAGCAGGTGCAAAGGACCTGTTGTATCTGTGATCCATGTGAGGATTTTTTCGCTAAGCTTAAGAAACGTAGTAGCCAAAGTCGAATTTGGGAACAATTTGCATCTTTTAAAATTTCTGTTTATTCTTAAAATCTTTTTCAAGTTCAAAACTTCCTGCCATTCTCGTCTTCCACCAAAAGAATAATACCAGTAATCGTCACAATAATGGCAACAACAAATGCTCAAACCCGTCATTGTGTAAGTATTTTGCTCCGTTCATCCTTATAATAAACCGTATGAAGTTCAAGCTATTATCATCCCCATTTTTCAGGTCAGGAAAATGAGGCACAAAGAGTTTTTTAAGTAAGTCACCCAAGGTTATGCAACCAATAAATGGTGGAGCTGGGATTCAGTTGCAGACCATCTGGTTGTGGACCACTGGCTCTTCATGGCACCTTAGGAAGAATTTTCCACATGGCAATGCTCGTTATTTTCATACTTGAATCTAGCCTGTTCCTTTAAGAAGAACTAGACAGTGAATAGTTGAGCACATTCAAAGCAAGGTTTCATTCTGGCCTTGGAAGGAAATGAATCATACTTACTCTTTGAACAGTTTTGAAAAGAACTTTCACTAGATCTATGAAATGTCAAACAAACTGAATCAGATTTTTCCTTTTGTATGAAGGTAAACTCTAGGTAGCTCAGATTGATGATCAAACGAGTTATTAAGTTGAAAAGTATAAACATTTTTCTGCACCTAAATCTTTTTTGCTTTCATTTGTCAGTCTGTCAGGAGTGGAGGATTCTACTGGAGAATTCTGCAAGGCCGAGTTTCTCAACCATAGCACTATTGACATTTTGGGTCACAAAATTCTGTATTGTGTAGTCTGCCCTGTGCATTGCGGGATGTTTAGCAGCATCCTTGGCTTCTATATCACCCTCTAAATTTATTTCATTTTTTGACTGCACCACGTAGCATATGGGATCTCAGTTCCCCAACCAGGAATCGAACCACAGCCCTTACATTGGAAGCCCAGAGTCTTAACCACTGGACCACTAGGCAAGTCCCCTAGAGGACCCTCTAGATGCCAGTAGAGCCCCCCTGTCCCCAGTGGCACAACCAAAAATGTCTCTAGACATCCCATTCCTAATGTCCCTGGGGAGCAGAATTGCCCCCCTGGCGGAGAACTGTGGCTCCAAATTCCCACTAGATCTGTCTTGGAATTCGAGTTCTGTCATGTGCTCTCTCAGTAGGTTAATGTGTGACCGTGTCTTAAAAGCCTTCCCATCTTTGATTCTCTCATCTATGCAGAAGGGCATGTAGATCCCCTCCTATACGATGACTGGGAGTATAAAATGAGAAAACCTAATTAAATTATACTGAATGATTAATATGTATGCTTTTTTTTGGACTCTTCTTTTCCTGCCAAGCTCTAAAATTCAACGATTCTAATCATAAATATAGTTTTTAGTTTCCCTCCAGATGCTAACATATGTATGTGATAAATCAATTTATATTTCTCTGGAAGACAACTCTTGGGAATGAAAGTTGAGAACAATTTCTTTTCTTTTTCGTTTTTCCCCCTTGTTTTGCTGAATTTATATATTCTAACACAAAAAAATTTTTTTTAATTTTTATTCCATGTGAAGAATTGTTCAGAGAAGATCAAGGCCATCTCTTTTGAATATCCACTAACAGTTGAAAAGGAGATGAGTTGAATTAACAGCTCTAGGGATTTCTATTAGCTAAGACAGGGAACTTTCAGACCAAGATCTCGGACAGTGAAAGTTCATCACCAGAGCAGGGGCTAGAATTGCCTTTCTTGGAGACGAGCGAAACCTAGAAAGTCGCTGATCCGGAATGCTCTGAAGCTGCCTTGTAAATGTGGGAAACAGTCTTCGCCTTGCAGGTTTGCCCTTGACTATGCTGCAGGCTCTGCTTCTGTTCTGAGCTCCCGAGAGAGATTCTGGAACAATTCACCGAGTGTTTCATCTTTCTTCCCCATGGTTCAGGCCCCTTCCTTCCCAACCCTCTCTCACCACGCAGCCAACAGACAGACTCAAGAAACAGTTGGCTGAACTTTAGCACTTAAGACCTTGATGAAGGCAAAAACAAAAACAGGGAATAATTAGTCCCAGTTTGTCAGCAATTAATTGTACTTTGAATGTAATTTTTTATTATTGGAGGCTTAGGCGAACAGAATGCCATGGTTCTATGGTTCTTAAGCAGCCAGAGCACGCCTGAGGTACCCCTGCACTGAGTCATCTGTACAGCTTCTTCAAAAGATGGATACTTGGACCCTATCTCTGGGCTGTAAGTCAGGAGGGTTGAGAGGTGCCAGACGAATGTATTGAATACACATACACACCATGCTCCTCATAATTATTTAATTGTTGAAAGCATGAGCTTTGGATCTTGGACATTTCATATCTGTGTTTCTTCTCATTTGTAAAGTGGGAATAATGATAGCTTCCAACCACACGGGCTTGTTGAGAGGATGGCAAAGACGATTTAAACCAAGTGCTTAGCAGAGCCCAGCAGAGATGAGGCCTCCGTTTGCGTTAGCTGGTGGTGGTGCCGCTCGGATCGTCGTCGTCATCACCTCTCCTGCCCTGGAAATCTTGGGCTGCTCTCGATTCCTCTCTTTGTGTATTTCCTTCCTAATTATCAAAACCACTTGCCAAATCCTGACAAGTCCAGGTCCTCTTGAGGCTGTTTGTAGCCTTTCCCTACCCCCTTTTTTCTACTTTTCTCCTCTGCTTCATGCCTTGCCAGGACTGCAGGCAGCCTCTTCACTGATCTTCCTGCCTTCCTGTTTGTTCTTTAAGGTGCAGCCAGAGTGATCTTTCAAGTGGGATATCCTTCCCTGGCTTCTCACCCTCCATTGCATTTAGAATAAAAACAAATTTTGCCCTCAGTTTACGCAGCCTGCCTGCTCTGATCACCAGGCATCGCCTCATGCCACTTTCTTCCTTGTCTGCCATGTGTGAAGCACCATGATCTCTGACTACATTCAGCTGGACTTGTGCCAAGTTCTTTTCTACCTCAGGAGCTTTGCACAGGCTCCTCCTGAAGCTCCTGATGACTGTCCACATAGCTGCCTCCTTCTCACTCAAGCTCTCAGCCGTCATTGTCTCTTTAGCTAGGTTTTATCTGACCACACCCATTCAACATCTGTCTCTTACTCCCCATTATTTCAACCTCAGGCTACCCTCTGTTCTCTTAGCATGAGGCACTCTGTCATTATTTTGTTTATTTGTTGTATTTTCTCATACCCTTTCACTGTAATGTGAGAACCATAGGGGAAGCACCTATGTTTTTTTTAAAGTCACCAGCCGGTCTCTGGAACCTCATTCAGTGCTCATCCCACAGAGGATGCTCAGAAAATATTAGTGAGATGAAAGAATGAATGAATTCAAAGTGAATGACTTTGTTTATTCATTCACACATCCACAGATGTGTGTTGAGTAGCTCCTGGAGACAGGATGAGCTGGATATCTGAAAAAAAGAAGAGATAGAGGGGTGTAATCTACAACCCATGGGAATGTTTTGATTTTTCCAGAGCCCTTGGACTGATTTTACTTTTTGAGCATAGCAAGTTGTGTAATTATATGATTTTTCCTTTTCCACATCAGCTGCTGCAGATTTGGAGCCCAATTTGTGGCCCATACGTCTTCTTGGTATGCAGTTTCGCCTCATTCTTGGATCCACTTCACATCCCTGTCCTCATTTTTCTTTTCCTTTTGTTCCTATTTGTAATTTATGCTGTCTTGTATTTGATGTATCCTCATAAGCTGCCTTAACTTCTCCCTGTAACAAGACAAAGTAGACATCCATCAATCTATACAAATTTGACGAGAAGCGCTTTATGAGAGGGATAAATAAAGTGCTTCTGGCGTTAGAGAGGCGGATATTTCCCAGGGGACATCTGTAAGCTCCAGGGAGTGGGGAGCGGGAGGTGAGCGCCTTCTCCAGGAGAGACTGAACATGCCGTAGGCACAGGAAATGTGACTGCAGTGGAGATTAGTAAAGGGAGGATTTAATTCAGGTAACTGGTTATTTTGCCTGTTCTGGCTGCACACTGGAGCTCTGGACCTCATACTGTTTTTTCTCATTATCTTGCTTCTTTAGAAGTACCATATAATTTTCAAAATAATCAGGAGGAGGCACCCACTCTCCTCTCCCTCTGAAGGTTCAGACACGTTTTCTCATAACTGTCTTATCGATTCTCAGCTGATCTGTGTGATTTGGGAGCACAGGAGCTTGCTGCTTCTCCTTTTTTGTTCACTATTGTGTTTGTTTACAAGGCATCCTGCTGCAGATCTGGACAGTGAAGAGAATCAGACATCTTTGGGGTTCTGGGGGACTTTTATGTACAATGGGGTGAGCTCACCCTTCCTCTGGTTCCACCTTCCTGGTCTACTCCATACATGGAGCCTGAATCTCTGGTCCAGACCTCTCCCAGGACCCCAACTTGTGTATTCAGAGCTCCTCTCTGTGTCTCTCTCTCTTCTTGGATGATTGGTAGATGTCAGAAGCTTGATGTGTCCAAAATTGGATTCCTGGTCTCTCCCTACCCCCACCCCCCGATTCCAGCTTCATCTTTTGCCACCTCCGTGGATGATAGTTCCATTCATCTGACTTTTCAGGCCAAAAGCTTTGAGGTCACCTTGGACTCTTCTCTTACTCTGGCATCTCTCACTCAGTCCAGCAGGAAGCACTGGGGTCCTGCCTTCACAGTAGCAGCGTATGTGAGTCACCCAGTTGTGTCCAACTGTTTGCAACCCCATGGACTGTAGCCCACCAGGCTCCTCTGTCCATAGAATTCTCCCGGCAGGAATACTGGAGTGGGTTGCCGTTCCGTTCTCCAGGGGATCTTCCCAGCCCAGAGATAGAGCCTGGGTCTCCTGCATTGCAGGCAGATTCTTTACCATTGGAGCCATCAGGAAGCCCCCACAGTAGGCAGACTTTGATCTTTTCCCACCACTACACCATGATTCCCTAATTCTGGTCACTCTCATCTGTTACCTGAATCCCAGTAATAGCATCATTCCCATCCCAGCCTCCAGCAGTCTTTGGAAAACCTTCCAGATGGGCTCCCCACACCCATTATTTCATCATGCTCAGTCTAAAACCCAAAGGTCTTCAGTGGACTCATGTCACCACGTGATCAACAGACCCTTGTCCCTACCATTAATTCCTCTCGGTCTTTATGAGTCTCATAAACCCCTACACTCTCTCAGGCTCACAGCTTCAGCCACATTGGGCTGTTTCTGTTCCTTGAAGAAGCCTTGCCTGCTCCTGCCTCAGGACCTTTGCATCACATGTCCCTTTTGCCTGGCATGCCTTTACCTCCCTAAAGTCTTTGGTCTCCTTGGGCAATCTGTTTCAGATGCCTACATTCCTCTCTGGGATTCCCCATCTCTCTAGCACACTGTTTTTCTTCTATGCAAAACACTTAACTGTTTTTCTTTTTTGAAATGTTATTTATTTATTTATTTTTACCTGTGCTGAGTGTTCGTTGCCACGCAGGCTTTTTTCTAGATGTGGCAAGTGCGGACTACTCTTTGGTTGTGGTGCATGGGTTTCTCACTGCAAGGGCTTCTCTTATTTGGGACGTGGGCTGTAGGGCACATGGTCTTCCATAGTTGTAGCACCTGGGGTCAGTAGTTGCAGCTCCCAGGCTCCTGAGCACAGCCTCCGTAGTTGTGGCGCATGGGCTTAGTTGTTCTTCAGCCTGTGGGATCGTCCCAGGCCAGGAATCGAACCCATGTCTCTGCATTGGCAGGCAGATCTTCACCACTGAGCCACCAGGAAAGCCCCACTTAACCACTTTATAACACAATGGTTTTGTTTGTTTTTTTTTTTTGACTGCACTGGGTCTTAGTTGCAACATGAGGGATCTTTAGTCTTCATTTAGGAATATTTAGTAGCAGCATGTGAACTCTTACTTGTGGCATGTGGGATCTAGTTCCCTAATGAGGGATCATACTTGAGCCTCCTGCATTGGGAGTGCAGAATCTTAGCCACTGGATCACCAGGGAAGTCCCAATGCTTTAGTTTTTTTTTTTTTTTTTGATCTGTCTATCCTTCTCCCTTTTCATACTGACAAAGGTCCGTCTAGTCAAAGCTATGGTTTTTCCAGTAGTCATGTATGAATGTGAGAGTTGGACCCTAAAGAAAGCTGAGTGCCAAACAATTGATACTTTTGAACTGTGGTCTTGGAGAGGACTCTTGAGAGTCCCTTGGTGTGCAAGGAGATCAAACCAGTCTATCCTAAAGGAAATCAGTCCTGAATATTCGTTGGAAGGACTGATGCTGAAGCTCCAATACTTTGGCCACCTGATGCAAAGAACTGACTCATTTGCAAAGACCCTGATGCTGGGAAAGATTGAAGGTAAGAGGAGAAGGGAACGACAGAGGATGAGATGGTTGGATGGCATTACTGACTCAATGGACATGAGTTTGAGCAAGCTCTGGGAGTTGGTGAAGGACAGGGAAGCCTGGTGTGCTGCAGTCCATGGGGTCACAAAGAGTCAGACATGACTGAGTGACTGAACTGAACTGATCCCTCTCCTGCCCTGCAGTAAATGTAAGGCTGAGGATATTTCTCTTATTCTCTAATCCCAGGGCTCTAGGACGGTGCCTGACACATTGCTGATTCTTCATCATCATTGTTGAATTAGTGAATAAAACCCTGTCTCTTCTCCAGTCGGTGTGCTCCTCATCCCTTACGGTCATTTGATCTGGTACACTGTCCTAGTTTAGGAGCCCATCAAGAAAGTGTTAATTACATTGATAAGGCTGGGGCAGATTCTTCCAGAATAAATTATGACATACCGGCACCCTCCACGTGAACCTTGCTCAATTCCTCTGTAACCCTCTCTTCGGGAGCCTCCTGGATCCATCTGGAAACCATTCCAGTAAACATCCATCCTGTATAATAGATCACTATTTTCCTTGTGCATATGACTCTGGCTCCCCAGAGCCTGCAGTCAGCATGGAGATGGATTTCTTATCTCCGTGGCTTCATTAAGAGTGTACATATTTGGTTGCCAGTGCTACGCTTCTCCACAGTGCAGTTTGTTGCAACAAAAGAAAGCGTTTGCCAAATGATTTGTCAGCATATGCTATAAAGCCACACAGGAACTCTTTATGTAACTGGAAAGTACTGATCCCAATTAGTGACAAATTAAAGACCGAGAAGGAAAAAATGATGTTGCTTTCTTCAGAGGAACCTAGAGGGTTGGTGTGAATGTATACGGGTGGGGTGGGAAGGAAGAGGAGTAGAGAGGCAGAGAGCAGGACAGGAGCAGACTGTGGGTGATGGAATCTAGGTCAGGGCCCCAGGAGACAGAGTTTAGCATCATGGGGCCCAGTTATCTACTCAACTCCTGTATTCTTCAAGGTGATAACCTTTCCAGGCCAGCTAGTCTCACGCCTCAAGTTCTTGGAAAGAGAGACATTCATAGAGGCTTTCTGAAACAGCAGGGACCGGAGCTGACTTCCCAAGGACTGGGAGTCGTGCTGTGGTGCCAGGCGGAGCCCCCGGGTGGCTTGGTGAGCTGGGATGGTGCAGCTCAGGGAAGGAGCTGAAGTTGGCAGCCCCGTCCGAACTCAGCCGCTTGCAATCCTGGCTGCCTTTGAAAGTGACTCACCTCCACATCAGGGGAGCACATTAGACAAGTCTGGCTTCTTCTCCACGAATAAATATTTGACCTCTTGATGTTCTCCAGGCGTCTTCCTAATTAGGAAACTCAGACAGCTCTCTAAGAACAAAACCAAACATGGCTTCCCAGGGCAGGGCAGAGCCGGGCCTCCTTCCCCTGCCTTAAGACCGCGAGCCCGCAGCACCCGGGTCAGTCTCTGAGACTTGCTTCCTGTGATAGAGTGTGTAAGTGGCATTTTTGGTTTGTTTCCATTAGAAGAAAAGAACTTCCCTTATCAAAACCAAATGTTTATCTAGTAAGAGACTTGCTTCATCTCACATTCTTTTTGGCAACGTCAGCAAGCGAATGTCAGCACTAGGAGGATAGACAAATATGTGTGCTCAGCTGGTTGGGTAGACGATGGTTTGAATTGAGACTGCCCTGCAAAGGACCCGTTGCTCTGATCGCCTGCATGCCTGGGGATGGGGAGGACCGTGGAAAATCCTCCTGGTTTATGCTGAAGCTCTTTCTGTGGTAATGTTCCTTAGAATGTTTTTTAAACTGAGTGAATTCAAGAATTTACAATTGTTAGATCAGGGCAGGGTTTTAAACTTTTATGATGTAGCCGCGAGGCTCTCAGACTAAACGGACACCAAATATACTCAGGGCGCGGGGCGTGGTTTGGGGGTCCAGACTCCTTTACTTCAAGGCGTTGTTCTTGAGCTCAGTTTTCTCTGACTGAAAACTAGTCTTCCCTCTACCCGCCCCACCTCTCCCACCAACTCCTACCCTCATCAGCAGGAAGATATTGTACATTAAGAAAATATTTCTTGGGAAATGAAGAAAGGGAATTGGGAGCTGGGCTGCAAACTTCCAAATGGTTCTTGAGTCGAGTGATTTTTGCCTTGCTGCCTGGTTGCCAGAGCGACTTCACCCACAGCCCCCCTTACAACACTTATCCTAGAGTTAGTCCAAGTTGAGGATACAAAAGACAGTCTCCGGCCACACAGTCAGTGGACAAGCTCTCCTGCACGTTGTTTAATGATCAGCCCAGATGTCTGTCCTGCGTGTCGGATAAGACAGTCCCAGCAGAGGCGGGATGAGAAACAGGCACATCTCCACAGTTCACAGTGTCGTATCTCTCTTCGGCTAGCATCTGATTACAGCCATGTATATTATTTAAAAGGTGCTTAAAAAAAAAAAAAAAAACCTGACTACAGGGGAAAATCAAATGGCTTTCTCTTCCTGCTCTCTGTGGATGATGTTTTAATCACGGTGCACATAAAGATGTGGTGTTTGCTGGTGGAATTTGTCAAAACTAATAAGGCAGTTTTCTATCCTGTGGCAGCCCCGCTTAAGTAGCTAATGTCGTTACTCGGGACAGCCCCCGGTGTGCTCTGCGTTTCTAGAGTGTGCTATTCTTACTGGTCTCTCTCCTTCAAGACCTACTTGGAAAGAACCACGTCACTGTGTTCGTCACTTTCATGCAAGTCCTGCCAATGTATGTGGACCTGCGTGTTCCAGGGGTGAAAATTACGACTGTTTAGGTAGTTAGGTTCATTAATATAGAAGGGGTTTTTAAATACCAGTAGCTCAGGGCACATGGGGCTTGAGAGTCTGAGGTCCAGAGCTGGGTGAGAGGTAGGTAGCACCTCCTTGGAACTGCTGTGGTCCTAAAAGCCCAGACTAGTTAGTACATTCAGAAGATGCTCAGCCAGGACTGGGGTGACTTGCAGGGTGGAAGAGACCCAACCATGAGACCACAGTCCACAATAGGCTTCAGACTAACACGTTCCCCAAGTGACATTTGACCCACAGTGGCATAGCAAAACTCTAAAGCGGGGGTCAGCAATTTACAACTCAAGGCTGGCTCATTGCATGCTTTTGTAAATAAAGTTGTATTGAGACATAGTTATGAGGTTTATGCTCGGTGGCTGCTTTCCCTCTGCAGTGGCAGAGGTAAGTAGCTAGGAGAGAGACCACACACCTGCAAAGGTGAAAATACCAACTTGTGGGTCCTTTACAGAAAGAGTTTGCCAGCCTTTGATGGATTTTCAACTTAGAGGCCCCAGTTTTCCAAGGGTATGCATTCATGGCCTTCCGTCGAATGAATCCCCTGAAATAACATGCAGAACATTTCACGTGCGCACGCGTGTGTGTCCCAGATAGGAATTTCTGGAGAAAGAGTGCATAGGTTATAATAGTTTTGGCAAGGTGTCTATGATCCTAAAATAAAGGTCCTTAGCTTGATAGGCAAATTTTACCCCATTTATAAGCTTGTCTTCTCCTCTTCCATAACTTCTATCTCTGTCCTAAGCCCTCTAGGATCCTGCTAAGTAACTGGTGTGAAAGGTAAATTATATGTGGAGTATGAGTGTCTAACAGGAATGTGTTTTCCTCCATGAGAATAGTTTTGTTTTAATCAGAGCCTTCCTTCCATGCCAGAATCTAATGGTCATGTCAAGGGGGCAACATCAGAAACAGAATGAAAGATGGGGTTGGGGAGGAGTGGCCAGGAAGGTGTTGGCTGGAGGCAAGTAGAGTTGGACTATAAAGAAAGCTGAGCGCAGAAGAATTGATGCTTTTGAACTGTGGTGTTGGAGGAGACTCTTGAGAGTCCCTTGGACTGCAAGGAGATCCAACCAGTCCATCCTAAAGGAAGTCAGTCCTGAATATTCATTGGAAGGACTGATGCTGAAGCTGAAACTCCAGTACTTTGACACCTGATGCAAAGAACTGACTCCTTGGAAAAGACCTGATGCTGGAAAAGATAGAAGGCAGGAGGAGAAGGGGACAACAGAGGATGAGATGGTTGGATGGCATCACTGACTCAACGGACATGAGTTTGAGTAAGCTCCGGGAGTTGGTGATGGACAGGGAAGCCTGTCATGCTGCAGTCCATGGGGTCACAAAGAGTCGGACACGACTGAGCAACTGAACTGAACTAAGTGGAACTTTTTTATGTCCTTTTTAAAGAGACAATAGGGCAGTCATCCTTCTGACCAGGAAAGCCAGAAAACCATAATAGAACATGTAAGGCAGTAGGCTAAGTATTTTCTATGAAATGGCTTACAGCCTACTCACATCTCGCTCAGGAGTTAGCATCTGTAATGTTAGAATGTTGGCCAGTGCAAAGTGCGCACAATATGACTGTTAGTGACTAGTTATCTTCCTCTGTCCATGGGATTTCCCGGGCAGCTAAACAACAAAAAGTTACCTTCCTCAGCCTCACCATCCCCATCAATTGTCTGAGGAAACTGAGGCTCTGGCTTGTTGTCTAAGATTTAGAAGTCCTGGAAATCACGGGCATGGGACCTTGTCTGTCAGTCTCAGGAGGTGGCACTGGAGTCCAAGCCTGTTAACTTCCAAAGTTTTCGCTTTGTTTTTACGCCCTCTTTTTCTAGCCAACTCCATGGACACCAGGATGAGGGTGGTTCCTCTTTCAAAAGCTACCCAGATAGAATCCTATGGTGTTGGTCTCAAGAAACACATCCTCCTCTCCACTGTATTTCCTCCTCATCTCAGCTCTTTGAGAGACCTTATCTTTAGAGTCCTGGCTCAAGAGCAGAGGTTCTCAAACCTGGCTGTCCATCTATACATCCTAGGAGGCATAAAAAGGGTGCGGATTCTCGGTAACTACTCCAGGACCTACTAGATCAGCACTTCTGAGGATGGGCCTTGAGAGTCTGTATATTTTATAACCCTCTCTATGTAGTCATGTTTCAACCAGCCAAGCGTTGGCCCATCAACTGCTGCTTGGACACTGCTGCTGTCAGTGCCACCCAGGCTCTGGCCATGTCAGGTGGTCAGGACGGGGGCGTAATTGTTACTGAGATCTGACTGCTTCCACCAAGGTGACTCACCCTCCTTTTGGAAACAGGCAAGATGTTCCCTCTTTGCAGTTGGGTCCTCCTGTCCAAACAGAGCCCAGAGTCTGTGGGTGGTCCTAGGCAGGCAGGAGGGCTCCCTTCTGGCAGAGCCGAGAGGGAACAGGCTGAGCTGCAGTTGGTTCTTGGGAAGAGAATAGAGAAGGGTGGGGGTGGTTGGCCCAGAAACAGAGGATCAGGAAGTTGGTTCCCAACTCCCAAGTGGAGTTGGAGGAGGGAAAGAGTATTCCTCTTTTTCTCTTAGGCCTCATTTTAAGATCTTTACTACATCTTCATTTAACTCTTTAAGAGCCGTGGAAGTTAGAGCTACCCCATTGAGAAGAAAAAAGAAAAGCTTCTTGTGTAACAAGTGATAGTCCCTTATTTCAGAGTTTATGAGCGACATCCTCAGGGTTCATACCAGTGACCCCTCTCCCCAACCCTGGCTAGTTACGAATTGGCCACTGCACTCGAAATCTGCGTAGGTCTAAATTACATACCGACTGAAAGTATGAGAGGGGGTAGGCTACGAGCTTGGAAACGAATACAGGACCCAGCAGGCGAGCTTGCCAGATTCTTGATGAGAAATCCGAACCACTCAAAAAAAATTAGAGCAAGGTGCTCTCTGTGTGTGCCTGTTTGCATGTGAACACATTTGCTAGTCTGCATGGGTCTTTTTAGGGGGTCAGAGCAATTAACCTTTTTTCCTTCCTTTTAACTGAACGTTTGGAAAGAACTTGCAGGATTTAAAGTTTGGAAAGTAAGCAGCGAAAGACGTATTTATGTTAAAGTCGATATTTGAGAGTCTTCTTTCCTCCGAAGCAACATGAGTAACTACCAGAGGGAATTGAGCACTTTGAGTCATGCATTTTGATGTCTGTCTGGCTTTCCTGGTGAGTTGATGTCCCTGGAATCTCAGGGGTATGTGGAAACGTTTTTTATTATGTGGTCCTCTCCTGGGTTAACTCAGGCAGGGGGCCATGTCGTCACTGAAATGTAGATTGCCCATAATATCTCTGCTAATTGAGGTATTAATTATACAAAAAAAAAAAAAAGAGTCCCTTTTCTAATTCTAACTTCTCTAAATTCTTTGCTGCTCAGATGTGGCTGGGTACAAAGTTTGGATTGGGATGTAATCTCCTGTTCACCTAGTATATGGATTTGAGAAGGAATGGCAGATGAAGTCAGCCTAATTAAAATGAAGCTCTAATTAGTTGAAGAAAAGGAGAGAAATGTAGTATCACACTCGTACAGCGTTAACGATCAGACTCCCCACCCCAAGCATCTTCCCTTGGCTCTGTTAGTATTACTTAGAGACCAAGACTTGAACTCAGTTCCCCTGTGGGCTTCACTGCCTCCTCTGAGAGGGGTCCCAACCTAAGAGCATCCGTGGAGAGTACTGACAATTGCCAAGGAGGCCTGGCTTATGAATTGCCAACTGTATTCATTATGACTCTGGGCCTGGAGGGACCGCATTGTCTGGCTACCCATCACCATGTTCATTGTTCCTCAAGAATAAAAATATTTCTCTTTTTAACAGCAGACACATACAGAAGTAGGACTAACCCAGGTCTTTTTTTTTTTTTTTAACATTTTTATTGGAGTCTAGTTGATTCACAATGTTGTGTTAGTTTCAGATGTACAACAAAGTGAATCAGTTGTACATATACATATATCCACTGTTTTTTAGATTCTTTTCCCATATAGGTTGTTACAGACTATTGAGTTGAGTGCCTTGTGCCATACAGTAGGTCCTTATTAATAAGTTATCTGTTTTATATATAGTGCTGTGTATATGGCAGCCCCAGTCTCCCAGTTTATCCCTCCCTCATCCTTTTCCCTCTGGTAATTGTACATTTGCTTTCTACATCTGTGACTCTATTTCTGTTTTGTAAATAAGTTCATTTTTATCACTTTTTTAGATTCCACATGTAAGATGAACCAGGTTTAAGGGAGCAGCTGAGCTTTAGCCACTGACCTGAATCATCAAAGCTGTCCTTAAGGGTGGGGAAATTACAGAAGTGACCTAATTTAAATAATTTTTAATAGCTTTATTGAGAAATAATTTATATACCATATGACTTGTCCATATAAAGTGTACAGTTCCATGATCATTAGTGTCTTCACAGAGTTGTGCAGCTATCAACATTGTCTAATTCCAGAACATTTTCCTAGTCTGAAGGAAAAAAATAAACCATATCCATTAATATCATCACTTTTTCTCTCCCAGCCCTAGTAACCTCTAATCTAGATTATGTCAATGGATTTACTTATTCTGGGTCTTTCTTATAAATCAGTCATATAATATATGACCTTTTGTGACTGGCCTGTTTGATTTAGCTTAAATCAAACTGTTTTCCAGTTTCATCTGCTACTTCTGCTAAGTCACTTCAGTCATGTCCGACTCTGTGTGACCCCACAGACGGCAGCCCACCAGGCTCCCACATCCCTGGGATTCTCCAGGCAAGAACACTGGAGTGGGTTGCCATTTCCTTCTCCAATACGTGAAAGTAAAAAGTGAAAGTGAAGTCGCTCAGTCGTGTCCGACTCTTAGTAACCCCATGGACTTCAGCCTTCCAGGCTCCTCCATCCATGGGATTTTCCAGGCAAGAGTACTGGAGTGGGGTGCTATTGCCTTCTCCGCCAGTTTCATCTATGTTATAGCAATTATCAGTACCTCACATATTTTTCTTGCTGGATAATACAATAATTCCATTGTATGGGTATACCACATTTTGTCTTTTTCAAATGTTGATGGACAAATTTGTGTTGTTTCCACTTTTTAGCTACTGTGAATAATATTGCTGTATACATCCATGTACAGGGTTTCGTGTGGACATATGCTTTCTTTTCTCTTGGGTGTTACACCTATGAATAGAATTTCTGAATCAGAGAGTAAATCTATCTCTGACATTTTGAGAAATGGTCAAACTGTCCCATAGTGGATACATAGTCTTACATTCCCATCAGCAATACATAAGAGGAGCCATCTCTCCACATCATCACCAATACTTATTATTTCTGTCTTTTGATTATAATCATCCTAGTAGATATGGTTTTCATTGTGGTTTTGATTTCTTTTTCTATGTTGGTTCAGAATGTTGAGTATTTTTTTTGCATGTCTATTGATCATTGTATACTTTCTGCAGAGAAATGTCTACTCAGATATTGCCCACTTTTGAGTTATCTTTTTCTTGTTGAGTGTTAAGTTTCTTTCTATATTCTAGATAGTAGTCCCAAATCAGATATATGCTTTACAGATATTTCTTTCCCATTCTGTGGATTGTCTCCACTTTCTTGGTGGTATCCTTTGAAGCACCAAATGTTTTTAATTATAACAAAGCCCAAGATATCCATATTTTTCTTTTGTCATTTGTGATTGGGGTCAGAGCTAAGAAACTATTGTCTATTCCAAGATTATGAAAAACTCTTGTTTTTTCATGTAGGAATTTTATAGTCATAGCTCTTACAGTTAAGTCTGTGATCCATTTTGTGTTAATTTTTGTGTGTGATGTGAGGAAGCAGTTCAAATTCTTTATTTTACATGTGGATCCCCAGTTGTCCCAGAACCATTGGTTAAAAAGATTTATTTCCCCCATTGAATTGTTTTGACACTCTTTTAAAAAAAAATCAGTTGACAATAGATGCTTGAGTGTATTTCTGGGCTCTCTATTCTGTTTCATTAATCTAAATGTCTATCTTTATGCCAGTACCAGACTATCTTTTAATTATTGCAACTTTATAGTCCCATCACTTCATGGGAAATAGATGGGGAAACAGTGGAAACAGTGTCAGACTCTATTTTTGGGGGCTCCAAAATCACTGCAGATGGTGATTGCAGCCATGAAATTAAAAGACGCTTACTCCTTGGAAGAAAAGTTATGACCAACCTAGATAACATATTCAAAAGCAGAGACATTACTTTGCTAACAAAGGTCCGTCTAGTCAAGGCTATGGTTTTTCCAGTGGTCATGTATGGATGTGAGAGTTGGACTGTGAAGAAGGCTGAGCACCAAAGAATTGATGCTTTTGAACTGTGGTGTTGGAGAAGACTGTTGAGAGTCCCTTGGACTGCAAGGAGACCCAACCAGTCCATCCCAAAGGAGATCAGTCCTGGGTGTTCATTGGAAGGACTGATGCTGAAGCTGAAACTCCAGTACTTTGGCCCCCTGATGCGAAGAGTTGACTCATTGGAAAAGACCCTGATGCTGGGAGGGATTGGGGACAAGAGGAGAAGGGGACAACAGAGGATGAGATGGCTGGATGGCATCACCGACTCAATGGACATGAGTTTGGGTAAACTCTGGGAGTTGGTGATGGACAGGGAAGCCTGGCGTGCTGTGATTCATGGGGTCGAAAAGAGTTGGACACGACTGAGCAAGTGAACTGAACTGATAGTCAATTTTGAAATGGGGAAATGAGAGTCTTCCAACTCTTCTCTTTTAGGATTGTCTTGGCTATTCGGGGTCCCTTGAATTTCCATATGAAACGTGTCAGTTGTGAAAAATAGCTAGTTGGGATTTTATATTACGTCCCATATTTGAGTAGGTCCTCAATTTACTGGTTGGAGTCAGTAACTCGGAGGTAGTCTAGAGTGAGACTGAAAAATGGAGTGAGAAGACGGTCACCCCACTGACTTTTCCTGCTGCAGTTAAAACACACACTTACACTCACACACACACACCCTTAGGCCCACGTATACAGGTTAACTTGAAATTCTCATCTACCTCCACCATCATCTAGGCCCTTTGCAATTCTGCTACTGTATGTGTTTTGGAAGTAATATCATTATTCCCATTGTACACATCACTTGAGTCTCGTGGGAGATGATTGGTAGTTGGTTTATCACACTGTCTGGTGTAGAGTGAGTGCTTGGTTAAGTGTTTACCATTGTTGTTGTTGCTTTCCTCAGTGATATCAGTCACCTAGAGAAGTAATAAGTCCTTAAAAGGTAGATCTCAGTAATATGTACACTTAACTCCTTGGATTAATGACATAGGAAATCAGATGTGAAGTCTAGAGTGAAAGTGAAAGTCGCTCAGTCATGTCCAACTCTTTGGGACCCCATCAACTGTAGTCCATGAAATTCTCCAGGCCAGAATACTGGAGTGGGTAGCCTTTCCCTTCTCTAGGGGATCTTCCCAACCCAGGGATCACACCCAGGTCTCCCTCATTGCAGGCAGATTCTTTACCATCTGAGTCACCAGGGAAGCCTGAAGTCTAGAGTAGCGCTTCTCAATTGTTAGAGTGTAAGAATCACTCAGGGATCCTATTAAAATACAGATTCTGATTCAGTGAGTCTTGGATGGAGTCTCAGATCCTGCCTTTCTAACAAGCCTTTGGGTGGTGCTTTTGAGGAAAAGCGTGGTGGAAGTCCTAAAGGGCACACCCAGGTAAGAGGTGTTCAAGACTGTCGCCAACACTTGGGGACAGACTGGACATTAGAAGGAAAGACTTGCATCAGTGGAAATTGAGAAAGCTATACTAAGAGACTTGGATTGTCTGCTGTTCCTCGTTACTGTGGTCTTTCCCCTTTTGCTGTCCCACAGTATTCAGTAAGTGTTGTCTGAGCCAGAGGTATCCAAAACTCTTTTAGAAAATGTTTGATCACAGACTGCCAAATAGTGTATATTTACTTATCAATAAAGTATATGCACATATTCCTGTGATTGGCTGAAACAGGCCGTACTTGCTTTGCATGACACTATGGGACTGTAAAAATAACCATGCAAGCTGAAACTGCAGAGTGATCTTAATAAGCAATGTGAAAATTTACAATTGTATTGTGACCTTTAAATTTTTTTTCAAAACAGTAAAAATTCTTACTGTTGGTTATAAATGCATAGGGAAATAAGAAAACTACTAAAATTAATATTTAGTACACTGCAACTTCAAGAATTGAAAACATTGAGGATTACAATGTTTTACTTCTTTGGACAAACCTTAAGAGCAGTTTGAACAGTGCTTGTCTTCCTCTTATGATACAGATGAAGCATCTTTTCTAGAACATGGCAGATTGTCATACTCCTTTCTAAGTTGGGATCAGTTTCCATTTTATGCTTTGTAGTTTCATGAAATGTTACTGAGAGCTCCTTACTTTTTTGTCATGTGTCACTGACTCTGGAACATATGTGCATGCTCAGTCACATCTCTTTGTGACCCTATGAACTGTAGTCCACCAGGCTCCTCTGTCCTTAATCCCAGGCAAGAGTACTGGAGTGGGCTGCCATTTAGTCCTTCAGGGGATCTCCCCCACCCAGGGGTCAAACCCATGTCTCCCACGTCTCCTACATTGGCAGGCGTATTCTTTACCATTGAACCACCTGGGAAGCCCCTTCTGGAGCGTACATCTTCACCCTTTTTTGTCACTACCATTTGCCTTTATGCCATTAAGTGTTCATCTTCATTAAATTACTCTGGCTCCATATTGCATAGGTATCATTGGGAGGCAAGAAAACAACACAACTACATGCTTTACTGTCTGTGCATGAACTGAGATGCTCGGTGACCAGTCACTGGCAGACTGAAAGAAACGGCTGGTCACTGATCATAATGTGCACCTGGTATTTATTGATAATAATGACTTGTGGACTGAAGCAGTGATGTTTATACTTTATGCAAATCACTCACAGTGAATAAACTATAGAAAGTGAAATTTGAATCATGATGAGAGGCCAGAGTTGAGAAAACTGGAATAACTGAAATTTGTGCATAAGCAACTATGCAACGGAAAGACTGTAGTCTAAAGTATGATATATACGTAAAATAAGATTCACAGTTAATCCTAGTATGCAAAAATGTGTACTTCAAAGAGCCATCTTGATCATTTTTTACCAAATTATGGTTAGTTCTGCTAGTTGTTCTTAATTTATAGTCTCTTGTCAAAGGAGCCCGTATCAGAAGTAGGAGGCGCAATAACTCAGCCATTTGTCTCATTTTATTGTGTTTTCATTAGACAGTTATATAGTGGATTTTTTGTAGTAATCTGTTGAGATCAATTGGAAATTTTGGTTCAAATATACCAGGTGCCCATATCCCATAAACTCATTTAACCTGGAAATCAGTAACCTCACTGTCAGGTGTCCCAGATTGTAGCTCTCCCGCCTTTTCCTCAGGGTGCTGTCAGTGCCACATAGGCACGCCACAGGACCATCTGACAAAACTCAAGTGAGGGCCCCTGAGTCAAATCGTGTATAAAATACCCATAAGTTTAATGCCCTAAATTTTAAGTAAAAATCAATTTAAAGATAAACTCTAATATTTTCACTTAATTCACTATGGAGACCACTAGCCTACACATTCTGGTTATGCTCGAGTTGTGCTCTAGCTAAGGGAAGCGTCCTTTGTTGGAACAGGGAAGAGGTCGGTTTTCTGTACTGCCAGTGTGGTGAATGGCACTCGAAGGTTTTTAAAGACAGTGTCCTCAAAACTTTTTGCACAACAGATTCACCTGGGACCCTAGTTTTATTTATTTACTTATTCATTCATTCATTCTTGTATAGCTGTTGAGGCACCCCCTCTGGCAAGCAGCCTTTGTACTGTCTTCTTAGTGACCGTATTTGCCAAGGAAGGTACCTCTTGTAGTCACTTAAGTACCAGTAGAAGAAACTTACCTGAGCATGAAGTCATTGCTGGTAGCTCTGGCCTCCGGAGATGACTCCATGGTTGTAATAGAGTCCTACAAATGCTGGAATAGGCCTAGGTTTCTTTACAGTGTTCAGTTGTAGCTTCCCCTCTGAAGCCTGTTCTACAGTTAAAAATGAAAGCATTTACTGGACATCCCAGTGGGCAGCAGATAATATGGTGACCAAACACCAAAGAATAGTGTTGCCCTTCAAGAAGTTCTAAAGCAAACAAGATCCAGTCAGCCCACAAAGGATGAGGGTCAGGGATACCCAAGACAGAGTTAATTTCCAGAGTTAATTCCCAAAGAGGCTGGTTGAGCTGTTGAAGGCCTCTCAAGTGTGCCTCAGAGCTAGTCTTGGTCCCTTAATTTCCTGGCCCTTTTCCTTGGCCTATTTACGTAGAGTATAGTGTGAGACCCACCTGCTCTGCAGAGTTTATTAAAACTCTGTTTCCTGGGCTCTACCCTAAGTGGTTGGAATTATAATGGGGTGACATGG
This sequence comes from Bos grunniens, assembly GCF_055505025.1. Classification (NCBI taxonomy): domain Eukaryota; kingdom Metazoa; phylum Chordata; class Mammalia; order Artiodactyla; family Bovidae; genus Bos; species Bos grunniens. The sequence goes on from NC_141186.1 coordinate 37,473,157, forward strand.
AGGCTGGAAGTCTGCATTTTAAACAGGTTACCTGGGTAAGTGCTCATTAGTGAAAGTTGCTCAGTCGTGTCCAACTCTTTGTGACCCCATGGACTATATAGTCCATGGAATTCACCAGACCAGAATACTGGAGTGGGTAGCCTTTCTCTTCTCCAAGGGATCTTCCCAACCCAGGTCTCCCAGTGCAGCCGATTCTTTACCAGCTGAACCACAAGGAGTACTGGAGTGGGTAGCCGATCCCTTCTCCAGGGGATCTTCCCAACCCAGGAATCAAACCGGGGTCTCCAGCATTGCAGGTGGATTCTTTATCAACTGATCTGTCAAGGAAGACCAGGTGCTCATTCAGGCATGCTCAATTTGGAGAATCTTGGTCCTGGCTTAACCTGCCATTATGCAGTCTTCCACCCTGTGTGCCTTGTACACGAAGTTCTAGAATTCAGATAGTAAATGGGACAGGTTTCTAGTGTTCCTATAAGATTGATGTGTATATATTGAACACTGGTCCAAAAGAATGATTATCTCTCGTTGGTGAGAGGAGTCATTTCCTAAGAAATATTTGTAGACAGTACTGAGTTTTTCATAATATATCCAAGTTTGTTGAGAAGTTACTTGATGTTTAGTGGGCATTTAGAGCCACAGCAATGTCCATCTGCCAGCCAGGCTTAGCACAACTTGAAAATGCAGGAGCTTTGGAATTGGACAAGGAAATGGTAACCCACTCCAGTGTTCTTGCCTGGAGAATCCCAGGGATGGAGGAGCCTGGTGGGCTGCTGTCTGTGGGGTCGCACAGTCAGACACGACTGAAGTGACTTAGAGCAGTAGCAGCAAGGTCAATTTTTGCTTCTGTTGCTTCTTAGGTGAAATTGGACAATTTATTTGAACTCTGAGTCTCAGTTTCCTCATCCCAAATGAAGTATAGTTATATCAGTTTTGAAGAGCTCTTGGGAAGAGTATATGAGAAAATGCAAAGAACTTAATAAAAGGGATATGATTTCTATTCTAGAACTGACATACTGTTTTTTCTATTTGGGGGGCAATCAGGTCATATTTCAAATGCATTAACTGCGTTGACTGAAGAAAACCTTAGGTGAACTCTTTTGTAGACAAAGATTTCTGAAACTCCTCCAAAGCTTCTGCTCTGCGTTTCGCGTTATTATGTGGTAATAATGTGGGTACAGGTACAAAGAGTATATTTAAGAGGTACAAAGAAATATAAAGTGATGTCTTCTTTATACACAAGCAGCTCCCAAGGCCAGTTGGGGAGAAGATAGAGATACTAAGAGCCTTGCTTTTGTTTGTCTCTTGACAGTTCCCGATATGGTGTTACGTTTTATCCTCATGGCAACCCGAGGGTTGATAGGGCCGCAAGGATCGTCATCACCTCCATTCCACAGGCTAGGAAATTGAGACTCTGCAGGCTTTTGACTTGATTGTTGTAACTAGTATTCAGACTCTGAATTCTGCTCATACTGCCTCCCCATGCCCATGAAACAATCAGAAAGCAAAGCTTGATCACTAACGGCCAGATGTGTACCTGGGGGTTTTAATGGATTGCTTCTCTTATACCCGTTCCTTTGCATGCTTTGTTTGCAGGAATAAGGTGAGACCCATGCTGGTTTCTGAATGGGCTCTGATGTACTCGGGGGCCCTGGAATTCACTTACTGGCCTACTCTTTATCAACATGCTCTGTCTTGGCATTTTTCATTCTATAACACGTCGAGTTTGTAAAAGCACATACCCCCGGCTACAGCTCATCTCCTTTGTGCTGACTTGAAAATAATTAAGGCACATGTAAAGTCAGCATATCTGTCTTCCGAAAGTTTTAAAAAAAAAATGGGTGTCTTGTTGAAATTGAATTAACTGTTGGAATCAAGAACACGGTAACTATTTTAAGTAATTCTCTTGAACTTTTTTTTTTAATCTGTTTTTCAATATGTAAAGTAGGCCTATGGCTTCTTACCTACCTCAGAGTAGAATCCAGTGGCTTTAATTAATGACTGTTTCTTAAGGGCCAGACAGGGTCAGCATCAGCATCATCATTATTATTTTATTTTCACATGACCATCACTATCTTCATTCTCCTCACCATTGTCATGATTATCATCACATACAGCCCCTTTACATAATGCCTGTACTTCAAGGACACAGAAACATTTTGCTTTAATAAGCTCCAAAACTTTTTCTCCTCTCCCTCCCAACTACCTTTCCATTTCTGTTGCTCTGGGATTTGGCAACCCAATTTAATTTCTGATGAGAAGACACTCTGGAAAATTGAAATGAGATAACAGGAGTTGATTGGGGAAAAAAAATAACTTCATCTTAACTCTTAAAGCAGAAGACATCAGGTTCCCTAATCCCTTCCTTTCGTCCTTGAAAATAGAACATCAGCCACCGAGTGCACCTGTGCCGATTTCTAAAATGAATCTGTGGCAGCCGTTGCCAGAGTAGCAATTAGACAATTAAAGCTAAATTTCACCTGCAGAGGCAGGCTGCAGAATGCCGGTGATTTGACCTTCCACACTTGGGGATGAGGTAAATAATCCATGGGAGATGGAGTGATGTCATGGAATTGGTATTGGCAGGGAAATCCGGTGATGGTGTGCTTCTCGGCTGACCTCTACGGCCTGGGGGGACGTTGGATGCAGTGCAGAATTCAACCATTGTTTGTCCACTTCTCCACTGTGATACTCATATTACACCTTCCCTTCTTCCTCGTAGAGTTGCAGATAAGGAAATCACCCAGCCTGTCACCCTGCTGGGTTTGTTTGTTTGTTTTCCCAGAGTACTTTTATCATAACTGGAAAGATCTTTTTGATTCCTTTAGTTATTTTTCTGTCTTTTCCACCATCCACTGCTCCCTCACCATTATCTGTAACCTCCACAAAGTGAGACCTTCTTATCCATCTTGCTCCTCTTTCTATGCACAGTCCCCATGACAGGAGCGAGTAGCAAATGCTCAATAAACATTGGTTGCATCAGTGTGTTAAAAATGCCTTGGACAGGGACTTCCCTGGCAGTCCACACTTCCACTAAAGGAGGCATGGGTTCAATCCCTGGTCAGGGAATTAGGATCCCTCATGCTGCATGATATGATCAAAAATAAAGAAACACGGTAAAAAAAAAAAAAAAAAAAATGCTTTGGACACAGAAAGCAGAAACTAAGCAGCCCAGAAGCTAAATTTGGCCTGTTGGTTTGCACAATATTGTTTAAAATACTGAATTCATAGTGAGCATGTAAATACGATAAGCTATCATACAGAAGACACATTTCTGGCTTTTCTGGATAGTCTGTCAAAAGATGTGGCACACTGGACCAGCCTTAGGAGAAGAGGCGGGGCCTAAAACAGCGATTCTTAAAGTGTGGTCCTCAGTTCAGCAGCATCAGCATTACTGAGGAGCTTGTTAGAAATACACTGTCCATCCTGACCTACTAAAGCATTGGGCAGTTTTTATTTTAACAAGCTCTCTAGGTGATTTGTTGCACCTTAAAGCCTGAGACCTACTCACTGTCCCTAGAGGTTACTGAGTGACTGGCTTTGAGAACAGAAGGCCTAGGTTAAAGTCTGGCTTTGCTGGGTGGGGTTACAGTTACCTAACCTCAGAGCCTGGTGGGCTGCAGTCCATGGGGTCGCTAAGAGTCGGACATGACTGAGCGACTTCACTTCCACTTTTCACTTTCATGCATTGGAGAAGGAAATGGCAACCCACGCCAGTGTTCTTGCCTGGAGAATCCCAGGGACGGGGGAGCCTAATGGGCTGCCGTGTTTGGAGTCGCACAGAGTCGGACATGACTGAAGCGACTTAGCAGCAGCAGCAACCTCACTGTGCTCATGTATGTGGACGATAATAGGTCCTTCCTTTTGTTGTTAGGAGGATTAAATGAGTTAGTATATACAAAGCCCTTAGACCCTTAGCATCATAGCTTAACAAATGTTCCTGGCTGTTATCTTGGCTATGATAAGCTGACGTTGAACAGGCAACTTTTTTGTAGTTGGATGTCTACTTTATTAGGACCCCACCCAGCCTGCCTCCTTCCTTCACGTACCATGCTCCGCCCCTGTGGGCATTCAGGCTGTCATCCTTGACATAAAGGAACTTCCTCATTGTCACCAGTGACTCCCACACCCTCCCATCAAAGAGTAGTGTTAGGTACCTACTGTGTGCCTACTGGATTCCAAGCACTGAGCTAGGCTCCTGGGATGTTTTATCTTCTTCTATTTCCCAACAGCCCTATAAAGTTAATATTATTAAATTTACTTTATAGATGAAGAATTAGCAATTCAGAGAGGTTAAGTAATTTGCCTCCGGGCCACACAGCGTGGAGCAGGAATCTAATCCAGGTGTTGAACTTCAAAGTCTGCTTTGTTTTTTCTTAAAAAAAAAAAAAAAAAAGGGACCCGTGCCATTGTAGCTTACACATGATTTAAAAGGCATTGAAGTGTTTTTAGGTGGTGAGGAGGATGGTTTTAGTTGGTTGCAAATTCTGTGTTGAAGAAAATAATCAAGTGCATAGTGAAAAAATTAATACATATCTAATTCTTCCACAAACCTGAGGGGAAAGTCTGAACTGGTATTAGTAGGTCTGTTAACTATTATATGAAATTTCAGTTCAGTTCAGTTGCTCAGTCATGTCCGATTCTTTGTGACCCCATGGACTGCAGCACGCCAGGCCTCCCTGTCCATCACCAACTCCCAGAGTTTACTCACACTCATGTCCATTGAGTCAGTGATACCATCCAACCATCTCATCCTCTGTTGTCCCCTTCTCCTCCCACCTTCAATCTTTCCCAGCATCAGGGTCTTTTCAGATGAGTCAGTTCTTCGCATCAGGTGGCCAAAGTATTGGAGTTTCAGCTTCAGCATCAGTCCTTCCAATGAATGTTCAGGACTGATGTCCTTTAGGATGGACTGGTTGTATTTCCTTGCAGTCCAAGGGACTCTCAAGAGTCTTCTCCAACACCACAGTTTAAAAGCATCAGTGCTTTGGCTGGAATTAAATGAAATTCCAGTTTAATAGTCCTTAAGATTATATGTTTTAGTGACATCTGTACTCTATATAGACTCACAAAGAGTTGGACACAACTGAGCGACTTCACTTTCACTTCACTTTTATATTGAAACATAATTGAAATAAATGCTACATCTTTTTACTCAGCCATTTCTGAGGCGACGCTTACTGAAATGATTTGTCAAGGATAGTCTGTACAGGTTCTGACCAAGAGGGGTTGTTCATTGAAGGTTTGCTTCATACATTCCCCACCACCTTTTCAAGGGACATATTATTTAATCTGATCTTAGTGATTCAGGGCTTCCCTGGTGGCTCAGATGGTAAAGCGTCTGCCTGCAATGTGGGAGACCCGGGTTTGATTCCTGGGTCGGGAAGATTCCCCTGGAGAGGGAAATGGCAATTCACTCCAGCACTCTTGCCTGGAAAATCCCATGGACGGAGGAGCCTGATAGGCTACAGTCCATGGGGTCACAAAGAGTCAGACACGACTGAGCGACTTCACTTTCACTTAGTGATTCAAGGTCACTAGCTAATAGTGATCTGTTACTTGTAACACCCCTTTCTCCACAGGCTGAGAGCCTTTATGAGCAAGTGTGTCTAGTGGAATTGAGTATGGGTGAGCGCCCACGTGCTCAGTTGTGTCCAGCTCTTTGCGACCCCATGGACTGTAGCCTGACAGGCTCCTCTATCCATGGGATTTTTCAGGCAAGAATATTGGAGTGGGTTGCCATTTCCTTCTCCAGGGGATCTTCCCGATCTCCAGGGATTGAACATGCATCTGTGTCTCCTGCATTGACTGGTGGGTTCTTTGCCAGTTGAGCCACCAGGGAAGACCGAAATTGATTATACTTTTAATGATTATTTTTGCAAGTTTAATTCTTGTTATGGCAAATGAAAAGAATTTTTACACGTAATAATTGTATAAAGTTCCATTTTCAAATACTTATTTTGGTGAGACGAGGAGCTGATTAAAACTATGCGATATAGGGGTGGGGGAGCAGGAGGTATAAACTATTAGGTGTAAGGTAGGAGGATGTATTATACAACACAGGAAATATAGCCAATATTTTGTAATAACTGTAAACGGAGTATAACCTTTAAAAATTGTATAAAACATGTTTAAAACTGTGCTAAATCAGTAGTACATGTAGTCTGTAGACTTAGGATAGTTCATGGAAGTAGAATATAAATGACAAATGTGTGGAAACAACTGCTCCTGTCATCATGTGCTGATGGACACCCATGTCAAAGAAGGACACCCGTACCTGCCATTATGCCCAGACTTATCCTTAAGGCCTCTACTTGGACTCATCAAGGCTCTCAGAGGACACCAAGCTCCGTTTTCTTCTTTTTCCTCTCTAGCAGCTTGCTGTCCACATTACCCTCAAGCTTCTTGCCAGCAGAGACCTGGTAGAAAATCAAGCCTAACCGAGGACAGGGAGATAGGGTGTAGGTCTGTTAACTCTGGAGAGAGGGACACATCAGTGTTTTGGGAAGTGGAGCTTGGATCCTACCCTCCAGGGGCAGAGGCCGTGGCTCTGTGACTCACTCTAGACCAGCACCACCCACAAGCAGGTTCGTAAACTGGGAAAAGGATCCTGACCAAGAAGCAGTGCTGGGGGAAGGCTGGGTGGGCGTGGGTGTGTGGGTGTGGGTGTGGTCTTGCTCCTTCGTGTGATTTGAATCTGCTACCCTGACTCTTTGAGAAAGAAAAGAGCATCCTTGGGAATTTCCTCCCAGAAATAGGGCAGCTTGCCCAGTGGTTGAGCTCTTTGGGATGGATTGAGAAAGACCTGAATCGGATTCCTGGATATCTGTTACCAGCATTTTGACCTGGGGCAAGTCTTTTAAGCTCTTGTTATCTGAAAAATAGGCATGGCATGTTAAACAAGTAAGTTGACGGAAACCAAGGATGCTGCACGGAACCTGGTATGCCAGAGGGATGGTTGTTGTTGAAGTTGGGTGTCGAGCTGGGTGAGGGGATGCTAATACTATATTCCCAACTAAAACTCTGAAAGCTAACATGTAGGCCTGGGATCACCTGATCATGTACAAGTCAGGGTTCTCCAGAGAAAAAGAACACAGTTGGCGCGTGAAGAACATGGGTTTGAACTGTGTGTGTCCACTTATAGGTCTTTTTCAATAAATGTGTACTAACACTACTATGCAATCTGCAGTTGGTTGAATGTGCAGATGTAGAAGCATGGATATGAGGGCCAACTGTAAAGTTATAGGTGGATTTTTGACTGCACGGGGGTCAGTGACCCTAATCTCCATGTTGTTGAAGGTTAAACTGTGTGTGGAGAGAGAGAGAAGGGGGGAAGGAGAAAGAGAGGGAGGAAAGGGTGAAGAATGAAGAGAGGGAGAGAGAGGGAGAGAAGCAGGTGGAGAATGAGGAGAGAGATTTATTTTAGGGAATTGATTCACATAGTTGTGGAGGCTGCAAGTCCAAGTCTGCAGGATAGATGGGTAGCCTGGAGACCCAGAGAAGAGTTACAGTAAGAATCCAGAGGTCTTCTGCTGGCAGAATTTCCTCCTCTTCCAGGGAAGTCAGCTTCTCTGTTAAAGCCTTTGAACTGATGTCATGAGACTCAACATATGTTATGGAGGGCAATCTACTTCACTCATGATTTACTGATTTAAATGGTCATCTGATCTTTAAAATACCTTTGCAGAAACACATGGGATCATGTTTGACCAGATATCTGGATACTGTGACCTAGCTTACTTGACACATAAAATGAACCATCACAGATCTTGTTCCTGTGTTCTGGTGGCCTTTGGGGAAATCACTAGTGGAACTGTATTATTGATTTCCTTCTATGTGAAGTACAGTTCTTTATATCTCAACAGGCAGAACTATAATACAAACTAGTTTAAGGAAAAAAAGGAGGGGGTGGGTGTGAGTGACTCAGTGGCTCAAACCGCCAGGGATTCTAGCTTCTAGATCAAGTTCCCCTGATATGAGGCGCCCTCCCTGTTTTGTCTCCATTTTCATGCACGTGCTCTTGGCTTAAAATCTTCACAGAATGTTTTTCTTCTCAGGACTTCCATGGGAAATCCTGCACCTGCATCTCATTGGCTCAGTTGGGTCACATGCCTGCCCCTCAACAAATCACTGCAGCAAAGGCAGTGAATGCACTGATTGGCTTAGACTGGGTCAGGGAGCCTACACTGGAGCTGATCTTCACCCAAGCCAAGTGGGCTGTAGTGCAGAGAAAGAACAATTCCCTGTGGGAATCAGTTGTTTGCAGGAGGAGGATGACAGGTTGACGGAAGGGCTGGAACATCACATGACTACTCCAGCCTCACATTTAAAGCTCTCCTCTCCTTGCCTGTCCCATTGCCCTCCTTTCAGTCTTTGCCTTCCTTATCCTCATCTGTGCCTCAACCATTTTCTATCCCTTTAAAAACCTGGTTCTTGCTTTGCTAATTTTGCAACTCCCAATTCGTCTAAGAAAGCAGATGCCTCAGAAGCAGGCTGCCTCAGAGAGCAGTTTTGCGCCTGATTCTGTACGTGTGATCATTGCCCAGGGACAGTCTGGTACCAGCCTATCAGTCAGTGCAGTGCGTATGTTCCTGGCGTGGGCGGATGGCTCAGAGTGACTTAGTACTAACTGGTGCTGGGAAGAAGGCAAGTTATGCCTGTTCTGTTTGTCCAATAGCCAGAGATCTGCAGGAGGGACTTTGGAAGGGAAACTGGGAGCTTACCTGTGAGTTGTAGCTGACTAGAAGACATCTCACACTAGAAGGATTAACATTAGGGGCAAAGCTACTTGCAAACCCTTTTTTATTTTTGGTCCTAATTGTGTGGGTGTGGGTGTATATTTTAAGACAGCTTTATTGAGATTTAATTCACATATCATACAGTTCACTCATTTAAAGTGAAGAATTTTTTTAAAAAGCGTATTTTCAGGGTTGTGAAACTATCACTGAAATCTAATTAAGAATATTTTTATCATCCCTGAAAGAAACTTCATACCTATTAGCAGTGACTGTCCATGTTGCTCTTCCCCTGGGCCTCTGGCAACCATACTTTCTGACCCCACAGATTTGAGTATTCTGAACATTTACTATAAATGGAATCATGCAATCTGTAGCCTTTTCTGATTGGCTTCTTGCACTTAGCATAATGTTTTCAAGCTTCATACATGTTGTTGCCTATGTCCATGTGTCATTTCCTTTTTATTGCCACCTAATCATCCATTGTATGGATGTACCACAGCTGATGGACATATGGGTTACTTCCACTTTGGGACTTTTATGAATAATGCTACTGTGAACATTTGTGTAAGTTTTTGTGTGTATGTGTATTTTCATTCCTGGTGGGGTATATACCTAGGAAGGATTGTAATTGCTGGGTCATAGGGAAACTCTGTGCCTAACTAGGAGGAAGTTTGCAAAGCAGCTGCACAATTTTGCATTGTTACTGGCATTGCATAACCTTGCCAAAGCTTGCTGTTGTCTATGTTTTTGATTATGGCCATTCTAGTGGGTGGGAGGTTGTGTCTTGTGGTTTTGTTTGGCATTTCCCTGGTGGCTAGTGATACGGGCATCGTTTCATGTGCTCACTGGCTATTTGTATACCTTCTCTGAGGAAATACATTTTACCTATTTTTATTTTATTGGGATGTCTTTCTATTAACAAGTTGTAAATGTTCTCTATATATTCCGGCTGCTAATATTTTTGATTTAGGCTCTTGAATTCATATGAACCTTCTGGGTCAATGAGAATATCTTCTATTCAACCCTGGGGAAAATCAAAGGATACACCAAGTTGTCATGGATAATATTGCTAATAATTTTCAGGTGTCATTTAAAGACGTCTCTGAACCTGACTCCTCATTTCTCTCCCACTTTTTTTTTTTTTTTGAAGGATGTCAAAATTACTGAAAGAACAGCACAAGAAATATCCCTATACGTTCCTCTAGATCCGTTAGTCATTTATCTTTGGCCACATTTGCTTGCTTTTTCTGTGTGTGTGTGTGTGTGTGTGTGTGTGTGTGTGTGTGTGTGTGTGTTTGGTGGGGATGGGGGAGAGGATGGTGGCAGGTATAATTTTTCCAGGCTGAATTCTTGGAAAGTAATTTGCAAACATAAGGACCCATTACCTCAAAGGTCTTTAGCTGGCAGGCTGTGAACCAGGTTATGCTCCTCCATAACCACCATGCCTTTATCATATCTAAGAAGTGTCAGATTGTTTCAGTAGTCCCAAATATGTAATCCATATTCATATTTCCCCAGTATTCCCCCAAATGCTCTTTCCTGCCTTAAAAAAAAAAAAAAGTTCAGGAAAATCCATACAAGGTTCACCTTGGGTGTCATGTCTCCTAAATACTAGAAAAATTTCCTCCTTGCTTGTTTTTTTGTGATATTGAATTTTTTGGAAGAGTTCAGGCTAGTTATCTTATAGAATGACCCATATTATGGACTTTTCTAACTGTTCCCATAAGATTAGAATTAGAATAGACCTTTGTTGGCAGGCATATTGCATGGGTGACGTTATGTCCTTCCCTTGTGTCATATTGGCTGGTACCTGATGTCAGTTTGTCCTGTAACTGTTGGTGCTTGGTTTGATCATTTGATCAAGGGGGTGTCTGCCAGGTCTCTCTATTATAAAGGTAACTTTTCCCAGTATAGTTAATAATTAACCTGTGTAAACCTCTTGTTCCCCAGAACCTTGCACCCAGCTGTGGCATCCATTGATGATCCTTGCTTGAGTCGGTTATTACGTTGGGAGTTACAGAATGTTGAGTTTCTAATTCTATTATCCAGTCACAATTTTTCTGCTAGAATTCTTCTGTCAAGCAAAGCTTTACCTTTTATTTTCTCATACTTTTAAGAATTTCCTTTCTCTCTGCCCTCCTCTGGTTCATTTTTTTTTTTTTTTTAAATAATCACCATGACTTGAGGGTCATTTTAATCACTGTCATTTTCTAATTAAAACAACATTTTAATTGTTTACCCTCTCAATAGGCATTTTTGAGTTCCTACTATGCACTAAGCATTATAGCTTAAAATCCTTAGATTATCTTTAAGTCTTCTTTCAGGCCTAAAATGTTTTGTGATTCTATGAGATTCTAAGGTGCATCCTTGTATGTGCATTTTTATATTTTTCTCTACCTCTGAATTGTGTGTTTAATTCCATTTATTCATTCATTTTATCTTAGTGTTTTGTGAGACTGTCTTTGTAGACTTGTTTGTTTTTTATTAAAGGAAGCCAAAACAAGTGAGGCATTGTAGAATAATCTGGATCTCTCAGTGTTCAAGGCCTAAGGGAAAGCCATCTCTGTAGGCGTGATGAAGTTTCTGAAGCTGCCCAAGCTGTGTAGCAGCTTACCTAATTCCCTCCAGCTTACCTAATTCCTGATAAAGTAAATGGCTCTGCAAGTCACAGGCATAGTATTAGATAGGCTTCCAGCTTGCATTGGCTAAGTCCTTGGCCACCACCCCCCTTCTAAAATAAAAATAGCACTTAAAATCCTACAGGCAGTTCTGCCTGCCATTCTGTTCACAAGGTCTGTGCTTAGCTCGTGTGTGAGACAGGAGATGGGCCTCTGCTTTTCCAGAACTCTCTTGCTTCTTGAGTGTGGGCTTCTCACGCACAGTCATTTCATGTGTTTAGATTCTCTCTTACGTAAAACTAACAATATAATATTACACATTGCATTTATACTCTTGTTATGCACCATAGCTTATAGTCTGCTGCTGCTACTGCTAAGTCACTTCAGTCGTGTCCAACTCTGTGTGACCCCATAGACGGCAGCCCACCAGGCTCCTCCGTCCCTGGAATTCTCCAGGCAAGAACACTGGAGTGGGTTGCCATTTCCTTCTCCAATGCAGGAAAGTGAAAAGTAAAAGTGAAGTCGCCCAGTCATGTCCGATTCCATGGTAATTCTCCTGTATGAGGTTATCAGTTATATTATACCTCATCAGTAATTCAAGAGATGAGTTAACTGTTGCTGTATTATTTTTGCCTCATTTGATGACTTCAGATCCTAACCTCTGGCTGAGTGTCTATTATCCTGCTCTTGCAAACTCATCTCTATATAGTTTTGACATACATCTCTTTTCCTTTAAAACCTTTTTCCTTTTTATTATGCTGGTGAAACCCACTAGCCTTGGTTAATGACTCCTTCTGAAGTGCTGGTCGCAGTTACGTTTGTGCATGTCTGGCTCCCCCTCACCCCCTACCCTTCCCCAGTAGCTGACAGAAGAAATGGGAATTATGAACCCCGAGATATCCAAAAGTGCCTATTTTACTGCTGTCCTGAAATTAGATCCTTGTCTGCAGTAAATAACGGTGCACACCTAGTGAATAAAAGCATGCCAGTTTATTGGTTTTTTTTTATCTGTGCTTTTTCCTTAGGAAGGCTAGATTTAGCACTTGTATTAATTAACTTGGTGGCAAGCAACAGAAACTGATTTTGCTAATTTCAATAAAAAGGGAGGCTATAGAGTGCCTCTCAGATTCTAAGGCAAAGCAGAAATAGCAGACCTCAGAAGAATAGGACCTAAGCGTCATGGGAGCAGGAACCCATGTCCGTTGGTCCTGTTTCTTCCGTCTTGTGCCCCCTGCTAAAAATCCTTCAGTCACGGTAGAGAAAAACTAAATGGATCTGACTGGGATCACGTGCCTGGTAAAGGGTGGATGTCGAGCGTTGGAATGTGATTGACATTCTTACCAAAACTGGAGAAGAGGCATGTTACCAAGGGAAACCTGGGCTCTCTTCCCCATAGAAGAGCAAAGGAGATTGGACAGACATAAATATCACTGCCCTCAATCAAGCAGCACCCTATGAAAATGGGAAAATGTTAGTTACTCAGTCGTGTCCAACTCTTTGCGACCCCCGGGACTGTAGCCCGCCAGGCTCCTCTGTCCATGGGATTCTCCAGGCAAGAACACTGGAGTGGGTAGCCATTCCCTTCTCCAGGGCATCTTCCCAACCCAGGGGTGGAACTCAGGTCTCCTGCACTGCAGGAGGATTCATTAACCGTCCAGGCCACCAGGGAATGCATCTTTGTGAATCATTTCTGTGATGCCTGATACTTTGAAGAGCAAAGTATTCAGTCATTTTCCCTCCCAAAATTGCCATGAATCTTATAACAGACTTTATCTGATGATCCAGACATGCAAAGGATTACCTGTCCCCTAACTTTATCTTCCTTCTCCTTACCTGGTCCTCTAGAAATCCTGGTAGTTAATTACATCTCTGTGGGGGATGGTGGTGGCGGTGGGGGGTGGGGAACGCACAGAAGGGAAGAGAGAAATAGAGAAAGAAGGAAAATGGCTGCGAATGGGTTAATATGACTGACTCCCTTCTGGAAATTTCCAGCTGTCAAATATTTGCTTCCGGGGACCAGCACTGTTCTCATTAGAAATTCCCTGGCTTGGTCACTGCTGCCTGGAGCTGTGGGTATGTAAATGTCAACTCTCTCACTGGCAAGTTGGTGAAATTTGCTGATGACACAAATCTGCGTAGGTTTGGAAGAAAGCAGGATTGTGAGAAACTCCAGATGCATCAGAGCAAACTGTGAGTCACTCAGATGGGTCAATGGAGAGCCAGCTTGTTGGGTGGCAGTGGGAAGGGACAGAAAGGAATTAGCATAGTTAGCACCAGGAAGAAAGAAGTCAAACCTGAGGCCAGCAGTGTCATCCAGGGGCCTTCTGCAATAGTGTCTCGAGTTCTTTCTTGGATCTGTGTACTAAATTTGACTCTTCCTGTGTCAGAGAGAGAGAGAAAGGAGGGGAAAAAAATAGAGCTATGCAATCAGAGTGAGACTGTGAAGCTCCTGTTCCCACACCCAGAGCTATTTTTAATAAGAATGTTGATAATAATAACAGTTAACCATTTATTGATTACTTACAGGGTACAAGGCATTGTTCCTGGACATGTTATATCTATAATTAATCTACTCAGTAACTAAAGGAGGAAATTCAGTTGGGAAAATTGGGACTTCGGAACCACAGCTAGAATGTGGTCAGAAAAGAGTAAGAATAAAAACCTTAGCACTTCTGCCATGTAGATAGTAGCTGCCTGACTTATTCCTGCCTCTTGCAGTATTAGTTAGGGTCCTTCAGCCCATCGGAGGACCCATACCAAAGCCCCAAGTTTCAAGTGTTTATTCATATTTTCTATTTTTTAACTTTTTATTGGAGTACACGGTTAATTTACACATATTTTCACTTAACTATTTGTTGATTTGTTTCCCTATTGCTGGACTAGCACCCTTTGAGGTTGAAGAGGAGCCCCACTAGGAAAACCAACTTCTTAATTCCCATTTATACCCATAACCAGAAACCTCAGCCATTTCTCCTATTTAAAGGTTGCTTTAGGCCTCCTAAATTCGTGTTTAGCTCCTTGGTCGAAATGGTAAAATGAGACAGAATTTGGCCCTTCCCTCTCTATTTTGAACTGGAACCTGAGTTTGGCTTAGCATATTAAGAGCCGGGCTCAGAAGGAAGAGGAGGAACCTGGCATTTGCTAGTGAGCAATTAAGAAAGCAGAGCTGACAGTTCCTGAGCACCTGCTAGATTTCAGGACACATTACCATATTTAATTCTCACAGAAACCCCTGCAAGGTATTCGAGAATTGTCCCATTTTATTTTTCTACCCAATAAACTACTCATGGATAGTTTCTAGGGTTTGCCCAGAGATACACAGCTTGCAAATGCTAAAGCCAGCATTTTTCATTTTTGTCTTCTCTTTCTCTCACTCTATGGACTCCACCTTCAAAACGTATTTTGGAGGAGGAAAAGAAAACATAATTTTCTAATCTAGAATAAAATGCTTACTAGAGTACTGACATATGAACCACTGTCTGAATTTTAGAAAAATCTCAGTAGAAATTGTGAAAATGGAACTAAACTTGATAAGGAAATCATTAATCTATAGTAAAAAAAAAAACGTATTTAGAATCTGAATTTGACTTAGAGGAAACAGCCCCTCTGTTACCCCCACCCCACCCCAACTTGAGCTTCCATCCAAATGATAATGATGATGATACTTTTTAAGTTGGCTTTATTGAGGTATACATAATTAACATACAATAAGTTCACTTTTTATTTTCTTTTTAAAATTTTATTTGGTAGTAGTTAACATTTATTGAGCACTTACTATGTGGTAGGCAGATTTTAATGCTTTATACACATCATTTTATCTTCATATCCACTCTGAGGTAGGTATCGTTACTTGCCCATCTTTGTTGTTCTAAAATATCTTGCCCAGATTATTGCAGTAGCCCCTCAGCTGCCCAGGCCTCTCCAGGCTCTTCTCAACAGTACCCAGAGTAATGCTTCCAACCTGTTGAATTACTCACATCACCAAAATCGCGTTCAGAATCCCATTGTAACATTCAGGAACTCATCTTCTCCTGCTCTCCCCTTTTCTCGCGCCACCCCACCATCTGGTCTCCACAATGGTCTTAGTTGAGTTCCTTCTTCACTACTTGGAGAGCCTGGAATGCTGTTCCCAAGACATCCGTGGAGCTTGTTTGCTGACGGCTGTCACGTCACCTTCCCCGTGAGGCTGACTCTGCCCAGACTCTTTGAAATTATAAGTATAGAAAAGGCCCAGGTTAAGGGCAGTGTGATAGGCAGGAACTGACAGATTGTTTCCACAACCTCTGCCCTGATGTTACTCCCATGATTGCGTTGTTTATATGGCAAAAGGCAAAAAGGGTGTATCTGCGTTACAACTAAAAAGAAGTAAATTCCAGCACTCACCTGATGCAGCTTGAAGTGAATTCTTCCCCTAGAGCCTCTAGATGAGAGGCTAAGACCATGATCTGTTTGCAGGTTTGTGACACATGAAACAGAGAACCTCGTAAAGCCCCCTGGACTTCTGACCTCCAGAACTGTGAGATCTGGAAAGACTGGTGTTTTAAGCTTCTAGGTCTGCGGTGATTTGTTAGAGTAGCAATGGAGACCTCATACAGATGGTGGATAAATAGAATTCCTCTCTTCAGGCAGAGGGGCCTGTGGATCAGCACCCATCCGTGGAGCTCTGTTGGGAAAGGTCTGAGACTGCTGGCAGGCTCTGTGATGGATTAGCAGTGGCTTAAAGTTTGCCACACATGTGCCATCCCTGGTCTGGGCTCTTCCTGCTGAACTAAATAGAATGGTGTGGTTAGATGGAGTTAAGTTGTTAGGCTAGAGTCAGAACAGAGAACATGGGTCACTAAAGAAAATAAGCCAGCAGAATAAGAATCAAGAATGTAACACTGTCTTAGTTGGTTCAGATTGCTGTAACAAAAATACAGACAACATGGCTTGTAAATAGCAAACATTGATTACTTACAGTTCTAGAGGCTGGGAAAGCCAAGCTCAAGGTAGTGGAAGATTCAGTGATGAAAACCAGCTTCCAGGTTCATAGACAGTTGTCTTCTGGCTGTGTCTTCATGATGGAAGGGTCAAGCAGGCATTCTAGAGTCATTTTTTTAACTTAACATTTATTTTACTTAAATAATTGCTTTACAATATTGTGATGGTTTTGCCGTGCATAAACCTGAAATGGCCACAGGTATACATGTGTCCCCCCTCCCTGAACCCCCCTCCCACCTCCTTCCCTATCCCATCCCTCTGGGTTGTCCCAGAGCACCGGCCTTGGGTGCCCTGCCTCATGCATCACACTTGTACTGGTCATCTGTTTTACATATGGTAATGTACGTGTTTCAGTGCTATTCTCTCAAATCTTTTATAAGGGTGACAATCTCATTCCTGAGGGCTCCAGCCTCATGGCCAAATCACCTCATGAAGTCCTCACCTCCTAACACCATCACACTCGGAATTAGTGTTTTAAAATATGAATTTGGGGAATGTACAAATATTCAGTCTGTAGCAAAAATTTGAAATGTAAATTCTATTATGGTGCAGATTTTTGCTTGGTTTAATCACTTATCTATCCTCAGTATCTGAAACAGTGGTAGGGCTAGAGTAGGTGCTTAATAAAATTTTTCAATTAAAGATCTATATAACAAGGAATAGGAGATAAGTATATTCTGAAGGTTAACTGAATATGTTTTCATATTATAGGGACCTGATGTCAAATTCCATTTCCACCACTTAACAATTTCCTTATCGCAAACAAGGAGATAAGAGTGATTTCTTGCCAGTGTAGCAGTGAGAATAAATGAGATAACATGCTTATTATCCAGAGCCCCGTGCCTGGCACCTGGTCAGATTTGTCCAGTGGTAGCTGTTTTAAAATCACTATATCCTTCAGGCTTCTTAGCTGTAAGTTATGGCCATGAGCTTGGGCTGATTGGAGCAGGGAGACTGTTATTCAAAGATTATCAGGAAGTTCACTAAATCATCCAGAGGCTGGAGAGCCAGGCTCTGAGCACAGACAGATCAAAGGGAAGCATTCTGTTGAGTCAGCCAAGAGTCATGTCCAAGAGGGGTCCACCTGGACATGGCTGCCACTGCAGCGCACAGTGGCGGCTGCGGTAAGTTATGAGCTGCAGCCGCCACTGTGCTGCAGCTCATACCTTACTGCAGCAGCTTCTCCATCCATGTTGCCACTGGTTGACAGATGGGCATCACCCCCAATCCCTGTTCCTTTGTGTCATCAGATCCAGACTCTAGGCTCTACACAAGGCCACACAACTGCTCAGGGCTTCCTCCAGCTGCCTGGAGAGCCAGGAGTGAGGTTTGGACTTGTCATGTTCTCTGCGGAGAGATAGGTTGTCTGTTCCACTTATAAGGCAGGGATCCTCCAATCGTAGGAAGGAGTTTAGATGCCAGACAGTCCCCTTATACCTCCTGCCCCACGAAGACCAAATCCCTTCTATTCATTTTTTTGTCCTGATCCAAAGTCGGAAATACTGTTTCAAGAAGGCAGGGGAAGCCCTGGGGTTCAGTCTTAGGTTGATTCCAGGTAGAAGGGGTGCTTCCTGGGTCCTTCAGGTATATTCAGATATAGAGGAGAGTGTCTTTTTGTCCTTTTGACACTGGCTTTCAATTGACCCCTTCTAGTTATTTGTACCAGGGTCATGCATAGTTAAAGGTCACTTATATCCAGCCTCAGAACGTGGTTAGAGCAGGGAGGCATCTGTAAGCATGAATTCCAATACTCTTTGGCCTTCATGCTTCTGAGAAAATGTGTAGAACTTGTGAACGATCCAGTGCTGACTGATTCCATGGTCATACAGTCAAATGTTGACTGTCATTCTTTTCCTGTGTGTTTTATACCTGAGAATGCTTTCTAGAAATAATCACATGATAATAGATAATGTTATTTAATGCTGATCACATTATAGCCATTGAGTAAATGCTTTAAGTTGTATGTGGTCTCATAAAATCCTTCCTTTTGTGAGGTGCAGTATAATTGCTTCTATTTTATAGACCAGGAGACTGAGGCTTAGGGAGCAGGTCAACCAGGTTATAAGTAGTGGAATTTGGCTATGAACCAGGTGTGCCTGACACCAAAGCATATGGTCTTAACCACAAATTTGTGTGAAGCTGATAGAATGTGAGCAGTAAAGATCCTTTTACAGAGCAAGCTGTGCCATTCAGTGTTATGAATTGTCACTATAGTGTGCAAATTCGGCAGAAAGACTATAGAAAATCCACAGGTGCCCTTTCAGATTTGTTGTGAGAATTTGGAAATATTTGAATCTCCATGTCTTTCCTTAAGATTTTGCCTGAAGATGAAGTTTTGGCTTTTTTTTTTTTTAATAGTAATGGCAGTATGAGAGAACATATAATTTTTTCTGTAATCAAGATGATGAACTGAGTTGCCTGTATTTATTTCCATTAGCACAGTGATTACATATAATCAAAACCAAGCATCATCAGAAAAGGTCAGATAACAACAAACACAGGCTAGAAAAGATGAGTTATCTTTTCTCAGAAAAGATTTGTGCAGGCCCACTAAGAAGAAGGGGCTTCCCTTGTGGTTCAGCTGGTAAAGAATGGGGTCGCAAAGAGTTAGACACTACTGAGCAACTTTCACTTTCGCTTCAAACTAAGAAGAAATACCTCTATCCCTACCTGCTCTTGACGCCAACCCCCAATACTCTGCTCTGCCTTTTCCTTTTGTTTCACACTTTACCTTCTAACATGCTAATTGATTATTAATTGAAATCTTGATTATCATTGCCTCCTTTTAAAACATAAGCTCATAAGCCTTTGTTTCATTCTGTGATAGATCCCAAATGCTGGGGAAGAGTAGCTGCAGAGCAGATATTCAAATACTGGTCGGATGAGTGGATGAATATAATAAGTAGTAGTAGAAGTAGAATTAGATAAGAGGACATTCTCTAAAAGTATGACATATGTTTGCAGGATGGTTTCAGTCATCTATTGATGGGAAACAAGCCACCTCACGATGCAGTGGCTTAGGACAACCCATCAGTTGGCTACCATTCTATGGGTCAGGAATTTGGACAGGGCTCAGCTTGGGCTTCCCTGGAGACTCAGACGGTAAAGAATCTGCCTGTAATGGGAGAGACCAGGGTTCAGTCCCTGGGTTGGGAAGACCCCCTGGAGAAGGGACTGGCAACCCACTCCTGTATTCTTGCCTGGAGACTTCCATGGACAGAGGAGCCTGGCAGGCTACAGTCCATGGGATCACGAAGAGTCAGACACGACTGAGCAAAATGAATTCAGATTCATTCAGTTCAGCTTGCATGTCTGTCTATGTTCCACGTGTTGATGGCTGAGACAACTCAAATGATTCTAGGGATTTCAGGATGGACTCATTCACATGACTGGGTCCTGGCAGTTGGCCAGGCTGCCCCATTTTCCTCATGTGGGCTCTCTCCCACCTCCAGCCTGCCGTCTTGCAAGGCCTTTCTCTCTATGGGGCCTCCCTCTCCAGCCTGATAGTCTGGACTTCTGTACATGGTGGCTGGGTCCCCAGAGTGACAGTGGAAGCTCCGAGGCCTCTCAGGGCCACAGCTCCCAGAATGTCTCTTCCACCACGATGTGTGGTGAGAGCCAGCCCAGATCCTCAGGCTGGGGCTGGGGACTCTGCCTCATGGTGGGAAGAGCAGCACCTTGACAAAAACAGATGGGAAGGTGGCAGCTCTTACACTTCACATTTTCGGGGTTTTTTTTTTTTTTTTTCAGTTTCCTTTTTTCTTTTTTTTTTTTAATTGTGGCAAAACAAAGGTAACATAAAATTTACCATTTTACCTATGTTTAACAGTTATTGGCATGAAGATATTCACATTGTTGTGCATCACCACCATCCTTTTCCAGACCCCCTCTTTATTTTTGAATTTCCCTAAACAGAAATTTGGTCTTCATTGAACAATAATTCCCTGTTCCTCCTCCTCCTCCTCCTCCCCGCCCCCAACCCCTAATAACCACCATTCTACGTTCTGTCTGTATTAGTACTACCTCGGGCATAATCTGTTTAGAGACATCATTTGTATGGACAGTATTTGTCTTTTTGTGACTGACGTCATTTTCTTAGGATAACATCCCCGTTGTTCATCCGTATTGTAGCATGTGTCAGATTTTTCTTCCTTTCTAAGGCTTGTTATACTCTTTCCTAGATACATGCAGCATTTTGTTTGTCCATTCATTCTCCAGTGGACACCTGGGTTGCTTCCGCATTTTGGCTACGGTGAATAATGCTGCTGTGAACACGGGTGTACAGATGTGTCTGCTTTCAGTTCTTTTTGGTGTTTACCCAGAAGTGGAGGGTCTGAATTACATGGTAATTCATGTTTAATTTTTTGAGGAACTTCCATCCTGTTTTACATAGTAATTGCACCATTCTACAGAGAGGGAGCACCTATTAATCCATAATATTAATAACACAATAACACAACCCATAATATTAATAATACAGGACAAGGAAGCCTGGAATTCTGCAGTCTGTGGGATCACAAAGAGTTGGGCACAACTTGGTGACTGAACAAAAGCCACAGCTAATAACACAGTAATGTAATCTCATTTGTAACTTTTATAAGGAATCTTTTTTTTTTTCCCCCTGCTGCAAATGAAACATATTCTGATACACAGTTTCCCTTTATATAAAGATTTTCTTCCTTTATTTTCCCACATCTATGTATGGGTCCTATGGGACTTGATTTATGTCAGGTTTTCCTTCCTCTATTATAGAGAAAGTCTATTCCAAGCTCAACTAAATGGCAAGGGATAGTGACACCCAGGTCTCTGCTTTCTGCCTTTCTTAAACTCTAGCTCACATAGATTTCTGGGCTAGGGTGGCATCATTTTCCCTGAAAAGCTTTGGAGCATTGCCCCAGAAGACAATTCAGAAGTGCCCTCAACATCCCAGCGTTTTCCAGCCCTCTGTGACTAATCTGAAAATGAATCTTTTGAGAAAACGAAGGGGGAAAAAAGAAAAAAGTACCCTCCCAAGACTAGCAATGAGAAATTGCTAAAAATAATGGTCGCTTTATTGTTTCTCTTCCTAAAGGCCATATTTTTGGCTGCTGTTAGCTATTATTCATTCCCCTGGGGCACATTTTATTTTCTCTGAAAGACTGTATAGTAAGGGAGAACAACTTATAATTTAGTCTACAAATTGTGTGTGACATTTCTGGGTCCTATTTGGTGGTTTTTAATCTCTATTATTGTCTGAGAAGAGCTTTTTGTTCATGGGCATTGTTTGAAAGCAGGTAATATCCCTCATAAACAGGCATCTCCTTCTGCAAAGATATATAGTTTGGCTCCTTTCTGTATTTACTCCTTATATTTATAATACTGTCTGATAGCCCAAGCTATAACAAGAATCATTACCTTGTTCGTATCTATAAAGCCTTCAGTATTGGGAGGAGGTAAAAGTGGGTGTGTTGGGATTTCTCTAGGCTTTTTTTGGAGTAAGAATGTTCTTCCATTTTCCTTTGGAGGTAAACTTTGATTCAGAACTTTTCAAAATTCAGCCACCCAAATATGGATTCTGCAGTGTCCTAAGAAGAGCAAAACAAGGGCTTTGTTGTCTGGCACATGTAGGTTTGAGTTGATACAGACCCATTCATTATCTGTGTGATTTGGGGAAAGTTCTCCGTCTATGTCAGCATGAGTTACTGCAAGTGTAAAATGCTGAAACCAAAAGTACCTATCTCAGCAGACTAATTGGACAGTCAAGGAAAAGTGCCTAGTACAAAGTATAAGCTAAGTAATTATTCTTCCTATGCGTAAATTCTGAGTTCTGATCTTATCAGTCTACTTATTTTCATCTCTGAATGCACAGAGTTTAGATAAGTATTCAAAACTAATCTGCTAAAAAGAACCGTTACAGCAGAAACAGTGTATATATTGCAGAGCTTTATATAATTTGCTTTTTCCCTATGTTTTCAGCTTTAATAGTAATAATTAGAGCACCTGAGGTTTTTTGAGCATTACTGTGTACTAGAAATTGAGCTAAGCATTTTACATGTATTGATTGCTTTAAACTTTACACTGGGAACATAGTACACTGGGAACATACACTGGGAACATATAATTATGCCCATTTAGAAATGAGGAAACTAAGGCCAATAAAGGAATTTTAAGTCCCTCTTTAAGTCAGTAAGTAGCATAGCCAAAATTTGAATTCCTGTAGTCTGGCTCCAGTGTCCAAACATTTAACTTCATGAGTTTTCATAGTTTTTGTTCTCAAGACCCTTTTAGTACTTAAAAGAGCATTATTTTATGTGGGTTATATCTATAAATATTTACCGTAATCAGAATTCAAACTGGGAACTTGAGAAATTCACTTACTAAATTTATTTAAAATACAAAAATAAGAAACTTATTATATGTTACCATAAATGCCGTATTTTCCAAACCCCCCAAAAATTAGTCTGCACAATGGCATTTTTTTTTTAAATCTTAATGTCTGGCTTAATAGAAGACAGCTGGATAATCATATCTGCTTCTGTATTCAATTTTCTTTGATATTCCAAATTATTGTGCCTCTTGAAAACTCCATTTAACATTCATTAGCGAATGGGAGTGAAAATGACAAGTAACATCTTAGTGTTATTATGAAAATATTTTTACCTCCCAGTCCCCCTGGAAAGATTTTGGGAGTCCCTGGGAGCTTCACGACCACACTTTGAGAGCTATATCTACTGTTTCCTGCTTTTCAGGTAAAAAAGTTTATAATCAGGTTAGAACAGGGAAGGGAAGAGAAGAGGTATTAGGAGCTATTTCTGAACCACCAAATAAAACACAGGGATGGCTGGCACAGTTGGCAGCCTAATTTCACCTACTGTTTCTAACTTAATTCTTGTGATTTGCCTGAGGAATAAATATCTTTAATATATATTTTATAGTTATGAACAATGAGACTAAAATACTGAGTCTTGCTCAGAGACATCCAGCAGAGTTAGGGTTTGAACCCTTCATCTGATTCACTAGTGCCTACTCATTCTTCCCTTTTCCTAGGAAGTAATTGATACACTTTATGTTACTTTAAACCACTATTATTGAGGGCCTTTTATTAATCAGGACTCTGGGTTATAGTGACAGAAGTCCAATTCAAACTTGTTTCAACTAAGAAAAGGAAATATATTGGCAGTGAAAGCAAGTGGTAAGTGGACTTCAAGCATAACAGGGTTTAGGTATTCAGCTAACAAAATCAGACTTAGGATTTTCATTTTTCATCTCTTGCATTTGGCTTCCCTGTCAGTTAGCATCATTCTCAGGCAGGATTTGATCCTAGCAAACCTTGGCTTTATCTAACCAACTTGACAACCCATGCAGAAAGAAAGTGAATCTTTCCCCAGAGTTTCTGCAAGTGGTCTTGAGGCTGACTCTTATTGGTCCACTTGGGACAAGAGTTTGTCCTAAAACTAATCCCTGGGCCACAAAGGTAGAGGACTGCAGATTGGGACCATGTGCCAGTCCCTGGAGCCTAAGGGAGTAGTAGGGTCAAACCAACCTACTCCTATGTCAGCCTCAATTATTTCCTCTGAGACTAGGGGAGAGGCGATTCACAAATGAGAACTGGGATGCTCATACCAGAAAAACGAGTCAAGGGATTCTGAGCAGGTAAAACTTGAAAGATGTCTACAGCAGATCCTGTTTTTCTCATGTATACTACCTTAGCTTCCACACAAAGAACATTCCTTGATTTCTGCCTCCCCCTTCCCTTTCTCATTCTACAGGGTATTTTTATGGGATGCTGTGATCATGTCATAATGTTCTTTGGGCCCTGCTCTTAAGGAATTTACAATGTTGTTCTGGAGATGAATCAGACTTACACACAAAATGCTCTAAAAACAGTTACTAAGCAACAAATTAGCATATGGAGATGAAATCCTATTACAGGTTAAATGTCTGCGCCAAGGGATTATATAGAGGATGACAGCAGACACAAGTGTGGGACGGAGCAGCACTTTATGGTATATATTGCATGGCAACAGACACACTGTGCTTTCTTCTGAAAAAGCACGCTAAGTCTTTTTGTCTCTTCCTGGGAAACAGTCTGTCGAAGTTGAAAGATTACAAGTTGAAAGTCAGAAACTGAACAAAAGCTAGATGCCGCCTTCTTTTCCTCATCGCTAGTCCTGGTATTTGCTTTCTGGCCAGATTTTTCATGTGCAAGTAAAATCTAAGAAGCACACCATTCCTTTTTTTAACATTCTACTGCCCTCACATGTGAAGTGTGTACATTTTTCAACAACTGGTATCTAGGTAACTATTCAGTCCTGCACCCTGATGAGGGACAAAATGAAGTAATTTGGGGGGTGATGGTTATTTTCACTGGAACGAGGTGTAGTTCAGAAGAGGGAGTGGCTGAGTGTTGAAACCAGAGAGCTCAATAATACAGGTGCTGATAAACTATCAGGGCTTCAACTTTGTGATCAGATCAAGGTAAATTACAAGAAATGAAATATTAAAAGAAACCTCTTATTTAACCAAGATATTATTTAGCAGCTTAAGATTTCTGTTTTAAAGGGTATTAAAAAAAATAACTTCCAGCATTTCATACACTGTGACTGAGCATTGTTATTAACTGCTGTGAGGCATTTGTTTAAACAGAGAAGGAAAAATGTAGCTTGTATTTAGTGAAGCCTGTTTAGCTGTTAACCTAGCTTCAGGAATTCAAATATTGTTACATTTATTTCAAGAGTCAAAAACAGCCGCTCTGCATTAATCTTCACTTGATTTTGCTTTGAAATTTTCAGGGATTGTTTTCTCCAAAGCTCTTGTTTCCAACCTAAACATGAACAGATCGAAATTTCTTGCTCAGGCATTGTAAAGCTAACTTGATCCAGTGCATAAAAAAAGAAAGAAATGGAAGAAATTGGCATTTCTACAACCAGTTGGAAACTTTTATCTCCAGGTTTTGGGATTTGATGCTTAAAACTGTACTACGTGCGTTGGCCTGAATTCCACTTTCACTCTGAGTCCTGAGTGGTCATCAAAAAGAGCTAATGAGTTTGCCCTTTTCATTCTCAGCTTGCTTTTCGATGGCAAATAGTGGGACATTTGTTTTTCTTTGCAGTTTCCACTCTTTCCTCCATTTTGATAAAGTCTCTCCACTATAGGTAGTAGAACTCCACCTGATAAACTGGAAACCCATTTCTTTTCATTACTTAGAAGCATTTTCAGTATCATTACCTTGGCAGCCTTGGCTGCCAGAACAAAATACTATAGACTGGGTGACTTAATACAGATTTACTGTCTCACAGTTCTACAGGCTGAAAGGTCGAGATCAGGAAGCCAGCAAGGTTCATTTCTGGTGAGGCCTTTCTTCTTGGATTGTTGTCAGCCACCTTCTTGCTGTGAATTCACCTGGCCTTTCCTCCGTACATGTAGGAAGAGATCTCTGGTGTCTCTTCCTCTTATAAGGGCATATGTGTGCATGTGCTGTCGTGTCTGACTCTTCGTGACCCCATGGATGGTAACCCGCCAGGTTCCTCTGTCCATGGAATTTTCCAGGCAAAAATACTGGAGCAGGTTGCCATTTTGTACTCCAGGGAATCTTCCCAACCCAAGGATTGAACCTGCATCTCTTGCATCTCCTGCATTGGCAAGAGGATTCTTTACCACTGAACCACCTGGGAAGGCCGTAGTGGTATCAGTCATGAAGAATTAAGGCCCACCCTTGTAACCTCACTTAACCTCTGTCCTTGTTTGTAGGCCCTAAGTCCAAATACAGAGGGGATAGGGCTTCCATATATGAATTTAGAGGTGATGAGGGAACGCATTCAGTCCATAACAATCTTTTTTGTTTTCCTTTCACGAGGAATGAGGTAAAAGTCTTTTCTGTGTTTCCAAATCACATGGTGTTCTTGTCGACCACGATCTCTGCTAGAATTCGGCAAGCACGCTGTGGGTGGAAAAAGGACACAGTAAACTGTTTCAGCTGGTGAGAGTGATGTGCAAGATGAAAAGCACAGAGAGTTTAATTTCTTCTTATTCTCTCTTCCTATGAATATGGCCTGTCCTATTGGTAACTGCCTATTTATTTCCGGGCCGTCTTCTGATGGATGCCTGTTATTAAAATGGATGGGGCTCTGAAGTAGTAGTAACAGAGACGATATCCCTGGGCGAGGAGGTTTGCTTAGTGTGGAGATGAGCCCTGTGTTCAGCAATCTAGTCTTTGTCAGAAGACTGGAGAGCAAAGACCCAGGGTAGCACTTTCAGCCTTGTTCCATCGTTTTACCATGGAGTTTCAACGTGTCCAGGCATTTTCTAAGATAATTGGCTTTGGCCCCTGATGCTGTAATTGTGTGTGCCCACTTGTTATTTATTTATAATAGAATGATGTTTGAAACCTGGTAGATGTTGTTCCCTGTTATTGCAGAATTATGGCCAAGACCCAGAATCGGGCCAGAGGGCACAGGTACCCCACATTACAAGCTGAGAAGTTGGAGCCATCCAGGGCTTGCCATCAGCCTCCATTGCAGGAGGTCAGGCCTTGCCTGCTTTACCTCCCAACCCAAGTTGATAGAAGAGGCAAAATAGAAACAAGATATTGTCTTTTTAGGTAGAAGAATATTTACCCAAAGCCGTACCTTCCTTGCATTCCTGTAAGAGAAGTCGGGGGGATTATCCCCTTGTTGTGAGCTGACCAAAGCTAACGTGATCCCTCTAGATTCTTTGGAAGCGGCTGAAGAGATTAGAGTTGGTTAGCATTAGCCATTCTTCTATAACCTTGCTCCAGTTTTAATGAAAGCAGGCCTCAGACCAGATTCTCCCACACATGCAGACATTTACTAAATGAATATTCATTAGCAGAGCTGGCTCAAAACAGCTCATAAACCCTTTCTGCATGCCCAGGGCTGTTCCAGCTCGCTGCTGAGTAGAACAGTGATGCTCTTCCGTGGTCAGGGAATGGAATCATCAGGGCAGCTTTACAAAGGCCGTGATACCGGTCCCCCCTCCAGAGATTCCTACACTGTTGATCTAAATGGTGAGGTCTGGCTGTTGGAATTCTGAAGCTTTCCATGCAAGGCCAAGGTTGAAAACCAATGTTTTGGATGTTCCCACCATACCCAGTATGAAATTATTAGAGACCAACCCAGCAACATCGGAGAGGCAGGATTCTGTCTTCTCTAGTTAGGACTCTCCAGTTAGAAAGAATCCTGTCAGTGGTTACATCTTGAGTTGAAGATTATGTCAGGGTCTTATTATAAGGGGTTCAGGATACAGGCCCGAGTGGATTTTTTTCCCTAGTTCATCAGAGCTGGAAAGTGTATTCAGACTGTGTTAGCCCCTTCAAGCATCCTAAACACCTTGGATTTCATAACTGATACCCTGTTTCTATCATCTGTCATGCTAATGAACAGGTCATTTCACCCATAAGAATCTGTTTTGGCTTCCCTGGTACTAATTAACAAGTGCTGGTTTTTGCTTAAGCTCAGCTAAGGGAAATGTGCTTATGGCAGCTCACTTAGCTTATGAACCTTTCCAGTGTGGTGTAACTGGTCTTCCCAAGTCTGTGTATTCTTGGTAGCGTGTTAGCAGACAACCCTTAAAATTAAGGGTAACCTACCTGGCACATACGTGATATCACCTTGATTGTGCAGGTAATTTAAAGTAAATTACAGTCACATAGCACTGACTGTCCCCAGGGCCAAAGGAATGATGTTCCAAGAGTGTTGCTGATAAAGTCTAGACATGTCCCAGCTGTCAGTCTTTCCTTTTCTACCCTCCAGTCAAGTCAGGACCTGGTGATCTCTGGTCTGCAGGTGGCGGAACTGCTGTAGTAGCTTGTTAACTGTTGTACCCTTAGCAAAGAGACAGGAAAAATGTGACCAGTGGGTTAGCTAGGCCCAACTGGGGCCAGGGTATCTTCTAGTTCTTCAGTGATAAAGATGTTTTCCCCCCATTGTGTCTCCAGGCGCTGGAATTGGAGGTCAGAGTAGAGGAGATAGAGGCTTTAGACTCATGGGGCAAGGCTGCCAAGGGCAGATGGCATGTACACTGGAGGAACGCTGTCCGAGACCACTAACGGAGGCAGCCAGGAGGAGTGGCTCCATTCTTTCAAGAAGACCTCCAGTGACTAGGGCAGCTTGGTGCCCCTGGATCACACGGAATACACATGAAGGAATCCTATCAGAGATACCTGTTCTCTATATAATCCAACCATGTCAGTAAGCTTTTCCTACAGTGACACTACATAGCCGGCCACCCCTATCTACAGTGACCTGTGACAACAGTCGTTTCTCCTTGATCATGTCAGTTTCTGTAAGGTGGGCTGGTTTCATGCTTCAAGGCGTGAACTGCACTGTTTGTGAGCCTGTGGTTGACTTCAGATCTACTCCCATGCGTTTAATCTGGTCCCCATGCTGAAGGGGCAGCAGCTCTCTGGGGAAAGTTTTCCTCATGGCTTTGAATAAAATACAGGAGAATAAACCACTGTATGTCATGCCTGCTAACATCCTAGTGGCTCAGGTGAGTCACATGACCAGGCCTAGCATCCTTGAGGCCGAGGAAGACACTATCTGAGGCAATATATTCGAGAGGATGAATGTTTTTGAACCATCATCTCATCTGCCACAGGGACCAAAGAGTAGGCACACCTCATCTTTACTGTCATTTTCCTTATCCCAAGGACCAGAACAGAACACTCAGCAAAGGCGGCGTCTGTCTGCAGGTCAAGTCCATACTCTTGTCCACCACAAACTGCGGTGACTCCTTTGATGAGGGAAAGAAGGCTGATCTAAGGACAAAAGAGAAGTTTTACAAAGAACAAAAGGCTAAGCCCTCGGAAACCAGAACGAGAGGCTTCGAATAACTGAATGTTACTGAAAAATTATAGAGTTGGATTGAGATGTTTGTTGAGGGAGCCTTCCACGCAACAGGAAAAGGCTGCAGAACTCGGAGACGGGTAAAGTGATGCCCTCTCATGTTTATAGCTCATCATTCCCAGACGCCTCAGTAATCTGTTACATATGCCTGCTTTGATGTCCTCGAGGGAAATGCCTTCGTAGATCCCTTGTCTGGTGGTTAGCAGTCAGGAGTACATTTCCCATGAGCAGTGCCTGGGGAAATGCACTTAATTAGCAGGACAAAAGGGAACAGAACAGATGTCTCAAGGGAGTCTTTTCCTTATTCAAGAAAGAAGTTGCTTCCCCTCTTTGGGATTCTAGTTGCCCATCAGTTTGTTGTGGAGAATGCTGCCTTTTCAAAGAGTAATGTGTCTCAAAGTGTGCCTCACCGGATCCCACTGAATCATAATGTAAAAGATTCCCTGGAAAGAGAGCATTCTATAACCAAGTGAATTTGGGAAACTTTAGGTTTACACATAGAATAGTGTGTATTAAGGACTTTTAAAGAGCCCTTAATATGCTAATATGCGTAGCAACTATTGGAAAACAGGGAAGTTTGTAATAATTTTTTAAAATTATGTTTGACTAGAGACTGCTTTTTTTTTTCAAGGAATACCAGTGCAGCAAAAGGTGTCCTAGGGAATTTATGGGGTAAATTCTGTTAAAATATATCAGGGTTTGGAGAAAAGTGCTAGCTACATTCATATTTTTTAAAAAATTATAAAACCAGCTTTATGGAGCTGTGATTCACATATCATAAAATTTTCCTTTATATTTTTAAAAATATAATTTATTGAAGTAGAATTGATCTACAATGTTGTGTTAATTTCTGCTGTATAGCAAAGTGATTCAGATATACATATATATACACATGTGCGCACACACACACACAGTCTTCGCCCATATCTTCAATGGGCTAGTTTAAACAAGTCATTTCCACTAAAAGTTACGTTACCTTATGAGCCTGAGTAATAAAATCATTTTCCCCCAAAAGAATCTCACAGTGGTAAAGTACGTGAGAAAAAGAGTTTAGGAGAAAATGTTGAATGAAACAATTATTGTCATCATCGATGTTTCTTCTTTTTAGGTTAAAGAATCCTTTCCTTTGTTGCGACAGTGTGGTAAGCTTTGTTTCTGCCTGACCATCTCTTCTGACAGATTTCAGGGCATCGTTTTGTTTTTGGCTTTTAGGAGCACATGCTTCCTATATTCTTGAATGAATCTCCATTCTCACTTCCTCAGTGACATTTGTGAGCCAACTCCTTTCGTCTCACTTCATTTTTCTTTGCTCACAGCCCCAAGCAATCAACAACCCTGGAAAAGTTTTCCAATTCGGTTTTCTGTTGTTGATTCTGGGGTGCCATGTTTTTGCAAGTGAAGACTCTCATAGCCATGCCGGTGACATCCCTGAATGTATGTGGATTCCTACTTCAGCTGGTCTCTCTTCTCCTTGTTAGCTTTGCCATGGTAACTTCAAAGGGATCCTTCTTTCCCATCCACCCCCAACTTTCTTCAGCACGAAAAAATAAAGCCAGTCTTGGATTCTATCTTCAACTTCATTCTCCAGTTCTAGACATACCTGCTCCATCATATCTCTTTCCTTCTTTTCTTCCTTAGAAGGTCAAGGAAAACCTGAAACAGTCTCCTCTGCCCTAAATAGTAACAGTAGCTAATTCATTCCCCACAACAACCCCTTTAAGTAGGTAGTAGGAGATCCAACCAGTCCATTCTGAAGGAGATCAACCCTGGGCTTTCTTTGGAAGGAATGATGCTAAAGCTGAAACTCCAGTACTTTGGCCACCTCACGCAAAGAGTTGACTCATTGGAAAAGACTCTGATGCTGGGATGGATTGGGGGCAGGAGGAGAAGGGGACGACAGAGGATGAGGTGGCTGGATGGCAACACTGACTTGATGGACGTGAGTCTGAGTGAACTCCGGGAGTTGGTGATGGACAGGGAGGCCTGGCATGCTGCAATTCATGGGGTTGCAAAGAGTCAGACACGACTGACCGACTGAACTGAGCTATCATTATGCCTGTTTATAGATATGAATACTGAGGCACAGAGAGATTAAATAATTTGCAAAGGTCACACAGTAAGTGTCAGATCTGAGATTTAACCTAATAGTCTGTCTACAGAATCCTGGCAATCTATATTTTATTCTTTATTCCTATCAGTTTAAAACAAAGCCAGCTTTATTGAGCATGACATAAAATTTTCCTTTTTAACTTTTTAAAGTTAAATTTATTGAAGTAGAGTTGATTTACAGTGTTGTGTTAATTTCTGCTGTACAGCAGAGTGACTCAGGTATACATATATACATACACACACACACACACACACACACACACACACATTCCTTTTCATATTCTTTTCCATTTTGGCTTATCACAGAATGTTCACTATAGATCCTGTGCTATATAGTAGGACCGTGTTGTCTATCCAGGCTTCTCCTTTTTAAAATGAACAATTCAGTGAGTTCTAGCATAATCACAGAATTTCGCAACCAACACCAATATCTAACTCCAAAATGCCCACAAACCCTGGTACTAGTTAGCAGTCATTCCTCATTGCCTACTAACCCCAGCCCCTGCTAATCACTAACCTACTTCCTGGCTCTCAATTTGCCTGTTCTGGACATTTCATATAAATGGAGTCATGCAATCTGCTTTTTTTTTTTTTTTTAAATGACTGGCTTCTTGCACTTGGCATAATGTTTTCAAGATTCAGCCATGTCACAGCATAGATCAGCATTTCCCTTCTTTTTATGCTGAATAATATTCCATGGTATGAACTTACCAACCACATTTTGTCCTTCCATCTGTCAGTTAATAGATGTTTGAGTTGCTTCCACTTTTTGACTGTTAGGAATGTAGCTGCCATGAATATTCGTGTATAAGTTTTTGTGTGTATATACATTTTCATTTCCTTTAGATGTATGCTCAGGAGTGGAATTCCTATGTCGTGTAACTCTGTTTTAACATTCTGAGGAACTACCAAGCTGTTAACCAAAGCAACTGTACCACTTCATAATCTCATTAAGAATGTATGCATATTCCATTGTTTCTACATCCTTAATAATACTTGTCTTTTTTTTTGTTTTTTTATCATAGACATCCTAGTATATGTGAAGTGATATCTAGTTGTATATTTTTCTCTTGACCAAGATTGAGCATTTTTTTCACCTCTTATATCATCTTGGAGAAAATATCTATTGAAATCCTTGGCCATTTTTAAATTGGATTATTTGTCTTTTTATTGTTGAGTTGTAAGAGTTCTTTACATGCATACTTCATTATGTTGTGCTTCACAGAGACTGCATTTTTTACAAATTGAAGGTCTGTGGCAACTCTGCATTGAGCAAATCTGTCAGTGCCATTTTTCCAACAACATTTACTCAATTCATACTCCTCTGTCACATTTTGGTTATTTCTCATAATATTTCAAAATTTTATTATTGTTATATTTATGATGATAGTGACTGTTGATCTTTGATAGTATTATAACTCACTGAAGGCTTAGATGATGGTAGCAGTTTTTAGCTTAAAGTATTTTTTAATTAAGTATGTGCATAGCTTTTTAGATGTAATGCTGTTGCACACTTAGACTATAGTACAGTGTACAAAAACTTGTATATGCATTGGGAAACCAAAAAATCCATGTGAATCTCTTTATTGTTCTGTTTGCTTTATTGCCGTAATTTGGAGCCGAACCTACAAAACGTCTCTGAGTATGCTTGTATCCCTGGTGGCTCAGACTGTAAAGAATCTTCCTGCAATGCAGGAGACCTTGGTTTGATCCCTGGATTAGGATGATCTCCTGGAGAAGGGAATGGCAGTACACTTCAGTATTCTTGCCTGGAGAATTCCATGGACAGAGGAGCCTGGTGAGCTACAGTCCATGGGGTCCGAAGAATCAGACATAACTGAGAAACTCACTTTTACTTCACTTTTCATGCTAGTATATATTCTGGATATATATCTCTTATTGGATATATACCTGACAACTGTTTTCTCTCATTCTGAGTTATCTTTTTGCTTTTCTGATAGAATGCTTTGAAGAATATAAGTTCTTAATTTTTATGGTGTTCAGATTATCTGGGCTTCCCAGGTGGCGCTAGTGGTAAAGAACCTGCCTGCCAGTTGGTCTGTTTTTTCTTTTGTTGGCTTGTGTTGTTGGTTTTAATCCAAGAAACCACTGTCTAATCACAAGGTCGTGAGGATTTCTTTTTCTTCTAAGAGTTTTATCGTTTTAGCTCTCACATTCAGTTCTCTTATTCATTTTGAGTTAATTTTTATATATAATATAAGAAAATGATCCCAGATCATTTTTTAGTATTTCTTACAGGTCAGGTCTGCCAGTGAGAAATTCTCTCAATATTCATCTATCTGGGAATATACCACTTTCTTCTTTTTTTTTTTGAAGGATAGTTCTGATGGATCCTCGGTTGATAGAATTTTTCTTTCAGCACTTTGAATATGCTTTTCTAGTGCTTTCTGATCTTAATGATTTCTGGTGAAAAAAATCAGCTGTCCATGTTATTGAGGATCTTTTGTATATAAGGACTCATTTTCTCTTCCAGCTTTTAAGTTTTCTTGCCTTTGACTTTTTTGTTGTGCCTAGGATTAGATACTTTTAGGTTTATCCTACTTGACATTTTTTAGGCTTCTTGAATGCATAGATAAATGTTCATCAAATTTAGGGAGTATTTTAGTCATTATTTTCTTCACATATTCTTTCTACTTTCTTTTCCATCTCTCCTTCTAGGATTCCTATTATGTATATGTTGCTACAGTTGATGGTGTCTTACAGGTCTCTGAGGCTGTACATTTTTCTACATTCTTTGTTTTCTTCATATTCATCAGACTTGTTGGTTCAGTCGCTCAGTCATGTCCGACACTTTGCAACCCCATGTACTGAAGCACACTAGACTTCCCTGTCCATCACCGACTCCTGGAGCTTGCTCAAACTCATGTCCATTGAGTTGGTGATGCCATCCAACCATCTCATCCTCTGTCATCCCCTCTCCTCCTGCTTTCAATCTTTCCCAGAATCAGGGTCTTTTCCAATGAGTCAGTTCTTTGCCTCAGGTGGTCAAAGTATTGGAGCTTCAGCATCAGTCCTTCCAGTGAAGATTCAGGACTGATTTCCTTTAGGTTTGACTTGTTTAATCTTGCAGTCCAAGGGACTCTCAAGAGCCTTCTCCCAGCACCACAGTTCAAAGTCATTGGTTCTGCAGCGCTCAGCCTTTTTTATTGTCCAGCTCTCACATCCGTACACAACTACCAGAAAAACCATAACTTTGGCTATACAAACCTTTTTAGGCAAAGTAACATCTCTCTGCTTTTTAATATGCTGTCTAGGTTTGTGAGAGCTTTTCTTCCAAGGAACAAGCATCTTTTAATTTCATAGCTGTGGTCACCATCTATTTGCCATGAAGTGATGGGACTGGATGCCATGATCTTCCTTTTTTGAATGTTGAGTTTTAAGCCAGCTTTTTCAGTCTCCTCTTTCATTTTCATCAAGAGGCTTTTCTGTTCCTCTTCGCTTTCTGCCATAAGTGTGGTGTCATCTGCATATCTGAGGTTATTGATATTTCTCCCAGCAATCTTGCTTCCAACTTGTGATTCATCCAGCCTGGCTTTTCACACTGTGTACTCTGCATATAAGTTAAATAAGCAGGGTGACAATATACAGCCTTGATGTGCTCCTTTCCTCAGACTAGATCATCTCCGTTGGTCTATCTTCAAATCCAATGATTGTTTCTTTTGCCAGTTCAGATTTGTTCTTCAACATCTCTAGTAATATTTTAACTGTAGTTATTATGCTTTTCACCTTAAGTATTTTAATTTGGATATTTATTGTTATTGTTTTGAGTTTTTTGTTTCTATTTTTGAAATGTTTGTTTTTTATGATATTCTATTTAGTTGACATGGTTCACATATTTTTCTTTAGTACTTTAGATATGTTTTCCTTTAGTGCTTTGGGCGCATTTTGAATAATTTAAAGTGTTGGCCAGTAAATCCAATGTTTGGGCTTCTTCACATATAGTTTATACTGAATGTTCTTTCTCCTGTGTATGGACGATACTTTCCTGTTTCTTTTCATGTCTCATCATTTGAAATGAAATCTGGACCGTTGAAATGATATGATATTGCATCTCTGGAAACCATATCTATTTTCCTCCCACCAAGTTTGTTGTTGTAGTGTTGTTGTCTGTTTAGTAACTTTCTCGGGTGAATTCTGTCGCATCTGTATTCATTGTCATATGTGTCCACTGAGGTCTCTGTTTGGTTACCTTAAGCCCACTCTGTGCGACCCCATAGACGACAGCGCACCAGGCTCCCCCGTCCCTGGGATTCTCCAGGCAAGAACACTGGAGTGGGTTGCCATTTCCTTCTCCAATAATTGGACAAAGATATCCTTAAATACTGGTCAGTCTCCCCTTTGCCAACAGACTGTGTGCATGTTGGTGAACATCATCAACATGAACAGCTGATAATTCTGCATTAGCTTTCACTTCCACTTATTGAGAACATTGAGGTCAGCTAGAGGTGAGAGTCCTCTTAGGTTTTTCATGGACATATGCAAAGTCTTTCATATGCCTTTGACTTTCTAGAGCTCCAGGAATAGGGAGCTTTATCAAGCCCCCTAGATATTTCTCCAAAGATTTTTAGCCAGCCTCTTTTTCCCCCCAGGTGGTATTATTGATTCAGGTACCTGCAGTATTAAACAATTGCTGCTAAATATTTTCAGCCAACACCCAGGAATAGGGCTTTTACCACTGAGCCAGCTTTGATTCAGGTCAACTGACAGTGAGGCCTGTTTGGGGACTTTCAGGGAACTTTCCACATTCGTCAAACAGTGACAGGTTTCTTGGGATAGGACACTTTGAGGGCTCCAAGCCCATCTTGCCAGCCCTACAGTGGCTGCCAGGTTACTGTTTTTTAAGTTACCGTTGTTGTAAGACTGGCGCTATAGAGTGGTAAAGAGTCTGCCTGCCAATGCCGGAGACACAAGAGATGCAGGTTTGATCCCTGAGTTGGGAAGATCCCTTGGAGTAGGAAATGGCATCCCACTCCAATATTCTTGTCTGGAAGATTCCATCAATAGAGGAGTCTGATGGGCTACAGTCCATGGGGTTGCAAAGAGTCACAGGACTGAGCAACTGAGAACAAGTGTGCTGGTTTTTAGGGCTACAGCAGAAATGAAGATAGGAGGATGGGAAGACAGGTGGAGCATGGGAAGGATATTAGTCAAAATGCTACGAAGCTTGTTGTTCTTACCAATATTCTGCTGGGAGGCTTTTCTTTGTTTGCTTCTTTTTTTCATTTAAAGTCTCCTCTGGTTGTTGCAAACCTTTGGTTAATTTCCGAAGTCTTGAAGAAGTTAATTTTGACAATTTTTTGCCAGTGTTCTTAACTGCTTTTATGGAGAAATAGATTTTTGGAAGTCCTTACTCTGTCATTCTGGAACTTCTTTAGGCAATCCAGTTTCATTTATGAACACGAATTTATAAATCCTTAATAAGTACTCTGAAGACCTACTTATGAATGAAAGTGGAATTCTATAGGACTGTAAGTCATTTGTGCAAGGAAAAAAAATCAAGAAGTGATTTAAATTTTTTCCTGCTACTTCAAGTCCATCAAGAGGACATTTATATCCAGCATGTGCTACAGCTGATTTAAGGAACATTTTTGGTGAATTAAATTTCCATGACTGGATAATGTTACTTTTATATGGATGTGCCCTGATTTTTACTGATGAACATTTAGATTTTTTCCCAAGCTTTCATATGACAAATAATGGTATAGGGCATGTTATCAGGCACATATCTATGTGTATATAAATCATTTGTCCAGATAAATCCACTGAAGTGGACTACTAGCTCAAAAAGTGTATGTGTGTAAAATCTTGATAGCTAGGGTAACATGCATTTTTAGATCTTTAGAGTTTATATTTTATATCTCACGCTAGTATTAGGAACATTTTTTCCTTTATGGTTCTTTTTTTTGTCCTGTATTTTGAAGAGGTCTAAATATGTACAGGATGTCCGAAATGTTGGGAAACAAGATAAATGATTTTAAATTATATGTTGACTATATTTTCAAATATGTTTCTCTGTACCCTCCTGACATATTTTCAGATGAAATAGCTCTAAATTTAGAGCACTGAGGCCAGCTGTGAATCTGAAAACTGGGTAGTGAAATTTTGTGACACCCTATAGATTGGCAAGTGGATAGTGAACTTTTTCCCCAACTTTTTTGACACCCTATAGATTGTCAAATAGATACGTTATTTTATCTTCATTTTATCTTATGTATACTTGGCACCAACCCAAAGGGCTAAAAACTTTCTTGATATTTGAAATCATAGTTTTTCAGTTGCTTCTGTTGAATATTTTTCTCTTTCAAGTGAGTTGTAGCAGGATGACTCATGACTCACCTTTCTGGATTTGTACCCAAACAACTCAGCATCTTAAATTATAATAATATATGTGCTCTTCTAGCTGGGTTAGATTAGAACATGATTGAAAGCAATGCAGTACAAGAAGAACCTGGATGTTTATAGCACCCTTTTTTTTTTTTTTCTTTTAAGTGTCTTGAGTTGTGATCTGCCGTCTTTCATTACATAAAGGGAGAATGAAAATGATCTCTTGTTGACACTCTTTCATTCCTTTAATGTTTACCTGGCTGTCTTTTGATATTTTATTACTCATCCTACCTTCTGATGAGCAAAGCAGTAAAATGTGTTTTAGGCAAACCATGGGGAGATGTTAATTGTCTTATTAGGAAAAAGTTGGTTCTTTTGCCAGTACCCTCTGGCACTAAGGGTCAGGAAATAAAAGTGGCCCTTTACTAATTCTCAGTTAAATTATAGGACAAATCCCATTACAGTAAATCCCAACACAGCAGACTCTTTATATGGCAACAGGATTTCCTAATCTCAGACAATGGCCTGCCCATTGCAGGCAACAAAACCCTAGCCCTAAATATGCACTAGGAGTTTTTCATAATGGAATTGGATCTGCGGTTATGTTTGGAATCAGAATTATTCTTTGGGAGTGGTGATTCTACACATGGGTGCAAAGAATAAATGGCTTCATTTGCCTCTCCCTGAAATGTTCTATCAGCGAACCACAGCAACCCTGTAATAACATGATGAATTCTCCTAAGTATACAGGAGATTAGTAAAAGCTGCTCATCAGGACGTGATCCACAACTCAAGCTCCAATAACATGTGGCAGCTGCCAATCTCTGCCCCCATTGAGGTCCCTGGCCTTAAATTGCTTTCAGGAAATGGCTTTTGAATAAAGAATAGACTGGAAACAACTTTGACTTGTTTCCTTAGTCTCCTAGGGGAAGAGGTCCACAGAGGCTTTCCAAGGATGCTGGATTTTAGTTGCACTGCAACAAGTCCAGTCTTTTATTAATCTGCTGGCTGAGGTCAGTAACCCCTCAGCATCCTCCAGCCAACTCTGTAGGTGCAGAGCTGATGAGGGAGGCCCGTTCTGTGGACCCTGACCAGGTACCATTTGCAAAGCTGCTTTCAGTCCATCTGAAGAGGACCTTGGGAGTGACATGGGGGTCTGTAGAATGACAAACTGGATTTCTTCACCCAAGATTTTAAAGAATTCAGTTCTGGCTGCTCATGTCACCTCTGCCAAGATCAGAAAAAACAACCACCCTGTTACCTCAATCACTGTATAGAAATAAAAATACCACTGCTATTATGTGTACTATTAATAATGATGATAGTCGTAAGTTCTTATATAGCACTTTCTATGTCCCAGGCACTGTTTGAAGACTTTAAATACCCATGTACTTTATAGACAATGATACCATGAAGGTACAAACTCTTCTCCCCCACTTTGCAAATGAGAAAACTGAGGTGCAGAGAGGTTGAGTATTTAATCCAGGGTCCCACAGCTATTAAGAGGCAGAGCTGGACTTTGAACCTAGGCAGTTTAGCTCCATAATTCATACACTTACGACTTACTTTCAGTGCACCTCATCTGCAAAATCTCTGGGTGTTGAAATAGTAGGTCTCTACTAAGTGATTGATGATACAGGTGTATTCAGCAAACATTCACCCAGCACGCACCATGGCTGTGTCCCTGGGGTTAGAATGGTGAATGAAAGAAGTCAAGGTGCCTGCCCTCTTTTGTGATCAATGGTTATGCAGATGAACACTGGGAAAGAACATAATTTGGCTCTTTAGTGACCTTTGATGAAGATGCCTCCTCCAAAGCAAGAAAAAAGGAACACGTACCACTGGGGCTGAACACCATAGGGAGGACGGGCAAGGGGAACACATGTGGAACAGCATATGCAAAGGCCAGGGGGCAGTGGGATCATCATCTTCTTCAGGAACTGCCACCCTCCTCGTGAGAGAAGGTGCCTGCAGAGTTGGCCAGGGCAGACCACTGAGGGACCCATAGGAAATGTTTAGGAGTTTTACAAGCAGTGGAAAGGCATCAGAGAGCCTTCTACA
The DNA here is from genome assembly GCF_055505025.1 of Bos grunniens. Taxonomy (NCBI): domain Eukaryota; kingdom Metazoa; phylum Chordata; class Mammalia; order Artiodactyla; family Bovidae; genus Bos; species Bos grunniens. The sequence continues at coordinate 37,512,850 of NC_141186.1, forward strand.
GGAGAATGAAAACATTTGGGTTTTTAAAAATTTTTTACTGCAGTATAATTGCTTTACAACGTTGTATTAGTTTCTGCTGTACAGCAAAGTGAGTCGGCTGTATGGATACGTGTATACTCTCTTTTTTAAAATTTCTTTCCCATTTATGTCACCATAGAGCACTGAAAAGGGTGCCCTGAGCTATATAGTAGTTTTTCATGAGTTACCTATTTTATGCATGGTATCAGTGTATATACATCTATCCAAATCTCCAATTCACCCCATCCCATCTTTTCTCCCTTGATGTCCATATATTTGTTCTCTATCTGTGTGTCTGTTTCTGTTTAGAAACAAGATTATCTACACTATTTTCTAGATTGCACATATGTGCATTAATATACGATATTTTTTTTCTGACTTACTGTATGACAGACTCCAGGTCCATCCCCATCTCTGCAGATGACTCAGTTCCATTCCTTTCTGTGACTGAGAACTATTCCACTGTACACGTTCCACATCCTCTTTACCCATTTCTCTGTTCATGGATATTTAGGTTGCTTCTGTGTCCTGGCTATTGTAAATAGTGCTGCAATGAATAAGATTTGGATTTTGAAAAGATCTCTCTGATGTCTCAGGCAGAACAGAGGGGATTGTCACCAGAAAGCATATCAGGCAGAAAGCCCATCCTCCAGTCCGGACCAAACAAAAAAACCAGAGGCAGCCATGTTGGGCTTGGATGTTGGCTGTGGAATGAAGAGACAGACAGATCTGAGGAATATTTAGTGGATAAAATCCACAATTTATCATGGAGGAGTAAAGATGACTCCAGCTTTCATGGAAACCAAACATCTGAATGAAGTGTCATGTAGAAGCTTCAGACTCAGATTTCGTTCTGGGAGCCCTGGAGCCATCTAACCAATGACAGCAATGTTCTCAGCTATATAGCTGAAGGAGGACATCCTCTGGTGACTCAAATATTTGTTGAGCACCTAGTGTATGCCAAGGCCTATTTACTTATTAGGCAATAAGTAAACAGTATCGTGGACAGAACTCTTGTCCTCAAGGGTTTAATCACAGAGGTTCTCAATCAGGAGCAATCTCACACCCACACATCACCTCCACCCTAGGGGTTGGATAGTGAGTGGACTTTGCTATTGGCAGCCAGACAAGCTGCTAAACATCCTATACAGCTTATAGGATGGCCCCTGCAATAAAGAACTCTTTGGCCCCAAATTGTGAAAGTTGAGGACCTTATTAGTTTATTCTTTAGATGAGAAGAAAGAGGAGCAAGCCATGCAGTATATACAGAAGTGTGATGAGGTCAAGTACAGGGTGTTATCGCAGTACAGGGAGTGAAACTCAGCCTTGTTTGTGGGAGGAAGAGGCAATGGAGTTTTCTTTTAGTCCTTGAGTTCTGTTTAATTGAAATTAATTTAAATGGAAGAAGACTGTGGACTCTAGTGTGCAGGGGTTTCTAATCCACACTGCACTGGCTATGTGACATTTGATCTTACTGTGCTTCAGTTTCCTCATCTTCTTCTTTGGTTCTCCCTTCACAGCCCTGTGGTGAGATGAAGGGAGATAGTCCTGGTGAAGACTTGAGCATGTTTTGCACACATTAATCACTCAGTAAAAGCCCATTGTGGACATTCTTTCCTTCAGTTGCCCAGTTGATGTGCTTTTTTTTTTTTTTTCTTAAATGAGCAGGGGACAAAAATCTGCTTGGTTCCAGCACCTTCCCAGCCCCACTTTACTGAGTTGGGCAAGTAGCTTATTTCTTGCTTGTGACAGGAAAAATGAAGGTGAAGAAAAGATTGCCATCACCATTGGTTTTCACCGTGGTGTTCAGACTTCTGTGGGAACATCTAATGGAAAAGTTGAGATTTCAATGGAATGCTCACCCTTTACTCACTGTTGAGTAATAAATACAGGGCTCCCTAAGGCAAGACTGAGCGCGTCTCCAACCCATAATTGTCCACTTGTAGAACTGTGGTCCAGCATATTTAATCATCATGTGGTAATTGGCTCAGAAGCTCTTTAGGATTTGAGGCATCCACTTCTGTTCATGTGCAAAAGCCCATTGTATTCATGCAATTGTATTGACTGGAAAGTAAGGTCTTTTTTTTTTTTTCTTTCAACTCTCCAAAGAACTCATTTAAACACTTAATTTGGCTTTGGGAAGTTCCCTACTGGCCCCTTAAACACCCGACCCACTGTAAAATGATGTTTGGATTGACATATAACCATCTGAAGTCAAGAAAAAGGGAGTATTTGATGAGGTTAGAGAATGGTATTACTATGAATCTGCAGCTTGCTATCGCTGGGTGCGGAGTTTCCTTCCCAGGATGGAGAATGAGTTCAGTTGTCTTCCAGCAAATCAGAGAATGCATCCATCTTAATGGTGTAACTGCTCTACTCTGGGGGCTTGATAAGCTGTGGCCCATGGCCTTTTCTTTACAGATAAAGATTTTGGGAGCACAGCCATGCTTAGTCACATGTGTATGATCTATGGCTGCTTAACATGGCAAAGTTGAGTGATTGCAACAGAGACCATATGGCCTGCAAAGCCCAAATTGCTTCCAGTCTGACCTTTTACAGAAGAAAATTTGTCAACCTCTCCCTACTCTAGAAGAGTGCTTCTAAAACCCCAATGCACTTTAGAACTGCACTTGAAGATTCTGATTCAGTAGGTCTGAGAATTTGCATTTTTAACAAAATCCCAAGTGATGACAGTCCTGATGGTCCATGGACTATACTTTGAGCAGCAAGGTTCTAGAAATTCATTGGCTTCATGGGTATTGTTCTTACAGGAGGCAGGTTGTTGGTGGTTCAGAGCATAGGGTTTAAGTCTCTATTCTTAGCATTTATTACCTTGTCATCTTGGTAAGATACCTAAGCTTAAGCTTTGGATTGCTGCTCTGTAAAACAGAGGTAGTATCTGTGAAGTGCTTAGGACAGGGCCTGGCCTATAGTATGGGTTCAGTTCTTATTAGCTACTGATACATGGGTGTACTGTGAGGCATGTTACCTCAGAGCCAGACACAGTCCCTACTGTGGCCTTCAGTTCAACCTTGGTGTCACCTTAGTGGCAGGGGTCTTACATGTGTTTTTTGGAGAAACTGATTGGCAGTTTTGTTGTTGCTCTGATTGTTTTAAAGAGATGATTATTTAAAGATTGCTTTGGTTCAATTAATTGATAAATCTAATTCTTCAAGCTTAGCATCCAGATCTTACTATTCTATCGTATTTGTAAATTGTAGGCCCCTGTTTACAAGCTTGTTAGTCACTCAGTCGTGTCCGACTCTTTGAGACCACAGGGACTGTAGCTCGCCAGGCGCCTCTGTCCGTAGGATTCTCCAGGCAAGAATACTGGAGTGGGTTGCCATTTCCTTCTGCAGTTACAAGACTAGATCATTAAATTCTTTATATTTTAAAATGCATTCATAATTATAAAGTATTTAGCTTCTTTTTAAGTCATCTGACTTGACTTTCACCTTCCCCAAGGAAGACACCCCTTCCCTTCTCTGTTCATAATTCTTAAAATTCTTACAGATTGAACTTATGATACACATAAAGTTGACTTCAGTATCCTAAAACTTTTTATTTAAATTTCATTAAGATTTTAATTTGAAGTCATAAATCTATATCAATTACTCTGACATTTTAAATTGGAACTACAAGAGCAACCTGTTTATTTCAGTAGGGGAAATTCTTTCAAATTTTAAAAAGATTAAAATACCAAATATGTGCAGATTCTGTAACACAAACTATATAAAGATTATAGGTTTGGTTCTTTTAAATGTTTCTGAATGTCGTTATAAATCTTACCAGGGTTAAAGCTTACCTACTAAGAAAACATCTCTTTTTAAAATTATTATTTCTATTTTTAAAATTTTAATTCAGGAAGCATTTCTCATCCTGAACAGTTTGGGATGGGGGGATACCTTGTCAGTTACCTTGAGACTGCATGATGATCAGAAGTTACAGTTAGGTTGTGGGTTCCATTCTTAACTATAATGCTGCTGGGAGACCCTGAGTCTTTTTTATAATTCCTGTGTCATCGACATCATAAATCAGTAACTAGGTAGTTGAATAGTCTCTAGCCCTTGCTGCTGCTGCCAAGTCGCGTCAGTCGTGTCCGACTCTGTGCGACCCCATAGACGGCAGCTCACTAGGCTCCCCCGTCCCTGGGATTCTCCAGGCAAGAACGCTGGAGTGGGTTGCCGTTTCCTTCTCCAATGCATGAAAGTGAAAAGTGAAAGTGAAGTTGCTCAGTCGTGTCCCACTCTTAGCGACACCATGTATTGCAGCCCACCAGGCTCCTCCATCCATGGGATTGCTGCAAGTTAAAGGTTACAGAAGTGTGGAACACTCTTCCCAGCTGCTCCAAGCCTGTAACTTGACTATTGCATTTCTTTGTCTCTTGCCAGCCAGCTCTGAGGACTCTTGAACTTGCTAGAAAATGGCATTGCTTTAAGAACTTCCTATCTTGTGTAACTTTACTAAATATTAAAATGGAAACCTGTTTTATTTTGCATATCTTGACTGACGTATGGTCACAGCTTCTAAGGCCATTCTGCTAGTGGGGTTGGCTCGAGTCATTAAACTCCTTTGATGATAAAAGCAATCAGGACAGTTAAATATCCTCCATGTGGTGTCTTTGGATAGCATAATTATAGGGGGAAATATTACAGTTAACAGTGGTTAGACTGCCTAGATTGTGTAGTCCAACTGTTTTTCCTTTAAAGAGAAAGGACAGATGTTCAAGGGGAAATTCAAGTTCAGATTCAGAGAAAGCCTGAGTTGTGCCTAGCTGTGTGATGGATAAACTAGATTGTTGGGTCTTGCTTAGGAGACCAGTGCTTTCCACATACACACTGTCCCCCTCTTTTCATAACCAAACTTTTCGTTGAAGCTTATCATAATTACTAGGAGACAAATGGCTCTAGATGATAAATTTTTGCCTTCATTTTGTTATTTGAAAATGTGAGTTGGTCTTGGATTATATTATCATAATTCATTTGAAAGGCATTCATTTAAAAAATACTTTTATCCAGCTTTGGCCATTTGATACATGACTGCTTTGGGTACTTTATTTAGTTGTTTCCACCACAACAGGCTTTTCTGGGATTGGTTTGAACTTTAGGTAAAAGTTTATTTTTTGTTGTGAAAAAGGTTTCCTTCATAGGTGTAAAATTTTATGAGCTAAATAAAGATTTCCAAGAAGAGAGTATTCTGAAATCTCTTACCAGTCTTTTCACTTAAAAAGGGCCATTCTCATCAACCTAAAGGCAAGGAGAATTTTGTGTGGAATTCACACCCAGGCATCTCTGACCTTCTTTATTGGCTTTATTCTGAAGTTAAGGGTAGAAGAACATTTGGTCCTATTTATGCTTGCGGGCCCCAGAAGTTAAACCCATCAGTGGTGTTATAGGTATTAAATATGATCCTTCTCCCTTGAAGGGAATTAAGAAATTAAACCATTACCTTTCTGCTAGTGATTCAAATTAAAATTGCTGTGGTTGAACCAATCTCTTTATCTCTTCTTGAAATACCTTTGCCCCCATTTGACAATTTTGAGCAATGAAAGATTCTTTGACATGATATATGCAGAGTTGATAGGCATCCCATTTTTTGCACATGTTGTAAATTTTCACAGCACACCAAGATGTATGACTTTCTTCTTTTCTCAGGCCCCATCCACCTTGCATTTAAATTGCTTTTGAATTGAACACTGCCTCCTGGAGCTGTTGTTGTTGTTGTTGAAGCACTTGATAATCAAGTCAACCTTTGAGATTTTCATTAAAGTTCCAGCAGCAGTAGTCACTGCTGCTCAGAATATTTGAATGCTCTGTAGTTTCTGGGAGCTTTGAAAAACTGTTGGAAGTGGACTTGGAAAAACAAGAGAGATGATTTAGTGAATCTTGAAAAATGTCAGCCTCCATTTTGACTTGAGTTCACAATTCAAGTTTTGCCTTTGGTACTTGAAAAGCAGAGTGGTGATAATTAGGATCTGACACTAGTTCTTCTGTCCCAGATGAGGAACACTTCCTGATTAGCTACAGGCCAGTTTTATTCACTCATTTAAGCTCTGTTCATTCAGTGAATCAGTAAATATAAGAGCCGACTGTGTACCTAGAAAGGTGAGAGTCCAGGATTATATTCATGGATAAAGGGGGCCTTGATGTCTTGTGCGTTTATGTTCTTGAATGGAAGACCGCCGTGGAGCAGGCGATCTGACGCTCACGTAGTCACAGTTGTGGTGAGTGCATACAGCTGTGTGTAGTGTTTAATAGTGTCATTCACTCGGCCGTAGGATGAAGAATAGTTGGTAGTAATTGGAGAGGAACTTCTGGATTCACTTATTTCAACTTATTAGATTGCCCTGTAGTGTTGGACAGTGTGTCTTTAGAGCAGCTTCATATGTGTTTGTTATTTATGCCAAAGTCCTTTATCTGGAAAGCTTTGAAAATTAGGATTTAAACACTGTAAGCAAACAAACAGAAAAACTAGGTCATCCTAATATTCCCCAATATGTGTGTGTCAAAGGATATGGATTCACCCATATCCTTCTTATTATCATCATGGCATTAATATGACACACATGATCATGTGTGTATTAATATTCATGAGCTCCAAAATCCATTTTTTCTATGGGTTGACTTAAGCATTTATTCCTTGTCAACGATTTTAAGTTTCTACTCCATCTACTAGCACTGATTCTATGAATATGCAAAGTTTTGGTCTAACAATTCAATAGCGACAGGTAAAGATAGGTCTGAATCATAAATATGACCCCAGTAAAGATAAGTAACGAGGAACAAGATGCATGATGGCAGTCGCAAACAGAAATGATTTATTCACTTTTATTTTTCACAAGCCCTAATTCAGGTCCTACCATGAAATTAATAGATCTTTCCCATCATAGGAAATGACAGGTGCATCAGACGTTGGAAGCACTGGAGAGTAAGTGATTCCCGGTATACTTTTCATCAATTGGTACTAAACATTTTTATCATTTCTGTTCACTCTGTCTGTTAATACATGGCTGGCAGGGATGTCTTGGGAGGGTTTTTGGCCATCTTAGGAGCCTGAGCTTCAAAGCGGAACATTTCTATCTCATCCAAATGGAGAGGCATCATTCAGATGTAAAAATAGTCAAGCACCAGTGTGCAGATTAATATTCCACAGTGAGAAGACATGTGGTCTGTCGGCTTGCCCCCATTCACATGGTTGCCAACACACACATTCTCTCCAGGTGGAGCCCCTCCCCCACTTCTGGCCAAGGCTTGGGTCTGAGAAGTGTTTCCAGATGCAGTCAGGTGCTGACATCTTAAAGGATGAGGGTGGGCTCTTAGGATCCTCAGCCAACTGTGCATTTCCTGGGCTGCACCTTGGACTGGCATTTCAGCCTGGCAGCCGTGCAGTTGTCTGGTCCACGCATGTCCCCCATGAATACCCTGTTACCCATGGGATAGGGCATACTTAAATGCCATCTTGGAGCCCATCAGGCACTTGCCATGCTAGGTGAATGGGCGACAGAAACCTGTGCTGCTTCCATAAAAGGCTGTTGGTCCTTTCTTCATATCAACTGATGGTGCCACTTCTGCCAGGTGCAGGCTGCCCCTAGAATAGTGGTGGGTAGGTTCAGGGTTTGGGGGGGTTGTTAACACTTTCAAGCTGCTCGATACCTCAGAGGGCAGAGGGCATGGAAAGTCAGTGTTGGTGGGAAGAGCTCTTGTGGCATCAAGGCCACTATGGAGAACCCAAGTCCACAGGCTTGTATCCACCTCTGGAAATTTAGGACCAACTTTGTCTGATGTAAATTTTTTAAAAAGAAGCTGGAAATCCTGCTTTTAAATAAAATCTCCTGATTTTTACACATTACCGCTAATGGAGACTTGTGGGAGTACTACACCAGCCAAACATAACACATGTGGGCAGGGACCCTTTTATGCCGGGCCCTGGCTACTCCAGGTGTGGTCCCTGGACCAGCAGCCTTTCCTGGGAGCTGGATGGAAATACAGAATTGCAGCTCCTCCCCGTCCTGTTAGACGAAACAGCGTGTAAACAAGATCCCAGGTGATTTGGATGCATGTTAGAGTTGGAGGTTTATTATGTTGGGGTCCTCATTCAGGTTCTCATGCAGGAAAACAAGAAGCTTTTGAATTATTGGCTAGAACTTAAATATCTTAAATGGTTAAATGGTATTCTGTTTTAAAAGCACAAAGAGAACCTCATCCTTGAGGTATTAACTTGGATACAGTTTTTATGGGGAGACCTCCTCCCTAAAACCAGGTTAGGGTCCTTGTTCCTGACTCCACCCCACCTTGTTCTTACTGGTGTTAATGTCAGGACCCCATAAAGGCAGAAGCCAGGTCTTGTTCCCTTTGTATTTCTAGCCCTTGTCAGGGTACCCAGAATTTAGGGATGTTCAACACATGAATGAATTAGTGAAATCTCCCAATCTTATCTCAGTTATTGTACATTGCACAATAACTTATTTACTGTTTGAGATGTTTAATTAGACTTGTCAGTAGGAGGAAAACTCACCAACAGTAGAATCTTTTTTATACTTAGAGTCTTCTTGTCCACTCCTATGAGGTATATCCCTCATCTTACTGTTGATATTGTTCTCTTTTACATTTCTGGGACCTGTTCCATGACCTAGCATATAGTAGATGCTCAATAAAGATGTCTTGAATGGATGAATGAGTAAAAGCAAAGAGCTCAGTACCCTTTAATTATCCATCCAAATTACAGACTCATGGCTTAATTGTAACTTAAAGAAAAACCTTTAAATATGTATAATATAAGTAGTATGTGTGTATATATACACACACACAGTGCTCACCAGCACTGTTCTGTATTAAATGGGGCTTTAGTGCCCTCAAATGCATAGACTATATTACTTTATGAAAATAATGGGATAGTCCTTCATGTTTATCTTACCAAGCAGAAGTGTCAGGGCTACCTCCCTTTCTTGAGTTGCAGTAGGCTGCCCTTACGAAATTTGAAGTGAATTTTAACCGTCTAATCTGGTCCCATTCTTTACCCACATCTTATCTAGAATAGCATATTGTGAAGACAGAGAACACAGCAAAGCAGATGCAAATATAATGTTTTCTATGTTAGCGTTCACTTTTTATGTATTCTATACAAAGGTTGTCTGTCATTGGGACAGAAGCTTTTGATACATATAAAATATTTTAAATTGGAATTTTTAAAAAACGACAGACATTTTTGGGTTTTAATGGAAGGGAGAATTGCTTTGCAAGGATTCTGTCACTTGATGGAAATTGACTTCCAATGGTTCTTATCAACATGCAGTAATATATTGACATTCTTACTTTCCAAGAGAATTTATTCTATTCAGTTTTACTCTTGTTCTAGATTGAACTGGCCTCTAAGTTTTGCATTGCTAGGCTTCTGTCTTTGTTTTTATTTTTGTTTTGTTTTTGGTCTATGTGTGTAATTTTAATGACTTATTTTAGACATCCTGACCTGCCATCTAGCATGGCCATTATGAGAGTTTGACTTCAGTTCTGAAAGGCATAGAAGGGCGTTTCAGATAAAAATTCTATTTTAGACCAAAAGACCAGAAAACTTTCTTCCTGTGTATGTGTTATAGAAGCTAGCCTTTCTGTTGATTGTGTAAAATGAAGGAGTAATTGTCATTTTGAGAATTAAAGTACAATCAATGTTGTAGATACTTGATTATAATGAGTTTTTACTAGGCTTTTACAAGATTTCTTTGAATGATGAGGCTGTCAGACAGGCTCTTTAGTTTATGTTCAGTCGCTTAGTCATGTCCGACTCTTTTGTGACCCCATGGACTGTAGCCTACTAGGCTTCTCTGTCCATGGGATTCTCCAGGCAAGAATACTGGAGTGGGTTGCCATTTCCTTCTCCAGAGTATCTTCCCAACTGAGGGATCAAACCCAGGTCTCCTGCATCTAATGCATTGAAAGCAGTTTCTTATAGTCAGCAGATTTTTTTGTTTTAAGAAGAGTAACTTGGTAAGCTTTAATAACTATGTTTGCACAATTAAAGTATAAAAGATGCACATTAAATTAATAATAGCTGTTGAATTAGAAGGTGAATTTGGAGAGTGAGAAAGAGGGAGGATGGGACTTTCACTTTATACACTTTATATTTAAAAAGCTTATATTGCTTTGGGATTAACTGACTAAACTAAAATGTATAAAGAATTGAGGAAGCACATAACCTAAAAATTTTAACATAATAAAGTATGCCTGAAGCTTATTATTTGCTTTATATTTTCAAAATTCTCTCTAAAAGCTGTATTTTGTCAGGTTTTTTTTTTAATGAAATTTGGTTCATGAATGACTAGGGGTACTTTTGTGTGTTTTATTTTTTGTTTTTATTGGAGTATAATTGCTTTACAATGTTAAATTGGTTTCTGCTGTACAACAATGTGTATCAGCTACATGTATACATATACCACCTCCGTCCCACCCTCATCCCAGCCCTCTAGACCATCACAGAGCACCAAGCTGAGCTCCCTGTGCTATACAGCAGCTTCCATTAGCTAGCTGTTTTATGCATAGTAGCACATATATATATGTGTGCGTGTGTGTGTGTGTCTCATTGCTAATCTCTCAGTTCGCCCTACGTCCTTCCCTCCCTTTCCCTCCCCGGTGTGTGTGTGGCAGAGGGCAGAGGTTGACCTCCTCCTTTCACCATCCAGAATTCTTCCTGTGATATTTCCTTATAGCACAGTAGTATTTAGTGATCTTGATCACTGATGTAATAGTTCACAATAAACAATGCTTTCCATAATGTATAAAATAAATATTTCTGTGAGAGAAAAGTTAGGAGAGTTGATCATCAGTACTGTGTGGTTTAGGAGCCAGTGGGACTGGGCTTAAACTCTGGCTGCATTATATTCTAGCTCTGTGACCTTGGGCCAGTTACCAGATCTCCGTCTGTGCTTTACCTTACTTATCTGTGAAATACACACTAGTACTGCCCCAAAGGGTTGTTGTAGGATGTAAACGAGTTTATTTACATCAAGCACTTTGAAGCACTTATTATGTAAAGCACTTTATTTACGTAAAACACTGTATCTGTTAGCTTGTGCTGCATAACAAAGTGCCCCCAAATTTAGTAGATTCGATCAATATTTCTTTATGATTTCTCTTAATTCAGGCAGGCAGAGCATGCCTTCTGGTCTCCTCGTCTGGGGCTGGGTTGGGCTGTTGGCTGCTTCACTTAGATGTTTAGGGTGATCACAATTGTGACAGCAGGAGCTGGACTTGTTTACATGGTTGTCATAGGTTTCTGAACAGCAGCAAGAGGGCAAAGCCCAAGTGCACAGTTGCTTTTAAAGCCTCTACTTTAGTTATAGTTGCTCATATTTCCTCTGGAGGAGAGCATGGTTTCCCTCTCCAGTATTCTTGCCTGGGAAATCCCATGGACAGAGGAGCCTAGCGGGCAATGGTCCCTAGGGTTGCAAAGAGTGGAATGCAACTGAGCACGCATGCACACTAATATTTCATTGGTCCGAGCACATCCTATAATCATGCCCAAGCACATTCTCTAAGCAAGCCCATAGCCATTCTGGGAGGAGATACCTCAAGAGTACTGGATGGGAAATCACTCAGACCGTGTTTGCAGACAGTATGCTTCAAGCACCCTATAAGCATTAGCTGCTACTATTACTATTATTATTTTTATTAATATTAACTCTCCAACATAAAGCTCCTAAAAGTAAAGACATATTCAGGTAAAGCTCTTGATGTATCTTCAGTTAGTCATTAGCACTTGCCGTTTCCAAATATTGTGGGAGCCTCGAAAATTAATACTTGCAACAAGAGTTTTTAAGAGGAGCTTATTCTGCAGGGTTGAAATTATTGTTTTGGTTACAAACTGTAGCTGTCCCTACTGGTCTCCCTGGGAGCATTTTGCAGGTTATAAAATACAACGATTACTATGGTAATCATATTGCAAGTATAAAATGGCTTTGACCTACTTGTTAAAATGCAGTGTGTATTAAAATAAAGACTGTGAGCTTAAAGCTAAATGAACTCAGAATAAAAACAGAATAGCACATCCAAAGTGCTGGAAAGATCTTCAAAAGGAGAAGAGAGCATTTTATAAAGAGGATGCGTTTTTCCTCATTCTTTTCATTTTCCCCTTGGTCTGATGACCTCTGGGAAATAACACCATCTCAGAAAGCATTTCTGTTCTCTGCCCAACTTGCAGACAGAAATAATTTTTTTTTTAAATAGTACAAGTTAGCATTTGCAGAGCCACATTGTACCAGTCCCATGCTAGGTTTTTTAAGACACTGTTTTGCTTTGTCATCATGATACTTCCCCCCAATAGGAATTATTATTCTCTCTCTATCAGTGAGGAAACTGAGGCTAAAAATAAATGACTTGCCTCAACCCTGGAAATTCCTGCCCTCAGATGCTTGGATCTATAAGGACTCAATAATCAGAATACCTGAGACCCATAAGAAATTGGTTACAATTATGCAAATTGGTCTGTACATTTGTACATTGACTTAATCATTTATTCAAAGATCATTGATTGTGTGCCTGTTGTGTGTTCCACAGTATACTGATTGCTTTGTGGGTCAATAGACAAGCACCTAAGAAGGGTCTTCTAGGCATAGGAAAGCTTCCCAGATGTCAAAGATGCATGGAAGATGAGTGGGCGGCACTTCAGGGAGAAGGATGATGCTGGGTTTCAGGTACCTGGATTAGTAACAGTGAGAAACCAGAGGACCTACAAACAGGGCAGTTTAGCAAAGTTGGAGAACAATTCTGGTAAAGACAGTTGGCATGGTATGTAAGGGTCAGATCCTGAAGGTTTCTGTTAGTCAAGGCCCTTTATCTGAGGGCAGTAGGGAACTAGCAGAGTATTGAGGAGGAATGCCATGATCAGATGGATCGCTGAGCAAGTTCACTCCAGACCCAGTGTATAAAATGGGATTTGGATTGGATGGGATGGGAGGAGAGGCAAGACCTCTGGCGGTGAGTCAGGTTGATGCAGCAGCCCCGGAAAGAGCGAGCAGTGCCGGAACTAGGGCATGGTGGCCAAGGGGCATTTAGAAGCTGCTTGGAAGTGGGGGAAATGGGAGGAGTTAAGCATGCCATCCAATGTCTGACCTAGGAGTCTGGGTAGATGATTCCACTGAGGGAGAAAATTTGGAAGGCGGTAATGATCCGTAGTGGGCATGGTGAATTTTGTGCCTGTGGGACTTTGAGGACTCCCCTAAAAGGAAGCACAGAGGAAGGAGAGCCTTCATGGAAACTGGAGAAGATGCCTCCTCACTTTCCTCTGAAGCTCTAGTGGCAAAATGTTTAAAACTTAAGTACTTTAAACAGTGGCTCTTGAGCACCTGATGATTTTTGGGAACAATGGGCAGAGTAGAGCTGAGTAGGTTGACATGCTTCAGTTTCTTTGTTCTTTGTGTGTGTGTGTGCTTTTTTCCTTTCCTGCATTTAAAGAAGAAAAATCAGGGCTTCCCTGGTGGCTCAGTGGTAAAGAATCCACCTGCCAATGCAGGGGACACGGGTTCAGTCCCTGGTCCAGGAAGATCCCCCATGAAGCCCCTGTGTCTAGAGACTGTGCTCCGCAACAAGAGAAACCTCACAATGCGAAGTCCTCACACCACGACTGGAGAGAAGCTCCTGCTCTCTGCAACTAGAGAGGGCCGGTGCGCAGCAGTGAAAGTCCAGCACGGCCGTAAACAAATCTTTAAAAACAATTTCAGCCAGATTAAAGCATAGGTCTAGGTTAAGAGGGGGAATCATCAATACATTTAATTCAGCAAGAGGCAAGTTGACTTTTTCTCTCTCAGACCATTTGGGATCATTTGGGAGGAGCTTTTTCTTCCCAGTAGAGTTGTGTTGAGAAAGAGCCTAGGGCTGGTTTCAGGCCCAGTTGCAAGGAGTGTTGTGATCAGTTAGAGGCCTTTACTGTGGAAGCTGTCCTTGGGTAATAGCATAGCTGACAGACATTCTCTACCCTTCTCTAAAGAATCCGTTACCAAGAGTGATAACTTTCTGGAAGCACTTGCATTTCATCTCGTGCAGTATGCATTTACCCAGTATGAAGCCTGCCCTCCTTGTTCCTGGCACTCTGCTTGGTAACTTGAGGGCCTCAGTTTGGTTTCATGAGCATAACTCACTAGGGAGTTGAATGTGGCCAGAGTGAAGGTTGACTTTTTACAGCCTGATCATTTCTGTGCTACCCAGGGAAGCTTATAAGTTTGAGCTCCCAGTTTTGTCCATAATTATTTGTTCTTTAACATGGATGATTTTGAGACATAATTAGCCCCAAGTATTCCAATTTTCAGTCACATTAATTGACCCTCTGATAATTACAGAAAGGAAAAGAATGTACACATAGGTTAGCTGATAAATTTAGGTCCCATGAGCTCTATTTCCTGAAATTATCCTGGAAATAAGTCTGAAGGTGAAAGCTTCATACAACAAGTAGATTTTAAGCGTTCAGTTATTTAAAATTTTTAATCATGGTGGAGAACAACTGAGTCAGTTAAGTGATTTCTTGGATTTAACTTGTTTTAGTTAATGATGCCTACATACTCGACTGTGTTCATCATTTTCCTTGAGAAAGGTGATTCTTAAAATTCTCTTATTGGCCTTCCAGAGGAGGGTAGAATATTCATTCAGTGGACAGTGGTAATGGAAGATTTCCTTGGAAAACTCCTAGTTTGAGTCTTCTAACCAGGAGACTAAACATCAAGTCCAGTGACCAGAAATGTTGAGTTTTATTTACATCTAGAGGGGAGGAGTAGTGCGTGTGAAACCTCTTCAGTCATGTCTGACTTGTTGTGATCCTATGGACTGTAAACCGCCAGGCTCCTCTGTCCATTATGGTGAAGATAGCTTAGTCGTGTCCGACTCTTTGCGACCCCATAGACTGTAGCCTACCAGGCTCCTCTGTCCATGGGATTTTCCAGGCAGTAGTACTGGAGTGGATTGCTATTTCCTTCTCCAGGGAACTTCCCGACCCAGGGATCAAACCTGGGTCTCCCACATTGTAGACAGACGCTCAACCGTCTGAGCCACCAGGGAAGTCAAGAATACTGCAGTAAGTTGCCATTTCCTTCTGCAGATCTTCCTGATCCAGGGATTGAACCCACAGGAGGAGCAATAAGGGAGTGTAAAATACAAGGAGCCTTGAGACTTTTTGTCTGGCAGCTCATGTTGTTCAGTCACTAAGTCATGTCCAACTCTTTGTGACCTCATAGACTGCAGCATGCCAGTGCTCTATCTCTCAGATAGATAGAGCTTCTTCTCTATCTCCCAGAGTTTGCTCAAATTCATGTCCAGTGAGTCAGTAATGCCTTCCAACCATCTCATCCTCTGTTGCCCACTTCTCCTCTTGTCCTCAGTCTTTCCCAGCATCAGGTTCTTTTCGAGTGAGTCACCTCTTCCCATCTGGTGGCCAAAGTATTGGAGCTTCAGCATCAGTCCTTCCAATGAATATTCAAGGTTGATTTCCTTTGGGATGGACTGATTGGATCTCCTTGCTGTCCAAGGGACTCTCAAAAGTCTTCTCCAGCACCACAGTTTGAAAGCATCAATTTGACACTCAGCCTTCTTTATGATCCAACTCTCACATCCGTACATGAGTACTGGCAGCTGATAATAACTGATTAATTGCTTGACCCTGAGAGTTAGTGACCCATGAGAGGACTTGAGTGTTCTGATCATCAATGAGAGTGATCTCATGTAAGTAATTTTTTTTTAACTTTGTATTTTGTGTTGGGTATAGCCAATAAACAATATTGTAATAGTTTCAGGTGGACAGCAAAGGGGTCAGCCATACTTCCATATGTATCCATTCTTGCCCAAATTCCCCCTCCCATCCAGGCTGCCACATAACATTGAGCAGAGTTTCCTGTGCTATACAGTAGGACTTTGTTGCTTACCCATTTTAAATATAGCACTGTGCACATGTCCATCCCAAACTCCCTAACTATCCCTTCTCCTCATCCCTCCCACTCCTGGCAACCCGTAAGTTTGTTCTCTAAGTCTGTGAGTCTGTTTCTGTTTTGTGAATGAGTTCTTTTCTTTCTTTCTTTTTTTTGACGAATAAGTTCATTTGTATAATTTCCTTTTTGATTCCACATACAAGGGATGCCATACAATACTTCTTTCTTTGACTTTCATATAAGGCATTATTGAAATGCAAGTGGTTCTTTTGAATGCTAGCGTATTACTCCAAGTCACTTCATAACGTGGATTTGGCAATGGTTTGCAATTCTTCTTATCCCCTTAGGTGGGGGTGAGGGGTGGGGACCCCTGTCCATCAATCAGTAATGATTTACTAAGTGTCTACAATGGGCTGTTAAAGCATACGTGAGAAATTAAGAAGATCCTTCAAGAGGTGACCACTGTCTTCCCAATGCTGATTTCTGTGGGAGAGGAAGAGAAGGAGACAGGCGAGCAGACAAACAAAACATGAACCTTCAGGACATACTCAGTGATAGAGCAGCAGTTTATCCACGTGAGATACCACACAAAGTTTTTCAGGCAGCAGGATCAGCAGTGCAGTGAGTCAGGGAAACTTGCAGTAGCCTGGCTCACCCTCTGAGCAGGGTAGGGAAAGGCCTCCTGGAGAAGGAAGGATTGAAGCAGGACCTTGGAGGCTTGCAGGGTCAAGGCTGTGCTTCCTGTGGCCGCACATCGGATGACCACTAATTTTGTGGCCTCAGACAACACCTGTGTATTATCTCATGATGCTGTGGGGCTATCTTCTTTGCCCAGATTCTCTAAAAGCTGAAATCCATGTGTTTTCATCTGCTTCTGTTCTCATCTGCCCATCTCCAAAGCTCGTCAAACTGTTGGCAGGATTCAGTTCGTTATGGTGGTGGGATGAAATCCCTGTTTCCCAGCTGACTGTCACCCAAGAGCTTTTGGGTGACAGTTAAAAATTAAAAGCTGTCAGCAATTTTTAGGTCCTTGCCATGTGGCCCCCTTCATCTTCAAAGTTAATGGCTGAGAATCTCTCTTACATCAGATGCCCCCTCACTCTTTCAGTCTCTGTGTCCAGGAAGATACTAGTGTCTTCCAAGGGGTGATGGGATTAGGTCAGGCTCACTGAATATAATCTCAATTTAAGGTCAGTTGATTTGGGATCTCAGATTACAGTTGCAGAATTCGTTCACAGCAGCACCTGGATCCATGTTTGAAAAATTGGGAGAAGGCATGTGTATGCCCCAAGGCAGACATCTTGGGGGCCATATCAGAATTCTGCCTCCCCCATGGTTAGATAGTAAGCTTTAAATGTCCGAGATGGAAACTAAATTAATTATCAAAGTTATATCTTCTAATGTGTATTGCATGCACAGCTTGGAATTGGGAGGAGACTCTTTTAAAGGAAATGAACTTCAGAGTATCCAGATAGTGATATAGAATTGGAGGGGACTCATTGGCTGGCTTGTTTCATGATCTCAGCCCAGAACTACCTCCCTCTCCCTTCTTTCATTGCCTGGCAAACTCTCCTTTCTCTCCCTTCTTTTCTTTCACACACACAGGCAGGTTTTCCCAAGAGTCCACATTCTCCATGGGGTGATTCTGCTGCCTAGGGGCATTTGCTTATGTCTGGAGATATTTGGGGTCATCATAACTATCGGGGATACTGGAGGCATCCAATGGGTAGAGGCCAGGGATGCTATTCAATATCCTGCACACACTGGACAGCCCCTCCAACCAAGAATCATCCAGTCCCCGTGTCGATGCTGCCAGGGTTGATTAGCTCAACAAAATGTCTCTTTGCTGCCAATCCTGGGTCTCTTTTAAGCCTCCATAGTTTTTCTCATACCATTGCATCTGCCTGAACGTGCTTCTCCCCTTTTCCATCTCAAGGATTCCTCGTCATTCTTTGAAAGTTGATTCTACCATCACTTTCTTGTGCTGGTCCAGGTCACTCTCTCCACAGTACTTTTTCACACCCGGGGTACATCACTCAGTGCTTTATCAATGTGTGTGTGTGTGTGTGTATGTGTATATCATCTGTCTCTCCCACAAGACTGTGGGTTCCTCTTGAGTGTGAATTTTGCGTGTTTTTGACTGTGAATTATGTGTGTTTTTTTAAATATCTATGTTCTCAGAGCTCGTTACTATAATGTCTTGTGTATAGTAGATGCTCAGTAGGTGTCAGGTGGACAGGTGAATGGATTAATGTATGAGCACCTGCAAAGTTCGTAGACACGAACTACCATCAGTTCTCAGTTTCCGCTCAGTCTTTCTTCCAAGTGCATCTTGCAACCGAGATTCAGCAGTTGACATAAACAGTGGTCTGCACATGTGAAGATGGTGCATCTGGGGGGTCTGGGAGCAGGATGGCCCTGTTTGGGCTCCCATCCCTGCCACTTACAAACTGTGTTATGAGAGGCAGGTTACTTAACCTTTCTGTATCTCAGTTTCCTTCTCTGAAAATGGGAATCTTCATAGTTGCTACTTCAGTGGGCTGTGGGAAGGATTCAGAGAGAGTTCTGTTATAGTCAAGAGTGGGAGGAAATGGGAGGGGTATTCATTTGCATAATGCTTCCTTGTTTTCCAAATTCAAAGTAAATGAACTTCTCCCCAACACCCTCAAAAAACAATGGATGTAGGTTAGCATGGCTCAATGTGGCAGACACTTCCAAAGTCATATATTTGAAAATTCAGGGCCAGAATGTTCCCATTAAGCACCAAAAAAAGAGATGTCAAGATTTACCTCCAGAAAAGGCAAATGTTGATACCTAGATCTCTTGATTGATGCTTTTTTTCTAAATTTTATTTTATTTTTAAAATTTACAATATTTTATTCGTTTTGCCAAATATCGAAATGAATCCGCCACAGGTATACCCACGTTCCCCATCCTGAACCCTCCTCCCTCCTCCCTCCCCTACCGTCCCTCTGGGTCGTCCCAGTGCACCAGCCCCAAGCATCCAGTACCGTGCATCAAACCAATCCCACTGCTGGGCATACACACTGAGGAAACCAGAAGGGAAAGAGACACGTGTACCCCAATGTTCATCGCAGCACTGTTTATAATAGCCAGGACATGGAAGCAACCTAGATGTCCATCAGCAGATGAATGGATAAGAAAGCTATGGTACATATACACAATGGAGTATTACTCAGCCATTAAAAAGAATACATTTGGATCAGTTCTAATGAGATGGATGAAACTGGAACCTATTATACAGAGTGAAGTAAGCCAGAAAGAAAAACACCAATACAGTATACTAACGCATATATATGGAATTTAGAAAGATGGTAACAATAACCCTGTGTACGAGACAGCAAAAGAGACACCGATGTATAGATCAGTCTTATGGACTCTGTGGGAGAGGGAGAGGGTGGGGAGATTTGGGAGAATAGCATTGAAACATGTATAATATCATGATTGATGCTTTTGAACTATGGTATTGGAAAAGACTATTGAGAGTCCCTTGGACTGCAAGGAGATCCATCCAGTCCATCCTAAAGGAAATCAGCCCTGAATATTCATTGGAAGGACTGATGCTGAAGCTGAAACTCTAGTACTTTGACAACCTGATGCAAAGAACTGACTCACTGGAGAACACCCTGATGCTGGGAAAGATTGAAGGCAGGAGGAGAAGGGGATAACAGAGGATAAGATGGTTGGATGGCATCACCACTCGATGGACATGAGTTTGAGTAAGCTTCAGGAGTTGGTGATGGACAAGGAGGCCTGGCGTGCTGCAGTCCATGGGGTCACAAAGAGTTGGACATGACTGAGAGACTGAACTGAGATCTCATATTCATACAGATTACCTCTGTTAGAAACGCTCTTTAAAGTTTGAGGTGTCAGTTTTCCCTGTAAACTGGAAAGTTTGCCTTTTTATTTAGGAATATTCTCTGATAGCTCATTTGGTAAAGAATCCACCTGCAATGCAGGAGACCCCGGTTCAATTCCTGGGTTGGGAAGATCCCCTGGAAATGGGATAGGCTACCCACTGCACTTTTCTTGGGCTCCTGTTGTGTCTCAGCTGGTAAAGAATCCACCTGCAATGCGGCAGACCTGGGTTTGATCCCTGGATTGGGAAGATCCCCCGGAGAAGGGAGAGGCTACCCACTCCAGTATTCTGGCCTGAAGAATTCCATGGACTCTATAGTCCGTGGGGTCTCAAAGAGTTGGACATAACTTAGCGACTTTCCCTTTCACTTTAGAATCACCTTGTCAGGAACAAGGAGGACATAAACCCACATGTCCTGGTCAAATTGAGCTTGAAAGATTTTTCATTACTTGTTGCTCAATTGCTAAGTCATGTCCACCTCTTTTCATTATTAAGACCTTTTTAAAACATAATCAGAAGTAGAAAGAATAGTATAATGAATCGCTATGTAATAGGTTTCAGTTCAGTTCAGTTGCTCAGTTGTGTCAACTCTTTGCAACCCCATGAACCGCAGCACGCCAGGCCTCCCTGTCCATCACCAACTCTGAGAGTCCACCCAAACCCATGTCCGTCAAGTCGGTGGTGCCATCCAACCATCTCATCCTCTGTTGTCCCCTTCTCCTCCTGACAGTCTTCAAATTTTGCTACATCTCTTTCATCTGTTTCCTTTTACTCGTGGTTCCTCCCTCTTTCCCCTTCTCCTTTACTCTTCTCCCTCCTAAGTATTTGAAAGCAAAGCTCAGACATCATGTGATTTTAACCTTACATACCTAAACATGTTTTCTAAAAAGTACGGATATTTTCTTACAGGACCTAGCAGCACTGACAATAATGCCTCGTTCTCATTTAATTGGAGTGTCATATTTTTTAGTGGCTTGGATGTAAAAAGGGTATGAAGCCAGTCCCCTGAGGAACCGTGCATAGAAGTGGGTTGATAGAAGATAAAGACTCGGGTTTTTGAAAGACCCTGAGTGGAAGAGTTGGCTGGCTTGGCTCTCTGTGGTCCATGTTAGTGGAATATCAGCCACAGCTCACTGGGAGCAGGAACTTAATCCAGGAGCCAGCTGTCTGCTGGTGAACTGAGCTGCCTCTCCTGCAGGCGTGCAGAGTGAGACCCAGTGGAATAGTTTATTTCATTCATTTTATGAATAGTAAATTGCCAACATCTGCTGGAACATCAAAAAAACAAGGGAGTTCCAGAAAAACATCTACTTCTGCTTTATTGACTATGCCAAAGTCTTTGTGTGGATCACAATAAACTTTGGAAAATTCTGAAAGAGATGGGAATACCAGACCACCTGACCTACCTCTTAAGAAACCTGTATGCAGGTCAGGAGGCAACAGTTAGAACTGAACATGGAACAACTTACTGGTTCCAAATAGGAAAAGGAGTACATCAAGGCTGTGTATTGTCACCCTGCTTATTTAACTTATATGCAGAGTACATCATGAGAAACCCTCGGCTGGAAGAAGCACAAGCTGGAATCAAGATTGCCGGGAGAAATATCAATAACCTCAGATATGCAGACGACACCACCCTTATGGCAGAAAGTGAAAAAGAACTAAAGAGCCTCTTGATGAAAGTAAAAGAGGAGAGTGAAAAAGTTGGCTTAAAGCTCAACATTCAGAAAACTAAGATCGTGGCATCTGGTCCCATCACTTCATTGCAAATAGATGGGGAAACAATGGAAATAGCAAGAAACTATTTTTTGGGGCTCCAAAATCACTGCAGATGGTGACTGCAGCCATGAAATTAAAAGACGCATACTCCTTGGAAGGAAAGTTATGACCAACCTAGACAGCATATTGAAAAGCAGAAACATTACTTTGTCAACAAAGGTCTGTTTAGTTAAGGCTATGGTTTTTCCAGTAGTCATGTATGGATGTGAGACTTGGACTATAAAGAAAGCTGAACACCCAAGAATTGATGCTTTTGAACTGTGGTGTTGGAGAAGACTCTTGAGAGTCCCTTGGACTGCAAGGAGATCCAACCAGTCCATCCTAAAGGAAATCAGTCCTGGGTGTTCACTTGAAGGACTGATGTTGAAGCTGAAACTCCAATAGTTTGGCCACCTGATGCGATGGGCTGACTCACTTGAAAGGACCCTAATGCTGGGAAAGATTGGGGGCAGGAGGAGAAGGGGACGACAGAGGATGAGAGGGTTGGGTGGCATCACCAACTCAATGGACATGAGTTTGGGTAAACTCTGGGAGTTGGTGATGGACAGGGAGGCCTGACGTGCTGTGGTTCATGGGGTTGCAAAGAGTTGGACACAACTGAGTGACTGAACTGAACTGAATCAAGTATCTGCTGTGTTAGGTGCTGAGGATTGCTGTGCAAAATAAGAGAGATGCAACCCCTTCCCTCATGCAGCTTCCAGTCTGTAGCACTGTGTCCCAGAATGGGAGATGGTTTGGGGTGGTCCAGAATTAGTTAATTAACACTGAGTTACACAGAATGAAAAACAATTCTTTTCAGCCTTCTAAACTTTGTAAGTACATCAATAAGGAGATCTGGATTGGGTGCTAGAGTTGCCTCTTCTTTAAAACTTGATCATCTCCATTTTTAGTCAAGAAAGAGCAATGTCATGGCAGTAGCTCTTGGCATGCCACAGTTCCTCAGTTACTGTTTTTTGAGTAATTTGTTAAACATCCTTACAAAAACAAAACAGTAGGAAAATAGTTAATTTAGATTAAAGCCAAAGTGATTCAAGGGATGGTTTAAACTTGGGGGTTTTGCCTGATTCTGTTTTTCACTGTTCAGATTCACATACATTAAAACTTACTATTTAGGTTTACAGTTCTGTGGGTGTTTACAAATGCATCTGGTCATGCAACCAGTGTCGCAATCAAGATACATATCTCCTCCTAAGTTTTTCTCAATCCCAGCTCCCATCTCCAACCCTTGTTTTCTGTGCCTGTGAGTTTGCCTCCTCTGGAATGTCACATAATGCATTCATACAATATATTGCCTTTGCAGTCTGACTCTTTCTCTTAGCACTACAGATTTGTGATTCATCCACCATATTGCTTATGTTTGTTCCTTTTACTCGCTGGGTCATATTCTATTGTGTGGATGTCCCACAACTTGTTTATTCATATAAATAATAATATAAGGCTCATTCAGTATGTCATTAGTATGATATTTAGTAAAGGCAGATTTAGCAGAAATCCTGCAGGTGGTATACAAATGAGTGAGTCTCGGGAGAAAAAACTAATCTGACCAATTTATGCATTAAAGGGTTGTTGATGGTTGTTCATCTTTTAATCGCTTACCCAAACCTCAACAGTGTGTTTGATTGAAATATAAATAGGTTTCCTGTCATGCTAAGTCAGAGCACAACTTCTGGGCCTTCCAGAACATCCTCTTCATATTCCCTCAGTCGTGTATTTCCATTTGTTCGTTTCCTCCCTCCTTACTCCTCCACCCTCCCTTTCCTCCCTCTCTCTTACCCTCCTTGTCTTTCTCCTCATTCTCACTCTGATATTCTTCCTCCCTTTCTCCCTTCACTTCCCCGTCTCCTCCCCCTAATATTTCATTGGAGTTTATGTAACTGAATTAATTAGACCTATTTCTCAAGGAGTTGGTTTTCCATAAAATTCACTTTGCAGTTGGCATGACAGAAGAGCTGGCATATTAATCAAATGCTACAATTTGTTCTTTGTATCTGAATCAGGCTGGGGTTGGGCTTCCTGCTTATCTGTTGTCGTTTATACCATTCTGTCCTTCACAGGGAATGAGCCTGGATTCTTTGTGACTGGGCTGGGTGATGGTTGTGAGTGTTGATAGATTGGGTGTGGAAACGCTTAACAGGGCCAGACCCTATCTTTTTAGTTAGTGTTACAGAGTCCCCAGGATATAAAGTGTCTTCTGAAAATAAATAAGAGCCTTTCTTTTCCTTCCTTTGGCTGATGATATCAGTACCATTAAATAGAATAAAATGATAAAAATCTTTGTTCGTTCTTAAATAACATGTTAATTACTGTTCTATGTATTCACTTTGTATTTCTGAAATATATTCACTTTTTAGACATTTTTGTCCCCCAGTGCATTTTAAATCCTCAAGTACTCAAATTATATGTATTTTATATAGTCTTAACATGTGTCTGGTGGGGTGGGGGGTGGCTCTTTGTAGCTAACCAGGAGATCAGAGTCTGCAGCTTTCTCCATTTAGCCTGTTTGCTGCAGAATACAAAGGCTGCTAAAGGATTTGAGTGCATATCTTAAAAGCTCATCAGAAATATTCTGAGCTCCAGATTTTTTTTTCTCTCTCAGCAACATTTCAGATATGGAGGTTCTCCTCGGGTGCCCCTGCTCGTGTTGCTGAATTTAAAATGCCACAGGAAGAAAGAAAGATCTGTTCTGTTTTCTCATCTGTGGAATGAGGGGGTTGGACTAGATGGGAGATGTCAGATATATAGCAGCATTGCTGTCACTCCTTCTCCATCCACATGACAGACATCACTAATCAATCACAGCATGCTTTCCTGCCATATGCAGCCTCAGACTTCTTATCAAGTCAGCACTCCAGGAATCCACTACTAATCAGTCATTGTTAGCTGAAGAGAGAAAATCTATTTTTCTGTTCTGAAACATGATGGGATTTAATCTCTAGTGCAGATTTAAGTTGTTTTATAAAAGTCAGATCACCACTGCATGGTAGCAGGAAGAATGTTGGAAGGCATGGGTGGTTTCAAGTGAAGATTTCATATCACTACGTTTTATGCTCCTTGAAGCCAAGTGTTGTGTTTTATTCATGTGTTTCCGTGTTTACACAGCCTATAAGTCAAACCTTCTTAGTAGACATTAGATACATGTTTGTTAAATGATGCATGAAGGAATGAATGGAAAGCTTGGCCTTGGCTAATGCTTTTGTCTCTAAGATGGCACAGTTCAGTGCTTCTTCCAAAAGGCAGACACAACCTTTACCATTATTGAATTTCTCTAAAATTCAGGCGACTCGTCCAGATTTGGCTAGATAGCTGTGTTCTTATCCACCGAGCATTGGCAGGGCCCAGTAACTTGGCATCATAGGTTGGACTTTACGAGTTTCTTTTCCATGCATCATCCAGGTCGTTCATAAACTTGTTGAGTAATACTGAGAAGGGTCCATCTATTCCTCCCCCTGCTGGACTCTGAATTCTTTCACTTTACTTTGTGGTTAGGAATCTGAAAGTTTCATGATAAAGAGAAGTCTGTTACAGTTTTGGAATTTATCACTGAAAAGAATCACATACTTGACACTTAACTTATGCAGCCTTCATTAGTTATTTTGGAAGAACTGTATTTTAAGTTCCTTTATTGAAAGGGCCAGATCAAATAACTCTTTAAATTTGGTAGTATAATAATGTTATTTTTGCAGGCTAGATTCAGTAAATATTCAATGTTCTTCAAGATAGTTTCTTGAAAAATAGGCTGAAGCCTCTGTCTCTGTCAGCTTTCTGAAGAAAATCACCTTTTAAAACAAGAGGCATTTTTTTCCCCACCTAATCATTGGATTTCATCTAATAGCAAGAACAGCTACCCATTTAGTAAAAAAAAAAAAATTATTTATAGGTCAGGCATTCTGCTAAGTGCTTTACATGTATTATCTCTAAACCTCAAAACAACGCCAGGACTTAAGTGATATGAATTCCATCCTACAGATGAGATGAGTGACGCTTGGAAAAGTTACATGACTTCCCCAAAGTCAGACTAGATGATAAGTAGCAGTACTGGAATTCAAAGGCAAGCCTAATTCTAAAGTGTTTCCCCCTAAGGATACCAGCTCCCTCAGTGTAGATTTTACCTACTCCAGGAAGCCCTTATCAAGTACCGCCTTCCCACAAGACTGCTTGAGATGTTCTTCCTCTGTCTTTTTATAGTAGTATAGTTTATGCCCCGTTATGGCTGGCTCAGTAGTAAAGAATCCTCCTTCAGGTGATGCGGGTTCAATGGGTCAGGAAGATGCCCTGGAGAAGGACATGACAATGCACTCCAGTATTCTTGCCTGGGAAATAACATGGACAGAGGAGCCTGGCGGGCTACAGTCCATTGGTCACAAAAGAGTCAGACACAAACTTAGTGACTGAACAACAACGACAAATGATGACACTCTCCATCTGTTTATCTGCTTCCTCTACCACCAGAATAAGATTCCTGGGAACAGGGGCGTTGAGTTTCTGCTCATTTGGTGTTTGTGTGTATGCTTTTTTTCCTGCCACGTTTGTTAATGGCTGAATGAACACGTCTTTCCAAGGATGTCTCTGCTATTTCATCTTGGTGCTTAAGAGCCATATTAATGTACAGTTAGACCTGTAAGGACCTTCTATAGTTCAGAATTTGTTAATTTGGGGGATGAAAGACTGAGGGAAATATAATCCAACTCTAAATGTGGAATGGCAGAGTTGCCTCTCTTTAAAGTGCCATCTATTTAATTCTGTCATTGCATTATTAAACTGTTATACTTTTCCTCAGTTCAGTCTTTTATTAACTGTACTTTTATGAGTAATTAATACAGACAGATGTTCTTACATTTATTTATCCTGCCTGAGATGTCTTATGCTTCTTGAATCTGAAGATTCGTGAGTTTTATAAATTCTAGAAAACTCTTAGCCATTATGCCTCTCCTTAATGTCTATTCTGTGCCAGCGGGACTCCAGTTGGACATATATTGGCCCTTCAAACTCTGTCCTCCGTATCGCTTAAACATCTTTATAGTTTTCAATTTTGCATCCCTTTGCGTTTCATCTTGTGTAATGTCCTGAGATGTATATTTCTCTCTTCAGGAGTATTTCATCTTCTGTTTCATCTCTCCATTGAGTTTTTAATTTTAATGAATCTATAGAGGAAAGAGAAGAGTTGCCCTTTTTTTGTTGTTTCATTTCTAGCTTTACTGTGTTTAGTCATTTTAAACTTTATTAATGTTCTTTTTCAAAATGTTGTTTTATTACCTCTAACTCTTGAGCCCTGATCCTCATACTTGCTGACTTACGGCTGTGTTTTGTAATTTACTACCACAAGCTCATGTTTTGAAGGGTCAGATGTCGCCCAGGTTACAGAACTGACTCTGCAGGAAAATTTTTCATTTGCTTCTGTGGGGAATTCTTGGCATATCGTGAATGGGACCAAGCTTTATATTAATTGTTCAGTTGGAGTTTGCTGATGCTCACTTTAATTTTTCATATTCTACTCTGAAGAAAGGCATAGGCTGAGGGCTTCTAATTCTTCTAATTCTAACATTTCTAATTCTTAAATGTTTCCCTCCTGCTCAGACCACAGGGAGACAAGTTTCCTTGGGATGGTTGACAGTTTTTCTAATCTATTTGTTTACCAAGGGTGCAGCCCTCAGGGATTGTTCCTGGTTTTCTGGAGGAGTTTCCTAACAACTTCCTACTTCTGCTTGTTCCAAAGCCTCATCTTCTGTCCTACTTGGGTATTCAAACCCTAGCCCCTAGGGAACCAAGACAGACTGTTCTCCTGTTGCCAACCATCTTCCCTTCTGCCTCATATCCCCAGCATGAATTTGCATGTTCATCATTCTTGTTTTTAGTTACTTCTTTTTTCTACCTGGGTACTCTCCTTTCTTAATTGTGAGTCAGCTAAGCCCTTAAAATAATTTTGGTTATATTTTATCTAGTGTATGTAGGGTCTTTGAAGAGTTGGAATTTTCAGGCTGTCATCATTTACCATCTTGCCAGATCCAGGAACTTATTACAAGCTCATGGTAAAGTAAGTAATATACAAAAATATATGGTGAAATAGGAGCCTCCTTCCCACTATAGACCTGCTTAGTTCTCATACCAACTTGCCAAGAATAATAACCTTTACCATTTTCTTAGGCATAATTCTAGAAACATTTTATGCACATACAGCATACATATGTATATATAACACATGCGTCCATGCTTAGTCACTCAGTCATGTCCAGCTGTTTTGTGACCCCGTGGACTGTATCCCGCCAGGCACCTCTGTCCATGGGATTTCCCAGGCAAGAATACTGGAGTGGGATACATTTCCTTCTCCAGAGGATCTTCCCAACCCAGGAATCAAACCTGTATCACCTCTGTCTGCTGCACTGCAGGCAGATTCTTTACATGCTGAGCAATTGTGGAAGCCCATATAATACATGAAGATTTATTTAATCAAGCAGGGATATATTTTACCTTCTGCACTGTACTTAGCAATATATCTTGAAGTTGATTGTTTATTAGTGCACTTAACTCTGCTTCTTTTGTTTCATGACTGTAGTATTCCAGAAATAGGTGTTCTGTAATTTATTTTTCCATTTCACCTATTTTTATTGGGTGGCAGTTTTCAGTTATTGTGATGTTATAAACTGTGCTCCAATAAACATTCCTGATCATATGTCTTTGCTGACTATACATCTAACATAATTCTCTTTGTATATTTTGCTCTGTCTCTCCCCTGTGCTGTGATGGGGATTAATTTCCTGTGTCAACTGGCCTGGGCCAAGGGATGCCCAGATAGATGGTAACATTAGTTTTAAGTGTGTCTGTGAGGGAGTCTCGGGAAGAGATTAGTGTTTGAATCAGTGAACTTCAAAAGAAGATTTCTACTTCACCAGTGCAGGTGGGCATCTTCCAATCTGTTGAGGGTCTGAACAGAGCAAAAAGGTGGAGGAAAGATCAGTTTGCTCTCTTTGCTTCCACATTTTCCTGCCTTCAGACATTGGCAGTCCTGGTTCTTGACTTTTGGACTGGGACCAGGACTTGCACCCCTGGCACGCAGTTCTCAAGCTTTTGTATTTGTCCAGCATTATAACACCAGCTTTCTCCAACAGATTCTCCAACAACTCACAGACTACAGACCATGGGACTATTCCACCTCTGTAACTCCATATAGGGTGCCAATTCCTATAATAAATCTCTGCATATCTATCTATACACCTTACTGGTTCTATAGCTCTGGAAAATCTTAGTACACACCTCCACTCCCCTTAGGAGTGGTCACCTCAGCATCTTGTATGAAGTCTGGCACTGAGCAGGTACAGAATTCACATCTGTTTCATGAATGACCACGTACTCACCAAGAAGCCAAACCAGCAGTCAGATCATCCCAACCCCCAGGAAATGTATTCTGATTTCAGAAACACCAGCTCTTGACTATCCAGTGGGCTATAGCTGTTGATTGGGCATACCTCCTAGTCCAGATTTGCGCTAACACCATCGTTACAGCAACCGCATGAGATTTCATGATCATGCTTTACAAACAAGGAAACTGAGGCACAGTTTCCATAACTTGTAAGAGGCTGAGACTACAACGGAAACAGCTGGCCTCTTGAATATCACCTTTTAATTAACATTTGTCTTGTCACAGCCGACACAAGATGTGTCAGTGTTCATGCCTTCATTTATTCGTTCATTTATTCCATCAACAAATATTTACTGAGAGCTCACAGTGTTCCAGGCAGGAGGTAGGTAATACAGTGTGGTGAGAGATGGAAACAGCCCTGCAGTGGTGGAATTTACAGTATAAAGGGAGAGACAGATTAAGCAAAAAACAGTGAAAGTGTGATGAGTGCCCCCAAGGTTGTGGTGCAGGGGGTAGTAGTGGGGAGAATTTGGAAGCACCTAGCTGGGAGTTCTTCCCAGTAATTAAGAGAGTCCTCAAAGCTGTGATGAGTGGGATGAGCCTTGAAGGATGAGCAAGATGGGAGGGGTGAAGGCCAAGGAGCAGCCTGTTCCCTGCCTTACTCCTGTGCTCTGCTGTACAGCGGAATTTGGCTTTTGCTTCCCCTGCCAGCGCTAGGGACCTCCACTAGCAAGGGCCAGAGCGCCTGTGTCCTTCTGCTACTGAAAGTGGCCCGTACTCCCTTCCCCACCCCCATCAGCCTTTTCTAATTTTAAAGCAGTAGCTCCCTTGATTGAAATCTCAATTTGGGAACAGGCCTAGGATTGGCCTGTGGCTCGAAATTCTCACCAATAAGCGCCACGGTAGGTGGGGAGGCGTCCCTTTAAGCAGCGGGGAGGCAGCCTGGAGAGCTTGAAGCGTCTCTCCCCGGGACCTGAGAGGTTTTCCTGCATCCGGAGCTGTGCACGGAGCAGCTGCCATCGCTGAGCCCCGGGAATGTCACCTCCCTCGCGCGGAGCCCCTGCAGGGCCCCCTTTGGCTCCGGGTGGTTGGCGGCGGACGCCCCATTGGGCTTCTTAGCCGCAGCCGCATCCCCTGGCCCGGGACTGCGGCCCCTTTCCACCCCCCAACCCCCTTAGTTCCCGGTGGTGGAGGCCCCGCAGCAGCAGAGATGCAAGGCTGAGCCGGGTAAGTGGCGCCCCAGGGCAGGGGTGCCCCGAGGGGGTGCGTGTGCTCCTGGTAGAGACCAGGAAGAGGGGCCTTAAAGTGGGACAGTAACCTCTGGAAGAGATGCGCCCTGCAGCACAGACACTGGGGAGGTCAGGAGCTCCGGGAAGGGGACCTTGGGATCTTTTTGATATGAGTGTCTCCCAGCCTTTGAGCACTAGGTTAACCAATAATAGTAACAGTGTCAGGAGTCACGGACCCTGTTACTGTATTAGGACTTTTTTGGTGGAAACATTTAAACTTCCCTGAACTTGCTTTTTTTCAAAAGCCTTTAATCTCTTAACAGTTCATTTCCCTCAAATGTTGGAAATGAATGGATTGCTCCTGACCTACTTATTTATTTCTCTTAGACTCTCAAAAAATGTGTGATGTCTCCAGGAAGGTCTGGTTTAAAAGATGATGTATTTCTCCCCACATTCCTATGGCTCGTTTTCCTAGAACTTTAAAAATGCCTATTGCTGTTCTTCTTGGTGGATTATCTATAATGAAGCAGCTCAGAAATGTGTTCATTTATTCTCCCTGGATTGGGGGTGGAGGTGGGGGAGAGACCTCCCTCTCCTGGCCTTCCTAGCTGGAATAAAACAGTCTGTGGGATGGGGAAAGCTCCTGGGGGGAATATGTTAGAACCCCTGCTTGTCCAGATTTGCAGATGTACCCTCTTGGCTGCTGGGAGACTTTGGACTTAGTGAAGCCTGAGAGTCTGCAGATCTGGGGTGCCTAGGCAGCTGTATCCTGGGAAATTTCCAAACCAAAATAGTCCATCGGGACTGGAGTGGGGGAGAGGGGTAAGGTTTATTTAAAAGATGCATTTTGAGCTTCGTCCCTCTCCCCAGTCTGTTTTTCCTGAGGTACACATGAGCAAACTTAAAGCCTAATGCAGAGGGCCGGGGGGTGGGGGCGGGGGTGGTGGAGGATGGGGTGTGTGTGTATGTGTTTAATTGAAGACGAGGCTCCTAGAAGAAATGCCTTCCCCAAATGAAGCAAAGTCTGATGCATGAATTGCCAAACTCCATTTCCGCCCATATTAAATTATTTTGGCTTAGAGCAGCCTTCATTTTGCTGGACTGGACTGGCCTTCATTCGCAGTTGTTTAGGTGTTGTGAATCATTTGTATACTTTGGGTTCCTTGCCTTCTGCAAACAGATGTTTTTAGCTGTGCAACTAGTTGAGTAATTAGAGAGATGGACACAGCCCTGTATGTACAGACAGAACACATACCACTTGGGGAGGATTTGGACCTTTCCTTTTTCAAATCATCAATTGCCAAACCCTCCCAGCCGTTGGGCAACTCAGATAAAGGTGTCAAGTGAGCTGAGCAGTGAAGAATTTATATGTGCAGCTAAGTCTGCTCGTCCTGCAATAAAACATCTTCCCATGGGGCCAAAAACTAGGGGGGTGGGGAAGGCTTATAAAAATGATCCTGTGTTCTCAGTCACCGACTCCCCAGCTCTCCCTGGATTTCTGAGAACCTGCCAGGAGAAACTGTTGACTGGGTGGAAGTTTCAAGAAATGCAGAACAGAAATCAGCACAAGCCCTCCTTGAGCGACTTTTATTTCTGTTTGGAGGAAGGGAACACTTTGTTAGAATAACAAATCGTGGCTGCTTTTCAAGAGCAGAAAACAGTTCGTGTTCCGAAGGCAGATTCATTTTTAAGAGTGTGAATCATTTGGTTTAGGTTTTTTGCTTTTCTTTTTTTTTTTTCTCTTGTGGTAGAGGCTTGGAGATGATTAAATGTCTTGTCTGCAGGAAATTACCAGGAGATTTGAGTATTTTCCCGGATCAGGCTCAGATGGTACACAGCTTTGGGTGTAATACAAGAAAGCTCTGTTACCAGGCGATCTTTCTGCAGTGATACCCTCCACCTCTCCCAACCTGTCAAGCTTCTTGCTCAACAAGCCTTTTCTTCTTTTTTTTTTGGTGGGGGGGGTGGTGTGCCTCCATTTAAGAAACTGAAATAACTTGCTCAGTCCCTCAATGAGCTTTTTAAGACCGTTTTATCAAGCCTACTTCCCTGTTGGCCTCCTCCCACTAGCCTTCACAGGAAAAGCTCTTGGCTCTTTTCCCCAAGATTTCCTTTAAGCCCGGCTTGTTTTCCTCAGGGACACAGATGTCTCAAGGAATGAGAGAGGCAGAGGTCTGAACTAATACTCACCAGTTTGGTGGTGGTGACATTTATAGTCTTTGTAGAACTGTTTGCTGAGAAGGCAGGGTGGTTCTGTGTTGGGTTTACCCCTGAAGCACATCAGTAAAATGAAGAATGGACAATTAAATGCTGGCCAGGGACAACCACGGGGTCCAAGGCCCTGCTTTGTGTAGTGTTTACAGAAATCTGCAGCTTCTGATTATCTTAGAGATGCTCTGCTCCCCAAGCTAGTTTTCTGAATCTTTTCTGAAAGGCACCTGGTCACGTGAAGCACCTCTTAGCTGTGTAATCAAATAGGAGCGCTCTGGGTGAATAGAAACTCAGTATGATACTCTGAGGTCAGTGAGAGGAAGCAAAGGGAATCTTTTTTTTTTTCCCCCAGCTACTAAAACAATGGTAATTCTAGTTGAATATAATGAAACTTTATGGAAATTGCATGGAGAATTTCCCAAAAAGTTGTGTTGTTTTTTTTTCTCAAGGTCTAAATGACAAAGGATTCTTTCCCAGTATACTTAGCATTTGATTGCCATGCAGTTTTGATTTTTTTTGGGGGGCGTGGGGGAGGACGCTGCAGAGGGTGATGTTGTCTTTTTATACCCTGCTGCTCTGTGTGACAAGCAGAGGAAGACTCGTTTTTTGCAAAGATTTCTATCTGGATGTCTTCCAGAAGATACAAAAGATGGAGGGTCAGTGGAGGGGACAGACAGATGCAGGTAATGTGGAATTCAGTGTCAGGGAAAACTCACGTATGATTTCCCTGCAAGTGTAGCCCAAAGGCCTTTGAGAATTGCCTCACAATTGACTTTTAGTAGTCAGCTTGCATACAGCAATCATACCCATCACAAGGGTCTCCCTCTTCACGGAACACCTTTCCAGGCAAGATACCAGACATCAGGGAGTGTGTAGGTGACATTGCTTATCACATCTCTGAAAGTTTGCCTTGTGCTGCTTTTTCTTTAAAAAAGAAAAAAAAAAAGTGACCACTTGATTTCTTAGTCCCATTTACAAAAGATCCCTTTGTATTCACCTATGCTATAATGTTTCCAGGGATTGAGGCTTTATTTAGGTTTTTGAGGATGAATGATTATCTGTTGAGTTAGCTTTCAGATAAAGTCTGATTTTGAACCTCAGTTTGTCTAGCCTAGAGAAAATGTCTCATATTAACATGTTATAATTGATGATGGCAACCATTAGCTATTAACTTCCTGAGTCTTTGCCAAGCACAGAATACCATGTCTTACCAAGCTTTCTTAGACAGTCTGATGCATGAGAATACCCTTCAGAGAGTCTGTTTCTCAGGGTCTCGGGTATGACCTAGAAATCTGTGTTTTAAGAAGCATCTCTGGTGGGTCCTTGGACTCTCCCTAGGGACACACTTGCCTTTTCATTTATTATCCTTTAAAATCTTGACAGTAAGCCCGGCACAGTAGATGCAGTTATCATCTCTGTTTTACAGATGAGGAAGCATAGGCTCAGAAAGGTTCAGTAGCTCCTCTGGGTCACAAAGCTACCAAGTGGGACTTAAAACCTGTGACTGTCCAAACTCAGTGTCCTTGGCGCTCACGCTAATCTTCTCTTAACAGTTTGGATCTAGTGACCCCTCCCCCAACTTTCTGTGCCACACCCTTCC
Source organism: Bos grunniens (assembly GCF_055505025.1). Taxonomy (NCBI): domain Eukaryota; kingdom Metazoa; phylum Chordata; class Mammalia; order Artiodactyla; family Bovidae; genus Bos; species Bos grunniens. Next base: position 37,546,819 of record NC_141186.1, read on the forward strand.
CTGCTGGGACATCATAAAAATGCGGCGGGTGGCTGCAGTCCATGAGGGCCTCTTGTGGCCAAATGTAGGGAGGTTGCGTGGGGTGTAGTGATTCATGTTCATCGTGGAGGAGCGTCTGGCTCATTCGCCTTCGGTTCTCTAACTGTTGGGCCAAGACGACAAAAGGTCAGATTGAGTACTTTGGAGGGGAGGTGCTTTTCAGCCCTGCAGCTTTTGGAATCCATAAGGCATCTCTGTGTCCTCTAAGGGCTCCTTCCATAGTCCCCAGTGTCTCTTCTTTCTTTTTCTCCAGACACTTCCTTCAGGCTCTTCCTGCAAGACTGTTCACAGTTCACACATCCAACAGGACTGAAGCCTTTCCCTGTTGCCTGTCAGCTGAGCCCACACGGAGCCCCTCTTTTTCCTCCATCTTTTGCATAACTGCCTCCCCCCAGATAGATTGCTGAAGAAAGCAAACACCAAGGGAAGGTTGTAAAGAAAGGAGCAGAGGCGAGGAGGAGCCTCATTTTCTGTCTCCAGCTTGATTCCCCCTTGGCCTGACCTGACCTGATTTCTCTTGCCCCTGGGCTCATGGACCGGGGCTGATTTCCAGTTGCTTAATTGCTGCAGGACTGTGATACAGGGCAAACCACTTAACCTCATGCACTTTGCCTCCATTATCTGTGAAATGGAGTGTTCATGTCAACCCTTTCTCCTTTGGCTACTAGTGACATAACGTCTGTAAGAACACTTTAGACTTTGTTCTGACACATTTTGAAGCCATGATCCCGTTGCCTTCTAGCAGTGGTTCCCCTACAGTGTCGTAGGAAACACCTGTATGGCAAATGGTTCTTCTAAACGAGAAAGCAAAAACGTGGTTCCATGTGTATTTGGAAGAAGCAATACCCTATAACTCTTTTCTGAGGCATCACAATTCATACTAGCATATTCAAGGCTCTAAGCCCTGGAGTAGGGAAACCTGTTTTAACTATGACTTCGCACCTTCATTTATAGCTCAGTTGATAAAGAATCCGCCTGCAATGCAGGAGACCTGGGTTTGATCCCTGGGTTGGGAAGATCCCCTGGAGAAGGGAAAGGCTACCCACTCCAGTATTCTGGCCTGGAGAATGCCATGGACTAGGCAGTCTATGGGATCACAAAGAGTCGGACATGACTGAGCGACTTTGACTTCACTTCACTTTGTACCTTCCCTGCTAATGTGACCCCAGAACCCCTTTTGTAGCCTGACTCACTAACATGCTGCAAATGCACTTGGGGCAAATCTGTTACACATCAGGATGTGAGCTCTTCTTGTAAGTAGCCTTTAGACAAGTCAGGAAAGATGTACCCATTTGAATGCAGAGTTCCAAAGAATACCAAGGAGAGCTAAGAAAGCCTTCCTCAGTGATCAGTGCAAAGAAATAGAGGAAAACAATAGAATGGGAAAGACTAGAAATCTCTTCAAGAAAATTAGAGATACCAAGGGAACGTTTCATGCAAAGATGGGCTCAATAAAGGACAGAAATGGTATGGACCTAACAGAAGCAGAAGATACTAAGAAGAGTTGGCAAGCATACACAGAAGAACTATACAAAAAAGATCTTCATGACCCAGATAATTACGGTGGTGTGGTCACTCACCTGGAGACAGACATCCTGGAATGTGAAGTCAAGTGGGCCTTAGGAAGCATCACTATGAACAAAGCTAGTGGAGGTGATGGAATCCCAGTTGAGCTATTTCAAATCCTAAAGGATGATGCTGTGAAAGTGCTGCACTCAATATGCCAGCAAATTTGGAAAACTCAGCAGTGGCCACAGGACTGGAAAAGGTCAGTTTTCATTCCAATCCCAAAGAAAGGCAATGCCAAAGAATGCTCAAACTATTGCACAATTGTACTCATCTCACACGCTAGCAAGGTAATGCTCAAAATTCTCCAATCCAGGCTTCAACAATATGTGAACTGTGAACTTCCAGATGTTCAAGCTGGATTCAGAAAAGGCAGAAGAACCAAAGATCAAATTGCCAACATCCCTTGGATCATCAAAAAACCAAGAGTTCCAGAAAAACATCTGCTTTATTGACTATTCCAAAGCCTTTAACTGTGTGGATCACAACAAACTGTGAAAAATTCTTCAAGAGATGGGAATACCAGACCACCTGAACTGCCTCCTGAGAAATCTGTATGCAGGTCAAGAAGCAACAGTTTGAACTGGACATGAACAAGAGACTGGTTCCAAATAGGGAAAGGAGTACGTCAAGTTTGTATATTGTCACCCTGCATTTTTAATTTATGTACAGAGTACATATCATGAGAAATGCCGGACTGGATGAAGCGCAAGCTGGAATCAAGATTGCCCGGGGAAATATCAGTAACTTCAGATGTGCAGATGACACCACCCTTATGGCAGAAAGTGAAGAACTAAAGAGCCTCTTAATGAAAGTGAAAGAGGAGTGTGAAAAGGTTGGCTTAAAGCTCAACATTCAGAAAAGTAAGATGATGGCATCGGGTCCCATAACTTCATGGCAAATAGATGGGGAAACAATTGAAACAGTGAAAAACTTTATTTTGGGGGGCTCCAAAATCACCCCAGATCATAACTGCAGCCATGAAATTAGAAGAGGCTTACTCCTTGGAAGAAAAGTTATGACCAACCTAGGCAGCATATTAAAAAGCATAGACATTACTTTTCCAACAAAGGTCCATCTAGTCAAAGCTTTGGTTTTTCCAGTGGTCATGTATGGATGTGAGAGTTGGACTACAAAGAAAGCTGAGTGCCAAAGAATTGATGCTTTTGAACTGTGGTGTTGGAGAAGACTCTTGAGAGTCCCTTGGACTGCAAGGAGATCCAGCCAGTCCTAAAGGAAATCAGTCCTGAATATTCATTGGAAGGACTGATGCTGAAGCTGAAACTCCAATACTTTGGCCACCTGATGCGAAGAACTGACTCATTTGAAAAGACCTTGATGCTGGGAATGATTGAAGGTGGGAGGAGAAGGGGACAACAAAGGATGAGATTGTCGGATGGCATCACTGACTCAATGGACATGTATTTGAGTAAGCTCCTGGAGTTGGTGATGGATAGGGAAGCCTGGTGTCTTGCAGACTATGGGGTCGCAAAGAGTTGGATTTGACTGAGGGACTGAACTGAACTGAGACAAGTCACTCCCTCTCTGAATCTCACTTTCCTTCTCTTTGAAATGAGAATACAGAAAGTCCCCTAGATACAGATGAGTTCCCTTCCAATACTGTATTTCTAAGTCCAATTTGTTCATAAGTCCAACAAAGTTAGCCTAGGTACCCAACTAACACAGTTGTCTATATAGTACTGTACTGTAGTATGTTTGGCACCCTACTCCAGTACTCTTGCCTGGAAAATCCCGTGGATGGGGGAGCCTGGTAGGCTGCAGTCCATGGGGTCGCGAAGAGTCGGAAATGACTGAGGGACTTCACTCTCACTTTTCACTTTCCTGCATTGGAGAAGGAAATGGCAACCCACTCCAGTGTTCTTGCCTGGAGAATCCCAGGGACGGCGGAGCCTGGTGGGCTGCTGTCTATGGGGTCGCACAGAGTCGGACATGACTGAAGTGACTTAGCAGCAGCAGTAGTAGGTTTGCAATAATACAAATAATACATAAAAAAAGCAAACATACAGAAGCAGTGAAACATTTTTAATCATGCAGTACAGTACCTTGAAAAGCACAGTAGTATAGTACAACAACTGGTGTACAGGGGCTGGCATGGAGAGTTACTGATGGGAACAGGGAGACGAGCTGGGAGATGGTAAAGTTGAAGGATCGTTAACAGTAGGAGACAGAGGGCCAGCTGCAGTTTCGCTCATGTGTGATGTTGATGGAATACATGTTCACATGTTTGAAAGATCGTAACCTGAAGGTTCGTATGTACAGGACTTTCTGTAATAGTGAGACCTGCGCTACAGAGTTTTGGGTACTCTGTAGGGAAATAAAAGATGCAGGGATCACCCTCCACTGGCCAGGAACATTTGCATGAGTGCATCATTCCCTCCTTCCTGTGGTTTTCCCCTTCCTTCAGCAGACTTCTCTGTATCCTACTTGCGGCATCTTCCTCTTGCCTCAATTTCCTTTGCTGCTCTTTCTCCTGAACTGCTCCTATCCTCTTCTCGTTCTTCTCCTTTTTGTCTTTATTTGCTCCCTTGCTGACATCATCCAGTCCATGGCTTCCTGCGATGACTTACATCCATGAGTTCCTGTGAAGATTTACGTCTTCAGCCTGGACCTCTCGCCTGAGCTCCAGGCTTACTCGTACAACTCTTTTCTGAGCATCTTCATTAGGCGTTCAGTGAGCTTCTTGAACCTGACGTGTGAGAGCACAACTGGAGATATATTCTCCTCCCCAAGCCTTTACCATTGGCAGGGCAGCCAATGGTGACCTCCAGCCATCCAGTTGTTTGAGCTACAAGCTTTTGGCATCTTTGATCTTTCTCTTTGCACACACTCCCATGTCCAGTGTAGTGAAAATGAGTCTTTTCACCTCTCCCTCAAAAACAGATCCCACATTGGACATGGGAGAGGGAAGACTGATGGAAAGGGAACTAGAAGTCACTTTCTTGGGTACAAAAACTGCTTTACGTTCTTGGTAGAGTATGGGTTTCATGTGTATAAGCATCTGTCAAAATGGATCAGACTCTGCGTAGAAGATACATGTTTGGCTGTAGGTAAATTACACCTCAGTAAGCAATGACAGAAAAGATGTTTATCCCCAAGGGAACACCGCTCACCTCTCCACAGGCACAGCTTTATATAGGTGACCATTGTTTCTCACTTTGATTACTCAGTAACCTTCCCAAATACCTACTGTTTTTAAAGCTTAAATCAGTTCTCACCTTCCTCCGTGTAACAGCTTCCATCAGCTTCCCATCCAATAAGAACAAAATCCATTTTACCACGGACTTTGAGATGCCTTCCTCTTCCCCACAATCTTAACAAAGCCTGACCCTAGTCTGCCTCTGCAAGGACACCTTCTTCCCCAAACAGTCATCCCCATGCTCCAGCCCCTCTGGCCCTTCACATCCAAGGTCCTGCCTGCCTCTGGGCCTTTGTATTTGCTCTTCTTCCTGCTTGGAATGCCCTTCCTCTAGAACTTGGCCTGGCTAGCAGCTTCTCATCATCAACATCCTCAGCTTAAATGTTATTCTGCCAAGATGACTTCCTACCTGGCTTTGCTTTGCTACTCACACCCTGCAACTCACTGTGTTTCTCTTTGCCACATCATGTTCTTTCTTTCTGTCCAGAGCATTTCTCAAGGTATAAAATTGTTTTTCTTGGTGATCACTGTCTGCCTCTCCCTAAATCCCTGATGGGCGGAAACTGTGTTACTCAATGTCCATCCTCAGTGTGCAATTCGTGGCACCTTGTAGGGGCTCACAGAGCTGCCTAACCATGACCTTGCTCAGGGTCTGACACAGAAACTGCAAGAAAATTGTTACCTAAAATAGATGGTTAAATTACTTAATATACATTGTTAAATTAAGAATATTTTTATTACTGTTCTCAACTCCTTCTTCCTTTTAGGGGATGGAGGTATGACTGATAACCTTCATAGCCTCATTGATTCCATGTACTTTATGTTTCTAATTTTCAGATTTTTTTAAAAATTATAAAACAAGATCAGTGGTAGTTACCCCTTGTGGAAGTCTGTATACCCCACTGAGAAAGGTGTTCTTACAGTAGGAGTGAGGCATCCGTGTTTCATCACCTTCTAAAATTGCATCCCCAGCTAATGGTTTTCTTTGAAGACCCCGAGCTTCTGAACTTTCCTGCTGGGGAAGTTTGATCAGATGCAGCTGCTGCTCTGGGATTTCACTCAGGATGCAAAGATTTAAAAAATCAACTGCAGTTTCCATGAATGGGTTTGGAACTCAGAGGGCAGTAAATGCATGTATATTTTGATTTGTTGGAGAAAATTATGCCCAGAGAACAAAGATTAGACTGCATGTAGAGTACCCTAAACCCTCCCCTCTCTGCTCCCAAAAGTACTCACCATCATTGCTGGAGTTTTGGTTTAAAAATCAGAGCAAAGGTTGTGCATTCTAGAAATGGAGGTGGGGGGAAAGTCAATAAATATTGGTGGGCATGAGAACATTCTTTTGGGGCAAGAAGAAAATAATACAGATGTTTCTGAAAACCCACAAGCCGTGGTTTGTTTATTTGTATTGTCTGTTGAGTTACTCCCTGGAGAAAGAAACAGCAACCTACTCCAGTATTCATGCCTGGAAAATCCCATGGACCGAGGAGCCTGGTGGGCTACAATCCATGGGATCGTAAAGAGTCGGACACGACTGAACGACTTCTGTGTTCTGTGTGTGTGTTGAGTTACTAGGACAGGAATAGTACATAGATCTTATTTGCCTGGAGCTCTGGTTAAGGACTAGGGGACCCTATCAGAGCTTGGGGGATTGTGTTGTGATTGATTAGCAATATCTGCCATGGGCAAGAACCATGTCTGGTTTTACACATAAAGAATTGTTAGATTTTGAAGGCCCTGTGGAGCTCATCCAGTCCAGCTCTTGATCTGATAACTACGATGCTGTGGTGGTTGTTGCTGTTCAGTCACTAAGCTGTGTCCATCTCTTTGTGACCCCATGGACTGCACCTCACCAGGCTTCCCTGAGCTTCATTGTCTCCTTGGAGTTTGCTCAAACTCCTGTCCATTGAGTCAGTCTCATGGCATCCATGAGATGCCATCCAACCATCTCATCCTCTGTGCTTAGGAGGCTTTAAAAAAGTAATCATGAACTTGGCAAAGTAATAACTCTTAATTTTTTAGGCCTTTGTCCCCTCGTGGGTATCATCCTTGTTGTCAGCATGGCATACTGCACATCTTCCTAGGACTGCTCGCTGGGCTCTTCCTGTGAAGTTTGGGAAATTCTGCATCACTATAGCCCCTTCTCCAAGAAACGTGAAGCACAATAAACATACTAAACGTCTTGAGAAGTCTAAGTGTAAAGAACCCTGTCTGAGATTAATTCCCAAACCTGTGTGACCCCAGGATGCTTCTCAGGGACTCCTGTGGCTATCTTATAAAATATTGTTTACACGATGGTGCATGAATGTTTAGTTAAGGCGGAGCATGTTCATTTCCTATGGCTGCTTTACCAAATTTCCGTAAATTGGCAGTAGTTTATCCTCTCATTGTTCTGGAGGTCAGATGTTCGAAAACCAATGTGTTGGCAGGGCCATACTCCCTCCAGAGGCTCTGGGAGAGAATTCATTCTTTGCCTCTTCCAGGTCCTGACGTTGCCAGCAGCCGGTGTTCCTTGGTTTGTGGCCACATCACTGTATATCTGCTTCCATCTTCACACTGTCCTGTCCTCTGTGCATGCGTTATGTCCCCCTCTGCCTTACTCTAATGAGGACACGTACACAGTGACATTTAGGACCCAACCAGATGAGCTGGGATAACTTTCTCCCTTCAAAATCCTCATTTAATTATATCTGCAAGGACCCTTTTTCCTAATAAGGTAGCATTCACAGGTTCTAGGACTTAAGACATGCACATATTTTTAGGGGGACAGTTTTCAACCCTCCAGGGGCATGTTGACTCAAAAGTTAGGAGACCTGAATCCAGATCTCTTTTTGCCAAGAACTTTCCCTGACTTGCATCCCATCCATATGCTTATATCAGGTCAGGGTGCATGTCTTTACCCCTCAGAACCTCAATTTCCTCCACTGTAAAATGGGATGTCATTGCATATACTTTATAGTTTTATTATAGAGATTAAATAATACTTGTACAGTGTTTGGCACAGGTGAACATTGAGTAAACATGAGCTTATTACTATAATTATATATATTTGCTATTGTTACAGCTACTAACATTATGATTGTATCCCTTCTCTTTGAACCTTATGGTCAAATGAATTTATGTGGGTGTCTCATCCCTGAAATATCCAGGGCTTATTTCAAAACTAGCAAACTATGATTCCCTATCTGTTAGAGGTCACACTGTATGTTTTGAATCTTTTCAAAGGAACATATCCTGTGCTTATAAAGGGAACACAGCCCTGTCACCAGCACACAGATTAAGAATAAAATGTCACCAGTGTCAGAGTGGCCCCTCCTGCCCCTGCCTTTCTTCTAGTGTGATAGGTTTTGCCTGTTTTTGTACTTGACTCTAATGGAATCATCCTCTTTTTGTACCTGGGTTTTTTCCATTCAATATTGTGTTAGTGAGATTAGGTCATTTTGTTGTATGTGGTTGTAGATCATTCATTATAATTGTATACAATTCTGTTTTTAAGTAAATCACAATGTATCCATCCCATCCCCACCCCCGACCCCCGGCCCCATGGGCATTTGGTTAGTTTTTAGTTAGAGGCTATTACAGAGAATGCTGCAAGAGACATTCCCCATATCCTCCTGGGGAACATTTAGTGCTGAGACAAAATACATGATAACTGTTAATCAGAAACTCTCTCCCCCACCTCCCATTCCAAGTGCCTGCTTCAGATTCTTTGCAACATGAATAACTCATAATCAGGGGTCACAGATGATCTTAAGGAGCTGATCCCTTTCCCAGGCTTACCCGGCACCTCCTAAGCCGTTGGCGAAGCCTCTCTTTCCTTGATGTGTTGAAATCTTTTGAACCTCCACACTTTCCAGAGTGCTTTCCCTTGGCCTGCCTTCCAGGGGGCTGAGCCTGGATGTGGTAATTCGAAAGAGTCAACACCCAGCCAGAGACAAGGCTCTGTCTCCCAGCATCCCACTCAGTGCCACCGCATTCAGTTACACCCCTATGCCAGCGCCAAGCCCTTTCTTCCCAGTGAGGGTCGCCTGAGTCCCTTTCTTTCCCCATCTGGAGCTGCTGCTGCACTTGTTCTGCACCTTCATTTCATACTCCCAAGCCTGGTATTTGAAACAACTCAAACTCTTACAGATTAGAGCATGTCTAACTGAAGGTTGGGGGTAGAAGGGTGGGGAAAGGAGCAGACACAGACTGGCTGAGAAATGTGTGCCTGAGCCAGAAACTTGGCACCATTGCCCAAAAAGGTTGGGAGATGCCAGTTTAACTCAGCCATGTAATTTTCCTTTTGTCGGAGAAGGTTGGAACTCACGTTTGAACTGCTCCTGAACTGTTCCACGAGAGGCTCTTCCTAGATGCCCAGATTGAGTCTGACCACGATTGAAGCATTACTACCATGTGGCGAATGGTGGAATCATACATGTGACTTTGCCCAAGGTTCCATTTATTTGTACCAGATGGGCAATTTACACCAGTCACATCTGGAGTTAGGTGGGGAAATGTCGGAAGGATAGCATGCCCAGTTACCAAAACGTTCTAGAGAGATGTAAATGAAATTAGGCTTGTCTTATCCCTTTGAGTCACTCACTGTGTCCCTTTTTTGGTTAGGTGGCCTTAAAGATACAGGTCTATGACTGGTGAATGGGAAACAATGTATTGTGTCTTTGTTGTGCTTGTTATGTTTATTTTTTATTGCCTGGTGACCAAGAAGTATCAAAGAAAGTGGAGATGCTTGGGAAGGGTGAGGTTAACTGGAAGATTTTTTTTTACTAAGTCAACAAAGAATTAAGCCATACTTTTCCGTAGGGTTATAAGATCTTGTGAAAAGGAACAAATAATAGAGTAACTTCATTGCCAAGCTTTTTAGGAGATTTAATTATAATAATAGCTGTCGTTTATTGAGCATTTTCTATAAGATTAGCAGTGTATTTAGAACTTGTCTATATCATGGGTCAACAGATGTTTTCGGTAAAGAGCTGAATAGTAAGTATTTTACATTTTGCAGGACAAGGCAAAATCAAGGACAGTTTGTAGGTATTTAAGTAATGAAAAAGCAGATTTCCACCACATTTTTTTATTGAAAAATTCAAAATATGATAACAGATGAGTATAACTTTTTCATAATACAGGTGTACTAATGAAAAGGATAGAATTCTTTTTTGAGCCGGTGGGGATTAGAGTTATCATTTCCTCTCAGATTGATTGCAAATGTTCATCTCTAAAAATCAGTCTTAACTCCTGAGCCACACAAAAACAGGTGGTTGACTGGATTTGGCCTGCAGGGTATAATTCTATTTACATTACTGCTGAGCTTTATTTATCAGTAATGATGAAGTTGAGCTGCACAGGACCGAGAAAACCTTACCAGTGGCATAGATGAGTTGGCATGTATTTCTCTCCCTGTGAAAGGAGTTTAGAGATGGATGTCCAGGGCTGGTCTGGCAGTTTCACTATGTCAAAGAGACCTAGGCGTCTCTTTTCCAGCCCTGCTAACCTCAGGATATGTTTCTGTTCCTCAGGGTCATTCCACTGTCCCAGCTGCTGCACCACATCTGTATTCCAGACAGCAAAACACAAAGGGAGAAAAAGAGAGTATCTCCTCTTTCTTTTTTTAATCTCTTGGGGCTTTTCTTTGAAGTGTAGTTAATGTAGAACATTATGTTAGTTTCAGTTGTACAGCAAAGTGATTCAGTTATACACACACATACAAACATACATTCTTCTTCAGATTGTTTTCCATTAGAGGTTATTATAAAATACTGAGCATGGCTCCCTGTCCTATGCAGTCAGTCCTTGTTGGCTATCTGTATTATATATGCTGCTGCTAAGTCACTTCAGTTGTGTCCGACTCTGTGTGACCCCATAGACAGCAGCCCACCAGGCTCCCCCGTCCCTGGGATTCTCCAGGCAAGAACACTGGAGTGGGTTGCCATTTCCTTCTCCAATGCGTGAAAGTGATATAGTAGTGTATAAATGTTAATCCAGAACTCCTAATTTATCCCCCCTCCCTCCTGCATCTACTGTATTTTAAGGAGATTCTCCAAGTCCCACCCAAGCCCACTGTTACCTTCTTGGCCAGAACGTGGTCATGTGACCACACAGCTCTGCAGAAGAGGTAGGGCAATATAGTATCTCCTCCAGCTGTTAATGTGCGTAGACAACTATTGCAATCCTGTTCCTGAGGGGACAAGAGAGAGGCTGGGACGAGTGTATGTAACAGGCAGGAAGAGATGAGTATCGTTGGAGAGATGAGTATCTTCCCCAAGGTCTTGTGGGAGCAGACTGGATTTGAATGGGGTCAGCCCAGCCTCCTGTTCACTTCTCCCCCTCCTGTGACTGGCCTTAAGCTTTGCCAGGAGGAACACATGCACAAGTTTAGGAATGAGGTGACGGGTGATTTTTACCCTTGCTGCTTCCAAAGACATTCCCAGGGTACCTATAAGGAAAAATGATGACCGTCGTTCTTCAGTGGAGAGCCCTGTGAAGGCTGGACCAGGTCACATGGCTGTAGTTGAAGCCTAAACCCGGCCTCCTACCTCCCCCTAAACATGAGTGTATATCTGGAGATCCTGCCAAACCATCTGTCCATCACAGAGCAGCGACCAACCCGCTGAGGCATGCACCCAGAGAGGACGCTGGCGGACCTTTCTGTAAGCCCACCGACCTACCACCCTGCATAAGAGCAAGGACGTGGCAGTGAGGAAACAGTGCCTGGATCTGTGGCCCCTTAAAGTGACCCTTCTCGCTGCTCTGGCTGAGAATTTAGCCAGCAGGTTCCCAACTTCTTATGCTGAGTGGGAAGCTATGTACGAAGTTTCAGACACTTTCCACATACAACATAAACTTCATACTACATACTTCTTTATACTACATATGTAGAAGGAATCTGAAACTTCATATTTTTGTGTCTACATATTTATGTATGTATACATATATAAATACGTGTATATGCATATTTATATGCAGTGTGTAGATATGGATATAGATAAAGATATGGGTATCCAGCTGAGAGAGCATTTGAGTGCCTAAGTGTGTTAATCACTCAGTCGTGTCCGACTCTTTGTGACCCCATGGACTGTAGCCTACCAGGCTCCCCTGTACATGGGATTTCCCAGGCAAGAATGCTTGAGTAGGTTGCCGTTTCCTCCTCCAAGGGATCTTCATGAGCTAGGGATTGAACCTGGGTCCCCTGTATTGCAGACAGATAGTTTACCATCTGAGCCAACAGGGCCTAGTATATTTGAATGCTTGCCAAATGCCAAATCATTTCTCTCACTTAATGTCACAGTAGTCCTTTGGGGTACCATCATCATCTCCATTTTAAAGATGAGAAAATACAGTATTGAGAGCTTAAATAATCTTATCTAAGACCACACAGCTAGTAACCTAGGCATTTAGACGTGAGATTTCACTTTCAATTCTCTCGTTCCTGATTATAATACTGAAGGCACCCTGTGAGATAAAAGCTGTAATAGCGTTTTCAGCAGAGCTCATGGAATTACAAGGGGCTGAATGATTCATTTTGACTTGGGAGGTATAGGGAAAGCTTCCCAGAGGTGGTGACATTTGATCTGGACTCAAAAAATGATTAGGACCATGTGGGTGGGAAGGATGAAATCTGCTGAGACAAATGATTGTTGGCCAAAGATATTATACCGGGCTTCCCTGGTGGCTCAGTGGTAAAGAATCTGCCTGCCAATGCAGAAGATGCAGGTTCAACCCCTGGGTTGGGAAGATTCCCTGGAGAAGGAAACAGCAACCCACTCCAGTATTCTTGCCTGGAAAATCCCATAGACAGAGGAACGTGGTGAGCTATAGTCCATGGGGTTGCAAGAGAGTTTGACATAGTGACTAAACAACAACAACAAAGCTATTATATAATATACTCTAATAGTAAAACTAGCCCGGGTTGGTTAAGAGGTGAGAAATGGGTTTAGTGCCCTGTCCTCTGTGCACCTTCCTTTGACTGTTACCATCACCCTAGAAATAGCTGATCCATATTTCTAAGGTGGCGTCTTGTCTTCGTGTGTTTCAGGGTTGTCTGTCACACTAGGGGACAGGGGCAAAGCCTCTCTCCCAGTAGATGACTTGCACTGAGTGGTGATGGTCTGGCATCAAATGGTTTGTTCCTCGCAGTTCTGTATTCATGACTCAGGTGTTTCTAAACCTTCTCTGTGTTAGCATAAAGGGATCTATCTCGTCAATTAGAGAGGAGGTGGAAGTAGGTTTTAGTAATGAGGCTCCTGCATAATCACATCAGCAGGCTAAGGAGAGACCGTTAAATAGTTACTGGATTGTTTCATTAACATTTTCGCTGTGCCTACTGTGGACTCTGGAACTCTCTGGACAATGCAGTTGTCTATCGCCAAGCCAGAGATGGGAACATTGGTTGCACCACAGTCTACACCCCTATGATCAGGAGCCTCTGTCCATCTCAGGGCCCCAGAGAGATGCTACTAATCATCTCGAGTTGCTCAGGGAGACTCTGTGGAAGGTGCAGAGAGTGAGATGCCCAGGCACTGAAGGAGCATCAGGTGCCCCACCTTGAAACGCCTCCTGTGAGATCAGCCAACCTCACTGATGCACATTTCAAGTTGCCCTTCAGTTTTTTTCCTCAAGGTCATTGTTTCTCGAGAATTTTGTTTATGCTATTTCTTACTTTGCTTTGTTGGAGTACAGTTGATTTGCAATATCAGGTTAGTTTCAGGTATACAGCACAGTGATTCAATTATACATAGGTATACATATATATGTATATATATATTCTTTTTCAGATTGCTTTCCCTTATAGGTTAGGTTATTACAAGATATTGAGTGTAGTTAAACTGAAAAACCACAGTAAGATGTAGATCCTTGCTGCTTTTTTTCCTCCTTCTCAGTTGAAAGGATTCTTTAAACGGAGCTGCGTCCTCCTGGGTGATAGACTGCAGGTCTCTCATCAGCAGGTCTAGCATTTGTTCACCTTCCAAATAAGGCATGCTGTAGGTACTCCGGCCCCCGAGAGGTCTTGAGCTGGTCAAGGAGTCAATTATTATGCATTAAAAAGCAATTTGTCATCTAGCATTGTGAACTCTTGTGTTATTTTTAGGCCTGGTCTTTTGATTTATGTGGCGTGCAAGGACGGGGTTTCTCCCATGAACTTCTGGAGGGTTGATGGAAGAATAACCAGGGTGAGGGTGAAAAGACAAGTGTGGGTAGGACTCTGAATAACTGTGTGATAATCCAAAAATTCAGGAGTTTGAAGCAAGGACTTCGGGGTCAAATAACACTTCGGATCCCAGCTCTGCATCTTCTCGTTTTTATGACATTCACTGGGTTCCTTGCACCACTGAAGTTTCAGTTTCTTTACCTATAATGTGGACTAATTATAGTGTCTACCTCAGCAAATGGCTTGGAGGACAAAATGAGATAATGCACATAAAGCCATTTGCGGAATACTTGGTACTTAGCAATTATTTCATAATTGATACCTTTATTATTATTTCTTGAACTTTTCATTTCAACCTAGAACTGTCTAGCCTTTGAACTTTCTGTAAGGCCAGATGGGAGATGCATCTTGAATAATTAAAATCTGGAAATCCAAACTGGAAGGTGTGAAAAAGAGGTCATTTAATCTAGGGGGTTGCATATTCTGACCCTCTGGCTATCTCTAGCCTGCAGCTTTTCTTTTTTTTTTTAATAAAGTTTTCTTGGAACACATCCGTGCCCTTTTATGTATGTATTATCTGTGGCTTTTGTCATACTGCAGGGACAGTTAAGTAGTTGTGACAGAGACTCTATGAACTACACGGCCCTCAAAGCCTAAAATATTTTCTCACTGAGCCATTATTTTAAAAGTTTGTTGACCCCTGGTGTAATCCACTGAGGTTTTACCCCCGAAGGAACCGAGTCCCAGTCAGTCAGTTCAGTCGCTCAGTTGTGTTCTACTCTTTGCAACCCCATGGATTGCAGCACACCAGGCTTCCCTGTCCGTCACCAACTCCCAGAGCTTGCTCAAACTCATGTCCATTGAGTCAGCAATGCCATTCAACCATCTCATCCTCTGTCATCCCCTTCTCCTCCTGCCTTCAATCTTTGCCAGCATTGGGGTCTTTTCCAATGAGTCAGCTCTTTGCATCAGGTGGCCAAAGTATTGGAGCTTCAGCTTCAGCATCAGTCCTTCCAATGAAGAATGAGGACTGATTTCCTTTAGGATTGACTGGTTTGATCTCCTTGCAGTCCAAGGCACTCTCAAGAGTCTTCAGAGGAAGGCAAAGACCTGTGGAGATAAGCAGCCAAGTCTCTAATGTGAATTCCCTGACTCCTGTGCCAACGCTCCCCCGATTATGCAGGCTGCCTTATGGCTTGGCAAGGAAGGGGATTATACAAGGTATAGAGAAAAGCTCCTGCCGCTTGAAAACTGTTTCAAATAGACCAGCAAATGGCCAGCAAGTAGACCAATTGTGTCACAGAGGAAATGTTCTCCTAGAGGTACAAGATCAGCACTGAGGTGGTGCAGGATGGCACCCACCCCTCCGTTACCATATCAGCTGAAGGTGTTCTAGTCTCATGCTCGATTTTCCCCAGCCCGGCAACCCGTGGGTGGGGAGGGGACACACTCCCACTGTTCCTCCAGTATGTGGTTGCGGTGGGTGGGCATAGTTGATGATGACCAAGTATGAACCTTCCTGGGAGAGAAAGCTGGTGGGGGAGGTTGTTTTCATAGGCTTTTTTGATTCAGAGTCTGTCCCCATCTTTTGATTGCCTTGTATTTTTCCTTTTGTTATTTCCTGCATGAAGCACTTCATTTATTCCTCCCAGCAGCCTTACAAGGTAGGAAACTATTGATACCATACATTTACAGGGGAGGAATGGAAGCTCACAGCGATTAATAATTTGTTCAAGGTCACAAGGTCAGTGGTGGAGCCAAGCCTGAATGAAGCCTGTCAGATTCCAAAGAAAGGAAGGCGCATACTGGAAGTGAGGGAAGAATGTTGGCTTGAGTGCAGGCTATGCCTATTGTTGTTGTCAATACTGAGATCATCTTGGGTTGACTCAAATGCATTCTTAAACTCTTTGCTATAATGTCTCCAGTGTGTTTCATTAAAATGTGAGTTCACCCATAGGAAGGTCAGACCAGACAGGCAATAAATCATGTCTGTGTGCAAAGTGGCGAGACCCCCATCCTTAGTACAGGGCAGAGGAGTATGTCTGTCATGTTCATCTATGTGTCCCCAAACCCTCAAACAGAGCCTGGTGTGTATTAGGAGCTTGGTAAATATTTGTGGAGTGTGGACAAACTGGATGGGAAATGTTATGAGTTAAAATACCCAAATGTAACGGGGTTGCTATGCAGCAAAAGAAAACCCAACCTGGGCGAAGGGGTCCAGACACAGGCCTGGAGATGGAAAGCTTCAGGCTTGCCGGTCAGGAGGAGCGGCAGTGGGTAACAGACACCCAGATGTGAGCAAGTCCCAGTCTCTGATGGCTCCTCATACTTCTCTGCCCTGTGTGCAAGATGGACTCTGCCTCTGGACAGAAATGTTAAGGGGAACTTACGGCCGCTTTTCTCCTGCTAGAAAAGGAGAGCTGATTACAGACTTGGAGGAAATGAGGCACACTGATACTGGCGGAGCGTCCAAGGCACAGAATTGAAACACACACGGCGTGTCTGCTATGTCAGGGAACTCCAAGGAGGAGGAGAACTCGGGGGCTGGATCATGGGTATGGTGGATGGGAAAACTCCCATGTCACCCAGGGGCTGGAAGCATTGAAATCAGAGCCCCATGTCATTGATTTACTCATTCTAGTGGAGAACCTCTGTGGGCAGGGTGCTTTGCTACAATTAGTGTTCCACAAAACAGTTTCTGCCCTCAAGTGAAAGTCACTCAGTCGTGTCTGACTGTTTGCAACCCCATGGACTATAGAGTCCGTGGAATTTTCTAGGCCAGAATACTGGAGTGGGTAGCCTTTCCTTTCTCCAGGGGATCTTCCCAACCCAGGGATCAAACCCATTGCAAGCTGATTCTTTACCAGTTGAGCCACAAGGGAAGCCCAAGAATACTGGAGTGGATAGCCTGTCCCTTCTTCTGCGGCTCTTCCTGACCGAAGAAGATCGAACCAGGGTCTTCTGCATTGCAGGTGGATTCTTTACCAACTGGGCCATCAGGGAAGCTCTTCTGCCCTCAAGGAGCATCCATTAGAATGTGGGTGATAGTCACATAAATAGTACAAGACTGCAAGTAGAAAAATATTACCTAGAAGATGGGAGTGCGATTCAGACCTGGACAACGGAATGGTCTAGGAATGGAATGAAGTGGACGAGCTGTGGGGTTCAAAAAAAGGGGGAAAGGGCTATGTAGTCATGAAGGCATTTACTGTATAACTTTGTTGCAGTTGGGGGTTGGGCCTTGAGGTTAAGAATGGTTAAGTTGTACGGTTTCTTGTGAATCATCTTCACACTGAGCCTCCGTTTGAGAAGCCCATGACTAGTACTCCAGTTAGTACTAGCTGCTGTTTGGCTAATTTTTTCTCAGATTGTTACTGTATTTATATTATCTTAGAGAAAGGGTAAAGATTATCAGTGTTTTAAAGGTAGTGAATCATAGTGAGGAAAAAATCTCATGTTTGTATATCAGAAGAGTTTCCTTTTTAATCAGTCTGAAATTACTGCTTTGGATGAGGAATCAAAAAATAACTTTCCTGAAGAGTTAAATTCTCAACTCAGCTTCACTTATGTTGAGTTACTAGCCAAGGTAGTGTGTTGTTATGATGTCTATGAAGTTTGCTGTTAATTGTTTGATTCTGTTTTCTAAGAGAGCCCATAGGGGTAAAAGATTTGCTACATTTTGCCATATGGAACAGTGGGAGTGAGTAAAGTTTTTTTTTAAAGGGAGATGCATTATCCAAGTGAAGGGCTGAGGTTTTCCAGCTGGATTTGTCTCATTGGCTTCACCTCTCACTCCTTTGATGTGAATGGTGATTGATCTGTGGTTCAAGTCACCACCTGTCTGACAGCTAGAGAGGCTGACCTTTTGCTGTTTGTGTGACAACGGACTTTAATTATTAGCCTGAACGTGTGGGTGTCCCCACACCCTCATGCCGCTTGCACATTAATTAACATCTTCCCAGTCCTTTGTGACTGGAAACTTACTGGAGAAGAGGGGCAATTTTCCTTTGGAGTTGACTGGTAAGGTTTGTTGTTTTTTTTTCTTTCTTTCTTTTTTTGCCTAATTATTTGCCATTTGGCCATTATTAAATGCTTTCATTGAAATGAATAAGGGAAATGGAAGAGGAGTTGGGTGAAGCAGTGTTCTGCCAAGACAGATCATTAGCAAGAAGTTAGTAGGAATGACTCATGAAAATTAACTGATGTTAAATGAATTATTTCTAATGTGAATTTTTATTTTCATCTGGTGAGAGGGTGGGCCACCTTTTTTAAAAATGGAAGTATTATGTGCATAGCTTTCTGTTTCTAAATTTTTCAGGAAGTAAAGTTTCAGTTACATAAGTTTTATAGAGGATGGTTGGGGCTTTCAAGTTTTACAGATTAACGTGTGCAGACCTTAGGAAGGCTGTCAGTTTTCCTGACCCAACTGAGGAATGAGTAGCTGACTTCTCATTGGTGACAGGCTGGTGAAAACCAGCCCAGTTACCCAAAGTCACTTTGATCTCAAAATGATTTTACACAGCCACTTGTGTTTGAGGCCCATTAAAAAATGAAATTCCATGCTGTAACTCCTAATTAAATTAATTATCTTAATTAAGAATCAGTTTGAGTTGTCAGCTCAGTGGTATCCCACACCAGAAGGCCTATCTCATGTGAAGTCTTTGTATCTCAACACACTGCTAAAGGAACTTTAGTGGGGCAATAGTTCATTTTATCCTGTGTCATGGTTATGGCCCAGGTTACTTAGCTTGTGACCTACAGTACTTCAATCTGTGCACTCTTTCTTTTGAAATAGTGTCTTATTAAGTAAGGAGAAAGAACTTTGTGGCTTGCTTCTAATTGCTGCAGAATTTTGCACAGCTAAACAATGGAATCAGAAGGATCCACCTACAATTAAAGCCTGATTCAGTAAGTTACAGAAGGTTATATATGATGCAAGACAAAAAAGATTGTAAAATAAAAAGTCTTTATTCCCTGAAGATAATAGTCATTTTAAAGTGCTGCTCTTTTTAAACCAGAATGTTTAAAGATACTCTGTAGCCTATAAATCACATGGCAAGGTAATATAAATAGGATGATATGGCTTCAAAAAAAAAACAAAAAAACCTCACTTGTGTCTTATACATATTAAAATGCATGCATAGTAATAGCTGTAACTATTAAACTATATTTTAGAAGCTTTCTGTTTAAATGAGGAAGAAAATATGATATAGATGATTAAAATGTATCATCTAATCAGAGAGCCTGGCCTGCCTGAGAAGGATTCTGAACTGGAAACTGACCATTCAAGAATTCTAGATTTTTGATGCAGCTCTTCCAGTTCCTACTAACTAGCACTCTGGCTTTAGACTAGTCATTTCATCTGTTTTGCTTTTAGGATTTTCATCTACAAAATGAGATGTTCAAATATGTGATTTTTTTTTAAATGAACTTCTTTTTGAGCCTTGAAGACCTCTCTCTGATTAAATATTGGTAAGCTCTGGAATGAACCATGTGGATGAATCTTGCCCCCTTCTTCCCTGGAACTCCTTACTGCATGCAAGGGGCAGGGAAACCTGGGAAGTTTGTGAACACACTGTCTATCTGGAACTTGACTGAAATGAATGTTGAAATGAAGGCAGAGGTATCAAATGGGAGAACCAGACCACTAACTGTGAACTGGGCTTAACTCTTTAGGGAAGCCTTTGCTTCTCATGTTTATGCATCTGATTTAGTGGTTCTCAAAATGCGATCCTCTGATCAAGAGCATCAGCATTATCAGCATCTGAGAACTGGTTAGCAGTGCAAATTCTCAGGCTGTGCCCACCCGAGACCCATTGCCAAGCAGAAACTCTGGGTGTGGGGACCTAGCAGTCTCTGCTTAACAAGCCTTCCAGGTGATTCTGTTGCACAAGAAAATTTTAGAACCAGTGATCTAAGTTGAACCCAGACCACAAGCGTTATCAAATGGAGAAACAAGAAGATCAATAAGAGGGAAAAGAGAATGTTATTCTAATGTTAAATGGTGGGGATGTAGGGGCTGTAGGGTGGGCCAGGGTTACCTGAGATGATAACTAAAGTCCTGTCCAACACCAGAGCTCTGATTTTAATAGCATCGCTAAGATCCCTCAGATCAAGTTTTAAAATGATGGCTATGGCAATGAGGTTTTCCAAGGAAAAGGCGTGCACACAGGAGGGAACTTTTTGTTTAATTGAAGTATAGTTGATTTACAGCGTTCCAGGTGCGTAGCAGCGTGATTCAGCCGTATATGCATCTTCTTATTCAGATGCCTTTCCATTGTAGATTATTAAGAGATACTCAATTAGTTCCCAGTGCTATACAGGAGGTCTTTATTGTTTATCTTTTTTATATACTGTAGTATCTGTTAGTTCCAAATTCCTAATTTAATTAAGAATTAATTTCCCTTTCCCCTTTGGTAACCATAATTTTGTTCTCTGTGTCTATGAATCTATTTCTATTTTCTAAATGAGTTCATTTGTATCATTTTTTTAGATTCCACATGTGTATCAGATATTTGCCTTTCTGTGTCTGATTTCACTTAGTATGAGAATCTCTAGGTCCGTCCATGTTGCTGCACATAATATTTATCCTTTTTTATGACTGAGTAATATTCTAGTCTCTCTGTTTGTTTCACGTCTTTATCCATTCCTCTGTCAGTGGACGTTTAGGTTACTTGTATATCTTGGATATTGTCTGTCCTGCTGCTGTGAACATTGGGGATGCATATATCTTTTCGAATTAAAATTTTGGTCTCTTCCAGATATAGGCAGAGGAATTGGACTACCAGATCACTTTGTAGTTCTATTATTAGTTTAAGAAACCTCTGTACTCTTTTCCATAGTGGCTGCACAGTATGAGAGGTAAAATTTAGTTCTTAATTGATAGTCAGGAGAAACCTAACAATATAAAGTCACAATGAACTTAAAAGAGAAAAACTCATCCTTGCAGAAATACAGGGTTTATTGGCAAAGCAAGAGCACATGGCTTTTCAGATACCTGATCCTTTCACCCCTGCTTTCTTCTATGCTTGAGAGCTATGAATTTCAAACCATAGAATCTTTAGTTGGAAAATGCTGAGCTGTCAGTTACAGTGAATTTGAATCTTTTCAGAAATCGTCCATTGGAACCCAAAGAGTAATCTCCCCTATGGCTCTGTGGATTTAAATCACTGTCCTAGTTGCAGGATCAGTTCTATCACCTCACTGAAAACCCTGGAAATACTCACTGGATCCTCCTTAAGTCTCCTTTGACACACATCACCCCTCAGGGTCCTGACTTTTCTTTAAGATCTACTATTGTTATGAATGTGGACTCTCATTCCAAACAGAAGCAGCAATCAACATGTAAAACCAGAGCTTCTGAGTGTTTTGAGTGCACTAACAGTGGAAAGATGGATATAAACTATTATGCAGAGAATGGATAAACACAGAGTCCTACTATGTAACATAAGGAACTGTTTTCAATATGCTGCAATAGGCCATACTGGAAAATAATATGAAAAGTATATATGTATAACTGAGTCACTTTGCTGTGCAGTAGAAATTAGCACATTGTAAATCAACTGCACTTCTGTGAAATAAATTTTTTGGAAAAGTGGAAAGATGGTGGGTAGAGATGAAAGCCAGTAACATTTATGTAGCCTTGACTCCAAAGGTTTCTGATCCATTATTTCCCAGATTTTCCTGGACTGAGAAATCCAGTATACCCCCAGAGGCTGCTTTCCTGTTCTTCTTCATCTACCCATTTAATCCTTTTTGTTATGAAACACTTTAAAATACTAGAATTTTTGGCAGGACATTTTAAGGGAGTAGAATTCAACCTTTTTTTATTTTCTTTTTAAAGCGAGCTTTGGAAAATTGAAAGAAAAATTTCCTATGTCATCTGCTCAGTGAACACATAATTTTTTTTCAGAAAACTTGGCTTGAAATTGTCCTATGCTTCTTCACCCTTATTAGTAATAATTCACCCATTGATACTAAATGGATAAATAAGTTAATTCCACAAATTTTAGGCTGAATATCAATGTTGTAGCATACATTATTGATTACAAAAATAATTTAAACTCACTGATCAAAATTTGGCAGTGCAGTTTGGAAGGATTCAAAATATACTATTGTATTCTATAACATACTAGTTGAGAACCATTTGTCTACAGACAACCTCAGTGTAGTCATATATGTATATTATTTATGCAATTATATCTTTCTATTTTCTGTCTCTAACAAGGCGTAGTCTGTTTGACTGAAGGACTATGCCTTATTCTTCCTGTTAACCTGGTGACCAAATGAGGCGTAGATTATGCTAAATTGTGATTTGTTGAAGGCGTACATGAGAATATTTTCTCTCTCTCTCTCTCTCACACACACACACACACACACCCCACCCATTCACTTTTTTTTCCTCTAGACCGAAAGTGAAAGAAAGTGAAAGTCGCTTAGCCATGTCCGACTCTTTGCGACTCCATGGACTATACAGTTGATTGAATTCTCCACGCCAAAATTTACCAGCTGTACTCCAAGGGAAGCCTAAGAATACTGGAGTGGGTAGCCTACCCAGCGGATCTTGCTGACCCAGGAATTGAACTAGGATCTCCTGCATTGCAGGCGTATTCTTTACCAATTGAGCTATCAGGGAAGCCCTGCCCCCCTAGATGTAAAATGGTTTTTTCTTTCATTGTCATCATCTAGTGCCCATATCAAAATGTCCAGCATATATCCACTAAATCCAAGGTAATTAAATGGCAGCCCCAGCCAGCGAGAGCTCCCTTCTAAATATGACTAGATAATTATCCCCGACTTTTTCAAGTGAGAGTCTAATTATTACCTTACTTACGCCATGACTCCCTCTGCCAGCTAACTCATCTCATAACTTTCCTTAAGATGATAAGGTACAAATAAGTATACAAATTGGAGCATATAGAGATGGCGTTTTTCCACTTGAACTGAGATCCCGGTTTCTAGCTGTGGTTACCAAGTGGTAGAATAAATACTTTCACTGAGCAAAATCAAACAGCATGAGGCATTCCATGACCAGAGCTGATTTCAGCAAGATATCAAGGCCAAAATATTGTAACTTCCCAAATGTTGCAAGGGTCTCTGTGAGCCACTGCTGGGATTTCAGGCACATGAGCACTTTTTTTTTCTCCTGTTTGTTTTTCTTCTATCTTTGATTGATCCATCAAATAAATGGCTGGTAGGTACTTTCCTAAAAAACTTAATTTGCTCTTTCCACTATTTGGCTGCTACAAATGGGAATACTAACAATTAAAAGATGAAAGAACATGGATAGTCCAGAAAGAACATACTAGGAGACTCAAAGATGCAATTTTATGAGGCAGAAATGTTGAAAGGCACAGGGTGCTGTGTGATCAGCCATCCAAGATGGCTGTTCTCTTGCCCTCTGTGTATCTCCTGCTCTGCCAGTCCCTGCCTCACCTGTCCTCTGCCCACCTGAGTGACCTTCCCTCTTAATTGCAGAGCCTAATTTATATACTTGTCAGTTCCTACTATAACTGGTAACCTCTTGCTATGTCTTGCCGGTTGTTTTCAGCACATAATGGGTATTGTTCTAGGACCGTGCTTAAGACGTGTAAGATCCTCCCTATCTACTAAGCCACTGAAGTCTCTGTCACTTACTCCAGGCTCTTCTTCAGTCATGAAGGTGTGTAAGCACAGGGCTTGCAGAAATGTGGGGTGCAGCCCAACTGGTGCAATGGCCAAAAATGTGTAATTTTTAAAGAAGTAAACTAGGTCCTAATCGCAATACCTCTTATTCTGGAGTCTCAGTTTACTCATCTATGAGATGAGCTGATTCAGTTTGACCCCTTCCCACATGTTTTTCTTTTATTTTGTGTTTTAATTTTATTGGAGTACAGTTGATTTACAATGTTGTATTAGTTTCAGGTGTACAGCAAAGTGAGTCACATGGACATGTAAATATATTCATTCTTTCCCAGATTCTCCTCTCTCGTAGCTTATCACAGAATATTGCATATAGAGTTCCTTGTGCCATCCGGTAGGTCTTTGTTGACTTCTGTTTCTTATGTAGTAGGGTGTATATGTTCATCCCAGACTCCTGATTTATCCCTACCTCCATGTTTCCCCTTTGGTATCCATAAGTTTGTTTTTGATATCTGTACATCTACTTTGTAAACGAGTTCATTGGTATCATTTAAAAGAAATTAGATTCCACATTCCACAAATATATGCTATCCTTTATTTGTCTTTCCCTGTCTGACTTCCTTCACGTAGTATGATAATGCCCAGGCCCATCCATATTGCTGCCGGTAGCATTATTTCCTTCCTTGTTCTGGCTATGTAGTATTCCACTGGATATATGTACACCGTCTTCTTTATCCATTATTCTGTCAGTGGACAGTTATGTTGCTTCCATGTCCTGGCTATTGTAGATGGTGCTGCAGTGAACACTGGGGTGCATGCACCTTTTCTAATTATGGTTGTCTCTGGGTATTTACCCAGGAGTGGGATTGCTGGATCGTATAGTAGTTCTATTTCTAGTTTGTTAAGGAATCTCCATGCTGTTCTCCATAGTGATTGTAGCAATTTACATTCTCACCAACAATGTAGGAGGCTTCCCTTTTCTCCATAGCCTCTCCAGCATTTATTGTTCGTAGGTTTTTTAATGATGGCCATTCTGACTGGTGTGCCACGTGGTTTTTCTTAATTATAATACTCGTAGCTGACATTGTTGCACTGTCCCTGTGTCAGGCACTGTCCTGAGGGCTTCCTCTGCATTTTCTGTTAATCCTCAGAATATTATCATCTGCCTCCATTTTACACAGAAAGGCTCAAAGAGGTGAAATAATTCTTAGTCCATAAAACTACTTAGTGGCAAAGCTGAGATGCTGACTCGAGCATGTTTAATACCAGAATTTGTGCTCTTAACCTTTACTGTCTCTGGCCTCCAAAGAGGTAGTAATAATTTGTTGCAAGGTAGGGTTTCTAAACTACTCGTTGACCAGCAGGTCCCTAAGGGCCCCCCAGGGGACCTCTGGTAATGTCTGGAGACATGGATAGTTATCACCAGTAGGAAGAGGAATGCTACTGGCATCTGGTGGATAAAAGTCAGGGATGCGAATCAACACTGTACAGTGGGAAGCACAGACCCTCGCAACAAAGGTTTATCCAGCACAAATTGTCCATATGGCCAAGGTCAAGAAACCCTGCTCTAGGCCCAGCCTAGGAACGTCCTCTTCACCAACTGTCACAGAAGATAAATGATAAGTGCCTATCCTTAACGGATGGCACCTTTGTTTTTAGAGTTGAGTATACAAGTGCATCGCAGAACATCTCTGTATTTAAGAGCCTCTGACTTTGGTACAAGACAGACTTAGGTTCCAATCCCTGTTCTATCCCTGGTTTTCTTTAGGGCCATCATTTATACTGTTAAACCTCATGTTTCTCATCCCTCAAGTGGAGATAACTCCTTCCCTATCTTGGAATGACTGGGACACAGTGAGTGCCTAGTTAATCATCCCAGCCATCTCTTATCGTCCTCTTTCCTTTTATGAATACCTCAGGCATCCAGCGCGTGTACAGATGGCCAGGTATGCTCCTAGCTCTGCCAGTAATGCTGGCAGGACCCACAGACTGTCATTCATGGACTGGTGCTCAGTGTCTTCAACACACAGGAGATGGAGTAGGCGAAATGCACCCAAAGAGAAGCAGCTGTAAAGTCACGGTGGCCGCGTGTGGTTGCAGGAGGCGGGGTGGTGGGAGGAAGAGAGTCCAGGAATCTTGGCCCCCAGCCAAGGTGTCGACTGCACTGGACTAGCAGGGTTGGCTAGTTTTATTGTAGAATAAATTGTTGCTCTATAATGTAAATGAAAAATTAACTTATGTAACCAATCAAAGAAATCCCTGATTCTTTGTGCAAACATTCCACTCAGATAAGTTGAAGATTTATGTATTTTCTTTCAAAAGACCTTTTTCTGCACTAGACAGGGTGGGGAAAAAGAGTGCATGCTGAAGAGGGACGGGTGGTGAGGTAGAGGAATTTCCCTGATGGAAAGGCCACAGATGAAAATGTGTATTTGACAGATGTAGTGCTGGGTTCATGTAACTTTAAGGTAAAATGTAAGGTTTCAGGTAGACCGTTGAGAAGGTGACATTAAATATGCCCTTTTCCTTCTTAAAGAAAAGATCATTATCATCCTGTGCACATTATTTATTTATTTAGGTCAGTGTGAGGATGGAAGGAAGAGGAAGGAAAATGAGGGTTCAATTCAGTTCAGTCACTCAGTCGTGTCCGATTCTTCGCAACCCCATGAATCGCAGCACGCCAGGCCTCCCTGTCCATCACCAACTCCCGGAGTTCACTCAAACTCATATCCATCAAGTCGGTGATGCCATCCAGCCACCTCATACTCTGTCATCCCCTTCTCCTCCTGCCCCCAATCCCTCCCAACATCAAGGTCTTTTCTAATGAGTCAACTCTTCGCATGAGGTGGCCAAAGTATTGGAGTTTCAGCTTTAGCATCAGTCCTTCCAATGAACATCCAGGACTAATCTCCTTTAGGATGGACTGGTTGGATCTCCTTGCAGTCCAAGGGACTCTCAAGAGTATTCTCCAACACCACAGTTCAAAAGCATAAATTTTTCGGCACTCAGCTTTCTTCACAGTCCAACTCTCACATCCATACATGACCACAGGAAAAACCATAGCCTTGACTAGACGGACCTTAGTTGGCACAGTAATGTCTCTGCTTTTGAATATGCTATCTAGGTTGGTCATAAGTTTCCTTCCAAGGAGTAAGCGTCTTTTAATTTCATGGCTGCAGTCACCATCTGCAGTGATTTTGGAGCCCCCAAAAATAAAGTCAGCTGCTGTTTCCACTGTTTCCCATCTATTTCTCATGAAGTGATGGGACCAGATGCCATGATCTTCGTTTTCTGAATGTTGAGCTTTAAGCCAACTTTTTCACTCTCCTTTTTCACTTTCATCAAGAGGCTTTTTAGTTTCTCTTCACTTTCTGCCATAAGGGTGGTGTCATCTGCATATCTGAGGTTGTTGATATTTCTCCCAGCAATCTTGATTCCAGCTTGTGCTTCTTCCAGCCCAGCGTTTCTCATGATGTACTCTGCATATAAGTTAAATAAGCAAGGTGAAAATATACAGCCTTGACGCACTCCTAGGAGGCTCCAAATAAGACCTCTGATCCATTAGGCTACAGACAGAAAAGAAAAAAGAGGATTGGAAGTCATATCTGGCATGCTGAGCTTCCCAAAGAACCAGTTAGCTGATCTGAGCAAAATAATGTATGTGCAGGGCTTTTTTTCCATTGTCTTTCACTCATAGTGAAAGGCTCCAACATCACTGCAGATGGTGATTGCAGTCATGAAATTAAAAGACGCTTACTCCTTGGAAGGAAACTTATGACCAACCTAGATAGCATATTCAAAAGCAGAGACATTACTTTGCCAACTAAGGTCTGTCTAGTCAAGGCTATGGTTTTTCCAGTGGTCATGTATGGATGTGAGAGTTGGACTGTGAAGAAAGCTGAGTGCCGAAACATTTATGCTGTTGAACTGTGGTGTTGGTGGGTATGAGGTGGGTAGTGAGAGGCTAATGCCATGGAGAATTAGCCATTTTGATTTAGGGAGATGTCCAAGCAAAACAAAACAGTATCTTTTCCCTGCTCAGCTAGTCCCGAAGGCATGATTGAGACTGCTGACTTGTAGGCTGTTTTATACTACTTTCCCAGGCAATACTGCTGGCTTTGTTGGCACAGCCATCCTGGGAGGCAGGGAATGGAGGAATGGTTTCTATAGTTGAACACAAGTGGATTCTCTGAGCAGGTCCTGCTGCTGCTGCTGCTAAGTCGCTTCAGTTGTGTCCGACTCTGTGCGACCCCATAGACGGCCACTAGGAGCCCCACTAGGCTCCTCTGTCCCTGGGATTCTCCAGGCAAGAATACTGGAGTGGGTTGCAATTTCTTAGTCTGGCTCAAGTTATAATTACAAAGTCAAATCTAGGACAGGAGCCCCATCCCAGAATCCTAAACTAGGCTTCTTACCGTTGTGGTACTAAAGCCTTAGAAATAACTGAGATGTTAGGGCATCTCTGTAAGATAAAGCACTGAAAGCCTGTGGGGGTTAAAATATACACACACCCACATATGTAATGTACATATGCATGTATGTATATGAATGCACATTTATTGTCAATCTAAGTAAATAAAGGACTCCCCAATGGCTCAGCAAGTAAAGAATCCACCTGCAGCACAGGAGATGCAGGAGACCTGGGTTCCATCCCTGGGTCAGGAAGATCCCATGGAGAAGGAAATGGCAACTCACTCCAGAATTCTTGCTTGGAGAATCCCATGGACAGAGGAGTCTGACAGGCTACAGTCCATGGGGTCTCAACAGTTGGACAGGACTGAGCGTGCACACAGGAAGTAAATAAAGGAGAAAATAACCAGGATAATAAATGTGAACTGTCTCTGCCCTGGTGTTTAGGAGAGAATCCGTGGGGACTGTGGAAAACTAGAGACTGTCCCAGGGAGGAGGGCTGCCTGTTCAACTCTAGCTGATCTCTGCTTCTTGGGGACTTGAGCTCAAGGTGGCCAGATCTTCAGAGTCCTTTTTTGGTTTTACTTTTTTTTTTTTTTTTTTTAAGAGAAGCTATTGTTCAGATTTTGGGTTGGCAAACCACAACCTGCAGATGAAATTCAGCCCAGCACCTGTTTCCATAAAGTTTTATTGGGAGATAGCCAAACCCTTCTGCTTGCAGGGTATTAGCTTAATGGCTGCAGCAGCAGAGTTGAATAACTGTAGAGTCAGGGACGATAGGGTTGTCAGAACCTCCCATACCTTCTACTTGGCCCCTTATAGACAGAGTTTTCTGACCTCTGGTGTAGACTTAATTAAACCCTCATGTGGGCCAATTGCCATGTCCATACATCTAGCCTGCCATCTTGGACCCTCAGAGGCCTCTCTTACCCTTGCTCACTCCTTCTTCTTTTTGTGAGAGTTGGGTTATAAAGAAAGCTGAGCGCTGAAGAATTGACGCCTTTGAACTGTGGTGTTGGAGAAGACTCTTGAGAGTCCCTTAGACTGCAAGGAGATCCAACCAGTCCATCCTAAAGGAAATCAGTCCTAAATATTCATTGGAAGGACTAATACCGAAGCTGAAACTCCAATACTTTGGCCACCTGATGCGAAGAACTGACTCATCTGAAAAGACCCTGATGCTGAGAAAGATTGAAGGCAGGAGGAGAAGGGGACAACAGAGGATGAGATGGTTGGATGGCATTACTGACTTAATGGACATGAGTTTGAGTAAATTCTGGGAGTTGGTGATGGACAGGGAAGCCTGGCATGCTGCAGTCCATGGGGTCGCAAAGAGTTGGACAGGACTGAGCAACTGAACTGAACTGAGCAGTTCCTAGCGATCACTTAGACCCCTGGATCTCATACTTACAGCCCACTTTCAGACTCCTTTGGAGGAGTCTGAAACACTGGGATGAACAGGCTCCATGTTCAGATTCAGCAGGTCTGGGTAGGGACTGACACTCTTCCTGGTCCATGAGTTCCCTGGGGAAGCTGGTACTGCTAGCCTGAGGTCACACTTTGAGAAGTGTGTCACACTTTGAGAAGGCCCAGTACTCCTGGTCTTCAAGCAGGAGATGGAGTTGACCAAGAAAGATGAATAAAGTCTCTAGAACCCCTAAGAAAGACTGAGCATCTGCATGGCCCAGAAAGGGGTGGAATGAGTTCTCTGGAGTCTCAGAGTTTTGGAGTTGCTCTGTTTGCTCAATTAGAAGAGCATCCCTTGGAATTCCTCCGGACTCAGCTCCCTTAGCCTGAAAAGAGGCTCTAATTGTATGAAAAGTGTTCAGTACAGGGAGACCTGGTTTGATTGCACTTTGTTGGGCTTAGCAGATACTGTGTTTCTTACAAAGTGAAGGTTTGTGGGTACCCTGCCTTGCGCAAGTCTGTCATTTTTCCAACAGCATTTGCTCATTTCAGGTCTCTGTGTGTCACATTTTGGCAGTTCTCGCAATATTTCAGGCTTTTTCATTGTTATTACATCTGTTATGGTGATCTGTGATCAGTGATCTTTGATGTTACTGTAAAGGTTAGGATTCACTAAAGACCCGGATAATGGGTAGCATTTTTTGCAATAAATATTTTGAAGGTATATGCATTTTTTTAGACATACCATTGCATACTTAGTAGACTACAGTGTAGTGTGAACATAACTGTGCATTGAGAGACCAAAAAACTCATGTGACTTGCTTTGTTAGGATATCCACTCTATTGCAGTAGTCTGGAATGGAGCCTGCAGCAGTGTCATGAAGAGAGGCTGTAGCTCACTAATCCAGTGTTCATGACATTTGTGAGAAGCACAGGAACTTGTCCATTAGTCCTGGAGTACCTTGTTTCTCCAGCCGCTCCCCTTGACCTGTCACTTTCTTAGTGGTATAATTGCATGCTCCCATACCTGGCCACACCCAGGGCCCATTATATTTAGATCACCCCAAACCTAGGATGCATAGAATGAGAAGAGTTAGATGAAGGCTGGCAGTTACTAGTGATTTTGATTTCAATAAGCTTCAGTTTCTTTACCTGTGGTAAAGGAATCTTGATATAACTTTGAAGGGTTGTCAGGAGGGTTCAGTGAGATGATGTGTGTGTGTGTAGTAAGTGTTACCTATAAATCTGGCTTATAGTCCCTCCACTAATGCTGAGCGCCATCACCTTGGATATCCCAAAG
This sequence comes from Bos grunniens, assembly GCF_055505025.1. Classification (NCBI taxonomy): domain Eukaryota; kingdom Metazoa; phylum Chordata; class Mammalia; order Artiodactyla; family Bovidae; genus Bos; species Bos grunniens. The sequence goes on from NC_141186.1 coordinate 37,577,464, forward strand.
GACTTCTGACCTCTGGAGTGTCTGTGGGTACCACCTGGTACCTTTGATTCGGCTTTGTCAGAGCATCCCTCCAAGAGGGATCCCCGTTTTCTCGGGGCAGCTGTCTCCGTCTAATCACTGACCATGACCTTCTTTCATTCTTCATGTTTCTGATTGCCAGTAATAAAGCTCTCCTCCTTGCCACTAGCTGAACCCCTCTTCTCTGCTTCTTTCTGCATGGGCTCCTAGCAGCCCTTCCTTCCACAACTGCCCCAGCTGTGAAGAGCTAAGCACCAAAGACTCTGCCAGCCTCGGCCCCAGCAGGGCTCCACGCATGCCATTTAAGGGAAGAGGAATGTGGCTCCTGCCAGATGAGTCAGGGGCTGCTACCGCAGAGCAGGGGTGCTAAATAATTCACCACAGCAGCCTGCTCTGACATCCATCTGGGCCTGTCCCCTTGTGACCCTGGAGACGCACCAGCAGGGTTCCTGCTTACAATGGTGTCCCGGAGAGCAGGCAGAATAAACAAAGCAGCAGGCAAACTGCCCTGGCCGTCAGTGGCTCTGCGGGCCTCAGAGTCAGGGAAGAAGGCAGGCAGGGTTGGGGGAGTGCTGATCTGAGGGTGCTGACGGCCACTCCAGTCAGAGGGCTTGGGATGGTGCCTCACTGTCCTGACTCTAGTACGTTTGCACTCAGACTCCGTTAATGTTTTTTAAGAACCTGCTCTGTGCTTGGTAATTTTGCCTGTATTATCTCGTGTAATCCAGAAAGTTCCTTGAGGCAGCAACTATCAGATGAAGCTCATGAGAAAAAGCTAGTAATAAGGTGCAGAGTCAGGGTTTGACCTTGGACATACCCCACCTATCACTCAGAGGTTCCTGGCCATCAGGGACATTTCTCTCTCCCCCAGACAGTGATTCTCCCGGAGTTCAGACTCCCACATGTTAGGCCAAACATTACCCATTTCTCTGAAGTGACTCAGGTTATGGTGGATAAGTAAACTTCTACCATTGCTCGTTTTGGCTGGAAATTCGAGTTCAGGTGTATTTTGTGTGTTTGTTTTTGTAGTTTGAACTTAGTGTTGGCTTGGTCCTCTGCTGGCTAGGAGATGGTGTTCACGGTTGAGGGCCTTGTCCTATGAACTTCCTCTCTAAGAGAATGTGAGGGTCTTCAGGCAAGGTTCCCAGGTTCTCCTCCAGGGCCTCATTGAGCCTGGAGAATAGTGGAGGAATGGGAGCACAGGCCTGGAGGAGTAGAATGATGAATTGGAACAGAACCAGATGCTGGTGAGGCTTTTTCTCACCTCAGCATGTCAGGAAGACTTGGTTCTGCAACTCTAAGAAGGTAATTTTGCATAATACATCACACGAAAAACCTACCTTCCTAGCCACTCTCATTAAATGCACAGTTCACCTCAGTGTGATAGCTGGGCAGGTCTCCGATTTCTGTTTTACAGTTGATAATATTAGTACCTAACACTTACCGAGTGTTCCTGGTGTGTCTGAAGCAGTGCAGAATGCCTTGCAAAGATTGTTTGAACTCCTATAACAAGAAAAGAGATTACAATCAGTTCTCACCATTTATTCACATTTTTCCAAGAAGGCTTCTAAAGAACCGAGAGTTTAAGTAATTTCCCAGTGGCGTATAGACCACAAGAGCCAGAGCCCAGAATCAAACACAGACTTCCTGATTCCATTTCCAGGACTAGTCCCATTATAGTTGGACTTTCTTTCAAACCAAGATAAATTAGATGCCCTTTATAGCGAGCTATTTATAGATGTTAAAGAATACTTAAGATGAAAAGGAGCAAGGGTGGAATCCAGCACAGAGGGTTGAGGGATATGCATGCCACATCTACAGTTCTCAGCCTTTCATCTCCATCAATCATCTGCCTGACAACAGTCACAGGTGTGACAGTCTCCCAGGGCTGTGATCAGCTTCTGAGGAAACTACAAAAAAAAAAAAAATGTTATATGGAAATATAAGACTGTGGTTATCCATAATTGTCACAACCATGAATGAATCATCAGCTGTGGCAATTTACAGTCGGCCATGTCATGGCTCAGTGGTAAAGAATCCACCTGCCAATGCAGGAGATGTGGGTTTGACCCCTGGTGGGGGAAAATTCCCTGGAGGAGGACATGGCAATCCACTCCAGTGTTCTTACTTGGGAAATCCCATGACATAGCAGCCTGGCAGGCTATAGCCCATGGGATTGTAAAGAGTTGGACATGGCTGAATGACTGAACAACAGCATGACATGCATAAGACAGGCTGCTGGTCATAGGTATTCCATTCATTCAACCTGTATTTACTGAGGGCCTACTATGTGTCAGGCACTGTTCCAGACTCTGCTGTTAGGGCACTGAGCAAAAATGACAAAACTCTGTCTCCACCCCGCACCCCACCCCGCCCCGCCCCTGCAGCATGGAGCTTACATTCTAGGGCTTGGTAGGGAATCAGACCATATAGCAATATACACAAGTAAAATGTGTAGTGATTTCAAGTGTTAAGTGCTGGAAATTAACTTCAGAATGGCAGTGTGAGGAGTATGGCAGACCCTTTAAATTGATCAAAGAAATGGTTGTTTGCCGTAAATTATTTGTTTTTTAAAAAACACAGAAAAACAAGCATTTATGCCTCAGGGTATTGCTGAAGACAATAGAACAATCAGAGAGCAATTAGCGGAGACTAATAGCTGGGTGTGATACCAATAAATACAGACCAGAGGCAGGTGCTCAGGGAGACTGTGCTCATGCCCTCTGAGGAGCAACATCAGAGGCTGTACACTGCAGGGAAACATACTTCACTCAACTTGACTAGCCAGTCACTAGACAAATAAGCAAATAGCAACAAGGTCCTGGAAAAAGGGAGAGGGAGTTAGTGTTCAGAGTTGCTCCAGTGTATTATCTAAAATGTTCAGCTCTCAAAAACATATCATGAGTCATCCATAGAAACATAAAGTGTGATCCATAGACAGGAGAAAAAGAAGGCAAAAGAAACTGTCTGTGAGGGGATATAAATGCCAGATTTACCAAAGACTTCAAAGCAGCTATTAAAATATGTTCAAAGAACTATAAGAAACTATATCTAAAGAATTAAAGGCAAGCATGGTTACAGTGTCTCAGCAAATAGAGAATATCAGTAAAGAGGAGTTTTAAAAGAATTATTTTAAAATGGAAATTTTAAAGAGTATAATAACAGAAATGAAAAATTCACTAGCAGATTTAATGTGGAGAGAGAATCTGCAAACTTGAAGATGAATCAGTAAAAAGATTATTCTGTCTGTAGGGTAGGGAGAAAAGAAGAAAAGAATGAGGGGGAAAAAGCAGAATCTTTGAGAAATGCGACATACCCTTTAAGTATACTGACATATGCATAATGGAACCAGTAAAGGAGGGAACGGAGAAACAATTATTTCAAGAAATAATAGTGGAAAACTTCCCAAATCTGATGCAAAAATATTAGTCCATACATCCAGGAAGCTAATGCACTCCAAGTAAATAAATCAAAAGACAGCCTCACTGATACCATCTTAGTAAAAATATTGAAAAGTGAAAAGAAAATCTTGAAAGCAATAGGGAAAAAACAGCCAGTCACATTCAGGGGAACCCCAGTAGGATTAACAGCTTATTTTGCAATCTTGACAAAGACACTAGTAATAGTTCCTGAAAAGGTTAAACAGAATTACCTACCACATGACCCAGCAACTCTGTTCCTAAATACATACCCAAGAAAAATGAAAACATAATCGCAAAAACTTGGACACAAATGTTCATGATCGCATTATTGATATTCATCAGTATCATAGAAACATCCCAGTGTCCATCAGTTGATGAATGGATGAATAAAATGTATGTTCATACAATGGAATATTATTCATTCATAGAAAAGGAAGGCGGCTCTGGTCTAAGCTGCAACATGGATGAACCTTGAAAATATCACACTAAATGAAAGAAGCCAGTTACGAAAGGTCACATATGATTCCATTTATATGAAATGTTCGGAATAGTTAAATTTCTAGAGACAGAGGTAGATTAGTGTTTGCCTTGGCCTAGGACCGTGGGGGCACATGGGGAGTGATGCTACTTGCCAAGAGGTTTCTTTCATGGTTGGGAAAATCTAGAATTGTATTCTGATAAGGGTTGCACAGCTCTGTGAATATACTAAAACTTACTGAACTGTGTACTTTAAATGAGTGAACTCTGTGGTTTATAAATTATCTCAATTTAAAAATTGCTTATAAGATTGCTAGGTGCTGTGGAGAAACATAAAGCAAGGAAAAGGTTTGGTAGTATTAGGAAGGTGGGAGGGGGGACAGTCACCGGCAGAATAGGGAGCCCTCACTGAGGTGACATTTTTAAGACTTGAAAAGACAAGAGATGGGCCAGGGTACCATCTGCAAGAAGAATATTTCAGGCAGAGGGAAGAGCAAGTGCGAAGACCGCTAGGCAGGCATATGCCTGGTATGTTTGGGCACTGGTGTTTGAATGACAGCAGGGCGGAGAGTAGCCAGAGGAGGTGTCAGAGAAATCACGGGGCAGAGATCTCAGGGGCCTCATTCTGAGAAGAGCGGCGTTGATGGGTTTTGAGTGGAAGTGTAACATGCTCTCATGTGTGTTTTCAGAGAAACACTGTGGTCACGGTTTTGTGCATAGACTGAAGGGGCAAAAGTAGAGGGGAGAGTTGATGGTGGCTCGCATCTCCATCCAGGAGAAAGGTGGTAGTGGCTTGGAGCAGGGTGAGAAGAGTGGAAGTGGTGGAATGATGTTACATTCTGCCTATGTTTTGAAGGTCGAGCCATCAGGACTAGTCAAAGGTTATAATATATTGAGTATCAGGGGTCAGATAGTAAATATGTCAGGCTTTGCTGGCCAGTCTCTGTTGCAACTACTAAGTTCTGTGGAAGCATGAATGTAGCTGTAGATGATAAATAAATAAATGGGTAACATTATGTTCCAATCGAATGCTGTTTGCAAAAACATGAAACATCCACTTGGCTAGTGGGATGTGGTTTGCCAACTCCTGGGTGAGGTGTCAAGGGCAAGAGGAAGAACAGAGTGAAGGGTGACTTGAAGGTGTTTTCTTTTTAACCAGGAAAGATGCAGTTGCCATTCACTGAGATAGTGAATACTGCAGATGGGCAGATTTGCTGGTGGGGGAGGAGGGTGGTATTAAGAGCCGATATCTGGACTTGTTAAATGTGAGAAGCCTTTTAGACATCCAAGTGTAGATGTGACCTTGGCAGGTGGATCCATAATCCTTGTATTCGTGGAATAAGCATGGCCTGAAGTTGGCCATGGAGGTGGTGTTTAAGATCCTGGAGCAGATGAAAGAAGTGAATGTAGATAGAAAAGAGAAGAGGTCTCAGGACTGAGCCCTGAGGTAATCCAGTGTTCAGCTGTCAGGGAGGTGAAGAAGAACAGCCAGAAGGTAGGAGTAAAACCGAGAGACTGTGACATCCTAGAGGCTAAACTAAGCAAGTCAGAGAGATTCACTCCATCTTTTCCTTTCCCACTCACAAAATCGTGTTGGAATGCACATGAGCAGAGAGATGTTCTTACAGGAATAATCCAAAATCCCTCTAATTTCTAGAGGAGAAAAATCATTGTCAAACTTTATATTCATTCGGCAAATATGCATTAGCTATCAGGCCACTGGCCACTCTACTGGGTGCTCAGAATAAAATGGTGGGCCAGAAAAGGCAGGTCCCTGCTCTCAGCGATGTACAGTCTAGTTAGAGAGAGACACTAATGAAGTTATCATTAACATTGAACGTGGATGGACCAGAACTACATCCACAGTTGTAGAATCTATGTAACAGGACACGGGTTCTAACGGAAAGGACACACATCTAAGACAGCAGTACTGTGAGTTTTGTACAGAGGAATTCATCTAATCTGGATGACCAGGGAACCGTCTACATTTTTTGTCTGTTTTTAATAGTAAGTTAATCCCAACATATTGCACCCTTATTGGGACACAGCTGCTTTTTGAAAGGTTGGCTGAGAACCTTTGAATTAGAGGAAGAAATACGAACTTGATCATCAGACCCAGGACCAAGTCTTAGTTGTGGGTCCTTGTGTCATCCTTTTATCCCTTTTGAACCTCAGTGTCCTCATCTGTACAACAGAGGATAATCAGAGCTCTGATCTGGGATCAAATGAGAGACTGTGCGAAACGCCTGAGTTATAAATCCTTCCCAGTGCTTGCAAAAATCAGTATGTCAGTTTACACATCTGTGACCCTCTGTGTCCAGGATAATTTTCTCGACAGATCTCTGTTGCCAGTTTGGTATTTTATGAGGCAGAGTCATTTTTCAGTCTTTTCCAGGGCATCCTCCATTTTCCCAGCATTCTCTCCCAAAAGAAGGATACAGGAGCTTGAGTGCCTGCATTTAGAAAGTGCTGGAAAAGTGAAGCACCCTTGTGCAATTCTTGGCTGTTCTCCTGGCCCTTTACATAGAGAAAATTCAATTTCTTATTCTGCTGTTAAGTGAAAATTAGTAGTTACAAAAAGCTGCTGTAATAAGTGCAGCTTTCTTTATCTAAAACAAAAGTAATGAAGTAATGTTTGCTAGCACACACTGTCACTTTAACAGTATTTTCATGGAAATGTGTGATGGTAAGCATGTTTAAATCATTGACGCAGTTTTTAATCTTTTGGGGGAAGGGAGCAGTCTTTCATTTTGATTTGCCCACACTTGCTTGTCCATATTTCTCCTTTTAATTAATGTAATTAAAAGAGGATAAAAGGCTATGTTGAAATTTTGTGCATTAGATTATTGGGATCAAGAATAATTAAAATGTATGAAATGTGGCTGGTTCCTGTGTGGTGGAAAAAAAAAAAAGGAAAAGGAAGGCCTCTTTCTTTTTTGGATTTAAAGTGTGTCAGGTTATTTTTCACAAGATGCAGAATGTGTCTATGGTCTGAGACGCATTTATGATGATGGAACCTGGTATAAATGGGTGAGAAAAAAGGGGTGCTATCGAGGGGAGTAATTCTTACCTTTATCATGAACAATTTTATCATTTACGGCTGCATTTCTTATTCTTGCTCCCTTCTGTGAAAACCCAGTGGGAAATAATAGTATATCCTGTTATATTGTTAGATGTGAAGTGCTTTACAAAGCCCTTCATACAAAGTAACTCATCTGTCTCCATTCTATAGATGGAGAAACTGAAACTTAGAAAAGGTGATTGGTTGTTAATTACCAAGGTCATGCAGCTAGGAGGTAATAGAGTTGGATTTAGATTCAGGTCTTTTTGTTGGGCTCTTTCAAGGACAATGCCCACCGCCTGTTGGAGGAGGCAGCTTACTATAAGTCTGAATTGGAAAAGTAGTTAGAATCTCTTGAGAAGAATCTGTTTCAGGTATTTCTATTTTATGAAGGCAGTTCCACCTTTGGGTGTCTTGTTTGCATTTACCTGCAGTAGAGAAACTCAAGTTGCTTTTTTATTTTCTGTATGCTTACATGGGTTATATGTTGTTGCTTGGAAGTTAATTAAAATCTAAAATATTTTGTTTTCTCCCTGTTGGGGCAAAACAGATGCAGTTTTGATCTCTAGTATTCATTTAGGACTATTAACAGTTCTTCACTGTTAAACATACTTTTAATAAGACATCGTGGGTTTAGGAGATTGTGTTATTTTTTTTTTTTAATGAATTTACATGGCAAAAATAAAATTTGACAGCTGTGGTAGGCATTGGTAGGACTCCTCATAATCTGTTCTTTTCCTCTTTTTTTCGGGTATACAAGTCCCAGTCCCTTTGCAGTTGGGTGAGGTCATGGAACTTGTTTGACCAATAGAACTGATGTAATTCACCTCCAAGCTGAGGCACCTAAGAGCATCTCCAATTGTCTCTTCTTCTTTTGCTGCAACCTAGAAATTATGTGTTGAGATCACAGATACACAGGAAAGAAGCAGACTGGATCCCCAAGTCGCTGCTTGGAATGGAGGTGCCTGGAGAGGCTCTGGGCCTCCAACCAACTTTGAGTGAAAAATCAATTTTCTTTGTGTTAAATAACTGAGATCTATGATTGTTACTGCATAATAGCCTAGCCTATCCCAACTAATGTAACAATTTTTGGTCAACCTCCTCTTCTTCATTTTGAAAATTTTACTGGATTTTGAAATCTAAATGTCAGAGAACCAATCTTGAGTAGATTATTTAAAGCTATGTAAAACAATCTCTCTCTCTTTATATATAGTGTATATATACACTATACACATACATACTATAAAGTTTTAAAAAAGTCTTTAAAAATATATAATAAAATATGTATTATATACTTAAAATTTATAATATAAATAAGTTTTCTATACAAAATTATATAACTTGTAAGTTTTAAAGAATAATAAAATACATATTATATACTTAAAGTTTATACTACAAATAAGCTTTATATATGAAGTTATATAAATTACAAGTTATAGTAAGTTTTAAATAATACATTCTTTTAAAATATATAATATATTTATGGTATGTGTATAAATATCAACTATGCATACATACCATTTTTAATAAAATTAAATGAATTTAAGACCATTATTAGATAAGTGTTTTGAAACTTGGTAATATCCCTTATAGTAGTTAAGATTTCACAATTTCACGGCCAGAGGTATTAGTGTAAACTAACCAGGTCCGGGGCTGTCTTGATCTCTGTAAAGTGCTCCTAAGAGCAAAAACACTGCCGTTGTTCTGAGTAACCCAGGCCAGTTCATATCATCTTCAGATTCAAGCATCTTCCTTAGATCCAAGTGAAATCCCTCTTTAGTTCATTGAAAATCCATTCCTCCTTATTTTACATCTATGGAGATGGAGATAAAAAATTGTTCATTATGACTGTCCTCATTAAAGCCCTTCATCTCAGAGGCCACAGCCCTTGTCATCACTTACCCTTCTCTTCTGCGAGATAACCAGCCATGATTCGATTACCCTTTCCCCATAATCCTCTAACAAGATTTTGACTAATGCTGGTGGAATGGAAAGATGATTTGATTTTTCTCGCATGTGTGAAGCGGTCTCTTTTCATAACCTGCCAGTGTCCTGTTGGTGCTTCTGCAGGGGAGTTTTCTTCTGCTCTGTGCGAGCACTTTTCCCTTAGGTCTGTACCCTTGCCCCATCTGCAACACCCTCTCTACCAGCTAAAATTTGACCATGACACTTTTAGCACTCTGTTCATTTAGGACTTCTGGATTTTGTGTCATGCTTATTAGTAAGACCTTTCCCCTATAACCTTGGTTTTTCACACCCCCCCCCGCCCGCCACCTCAATTTTTTTTTTTTTTTGACCTTCATGATTCAGATCACATTCTTCTTGATTCCTGATGACTTCAGCCTCAATCAACCTTGGCTTCTTTGTCTCTCTTCTTGTATACTATATGCAATTATGGTCATTTGTGTAAAAATAATACTGTGCTATCTCAGTAGAAGGTGTTGAAGGTCTCATATGTGTTGCCAGTTCTCCCCTCCTCCACCCCCAAGAAGTTCTCTGTCATGAACCTGCGATTTCACTTTGTTGTGTCAAAACAGGATGAGCTTCATCCCTATTTACCAGGCCTCTAAATTTCCAAAATAGTTGTTGCCTCACCGTGTCCAATTCCTAATGGCATATTTTCCAAAAATCCAGAATAGGATAATATTGTCCAGGATGAAAATAATTGTCACAAGGAATTATTGATCCCTGTTTTGTGATTTCAGCCATCTTATGCAAGGGTAATGCACAGCCCTCCAGCTCCCCACCTCTGAGCTGCACTCACAGAGCACACCCTGTCAAAGGGACATTAGCCACGTAATTTTGCACCACCACCCTCTCCTGACTGCAATTAGACCTTCAGGAACTCTGCAGTCGCCTATCATAACATGCATCACACTCTAATTGCTTGCTTAATTGTCTTCCCCTCTGACTTCTTGGCTTTTTAAAGGCAGAGCCCATGTCTTTCTTGGTCACCATGATGTCCCTAAGGCCTAGCACACAGACTGACAAACAGGAGCTCATTTAATAAGTGGATGGTTCCATGAATGAATGGATGAAGAACCCAATGCTTGCCAGAAACACAGCTGTCTCTCTGTGTTGTGTAGAGTCAGAGGAAGGAGACCTGTGGGGCTTCTTGGTCATTTCCCCTGCTTTCTTTCCAGTTTCATAGCAATTGAAAAGTATCTGTGTTGCTTCATGGAGGAAGACTGTGTCAGCAGCTCACTTAGGTGAAACTTTTGAGTGGTGCCCTAGGAATGGGGAAGATTTGGCTGTTTTCTGTTTACCCACTTTCTCCTGCCTTTTGAAGTTTGGTCATTAACAAGTAGTGCCAAAATGAATAGTAACTGAAGGGCCATCACTTCCACGACCAACAGCTAACATTTATTGAATGTTTGCTGGGTGCTAGGTCCAGTGCTAAGGACTTCACACTGAGGATTATTTGCTCCTCAAAACAGTTCTGCAAGCATAAGCTCCTCTTGTTTTAGATAAGAATATAAGGTCCCCAATCAGACAGCGAATGTTAGAGCCAAGGTCTGACCACAGGCACTCCATTCCAGACCCCTTGTCACACCCTCCCCTCTTATGAAATGGATGGTCACATGCCAGATTTATTCCAGGTGAAGATCAATCACTTTCACACTTGCTGCTCTGCATTCCTCTTCATTGCTTCCCTGTCCATCACTTATGATTTGCTTCTCGTGATTCTCCTATGATCTTGACAATAATAAGTACATCAAAGAGGCTCATCTTCAGATGAAGAAACTGGGGCACAGAAAGCTGAAGCTACTTGCCCATGATCAACACCGGAGTAGGGTGTCACTGCTTCCACTTGGCCATTGGTGGCCCCAAGCTGGTCTGTTTGATCATCTCAAAGGATATTGAGAAGCAAATGCTTCCCCACGTCCTCTGAGTTCTGTGTGATGGAGACCTGAAGCAGAGTCTGACTCATTGGCTTGTATTCAGTTTCTATTAGTAAAAAGTTTTTCCAGGTCCCACAATTTTCACCATGAAAGGTTTTCTGTGAAGCAGAGAGAAGCAATTTGAAATAAGTTATTAAGCATTATTAATACAATTATGTATAACAAAAGACACAATTTAACTTCCTCATATCCGACAAAGAGATTCATTTGAAGCTTCAGGAACTCCAGCTGGAAGGGCAGAGCTCATGGGGGTGGGTTCTCCAGGCAGGGGCATGGAGAGTGTGGGCAAGGAGCTGTGCTGGCTGCTTTGTCCACAGGGACGCTTCTGCATGATGGAATACACCTCTCCCTAGCTCCTCCCTCACCTCCACCTGAGAACCCCACAGTGCATCCCATTGCAGGCACAGAGTCCAGCTTACTGCCTAGACAGCACTGAAAGAACAATTGATTTTAAACAATAAAAGAGGACTAGGGATACTCGGAGAAGAGATACAATGGCCAGCCCAGTGGAAGGAAAAGCTTAGTGCTTTTTTTTTTTTTTTTAACTTTACCCAAAATATCAGAAATAACTGTTACTTACTGTTGTGCTTGGTCACTCAGTCATGTCCATCTCCTTGCAACCCCATGAACTAGAACCTGCCAGGCTTCTCTGTCCATGGGGTTTTTCAGGCAAGAATACTGAAGTGAGTTGCCATTTCCTTCTCCATATTTAGACTTCCCTGGTCACTCAGCTGTTAAAGAATCCACCTGCAATGCAGGAGACCCTGGTTAGATTCCTGGGTTGGGAAATCCCCTGGAGAAGGGAACAGCTACCCACTCATGTAGTCTTGCCTGGAGAATTCCATGGACAAAGGAGCCTGGCAGGCTACAGTCCATGGGGTCACAAAGAGTCGGACACGACTGAGAGACTTTCACTTTACTTCTCCATATTTACCGTTGCTGGTAATTGTGTTAGTCCTTGCCACATTTCCACCCAGTATTTTTACTTTATTGAATTAGAGCAAACATGTACCTATACCCATACATACACTATTCACATACATACTATAAAGTTTTAAAAAACGTATTCATGGCACAGAGTAGGTACTCAGAAAATATTTATTGAATAAAAGGATGGTACAGATGAAGAAACTGTAGACCCTAAGTGTGGAAGCAAAGTCTAGCAGGAAGCAAAGTCAGGATTTAAACCCAGGGCTATCCAGTACTATAAAATTCTTTCTTCCTGACTGTTTGGATAGGCCTCTTTGTTGGTACAAAAAGATGGAGATTGAAGACCCAAAGGTCTTTAACAGAGCTGTAGACTAAAGTCCAGGAAATGTGTATTCTGGCCCATCCTTGCTGGAATCCCTCTGTGGCCCTGGAAAAGCTGCTTCTCCATCCAGAACCTCACTTTCCTAGTGTGAAAAGTGGAGAGATGAAAGTTGTGCTTTCTGAGGTTCCAGTGGCCCTCAGAAGCGTCTGGGAAGCTTTCTGGTTTGTCATCTCTCATACTTACTTGGCGCTGGGGTCAGGCTTGACAGAGTGGCCAGTCCAACAGCCAGGCACTTGAGGAAAGCAGTCATTTGTGTTTTATCTCAAGGTGCACAAACATTCAAGGATGACATAGCCCCAAGCCAGAAAATTCTCTGAAATGAAAGTTGGAGAGAGAAGAGAAAGAAAAAGAAAGTAGAGACAATTGGGGTTGGGGGAGAGCTCTGATTGCACCCTGCGTTGATGCAGCACATAATCTGAAACAGGCGCTCAGGTTCATAACTGTGCCCAGATCTGGTCCCTGGCACATAAGAGCACAGCCTTTAAAAAACAACAAAAAAAAAAGGTGTGCATCTTTAAAGCCTCTCTTCTCCTATGTGATATTTTTGTACCCCTTTGGAGGTTGTGTTGCTGGGGCGTTTGCATCCAGCAAAGGCTTTCTTCGTCCTTCCTGGCTTGGGGATTATTGATTTGGAAGGCGAGGCTAATTTACATGTAAATAAATCTCAGCGCTGGGCAGAGGGGACGGGACATCCAGATGCCGTGACTGACTTGCTGACGTCACGGCTTCATTAGCATGCGGAGGATGCGAGCACTGCAACAGCGACTTCGGCACCACCAGCAGCTCCGCCGACAGTTATTAGTATTTCTCGGCGGAGCTGCACAGTTCCTGGTTCTGTGTCTTGAGCTCCGCGACCAGCTGACTGGTTGCCCCCAGGTCTGGCTCAGGATCAGCTGGTGACGCTGAAGCTGGGGTCTGTGACTTCCTGCAGATTGTCGTGAAGAAGGGGAGTTCATATGAAACTGGGGTTCTCGCGAAGGCGAACGGATCCGAAGGGAGAGAAGAAGTCACACTTTTTCCCCTGCCTGGTGGATCCCAGGAGGGTCTGAATCCAGCAGTGCTGTTTCTGTGAGCGAAGGAAGAGCACCGCGGGCTCCGCTCCTGCTGCTGCTGGCCTCAGGAAGGGTCCTGATTTGGAAAAGGGTTTCCAGAAAAAGATGCTTTGGCTGCCTGCCGTCCTGCTTGCCTTCTTAGGAGCCAGACTCAGGGGAAAAGTGAATTGGGGCAATTGACAAGCTCAGAGGGTCTGGCGGAAGCTTCTATCCAGACTGGGAATTTAACTCTCCCTTGAGGTAGGTAAGAAATTTGTTGGAATTCACGAATTGAACAACAGTGTATTTTCTAGGAAGGATGAGAAGGCTAGATCTAGAGGCTTTGCATGGGGGGTGGGCAGGATATCAGGGCTCTGTTATCTTGGTGGCGAGGCTGTTTTCTGTGGTCCTCTGGCACCTTTGCCCTTATCATGCTTATTGGAAAACTCAATTGCACAGTGACATTTCACAGTTCTAGGGAGTCCTGAAGAATCACTTAAGTCTTAGTGCTTTAGAGGCAGCTTTTCTGTAAAAGAAGTGCAGCTGTCCTTAAAAAAATAATAATACTAAAAGGGGAGAGGGTTTAAAAACCAAGCACACACCTGGCTGTGTGCTTGCATTTTGGCTCAGGATGTCAGAAACCATTAGAGGCTCTGGGAAATGAAGACTTAAGTGAGACTTCCAGGCGAAGAAATGGCGCTGGAATTATTTAGGTTTAATTTTAGCTAGTGCTTTCAGATTAGAAATGGTGACAGAGCTCCAGAATATGACCGCACAGCCCGGCTGAAACACATGACTCAGTGTGTTCTCTACATTGGGTTTCAGAGTGGAGTGTTCACAGTGAGCTCTCCTCAGCTCTCGGTTTCCCCAAAGCCAATCACAGCATCCCTCATCTGCCATGAAGGTCTTGGTGATGAAAGACAGATTTTTAATCCTATTTTTTTTGTTGTTGTTGTTATGTTGTCTTAGAATGTGCTGAGGTCTGATGGGGCTTTTATGAGCCATAAATAATCCGGGCTGGGCCAGATGACAGGGGGAAAGTGGTCTGTACCAGCTGTGATGCCATCCGCTGGTCCAGGCGTGGCTCTTGTATAACTTCCCCATGTATGCGATTTCCCCGGAGAGTTCTGCTTCTAGTCAGCGCATCCATGGCCAGTCGGGGGAGGGCTCCAGTGTGCTATGACTCTGTAGACAAGGCCTGTCTTGTACCAGAGCTGCAGCTTGCAAGGCTGCAATTTGCTTTGCTTGAATATCTCTTCCCAGAGAGTGTTTTAAACCATCTCAGGGAGACTTAAACTAAATGAAGCAGCCTGGCCTCCTTGCTGGAGGCTGAATTGGCTACTCTAATCCCGTTTTCCAGAAGGCTTCCTGGCTGCTGATGGCTTTCACAGATGGGTCAGGATGAGTGTCCCCTTGGGCCCCAGAGCAAGTCACAACTTTTAACAGAATTACTGTATTTTGGAAATTTGGATTTTAATGCCTCCTTGAGTGCTTGTAAAGGTTTTGACTTTCCGTCAAATGTTCTTTCCCCTTGGAAATTCTTTCTCTCTTTTTTTTAAATGTGAAAATTAAAACATGTTGGCTCCATCAGACATTACAGCCTGTAAACAATCGTGGGGCCGCCAGAAATGGTAAAATAGCATTGTTTGAAATGGCAGGTTTGTAAAGGTTCACCATGCAATGTGGGGGGGTGGGGAGAGAAATATTGGAAGGAAGGTGCATTCACGGAAGCTTGAGGAATGAACAGGGAATTTCGCAGTTAGGCAGTAGGGTATGATGTTTATCATCAAGGACTCAGACTCTGGATTCAGAAAGAGGTGAAAATACTTGAGCTACCTTTCTGAATATTGTTTCCTGCTCATGTAATGAGAAGAGCAATAGAACCAACAGGCAGGTGTAAGGATGAGGTGACATAGGAAAGCACCTAGCACAGTGCTAGCTAGCTACATAGTAAATGTCCAGTGAAAGTTAGCTATTACTGTTGTTACTGTTGTCATCGTTAGCTTTTTATCATCATTTTAATAAGTGTAGTTGCTAAAAAAAAAAGACAACCCACTGAAAAGACAGTATGCTCACATCCATTTGCATGCAGAGAGGTTCAGCCAGCAGCAAAGGTGCCATCTTCAATCACTGTAATGTCCCAAACCATTCCCACTCAAAGCCACTTCCCACCCTACTGACTGAGTTGACATAATAAAGTGTATTGTCTGTCTGCTGTATTTTGCAGAGCTAGAAGTGACCTGATGCTATGATGAAAATCATCTCATCTGCTGGGGCTCAGGCACCTTTAAAGAAGTTCTCTTGTTTGACTGCCGACAAGTCTCATGTAGACCATTAGAGTATCCAAATTAGAATCTATGCACTTCTGGGTTTCTGTGCATATGTGTCTTCTGATCCAACATTGCATGTGTAGGAGGCCTGCCTTTTCTTTCTTCTTTCTGTGCAGTGCAGAAACGAAGCATCAAAGGGAGGCCTTTGAATACATTCTTCACCTGATGAATGGCTCCTTGGAAGTTCCATGGCTTCATTTACGCCATCATATTGGTGACGTTAGCTTATGCATCGGCTGTTAAGGGAAAAGAATGGTACTCCCTACCCTACCTTCCTGTGACCTAGGCATCTGCCCTTGACTTGTGTCGATATACACCATCCATCTTTCCTAGATTTTTGCCCTTCCTCTGTCCTGCTGGTGAGCATACTTCAGTCATGCAGCTTGATAACCGTTTCTCCCTATTCTTTCAGCATCTTTCTTTTAAACGTAGATAAACTGGAACTCCAACGCAGAGGTCTGAAGGACACTTACAAGTGACTCCTTTACAGTCAGAGGAGTCTGGCTTGAAGTTCTTTCTGCAGAAACTCAGACTTGGGAATTGATCACTCCAGTTGTGTCTTGCATAGAAAATCATAGTTCTCCCTTAATGATAGCCTCCCTCCATTGCCTCCTGATTGTATGTGTGATCTTAGGAGAGTAGCTTGAGCTTTCTGAACTTTGATTTCCTCATATAAAACTTAGGCATAAATTTCCCTGACTCAGTGGGACTCATGGGCTTGCTGGGGAATGGGGGCAGCACTGCCTTTGCCCAGTTCCTGGCTCCTATGAGGTGCTCAACTTGGTTTCCTTCTGGGGCTGATGACTTTGACATTTCCTATTGAATCCGAACCTGTGAACCCCAGGGAGCAGTAGTTTTCATACTCATTCGACAGAGGAGATGGAAGGCCAGAGAGGGAACATCACTTACCCTCAGTGACACAGCTGGTGACAAGCCCTGGTACCCAGTCTAGTGTTGCTTCTGCTACACGTGGATTGCAAAGGCGCTGAGTCTGAGCAGGGCTTTTTTCCTCCCTTACGTACTGCTGGTCTTGAATTAGCAGGAACCTCTCTCTTTAGAAGCCGGAAACATGATCTTCTCTCTTCTCTGTTGTTTTCCAACACCCAAGAGTGAAAATGCTCTGTCCGTCAGACAGTAATGCTAGGTGACATTTGGGTAAGGGCTTTTCTTTTGTGCTTGAAGACCTACTAAAACCTTTCTCTTTTCATACCCTCCTTGATTGTCATGCTTATAATAGGTCATTGCTGGTGACCATGAACTGTTGCCAGTTAAGAAGCTGGAGGTCTAGGCATTGGCAAAATCTGTTTCCCTCATTTATGCTCTTGGCTGACATTTGCCACTTTGCTCTTTTCCTCATCTGAAAAGATTGTTCATGAAATGTGCTCATTCTTATACATTGTCCATGTGTGTGTGTAGGATGTGTGTGGGGGTGGTGGGGGTGGGGGTGGTTTGGGCGTATTTGAATGAAGCAGGGGAGAAAATACTGGATAAGATGACATTGAGACCCCAGCATCATGAGTCTCCGAGCGTCTCCACTGGGGACCTGGCTAGTTGACTTTGGAGACTTGGCTTTCTTGCCTCTTTGGCACGCTGTTTGAGCAGTTCTTTGTTCAGAGTCTGAAATCCAGAAGCAGTCTTCTTCCATTATTTCCCTGGGGACGAGGCAGAGGGAGAAAGAAGGTGGAAGGAAAGAAAAAAGGCGGGTTGCGGGGTAGGGGGTGCTGTTGTTTGTGAAGACAGAGATTAGAGAGATTGGATGAAGGAGTCAGGAGGAAGGGAGAGCAGGAAGCAGCTGGGAGAATATCAGAGCAGTCTCCAAACCAGCATGAATGTGCTAAGCCGAAGTTCCCTTTGGGTGACGTCACAGCCCAGAAGACAAGCACCTGTGTTCCACTTCAGCTAGAAATGCCCGTCCCCATCTGTCCTACAGGATCCATGCTCGGTCTCTCTGTCGTGTCCGACGCTTTGGACTGTACTTCATCAGGCTCCTCTGTCCATGGGATTTTTTAGGCAATAAAACTGAAGAGGGTTGCCATTTCCTCCTCCAGGGGATCTTCCCCACCCAGGGCTTGAAGCCGAATCTGCTGCATTTCCTGCCTTGCAGCTGGATTCTTTACCACTGAGCCATGGGGGGAACCCACAGAATCCGTAATGCAACCATTTGCCATGTTAGATTCTAAAACCCTATATGGGGCTCAGCACAGCAAGTGTTTTCCACCAGAGCACCATGGCCTATTTTTAAAAGTGCATTTATTCAAGAGAGCACAGTTTTTAGTACAGTACGAGCCAGCCAGCCTCCTTGGTGGGTGTGTAGCCTGTACTTCAGCACGTATTTGGTTGTAAAGTCCATCAGGATCAAGTCAGTTGAACTGAAGACTCAAGTTTCATGAGAGCTGACATGGAAGAGAATGCAAAACACTGCCTGGAGCACAGAATCCAGAAGCATCACTGGTTGGAAGTGGAGACCTCAGGGGAGTCAGGGCTGCTGGCCTTGTTGGAGAAAGCGTAACCAGAGTCGGTCACTCAGGACAGTGGGATGACCTCTAGGAAGAAGGGATAGTGGTGATTTCTGGGAACCCCTGTTCTTCCTGGTTCTGGCATTCGTGTATAAACCATCTTGGGGCACTGGAGGGAACCTGGGATGGGAGGCAGAGATGGAACCAAGGTGGGGCACCTTTTACAGTCAGCTCTGTGCCTGTCTCACGGTAGATGGGGATTTGAGTTGTCTCCATTTGTCTTGCACTGGGAGCACCATTGACTTCAGCTCCCCCACCCCTTCTTGGTTTTTAAATATTAAACCTTACAAATAGGATCCAGCCCCATCCAGGGTTAAAATTAACTGGGACAAGAATTCTTAGCATTTCATTTCAACTGGGCAGGATGCCATTTTTCCAGCTCTTTTCTTGGCATCCATTCATCAGTTTTGAGTCCTCAGAGATTCTTGTTCGTGAAAGTTCCAGGACTCAACTGAGAAACAGCTGTATTTTCTGTGGTCACCAGGTCAGATATTTTTCAGGGTAGCTGTTAGTGTATATGTCAATGTATGTTATGGGTGTCTACGTGTCTGAAATAGTTTTGTGCTTGTGTGAATGTATGGCAAAGGTAGTAGGTATCATAGGCTGAACACTTACCATATTCTAGTTGATGTGAAGGATGGTTTCCATACCTTGTTAATCCTTGCAGCAGTTACACAGCTAGATATTATTAACTCCATTTAGTAAGAGAGAAACCAAGGCTCCAAAAAGTTAAATAACTTGCCCTACTTTATGCAGAGAAGAAAGAATAAAGCTGGAATTCAAACCCAGGATGGTCATCGTCAAAGCCTGAATGAGGCCCACCATTCTGGGTCTCCTTACACTTTTTACTATAAAGTATTATGAATGTTTTTTCTTTGCCTTTTAAATCTTGTATCTGTGGAACCCTAACGTGAGAAATACCTCATTATGTAGCCATTGATTGATTTTTTTAAATTGGAATATCATTATTTTCCAACATTGTATTATTTTCTGCTGTACAGTGAAGTGACTCAGCTAAATGTACACATGCGTCCCCTCCCTCCTAGACCTTTCTCCCATCCCACCCCTCTCCGTCATCACGGAGCACAGAGCTGAGCTTCCTGTGCTGTGCAGCAGCTTCCACTGGTAGCTATTTGACACATGTGGTGGATATATGTCAGTCTACTCTACCAGTGTGTCCCCCTCCCCCTTCCCCACTGTGTCCACGTCCATGCTCTATGCCCGCATCTGTTTCCAGGGTGGGAATAGAGACGCTATGTCTGCATCTACCCTGGAAATAGACCCATCTGTACCATTTTTCTAGATTTCAGAAATCCTTTTGCTTGATCTTTTGATAAAATCGGCAATATCCAAGAGACTGTGTCAGGCACAAGACAGAACAGAGTGGCTTCTTCATCGCCAGCTCTGAATGTGGCTTTTAGAATGGAAGTGTGAGGTTTGTTGGGAAGTTGGTAAGACACACTCTGATGAGGAGTGAAAGCTCTGGGCAAATGGAAGCAGCCCTTCTGTTGGACTAAACAGAGTGTGGGCAGATCTGCTGCGAGCCGAGTTGAGTCCAAAGAGAGAGGCCAGGCTTGTAGGCTTTGGATCCCCTCATCGTGAGCTCTTCAGGTCCTAACTACAATGTGTGTTTCCCCTTTCTGAGCCTCAGTTCTTCTCTCCCTAAAATAAAGGCCCTGGATTAGGTGATCTGTAAATTGTCTTCTGGCACTGACCTTGATGAGTGTGAACTTTCAGAGGGAATTCAGCCTTGTCGGTGGAGGTGTGCGATTTGCTCCAGTGGCTGCTCTTGGGCGGAGAACTAAAAGGTCAGGTTTTATATCTGGCCCTGACCTCTGTGTGTTGTGAATATGCGCTGGAATATGAAAAGCAGTAGCCCTCCAGAGAGCCACTTGGAGCTTCCTGCAAAAGCCTCTGACCTTTGGATGTTTCAGATGTTTAGTTCGGTGGGGAGCGGGTTGGGGGGTGTCTGCATCCCTCGGTGCCGCTCGGTCACTCTCGGAAGCCCTTCGGGCTGTGTTCTGTACACGCATCCTCCTCAGTGCCTGAGCCCAGGACTCTCCAGTGCGTCGTACATGCACCTGGGGGTGTTGCTGATTCTGCACTTGTAGCCAGCTCTCTGGTGATGCCGGTGCTGCTGCTTCTCGGCCACCTGTGTCACAAGCACAGAGGACTCCACAGGAGAGGAGATTGGACTGCGTTCAGAAGGCCCAGGTTCGAGTCCCAGTTGTGTCATTGTTTATTGGATTGAACCTGAAAGAGATCACTTAGCTGCTCTGTGACTCAGTTTCTCCTTCTGTGGAGTAATAAATAATTAATGACTAACAGTTAATTGCTTACTATGTGCCCAGCACCATGCTCACTATTTTTTAAGTCTTTAAAAAAAAATTTTTTTTATTAAAGCATGGGTTGCTCTGCAATGTTGTGTTTCTGCTGAACAGCAAAGTAAATCAGCTTTACATAAATCAGATACACACACATCCCCTGTTTGGGGGATTTTCTTTCATTTAGGTCACCGCAGAGCTCTGAGTGGAGTTCCCAGTGCTATACACTGTGGTACAGTTATCTGTTTTACACATAGTAGTGTATACATGTCAATCCCACTTTCCCAGTCCATCCCACCTCCCCTCTTCCCTCCTTGGTATCCATACATTAGTTCTCTATATCTGTGTCTCTATTTCTGCTTTGCAGATAAGTACATCTCTACCATTTTTCTAGATTCCACATATATGTGTTAATATATGGTATTTGTTTTTCTCTTTCTGACTTCATTCTGTGTGACAGTCTCTAAGTCCATCCGCATCTCTGCAGAGGCACAATTTTGTTCCTTTTTATGGCTCATGTTCACAATTTTATGTGTTATATCTTATGATAACCTTGCGAGATGGGGTCTGTTATGCATTCTATAGATGCTAAGCACAGAGATGTTAAGTAACTTGCCTAATGTCACATAGCTAGTAAATGGCCAAGCTGAAATTTGAATTAAATCACTTGATTCTGAAGCTTCCACAACTTGTAGAAATGATAGGTGTGGACCATCTTGGAAGTCACATGTGTTTTACAAACATACCATATGAATACATACATTTATTTCTATGATCTGTATGTTTATAAACATTTAGGACACTTTGGTGATCTCTATATTTATAAGTGTTTAGGACACCTGAAATGGTAAGAAGTTGGTGGTTCCCAATTGAGACGGTATTGTTTTTAAGGGGAAAAAAGTACTGTTTCATTTTATATTAATTCAAATCAAATGATTTGTGAAATTTTGAAAAGCACAGGTATTTATTGCTGTTGTCTTGGGTTGTTCAACTAGGAAATGAAAGTGTCAGCTAAGAGGAGTGGGAGGTTCTGGTTAGCTAAATTTCTGGCTGTTTAGAATTAGATCCCAGTTCATTTTCAATCTTGTTTTTGCAAATTTGGACAATATATCCAATTACTCTTCTGCCTTAATAGGAAGAGCACAGTTACCCAACTGTGTCTTGTGATTGAGGATATGGCAGCCATATAAGTTATTATCCTGAACACGAATTTCCTGCAAGTGGATTGATTGTGGGTTGATTGTGAACATCATCTGAGTTTGCTGTCTCCCCCCTTGCTGGACCCCAGGCTGTGATCTGGCAGGATAAACAGATGTCTGCTTTCTTCCTTTAAGGGGTGCCTCCTTATTATTCTTCTAGAAGCTTCTGTTTGAATGACAGAGGAAATCCTGAGTGGGGAAATGTATTCTTCCTTGCATATGTACCCGTGTTTGACCTGCATTCTCAATGTCCCAGCACACTAGGAGTTGGCACATGCCTGGCACCTGCACACCTTTGTCCATCGTGGACCTCCCTGATGACACTCCACACTCTTTGTCGAGCTCCAGCACAGCCTCAGACTACTCCTCAACCCAGGACTCAGGTAGCCTATATGGATCAGTTGTAGTTGCCCCCGAGAGATTGAACGTACATGCTATGTCTCCTCTTGGACACTGCCTGGAAGTTGATTCTTTCAGTTTGGTGAATAAATACCAACCACCTATTAATAACGCGTCTGCCTGCAATGCAGGAGACCCAGGTTCGATCCCTGGGTCAGGAAGATCCCCTGGAGAAGGAAATGGCAACCCACTCTAGTACTCTTGCCTGGAAAATCCCATGGATGGAGGAGCCTGGTAGGCTACAGTCCATGATGTAGCAAAGAGTTGGACATTACTGAGTGACTTCACTTTCACTTTCTTTCACCTATTAATTCTTAGGCATGCTAAAAAGACATTTTATTTTCTACTTACTCTGTGTTGTTTTATTCTTCCTCCCCTAAAGTGGATGGACCTACAAGCTTATTGAAAGTTTCAGTTAGTTGAATTTTTAAAGTTTTAATAGAGTGTTTTTATTTCTCTGCGACTTACATCCTGTTGTTCTGATTAACATGGTGGCCATTCTTACGGCTCCTGTCACTTTTCATTACAAGTGATGTAGGCTCTTTATCCAGCTTTCCTGCTCTGATGGTCCCAGAAGAGTACCTGCTATCCAAGGGACTGTTTCCTGTAGGCAGCCTCTTGGCAGCTCAGCCAGGGGCCAGGTGGCCAGCACACATGCAGAGGCTGCTGTTGGCTCACTGTGCTGCTGCCAGCTGATGTCCTCTCCTGACAGCTTAGCTCTCAGGATTCAGGAATTCATGTAAATTACTGCCCAAGTCTCCTACTTGCATTTGAGGTCACATCGCAGAAGTCAGCTGGAGAGCCTGTCGGGACTAGAAGCTTGCCACCAATTGTGACAGTGGATCCCCCACCTAGCCTAAGCCCCTCCCCCTGCTTCCTGTGCAGGTTGGGCCACCACACTGAAACACCGGAAGCAGGGTGAAAACGTAGAGTGTAGAGCAGAGAATTCCCTTGTTCCTGTCTCAGCAGCAGGAGCTTGAGTTCTTGCTTGAATGGCTTCTGAAAGGTTGAAAAGCGGCCCTAATCACCGGGCTAGGTTTTGATCAGACTAGCTTGAACCTGCCTTCTGCTCATTTTGGCAGTTGGACTGCCTGAACACCAGTGTGCTTTGCCCTTGCCATCCTTAAAAATGGCCTTCCAGCCTGTATCATTGAATGCCTGAGATTCAGCATCCTACGTGGTCAGGATGATATCATGTGCTATTTTGAATTTTTAAAAGCAAACGTCGCAGAGAGTGAGAAATAGAACATCTGCAAAACATAAGGCAGTGTCTGTGGGCCTGCGGGGAATAGCAGAGAAGACCTTTTACACTTAGCCAGTTCTCTAAACCAGGTGTTTTTAACTTGAAATCCATGAGCACCAAAGGAACAGTAAAGACTGACAAACTTTATGAAATTAAATGCAGCATTTACTATGAATGTATGTATGTTCACCATTTTAAGGAAAAGGATCCCAGCTTTCATCAGACTCTTAAAGATGTTAAGTCACTTGAAAGTTAATAAGAAGTGCTGAATTGGATGGTAGATGGTTGTAAACTCACCCAGGAAACTCTCCTGAGGTTAACTGGGGACTGGAAAAAATCCCTCATGCCCTATACAAATATTTCACAGTTGTACAAAGCTCTCTGGAACTGGAAGGAGTGAATTACCTGGTTCTCTCCCATTTTATAGATGGGTAAATTGAGGTCTGGAATATCAGATGCCAAAGCCACAGGAGTACTTCTTTCTTCTGTGTTTCAGATACTTTTTATTATTAACTGAACAATTCCAGCAAGTTTTTGGAACATTTACTTTAGGTTAAACTACAGCTTTTCAGTCTTTCTGTATTCAAGGCATTCTTTCCGATTTTGGACATTTTGCAGTACACTTAGCCGAGTTACATTACATGGCAGTTACAGTATGATTCTTGGTCATTCTCAGGATATATTCTCTGCCCTAGCTTTCCTGTGTCTTCTTTAATCCCAGAAGAAGACAGTCTTTCTTTGATGTGGTTTTGATGATGTACTACTGATCTTATAGTTGACTCACACTTTCCATTTTTGGCATCATTGTAATAATGTAGATTTTCAGTAATCCCAAAAAATGAATATAAAAAATTTTTTTCACACTGATTCTGTCTTTTTTGTATGCCCATAAAGTGTTCAGCCTCTAGTTGAGAACTACCAAGCTAGATTCCAGGCTGGATTGAATACTTACTGTTTTAGGTTAGAGTTACGGTTACAAGATAAGCTCCTTGATCTTATGGAGGTTATAGTAGGAGAAACATTTGATAGATCCACCAACAGGTAAAGCAGTTTCTGATAGTGACAAATGTTAAGAAAAAAATTAAAGAATAATAGAATGAAGAGTGAATGAGAAGGGAAAGTGGGCTATTTTTCATAGGGTTCTTGGTGGAGGTGCCTTTGAGTAATTACATGGATAATGAAAAATAGGTCAGCTCAGAAGGAGCTCAGGGAAGGATGCTCCAGGCAGTAAAACAGCCACTGCAGAGGTCCTAAGAGAGGGATGGCCTTGGCACACATGCAGGCACAGAGGACAATTAAAAGGTCATTGGGGCTGAAACATAGTAGAGAAGATGGGGGGCAGTGGGACAAAATGAAGTTGGAGAGACGGGAAGGGGCCAGTTTATATTGGATCTCATAGGCCAACGTTAGGGAGTATGTGCTTTAATTGTAATGGGAAGCCAGTGGAGCTTTTTAAGCAGGGCAGTTGAGTGATACCGCCATTGTTTTTAAAAACAAAACAGAAAATAGATTCTACAGAGGCAAGAGTGGATACAGGGAAGAATAAGTAGGCTGTTGTACCCCAAGCAGGAGGTGATGCTGACAGATAGGGAAAGGTGGAAATAGTGAGTAGAGCTCATGGATAAGTGACCAAGCCTCATCTCGTGCACCAAGAAAGCCCACAGTCTGAGCTGCTGTTCATTGTATCAACTCAGCCAGAAGCACGAGGGCGTTGCTGCACCCCCTGAGTTTGGGGGAGGGAGGCGCATCTAGGAGACATACATCCTTCCACCATCACCTTGTCAAATCTGAATATAACAGATTCTTAAATATTTTCAGTGTCTCACTCCTGTAGACCATGTGAATTCAATTCATCCAGGGCTTCTCTCCAGTAAAACATGAAACCAGGAGGTGTTATTTTCTTTCTGTGTACTTCCCTCCATCCCCTTGCTGCTGCAGAATGAGGGGACTGGTCGTAGCCCATAACAAAACCACATAAACCTTTCCACGGATCGGGTTTGAAGAAGGGAAATCAGCATCTTGCCTCTTTTTTTTTTTTTTCTTATTTTTTGTCTGTCCCCGTTGTGGGAAACCCTGAGAAATGTGTTTTGTTTTTTCCCCTGGACTTGACTGAAGCCAGGTCTCTCCTGAAAATAACGTCTTTCCCTGTTGTGTCTAACTCAATCTCAATGGCAGGGCTTCACTTCCAGCCTCAGTACTTGGTAAACACCCAATTTCTTGACACTCTTGTTTCCCAAGTCCACTGGGGTCATCTCGAGCCGTTGGCCTCATTCACGGAGGAACGTGGATTTCTGGGAAGTCTCTGCCTCCAGCCCTTCAGCACGGATATTAAAGGGCCCCTGTCAAGTTTTGAGGGGTGTGACCATTGCCAGAATCCCCACAAGCCAGGCCCCTGAGGGGTGCTCTCGCCAGCTGGCCCCCGTCCACACCAGAAACGGCTGGATTGCAGAGGTTCTCTGTATATGGAGCTGGCTGAGTTCCCCTGGATGAAAGGCAGGCTAATATAAACTGAAAATGTTATTAATAAGCAGCCACTTAAGAATTTCCTATGACTTGCCAGTGATTTGGGGGCCTCTGTGTGAACAGGGAGAAAAGCACAGCTTGTTTTACATGGATTAGGGGACCAGCGCAGCCCGTCTGCTGGGGCCTCGAACAGGCGCTCGCTCAGGTGTTCAGTGAAGGGTTCTGGAACCTAGCCGGTGCAGGTTTGCGTTTCCAGTTTCGTAGTCTCTCGGCTGTGGGAGCATAAGTGAGTTTCAGAAACACTTTGGGCCTTGGTTTTCCCCATCTGTAAAATGAGGAAGATATTACTGATTTCCATCTCTTACTGTGCTGTGAGGATTAAGTCAAGAACGCGTGGAAAGTGTTTTGCACAGAGCCTGGCGTACCCTCCAAAAATGTCCTTTTCAAAAGGAAAGTTAGAAACAGCACACCCCAGAATTGGAACCAAACTGACTCAATGTGCCCTGCTTCAGGGTGAAAAGTAGAAGATTTGGCATTCTAGACACAGCACGCTTAATAATAACGGCCACAGTGCTTGGCTTCTCCAAGCACCACCTTCTCCTTCTGTGAAATGGCAATAATAACCCTTCCTCTGATGAACCTTGGTAGATATTTTTGGCAGTTCACAGAGTTCCCCGAATTGAAAGTGCATGGGAAGCTCAGAAGTGTTTGATTAGTCCCAGGGTCATTATCCAAGCCTGTTTACCTTATTGTATCTTGGTAAGAAACTAAGGTCATCTTTGTGACCTTGAAGTGTTAAAAGCATGGTAAAATAAGTAAGCCTTAGGTAAAGACGGTAATCAAATTCCCTTCGTCAGTCCAGCACACCTTCAAGTATATATTAGGTGTTTAATAAAGACTTACAGAAGTCATTTGTTTGCCACCCATCTGTTTTCCATTGATCTGTTTCCATCCCAACTAAAATATATTAGTAGGGGCTAGATCAACTTCTAGCAAACAAGAACCATGACTATTTTTATTGACTTGTTTTACTTTTTGTCCCTACACATAGCACAGGGCCTAGCAAACTGGCCCAGTCAGATTTCACTATAGCCAGCATAGTGAAGGTATTATTAAATACCAGCTGTATTATTTAATACAATGGCACCCCACTCCAGTACTCTTGCCTGGAAAATCCCATGGACAGAGGAGCCAGGTGGGCTGCAGTCCATGGGGTCGCTAAGAGTCAGACACAACTGAGCGACTTCACTTTCACTTGTAGGTATTATTTAATCCTAACAGCCACTCAGTGAAGTGGCAGAGATAGGGTTTGAACCCAAGGCACTGTGCCTCCAAGATCTTAATTCACTGCACGGTCACAGTATGCTATTTTTGAGTACTTAGGGGACATTTAATGCTTCAGATTTGGTCTCCATGGGGTTAGCCAACTTCTTCTACACAGGAGGTAGTGACTGAACAAGCCCTTTGGCAGGTGGCATGGAAAAGAAAAGCAAACGGAGAGGTGTTTTGTGGAGTCTTACAATTCTCATTTTGAAGTCAGGAGGTGAGGAGTGTTACAATTGTAGTGTTACAATGTGTAGTCATTTCCTCAGAAACTGTTCCCCTGAGGGACTCATCTGGAAAGGAGGAGCTCTTGGAACTGGATCTGCTCAGCACCCAATGAAGGAAAAACGTACATGCCATAAAATCACAGAACATATGGACCAAGTGAAATGGAGGAACTGGTCCAGGCATAACCATTCCATCTCTCTGGTTGCTTCTTAGGAAGGCGGTGGGTCTGAACGCAGCTCAGGAAATCAGAGCTTCTCTAGGCACTCACAGCCTTTCCTAATGGATGCAGTGATGCAGGTAGCAGTGTTGCCATGGAGACACCATCAGTGGCCAAGCTCTTTCCCTTGAGGGTTCGCTCTTAGTACTCATCATGATGCTGAATTAGCTAGCTGTGTGTTTGGTCGGCAGATTTCTCACTGGCCTGTGAACATGTTTACAGTAAAGTGAAAACTCCTTCACTTGGGTTGCATGTGTACTCTTGCACCTGCTGACTTGTCACCATCTTAGACTCCTCTCAGTGTCTTGATAGCACCTTGATCTCTCTTACCTGCATGCCTTTATCCACCTGTCAGGAGTATTCCTTCTTTCTCTTTCTGCCTAGCAACCTCCTACTCAGCAAGATGGTATCCAGTGCCCAGCATGTGCTAGGTGTTCTATTAATAACTGACCTAACAACAAAGTCACAAAACCGTTCAATTTTTTATTTCTGTGTTTCAAAACTTATTTTGAAAAACTGCAGTGTTGTATACAGTTAACAAGAATAGCATGATGAACTTCCAGATAGCCTTCTAGAAAGGTCTGTTGCTAACATTTGGCACTTTTGTGCTGCTTGTTCCCCCCGCCCTCCCTCTTTCTCTTTTTTGCATGCACAGGCACACAATGCATGCACATATATTCTTATTTTTGCTCAACCCTTTGAAATTAAATGACAAGCATAATCCTTGACCTGTGTGTTTTTCAGCATCTGTCTCCTAGATAAGCACCTTCTCTTAAGTAACCTCACAAGAACTTTGAAATTTATAATCTAGCTCTCTGTGACTATATTTTTGTGTCCTAGTCACACAGGGGCTTCTTACTATTTTGTTTTAATCCCTCACAATACCCACCAGAATGCATAGTATATAGTAGATGTACAGTGATTAGTTGTTTAATAAATGAAGCCGCGTGCAGCAGAGACTTGGGACAGTCCCCTCTTCCCCCTGGGCATTCACCTTCTCAGAGTCCTCTGACCCATGGTTCCTCCATCCAAAGGAACTATCACTCTCTAGCTTGCCTGTTTTGCATGTGGGGTGCACCACAGGGGCCCAAGTGTAATTCTCACCCAATGACTGTTGGGAATTGGGTGGGGGGTGAGTACCCCTGCCTCTTTGATTCTCTAATAGGAAGACATCTGTGAGGAATGTTCTAGACCATTTTCCATAGCTTCTCCACTAAATGAGTCACAGTTGCCCAGAGCTGCAGCTGCCCATCACCCCTCCATGTGTTGGCATCGTTCTCTGCCCTGCATCCCTTCTGCAGTTCCTTCTCAGGAGCTTGGGGATCACCTCCCAACCTTCTTTATGTTCTTTATGGTTATGTTACGTTATATTCTTTATGGTCAGAGATACTCATAATACAAAAAGGCATCCAGGAGGCTTAATTTAAAAGAAAAAAAAAATGTTTCCACTGCCTAAAAATTCCAAGATAAATTAGTCCAAAGTAGGGCACCATGTATGTTTCTTCATGGAAATATGAATTGACGTATTAGAGGAAACAACTGCCACTAAAAATGATCCTGTACCAAGTTGGGCAGCGCCTGGCAGGGATAATCTCCTCTTGGTGCAGATGGCCAGAGCCGCTGGAGCCCAGACAGAGGGCAGGGAGTATGATGGGCCAGACAGCGGGTTTTGGCTCTGCACTCGCACCAGCCTCGTACCCAGCTGGCCCTGTCACGGTCTCCGCCCTTGAGCTTCTGTGTTGATTAGGAAACCGTTCTTCCTTTCTCACAGAGATAGAAATCTTGCTTCCAGACATGGCAAGTGTCAAGGTTCATGCCTGGGTCCCTCAGTCAGACTGAGTGTTTCAAGAAAGAGGAAAAACACAGTATTGTGGCTGGGGAGATGGGGGGGTGAAGGAGCCAGTGAGGCTGCAAATAACAGGATATGCTGACGTCTGGGTATCAAGACAGGGAGATAGGAATTCCAAGGCGAAGAGAATTCAGGAGAAAGGAAGAGCTTTCCTTCAACGCACTAAGATGGCCTCTTCCCCCAAATCACAGTGCTTCGGTACAGGCAGGGGCTCAGCCGCCTTGGTCACCACCATCCATGCCGACAGTGGTGGAGGAGGAGAGGTCACACATGGCCTCCTGAGACATTCACTCCATACCCTTCGCCATGCCACAGCCTCTGCTTGCCTTTCCTCTGCCTGGAGAACTCTCCCTGGTCTTCCCCAGAGCTGGCTCCTCCTCCATCTTGTGATCACAACTCATGTGTCATTTTAGTGGGGAGGCCTGTCCTGATCCATCCTTGGCCCCTCTCTCATCTCCTTGTTTGCTTCCATCATGACAGTCACTGCACTCTGTAAGTGGCACGTTTATCTATGTGTTGACCTGACTGTTGTCTCTCTTCCTCACTCGACTTGAAGCCCCTTGAGGTTAGAGATACTGTCTGAATCCCAGCATCTCTGTACAAGGCCTAGCACCAGTAGATGCTCCATCACTGTTTGCTTGAATGGTTGGACAGATAATGAGAAGGATGGGAAGATGCACACAGAACAGAAGGAAGATTTGACCACTCTCCTAAAAAGTGATAGAAAGATCTTTGGTCTTGGAGTTGGAAAACGTAGGTTCTAATCTGTGTGACTTCAGTTAAGTTGCTTATGAGTTTGTAGGATCATGTGTGTGAAACGGATACAAATGCCAACTTTTTAGGGCAGCTGAGAAGGAATAAAGGTGATGATAAACTATGGAACAAAATGACTGTTATAAACCTTTTGTAAATGTAAGAAATTGCATAAACATTAGAAATATATTAGAAAACCTTTCCCTGCCATCCCCCAGTTCCCAAGCACATACTGGAGTCAAGGCCCTGGAGGTCAGACTTGTCCCATGGAGTCCTCAATCCTTTCGGGACATGTTTCCCCCTCTTGGAACATCCTCATCTCATTTCGTTTCAAACCAGCCTTCACAAGCCTATTTCTGACCTGCCTGCCTTCCTGTCTTTCTGACCCTCGACTTGTGTTTTTGTGCAGCGCTTGGAAGGAGGGAGCTAAAGCCTTGTCATATGGGCCCTGTGATCATGTGACTCAGGCAGTTTTGGAGGGGAACAGCTAACGTGCTTGGTGATAACTCAGTTTTGACAATTCTGATTTACTCATCATGGGAGTATCTCAGTGATACCCATTTTTCTAAAAAACTCTTTTTTGTTGTTTTTGTGTTGTTGTTCTTGTTTTTTATGTAGTTATTTTCTTTGGCCTTGCTGGGTCTTTGTGCCTGCATTTGGACTTTTCTCTAGTTGTAGTGAACAGGGGCTAGTCTCTATCTGCAGTTTGTGGACTTCTGACTGCGGTGGCTTTTAGCACACTGGCTTCAGCAGTTGGCGGTGCACAGCCTTCGTTGCCCTGTAGCATGTGGAATCTCCCCGGACCAGACACCGAACCTGTGTCTCCTGCATTGGCAGGTGTATTCTTAACCACTGCACCACCAGGGAAGTCCTCTGAGCACTAAGTGAAAGCAAGCAGACTCCACTTGCGGTTCTTACCGGCTCGCTTACACAGCACGGTAATGGCTTTTCTGCTACGAGTGCCCACTTCTTTTCATTCCTTACATCGAGGCAGCCTGCAGCCTAATAAAATCTCTCTTCACTCAAAACATGTATTTACCTGTTTTCTTGGTCAAACAGATAAGGTGGGAAAGCTGTTCCCAAAGGTAGGAAACTCAGAATAAGTTTTGGCTCCTCTTAGGTCAGTGTTTTGCATGCATGTGAAAAGCTGGATGTTTTTATAGGGAACTTGAGGGAATGGAGCAGCAGAGTGGACTGAGGAAGCCAGGCTCCTACCCAGCCCCCCAGAAGTCCGGCCTGCCCAAGACAGACCCTTTAGGTGGCTTGCAGTGATGTCAGTTACCGCACCATTGAGAGTCTGTGACCGATACACAAAGACACAATTCAGAGCCAAGGCTTAGTGGTTTTAGATTATCCATGACCCATCTCTCCCTAGTTGCACAGCAAATTGAAAGTTGATAGCTGTTGAAATCCAGTTTTCAGATTTTTCTTTTCTATCTATCTGAGGGACCCAGCTTAACTCTGGGATGCCCTTAAGTATGTACGCAGTTCCCACGTTGCCTGGTGTTCTCTAGACTATGTACATAAAGTCTCTGATCCTGCTACAGGGCACCAGATCAGAGCAAACCCACTTATCTGGATTGAAGAATGCACATCTTTTTGCTGAGAGTGTTGTGTGTCCATGTGTGGGTGGCTCTGGCTCATGTCTTTTTATTTCAGGCCAGAGTCTTGTCTCTCGGTACTCCCTGATAGCGCGCACACATAAATGAAATCTGGTCTCCAGTTCCTTCACATGAGAGGAAAAGAGGGCCCACATCTGTTTCTGTTCAGCAGTGATTATCTCTGGGATTGTGAATGTTTGAATTATTTTTTTCTTCTTCTTGCTTATCTGTAATTCCTGATTCTTTTCTACATACATTATATGTTGCTTTTCTTTTTATGATAAGGGGGCAGTAACATTAAATTACGATAAGGAGAAAAAGGCTTACTCTTTTCCTCTGGTTAAAAGTAAAAGGAGTGATTCTTATGCCTTTAGTGAGCTGAAGTCATGGAAGAATTTAAATACCAAGGACACATCTGTTAATTAGCAAAAAGCTTTGGAGGCCTTTGGGGTATTTTAGCCCTCTGTATTTTTTTTTATTATTAATTTTTATTGGAGTCTAGTTGCTTTCCATAGCCCTCTGTCTTTAACAAAAGTATCTTTTCCCACACCTGATCTCAGCTGCCTGAGGCATTGCTGTATTGAGCCCAGAACTGTGCGTTCCTTATCCCCCACTTGATTGTTGGGACTGAGCCACACTTTAAGCAGTCTCCCCCGTCTGCTGACCCTGCCAGTCTGACCCTGTGCATAAAAGTGACCTGAACCTGTCTGACCATGAACTTGGCACAGGGAAGCCCATACCACAGGGAAGGAAGAAGGCAGGATAGATGGCAGGCTGGCAGTGAGAGGCACTGTTTGATGACTGATACGGTCCTGCCTCTCACCAGCGTGTTTTCACACACATGCCCCAGTGGTGCCCAGCTGAGTGACTTAGTGATACAGTCACTTAGTGACTGAGTGACTGAGTGGACTTAGTGATACACAAGTTTAATACATCATAGTCAGGACAGTTGGCATAGATGCCCTGAGACCATTGGAAATGTTGGTAGAACACGCCAGTTTCCAGACCAACCTCTGACTCAGGTGCCCCCTTTTAACTGGGAGGATTGTTCCAGAAGCGTGTCCTCCAAGTGCATGTCAGATTGGAATGACATGGAATGCTGGTGAAAATGCACTTCCAGGGCCCTGTGTCAGACTTGTCAAATCAGTCATGGGGGTACATCTCTACACCCTAGGCATCTCCATGTAATGTCTTAGAAACAGGGCATACAATTTCCCATGACGAGAATCATCATTATCTGCAGAGTTTGATGATAAAGAATTATCTGTCTCTTAAAAGTCATCCAACAGCCTCTGTTTTTTTTTTTTTTTGTCTTTCTGCCATCTCTCAAATTATTGGGCACCTACTTCATATTCTGATAATACTAGAAATGACCTTGAGCTGTCCTTGGAAGTATGCTGGTTTCCAGATCTGTGTCTTTGGAACCCTTGAGATGTTAGGACCATGAAAATGGTCCTGAAGTTTAGGAGAAGGTGGAGCTTAAGAGAAGTTGAGCCCAGGACCTCCTGCTGTCTCATGGACTTGGGCAGCTCTGTTTTATATAATGAGTTTCCACATAGGAGTTCTCTTGCAAAAAAATATTTTCCTCTCCTTAAAAAAAAAAAAAGGAAGGATGAAAAAGAGAAGGGAAAGGGGAAGGGGGACAGGGGAAAGACTTAATGATATTTCCAATCCTATCCAAACCTAGAATCCTGCAGTCTACAACTTGAACTTGTCAGCATCATGTGACAATGAAGACTCCTTTTTTGCCTTCATCCTATCACTTCTCACACAAAAGGAGACATTGTGGTTCAGGGTTCAGTGTTGTAAATAACCTGTCAATGTCTCAAAGATGAGACACAGCCCCCCAACAGACAAACACCCCCGATCCATTTATAACGAATTCTTTTGCATCATGGTCGGTGGGTTCATTGGTATAAATCATTAGGCATTTTGCAAATGATTTGGTCACTGATGCAGATGACCAGAGTTCTTTGAGACAGTTGAAAGGAGAGCCTTCATCTGCTGGTCTTGGGTATGTCATGGAAGAGCCAATTGTAGCTTCTGAATACGAAAGCGAATGAATTCATAGCTGCAACTTTAGGTGGGGGGGTGAGGGTGGTGGCGAGGGTTGTTGCTGGGTAGACGGAGGGAGAACGGAGGATGCAGGAGCTCTGCTCTCTGAATCATGCCTTATTCCTTGGAAACCTGTCATTCACAAACCCAATTATGTACAGGTAGAATGTCAACTCTGACAGAATGAAACCAATGCACGCTTTGTATGATTTTTTTTTAAATGAAATTCTGCTTTACTAGCAGATTCTATCTTCATAAATGTCTATTTAAAAAAGAAAAAACCAAAACCAAATCATATATTTCCCCACGCACTCCTGAAAAGCTTTAATCAGTGTGTTGAAAGCGAGAGCTCTTAGGTGTTGCGTGCATTTTGCCAAGAGGGAGAGAAAGACGTGAGAATCCAGAGAAATCCTCTTGGCTTTACCTCTGACCCTCCGTGCCTTTCTCAGCATCTAGGCCTTGCCGTTGCTCATTTGTAAACAGGAGTTATTAAATTAGTCTCTCCAAAGGCTGTCATGGAAGCGCTCAAAGGTTAAAAATTCTTTGCAAATAAAAATGCCTTGCCACAGCAGTGCCTGTTAATTATAAATGAGGAATGGAAGGCAGACAGCTAACGGGGAAAATACATAAGGTCCTGATGGTTTTGATTTACCTTTCTTTGGTGGTGTTTCTTTTCCTCCTCCTGTTTTTCCTGTTTGGTTTTGATTTTTCTGAATGTGTTTGTTGTTGAGTGAAAGGCTGCTCTCTGGTGGGAATGAGGTATGCCTTTCATAGGGTATTAATAGGGTTTGGGGGTCAGATGGATCCTACTTTGCATCTCTGTTCTGCTTTGTTTTCTTCTCTGGAAGGTGGAGGTGATAGTTCCTCTCTTGGAGGACTGGTGTGCAAATCTGAGCTCACAGGTGTCAAGTGGAAGCAAGTGATATGCATGTGCCCTCAGCCAAGCCCTGCTTGCCCTCATTTTGCCTCACCATTCTAGCTTTGCATTGCACTGAGCAGCTTTAATGTACTACTTGATTGAATGATATGTTGGGTTTTTTTGTTTATTGTACGTTTCTTCCCCTCTGAGTATATAGATTCTGTGAGGGGAGGGATCTTTGTTTCTTTTGCTTGGATGTCGCTAGTGTCTAGAGCAGTGCCTGGCAGATGGTAGGTACTTGACGGTTACTTGTGAAATGACTAAAGAGGACCCTTAGCCCTCTCCTCTTTCTCCTCTGTTCAGGCTTCTATTCAGTGAGACTCATTACGGATCTGGTTCTTTAATTCTGTTTGGCTTTTGTCTTTGTTCCTTCTTCTGGAGCTTCTGTTCATTAGACTATGTCTGTCCAGCATTAAAAAGTATGCTCTTCCCGGCCTTGCTGAATAAATGAGTTTCATTGATGAATATTCTAGAGACTGAATTTAGAAAAAAATATCTCTACATTTTGTTCTAAAAGTGTGACTTGCTAGTAAACCATTAGTCACCGAAGAGCTTCCTAGACTTAGTTAAACATAGGGAGACTTTTTTCCCCTTAAGTCATACACTGACATAAAAAGTTCTGGCGGGGGGCGGGAGACAACCTTGACTGCTTCCCGAGACCCCTGACTTCTTTACAGTAGGTGATTAATTAACGACTTACTGTTAAAATGAGCTCAAACTATTTTTAAACGCAACAGCCAGGATTTGGATAAAACTTCTCTGAGTTTGGAGATGCAAACCAGATCCCAGTGTGCCTTCTTTTAATGTATGTGTTCAGTCAGATGAAAAGCAGGAAGTAGAAGAATCTGACAAGCCTCCCTTGGCTGGACAAAACTGATTTCGTTTCTTCAAGTACATTTTGGTATCAAAATTCAGGCCATTAAAAGAATAGGGACCCAAAAAACCCCCTGACTGATCATCTCCATAGATGCAAAAAAAAGCATTTGACAAAATGGAACACCCTTTGTTGATTAAAAATTCTCAATGACTATCATAGATGAAAACTTCTTCAACTTACTGAAGAAAAGTTACCCTAAAACCCCACAATTATGTAATACTTGATGGTGAAGGGTTGGTTGCTTTTTCTTATGGTCAGGAACAAGACAAAGAGCAACTTAGACATTTGCAACTTAGGATCGCCGGAGGACCTAGGTAAGGCATAAGACAGGATAAAGAAAAAAATAGGCATTAGATTGAAAAGGAAGGAGTACAACGATCTCTATTCACAGATGACGTGATCTTGTATATAGAAAGTCCTAAGGAATACACACATTCAAAAAAATGGAGATAAATAGAAAGACATTCTTTGTTCATGGATTGGGAGACTTAATATTGTTAAGATAGCAGTACCCTCCAAATTAAAGATTCATCACAGTGCCTGTCAAAATCCGAACTTAAATTTTTTCAAAAATTGGCAAGATAACCCTAAAATTTATAGTTAATAGTGCAAATGTCAGGGGCCCACAAAAGGTAAAAAAAAAAAATGTTTAAAAGAATAAAATTGGAGGACTCACACTACACAATTTCAAAACTTACTATAAAAGAGCAGTAATTAAGACAGTATGGTACTCGTATAAGAAGAGACTATATATAGACCAAAATATGAAATGAAATTGAGTTGAGAGTCCAGAATAAATCCTTATACTTACGGTCAACTGATTTTTGGCAAGGGTCAATGCAAGTGAATTGAATGGTGCTGGGACACTTAGATAGCCACACAAGGATGAAGTTGGATTCCTATTTCATACCATATATGAAAAGCACCTCAAAATGGGTCATAGACCCATAAATAAGAACTAAAACCATATAATTCTTGGGTGAAAATACAAGAGTAAATCTTATGACCTTAGATTCCTTAAATATGATACCAAAAGCAGAAAGAACAACAGGGGGGAAAAAATGGACTTCCTCAAAATCAAAAGCTTAGGTGTTTCAAAGGACTTCATCATAAAGGGAAGACAGTCCACAAGTGAGAGAAAATTTGTACAGAGCATGTTATCTGATAAGGACTTGCATCCGAAAAGTATATAAAGGATTCTTCCATTTCAACAATAAAAAGACAATTTTAAAGGAACTAAAGATGTGATAGACATTTCTCCCATAAGATATACAGTCACATAAACGGAAGTGTAACCTCGTGAGTCATTAAGGAAGTACAAACCAAAGCCTTTTTGGGAAGATACCACTTCGCACCCACTAGGCAACAGTCACAGAGAAAGACAACGACAAGTGTGACAAAAATGTGGAGAAAATGGAGCACTCATTCATTAATGGTGGGAATGTAAAAAGATGTAGATATTTTGAAAAATAATTCGGCAGTTCCTCAAAATGTTAAACATAAAGTTACTGTATGATTCAGCAATTCCAGTCCTAGGTAAGTACCCAAGAGAATTGAAAACATATAGAGAACTTGCACATAAATAGAGTAGCATTATTCAGAAGCAGCGAAAAGTGGTAACAGTCCAAATGTCTACTGACTGATGAATGGATAAACAAAGTGCAGAATACCTGTATAATGGAGTATTATAATGCAGGAAATGAAAGATTGACATGTGCTTCTGCATGAGTTTATCTTAAAAACATCCTGCTATGTGTAAGAAGCCTGTATCTGGTAAAATTCCATTTATGTATATGGTAAGACTATTTGTAGTAAGATTCCATTTATGTGAAATTTCCAGAAATTTCCAGAACAACTAAAACCTTAAAGACAGGAAATAGATTAGTGGTTGTCAGGGCCCAGGGGGAGGGGAGGCTGAGAAGTTACTGCTAATAATGCACTTGGAGTTTCTTTGGAGGGTGAAGAAAATGGGTTAAAATTAGATAATGGTGGTGCTTTCACATCTCTAAAAATATATTAAAAACCAGTGAATTGTACACTCTAAAATGCCGAATTTTATGGTATGTGAATTACATCTTCACAAAGCTTTTGTCGAAAAATTCAGGCACATGGGGATTAGAATTCTGGGCCGTCTCATCACTTTTATAAGGTGCTCCTGAAACTAATTCTAAAGGTCAGAGTGCAGGTAGAACAGCTTATTTTCTTTAAATCTTTTTCCTCCTTTACTTTTTCCCTCTCTTTTTACTTTTTATTTCACTGGTGGAAGCTAAAAGTGCTTTTGTGTTGCTGACATCAACGTTTTTATTGCTTCATCATTTTTGTAGCCATGGAAAAGGGAACAGATGGTAATCTTAAAAGAGAAATGTTCAATTTAGGGGAGAGAATTGTGTCTTTGGCTGCTATCTTTTGAAATAATTCACATGCATATTGCTCTTGTACATTAAAAAAACAGCTACCAATGTGGGGTAATTTGGGGTTTCTGATTAGAATTTCAAACCCACAAGGATCTTCAGTGGAGATGAAAATGTCTTTCCCAGGCAATCTTAGGGTCAGATTTGTTTTGTGGGGAAAAAAAACTATTTTTACTCTTCTTAAAGAAAATCTCACCTGCAGTTATTTTTAAAATCACTTTCTTTTCCTAAGGTCTGGAAACTTTTTATAAAAATGGAATGTTGTCAGTATTTGTTAAATCTCCTGGTAATATTTCTGGTCTGACTATGTATGGTATATATTTAATTACTATTCCAGTCAAGGAAATTGTGATCATGGTGCATATCCAGTGTTCTACCTAGTAAAATAAAAGGTATTTTGACTTGCCTCTTGGGATACTGATTTAGAAGAGGTCGGCATCCATGTTTAAATGTCCTTAGCATGCTTACCTGGTGGCCTCTGACTGTTCAGGGGCTTTGCAGGTACTCAGGGCCACGCCTTCTACAAAGACAGGCGGGGTGTGGAACACTCCTTTAGATGCTTTTGCCAAAAGCCAGTTGCCAAGGAATGTGTTTATGGTTTGGGATCCAAGGGCTGGAGTGTGGCAGGCCAAGTGGAAAAATGGTTTCTTTTGCCTTTCTTCTCACCTCCTGCCTTCGCTGCTTGCAGGAAGATCTGCCTGCACTGCAAGTGCCCTCAGGAGGAGCACATGGTGACGGCGATGCCCCTGGCGATGGAGAAGACCGTCAGCAAACTCATGTTTGACTTCCAGAGGAACTCGACCTCAGACGATGACTCAGGCTGTGCCCTGGAGGAGTACGCCTGGGTTCCCCCAGGACTGAAGCCTGAACAGGTACCATTCTTTCTCTTCTTCTTCTTCTTTTAAATATTTATGTATTTGGCTGCACTGGGTCTCAGTTGTGGCATGAACTCTTAGTTGCAGCACGTGGAACCTAGTTCTCTGAGCAAGAATTGACCCCTGGCTGCCTGCACCGGGAGTGCAAAGTCTTAGCCTCAGGCCTACCAAGGAAGTCCCAGAGATACCACTCTTGACGGAAGGGCAGTCATGGGGTTGGCTTTTCCCTTGATCTCGGCCGTCGTTGCTCATTCCGGTTCAGAAGGAAGAGCTGACTTTGCTGAGTCTGAGAAGATGTTGCTGTACGGATGAAGACATCTGGGTCCCCAGTGAGAAACCAGGAAGAGAAATGAAACTGCGCTAATTCATTCTCCATTTCCATTGAAGCTGTTACCAAAAGATTTTCTAGAAAGGTCTAGAAACATTAGGTAATGAAACTGCATTTTTGGAGAGGGAAGGGGTGTCCTGCATTGGCCATCAATCTTACTGTTAAGATTCTTTGTAAAGGAGAGTAAGGAAATGAGGATTTACATAGTGATCTGATGCTGCGCTGAAAAGTTTGG
The DNA here is from genome assembly GCF_055505025.1 of Bos grunniens. Classification (NCBI taxonomy): domain Eukaryota; kingdom Metazoa; phylum Chordata; class Mammalia; order Artiodactyla; family Bovidae; genus Bos; species Bos grunniens. Next base: position 37,616,832 of record NC_141186.1, read on the forward strand.
CCCAGCTTGACAGAGAAAGACACTGGCACTTCCTGAAACATTTTGGCACTGCCCACAGGCGATAAATACTGCTGGCTTGGTTAGATGAACTTGGTTTCTTTCTGTGTCACTGCATTTCTCTCAGTCATATACAACCTTCGCTTTGCATTTCTTGGTCTTTGGAATTTTCTCCTGTTCCAGCCTCCTGTTGGTTTAGAAGCCCCCCCGCCCCCGACCCCGCCACCATAAGCTGGATACTTTCATGACCCTCCTTGTGCATTTTTGAGAGACAGGTTTATCACAGCCTTCAGTGTTTGACCACTATTCCCTTCCTCTCACGTAGAAAGGTTCTTTCCCTGTGTCTGGCAATGCTGTAAAGCTTAAAAAGCCCTAAAAGGTTTTAACTCTGGAACTTTAGATGTGATGCTCTTAGAAAAAGTTCTTTATGATGAGAGAAGACCCAAAAATTCACCAAGAACTTGAGGATAGGACCCTGATAACATCTTAGTTAGCCATTTCTCATTTTTCTTCTTCCAATAATGAGGTTGTCATTTGACAGATGGAATCGCACGCACACAGCCAGGATTTGTTTAACCAGCAAAGGATTGTTTAAAATTTTAATTAGTCACTAATACTTAGAAACTGCTCGTACTTAAAAAATTTTAATTTTAAAGTTGATATTTAGATCTTGAAATTTTGAGAATCTGGAATCTTACTTTCAGTAGAATCTGAAATCTTACTTTCTCAAGGATTGGTGTGCAGGCCATTGATTTGAGTGCGAGACATTCTTTCCAGAGTTTCAAAAGAGTGAATCTCCAGGTCAGCGTGGTCATGACTAAGCCCATTTCATCCTTTTGTGTTCATCTTCCTATACCCTATAGGCATTTGAGTTTTGTGAATTCTATTCTAATTCTTACTAGGATGAAAATGTCTTAGAATAGAAACTTTCACAGAAAATAATCTCTGTGAGAATTGAAAGGAATTCTGTGTTGGGTTATCAGCAGAAATAAATAAGAATGTTTTCTCCCAGGGGCTTCCCAGGTGGCACTTATGTTAAAGAAACCACATGCCAATACAGGGAGACATGAGTCATGGGTTCGATCCCTGGGTTGAGAAGATTCCCTGGAGGAGGAAATGGCAACAACCCACTCCAGTATTCTTGTCTGGGAAGTCCCATGGACAGAGATGCCGGAAGGGGCCTGGAGGGCTACAGTCCGAAGGGTCACAAAGAGTTGGACGCGATTGGAGAGACGTAGCACGCATAGAAGTTTTTTCCCAGTTTGTATATTAAGGTTAAATCTTTATTTTCTTCCGTTTCAGTAAAGACTGTATTATTAATAAGTTGAAGAAGAAAGAGAGTATTTGATTGAGTTTGTCTGGAAACTCAGATGAGGTGGTGGGTGACTAAATATCTGTATTTGACATCACCTTCTACTGCCAGTACTTGAGCAGTGAGTTTTCACACCTTGGTACATCTGTGAGCCTGTTTCGTTTTTCTTGCTAACCTCATTTCCAGCAGCTTCCAAGAGACCCACCCTTCTTTTGTTCATGTTGCTTCCTGCTGAACTGGGCTCTGAAATTCCAAAGTTAAGCTATTTTCAGTTCCCTGCTTAGGTAGATTCTTTTCTAAGGCCATTAAGTATCATTCTGTGATGTCCAGATTCAGAGAACATTTTCTACTGACCTAAGAGAACAGACAGTTGCCAAAGTTAAGGGGCTTGGTGACATCCATCAATTCTAAAAATGATTGCTTACGTATTTTTGAAGGCCACTTGCTTCATCAAAAGTGAATATCTTTGGGGAACATAAAACATCTTTCTTTGATTTGTTTTGAAAGAAAATGATTAATGCTATTAAATCAGTGGTTTGAATTATGTCACATGACAGAGTATTCCCATCTCTTGTAATTGTATTTTTCTTCAAACGGTTTTCTCTATTCACAACACTTACTCAGACCTATATGACACAGATGATTAGAGAGGAAATTGTTCTCCAGAGAGAGACTATCTTTTCAAGCTATTTGAAGGGCTCTATATTTGCCTAATAAAATATGAATCTGCATTAAAGGTGTTTCAGGGGATCATCTTGCATGAAAAAAATAGTCCTCAGATTTTTAAATTACAAGATCTTTGAAAGTCTATTACTTATGGAACTGATTATAGGTTTAAAGATTTTTTTTCAAAGGTTGCCTGGTAGGTTTTAGAAAAACTTAAGACCCAGATACCTCTTACTAATAAAAATTCTGGTATTTAATATGATGTTAGTTGTCTCTGACTTGAGAAAAAACATTTTTCTATCAGGAGAAATTACAGTGGATATTAAAATGCTTTGTGCTGGGGGCAAAATACTCAAGACCAGTTAGGGTTCCAAGTAATGTGTTTTCATTTTTGTTAAAAACCTTTCATTTCATTCCCTGGTTGTGAGGTTGGTAATATACCTTCGGGTGACACTCTTTATTATTCTGTTTCTTCTGAGAAATGCCTTCAGTTAAAGAAAATGGAAATTAAAGCTACCCCCCTTTGAAAAGGAGGTATTCTTGAATATGGGCAGTTAATTTTATTAAAATCTACTAAGTGCAAAAAGCCAGCCTTCTTAAAATAGTATAAAAAACCATAAAGATAACAGTTGATGCTGGAAAAGAAAGGCTTCTAAGGTGTGTTTTTTAATGACCAGACGGAAAACTGATCAGAGAGGTTGCCAAGATCCTTTGTCTCCGCTTGCTCCAGGTGAGGCATTTAATATTATGCAGAGAGCCCTGCGGAGGCAGGACGGAAAACTAGAGTCTTCCCTGATGGCCCATCTGAGGTCATCTGTAAGGCTCCAATTTCTCTTCAGACTCCAGCAGGTCATTGTATGCGCTCTGTCTCCTAGAACTGCTCTGGGGAGACATTTATAGTAGATAATACTTTAGGAAGAATTTGGAAATTATTTAACAAGCTGTAAGGAAGGAAAACGGTGAGCAGGGTTTCTAAACCTCAGTGCAGTTGACATTTTAGGCTGAATGATTGTTACTGTTGGTGCAGTCCTGGGCATTATAGGATGGTTAGCAGCATCCCTGGCCCCTACCACCTACTTGATGCCAGTAGCACTCACCACGCCCTCCATTGGGATGACCAGACCCAGACACGTATCGGAATACCATTCATTGCCCCTGGGGGATGAGCTGGGCACCCTGGTTGAGAACCACTGGGTAAAAGTAATGTTAAAACCTGGAGGACCTGTCAACACAAGCGTGGCCCAATCCGGACAAGAAAAGGATGACTCAGTTGAGTAAACATTTATTTGAGTACCTCCCAGGTCCTACCTCTGGTATTACAGCTGCTGCCTTGAAATGAGGCTGAGTATTTGGCAGAGTGAGAAAGGTGATCCCACGCTGCTTGAGCAGAGGCCAGTACTCATCCTCCCGATAAGTCAAAACAAGGATTGAAATGGTGTGAGGAGCAGGTTGTTGGGTGGATCACCATTTGTTCTCCAAAACAAGATAGCATTCTCTTTCCATAAGGGGAAGACTTTGCCTATTGAAAAAAGGGAAAGAAAAGAAGAAAGAAAGCAGATAAAAATCACTCATAATTCTGCCAACCGCAGAAAACTGTTTTCCAACGTTTTTGGAATGTGTGTGGGCTTCCCTGGTGGCTCAAACAGTGAAGAATCTGCCTGCAGTACTGGAAACACAGAAGATGAGGATTCAATCCCTGGGTTGGAAAGATCCCCGGAGGAGGGCATGGCAACCCACTCCAGTATTTTGGCCTGGAGAATCCCATGGACAGAGGAGCCCAGCAGGCTACAGTCCATGGGGTCACAAAGAGTCAAAAATGATGAGCAATTAACACTTTCATTTTCATTTGGAATACATGTAACAAGAATCTATGTGTATAGGCTTACATTTCTGTTTTGTTTTGGACCAAAATGTGATGATGCTATCCATTTATCTTGAAATTTTTTTCAATTCGTGTATTGTGAACATTTTTTTCTGTTTTTTTTTTTCTCCTGTATTTGAAAGTCGCTCAGTCATGTCCGATTCTTTGCGACCCCATGAACTATACAGTCCATGGAATTCTTCAGGCCATAATACTGGAGTGGGTAGCCATTTTCTTCTCCAAGCGATCTTTCCAACCCAGGGATCGAACCCAGGTCTCTTGCACTGCAGGTGGATTCTTTACCACCTGAACTACCAGGGAAGCCCAAATTTCTGTATTTAGACCCAGATTATCTTTTGGAATAGGTGCATAGTTCTCTGTTAGTAGTTACCAACCTGTAGTGGCACCACTCGCCACTAGGGGGCATTTGGAAGTGTAGGTTTAGATGGGGGCAGTTATTGTCAAAATGGTTAGGGGGTTTCACTCCAATTTTGATGGGTAGGGGCTTGGGATGCTAAACGTTCTGAGAAGTACCAGGCGATCCTGTGCAAAGGAGAATTGATCCCGCCCAAATGCCAGGAGCACAACCATCAAACAGCCCTGAACTGAAAAGTTATTTTTGAACATATGCATCCTTGGTAGCTTTTCTCTGTATTAAAGCAGTAGCAGCCAGCATCCCTGTACACTTACCTGCTTCTCTCCTTCAGCACAATCCCTAGAGGTGGAGAGGTCATGGGTAAACCCCTTTAAGGCTTTTGATTCATTGTGCCAGTAAGACTTTTGATTCATTGTGCTAAACTGACGTCCAGAAATGCTATGAGTAGTGCGTCCTCTGGGTGGATAGCTTTCATTGGGTCTGTGAAGATGTGGTTTTTCTCCTGGTGCTTCTGCTTGTGATCCTTGAAAATGTGAACAGACCATCAGATTGCTTCTCCTGAGTGAATGTCCTTTTATCGATGTTTTGGATACTCCATGGAGAGTTCTCTGATAGGAATGTCTTCACATCTTTGGTCTCCCAATATTAGTGATTTTACCTTGACCATAACCCTATTTTTGCACATAAACAATGGTAATTAGGTTATTTCTCCAGAACTCTCAACTTTCACTTCAGACTGCTGCAGGAAGGATGAATAGTGGATACTAGAAGTAATTGCCCAATTTGGGGCTTTCAAAGCATTTTTCCATATGTGGCAAAAATAAACCATCCAATATTACCTAAAAGATGGGAGTGAATTAGTTGGTTTAAAATACCTCTTGGGAATATGTAAAATTCTTTATTTGGCTTTTAATTTAATGATTGTTACTCATCCATCAGATGTCAGATTAAATGTATTTCCTGAAGGAATTTCTCTAACCACCCCACTCTTCCAATATAAGATTAGATCCCCAATTCCCTGCTTCCAAGAGTCCCTACCATTTCCTTTTCATTATTTTTCTTGCTTAGTCACTAAGTCGTGTCTGACTCTTTCATGACCCCATGGATATAGCATCTTTCAAACTTGTAATTACTTAACAGTATAATTATTTCTTTAATATTTGGCTTTCTGACTTTGCTTTAAGATTCAGGAGGTCAGGGGTCTTATCTGCTTTGTTCTTTAGGAATTTCCTAGTGCCTAGCACAGTGCCAAGCACCCTACCAATATTTGTTAAGAGACAGGCAGGTGACCAGGAGCCTTTGCAGAACCAGTGATGTTCAGGGTTGCATCACACTGAAAGGATAAAGGTCTTTTCAGTGTTTTTCTACATAAAAACAGGATTATTCTGTATCCATTATTCCTGCTCCCTGTGTTTTTCTTAAAAACATACTCAAGCAGATTCCCCGAATAATCCCAGCGGCTTCAGAGACGTCTTAGGTTGGAAAGGCAGGAGATGGATGACATGCGGGGAAGGACTGTGTTCCGGCACAGACTTGCGGCAGCACCACCAGCTCTAACACTCAGGGTGCCAGGAGCCAAGGGTCTGGCAGAAGCCCTCCTTATTTCCAAACCAGAGGACCAGTTGTGTCACAGAATCACTTGGAGAATACATTTGGAGACACAAGGGGAAGTATCACAGTGCAGTGGAAAAAGCTTCACTCCCAGAGTCTAGTAAGTCTGGCTTCTGCTCCCTTTCTGACCTCGGGAAAGTTGTTCAGTTTCCAGGAACCTCAGTTTTCCTTCTGAGGGTGATGATAATAACATGGAGACAATTATTAAACTTGCTCTGAACCCTTGTTTCGTGCCCAACACCATTTTCAACTTTACATGCATTACCGTGCTTAATTCTTAAAACAACGTGATTTGGTCGTTATTATTCCTGTTTTAGAAGTGACTGAAGCAGGGCTCGGAGAAGTGAAGTAACTTGCCCAGGATCACACAGCTGAGAAGCAGCAGAGAGGAATTCAGTCTCAGACACCCAGAACCCAGAGCTGCTACTCTTTAGGCCTATAGGTCTAGCACAGGGCTGGTCTGGCCCCGAGTGAGGGAGCATGTAGAAAGTTCCCAGGGCGGTGTCTGCACACAGTAGATGCTCAGTAGAATGACTGTCTCCTTATCACCCTTCTTGGAAGCTACTGCCCTGAGCAGGCAGCAAAAAGTGGGGAAGGAGCATCAGGCTGTCCACATGGAGGATGGTTACGTCGGGTGGGAGAGGGTCAGCATAGAGTCGGCCAAAATCCAGGGTTCCTCCTCAGCCTTTTCAAAAGCTTTAAAAATCATTTCTATTCTGCTGCTGCAGGAGCTGTTCTGCTCCCCAGGTTCTCTTCTGTGGGCTTGCTGTAAAGGTGCAGCTTGTTTCTCGTGAACTTCTGGGCGCACTGAACCAGATCAGTTTGGACAGGGGCCCAGGCGAAGCCACCTGATTCTGAAAACTTCAGCATCCCAAGTGGGCTTTGGGGATGTCTGCGCTCTGCCAACCCCCCTTCTTCGGTGCCTGAGGTTACCTGTATGTAGCCTCTCAGTGCCCAGATCGGTGAGGAGTAAGTTCCAGGGGCATTTTCTGTAGACCATTCAGAGTGCAAAGAGAACCTTTCCACAAAGGAGAATGGCCGCCATTCTGAGGACTCTCAGGTCATCTAAAGGCATGGCTCCTTACTCTGCCGCTCGCAGCCTCTTCAGCAGCCATGTCTAGCGGGCGGGCTTCGTGCCAGCTTTCCACTGTGCTGGAGAACTCTGTGACGAAGGAACAGTGACCGGACTGTTTTCCTTCCTTCACTGGTCCCCTGTGCACCCCCTCTGTGCAGGCACCCTGCTGGGCCTGCAGATGAAACAGTAACCAAGGTCTGTGAGGTTTCTAGTGGGGCTGTTGGAGACCTGTCCGTTAGGAAACAAATGACCGAGATAATTGAACATTGCAAATTTTAAAATGATGTAAACAGTAGAGCTGTAAACACTTAGTGAACTCTTGCATGCACCAGGCACTCTCTTAGGTGCTTTGCATTTAATTAACCATGAAGATTAGGTAGCATCACCGACTCAATGGACATGAGTTTTAGCAAGCTCCGGGAGATACTGAAGGACAGGGAAGCCCATGGGGTCACACCGAGTTGGACACAACTGAGCAACTCAACAACAACAACAACAACAAATGAAGGAAATACAGTGGCTTCTGTGATCAGGACTGTGGGTCAGAGTGTTGGGGCAGTGGGGATTGGCTGATTTAAATTGATTGGTCAGGACCTGCCTCTCAGGGGACGTGGTCTTTGAGCTGCTACTGAGTGATAGGAGGAAGCCTACCCTGCAAAGATCTGGCTGGTTGCAGAAGTTCAGAAGTGAAATGAAATCTGTACTCACTTTGTATCTGTGCTCAGAATTTGGAGGGGGCATTGTGGAATGGTCTATGGAGAAATGAGTAGGGCCTGTGCCATGCTGAGCTCTTGGCAAGGCAGCCACCCACCAACCTGAGGGCTGGGCAGTTCCACTGCTGTTCCTTGCCCTGGGAAATCAAAGGCGCTCCCGTCACCCATCACCTTGACCTGTCTGCCTGTGAGCAGAGATAAGGCAACACAGATTCCCCATTCAGAGGCGACTAGAGAGGGAGCAAGAGGCCTTCACCAAGCCAAGTGCGTAATGTATGCTTTATGTACGTTTGTGTCTCCCCCTTTTGTCATACGGCCTGCCTTCTAAAATGTCAGCCTGTTGGAGAGAGACAGACATGGTCCTGTTCACGACCACATCCTCAGTGCTTAAAATAATGTCTGAGAGATTATTCAGTAAACAGATGTTACATTAAATAAGTCACGTTTCATCCCCATAGAAAATCCCCTTTTTTCCCACCGAATACCTTGCAGCTCGAGGGTCAGAGGCTTGACCAGGGTGCCCCAGCTCATAAAGGGCAGAGCCAGGATTCACTCCAGCCTTCTACTTGACCCAGGACCTATTTGGGCTCCTCTTCCTACACCACCCTCACCTCCATGGTGATCCACCCAAGATATCAGATCCGAGGAAGCTGACTTGGCATGTATTGGAGGCGGGAGCACTATGTGTCACACTGGGCTCTTTCATTCCTAGGGGAGACAGATTGCTTTTCATCTCCAGGTCACCCTGGTGACTAAGGAATTCCTCTCTCCCCACCTCCAGTTTCCCCACCACTGCAGGAAGTAGCAGAGCCCTACCTTCCTCAAAGACTTGTTTCCCTATCAGCAATCTCTCTATCTCTGGCTCTTCTCAGTCTCTCATCCTGGCTGGGAACCCACTTGGTGACAGACACGTTTTGTCATCTGCTTCCACTGGCCCTCATGTTCCTGGTATGGTGTCTTCATACCTGGTCACTCAACAGTGATGTTCATTGAGCAGGTATTTATCAAGTGATAAGTGTGTTCCAGGTACTGCAGGAACAGCCATGAACAAACAAACAAGTACCCTTGCTCTTTCAGAGCCGACACTCTAGTGGAAGAAGCAGGCAGGTGAACTATTGAGTGAACAATACACTTTCAGTGTGCTGGGAAAGCAATTTTTAAAAAGGGGGACAATGTGATTTAGAGCCAGGGTTGGCAAAATTTTTCTGTGAAGAGCCAGACAGTACATATTTTAGGCTTTGTGGGACATAGTCTCTGTCTCAAATACCCAACTCCAACGTTGTCCTGTGAAAGCAATCAGACAACACATAAATGAATGGGCATGGCCATGTGACAATAAAACTTTATTAACAAAACCAGACAGTGGGCCTGATTTGACCCACAGGCTGTGTAGTTTGCTGGTCCCTGATTTGGCGAATCTACTTCTTCAAATGAGGTGACCAAAGAAAGCCTCTCTGAAGAGATGACATCTAAGCTGAGTTGTTACTTGAAATGATGGTTAGGTTACCTGGATTCAGCCATTCCAGTGGTTTTCAAAGTCTGGTTCCCATACCAGCAACATTATTATCACTTGGGAACTTAGTAAAACATACAGATTCTCAGGCTGTGTCCCAGACCTGCTGAACCAGAGCCCTGGAGGTGGGCCCAGCATTCTCTTTCAACAGAGCCTTAAGGGGTTTCTTATGCAGGCCAAAGCTTGAGAACCTCTGCTCTTGGGTTCCCGAAAAACGAGAGTGTCAAAAGTTCATGGAGCCAAATCTTGGCTCTACCACTTATTAGCTTTGTAACCTTGGATGCTTTAACCTTGTTGTCTGTCAAATGAAGAGGCTTGTGCCCAAGTCTAACATAGCTGTGAAGACTAAATGAATTACTCTCTCAAGAGCCTAGGAGATGCTGACTCATAGGAGCTCTCATGAAGTGGTAGCTGCTGTCATCACCACCCTCGTTATTTGGGTCTTCCGGACACTGATGCAGATTTGCCCGTGGATAGCAACAGAGGATCAGCCCCAGCATCTTCCCTGTGGGCAAGATGTCTTTCATCCCCAGCTTGTTGCCCCTGGCTGATATCTGCAGAATGTGGCCTGATTACAAGGCTGTTTGTTAAAGGAGAATTGAAGATTTTTTTTTTTAATTAATGTATTTATTTTAATTGGAGGCTAATTGCTTTACAATATTATGGTGGCTTTTGCCGTACATTGACATGAATCAGCCACGGGTGTACATGTGTCCTACCATACTGAACCCCCCTCCCACCTCCCTCCCCACCCCATCCCTCTAGGTTGTCCCAGAACACCAGGGCACCACTTTGAGTGCCCTGCTTCATGCATCAAACTTGCACTGATCATCTATTTCACATATGGTAATATACATGTTTCAATGCTATTCTCTCAAATCATCCCACCCTCGCCTTCTCCCACATAGTCCAAAAGTCTGTTCTTTACATCTGTGTCTCTTTTGCTGTCTTGCATATAGGATCAAGATAATTTTTTTTCAATTCTTTGCCTGGTCCTGCTTCCTCTGCCCCCTCCTTAGCCTGTTAACCCAGAAGATGCTCTGGTCCCTGCTGTTTGGGAACCATAAACTCTATATCTGTGACTCACCATTGGGCCCGGGCCACAGTGCTAGGCACCCAGCTTTTCCATTCACTTGCAGGCTATTGACAGTTTGTTCTTTTTATATAAGAAGCTATTTATACCAAGAGGGACAGAGGCTGGCAGGTGTGCAGGCATGGGGAGAACAATGACGAAGTAGTTCATCTCTCTAGGCCTGCTGGGTGGTTCTGGTTCATAGAGAATGAATCTAATAACCCCTCAAAAAAAACCCACAAACACAATCATTAGAGTCACCAGCCACTCGCAGTGTCGTCTTCATTTCATTACTCCATCAGCACATGCTGAGCTCAAAATGGGATTTCATGGCTGCGGTGAGACGCACGCCTCCCCACCTGGATTGGATTACATTTCTTCCAAGCTGCTTCTCTTGTGTTAGCTTTCACTGTCACTCACTCCAGAGATCTCGGTGCTGGGTGAGGAATGAGTGGGAAGGGAAGGGAAGAAGGAAGATAGGAGGAGGCCTGAATGCAACCTCCTGCCGTTCTCAGGAAGCCAGTCACATGAGCGACACTCTGTTGATCTTGGCTCCAGACATGCGCTGACGTCATCCGATGGTGATGGGAAATATGCCTGTCTGTGCAGCCTTCAGTAAAACTGCCTGTTAATGAACTTGTTTTCAAAGGAGCTGTCAGAGGTGGGATTAGAACTTGGGTTCAGACTGAAGGGCCTCTGCCAGATGAAGTAAGCAGCAGTGTGGCCAGATGCCCCCAGCAGGGCCCTCTAAAGGCTCATGTGCAGAATGTGAGGCCTGGAAAAGCCAAGGCCCATCTGCAAATGCAGGAAGGGAGACCTGCCCCTGGAGGTCCCACTCTCAAGACAGATGGCTCCTACTTTTATAGTAAGTGTGTACCAGAATCCTGGATATGGGGAGTGAGCCTCAGGACTTTGACATCCTGTAGGAGTTCACAGCTACGTACCCTTTCTGCCGACTGAGCAGCCTACGCTGTGGGCTGGTGTGACAGTTGATTTCCGATCAAGATGATCCCTGCCGCCTTCCGACTCATGAGACATTTGAGTGGCTTCATGGATTGGTTGGATGAACCTACCATCAGGGCAGCTAGTAACTGCCTTCCTCCATATGTCCATCTATTTGTCCATCCATTCATTCATTCACTAGTGCATTCAGCTATGTGTCCATTCAGCAGTTATGTACTTATTAAGTGCCCATTAAGTGCACGCCCTTAGTCTGGGTGTGATTTCACTGTGGCTGTTTTCCAAGTCCAGTTTAGAACTGGCGCTTCCCAGGCCCTGTGTGGATGGTGTGCTCTGTGTAGTGTGGAATTGCTCACAGACAGGTGTGGACAGTCCCTCTCTGAGGAAGACCCACACGGACTACAGGCTCTGTGCTGGTGCCCCATGGCGTCCACCTTTTAAGTACCTGTGCCCCTGAGCGCATAGTGTTCCAGAGTATAAGCTTTGACACTAACTAGCTCTGTGTTCACATCATAGCTGTGTTGCTCTAACGTTGGCCAAGTTCATCCACTTCCATGAGCTTTCGTGTCCTCTGAAAAATAAGAATATCATTATCCAAACTGTAGCATAGATGTGAGGATTAAATGAGGCAATGCCTTAAGCACGTGGCTTTAAAAATGGCAGCTTTTAGGTTTCTTTTTTTAATAACTCCAATTTGGAAACAACCCAGATGTCCATCAGCACCTGAATGGATAAACAAATCGTGTCATATCATAGAGTAGAATGCTACTCTACAATAAAAAGGAATGAACTCTTCATATATGCAATGACATTCACGAACCGCAAAATCATTATTCTCAGTGAAAGAAACCAGACCATAAAAGTACCTACTGTATGATTCTATTTATATAAAACTCTCAAAATTTTAAACTAGTCTGTAGTGACAGAAAGCAGACCAGTGGTTACTTGGGGCTGAAGAGGTGAATGGAGAGAGTGGGAGGAAGAAACAAATGAGCAGAGGAAACTTTTGAAGGTAATAGATATTTCAGGATCTTGATCATGCTGATGGTTTTGTGGATCTATGTCTATGTCAAAACCTATCAAGTTGTATACTTTAAATATGTGAAGTTATCTTATATCAAATACTTTAATAAAGTGAATGAATGAAGTTGCTCTTTAGCAAGCAGGAAGGCAAGCATCCTTGAATGCCAGTGTTGGAGTCTTCCTCATGTTGCTTGGTTGCCTTAGCAAGTAACTGAGCCCTTTGGCCAAGTACTGTCAGAAAGAATTGCTCAATATTAATTATGCACAATAAAAACAGAGATTTGGGACAGAAACTCATCAACATCCAGATGGATGGCACTAAAAAATCAGTTCCACAGACTGGCTCTTTGCTTCGTCTCTAAATGCTCTGAGACAGTGCCTGACATACAGTTGGCCCTCGATAAATAGTGTGGTGGTTATTGCTCTGACAATTAGAAAGACTGATTAAAACTCAGTGATCCTATCTTGCTAAGGGAAGCTAATTATTCAGGTGATGTCTGAACCTATATTTCCTGCGCCAAAAAGATAAATCCATAACCTTTCAGCTTGGTAGAGGATGAGGGCAGCCACATGCAGTTGTCTAGTTTGTGTGCCACACAAAGGTGCCTGGCCAAGGTGGTGGTGAAGGCTAATTCAGCTGGGCTCTGGTGACTACAGATCAGAGGGTATGTGTGCATGTGTGCTAAGTCACTTCTCTCATGTCCGACTCTTTTTCAACCCTGTGGGCTGTAGCCTGCCAGGTTTCTCTGTGCATGGGATCCTCCAAACAAGAATACTGGAATGGGTTGCCATGCCCCACTCCAGGGGATCTTCCCCACTCAGGGATCGAACCTGGATCTGCATCAGCAGGCAGGTTCTTCACCACTAGAGCCACCTGAGAAGCCCACTAACCAGAGTAGGAAATTTTATTTAACCTAGAGCACCTTGCAGTTTACCTGGTTGTGATACAACACTCCCCTTCTGAGATTGGGAGCTTGCTTTTTCTAACTTGTAGTTGGGGTTGACAGGAGGGTGTCTTTTTCTAATTTCCATAAAGCTACCAAAAAGTCTAGCAGCAACCTAAGATGGACTGTAAATACTAACTAGCCAAGCTCAATGATGACTTTTCATTTCTTCCATGAAATCCTGGGTTTCTAGGAAACCTCCTTTCTGATTCTTGCCAAAGGGTGTCAGGAATAAGAAATGGTGTCTTCATCCTCATTGGCATTGAGTATTTGGTAGAGGAAAGGAAGTAAGTTATGATTTCTCAAGTTTTGATGGTTAAGATGTTGAACACTTCAGCCTCTTTTTTGTTCCCTGCCTCCTTTTCCATCATTTTGTAAATCATTGCAAGTATCATAGCCTTGGATGGAGAGGCAAGCAGAGAAAGGAGCTGAAATGTCAACTGACTAATTTTGTCAACCACTTGGCAACTCTGTTCATGTCATTTGAGGCAGACGGTCAACTGAAACTGTGTAAGTCCATTTTGAAGTTGGACTTGTGCGTGGTTTTGAAGCATCCATCCTTGTCTGGACCCCACTGCTGTGTGGAAATCAGTAATTCATCTGGATGATGAATATGACATGAGAAATAGCTCTGCTGAAATATGGTCAGTGGGTGGTCCTTCCCAAGCAGAGTGATTAAAATCCGTGGCTGTGCTATCAGATGCATATGGTACCTGATCCAGCTCTCCGGCTGCTCTCTGGCTATATTTATGATTGGAACAAGTTATTTTACCTTGATGCAGTCATTTTTCCTCATCTATAGAATGAAGATTGGAGAAGGGAATGGCAGCCCACTCCAGTGTTCTTTCTGGAAGAATCCCATGGACAGAGGAGCCTGGTGGGCTACAGTTCATGTGGTTGCAAAGAGTCAGACATGACTGGAGTGACTTAGCACGTATAGAATGAAGATAGTGATGGTTCCTGGCTTGTACAGCAACTATCCCAGTACCTGATATTTTAAGAAACGTTAGATATAATTACTGACTGGAAAGGCCAAAAGTGAAAACATTTTTCTTGAAAAAGCCCATCTCAGGGGGAAAAAAAAAGAACTGGGAATGAAATCTGAAGCTCTTGTCCAGAGTTTGGGGGTTTAGGGGTGGAAGAGATATAAGACTCATAGAAATAAGACTTAAGGAATTATTAAACCTAAGTCTTGTAAATGACATTTAAGAAACAGTCTCATAGAAAGTGTATGACTTGCACGTTGTCACATAGTCAGAATTTAGAGAGCGGAGTTAATTTATCTCAGCATTCTTCCCCTTACTACAGGGAGATTTACCTAGGGGCAGTCGAAAAGGCACATGTATAGCATAGGGAGCATGAAAGTCTAGAAAGACTTACGGATCAGAAAAGTTCGGACCATGGTTATCTAAGTGGCCTTCCCCAGGTTTCTTAGCACCTTCTAGCTTCTGTTCCCCATTTGGAAAATAAGGTGGTGAAATCTTTTCTTCCCACTCTTAAGTAAGAATAAACAAAATATTATTTCTAAATTGCTAGAAGAAAGGTGATAAAGTTAGTGAACAGCTGTTACTATTGTCATCCTCTATGGCGTTTTAGTCGCTAAGTCGTGTCTGACTCTTGCAACCTCATGGGCTGTAGCCTGCCAGGCTCCTCTGTCCTTGGGATTTCCCAGGCAAGGATACTAGAGTGGGTTGCCATTCCCTTCTGAAGGGGATCTTCCCAACCCAGGAATCGAAACCTGGTCTCCTGCATTGCAGGCAGATTCTTTAACTGAGCTACAAGGGAAGCCCGGTTATACTCCGTAGCCTTCATAATTTTTTGTTGTTTTGGTCTATTGATGCTGAGACACAGTTTATTTTTTTTGCTATTCATTGATTGATTTTGCTGCACTGAGCCATAGTCACAGGATCTTTCGGTTCTGTCACTTGGGAGCCTTAGTTGCAGGACCCTTACTTGTGGTATGCAGGACTGAACTCCCTGACCAGGCATCAGGCCTGGGCCCCCTGCCTTGGGAGCATAGTCAACCACCAGACCACCAGCGAAGTCCCAAGACACATGCTTTAAAATCTCTCACAATGTTTATACATTTGTTTCTTCTTGTATTTCTGTTTTCCTTATATTTTCAGGCTGTATTTTTGGATACGTACAAGTTTATGAATACATTCCAACTTTTATCAATTTGTCTTCCTTTTATTATCTTGTATGCATTTATTTTAACATCTTAAGTCTTGTATGCATTTATTTTAACATGAAAATCATTTTATGGTCCTTTAAAAGTTTATAAACAGGTGCATTAATAAAATTTTCCAGGAAAATAAGTAGGAAACTGATGGCTCAATCAACAAATTGTGTCACTATTAATTTTGAAATGATCATGGAACTCTTAATTAGTTGTAGCATCTCTTTTAATCCATCCTAATTATGTTTACATAAATATAGTTTCTTCAGTATTAATATTGTATGCTAGCTTTTTTGAGGGGAATAATTGCAAGACTGTACTTTTCCATTCTTTTATTTCAACGTTTTCTTAGGGATTTGTTTTAAGTAAGCAGCATATCATGGATATTAAGTTTTTGTTTTTAATCCATATCGATAATCTTTTAATTGATGGATATATTTACATTTATTATGATAACAGATAATTATTATTCCCACATATTTTGTTATTTTCTATTTGCTATGTTATTTTCCTCTGCTTTGTTTCTGTTTTCTTGACTTCCATATTTTAATCAAGTTTTCCCAGTTTCTCTCCTTTTTCTTGTTGGAAAACAATACAATACGTTGCTGTTTTTCTCCTGGCCACTTTGCCATCCCTTAACATCCAGCCCCACTGGCTCTCTTGCCAATCTTCAAGTATCCCAAGCTTCCTCCAGCCTCAAGGCCTTCTCACTTCCTGTACTTAATGCACTGCTTTCCTATGTAATTCATTTTTAACAAGTATCAGGCTTTATGTGTCCCTTTTAAGTCTAACGGGGATCTCACATGATGTACTTTAGTACCATTTGTTACGTGGCTTATAAGACTTTCCCTTCCTTATGAGGCACCCTAAGCCTCAGTGTATTTCGAAGCCACCTTACATAACCTTGAATTCATATTTGCTCACACTTAAGTAAATTTTTAGATAGTTTCTCTTTAAACCAAAATCATATCAACGCTAATAATTTTTTCTTTCAGTAATCTTTTTAATTTTTACAATTTTTATAGTTTTTAAATGTTACTTTCCACTTATGGTTATTACAAAACATGGGCTGTATTCCCTGTATTACGCAGCGCATCTCTGAGCCTGTCTTACGCCCAATAGTTTCTACCTTCCACCCCCTTCCCCACTTTAACCACTAGCTTGTTCTCTGTATCTGTCAGTCTGCTTATTTTTTGTTATATTCACTACTTTGTTGTATTTTTCAGGTTCTGTGATAGAAGTGATATCATGCAGTATTTGTCTTTCTATATTTTGTTTATTTCACTTAAGCATAATGCCCCCAGGTCCATCCATGTTGCCACAGATGGCAAAATGTCATCCTTTTTATGGCTGAGTAGTATCCCATTGTGCATATACACCACATCTTCTTTATTCATTCCTCTGTAGATGGACAGTTAGATTGCTTCCATATCTTGGCAATTATACATAATGCTGCTATGAACATTATGATGCATGTGTCTTTTTTAATTAGTATTTGGGATTTTTTTTTTTTTTTGGTTATATGCCCAGCAGTAAAATTGCTGGGTCATATGGTAGTTCTTTGGGCTTCCCTGGTGGCTCAGATGGTGAAGAATCCACCTGCAATGCGGGAGACCTAGGTTCAATCCCTGGGTTGAGAAGATCCCCTGGAGGAGGGCATGGCAACCCACTCCAGTATTCTTGCCTAGAGAATCCCATGGCCAGAGGAACCTGGCGGGCTGCAGTCCATGGGGTCACACAGAGTCAGACACGACTGAGCGACTAAGCACACATCCACATGGTAGTTCTTTACTGTCTGAGCCACCAGGGGAGTAGTTCTATTTTTCGCTTCTTGACAGACCTCTGTATGTTCTCCACATCAGCTACAGCAATTTGTGTTCCCATCAGCAGTGTACAAGGCTTCCCTTTTCTCCGCATCTTTGCCAATATTTGCTATTTGTGTTCTTTCTTGATGACAGCCATTCTGGCAGATGTGAGGTGATACTTCATTGTGGTTTGATGTGTATTTCCCTGACGACTAGTGATGTTGAGTATCTCTTCATGTGCTTGTCGGCCATATGCATTTCCCCTTTGGAAAAATGTCTGTCTAGTTCTTCTGCCCATTTTTTAAATCCAGGTGTTTGTCTTTTTGATGTTGAGATGTTTATACATGTTGGATATTAATCTTTTATTGGTCTTGCCATTTGCAAATATCTTCTCTTCTTTTATTGAAAAGACTGTCTTTGCTTCATTGTGTATTTTTGCCTTCCTTATTGTAGAGTAATTGGCCATAAGTGTGTGGATTTATTTCTAGACATTCTTCTCCTGTTCTGCTGATGTATGTGTCTGTATTTGTGCTAGTCCATACTGTTTTGATTATTGTAGTTTTATAGTAGAGTCTGAAGTCGTGAAACATGATTCCTACAGCTCTGTTTTCTGTCTCAAGATTGTTTTGGCTATTTTGGTCTTTGTGTTTCCATACAAATTTTTAAACTATTTTTTCTAGTTCTGTGAAAACTGCTGTTGGTATTTTGATAGAGATTGTATTTAAATTGTAGATTGCCTTGGATAAATATAGTCATTTTGACAATATTGATTACTCCAACCCAAGAACAGAGTACATACAGTGTATCTGTCCATCTGTTTGTGTTGTCTTCAGCTTCTTACATCAGTGTCTTTCGGTTTTTGAAGTACTTTATCCCTGGGTACTTTGTTCTTTTTGCTGCAATGGTAAATGGAATTGTTTCCTTAATTTCTCCTTCTGATACTTGATTGTTAATGTATAGAAAGGCAACAGATGTCTGTGTATTAGTTTTGTCTCCTGCATGTTTACCAAATTCACTGATGGACTCTAACAGTTTCCTGGTGGCATCTTTAGGATTTCTTATGAATAGTGTCATGTCATCTTCAAACAGTGACAGTTTTTATTTCTTCCTAATTTGCATTCCTTTTATTTCTTTTTCTTCTCTGATGGCCTTGGCTAGGACTTCCATATCTATGTAGAATATAAGTGGCAAGAGTGTACATCTTTGTCTTATTCCTGATTTTAGATGGAATGTCTAGCTTTTCCCCATTGACTGTGGTATTAGCTATCGGTTTGTCGTAGATGGCCATTATTGTGTTGAGATATGTTCCCTCTGTGCCCATTTTCTGGAGAATTTTTATCATGCATAGATGCTGAATACTAGTAATTTTACACTAGTAATTTTAAGATCACTTTATGTTGTTTACAGCTTTGCTTCTTTCATTAATGAAGATAAGAACTGATCCCCAAACTCCCTGTTTTCCGAAGTCTACTTCCTTAAAAAATGGATGTTTAAAATTAACACCTTTTTCTTTTCATTCATTTCCTGTTTTACAAAATGGCTTAGAGGATTTATTAGTAGAATAGTTAAAACAACAGTACAGAATACTGTAGGTGCAACATGGATGGATCCAGAGATTCTCGTGCTGAGTGAAGTCAGACAGAGAAAGACAAATATATGATGTTGCTTACGTGTGAAATCTTTAAAAAATATTACAAATGAAGTTATTTTAAAAACAGAAATAGAGTTACAGATGTAGAAAACAAACTGATGGTTGCTGGGGGCGGGGAGCAGGGAGGGGAGATGAGGGATAAATTGGGAAATTGGGACTGACATGTACATACTGTGCGTGCTAACTCGCTTCAGTCATATCTGCCTCTATGAGACCCTACGGACTCTAGCCCGCCAGGCTCCTCTGTCCATGGAATTCTCCAGGCAAGAATACTGGAGTGGGTTGCCATGCCCTCCTCCAGGGAATCTTTCCAACTCAGGGATCAAACCCTGAGTTGGATCTCTTTTGTCTCCTGCATTGTCAGGCATGTTCTTTACCACTAGTACCACCTGGGCTAGACATGCACACACTATGCTATGCTAAGTCACTTCAGTCGTGTCCAACTTTGTGCGACCCCATAGACGGCAGCCCACCAGGCTCCCCTGTCCCTGGGATTCTCCAGGCAAGAGCACAGGAGTGGGTTGCCATTTCCTTCTCCAATGCATGAAAGTGAAAAGTGAAAGTGCAGTCTCTCAGTCGTGTCCGACTCTTCGTGACCCCATGAACTGCAGCCCACCAGGCTCCTCCGTCCATGGGATTTTTCAGGCAAGAGTACTGGAGTGGGGTGCCATTGCCTTCTCCGATGCACACACTACTTTATATAAAATAGATACCTAATGAGAACCTACTGTATATATATAGCACAGATAACTCTACTCAATACTCTTTAATGACCTATATAGGAAAAGAATCTTAAAAAATGTGAGTATATGTATAATGGAGTAACAGTCAGATACAACTTAGTGACTAAACAACAACAAAATCACTGATTCACTTTGCTATATAGCAGAAACTAATACAACTCTGTTTTTTCATCCACATCAAAGTTTTTATTACATAATTCAAAAATTTAAATTTTGTAGCAGTAATATTTTTTAACTTTTTATCTTCTCAGAGTATAGCTGGTAAACAATGTTGTGATAATTTCAGGTAGACAGGCAAAGTGACCCAGCCATAAATATACACATGTATCCATTCACCTCCCTTCTAGGCTGCCACATAATACTGAGCATCCTCGGCTATTGTGAGCAGTACTGCAATGAACATTGGGGTGCATGTATCCTTTCGGACCATGTTTTTCTCCAGATACATGCCCAGGAGTGGGATTGCAGGGTCTCTTGGTAGCTCTATTTTTAGTTTTTTAAGGACCTCCATACTATTCTCCAATGTGGCTGTATTTACATTCCCACCAACAGTATAGGAAGTTTCCCTTTTCTCCACACCCTCTCCACCCTCCAGTGGCACCCCACTCCAGTACTCCTGCCTGGAAAATCCCATGGATGGAGGAGCCTGGTGGGCTGCAGTCCATGGGGTTGCTAAGAGTCGGACATGACTGGGCAACTTCATTTTCATTTTTCACTTTCATGCATTGGAGAAGGAAATGACAACCCACTCCAGTGTTCTTGCCTGGAGAATCCCAGGGATGGGGGAGCCTGGTGAGTTGCGGTCTATGGGGTGACACAGAGTTGGACACAACTGAAGCGACTTAGCAGCAGCAGCAGCAGTTTGACTGGTATGAGGTGATACCTCATTGTAGTTTTGATTTGCATTACTTTAATAATTCGTGATGTTGAACATCTTTTCATGTGCCTCTTGGCCATCTGTATGTCTTCTTTGGAGAAATGTCTATTTAGGTGTTCTGCTCATTTTTTGATTAGATTGTTTGTTTTGATGATGTTAAGCCTCATGAGCTGTTTGTAATTTTTGGAGACTAATCCCTTGTCGGTCAGATCATTTGCAAATATTTTCTCCCAGTCCGTGGGTTGTTTATTTTCATTTCTAACACAATTTTATGAATCAACTATACTCCAATAAAATTTTTTTTAAATAAATGCTGTAGGTAGCAGAGGGAAAGGAGATGATCATAACAGAAGTTCAAGACTAAAGGTGGCTTTTACACCTGGGCACTGTCATAGGCTACTCAATATCTGATTTGGGGGGAAGAGACTAAGCATGTGGATGAACGTGTTTTAGGCTAGATATTGGGGATGTCAGAATGCTGAGGAGTGCCTGTTGGAACTGCTTATTTGAGTCTCAGCCTAGTTGATACTGAGGTCTCTTCTCTTGCAATTATTAACTAACTTTGATTGCTCCAATGTTCTCATGCCACTCCAAGAGCATTCAGAAGACTCTGTCATGTGCTAGGAAGAAGTGCTATGTGATGGGAATTCTGTGATCTATAAAATATGGAGTTAATGCCCTAATGCTAAAATTCAGGAGAAATTACTCCCCTGGATATCAGTAGTGATTTATTTCATGGGCCTTCCCAGTGGACACACAGTTACGATATTCTCATTTGTTATGGATTCTAATGACTGAAGTCAAAGGTACCCCTGCACCCTTTAATTGTTTTATTAAAAACAGAAGGAAAATTGCTTACAAAAGGACTTAAATGTAAGTGTAAATACATTGTCTGACTCATTTTTTCCCCACTGATTCTCACCATAGTATCAGAGTATTACTGCAGACGAACATGTAATAAAAGTAACTCTCAACTCTAGTCAAATTCATGGAAACAGAAAGGAGAATGATGGTTACCAGCAGCTGGGGAAAGGGGGATGGGGAGTTAGTGCTTAATGGGTACAGAGGTTTAGTTTGGGAAGGTGAAAAGATTCGAGAAACAGATGGTGGTGATGGTTGCCCAAAAACGTACTTAATGCTACTTAAAAATGGTTAATGTGGTAAATTTTGTGTTATGTTTATTTTACCATGAAATGAATAAATACATGAAATTAAAAAATAAAATAAATTTTAAAATTTACTTTGAGGAATCAGAGCATTCACCTCCAAGAACACCAGGCCTTTGTTGGGGATAGATGTGGACATATTAACTTCTCTTGCGTAGATCTCAAAGAAAAAAAGTTTGTCAAGCCTGAGTCATTTCACATGACCTTTACTATATAACATTATGCACACACTATTCAAAGCAGACACATTACCAAATAACACTGATGATTTCTATCGTCTTTGGAATTCCACCTGGTTCTTGTGGCTTTCGTGATGAAGGAGCCTCTCTAGTCTGTTTATTATTCCAGGTTTTAACAGGAACCACAGGCTTGAAGAGTGAACTGTGACCGCACTGGGTATGGAGTCAGCAAATGCTCAGGGCAGACTACAATCCTGTGAGTGGTTTAGGGAGACATTGGAGTGAAGTGGAAAGAAAATGAGCTTTGAAACCAGACCCAAATTTAAATCCTGTTCATCCCCTTTTTCATGAGCAGGTCAGAGAGGTCATAGTCTCATAATCTCATCAGTCCTCATTATTCATGAAGTCAGTTTTTACAGATTTGCCTTGCTCTCCAAATTTGTTTGTGACCCCCAAATCAGTACTCACGATGCTTCACAGTCATTCCCAAACAGGTGCAAATGGACAAAAAAATTTTTTAA
The DNA here is from genome assembly GCF_055505025.1 of Bos grunniens. NCBI lineage: Eukaryota > Metazoa > Chordata > Mammalia > Artiodactyla > Bovidae > Bos > Bos grunniens. Next base: position 37,639,076 of record NC_141186.1, read on the forward strand.
TTGAAGTATAGTTAATTTATAATATAGTGTCAGTTCCTAGTATACAACAAAGTGATTCAGTTTTATATTTTTTCAGATTATATTCCATTGTAGGTTATTAAAAGACAGTATAACTCCCTATGTGACACAGTAAACCCTCGTTGCTTATCTATTTTATGTATGATCGTTTGTATCTGCTAAACTTATATTTTTATTTTATACTCCTGTCCCTCTTCCTTTCTGTCTCCCTGTTGGTAACCATAGTTTGTTTGTCTTCTATGTGTGTGAGTCTGTTTTGTTTATAAATTCGTTTGTGAGTCTGTTTTGTTTATAAATTCATTTGTGTTATTTTTTGGACTCCACATACGTGATGTCATGTAGTATCTGTCTTTCTCTGACTTCGCTAAGTATAATATTCTTTAGGTCTGTCCACTTTGCTGCAAGTGACAATATTTAATGTGGATCATATGGTAGCTCTACTTTTAGTTTGTTAAAGGAACCTCTATACTGTTGTCCATAGCAGCCACACCAGTTTACATTCTCACCAATAGTGTAGGAAGATCCCCTTGTCTCCACATCCTCTCCAGCATTTATTGTTGTAGACTTTGATGATACCATTCTGACCAATGTGAGTTGATACCTAATTGTAGTTATGATTTGCATTTCTGTAATAATTGATGATGTTGACCATCTTTTCGTGTACCTGTTGGCCATCTGTATGTCGTCTTTGGAAAAATGTCTGTTTAGGTCTGCTGCCCCTTTTTGGTTTGGGTTACTTTTTAGAGTTGCATAGGCAATTTGTTTTGGAGATTAACCCCTTGCCAGTCACATCATTTGCAAATACTTTCTCCCATCCAGTAGATTGTCTTTCCATTTTGTTGATATATCGTTTCCTTCAGAGGGGCAAACAGTTTTGAGTATTATTTAGTCATAGAATGTCGTGAAGTTCTGATAGATGCTACCACATGAATGAACCTAAATGAAATAAACCAGACACAAAAATATTGTATGATTCCACTTGGATGAAATATCTAGACTAGGTGAATTTATAGAGATAGGAAGACAATCAAAGGTTACCCGGGGCTGAAAGGAGGGAGAAACGGAGAGTTATTGCTTAGTAGGTGGAGAGTTTCAGTTTGCTGTGATAAGTTTTGGAAGTAGATCATGGTACAACATAGCACATAGTCCTATATATACATAGTTTTGGAAATAGATGACATACAACATAGTGAATGTAATTAATGCCACTGAATTGTAAATTTTAAAATGCTTAAAATAGCAAATCTTATATGTCTTACCACAATAAGAAAAAAATTTAATTTCTTAATTAAAAATGAACTTGATACAAAGCATTGGTGCAAAACCAATGATATTTTGGTGGTGTTTATTACTGTGGCATAATCCAGCTCATGCTAACCAAGCCTTCCTGCCTGCCTGTTCCTCTAAAGTGGGGTAATATAGGACATTTAGAGTTTTATGGACATATGTAACCTTGAACCTGCAGGCTAGTATGCTACATTCGGTGATCTTTCGGTTTCTCAGAACAGGGAAGACTAAATCCTTGCAGTCATATCCATGATACGTTTGAAACTTAATGAGGCAAGCCGTGTAACTCAGGCTAACAGTAGCCTTGGCAGTCAGAAATACCTACTTCATAATGTATAAATGAGCTCCTTAGTTTTCATACTTCTCTGTGGGTTCACACCCTTATTATTTTAATGCGAAGAAATAAAACTGCCTTCAGTGAACTGATTCCAAACAGAGATCACCTGTGTTTTAAAATGGGTGTGCAACAGTGTCCTGTGAAAGGAAGTCTACATGAGAACGAATTCTCTTGAAATTACAGCATGTGTCATTATGTGTTGCTTTCTACAATTTAAAAGTTGAGTTTAATCTTAAGATATCTTCTGTTGCTATTTTCTAAACTTTTTTCAAAATGGTTCTCCATGACATTGTGAATCTGTACTTATTAAGAATGGGGGAGGGAATGGACTAATTATGTTCACAACTCTCTACTGTTCTTTTCCTTTTCCTTTTTTTTTTTTTTTTTTAAGAGAATTTGCCAAAGAAGCAGACTTACAAGTTTCCAGCAGTGATGTACTGGAACTGGGCTCTTGGCAGTGTCACAAGTTGCAACTGATCAGTTTTCAGAAATTTTGTAAGCCATTCAGCCCTTTTTCAAACTCAATTGTGTAAACTTATAATTGCACCATATTAAAAACAAAGATACTAAATACTCAAACTGCAGCACTTCATGGTGAGGTTTCCCATACTTTACTGTTATCTGTGCTCGTGAGGTTATTTCCTGTATTACATCTGTGTGGTGGGAATACTGTGCAGTTTTATGCTGCTGTGCACCTCTTCCCAGTCCCTCATCCAGTGACATCACATTGGTAGCCTGGAACCACTCCTAGTGAAATTATTTAGATCATGAAAATGAGCAAATGCTACAGATTTAGGGATGGATTTATTGTTGTTGTTTTTAACTCTGCAGTATTTTTCTCTGCCTCTAATAGCTTTTGCATTACTTTAACTTTGCCTTAAAGTCATTTGCCTATTTGTCTTACGTGTGTGCGCACATGTGTTCAGCCACGTCCAATTCTTTGTGACCTCATGAACTGTACCCTGAAAGGCTGCTCTGTCCATGGAACTTTTCAGGAAAAAAAATGCTGGAATGAGTTTTCATTTTGTGCTACAGGGGATCTTTCCAAGTCAGGGATTGAACCCATCTCCCTTGCATTTCCTGCATTGGCAAGCATATTCTTTACCACTAGTGCCGCCTGGGACGCATTTGTCTTACACACTTCAACAAAATATAACCTCCTTCAACCAGGAGTAGTTTCTTATTTGTATATGTGTCCTTTCCATACAAATCCCTCAAAGTTCCTTGCATGTAGTAGACTATTAGTCTGCTCAGGCTGCCTTAACCGAGTACCACAAACTGGGTGCCTTAAAGAACAAAAATTTATTTCTTCACAGTTTGGGATGCTGGATGTCCAGGATCAAGGTGTTAGCAGGGTTGGTTTCTGGTGAGACTTTTCTGGGCTTGCGTTTGGCCACCTTCTTGCTCTGTCTTCACAGGCCTTTTCTCTGTGCATGGGTGCTCCGAGTCTCTTCCTCAGTTGTCATGGATATCAGTCTTTTCTGATTACAGCCCCAATCTTGTCACCTCTTTTAACCTAAATACCTCCTGAAAGGCTCTTTCTTCAGATACGGTTACATTGGGGCTTATGGTTTCAGCATGTGAACAGAGAGGAGGAAGGCACAGTTTAGTCTGTAATACAGACATTATGACTTATGGATTAGATTGCTTCAAAGCTAAGAAGTATAGATCCTTCATTGTGTGCCTGGCTTTTGGCTACTTGCATTACTGGCCTACCTCAGAGATTTCCGGTTTCAGTTCCAAACCACCACAGGAAAGTAAGTGTTGCAATAAAGTCACTAATTTTGTGGTTTCTCAGCACATGTAAAAATTGTATTTATACTATTAATTGTGGAACAGCATTATATCTAAAAATGTTCATACCTTACTTACAAAACACTTTAGTGCTTAAAAATGCTAACCATCATCTGAGCTTTCAGCAAGCTGTCATCTTTTTGCTGGTGGAGGGTCTTGCCTTGATTTTATGGCTGCTGACTGATTGGGTTGGTGGCTGTTGAAGTTGAGGTGGCTGGGGCAATTTCTTAAAATGAAACAGCTATGAAGCATGGGTTGACTCTTCCTTTCACAAATGATTTCTCTATAACAGACAATGCTATTTGATGGCATTTTCCCCACAGTAGAACTCCTTTCAAAACTGGAGTCATTCTTCTCAAAACCCACCAGGGTTTTATCAACTAAGTTGATGTAATATTCTAACCCCCTTGCTGTCATTTCAACAGTCTTTAGCATTTTCAGAGGGGTAGATTGTATCTCAAAAAGCTACTTTCTTTGCTCATCTGTAAGAAGCAAGGGGTTTATCTGTTAAAGTTTTATTCTGAGATTGCAGCAACTCAGTCACATCTTCAGACTCCACTTCTGAGTGTAGTTCTCTTGCTGTACCTACCACATCTGCAGTTACTTCCCCCACTGAAGTCCTGAACCCCTTGAAGTCATCCATGAGGGTTGGAATTCAGTTCAGTTGCACAGTCATGTCTGACTCTTTGAAACCCCATGAACTGCAGCATGCCAGGATTCCCTGTTCATCACCAACTCCCAAAGCTTGCCCAAAGTCATGTCCATTCAGTGGGTGATGCTATCCAACCATGTTCTTCTCTGTCATCCCCTTCTCCTCGTGCCTTCAATCTTTCCCAGCATCAGGGTCTTTTTCAGTGAGTCAGTTCTTTGCATCAGGTGGCCAAAGTATTGGAGCTTTAGCTTCAGCATCAGTCCTTCCAAAGAGTATTCAGGACTGATTGCCTTTGGATCTCCTTGCAGTCCAAGGGACTCTCAAGAGTCTTCTCCAACAGCACAGTTCAAAAGCATCAATTCTTTGGCACTCAGCTTTCTTTATAGTACAACTTTCACAGTCATACATGACTACTGGAAAAACCACAGCCTTGACTAGATGGACCTTTGTTGGCAAAGTAATGTCTCTGCTTTTTAATATGCTGTCTAGGTTGGTCCTTCTTCCAAACTCCTGTAAATGTTGATATTTTGTGTCCTCATGAATCATGAATGTTCTTACTGGCATATAAAATGATGAATCCTTTCCAGAGGTTTTCAGTGGACTTTGCCCAGATCCATCAGAGGAATCACTTTTGATGGCAGCTATACCCTTAAGAAATATTTTCCTTAAATAGTAAGAGCTGCAAGTCAAAATGACTCCTTGATCTATGGGCTTCAGAATGTGTGCTGTGCTAGCAGGCATGAAAACAAGATGAACAACTCCATCAGAGCTCTGGGATGACCAGCTGCACTGTCAGTGATCAGGAATACTTCAAAAGGAATCTTTTTTTCTGAGCAGTAGGTCTCAACGGTGGCTTAAAATATTCAGTAAATCGTGTTGTAAACAGATGTGCTGTCATCTAGGCTTTATTGTTCCCTTTACAGAGCACAGAGTAGATTCAGTGTAATTCTTAAGGGCCCTGGGGTTTTAGAATGGTAAATGAACATTGGCTTCAGTGTAAGTCACCAGCTACTTTAGCCCTTAACAAGAGAGTCAGCCTGTCCTTTGAAGCTTTGAATCCAGGTATTGACTTCTCCTCTCCAGCTATGAAAGTCCTTGACGGCATCTTCTTCCAATATATGGCTGTTGTGTCTACACTGAAAATCTGGTGTTTAGTGCAGCCATATTCATGCATTATCCTAGCCAGATCTTCTGTATAACTTGCTGTAGCACCTTGTACTTTTATTTATGGAAAAGACTTCTTTCCTGAAGCCTCATGAACCAAAGCTTCAAATTTTTCTTCTGCAGCTTTCTCACCTCTCAGCCTTCATAGACTAGAAGAGAGTTAGGGCCTCAATCTAGATTAGGTTTCGGCTTAAGGGAATCTTGTGGCTGGTTTGACCTTCTGTCCAGACCACTGACACTTCCAACATATCAGCCATAACTCTGTTTTGCTTTCTTATCACTTGTGTGTTCACTGGAGCAGCACTTTTAATTTCCTTTAAGAACTTTCTCTTCGCATTCACAGTTTCCCTATTTGGAGCAAGAGGCTTAGCTGTCAGGCTGTCTCAGCTTTCGACATACTTTTTGCACAAAGCTTAGTTATTTCTAGCTTTTGATTTAAGGTGAGCGATGTGCAACTCTTTCTTTCACTTGAACACTTAGAGGCCATTGTTGGGTTATTAACTGGGCTAATGTCGGTATTGTTATTGTTGTCTTTCAGGAAATAGGGACCCCAAGCAGGAAGAGAGAGAAGGGGGAATTGTTGTTTAGTAAAACAGTCAGAACACATGCAGCATTTATTAAGTTTGACAAATGGGCACATTTCATGGTGTCCCCAAACAATTACAATAGTAACCAATCACATCTCCCCCAAGAGCATACTCTCACTTAGTAAATCTTCAATTTGCTTTCTTGGGAAAAAAAAAATCACTGATCAAAGATTGTTATAACTAGCATAATGACAGTGAAAAAGTTTGAAATATTGGGAGAATTACCAGAATATTGACACAGAGTGAGAGAAGCCTATTGCACAAATGGCACCACTGCACTTGCTTGTCACAGGATTGCCACAAGCCTTCAGTCTGTAAAACAGCGTATCTGCAGAGCATAGTATAGCAAACTCACTGAAGTGCTGCGTGCCTGTGCATCATTTGAGCCTCACAGCAGTTTCGGAGTAAATATGATTGTTCCCATTTCACAGAGAGAGACATTGAGTCTATAAGAGGTTTTTTTTTTAATTGCCTAATAATACACCGATGAAAAGTGTTCAAAACATTTTTCAGACCCAAAGAATGTGACTCCAGAGTCCAGACACCCAGCCACTCTAGGAAACACCTCCGCTGCTGTTTTATACATACGTATGTGTAGAGCGTGTCTCAAGGCAGTATTAAGACTGTTATCCAAAAAAAGTAAGCAGCTGTTTGTAAATTTTGCCTAGGGCGTGTATGCAAATGTGTGGACATTCTGCAAAGTGCATGTGTGCTGGGGATAAGGGGGTCTTGAAATTGCGGCTTCAAGGGGGAGTATTAAGACTCCAAGTTCTTCCATTTCTGACACCTCTTCTTTAAGACAGGGTAAAATAAATAACTGTCAGATAGCACTCCAAACTAAATGGAAAGTATTTTCTAACTAAACACTGAAGTTTAATATTCTAAATAAAATTTTTGTTAACTGAAAGGGTTGGATAGAGAGCGAGCATGTGAGAGCAGACAGGCATTAGCCTCAGAGCAGCTCACCTGGTTCTGAATCACAGTACCTGCCTCGATTGTAACGTGATTATTGTCTTCAGTTTCTTTGAACAGAGTTGACTCAACTTAAATTCTCTGGCTTCAAATCAAAAAGGGTGTTGCTTTTGTCCCCTCCTCTTAAAGAAGCAGTACATCAACAAGTCATTTTAGTTAGCCTTCTCTTAGCGTCTTGCCATCAGTTACATTTGGTGAAAAAGTAAGTGCTCTGATTCATCCTGAAGCCTCACCTGTATATCCTGTTGCTGCATGCCCCATCCACATCCACTGATAAACCAGAAAGGCAGAGATGAGATCTGAACACAGCATGCATTGATTCTCCAAACGTTTGTTGAGCACCTACTGTGTGCAACACCTTCTTCTGAGAGTGAACAAAACCCCAGGCATTCATATTCTAGAGGGAAGAGAGAGATAGTGAACAGGTAGATTATGTATCAGCAGCTGGTAAATTTCTCTGGGGGGAAGCAGAGTAAAGGTTTATCATTTTCAACACTAGTGACATTTTGATCCAGATCATTCTTTACTTTGGAAACCACACTATGCACTATAGGAGGTTTAATGGCTTCCCTGGCCTTGACTCATATGTAAATAGCACACACACACACACACACAAATATACACATGCACACTCACACACACCAGTTGTGACAACGTTCAGACATTGCCAGATATCCCTTGAGGGTCAGTGTAAGGCCCAGTTGAGAAGCACTGGTCTAAAGAGTAAGAGGTCAGGGCCCTGGTTCATTGGGTCAGGGAAGACCTCTCTTATAAGGTGACTTTTGAGCAAAGACACAAGAAGTGAGGACAAGCATCTTGTAAATATCTGGAGGAAGAATGTTCCCAGCAGAGAATGGCTAGTGCAGGGGCCGTGAGGTGAGAAGGGTAACATGGAGGCCATCGTGAGCAGGACTGAACAGGAAGAATGTATTAAGGGATGGAATCAGCCACCTCTTCAGGAGGCAAGATCGTGAGCCTGTCGTGAGGACTGTGGCTTTGAATCAGAGCGGGATAGGAAGTCACGAAGGGTTTTGAGAACAGCAATGGGACCTGGGGTACATTCAGATGAGATTGTTCTTACCGAGTAATCACCTACAAGGGCACAAAGGTGAAAGCCAGGTGCACAAGCAGCCGTGGCAGTGATTCTTGTGAGCACTCAGTCGAGGCAGGACTGGTTGTGAAGGGGTGGGGGACAGTGACTGGATTTGGGGGATGTTTTGAATGTAAATCTGATATGATTTGCTATTGAATCAGGCATCAGGTGTGAACAAAACAAAAGCAGAGGTCTTTGAAATCTTTTTCTTTGCAAACATCCCAAATGAGCTTTTTTTGCCTTGATTTTTTTGATCCTAATCCTATGGGAGCTTAAGCCTGATGCATACATTGTTTAGGCATTAGGTTTTAGACTGTTATTTCCTGGATTGCTTCCTGAGTAAACCAATTACAATTATAATGTGCATCTCCAGGAGAAAAGGCAAGGAGCCGAACTTAGTACGATTTTACCTCTTCGACGCCACTTAACAACACTTCTCTCCTATTGCTTGGGTAATGAAATTCTGGCAAGGGAGATGCCAAATGAACAAACAGGCCCTCAGAAGCAGCCCATCACCCCATGCTCATAGCTGTAATGCTATCTGATTATCCTCCAGGTCCCCGTTTGGGAACTCGTGTGCACTTTTCATAAAACCCACCGTGTTCACATGCATCTCTCCCTTCTCTGTAGCACCTGCCTCTGAGACCTCAGGCATATGGTTGATATTGCCTTCCCAGATTGAGGTAGATGAACCAGGGTTCTAAGCTTCTCAAACTGTGAGACAGATAGAATGTGAAATAAAGGCCCAATCTTCTGGGCAGTCTCTGGGTTAAGACGGGCTTTTATAAAACCTTCCAAATGTGTCAACGCACATTGGTGATTACACTCTGTGAGTTTTTACCTTTGCCTTGTAAATTCACATTTGCTTTCCCCTTAAAGCAGTGTTTCTCCATGTTCGGTATGAGATTTTTATTAAGTTTCAAAAGGGAGGGATATATGTATACCTACAGCTGATTTATGTTGAGGTTTGACAGAAAACAGCAAAATTCTGTAAAGCAATTATCCTTCAATAAAAAATAAATTAACTTAAAAAGAATGCAGATTTCTGGGTTCTTTGTGAGATCCAGAAGGATAAAAATGGGAATAATGTTCAATAAGGACCTCAAATGATTCTGTAGTATGTGTATGCTTGAGAATTGTTGCTGTATCATTTGGGAATTACACTCACTTCCAAACTGAAATCTAAATAAAGATCTAGTTTATTTCTCTCACTGGTTGGAGAAGTTCAGTAACAGGCAACCCAGTGATGGTGTATGATGGCTCTGTGGTTTATTCAGAAACTTTCACTCTTAAAGTTGCTTCATGGTGCAAGATGGCTGCTGAGCCCCCAGCCATCATTTGTACGTTCCAGCCAGAAAACCGGAAGAAGGGGAAATGGGCAAAAGGGGCTTTCGTCAACTACTTTACCTCCTTTAAAAGAGCTCTCCCAGAAGTCACATCTTTACGTGTCATGGGCCAGAATTTATTCACATGGCCAAATGTTGTTCCTTCAGAGGTATAGAATTGTTTTTCTGAGCTGAGTATATTGATGCTGTAAGTAAAATAATGGTATTCTAATTAAGGAAGAATAGAAAATGGATGTGGAGAAGGTTCACATATAAAAATACTTAGGGGCATAAGAGCCACTCAATTAAAAAATCCATTGTTTGATCCGTTCCTTTATTGAGACAGTGAAGGACAATTGATTTTCAAATCAACCCCCAAATTCTGACTTCTTGTTGGGATCTCAGTCTAAGAAAAAGGGATGCTTTTGATATGGAAATGTACCCCTCAAATTTTGAGCACTTTGCCTTTAGAATTCCTCATTCTCGCCAGAGCTGATGAACTCGTTTTTAAGTGCTATAGAGAGGGAGACACTTACAAAATTGAGTGAGAGCATATAACTTCATTTGCCTCCTCTGGGTCTCCTGGGATATCTGGTAATCTCATGGGTTGGCTGTTGAAGGAAAGCACATGAGTAACTCTAAAATTCTTAAAATAGGCTCCCTGAACCAATAGCAGGGGCATCCCCAGAGGTGGTTAGAAATGCAAATGATCACCCCCAACCCCCAGGTCCTCTGGATTAGAGATGGGTATTTTAACAAGCCTTCCATGTGGTTGTGGTGGAAGCTACAATTTGAGAACCACTGTTCCTGCGTAAAGCACTTTTCTCTCCAACGAGTAGTCACTGCCTTTTTGGCTTCCATCTCTGCTCCAGCAGAAATGCTATCAAATGTGCAGTTCCTTCTGAGAAACCCAGTCTTCCCGACTGCACAAGGTCTTGCTTCATCGACTTTATTCGCACACACGGAATAAAGCTCTGACAGTCCGTCTTGACACAGACTGCAGTTATTGCCAAATCTCACTGTTGAGAGTAACATGTTTAAATAAAGGCCTTCAGCTATTTCGTTTTCCTAAACCAGTGTATTGTGTTCAGCATGCTTTTGTTTGGAGGAAATGTACCTCGTATGGCTACACCCAGGTCACAGTCATAGGGCACCTCTACCTAAGGATCTGTAACTGGAGTGAAGTCCCAAGCACATGCCACAGAGCTGCTTTTGGAGAAATACACTGAGTATGCACAGGAGGAAAAATCACATCGTCAACCTGTCAGATAATGGTTTGGTAGTGATCATCATTGACAAAATTCTATTGGATTTGATTATTTACTTGTAAAAATTAACAAGAGAAACATGTTTGGGCTAAAATGAGCAATCTGCAGGGTTTTCAGGGGTGGTGCCAAATTTAATTTTTGTAGTGCCAGAAAGTATATTAAATATTTTCCCCTTCCCATTGGTATGATTGGTGTTTGTTTTGAGCTATACAGTAGTTTTATTATGGAAGATGCCAGAGCATTTCCATGCATGCAGCATTTCCATGTTCAGCCAGAGACAGATGGGGAAAGGAAGCCATTCCTCCCTCCTTCCCATCTGTCTGCTAATTCCCTTTACTCAGTGAAGAGCTTGCAGAGTCCAGCTCCTAAACACCAGGAAGAGACACAGAAGGCAGCACAAAGTGATTATTTTTCCTCCTGGACTTGAACAGGCTTTGAAGAGCCTTGAAGGTGGTGAAGCACCGACTCACTCTCCTCCCTCAGAGCAAGCCAGATTACCCACCGTGTAATATGGGAGTGATTTGGTACGTTGTTAGCTGCTTTGGTTTAATAATGGAGCGTCTTACTAAATAAGCTCTTTTATTTTTGTCTGGAGAATCCCATGGACAGAGGAGCCTGGTGGGTTACAGTCCGTAGGGTAGAGGGGGTGGCAAAGAGTTGAAGCTTTTAAGTCTTCCTCCAACTATTATTTGAAGTCATCCACCAAATTATTGCTAGCCTTGAGAGAAATTATTTTAAAACACTTTGTATTCAAGGAATTACTGGAATACTGATAGAAAAGATACATTTCAGTGGTGGTGATCAGTAGACTTAAATTATAAAAGGAAACACAAGATATCCAGCCAGGAAGGATGTTCCAAAAGAGTCACTGCCTCTGCAGACCTAAGAATTCAGTCTTTAGGGTGGACCTCCGAGGACTAAAGTATTTATTTACCAGCTAAATATCTCTAGAGCTCTCCATCACTTCCTCCCCCTTAGCCCAGTCATGTGTTGGGACTTTTTTATCCTCCAGTAGGTGGCGCTCTGGTAGGTAAAGAACCCTCCTGCAAATTGCAGAAAACTTAAGAGACCCAGGCTCAGTCCTTGGGTCAGGAAGATCCCCTGGAGGAGGGCGTGGCAACCCACTCCAGTATTCTTGCCTGGAGAATTCCATGGACAGAGGAGCCTGGTGGGCTACAGTCCATGGAGTCACAAAGAGTCGGACACAAGTGAGGCGACTTAGCATGTATGCAGCACTTAAAACAGCCTGAAACTTCTCCAATCCAGCCTGCAGGTGTGGTTCTCACCCAAGAGCCTTCCATAAGGAACTGGAATTGAGCAAGACTCATCAGTCTAAGGTGGACTCCTGAGCTGAGGTTGTGTCAACTCCCAGTCGTGTGGGGGATCTGCTGAGAGGAAAGAATAGAGCAAAAAACACCAGCCTTAGAGAGATGGGAAATCCCTTTCCAGTCATTTTCCATTGGAAGTTTCCATTTCCTCATAGGGTTTTTGAGAAAACACTACATCTTTTTAATAAGTTAGCTTTCTTCCCCCTGAAACCAAACTAGCTTAAATAGCATTTTATTCCTCGCAACCTTCTTTCTTAGACCCATTGCAAGTGGGAGCTTCACAGATTTGGTCTCACTCTACAAGCCAGCGGTGTAGCCTACCTCTTAAAATGGAAGGGAGGCCACGAAAATCTGGATTGTCCCATTTGAAGCATACCAGGCTGGATGATATACTTACTGCTGTGTATTCTTATTATTTATTGTTATTGCTGGCTAAATACTTTGCCTCCACTCTCATTTAATTGCCACAATCATGTGATAAGGATTCTGAGAGGTTTTAACCTTCTCAGAAACACGGGAATGGGTAAGGACAGAGCCAGGACTGCAGGGTTCAGATCTACTTGGCCATGGCTGCAGAAGATACGGGGAAGACTCCAGCCTGGGTCAGCCTTGGACAGTAGCGGACAGGGCTTATTCAAGGCACCAGTTCAGAAGATGACAGCTCTGGGCAGTGGAGACAGGGCTGTGTGAGTGATAAGGGATGATTGCCAGGAAGGTCAGTGGAGCTCACATTAGACTCTTCATGATTATGCATCCACAGTATGATGCATTAAAAAAATTTTTTTTATTGAAGTATGGTTGATATATGGTGTTGCGTAAAACTGGTCTTCCTTCAGTTCTATATATGTATACATTCTTTCTGTAGTCTTTTTGATGACAGTTTATCACAGGATGTATTTCCCTGTGCTATCCAGTAGGACTTCATTGCTTATCCATACAGTGATTCATGTTATATTAGTATTTACCCCTAATGTTCTGTAACTATCATGGGAGTTGTGAGAATGACAAAGTGATGATGCCACAAGGACTTTCCACCCGTCATTTTTTGACCTGGGAGGCAAAACCCATTCCCCAGTATAACTGCTTATTTATCTGTGGCCCTTGCAGGTGAGCATGTGGGCTGCAGTTCTTCTGCGCACACAATGCTGTGCCAGTCTGTGATGGGCTCATCACCAGCTTCTAATCCCAAGCTAACTCATGATCTGGGCTCACATGTCTTCTCAGAGAGTGCCGGTAATCTGTGGGCTGCCTTCAAAACCTGAATTCCAGGCCCTGGCTCCCTACCAGTGTCTATAGGGAGGGGTTGGAGGCCCTGGGTTCCAAAAGTCAGCTAGTCTAGGACAAGAAATCTGCTTATGTTTGCCTTTGGGATTTGATTAAGAGGCTGCTATGCACATGATGGTGAATGGTTACGATCATTTGTTACAAAAATAAGAATGACTTTCACATTTTGTTTAAGGCTTTGTCATCATAAAGCCTTCTTCCTCTCTCTTCTAACACTTACGATTTCATTTCTGGAGATCAAAGTAGACAGAGCTTTCATAACTCTTCACCCCAGCATTCCTAAAACATATAGTCATATCCAAGGCTCCCTAAACTCCAGGGAATGTGACCATGGTTGAGGAGTGTAACAAATACAGTGAATTTAGGGCCTCATGTCTTCTGTCTTCTCTGTTTTGTTGAATGAATGCCTTGTTTCACAAGAGCTGGTCATAATGCTTAGAGATAGTTGAAAAGTATTTTCCATGATATCATCTGAGCTTGTGGTAATTTTTTTTTTAATCTCTCGTATATAAAGCATACCTTCTGTTTGGCCAGTTTTTTCTCCTAGCTTGCATGCAACTGGATGGTAGAATGTCTGTTTTCTTTTTCAGGCAAAATTAGATGTTTAGTGCTTTCCCAAGTCATTGTTAGGGTTGAATGAGCCTCAGAGACTGAAAGAATATATCCTAACAGCTGTAAACAGGAGCATTCTAATATGTAGTAAAAAAAAAAAAAAAAAAGTTGATGATGATCTTTAATTACATATTCTGTATCCCAAATTCAGTGACTTTTTAACAGACCTGATCTTCTGGCCTGTCCTCAGGAAAAGCTGAAAACCTAGAGGGTTTTTAGTGTAGGTGGAGGCTGAGGGACCGAAGAGTCCTCCAAGTGCCAAAGACTCCAGCGCCGAGACAGGCACTGACACATCCTTTTGGCTGGGAGGGCAGGTTACATGCCGGAGACACACAGAGAAAATGGTAAAGTCAGCTCTCAGGGGAGCCTGCTGAGAAAGCCCTGGCCCCTGGGGTCATCAGCATGTTTGCCTAAATCTCTTTTTCTAGGAAAGTTTGACGGGTTTGTTTCTCCCTTACAAAGAGAGGAAAAGCCCCAAGACATGGGAGATCTGCGGGACTCTTTCTTCAAGAATAAATGTCTCTGCTTGCAACGAGAAACTCCTAGGCTATGGAGTTTCACGAAGGGTGGAGACAGTGGGAAGCAGATTGAGTCTTGCTGTGGGAACCATCTCCCCAGGATGTGGGAATGGTTTGAGGAATGGGTGAGTTACCCATGTGCTTTCCCACCCTTCAGGTTCACCAGTACTACAGCTGTCTGCCAGAAGAGAAAGTCCCCTATGTCAACAGTCCTGGAGAGAAACTTCGAATCAAGCAACTATTACACCAGCTGCCACCGCATGACAATGAGGTAAGGGGCTAGAGGGGCCTTCAGAAGCCTTTGCTTAGAACTTTCAACGAATTATTAACTTTTTCGTCATCAGAATGCTGTGGTCAGTGAGATCCCCGAGGAAAAACTCGGGCAGTTAATTTTAGATTTTAGTTTCCTTAATTAGAGGTAAAAGAAGCTGTCAGACATCTTCTGGAGAGGGTTACTGAAAAGCAGAATCTTACTGTGGGGTTGATTTGCCTCTGTGCCTGGTACTATACTAACTACTGGGGGCAGAGAGCACTGAACTTTAAAAGTTCAAGTCCAGGTTTTCTTAGTTGAAGAGTAGGCGATGCCAGTTTCCTGAGCATGTTAGATGAATGAGATTCCCTGGGCAGTTCAAGCCCAGCACAAACTTTGTGACTCTCTTTGATTTTCAGCATCTTTTCTTAGTAAATGAGTGTGGAGGTTTTCCATGTTACACTGCTGTAGAAGTTACGTGTCCAGATTTGCAGCTGTGAACATCTGTGTTTTTGTTATTTCCAATCCAGCTTGCCAAGGTTATCCTTTTTACTCCTGAAAGTATGACTTGCAGATTGTCTTTTTTTCTGAACCCAGACAAGGGCACTCTAAGCAGGCATTTATCATCTTTGAAGTCAAATTTGATCCTAAAAGGAAATTTGTGTATGTGTTTTTAAAAAGTCATCATGCTTGGGAGGTTTAGGTTTGCAAAGTAGAAATTAATGTTCAAGTATCTGGTTTTTAAAAGTAGTGATCCTATAGAATCCAGTTGTCTACTTAACTCTAATTGTGTTTTAAAGAAAGCCATAATTTCAAGGTAAAAGGAGAAATTTAAAACTCCTTTAGAGAGCTGGACCCAGCTTTTTACCAGCTGCCCCCACCCACGAGCTCAGTCCCTGAGGAAATAAGTGTGTGGTTTTTTAGTCTTTATCTTCCCACATTTGAATAAAAGGAATAAACCAGGAGCCTCAAAAATTAATTTGAATAAGCAGAGCAAAAGCTTAAAAACTGAAGCAACTCTCTAGAAAGGGAGTCACAATTCCCCATCCTGTTGTTTATTTCAGACTTCATGAAACATTTAAATAATGCTTTCTCCTTTAAAGAGGAAAGCAAGCATTGTAACCTGATGCCCAGGTAACTAATTTGAAAGTGAAAATGCCAGTTTTTACAAGCAGGAGGGGTGTGCCTGTGTTTCAAAGCATGTCCATAAATTGTCAGTGGTGTAATCGTATTCTCTGGGTTATTCAGATCATGGCAGTACATTCTCCACATGAAGACTCTTTTTTTTTTTTTACTTGATAGAGGAACGTGGTCTGCTCTTACCTGCTCCTTTCTGTTTTTTCATTGTTATTTCTGTTTATGGTTGACTGTGATTTCATGAAAATAGACCCTTCAAATTTTTTCTTCCTACTGGTGAAAATTGCTTACACATGACCCAATGGACAGATTTGTCCATTCGACATGGCCTCTTAAAGGACAAAGGGTGATTCTAAAGTAAATAGTTGATCATGCCCTTTTTCATATAGGTTAGGCAGTTTTGATGTATACAGCTGCAGTGGTTTTCAACTAGTCCTAGTTCAAAGGTTGCCCTTTGACCATCTGTAGGACAAATCATCCAGGCAATTCAGTTAATGTTCCAGATGTCCAGATTATTCTGAAGTAAGACAGAGGGTGGGATTAGATCCATGTGTCCAAAGATGTCTAGATCCATGACTTTGGGTGGTACAAGGACATGGCAGTAAATAATACTTAACCACATAATGAGAGACGCTCTCCCTTTTTTAACTGTATTTCATTCCTTGTGGCTGAGTGATCATGGGGGAAATTTCAGTTTGGGTGGGCCAGTGTCTCACACCTCTCCAACTCCTACTGATCTCCATTTTTAAGTAACAGCATTGAGAACCTCTGTTTTAGAATCTCCTACAAGCAAAAGTAACCAGCTAGAAGCCAACAGTATGGTTTTGTTTTCACTCTTGTATTTAGTTTTATGACTGCCCTATTTTTTCACAAGTGATATTGCTTTTCTATTTATAGTCATAATATACTTTCTTTTCAAGTAAATGTATTCAAGTAAAAAAAGAAATGAGTTAGTTTTTAAAACAGTAGTAAGTAAATAGTTCAAGATTACAGCAAAATTCCCAAGGTGTGCATAAATAAAAGAGAGAATGGGAAATAGCAGAGTTGAATATCTTTAATGTCTGTCCCTTAATTTTTGTGAGTTTCTGTGTTGAACGAGAAGGAAACTCTCTTATGCAAGTTGTTAACCAAAGCCCGGTGAGCAGCCCTCTCCCTCCTACACACAGAGAAACACGCAAGTACTTCCTGAGAGAACACAGAGAGCTCTGAACCAAATTCTCAGTCTCACGCCTTGGTTCCCATCTCATTTTGGGAAACAAACGCCATGAGCGTGTTGACCACAGTTCTGGCTCGTTGGCCTGGAGCCATCCTTTGGTGTCAGGGATCATTTCCTTGGGCCCATGGAGGTGAGAGTGAAAGTGAAAGTGAAGTTGCTCACTCCTGGCAGACTCTTTGCGACCCCATGGACTGTAGCCTACAAGGTTCCTCCGTCCATGGGATTTTCCAGGCAAGAGTACTGGAGTGGGTTGCCATTTCCTTCTCCAGGGGATCTTCCCAACCCAGGGATCGAACCCAGGTCTCCTGCATTGCAGGTAGATGCTTTACCATCTGAGAGTGAGTATGATGATCAGTTTGAAGATCTACATCAGTTTGTAGAAGAAGGAAGTCCCAGATGTTGACTAGCAGCAAAGCTCTCCCAATGACGTGGCTCTCAGTGTGGTGAGCAGAGAGGGGCAGTGAGCATGAGAAACAGGTACCAGCCACTGGCCTGCCTGAGACTTGTGCTCCAGAGTTTCAAGCCTCTAGGAAGCTCTTTTGATGGTCAACAATCTCGGGTAGACACTCACCTAAATATCCCCAAGCCTGGTGGTATTCAGGTGCCCACCAGGACACTTGAGAGTGCACATGTGTTTAATAAGAAAAAAGTCTGAGGCCAGGGTTTCAGGAATCCTCAGGAGCAAGAGATGACCACCCCCCCACCCCCAACCTTCCTGTGTGTCTGTCCAGGTTCGCTACTGCAACTCCCTGGACGAGGAAGAGAAGAGGGAGCTGAAGCTCTTCAGCAACCAGAGGAAGCGTGAAAACCTGGGCCGTGGCAACGTGAGGCCCTTCCCGGTCACCATGACGGGAGCCATCTGTGAACAGGTGAGCGCATGGTCTGGGGCGTGCCCGGGAGGTCACTCAGGCATCCTTTCCCTGATTCATTCACTCAGCATTTATTTTCTTGAGAGCCTATTTGATAGGCCTGGGAGATACAGCTGTGAGCAAAAGGTTTGAAAACTTGGTCTTGCCCTTGGAAGGAGTTCTGTCCTAGGAGAGAAGTCAGACAATAATGTCAATAAATAAGAGGAAAAAAATGCAGTGGGGAAGAGAGTTAATGCTGGGAGTGTGAGGTGGCTGCAATTTTCAGGGAAGTGGCTGGGAAGGCTCCACAGAGACAGTCAGGAACTGAGGGAGTGAGTCATGTGATGGCAGGGGAAGCGGGGTGTGAGAGAACAGCACGTTCAAAGATGCTGCGGCAGGAGCGTTTCTCTTATGGCCCAGGAATAGCAGGTTGGCCATTGTGGCAGGGCAGGGGGGGCAAAGGAAGAGAATGCACCGGTCAAGTCCAGTTTAATGGAGAGCTGTGTCAAACACTGGAAGGAGAGAGAGGGCCACTGGAGGGATTTGAGCAGAGAAAGGACATGATGGAATATTATTTTAAAATGAGTGCTTTAGAAAGTGGAGTTTGCCTGGACCACGGCCACTGTCTTTCCCAGGATCATCCTAGGACCAGTGCCCTTTAAAGAGGTGGTAAATGGTCATCTCCTTGGGTCTGAAGATTCTTTAGCAAAGTGCATGGACCTCCCACATTCTTTCTCGGACCTCACTTAGTTGAGAGTTTGGGTTTGTTTTTTCTTCTAGTCTCCTGTAGAGTGCTCCGGGCATGGTGGAGAAGGGTTTCTAAGAAAACAGGGTGGGAATCAGGCCTGCCTGGGTTCACCCTCCCCGACCTCTTGACCTCCAAAAGCCTTCTGGGGCAGATGGTCATGTACTGAGCACTTTTCTTAACCCTGCTGCTCAAAGAGTGGCCCCATCTAACTCCTTAAGCACTTCAGGGACCCATTCAGGCACAGATTGCAAGAGGATACATGACCTTAACTGGTGAAGAAAAGGCAACATACTGTGTGAACAGAGGGGATGCCATTTATTGGGGGGCCCTTTTGGGGAGGGATTTCAGAGAGAGAAGTTTGGAAGGCTCAGTGGATGAAATGGAGATGCTACTTAACAGGGGAGCCAAAGCACCGGAATTGACAACAGGGGTCCTCATCCTTGACACCCACCCCTGAGATGCAGGTGGTCAGAGTTTAAGATGTGAGGTTCTGTGTGCTCCATTCAGAGCCTCTACCACGCTTGAGTGGGTTCTTCTTGACCAGCCCAGAAGGGCTCACCTGAAGTAAAAGGGAAGTCGGGCATTTCACAGGCAGATGTCGAGAGTGACACAGAATAGTGATGACAGCATGGAGACAGAAAGATGTACGTTTGACACATGAGTCTGCCAGGCGACCTTGACCCTATTACTTTTCCTAACAGTTTTGTCATCTCCAAAATGGGGGTATTGAATACCTAGGTCGTAGAATCATGGTGAGGGTGAAATGGGATTCTGTATTGTTACAGTAATCAAACAAGGAGGCCATTAGACTGGGGTGGCTCTATTGCCTTGGTAGCCTGTATCAGCAGACCAAAACCTGAACCAGTCAGGGTACCGGAATCTGAGAAAATGACACTGAAGAACAACCAATTGCAAGCAGCCAGCTGGGCTTTCCCAAATAAGGGGACCACTTAATCTCTATAGTCACTGAAATACTTTCCTTGCTTTTACTTCCATGACTTCTCTATAAAACTCTCTCCCTGGGTTTCTGTCCCAGCCACCTTCAGTTTGATGCTTGCTACCCAATTCAAATCAGTGTTGGAGCAAATAAACTGGAAAGCTTTAATGTGCCCCCTGGTTTATCTTCTAACAATACGCATACCTCAGCTCTACTAACATTGCCCCACAAGGCAGGGGTATCACTTTCTGTAATGTAATGTCTTTCTTATGTCTGGTCACTTGCATGAATCAGCTCCCAGAGACTACTCCATGAGACCTGGACTTCATTTTCTATGAAGCATCTCAGTGCTTTTGACGGCAGTGTGTGGGAAAGGTCTAGGGGTGGCCTTTCTGCTCTTCAGACGTTGCCCCCAGAGTCAGCCTCTCAGGTCGGGCTGGACTCTCAGCCCAATACCATGATCAGCAGAAAGCCTCCCCCAGACCTGTTGCCTCACACTTTATTGTTCCCTCCAAGACCCTCGGACTCTATTCATTTTATCTTAAGCCCAACTGTAAGCATGGGTTATCATGGATTTTACCTTGCTCCTTTCTGGGCAGGGGAAGGAACTATGGAAATGAGTGAGAAGATAGGAAAGGGAGAAAAAAGAAGTCCTTGCCGTAGTCTGGCCTTAGGAGTAGTACCTTTTCATTTGGGACTGTGTACAAAGATATCAGAGGAAGCAGGCCAGAAGCA
Organism: Bos grunniens; assembly: GCF_055505025.1. Classification (NCBI taxonomy): domain Eukaryota; kingdom Metazoa; phylum Chordata; class Mammalia; order Artiodactyla; family Bovidae; genus Bos; species Bos grunniens. The sequence goes on from NC_141186.1 coordinate 37,659,186, forward strand.
TGCCTGAGAGGCTTCTAGAGAAACCTAGATGGTAAAAGGTGGGCATGTTTTTATGAACCCACTCCCCTGCCACCCTAAGTGTAGGCCCCACCAGCTCCCTGAGTCCCTGCAGGCTTCCTTCTCACTCCCCCACGCCACACTCTTGCTGCAGGCGTTTGACGTGGCTGGGCCTCCGGCAGGGAGTTTGCAATGTCTCAGAGATAATGAGACCTCCGCTCAGTTTGCTTCCTGTCAGCAGAGCTCTTCTGTGTCACTGCACTGACAGACTTTGCCTTTCTCTCCCACCTCTGTGATTCTTTATTTTCTCAGTGACAATGATCTTCATCTTAATTGTAGGCCCTAGGAAGGGATGGTGGGGGTAGAGGGGCAAGAGAAACCAGCCTGCCACGTGTTTATAGCAGGTAGCACAATAACTCATTTGAAAGTAAGTGCTCAGTAACGAGCTAAGGATGCTGGCGGTTGTGTATCTTTTCCTCATGGCGCTGAGAGCTGGGGGCTGCTATTCCTCTTACTGACCTGTTTCTGTTCACCTCGCAGTGTGGAGGCCAGATCAATGGCGGGGACATCGCTGTGTTTGCATCACGTGCCGGCCACGGTGTCAGCTGGCACCCACCCTGCTTTATCTGCACCGTCTGCAATGAGCTCCTGGTGGATTTGATCTACTTTTACCAGGATGGGAAGATCTACTGTGGCAGGCACCACGCAGAGTGCCTGAAGCCGCGCTGCGCAGCCTGCGACGAGGTCAGAGCTGGCTCCGCTCCCTGGGGCGCGCAGCCCCACTGTCACCCCGGGCTTCACCTCAGCCAGCACGTTGCCCTGTGGTTCCTGCATGGAGGAAAACCGCAGGCCTCTCCAGCCTCTCCTATTAACGCTTTTGAGAGCGGGTCTGGCCCCATCCCTGTTTGCTAGAAAGTCCAGGACTGTAACCTGCTTTGCTGAATTTGACAGTCTCATAGGAAAACAGTTTCTAGGGCACTAGGTCATTTCAGAACTCTTAAAAAAGGGGGAGGGGGAGGGATTGTTGTGGAGCTTTCAGTTTCAGCCCAAATCCAAGGGAGCAGTCATCATTAGTAATAATGTGTCATTTCTGAATTATCTTAAAATCTTGGGTTTCCTGAGATTCAATGCAACAGATTAGGATGAGAAGAGAAGAAAATGAGTAGCATGATGTGATTCTCCCATAATCTATGAAAGTCCTGATGAGGATTCCAGGGCAGATGTCTACTCCATTAGGATCCTTCTGCCCCATACACTCACCCAGGTCAGAGAGAGCAGACTGGACCCAAGGTTCATACTTCGTCTTTCCTCCCAGCCAAAGTACACCCAAGTGTGGTCTGAGAGCTGAAAGGTAGAAAACCTGGGTTAGTATAAAAGTTGGGAGCAGAAAGGAGAATGTTCTAAGCTTGACCGATTTTACAGGAATAATTTGGGGAAAAGGTCTTAGGCAGGGGGTTCTTCCTGTACAAAATATACTTTTGGTTCTTTCTTGACCCTGTAAGGCTATGTGGGACCCTGTAAACGACCCTGCACTTTGTCACCCAGAGGCCACCGGTACGTGGCATTTCTTCCTTAAAAACTGCCCATCAGAGACTCACTCTTCTAGGAGGAAATCTATCGGTCTTAACTAATACGGATTCTCATGCTACTACTGATGTTCGTAAGAGACGCTCTGAGCAGGTAGTCGGTCCAAGTTTGTGATTCTAGGCAGCACCTTTCCCTGCCTGCCTCAGTTGCCCCATCTGGAAGCGAGTGCTCGTAATACTTTATCTAATAGGAAATGAAGTAGGATGTTAAAGCACTTTGAAATTTTTGCTTATTGAGGTCTAATTCATACAGCATAAGATTTACCCTTTGAAGGTGTGCAATTCAGTGGTTTTTAGTGTATTCACAAAGTTGGACAACCATTACTACTGCCTAATTCCAGGTCATTTTTATCATCCAAAAAGAAACCCCAGATGCATCAGCAGTCACTCCCCTTTCTCCCCCTGCCCCCAGCCCTGGCAACTATTCATCTAGTCTCTCCATGAATTTGCATATTCTGGACATTTTGTATAAGTGGATTAATGCAACATATGACCTTCCATGCATGGCTTCATTCACTTAGCATGATGTTTTTGTGGTTAACCCGAGTTACAGCGTGTATCAGTACCTTCCTTTTTATGACTGAATAATAAGCAACTGTATATATCACATTTTGTTTAGCCATTTATTAATTGGTGGGCATTTAAGTTGTTTCCACTTTTTGACTGTTTTAAACAAAGCTGCTGTGGACATTCATATACAGATTTTTTTGTAGGCATATATTTTCTGTCCTCTTGAGTCTATATCCAGGAGTGAAATTGCTGGGCCATATGGTAGTTCTATGTTTAACTTTTTGAGGGGATCTAAACTGTCTTCCAGAGCAGCTACACCATTTTACATTTGCAGCTATCAACGAATGAGAATTCCAATTTCTCACATTCTCCTCAGTAGTTATTACTGTCTGTCTGTTAAATTATATTCACCTGTGCTATGCTGTGCTTAGTCGTTCAGTTGTGTCCAACTCTTTGGGACTCCATGGACTGTAGCTCACCAGGCTCCTCTGTCCATGGGATTCTCCAGACAAGAATACTGGAGTGGGTTGCCATGCCCTCCTCCAGAGGATCTTCCCAACCCAGGAATTGAACCCGGTTTCCCACATTGAAGCAGATTCTTTACTCTCTGAGCCACCAGGGAAGCCATATAGTCACCTTAGTGGGTATGAAATAACATCACATGGTGATTTTGATTGGATTTTTCTTAATGGCTTATATGTTTATCTTTTCTTCCATGTGTTTGTTGGCTATTTGCATATCTTCTTTTGGAGAGTAATGTCTCGTTAAGTCTTTTGCATATTTTTTCAGTTGGGTGATTTTCTTTATTGTGTCCTTGTGAAACTTGTTTATATATTTTGGAGTCTAGTCACTTAGATCTGTGATTTGCACGTATTTTCTCCCATCCTGTAGTTATATTTTCACTTTCTTAATGATGTCCTTTGAAGCATGAAAGTTTTGATTTCAATGAAATCCAGCTTCCGATGTCTCGTTTGTTGCTTATGCTTTTAGTGTCGTAGCTAAGAAACCATTGCCTAACTGGAAACAGTTTTTGAAAATTCACATCTTTACTTTTCTCCTAGACATTTTATAATATTTTTGCTTTTACATTTAGGTCTTTGATCCCTTTTGAGTTAACTTTTATATATGGTGTGAGGTAGGGGTTCAGTTTATTCTTTTGCATGCAGTTATTCAGTCGTACCAGGCAGGTTTATTGAAAAGACTGTTCTTTCCTCCATTGAATGTCCTCGTCACCCTTGTCAATCGTCATTTGGCCATAAATGTCTGAGATTATTTCTGCCTTGATTACTGCAGTTTGTAGTACGTTCTTAAATCTGTGCTTTGAAATTGAAAACAAGTCTGTCTCATGGTTCAAAACAGAAATACCTCTGAGGGTTAGGCGGTTACCGTAAATAAAGGTGACTCATTTTAAGGTTACAGCAAGTGGTGAAAAATATGACAAACTGCAGAACTCATCACTCATCTGAAAGCAACAACCCCTTTTATTGTCGCCATGCAGGAATGTGTAGCACACATTGCCAAATACTGTATTTTCAAAAAACACTCGGGATCCCAGGTGTTTATATGACGTTTCTCATTTAAAAAAGATACCATATATAATCCAAATTAAACAGATAATGGCCAAAATGTCCATGAGCTGTCAGCTGTTAGTCCTGCTCTATATTCTTTTTGTTAGACTATTCTTTGTCTGAATACACTGTGGTTAAATTAATCACTGGCCAGGTCAGAAACTGTTTAAATGTGCTTTAGGAAAATCCACATGTGGAAACTGATATAGGTATAGAGTAAATATATACGTATCTACTTCTGTTTAATAACTTGTGGGTGGGACCAGTTTTCCTACCATTTTAGTCTGGGGCCCTCATAGCTCTCCTCCTTCACAGTGTATTCTCATGGCTGTTTCTTACCCACTGACCTTTTGGCCTCTCCCTCTGCAGATCATCTTTGCGGATGAATGCACAGAAGCCGAGGGGCGACACTGGCACATGAAACACTTCTGCTGCTTCGAGTGTGAGACGGTGCTGGGTGGCCAGCGCTACATCATGAAGGAGGGAAGGCCCTACTGCTGCCACTGCTTTGAGTCCTTGTATGCAGAATATTGCGACACCTGTGCCCAGCACATAGGTGAGGCAGCACTTGGTGCTCATCCTGGTCCTACTCTGACTGCATCTCCTTTGTGTCTGGTATAGTTAGAATCCCTTTGGTTGCAAGCAATAGCAATCCAACTGATACTCCCTTAAGTGCAAAAGGGAATGTCTTGGTTCATAGTACCGGAGAAGCCAGGGAGGATGTTGGTTTCAGGTAAGGATGGATCAAGGGATTGAAGAGAATCTGTTTTTTTTTTGTTTTTTTTTTCCTCTGTGTCTCAGCTTGCCTTCTGTTGGCATCATTTGGCAACAGGGTGCCTTCACAAGGTGTAACAATGACCCCCACACTTATACATACCAGCTTAAGCACTGTTCTCTAAAAAGGATGGAATCGTGACTTTTCCAGTATCCAAGTCAGGTCCTCCAAATAGAAATGCTATAGCCGGCCATTAGGTCATCTGTTCCACCCTAGAAAGAAATGAATAGGGGGTTCCTGTTGGTCTGACTGAGTCATAGACCCACCCCCAAGGCGGGGCTACATGATGGACAGTCTTAACTACCAAGCAGAGGAGGAGAGGTCTCAGAGGAGGGGAAAATATAAACAGTTGCCTTCCACAGCCTCCTCAGAAAACCTCAGGGATCAGCAGAAGGAGGAAACAGAACGGTCCTCTTGGTAGGAAAAGATAGTCAAGGAAACCAAGTGGCAACTGGCATGCATGTCCTGAAAGAAATCAGCAAAATCCGACCCAGCCAAAAAACAAAGCAAGAGAACCTCAAATAGCTCCGAAGCTATAAACGCCTCAAATAAGTGGCAGATTTGAGATGGTGAAAATCATTTTCCCTTTTCAAGTAACGGATTCGTTCAGCCCTTCAACACTATTCCTGATCATGCAGCATCTGGAGCGTCTTCACTCAGCTCGCCTATTCTGGCACCTTGAGAATGAGCTGCCCTTTAAAAAGAGAAAAGAAGTTGGCAGTGGATGAATGTCTCTGAGACCAGCAGCCTGATCTTCCTGTGGCTTGTGCAGTTCCAAGAAATCTGCCTGGAGGCTGCCAACTCCTTACCTATAGTGGGGAGGTGTGGAGATCATCAGTCTGGGAGCCCGTTTTACCTCACGTAAAAGATTTTATCCGGAACAAAAAGAGGTGGCCTTGTCTCCCTGGTTCATCAGAAGTGATGCAGTCAGATGAAAAGTTAGTTCATAACTTGAAGGGCTTGGGTGCTGATTAAAATCACAGCTTTCAGACACCTACTATATCCTCAGGGGTCCTTTGTCACTGGAGGGTCCATCCCGTGGGCTCAGACCTGCTTCCATGGAGCCCTTCTGAGCTGAAGTCCCTACCAGGCCCCAGGATGAACAGTGCTACACCGACCTGGGTCCAGCAGCATTCCCATCTGGGAGCTGGGCTGTCACGAAAAACCCCCTTTCCCCAGCCCCTAAAATCTTCACCTCTTACAGCCTGATGCCTCAACCGGGTTCCCACCAGCTTCTGTTTCTCACAAGTCAAAGCGGTTAAACAGACATACTTCCCTTTATTCTGAGAGCTAGGAAAGGAAAAGACCTGATTCTGAGAAGGACTAAGGGCAGGAAGAGAAGAGGGCATTAGAGGATGAGATGGTTGGATGGCATCATCAACTCAATGGACTTGAGTTTGAGCAAACTCTGAGAGATGGTGAAAGACAGGCAAGCCTGGTGTGCTGCAGTCCACGAGATTGCAGAGAATCAGACATGACTGAGCGACTGAACAACGAGGAAAGGCGGGTCTTGATCTGGACAAGGGGCTGGGGGTGGGACTCGATCAGGAGAGGTGGTGTGAGGTGCTGACCCAGCACGCTCACCGTGGCTCTGGGTCTACAGGAAGGTGCCTGCCTGGATGAGAGGGGCAGAACGCGCAGACACCTTGCATACAGCAGCCATCCCCCTGCTTGTTAGTATTTCTGTTTCTTCTGTCCCTTTTCAGTGAGACTGAAAAGCCTCTCCAGAAACTGCCACTTAAAATTTTTGCCCAGCAACTTGGAAGAGAGAAAATACATCTGTCACCATGGCATGCACACCTCTGTTTTCTCCTCTTTCTGTCTTCTTTAGCTTTGATTGCCATTCCCTTCTCCTTCCCTCTGAAATCCATAAAAAGACATCCATGCTTTATCAGAAAGGGGGACCACTGTGGCCTGCAGTATTATCGCTGCTGTAGTTAAAATGTTGTCCCTGATTTATTTTTTTCCCTTAAATCCACTTTTCTGTAAAACATACTTTTCCTGCAGCAGAGAAAGGGTGTGCTCTGTGTATCATGCATACCACAGTGTCTGGGTGCTCTGCTCTGACCATATTATCCAAATATTCCCTATTTATACAGCCGTGCAGCGCGGACCCTGCATCAGGCAGCTGTTGCCAGGGCAACGGTACTTTTGCCTGCACACAGCAGAGTAAACAGTCCTATAAACAGACCAAGGCTGTAGCAGCGGTAGACATATACACCCTCAGAGAAGTACTTAAAGGGCTTAGAGAGGGAATAAAAAAGGAACGCTTAGATGTGGAATGGCCAAGCCCTTTTCCAGATGTTTAGAGTTCAGGAGCAGTTCAGAGCACCATCTGACATCATTGATGTTTATCAGGGGCCACGTTCCTATGCTGGCTGGGCCACTTTGGAACACGCCTCATCCTCCGCTCTCCCCACCGCGAGCCAGCCTTGTGCGGGGCCTCCACTCCCAGAACTAGGCCCACACTGCTGCATCTGGGCGTGTTCCCTTGCAGGAGCATGGAGAGGCAGCTGGTGGAGCACAGGCCATAGGAACTGGACTTCCCACACCTCTGACAGGCAGCGGGTGAGGCCACGCTGAGTTGGAGCTCACTGCGAGGACCCAGGGCAGCCAGGTGTCAGCTCCAGTTCTCGGGACGAGGAGGACGGGGATGGGGAGGACCTAGCCAGCCTCAGCTCTTTCTTGAACAGCATCCAGATAGCAGCCCTCAGGGCAAAGAGAGACAGGTGTTGAGACCTCACGAACACACAAGAAGACCAAGAGTTAGCAGAGTCTAAGCACTGACTCTATCTTAACTCAGTTCTCACAGCAGCCCCAAGAAGTACTGTTATTATCCCTGTTTTAGTGTGGAGGAGACGCAGGCCCAGAGACGAGAAGCCACTTGCCTAGGGTCACACAGTCCTTCAGCGGCTGTACTAAGCTGATAGGTTTCAGAGTCTTTATAACCTGCTGGCATGGTGTGGAGCTGTGGTTTGAACCTGTATTTGTCTGAGTCCTGAGGCCTCACTCTTGAGTACTAGAGGGTTCTGCTTGCCTCTGCTCCCTCCAATAGCCTGGTGAGGGAAGTGTTTTTGTGGGGGTTTTGCTTTGTTTTAAATTTTTATTGAAGTATTTAGTCGCTTTACAATGTTGTGTTAGTTTATACTAAACAGAAAGTTAATCAGCCGTACATCTATATATATATATATATACATACTGTATATGTACATGTGTATATGTATGTATGTATGTATGTATGTCCTCTTTGGGAGGATTTCCTTCCCATTTAGGTCCCCACAGAGCATTGAGTAGAGTTCCCTGTGCTACACAGTAGGTTCTTACCATCTGTTTGATACTTAGTATCAATAGTGTATATTTGTCAATCCCAGTCTCCCAGTTTATCCCACCCCCTTTCCCACTTGGTGACCATACATTTGCTCTGTACATCTGTGTCTCACGTTCTGCTTTGCAAATAAGATCGTCTATATCAATTTTTTTCAGATTCTACATATATGTGTTTGTATATGATATGTTTTTCTTTTTGTGACTTACTTCACTCTGAATGAGAGCCTCTAGGTCCATCCATGTCTCTACAAATGACCCAATTTTGCTCCTTTGTATCGCTGAGTAATATTCCATTGTGTGTGTGGAGCTCCAGCTCTGGGCCTGCTGTTTCTAGCCCCATCCCCGCCAGTTCTCACTCCTCCTGGGGAAGTAGTGCTGTGACAGGGACTTGATTGAGTGTCTCACTCACCTTGGGGTGCCCTTGTGGCTTCTCCTGTCCCTCTAAATATCCCCTTTCAGTCCCTATAGCCTGACGCCTAAATAAACAGAGACCCCCTTAGTTTGGGGAGGAGCTCCTAGGAGAAGATCATACCTTACTCTTCTCTCTCTGGACCAGGGACATAAAGACAGTGAGGCGAACACAGAGAGGGCCCGGAGAGGCTGCTGCACTCGTGGCCTTTGGCTCTTGCCCTTCTCCTTTTCCCCGTTTCTCATTCACACCCTCTCTAGACAAGTCTCTAAAGGTTATTCCTGGAAAGTTCAGACTCGGGACTGTCAGCCACCACAGGTGACAGTTCCCATCCATACTGCCTTTCAGGGAAGACATTTATCACGAGCTATGAGGAGTCTTGCCAAGGTCCCCTCCTATCCCACAGTCACTGCTGGGTCTGCACTCCTATGGGGTTGGGGGAAGGGGCCCCCACCACTTCCGACTCCCATTCTGCCTGTTTAGTAACTGCTGTCAAAAGATCTCCCTGTGCGGTTACCTTAGTAACAGATGCAGGTGCCTCTCTCACTGACCTGGCGCAGGTCACGTGCACAACCTTAAACTAGTTGTTGGGTTTGGAGGAGATATGGTATTTTTATTGAACAGTGCCAGTCCAGCTGTGGCTTTAGCCCCGCCCAAAGCTCATGGCCAAGGGTGGCAGGAAGATGGTGTCTCACCACGGGGTTAAGTCCTGTAACTGGAAGAGGGCAGAACAGCCAGGGCTATGGGAAGTTCCTGGAAGCAGGTGTGACAAGATTATATAAACCAGGCACAGCTTTGGCACAGGGAGGAAGTTACACAAGGAATATGCATGCTTATGGTAAGGAGATGTCTTTGACAAACCAGGTCCAAGTTTTTCCTTACATGAGCTGAAATCCACTTTTTTCCTTTCCACTGAGCTGCTAAACTGATGTCCCCTTAGAGTGTCATACGCTAGTGAAGGGATTCAGTTCACTTGCCCATTCCACATGTGAAGAGCCCCTGGGGCATGAGCCCCAGGCCATGTTCATGGAGATACCCCGGAAACTTCATCATCCAGCTTCACTTTTAGTAATTAATAGATGCACGTATGTAGTGGCTCGTTGTCAAGCAGTATTCGTGCTGTGAAGAAAATACAGCAGGTGAGGATGGACAACAGTCACGGGTAGCTGTGAGGGGGGGACAGGGCCACGAAGCAGAGTGAAAGACAATTATCAAGGTCACGGTTAGGAGCCAGACGTGCTGGGCATAGATCTCATCTGTGATTGCTAGCTCTTGTACACTGAGCAAGTTATTTAATCACCTATGCCTCTGTGTTCTCATCTGAAAAGTAGACATAGTATTAGAGATCTTCCTCCTGCAGTTGAGAGGTTAAGTGAGTTCACATATATGCAAAGCATTTAAAGCGGTGATTCTCACACCTGAGTATCATTATTGCTGTTTATCTGGAGGAATGTGCCCTGGTCAGAAGGATTCGTGGACAGGCCACTTTGATCTGGTTTCTCTGCCCTCAGGGCACATGAGTTAAGGCGGACCTGACTGGTAAAACACGGCGACTGTCATAAGACACGAATACTGTTTACGTGGGAGCCTGATAGTCTACCTGTAGACATTTTATTCTGCAGCATCTAGAACCCTGAGTCAATCCAGGGTGCTGTACATTTCATGTTGTGTCACAGCACTCTGAGCAGCTCGTCACCCTATTCGTGTCCCTTCTTTTCCCAGGAATTGACCAAGGTCAAATGACCTATGACGGCCAACACTGGCACGCCACTGAGACTTGTTTCTGCTGCGCTCACTGCAAGAAGTCGCTCCTGGGGCGGCCCTTCCTCCCCAAACAAGGCCAGATCTTCTGCTCGCGGGCCTGCAGCGCCGGCGAGGACCCCAATGGCTCAGACTCCTCCGATTCCGCCTTCCAAAACGCCCGGGCCAAGGAGTCCCGGCGCAGCGCCAAGATCGGCAAGAACAAGGGCAAGACGGAGGAGCCGCTGCTCAACCAGCACAGCCAGCTGCAGGTGAGCTCCAACCGGCTGTCGGCCGACGTGGACCCTCTGTCACTGCAGATGGACCTGCTCAGCCTGTCCAGCCAGACGCCCAGCCTCAACCGGGACCCCATCTGGAGGAGCCGGGACGAGCCATACCACTACGGGAACAAGCTGGAGCAGAGCCAGCCGCAGAGCCCCTTGCAGCTCCTCAGCCAGTGCAACATCAGAACTTCCTACAGCCCCGGTGGGCAGGGCGCTGGAGCCCAGACCGATGTGTGGGCCAAGCACTTCGGCAACCCGAAGAGGAGCTCGTCGCTGGCCATGAAGGGCCACGGTGGCAGCTTCATCAAGGAGTGCCGGGAGGACTACTACCCGGGCAGGCTGCGGTCCCAGGAGAGCTACAGTGACATGTCCAGCCAGAGCTTCAGTGAAACCCGGGGCGGCATCCCAGTCCCCAAGTACGAGGAAGAGGAGGAGGAGGAAGGGGGCTTGTCCGCTCAGCAGTGTCGGACCCGGCACCCCATCAGCTCGCTGAAGTACACTGAGGACATGACGCCCACTGAGCAGACCCCGCGGGGGTCCATGGAGTCGCTGGCGCTGTCTAATGCAACAGGTAGGTTCTGGTCTCCTGGTACCCTGAGAATGTTCTCGGGGTCCTCTGATTGCTGGTCCTCAGGATTTTTGCATCATGCCTGCCACATGCCCTCCTCCACCAGGTTGTCGAGGAAGGTGAACCCCATGCCAGTGGCTCCTTTGATTGGATTCCTTCTAAGTGGAGCCTGACACAGGGGTTAAGGTGCCTGTGATGAACAGGGTGCTCGCATGTTGATGCCAAGGAAGAGGAGCGAGAGAGACAGGGAAGGACGGGGAGAAGCCAAGTGGAAAATGCTGTCTGGGCTGGGGTCACGCTTCAGCCTGAGCCCACAGGGGGCTCTGAAGGATGAGTGGGACCATACGGTGGGGTGGCTTCCTTTTTGGGACAAAGGGACGGATGCTTTGCTCAGTCATGTCAGTCAGTCATTGGTCCTGGGCAACTGGAGAGCTACTTGGGGATGAGGTTGTGGATGTGGGCACAGGGGCAGGAGAGCACCTCTCGGCCAAAAGCGACATTAAAGAGAAGGGGTGGGCGGTTGTGAGCTCCAGTATCTTATTAGGGAGCTGGTTTTAGTGTGTGGATAAAGATGAAAGAAATGAGGACAGATAAGGAGCAAGCAGGCAGGCTGAGAAGGACAAAAGTGTTGAGAGAGACATAAGACAGACAGACAATCCATTGCCTGCTCTTGCCAACTACATTGTCCAGCTGTTTTGTGTACACGTGTAGACAATGTCGGCATTCTCCGAGATGACACTGTGCAAAGTGTCATCTGAGGAGCAGGTCTATCCACAGTGCACCTGGAGATAAGTACTGATATTAACAGTGTTTACGCTCTCTGGGAGCAATTTGACATTATTGCAACATCCAAGCGCATGTTCAGTGGGCTTGTCTCTGCTGGTTCAGGTGTGGACTGGACAAGGTGTTACAGACCGGTGGGTGAGTTGTCTGTGGCATGTGCTGGGTGTCAGTCCTGTTCAGGTGGGTCACATATCAGGCCATACTGGGCTGAAATGTGAAAACTGGTCCTTCACTTCAGATAGATGGAGAAATGCTGCTTGAAGGAGCATTGAGTGTCTCTGCCTTTTGTGGATGGGACACCAGGAAGGAGACACATGTCTGTCCATTCCAGTAGGGATCCCAGAGTCAAATGTGTCTGTCCCAGTGAAAACTGTGACAGCCTTATGCACATCAGCCCCCTCTGGAGGGACAGCCGCCGCTGGCTCCAGCTGGTTGTTGCCGCCTGCAGGAATGTTTATTTATTTATTCAACTAAGAGTGATATGGCACTCACCATGTGCCAGACATTGTTCCAAGCACTTGATAAATAGTCACTCAGTTAAATCATCACAGCTCTTTGAAAGAGAGAGACTTTTAACATTCTCAGTTCAGAGTAGAAGAAACTGAAGCACAGAGAGGTTGAAGCACTTGCCTAAAGTCATCCAACTTTCAAAGCAGAGATTGGAACTTCTGCATGTGACCCCAGAGCAGTGCTGTTCCGCACATCAGGCTGCCAACCTCATCTGAGCTCCATGCTGTCAGATCTTCCAGGTTCCCAAATAAGTTAAAATTTTGGATTTTTTTTTTTTTTAATGTAAAGCTGATTGGAACTCTCTGCTGAACGCAAAATGTGTCTCTGAGTTGTAGGATATATGTAGGTTGTGTTATTAACATCATCATCCTCTCCGATGCTTTCACAGCTGTGTGCTCCTTTGTCTTGGAGGACAAAGAGCAGATATCTTTACCCCCATGTTTCAGATGAAAAAAATGAGGCCTTGGTGACTAAGCATGTTGCCTAATGTCATACAAAGGTGCAATTAGCACAGAGTGATGACTGCCTGGCTTCCAGCCCAGTTTGTACTGTTCTCAAAAGATTTATATGCTATAATTATTTAAGAGGCCAGAAGATATGTATGTAATTCAGACTTTGAAGTGGAGTTTCTCAAAGCTAGACCACCTGTATCAGAATCATTGGCTGCTTGATTGAACCATGAATTCCAGGGCCTCCTATCCAGGCCCAGGATATCAGACCCAGTAGAGGTGGGGCCCAGGAACCTGCATTTTGAACAGCTCTCTGCTGGTGCTCATACAACCACTGTCTAGAGCAGTTGTTCTTAGGTTTGTCTGTTCTGACTTGATTGTTCTCACAATGTAACTTAGGAGGAAATCAGGAGATCCTGATTGGAGGTTCAATTCAGTTCAGTCGTTCAGTCATGTCCAACTCTTTGTGACCCCCATGAATTGCAGCACACCAGGCCTCCCTGTCCATCACCAACTCCCAGAGTTTACCCAAACTCATGTCCATCGAGTCAGTGATGCCATCCAGCCATCTCATCCTCTGTCGTCCCCTTCTCCTCCTGCCCCCAATCCCTCCCAGCATCAGAGTCTTTTCCAGTGAGTCAACTCTTTGCATGAGGTGGCCAAAGTATTGGAGTTTCAGCTTTAGCATCATTCCTTCCAAAGAACATCCAGGACTGATCTCCTTTAGAATGGACTGGTTGGATCTCCTTGCAGTCCAAGGGACTCTCAGGAGTCTCCTCTTGAGAAGAAAGGTCTTTTGAACACCACAGTCCAAAAGCATCAATTCTTCGGCGCTCAGCTTTCTTCACAGTCCAACTCTCACATCTATACATGACCACTGGAAAAACCATAGCCTTGACTAGACGGACCTTTGTTGGCAAAGTAATGTCTCTGCTTTTGAATATGCTATATAGGTTGGTCATAACTTTCCTTCCAAGGAGTAAGCGTCTTTTAATTTCATGGCTGCAGTCACCATCTACAGTGATTTTGGAGCCCAGAAAAATAAAGTCTGCCACTGTTTCCACTGTTTCCCCATCTATTTCCCATGAAGTGACGGGACCAGATGCCATGATCTTCATTTTCTGAATGTTGAGCTTTAAGCCAACTTTTTCACTCTCCTCTTTCACTTTCATCAAGAGGCTTTTGAGTTCCTCTTCACTTTCTGCCATAAGGGTGGTGTCATCTGCATATCTGAGGTTATTTCTATTTCTCCCAGCAATCTTGATTCCAGCTTGTGCTTCTTCCAGCCCAGCGTTTCTCATGTACTCTGCATAGAAGTTAAATAAGCAGGGTGACAATATACAGCCTTGACATACTCCTTTTCCTATTTGGAACCAGTTTGTTGTTCCATGTCCAGTTCTAACTGTTGCTTCCTGACCTGCATACAGATTTCTCAAGAGGCAGGTCAGGTGGTCTAGTATTCCCATCTCTTTCAGAATTTTCCACAGTTTATTGTGATCCACACAGTCAAAGGCAATGGCACCCCACTCCAGTACTCTTGCCTGGAAAATCCCATGGAATCAGGAGTCTGGTAGGCTGCAGTTCATGGGGTTGCTATGAGTCGGACATGACTGAGCGACTTCACTTTCACTTTTTACTTTCATGCATTGGAGAAGGAAATGGCAACCCACTCCAGTGTTCTTGCCTGGAGAATCCCAGGGATGGCAGAGCCTGGTGGGCTGCCATCTATGGGGCCACACAGAGTCGGACATGACTGAAGCGATTTAGCAGCAGCAGCAGCAGCACACAGTCAAAGGCTTTGGCATAGTCAATAAAGCAGAAATAGATGTTTCTCTGGAATTCTCTTCCTTTTTCAATGATCCAGCAGATATTGGCCGTTTGATCTCTGGTTCCTCTGCCTTTTCTAAAACCAGCTTGAACATCTGGAAGATTGGAGGTTAGAGGTTGGAGAATGTTGGAAAGACCAACTAAGTACATTTGAAGAATATATAGTCTCTGACCCTAAGGAAAAGGCAGGTAATTTATCCTCAAGATTTTCTGTAGATCCTTGGGCAAAGCAGCGAGTGCCCCTCTGTCTCTGAGAACTTTTTGGAAAGCAGCCCTGAACCACATCTGACAGAGCTGAGAAAAATTGCCCAGACCAGCACTGTCTGATATGGTAGCCACAAGCCACATGCGACTATTGAAATTTGAGTAATCAAGATTCATTTTGATATTTGGCAAAACTAATACAATTATGTAAAGTTTAAAAATAAAATAAAATTAAAAAAAAAAAAGATGAAATGAAAATTTCAGGCTATTAGCTATACAAGCCACCTTTCAAGTGCTCACCAGCCATGAGCTGAATTTTAAATTTCATTTCATTTTAATCAGTTTCATTTTCAATCACCACGTGTAGCTAAACCAGAGGCTACCCTATGGATGGCACAGATGAAGGGAGGGAGCTGTTAGGGTGGGCAGAATTTTAACCCCATTATTAACCTTTTTGGGCTTCCCTGGTAACTCAGCTGGTAAAGAATCCACCTGCAGTGTGGAAGACCTGGGTTCTCTCCCTTGGTTGGGAAGATGCCCTGGAGAAGGAAACAGCTACCCGCTCTGGTATTCTGGTCGGAGAATTCCATGGACTGTATAGTCCATGGGATCGCAAAGAGTTTGACAGGACTGAGTGACTTTCATTATCATTAATATCTTTGGGAATTCTGTTCTGAGCCCTGGTTTTTCAAATTCTAACTTACTTCTTGGTTTGGACTCCCTAGGTTCAAATCCAACCTGCCTATAGGAGCTGTGTGGCCTTAAAGCAGTCACTTAAATTCCTTAAGGTTCAATGGCCTCATCTATGGCATTTGATGAGTAATAGGACTTCCTTTTTAGGGTTTCTGTAGAAGGAAATGATCATACACTTAAACACACTAATATAGTCTTTGACACACATGATTGTCTCCAATGGTTACCTGAGTTTTTATTTTTTATTTTTCTCTCTCATCCTAAACATACTGGTGCATGGTTTTGGCCTCTCGGGATGTTTTGGCTTCTGGTATCTCCCAGCATCCAGCTACCATGCAGGTTTTCATTTTTAGGTTTGAAACTGTTTTTGTGGGCTCCTCTTTTCCCTAATCAACCTGAGAAGAGCATGGAAAACAGGCCTAAAGAAATCCATCTTGAGCCCCTGTGTTTCCATGGATCTGTCAGACACGGCAGTGTTGGAAGGGAGATTATAGCTAATATTTGCAGCACCGTTCATAGCATCCTTCACCATGAGACCTCACCCTGAACGCCTTTCACATATACCAAGGACATGGTGTTAACTAGTCTTTTTGCCGCTGACCCTTACTGTTGCATGTGAATTTTGCTGGAAAATTCAGTAGTTTTTTGAGAATGCAGCATTGTGAACTGTGTGTATCTTTAAACCCTAGAATCCCAGGCTATGAGTGAAGGTTGTTTAGTCACTGAGTTGTGTCTGACCCTTTCATGACCTGTTCCTCTGTCCATGGGATTTTCCAGGCAAGAATACTGGACTGGATAGCTATTCCCTTTTCCAGAGGATCTTCCTGATCCAAGGATCAAGCCTGCATCTCCTGATTGTCAGGAGGATTCTTTACCACTCAGCCACCAAGAAATCCCTGGGAGTGAAAGTACAAATCACAAAAGGCTCAGTCAAAAATACCTTGATCTTTCAGCGAAAACTAGGTTTCAAGATAATGGATTTTTTTTTTTCTCTTCCATGGCCAGTAACTTGTTGTTAACTATGTCTGCAGTGTTTAATCTGGCACGAAGCATGAGCTTTTTGTGGGCAGCATTTTTTCCTTACAGCAAGTCTGAAAAGCCAGGGAGCCCCAGTGGCTTGCCAGCCTCAAATCTCAGTTGAACACCTGCAGTTTTGGTTTAGAAGTGGGAGTGGACTCTCTCTTATCATCGGCAAAAGTGGTCCATCCCTTCTGCTCACTCAGAGTGAATCAGGCGGGCTTGGTCACCATTTGCACCCCCCACTAAATGGAGTCTTGCAGAAGCTCTTTTAAAAAAAAAAAAATTAGCTGCACTGTGCAGCATGTGGGAGATAGTTCCCTGACCAGGAATCGGACCCGCAAACCCTGCAGTAAAAGCGTGGATTCTTAACCACTGGACCACCAGGGAAGAACATTGCAGAAGCTCTTTGACCCTGCCATTGTCTAACCACGCCTCTAAAGCAGCTTGCAGCCTGGGTGATGGTAGTATTATAAATAGGAGTAACAAAATCAACAACAGCTACCATTACCGGATGTTTATCATGTACCAAGGATGGTTTTAAGTACTTTACAGGAAGTAACTCACAACACCCTGTGAGGTAGATAGAGTTATTTCCATTTTATAGGTAACTTAAGTGAGACCCAGAGAGGCTAAGTAGCCCGAGGCCACATGGCTCGGAAGTAGAGGACTGGGATTCCTAGCTCCAGAGCCTGTGCCCTGGACCCTGTGCCATGGCAGGAATGCTTGATGGTGATGATATAAGTGAAGATAATCGTAACAGATCACTGACTGGGACATGACCTGGTAACAACTTCATATATAACATCTCTTCCAGTCTTCATAACAGCCCTGTGAGAGAAGTCTGATTATTATACCAATTTTACACTAAAGTGTAAAGTGTACATGGGCACACTAAAGTGCAGAGACATTGTGACCTCCGCATGGCCCCACTAATGGCCAGGACCTGAGCCCTAGGTGTGGTAGTCTTCAAAGCCCTTACTCTGAACCTCGATCTGCATCTTCACAGGAAGATGGTGGGTGGTGTTCACAGTCTAGAGATTTGCACAGTGACTCTCTGAAGAGACAAGGATTCCTTTTCCTGTGCAGCCAGTTTGTTGATCGGTCTGTTAGGCTCAGGCGGGACTAGAGGGAAGCCTGAGAGCCCAAACACCAATGGAGAACTGAATGGCAGAAGCAGTGGAGGTGGTCCGAGGTGATGTGCCCAGGTGAGAGGCAGGAAAGACAAAAGAGACGAGTACAAACCATCCCAGGGTGAGCACCCAGGCAGAAGGCACTCATGGGGAGGAGACCGCGGCCATAGTGCCAGGTGGAGTCTGGGTTCAAGTCACACTGGAGCAGACATAGAATAGAGCTGGGATTGGGAGTGGTGACTTCAGGTAGATGCCACACAACAGCCGGAGACTGTCAGCTGGTCCCCAGGAAGGGGGACAGTGGTGAGACTGACGCTAGGGCTGTTCCTTAAGGATCAGCCAGATTCTATAAGGAGTGAAGGGTCAGAGAGAGCTAGGACCTGGAGAATCAAAATGCAGATGTGTATCGGAGTGAGAGAGGGGAAAGGCGGTTTCTCTGTTCATTCATTCAGTCAGTGAGCAGCTGTGACTGGAGCTCCTGCCCTGAGCTACAGCAGAAGGAAGGAGAGCATGGGCTGTAGGCCAGTCTGCCAGCTGGAAACCGGAGTTTGTGGTTTAATACCTATGTGACCTCGGGCAAACCTGGCTTATCTATTCTGTCTCACTGTCTCACAGTATCACATTGTCCTCATCTTTTTTTTTTGGGGGGGGGATGTTGGGGGGGCCCACAGTACATGGCTTGTAGGATTTCAGTTCCCAGACCAGGGATTGAACCCAGACCATGACAGTGAAAGCACTGAATCCTAACCACTGGACCACCAGGGAACTCTCTTACTGTCTTCATCTTCCAAATGAAATGATAGCATTGCCTTGTAGACTTGTTGTGGGAATTAAATAAGTAAATTCCCATAAAGAATTTAGCACAATGCCTGACACCCTCTGAGTTACTATTAGAGATTACACTTAGTAGGTGCCATGCCTCTGCAAGGTGCTAAGGTTGCAGTGAGCAAGGACATGGCCTTGCCCTCCTGCTCCTCATAGTGTAGTAGAATTTAATACATAATAACAATCTAACCTCAGATATGCAGATGACACCACCCTTATGGCAGACAGTGAAGACGAACTAAAAAGCCTCTTGATGAAAGTGAAAGAGGAGAGTGAAAAAGTTGGCTTAAAGCTCAACATTCAGAAAATGAATGGCATCTGGTCCCATGACTTCATGGGAAATAGATGGGGAAACAGTGGAAACAGTGTCAGACTTTATTTTTCTGGGCTCCAAAATCACTGTAGATGGTGACTGCAGCCATGAAATTAAAAGACACTTACTCCTTGGAAGGAAAGTTATGACCAACCTAGACAGCATATTCAAAAGCAGAGACATTACTTTGCCAACAAAGGTCCGTCTAGTCAAGGCTATGGTTTTTCCAGTGGTCATGTATAGATGTGAGAGTTGGACTGTGAAGAAAGCTGAGCGCCGAAGAATTGATGCTTTTGGACTGTGGTGTTCAAAAGACCTTTCTTCTCAAGAGGAGACTCCTGAGAGTCCCTTGGACTGCAAGGAGATCCAACCAGTCCATTCTAAAGGAGATCAGTCCTGGATGTTCTTTGGAAGGAATGATGCTAAAGCTGAAACTCCAATACTTTGGCCACCTCATGCAAAGAGTTGACTCACTGGAAAAGACTCTGATGCTGGGAGGGATTGGGGACAGGAGGAGAAGGGGACGACAGAGGATCAAATGGCTAGATGGCATTACTGACTCCATGGGCATGAGCTTGGGTGAACTCCGGGAGTTGGTGATGGACAGGGAGGCCTGGCGTGCTGTGATTAATGGGGTTGCAAAGAGTCAGACACAACTAAGCAACTGAACTGAACTGAACCATCTAATTGTACTATTTAAAATTACATCAGTGGTAAATGTGGAGCTAGGAGGGTATACAGAGAGGGCTCTAGCTAAGTTAGGAAGATCAGAGAGGACAGAAAAAAAATGCTTAAAGGGGTAAAGGGGGAGGCGCATTCCAGGTAGCAAGAGCAGCATGTCCAAAGGTCCTGTGGTAGGATGTATGGCAAATATAAAGACCTGAAAGAAGGCCCTATGGCTGGGTGATGCACAGAGGATAATAAAGCTGGAAGGCACAGGGGGAATAGTGCAGAACCACTTCAGATAGTTTAAGGGTTTGGGCCTTTCCACTAAGGACAGTGGAAAGCACTTGAAGTTATAGGCCAACAGGGAGGGAAGTGACATGATCAGGTTTGCATTCTGGAAAGACAGCTTCAGCTGCTGTGTGGGAATTGACTTTAAGAGGGTAAGTGCTGGTACAGAGAGACCCATTAGGAGGCAGTCCAGGATGTGCAGCCAGGAGAAGAGATGAAGGCAGCAGCCCCCACGGTGTAAACACAGCAGTGACTGAAGAGCGTGCACGTGATGGTGACCTAGGAGAGGAAATTGGCAGAGCTGGGGGAATGATCCCGGGAAGCAGAATTGCATGGATGTCAAAACATAAAAGTTGGATCAGTTTGCCTACTCTGTGATTTTTCGACCCAGGCCAGCATCAGTAGAAAGTCCATGCATGATTCACTTGGATACTCAGACAAATAACAGAGGTAGAAACCTCCCATCTTTGATTAGTGTTGTATTGGCGTGGCATATCCACACCTTTATTATCTTTTTATTGAGCTATAGTTCATTTATAATATCATATTAGTTTCAGGTATACAACATAGTAATTCAATATTTCTATAGATGATACTCCTTTTAAAGTTATTACAAAATAATGGCTGTATTTTCCTGTGCTGTGTTATCTACCCTCTTGTTTATTTATTATAAGCATATATGCATAGCACGTTCACGCCTTTAACACACATCACCTACACACCTTGACAAGGAAAGCTCAGTTGCACAATAACTGGAGGTATTGATTGCTAGCGGGTAATGGGGTAATTTTTTTTTTTTTTTTTAGCGTTTATGGCAAACTTAAAAAGAAGGAAAAGAAACTTCAGTGTGAGAATCTGAAGTAACAAATGGAACAGCCCACTTTACCAAGAATGTCTGAGATGTTTCTTAATCCTTTTAATGTGAAACATTTGTATATTTAATTTGAGGCAGGAACATTTCTCCCATTCTTCTGCATAGCTTAGATATCCATCCTCTAACCCAATTTCTGTATTTAAATTGTTGGATAAAACTTCCTAAGCAGCTGGCACCCATGACTCGAGGAGTTAGCCCTCAAAGGTTCTCATAAATCATATGGCCCAGGACTTTCTGATCCTTTCCTCCATGGGCAAGACGTGGAAGATGCCCAGTCTGGAATTACAGGTTCAAAAACCTGGAACTCACCTTGAGTTCTGTTGTCTGGTCCCAGAGCCAACCCCAGGTCTACTTGGGGAAATGCATAGGGATCGTCTTTGTTCACTGGAATTCTGAAACTCTTTTGTTTGCAAGCCTTAGAATCCCAATTCCAATGGGTGTAAACAAACAAGATTTTGTTTTTCATCATGAAGTACAGAGTTCCCAGACTGGGAATTCCTGGTACAGCTGGTTCCAGGCACACAAACGATGGCATCAGGACTCAGCCTCTTTCCTGTCTCAGGTCTTGTTTTCTGCATGGTGGCATCATTCTCAAGTGACTCCTCCCCGGAGTAGGAGAGGGTGCTTAGCAACCCCAGGCTAACATCTGTTAACATCAGGTCAAGGCGAATGGGCTGATCTTCTTTAATAGTGTCCGTGACAGTCCCAGAATTGAGTTGCATTTGCGTGACTTTGGTCACCTAACATTTGTTAAACTAACTCCCAGGTTGAGAGGGAGCTGGAGGGAATCATTGAACTGATTGGCCAAGCCTGGGTCACATGTCCATCCTGGGAACTGGGCAAGTAGGGTCAAGGTCATCAAAACTGTAGGAGTGGAAAATGGAGAAGAGGAGCTTCTCAAAGGGAAATCCAGATAGTCTTTACAAAAGAGGAGGGATGGTGCTGCAGGAGTACAAACCACAGGCATGGCACCCATCTGGGGCAGACCACCCCCCATACACACACCTTGATCTGGTTCCTTCCTCCAAAAGCCCCACCATTTAAACTTGACATCAAATGTCCATTATGGTTGTTAGCCATGTTTTGTTTTGTTTTGTTTTAATGGAGACAAAGCTCTGGTCTTTGGGACATGTCCCTGTGCTGATTGTAATGTGAAGGTTCTGGATGGTTTGGAGGGGCAGGTTAGATGGTACCCAACCTTCTGGCTCTGTGTTGAGGATGTGATTCAGGAGTGCTTTCTGACTGGTTTCATGGGCTGACTTCCTTGGTGCCCCCCTACACACAGGAAAGCGTGCCCTCTTGGCATTTCTCAGCTCTGAACCAGGCTCACAGACCAGGCACCAGATGAAAGCCAGCAGAGCGAATGTCGTAGGAGAATCTGTTTGTTCCTTGTTTTTTTGCTGAGTCAAAGCTTTGGTGTGTGGGAAAGCAGAGGACATTGTCAGAGCCAGAGGAGACAGATGGGGAACAGTGGACAGACAGACAGAGCCCAGTCCACAGTAGCTACCTGTCATGGTCTCGCTGATATTTTCTGGGTCCAGAGAAACTTTTCCAGTGTCCTGGTTTTTAATAACCACTCAGGAGGCTTATTTATAACCTCCTTGGGCATGAGCAGTCAGCTATGCTGAGAGTAAGTAACCGTGGTTGCTGACAGGAGAGAAAAGATCGCTGATTTTATTCATTTTATTACTGAAAAGGCAACACTGGAAAAAAGAAAATGGGTCTAGAGTGGAGACCAGAGGATGATGGGCTTTTTAGAGTCATGAGATTTTTCAAAGTGAATTTTTAAAGAATGAGTGTGCATTTGTCTCAGAACCTTTGAATTTGGGAGTGTCACATGGGAAATCAGATAGTTCTTATCCACTTGAAAATGGTTTTGAAACTCAGATTTTTAGGATTTATGCCTTTAAAATATCGACAGTAAAATGTAAAAGAGGAAAATTGAGAAAAATGACAGGAGTGGGGGAAAATATCGTAACACCCACCACTTGACTACTGCTAATATTTCAGTGACTTTTCCAGTTTTTCCCTATATACTGGTATATCATTTTTCTTGGAGTTGGAGGCATATTGAATATTTTGTGTCCTGAATTTCTTAATTTGCATTCTATTGTTAGCTTATTTTCAGAGCTTTTGTACCCATTGTTTTTGATGACTGCATTAGTATTCCACTGAATGAATGTTATTGCATCTCTGGAATTGGACATTTAGGCAGTTTCCAATCTGATTTTATTTAAATCTTGATTTCTTTGGTTTCCATCAACAGAACATACTTTCTTGACCCTCCCTTTTCTTATCAACATAAACCTTCTAAATATTTGGCTCAGAGGCTCACCAGATCCTTGACCTCCTCAGCTTGGCCCCTTGGAAAAGCATTTTAGTATCTCCTGCACAAGATGTTCTGACCACAGGGTGATGCCTATCAGTTATACTGTGCTGACCCTCACCTGTCTAAGCCACCCCTCTTCAACCCATACATGAAGCATCTCCCAGAGCACTGGAAAATCAATGTGATCGAAACCCCACTTCCTAGTATGAGCCATGCGGAGCCAACTTTGGGGGAGTGCATTTCTCCATATAAACAGTCATCCCCTCCATCAGTTAGACTCATCCAGGGCCCACCTACATTATATTCATCTGGGATGCTTGTCAATAATGTAGATTCTTGGACCCCATCCCAGACTCACAAATAGAATCTCTCAGGGCTCAGCTTTTCTAACAAGTGCCCCCGGAGAACTCTCAGGCCTGCTAAGTTTGAGAAAGGACTGTTGAGCTAGAGGAACCCAGACTTCTCATCTTGGTGATCAGATAGTTACTATCATACTTACCATCTTATCTGTGGCTGGACTGCTCATCTATCCTGCAGTGCCCTTCTGCATCTCCTCTTAGCCCTGAGTTCAGCCTCCTATTTAGACAAAAGCAAAATGAATTATGCTTCTTCTGAGAAGCTCTGAAGATGTCCCCAAGATCAACTTGCTCTTGATAATAGTAAATATCATTCTAATTAGTTAAGAACACATGATCTGAACCATATGGATGGGGTATTCCTTAATTACATAGTATGGATTAAATATGAAAGAGGGTGATGCTTGCCAAGTGGTTTTGGCATTCTCACTGGATACAGCAGAAAAAGTGGACAGTAAAACACTCTAGTCTTCAAACAGGGCCTGTTTCAGTTCTAAATCAATGTGAAAATCAAAAGGCCATGAAACCAAAGTTTCATAAGAATTTGAGACAGGTTGATTCGTTGTTTGTTCAGCATCAAATTATTTTCAGTAGCCCTCCTCAATGTTTTACCAGCATCACCTTGAGAGCGTCTAGTTAGCTGTCTGTGGGTGGATGGATGTGTGTATGTGTTTTCTGAGCTCTGTTCTTCCAGCCAGCTCCTCCAGCCTGCCCTTCCCAAATCAAAACCAGACCATGACATGTTTTTGGGAGGCAGCTGTCACAAATCAGGCTGAGCAAACAGGCGGGGCACCGTCTAGAAGATAAAGTCTCTGTGTTCCAACACAAAATTACTAAGAAAAAACCTCATGTTTTCTTTGGTACAAAAACTTTGAACAGCTTAAAAATGTCATGCTGAACTCCCCATCCACTAAGTAAAGATATAGGACATATTTCTTCCATTTTTTTTTTTTTTCCGCTCTGTTCTGGAAAATCATCTTTCTCAGCTCTCACCCACCCAAGGTTTTGGTGTTCCAGTTTGCAGACTGTCCAGCCCCTATCTTCCCTTTTCTCTGTTAGCTTCCCCATGTACAAGAAGTGGAGGGAAAAACAGGCTCATTATACTCCTTGCACAAAGGAGTAGAAACCGTCCTTCTGTGCATTCCTGTTCTCTGGACCTTTCCTGGGAACAAATCCTTCACTCTCAGCTGTGCTACGTCTGAGGGATTCTCATTTCTTGAAGTTAAGCATCTTACCCAGTCAGATCTGCCTTCCTGAGTGTGTTATCCATCCAAAGACACCTGTGAGGACTTATTTTTTATTCTAATATTGTGCTTTTGGTGCTAGCATCCATAGAAAGGATTCTGTAACTGCCCTGGACTGCTCCCCTGGCTGGAGCAGAGTTTTGCCTGCTGCCTTTCAAAACGGAGGCGCTGATTTTAGAAGGGCAGAAAAGTCCATTTCAGGCTTTACTTGTGTCTTTTCCTGGAGAGCAGATTAAGCTCAGAGCTGGAAGGGAAATGAGAGAACAGCCTAGAACAACTCATCCTTTTTCTTTCTTTCTTTGTGTTTGGATCCTGGGTCCTGGGGAAAAGATCAGGGGGAGAGTGGTGGGGAATTCCCGTTGCCTGAGCTGCACATTCGTGGACAAACACTGCCTCAGGGTGAGCGTGATGGTCTAGATGAGTGGCTCTCAACGGGGGCAGGTGGAGGTGGGGAGGGTGGGGATTTTGTCACCCAGGGGACATTTGGCAATATTTGGAAACAGTTTTATTTGTCACATCTTGGGGTGCAGGGTGTTCATGGCTGCTAGTGGATAGAGGGCCAGGGTCGTACTGCTAAACATGTCCAGTGCACATGAGAGCACCTCCCCTCCCAGAAACTTTTTTAATTGTTGCTTGGAGGATGATGGCTTTCCAGCGTTGTGCTGGCGTATGCTGTACAACCACGTGAATCAGCTGTATGTATACGTATAACCCCCCACAACTTCTCAAGCCTCCCTCGCACCGCACCCCCCACCACCACCAATCCAACCCCTCTAGGTCATCAAAGAGCACCAACCCAGCAAAGAATTTTCTGGCCCCATGAGTCAGTAGTGCCAGAGTTGAGAAAGCCTGGTTTAGACATTGGGAATTCATTCAGAAAGCATCAGCCTCCATCAAAGCCTCTCAGAGCCACATCTGAGGAGGTCATGATGTCACATGGCAGGTAGTGGGTCTGCCTGGCCTGGCATTTCAGAAGCCCCCTCTGCAGCTGAAAGAACCCTTTCTGCTTGTTGGTCTGATCCCAGCCACACCACAGAGAGTGGGTTACTGTTTCAGGATCAGTCCAACTTGGTTGAAACTCCCATCACCGCTCTAGCTGCATGGCCTCAGACAAATGGCTTCAATCTCTCAGCTTCCTAGAGAACAAATGTAAATTTCTGCCACGTGGGGCTGTGGTGGAATGGGAGGTAATATTCAGAAAGCACTTAACTGCATGCCTGGCACTTGGCCGTCTCAATATTTGAGAGTTATTATTACTCTTATTATTAGGTGCCCCAGAGCGCCAACCTCCTGTCTCTTTCCTTTTAACTCTGTCTCAGCCTGTTGCTCACTTACCAGAGAGAAGGAAGATTGCAGAAACTCAGACCTCATGATCACAGACAGGGATGGAGGGAGAGGGCCTGGATCCATGGATGAGCCTGAGGTCTGGCGGTTCTATAGGTGTCAGAGATCCAGACCACGCTGGTGCCCACAGTTGGGGAGCTCTGTGGCTTGGATTTTCAGGAATGTTTGCAGCTGGAAAGATGAGCCCCTTGCTCCGAGTCTTGATGTCCCACCTTGTCTGAGCTGAAAAAAGCTACGGGAATCTGAGGCCTAAGTATGCCCATATAACACCTCTTAGTGGTAATGGAGCCTGGCCTCCCTGTGTAAGGACGCTAGACTGTCAGCTCCTAGGCTTGAGCCTCTCCCTTGCTAATCTCCCCCTCTCCCCAGTATCAATTAACTTTTCAGACAATTCTCATTTGCTGCAATTTAGAAGAGTTAATTTGTTGTTTGAGTCTGTGGATGAGCAATCTCTGGGCCCTGAGTTTAGGAAGACAGTCGGGGAGTGGGGAGTCCCAACAATAGAAATTTTCCATTGAGATCATTATCGGCCTTGGAGACTCACTGACTAGTGAAGTCTGGCTCTTAGCTGCAGATCTGTTTTGAGTTCAAGCCCCTCGGCAGGGAGACAAATTCCAGCCTGCCCGGAGGTTCTCATAAAGGTCTCCCTGAAGCACCCCAGACGTCACCATTTTTTAAAAATTGCAATTGCAGTTGATTTCCAATGTTGTCAAAATTGCTGCTGTCCAGCAGAGTAACTCAGTTACACGTATATGTGTTCTTTTTCATATTCTCTTCCATTGTGAGTTATCACAAGATATTAGATAGAGTTCCCAGGTCTCACCATTCTTAAGTGAACCGTGGATGGCCAGGCTTTCTGTCCCTGAGCATTTTACCTTGTGGCCCTTTCTGCTCAGGATGAGGGCAGCCCAGGAAACAGATGGCTTCCCCTGTCTTCTTCTGCCCTCTGAAGCTGTTTATTGTGGGGACTTTAGTCAGCTCATGTGGGTGATGCATCTTTATCTGTCAGTATTGTATGGAACACAGCAGCTTGGAGGACATTTGTATTCCAGCTTTTCTCTGAGCCCCAGGACTGCTGCAGAAGGAGCATTGTAAATATCCTTAGTGGGTGTTCAGAAGTTCCGCCCCCACCCGTTGTCATCCGGTAGCTGAACCCAAAGCCCTCCTGGGAGCTGTAAAAATCATTCACTCTCATCCCAGACCCTAATCCTGCGTATGTTAGTGGGACAAACTGTATAAGATGCCCTGTCATCCTTTATGGTAACCCCCTGCAAAACACGTCTCTAATGCACTGGTTTTCTCGAGTTGCCATTTCTATTTATTTACAGAGTTGTCATTTCAAAGGGAGCCATGCTCGTGTGTCTCCCTCATCCACTCACAGTCCCAACAATCCTGTTTTTTATCCATCTTCTATACCAGAGTTTGATATGAGATTTTTTTTTTCTTTTTGAAACAAAAAGAATGAGGAAGAGAAAGACATTTTAAACATGTTGGCTCTGACTTGTTTTATGGTCATTTATTCAACAAATATTTATTGGGTGCTCCCACGTGCCAGGCACTCTGTTCATTGCCAAGTGTACGCTGGTGAATAAATCAGACTCAGTCCCTGTGTGGGTCAGGGCCCCAGCGGGAAACAGATGGCACAGGAAAGGGTAATTAAAGGAAGCCTAATGAAGGAGGCCACTGGGTAGTAACTGAGGCCTTAGGCAGAGAACCTCAGCCAATGTTCAGCCTGGCAGAGGGAGCCAGGGTGATAAACACCATGCTACCCTCTGATTTCCTACTGGGAATCAACCCCAACCAGAAGCCCAAGAGTAAGAGAGCCAGCCATTGATGCAGCTTTGTGGGAGAGCAGGGTGGAGATGGTTATAATTGTAGCAGGGAATGTATAAGCACACACTAAGGCGGATTATGGTATGTGGTATGAAGGACATGAGCAGGGTAGAGATCTGAGAGAGTATTGAGGATTAACAACATTAGAAAGATTGTCATGGAAGCTGTCTGAAGTGGTGTTTAAGCTAAGAATTAGATAAGAACTTGACCTTGCATAGGAAGGGAGGAGGAGAGGAAGAAGATGAAAGGCTTAAGAAATAGCATGTGCAAAGGCCCTGAGGCAAGAGAGAGCTTTACAGTTCTGGTAACTGGAAAGCAGGCCAGTGTGCTAAGAGTGTAGTTGTCGAGGGGAGAGCTATACTTAGAGCTATGAAGCACTCACATTTTATTGCTGGCTCAAATTGAGCCTCTTGGAATCCCTCTGAGAACACTGTCCTGGTCCCTTTTCAGTGGAGTGTGTAAGTAGGAAGAAGTCAGATGACTTGCAGAGTAGGTTGGGGAAGCAAAGGCAAGAGTAAGGTCAAAAATATCGTGCGTGTTGGGGAGTGTGAGGGGAGAACTTGTCATTTGAAAACAAAAATGTTTTGGGGGGAGAAAAAGTCTGTGAACTGTTTCTGTTGATCTTTGGGTTGCTGTAGCTTATTTTTGCCTTTTGGTGCTGATTTCTGGCTTGGTCATCTGCTGGATTTCATATACATAGTGTATTTGAATTTCACCCCTGGTATCCTGTCTTAGCCAAGCAAGTAATATATAAATCTGATTAAAGCAAAGCCTTTCCTGAAGTAAACAGTAAGCCCTGAAAACATGTAGCTAAACATATGATTCACAAGTCTCCTTCTTTTGTTGCACGAATTAGCCAGTTTGGGCCATAGGGAACAGACTCTAGGGCTCTTAGGACAGATGCATTGGTCCTTAGGAAGAAAGGTGGATATTTCCTGGGTGGATGTTACAATAGTTACAGAAGGCTTTCTTCCAGCCTCCAGAGATCTGAATCCTTCCTCGTTTCCTCAAAATTTCTTCCTACAGTGAAGCGCCAGGAGTTCAACAAGATTTTCCATTGTAGGGAGGAAATCATGTGACTTTGTCCTCCTAGAATCTCAGCGCCATGATAGGAGATGAGACCAAGTAGGTTCACAGTTTAGGACAGTTCAGTGACTAGTGCCCAAGGCTCATCCTTAAAAATCTCAGGAACCATCACACATTTGTTTAGGGCCCTTGGTGGTCGTGGACTTAGTTCTCATTAACAAGGAAAGGGAGCCAGTACCTCATGGGAATTCCTATCTCAAGCTCAGAGGTACCAAGTGGATACTTAACACTGTTTTAAAGAGAATGGTCACCAGGCCTTCTCCATCTCTTTTAAGAGAGAGTTTCATTGGGCACCTACTGGAAAGATGGAAGATAGTGCCAGTGAAATAGTAATAAGCGATCTAAGAAAGAAACAAGTTTTTATTTCAGTCAAGTTGAAGGTTTTAACCTGGGAACAGCCTCTTAGAAGGCTCCAAGAACTCTCCCACCCATTAGAGGGCTACATATAGTTCTAGAAGTTTTTGAGACAGAGGGGGCTGTACATGAAATGACATGTTACTGACAGTTTGTACAACGTAGATCTGTAAGTATGAAGCGGTAGGCCACTGTGACCCTTCACAAGATCAAGAAGGAATATCTTTTTTTGTTTCTGGATATATATTTTATTTCTTGTGGACAGTGGTGACTAAATCCCACTCACTCCATAAAAGAATGTTATCCTTCAAGGAGCTGTCTTGGTGGTGATGGGAGAATGCTGCTCTTCACGGTTAAGGAGGTATTTCTGCCGGTGAGGGAGGTGTGATTGATACCTAATGTACAGTGGAGGAGAGAGGTTCAGAGGGCAGAAGAAGAAAAAAATTAAGTGCTTTTTTTTGGGTGGGGCGCATGCTGCATGGCATGTGGGATCTTAGTTCCCCAGCCAGGGATCGAACCCATGTCCCCTGCATTGGAAGTGCTGAGTCCTTCCAGACCACTTGGGCCACCAAGGAAGTCTGAAGAAAAATTTTTATGTTCAAATTTTTCTTATCTGGCCACAAAATATGAATTTTATTTCACAGTAGACACTATAATCTTTACACAGTGGTTCTCAATCTTTACCACATATGAAATCATCTGGGGAATATAAAAGAATACAGATGCCTGGACCCCACCCCTAAGAGTTCAGTTTAACTAGTCTGAGGTTTGTCCTAGGCCAGGGGATGTTTTAAGACTTCCCTTAATTCTACCAGGCAGACGAGCTTGAGAAGCAGTGTATTAAGGCAAATCCAAATTCTTCAGCAGGTGCATTTATTTCTGGCTTCTGGGATGATTTATGAGTGGTTCTGCTTCTGGTGCCCTAGTTTGGTCTGTTTTCTTTCTGTCTGTGAAGTAGCACACATCCTAAGGGAGAGAGCACTCATTTCTGAGCATACAGGATGCTCTCTGGTAATATCTTTGCTCTGCCACATCCTGCCCAAAAGCATCTAGAAATTGCCATTAAGGTGATGGTCTCAAGGGTCGAATAAGCCCCTATTTAGAGTTCTTGGCTTGGACTGTTAGCAGTTCTGTCACCTTGGACAAATTACCTAAACTCTTTGAGTCTGAATTTCCTCATCTACAACAACCCTTTCAGAGAGTTAAATGAGAAAGCACTGAATACAATTCCTGAGCTCAGTCACTCAGTTGTGTCTGACTCTTTGTGACCCCATAGACTGTAGCCCGCCAGGCTTCTCCATCCATGGGATTTCCCAGGCAAGTATACTGGAGGGGGTTACCATTTCCTTCTTCAAATACAATTTCTGAATCATAGTAAACACTCAAAAACATTTGCAGTTTTCATCAGCAGAGATGCACAAAACTCTCAGGATAGATGCATTCTGATTTTGTCATAGCTAAGGACTAACCCAGGAAAATCAAATGAATGACAGTAAAGAACAACAGCAATGCTTATTGCTTTTATTCCCATCTTGGAGATGGGGAACCCAAAGATCAGAGAGTTCAAGGTCACGTGGCTCATGACTGGGCCCATGGGGATGAGAGCAGGTTTGCCAGGCTCAACTTTCCACCACCATTTCATATTGCTCTCCATAAAGCTCTTGAAAGAAGAGGGGCCTCCTGGTGATATCGGCCCTTAATCTGGTTGAGAAAAGGAAGTTGACACAAAGCTCAGGTTTTTCTCCGATGGGAAGGGTTCTCCAGAGAGGTATCAGCCAGTGAAGCCAGAGTGGGCAGGGTCGGCCGATTGCCACAGGCACCTGGAAAAATCCTCTTCCTCACCCTTTCATTGTTGGCTTCCCTTCCTCACAGCTGTCTAGCCCATATGCCACCACACAGGAGCCGGGGCGCCTGCCTGGGCTCAGCCCAGACAACCTCGGCAGCTGCCATGGCAAGCTTGGGGCGACCGGCTGTGCCCGGTGGGTCCCCCCCTTCCTCTTGCTCACTGCTGTTCTGTGCTCTGGTAGAACCACGATCCTCTGCATCTTGCTTTCAGTAGTGGTTCTGCTACTGAGCCAGTGTATCTCACAGCGAGCCTGCTTTTTAACAAAATGACAGGAGACTTTTACACCCCACCCCACCCCCGCTTCCGATTCTTTGTGCCTCTCCTCTCTCGTCCAGATGCTGTCCTCTTTACATCCCCAGGATCTACTGTCATCGATAGAGCTGAGGTCCTTTAAGTGGGACACTGTGTTAACCACTCAGGTAGACGTTTCTTGGTTAATCTTTGTAATGGTGCTGTGAAGCAGACGTCTTGTGTCCTTTCTGTTTCACAGATAAGGAATCTGAGACTTACAACATGTTCAGAGCCACAGTACAGCCAGCAGCTTGAACCAAGGTCTCAACACTTGAGTCCTGTGTGTTTAGTCATAATCCCTTGGTTCTCTACCAAGATATTCCTCCCCGGAGTGGGGAGTGGGGGACATTTGTCAATGTCTGGAGACCTCTTGAGTTGTCACAAGAGAGGGTAGGATGCTCCTGGCATGTAGTGGATAGAGATCAAGGATGCTGCCAAATATCTCACAGGGCACAGTCCTACCCCCACAACAGAGCATGATCTGACCCCCAAGGTCAGAAAGCGCCAAGGTTGAGAATCTCTGCCACAGCCCTAAACTGAGCTACATTTTCTTAGTTCATACTATGAAAATGATGGTTAATACGGTGTTAGAATGCTGACTGTGCTTTGTAAAGTACTCCCGCCCCTCCTCACCCTCTGTCTCTCCCCGGGTTGGGCAGAGCACAGCCTCTTCATTCCCCGCTTTGATAATCCCTGGGTTTGACTTTGTCAAGAATTCACTGCATCACTTTGGCAGCAGAGGTTGAATCTGTCTTCCTAAGTTTCCTTCCATCCTTGCAGAAGTTCATGGATATGCTAGACCAGCTTCAGGAACGCAGTGGCTCCAGATGTGGAGAAAGCAGGTGGGTTCTCTCAGACCACCCAGGCCTTCTGCTTCCCCTTCTCCTCTGTCTGCTCCTCCCCTTCCACCACCACCAACACCTCTCTTCTCTTTTGAGGGTTCCACTTTAATCGGTATCTGCGGCCCTCATTCTAAGTCTGAGGGGAAAACCCCAAATCACAGAACAGGACCAAGAGAGAGAAAGTAGGTCAGGATTCTAGGTTTGCCATCTCTGGCTATCTTCAGCATCCTGGCCTGGTGTGGCTCAGGCAGGACCCCCAGGGCCTGTGGGCACTGCTGCCACAGCCTCAGGAGGGAGGGCATAGCCTATGGTGAGCTGGGCAGGTAGGAGCTGGCTTTCTACCTGGCCTTGGGAAGACACGCTCGGTTGAGAGCTTAAGCCTTCAGTCAGGCTAATGCGGATTTGAATGCTGCTTGCTGTGTGATCTGGAGGACTGATTCTTGCCAACCCTAGATTTCTTTGCTGAAAAATGAGAAGGACTATACCCACTGTCCAGGGTTGATGAGATTTGAATGAGGTTAAACATGTGAAATTGTTGAGTACCATGCCTTGCCCATAATAGATATCCAAAAAGGCACCTCTTGTGAAATCCTCAGTGGAGACAGACTGACAGAGGACAAGCCACAGAGATGGGGCTGGGAGGGCACATGGACAGTGGTCTTAGGGATAGTAGTCATGGTAATGATGGCATTCATTACTGAATAGCTGCTATGGGATGAGGGCTATGCCTATGCATTAACTCACTGTGTACGGGTCTGTTCTTATTCCCTATTGTAGCCCCCACAACAGTTCTCCTCTTCACTCTTCCTTGGCTTGTTTTTGTCTGCAGCACTTAACACTATTTGGTGTAGTAAATATTTTAATGCTTAGTTTTTTGTCGTTCTCCACGAGTGGAATGGAAGCTGCATGCAGGCAGAGACTTCCTATGGTTTGGTTTTTTGCTGCTGTTGCCCCAGCAGCTGAAAGTGCCTGGCAGCTGAAGCACAGTAGGCATTTGGTAAATCTGACACGTGGTAGGCATTCCTGAAATATGATGCTGAAAGAATGAGTCTCCATTTTACAGATGAGAAAACAGAGGCTTAGAGAAATTAAGAGATTTGCCCAAGATCAAATGGCTCATGAGAGGCAGCTGGAGTCCTGAGCCTTTGTGAGCAGACTTTCTCATAAAGCAGTGTTTGGCCGGTGGTGATGACCACAGATAAATGTCTATGGGGCCCATACTTAAAACCAGGTACAGAGGCAGCAGGTGCTTTGCTTGGGTTCAGAACTTCCAGGTCGAGGTGTGGGTGGAGATGGATAGTTTGAAATCTGAAACCACCTGTCCTTCTCACGTGAACTCCAGGTATTTTCAGTTGCAAACAGCTCTGAATAACTTAGCACAGGATTTGGAGAGAAACTTATTTTCTTGTCCCTTCTCACTGTGTTCCAGAAATTACAGATTTGTATTTAATACCCCTGTCCCCAGCTTTGTTTCAGCCCCAGAGAAAGCGCACCTGGCTTCTGGATCTCCTGGGAGATAGGCTGAGGTAAAGGGGGTAGGCTGCCAACTTTCTCCATGGAATTTTATAAGCTTCTCTAATTACAAACAATTCTTTTTTTTTTTTTAAGTTGCACAATTACAGAAATGTGTATTATGTAAGTTGAAGTTGTTCCATCAGTTCTCCTCCCACCACAACCATTGGGTGAATAGTCCTTTGGTATTTATCTCTGGGCATACACTGACAGATACAAACAAAAAAGTCATTGTGCTGTTTTGCAGTTTATTGTTGATTTAAATATTTAATTTATTTATGTATTTATTTTGGCTGCCCCGGGTGTTAGTTGCAGCCTTAGGATCTTTTTATTTGTACAGCGTGTAGGATCTTTCATTGTGGCATGCAAAGACTTAGTTGTGGCGTGTGGGATCTGGTTCCCTGACCAGGGATAGAACCTACATTCAGGGCATGGAGTGCTAGCCACTGGACCAGCAGGGAAGTCCATATTGTAGTTTTTTTCTTTTATTTTTTATACTTAACAGTATACCTTGTTCATCTTTCCTTGTTGGTCTTTGTAGCTATAACTCATCTGAACCTATACGGTATCTCATGGTATGATTACAGTATCATCCTTTTACTATATCCTCTATTGCTGGACACTTGGTTTTTTTGCAAGTTTATACTGGCACAATTTGTTTTCCAATAAAAACCTTTTTACTTACGTCTGTGTGCTTATTCACGTTTTCCAGTAGCATGAATTCCTTGGGGATTTCAGGATCAAGAAAGTTATGTAGATGCTACCACATTGCCCTCTTGGGTTGTGTAACTTTGCCCTTAGAAGACTAGGGGCCCTGAGATGGTCCCTTGGTAGGACCAAATCCTGCTTGAGGACAGGCGCTGTACATCAGGCTCAGAGCGGTCACCTACTTGCTCTGATATTCAGGTGTTTTTCATGCTCAGAGAGCAGGGAGGGACCTGCTCTGATGGCCCAAGAGTTGGAGACAGACCAAGTAAAATCCCTCCCTCTCTACCAGCCTCCAGCATCCTGATGGGTTTCTCGGGTACCAGCCATCTGAACAGTTTCCAGGGGAGCTGGGTTGCCATCTACCCTGTCTGGGTTGGGGAATTAAGTCATCAGTCTTCAGCAGCCAAGATCTGGCGGGAAAGGTAACACAAACTGTCCTGGAAATGGTGTATCTGACAGTGACCCGGCTCTTGGCAGGTCACAGAATCCTCGCACCTTCCTTGGCGCTGGCACAACCAAATTACATAACAGGCAGCTTTTCAGACTCTGAAGTCCAAGGTTGCTGGCGAGTTAGTGGAGCTGGTGCCGGGATCTGTTTACATGTTCACAGTCATATGACTTCAAAGCAGTGGGGTTTTTGGGGTTTTTTTGGTGTTTTGTAATTTTAAAGGCATCAAAATTAATTGAAGAGCTTGTTAGAAATGCACATTCTTGAGCCTCCCTCCTAGAAATTCTGATGCAGTAGATCTGGGATGAGCCCCCCAGGTAAATATGACCCAGGTGGTGCCAGGACCACACTGTATTTTAACATGAGCCTTGTCTGTTCAGTTAGGACTTTCTAGGGGCAGAGTCAGGCTCCAGGTACCACGTGATTCATTTACGGGCTGGTGATAGATTTAGAACAGTGAAAGATGACCAAGTTCACACATCTTGGGTTTAGTCTCTCTCTCACTTCCCTGGTAGCTCAGCTGGTAAAGAATCCGTCTGCAGTGCAGGAGACCCTGGTTTGATTCCTGGGTCGGAAAGATCTCCTAGAGAAGGGATAGACTACTCACTACAGTATTCTTTGGCTTCCCTGGTGGCTCAGACAGTAAAGAAATCCGCCTGCAAGGCAAGAGACCTCAGTTTGATCCCTGGGTTGGGAAGATCCCTTGGAGAAAGGGACGGCTGCCCACTCTAGCGTTCTGGCCTTGAGGATTCCTATACGGTCACAAAAAGTCAGACATGACTGAGCAACTTTCACTTTCACTTTTCTTTTGTTTCTGCCAGCAAACTATACCCCTAAATATTTCCTGACTACTTAGGAATCATCTGATTATTTTCATTGATAACCCCTCTGGCAGCATCCCATCAACTCCTCTTGCTTCCCTTTTACCCCCTTGATTAGAACTTACCTTTCTCCTACACACCATTCTCTCGGGAATCAGGTGCTGCCTTGGTCCCTATCCACTAATCCATACTGATCTGATCATGAGCAGTGTCTCTCTCAGATCATGGAATCAAAATCACAGATTCTCACAGAAGTGGGTGAAGGGGATCAAAAGATACAGACTTATAAAGAAAATAAGTCATGGAGATACAATGTACAGCACTGTGACTCTAGTTAATAATACTGTATTGTATACTTGGAAGTTGCTGAGAAATCTGTAAGCAGGTCAAGAAGCAACAGTTAGAACTGGATGTGTAACAACAGATTGGTTCCAAATCGGGAAAGGAGTATGTCAGGGCTGTATATTGTCACCCTGCTTATTTAACTTATGCGGAGTACATCATGGGACATGCCAGGCTCGATGAAGCACAAGCTGGAATCAAGATTGCTGGAGAAATATCAATAACCTCAGATACACAGATGACACCACCTTTATGGCAGAAAGCGAAGAAGAACTATAGAGCGTCTTGATGAAAGTGAAAGAGGAGAGTGGAAAAAGTTGGCTTAAAGCTCAACAGTCAGAAAACTAAGATCATGGCATCCAGTCCCATCACTTCATGGTAAATAGATGGGGAAACAATGAAAACAGTGACAGACTATTTTTTTGGGCTCCAAAATCACTGCAGATGTTGACTGCAGCCATGAAATTAAAAGATGCTTACTCCTTGGAAGAAAAGCTATGACCAACCTAGACAGCATATTAAAAAGCAGAGACATTACTTTACCAACAAAGCTCTGTCTAGTCAAACCTATGGTTTTTCCAGTAGTCATGTATGGATGTGAGAATTGGACTATAAAGAAAGCCGAGCACCCAAGGATTGATGCTTTTGAACTATGGTGTTGGAGAAGACTCTTTAGAGTCCCTTGGACTGGAAGGAGATCCAACCAGTCCATCCTAAAGGAAATTCATCCTGAGTATTCATTGGAAGGACTGATGCTGAAGCTGAAACTCCAATACTTTGGCCACCTGATGTGAAGAACTGATTCATTTGAAAAGACCCTGATGTTGGGGAAGGTTGAAGGCGGGAGGAGAAGGGGATGACAGAGGATGAGATGGTTGGATGGCATCACCAACACAATGGACATGAGTTTGAGGAGGCTCTGGGAGTTGGTGATGGACAGGGAGGCCTGGCGTGCTGCAGTCCATGGGGTCACAGAGTCAGACACAACTGAGTGACTGAACTGAGAGAGTAGATCTTAAGAGTTCTCATCACAAGAAAAACAAGTCACTATGTATGGTGATGAATGTTAACTAGAATTACTGTAGGGATTATTTTTCAGTGTACACAAATATTGAGCCATTTTGTTGTACACCTGAAACTAATATCTGTCAATTATATCTTAACTGGAAAAAAAAAATCTTTTGTAGTACCTAAAAAAAACTTGCAGACTCTCAGCTGGGAGGAGTTTGGAGAATCTCTGGTGGAGGTTCAGAGGAAGAGGTAAGGTTCAGAGAGAAGGGATTTATTCAAGATCCTTTTGGTCTTTGCAATAAAGTTGGGACTGGACTCCAGTTCCTTTGTTTTCCAGACCAGTGAAAAGTTCATAGTAAGCAAAGTTCATAATCAGCATATAATCCATGGAATTTCGCAAAGGAAAATTAAAGATTGTGCTAAGGTGGGGGGAGAGTGGCTTGTCCTGTGGGTGAGGGTCTAGGGCACGTGGCCTCAGTAGTTGGGGAGCACAGGCTTACCTGCCCTGCAGCGTGTGCAGTCTTCCCAGAACAGGAGTCAAAGCTGTGTCTCCTGCATTGGCAGGCAGATTCTTTACCACTGAGCCACCAGGGAAGTCCCCTCTCCCTCTTCTGTGGGTTCTCTGGCTCCCGAGCCAGAGGTCTGATGTGCAGTTGCAGCTCAACGAATCATCACACTCAGGGCACCTCTTTCCAGATCAAGCAATGCCCTAGAAAGTCCCTTAGCCCATCCCTCCTCTCCAAAGTACACTGTGTCCTGACTTCCAACAGCTTGTATGAGTTTGGGCTAGTTTTTAATTTCCGATAAATGGCATCATACTATGCATATTCTTTTGTGTCTGGCATCTTTTACTTTATGAGATTCATGCGTGCTGTTGCATATAGCAGCAATTCCTGTTTATACTGGAGAAAAATACCCATAAATGAAAGAATTTTACAAGTGCTGCTTCTGGTTCCAAGCTCTTTCATATTGATGGATTTTTACTTCTCTTTGCCTCCTGTCCCTCCAGGAGAGTGGAGGGACTCCTGCCATATTCCTGCTACTCATAAAAATAAAAGGCAGGAGATCAAAGACCAGTTCTAAAATAGCTCCTGTGTGACATTGGGCATATTATTCCAACTTTCTGTTATCCACTCAAAAAATTATGCAACAACTCCTGTTGTTCAGTTGCTTACTCCTGTCCAACTCTTTGCGACCCCAGGCTTCCTTGTCCTTCACTGTCTCCTGCAGTTTGCTCAGATTCATGTCCATTGAGTCAGTGATGCTATTTAATCTCGTTCTCTGCTGCCCCCTTCTCTTTTGGCCTTCAATCTTTCCCAGCATCAGGGTCTTTTCCAGTGAGTTGACTCTTCACATCAGGTGACCAAAGTATTGGAGCTTTAGCATCAGTCCTTACAAAGAATATTCAGGATTGATTTCCTTTAGAATTAACTAGTTTGATCTCCTTACAGTCCAAGGGACTCTCAAGAGTCTTCCCTAGCACCACAGATCAAAAGCATCAATTCTTCGGCACTCAGCCTTTTGTATGGTCCAACTCTCACATCCATAACAATTCCTAGGAACTTTCTCTATGACAATACGCAGAATAATGCTTTTAATAGTGACAAATATGGGATGAAGACAATGAAAGTATGCCATCTTATTTCTCTGGGCCGGCACTGTTCTCAGGACTTTGTGTGTTAACACACTTAACACTCACCTTCCTGCTAATGAGGTAGATTCTACTATTATTCCCACTTTATAGCACTGTTCTCAGGACTTTGTGTGTTAACACACTTAACACTCACCTTCCTGCTAATGAGGTAGATTCTACTACTATTCCCACTTTACAGCTGGGAGAACTTTACAGCATGGAGCTGCCCAGGGTCTCATGGTGGAGCCATAGCTGTAAGGGACAGAGCTGGATGCAGTCTGCGAAGCCAGTGCTTTTCTCCACCGCCCTCTGCTCCTTCTGGGCGTTTCCTCAGTGCTGCCCGCAAGCATGGGCAGGATGCTCTCAAACCCCCAATGACCTAGAAGAAGCCCCCTCTGGTTCCTGGTCACCCCCTGGCCTGGTGCCTGCTGCTCTCCTCTTGCTCACTGTGCTCTAGCCCTTCTGTCACTTCTCAGAGCACCTGGAACTTTCTCTGGTACAAAATATTCTCATTCCTCTGCCTAGAATACTTCCCCCACCAAACTCTTGGTTTGACTGGCTCCTTCGCTTCCTCTATGTCGGATCCTCATTATCACCAACACAGGGCTCTCCGCCAGCACTCTGTCTAGGGAGGACCAGTCTTTAATTCTGCATCTAAGCCTCGCATTTCTTCCTTGCCTCCTAATGACTTGTAATAGCTGTAACGGTGTGTGATTCAGTCAATCTGCTTTTCCTGTACGGTGGAATATTCCTGTGAGGTGCTGTCTGAAAGGGCCTTGTTCACAGTAGCACTCACAGTGCCCAGCAGCGGCAGGGCTTCAGCAAAAACCCTTTTGAAGAAACCATGTGAGTTTCTGGTCCCTGGCTGCCCGCTCTCTACCACAAGGGAGCCGTTTTGCTTCTGCCTCCCGTGGAGTCAAGTGTTTCCTGAACAAATACTCCAGTGTGGTCTGCTTGGTGACTGGGGCTGATGGCTTCTGGAAAGCAGTAAGGGGCCAGTGTGAGCTCAGAGCAAACGCCAGCTAGTCATCATCAACTGGTTCAAATTTTCTGCTCATCTTTTCAGTTAGCCATCGGCTTTGTGGCCACACAGCCACCACAATCCCCCACGGAGCTGAGGAGGAGTGAAAATTGACCCCACATGTTTCAAAGAGTGCTGTCTCCTGATTTTCCCCTTCGCTACCTTTTATGCGTCTGTCTGTTATGGGGGTGAGTGTATCAGAAAGTTAATGCACAAGTGAGCAGGTAGAAGGCTAGCGACTTCCAGTCCAAGCCCATGTTTTGATCTTGATCAGGCTCGTCCTGGTTGACTATACTGGGTCTGTCAGATCTGAGACTTGACTCAAGTCCTGTTGTGATGCTGGTCACTTCCGGACCACACTGGTTCAAAGGCTTGTTCCTCCCATAGTGCTGTCCACTGGGAAAGCCAGAATTAGTCATGGCCTTCTCTGGGACCAGCTGGTCTTCGATTTCGGGACCAGTTTCCCTGTGCATCAGGAATGAGGAAGTGACCCGCTCTCCCCTCCCCTCCCCCATAGCAGCTGATAAAGGAAATTGTTTCAAGTCTCCCTGGTACCATGGAAACAGATGGCAGACGCGTGGCCTGTGTACACTTACAACCTGCTGGTCACTTGGGACCTGCTCGATGGGCAGACCACCAAGGGAAGAAAGGAAGGTGTGCCCAGGGCTCGAGATTTCAAAGCTTCAAATGGGGGAGGGAGGTAAGACAGCCAAGGCCTGGAGCTCAGGGAACTCCTGAAACCCACCCAGGGAAGGACAGGCTGTCAGGAGTAGGTTTGTTGAGAGGAGTTTAGAGAGAAAACAGCTTGGCAGTTCCCTGATTTGGGAGACACCCCGCCTGGGGGAACACATTCTTCCCTCTTCAGAAAGTGGGTGTGTCTGCCCTGCCTGGTGGTCAGGCTTAACCCCGCTGCTCCCAAAGTGTCAAGGACTAGTCCCCCTCAGTCTGCCATCAGCTGCAGCTCCAGAATTAAAAGTGTTTGAGCAGCGTTTCTCCGTGGAGCTGAGTTCGTCCTCAAGACTGGGACGGTAAAGAATCTGTCCACAATGCAGGAGACCTGGGTTCAATCTGGGAGATTGAAGACCTGGGAGAGCCCCTGGAGAACGGAATGGCTACCCATTCCTGTATTCTTGCCTGGAGAATTCCATGGACAGAAGAGCCTGGTGGGCTACAGTCCATGGGGTTGCAAAGAATCAGACGCAGCCGAGCGACTAACACTTTGCACACTTTTCTCCATCGGGCTGTTTGTCCCCCAGGGTAGATTTGGCATTGTCTGGACACAGTTCGAGTTGTCGAAAGTGGAGTGGGGAGGGTGCTTTAGGCACCTAGGGCAGATGCTGCTTAACCTCCCACAATGCATAAGGCAGCGCCCCACCCCCCCTACCCCCGCCCCAGCACAGAGAATCATTCTGCCCCAGATGCAAATACTGCCAAGGTTGAGAAACCCTGGATCAGTGTCTCTGAAGGTATGGGCTTTTCTGGAGTAGAAGCTCCTGTAGTTGCAAGGAAGGATTGCCCTTGAAGTGCTGTCACAAGCCAGGCAGTGCTTCTCTAACCCTCAAGGGCATGAGAATCGGCACCAGAGGATCTTGTGTGAATGCAGATTCCGATTCTACAAGTCTGGATTGGCTGCTATTGTCCCTGGTCCGCAGATCACATTTGGAAGAGCAAGCGGTTTTGAGTGCATTCATAATCTCCCCCTCCTTCCCTTCTCACTCTCCCTGTCTCTCCATCCCTGTTCCCCCAGCCTTCCCTGTCGTACTCTGTTCAAACCCTGTCACCTGGGAACATGTGGTGGTTAAACCGCACTGCCCAGATGACAGAGTCTCTCTAGCTGTTGCCAGTTTGAGGTTCAGGGTGTTGATGAAATCAGTCGACTTAGCTGGTTAAAAAAGAACCCAAGGGACCTGAGCAGACTACTCCCCAACACACACACTTAAGCAAGATGGTACCCCAAAGGCATTTTTTGCATGGTCTCAGACACTTAGCCTAGACAGAGCCCTTGACTTCGGGGATGCTCACACATGATACAGTTTCTCAGACCTTCCCGTTCTAAACCAGAGGTTGAAACTATTTCTAGAAAGGGCCAGATAAAAAGTATTATAAGCTTTGCAGGGCATGTAGTCTCGGTCACAGCGACTCACTCCTGCCACTGTAACAAGGAAGCAGCCATAGACAGCATGCAAATGACTAAGTGTAGTTGGTTTCCAATAAATCTTTATTTACAGAAATAAGTACATAGTGAGCTGGATTTAGCCCCTGAGCCATAGTTTGCAAGTCCCTATTCTAAACAGTTCCTTTTTCTTCACGTTTCTGCTTCAGAGAAAAAAGAAAGAAAGAAGAAAAAAAATCTGGAAAACCTAAATCACCAGTATGGGTTGTAAATAGAGGGCAAAAATGAGTAGATATTCTTTCTTTTACTGCATCAAAATGTGAATGCATCCTTCAAGTGGGCAGAACCATAATTTTCTCCCTATGCCAGTTGTTTTTTCTTTGTGGTTTTGTTTTCATTTTGTTTTTGCTGGGGTTGAGAGGGATTAGAAAGGGCAATAAATAAGGAACAGCAAGAGGTACCAAAAGAACTGCCAGTGCGTTTAAGTCTGCATTTTCTTTTTTCTGTGCTTCAGCAAATACTTTCTACCCTTAGGATCAGTGGAGGGAGGGGGCACCACAAAGATTGCCTTTCTCTTCCATCAGGCCCAAAGCTTTCTTTGAAGGAATTGATTTTTTGCATCGTCACTGGCTTCTGTTAAAACCTCCTGTTTGCAGTGAGGGGGCATTGCTTGGACAGAAACGCTTGAGTGTGGCTTAAAGCGCCTGGCTGCATTTTCCAGTTGACAGTTTAACCGTAGGGAACCGCAGGCTAAATTCAATACTGACCTCTCTTTGTTGGGGCACGTCCTGTGGGACCTGAGGGAAACCCACAGCCCCTGCGGTGTGTGGACGTTTCTTTTGCTCCTGGCCATGCTCACCCCAGGGATAAAGATAAATCGCAGCGTTTAACTCCCCAGTCACCATCTAGAGCTTCTCACAAAGGTCGCTTTATTTGGAGAGGAAAAAACTCTGTCTGTTAATAAGACAGGGTGCCGCCGGAGGGGAAAGTGACTTGGCATCTGTGTCTCTGGCTGTGTGGTGGGATCTTCTGCCAGGGTCTCCAGGACTTGCTGGGACCCTGACAATGCCAGTGTTAAGTGTGGGGTCAGACCGTGGATTTCCGCTGGAGCTCTGGGGAGCTCTGAGTGCAGTTTCTGCCTCCTGTACACATACGCATAGCTGTGCTCATTCACACACACGCACGCACGCACGCGCACACACAGAGTCATGGCTTGGGCAG
Organism: Bos grunniens; assembly: GCF_055505025.1. Taxonomy (NCBI): domain Eukaryota; kingdom Metazoa; phylum Chordata; class Mammalia; order Artiodactyla; family Bovidae; genus Bos; species Bos grunniens. The sequence goes on from NC_141186.1 coordinate 37,701,887, forward strand.
CAAAAAAAAGTACATTTATTGCAGGAGAACTGAGGGGCATCAAGAGCCCCATTCAAGTAGATTGTACTGATGTGCTTTAAAAAAAAATACACACACATTTCCCTTCTTTTTAAAGCTATTTTTAAACATTATTTTTGACTGCACTGGGTCTTTGTTGTGACGCACGGGCTTCTCACTGAGTGGCTTCTCCTGTGGTAGAACACAGGCTATATGGCACGTGGGCTCAGTTGCCCCGTGGCATGTGGGATCTCCCAGAGCAGAACCCGTGTCCTCTGCATTGGCAAGTGGACTCTTAACCATTGGACCACCAGGGAAGTCCTGATGTGCATTGTTCTGACACTGAGTCTCATGCTACATGGAGAGTGTGCGCTCTTTCATGGGGAACTTTTAGGCCTTGTTTACTTTCTTCCCATGCATCGAACACCAGGTGCTGAGATCGGGGCTAGAAAGCAGGAACCAGCTCTGGCCCTCTTGATGCTTATAGGCTGGTCATATAGAGATGGACAGAGAATCAAAACTACACAAATTTATGGCAGTTGTGACAGGGCTTAAAAATGACATTTTTCTCAGCTAATCATCACCACAGCTTGTGAATTCAGGTACTGTGTTATGCCCATTTTACAGATGCATCTCAAGAGGTCTCAAAGTTGACCCAAGTCCTGTCTCCAGTTCTGCTCAGAATTGGTTCTCGAGTTGCCTCTTCATTGAAATATGAATCTATTCACACACAGTACAGTCTCAGAAATGCATGACTTTGGGGCTTATAAGAGGCAGGTTCAGGAAAACAGCATACAGTATTTGCTAGATTATTTCTCCTGACCCTAATTTCATTCCAGGGCTTGAGTAGAAAGCCCAGCAAAAAACATCACACCCTCCTCCATAGCTTTTGTTTCTCAGTGTGATTTTTGAAGAATTTTTTTTCCTTCCTTACATTTATCTGCTCAGGCTAGTCATTCATCATCTTGCATTGCTCTCCTCTCCTCTCCGCCTTCGGATTGGGGAGGTTCTGGAAGTGATTAGGCTGTTGTAAATCAGCTTTTATGATGTGCACGTCACCGATAAGCAGTGCGGAAAGCAGGAGTCAGAGAACTCTACTCCTCTTGCCCTGACAATTATCCCAGTAATGACATTTAAATTTTTTTAAAAAGTGACTGAAAAGTACGATGCTTGGCAGAATAGTTGCTCAGTAGGCATATCCAGTGTTTAAATTGGGCTCTTTAATGAGAACACTGCATTATATTTACACCGTTTTATTGAGTTACAACACATATAAGGTAAAGCAAACTAACATTTAAACTGCACTTCAAGAAATTTTTCCATGTGCATTCTTTTATAATCATCACCCAGATCTAGGTGGAGAACATTCCTGTGCCTTGAATATCTCCCTTGCGCCCCCACCCATTCTGCTGACCTCTCCACCGCAGACAGCCTCAGCCTCTTCTTGAACTTCACATAAATGGACTTGTACTGCGTGGACCCTTGAGCCTGTGGGCATTTTCTGTGACATTCATCCATGTTGTCCAGTGTACATATTCACTCTCATTGTGTAATATTCTATCATAGCATGGTTTTTCAACCGGGGTAGTATTGACATTGGGGGCTGGATAATTCCTGGCCGTGGGGACTGTCCTGTGCGTTATAGGGTGTTCAGCAGCATCTCTCTGCTGCTGCTGCTAAGTCACTTCAATCATGTTCGACTCAGCAACCCCACGGACTGTAGCCCAACAGTCTCCTCTGTCCATGGTATTCTCCAGGCAAGAATACTGGAGTTGGTTGCCATGCCCTCCTCCAGGGGATCTTCCTGACCCAGAGATCAAACCTGAGTCTCTTACATCTCCTGCGTTGGCAGGAGGTTCTTTACTACTAGTGCACCTGGGAAGCCCCAGTAGTGTCCCCTATCCCTAGTAATTTCGCCTAGAATTGAAAACCATTGCATCATATCACTGTACTAGAATTTTAGGAAACTTTTTATATGGAAATAACTTCAAACTTGCTGAACAGCTGCAAAAATAGAACAAACAATACCCATAATGTATTTACCTAGATTTTTAACAGTTTACCCATTTGGTTTATTATTTGCACTGTCTTGCACACACACATCGGAGAAGGCAATGGCACCCCACTCCAGTACTCTTGCCTGGAAAATCCCATGGACGGAGGAGCCTGGTAGGCTGCAGTCCATGGGGTCGCTGAGAGTCGGGCACGACTGAGCGACTTCACTTTCACTTTGCACTTTCATGCATTGGAGAAGGAAAGTCAACCCACTCCAGTATTCTTGCCTGGAGAATCCCAGGGACAGAGGAGCCTGGCGGGCTGCTGTCTATGGGGTCGCACAGAGTCGGACACGACTGAAGTGACTTAGCAGCAGCAGCAGCAGCACACACACATACACACACACACACACACACACACACACACACACAATGTACTTCTGAACCACTTGATAGCAAGTTGCACCTATCTTGGCCATTTACTACCGTATACTTCCATGTGTATTTCCCAAGAATAAGTTTCTTCTCAAACATGATCCCAATTATCAGTTAACCACAGAAAATTTAACATAATGCATTGATCAGTTGGCCCTATGTCCCAATTTTTGCCATTTAGGAGAAATAATCCATTACAGTGTTTATTTTTGCTTCAGTGCAGATTCCAGTCCAGGATTAGGGATTGTGTATAGTTGCTGTGATTCCTTAAGATCCTTTAGTCTAGAACGTTGACTCAGTCTTTGTCTTTTATGATACTGGATTTTCTTTAAAAAAGAAAAAAAAAACAATGCTTTTTCTTCTTCATAGAATAGTCCTCACGTGGGGCTTATCTGGTCTTTCCTCCTGCATCCATTCAGGGTGTGTGCGTTCTTGATGGAACACTGCAGCAGTAGTGTGTCCTCCTTCAACCACCCCATCGGGAGGGGCATGATGGTGATGGAAACTCATTGGTAATGGAGGTAGTCAACAGTGTTGCCTGATTTCTCCTCTGCAGAGTTACTTAATTTTGCCTTACAGAGGATAAGCAATATGTGGGGAAACATTGACACCGTGCAAATATCCTGCTCTCCAAGCAAAATTTACCCAAGTTGAGCAGATTTCACGTCTTGCATGAGCCAGTCTTTACCTATAATAGTTAGAAAATGATGATCTTCCAAATCCAGTACTCTTTCTGTATGTGCACCCCATTCTGTTGTACACAAAACCCACTCTTTCCCCCATTTATTTATTGGTGTTTTTATTTGTTATCAGTATGGATTCAGGAATTCTAATTTTTCCAGTGGTTTATAAATCATTACAGTTTTAATGCTCAAATTGCTCAGCTTTAGCTGGTGGGATCCCTTTGAAGTTGGGACCTGTGTTCTTCTGAAAACCTCCCCCCTTCATTTTTCAGTCTTAAACACTTCCTTACCTTTCAGTACATAACAAGATGTTCCACGCTCATCTTTGTCCTTCCTTTCTCCAATCCTGGAATTATCCATTTCTCCAAAAAAGTCCTGTCTAAATCCTTATAATGGGGAATGTAGAAAATACCACAATTTATTTATCCTTTCTCCCGTTAACTGACATTTAAATTGTTTCTGGTTCTGGACTAATATAAGGAAAGCTTCACTTAATACCCTTGTGCATTTTTTGGACCCATAAACTGATTTCCATTGGGCATGTAATCAGGAGTGGCAATGGAAAGTTACAGAACAACAAGGACAGGGAACTGTATTCAGTATCTTACAGTAACCTGCATTGGAAAAGAATTATATATTAGAATATATAATTTATATATATCTGTATATATGTGAAGAGTCTAGAAAGAATTTATATATATATGAAACAATATTTAACAGAATCACTTTGCTAAACACCTGAATCATTGTAAATCAATTATGCTACAGTTTAATAAATAAATAAATAAAAAGGAAGCATAGAATCTCCACTCTGGTTATATACCCAACAGAAATGAGTACACTAAGATCACCAAAAAAAGTAACACAAGTATTTAAAGCAACTGATTCATAATTCATATATATACATACACACACATACATATATGTATGTATATTTAGTTTTGGGCTTCCCAGGTGGCTCAGTGGTAAAGAATTTGCCTGCCAATGCAAGAGACGCAGGATTGATCCCTGGGTTGGCAGGATCCCCTGGAGAAGGAAATGGCAACCCACGCTAGTATTCTTGCCTGGGAAATACCATGGACAGAGGAGCCTGGCGGGCTACAGTCAATAGTGTCACAAAAGAGTCGGACATGACTTTGCAACTAAAATAACAACAACATATTTAGCTTTAGTAGGTATTGCTTCCCAATGGCATTCATGGTAAAGAACCTAACTGCTAGTGCAGCAGACTGAAGAGATGTGGGTTCGATCCCTGGGTCGGGAAGATCTCCTGGAGAAGGAAATGGCAACCCACTCCAGTATTCTTGCCTGGGAATCCCAGGGACAGAGGAGCCTGGCGGGCTACAGTCCTTGGGGTTGCAAAAAGTCGGACGTGACTGAGCGCGCGCATGCGCGCGCGCACACACACACACACACACACACACACACACACTGCTAAGTAGTGTTTCACAGTGCTCATAACATTAGTTTTGTGCGGGGAGAGAAAGTCGTTGGCCCCAGTAGGTGGGGAGGAGTAATCAGTGGGAGGGGTTATAATGGGCCAGTGCAATTCAAAGACATGTCGCCTGTGACCAGAAATGACAGAATTGCTGTTCTTTTTCATTGATAATGATCAAGAAATGCTGAGATTTTGCCACTTGGTCCATTCTTAAACTGCTTTTTTTTAGAAAGAGTGCTGTTTTTAAATGGACAAAATGTAAATTACTCTAGTCAAGAATCTCCTCCTACCTTCAAATTGCTTTTAGTCTCAATGATGGCAGTGACAGCACGTCAGGATTGCAGGGCTCCTGCTGTTCGAGAGCATTAGGATCACTGCTTGCCCCCATCCCCACCCCAGAGTCCTACTGACATCTCTGACTGCTAGGTGTCCGTTTGGAATCTTGGAACAGTCATCTGCTAAACAGCCTGAGAGGATAAATATCCCTCTGTCTACTTCCAGGGAGTCAGTTGGTTTTCAAGATATCTGGGATAGAGGCCAAGGGACAGCAGGCAGACCAGGAAATTACTGGAGGCTAAAGGTGGAAGTGCGGAGAAGGCAATGGCAACCCACTCCAGTACTCTTGTCCATGGGGTCGCTAGGAGTCGGACACGACTGAGCGACTTCACTTTCACGCATTGGAGAAGGAAATGGCAACCCATTCCAGTACTCTTGTCCATGGGGTCGCTAGGAGTCGGACACGACTGAGCGACTTCACTTTCACGCATTGGAGAAGGAAATGGCAACCCACTCCAGTGTTCTTGCCTGGAGAATCCCAGGGACGGGGGAGCCTGGTGGGCTGCCGTCTCTGGGTTCGCACAGAGTCGGACACGACTGAAGCGACTTAGCAGCAGCAGCAAAGGTGGAAGTGAGGTGGTCCAGTACTATAGGACTCGGCTCTAGGCTCAGTGTTGCTAGGAAGTATTTGGGCATGGCTCTGCCTCTGAAGCTTAAAGGTTCTTTGTCCAGAGAACTTATAGATAAATCATCATTAGAACCAAAGAGGTGATTGAAGCACTTTGGAAAGTGAAATTCTGAACAGAGGAAACATTGTATATAAGATACACCGAAAGGCTCCTAAGTAATTTTGATGAAACTTTGGAGGCATGACTAGTCAAAAAAAAAAGCTTTTTAACCAGGTGCCCCCTCTAGGTAGACGCTGGCCCACTGACAGTGGGGAGAGCCCTCCTGCATACTTGCTGAGCAAGCTTTTGTGCAGAGTACAACTGTGTGACGGTTTGCAGCGACCCTGGTTAGATGACCTTTTCGGTGACCCGTGGCGATGGAATCCTCATCACTGCACATTTGTATTAACTTCCGTGAACCTCTCCTCTGTCTCCCTCAGGCCTCTCCGCGGATGGTGGCGCCAAGCGCCAGGAGCACCTCTCTCGGTTTTCCATGCCAGATCTCAGCAAAGACTCTGGGATGAATGTGTCCGAGAAGCTGAGCAACATGGGCACGCTGAACTCGTCCATGCAGTTCCGCAGCGCTGAGTCGGTTCGCAGCCTGCTGTCCGCTCAGCAGTACCAGGAGATGGAGGGCAACCTCCACCCGCTCAGCACCCCGATCAGGTACAGAGACCTGCAGGCGCACGGAAGGATGCATCAGAGCTTTGATTTCGATGGGGGGATGGCGGGCAGCAAGCTGCCGGGGGCAGAGGGCGTGAGGATCCAGCCCATGAGCGAGCGCACGCGGAGGAGAGCCAGTTCGCGCGAAGACAACCGCCGCTTTCGGCCCCACCGGTCTCGGCGATCCCGACGCTCTCGCTCAGACAACGCCCTCCACCTGGCCGGCGAGCGCGAGGCCCTCTCTCAGTTAAAGGAGAGACCCCCCCTGAGAGCCAGGGAGGACTATGATCAGTTCGTGCGCCAGCGGAGCTTCCAGGAGAGCCTGGGCCAGGGGTCCCGGCGGGACCTGTATGGCCGGTGCCCCCGGACCGTGTCGGACCTGGCTCTGCAGAATGCCTTTGGGGAGCGCTGGGGCCCCTACTTCGCTGAGTACGATTGGTGTTCCACCTGCTCCTCCTCCTCCGAATCTGACAACGAGGGCTATTTCCTAGGAGAACCCATCCCCCAGCCCGCCCACCTGAGATATGTCACCAGTGATGAGTTACTGCACAAATACAGCTCCTATGGCCTCCCCAAGTCTTCCACACTAGGTGGCAGGGGACAGTTGCACAGCAGGAAAAGACAGAAGAGCAAAAACTGTATCATTTCTTAATCCAATGGGGAGTCAGGGAGTGGGGGAAGATGGGAGCTAAGAATGTAGATTCAGAAACTTGCACTGTTGGAAATTTTAAAGCGCTTTGGGGGTGGGGGGGTCCAGGGAGAGATGAGAGGAGCTCTCCCTTGATGGAGGCAAGGTTACCTATTGACTCCATAGGTAGTCACAGTTCTTGGCATGTTGAACATTATTTGCACATTTCACTTTGGAAACGCTGTAGGCTCAACGGAGGCCAGGGTTGGTCACCTCTTTCTCCGACCGTCTGTGTTGAGTTGCCACTGGCAAGATGGCAAAATTGTTTCCTGCTCGCTTATATATATATACATACACACACACACACACACACACACACACACACACATATATATATATATATATATATATAGCCTCTCTGGTTTTCTTCCTTTTAGGATCCTTTTTCCAGTAAGTAATTTGTTTATTAGCCAGGACCCCACACTAAGTTATTTACATGTCCATTGTAAATGCAATGTAAATGAGAGTTCTGATAAAATATTTTTGTATTTTGTAATATCAAAGGAATTTCTATATCGTAGGACTCAGTGGAGCCTTGCATGCACATCTAGCATTGTCTTTTGAGTAGTATTACAGGGTGGTCCAGGACCACTTTTTTTTTTTTTTCCTTTTCTTTTTTCTATACAAATTTGTTACATGTCAGTGAGACCTTTTTCAAAGGATTTTATTCAATTTGGCTTTTTGTGGCTAAAAAAAAACTCACAAATTACCTGTTACACCCAAAACATTTGATGCTCCATCCATCTTAAGGAGCCATCCTTAAGTCTGCTCCCACCCTCAGTAGAATCTCTTCTCTACAAAGTGGTAGTAATTTTTTTTTTTTATAATTGCCAACGTAACTTCTGCCAATTAGAAAAACCAACCAGTGTCAGTCAAGTTCCGTGAAAAATGCCATCCCCGCTGGAAACACTGACGTTGCTCACCATTGATCTGTCCTGTGGGGAAAACAAAAGTGACTGTGCGTGGTGCCGTTGTGTGATGTCAGCATGACATTGTTTTGAGTGTGGCATTATTTCCTGGTGCTCGTTTCCTGGATTGTATTATCCGCTTTCCTTTACCAAGGCAGACAGAACAGCTGCCTTAGCCTGACAACCGGTTGTCCTCAGCGCAAATGAACTTCAGCTTTGGGAAATTCAGGCCAGAAAGGTTCCGAGGGGCTCTGGGAGTGATGGTGCTTTCTAGGTCGTAGGTCATATGTGGAGATGGAGGGCCGCTTCCACCCGCTCAGCACTCACGTCAGGTACACAGACCTGCAGGCGTGGAAGGATGCATCAAAGCTTTGACTTCGAGGGGATGGCAGGCAGCAAGCTGCCGAGGCCAAAGGGCACAAGAATCCAACCCACAGATCAAGGGTAGAGGCTGAAGGGGAATATGAAGGAAAGTCAGAGCAAAGAAGAACTTCCAGAAATGAAGTATAGGAGAGGTGAGAACCACCTTTGAACAACCCCTCGTGCTGGTGGGAAAAAAAAAACAAAACCCAGTTTAACTCATTCTGTAACCAGAGTATCTGGGTTGCCCAGAAAGATTGAGCCGCTCAGGAGATTTTGTGTTATGGTTCTGGAAAACAGATGTTGCTGAAAGAGAGGTTTCCATTTTGAACTTTGGGGACCGTCGGTCAGATAGAAAATGAGCTCACAAGTGAGTGTGCTTAAAGAAGACATTTAACGGTTGTGTTGTTTATAGTAAACTAAAACCTCCTACCTAGCTTCGGTTAAGAGTGAAGCGCTTGCTTTTGCTTCCATTCTCCTCCTTCCCTTCACGGATTGTGGGTGAAGTGACCCATTGGGGGGCCCACCTGTAGTGAGATGTACTGTCAGTGTAGTGTGCAGTGTATCTCAGTGGCCATCTGCCATGGTGAGGTGAGCCTGGTCTCTTTTCAGTATAGTAGTTAATATTTTCTCGTGTTTTCTTATGCAGAGGATGTGGAAAGTGGCTTTTTAGACACCATCCCACATGGGTCTGGGGAAGGAAGGCTGTAAAGGATGTGGAAGTGGCACTCCATTCAGGATGTATTAAAATAATTTGCTTTTCAGGTATTTATATGACATTTGTCATTGTCACTGATGTTTTTGAAAAAGCGATGCAAATGTTGGTTGTGGCTGTTTTCCGCATGCTTTCTTCATATCTAAATGCTTCATTAATTATCCAAGCCTCTGGAGAATTAACTCTATTAAGTTTGTATAGTGAGTTTGTAAACTGCTTGGCAAACTGATAAAGACATAATGTATACCACCACGCTACCAACGTGGCAGGTTTCTGGTAGAAACCGGGCGAGTCCAATTTGGAGTTCTAAGTTTCTGGATTGATGAGAATAGAAAGGCATTTTGGAAAAAGAAAAGAGAGACAAAAAGTAGATCATTTAACTTAGCAAATAACTGAAAATAATGTCTGTCTTCCGTGGCCTGGAATCCAAGGAAAGAAATTCTCCTAGTAAACATTGTTTTCTTAATCTGTCCTTTTAAGAGTACCTCTTAACATTTCCCCAATGAGGCTTTGACCACCATCAGCAGAAAGAAGAAAGTGCCCTAGACACTGGCAACTGAGCAATATGCAAAGGGATGAGAGGAATAAGCAGTTTCAGATCTAGCTGCCCAGGGAACGTCCATCAGCTGAACTGGCCAGAGCTGGAGGTGTGGTGAGGTAGAAGCCTTAGGGCTTGCAGTCGAAAAAGCAAGATCACCTCCATCTTGTCCACCACTGCAGATGCCTCCTCCCCACCCTAGATGCAGCCAGGCACCCTGTGGAGATTGCTGGCAGAGGCCAGGTAAATCCTCATTGCAAGGATGGAACCTCCAAGGGAATGCCCGAGAGAGGGCAGGTTATCACTGTGTTGGGAATTCTGCCTCTTAGTGATAACTTACACCCAACATCCCAGAATCCCATTCCCCAAAATTCAGCACATTCCTTTCTGAGGCCAGATCTGGTCCTTACGTGATCATCACCAGAAGCTCTTACTTAGTCAAGCTTTCCTCCATGGCTGGGGCTTGCAGTCATCTCTTCTTAGATCATCATTTGATCTTTAATAGACTGTGTTTAGAAAAGTAAATCTTTTCCCTGTTGATTTTCTTCTCTCATGCTTTGGTTTGATTTTTCTTCCTACCTCTCCTCGTATTGATCTTCTTATCTTTTGGATAAAACCACACTTTAGCATTCATTTCATTTCCTGTTGCTGCTCAGTTCATTGGCAACAGAACTGGCCCTTTCCCAAGTTAGAAGTCAGTGACAGTTTTCTGAATGGCCCTGCCAGTGCATATCAACCTTGATACTATGAGCAAATTTCTTAGCAGGCCGGTGGCATTCAGGTAGCCTCCCATCTGTCATAGCATTCTGGGATTTCTACCAAGTGTGAAGGTAAGTGAGGTCAGGGAAACCAAAAACATACTTCTCAGTTTTTGCCAATGTTCAAGGATGGGGGTGGTTTTTAGAGTTGGTTGTTTGGCCCTGTCCACCTATATTCACCTTCTGTCCACCCTCCACCAGCCCCACAAACAAGCAGTTTGTCATTTCTCATATGGCAACTGAGGGTAGCTCTTTTTCTTCCCCTTGTCCCATTCTATAGGATGTTTCTTCAATACAACAAGATTATATTTTCCTCTTCTGCAATAGCTTTCTGCTTCTTGGGTACCACTAGCCATTGTTGAGTTCAGGTGGGGATGTCTCTGCCATACCTATAATGTGGGCAGATAGAACCAGGGTACCCCTTCAGAGAGCGTGGATGCAGCCTCAGAAATCTTTGCAACACTCTAGCCAGCCAGGACCAGTTGATCCGAATGGATTTGCTTTGTCTGATAACAAATCTTACTCATGAACTGATTCTTCCTTGTGTTTCTACCCTGGGCTCTTTTGCCGTTTTCCCAAAACAGTTCACCATCTATTCAGGAAGCATCATCCATAAATCACTGTGCGATGCCAATCCCTATGCCCCTGTATTGCAGATGCTAAAGGAGGCTGACTTCTTTAGACTAAACAAAAATGTCTTTGGCCTCCTTTTCCATTTTCGGATTCTTGGCCAGTTATAAGCAATCTGTGTTTGCCATTTCACAGAGGTAAGATAAGAGTCTGTACCATTCTTTTCTAGTCCCACCTTCTAATAAAGAACAACACAAATACTTAAATTCCAAGGAGAAGTGCTCTTTGCATATTTCTCTCTAACAGAAACCAGATGCTAATGCATAAGAAGGAGGATCTATCTTTGACAAAGGAAAGTGGACGTTGAAATCAGTCATCTGAGGATTTCATGCCAGAAGGGTTGCTATCAGCAACTGTTTAGCACCTTCAGGGCTTTGACAAGGACTCTGCGGACAGCATTCCAGGTACAGAACTCAGCCAAGCCTCCTCTGCCAATCTTGAAGGCAGTTCCAGATTGCTGCCTTTTGAGGTATGTTTCTTAAAGCATGAGAGACGTGGAAATGAAGAGAGTTTTTGTCTTGCCTCCAGTGGTCAGTCCCTTTGGGGCCTCAGCAGACACCAGAGCCTGCTTGTCTGACTACTGGGAAGCAGTCATCAAGGTTAGAGTTGAAAAAAGATTGCAGTCTTTTTCCATTTTCTCAAAATAGAAGTTCCTTCAATACAAGACTCCCAAAAAGCATGACTTACTGTTGGGGGCTGTACTAGTTTATAAGCTTACTTCCTGCTTATAACTTTCCCCAAACTGGCTTGTCCCAACAGGAATCTAACATTGTGTTAGAAATTACTTCTGTGGTTTAAATACAGAATCCATGAGAGGGTAGGGGGAGTGTCTTATTCTATCCTGAGAGTTTTGAGATGTCCCTCACCCTACCAAGTATTTGGCCATTGATGTTCCATAGGTCGCTGACCAGGCCTTTTTAAATGTTTCAGAGAGAATTACTCAAGCCTTTCTAGTTAATTTCCATGTTTCTCCATAAAGTATTTGGTTCTATCCTGGACCCTGACTTCGCATTCTAAGGCCTGTGGGTCCTCCTTTTTCCCTAGCAGATGAGGACCTCGGCAGTTCTCCTGCTCCGAAACGCATTCTTTCCTATACAGGATCATTTTGTCCATCTTCTGCTTTAATTCCAAGCGCGTAAACAAAACCTCAAAGGGCCTGAGAAGGTAAGGCACACCAGAGTCTGTGTTGTGTGTCGGGTGTCAAGCTATTTGTTTAGAAGGTCTGCAGTGGACCTTTGGTGTGGGCTCTGCCAGAGACTGTTGTGAACACTTTGCTTGAGATCCGTGCCCTGTGAAATGGATATGATGTTTTACTGATGTCTGTAATACATTTGTAAACTTCCAATAAAATTTGAATAAACGAAATGTTGCCGTTCTTCTCAGTCTTCCATTACTTTCTAGGTTTTTGGAAGTCTTTGCCTTTGAGCATCTCAGCAAAGGAATAGAGAAGGTGCGCATGTCAGGAGAGGTGAGATTTGCTATGAAAGATGAACCTGATTGTTCAGATCAGGATTTCTCAACCTGGGCACTATCTGCATTTTGGTCCAGTCCATTCTTTGCGGCATAGAACCATCCTGTGTATAGTAGGATGTTTAACAGTATTGCTGACCTGTGCTTATTAGATGCCCCAAGTTGTGACAACTAAAAATGTTTGCTCCCACCACACCCATTAGGGTATTTTTTAAAAAACGAAGAAGGAAAAAGAAAGTAACAAGTATGGGCATGGATGGGGAGAAGCTGGAACACTTTTGCACTACTGGTAAAAATATAAAGCAGTGCATCTTCTGTGGAAACAGTATGGTAGTTCCTCAAAAAAATTTAAAAAAGAACTACCATATGATCCAGCAATTCTGCTCCTGGGTATATACCCAAAATAATTGAAAACTGGGCTTCAAAGAGATAATTAGTACACCCGTGTTGATAGCATCATTCACGATAGCTAAAAGAGGCAACCCAAATGTCCACTGATGATGAGTGGATAAGCTAAATGTGATCCCAACGTACAATGAATTGTTCTTCATCCTTTGAAAGGGAGGAAATTATGACATATGCTGCAACATGGATAAACTTGAGGACCCTAAGCTGGGTGAAATAAGTCAGTCACAAAAAGATGTGTGTAATTCTGCCTTTACAAGCTACCTAAAGTGGTTAAATTCACAGGCACAAAGTGGTCGCCTGGGGCTGATAAGAGCTCCTGGGAAGATCTTCGAGTATACATTTTCTCTTTCCAAGATGAGAATTCTGGAGATTTGTTGTACAGCAATGTAAGTGTACTTACTACTGAACTGTATGTTCAACAGTGGCACATTTTATGTTATCTTTATTTTACCATGATTTAAAAAAAAAAAAAATCTCCACCCTTAGCTGAGTGTCCCCTGAGGACAGAAAACACTGCTGGTTGAGAACCACCAGTTAAAATGCTTTGTACCTTCTTAGTATCTTCATTCCTTGAGGATTCTTAAAACTGACTTCAACCCTGGGCCACACAGTTAATTTTCACTTATTAGCAGGAATTGAAACCAGCAGATGGCTGAAAATATTTGTATTCACTTATAAGCAAATAATAAGTGGATTGTGTGAAGAGTTCTATGCATGGCTGTTTTCTGGTTAGGATGCTATTAATACTGTCTGGGAGCCAAGACCAAAGCAGCATGTAAATTAGATTTCCGCATGTCTGATTCACAACATTTTGGAGCTGCTGGATACTACAATTGTTTATTCATTCACTCAGCAAATGTTATTGAGAACCTGCTCTGTGCTGGGCACTTAGAAAACAGCAGTGTATACAAAGCAAAGATCCCTATCCTAAAGAAGTTTGTGAACTTGACTTTCTACTAGATGAGAAATCTGGAACAGTAAGTAGTCCCACCCACCCTAAGCACAAGGACTTGGGAGCTGCAGATGGGAGTTATTATAAGCCCTTCTGAGAGCCTTTGGATGAAGGCTTTAGAGATGGCAGTGACTGTGTGTGTTCTGCTCACACACCCTCCTGGAGAGCATGCCCATCAGGCAACCATGGTTTCACTATATGAGCCCCCTCTTTCTGTGCCTCAACAAAACGATAGGAATCAAGAATGGCAGCCAACCCATAATCTGTAAGTGACCTAGCATGACGTCATAAAGTGGACCAATCAGCTTCTCTCTCTCAAGGTAAATTAAGAAATTCCATGTAAATTGGCACAGCCCCTATGGAATACAGTATGGAGGTTCCTCAAAAAAACTAAAAATATAGTTGCCATATGATCCTACAATCCCATTCCTGGGCATATATCTGGACAATATTGTAATTTGAAAAGACAGATGCACTGCAGTGTTCATTGCAGCGCTGTTTACAATAGCCAAGACTTGAAACCAACCTAAATGTCCATGGGCAGAGGAATGGATAAAGAAGGTATGGTATACACTGCTATAAAATGGATAACCAACTGTGTGGCACATGGACCTACTGTATAGCACATGGAACTCTGCTCAAGGTTATGTGGCAGCCTGGATGGGAGGAGAGTTTGGGGGACAATGGATAAGTGTATATGTATGATGAGTCCCTTCGCTGTTCATGTGGAGCTATCACAACATTATTAATAGGCTATGCTCCACTACAAAACAAACAGTTAAAAAAAGAAACTGTGGTGACAATACACAAATCATAATCAAATTTTGCTACTAGTGAAAATTAATGCAATTTTTAAAGGTGTGGTATCTATATAGAATAAAATATTACTCAGCCATAAGAGAGTGAAATAATGTCATTTGCAGCAACATGAATGGACCCAGAGATTATCATACTAAGTGAAGTAATTTAGACAAAGACAAATACCATCTAATATCACATGTGGAATCTAAACTATGACACCAGCGAACTTACCCATGAAAAGACTCATCGACGTGGAGAGCAGACTTGTGGTTGCCAAGACAGAGGGAGGATGGATTGGGAGTTTGGGATAGGCAGATAAAAGCTATCATATACGAATGGATGAACAACAAGGTCCTATTGTATAGCACAGGAAAGTATATTTAGTATCCTATAATAAACCATAATGAAAAAATATGAAAAATAATGTGTGTATGTGTATATATATATACATGTATGTATGTGTTACTGAATCACTTTCTGTATAGAAATGAACACAACATTGTAAATCAGCTATACCGCAATAAAATGAAAACAAAAATTCCAAGAGGCAGTGGAGGTGAAGCTAAGAGAATGTGTCGGGAGAGTGGGCTGGTGGAGTCAGGTCAGTGCACATCACGATAAAATGAAGGATGTGAAGGATGAGGAAGGAGAAGACAAGGAAAGCAGAAGAAGATAAGGAAAGCAGAAGGTCCAGCTGAGAACAGGTCCAAGAGCAAAGATGGACACGAGCACAGAGATGTGAAATGACCCCAAGGACCTGGTCCCCACGACTCCCTCACCTCCACACAGATGCCAGTTCCTTCCTTGGAGGTGCTGCTCTAGGATTATTGCAGGATTTTGGTCCTTCACACACTCCCTGTGTTTACGTACTGTCACATTACATATCTGCGCAGGCTGCTCTTTGCACTGAAGTGTTCCTCGCAACCCTAATTCAGCCATGAAGGATGACTTCTGAATGCCAGCTGCAACACCTTTTGTTTTGCCCCACTCCGCGTTTGTTTTCAGTCCCATCTCAACCACTTGCTAGTTGGGTCCTCTTGGGAAATGCCCGCGTCCTCTCTGTTGTCTTGGGTTTTATCTAACGTGAGCATAGTGGGATTGTCGTTTGGGTTTATTGGAATAATGCACGTGAAGCTCTTGGCACTGTGTCTGCCATTGTAAGAGCTTGAAATATGTGGTGGTGGTGGTTGCTGCTGCCGCTGTTTTTACTACTATATCCCACCCAAAGAGAAAGGATGGCAGAAACTGGATATCATTAGTATCTTGTCTGAGAGTGTTCATTGTCTTCTAATGAAAGCATTTAGTAGGATTTTGTGACACCCCAAAAAGGCCTGAATCTTGACAATAGTTAAGAAATGCCTGCAGAATTAATAATGCAAGTCTCCCACAGGGGTTCCGATTCAGTGGATCTGGGCTCGAACCCCAGAATCTGCTTTTAAAAGCTGCACTGGGTCTTCATTGCTGTGTGCAGGCTTTCTCTAGTTGTGGTGAGCAGACGTCTCATTGTGGAGCATGAGCTCTAAGCGCATGGGCTCAGTAGTTGTGTTAGTCAGTCACTAAGTCGTGTCCAACTCTCTGTGACCCCATGTATGCAGCACACCAGGCTCCTTTGTTCTCCACTATCTCCCAGAGTTTATTCAAAATCATATCCATTGAATCAATGATGCTATCTAACCATCTATTCTCTGCTGCCCCAGTAGTTGTGATACAAGGGTTTGGTGGCTCTGTGACATGTAGAATCTCCTGGACCAGGAATTGAACCCGAGTTCCCTGCATTGGCAGATGGGTTCTTAACCACTGACCCAGCAGGGAAATCCCAGAATCTGCTCCTTCAGCATGACCCTCCATTTCAGTCTGATGTAGCTAGGAACAGGTCTCCCAAGCTCACCCACTCCTAAAGAAGCTGAGTCACAAGGCCTTTGGTCAGGATGGAGAGATCTGAGCCTGGAGTTGAGAATCCAGTTTTGAAGGCTCTCGGGTATATTCACTCTTGCCTAGGAATGACAGTCTTCAAACAAAGAAATTTAGTTTAACTGACTTTACTTTTTCTGAGAGATATATATCACTGTATATCAAAGAGATACGTGGAGTGATGCACAGCATTTGCTTGTTATGCAAAGTGTGGTCTGGCTGCTCGTTACCTAAAAGCCTATGCTTGAGACGCTAGGTTGGTGGGAAGGAAAGTTTGCTTTATCTAGGAGTCTGGTAATAGCAAGGGGAAAGGGCAGACATGTCCAAAGGCAGAATCCCACCCCCAATCCCCCCACCGACAGTCAGTGGACAAGAGTTTTAGAGGGGAGTTTCAAGGGTGTACAGGCAGAGGGACGGGCTACAGGCAGAGACAACACCGATGAAACTGCTCATCGGTTGTTTGACCAGCGTCATCTTGATTCAAGTATAGTTAATCTTCAGTTCCAGGGTCAGTTTATTTCCATTTGTTTGAGGCTGTTTCTCAGAATTGTGGCAGCTTATGTCATGGCTGTAGTCTGGTCATCAGGGAGTTAGCCTCTTCCACCTAATGGGAGTTTCATTATCTACAAAACAGCTCAAAGGATATGGCCCAGAATAGTATCTATAGCCATTGAGGAGGATCTAAAGGTTCTTATTTTGTTTAACAAGTAAACTATTATTTTGTCTTGTTTGACTATTTTCCTTTGTGTCTGCTTTTTCTCACTTCTCTGGTTAATTTTATTCTTTGACCAAGGTTTTTTGTTTTTGTCTTTCTTTTTAACAGACACAAGACAGGCAGAAGGCATAGGGATGGGAGTGGAGAAGGACTTTAGGGTCCTGCTCTGTTTCAAGCTAATTGTAAAATGCCGTCTAACAATTAAGTTAGGATTAGAGAATTGCTACTCTTAGCTCATGTAGCCAGTGGCTTTCACAGATCAAAATTACCTAGGTAGGTTATTAAATATCCAGAGTCCCTGGCCCCATCCCTAGAAAGTCTGATTCAGCAAAGCCTGGGAAACTGAATTTTTCGTAGACATCTAGGGATCTGGGAAGACCCGTTAGGAAAAACTGCTCAGAGCCTGTCTCATCACGGGGAATCCTTCACCTCCTGTGAGTGAGCCCTTCTGTGCTAAATGCATGCAGCTTGTGTGACAGAGCTTCAGTCTGGAAGGGTCTGCTTCTCACATGTTCATTCACCATATGTGTAAAGTACACAGGTTTCCTAATGGCCCAGACCGAAAAACATCAGCCTCTTTGGAAAACCAGTGTCAGGGTCACTTCTAACCACAGCTGGTTTTGTCTGAGAGAGATGTCCAGGCAAGACACCAAGAAAGAAACCTTAGGAGAAGATGCAATAGAAAAATAATCAAAGACAAACGCAGGCTGAAGTTTAGCCGGAAATGGTTAAGCCATTAAATGACACAATCGTTCTCAGCAGAACAGATTTCTCAACATAATACTAGCAGATACTTGTTTTCCTGCTAGGCTGGCTGATTCTGGAGATAACACAGATCATCAGGGTTGATGGGCGGCTTTGTACCATTAACACAGAAGTTAGCAGACACAGGAGACTGTAAGTACTAGAAAGTGATCCCAATAGCTAGAGGAATTTGGACCATAAAAGGCAATTGTCTCAGGCCACATACTTTGGATTTTAGGTGGTTGAAGCTTACTTCAAAGTAACTTGAGCATAATGGAAAGAGACAGAGAATTTATTTGAAGGGGACTGTGTGTCTTGAAAGAATTGAGGGCAGCCCCTTCCTGAGAACTTGGAACCAGGAAGAAGAAAGCCACAAAGACGTCAGAAAAAGAATTTTATCCCGATTTTTAAATCTTTTTCCCTTCAGTTGCCTTGATTGGCCCAACTTGGGTCACATGCTCATTCCTGGTTGAATCAACTGTTGGAGGAGATTGGGTGACTGCTTGGTGCCAGCGTGCTGGTCAAGTACTAGTTCTTGTGGGTAAGGAAAGAGTTTTCAGATAGAGAAAGTCATGGGCTGGACAGACACCCCAAAATGTACCTCCTGTAACAACTCTCTTAGATCCCACGGGGAGGAACCAGGATTGTTATCTATTAATTGTATTTTTAAACAGCCGGGTACACCATACTTACTGAATTGGAGCAACCATCTCAAGTGAAAGTTTCTACCATTCTCCAGACCTAGGCCTCCAATTGGCCCAGTTTTAGCCAGGTATTGCATTCAAAGAAGCACAGTTCAGGAACCAAAAAATACCAATCAGTATTTCAAACCTGTACTATCTCTGAAGGAAATGCTTAGGGGAAGCACAGTGGCTGAAACCACCCACCCTGGCCAGGCACCATAGTAACCATTTGCATGAGTTGTTTTACAACAGGAGGTCCTGGTAAGGAACATGGAACTAATAAGCCACCACCAACCAGAAGAGTTCAGGAAAGGTCAAAAGGAAACACCACATGTCCGACCGCCTCCCAGAATCCTTTACTCTGGCATCCATCTTGGCTAAACAAGGCATGCACCGGACTCAGAGTCAGAATGATTGGCTAAGGACAACCTGGAAACTAATCCCATCACCATAAAACCCAAGACTGCGAGCCACATGGCAGAGCTGTTCTCCTGGATTCCTTACCCTGCTGCTCTCCACCCAGGTGCCCTTTCCTAATAAAATCTCTTGCTTTGTCAGTACATGTGTCTCCTTGGACAATTCATTTCTGAGTGTTAGACAAGAGCCCTGTTTCGGGCCCTGGAAGGGGTTCCCCCTTCCTGCAACAAAATGGCAAAGGAGGAGATGAATTTTTTAATGCATAGCAAGCATCTTAAAATTCTCTCTCTCCATGGCTACCCCCTCATTATTCTGTACGTGGATGCCAGCTTTTCCCACCAGTTCTGTCTCTTCCACCCTGAAACATACCCTGTACACAGACTTTTTCTGTCCAGAAGTCCCTGTTCCCTCTCCTGCTCTTTATTATACAAATCCATCAGCTACTCTGCCCTGCTTTGTTTTTCCCTTTGCTTTACTAAATATCCAAACTCCCCGCATACTATGCAGTCTCTGATACTAGATGAATTTTTTCTCTAAAATTGCAGGACCACAGTGGTCTTTTCATCTGACTTCATCGACTGTATGAATTCCATCCAACTGGTGGTCTCAGACCAGGTAAGAGGATGACCCTGAAAGTCACTGTATCTATTCTTATGGTCAGGGCCCATAACCCAGGAAACCTTTGTGGTCAGGCCAGGACTCATATCTGACACTTCTCTGTCTGCAGCTCTTTTTGTCTCAGAGAGATGTCCAGACATGAACATAAGCTATGAGCATAGTGTGCATATGATGAAAAAACAGTATTAAAGTCCAGCCAAGTGATCATTCCACGTCACCCCCTGCACACTCTGCCTTGCATCCAGCCCTTCAGACCTGCCGTTCCATCCGCTTAAAAATTCATACATCCCTGCCTACCTTCCCTGTTCTATCTGTTCTTGACCTGCCTGACTACTCCTCATTCTTCAGGGCTCAGCTTACACCTCATCCTCCAGGATGGTCCTGGCCACTTGGAAATATGTATCTCTGCCTTGGGCTCCCTGGGACTTGTGAGTTTATGCTTCTTCTCCATTTTAGCCTGTATCCCACAAGAGCCCAGGCATCCTAGTTATTTTTGCAGCCTGTTCCTTTGGGGCCTAACATATAGTAGAGCCTCAAAAAATATTTTGAAGGAATATTAAAAAGGAGATTCCTAAAAATTCCTGATTGAGTACATTAAAAGGGAGAAGGGAAAGCAGAGCTCAGCCTTCTACACTTGGATGTGTGCATTGCCTCCGTGGCTTCACGTCCTTTGAAGATGAACACTCCTATCTTCCGAATGCTGAGTTGCTGTGGGGCAAAATTTCACACAAAGCTCCCTGTTAGTGCGTGTGGCTGAGATCAGGTTTGCATTACTGAATTTCCCCCTAAATTGTGGTGTGTTTTTTTTTTTCTTAAAGAAAAAACAAAAACCTCCAAGCATAGTGTTTTCCAGTTTCAAAGAGTAATAATGTGTCCTTGGACTCCACAAGGAAGCTATCAACATTTCAAGTACTGTCAGCTCAAAATGCAAAAACCCAAGTTAAGAGTTCATGCCATGGAATTATAATCAGTTTATGATTTAATGAAACAATAATCACTAGGAAGTGAAGGTTTAAGAACAGGCAAATCTATATTGATCAGGAAAATGCTCCCCGGGAATAAACTTTTATTAGCAAATGGGATAAATTATCATATTTCAGTATTCTTCTTTCATGGGTCGAGTGCTAATTACATGACTGTTGTTGATTAGAAAATATGTCTGAACAAGCCTGAACAGAACCTGGTCACACTTAGTAGATAATAGAAATCTGCAAGTGAATTAGAAGTAAATGAGATGGTACAGTCCTTAATAAAAGCCCCAGTGGCAGAAGAAACACAGAGAAGGAAGTTGATACTTTCTATTCAGTAACAAAAAGTGAATCTAGCAAAAGCGAATGTTATCCTAATTTTTCAGGTACAATCAAGTGTGCTTATTGTAAACAGGATCCCAGTGGACAGAGGTTTGCAAAGGCATACATTCAAAAGGTAGGTGATGCTACTGCCATAAGACTTTTAGAGGCATTGAAACCAATTTAATTCTTCTACAATCTAGAGTTTTCTCTCATCTCTCTTTACTGAGGTGGAAAAACAAACCTTACCCGCTAAAAAAGTACAGGTGAAGAAGTTTTCCTGACCTGTAAGAGAGATCAAAGGGCTCTGAAAAGTGAAAGTGAAAATCACTGTCATGTCTGACTGTTTTTGACCCCCATGGACTATACAGTCCATGGAATTCTCCAGGCCAGAATATTGTAGTGGGTAGCCTTTCCCTTTTCCCAGGGATCTTCCCAACCCAGGGATCAAACCCAGGTCTCCCACATTGCAGGTGAATTCTTTACCAGCTAAGCCACAAGGGAAGCCCAAGAATACTGGAGTGGGTAGCCTATCCCTTCTCCAGCAGATCTTCCAGACCCAGGAACTGAACTGGGGTCTCCTGCATTGTAGGTGGATTCTTTACCAACTGAGCTATCAGGGAAACCCAAAGGGCTCTGAAGTCAACATTAAATTTCTCTGTCCTAGAAACAGGGAGAACTAACAGTATTCCTTTCATTTCCTAATTATTCCTGGATAGCCCAGGAAGAAAATTGTCTCATTTATTTGCAAAATCTATCCTGTAATCTCCGGAGAAGGCAATGGCAACCCACTCCAGTACTCTTGCCTGGAAAATCCCATGGATGGAGGAGCCTGGTGGGCTGCAGTCTATGGGGGTTGCTAAGAGTTGGACATGACTGAGTGACTTCTCTTTCACTTTTCACTTTCCTGCATTGGAGAAGGAAATGGCAACCCACTCCAGTGTTCTTGCCTGGAGAATCCCAGGGACCGGGGAGCCTGGTGGGCTGTTGTCTCTGGGGTCACACAGGGTCGGACACAACTGAAGCGACTTAGCAGCAGCAGCAGCATCCTGTAATCTCATCTATCAACTGTTTCAAAGTTGTTTTCCAGTTCTGCAGAATGATGGTTCAGGGGGTATTTTGTGTAAAGAATGGGTGTGGCTGAGATGTGTGATGCTCACTGAATAGCCCTGTGTTGCCTCCTACATCCCTGCCCCTGAGCAGTGGGTGGGTTCATGTGACTAGCACTGGTCAAAGAATTGAGGGAAAGTGAGGTGTCACCGCTGGGCGTTTGCCTGCAATTTCACCACGGTGACCAGGATGCCCAGGGTGAGACGCTGAATCATTGGATGGGAGCAGACCAGATCCCTGAGTCACTGCACAGAAGACATGCTTAAGCAGCCTTGTTTCGATAAGGAATACAGCTGGCCCTTGAACAACTAGAGGCTCCAACGTGTCACCCAGGTGAAAATCTGAATATAATTTACAGTGGACTCGAGTGTGTGGTTTCTCCATATCTATGCTTCCTCTGGGCCTGAGATTCTGCATCCATAGATTCAACCTTCGATGCCGTAGTGCTGTAGTATTTACTACTGAAAACAAACCGTGTGTAAGTGTATCCGCATAGTCCAAACCTGAGTTGTTCAAGGGTCAGCTGAACACCTTTGTTGTATTAAACTGTGGAGGTTTCAGTATTGGGTTCTATAGCAAAACTTGGCCTACTGCGACTAATACATGGGAACCAATTTAATCCTCTCAAGAGTCCTCCTTGCCTAGACCATCTATTCATGTGAGTTATTTCATGACTACGAGGGGTTCTGAAGGCCATAGGCCCAGTGCTTTGGTGGTTTCTTTTTTGACTTGCTGGCTTTGGTTTCATTACATTGTTTGACTAGTTACCGCCTCAGTCCACAGCAGTGGCCTTGGAGACTGCAGTCTTGGAGACCATAAGCTCCAAGCCAGTGCACACCTATGTATTTTTCTCACCAGTGTATTCACACATGCTAAGCTCAGTGTGTGTACAAAGTAGGTGCCTCCCAATGATTTATTGGATTAAAAGAATAAATGTGAGAATTTAATGACTCATGCAGAGGTTATCCAGACTGCATGAAGCCCCCATCACCCAAAATACTGCCCTTGAAAAATTGGAAAAGACCTCCCCCTTCATACAAAGACAGAACCTGTGGGAGAAAATCACTGAGCAGGACTCGACCTCCTGTGTGTTGTTATTCTAGGATTGGGGATGAAGCAATGAATAAGTCAGATAACCTTCCTGCTCTCTTGAAGCTCTGCTTTTCTCCTGTCGAATTTTCAAGCCAAAATTTCGCCTTTGGAAAGAAAACGTTCTAATCATCTAGTTATCTGAATTATCTAGTAAGAAAAATAAGGCATGGCAGAAGGTTCAAGTCCCCCCTCAGTATGTTAACTCCTCAACCCTCCCTTGCCCAGAGCCCGTAGCTACTCACCAGTCTCCTTGCTTCACCATCATTTCTGGGGCTCCCCCTGGAAATTCCCCCTGACCCCGTTTCTTACTTGAACTGAGGAGATGACCCCTACCTTCCTCCCTTGCTGAGGAACTCATCCCTTCAGAAAAGCTGTTTCCTCCTGTGAGTTTCTCTTGCTCTCCTCCTGGGTCAGCATCCCATAGTTTCCTTTTTAATCAGTGGTTTTGGGCATGGCTTGCTAGCCTGTCCTGTGTTAAACATCTCCAGTCTGAGGCAGTACTGTGAGTGCTTTTGAAAGGGTCACTGACTCTGCAAAGAGATGCCCCCAAGTGTCCTAACTAAAGCCTGCATGGCAACGGCCCAGTAACTCAAGAGAAAAAGTCTGCTTCTTCCATCTGGTCCTCAGAGTGTCATCTGGGGCCATGCAGAGTAGTGTCAGAGCAGTGCTATGTGCTCAGAAGGGCAGCCCAAGTGCACAGCACCCATTACCCCTTCTGCCAGCACTCTCTACCTCTTGACCCCCTGCCCCGACCTGGTCACCACACAGCTGTGAATACAGAGCTGGCTATCCTCAAGGGGTGGGATGGGAGGAAATTCTCCAGCATCCAGTCCTGCCTTTGTCCCTTCTAGAGTCTCAATTGCTAGGCCAGTATTTTGAGTAGACCCAACCTTACACATGAGGTTTCACATGTTCCCCTGAAACAAGTCTCTCACATCATCAGGGTGGCCCTCCTCCTCCTTCCAGTTCTTTGTTTTGCAAATTAATGCCATATGCACCATCTTTTGAATGATTTTCTTAAAAAACTGAGGCAAACCCTAATGTTCATAGCAATAACCAAGATATTATATATGTATCATTTACAATAACTTAAATAGCTAAAATATAGAAGCAACCTAAGTATCCATCAACATTTGAATAGAGAGATGTGGTGGTATGTACGTACATATATATACACGTGCACACACACAATGGAATAATACTCAGACATTAAAAAGAACAGAGTTTTGTCAGTTGCAACAACATGGATGGACCGGAGGGCATTATGCTTAGTGAAATAAGTCAGACAGAGAAAAACAGTAGGAAAATCAATTTGGAACCAACCAACAGATGAAGTATTTGGTACTATTCAGAAGCTTCTATGGGCTTCCCTGGTGGCTCTATGGCAAAGAATCCGCCTGCCAATGCAAGAGACACAGATTCAATCCTTGGGTCAAGAAGAGCCCCTGAATAAGGAAATAGCAACCCTCTCCATTATTCTCGCCTGGGAAATCCCATGGACAGAGGAACCTGTAGCCATGGCTTCAGTCCATGAGGTCGCAAAAAAGTCAGACATGACTTAGCAACTAAGCAACAACAATTCTGATGCTTCTGGGGACCTAGGGTCTTTCAAAAGCAAACAATACACAGATTTAGACTGCTCACATTTTATATCTTGGCTCTGCCTTTTGGCAGCTGTGCATCCTTGGGCATGTTTGTCTCTCTCTGTGCCCCAGATAGAAAAAAAGATGTAACATGTGAGAGGCCAAGAGCAGTTCTCCTTTGCTAAGAAGGGAAATGAAACCCAAGTGTAAATGAAAAAATGAAACCCAAGCAGGCTGAACCAAAGAAAGAGATGGGTCAACTTGGTTGACTCCGGTTACTTTTCCTTCCAGCCTGACCCCCATCAAGATCCTTTTTTAGGTGAAATTCATCACCCAGCTTCCAAGCTCAGAACCCAGGTCTGCTGGGGGAAGTGATGAGATGTCAAGTGAGAACAGGAGGTCCCTCTGACATGCTGTTTGAACTCCAGGCAGGACACGGTTGCATTTACTCTCCCAGTGGAACACCACATTGCTTCCTCTTGCTCTCTTCCAACAGAGACGATCTAGGAAAGGGCAAGGACCAAGTAAGTAATCAAGCCTTTGGATCTGATCCACATGACATCCTACCTGTGAGCCCCAGAGAGATTCAAAGTTGGCAGTTCTGGGGCCAGTCCATATTTACACCATTTCCTGATGGCCCCTTCTGACTGGTCTTTGTCAAGTACAAAAGAAAGTTTACTTGGGGACAGCCCCGGTGGTCCAGGAGTTAAGACTTGGCACTTCCTCTGCAGGGAGCACAGGTTCAATACCTGGTCAGGGGACTGAGATCCCACACGCCTCACAGTGTAGCCAAAAAAAAAAGTTGACTTTCCTCTTTTAAAAACTATTTATGTTTCCGACACTATGTCTAATACCTTTAACATCTTTTAATAATTATTGTTGTCTAGTTGCTAAGTTGTGTTCAACTCTTTGTGACCCTATGGATGGTAGCCTGCCAGGCTCCTCTATCCATGGCTCTTTCCAGGCAAGAATACTGAAGTGGGTCGACATTCACTTCTCCAGGGAATCTTCCCGATACAGGGATCGAACCCGTGTCTCCTGCATTGGCAGGCAGATTCTTTACCACTGAGCCACCCAGGAAGCACCTCCTTTTAATGATTACACTTATACAACTGAAGTAGTCTTTAGTTGTGGACCTGGTAGAATGTCAGAGCTTTGGATAAGTGTCTTCCTGGGCCGTGGGGGTCAGACCACAGCACTGAGGGTGAGGCTGGGGTGGTGCTTCCCCTGAATGGAATGAAGGGCTTCATTGCCAGTTGACTGTGAGGGGAAGAGAGAACCTTCTTCACAATGAGGCTTGAGGGGACTAGGGCCAAGATTCTGAGGCATGGAGAAATTCCAGGGATGGCTGTGCTGTCTGGCTATGTCAGGGCAGTGATCACGCATGGCCCATGAGGACACCAGTCTCAAGGAAATAGAACGTGAATGGTGTCCCGTAGAATTGTGCAATAAGATGGGCCCATGCCAAACAAGACAAAAACTGGCTCAGTGGGAGACCTGGGATGGACTTGGGTTTATGCCTAAGTTGAGGGGCCTGGCCATAGTCATGCTTGGGCTGACGTGGTAGAGAAGAAACCATCTTTCTCCCATTGCTGTAGTCAGACTGGGTGAAGACAGAGAGCAGGCAGTAAGACTAACAGCAGGAGTGGCCCCTGGGATACACGGTGAACATGAAGCCAGCTCTTATTTGTAGAAGAGGTGGCAGGTGTCCTGGGAAGTGAATGAGTGAGGCAGAAATTATGTCTTTTGGTTTCATAAGGCAGATATTACCTATGAGCAACCAGACATCTGACTGTGATTAATTAATACGCTTCTTGGACATCTCAGCAGTGGCCACAGGACTGGAAAAGATCAGTTTTCATTCCATTCCCAAAGAAAGGCAATGCCAAAGAATGCTCAAACTACCACACAATTGAACTCATCTCACACGCTAGTAAAGTAATGCTCAAAATTCTCCAAGCCAGGCTTCAGCAATATGTGAACCGTGAACTTCCTGATGTTCAAGCTGGTTTTAGAAAAGGCAGAGGAACCAGAGATCAAGTTGCCAACATCCGCTGGATCATGGAAAAAGCAAGAGAGTTCCAGAAAAGCATCTATTTCTGCTTTATTGACTATGCCAAAGCCTTTGACTGTGTGGATCACAATAAACTGTGGGAAATTCTTCAAGAGATGGGAATACCAGACCACCTGATCTGCCTCTTGAGAAATTTGTATGCAGGTCAGGAAGCAACAGTTAGAACTGGACATGGAACAACAGACTGGTTCCTAATAGGAAAAGGAGTTCGTCAAGGCTGTATATTGCCACCCTGTTTATTTAACTTATATGCAGAGTACATCATGAGAAAAGCTGGACTGGAAGAAACACAAACTGGAATCAAGGTTGCCAGGAGAAATATCAATAACCTCAGATATGCAGATGACACCACCCTTACGGCAGAAAAAAAGTTGGCTTAAAGCTCAACATTCAGAAAACGAAGTGGCATCCGGTCCCATCACTTCATGGGAAATAGATGGGGAAACAGTGGAAACAGTGCCAGACTTTATTTTTCTGGGCTCCAAAATCACTACAGATGGTGACTGCAGCCATGAAATTAAAAGATGCTTACTCCTTGGAAGGAAAGTTATGACCAACGTAGATAGCATATTGAAAAGCAGAGACATTACTTTGCCAACAAAGGTTCATCTAGTCAAGGCTATGGTTTTTCCTGTGGTCATGTATGGATGTGAGAGTTGGACTGTGAAGAAGGCTGAGCGCCAAAGAATTGATGCTTTTGAACTGTGGTGTTGGAGAAGACTCTTGAGAGTCCCTTGGACTGCAAGGAGATCCAACCAGTCCATTCTGAAGGAGATCAGCCCTGGGATTTCTTTAGAAGGAATGATGCTAAAGCTGAAACTCCAGTACTTTGGCCACCTCATGAGTTGACTCATTGGAAAAGACTCTGATGCTGGGAGGGATTGGGGGCAGGAGGAGAAGGGGATGACAGAGGATGAGATGGCTGGATGGCATCACTAACTCGATGGATGTTGAGTCTGGGTGAACTCCAGGAGTTGGTGATGGACAGGGAGGCCTGGCGTGCTGCAATTCATGGGGTCGCAAAGAGTCGAACACGACTGAGCGACTAATCTGATCTGATCTTGGACATCTAGGGTGAATAAGGGAGATGGGCTCAGGTGGGCAGGCAGGGACAAGGAGTCATTGTATTTTGGAGCATCTGTGTGGGGTGATAGCGCTGTACCCCTGGCTGGGGACTGGACATCCCAGCTACATGTGATTCTGTTGGTTTGTTTCCTGTGGAGAAGAATGATCAAATGGTTATGAATTTTAAATATGCTTACCTGTGTAAAAAAAAAGAAAGTAAGTTGTGACTTTTATGAAGGTGTCAAATTCTAGTTTGTTGTAAATTGCAGTGGTTTGAATTTTGATGCCCAAAAAGATCTGTCCAAGTCTTACGTCCAATACCTATGAATGTGACCTCAGTAGAGGTCTTTGCAGATAGAATTAAAGATCTCCAGATGACATCATCTGAGATTTAGAGCAAGCCCTAAATCCAGTGACCAGTGTTCTTACAAGAGAAAGGAGAGGAGGAGGAGCCAAAATGGTGGAGGAGTAGGACGGGGAGAACACTTTCTCTCCCATAAATTCATCAAAAGAACATTTAAACGCCGAGTAAATTCCACAAAACAACTTCTGAATGCCGGCAGAGGACATCAGGCACCCAGAAAAGCAACCCAAGTCTTCGAAAGGAGGTAGGAAAAAATATAAAAGACAAAAGAGGGAGGGACGGAGTTCCGTCCCGGGAAGGGAGTCTTAGAAAGAGAGAAGTTTCCAAACACCAGGAAACCTTCTCACTGCCGAATCTGTGCCGAGCTTTGGAAGCACAGAGGGCAACATAACAGGGAGGAAAAATAAATAAACAATTAAAACCCGCAGATTGCGAGCCCTACAGTAACTCCCCCAGTGGAGAAGCAGCGGAGACGCCTGCACACGCCATTAGCAAGCGGGGGCTGGGCAGGGAGGTGTGGCACGGGCTGCATCACTTAGAGTAAGGACCTGGCCTGAATACCCTGAGTGCTATCTGAGCGAAATAATTTGGGCTAACAAACCAGACTGTGGGATATCTACCATGCGAAAAGCCAGCCTAACCTAAGACACCACCAGGCCCGCGACGGAACAAAGGACTGAACAGAGATAGCCAGCTGCAGACCATCCCCCTCCGGTGACAGGCAGCCAAAGCTGGAAGGGGACAATCGCAGCCCCAGAGAGACATTATCTATAAAACTGTAAGCAGGCTTCTTTGCTAACTAAAACTTCTTGGGAGTCTGGACAGTCAACATCTGCCTGAGAAGGTGCGCTGGTTGTACACCTAGATAACCAAGCGGCGGGGAGGTGATAAGTCGCAGCAGTCGCGCTGGCCAAACACCTCATCACCTGAGCTGCTTGGACCTGGGAAGGGCACAAAACGCAGGCCCAACTGAGTTTGCACCTCTGAGGACTACCCGAGTGCCTGACCCTGAGCGTCTTGGACCTGGGAAGTACAGGCAGCCCAGGGCCAGCCACGGGTGGTTCCCAGCGGAGCAACCTAGAGCCTGAGCAGTGTGGGCAGGGAGGCTACATGTGCTGTGAGCGGGGGCAGACCCAGTGTGGCTGAGGCACTGCGAGCATACGCCAGTGTTATTTGTTTGCAGCATCCCTCCCTCCCCACAGTGTGACTGAACAAGTGAGCCTAAAAAAAAAAAAAAAAAAGTGTCCTCCACCATCCCCTTTCTTCAGGGCGGAAACCAGACACTGAAGAGACCAGCAAACAGAAGAAGCTATAACAGACGGAACCGCCTTGGAAGCTACAGGCAATAGATTAAAACCCTGTGGTTACTACCGACTACATAGGAAGGGGCCTATAGATCTTGAGACGTACAAGTCTGACCAAGGAACTAGCCAAAAATGAACTGAACCCACAATACTCACAACAAAACCAGAGAAAGTCCTAGATATATTTTTACTATTTTTACGATCATTTTTTCTTTCTTTCTTTTTTTAATTTTTTAAAAGAATTTTAAGTCCTCTGTTGTTCCTTTAATTTTCACTTTTATAACCTATTACTTTGCAAAAAAAAAAAGACCCTATTTTTTTTTTACAGCAAACTTCATATATATTTTTTTAAATAATTTTTTGACCTTGTTGGTTTTTTTTTTTCCTTCTTTTCTTTAACATTGTATTTTTGAAATTCCAAACTCTACTCTAGATTTTTAATTTTAGCTTTTTGGTATTTGTTATCAATTTTGTACCTATAGTTTATTTTATAATTTCTGTGACTTATTTTTTTTTCTGTTTCTTTCTCTTCTTCTTTTATATAACATTGTATATCTGAAATTCCAAACTCTACTCTAGATTTTTAATTTATGCTTTTTGGTATTTGATATCAATTTTGTACCTGTATTTTCTTTATAATTTTTGCGACTTTGTTTTTGTTTTGTTTTGTTTTTCTCTTTCTTTTTCTTCTTCCTTTTTTTTTAACATTGTATTTTTGAAATTCCAAACTCTACTCTAGATTTTTTATTTTTGCTTTTTGGTATTAGTTATCAATTTTGTACCTATATTTTCTTTATAATTTTTGCAACCTTGTTTGTTTTTGTTTGTTCATTTTTTCTCTCTTTCTTTTCCTTCTTCTTTTCTTTAACATCGTATTTTTGAAATTCCAAACTCTACTCTAGATTTTTAATTTTTGCTTTTATGTATTTGTTACCAATTTTGTACCTTTAAGAACCCAATCTTCAGTACCCATTTTTCACTAGGGAGCGAGATTACTGGCTTGACTGCTCTCTCTCCCTTTGGACTCTCCTTTTTCTCCACCAGGTTGCCTGTGTCTCCTCCCTAACCCCTCTCTACTCTACCCAACTCTGTGAATTTCTTTGTGTTCCAGATGGTGGAGAACACTTACGGAACTGATTACTGGCTGGATCTGTCTCCCTCCTTTTCATTCCCCCCTTTTATCCTTCTGGCCACCTCTGTCTCCTTCCTCCTTCTTCTCTTCTCTGTATAACTCCATGAACATCTCTGAGCAGTCCAGTTGTGGAGTGCACATAAGGAAGTGATTACTGGCTAGCCCACTCTCTCCTCTATTGATTCCACCTCATCTCATTTGGGTCACCTCTAACTCCCTCCTCCCTCTTCTCTTCTCCATGTAACGCTGTGAACCTCTCTGGGTGACCCTCACAGTAGAGAAACTTTTCATCTTTAACGTAGATGTTTTATCAATGGTGCTGTATAGAAGGAGAAGTTTTGAAACTACTGTAAAAATAAGAGCAATAACTGGAAGCAGGAGGCTTAAGTCCAAACCCTGACTCCAGTGAACTCCTGAATCCAAGGAACATTAATTGACAGGAGCTCATCAAACGCCTCCATACCTACACTGAAACCAAGCACCACACAAGGGCCAACAAGTTCCAGGGCAAGACATACCAAGCAAATTCTCCAGCAACAAAGGAACACAGCCCTGAGCTCCAAGATACAGGCTGCCCAAAGTCACCCCAAAACCATAGACATCTCATAACTCATTACTGGACACTTCATTGCACTCCAGAGAGAAGAAATACAGCTCCACCCACCAGAACACTGACACAAGCTTCCCTAACCAGGAAACCTTGACAAGCCACCTGTACAAACCCACACACAGCGAGGAAATGCCACAATAAAGAGAACTCCACAAACTGCCAGAATACAGAAAGGATACCCCAAAATCAGCAATTTAAACAAGATGAAGAGACAGAGGAATACCCAGCAGATAAAGGAACAGAATAAATGCCCACCAAACCAAACAAAAGAGGAAGAGATAGGGAATCTACCTGATAAAGAATTCCAAATAATGATAGTGAAATTGATCCAAAGCCTTGAAATCAAAATGGAATCACAGATAAATAGCCTGGAGACAAGGATTGAGAAGATGCAAGAAAGGTTTAACAAGGACCTAGAAGAGATAAAAAAGAGTCAATATATAATGAATAATGCAATAAATGAAATTAAAAACACTCTGGAGGCAACAAATAGTAGAATAACAGAGGCAGAAATAGGATTAGTGAATTAGAAGATAGAATGGTAGAAATAAATGAATCAGAGAGGATAAAAGAAAAATGAATTAAAAGAAATGAGGACAATCTCAGAGACCTCCAGGACAATATTAAACGCTACAACATTCGAATCATAGGGGTCCCAGAAGAAGGAGATAAAAAGAAAGACCATGAGAAAATACTTGAGGAGATAATAGTTGAAAACGTCCCTAAAATGGGAAAGGAAATAATCACCCAAGTTCAAGAAACCCAGAGAGTCCCAAACAGGATAAACCCAAGGCAAAACACCCCAAGACACATATTAATCAAATTAACAAAGATCAAACACAAAGAACAAATATTAAAAGCAGCAAGGGAAAAACAACAAATAACACACAAGGGAATTTCCATAAGGATAACAGCTGATCTTTCAATAGAAACTCTTCAAGCCAGGAGGGAATGGCAAGACATACTTAAAATGATGAAAGACAATAACCTACAGCCCAGACTATTGTACCCAGCAAGGATCTCATTCAAATATGAAGGAGAAATCAAAAGCTTTTCAGATAAGCAAAAGCTGAGAGAATTCTGCACCACCAAACCAGCTCTCCAACAAATACTAAAGGATATTCTCTAGACAGGAAACACAAAAACGGTGTATAAATTCGAACCCAAAACAATAAAGTAAATGGCAACGGGATCATACTTATCAGTAATTACCTTAAACATAAATGGGTTGAATGCCCCAACCAAAAGACAAAGACTGGCTGAATGGATACAAAAACAAGACCCCTACATATGTTATCTACAAGAGACCCACCTCAAAACAGGGGACACATACAGACTGAAAGTGAAGGGCTGGAAAAAGATTTTCCATGTAAATAGGGACCAAAAGAAAGCAGGAGTAGCAATACTCATATCAGATAAAATAGACTTTAAAACAAAGGCTGTGAAAAGAGACAAAGATGGTCACTACATAATGATCAAAGGATCAATCCAAGAAGAAGATATAACAATTATAAATATATATGCACCCAACATGGGAGCACCACAGTATGTAAGACAAATGCTAGCAAGTATGAAAGGAGAAATTAACAATAACACAATAATAGTGGGAGACTTTAATACCCCACTCACACCTATGGATAGATCAACTAAACAGAAAATTAACAAGCAAACACAAACTTTAAATGATACAATAGACCAGTTAGACCTAATTGATATCTATAGGACATTTCATCCCAAAACAATGATTTTCACCTTTTTCTCAAGTGCACATGGAACCTTCTCCAGGATAGATCACATCCTGGGCCATAAATCTAGCCTTGGTAAATTCAAAAAAATAGAAATCATTCCAAGCATCTTTTCTGACCACAATGCAGTAAGATTAGATCTCAATTACAGGAGAAAAACTATTAAAAATTCCAACATATGGAGGCTGAACAACACGCTGCTGAATAACCAACAAATCACAGAAGAAATCAAAAAAGAAATAAAAATTTGCATAGAAACAAATGAAAATGAAAACACAACAACCCAAAACCCGTGGGACACTGTAAAAGCAGTCCTAAGGGGAAAGTTCATAGCAATACAGGCACACCTCAAGAAACAAGAAAAAAGTCAAATAAATAACCTAACTCTACACCTAAAGCAACTAGAAAAGGAAGAAATGAAGAACCCCAGGGTTAGTAGAAGGAAAGAAATCTTAAAAATTAGAGCAGAAATAAATGCAAAAGAAACAAAAGAGACTATAGCAAAAGTCAACAAAGCCAAAAGCTGGTTCTTTGAAAGGATAAATAAAATTGACAAACCATTAGCCAGACTCATCAAGAAACAAAGGGAGAAAAATCAAATCAATAAAATTAGAAATGAAAATGGAGAGATCACAGCAGACAACACAGAAATACAAAGGATCATAAGAGACTACGATCAACAATTATATGCCTATAAAATGGACAACGTGGAAGAAATGGACAAATTCTTAGAAAAGTACAACTTTCCAAAACTGGACCAGAAAGAAATATAAAATCTTTTCTTTTTTTTTAGAAATAGAAAATCTTAATAGACCCATCACAAGCACGGAAATTTAAACTGTAATCAAAAATCTTCCAGCAAACAAAAGCCCAGGTCCAGACGGCTTCACATCTGAATTCTACCAAAAATTTAGAGAAGAGCTAACACCTATCCTGCTCAAACTCTTCCAGAAAATTGCAGAGGAAGATAAACTTACAAACTCATTCTATAAGGCCACGATCACCCTAATACCAAAACCTGACAAAGATGCCACAAAAAAAGAAAACTACAGGCCAATATCACTGATGAACATAGATGCAAAAATCCTTAACAAAATTCTAGCAATCAGAATCCAACAACACATTAAAAAGATCATATACCATGACCAAGTGGGCTTTATCCCAGGGATGCAAGGATTCTTCAATATCCACAAATCAATCAATGTAATACACCACATTAACAAATTGAAAAATAAAAACCATATGATTATCTCAATAGATGCAGAGAAAGCCTTTGACAAAATTCAACATCCATTTATGATAAAAACTCTCCAGAAAGCAGAAATAGAAGGAACATACCTCAACATAATAAAAGCTATATATGACAAACCCACAGCAAACATTATCCTCAATGGTGAAAAATTGAAAGCATTTCCTCTAAAGTCAGGAACAAGACAAGGGTGCCCACTTTCACCATTACTATTCAACATAGTTTTGGAAGTTTTGGCCACAGCAATCAGAGCAGAAAAAGAAATAAAAGGAATCCAAATTGGAAAAGAAAAAGTAAAACTCTCACTATTTGCAGATGACATGATCCTCTACATAGAAAACCCTAAAGACTCCACCAGAAAATTACTAGAACTAATCAATGATTATAGTAAAGTTGCAGTATATAAAATCAACACACAGAAATCCCTTGCATTCCTATACACTAATAATGAGAAAACAGAAAGAGAAATTAAGGAAACAATTCCATTTACCATTGCAACGGAAAGAATAAAATACTTAGGAATATATTTACCTAAAGAAACTAAAGACCTATATATAGAAAACTATAAAACACTGGTGAAAGAAATCAAAGAGGACACTAATAGATGGAGAAATATACCATGTTCATGGATTGGAAGAATCAATATAGTGAAAATGAGTATACTACCCAAAGCAATTTATAGATTCAATGCAATCCCTATCAAGCTACCAATGGTATTCTTCACAGAGCTAGAACAAATAATTTCACAATTTGTATGGAAATACAAAAAACCTCAAATAGCCAAAGCTGTCTTGAGAAAGAAGAATGGAACTGGAGGAATCAACCTACCTGACTTCAGGCTCTACTACAAAGCCACAGTTATCAAGACAGTATGGTACTGGCACAAAGACAGAAGTATAGATCAATGGAACAAAATAGAAAACCCAGAGATAAATCCACGCACATATGGACACCTTATCTTTGACAAAGGAGGCAAGAATATACAATGGATTAAAGACAATCTCTTTAACAAGTGGTGCTGGGAAATCTGGTCAACCACTTGTAAAAGAATGAAACTAGAACACTTTCTAACACCATACACAAAAATAAACTCAAAATGGATTAAAGATCTAAATGTAAGACCAGAAACTTTAAAACTCCTAGAGGAGAACATAGGCAAAACACTCTCTGACATATATCACAGCAGGATCCTCTATGACCCACCTCCCAGAATATTGGAAATAAAAGCAAAAATAAACAAATGGGACCTAATTCAACTTAAAAGCTTCTGCACATCAAAGGAAACTATTAGCAAGGTGAAAAGGCAGCCTTCAGAATGGGAGAAAATAATAGCAAATGAAGCAACTGACAAACAACTCATCTCAAAAATATACAAGCAACTCCTCCAGCTCAACTCCAGAAAAATAAATGACCCAATCAAAAAATGGGCCAAAGAACTAAATAGACATTTCTCCAAAGAAGACATACAGATGGCTAACAAACACATGAAAAGATGCTCAACATCACTCATTATCAGAGAAATGCAAATCAAAACCACTATGAGGTACCATTTCACACCAGTCAGAATGGCTGTGATCCAAAAGTCTACAAGCAATAAATGCTGGAGAGGGTGTGGAGAAAAGGGAACCCTCTTACACTGTTGGTGGGAATGCAAACTAGTACAGCCACTATGGAGAACAGTGTGGAGATTCCTTAAAAAACTGGAAATAGAACTGCCTTATGATCCAGCAATCCCACTGCTGGGCATACACACTGAGGAAACCAGAATTGAAAGAGACACATGTACCCCAATGTTCATCGCAGCACTGTTTATAATAGCCAGGACATGGAAGCAACCTAGATGTCCATCAGCAGATGAATGGATAAGAAAGCTGTGGTACATATACACAATGGAGTATTACTCAGCCATTAAAAAGAATACATTGGAATCAGTTCTAATGAGGTGGATGAAACTGGAGCCTATTGTACAGAGTGAAGTAAGCCAGAAAGAAAAACACCAATACAGTATACTAACGCATATATATAGAATTTAGAAAGATGGTAACAATAACCCTGTATGTGAGACAGCAAAAGAGACACTCATGTATAGAACAGTCTTATGGACTTTGTTGGAGAGGGAGAGGGTGGGAAGATTTGGGAGAATGGCACTGAAACATGTATAATATCATGTATGAAACGAGTCGCCAGTCCAGGTTCGATGCACGATACTGGATGCTTGGGGCTGGTGCACTGGGACGACCCAGAGGGATGGTGTGGGGAGGGAGGAGGGTTCAGGATGGGGAATACATGTATACCTGTGGCAGATTCATTTCGATATTTGGCAAAACTAATACAATATTGTAAAGTTTAAAAATAAAATTAAAAAATAAATTAAAAAAAGAGAAAGGAGAGAGAGACACACACAGAGAGACATACAGATGGAGAAGACCCTGTGAAGATGAGACAGAGATTGGAATAAGGTGGCCACAAGCCAAGGAACTCCAGGAGCTGCCGGAAGCTGGAAGATGTACGGGAGGATCCTCCTTTCAAGCTTGTGGAGGGAGCATAGCCCTGCCAACCCCTTGATTTTGGACATCTGGCCTCCAGAACTGTAAGAGAAAAAAGTTCTGATGTTTTAAACTGCTTGGCTTGTGATAATTTGTCACAGCAGCCTCAGGAAACTAACACAAGCATATTCAGTGTTTGCTGGTATTAAGTGAAAACTGAGTCATGATTCCATGCCCCTTTCTCTAATGGGAGATTCTTGAAACCTAGTCAAAGCATGTGGCTGATTGATTTAATGCTGTTCTGAGGCTGCAGTTCTTAAACTCAAATGAACATAAGAATCCAGAGGCCCATTAAGACATTACCACCCCAGCCCCGCCCCCGCCACCCCCAAGGTTCTGATCCGGGAAGTCTGGGAAGGGACCTAAGAATCTGAACTGTTGACAAGTTTCCAGATTCTGCTGCTGCTGCTAGTTTGGAACCACACTTTGAGAACCACAGAGTTAAAGTTACAGGCTCCACACCAACCCCACAGCCACACCCCTAAAGGGGAGTGCTTCTAATTTTAGAAACTAGTGGAAATTTGGGGGAAGGCATCCCACTTGGGAAGAATGATGGAAAGAATAAAATTTGCTTTTTTATTTCCTGTGATTTACAGTGGGTCAGAGTTATAAAGGTATAAAGGTATAACAAAGACACAAAAGGTATTCTATTATGAGCAGTTTTGCCTCTTTTCCCAATCGATCCCTGCCATTTTCCTCCGAGTTTAGACAAGTGTATGGACTGATCTGGTGCTTAGTAGGTGGCTCATTTGAAGTCCTTGGGGAGGTGGTGAATCCATGCAGTAGTTGTAAATGTGGTTGGAACTGCAGGGTGATTTTGTATTACTCTGGACCCATCTTGTACACAGTCACTCCTCCCAGCCTAGCCTCCTGCTGCACGTGCCACTCTGCCAGTGAGGTCAACCAGGTGTCAACAGCTTCATGGAAACAGTGCCGCCACTGCGTCTCCGTAGATCCTTGTTCTGGGCCACTTGCTTCTTGCTTCCTCCCCTGGATCTTGCCTCACGCCTTTCAGACTCAACCTAATGTGCCTAGTGCAAGAAGTTAATGCTCATGAAGTCATTATTGATGCTAAGGAGCTGAGCCAATGGATAAGTATTTCTCTTTTTCAATTCCTGGGTGGACAGTCCTGGCTTCTCTCTTAAATGACTTCTCAGAGTGTCCTTTGAGAAAAGAGATTATTTCTAGCCCACCTAGGTACCTGTCCAACTAAATAACAATTCCTAGTATAGACTTTTCATGTCTTCCTTATTTGCCACTCCATCCTTCACTCCTGCTCCCTGAGACCATTTCCCAAAGAAACCTGTCTGCACTTAAGCCTTTGGCTTGGGCTCTGCTTTTTAGGGAATAAAAATGAAAACACTTAAATGTACCCTCCTTCTTCCTTTCCCACCTTTTGGAGATGGATGCAAGTCCAAAGACTCAAAGGGCACATGTGCATATGAAATTTGGGGTGTCTGCTAAAGGGAAGGTGGACATTTGTTGGCTTTTATTGTGTAGCTTTGACACAAAGAAATGGACCTTACCCATGGATGATGCATGGAAGTAGGTAGAAGAGTTGAATTATCTCCCATCACCCATTGTCCTAGGAGAAAGACCTTGGATTTCATTGAGTCTTGTCATCAGAGAGAGGTCCTTTATTGGCTTGGGCAGATCCCCAAAAGGCTTGGAGTTCACCTCTGCCTACAAGTTAGCGATGTTCCTGAAGGAAGACCCTACAGTTTGTTCTAATTTAATGCCATAAATATGCTTTAACTTTTCATTTATGTTTAATATTGTACTTATTTATGTGGTTGCGCCGGGGCTTAGTTGCAGCCTGCAGGATCTAGTTCCCTGACCAGGGGTCTAACCCAGGTCCTCTGCATTGGGAGCTTGGCGTCTTTACTGTTGGACCACCAGGCAAGTCCCAGCTTTGGTTTCTCTGAATCTCCTAGACTTACATACGTTAGTCCAGTGCTTCTCCAAAACTGCTCTAGGGAGCTTTTAATTTGCCCATTGTGGTAACATGTAATTGACATAAAATGTGTATTTTAACCATTTTAACTACACAGTTTGGTGGCCATAAGTACACTGACACTGTTGTACAACCATCAGTATCTATTTCCAAACATTTTTGTTCATCCCCAATAGAAATTCTGTAACCATTAAGCCACAACTCCCTAGTAACTTCTAGTGTGCTGTATGTTGTTGAGTCTAAATATTTCACCCAAATGGAATCATACAATATTTGTCCTTTTGTGTCTGGCTCATCTCACTGAGGATAATGTCTTCAAGGTTCATTCATGTTGTGACTTGTGTCAGAACTGTATTCCTTGTTATGGCCAAATACTATTCCACTGTGTATATATACCACGTTTTGTTAATCCATTCATGTGTTGACAGAGTTTTGAGTTGTTTCCACCTTTTTGCTATTGTGAATAATGCTTCTAGGAACAGGGTATACAAATGTCTGAGGCCCTGCTTTATATATATATATATATATATATATATATATATATATATATATATATATATGCCTTTGGTATATACTCGGATGTAGAATTGCTGGATCATATAGGGAGTCTCCACAGCAGCTTTATCATTTTTCTTACCCACAGTACAAAAGATTCCATTACCTCCACATCCTGGCCAATGTTTGTTGTTTTACATTTAAAAAAATAAGAACCATCCTTATGGTTCCATCTCCCTAATGGGTGTAAAATGGTATCTTATTGTGGTTCTGATTTGCCTAATGACTAACTAGTAAGCTTTCAAACAAGTCCACATTCCTGAAGTCTACCTTTGGGTATTTGTATTGGCTCTGTGGTTGGGACCATAGACCCAGTCAGCCTCCGGTCTAGTCTCCTTGTTGTTGTTCAGTCGCTAAGTTGTGTCCAACTCTTTGCCATCCCATGGACTGCAGCATGCCAGGCTTCCCTGTCCTTCCCTATCCCCTGGAGCTTGCTCAAACTCATGTCCATTGAGTCGACAATGCCATCCAATCGTCTCATCCTCTGTTGCCCTCTTCTCTTCCTGCCCTTAATCTTTCCCAGCATCAGGATCTTTTCCAATGAGTCAGCTCTTCACATGAGGTGGCCAAAGTATTGGAGCTTCCACCTTTTATAATTCCCTGGAATGTTAATCTAGTCTTTGCATATGTCTAATGATATTCAGCTTGCTGCTTTCTGGGGAAGCCGAGCCCAGTTTTATGCAGTAAAAATGATGCATCTCTCAATCAAAATTTGTGTCACTAACATGGGCTTCCCTGGTGGCTCAGATGGTAAAGAATCTGTCTGCAGCAGGAGACATAATACATGGCATTTCTCCTCTGCCTGAAGACACCGTTCTCTCACCTCTACTTCCCCGGGCTCCTTCACCCTATAGCTTCACTCTGGAAACCTTCTCAGACCATCCCCATCCCCAGGCTGAAGATGGAGAACCCTAGCACCTCAGTCTCCCTCTGTCATTGTGTTTCCACATGTGTTGTAATTTCCTCTTGACTTGTCTGTCTCTGCTACTACACTGTGAATTACTTAAAAGCTCCCAGCTGTCTAAACCACTGTACCCCAATGTCCCCTCACTGCCTCGCGCATAGGTAAGCACTCGACAGAGATTGAAGCATCCATTGAAGAAGATACATTCTGCACTAAATGCACAAGAAAGCACTTTGGGTTATTCTTCAGCATGAAACTCAGTTAAACTTGTTAACATTAAGAGCCCCCCAATCAGCAAAAAAGAGGATTTACTAAAATCCAGTTAGTCTTCAAATCAGGGCACTTACAGAAGTATCATCTGTAAGCAAAGGGAACTAGACAGACTGCCTAATTCCTCTCTCTCCTCTCTCTCTCCCTCCACACAAACTTACCGCAAGACATACACTGTTTGCTCAACCTGGACTTTATTTGTGCTGAAGAAAAATAAAGCACCTTAGGGTATATTTAAACAACCCCAGAGTTATATTTTTACTTGTGTATTTTACCTACAGCGTTGGAAAATGTGATTTTTGTCCCAATTAGAAGAGGTCTTTTCAGCTGCTGACACATGTTTATGGAGCATCTGGATATAATCTGATTAGCATCTGGTGTGAGGCTGCGAGATACTCTCTCTCTGGGTCACCCATGGAGAAGGAAAGGCATAAACTTGGATTCATTTGGACCATCCTTGTGTTGACCTCTGCTGGGCTTCCCGTCCTCCAGGACATTGCCGGAGCTCATTTGGACAGAGAGCATCACCCTAAACTCTCACAGTCCCGCTGTACTTGGAGCAGAAAACAAATGTTAGCACTTGGAGCCAGTCGTCTCTCCTCTTTTCCTCTGTATACGTTAGAACCAGCTTGGAATGCATGACACATGTCTTCAGAAGGAAAAGTATCAATAATTAATAGGCTTTCCCTACCCCAGCTGCAGACACTGCCAGCTCTTTGGTTGACATCGTCTCCACTCACCTTCAGTTTGCACTCTCAGATAAAGTTGCATGATACATTTCTTGAGAAGTCTCTTCCTAGTTTTTGTTTTGTTTTATTCTTTTATGAGGCACAGCTTTAAAGGAAAACAGTTTCATGAAGCTGTGTTTGTTTATTGTGGAAGTTAGTTTTCGTTTTAGGTTGAAGCAGTTCGAGCTGGTTTCCCGAAATGTGAACAAATGGGTATCCTCTCCCTCACATGTTTAATTATTGATGTTTGTTGAATATATTTCACTGAACTGGGGATGTGGGAATAGCCACTTGACATTCATCACCCAGCATAGAACAGCTTAGCTGAGAAGGCTTCAAAACGCTATTCTGTAGAAGAAGGAAGAAAAGCGGAGCTGGGGGGTCGGTGCTTTGAGCACTGATAAGTGGCTAATTGGGCAGGATCAGAGATCATCCTAAATTCATAACTTTTTGCGATGGGTTTGGAGAGACAACGTGACTTGTAAACATTTGGCTGAGTCTCACATACCCTTTACCTATGTAAGTCCAGTAGGGCCAAACAGACTGCTTTATGTTAGCGATTGAAGCCAAATAAATATTTACTGCATGCTTCTCATCTATCAGGCGCTGGAAGGCATGCAGAAGGGAGCAGGTCCAACACATGCCCTTGTCCTGACTATACACAGAGTGTCGTGAGGAAGACTGTCCATCAGAGATGTTCACACACATCAGCTTAGTGTGCTGAGCCGAGGGAAGGTCGTGAATGAATATGTAGACCCAAGAAGAGTGAGGACGGAGAGGTGCTCTGTTGAGGTGGTGAGGGTGGCTTCCTGAGGATGCATCACTTCAGATGCTTGGAGGCATCTGTCAGTTGGAGGCAGAGAGTTCAAGGCAGGGACAGCAGCTTGTGCAAAGGATGGAAAGAGCCTGGCACATTCGTGGAACTGAAATAGCTCCAGTAGAGGTGGAGCAGAGAATGAGAGCCAGAGGGTAGAGAATGAGACTTGGGCTGAGGGAAGAAGTGGGCAATGCCAAGTCCCACAGGCATTTTGGGCCTTAATGATGCTTATGTTCTTGTTGTAAGAACAATGGAGGCTCCTAAAATTGCATAAGTTGGGGAGAATGGTACAATCAAACTTAGAATCAATGGTTATTTGAAGAATAAATTGTACCGATAATAGTAGAAGCAGAGAAACAAGTCAGGATGTATGGCTGAGAGTGCTAATTGCTCAGTTAATAATAATTTTCCTGTTTTTGAAAAAAATCCTGGTCTATTCTAGTTGGTGGTATCACTACATCTCCCTAACATCTCACAGCTAGGATTGTACAATGAGATGAAAGTCAGATTTCAGGGTAAGACTTCTGAAAACGTTTCGAGAGGGATCGACTCATCTGGGAGAAGACCCTTTGGCACTTCATCGTCTTCCCCCCAGCCTCTTGTTTGGAGTACAGATGTAATGGCTGGAGCTTCAGCAGCCATATTGGATTATGCAATAATCAGACTTGGACAAAGGAGGTGCCAGAGGGGATGGAGTGATAAAGGAGTGAAGGCTTCCCATAAGAGGTGACGCTTATATAGCATTTTGAAGGACCAGAATGATTTGATCAAGAAAACAAGCATTAGGGCAGCAACTAACATTTTATGGTGTTTTTATATGGTTAGTTGTATTTTCATTTTCATAAACATGAAGGATAAGGCCAGGGGTTGAAAATGGTAGTTCATAGTCATATGCAGCCCTGTGACATATTCTATTAGAACAACACTTGGTTTCAAAAATTTTTAATTCCTTGTCAAGCTTTAAAATTTAAGAGATTTTATATAAAAATCTGAGTTGGAGGAGATTCTCTTTAAGATCTAACAAGATCAGTACCCTGTTTCTGCAAAACAAGATAGTTAGCTGAGTCCAAGTAGTAACTGCCTACATCTCTTGACTCACTCATTTCTGATATTCCCTGCCTGGCCCAGTGGGTACTTCAGTCTGCAGACCTGGAGCAAGGCTCTCTGCCATCAAGTCCCATGGGAAGCTGCCTATAACTGAGACTGTCTCAGGACAAGTGGTAGAAATCAAATGTTCATTGCATTAGGAGAGTTCAGTGCAGATAAATTAGAATTGCTACCTTGTTGAGTTTAAGCTTGGACTAGTGAGAGGGAAGAAGGGTACACAGAAGCCAGACTGGGGAGGTTGTGTGAACATTTTCTGGAAAACCATCGGGAGCCAAGGAGTGCTGTAGACGTGTGTGTGTGCGTGTGCTCAGTTGTGTCCGACTCCTTACAACCCCATGCAGTTGTAGCTCTCCAGGCTCCTCTGTTCATGGGATTTCCCAGGCAAGAATACTGGAATGGGTTGCCATTTCCTCCTCCAAGGGATCTTCCTGACTACGTTTCCTGCATTGGCAGGTGGGTTCTTTATGGCTGAGCCACTGGGGAAGCCATAGAACCCCTTTATCAGGTGTGTGTTCAGATTTTTGCTTTGAAATCTGGGTGAAGAATGAATTGGAGAAGACTGTATTTTTGTTGTAAGCGAGTATAATTATCAGTTTGTATACAGTTTATGAGTTTGTACACACATTTTTTATTTGACTTTCATAACACTTCATAAGTCAGCTATCATATGTATTTATTTTAAATAACCAGAAAAGTGATATTCAGAGAGGAAATAAGACTTACCCAAAGTCACATAGTAAGTGACAGAACCATAACTTCTAAAACCAAAAGTCAAGGAGATTTTTTTCCCCCAAGATCAAGTTTGCAAGACAAAAGATGACAACCTGATGAATTTAAGTAATGAATTAGCAATCAAGAATAAATACATATTTTAAAAATAGATATGATGAAATAGTTATATTCATCATCCTGAAGCCTCCTTTTCTTCTTCTTCATTTTGTTAAATCTAAATGTCACTGACCAAGTCTTGATGGTCTTTCATTTGTCTTTTGTTTGATTTCTTTCTAAATATCCTCCCGTTCATCTTGGTTCCCTTTTCCTCTCACTCCCTCTCAGTTTCTCCTTCCTTCTCAGTCCAGGGCTGTTCTCCCAGTAAGCCCCGAGGCACATTCAAATAGCTGAGTTTCACCAGAGCTCTCACTGAGGTATGTGCTCACCGAAGCTGCCAGCCCACCATAGCTGGGTATTACTGGTCCCTTGTCTCGCCCACCACTTCTTGCCTCCCAGAGCCCACACACATCTAAGGGTCATTAGGTTAGGACACACTGTGAGAAATCGCCCCAAACTTCAGGATTGGCCGAGTCAAGCAGGAGAATGAGAACTACCCAGGCAGCCTCAACCTCCAGGGAAAGGCATCCTACAGCTGCCCTGGGTGTCCTGTTTCCAGGATCTGGCCACACCAACACTCACCTAAGGCATGCCGTGCATATTTGGCAAGGACAGTGGCCATTCATGCCGGCCGCTCCCCATGTGCCCTTCCTTTTGAGAAATGCAGTGCTTAGCCTTCCCCATCCATACACACCCTCTCCTCTGCTCCTCCAGGGAGGGAATTTGGCTCAGAAATCCACTCAGGGCTCCCAGCTTCAGCTGGCCATCTGGCA
Source organism: Bos grunniens (assembly GCF_055505025.1). Taxonomy (NCBI): domain Eukaryota; kingdom Metazoa; phylum Chordata; class Mammalia; order Artiodactyla; family Bovidae; genus Bos; species Bos grunniens. The sequence continues at coordinate 37,746,456 of NC_141186.1, forward strand.
TGACGGCTGCCTCCAAATTATGTTCACATCCATAGATAACCAAGTGGATTATCTCCAAGAATCATCTTCTCAGTGAGAAGAGAGGAGGCGGAGAAAATATCGCATTCATGTGCTTGCCTGGAAAAGACCACGGACATCAGCAATTTGCCCTTGCTGGCAATAACATTTGGTTGCTGCTCTGTAATGCAAAACCTAAATCAGGCTTATTAGTATGAAGCTAAAAGGGCCTGAAGGGCAGCCAGGGTTTCCAGAACAGGCATCCGTTGAAGTCTGGAGAAGCCACAGAGCTGACAGGTCCCAGTTGGGAAAGGTCAGTGAGGGCTCAGAGCATTCCGAACGCCTCCCTGACCCATTAACCACTGTAGGTATAATTAAGATGCATGTCCTTCCATTTCTGGATGTCATCCGCCTGTTGACAAGTCGTTCAGAGAATGAAAGCTAATGTTTAATAATTAGTCCAAGCAAAACATTGTCGGGGAGGCAGAGCTGGAAGAAGCTCAGTGTCTTGTTGGCCTCCAAGCAGCACAATGAATAGAATTGATGTCAGTATGTGTACCTCACAAGAATCTCTGCCCACAGACTCAAGAAGTACAGTCTTTCTTTACCTGCCCTGAAATCCATGATTCTCAATCAGGTGTTATGTAGGTTCCTAGGGGACATTTGGCAATGTCTAGAGACATTTATGATTGTCAAAGCTGGGAGCAGAGAGGGGACGCTACCTGTATCTAATGAGCAGAGGCCAGGAATGCTGCCAACATCGTACAGTACACAGAATAGACCCCCGCAGCAAAAAGTCACCCAGTCACAATGCCTGTAGTGCCAAGGTGGCAAAACTCTTCAATCGACATAACTTCTAATGTAAGCTTTCCACTCTAATAATAAGAGAATTAACTTCTTTATGTGTTTAAAGATCAGTTCTTTGATAAATGTCAGTTATTATTGGGGTTTTGACCCGGGGCTGAACTGTACTTCCAAGGTTTTAAGCTGAGAAAAGATTGGGTGAGGGTAGGGTGGGCTTCCTAGGTGGCACAGTGGCAAAGTATCTGCCTGACAATGCAGGAGATGAAGGAGACATGGGTTCAGTCCCTGGGTTGGGAAGAGCCCCTGGAGAAGGAAATGGCAACCCACTCCAGTATCCTTGCATGGGAAATCCCATGGACAGAGTAACCTGACAGGCTACAGTCTCTGGGGCCAAGAAAGACTCAACATGACTGAGTGACTGAGCACACAGTGAGCACTATGCTTAGAGCAGGGAATCCTTGGGGACACAGTCAAAGGTCACATTGACTGAAGCCTGACTTTCAGCCCCTGTTCCTTGAAGTCTTTCCTTCTCTGCCAGGAGGTTCAGTGTTATCTCCATGGCTTGAGGAGCTGCGGCCCATTCTCCTCTTCGCGTTTTATGATCTAGTCTCTGCCCCCCTGATTTTTCTATTACTCTGTCTTCTTGCAAACTCCTTTGTTCCTCTTAGCACTGCAGAAATCTCCTACATTCTGTAGGGGACAGGAAATCTCCCAGGCCTCTTCTGCTTTCTTCTTAGGCATGCGAGTGCATGAGTGCTAAGTCACTTCAGTAGTGTCCAACTCTGTGTAACCCTATGGACTGTAGCCCATCAGGCTCCTCTGTCCATGGGATTCTCCAGGCAAGAATACTGGAGTGGGTTGCCATGCCTTCCTCCAGGGAATCTTCCTGACCCAGGGATTGAACCTGTATCTCTTATGTCTCCTGCATTGGCAGGTGGATTCTTTACCATTGGTGCCACCTGGGAAGCCCCTTCTTAGGCATACACCTCCCTTAAGCTTAAATAAAGGGAAGCAAAAGGATAGGATGGAGGAGAGTAAAAAAACACATGAATTAATATCTCAGAATATTATCCAGCAGTGACAAATGTCATGGGGAGGTCAAATTAAGGAGTGTGCATCATTCTTGACCTGGATCTAGCAGGGGTACCAAAGCCTTCTTGTCTTCTGCCCACAGCATCACCTTTCATGCCTGTGGGTAACACAGACTTAATATCAGGTTTCAGATATGCTGACCTCACTTATCACCCACTGAATGAGAAATGTTTTAAGGTCTCAGCCTTGGAGAAGGTTTCTTGGAAAACATTTCCACCTTGGCATAGGAAGAAAATATTAAATTTTTGCATTCACTGGTTAGAGATGACCCAGCAGTGCCAGAAATACCCACCAAGAGTTTGTTATAAACAATTAAAAACCCTTTGGAAATAATCCCACAGCATCTGTTAAAATTACAAATAAGCATACCATTAGACCTAATAATATTTCTTCTGGGATTCTTTCCTCTGGGAATAAAAGAATTTTGAGCACTGTTTATAGAGGTGAAAAGAATATAGGAAAAAAAGCCTGAAAGTGAAATGAACGAATTGAGGTGCATCCATACTGCATGTGGTGGTTAGTTTAATATGTCTACTTGGTTGGGTCACGGTGCCAAGATACTTGGTCAGAGACTCTTCTGGATGTTTCTGTAAACATGTGTTTTGGATGAGGTTAACATTTAAATAGCTGGACTTTGAGTGAAGCAGATTACGCTCTGTAATGTGGATGGGCTTCATCCAATCAGTTGAAGGCCTTAATAGAACAAAGACTGACTACCCTTAGCAAGAAGTTCTGTCAGTAGATACCTCTGGAATCAGACTATAACTCTTCCTGTGTCTCTGATCACCAGCCTCCTCAGCAGACTTTGCACTTAACCAGGCCTCTACCATGTCATGAACCAGTTCCCTAAAATCAGCCTCAATCTTGTTCTCTCATTCCTTTTTTTAAAAATATATTTTATTGCAGTACAGTTGATTTATAATGTTAATTTCTGCTCTACAGCAAAGTGATTCAGTTACACATATGTGTGTGTATATATGTGTGTGTGTATATATATAGAATATAGTTCCCTCTATGGTGGTATACAGTAGGACCTCGTTTATCCATTCTATAGTCATTTGCATCTGCTAACCCCAAACTCTCAATCCATCCCTCCCCCACCCCATCTCCCCCTTCATAACCACTAGTCTGTTCTCTCTGAGTCTACTTCTTTTTATTATTACGCATTTATTTATCTGGCTGTGCCGCGTCTTAGTTGCAGCACATGGGATCTAGTTCCCCGACCAGGGATGGAACCCAGGCCCCCTGCATTGGGAGCGTGGAATCCCAGCCATCGGACCACCAGGGCAGTCCCTGTGAGTCTATTTGTTTCATAGATAAGTTTATTTATGTCATATTTTAGATTTCATGTGTAAGTGATAACATATGCTATTTGTCTCTTTTTTACTTACTTCACTCAGAATAATAATCTCTAGTTCCATCGTTGTTGCTGCAAATGACATTGTTTCTTTCTTTTTCATGGCTGAGTACTATTCCGTGTGTGTGTGTGTGTGTGTGTGTGTGTGTGTGTGTGTGTGTGTGTGTGTGACATTTTGATCCATTCATCTCTCGATGGACATTTAGGTTGTTTCCATGTCTTGGCTACTGTAATAGTGCTGCTCTGAATATACAGGTACATGTGTCTTTTTGAATTACAGTTTTGTCCAGGCATATGCCCAGGGTAGGATTACTGGTCAAATGGGAACTCTGTTTTCAGTTTTCTGAGGACCCTTCATACTGTTGTTCATTGTTCTTGTTTAGTCGCACAGTCCTGTCCAGCTCTTTTGTGACCCCGAGGACTGTAGCCCACCAGGCTCTTCCTTCTGTCCATGGGATTTTCCAGCTAAGAATACTAGAGTGGGTTGCCATTTCCTTCTCTAGGGGATCTTCCTGACCCAGGGATTGAACCTGTGTCTCCTGCATTTGCAGGCGGATTGTCTACCAGGGAACCACCTGGGAAACCTCTGTTTTTCCATAGTGGCTGCACCAATTTACATTCCTACCAACAGTCTCTTCACACCCTCTTCAGGATTAGTTATTTGTAGGCTTTTTAATGATGGCCATTCTGATCTGTGTGAGGTGATACCTCATTGTAGTTTTGATTTGCAGTTCTCTAATATTAGTAATGATGATCATCTTTTCACATGCCTATTGGCCCTCTGTGTGTCTTTTTTGGAGAAATGTCTATTTAGGTCTTCTCATTTTTTGATTGTGTCATGTGTTCTTTTGTTATTGATTTGTATGAGATATTTGTATATTTTGGAAACTAGGCCCGTGTTGGTGACTTCATTTGCAAATATTTTCTCCCAGTCCATAGGTTGTCTTTTCATTTTGTTTGTGGTTTCCTTTGCTGTATAAGAGCTTCCCTGGTGGCTCAGATGGTAAAGCGTCTGCCTGCAATGCGGGAGACCCAGGTTCGATCCCTGGGTTGGGAAGATCTCCTGGAGAAGGAAATGGCAACCCACTCCAGTATTCTTGCCTGGAGAATCCCACGGACGGAGGAGCCTGGTGGGCTACCGTCCATGGGGTCGCAAAAAGTCGGACATGACTGAGCGAGCTTCACTTGCTGTATAAAAGCTTGTAAGTTTGATTAGGCCCCATTTGTTTATTTTTGCTTTTATTTCTATTGTCTTGGGAGACTGACCTGAGAAAACAGTGGTACAGTTTATGTCAGAGAACGTTTTGCCGATGTTCTCTTCTACAGGTATTGCGATGGCATGTCTTGCAGTTAAGACTTTAAGCCATTTGGAGTTTGTGTGTGTGGTGTATGATGGTGTCATTCTCTCATTTTCTTATAATGGGCTTTCGTGGGAGTGTTTTCTCAAGCCGCACCAGTAGTACTCAAATCCAGCCACGCACCAACCATCACGCTGGGGCCTTTGTTTTATTTGTTTATTTCTGGCTGTGCTGGGTCTTCATTGCTATGCAGGCTTTTCTGTAGTTGTGGCGAGTGGGGGCTTCTTCCTTGTTCCAGTGTGTGGACTTCTTGTTGCAGTGCCTTCTCTTGTTGTGGAGCACAGGTTCTAGGCACATGGGCTTCAGTAGTCGCGGCTCCAGGGCCCTGGAGTGCAGGCTCGGTGGTTGTGCTTGGGCTTAGCTACTCTGAGGCATGTGGCATCTTCCCAGCTCAGGGATGGAACCCGTGTCTCCTGCATTGGCAGGTGGATTCTTAGCCACTGAGCCACCGTGGAAGTCCCCCTTTATTTTAGAAGCACTGACTCCCATGAACCCAGTGTTTTTCCCACCTGGGTTTGCTCAGTCAGAATGAGCACTGGCTGTTCCTGGGGTATCTCCCCTTCTTTTACTCTTCTCTTCCCTCTATGCTTTTTCCTTCTTCTCTACCTGTCACTGAAGCCCAGGAGTTACTCGAAGAGGGTACACAGTCAGAGGTGGAATAAAACCACTCCAGGTTATTTGTCCCCTACTCCAGGCTCTAGGTAAAGTCCTGGGGAACCTCAAAGCCATTACCTTGGGTCTCATCAGAACTCCAGCTGCCCATCGCCAAGTCTACTGCTAACTCATTTCATTGTTGTTTTAAATTTGGATGCATATGGTTCCCCCCTCAAAAAACAAAGCAGTGAAGGAGGCCTCTCAGGTCAACAGGAGGGAAATCCCAGGGCTCCACAGCTGAGGGCCAGGCTCCAAATCTCTCCTGCACCCCACCAGCAAGGTCTGAAGATCTGGGACCTCCCAGAGCAGAGAGGAGGGGATGTGGGATGTAAGACTGAAGGGGCTGGCCACCTCCAGCTCTCATGGTCATGGTCGCCTCTGCTTGCCTGCCACGTCCACTCTTTTGAATGCGTCTTTCTCTTTAGAGATGCAAATGCTCACATAGCCCTGTGTAATGACTTCAAGTCCATTATCCCATCTGATTCTCACTCCCACACGATGGATGTAGGGCTGTTGTTGATTTCATCTCCACTGACAGATTATGGAACCGAGGCTGAGAAACTAGTTAGGTGACCTCCTCGTGCTCAGTCCCTCAGTCATGTCTGACTGTTTGTGACCCCATGGACTGTAGCCCGCCCAGCTCCTCCATTCATGTAAGTTTCTGGGCAAGAATGCTGGAGTGAGTTGCCATTTCCTCCTCCAGGTGACCTTCTCAGACTCAACTAATTCGTAGTAGAAGAAATGACATTTGAACCAAGGTTTGACTGCAAACTTCTTCCCCATACCCACTACACTGCCTTTTCACCTTACTTAGATTATTTGTTAAAGGACACCCTCTTTGCTATTCCGTAAATATCCAGCCTTTAATCTTTGATGATAAGATGTGAAAAGCATTCTCTTGTAATTGACAAGGCCTTTGACGCACACTGTTTTATTTGTGTGTTTGCTTTCACTGTAAGCTGTTTGGCATCTGTCTTTGTTAGTCATCCCATATGAGGGGTTTTTACTTTATACTGTCTGCATCACAGATTATTCAGGGCAGACAGTTTTACAGATGTGTTGGGGACAATATGAACTTGAAATTGGCAAGATATATATTTTTTCCCCTCAGTGGAAATTATTGTTCTGTTGATTGGGTGGTTTGTCTTCTTCATTCTGGGGACACGTGAACAATGGAATTGAAAGTTGCTTCTGAGCCAACAGATCAAACAATAGCAGACCTGAGAGTGAAAACAGAAGAGTGTCTTGCAGTTTGTGATAGGAGTGAACTTCCCCAGTTAAGGAAAACTTTCCCCATCTTAAAAAAAAAAAAAAATACAGTGTGGAATAGAGCCAGGCCCACAGGCAGCAGGATAATAACAAGACTGCCAGCAGAATACTCTAGGGCCTGGGTTTTTTTTCTTCCTGACAAAAGAGGAAGGTCTGTGTTTTTGCTCATAGAAACATTTTGCCAATGGAAAGCCCCAATACTATAATTTCAAAGTATTTCCCAAGTCTCAGCAATTGGTAAGAAGTGGAAATACTCATTAGCCATCAAGAGAAGAGGGGACAAAGGGACTTTGAGTTAGGCTATACATTTTGGCCATTTTGGTGATCCATAGTATTTTGATTAAAAGCCAGTGAATTATATAAGATTGCTAACCCCTGGTAGAACCAAAGAAGTTGAAAGAATTACTTTAAAAATATATATATTTATTTATTTAGGCTTTGCTCAGTCTTAGATGAGGTATGTGGAATCTTTTTAGTTGCAGCAGGCAACTCTTCTTTAGTTCCAGCATGTGGGAGCTAGTTACCTGACTAGGGGTCAAACCTGGCCGGTGCATTGGGAATGTGGAGTTCCAGCCACTGAACCACCAGGGAAGTCTCGGAAGTTGAAAGAATTACTAATGTATTGCATGGACAACTGATCTCATTGATCAGAAATCTGTCTGATGACCAGTTTCCTCTGCTCAACTCAAGGTGCACTTGAACCTCACCTGAGTTTGGTCTGCATTTGAGGCCCTGGAAGGTGATTGTGGATCCTGTGATTCTCTGGTCTCATAGCATGTCCAGCTCAGCTACAGTAAGAGTTCCTTTTTGTGACACTGGAACTTACCAGTCTGAGATATGGGACACATTTCCTTAGTAACGTGGAAGGCTAGAGTTGCACTATGCCCTTGCCTCCCTCCTAAAACCCAAAGGCCTTGATTTAGCTTCTTAGTCTTTTTATGCCAAATTGAAGAATAAAGTTGAAGGAAACACTGGCTGGTGTCATGTGCAGATGAGCCAGTGACCTGGAGACAGAGATGCAGGCCATTCTGAAGGCCAAGTCAAACCTCTGTCATTGTCAAGAAGATGGAATAGCCTTGACTTTATAGGAAATGAGATGCCACCATATCACACTGTGGGGCGGGGTAAGGAAGGACCCTCATTAATCTGACCTGAGTGACTATCCCTTCAGGCTCTTAACTTCCATATCTCTCAGGCTTTAACCATTTATTAAGTCATCCAGATGCACTGCCAGCCCACCTCTTTGAACAGCACTGAAAAAGACCCCAGCTTCCTTTCTGTTTGCTCTTCTGGGGCAGACAGAAAAATAGCCTTTTGCCATTTCCTCTTAATTAGTCAAGAAGCTGCATTGGTTTCTCCCTTTGTGAACAATGGACCACCCTATAAAAGAGAACAAGGCTGTTAGGAGTTGTGTAAATACAGAGATGACTAAAATCGAAATATTAAAGCAGTCAGCTTTGGTATAAAATATGTTGTCAAGATTTTTTAAATTATTGAATTACTTATGATATGGTTTTACATTTTTATTAGAGTATAACTGATTTACAGCATTGTATTAGTTGCAGATGTACAGCAAACAGTATCATTTATATATATATGTATACCCTTTTTTTTTTTCAAATTCTTTCCCCATGTAAGTTATTACAGAATATTGAGTAGAGTTCCCTGTGCTATACAGTAAGTCCTTGTTATCTATTTTATATATAGAAGTATGGGTATGTTAATCCTCACCTAATCTATCACTTCGCCCCACACTTCCCCTTTGTAACCAAGTTTGATTTTGAGATTTGTGAGTCTGTTTCTGTTTTATACAAAAGTTCATTTGTATCATTTGTATTAGATTCCATGTAAATGGTATCATATGATACTTGTCTTTCTCTGACTCACTTTACCTTGTATGATAATCTCTAGGTCCATCCATAATGCTGCAAATGGTGGTGTTTCGTTCTTTCTTGTGGCTGAGTGACAGTCCGCTGTATATAACACGTACCACACCTTCTTTCTTTATTCCTCTGTGCGTGGACATTTAGGTTGCATCCATGTCTTGGCCACTGTAAATACTGCTGCAGTGAACATTGGGGTGCATGTATCCTTTTTTAAACTTTTATTGAAATATAATTGATTTACGATGTTGTATTAGTTTTAGTATACAGCAAAGTGAATCAGTTATACTGAAACATGTGTGTGTGTTAAGTTGCTTCGTGAGTGCATGCTAAGTCACGTCAGTCGTGTCCAATTTGTTGTGATCCTATGGACTGTAGCAATCTCCTCTGCCCATGGGATTCTCTAGGCAAGAATACTGGAGTGGGTTGCCATGCCCTCCTCTGGGGAATCTTCCTGACCCAGGAATTGAACCCATGTCTCTTTTGTCTCCTGCATTAGCAGACAGGTTCTTTACTACTGGCACCACCTGGGAAGCCCATACAGATACATAAACCAATTCCTTTTTTAGATTATTTTCCATATAGGCCATTATAGAGTGTTGAGTAGAGCTCCCTGTGCTATATAGTAGGTTCTCATTAGTTATCTCATTTAGATCTACTAGTATATATATGTCAATCCCAGTCTCCTAATTTTTCCCTTCCCATCATCTCCTGGTAAGAACAAGTTTGTTTTCTACATCTGTGACTCTACTTCTGGTAGAGGTAGTACTAAGTTCTTCTGTAACTTTTTTTAGATTCCGCATAAAAACAATATCATATGATATTTGTCTTCCTGTGTCTGACTTACTTCATCAGTATGACAATCTCTAGGTCCATCCATGTTGCTGCAAATGTCATGATTTTGTCTTTTTTATGATGGAATAGTCCATTGTATATATGTATCATATCTTCTTTATCCGTTCCTCTGTTGGTGGACATTTAGGTTGCTTCCATGTCTTGGTTATTGTGAATAGTGCTGTAGTTAACATTTGGGTACATGTATCTTTTAGAATTATGATTTTCTTGGGATATATGCCCAGAAGTGGGATTGCTGGATCTATTTCTGCTTTATTGACTATGCCAAAGCTTTTGACTGTATGGATCACAATAAACTGTGGAAAATTCTTCAAGAGATGGGAACACCAGACCACCTGACCTGCTTCTTGAGAAACCTATATGCAGATCAGGAAGCAAGAGTTAGAACTGGACATGGAACAACAGACTGGTTCCAAATAGGAAAAGGAGTACATCAAGGCTGTCTATTGTCACCCTGCTTATTTAACTTATATGCAGAGTACATCGTGAGAAACGCTGGGCTGGAAGAAGCATAAGCTGGAATCAAGATTGCTGGGAGAAATAGCAATAACCTCAGATATGTAGGTGACACCACCCTTATGGCAGAAAGTGAAGTAAAAAGCCTCTTGATGAAAGTGAAAGAGGAGAGTGAAAAAGTTGGCTTAAAGCTCAACATTCAGAAAATGAAGATCATGGCATCTGGTCCCATCACTTCATGGGAAATAGATGGGGAAACAGTGTCAGACTTTATTTTTCTGGGCTCCAAAATCACTGCAGATGGTGATTGCAGTCATGAAATTAAAAGACACTTACTCCTTGGAAGGAAAGTTATGACCAACGTAGATAGCATATTGAAAAGCAGAGACATTACTTTGCCAACAAAGGTCTGTCTAGTCAAGGCTATGGTTTTTCCTGTGGTCATGTATGGATGTGAGAGTTGGACTGTGAAGAAAGCTGAGCGCCGAAGAATTGATGCTTTTGAACTGTGGTGTTGGAGGAGACTCTTGAGAGTCCCTTGGACTACAAGGAGATCCAACCAGTCCATTCTGAAGGAGATCAGTCCTGGGTGTTCTTTGGAAGGAATGATGCTAAAGCTGAAACTCCAGTACTTTGGCCACCTCATGCGAAGAGTTGACTCACTCGAAAAGACTCTGATGCTGGGAGGGATTGGGGGCAGGAGGAGAAGGGGATGACAGAGGATGAGATGGTTGGATGGCATCATCGACTCTATGGACGTGAGTTTGAGTGAACTCCAGGAGTTGGTGATGGATAGGGAGGCCTGGCGTGCTGCAATTCATGGGGTCACAAAGAGTCGGACCTGACTGAGCGACTGAACTGAACTGATGGTGGTGGTAGTGGTTTAGTTGCTAAGTCATGTTCGACTCTTGTGACTTTATGGACTGTAACCTGCCAGGCTCCTCTCTCTATGGGATTCTCTAGGCAAGAATACTGGAGTGGGTTGCCATTTCCTTCTCCAGGGGATCTTCCTGACCCAGGAATTGAACCTGGATCTCCTATATTGCAGGCAGACTCTTAACCAACTGAGCCACCAGGGCAGATCATATGGTAGTTCTGTATTAGTTTTTTAAGGCACCTTTATGCTGTTCTCCATCATGGTTGTACCAATTTACATTCCCACCAGTAGTACAAGAGGGTTTCCTTGTCTCCATTCCCTCTCCAACACTTACTGTTAGTAGACTTTTTTTTGATAATGATGGCCATTCTGACTGGTGTGTCATGATTTTTCCATTGATGTATTGCCTGGAGCTTTGGAATTAAACATTAGTATGAGGCATGTAAACAGTTAAAATGCGCCAGCCCGGCTTCAGCTCTAGTCTTTGTCTGTTGACCTCATACAGCACTAGGAATAGGCAGTGTAATGTTGTGCTTTACAGTTTCTGAAACACTCAGTGAATCTTCACGATAAGGCTGTGGAGTGATGGTATTGTTTCGCCCATGTTACAGATAAAGATGTTGAGCCTTGACAGACGTTGATGGAGTTACTGTTTGCTGGAAGCTTCTCTGATACAGTGTAAAGAATTAGTATTTGCAACTCTTTCTCCTCAGATTGGTCAATTACATTATTGTTCATTCAATTTATGGAAAGATAGTGCAACTGTTCACAAAAGTGAGGTGCCACCGTGGTGCACTAACACGGGGAATTTGCCACAATATTGAGCAGATGCTGTGCAAATATGTGTATTTACTGTTTTTTGCAAGCTGCTATTTTCTTTATTATATATATATATGTGTGTATATATATATATATATATATTTTTTTTTGGCTGTACTGGATCTTTGTCGCGGCATGTAGGCTTCTGTAGTTGCAGAACATAGGCTTAGTTGCCCTATGGCTCTTCATTCCCTGACCAGGGATTGAAGCTGTGTCCTCTGCATTCAAAGGCAGTTTCTTAACCACTGGACCACCAGGGAAGTCCCCGAGGGTGTGTCTTTATTTATGTGTGATGAATAGAAAGTGTTCTGGAAGCATGTTCATACAACTGATAACAGCAGTCGCCTCTGTGGAGGTATGTGAGATAGCAGGGACGCCTTCTCTCTTAGTTTGATATACTTAGGTATTCTTGGACTATTTAATGATAAAGATACATTGCATTTGTAATCGAATTTTCTTTTACTAAAGATAACTAAAGCATCTTCCCTACGTTAAATCTCTTTTTTCCTCTCTGTCTCCAATTCTGCAGACCTGCACAAGCAAAAAGGATATAGTTACCCTCCAGGGTAGAAGTAATCCACAGTGACATTGACCCTATGACCACTGGCCCACCATACACCGTCCGGACCCTTGTGGGAGGCAGTCCATGAATTTAAAACTAGGAAAGAGCAAACATTGACTCCATTGTTTGTGCAAGGCACTTTCCCCATGTCAGCTGATTTGAGCCTCTCTCTATACAGACAAGGAATAATTAGCCCTCATTTTACAGATGATAAATCCAGAACTTAGAAAAAGTGACTTGCCCATGATCACACATAATATGTAGCAGAGCTGCCTTTGTGGCTTTTCTATACCACACTGCCTCCTGGAAACTAGCTTAATACAGTTGTATTTAGGTGAAACTTAAGATCCAGAAGAATTATCATTGGTTTCTATTTCTGTTTTTGTGAAAGACCTTTTCAGTTTAATTTTTCTTGGCAATAGTCTTTGTGATCCTAGTTTAGAAAAATGAGGGGAGTCCCCTGGGGGGAAAACAGGGGCCATCGGCTAATGTAATTTTTGTTGTTCAATATTCATTTTATGAGCCGAATAGAAATCTTGGTAGCAGAGGCATTTTGAGTGAGAGTTGGTGACTGCAGCCCTCACAGCATTTCAAGCTTTCTCTCAGCCCCGAAATACACCCTCATTCATCATTGTCTGTTCTCTCTCAGTCTTTTCATTGGTCTAGCTCTTCTCTCAAAGTAGGAATGTGCAGGCTCCCGCCTGGCGGAAGCAGATAGGTTACAACTCTAGAAACATTTTTGTTACCAGGTAATACTCTACTGTCCGTCTACACTGAATATCACACCCACACACAAAATGTCAACTGGAAAAAGAAATCCACTTGATTTGTATTAAATGACTTGATTTTTCCAAGCGTGTTTATCTCAAATCTTGGCTAAATAATAATTGTACATTTAAGGAATGACCCCAGCTCTCTCAAGTAAATTTATAGTTTTGTTAAGAACCAGGGGAAGTAGAAAATAACACCAGAAGATGAGGTCACCAAATTATTAACAATGCTTACATGAAGCAACAAGATTTCTAGCAATTTTTCATTTCTTCTGTATACTTTTCTGGTTTATCTCACATTTTCCACAAGAAAACATGTACTCGCATTTTAGTGTTAGTCGTTCAGTCATGTTCGACTCTTTGCAACCCCGCAAACTGTAGTTTGCCAGACTCCTCTGTCCATGGGATTCTTCAGGCAAGAATACTGAAGTGGGTTGTCATTTCTGTCTCCAGGGGATCTTCCTGATCCAGGGATTGAACCCGAGTTTCCTGCTTTGCAGGCAGATTCTTTACTCACATTTTAACCAGACTAAATGTTATTTTTTAAATTCCAAAAAGCAGGTTAAAAAGCTTTACTTGCATTTTTATTCTTGATATGTAACAATGTCCTTTAAAAATTTTTAGGGAGAAATAGCAAAAAAAAAAAAAAGTTTATAATATCTGTTTCTAAGTGAAGGCATTATGGTTGGGTTTTTTTTTTTTCTTTATATGTTCATGTATTTTTCATATTCTCTCTAGAGAGTTGTATAGAATGTTTAATCTTAAATAATAAATGTTTTTAAAGACTGGAAATTTGATGGAGGGGTAATTCTATTAAGCTCCAAAATGCTATTATTGCTTTTATAACAATGACATATCCCCTCATTCCTAGAATAGTTGAGATTTCTCCAAGATACCTAATTTATGCTTGAGGAATAATGTATCTGTCTTTCAAGCTCTAAGTCAAAAAATGCATTCATTCCTCCCAAACTGATTTAAGTTCTTTCACTCACAAAATAATAATAAGCCTCCGTTCTTTAACATGTCATCTCATGATGATGCTGTTTGGACAAGTTCTCATCTTTAGATCATCTCCTTTCCTTGGAAGACCTGGGACCCCAGTCACCCACACTTCCCCTCCAGATGCTGTCTCGGGCCACGTTTCATCAAAAGGATCCATATTTTTCTTTCTTTCTTTTTTCCCAATATGCTTCACAGCTGGAGCTGTTTTTATGGGGTCAGTCCCGATTATTATAAATGAGATTTCACATCTGGGACAGCATGGTGATCCTTGGATTCAGCCAGCCACCCTCTAGCTCCATTTTCAAAAGGTATCAAATGCCAGTGTTCTCAGGGAGAGAAGAAACGTGATAAAGGGATTCACATAGGAAGGGCAGCCTTACCTTCCTAATTCTGAGACATTTATCTCTTTGTTCATCGTTGGAACTCTTGAGTCAAACTTATATCACCATCCTTGCTTTAAAAAAAAAAAAAATTCCTTTGACCAGCTGCATCTAATTTGAGACTTTGTTTCATTAAGTACTTACAGTAAAGGTCTTTGGCAAACCTAAGAATTAATATTATGCCAGACGATTTTTTAAAAAAAAACATATAAAGAGTTCCGAATTAGGACTTAATTTAAAACCAGAATTCTTTGCTTTAAATGAACAGTTTATTTATTTTTTTAAAAGGGAGGGATGCTTTTTCTAGAAGGAGGAAATAGTGACTGTAAACTGCAGCTGCAAATCAGAGCAGCTTACCAGCATCAAAAAAAGAAAAAAGAAAGAAATCTGTTTATGGAGCGCAACATTCCTTCTTTGACACAGTAAGTAAATGCAATATGGTGACACAGGCCATTTAAGTAAATACCAGCTCTAATAATAGCTGCATATCAGTTGGAAGGTATTTTTATCATGTGTGTGCTGGCTCCGAAGCCATAGCCTTCAACAAGCAGAGCGAAATGTGTGATCAGTCTGGCCCCATTTCAGAGAAAGAAGTGATTGATTGTTTGATCCCTGGAGGCATTGATGCTGCTTAATGGGTCCTTAGAGCTAAAAATAATGGAGGAAAAAACCCTGCGTGTCATTTGATAATCTCCGTGGCTAAGGATAAGAGTTTGGGAGAGGAAGGAGTGGAATAAGAAAAAGAGGAAATTTAATTCCCCAATTAATCTTACTCTGTTTCTGACATAATTCTGGATGGCATAGAGTATTAAAAATTGACATGCCTCACATTCATGTTCTTCCCCTCCATTCTATGTCTTATCCATCTCTGTCAGATTTTCCCTAGAGAATGGGAATAGGATTCCCCAAGGATTTGTGACAGAGGACAGAAGAAAGTGAACCCTCCCTACATTTTGCAATATTTGATTTAGTTTTCACCAAAGTTCACCTACAAGTGGTCTTATGAGATGAAAGGTACTCTCAAAGTGGTTTGAAATATGCTAACATTCTCTGACATTTTCTTTTAAAAATGGAGCCTAATTTCCATTCCCTTGAGTGTTGGTTAGACTTAATGACTCGCTTCTAACTGATAAAATATGGCAGAAGGTTCAGCCTGAGACTTCTGAAACCAAGTTCATAAAAGTCATAGTTCTGTCTGTCTCTCATCACTCAGTCTCAAGGAAGGCAACAGCCATGTTGTAAGGATGCTCACCCAACCTGTGGAGATGCTTGCATGGTAAGGAGCTTCTCCTAAGATCCTACAAGGAACTTGAGACCTATTACCAATAGAGCCAGCCCTGTCTTCAGATGACCATAGTCCCAACCAGCAGCTTGCTGCATCGGCAGGAGAGACTGTGAGCCAGAGGTACCCAGCTCAGCCACTCCCTTTTCCTAAGACAGGGTGTAACATCATAAATGGTTGTTGACCTCATGGCTAAGGTAACTTTGTTGATAACTTAGCAGTTCTTCACCTTTTTTCTTGATGGCTAGATTATAATACAGGAGAAGGCAATGGCACCCCACTCCAGTACTCTTGCCTGCAAAATCCCATGGACAGAGGAGCCTGGTGGGCTGCAGTCCATGGGGTCGCTAAGAGTCAGACACGACTGAGCGACTTCACTTTCACTTTTCACTTTCATGTATTCGAGAAGGAAATGGCAACCCACTCCAGTGTTCTTGCCTGGAGAATCCCAGGGACGGGGGAGCCTGGTGGGCTGCCATCTATGGGGTCGCACAGAGTCGGACACGACTGAAGCAACGCAGCAGCAGATTATAATACATTCCTCTTGGGCACATTGGTAACAACTGTAAATCATAGGCTTGCTGCTAAGTCACTTCAGTCGTGTCTGACTCTGTGCGACCCCATTAGGTCATGATTTACTCTTCGGATTTATGTACACGTATCGTATCCTTGAGGCAGAGCTGTGTTCCCTACTGCTTTTGGACAGGCTTAAGTATTTTTATATCTGTCAGTCATTCAGTTGTCACATATAGTTCAGTGCCTGCATGTGTGTCCAGTCGATTCAGTCATGTCTGACTCTTTGTAACCCTACGGACCGTAGCCTGCCAGGCTCTGTAGCCCATCAGGCTCCTCTGTCCATAGGATTCTCCAAGCAAGAACTGGAGTAGGTTGCTGTGCCCTCTTACAGGGGATCTTCCTGATACAGGAATCAAACCCCCATCTCTTTCGTCTCCTGCATTGCAAGTGGATTCTTTACCCTCTGAGCCACCTGGGAAGCCCATAGTTTGGTAGACAGTAGCAGTAATGTTGATTGTTTTGCCCATCTCATTCTATAGATATGTCGAAAGTGGCCTAGTTGTACCTAAGTGAACACATTTAGTGGTAGAGATGTCAGTGATCTGATCAGGATGGATGACTTTCATAATTAAGATGCAATAACATTTAAAACATGAATTAGCATCAGAGGCTAGAGATCCTCTTAGGAAGATAACTGTCTCTGGAAAAATACTGTGATGAGTTTTCAAGGAAAAAGATAAGGCCCTAAGAGCTTAGATTTTGCAAGAGTTATGATGGCACTTGGTTAAATGACCATGCATTAGAAAGAATCCCTTATAATCATGGAGGTGGTGGTGGAAAGTTAGAGACAGGTAACTGAGAGAGAGGCTGCAACTCAACCATGAAAATGGCCTTGGGTGTCTTAGAAACAAGATTGTGTAGCATTGATTTTTAGCTGTTTGAATTTCTGCAGTAGAAGTCCTGCGTAAATATTCTCTAGGCTTTCAATAAAATGTTCTAGTTGTGTGAGAGATTCATTTAATGGAAATGAAGAAGAAATAACTAACAAGGTGTGAGAACTGAGACAAGGAGGATTACTTCAGCAGAACCAGGAGCTCAGTCAGGGCTGTGGTGATTCACAAATACCTAAGCCCCTCAAGGAATTTAGAGAAGTCTTGGGGATGGCATTAGCCTTCTCCGAATCTATGAAGGGCAGATCTGGTTCCAGCTTGACAACCTGGCTAACATCCATGTTACATGCATAGCTCTTTTCGGCCTTCCAAGTTGTAAATCTCCAGTATGAAGTTTTGCTCGTAAACATGGGTTTTCCTTCATGTGCGTGTTCAGAGTTCTATCCCTCTAGATTGTGATGTTACCTAGACTATTTTTTTTCACCCGTTTATCTACAAGATATATTTCTAAAACAGGACTCTTTCCTGCCTTCATGTGGGGAGTGTATGTGTGTTTGTGATCTGGGGGGCTTTAAATGAAATAATGTGCGTACAACATTCACCATAGTGCCTGTTATATAGTAAGCCCTCAATGCAATACATTAGTCTCACAGATCAACTTTAGTGCTTCTAGACCAAGAGAATATAAACCATAGAAATTAGGCAAAATCTTGGGGAGAATATTAAACCTTCCTCAGAACTTAAGATAGGGCCTCAAGACAATTTTGGTTAAGTCTCAAGGGGCATGCTCGGCTCTTGATTTTAACTGGAAAAATGCATAGGAATGTGATGGTGAAGGTTCTTGAATGCTCTGCTAATGATGTTGTTGAGTAAAGCAATGACAGTCCTGTATCTGTTTTAAAAAGATCTTTGGCTATGTGGATAATGGCTTAAGGGACAAGAGGACTCAGGGAGTTGCCTAAGAGGCTACTGCAATAGTCCTAGTAAAGATGATGAGGGCTTGAATAAATGCTGAGGCTATGGGGATGGAGAGAAGAAGTTTGATTTAAGAGCCTGGGAGAAGGAACTGCACTGTATTTGGAGACGGAGTGAATGTTGTGGGCAAGGTAAGGAAAGAAGGCAAGGACCACAGAGGAATATTTGAGCGTGTGGGTGACCAGTGATACTGGGGGCAGAAGACAAGGCAAGGGCTGGGATAACTGAGGATTTCAGCTTGGGCAATCAGGTGATTCCTTTAACCAAAATAATAAATAAGGGATAAGTTTATTTTATCTCCTTTTAGGAATTTTTAAGAGTTCTACACACAAGGAAGCCTGCCCCTGACCTGCCCGAGAAAGTTCCAATGAACATCCCCCAACCCCACCAAAAGAGAGAGAGAGAAAGGAAAAGAAAAAGGCTTTAAAAAGTCCTCATGTTTGCGTTTCACCTGGCACCTCTCCCCACCCTATATTTCACCTCTGGCTTGAGAAGGGAGAACTTTGCCCCAGGGAGGCCCATAGTTACAATGAAAATTCCTGTGTAACAGTAAATCTTCCTACCTTCAACTGATGACCCACTTGTAAGAAATAAGATTCAAAAGAAGTCACAACTGAAATCAAATTCCTCGCTAACGTAAGAATCAGTCAGTGCATTTGGCTTGTGTGTGCCTGTGTGCACACGTGAATGTTGGTGAGTGTGTGTATCACCTCTCGTTTACATACACAGACATAGGACACAGTAGTTTAGAGAACACCCTTTTAATAGGTCTTGGTGTTGCCACGGTAACATGAGCAGAAGCAGTACTCCTAGTCACTTAGGGAAAACCTGCAGTTTGTGATAGGCACCTGTGGAGAGATTTCAGCTACCATGTGGACCATTATAGCATGTGATGCTCAAATAACCTCCTGGATTCTGTTTATGTTTGGCTGCTTCTAATCTTGCTTATATCTGCTGTTTCAGTCAGCCTTTTCCCAGGACCATAGCACTCCAGCTCTCCTCCTTGTCCTTGATGCTGAACAAGCCTTCTTTATAAAGGTCTCTGGGCTGCTATGAATTTAGCCTTTCCCCACTTAGGTGATATTGGTGCAGAAATAACTTACAGTTCTTCTATACCTTAAAGATGGGCTTCCCAGGCAGTGCTAGTGATAAAGAATCTGCCTGAAATGTAGGAGACCCAGGTATGATTCCTGGGTCAGGAAGACTCGCCCTGGAGAAGGAAATGGCAACCCACTCCAGTATTCTTCCTGGAGAATTCCATGGACAGAGGAGCCTGGCAGGCTACAATCAATGAGGTCACAAAGAGTTGCATATGACTAAGTGGCTTTCACTTTCACTT
The DNA here is from genome assembly GCF_055505025.1 of Bos grunniens. Classification (NCBI taxonomy): domain Eukaryota; kingdom Metazoa; phylum Chordata; class Mammalia; order Artiodactyla; family Bovidae; genus Bos; species Bos grunniens. The sequence goes on from NC_141186.1 coordinate 37,765,593, forward strand.
TTCATTCTTTAAAGATATTTGAAATTATATACCACTAAAAATAGTTTTAGAGAAAATAGGCTTCAGAATGCCAGGAAAATTCATTTCTTAGGTTATTTATGTACGTGCTCATGAAAATGACATGTCTGTGACCTACAGACTCAAAATACCAAGTCAGAGGTCAGTTACATGTGGGGGAGGTTTCAGAAATGCCCTACTCATTCACTCCAAAAGAAAATCGATCTGGCCTTTAGTATTTTTCATAGGAGAATTGGAAATAGTATTCATTAGAGAAATCTACTTCCCTCCAACTCCAAAGGGACTTCAAATTTTCCAATTGTACTTAAATATTGTGTCTCTGGTAATGGCTGTCCTGAGGGAGAGCTGCTTCCTTCTGGATAACATTCAAATAATCTTCAAAGGCTTCTATCTGCTAAAAGTGGTTCAAAAATGGGATTTACTTAAGAATTCATCCTAAAGTACCAAACCCTTACTTTTGCTGTGTAATCTGTATATGATATCATCTACAAATGTTGTTATGGGCCTTTAATAAGTCAGTGATTTTCTCTTTTGAGCTTCAGTTGAAACAGACCTTGTCATGAAAAATTTACCAGTATTAATTTTAGAATATTTTATAGTAAAGATATGAGTTTATGTATATTCACACAAACATGCACACAGATATACTTACATATATTTGTATGTACATGGCTGCTGCTGCTGCTAAGTCACTTCAGTCGTGTCTTCTGTGTGACCCCATAGACGGCAGCCCACCAGGCTCCCCCGTCCCTGGGATTCTCCAGGCAAGAACACTGGAGTGGGTTGCCATTTCCTTCTCCAATGCATGTACATGGCAACCCACTCCAGTATTCCTGCCCGGCAAATTGCGTGGACAGAGGAGCCTGGTGGGCTATAGTGCATGGGATCAGAAAGAGTTGTACATGACTGAGCAACTGAGCACTCACACACACATATTTGTATGTAAGGACACATGTGTATTTTATGGCATGGAGACAGTTTGATTGTGGCATCAAAATTTCATGATGTGTCTTCTCCCTCCATGTGACTGTAAGTTACTTAACCTCTCTGCATCTCAGTTTTCTGTCTATACAATGGCAATAATAACAGTTACCGTGTCACAGAGCAGGCTGATGATTAAATAAGTCAAGAAATTTATAGAGCTGAAGACAGCCTAGAGCCTCATAAGTGTTCTGCACATGTTAGCTGTTTTTATTAGCAGTCCAAATAACCCATATTCTAAGACGGTGAGTCACCAGCAAACAGGAAACTTTTCAGTTATCAGTGTGTTTTACAATGTGTCACTTGGTAATGGTACTAGTATTATTCCTATAGTCTGCTCTTATTGGAGAGTGTGACTCAATGGTACCACCTTCTCCCTGCCCAGGGTTTTCACCTGGAGAATTAGCCATTCAGGTGGATATCTCTCTGCTAAAACCTTCAGCTTGTCAGAGAGCAAATTAAATCCTCGCAGAGAAAGCTGTTTCATTTGTGGTCATTTTTTGTCCTTACTGGTGGTGATCCTGGTGAGGGAGTTGTTCTCCACTTTGAAAATCTCCTTTCCCTTGTTGGTGTAAGTGTGAGGAAAGAGTGTATGGAATTTCTAGCCTGGATACATATGTTCAAGCAGGGTTGGAATTTCCGAAAGGAGGAGGAGGATAGTTGGCTTGTAGATACCCTTGTTTTGAAATCAAGGTGAATGATAGTTGAAGATGTCTGTGATCATGGTCATGGTCATGGTGGGAGTGTTTCTATAGGTTTTTATTAGTACCTCAGAAGTTAAACATATACCATTAACCTTAAGGAAGTCTGGGCTCTAGAAAGGGTAATGGCTGGAGTGATGTAAGAAAGGTTTGGTAACAGTGGCTCCTCTTCACTGAGGTCTCCCTCTGAGGCAGGTGCCACACTCAGCACGCTGTTCACTGTTCCTTACCCACCCCACCACTCAGGGGAGACCCGGATAATGCCTCACATACAGTAGCTTGGTGTTTCGTCCACACCTGTGCATCTGCATCTTCAGACATCTCTGAGGAGGTAACATTGGTCCCTAATCACATTAAGCATGCTCTTACGCTTGTTTCCATAGACCGTATGTTACAGAGCAGCTTTATATTTACAGATACATTGAGTAGATAGAATATTGGAACCTTCTGTACTAGATGGCAAGTTGGCAGACTCTTCACATCTTACATTAGTATGGTATGCTTGCGATGATTAATGAACCAATGTTGAGACGCTATTACTAAAAGTGTGTCAAAGTCCATACTTTATTCAAAGTGCCTTAGTTTTTACTAGATGCCCCCTTTTTTGATAAACCTTGTTTCTATGCTTCATTCAGATGGCCTACGTTTTTAACCTCATGCCCCCAGATCACTGCATTACATTAGTGGCCATGTCTCCATAGGCTTCTCTTGGCTGTGAGAATTTCTTAGTCATGTTTCTTATGACCTGGACAGTTCAGAAGAGTCTAATCAGGCATTTTTTAGGATGGCTGACAGCTGGAATTTTTCTACTGCTCTTCTCATCCTGAGACTGGGGTGGTAGGTTATTGGGAGGAACACCACAGAGGGAAAGTGTCATTTCATCACCGCTTAGGAAGGGGACATGATGTTAACATGCTTGTGACCTCTGGTGTTGATCGTGAGCCCCAGGCTGGGGTGGCTGGGCAGGTTTGCACACTGTAAAATTTCTCTGCTCCCCACTCTCCATACCATTCCATAGCGGAGGCAAGCCACTGTGTACAGTCTACCTCTAAGAGGTGGGGAGTTCTCTTCCCCTTCTTGCAAGCAGAGTAGCTACAGAGATCATTTGGAATTCTTCTTCATGGGAGATTTGTAGAGTCATTTCTCAACTGAGACTATGCAGAAGAAAATTGGCCAGAGAGAAAATTATGGTTGACAGATGTGTAGAGATGAAGTATTAAAAGCAACAAAGGGAAAGCAATCTGAGAAGTAGCATTTTTCATGTATTTTTTAAAATTACCTAAATAGACAAAAATGTGCAAACATATTTATTGCTGTATTGCTTATAATACTTAAGGACAGAAAGCAAGTAGAATATACAAACAACTCATGGTACATTCATATAACCATTAAGTCAGACACATTCTGTATATTTGAATATATAAAATTATTGGCATAGAACTATAATAATAGTATGCTGATGAATGAACTATACACAATATGAGTATACATAATGTAAGTATGCACATATATAAATATACTTGAAATATAAGTATATACACATGTGTGTTTAAGCATATACAATATCTGAAAGATTAGCTAATATAGGAAAAAATTACTGTCATTATCTCTAGCTGGTAAGACTATATGTCATTTAGAATTTTCCTTTGTAATACCTATACTTTCTATTTTCTTCAATAGCTTTTCATTTATCTAATAAAACCTTAAAAATTAAAAGAAAATTGCTTGAAGCAAAAGCTTTACTGACAAATGCAACACTAGCCCTAGTGTTAGTGTTCTGAGTCATGAAAACCCCGTTATATGCTAGCTTTTAAAATGCCTCTAATAGAACTTGGAATAGAGAAGAAGGCAAGAGCTTTATTATGTTTTTATGCCATTTCCTCTCACACCAGTAATTCTGTTAATAACTGTAGAACATCCTTTCTCCATTCTGGGCCTCTGATCCTGGAAATCAGAAAACAAAGAGAAAACAGAGGGCCATGTCGCTCCAGCCTTTGCCCATCTTCTGTGTTGCCCCAGGAGCCTCCATTCAGTGAACGCACGGTCCTCTCTTCAGGACCACCCCCCACCTCCCACTCGAGCACTCTCCTCTCTTGGTGGCCTCCTCTCCTCTTGCTGCTCACAGGTCTTCCTCAGTGCGCTAGGTTCCTTAGCATCACCACCTAAGACCCTTCCTCATCTTGCACCAGCCTCTTCAGTTTCAGTCTAATCCCTCACTCGAGTCAAAAATGGATCACTGCAGCTGAGCGCCAGGCTCAGCCTGTGCAGTCGGCTACTGCCTTCCTGACCTCACCTCCACACCTCACCTCAGCTCTCCATCCTCTGACCCCTCTCTTTCCTTAAAGGTCTAGATTAATTGCCCCGCCCCCACCGGTGCTCCGCCTCTTACACAAACACACACACACACACTTTTCCCAGCTATCCCAAATCCTGTGATTCTTCTCCTGTTTTATCTTCAAGAGCACCTCTTGTCTACAAGCTGTTCTCAGCAGAAGAACTTAAGAGACTGGTATAGTTTCACTGAATCCCGTAAGAGCAGAGCTTACTTTCTCCTAGTCAGGTCCTCCTGGTGCCTAGGAGAGCAATGCATGCCGTTGGCCCTCACTAAATGTTTACTGATGCTCATGCCTCTATGACAGTCTCAATGAGAGAGAGAGCTAATGTGTGTTTGAGGTACGAATAAGCATAATATAGCATCCAAAGCCCAGCAATGAGAGCAAGACTGCCTCTGAGCTCTGTTGCTCACCTCCTGAGTCATCACAAGTTCCTTACCATTTCTGAGTCTGTTTCTTCGTGTGTGAAATGGGCATGATGATGGGACCTGCCTCACAAAGCTGGGGTGAGGATGAAATGAATCATGTGAAGCTCTCGCTGGTTGCAAGTTGTCAAACAAGGTTAACTCTTGTCATCATTAGCTGACATGTGACCTAACTCCTCCTTCAAAATTACACAGGCTGTGAGCACACAGTCTGTCTCATCGTCCACTGTTATGCCAACACAATTGTTGTTGTTTTTTTTAATTTTAACTTTTTTTTATCTCAGAAGCCTAGTTCTTTGTTTTGGAAATAATTTAATTGCTAATACATCTGTTTGTGTCATCTTCAATTTTTTTCCATCAATGTGTAGTACTTTTGGAGTACACATCTTTTGTCTCTTTAGGTAGGTTTATTCCTAAGCATTTTATTATTTTTATTATTTTTATTTTAATTGGAGGCTAATTACTTAACAATATTGTGGTGTTTTTCCCATACATTCACATGAATCAACCATGGGTGTACATGTGTTCCCCATCCTGACCCTCCCTCCCACCTCCTTCCCCATCCCATCTCTCAGGGTCATCCCAGTGCACCAGCCCTGAGCACCCTGCCTCATGCACCAAACCTGGACTGGCGATCTGTTTCACACATGATAATATACATGTTTCAATGCTATTCTCTCAAATCATCCCACCCTCACCTTCTCCCACAGAGTCCAATAGTCTGTTCTTTATATCTGTGTCTCTCTTGCTGTCTCGCATATAGGGTCATCGTTACCATCTTTCTAAATTCCATATATATGCATTAATATACTTTATTGGTGTTTTTCTTTCTGACTTCACTCTGTATAATAGGTTCCAGTTTCATCCACCTCATTAGAACTGATTCAAATGCATTCTTTTTAATAGCTGAGTAATATTCCATTGTGTATATGTACCCCAGCTTTCTTATCCATTCGTCTGCTGATGGACATCTAGGTTGCTTCCGTGTCCTGGCTATGGTAAACAGTGCTGTGATGAACACTGGGGTACACGTGTCTCTTTCAATTCTGGTTTCCTCGGTGTGTAAGCCCAGCAGTGGGATTGCTGGGTTGTATGGCAGTTCTATTCCCAGCTTCTTAAGGAATCTCCACACTGTTCTCCATAGTGGCTGTACTAGTTTGCATTCCCACCAACAGTGTAACAGGGTTCCTTTTTCTCTGCACCCTCTCCAGCATTTATTGTTTGTAGACTTTTTGATAGCAGCCATTCTGACCAGCATGAGATGGTGCAATCCCTATCAAGCTACCAACAGTTTTTTTCAGAGAATTAGAACAAATAATTTCGCAATTCATATGGAATTACAAAAACCTCGAATAGCCAAAGCTATCTTGAGAAAGAAGAATGGAACTGGAGGAATCAACCTTCCTGACTTCAGACTGTACTACAAAGCTACAGTCATCAAGACAGTATGGTACTGGCACAAAGACAGAAATATAGATCAATGGAACAAAACAGAAAGCACAGAGATCAATCCACACACCTATGGACACCTTATCTTTGACAAAAGAGGCAAGAATATACAATGGAAAAAAGACAATCTCTTTAACAAGTGGTGCTGGGAAAACTGGTTGACCACTTGTAAAAGAATGAAACTAGAACACTTTCTAACACCATACACAAAAATAAACTCAAAATGGATTAAAGATCTAAATGTAAGACCAGAAACCATAAAACTCCTAGAGGAAAACATAGGCAAAACACTCTCTGACATAAATCACAGCAGGATCTTTTATGACCCACCTCCCAGAGTAATGGAAATAAACGCAAAAATAAACGGGACCTAATTCAACTTAAAAGCTTTTGCACAACGAAGGAAACTATAAGCAAAGTGAAAAGACAGCCTTCAGAATGGGAGGAAATAATAGCAAATGAAGCAACTGACAAAGAATTAATCTCAAAAATATGCAAGCAGCTCCTGCAGCTCAATTCCAGAAAAAAAAAGCAACCCAATCGAAAAATGGGCCAAAGAACTGAACAGACATTTCTCCAAAGAAGACATACAAATAGCTAATAGACACATGAAAAGATGCTCAAGATCTTATTATCAAAGAAATGCAAATCAAAACCACAATGAGGTACCATTTTATTGTTTTTGATGCAGTGCTAAATAGGATTGTTTCTTTAGTTTCTCTTTCTGATCTTCTGGTGTCAGTGTGTAGAAATGCAACATTTCTGTGTATCAATTTTGTATCCTGCAATTTTACCAATTTCATTGAGGAGTTCTAATAGTTTTCTGGTAGTGTCTTTAGGATTTTCTATGTATAGTGTCATATCATGTGCAAAGAGTGACAGTTTTACTTCTTTTCCAATGGACTGCTTTTTATTTCTTTTTCTCTGATTGCTGTAGCTAGGACTTCCAAAACTATGCTGGGAAAAAAAAAAGTGGCGAGAGTGGACATCCTTGTCTTGTTCCTGATTTAGAGCGACTGCTTTCAGCTTTTCTGCTTTTTCAGGTATGATGTTAGATGTAGATTTGTCATATGTGGCCTTTCTTGTGTTGAGGTATGTATTCCCTCTGTCCACTTTCTGGAGAGTTTTTATCGTAAGTGGGGCAACAGAATTTAGACGTGCACATGCTGCTGAGAATCAAGGATGATGTGTTGTAGCTGCTTTAAAATGTACCCAGAGCTTGTTTTAATCAGGTGTGCTGCAGTGGGAAGCACAGAGACGACTGCCTTTGGAAGCAGAGTTTGTTACTCAGTGTTCCCAAGAGGAAGGGGCACCCCACAGCACGCAGAGCCACATGGAGGAGCACCCGGGTGGTCAGGAGGCAGTAGGAATGAGGGGCAGCATGGCAGAGCCTTTGTTATTAAAGTGAGGGTTGGGGGGTGGTTATGTAGAGGTGTCCCTTGTCAGGGAACAAAACACAGATGTTGGTGTTTGTAGTTGAAGGATCTGTAACGTTAGTTCTGTGTGCTTGTGAAACCCAGGGATAGTATGGACATAAACAACTTTGCCTGTTAGTTTGGCCCATGATTTCAAGACACTAACTTGTCAATTACAGAATATCAACAATGATGATTACAGCAGCCCACGCTGACTTCTCTCCATATTTGCTCTTTCCTTTACTTTTCAGTGTCACCTTCCTTTCTACCACTGTGTCTCTTCCTCTTTTTGAACTTTCTGCTGGGCCCTGGGTTTTATTTAGATCTCCCATTCTTTGGCCCATTTTTGTTTATCTTTCTCCTACTGTTTGACCCTGTTTCTATTATACCCAATGAAAGGTTTTCTCAGTTTTCTACTTCCTTCTATCTATGAGGGCTGTTCCTTTTCACAGTCAAGACTAAAAACTTGGAAAACAGAAGGAAGCCAAGGCTGCGTTGCCATGTCAACCCAAGGCAGAGCTGACTTTTCAGCATTGCACACTCATCTCTCTGCCTTATGGACTAGCGGGGTGCTGGAAAATGGGTTTTGTCCACCCAAAAGGCTTTTGGAAATTATTGAGGATGCCTAAGCTTTGTCTCTGGGCCAGCCTGTCCTGTGGCTTCAGTGAACTTCCAAGCAAGATCTGGTGACATTGATCTTGTTTTGGGGACAGAACCCAACCACAGCCCAACACAGTTGTCCCCGTCTGCCTTTTCTGCAGAGAAGTCCCACTTAATACCCACACCAGTCCATGGCTGGATAATTACAGGAAATCCTGATTCCACTCAGCTGAAAAGAAAGACTTCTCAAAGAAGAATTTCAGGCTTTCTTATTATTTCCCCTTTTCTTGTAGTCTGGCTCTGTGCCTTTATTCTGCTTTTTTTTCTCCCTGCAAGTCCCACCTCACCCCTCCCCGCACCGTCCTCTGTTTAGATGAACAGGAGACCCCTCATATGCCGCCATCCACTTTGACTTGGTTGAACTTCTTTTCTCTTTTTCTGTAGGGAGAAAAAATTAGATTTTACTATATGACCTTTGATTACTATTTTAGTTTTTGCTTTTTTTTTTTTTTTGAGGTAGGGAAACTTGCTGGTAAGTGGCAAGCTCTCTGGTTTTCATGTCTGCTCTGTTTTAGGGGGTGGCGGAGAGGTTCTCACATGAGGACCCCCTTTAATGAGTGATGGCAGCAGAAAGATGGGGAGTCACCCAGAGTTCTAGAGGGAACTCTTGATGTTGGTATCTATTTACGAGCACAAAGACTCAACAGGAACCCTGGAATTTCCCTCCCAGTAATTGTCTTTCTTTGATTCTGGCTTTTGTGTCCCCCAAAATCAGGCAGCCTGCTATTTGCAGGTCTCCGTTGCTTCCCGTGTCCTGCTGTGACCTCAGCAAGGGTAACAGAACAAAGGATCCTAGCAGTGCTTGTTAAGGAGAGCAGGGTGGGACCGAACAAACCCACCCGAGTTCCAGCCTCGATTGGAGACCAAAACGCAGCTGCACGTTGCTTCATTTGACTGAAGCAAATGCAATCCCTTTTCATCTTCCCTGACATTTATTATCCCGAGGAGGGGCTCTCAGGGGAAAGGACATTAGCCACAAATATGACAAGGGGAAAGGACAATGAGCCTGGTCTGAAGCACTGTATTCCGACGGTTGACAGCCCCGGTTCATCCATCAATATTATTGACTTGGCCAAGCTTCAGGGTGGAGTAATTTCTGTAATGCGATTTAGCTTGTGCCACAGAATGGTGTGTCTGGGATAGAATGTCTGAAGCCGGTCGTCTGTGAGATACATTTTGGGCAACACTCTTAATCTTAAAATTAGAACTGCTTGCAGCCCAGGAAGATGCTTAATTAGATTCATCTCGGAGCCACCAGCTGTTCCTGAGATGCACAGAGACGTCTGAAGTCTCTGTGATTCTGTGGAGACAGGGGAGGGGGCTCCCTGTTCACGAGCCAAGGCTGAGAGACCCTTCAGTGGAAAGCTCTCCAGGCCTGAGTGGCACACACACAGAGCTCGCGTTTGCCTCTTCCTCTGTCCTCTCGCTCTGCCCTCAAAACCTAAGGAGCTCTTAGTCACGATAGTCATATGTCCACAGAGGGCTCCTGTGAGTCCGTGCACAGCCGGCCCTGTCCCTCCCATTTCCTCCCTCTCGGCATCTCAGGGGTAAACCATGTCTTTGCCAGACTGACATCTGGACCCTGAGGATGTAGTCATGGGGAGGGGACAGGGAAAGAATATGAACAAAGGAAACCACCAGGCAAGAGGGGAAGGTGGGAAGAGTTTTTTTCTTTATTTTTTCAGAAAGGCTGAGTCGATCTGTAGAACCACAATTTGGGAGAGAGTGACAAGCCTGGGTGAAGGGAAAATCATGCCGCTGAGACTGAGGCAGTTTCATGATCTGGGGAGTCTGCGGGGCTGGAATTGTACATTAAAGAAAGGAGACCGTGAGGAGTGTGGTGATGAGTTGTGAGACTATCAGGAAGATTCAAGAGGAGCTACCAGCCTCAGGTTGAGAGATGAAAGGGGCCTTGGGTTCAGAACTCAGCCTCCCATTCGCAGGGGAACTCTTCTAGGACATTCCTGCAGAATGGCCACCCGGCCTTTACTTGGAAACCTTTGGGAACAGGAGACATACTCTTGTGTTGGCAAGTGTAGCAGACTAGTTGAGAACACAAGTGCTTGAGCCAGACTGCCTGGGTTCAAATCCAGGGGCCACCAGTTCCTGCTGTGGCCCCTTCGGTATGTTACCTAGCAGCTCTGTGCCTCAGTTTCTATACTGATAACTTAGGGATGGTGATAGTAGAGGGTTATTTTGAGGATTAATTTTATACATTTGATATTTTTAATTTATTCATAAAGTCTATATGTCACTAAGAGCAGTGCTTGGTCTATAATGATGAGCATAAGTGTTTTCTATTGTTATCATCAGGCTGTTCCATGTATAAGAAAGTTCTTTTTCAGATTGAATACTGTACATCTGGCTTCTTTTATTCCTGCCTATTTCTCAGTCCCTGAAATAACTCAGACCAGTGCTTCTCTGCTTTCCACACTGGTACCCTCCAGACATCTGAAGCTGTGCATCATGTCCGGCGTTTCTTTTCTTCCTTGTGTTGTAGAGGAGGGATTATGCAAATACTGTTCCTTCTGTCCAGAACACTTTTCCTGGTCATGTTCTGACTCAGATTCCTCATTTTTCAGGATTCCTTCCCACACCAGAGTAACTTACACAATATTTTACCCATGTTCTCTGCGTCTGAGTAGAAAGATAACACAGTGCAGATTCTCACAGCCATTTGAATGTGTTGCCAGTTCATCATATGCCTTGTTCATCTTGGTAACCCTGGCACCCAGCACAAAAATGCTATTGAATAAATTAGATGGGACAGAGAAAAAGTTGGATGGATGCAAAGTGACAACCTTCTTAAAAGGCACAGAACAGTTCTCTTGGAGAACAAAGTCTTTGGAGCAAGGAGACAGGTGGTAAGATGCTCTTTTCAAATATTTTTAGCGAACAGGCTTGCCTTTGATTACATCAGCTGACAATTTTGTCCCGATTAGTTGCATCAGAAAGGGAAGTTTTCTTGGAGTTTTGATTTTGCATTGCTTGTTCAGCTTTCAGACTCTGCTTTGCTCTGCAAATTCCTATTTGAGGAGAATTGAAAAACAAAAGACAAAGAAGCAAGAAAGGGTAAGTGGATCCAGATGGTGAAGAAATAAAGGCAGGCAGTGAAGACAGGGACAGCAGAGGTGGACGAGCCCTTTGGGTCTGCATGTGGGCAGACGTCCTTTGGAAGAGCAGAGAGAGAAGACAGTGTTTTGATATTAATAGAAGTCATTGGCTAGAGTGTAAAAGAGTTTAAAAATGGAGCATCCTGTGGAGAGGCTTTTTTAAGGGAAATGTGCTCTGCACTAAAAGTGTTCTCTATTAGTGTTTTCTTTTGAGACCTGAGTAAAGGTTTTGGTGGCTCCAGATGTGTATTTTCTGCTCTTTTTTTTGAATAGGGCATGGCCCACAGCCCCAACCCTGTGCGATCCCACTTGTATTCCCACTGACCTGCTTTAGCCGGTCCTTTGGGTCAACACCCACATCCATGGCTGCTCTTGTCCTGTGGAGCAGTGAGTGGCACTTCACTGTAGCACACGGCAGCCCCAGGTAAGAGAACAGCTGCTACTCAGAAGCAGCAACGTCAGTGTCTATAAATGTGTGAAATAATGAAGCATGTGTGCAGTCACAATAGCCCATAGGCCTCTTCAATTTTTCTTTTTATTAATACAGGTTTCCCATTTGGAACCAATCATTAATTACAGTCTGTACCTGGAGACTGGCCCAAAGAGCAAATTATTTTGCGAGATAGGACCAGAGCAATAATATATCCTTGCCTTTGTTTGTTCCTATAAATTAATGGTCACAATGTTATCTGAAATAGAAAATTTACACAAAACGCCAGCATTCTTTTCCAGGCTGGGCTACTGGTTGCCACCAAAAGATATTTGGGTGACGTCTTTGGTCTGCAAAGCTCTTATAAACCTCTGTCCATCTTTGGAAAAGCCCCCTGACAATAGGGAATATGTCCAGTATTCTGACTCCCCCAAATATAAAAGGATGAGCTATTCCTGTCTAGTTTTAGCCAAGTGTTCATATTTTCAACTTGCTTTTTTTTCAACTGTACAAAGAAAGGAAAGTTGACGTTCTTTAGGTTTTCAATGGAAAGATAGTGTATGTACCCTACCTAATAAGAGATCATAATTTTAAGAAAAAATGGTGACCAAAAATATAAAAGAACTTGCATTATGGTAACACATGGAAGTAGAATCCTTAAAGATAATTCCCCGTTGGACTATTTCTTATACAGTACATCGATTTTGGCCCCTCTCACACAAATCCAGTCTTTTTGCAGGTTCCTAAGCTTTGTACCCTTTGGGGATTAAGCGTTTCCACTTTCATTAAAGAACACTTGGCATTAATACTGTGATGAGAAGCTTGGAATTGTGTATTTTAGCTAATCTTCCCAGACAGCTCCGTCAGAATTGGCCCCAGTTTTTAGGAATAAGTTCATTTTAAAGTAAGTTTTACTTGACTATTGGAACTATTTCAGTTTGCTACCAAATCTTGACTTTATTTTTACCATTAAACGACTTCAAACATTTGTGGAAAGCTTTTACCACATTCTCTGTTTTTAAGAGACAAGGTGGCCAAAACAGTAACATGTTAACAGTGAAGGTCTCCGAAAGGTGATCTTTAATTTTCTTCTCTTTGGGTAATAGTAAGAAATCTAACAAGAAGGAAAATGGAATGTTATTTTTAAAGTATCATTTAAAATATAGACAGAACCTTCTCTTGGCGCTCCCAGTCTTTCAGAGGACGGGGAGTGGAAATTTCTCTGGCATCACTTACATGTGTTCTCGATTGTTTATAAAAGGTTCAGAAGAGAAAACTCAGCAAAAAGAGGGAAGAGACAGGATAAAAAGGAATTGTTCATGGAGACATGCAAAAACTGGTTGACTTAGAAATGTCTGAAAAGCTTAAAAGTGATTTAAGCTAAATCTATGCAATTATTTGACCAACTTAGGTAAAAAAACCACACTGGAAAAAACAAAACAAAACACTGAACACATATACACGGAATCTAGATAAATGGTACTGATGAATCTATTTATCAAGGAAGAAATGGAGATGCAGATGAAGAGAAGAGACTTGTGGATGCAGCGAGGGAAGGACAGGGTAGGATGAGTTGAGAAAGTAGCATTGATGTATGTACGCTATCATGTGTGAAACAGATAACTCGTGGGAAGCCGCCGTATAACACAGGGAGCTCAGCTTGGTGCCCTGTGATGACCTAGAGAGGTGGGGAGGGGAGGGGGGAGAGGGGTTGTGGGGGGGTGTGTGTGTGTATTATAATTATGACTCTTTCTCATTGTTGTATAGCAGAAACCAGCATATTGTAAAGCAGTTACCGCCAACTTAAAAAAAGCACTGATACTCCTAAGCATTTTATCTGCATCAGTTTCTGCCTCATATAAATATAAAATTGGCTTAAAATGTTAAAAAAATCAGAAGCATTCTTGTGCTCTTTCTGTCTCTTGCTCAGAATGTGAGCACATCACAGATTAAAATAAAACCGAAGGCGATTGGAGTTTCAAAAGGCATTATCTGGGAAATCAAGGGAAGGCTGAGAGTGGGTGGTAGGTGAATAGATATTAAGAATAAAATCTCCTCGGCTGCTGGAGCGTCTGTGGAACGGTGCCCACCCTCTGCTAGGCTTTGGGAGGCAGGGGAAGCAGCGCTCTCATGTGGCTTTGTGACATTCAGTGACACGCGCCTCAGAGCTTGGAAGTGTGGCACAGAGAATGTCACAGTGTAAGGGCGGTCTGTCTCCGGGCAGTGTGACATGGCTATCTCAGGCACTACTTGGGGGCCGAGAGATTGTGCAGAACCAACCGCTGAGCAGTGTTGATCCGAGGAGATAGCATGGTGGAGATACGTGAGATTATTAAGCCTTTGGAACCCACACATGAAAGGAAAATCCAGGAGAGCCGGCTGTGTACAAGCAACGGAGGTGATGACCGTGTGTGAAGACCTGTGTTTTGTTAATGACTGGCAGTTGTTAATAAAGGGCGCTCCCTGGAACAACCAGAACTGGTACATACCTAAATGCAGTCAGCTAATATCCTTATTCAAAGGTTTTCAAGCTAAAAGGCAAATTGCTTCACTGCAGGCAAAAATTCTCCATTTAAGACTCATAATTAGAAGACGCTTTATCCACCTAATGATCAGGGGGATGCTGATGACTAGAAATGCCTGCATTAAAGACGCTAAGCACATTTGCCTTCAGTTCAGAGTGAAGGTGGAAATAGTAAGGACCCTCTGAAGATACGTATCTTCAGTTCTTTGCAGTGTTGGTGCTAACGGTTCTTCTGGAGTTCAGCCTTGGATAAGGTGAAAGTGAAAGGAAGTTTAGTCTCTAAGTCGTATGTGACTCTCTGCAACCCCGTGGACTGTAGCCCACCATGCTCCTCTGTCCATGAGATTCTCCAGTCAAGAATACTGGAGTGGCTGGCCATTCCCTTCTCCAGGGAACCTTCCTGACCCAGGCATTGAACCTGGGTCTCCTGCATTGCAGGCAGTTCTTTACTATCTGAGCCACCAGGTGGCTCAGAAAGGTGAGCGGAGAATCACCCAGATGTGAGCGTGGACCCTGCATCCTCTAGCACAGCGAACTCTGATTCCTGCAGCATAAGTCAGTCCTGTCCAAGCTGGCTCTCTCCCACAAAAGCAGATCCTATGCCCAACACCCTTCCCTGCATTAGAACCATGACAGAGACCTTGAAACAGATCAGAAGGGAACTGACAGAGAGAGATTACATCGGTGGAAGGAAAACCGACCAGGTTAACGTTTCCTCAAGTACATGGCTGACTCGAGAAGAAAAGAATAAAGTGAGATACAGACACAGAAGGACCACCAAACCTTGGTCTGTTCACAGTGAAGGATTAGGGGCTGCTCCAAGCTACCCACTCCCCTCTCTCAGCCTCCCTTCAATTATCTGCAGTTGAAGGGAAACTGGTGTTTGGGGTCTGAATTATCAAGCTGCTGACCTCACCGTCTCTAATTCAGTCTCTAAATACATCGACTTAGTCTGATTTTCTAAAATAACTTAAAATAGCAACTTTGTGCCTATATTAAGAGGTATCATTTTTTTTTATTGGAACAAAAATGATGAGCATATGCCCCCTGACACATGACAGGCACTTGCGGGCTTGGAGTGTGTCCCTGACCCCACCGTGATTATACTGACCTCAGACATGAGGCTGGAGGCAGGGAGGCCAGGAGCCCGGTGGGAGTCTGCCGTGCACTTGTCCAGCAGACGATAATAAAGTAGGGGACTGTGGGTTAATATTTTAGGACGTCCATCCGTTTTGTCAGGCACCGGAGCCTCAAGATCCATTTAAGAGGGAATTGATAGGACTCAGTGACCGACTAGATAGATGGAGGAGGAAAGAGCCAGAGGAGAGCTGATTTTTCAGGCTCAAGCAGCTGAGTGGATGGAGAGGCCATTTCCACGGTGAGGAACGCAGGGCTCGGGGTCATCCCTAAAAACATCCATCATTGTGCCGGGTGGGAAAGCCCTCGGGAGGTTATTGAGCTCTGTGGGACCGTGTGGTCGGCTTTTTAATTTTCTTGCTTCTTTCTTAGCTGACACACTGTCAGCTGTCACGTCTCGCTACTGTCAGGGTGCCCGCTTTTAAGCTTTTTCCTCCTTTATTTTCTAATTTGCTGTTTCTGGAAAACCCAGGAGGCAGAGTGGCTAGAAATGTTTGGAAAGCAGGAGTCTATAGGGGCAAAGTGATGGTCCATGGGCCAGTGTGTATCATAAAGTCCCCAGCTCTGTGACTTCTCTCTCAGCTGCTGCCAGGACTGCTCTCGTCTTAAATGGATTAGGTCTTCACAGATCTGGCATTCAGAAAGCTATGGACATATTTATTTCTATTTTTAATAGCAACTTTGAGAATAAAAGAGCTCCTTTGAGTCATCAGGTGATTATAAATTTTTAAGGTAGGGCTTTAAAATTTCTTGGCTGCCGGATAATAACTAATAGCTGGCATTTCTTGGGCACTTGGTATGGATTAGACCCTGTTCTGAGCACATTTCCTGTGATATCACTATGGATTGGTCAGTGTTATTATTATATTTTAAAGCTTTTATTTTGTTTCAGAATAGAGCCGATTAACAGTGCCATCATAGTTTCAGGTGGACAGCAAAGGGAATCAGCCACACGCATACATGTATCCGTTCTCCCCCAAACTCCCCTCTCATCCAGGCTGGGCAATATTGTTACTGTGTAGTATTATTAGTAATACTGGGAAGTATTATTAGTAGTAATACTGAGCAGTATTATTATTATTACCCACTTTATAGACAGGAAATCAGAAGCTCTGGGAAGTAACTTCCTAAGGACACAGTCCCTGCGCAGCAGAACCAGGATTCAGAGGCAAGCAGGATTCCACAAAGTGCTAACCCAAATGTGCTATAGTTACCTGGTCATGTAAGTGAGTGGGGCTTAGAACCAACTGGCAAATGGTCTCTGTGACTCCTTCGGGCATAAAGACTGAAGACGGTTAGTAATGCAACCCAGGCTTACCTCCCCTGTCCCTACCTCCCTCTGATTCACAACACACAAACATCGGCCACATCAGACATGTTCGCCATTCCCTGACTTGGCTACAGTGCAGAAAAGCAAAGCAAGGATGGAGCAGAGTTCACAAGTTAGGAGGCTAGGTGGCTGCTGGTCCAGTCATAGAACGCACCTGGCTAATCCACTGAGGCTCGCTGGCTTGTGGTGTTGTCGCTGTTTCTTTCTTCCCTGGTCCAAGGGTGTTCTCCCTGTGTGCTTCCATTGTCTTACGGGTTGAACGATGTCCCTGCAAATTGAAATGTCGAGTTCCTAACCCCCCAGTACTTCAGAATGTGACTGTATTTGGTGATAGGCCTTTAAAGATGTAAAGTAGGGACTTCCCTGGTGGTCTAATGGTTAAGACTTCACCTTCCAATGCAGGGTTTGCAGGTTCAATCCCTGGTCCGGGAACTAAGATCTCCACATGCCTTGGGGCCAAAAAATCAAAACATAAAACAGAAGCAATATTGTAACAAATTCAGTAAAGACTTTAAAATGGTCCATATAAAAAAAAAATCTTAAAAAAAAAAGACATAAACTAAAATGAGGTTAGTGCTAGATCCTAAAACAATCACTGTTTTCCTTATAAGAAAAGAAATTTAGGATACGATCACAGATAGAAGAACCCTGGAGTAGGCAATAGCAACCCACTCCAGTATTCTTGCCTGGGAAATCCCATGGACAGAGGAGCCTTGCAGGCTACAGTCCATGGAGTTGCAAGGAGCTGGATACAACTGAGCAGCTAAACAGCAACAGACCTAAGGTCAACAAGATTTCCTGTGATGTTTTCTTTTAGAGGTTTTCTTTGGTGTGTGTGTGTAGATTTCATATTTTATCAGTTTGTTTGTTTATGTGTTTTGACAACACTTCGCTGCACACAGGATCTTAGTCCCCCACCAGAGCTAAAGCCCTCGCCCCCTGCAGTGGAAGCAGAGTCTTAACCACTGGACCACCAGGAAAGTCCCTCTTCTGGAAGTGTTACAGTGTTGGTTTTAACGTGTTGAGAGAGAGGGATTCGATTTCACCTTTTTGTATATGGATATCCCCTTTTTCCAGCACCGTTTGTTGAAAAGTCACTGTTGGTTGCATTGCCTTTGTGCTGCTGTCAAAATTCAGCAGCACACCCGTTGTCTGTACGGATGTGAGTTCATTCGTGGGTTATCTAGGCTGTTCCACTGACCAACTTTTGTCTCTCTTTATACCAATATGATACTGTTCTCATTACTGTTGTTTACAGTGCTATTGCTATATTTGTTTATGTGTGTGTGACATTATGACATTTCATTCCTAAATGTTTCAGTATACAAATTTTAATACTAAGGGCTTTGTCATACCTAACTTGCAACAACAATGAAAATTAGTGCTAATCCACAACTATAATTTAATAGTTCAAATATCTTCAAATATCTCTAATGTCTCCCAAACATTTATAGTGTTTAAAGGCATTAATGAAAATATTTTCTCAATATCTGCAGCTTTTCTTGGATAATTCAGAATTATAAACTTTTTTTCCTGGATCTATTTTCACATTTTATCATATTGCTAGGAATTCATCCTTTCAAATTTGGAAAACTATTGTGCTAAAATTGATTATTCTCTTCTCCTAAATTACTTTAATCACTTCTGTCTCTGTGGTTATTTCTCCTTTCTCATCTTGCCTATATTGCTCACACTCTTTTAATCTCTCTTTCAGTCTCTTACATTATCAGGATCTTAAGGGGTTTATCTATTTCATTGTTGTTGTTTTTCAGTGGGGAAGTCATGTCTGACTCATTGTGAGCCCATGAACTGTAACTCTACAGGCTCCTCTGTCCTCCCAGCATCAAGGTCTTTTCCAATGAGTCTGCTCTGTTCATTAGGTGGCCAGAATATTGGAGCTTCAACTTCAGAATCAGTCCTTCCAATGGGTATTCAAGGTTGATTTCCTTTAGGATTGACTGGTGTGATCTCCTTGCATCCAAGGGACTCCCAAGAGTATTCCCCAACACCGTAGTTCAAAAGCATCAGCTCTTTGGTGTTCAGCCTTCTTTATGATCCAACTTTCGTAAATGGCTACTGGAAAAACCATAGCTTTGACTAAATGAAACTTGGTTGGGAAAATAATGTCTTTGCTTTTAAATATGCTATCTAGATTTGTCATAGCATTCCTTCCAAGGAGCAAGCGTATTTTAATTTCATGGTGGCAGTCACCATCCACAGTGATTTTGGAGCCCAAGAGATAAAATCTGTCACTGCTTCCACTTTTTCCCCTTCTATTTGCCATGAAGTGATGGAACCAGATGCCATGATCTTAGTTTTTTGAATGTTGTTTCAAACCAAGTTTTTCACTATTCTCTTTCTCCCACACCAAGAGCCTCTTTTAGTTCCTCTTCACTTTCTGCCATTAGAGGGGTGTCATCTGCATATCTGAGGTTGTTGATATTTTTCCTGGGAGTCTTGATGCCAGCTTGTGATTCATCCAGCCTGGCATTTTGCATGATGTACTCTGAATAGAAGTTACATAAGCAGGGTGACAATATACAGCCTTGACATACTCCTTTCCCAATTTTGAACCAATCTGTCATTCCATGTCCAGTGCTAACTGTTGCTTCTTGACCCCCATACAGGTTTCACAGGAGACAGGTAAGGTGATCTGGTATTCCCATCTCTTTAAGAATTTGTTTGTTGTTCAGTTCAGTTGCTTAGTCATGTTCGACTCTTTGCGACCCCATGGACTGCAGCACAGCAGGCCTTCCTATCCATCACCTACTCCCAGAGTTTACACAAACTCATGTCCACTGAGTTGGTGATACCATCCAACCATCTCATCCTCTGTTGTCCGCTTCTCCTCCTGCCTTCAATTTTTCCCAGCATCAGGGTCTTTTCAAACAAGTCAGTTCTTTGCAGCATGAGTATTGGTGACCAAAGTATTGGAGTTTCAGCTTCAGCATCAGTCCTGATGCTGATTCAGGACTGATTTCCTTCAGGATGGACTAGTTGGATCTCCTTGCTATGCAAGGGATTCTCAAGAGTCTTCTCCAACACCACAGTTCAAAAGCATCAATTCTTCAGCACTCAGATTTCTTTATAATCCAACTCTCATATCCATACGTGACTACTGGAAAAACCATAGCTTTGACTAGATGGACCTTTGTTGGCAAAGTAATGTCTCTGCTTTTTAATATGCTGTCTAGGTTGGTCATAACTTTTCTTCCAAGGAGTAAGCGTCTTTTAATTTCATGGCTGCAGTGACCATCTGCAGTGATTTTGGAGCCCCCCAAGATAAAGTCTGTCACTGTTTCCCCATCTATTTGCCATGAAGTGATGGGACTGGATGCCATGATCTTCGTTTTCTGAATGTTGAGCTTTAAGCCAACTTTTTCACTCTCCTCTTTCACTTTCATCAAGAAGCTCTTTAGTTCTCTGTCACTTTCTGCCATAAAGGTGGTGTCATCTACATATCTGAAGTTATTGATATTTCTCCTGGCAATCTTGATTCCAGCTTGTGCTTCTTCCAGCCCAGCGTTTCTCATGATGTACTCTGCATAGAAGTTAAATAAGCAGGGTGACAATATACAGCTTTGGTATACTCCTTTCCCAGTTTGGAACCAGTCCGTTGTTCCATGTCCAGTTCTAACTATTGCTTCTTGATCTGCATACACATTTCTCAGGAGACAGGTCAGATGTGATATTGTATTCCCATCTCTTTAAGAATTTTCCACAGTTTGTTGTGATCCACACAGTCAAAGGCATTGGCATAGTCAATGATGCAGAAGTAGATGTTTTTCTGGAATTCTCTTGCTTTTTCTATGATCCAGCGGATGTTGGCAATTTGATCTCTGGTTCCTATGCCTTTTCTAAATCCAGCTTGAACATCTGGAAGTTCACAGTTCATGTACTGTTGAAGCTTTGCTTGGGAATTTTGAGCATCACTTTGCTAGCATGTGAGAGGAGTGCAATTGTGTGGTAGTTTGAGTATTCTTTGGCATTGCCTTTCTTTGGGATTGGAATGAAAACTGACCTTTTCCAGTCCTGTGGCCACTGCTGAGTTTTCCAAATTTGCTGGCATATTGTTTGTTACTATCCACAGTCAAAGGCTTTAGCATAGTCAATGAAGCAGAAGTAGATGTTTTTTCTGGAATCCCCTTGCCTTCCTCATGATCCAGTGGACATTGGCAGTTTGATATCTGGTTCCTCTGCCTTTTCTAAACTCAGCTTGTACATTTAAAAGTTCTCAGTTCACATACTGTGGCAGTCTAGCTTGAAGGATTTTGAGCATTACCTTGAAAGCATGTGAAATGAGCACAGGTGTAAGGTAGCTGGAACATTCTTTGGCATTGCCCTTCTTTGGGATTGGGATGAAAACCGACCTTTTCCAGTCCTGTGACCACTGCTGAGTTTTCCAAATTTGCTGACATAATGAGTGCAATACTTTAACAGCATCATCTTTTAGGATGTGAAATAGCTTAGCTGGAATTTCTAAGCTTTGTTTAGAATAGCTTTGTTTGTAGTAATGCTTCCTAAGGCCCACTTGACTTCACACTCCAGGATGTCTGGCTCTAGGTGAGTGATCACACCATCATGGTTATCCAGGTCATAGGGCCTTTTTTGTACAGTTTTTTTGTGTATTCTTGCCCCCCTTCTTAATCTCTTCTGCTTCTGTTGGGTCCTTATGCGTTCTGTCCTTTATCATGCCCATCCTTGCATGAAATGTTTCCTTAATATCTCCAGTTTTCTTGAAGAGATCTCTAGTCTTTCCCATTCTATTGTTTCTGTCTATTTCTTTGCATTGTTCATTGAAGAAGGCCTTCTTATCTCTTCTCACTATTCTCTGGAACTCTGTATTCAATTGAATATATCTTTCCCTTTCTCCCTTGCCTATCACCTCTTTTCCTTGGCTCTTTGTAAAGCCTCCTAAAATGAGCACTTTGCCTTCTTACATTTATTTTCCTGGGGATGGTTCTGGTCCCCGCCAGTAACATCTACAGTGTTACGGATCTCCGTCGATATTTCTTCAGGCACTGCGTCTATCAGATCTAACCCCTTGAATCTATTCATCACCCAGAAGTAACATTTGGATTTATATATCCTCTGATATCTTCTTATGTTACCTTTTTACTTGGGAGTTTATCTCTATTTTATCCTTCTTGCTAGTTTCTTTGGATTTCGTTTGTTGTTCTCTTTAGGAAATTATAACAGTGAAATCTTAGACCCTATTGGTCTTCTTCTTTAACCGAAAGTGTATTCAAGATCAAGAACTCTGAGTATGAGTCTCCCTCTATCTTACAGATGTTGTTTGCAATACACTGCTCTCTGTTGCTTTCTGCATAGCTGCTAGTTTCTCTTCTGGATTTCAGTTTTAATCCACAGATTATCACCAGCTGCTTTTTAGTTTCTACATGGATGAGCTTTCTGGTTGTTTTATCTAACATCTTTTTTCAAATTTTTTATTGAAATATACTTGGTTCAGAATGTTTTGTTAGTTTCAGATGTAAAGTGACTCAGTTACACACATATATAAATATATATATATATATCTTTTTTTTTCTTTGAACTCTACCATATACTCAATGTGTTGTTATTACAAGACATTGAGTAGACTTCCCTGTGGTATACAGTAGGTCCTTGTTTGTTATTTGTGGTATGTGTGCGTGTGTGTGTGTGTATATATACACACACACACAAATTCTCTAATAATTAGCCATATGGGGCATCTTTTCATGTGCTTTCAAGAAAAAAGAGAGAGAAGAAAACAGTGTTTGTTACTTGAGGTGACATCTTGAGATTAACTTCTTGAAGGTCCACCCTGTTTTGAATTGTTTTTCTTTTTTTTTCTGCTTTCCCACTCCAGGACACTGCTTGAGGGCAAGTGTCCTTTACAGTTCTGCAGGCCTTGTGAATTTCAAGATCCCTAAATACCGGTGACAACAGAGGATGAGATGGCCTAATGGCATCACTGACTCTATGGACGTGAGTCTGAGTGAACTCCAGGAGTTGGTGATGGACAGGGAGGCCTGGCGTGCTGCGATTCATGGGGTCGCAAAGAGTCGGACCCGACTGAGCTACTGAACTGAGCTGTACTGAAGCGCCGGTTTTCAAGTTGTTGTTATAAGAAATGTCCACAAGGTGGCAGCTCTTCTTCATGTTTCACTCAGGTTCCTGGGGCATCAGTTCAGTTCAGTTCAGTCAAGTCCGACTTTGCAACCCCGTGGACTGCAGCACACCAGGCTTCCTTGTCCATCACCAACTCCTGGAGCTTACTCAAACTCATGTCCATCGAGTAAGTGATGCCATCCAACCATCTCATCTTCTGTCGTCCCCTTATCTTCCTGCCTTCAATCTTTCCCAGCATCAGAGTCTTTTCTAGAGGGACATATATATATATATATATATATATATATATATACACATACACACACACATATATGCCTGTGTATATGTTAATCTCATCCTAATTTATCCCTTTAGCCCAGCCAGTTTTCCCCTTTGATAACTAGAAGTTTGTTTTCTACATCTGTTAGTCTGTTTCCATTTTGTAAATCAGTTTGTGTTGATTTTTAGATCTTAAGCATAAGGGATATCATGAGCTCTCTGTCCTTCTCTGACTTCCTTCACTTAGTATGATCACCTCCTGGCACATGCAGCTGCAGGAAAAAGCATTCTTTCATTTGTTTTTATGGCTGACGTACAGTCCACCGTACCTGTGTGCGTGTTCAGTCGTTTTAGTCGTGTCTGACTCTGCGACCCCATGGACTGTAGTCTGCCAGGCTCCTCTGTCCATGGAATTCTCCAGGCGAGAATACTGGAGTGGGTTGCCATGCCTTTCTCCAGGGGATCTTCCTAACCCAGGGATTGAACCCGTGTCTCCTGTGTCTCCTGCGCTGCAGGCAGATTCTTTACTGCTGAGCCACCGGGAAAGCCCTTTATTGTATGTATCTATGTGTGTGTGTGTGTATGTATGTGTGTGTGTATATATAATATATATGTATATGCCACATCTTCTTTTTCCATACAGCTGATAATGGGCATTGTGCTTGCTTCAGTGTCTCAGTCAATGTAAACAGTGCTACAGGGAGCACTGAGGAGCCTGTGTCATTTCGAATGATGATTTCTCTCCGGGTGGAAGCTCTGGAGTGAGAATGCCGATCCTGTGTTAGCTTCTGGTTTTTTAAAAACCTCCATGCTGTTCTGCATTGTGACTGCTACTACTACTAAGTCGCTTCAGTCGTGTCCGACTCTGTGCGACCCCACAGACGGCAGCCCACCAGGCTCCCCCGTCCCTGGGATTCTCCAGGCAAGAACACTGGAGTGGGTTGCCATTTCCTTCTCCAAGGCATGAAAGTGAAAAGTGAAAGGGAAGTCGCTCAGTCGTGTCTGACTCTTAGCGACCCCATGGATTGCAGCCTAACAGGCTCCTCTGTCCATGGGATTTTCCAGGCAAGAGTACTGGAGTGGGGTGCCATTGCCTTCTCCAACTTACATTTTCAGTAACAGCATAGGAGGGTTCCCTTGTGCCCACACCCTCTCCCCCGTTGTTTGTAGTCTTTTTGAGGATGGCCATTCAGATTGGTGCAAGGTGATTCTTCGTTGTAGTTTTGATTTGCAGTTCTCTAATAATTAGCGATGTGGAGCATCTTTTCACGTGCTTTCAAGAAAAAAGAAGAAAACAGTGTTTGTTACTTGTGGTGACGTCTTGAGGTTGATTTCTTGAAGGTCCACCCTGTTTTGAATTGTTTTCCTTTTTTTTTCTGCTTACCCACCCCAGGTCACTGCTTGAGGGCAAGCATCCTTTACAGTTTGGCAGGCCTTGTGAATTTCAAGGGCTCCTACGCACCGGTTTTCAAGCTGTTGTTATAATAAATGTCCACAAGGCGGCAGCACTTCTTCATGTTTCACTCAGGTTCCTGGGGCAGCGGGTGCTCTGGCGAAAGTCCTGTTCCTGGGTTGTAGATTAGAATGGACTGAGCCATGGCTCGAGTCTCATGACTTCTTCCCCCCTTATCCTGCACCCCCAGAGAAATCCCAAGCCCTCCCCAAACTGCATTCCTGAGTGCTGTGGTGCTCAGGTGGGGCGACTCCCAGGAAGCTGGCTGCTGGTGGGAACCCCCACCGGGAAGTTTAGAGACCAGGTGCCTTGTCAGAGCTCTTTCAGCCCAGAGGGTCCACCGTTGTGGGGGTGCACTAGGCTTGGTTGAGCTCTAAGGGGGGCCCACCTGGATCTGGGGTCCCGTGCACCGGGGGCCAGGAGTTCTAAGTTCATGGGGGCTCCTTTACTGGCACATCCTCCCCAGCTCCCTCAGCTCCTTCCCAGTCCAGCCGTGAGCACCAAGAATGCTCAGGCCCCAGGGATATAACAGCACCACAGGTCACCCAGGCATGAGGGGGCAATTCCATTGCCATTTCTTTTCTTTTCCTTTCTTTTTAAAATTAATTTTTATTGTATACTGGAATATAGTTGATTTACAGAGTTGTGTTTGTTTGGGTATACAGCCACCTGTTTCAGTTATACATTTCCATATGTCTGTTTTTCTTCAGACTCTTCCCATATACATGATTACAGACTGCTGAGTAGAGTTCCCTGTGGTATACAGTAGGTCCTTGCTGCTTATCATTACATCTATATTACCGTGGAATGTTAATCCCAACCTCATAATCGATCCCTCTCTCTGCCACACCTTTCTCCTTTAATAAGAAGTTTGTTTTCTGTGTCTATGAGTTAGTTATAACCAGTTTTATTTAGTGAGAATAGAACAGCTGTGAAATCTGTATGCTTTTGAATGTTTAAGATTTTAATTGTGGTTATATACCATTTATTTATAAGTTTTAATAGGTATTCTTGTACCTTTGAAAATAAGATACATTCTTTATTCAGTGGATGTAAGACTCTATAAGCACCAGTTATATCAAACTTATTGATTGTATATTTAATTCCTCTATGTTTTTGCTTTTATTTTTTTCTTTTCCTTGCTGGGTGTGCTTTCTAAAGGAAACATTAAGAAGCCTCTGATTGTAATGGTGATCTTGTCAAATAGTTCATGAATTTGTCATCATTTTTGCTTTGTGTTTTTAGCTTTTATGATTTGGTGCTTAAGTGCTCTCTCTGTCATACTGCTTTAACAACTATCAGCTCTGTGTTTACAAAACAGCCCCTTATACCCTGTTGAGTGATTTGACCCTCTCCTGTTTACCTTCTCCCATCATGAGAGCTCTCTCCAGTCATCTGTGATTGGTTTTGACTTTTAATTGTCTCCTTGGGAGGGGTATTTGGGTCTGATAGTTCCTGGCAATTTGGTTCCTTTCAAATATCTTTCTGACGCTTAGTAGATCTTGCCTGGACTTTTTGTTTGTGGTTCTTCTCTCCTGGATGCTACTGCGCTGTGGCAGAGCGGCAGGTGCAGTTTCAGACCATTCTTCCGAGTGTCTCTGTGTGCATGTTGCTGGGGGAGGGCTGCAGCTTGAGGGTGTGGGGGGACAGTATCAGTCAGGGCTGTCACCTTGCCCAGTGCCAGGAGTTGCCTCCCTGTCACCCTTCATCACAGGAGTCACAGATGACTGTCAGACTCTTTCCAGCATCTGCCAGTATCTTGTCATCATCCTTGGTCTTCCTAAGTCTGGGCCCCAGGTGCTTGCCCAGCCCATGGGGGAAAGTGCTTCTAGTAATTTCATCCACCGCACACAGCTGATGGCCTCACCCATCCTTGGGCTTCTGCAGGAGGACCCCATGAGCTGCAGGTGAGAGGAGGTGAGCGTGGAGACAGAGCACTGATTTCTTGGTGCCTCGTTCCAAAAATCCTTCTCATCCTCTCTGAGGGTAGAGTTTTGTTTATTTTTTATTGATTTTTAAACCTGAAAGTATAGTTGATTTTCACTGTTGTGTTAGTTTTAGGTGTACCGCAAAGTAATTCAATCACATATGTATCTATTCTTTTTGCAGATTCTTTTTGATATTAGGTTATTACAAGGTTTTGAATATAGTTCCCTTGCTCCACAGTAGGACCTTCCTGTTTTGAGTACAGAATTCTTGGAGTCAAGCTTGCTTAAGAGCCGGACATTAGACGTGTGAACTCTTCAAGTTTAGACATGCCTGCGGTGACAAGAAAGCTGCAGCTCAGCAACTGTAGCCCTTTAAACAGATTGTGTGCATGCTGCATGTTAAGTTGCTCAGTTGTGTCTGACTCTTTTGAACCCCATGGACTGTAACTCGCCAGGCTCCCCTGTCCATGCCTCTGAAAAGGGAAAAGATAAGACAACAGTACATGGAGTGATGGTCTCGAGCACTCATGACCTCCTTGGAGAAAATATTTTTTGAGAGACCATCTATCTGATTAGAAAGCAGCATCCGTGACATAAACCTGTGTTGCTCTTTCTGTGGGCTTGTACTAGAAGGCCTGTGCTCACTGAGAAGAAAAAAAAAAAAGACTGTTCCTATAAACTTGTGACAAAAAAAGCCATAAAAGCCACTACAGATGGTCTGAAATGTTTATTCTAATATTTCCCTGATCAGGAGGAGGACACAGGAAGCTTTGCAAGGTTCGAGAAATTGTTGACAATGCGGAGAATCCATTTTTTTCTGCCTTGTGTAAAGCTAAAGATTAATTGGAAGGAAGCACATTGGTCTAGTCGTGCTAGAATGGATGTTTTTAATGTTTTATTGTGCTAAAATATGTATAGCATACAATTTGACATTGTAATCATTTCTACCTGTATTGTTCAGTGGTATGAATTACATTCACAGTGTGGGATAACCTTTACTTTCTATTTCCAAATTGTTTTCATTCTCCCCAAAGAGAAAGTTTGTAACCATTAAACACTGACTCCCCACTCCCCCTGTCTCTGGTGACCTCTTTTCTACTTTCTGTCTTCCTGAATCTACCTATGGGGCTAAGTACCTTTATGAACCAGAAAGCAGTAGAAACTAGTCTTAGGTGAAAGGACTTAATTTTGTAGACAAGTGAAGCCATACAATGTTTCGGAGCAAGAAATACGATCTGATCTATATGTAGCTTCCGGAGCTTCATCTGGCAGAAGTTTGTGGGATGAATCGGGGTCTGGAGACCAGTTGAGAGGCTGTTATAAAGCTGGGGTAAGGAGCATTAGGAGCTGCTACTGAAATGGAAAAGAAGATTTAGGAGACGTTTTGGGGAATATTTGGGAGGAAGCCGCTACATGACCTGGCAAAATTACCTTGGGGAGAAAGGGGGGATGGAGGGGAACAGATGTTTTGAGTCTAAGTAACTTGTGTGATTGCTTTGTAAGCTATACTTAAATTCAGCTTCTGTGAAAAAGTCACAAAAACAGTTATGTAAATTATCAACGCAGAATATAAGAAAAAGGTCAGTATGAGGTGTGATGTTCTTTTAGGATAAAGCCAAACTAAAGAACAAAGAATTCTATCTTCTCTTAAACTTCACGGTTCATATAATGCGGCCCTTCATGGGAAGGGGAAGAGGTAAGGATGGGTGATCAGTCACTCTAGAGTGATGGAAGGTGACAGCCCAGGGCATGAGAGGGAATTAATTCTGTACAGAAGATCAGTCCTCCTGGAGGAGTATGCTGTGGTCAGTGCTGGACAATAGTAGGGGTGAGATCATAGCTAGGGGCCTGGAGTCTCGAGTTCAAATCCCACTCTGTCACATCCTGGCTGTGTGGCCTTGGTCAAGCTACTTAACCTCTATGAGCCTCTGACATAGGGAGTCATAAGAGTATCTATTTCATTGGGTTGTTGTATAGATGAAATGACTTAGCATTTCTTGGGTGCTTTTAGAAGTACTGAGCTCATGTAAATGCTTTGTAAGAATTTGCTGCCATTACTATTATTGTTATTAGGCTAATTTAAAATATAAACCAAGATAAATGTTTCCCTGTAAGCTTGAACAATATAGTTTACCAAGAAAATCAGAAATGAAGAAATTACAGAGTTTCAGAAGCAGCCATATGGCTCAAATATCTGTTTTCTGTGGTTTGAGTTAACCAAGAATACTGACTTCCATGTCAATGCTAATTATTCATTTTTTGGTTAAAAGTTATTTTTTCAGCACATAATCAGCATCATTGTAACTCACTTTTGAAGATTTGTTGACTTGGACTTTTTGTAATAAGATATTTAGATTGTCTCCGTGGCTGGGTCTCCCTTTTCTTTTCCCCTCCTGACATGGGATATTGAGTTGAGCGCATAGTAAGGGTTTAACCGTCATGTGGTTGACTAAATGAAGGAAATAATAAGTTACGTTTATGCTTTCCAGTCATCCACATCTGTAATTGGGAATGCGAATTTAAATAGATCTTTTGCTTCACTTGTAACTGAAATCAGGGACTGTGTTTTGAAGGTCATATTTAGCTTTCAGGGGCTTGTGGTAAAGAACCGACCTGCCAGGGCAGGAGACATAAGGGATGCGGGTTCTGTCCCGGCGTGTGGAAGATCCTCCGGAGAAGGAAATGGCAACCGGCTCCAGTATTCCTGCCTGGAGAATTCCATGGACAGAGCAGCCTGGCGGGCTATAGCCCATCAGGTAGCAAGGAGTCTAACTAAGCACAGCACAGCACAGCACAGCACAGCACAGCACAGCACATTCAGCTTCTAAATAGTGGGTTTTCCTATGATTTTCGTTCCTGGAAAATTCAGAAGACTCCCAGATTTGCTGTGTTTAACTTCAAGTACCTCCACATCTCCTTTGCCCAGCTGCATGCCACCTTCCCCACCCAGCCGAGAATTCCTAATCGCCAGGTGGACTTGGGGCCCCCGGGAACCGAGCTCCTGCGCTTCCTGGACTTTGCGAGACCCGGCGGGCACTGCTGCCCTCTGCTGGTGACCGCGCAAAACACCGCTCTCCATTCGCATCATCTGGGCTTCTCAGAGGACGATCTCTGAAAACTCCCTTACTCCGACCCTGAACCCTGTACAAAAAAGAAAAGTTCAAAATCAAAGCAATACTAAGTGGTATAGATGAACAATGCACGTCCATCACAGTTCTGATATTTCCTGCCATTATACCACAGTTCTTGTTTAAATAAGACTTTGCTGGTGACTCAGATGGTCAAGAATCTGCCTACAGTGCAGGAGACCCAGGTTCTGTCCCTGAATCAGGAAGAGCCCCTGGATAACGGAATGGCAACTGACTTCAATATTCTTGCCTGGAGAATCCCATGGACAGAGGAGCCTTGGGCCTGGTGGGCTACAGTCCATGGGTTCACAAAGAGTCGGACACGACTGAGCGACTAATACACACTTATTTAAATGTTGACTACTTCGTTCCAAAAGTTCGCTTTCTCCCACCTCTGCTTTGCTGAATGGGCTGGTTGTGGATACAGCGCCATTTCGATGTGTCCAGTGTGGTGTTTTCCAAGTTTTCACAAGTAGAAATTGGAATTTAGATGCCATAAGTTCTAGACTGGTCGCACGACGTTCAGCAGTGCTCTGTGGTTTGTCTTAGATTCCTGATAACAAAAGTCAGAGACTCACCCTTTTCTTCTCTTTTCATGTTTCACACCCTAGTGGTTACCTGTAAATTCATACCTCTTTCTAACAGCTTTCCTCTTAGTCCCGTTGACCGTTTTTGTTGTTAAATGATAACATTTGATTTCTGGAGATCACTCCACATCGACTCATAAGGATTTTTTTATTCTTGTTTAGCTCAGCCTGCTGCTTCAACATGTATAACGTGCTGTTGTTATTTTGACCACTTTCCTGTATTAGGGCATTTAAACCGTTTGCAGTATTGTACAATTGTGCTGCCATGAATAAGCTTGTGTGTTTGTGTATGAGTGGAGGTGTATCTTCAGGGTAGTTTTTCATAAGTGGCATTCCTGGGTCAGAGGGTGAGTGTAGTTTTGTTCAGTTTCACCAGACTGTCCTCCCCCCGGGGCAGAGGCTCCCTCTGAGACTGTTAGTGACTAGGATTTATTGTAAGGATACCTGGGGGCGGGGGAGGGAAGGAGGAAGGTAGGTAGGTAGGTCAGTAAGAATGGACAAACGGGCACTTTAACCATGTGGCTCTATCTCATGAGGACTTGGGAAAATAGTCTGGTTGGCAAGGTGGAGGCATATACTGGATGGACCTCTTGAGATGATTAGAAATGGTAGCACAACTCAGCTTGTAGAGACAGGGTTGCTACTGGTTCTGGACCTAAGCAGCAGTCCTCCCTGGTGGCTCAGATGGAAAAGAATCTGCCTGCAATGCAGGATTCCTGGGTCAGGAATATCCCGTGGAGGAGGGCGTGGCTACCCACTCCAGTATTCTTGCCTGGAGAATTCTATGGTCAGAGGAGCCTGGCGGGCTACAGGCCAAAAGATCACAGAGAGCTGGACACGACTGAAGCGACTCAGCATTGGACCTAGGGCTGACCTTGGCCCTTTAACAGCCTGGTTGATGACTGTTCACTCCCGTGCGCCTGCCCTCGCTTGTGACACCACTCTTGCCTGTCTCTCTGCTCTTCTTACACCGCCATCTGAGTCCTCGGCTCTGTAGGACATACAACCCTTCGTCCTGCTCCTTCTGGCCATGGTTTCAGCTCGCACTTAACTTTCTGACTGATTGTGGCCACTCTGCCTGCATGCCTATTTCATGCTGTGGTTTCTGGGTGCCCTGTATCTTCCCTTCGGGACAGAACTGGTCACACCAGGGCATCTCCTAGGCCATCTACAGTTCACACGGGATGTCATGTGTCCCCCTAGGGCAGTCTCTCCAGAGGGGCTATGGGTGGAAAGAGACATATGACAGGAAACAGGATTGATATGGATATAATTGAACAATTCACCAGAAATGGGAGTGTGGCTGCTCTGAAGACTTTACCTATTATGTTCTCAACAACTACACAGGCCAGTTGTAAATCTCTGCTTTTTCCTATCAACATTCTTATTTTTAAGCTGGGAAGAGGAAATTAAAAAGTTATCACATGGTCCGTCACTCCTTATGTTGTATATAAAGGAAGGTGATTACTAATGAAAGTAAGAAAGTTGGTACAAGGTAACTTCCTTAAAGGATGGTCCTAAACCAAGCCCCTCATGTTGATCTTACCCTAAACGTCAGTTCAAAAAAAGCCTTTCTTTACCATCTCTCCCCTGTTGGCTCAGATGGTGAAGAACCTGCCTGCAGTGTGGGAAACCCAAGTTCGATCCCTGGGTCAGAAAGATCCCCTGGAGAAGGGAATGGCAACTGACTCTGGTTTTCTTGCCTGGAGAATTCTGTGGACAGAGGAACCTGGCGGGCTACGGTCCATGGGGTTGCAAGCAGCCAGGCATGACTGGGTGGCTAACACTTTCACTTGGCCATCTATCCCATGAATGTGTTTATCGCACTATTCTGACCACTGTCTGAATAATTTACTTAGTGGTTTGTTGTTGATTTGCCCCTCCCGTTCCGTCCCCACCAGAACAGAAGCTCCATAAACAGCATGTACTGGTCTGCCCTGCTCGCATGGCACCCAAATCACTGCTCAGCACATAGTAGGAGCTTATAAATTTTTGTTCAAGAAATCAATATACTAATGGGGAGGCTGTGTGAAAGTGTCATGCGGTGTGATGCATTTGACACTTCCCGCTGTGTGCAAGTGGCTTCTAGTCATCAAAAATTAAACGGATATTGGTTACATCAGTTACTCAAAACCTCAAAACCAGCTCCAGGAATAAGAGCATTTTGTAAGCTCTCTTCTTCCTCCAAAATGCTCTTGTGCAGAGGTGCCATTTAGCGAGGGAAAAACACGCATGCTACATGGTTTGACCTTTATGCTGCAGTAACACTGGTATGTAGTGTGTTCTGAGCTGATGCCCTTAGTAAACTCAGCATCCTCTGAGCTGCCCACCAGCAGGGACCCTAGCAGCAGCCGAGGGAACTGCGCCTGTATAAACCCATCTCAGTCTTACCCAGGGAACCCGTAATCAAGCCTCATCTCACATCATGTCTTTGAAAATTCAGTGAAAAAGCTCAGAGTGCATGTAATTAAAAGTGAGCATCGCCACAGCCAAGCAGATAAAGCTAATTATACACTAAGAGGACCCTTCTTTAATGCGGCGGGCATGGCCGTAGTCATCCCATCAACAGCCCTCGGGGCCCGGTGTACAGGGAGCTGACCGCGTTCTGCTCAGAAAGAAAGACTCCAGTCCCCTGAAACAGGACACCCTTCTCAGAGCCAAATGCTCTCACATAAAGGGAAAGCACAAATGCGGAGGAGGAGGAGGGCCCGCTCGGTCGGATGTCTAACTGAAACCAGGCTCTTGGAAAAGAGCTCATTGTGACCGTTGTCATAAATGAAGAACGTGTGATTTTAAAATAAACCCTAGAAGCAGAACTTAAAAGAGGACGACACACATGCCCAGACCCCTCCATAGGCCAGTGTCAAGTCAACATTTTAATTTCTACAGGGCAGAAGCCTAAAAGAGGAGTCGTGTTTAGTTTTCCCTCCATGAGACAACAAAGACCCCAGACTTGACGCTTCTCTAGAAGCTTCTGTGTAGAACTAGTTAATCCAGTCAAATTGAGTTAATGGCTACAGAGAGGTTGATGGAATGGGCAATTTCCTGTTCAATAATGAGCTGTCAATACGGAGCAAAGAGCTACTTTGATCAAATCAATCTTAGCAACAGTTCAGGGTTCCATTGATTTCTCTGCAATCAGTGGGGACAGTGTTAAAAAGTAAAGGAAAATACAGAGCTTACTGGAAATATGTCTCCTCTGAGAGCCAGGCAACAGGACCTGGGCCAGGGCATCCAGGAGCATTGGCATCTGGCTGGTGACAAGTCGCAGGATCCCCGATGATTTAGGTCTCTGGACAATTGTAGTCCAAGTTGAGTTATGAATCCATAGTAGAATTGGAAGGCGGAAAATGCCAGGCACGTATAACTGAAAGGGCTTTCCAGGTGGCACTAGTGGTAAAGAACCTGCCTACCAGTGCAGGAGACATAAAGGACCTGGGTTCGATCCCTGGGTTGGGAAGATTTCCTGGAGGAGGGCATGGCAGCCCACTCCAGTGTTCTTGCCTGGAGTATCCCATGGACAGAGGAGCCAGGTGGGCTACAATCCAGAGTCACGAAAAGTTGGACATGACTGAAGCACCACAGCAGGCATGCACACGTATAATTGCAGCTGCCTTCTCTACATTAATGACTATGAATACAGGTTTTGCCTGGAAAATCCCATAGATGGAGGAGCCTGGTGGGCTGTAGTCCATGGGGTCGCTAGAGTCGGACACGACTGAGCGACTTCACTTTCACTTTTCACTTTCATGCATTGGAGAAGGAAGTGGCAACCCATTCCAGTGTTCTTGCTTGGAGAATCCCAGGGATGGGGGAGCCTGGTGGGCTGCCGTCTATGGGGTTGCACAGAGTCGGACATGACTGAAGTGACTTAGCAGCAGTAGCAGCAGCATACAGGTTTTCTCTTAAATCTATAATGAGATTTTGATCATATATTCAATTCTTATCACAAATCTCAGTCTCTGATGATCATTTTTGGGAGGTTGAGGGCATTCTTTGGTTCCTTGCTGATTTGAATTTGTCTCCCCCCGCCCCACCGCCCCTTCTTTGAATTGAAATACTTCATATCTTACCTCCAAGTTTCAAAACACTGGCTAATACTTATATTGGATTTGTTTAGAGCTAGGCTTCACCTGAAATCATAAATCAGGTGACAGAAGTGAAGATTTTCACATAATTTCCTGAGAAATTTATCTTCACGTAAAAAATGTGAAAAGTGAGGTGAGATAAATAAATGACAGCTAAAAGCATCCCAAGTATAAAAGTCAGCATTTCTCTTGTGTTCCTTGTAACCAGTCTACTATTTTCATTCCAGAGTGTTCATGACCATCAGAGCTCACCCTCTTGTCTGTGGGGTTAAAGTAATTCCTCAAATGGAAAATCTCTGCCAAGTTCGTGTCTGTTGCTTCGGTGATGCCAACCAGCCATCTCATCCTCTGACGCCCTCTTCTCCTCCTGCCCTCAGTCTTACCCAGCATCAGGGACTTTTCCAATGAGTCAGCTGTTCGCATCAGGTGACCAAAAGACTAGAATTTCAGCCTCAGCATCAGTCCTTCCAGGGAGTATTCAGGGTTGATTTCCCTTATGATTGACTGGTTGAATCTCCTTTCTGTCCAGGGTCTCTCAGGAGTCTTCTTCGGTGCCACAGTGCTAAGGTATCCATTGTTTGGTGCTCTGCCTTCTTTATGGTCCAGCTCTCACAACCGTATGTGACCACTGGAAAGACCATAGCCCGGCCTATACGGACCTTTGTCGGCAGAGTAACGTCTCTGCTTTTCAGCACGCTGTCTAGGTTTGTCATAGCTTTCCTGCCGAGAAGCAGTTGTCTTCTGATTTCATGGCTGCAGTCACCATCCTCAGTGATTTTAGAGCCCGAGAAGAAGAAATCTGTCGCTACTTCCACCTTTCCCCCTTCTATTTGCCATGAAGTAGTGGTAACCCCACTACTCCATGGGGTACCCCATGGTTAGGGAGCCATGATCTTACATTTTTTTTTTTGTAACATTTTGTTTTAAGCCAGCTCTTTCACTCTCCCGTTTTCCCTCATCGAGAGGCTCTTTAGTTCCTCTTTGCTTTCTGCAATTAGGGCAGTACAGCAGGCCCTTCTGTCTTTGGAATTTTCCAGGCATGAACATTGGAGTGGGTTTATAGTGTTATGATGGCATAAAGAGTATTTACAATTGAGCCATGGATTATTTCAGAAACTTTTTTTTTCCTGTACAACTTTGGTGCAGTTGGGATTAATAACTGTCCTGTGGGTTTAAGGCATAGTTTTCTAAATTCCTATCTCAGACCTGGACTCTTGGGCAAGAGTATAAATCTATTCTCCATATTTTCAACCTCATCATGTATTTGATCTGTTTGTTCTTTTTGGAGATTCCCTTCTAGAGACCTCTGCTCTATTTATTCACTAATTCACTCATTCATAACATTTTTGTGGATGCCTGCTAGGTACCAGGCCATCTTCTAGGTACTGGATGTGCACAAAAGATAGATTTCTTATTTTCCTGGAGTTTACATTGGAGTTAGAGGAGACAGAAATAAGCAATAAGTAAAATAAAAAATGGACTTCCCTGGTGGGTCAGTGGTAAAGAATCCACCTGCCAATACAGGAGATTCAGGTTCAATCCTTGGGTTGGGAAGATCCCCTGGAGAAGGAAATGGCCACCCACTCCAGTATTCTTGCCTGGGAAATCCCATGGACAGAGGAGCCTGGCAGACTGCAATACATGGGGTCAGAAAATAGTTGAATGTAACTTATCGACTCAATGACAACAAATAATAAAAAAATATTATTTTAAACAATGGTACATTGTATGGGGGGAAGAAATCAAGCTTGGTGAGATGGATTGTGAGTGCAGGAAGAGGAGCATAATGAAATTATAAACACAGGGGTTGAGAGAGGTGACATCTGAGCATCTTTGAAGGCGTGAGTGGGTCCTAGGGAAGCACGTTCCAGGCAGAGGGAAGGGTTAGGCAATGGCTGTGATAGACAATATGCCTGGTGTGTGAGGGCAACAGCTAGGAGCCGACAGCTGCAGCAGAGTGAGCGAGGGGAGAACTGGCGAAGGTGACAGCACAGAGATACTGGGAAGCAGCATCTCGCAGGGCCTTGTGGGGCAGTGGGGACCTTGAACTTTATTTATTTGTTTATTTTTATTGGAGTGTAGTTGCTTTACAATATTGTGATAGTTTCTGCTGCATTGTGAAATGAATCAGCCATCCGCACACACAGATCCACCCTCTTGGACCTCCCCACCCCGACCCTCCCACGCCTCTAGGGCATCACAGAGCCCCTGAGCGGAGCTTCTTGTGGCCACTTTTTTACGCAGAGCAGTGTATTCCTCTCCCAATGCATCCCACCCTGCACTTCCCCGCACCACATCCACATGTGGGTTCTCTATATCTGAGTCTCTGTTCCCGCCCTGCAAATAGGTTCCTCTGTACCATTTTTCTGGATTCCATGTATATGTGTGAATATACAATGCTTGTTTTTCTCTTTCTGACTTACTTCACTCTGTGTGACAGACTCTGGGTCCATCAACGTCACAACAAATGACTCCGATTCAGGGAACTTGAACTTGAAAAGGATCACACCATGCTAGCTGTTCTGTCAAAAAGAGCACAAGGAAAGATGCTGAGAGAACAGCTAGGAGACCACAGTGATCCGGGTGATGGGATGGACCAGGGTGTTCACAGGAGAAATGGAAAGTGGTCAGGCTCTGGATAGATTCTGAAGTGTTACAGTCAGATTTCCTAGTGAACTGAGAGGAGAGGAGAGGAGAGAGAAAAAGAGATACCAGGGAGAATCCACTTCCTGCTCCAGTCTTCCTGTAGTTTGCTAGGTGAGGCTGTCATCCTGAGCGCTCTCTGTTCCATCCCAGGGGTTCCTCTCCTCTTGGTTGGATTCCCGGTTTTCTGGGTAGAGTTTCTCCTCTGTGACTTTCTTCCTGAGAACGGGTGCATGGGATGTACATTTGAGAGTTTTGTGGGTCTTCCAATGCTCATATTCATTCTGTAATAAAGGCTGAGAATGGGATTCTAGAGTGGAAATCTCTTTGTCTTGATCTTTGAAGGTCTTGTCCCATGGTCTTCTGGTCCACAATGTCACATTTCAGAAAATACAAGTCATTCTGATTCTTACTCCTTTCTAAGTGACCTTTTATTTCACTATTTTTTTTTTTCAAGTGATGGCCATTCTATTCTATCCTATTCTTGGCTGCACTGCAGCTTGTGGGATCGTAGTTCCCCTACCGAGGATTGCACTCTGGGCCACGGTAGTCAAAGTGCCAAGTCTTAACCCCTGAACCCCCGGGGAATTCCCTTTTCTTTTCTTTGAAAACCTTTGGAATTCTCTCTTTGTACTCAGTGTTCTAAGTTTCCAGAGAGAGGTATCTTTAAAAAAAAAATCCGTGTTGCTGACTGCTCAGTGGATTCTTCCCGCCTAGAGATGCCCTGTGCTTCAGCTCTAGAATATCTCTTAGCTTCTACTATTCTCTTTCTCAGACTCTTGTTCAGGTGGTGGCTGTCCTGACTGCTACTGTCTGAACACCCTCAGGGAGTTTCCTACTTCGGATTCTCCAGGAGAAAACAATTTGCCTAACCAGCTCGAGTTGAGACAAACCAAATGAGTCATGAACTTCCAACCAGCCAATGTGTCAGTTTCCTTCAGCTTCACTTCATCAGATCAGCTTTGGGTCCCGTGACAGAGGGGTACTCCTGAGAGGCATTTGGGGACAGGCTTATTTCATTCAGATAGAGATAGTTGGAGATATTCTTTGCTGTCAAATCTTTGGTTCAAGTAATAGATCCTGGGCTAGAATTTTTTTTTTTTTGCCCAAGTAAGTTGTAAAAATATTTTAAATATGATATACATTTCTCTTTATATGAACATTCTAGATGGATCAAAGATTTAAGTGCAGAAAGCGACAAAGAACAAAAGAGAAAAGCATCAATATGCCAGAGGAAAACACGGGTGAATATTTTTTAAACCATGGTGTTGGAAAGGTCTTAATAGGACTTGATAATGCTATCAGGGAGCATAAAGGAAAAGAATCATAAATTTAACTATATAAACATTATAAACATCTATGTTTTAAAAATTCATTAAAAATGTAGAAAATGACTATAGGAAATTTTGCATTTCTTGACAAGCAGTTATATCCTGAAGATATGAACAGTGCTCAGAGATCAATCAGGAAGATTATGTAGAGGAATTGATGAAGCAAGGTAGGAGTTTAGCAAATGGGAAAATACAGGTCAGCACAAATGTGAAAAGAAATTCAACCTCATAATAAGAGAAACGTAATGGAAAGCAAAACATGTTTTGTTGCTGAAGATTAAAATGGGTGAAGAAAAGGTCTTGGCAGAGAGGGAAACAGGCTCTCTGTTTAATGTTGGTGGGAATGTGAGATGGTATCTAATTTTTAGAAAAATAATTTATATAATCCTTATCTACTATGTCAAAATATAAAATGTACAGACCCTGTTAATTAACAGTTTTACTTCTAGGGATTTGAGGTAAGGAATAACAAACCAAATGTGGAAACATATGCACATAGATGATCAACTTGATGGTATCTGAAAATGAGAGTGAGAAAATGAAAAATATTCAGATGATAGGAGTTACGGATTGAAAGAGGAAAAGCTGGCACATACAAGTAATGGACTCCTGTGTAGTCATTAGAGGTGATGATATTAATCCATATTTACTGGCATGAAAAGACATCTACCCTACATGGTGAGTGAACAAAGCAGTTCATAAGGTACACGTTCAAAATGAGCCTATTAATATGTAACCTAGATGGGTTTCAGTGGAACTAAGTGTCTTTAGAATGTAAGCTCCATGCAGACAGGGCCCACATTTTCTTCACTGCTGTGTTCCCAGAGGCTATGTCCGTCCTGGTACTTTGCAACTGTGCAATGTTTGTGGAATGAATGAATGAAAGAGGTTTACAAGGTTCTTGGTGCTTAGGGTGCTTAGTCGCTCAGTCCTGTCTGACTCTCTGCAGTCCAATGGACTGTAGCCTGCCAGGCTCCTCTGTTCTTGAGATTTCCCAGGCAAGAATACTGGAGTGGGTTGCTATCTCCTACTCCAGGGGATTTTCTCAACTCAGGGATCGAACCCCTGTCTTTTGCGTCTCCTTTGCTGGCAGGCGGATTCTTTACCACTGTACCACCTGGGGAGCTCCAGAAGGTTAGCATGGAGGAGTGTTGGCGATTTTTTCTGTGCTCTCAGCATTTTCCTTGTCATTTGAGTTGCCTTCAAAATATTTATTTTTTTACCAAAAACAGACACGATATTAAAAACATATGGTAATGCCTTCTGCTGGTGAGAATGTGACGGTTCCAAATGGTTCAGTGGCTGTGTAAATGGTTTAACTCTCTCTGAAAAGCATTTAATATTCAATATCTGAAAATCACAAAGCATGTCTTCTTTGTGCCGATCAAACCTGAATGGGAATTTATGCTAAGGGGAAAAAAATGTAAAATACAAAATACCCTGTGCATTCCAAGGTGTTCACCTTGGTTTTTGTAATAGGAAGATAACAACCTTAGACAACCTAAAGGCATTTCTAATGGAAGGAAGAGTAAAAGTAAATTACGGAAATCCACTGGGTGGAATTTCACGTAACCTTTACCAGTACTGAAGACTGTAGCAATATGAACAAAAAGAGGCTGAAAATATAGTCATGCAACGATTTAAATTATGAATAAACATATGGTGCTATGGTGTTAAGACTGGAATCTGGGAGCTACTTTCTGAGAAGCATGGAAGGAACATGGATTTTAGACTCTTGGTTGATCATGTTCCCTAACTTATTTGTGCTTTGTTTTTCTTATCTACAAGATGGGGTAACAGTACTACTTCCTAGTGTTAAGAGAATTAAAATGAGTTCCTCATAAAAGTGAAAGTCTTCACAGATATAAAGAGAACAAACTAGTGGTTACCAGTGGGGAAGAGAATTGAAGGGTGTTTCAGGAGAGGGGAGTGAGAGGGACAGACCATTAGATGTAAAATAAGCTACAAGGATCTGTTGTACAACATGGGGAATACAGCCTATTTTTTAAAAATAATAACTATAAATGGAGTCGTTGTTTAATTGCTAAGTCACGTTTGACTCTCTTGCCACTTAATGGACTGCAGCCGCCAGGCTCCTCTGTCAGTGGGATTTCCCAGGCAAGAATACTGGAGTGGGTTGCCATTTCCTCCTTCAGGGGATCTTTCCAACCCAGGGATCAAACCCACATCTCCTGCATTGCAGGTGGATTCTTTATCGTTGAGCCACCAGGGAAGCCCACTGTAAATGGAGTATAACCTTTAAAGCTTATATAATATTGTACAGCAACTATGCTTCCATATCTTTTAAGAAATGGGTATAAGAAGAAAGGTGAAAGGGGAAGAGTAGGGCCTAGACAACTGCAGTCGTTTTTTGTTGTGGTGGTTACTGTTGTTGTTATTATTATATTTTCAAAATCCTCAAGATTGCCAGCCTCTATTAATCACAAACGGATTGGAAAGTGAAATAGCTAAAAAATGGAGGGAGAAAGAGGTTCAGGAAATCCAACTTTGGAGGTGGGGACCACCCTCCCTGGGACTCTCCTAACTGAGAGGCGGGGAAAACCTCGGGGCCGGGGTGGGCATATACGGGAGTGTCCAGCAGGGGGCGCTGCGGGCGGAGGCGGAGCTGGGACCGGAAGCCGGGCTGGAGGCGTCCCGGCGCAGTCGGGGTCTCCTCCCACTTCCGCCGCCGCCGCCGCCGGTCTCGGCTGAGTTGTCGGCTGTGAGTTGCCGTCTGTTCGGAACCGCTGCTGTCGCCGCCGCGATGCCGCTGGAGAACCTGGAAGAGGAGGGTCTGCCCAAGAACCCGGACCTGCGCATCGCGCAGCTGCGCTTCCTGCTCAGCCTGCCCGAGCACCGCGGGGACGCGGCGGTCCGCGACGAGCTGATGGCAGCCGTCCGCGATAACAGTGAGGCCCGCGGGAGCGCCGAGTCAGCGGCCTAGGCCCGGGCGGCCCCGCGCTCCCCAGCCTGAGGGGTTTACCCCGACGGGGACCCCGAGATCAGACCTGGCTTATCCGCACCTCGGGGCTTTCATTTTCTCAGCACCTCCAGGCTTTCAGAGTGGTGTGCTGCTCTGTGCGCCTCCCGCCTTGGGACCAGGTTGGGGGGATCCCGAGTTGTTGAGCACCGAGCCAGAGACAGGGCTTATTGTCATTAGCGACTGGTCTCGGGGACGTTAGCATTGCCGGTGGAGGGTAAACTTGGCATCGGTTCCTTTTGCCCTTCCCAGTAGTGATGGCAGCGGACGCTATAGCCTTAAGTGCACGGGTCTGAGGTGTTTGTGGCTGTAAACAAGCTCGCCCTTTCTCTCAGTACAGCAGCCACCGAGAGGCAGACCAAGGGTTGCCCTATCCCCGGCCCTAGGAGAGGGCGGCGGTGACAGGCCTGGTCCTGATGTTGGCCTCCCAGTAGCAAGCACCTCGTGGTGCCCAGCCCTTTCCTGCTAATGGGCAGGGGTCCGGCGGACGACCTCACAGCTTGTGTGGGAGGAAGAAGATGGGGGTTAAGCACTTAGGTAAGCACGCCTAAGTCACACCCCTCTTGCTCTCTCTCAGACATGGCTCCTTATTACGAAGCCTTGTGCAAGTCCCTGGAGTGGCAGATGGACGTGGACCTGCTCAACAAAATGAAGAAGGCGAACGAAGACGAGTTGAAACGTTTGGATGAGGAGCTGGAGGATGCAGAGAAGAATCTGGGGGAGAGCGAAATCCGAGACGCGATGATGGCAAAGGCGGAGTACCTCTGCCGGATAGGCGACAAGGTGGGTGAGGTGGTCTCTCCTGTCTGTGTAGCCTGAAGTGGGCACTGTTCAGGGTCTCATTTTAAACATTAAGTACCCTCTTCCCAAAACTGCACAGGTAATCTGCTTACCTGAACTAGTGAATAGTGCAGAAATGAACGAAGAAAAAGTTAATGGTTTTCTTGCTACACTGTTCTCTCCTCGGCCCCCCAGACAGCAGCCAGGTGTGTATTCTTCCCCATCTCTCCTTGTGATTCAGAGAAGTGCGTGTGCGGACATGCGTCTGCTGATGTTGCCAAACTTGGATGTTTCCGTAGTTTATTTTTGTAGCTTGTCTTGGTTGGGAAGCACTGGTTCTGGTGCTTCCCAGAACCAGTGCTTTACGCAAGTAATTGTCTGTTTGTAAGAAACTAAAATCTTAGGGTTAATGCTGAAGTTTTATTTGCTCTTTCTTTTTTTCTGCCTCCTGAGAGATTATCTTTTTAATTCTCTTAGTGTACGCTTGTAGTCACGTGTAGGCACTTGTAGAAATTGGGCAGTATTGGTTTAAAAGGGTTGTTTTAAAGTGTATCGAAGTGTACTCATGCTGTGCTGTTTACTTTTTCTTTCAAAATTCTGTCTGGGCGACCGTCCATGTTAGTGCTTAGCTCTTGCTCATTCTGGTTGACTGCTGGTTAGTAGTCCGTTGTAGCAGGGTGATGCTGTGCTTTATCTAGCTATTCAGTGGTTGGCCCCCTGTGGTGTTTTCAGCTGTTTTTGCTAAGATAAGCTGCTGCTGTAAAACTGTGCTTGTGTGTGCCTCTGTGTATATATGCTTGTGTCTCTCCAGCGTGTACGCGGAGATGAAATCTCAGGGACAGAAAACAGTCCTTGTCTTAGTATCTGTGACTGTTCTTCAGCCCAGCAGCCAACCTAAATTATGCTATCGGCGTAAGAGGGGCACCTGCAAGTATTGGGTCTTTTAAATTTTTTAACCTAGTTGTTGTATAATAGTGGTTAAGAGGATGGGCTTTGGATGTCCTTGACTGTAAGCAGTGTACCCTGAAGTGTTGAGATAATGGATAACATGGCATTAACTTTAAAAAATTGAGTACTGTGGACTCTTGGATCAGATTGCCTGAGTTCTGTTTCTGGCTTCAGTAATCATGATTTACTTAACTGGATGAGTTTCCTCAGCTATTAAATAGGAATAATGATAGTTCCCAGGGGCACAGGAGTTAGACTAGTACCTTGGCAAAGTGCTGAAATGTTAAGTGATCTGAACTGTTATTTATTATTTGATTTAAATTTAAAACAAGTTTATTTTTTTCCTGCTGACTATAGATTTAAGATCTGGTTATTGTAAAAGTTGAAAAGTACAGAACAGTTTAAAATATAGCTAGTATAGTTTGAACAGGATGCAGTATTATGAATGAATGAGAAATGTCAAGCTTTTGATTCAGGCCTTGAGGAATTCCAACAAGGATACGCTGGAATCCACATTTTGTCCATTGGTGGTGTTCTAATAATATAGTCCATGTCTATGCAATAGCATTCTTCTAAAATGAGGAGTTTTCTTTGTTCCTCCGTTTGTTTTTTGTCTGATCTTTATTTTCTGTTGGCTGTGCTGCATCTTCGCTGCTGTGTGCGGCTTTCTCGAGTTGCAGCGAGCAGGGGCTGCTACTTGTTGTGGTGGCTTCTCTGGAGGAGCGTGGACTCCAGGGCTCTCCGCCTCAGCAGTCGTGTCGCACTGGGCTAGTTGCCCTGTGGCACACGTGGATCCTCC
Source organism: Bos grunniens (assembly GCF_055505025.1). Lineage (NCBI taxonomy): Eukaryota > Metazoa > Chordata > Mammalia > Artiodactyla > Bovidae > Bos > Bos grunniens. The sequence goes on from NC_141186.1 coordinate 37,809,146, forward strand.
CAGACCAGGGATTGAACCCGTGTCTCCAGCATTGGCAGGTGGATCCTTACCCACTGCGCCACCAGGGAAGCCCTACTTTGTTTTTAATATTTTATTCTATTTACTAAATAATCAACTTGGTGGCTTTTTATTTCTCACTGTACTGTATTGATTATAGTCATTATTATTTTTGGTGGTCAGTTTGTTATAGATTTGTTAGTGTAAGTTCCTTTAAGATGGTTTCTTTGTCCTTTTGACATGATCTCATTGGTCTTCCCTATTTTCTCATACAACAAGATGTCACAGGCTCACGTCGTTTTCTTTCTTCTTTTTTTCTTTTTTGTTTTTGGTTTTTCTGGCCACGTCACACAGCATGTGGGATCTTAGTTCCTCAGCTGGGGGTTGAACCCATACCCGCAGCAGTGGGAATGCAGAGTCCTAATCCTAACTGGACCACCAGGGAAGTCCCACATATTCATATTTTTAAAGCAATGAAAACATTTTATTCCACAATGATTTGAGATAGAATTGTATATTTAAATAATCAGTTGCATTCTAAGTGATTAAGGTAAAATTTTTTAATACTCTTTAGTTGTTAGGATTGATAATTTACAGGAAAGTAAAAGTAGCGTATTGTAATTGTTAGAGGAAAAATATTGAATATATAGAACAAAGAGGAATACTGAAACAATGGTGAATAAGTTATGAATGTGTTTTTTCCCCCTAGAATATAAGTATATGCTTAGACACATTTGATGTATTTCTTACACTTTATACACGTGGAGAGAATAGTAACCACCCAGCTTCAACAGTTACCATCTCATGGCCATACTCTTCTGTCTCCACGCCTACCTCTCCTCCCACTTTTTGCTTAGAAAATCCTAGACAGCTGTAGCTTTCAAAACATTTAACCTTTTCTCACCTGTTCGCCTTGTTCTCTTGACAGGAAGGTGCTCTGACAGCCTTTCGCAGGACCTATGACAAAACTGTGGCGCTGGGTCACCGACTGGATATTGTGTTCTATCTCCTTAGAATTGGTTTATTTTACATGGATAATGACCTCATCACTCGAAATACAGAAAAGGCCAAAAGGTACGTTTTAGTGGTGGGGGTATATTCCCTCTAAGTTACGATGCGATGAATAAGAAATTGATGGAAGAAATCTGTTTCTTTTGTTTCCAACTAGTACACTTGGTCAAATAATTAATGTACTTATTTAGGAAACTATTCTCTTTATATATTACTTTTTGGTTTAAGTTGTGACAAGTTGTTCTCTCTTTCATAATAATACAAAGCTTGCAAAAAGCACTGTTTATTTCCAGATTATGACTTTTGTTTTAATTTTATAGCTTGATAGAGGAAGGAGGAGATTGGGACCGGAGGAACCGCCTAAAAGTATATCAAGGTCTTTATTGTGTAGCTATTCGTGATTTCAAACAGGCAGCTGAACTCTTCCTTGACACAGTTTCAACATTTACATCCTATGAACTCATGGATTATAAAACCTTTGTGACTTACACCGTCTATGTCAGCATGATTGCCTTAGAAAGACCGGATCTCAGGGAAAAGGTAATGACTGAGTCTTTGATACTCATGTTTAGAGAATACACCATGCTTTTCCAGAATAAATAAACCATAATCATTGAAGCATACATTTGTTCTTTGAAAAACCCCTAGGTGATTAAAGGGGCAGAGATCCTCGAGGTGCTGCACAGCCTGCCGGCCGTCCGCCAGTACCTGTTTTCACTCTACGAATGCCGTTACTCTGTTTTCTTCCAGTCGTTAGGTAAGAATAGAGTTGTTCGGGCTGTCTTCATCTTATTCCTCACTCTGTCTGTGGACAACCTTAGATGATTTTTCACATATATGAAAAATACAGTGTGCAGAGATAGCTGTTGTTCTTTGGTCAGTGTGCCTAATCTTTGTCCATTCTTGTTAGACGCTGATCAAATATCTTTTTGTGTGGTCCACAAGGTAAGATTGATGGTTACATTTTTTTAAGGATTATTTAACAAAACAGAACACAGAAAAATGCATGACAGTTCTGCGGCCTCACCAGCTAGAGAGATCAGCTGTCTGGTTCTCTGCCGAGGAAGTATGCCTGACCCCTGAGCACGAGTGAGCAAGTGGTTCTAAGCATTGAGTGTTTTGGCGACTGATGTATGGGAATTTGACTCTCCTTTCAATTGAGTTAGCTGTGCATTAGCTGAGTCTTTGTGCTGATTTGCAAATCATTTTCAAGGGATGTTGGTTGAGAAAATGTGTTGAATGTGTTTGTGGTGTTCAACCCAGGGTTCCTTCCCAGATTTTCCTAAAACTTAAAACAACTTGGCATTGATAATTCTCTTGTCTGCTGCAAGTTTCGGAAGGTATTTGGTTAATATAAATAGGCAGCATTTACAAAACTTGGGAAAGGAGGATTCCAAATGATGATCTTTTACTTTCGAAGTGGGTGTTGGCCCAGTGCTTATGGCGTGCTTTCTCCATGCCTAGAAAGTTCGGCTGCCTTGTGGGAATTCACGTGTCTGTGCTCAGTCACATCTGACTCTGCAACTCCATGGACTGTAGCCTGCCAGGCTCTTTCTGTCCATGGGATTTTTCAGGCAAGAATTCTGGAATAGGTTGCAATTTCATCCTCCACAGGATCTTTCCAACCCAGGGATCGAACCTGTGTCTCCTGCATTGGCAGGTGGATTCTTCACCACTGAGCCACCTGGGAAACCCCATGGGGATTCATACTCCCTTTTAGGCAGCGTGGGAACAGGGAAGGTGTGGAAGGACCTGTGTGGTCCTGTCTTCTCATGTTGGCCCACACAGTTGGAAGTGTGGAATTGCCCTTCTCCCTTTTTTATGGCTATGGATCCCATGGTCTGTATTCTGCTCAAATGTGGAGCTTTCTCCTTATTCCTTTGGCCGAAGAGGTTTTTAATAAACCCTTTGTCTGCGTTCCTGGTGCTCTTATTTCATGCCCCATCTATTGACAAGGTGTGCAACCACACCAGTGCTTGCAGAACATCTTCATCACCCAAAAGATGCTCTGTACCCATCGGCAGTCACCTCCCCTTCCTGTTCGCAGCCTCTGGTCTTTCTGTCTCCATGGATTTGCTTATTTCGGACATGGCGCATAAATGGGTTTACACAGAGCCTCGTGCTCGGCTCCTTCTGCCAGCATGCTTTTGCTGTCACCTGTGCTGTAGCCTAGAGCAGAGCTTCATTCAGTTTACAGCTGAGTGACACACCGCTGCATGCAGACAGGGTTTTACTTATCCATTTATCAGGTGATGGACGTTATCATAAACAGTGTTGTAATGAATGTTTATATACAAGTTTTCGTATGGACACAGTGTATACTTTCTCCTGGGTGTATACCTAGTAATGGAATGGCTGGGTCATATGGTAACTATTTGAGAAACTGAGAAATTGCCAGACTGTTCTCTAGAGCAGCTACGCCGTTTTACCACCAGCAGCGTGTGAGTCCCAGTCCCATCCCCCCAGCCCCCACCATAATACATGTTAATTGTGTGTTTTTTTTTATTATAGGCATCTTAGTGGGTGCAGTGATACATGATGGTTTTGAATATCTCCATGTGTTTATTGGACATATGCCTTGTTTTGAAAACAAATTATTCTGGGATGCTTTATTACAGTTTTTCTCTACTGCTACCCAGAGTTATTAGGAGCAGACCTTACTTTTTTTTTCTTTGTAATGATCTTGACACGAGCACAGTGCCTGTCTGTGTCATTAAGTGCTTCGTGAAAGTGTCTGTAATTTGAGACACTTGGGATATGTACCAAATTTACTCATTTCCCAGATATTTAAAAATTAAAAAAAAAACTTCATTGGAGTGTAGTTGGTTTACAGCGTTGTATTAGTTTCAGCGGCACAGCAGAGTGACTCAGTCACACACACATATTCATTCTTTGTTTATTCTTTGCTCATTCGGCTTATCTCAGAATACTGAGCAGCGCTGCCCGTGCTGTCCAGCAGCCCTTGTTGGTTTACTGTCTTACAATAGTGTGTGTTCTTCCCAAGCTCCTGGTTTATCCAACCCCCCCTTCCCTTTGGTAACCAGAAGTGTCTATGCTGAGTCTCTTGCGTCTGTTTCTGTTTTGTAAATGAGTTCATGTACATCAGTCTGTAGACTAGACCAGTAAGTGATCTCATAGGCTTTTTGTCGTTCTTTGTCTGACTTCCTTCGCTTACTGTGATCATCACCAGGGCTGTGCATGCTGCTGGAAATGACATTAACTCATCCTTTTCTTCGGCTGAGTCATACTTCATTGTACATGTATGAAACGCTCGCTTGAGCCATCCATCTTCCCTGGAGCTTTTGGGTGCTTCCTGTTGAATTCAGTTCAGTCGCTCAGTCGTGTCCGACTCTTTGCGACCCCATGAATCGCAGCATGCCAGGCCTCCCTGTCCATCACCAACTCCCGGAGTTCACTCAGACTCACATCCATCGAGTCAGTGATGCCATCCAGCCATCTCATCCTCTGTCGTCCCCTTTTCCTCCTGCCCCCAATCCCTTCCAGCATCAGAGTCTTTTCCAATGAGTCAACTCTTCGCATGAGGTGGCCAAAGTATTGGAGTTTCAGCTTCAGCATCAGTCCTTCCAAAGAACACCCAGGACTGATCTCCTTTAGGATGGACTGGTTGCTAGTGTAAATGGTGCTGCAGTGAATGCTGGGTGCACATGTCTTTCTGAAGTGAGGCTTTTCTCCACCTCAAGGCCAGGAGTGAGAGCAGGTCATGGGCAGCCTGTGTTTAGTTTCTTTAAGGAACCTCCATGTGTCCCTTCTGGTGACCGTTAGCAGTTTCCATTGTCCCCCGAAAGCATAGGCAGGTTCCCTATTCTCCGTGCTCTCTCCCACATTTACTGTTTGTAGTCGTTTTTTTTTTTTTTTTAAGCTTTTTACTTGATTTTGGAGTTGAACTGATGACTAAGATGTGACTGTTTCAGGTTCACAGCAGAGCAGCTTTGGCATCCGAACACGTGTATGCTTCTTCCCCACACTGCTGTTCGTTGTCTTTTTGATGATGACCAGTCAGACTGGTGCTAATTATTTCTTGAATAATTAGCAATATGGAGCATATTTTCATGTGCTTTCAGAAAAGGGTGGGGGGGAAAGGCAGCGTTTATCTTAAGCTGATCGCTTAAGATTGACTTGTTGAAGGTCCAGCATGCTTTGAATTGTTTTTTGATTACCTGCCCTAGGCCATTGCTTAAAGGGCAGGTGTCCTTTACAGCCCAGCAGGCCTTGTGAATTTGAAGAGTTGCCAGTATGCGCTGGGCTTGCCAGGTGGCTCAGCTGGTAAGGAATCAGCCTGCAATGTGGGAGACCTGAGTTTGATCCCTGGGTTGGGAAGATCCCCTGGAGAAGGCAGCATCTACCCACTCCAGTATTCTGGCCTGGAGAATTCCATAGACTGTATAGTCCATGGGGTCGCAGAGAATCAGGCACCTGAGCGGCTTTCCTTCTGGCTTGTTTTCAGGTGTTGTTGTGGGAAATGTCCACATGGTGGCAGCACTTCTTCACGCCCCTCTCGGGTTTCTTGGGCAGTCAGAGCCCTGGAGAAAAGTCGTGTTCCAGGGTTTTTGATAAAAGTGCAATGCACCACAGTTCTGGTCTCATGACTTCCCCCTTATGCTGCACCCCCCACCCCCCCAAGAGAAATCTCAAGCCTTCCCCAACCTGCCCTGCTGAGGGTGCTATGGTACTTAGGTGGGGTAACTCAGGAAGGAGGCTGGCGGTAGGAACCGCACCCCCAGGAGACTTAGAGACCAGGTGACATTGAGAGCTCTTTCAGCCCAGAGGGTCCACCATTCTGGGGTGCACTAGGCGTGGTTGAGCTCTAGGAGGGCCCGCCTGGATCTGGAAATTGGGGTCCCATCCACAGGGGACCAGGCACTCAGGGTCCAGTCGGGGCTCATTTGCTGGTACATCCTCCCTAGCTCCCTCAGCCCCAGCCCAGTCCAGCCTTGGGTCCCAAGGCTGCTCAGGCTTCAGGGGTGTGACTGCAGCCCAGGTCCCCAGGCCTGAGGGGAATACTGTTGATATTTCTGTTGTTTTCTTTTTAAATTCTATTTTTATTGTATACTGGAGTAGAGATAATTTACACAGTGGTGTTTGTTTTTGATGTTAAGCAACCTGGTTCAGTTACAGAGATACATACATGTATTCCTCTTCATATTCTTTTCCTATCTAGGTTATTACAGAGCGTTAGGTAGAGTTCCCTGTGTTATTTATTAGGTCCTTGTGAATTACCTATTTTACATATTGTTGTTCAGTTGCTAAATCATGTGTGACTCTTTGCTACCCCATGGAGTGTACCACACCACATTTCCCTGTCCATCACCATCTCCTGGAGCTTGCTCAAACTCATGTCCATTGAGTTGGTGATTCCATCCAACCATCTCCTCCTTTGTCGCCCCCTTCTCCTGTCTTCAGTCTTTCCTAGTATTAGGGTCTTTTCCAATGAGTCAGCTCTTCACATCAGGTGGCCAAAGTATTGGAGCTTCAACATTAGTCTTTCCAATGAATATTCAGGGTTGGTTTCCTTTAGGATTGACTGGTTTAATCTTGCTGTCCAAAGGACTCTCAAGAGTCTTCTCCAGAACCACAGTTCTAAAGCATCAATTCTTTGGTGCTCAGCCTTCTTTATGGTTCCAACTTTCACATCCGTACATGAATACTGGAAAAAGCATATCTTTGATCATACACACCTTTGTTGGCAAAGTGATGTCTGTAATTTTTAATATAGGTTTGTCATAGCTTTCCTTCCAAGGAGCAAGCATCTATTAATTTCATAGCTGCAGTCACCATCCACAGTGATTTTGGAGCCCAAGAAAATAAAGTCTGTCACTGTTTCCACTTTTCCCCCTTTTATTTGACATGAAGTGATGGCACCCAGTGCCATCATTGTAGTTTTTTTAAATGTTGAATTTTAAGCCATCTTTGTCACTCTGCTGTTTCACCCTTATCAGGAGGCTTTTTACTTCCTCTTTACTTTCTGCCATTAGAGTGGTACCATCTGCATATCTGAAGTCGTTTATATTTCTCCTGGATATCTTGGTCCTGCTGGTGGTTGATCCGGCGCGGCATTTTGCATGATGTACTCTGCATGTAAGTTAAATAAACAGGTGACAGTGTACAGCCTTGTCATACTCCTTTCCCAGTTTTGAACAAGTCAGTCATTCCATGTAAGGTTCTAACTGTTTGTTCTTGATTTGCATACAGGTTTCTCAGGAGACAGCTAAGGTGGTCTGGTATTCCCATCTCTTTAAGAATGTTCTGCAGTTTGTTGTGATCCACACAGTCAAAGACTTTAGCATAGTCAGTGAAGCAGAAGTAGATGTTTTTCTGGAATTCCCTTACTTTCTCTATGATCCAGTGAATGTTGGCAATTTGATCTCTGGTTCCTCTGCCTTTTCTAAACTCAGCTTGTGCATCTGAAAGTTCTCAGTTCACATACTGCTGAAACCTACTTTGAAGGATTTTGAGCATTACCTTGCTAGCGTGTGAGATGAGTACAACTGTGCGGTAGTTGGAGCATTCTTTGGCATTGCCTCTCTTTGGGATTGGAATGAAAACTGACCTTTTCCAGTCCTGTGGCCACTGTTAAGTTTTCCAAATTTGCTGGCGTATTCAGTGTAGCACTTTGACAGCATCATCTTGTAGGATTTGAAATAGCTCAGTTGGAATTCCATCACCTCCACTAGTCTGTTCATAGTGATGCTTCCTAAAGGCCCACTTGACTTCACACTCTAGGACGTCTGGTTCTAGGTGAGTGATCTCACTATCGTGGTTATCTGGGTCATTAAGATCTTTTTGTATAGTTCTTCTGTATATTCTTGCCGCCTCTTCTTAATGTCTTCTGCTTATGTTAGGTCCATACCGTTTCTGCCTTTGATTGTGCCGGTCTTTGCATGAAAGCGTCCCTTGGTATCTGTTAACCGGTTTTCAGGTTGTTGTTACAGGAAACGTCCACAAGGCGGCAGCGGTCCTCCATGCCCCCCTCCAGTTTCTTGGGCAATCGGAGCCCTAGAGAAAGTTGTGTTCCGGGGTTGTAGATTAGAGTGGAATGTGCCAGGGCTCGGGTCTTTTGACTTTTTCCCCCTTCTCCTGTACTCCCCAAAATCCCAAGACCTCTGTGAACTGTGCTCCTGAGGGTGCTGTAGTACTTGGGTAGGGCAACTCCAAGGAGGGAAGCTGCTGGTGGGAGCCTCACCACTGGGACACTTGGAGACCAGGTGACAGGTCAAAGCTCTTCCTACCCGGCGGCTCGACCGTAATCTGGGTGTTCTAGGCTTGACTGAGCTCTCGGAGGGCCCCCCCTAGATCTGGAGATTGGGGTCCCATTCACAGGGGACCAGGCACTGAGGGTCCAGGGGAGGGGGACTCCATTGCAGGCACGTCTCCCCCATTCCCTCAGCTCCACCCCAGCGCTGCCTTGGCAACAGGCTGCTCAGGCTCCAGGAATGTGACCGCATCCCGGGTCACCCAGGCCTGCAGGTAATACCGTGGACATCTCTTTTCTTTTTAAATTTAAGTACTTTTTGTGTGCTGGAGTAGAGTTGATTTACCCAGTGGTGTTTTTGGTATGAAGCAAACTGATTCAGTTACATGATACATATGTGTATGCTTCTTCAGATTCTTCTCCTGTCTAGTTATTACAGTGTTGAGTTCTCTTATACAGTAGGTCCTTGTCAGTTATCTGTTTGTAAAATACATGTAATATATTACTGTGTGTGTGTGTAAACCCCAGCCTCCTAATGTATGCCTCCTCTCCCCCAACACACCTTTCCCCTTTGGTAACCAGAAGTTTGTCCTAGTTATCAAAGTGTGTGCGTCTTTGTGTTTTGTGAATGAGGTCCTTTGTATGGACTTTGATATTCTACCCATAAGTGATATCATAGGCTTTTTGTCCCTCTGACTTCCTTCACTTAGTGTGATCATCTCCAGGTCCATCCACGTTGCTGGTGAAGGCATGAGTTCATTCTTTTTTGTGGCTGAAGGAACATTCCATTATGTGTATGTACTCATATGTATCTGTTCCTCTGCTGACAGGTTGCTTCCCTGTCCTGCCTGTTGTAAAGTGCTGCTGTGAGCATTGGGGTGCATATATCTTTTCCGATTATGGCTTTCTCCACATATATATATGCCCACGAGGGGAACTGCTGGATTATGTGGTAGTTCTCTGTTTAGTTTTTCAGTGAAGCCCATATCCTGCTCCATAGTGGCTGTTGCTAGTTTACATTCCCACCAACAGTGTAAAAAGGTTCCCTTCCCTCCACACCCTCTTCAGCATTTATTGTAGACATTTTGATGATGGCCATTCAGATCATGGTGAGGTGATGCCTTATTGTAGTTCTGATTGCATTTCTCTGATAATTACCGATGTTTCTTGTGCCTCGTGGCCATCTGTATTTCTTCCCCTGAGAAATGTCTATTTAGATCTTCTGCCCCCATTTTTTCTTTTTTAGCTGCTAGGCATGTGGGATCTTCTCCGACCAGGGGTCAAAGGCTTGCCCCTACATTGGGAGCACAGAGGCTTAGCCGTGGACCACCAGGGAAATCCCGCCCGTTTTGTGGTTGGGTGGTTTGGTTTTTGACCGAGGGCTGCAAGAGCTGTTTGTGTGCTGTGGAGATTAACTCCTTGTAGGTTGCTTTGTTTGCAAATGTCTCCCATTCTATGGGTTGTCTTTTCATTCTGTGGTTTCTTGAGGTGAAGGAGCTTTTAATTAACTCCTGTGTATTTTTTACTCTAGGAGGTCATCAAAAAAGACATTGCTGTGATTTATGTCAGAGAGTGTTCTGTTTTCCTACATTTAGGTCTTTGATCCATTTTAAGTTTATTTTCGTGTGTGGTGTTAGGGAAGGTTCCAGTTTCATCCTGTCACACGGAGCTGTCCAGCAGCACTTATTGAAGAGACGGTCTTTTCTCCATTGTATGTTCTCGCCTCCTTTGTCATAGATTAACTGGGCATAGGTGTCTGTTTATTTCTGGACTTGCTTTCGTGGTCCGTTGACCTGTCTGTCAGCACCATGCTGCCGACTACTAGCCCCGTGGTGCGCCCAGTACGTTTCTTGCACTAAAGCCCATGTTACTGCCATTTCTTTGCAGTGGCTCATTGTGTTTTCCTGCCGAGTAGCATTTCGATGCGTGTGTGTCACAGTCTGCTGCCTACTCAACCTGCAGGCGGGGTGCAGGCAGAGCGGCCCTTGGGCACCCCTGGGACGGCGGGGCCAGGCCTGGGACCGCCCTCCATTTCCCAGGCATTTTAAACGCAAAGGACAGGCAGGTGAATCTTTTGACAAGTTACCATTTGTATCATTTACCATCTGCTCCTGTGTAGTGAGATATGTAGCATTTATTTGGCTTTGTAATAAGCTTTTTTGCTTTGCTAAGTATTCATAGACTGTGTACTTTGAAATATTTTACTTGAAAGAGGAAGTAACATCCTTTTCTAGGTAAAACCTAGTTTTCAGAAGTTTACAAATAAACCGAGGTGAGAAAGTCTTAATGTCCAAATTCATATTACAAATTACACAGAATTGTTCCAGAATCATTTTAAGATAGTTATATATCTTCCCAGAACTTCTGTTCATTACATACTTGGAAAATTGGAAAGTAGCAGTCACCCCAAAACCCTGAGGTTTTCTGTATATGTGGAAAATTTTCTAATGTATCACATAAAGAAGAAAGAGGCGCTCTATCCTTGGCTTGCCTGGGCTCTTTCTCTTGAGGCAACCGCTGAGCTCAGGTTCCAAGGGCATTTGTGTCCAGACACACAGGCACGAAGCACCATTAAATATACGTAGGTGTATTTTACACACAGGTTTCTAAGTAGCTTTTTAGGATTTTTAAGTACCTTTTTCCCTAAAATATAACGAGTATTTCTTCATGTCTCCGTACATATAGCTGGGCATTGGGTCAGTAAGTATTTTTAAGTGTCTGTCATGCGTGGGAGAAGGAAATGGCAACCCACTCCAGTGTTCTTGCCTGGAGAATCCCAGGGCGGGGGAGCCTGGTGGGCTGCCGTCTGTGGGGTTGCACAGAGTTGGACACGACTGAAGCGACTTAGCAGCAGCATGCGTTGGACACTGTATACGTAGCGGCAGATCTAATAGGCGGACCTCCTTGGAACTGCCAGTTAACCTTTCTTCAGCACCTTAGTACGTCAGTGTATTGAATTCTGTATTTTCTCCGGCTGTGCCTCATCCTTTGTTAGGCCTTTCAGTGGCTAACTGGCCTGGGCGCTGTCATTGCCCTTCCCTCTACCTGTATTCTGTTATCAAGTACACATGGATGGCAGGGATTTCCAAACGTGAGTCTCCAGCCCCAAACCTGCCAGCGAGCACCAGACTCAGGCCTTGGGATCTTCAACCTGGATATTAGTAGGAGAATCCATCTCCACCTCGCCAAAGTGTAACGTTTGAATCTCTCCCCACCCCACCCAAAAACTCAAAAAAGGAGAAATTCTCCAAGGATTTTTATCTATTCTAGCCAGAAATAAGTATACGCTAGACTCCTTGCTCACCTTCCCTGTCTGCATAGCTGTCCCCCTGCTACCCTCTGAACCCGCCCTCCTCTCTGTTCCAGGGCTGAGCCGGGCTCTGCCTGCTGCATCTGTGTTGCTCTAAGTCTTCGGTCACTATTCAAGTTTTATTTTCATGGAGCTTGTTGTTATTCTGGGAGGCTGCCTTGTTTGTTCATTTCTCTCTTCTTCCCCTTGGAAACTGAGTTGCTGTGGCAGCAGAGACCTTATCTTGTGGTTTCCCACCACATGCTCATTACTTAGAATGGTGATAGGTACTATTATTCAGGAAAATGATTGTACTTCTGTGGATTGCTCATTAATATTCTATGTACACTTTATAGATCAAGGCTAGTAATTTTTATCATGTTATAAATCCGCCTTCTAGTTTACCAGTTTATCCAAAGGGAGGTTGTTATAATTTGTCATCTTATTCATTGCAGCTATTGTGGAACAGGAAATGAAAAAGGACTGGCTTTTTGCGCCTCATTATCGATACTACGTAAGAGAAATGCGAATTCATGCGTACAGCCAGCTGCTGGAATCGTACAGGTCATTAACCCTGGGCTATATGGCAGAAGCTTTTGGTGTTGGCGTGGAGTTCATTGATCAGTAAGTCTGAACAGCATCGTGTTAATTTACTCTACAGTTATACCTTTGAATGTGTAAACTTGTACACTGTCTCCACTCGCACACTTTCTCCTTGTGTGTTTCTGCTTTGGTGCTGTGGTAGCAAAGTGGTCTCTGTTACGCCTTGGAGATCCACTCTGCTACGACAGTAGTGACTCTTAGCTCACTGTCTTACATTTCACGTTAGGTCCTAGCTCTTGTGAGAATGCCTTCAATTTTTTGGTTGCTAAAAATCAAAGACTTTGAGCCTTCGATTCAAAGGTTCATCAGATAAATAGGTACTAAGCCCTTACTGTATGGTTGGCATTATTCCAGGTCTGTTTTCATGGAGTTTCATTCTAGTTTTGGGGAGAGTTGGCAAGTATGCACAAAAACGTGTGTGTCATTTCAGATAGAAGTGAGTCTGCAGCGATAATCAGTTGGTGCAGAGAGATGCACAGCTGCAGCCTGGTGGGAGGCGGGCAGGTGGATAGGTGTGCGGGGCCTGGGGTGGGGAGCTGGGACTTTACGTCATCCCGGTGCCCTGGGAGCTGCTGGAGGACGTTCAGCCTGCGGGTAAGTAACAGGGTGTGTCTTCGCACACCAAGGGGACGGGGGCGGGGAACCAGGGCGAAGTAGATATTCAGAGGGGGAGCTGTCCACGTGGCATCTCGTGAGAAGTGGTCCTTCACTGTTAGCTTTGAGGATTAGTCTGCAGTGGCTCACGGTGGTTATATAGTAGTTTCTAATGAAGTTCTAAGGCATTTCATTTTTAAAAGACCATACTCTGTTTAGCCAGTTTGTTTTTTCTAATGTTTTATTACGAAAAATTTCAAACATGGAGAAATTGCTGTATAAATCTTTAACACTGTGTTTGCTTTACCTTATTTTTCACGACTTCAGAGACAGTTACAGACATCAGTACGTTTCATCCTCGGTCACCTTGGCATGCACATGAATATTTATTTATGGGTTAGTTTAGAGTAATATTTACAATCAGTAAAACACACAAAGTATAACCAAATTATGGAGCCAGAAATTTCCTCATTCTCTTCCTTTGAAAGAAAAAAGACAGTGAGTAGTTTTATTATCCATCCAAAGTAAAAGGCTGGGCTCTCCAGGGAGCTTTGGTTTTCTTGGTGAAGTTAAAAGCCTGGTGGTGAGGGCCGATGAGTTGTTCCTCATGGGGTCGTACTGGAGGAGCTCACTGGTGAGCAGCACATGGAGAGAGGGCGTTGGTCTGGCTTCTTTCTTTGCTGTTTCTTAACAGTGTGATGGTGGTGAGAAGGCCGTTCATTGCTCCCTGGGAGCAGGGTGAGGCTCAGCTGTCTGTGGATAAGGTGCATAAAGTAGGAAGTATTGTTAGACACGCTGCAGTATGTGGTATTTGAATTATTTCGTTTTTCCCTTCATGTTCTTAGCCCAGCTTTAGAGGCAGAGGTTTCAAGCACACACTGAGCTGTGGTGTTACCTAGAAACGCCTTGCTTTAAATTTGTTTCTTACCTTATAAAATGAGTTTAGGTGAAATCTTTCTGTAAGTTTAAAGAACACTTGTACTTCGTTTTTCCATTTCCTTAGACTCAGTAAGATACTGGTGGAGAAAAGGACCAAGCCATCTGTGAGTAGACACATCTGTTACTGACATATGTAAGGTTAGAAACCGTACCCGTGGGCTGTATTGCATAATTTTGGTGGTAGGTGTTTTATCTGGAACTTAGGATGCAACTCTGGTTTTTAGGTTCTCTTTACACAGCAAATATTTGGCTCATTCTTACTGGACACCTGTATATGAGGCAGTATCTGGGTGGCTTGGAGAAGATGAGTCGTCTTGGGGTATGTTTGATTAGCACACAGGGAGACAACAAAAGCGTAGTTTGGATCTAGGGAATGGGACTTAAGGCACCCATTTAGGGCAGGAAGGAGTTAATTTTGTCGTTTCAGAAAGGCTGTGCTGAGATAGCTCTTGGGGGCCTTGAGAGTGGATGTCATTGCATGTCTAAGATTTTTACAGGAACTAGGGTGAATGAGGGCACGTAGGTGGAAGGAGTGGCCCAGACGACTGGAGGGAGCACCAGCCTGGCTTACTGGAGGGCGGCTGTGGCGGCGTGCGCGGGCAGAGCTGCAGCGATGAGCAGGGACAGATAACCGTGGTGCATCTGGAGTCTCCTTCAAGAGTCGAGGGCGTAAACGAAGGGCAGGGGAAGCAGCAGCTGCCCACGGTCTTAGCTCGGCAGAGGGCACGCTGAGTCCCAGTCTGCTTTCAATGCCTGGGCAGTGCTGCTCGCTGCAGCTTGTCCTAGCTTTCTCTCGAGTTTGCCCAGCTCGCCTGTGGATCTCAGTAGGACTCACAAGGCTGGGGCTGTCCGCTTGCGTAGTTTGCCCTGTGGGCCTCAGACCCAGAACAGTAGTGCAGATGGGTTTCGCAGCTGCAGTCTGGAGACGCAGCTGTGTGAGTACCTGGAAAGTGACCGCAAGTGAGTTTAGAACCAGTGAACTTTTAAAAAAATGTTCACAGTTTACCTAAAGCCACTCAGTAACATGATTCAAAAACTAACAGTTGAAAGAATGGCTGTTGTAGTGACTAAATCAAATGTATTTTTAATGAGGATAGGAATAGAGCACGCTCTGTAAACATAGAGTTCTTACTAATTTAAGATAAGCTGGTGGCACTTTGAAGCTAGAAGTTATCTTTTTTTCCTTACCTGGTTTCTGGGATTTGTGAGAGTTAAGCTGCCTTCACATCATTCTCAGCCACGTTTCCTCACCAACTTGAAATGGCACTTTGGGTGTTTCTGTGCTAGGAGCAAGATGGTGTAGTATCGGGGAGAGTCATCTGTCACAATTTTTCTTAATTAGGAGGACTCTTACATGAATCTCTAAATTCAACCTAGTTCTATTACAAATAGGTATTTTAAAGGCGTCAACTTGCCACATATTCTCTCCGGTATTACTGAAAAGTTGTCTTCGTGCAGCTCTCGTAGCTATCTAAGGGTTTCATTTCCCCCCACGTCACAGGGCGGTAGACAGACGGAGAGTCTCCACTTCGCTGCTGTCGAGGGGTGTGTTCAATAACTGTCCCCCTTAAGGGGGTCAGCTCAGCTGCTGTGTGCCCAAATATTACCTTGAGTAAAAGACAACTGCATCATGTATTTAGTGCAATTCATTTTTCTAACAGTTCTCTATAAGGCTAATGCTAAACGCTTTTTCCCTTCTCTCTCAATTAGGGAACTCTCCAGGTTTATTGCTGCTGGGAGGCTACACTGCAAAATAGATAAAGTGAATGAAGTAGTGGAAACCAACAGGTATGTAAGTTTCTGTATCATTTGTAATACTTGCAGCAAAGGACATTCCTAAAACAGAGTGCCTTCTTTTTAAAGTAGGGCAGCTATCGTTACTGTGACTGCTAACTAACTCGTGTGTTCCCTGGATTTACTTATAGACCTGACAGCAAGAACTGGCAGTACCAAGAAACTATCAAGAAAGGAGACCTGCTATTAAACAGAGTTCAGAAACTTTCTAGAGTAATTAATATGTAAAACCAAATACACAAAGGGTTTTCTTTATTGGGAATTTTTATAGCTTACTTGTGCCCAGTTGAACTGTGTAAAAAATAAATACTGCATTGTTTCTTTCAACTTACCTTTTTCTTATATACATGCACAGCGTTAAGGATGGGGTCCAGTAATATCACATTTACATCCTCTGAATCTTTGGTTTATGGTATAATACTTACAGAGACTACCTGAGTTCAAATCCTGACCCTTCAATAAAACAAAAGTAAGAGATGGCATTAAAACATACAGCATAGGGAATCTTTTCCCACTTAGGGAATCAGAGGGGGTTAAGTGCCGTGGAAAAAGAAACCTAAAACCCGGTAAAGGTGGCAGTGAAATGAGTAGGGCGTGAAGAGCTCTCTGCTGTCGGGTGTCATAGAAGCCTCTCCAGGGAGGTGATTGTAAATAAAGAGGAAGGAGAGACCACCTACACCCCTACTGAGGGGAAGAGAGGCACTGGAGGCTTTCAGCAGAGGAGTGGCCAGGCCGCCTCACCGTGTGAGTGTCAGCACGGCCCGGAGCTGGCTGCTGTGGAACGCCTGTGGAGACAGCGGGAGTTGCTCACTGAGTGCGTCCAGGCTGGCTGAAGGCTCATCTTGATAAGAGCAGTTTTGCTAGAGCAAGAGAATCGCAACAGCATTTTACTGTAAAATCAAGGGGAGAGAAGCATGGGTGAGAGGCTACTAAAAACCTTACCAACTTGGATCACTAATTTCTTCAAGAAACTGGAAATGTAAGTACCCTTAACAAAATCCACAACCATAGGATCAGTGCTGTCCGTTAAGGCCAACACAGGCATCACTCATTGCGTTCCTTCTGGAGGATTCGTTTTCAGCCAGTTACCTCATTGCAGTTCATGCTAGAGGGGAAAAGTACCATTAAAATGTCAGTTTCTTAAAATAACTTTCCCTCAACTCCCCGCTATAAAACCACCTAGACTGACGTGATCACAGAGCAAAGCATTTCAACTGAAATGTAGGCTGGATGTTGGCTTTTTTTTTTTTTTTAACCATTTTAGCCCTACCACCTAAAATTAGAGGAGGGTAATAGGTAAGAGACACTAAATAAAAAAGAAAGAAATGCTGTTCATTCCTAGCGCAAGACGGGGAAGCTGAAAACCAAGCCTGCAGATAAATGTCTAGGGAACTTGCCTTATGGTGCATAAGCAATATGATTCTGATGTGAGGGAGTCCAGGTTTTGGAGCCCGTACAGTATAGGACAGATAGCCCTGAACACTGCGGCTAGAAAACCAAACTCTGATCTCTGCTCTCTTCATGCTGGTATCTGATGCTGAAGGGAAAGATTTCCTTCAGCTTGTTTCCTCAGTTTTAGACTGCAGTAGAAAATCAAGCTTATGACGTTCGTTTACATAAAAACATTACAAACTGTAAAACACTGTACTCAAACATGTATTTCTTAGGGCATCACCACACGTGTTAGCAGGAACCTGCCGTCACATAGTTGCCGGGGCCACTTAAGCTGCATTTTATATTCCAAACTGGTGATCTCACTGATGTTTTTCATCACTTATGTTTTTTATATACTAAGACTACATAGAATGATGATGGTTTTGAGCCTTGCTTCTCTGATTTTTGACCAGTGAGAGGCTTCCAGAAGCTTCCAGCTTGCAGACTGGTCAACTACAGGCTACAACGGTCCCCAGCTCCCTCCCACCACCCGATAAATTTCTGGGAAAAAAATTCATGGCAGCTATCTAAAAATAAAAAGACAATTCAAAGTCACTTACCTAGCTTTGCTGTAATACAGATGAGGTTAATGCCAGGCTCCCGTTCCTGCCCTGTTAGCTTCTACTACCCACCTGGCCCCACGGCTGTTGGGAGTTTCCTGTCCAGGTCGCACGTCTCTCTCTACTGTATACCTGGGGCTGATGGTAAGCAGATGCTGTTCATCTAGGAGAAGCCATTCAAAGAACTAAAGTCCTAATTTTGAGGTTTTACTCATGAAGGGTACACATCCCAATACAAAAACAAGATTATCATCAAATGACAGTTTCCTGCTAAGGGACAGAGAGAACAGCTGTGTTTAGTCCATTTTAAATACTCGTAAGCTTTCTTCCTTTTGCTCAATGTTTTTAATCAAACCTGGACACTTCTCACTTTTATAAACCATAATCTCATTCATGATGCACTCCAAGTATAAAGTGCATCCACTGGGATGAACAATCTTATGAATATTTAACTTTGAAAATATTTATTGCAAAATGGAGTCTTAAAGCAAATAACACATCAAAATGACATGACACCAACCTGGACTTCTGAATACACTATAGACTTTGTGTTGGAGTATCAAATTCCAATGACAATCAGTCACTGAGTAGTCTTACCACACCACAGTAAAATTTAATCTTCCATACAATAGCACAGAAGATTTTGGCATCGGACTTTCTTAGGATAACAGTGCGACAGAATAACTGAGAAAAATGTTTTGAGAAAGAAGAGCTGTAGATGATACTATAATTTACTAGTAGTCTTTTAGGAAAGGAAATACCGTCAAAAACTGTGTGTTACTAAGTTTCTGGTGGAACTATTTGCGTGGCGGGAACAGAGATGCAGAGGTGGAGCACACGCTTGTGGAAACGAGAGAAGAGGCGGCTGAATGAACCGAGACAGCAGCACTGACACTAGCAGCTCCCGGGCGACACAGGCAGCGGGAAGCCGCAGCGTGACGGCCCAGCTCACCGGGGCGGGGTTTCTCGGGAGGAAGTGGGGGTCGGAGGGAGGGGTGTGTGTACACTTACAGTCCTTCCGCTGTTGTACAGCAAAAACAACACAATTAAAAAATGAGGACAAACCTTAACATTTCTCAAAAGGAAAAATGAATGGAGGACAGAAAAGACTATTAGACTAATACAGATGGAAATGCTGAGGTATCACCTCATGCCAGTCAGAAGGGGTATCATTAAAAAATCTAGTCAGTCAAGCCAAAGGGCGTGGAGAAAAAGAAACACTGCCATTGTGTTTTCAGCGAATGTAACCTGCTAACAGAAGGAAAAAAAAAAACAGCATGGAGATTCTTAAGCTAAAGATAGGTCTACCACATACTCTGGCCTTCTCACTCCTGCCTGGTTTCTCTTGAGTCTCTCCAAGTTAACAAATGTAATTCCAAATGACACCTGCATCCCAACATTCACTGCAGCGATATTTATCACCAGCCACCTCTGCAAGCCACCACAGAGTTCATGGTCAGGGATGTACGGATAAACGTGGTAAAGATGTGTGTGTATAGAACATATATATGTATACACACACACAAATATATACACACTGGAATACGACCTACCAATCAAAAAGCATGCAAAATGCCTTTTCCAGTGATGTGAATGATCTTAAGTGACCATCCTGTGATGATGCTCTTAGGTATAGGAAGTCAGAGAGGGACCGACACCTAACGCAAACTCCTACGTGCAGAATCTAAAGACGTACCAGTGAACACACTTAAAAACCAAGTTTTCTTAATTACAAGGTTGGCATTAACATAAGCACAGTCTTATACACAGAATATGTGGGGTTCCCATGGATAGTCTCCTAAGCATCTCCCCACCTAACTAACACAGCATCCCCAGCATCACACTTGAGGCAGCCTTCGAATCTGTGTATGGGGTGCAGGATAAGGGGAAAGATAATGAGACAGAAGCCCTGGCACACTGCACTCTTACAGGTGCAGAGCTTTTGTAGGTCTCCAGTTGCCAAAGACAAGAGCAGGGCCTGAGGGGATGCTGCCGCCTTGTGGACACTTCCTGTAACAACAAAACTGCAAGCACCTTACAGTGTCCATCTTCAGATGGGTGGATAAACACGGTAAACAAACATAATCACACATATAAATGCGTATACACACTCATGCATAAACAAATATTCCCTGGAATCACACACACAAATCAAAAAAGCATGAAAACTATCTTTTCCAGCAACAACGGATACACTGATGAATATCCTAACGGAAGGAAGGCAGAGAGGACCACCAGTCTAAGAAAACTCTATTTGGTACCTAAATGTTGACATCAATGAATACATTTCTCAACTGAGTTTTGTAAATTAGGAACTTGGGATTCACAGAGGGATGGTCATATATATGTACAATAAATAATGCACAAAGAGCAAGCATATAGCACAGGCAGTTCTGCTCAGCAGCATTTAACTACCTTCAGGGCAAGACAATTCCAAGAGGAAGACATATATGTGGAAGTGAATCACGTGGCTGTACACCCAAAACAACTGGACACTGGAACTGTATCCACCACACAAGAAACATTAACTTTCAAAAGAAACCAAATGTGAAGAGTCTTCTTCTCAGGCCTGGGGGCCTTCTACTGCTGTCACACCCCGGGAACCTGAGCAGCCGTTGGACTCAAGGCCAGACTGAGCGAAATGAAGAAACTTCGGGGGAGGTACCGAAAACACACCCTCCTTGGATCTAGAGTGCCTGGACCGCAGGGGATGGGACCCCACTCTCCAATGCAGGCAGGCTGTCCCACAGCTCAACCAAGCCTCGTAGGCCCCCCAAGAAGGTGGACCCTCTAGGCTGAGAGCTCTGAACAGACACCATTCAGTCTCCCCCATGTGGGTTCCCACCTCAGCATCTTACCTTGGTATCTCCACACCAGACTACCATGGCGTCCCCAGGATCACCTCTGTTGCTGGCTTGGGATTTGTCTGGGGTGGTGCAGATAAGAGGGAAGATGTAAGGAGAGCAAGTCCTGGCACATTCCACTGTCATCCACAACCCAGGAAAACGACTTTCCTCTAAGGCTCTGAATATGCTAGGAAATCCTCAAGTGGGGCTGAGAAAGTGCTGCCGCCTTGTGGACACTTCTGGTAACAACAGTTGAAAACCAGTGCTTCAGAGCACTTCAAATCACAAAGCCTGTGTGGGGATGTAGGGACATCTCTCCTCAAGCAATGTGCTGGGGAAGGTAATCGGACAGCATATCAAAACACGGGGAACATTCAAGAAGACAATCTCAAGAGGTCACTTTAAGGCACATTGGTTTAATTTTTATTTTATTTGCACTGCACAGGAAACAGGCCCCACACTGCTAATTAATAGAGAACTGCATATCAAAACCATAAATAGGTAAAACCTCCCACCACTCAGAACAGTCATTCACAAAAACACTACCAACAATAAATGATGGAAAGGGCCTTCAGAAAACACAACCCTCCCACGTTTGCTTTGGGTAACGTCAACTGGGAACAGCCAGGACATACAACAGGAGGGAGCTTCCTTCAAAAACGAAATAGGAGCTACCACAGTATCTGGCCATCTCAGTGCTGGGCCTCTGCAGGTGGAGAACAGATCATCCAAAAGAGACCTCCACACCCCAGTGTCCACTGCACCAGTATCTATCACAGGCCAAGACGGCATGCACACCTAGAGGTCATTTTCAGAGATGGTGATAAATACGTGGGACACACACAGTCACATACATACATACACACACACACCCATATACACACATTCACTGGCATATGATGTAGCAATCAAAAAGCATGCAGTATGTCTTTGCAGCAAATGAATGGACATTGATGATCCTAAGTGAAGCATGTCGGAGAAGGAATAATTGCCTCAGAAAATTCCACTGGGTAAGAGCTGAAAACTGATAACCAATGCACACATTTATCAACTAAGTTTTGTACATTAGAAGCTTGGGATTAACATTCGGACTGTCATATACATACAATAAATAATCCAAAAGGACCTAGCGTGTAGCAGAAGGAATTCTACTCAGCAGTCTCTACCTACCTACAGGGCAAAACAATTCCAAGAGGAGGACATAAATGTACAAGTGAATTAGGTGGCTGTACACCCCAAACAAACATGACACTGGAAAAGACTTATATCCACCACGCAAGAACAATTAACTTTCAAATAAAACCAAATGTGAACAGTATTCCCCTCAGTCCTGGGGTCACTGGACTCTCACATCCCAGGAGCCTGAGAACCCTTGGGACCCAAGGTTGGACTGAACTGGAGCTGAGGCAGCTGGGGAGGGGGTACCAAAACGAAGTCCTGCTTGAACCTGGAGTGGCTGGTCCCTGGCGGATGGGACCCCATGCTCCAGATCCAGCTGGGCCACCCCACAGCTCACTAAAGCACAGTACGCTGGAAAAAGTGGACCCTCTAGGCTGAGAGGGCTTTGATTAGGCATCTGGTCTCCAGTCTCCTCAAGACTGGTTCCCACAACAGTTTCTTACCACAGCATTTTCCCCACCTGGCTTCCACGGCATCCCCAGCATAGCCTTCTGTGGAGGCTTGGCATTTGTCTGGTTGGTGCAGATAAGGGGGAAGATGTAATGAGACCCGAGCCCTGGCACATTCCACTCTCATCTACAACCAGGGAACACGACTTTTCTCTAGGGCTCTGGTTGCCAGGAACCCCCCATATGAGCCTGAGAAAGTGGTGCCCGCTTGTGGACACTTCTAGTAACAACAGCTTAAAAATCTGCTTTAGAGCACTTCAAATTCACCAAGTCTGCGGGGCTGGGGACACTTCTTAAGCAATGTGCTGGGGTCGGTAATTGGAGAGCATATCAAAACACAGGGAAGTTTCAAGAAGACAATTTCAAGAGGTTACTTTAAGGCACATGAATGTGGTTTTTCTTCTTTTCTTTTTTATCGAAAGGACAGGAAACAGGCTTCAAATCACTAATGAATAGAGAACTGCAATCAAAACTATGAGGTACCATCTCCCACCACTCAGAACGGTCATTAACAAAAAGACTACTGACAATAAATGCTGCAGAGGGCCTCGAGAAACCAGAAGGGTCACACACTTGCTTTGGGAAGTGTCAACTGGAAACAGCCAGGACACAAAACAGCAGGGAGCATCCTTCAAAAAGTAAACAGGAGCTACCACAGTATCTGGCCTTTGCAATGCTGGGACTCTGCAGGTGGAAAATGTATCATCCGAAAAGACACCTACACACCTGTATTCACTGCAATGCTATTTATCACGTGCCAAGACTGCACGCATACACAGAGCCCATTTTCAGAGATGGATGGATGAACACGTGGCACATGACACACATACAGACATCTGTATACACACATTCACTGGCATAGGACAGCACGATCAAAAAGTAGGCAAAATGCCTTTTCCAGCAACATGAACAGAGACGCTAACGACAGGCGAAGCAACTCGGAGAAGAAACAACTGCCTCAGTAAACGCCACTGGTACAGTTTAGAGGGTACAGTCTAAAAACAGATACCAACACAGTTTGCAACCGAGCTTTGTAATTAGAAGCTTGGGATTAATACAGGGACACTCATATATATACCAATAAGTAATGTACAAGGACTTCAAGTATAGCAGAGAGAATTCTACTCAGCTGCCTCTACCTACCTATAGGGAAAAACAATTCCAAGAAGAAGACATACATGTATAAGGGAAGGTGTCTATATATCCTAACCAAAGGCAACACTGGAAATGATTTGTATCCACCATGCTAGAAGACAACTTTCAAAGAAACCAAATACGAACATTATTCCCTTCAGTCCAGGGGCCCCTGGGCACTCTCTTAGCCCAGGAGCCTGAGCACCCTTGGGACACAAGGCCGGACTGAGCTGGAGTTGAGGCAGCTGGGAAGGGCGTACCAAAAGGAGCCCTCCTCAGACCTGCAGTGCCTGGTCCCCGGAGGACAGGACTCCACGCTCAAGATCCAGGCAGCCCGTCCCACAGCTCAGCCAAGCCTCATATGCCCAGAAAATGGTGGACCCTCAAGGTAGAGAGAGCTCTGAACAGGCACCTGGCCCTGTCTCCCAGATGTGGGATCCCACCACAGCCTCTTCCCTCCGCATCTCCCCACCTGACTACCACTCATCGCAGGCTCTGCTTCTGTGTAGGCTTGGGATTTCTCTGGGGTGTGCAGAAAAGGGGGAAGACATAAAGAGATTCAAGCCCTGGCAAGTTCCACTCTCATTTAAAACCAGGGAATACGACTTTTCTCTAGGACCCTGGGTTCCCAGGAAAACCTCAAATGGGCCTGAGAAAGTGCTGCCACCTTGTGGACACTTCTCATAACAACAGCTTAAAATTCATGCTTTCGAGCACTTCAAATATGCACTCATCTCACACCCTACTAAGTAATGCTCAAAATTCTCCAAGCCAGGCTTCAAAAGTATGTGAACCAAGAAATTCCAGATGTTCAGGCTGGATTTAGAAAAGGCAGAGGAACCAGAGATCAAATTGCCAACATCCGTTGGATCATAGAAAAAGCAAGAGAATTAAAGAAAAACATTTACTTCTGCATCATTGATTACGCCAATGCCTTTGGGTGGATCACAACAAACTGTGGACAATTCTTAAAGAAATGGGAATACCAGACCACCTTACCTGCTTCCTGAGAAATCTGTATGCAGGTCAAAAAGGAACAGTTAGAACCAGACATGGAACAATGGACTGGTTCCAAATTGGGAAAGGAGTACGTCAAGTCTATATATTGCCACCCTGCTTGTTTAACTTCTATGCAGAGTACATCATGTGAAATGCTGGGCTGGATGAAGTACAAGATAGAATCAAGATTGCCGGGATTTCTCCCGGCAATATCAATAACCTCAGATATGCGGATGATACCACCCTTAAGGCAGAAAGTGAAGAAGAACTAAAGAGCCTCTTGATGAAAGTGAAAGAGGA
Organism: Bos grunniens; assembly: GCF_055505025.1. Lineage (NCBI taxonomy): Eukaryota > Metazoa > Chordata > Mammalia > Artiodactyla > Bovidae > Bos > Bos grunniens. The sequence goes on from NC_141186.1 coordinate 37,833,484, forward strand.
GAGTGAAAAAGCTGGCTTAAAACTCAACATTCAGAACATGAAGACCACGGCATCCGGTCCAATCACTTCACAGCAAATAGATTGGGAAACAATGGAAACCGTGACAGACTTTATTTTCTTGGGCTCTAAAGTCACTGCAGATGGTGACTGCAGCCATGAAATTAAAAGACGCTTGCTCCTTGGAAGAAAAGCTATGTCCAACCTAGACAGCATATTAAAAAGCAGAGACATTACTTTACCAACAAAGGTACATGTAGTCAAAGCTTTGGTTTTTCCAGTGGTCATGTATGGATGTGAAAGTTGGACCATGAAGAAGGCTGAGCGTCGAAGAAGTGATACTTTTGAACTGTGGTGTTGGAGAAGACTCTTGAGAGTCCCTTGGACTGCAAGGAGATCAAACCAGTCCATCCTAAAGGAAATCTGTCCTAAATATTCACTGGAAGGACTGATGTTGAAGCTGAAGCTCCAATACTTTGGCCACCTGATGCAAGGAACTGACTCATTAGAAATAAGACCCTGATGCTGGGAAAGATTGAAGGCAGGAGGAGAAGGGGATGGCAGAGGATGAGATGGTTGGATAGCATCAGTGACTCGATGGACATGAACTTGAGCAGGCTCTGGGAGTTGGTGATGGACAGGGAAGCCTCCTGTGCTGCAGTCCATGGGGTTGTAAAGAGTTGGACACGACTGAGTGAACTACACTGCGGGGATGTAGGGACACCTCTCCTGAAGCAGTGTGCTGGGTGGGTAATCAGAGAGCATATCAAAATAAAGGGAACCTTCAAGAAGACAATCTCAAGAGGTCACTTTAAGGCATATTAATGTTTCTTTTTTTCTTTTGCTTGGAAAGCACAGGATACAGGCTCAAGATTGCTAATTAACAGAGAACCACACATCAAAACTATTAATCAGGTACCACCTCCTACCACTCAGAATGCTCATTCACTAAAGACTACAGACACAGCTGGAGAGGACCTGGAGAAACGGCAATCCTCAACGTTTGCTTTGGGAACTGTCAACTGGAGAAAGCCAGGACCCAGAACAGGAGGGAGCTTCTGCCAAACACTTAACAGGACCTATCACATTATGTATTCTTCTCAATGCTGGGACTGCACAGGCGGAGAACGTGTCACCCACAAAGACACCTACACTCCAGAGTTCACCGCACCAATATTTATCTCAGGCCAGGACTGCATGCACACACAGTGTCCATTTTCAGAGACAGATGGATGAACACGTGGCACACGCACAGACACACACATCCTTATTCATATATTCTCTGGCATATGACACAGCAATCAAAACACGCAAAATGCCTTTCCAGCAACATGAACAGACACTGATGATCTTAAGGGAAGCTAGTCAGAGTAAGAACAACTGCCTAACAAAACTCCATTGAGTGCAATCTAAAAGTTCATACCTATGACCACATTTATCACCTGAGTTTTATAAATTAGAAGCTTGATATTAACGGAGTCACAGTCATATACGTACAATAAAAATGTGCAAGGACCTAGCATACAGCAGAGGGAATTCTACTCAGCAGCCTCTACCTACAGGGCAGAACAGTTCCAAGAGGAAGACACTTATGCGTAAGTCAATCAGGTGGCTGGACACCCAAAACAAACACAACACCGGAAATGAGTTCTATCCACCACGCAAGAAACATCACCTTTCAGAAGAACCTAAACGTGAACGGTCTTCCACTCAGTCCTGGGGTCCCTGGGCACCCTCACAGCCCAGGAGCCTGAGTAGCCGTGGGACCAAGGCCGGACTGGGCGGGGGCTGAGGCAGCTGGGGAGGATGTGCCCAAAAGAAGTCCTCCTCGGACCTGGACACCCAGGTCCATGGGCACGGGACGCCACGCTCCAGATCAGGTGGGCCGTCCCACAGCTCAACCAAGTCTAGAACACCCAAAAGGGTAGACCCTCTTGGCAGAGAGAGCTCCGAATAGGCACCTCGTCTCCAGTCTCCTCAAGGTGGATATCCATCACAGCCTCTTACACCATGGATCTCCCACCTGACTACCACAGCATGCCCAGCATCGCGTTCTGTGCAGGCTTGGAATTTGTCTGGGGTGGTGCAGATAAGGGAGAAGACGTAAAGAGACCCAGGCCCTGGCACATTCCACTCATCTACAACCCAGGAACATGACTTTTCTCTAGGGCTCTGGTTGCCAGGAAAACATCAAATGGCCCTGACAAAGTGCTGCCGCCTTGTGGACACTTCTAGTAACAACAGCTTAAAAATAAATGCTTCAGAGCACTTCAAATTCACAAATTTTGAAGTGTGGGGCTGTAGGGACACCTCTCCTGAAACAATGCTTTGGGGTGGATAATCGGAGAGCATATCGAAACAAAGGGAACCTTCAAGAAGACAATCTCAAGAGCTCACTTTAAGGCACAATAGTGTTTTTGTTTGCTTGCTTGTCTGGGGAGAACAAGAAACAGGCTCCAGATCGTTAACTAGTAGAAAATTGCACATCGAAATCATAATGAGTACCACCTCCCACCACTCACAACCGTCATTCACAAAAACACTACAGATAATAAGTGTTGAGGAGGGGCTGGAGAAACCAGAGCCCTCCCACATCTGCTTCGGGAAATATCAACTGGGGCCAGCGAGGACAATGAACAGGAGGGAGCGTCCTTCAGACAGTAAACAGGAGCTACAACAGTATCTATCTTTCTCAGCGCTGGGACTCTGCAGGTGGAGAACAGATCATCCGATAAGGTACCTACTCCCCAGCATCCACCACACCAATATTTATCAGCCTAAGACTGCATGCACACAGAGAGCTCATTTTCAGAGATGGATGGATAAACACATGATACACACATATATATACACACACACATATTCATATACACATATTCACTGGCATATGACACAGCAATCAAAAAGTATGCAAAATACCTTCTCTAGCAAGATGAACAGACATTTTGATGATCCTAATGGTAGCTAGTCAGACAAGGAACAGTTGCCTAAGAAAACTCCATTGGGTACAATGAGAAAGTTGATACCAATGATCACATTTATTAACCAAGTTTTATAAATTACAAGCTTGGGACTGACAGAGGGACAGTCATATACATCCAATAAAAAATGCACAAGGACCTAGCATATTGTACATGGGTTTCTACTCTGCAGCTTCTAACTCTCTACCCAGAAAAACAGTTCCAAGAGCAAGACATTTATGCATAAGTGAACCCAGCGGCTGTACGCCCAAAGGAAACAGGACACTGCAAATGAACTGCATCCACATGCAAGAAACAGGAACTTTCAAAAGAAACCAAATATGACGGTGTTCCACCCAGTCAAGGGGCCCCTCGGCTCTAACAGTCCAGGAGCCTGAGTGCCCCGGGACCCAAGGCCGGATTGGGCAGGAGCTGAGGCAGCTGGGGATGGTGTACCAGAAGGAAGCCCTCCTCAAACCTGGAGTGCCTGGACCATGGCGAAGGGATTTCACGCTAGAGATCCAGGCAGGCTGTCCCACAGCTCAGCCAAGCCTAGTACACCCCACAAACGGTGGACCCTCTAGGCAGAGAGTGCTCCAAATAGGCTGCTGGTTCCAGTCTCCCTGAGATGGGCTCCCAGCACAGCCTCTTACCTCGGCATGTCCCCAAGTGGCTACCACAGCATCCCCGAATCGCCTTCTTCATAGGCTTGGGATTTGTCTGGGTGGTACAGATAGAGGGGAAGATGTACGGAGACCCAGGCCCTGGCACATTCCATTCATCTACAACCCAGAAACACAACTTGTCTCTAGGGCTCTGGCTGCCAGTTAAAGTTGCTCAGTCGTGTCTCTTTGGGACCCCATGGGCTATACAGTCCATGGAATTCTTCAGGCCAGAATACTGGAGTGGGTAGCCTTTCCCTTCTCCAGGGGATCTTCCCAACCCAGGGATCAGACCCAGGTCTCCCACATTGCAGGCAGATTCTTTACCAGCTGAGCCATAAGGAAAGTGTCCACAAGACGGCAGGCCTTCTAATGGGCCTGAGAAAGTGCTGCCGCCTTGTGGGCACTTCTGGTAACAACAGCTTAAAAATCAGTGTTTTAGAGCACTTCAAACTCACAAAGCTTGTGGGGCTGTAGAGACCCCTCTCCTCAAGCAATGTGCTGGGATGGGTAATCGGAGAGCATATCAAAACAAAGGGAACCTTCAAGAAGACAATCTCAAGAGGTCACCTTAAAGCACAGGAAACAGGCTCCAGATCACTCATTAATGGAGAACTGCACATCAAAACTCGGAGAAGGCGATGGCACCCCACTCCAGTACTCTTGCCTGGAAAATCCCGGGTACTGAGGAGCCCGGTAGGCTGCAGTCCATGGGGTCGCTGAGAGTCTGACACGACTGAGCGACTTCACTTTCATGCATTGGAGAAGGAAATGGCAACCCACTCCAGTGTTCTTGCCTGGAGAATCCCAGGGACGGGGGAGCCTGGTGGGCTGCTGTCTATGGGGTCACACAGAGTCGGACACGACTGAAGTGACTTAGCAGCAGCAGCAGCACATCAAAACTACAATGAGGTACCACCTCCCACCACTCACAACAGTCATTCACAAAAACACCACCAACAATAAATGCTGCAGAGGGCCTGGAGAAACCAGAACCCTTTCATATTTTCTTTGGGTAACAACAACTGCGAACAGCCAGGACACAGAACAGGAGGAAGGTCCCTCCAAAAACTAAATGGGAGCTACCACAATCTCTGGCCTTCTCAATGCTAGGCCTCTGCATGTGGATAACAGACCATCTGATAAGACACCTATGCTCCAGTGCTCACTGCACCGATATTTATCACACCCCAAGACCGCATCATTTTGCCAACAAAGGTCCATCTAGTCAAAGCTATGGTTTTTCCAGTAGTCAGGTATAGATGTGAGAGTTGGACTATAAAGAAAGCTGAGTGCCGAAGAATTGATGCTTTTGAACTGTGGTATTGCAGAAGACTCTTGAGAGTCCCTTGGACTGCAAGGAGATCCAACCGGTCCATCCTAAAGGAAATCAGTCCTGAATACTTATTGGAAGGACTGATGCTAAAGCTGAAACTCCAATACTTTGGCCATCTCATGCGAAGAACTGACTCATTTGGAAAGACCCTGATGCTGGGAATGACTGAAGGTGGGAGGAGAAGGGGACAACAGAGGATGAGATGGTTGGATGGCATCACCAACTCAATGGACGTGAGTTTGAGCAAGCTCCAGGAGTTGGTGATGGACAGGGAAGCCTGGTGTGCTGCAGTCCATGGGGTCGCAAAGAGTCGGACACGAGCAAGCAACTGAACTGAACTGAAGACTGCATGCACACACAGTATCCACTTTCAGAGATGGATAAACACGTGGTACACACACACACACACACACACACACACACTCATATGCATATATTCACTGGCAAATGATGCAGCAATCAAAAAGTATGAAAAAGTCTTTTCCAGCAACATGAACAGACATGCTGATGATGATCCTAAGGGAGGTCAGTCAGAGAAGGACAGCTGTTTAACTCCATTGGGTACAATCTAAAAACTGATACCAATGAACATACTTATAAATTCAGTTTTGTAAATTAGGAAGTAGGGATTATCATATGGACAGTCATATACATACAATAAATAATCCAATAAATAATCCACAGGGATCTAGCCTTTAGCACCGGGAATTCTAAGCAGCCTGTAATTACAAACAGGTGTAACTGAATCAGGTGACTACACCTAAAACACACACGGCACTGGAAATGAACTGTATCACCATGCAAGAAAAATTAACTTTCAAAACAAACCAAACTGAACGGTCTTCCGCTCAGGCCTGGGGACCCTGGGCTGCTTTCAAACCACAGAAGCCTGAGCAGACTTGGGACCCAAGGCCAGACTGAGCTGGAGCTGAGGGAGCTGGGGATGATGTGCCAAAAAGATGCCCTCCTTGGACCTGGAGAGCCTGGTCCGTGGGGGATTGGACCCCACACTCCAGATCCAGGCAGACTGCTCCACAGCTCAACCACAGTGTGCATGATGTGTTCAAAAACCAGTGGACCCTCTAGGCTGAGAGAGCTCTGAATAGGCACGTGCTGTCCAGTCTCCCCGAGGTGGGTCCCCACCTCAGCCTCCTACTTCAGCATCTCCCCACCTGACTACCAGGGCCTCCCCAGCACTGCCTTCTGTGCAGGCTTGGGCTTTGTCTGAGGCTGATTCGGAGAAAGATGTAAGGAGGCCTGAGCCCTGGCACATTCCACTCTCATCTACAACCCAGGAACATGACTTTTCTCTAGGGCTCCGGTTGCCAAGAAATTCGAAAGTGGCCTGAGAAAGTTACGCTGCCTTGTCGATTCTTCCCATAAGAACAACTTAAAAATGAATGTTTAGTAGCACTTCAAATTGCAAGGCCTTTGGTGGGTAAGGGTTTTCCTGGTGGCTCGGTGGATAAAGAATTCGCCTGCAGTTCCCGAGACGCATGAGATATGGCTCCATTCCTAGGTCAGGATGATCCCCTGGAGGAGAGGAGGCGATCCATTTTTGTCTGTAGAACCCCATGGACAGAGGAGTCTGCAGGGCTACAGTGCGCTGGGTCACAGAGAGTTCACCATGACTGAAGTGACTGAGCACATGGGGTGTGATGGACATCCTTCCTTAAGCATGTCCTTAGGTAGATAACTCAACACCAGCGCAAAACATGGTGAACCTTTAAGAGTTCAATTTACTGCAGATTGTTTTTTGTTATTGTTGCTTTCCTTTTATTTGGAAGGCATATGAAAAGAGGCTCCAAGTCAGTTACCTTTGGAGAACTGCAAATTAAAACTGTAACGAAGTATCACCTCCCACCACTCAGATTGGCCATCGTCAAAAAGACTACCAATGTTAAATGTCAGAGATGGCCTGGAGAAAAGATAACCCTCTTATGCCATTTCAAAGAATGTCAATTGGTAACAGCCATGATGGATAACAGGCTTCCCTCGTGGCTCAGCTGGTAAAGAATCTGTCTGCAATGCAAGAGACCTGGGTTCAATCCCTGGGTTGGGAAGATCCCCTGGAGAAGGGAAGACTACCCACCCCAGTATTCTGGCCTGGAGAATCCCATAGTCCATAGGTTGCAGAGTCGGACATCACCGAGCAACTTCCACTTACTTATGATGGTATAAGGCTTCCTTAAAGAACTAAAATGGAGAAGGCAATGGCACCCCACTCCGGTACTCTTGCCTGCAAAATCCCATGGACGGAGGAGCCTGGAAGGCTGCAGTCCATGGGGTCGCTAAGAGTCGGACACGGCTGAGCGACTTCAATTTCACACACTGGAGAAGGGACTGGCAACCCACTCCAGTGTTCTTGCCTGGAGAATCCCAGGGACAGGGGAGCCTGGTGGGCTGCCGTCTATGGGGTCACAGAGTCAGACACGACTGAAGCGACTTGGCAGCAGCAAAGAACTAAAAATGGAGCTACAACATAATCCAGTCATCTCACTCCTGGGCCTCTCAGTGGAGAGAGAACATAATTCGAAAAGACACAGGCACCACAGTATTCACTGTAGCAGTATTTACACAGCCGAGACCTAGAAGCAACCAGCGCCCACCTTCAGACGGTGGTGTATATACAGTGGAGGATGACTAAGCCTGTAAAGGAACATAATAATGCCGCTGCAGCTCCATGAATGCGACTGGACATTACCATACTATGTGAAGTAATTCCCAATGGGAAAGACAAATAAAGGATTATATTATTCACACGTGGAATCCACAATACGGCACAAGTGAACCCATCAACAGAACAGAAACAGACTCACAGACAGAGAGACTAGGCTTCTGGTTGCCACGGTTGAGAGACGGGAGATGGTAGTGAGGACTTGTGGTTAGGAGACGCAAAGTATTACGTTCAGAATGAATAAACGCCAAGATCCGATTGTACAGCACGGGGAACTATATTCAGTCTGCTGGGATAAACCATAACAGAAAAGATTACCTAAAAGGAATGTGTATGTGTAAAACTGAGTCACTGCTACACAGGGAGACTGGCACAACATTGTAAATGTACTATACTTCAATTTAGAAAAGGAAAAAGGTGCAACTTAAAAAACTACTGAACAAAAAAAAAGGTGGGGAGGGGAACCTGTTTTTGAAGATGATTAGGAGTTGACACTTGACATCGGTCCTTGATTTCAGGATGAAAAGACAGGAGGCTGTTGTAATCCTGCATGTTCGTAATGCTCCAAAAACTCAGAGTTGTTAATGACAACCCTCTTACCTTCAAAGCAGCTGCGGGGGATGCAGTCACACTCCCGTGTGGACGCATGAAGCGCTCCGGTGATCGCCGGTCTGGGCTTTGAAGGCAGAGTCGCAGGCGTGCACTGCTCTTCCACTTGCGAAGACCCACAAACAGTATGAGCGACGCGTGACACGCTGTTGGTGGGGGTGTAAACGGATGCAGCACCATGGGGAACAACACGGACAGGCCTTCAAAAACTGGGGATAAAACTACCTTATGACCAGGAAATCTCACACTGGGCACGTGCTCTGAGATCACAATGGCAAAAGGCACACGCACCCCAGTGTTCACTGCAGCACTGTTTACAATAGCCAGGACATGGACGCAACCTAGATGTCCGAATGGATAAAGAAAGTGTGGTACATGCATACAATGGGATATTACTCAGTCATAAAAGGCAATGCATTTGAGTCAGTTCTAGTGACGTGGATGAACGGACAGCCTATTACATACAGTAGTAAGTCAGAGAAAAACAAATAGCATATATTAATGCATATATGAGAAATCTAGAAAGACAGTCCTGATGAACCTACTTGCAGGGCAACAATGGAGATGCAGACACAGAGAACAGACTTGCGGACACAGTGCGGGAAGGAGAGGGAGGGATGAACTGAGAGAGTAGCATGGAGACATACACGTGACCAGAAGCAAAAGAGACAGTCAGTGAGAATCTGCTGTATAATGCGGGGAGCTCAGCCTTGTGGGCTGTGACAACCTAGAGGGCTGGGATGGGGCAGGAGGCAGGTTCAGGAGGGAAGGAGCATATGTAGACCTTTGGCTGATTCATGTTGACATATGGCAGAAATCAACAGAACATTGTAAAGCAATTATCCTTCAATTAAAAATTTTAAAAATGCTTTGAAAAAGAGTGATAAAAAAATTATAAAGAATGCATGTCAGTTCAGTCCAGGCCATTATAACTCTGAAGTACATGGTCAAGGGGGAAGATGACGTCCTGTCGTTCAGAAATCTCTTGTAATGGCATAATCTACCCTGTGTACACTGGATGTGAGAAATAGAAGGCACAACTAGCGAGTGATGAGTCAGCCTTCATTCCAGCAATTATGTATCATACATCCTGACACCACCTTGTGGGAGTGATCACCTAGTCTTACCAACAGGTGGCACCCTGACAACTGTAGCAACCCTCTCTTTAGGAAGTTACCAGAGATCTGCTTTTCCAAAGAGCCTCTGCAATCACTGGGATTATTAGTACTGATAAAACTCTATACTAGGTTTTTGAGGACTCTCAGTTCAATTCAATCACTCAGTCGTGTCTGACTCTTTGCAACCCCATGAACCACAGCACGCCAGGCCTCCCTGACCATCACCAACTCCCGGATTTCACCCAAACCCATGTCCATTGAGTCGGTGATGCCAATCATCTCATCTTGAGATTAGATCCAATCATCTCATCTTCTGTTGCCCCCTTCTCCTCCTGCCCTCCATCCTTCCCAGCATCAGGGTCTTTTCAAATGAGTCCGCTCTTCGCATCTGGTGGCCAAAGTACTGGAGTTTCAGCTTCAGCATCAGTCCTTCCAATGAATATTCAGGACTGATCTCCTTTGAGATGGACTGGTTGGATCTCCTTGCAGTCCAAGGGACTCTCAAGAGTCTTCTCCACCACCACAGTTCAAAAGCATTAATTCTTAGGCGCTCAGCTTTCTTTATAGTCCAACTCTCACATCCATACATGACCACTGGAAAAACCACAGCCTTGACTAGATGGACCTTTGTTGACAAAGTGATGTCTCTGCTTTTCAATATGCTGTCTAGGTTGGTCATAACTTTCCTTCCAAGGAGTAAAGGTCTTTTAATTTCATGGCTGCAAGCACCATCTGCAGTGATTTTGGAGCCCAGAAAAATAGTCAGCCACAGTTTCCACTGTTTCCCCATCTATTTGCCATGAAGTGATGGGACCGGATGCCATGATCTTCGTTTTCTGAATGTTGAGCTTTAAGCCAACTTTTTCACTCTCCTCTTTCACTTTCATCAAGAGGCCCTTTAGTTCTCCTTCACTTTCTGCCATAAGGGTGGTGTCATCTGCATATCTGAGGTTATTGATATTTCTTCCGGCAATCTTGATTCCAGCTTGTGCTTCCTCCAGCCCAGCGTTTCTCATGATGTACTCTGCATAGAAGTTAAATAAGCAGGGTGACAATATACAGCCTTGATGTACTCCTTTTCCTATTTGGAACCAGTCTGTTGTTCCATGTCCAGTTCTAACTGTTGCTTCCTGACCTGCAAACAGGTTTCTCAAGAGGCATGTTAGGTGAGTACTGGTAAAACTCTATACTAGGTTTTTGAGGACTCTACTTTTCTTGAAACCCTCTGGCTTAGAGGATCTTCTTTCACCTACACCTCAGGAACTTGGGGCCAAGATGATGTCCATGGTTCCCTACTGCCTTGCTTCTCTGCTGGCCGTTAAGTTTCCACCCTCATTCAAAATGCCTTCTCGATGAAGCTGCTCACTACCCAGCACTCACTGTGCTCACCACCCTGAGAACTCCAAGCCACCATGTTCCGTTCACTCCAAACCTGAGCAGCTGGCTCTGACTCCCTCTCAACTCTAATGCCTCTGGAAAAGACAACCTGTACAGTGACAGCTCACTTCCCAAGCCTTCACTCCAGTGCTATTTTCCTCCATGCCACTTTTATCCACCGTCAGGGTCTCACTCAGGACCGAGGAATCACAAACACCTCTGAACAGCCCTGCTTTTGAAAATGAAACCTGGACTGCCACTTGGACCCTTCTGTCCTATGCCTTTGCTTCCTGACCTAGTCGTGTGTCACCGTGCTAATTCTGGATCTGTCTTGGACACAGAGAGCCCTTCTTCACTACTGGCCATATAAAACTGAACATAGACCGTGCTCCATAACTCTGAACGATCACTGAACTGATCTGATCATAGACAAGTTACCCAGGAGGATCATAAGACATAACAAGAGGGAAAGTGCAAATACAACATCTTTAGGGGTTTGTATGGACTTACATGGCAGCTCCCCATTCTTCCTTGAATACCCAGATGAGGCCGTCACTTGGCCACACTCATATTTTTAATTCTTCAGCAGTCTCCCTGCCCAGGCCAGGGTCTAACTTTTCATCTCAACACTGATTCTAGTTATCCTGGAGAAAGAAGCAGAAGAAAAAAAAGAAAAACAAATCACCTAAGTGGGTGGATAGGGTTGATAAATAAGATAAAACAGTCTAAACTTCTAATTAAACCAACTCGATTGCATCCTTCTCTGCCTTCCCTGATGCCTCTGGTACTGCCTCTGTTTGTTTTCACCAAAACACTCTCTTTTCCAGGGTTTCGTTTTGGGCGGTCTTCTCTCTCTGGCCATGGCGCATGGGCTTTAAGTTTGTGAAATCTTAAGAAATGTTATGGAAAAGGAACATAGAAGGTGGGGTGCTCATGTCTCTGTCAGACAGAAGCTATGATTTCTTTCATGTGATCCTGAGAATCTATAGAAAGGAAAAAAAAAGATTAAGAACTGCTGATCTGACAGACCTGAATTCAAAGGCTGGCCCTGTGGGGCAGAGACACTTAGCTTTTAGGAAGCCGCTCATCAGCAGGAGAAGGAGCACTGAAGCACGTACTCTGTTAGGGGATTTGAGAGAGAGAAGGGATGTGAAGTGCTCACCACCACATCTGGGGCATCGGCCTCCAACTTGATGAGCATTAAACTAATAACAAGTCAGATTGCTACCTATTTCTCCTAGATGAACTCATCCACTCCTAGTGAAAGGCAACCCTACAATTCTATTTTATGCTCAAATCTGTCTCTTAAGCTCCAGACTGTACATACATAGCCACTGGGTATTACACAGGCAACTCAAATTCATGGCAGTGTCTTCCTTCTCTATCACCACAGCATGTATTTCATTTAAGGCTCAACCAACCTGACCAAGCCAGAAATCTCTGAATTACCTTAGCCTCCCTCTTCCCCATATGAGACCTCAAAATCTGTTAGTTTTACCTTTAAAAGATCCTTGAATAAGTTTCCACTTTATCCACATGGTCACTGTCTTAGTTTAGAAACTTAATGGCTGCTATCTGGATCACTACGACAGCTTTATCAGTTATTTTTGTCCCTGGGTTCTCATCTGTCCATTCTGTCCTCACCTGCCCATTCTGACCTGGGAGGGTCCTATGTGGTAGAGATTAAAATATACATATTAGACTCATTTAAACATCCCACTCGCAATAGGGGCAAGTGTTTCTTACGAGAAAGAGAGGACTGTGAGAGCAGACAGTGGAGTCAGAAGGCACAGAACCTGAGCTCTGATTTAGGGCAGAGTTTTACGAGGAGGACTTGAGGGGTGGAGAGTAAAGGCTAAAGACAGAGATTAGGCAAGAGTGAAAATGTGAGAAAAAGGGAAAGAGGTTTAAGTGCTTCTTTGATTTTCCACAGTCGCCAGTACAGATGTGAATGGCTTTTACCTTCGGCAGCTACAATGTGCTAGGACTGGGCTGTGAAAATCTCTGGGCTCTGACAGTGACATCTGGTTGAATCACACGCTCCTAAGGATGCAGGCCCCCTGACATGAAAGGTCCTGAACGATCTGGTGCCACCTGCTCCTACCCTGTCGGCCCCCTCCCCGTTCAGCCAGAGCCTTCCTCCAGTCTGTGTGTCTTCCCACCTGTGCTGGCCCACTTTGCTCCCTCCGCCTGGGATGACCTCACCTGCCTTTCTGCCCGTTGATTCCTTCAGGTCAAGATCCAAAACTGCCAATCCCCTGCTCAGTGAACTGGGGTAATCTCCTGCTGTCCCGGGTCAGGTTACCTGCAAGAGAACAGAAGTGAGAAAAGCACGAGAGGACGAGTGAGTGAACCTTCTCCTGGGACGTTCAGGGGCACATCCAAAGTGAGAGGAGTTGCCTGTAGGGAATTTATTAAGAACGAGTCTGAACAGTCAGCTGATCTAAGGACGCAATGTAAGTCCATGGGGCAGGGCAGTGGGGACTGAAGCCAGCCTGACCCCTTCCTGTAATTACTCACCTTTATTCCAGTCCACAGATCCACTGCTTCCCTTAGTCTTTTAAGCAACAAAAATAATTTGGAATTTTTAAGAATGGTTTGCAAATGGTAAAAATGGCCAAATTTCTTGAGATGAAAGATTATGCTGTGCCTAATACTAATATACTTGTATTGCCAGAGAGGGAGGTATGTTAAAAAAAAAAAGAAAGAAAGAAAGAAACCAGACCCACTTGGGATAAAAACTTACCTCTCTCAATATTCTGTAACAACCTAAATGGGAAAAGAATTTGAAAAAGGATACCTGTATACATGTAACTGAACCTCTTTGCTGTACACCTGAAACAAACACAACATTGTTAATCAACTATACTCCAATGTAAAATGAAGATTAAATACCCGCCCCCACACACACACAGACTTACCTGCAATCAAAACTGACCACATGCCATCAAATAATACAAACAGAATGCATTTCTCACCCTATCAATTTCCTTCTGCTGACAAACCTACAGGGCGCGAATACAGTGGTGCTCACTGTTTAGCCAGTTATTAATTTACCCACGGTGAAGTTCTGTGCCCAAGAAGGGAAACATCTAAAGCCCTTAAAGTTTGTAGCTTGCACAGAAGGGAAGCTGAAGGAAGGGGCTTTACAAGGGTGTCTGATGTTAAAAATGAAGAGTCAGACTAGATCGGGAGAGGTTCAGGATCACAACGAGGCAGAAACATGTAAAATATTTCATGCAGCCAACCTTATTTATTGAGAAATCCTAGTTTTATTGCCCGTTAACATGTTTGTTCCACAAACTAATTTCTCATAAAGCAAAGCACAACTTTTCTTATAAATAGTATAAATTATTTTATTTACAGAACTTGTTACAAAACAAATAGACTATATATTTCTTCTTCTCTTTTAAATATCCAAAGTAATCCTCTATCCCTTGACATTTGTTCATGTTCTATACAGCAGCCAACAAAAAGTCCAGCTGAGATGCTCTTGATTATGTGTACAAATGATCAAACTATTCACACATTTTAAACAGGAGATTGCTTTTATAACCAAGCTCAAAGGGAAGAAAAAAAAAAGAAAGAAACCGGCAAAATGCTTTCAAGGCCCTACACTCACACTGACAGTATGTAGTGCTCATTTAAATGATCTGAAAATGTAAAAGGTTTTACACAAAATGTAAAAATGATTATTTTTCTGCTAAACATAATGAAACTTTTAACAATCATTTTTCCAAAGCCCAACTTTCCCCCCCACCGCAGGACAGAATGAGAGACATTAAGAAATTCCTTGGCAACAGAACTCTTGCAGGAAGACAGCTGCCTTTATAAGTTACATTTTTTCAAATTATACATTTTTTTTCAATGTTCTCAGAGGTACTCTGTATTATATTTTTTGGAATACAAAATATTTTAAATATTCTATTTTAAACTCTGCATTTCACGAGTGAATAACAAAACGGACACGCTGTTAAGTTGCTGGCTGACAGAAGATTTGTAACCCTTGGTGCCACTGGGCAATTCATTGCCAGTTGAATTCCTGTGAACCAAAAGGTCTTGATTTTAAAACACCTTATAAAATTACCAGCATTTGGTGGTTTTCAACTCCTCCCCTAAAATTTAAGTAACAATATTTAGGTGGAAAAAGCAAACTCCAAAAAAGTTCAACTGAACATTCAAGTCTTTTTAAAGAATCTGTCTAAGCTTAAAACTAGGTTCAGGCACTTTCAGTTTTGTGTTTTTCCCATTAGTTTTAATCGCATCACATACTAACACCCGTGTGCTCGGGGCGCACACACACACACACTCACTCTCACACATAACAAAAGAAAAGCAGTGTGTCACTTGTTACATGTAGTCTACAGGGAAATCAAGCAACTAGGGAGAAGCAATGCCCACTTCATCTGCACGAATCCACTCCCGAGACACTGAAAGGGACAGAAGACTTTCACAGAACAGAGGCGTCCCTTACATGGTAAAGGAGGCAGGTCCTAGAACTACTGGCTTGGCAGTGAGCCACTTCAAATTATAAAAAGGTATTTACTTTTATTAATTAATAAATAAATACTAGATGATCTCAACTGTACCAAAACAGGATATCAGAAAAAAAGACCTGTGCAAAAATACATATTTAAATATGTACAATTCATTTTTAACAAAATATGTCTTCTCAAATAGGGATACTTCCATATTTATAATAGAACAAGAAATTCCAAAATAAAGATACAAAAGTAGGTTTTCGTATAATTCTTTGTTCATCATTGCAGCACTTTTTCTTTTTTTGTAAGTTAAGAAAACTGCAGGAGTTGTCACGGAATTCTATTGGAAAGAATATAAAAGTTATCTTGGTTTTAAATTGATACCAAAGTCTGTCTAGAAATAACCCAACCACTGCAAATTTGGTTTCTGCAAGTTAATTCAGTTCAAAAAAATACTTGTACTCCCGTGTTTTGAATGGTCTTACTTGTTCATTATAATAAAAAGTAGTTGTAGGAGAAAATAAAAATATTTGAACAACAGTCTAAAATTTAATAGCACTGTTTAGAATAGGTCTGTTTGTGGCAGGCAGAGTCCAAAATGGCTAATTTCCTAATCCCGATGCTCTGTGTACTACCGGGAGACAATAATGAAATTAAAACCTCAATCTAAGAAATCAAAGGATCAAGATTCACTTATCTAAATATCTACATTATTCTGAGTCAACTTTCTATCATGGGTCCTATTCACATCTTCTGGAACAACATGATCTGTCTACAATTCCATCACTAAAAGCAACTTTATTTATAACCATCAAGTCCCCTTGGCTCTGAAAATAAATTCTACCCATCCCCCATTGCACTTGTCACTGAGGAATCAGCTAGGTACGTTCTGACTTCCTCTTACCTCCTTCTGTCCCTCTCCTGGGATGAAAAACCAGACCAACCTCTCCTAACCACACCAAATGGGCCCATCTGTGTACTCTTCTTACAAGCTCTCTTACAGTATCATTTTAAAAACATTTACTAATTGATTGCATAATAACTGAACAAGATACTGTTCTCCCCTTCCTTTAAAAAAAAGAATCAATATTTTACATCAATTTATAGTTAAAGTATCTCCATAAACTTTGTTATCTTACATAATAATTCTGTAGCAATTCACATTATTAGGCTGGTAACCAAGTATTTATTCATTCTACCTGTTGTTGACTGAAAATTCCCTGAATCTGAAGTTTGTAATCCAAGAATTGTAAGGAAAATAGATGCACTGACTGGCTCTGTCCTGGCTCTACCCGGGGCCATGATTGGAGCCTTGGGAAATTTACCCTGTGGTTGGCAACTTCCTGTGTTCCTCTAAGTGAAATGCCTGGTTCTCCTTTCAGGAGGTGCCGGTGGAATCAACTATTGAAAAGCTCCAGCTCATCCCCTCAAATTCAATGGCACCTTCTCAGGCAGAGATGCCTTAACCTATCAAACTCTTTCTCTGGGGGTTAAGTACTAGAAAAAACACTCTGGGTGGGTGGGGGGTGGGTGGGTGGTCTCTGAAACCCTCAGGAACATCACAGGCATTAATCCCAGGAAAGGAGGTATGTCACGGAGCACCCCACCACCTCCACATGGGTGCCGTCACCTGCACCCCGCCCTGGGTGCCTGCTGCCCACCTCAATGCCATCCCCAGAAACGTGTGCAGCGGCAGGATACGGGGTGTAGATACGCACAACACCGGGAGTGCTCCAAACAGAAATTGACACTTAGTCCCAGGACAGGATCCAAAGAGGTTGAGGGGAACACACAGAGCGCCTCGGAAACATCTAAGTATTCCAGTGACTTGGTGAGTGACAGATTCTGCTGCATCCCAGTTATTTCATGTTACAAAGGCAATTTTTAAAAACAGGAGCCTGGGCAGGATAACTGGCCTAATCATATTGTTTAACATGAAAACAAAGGTTAAAAAAAAAATCAATCTCTTTGGAAATCGTGGAAAATTTTCCCCCACAGTGATTTTTATCTGCCCCCTCCCATCAAAATTTGTCTTTCCATATCAAAATTGTCTGCATTTTCTTTTCTTCTTTTAAATTCACACAGAATTGCTTTTGTACCATGAAAAGTAAGCCTCTACACTGGTGTATCCTTGCTCTCTGGCCATCAATGGCTTTTAAACCAGTTCACACATGAAAAACTTCTGACGGCTTCTGATCCCAAATTACTTGCAAAAGGCTGGGCGAAAACACAGGCTCTTTTATCACGGCGCCTCACACTAACGTCCACACTCCATTCCGAACTCCCGATGTAAACACCTAGCCACAGACTCCCTTCTCCAGAGGGCTGCTCGGGGTGCAGCTCTGCTTGCCCCCAGAGGTCTCTCCAGTTACGGTATCTGACTGCTGGAGAGGGACCTGGGGCCTACAGATGCCAGGGTGAGGGAAGACCTAGGCAGGGAGAGTGAGGGAGGGAGAGAGGGAGCAAAGACTACAGTCACACTCTTGCCGAGACACTGGCGCCAGCCAGCCTCCTCCAAGAGCGGCTCGGTGATACACCGCAGGTGCAACAACGAGACAGGAACTTCTCACAGGTGGCAGCAAGCCGTCCAGACCTCTAACACTGATAAAAGCAACTCGGTGGCTGGACTTGATCCAGTGTCCTGTAACGAGTACTCACTGCTACAGACAAAGCTTCAGGGGCATCCTCATTAAAACAACGGCCCGGCAGATTTCTACCCTCGAGGCCCACAGGAGGCTGGGAAAACAGACTCAAAGGTGTCGTGGAATCCAGAGTGATGAGTGGAGGTGTAACTTGTCGTCCAAAGTGTCCACATTATTCCTCCCCATGCTATTTCCAGCTGTCAGGGATGGGCCTTTGGCTTTCAAAAAAGAGGGGGGTGGGGAGACATCGAAAGGTAAGTAAGCGGCTGTCCCCAGCCCTGCCCTGATTCTAAAAAGGTACTCCCAAGGCCACGCACCGCTCATGTCTCCTCTGCCCGGGCCGTGCCAGGAGCAGGCAGCTAGAGAACTTGGTTTTAGCTTTCAACAGTCTCCAACGACCTTGGGCACAACCCTTCTAAGAGACTGGCTCTCAGAAAACAGTCCAGAAGAGATGCAGCCTGGGTTTCTAGCTTAGAGAAAAGGCTCACATGTTTGCCTTTTGGTTCTATTTACGGATGCTGCTTCCTTGAGGCTTTTCCAGGTTGTCAACTGAGAATTGAACAAGGTCAAATGGGCGAACACACAGGTGTGAAAGCTCACACCCAAGGCGGAGGGGAGGCAGGGAGAGGGAACTCTGGCCTTCGCTGGCCTGCAGTGAGCTATTTTTAGGTCCTTGGTGGCAAAGCCCACAAGTTGACTCAGGGGCTGGGCGGGCACTCAGCAATATCTCCCAGGCTCCCCAGCAGGTCCCCGATTCTGCTGTTGAAGGGACTCAAACCAGCCCAGTTATCTCGGCTCTAAAATCTGCTCCATGGAGAAGAGCGAGGTCAGGCCCCTAGTGGTCTAAGAGCAGACTTCTGTACAGCATTTTGGAGGCATGGGTCCCTTTGATAGTCTGAAGAAAGCTACTGGTTGCCTCTTGCAGCTAAATGATCAGGGATGTAAAAATATGCAATACTTTTTTGGGCAGTTCGTCCATCCTGTGGTCTGTAGCCATGCCCCACACCCCCCGCCCACCGAGTTTGTGTAGCGTAACAGAAAGTATTGCACTGCACAGAGAAAACCTTTCTCAAATACAAACATGATGTGAAACTGCTTTTAAGGAAAAGAACCTAAACATGGGCTGTTTGTCCAAGGGGGACATAGTCCTCCTCAGATGGTGGAAATGAGAGGTGGCAAATGGGTAGCTCCTGAGCCAAACTTAGCTGAGAGATGTGTGGGCTTCACCAGATCAAGACAAAATGAAAAAAAAAACTACAGAGCTTTGGAAAATGGTTAAATTTCTCATGAAGGTTCAGATGCGCAGTTTCTCTCTGAAATTAGAGCAAGTTTCTGGGAGTCGCCGCTCTGTGCAGACGAGGCGCCCACTCGCCAGTTCTCCACCTTGCCCCTACACCGGGGGCGGTCTGGTCTGCAGTGGCTTCCGTGTGAAGACGGCCCGCTCCGTGACAGTGGTGCGTGCAGTGGGACTTCCCTCCCGGGATTCACATGAATCGGGAAACTATGCTCAGAAGGGTATTACTAAGGGATGGATTCTTACAGGGTTTGCAGTGCATTTTTATGCTTATCATTAAACTATAAATCAAGAAGTTTTCACTTGTCCAGGAATCCTGTTCAAAGGCCCAAATGACACACAAATAGCCCGTATGTATTTGTGGCTCAAAGAGAAGAACTGAAGCAGCTGCTACTGAAATTTATGTGTCATTATTTTCCCCACACCTTTGGCGCCGAGTTTTCATTCACACATATACTGGAGGGAAACTTCTGTCTCATGAAGAAACTTCTTGGTATTTTCTGGACAAGTTCTAGTCTGACATTTATGTTCAGTTTTGAAGATGAGGAAGGGAAAACAAAACCAAACAAAACAAAAAGAGCCTCACATTTTAAAGCAGAGCTCTGAGGGTGACACTGCTGAAATTCCTGCTTGTAAGCAAAGACAGAAAGTGCTCTGCTGAATGAAATGACAAGATGAGAGAGGAGCTGGACAGAACAAAGAGGAAGGTGGAGGAACTGGCCACAGGAACAAACAGCAGCCGGAGGAGGAGTGGGGAGGAGACAAGACACAGCCAGAGAAACCACGGTCAGTAACAAATCCGATGCCCGACAAGCCCTTTTCTAGAAACAGGTCACATTCAGGTTTCTTTTCAATCTGTTAACTTCAACGAGATATTAGTCTTCTGCTCTGCCATAGTTAAATTCTGCTTCCCTGCCTCCTTGGAAAACAGGAAGGAAAACACAGAGGGAGGGAATTAACAAGAAAATCTGAAACTCTTTGATGGGAAAAATATTAACAGCCTTTTTCAAATTTAAATCATCCCTTTCTACATCAGCTTGATTTTCGCCCAGCTTTCTTCAGAAAAACGTACGAAAGGACTGCGCTCCAGCACACGGAGGGCCCCACCGTCATGCAGGATGGTGTCCACCGCCCCAGCTGCTGAAATGCGCTTGGTGTGGCCTCCTTAGCCAGGAGCATCTTCCGAGTCATCAGAGAGTCTGGCAGAGAGGCGCCCGTGTGACCTTCATCTGGCCTTCAACTCGGCCTTTTCTTAAAAGACACCGTGAAGCCGGACACTTGCTTTTAGGCAAACCCACCAAACCGACCACACAGATCTCTGAGTTGATCAACCATGTCAAGGGAGAGGCCACGAGCCTCCCCACGGGGCCCCCAGGCCCTGTCCTACCTGATGGAGGAGGGAGCTGTTCGTCAGCCCCGGTGCCCCCGGGCTGGGGCCCACGTGTTTTGCGTGGACGTTGTTCACGGCCGGCAGTTTGGCCACCTTGGTGGGCTTGCTGCTGCCGCCGCTGCTGTTGACACCACTCGAGCCGGGTGAGCACTTTCTTTTCTTTCCTAGGAGTTTGTCCAAAGGAGTGTGTGAGTGCGGGTAGGCACCGTGGGAGTTGACGGGTAGCTCGCCGCCGGCCTGGTGCACGAAGGGGCCGAGGGAGAGTGTGGAATCGCCGCTGTTGACCATCACGCTCATCCTCTTGATGGACTCACAGGGGTTCCCGCTGGAGGTGCCCCGGCACCCCGGCTGCTCGTGCCGGCCACCCACCGAGTTCGCTCGGCTGGCCACGCAGTTGAGGCTGATGCCCGGGGCAGAGGCTACTGCTGCGGGGTGGGGAGGTCCAGAATGAGCCACACAGTTTTTCCTAAAAGACTCCATGGAATGAGAAGAAGAGGACGAGGATGACGAGGAGGAGGACGAGGGAACTAACAGTGGGGAGCTGTTTTTGCGTTTCTTTCCTGAGCCGCCGCCGGCACTGCTACTGGCGTTGTGACAGTTCGTGCTGTTACCAGAAGAATCCTTGGGCCGTAAAGACTTGCTGGATTTCAGCTTCTGAGGTTTCCGGGCCATGGGGGAGGAGGGCACGGAGGACAGGCCGGAGGGCGTGGAGGGGGAGGAGGAGGAGGAAGACACTTGTCTGGACTGCATACTGCTCACAGGGTCCACAGCCCCGGAGGCGGCGGGCTGGGCGTTCAGTGTGGTTCCGTGAGCTGGGACCAACTTACTGCTGGGGGAGACGCAGGTGGACGAGAGCGGGACAGGGGAAGGTGACACGGTGGCTGCTGCCAGGTAGCTAACCCCACAGTGTGACGTCGGCACAGAGTTTGTCCGGTGAGGAACACGTGTGGACACAGGCGATGTGGTACTGGGAACGGGCGGGATCTTCCTGCAAAACAGAAGAGGGCATGAGCAGCGTCCACCAGGGCCCTTCGTGGAAACTTTCAGAAGGAGACCTCCTACACCTCTGGCACCGAATACATCCTTTGGTCAGAGGGATCGCGCCAAGATGCTGAGCCACAAGGAGTGTCACTTCAAACTCTTCACACTTTCCTGTGCTCTGAGAACACTGGCCTTAAGTCCATGCGCTGGGGCCACATGTTCATACCATATCCTTTCATCCAGCGCCACGAACGCCCTGATTCTGGCTACTGATCTTCCTTCTTCCTAAACCAGGTCATGGCGCTAGACCTCATGTATCTTCTGCCTAAGACACGGTCACCCCAACTTCTGCTCATCCTTCCGTTTTGGCCCATCATCACTTTCTTAGGAAATATGACTTTCCTAACTTGCTTACTTCCCGCTCTGCCCCATTCCTAGACTTGGGAAGGCTCTGGTAGTTTTAAAACGTGTGACTGAGGATTACTGTCCAGCGTCTCTGCAGATGGAGCAATTCACAGCTGATTTACTACTGTCCATCCAGCACAAGGTCTAGAACACAAAGGCACTCAAACACTAAGAGAACTCATGAACAAACAGGGAAAAAGGAAGGACACAGCTAGTTAGTAACAACTGCCAGGTCCCAGATACTGCCTGCAGAGCTGGGAAGCCCCAAATCTCAGGGGATTTCTGGTCAGTGTTCTGACAATGGATTCTGATAATACTATCTGGGTATCTATTCAAACAGTCACATGAGGGACCCTCCCCACTTTTATTTTAGCTATGACTTTTAAAATCTAACAGCACCAAAATATCAAAAAACCCTATAGCATAATTAACACTCAGGTAGCAAAACAGCAAATGGCCTGACTAGAAGTCAGCTGCCAAGACTGCCCTGCCCCACACTTCACGCGGCAGCTCTGGCTGATCCAACTACCAGCAGTGCTCCTCAGCCTTCAAGTCAGAGAGCTGGCCTAGATCGCTGCCAAATCTCTCTCGATGCTTTCTGAGACGAACTATGCTGCTAAGTCACTTCAGTCGTGTCCAACTCTGTGCGACCCCATAGACGGCAGCCCACCAGGCTCCCCCGTCCCTGGGATTCTCCAGGCAAGAACACTGGAGTGGGCTGCCATTTCCTTCTCCAATGCATGAAAGTGAAAAGTGAAAGTGAAGTCGCTCAGTTGTGTCCAACTCTTAGCGACCCCATGGACTGCAGCCCACCAGGCTCCTCCGTCCATGGAATTTTCCAGGCAAGAGTGCTGGAGTAGGGTGCTGAGACGAACTATAGCTATTCATAAAAGGAATTAAATAACTGCAAGTGTTCACACCAGCCTTAAAACCTTCCCCCAGCAAGAGTGCGGCTCCTACTCTAAGTCTGTGCTTCCAAACGTGGCTGCACGTCACAATCATCCGTGGCGTTCAGGCCACACCAGGATCACGGGGGTGGGGGTCCAGGCACTAGTAACTTCTAGATTTCTCCAGATGCTGAGGTTGATTGAGAAGCTGGGCTTCTATCCCCATGTTACTCACGAAGGATAAGCACTGACATTACAGGAGAGGCTTATTGGAAATGCTGAGTCCCTGGGCCCCACCCTAGACCTCCTTCATCAGACAGTATATCTCAGCAAGACCCCTGGGGCACTGGCACCTGTGAGAAGCCCTGATTGAAACTCAATGCAGGGGCCCCTGCTCCCTGGGTGCAGTGGCGTCTCATGGCCACCAGGTGGCTTAGGAGGACAGAGCCTCAAGGCCAGGCTGCTGGAACCAAACCTGGGGAAAAGGAAAGGCTTCCATAGGGGCAGGGATGTGGACTCTGGATGACATTACTAGTTTCTCATTAAAAAGCTCTTTCAAGTCATTTCCTACCTTTTGCATAAAGAAGAGACCAAAAAAAAAAAGACTAGGCAGTCTTACTGACCTACGTTTGCATGAATAATCCCAAGACATACAAGCAACTAATAAAACTGTCTGTGAGGAGTGGGTGGAAAACAGGAGCATGGCGATCAGGGGAAGTAAAACTTTTTACTATGTGCCTCTTTGTATCCATTTTTCCTTTTTTAGCCAGTCTTAAAAATTAAAAAAAAAGAAAACTCACATCAAAATCTGATGACCATCCCAGCCCGTCCTTGGTGGTAACGGCACACAGACAGCAGACGGAGCACGCAGGCTGAGTCAGAGCAAGAGCCAGCTGCCCTCACTGCCATCCAGAGCCTCCACACGCTGCGGACCACTGAACCACTGCCAGCTTACAGTCCCCCACGCACCCCCGGCTTAGCCACAGCAACCGAAGCACGAGGGCTCAGGACAGCGCTGGGGCTCCTCGCAGGAGAGAGGACGTGCAGCTGCGTCAGGGCGTGGGACCCGGACTGCATCAGGAGGCTCCTTGAGTGCCTCAAAGACGCCACCTCAAGAGGAGTTCTCCTCTGTTGAGAAGTGCTGAGCCGCTCCTGGCAAATCCCAGGGGCTGCCTGTGCCAGCCCCCCTCAATCCCGTGTCGAGAGCACTCATTTCCTCAAGCATCTGGCCTGGCACCTCTCTCCAAGCTCCTACCCACCCCAGGCCTGTATGCCAGCTCATCACTGAGCAGCCTGTCTCTGCTGAACTGATTTTTTAAAATCAAAGGTCATGGTAATGGAAAGAAAGTTTCCTCCTCACTGGGAGCAAGTGACTGATAAGGCAGGCAGACTGCGACACAGCAGAGAGACAGAACAGCAGTCAGCCAGGGGACCCTGCTGCTTCAGACACTACAGTGCAAAGATGTCTCTCCGCAGGAGCCACCAAGAAGCAACTCAAAGTCTCTCACCCAAACCCTGGCCGTAAACCACTCATCAACGTAACAGGGATAGAAATCCCCGGGACTCTTCTAAGCCCTGACGAGTATGTTAAATCCACAGGTCTGTAACCTCCGTGAGCTCTCCAGGTCCCACAGGGTAAGAAACTGAGATTTCACGCATCTTAAAGTTGTCTGATCTGAGGCTACCACCCCCCCCACCAAAAAATATTCCAAAACCACTGCCCAAGTCTGTCTCTGGGTCAAAACACTGTTACTTCATTAGAGCTCTTACCTAGTAAGAACTAGGAACAAACATGAAATAAAGCCGAGTAACACTGCCACGGGGCTGGTCTTCACTATGAACAAATGTAAGCCCTACTAATCACCATAGACATGGTCCTCTGGATCGTGGACTATCCAAGGTCTCTGACAACTTCCTCTGACTATAATAGGAAACACAAGCAGAGAGGCAAATAGATGTACTTGTAGAGTCTACTCAGGGAGGCACTAGGGTAAATGATGCCCAAAGGGAGGATGTGGGATGACTAGGTACTACTAGACAGCCCCCTTTAACAAAGCTCAGTGCTTCCCAAAGTCGGTTCTATCCAACACTAGTCTCCCAGATGCTCCCCTAAAACAGGTTCCCAGGTCACAAGAGCCTGACAGTCCACATTATATATGATATCATCCTATGTTCATTTGAGAGTTACAACGAGCAGCACTCATTAAAGGCTCTGAGAAGTCCTGCAATAACAAAAACTTTCCTTTCAGAAAAAAAAAAAACAAAACTTTCCTTTCAGAAAGACTGGGTTATAAACTTTTTGGGCCACGGAACTCCTCTTCAACTTAAAATCACACTGGGGAAACAGGAGCATGTGTAAGGCCACACAACACGATCGCCTTACTTTCAACTGAAAGCCAGCGCAAACAGCTCCTTTGCCTGAAACCCTTCTCCCCAGGGCTCTAAATCGGTGTCATCCAACCTCTCGGATCTTCTCTTGTTCCAAGAGACTCCTCGCTGGTTCTCAAATAAGCCACGTTCTTTTCTGACTTAAGACCTTCATGTGCACTGTTCTCCTTGCATGGAACCCACTCCTCCTGGCCTGTCCCACGACTACTCTTTCTCACTCACTCATTTCAGCTCAAGGGTCCCTTCACACAGGTTCTCCATGAAGCCCTCTGGCCTGGAGCTATGAAAACTGTATTTGCTACAGTGTCTGGCCTACAGTAATCTCAGTAAGAGATACAGATTATAAGCATTTCTGTTATTCTCTCTTATGACAAGCTATGATGTCTGTTCTCTGTTGCCTGGCTTTCACGTTTCTCCCTGCCCTAGAACCTGAGCTCCGTCCATCTGGAAGCCCCTCGGCCTGAAACCCCAGCACCGAGAACGAGACACATCTGCTGCAGGAGTGAATGCACGAATGATGAAGCCCTTCCTCCAGGGCTGGGCAAGCCCTTATGTTCATCAGAGAGATGATGACCTTCCTTAAATCAGCCCCATAAGCAATGAAGAGGATGCAGCCCCAAGGCCCCACCCGCCCCGGAGGTGGCGGACAGGCACTCACTTCCACAGCTGCGCGTTCAGATGCTTCTCCACCATGAGGTTGAGGGCGCAGCGAAGCCGGTTCCACCTGGAGTCAAACACGTAATAGCCTCTTCCAATCTGCCGGCTCCCAAATGTGCAAAACTGCAAAGAAAGAAAGCAAACGCTTGGGCTCTCGGACTCTGAGGGTGCACAGCCCGGGAAGGAGCGGCCGGGACAGACAGCACTGACTGAGGACTGCGGGCTGTGAAGCATGAATGTGACAATGCCTAGCCCTGAGCGTCATGGAAGAGACTGCGAGCAGCAGCAGATGCGCCCGCCAGAGAGCATGCCGCCTCGGGGCGACCCGCATGGATGAGGGCATGCTGCGGTCCCCGGCACGCCCCCCGGCACTGCCCTGTCCCTGCTGCGTGGGGAGGGTCGGCACGGGGGCGGGTGTGGAACTTACAGATGCTGGCTGAGGATGATGACCTGAATAATGACAGTCCAGTTTTTCAACAGACTCTTCTTTGTCATCGCCTTCTCCCTCCTCACTGGATAACCGAGAAGCTGGCTCAGTGGCAGGCAGGGGAGGGTGTGGAGACTCATAGACTGGAGGAGGGTCAATGGGGGCACTCCCACCTTGCTGAGCAGGGCAGCCTGGAGGCCTTGGTGAGCAGAAAGTGCAGCACTGATCAGATCACACCACATGTCTGGGAATCAGCCGCCTCGACTCAGATACAACCATGTATCCAAAACCACCAGGGGAGCTCTGGGCGCCACCACTAGCCCTTGGGTACACAGATGCAGATCCAGGGTGCCTGGAGCGAAGGGGTCTCTCTCCTGAACCGCACGATGTCAAATGGAGCTTTCTGCCAGGTCTAATCAAAGTCACTTACAACCTTTCTCCTTCCCACCTGGTCCTCCTATTCTCCCCAAAAAAGGCAAGATGTATGTGGAACTTAAGCGAATTCTTTGATTCCTCTTCAAATGTCACTTGGAACTGGGTTACTAAGGCGATCAGTGAAATTACAGGTAACATGCTCTACAATAACAGGGACAGGAGGTGATAAAAGAAGGTGGGCTCATGTGGGTGATCTGGAAGGTGGGACTCATGGACAGTAGTGTGCTTTTCCAACACAGAAAGGCCTCATGTTTCTAGAGTTAAGCCCACTTTGTTTAAGATGGTGGCACTTTAATGAAAAGGTGGCCAAAGAAAGGACTTGCTAAGGATCAGCGGCCTGGCCCTGGGCGCATTCTGGGGCACCTGCTCGGAACACTCCTCCACTGTGCTGAACCAAGGGGCTCACGTGGGGACAGGCTCAGGCACACACTCAGGTTTCCACAGGGAGGCACTTCCACCCCTCATGCGACCATTTCAAGAATTGGACATGTGAGGGGAAAAGGTTAATTAAGCAACAGCAGCCAAGGGTCGGCACTTTCCTAAGCAGAAGGCCCCAATACTGATGGTCGAGACACAAGACCCTCGGTTATCTGTGCCTTTTTCCCTTCTCTCTGGATACAAAGTCCTTTACTTGAACTTGGTTAAATATACAAGCACACACAGGCATTTACTCAGCCCACCATCACTGTGTCTGAGGGATGTGGCTAAGTTCTGACCTGCTGCTCACTGCACAGCTCCAAAGCCTAATGTGCACTCCGGCCAGAGTCCCAGATGAATGAATGAAGATACATGTAAAAGGATGCTATAAAAACTCAGGCTGAATGCCTAGCCCTAGCAAGAATCCCTTCTACTGTATTTTGCAAGAAGCAAGACACATGAATGGGAAATTGGTGCCAAAGCCATGTGAGGTGTCCCCCTCGCTATTACAGGCAGGACCCAGCTTCACCCTGCTCTGCAGGGTCAGGAGACACGCATGTGGAGCAGGCAGATCTAGCTTTACTCTGCTGCTTGTGTTTGGCCACGAAGAGCCCTGGTTGAAACTTACTGATGAACAATTTTTTTTTCCTCTTAAAATAAAACCCAAGTAGGAAACATGCCCTCTTCTCACAACTAGCCTGATGCCTGTCCTCAACAGCATGACACACCAGGACTCTACAGGCTGCACACCTGTTCTCTGAAGGAGGGAGAGAGCTGCAGGATGCGGCTTACCTTGGAAGACTGGGGGTGTGAGGTTTAGGTTTACTAGCTATGAAAGGCTTTGATTCGGAGGGAATCACTCCGTGAGAGTTTTGGTGTGGCTCCTGTGACGTTCTAGGAGGGGTGGGATGTGGGTCCCTGAGAGGCTGCGCTGGTTGCTGAGAGTCCGGATGGCGAATCGATTCCTTTTCCCTGGTTTTGTTTTTGTGCTCGGCTAACAACACGTCGAATCGTTTTCTTCTACCCTGGACAGCCCTCCGCTGGGTTAAGGAATGTGTCTACACACCAGAAACAACAACAAAACAAACAGAAATGGAGGAATGTCATTAATAATTTTTTAATGTCATATATCAAAGAACACCGATGCCAATAAAAAAGCAATCTAGACCGTTAGCATAATCAAAGGCTGCTTAGCATTTGATAAGGGAAAAACCTTAAGAGTATGAATTTTATTTTTTTTTAAAGCTAGAAGCAGATATTCCAGGCTCCAAATGTATAAGACTCTGGTGATGTCACTTCCACCAGAAGAAAGAAAAAAAAGTCAACCATGCCACCTGGTGTGTAACTGAGGGGCAGACGATACAAACAGGTGACAGGTCCTTAAGTTCTGTGTCACTGGAGCAATTCATTGATCAGGACTGTCACCAACCCCACTAGAAAGTCTCTTCTTGGGCCACTTAGAGTTTTCAGTATTAAAAGGGAAGAAACACTTCCCTTTTATGGGATGATACATCCCATAAACATGTATCAGAAAGTCTTCTTTCAGTAACTGCCAGAGAGTAAAAATCAAATACAACTGCTTCTTTATTCCAGAGACAATGCCATAAGGACAGAGGAAGCGGCTAAAGACACCCTAGAAACAGGGGCTGATGCGGCAGAGGGAGATCTGGGAATTAAAGAGTGTGAATCCAAGAGAAGACAGACTGTGAACAGGAAAAGATGCACAGCAGCGTGAAACCCCATGAACATGCACTCACTATGGAAATCAAGAAAATGGGACAGACAGCATTTCTGGAACTGGAGACAATGTGTAATCTCAGAATCAAAAATGGTCACATCTTTAGAAATTTGGAATTACTCTTGAGAAGAAGAAAGGTCAAGTAAACCTGACCACTCCTTCCTGTCAGGACCCCTGTCGGTATTAAAAAAATAAATAAATAAGCAAGGCGCCACTAACCACAGAGGCCCAAATAACACCTCCCAAATATGAGTGAGTCGAGTCCTTCCCTCACGCATGCCACCGCAGCACTACAAATGATCATTCTCGTGTGCTCACTGTCCACACATTATACAAGTACACTGCCCTACAGGCTTACATGTCTGCTGCAGCGGGAAGGATTTAAGGACAGTCAGACTTCTCATTCCCTTGTGCAATTCAGTAACATAACCCAGTCCTTATCAGTCACACTGCAACTATGTCTGCCCAAATGTAACCTGGCACAGACAGTTAGAAACATGAGTAGGGCTTTAAAAAACTTTTTACTTGTTTTTCTTTAATATGTAATATATCCCAAAGTAACCCAAATGAAGCCAAGAACCTGTGTCTTGTTCAGTGCTGTACAAACACCTAGGACAGCACCTGGCACACCATCAATGGCTCAAACGAAAAGCAGATACAAACAGTGGCCCTCCAATACGCGCTGAACGCACACATGAATGCACGATGTCACTGGTCCACCCGCCCGTCTCTCAGACAGATGATGGAGGAGCTACTCCTCACCTGAGCGTCCCCTGGTGCCCGGCATGGCAAGACTGAGTGAAGAAAGTAGGCAGAGACGATGGATATTTCCCAAGCTTGGTTTGAAGAGTAAATAGCATTTCCACTGGGTTCTGAAGAACAGTCTGACGTTGCCCATCAGAACTCTGGGAACTGTCTGAAGCCCACAGATAAAGACCCACTGTAAGGCGGCCCGGGGCCCGGCTTGCCCTAACACCCGTGCTCCCTGCTCCCCACGCCTCTGGCACCAGGTGCTGCTTGCTCTGTCTCCTGCCCACCCCCAGGCTGCCCTGTGGACCCTAAGCTGTTTGCTCTGCCCTCCTCCCATAGCCTTCACACCGACTGTCTCTGCTGTTTCTTCCACCCCTTTTCTGCCCAGACAAACCCCAAGAAGTTCAGCCTCGTAGGCCTAAGGTGAAGGAGCCTCCCCGACTCAGTTCCCCTAGTGAAGACTGCGACTACCCTGGCCTCTCTTTGTATTACTCATCAGAGGTAACTTTTACCATAAAGGGTAGGAGCCAGGCCTTGTTCAAGCCTGTATCCTGGGGCCTAGAGGGAGGTCTGTGCCCACATGTGTGTGCAGTAACTGTTTCTACACGGAGAGGAGCCCGAGTCTACCTGTATGAACATGCAAGGACACAGAACAGAACACTGGATAGATGAGGAAGTGAGGAGGGGATAGCGAGGGTGGCAGGCAGACGACAGAATGACAGGAGTGGGCAGCGGCAGGTGCCCTGACAGCCAAGAGAGCAGACAGTGTCCTCAGCCTAACAGAGACCTGGACAGCAGCCGGGGGACACTGAGCTGGGGCGCTCAAGCGTGTTCAGCCCCACGGCTTAAGAGAGGAAGGGAAAGGGAGACGCAATGACCAACAGACCACGAGAGCAAAGCACGGGCGTCTGTGCCAGGACAGGCCAGTCGCCATGCTGCGTGCTCCGCCAGTTCTATGGTGCACTTGTGCCCCGCCTGGGTAAGGATACATACTAATGCAAAGAGAGGCTAAGCACCCTACTAGACGCTCAAGACCCGTTAACAGAACACGTGAAGGGCAAGCACAACTCGAAGAGACGTGAGAAAAAGGCAGGATCCACATAAAGCCACTGAAGGTTCAGGAAGAAGACTGGGCAAATCCCTTGCAGAACTGGAGTTGATAAGGCTTTTGGTTCATCAGCATGCCTCACAGATAATTAAAGAAGAGCATCCTGGGTAAAGTAAGCAGCCTTCACTAACCACAGTTATCACAACACTGAGAAATCTATGTGGCTGAGAGTCAGGCAGGCAGGGAGAGAGTGGAGAGAGGCTGGCAAGTGTGATACAGTGTGGAGCAGGGCTGAGGGACGCGCTCACGTTGAATGGGACACAAGTGTAACAGAGCTCAAATGGCTACCGTCGACAACGCACCATTCGAAGTGTTCAATTAATACGACGGAAAGCAAAGCAATTTGTCCTGAGGAATTCTTAACTGGGAGATTCAAAGGCGAATTTGAAGTGGAATGACCTCTGTGATAAAATGCAAAATTCAGAACATGCACGTGTATGTATGTTTTCCTCAGAGAAAAGGATCCATAATTCTTTAAAAATTAGATATTTAAAGGTGCTCTTGACCAATCAATTTCCTCAAAATATTCAGTACCTTGTTGCAAGATAAAACCCACACACTAAAATTAAATATTCATAAGAACTATCTACAAATAACATTCCTCATTTCTGAAGATCTTAATATTCCTCCACTGTTTAGTGGGTGAAGTGGAACCTGAATGTCTTTATTCAAACATAATCCTTGGCAAAATTTACTATAATACATCAAAAACTTTATTAATTTGTAGTGAACACCACTAACTTCTATAATTTTTAACCTTCGCCAAACAATGGCTTTAAAATTACTTCAAGGCAATGATTCTGAATACTTTTTGAACCCATCTGCAGGGTAGCTGGGGACATAAACATATATGCTCATTTACAGAGGGTCTACTGAAGCCACCCCTACATCCACACTGATTTTATAGTAAATACACCACCTTCTCATGAGCACACTGGCTGAGTTTTCTAAGGAAAACTCAGGGAAGAAAGGGAGAATCTTTACATTTTCATCGTGTGTGTGATTGATGCTTTTGAACTGTGGTGTTGGAGAAGACTCTTGAGAGTCCCTTGGACTGCAAGGAGATCCAACCAGTCCATCCTAAAGGAAGTCAGTCCTGAATATTCATTGGAAGGACTGATGCTGAAGCTGAAACTTCAATACTTTGGCCACCTGATGCGAAGAACTGACTCATTGGAAAAGACCCTGATGCTGGGAAAGATTGAAGGCGGGAGGAGAAGGGGAAGCCAGAGGATGAGATGATTGGATGGCATCACTGACTCAACTGACGTGAGTTTGAGCAAGCTCCAGGAGGGATGTGGTGATGGACAGGGAAGCCCAGTGTGCTGCAGTCCACGGGGTCACAAAGAGTTGGACACGACTGAGCAACTGAACAAACTGATGCATATGTATACACACACCGATATACATACTTGTGTGTGTGTGTGCGCACACACAGATATAGGATTACACGTGACCTGGGTTTTTTAAAACTAAAAAAATAACACTATCTCAAAGTCACAAATTTTTTAAATTGCTGTAAAATTAAGAACCAGAGATTACACAAACATTTTAAGAATCTACCCATACATGCAAAGGAAATTTCTGGATGTATCCTATGTCAGTACACTTCAAAACACAGTAAAGGGGAGCCTCTCAAATTAAAGGCATTGACGATAACAGATTGATTAGGGGAAAACACTGTCCTCCTGTAAACAACAATGCCCGCTGGGGGCAGTTCAGAACAGCAGTTTATAACAATAGCCCCACGTGTTCTGAATTGGAGGTGTTCTCCATCAAAACAGAGCCAACACCGCCCTTAAAAATCCAGGAAAGTCACCAGAACAGAGGCCCTGTGGGTGAGAGAGACCTGGGGGGGCAGCGCTGCGCAGCCCCGGCCCCCAGCTTCCCGGAGCACTGGGCTCTCCCCAGGGCCCCTCCCTACCTTGCATGTCAAAGACCGGGTGCAGGGCTTCTTGGTGTCGAGGTCGATGACCCCACAGTGGATGTCAGGATCAAACTCTCTTTCTGTCAAAAGCACACAGACATTACCATGGGTTCAACACTCCTTCATTTATTCTGAAAATAGAAATCTGAGATTCTCTTATTTCAGGCAAAATTATAACTTGAAGCAACTCTATCACATTATCAATAAATGGAAAAAATAAAATGTTTTGAGCACTGAAAAAAAAAGTCGCGACATCACTGAGAGGATGGGCATTGTAGTCACCAGACGAAGGAGAGGGACCATGTGAGCCAGCATTCCTCACTACTCATTCAAGAACACGCCACTAGAAAGCTACTTTTATGTCACCTACACACACGTGCACTTTAAAACCAAGGAGGAGGAGGTCAAGGACACAACTTAGGGAACTCCATCTGAAAGCTGAAGTTGGCTAGTTCTAAAAGGAGGACTTCTAATAATAGTTGATTTGCTCCCCCAGGAATGCCCAGTTAATAGAAAAAGAAATACTGAGAGAAAAAATATGAAGTTACCTGATAATCTCTTATTTAAAAACTTCCTGTTATTGGAGTAATCTTCTGACTTCTTTTCCAGAACAGGTGGTGCAGGAAGCCCTTTGCCATTCAGAATGTGTCCAGGTGAAGGCAAGGTTGGCTTTGGTATTGAGGGGCAGTTAAGGCCAGGCTTGACTGAGGAGCTCACAGGAGCAGGACAGGTGGGCCCCACCGCGGATTTCAGTAGTGTGCCATCCATCTTCGGATGAATCTTTTCCACTTTGATAGAGGGCGTCATGCTGTTGTAGGGGAAGTGAGAACACCAGCACCTGAGTGCCCTGCAGCCCCAGGAGACTGGCAAGCCAGAGGGATGAGGCAGAACCTCGGTCTACCTATGTGCCATGCAGAGCTAGGTTCCCAAAGGCACCTTGGGACAATCTGTTAGGACTATGCAGAAAACTCAGCAAACCTTTATCCATAAGCCTTTCTGGAGAGGCAGAGAGCTCCAGAGGAACTATCACATTTGCGTGGCCTTTCTTCATTCCAGAACAATCTTACACATGAGCCTGTTACCCAATGCAACTCCTGCAAGCAGCAAAATATGAAAGGGTCTCAAAGGACCAGAGACTACTCCAGGACCCTGTGAGGATATCTTTTGAGAACTGTCATTTTTAAGAACTGATCCATCAAAATGAAGTAAAATGAGTGAGTAGAGAAGAGCGCAACTGAAATTAGAGAACATTTCCAAGAAAGGTCACTATGGACTCAGAAGAACTGAATGATGCCTTATAGTTTATCTCCAAGAAGAGCCTCTCTGCCCCTGTCAACGAGGAAGATCCAGGTTTAATTAGGACATGACGTGTCACTGAAGCGGTAATTCTCCAGACCCTGAAGAAGGCTTCCCTGACAGGAGCCTGGAATCTAAGTGCCTGGCACCCAGCTCGTGAGCACTGAATACCTGGATCACTAACCAAGAACTGATTTTTCTTGGCGTCTTACCGATCCTGTCACTTGGGTGGCAAACACTGCTTCGAAGCTAACAGCTGGCCTGGTCCCCATCTAAAGCCCAGCTACAGACACAGAAAATCTGGACCAGTGAGGTTTTGTACATTTTGTCCAACGCAGTCAGTGCTCTAACAGCTGTTAAGCTGGCGAGTGACTTACACGCTGCACTGGCATTTTCTTTGGCGCTCTGACAGCTCCAGGAACGAAAGCCAAGCCCGCTGTACTTGCGCTTCTGACAGATGAGTGGAGGCTGGGGGCTTAGCAACCAGGACAAACAGCACCAAACAGCTGTACCTGGAGCAGCCCGACAGTGGCAGAGACACCACAAGATGCCATGGCCTCTCCAAGCTGGCAAGGTCTGTGCACAAGAGCAGGTGTGGCCGCTGCCCGAAGATTAACCAGGTTATCAGACCTTGGGACTGAGACGTATGGCATACCCTCCACAGGGAGGCGGGCCAGGGAAAAGCCACCCGCCACCAAGGCCGAGGGATGCCATGAGCCGGCAGGACGGGTTTCCATGAGCGGCTGCTCTTCACGTGACCACACAGAGCCTGCCAGCTATGGAGCCACCGCGGAAACTTGTCAAGGCCTGTCCTCGTAGTGGGAACCTCTTTCAGCTTCCCCTCATCAGTGCTCTGACGTGAACCCAAGTCAGGGGGTGGGAGGAAGCACTGCTTCCCTATTTGCTTTGCAAGGCCCAGAAAACCCTAGAACAGCTTCTGGGGGTCTCTGGTTTTTATTCTCACTGTTAGCATCAGTGGCGGCAGCACCAGCACCCCTTCCTGCACAGTCTCCTGCGGGGCTGACACTAGCAGCCTTGACTGGCTAACTGACTCTAACACATGAATCCTACCGTCCCAGTGACCCTGCACAGGGGCCATGGTCTTAAAACTCCGAGAAAAACAGGGCCTTGGCTAAGGCCCCTCAGCTAGCAAGTGACAGGGGCGGGATTTGAACCTCAGGCCTGTTCGACTGGAGAGTCCCATGGCTAAATCTTTTCATGCTTCCCTCTCATTGTGCACATAAAGGAGATAACCACAGTATCTATTACACAGGATTGCTGTGATAAGTAAATGACAATACACGCAACTAAATCTCAACAGCTGGCACAGAAGAAAGGATCAGTAGATAAGTATTATTAACCTGATCATTATTGCTATCATGACTCTGCAAAGTTGCCCAAGCTGTAATAGGGAAACAAAAAGAAACAACAACGTGTATCTGGATGTCCCCCAAAGTGGGCTTTCTTCTACATTATCCACAGACACTCTCACAGGCTACTTGTGTACACAGTTCCACTTGCGGCCGGTGAGCTTTAAGAACCCTCTGAGCCATACTCACATTCTACCATGGGGGACTCTATTTTGCTGAATGGGATGCATTGGCCTGTTCCCCCTGAGCTGCAGTTTCTCTTTGGGCGATTTCAACAACTTGGAACTTAACGAGGATGTGCTCAGGACACCTCCGCTGGAAGAACGGCTGCTTCCACTTCCACTGCCTCCTTTGCTTTTGGACAGAGAAGGGAAGAAGGAAAACACTGAAGTGGGAGGAACGGCCAAAGAAGGCTTGCTGGATGAGCTATGTCTTCTTTCTGAAAAGGAAAACAAAGTGGGGGGGGGTGGGGGGGGTGGAGAAAAAACAGTTTCAGGCAAGTCTTCAATGGAACCCTGGAGGAGTCCCCTGAAATCAACACATTTAGGTTCAAAAAATGTGTCACTAAGTGAAAATATATTAAACTCACCAGCTTTCAGAAATGGCTTATCTAGGCCCTACAGACTTATTCTGGATTCTAGGAACTGGTCCTTCTGCTTAAGAAAACATTTCACCATAAAGAGGTTTATCATACATAGATAACCACTAGGAAATTAAATAGCCACTTTAAACCTGAGACTACTGGGTTTTGCATTTTAGAAATAAACCTCACTGACTCCAATTTGTAGTCAGAGAGGGCAAAATTATTCATTCATCTCCAGAACTCTGTTCATTGACACCACACAGAATTATTTCTTCCTTTCTAGTGCGGGATATCTCCAATTTTCAAAACAGCAAAGTGTTAAGAAACAAGTTGTACTTTCATTTTATTTTTTTGTCACTACCCACCAGCACATGACACCAAATAAGAATGTTTCTAGGGTTATCTTATCATTCCTTATGAATCTGTGCTGAAATTTTCCAGTGAATCACTTCACTCCCCTCCCCCAACCCCTCCCCCACTTTTAAAATAATCTTACTTGACTACAGATGGCACAGCTCTGGTTCACACCACTAAGATGCCAAAGGCGTAAGACAAAAATACCACAAATAGCTTTGCCTGTTTTATAAACCAGGAAGTAATTCATGGTTAAGCAAGAACTACACAGGTTTAACTGAAAATAAGTCTATCCACTAGAGAATCAGGTTCTCTCAGAGTAAGGCAATGCATACTAAATAAATCGAGAGCTGAAGAATGTTACCATCAGAAACAAGTACATTATTTAGTAACTTTATCTACTTAAGTACCTTATGCTGGTAGCTTAGTAATTACCTTCAGTTAAACTTGTACTTTAAAATGGCATGTTTGCTTAACTCTTAGGTTTAAAAATGTATGTGACTCAACATCTATTTCTCACAACATGGAAGCTATATGAATATTTTAAAAATCGCATATTAGAATCAATTTGACTACAGTTCAGTTCAGTCACTCAGTAGTGTCCAACTCTTTGCCACCCCATGGACTGCAGCACACCAGGCTTCCCTGTCCATCACCAATTCCCGGAGCTAGCTCAAACTTATGTGCATTGAGTCAGTGATGCTACCAACCGTCTCATCCTCTGTGGTCCCCTTCTCCTCCTGCCTTAAATATTTCCCAGCATCAGGTACTTTTCTACTGAGTCCGTTCTTTGCATCAGGTGGCCAAAGTATTGGAGCTTCAGCATCAGTGCCTCTAATGAATATTCAGGACTGATTTCCTTTAGGATTGACTGGTTTGATCTCCTTGCAGTTCAAGAGACTCTCAAGAGTCTTCTCCAACACCACAGTTCAAAAGCATCAATACTTTGGCCCTCAGCCTCCTTTATGGTCCAACTCTCACATCCATTCATGACTACTGGAAAAACCATAGCCTTGACTAAATGGACCTTTATAGGCAAAGTTATGTCTCTGCTTTTTAATATACTGTCTAGGTTAGTCATAGCTTTTCTTCCAAGGTACTAGCATCTTTTAATTTCATGGCTGCAGTCACCATCTGCAGTGATTTTGGAGCCCAAGAAAATAAAGTCTGTCACTGTTTCCACTGTTTTCCCATCATGTAAATGGTTTATTTCCAAATGTCTTTTTTAACCAGTGAAGCTGTGCTGAGTTATTCGCAGAAGGACATCTGGTCACTGATGCTTTATGAGGTACTAAGAGCCTGCTCTACACCAGGACAAAATTATTATGTTATCTATAAACAGAATTCAAATTCTCCAACTAGAACAAACAAAGGCTACAACCAAGTTAGGAAGGCCTAACTGGTAGTCATTTATAAGTGCCTGCTGCTTTCTTCCTCAGATATGACAGTTGTGTGTAAGGGAGGGAAAGCCAAAATAAGTTAATTTGGCATCTGAGGATTTCTTTTAAAAAAAAAAAAATTAAGTTTCCTTCTCTTCTGTGATCCCCAGATACTCTGAATGTACTTTCAAGCATCAGCCCTTGTCAGCCAGGACTGCGAAAATCTGTTTCCATTTCCCGACTCCCTTGGATGACGGAGCTTATTGCCTCAGTTAGCCGCCCCTGACAACCCGGCACAGAGTAGGCCTTCAGTTAACATTGGCCTGACTGGTGCAGCTCTTCTTGTGAAGAGAGTGATTCTCACATGGTCCCAGACCAGTACTTCTCAACCCTGGCTACTCATGGGCATAACCTAATGAGCTAAAAAAAATACTGATGCTTCTTCACTTCCACTCTCAGAGATTCTGATTCTGATTTTTCTGTGGCCTGGGCATTCAGATGCTTACAAGTTCTGTGTGATTCCACTGCTCAGCCAATGGTGAGAGACTGCCTAACACCAGGCTAATGTCTCCAGGACCATTAACCACAGCTGAGGAAGTCCACATCTGCCACATAAAATACTATTTTTCACTCAACATTTCTATGTAAATGATCAACTCCACTGTTTCTCCCTAATCCAATATTCACCAGTCTCTTATGGGGATATCACTGGTGTTTTGGACACAACAATTCTCGTACAGGACCTCAGGGTGGTTAAAATTCCTGTTCCCCGAGCCCCTCATCACCAGTAAATGGTACCACTCCACCAAGGGCAACCTGAATCTACCCCCAATCAAAACTGCCCCTCCCAATCTATTTTCAGATGGCCTAGCATGAAATAGGGTATCATTCAGTTGAGAGATATTTTCCCCAAACAATAGTATGTATAAAATAGGTTTTAAAAGTCTGTAATATACATTACACTTCTGATATAAATTAAATATAAAAATATTCATCCATATTCAGGCACAAAAATCATCCTGTGTATCCGCAGTGGAAGAGTACTAAGGAATACCACAATATCTGTAATACAAAGAGGGGGAAAAAACTTCCAACCAGATCTTTGACTTCTAGGAAATACATTCCTTTTACAATTTGACGTGTTATCAGAATTCTCAAGTGTCTCTGAGTGAAAGTGATGTATTTTCTCTTATATCAAATGATGTAAATTATCAATCTAATTAATCTTCTGTAATGATCATCTTGAAGACAGAAAGTAATTCTGAAGCCACTGATCTACTAGGGAATGATTTCAGCATGAAGAATTTCTGCATTTGCTTTTGTGAGATTTCCTCTGTAAGAAGCACTAGGTGGACACAGAAAACGACACCTGGTTGAACTAAGCCAGTGAAAATAAAAGCACACACCCTCAGTCTGCTCACCCCCACCAAACATCCACCAGCCACCCCAGTTCACCACGGACGTGAGGAGCCACGCCACCCACAGCTGGTGCGACATTTCCCTCCATTTCGGATAGGCTTCCTTCCACCACTTCACAGCAGCTCACAACCTGAAACCCTGCTGACCTCGACCTTCAGAAGCGCGTGCCAGGCTGTCTTCAAGGAAAACTCACATTAGAGTATTTAGGCATTTTTCAAAGCATTTAATACACACGCAACTGTGCTACCATTCTTGTTAGGGTCCTACCTTTCTCAGTGTCACTCACTGATTAAGTTTTGACCGTTTGTGCCCATTATCCCATCTTTCTAAAGAGTCTCTTGTGGGTTTTATTGCACAACTTTGCATAGTGCAGTAATTTTTTAGGAATGCATGTTTTGTTATAGCAGAACTGACTGCAATTTCAGTTTGTTCTTTCAATTTTCTTTTTTGGCCACACTGCATGGCATATGAGGTCTCAGTTCCCCAGCCAGGATTGAACCCGTGCCCCTGGCAGAGGGACACAGGGTTCTAACCACTGGACCCCAAGGAAGTTCCTGCCCTTTCAGTTTTCTATTCTCATTATAGTCCACTCTCCCTTTTTCTTCAGTTAATGCTTTTTTTTTTTCCTTGTCTACTAACTCTTGATATGGGATTTTGCATTAGAAAAATCCAGATTCAAAGTTTTCTAACACTAAAAGTCAGCTGATGTACCAATAACTTATCAAAAAAGTTATATTTCCTACTGCAACAATAAAAGCTGCTTAAAAATTTACAATGGCAATCTATCATGTGAATTTCTTTCATTCACTAAAACTTGAAACAGACTGTGTGTGTGTGTGTGTGTGTGTGTGTGTGTATAAATGTGATCCTGGCTGAAAAGTGCCAGCTCAAACCCTCGTCACGCTGCTGAATTAAGCTGTTCCTTCACATCATGGTCTGCTAACTTATTCACTGGAAAGGGCGGCATCTGGCTTTCCCTTCACAAGAAAATAAAGATGAAAAAACCAAATTAAATTATAGTTGTGTTGGACTCTCCCCAACCTTTCAAGCTGGGCCCTTAATTTTCTTAAGATTTTTAAACGTGTTTTGTTTCTAGATCAAAAGGGAAATGGGCAACTTATGGGTAGGGTTAGGGACCTTATCCTAAGTGGACAAACTGGTGGCCAGATGCTAAGCGTGACTGCAGTGTGGTTTGGTGAAGAGTCCGAGTTGAATTTTCACAGCACTCCTCTCTCCGAGCCTAGCACTGGCCCAGAAAAAGCAGAGTCTGTCCCAAAGTGAGGAGGGCCCTGTGACGGGCTCCAGCAAGCAGGAAAGACAGGCAGACGGACAGACAGACACAGTGAAAAGACAGGGCACAGACAGAAAGACAGACACGAGTGGGTGAGGGCGCAGTGCCTGTGTAGCAGTGGTGGGTCGGGGGCGACCACACAGGCAAATAGATGTGCGGTCAGAGACAGAGGGAGCAAGAGAGAGACAGCAAGAGACGGGTGCATCGGCCTTTCTTTCTCCTGTGACGCCACTGCAGGCCAGGGTAGGATACTGGGATGGGTAGGGGACAGGACAATTGTAAGTCTTCCAAAACAGAAAGTAACCAAGAATACTGAGCTTATAATTAATTGTGGATTTATACTGAGGTTCAAAAACAAAATGCATATATAAGTGTTGACACCTAGGTACAAACCAAAAAGGAGTTCAAAGCAAATAATTAGATCTTTAAAAGCCATATATATTGCTTTGAGAAAAAAAACAAACAAACAAACCTAAAAATAACTTATGATGTACAACTGTCAAAGTTAGGATACAAACCTAAAATGCAGTCAAAAAACACTGTTAAGTTCAAATCATTCATGCTTGAAAAAAAGTCTACAAAAATATCTGTCATTTGTTAAGTGGTCATCCCTTGGCCTACAAGTCTATTTCTGAAAAACATTTGCATATTGTTTTTCTATAACAAACATGGTTTACTTGTTTATCAAACACATACTTTTAAAAAAGAGAGATCAGTTGGTCTTCTGGCCTCAGTTCCACACATGCCAAAATAAAGCAAGGCCTATTATCACTCCCAAGCATGGTATCAATTTGCCTCACTCTTCACAAGCATCATGAAAGAGCAGGCACAGCGGTGAACAGCTCAGAAAACCCCACAAAACTATTTTTACTCAAGGCCCTTTTCTGGTATTTTATTAAATCTTTTGCTCATCTTTTATGGTCTGAACAACTGATTAATGTTAAGTCTCACCTTCAACAATAGCAGCAACAGGAGTTGATCGGGCAGAGACCACACACAACAGGCACCACACAACAAAATTTTACAGGGGCTATGTCATTTAGCCCTAACCATCTTCCTACAGAGCAGACACTTCCATGACCCCCCCTTTCCAGAGGAGAAAGCCAAGGCTTTAGAGGACTCAAGTTGGTTGCCCAACATCACCCAGCTAACCCAGAGGCAGGATCAGCATGCGAGCCCAGGGAGGCTGACTCTAGTGCCCAGGCTGGAGCCAGGACAGTCCACCTGCCCTTAAGTGGCGTTATGAGCAGACCACGATGCACAGTCCAAAGGCAGGCTGAAGGGAAGGGTGATGGCGGGTCATATATCCTCTTTCCAAGCGCTCAGCAAGTGCAGGCTATTGCTTGGGCTGCACAGAGGGCTGCACAGTCAGAGCATACAACACGTATAAGACAAAGCTTTGGTAAATTTGGGGTGGGGAGCCACAATCTGTTCAAGGGAAAACCAGGTTGTTGTGGATTTAGTGTCTATTTGGAAGTTGCTAACCTAAAGGTTGGCTGTGGTCTCAGTCAGTGTCACGTTCATCCCACCCCCCCCCCACCCCGCCCCCTCAGGGAAACATTTAAGATGGTTTTAACAATGATTTTTTTTTCTAGAAAGTGCTTGTCAGGCTGCCTTTCTGGCTTGGCTAAAAAGAATCACTTACAAAGTTCCCAGACGCCTATGTGCTACAAAGAACCCATGAGGAAGAGCAGCAAACGCCTGTTTCACAGGGTGAGACTGGCCCCCTGCTGACCAGCGCCAAGGCACGCTTGCAGTCACGCTCTGCTCCCGGTCATCTTTCTGACAGAGTCTGTTGGACAAACTCTCGATTAATTAACCAGTTTGAATAGAATCCAAAGTAAACCCCCCCCCGCAAAAAAAAGTCATCTTTTTTTTTAGTAGATCACTTGAAACAGCAAGAACTTTGGAGTCAGAGACACGTGGGTTCAAATCCTTGCTCCGTCACTAACTAGCTGGGTGACACCCTGGGCAAAGCCCTAACTCCACCTACTTTGGCGGACTCTTCATCTGTCAAGCCTACCTGCAGGGCTGCAGGGTTTAAGTAACAGTTGTAAAGCCCACTGTGGACCAGGGACCGGGAACTCCATAGCCAGGAAGACAGAGGCTCCCTGTTAAGTTCAGGTGGTAACACTTACAGACACCAAGTGGGAAAGGCCTGCTCATTATTCAAGCAGGCAGAAATCACTAAAGAACAAAGCAAACCCACTGCACCTTCTCCAGTGTGGTAAACACTGAAGTTTATAGATTTAGTTTACATGTCAGTCCAGGAAGATACTAAGCTCATCTCAGTGGAGAGCTCAGAACTTTTACAATTCATTAAAAATGAATACATTCATAAAGCAACCAAAAAAGACATTCATTCACATTAAATTACTTTATAATTAAAAAGCTGGCCCATTTTCCTAAGAGAACTGAGTCACTTAGGAAGAACTGCAGGTGAAAAGAAAAGTGCTGGTCGTTTACGGATCCAAAGGTGGCGTTTTATGTAGGTGATCTAAGCAATGGCTCCCCAAACTCCCAAATTTTTCTCTAAGTGAAACTCACGATTTTGGGTGGGTTAGGTCAGGTGAGGTTAAACAGAATGAATACTCTGTTACAGAAAGACCTTTTCCCCCTTCTTTTCTTGGCCAAGCCATACAGCTTGCAGGATCTTAAGTTTCCCAACCAGGGTCTGAACCCATGCCCCACGCAGTGGAGGTGTGGAGTCTTAATTATTGGACCGTTAGGGACATCCTAGAAAGGCCTTATGAGAACTACCAACCCACAGGTCAAGGAATGTAACATTTCATGGTGTCTCTTACAGTCCCATTCCACTAATACTCTATAACTACTCCCATTGAAAGCAAGGATTTTTAATAATCAAGCTTACATATGGCTATAAAATGTAAAACACAGATCCTTTGGCCAGACATAGTAAGTAATAACTGAATACACCAAAAGCTCAGTTTAGAAACGCTGGGTCATTCATTAAGCAGCCCTTTCAAAAATTTAAATTGCTTATTTTACATTCAGGTTGGAAATAACTGCTATGTGGCACTCATAGGTCCTAATTAACCCAAAGTAACCATCATATTTCAGTTGTGGGGCCACCAAACACAACTTACAAGGGGTCAAACTGGCATCATCTGTGTTTCATAAGGAGTACGACCCCTATGAAACATCAAAGATCAGGACTCGAGGCAGACTATATCTAAGCCTGCATAATATATATTATATATATATATATTACAGCAACTGACTAGGCATACCCAGTTAAGCAACGTCCTAAGCAGTATCTGTGAAACCATGACTTTGGGTTTGACATAACTATTTTTTTCCCTAGTAACTATTAAAAAAAAATTAGCACACTTTTAAAGTCACATCACGGACTGGAAGTGGACATAACACATTTAACAATATCTCCTCACTGCTCTCACCTTCAACTTCTCCCTGTAAACATTCTTGTTCTTTTCTAAAAGCAGTATCACATGTCTGACCAACAAACACAATCCAAT
The DNA here is from genome assembly GCF_055505025.1 of Bos grunniens. NCBI lineage: Eukaryota > Metazoa > Chordata > Mammalia > Artiodactyla > Bovidae > Bos > Bos grunniens. Next base: position 37,877,336 of record NC_141186.1, read on the forward strand.
TCTACTCCTGTCCTTACATATTATCTTTTAACCATAAATCTGCTTTTTCTTTGATTCAGTTTCTGGAGGGTCCCAAGGACTTGATTGGAATACTCCAGAGCAACCAGTGCATAGTCTGATGCTAAAAAGGAAGCAAATCGGTGGGACTGTGCCTGGAATGTTCAAATCTCAAGCTGGGGGATCCAGTGCTGACCTCTGACGTGCAGTACCTCAAAAGGTAGTGAGCCAAAAGCCAAAACTGGAGCCAGGAGGCCCTCTCAGAGCATGCTTAGGTGGGTTACCAACGGCACTGGATAACAGCGAGGAAGGAAAAGTCTTTACCACAAAGCCCGCGGCATCATTTCCACTAGAGAGACTTAACTGAAAAGGATGATTTCAACACTGGCTGCCCTAACAAATTAGTCTCCAACTGCAACTTCTGCCAAATGCATTTTTCCTCCCCCTAACGCAGAGGTGTTTTAAAATTCAAACATAGGGGGAAAGTGCAGAAATGAGAGTCATTTATAACACTTGGGCCACTTGAAACAACTTTTAGCCAAGGTCTATAATCAAATTATCAAGCTCTTGAAGTCAGTGCTTTATGACGGAAATAAAAGGCCCACTAAAGTATTCCAGGTCCCTTGGCATTTCCACGTCTCTGGGCAGGGCAGCCCTGCAGCATCCCCATTCACACTGGCTGATGAAAGAGAACAGATCACAAAGGGCAGATTACAAGGGAGAACGACTCCCAACTCCCCAACTCCGGAGGGGGAATGGACAGGCGTGAATGGATTGTAAATAATGTTGCTAAGAAAGGACCACAAATATGGCAACCTAAGATAATCCTCTTGCCAGGAATTCTTCCCAGGGGGGTTGTTCTTTCTGAACTTTGCTTTCAAGTATGTGAGAAATATGAAGAACTTATTGAATATCTGGAGGTAGCCCTCCCCTGCCATCTTAACTTGAAGCTCTGTGCAAACATTAGGGGAAAAAAAAATGGCCTTCCAAAATTCCAAATACTTTATTAAAGGAGATGGAAGGATAAAGAAAAAGAGGGGAGACCAAACGGTATAACTACTGATCGTCTCAGCTGGGAGAATAGTATCAGTTCTTCATCATTGTTTTCTCAAGACATCTTGCTTAAGGAAAACTCAATGGTCTGAAAAACCAGTTCATTTCCTTCAGGGGGCCCTTCCTATGCTCCTGCTTAAGGTGCAGACTTTGAACTGAGAGTTATCATCATGATCTCAGACAAACACACACAGATGTTTCTCAGCATATGTAACTTTGGGGAAAAGGCTGTCACTGCTCTGAGCAGAATGCAGCCACCAAACGACGCCACCTCTGTGATGTTGCCATCACCGTTTCAGACTACAGCAGGGATATCATGCAGTGTGTGACATGCTGGCTGACACTTCTACTTTGCTAACAGTCATAAGCACCTCTCTCTGCTGTCCTCAGGACGCACGGTGTCAAGCAAATGATCCTGACAGAGTACAGCAAGCACTCACCCCACCTGAAACAAACCCGATTTCGAGGTCTGAACGATGCACAGCATTCCCTGAATGCACCCCTTGGTCTCCCTCCCATCCACTGAATTGATAGGTCTGCATGCTTCGGGTATCAATGTATGACAAGGAACAAAAAGCCAAGACAAGAAATCCACCAGTCTTCAGTTACTTTTGGTTTAATCCTTTATCTGTTGGGAGAAACGCATCCTATACGTTCAGTGAACAATCATTTTAAGTTTAGCCTTCTAACGTGCTAACACCATGTGTGGATCAAACGGCAACACCCTCAGTCCTTATACAAACACGTCTGTAGTCACATCTGGTCTACAGTTGGGTCTGGGTTCCAGTTTTTCTCTAATGAGAGATTCTAGGCTATCACCAAAATGCACAAAGAATTAAGAAAAACAAACTATGTCTTTACTGCTCTGCTGCTGCTAAGTCGCTTCAGTCGTGTCCAACTCTGTGCAACCCCATAGACGGCTGCCCACCAGGCTCCACCATCCCTGGGATTCTCCAGGCAAGAACACTGGAGTGGGTTGCCATTTCCTTCTCCAACACATACATGCATGCTAAGTCACTTCAGTCGTGTCCAACTCTATGCGACCCCACGGACGGCTGCCCACCAGGCTCCTCCATCCACAGAACTCTCCAGGCAAGAACACTGGAGTGGGTTGCCATTTCCTGCTCCAACGTCTTTACTACTCCAATCCAATTTTTACACACACACACAAAGGGTAGGGGAGAGAGAAAAAATTAAAGCAACCTGGCAGAACTTCAAGCAGAGGAGTCCCTCTTGTTTTTTTTTTTTTTAAAACAAAACTTCCGTGCAGGAATCCCCTTAGGGAACACTGTCCTCTGAGGCCAGAAAGGAGCAAGCAGCAAGTCCAAGGTGCAACAGAATGACGGCACCATCTGCTGCAGAGTGCCGCACTAAGTTGGGAAGCCACATCTTTACTGCTGTTTCCCACTAGTTTTGTGGCCTTTACATTCCACTTTATTGGGAGGAAGGAGAGTAAGGGGTGAGAAGACCATGAACCTGGGAACAACAACAACCTCAAAATCACAACACAGCCCTTAAAGCCTCCTCATTAAATGTGCTCTGTTAATAAGGAATGGGTGATTCACGACTGAACAATGCCAATGTTTTGATGAGTTTGCAGCACGTGTTTTTTTTTTTTCCCCCCCCTGAAGACAGAAAACAGCATCTGCCCCACCTACAGGCCAGGGCTGTCCACTAATCAACACCAAAGCGATATTCAAAAACGAAACCAGAAAACAGCAACTGTAAAACTGCCTGACGAGAAGTAAAAGTTTTGTGTTTTGTTTTCTTTTAATGAACAGCAGTTTGAATAAAGGTTTACAATCCTGTTTGTATTTCAAGTCCCGAAAACCGGCAGCTAAAGTTCATCCTCAATTAAAACCATCCGGTGAAGCACATTATTGCAGGAGGCATGAAATGTGAATCCAGCGAAAACTAAAGATCTCAACTGTCACCTCGCTTCCTGCTTGCAGAGGAGGCATGAGAGAGTTAAGGTAACTTTGAGACAGCCGCCCAACCCACCAGAGCAGAATCAGCTTGGCTGTACTGGCTACCTTAATAACACAACTGAAGGGAAAAAAAAATAGTCTTTTCTGGCAGGCAGTCGGTAATTAAATTTTTATACACTCAATTTAAGTTACTGAATGACTTCCCAGGGTTACTGTTTGTATTTTGAAGTTGTTCTTCCTCTTGACACAATGTTCTGCTTGCAACTTTGCTGTGGAATTGAAGAATCCGACAAAACGGCTTTCAAACACATTCTACAGGAAACACTGTGAACTGCCTGTCATGAAACCTCACTCACCGCAAGTGAGATAAAAAACAAACAGTCAAAGCGTGTTACAACGTTCCTCCATTTTTAGAGAGCGACGTAACCACTGCTCTCCCTGTTTGGAGATATGGGAACCGTTGGGTGCAAACCTCAGCATTTTGTGGGAGTTAATAGCAAACTCAACTCCAGCCTGTGCCTGACCTTTGGCCAGATCACTCGAATGACATTTCAGCATGGCTCCTGTGGCTGGCCGGCCGGCGGGGCGGCAGCTAATCCCTCCTGTTTCGATCACCCCCCTGCTCAGCGGGACTGCAAGGCGCACTCACCACCGCTCAGCTCAAAGAGCTCCGGGCCTGCCGGCGGGGCGGGACAGCCGCCAGAGGACGGGGGCCTGTGCCAGCTCGCCCCGCTCTGCTTTGCGTGGGGCTCCGTTCTGCTCCCAAAGACCTAGCCCACCTTCCGCATGCTCGTCCAGGACCGGGCCCCCAGCCAAGCCCAGCCTCTGAGAACTGCCTCGGAAAACTTACCGGGTAGAGCTTTCAGCCCCCGTGCGGAGGAAGGGCTGCTCTGAGGAGGCTTCTTGTCACCTTCCATTCACGTAATTTGGTTGTGCTTCATTGCACACTTGCTACTGCAGGCTTGCATCATGATTTGGGTCTGCCCACCAACTCCAAATATGCTCCATGTTTGGTCTTATGTAACATTTGCTACTACTGTAAAAAGCACTTGAATTACAAAGGTCCTGGCAGATCAACAGAAAACAAGGGGTGGAGTCTAATTTCATCTAATATGGTCATAGAAGGCGTCCTGGCTGGTGTAAATTAATCCTTCTCTTGGAAAGGCTGCTGGCCAAAACTGGAGGAAGATGGAATTTATGAATTTAACCAACTAGAATGTGAATTACTCACACCTGATTCTCCTGCATAACTTTAAACTGACAACTACTATCAGGTAAATTAGGAAATTTAAATGATTCATTATATATCTATACTTTAAGGCTAGACAGACCTAAAAGTTTTTAATATTATACATTTTTACAAATATCAGCAGTCTTTTTCCACATTTTATTTCTCCAGTATCTATACTTTAAACAAACAAAAGTTTATTATATCTAAGAATAGCTTTCCTTAAATCTAGTAAGAAAAATCTTCACCCATTTTCTGTGCCTATTTGTAAAATACGTCTAATTTCAGAAAAATATACACGTTATTGTCCATAGTTGAATAGCTGGATAAATGATGAACGCTGGGGACCTTTTAGGCTTTTAATCCAAAAACTTCTCTAAGTGGATCCTTGAAAACCATGTCTTCCTGCTTAAACGGGTTGCCTGTCTCCGCCGTATTACACTTTCCGCATCACTACTCCTCGTCCTGTTAATCGCCAAATCTTACTATCAAACAGACATGGAAAAAAGCAGCCAACTGATATGAGTTTTATGATAATAAAGGCTGCACACATAAACAGACTCAGATGCCTGATAGTTCAGAATGAACACTTTTAAATGTCAAAAGGAGGGGGGAAATTCCTCTACAAAATACCATCACCCAACACAGACTATTTGGCAAAAAGTCATGAATTACATGTGTGGAAAAGATTTGGCCTGGAAGGGGTGGGAAAGAGTTGTGAGGCATAGGAAATGGCTTCTGTTAGAACAGACACGAATTCTAAATTTACTGTAAAACAAAAGAGTAGTAGCCACATTGCTTTGTTTCTACAGCAAGCATTCGTATCCAAACCATGGCAGCAATATTAGGATCTAGAGGGCTTCTGAAACTGTTCCCCATCCTCCCTAGATTTCTGATTCTAACAATGCAAAACTATGGGGGTTCTTAAAATTAGGAGATTAGAAGGACACTAGGAAAGAGCCATCAGCAAGAAGTAGAAGCACAGAATGAGCAAATCCTTCCAAAGTTAATATGCAAAAATAAGACAATTAGGTTAATTCACTGAAGGGTTTGTTAAGCTAGCAGAAAAACAAAACAGAAACATCCTACTGCTGAACGACCTGACTGCAACGCATCACTCACTGCACCCACTGCCCCCCTAACCCTTGCCAAGGGGAGCTGAAGAGGCTCCCTGATGTTGCCAATGGCAGAACTGAACTGAGGGAAGGGGACCTACGCAAACTAAGTCTCAGCTGCACATCACTGCACTCCGAAGCCTGGACACCAGACTCCTTGCCGGTCTCCCAGCACAAACGCTCGCATTTCTAAAGCTCCCTTTTGTAGATGGTGCTGGTGCTAGTGGGGAAAACAATTCTTATGAGAACCAACCAAAGTACGACAATTTGGGGAACAAAGTCTTTCTGTAACCCTGAAAAATTTCAGGGTGAACTTCAGCAAATGTTCTTAAATACTACACACTACAAATGTTAAGAACTACAAAGTATTCTTAAATATACCTACGTTTTCATATATAAACAAGAAGAAACTATCCAAATTTGTTCTGAAGACCTACATCAAAAAGGGGATGAACGATAGTGCAAGCTAGAAAAATAAAAATCGACACAATAAGAATATACACAAAAACTGAGCATCTACAGCTCAGACTGAACTTTTAAACACACACCTCTCTTAATGCCCTAATTGAAAATGTTTAGCCTAATGCCACCCTGTTCTGCTTGGAAAGCGTTACTACTCTTCTTCAAACCCTAACCAAATAAAGTTTATATTGATATTACATTTCCTTATGATGGCTCATTCAGGGGACATGGTCACATTTCTTCTTTCTTGTGAAAAAAAAATAAATAAGTAAACAGACTACAGACTAAAAAAAGACTACAGACTAAAATCCTGTTTTAATAGAATCCATGCCTTACAGACCAAAAATTATAGGTACTGGCTGTGGTGTGGATGGTGTGCACCATCAGCTTTACTCTGGTTGCACAAAGGGAGTCCTGAACTGACACAAATTCTTCTGTGAATTAGCCTGCTCGCAGCAAACAGGCAAACCAGCAGCAGCTGGGAGGGGCCACGAGGGCTTGGGTTTGGGCGGCCGCGGCCTCAGCACTTTTTGTTGTGTAGTCTTGGGCGAGGGACCTCTGCCCTGGGGGGGCTGTGTCCTCCCCTGGGGAGCACTACCGGGGCCTTGATGAGGAGTAAAGAAGGTGACACATGTGCTGCGTACCTAGCACCTCTGAAATGCTCGACAACTGTTGGCTATTACGATCAGGAAGGAGAAATTGGATGGCGGACGTCACTTGAAATAAAAGGAAGACTGAGATAATGACAGCGATTTCTGTGATGAAAATTAGTGAGGTCCCCGACAAATCTTGGGATTTCCTAAATCCAACCCCGAGAAGCCAGCGGCGGTGTCATTTGGTGTTCTGCAGGGCAACAAACGAGCTGTCGGCAGTTGGGAAATCCTGTGTTCCTGTCACCGGCGGCAGCCAGTTCTCCAGTTTACAGGAGCACAACAAGCCTCCACTCACTCCACTTCAGTGTCTCAGCAGGCCGGGCGAGTTATAATTGGCCTTAATTGGCACTTACAGGAGCTTTAACATTCCTTACCTGCTGCCAAGGAGCACTTGAAAGGGGGAGAAAGTATTTTCAAACTTGGAAATACCAAGCAATTCATTCAGCTGTGGGCCGGGACGCCTGCTGTCCAGAATCAGATTAGCTTCACCAAGAAACTGCTGCTGTGTTATTATCCCGTGCTCATTAGGTGCTCCGGCAGGATTAGGAGAGGTGGGAGATGAGAGCTTAAATGGGATCATTCACCTTGGGGGCTCATGGCACACAGCCTTCCTCTGGTTGGCATCGTCCGCTCTGTTTGGTGGATGCGCCTTCAGGGCTCAGCCACACTTGGGGTGTGTGTGTCCCTTTTCAGCTGTTCAGATTGTTCAAAGGCAGCCAAATAAAGTATAACCTCATGGCCTGATTTACATAGGCTTTGTGTGAACCACAGTCTGACCTCAGCCCAGTCATTATTTGAGACACAAAGTGAACACTGTTAAAAGGTGACCAATCACACCAAATTCAAGGAGGATAATGAGATCAAAAGTAAAACTGACAATAGTTTTCACTGGCCCCACAACTGATCTCAACAGAAATTGTTGTCTTCTACAAGTCTACACATTTTGCAAAGAGGAATCTCAGCCTAACAGAACTAGATTTCTGCCCTAAGATAAATTCCAATCAGAGTGAAGAGAAATCTCCCATAAATGCCAGGAAAACCGTCTGTAGTTGTTTAAATGAATACTTGAAAAATCATCACTCCTTTTGAAAAACGTTTTGCCTCATATCACACAGTGAAGATACATGCTACGCTGGTAGTAAAAAAAGTTTGCCCTTGTTTGAGAAATGGACTTCAAAGTCAAATTCCAGTTAATCACATTTGTGAATAAATGTGTAAAACACCCTAAGAGGCTTTAGAAAAAAACTGGAAGCTTACAAAAATAAATAAAATACCTACTCCTGGTGGCAGTACTGGCCTATGTGGCTAGTAGAGATACAAAGTATTAACAGACTTCTGGGAAAACCATCTAGTAACAGCTATAAACAAGGCAAAAAAGTATCTTTTTTGATCCAGAATCCATTCCTGAGACTTTTATCCCACAGAAACAAAATGAATGCTTGTAGCCTTTAGCAGGTTGGCTCCTGCTGCTTTCTTCCTGGAGGTAAAAGGCAAGAAATAAAGTGAATGCCCACAGACAGAGGGCCTGGCTGAGGACGTTATGGCACAGCCGCACCTTAAAACCTTAAGCAACCATTAAAAAAGGGGATTTGTGTTATCCTGGGATCTGGATGGATTTCTTTGTGGTTTTGCTGAATAGAGGAGCAGCAGAAGTGTGCTTATTAACAGGATCCCTCTTTTGGTAAAAACTATGACCTGCAGCCCCTGCTAATGAAACATGGGATTATATGCACCTGTAAAGAGTTATGAGCATGATAAAAACATAGAAGGATGTATACTAAGTTACATATGAAGAATGTACCAAGTTACACAGATGGATTACAGAGCGGAGAGGACCAGTACAATTGGAGAAGGCAGGGAAGCAGAAAGAGCCAGTGAGATAAGAAGGCAGTAGGCCGAACTGAAAACAGCATGTTTGAGATTATTACACTTGGGAATCTACGTAAATATACATGACAGATGAATGCACCTCATATATTCAGGTGTCAATCAAAAAATCCATAAAGAAACTGACTCAAGTTTTTGTTAGAAAAAAATGCACTGTGAAGAAAGCAGAAGAAAATTTTAAACAGCATGAAACTCTGGTATTAAATCAAAGGACTATCCTGACTATGGTACCCATTTCATTTGTTTGGCTATGCAGACTGAGTCATTCCAGCAACATGACAAAGCACAGTAAGAATCACACAGTGTGTGCACAATAAGCCACTTTAGTCATGTCCAACTCTTTGCGAACCCATGGACTGTAGCCTGCCTGCCAGGCTCCTCTGTGCATGGGATTTTCCAGGCAAGAATACTGGAGTGGGTTGCTATGCCCTTCTCCAGGGGATCTTCCCGACCCAGTGATCGAACTCTCATCTTTTATGTCTCCTGCACTGTCAGGCAGATTCATTACCACTAACATCACCTGGAGAAAATGCCTATTAGCCACTCTTGTGAAACAACACCTTAATTTTCTAAAGCTCACTACAAATCTTCTACAGCAGGAGTTTTAACAATCTTTTAAAACTATCAAGCCTAAGAAGTAACGAAATAAAGTTCATACTGGAGTTTATTTTTTACCCTAGGAGAGTACAAATCAAGAACTACATCATGTGTGATAAGGGGCTGACTGCTTATTTTAAATTGAGATAGTTACCTTCCTTGATCTCTTTTCATTAACTTTAGAACACACAAGAGGAAAAGCTATACGATTTCTTTGAAGTTCAATTTGAGAACTGTTGACTTAAAGGCAAAACACAGAAGTAAATCTAAATACTGGAATTTCTATACACACAATAAGCAATGAGGAAGGCAACAGGTGAATTCAACCTTTGCCCACTGTCCCAAACCAGTTGTAGGGGCCTGAACACTGCATGGGAGGCATTACCCCAGTCAGGTAGTAGGCGCTACAGCATTCAGAAGAGATAAAAAAAAAAACTCCCTCTTCTGGTCAGACGTAAGACCACAGCTAAACAGGGCCAACACAGCAGGTGTGTGCATATCTCAACTAGTCAACACTAGTCACAAAATGGCCTTGTGAAACAATGACTGTCAGGAGAAATACCTTTTAGCAAATAGAACTAAAATATGGATTTATATCCTGAAATGTCCTCTTCAAAATCTGAAGCACAGCCATCCTAATGATTTCTAGATGCAGCAGACAAGTCAAGAGTGGCACTGCTGAATATTAATAATTTATTGATTGATTTATGCTGCTGGACACTCACATTTTCATTGCCTCATTCTGGTGACACAAATCAGAACTGTTGACGTTGTTCGTTAAATCAGAGTAGCACTAACCTGGAGGGCAGCTCTGATCAGCCTCCAGGTGGAAAATCAATCCACTGAGATACTGACAGACATTCTCAAAGAAGAATGCATGTGATAATGTAGCACTAACAATCTGAATGTCTACCAACAGGGGACAGGTGAAGTTAAATACATTAAGGAAGTGAAATAACAGGCAATCTTTTTTAAAAAAGGAAGTAATGTGCACTAACATGGAAAAATAAGCTAGATCACTAAGTTTAAAAAAGTGAACTTGTAATAAATCTAATCTTTCACGGGTGTGAGGGAACAAGAATCATACAGCCAAATATTGCTTTGTCCAGGGTCTAGACACATTCCAAGTGTTTATGTCAACCTGCGCCCCTGGAAAGTAAGATGGAAGAGATTTATTTACTTATTCTTGCTGCATATGTGTCCTCTGTTGTTGGTTCATGTTTTTCTTACATGATGTGCATTACCATGTTAATAATGAAAAAAAAAAACCCTCAAATACATGTGTTTTTCCTTTTTAATTAGAAAGTTTCTACTACCCAAATGAGAGGATCCTTTTGTTTCCAGGTTTACATGATTAAATTACTGTTCCACTTTAAAAAGGCAACAAAAACCCAAAAAGAATAAATGACTCCGAAGTTTTGCATCACTGCAATAACTATTTTCTATCTCTACAATCTTTGGAAAATGTCTGAAGATTTAATGCATATAATACATCATGACTTTTTGTTCAGGTCATTATACTTCATTGAAAAACAACAACAACAACAACAAAAAAAGCCCATATACAAATTGAAATAACAACTCCATGATCCACAAGCTAAGTAAACCCATCCAGCTGCTTGTGAGCCATTCTCTGTCTCTTCTTTTCCAGTTCATCAGCCGGCCCTGCTGGCCTCCTACTTCTGTGCTGATTCCTATTCCAGCCGCACCTCTCAGCCTCTGCTGCTGCTGCCGCCCTGTTAGCCCAAGCATTCTCTCCAGATCCCGCCCTCACCTAGTCTACTGCAGTGGAGCCCACTAACCCTCCCCCTGCTTCTGCTCTTGTCCTCTGTTTCACAGAGCAACCACAAATCAGGTCAAGACCCTTTCTGACTCAAGAACCTCCAGTGACTTTGTACAGTCTGCACTGGCCAATCCAGATTCCTTTCATTTGGCCCCAGCACCCCCTCCTCCAACTTTAACCTGGCCCCCTCTCCTCCCCGCGCATTACTTTTCCGCCTCCTCTCTGGCCTTCCTGCAGGATCTCTGCACCTGCCAGTTTCTCTGTTTGGAACACTGCTCCTCCAGATCTTCACACGGCTGGCTCTTTTTCATCACACACCTTCCACATCAACTCCTCCGAATGGCTTTCTTTGACTAAGCCTTACCTAAAGTGTCTTGCCCCATTTTTTCCCTGACATTAACCCAAGCCTTTATCACTATCTGAAATCATCTTATTTTACTTGATTTCATTCTATTCACTCCATCCTCCTTAAACAGAATATAAGCTGCATGAAATCAAAGACTGCTTTCCTAGTTCACTGGAGAGAAATGCCTAGACAGGATGTACTCAATAAATATTTGCTTAATGAGTGAACAGTATCCTTGCCAATTTATGGCTTTTTTAAAAAGTCCCAAAGGCACAGATATTAATAAAGGCAAAGATTTCAGTATAAAGAAAAATCAATGTATCTTATAACTAGAAGTTAAAATGTAGCTCCTACAAATGGCATAAACAATACCATTTAAAATATACATGCTGATTATATAACCAAGAAAAAAAAAAAGATAAACTTATATTAGTTAGGGATAAAGTGATCCTTTATCTGATGCTACTGAAGTTACTTGAAAATTTTAACTTGCACTGTTTGGCTGGTGGTAGAGAAAAATTGAATTCACTGCATTAATTTTACATCATGCTCTTCAGTGACAAGAAGCTTAGATCAAACAGTCAACTTGGAATTTCCTTCGAGAATTAAAGTAACATCTACCCTGACATTGCTCATGTTTTGATGTGCCTGCTCTGGTTTGCTCCCTTCCCTGGTTCAGCCCTTGGCTGCTGGAGAAACGCCCAGCATACGTCTTTGAAGCAAAAGAGTGAAGTATTTTTGGCTCTGCAACAAATTTCAGTCTTTATACTGACTGCAAAAATATGCCAACCAATTCGCCAGAGAAGCTACAAAATGTCATAAGGCTGGAACAAAAAGAGAAGGAGCTTCGCTTTGGATATTTACTATGATTTAGGGTTAAATAAAGTGGAACAGGCCGAAGAGAAATCCAATGACTGTGCTAAATCAAGTATCTACCTATGACCATTACATCTTCAAATTATTAAATGTTCTGAGGTAACGGGTTTACACTGCTGACCCAGTCACTCTAGGCAAACTTTCAATTCCACCTGAGCTACAACCTCTGTCATTAATGACAGTTTTGTGACATGTGGAATTCATTACATCTTCTCTAGATTCTCCTTTAACTCTATACATCCTTATTATATGCAAAAGAAACAGATGATCAGTTCAGTTCAGTTGCTCAGTCGTGTCTGACTCTTTGCAACGCCATGGATGCAGCACATCAGGCCTCCCTGTCCATCACCAACTCCCAGAGTCTACCCAAACCCATGTCCACTGAGTCGGTGATGCCATCCAACCATCTCATCCTCTGTCGTCCCCTTCTCCTCTTGCCTTCAATCCTTCCCAGCATCACAGTCTTTTCAAATGAGTCAACTCTTCGCATCAGGTGGACAAAGTATTGGAGTTTCAGCTTCAACATCAGTCCTTCCAATAAGTATTTAGGACTGATTTCCTTTAGGACGGACTGGCTGGATCTCCTTGCAGTCCAAGGGACTCTCAAGAGTCTTCTCCAACACCACAGTTCAAAAGTATCAATTCTTCGACACTCAACTTTCTTTATAGAAACAGATGTTAGGTAGACAGAAAATAAAGCCTGAGACATTTTATCTATGTGAATGACACTGAATTTAGGAGTTTGATCTGTAAACTGGTAATAAAAACTTCAATTCAGTGGGTCTCTAAGAAGAGGAAATAAGATAATGCAAAAACACTTTGTGAATCGTCAAGTCCTACTACAAATTATCATGACTCTGTGGACTTTTAAATTACTATCAATCCTAAAAAGATTAAATTATCACTGAAAGTTTCAGAGTAGAATAAGACCCAAACAACTGAAGAGAAAAAAAGAAACATTTTTTTTCTTTATCCAAAAACAAAGTTACTTAATAGCCAAAGGAAACAACTCATTCAAAATTCCTGAATCCGTTACTTTCTACACCTAACTCCATCAGATCACAAGAGGGAGAAAGTGTTTATTGAACAGCAAAACCTTTGCTCTGTGAAGCAGAGCCACTTAATTACACAACAGCAATCACTGGTCACAACTATGTTAAATTATTGTCAACAGTGGGATTGGCATTTTTGCAGAGACAGCCCGTGAGATGTCATACAGTAATATTTGTTTTACTCACACAGTCATGTTCTTTGAATCCAATTCACTAGCTCAAAAAACTGAGTAATTCCTATTTATTCATCTTCTGATGAAAATGACTTTTCAGAAAAATATAATTTATGCTAGCACCTAAAAAAATCCACCACCTTAGTGCATTAAGTCCCAACTATGCACGTGGCTATTAACATTACAGGGTTTGTAATACCTACAAGTGGAGAAAGCTCTAAGATTGCAGAGGAGTGTCGGCGAAAGATACTTTCATCAAAAAGGCAGATTTATGACATCCCCATCTGTGAAGAGAGGCTGAGGGGCACACGTTCTACCCCAAGCCCAGACTCGCATGTCACTTACAGCAATGGGGAGGCACACGACACATAGTGTCAATGGATAAATGGCAAAGGGTACTTATCTGGGATCCTTATGCAGATCAACATGAGATCTGAGAATTCTGCTCCCGAGGTAAGGCATTTCCTAGACTAGGACTGGCCTCGGGAGACAGCTCCCTGAATAGCAGAGGAAACCAAATCCCACAGCTTCAACTGATGTTTCCCCAAACATGGAGTAGTTATTGCTCTCCAGCATTAACAACACTAAATCTCAAGTGAAAACGTATTCCCTTCCTAAATCTCCTTTACTTTTTGTGATAACATCACGCCACTCTGTGGATGACACTTGCCTAAAACGTAGTAGTCTCCCTCTAACTAAGGCAGCAGGCCTCGGGGCTCAGTGCTGGTCCTGGCAAGAGTAGCAACAAAGAACTGAATCTTTTCACACACAGCACCTATGGCAAAGGACATCAGTTTTCCCACTGATGACTCTAGTGAGGTTTTCTTTGTGAAAGATTTAAATAGAAGTGGTTTGATTTTAAGAAAAAAAAATTAAATGGAAGTAAATAAATCATAAAGAGGGAACAACTGGGGAAAAGGTGGCCACAGTCCATGTACTCGGACTCGGGGCCGAGCCACAAGGTGAAAAAGTGGGTCAGCCTAACTCATATGAGGCAAAATACTTCGGCAGCTGACATTCGAGCAGGGCTTCCATTAATTATAGAGATGCTAAACAGACAACCTGTCCAAGCTGAATTAACATCACTCATGTATTTCACCTAGGTAGGATCAGCCCATGTCTGCCTAAGACATGTTGACAGAAGTTATGGTATTCTTCACAAGCAAATTCAAATAGAAGCGGCAGGGTGCAAAGCAGTGCAGCACACAGCCTCTCAGAATCACCTACAAAGCTCCTTCAGCACAGAACCCCAGAGGCCCCCTGCAAGTCATCAGCTGACCCTACCTGTTCAGATCCATAGTAAATGTATATAAATGGGAATACACAGTTTATGCTATTCAGGAGCCAATTTAGGGCCAACACACTTACTATGAACGGAAGTATCTACTCAGATCCCCAACCTGGCTAACACAACCTCAAAAGAAAGGTGTTTCTGGCCACAGGGAATGTCATCATCTTAGTCCTCTTTCATACTTAAGGTTTCAGAGGCAATTACTGCAAGATTTCCAGGACATGATACAAAAAGTTAAAAATCAGTTTAAAAAAAGCAGGGGCCTCCTCTCATGCCATCCTTGCTAGACTCAACAAATCTCTGAGCGCCGATCTGCGTCAGTCCCTATGCCAAGCACAGGAATACAAAGCAGCAGCCCCATGGAGGGAGGGGATTGGCTGTGAACACAACACATCCTGGCCAGCCCTTGGGTCACAATCAGCCGAGGGAGCCGTGTGGAATGCAGACCCCTAGGTCCTCTCTCTGGCTCCTCCCAGACCGCCAGTCTGCAGTGGGTAGGAGGAAGGGGCCACTTAGGCAGCTCCCCTTTGATTTGGAAGCCCAAGAGGTTTTGGATCCACTGATTCAACTGTATGTTGAAAATCTGAAATTAGCAGTAAGAAACATCTCACTCCTAAAAATACTGAATAACTAAACAGAAGTACGAGGCAGCTGGGACTATTTCAAAACATTAAAACAACAACTAGAAAGCATGGTATTACTATACAGTTTCCAAGAGAGTCATCTATACGACAAGAGTGATCAGACTACAGAATGGAAATGCTAGAATGACACTACAGTCACTCACCATCACAGACCCAGTAGAAATCCTGGTGAATGGCAGCTCGGCTAGCAAAAAAGTACAGACACAGCATTGCGGGTGTGGCTCCAGACCAGTGCAATATAGTGAACACTTAGTAGAGCAAGTGACACAAATCCTTTGGTTTCCCAATACTTAAAGTTATGTTTTGTGTCATACTGTAGCTTATTAAGTGTGCAAAAACATTATGACTTAAAAGAACTGGAGTGGGTTGCCATTTCCTTCTTCAGGGGATCTTCCCTACCCAAGGATTGAACCCAGGTTTCCTGCATTGCAGACAGATTCTTTACCAGCTGAGTTACCAGGGAAGAACATACATACTTTAGTTAAGAAAAAAAAAAAAAACAACTGTTTCTAAAGAGCTTCCCTCAGAGCTCAGCTGGTGAAGAATCTGCCTGCAATGCAGGAAACCTGGGTTTGATCCCTGGGTTGGGAAGATCCCCTGGAGAAGGGAAAGGCTACCCACTCCAGTATTTGGGCCTGGAGAATTCCATGGAATGTATAGTCCATAGGGTCACAAAGAGTCGGACACCACTGAGCGACTTCCACTTTGTTTCTAAAAACGCTAACCATCATATGAGACTTTAGCAAGTTGAAGCAGCAACAAAAATCACTGATCAAAAATCACAATAACACAGTAACAATAAAAAAGTCTGAAATGTTTCAAGAATTCACAAAATGTGACAGAGACAAGAAGCCAGTAGATGCTGTTGGAAAAATGGAGTCAAGGAGTTTGCTTGACACAGAGTTGCTCCCAACTTTCAGTCTGTAAAAGACACACTCTCTGTGAAGAACAATAAATCAAAATGCAAGAAGTGAGGTATGTCTGCAGGTCTCTCACTATTCTGGATAACAACCTGCTCACAAATTCAGAATAACATTATCAACATGAACTGAGTGATAAGCCGTGCTGCTACTGTAGCTTCCTCCCTGTCACTGCCAGACAGCAGTGGTTTTAAAGGAACTGTCTGCTGAATTTTATAGCAACTGCTCATTTGTTCATAAAAGTCACAGATGAGTATCAGTAAGACATGAATTCACAGAAGACTGCCCAAACATCTTCACCTAGTTCATCAGAAGATAAGACAGTAGAATCTCTCTTTTGGCAGGTGCCAGTTCTTCCCAATACAGTGATAAACAGCTTGCAATGGCTACTTAGAAATTTCTTGAATTTCAAAAACAGGTTTTGCTTTTAACTCTGGAAAATAAACATGTAGCAATAGGCCTTCTAGAATTACAGCAAAGGAGAATGGGTTGCAAATACTTCTTTCTGCTAAAACCCCTCACCCCAAAGACAGAAGACACAGTGGCAACACTGGGAATGGTTCTTGGTCCTGGCCCCCTGACCACCTCTCTTTTTCCAGATGAGTGAGCTATCACCCCCGAACTAGGCCAGGGACATCACATGGTGCCTTCCTCCACTTGATGAAGTTTCCCCCAGGCCCATACACCTAACCATCTCCAAACCTCCTGTTTATTCCATCAGCCTTCCCTTGGCTGCTGACCCCAAAGAGGAACCTCCTTCTACATTTCCCAACTGAATCCCTCTGTCAGCACCTGGCCCTCTTCTTTCCACCAGAGACCCTCTTGCCTCTTACAGCTTGAATAGCTCCCTTGCCACTAGAGGGACCAAAGCCCCCACCCAGTGGCCTGTGTCAGCTGCACTTCCTGCCTGCCTTCAGAAGGCACTGGAATATGTACTGAGTCTTGCATTCACACCACCCCTTCTTCTACTTTGGAAGTCAGCACAATTCCTTTGTCACTGAACACGTATCTTATTAGAAGATGCTATGTATGCTACAGACGGATAGAGAAAAAGAGAAGAAATATGATTTCAAGACACTCTCCCCTCCCCTACCTCACCCCCGATATACAGACATTCATTCTATGAGACACAGAGGAAGATAAAGAAAATCATCTCCAAGAAACGTGCTGTAACTGAGTGAAGTGCTTCTGGAAGAGGGGACCAAGAGGGCCTCCTCCTGACTAGGGAAGGCCTGCAAGAAGGAATATCTCTAAGTGGGCTTGATGCAAACAGTAGCTGTTTTCACACTGCATCACTAAGCCAAATCACTTAGGTGTTAAAAACCCTGCAACAGGTTCCCACTGACATAGCAAGCCCGGGGTGTCTGATGGCACTGAATCTCTCTGAGCAGCCCCAGCCTTGCCCTGGCACACAGCTCTTCCCCACGGGGTACATCAGCTCCGGCCAATGGAGACTCTGTGGAATACATTCCAGACAGCCTGGAATTTCCTGCCTCCGCGTTTGCTCCCATCAGCCCTGTGGCCAACCTGGCGCCACCAAATATGGCTGTGCAGTGCACAAACTGTGCTACTGTGAAGGCCCTGTCCATCCCCATCAACACACACCCCATTTTAGAGGATCGTAGGTGATTTTTTAAATATTTTCTGCATTTTCCACAATGGACATGTATTCCACACCTAAAAACTGACGGGGACAAGTTGCACATGGGAAAAACAATGCATCCTACTCTTCGGAATAGCCTGATGTGAAGAAGGCTATTTCCTTTAAGAAGCCTACCCCGAGTTATAGCGGAAGGAGCAATCTGCGCTCCTTCTTCTTAAGGTTTTGGACTGCTGTGTGAGTTCCGACACACATCTTTCTGTACCCACAGCGGCACCTCCCCTCTCTCGCAGACCTGTCAAGTGTCAGGTATGCACAAGGGGCTACACGACACTGCTGCACTTCATCCTCTCTGGGAACCAATGAGGTTGCTATCACTGTCCCCACATTATAAACAAGAAGCTCAGGTTGGAAAACTTGCTCAAGGCGAACAACTAACCTATGGTTCTTGCAAGTTTAGATGTAAATCCAGTCTGGTCTGGCTTCAAAACCCATAACTCCAAAGCACTGGGCAACTGGCTAACTGTCTTTTCCAATACCAGCCACTTGGAGTCTTAAGCAGGGAGACCATATCTTATTCAGCTTGGTGCTCACTCTGGTGCCTACTCTGGGGCCTCATCCAGAAAAGAAAACTCAAAGGACCTTTTTATGATTACAGAAAAGATTCCTTGGGGGAAAATGGTGGGATTTGTGATCGTGAAGGTGTGACTTCGAACAACGGCAGCCCAGCCCAACAGAAAGCCCTGCAGGTTCCAAGCTGGCCTGTGCCTCCGGCCCTGCTGCTCCCACAGCCTTACTCTGGGGTCATCTTCACCTCTGAACTCTCTCCTGCTTGCACCCTCTTCCCACAGTCTGCCCTAGCGAGAGAGATGGTCCTGGGTTCTTCCCTTACAGAAGCCTTCCAGTGCCCCCAGGCAGCTTCCTCCTCGGGCCTACAAGCCTGTACAAGAACAAGGGCCCCACCCAGAAGGCTGACTCCCGTGTCTCTACCTCCCTCACTAACTTTACGAGCCTTCTGCAGGTCTGCGCACTGGCGCTCCCCTCTGTCGCACACTTTTATTCCAGATCCCTGCATGGGTGACCCCCTCTCATCGCTTAGGGCTCGGGTCACCAGGATCACCGCCTTAGAGGCCTTGCTTAAACAGAAAGACCCTGTTGCTATTCTCTGTCTCAAGTCTATGTTTGTAGCTGTGAGGACAACAATGAAACAACTTGCAGTTATTAAAAAAAAAAAAAAAAAAAACGTCCAGTTTTGCCTTTCTCTCCAGCGAGATTTTGAACCCCGTGGAGGCAGAAATGATAACCACATCCCCATGCCTGAAACAAGGTGAGCACTCAAATACTTCTGAGTTGCTACTGACTCTAACTGGGTATAAAATTAAACTTTATGATCAGAATTTTTTTTTTTTTTTTTTTTTTTTTACCAGTATGACAATGCAAAACAACCTTATTTGGAGTCTCCCATGATTGACACCCAGTTAACAACAGGCCTGGAGTCTCACAGCCCAGGGAAGGCTCAGAGGTTCGTGAAACCCCTGAAGTCACAATGCCTCATTTTAAGTACATGCACATTTTGATGGGGGAAGACAGCATAGTTCCACCATATTCACAAATTAGAACATCAGACAGATTTAGAACTACTGAACTTGGACATTTCAAAATCACATTTCTTTTAAAAACAGCCATGTCTCTATACTCTGTATCTATATATAATTTTACCATCCACTAAATTCACAACCATGGTATCTAGAAGAAAACAAATATTTTACTCCACTGATGCAGTATTTCAATAAAGATTTTATGAAATATGTTTTTCCCCTAATTTTAATAAAAATCAGAAAAATGCACATTCCTTTCAAGAAAATTCAGTAAACACCTAACATCTGATAGGCATTAACCCATTCAATGAATTAAAAACCTACTTCCTGACAGAGGGGAGGAGTAGTATACCCCACCCTTGCTGTCACAGCTTAATCCTGCTCTACCTTTTTACCCTCTAATAATGATTTTTAAATGGTTAAGCACTTACCGTAATGTGATTGAAATGCCTGTGGTTTGACAACCTGATTACAGTCGTTACACACCACCAAGTAGAAATCATCGTGGGCTGGACAGAGACCAAATATTGGCATGTCTGCAATAAAGACAGAGAGCATCACTCACTCACGTGGTTCTCATTAATAGGAAACCATCTGGGGTGGTGATATTCCTAAAAAAGCTGCCTTATGATAAAGTGCACAGGATAAAAGTTATTCCAGTTTAAAAGTAACTGATGTGATGCACCATGACTGTGAAGAGAGAAATCAAATCAGGCTTACAGAAACACCATTATAAAGGGTTAGAATAAAATGCACAAGAAATCATTAGTATGAGGTAAAACAGACCAATGTATTAAAATACGATCCATGAATCCCCTCACACAATAAAGCAACTTCAGGAGAAGTCTAATAAGGGTTATGAGGAAGACTCTGTAACCACAGAAAATGTCTAGGAATTCACAAAGCAGTACCATCTAATGGTTTTATTTAACTATGCATTCTATTCCAGCCATCAAGTCTTTGAGTTCTATGGAACAGTTAATAAAGGAAGTAGAGGTTTCCCTTAGAGGAAAATTGCTGGTTTCGTCAATATGTAATACAAAGAAAACTATTTTCATACTTTTTTTTTCTGGTCACAACTAACCTCCAGTCCTTTTGTTTACATACTGATGCCACTGGAGAGAAAGAACTTCAGTACAAGCATAACACTGCAAACATTAATCTCAGTTCAGTTACTGGAACAGGGCAAAATACAAGTTGGATTTTTTTATAGTGAGAACTTAAACATAAAACTAGTCTACCTGCATATATATGTAAATTGAAAGTACACTAATTGATACTTGATAACACACGGTTAACCAAAAAATCCTAACTGCGGACAATTAATAAAAATTGCAACAACCAAGGGAACAGAGCGAACATTTCAAATCCAGAATCTTAACTCTTTTAAATATTTCAGAATTGGTATTTTACACTAGATGCACTACTTAGAATATCTGCAATGAATGGATAATTAGCACATTTCAATTGGGCAAATTTTCTAGTAGACCAAATACCAAGTTTAAAGGGAGGGAAAAGATCTAAAAAGCTGATTAGCATCTGCTTTCTTTCCTGTAAGATTTAATTTCAGCCTTTTCCACCCTGGGTGAACTGGGTGGTTTTAAAGGAAACAGAAAATGCCCTGAGGTGATGTAAAGTGATGATAATCTCTAAAATATCAAATTCCTGATCTAATATCTTCACCTGGCTATAGCTCAGATTTTCTTAGACAGTTTCTATTTGCACTGAACTACACAGATAGCCTTTGAATCTGAAACATACCAGGGAGGGACATGATTCTGGGATGCAGGAGCAGCACCAAACACGTTCTTCGTGCTATGATCTCATTTTACCCTTGCAATTACTAAGGCAGATACCATTATAACCCTGCTGTGGAGAGGAGGACACTGATTCATAGAAAGGTGAATACTTTGTCTAAGTCAATACCTGAGATTTCATTCTGACTCATAACAGTGGCTTGAATTTGGTCCCTTTAAGACCAGAGGAATACGATTTCTAGAAATTCTTTCCAGATGCCAACTCCAATAAGTTGACTGTCAGGGCTGAACACCTTTGACCATATAAACTGAGAGAAGAACATAAGAAGGTTCTAACAGATTGCTGATTTCTGTGACTAAGCTTAACAATTTCATGACAAGAGCCAAACGGTGTGCTATTTTCCTCGAAAGCAAGCCCACACTGAGTTAAAAATAGCGCACGTGGGAGAGGGGAGAGGTGAAATCCATGCAGTGATCCACATGTAATAAGCTACTTTCCATGGCTACATTTGACATGACATTTCATTAAAAAAAAAAATTAGACTAGTAGTTTACCTTAGGTTCCATATACCCCTAGGTTAAATGACTCTGATTCAGGACAATTAAGATGGAAAAGCTGAATTACAGAAATGGCATAACATTCATAACTTACAGCTAAGAAATATGAAATGTCTATAAATATAAAATCAATAGTTTCATTAATGAAATCAACTTAATTAGTTTTATTAATTAAACAGTAGCTAAAGCATTAAATTAAGTGATCTCGCCCACACTGGTGCTCTGTGATGACCTAAAGGGATGAGATGGTGGGGGTAGGGGGTGGAAGGGAGGCTCTAGATGTGTATATATATATATATATAAAATTATGGCTGATTTGCACTGTTGCATGGCAGAAACCAACACAGCAATGTAAAGCAATTATCCTCCAATTAAAAAAAATAAGTGATTTCAGTTGAGACTGAATTCAGTTTAGACTTGGGCCTCTGCGATGTGCCTGGTTTGCGTGGTGCCTCACAGCACTCTATGTCAAGCTATGTGCATACGATAATGTCACTTTGCCAGAGAAGCAGATACTGCTGGGAATTAGCCCCCACCTCTTTATAAATAAGGCAATTGTAAAAAAAAAAAAAAAAAAAAATACAAAAACTGTATCCATCCTTTCAAATAATAAGAATGTGACTGGCCACAATGAGGCTTATGTAGAAAACTGCTCTTTTTCTGTTCTGATTCCTTTCATCCTTTTGTGAGACTCGGAAACACTAATAAAACTAAGAGAGTAAGGGGTCATCCTGTGAGCACCAGGAATCTATACTTCTGCAAAAAGTTCAATTTCTTCAATAACTTACAATTTTTTGCAACTGATGATGACAATAATGATGATAATCATATGGAATTTACTGAGAGACTACTATGTGGTAAGTTCTGAACTAAGCACTTTTTATAAGGTGTATCCTACAATAGGAGCCTAATTTTACTAATGGAGACAAGAACATGTGTAGTGTCACCCAGCAAGAAAGTACAACCAGGACTCAAACTTAGGTTTGCACCATCTCTGAAATCAGTTCTTCAGCTCTTAGTAGCACATCACATCTCCCTAAAAAGCCAGCATGTGTACACATGTGCACTCACACAATCCCCGTGGAAATGATGGTACACTGAAGTACACTTCATGCTACCCTATGAAACCAAGTTCCTGTGAGAAGAACCCAAAGCAACTTGACTTTTGAACCTAAAGCAACTTGAATTTTAGCTTTCTAAATTCTTCCAGATATCCATATTTAGACGTAAACTAGGAGATACAAAATAATTTAAATGTCTTCTTCAGGGGGAAAAAAAGGAGTTCTATATCCTTTTTCTGCACTGAGACATTCCAGAGGCCTTAGCAACAGGAACAGCGTGTGGAATGTTGTGGTAACAGAGAAAATGAAATAATTTTTGTGAGAAACAGTTTCCCAATACTTTTAAAGTGTAAGTTCACAATCAGCCATCTATAAGTTAACATATGGAACTTGCCCAAATGCAAGAAGGAAAAAAAAAAAAAGCTTCATTTATGACAGAAATCTAGAAAGAGTTCCTATCAAGCTAAACTGAGTTCCTATTGAGTTAAAAAAAAAAAAAAGTTTACAAAACAGTCTTTAAATACACAAGTTAAATCATTATATGAAATACAATAAAAAGTTTTAAAACCGTACTTGATCCCATGGACTCTGACCTAATTTGAAAGAATGGATTTTATTGTGTGTAGGTCCGAAATTTTTCTCAGAATTCAGGTCATCCCAACCTTCCAATTAGTGAGTGGCCCGGCACCCACATCTAGGCCATCATGTATCAACCCTTGGAGACCCCAGGCCAGCAAAGCAGGAAGGACTGGGTCCAGTTCCACGGACACGTGAGCAGAGCCTCCCCAGTTCTGTGCAGAATAACGGCCCTCTGACCAAAGCCAGTCCTGACCAGTTACTTCGGTGCTGCCGCCCTCCCTGGAGGACTGCGCTCAACGACCAAATGGACGCTGCAGCCAAACACTGCACCTTTGCAGTCCCCTGCGCGCCTCCCCTCTCCCACGCACCCGGACTTCCACATGCCAACAACGCCCACATTTCTGTCTCTAGCCCAGACGGCTCCTGAGCTCTGTCTAGACTCACATATATCCAACTGCCTCCCAGACACCGCCATCTGGATGCCTTTCATACATCTCCGATCAAACGAGCACGTCCAAGAGAGCAGTGCTTCCCACCCTGCCTGTCTCCCACCCCCCACCCCAAGATCATCCCCGTTTTGTGTCAATGACCCTTCTCATCTTCGGAAGCTACACCCCGGACATTGCCCCTGACGCCTCTTTCCCTCATATCACCAGCAGGTCCGGTCACTCTACTGCCGCTGGCCACTTCTCTCCCTTGTTTAGGCCCCACTGTAAAGCCTGCCCCCAGCACCTTTCCTGAGCACCGTGGAAGACATCTCCCATACGGCTGACAATCCCTTCCACATGGGTGCCTGAGTAAATCTGACACTCTCCAACAGATCATGTGACGACTGTTAAAATTTCCCAAGAAACTTCCACTCCTACGGAATAAAATCCCAGCCTTTACTATAACCCTCAAGGCATGGCCAGAGGTTTATCCTCCCCGCTCTCCACTCCCTGTCCCCTCAGCCCCTGGCCCTCTCTGCTCCAGGCACACTGACCTCCATTCTCTCCTTCTAAAGCTTTTTCTCTGCCAGGCGCTGCCCTTGCTCTTCACATGATGCCTGGTGCATTCTCACACATCAGAGCTCAGCCCAGCTGTCATCTCTTTACAGGGCTATCTCCAGCCCCTCCCCAACCACGCTCAGTCACAGGCCTTGTAAGCAGAGTGGCTAACAGTGTGGGCCACTCCCCAGCACTCTGAATCCAATGTGATCTTGGGAAAGTTCCCTAACCTCTCTGAACTTCAGTCTCTTCGTATGTCAAACAGTGATGATCATATTACCTATCACACCAGGTGCCTCCGAGGGTAGAAAGGCTTTAGAAGACCCCAGGAAGTGCTCACTCATGTCCCCCGCAGCCTGGGAGGTAGGAGTCATGCATCCTCACCATACTGCTCAGCCAACTAAGGCACCCAGACACTGAGATTTCACAAGCCAGTAAGTGGCAGAGTCAAGATCTGAACCCGGGTCTGCTGGGCCCCAAAGTCCAGACAGTTCCCAGTGTTCTCCCAGAAACAGCCAGAAGCTGCCTCCCCCATGTGCGCCCATTGTCGGTGCCCAAGGCCAGAGCCCTGTGACCTCTGCACACCAGTACAGAGCTCCAGACGGAGTTCCTGAGTTTCTACCCTCTTCAGCCTCCTCCACTCTGCCACCAAAGCCACCGACCTACAGAGTAATAAAGTTACTCCTCTCCTTGAACGCCTCTGCTGCCTCCCAAGTGGCCAAGTGGGACTGGAACCCTGACCTACTTCTCTATAAGCACGGGCCTCGCACCCTGAGTCCTCACAGCTCTCCAGGTGGAGTCAGCCTGCTCTAGACTCAAGGCTGTGCAGGTCTTCTCAGAACCTTCTTGTTCTCTGCAGTCCTATGTGGATACAACTGTGCCTGCAGCAAAGAAAGCTTTCCTCTCTTCTTTCTGGAATCCCCACTATTCAACAAGAGCTATGCTCATACTCACATCCCTCACGGTCTGTCACTCACTGATGAGGACTGTGAAGATAACGTGTACGTGGATGACTGTGTAGCTCTGTGTGACAGCAGACCCCTTGCCTTGCTTAGCAGATTCTGAGAAGTGCACTCTCACTGTGTGATGGTGAAGCAATGTCTGGCATCTGGAAATTTCCCACAGCTTCCAGTTGTTCTTTGGATAAAAACTAAGGTCCCTGACAAGGCTGGCGCCCTGCTCACGGCCTTTGTTCTGTCCCTGATGCACACCACGCTGTCTCCTGTCACAGCAGCATGGTGCCGGCTGTTCCCTCTGCTTGGACCCCGTTCCTCCAGATCCTCACCTGGCTGGTTGCTTCACTTCACTTGGTCTCAGCCTCAATGTCACATCCGTGGAGACTTGGCTGGTCAGGCCCCTGTCTGCTCTCACAGCCCTGCCTTTGCCTTGCCACACAGCACCGAGCCCCGTTTGTAACTACTCATCTAACTGTGAGAGCCTTAACCTCCTCCCACTAGACTAAGCTCCACATTTGTCTTGTTTTCTGCTCCAGTGACAGTGCTTAACAATGCCTAACCTGAAGGATGAGGGGTGAGGGTGTTAGTCACTTAGTTGTGTCCAACTCTTTGCAACCCCATGGACTGCAGTCCACCAGGCTCCTCTGTCCATGGAATTTTCCAGGCAAGAATACTGGAGTGGGTAGCCATTCCCTTCTCCAAGGGATCTTCCCAACGCAGGGACTAAACCCGGGTCTCCTACATTGCAGGTAGATTCTTTAACATCTGAGCCATGAATTCCAAACAACTAATGCATGCACTAACATTATGGGTGGACAGTAACTAAGTATTAGATGAAGTCTCTGTGGTGCCACCGAAGTCCAGGATATAACTGCCCCTTTATGTCACATAATGTCACACAGTCACCCACTAGAACGGGGTGTCCACTCAGTAAGACAAAAGTTCAAGGGTGAGAAAGCTTCCCGTGAACACATGATCCTATTTCTAGGGCTACTTTCTGGTAGAATTTTGTGTTTCAGGGTCTGATTCTCAAATACGCACACTGGCAAATTCTCTTTTGCTAGCGTGTGCAGCGCAGTAACTCCAAGCAGTTCTGGAGTCAGACAACTGAGATCAAACCCCTATTCTTTCTCTTAGTAGCTATGTGAACACCATTAAATTATTAACCTCTCTGAACTTCACTTTCCTTATCTGTAAAACAGAGTTAACAGGACCTACATTTCACAGTATTATGGTGAGGATGAAATGAACTAATCCGTGGAGAGCATTCCGTGCTGAACACATAGTGAACACTCAGCAAAATAAACAAAAACTCACAACATCACACACACTAAAGGTTCTGCTGCAAGAGCCCCAGTGCTCACTGATGAAACTCTAAGGAGATTGATATACACACCAAATGGCAACTATTTTACAATGTGAGCTTAACTCTCCAGGGGTCTCAGCCCCTGCTGCTCCACCTTATAAGCAATGAGAGGCAGGGGAGAGGTGGAAGAGACTTGCGGGTGCATCCCATGAAGAAGATCCAAGTCCAAGTCTTGGAGCTTAAGCTCTACCCTGAAAGCATGGAAGAAGCCACAGTTTTAAGGAGGGAAGCCACATGATACAAAAGGTCATTCTGGCATAAGTGTGGATCGACCAAGGTAAGTATGTAGGAGGGCGATCCCCAAGGGCTGATGTAAAAATCAGAGCAAGACAGGAAGTAGTGATGAAGATGGGAGAGAGGAGACTGAAGACATGCTCTGGAGAACTCTACGAAGAGCCGGGGAGGGAGACCAGGCCATCCAAGGGGTAAGGCAGAGTGGAAGAAACCAAAGATGGGCTGCAGTCTGTTCCCCGCTCACTGCAGCTACTGTGGCTGCACGGATGGTGGGAGACACAGATGGGAAAACTCAGCCTGCTAAGGGAACAGAGCTTGGCAGTTAAAGGCACAGCTGTTAGAACCACACTGACTGCATTCAAATTCCAGCCTCGTCACACGGTAGCCTTTACCTCCATTTCCGCATCTATAAATGGGAAAAGAAAGAGCACCTATCTAACAGGTTGTAGGAAGAACTAATGAACAGATGTAAGATGCTTGGAACAACGCAAAGTACTTTGTAAACATGAGCCATTTTTTATCATCTTCCAATAACTGTCTTCTGGTCTTTGATCTAAATAGTGGCTGTTCTCCCCTCTGCCTATTCCAACTCCCCAACCATACACATACAGTAAGCAGTGATGCTTTTAAATCACAAACATCACCTACTCAGACTAAACCCTTTAATAGTTTACTATGTAAACTACTCCAACGTAGTCAGAAGGAAAATCAATACGTAGAAGGCCCAGCCTGATCTCTGCAACCATAAGACACGGTCACTCCTCATCCACACCAGAATTCTATCTCCTCGACAGTTATACCCAAAGGCCAAGTACTTTCCCACCTCATGGCCTTGGCTAATTCTGTTCCCTCTGTACAGAATGCTTTGCCTGGCTGGCTTATATTCCATTAAGAGACATTCCCTGACCACCCAATTTAAAGCAGGACCCTATCTCTTCAGACATTTCTCTCTCTTCACTCATTAGTGATTTATAATTTGTGTTTGGGCTATAACCCTAAGATATAAATCCCCAGAGGCAGTGGCCGCGTCTGCATGTCACAATGCCTGGCACACACTAGGTTCTCAACTAAAGAATTTCAGAAAAGCCTTTGGATTGAACTTCCTGGGTTCAAACTCCCATGCTATTACTCGCTAGGAGTATGAACTTGGGCAAGTCCTCGGCTTCAGGACCCTCATTTGTAAAATGGGGATGACAGTAGTAGCTACCTTAATGGGTAGTTGCGAGGATGAAATGAGTTAGCATACACAAGGTTCTGAGAACCATGTCTGGCACACAGCATGTGCTGTGCTGTGTGCTTAGATGCTCAGTCGTGTCTGACTCTTTGTGACCCTATGAACTGTAGCCTGCCAGGCTCCTCTGTCCATGGGGATTCTCCAAGCAAGAATATTGGAGTGGGTAGCCTATCCCTTCTCCAGGGAATCTTCCTAACCCAGGAATCAAACCGGGGTCTCCTGCATTGCAGGTGGATTCTTTACCATCTTACCTCTTATGATTATGAATATTTCCATTTTTACTGTCAGTGGGTTACATTGGCCATGGTTTCTAAACTTTGCTGGTCTACGGCTACCATCTTTTGTACACTCATTGTATTAAGTACTCACTGGATGTTAGGTATCATGGCAAATACTCTACATACATCATTCATTCATGTACCGAATGTCTACTATGCTTAGACGTGATTCAAGGTTCTGGGTACACATCAGTGAACAAAAAATCACAACAGCAACGGCACCTGAGAAGCAGTACGTACAACAAAAATAACAAGAGTCTAATTACCAAGCACTTCCTATGTTCCAGATACAGTGCTGAGTATTATTAGCTCACTTCCTCTTCACAATACCACCCACCTTACAGGGTCACTATCTGCACTTTACAGATGAAGCAAGTGAGGAACAAGATTATCCGCCTTAAGTCACAGAGCCAGTATTTGGAGGAGCTGAGAGCTGAAGGTAGGCTACTTTCAAGTACGTGCTCTCCACCACCTCACAAGATCCTCAGCACTGCCCAGGGCCATCCCCGTCTCCCACCTTGTCCAATCAGAGTCAACAAGACATCCTATCGCACATCAGACTTCTCATGTTACCTCTGAACTGTCTGATTCTCTGCTACGCAATGGTTTCCTTAGATACTAGGATTTTCAGCTCCATTAGTGTCTGAAACACTTCTAAGTAACCTGATGGATTGACTTGGAAGGCTGGTCTGCACATAATTGAGCTTTTATTATGTTCAATTTCAAATTTATTTCAAATGGTAACTATCAATTCTGGATAATCAAAAGGAATGTCAGTGATATGATAAAAAAGTTTTGAATTGCTGTGACATGAGCTTTAACATCTTAACTGCACACAAATAAAACAGAATTTTATTTCTACCTTCTATACAAACTTCTCCCAAATTCATATTCTCTGTTCTGAGAGGGGATCTGCACCTTCTTTTGACCATAAGACATTAAATGACAGAACCAATCAGACACACACACACAAAAAGGTCAGTTGACAACCTGCCAAAATGTAAAGCAACCAACCAAAGACCAAAAGACCAAAAAGCTAGGAGAAAACAGTTCTAATAGTTATTAATCCCTGGCTAAAAGTGGCCAGCCTTACAGTGACCTTCCATAGGTAAGCTGTAAGTGCTGCTTTTGTCACTACTTGTACTGCAAATGAGATACAGGACCTGGCAAAGAAGAGAGGAAGCAAATATCAAAATCCTAGGGGATCTGGGTTAGGGAAGGCCAGGCAGGGCTATAGAGGGGACATACATGACAGGTCGCCTCATGGGTACCTTTAGCTCCTCAAAATGTTGCCAACAAATTCTAACTTTTCAATCAGAAACCAAACCTGAAATGTGTCCTAAATCTAGAAGCACCTTCCAAAACCCTTAGGGAATCTTTACTGCATGACTATCCTTCAGCTAAGCTTGTAGACTATAAAAAAATATGGGCTGTAAGAGAGTTTTCCACTTAGTTGGTATAACCTCAAGAGAGGTACTTACCTCTAGAATGCACTTCCTGTATTTGAAAATCAGTGAAAACAATGATATCTATGTCAGGAGATTTTTGGATTGAATGAGATAACCCATGTATAATGCTTAGTTCTAAATCTGTCTCAACATAGTAAGCAGAGTGTATGTAAGGACTTAATAAAGAGTAGTGTCAATATCATCATTATTATTACTGTTAACGTTACAGTTATAAACTCATGATTTCTTTTCTTCAAAAGGCAGTCAATATAGCAACGCAACATCTGCCAAATATCTTCTATGCAGAAAACCCAAACCCACAACTCTTCACATAACTAAAAACAGCATTAACTATGGAATGCTATTACCTACTAACCTAGCTGCCTGTTTTCAAGTGGTTAGCTTTATATAGACCATAGCCTAACCCGGAAAACCAACCTCAACAAATTTAAAAGAAATTGAAATCATACAAAGTATGTTCTCTGACCACATGGAATTGAATTAGAAGCCAGTAACAGAAAGATACTAGAAAATTTACAGAAATAAGACCCTTCAAATAATCCATAACCAAACAATGTAACCTGTGATATTAACAGGCTAAAGAAGAAAAACAAACAAACCATACTATCATAATAGTTGATGCAGAAAAAATACGCATGATTTAAAAAAAAAAATTCAGAGACCCAAGAATAGAGGAAGTTTCCTTAACTTGATAATGAACATTTACAAAAACCCCTACAACTAACTAACATCACACTTAAAGGAGAAAGGCTGCATGCTTTCCTCCTAAGGTCAGAAACAAGGCAAGGATACCCTCTCTCTCAACAAAGCACTTAAGTTTTTGCCAGAGCAATCAGCCAAGAAAAGGAAACAAAAGTCATCCAGATTCAAAAGGGAGAAATATAACTTTCTGCATATGCAGAAGACTTGACGGTCTTATGCAGAAAACCACAAAAGTCTACCAAAAAACCTCCCAGAATTTACCAGTTTAGCAACATCAGAGGACACAAAATTTCTTAGTCTATTTGGGCTGCTTTAATAAAATAACGTAGTTTGGGTGGCTTACAAACAACAAACATTTATTTCTCAACAGTCCTGGGAGCTGGGAAATCTAAGATGAAGGCACCAGTGCATTGAGTGTCTGGTGAAAGCCTGCTTTCTGGTTCTGAGTCCTCTGTTCACTGTGTCCTCCACATAGAGGAAGAGGTGCTGGAGCTCTCTGAAGCCTCCTTTACAAGGGCACTAATGTCATTCATGAGAGCTCTACCCTCATGACCTAACTACTTCCCCAAAGGCCTCATCCCTCCAAAAATCATCACACTGGGGGTTAGATTTCAACACATGATTTTGTGTGTGGAGGCGGGGTGGAAGGGGGAACGGGACTCAGACATTCAATCTGCGCACAAGATCAACATAAAAAAACAACTTTATTTCTATATATTTGCAATGAACACATGAAAACCAAAATCAAATGGCTAGCCTTCAGCTGGCATGTTAAGCAAGTTATTTGCTTTATGGCATAGCTGAGTGTTATCCAACAGCCATGTGGCTATGATGAAATCTATATCTTTCATAACTTCCTTAAAAGGGATGTTATAATTATCTCATATTTGTAAAGTCTCTAAATATCTTACCAAAAGCATGCCTCAGAAGATGCCTCAGAAGATTTGATTCAAAAAGCATGCCTCAGAAGATGCAGAACTCTATGCAGAACAGAAAGCTAAAACGTTAATAACTGTCTTGAGTTTGTTTCAGATTCTTCAAGTCAGAGGGAAGACGCTCCTCAGATCTTCTATACTAATGGTCACAATGAAAAGAAAGGTACACTCAACTCTATATTCCTCCTCAATATAAAACCTCACTACTTAAAATACAACGGTTTCTGTATCATTGAGAACCTGGTTAGAATTAGAGAATTTCAGGACCCAATCCAGACCCAGAAAATCAGAATTCGCATTTTATCAAGATTCCCAAGTGACTTACATACATGTTTGACAAGTGTAGAAAACAAAACATCATTTAATCTGGACTGAAACTTGAAAACTGTGACCAAACTGGAGAAATTATTCATATATTATCCAGACTCTTTCCAAGTCATCCATCTATTAAAGGCATATTGAACATTTTTGCTTAACTATAATTAGTATTTGCACATTACAGAATATAATAAATACACACTGTATAATGTATGGGCTTCCCTGGTAGCTCAGCTGGTAAAGAATCTGCCTGCAAAGCAGGAGACCCCGGTTCAATTCCTGGGTTGGGAAGATCCGCTGGAGAAGGGATAGGCTACCCACTCCAGTATTCTTGGGCTTCCCAAGTATAATGTATACTGAGTTAATCAGTCTGTAGTTTCCAGTTACTGTGATGTCTTTGGTTTTGGTACTGGCCTTATAGAATGAATTGAGAAGAGTTCTCTTTTCAAACATTTCTATAGGAAAATGTGTGCAGAGTGAGTGCTAATGGTTTTATCAAAATTCACCAGTGAAGCCATCTGGGCCTGAGCTTGTGTGCATAGGCGGGCAGGGGGTGGGGAAATCTTACACTTACTAATGCAAATTCATGTACTAGGTCTATTCAAATTTTCTAATACTTCTTGAGTCATTTTTGATAGTTTGACCGTATTTTCTACAAATTTATCTGTTTCGCCTAGTAAATTCAATGTGCTGGCATAGAGTCATTCACAGTATCCCTTTATAACTGTATCTGTGTCAGGAGGGTAGTGACATTACATATTTAATTCCTGATTTTAATAATATGAGTAATATGGTGAGATCTACCTACAAGTTTGTCAATTTTATCATAATCAAAGTACTCTAATCTTGCCAAAATACTAACCTTTGGTTTCAGTGCTTTTTATCCTTTTTTTCCTATTGTCTAGTTCACATATAATAATTCATTGTCTTCTTTGCTCTGCTTGCTTTGTGCTTATTCTTTTTCTAGTTTCTTAGGAAGGAAGGTTCTTATTTCTTAATACAGAAAAAAAAAATTTATACAGCTATAAATTTTCCCTTAAGTAATGCTTCAATCACAGTATGTCAGTTCTGGTAGGCTGTGTTTCATTTTCATTAATTTCGAAGTACAATTTCTCTTGTGATTTCTTCCTCGACCCACTTTATTTAAGAATGTGGTGTTTAATTTTCACATGCTTGTGAACTTACCAAATTTCCTTTGGTTTTTAATTTCTGATTTTCTCCATTGTGGTTAGAGAATGCTGTACGATTTCAATTCTTTTACAATTATTTAGGTTTATTCTATTGTGGCCTAACATATGATCCTGAGAATATTCCATTTGCACTTGAAAAGAATGCTAATGGACTACTTCCAAAAGAATGCTGGTTGTGTCTAACTGGTTTATGTTTTTCAAACCTTTCACATCCATATTGCTCTTCTGCCTAGCTGTTGTATCCAGGCTTTAAAGTGAGTTACTGAAATCTCCAATTATTACTATTAAATTGTCCTTTTTTTCCTTTCACAGTGTAAGTTTTTTGCTTCATATATTTCAAAGCTTTGCTAGGCACATGCATCTCTGTAATTGCTATTTCTTCCAGATGAATTGACTCATTCATGATTATAAGATATCCTATTTTTAATGACTTTATTAAAAAACATCTATTTTGTCTAATATTTGTAGAGCGAGGCTAGCTCTCTTTGACTACTATTTCTTTGTATATTTTCTACTTACAATATATTTCCAACTTTGAATCTGAACTATGCCTCCTGTTCATAGCGTATCACCAAATCATGATTTTTTTAAATCCATCTGACAGTTTCTGCCTGCTGAGTAGTGTTCAGTCTATTCACATTTAATGCAATTACTGATAAGGTAGGATTTAAGTCTATGACTTTGCTATTTGTTTAATACACGTCTTTTTTTGTTGTTGTTCCCCTATTTGTCACTACATCCTTTTGTTTGAATTGATAGATTCTAATATAAATGCTGAGCTGGAAGAAGCACAAGCTGGAATCAAGATTGCAGGGAGAAATACCAATCACCTCAGATATGCAGATGACACCACCCTTATGGCAGAAAGTGAAGAGGAACTCAAAAGCCTCTTGATGAAAGTCAAAGAGGAGAGTGAAAAAGTTGGCTTAAAGCTCAACATTCAGAAAACGAAGATCATGGCATCTGGTCCCATCACTTCATGGACAATAGATGGGGAAAAGTGGAAACAGTGTCAGACTTTATTTTTCTGGGCTCCAAAATCACAGCAGATGGTGATTGCAGCCATGAAATTAAAAGATGCTTACTCCTTGAAAGGAAAGTTATAACCAACCTAGATAGCATATTCGAAAGCAGAGACATTACTTTGCCAACAAAGGTTCGTCTAGTCAAGGCTATGGTTTTTCCAGTAGTCATGTATGGATGTGAGAGTTGGACTGTGAAGAAGGCCGAGTGCCAAAGAACTGATGCTTTTGAACTGTGGTGATGGAGAATACTCTTGAGAGTCCCTTGGACTGCAAGGAGATCCAACCAGTCCACCCTAAAGGAGATCAGTCCTGGGTGTTCTTTGGAAAGACTGATGCTGAAGCTGAAACTCCAGTACTTTGGCCACCTCATGCGAAGAGTTGACTCACTCGAAAAGACTCCGATGCTGGGAGGGATTGGGGGCAGGAGGAGAAGGGGACAACCGAGGATGACATGGCTGGATGGCATCATCGACTCGATGGACGTGAGTTTGAGTGAACTCCGGGAGTTGGTGATGGACAGGGAGGTCTGGCGTGCTGCGATTCATGGGGTCGCAAAG
The DNA here is from genome assembly GCF_055505025.1 of Bos grunniens. Lineage (NCBI taxonomy): Eukaryota > Metazoa > Chordata > Mammalia > Artiodactyla > Bovidae > Bos > Bos grunniens. Next base: position 37,911,744 of record NC_141186.1, read on the forward strand.
AGTCGGACACAACTGAGTGACTGAACTGAACTGAATATACTTTTTTTAACTTCCCTTCTTCTCTTTTACTATCTTCTACCTAAGTTATTTTCTTAGTAGTTCTCCTGGGGATTACAATTAACATCTTAACTTCAGATAATGTACTTTGAATAAAATCAACTTAATTTCAACAGAATTTTATTAATACTCTGCTTAGACAGGGCTCCACTTTGTGCTCCCCCAAAACCATCCCCAACATATAGGCAGTATTTTGCCATTTCTCGGACTATCTTGTAATTTTTGGTTGAAAACTAGACAATATAGATAATATAATGTGGCATTCCACAAATAAGATCCACCTTCCTTTTTGGTTTGTTTATTGATTTACCTGGTCTAATTGTGTAAAGTCTGTATTCTTTGTTATGTGTGAGCTTAGTTAGCTAAGTATTGCACAGGGAGTTCCTTAAATATTTTGAACCAGTGAGTCTCCCAGGCTTTGCCAAGTGGCTCTGGGCATATGCTGGGACATCTTCAATGCTCTAGCAATAATGTAGACCTCTACCTTAGGCTTCATTTCCTGCTTGTATAGAAACTCAAAATCAGCCAGAGGTGAGAGATTAAGGTTTTCTCAGGTCATTCCTGGACATGCAGATAACCCTATACATGCATGCTGTTTTCTTCTCTTTTTTAAATTGAAGCATAGTTGATTTAATACACATGGTTTTCTAGATTCTCAGGAATCTTGAAAATGTTGGGGCCCTTCAAAACCCTCAGTTGACATCTCATTTAGTTTTTTGGTCAGACTCAACTTATATCACTGCCTTAGACAACTGCAATGTACAATGATTGCTACTTTAAAAAAAAAAAAACAACAACAACAACAAATGCCCTAGGGATAGGGTACAGAATGAGCTCTGATACAGACAAATTGTGAGAATGGAGCTTTTTAGGGACCCACTAGAAAGTTCAAACAGTGACAATTTTCTGGGCACAAAGCTTTAGGGAAGCTTCAAACCTATTTTTTCCAGTCTAATAGGTTCTAAACTACTGGTTTTCACAGCTACCACAGTTGTGAGGTTTACAGGTTTTCAAAGTTACTGTGGAGCTCGGCATGGTATGGTGTGTGGCAGCATTAAAATAGAGTTAGGTAAAATACCTCAGAGTTTGCCTGTATTTACAGAGATTTAGTTCTTTGTTTTGTATAAATGCTCACTAGATCCTGCAAGCCTTTAATTTTTAGAATTCTGAAAAAGTTAATTTTGTCAATTCTTGCCAGTGTTCCCACTATTTTTATAGAAGAAAAGATTTTGGGAAGTCCTGGAAATATTCTCTGGAATGGAGGATAACATTATCAGACTTATTATTTTCAACCCTACTCAAAGACTGCAGAACAGAAGGGAAGTTCAGGCTTCAAAAGTGAGAGGGCCAGTCATTTGCATTTGCAATAGTACAGGTAAGAGATCTGGGCACCTTGGACCTGGAGATCACAGTAAGATGGCACAGAAATGATTCACAGATATTTAGAAGGAACTGCTGACATGACTTGGTAATGACCTGGATACAAGGGTGGTGCAGTGAATGATGCCAAGCTTCCTGTCTTGTAGAACAGGATGGATGGGTGGGACCAGTCTCTGAGACTGGAAGAGGGCCAGGTTTGAGAATGAGGAACATACACTGGCAACATTTGAAATCCAGGTGCCTCTGAGATTTCCAAGAAGATAACAAGGAAGCCATCATCTTAAAGACTCTCCCCCAGTTTTAGAGAAATGTTTTATAAATCAACTCCTAAAACATTATTTCCTCTATATGAAGTGTGGGGGGGAAGGCAAGGCTTGTATACTAAATGCCAATAATTCAACGTCACCGAGGAATTAAAAATATGGCTCCAAGAATGGTAAGAGCCATGCACAAATGTCTGAAACTATTCATTGCTTATGTGCAAAGAAATTAAAGCTTCCCCAAAGGCAGCTTTATTTAAAGAGAAGCTACAATAAAAGTAAAGATAAATCTTGCCTGTGATTAAAAAGATTCTGTTGCCCTCTTGCACACATCATTTTACCGTTTTCATTGATGCCTGTGAAAACAAATCAATCAGATTCATTCATGCCTCCGCTCATTCCATAAATACTCAACTGCTTCCTATTTGACAGCACTTGGTCAGACCTAGGAGACAGCTGGGAATAGGTCAGACCAGGTCCCTGCAGTGTGAATTGGTGTTGGTCTCAACACCAACTTGTCAGAGTATCATAGTTTTTTTGTTCTGTAATCCTTTCTGTTAGGCCTCTCTTTCATGCGCGAAATTCACTTGTACAGCTGCTTTTTCTGGTCAGAATTGGGCAGGGTTAGATGTGTAAGGGAACCCTAGGGGAGGAAAGGGAAGGGTTGACTGCTGGTTAATTACTTCTACTCCTAATATCTGTTAATGTTACAACGGTCTGTTCTGTTTAAAACAGATGAGGTGCAGTTTGTTCCCACTGGGAAACATTAAAGTATTTCAAGTTTGTTTTGACTGTTAGCTCGTTTCTGACCTAATGGGCAACACTTTCACAGGAAAGTTTTATGCATTCTCTTATCTCAGTTTTGCTTCTTCAGACTTCATAGTTTCACTCCTTGTCCTTCCAGAGGAAACTGGTCAACATACCTGAACAAAGAACTCAAAGCTCACCTACCAAAACCATATGCAAACAGATGTGGTTGGCAGATAACACCCTGCGCGCAGCCACAGTTCAGAGTGATGCCTCGAGTTCAAAACCCATGTCTCCCCAGTTGTTTGTGTGTTTGGTTTCTAGAGCGCTTCCAAAGTAAAAGGTCAGGCAAATGTTCAAAATACAACATAATAACAATAGCTATCTTGTCACACGATTATGGAGAACTCACTAGACCAGACAGTGTGCCGAGGCTCTGCATGCTGTACACTGCATAATCCCCACAACAACCCAGGAGTATAGGTGCTATTATTAGCCCAAGTCTACACAGGAGGAAACATTTGTGTGGAAGGATTAAGTAACTGGCCCAAGATCACACAGTTGGCAAGAGGTGGGGCTGGGGTTAAAGGTTAAATCCAGTTGACTCCAGAGCACAGTCCCTAACCAGCAGGCAACGACATGTCACTGGTCACAGAGCTTCAGTTCTTGCTCCAACAGCTATGAACTGGGGGTCCTAGTAGAGTCACCTCTGAGGAAGACTAAATAAGAAACAAACAGAATCAGTCCTTACAGAACTGCTTATACCACGAGAACTGTTTCCTTTAAGACATTTGTCTGGGTTGTTCACATACAAATACATACTTTATACACACTACTACTTAAAATTCACCACTGTCTTATCAAATTCCAATTACTCTAAACTATGGTGAATTAAAGTTATAATGGAAATAATTTTAGTGGGCTGGGAGTGGAATTCAAATATGTTCAATTGAGGTAAAGTACATTCAACTGTATTTTTAAAAGACTAACATGACAATCCACGCTTTCTCCCTGCATTCAGCACATTAGGAAGCACTTTAGAAAACAAGGGGAAAGAAATATATGTGCTCATAAATGGAAACTCACAGAAAGTATAGTTTCCCACCCCCCAACTAAGCATCTGGTCTATTTTATTTGAGGTAACATATTTCTGTCCTCCCACATTTTAGAAAAACAGCCGACACACTGCCTTACTTACATCTACACTTATCAGTAATGACATGGCCGTATCTCTCCAAACAGTTGGTTAATTAATTTGTACCCCTATCTCTGGCAGCCTGCCTGTGCAACTGAACAGCAAAAATAATTACAGGAGCTAAAGAGGGAAAATTTCCACTCTTCCTGTGATTTCTTATCATAGGGCCTGTTGCCTTTCTTTACATGGGTTTGAGTTGCAAAACATGCACAAATCAGATTAAGGTCACTACAAAATGATGCTGTTTCCATTCTTCACTACTTCAGCATGAACCATCAATTGGGAATGAAAGGGGCAGAAGAGAAAACTGACCCACCAGTCAAGGGCACAAATTATGGGCTGAGCAGAATTGTGAATGAAGAAATAGACGCTCTATTCCAGAGAGACCTTCATCTCTTTCATCATGTGAAATCTGACATCATGTGAAATCTGACATATCAACAAATATTTACCCAGAACCTACCACAGGCAGTCTCCTTCTTTCCTACCCAAAACCATACATGAGAAAGTCAAACAGAGAAGATCAATGGAATCCACTACTGATCACCAAAAGCCACAAAATTTCTAATTAGGGATCACCATTGAAAGACTGTCTACAAGGGTAGAGTTCTGGCTCTTCTAAGGTAAACACAACAGTCCTTGATCTGCTGAAGCCCACCTGAGTTGTCGCTTTTTGCATGCCTAGTGATCTTCATCTGTCTCAACTGTGATGGTGGAGAGTTCCATTTTAAGAGAGGAATCTGTTGGTTAGTCTCTAAAGTCACTTAAAAATCATCCCTGAAAATTTCTCAGACACCACATGGAGCCCGACCAGTAAGTCCTACACAGTCAGTTATGTCACTGATGTCAGAACAGATGGCTGTTTCTACCAGATTAAATAGTTGGCTAGTGTTTAGGGACCTTCTTGTATGGAAAAATCCAAGTAATTAAACACCACAATCACAGGACAATGAGATGCTTACACTGTGAGACACTTGCAGGAACTGTGACTAAATAAAGGAAAGCAATCAATATTCCATAATTCTCTCCGTGTTTACTATATTCAAAGCATTCTTTCAGGATGCTGAAGATACAGCAGTGAGCAAAACTCTGTTCTCATGGAACTTATGTCTGTGCTGATTCACACCTCCTACTTCAAACACATTTCAGGTTAATATGCACTGAATGACTAGTGAAATTCACCACGCCATTATTCTCTTTTGTACCATCACATAGTAGAATTCACATAACTTAGAAAGCACTTATGATGCAACCCTCCTATAAAAGTTTGAGACATCTGTTTCTTACTACCAGTGTTGGAAAACTAGTTCTTTCTGTATACTCATCCTTACAGTAAGCAAAATACAGTAAAGCCTCAACCACTCAAGACTGCTGCAAGGACACAACAGCGGCTACTGAAAAAAATAAATAAATAAATAATACTCTTGGTACCGAGGCTGCAATGGTTTTTGTCCTAAGTTGTGTAAAGGTCCAAACCCACATGAAAGGCAGTCTAAGAGCATCATCACAGAAAAGTGGAAAGTGCAGGCTGTTCAAACGTTGGAGACTATATGAGGCACTGCGCTGCACACTGGAAGAAATGGCAAGTAAGACAGTCTCTACCCATAAAGAGGTTCCAATCTAGTTGCAAAGCCCATACACACACAGAAATACCCCATTCCTTAATTTCAAAGCTGCCATCAAGTGTGTGTGAATGCCAGCCTTTGGGGAAGAATAAAACAATGTACCCTATGAGTTCATAATCCATTCTGATTTCAGGAATAACGAAACACAAGAAAAACAGGCATCTTGGAATCAAGCGTATACATTAAGAGCTACTCGGGCACTTCGTGGGGGCCACTGTGCAACACGAGTGAAACTCAGGATGAGGAAGGAGGGCTCCTCTTGGTAGCTGGCCCCAAAGAACTCAGTTACCCTAGTGCCACAAGAATCACCTAGGAACCTCCTCCACGTGACTTCTATAGAAGGAGCTAGCACTCTTCCAATTCCATAACACCAGCAACACCAACACGCATTCACACGTTCACACATTTATCACACACCTCCTATGCATTAACACTGAGGAACATTTCTATATGCCAAGCACTGAATGAGGGCTTTACAGCAATGGTTCTTGGGGACCCTGGCAAAGTTTGGAGACGTTCTTTGTGACAACTGGAGGGAGGAGTGGTACTGGCACCCAGTGGCAGAAGCCACACGCTCCTAAACGTCCTATAGGCAAGGGACATCCCCTTATAACAAAGAACGACCTGACCCCAAATGTCAGCGGAGAAACCCTGCACCTTCAAAACGACCCTATGGGAGAAACACTATTCTGATCCATACCCACCTGTGAGGCAACTGAGTCAGGAGGTGTTACAGAGCTTTCCCAAGGTCACCAGAGATGCTACAGAACAGGGACTGTTCTATAGAACGAAATGCGATGCTGTGCAACAAGTATTAGCACCCTGCAAAATTCTTGATGTGATCACAGAAACCCAGAGAAGAAGTACTTAAAACAGACTCACAGGGCATAATACTCATTCACCCTCTCTTCCCGCAGTTCCCATCCAAAAGTACTCCCTTTTTGCCCCTCACGCAGGCTGTCTCTCACCCAGTGCTCCCTTATCTCATCTTGATCTTTAGACAGAGGTGTGTGAGTACATGACTGTCTGATCCCTCATTTCTCCACTGCTCAGTGTGCTTCCCTTTAGCATAAACAAAAACATTCCCTGGCCCAAGAACCGAGGGAACCAGGTGATTCTTTCTCTCTGTGAACCCTCTTCCCAAAAGGGTGAGAGCCAAGAAAGCCAGACTCAATCGTAGCCTCGGAGTAGGCAGGAAGGAAGAGGCTATGGGAGGTGGGAAGCCACCACCTGGCAGGCCAATATGAAAGGACAGGATATAAGAAGGTGGTTTTCGGGCTTTCCTAGCTCCTAGAGGAATTAGTCTTTGGCATCTCAATATGAATTTAGTGTTGACCACCGGCTGCAAAGGAGTTAGGGCAATTGATGATTCTGAAAATATGGATGAGTATCAGTAACTTTTTAAGCACTAAATCTATGAAAGAATTCTGAACATTTTTTTTTAATGAAAAACTTTTTTAAAACATTGTTTTAGGAAAACTGATGGTAATATGTCAAATACAGGGAAAAACAAAAGTCACCTAGGCACCAGGCACCTGTGAGGCACTGACATCGTCATCCCTCAGCAGCAAGCACCACCCTCTCCCTGCAAAGGCCATCTAACCAACTGCTTTGTGTAAATTTATTTCAATACCCAATAAAGAATATCACCTTATCAAGAGGGAGAACAAGGGAGATTATCAATCACAGGGAAATTATAGTTCCTCTTTTTCTGCGAAAGAAAAATAGTTTAGACTGCAGTCACTTAACATTCTGTTCTGAATTCAACCCCAAACCCTGTTATGAGATGTTCACTCATCATGGACTTTCTTAAGGGAGGTAGAAAGCAGCTTTTGCCTTTGTTTGAGACTGCAGAGGCCAGGGCTTAAAGAGCAGATGAAGAAAGTCAACAGTAATGTGGCAAAATCTGTACCCTGGATTTTGTGTAGAATAAAGAGTGAATACCTTAGGTAGTACTTTGTGAATCTCAGATGATGAACCTTTCTGTTAACTGGAAGCCTGCAATTGATTCTTCCTTTAACAACACTTTGAATGTCACACTGCATTTTCAAATCACAGAGCTCTAAATGTCTACAGGACAGAAGAATGCAATTTCAACAGCCCAAAACATGGGGAGTAGCAACACAGGGAAAACAGCTGCATCCTACCAGTTCCTTAAGGAGAGACAAACTTTGAAAGAAGAAACTGCACCCCCAAGCCATCAACATACTTTCTCACCTAGATGGACTGACAATTGAAAAGCTTTCTCGGAGGGCACTTCGGCAGTAGCTACTTAAACATACTCTCCGTTTGTCTATTTATTAAAAAAAAAAAACAAGCAAATAAAAACTTGACCAGTGCTAAGAAGCTTGTAGAAGTACTTCAAATGTGGCACTGTTGGTAAAGACAGCAAAACTGTCAACAGAAGTGTCCATCCAGAAAGGTTGGATTTACATAACCATTCTATTGTTTTCCTCTATTTCTCTGCACTGATGGCTGAGGAAGGCTTTCTTATCTCTCCTTGCTGTTCTTTGGAACTCTGCATTTAAATGGGTATATCTTTCCTCTTCTCCTTTGCCTTTAGGTTCTCTTCTTTTCTCAGATATTTGTAAGGCCTCCTCAGACAACCATTTTGCCTTTTTGATTTCTTTTCCTTGGGGATGGTCTTGATCACTGCTCCTGTACAATGTCACAGACTTCTGACCATAGTTCTTCAGGCACTCTATCAGATCTAATCCCTTGAATCTATTTCTCACTTCCACTGTATAATCATAAGGGATTTGATTTAGGTCACACCTGGATGGTCTAGTGGTTTTCCATACTTTCTTCAATTTAAGTCTGAATTTGGCAATAAGGAGTTCATGATTTGAGCCACAGTCAGCTTCCGGTCTTGTTTTTGCTGACTGTGTAGAGCTTTTCCACCTTTGGCTCCAAAGAATATAATCAATCTGATTTCAGTATTGACCATCTGGTGATGTCCGTGTGCAGGGTCTTCTCTTGTGTTGCTGGAAGAGGGTGTTTGCTACGACCAGTATGTTCTCTTGGCAAAACTGTTAGCCTTTGCCCTGATTTGTTTTGTACTCCAAGGCCAAATTTGCCTGTTACTCCAGGTATCTCTTGACTTCCTACTTTTGCATGCCAGTGCCCTATAATGAAGAGGACATCTTTTTTGGGTGTTAGTTCTAGAAGGTCTTGTAGGTCTTCATAGAACCATTCAACTTCAGCTTCTTCAGCATTACCGGTTGGGGTAGATTTGGATTACTATGATACTGAATGGTTTGCCTTGGAAATGAAGAGATCATTCTGTCATTTTTGAGACTGAATCCAAGAACTGCATTTTGGACTATTTCGTTGACTTCTTCAAAGGAATTCTTGCCCACAGTAGTAGATATAATGGTTATCTGAGTTAAATTTGCCCATTCCAGTCTACTGTAGTTCACTGATTCCTAAAATGTCGATGTTCATGCTTGCCATCTCCTGTTTGACCACTTTCAATTTACCTTGATTCATGGACCTAACATTACAGGTTCCTATGCAACACTGTTCTTTACAGCATCGGACTTTACTTCCATCACCAGTCACATCCACAAATGGGTGTTGTTTTTGCTTTGGCTCCATCTCTTCATTCTTTCTGGAGTTATTTCTCCACTCTTCTCCAGTAGCATATTGGGCACCTATCAACCTGGGGAGTTCATCTTTCAGTGTCATATCTTTTTGCCTTTTCATACTACTCATGAGAGTTTCAAAAAAACATCTACTTCTGCTTTATTGACTATGCCAAAGCCTTTGACTGTGTGGATCACAACAAACTGTGGCAAATTCTGAAAGAGATGGGAACATCAGACCACCTTACCTGCCTCATGAGAAATCTGTATGCAGGTCAAGAAGCAACAGTTAAAACCAGACATGGAACAACAGACTGATTCCAAATAGGGAAAGGAGTACATCAAGGCTGTACACTGTCACCTTGCTTATTTAACTTATATGCAGAATACATCATGTTAAATGCTGGGCTGGATGAATCACAAGCTGGGATCAAGATTGCCAGGAGAAATACCAATAACCTCAGATACACAGATGACACCAACTTTATGGCAGAAAGTGAAGAACTAAAGAGCCTCTTGATGCAAGTGAAAGAGGAGTGAAAAAGATGGCCTAAAACTCAACATTCAGAAAACCAAGATCATGGCATCTGGTCCCATCACTATCTGGTCCCATCACTTCATGGCAAATAGATGGAGAAACAATGGAAACAGTGAGAGACTTTATTTTTGGGGGGTTCCAAAACCACTGCAGATGGTGACTACAGCCATGAAATTAAAAGACACTTTCTTGTTAGAAGAAAAGCTATGACCAATCTACACAGCATATTAAGAAGCAGAGACATTACTCGGACAACAAAGGTCTGTCTAGTCAAAGCTATTGTTTTTACAGTAGTCATGTATGGATGTGAGAGTTGGACTATAAAGAAAGCTGAGCACCGAAGAATTGATGCTTTTGAACTGTGGTGTTGGAGAAGACTCTTGAGAGGCCCTTGGAGTGCAAGATCCATCCAGTCCATCCTAAAGGAGATGAGTCCTGAATATTTATTGGAAAGACTCATGCTAAAGCTCAAACTCCAATACTTTGGCCACCTGATGTGAAGAATGGACTCATTTGAAAAGACCCTGATGCTGGGAAAGATTGAAGGCAGGAGGAGAAGGGGATGACAGAGGATGAGATGGTTGGACAGCATCAACTCGATGGACATGAGTTTGAGCAAGCTCTGAGAGCTGGTGACGAACAGGGAAGCCTGGCGTGCTGCAGTCCATGGGGTCGCAGAGAGTCAGACACGATTGAGCGACTGAACTGACTGACTGACTACACACCATAGTATATTCATAATACAAAATACTATGCACTAAAGAAACCCAGGCAGAATTATATGCAATGACATGGGGAGATGTCCTTGTGGATGAACCCAAAAAGCACACGGCAGACATAAAGCCAGCCCAGGGGTCCAGGAAGTTTGCCTGGAAGACCTGATGCTGAAGCTTGAACCTGAGAGATGAAGGTCAGTTTTTCTTCTATTGGGGAAGAGGGTTAGGGGAGACAAGGAAGAAGGAGAGGCGAGGGTGTCCGGGCACAGGTGGCAGTGTCCCCGCAGGGGAACAGCACAGAATCTGGAGGGAGGAGCCGGGGGGCGGGGTGCTGGGCTGGCCCAAGGCAAACAGAACCTTACTCAGCAGCCGTCACAGCGTTAGCTTCATGCTGACAGCAAGAGCAATCAGTGAAGTCAGTTACTCAAGAGCCCATCATCTAAGTCATAATGAACACTATTAGGTGTGAATTTCACACACATCACTGTGGCTGCCACTTCATGTTCAAGTCTGTCCCACACTTATCCTTGATTTATAAACAGGTTCAGGAATAAGACTTCAGTCAGGATTTGCATCACTCTTTCTATCTGAAATAAAGCAGCTCCACATGGCCATCTTCTCAGGCTGGCCCACTTATGACTCTTCACCTTTAATGGAGCCAGAATACTACAAGCTTGTAAGGAAAATTATATTAATAGAAAATAATATTGCTGTGAAAAGATTAAGCAAAACATTTAGAGACTGAATGGGAAATTTTAAAAAAATTATGTATCTTGAATATTGGAACTGGAATACAAAACCTGCTTTAACTACAAAGAAAATAATACTGGAGACATTCTAAGATCTTATAAAATAAGCTTGGGTACTTTCATTGGTGATGCTGAACACTATTGGATCATGAAGGTCTTTGAACATCTGCTGACATGTATATCGTGTCTCTAGAAAACCATACTTACACAACTATAGACGATATTCTGCACAAACCTATGAAGGGGTTCAAGGACTGTACACGGCTCAAATAAGCCCTGTTTGAGAACCTCTAACTCCAAAGACCAGAAATTAGTTCTGCGTGTGTCTATTTCCACTTCTACACTCAAGGCTTTTCTTTCTTGACATTGGCTTATCACAGTCACTATTTACATCCAGCACCCACGTCATGATGTAAGATGAGAGACATTAAAAGAAAGCAAGATATAATGTGAATTATTTTCCTAAAGTAAGTCTTAAAGGGGTACGAGGTCATTTCAAAGAAGGTATGGATATACAAAGGGCTTCTCTGGTGGCTCAGATGGTAAGGAGTCTGCTTGCAATGTGGCAGACCTGGGTTCAATTACTGGGTCAGGAAGATCTCCTGGAGAAGGGAATGGCAACCCACTCCAGTATTCTTGCCAGGAGAATTCTATGGACAGAGGAGCCTGGCAGGCTACATATTGTCCATGGGGTTGCAAAGAGTTGCACATGACTGAGTGACTAACACTTTCACAAAGGAGACTACCTAAACTGAAGATATACAGCCAAGAGCATTGGAAACAAAGCAAAAAAAAAAAAAAAAAAAAAAGGCATCGATGTATATTCTTTCTGAAGAGCAGGCAAAAAGGCTTCAAGGAAGAAGGAACCCTGACCAGGTCTGTCACTGGCCTCACAGGCAAGGGAGGAGGCTTGTTTTCAGCAGCAGGAGAAAGTCCATGAGCGCCCTCTCTGATCTTCAGGGACTTTCTATCAAGGCCAGACACCCAATAAAAACTGATCCTACACATGAGTATCCACAGGTACCACTCACCAAACCTTTGTCAGAGCTCAGTTACAACTATTCCTTCCTTTTGCAGAGGTTGCTCATAAGGAAGATCAACAGTTGAAACAAGAAGTTAGAACTTCCACCATGCATTTCATTGATTCCCGAGCTCTCTAGACCCCTGCTTCACTTTAACGCCTCACAGTTCTTTGCAACAGCACCACTGTACTGTCTGAGCCTCATAAGACACTCAACAGCCAGACTGAACAAAATCTACAAGCAAGCCTTTACTATATCTCCACAGAAGCAGCCTTAGAAGTTGGTACAAAGGTTTTAAAGCAACAGGGGCATGTTCGAACCACCCCTAATTTTAAATTGTGGGTTTGATAAAGATTTCAGCGGCTATTCTTCTACCCTGGCTCCTTTCTTCATTTGACAGTGCCCACAAACAGACGAAACTACGGCCAAGGACTTCCAGGGAAAGCTGTGGAGGGGCTGCACGCACAGGGATCTTATTAGAAGACATTTTCATCAGCAAATAAGAACCTGAGTGATGATGCCAAACCAACTGCTTGCAAGACATATTCCCCACTCACTCCTTAATTACCTTTTCATAAAGCTGACAGCATTTAAACATTTCTTGGGGATTTGAGAGTAAAAAGAAAAACTTGTTATCTTTTTAAACGGAAGGAAAAGCTGTCTCTGAACAGGGGACTGCTGAATTTTACCAAAATGAGGCACTGAAGTCTGACCTCTCCAATGTGACCCATACTCCTCAAAAACCATTGAAATATACATTAAGACCTATTTTTTTCTGTAGAAAAAAAAAAAAAAGAAACCTAAATTACATTCAATTTAGGTCATAACCATTTCAAATGATTCCTGCCAGATGCTCTTGAGCCAGTAATTCCCAGTCGCCATGGATGGATGGGATGCCTCTCAGTCATCTCTCCACGACGTTTCAGGCACTTCACCGACAGCAGGCTGCATGAACCCACTGTGTGCAGAGAGGCCAGCATGCTGTGAGAGGCTCCACAGCCAAGAAGAGCAGGCTGGCTGGCCTTTGAGCCAACTCCCATTTGCCTTGTGCCAATTGTGCACACACGGAGGCAAGGCCTCAGTAATGCAATACGACCAGAGCAGAGAAAAATAAGTGACGCAAAGTTTTGTTGTTGAAACCTATTTCCCTTTTTGGGGAAGTACCACCATCCAGACAAACAGAGATGGGGAGAAAAAGAAAGAATTCAGACCAATCAACTGAGCGACTTAATGTCAAGCAGGACATTGTCTGGTGAGAGAGAGAATAAAAATTAGTGACTCAAATTTTCAAGCGTTTTTCAAGTTCTCTTAACACTTTCTAAAAATCCCATTCAAATTAAATTGGTATGCAAACCCCATTGCTATCAGGATTCAACATATTTTCTTAAATCTTAAGCGCCATCTATCGAATTCTTATTTTTACGGAAGTTGTTTTTATTTCAGAATTACTAGTGAAAAGAAACAAGAATCTCTGAAATTTCTATAAGATCTTGATAAATACTAGTATTTCCTAACTTTACCCAGCACTTAATGAATACTAGAGCTTACCAACTTTACTGATCTATCTGGAGGGTTTGATTTTTAGATGATAAAAAACAAAAAAAAAATCAGTTGTTTTACTTGTTACCCTGCCATAATTCTGTTCAATGAGAGGATTATGATTCATGGATAGATTATACACTCACACAACACAGATTATTATCAGCAACAGCCACCAGCTTTTAAGAAAACATCTACCAAACACAAGATCTTTTAAAGGAACAGTCACTGCAGCTGCCAGTTAACAATGAAAAGCTCATGAGACATGGGCTTAGTGAGATAAGAGGAATAGAAAGTGTAGCACACAAAGTCTACAGTAAACTCTGAGCCTGTCCCCAGTACAGTGGTGCTTCAGAGAGACAGAAAAAGGCCTAGAAACAGGAATAAAGGGAAGGCAGAAAATAAATTTCCTATTCAGAGGCTGAAAAAAGCACAGAGTTTATCTTGGGAAAGAAAACCCCAGTGATGTAACAGGAGGATTCGGGCACATTGTCATTTCTTCGTACACAACCAGTCATTCTAAAACCAAAACCATTTCTCTCTTCACAGCATATTGTTACTCAACCAAAAAGTGGGTGCTGGGATACTGGGAATAAAGATGGACAATGGTCTATCGGACTTTATTATCAACAGGGAAAGGAAATGTGATTGCAGCGAACACTACCAACCAGAGGCTGAAGAACATCATTAGTGGTTATTCTATACTGTTTTTCCCCTTAAGGTCAAATTTGCAAATTTAGCCGAGACTTATGTAAAAACTGGCCATAATTCCTTCTTCCCAGCATTCATACACCAAATCTAACAGTAATGACTCATCTTCATAGTAATGATGGCTTACTTTCTATCAATGTAAGATACTAACAGGTAGTTTTTGAGAAGGGTCACAAAGCAACAGTGACGTAGAGGATTCCTTCATGATGATGATACCTGACTTAAGGAAGGGGTGAGGGCTAAAGGAGAGGAAAGAGGCCATGCAAAGGTTCAGAAGCTGCGAAGAGCCCAGGGTGCAAGAACTGGAAGGAGGCCCTGCGCCTAGGGCCCAGGGGATAGCAGAAGTTGGTACTGGCCAGCCTGGCAGAGGCCAGACCCAGCAGGGCCGGTGGGCCAAAGCGAAGGGGTCTGGATTTTCAATGTGCTATGAGGCCCTTGAGTGATCTGCCTCCCCAACTCCCTCCCAAGCCCTCAGCTGCTGACTTCTGTGGCCTCACTCCCTTGGCTCACGCTCCTCCAGCGACCCTGCCCCCTGCTGTTTGTTCTTCAGCCTTTCAGCACCCTCTGCCACCACAGCCCTTGGATTCGCTGTTCCTTCTCTTCTGCCCTAGGCTCACCCACCATGTTCACGTGACTCAAGCCTTCATGCCCTGAAAGTCTTGTTCAGAAAACTCCTTCTCACCCTATTTTTTTTCCCCAACCTATTTTAAATTGTACACCTCTAACATAATCCTCTAGACCACCCATCACCAACTAGCATATATATACACACACACACTTCACATTTTAAAAAAAATTGTCTATCTCCTGCACTAAAGTAGAAACTCTGTGAGGGCAGTTATACAATGTTTACTATTTTTCTGAAAATTAGAACCATACCTAGCTCAATGTAGGTGCTCAACAAATACACACTGACTCAATGAATGAATGAATACAAAGAGAAATCACTGAAGAGTTTCGTGATGGAGAAATGATCCACTTTACATTTAAAAGCTACATTTTAAAATCTCATTTCCTACCTAGAACCTTGAGGCGGAGAAGGCAATGGCACCCCACTCCAGTACTCTTGCCTGGAAAATCCCATGGACAAAGGAGCCTGATGGGCTGCAGTCCATGGGGTCGCTAAGAGTCGGACACGACTGAGCGACTTCACTTTCACTTTTCACTTTCATGCATTGGAGAAGGAAATGGCAACCCACTCCAGTGTTCTTGCCTGGAGAATCCTAGGGACGGTGGAGCCTGGTAGGCTGCTGTCTATGGGGTTGCACAGAGTTGGACACGACTGAAGGGACCTAGCAGCAGCAGACCCTTGAGGATTTCACGTTAAGGAGGGATGCTATAGGTCCCATGGCCCCCAACTTATACTTCAGCCACTGCCAACTCACCATCCATACTATGACCATGACATTGTTTCTGGGCTCACCCTCTGGACAAAGTGCAAAGCTCTTTTCTTCTAAATGCAGTGTGTGTGTGTTGTGTGTGTGCACATGAATGCTCAGCCATTCAGTTGTGTCCAACTCTTTGTTACCCTATGGACTGTAGCCCACCAGGGTCCTCTGTCCATGGGATTTTCCTGGCAAGAATACTGGACTGAGTTGCCATTTCTTCCCCCCAGGGGATGTTCCTGACCCAGGGAGGGAACCTGTATCTCCTGTGTCTCCTGCATTGGAAGGTGGATTCTTTACCGCTGAACCACCTGGGAAGCCCACAGAAAGAGGCTTCTAAAGGTTATGTAACTGCCCGTTTACTTGGCTAACACCTCCCCACCAGCCCAGTCTGGATACTTTGAGAACAAGACATACAAAATGCTTCTTTCTACCCGTCTTCTTCTCTTTTACTCCATAAAATGGCAGGAAAGAATTCTCTACCTTATCTTCCCAACTTTCCACATTCTTACCCACAATTGATCCACATGCTCCTTCTCTCATTACAACAGGAACAAGTCTGTGATTCGACCCAGAACTGAATCACTTAGGCTGTGATCCCGTTCATTGCCTTTTCCCATCTGAAGGTATTATCTTCATGATGATCCATTTTTTTCACACGTCATCAATCATCGTTCACTCCTGGATAATTTCCAGTGGCAGACAAATGTGCCCTAATACTATCCAAAATAAATAACATGAAACAAAATAAAACAAACTTTCCCTTTTCTGCCTTTATCTATGTCTCCATCCTGCTATTAACTTATTCTTCCATTCTCTTTAAAGCAAAACCATCTGAAGACCTGCGCACCCTTGCCCTCTCAACTCCTCCAGCTCTGGTCATCTAACCCCACTCCAAAAAGGCATGTGGCTCCCCGACTCTCCTGATTAGGGGCACTAACCTCCACACTGCCCCAGCCAGAGATCAATTCCCTGGCCTGCCTTTACTTCGCAACAGCAGGGGACCCAGGCCATCACTCCTCACTTACCTGTTTCTTCTCTGGAAGCCTACACACTTCACATTCACCTGGCTTCCCTCCCAGCCTCACTGGAGATTCCTCACCACTCCTGCTGACTCCTTACCCTCACATCCCCTTATTGAGGGCTGAGCCGCTGGCCTTCTTCCGTACTTTACTGACCCTCGAACCCAAGAGAACTCGCCTGTCGCCCAGCTCTCCCTGTCCTCTGCACAATGAAGACAAATTCACCCAGCGGCTTCAGCCCAGGCTGCTCCTCCAGCTCTGGGATGTATACTCAACTTTTGCACGGATGCCCACGACCTCACACATTGTGGCCAAAACCAGCTCCTGACCCTGAATCTCCCCATTTTTCACCGTTCCTCCGCTCATTAGATGGTACCACGCAGCTGCTCGCATCTCAGATCCCCATCTTCATTTCCCTCCCTCACCCACTTTTGATTCTTCACTAAATCATCAACTCCACCTCCAAAACAAGTCCATAAGAGGACAACCTTTCTGCCTTGCCAGCACCATCACCAGGATCTAAGCCCCTATCACCTCTCACCTAGTTGACTGGTCCCTACACCCTTCCCCCAATCCACTTACCAACCAACCAGATCCACCCACTACCCGGATGAAGCTACTGCCCCGCCCCCCAGTAGTCTCTCACTAAAGTTCAGATAAATTCAAATTTCTGAACTTGGCCTCTGTGTTCTGGCCTTTGTTAGCCTCTTTTCCCTCCACTGTGCTCCATGCTCATCTCAGAGAGGCCACATACCCGCTTTTTCTTGCTCCTCCTTCCAGATAACTCAGTGCCTACTTGCTTCTCACCATTCCCACCTCAGCTCCAATGTTAAAGCTCAGAGAAGCTGTTCCTGATCATGTTAGCCTGAACCCCCTCCTCCGCCATCAACTCACTAGCCTACTTTATTGATGTTACAGCACTCAATCTTCCTGTGAAACATCTGTGTATTGACTGGGTCTCACTTCACTCAAGGTTAGGGGCTGTTTCTGATGTGTGTCACTCTACCCCAATACCCAGGAGAGAACCTACCACTTAGCAGGTTAATTCTATCACCACTTGCTAAGCAACCGCCTGCCAGTCAGGACTGTGCCTTCACTCCACCGAGCTATACCCTCGGACTCTAACCCCATTAAGAAGCACAGAGAACGTGCCTGTCAAATGTCTGAGGGATAAAGCAAATGAACGAAGGCAAAACAGCCAGAGGAGTCTCAAGGCAGGAATCACTGCTGGACAAGATATCCTGAGGCCTGCCCACTCTGACAGGAATTGGGACGACTAGGCTGGCAAAGAGGAGCCCTGCCTGTTACCAAGAGCCCTAAGCAGTTACATGGATGTCCTTGATCAGGTATGAATTGTCCCAAGTCCAAATCCTATAACTGAAGATTTAAAAATTGGCCTAGAATGAGATTACAGAGAATGATGGCTTTCATATTTCATACTATCATTAGTATGGAAAAAAATTAGTAAAATTATTAGTAAAATCTGTACAATGAATATGTATTAACTTCAATAATACTCCCCTCCTCCATTAAAATGTATCTGCAGGTACAGTTTCCAAAGAGAATAAGGTGATTTATATGGAGAACTGCTTCAAATTTAAATGGAAATTTCCAAGCATTGAAAAGGCAATTTTAAAATTCCCTCATCAGACAGAAAACCCCATGACTACCACTAAGCATACACAAAATCTTAAAAGTAGCAGCCTCAGTTATCTCTGACCCATTTCCCAACCTAGGAGGGCTTTATTCTGGTGGCTGTAACTCACCTTTCTTGCCTACCTTTCTTGCAGAAAGAACTCTGCAAAGCATTCCAAGAAGAGACAGCAACTACGGGCTTCCAGGAAAGAAGCAAGCACGGTTTTATACAACAGAACAAAGTCAAACCCCACACCGGGCTTCTCTCCACAAGTCCAAAAAGAGACGACTAACAGCAGAAATAAGCAATGTCAGTGTCCACTTCTCATTTTCACTCACATTCATGAAAGCTGGGAGCTGGGGTTCACTTGCTACGCTCACGCTGTTGTCCTGAGCACTCTGAGGTTTCTTCTCATGCCTACAGACTGCCTGCAAATGAAAACCTGGCATTTTGCTTCCTGCTGCTCTCCTGAGAGTCCTGGCTAACCACTTGATTTGAGGCATGCTCCCAACACTGCGCTTTCATGATTGATAAAATTAACAACACTAGCAAGTAATGCTTATTGAACAGTTACTCTGCCAGATAACATACAAAAGGCTGAAACGCTATTACATCATTTCATCTTCCCAGTCACTATAAAGTGCTGCTACGATTCCCATTTCACAGGTAGGTCAACTGAGGCTGAGCAAAGCTATGAAAGTTTTTCTCAAGTGACTCCTCTAATGGAGCTGAGATTTGAACCCAGGTTGGTTTAACTCTCGACTGGAGTTCTCAGTATAGCCTCTACTTAAAGCTACCATTTGCAAGTTTACCACATGGAATCCTATTTTCTCCATAACACCTTCTAATAACAGCACACAGAAGCAGGGCTACAAGACAGACATTTTGGGAAGCTAATTTAAAGCAGTGATTATCAAATATCAAAATACACAGCGATCTTCAAAAAGTCCACAAGGAAACGTGAAAAAGAAAGAAAATGCAATGAGTTTTTCCTAAACCTAAATTTTCTTCAAATTTAAAGAACTGTCCTTTATTCCAGAACAACAGCCCTCACGCTTTTATGATGGTAAGAATTATATATATTAAAATGTTTAATTTTATATATTCTAAAATGCTAGCAACCCTTTGTTTGAGCCCCAATATATTTTAGAAACTTTCTGGTTTGATATATAAAAGCCTGGGACCACTGGTTAAAAGCATTCCTTTTTTCTAATTGCATTACTGGAATTCAGGACTATAGAAGACATCAGTATCACCTGGGATGGGAATATTTTGTATGTTTAAGATTACGACTCTAACTGATAATGAACTATTACTTTCTCCCTGCCATAAATTTATATATAAGAGAAAAAGTATTTCATGTTAGCAGGGTCTTTATTACAAAGAGGAACAAGAACATTTAATCTAGTTTTGTTATGAATGCCTGAAATGCAAAAATCATTCTTCAGCTCATTTATATGATCCCTGCTGTACACGATGAATATAAATGTAATCCTCTGCCTTCCTCTCAAAAGTACAGTAACTCCAACTGTTAGGTCTACTAACGGGCTTCTTTTTCTTCTTAGAACTTCAATCAAAAATATTTTAATAATCAGATGGGTACATTTATTAGAAATACCATCATAAACTGTGAATATCAATGTGACTAAAAGCAATCTTGCACTGAAATGCTAAACAGTAAAATTTCACTTCTCCTTTTTTTAAAGGATTTTTAAAAAATGGTACAAATCCCAGATGATTGTGTATGCTATCTGCTGCAACTTTAGCTTTTACCTAATCTTTTTTTAAATCCAATTATTTCTAATGCAAACTGTGCATACTTTCCCTCCCCCTCAAAGAAAAGATTTTTAAAAAGAACTGCTAAACACAACATAGAGAGTGCTGTAAAACACACCAAAGCAAGGGCTCTTGATAGCTTTACTTACCAAAAAAAAAAAAAAAGGTCTCCCCCTTTGAGATAAAAGTCAGTATTTCTAGCCAAAGATAAGGAAAACAAAGGTCACAGCAGCCTGTGCTGTGGATGCACATCCTGGAATGGGCTCAGCACAGCAACCCTTTGCGATTCCATGGGCTGTAGCTTACCAGGCTCCTCTGTCCATGGAATTTTTCAGGCAAGAGTACTGGAGTGGGTTGCCATTTCCTTCTCCAGGGGATCTTTCCAACAACACAGCAGAGGGTTAAGCAGGTGAGCTTTGGAGTTAGACATATGTGAGTCCCAAGGTCTCTTGCATGTTTTGGGGTCTTGGTGAAGTATTTCACTTCCCTGGGCCTCAGTTTCCTCATCTGTGAAATGGGGATAATGGTAATACCTGCATCACTGAACAGATGTGAAAAATACATAAGGTAAAACCTGTACTGGCACTGAGTAAAAGTTCTCACTGAACTTGAATTGCCATCATACATGTCGGAACATTGTCAGATGTGGATAGGAGGAAGCAACATGCTGTTATAAGGGAAACATCTGACCACATAACAAATAGGTCATACTCAATAATGAGGCATAAATTTCCTATGCTTCCCTCCTGAGATCAGAGTTCACAAGAACTAATCAAAACTTTAAAAGGAGTACATTCAGCTTGGAGGCTGCATCCTATA
The DNA here is from genome assembly GCF_055505025.1 of Bos grunniens. Lineage (NCBI taxonomy): Eukaryota > Metazoa > Chordata > Mammalia > Artiodactyla > Bovidae > Bos > Bos grunniens. Next base: position 37,932,505 of record NC_141186.1, read on the forward strand.
TAGGAAACATGCATGGTTTCCTTTACTGTGAAGTCTTCTGGGTTGAGGAACTCAACATGGACTGTGTCAGGTGTGACACTTCTCAGCAAGCACAAAATCAAAGCTGTGAGATGGAAGGATGTGGGATGCCCTCCTCATTAATCAAAATGTAGATGTGTTTCCTGGTGAATCTGCCTTATGAGCCAAGTTCCAAGGCTTCTCACGGGGCTTCAGCTGCCCAAAGTCAACTCAAGGGCAGAAATTGTCAAGAATCTGTGCCAGGTCCCTTTTTGAAAATCCCATGAAAGTTCCAGATCCCTTCTCCCAAGGATGTATATACAATCCAGGAGCTTAACAGAAGCCAGGCCCCATCCTCACACCCAAAGCTCTGCAAAGCTGAGACAGTACCAGCTCTGTTGACGTCCTATATTTGCACTGCCCAGACACAGGTCTATGCCTAGAACAGTGGCAGCGAGTGACGAAAGTGACACAAATAGGAGCCTTCTCACACAAAACCTTACACCTTCACATGTATCTCTCTTTCTGCCTCAACGTATTTCTTCAGTGTTGAAATAACTTTTGGGTGAATAGTGTTTTTGCTTTTTTTTTTTTTACTACTTTTAAGATTTTCCCCCTCAAAACAGAATGTTCAAGGAGTAATGGAATCACATTCTGCAGAAAAGGTTTCCCTTCATTAACCAAGAAACCCATTAGAACAAGGATGGCAAACTTTTTCTGTAAAGAGCCAGATGGTTAATTTTGGCCTTGGTGGGCTATATGGCCTCAGTCACACCTCCTCAACTCCACAGGGCACTGCATAGAGAAAAAAGCTGCACAGAAAAAAATTAAGTGCATGAACGGCTGTGGCTATGTTCCAGTGAAACTTTACTCATGGACTCTGACATCTGAATTTCACATATTTTCCCACAAATCAGGAACTAAACATCTCCTTTTTACAGTTTTTGTGTCAACCACTCAACAATATAAAAAGCATTCTCAGAGGCTTCCCTTGTGGCTCAGTAATAAAGAATTCACGTGCCAGCGCAGGAGACACAGGTTCCCTGATCCAGGAAGATCCCACATGCCACGGAGCACCTAAGCCTGTGTGCCACATTTATTGAGCCTGCACTCTAGAGCCTGGGAGCTGCAGCTACTGACACCTGCATGCCTTAGAGCCCATGCTCCACAGCAGGAGATACCATCCTACCGAGTAGCCCACATTACCGTAACTAGAGTAGCCTCCACTCGACACAACTAGAGAAAAGCCTGCACAGCAACGAAGACCCAGCAGAGCAAAAATAAATATAAGTAACAAAACTTCTTTAAAAAGAAAAAAAAAAAAAAAGCATTCTTAGCTAGGCCGCGATCTGCAGTGACGTAGCTAAGGAGCCATGCTCAGGTCAGGGGAAAGACTGCTTCTTTAGGAGTGTCTCTAGGTCTACTCAGGCCCTCTCACTCCTGGGTTAGTGCAGACTTCATAGGTAGAGAGTTACAAGCACGAACTGTGAGCAAGGACACTGCCTCCTGGAGCCACAGTGCTCATTCACGGAGCGTCAAGTGTGGGCGTTCCAACACCACCATCCGCCCTCCTTGAATGTGTGTGAGTGCAATTTGGAGGCAGTGAACCCAGATCACACTGATTCCTGTCTGAGGCTTACTTTGGGTCTTTACTTAAGGTGTCAGCAGACTGCAAGCCCTGCTGCCTGCAGAACCCTTACAGGCTCATGGAAGCGTGCTTTGCCTCAAAAGAAGACACGGAGTGCAGGAAGGCTCCATTTTGCCAGGAGACAAGCTGAAGTCCATGCAAGCATTAAAAAGAAAACCAAAAGAAATATGGTGTCTGAGACATGTTGCAGTGTGGGGAGTGTGGCAGAGATGAAACAAGATTGGGCAGGGACTCATGAGCTGTGGGAAAGACATCAGGAGGCTCATTAAAATACTATCTTTACTTCTGTGTATTTGAAATTGTGCATCAGAAAAGTTGGGGCGGGGCAGGGGGTGGACATTAAGAGAAATCCTAGAGAAAAACAGAGATGCTCTTTATTTCAGAGAGGCTTTATGTCCATAATACAGTTATTTTAATAGCCCTTCCCACCAATACCTGTTTGTTTTCAGTTAGCTGACTATGAACAATTTTTACCCCCAGGAAAGAAAAGGTGGTACGTTGACTCAATCTGTTGTTGATTAAGGCTACCTACCTTCCTAGTTTCTCTTTTTCCTTTGGTACCTAGCTCCCTGCAGGTGTCAACCAACCCCTCTTCCATCTTGACCTAGGCTCAATTAGGTCCCTGTTATTTTGACAGGGAGGTCACCTGTCATCAACTGTGGATATCACTCGAGGTCACCCTCCTACTCACTCGCCTAAATATCAGTGATAAAAAAGGTGGTGTCTTGCCTGCACTCTTTCTGGAAAAGTGCTAAACTCAGGTCAGAGACACAGGAAATGCTCAGCAACAGTCCCTGGCCAGAAAGCACATCCCCCCACAGAATAGGTACCTGTTTTTAAGTCACAACACAATGGAAAGTTGGTCACTTGAACTCTTCAATCTTCCTAGTAGCCCAGTTCATTTATTTTGGGGGCAAATCTTCACTGAACACAAGCAATGTGCAAGAGCTAAATATTTCTTGGTCAATAACAACCCTGTCCTCTAGCAGCGTGCACTCTAATAAAAGAGCCATCACATAACACACATCTTCATATGGTGATAGGAAGAGAGTTTAGACAAAGGAAAAATATGGGGCACTTTGATAGTGCACAAGAGGAGGGCTTAAGAAAAGTTAGGAATGACTTTCCAAAGAAAACATCCTATTTTCACTGTCGACTCCTACAATGTTTTATTTGTGATTTGCTGTCAAGTGAAGGCATGTCATGTTTTTACACTTAAGGACTTAGGTACCAAGCTTAGGTACCAATATGAAAACCTTAATCAGTTACTCATACCAATTAATTCCATCTAAACATAATTAATGTTATTTATACAATTTCAAAAATCATATTTAAGAAAAAGATAATTTTCTGCGTTTAGTCTTTTGAAAGTTAAAAATGTATTATCCATCTTTTCCCAGTAAAACCAACTGTGCCATAAAATTACATATTACAGAACAAAACAAGCAAGGCAATAAAAATTTGATGATATAAATGAAAAACAGGCTGATCTCTGAAAGATAAGGGATATTTTATCCTAACATTTATCTAACTGTGCTAAAAGGAAAACAGGGGGATGATATAGTTGCTAAACCACAGATCATCTCAGTTCCACCTAAGTCAAAGGTTCCAATCTCTCCCACAGCATTAACTCTTGGGCAGTCTTATCATGAAGGAATTAGACAAAATAAAGTACAAGCGCAAAAAGAGAGGAAAAGAAAAAAAAAAAGAGATTCTAACTTAGAAATTTTGAAGGTAACGATAAGCGAACAATCCTTGAGAACCCAGGAAAAGCTGGGGACACCTGCCCTCATAAGTGGACATAACATACTATTTTGCATACAATTTCAGGACAACCATAATCCCCTGAAGCCAATTCAAGCCCCAGGTTAAAAATTTCTGACCTAGATAAATACCAAATTAGGAGATCAGGCCTAAGATTATCAGCAGTTGAAAGGGTTGAAAAGAAGTAATGCGTATAGAGTCATTTTCCATTATCTAATTTAATTTCAACCCTTACAACCTCCATGGGAAGTAGGTATTATCATCTCCTTTGACAAAGAGGAATTTAGATTCTGAAAGGTAAAATGCAACGTTTACCAACTTCAAACCTAGGTTTCTAACTCTTAGGTGCACAATCATAAACTGGAGAATTCAAAAAGTCTGGTCAATATTCCTAAATATCTTCCAAGACAAGGAGTTTCTGACTTAGTGCTTCATTCATAGTATCAATTTACCTACATATTTCTTCTCAATTTAACTTTGTTGACAAGAAGAATTAGTAAGAATTTAACTCCAAAACACTTTTTCCTTGGTTGGAGATAATCTCAATCAAAGACAAAGGATAAGTGTCTGATAATTTTAAAATGTATTTTCATGCTTAAACAGCCTGACATGAACTATTTGTTAGAAAAACAAAGGCCCACTGTCTAAAGTGCTGGACATCCTTATACTTATCCCAGAAAATCCAAAGTCACATATGAATCAAGAACTGACTGAATTAGAAATTTCAGTCTCTACTTAAAACTGGGAGGCAGAAATTCAGCCATCCTGGCTGCTTTAGCATCTTCTGAATAGTTAGAGAAGCTTAGGGGAAAAAATGGTATCGCTAACAGCCACTAATAATTTGATAGGTCAGAAGCACAGAAAACCAAATTTATGATCCCTTTGTGCCTCAAGACAGGAATTAAGAGGTCCTAGATCTCTTTTGGTAAAATACACCAATGACTATGCCCAAAGGGAAAATAATAAATACAGCAAAAAGTGGGTCCAGACAACTACATTAGGTTGGGTCTCTATCCAGACCAAGTAGTGCAATGAAATACAAACATACTTATTCAACCTCTATAGGGGAATTACCAATAATTAGCACCCTGTTTTCACACAGATTTAGAAACTCTTTATGGGAAATATATCCACACCCAGAGAAGAAAAACTAAGAACAGGAGCAGGTCAGGTCCTCTAAAGCTCTACTCCAACTGCTTCCAAGGAGAGTTACCACCTAGTGATTTAAAATTTTTTAAGCCCAGGCAGGCTGCCAATTCAACACTAAAACCGGACTAACAACTGATTTTTCCTATTGCAACATCGCCAGCAAGTCCTGTGCTTTCTCTCTCTTTCCTTTGCTCTCAAACAGCAATTCTCCTTTGCAAAATCAACTAATTTGCTCTCTAATCTGTTACAATTGGAAGCTCTCAGAAAGTTGCCACTGGTATTACTCTTCCTCCTAGTGCCAAGAGCCAACAAAAAGCTAGTTCAAAAAAACCAAAACTGTGAACATGAAAACAAGACAGGTACTAAAAACAAGAAGTGTGGAGACAGAGTAACAATGGGCCAACTCTGGACTTTAAAATGTTTCACTTGCCAAAGCTGTACCTATTCTTGGGCCCTTGACAATAACAATGCCAAAATAAATGGCCACACTGAGAAATAAAGTTCTGCTGGGAATATAAACTCAATATTTTGGATACCAAACCTCACTCAAGTCCTTGTCCATACTACTATTGAAGGAACAGCTTGAACTCAGTCTAGAGATGACTGGACTCCTTTAGACCTTTCTGACCACCATGTGCCCAGGACCGACACAGGCCTTAGAGACAGCAAAGGGGACTATTTAAAGAAAAAGAAAACCTGAAGTAAAAGTCTGACAGTTCCTAGATATCTTTCATTTAGAGATACACGTTTAGTTAGTTATTTCCTTCTACCAGTTTTTATTAAAAACTGACCAATAATTAGACTCTGATTTCACTACCTAAGCGCACCAAAAGCTTTTTTCACCAGATAAAATTCTGTGACCCCTCCACCCCCGCTGATTTTGACACTTTCATAAAAATACAAAAAAGAAAAAAAATCCGATCAACAGCTCCTTGGTTGTGATGATCCTTTTGATGAACCTTTGTAACATAAATCCTATGGAAATAGGCTGTACAGGTAAAGTGCTGTCTTTTTTAAAATTCATTTTTATTGCTGGCAGACAATTACAGGTGGCAAGGTGTCCTTTCCAGACCCCCTAAGCCGTTCGTGGAGACGCTTTTGGAAGCTGAATTCCTCCCTCCACTCCTCGCGTTTCTCCATAAGGGGTCAGACCTGAAGAGATTTGGGTTAAACTCACTACTGGTCCCAGAGTGCATCACTGAGCAATGCGCTTAAACTGCACCCAGCCAGGCCTCCACTGAAGGGCTCCCGATGCTCCCGGATATACGAAGCCCCCGGAAACCGGATTTTCCAAACGCTCCATCCTCCCCTTCTTTATCAGACAGCATCCTCGCGTGGGAGGAGCGGAGTGGTTCAGGTGGGCTCAAGCTACCGCCCTGGCCAGCCGGCCAGGATACTTTCCCTGGACTTGTACAAACTCCATCAGAGGGCTGGACTCACCTTCGCGACAGAGCCCCATGACTTCGCGGTTTTTCCCAAACTCCTTGAAACTTTCGTCCAATTCCGTCCCTAGGAGATACACACAGGAGGAGGGGAGAGGCAGGTCAGTTGCGGAGAGTGTGACGCACGCTCACGCACGCACGGAGTAGGTGCGGGCACCTCCGCGTTCCCCAACCCGGCCGATAGCATCTCTGACCCCCGAGGGGGCGGGCCACGGGACGGGGGAGAGGAGACGGGTCTGAGGATGGGGGAATGGGGGCTGCGCGGGGAAGAGGAGGGCGTGGACACTCACCGTCCTTCCCAGGAAGTTTGGAAGCTTCGACCCACAGATTCCACGACTGTCCCAGCATCGCTTCGGGACTCGGCAGGGGCCGGCGTTCCCCGACGGTCGCCATTGCGGCGGCGGCCGAGGTGGAGGCGGCGCCAGGGCCACCGTCCTCCGGCCGTAGGCGCCGCGGCGGCGGCGGCTGCCGCTGGGGCTGCGGAGGCTGCTGCTGCTGCTGCCGGGCGGCCGCGGCCGCTGCTCCGCCCGCCGCCGCCGCCGCTCGGCGCGGCTCCCCCCTGACGTCATCCGCGGCCCGCTCCGACATTCTTTCCGCTCCTACAATGTAACAAAAAAAGGGGGAAAAGAGTCGCGCGGGGGCTGCTTTTAAGGAGGCGCCGGGGAGTTCCGGCGGCGTGCGCGGCCCGCGGGCCGGGTGGGGCGCGCTGACAGCGCCCCCGGCCGCCCAGACCCCCAGCTCTCCTCCTCCAACCACCCCCATCCCCCGCCTTGGGCGCAAAGTCCGCGGCGCGGGCTCGCTTTCGCTTTCGACTCCAGTGCCCCTCGGGGGAGGGGACGAGAGCCGGCGGGCCGCCACCGCGGCGTAGGGTCCCCAGCCAGCCTCCGCCGCGGAGACCCGGCGCGGAGGCCGGCGCCCAGAGCTGCCCCCACCTCAGCCCCGCGCCTCGCCGCGGCGGCCCACGGCGGGGAGGCCCGAGACGCACCCCCGGCCCCCAGGCTGCCCACCCTGAGGCCGCTCGCATCCCTGGGCCGGGCCCGGCGGCCCCGCTCCTTCCTTCCGTCCGCGCGTCCGTCCGAGCGGCGGCGCCCGGCCGGCTCCCTTAAGCGGAGGCGCCTCCCGCCGCCTCCTCCCCCTTGCCGGTCCCTCCCTCTCAGCTCGCTCGGGCGAAGTTTGCACGTCAAGCCCCCGGAGTGGAGCCAGGGCGAAGTCGGAAACGCAGCCACCTATGGAGGAACCAGCCGGCCGGCCGGCCCCGGGGCACCAGCGGGCGGCGTAGCTGTCGGGCCTTCCCGCCCGGGTCCGATCCGGACAGCAGGGGCGGGTTCAAGGAGCTCTTCGCTCTCAGCTCGCGAGCGGCCGCGCGGCTGTCAAAAGCATGAATGGGAAGCCGCCGCTGAGCGGACGCCTAGCGCGGAGGAAACCACTGGCAGGCGAGAAAATGCAGCCCAGGTGCTGTCCCAGGTGTCGGCCCGAAGCCCACCACGGGAGATCAGCGCGTGCTCCCGGGTTACTTGAGCTCCTTCAGCAAAGAGGAGACCATGAAACCAGTGTAAGATGCAGTGGAGGAGAGAGAGACCGAGGCGAATCCGTTTACATGTTTTAGAGACACGACTCCAAATTTCTGTATTTCCCTTTCCAATGCTCCTGGAAGTGATTCATTCACTACCACCCCCATCCCCTCCTCACCACCCCACCACCCCCAAGTCTAATTAGTTTTAATTCAAGCTGTTGGTCTCTCCCTCCCTCTTTATAATTTCTTTGCCTGGGCAGGGCGAGAAGCTAGGGCTTAGGTGAATGTACAGCATTCCTAGAAAATACTGTTTTCTGTTAGATATTGTTCACTCAAGCACTGGCCCACAAAACTTAGCACCCTTCCGCAATACACACATTGCGCGTAAAGCTTTTGCTCAAGTGATGGGTAAAGATGGTAAAATAAACGGCTATTTAATGAACTAAAGCACCTGAAGTACTTGAAACAGTAGCAGACCACATCAAGCGCTTTTAATTAAGTGTTCTTAGCATTACTGTTCCTTCAAACTGATGTGAAAAATCTGCAGCCTGAGACAGAAACAATGATTTTAATCAGCATGTTTCACATAGCAGTAATATCCGCACTCCTGAGGCACGCGTGTCATAGCTGCTTAGAGAGGCTTTCTTTAGATGGGGAAAAAGCAGGCTTATTCATTTTTTAAAATTATTGTTCATGTTTTTTTTTTCTTAATCTGGATCATCTGATGTTACAGAGGTGGCCAACTTATCTGTAAAAGAAACAAAGTTCAACCCTCAGAAATATAAAGATATTTAAAGAAGATTAAAAAATAATGAAACGTTATTGCATCCTAAACTTAACCCAGGGCTCCTGCGGAAAGTGCTTATTTTAGGTTCAAAATTTAAGGGCTTTAGTGGAAAAAAAATTTTAAATTACATATGTATGTGAATTTATTTTTTAAATGTTTAGAAATAAGTCTAAATTTTTTCCTGGATGACATGCAAACAAAAGTTCCCAAAAGTGAAGTTATGGATGCTTCCTGTCCTTATCTAAGAAGCAGAGGAAAAAAAAAAAAAAGAATAACCAAAAATAGTAGAAATGATTGGTAGTATAAAAAATCATTTCTAAAGTTTTAATTTCCAACAGAAGAAGATCAGTGAGAAAAAATGCGTAGGTAAAACATAATTTCCTTAGTAGTTCACTACCTAACTTGTAACAAAGGCCCTCAATCTTCATGTCACCAATGTAGACCTTCAGTTTTTCATTCATCCAAATGACTGAAAAATCTGTAGAATTACAGAAATACATTTAAAAAACACCTAACTTAATGATTTTATGCGACTAAAGCACACAATTTATGGATTATTTTGTATTTTGCAATATTCTACATTTAAGAAAAACAAAAATTTGAATTTTATGGCATTTGGAGATGCCATTAAAAAGAAAAGCTTGGGGCCACCCAGGTATGTAGGTTCCAAAGAGAGTTTGCCTATTGAGTTCAGCCCTTCTGATCTCTGAGAGTACAGGATGAAAATAAAAATAAGGGGAAGAGTGAAGGACAGCCCTGCTTCAAGATACTGCTCGCTTTCCCCCTTTTTACATGTGAAAATACTTCAAGATTCACTAATATGACTTCAAGGTAATGAGGGTCAATATGGCAATTTGTAATACTTCAACTTCCTTCTTTATTCCAGTTTCATACCTCCCCCTCTTTTTGACTGGTTCAATAAAGAAAACACAACAGGGCTTAAAATAAAAAAATACTAAATATCCTCTTAGCATTATGATAGTTATTAAGAGAAATGGTTACTAATAGCAGCTATCAATTATTGGGTACCTACTAGGTGCCAAGCATTGTTGGAGGTTTGCATTATCTCTATTAATATTCACAACTGTGTAAGGCAGGAGTTGTATTACTGTTTACAGATGAGGAAAATGAGGGAGGGCTCTGGAGCCAGTCCCTATGAATTTTTTCTGAGTTCATATAGTGGCTCTTCACTTACAAACTATGTAATGTAAGCCAGTCGCCTAACTTACTTGGACCATCAGTTTCCTAACCTGTAAAACAGAGATAAAGCCAGGTTCCTTCTGAGCACTGCATGAAAAGATACATGGAAAGCACAAAAAAAGACAAAACAAATACTATAAACAGGTATCTTATATCACATTGAGCAATTCAGATAAATTCTTATCTGAGAACTGCATTACCAAGTTGAAGATGTGAGCACCAAGAGAATGACAGGCAATTTCTAGCCATCTCTCTTTCCCTGCAGCCAGTGCCTTTTACCAGATCCTCTTCACCCATGAAAAGTCCTAACTCCTTCTAGAACACGCAGTTTCTGATATCCAGAGTTGGTTTGGGTTTCCCAATAGTTTGAATGAGTAACCAACAAAAGCCAAAAGTGCTAGCTGAGAAAAGTACAGTGTTCTGAAACTCAAATTTAGGCAACATTTAACAAGTGTTCTTATATCAAAGACACTCCCTATAACCAAGATTACAACAGAAATTCAAAAACTTGGTTTGATAATAAGGATGACCTGATGACTTCTTACCTAAACACCCCTCTTCTGCACCCAAAAAAATATGTAAAACCATAAGCAGTACAATTTACATTCATTTATTATTATTTCCATATAACAGTGTTCCTTGTATGCTATCAATCAGTTCTACCAGTATACTTCTGATGCTCTTTCAGTTCTGAAGATCTTCAGTATCTGTCTGCACAGATAAATGATAGGTTTTATAAGGTTTGAGTAATGAAGATTCAACTCATCAAACAGGTTCTGCTTACCTACCACGTATCAGGTGCTCTGTTAGGCACCGGGTTGAACACAACACAGTAATTTCTCTGAGGACATGAGAAGTAGGAGAAGTTTTTTTAATTCATCAAAATGCTCTTATGGAAAAAGCTGTCACCACCAATTAGACTGTATGTGGCTTAAGAACTAGGCCGTCAGAAGTGAAATGCTGCCAAGTTTTGAGCATTTCATCCCTTCCAGGGATGTATTTAAAAGGTGGCCTTACTTCACCATCCAAATTTAGGGACGTTCCCAGTAGGTGCCAAGGGTAACAAGGTCTCTCTTTACAAAAACGATTCTCTGCACAGCAGATTCACTTGTAAAATGCTTTGTTCAAAGGCCAAAGGCATCACTAAATGCAAAACGAAACAACAGAACAATCTTTAAATCCAGTTTAACGTAAAATGGCTGAAACTGTCTACAACTTTTCTAAGATGCAAGACCCCACATGACCAATCTTTTTGTTTGAAAAGAACCACTAGTCCCAATACAACATTTTAATAAACCTGAAAACTAGCAACTACAGTATATTTATGTGTGCAAATTACAGGGTTGATAACAGAGATTCTCCATCATCAACCCCAAAGGACTGCAATCATTTGAGTAACAAGAAACTCGGAACTACTGAATTAGGAATGTGTTGCCATGGGTTTCTTTCCTCCTAAAATTGGCTGTGCCTTTGTTTACAGCCTTTCTCCCTTCTCTGACCACCTTTCTTTCCTTTTTTCTTCTCCAGACAGAGCCAGGGCTCTCTTCTGCATAAGGGGTATGTCCAGGCCAGGCCTCTCCTTAACTGTGCTCCCTCTAATGAAATACCTTCTGGCCTGTTATGGATACATGAGTATTCCAGTAGGGGGAGAACAGTGGAAAAAATTGAATTCATCAGCTCAGTGGCTGGAACTGCTGAAAATCAAGTGCAAAATTAGGAATAATAAAGACAGTTGAAAAAGTGGAGACTTAAAGATGAAGGTAATTATCTTTTTAAAGACGTAACCTTGGCTTCTCCAGTGGTCTAGTGATTAGAAATCTGCCTCTCAACGCAGGTGACACTGGTTGCATCCCTGGTCTGTGAAGATCCCACATGCTGCAGAATACCTAAGCCTACGCCCCACAATTACAGAACCCATGCTCTCGAGCCACAACTGCTGAAGCCCATGTGCCCTACAGCCCAGGCTCCACAACAAGGGAGTAGCCCCAGCTCGTCACAACTAGAGAAAGCCTGCCCGCAGCAACAAAACTCAGCACAGCCAAAAATAACCAACTCAAAATTATATATAAAAGACTTAACCTGTATGTGTAGTCATTCTATAGACTATGTCATTTGCCCAAAAGTGCAAAGCTTTAAATTTTTGGTCTGTTTTCTTAATCATACGAGTGTAGCTCGTACAAGTTCTCCCAAAGAATCATCCATCAATAATAGTAAACTGCTTTGAAAGAGAGAAAATTTAACAATACACATAGAGAAGGTATTAACACATAACTTTAAACTGAATAACACCCAAATGTTTCTAGGAATTTGATACTAGCCTGTAATTTTAAATGATTCACAAATTTCATTTAAAATCTTTATTTAGAGCCTTAAGGTTAAAGAGTTCTTTTAAAAATAGAGGAAAAGGATTAAGTTATAGAAATGGAATGGAAAAACTGGACTAATGTTTAGCTATAAAAAGAGGCTGACTGTATAGTCATAGTCCTAGCACACTGCCTCAGATGCAATAAAATGCAAAGAGTAAACCCACTGTTAAAAATAATTCCCCATGTCACCTTTGTACCAATCAGCTGTCACTGAAGACGGTCAACTATCACCATCTTTTGGGCCCAGCAGTTAAGAGGATGTGTTCTACAGCCAATACGCCCAAGCTGAATCCCAGCTCTACCACTTATTTACTGTATAACCCTGGGGAAAGTTGAACTTCTCTTGGCCTGTTTCCTCATTTATAAAATGATGTAAAACAAGAGCATCTACTTTATGAGGAGTATTAAGAAAGTTATCAGTACAAAAGTACCCTACCCTACAGGCTTCCCAGATGGCACAGAGGTAAAGAATCTGCCTGCCAATGCTAAAGACGTGAGTTGGATCCTGAAGAAGGAAATGGCAACCCACTCCAGTATTCTTGCCTAGAAAATTCCAAGGACAGAGGAACCTGGCGGCTGCAATCCATAGGGTCGCAAAGAGTCAGACACGACTGAGCACACATACACCACACCCTACTCTACAGCTATTATTGCTAGCACCTCGTCTGTCACATAGAAAGCCCCAATTCCACTCTAGCCATGCTATGCTGCCATCATTCTTGCAGGGTAAAGCATGGCGTCAGTTATGTCAGTCTTTGCTTCAACACTTTCAGGGGCTCAGCACCAATTCCTCAACTCATAACCACTCCTTTCATAGCACTTCAGGTCCTTCACAGTTGGCCCCAGGCCCAGCTCTGCCACATCTACAGTGTTCCCTCTTGCAGGTACCCTACAGTCTGGCCAAAATGACCAAATCATAGTATTGAGTATGCTCCCCCTCCACATCCCAGCTCTCAAGTCTTTGTTCACATGGATCACACCATCTATAAAACTACTCTCCTTTGGCTAAAATCCTACAGTCACATCCCCCCTTCACGTTCTGTTTCCTTAACAAAATCTTTCCTGATCTCTCACACTAAGCTCACAGGATCTCATACACCTCTAAATCTAAACTGGACCTCCTGGACCGAGGTTAAGGGTAGTATATGTCCTGAAATCATGGTGGCAATGAAATATATGTTTAGTCTCCCATGGATTAACAGTTTGCATTCCCAACGTAAGAGTGTCATTTGGAACATGGAAACCACCTCCTCACAAACTGTAAGATGTATGGTGGCCAGGTCCCCAAGCTGGTCAGCAAAATGCCTTAGGGCTGAACTCTAGGACTAACTGAAAGTGTAATAGCACAAGCAGGAAGGAATAACACAGCTCTTTTCTCCCTTTCTCTGCAGCAAAGTTCCAGCCCTAAGCAAAGACATAGATCCAGCAAACACAACTCCCCTAACTGCCACACCCTTCGTGTACATGGATTCAGGAACCCATCTGGGTTCCCCAAAGACAGACTGTTCCACAAAGGTCCTTTGTGGAACCTTTCCACCTCTAACATAAAACCTTCTTTTCCTTGGTAGAGAGAGAGAGCATGCAGATTTAACTACATTTCACTAACATGTGAATGAATGGCTGCAAATGAATACAGGTCCCTATCTTCAATCCCCAACCCACACAAATATTTTCTTATACAAAGGGAGAGACCTGAACCCAAATGACTCTCTAGATTTCATGGTCCCTAAACCCTTTTTCCCAGAAAGACACAATTACTTCATTCTCATGGCAACTTTGATTTTAAATGGCACCATCTATGACTTAAGGCAAAGTTTCAACCTTTTATTTTAACCAGTTTTATGCTTCTGACCAGCATAATATCTGCAGGACACATAGACCTTGATCCTGCTCTCCACTTTCTATTGCATCCTCCTCTCCACCCAACTGCTCAAAGTGAAGGAACCTCAGGAGCAGAAAAGGTAAACCAGAACAAAACCACCACTGGTGAGACTCGACTTTGCCGCTTTCCAGAGCTTCTTGTCTTCACTCCAGAGAACAGGTATTTTCACAGAACATTTTTCCCCATCGGTTTCTGGGGAAAGGGGCAGCGCAGCTGCAGTCACAAGTGGATGGTTAGAAGGCTGCAATCCAACTTACTAAGTATTTCTTACAAAACAAGGCCAAATAGATAAACTGGACTTCATTGAAATCATGAAACTTTTGTGCTTCAAAGGACACCTTGAAGGAACTGAAACGAACCCAGAGAATGGAGAAAATTTTTGTAAATCCTTTACCTGATAAGGGACTTGTATGTAGAATGTATAAAGAACTCTTACATCTAAAACTAAAAAGGACAAATAATCCAATTTTCACAATTCAAAAAGTTCTCAATAGACATTTCTCCACACAAGATAATACAAATGACCAATAAGCACGTGAAAAGATGCTCAACATCTTTTGTCGTAAGATAAATACAAACGAAAGTTACAATGAGATATCACACCACACCCTCTAGGATAGCCACTAAGGAAATAAAAACAAACAAAACAGCAAATGACAAGTGTTGGTGAGGATGTGGAGGAATCAGCGTAGATTGTGGATGGGAAAGTAAAACGGTGCAGCCCCTGTGGAAAACAGTTTGACAGTCCTTTAAAAGGTTAAACGAAGGATTACAATATGATCCAGCAATTCCACTTCTAGATGTTCACTCAAAGAACTGAAAGCAGGGACTCAAAGAGATACCTGTACACCAAGGTTCATAAGGGCATTTTTCACAAAGCCAAAAGGTGGAAGCAACCAGGTGTCCACCAACTGCGGAATGCCTAAATACATGCGGTATAGCCACACAATAGAGTAGTATTCACCCATTAAAAGGAATGAGATACTGATAAATGCTGCAATACAGATAAACCTCAAAAACACGCAAAGTAAAAGAAGCCAGACACAAAAAGTCACATATTGCATGATTTCATTCATGTGAAATATCCAAAACAGGTAAATCCACAGAAACAAAGCAGATGAGCGGCTTCCAGGATCTGGTTAGAGAGAAGAGAGAAGGATGGAAAGTGACTGCTTTATGGAAACAATGTCTCCTTTGGGACTGATGAAATAATTTTAGACCTATATAGAGGTGCTGTCTGTGCAACACTGTCAATGTATTAAAAATGATTCAAATGGTAAATCTGCAGCATTTAAATTACATCTCAATAAAGCTATTTTTTAAAGCCAACCTTAAAATTTGGAAAATTTCACACAAAATTTCAGGTTGACTTCTCTTGAAAAATCTCTATGATCTCATACCATTGACCACAAGGTCCTCATAACAAGATGGAGTTGAACAAGTTGGAGCTGAGGCTGGTCTTGGAGCCCGTTTCTGCCACTGACAATCCATTGACCTGTTACCAAAATGAAATAGGACACATTTTGTCTGTGCCTCAGTTAACTTCTCTGCAAAAGGAGGATCAAACCATATCTACATCATCAGGTTGTTACAAGGAGTTAGCAAATTAATATGGTTAGAAGAATGCCTGGCAAATAGTAAGAGCTCATCGTGTTGGTCACTTTTACATTTTATGACACTGCATTTTCTTTGTAATAAGAGGTAAATGGCATTTGCTTTTCATTTTTTTTGTTGTTGTCTTTACAAATGGAGGTCTAGCATGTAATACAGCAATCCAAAAGAAAGTAGAAGAAAGACAGCCAAGATATAAATATTGTTAAGGGATATACAAAATACTATGCATAATATGTGCCACTTTTGTGAAAATAAATATAACAACAACAAATCTATGTATAGAAAACAGTAGATAACTCTAGACTTACAGGTAGTAGAGAGGGAAGGAATGTAATTAAAGGGGCTTTTTATTGGGGTTTATATAATGTTTACATTTTTCCCAGCTTTACTGAAATATAATTGACACAAAGGATTATGTATGTTTAAGGTGTACAATGTGAAGATTTGAGATACTTGAGAAAGATCCACAGATATGGATACATAGAGCTTCACTGAGGGTGCCAGTGGTAAAGAATTCACCTGCCTGCCAAAGTAGGAGACACAGAAACGCAGGTTCTATCCCTGGGTTGGGAAGATCCCTTGGAGGAGGAGGTAGCCCCCGACTCCAGTGTCCTTGCCTGGGAAATGACGTGGGCAGAGGAGCCTGGCGGGCTACAGTCTAGGGGGCCACAAAGAGTTGGACACAACAGTGACTAAGCATGCACACATATATCTCCAAACAATTACCACAATCAAGGTTAGCTGACATATCAGTCGCCTCACATAGTTACCTAATATTTTTTAATAGCAAACATTCATAATCAGGAACTATAATAAGAATGCTTTTTTTAAAGATTAGGAAATTCTAAATTAATTTTGTTTAAGACTTCCATGAGAGTATCATAAAATTCCATGAGGTGAGCAGAAATATCCTAGACTGATAAAGCCAGGCACTGCTTGCTTTACTTTGCAACCCAGAGGCTGCAATTCCCAAAGCACCAACCTTGCTTCAGTTTCTTTCTTAAGAACTTGTGGAGCGGACCCTGCTGGGTTTTACAGCTGCCAACAGAAGAGAATCTAAACTGCTGGCCTGGCAGTCAACAACTTTCACTATCTGACTCAACATCCTTTTTTTTTTTCTTCTAGCTTTATCATCTGTCACACCCCCTTACAAAGACTCCACTCTAGCTAGACAAGATGTAAAACACATATCCTTCAAATACTTTTCCACATGCCATCCTTTTTTTAAAAAAATTGAGGTAATATTCACATAACATAAAATTCACCATTTTAACCATTTTAAATGTACAACTTAGTGACACTGAGTGCACTCACAATGTGATGCAATCATACTCACAGCCTTGTCTAGAACATGTCATCACCCTGAAAGGAAACCCTGTACCCATTAAGTGGTCACTCCCCCTCTCCCATCCCTCCCCCAGCCCCTAGAAACCGCATGTTTTCTTTCTCAATAGATATGCCTATTTTGGATATTTCACAATGTTGAAACAATGCGGTATGTGACCTCTTGTGTCTGACTTCTTTCAGTTAGCATACGGTTCAAGGTTCACCCAGGTTGGAGCACATATCTGTAACTTCTACTTTACGGCTGAATAAAATTTCACTGTGTGTGGATATATCATCATTTACTGATCCATTCATCAGTTGACGGACGTTCGGGTTCTTTCCACCTTTTTACTTCTGTGACTAGTTGCACGCCATTATTTTTTCCCTTTGTTCAGCTTCATGCGATAATCAAAATCAAGCTTTCATGTGAGGTTCAAATCCACTCTAACCTTTCCCAAGCTAGCCTTGTCCCGAAGTCCTCACCTTTCTCTTACTTCCTTTATCACTTCTATACCCAAAGCAGCAAGTGTCAGCACATGGCAGAATCCCACAGACTTATTTAGGCTGACTCAAATTCTTTTCTTACATTGCTGACTTTGAAAACAATCAAAAAAATTCATTAAGGTTAGGTTTTCCATTTTCTTAACATTTTGATGGGTCTGGGTTATTTCAGTAACCACAGTTTTAACTGCTCTCACTGTTTTTACCCTTGCTCTGTATACCCTAACTGAATACATAGAGTGGCCAGAGTGGTTTTATTAAAATAGAAGGCAGATCACTGTATTTACTTATTATATTTGCTACCTGTTATCTGTTCCAGTGGCACAATGGCAGGGGCTTGTGTTCCTTTTATTTACTAATTAATACTCAGTGCCCAGAAGAGCACTGCATGTAAGCAGGCACTCCATTAATACTTGCTGAATGGATTTTGGGGCCTACAGTCAGCTGGTACTGAAAAGGTAAGCCCTTTGCGACTGGTCATGAATCTAATAGTTTCTCATAGTTTTACCTGGTACATTTCATTCCTCCACACATCTGACCCCTGCAGACCCGAGTCCGATACTTCTTTAACCCCTTGTCATTGGCTTCCTGGTGCCCTATTGTATGTACCACTCTGATGGCAGAAAGCAAGAAGGAGCTAAAGAGCCTTTTAATGAGGGTCAAAGAGGAGAGTGAAAAAGCTTGAAACTCAACATTACAAATAAGGTCATGGCATCTAGTCCCATCACCTCATGGCAAACAGAAGGGGAAAAAGTGGAAGTAGTGAGATTTTATTTTCTTGGGCTCCAAAACCACTGCAGACAGTGACTGCGGCCAAAAACTAAAACACACTTGCTCCTTGGAAGAAAAGCTATGACAAACCTAGACTGAATTAAAAAGCAGAGACATTACTTTGCCAACACAGTTCAGTATAGAGAGTTGGGCCATAAAGAAGGTTGAGCACCAAAGAATTAATGCTTTTCAATTGTGGTGCTAGAGAAGACTCTTGAGAGTCCCTTGGACTGCAAGAAGATCAAACAAGTCAACCCTAAAGGAAATCAACCCTGAATATTCATTGGAAGAGCTGATGCTGAAGCTAAAGCTCCAATACTTTGGCCACCAAATGCAAAGAGTTGATTCATTAGAAAAGACCCTGATGCTGAGAAAGACTGAAGGCAAAAGGAGAAGAGCACGGCAGAGAATGAGATGGTTGGATGGCATCACCAACTCAATGGACACGAATTTGAGAAAACTCCGGGAGATAGTGGAGGACAGAGGAGCCTGGCGTGCTGCAGTCCATGGGGTTGCAAAGAGTCAGACATGACTTAGCAACTGAACAGTAACAATCCTATTGTATTTTATTCTTCATCAGAATAGTAGTCTGTGAAAATCACCTCCTATTGCTCTCTTTTCCTCCTCAGGGACAATCCTGCACACAGTAGAAGCTCAATAAACAATTATGGACTAACGAGCTCCTTTAGCATTTCTGTCAGATATGTTTTCTCTCTACTTTCTCCTCTCACCTCCTCATATCCCACCCCTGCCAGCTGCTGATCACCATCTAGGAAAGTCCTGCTTCTCTCTTCTCTGGCACTTTCCAGACATTCCACAGAGAATAACATCCTTGGTGATGACTGTGATGATCACTGAAAGATACCTCTGCACTACTGGCCTTTCAGCTTTGGGCCGGAAAAATTTTAAGGGCCTGTTTTGAAGGTTGAGACTGCATAGCTATCCAGTCTTATGTTCTTCTAAACACCTTAACAGAACTACCACATCCTTCTAGAAGCTCCCGTTTCTGCTTCGCCATGGTCAAGATACATGTTCATGTTGTCCACAATGGTTCTATCTTTGCTACAGATGCCTATAACCTGATGGAAGCACTGCAATTTGTCATCTAAATATGTAAGCTGATCAGTTTCAGATGCTGAAACTCCTTTGGTCTTTCCTGTTTGGATTCTTTTCAGGTTTATTCTTCAATGACTCATCTTAAACTGCATCTTAACTTGGAAGCCCCCTCATTTCTTTTAAGAGTAGATGGGAGCATAGATCTTTTATTATTTTTTTTTTAATAATAAAAATTCCTCCGGCAATTTTTCTCCTTTTTCACATTATTTGAAACTTACCACCTTCCTCCCCAGATAGTTGGAGGAAAATCACAATCGTGTAGTGAGAAACTCAATCAACGGTGGCTGCTATCTCTGTGAAGATCTGGGACTGCTCACGAGCAGAGAGCTTTCTGGCAGGCTGGGCAAAGGCCCTGGGCCCAGGAAGTGCGCCTGAAGTCCTCCTGCCTATTTTACAATTTCCTTAAACTCTCCCCTGCCCTGGGCAGCTGGGTCTACATTGCTTGTAGAGAGAAGAAAACAGGAGTTTGGCAAAGTGAAACAGGACAAAATACAAGAGCACATCTTTAGACAGCTTCACAGGAAAAGGTGGCTATAGATGGGGGTGGGGGGGGGGTGGATTTCCTATCTCCAAAGTATTCCAAAAATTTCACTGAATTTGGGGGAGGGAGGGTTATTTTGAAGATTTTAATCTGACAAACATCTAAAAATACTGTACTCTAAAATTCACTATCATTTCACATTAATATGATCATATTTGGGGTTATGCTTAAAATTGAAGATCTTACTCAGATACCTTAAATTTTAAAAATTACCATCCTTTGGTAGAACTAAAACTCTTATAATCAGACGCACTGCAGTATTCAGCCCTGCTATGGTGAGTTTCAGTGAACTCCGGGAGTTGGTGATGGACAGGGAGGCCTGGCGTGCTGCAATTCATGGGGTCACAGAGTCTGACACGGCTGAGCGACTGATCTGATCTGATGGTGAAAGAGCAAGTTACCTTTTCTTTGGAGGGCTGGCCAAAAATCTTGATCAATTTACTAGTGGATCTTCATCTGCTGTGATTGTAGCAGCTCTTTCTTCTTAATTTTGTTCAGACCTACAAAAAAAAAAAAAAAAAGAAAACAGGCAAAGCGATGAAACAAAGGATAAAATGAATCAGAAATCTAGTCTCATTAGCTGCCAGTGTCCCCAAATTATGATATGTGCTTTAAAATGTCAAAGTGTTAAAATGCGAGGCACTGTACCAGTTTTACAACAAACTCAATTCAATTTTTTTTACAAAGAATTTAATTGGCTATATTTACACAATAAACTAAGAACAAATGACTACTCAATATGTACATAGAGTCAGCCTCCTGGGGCTTAAAATCATTGTGTGTAATTTGCCACTAATGAGTTTTCACTTAATTTTTAAAATGGCTATTCAGGAAGCCTGCTCCTATGAAACCTGTCAGAATCACAGATTTAAACACACACACACACAACACACTGAGTGAGAATATTATTTGGAGAGCTCTCTCTGTCCTTTATCATTCAGCAGTTTATAAAAGCAATTTATAATAGTACAGACAGGAAACAAAAGCTCAGTTAAACCATCTTTCTAAAAAGCACACACACACACAAACCCACTCCCTTATCTATGTATTTTTGTACTTGCATACATGCACATTTAAAGTAGAATGTGGGTACTATTCAAATTAATTTGGGAGCGCGGGGGGGGGGGGGGGGGTGGACATTGAGGTACAGAATCAAGGGACCGGAGATTAACAAGCCAGAGTTAGAAATTAAGCTGGTGTCAAGACTGACAGGCAGCAGGAGAGAAGGAACAGCAAATATGGGCAACGACACAACTACGGCACAGATGCTGCTCAAGTATAAAGCACAAGGCAGGCTGCTTTCATATGAAAAATTCACTAGCAAATACACTTCTCTTCCTATAATCCTCACTGGCTATTCATCAAGGTCGGGAGGCAGGAATACTGCTTTCCTCAACTCATATTTATTATCATACATTCGAAGATGGCAAGCCAAATATTTCTAAGGTTTGAGGTGCTAATAAAGCTTCTGCAAAACTCAGTGGCTGAAATTCTATGCCATGTTTGAACATTTATTCGTAATTACCTTTATTGGCTTTTAAGTTGCTCCTGGATCATATCCCTCCCCTCTCCCTTTTTAAACTGTTTGTTTTATTCACTCACAGAATATTATTCAGCAATGTAATCATTCCTACAATCTTTATAAGCCAGCTGTTTCTCAGATTTCTAATTGCATCCCAGTCTCATACCTTTTAAAAATTTTTCTCTGATTTCTATTTTAGTGTTTCTTTTCTGCCTTATTTCCAATAAAAGCCACTATCCTGTTTAACATGTGTGTCCTGAGCCAAAATTCATTTCTTTGCATCCTAAACAGCTATGCCAAATTTTACAGCTATGCCAAATCACTCCAAGGGAACCTACAAATTCCCAGGACAGAAGCAGCCACTAGCCACCTCCCCAATGGTTATTCCTTCAAGGTGGGCTGGAGACGCAGACAGAGTAACAGTGGCATCGTATGTGCTTGACCTTACTTCTCCAGGTCAAGCTAGCTTTCAATTTTCCATCAGGATACTTCATCTATATCTCCAAGTATTCAAGGAAGTCATCAGATCTTGAGTGCTGTAAAATCTCCCCCAAGATAGTGTTTGCCTTTAAAAGAATTCACCATTTACTAGCCTGAATACTGTAAAAATGCTTTAAGAGAAACCCTATTCTTGGAGAAAAAATGGTAGTGGCAGCTACTAAAAATAAGCATTTAAAAATAGTAACTTTTCTCAGAATAGGGGTCAGAAATCTTTCTTCAATAGGAAAAAAGAAAAAAAAAAAACTATCACATTTGTATATGTTCTTTCACTTTATCTTCACAATAACACTGTGTTCAAAAGAGCTGTTATTATGATCTCCATTTTACTACTGAGGAAACAAATGGAGAGGTCATAATTTGCTCAAGATTACCCAGTAAATAAATGGTTTGAAACTGGAACCAGAACGGAGGCCTTTGGTGCTATTTAGTTCCCTTTTCAGTACACCAAACTGTCTAAACAGCCGCTTTATTTTGTTTTGCAAAGAGAAAGAGAGATAATTTAAAAGGAAGACTGGAGAATATTTTCGAACAATAGAAACATAAAACTTGATAGCTTTTACTCATTCACCACCTATTACATAACAAGCATTCAATAAATATAATTTTTAAAGATTTTCTAAAAGTGACAGCCCATTACAGGTGGGAGAGGACATGAAACAAGAAGACAAGACATAATTTGAATGTTCTCCAAAGTCCTGAGAGGCATATATTTACTTTCTTTTTCTTTTGGTTGGAGGGTGGGGATGGAGATTGTAGACGATGCCTTTTGTCTAGAGTGGCTGTTGAGCCCATGGTGATTCTGTAAGCACCATATTTCCCAATGCCAAGTCATGTTCGTACTATGGGACTCCAAACTCCTCTTGTTTTGGCCAAAGTTGGACACATGATCCAAACTAAGACATTCAATTCGTTCTCCTGAGAACTAGAAACTGGGATGAACAGGGTCTATTCTGGTTTATGCTGCAAGCTCCCCCATGTGCTCTCAGTGTTTAGGAAAAGACCAGTGAGTAGACTGATGTGTGAAGATGCTGCTCAGAGTAAACCAGCCCCAGGAGGCCCTGGAACCCCCGAGGACAAAAAAGGAACTGGTTTCCGCCCAAGGGGTTCCAGGGTTTTCTTGTCCCATATATAGTCTCCCAGAGGATCCAAGCACATCCTCTGTAGCGTTCTAAGAATCCCCTGGACCTGCAGGGTAAATGGCCCCCTAACCTGAGCTTAAATTTTTGGAATTGATTTCTGATAACTGCAACAAAAATAATCTTGCAGAAAAGACAGTAATATGTTTGTACTACGAAATAAATAAATAGGCAGATATCCAGCAGAATTTTATATAAAAGAGGATCCTGTGGAATGCCCAAGGGTTCAGAAAAGTCTTCTCATTAACTTTAAACAGCAAAAAGCCCACACTGTTACATGGGCAGCATCTTATCAGTTTTAAAGAAAAGAACTCATTTTCTAGGAATAACATTTCTATGTCCTTTTAAGACTCTGAGAGCCTTGTTGCAATTTAAGGCATAATCTGGATCACTTCTTGTTATATAATTGAGTCTATCAAAATTAAGCAAAACTGCACTAACCTTGATAGAGGAAAGGAAATACACGCTACACTGAGTTGGACCTGTTTTTAAGCATGACAGTATACACTTTCTTTTTATTTCTTAAATTTTCTTCACTTCCAGGCAAACTCTGGAGCTTTAGTGTAAGAATGTGCCCCAGGTGCTTGCAGAGAGGCTGTGAAAGAGAAGAGAAAGGGCTGCAAAAGCAGGCCCACAAGGAGGACCACAAAGGTTCTGATTTGATTCTCTCTTCTAAGCTGGAGGTGAGGGAAGGCCGACTCCTCACTCTCCATGTCTCAGCAGAGGGCTACCCCAGCAGGTTTATTTATTCAGTGAAAACGTGTGGAGCATGTGCCCTGTGCCCAGTGATGTGCCCCGAAAGCACAGGATCCAGGAGTGTATGAATCTGAGCTGCCTGCTAGGTTACACGTTCTTCTCTCCATTCTTCAACTCTCACTCCAAAGACCATGGGCCTAAAATAGTTCACTGTTTTGTCTGTCTGTTTAGTGATCTTACAGGAAAAGGGTGGGGAGGGATTTGTTGATAATATTTAAAAAGTGGGGAAATCCACTTAAAATTCCATATTTCTACTTTCTCTTCCAAAAACGTGGCTACTAAGGCTAGCTCTCCGGGTGGGGAGGGATTTGTTGGTAATATTTAAAAAGTGGGGAAATCCACTTAAAATTCCATATTTCTACTTTCTCTTCCAAAAACGTGGCTACTAAGGCTAGCTCTCCTGCATGGGGCGATGCCATGTCATGGGCTGCCTCTTGTCACTGAGCATCTACCTCCCAAAGTACGCAGCTTGGCTACATCACTGATTATCCTTCCAGGCTTGTCCCCTGTCAGAAGCCAAGCTTGTGACTCTGAGCATTTGTTGCTTTCCTGTCTCCCAATTGAAAAACCATAAACCAAAAATTTTAAAGCTGTTTGTCAACTGTGGGCATATTCTCCAAAAACATGATTTAAATGGGGTCCTTAGTTTACTTACTCGGAGAAGGCAATGGCACCCCACTCCAGTACTCTTGCCTAGAAAATCCCATGGACGGAGGAGCCTGGGAGGCTGCAGTCCATGGGGTCGCGAAGAGTCGGACACGACTGAGCGACTTCACTTTTACCTTTCACTTTCATGCATTGGAGAAGGAAATGGCAACCCACTCCAGTATTCTTGTCTGGAGAATCCCAGGGACGGGGGAGCCTGGTGGGCTGCCGTCTACGGGGTCACACAGAGTCGGACACGACTGAAGCGACTTAGCAGCAGCAGCAGCTGTCCTCCGACCCAAGCTCCACCTCGCTTTCACCCTGACCAGTTTTCTCCCTGGCAAAACAAATTTAAGAATGAAACTCTACACAGTTGACTGTCTCATCCGCAGGTTCCTCATCCATGGATTCCACCATCACTGATCTGATCTGACACTGTGTTTACAATCTGCAGCTGAAATTGTGGATGCAGAGCCAGTGGATACCATGGGACTGGATGGTCCACAATGCAATCCTGGACCCAATCCCCCATGGACACCGTCAAGTTTCTGTAACTCCTGAGCCACAGGGACTCACTAAGGCTCACTCCAGTGAACACCAAAACAGCCTGAAAACAGAACTGGTAAAGGAGGAGCTGAAGCCACTTGCTAGAAGAACTGCAGCACCTCTGCCTAGGTTTCAAGGACACATCTTAGTGCCCTGCAGTCAGTTGTGGGCTTTCCTGACCTTCCATGAAACTCTTTATGTGGAGTCTTAACATTTTTAAAAGACCCTCTGTTTTCTGACAGCTTCTATCTATACACCCACATTCAGCCTCTTTCTTCCCCAAAGGGTTCAACATAGTCATTCCTCATTCCCTTTGCCCTTTCAGGTCTCATGGCTCTTCCATCTCAAGTCCCAACTCTCCCAGACCTCTCTGAGATATACTGGATTCTCTATCCTTTTAGCTCAGGCGTCAGCAGGCCATTTTTCCATCAATGGTGACTACAGTACACTATTTTACCAGAACCCTAAGAGAGAACCAAAAGTGTAATAGAATTCCCAGTGCCCTAATTTGTCTGTGAAAAATCCTTGGTCAAGTCAGTGGATTTACAGGTTGATTTACAGAAGCACACAAAAACAGTAACAATAGTAGCAGCTGTCATGTACTAAGCACTTACCATGTGCCCAGTACTATTAACACATCATTAACTTCCCTGGTAGCTCAGATGGTAAAGAATCTGCCTGTAATGCGGGAGGACCTGGGTTCAATCCCTGGGTTGGGAAGATTCCCCTGTGGAAGGAAATGGCTACTCACCCCAGTATTCTTGCCTGGAGAATTTCATGGACAGAGGACTCTGGCAGGCAAGAACTGGACACGACTGAGCAAGTAACACTTATGTGTGTCATCTAACTTGATCCTCCCAGGTCTATGATGTTGGAACTTTTACTCTACTCCTTTAACAGAGAGAAAACTGAGGCTTGTGAGGAGAGGCCAACAAGGGGCAGACTTGAGGCAGGTGCATCCATGAGGTGAGCCTGTGTCATCCCTTCCCACCTCTATTCTTCCAGACCTGCTCTTCCCGCCACCTAGAATTCCTTTCTTCTTACCTTTCAAGAAACTCACCTCCCTAAGGGGGTTTCTTAGAGGCAAGGTCTGCAACATTTCAATCTTGTTTCCCCAGGGCTGTTAATAAATACCTGCTGAATAGAACTGGGTTAAATGGAACCACAAGCTCTGACAATTATCCCTCCACTGAAAGTAACACGGACCTGGGAGGGATGTTCTTCTCTTGCTAAGAACTTGCCATCAGGCCTGAGCAAAAAGTAGCTCTTCTGACATTAACCTCACTCTTCCCAGACAAATTCACAATAGAGCTGAGGAAGATCTGGGAAGGAGGGAGGAGGAATAAATTACAGCCCAATACTCCTGTTATCCTCTTCTGAGAGGAATAAAAAGTCTGTGAAGTCAAATGGAAAGATGCAAGCCTGGGGAGACAGAGAGGGTTTCTCCTCTAATATTCTGCCAGGGGAACATTAATCTCCTATTACCAAACTGGGGTTCCAGAATTCTAAACTTCATGTAAATAAACTCAGTCAAGTCATTCTTTGCTACTCGAGGTGGTCCTTTAGGAAAGATAAATGAACAGCTAGCAACTATTTAGTTCTGGGGTCATACGTATTAACATTATCAATAATAACTTTCATTGAGTGTTTACTCTGGGCTAGACTCAGTGCTAAGTATCTGCCAGGCCCAGTCTTATTTGATTTTCACTGCAGTCCTATGGACAATATTAATATGGAAGGAAATAGGAGTCTAAAATGGTTAGATGGCTTGTCCAAGGTCACTACAAAATGGCCTACAATAAAGGCAGTGGCTAATGGGACAAAAGCGTAATTTTTATGAACAATGCTTGCAGGCTTTTTAAGTTCTATCCTTCCTCTTGAAATAATGCTACCTAAAGGCAGGCTGAATAGTCTATAACAAATCTCTCTTTAAAAGATCCAGAAAAAAAATCCCTCCTCTTCTATTAAGCTCCTCTAATTATTATCTATGATAGATTGCCAATGCTCACCTATACTCACATTCTCCTCCTCCTGAGCACACACTTAGACTAAATTTCCCAATACGCGTTGTAGTAAGGTATAACCATATGACTGAGTCCTAAAACATGAACAGAAATGTTGGATGCCACTTCTAGGCTTGGCCCATAGAAACCTCCTTTTCTTAATCCTCAATCTCTCATACCCTCTGCTGGTCAAATGGAGAGGGTTCCAAGCACCAAGAAGTGAGCAAAGCCACAAAATCTCACCCCCGAGTGACCGGGAAAGTGACAGCCTCCTTGCCAACACACACAGAGCTGTGACTTGGGTGAGAAATAAACATGGGTCGTGTTAAACTACCGAGGTCTTGGGTAGTGACAGCAGTCAACCTACACTGATACAGTATTATTGTTGTCACTACATCATCAGCATTTTCCTTGCCAATGGCACAGCTACAATTTATTTAAAGTACACTAAGTAATGGGCTTTCTTGGTGGCTCAGATGGTAAAGAATATGCCTGCAATGCAGGAGACCCAGGTTTGATTTCCGGGTGGGGAAGATCCCCTGGAGTGGAATGGCTACTCACTCTAGTACTCCAGCCTGGAGAATTCCATGGACAGAGGAGCCTGGCAGACTATAGTCCACGGGGTCGCAAAGAGTCAGATAAAACAGCAATGACCACTTTCACACATTAAGTAATGAGCAATACATGCCTGTTTTATTTATTTCTCACTATGACATAGGTATCATATGCATGTTACAGGTAACAAAATCAAGGGTCAGAGATGAATAATCATTACCTCTGAACAATTAGAGCACTTACAATCTGAAAGATTTATTAAGTAATTAATTATAGATTGCCTTATTATACACATTGTATTGATAGGTTAAGTAATTTTCACTCCTGTACTTAGTTGGTTTTTCTTGTACTTATAATTTATTTTCTTCACCTGGATAGAAAACTGCTAACAGGAAGGTGAGATCTTACATCTTTAAATTCTGTATCACTTCATACTTTGTATAAATATTTAAGTTAATTAATAGATATATATTCTTTAAATTATCTCTCTATACAATGTGTGTGAAAGTGAAAAAGTCAAAGTGTTAGTTGTGTCTGATTCTTTGTGACCCATGGAATGTAGCTCGCGAGACTCCTCTATCCATGCTCCAGGCAAGAATACTGGAGTGGATATATATTTTATATATATATATATATATGAAGTTTCATATATATATATATGACATGTTTTATATATTTATATATATAGTATTTCAGGCCACTGCCTCTTAAATGTACCTGACCAAGAAAACAGGCCTATATGCTCTGAAGAGTTACCTAGTACGCTGCTTATTTCAGACCCGTCACTTACTGAGTGTCATGAATGCAGCTTCTCCATACTGTAATTCCATATGTGACTGTACATACATAGCACAGTGGCTGGCATATATTCAATGGTCAAGAAATGATTGTTCCCTTCTCTTCCATCCTAACAGCTACTTTAAGTAGGGTCATATGCTGCTTGAAGGAAAAAAGAAAAAAAGAAAAACGTCAGTAAATAGAGGCTGATTTTAATTACAAAGGATATTTTCCTATCTGGGAGGAAGACTGTCTAAAATGCCAGGAGCTATAGTCAAATGGAGACCAAATGCCAGTTACATGAGTATCCCATTTGTAAATATCTGTCCAGGAGCAGGACCTCTACGCAAGCCGAGGAGCAAGGCTCACTCCTTCACCAAGGGTGAGCTCAGAATGGTGCCCTGGGACCCACCTTCTATTTGCTCAATTACAGTTCTGTAAGTCCCCACGTTGGGCTCCTTAGAGCCATGGTATGGTTAGCTGTAGCCAAACACTAAGCTGTCCTCCTACAGCTCCCAGAGGTGTTTTGTTTTTTTTTTTTACATTTTGTTAGAAAACAACACACTGGCATCTGAGGAAGATTTCTTCCTTCTGAGGCTGTTTGTTCCCACCTTCACTCACCCATAGGAGTCCATTTCCAAAAAATCTTATTAACATCATGCAGACACAGACTTTCTTATGATGACGTCTCACATTAACCACATACAGTAAAATCCTGTACAACAATCTTTACATTAGTTAATTAATGTGAAGAGTTCAACTGTTGTTCATTTAAATATCCTGTTTCAAAAAGTCTCTCTCCTTTAAAGAGTTCTTTCAGGATCAAATGGAATACAGATGCGGGTCACTTACTTTATTTGGTACAATTAAAGTATATATTTGGGCTTCTTACTCTCGCTCAGTAATCAACTGTAGTATTTACTTTGTCAATGGAATTGGCTTTTCCCAGGGTAATTTTCCCTTTAACTTCACGGTATCGTCCTTAACAGTAGGCAATAAGGTTAATGCTATAATCAGCTATTAGGTCGGCACATGCGACTTTAGCCGCTGTTCAAATATAGCAACACAGAGCATAGAACATCCAAGCTAGAAAAACACAGGTTTGAAAATTCATGAATCAAACTCTGGATAACAAGTTGTTTTATTTTATTTTTGTCAATTTTTTTTGTCTGACTCTTTGTGACCCCATGAACTATACAGTTCATGGAATTCTCCAGGCCAGAATACTAGAGTGGGTAGCCTTTCCCTTCTCCAGGAGATCTTCCCAATCCAGGGATTGAACTCAGGTCTCTTGCATTGCACGCAGATTCTCAGCTGAGCCACGAGGGAAGCCCACAAGTTGTTTTAAAAATAAATATTTCTTTAAGACGTTTAACTGCTGCTGCTGCTAAGTCGCTTCAGTCACGTCTGACTCTGTGCGACTCCATAGACATCAGCCCACCAGGCTCCTCCGTCCCTAGGATTCTCCAGGCAAGAACACTGGAGTGGGTTGCCCTTTCCTTCTCCAATGCATGAAAGTGAAAAGTGAAAGTGAAGTCGCTCAGACGTTTAACATATATATTCTTTTTAAAATAAAATTATTTTTAAAATACTGACCTACAGAAAGAAAAACACCAATACAGTATACTAACACATATATATGGAATTTAGAAAGATGGTAACGATGACCCTATATGCGAGACAGCAAAAGAGATACAGATATAAAGAACAGACTTTTGGACTCTGGGAGAAGGCGAGGGTGGGATGATTTGAGTGAATAGCATTGAAACATGTATATTACTGTATGTGAAATAGATCACCAGTCCAGGTTTGACGTATGAAAACAGGGCACTCAAAGCTGGTGCACAGGGACAACCCAGAGGGATGGGATGGGGAGGGAGGTGGGAGGGGGGTTCAGGATGGGGGACACATGTACACCCTGGCTGACTCATGTCAATGTATGGCAAAAACTACCACAATATTGTAAAGTAATTAGTCTCCAATTAAAATAAATAAATTAACCAAAAAAAAAAAACCCATAAAAGTTATAAGCATAAAAAAAAAAACTGACCAAAAAAAAAACCAGTCTCAAAAGATCATATATATGTAACATTCCCAAAATGACAAAATTATAGAGTTGAAGAACAGATTAGTGGTTGCTAGGAGTTAGTGATTGTGAGGATAACAGGAATGACTGACTGTAAAGAAGTAGAACAGGGAGATTTCTGCCAGTGATGGGACAGTTTCATACCTTGATCACTACAGTGGTTACATGCTTCTGCACGGGATAAACCAGCATAGAACTATACCCATACTTTATACACCAATGTCAATTTCCTGGTTTTGCTACCATACTATAGTTAGATAAGATGTAATCAATGGGAGATATTGGGTGGAGAGCAACCAGGACCTCTCTGTACTACCTTCACAGTTTCCTGTGAATCTTGAATTATTTCAAAGTTACAAGTTAAAACAAACAAGAAAAATAGCTAGAGCTTCCTTGGTGGTTCAGCAATAAAGAACCCACCTGCCAATGCAGGGGACATGGGTTTGATCCCTGATCCAGGAAGATCCCCCATACTGCTAAGCCCGTGAGCCACAACTATCAAGTCTGTGCTCTACAGCCAGGAGCCGCAACTACTGAAGCCCAAAAGCCCTAGAGTCCGTGGTCCGCAACAAGAGAAGCCCCCACAGTGAGAAGTCTGTGCACTGCAGCAAAGAGTAGCCCCCGCTCATCCCAACTGAAGCAAAGTCCTCACAGCAATGAAGACCCAGCACAGTGAAAAAATAAATAAAAGTTGTTTAAAAAAAAAAGTTAAATGTCGGAGTTAAATCTGTTTCATAGAGCAATTTATTCATCTTAAAAGATTAAATAACGCCCAAGCCTATGCAAATATATTTCATCATTTAATTTTCCATTCTATATACAAATGAACTACCGATTATCTTGACAAAACCTAGGAAAGAGTGACAATAGAGTAGGTTTTAGAATTGATGTTGCTGTCAGGATGCTTATTGTTCAGGTCAATGTCAGTAACATGAACCACGCTGACAGTCAACATCCAGATATCTTACAATATAGGTGGTATACAATATATAAAAAATAAGGACATGTATTTAAAGACTTTTTTTAAAATCTGTAAGATTCTGCCACCAAAAAAAAAAAAAGAGAGAGCGCCATCAAATATAATACTTCAAATATAACTTATTAACCTATTTTGTGATTTCTGTATGCTAATCAAGATCCTATTGAGCATATGATTATATGTAATTTGCAAAATGTATTCTTAGACGTATGTGATTATCAAATATGAAATTTATTTTTTATGTACACAAGGCAATCATTTCTACAATTCAAACATCTCTCTGGCTAAATTAATATAAATTGCTGCAATATGCTGATAATAAATAGGAGACAAAAAGAATTTCAGAAGGTGGGAGATGCAAATTAAACGAAGCCACTGTCAGTTATTTTCACTAGGGCTTTAGACAGGGATCTTTTTATCACTGATTAAAATGTAACATTCTGGGACTACATCAAAAACACGACTCCCTGATTCCCTGTATCTCACACCTAAGCTGGCTCAACACTGGTTCATCATGACTCGGAATCTAAAGAGAGGTTGGCAGCGCTTCATAAATACCTTCCTGTTCGCTCCTTCCTACAGTGATGCAATTTGACCTACATTTCCAGTGCCCATTGAAACTTCGTAGGAGGGGGAAGAGGAGAGTTTTTCATTTCTCCTACCCTCTGATTAACTAGGACAGCAAATGCCACTCAAGGGACTGGGCAGAAGCAAAGGGGGAAAAAAGTCATGTCGGTAGGAAATTCCACAAGAGAACATTTAGAAATATTTCATTCTCTGATTCTGCAAACAAACTGTCATGGCTTCACAAGACAACAGCAAGGAAGTTGCTCCACTTTCCACTCTAATCAGCCTAGGACACTATAGGCTGTTTCATTTACTTCAGGGTCCCAGCATGATGAAAATTAAACTTGAACCATAGATACATCTTTGCAACACCCTTTTTTTAAAAAAAGAAACTATTAATTTTAGAGTGATTTTAAATTTACAGAGAAGTTGTAAAGACTAAACAGAGAATCCCTATATACCCCCACAGCCCGTTTCCCCATCGTTCATCTCTTACCGTCACATTTGTCACAACGAATGCATCAATATTGACACATTATTATTAACTGAAGTCCATATTTCATTCAGATTCCCTTAGTTCTTGCCTAATGCCCTTTACCTGCTCCAGGATCCCATCCATATGACATTACATTCAGTTGTCCCGTTTCCTGTACTCCTCTAGACTGTGACAGTTTCTCAGACTTTCCGTTTCTGATAACCTTGACAAAAGTTTTGAGGACTATTGGTGAAGTACTTTGGAGAAAGAGTTGAATTGCTTGTCCAGTGTTTTTCTCACAATTATAATGAGATTATTGAATTGGGGGAGGCAGACCACAGAGCTGAAGTGCAACCCTCATTATTGCACATCAAGTGTTCATTTGTCACTGGTTGTGTTAACTTCATCATTTGCCAGATGTAATATCTGTCAGGTTTCTCTACTGTAAAGGTTCCCCCCCTCTTTTCCATACTGTATTCTGGGGAAGGAAGTCACTGTGCAAAGCCCACATTTACGGGATGGGCAGTTATGCTTCACTTCCTTTCTGGAGATTATTGACAAAAATTGTTTGGAACTCTTCCATATCGAAAATTTAGTCTCTCTCATTTGCTTATTATTCAGTCATTTATTTGTATCAGTATAGACTTAAAGGTATGTGTTTTATATTATTATTTTGCTATATAATTATATTATTATTTTGCTATATTACTTATTATTTATATATTTTACTAGAATGTAGTATGTGTATATTGTATATCTTATTTATATTTATTTTATATCTTGAGTTACAATTTAAAACTATTATTTAGTTCAATCATCCCAGCTGTGACCACCGGCAGCCCTTTTAGGCTCCTGTGTCCCTTTGACATACCCCATCAATGTGTGTTATGCATCTGTGTGGGTTTTTTGTTACTCCTTGCTTTCTGGCATTAAAATATGCTCCAGGCTCATCTTGCTTATTACCTTCCCCAGCTGTAGAATTATGTCTGGTTCCTTTTATTGGAAAATGGTATTAGAAATCAAGATCGGGGAATTGGGGCTTATCAAACTCTGTTCAAGTTTGACACTTCTAAATTTCTACATGAACTACTTGTACAGTAAATCAACACAATTATCTCATTAAATATTAATACCTTCATTTTGCGGCATAACATGCTAAATCATGAAGAGGATGCTTAGTAATCAAACTGCCTTCTGACGGGCCAAACTTTCAGGTTTGATATGACAATAAATGACTTATTATAATGAAGTTTCTGGGGGCTGGGAGAAGTGGAGAAAGAAAGAGAATAGAGTTGTTTGTTTTCCATGGTTGGGGGCAGGGAACAAAAATCTAGAATTAAATGTGGCATGCTTTCTGTTCTATGCAAGGTCTCCTCCTTTTCGCCCTTATTACCATTAAATGCTACTTCCTTCATGTGAGCTCTTAATTACCTAAGCTAAAGGAAAACACAAATATCAGATCTAGCTATGAAATACATTGATGATGACCTATGACAGCAGCTACACCTTCCTATTTATGGTCTGAATACTTTAATGTTACACTTAGTTTATCTTCGTTGAGACTAATCAGTGGAACACAAGGACAGAGCCAGGAACTCTGCAGTGGGGACGCCTAGTGGGAAGCAAACATATATCCATTGAAAACTGAACCACGCAAACTGGAGTTAATCCCATGCAACACACACAGAAAAATTCTTCACCTCTGACTCCAACCATCAGTCTGTGTAAACAGACTATGTGAATAAAATCTTTGGTGACCTCACTCCCCCTCCTCCTCTTTTTTAAATAGAAAATAGATTGGTACCAGGACCTAATACTGATTTTTCTCTGTCATTGTTTTCTCACTCTATCTGATTAAGATTTATATTCAGTAAACATTTCTTGAGCCTCTTCTGTGCACTACACAGCCTAATATGCCTAGTGCTTCCAATTAATCCAATGGATTAAAAAAAAAATTAAGAGCTCTGTTCCCACTATTCCCTCTCAGCTGCGCTGCTGAAGCTGTTGAAAAATAAGTCAGGCCTTGACAATACTGAAGGTGCAAAATGGTTTGGAGGGCACATGGCTTAGCGTCTACTTCTGCAGTTGTCTGATAACATCTTAGAAAAGATTACAACTTCCCATCTGTAAAACAGATATAATCAAACCTACTTCTCAAGGAGAATGCATGGGAAGCACAGCCCAAGCTCACACGATAGATTCTGGAAGAACTGGCTCGTGTTCACGCTTCACGTTTCATCATACTCGCGTCTAAGAGACACAGTAGGCCTGCCCAGCTGAAGTATTCCATTACCTGTTTTCATTGCCGATTTTACTATCTTTGTAAACCCTAAAATCGTAATCTTAAAAAAAAAAAAAGTCAATTCCCTATTCCCCAGTTAACCTGTCTTTGATAAATAAACAATGCCCATTCATCTAAGAGGCATGGACCAGAATGACAGGAAATATTAACAACAATCACAGCTAACATTTCCTGAAAGCTTATTTTGTGCCAGATGCTATGTAGATGTAGCACAACAGGCCTATGAAATAGTTATTTTAACTGTCCCTAATTCCAAAAAGTCAGATACTACTTAGCAACAGAACAATTTCCAAATGAGAAACTGAGGTTAGAGAGGTGAAGGAACTCATGTATGGGTGCCATGCATCTGGGCTAGGCAACCTACTCTCACAAAAAAACAACAGAACAAACAACAACAGTATGATAACAAACAACTGAACATAAATGTCTGTCCCTTACCCTTTTCAAACACTGTTGCGCTGGGTGCTACAGTGGAATGAAAGAATCAGCTAAAATGTATCTTTGCTACAGAGATCCAAAGTGAGAGGGCTTCCAACACTTCTGCCCTCAAAAGAACTCCAAACTGAGACTCGCTGCTTCCAAAATGTAGTTAATAAGGAAAACCCAGTGAAGTCTCCCTACAGCATTTTACAGAAAGCCGCTCCCCCGCCCAGCTTGCAAGGCTATTCACTCTTCAGTCCCAGAGATGGCCTCAGAGCGTTCACACATTTCTGCTTCTGTATCCAGCTAGCTTCTTTGGGGCTCAGTTCAGAAGTCACTACCTCTTCATCCAAATGGAGCTAATCCCACTACTGATTCCCTAAACTGGTGTAAAAGCACTCCAGCTGGCTTCCTCACTGATGTCAGCATCCCAGCTACTTAGTATCCAGAGCTCCTGCCTCCTGGAATTACTGCTAGGACAGTCATAGGCATGGAGAAGAGCAATCAGTTTTAGAAATCAGACCAGGATTTAAATCCGGTTTTCTACTTACAAACTGTGTGACCTCAAGCAAGTGA
The DNA here is from genome assembly GCF_055505025.1 of Bos grunniens. Lineage (NCBI taxonomy): Eukaryota > Metazoa > Chordata > Mammalia > Artiodactyla > Bovidae > Bos > Bos grunniens. Next base: position 37,967,968 of record NC_141186.1, read on the forward strand.
GTTCACCTCTCCCGACTGGGGATTAATGGAGATGAGAGCAGTAACGTGCAGTGCCTGGCACAGACAAAGTGCCACCATCACCACTGTTCCCGTGCTACAGATCAGCAATCGAGGCTCCGAGTTGTGAAACACCAAAGGTCAGAAAGCTGGTGAATGGTAGGGGGCAGGCTTGAAACCAGTTCTTTTTCCTTCCAACTCTGCTGAGCATCAATTTGAAGCACCACGGCTGGCGATAAGAGCATAACTGTGAAACAGACGGACAGGTACCTGCTCTTGATGCTTACCTCCTGGTAGGGAAGACAGCCACCGAACCTTTACACAAGTGGAAAGGTGCTTGAAGGAGTAAGAGCAGGGGGCCTGAATACAAATGGGTTTGACCCCATGTAATAAGATCCCTGGAATTCGTCTGGAAGGTCAGAGAAAGCTTCCATGAAATGAAGAGGTGGCAAGAGACAAGATTCTAAAGCATATTTGAGGAACTAAGATGCCAGAGCACCTGCAAAGGCTGGCGAGGCAGGCGGGGCGAGATCAGAGGACCACAGCAGAACATGGTAAGGATACTGGATGTCATCCATCACTGAAGCAATGGGAAGGCACCAAAAGATTGGCTGCCTGTAATGAAACAGTAGTAAAATGTTTATTCTAACCCCAGCTCCTTGATGTCAGGGTCATTTGGTATCTTTTTATGGTCTGTACTTCTAGGTCACAGCAAATATACTTCTGATAAACATTTGTGAGCCATATGAGAGAATCTTTGGTAAAGACAAACCATTTCTCCCTCTTTCTAATTTCACAGCTGATGCTTCTATTAAAGTTCTTATCGCTGATTATCATAAATGGGTATGGATCTCTTTTCATTGTCTGGCCATAAGTTTCTGGAAAGCGGAATAAATATCTTATTTATTTTTCTATCTCTCAAAGCCATATGATCAACAGTTATGGATTGAAACAGATCCTCTTTTAACAGCCAAAAATTTCCTCTGACATTTCTCGATTGCCTGAGTAAGAATCTTCATCCTACCTTAGGGAAATAGACCTGAAGGGATAATTGCCAAGGACTTAAAAAAAGAAAAAAAAAGTTATGCTTTCCTTTTGAAGCATAATTTTAATATCAAAAATCCATTCTGTTACTGTGTGATTAAAAGTACAATTCTTATATTTCAGGATAAATCACTTGTACAGTTCACATGCATTAAAAAAAAAAAAAATCTTAGTTTAATTTTAACCAAGAACAAAATGCCCCAACAGAAGGTCTTTCAGTGATTTTCCAGTTCTTCTGAAAATTGTTCAGATTCTCTCTCTGAATATTTAATTACTCTAATAAGGGTAGGGTAACTGTTTAGGCTATTTATATTAAAAGACAGAACTGAGTCATTATCAATAGTCCATATACTTGAGGGTTTATTTTGGGATTTCGGGGGATGAGGATGATACGATAAAATGATGAAACTGGGATTATGAATATGCTACTAGAGTGTGCTAGTAATTTTCTCTTTGATCCTTTTTCCTTCCCCAGACAAATTTTCCACCATTCTGACCTTGCTCTGTGCCCCAAAGGCTGACCTCTAAGGGTAGCATCACTGGGTTCATGCAGACAGGCTTCCAGGTGGGTTTGGCCAATAGAAGGCACTGGAAGGAGATCAAAGGAGGAGGAAAGAATGTGGGGGAGGGGAGTATTGCTTCTCTCTTCCCTCCCTAGTCTGGGATGCATTTTCTGGCAGTGACTAAATCCCTCCGGGACTATAGCTCCTGTCAGACAGCCCCTCCTCTTTGGCTCCAGCTCCCTCACTGGACTCCAGGAATGAATGCTATGTCTTCTCTTTGCTCCTCTGGACCTAGCAGTGATAAAGGCTTCCCACTGCTGTTATCATTTCTGGGTGATGGGAACCTCTTGTCACCCTTAACTCTTTCCGCTCTCTGAAAATAACCCCTTCATTCAAGTCCTGAACCATTAGAGTTGGACTACTTCCTGCCAGAACTAAGAATTCAAACCACAGAATTGTAAAACCAGCAATCTCCCTCCTCTGCATGTGAGCAGTTATCACAAAGGTTATTCATTTTCCAGAGCAATTCCTTCACACCACGCACTACCTGTAAGCTCTTATGTTTCTCAGGCAGAAATGACACCTTTTAAACTGGTCAGTGCAGGAGAACACGGAAGGGTGCTCTTGGAAAACAGCTGGCAGAATGGAGTGGTGACACTTACCATTCTCTAGGTAGGACTGTGCTGCATGTCAAAAATAATATGTTTACAAAGAGATGCTGCTTCCTCCTATTTCTCCCTGGGTTTCCTCTCGATGAGGGTGTGGAATCAAAGTCAGCACTGCATTTTCACGCCAAATACCTAGAAGCTGTATCACTGCCTGGGGAAGTTGACCTATGTGTCACTTCACTTTGCTAGTTTCTCAGACCAAAGGATCTGCTTTACCACTAGCCAAGGCACACAGAAAGCAAGCCAACCACCTTGTAATACTAGCCACCTGCCTGTGACCTTTCCTTCTTTCATAGGATAAATCTTTCTTCTGCACTAGGCAAAAGACAAGCCGAATGAGAACATTCTGCTTTGCTCAGCCTCGCCTGTCTCTTTAACAGATCTGACCAGATTAGCACTTTTCTTTTCCAATGGAGAGGACAGGCATAGGCTTATACCATAATCTGCTCTGAGCTCCTTCAGATTTTTCTTTTACCAAGGCGACTGGATTTGAGGTTAGATGTTAATTGAAATCACCTGGGATCCTCTAAACATGCCACCTTGCTTTCACTTGGCATGAGTAGCCTGGAGGTTACTGTATTTCTAAACACTGGGGCGTTCTTTTGATCAATCAAGAGTTGATTTAAAGAATTGTTCTAAGAGGTTGATAAGAACCCATGTGGCTTATGTCAACAAGGCACTCCAACAGACTCCAAACATCTCCCTCTGCAACCAGCAGGCATTCAGAACTGGTGGCAAGAATTACTAAGATAAAGACAGGCAGATACACTACAGACTGTGGAAAAGATGCTCTGGTACTCCTCAAGACAGGCTGGCCAAAGAGCAAGATAGTTCTCATGGCCCATCCCAGCGGGGAAGCCCCTCTCTTCAGCCTGAGAGTAACACTGAAATGCAGTGGGATGAACAAAACTTGGTTCTCACTACGTATATCCATTTCTAATATTTGTTACTCTTAGGTGTTCATGTCAGAGAACATTTTATTGGAAAACTCTCTATGCAGCTATGTGACTACACATCAAATGGTATCTCTAGGTAGTAGAAATGTGAGTAATTTCTATGTCCTTCTGTGTATTTGAGAAATTCCCCAAATTTCTACAAACACCTATGATTCCTGTGATCTTGAAAAAAATTATTAAACAAAAACCCTATATGGATTCTGGAATTTTAGTTTTCCATAAGAATCAAGTTTATGTAATTATTGAAACTCAAAACCCAAATGACGTTTCTGGGCTTTTGTGTATTTTAAGACTTTCAATAGTACAATCATTTTATGAACCATGTTTTCAAATGAAGAACTGGTTCACAACATAAACACCAGCACGTGAAATTGCGTTTAACATGCAAATTTTTTTCTGGGACGCATCACAACCTGAGATAATTTAGATTCTTCAAGTTCAAAATTCACTATTTTCATACTCTGTGGTGCTCCTAATACAGATGAAAAATGGAACTGTTTCTTTTTTAAGAATACCATACAGACGATATCATATGCAATGATATGGCTAAGAGACTACAGATAAAAAACAGACTGGTGTTTCTTCCACCACAAATGCTAGCCAATAAAAACTTTCCAGTCTACAGCTGATTAATACTTGACACCAGAGCTCTGGAAAAGAAAGCTGATCATTGCTGGCAGTTAGCTAAAGCAACAGACACACTCAGAAACCTGCCTGCTACTGCATCATGACTGCTGTTCACTGTGACAACTGATTTTTCAATTCAGTGGCACTTACGTTGTAAACAGAAACCTAGAGTATGTACTAGCTTTTCGGGGAGCTACCTTTCTCATGATCTATAATGGCTAAACATGTGTTATTCAGTGTCTTGTAGGGTTGAAATTAACAAGGAATCTTAGAAACCATAAACATCTTTACTAGCTTCAGGAAGCTAGTAAATTTGAACAAGTGATTCCTTTTAAACTGTCCTGATGTTATGGTAAATGGTCTCTTTTCTAACTTCAATTTCCAAATGATTTATAGTTATAACTACCAGGACAACAATAATCAACAGGATGAGGAGTGGAGGGAGGAGAGAATAGAGTTTTAAATATTTCCTCTTAGAGCAACTAAGAGTAGCTAAGAGGGGATATTTAATCTCCTTTTGTGTTCAGTATATTAAAACTTTTTTTTTAAGAGAATAAAATACAAAGAAATGAAAAAATATACATTTTTTCAATGCATTACTCTGCTAGCACTCTTTACAATTAAGTTCAAGGATTCTAAAGGTTCAAAATGTTTGCAAAAATGAAACCATGAGACAAATTACATTTTTGACTAGCGCTAACAGAGTATGTTTAGAAGTTGTAGAAATCAGTATCTGAACAAATTGGAAAAAGAGAGACAATTTAAAAACTAGTGTTAAATGCTAAAATGAGATTCTAAAGCCACGAAGAGTCTTGTGATTTATCAGTTTACAAGATCCGGCCAAACAAAAACCACCATATTGCCATTATGATCATGTTAATGGTTCAGATGACAATGAAACTTTAATACTGAGGGGAAAGGGCCTAACATACAGCCGGACTGTTAACAGAACACAGTCTGGAGACCTTAATTAAATGAAAGGGTCAAGGGCTCCTCTCAAAATTTCACATAGTGCTGGACCTGAATAGCAGAAAACAGAGCAGATCACTTAAAAGAAGAGTCCAGGGGTTGGGAGGAGGACAAGTGACTACACCAAAGGTGGTAATTACACCCTGAGGAAGTAAAAAAGGCCAGACTGAAGGGCTCCAAGAGGTACTTCAAAACCAGCTAATCATGGGAAGAAGAGCTGGGGTAAATCGGCTCCTCGACTGGTTATCTATGGGGAAATAAAAAGATGCTGGGACTCCAAAGCAAGAGTAAACAAAAACAGCCGCAAGGGAGCAAGGTGACTATTAGGTACCTTCACCACACACCAGTGTCCCCACAGTAAAACGGTGGGCACTCATAGGTTCACCGTCTCCAGGTCAGCCTGGGACCTTGGAGAACCAGAAAAAGGGCTGCTGCAGTTGGTAAACCACCATTCTAGCACCACCCTCCACAAAGGCAAAGTAGTCAAAGCATACAGGGGTCCTCTTGCCCAAACTGTCATATACAGCAGGGGTAACTGTGTACCTTTTCTAAACCATATTCTCATAAAAAATTGGGGGACATATGCTCTTCTCTGCTTTCAAAATATTACAGTACAAAACAGGAAAATATGTGAAAATGCTCTGAATAAAATCACCTTGTATTGCACATTTTACTGATTGAAGCATGGTTTAACTCATATTCTAAAGGCTATATAACTGTAGGGTGAGCCTTCAACTTATCTGGAAGGTCTAAAATGTTTAAGGTATTAGCAAGGATGCAGTAAAAGCAGCTAGACACTTCAAGAAGAGAAACAAACACAGGGCAGTGTGAAACATTTAGTGCAGAGGCGAATAACAGTACATATCTCACTGTGTCCTAAAGGGATCGCTGTGCGCTGGGTAAAAACGTTCTTAACAGGGACTCTGTTACCAAAGAACGGTTCAGTGACAGTCCATGTGCTTTCCTTCTAAAACACAAGTGAAATGTATGTTTTATAGAAGATCACCACATAAGAAATGGATAGATACATTTACTGCTGCACTTATAGAGAGAGGTAAGTGCTGATTAGCTGAAGCAGAAACTGGTGGTGTGCAGCCACAAGACTGGGTCTCAAACTGAGGTTTAAGAGGCATATGGGGTTGGGAGGGAGAGAAGTGTTGCACGTATGAAATGTGATAGATAATGCACAAAGTAACCCCCAGAGAGACCCACAAATGTTTGGACTGTGGACATCTTTTGTGCTTTTCCCAGCCCTGGATCCAGTCCCCAATGACAACTGGCCCAACAGGCACTTTCTTGGTGAGGCAGGAACCAAGGCACCCGCCAGCACCCAGTCTGAGCCTGAGCAATACAGTAGGGAGACGGGTTAAAAACAACTGGAGAAGTTATGAAGCCTGGCACCCTGAGGACATTCTCCACTGAGTCCTTCTGCTACCTAACTCCCGGAGGCTGCCCTGGATCTGATCCATTCTAAGGCCTGGTTCTTCAGCTCTACTGTCAATGCTGGGAGCTACACCGCATCCTCCAGCAACCTCCTTTTTTTCTTAAAGTGGCCAGATTTAGTTTCTGTTGCTTACAGCCAAGGATTTTAAGCTGATTAGTTATTATTCTGAGTTGAGAAGAATCAATTTTCTTAAAGATTTGGAAGAGAAAATTTGACTGGCAAGTAATTTAGACTATTAATGTTATGGTAAAACAAAGGCATAATCATGGAGTAGAATACAAAATTCATGCAGAATTTAGCAGCACCATATAGAGATTAACTTGCTTTAACTTTCAGGATCTGACCTCAGGCCAGGCAAGACCTGTGGAAGAAGCCCTGCCCTAACTGTGAGCAAAACAATGATCACTGTTTTAAGCCACCAAGTTTTGGAGTAGGTTGTTATTACTCACCAATAGATAAATCATAGTATGTCTACATTCTTTTATTCCATGCACAGCTTAAAGTTTCCTAGGAAGGAACTCAACGCTCCAGTGTTTCCAAATAACTGCGTCACAGTTAGATGTGGTTTTACACTTCTTACATATTTTGCAGTCAGGTCCGTGTTTCTGATTACACAGAAACAATGAAATGCACCTCAGCCGGAACACAGAGGTTCAGGCAGGAGGCAGAATGTACCCATGGCCAAGCTGACTCCAGTGAAAATAAAGCGAAAATTTTCTCAAATTATCATAGCTACACCACAAGGACACAGCAACTGAAGGTGACTAAGAGAAGAAAGATGAAGCAAAACAGCTACGTTCAAAACTAGAGAACTCAAGACGTATTCTCCCTTTACCAGTGTTAGTGCCTGGATCTGCCTTCCACATACTTGAAAGGTACCTTCATCACACACATACTTCAAAACCTTTCTTTAAAAGTTCACCACACACTATCTAGAGAAAATGCTTGCTTTAGGTCACCTTCTGTTCAACAACTACTGATATTTAAACAGTACCGACTCTATGCCCGTGAGCCTCTGAGCACTCTTTTTTTTTCCCTTCCTTTTTTGATAGTGATACGAGGGTAGAGGGAGCATGAATGGGTGAAACTAGACCACATACCTGTCTTGGTCAAGGCACCTGGTCTGGTTAGAGGGTTTAGGCTGCTGAATGTGGCAAACAAGGCTCTGCCCTCATGCAAACCTATATTCAGAAGGGGGAAACACTAGCAGCTAATACTGTCCTTATCAGCAGCACTATTATCACTATCATCCTGTGATTGTTACACCTCCCACCACTTCTTCCTCCTCAGTTACTGCCAGGTATCTGGCACTCTGCTAAGCACTTACCTCTTTTAACCTTCACAACAGCTTATCAAAGTATTAGCACAGTTTACAGATGAGGAGACTGAGGTCTAACTGGACAAAGGCAACACACTAAGCACTGACGCTCATGCTTGTAACCACCAGCCTATATTCCCTCCATACACTGCTTACTTACGAAATTGATATTTATTTAGTCCTGTACAGAATTTTTTTTCTTTCCTATTGGAAAAGTCTGGAAAACATTCTTGCTTATTACTAATATAGAAAACATTTTTAACGACATATGAGAAAGCCTATTTCACTTCTCATTTAATACAACAGGTCATCTTGGGGAGTGAGGCCTTAATCAGCCACAAGTACGAGATGTTTTTAATCTGCATGTTTATTCTTTAATAATAATGTTATCATTTTTTCCTAATTATAAAAGCAGCACACGGTAGCCAGAAAAAAAAAATGACAAAACATAAAGGAAAGAGATCATCACAATTATTACTCCCTAGAGATAATCAACTCCTATTAGTATTTGGTGTTTCCAGATCCTTTTAGATTTCTATACACAGGGCTTTTGTCCACCTTAAAAATTACACATTACACAGATTTTCACGCTATTCTCTGTTTTCTTAAACATCATTCCCACGTCAATAAATATCAACCCGCACATCCTGTTTAAAGACTGCTCAGTATTTTACTGTATGGGTAGGCTCTAACTGACTTAATCAAGCCTTTATTAATAGGCATTCAGATCGCTTTCTATGTTTTGCTATTACAAAAGCATCTATGCACCTTTGTTTTAAGATAAATCCCTACACTTCAGCTTCCCATTCCATGACTCTGGATTTACACTGCCCCAAGTGTCATCCAGAAAATACGTACCAAATTAACCTTTTTTTTTTTTTTTTAAAGAAGGAAACCCTTAAATGTTAAGAATAATAATGTAAAAATTCTAATATTCAGATTGAATGGCGAAGAAACTTTAAAACTGCAATTTATCTCTAAATGTCTAAAATGTCAATTCATGCCTCTGATCAAATTGCATTAGGTTTACATCTGGAGGGGGAAAACACTAAAATAACCAATATGTGTGTTTTATTTTCAGTATAGTGTTGTTTTGAAAAGTTAAACTCTGAAAATAACGTATTTGCTGTAAAAGAAGCAATTAGTAGAGAATCCTAAAAAAGGCAGGAAGAGAAGCAAAAATAATAATACTAATAATTACAGCAGCCACCAATTCACCAATTCTGCATCCTATACAAAGGCCCAGGGAAAAGGGTCAAGAGAGAGAAAAGGCAAAAACTAGAAGAAGCAACTCTCGGAGCTTCAGGGCCAGCCAGATGAAATTACACACAGACATATGCATCTAAACGCTCAGAACACACCAATCCTGGAGCTATCTCCAGGGGCTAGAACACAAGAGGAATCTTTGTGTGCTTGATTTAACCAGACATCATGCAGAGGAGGGTGGGGCAGGCCGCCTACAGGTAAGGGTGTCACCTAAGCAGCCTGAGGGCCTCGTATCAATTACTTCCCCTCCAGGGCACAGTCTGCTCTTTTCCGGAGAAAGCCGACTCATTGGAAAAGACCCTGATACTGGGGAAAGATTGAGGGCAGGGAAAGTGGGTGACAGAGGAAGAAATGGTTGGATGGTGTCACAGACTCAAAAGACATGAGGTTGAGCCAATTCCAGGAGATGGCGAGCGACAGGGAAACCTGGCATGCTGCAGTTCATGGGGTGGCAAAGAGTCAGACAAAACTTAGCGACTAAACAACAACCAGGGCACAGAGAGGGTGACAGGAACTTGAGGCTTAAGACAGCTCCAGAAGCACTGATTCCCATCAAAACCATCACACAAGACAGGGCTCAACCATCAATTTCTACTGGGCAACGTGAGAACATTTTTAGCAATAAATAATTTACTGATGAATACAAGGTGTGTGCTAAGGAGGGAAGGCCACACATGGTAACTAACACCAACCAACCAACCTACCGGAGTCTCTTGCTAATGAGGCCAATGGGGGCAGGAGATAAAGCCTCCATGTCAAAAGTACTAAATTCTTGAGAAAGTAAATGGCAGGGGGGAGGGCTGCTTGGTGACGCCACAGAACTACAGGACTTACAGGTCTAACATTCTTCTAGGCAAGGGGTCAGGAGACTGTGGCCCTTGTACAGGTCAAATCCAGCCTCTGCCTGAACATGCCATGAGCCACTGCCAGTACACAACATATTTAAGCGGTTGAAAAATTTTAAAAATATTTCATGGCATGTAAAAATTATACGAAATTCAAACATCAGAGTCCACAAAGTTTTACCAGAACACAGTCATGCCCACTCCTTTTTTTCTATGGCTGCTTTCTCCATGAACTGATGGAGGTGGTAGGTGTGACAGGCACCCAGGTGGCCAGCAACATCTTCTGTCTCATCCTTTACAGAAAGTTTGTTGATCTCTGTGCTAGGCCATAAAGTCCAGTCGCTTTTGAATGGTTCACAGCTCTAAACATTGGTGCATGCCTATTAGTTTGGCTGTGACATACCCAGGATTTAGACATAACCTGCCAGCCTAACAGACAATGCAACCCCATTGTTAAGAACAGCAGACAGGTCTAATAGGTCCTATGGATGCAGAAGTAACTGCCCACGGTAACCAGAAAGATGTGCAAGGCTTTCTGGTTGAAAGCCAGAAAGTAGGATGGTCCCAGGTTTATGTGGTAATGAATATGATTAAAGATTTTCTCTTTGAACAAACGTATTAGCTATCTCTTACAGATGAGAAGAAAACCATCCTCAAAACGGCTACCACCTTTGAGCACTTACTAGGAGCCTAGGACTGAGCAAAGCCTTTTGCTTTTATTATCGCACTGAATGGTCATCTTCTCTAGACTCAGAGAGACTGGTTGGCTCAGGAAATGGGAATCAAATCCAGGTTCCATATATGGGGAGGGAGGAGAGAGCAGGGTTCAGGATGGGGAACACATGTATACCTATGGAGGATTCATTTCGATATTTGGCAAAACTAATACAATATTGTAAAGTTTAAAAATAAAATAAAATTTTTTTTAAAAAGGAAAAAAAAAAATCCAGATTCCACTCTAAAGCCTGTGTTTCCAACCACTCTCCAACTTGAAAGCACAGGACAAAAATGCTCACCAGGACTAAATGAGAGGAAAAGGGAAAGACCACAGAACAGTGGAAGCAAGTTCCTTTTTATGTCATTGAGCATTTTATTCACCCGCCCCCATAATACTCTCTTCCATCAATGTTTAAAGAAAAAATACAATTCATTTCTTCCAAAATCTTTGCTTGAGAGCAGTAAGAGAGTGGGGCTGAATGAACCACTCTCCCCAGGAGCTGGTTGTCGAGCTCAAGCCTCTGCTTATCCACCATTCATCTATTCGGTCTAAACGTTTAAACATAATTTAAAAACAGCCACAACGCACCCAGGACTAGCACTGTCAAGCCCTTTCTGCGGTGCATGGTTTATCAATTGACAGACAACACTTTGCTGTGGGAACAAAATGGCAGAGCTTTTGTACCTCTAAGACCACATGACTAGGTTAAAGACAGCTTAAAAGGCAAGTATTAAGCAGAAAGATCTACGTTTTTATTTTTTCTCTTTTGTTCTAACTCCCACTTTATTTAATAAAAAAAATATCTATAATTAGGGGGCTCAAGATCTCTCTTATAAAACAACTCTAGCCCCCTCCTCAGAAAAATACACACACACACAAAGTTTAGGTCACAACTCTAGGGGGTTCAGGAATATCTTCAACCCCATCCATGACCCCTTGAGAGTCACAGACCCCAGGATAATCCTTGCTCTGAAAGCAAAACACAGAAATCCCTATTTTACAGGATCAGGGTAGAGACCACATAGCTAGCTCTCTCATCATCTTTTAGAGTTTCAGAGGCTAATATTAAATAAATACTGGAAGAAACTTTCTTAACTAGACTCTCATACTCTCAAAAAAACCAACCTAATAACTCAAGTAAAGCCCCAAACCTAAAGCCATATATGTTCAAAGTCCACGTCAGTTTTGTTAGAGTTTAAAATCTACAACTTCTTTCTGTTCATAGAGATTTTGGAAAGGAAGAAATGTATGGACTAGAGCTTGAGTGTCTTTGACTTTAGCACTCGTGAATATGTTAATTTACAATAAATTGTATTAAAGAAGACCACTTGTAAGATTTATTAAAAGATGTTCTCTCACTATATATGAGATGAAGAAAAGTTGGTTAAAATAATTCTTACATGTTCAACACAAAAGATCTGTGTCAATGCAATTGCCAGTTAAGTTAAAAAATCTGCCTGGTCAGCCTCATGAAGTTCAAAAAGGCTTAAGTACCACCACCTGAGACAAGAATGTTCAGGAATGTTTAGTTTCAGGTATACCTCAAACTAAAGTCCTTCCATCTTTCTTGGTCTGATTGATTCAGAAAATGTCTAACACTGCCCAACAAAATACAAAACAAACTTAATAAGCGTTTGGTCAGGACTCCATCTATGACTGAAGGATACACTGACTCCTGAAAACTTAAGTTAGGACTCCATCTGTGACTGAAGGATACACTGACTTCTGAAAACTTAAGTTACAGGGGGCAGAGATACTTTCCCATAAACAACAGTTAAGATTACTTCAAGTCACTAGATACTGTTTCCAAATCAGTGTTATCATGATAAGGCCAAATAATAAGTAACTCAAAAAGAACATCATTTCACCACTTGACAGTTACTTTTTAAACAATGATTACTGCCAAAATGCCACCGGAGACAGACAAGTAACTGATGCCTGAAATTTACAATCTGTAGCACTTAAGATTTAAAGTGATTCCTCTTGTGGTTAGTGTCTTCTCTCCCGCTAAACCAAGAAAATGAACCAACTCATGCACAGTCAGAATTTATGCCAGTATTAAAGCCTGGAGATATTTCGCACTGTGGGGGAGAGCAAGTTATACATCAAAATATTCACTCAAGGTAACTTGCTTCCTTTTTTTTATTTTTTTGGCCTTTGTGTTAAAAGTCACAGGTGTTAACTCTTTAGAGCACTGTTGAAGAGCATTACTGAAGTTTTTTACTTCATATATGCGAATAAAATTTTATGCACACTGACTTCCAGCTAGAGGTGATACACCCTTCACTGTCACATATTTGCATGTACAGCTCTTCCTCTCAGAAACACAGAAAACCAGGAGAAAGAACTCAATTTGACTAAGGAAACTGAAACAAAATCCGTCTTCCATAAGAGCTTCATCCCGAAGAAGCAAGGTACTTGGGGCGGGGGTGTGGGTGGGCAGAAATATTGGAAAATAATATCAAACCTGGATTGAAAACTCAGACCCGCTTCTTGGGGCTCACTGAATCCACCCCACTGGAGATCAAATCAGCCGGACTGCTGCCCGTTTCCTCTCGTCCATCACCATCGAAATGTTGCCATTTGCGAGAAACTCATAGAAGTTGAATCAAAGTGACTTTTGGAAAGAGATGCCAGTATCTCCGGCAGTGTGCTCCGGAAATTACACGCTAGTCAACGTTTCTTATTGAGCACCTCCCTCTCCCTTCACTTTCGACTTCCCCTTAAGATGGGGACAGTTTTTGAAAATCTGAGAGAGAGAAATAAATAAGAGCATCCCGTCCCGGTCGCCGACGGGGATTCCGGCGCCCGGGGAGGAAGGCGGGCACCCCGCACCCTGGCGCTAAGCGAACTCTGCCCGCAGGTCGCTAAGTTTCTCCGTCCCCGTTTTCCAGCACCCGCCCGAGCCCAGAGGGGAAGGGGGCGACCGCCCGGGCCAGATCCGGGCCACCTGGAACCCGGGGCCTTTTTCGCTCGAGGACCGCGCCCCGCGCGAGTGCCCGCGTGCCAGACCCGCCCAAGCGCGCGTGGGTGCTAAAGTTCGCGGGGACCCCCCGCGAGGCGCCCCTTCTGTGCCCCGGGTCCCTCGACTCTCGGGCTCAACCCGGGCCGGGCGCCCCCTCTCCCCGCGCCTCCCCCGAGGAGAGCGAGCCCACCCCCAGCGGCGACAGAGGGAATGGGGCGGCGGGGGCCGCGGTCGCCGTCCCCCAGGAAGCGCTGGGGGTTCGGACCCCGCGTGGCTCCAGCCGCCCCGGCGGCGCCCGGGCGAGCTCACCTGGCGTCTGGCGGCCTCCGGGGCGGCCTCTGGGCGTGGGCCGGGCGGGGGCGGCAGGGGGCGGGGGGCAGGCTGCGGGGGCTGGGGTTGCACCGGGGCCGCCGCCGCCCGCCTGGCCTGGCCCCACACGCGCTGGCCGTGGCCGCCCCCGGGGAGTGCGGGGAGCGCGGGTCCCGCGGCGGCGGCGGCGCAGCGCGGCTCAGGCGGTGGAGCGGGCGGCCGCGGGCGCCGCCGCCTCCTCCTCCATGGCTGTTTACCCGGCTGCATTGTGGGAGTTTGACCTCCGCCGCCGCCAACCGCCGCCTCTGCTTGCGCCGCCGCCGCCTCCGCGCACGCCATGGGAGCCGTGACTGACGGTGAGGCCCGCTCGCCGCCGCCCCGGCCCGCTCCCCGAAGCCGCGCGGCTTCCCTGGCCCCCGCCGCCGCCTCCCTCGAGACCCCCGGCCTCCCCCGCCGCTTCCGGGAGCCCCTCGGCTTCCCCGACCGGGTCCCTCGGAGACCCGGGCTTTCCCGGCCGCTTCCCCCGAGCTCTTCAGCCTCTCCCCGGAGCCCTCCCTGTCCCCCCACAGCGCCCCTCGGGCTCCCCGTCCGGCTCTCCCGAGATCGCGCGGGGCGTGGGGCGGGTGCGCCGGGAGGATCGTCTGGGGGCCGCGAGCACACGTGGGGGCCTGAGCAGGCTGGCAGCCAGCGATGCGCGGGAGGGTGGTACCCGGAAGGGGTCCAGGCTGTCGGAGGATGTGGTGAGGGAGCACTGGGTGGGGGCGCTGGGGTCCGAGGGGCGGCGAAGGGGAAGAAGGGCTGGAGGCCTTGCCGATGGGGGTCCGGAGGACCTAAGGAGGGGTTAGAAGAGTGCGAACTCCGAAGACGTGGCCGGGGGGTGGGGTGGAGATCGCGCCAGGTTGGAAAGTTGGGAGAGGTCTCCGGACAGTATTGCAGGGGTGTCGGTGTTCAGAGGGTGAAACCTGTAAAGTGTCTGGGAAGGTCCCCTAGACAGTGGATCGCACGGAGGCCTGGGAGCTAGCCCTGGATTGGGGGTAGGGAGAGGGAAGTGGGGATAATATCAAAAAAGAGTGGATGTGGACGGAGTGTTTGGAAGACTGCCAGGGACTGTGCCTAGGAGATAAAGAAGAGCCAGTATAGGGATGGGGCCACCTCGGGTGGAAGACTCATTTGTGTGTGCATGTCTTGGGGAGGGTGGTTTGTCCCCTGAAATGGAGTGGGGAGGGAGAGGTAGGGGCTGAGTTTCTGGCAAGTTGTGAGGTCAGTTTAGGAAGGTGGACCCATGTAAGGAGGGGAGCAGAATTAGAATGACACCTTGGGGAAGGGGGACAGGCATAAGCATGATGGGCAACTGGAGGGAAAACCTAAGAAGCTATCCAGTTACAGAGTAAAGAAGTCCGTTGACATTTAGGAAGGGGAGATCTAGGGGCACTGAGTCTGTATGAAGAGTGGCCAGTAGATGCCTATAGAGGCCATTTCTGAAAAATTGGAGGTAGGCAAGGTCTCCACATGAAAGGACCAGGCCATGGGCAGAAGACTAACAGGCCCAGATTTGTGATCATGACAGGAAGTAGTTAGATGGAGGCTCTTCAAGGTCCAGTTAAAGCTTAGCTTCACTCCAGTTAATTTTTTTCAGTAGGTGTGTATCCCATCTGGGCTAAATCTTGGGATTATAACCCCGAGCTAACAGGCAAGACCTCTTCCTTCTCTGAGATCACAGTCTGGTGGGAAAGACACATGAGATAATAGGTTTTCATGGTGGAAAATGTTACTACAGAGGAAGTAGAAGGTTGGGAATTGTAGAAACACATAACAGAAATTGTTTATCCATTCTCAGAGATCAGAAAACCTCCCTGAAACAGTTACTGTTAATCTCACTTTTGAAGGATAAGTAGGTGTATTAATTGTTGCATTAGTATTCCAGGTGGAGAACCACTTGTGCAAAGGTCACAAGGTTTTGGAAAACTCAAAGATAACAAGTATTGGCTAGAAGTTAGAAAGTTACGAGCCAGATGTTTTTGATGGTTATGGGACACCATTGAAAGATTTTAGCATTGGTGTGATGTTATCAGATGCCATTAAAAACAACAATCACACTCTACTCTGAATAATAATGAAGGGAAGGGAAAGTGAGGCGTTAATTGGCCTCTCTCCTTTCTAACATCTATAGCATATTGATAGTATGCCAAGCATGTTCTGATTACCATCCCCACTTTTCAGATGACACTGGAACACAAGGAGGTTAACTCAACCCTGGGTTGCACAGGTAGCAAGTTATAGAACCTGAGCTCAAAGCCAAAGGACCAGCTGCCATGATTCCTAGAGAGAAAGGATGGGGACTGAGACCAAGAGGAATGGCAGAGAAGCAGACAGGTGGAAAAGAAACTGATGAGGTTGAATGTCAGGAGATTGAGTGGATATGAGAGGAAGGGCCAAGGATTAGTCCAGGTTTCTGATTGGAGTGACTTTGTGCTTATTAGTGCTAGGGCTCTATTCATCGAGGTAGAGAATGGCAAAGGAGAGAGAGGTTTTTGTCAGAGGGAGGTGAAGGGGAAGATGAGTTCTAATGCACTGATGCAGTCAAGTGCCCAGTATATCCAAAGAGACCATCAGAATCCCCACTCTGCCATTCATAAGCAGTCTGACCTTGTGCAGGTTAATTAACCTCTTTGAGCCTCGGTTTCATTCCTTGTAAATGTGGATAATAAAATCTACTTCACAGGCTGGTTTTGAGAGTTAGATGCAGCAGAATTTGTGAAGTGCTTTGCACTGAGGCCGATACACAGTAATGTCCAGTAAATGCTGTTAAATGTCAGAGTTGGTTTACTTGCCTCTCCTCTACTTTCCCTTGATGAGGACTGTGCCTTCTCCCATTCTTTATCTGTGTAGATTTCCCCTTCCTGCCTTTTCTGCCTGGTGACTGGCCATTTATTCTTCAGGACCCATATCAAATAGTCTTCTTTGCTCTTTTCAAAAACTAGTTGATCTTTCACCTGTTAACCACATTATTTTATTATATTTCTGCTATATCCCTCAATATACTTAATTTACTTACATGGTGTGTTCCAGAAAATATTTAAAGCAGTTAATTATAATGAGACAACATTAAAATAAATGGATGATAGGGTCTTCCCTGATAGTCAGGTGGTTAAGATTCCACACTTCCAATGCAGGGGGCACAGGTTCGATCCCTGGTTGGGGAACTAATATCCCACATGCCTCACAAGGTGGGCCTTAGAAGTGATCAGAGAGTTTCAAGTGGTCATCTTTTGGATCATTCCGGGTTTCTGTGTAGAGAATGAGTTGTAGGAAGGCAAGAATGGAAGCAGGGAGGCCAAGGAGAGGTGGTCCAAGTGAGAAACCAGGTGGGCTCTGATTAGGATGATGGCGGTGGGGACGACTGAGAGTGGTGGCCTCCACATCCTCAGCCTCCTGAAGGGTTCTTGGAGAAGTTCCAGTACCTGTTTCTGGAGACTTGAGGAAGGCGGATGTCCTCTCGCCAATCTGAGTGCCTGGTCAGGTGCTATGCCTTCATGTAATCCTTACATCCGGGTTTGCCTATACAAGTGGACTGGGAGCTCTTGGAAGAGAAAGTCTTTATATCCTGTGCAAGGACACAATGGTTAATTGGAGCAATAATCTGCCCTCCTCTAAGGGAAGGAAAGAGATACTATATTGTTATCTATAGATACTGAACTTAGATGGCATCACCAACTCAATGAACATGAATTGGAGCGAGCTCTGGGAGACTGAAGACCAGGGAAGCCCCGTGCTGCTGCCACCAGGTTGCAAAGGTTTGGACATGACTTAGTGACCTTAGTGACTGAACAGCAACAACTGAACTATAAGTGTTATCCCTAGAAGCATCATCTGTGCATGGACAAGTGGAGGTCCCGGGAAGTTAATGGCTTATCGTCACAAAGCCATTCTCTCTCCTTCCTTGTTGCCACCCCAGCATTTTGGCTAACAGGAAAAACAGTTTAGATGTTGTCACTGTTAATGTAAACTATGTTCACAGTTTGTATTTTGTATGTTAATTTAAAGGGTGTTAAACAGTGTTAGAACCTAATAGAAGGCATTTCAGAAGCACTTTTTGCAGTACAGAGAATATTAGGTATATGTCTTGATCTGCCAGAGCAACAGATGGATGATAAGAAGGGCAGTGGGGAGCGGGATGTGGCTGTACACTCCGTTTAATAGAGCTTGTTGGTTTTGACAAGTGTTGCTTTTTTTTTTTTTTTTTAATTAAAAAGTATAATGCATGGATAATACGCCTGTTAAAACTTGAAATAATGGTTTTTAACATGCCCGTGAACAACATGACAGAATAACGGAATGCCATTGTGACTTTCTAATAATGTAGTTGTGTATATTTTCCTCTAACTACAGAGATGACACTTTTCATCTGTAAAAGGAAGATAATAATACATACTTTATTGGGTTTTTCCATGGATGAAGTGTGATTAATATATGTAAAGCACTTCAAAGTTGAGTGGCCATTTAATTGATTGTCCAAACCAGGACACTTTTCAGAGTGAAAGGAAGCAGGAGGTATGGTCATCAAATAGGAGTGTACAAACACTGTGTCTGCTGCTGTTCCGATTTCAGTTGTTGATCCAATGTTAATTAAACATTTGTAGCCAAAGGGTTTGTTTGACTTTTTTTTTTTTTCCACAAGTACCAATGGATTTGCCCACTTTGTTCTCTCTTCTGTGGTCCCAGCACAGGGGTTACTGAAGCAGTTCAAATATTAAATAATATTTCTTTAGCCAAGATAAAAGGCATCTCAAAGTGGGATTGGAGTTTCAACCTTGACTTGATTAGGGTCATATTCTAAACATTTAAATATATTTAGAGAAAAACCAGAAATGGTGAGGGACAGGGAAGCCTGGCACGTTGCAGTCCATGGGGTCGCAAAGAGGCGGACACGACTTGGCGACAGAATAGCGACAACAGAGAAAAACAAAGGACCTCAGCATTGATTTTTCTGCTTTTCTTTTTTCATTTTTAATGTAATTGTGGCTTTTGTCATTTACTTTGGTATCAGGAATTTATTTAGACTGGGCCTAAGTGTCTCTGGAGAGATCCCTGTTTACATGGATGAATCAAAGCACCTTACTCTTTCCACTTGACTTTTTTGTGTCTTAACATTGGTGGCATAGTTGTTTTAATGATTTTAAGCTTCTTGAAAGGAGGGGCTCGGTATTATTTCACCAGGAGGAATCCAGTGCAGTGGGATATACGTAATGCAGCTTAATAATCCATAAGGCGTGGTGATCTAGTGATGAACATAACAGGAATCTGCACACATGTTGTTTTGATATGGCTTAGTCCCTCCTCTTGTTAATAGGTCAGATCAAACCAGTTTCTTTTTTGTTGTTAACACGTCACAGATTTACTAAAGAACACTGATGAGAATTTTCAATACAGAAAAAATGAAGAAAAACACCTCAAAATGACCAGTAAGTTCTCTATCAAATAATGACTCTTAATACTGTGAGGAAGAAAAGTGGTTCATGTCAGGAAATCCAGGAAGAAATGCCCCAAGGGACAGTGAAAACCTTCCCCTCTTCACCTTCCACAGCTCAGCCCAGCCCCCAGTGGCAGTTACTGTAAGGTGTTTCTTGTGTACCCTTCCAGAATGATTATTAAATGCCATCAAAGGTAAAAAGCATCTTCTCTGGTGTCAAACTCCTGAGTGTGAGTCCCAGCTCCACTCCTACTTCTTATGGCATTTAATTTGCACAAGTAACTTCCAGTCCCTTCGGGCTCTTGTGAAACTAAATGAGCATATTGTAAGCATTAGTTAGTTGGTGAACCAGTATGCATATGTAAAGTTTTACACAAATATTTGCATGCTGTTCTGAACTATACTTCCATAATTAATGATACATCTTTGAGTTCTTTCTAATACCTTTTGGGGCTCCTCCTACCTTATTCTTTTGTGATATTCTACTAGTTTTTTAATCAATCCCCTTCTAAATGTTTTTTGTTATTTTCCTTTTTTTTTTAACTTTTATAAATAGTATGACAGTGGAGATATTTGCATAGTTGTCTTTGTACACAGTGGCAATCACTTCTAGAAGATAGGTTTCAAAAGTATCTGTATTTTTAATACAAATTGCTACATTGGTTTCCTAGTAGCCAGCTGTTTTTTCCTCTGTAATCTTATCTCCAGTTATCCCTTCCTGTGGTTTTCAGTTTGTATCCAGAGTGTTTAGGAACACTAAGAAAAAGCCAGCGGTTCATTTGTGTACTTTCAGAATATCTTGCTAAAGAGCCTTTAGAAAGGAAATGCTGATCCTCACTGAGAGATCACAGAATTGCTATTTCTGAAAAGCAGGTGAGATTGGGAGCTGTGAGGTCTAGCAGACTGGGAGGCACATTTGACAGTAGCTTCCCTGGTGGCTCAGAGGTTAAAGCGTCTGCCTGCATTGCAGGAGACCTGGGTTCAATCCCTGGGTTGGAAAGATCCCCTGGAGAAGGAAATGGCAACCCACTCCAGTATTCTTCCCTGGAGAATCCCATGGACGTAGGAACCTGGTGGGCTACAGTCCATCAGGTCACAATGAGTCGGACACAACTGAGTGACTTCACTTAACCCTAGGGGGAAGTTAATGACAGGCTCTTACCTGTTGTCAAGCCTTGACCTGTCCCTAAAGCAAGAGTTGTGGAACTTAGCCCACTATTATCTTCCAAATTGTCCTTTTCTTTCCTTTTTTGAACATCTGCTCCAAGAGGCTATGAAAACTTGTTCTGTAATCAAGGTTTTAATAGCCACTTTGAGGGAATAACAATTAGTTTGTGAAAGCAGTGTTAGTATGGGTTTATGAGAGATTGTCCTTTCCACACTAAAATGAGAAAACAACTGCGATGGCTGTGTCAGTCAGCCAGAGGCTTGGAAATGGAGAGCGGGTTTAATAACTGTAAAGGAGTCATTGCTTCCAGCCTGTTTATGAAGAGTTAGGTATTAAAATCTAACCCTGTAAAATGGCTTTCTTGAGACCTATTTAGCATGTTAAGCAGCTTTGTATTCTAGTTAGAGGATGGGATATAAGACAGGAAAGGGTCTAAAAAAATCCATCCCAGTTTTTCAAATAAATATTTGCTTATCATCATGCTTGTGTCATAACTGATTTGAAAGTGATTTTGAATGGCAGACATTTTATAGGGTATACTTATGGTACCCATATAACTGAATCCAATAAGAAATCTTCACACAAGCCTAAAATCTAGTGGAAGGCCACCGTTCTCGGAGCAGACATTAGGTGTTTGGGGTTAAAAGCTTTTCCGAGGTGGTTTTGATCCTTGTACTCAATAAAGAAAGTGATCGTGACAACTAAGGAATGACATTGATAACACCACTGAAATAATTTCTAAACCAACTTCACTGTTCTTACAGGTACACCAAGGGCCTCCTGATTTAATATTACTATTCAGATTGATTACAGAGAGCTTCAGGCATGATGATAATTTATGAAGTCAATGCATATAGTAAACAGAACATGTTTAGTTTAGTTGGCTCTAGACTGGACACATGTTTAGTGTGTCCAGTCTAGAGCTAACTGATGAGGTACAATTAAACAATGCTCATGTCGTACATGCCAGGAACCATCAGCAGCTGGCCATCCTTAAATTTAAAAAGAGCAGAGAAATTTCAGACAAGCAACTTACCCTTTTAATTTGTTGCTGTTGGAGCTATGCTCTGTACTTTATATATATATATATATATATATATATAATTTCAGTCCTCCTCATCCCCACAGACTTTCCTAGGCAGCAACTACTTATGCTGTTTAAGCTAGAAATACAGTGACCTTACAGCATGAAGCTTAAGACAAGCGAATTTGTGACAAGTCATAACTGTGCAGAACTTTCTATGCATCTTATGTATCAGTATATAGGTGTATCTATAGATACAGCTCCAGCATTTATTCACTGTTTCACATTACTTTGGGAATTAAATTTAACATGAAGATAAGAGTAACTGCTTTTTTTCTTTTTTGTTTTCCTATAGTGAACAGGCCCTTGTATACTTTATTTCCATAAGGTTTCACAGCAGTCCTATGAAGTGGATCGTTTTATTCCCATTTTTACAGATGAAGTTAAAAGTTGGTCACTCACACAAACTAAACACTGTGGACTAACCAGAACACTGGCCCCAGTTTTGGACTTGGGGTCTGGCTGTGAAGAAATGCTCTGTAGACGAAAGAGGGATCAGGCTCCAGCAGGAGAGAGACCTTGAGGGCCTGGACAGCACGTCCCCTGTGCTACAGAACTGATCAGCCTGCACTGCTCGTGCCAGCCAGTTGGTCCTGGCTCCTGCCTTTTCCTAACCAAGTCTCTGTTGAGCCCTCGTCTGCCTTCCAGGACCTGTGACTCTGATCTCTGCTTTAATTCACACTCTTTTAGCTCCTTCAGTGGGCATATGCTTTGGGAGCCTCCTAACTAGCCTCCCTGCCTGTGGGCGCTTCACAGCTGCACCCCATTTTGTACACTTGATCCTCCTAGAAAGTCCCTTCACAAATCTCCAGCAACTCCAACTTGTTGCCTGCCAATAGGATCTGAGTCTACCAGTGTGTCACTAACTACTGTGGACTTCCACAATCTGACCCAGAGGTCAGCGCATACTGCCTGTATGCGCTTGGGTCTTGACATCAGTCTCCAGGCCCCCAGACTTCTTAGTGTCCTAGAAGAGTGCTCACATCCCAGACCCAGCCTTGCAATCCCCACCTCTGCCTTAGCTCACAGCTTTCTCCCTGCCTGTTGTAGGTGAGGTGGAGAAAGACATGATTTTAGGTTGCTTGCTTTCTTTTCCTTCCTTCCACTTTAGTTGAAGTATAATTGATACACTAAGAACTACATGTGTTGTGTATAATTTGATGCAGTCGTGTGCTGTGCTTAGCCACTCAGGCGTGTCCGACTCTTTGCAACACTATGGACTATAGCCCGCTAGGCTCCTCTGTCCATGGGGATTCTCCAGGCAAGAATACTGGAGTGGGTTGCCATGCCCTCCTCCAGGGGATCTTCCTGACCCAGGAATCGAACTGGGGTCTCTTGCATTGCAGGCGATTCTTTACCAGCTGAGCTATCAGATACAAACACCTATGATACCATCACCACAGTCATAGCTTTCTTTATTTTGCAAACATCAACTAACAAATTTTGAGTACTATATGGTTCAAAAATGAATATTAAGACATATTTTCAAAAATATAAGACCTGGTTCAAAAATCAAGTAATATAAGACATCTTCCAGCCTGTCCTCCAGCTACCCAACTTACACTGCTCGATTCTTTGGTAACTCCTTATAGCAGCTTCCTGTATATCATTCCAGTATATCTATGTGAACATCAGCACATATGAATATACTTATTTCCCTACTTTTATATGAAAAGAAACGTGCCATAAACAGGATTCTTCACCTTGCTCTTTTAACAGGTTGTATTAAGTGGTCTTCCTTTCAGTATACACAGTTTTCCTCATTCTTTGTTTTTTATAACTTTATATTATTTTATCATATTCTTATACCAAAATTTATATACTTAATCTGCTGCCAATGAGCATGTCATATTGCATATGGGCAAGTATATCTAGGATTTTGGGGGTCAAAGAATAGATACTGTTAAAATGCCTTTTAGCTTTTTCTTTTTTTGACCAATGATGGTCATGTATCAGAAGAGCAGCTTTAGGGACTTCCCTGGCAGTCTAGTGGTTAAGTCTCCATGCTTCCAGGGAATGGGTTCAGTCCCTGGTCAGGGAACTAAGATCCCACAAGCCAAGGGGGAGGGCCAAAAAAAGGGAAAACAGCTTAAAATCCTCTTTCCCTGTTCCCCCCGAGCTAAAGGAAGCTCTCCTAATCTCCTGCCATGTGTCGGTATCACTTAACTATCTCAGCCTCCTCTGCGTGTGTGTGCATTCATTTTGTGTGTTATGTCTCCAGCTAGAGTGAAGGAACGCTTGTCTTTACTTCATGTCCTCAAGAGGTTAGGCTGGCACCTATGGACACTGCTGCTCATTGATCAGATATTCATGTCTTTTGTCTAGGAAGGGAAATCTCTGCTATGGACCTGAAGATAGGATGGTTCCATGTTTGTCCTTGTTAGTGTTTTATTGAGACAAAGCTATTTGGAGGGCAGATGTTCCCAGGCAGGCACCACAAATCCAATTTTAAAATATTTATTGAGCATCAGAAATGTAAAGATACAGTGTGAGAGACTGAAGAGGAAACAGAATGAACAGGACATAGGATGGGTCCCAGTGAACCTTTTCCCCAAGTTTATTTGGCCTGTATAATGCTTTAAACATTTTTCAAAAATTTTTGTAATTGGGATATTACATACATATGTAAAACAAGTGCACAGATCTTAAGTATACAGCTGAAAAGATCACAAAATGTTCTGGAAACATTTTCAGTTAGTCACCAAACTTTAAAAATCCCTTGAAAAACCAGATCTGGTCATAACCTCTCGCTTTAGGTACTCAATCCTCAATTTCCCTACTTCATGTTTCCTACATTCATTTACATTTGACATCCATTGTCCTCCATAAAGGAGGGTTCCTAGTTATCTGGGAGGAAGATGGGGTTTCTTGGGGGCTTGAAAGAGTAGAGGTAGGAAGATCAAAAATAAACTAAATAGCATCAATTGACCACTGGACTGCTCACCCACTGAACGTTTACTTTTAACAAAGTTAAAACACGATTGTGACTTTATAAAAAAATCAATTTCATTTTCTGAATTTTAATCTCTGCCAGGACTGTGTTTTGCCTCAGTCTCCTCAAATAACATTGCTGCTGCTGCTGCTAAGTCACTTCAGTCATGTCTGACTCTGTGTGACCCCATAGACGGCAGCCCACCAGGCTCCCTGGGATTCTCTAGGCAAGAACACTGGAGTGGGTTGCCATTTCCTTCTCCAATGCATGAAAGTGAAAAGTGAAAGTGAAGTCCCTCAGTCGCGTCCGACTCTCAGCGACCCCGTGGACTACAGCCCACCAGGCTCCTCCATCCATGGGATTTTCCAGGCAAGAGTACTGGAGTGGGGTGCCATTGCCTTCTCCTCAAATAACATTATTGGTGGTTAAAAGAGGAAACCATTAGTTTATATCTTTCAGTGTAAAATTAAAACACTTGATGAATCCATAGCTTGAGCCGTCTGTCACAGCCATGACTCTGAGAACAAAACCCAATTCTAAACATGTTTATCTGATGTTGTCACAGAATAGATTTTAAAACTAGGGGAAAAAAAAAAAAAACTGGACCCATCTGCCTTCCAAAGTTTATCTCCACTGCACCTGCACCCAAAAATACTTCCGCCTACACACAGGAACTATTGTTTCAAGATTTTGCTGTTGATTCATCATGCAGGTTCTCTAGGAATTATTCACACTTTAAAAATTATTTTTTAAATGCCTGCATATGGTTAAAAAAAAAAGACAACCCTATAAAATCATAAAAATTAAATCTCATCCTCTGTAATACCTCTTAGCAGAAATAGCCACTATTACCAGTTTCTTATGAATCCTTCCAAAGATATTTGCTGAATACATAGACACGTGTGTGATGGGCGCATCACACACCGTGTGTGATGGGTGATACACAGCTGGCCTCCTTGTTTTCTACACAAATGGCAGCAAACTACGTGCTTCTCTGCACCTGTGTTATTTTCATTTTACTTAGCATAGCTAAGGAGATTTTTATGATATTAATATATACATCCACACTATTTTTTTTTTGGCTGAATCTTACTACCTCTTTTTAAAAACGTGCGATTCAGCAATTATCTATGTATGTATGTATGTATGTCTGTTTCTTTATTGGCCCCCTTGCGAGGCATGTGGGATCTTAGTTCCCCAACCAGGAATCAAACCCATGCCCCCTGCAATGGTAGCATGGAATCTTAACCACTGGACTGCTGGGGAAGTCCCTGCATATTATTACACTTAACAACTGTTTTATATTTAGCCAGTCTCTTCCTGGTGAATGTTTAGGTTTGCCATCTTCCTACTACAAGCAGCACTCTTAAGAACAATCCTTTTACATTTATCTTGGTGCATGGGTGCACATGCATCTACAGGATGATTTCCTAGAACTGGACTAATGGGGTCAAAAAGCTATATGTATTTGGAAGATTATCTGATTGTCCAGCTGCTTTGCAAAGAGCACACCACTTACATTCTATCAGTGTATGTAAGTGTGATTTCTCAACACACTTACCATCACTTATTATCAGGTCTTTTGATCTTTACCAATCTGAAAGATGAAAATGATATCTTACTGTGGTTTCAACTTGCACATTTCTTGTTATGATCCAGCATTATCTTGTCCAAGAGGAACACTAGCTCAGGGCTGCCAAGCAAGCCCACTGCGGCCCTACTTTTTACTCAGCATTGTCATCTGCACTGCTTTTCTATTCGTTTTTCTCTTTTTCTTTTCCTTGTAGCAAAAGGGAGACAGACATTAAAAAAAAAAAAAAAGTCCTCACGAGAAAAGAAACGTTACAATTACTAAATTACAACCCCCCCAAAATTTCTTTTTCTCTGACACACCTCATTCTCTTTTTCTAGTCTCCCACTATGTCTTTCGATCTTTTCTCTCTGTTCCTTTTACTAGTACCTTACAGTACTCAACGACATGAATGCTTCAGGCTTTCTTTTGTCTGAACAGGTTTTGCCCAAAAAGTTTCTCCAAGAATTATTGACTTATTTCTTTGGTAGTACCTGAAAATTATTTTTACTCTACAGCCTGACAATAAAATGTCCGTTCTGTGAGGGCAAGGCTTTTCCCTGCTATAACTGCAGCCCCTAAAACAGTGCCTGACATGAGACACTTAATAACTTCCCATATATATGTATGGAAATTATATTAAAACCTACCTAACGTAAAATTGACCATTTTAATTCTTTTAAGAACAGTCTTTTATGTACAGTGCAGTGGCATCAAGTACACTTACATTTCAGTAGTTTTCTTCTAGATAAATGAATGTGTAGTGGTGTTGCTTATTTGTCCCTGAAAGTGAACAGGAACCAGATAGTCATTTTAATTCACATTATTCTGTCCTCCAGACGAAGTCATACGGAAGCGTCTCCTAATCGATGGAGATGGTGCTGGAGATGATCGGAGAATTAATCTGCTGGTGAAAAGTTTCATTAAATGGTGCAACTCAGGATCTCAGGAAGAGGGGTATTTCATGTTGCTGCCGTTTCTATACTAATGTCCTGCTATGATTTTTTTTTTAGGCCATACATATAGTGCTGTCAGTTTTTCATATTTTCACTCATTAACAGAGTCCAGAGTAGGTTTTTCTGGCCTTCCCTTCAGAGGCTACTTTTGTGTTTATTAAAATGTGCAGAAGGTACAGTGATAAGAATTGAGGGTTAAATTCAGACTTATTACTTTGGTCCCTTTTAAAAGCAGATAAATGTGTAGTAAGACAAAATACTTAAATGAAATTTTCTCTATTTTTTAAAAATGCACTAATAAAGTTGCTGCAAGCTTTTATATATTTGATAAATTTCTAACTTAAAGAGTTTTTTCATCATTTGAATTAGCTTTTCACATAGATAAATAATTAGAGTGAAAAAATTGAGAACAGAATTGTGATAATAAAAACCATCTTAAAACATTTTAAAAAGGCTATTAAGCAAAATTCAACAAATAGTTGTTTGAATTAAACTTACATTGCTAACAACTACAGTCCCATCTTTACATTTGTAACTAATACAGTTTATAAATTCAAGTAAACCACATTTGGAAAAAGAAAACCTAAGGGACAGATATTTCAAATTATTTTAAATAAAGCATATTCTCTCAGAACCTGGCATAATTAACTTAGCAAAGGTGTGCCTGCATTGTAATGATTCAGCTGGAAATCCACAAAATGTTTATTCTCTTTCTCTCTCTTTTATGTTAGATACAGCCAGTACCAACGTATGCTGAGCACGCTGTCCCAGTGTGAATTTTCAATGGGCAAAACTTTGCTGGTATATGATATGAATCTCAGAGAAATGGAAAATTATGAAAAAATTTACAAAGAGATAGGTAAGGAAACAAAGTAATTGTTTCTGTCTGTAATTTTAATTTTTATGGGCTAAGGGAAACAATATTTACTAACATTTTTCTCTGGTTAGTGGTCGAATAATAACATTAATAGAAAGACTATGTTCTAATATGATATTATTCTTTGAGTTACAGCTGTGTATTAATGCCAGCATCTGTTTTATTAGCAAGGAAACTAAATTTAAAAACGCATTTTAAAACTGAAAATGGAGATTATTCATGTTGTTATAAGTATCTTAAAAAAAACCTTTTTATATAGAATGTAGCATTGCTGGAGCCCATGAAAAAATTGCTGAGTGCAAAAAGCAAATTCTTCAAGCAAAACGAATACGAAAAAATCGGCAAGGTAAGGGTTTTGTGGGATGTAGTGTGCAAATACTTCATTACTGACTAGTATTTTCATGCAGCTTTTAATGTGGTGAGATGAAACCTTCAGCTAGAATCGACTTAAATTATAAAAAAGAATTAGGAGACAAACTTAATTCTTTAAAACTATATTATTGTTTAAAATAGCAGAGAAGAAAGGCCATGGTAAAAAAAAAAAAAAAAAAAGTTGGATTGTGTTGATTAAACAAGTATGTTTTTAAGTATTCAATTTTTTTTTTTTTTTACTGCCCTCATACCCCTTTGCCTAAATAATGTTATACAAGTACATTAGATTTAGGACTTTGTGTTTTGTGTGTGTTTAATGGAACTACATAAAAAAAAAAGAAATAATATAAGCCCTGTGACTTTTTTTTATTAAGGACTGTGCAAGCAAACATTTACAGTCTGCCTGGATTTTATTAGAATAGGAAGATTAAAGTTGTTTTCTTCCAATCTCTTTTGTTCTTAATTAAGGTCTGCCTTATTTTAGTTCATATCAACTAGTTCAAAATAATTTTAATGGCAGAGGCATTGCTCCTCCTATAGTGTAATTTGAAAGGAAGATTAAAAATATAATGTAAAGTCACAACTGTGACATATACATGAAAGATATAGAAAATGTTAATGATTATTTTGGAGTTGTGGAGTTTTATCATTTAGGTTTTGTTGTTGTTATTTATATTGAACATGTATTATTTTGTAGTCCAAAAATATTTTATTAAAAATCACACTTATATTGAATTAATACACTGTCAACAAACAATTTTACTTTTTAATGAGTTAATTAAGATGATGTTCAATTCCTTATTTTTAAAAGATGGTTTTTTAATTCAGTCTAAAATGCATGTGGTCAGGTTGCAGTGGCCAATTTAGAGCAGGATATACCAACTTATTTAAGAACTAATATCAATTGTAAAAAAAATTTTACAGTGTTTTGGTAGATTAATGAGGCTTTTAAGTAAATGCTGCCATATATCATTTCATAGGAAAAGTTAACAAGAGATACATGACTTACCTTGGAGGTCTTAGTGGAGCAGAAACAAAGTTCCTGAATTATAAATCATTTCTAAGTTTATGAGATCTTTACCTTTGAAATGAGTGAGAAGTATAATTTCCCCTTGTCTAAGATTTGAAACTAATTGTAGGATACCTTGTTAATTAATTATAGATCACCTTGT
Source organism: Bos grunniens (assembly GCF_055505025.1). Taxonomy (NCBI): domain Eukaryota; kingdom Metazoa; phylum Chordata; class Mammalia; order Artiodactyla; family Bovidae; genus Bos; species Bos grunniens. Next base: position 37,997,198 of record NC_141186.1, read on the forward strand.
TGGACTTCCCTGGTGGCTCAGACAGTAAAGTGTCTGCCCGCAGTGCGGGAGACCTGGGTTCGATCCCTAGGTCGGGAAGATCCTGTGGAGAAGGAAATGGTAACCCACTCTAGTACTCTTGCCTGGAAAATTCCGTGAACTGAGGAGCCTGGCAGGCTACAGTCCACGGGGCCACAAAGAGTCGGACACAACTGAGCGACTTCACTTTCACTTTCTTGGTCTTCTATTTGCTGGGCAAATAATAAGATTCTCTTATGTTCAGAATCAGTCTAGTTGATGATCAATAATGACTTAAGTTCACTTTCTCTTATGCCAGCCCCTGTATTCTACCCAGGAATGCGTAAATGGAAACAGAGTAGGAGCTAAAATCCTTGTTTGGAACATACTTTTGAAGTCATGAATTGTTGCAGTTATAATTGAATGAGAGGAAGCTGGCAATACTCCGCATATCCTTCAATGTTTCCACTTCTTTATCTACTAGGAAAATAATTAGGAGAGATTTGTGATGTTAGACATTTTGTTTTGATATCCAGGTTTGAAATATCTTATTTTGGTAAATATTTTTGTATCTTTCAGAATATGATGCACTGGCAAAAGTGATCCAGCATCATCCAGACAGGCATGAGACATTAAAGTAAGTTTAGAGCTTTACTCTGAAAAGAACTAATCTTTATACATAAATGTTTACATACTAGTCTACACGTTCCATTTCTATGGGAATATATCATACGTTTCAAAAAATAGGGGTCAACCTTAAAAATTACAGATTCTAATACCACTTGATGAGATTTTTCCTTCTGCTAACCTTGCTGCCTATAGTTCTAAAATAAATGCATGTAATATGTATCAATACAAAAACAGATAAGAGAAGGTAATGGCACCCTACTCCAGTACTCTTGCCTGGAAAATCCCATGGACGGAAGAGCCTGGAAGGCTGCAGTCCATGGGGTCACTAAGAGTCGGACACAACTGAGCGACTTCCCTTTCACTTTTCACTTTCATGCATTGGAGAAGAAAATGGCAACCCACTCCAGTGTTCTTGCCTGGAGAATCCCAGGGACGGGGGAGCCTGGTGGGCTGCCGTCTATGGGGTCGCACAGAGTCGGACATGACTGAAGCGACTTAGCAGCAGCAGCAGCAACAGAATATGGTCTACTTATCACTAAGTCGCTAAGTCGCTTCAGTCGTGTCCGACTCTTCGATCCCATAGACAGCAGCCCACCAGGCTCCCCCGTCCCTGGGATTCTCCAGGCAAGAACACTGGAGTGGGTTGCCATTTTCCTCTCCAATGCATGAAAGTGAAAAGTGAAAGTGAAGTCGCTCAGTTGTGTCCGACTCCTAGCAACCTCATGGACTGCAGCCTTCCAGGCTCCTCTGTCCATGGGATTTTCCAGGCAAGAGTACTGGAGTGGGGTGCCATTGCCTTCTCCGTGGTCTACTTATATAGAATACTAAATAGGAGTTATACAGAATTTGGAAATAAACACTTTCCAAACACCAATTTAAAAAATAATTAGTGAAAAGGAAAACAGAAGATATATATAATGAACTTTAAATTATTACTAAGTTTCTGAAATATATACAGAATAATAATCATTTATAAAAGTTAGAGCCCTCCAAATATTCTATACTGATCCTGTATATTATTGAGATACAAATATATGCATAAAAAAGGATTGGTATAATATAAGGATTGCCTGAATGGAAAGTAGAGGAGGGAAAAAGGCCTGGTTCAGAGGAAAATGAAAGTGAAAGTGAAAGTGAATTCGCTCAGTGGTGTCCGACTCTTGTGACCCCATGGACTGTAGCCTACCAGGCTCCTCCACCCATGAGATTCTCCAGGCAAGAGTACTGGAGTGGGTTGCCATTTCCTTCTCCAGGGGATCTTCCCGACCCTGGGATCGAACCTGGGTCTTCCACATTCCAGGCAGACGCTTTAACCTCTGCAATTTAGCACATTTACCCACCCCTCTTCCACAAAAAAAAAGTTTGAATTATGACAAAATGTTAAAAGGGTTTGATATCCTATTGTCAAGTTTTCCTATACTTTAAAAATTATCTAAAATTTAATTTTAATGAAAATTAGTACATATTTAGAAATTAAAGAATCACCCTTAGTTTTAGAAGTCTCATCATAATGGACGTTAGAACTCCTTATCCTTTATAATAAATACTATTATTTAGTAACTAAAAAGTTAGATATTAATTATGAATTCTTTTCTCCCAATTAGCAAAATATAACACTTTCACTTTTTTTTTCAGAGAACTAGAGGCTCTGGGAAAAGAATTAGAACATCTTTCACATATTAAAGAAAGTGTTGAAGATAAGGTATTTGCATGTGATATGTACTAGTCTTTGTGTTCTGTATTGGTTTATAGATCATTTGTGTATTAATTTTTTTTCTTACTAACACAGCTGGAATTGAGACGGAAACAGTTTCATGTTCTTCTTAGTACCATCCATGAACTTCAGCAAACACTGGAAAGTAAGTAGCATGACCGTAAAATGAATGTTCATGTCGATTTTATTTTTTAAAGATGAACTTATTTTACTGCATCAGGTCTTAGTTGCAGCATGCCAACTCTTAGTTGCATCTTGAGGGATCTAGTTCCCTAACCAAGGATCAAACCCAGTTCCCGTGCATTGGGAGCACAGAGTCTTAGCCACTGGACCATCAGGGAAGTCCCTATGTAGATATTTTAATGACCAGGGGAACTTCTTTTTAAATTGAAGTCTCTCACATAAATTTTGCATTTTGATTCAACTAATGTGTGCTTAGTCACTCAGTCATGTCCGACTCTTTGCGATCCCATAGACTGTAGCCCACCAGCCTCCCCTGTCCATGGGACCCTCCAGGCAAGAACACTGAAGTGGGCCGCCATTCCCTCCTCCAGGAATTCAACTAATAACAACAACCAAAGCAGAACTTTTAAAAACCAAACCCCCTTGTGTGGGTCAGTTGCAATCATAGGCTGCCATTTTGCCATTTTTGCTTTAAATATATTCACTTATAAAGGACAAAAATGTTTTCATATATTCATCAGACGTATAGTTTAAGCAAATTTGATTAGAGTTTTATGTTTCTTTTTCAACTGCAGATGATGAAAAGCTCTCAGAGGTAGAAGAAGCTCAAGAAGCAAGCATGGAAACTGATCCTAAACCATAGACCAGTAATCACTGTCCATTCCCAAGAGTGGTGAATTAGCAGTGTGATCTCAGTGTGCTTAGAATTTGTTGCGCTCTCGAGATATGTAAAGTTTTGGCAATGAACTATTTTGCTTTTAAATGTTAATGTAGAGTTCATTCATATTTCTTCACACAGAGGAAGATGACTTCATTATATATTTGCTTTTACTGAAATGTCTTTTTTGTATTTAAAAGGTGGGAAGCAACATCCAAAATAAATGTTGAATAAAATGTTTTTAAGTCAAATATATTTGTGCTCATTGGCATTCTAGATAGTTTTTAATTGGTAACATTGACTTGCTCACAAAATAAATGGAAGATAGTGAGAAGGTGACATTTCTGGAGTGTACATGAGAAAATGAGTCAGCTTTTGGAAATTGTTACCACTTTTGAAAATGAAGACCATGAACAGGCTCTCAGGAGAGCTGTACACTTGTTAAATTATGTACAGAATGTTTGTGGTGTATAAGATGCAAAGTCAATCAGTATGTATTACTTTCTAGATCTCTGTCCTTAACATTTGAGATATATGGTTGGTAAATGTTTTAGTAAAACATTTTCTCTCTATTGTTTTCTTCTGTTGGAGTAATCTTCAAGAGTCTTGCAAGAAAGGATTTCATGATCTTTTTATAAATTTAAGTCTGAATCACATGTACTTTTTTTAAGGATTGAATTATATGTCTAATACTTGCTAGGTTCCATCCTTATCCATTCATTTTAGTTCAGAAACATGACTCTTTGCATGAATCATATCTTAATAATGTTACGTTTTTATAATTTTAATAAGAACTCTTCTCTTTAAAAACAAAGGTTTAAAGTTAGCTCAATAGTAGTCACAGTGAAAGTGTCAAAATACCTTTAAGTGCTTCCTATAATTTCATCTGGCAAATTATGGAAGAAATTTCTTTGTAGAATTGGTATGCCCTGGTAAATATTTCTATTTTCCATTATTAGTAAAAATTATGAAGCAAAAAATTGCTTATATTGACTCAGAATTAAAAATCAATTTTTGTAAAAAGACTGTTGGGCAAAATATTTTTATAAGGACTGTTGGGCAGAATATTTTTAAACTCACCCCCCCAATTGATTAAGAGAAATTTATTCAGGATTATGTACCAAAAGATAAGAAGCCCTATGTACATAACTTTTATGCCATCAGAAACAGAATCAGAAGCAGCACCAGGTACATGGGAAACACACATTTTTCAGTTTATACTTTCTCATGGTTCGCTTGGACATCCTCTGGAACTGCTTGGAAGACTTAAGAACTTCATCCCCTAGAAACTCACAGTGTTGAAGTTCAGCATGTCTTTGGGCCAATAACTTCATGGATTTATCTGTCACTGTTTCTATGAGGTCATCCACCTATAACAGCCCAGAACAAAGAAACGAAGCCATGTGTTAGAAAGCCTTGTCCACACCCAAGGGAGAGCTGTTTTTCCTGAGGGATGAGTTCAGGAACTGGTGGATGTCTGCAAGTCCCAAAGTATTATTCTAATTCAAGTCACAGCAAACAGAGCTTGAAAACATGCCTTTACCACCCAGTGCTAAAGACAGTCTCATTTCTTCTCAAACCCTTGTGTGTGTGCGCCTTCATTTTAATTGAATTCACTTTAACATTTAGTAGGCACACAGCATCATCCTCAGCACCCTCAGCGATCCTGTAGCCACTCTCAAATGCCCCCCACTAACAGGATGCCTTCATGCTAATCATTAGTTCGTCCCACAGCCACGCTGTCTAGTAGGGCTGTGCGTTCAGTTGAGCCCAGGCCTCTGATGCTTTTGAAACACAAAGTAAAAACCTTTGTCCACTACCTGCATTTGAAGCTTTCCCACTGTCAAATCTGGTTTCTGGAGAATGTTTTCCATGCTGTGCTTCTTTCTTTTAAATACCGGAAAGTGTGGTCTCTTTTTTGATGAATATGGAACCTATCATAAAAATGTAAAAAACACATCAGATTAAGAAGTGCCACCATTATTTCTGTGACGGTGCTTCAGTGAACACTCTTACCCTTGCGACATCCTCTTTTAAACTGAATATTTGCCACATAACAACATTGGACTGGAGGCTGTATTCATATTATTCTCCACGCCCCATGCATCTCCTTTGTGCCCAGAGCTCTCTTTGAAGAGATCTATAGGGTGCAGAGAAATGAGATTGTCTGGTTCTGAAAGAATATACAGTGTCAGGAAAAAAAGCAGGTCATTTGTAAGGGGAAGAAGAAGAAATTGCCTCTGTAGCCGCTGAGCACAGCCAGAGTGTGGAGCTGTTGTAGACGAGTGCCCCAGAAAGCTCATTATCACTGGATCCAGTTGCTAATCTGGTCTCTTTTCTGCAGGTTTCCTTATTTTCATGGCAGACATGTTTCCAAACATAAAAAAGAAAGCTCTGGGTTCTTTTCATTGCATGCCTGATACCCTTCCCATGGTCCCTGGCTTGCTGGTTACAAGTACCTGTGCTATTAAAACTCATTCCTAGGTCGTGGCTCCTGGCTAATATGGCCTTTTTAGTCTTACTAGGTTCACTCTTCCTTCCCCTGTGTTTAGTAATTACCATGAGGACTACTGTGAGACCTACGCAAAGTGGGATGTGCAGTCACATTTGGGTCTTGCCCTTTGCCCGAGTTTACAAATGAGTCTGTGGAAACTCTGCCCTGCTGGCTCCTGCATGCATGCTCAGTCACTCAATTATGTCTGACTCTTTTGTGACCCCGTGGGCTATAGCCCGCCAGGCTCCTCTGTCCTTGGGATTTCCCAGGCAAAAATACTGGAGTGGGTTGCTGTTCCTCCTCCAGGGGTTCTTCCCGACCCAGGGATGGAACTTGCATCTCCTGCATTGGCAGGCAGATTCTTTATCTGGGAAGCCCTGCCAGCTCACCCCGGCTCCAGTGTCAGTTGCAGAACCTTCCCCAATCTAACCAAAGCACAACTCCTCTTGTTTCTCTCTCATAAAACCCAGTGTTGTTTTTTTTTTTTCCCCCTACTAAGCACTAGCTTGGTAATTACTTAAGTTATTTCTGTGTATTGAATACCATTATTAAAAAGTCAAATGTCTTGAAGGGTCAGGCAGGTTTTGAGAAACAGGCTCAGTTGGTCTGGCATGGACTGGAGAGAATGGGCCTCCTGCAAAGGGGGTGGCCTCTGTGTAGCTCTGCTGTTGCTGGAGGAGCTGCAGGCTCCATGTTGCCAAATCCTCTTATTTTTCAAAAGGAAGTTGAAAATCCAGACTTTTGTTTGAACGATTCTAATTTCGAAACGTGGACAACTGATTCAAATATATGAGAATGTTCTGAGAGCTAACAGTGCCATGGTTTAATGTCCGTCTCCTCCATCAAACTATAAGTTCCATGGAAACAGGACAAGGGCCATTGGGTCACCTTTATAGCCCCCAAATGTAGAAACTGCCCAGCACATATTAGGAATATGATAAATATGAACCTAGCACTCAAGAGGCAAAATTCAAAACTAATACTGGTACACTCTGGCAGTGCACTAGAGCAGCGCTGTTTAATAGAACTTCCCACAAAAATGAAAGTGTTCTTTATCTGTGCTGTCAAATACCATAGCCACTGGCCATATGTGTTAACTGAACACATGAAATGTAGCTAGTGCAGTGAAGGGAATGGACTGTTCTTTTTATTTAGTTTTAATTAATGTAAATAGTCACATGTGACTATTGGCTACCATAATGCTGCTAAGTCGCTTCAGTCGTGTCCGACTCTGTGCGACCCCATGGACTGCAGCCCACCAGGCTCCGTCCATGGGATTTTCCAGGCAAGAGTACTGGAGTGGAGTGCCATTGCCTTCTCTGTGGCTACCATAATAGACAGTACAATTAGAACCTAGCATAGTAATTAGTGGGCTTCCCAGGGCTTTACTCTTCTCCGCAGTAAAGAGTCTGCCTTCAATGCAGAAACACAGGAGATCTGGGTTCAATCCCTGGGTTGAGAAGAGTACCTGAAGAAGGAAATGACAACCCACTCCAGTATTCTTGCCTGGAGAATTCCATGGACAAAAGAGCCTGGCGGGCTATAGTCCAAGGGGTCGGAAAAAGTCAACACGACTGAGCACAGCAGGAACAGCATAGTAATTAGGAGTAAGCACTGGTAGAGTCAAATCTTCCTGGGTTTGAAGCCCGGCTCTTCCGATTATCTGGGCCAATTACTTAACCTCTCATTGCCATCCCTAAAATCATATCCTACTTATTGTAGTAACCTATTGCTATCTACTTTACAGGGCTGTTGTAAGGAATATCTGAGTTGATATTTTTAAAGCACTTAGAAGAGGGTTTGGAACATAGTTAGCTTTAATAAATGCTTATTATGTCAGAAGAAACAATACTTCAGATTCTATTAAAAAATAGCATGGGCAATTTAGGCACAAACTTGATCTAAATACAGATAAGTACAAGCTTTGGGTTGGAGTGTCCTGGATCATCAAGTGTTGCACTGTCTATACTATACACACGTTCTATTTGTATTTTAATTTCAATTATAATGAAATGTAAAATTCACTTCCTCAGTTATACTGCCACATTAGCTGGGAAAGACTGAAGGCAAAAGGAGAGGGAGTAACACAGGATGAGATGGTTATGCAGCATCATGGACTCAATGGACATAAATTTGAGCAATCTCCCAGAGACAGTGAAGGACAGAGGAGCCTGGCATGCTGCAGTCCATAGGCTTGTGAAGAGTCGGACATGACTGAGGGACTGAACAACAACCAGCCACATGCAAAGGCTTAAAAGTCACATGCTAATGGCTACTGTTGTGGACAAATGTTTGCATCCTTGTGGAAATTCTGTGGGGTTGGTCTGGAGAATATCTTTCCACAGAGCATGCATGATATGCCAGATGCTAATATACAGACTTGATATTTGAACAGCTGACCAAGTCAATCTAAAGCTGTAACCCCTACTGTTGCCCAGATTATAGCAGAAGCTGAACCATTCGAGCTCAGAAGTAGAGGAATCAGACCTGGCAAGTCCACTTCTTGTGCCCTGAATGCTAGGAGTGGAGACACAAAGGGCAGCTTTAAACGGGAGAGAACTTGGTTTTTACAACAGCCCTGAACGTTGACTTCCGTGTAAGTCTTTAGACGCAAGTTTGTTTTAGCATTTTACCTTTTGCATTCCTGAAGGAATGATGTCACAGATAAACGCTTGGTGGTTCTCCTGGCTCGGAGGAGTGTACTTCCTTGGGTTATTGCCTCTGTCTCTGCTTCGACAGCGTCAAGTTGTGTAGTTGCTTAGAGGGAATGAGGGGGAAAAAAACAGACCGTCGTGAAGGATCACAATAATAAACATATGCTTTCTATTAGAAAGTCTCCTGAAAAGCAAGCATCACATGCGATTTCAGTGGCTTTTTTTCTTCGGGGTTAAAATTGAAAATGGACTTGCTTTGCTGAATCTCACACTTTCTCTTGAACACTTGGCCTTTTCTTGTGGTCATGACCTCCATAGTCACAACCCATCTTGACAAGGTGGTTGATAACTGTCGTTGAGACTTCACTTTTGCCCTCTGTTGTTTTTCCCTGTAACTTGTGGAATTAGAAAATGTACCCTCTAACATAGAAAACAATCCAACGACTACTTGCTGTTGACTGAAGACAAGTTTAAGCGTACTCTGCAGCAAAGTGGCTCAAGGCTCAGTCATTCACATACCTTCTTAACAGTTTTTCCCACATACTAGGAGCCCTGTGAATCCTAGAGTCCTTAATATTTTTCTCTGTCAGCTCAGTTCTTGGGACTTCTCTGGTGGTCCAGTGTTATGAGCCCTCACTGCCAATGCAGGCGGTTCGGGTTCTATCCCTGGTCAGGGAACTCAGATCCCACAGGCTATGTGGCACAGCCAAAAGATAAGGGAAAAAAGCATCTTCATTAAAAAAAAAATCAGTTCTTAACACAATAAACATAAAGGAAACTTAAAACACTGTCATAAATCAAAAACCAGTATCATAGACACTGAGACTAGTATGGTAAAACCAAAATCATGTTATTGCCAACGGAAGGCAGCAAACTTGAGGCTACTCCCTTTTTTATTAAGATAGAAAAAGGGAAGGAGATGAGACTTTTTCCTTGATGTAGTGAAAGGGGTCAAAAAGGCACTGGGAAAAGCGAGGTGTGCAGCATGGTCTATGTTTCAGTGTTTTCATGCTATGCACAGCACCTAAAATCAATTTAATCTGCTTCAGGCCACTCGATAACTGCATTGAGGAATCATGGCTCCTCAGCTCAGGGACTGGTGGCTCTAAATTCAAAGTGGATGCTCAACCTAGGGGGACGCTCCTTTCTCCCCCACCCTCCACTGTCAGCTCTTGCCCAAATCTTGCACCTCCTGCCACTAAACATCCTCTTCAACCTCACCACCCGCACTGCCACGACTAGCCCCAGCTAAAATTATCCCTTGCCTTGGATGAATGCAAGAGCCTGTTTATTCCTCCTGCATCAGATCTTACCCTCCTCCAATCCAGTCTCTATGCTGCAGTCTGAGCTACCTTTAAAAAATGCCCTTCAAATCATATACATCCCCAGCTTGAAAGTATCTCACCACCCTTAGGAAGAGTTAAAATTTCTTAACATGATTTACAAACACCCTCATCACCTTATTCAGCAGACTCTCCCTGGCTGGATTACTTTCATTCCTTAATTATGCCCAGTGCTCTCTTGACGTTGGGACTTGAACATGCTCTACCCTCTTCCTGGAAAACTGTTCTCACCACTTTTTCCTTATCTAACTCTAGTTGTCCTTCGGTCTCATCTGAGTTGTTCGTTCGTTAGGGAGGCTTTCTCGAGCCCCCTCCCCTAAAGTCAGCATCGATGACGTGTACCCACCCTAGCCTGTGCTTTTTCTTTGCATCAGAGGTAAATATCTGCAGCCCCTCCATGCCCTCTGTAACTCAAGGAGGGCAGAGACCATGCCTGTACTGTCTGCTGCTCTATCCCTTACAGCGTGGCTGCCGCATAGTAAGTATTTACTACATATTTGTTTTAAAGTCTAATGAGGATCAACAGGGACGAGCAACTGTCTTTCGGCCACAGTTGAGAGTCAGAATGTTTGAGCTGCAGCCTGAAAGCTGGGCGAGTTTCTTGGAGAAATCTTAGTGTAGAGATTTGTTATTTAAGCTATGATAAAAATAAGCCAACGCGTGGGATGTGGTAGCAGGTTCTGGTCCTCTGTTTTCCACTGGACTCTCCAACTCCAGCCCCGTCCGTAGAGGACTGTGCCCTCTTTGCTGTTTTCAACAGAAACAGGCAGGTCAGTCTATGCCAGGTAATTGCTAGATGATTGGATGCTTGTATTAGTTGTCTTTTTTCCAGAAAAGAGAGTTTGTTTGAAAGGGCAATGCGTCAGCTGGAGGCCATCAGTTTTTGTTTTTTCTGGAAAAAGTATCTACCAGGTGTGCAGCCTTATCATGATGTGAAATTTGAAGATACGTATGAATCACCTACATATACGTAAGTATTCTATATATTTCTGAATGCTGTACTGTAAAGGACACTAGGAACATACAAAGGGTATTTATGGCACTGAAGCTCTGCTGTATGGTATTGTAACGAGAGACACGTTACATGGTGGGTTTTTCAAACCCACGGAACTGTGGGGGGCAAAGAGTGAATCCTAATGTGAACCATGGTGGCTGTGTACTCGCTAAGTTGTGTCCAACTCTTGTGACCCCATGGACTGTAGCCTGCCAGACTCCTCTGTCCATGGGATTCTCCAGGCAAGAATATTGGAGTGGATTGCCATTTCTTCTCCAAGTTAGGGATCACACCTGGGTCTCCTGCACCGCAGGTGGATTCTTTACTAACTTAGCCACCAGGGAAGCCCAGTGTAAACTATCAGTTCAGTTCAGTTCAGCCGCTCAGTCATGTCTGACTCTTTGCAACCCCATGAATCGCAGCACCCCAGGCCTCCCTGTCCATCACCAACTCCCGGAGTTCACTCAGACTCACGGCCATCGAGTCGGTGATACGTAATCTAGGGACCAGTGTTAATAATAATATGTTAATATTGGCTCATCGACTAACAAGTGTACTGTACTAAGGCAAGAAGTTCATAATAGAGGAAATTGTGTGGGTGGGGTAAGGAGAGGGAGGCATAGAGGAAATTTCTGTATTTTCCACTCAATTTTTCCAGTTTACCTAAAACGGCTCTACAAAAAAGTCTATCAATTTTAAAAAGGAGAATGCAAATAGTAGTCATCACTCACAAGACCCCCCACCAAACGTCATTACCATGTCACAGAAGAAACTGTCAACAGTTCAAACGCCAATTCTTCACAAAGTATGTGGGAAGTAGATATAATAAAATAAAATTTCCTTTACGACTTACCAATCATACATTTTTAAAATAGAATTCTCCCCACACCTTCGTCTTTTGGAAGCAGCCATTTGAAAATCTGCCTCACTTCTTTCTCCAGAAACAAAACCAGAAAATTCCACTTTGGTTTGATTTTCTAAGATATGTGTATATGTATGTGTGTATATATATATACACACACCTATGTACACATTTAATATTTAAATGAAAAGTAGTTTTAGACTGATGAGACCACTGATTAATTGGACTGGGAGTGACCTCAAATGTAATCTAATTCAGAGTTTTTGAAGATGTATACACACACACACACACACACACACACACACACACATCCCCTGGGGATCTTTCTAAAAGGCAGATTCTGACTCAGTAGCCCTGTGTGGGGGCCTTAACTTCTGCATTTCAGACAAGCTCCCCAGAAATGCTATTCTGTGGGTAGCAACAAAAGCTGTCCTATTTCATTTTCTCTCTTGGCCTTGACATTGGACCATATGTTGACTTGGATTACCATTCTGGGAGACCTTTCTCATTCTTGGTTTGGTAAATAACTTGGGCGATGGAAGCTCCTTGACAATTCTAAGAAGAAGGCTCTGTATATTTGGAAGGAGGGTTTCCTTGTGGTTAGGGGCACCCTCTTCGTTGACACTTGCTGGCTTGCTTCTGTACGTGTGTGACAGCATCCTCCCCCAAACACTCTTCACTTTCCTCACCAAATTTTTCTTCTGATTTTGCTGGCTCTTGTGAAATTCCATGTCACTAACACTGGATGACTCCTCTCTGGGGACCAATACATTTTGTTTACTAAGTTGGTAGACACAGCTTCATGCCATCTGAACAAAGGAAAAATAATTTGTGTTAAGGAAATTGAAGAGTTAAAAATGAAACATTGGAATCATGAAAATCAACTGCAAATGTGAACAAATTATACAGTTCCAAAAAAGAAAACTGAAGACCAAGCATCACATCCAAAGCCAAAGCAAATACTTGATATTTTGTTGCTGAACTCTAGAAGTGCATTCTGGCCACTATCTCATTTAATCTTCTTCAGTTTACTAATGAGTAAGCTGGGACACAGAGAGATTAATTTAATTGATGGAGTATAGAATGCAGATTTTAATCTTGGTTTGTGACTGTTAGAATATATTACCTCATATTGGCAAATTGGTGATCTCATTTCAATCACAGTTTGAGATTTCTTTTTTGCTGGACTTCAAAATATGGTTCCAAATGTGATGAGACATGAGAGTGCCTGCTAAGGTAGATAATACAAAATATATTCTCCAAGGTCCTATAAATGCTGCATTTTATGCAGAATACTGATTTAGAGAAAGTAATTATAAATGCATATTTCAAAAATTCCAAATAAATAATATCTTCATCATTTTAGTAATAAAATAGGTAATATTTCTTAGTAGACTTTTATGTGCTAAACACTCATCTAAGTTCTTTCATATGTATTACATATTTTAATCCTCTTACTATTATCTCCATTTTACAAATGAGGAAATTAAAACTTGGAAAGCTTAAATAACTTATGCCCAGATAATCTGACCCCAAAGTCTATTCTGTTAGCTTCTGTGCTAAGTGAGTATCACCTGTTCCATGATACCCTTATTTACCTAATATTCTTCCTTGATTAACTATTTTGATGTTAGTTTCATCCAAAGCAATAATATCCATAAAATTCCAGGGATTTTTAAAAACCAGTCTTCTATTTCGAGATAAAAAATCATTTATGGGCTAGGATTAATCTCCCATGGACTCTTAGGAGAACTTTTAATAAAACCATCAGTTTCTACTACCATAAATACACACACACACGGGAATACAATGTAGGAGGCTCAGGAACCCCCAAGGTCATCCATGCAACCCCCATCAAGTAAAAAGCCCACCTCTAAGCAGTTTCTGAATCTCCAAAATGTATCTCCTAGTCCCATCCCCTCACCCTCATTCCCAATCTATTTATAACATAATTAATAAGATGATTTGCTGTTATGAAAAGAATCTTTTCTTTCCTAACCTTTTAAGTATCTTGGTTGGTTATGAATTTATTTGGTTGTATTACCTCTCCTTTTAACCCCTATTTTTTATTGGAAGTGGAAATCTCTGCAAAATTTCATTTTGCCCATGGAAGTTCAGAAGTCTGGTCTTTGATACTTCAGGCCTCATGAAAACGACTCTTTTCTACCTATCTGAGCTATTGCTCATAAATCTGGTAAAAAAGAATACTCCCCAAATTGGAAAACAATCATCTCACTGCCTTTCCAAATTAAAATGTATTACATTTGGAGTATTCCATGCTTGTCTTCATGGTTTTGCCACTAACAAGAAATAAGAGGTATAAGACAGTTTTTAGGTTACATTAAAGAGCATGCACATGGGTAAAACATAATTAGTACACATTACAACAGCCCAAATTGCTGGAAAGGGGAATGGAGAGAGCACTGATCATGGACTTATTTTGAAAAATGCACTATTGATTTTTCAAAATAATAGTATTTGCTGTCTAAAACTGTGAGGCTGAAATATCAACTTAGTATCTACTAATTTTAATATCATATGTGACATTAAATCTCAAGTTCAGGTAGAAAGGAAAGGTTTTCCCATTACAATGAAGACTTTTCTGATCACAAAACGAGGCTTCCATCATGATACTAGATTCCCTGAGCCAATGTATATATGCTGTCTATATATGCTGTCTCTGCTCCCTCTAATCCATATGGAGCCTTCATTTCTAAATGCAGTGCTTGAAAACATGCTACTTTTTTCTAATCAGCACAGTGAATATTGTTTAATGCAAAATCCAAAGCATCTCACTGAAGAGAGAAGAAAATGAGTCCCAGTTTCCTACCTTTCAATCCCTTTCCTTTTGAATGAGTCGCTTCTCTTTCTGGGCTGCTGAAATCTTCGGTACTGGCCAGCTCTTTCGTAAGCAACCTTAAAGCGCTCTGGAGTACATAGGTGAGGGCGATCCATTGCTGTCAACCTCACCTGCAGTAGCTGTTGTTAATTTCTTTAGCTCTTAGGCTCACAAACTACAAAACAAAATCATCCAGTGACCGAGGCGCTTTTAACTCCTGGGCTCTTTGGGGGTAAAGTATGTAGGAAAATTTTTGGAAGTGCTTCCTTATTCCCTTCCAGGTGTTACAGACATCATTTGTGGGACCAGCCTTGTTTACCACTTTACAGAGGTCATCAATGATGCAGTTGACAGAGCAGTGGGAAATTCCCAGTCGTGTTGCGGACTCCAGGGCAAAGCAGATGTGAATAGGTGACCTGCTTGTCTAACCACTGCCATTTGGGTTGGTAATAAAATAATCACACACCAACTGATGATCACATTCAAATGTGCATGTCTGCATTCCAAAGAGGAAAGAACTGAGACCACCAACACTAATTCCAATGATCCCAGCTTTTGTTAGATCTTTCATGTGGAACTGATGAATGCTCTCTGTCCAGTTTTTATTTGGCTTTCTCACAGTACACCCCTTGGGCTATTTTGTAGTGATCTCTCAAAACACATGGCTGAGAAAGTTGAGCCCACCCCTCCCTTTTGACATTTGGTTTATTTCCTGGCACCCCACTCCAGTACTCTTGCCTAGAAAATCCCATGGACAGAGGAGCCTGGTAGGCTGCTGTCCATGGGGTCACTAAGAGTCGGACACGACTGAGCCACTTCACTTTATTTCCTGGAGGAGAGCAAATTCTCGCTGGGTTGGAACTTCTCACCACAAGGTGGCAGCAGACACTAGGGTTTATTCCCATCCCCTTCTGGCCCTTTGAGTTTTTCAGTCTGAACTAACTAGAAGTTAAGAAGGAAAACTCCTGAAAAGTGTTGGGGGATATAATGATTATTGTTTTCTGTGTTTGTACTCATCAGTCATCTGGAGCTGGACTCTCAAACTTCCATGTGTACACAAATTACCTGGGGATCTTGTTAAAATGCAGATTTTGTTGCAGCAGTTCTGCCTGATGAGGTCATCGGGCCAGCTGCTACTGGGGCTGCTGCTAAGTCGCTTCAGTCATGTCCGACTCTGTGCGACCCCATAGACGGCAGCCCGCCAGGCTCTGCCGTCCCTGGGATTCTCCAGGCAAGAACACTGGAGTGGGTTGCCATTTCCTTCTCCAAAGCATGAACGTGAAAAGTGAAAGTGAAGTGGCTCAGTCGTGTCCAACTCTTAGCGACCCCATGGACTGCAGCCCACCAGGCTCCTCTGTCCATGGGATTTTCCAGGCAAGAGTACTGGAGTGGGGTGCCATTGCCTTCTCTGCATTGGGCCAGAGAGCTCAACAAAATAAAAAAGGGTTACTTGCATGAGGATTTGTCTGCTCCTGGCAGATTAATCAGCAGGCACCAGAGCCCTGAGGTGGAAGGAGTCTGATGTCTTTGAAAACTTAGTCAGGGTGGCTACAGCGAAGAGGCAATGTATGTGATAAGCTGGAGAGACAGGCAGGGCCAAGCCGGCTGGATCCTACAGAACAACTGAAAGTTGTAACATTATTTTGGATCTTCAGAATAATGGAAAGTTATGAGGGTTGAACTCCAGTACTTTGGCCACCTCATGTGAAGAGTTGACTCATTGGAAAAGACTCTGATGCTGGGAGGGATTGGGGGCAAGAGGAGAAGGGGACGACAGAGGATGAGATGGCTGGATGGCATCACTGACTCGATGGACGTGAGTCTGAGTGAACTCCGGGAGTTGGTGATGGACAGGGAGGCCTGGCATGCTGCGATTCATGGGGTTGCAAACAGTCGGACACGACTGAGCGACTGATCTGATCTGATGAGGGTTTTTTAATCATTAAAATTAAAGACAAATTAAAATTTTTTAATTGTGGTAAAATATATATTATATGCTGCTAAGTCGCTTCAGTCATGCTCAATTCTGTGTGACCCCATAGACAGCAGCCCACCAGGCTCCTCCATCCCTGGGATTCTCCAGGTAAGAATACTGGAGTGGGTTGCCATTTCATTTTCCAATGCATGCGTGAATGCTAAGTTGCTTCAGTCGTGTCTAACTCTGTGCAATTCCATGGACAGCAGCCCACCAGGATCCTCTGTCCACAGGATTCTCCAGGCAAGAATAGTGGAGTGGGTTGCCATTTCCTTCTCCAATACATTATATAAAATTTACCATTTTTAAGTGTGTTCATATTGTTGTGCAACCATCACCACCAGCATCTTCAGAACTTTATCTTGCAAAACTGAAATTGAAAACCCATTAAACAATAACTCCTAATAACTTCTCTGTTTCCATGAATTTTTCTTAATTGGAAAAAAGTATCTTGGAAGAAGTCACTACATAAGGTGACAAAATTCCAAAAATGAATTACCATGAAAATATATATCCCAATTTCTTTGTACAATAGGGACACAAGTCTGCAGTACAGAAGAAGAGCGCATAAGAAATAGGAAGGGCTAAGGAGAAGGGTATGAGGGTGAACAGCATTTTAATGCAAGCCCAGAAGGTAAGTAGAAAGCCTATAGCTGTGTATGCTTTATTCATCCAACCTATACATTAGATAACTGAAGGGCAAAAATAAAGCCAAATGATAATTCTGTTTTGTTTGGGGGTAAAAGTTGCATTTCAAATATCTAAAAAAACAAAACAAACAAAAAAAAAACTTTTGATTTCTGAATTGAATTCAGAACCAACTCTTTTTAGTTCTTGGGATAATGACTGAATTCAACAGCTCTCAACAATGAAAAAAATGTTATTGCTACATCCAGTCCAAGAGATGGCTGCACTCTGTCTGTATGAATTTGATGACAGTTTTTGAGGAGTGATGCTGAAACCCAGCCTCTGTGTACCAGTGCTGAATTGAATCTCAGAGACAGAATTTTGGGTGAACTGGGAGAGAAGGGCTCTCTATTGCTTTGCCCAGCAAAGGAGGCCACAGCAAGCTAGCACTCATAAGACTGTCCCACCCTGGAGTGGGCAGAGGGGGTCTTACAGTGTTAAAGCGACAGGGCATGATCAGCTCCTGGGCATTCTTCTGAATGGTTGGTGGTGAGGTAACTGGGAGTCAGCATCATCAGCCTTCTGGTTCCAATCAGTCTGGGGTCTACATGCTTGTGGGCAGCATACAATATCTTCTTCCCCTCGGTGGAGGTTTCTGTACCTGCAAAACAGTTCAAAAGATTGAGCTGAGAATATTATCGATAGTCCTTGGGGAAGAAATAAAGTTTCCTGACCTGTTTAATGGCTAAAGTATTATTATTTTGTCTGGCTTGACTGTTTTCCTTTCTTTCTGCATTTTTCTCACTTCTGTGATTGAACTTACTCTTTGACTAAAGCTTTTCTACAGACAAAAGGCAGGTGGAGGATGTGGCTTGGGGACTATTCTGGGAAGGCCTCAGAGGGTCCTGTTGGGTTACAGGAGCTAGGCAATATGTATTTCTTCTGTGCAATGAGAATCCAGTGTTGAACAAAGCAACTGGAACCCCTGCCTAAGATTTACACTCTAGCGGAGGGCACAGATACCAGACTTGTTAGTAAACTGATACAGCGTTCAGACACCGACAAGGAATGCTAGGAAAAAACTAGGAAAACAGTGTAGCAAGTGACTGCTTCTACCAGGGTGATCAAAAAAGACCTCTCAAGGCAGTGGTAGTTGAGGTGAGACATTTCACCTTGGAAAGGACATAAACTAGGGTCGGATCTGTGTTCTAAAGCAAAGTATTCCAAAGATGAAAAATGACCAGAGCAAAAGTTCTGAGGTGGGTGGGCACTAGGTCAGA
The DNA here is from genome assembly GCF_055505025.1 of Bos grunniens. Classification (NCBI taxonomy): domain Eukaryota; kingdom Metazoa; phylum Chordata; class Mammalia; order Artiodactyla; family Bovidae; genus Bos; species Bos grunniens. Next base: position 38,015,448 of record NC_141186.1, read on the forward strand.
TTGGAGGGCAGGAAGGAGACCACGGTGGTGGGAATTCAGATGACAAAGGAAGGCAACCTTATGTTTCTGCTTTTAAAAAGATTGCTGGGTCTTCCCTGGCCGTCCAGTGGTTAAGACTCGGCACTTTCAAGACAAGGGTGTGGATTTGATCCCTTGTTGGGAAACTGAGATTCTGCCCGCCATGTAGCATGGTCAGGAAGTTAAAGAAAAAAGAAGAAAGAAGAAAGAAAAGATTGCTGTGTGCCACTTGCAATGTGCACTGGAAAATAGTATGATGGCTGAAGAGGCAATTGATCCAGGATGGAGATGCTGGTGGTTAGGCATAGAGTGAGACAGATGTGCAGAGATTCAAGGAATATTTAGGAAGTATCATACTGAAATGAACTCGATGTCAAGTGGTGGTGAGTAGACAGCAGGAAAAACTAGACTGGGAAGTTAGCTTGTTGCAGTAGCTCAAGTCTGAGACTGGAGTGGCTTAAAAAAATTTTTTTGGCCGTGCTGTGCAGCTTGTGGGATCTACAGTTCCCCAACCAGGGATCAAACCTGTGTCCCCTGCCTTGGAAACATGGGGTCTGAACCACTAGACTGCCAGGTAAGTTCCTGGAGTGGTTTAACTTAATAGGGGTAATGGAGGTAGAGAGAAGTGCACTGATTTAAGAGTTCCCCATAAGTCTACTTTTCTTTCCAACCCTCCTTGGGATATGGCTTGGCATCAAACCCATAGGATCACTCCCTGCTGCTGCTGCTAAGTCGCTTCAGTCATGTCCGACTCTGTGCGACCCCATAGACGGCAGCCCACCAGGCTCCCCCGTCCCTGGGATTCTCCAGGCAAGAACACTGGAGTGGGTTGTCATTTCCTTCTCCAATGCATGAAAGTGAAAAGTGAAAGTGAAGTCGCTTAGTCGTGTCCAACTCTTCGAGACCCCATGGACTGCAGCCCACCAGGCTCCTCTGCCCATGGGATTTTCCAGGCAAGAGAACTGGAGTGGGTTGCCATTGCCTTCTCCCAGGATCACTCCCTAGACATTGGTAAACATCCCTTTCAAAAGCCAGAGCAGGGCAAAGCCTGGTCGAAACACAATCTCCCTGTTCTTAACATTATCCTTCTATTCTATCCTTCTAACAGATCTGAGATCACATGATCCTATTTAGGTAACCATAACAACAGTTGCAAAAGAGAAGCTTGTGTGGTCAGGCAGGTAAATGTGAGAAGCTGCAGGGTGTAGCAAGGAGGGGAAGCACCTTTGGTAAAGTGTGGAATGCTGGACCAATCAAATGCTAATGAACTTCAAATTGTTAAGGCTCTTCCAGCATTTAAAAATGTGGTCTGCAAGTCCTATTTAGCTTGTGGGTCACCTATTTGCTAACTCCAAAGGTCTTTTTATGTAGACTCTCCATTCAGTCAGGCAGATCTTTCCTATCTGTGGTCCCAAAGCTGATTCCCATCCTCCTCCAAGTTTTTTTCCCCCACTCCAAGTTTTAACTTAAATGTATTAACTTGCATTCTATTGCCTTTGGGCTAGTTATTGCATTGTTTTTGCATCTCATCTCTATCTGGTTTCGTACTAAACTTACCTATGAATGTGTAAATTCTCAAAAACTTGGTAAGCAGAGATTCCAGGTCTTACTTCAAATTTGGGTGTGATAAACACAGAGACTTTTGAGAGTCTCTTGGACAGTAAGGAGATCAAACCAGTCAATCCTAAAGCAAATCAGTCCTGAATATTCATTGGAAGGACTGATGCTGAAGCTGGAGCTCCAGTACTTTGGCCACCTGATGAGAGGGACTGACTCATTTGAAAAGACCCTGATGCTGGGAAAGATTGAAGATGGAGGAGAAGGGGACGACAGAGGATGAGATGGTTGGATGGCATCACTGACTCTATGGACATGAGTTTGAGCAAGCTCCGGGAGTTGGTGATGGACAGGGAAGTCTGGTGTGCTGCAGTCCATGGGGTCACAAGAGTCGGACACGACTGAGTGACTGAACTGAATTGAACTGAAACGCATAGAACAGGCAGGATGATGTACTTAGTGGTGCTGTGGTTTAGTCGCTAAGTCGTGTTCCACTTGCAACCCCATGGACTGTAGCCCAGCAGGCTCCTCTGTCCACAGGATTTCCCCCCAGCAAGAGTACTGGAGTGGGTTGCCACGCCCTCCTCTAGCGGATCATCATGCCCAGGGATTGAACCTGGGTCTCCTGCATTGCAGGTAGATTCTTTACTGACTGAGGTATGAGGGAAGCCTTTATCTTAGTGGAGTCATTTAAAAATGGAATCCCTTTGAAAATGAATGCTCTAATAAGGTGAAGAATCCTCACTCAGTCAACTCACCCAAGACTGACCAGGGCTTAGGAGGTCTTTCATGTAGAGAAATATGAATTGGGGACATTTTCCTTTTTGCTTGAGCACATCTCCTTACTGGAGCTTTTGCCCACTTGAGAGAAGAAGGTAACATTTTACAGGTCACTTAGCAAGTACTGTTCCACAAGGAAGTATATACTGGGCACCTAGAGACAGAATGCTTCACCCAAGGACTCCTTACCTAGAGGCTGCCACTTCCTAGCGGTCTGGGAAGGCTGGGGCTGGGGCATAGTGTCTCTGAAGTGGTAAGAGGCTTTTCAAGGAAGGATGTCTTTTTTTCAGGTGCTTTTTGTATTGATTTCTGCCCCAGTCTATCTGTAACTGTAGACTCATCGTGTACCTCTGAGGATAAACATTTGGTTTGCTTTGACGGTCTTTAATAACTTGAACTCTTGCGAAGTTGTCAAGTACTCTAGGCTGTGCCCCATTAGAAAGTCGGTTTCAGTTCAAATGTCCTCTCAGATGCAGCTGAGATCAGTGTAGACTGGTACAAGTCCTTTGGAGGGCAGTTTGGCAACATCTACCAGCATGTGATGTCTGTATTGTCTCAGAGCCAGTGTGTTACTTCTGGGAATTTATTCTACAGAAATACTCATAGAATGATGGAAAGATATATGTAGGTTTATTTGTAAGAGCAAAAACTAGAGGCAGCCTATATGGCCATCAATAGGAGAGTAAACACTGTGTCTGTAGACACAGACATAATATGGCCATTGGAGCCATGAAAAGGAGGAGGCAGATCTGTTCTGATGTGCAAATAAAAAGATAATTCAGTGTACTATGGAGTGGAGACAGGATGTCCTAAAACTGTGACTACAAGAAGATTCTTTAAAAAAAAAAAACTATATTCACATGCAAGCTGGCATAGGATGTACTGGAAGAATATACACCAAAGAGTTAACAGTATGTGTTTTTGGAGATTGGGACTGAAAATGGTGATAGAGCAGCAGACATGAGGAGGAATAACTAGAAGGTTTAAAGATGCTCATTTTATATACTTTATATTGTTTTATTTTTTTTTAAAGTGAGCATGTATTACATTAAACTAAGAAATCAAACTCAAGAATTTAAAATTTAATTATCCAAATTTTAAATCATTTTCTTCATACATTTATTCACTTATTCATTCAGCAAATATTTCTTAAGTGCCTACCATGGCCAGACACTGTTCTTCTTCCTGGTGACATAGCAGGGATCTAACAGATGAAAATCCCCAAATTCATGCAGCCTGTATTTGACATGGCGGGAGAGGAAGCTGAAAGTAAATGTATAATATGACAAAAAATAAGGAAATAATATATATAAAATTTAAAACTTTTCACCTGCAGGGGTAGGACATAATGCTATTTTTGTGCAAGGCTGGCCTGGGAAGACCTCTCTGATACGAGGACATTATATCAGGGTCCTAAAAGGAAATGAGTCCACAGGAGCTGTGTTGATCCAGGGAAGATGCATTTGGACAGGGAGTGCAGTCAAGGCAAAGGCCCCGAGGCAGGACCTGCTTGATGTGTTTAGGGAACAGAAAGGTTTATGTGGATCAAGCAGAGGGAGTAAGGGCAAGAGTGGAGGAATATGAAGCCAGATAAATGAAGGAAGACTCATCTATCCTGTGGGGCTTGGAGGCCAGCATATAAACTTGGCTTTCACTCTGTGTGAGATGAAAAGCTGTCATAGGATTTTGAGAAAAAGCATGGTGTTACCTGACTTCATGTTGTCTTTTATCATGTTGTCACCTCCACTTCGAGTTGCTCAATCCTGTAAAAGGTACATGTTGGTATTTTCTAACATAACCCAAAGAACCCCTGAATTAGCATGACTGCTGTAACAAATTATCACAAACTTGGAAGTGCCTTAAGACAGCATAGATATATGACTTTACAGTTCTCCAGTTAGAAGTCTGGCATGGGTCTCACTGGGCTAAAATTAAAGTATTGGCAGGACTGGATTTTCCTCTGGACTCTCAAGGGCTGTACTCATTTCCTTACCTCTTCTAGTTTCTAGAGGCCACCCCCTTCCTCCGCTGGTCACCCCCTTCCTCCACGTTAAAGCCAGCAACTTACGTCTTTCTGACCTTTCGTCCTATCTCCTGATTTCTTTTTCTGTCTCCCTCTGCTACTTTCAAGGATCCTTTTGCCTACATGGATCTGAGCCAGATAACCCAGGTCCATCTCTCTATTTCAAGATCCCTAACTTAATCTTGTTGGCAATGTAACCACTTTTGCTATGTAACGTAACATATTCAAAGGTTCTGGGGATCAGGAAATGGGTATCCGTGGGGTGGGGTCATTATTCTATCCCAGACCCCAAGCATTGTATTTTGCTAAGCAACCACAGTCCCCACCCCAGGATACACATACATCCCTTGTGGAGTGCAAATTTCAGCTATAGAGAAAAAATTGAGTAAGACTTTGACATGCTGTTCCAGAGGGAAATCAATGAGCAGAAATTAAAATTTTCCATCGACAAATTTCAGGGTTCAGAAACTTTCAGATAATTTCTTAGACGGGAGGCCTATATTGTGGCCTGAAGGACACCTTTGAAAGCAGAAGAGAATTTGCCAATATAGGAAAGAGGATAGTGGAGTATCAATGACTGGAGGGAAGCCTGCAAACATATTTAGAAACAGGTTCATGAAATAACTGAGTCAAGAAAGTCTCCTTGGATGGAGATTAAAAGAAAAAAGAAAGCAAAAGAAAGAAACACTAATTCTCCAGCACTTTGGCGCTAGAGGGCACCATCAGACAAGGTGCAGGGGCTGACGGAAGGAATTAGGCTTGCGTGCACTGAAATGGTGAGAAGCAACCAAGAAACGGGCAGGGCACTGAAACCGCCTCCTTCCTCCTCCTGGAAACAGCAAACCTTCTATCTGGCTGAGAGAGCCCGGGGTGATAGTGAAGAACCGTTAAAAGGCCCTATTCATCACTGTGTAGGGGCATATATATATATATACATACATATTATCTTACTGTGAATGGCCACTGGAATGTCCTTTAAGTTTTATTGCTCATTGCAAAAGATGACACTACAACAGTACCTGGCCTGCCTCCTTAGCACTTAATAATTGTGCTAAGCACTTAATAATTAATGACCAAGTAAACTGCAATAGAATTTTAATTTGAGAGTGGAGAAGCAACAGGACCTGAATTCAGGGCACTGTCTTTGCAAAGTGTTTGAGTCTATCCTTAGTCTGCATGCGTGCGTGCTAAGTCGTTTTGACTCTGTGTGACCCTATTAACTGTAGCCCACAGGCTCCTTTGTCTATGGGATTCTCCAGGCAAGAATACTGGAGTGGGTTGCCATGCCCTCCTCCAGGGGCTATCCTTAGTCTACCTTAGCTAAAATCTTCACCATTAAGAAGAGACTCAGCTGAAATTCAAGGGCAGCAGAAAACACACAGGACGGAGGAAAAGAAGGAAAGATAGGAAAACAGAGCTGAAGTAGGTCGGCCCAGTAGGGCATATAATGACGTTTGTCTCTGAATGTACTGTGATTTCGAGCACTGAGTAATTTCCTGGCACTGAGGGGTTAGATAGAAGTCATGTGAAACAATGTCATTTAGGAAACTATTTTTGTTCACATTTCATGCATCATGTCTAATAAAACATTATGAATCAATGTGAAAGAAATCCTACATCTCTCATGAGTGAATGGCAAATCTTTGTCAATAATCTAACTTACTTATCTCTCTTTTTTTATCTTGTCCTTGTTTTTTATTGTTTTAAATTTATTTATTTATTATTGAAGGATACTTGCTTTACAGAATAAATCACTTATCTCTTAAATACAGTGATCTGCTCCCTGACTTGGTTTAGCCAAAGAAGCTTCTTATCAAACAGCTTGGTTTCCAGCTTCAGAGAAGCTGCTGGTTTCCACCTTCAGAGAAGATGAGTTGCTTGCCCAGGGTCACACGCCCAGTTAAGAGGCAGACCTGGGATGTGAGTCAAGGTCTGTCTGCTTGGTTTAAAAGTCCACTCCTGATGTGGTCCCTTCTCCTTTCTCCCTAGAACTAGAGCTTTTTGGTGAGGGCTTTCTCAAAATTTGAAATTTGAGGACATTTGTCTTTCCCAATTTCTACCCCAAAGAACTTTACTCTGAATCATGAACTCATCTCTATCATTTAAAAATATGTGATTTGGTTCCATCAAAATTTCAGGTTCCAATCTTTATACTCCTATTAGCTGTGTACTTTTAGGCCAGTTGGTGTCTCTGTGCCTTAGTTTTCTTATGTGCACAGGGACATGATGATAATCCTACCCCTTGTTCTAGTGCTGTTGTGAGGATTAAACAAAAAAATCATATGGGACTTCCCTGTGGTCCAGTGCATGAGACTTTGCCTTCCAATGCTGGGGGTGCAGTTTCAATCCCTGGTCGGACAGCTGAGATTCTGCATGCCTGGCAGCCAAAAATGCAGAACATACACAACAGAAGCAATATTGTAACAAACTCAAGACAGACTTACAAAATTTCTATGAAGGAGTGTCCTATAAATGGTCATTAATATTATTTATTATTCTTTCAGCAAATACTCTCAGGTATTCTTATTTAGTGTCCTGAATAGATACATTTCTTGTACTTTTCTGCAAACTTTAAGTGCAAGGGGAGTCACACGAGTGACAGGAAATTGGAACATAATGTGTCTAGTGTGATGGGGTGGCTTGGAAACACTGAGAATAAGCATCTAATCCAGCCTGGGTAGGTCAGGGCAGGCTTTCTGAAGGAAGTAATATTTAAGGGGCAACCAAAGGATGGGTAGAATTTGAGGGAATCAAAAAATGTTTTAGAAACAATTTATGTAATTGTCCAGAGATGGTCAAGAGAAATGGAAAGCAGGTCAGGATAACTGGAACAGAGAATGTAAGGAGAGTTGTTCAAATGTAATATGAGATCTGGTGACTCAGATGGTAAAGAAATTGAGAGGAATGCAGGAGACCTGGGTTTGATCCCTCGGTTGGCAAGATCCCCTGGAGAAGGGAATGGCTATCCATTCCAGTATTCTTGCCTGGGAAATCCCATGGACAGAGAAGCCTGGCAGGCTACAGTGCTTGGGGTTGCAAAGAGTCGGGCACAACGAAAGTGCCCGACTTAACACTTTCACTTTTCAATACAAAAACTGTGCAAGCACAGCATCCTCACAGGACCCTCTGTGTTGTGCCCTCATGCTCTTTTCTTACAGAAAATGACCATTGCAATAATCTTTACATTTTGATGTATGTTATAAAAAATGATTATATCATATGGTCTTAGGTTGGATTTTCCTGGAAGCAGTACCCAACAGAAGGGTTCCGGTGCAAGCAGATTTACTTGGGAGATGATTCCAGAAAAACATCAATAAGGGGATATGGAAATGAGAAGTGGAGCCAGCCAGTAAAAGGCATGTGATCAAGCCTGTGAGCGCTGAGGGCGACTGGAGCTCAACCCCCCTGGGACTCAGGTCTCCAACGGAGAGGTACAGTTTGAGTTACTGAGGATGGGGAGGTCGAGCTGTTTAACCACCAGGTCCCTGCTGGCCGTCGGTGGAGGGCTGCTTCCAGGAGCATGAACTCTCTGGCCCTCTGTGTCACCCTGAATTTGGGCCACGCTGACAACCTGGCAGAACTAGAAATGTTCTCAGTAAGTAGCCCTGTGCATGGAGAAGTGGGTATGGACCGAACGGAGGCAGGGCCCTTAGCATCTGTGAACATTTCTAAACAAGTTTGGAAGCAAAAAGAAAGAAACACAAATAGCAACCCTGCCTAGTAGATGATTCTCCACAACCCCTCTCCTTGTTGTACATCTTGTGAGTGAAGGTAATGGCTGCCCGTGTCTGCACTATGTTTTCAATGATGTTTATTTACTTTTAAGTTTTTTTGCAGCAATAAGCTGGACATGTTTATTCATTAAACTATCACTTAATTTAAAAAGTGCATAGAAAATAAACATGTTCAAAAATTCCTTTTTTAAAAACAACCATGTACGTTTTTACATTTACATTCAGTCTCTCATGGACAGCTTTCAGCGTTATTCTTTTAAATATTAAAGTATTTTCCTTCATCCCTGTCACAGGGAGTTAACACCAATGGACTTCAGATATATTCCCCCCTTTTTTTCTTCTTTTTCTCTAAGCAAAAGTTTGGAAGAACACAGGGGGTAAAAATAACAATAACAACAACAAAAAAGATCTGTTATACGTGGCAAAGTTGTCAATAAAGGCCTTATTTCTAGAAAAGAAGCTTGTCCTCTGTTGCACTTTGGAACAGTCATTCAGCTACCTGTATTTACTAAGGAGACTGTTAAAAGTTCAAGAAAAGAAACACCACAAGTCTGTTTTCCTGGTTGAAAGACAGAACTAGAGTACCTTGGAACAAGATACCAGGAAAGCATGGAACACAATTTTCTCCTAAATGCAGGTGGCAACCCCAACATTCGTAACCAAAAATAGAGCACAGGCAGTGACGGCAACATTCACAGGCACAAAAAATCCAGGGGACATCATTTCTTCATTTCTCTCTGATCCCAGGAATGCACTGTTTCACCATTCCTCAAGGATGTTTAAACAGTGATACAGACAGTGTCTCTCTGTGGAGCAGAGAATGTTTGTTTATCATGGACTAAAATAAAGCTATTTTCTCCCTCTAGGGCAATGATCGGCAGGCTTATGCCTCATTTTAAAGATTAGGGTTCCCTGAGCACGGGGTTTCTCAACTGTGTCATAAGCCTCGTGCACACTCATGTCCACCTGGATCCCTCTTTGCTGCCCCTGGGGCTTCAGGAGCAAAGGAGATTGATGCGAACATTAAGTGCATGCTGCTTGTTGTACCATCAATAGCCAAGTCCTACGTCTTTGTATTAGTCAGCTCAGGCTGCCACCTCAAAGTACCAAAGAGTGGGTGGCTTCAATGACAGACATTGATTTTCTTACAGTTCTGGAGGCTGCAAATCTGAGATCAGGGTGTCAGCATGGTCAGGTTCTAGGGAAGGCTGTCTTCCTGGCCTCATGTGTCAGAGAAAGAGAGAGAGAGAGATCTCTTCCTCTTCTGATAAGCCCATGGTCTTATTGGATATGGGCTCCCACCCTCATGACCTCACTAACCTTAATTACATCCTAAAGATCCTGTATCCAGATGTAGTCACATTGGAGTTACAACATACAGATTTTGGGAGCACACAATTCAGTCCATTGCATTATGCCCTAATTCAAGATCCTTAATTCAAATGTTCATCTCACTCAGACACATCCTGATTAATGTTTGGTCAAATGTTGGGCACCTTATAGCCCAGTCAAGTTGACACATTACATTAACCATCACAGTCCCTGATGTGGGAGTCTTGAGTCCTCTGCCAGCATTTGTGAAACTATGGCAGACTTAACTTGCCATATGGGAACCTAGGGTTAAGTTCTCAGATTCTTCATGGCTTTTAATGATCCTACCATGTCTACCTAACTGATATGCTACCTAACCAATATGCTACTGGGGAAGAGCAGAGGGCAATTACTAATAGCTCCATAAAGAATGAAGTGGCTGGGCCAAAGTGGAAATGATGCTAAGTTGCAGATGTGTCTGGTGATGAAAGTAAAGTCTGATGGATGCTATAAAGAGCAATATCGCATAGGAACTTGGAATGTTAGGTCCATGAATCAAGGAGGAGATGGCAAGAGTGAACATTGACACTGTAGGGATCAGTGAACTAAAATGAACGAGAATGGGTGAATTTAATTCGGATGACCATGAGATCTACTACGTGGGCAAGAATCCCTAAGAAGAAACGGAGTAGCTCTCACAGTCAACAAGAGTCCAAAATGCATTACTTGGGTGAAGTCTCAAAAATGACACAATGATCTCTGTTCATTTCCAAGGCAAACCATTCAACATCACCGTAATCCATGTCTATGCTCCAACCACTAATGCCAACGAAGCTGAAGTTAACTGGTTCTCTGAAGACCTACAAGACCTTCTAGAACTAACACCAAAAAAAAGATATATCCTTTTCAACATAGGAGATTGGAATGAAAAGCTGATTTTAGGACTTTTCATTAAAAAGGGAGCTGTACATATTTATTTTTTTTCCTTTGTGGTTTTAAAATATGAAAGAAGTTGGGAAGCATTGCAGAAATCCTTATAAGAAAAAGTTCAATTTTGTGTTTTCTCTAAGGTGTTCTAGCCTTTCCAAATTTTGTCATCAAAAATGCCAGCCCTCTTCCCGAAAATGCTTCTGAACACACATGGGTTGCCATGATCACTGTCTGTCTCACCCCACACTTCTCTGATTGGAGATCCAGTCAACATCAACGCGTTTGTGCTGTCTTGCAGACTTACATATCAGTGGGAAGTAAGTACACAGGCAAACTCTCATCACTTGGTACCACAAGCGTTCTAAAAGGAAACCATCACCATTTCCGTTCTTACCTTCCACTGTATCTTATTAACCTCGCACCTACTCTCTGGGATTCCATTATGTGTCAGATGCTCTAAAAATCCTTGTGGACATCAAGATGCACTTATCTCACAGTTAACTATCGAGGACCTCCTGAGACACAGGGCAAGGCAGTGGGGCTCTCAAGGAATATGGTCCTTGCCTTCATGGTGTTTACTGGTTTGTAGAGAGATACTGTTTAAGTCAATACACACATGTAACATGGCGAGTATAATAGGAGTCATGGAGGACAGGCCCACAGGTCTGTGAGAGCACTTAAGTGGGACATTTGACTGAGTCAGGCTTCCCTGAGGAAGCATGAGAAATAATCTTCTAAATAGACGGAGAGAGAGAGAGAGAGGACTCCAGGTAGAGAGAACAACGTGTGCAAAGGCTCTGTGGCAAGAAAAAATACAGTGAAGAGAAGGGCCTGGGAGGTGGCTCAAGTGGCAGGAGCTGAATGGGGGAGTGGAGAGAGAGAGTAGATTATAAAGGAGGTGGGGGTAGGGGGCTAGATCCTGCAGGGTTTGTGAGCTGTCTTATCAAGTCTTACTTACCATCCAGTATAATAAAGCCAATATCCCCCTCTGGGGCAAAGTTCAAGCAGACTTACAAGATTATAAGAAAAGCTCAAGATTCCTCAAATATGATGCAAACCCACTGCACACACAACATTCACCTGCCCCTCCACCCCCACCCCGCATTGCTCCCATGGGACTTGAGAGCCCATAGGAAAGCATGAAGCACATGCTGTTTGCTGGGCTGGGGGTAATAAACACCTAAATAGCAATGTATGATTTCTACCAAACAGCCTTATGTTGGGGAAATCTGCATTGGCTCCAGGCTTTAAGAGATTCTGAAACCAAAAGAGAGAGTGCTGGGCTAAGTCACTTCAGTCATGTCCAACTCTGTGTGACCCTATGGACTATAGCCCGCCAGGCTTCTCTGTCCATGGGATTCTCTAGGCAAGAATACTGGAGTGGGTTATCATGCCCTTCTCCAAGGGCTCTTCCAGACCCAGGGACTGAACCTGCAACTCTATGTCTTCTGCATTGGCAAGCAGGTTCTCTACCACCAGAGCCAGAAAACCAGTAGGGGGAAGACATGGCTAGATGGCAGCTGTGGTGAACCAGGAAAGGCAGGATGAGATAGGGTAAGACTGCAGACTGTGGAGCCAAACTGCATGTGTTCAAATCCTGGTTTTGTATCACTCTGAGCAAATGAATTAACTTGCCTGTTCTGATTTTTGTCATCTGTAAAATATGGATAAGAACAACAGCTGCCTCATGGGCAGTATTAAATCCATTAAGTGCTTGAACAGTGCCTGGTAGTCAGTCAGTTCTGTATCAGTATTAGTTATGCTTTTATAATGGTGATCCAGGCTAGATAGAGGTTGACACAAAGAGCTACTGACATAGAAATCCAAACTGAGAAAGCAAGGAGGAGGCTCTGTTAAGGTGTTAACATTCCTCCCAAAGAACTCAAGGAAAAGGGCACTGCATCAGAGGAACCATAGCTGTTCTCCACATAGGTTTTGTGATCTGAGAATGCTAGGTTTGCATTGCAGTACCTCCAGTTAATAGCAATATGACCTTGGGGAAGTTACTTGACTTTTCTGCACTTTTTCTATTCTGTACAAAGAGACTAATAATAATAACACCACCTCACTCAGGAGTTGGTAAGAAGATCGTACGAGATAATAAATGCAAAATGTTGTTTAGTGCTTGACCATAAGGAGCAATTTACACACTGGATGTGTTACTAAAATAAATATACTTCAACATTCAGCAACAGTGTGATTAAATTACAGAGAATAAAAAGCTATAAGAAAGGTGGTCATTTATCATAATTATGTCATAGACCAGCTCTAGATAGCTTTAGAAACATTTCAATCATGAAACAGTTTCATAGCATGAAAGTAAATCTACAGAGAAAGACACAACTAAATGAGTTAATATCTGTCTTGACACTATCACTGTATAAGAAGGCATATACTGTTCTTTACAGGTTAAGCAAATCATTATCCTTTGTTGAACTTCCTTTCTTACAGAATATATACTTGTTTGGTTTGCAAAAGACTGAGCTTGGGAGGGGTAACTGGGCAGGCAGTCAAACCAAAAGAGAGGGGAAAAAATCCAGTGCCAAACTAATCTCCTGAAGAAACAATAGCAAAGCTTGAAGTGATCCGATTATATAGATACATCAATGAAGTGAGACAAGGTGTTCTCCAGTTATGTAATCTTCAAATTGCTACCTGTCATTGAGTAATCTAAGTGGGGTCACATAGGCAGGATGGCAAAAGGAATTCAAGTTAGCCTTTGTGTGTGCACTTTCTGTTCTCTGGACAGGAGTAATCAACCAGAGGAACACTTAAACCATCTTCCTGTCTTCTTCCATTGTGAAGTGTAAAGAATAGCATTGTGGTTAAAGAGTACGGACTTTGGTGCAAAAAACCTGAGTTCACATCTTGCCTCTGTTCTTTGCTTGGTGACCTCTCTAAGCCTCAGTTACTTCATCTGTCCACTGGGTATACTAATAGTACCAATAACACTTCTTCTTCAGAGTTAAATGATTCAAATTAAATATTTGCAGCTGGTACAGAGTAAGTGCTCAGTACACTAAGCTATTAGTATTGCCTTAGAACCCATCATCATTACGGGTAAAGGGTTCATGGTTTAACACAGAATGTCCAAAGACACATGGCCAACCTTTCCAGTGAGTTTTGCTACCCAAAAAAACCCCTTTTCCCCCTGTAACTTTACCAACAAGAAAAGCTTTTGAAACAAGAATTACCCAACCAACTCACACCATGCCAGATGTGGAAAGGACATGAACAACAGAACATACAAGGCTTTTATATGAGGGTGAAGGAACACAAGTTAGAGACCTAAAGCGTCGTGGTTGAAGTCTTGGGGCCATTTCTTACTGAACATGGATTTGAATCCAATATTCTTGTTTTTCAACTTTAGGGGATCCCTAAAGAGGGCAGTTCAAAAACCAGCATGAAACAACCATGGAAAATACAATAGGAGGCTCAGGGTGACTGAATGGGGGATGAAAAAAGACTCTTATGCTCATTTTTCTTCCATTTTGAGGTGCTAGGCAGTTTGGGCTAATGGTTAAGAACAGGAATTGAGTGTGAAATCAGATGGGGTCTGTATTTCTCTCTGTGAAAATGTGGCCATCTGTTTAACCTCTACAAGCCTCAGTTTCTGCATGTGTAGAATGCACCCAATAATAGCACCCATAGCAAGGACAGAATGAGCTATTCGTAAAGTGCTTACCATATTAAAAAGCAGAGACATTACTTTGCTGACAAAGGTCTGTCTAGTCAAAGCATTGGTTTTTCCAGTAGTCATGTATGGTTGTGAGAGAGTTGGACTGTAGAGAAAGCTGAGCCCCCGAAGAATTGTTACTTTTAAACTGTGGTGTTGGAGAAGACTCTTAATAGTCCCTTGGACTGCAAGGAGATCCAATCAATCCATCCTAAAGGAAATCATTGGAAGGACTGATGTTGAAGCTGAAACTCCAATATTTTGGCTACCTGATATGAAGAATGGACTCATTGGAAAACACCCTGATGCTGGGAAAGATTGAAGGCGGAAGGAGAAGGGGATGACAGAGGAGGAGATGGTTGGATGGCATCACCGACTTGATGGACATGAGTTTGAGCAAGCTCCAGGAGTTGGTGATGGACAGGGAAGCCAGCTGTGCTGCAGTCCATAGGTTCACAAAGAGTTGGACACGACTGAGCAACTTAACTGAACTGTAGGATAAACCATGACAAATTAGAGAAGGGATATGATCAACTTTGATATTTGAAAGAATAACGTGGGAAAGCAGGCTGGATGAAGGGGAAATCATTTAATACTACATATGTGAATTCTCTGTTCATGTAGGTTTTTTAAGAAATCAGATCACCTTGCTTCCACTTTTTAAGTATGAGATTTTTTTCTGTCTTTTTTAAAAATGCTGATTCATATTGAGGATTATCAATATAAAACATTCTGTGTACATCCTTAGGATGCCAGTCATTCACTCCATTATTCTGCATTTTAAAAAATATTATTCACCGCTGGAGTACCCAAGCTGGACTTTGAGATGGTGGCTCTGTACTCCTTGGTAATCTATGCCAAAGATAACAGACAGGCAACAGCATCACAAACCATTTTAATCCAGATTCAAGATGTGAATGAACCACCCATCTTCATGGGATCCCTTGCTCAGGGAGACCAAGGTACAGAGCTCTTCTTTTGGGAAAGGAAGGACCCTGTGGACACATGTATGTTGATGCCATGCCCTCTCATAGCATCATGGCTCTAAGAGTGATAGTGAGAATTATGATAACAAAAGTAATGATACATGGCTGCAGGAAAGGACAGGCATTAATAATCAGACACTAGTAACGTAATTAACTGTGTAATCTTGAGTTAGTTTCTCTTTCTAATCCTCAGTAAAATGGAAATACTAGTTACCAATGATTTGAGGTGCTTAGCAACTAAAAGCACTCAGGAAATGTTCAATATCACTGTTGTCTAAATGAATCAACTCTATACCTGATACATGACAGACAGATAAATGGTGTCTACCATTATGATGATAATGATGAGTGGGAATCACCCTATACAAACATCTGTACACAGTAAGCATAATGCATTCAGTTTTGTCTAAGATCTAGGATTGAATGAGGAGTTTCTGGGCTTATAATGGTGACACTCATTCAAGCACATCTATTTTACATTTTTTTGGCAGTTACTGAGATTTATATCCTAGAAGACACTGCCCCTGACACAGTCATTTACAGAACGGTGGCTAAGGATCCAGAGGATGCTGTTTTGGAGGTAATTTATGATTTAGGACAGAGACTGTCAGTGCCTGGTGGTTTTATGTGCAACTACATTCACAAATAAAGCCATGGAGATATTCAGGTCAATTATATCCACAATTCAGGTTCTGGATATACCTATTGCGTCAATTATAAGGACACTGCAGGTGAAGATGATTCAAAACTGGGTTGTCTGGGCAATTGCTTCCTTTCTGGGACATTCCACTCTGTGCATGCAGGTCCAGCCTAATCCTTACGTAACTTTTGAAAAAAGATGCCAAGCATTTTAGTTCATTCTTGGGGATTTTGGCTACACATACTGTTGACAAACACGACAACTTCCTGGCAGAATTGATTTCAAATGCTGTTTGAAAATGCTAAGCCTGGTCCTCAGGGTTGATAACAGCCCTAAGAATGCATTTATGTAGAATAGGTATTCTCTAGAATATGTCTAGAGAGTGTGGGAGGGGGAGGAAACTGTGGATTTAGACCCTAGAGGCTTGGATTTAAGTCCCAGCTTTATTGCTGTAAGTCCTTTACCATGCTTGCTTCTATGTTTCAGCTGTAAAGTTGGGAAAAGGACATCTGCTTTGTTTTCTCTCATACTGCTTTCTCTCATATTGTAATGGACTTAAAAAGCAGTTCTTATATTGTGAAATATCTTGCAAATGACAGGATTTATATTTCAGTATGAATTTTTGATGCCATATAGACTGGTTATGGCAATCCACTGCAGTATTCTTGCCTGGAAAATCCCATGGACAGAGGAGCCTGGTAGGCTACAATCCATGGGGGTCACAAAGAGTCAGACAGGACTGAAGTGACTAAACCACCACCACCACCAGACTGGTTATGACATTACTCAGCTTTATCGTTTTTAGCTAATGGATCGACAGACAAGAATATCACGGCGTTGAACTTTCCTAGTGGTCTAGTGGTTGCAGGAGGCACGTGATTCCTGGTTGGGGACTAAAATCCTGCATGCCTTGGTGCACCGAGGGGAGAAAAAAAAGAATATCATGGCCTTTAATTTTGAATGTTGTATTAGTTCTCCAAACTGGTGAAAAATTAGAGAATTGTCCATACTGATGCTGTACTTTCAACATTTACAATGTACTAGTGATATTACTATAGCGATTCCCTGGTGGCTCAGACGGTAAAGCGTCTGCCCGCAATGCGGGAGACCTGGGTTCAATCCTTGGGTTGGGAAGATCCCCTGGAGAAGGAAATGGCAACCCACTCCAGTAGTCTTGCCTAGAAAATTCCATGGATGGAGGAGCCTGGTGGGCTACAGTCCATGGGGTCACGAAGAGTCAGACACGACTGAGTGACTTTACGACTTCACGAGTGATACTACGGGGTCTTTATCCAAGGTGACTTGACTTTCATAAAATTGTCTTTAAACAATGGATGGCCACTAGTATCTGAGGCCTTGTCTGTGTGGTTTTTTAAGGTATTGAACACACACAAGTAATTACATGAATGAACACTGCTATTGTCAAGCACCCCCACACACGTTGTCTTCTCTTCCTCCCCAGAGCACAATACCACATCCAGGATGGCACTGGAAAGGTCACAGCTTCCTGTACAACATGTAATTAAGCCACCTAATCATGCATACTGCTCCAAATCAACATGTTCAAGATTATAGTATTGAATCCAGCACTGAGCTACTCCAACCACATGGGTATCAGATATCATATCACAATTGCTTCCTTGCTGTTCTCTGTGACAGCTCACCCACCATGTTGACATTTTTAGGGTGGAAAACACATCACAGTTCCAATAGGGTTTAGCTGTGACTTTAATGTGCAACCACAATGACTTACTAGCCAATTAATGCAAGTAATTCATGTCAAAGGAAAGACTCCCAAGGGCTTGCTCATAGAGATTAAATGTTTCTGGTCCTGGCCCTATACTTTTCTCAGAAGAGAACTGGTTTCCTGGGCCATATTTGGAAGTCTCATGAAATGTTCTTTGTGAATTTTACCAAACATGGAATGACATTTCAGTATTGATACCGGCTGTGGAAACTTACATTTAGATCCACTCCTACACACATCCTTCTAACACAGGAGATCAGACCAGATGTATTATTCAAGTATTCATGATTGGGCAACAACTTTCTTTTGTATTTGACTTCACGTTGATGCAGAGAAAAACTGGTTGCCATCTGGGAAAGAGCTCACCACTGCTTTGGAGTCTGATGTAGGATGATGATAATGAAGACATGGATAACTGTTAAGGGACTTCCCTGGTGGTCCAGTGGCTAAGAATCCACCCGCCAATGCAGGGTATATGGGTTCAGTTCCTAGTCCAGGAAAACCCCACATGACATGGAGCAACTAAACGTGTGCCCCAACTGCTGAGCAACTGGAGAGTAGCCCCGGCTCGCCACAACTAGAGCAAGCCTGTGGACAGCAATGAAAACCAACACAGCCAAAAATAAAAGAAGTAAATCCATTTAAAAAATTATGCTTAGAAAAACAACTGTTTTTACTGGATGATAGGCACACACCTATCATTGAATCCCTATATTAATCACTGAAGTAGAAGCTATTGCCTACAATATTAAGTAATGGATCAATAAACTAATGTATTATGCCTTTAATTTACAGATGAAGCCCATTAGGGTAATAGGATTAAGCAATTTGCCTGAAGAACAATTAGTGTACTTGAAATTCAAACTCATGTTCCTTTTGCTCTAAAGCCAGGGTGTTTCTTCTCATACAACCAAAACCTGACCAAAGTGTATTCCATAAAATACAAGTCCCACCAGATGCTCCAAGAGAAACATAAAAAATTCTATGATTAAATGATTTGGGGAAATGATGTTTGCTTATCTCTTCTGAATTCACAACACCCAGCATATTAAATTCCCTTAGGAGTTCTCTAATAGAGAGATGTTTGTTTAATCAGATTTGTTATAATTGTTTGTTCATAGCACTTTTTATATGAAATGTAACACCTGTTAACATTTCATGTAATGCATAACTAGTATGCCACAGGGTAGAAAGATTATACTAGCTCCTGCTGGTAGATTGATAAAACTGGACATATATCTCTGGCGTTGTTACAATGATGAAAGATTAAATTTCAGATGAAGTCCTGGCCCATAATAAATAATATACCAAAAATTGATTTTATCCTTAAATAGCCCACTAATTTCCAGGACTAAGATTTTTCATGCTTGACCACGAATGTTACTGTACATGTTCAAAGATCCTGGAAACTCTGGTTCATGTGTTATTCTTAGAGAAAGAAAAAGTTAAATTTCTTATCCTGAACAAGCTGAAAATCAAAGACTTTACTTACCATGAGGACAAACCAGTCCTCCAAAATCCGGACAGATAGAGAGTCACAGCCAAGTTCTGCTTACTTGGAGCAGAAACTGCTAGAAGTGTAAGCAGGTATAAAGACGTACCATGGTAATTTTGATGAACTGCTGGAGGTTGAATGTGAAGTACTTTGAGACAAAGTGCTGGGTGCCACAGTCTTAGGGGAATCCCATATTTTCATAGCTTTTACCACCAGGAACTCACAAGTTTTCACAGTGAAGATTCCAAAAAGATTGCCCTGTGTCTTGGGGAGAATGAGAGAAAGAAGAGAATCTTTGTGAAACAAACCCAGAACTTTCTCCTAACAAAGCCTATGCTCTTGGGGAAAAGACTTTTTCTGAACCTTACCTCATCTGGGATACAAACACCCACACACATGCTCCTATGTAAATCATATTCAAGGTTTAGAAACCTAAAGACAAAATCTTGAGAGATGCTTAGGGAAATAAACCATCATAGCTCTAGAGGAACAAGGATAAGAAATAAAGCAGGCTTCTCGTTAGAAACCATGCAAACAAAAAAGAGAGTAGAATAATTTTAAAAGTTGAAAGAAAAATATCAAGAAGTCTGCATTCTTTGAAATTATGCTTCCAAAACTAGGGAGGAATAAAGACTTTTTCAGCCTAACACAAACTGAGGGAATGAATCACCAGCATACCCGACCTGCAAGAAATGTTAAAGTTCATCAGCAAGAGGGTAAATAAGGTAGGTAAAAACTCAGATCTGCATCCCGAAAGGAAGAGCACAAGAGAAGAAACACTTAAATGTAAAGTAGTTTTTACTTTTAATTGACATAAAAATAATTTTATTTAATAGTAACAATGTAGTAGAAGATGATAGTATATCGTTAAGTAAAATGAATATCAGTGATACCACAAGTAGGAAAAGAGAGGAATTGGGACTATTCTATTATACACTATCTATACTGTTACTGCTATACTCTCTAAAAAGCAACATAGTGTTATTTGAAGCTACCTTTAGATTAGTCAAAAATGTACACTGAAAACTCTTAGGCAACAACAAAAAAATTAAGAAGAAATAAAACTGATATGCTACTAGAGGAGACAAAATAGAATTATATAAAATATTCAATTCAATTAAAGAGGGGGAAAAAGGTTGCAATGAACAGAAAATAGTTACAAATGTGGGAGATATTAATTCAACTAAAACAAATGGTCTGAATGCATCAATTCAAAGACACAGATTGTCAGAGTAGATTTTAAAAAAAAGGTCCAGCTATTAATATATGATGTCTGAAAGAAACATACTTTAAATATAAAAACTCAAAAATAGGCTAACAGTAAAAGGAATGGGAAAAAGATACCATATTGACATCAATCCCTGTAAAGCCGGAGTGAAAAAAAAGTGAAAGTGTTAGTCGCTCAGTTATGTCTGACTCTTTGCAACCCCATGGACTGTAGCCTGCAGGCTCCTCTGTCCATAGAGTTATCCAGGCAAGAATACTGGAATGGGTTGCCATTCCTTCCTCCAGGGAATCTTCCTGATTCAGGGTTTGAATTCAGGTCTCCTGCGATGCAGGGCAGGCAGATTCTTTACCACCTGATCCACCAGGAAAGCTGGAGCAGCTATATTAATTTCAAACAGGAAATGGGGAGTAGGCATATATGGAATGTCCATAAAGGGCAACTCAGCCATATTTAGGGTCTGTCTAGGGATGATTAAAAACATGACTGCAGATAGAAGATGCCCCTTCTTCCCCACCCCACAGTAATGAGATCCCTGGGTGACTTGAAGCTGACCTACTCCTCACCTCAGAGGTCTTTCCAATGCTTTCCTGGGTTTCAGGTCTACCCCAACTCTCCATGTCATCCCAGCCAAATTACCACTCCTCCATCTACCTTAACATTCCTGGTTCCATGGTGATGGGACTAGTGGTGGTAAGAGGGTTGCATGTGGCTTTCTCTATTGTTAATACACTGAAAGAAAGGCAGTTTTAGACATCTGTGTAGAGTATATCAGTTTAATTCTGCCTTAAGAATCCTACTTTCTGGGACAGTTGACTGTCATGAATAAGAAGCGTGTTGGGGAAGAAGAGTTATCTTGCTCAATATGTATTCAGTCTTTTCCTTTCTTCAAGAACGTACTCCCTCATAGTTGCTTTTCAAAGTAGCATCTTATGCCTTGTCTATCAAAACAGTTAATTAGCACCTTGTAAAAATATGTCCTGGCTTTGAGGACAAGCAACCATGGGACCATAGGTGAGATGAGTGAAGGGTTAAGGGTGAGAAGGATGAAAGATAAAATGGGACTATTTTCATGACATAAGATTTAATCACTCTATGTGAATGTAAAATATATCATTCAAGATATGCCAGTGGTGAATGGAATTGATTCCTTAATTTCTCTTTCTGATTTTTCATTGTTAGTATATATAAATGCAAGTGATTTCTGGGTATTGAGTTTGTATCCTACAATTCTGTTAAATTCACTGATTAGCTCTAGTAATTTTCTGATACTATCTTTAGGGTTTTCTATGTACAGTATTATGTCACCTGCAAACAGTGAGAGCTTTACTTCTTCTTTTCTGAACTGGATTCCTTTTATTTCTTTTTCTTCCCTGATTGCTGTAGCTAGAACTTCCAGAACTATGTTGAATAATAGTGGTGAAAGTGGACACCCTTGTCTTGTTCCTAATCTTAGGAGGAATGCTTTCAGTTTCTCACCATGAGAATAATGTTTGCTGTAGGCTTATTATATATGGCCTCTACTATGTTCAGGTAGGTTCCTTCTACGCCCATTTTTTGAAGAGTTTTAATCGTAAAGGGGTGCTGAATTTTGTCAAAGGCTTTTTCTGCATCTATTGAGATTATTATATGGTTTTTCTCTTTCAGTTTGTTCATATGGTGTACCACATTGACTGATTTGTGTATATTGAAGAATTCTTTCATTCCTGGAATAAACCCAACTTGATCATGGTCTGTAAGCTTTTTGATGTGTTGCTGAATTCTGTTTGCTAAAATTTTGTTGAGCCCATTCACCATTGCAACAAAAAGAATTAAATATCTAGGAATAAACTTACCTAAGGAGACAAAAGAACTGTACACAGAAAATTATAAGACACTGATGAAATAAATCAAAGATGACATAAACAGATGGAGAGATATTCCGTGTTCCTGGGTAGGAAGAATCAATATTGTGAAAATGACTATATTACCAAACACAATCTACACATTCAATGTGATCCCTATCACATTACCAGTGGCATTTTCCACAGAACTAGAACAAAAATTTTCACAATTCATATGGAAACACAAAAGACCCCAAATAGACAAAGCAGTCTTGAAAAAGAAGTATGGAGCTGGAGGAATCAACCTTCCTGATTTCAGATTATACTACAAAGCTACAGTCATCAAGATAGTACAGTACTGGCACAAAAACAGAAATATAGATCAATGGAACAAGATAGAAAGCCCAGAAATAAACCCATGCACCTATGGGTACCTTATTTTTGACAAAGGAGGCAAGAATATACAATAGGGCAAAGACAGCGTCTTCAATAAATGATGCTGGGAAAACTGGACAGCTACATGTAAAAGGCATTCCAAAGTTAATAACAACTCTTAGAATACAGATCTTAAATATATATTGTCATTTCATTAGTAAACTTTTATTTTCTTTTGGGCATTATGTAATAGAGTAAGAAAAGGATCAGCTAACATAAACCAGCATTCTGATAACTTGCTGGGAAGATTTTTTAAAAATTCCAATAAAGAATAATTTCTGGATGTTTCACGGTAACCCTTGAAAGATAAAATATATACCACTTAATGATAAATAGAAGTCTGTTTCTATGGTTTTGTTATTTTTCCCTCTTTGATAAAACACGTGCAATGAACCATTGTAAGCCACAGATTTTATCTGGAAATAAGCAATATTTTTCATTCAGTCAAGTGTATTGACTGAAAGCTGATGATGATCAGATTTTTATGATAGATATTTGGATATTCTAAGAGGCATAATTAGTGATGGAATTATCAAAAGATGCAACAATTATACTGCAGTCGAGTTTATAATTATGAACCTAAGGATTTTAATTATATACTCCTATTTTATAACTCAGCTGTAAAAACAAACATTCAAGAGGAGAAAAAGATGAGCCTATTGAGTGAGAAACCAGAATATGTAAATTTTGCTTTATAATTTGGGGTGGCAATTAGGCTTTTAATGGCTTGTTTTTAAGTATAATTATTTTAGGGAAAAGGCCCATGTTTCCTTTGAATGGCATCACTTTCAACTTTTTAAGTTTCATGTGTGTGGAAGGAGGGCACACATCTAATAGGTAGGGTAGCTCCTAAGGGGAGGAAAGGGGTGGCTGTCGTTTTGGAAGCAGGAGGAACTCTAAAACCTGCCATGGTTCTTGTCAAAAGCTTGGGGAAGGGACACCATGGCAGGAGCCAGCACCTGAGAATCTCTAATTTACGACTATTGAAGGCAATGGCACCCCACTCTAGTACTCTTGCCTGGAAAATCCCATGGATGGAGGAGCCTGGTAGGCTGCAGTCCATGGGGTGGCACAGAGTCAGACACGACTGAAGTGACTTAGCAGCAGTAGCAGTAGCACAGAACAAAAAGCTGCCATACTGAAATCCAACAAAACAAGATAAAACAACAACAACAACAAAAGCCTCTTGCTGTTCATATTTGAAAAGTTAACCAGAAATTATCATCACTTTATCTGGATAATGGCTGTTCTATACAGATCTCAGCCCAAATTCATTAAAATGGAAATCCTTTTGCACCTAATAGAAAAACTAACTTTTTCTGGCTGCTCGAAGTCAATTATTAAGATAGCAAGGGAATGACTGACTTTTGCATAATTGGTTTGTGGTAGTATAGATGTATCAGTACTCATATTATCTGCATTTGTGTCTTTTTTATATATAAACAGGCAGTGGCTGTTCTTGATTCATGAGGACTCTCAAAAATTTTGCAGGATAACTTGACAAATTCATTTTATTGCTTTAAAATTTTCATTTCATTGTGCGAGAACACTTAATGTGAGATCTACTCTCTTCATGCACTTTCAAGTGTACAATACAATATCATTAACTATAGACACAAGGGTGTATAGCACCTTTCTAGAACTTATCTTGTATGACTGAAGTTTTAAAACTGTGGAATAACAACTCTTCATTTTCCCCTCCTGCCCATCTCTGGTAACCACCACCCCGCTCTCTGCTTTTATGAGTTTGATTAGATACCCAATAGGAATCATGCAGTGTTTTTCCTTCTGTGACAGGCTAATTTCACTTAGCATCATGCCTTTGGGTTATATCTATGTTGTTGTATACTGCCAGATTTTCTTCTTTTAAAAGATTAAATTATTTTCCTTTATATGTATACAGCACATTTTCTTTATCTGTTAGTGGACATTTAGCTTATTTCTATATCTCAGCTATTGTGAATAATGCTGCAGTTTGAGAGTGATGATATCTCTTTGATATCTTGATTTCAGTTTTACAGATTCAGTGGAATCACTATCAAAATCTCAGTGGTACTTTTTATAAAAAAATAATTCTAAAATTTCTTAGGGAACCACAAAAGACCAGGAATTGCCAAAACAATCTTGAGAAGGAAGAATGAAGCTACAAGTATCTCACTTCTTCATTTCAAAATTCATTACAAAGAAAATTAAAATAACATGGTACTACATAAACATCAATGTGTAGACCAATAAAATAGAACAGACAGCCCAGAAGTAAATCTATTCATAGTCAGCTGAGATTCAACAGGAGTACCAAGAATACACAACAGGGAAAGAAAGGCTTCCTCAACAAATGATGCTGGGAAAAAATGAAACTGGACTCTTACAGCATACACAAAAATCAACTCAAAACTGATTAAAGACTTAAATGTAAACTGAAATGGTAAAACTCCTACAAGAGAACATAGTAGAAAAGTTTCATGACATTGATCTTAGCAATGATTTCATAGATGTGACACCAAAAACATAAGCAACAAAAGCAAAAATAGACAATGAGGACTACATCAAGCTATCAATAAAAATCTTCACAGATTTTTATTGATAAAAATAAAAATCTGCACAGCAAAGGAAACAAAGTGAAAAGGCAGCCTATGGAATGGGAGTAAACATTTGCAAACTACATACCTGATAAGTGGTTAATCTCCAAAACATATATGGAACTTCTACAACTCAATAGCAAAAACCCCCTAATAATGCAATTTAAAAATGGGCTAAGTACTTGAACAGACATCTCTCCAAAAAAGACATATAAATGGCCAAAAGATGTTTAACAAAATGCTCAATGTCACCAATTATCAGGGAAATGCAAATCAAAATCATAATCAATTATCACCTAATAATAGTCAAGGTGGCTATTTTTAAAACAAAACACCCAAGACAACAAGGGCTGGCAAGGATGCAGAGAAACTGAAAAGCTTGTACACTGTGGATGGGAGCGCACAATGACATGGTCATTATGCGAAACAGTTCAGGAGCTCCTCAAAATATTAAAAGTAAACTACCATACGATTTAGCGATCTCACTTCAGGGTATATATCCAAAACATTTATTTCTGAGTTGGTCTAATGACCTGGTCTTTAATCCTAACTTAAAATTCACTTCTTTGTGACACCAAGAGAAAGGGGGAAAAGAATTAAATCCTACATTATGAGATTCTTGTCAAGTTCTTGTATATGATGAAATATTTAGTTTAGGCGTATACTAAATGAATTTGAGGCAATTATCTGGGTTATTCAAGCTAAAGAATAATTTTACTTATATAATCGGGGAAAAGTGATTTTAAGAGAAGTTTTAATTACCTAGAAAAAGTCTGTAGTTCTCCACATTAAGGACAGATGTTTGGAGAAAACCACCATCATATCTTTAATAAATATTCTTTGGGAGTATTTTGTAATTATACCACTTGCACCATCCTCCAGAAGATGGCATGCAACTTTTTAACATACTTTAGCCAGTAGTTTTGGTTTTGCGAAATGATCTTGTAACAAGCAATAACAACGAATCACATTACAGAATAAGTTTTCTTTTTTTTTTTTTTTTCGCTTTACAAATTGCAAATATAAACATTCAAACAATGTTTTCTATAACTAAAGACCATTCCCTTTCAAAGATATGCATGAATAGAAATCAATATCTTAAGTCTATGGGCTTCCCTGGTGGCTCACTGGTAAAGAACCTGTCTGCCCACGTGGGAATCATGGATTCAGTCCCTGGGTTGGGAAGATCCTCTGGAGAAGGAAATGGCAACCCACTCTAGTATTCTTTCCTGGGAAATCCCATGGACCTCTGAGGGGATACATTCCACGGAGGCACAAACAGTCGAACACGACCGAGGCACCTTAGCTCGGAGCATGTGTAAAAGGCAAACGAAGTTCTGACTATGACTAGCCTATTCAAAGTTCACACTGTATTGAAGGTTCAAGACAAGAGAAAACAAACAAAAGTGTTCTGCTATTCATGTTTGAAAAGTAAGAAAGGAATTTTTATCAGAGTAAGAAAGGAATTATGAATAAAATATTTCATTTTTGGAGAATTTATTTGATTCTTTTGAAGTATGCCTGGGACATTTCCTGGGACAACTGGGAAGCAGCATGTTGATTTATCTGAATATTACTGTGGTTCTTCACCTTTGTGGAAATCATATGGGCACTTGGGATGCCAGGTTCTCTTCTCAGATTAAATTAGAATCTCTGGAGGTGGGATCTAGGAATCAGCATTTTTTAAAAACCTATCCAGGCATTCCAGTGATACTTCAGACGTCAAAGTTCTCTGGCAGTACCTACTGTGGAGGGACTTCCCTGCTGGCCCAGTGGCTAAGACTGTACTCCCAATGCAGGGGGCCTGGGTTTGATCCCTGGACAGGGAACTAGACCCCACAAGGGGCAACTAAGGGTTCACATGCCACAACTAAAACTCCTGTGTGCCACAGATGAGATGGGTGCAGCACATGAAATAAAAATTTTAATATTTTTTAAAAGTAAGCAAAACCATTAAAACATTTTTTTAAGTAACTACTGTAATTGTGTACTCATTTGCTTGTGGCAGGCATCACTAATCAAATATGGCACTTTTCCAACCAGAGTTCACAGTCTTAAAAATGCTCTGGGAAGCTCTTGCCAATCAATTCAGAGTTGATATGAATCCTACTTGATATCACAGTTATCAAAGGATATGTGACAGAGTGAGTTGTTCCGTCGAAGGAGATGGGTTTCTTAATGTGGTAACTAACTCCACTGTCTAGCATGAGTCAGCCAAACAACTGTTTTCAGCTACTTGTAACAAAGGACATTTCAGAGACTGTAGGGCATAATATCCATACACTTAGCATATCTCCTTGGAAACCTTGTACCTCTTCTGCCTGATGCTCTACAGCTTCTGCCAACTTCAATGTGCTTTTGCTTCCTTCTACACGAGGAGGACTGTCCTTGGACTTTTCTTGCACTTCAAAGGGCTGAAAGTGCCTGGAAATTTCCATCTCCCTGGGGTAATCCTTAACCACAGAACGAGAGGGAGAGAGAGCAGGAAAACTCCATCTCCCTTTCTTGGAGAGGGTAAAGCTCAGGGGTGTGAGGTCCCCTCAGGAGCTCCCGCCGGGGATCAGCCTGAGACTGCCTCTGTGGGCTTTGGAGGGAGCAATTTGCTTGGCTTCCTCGCCTTCTCTCTTCTGTTTCCCTCACTTCCACCTTAGTTTTCCTGGAGTACTTAGTTAATAAATCTCTGGCTCAGAAATCTTCATACTGAGTCAGTTTTGGGGGAATCCCTACAACAGAGGCTGAAACCTAAGACCTCTAGGCTCTAAGAGCAGCTCTATAAACCAGGCTTTGCATCATGCAGAGTTAGCCCAGCTGGTGGAAACATGTGAAAGGGTTTGGTGGTAACTAACTCTGCTTTCTGGCACAAGTCAACCCAACAACTGTTTTCAGCTACTGTAACAAAGGAAGATTTAGAGACAAATACGAGATAATCCTAAAGGAAATCAACCCTGAATATTCACTGGAAGGACTGATGCTGAAGCTGAAGCTCCAATACTTTGGCTATCTGATGAGAAGAGCCAACTCATTGGAAAAAGACCCTGATGCTGGTAAAGATAGAGGGCAGGAAGAGAAGGGGGAGACTGAAGATGAGACGGTTGGATGGCATCATGGACTCAATTGACATGAGTTTGAGGAAACTCCAGGAGATAATGAAGAACAGGGGTGTTGTCTGGCATGATGCAGTTCATGGGGCTGCAGAGTCGGACATGACTTAGCAACTAGACAACAACAACGAGATAATATTCCTGATCTTCCCAGATCCCCTTGGAAAACTTTGTATCTTTCAGTCTATGAAAAATGTGGGACCTGAATAGGCTACTGATGTGTGAGAAGAGGTAGGGTGTGCTGTATCAATGTGTCGCACAGTGAAGTTATCCGAAGAGTTTTGTATAATGTAGATGCCAAGGTGACGTCCCTAGTGATCGTAATTTCATTAGTCTGGGATGTGGTCTGGACGTTGGCGTGTTTCAAGCTCCCCACGTGAATCTACTGTACAGCCTAAAAGAACCAGCTTCAGAGTACCAAAAATTCCCTCTGGTCAGCCTACTTTAAATTCACATTTCCAGGCTTCCCTGCCCCAAGTATTCTGAAACAAGTACGTCTGTGTATCTAATAAACAATTATGGAAATTTCATCTGTATATAAAAGTAGAAAGAACAGTGTAATGAATACTCACTGAATCTTTGCTTCAATAATTGACTCATGGATGGAGGTTCTTAATGTCTAGGTGCTCTCTAAGCCACAGGTTGAGAAACATTGCAGATTGGTTGTCAAGTTAGCTTTTCAGATGCTGTGACTGCTACCAGGTATATAATAAATACCTAGCTAAGTCCACTGGGAATGTCTGACTTGGTCAGGGATGGCAGATCAGTTTCAACTTGCATACCCTCTCTGATGGATAAGAAGGATTCTGAGGCAGTCTAGGTTCAGCCGGCAAAGACACTATGATTAGTGCTTGATTAAAGGTCTTTAATCTTTAGCTAGCCACTGAGACAGTGTATTATACATGGTTAATAGGCTTTATTTTAAAAAGAATGAGGGTGCTAACTGCCAAATATAACTATATAGGTAGCAAACTATGCCCATTGTTTATAAGAGTGAATGTAGCAGAATGCTCTAATAGGATTAAAATGCAGGGTCATCTCAGGTGACTAGGGGTAAAGAACCCACCTGTCAATGCAGGAGACGTAAGAGACGTGGGTTTGATCCCTGGGTTGGGGAGATCCCCTGGAGGAGGGCATGGCAACCCACTCTAGTATTCTTGCCTGGAGAATCCCATGGGCAGAGGAGCCTGGTGGGCTACAGTCCACAGGGTTGCAAAGAGTCAGACACATCTGAAGCGACTAACACACATACTAACATAATTAATGTTTAGTCTAGATCCGTGTTTATAGTTTGAAAGTACTTTCCTGAAAATGTCTCTCTCATATAGAAAGGTTTCCCAGGTGATCTGTGATTAGCCAGGATTTGTGCTTTAAGAACATCGAGAATATCTTGTTATGTAGAAAATATTTATCACAGATAATACTTGTGTACTCATTTCATTCAAGAAAGTATCAGCTTAGGACAAACTACCAAATTAGTCTTTCAGCAAAGAGCTCAGATTCTAATGTCAGACAGCCTAGGTGGATGTTTAGGCTTTACTATGTTCTGGCTTTGTGACCTTTGGCAAATCTCACCCTCTCTGTGCCTCAGTTGATTTGTAATGAGGTTAATAATAGGACCTACCTCAGGGTGATTCTGAAGATTAGATAAGGTCATACATTATCTAATGTGGTGGCTCAGAGGTTAAAGCGTCTGCCTACAATGCAGGAGACCTGGGTTCGATCCCTGGGTTGGGAAGATCCCCTGGAGAAGGAAATGGCAACCCACTCCGGTATTCTTGCTTTGAGAATCCCATGGACAGAGGAGCCTGGTGGGCTATAGTCCACGGGGTCCCAAAGAGTTGGACACAACTGAGCGACTTCACTTTCACTGCTGGGTGATTCTAAAGATTAGATAAGGTCATACCTGCAAAGGCCTTAGAACAGTGCTTGACAGATGGTATTCAATATTAGAAAATGTTAGAATTCTTCTTTGATAATAAACTCTTTGAGCTTTTCTCTTATCTTTCTGCCTACTCTGATTTTCTATCCCTGCTCATCTTCCTTCAGCCCACTCCAGTACTCTTGCCTGGAAAATCCCATGGACGGAGGAGCCTGGTAGGCTGCAGTCCATGGGGTCACTAAGAGTTGGACACGACTGAGCGACTTCACTTTCACTTTTCACTTTCCTGCATTGGAGAAGGAAATGGCAACCCACTCCAGTGTTCTCGCCTGGAAAATCCCAGGGACGGGGGAGCCTGTTGGGCTGCCGTCTATGGGGTCGTACAGAGTCGGACACGACTGAAGCGACTTAGCAGCAGCAGCATCTTCCTTCTGTTAGATCTTCCAATGTTTTTCTGGGCTTCATCTTAGTTTTCCCTTGCCCTTGTTCCTTTCCCTCCCTTATTTCCCTTTAAACAGTAACACTGAGCTGTTGCCATTCATTTGCTAAGTCGAGTCCAACTCTTTGTGACCCCATGGACTGCAGCATGCTAGGCTTCCCTGTCCTTCACTATCTCCCAGAGCTTGCTCAAACTCAGGTCCACTGAGTCAATGATGCCATCCAACCATCTCATCCTCTGTCGCCCCCTTCTTCTCCTGCCTGGAATCTATCCAACCTCAGGGTCTTTTCCAAAGAGGTGGCTCTTCATACCAGGTGGCCAAAGTATTGGAGTTTTGGCTTCAGCATCAGTCCTTCCAATGAATATTCAGGGTTGATTTCCTTTAGGATTGACTGGTTTGATCTCTTCGCTGTCCAAGGTCTTTCAAGAGTCTTCTCCGGCAGCACAGTTTGAAAGCATCAATTCTTCGGGGTTCAGCTTTCTAGTCCAACTGTACTGTCACTGTATTTTCATCTGTGTAAACGCTCTAAATCCCCCCCCCTAAATATTTAAAAACAAGTTTAAATATAATGTTTTTAAAAAGATTTTGTTGTTGTGGACCATTTTTAAAGTCTTCATTGAATTTTTTACCATACTGTTTACATACCATTTCATGTTTTGATTTTTTGGCCACAATGCATGTGGGATCTAAGCTCCCTGACCAGGGATAGCAAGTGCAACCCCTGCATTGGAAGGCAAAGCCTTAAGCACTGGACCACCAGGGAAGCCTCAATGGAAGGCAGGCAGTATAACATGATGGTCTGAAGTCAGAAAGATGTGGGCTTGAGGTTCAGGTTAACCATGGACTATGGTTATGTGTTCGTGGATCATTTCCTCGACATTTGTACGCCTCAGCTTCCTCATCTGTAAGATGGGGCTGAGAAGAGTACCAATCTCTTAGCATCATTTTAAGGATTAAATGAGACAGTCCACGGAAAAAGGCTAAGCACAGAATCTGAGTCAGAGTAGAGGGTAGCCCTCACTGTTGTTTCCATGAACACGGAGAAATCCAGAAGAACCCTGTCACTGCTCTTGAAGCATGGAAGCCCTAATTCTCCTTGCTGGGTTTGGCCTGAAGTCTGGGCTCTGACATTTCTGATTCCCAAGCATCTCTGAAAGCAAATAGTCACGAACAAGCCTTTCAGAGAAGAGAATAAAGTGGATTTGGAAGCTAAATCCACCCAGAAAGACATAAAACTCCCCTTGCCACACATCTCCCTGTGAGCTGTTGAAATAATTCTCAACTTAGGAGTGAGGCTACCATTGTTATTCTTATAGCCAAGATACTTCTTTACTAGTTGATGGTGTTATTACAGATAAAATGGGGAGAAATGAATCTAAGTTGCCTGGTCCCACAGAGAGTTAATTTCTCATCCCTTGGACTGCCTTCCTGTTCTGGGGATCATTCATTTAGGCGGTTTTCCCAGTGATGGCCCTGGCTGCTTAGCAACCATCAGCTCCAACCTTCTCTGAACAGCGGCAGGAGTTGTTCATATCAGTGCCATCAATTTTTTTAAAGACTATCTCATTTTATGAAAAATTAAACCTCATAAAAATGCAGCTTCCTTATATATGTTGTTCCCAAACAGTGGCTGACAACTCTAATACAGAAACTGAATTGAGAACTGCAAATTCTTGAGTGGTTAGGCACATAAATGTAGGTGTCTTTTAAAAAATCATATATTTTTAAAATATATAACCAGTGCTTTTGAGCACCCTCAAGTAATGTAACCACCAGCCGTCCTTCGTCCTCCCACCATGAAATGGGCATCATTATTCCTGTGTTTGCCCTAAAAGTAGATAGGTGATGGATTCTTCTGCAGTTCCTGAATGCTAATTTCTACCACATTGTTCTACAGCAAAAGCAGAACTCAATTCTATCTTATTTATGTGTGTAGAAATGGATGGTATGAATTTAAATTAATCAGAACACCGTGATGCATCAGAAAATCAATAAATTAAAAGGTCACAAATTTCTCCAAATGATTTTTAGGCTGCTTTGTAATCCTTCTGGGTTTAATCTTCTCTATTAAATTATCTCTGGGTCTACACAATTATTAAGCCAGTAGTGCTCAGTTTAATTAACTCCTGGTATTAATCCTCCCATGGATTATTTGCCTGAGCTTTTTCTAATAATTTCTTGCCTATTCCAGAAACTTGAACCTCACCTACCCTCTTTGGCAAAACAAAACAAAACAACAACAACCAAACCGCCCCCCCCCCCCAAAACCCATGCAGTGTGGTAAGTAAAGAAGCATTATGAAAAGCTCAGCTCTTAGACTAGAGGCACGCCACTTGAATTTTCTAAGCTTTAGTGTTCCTATTGGCGAAATGGGGAATAATATCAGTACCTATGGCAGAGTTGTTATGATCATTAAAACACAATGCATTTGAAGCATTTAACAGAAAACTAGAAGATAATATAAATGAAAGTCAAGGAAAACAGACAACTTAAAGTATTGCTTGTACCTCTGTGTTGTGTGTGCTTAGTCGCTCAGTCATGTTTGACTTTTTGTGACCTCAAGGACTGTAGCCCTCCAGGCTCCTCTGTCCATGGAATCCTCCAGGCAAGAATACTGGAGTAGGAGGCCATTCCCTTTTCCAGAGGATCTTTCTGACCCAGGGCTTGAACCTGGGTCTCCTGCATTGCAGGCAGATTCTTTACTGTCTGAGCCATCAGGAAAGCCCCTGGTGGTACCCACACACATACAAGTAGATGAATAGACATTTCAATATTTCTGTTTTCCCCCTCCACAGCTCTCTGTCCTCTCAGCCCTCCCTGAAAAAAGTGTACCTTCAGCATCACCAAGTCAATAGAAATCAATCTGTCAAGTTTTCATTAAACAATCAGTATTCTTTTCTAAATGTAACTCCTTTTCATTCAACTTTAGCTTTCGCTGGAGTGTTGTGAGACATACATGTTCAAATAACATACTGAATATATCAGATTAGAAAAATCCATTTTTAATACTTAGGGGCAAATGAACTGGCTTGAAGTTGGTTGAATGGAGTACAATTTCATCAGCATCGTCATAGGCAAACATGAGCATGTTCACATACGGTGGGTGGGAGGCGGGTGGCCCAGAGGACAGAGAGATTTCAAGACTGGTTCTTGGAGGTGCATATCATCTGGTTATTTCAGTGTCTCTGCAATATTTTGCTTTCTCATCCTGTCCAATAAACAGTACTTCCTTTCCCTGGAGGGCTCTAGCTTCACAATCGACAGCATTGGAATATTTCTACATCAGCAGTTTCTGATTTTGAGAGTGAAGCTGGAAGGTAAATACTGCTAGCGGCTTTTCATTTACTCAAAATGCCTACCCTTTGGTCCACAGTTCCCTTTTTGAGAGGATTTCACCCCATCTGGCTTCAGTGTGCTCCCAAATGAACATGCTTTTGGGATGGCCTTAGATATTAAATCATCATCTAAACTGTAATTGCACAGTTATTGGTTTAGGTACTAGCTGTGGCTATTAAGGCCCTTCTCTTCATCATCCACTTTCTTCAAAGCCAGGCATCAAGGTGATTTCAGTGATGGCATTTGTGACCTGCCACAGAAGGCAGTGGGGGGACTTCTCCCTGGATGGCTGGGGGCACAGAATTCATTCCCAATGTAATCCAGCAACTCTGAAAAGTTAATGGACTGACATTTTCTCCTGATTTCCTCCACATCTGCCCTAGAGGGTCGGTTCACAGCTCTTATTTCTATTTTTATAATGGTTTTTATGACCACCCTTTTCAGTCTTATGTTCTGCATCAAAGTGCTTTACAGGGAAACGAAATAGACCTTTAAACCATTCTAGTCAGCTTGCTCCTGAATCTCATAAGGACATTCTTCATGATTATGAAAGTTGAGGATGAAATATATCCTGGGTTAGCATCTTTAGTAAAACAGATCGAGGATTCAAAAATGGGATGTCACTGTTCCGTATATATGTACACAAATGAACTGACAAAAGAGAAAGAGATTCACAGACTTGGTTGCCAGTGGGTGAGGTTGGGGGAGAGATAGTTAGGGAGTTTGGGATCAACAAGTACACACTGTTATGTTTAAAATGGATAACCAACAAGGACCTGCTGTATAGTACAGGGAACTCTGCTCAATGTTATGTGTCAGCCTGGATGGGAGAGGGGTTTGGAGGAGAATGGATACACGTATATGTACCGCTGAGTTCCTCTGCCATCCACCTGAAACTATCACAGCATTGTTAATTGGCTGTACTCCAATATATTAAAAAAAAAGTTTAAAAATAGGATGTAACTGAAGTCAGCAGGAGAAGAATGCTCCTAAATTTGTATTTATCGTTATTTGGGAGGTAGAAATTGCCAGAATCTTTATCCATTGAAGAATTGAGGCTTTTGAACTGTGGTGTTGGAGAAGACTCTTGAGAGTCCCTTGGACTGCAAGGAGATCAGCCCTGGGATTTCTTTGGAAGGAATGATGCTAAAGCTGAAACTCCAGTACTTTGGACACCTCATGCGAAGAGTTGACTCATTGGAAAAGACTCTGATGCTGGGAGGGATTGGGGGCAGGAGGGAAAGGGGACGACAGAGGATGAGATGGCTGGATGGCATCACTGACTCGATGGACGTGAGTTTGAGTGAACTCCAGGAGTTAGTGATGGACAGGGAGGCCTGGTGTGCTGCAGTTCATGGGGTCGCAAAGCGTCGGACACGACTGAGCAACTGAACTGACTGAACTGAACTTACTCTCAAAATCCTCTGCCCCCATGTTTAACTGATCACATAAATAGTTTTGGAATAATGGATCATGCCTGTACCAGATTCCATTTTTTCTTTTGTCGGCCTGGTATATTCATGGAAAAATAATTATGTATATCCAAGATACTTAAAAATCTTAAGACTTGTTAAAAATGGGAGTAAAATTATTAACGAGAGTTTAAGATATTAACTCTTTCACAAAAAGCGAAAACTAAAGCTTTCCCTTTTCTCAGAATCTTTGATATCAGAGGATCTGGCACTGAAAGAATTCGGCTCTGCTTGAAGAATCTGAATAAATAATTCTTTTGCTAAAGTTTTGCAATGCATTTTCACTGCATCTCTACAGAAAGCAGACTACTCCTTAGTTTTCCAACCTCCAGAGTTTCCATAGTCACTGAATTCAGTCGCTCAGTCATGTCCAACTCTTTGCAACCCCATGAATCACAGCACGCCAGGCCTCCCTATCCATCACCAACTCCCGGAGTTCACTCAAACTCACGTCCATCGAGTTGGTGATGCCATCCAGCCATCTCATCCTCTGTCGTCCCCTTCTCCTCCTGCCCCCAATCCCTCCCAGCATCAGAGTCTTTTCCAATGAGTCAACTCTTCACATGAGGTGGCCAAAGTACTGGAGTTCCAGCTTTAGCATCATTCCTTCCAAAGAAATCCCAGGGCTGATCTCCTTCAGAATGGACTGGTTGGATCTCCTTGCAGTCCAAGGGACTCTCAAGAGTCTTCTCCAACACCACAGTTCAAAAGCATCAATTCTTTGGTGCTCAGCTTTCTTCACAGTCCAACTCTCACATCCATACATGACCACTGGGAAAACCATAGCCTTGACTAGACGGACCTTGGTTGGCAAAGTAATGTCTTTGCTTTTCAATATGTTATCTAGGTTGGTCATAACTTTCCTTTCAAGGAGTAAGCGTCTTTTAATTTCATGGCTGCAATCACCATCTGCAGTGATTTTGGAGCCCCCAGAAATAAAGTCTGACACTGTTTCCACTGTTTCCCCATCTATTTCCCATGAAGTGACAAGACCAGATGCCATGATCTTCCTTTTCTGAATGTTGAGCTTTAAGCCAACTTTTTCACTCTCCTCTTTCACTTTCATCAAGAGGCTTTTTAGTTCCTCTTCACTTTCTGCCATAAGGGTGGTGTCATCTGCATATCTGAGGTTATTGATATTTCTCCCGGCAATCTTGATTCCAGCTTGTGCTTCTTCCAGCCCAGCATTTCTCATGATGTACTCTGCATAGAAGTTAAATAAGCACGGTGACAGTATACAGCCTTGACGTACTCCTTTTCCTATTTGGAACCAGTCTGTTGTTCCATGTCCAGTTCTAACTGTTGTTTCCTGACCTGCATATAGGTTTCTCAAGAGGCAGGTCAGGTGGTCTGGTATTCCCATCTCTTTCAGAATTTTCCACGGTTTATTGTGATCCACACAGTCAAAGGCTTTGGCATAGTCAATAAAGGAGAAATAGATGTTTTTCTGGAACTCTCTTGCTTTTTCGATGTTCCAGCAGATGTTGGCAATTTGATCTCTGGTTCCTCTGCCTTTTCTAAAACCAGCTTGAACATCTGCAAGTTCACAGTTCATGTATTGCTGAAGCCTGGCTTGGAGAATTTTGAGCATGACTTTACTAGCATGTGAGATGAGTGCAATTGTGTAGTAGTTTGAGCATTCTTTGGCATTGCCTTTCTTTGGGATTGGAATGAAAACTGACCTTTTCCAGTCCTGTGGCCACTGCTGAGTTTTCCAAATGTGCGGGCATATTGAGTGCAGGACTTTCAGAGCATCATCTTTCAGGATTTGAAATAGCTCAACTGGAATTCCATCACCTCCACTAGCTTTGTTCATAGTGATGCTTTCTAAGGTCCACTTGACTTCACATTCCAGGATGTCAGGCTCTAGGTGAGTGATCACACCATTGTGATTATCTGGGTTGTGAAGATCTTTTTTGTACAATTCTTCTGTGTATTCTTGCCACCTCTTCTTAATATCTTCTGCTTCTGTTAGGTCAATACCATTTGTGTCCTTTATCGAGCCCATCTTTGCATGAAATGTTCTCTTGGTATCTCTAATTTTCTTGAAGAGATCTCTAGTCTTTCCCACTCTGTTGTTTCCCTTTATTCCTTTGCATTGATGGCTGAGGAAGGCTTTCTTATCTCTTTCTTGGTATTCTTTGGAACTCAGCATTCAGATGCTTATATCTTTCCTTTTCTCCTTTGCTTTTTGCTTCTCTTCTTTTCACAGCTATTTGTAAGGCCTCCCCAGACTGAACAGATCATTAAATGAGAGTAAAGGAAATTTTGGAATGCCTCACTGGCAAAGGAATCTAAACAATTCTCTCTCTTTAAGGAGACATACGGGCTGTGAAATCAGTTATTCAAATCCATATGAAAGAGTTAACAAGGCCCATTTCTTCCTCTTCAGCATATGTAGGCCAAATGAAATCCTGTCCACATCGTATTCCTTCTATTCCTGTAGCGATTCTTTCTAGAATTATTAAAGAAATGTCTTTATTCTTATGAGTGGATTGGCTTTATGATTTTTGTCGAGTTATCTCATAAATAATCATTTTATTG
Organism: Bos grunniens; assembly: GCF_055505025.1. NCBI lineage: Eukaryota > Metazoa > Chordata > Mammalia > Artiodactyla > Bovidae > Bos > Bos grunniens. The sequence goes on from NC_141186.1 coordinate 38,053,182, forward strand.
TAGGAGAGGTTTTGAAATAAGAACTGTTTTGATTTTTAGGATAAATAAACGGAAAATAGTAATTCTGGTTTCAATTATCAGTATACTTCTAGTTAGAATAGTTGGTTTTTGTTTTTTTTTTCCTGGAAAGGTGACCAACAGTCCTGGTTTGCCTGGGCAGTTTCTGGGTGTGTGTGTGTAGGACTTTCCACGCTACACTGGATCTTGCATGCTTAGTCACTCAGTTATATCTGAACCCACAAACTGTAGCCTTCCAGGCTCTTCTGTCCATGGGGTTTTCCCTGTAAGAACTGGAGTGGGTTGCCATTTCCTCCTTCAGGGGATAGTCCTGGGTAAGCTGAGACCACTGGTGACTGTAGAACAGACTATGAATGTGAACATTCATCTTTCCATTAGGATACATTTCATACTTTCATTCTTCAAATCCATAAACATTTCTGCTGAGATAAAAACCTTTTAATCATGTAACCGGCCTACTCTTTTCTCATAGTCATTATGTTGCTTTGAAGTGTTTTTAGCATCTTCTTTGTATTTGTCAGTCAGTTTCCCAATTGAAACGTCAGTGTTTCAAGGTGAGAGCCCACACCCATAGCTCTGTTTGCTCTATCACACTAAGGAATTCCCTTCAATTTTTTATTATTGATGGGGATTAACAGACTTATCTAAATTCCTGCCTGTCTTTTCAACGGATTTGACTAATTTCATTCTTAACCACTGCCAACTGTTAAAATAACTGGTTTGACTGACATTTTAACTAAATGAATCAATTGTTTTCACTGGTCAGTTAAAGCGAAACAAATTCTATTTCTGTGAAAGCCTGTCAGTTACTATAAAATCTCAGCTGTTTTTCCTGTGGCTACCCTTTCAGTTTCTCACTAGTTATTAATGTGGTTGATCCTGGAGGACTGTTTACTGCTGGAAATCTAAAGATTTTCCTCATCAATGTCAACAATAAGGACCCCATTCTTACCTGAAGGTAAGGAAATAAATGTATTCTTTTAAATTGGTCTTGAAAATTGAATATGAAAATGTAGTCTCTGAAATTCATTATGAAATTTCCATTAGAATGAAATAGCTTTTCTTTTCTTTCTCCCCTGAGAAGGAAAAGAAAAAAGAAAAAAAAGTCAGATGTAAGCAATCTCTTAAGTTTGCAAATAAAAGGCTTTCTTAACAGCTGAAGGCAAAGTAGTTTTTTAATGTATAAAACATATTGAAATTGCAATAGAATTAGGTATTTATGCAAAATATTCTTAATATCTGATGGGCTGATTTGTCTCTTATTGCTCTCAAGGAAAATTCTGGTGATAATTATCACCAAGAATTTTATAAAACCATACTGAAGGGACAGCATTTCTAAAAAATTAGTGCTTACACTAGGGAGCTAAGAGCTCAGTGGTTTAGCATAGTCTCTAGAGCCAGATAGCCTTGGGGTCAAATCCTCTCTTAGACACCTTGGTATTTACTTCTGAAAGTTACTTACTTTCTTAAAATCTGTTTCCACATCTGTAAAATGGTACCTACTTCCTGGGACTGCTATGAGGAATAAATGAGGAAACACAAGGTAAGTGCTTAGCATTGAGTCTAAACTCTAGGCAAGTATTCAATAAATGGGCTAACTCCAAGGTCCATACTTTCCACCCTCATACTGCCTCTAGCCTCGACCCCTCTACCACCAGAACAAGTGGAAAACAACACACACCAAACCGTTGCCACTCTGATAGTCTTCTCTTTTAAATCAAGATCATTCAATATGGAAAATGCTATTTTGAGTGTTACCTCTGCAAATTCAGCTCTGCCCAGTGAAGTCAACATCACACTGGATGAGGAAATTCCAACTGGGAAAACGGTTGCCAGGCAGCCAAAGATTACTTGGGTGACTTAACCTTTGAACTAGATCCAAGGAAGTCGTACTTTGCAGTTGACAAAGGTAGGTTTGAGTGTTCTTAAATTCTCTCCCTTATTTTCTACTATTATCATTTGTATTATGTCTCCTTTGCAAGACTGAATTCCTTGAGGGTAGATATCAGATTGTCTGCATTTTCAGAACCCCTAAAGAAGCATATGGTAGATCTTAATATGCATCTCTTGCATAAGTTTCGGGAAAACCTTGTCTTTTGTCCACTCGTGAGCTAAGTTATGGGTCCTCATGGCTGCCACAGAAGGCCAGCTCTCCACTCTTTCGATCTTCTAGTGCATCTTTTTAGGCTGAAATCACTTCCCTCTCTGCTCCATGGTCACATTTTTGTGAGAGAGAATCTCTCTGGACTTTCTAGAATCCATCATTCCCTTCTTGCCCAGTCATGTTGTGGGTAGATCAGGTTATGTGGAATGTAAGACTTCTTTGGGGACTGAACAGATAACAAAGGTGGTCTCTAGCACATCTGCAAGCTTAAGCCATTGTAGCAGATGCTGTCTGTGTCTCTTCAGGCCTTAACATTTTTGTGGCCTGATTTCCAGCTGCCAGGATCTGCATTTCTTTGCTTGATTTCTTTGCTTGGGGTCTGCCCTTCTCCTCCTCTGCAAAGAGCAGGTTGGAAATGTTCAAAAAACACTACCTATCCCCACAAGCTTTCAACCAATGACTAAAGAGAACTGGTGTACAAATACTCCCGTTTTTTGCCCTTGGAGAAACAATTCTTTCTTTCTTTCTTTCTTTTTTTTTTTCCTGATGTGGACCATTTTTAAAGTTTTTATTGAATTTGTTAAAATATTGCTGCTATTTTATGTTTTGGTTTATTGGTCATGAGCCATGTGGGATCTCGGCTTCCCCACCAGGGATCAAACCCACACCTCTTGTGTTGGAAGGTGAAGTCTTAACCACTGGACCACTAGGGGAGTCCCTGGAGGGAAAATTTTGAGTGCATGCTTCTCACTGGCTTACAGAGTTCCCCAGTGGTATTAAACTGCAAGTTGCCCACAGTGGTAACCTGCTTGGTAATGACTGAACTTTTTTATTGGCAGCCTTTCCTTTCCTGTCTCACTTCGCCCATCCCCCAGTGCTCCAGATCTGCTCCCACATAAGCTACTTGCACTCAGATTCTCGTCTTGGGTTCTATTCCTGGGGGCAGGCACCATCCCCTCCAACCTGAATTTCTGCATAGATATCTTAACTGGGCTTCTGCTGAGCAGAGCTGCTACAGTGAATTTGTTTAAAAGTCAAGCTGGGGACTTCCCTGGCAGTCCAGTAGTTAAGATGCTGGACATCCCCTACAGGGGGTACAGGTTCAGTCCCTGGACAAAAAGATTCCACATGCTATGCAGCACAGCCAAAAAAAAAAAAAAAAGAAGAAGGAAAAAGAAAAAGTCAAATTGTATCATATAAAATTATCCTGTAAGTTTCCTTTGCCCTTGGAATGCAATCCAGACTTCTGATTTCATCCCCAAGACCTTGCTTTCCCTGGCCCCTGCCTCTCCCTCCAACCTCATCCTGTTCCTTGTCTTCCTTGTCTATTATACTACCACCAAATGACTGACTGCCTTAGGATCTCTGTCCTTGCATTTTCAGGACCTCACCCTTAGACATTATTTTTAATCACATCACAGTTTTCATTTCCTTGTTGTTGTTGTTCCATCGCTAAGTTGTGTCCTACTCTTTTTCATTTCCTTAAGAACGTCTATTTGAAATTCTTTTCTTGTTTATACTTGCTTAGTGTTGGCCTCTCAGCCCAGATTGTAAATTCTGTAAAGGAAGCGATTTAATTGTGGCTCATCCAGTATTCAAGACAGTTTCCAACCGATAGCTGGCATTCCATATATGCTTGTTCAAATTGAATGGATGGATGGATGGACTGGGTGGGAGAAGTCTGATGAGTTATGATCCCCTTAATGTGTTTTCATGTATGATGTTCTCTCTGCTGGGAATGATCTCCATTCACCATTCTTTCCTTATCTGATATATCCTTCAAGGCCTAAAATAAAGACCACCCTTCTAGAAAATCTTCCCTGTTTCCCTAAGCCCAAAACAACTTTGTTTTGCTACTTGCTAGTAGAATAATGAGGGTATTTTGGTGATAAACAATTACACACTGTGTCTACATTTTGAATCAGCTTCTTAATTCTAATGAGTGGGGCATAATTCACACTTTATTTTTTCCATCGCTATGTAATAAAGTAATTTTGAAAATGACACACAGGCCAGTTTGCAGCAAGATGTGCTGTTTTGTTGCAGAGCATGGAACAGTGGTTACCATGTCTTGCCTTGATGTGGAGAGAGCTGAGTTTGCACGTGATCAGTCCTTCTCCAGTTAAAGCTTGTGACGGTGACTGGCAGTGTGTGGCCATCCTGGTGACTGTCTATCTGTTGCATGAATGACAATGCACCTTTTTATGATCAGTATCTGATTAGGTGAGCTGAGACAGGTGGCTGAGGTAAGAATTTCAAGTGAGTGGAGAGCAGAGGTATTGTATTGCTATGTTTATTGGCTCAACCAGACCCATGGTTGATCATCACGTTGATGCTTATTGAGTCTCATATTCTGGTTCTCAGAAATCACTTGTTGAAATCCAGGTTTTCTGGATCTGACAGTAAGTTGTTAAAAGCTTAAGTTTTGGAGTCACAGCCCTGGATTGGATTCCTGGTTCTATCACACAAGAGCTCTGTGATCTTGGGTAATTTACTGAAACCTTCTCATCTTCAATTTCTTTCTTTATAAAATGGGATGACAATACTACTTACTCTTTAGGGTGGGTACTCTTTAGAATAAATGGGATAATTTATATAACATTCTCAGCATAGTGCTGAGCATGTGGTGTGAATTTCATAAATGCCGTTTATCACAGTTTCGTAATCCCTTATTTGAAAACCTTTTGCTCTGGCTGTATTTCAAGACAAAGACTTTTGAATTTTAGAAAGGTAATATGGCGTGTCTACCATATATTATGCAATTACCCACTATTCAAATTCATAAATATCTCTGCTGTGAAACACAGAAATACTCAAACTAAGTGGAACAAAGAAAGATCTGGCTTGTCAGGTTAGGTCAGGCTTTGATGATCTCAGTAAATTATGAGAAAGTCTTGTTTCGGGCTTTTGGAATTTGGATATGGGATTATGGGGTTGAGTTTCTGTCAGTATGGCTATTTTTATTATTTGAAGCTCAGTTTCCAAATCTACAATTCTGTGACTTTCTTTGTCTCCCCTCCCCTATCCCAATCAAACTCTCAACTACATGTGAGACAGTTGCCCCCCAGCCTACCTCCTGTTTCCTAAACTTTATCTCTGATTATCTAATGATAAATAAAGCCTAGTTTCTGCTAATTACTACTCATGTGGTTTTGTTTGGGCCCGAATTACTCTACCTTTCAAATGAAAATGATAATTGCACCTACCTCATAGCAATGCTTAGAATTTGTTCTGTACAGAGGTTGGCAGTCACTAAATGATACCTTCCTTTTCCTTTTCTTTCTCCTTCTTATCCACCCTGTTTCTCCAGGATCATAGTTAATTAATCAAATACCTACTCTATGATGAATGCAGTCCTATAGTCCCTGGAGATATGGAGTATTTGCTATGGTCTTCAGCTGTAAGAAGGTTGTCTCTTGTTATGATGATATGGTGAATACATATAAAGCAAAAAAAAAAAAAAAAAGATAATTTAATATTAAGTTATATGTGTGGTGCTTTCCTTGTTAAAAGAAGAATATGCAGGACTAGAGCATTTGGGGGAGCTTCCTGAAGGGGTGAGATATACCTGAGTCTGTGAAGAATGACTAGGATTTTAGAGGGTGAAGGCTTAACAGTGAGCATCTGGGGCAGAGGGTTCCCAGTGAAGACATGGGAAACTTTACAGAGATGGAATTAAGTCCAGTGTAACTACTGGGTAAAGGTTGTCTCTCTTGACCACATCATGTAGATGCTCTAGACTCGGACAATCTTCAAGAATTATCTGATTCCAACTCATGCCTTCTCCACTGAGGTGATGTCCTTGATAGCCTTCCAAACAAGTACCTATCTGGGTGGAGAATAGAAATACTCCCAGAAAATGAGCAGTCAGACTACATTCATAGCACCTTTTGGGAAATGACTCCCAGATGATGCTCCAAAGCAGAACTGTCTGTCCCAGGAGAAGTAGAGCTGTCACACGTGTACATTATCTGAACTAGTGGATGTTTATGAGGAAAGTATTACCTTTTAAGACTATCCATCTAAAGCATTTTCTTCCCCCTCCTTAAAAGATAAAACAGATACACAGGCCAAGAGATGATTGCAAAAGACACAGTAGTTGCAAAACTCCAGTGTCATGACCTTGATGAACCTCCTGATACAATACATTATGCTCCGAGCTTGCGGCTAATTGGTTCTGGAAAACTCTTTGAGCAAGTGCCAACTGCTGGAAATTTCATCCAGGTGAGCACCAGGTGCTGCTTCTCCAGGGATTTTCCCGAGGAGATGGAGTCATTTCATGGCCACAGTGTGGTTGGTGTGGGTGCATTCAGCAGTGGGAGCTGGGACACAGCAGAGAAGGGTCTGGAAGGCATTCGGGCAAGTCCTTCAGTATTTTGATACCGGACACCATCATCTTACCATTAGCACAAAATAATTGACTCCCTGTTTAGCTGCAGAAATGAATCAGAGGCTAAAATAGATGCTGATTTTCTCAAAGATAAGTCTGTTTGACTACATGTGTGATGATGGCTCATCCTTCTGGCATTGGGAGTGAGAGATCAGCTTCTTTCTCCACCCTTAAGAGGTCGTAAATTTTCCACTGACAGAGGGGGACATAGTAAATTTTTTTTCCCCCTTTGCAAGATTGAGTTGTGCTTTGGGAGAATCCTCCTTCTAACTTCTAATTTCCACAGGTCTATTATTTTTTTTTTCCCTCAAAGTTCCAATCCCTAAAAAAAAAAAATACTGATCCCGGTTAGGTTGGCATAATTGTTCCTTAACCAAAGCATCACCAAACACTCCTTCTCAGCCAAAAGACATGGGTGAGAAAGCCACTGATGATCTTTCTCATTTTTGGGTCCAAACCCACCCTAAATTTTCTGGAAAACTCCACAAGTTACAAGTTGAGCGTTTGCATATGTTATGAATTTTTAAGATTAGCCACTGAGCCAAGCGGTTTCCTGAGTTGATGTTCATTTTGAAATGCAATGCAAAACTATCATTTTAAAAAGAGAATTTGGAGAAAGATGGCAATTTTGTAAACACAATGCTAACATTTGAGCCTTTCCATATGCTTGCTCTGCTTCTGAACAACTCCTTCCACCTGTTGCCCACCTCTAATTAATTTCTATATTTTCATAATTATCCTTTGGGTCTTAAATGTCATTCATTCCTGAAAGCTTTCTTTTACTATTTGAACCTGCTAAGTTCTCTTACATATGTTTTTGAGTCGTTTATTTCTGTGTTTCAATACCTTTCATAGTGCTTGGTGCATAGTGGGTACTCAGTATAACTTAATGAATGAATGAATGATTTAATGAATGAGATACTCAGTTTAAAAATGTAGTTAAAACATTTTTAACCTGGGTCCCGAACACCTAGGTACTTGATGTCATGTTGGCCAATTCCAATTAATGCCAGCTGAGATTCATGCCAATACTATTACATGAGGACTGTCTTCAAGTCTCTGTTGTGGGATCATATTGTTTATTGCTATATCCCTAATACCTACAATTGTACTTGGCACTTAATTAATACTCAGTAAATATTTTTTAAATGGTGAGTGACTTGTCATAATAGGAGTAGCTATATTTATTAGTATGCTTTATCACTTCCAAAGTGCTTTCAAAACATTTTCTCTTTTAAAATATTTCGCTCAAGATCATACAATTAGCATGCGATAAAGACAGGCCATGACCCATGCTTCCCTTCTACTATGCTAGGATGCTTTCTCCAAAAATAAGCTACTTTGGAAGATCAAAGATGTCCCTTTGTTCCACCAAAATGCCTACTTCTGTGTGTCAGTTTTGACCAGTCTCAAGAATATTCTAATGCTATCATTATTAAATGAAAATGGCTGTGCCCTTTCATTTTCCAGAATGATCTATTACTTAAAATATGTACATTAAACAAAAAGTCAATAATTTTCTCTGAAATAATGTTGTACTGCAAGGTTGTAAAAGAATTGGATTATGAGGACCCAGACATAGTTTCAGCAGGCCATATCTATGAAATGACAATTTCAGTATTTGATGACTTACATCCCTTCCGTACAGGTAAGCTTGATAAATTTCATGGAACATTAAGTGTCTTTTCTTTAGACTGTGCACTTTAGATTTTAAAATGTAAAACTTCATTATATTGGGGACAGTTTCATTAAACTAGACAAGGGAGAAAGGGGAGACTTAGATTCATGTTGGAAGTTATCATTAGGTCTGCGAGTGTTGTTCATCTCTTAGCACACCTTATGCAAAACACAATTCTTAAATGCAAGTCTGGCTAGAGATCCTTGGAGCTGGAAGTGGGATGTGTTAGGGACACACAGAGCCCAATCCTAATGCTTGTTACTGAAACGATTTTCTGTCAGTAGTGTCTCCACTTCAGACTGGGGGACTTACACATAACAGAAAATTTTTTCACTCTTCTGGAGCCTGGCAAGTCCATATCAAGGCACTGTCAGACTTGGTGTCTATAGAGGGTCTGCATCCTGCTCTTAGATGTTTGTCTTCTCACCGTGACTTCACATGGAAGAATAGGCAAGAGGCACTCTCTGGGGTGTCTTTTTAAGAGCGTTAATCCCATCATGAGAGTTCCACCCTTATGACATGTCATCATACCAAAGACCCTCTCCATCCTAATACCATCACAGTGGGAGAATAGGTTTTAGTATATAAATTTTGGAGGAACATAAACATTCAGTTCATAGCATTTAGTAATGCCAAATACCTCTTATTTGGAAAGAGCCAGATATTGGGTCACGTGTAGTCCACACATATGAGTAATAGGATTTTTTTGGGGGGGGGGAGTTGCCTGTATCATTATTTTACGTGATACAGGTAGAGCCATTTTTAATGCAAACGGTGGGACAGTGCCAGATTCCACAGCTCATTCCCTTTGTGAGTCCCTTGACATTTGTGGATTTAAGAGTCCTGGTTTTGCTAATTGTAAAACACCCTCGGGCACAGATTTAAATTGTGTGCTGTGAAGCCAGAGCAGAGTGCCTAGCTGGTGAAATGAGCTTAGCCAATCACCAGACACCTGCTTCTCTGCTAATTGTTGTACAAATGAGAACATGCATTAAGTGGCTCAATAGGTCATTTATGTGTTCAACAACATGTTATCACATTTAAGAGTGAATTAGTAGCTGTAGAGGTAGTTGTGAAAATAAGGTTGCACAAGTTTCCAGATACGTCTATTATTAATGACAGCCGTCTATTTTATATGGAAAGTATGGTAATAAGTGATCTAGGAGGTGGGTTGGCATCAAAGATGTCCAAAAAGAAGTGAGTGTTTGGGTGGAGAACACAGGGTTACTAGTAGAATGTCAATGCTTGCTACGGGAGAGCCTGGAACATGGACACTGCTTGTGTTTCATGTTTTATCTCTTGTGCCATCTCTAAGCAATTGGTGGTGGTTGCCTAGATCATTGAATTGAGAAGGATTCTGAGGTTGCCTCTGAAAGCAGTGCAAAGAGCACTGTGTTATGGAATTAAGCAGGTGGCATCATGGCAGCATCCATATGTTTTGCAACCAAAAAAAATTTATTGCTGAACGTTCAGCAACAGGTCTAGAGCTCTTTAAATCCCTCTTGACTCTCTGATGTAAGAGTTTTAATAGGATTCAGTTTACAAATGTCATTTGTAAACTTACGTGATCCAACTATGCGGATAAATGATCTGTACAGGACAGAGACACAGCATGACAGTATGCCCACAAGTTTTCTTAGGTCTTCTCTGCTCCCCACTGGTGGAGTTTCATTGGTTCATGCAAAAGCCTGTAACAAAGCCCAACAAACCTTTTAGGAAAAATGCTTTTTCTTGTAGTTACTCATCCTGATGGCCTCACAAATCAAAATAGAATCTGCCCTTTTCACCAGAGTTGAGCCTTTTTCCAAGAAGAAGAGAAAAAAAAAAATCTCTCATGGTAATAAATCCACATCTTCTCTGGTCCCCACACCCCAGTATATTCCCAGCAGCTGCTCATAAAGAATGCTTGTAACACCCCACATGTGGTTCAGTCTATTTTTATAGGCCAATCAATTAGCACAATTTTGAGTCTTTATGGGTGCAATAAAAATCATAGTATGGCAAAGCTATAAGTGGCATCTGTTCTTAAGGCACATAAATGGAGTTTATTGAGGGAAATATAGAGGTTTTCACATAAATCACCTGTCTCCATGCAAAGTGCTTTTTACTCTTTCTTGGTGGTCACGCATACCTTCGAGATGCTGAGAAAGCTATAGACCCTATACCTAGGAAAACACACATAATGTATACCAAAATATAAGGAATGAAACAGATTCTCTGAAATCAAGATTCTATGGGTCTCAGATTAAATTTTCTTGTTTGAAAATGCATAGCATAGACTTTCAAGAGAGACAAGATACAAGTATTCTTCAGAGCACAGTTTCTACAAGATGATCAACTAGAAAAAAACTCCATGGTCAAGTACATTTGGGAAGTGTCAACTACAAATTGGCACTTGCCATTGGCAGCTGCCATCTACCTCTATAAGGATTAAAGCTGATTTTCAACACACCCTAAAAGGAGTTCAGGGTGGAAAGCAGAAATGAGGTACACTGTGCTCAGGGAACGGAGAAGGCAATGGCACCCCACTCCAGTACTCTTGCCTGGAAAATCCCATGGACAGAGGAGCCTGGTAGGCTGCAGTCCATGGGGTCGCTAAGAGTCGGACACGACTGTGCGACTTCACTTTCACTTTTCACTTTCATGCATTGGAGAAAGAAATGGCAACTCACTCCAGTGTTCTTGCCTGGAGAATCCCAGGGATGGGGGAGCCTGGTGGGCTGCCGTCTATGGGGTCACACAGAGTCAGACACGACTGAAGTGATTTAGCAGCAGCAGTGCTCAGGGAAAAACTGGCAGGACAGTCTTCCGATAGATATTTTCAAGAGCTGATTTTACGAACCCAATTCTTGTATTTCCTCATATCTAGAAAACCATTAAAATCCTTCATGGTGACAACCACTCCTTGGGACTAGCAAAAGCTTCGCAAGACTAGCAGAAACCTTATGGGGAAAAAAAAATGTGCTTGATTGCATGTACTCCCCCTTCACCAAAATCACATTTATACTGACCTTGCCCCTGCCTCTTTGGAGTAGTCTCTCAGAGCTATCTGAGGTGCTGTTTCCTAGGCTGTAGTCCTCATTCTGCCCCAAATAAAACTTACCTCACAACTTTCATGTTGTACACTTTTTTTTTTTTTAGTCTACAGAAGCAATGCATAGATGGAGATTCAAAATACAGAATGACATATCAGAAATCCTAAGAAGTTTTGCCATAAGGAAACCTTTTAATATTTGTTTAACTTGGCATTTTGCATTTGATATATTAGCATGTCAGAAGAGACATTTTGGGAGATGTTGGCAGACTCAAGTCGATTCAATACCTGCTCAGTGACTTACTAGGATTTGTGACCTTTGGCAAAGAACATGACTCTGTGAACCTCAGTTTTCTCTTCTGTAAGATGGAGACATTAACACTATTGCTGAGTCAGCACCTTGCACAGTAAAGGTTAATTATTACTTTATTTTTAATGCTAAAAATCTCCTGGTTTGAAATTTCCTTGCTTTTGTATTTGAATATTTTTCTTCTTTTTTGACAACTTTCTGATAGGTTAGTTTGAGCTTGGTCTGAAAAATAGAGTTCCTTTTCTATAACCTGCAATATACAAACATCTGCCTGAGAGGAATAAAATTAAATAACTACATTTCACTAACCAATTATGGGAAAAAATCTTGGGCATGATCTCATTTTTACACACTACAAAATAGAAGATTGAAACTGATGAAGAATCTGGGCCTCTGAGAAGTTAAGCTAGTTCAAGGCCATTCAGCATGTCATAACCAATCCCTGGACATGGGTTTTCTGAGTCTTTTTCCATTTCACCTCCTAGGATATATTAAATGTAGAGTGTAGAAAGTCATATGCTGGGTTGAAAGTAACACCCAAACAAACGCTAATGGAAGAAAGCATACACATGATAGATATAATAAACTCTCTTGAATAAAATGTATAATTAAACATTCATATATTATATATAACATGTATATATCTATCATTATCCTATAAAATAAAACATGGCATGCAGCACATTATATATCTTTAACTAATTGCTTTGGTTAGCCTAGAACTCATTTATGTTCCTTGAGAATGCAGAGTCTGGAAACAGGAATCAACTGGGAGCAAGGAGCATCCCCCCATAATTTCAAATCTTCCCCGAAGTGTGTTCCTGGGGGCACATTTGACTAGTGTCTAGAATAAAGCCACCACCACCGCAAAGCATTTTTTTACTGTTTAATTTTTCAGTAACAGTGACGATCGTTGCAGAAACTGCTCCTGCCAATGATTTCAGCCCTGTATTCAAAGCTGTGCACTATTCATTCTCCATTCCAGAAACTTCAGGAGGTAAGACGTCCCTGTATTTATGTGAATATATATTCACAGATACACTTAACAACACTTAACATTACACTTAACGTTCTATTCTTTTTTTCCGCAGAGAGCTGGTTGTTAAACATCCGCCAGCATATCATTGGGCGGAACCCACACTACTTCAAACCAGTTTATTTCCTTGGCAGGCAAATACATTCATTAGACAGTTGTTTTGAGGCGAGACTAGGAAATAAAAAACCCACATATTTGGATTTCAGTTCTTCGTGTCATCATGGAGTTTTGGACAAGTCCTTAACCTCTCTGTAAAATAAATGCACACTTTTTATATTCTAGTTCTAGAAATATAACACAGTTGTATCTTACAATATATGACCAGACAATTTCAGAAAAAAATGCATATAAAACTATCACAGGATTGATCCTGGTTTCCCCACAATGGACTTTTGCTCTTTTTTCAAAAGTACTAAAATACTGATTTCTGAGCACTGACGGAGGCTCATTACCATAGCTCCTTTCCTCGCTTTGCATTCTCCCCATTCTGTGGTGGCCTTCTAGCTCTAGGGAGGTCTAGAGTTAATGGAACGTGATGATGGGTCTTTACGCAGAAGCTAAATAGTTGATAATTCTCTAATTATCTCTTAGCTTATAAATTGTGAATCTGGACCAGAGGGTCTGAACATTGGCTTTGAGGGTCCCTGAGGGAAAAGATCCACCTTCATGAAACCATCAAATGTATTCTATAATCCTCCAAAGTTAACGACAATCAATCTAGATTTTAAAATAGAGACTTGCATTTTAAAAACAGTAGACTGTAGTTTATTGCAGTTTAGGTTGACAACAAAATTAAGCAGAAGGTAAAGAGATTTCCCATATACCCTCCACCCTCATACAGGCGTAGGCTCCTTCACCATCAGTATCCCCCACCAGAGTGGTACACTTACTACAGTTGAACCTGCATTGACACATCATTATCACCCAAAGTCCAGAGTGTACACTAAAGATCACTGTTGGCATTGCACATTCCATGGGTTTGAACAAACATATCATGACATGTATCTACCATTACGGTATCACACAGAATAGCTTCTCTGCCCCAACAGTCTTATGCACTAGTCATTCTTCCCTTTCCCCTAAACCCTGAAAACCTCTGCTCTTTTTTTATCATTCTCTATAGTTTTGCCTTTTAAGACTGGCATTTAAAAATACAGTTGCTTCTCTGCTCAGTGTTATGTGGCAGCCTGGATGGGAGCGGAGTCTGGGGGAGAATGGATATGTATATGTATGGCTAAGTCCCTTCTCCGTTAGTCTGAAACTATCACAACATTGTTAATGGGCTATACCCCAGTACAAAATAAAAAATTCAAAAGAAAAAAAAAACAGTTGCTTTATGGGGATCAACTGTTTTATGTCAGTTTCTCTTCTAACTATCCAAAGTTTTTCTGAAATGTAATTGTATATTTTGAAGGTAAAACTTTCTAAACATATCGAACACTTCTACATTTTCTTAAGGAAAGTTTAATACCTAATGATGGCTGAGGAGAAGGATTTAGGTTTTTCAATTATAGCATCTCTGGTTTAGGAGGGCTGGAAAAATTGAACCTCTTTGTTCTACTATGTGGAAAACCGAGGCTGGAGAGAGAATTGGGTCACACAGCTAGTGAGTGGCAGAGGTGATAGCTGAACACAGACTTCCAACTTCCTGGTCCAGTTCTCCCTTTAGTATTCCGGGCTGCTTTTGGGGATGGATTTTGATGACTGGGGTCTCCAGAAGTCTGAAAACAAGTGCTGAGAGTTCATACAAAAAGATAAATGAGTCGTTCGTATGTGTACTATTCTCCAAATAGCTGGCTTCTGACCTGCTCCACCAGAGAGAAGACTTCTAGGTCTTCATAAGAAAGCAACATGATGTAACAGAAATACCAAACAGAATTGGATTCAAATTCTTCATCAGCCATTGTCAGTTAAATGACTTTCAGTTCAGTTCAGTTCAGTTGCTCAGTCGTGTCCAACTCTTTGCGACCCCATGAATCGCAGCACGCCAGGCCTCCCTGTCCATCACCAACTCCCGGAGTTCACTCAGACTCATCGAGTCAGTGATGCCATCCAGCCATCTCATCCTCTGTCGTCCCCTTCTCCTCCTGCCCCCAATCCCTCCCAGCATCAGAGTCTTTTCCAATGAGTCAACTCTTCGCATCAGGTGGCCAAAGTACTGGAGTTTCAGCTTTAGTGTCATTCCTTCCAAAGAAATCCCAGGGCTGATCTCCTTCAGAATGAACTGGTTGGATCTCCTTGCAGTCCAAGGGACTCTCAAGAGTCTTCTCCAACACCACAGTTCAAAAGCATCAGGCTAGTCCCATAACTTTCAAGTCTTTTTGAGCTCTCATTGGTAGAATGGAGATTGTAGTAATTACATCATGGAGTAGAGATGATGATAAACTGATCATTGTAGGTATGTAAACTACATGATACATACTTAACAGTAGCCATGACAGCATTGCCAATAATAATAAAAACAACCATTAAAATTCACTGAGTGCCTACAGTGTGCTAGAACCTTTTCTTTGCTTTTTAAAATTGTCCCTTGATCTTCCCTACCATGATAAATACAATTAGGAGAGGGTTAGTGTTTTGAGGTGATACCCATTACAGGAGACAAAATTTTCAGAACTCAGTGGCAATTTGCTCTAGAGGAGGAAATTAGAAAATTAATACTACTCTGAAAATCAACTCATCTCAGAATATCAAACATTAAGCCTGTAGACCTTGAGGATATCAAAAATCTATTACTGTGGAGGTCTTTTTCCATGCTGTGTTGATTAGCACAGAGGATGTGAGTGTGCCTTGAGGACTACATTTTTTCCAGCTTAAAAAAATTATGAGTCTATCATCTTTAAAGTAAAAAAAAAAAATTCTGATATGTAATGAATACCTGAAACTCTCATTGACAGAAAGATTCTGAAGAGAGGGAGGCATAGGCAAAAAAAAAAAAAAAATCCTTTATCAAAACTATCAGAAATGACTGAGGAGAAAATACATGAAAATTAAATCACTATGGGTTGCAAGTCATGAAGAAAAACATGTTTGATTTCTAGTAGTTTTTTGATGAGAAAGTTTGGCAGAGTTACAGTTTCATAATTTCCCTATTTTAAACTTGGCTAAAAATGCTCAAGATAGCTTTTAGTTTTACTGAAAGGTTAATTTTTCACCTATAGACAAATAAGCTTCCCATTATACTTTGCCAGGTGTTAAATGTGAAAATGGCACCCTCTTTGCCCAGCAATGTAGGCTGGAGATGGCAAGGTCATCTGTAACCTATTTTACATGGTCCTGTATCAGTTACAACACCCTTCTCTAACAGTGATGCTTTCACAGAAACAGTAGGTTGGACTTTTTATATTCTGGACTTGTCATAATGAAACATTAAGTTCCTTTTCACAAATGTGTTTTCTCTGTTCTTGGTATTCTGAGTCATGTTCATTGCCTGCTTAATGACACATTTTCAGAGGCTGATGAATCTTGGTAAACAAAGTTGCAAACAGAGAAAAAACCCATGAGGTTGAAGGGGGTGGGGACCCAGCACATGAAATGATTTCTTCATCCTAATTTTCATTCTTGGTTATCAGCAACCCAAATATCCTAGATAATATATGTTGTTAAGCCCAGTCATTGTGTGGCTAGCCTAGTCATTGTATCTGACTCCTTTGCAACCCCATGGACTGTACCGCTTCAGGCTCCTTTGTCCATGGGATTCTCCAGACCAGAATACTGAAGTGGGTTGCCATTTTCTCCACCAGGAGACCACCCAGACCAGGTATCAAACCCATATCTCCAGCACTGTGGGGGATTCTTTACCACTGAGCCACCAGGGGAGACCTCATTGTATCAGTTATCTATTGCTAAAAGTGTGCCGAATAATGAAAACTACAGAAAAGGAGAATAAAGCAACAGTGAACATTTATTTTCTGTGATTGTGGTTTTCAGTCTGTCTACCCTGTGATGGAGAAGGATAAGAGGCTTATGGAAGCTTCCTGATGGGAGAGACTGCCTGAGGAGGAAACTGGGTCTTGTTCTGATGGGTGGGGCCATGCTCAGTAAATCCTTAATCCAATTATCTGTTGATGGGTGGAGCTGTGTTCCCTTCCAGCTATTTGCCTGGGGCCAAACGATGGTGGAGGTCTCCCTCAAAAGGTCCCATGCATGCACTGCTACACTCAGTGCCCCCAATCCTGCAGCAGGCCACCACTGACCCACGCCTCCGCTGGAGACTCCTGGACATTCCCAGCCAAGTCTGGGTCAGTCTCTTGTGGGGTCACTGCTCCTTTCTCCTGGGCCCTGGTACACACAAGGTTCTCTCTGTGCCCTCCAAGAGTCTACTTCCCAGTCCTGTGTAAGTTCTGGCAGCTCTATGGTGGGGTTAATGGTGACCTCCTCCAAGACGGCTTATGCCATAATCAAGACTGCTGCACCCAGAGCCAACCCACACCTCCACAGGAGATGCTCAAACACAGTTCTGGCTCAGTCTCTGTGGGGTCTCTGGGTCCTGGTGCACAAGGTTTGTTTGAGCCCTCTGAGTGTCTCTGGTGGGAATGGGGTTTAATTCTAAATGTGAATTCGCCCCTCCTGCTGTCTTGCTGGGGCTTCTCCTTTGCCCTTGGATGTGGTGTATCTCCTCACAGCTGCTCCAGTGCTGCACAGCTGCTGCTCCAGTGCCTACCATACTGCTGGGGCTTCTCTGATTCCTTGGAAGAAAAGTTATGACCAACCTAGACAGCATATTAAAAAGCAGAGACATTACTTTGCCAACAAAGAAAGGTCCATCTAGTCAAGGCCATGGTTTTTCCAATGGTCATGTATATATGTGAGAGTTGGACTGTAAAGAAAGCTGAGAGCCGAAGAATTGATGCTTTTGAACTGTCGTGCTGGAGAAGACTCTTGAGAGTCCCTTGGACTGCAAGGAGATCCAACTAGTTCATCTTAAAGGAAATCAATCCTGAATATTCATTGGAAGGGCTGATGCTAAAGCTGAAACTTCAATATTTGGCCACCTCATGTGAAGAGCTGACTCATTTGAAAAGACCCCGATGCTGGGAAAGATTGAAGGAGGGAGGAGAAGGGGACGACAGAGGATGAGATGGTTGGATGGCATCCCCTACTCAAAGGACATGAGTTTGAGTAAACTCCGGGAGTTGGTGATGGGAAGGAGGCCTGAATACTGCAGTCTATGGGGTTGCAAAGAGTCAGACAGGGCTGAATGACTGAACTGAACTGAACTGAACATTTATTTAGCCCACGAGTCTGAGAATTGGCTGGGCTGTCCCTCTGGTTGTGGCTGAGCTTGCTCAAAACTGTGGGAATTTGTTGGCTTTTTGCTGATCTACCTTGGTTCAGTAGGAGTGACTGGATGATCTGGCTCCTCTCTCCTCGA
Organism: Bos grunniens; assembly: GCF_055505025.1. Lineage (NCBI taxonomy): Eukaryota > Metazoa > Chordata > Mammalia > Artiodactyla > Bovidae > Bos > Bos grunniens. Next base: position 38,071,126 of record NC_141186.1, read on the forward strand.
ACAGGCTAATCTGAGCACTTTTCAGGGCAGAAGAAGAGATGCAGGAGTAAGGCAAGCCTGGGTACACAAGTGGTTTTCAAACTTGCTGGTGGCCAGTTTGCTTCTGTTCCATCAGCCAAAACAAGCCATGTGGGAGGGCACTATAAGGTTATACAGTACAAGAGCATGAACTTGAGAATGGTAAAGAATTTGAACATATTAATGCAATCCACATATCACACCCATGTTTCTTCTAAAAGACTATTTGGGAAAACTACACACTGGACTTATAACAAGTAATTTTTAAAATGTGTAGATTTGGCAAGTACAGATTTGAATCCTGATTCTATCTTTAGTAGCTCTGTGACCTTGGGCAAGTGAGTACCGCTGGGCTGTGGTTTCCTTATCTACAGCGTTTGAACAGTGATAGTACATACATCATAAGGCTGTTGAGATGTAATGAGATAATGTGTATAAATAATACCTAATTCTTATGTAACATTTACTATACATCAGGCTGTGTTCTATGTGTCTTATGTATTTTAACTTATTTAATCCTCACAATAATTCCATGTGGTAGATACTATTATTATTATTATTGCTAGTTTGCAGATAAAGATTGTGAGGCCCAGAGAGGTTCTAGAACTTTCTGATGAGTTATAGCTGGTGAGAGAGCTGAGATTCAGAACCTAGGCAGTCTGGTTTCAGAGTCTGTACTGGGAACCATTATCTGATGCTAATCTTAGCATAATGCCTGTTAGAAAATAAACATGCAATGTTTCAAGCTATTATCTTTAAAAAGTTATTGTTAACTCACTCATGCCATGTGGCTTAAGTGGACCATCTATAAATCCACTTTCTGACATGTAGAGTTCTGTTTTTCAAACACATTGCATTGTCCAAAAAGATTCAGGTGGACCATTTGAGAAACCTATGATACTGTTTGGTAGACAAAGACACATTAAGCTTTTTAAAATGGTGCAGCTGTATGACAAAAATGAATCTTAATATAAATATTATTGGCAGCTTTCTACAAAGTTGTAAGAGTGACTGCCATTGATGAAGACCACCCACCAAACTGTGTGACGTACAAGATAAGCAGTGCTGACATCCAGGTTATACAAAGATTCTGGATTTACACACTCTCTGGAATGACTGAACTCACCACACAGCCAGGCTACAAGACTGTGAAGCAAGATAACCTCACTGATACTTCACTGTGGAAGGTGTGGACTGTGACAAATTTCATCCTTGTACAGCAACAGCCCTGGTAAGTAGAAAGTCCCCAGGTTTTTCTCTTTTCTTTTTTTTTTAACAGTTAAAAAAATTTATTTTTGGCTGTGCCATATGCAAGGCATGTGATATCTTAGTTCCCTGACCGGGAATCAAATCTGGGCCCCTGAAGTGGAAGTAAAGAATCTTAGCCACTGGAGCACCAGGGCAATCTCTAGAAAGTCCCATGTTTTGATATAATACAGATGATGTGTTAGCTTTTAATTTATTACAATTGAAATTGTCAAATAATAACAATAATTCTCATGAGATTAAAGAATTATAATAATAGCCAGAATGTCTCTAACACTTGTGCCAGATCCTGTTGTAGGTAATTTCATATCTTGATGTAGTTAATATTCACCTTTAGTCCTCAAAGTAGACAATACTACCATCATTTCTACTCTATAGATGAGGAAACTTGGGCACAAAGTTTGGGAAACTTATGTAAAATGACACAGGGCTTGTAGAACTGGACTTACACTCAGGCTGCCTCTCATTAAGAGGTGATGCTGACAACATAGGTAATTAACCACAATGTGTTTTTCGACATCACAACAGGAGGAAGTGTAGGGCTCTAAATTATTGTCACAACATCAAAGGACTCTTGAAAGACCTTCAGAGTGAATAGTGCTGTATTGATGATGTGGAATGTGTTTTTAATGACTGAGGTTTTATCATCAGAGAAGAGACAGAGGTAGGACTGAAGAGTTTTTAGGTCCTCATTTGGCCTGATGATTCAGTGTCTATTTCCTCTTTGTACAGAGCCCCCTGGCTTGCTGCTCAGGTAGTGATTAGGATTCCTGAGTGTGTCACTGTGAGGAAAACACCAGGTCTACGGACATCAACAGTCAGAATGACTTTCACAGGGACTGAATTCCAGTCATGTGGACAGGATTTAGTGGTTTGATTGTCTCAGGTAGGTACCTATGAGAATAATCTTTAGACCTAGGTACCTGTGGTAGTTTTTCCTGTAGAAATTTATGAGCTCCTCAAATTGTATAGGATGCCATTCACTTGCAATTATCATCCACTAATTACAAATGATAAGAGGGGAAAGCACATAATTAAAAAACAACTTCAAGTGACTCTGATCTTACAAACACGGTTTCTAATTTAACTAAAGGTAAAGCGGGAACTTCTTCACTTCCTCTTTTAACTAATATCTATTGAATGTTTTCTCTGTGCACAATTTCCTGGGTTGCAAAGACATGTCAGACAATATATGGCTTCGGGTAGCTTAAATTTTTAACACAGGTAAAGTTAAATTATATATAGCAGGAATATTGATGTAGATTGAGGAATATTGAGGTAGATGTGATGTATACCTCAATATACATGTATATGTATATTGAGGTAGATTGACCAACCTAGACAGCATATTAAAAAGCAGAGACATTACTTTGTCAACAAAGGTCCGTCTAGTCAAGGCTATGGTTTTTCCAGTAGTCATGTATGGATGTGAGAGTTGAGCGCAGAAAGCTGAGCGCAGAAGAATTGATGCTTTTGAACTGTCGTGTTGGAGAAGACTCTTGAGAGTTCCATGGACTGCAAGGAGATACAACCAGTCCATCCTAAAGGAGATCAGTCCTGGGTGTTCACTGGAAGGACTGATGCTAAAGCTGAAACTCCAGTACTTTGGCCACCTGATGCGAAGAGCTGACTCATTGAAAAAGACCCTGATGCTGGGAAAGATTGAGGGCAGGAGGAGAAGGGGACAACAGAGGATGAGACAGTTGGATGGCATCACTGACTCAATGGACATGAGTTTGGGTGGACTCTGGGAGTTGGTGATGGACAGGGAGGCCTGGCGTGCTGCAGTTCATGGGATCGCAAAGAGTCGGACATGACTGAGCAACTGAACTGAACTGGTATATTGATGATATAGACAAATGTGACTTTTGAGTTCAGAAAAGGAAGATGGTTCTTTAGATCCCAAATTATAGGAATCTGTCATCATCATTGTCATCACCATCATCATCACCCACCATTTATTGAGAACCTACCCAGGAGGTGCAGTGGTAAAGAATCTGCTTGCCATTGCAGAAGATACAATAGTCGTGGGTTGGATACCTGGGTCAGGAAGATCCCTTGGAGGAGGAAATGGCAATCTGCTCCAATATACTTGCCTGGAAAATTCCAAAGGCAGAGGAGCCGGGCAGGCTACAGTCCACGGGGTCACAAAGAGTGAGATACAACTGAACGTGCATGCACAATAAAAGGCAAGACTGTGAGATCTTGTTTAGCCTCAATCCCAACCATGAGGTAGCTACTGATACTACTCTTTATAGGCAGAAGAATTTTATTTCTAAGGTTTAGAGGTTAAGTAACTTATCCAAATTTATTCAGCTAGAAAGAGGGAGAAGGATTAATTCTGGGCACCTAACCACTATTGTGCACCCTAAATTATCTCTCTGATCCATCAGCAAACCCTGTTGTCTCTACTTTCAAAACATATCCTGGATGCTGTCTGGTTGCGCCACCATTGTCCCTTTCCTGGTCTAGGGCCGCAGCCTCCTAACTGGAATCCCCACTTCCACCCGTGCTCTACAATCTACTCTTCACAAAGCAGCCAGAATGATTCTTTCAAAAGGCAATTTACCCTCTTCCTCAAAGCTCTCCAATGGCTTCCCATCACACTTGGCAAAAGCTCCAAGATTGCTTCCAAAGTCTGCTGCGCCCTTTGTGATCTGGACCCCAGATCTTTGTGTTCAGCTCCTCTAGCTCTTTCCCTCTTACTTCAATCCACTCATGTGAATTTCTTGCAGAGTCTTCAACACACCCGAAATGTTTATACCTCACAGACTTTGCCTCAGGCTGGAATGCTTGTCTTCCAACCACGTGACTCACATTCTTACCTTAATCCTATTTTTGCTCCAAAGTAGCTTGCTCACAATGCAGGGCTCATGGGTTCAATCTCTGGTCCACATGCTTTAGAGTAGCTAAGCCCTCTAGCTGCAAGTACTGAAGGCCTTGTGCCTAGAGCCTGTGCTCTGGCACAAGAGAAGCCACCTCAGTGAGAAGCCCATGCACTGCAATGAAGAGTAGCCCCTGCTCGCCACAATTAGAGAAAAGTTGGTATGAAGCAACAAAGACCAGGTACAACCAAAAACAAATAAATAAGTAAATAAAAATTAAAAAGACCAGATCTCCTTCCCCCTAAAAAAAGAAATAGTAAATTAATTCTACAAGCAGCAACACAGAGAAAGCAAGAAAATATGGCACTGAATGAGAAAAGTAGGAAACAGGAAAGATCTTTAGCACAATATCATTTGTGCAAATCAAAATCATGTAACCAAACACTAACATGCTGCAAGGATACATTCTTGCTTAAGGACATGTATCCATTATAGGGCAGAAGGAAGAAAATAGAGGGTTCAAAGAAAGCCTTTCTTTCATGACTTTCTTCTATTAAAATAGTTCCATCAACTATTCACTATCTCCTTTTTTTTTAGAAGTCAATTAAATAAATCAAGTTTGTGCTTAGGAGTATACTTTTCTCTAGGACTGAAAACATTTTCCCCCCCCCCCCCGCAGATGCTATAATCACTGAATAGACATAAACAAATGAAGGAAATTGTTATAGATGTAAAATCAACACCATTTTGGTTTGCGGTGATATAATCTGGGTTGGTAGTCTGTTGTCTTAGGGAATCATGTACATCAATGCATGTAAGACAATTTTGAAACATTTTGAAAGGATATAAAGAGTATAAATAAAACTATTGTGATGGGTGCTGAAGGGAATTTCTTTGAAAAATCTCAAATAAACAGGACATTAATGAGAATGTTGTAATAAAGCAGTGGACTGGGCTTATTCCTTATCTCCTTAACTGCAGAGCACCAATTTCCATATGACAGTGCCTGCTATACAGTTTTGTTTACTTGTTTATTGTTTTACCTCCTCCTTTAGAATATCCTGAAAGATGATGCTGTGAAAGTGCTGCACTCAATATGCCAGCAAATTTGGAAAACTCAGCAGTGGCCACAGGACTGGAAAAGGTCAGTTTTCATTCCAATCCCAAAGAAAGGCAATGCCAAAGAATGCTCAAACTACTGCACAATTGCACTCATCTCACATGCTAGTAAAGTAATGCTCAAGATTCTCCAAGCCAGGCTTCAGCAATATGTGAACCGTCAACTTTCTGATGTTCAAGCTGGTTTTAGAAAAGGCAGAGGAACCAGAGATCAAATTGCCAACATTCACTGGATCATGAAAAAAGCAAGAGAGTTCCAGAAAAACATCTATTTCTGCTTTATTGACTATGCCAAAGCCTTTGACTGTGTGGATCACAATAAACTGTGGGAAATTCTGAAAGAGATGGGAATACCAGACCACCTGACCTGTCTCTTGAGAAATCTGTATGCAGGTCAGGAAGCAACAGTTAGAACTGGACATGGAACAACAGACTGGTTCCAGATAGGAAAAGGAGTACATCAAGGCTGTATATTGTCACCCTGTTTATTTAACTTATATGCAGAGTACATCATGAGAAATGCTGGACTGGAAGAAGCACAAGCTTGAATCAAGATTGCTGGGAGAAATATCAATAACCTCAGATATGCAGATGACACCATCCTTATGGCAAAAAGTGAAGAGGAACTCAAAAGCCTCTTGATGAAAGTGAAAGAGGAGAGTGAAAAAGTTGGCTTAAAGCTCAACATTCAGAAAATGAAGATCATGGCATCTGGTCTTGTCACTTTATGGGAAATAGATGGGGAAACAGTGGAAACAGTGTCAGACTTTATTTTTCTGGGCTCCAAAATCACTACAGATGGTGACTGCAGCCATGAAATTAAAAGACACTTACTCCTTGGAAGGAAAGTTATATCCAACCTAGATAGCATATTCAAAAGCAGAGACATTACTTTGCCAACAAAGGTCCATCTAGTCAAGGCTATGGTTTTTCCAGTGGTCATGTATGGATGTGAGAGTTGGACTGTGAAGAAGGCTGAGCACCAAAGAATTGATGCTTTTGAACTGTGGTGTTGGAGAAGACTCTTGAGAGTCCCTTGGACTGCAAGGAGATCCAACCAGTCCATTCTGAAGGAGATCAGCCCTGGGATTTCTTTGGAAGGAATGATGCTAAAGCTGAAACTCCAGTACTTTGGCCACCTCATGTGAAGAGCTGACTCATTGGAAAAGACTCTGATGCTGGGAGGGATGGGGGGCAGGAGGAGAAGGGGATGACAGAGGATGAGCTGGCTGGATGGCATCACTGACTCAATGGACGTGAGTCTGAGTGAACTCCGGGAGTTGGTGATAGATAGGGAGGCCTGGCGTGCTGTGATTCATGGGGTTGCAAAGAGTCGGACATGACTGAGTGACTGAACTGAACTGAACTTAGAATATCGATTGTGATATTCTAAGAGGGACTTTGATTTACCTTTGTATTTTCTGTGTTTAGACCAGTGCTTAGCACATAGTGTTAAATAAATATCCAATGAATGGATGAATTTATCCTCCCAACAATCCTAGATGTGGAGGAAGGAGCTCTCCCTTTTGCAGATGAGCAAAATGACATTTACTCCCTTGTATCAAAAAAAGATATGCCAACTGGAAGGCCCAAGGTTTTTATAAAGAGTTCTGATTCCAAATTCTGTGCTGTTTGCATTATAATACAGCAATCTTCCTAAAATCATATTAAATAGAACACACAGCTTTATTCAACTTATAGAAGTAGCATTAAAAATGAATTGTTCCCCAGGATTTTAGCTGTGTTGTTAAAACATTTCATAAAACATTTTTAAAAGGTAGTGCTTGCAAATAGGAGCACCCTAGAGAATCTTCTGTGAATGTTGCTGAGAAAGTTATTACTCATCTAAGAGGTGGGCAGATAACCTTTCTAGGCTGACTGGCATTTGATCACTGACATTTTAAAATCCTTGATATTTTGATCTTTTCCCATGTAAATCACAGTTTCCCAGTTCATGGTATTTTAATTAAGAAAAAGGTTGACAACAGCCCCTAATTAAGGTCAGAGCATATTTTGAAGCAATCATATTGTTACTAAAAAATATATTGTGCCTGAGAGAATGGTGCAGAGGAGGCCCCTAAGTTGAGAAGGAGGAAGCTTCTCCTCCTTTTAGGCTATGTTTGCCATTAGGAGACTTCAGTTAAAAGATTCAAGGGATTACAATTTTTAGAGGCATCATTCTCCAGCTTTCCTTTCTTACCATTTATGTAACTCATGAGCTTTCCACTGGTTCTTCCAACAAGCCCAAAACTCTCCCTAATGGCCACACTGAATGTCACAGCTGACCCAGGAATAATAAGGTAACTGACTAGTTGATTGGCAGCCAGAACCCACATCTGGAGGAACATTTCTTCACATTCCAAATCCTAGACTCTTTATTTAATAATTCTAAATGATCTGTCTCTAGCCAGATGCTTCTTACTGATTCTGTGTATAAATAGTCACATGACGTGGATGTGATGCTTCTTCCTCCCTCATTGCTGACAGGTCGTGGTTGACATCTTAGACAAGAATGATGAAGCTCCTGTCTGGACACCTTCTGTATACCAGGCAGTCATTTTTGACAATGTTGTTGCTGGGACAAACGTCAACGGTTTCCAACTAAACTGTCATGACAGAGATTCACAGGATTTTGAAATGCGCTTTGAGATGGTTTCTGGTGAATCATTTTATTTTTTCTTTTGATCGTGAGCATGTGTTGAATTGATAAACCTCTTTGACATAAATAACATAATCTTAGAAGTAACTATGTTTACAGAGATTAAACCATTTCCTATCTATGCTGCTAGGTGTCCTCAAGGAATCTTTTTCACTTCCATATGTGCTATCTAATTCCTCCTATGGTGGAACAATCTATGACTTCAATGATACTTGATAATGAAGGGACTTTGGATCAGCAAGATGAAATTACAAGTAACTAGGTCTACTGTTCATGGTACCGGCTGGAAATAGCAGCCATTTCCCACGTGACGCTAATACAGATCCACCAGGATAGATGTTTTCTCCTGCATTATTATTGGATTTTCACAGATTCATGTCAACTTCAGTCATGTCTTGGGACATATGGAAGAAATTTATTGAAGATCAAATATGTGCCAGGAGGAGGGTACACAGAATTGTACAAGACAGATGTGGACCTTGTATTCATGGAATTCATGGTTCATTAAGCTAGTAGTAACATCAACAGCTACAGAACTGTAAAGCATGGCAAGTTTTATTAAGGAAAACTCCTGGGTATCATGAGAGGGAATAAGAAGAAGTACTTAAAGTATGGAGGTCAGACCTGCTGTCATGCAACTGAAAGAATGGGCCCATGGACATGGGTTCACGTTCCCAAATAACTGTACAGGCTGGTTCAGTGTCGCTCCTCTTGCTAGTGTGCATCTTCTTAACAACAGGGTCTCCAGGACCACTGAAACCTGACTTAAAATGTAGTAGGCACTCAATAGATATTTGTGGTCTGACTGGCCTATTTGATATTGATCCATACTACCCTGAAAGTGGGAATAAAATCCTCTGAGTAGGAGATGAAGGAAAGGAACACATTTAGGCAGAATAATTTGATAATAGTGTGAAGCTTGCTGACCACATATGGGGATCACACTCAGGATCTTAATTAATCTTTAGAACAAATTTTTTTCCAGCCAACTGAATTTCCTGCTTACTTGATTTTCATTTTACTGTAACCCTTATATATGTATAAGGAATCAGAAAATAATATAATTATACTTACTTATATTTACCGTCAGAGAAGGCAATGGCACCCCACTCCAGTACTCTTGCCTGGAAAATCCCATGGACGGAGGAGCCTGGTAGGCTGCAGTCCATGGGGTGGCTAAGAGTCGGACATGACTGAGCGACTTCACTTTCACTTTTCACTTTCATGCATTGGAGAAGGAAATGGCACCCCACTCCAGTGTTCTTGCCTGGAGAATCCCAGGGACGGGGCAGCCTGGTGGGCTGCCGTCTATGGGGTCGCACAGAGCCGGACATGACTGAAGCGACTTAGTATTAGTAGTAGTAGCATATTTACCGTGTTTAAAAAGCTGTGTAAGGTAGCCTGAGAAAACCTTTCAATGTACCTTAAAATACTTCTAATTTTCGATTTCTCCCTTTTAAAGGAAATGTGAACAATCATTTTGGATTTGACCCAACTCGGGGTTCAAATACTCTGAAATTAACTGTGAAGAATCCTTTTAACTTTGAATCTGGAGCTAAACTGCAGAGGCAGTACCATCTTGTAGTGCACATAATTGATGACAACCTGAAATAACGGCAAAGCCCAAGACAGGCACCGGTATTATAGATATTTATGTGACAAGGGCCAACATGCCACCTCCTCCAACCACCAGCTCTGAAGTAAGGAGTTATGGAATTTAATTTGGCTCTGTGTGTGGGAAATGTCCACTGCAAATTCAGCTTTCATCTAAAAGGCTACTCAGGCAGTGCCTCCATCCTTAGGCCTTTTCACCGGGGCACCACCCCATCCAGCCACCAGGCACATTTTAGAATGTGCATCTCTGAGAATCCACTGTGTAGGGGAGAGAGAATTTGTTTCATTACTGGGGAAGCATAAGCATGCAACGGATGGCATCTAAATGAGCCGAGAGTCCTGCCCACCAGAAAGACCCACTTGTCAATGAATTCTCTTAGTTAAACACCTCTCCAACTGGGCACTTTCAAATGTTATTCTCTAGGGCCATGTCTTTTACAGTAATGGGCACCAATCCTGCGCCTGGCACTGTGCTCCAGGGCTTATATTCTTTGTTTCATCTAATCTTCAATCTAACCCCATGAAGTAGAGCAGACCCTTCAGTAGCTTGTTGTTTCAAAAAAATAGATACATAATGCCTCTGCAGAACTCCAGAATGATTTCTCAGTCAGCCAAGGATACTGTCTGTTCAGAAGACTTTATGGTTAGTATATATTACTGTCTTTTAAGCCTTTGAAATAGAGGCATTTTTAAAAACAACATGGATGATAAATCTTTCCACCAGGATATATGATTTTCAAGAAAACACGTTCTCTCACACTGCACAAGAGGGTTTATTCTGCATCCAGAAGGTAACAGAGGCGTAAAGAACCTCAGGTGTCATTTAGTTCAACTCCTTGACTTTACGGATGAGAGAACTGAGGTCAAAGAGGAGGGATGGTTTTATTCAAGTTTGCAGAGCAGTCATTGCATTGAGTCCAAGTCTTTAGATGCTTAAATTGGTGCTATCTCCAGGCATGTGTCTTTCATACTATTGCCTGTGGTATTTAAAAATTCCTTGTGTCTGAGTCAATACCCTACTGTCTGTAGGACCATCACTCTATACTGATGCTATTATGTGTAAACAGATGCTCTCTAAAAACTGAGACTAATGCTCCATTTTCTCTGAAATAATTTTTCCCAACAAAGAAAAGGTCTGACCATTGTGTACACAGCTATCAACACATACAAATCCAGTGACTGGTACATTCCTTTCGTCTTCAGTCTGATGGCTATTTTCTTTGCTGGGTTAGTTTCCTGGATATGTTTCCTGCTTTGGAGGTTTGGAAAGGCTATATGATGCAGTCAGAAAATGGGCAAGGAAGTCTCTATGACAAAACCCATGTAGATGATTTTTCTTTCTAAGCTTCTGTGGTCAAGAGTTGAATCATCTGGGGTTTGGCAATCTTACTCTAAAAGCTTCTGCCTAATTTTGCCAATTTTGAAGGACACAGAGGAAGTATTTGGGGTACAAAACTCGATGGTCCCTTTCACTATTGCTCAAACCTATACTCAGAAACAGCTGGAGAGCTTTCTGTAAAAAGTGCCAACAATATAGTCTTGGGTTCTATCTCAGAGCATCTGAAATAGATTTTCCATGAGAATAGATTTTAAACAAATGAATTGTGAGCAGACGAACCCAACGACTCCCCAGATTATGCTGATACGTGGGCAGTGGTTGACAACCACTGGGAACTAGCCCAGAGGCCGGTGATAAAGCCAGGTACCCTCTCTATACTTGCTTTGAATCTATGTGAAGCTGGGAAGAGAGGCCAAAGAAATGGATAACAAATGCAGCTGCTTTCATCATCATCTGAAAATAGTTCTTCAGGGTGCAGAATGCCATGGCTTCAAAATAGAGTTGGATATGAATTTTTATTAGATAAGTAGAGACAATTTATGATTCAGAGTGTGTATCAAGGGTAGAGATGGTTAATGAGATCCGTTTATTATTTCCCATAGAGCATTTAAAAAAAAAATGGGAGTGGGAGAAGACTGGATAATAGTCATGTGCTGCACAAAGTTGAAATTCTTTTTTTTTGCCACATGTTAGCATAATGAATCTGATGTTTTGTCAAATTTTCTTTTTCTACAGAGAAATAAAGCATATGGCAGGTAAGATCCAGCTTGCTAGTTGTCACAAGATTATTTTGAATTGTGTGATTCTAAAAAAAGCCGTTTGTCTGATAACTTCCCTTTATTTATTTACCTTTTGAATAGGAGACAGAAATCAAAAGGAAATGGTTGTTACTGGAAACAGAAATAAAAAACTAGAAGTGTTAACAGTAAGTAGATTTTTGTGATCCCTGCCCAGAGGAAGAAAGAGCACTACATTGTCTCTGTAATCATGGCTCCATGGAAAGTTCTTCCATATTAACATATGGTCAATCTACTCAGGCATTATAGAAACGAGATACAATCCTTTCAATTCATCTGCTTCTGCTGGATCTCTGCGTATTAAAAACCTGGGATTTCAGATCCAGTCTTAGAATTTGGCTTTGGTCAAAATTTGCTATACACATTTTTTATGTGTATTCAGCAAAAACAACGCTAGACAAATGGAAATACAGCCTTATCCACCATTTCTTAAAAATAAGATCTAGATTTGAAAAAGAGGTTATTTATGTCATAGAGCTGTGTATGTTCTTCAGCCCTGGCGTTCCTTAGCAGATGGGGAAATCTATAGCTGATCGCCTGCATGAGTTCACTCAGGCTGCCATGATAAAGCACCACACACCGAGTGGCTTCCACAGCGGACATTTATCTTCTCTCAGTTCTGGAGGTTAGAGGTCCAGGATGAAGGTGTTGGCAGGTTTAGTGTCTTTCAAGGTCTCTCTCCTTGGCTTGCAGATGGTGCTTTCTTCCTGTGTCCTCATTTTATTCTTCCTAATCTGTGTTGTCTCTCTCCTAATCTCCTGTTCTTATAACAATACTAATCATATTGGATTAAGCCTCATCCATGTCACCTCATTTTTCTTGAATCACCTCTTAAACGTCCTGCCTCCACATTGTGATGTCCTGGAGGTTAGGGCTTGAACGTGTGAAATTCAGGAGAATCCAATTTGGCCCATAACACCTCCTATCCAAGTAAGAGACTTCACATCAGTACAAAGACCTGAGTTCAGGGAGAGTGTGGTGGGCAGACTGAGTGGGATTTGGGCCTGGGAGAAGAGAAGAAGAGCAAGGAGTTTGGGGATCCTAGGTTGCTAGCCTTCTATACGCTAGAGAGATGAGGTAATTTAATCATCTGCTCGAAGTTCTCAATATATGTCAAAACTAATTTCATCAAGTTGACTTTATTGCTAACCTTTTGTGCTTTTTAAAAGGAAACCATTGTGTATGAGACTGTATTTGATGGAGAAGCTGTTGATCCATTTTGATCCAGGTATGGTGCTTGAGTTATCTTTTGAGTGTAGCTCATTTTGTCTATTTGGATGCAAAACTGTGTGAACGGATTATTCATTAGGCTTTGCATAATGGGACTCTGTCCTAAAGCAAATCATTCAAGGGCCAGGCAGGTAAAATAAATGACTTAAAGGGGCCTCCTAAGACAGTACGTTCAATCATCAATAGCAACTGATACTTGGGGGACATGGTTATTACTCGACTCCATCAAAGTAGTGTGTCTATTTTATGCACATTGAAGCAGAGGCTCAGAGAGGTTAGGGAATATGTGAAGGTTCACAAAGCTTTCTTTCCTTTCGGAGAAAGGAAGGAGAAAAGTTGGTGGAGCTTCTGGAACAGAGACTGAATCTTAACTGTGGTAAAACAGAGGCAGATGGATGGAGACAGGTGGGTACTTGGCTACAAGAACCGTGGAAAGACTGTCACGTGCCCACAGTGGGTGGAGGGTTGTGCAAGAATGGCGGAGTGGTCTGCAGCAGACCTCTGGGTTCTTCTTCTGTTCTTTATTATTATCACTAAAAATAATAAAAAATTACTATATGCCATTTCTTCTTTCCATCTAAAATTTTTAAAAATGGTATTAATACTATTTAACAAACACCTATTTTAGCACTTTCAGTGTATCAGGCTTGTTCTTAAGAACTTGGTAATTATTAAGCTACCTATTTTTTATTCCGTTAAATATACATACAAATTTCCATTTTAAGTGTACATTTCTGTGGTATTAAATACATTCACACTGTTGTGCAATCAGCACCACTGTCCATATCCAGAATTTTTTTTCATCTTTCCCAACTGAAATTCATGAAACACTAGCTATTTTTTTATATGTCTCTGAGTATAGTTCTATGACATTTAATCACCAATATAGATTTAACTAACTATGACCATAGTCAAGATAAAGAATTGTTCCTTCACCATAAAGTGCTCTCTTGCACAAAAGAGGCAATGTTTAATGCATATGGAATCACATGCTGCTTCACGTTTTCCTTCCAATTCTCCTTTTGGTAGCAAAGCAAAACTTGAGAAGATGAGCAACTCATCACTAGGTTGGCTATAGAGCAAAAGCTCAGTAGACTTTGTGGGAAGAATAAATGCTTTGCGAGTTCATTATGATTCACTTTATCTGTTTGCAGTCCTTCTCCCCACAGTTTCTGGGAATGTGTATGAGAATAACAGCAGAATAGGTATGAGAAAGTGGAAGAAGCACCCCCAGGCACCAGGAGGGGGCCTTGGCAAACACATACTGCCTCCCAGAGGCCCATCCTTCTGAGGAGTCTTCATTCTTAAATATTCCTATGCAAGGGCAGCATTCTCCTGTGTCTCTGAATGATTGCTTTTTTGGTGTCTGTGTTTATAACCCTCTGTACTTGTCCAGTTCAGTGCTGACTGAGGGCAGCAGCGGAGGGCAGGTGGGGTGGTGTTAACCTTGAGTCTCTGAGTATGTTTTGCTGAAATTAGAGACTAAACTGATACATGTTCATTGTCTGACTTTGCCCAGTGGAAGATATGCTTGTTATGACTAGAGACTTTGTTTTGCTCACTGCTTAGCTCCAGCATATGCTTGGCACACAGTGGGGCCTCTACAAATACATGGTGAACAGATACATTTGAATATATAAATTCAAATCTCTTGTGTTTAATTCACATTACTTGTTTCTCCTATGACTATGGAAAAGAAATGGGAATTATCTTTAGAAAAGAACTTTCTTGGTTTCTGAAGTCATAAAAAATGCAGGATTTTCTCAGCATTTCTAAAAAGCACAATTGATCTTGCTTTTAATTTTCTTTTTATAGCACTCTGGAGAAGGACCATCCGAAAACTTTACTTATTAATAACTTGCCAAAGAACTGTTGGCATCCAGGCATTTGAGAGCTATGCACTTAGACAGGTAGTTCTTAAATACTAGGAACTCTCTGATGATCCTCCAAAGTTGTAGAAGACACAGTGACAGAAGAAAAGATTGTTGATGGTAGAGGGTAAATCCACACTTAACCCAAAATAGAGTTCAAGTTGGGATAACTGTTTTAAAACAAATCTCACTGCACACCAAGAGCAAAAGAAAGAGAAAGTGTTAGTCACTCAGTCATGTCCAGTTCTTTGAGACCCCATGGACTGTAGCTTGCCAGGCTCCTGTGTCCATGGAATTCTCCAGGCAAGAATACTGGATTGGGTAGCCAGTCCCTTCTCTGGGGATGTTCCTCACCTAGGGATCAAACCTGGATCTCCTGCATTGTAGATGGATTCTTTACCATCTGAGCCACCAGGGAAGCCCCCATGAGCAAAGAATTAATACATATTTGAGTCAGAGGATAATGGATGCTTGAATGATCAGAAATATCAGCCTTCATATGTATTTATGCCCCTTTGCACGTGTGCACACATAAGATTTCTTTTCAGTACAAGAATACCTCACTTCCCAACAAGAGAGAGTCCCTGAAGATAAACAGGCTCATAAATTACTTACGTAGCTCAAATGGGTTGATCCTCAGGAGGTGCTGGTGTGGAAGACTCCAGTGGATATGAAGTCTGGAGCTTGGACAAGTCACATCTCCTCTTACAAATTTGCTTTTCTTCTTTTAGAAAATGTAAACTGTCATTCCTGGCCCATTTCAATCTCATAGTTCTGTTGTGAGAAACAACATAAAACAGTTGAGATTCTACATTTGGCAGCTCTTTTTGAACTGTAAGCACTATTTAAGTATAAAATAGCAATCGTTTCATTAAGTCAAAATTGGCTGCTCTGAGAGGAGTGACTTGGAATACAGAGATGGTCATTGCATGTTTCTAAGCCAGTCTATGTTGGAATTGGTTGATAATTAGCTCCACAACTTGTGTGAAAGGAATATATTGCCTTGTTCCAGATGGCATGATAATTCTTCACCAGGGGAGAGACCAAAGATTGCCTGGGAAAATGCCGTCCCCTCTCCAGCAAGGCTCTCACTGGATCAATTATGCTCAGATGGAAGTAGATATGTGAGTCTCTATCTGCCATCACCTGCATTTTTGAAGAGAAAAAGAAGACGCATTTATAAACTTCCTTTTCAAAGTCTGGAATGGATCAATTAGTACTTAATCTGTCTCTGCCCAAACCGAGAAATATTGGAACATGGCAAGATGAGTCTTTACTTTCTTCTGTTGAGCTGTTTTGGGTTTCAGTTTCAGACTGGTAGCTGTTGTTTGGTCACTAAGTTGTGTCTGACTCTTCGACAATCCCATGGACTGTAGCCTGCCAGGCTCCTTTGTCCATAGGATTTTCCAGGCAAGAATACTGGAGTGGGTTGCCATTTCCTTCTCCTGGGGATCTTCCCGACCCAGGGATCGAACCCAGGTCTCCTGCACTGTAGGCAAACTGTTTACCACTCAGACATGGCCAAGAAAGAATGTCCGAGGTGGTGACCATAAGATGAGGGTTGTTTGGGAGGAAGCTAAAAAGGGCTGCTTTCAGGGGAAACGACTCTGGAACCAGAGGGTTCCAGATCTCTATTGGGTCAAGATCAACTTGCTTCCAAACTTGGAGATGTTCTTTTCTCCTGAGGTTTAATAATGATTGTATTAGTTTGCTGAAGGCTTCCATAGCAAATTGCCAATAAATGGTGGCTTAAAACAACAGAACTTGATTCTCTCACAGTTCTGGAAGCTACAATTTTAAAACTGAAGTGCTGGCAGTGCCCTCTTCCTTCTGGAGGCTCCAGAGGAACATTATTTTCTTGCCTCTTCCAGCTTCTGAGGGCTGCCCTGGCCTTCCTAGCTTTGTGGCTGCAGCTCTCTCCTCTCTGAGCCTGCCTTCATATTGCTTTCTCTTCTAGTTATCTATCAAATTTCCTTCTGCCTCACTTTTTTTAATTGGAGGATAATCGCTTTACGCTGTTGTGTTGTTTCTGCTGTACAGCAATGTGAACCCAGCTCTACGCATACATATATCCCCTCCCTTGTGAGCCTGCCTCCCATACCGCCCACATCCAACCCTTCTAAGTCATCACAGAGCACCGAGCTGAACTACTATATAGCAGCTTCCTACCAGCTACCTATTTTATATATGGTAGTAACATATGTTAGTGCTACTCTGTCCAGACTCACTGTTCTGAGCACATTTGTTATTGGATATAGGGCCTGGCCAGATAATCCAGGCTGATCTCCTGTCTCTAGATCCTTAACTTACTCACATCTGGAAAGACTTTTTTCAAATAAGGTCATCTTCAAAGGTTCTGAAAATTAGAACATGGACAAATGTCTTTGAGGGTTATCATTCTACAAAAGACAATAATTTTAAAAGTCTTTAATACAGTGTATATAAATTGATACACTCTTTCTGGTGAACAGTATGACTATTATACTTTAAAAAATATTTGAGTACCTACTGTCTGCCAGGATTGTTTCAAAGCCTTTAATCAATAAAAATGCAGATGCCTTTGACCTGGTAGTTTTTACTGATTGGAATTTTCTTATAGATACACTTAAAAAAGATCTACAAAACATTTTTTTGAGATGGCAACTGGTGGTAGCATTGTGTGTAAGAGAAATGCAAATAATATCAAAGTGTCCATTCAAAAGGCATTGGTTGGGAAAACCATGTTGTATTCAAATTCATATTACAGAATGTATGTTGTGGCTGTTAAAAAGAAATAGGCCTATACTGATATGGAAGATACATAAAGTGATAAAGTTGGGCAAATTACAGAATTCTTATTAACATACATATATAGAAATTAAGCACCTGTATAGATACATATGTTGGTGGGCTGTTACTTCCTACTCCAGGGGATCTTCCTGCTCCAGGAATCAAACCTGTGCCTCTTGCGTCTCCTGCACTGGCAGGAGATTCTTTACCACTAGCACCACTTGGGATGCCCCAAAACTTTAGGGGGCAGTGACAAATCACAGGGAACTCCAGTGTTTGTTTGTTTTAGAGAAAGTCTGGGGGAAGGAAATGCAGAGGATGAAGGAAATCTCTTAGTTTTATAGTTTTATGAACCACTGAATTTTCTAACCTTCTACATGTTATTTTTATTTTTTTAATAATGTAAGTAGGTATTATCTGGTGGTGAGAACTTAGGACGTTCATTTCATTTTTTAATACTTTATTCTGGAGTTTTATAAGAAGTCTGAGGCTTTTCTTTCCAATCAACTTGAAACTAGGCTTCCAATCAACTTGAAACTTTCTCATTGCCTGGGATATTTTCTTCCTTGATTTGTATAATTATTGTTGCTCTTCTGTCTGCCTTTTTCTACTTGTGAAATTGATTATTCTTCTGTGAGGTCTCCAGGATTTAGCAGCTAATCCCTTCTTTTCCGCTCATGATTTCTAACACATTGAATTATTGCTCTGCTGTTTCAGAGATTTTTTTTCACTTGATCTTCTGGGTCACTTGGGTCTCACCAGTGACCACTCAGTTTCAGCTAATCTACTGAATTGTAAAAGTTTCAAAATCATATTTTTAGTTCCAGAAAGGGGTTTGTGTGTGTGTGTGTGTGTGTGTGTGTAGGGCAGGTGTGCACACATGCGCATTATTCATGGAACCCAAGTCACCTTATTAGCTGCTTATGCTGCAATTGTCTATTTCAGAGAGGTATGCTCTGAATATATCTTCTTCCTTAAGGTTCCTGGTTTCCTGGGGCTCTTGGGTCCCTTGGGCTTGTCATTTTTCTCTATTTGCTTTGGGGCTGAGTTCAAGTTGCTATGGAATTTTCTGAGACCGTGGTGGAGCCACTGCTCTCTCTCCCGGCTAGGCTGATGGTACAGCTGAAGCAGATGTTCACACCTTTCATGACAACAGGGCTTCCTTTGTTCAGAGACAGAGGACCTTCCTTAAGACCATGTCAATGCTTCCATAGGTCTTTGGGGGTCAGGGAGACATGCCATGTTAATTGATTGACATGCCATCAATTAATTATTGATTAATGTCTCATTCTCTCTTGTGGTGGGGGGTGGGGGGTGTCCAATGAGCTTTAGCTCCAAAAGTGAAATCTTCCCTTTCAGAACCTCTGTGTGTCCTGTGGCTCTCTTCTGGTTTGAAGGGGAGAACATCTTGGCTGACTTTCAGTTACTTCCTCCACGCCTTACCCACGCACCACCTGTAGCTGCCCCACCCGGCCCAAGCCCAGCCTCAAGCAAGACCCCCAGCACTTCTACAGAGACATGAGCCTATGTTAAAGGAGCAGAACTGCCCAGTTAAGGCCAGCCTAGATTGCCTAACCTTTAATCCATCCTCAGACATGAGAACTGCAACAGTGAATGAGAGTTGATCAAAGCCATTGGATTGTTATACAGCTACAGCTTACTGATTCCAGAAAGAGGTGGGATGCTTTCACATTTTTATTTTTTAAAAAAGTCATCAAATGTGTGTTGTTTTAAAAAAAAGAAAACAAAGAAAATATTTAACAGGAAAAGAGAGATCTGATATAAATGCATTAAGGTGAAGTTGTAGAACCTTAGAGTTAAAAATACTGGACTTAAAAAAAATACTGAACTTATGTTGTTTGACTACAGGGGGCTATGACCAAAGTTCTGTTTCATAGCCCCTGACCCAAGAGAAGGTTTCCCTGGGGGCTCAGATGGTAAAGAATCTGCCCGCAATGTAGAAGACCCAGGTTCAATCCCTGGGTTGGGAAGATCCCCTGGAGAAGGGAATGGCTAAAGGGGCCGACAAACCCTTTATTAAATAAATCACCCTTGAAATAGTCTCAGTGAAATCCTTATTTGAGAGACTAATTAAGAATTTCCCCCACTGTATTTCCATTGTTGGTCCTGGGTCTGTTTAGCTATCTTCCTGACAGGGAACTCACTACCGAACAGCTCTTTCTTTTGTGGCACAACAATAATTATTAGACTTACTGTGTTGAAGCAACGGGCAATGGCACCCCACTCCAGTACTCTTGCCTGGAAAATCCCATGGACCGAGGAGCCTGGTGGGCTGCAGTCCATGGGGTCGCTAAGAGTCAGACACGACTGAGCGACTTCACTTTCACTTTTCACTTTCATGCATTGGAGAAGGAAATGGCAACCCACTCCAGTGTTCTCTCCCCCAAGGGTGGGGGAGCCTGGTGGGCTGCCGTCTATGGGGTCGTACAGAATCGGATACGACTGAAGCGACTTAGCAGCAGCAGCAGCAGTGTTGAAGCAAAGAAGAAATCTAGCTGACAGTGTGAAATTTAAATAATTAAAAAACAGTTTTTCCCTCGTTAAGGAGCCCCCTCAGATAAATGGGCATATTTTCACCAGCTGATAAAGGAGCTGCTATGGATCAGAACAGCTGCATAATAGCTTCCATTTAGCATTGTTACCTTAAATTCCATCCAGCTCCAAAATTACATGCTTCATCTATAATACATGATTTACTTTCAGTTGGAAAAAGCAAAATGATCCCTTTGGATTAAAATTACCTACAAATGTAATTAACAGCATCTCATTTTGTTAGCTCATCATCTTGACTCTCTATAGATGTCTTTAAATAGGAAAAATTGACATTTTTATTGTGTTCTTGATGTATTGCAAACATTGCTTACTAGTACACACAGTTATGGGGCCAGTCCAGACACTCTGTTGGATTGAAAACAAATTTAATTTGTGATTACTGTAGTGAGAAATAGCATTAGATTTAAACAGTTCCTATTTCATGTTGCATAGTATTTTAATATTCACCAACCTGCCTGAATGTAAGTAAGGCTCAAAGGCAGAGACTATCAGCTGAGTTCTCTCTCTCACTCATCCTTTTGGAAGAAGTCAATATGGAAGTCTCTATTCAATTTATATCAAATGATCAGTAAAATGATGCTAGTGATAAAGAAGCCATCTGCCAGTACAGAAGATAAAAGAGACATGGGTTTGATCCCTGGGTCGGGAAGATCCCCTGGAGGGCATGGCAACCCACTCCAGTGTTCTTACCTGGAAAATTCCATGGGCAGGGGTGCCTGGTAGGCTACAGTCCATGGGGGTGCAAAGAATTGGACATGACTAAGTGACTGACCACACACACACACAAACTAATGTACAGTGTTTGGGAAAAGACCTCAATTGTATTGCATGTTTATTATAATAACTATTACTAACCAGTAGTACTGTGATTTTTCTTAGCTTTGTGAACTTTCTAGATCATCACACAATATACTGGATCCTTAAACTCTTCCCTAGCAGCAATGCATTCTCTTCTTTCCAGACAGAACTGGGCTGTTTTAATCTAGTCCAAGAAATAACTTCACTATGACAATAAACCTTTTTAGCTGACTTCAGAGGTCAAAAGCTTGTGGAGACTTGGTGAAGAGGGCCAGGAAAAATCCCAAAGGCCCTGTTATAGTAGTGCTGGGCTCTCCTAGCTCAGGCTGTAGAGACTAAAGAAACCCATGGGCTGATGGCACAAACAATTAATTGGATAAAAGCCAAAGTCAGCAGGCAAGAAGTGTAAGCCGGACAACTTAGGGGTTAAAATCATCCACTATTTATGGCTAGCTCTTCTCTGTTGTGTTCTAGCATTAAGCAATATGCTTGGCACAGTGGGTATTTAATAAGTGCATGTGGAATAAACAGAGGGAGGTGAGATTTCTTATCAGAAACCAAAATAATTTTTCAATCTGGGCCAATTGATAGTTAACTACACAGCAGGCAGGTTCCATTTTTGGGGTTTTCTTCCACATCCAGTGTATTTTGGGGTATCACCATGATTTGCAATTATAGGCCTTACCCATCGCCCCTATTACTAATATGTCTCACGTATTGGGCAGATATGCTGCTGTTCTGCACATGGACCATGGCAGACATCACTAATGGATTGCAGCACTGCATTTTTGTTGAGCATGGATGCACTCCATGGCAGACATGGAGATGCGCTATCCAGATTCTCTTTCTGGATGGATCTCCCATCCACCTGCAGGGAGTCTGGTCAGCAGACACTCCAGCTGTTAGCATCTTTGAGGTTAGCTTCAGCTGCAGAGTATCCCCTGCTTGGAAGTCTAGTTCTTCCCAGAACAGCTTTCACCTAGCGACTGAGCCATGTAAGTGGCTGGGGAGGGAAGGCAGTATGGTCATCAAGGCCCAGCCATCCCAGTGCTCTGTTGGTCAACTCTGATGGAAAATGCCAGCTCCAGAGCACTGTTCATCTCCAACTGGAAGTTGGCTGAGGCTTTCTCAGGCTTGCTTTGTGCTTTATTTTCTCCCTCTGCCTAATCCTGCTTCTTTCCCTTCTCCTCATAAATGTCAACCCCTAATAAACATCTCATACTCCAGACTCTCAAGGTTTCAGGGTCTGTTTCCAGAAACCCCAACTTGGCAGTCGCCATCACTAGATTAGAGCTGGTATGTGGAATTAAGTCCATTTTCTGTGCCTGTCCTTTCTAAGGCCAGTGTTCACTGGTGATACAATCAAGATACTCAGAACATTCCAATAATTCCTTAAAAACAGACAAGTTCAAATCCTTCTTTGGCCTGCAGGACATGGAGGATACAGCTAGTTATTGCTGATCTGATTCATTTCAGCAAAAACTCATGCCTTCCTTCAAAGCATTCAAATAACATCCTTCATTTTCTGAGACAGGGTTTCTCAATTGTGGCACTATTAACGTTAGGGGCTGGGTAATTCTTTGTTGTAGGGGCCTTTCCCGTGCTTGTAAGATGTTTAACAGCATCCTTAGCTTCACTCACTAAATGCCACCAATAGCCACCTCCCATCAGTTGTGACAGATGAAGGTGTCATCAGACATTTCCAAATGGCTCCCAGGGAACACAGTCTACCTGGTTGAGAACTCGTTTCAGAGTTCTGCCTTAGGAAGCAGCCTCCAAATAAGGGACATGAAACCCTTGTTGTTGTTCAGTCACTCAGTCGTGTCCAACTCTTTGTGACGCCATGGACTGCAGCACGCCGGGCTTCCCTGTCCTCCACTATCTTCCGGAGTTTGCTCAAGTTCATGTCCATCGAGCCGGTGATGCTCTCTAATCATCTCATCTTTTGCTGCACGTTTCAAATGACTCCTTCTCTGTGGGCCTTGATCGCCAACCTGAGTTCTTTTCTCAGGAAAGAGAGGGCAACGGCTCTTTGATTAAGTCATCACCAAGCCAGAAGAAAGATGGGTGACTTCCCTGTTTCCTAGTTAACAGGTTGAATTTCAGACAAGCCTGCTGTGCCAAATCTCAGACCCAGCCTCTGACTCCCTCACTCTGTTCCTTGAATAGCCTCTCACTCCAGGTAGCCTGTAGGTGGGTATCAGTTTGTTTACACACTGAGGGAGGCTGCATTCCTAAGGCCCTTTGATATCGTTGGTTTTCTGTCTCTAGGATTAATTTGAGCATGAGAAGGGCAAAATCATTTACTTAAAAACTAAAAATACAGTTTTCATGGGAACCTCCAAAAGTTATTATCACCTAAATATTGTTGAAACATTTAAAATCATAGGTTAATGTATGTATATGTGCATAAACTTATTTAAGTTTTCATTTTTTTCACTCTTACCCAAATACTAAACATCCATTGAAGGAAATTAAAAATTATAGATCAACCAAGAGTAAAGAAACATCACTTGTAATTTTACTACTAGTGATAACTGTAATTAAGATTTTGAAAAGTAATCTTCCAGATCTCTTTCTTATAAATGGATAAAACATGAATTTCATAATGAAAATAGGATATTGTGATATCATGTAACTCTCTTTGTTCTGCTTATAAATAAAGGCTGAGCCAATATTTTCTGCATCTCCACTCTTTCTTTTTTCTTTTTTGGTAATTACTGTCCTTTCATTTACAATGAAAATTTCCGAGGGAGGGAGATTTTTCTTAGGAGGACGCTAATTCTGATTTTTGGAGGGATAAATAAGGGTTAGGATTATGAGCTATTCTGACTGCATTCTCTCTCATCTCACTCCTGCCCACGGGTTCCCCACCTCTGCCTCCCCTGCCCTTCCAGTTGAACCTAGGGATGGAGTGCTAACTCTGACTCACTTCGCAGCTTTGCCTGAAGAAATTGAAGGCTGAATCTTGAAGGAAATCTCCACTGATAATATAAGAGCTGTTCAGAGGACTTCAAAATACCATCTCCAGCAGTCAGTGCCTCGCACGTTAATGCCGCTTACATAATACCTATCCATCTACAGGATTTACAAGGGAATAGAAAGAAAACTTCTCTCACAAAACCAAACTTCCTGTCTTTTAAGGTCAAGTTTTAGAGAAAAGTGTGCTGGGCTCACCTTGTGCAGCATATACGTACCCAGTGGGGAAGATTGGCCTGAGTGATGCCTACAGTTTCCAGGAGGTGCTGGGGCTGTACAGCTCCAGATGAGGGCTGGCACTGGTTTCCTATTAATTAGTGCTATGACCTTGGAGTCAATCCCTTCCTCTCTCTGGGCTTCCCTTTCTTCTCTACAATTATTCCTTAAATTTTTTTTAAAATATCAAATACTTGGCTTCCTTTGAGTCGAGCATAGTCTGGTGCTGTGGATACAGCAGGAAGGCGGCTGTGGTTCTGAGCCCTCAGGGAGTTTACTGCTTGCAGCTGAGCTGTCTATGACAACGACCACGAGACACACATTGCTACTGAAGTTGAGATGTGGCGGGTTCAAGCTGGGTTGTGCTGTAGCTGTGAAAAAACAAGATTGAAGACTTATCACGAAAAAAATCTAAAGTGTATCTTCAATAATTTTTTTTTTATGTTGATAACATGTTGAAATGATAACATTTTGGATGTAGGGTTAAATAAAATATATTCATACAATTAATTTTATCTGCTTTTCACTTTTTAAAAATATGCTGTAAGAACTTCTAAAATGATATCTATGACTCCCATCATCGTGGAGATTTCCTTCAGATTTCAGCATGTTACTGCACCCCCAAATTTTCATGTTCTCTGTTAAGTAACAGGCTTCATCTTCCCATAAGTATTCACTGAATGCTGTTAGTTACTGGTGGGCCAAGACTCAGAACATAGGTTGGTCTACCTCTAGAGGCCCCTGCTCTTCATATGTGTGTGATCAGTTGCTTTAGTCACATCCAGCTCTTTGTGACCTTATGGACTGGACTGTAGCCCACCAAGCTCCTTTGTCCATGGGATTCTCCAGGCAAGAATACTGGCGTGGATTGCTGTTTCCTCCTCTAGCGGATCTTCCCGACCCAGGGGTTGAACTGGCATCTCTTACGTGTCCAGCGTTGGCAGGCAGGTTTGTACCCTAGTGTCACCCGGGAAGTCCATACACATATTGAGAAACGGCAGGCTAATAACAAGTTGTTTTTTTTTTTTTTTCATTTTAAGAGGCATTTTAAAACTGACATTCATCAAATGTTTACCACATGCCTGTCAGTGGTGTCCACTGAGCATGAGCAAAGAAGCTATAACCAGACTTCCTGGGTTGAAAGCCAAGCTCTGCCACGTGACCTGTGTCTGTCTTCCCACCTGTGAAATAGGAATGACAACAATAGTTCCTTCCTCAGGGTTGTGGTGAGGATTAAGAGACCCTATTCTTGCAACGGTGGTTGTTAAATAAAAAACGTCTTACTTAATTCTCACCGTGACTCTATCCTGTCCATTTTCTCCGTGAGTTAAGCTTGTTGCCTAGGGTGGAGCGTGGCAGCATGGTAACTAAGTGTCAGGGCCAGAATTCAAATCATGGTCTGAATGACTCCAGTGCCCGAGGTGCTTCTTGGGTTGAATCCGTGTTTCCTGTCTTCTCCGTGGCTGACTTCCACTGTCCTTCACCAGAACGTTTACAAATAAGTGCAAAGTGCCCCTTCCTATCCCCCCTCCATTTGCCCATGTTCAGCCCTTTCTCCTCCCCACAAAAACGGTGGGTGATGCTTTTGCAAATAGTAATATCCCAGCCAAAGTCACCCAGACTTTAAATTCTATGTTCCTTCTTTCCTCATCTTTTTCCTGAATCGGCCACCTGAATATAACTATTATGTGGAAAAGACTTGTGTGAAGCACACTACAGACAATTTGAGTGATGGAAAGACCTGGAATCTGAGTGGCGGTGGCTCAGCTCAAGTCATTGCTAAGCTATAGCAGAGACCAGAAAAAAAGATAATTAAGACTATTTAAAAAAAATGAAGATCTCATTCTAAAGCTTGTTATAACTTTAATCTTCTCCCCAGAAAATGAGGCAGCTTGTATGGAGAACGGCAAGAATAGACTTTAGTTCATTTGCACAATTTAATTGTCTACTGCAGAGCTTTGCACACGTTTCTTGTAAAGCAGGGATCCCCAACCTCTGGGATCTAATGTCTGATGATCTGAGGTGTAGGTGATTTAATAGTAATAGAAATAAGTGTGCACAATAAATGTTTTGTGCTTAAATAATCCTGAAACCACCACCACCACCACCACCCCCACCCCCACCACCCTGGTCTGTGGAAAAACCGTCTTCCACAAAACTGTTCCCTGGTGCCTAAAAGGTTGGGAATCAGTACCATAGGGGCCAGAGAGGGAGGTATCTAAGCTTTGCAGGCCATTGCAGTCTTTGGCACAACTCTTCAACTCTGCCACTGTAGTTCAAAAGCAGTTACAGAAGATACATAAACAGGTGGGTATGGCTATACTTTAAAATTCAGAATGCTGAATTTGAATTTCATATAATTTTCACTTCTTTTAATTTTTTTCAGTCACTTAAAATGTGAAAACATACGTAGCTCATGGACTAGATTTGGCAAACTGGCCACAGTTTGGCAGCCCCTAGTTTACTCTGTTGAAGGCAATGGCACCCGACTCCAGTACTCTTGCCTGGAAAATCCCATGGACAGAGGAGCCTGGTGGGCTGCAGTCCACGGGGTCTCGATGAGTCGGACACGACTGAGAGACGTCACTTTCACTTTTCACTTTCCTGCATTGGAGAAGGAAATGGCAACCCACTCCAGTGTTCTTGCCTGGAGAATCCCAGGGACAGCGGAGCCTGGTGGGCTGCCGTCTATGGGGTTGCACAGAGTCGGACATGACTGAAACGACTTAGCCCCAGCAGCAGCAGCAGTTTACTCTGTACCAGGAGCAGTGTGCACGAGTAGACCTGCTTTTACTCTGTCAGAGTTTACATGAAATTTCTGAGTTCTCTCAATGTGGGTTCCTTGGAACACACTTTCATATTTTACGAAAAATATTATTCTATGCTCAAGAATGTTCGGGACAGATTGAATTCGAGCAGAGTTTCTTTACTATAGGACTTCTCAAGAGACTTTAATTTGCTCATGTACACTGTAAATTTCCAAGAGGGGGTATAGGGCAAGGGAAACTTGCCAAGCTGGACTTACTTGACTGCAGAATCTTTTTACAAAATGGAACACTGTTCACAAGTGGTGTTTCATGGAACACACTGTGAGAAGATTCTTCTCTTTCTGTATAAGAAAATGAAGTCATTCGCCAAGGTCTCCCAGGTGCTGGACTGAAAGATTTGTCTGAAGCCGAGGTCTTCCTCCTTCTAGGGTCATCCTCTCTCTCCCACAGCCCAGGCAGTGTTTTAGAAGTACAATCACTCTTTTGATACAAAGACGGAAATAATCCAGAGAAAGGTCCATTTAGTTATTTCCTAAAGCACATGATGCTACTTGTCATTTGGTTATGTAAACCCTGGGTTGATTGTTGTGTCTGTGACTCTCAGTCCTCTTAAACTCAACCCACCATCAGCTGCTGGATTCATTTCCAATTTCACTCTTCTTACTTGTATAATTGCTGCTTTAATAATTAACTGCAAAGCCCATCTGACCCTAAGCTCCTTGGGGCCGGTGCTCCCGGTGCCCCAAATGAGACGGGGGAGAGCTCCTACACTTTACAGCAAGGTGTGAGTTGTTTAAAAGCAAACATGAGCACTAGGATTTAGTGGGACCAGTTTCGATTAGAATCAGAGAGCCTTTCAAGAAACTCATGTAATATGAATGATTCTTGAGCCCGCAGGTGCTAAAAGACTTAAGAGGAGAGTTGTATCTTATGTGGGAGTTAGGGTTTAAAGTTGGCACATAAGGCAGAAACTGTGTACGTCAAAATCACCCCTTGAAAATCCTTTAAATCATCAATAAAGAGTCAAAAAACCATGACTCTATGTGTACTCAGTAGTATTTTAGTCTAAAAAGCTACAAAGCAATTTTCCCCTCTCACGTTTAGCCACAGATGAAGCAGTTGGCTGGCGTTTAAAGGCTTTGCTGGACAGAAACACTGTCGTCCTCTTTGGTGGTTGAATTTCCCTGAGAGATTTGCACCTCTGATGTGGCCTGTTTGCCCTGAAATGTCTTATCATAAATGACTTTAGATACATCACACTGGGAAAATGTGGTTTTATTTTTCATCTGTCCTCCTTGGAGGGTCCCAGATTTCTTTTAAGTCCATTTATCTCTGTCATAGTGTCCTTGGCATTGTTGTGATTCTGTCCTCTGAAAGCCCTTGGCTGGATGCTTTGCCTACTCCCCCAAAAAATCCTGAAAAGGACATGGGTTAAATGTAATGGGCATGAGTTTGAGCAAACACTGGGCGATAGTGAAGGACAGGGAAGCCCGCGGTGCTGCAGTTCATGGGATTGTGAAGAGTCGGACACAACTGAGCGACTAAACCACCACAACAAGGAGATATCATCTTGAATTGTCTGGGTTGGCCCAGTGTAATCACATGTTCTTATGAGTGGAGGAGAGAGAGAGGCAGAAGAGGGAGAGCCAGAGGGAGGGCAGTGGGAGGCAGCCAGGGTGGGCTCAGACTGACATTTCTGTCTTTGAAGATGGAGAAAGGAGATGCTGGCTGAGGGACAGAATAGCCTGTAGAAGCAGGAAAAGGCAATAAAATGCATTCTTCCTGGGAGCTTCAAGAAGAGACACAGCCTAGTGAGGCCCATTTCAGATGTGTGACCTCCAGAACTGTAAGGAAATACATTTGTGTGGTAGAAGCCACTAAGTTGCAATAATCTGTTACAACAGCAATAGGAACCTAATGTACTGCCTCAGGAGAGGATGCACACTCTGTAAGGTGGAACCTGGGATCCTCCTCAAGTTCTCAACAGTCATAAAATCTTGGGTAAATTACTTCACCCATTAGGGCACTTTCAGTGATTGGACCTTTCTGTAATGATGAAAATATTCTAGATCTGTGCTGTTCAGTGTGGTGGCCACTAGACCCGTGTTGTCTGTTGGTACGTGCGACTGAGGAAGTGAGTTTTTATTTTAAATTTAGATTTAAATTCAAACAGTCTAGCGAGAAGCATAATTTCAGAGCCTTGATTTTCACTTATAAAGAGGAGGTAATAACAGAACGTAACTGATAGGGCTGCTATTTGTTAACGCATGTTAGTTCAGTTCAGTCAGGTCAGTCACTCAGTCGTGTCCAACTCTCTGCAACCCTGTGAACTGCAGCACTCCAAGCCTCCCTGTCCATCGCCAGCTCCTGGAGTTCACCCAAACTCACGTCCATCGAGTCGGTGATGCCATCCAGACATCTCAATATAAAATAATGTACGGGCTACTTTCAGTAAAAATGAAAGTATTTTGTATCCAGGTATGTGAGGACACCTCATTTTTTGTAGGATTGGAATTTTGTCTCACCTCTTTGAAAAACAGAGCAATTTGGCATAATCTTCCATGACTTTTCTCTTTGGCAGATTGAATAAATTTGTTACTCTATTGATGTTTTTCATATGCCTGTTTCTAACCTTGGGTTTCCCTGGTGGCTCAGTGGTAAAGGAATCTGCCTGCCAATGCAGGAGACATGGGTTTGATCCCTGGGTTGGGAAGACCCCCTAGAGAAGGGAATGGCTACCCACTCCAGTATTCCTGCCTGGATAATCTCATGGACAGAGGAGCCTGTACGGTTATAGTCCATGGGGTTTCAAGAGCCAGACATGACTCAGCGACTGAACAACAAATCTATCGATACTTTTTTGTATGCCTATGTTTAACCTTTTAAGTCACATGAACTTCTTTCCTAACCATGTGTAACATTTCCAGATTTCTCTAAAGTGGAATCAAGATCTATCTGAGTTAATAGTCATGTTTGGCTGCCAGTCACAGGAGGCAGGGCATCCATGGCTTGGGTACCAACTCTGGCTCCACAAGGTTCTCCATCTTCCAGGCTCCTGGCCTTGTTCTGCTCCATCATCTCCCACACCTCATCCTCCTTCCCTTCCTGGGTACCTGCTACATTTCAGAGGGTATGAACATCATCAGTTCTAATCTGATTTTGCCTATTTCTTATTCTGTATATATTCTAGAATGAAGATCTTCCTTCTTGATAACACATTGCTTGTTCCTAGGGCCATGGTTTTCACTGAAAATGCAGGTGTTCCATCCTTATTCTCATTATATGTTTGAATTTTAAGTTTTAATAGAAGAGACTAGAAAGAGAAGTACAAATTCTGGGGCTAGGACTGGACTCGACCTTGTCCTGATAAAAACATAAGTTGAGAGAGAGTAGTAAGTAGTAATTGCTCTGTCTCTGTCTCTCTCCACACAAACATACACACATTCTGATCTAACTCTTCTCCTGTATTGGTAATTCCTTCAACTTGTTCAATATTTATTATGTTTCTTTATTGGATGTTACTTGTAATTGTCTGGATATTTCCCTCCATGTAGACACTTCAGAAATATTAATCTTCACATTTAACAAGATCAATAGCCTCAGTGTTTGGGGATTTGAAATGAAACATGACTCTATTGCTCACGCTGAAAAAAAGACTCAACTTCAAGAAAAGGTAGAATTTAATTTCATTTGGCTGAGCTTGTGTGTTGGAGGATTGTAGGAAATATTTTGGAAATTCGATTTTGCTGATTTTCTGGGGAAAGAATTCGCATTCTCTAGGGCCATGTGTCACAGGCAAGAAGTGATGCTTTCTGAAATGAAGACAAGCAGAGCCGTTCATCCTGGGCAAATCACAAACTATCAGGCAGCTCCCTGCATTCAATTAGATTTGTCACAAGTTTAGTCTAGTAGGAGAAGAATTTGTTATCCCCTGAAAGCCCTCCAGATTCTCTGGGTTTGTAGAGTGCTGAGTGTTCCTGAACTTTTAGGCTGAGAGGCTAGTTAGCAGCTTGGTGTCACATGATAGAATCACACCTCCTCTGTGCTGGGCTCTGTTTCTGCTCAGGGGATGTGCGCAGAGCTGGAAGTAGAGGTCGCCCATAGTCAGTGCCCCAACAGTGCTGCTTTAGGGATGCCCAGCTCCCCTGCTTTTAGCAGGATAGACTCCAAGGTGTATTCTGCCCTCTGGGGCTTCCTGAGGGATCAGGCTGAGGCTGCACCTTTGCGCGATACTGCAGCCTAATTAGCCTTTTCTCTTTCCTCTCTCGCTTTCCCTGTTCCCTCCCCCAGCGCTCCTGGGAGCACTACCTTAGTACCTCACTTGCAGATGAATCCTTGTCTCAGGGTTTGCTTCTGGGGAATTTGACCTATGACAACCCATGATCTCTGGCATCATCACATTGTTGAATTATGCTGTCATATGTGATAGAAAATTCTTAAGGCAAGGGAATCCTGAGGGCCAGATATCCTACTTGAGGCTGGGAAGAGGAGAAAATGCAGGGTGACCCTTTAACACTGCATCTTCCAGGCAAACAGTTAGTGAGAGGCTGTTTATTTCAACCCTGAGTCAGAAGGAGGGTGTGACATTTCGCCTTTGCCGTAGGGCCATTGCATCATCAGAGATGGAGAAGTGACCTCTCAAAGGCAGAGAGGGACTGAGCTAGGAGCTTCACGGGCTTCTGGGGGTCTACGGAGAGCTCAGATTTACCCCACAATCAGGAGTAATCCCATAAAGCCACAGTCCTTCCAATGAATGGAACCAGCCCTTCTCAGAAGAGGCCTATTTCCCTTTGGTGAGGAGTAGCCTCAAAATAATGAGAGGGACTTCCCTGGTGGGCCAGTGATTAAGACTCTGTGCTCCTAATGTAGAGGGCCTGGGTTTGATCTCTGGTCAGGGAATTAGATCCCATGTGCCACAACGAAAAGATCTAGCATGCTGCAACTAAGACCCAGCACAGCCAAATAAATAAATAAGCAAATAGTAATAATAATACCAATAATAATAATGATGATTGTACTCTGGGCCTGTAACACTTACTGTGCATACCTGAGTGCTGTCTGAAGGGCTTATATTCTACCCCAAAGAGCTTTTTACTTTTGAGTTGTTGAAGGAGGTCACAGGCAAGAATAGAGAGATAGAGGAAAAACAAACAAACAAACAAACAAACAAGAAACACTAAATCTTACTTTTCAACACAGCAACTTTAACTAGGAGATAAATTGGAATTGAAAGTATCACTGGTAACTGGCTGCCTGGAAGTTATCCGTGCTTTTAGTTCTTTATCCAACTTGCTCCAAGGTTTTGTCTGTTCCATAAATAGTCATGTTTTCCAGAATTTAGTCCCTGGCTGTGAGAGGAAGAACAATGCTCTCCAAAAATATCCACGGCCTAATCCTCAGAGCCTGGAATATATTACCTTAATGGCAATAGGGTCTTTGCAGATGTGATTATGTTACTGTTCTGGAGATGGGGGGATTTTCCTGGATTATTTGAGCAGGACAGATGAAATCACAAGGGTCCTTATGAGTGAAAGAGGGCGGCAAGAAGGTCAGAGTCAGAGAACAAACTATGATGAGTGAAAAAAAGAGGTAAGTCAGGCAGTGCTGGGGAGCAGCCATGAGCTAAGGGATCAGGCAGTTGTAGAAGCAAGAAAAGGCAAGGCGCAGACAGATTTTCACCTAGAGCAGGGGTCTCCAACCCCTGGGATCTAATGCCCGATGATGAGAGGTGGAGCTGATGTAATAATAATAATACAAATAAGTGCACAATAAGTGCAGGGTGCTTGTATCATCCTGAAACCATATCCCTACCCTGCAACCCATTCCACGGAACAATCGTCTTCCATGAAACTGGTCTCTGGTGCCAAAAGAGTTGGGGACCGCAGCCCTAAAATTTCTAGAAACAACGAATCTCTGCCCACACTTTGATATTAACCTTGTCAGGCCCGTTTTGGACTTCTGACCTCAAAAACCAACAGTTACAATACATTCATGTTGCTGTAAGCCACCATGACTGTGGTACTTTGTTATAGCACCAATAAAAAACTCATAAACTGGCTCCTGCTCTTCCTTTTCAGAGCATGCTCACCCACTGAAAGCCTCCTGACTTCAGTTTCTACCTGTATACCAAGGACTCTCAAAGCTTCACGTCCTTTTATGGTTGAGGCATAGCTCTACCCAGACTCCAGGGACCTCCAACGTCCCCGGCGCTCTTCATGACATGAGTGGTTGGCCAGATTGATTTGATGAAACCACATTTCTAGCAATGTGTGTTGCATGAGACACTTTCAATGGCTTTTGAAGATTTAAGGGGCTTCTTTTGGGGAAGGACAGCTTATTTGAGTTTTTAAATTTCACATGAATTCCAAGCTGTGAATGGCATAGAGCTTCATGACTGCATGTGTGTGTGTGTGCTTCTTGACGAGTTTGTTTTCAGTGAACTGGTGGCTTCCATATACTATGCTGCTCCCACTAGAAATCTGGGTATTTTCCTCAACTCCTTACTTTGAGCCACCCTCCATATTCAGTGTCCAAGTTCTATTAATAACAATTCTACCTTGTGCATATCCCTTGCATCTATCTCTTCTCTCTTCTCCATCACTTCACCCTATCCAGGGGATGCCCTAATAATTGCTCACTGACCTCTGAGCAGTGGTCTTCTCTCTGACCTCCTAGTCAGTCCCTTCTTGGGAACACACTTGGGAAGGAACTTCCCTTTCCATCTCCTTCCCTCCCGCCCCACCAGGTTCTGTATGTGTCTCCATTTCCTGTAGTTGTAAGTTTCTTGGCTCCTTGCCTGTGTTCATGCCCTTGCCTCTGACTGCCTTTCTACTCCTATTTATCCTTCAAGACAATGAATTTGGGTCCTCCAAGAAGCTGATGCGAATATAGAGTTAAATATTCAATATATATATATATATATATTTTTTTTTTTTTGTAAGGAGAAATTTCCAAATGAAAAGAAATTGGGAGAAGTTGGAAAAAATTGGGAGAGATGTCTGACCACAAAGCAAAGAGACAGGGAGAGAAGGCTGAATGGAAGCAACTGAACAGCCACCTTGTCTGAGAAAGACTCAGTGGTCATGGGGAGTCAAAGGCCGGGGAGCGTGGCCTTGGTTTCTGTGCTGGGATGGGTTTCAGAGCAGACGCAGCTGCAGCCCTCGGTCAGCTACCCTCCCTCTAGTGGAGGTCTGTCAGCAAGGGACGTTTGCATGACCACCACTGAGATCAAGCTTGTGTAATCTCTTTTTTCCCCAGCCTATTTCTTTCTGTTGCTCTCTTAGCCTTAGGCAATTGCCTTTGCTATAACACCATTCCCACTGTATTGTAATCCCTACTTACTTGTCTTCTCTACTAGATAGGAAGAACTTTTCAAACAAGGACTTTATCTCAGTTATCTTTAGATTCCTAGCTGTACCACAGGAAGTCAGGGCTTGTGAAAAAAGCTTTACAGTCAGAGAGAGATGTTGCTGAGCCAGGTTCATTTTGCCTGATGCTCAGCAAGCAAAAATTGTGAGATGCTGATGTTTGTGGCAGAGATACTTTTTGTAAAGTGACCATGGGTGGAGACCAGAGAACAAATCTCCACCCCATCCCACTGGAAGGCAAGGAGCTGGGAGGAGGACGGCATTTATGGGACGAGGAATGAAGCAGCAGGGTGGGATCTGAGGTGCGGCGTGGGGAAAAGCGATTGGGAAACTGCAGGAATCCTCGTTCTGCACAGGCCTCTGCATAGGCAATCAGAGGCACTTAGAACGAGGCACATCAGCCCTCTGATGCCAAAAGGTCACGCATGGAGTGGGCACTGCCACATGCCCAGTTGGAGGGTCAATGGTCCTATCCAGTCTTAACCAGTTCAACTGAAATTAGACATAGCTGACTCCAAGTTTTTGGAAAATAACTCAGGCAAACACTGTTTAGGCTATGTGCTATTTTGGAGGGCATGCAAGTCTAACAATGACCTTGGTTAGTGAAGGCAGGTAAAGCGGATTTGAGTAACCATTGTTCAGAGTTAGAAGGCATGCAGACATCATACCCATTTCACAGATAAAGAAACTGAGGTTTGGTGGGATGAGTGACTATGCCAGGGTTAGTGTGGGGTGCACTGGGGATCTGAACATAGGTTGCCTCACTTTACCTCCAGTGAAGAATATAAGGGTGACCGGGAGGCATCACCAGCTCTTTTTTACCAAGTCATTCTGCTCTGGGATCTTGAAAAAGGCCTCCCAACAAGGAACTATATTGGTTCAAAAATGAAATAGACTTGGGATTTATCTAGATATTCTGAACTTCTAATGAAATAAAAAACACAACAAATTTGAAATTTCTATTGTTTGCTTCTTTATGTGTATTAGAATCCAATTCTTCATTCAACATAGGAGCAGATGCTCTCGGTACCTGACCTCCTTCTCCTGCCCCCCATCATTTCTCAGCAGTCATCTCTACACACAGAACAATCCTGACTGTTGTGAGTGTCTACAGTCTCTGCCTGAGGGTTTTTCCCTGGCTGTGGGAGCTCACTTGGCCCTGAACAAGCCGACAGCACCATCAACCTAATGTCTCAGGAGGGGCTCTCAATCAGTGCCAGACAGGGAGCCTGTGGGTGGACACTCCAGCTTCCTCACCACAGCCGGGATGACTGAAGTACCTGTGACATGGTCTCCCATGGCCCCCCAGCAGCACCAAGTTCCACTCTCATAGTGATATCTGCTTGGTAACACACCCCTCATCTGCTGTCTTCCATTCCTTGTCTCACTCCCCCACTCGTCTACCCACATCACTGATCACCCCACTTACAGTGAAGGGACTCCTGAGGCTGTACTTAATTTTCAGAAGGAAAAGAAGCACCTAACTCAGTTGGAAACGTCTATTTTACATACTTCGTCTCACTTCTTCTGAGCTAGCAGTGTGGCCAATTTAGAGGGTCTCCTGAAATTGGGATTCATACATAAAAACACTGTCTGGAGAAACCTTGGTGGTACCTCTCAGAGTTCTCCAAAAACATTCCTCTTTGCAGTAGCCAGTTTCAATGTCCTGGACAATGGAAATTTATTATGTTTTGGAGTGCAATGTTCCTAAATCTAGTTTTTATGTTTGTTGACATAAAGTTGTTCATGTAGTAGTGGTACAGGCATGCTCAGTCATGTCCAGCTCTGTGACCCTATGGACTGTAGCCCACAGGCTCCTCTGTCCACTGGATTTCCCAGGCAAGAGTATCGGAGTCGATTGCCATTTCTTCTCCAGGGGATCTTCCCAACCCAGGGATCAAACCCACGTCTCCTGCATTGGCAGGAGGGTTCCTTACCACTGAGCCATTGGGGAAGCCACAGAATTGTTCATCATACTCTGTAATTCTGGGTTAGGCTGGGAGGGTCCAAGCTGCAAGTCTGCTGATTGGTCAGGCAATTCTTCACTGTGTGTCTGTCATCATATTAGGACCAGTAGGCCAGCTGGGGCATTTTCCTCTCCTGGGTTAGGCAGAAGCACAAGAAAACAAACAGAAAGTTGCTATGCCTCTTAAGGTCTGAGGTTGGAATTGGAACACTGCCTCTTCCACCTTCATGCCATTGGCCAAAGCAAGTCAGATGGCCAAAGTATAGGGAAACATCCTCAGCTCATACCAAGGCCACAGAAAAACTGTATATGCAGGGACTCTGCCATATTTTATACTTAGTTTATTATGAAGTTCTGTTGTTAGCATATTCATGATTATTGTGTCTTCTTGATAATGAATCAAAGTCCTTTAATCATTATGAAGCATCCCTCTTTATCTTTCATAATATTGTTTATATTGAACTGTTTTTAATCTATTGTTAATATAGCTACTCTACCTTTTTATGGGGGCCTCCCTGCTGGCTCAGTGGTAAAGAATCCACCTGCCAAGTAGGAAACATGGGTTCAATCCCTGGGTCAGGAAGACTCCCTGGAGAAGGAGCTGGAAACCCACTTCAGTATTCTTGCTTGGGAAATCCCATGGGAAGAGGAGCCTAGCGACAACAGTTCATGGGGTCACAAATAGCTGGACACGGCTAAGCAACTAAAGAGCAGCAGCAACACTTTATATGCTGTTATTGGCACTGCACATATTTTTCCACAGTTGGACATGACTGACTAAACACACACTTTTAATCTAGTTGGATCTTTATATTCAAAGTGTGTCTCTTGTAGGCAGCATGTAATTGGATCTTAGGATCAATCAGAGAAAGCCAAACAAGGTAATTAATTAATCACACGGGATGTCCCGCTCCTAGGCAGCCTTATTTCTGTCTTCCTTGTGCCAATGGCCTCCAACCAGGCATGCCTACAGTGTTCCTTTTTTCAACTACAAAGTTTTCATTCCTTTTGCCTGCCTTTCAGTTTCTACCACATGCAAATGATGGTGGCCAACTCCTTTGCACAGCAAGCTCTGAATATGCGGTCTTAGCTTGTTCATGGCTGTGTGGCTTTTGGTGATTTACACACCTGTTGCTTCCAGGTCAAGAAGCAACAGTTAGAACTGGACATGGAACAATGGATTGGTTCAAAATGGGGAAAGGAGTACGTCAAGGCTGTATATTGTCACCCTGCTTATTTAACTTAATAGAAGAGTATGTAATGCGACATGCCGGGTTGGATGAAGTACAAACCAGAATCAAGATTGGCAGGAGAAATATCAATAACCTCAGATATGCAGATGATACCACCCTTATGGCAGAAAGTGAAGAACTAAAGAGCCTTTTGTTGAAGGTGAAAGAGGAGAGTGAAAAAGCTGGCATAAAACTCAACATTCAGAAAATGAAGATCATGGCATCGGTCCCATCACTTTATGGCAAATAGATGGAGATACAATAAGACAGTGATAGACATTATTTTCTTGGGCTCCAAAATCACGGCAGATGGTGACTGGAGCCATGAAATTAAAAGATGCTTGCTCCTTGGAAGAAAAGCTATGACAAACCTAGATGGTATATTAAAAAGTACTTTGCCAACAAAGGTCCATATAGTCCAAGCTATGGTTTTTCCAGTAGTCGTGTATGGAGGTGAGAGTTGGACCATAAAGAAGGCTGAGCACTGAAGAAATGATGCTTTTAAACTGTGGCATTGGAGAAGACTCTTGAGAGTCCCTTGGACTGTAACAAGATCAAACAAGTCAATCCTAAAGGAAATCAATCCTGAATATTCATTGGAAGGACTGATGCTGAAGCTGAAGCTCCAATACTTTGGCCACCTGATGCAAAGAGCTGATTCATTATAAAAAACCTTGATGCTGGGAAAGATTGAAGGCAGGAGGAGAAGGGGAGAACAGAGGAGGAGATGGTTGGATGGTATCACTGACTCAATGGACATGAGTTTCAGCAAGCTCTGAGAGATGGTGAAGGACAGGGAAGCCTGGCGTGCTGCATTCCATGGGGTCACAGAGTTGGACATGACTGAGTGACTGAACAACAACAACAAAATTATTATCCATACCTTTTCCTATGGCTATTTATTCATCACGTGTATTTTATCATATAGGTAGCCTGTATTGTGCAGTTTTGAGAATGTGTCATGAAACATATTCAGAAAGATGACTTTTAAATAGCTGCATAATAATCCATCTTGTGGACCTATCTTCGGTTAACTACTGCTCTGCTGTTTGGCCGTTTAGCCTCTCTTTGCTTATCTGTAAAATGGGAATACTAATAGCAATCCTATAGTATAGTTGTGAGAATGAAATAAAACCTAATCTGTCCAGTTTATAGCAGAATATCAGACACATAGGAGACATACCATAAATGTGAATTTCCCTGTGAGGGAAACAGAATGCTCATGGGAACTCCATCCCTCTTCCACTCCCACCCACCTTTGCTGGGTGCCTCTGTAGGATCCCAGTCTTCCCCACTGCAGTTGAAATAATTCCATTGCCTAGGGAAGCAATCTGGGAGTCAGAGATCAGCCTTTTTAGCTTTATCCATAGGTAAGAGCTACTCATAGAGGGGCTTTTCTCGTGATCCAGTGGTTAAGAATATGCCTTGCAATGCAAGGGACACTGGTTTGATCCCTGGTCTGGGAAGATCCCTCACACTGTGTAGCAACCAAGCCCGTGGGCCACAACTGCTGAGCCTGAGCTCTAGAGCTCAACCTCCACAAGAGAAGCCACCGCAATGAAAAGCCCATGCACTGCAACGAGGAGTAGCCCCCACTCACCACATCTAGAGAAAGCCCAGGTGCAGCAACGAACACTACAGTCAAATAAATACATAAATAAATCTTTAAAAAAAGAGAACTACTCAGAGAACTTGGTGATGAGTAAATATAAACCCCAATAGGGTCTCTTCCTGTTGACATGGCAACCTGACTACCAGCTGTCAGGCAGTGTTGTCAGGCTGCACATTTAGGGAACTTTACCACCCATACCTGATTAACAATTCTCAACTTGGGGGGGGGAGTGGCAGATTTAAAAAAAAGACCTTGTCCTATGGCCTCTTTCAACCTTCCCACCCTACCAAGCTAAACAAGTCCCCCTTCGAAGCTTCATTTAGGGCACACTTCTTATTGTCTTCCCCCACCCCCAGCAGCTGCTTAACCCAAGACTGCAAATAATATCTGCTTGAAGACCTTTTGTCTTCAAGTTTCCGCCTGGCTTGCTTTCAAAAGCTTTCCCAACCCAGCTTCAGCCCATCCTTTGCAGGCTCATTCTGTAAGCAGAGTTATAGGAGGACACAAAAGGCAAGAAACAGCCAGCTGTTAAAAACACAAGTGACTGGAAGACAGAAATTACTTCCTTTAAGAAGCAAGTTCCTGCTCTCGAGTCAGAGATGATTTGGATCCCAGTTACCCTGGACACATGGCACAGTGCGGCCTAAGATGTCTGATGCAATTAAATTCAGCCTCTCTTTTATCCCTTCAACTCCAGACAAAGGGTCTGATTTTTTCCCCTAAGGGTCAGACAGTTGTCTTAGGGTGGCTTTGTATGGTGGCACAGGTTGTACACTGCACAAAGCTGCCTGGTGGAGGGGCCAATAGGGGCTCCAGTCTGTGCATCACTGGCCACTCTGGCTTGTAGTCCCAGAGTGGGAAACTTGCTATACTAAATAAAGGCTCTGAACAGGCTCACAGGGGCTCTGGTGAGGCTGTATTACTTTGTCAAACTCTATCATGGAGGAAAATGGATTTGGGGTGGAGGTGAGGGAGAAGAGGAGAATTTTTTTGCCTGGACCTCATATTTCCAAAGGGCCTCAAATTTAGACTGTTTTCATGAAATCCAATTGAGTATCTAAATATAGCACAGAATTGGACAATAAGATAGCTCACAGTCTTTATAATGTGGTTTGGGAAGTTTCCATTTTCTAGTACAATAGACGCCTCTAGGTGAGAAAGAGGTTTGAGCCTCTCTGGAAGGCTCCCCAGGCTTAGATGGCCAGTTCAAGTTCCATCCTGTGAAATGGGTAGGCGTGTGGTTAGGTGTTGGGTGTACTCACATTGCATTAGAGTGAAATTTGCTCTGTTGACTGTTTGTATGACCCTGGAACCAACACTACTGTTAAAGACAACAGGCCCAAAATGGAGTCACTTATGCTAAGCCACCACTCACCAAACCAAGACTTCATTTAATTCAGTTTGTCTTTCTCAGAAATGGAATCTTAAACCAGTCAAATAGAAATTGCCAGATCAGTTTCAGTTAGGTCATCTGCCTATAGACTCCTACCCTCCCCTAAAGGAAAGAAACCCTGCCATAATCCTTCTGCTTTTTGCCTAGTATAGCTTCCCTGTTCCTGTTCCCTTCTGCCTATAAAATCTTTTGACTTTGTTAATTTGATATTGCTTGATTCATGAATTACTGAATAAAGTCAATGATATCCTGAAAATTTACTCAGTTGAATTTTGTTTTTAAACACTATCTACTTCACTGTTTTTAGGCAAATCTGTTGAATTGATAGTTTGGGGTTTTTTTTCCCCAAGCATTTTCTCTGGTTTCCCTTTTGCAGGCCTTTTTGTATCCTCTGCCTAGAGGTGGGGTTAAAGGTGGGTGGGTGACAGTGTGGACCCTGAGTCAAGAACAAGAGTTATGGGTAAAGGCACCCATCTTCCTGAAGAGCATTCCAACCTCATAAAAACAAAGACTTTGATTTCTTCACTTTGGAACCTTCATTGCCTTCATTGTACATATTAGGTTGGGAGATCAACTATCTTAGCTTGCCCAGAATTTTCCAAGTTGTAGTACTAATAATCCCACATCTTGGAAACCTCAATTCCAAGGAATCTGAAATGGCTGGTCACCCTACAAAGCTTTTCCAAACAAACAAACGAATGCATAAAGGACTTCTGTTTTTGAAAAGTCCGGCCTCACTGAAAAGATGTGTTAATTTCCTCTGAGGATAAGAGGTTAGAACAGGAGTTGGAGTTGGCTAGCTAATGGCCATGCACCAAAGCTGGCCTGCTGTCTATGTATTTGTTTTTGCTTTTTCTTAATGTCCTGAACACTAAGAATGGTTTTTCAAAATTCATTAAAAAATATCAAATGAAAATCGTGTGACATATGAACACTTTGTGAAAATGAAGTTTGAGAGTCCATAAGTAAAAGGTCATGGGGATGAAGCCCCTTTCATCCATTTATGCCTTGTCCAGGGCTGCTTCCCTGATAGCTCAGCTGGTAAAGAATCCACCTGCAATGCAGGAGATCCCGTTCAATCCATGGGTTGGGAAGATCCCCTGGAGAAGGGAATGGCTACCCACCCCAGTACTCTCGCCTGGAGAATTCCATGGACTCTGTAGTCCATGGGATCACAAAGAACTTTCAGTTTCACTTTCACTTTTCAGGGCTGCTTCAGTGCTAAGATAGAGCTAAGTGTTGTGACCGATGTGGTACAGCCTGCAAAGCTGATAGTACTTCCTGTCTGGTCATCTGCAGAAATCGTTTGCAGAGCCCCAGAAGAGAAGGAGCTGCTTGGACTCTTGAAGAGATCAGAGTCCAATGTTGGAGGGTGGGAAACAGTGGGATGCTTACATGGCAGAGTGGCTGTACCTCCCAGGGCAATCGGACATTGATGGGGTGGCAGGACTGAAAACACCCCAGTTTTTGGCTTTCAGAGAAGCTGACCACTTCTGAGAGTGAAAGAGACCACTGCCAGCATGGACCCTGAGGACACTGGTGATGGCCAAGGGGGATGGGAAGTTTGGGGTCCTTTTTCTATCTTCTGGGTACCATGAAGGTCTCCTGGATTCTAAAGTGACTCCCAGAGAGGTAAATGCTCAATGGTGACTGAGATGGAATTTCTACCCAGCCTGGAGGGGGTCAGGAGTTTGATTAACACAAAGAAACATCAATGTCCTACCTTTGAGCATGGGGTCTAAGCATCACATTCTATGAAGGATCCCGTTAGAGAAGGTGAAATGCTGGATTCCATACTGCAGGATCTGAGTGTCTGTATAACCTGCAAAGTGCACAGGTAAGTGGAATAGACAGGAAGAATGAGAAACAGGAGCTAGGAGAGAGAGAGGCACTTTCAATGTCCATAGGCTTGTCTGGCCTCTGTCTTCCAGTGATCAGTGCAAACCTAGCATGCAGTTGGTGCTAAATAAATGCTTAATGAGTAAGCAATGTGTTTTTTTTTCTTTCTTCTAGCCCTTTAGAACCTGACAGAATCTGATATGGATTGTTTCTGCTGCTGCTGCTAAGTCGCTTCAGTCGTGTCCGACTCTGTGCGACCCCATAGACGGCAGCCCACCAGGCTCCCCTGTCCCTGGGATTCTCCAGGCAAGAACACTGGAGTGGGTTGACATTTCTTTCTCCAATGCATGAAAGTGAAAAGTGAAAGTGAAGTCGCTCAGTCGTGTCCGACCCTCAGCGACCCCATGGACTGCAGTCTACCAGGCTCCTCTGTCCATGGGATTTTCCAGGCAAGAGAACTGGAGTAGGGTGCCATGGCCTTCTCTGGGATTGTTTCTAGCTTAGTATAAATTTAAATACATGTTATTCCTCCTAGATATTTATAGGTAAGCCTGAAGTATATTGGTGGAATAAAAGCCAATTCTCCCTTTCAGTTCAGTTCAGTCGCTCAGTCGTGTC
This sequence comes from Bos grunniens, assembly GCF_055505025.1. Taxonomy (NCBI): domain Eukaryota; kingdom Metazoa; phylum Chordata; class Mammalia; order Artiodactyla; family Bovidae; genus Bos; species Bos grunniens. The sequence goes on from NC_141186.1 coordinate 38,113,995, forward strand.
AGACTCTTTGCAACCCATGAATCACAGCACGCCAGGCCTCCCTGTCCATCACCATCTCCCGGAGTTCACTCAGACTCACGTCCATCGAGTCAGTAATGCCATCCAGCCAGCTCATCCTCTGTTGTCCCCTTTTCACCCTGCCCCCAATCCCTCCCAGCATCAGAGTCTTTTCCAATGAGTCAACTCTTCGCATGAGGTGGCCAAAGGACTGGAGTTTCAGCTTTAGCATCATTCCTTCCAAAGAAATCCCAGGGCTGATCTCCTTCAGAATGGACTGGTTGGATCTCCTTGCAGTCCAAGGGACTCTCAAGAGTCTTCTCCAACACCACAGTTCAAAAGCATCAATTCTCTGGCGTTCAGCTTTCTTCACAGTCCAACTCTCACATCCATACATGACCACAGGAAAAACCATAGCCTTGACTAGACAGACCTTTGTTGGCAAAGTAATGTCTCTGCTTTTGAATATGCTGTCTAGGTTGGTCATAACTTTCCTTCCAAGGAGTAAGTGTCTTTTAATTTCATGGCTGCAGTCACCATCTGCAGTGATTTTGGAGCCCCCAAAAATAAAGTCTGACACTGTTTCCACTGTTTACCCATCTATTTGCCATGAAGTGATGGGACCAGATGCCATGATCTTTGTTTTCTGAATGTTGAGCTTGAAGCCAACTTTTTCACTCTCCTCTTTGACTTTCATTAAGAGGCTTTTTAGTTCCTCTTCATTTTCTGTCATAAGGGTGGTGTCATCTGCATATCTGAGGTTATTGATATTTCTCCCAGCAATCTTGATTCCAGCTTGTGCTTCTTCCAGCCCAACGTTTCTCATGATGTACTCTGCATAGAAGTTAAATAAGCAGGGTGACAATATACAGCCTTGATGTACTCCTTTTCCTATTTGGAACCAGTCTGTTGTTCCATGTCCAGTTCTAACTGTTGCTTCCTGACCTGCATATAGGTTTCTCAAGAGGCAGGTCAGGTGGTCTGATATTCCTATCTCTTTCAGAATTTTCCACAGTTTATTGTGATCCACACAGTCAAAGGCTTTGGCATAGTCAATAAAGCAGAAATAGATGTTTTTCTGGAACTCCCTTGCTTTTTCAATGATCCAGCGGATGTTGGCAATTTGATCTCTGGCCTTTTCTAAAACCAGCTTGAACATCTGGAAGTTCACGGTTCACATATTGCTGAAGCCTGGCTTGGAGAATTTTGAGCATTATTTCACTAGCATGTGAGATGAGTGCAGTTGTGCGGTAGTTTGTTTGAACATTTTTTGACATTGCCTTTCTTTAGGATTGGAATGAAAACTGACCTTTTCCAGTCCTGTGGCCACTGCTGAGTTTTCCAAATGTGCTGGCATATTGAGTGCAGCACTTTCACAGCATCATCTTTCAGGATTTGAAATAGCTCAACTGGAATTCTATCACATCCACTAGCTTTGTTCGTAGTGATGCTTTCTAAGGCCCACTTGACTTCACATTCTCCCCTTAAAGGGATTCAAATATGAACATATTGGTTGGGGGAGCAGGTGACCCAGAGATCCTTCCAATTCTCTTGAAATCAGAACCCCAGGTGTTATACAGACACTTACTGTGTGCCCACTAGGTGTCAGGTTCTAGTGTTAGTTGCTCAGTCATGTCCAAGTCTTTGGGACCCCATGGACTGTAGCCCACCAGGCTCCTCTGGCCATTGAATTCTCCAGACAAGAATATTGGAGTGGGTAGCCATTGCCTTATCAAGGGGCTCTTCCCAACCCAGGGATTGAACCTGGGTCTCCTATAGAGCAGGCGGATTCTTTACCATCTGAGCCTCCAGGGAAACACTTTAAATGAATTGACTGAAGTCCTCACAGAACTGCAACGTAAGTATTCTTACTGGACAGATGGTGAAAATGAAGTTCTGAAGTTCTGAAGGTCAAGAAATGAGCTCAAAGTCACATAACTACTGTTTAGCATTCTCAGCCTTCTAAGGACTCTGTGGAAAGGCAAAGGCTGCAGCAGAGGGTTAACCACCTGGAAGGAAATGTTTAGTCCCCATTTCCCAGAAGAATAACAGGTTTCTAGGACTAGTTGCAGCAGGACTGCTTGCCTAGCCTTTTCTTCTATACATTGAATTTCTGAACAGTAGCACTTACATAGCCGTGACAGGCTCGATGCTGGAGGAAACATATTAAGCTTTTCTCCCAATTGTTTTCCCAGTTATTTGCAGCTGATTTTTCCATCAATCATCTTGAAAGAAACAGAGATCAATCTCTACTTCATTAGCTTCATCTGAAGCCTGGGGAAGTTTAGCCGGAGAACTGCGTGATTTTGAGTAATCAGCTTTCTGCCTTAGCATTTCCCTGTGTGCAAGCAAGTACCCGGATTAGATTCCTGTGTCTGCCCCTGATTTATATACAAGGAGGTCTGGCTCATGTGAAGTCCAGTTCAGCGATGTCCCCAGCAATGTAATGCAGTGTGAATGGAGGATTAATTCCTACCCCTGTTACTAGACCTACTACAGAACAGACTTCCAGATCCAACTATAAATCATAATGCAATGTAACCTATTCTCAGGTCTCACAGCATCTCAAGGACTTGAAGAGATGATTTGTCTGGGAGTTATTTACATTTATTGTTTCTTTTTTTCTTAATGCCGAATACTGCCTATTTAAGGATTTTTAAAAAACCGAATCCTTGTGCCAAAGCTCCCTGTGTTACCAGCTTATGGAAATAAGGAGCTTTTTTTCTGCTAGGGGGACATAGGGTTCGTCCAGTGAGGGTGCATCTCAAAAAAGAATTTGTAAGGGGCCCACTTGTTTTGATTTCAGAGTATTTCGGCATTTGTGGAATTCTGAAGACTCAGGAGTCCTAAAAAAATTAAACTTTTTTTTGGATATAGCCTACAAAACATAGACAACTTGAAAAAAATTAAAATGTATATGATGATAGCACTATCAGTATAGGATTTGGCATATTTATATGTGTAGTATTTTTTTTTGGTGCCAAGCACTACCCATGGATACATGGTTGGCATAGTCAATCCTTTTAGTCACCTCAGGAGATGAGAAATATTATTATCTAGTAATGATAATATTATTATTATTATCCACAGCTTATAGGTGAGAGAATGGGGACAGAGAAGTTAAGTAATTTACAGGAGGCTGCTCAGAGGGAGTAAGAGGTAGATGAGGGATTTAGATCCACCCAGGTAGTCTGAAGCCATATCTCAAAATCTTCAACACCATTCAGGGTAGTATTTCCACGTCATTGTTCAACAGATATTATATTAATGGCCATATATATGTTTATGTTGTTACTTAACACTGTAACACCTGGCTTCCCAGATGGAGCTAGTGTTAAAGAATCCTCCTGCCAATGCAAGAGACATAAGAGATGTGGGTTCAGTCCCTGGGCTGGGAAGATCCCCTGGAGAAGGAAATGGCAGCCAACTTCAGTATTCTTGCCTGGAGAATCCCATGGACAGAGAAGCCTGGCAGGCTACAGGCCAAAGGGTCACAAAGAGTCAGACATGACTGAAGAGTCTTAACCCCCACACACACTGTATATACAGCTTAGTGTTCCTCCTTTTCTTCTACTTAACTTTCATCATAAGCATTTCCCCTTGTCATTAAATTGCTAAAAAAAAATTTTTTTAAGCTGTGGCAGGCTTAATTGGCTACATTTGCAGAAAATGCATATTTGTACATTTGTAGAAAACAAAATATTGATGTCTCATTTCATGTCATGTTCCAAAATAAATCCCAGATGGATTAAAGACATTTCAAAGTTCTAAAAGGAAAATTAAGAAAATGTAAGTAAATCAGGCTCACCAGAGTTCAAATTGAAGTCCAGTTGGAAGCTCTGTGACTTGGGAAAATTACTTAACCTCTCTGAGCCTTTGCTTCTTAATCTGTAAAAATGGAAATGACATCTAATTGAGAGGAATGCTTTTAAAGGAATACATGAAGAGTGTAACAGTGTACCTGGCATTTAACATGTTTCCAGTAAATGCTAGATATTGTTATACTTAGAACTAGAAAAAATTTGTCCAAAATTTCAGGGGGTAAACAGCTCTCACCTTTGCCCTAAACACTGACTCTACTAATCCATCTAAATAACCAGATCCCCTCAGCCTCCACCCCATCATGGTAAGAGAGGTTTGTTCTAATTGGTATGTAGGGAGGAACTGCTTTTAGTCTTATCTGTGGCTCAGAGTGTATTAAGCCAGCTTCAAATTAAGTTCAGAAATATGAATGTTGTCTTCCCTTCTCTCAGCTTCTTCTTTTTTTTTTTCTATCATAGAATCACAAGTGAGAGGTTGGAGTATGAGTCTGCATATTTAGAAGAGACACAAATGCGATTTCCATAACCAGCCTCCAGTCTTCAAGGGAAAAAAAAGCTGGCATAATCGTTAAGCAGAAACGGTGGGTAAATTATATTTCAGAGCTTCAGGTTCCATTTAGCCCAACCCACTCACCCAAATAAAGCCAGAGCTGTTTGCAATTTAATATCAGGTCATTAACACTTAACCATGTTTAATTTGTTTGACATCCTGGATGGTAAATCTGCATTTAAACCCAGTGTTATGCTCTGCATGTTTCGGTCTGGATGATAAAGCTGGACAGTGGCATTTCATCATAAAGTGTGAAACAACAGGCGGGAGATTAATGAAGCAGTTGGCACTTCCAAAAGATTCTAGAGCGACTGTTTCAGCACCATGTCCTAGGGTTCATAATTACCTAGAGAAATGCAGTTGGAACAACAGACTCATCACCAATCTGTTGAGTGCCTGACAGAGTACTTGAAGAGGTAGGAAAATCACTGTTAATAACAGAGTCATGCGAGAACAATCTAAAACTTGTTGAATATTATTAGTGTGACAAGATATATAAGGAACAACGACAAGCAAACTGGGACAGGTTTTGTTGAAAGCTGTTTTTAGTTCAAACACTTATTTGGTTTAGAATACATATATATAGCAAGAGAAAGCATGGAATATAAATACATACATCATATACATATACCACACATACACACATATGTAACATATAAATATACAAACAATTATAAATACATAAAAATATATCCTCCTATCCTCATGTTTTAGTTTTTTGGTTTAAGTTGGCATCCTTGGTTGACTAGCTCATCTGGGGACTTGTGTGGGTCCTTTGGGCATTTTGTGGTCTTATTTCTCCTGGACTTAGATTTCTGTATGATCTCCTTCACATTCTTACTGAGGTTAAAAATTTCCTACTTGGGAACAACGCAAGTCCTCCCATCACCTTCCCCTCAAGAAGTGTATCCCTTAATTATGTGCTTTGCAGAGTTACAAAATGGCACTTGTTGCTTCAACAGGTACAAACGCCGAGTGCAATGGAAGACTATGAGGAACACAGTGGGGTGAGCACAAGGACAAACACACCACAAACATAACATCCCTAAAGCAAATATCTAGTGCATGTATCCGCAGCAGACTTTGTGAGCTGTCTCCCAGAATCCATCCATTCCTTGGACCTGAGTAACAGAATCCACTGTGATACAGCAAAGCACAGTAAAATGAAATCTGTCTGTAATCATAAGAGCAAAAACCGAAATAAAAAAAAAGTGAGTGGAAAAACAAACAAAACGTCAGATCGTGGGAATGATGCAGTAGAATGTTTAGATAATTCCAGTTTTCCAAATGCTGTCACTTATGTTTTCTCCTTTGAGCCTTTGGACCACCTGGCTGGGAGAGTCAACTCCAATTTTCTCACCTGTATGTTGTGGACAGTCTGCTCTAGAAGTGGTACCAGCAGCTCCTACTATCACTCGGTCCGGGGTGCTATATCACCCCTTGTTGGTTTCTCTTACCCTGTCCACACTTCTGTAAATGGTTCCTTTGGTAATTCCTCTTCAGCTAGCCTGCTTGTGTGTGTTAGCTGTGCCGTGTGGGGAGCCTTGATTGGTACAACAGCATGTCCAGTTGTGGGGAGTGTGCAGTAAGAGTTGGTTCCCCAAACCAGGTGTTTCTCTGGGCAGAGCCGTGTCTCATCTCCTCCCAGCATGTAGAAAGGGGTTGTCAAATAACAGTTGCATGAATCTTGCAGTGTGTTGGCCAAAAGTCAGCCGGAGAAAGAAATGAATTGCAAGCTATTTATCACCAGTAGGCGATGCAATCAAGCCCCTTCATGATTTGTGATACAAAGTAGGCTTCCACAGGAAACATTTATTTTAGCTTCATCATTCTCTTCCTCCTAACGATGTTTACTCTGAAAAATGCCTCTCATAATTTCCTTTTTTTTTCTTTTTTGGCAACTGCATCCTCTTGTCAGTATCCTCTTTTCTGCCAAGAGCACACACAGCCTCAGAGATTCCAACTTTTTCAGAAGAAATATGACTCTATTAATTACTCTGTGAAATGAGACTTCTGACACTCAGCTGTAGGACAAAATAAGAACCTGAGAAACGTCATAGGAGGATGAATGAAAGATTTTACCCAAACAGATGCTAGAAAGTCAAAGTTAAGATACTTTCCTAACAGCAACATCCAGAGGCCACCAATCCCACCCGTCCATCCTTCCTTTTGTCCATCCATCCACTGTATATGTATCAGTTGCTTGGATTAGACTGCGGGTCTAAAGGAGCAATAGTGAGCAAGACAGACCTGGTTTCTGCCCTCCCAGAGCTTAAGCTGCAAACATGTATCTTTATAACATCAGCCTCATGGGTGTGACATACCCAGCACATAATACTTAGAAGGCTTCCTTATTTAGTTTAATGCTCTGCTGTCACCATTTTGAAATTCTTAATAATTACTGAGAATTCTTAATAATCGATGCTCAAAGTAGGCATTTAAAATGTGCTCACTGAATGAAAGAATGAATGCCTGGCATTCATTAGGAGGTCAATAAATTAGGTTAAGTGGGCATATCAGGAGGGACTATTGTCCTACCACCTTCACCTTCAAAAGTAAAGAAGGGGGCGTGGGGTCTTGCCACCAGGACCACTTCCCTTCTTCCCCCAGTCTTCACACCTCTCTAGGCCCTTGATCAAGTGTGGGTAGGACCTATTTATTTCAAGCTGCTATTTAATTTTTTCTCTTCCTGTGCCATGAAAAATTCTTGGCATCAGGCAGCCTCAGGGCAGCACTATTTTTATTTCACCAGCAGAATAATTAAATTCAGGCTCAGTTGATTTTCCCCAGAAGAGAGGCTGTGGGCAAAACGGGATGAAGAGGCTGCTACAGAGGGCTGGTTGGAATAGGTTCCAGAGGGACTAGATACAATGATCTGAGTCACATTTACCGTGGATCCACATAGGGAGGAGGGAGCAAAGGCTTTGCTAAGATCACTCAATCAGACCTTTCGGCTCAGCAGGACAGCCACAATCCTGTCTTAGAATCTTAGAGCTGGAAGGAGCTATAGGAATGATCCCGACTGGGGGTCAGTAAACCATAGTCAAGGACCAAATCTGGCCGGCTGCCTGGTTTTGTAAACGAAGTTTCACTGGACCGTAGCCAGTTCATTTGCAAAGAATGAATGGCCATTCATTTGCATATTGTCTATGGCTGCTTTCAAGGTACAAGACTGAAGATGCTGTCACAGAACATACGGCCTGCAAATCCAAACATATTTATTGTCTGGTCCTTTATAGACAAAATGTATCGACCACTGATCTAGACAAGGAACGCTCACAATGTATAATGTGGGTGCTACTAGTCTTCCAGGACTCTCTATTCAAAAGGATGTTGTGGTCAAATACATTGGGAAAACGCATGAACCTTATCTCCCCTCTTAGAACTTCACAAACTCCAACACCCTACTGCAACAGCCCCTGTCCACACTGTGTCCACAAGCACTGCACACTCTGACTTTTGTACACACCTGTGGCTCTTGTTATGTTATTAGTTGTCTTTGCCTCCTGACTCAGGGAGCAGGACAAACTGGGAGTACTGGAGAATTAATGACCTTGAAAGCAGACTTCAGCCGATGATGGACAATATAAGCGAGAGAATTTCTCAGCTTCCTTGCCTATTGTTGTGAAAACTCTTGAGACATGATCTACACTGAATCCCAGAGCTCATCTGTGGGACCAAGTCCCCACTGCCCACAGGGGTCAACCTGTTCATACATGTACATTTTACTGATGGGCCTCTCTTAAAGACCCCAAATGCAGTTCTTTGAAATCACCTCCCAAATGAACTCATTCTATTCTTATCTTTATGTTGTGCTTCTGAGGGAACTCAAACTAAGATATCTACCAATTAAAGGCTCTGAGAAGTCCTGTAGTAAATGTATATATGCCTTCTTAATTTGGCCTTTGAGGCTTTTTTTTTTTTTTTTTTAAATCTGGCTTCTACCCAACTTCCAAGCCTAATTTTTCTCAAGTCTCCTGTACTTAGCTCAAGTTTTTTTTTCAATTTCTGATCCTGCTATATTCTTAATGATGTTACCATCCCCTAAGGTGACATCTGCCTAGATCAATGGGCATAGATTCTGGTTGTGTACATGCCAATAAATGCAATTAACCCATCTTCCTAGGATATAGACAAGAGTAAGAGCCTCACTTCTCAGGCTGAGGTACTCCAGGTACAGCTAATAGGATTTCTGTGATGACATCCTCTTCCAGAGTTTTGGCATCAGCCTGGGGGCAGCTCAGGCCTGTTGAAATGAAGATCAGAACTGACATTGTGAGCAAGCTGGCTTTATGTGTAGGCTCAAGGTGCTGACAAAAGCCTCCCTTTCTTCTGAGCCCAATCACCTGCCTCTAGCTTAATTCCAGAGGGGTTTCCAGAGTCAAGATCTCAGTTCATTCTTACGTGCTCTCCCAGAGATTAGAAGTGATTTCCATTCTTCACCTCTCCTCCCTTTCTGACTTCAGGGAGGGTATGGGTGGAGGAAGTCCAGCATGGACTGTTCATGAGCGATGAGCCACCCTGCTCTGGCATTTAATGTTTTCACTGTTCCACACATGCTTTTCAGGGGACAGTCAGAGCTCCACCATTGAAGACCAGAGTTTCAGGAAAATCGAAGTTTTGCTTTTCTCACTTTTATTATTAATTTTCATTAACCCCTTCAGAGGCCCCCAGTACCTCCAGCCTTCTTCCCTTCAAAGAGAGAGATTTAGAGAAAGCAGCCAGTTTCCAGCTTTCAGAGACTGCTAGAGATGCTGCCGCCTCATGACTGTCCTGCTCCTGAGGTCCTCTGCTCTTTACCCAGTGAAGGGGGCAAAGGTTGTTTGGGATTAACCTGTTGTTTAGCCGCTCAGTCGTGTCCAACTCTTTGTGACCCGAAGGACTATAGCCCGCCAGACTCCTCTGTCCATGGGATTCTCCAGGCAGGAATACTGGAGTGGGTTGCCATTCCCTTTTCCATGGGATCTTCCTGACCCAGGCATCAAATCTGGGTCTCCTGCATTGCAGGCAGACTCTTTACCATCTGAGTCACCAGGGAAGGCTTTAAGCAGTCCCACTGTGGGCTGCAGATCTGATTCAGGTCAAAGCATAGCCTTTCAGTAAAAAAAAGAACAGGAAACTACAATGCAAAGCAGATGAGGCAGGTGAAGTTGCTGAAAATATAAACATAAATTATTGAATTTTGAAAATGCTTTATCTTATTAAAAAAAAAAAAAAGCTTCCTGGTGGCTCAGCAGTAAGGAATCCACCTGAAATGCAAGAGACACAGGAGACCTGGGTTTGATCCCTGGGTCAGGAAGATCCCTTGGAGAAAAGAATGGCAACCCACTCCAGTATTCTTGCCTCAAGAATCCTATGGACAAAGGAGCCTGGTGGGCTATAGTCCATAGGGTTGCAAAAAAGTTTGACATGACTGAAGTAACTGAGCATGCGCATAAATGGCTGAGGTCCCCAAGTCAGTAAGACATAGAAGGGTCTGGAGTGCACTTTGTGGCTCTGCCCTTAGATAATCACAGCTGGAGGTGGCTCTGAGGTCTGAGCTCCTCTGTCTTGTCGGACTGTCCACTCCATGTGGGGTCCACTGGCCCCAAGATAGTGGGGATGCTTCACTCTGTCTTTGGTCTTGAGAGTATTCTCTGCATGGCTGATTTTCTGGTTCTGAGCTAAATTATAGCAAAAGCAATCTTAAACTGAGTGTACATCTTCATTCTTACCAATTTTATTAGTAAAAGTAGCAGTCTGTAATAAGATCCAGTTTGCTCATCTGCCAGGAAAGCACATCATGCTTTCTTTTCTTCAGCAAGACATTAACCTGCATCCAAGTAAACATCTTAATGTTCCCCTTTTCTACCTCTTCTGTTTGAGAAGGACTCATTCATTCATTAATTTGTTCATTTCATATTCATCAAGCACCTCTTTGGTGCTATTCCAGGTGCTGAGGATACAATATAAGACAGGCAGGGCTCTTGCTTTTAAAGATGTTACTGACAAGCCAGTAAATGGCCACGTGAATTGTGTGACTTACGTAGCACTTTCAAAACTGATATAAACCATAGCTACAGATTTTTAAATCTACAAAGCACTGAGAAACCATCAGTGTTTCTTTTTTCTTTTTTTCTTACTCTCTAGGATACCTCCTGCTTATTGGCATTTAGCCCTCTGTGTATTGGTCTTATACCACAGCCTGCCAAGGTTAAAGTTAGAAAAGAGAAGTAGAAGAGATAGGATTTTAAGTGATTAAACTTTGTTCATATACTCACTGGCACTTGTTATGATTTTCTTTAAGTCTTGGTTAATACAAAAGATTATTTCAGAATGGGAAGGGATTTGAGGAACATCTAGTCACAGAGCCCTTTCACTAAGTAAGGAAGAATCTGAGACATGGAAGGAGGCGAGCAGGAGCAGACCTGGGAAGAAAACTCAGGGTTCTACCCTCCACATCAGCGTCCCCATTCCTCTACCTACACGTGCATGTTGGGAACAGCCCCTTTCCCTTCCACGGCCTCCCTCCTGTCGTTTATACTTTCTTCAAGCAAAACCATGAGCTAAAGGTCACACAGATTTTAAAATCCCACTGCCTTCCCCCAGAGGAAAAATTCCCTTCTTGAATGACATAGAAAGGCAAGGAAAAGCATGTTATATTGTTGCTGCTTCCCGCTAATGCTTCTTGATTCCCTGTGGATTCCGGAAATGTGAGCCGCTGCTGCTTCTCTTCCTCTACCTCCTCTTCCTCCTCATTTTGGAGAATAACGTACTGTGACCACGTGTAAGCCTTAAGTCACGGCGATGCTCTCCTTTGGGTAGTTTTCTATCCACTCTCCATTACAGAAGGGAGCCAGACTGCTGCACAAGAGGGATGTGGGTTGGAAACCTCAGGTTTATCTGCCACTTACTGCTGTGTGGCCCTGGTAAGTCACTCGACCTCTCTAAAGTTCATCTTCTTTGGTGAAATGGAGATAATAATACCAATCTCGTAAAGTTATTTATGAGTGTAGTAGATGCTGTATTCGGAGAAGGGAATGGCAAGCCATTCCAGTGTTCTTGCCTGGAGAATCCCAGGGACGGGGGAGCCTGATGGGCTGCCGTCTATGGGGTCACACAGAGTCAGACACGACTGAAGTGACTTAGCAGCAGCAGCAGCAGATGCTGTATTAGGGGCAGCCATGGTCAAGAATAATGATAATGACCATCTGCCTAGAATGAGACAAATTAGAATGGATATGAGACATATACACAGGCCCACTTTATATTCCTGATTTTTGCGCTTCCTTAACTCTCACAGTGACTTCTCTAAGAAAACAGGCCCCATTTGGATCCCAACTTTAGATCTGAAAAAACATGAGGCTCACTCAGAAAAGGTGGAGGGCTTTCTCAGGGCCCCAGGGCTGGTGATGGCAAAGCTGGGACCAGAGTCCAGCCCTCTGGTCCCAGCCCTCTGGTCCAGCCCTCTGCCTGAACTGCTAGCCTCTGTCCAGGCTAGCAGTTCCTCCAGTGGCATAGCTCCCACCCATACCATCTGAACGCTCATGTGAAGTGGAAAAAATCAAAACCACGAACAGCCTCTAGTTAGTTACAGCTCATGTTTTGTCACCAAATGAGTATGAAAAACTTTAGGGTTCATGGTTCTTAGATTCAGGATTGTGGATGAAGTATTGAACACATGGGGCAGGAATGGAGTCCTCGTGCACAGGAATGGAAACCACGCTGAGAGCCCACTTTACACTAGGCTTCGCTTATTTCAAAACTGCAACCCCTCTCCCCCACCAAAGGACCAAAGAGATCTGAAGCCATGTGTCCTAGATTGAAATTAGAGGAAACTGGCACAATGTCTTTCAGGCCTGAATTCGCTGGGTTATGGTTGCCCCTTGTCCATGGGCTGGATTGACCTTTGCCAGATTCTGGAAACTGGCCTTCTCGGCCCTTCTCAGAGCTCAGAATTCAGCTAAGAACTCTCTTCAGCTCTGCCAGCGCTGAAGTTCAGGATGCCTGTTGGTTTCCTTCCAGCCCTTTCCCCCTTTCTCACAAAGGACTGTTTAAAGCACAATTCCTGATTTCATACTGGGACCCTTTTTTAGATGCTGAAATAAAATTAGGGGTTCTAGGACTGGGTATGTTTCTGTCAGGCTCACCAAATTGCAAGCATGCTCACAGCTCTTGTACAGGAAGATCTTAACTATATTTAACAGGAAACTTCCCAGGGAGGCTCAGGTTACCTCCTTTTACACAGTGACAATTCAAGAAAGGTTTCACTTGGAATAACAAAGGAGATAATTCCATCAGTTCTCATGTTTGCTGAGCCTGTGCCTGAGAAGCAAATAACACTGCCCTGGTCATCCAAGTTATGGATTTTGTACCAGAGATTCTTGTAATTTCCTCTGTCAGTCATTTCATCCCCAGCTCCTCTCTCCCTTCTTTGAGAACCTGTCCATATACTTTGCAGGGAGAGTTCCCACAGGCCCTACTGAGTGGGCACGTGACTTTCATCCCTGGCCACAAACAACTTGATCTGGAGTGGCCCCTACTTGAATTCAGCCAATCCAGTTCTTGTTCCTGGGGACTGGAATTGGCTTTCTGAGATGCTACCGAGTGTTGGCTGAACATTTAAAGAGAGAAGTCAAGTCAGTGACGGGAACTTTGTGTTTGGCTTTTGGGCCAAGAATCTGGAAAAAAGGCTAGTCAAGAAGTAGAGATACAAACAGAGGTAGAGGTAGAGATGAGGGAGAGACCACATGCAGACAGAAGTGGAGATAAACCAATTCATTTAAGATACACTGAAAGCAAAAGCTTGACTTTGCTTTCCATTGCTGTTTCCAGTATTTTGTAGACATTCGTTGCATTCTCTGCCCTTTCTTTATTTGCCACTGGACTTTGTAGATAAATACAACCTGTGCCATCTTCCTTTGTGTGTGTGTACATGTATGTGTGTATGTAATTCCCGTGGGCTTTGTTGTTTGCAACCAAGGGATCTCACGACAAATTTGCATCCATAAGCTCACCTGTGATGACCAGTAATATTTTCAAGATGGAACCTTTGTTTGAAGAGTAGAGATCATGGTTCTGGAACTAGAACCAAGGGTGAGGTTTCTGTGGATCCAGTGTCTTAGCGCAGTTGTTCAGTTGCTAAGTCGTGTCAACTCTTTGTGACCCCTTGGACTGCAGCATGCCAGGCTTTCCTGTCCCTTACTATGCCCGAGTTTGCTCATACTCATATCCATTGAGTCAGTGATGCCATCCAGCTATCTCATCCTCTGTCATCTCCTTCTCCTCATGCCCTCAATCTTTCCCAGCCTCAAGGTCTTTTCCAAAGAGTTGGCTGTTCCCATTAGGTGGCCAAAGTATTGAAGTCTCAGCTTCAGCTTCAGTCTTTCCAAAGTCTTAGGGTAATGCTCATCAATTTGTCACTGATGCTTCTCAAGCTTTTGCTCTGCTTTCATTCCTTGCATTGGGCTAAAATAGATTCTATAAATGATTTTCCCCTCAGAGGATAGTAACTTCCCATCTGGAATGGAGTTTCAAAAATCCTTACAGGGAGCCCCAGGGTTGGAATGGCTCCAAGATTCTTCCTCACAGCATTGGCCAGGGTCTCTTTTTTCCTTCTCTGAAAGGTGTGAATTTGACCTTTTGATTGGTCACCAAGGTTGCCATATTCAGCTACTTTCAACTAAGATACAAAGGGCTTGGATGGAGTGCATCCCACAGATTCTATTTGAGGAATGCCAAATGGCTCTCCAGGGCCCAGCTGGTACCACACTCTCTCTCACACAGTGCCTGAAATGTGCACAGTTATTTTTGTTGAATTGTAGTATTATTGCTCACGATGAAGTCTAGTATTAAAACAAAATTGACAATGCCCACAAGGACGGCAGAGAACTCAGCAATCTGCCTGCTGTGTGACTTTGGAAAAATCAAAACCTCGGTGCTTCGGTTTCCTCATCTGTGAGATTATAATACTAATGCCAACCTCAGAGGGTTATGATGGGAATTGAGTTAATATTTATGAAGTGCCTGGCACATGAGTCGAGTCCTGTTGAATGCACATTCCTTCTATGAAAATGGTGACAGAGGGTAAAGTTTGGGGCTTTCCCTGATGGGGAAAACGTGTAGACTTTTGAACTTAGACTAAGGTTTGGAAAGTAAGGAGGGCTAAGGAATCTGGTCTTGGTGGATTTGGAACACTACAGGATGGGATAACAGGCTTCCTAGGTGGTGCACTGGTAAGGAATCTGCTTGCTAATGCAGGAGACACAAGAGGCATGGGTTTGATCCCACAGACTAGAAACATGGCAACACACTCCAGTATTCTTGCCTGTAGAATTTCATGGACAGAGGACCCAGTGGATTATGGGGTTGCAAAGAGTCAGGCATGACTGAGCACACACAGGCACATGCATGCCCACACGTGTGCACACACACACACACACACACACACAGAGGATGAGATAACACTTCTCTAGACCAGGGATGGAGGTTCTCCTTTGGAAAGGATCCCTTAACATGTGTCTCTGAGGCTTACAGTGTTGGATTGGAAGGAAAAGGGGAGGTGAGGGAGGTAACTTAGGAAGCTACCATAATTCTGGAATGAATTAAAGTCTTGGTGAAAGTCTATCTCAAAGACTTAGGCATTGACTGATGTGTGTGTATAATTTAAACTCAGGAATTCAGGTATAGCCACAGGGAATGTGTGTCCTGAGGACATGACCATTTTTAGATCATATTGTCAAGGAATTGTTGGTTAAATCATGGCCAGAAATTACAAAGATATTGGGATTTATGGGGTTTTAAGTCATATATAGGGCTTCCCCGGTGGCTCAGCTGGTAAAGAATCTGCCTATAATGTGGGAGACCTGGCTTCAATCCTTGGGTTGGGAAGATTCCCTGGAGAAGGAAATGGCAACCCACTCCAGTATTCTTGCCTGGAGAATCCCATGGACAGAGGAGCCTGGTGGGTTATGGTCCACAGGGTCACAGAGAGTCGGACACGACTGAGTGACTAACACAACAAGTAACATATAGGCAGAATTCACATAAAGTAAAATCCACCCCCCCGCTTTTGTGTGTGCAGTTCTAAGAGTTTGGCAAATGTGTGCAGTCATGTACCCATCACCACAATCAAGCTATGGAACATCTCCATCCCCCTAAAAGTGCCCTCATGCCCATCTCCATGTCCTACCCACAGTCCCGGCAGCCGCAGATCTGTTTTCTTCCTCTTACAGTTTTGCCTTTTGCAGAAGGCCAGTAGAGCTTCTCTGACCTTTGATCCCAAGTCACGTGATAACAACTCTTTCAGCAACCTGTAGCCCTTATCACAATTATAATTATACTGTATAAGAAATTGATTGATAAAATGTTCACAGTCTGTCTCCTCTGCTAAGACTCTGGTAGGCATGTCTGAGGGCAGAGATTGGCTGATTCATTACTTTGTCCTTAGCAATACCATCAAGTAGAAGCTCAATACACATTGTTTGATGGATGAATGAGTGAGGGGTTCAATGACTATAAGGAAGTGCTCTAAGACACTACTGACACAACAGAAGCAATGCAATATTTGGTGGTATCAAACCTATTATATTATAAAGCATCAGAGATTATATCATGTTATTTAAACATTCCTGAAGAGTGTGCATAGATTTCTGTAGTGACAAGGGGTCTGAATATTAGCAATCAGACCCACCCTAGGCAACCCCAGGTGCACGATCAATTGATCAAAAATAAAATGAAAACATTTTAAATCATTTAACATTGTATTTTGCCATTAATCTGCCTAACTATTTATTTAAAGCTGATTATTGTGTAATTTTTACACTCCATATATTTTGGAGCAAATCTGACATTATAGTGACGCTTAACAGTAAGACCATGAAATCCTCAAAATCCAGCTTATTTTCTGTGTGTTCGTCAAGTTCAGAAAGGAGGTCTTTGTACCTTGCTTTGGTTTCTTGTCCCTGTAAGAATGAAAAGTAAAAAGCCTAATTCATTGTGCTGCCTTGGTTTTATAGATAATAAGCAATAGTAAACATGTTATTAACATGTCAAGTTGCTACCAGCCCTACTAGTCAAGCAATGTGTTACATCTTTTCATGGGTTATCTGAGTGCTCACAGTGACCTTATTGAATACACATTATTTTCCCACTCTACAGTGGAAGGCCAGAGACTCAGTGAGAATAAAGTAATTTGCCCCAAACTTCCCTGGTGGCTCAGATGGTAATAGAATCTGCCTGCAACACAGGAGACCTAGGTTCAATCCCTGTGTCAGGAAGATCCCCTGGAGAAGTGAATGGCTATCCACTACAGTATTCTTGCCTGGAGAAATTCATGGATGAACAGCCTGGCAGGCTGCAGTCCATGGGGTCATGAAGAGTCAGACATGACTGAGCAACTAACACCACATCATCACAGATAGCTATGAGCGTGGAACCAGGATTCATTGCATTGGCTACCTGATTCTGGAGTCCTCACTCAACCGCTAAGCTATACTGCTGCTACTGCTAAGTTGCTTCAGTCGTGTCCGACTCTGTGTGACCCCATAAACGGCAGCCCACCCAGGCTCCGCCGTCCCTGGGATTTTCCAGGCAAGATACACTGGAGTGGGTTGTCATTTCCTTCTCCAAAGCTATACTGCTGCTGCTAAGTTGCTTCAGTCATGTCCGACTCTGTGTGACCCCATAGACGGCAGCCCACCAGGCTCCCCTGTCCCTGGGATTCTCCAAGCAAGAACACTGGAGTGGGTTGCCATTTCCTTCTCCAACCAAAGCTATACTACCTCTCTACAAATACAGTTACTGTTATGCTTTCTGATTTTCAAATTACAATCCCTTTGTCATTGGAGGTATCCACTATGTGATCTACAGAGTTTGATTATCCAGAAAAATGGAGTAAAATATGCTAAAAGAAAGTATGTGCTTTGAAAGATTGTTTAGCACTTAGCTTGATCATAAATCAAACCAAAGTTCATCAAACCTCAGAAAGAGATTGAAGGAAAACCTGTGAAAAGCACATAAATGGAGAAACTTTTCAGTTCCAAGCTCAGCTTGTGAATTATCTTCCCAAGTGGCATAAAAAAACATTAAGGTCATTTGATCCACTGCATTTAGTTTAACCCCAAACCCTCATCCATGTGCTGGCTGTAAAAAAGGTCATTGCAGCATGACTAAGGCACTTCAGGAGTGATGATACATTCCTCTCACAGGCTTAAGACCTTTCATGTTTTCTAGGCTGCTCCTCAAGAGGTGACACTTGCCAGTGAAGGTGGAAGGACCTATGTCTGCCTCCCTCAGAGCAAGCAGCCCTTGACAAGTGTGAAGCACACTGTTTGCCCCCAGGTCAGAGATTGCTGGAGGTCTATCTCCTCTCTTTTTGCTGTGCATTTTAAGAGCACGGAGCTGATGAGGTCCAGTCTTTTTGGGCTTGACCTGCCATCTTGCTTTTGGATCTTCTTAGCAGTGCATTTAGGTGCTCAGTTTTATTATCTCTGACTGACTATAGGGGGATAAATAAGATCCCCCAAATTATGTTTAGGTTTATGAGGAAGGACATGTTCCTTTCAGACCCTGGACTCAGCCAGAAGGTCCAGCTCAGTTTCCCAGAGAACCCTGCGTGAGGATTTAGGAGGAAGCCCAGTTGGTTACGGAGACTCTTACACTCACTGTACGTGCCTTTGGCACTCTCGCAGGGCAGAGCAGGGAAGGTGGTCCAAGACAGCATTCTGCCATGACGCTGCGTGTCTGGCAGTAGGACTGCTCAGTGGGACCACTGAGACTGAGGCGGGTAGGGCTGAGCAATCCCCTCAAGTCCCTGAAATACGTCTCTACTCTCTTCTGGAGGAGAGGGCGGGATTGCCCTGTATCTGGCTTAGTCTGCTGCTAGAGAGCCCCGAATCGGCTGCCTTTCCTGGGTTTAGTCTACACTGAGGGGCACGAGTCTGAGATGTCTTTCCTGGCAACTTTGGTTTTAATTCTTTTCCTCTGATGTTCTCAGAGAGATAGTGGATCACATCAGGATGAGACTCATCCACTAGGTCCTCATTCTCACACTTGTCAAAAGCTCACTGAGGACTTGCCAAGTACATGCAGTGCTCTTTTTCTCTCTGAGATTTGTCATTTTTTTTTTGGCCTCTGATGCAAACTGATGATATAGGATTTTCTCTCCCACCCTCTCTGTAAAGATTCCTCAGAATCTTGAATCTCTTGTCAAATATTATCTGATGTTTCTGGCTGAAAAAAAAAATAGCTTTAAAAAAATTATTGCAAAAACAATACGTATTTAATATTGGACATACAGAAAAAAAAAAAACAGAAGAATGTAAAAATAACCCTTTACCCTATTACCTAAAGATAGCTAACTATTATTAACATTTCTTTTCAGTCATTTTTCTGTGTCTCACACGGTAGTCTCTGTCTCTCTCTTTCACACACACACACACATGCACAAGCTCTTTTTTTACTTTATTGTGGAACAATGACAAATATAACCGTATATATTTAAAGTGTACAATGTGATGATTTGATACATATGCATTGTGGAATGATTACCAGCATCAAGATAATTAACACATCTATTACCTCGCACAGAATTAACGTGTGTGTATGTGTGTGGTGACAATGCTTAAGACTTACTCTCAGAGACTCTCAAGTATGCAGTACCTCATTACTAACTAGAGTCATCACGCTGTGGGTTAGAGCTTCAGAACTTATTCTTCTTATAGCTGGAAATGTGTACCCTTTGACCTAAATCACCCCTTTCCCCCAGCTCCTGGCAACCACCATTATATTCACTGTTTCTATGAAACAGGCTTTTTAAAAATTCACTTCTTTGTGGAATAAAAAAACAAAAAAACAAAAAACACTTCACACATGCTCTTTGGAAATAATCCTAGGAAGCTGTGCCTTTGACCCAGACTCCCCAGTGAATGGCACCTTATGTAACTATAGTATGCTAAAACCATACACATATTTATATTTTAAAGGAACTATAATATTTCTCTTTTATGTATTTCAGAATACACATAGAACCTGAGAGACTGTTTCCTTTTAAGTTTTTTCTCTCTCTGCCTGCCATTAAATGCTGGTGGTTTAGGTTCAGCATGAGGCCCTCTTTTCTTCCTACCTATTGTCCCAAGGCTACAATTTTCTGAAGTTTGAACACGTACTGCTGGTAGAATATAACGTGATTTTAGGTGATGTGAAAATAAATATTAGATAAGAATGTACAGTCATCTATGTTTTTTACTATCTTCCATTTCCACTCACTAAATTTACATTTAGAACAGTGATCAAGTTCCTTTATAAAATAATTTTAAGTAGAGTGTTAACTTAAAAACTTCTAAGTAAATTTTAATACAGGCTATAGGTAGATACAGCAAAAACCTTGAAGATAGGGGACTTTCCTGGTGGTCCAGGGGCTAAGACTCCACACTCACAATGCAGAGGGCCTGGACTCAATCTCTGGTCAGGAAACTAGATCCCACATGCTGCTACTAAGACCTGGTACAGCCAAATAAATAAAGAACTACTTTTTAAAAAAAGTACTGAAGATAGCATCAAGTGACTGAGGTTTGAGAAAGATGCCTCTAGAGCATTTAGGTCCCTCCCTCTGGTCACTCGCTTAATCCAGATCTCTCTATTCTGACCATTCTGCTCACATATCCTATTGCTGTCTGAATTTATCAACTTTAAAGTTTCAAGGACACCTTAAGCTTGACACAAGCTGACAGAACTCATCACCTGCCCCCATCTCCCACCCCACCTCCAATCTGATTCTTCTCCAGTCTTTCTCTTCTCTGAAAACGGATCCACCACCCATTTCTTCCCACAGTCAGAACTGACATATCATTATTTGCTCCCTCCTGTTCTTCAACGGTCACAGCAGATCCTGTTCATTCCACCTTCCAAAGGCCCCTTATACTTGCCACCTTAGCCCAAACCAACGTCTTCTTGTATTTGCATTCCTTCCCCACAGTTCCTCTCTTCTTTGCCTCACTCCCCACCCTCATGGAGTCTCATTTCCTACTGCAGCTGGTGTAATTTCTTCCTCGGGAATTAAGAAACCATCCCTGGCTTCCTCCTGCCCACAGGCTATGCCTCTGTAAGACACGGCTTCTTACCACCTGCCTGGCTTCCTCCCTCACTGCTTTTACTTCCCTCCCGCTTTTCACTAATACTTATTGGACCTCAAATGTCTCTGACATGCTTTACATCAGATTCCCTACTTGGAATGCCACCACTCCCCACCAGCCCTCACCCCTAGATCACTCTTAATCTCATTTTTCAGATCACAACTATACCTTAATTTTCCAGGAGGTCTTTTTTTGACCACCAAGCCCAAAATAGTCCCTCTGTTTTACTCTTTCATGCCAGCTGTTATGGTGTGGCTCACATTTCTTGGTGCCTGTTAATTGTCTTACCTCTGTGAAATTCTTAAACTGGGTTTGCAGCAGATTTTTGGCAGAAGCTTTTCCGAGTTTACCATCAGGGTCAGAAGAGTTTCTGAAAACCAGAGCGGCGGTGGCGATGGCTTTTTCCAGATCTGAGCCCTTGCGTAGAGCTGTGAGAGAAGAAATGTACAACCGTGTAGCCTAGGTTAGAATTGACCCTCCCAGCCATCAGGTTCCTCCTTCCAGGGGAACCTGGGGAACAGCGCTGGAAGGTGTGTGTCAATGTGATCCTGACCTTTGGCTTTTTGCCACCTATCTGAGGGTGGAACACATCCAGTGTTTGATCCTGGACCTTTAAACAATGGAAAACCAAAGTCCCTTCAGTAGCAAATAAAATTAGTAGAATCAGGATGAGATTTAGCCCCTGCTTGCCATATGACCTTGGGAAAACACCTGACCTCTCTAAGCCTTGGTTTTCTGATGTGTGATTTCATTTAGTCAACAAATATTTACAGAGCACCTACTATGTGCTTGGCTCAGTCCCTGGCATTAAGACACTTCACTGAGTAAGACAAAGTCCTTCTCTTGTGGAGTTTATATTCTGTGTCAGAGCATCACACAGGCCAGTGTGGTAAAGGAGAATGACATCCAGGACAAGTCCTCTGATGTCACGATAGATGAGGGATCTCTTTGAATCACGGCCTCAGTCACAGTGATCTTCCCAGCTGGCTTCTCTGGTTTAAAGTGTGCTGCTAACTCAGTCCTTTCCAGTGGGGAACACACAGTGACACCTGAGAACTACTCAAGGTTCACTGAAGAAAACTCTTAGCCTCTCTGTTCCCTCAGCCCTTGGTACATCCTCTATTATAGAACTTCTGCCACTTTATACTTACTGCATGTTTGATCATCTTTCTCTCAAACTGAAATGCAAGCTCCTGAGGCCACAGATCACATTTTTTAAAAATCACTATACTCCCAGTGACCAGCAAAAATGCCTGCTATGTAGTTGTTGCTCAGTCGCTAAGTCATGTTCAACTCTTTGTAATCCCATGGACTGCAGCACGCCAGGCTTCCCCATCCTTCACTATCTCTCAGAGTTTGCTCAAACTCCATTGCATTGGTGATGCCATCCAACAATCTCATCCTCTGTTGCCCCCTCCTCCTCCTGCCTTCAATCTTTCCTAGCATCATTGTCTTTTCCAATGGGTCGGCTCTTCGCATCAGGTGGCCAAAGTATTGGAGCTTCAGCTTCAGCATCAGTTCAGTTCAGTTCAGTCGCTCAGTCATGTCTGACTCTTTGCAACCCCATGGAATGTAGCACACCAGGCCTCCCTGTCCATCACCAACTCCTGGAGTTTACTCAAACTCATGTCCATCGAGTCAGTGATACCATCCAACCATCTCATCCTCTGTCATTCCCTTCTCCTTCTGCCCTCAATCTTTCCCAGCATCAAGGTCTTTTCAAATAAGTCAGTTCTTCGAATCAGGTGGCCAAAGTATTGGAGTTTCAGCTTCAGCATCGGTCCTTCCAATTAATATCCTTTATATATTTTTATATTTCTTTAGGATTGACTGGTTTGATCTTGTTACAGTCCAAGGGACTCTCAAAAGTCTTCTCTGCAGGTGCCATTAAACACTGTTGAATGAATGAACAGGAAGAAATGAAGAGAAAAACAAAATCCAATAGCTTTCTGCCCAGGTAATGTGCAACAATTGTGGATTCAAAGAAAGATGATCAGTCTGAACACTGACTTCTGTATGGAGCACTTACTGTGTTCCTGGTAATTTCTGAGCTGCTCAGACACAATCAGAAGTGGCCTCTGCCCTCATTGATCTCATAATCTAGTGGGAGAAGAAACAGTAATCAAGAGGATAATGGATGCATACATATGGGTTTGCTTTATATATATATTTTTTGATAATTGTTTCTCTATATACACATATATGATGCGCATTTACAACACATGATGTATGAGGCAAAGAAGGTAAAAAGACAGAAAAAAATGAAAATGACAGAGTGGATCTGGGAGAAAAAGTACTGATATATATAGGTGGTCTTGGAGGCATCTCTAGGTAGATTATTATTTAAGCTAAGACTAATATGAGAGGAAGGACCTGTCAATAAAGG
Organism: Bos grunniens; assembly: GCF_055505025.1. Lineage (NCBI taxonomy): Eukaryota > Metazoa > Chordata > Mammalia > Artiodactyla > Bovidae > Bos > Bos grunniens. The sequence goes on from NC_141186.1 coordinate 38,136,861, forward strand.
GTGGAATGGATCAGCCTGAGATAAGGGTGGTGTTCAGAGTCCAGGCTCAGGAAGCCCCATATGTGAAGGCTCAGGTCAGGAGTATGGCACACTGGAGGAGCTGAAAGAACAGTTGTGACTGGAGTCTAGAAGCTGAAAGTGTTTGATTAGAAAAGTGGGTAGGGGCTAGACCATGCTGAACTCCTAGGTGATGGAAAGGAATCAGGATTTTCTTCAATGGTTAAAGAGAAGGCATTGAAAATTTTAGGTTTTTTTTTTTTTTCCGGTTAAAGTTAAATGGAAGGACAACAGTTAAGAGGAATGGGTGTAGGGAAAGCGTGTGTGGACCTTCTCAGTTTTTACTGTATCTCTGAACAGAACTCAGACCAAATGGTGAGGCTACAATTTCTGTCCATAAACATCTGCCAAAGCATTCTAAATCAAGGTGTTGGCCTCAACTGCAGAATATCTTGGATATTTACAGTTTTTGGCTATTATAAATAAAGCTTGTAAGAACATTTGTATGCAAGTTTCTATATAGATATGATTTCTACTTCCTTGGAAAAAATGCCCAAGAATACAATTGCTGGGTTATACAATAGGCCCATTTCTTGTTTTTAAGAACCATAAACTGTTTTCCATAGTGGCTATACCATTTTACAGGCCAATGGGCTTCCCTGGTAGCTCAGATGGTAAAGAATCCACCTGCAATGTTGGGAGACCTGGCCTTGATCCCTGGGTTGGGAAGATCCCCTGGAGAATCCCCATGGACAGAGGAGTCTGGTGGTCTATATATAACGCATGTGGTCACAAAGAGTCAGACAAAACGGAGCGACTGAGCACACACACAGCAGTGTATGAGAGATCCAGCTTTCCTTTATCTTGGCCAGCATTCAGGGTTGTCACTATTTACTATTTTAGCCATGCTGATATGTGCATAGTGACATCTCACTGTGGTTTTAAATTGTATTTCCTAATGGCTAATGATGCTGAACGTCTTTTCATGTGCTTATTTGCCATCTGTATATCTTCCTCAGTGAAACATTTATCTGTTCAGATCTGTTCATGGATTTTACTCACTTTCTAAATGAATTAAAACCTTTTTTTTTGAGGTTGGAGAGTTTTAAATGTTTCAGGACACAAGTCTTTTTTAGGATATGTGATATGCAAATATTTTCTCCCTGTCATTATATTGTTTTTATTCTCCAATGGAGTCTTTTGTGAAGAAGTTTTTTCATTTTTATCAAGACAAATTTATCAATTTTTCCTCTTATGAAAGATTTTTGCCCTAGGTATAATTAAACAGTGTATAATTTTGTGTTCTACGTTTAAATCCATGATCCATGTTCAGTTAATTTGTGTGTAAGATATGAGACTTGGGTAGCGGTGTATTTTTGTAACCTGTGGATGACCAATTGTTTCAGTACCAACTCTTAAATTAAAACTCTATCCTTACTTTGTTGAATTATTTTTGCATTTTGGTCGACAATCAGTTGAGCATATTAGCGTGAGTCAATTTCTAGGTCCCTTATTCTGTTTCACTTAACTATGTATTTATTCCTCTGTCAGCCTCATACTATTTTGATTCCTGTAGCTATCTTGTAAGCCTTGACACTGAAGATTCCTCCCACTGTCTTCTCTTCCAAAATTATTTTGGCTATTTTAGGGCTTTCTCTTTTTCACATAAAGTTTAGAATAAGCTTATCTGTTTTCTAAAAAACCTGAATATTGTGGTATTTCATTGAACTTAGAGAGCAACTTGGGGAGAACTGATATCTTCATGTGGTTGACACTTCCAACCCATGAACACAGTATGTCTTTCCATTCATTATACCATTTTATAGATGAAGACAGGATCTGATCTTGCTGAGGATACACGACCAAGTGACAGGGCTTGGATCTGATTTCATGTTGAAAACATAAGCTTCGTGAAGACAGGGATGTTTTGCCTGTGGAATCTTCAGCACTCAGAGAAGTGCCTAGCATACAGGAAGTGCTTCACAAATATTTATTCAATAAATGTCTGTGGAATCTGTATCCTCAGCCTCTTCTGCCTTGATTTCCTCTTTGGCTTCTGATCCTCAGTCTCATTCTGACCTACGGCTTCTGTCTGCTCATCCAGTGGCTGGCCCTTCATCTAGCCTACTATTCCAGCCTCAGAAAGTTCTCTGTGTCTTTGGGCTCTATGTTGAGCTCGTTCTCCTCCTATCCTTATTCACCTCTTCCCTTCACTTCTGCCACATCTTGAAACCCGTATTTAAAACTCAGATTGTCCTCAGTTACCCAAGATTTTCCTGCTCATCAACACACAAAGGAGATGGCATATTTCTTGTAGCTCATGTCTGCATTTCCTCAGCAGAGGTGTATGTGTTTGAGTGGGTGGGGAGCTGGATGATGGTAACCTTGAATTTAAGTGGCTAAAAAATAAACTCTGTGTATAAATAGTCTTATTTTTAACAAACAAATTGTTTAGAGGAAATATCTGAATTCCTTAAGAGGTAAATATCCCTTCTGTAATTTTTGCCAGTTGAGTTTTTTATTAATAACTCATAATAACTAGAGAGGGCTTTAAAACGAGCTGTTCTACTGGGTCTGAGACTTCCCAGGGGACACAATAACCTCTTCCTCTCCTGAATGTGCCCTTCTGGCAGGCAGTGGGTGAATTTCCAAGCTGTGAGTGAGCTTGAAAATAATGATGGGCACTTTTCTTGTTTACTATGTGCCAGATGTCTTTCTAACATAATCTTATTTAATGCTTTGTAAGCCAGAAAGGTAGGTGCTATTTGCGTCTCAATTTTGCTTATTGGACACTGACACATGGAGAGATTAAGAATCTAAGGTCACACTGCTCAGGAGTGGCAGGGGCAAGATTTCAAAGTCTGTCTGCCTTCAAAGGCCACAGAAAGATCTGCCAGTTTGGAATAAGTCCTTCTAAGAGCATCGCCACAGAGAGTGTGGAAACCAGACACTTCCCAATCCTCTGATGAAGTTCAGGTCTGCCTGCATTTGAGAGGGAGACTCCATCTGGAGTAGCCCACTTCTTTCCCTTCTCCTCCATTCTTTTAAACACAGCATGGATTTCCCCCTAACTGCAAAATAACATATGCTTGTGGTAAAAACAGAACAAGAAAAACATTAAAAATAAAAGATAACAAGGCGCTCCAGTTATCCTACCAATACTGGTGATACTTTGCAAGGCGTTCTGGTTTCCTGTTTTTATGGTTGAGTTCTTTCCTTAGTAATACTCAGCATGTTGCCTCCTGATTCCTGTCCTGTCTGCCTCACGGAGTTGTGAGCGAATATGTGAAAGCATATTGTGAAGGGTGAAGTGCTATTCAAAATGCAAAGGCTCGACGTTTGTTTTTTAGCGTCTTTTATCAGCTCTTGCCTTTGGAGTGGAGGTGGTGGAGAGGGTGTTAAACCAGGCACGCATGTCCATCTCTCCGGTTAGTTTCTATCTCACTTTTTACCCTTTAATGATACTAATCTGCCCATAGTTTCTTATAACCCTATCTTTCCAACAAGTTCTTACTGCCAGGCTCTGTTCTAGTTCTGGGGAGAGAGGAGTAAGCAATATTAAAAGAACAATCCTGGAGTTTGAGTTCTGAAGGACAATAGTAATGAATGATTATGAATTCCATGCTCTATACGCCAGCCACTCCTTTATGGGACCTATATGATTTGACTCATTTAATCTTTACATCTGTCCATCCTCTCAGGTGGCCCCAGTATCATCTCTGCTTTATACATGTGGAAACTGAAGCACAGAGAGGTTAAGCAGCTTGCTCAGGTCACACAGCAGTCTGGCCCCTCACCATGATGCATACAGTCTCTAGACGTTGTTTTCCAGGCAGTGTATTCTCAAACCCTGGAATTGGGCTACATGCCCCTCCTTTGCGCTCTACTTCCCTAAACATAAACTTGTCTGAACCCTCACATTGAAACACTCTGTTCATCGGTCTCAATTTCCTTCTACATCAGTGCTGTCCAAAAGACATATAATACAAGCCCCAATTATAATTAAAAATTTTCTAAGTAGCTGCATTAGAAACATTACAATAGAACAGATAAAATTAGTTTTAAAATATATTATTTAACCCAATATGTCAAAATATAACTTCAGCCTGTGATCAACATGAACAAAGTATTCAGATGTTACACTTTTTTCCCTACTAAGTCTCTTACATCTGATATGTATTTTACACTTATAGCACACTTCTATTCAAACTAATTGCATTGCAAGTGTCCCATATCCAGGTGGCTAGTGGGTATCATATTGGACAGTGCAGCTTTAGAGTATATGTTCCCTGAGGGCAGTCATTGCATCTTATTTATCTTTGCATTCATTCCCAGGCCCTAGCATGTTGTAGGCCTTAGCACATGTGTGCTGGACTGAACTGACTTGAACTTGAGAACCATCCCTGCCTCTTTAGCCTCAGCTGCTCTGGAATGTGGAACCCTAAACATGAAATATTTCATTTAGTGAGTTCCTGATATTTTAGTGTAGTAGAAACACAACTCTCATTTCTACAAGGGGTCAGAATGACCTTAGTTTAGAACTCCTACTATTATTTTGCAAATGAAGAAGATCTACAGGAGAAAAGTGGCTTGTTTAAGTTTGCATCAGTTGTATATGGGAGAACCAAAAACTGATCTCTGTTCTTTTCTTGCCAGATCAATAGTTTTCCCAATACTCAAGCACTTCTCAAATTTTCGCCTCTAAATCTATTTTGGATGCTAGAGGCAAATATGTGTTCAACTGTCATTCCATCTACCTCCCCCAAAAGGTCAAGGGCATAAGTAGCAGGAAGAGAAAATGTGGATTGGTGCTGACTTCTATTCCATGATCTAGCCCTGTCTTATTTCCCCGAATAAAACTTAAAATTACCAATGAATAAAACAAATTCTGGCAAGATGAACCCTATTTATCCTGTGTTTTCTTAAAGCATGAGAATAAATGTGACCCAATGGTCTAATGTAAGGAGTCTGATACTAGGAATGATGTGTGTGTATGTGTGTGTATGTGTGTGAGTGTGTGTTGGAGGGCAGTGTGGATGATAGAATTATGATCCCCCCTCAATCTCCCAGAGCGGGTTGTTATGTGAGAAATGTCAAGTACATTCATCATGTCATGGACATGATATTTTGTCACTGACAATTATCAAAGTGCCTGAAGTTGTGAAACAGAAATCATGGATAACTTGTGCTACAATGGTGTAAAAACAATATTTTTGTCAAGATGAAGATTTATTTAAATAAAAATATTAAGTGTCTCCTTTGGAAAAATAGAACAGCCATCTAAGAGGGAAAATAACTACAATATAGTGGGATCCAGCTGTATTTGTTATTCTGTAAACAAGCCACATGTTTTGGAATAAGATAATGATCCAACTCTATGAATGCATCTTTTCTTTCATTGTTATTTCCATGACAATATTGTTCTCTCTAAAGATAGTTTACCGATAAAGTGAAATTCTAAAGGCAAATGTTTACACCTCAGGAGTTTGGCACACTATATTTTGCTCAATCAACAGAGGCAGTTGGGGATTGACTTTGTCCTGAGTACCACTGAACATTCATGCATCAGAGGCTGATGGTCTTGCTCTGGACACACTGCGGACGCCACCTATGGAGGGCCATGTGGCCACGTGGGATGAACACTAAATTAGGAGTCAGGGATCCATGTACCTATTATAGCTCAGCCTTTAAATTTGGGTGAGTTAATTCCTGTCACTGGACCTCAGTTCCCAAATGTTTAAAAAGGACATTATAAATGTTTCATGCTTTATCTGTAAGTTTTCTTATATCACTGCCCTATTATTTTTAACCCTTGGCATGCTCTCTTGGTAGAGAAGCAACACATACATCTCCATCACCCCAGGCCTTACCTTTTATTGAAGCCAGCTGTTTGGATATTGAAATGCTGCCAACAAAACAAAAGAAACATAATGATTCAGGGAGCTTGGGTATTGATATCAGCATCAAAAGTAAGGTAATACAATGATTTAAAGATTATTTTCAGTAAATTTGCACTGAATATTCTGACGAAGCACCTGCCTGTCTTTCAAAATCCTTTCTCCCCTGTCACATGGTTAAGAAGTACTTGGCGATGGCTGGCCTACATAGCCTAGTCTTTTGTGTAGTCTTGTAAACATGTGAGCAAATGCCCTCTGATGGAAAAAGAGAACTGACCACCTTCTATTCAGGCTCTTCTGTGCCCTTTCCTGTTTCTAGCCAATTAACACAGAAATTATCAGGCGCACCTTGGAAGCCTCATCTTGAAGCCACATCAGCCTGGGGCCCTACATGGTGGCATGGAGTAAAACTGCCACAGACTTGGAATCCCTACTCTGAACAGTCACATGAAAAAGAAAAAAATATATATAACTTCTTTTCTGTAAAACTTAAGGGTTTGAAAGGAATTTGGCAGTAAGTAGTCAAGAGACTGTGACCCTTGGGGCCTCAATTTTCTGACTTATAAAGTTAGGAAGCTGGACTCTAATATCCTGGAATTTTTATGGTCTTCTCTACGAGATACTCTTCTTTTTTTTATAATTTATTTTACTGTGGAGAATTTTTAAAGTCTTTATTGAATTGGTTATAATATCATTTCTATTTTATGTTTTGGTTTTTTGGGCCACAAGACTTGTGGGCTTTTAGCCCCCTGAGCACGGGTCAAACTGGCACCCCCTGCATTGAAAGGCAAAGTCTCAACCACTGGACCACTAGAGAAGACCCTCCAAGATTTTCTACTCTTGATTTTCTAAAAACTCTGCACCATCATTATCCCCTTCATAAGATATGTGACCTTCATTCTATGTATACTTTGTACAACATACACTTGCAATATGGCTCGTGTTGTTATTATTTTTTTTTTTGTCAAGATCTCCTCCATAAGTCTGTGCTGCTGCTGCTGCTGCTGCTAAGTCGCTTCAGTTATGTCCGACCTTATGCGACCCCATAGATGGCAGCCCACCAGGCTCCCCCGTCCCTGGGATTCTCCAGGCAAGAATACTGGAGTGGGTTGCCATTTCCTCCTCCAATGCGTGAAAGTGAAAAGTGAAAGTGAAGTCGCTCAGTCGTGTCTGACTCTTAGCGACCCCATGGACTGCAGCCCACCAGGCTCCTCCGTCCATGGGGTTTTCCAGGCAAGAGTACTGGAGTAGGGTGCCATTGCCTTCTGAGGCCCTTGAAAACAAGAGTTCTGCAGATTCTCCATATCTTCTACCCTTGGCCCTGTGGAATACCTAGCACCTATTAAGTGTTCAAAATTTTTTTCAACCAAAGTGGGTTCCCTAAGGGAATTACATAAGGAAGATATTTTTTCATTTATTACCCATAATTCTATATATTTGAATGATCTGAAATCATTTCCTTCTCTCATGGATACTTGAAACAATATGTCATACAGCAAAATCATTACCAGTTTTGATTTACGAATGTTTTCCAAGAGGCAATCAAAGACATGTGTTAATTTTATCACCTTTTCAGTTTGCAATCAACACTGCAAATTTGTTCTCTTTAATTTTCCAACTCAATTTACAGATGTATTGAAGTGGGTAATAAGCACCACGCTTGCACGATCTTGGCTACCACATCATGGACATAACTCTTTGGAAATATACCTGCAAGCCTAAGTGAAACTCAATAAAGCAGAGTCAACTGACCTTTTGGGCATGTTCTTAGATGCTAAAGTAGATGATAGGGCTGCAGGAGGATTGGGCTCCCCTTCCAAGCGGAGTGCTTGGTCCTGAGTACTGTGCACGCAGCCACACATACTCTGGTCTCCTGTTGTGTGTTGGCCCTTCCTAAGCAACAGTTGCTTGGCCACTGTCGCCAGTGTCATTCACTCCATGACAACTAAACAGTGGCTCCTGTAGAAGAGCTGTATTCTATTGTTTATTTGTTGACAGACATTAAACCATGCATGCAGTCAACAAATATTTGAGTGCCTGCAGTGGGCCAGCCACCCTGCAAGGTCCTGGGGACCCAATAATGAGAAAATTCAGACATGGATCTTGATCTCAGGGAGCTTAGTGGGAAAGACTGATATTAACCAGGTAACACACAAGAAGTCACACATATGACATTACTGTGCATCTGGGATTCTGTGAGATTGGCATCAGTCAGGAAAGTCAGGGAGGCAGCCCTGAGGAATTGATGGTTGATGCCAAGTAGGAGTGAGGAGGAGGACATGGTAACTCACTCCAGTATTTTGGCCTGGAGAATCCCCATAGACAGAGTTGGACACGACTGAGCGACTAAGTACAGCACAAGTAGGAGTGAAGTAGGTGAAAGGGCAGGGGATCCGCGCTATAGACAGACGGGGGAGCCTGTGCTAAACCCATTGGCAGGAACCATGGTGGTGATCCGGAAGGACTGAACAAATGCCACAGTGGCTGTACCAAAGAAGCTGACAGGGAGAGAGGCTCCAGGTAAGGATGAAGAGAAGGCATGGTTGCTAGATTACATAGGAAGTGACAGATTACGGTAGGGAATTTTCACCTTATGTCAAGAGACTAGGAAACCTTTTGTGAGCTTTAAGCAAAGAAGCTGATAAATTTAGATTTACATTTTGGACACATCATTCTGGCTTCATTGTGCATAATGGTTTAGAGAAACGAACAAAGTCAATTCAGGAAGCTCAGTAGGAAGGCTATTTCACTTGTGTTAGCTTAGAGCTCCTTCTGTAAAAGCTGGGGGATGTCAACTCAGTCAAATGAATCTGGGTCAGGGAAGACATGACCAGCAATTACTGAGATCACTGGTAAGTTGATGGGTGAGAGGAGTTAGATCTCAAAAGAGGCTAAGAATAGTCATTATTACGGCTTCCACTTGGCTCCAGGGACACTGCTGTCATTACTGCATCACTAGTCACTGCTCCACCATATGGCCATGCCACTCACTCACTGCCTGTTTCTCGTTATGGTTTTTTTTTTCTCTCTTGTTCCTCTGCTGCTGCTGCTGCTGCTAAGTTGCTTCAGTCATGTCTGACTCTGTGCGACCCCATAGACAGCAGCCCACCAGGCTTCCCCGTCCCTGGGATTCTCCAAGCAAGAACACTGGAGTGGGTTGCCATTTCCTTCTCCAGTGCATGAAAGTGAAAAGTGAAAGTGAAGTTGCTCAGTCGTGTCCAACTCTTTGCAACCCCATGGACTGCAGCTCCGTCTGTGGGATTTTCCAGGCAAGAGTATTGGAGTGGGGTGCCATTGCCTTCTCCGCTTGTTCCCTCTACCTCTTGACTAATTTCCTTAGCATTTTTCAATTAAAGAGCGGAGGGAGAGAGAGTTTGATTGGCTTCCCTGATTACTGCTGCCCATGCTGGTCAGAGTTTTAATGCCAGCCTGCTCCATTGGTTGTCAGTTAACCTATGCAATTAGCTCCATTGGTTTAGGTGATGACCCCACGCCAGCTTCACTGCCCACATTAAAACAGACAGCTGGTTTCCTCAGCAGAGAGCTCTGAGAAGGTTTCTGAGAATCTGGATTTGTAGCACACACGCTGGAAGATTCTGACGTGGACTGTATTGGAGAACTGTTGGCAGTGGTTTAGAAAGAGACTCTAGAACAGTTTGAATTCCGACTCTGCCACTTACCAGCTGTGTTACCTGGGATACGATCTTTCAGATGGCTAAGTCTATCTCCTCATTTGTAAAATAATACTTACCTTCTGGACAGAGCAGTGTCTGATACATGAGGAACAATCCATAAATAATAGTCACAGAGAAGATGGCATGAAGATGATGTGTCATCATGGTCCTGGCAGGACCAGAGACACCCATGAAGGGATGCCTTGGTTAGGAAGATAAACATGGGTATCGAGGCACCCAGAGACTAGAAACAACGGGAGGCTTACCACACTTATCTTACAGGGGCAAAGAGAGGAACACAGGATGATGGAGCCGAGGCAGAGCCAGAATCCTGGAGCAGGGGCCATTGGACAGAATGCTTGGTTGAAGGGAGGCAGCCATGGCTGCAAATCAGGCAAAGCAGGGAGAGAACGGGGAAGAAATATTCCGCCCCCCGCCCCCCCCGCCCCCCCCACTCCACTCTCTCATCTCCAGCCTCTGTCTCCCAGTGACCAAACCAATCAGGAAACCAGTAGGAAGGAAGCCTGGAAGGTGGAGTCTGAGGAATTAGCTTCCTGGGAGCAGAGAGAAGGGCAGAGACTGGAATAGGAGGGAAGGGCAAATGAATGGGCAAGAAGCATGATGACAATGACCATGGTAATGGTGCTGATGGGGGCCAAATACTGGGAATCAGGCTTATTGATAACTTTCTTCTTGGGACTGAATCAAACTTAGGATTCTCAAAACGAACAAAACATAGCAGTATCTACAGACAGTTCAGGTGATAAGATACCTTCTTTCCTTGACTCGAATCTCACAATATCGTGGAGCATTTAGGCTATTTGCACATAGTGTCAAAACATCTGGAGAAAAAAAACATTTACAAAACTTCCCATGGCCAGTTGGACCCTCTGACATACAAGGATGGCATTTGAGTGTGTGGAAGTAGGTACAGCTCGAAGAAAGGAAAAGTGTGGCTGGTAAGCAGGAGTTTGACAAACGACTCCATGAGGACTTAATGAGTGGCGCACCAGACCACCTGCCTGATGGCTATGGCCACGGGGCTCAGCGGCTGGGTCAGCAGATCAGCAGTTTATAAATGGTGCTGATGTTTGGTAAACTCCCTGAGTGAGAAAAAATGTAATCACAGGAGAGTGTTGTTTTTTTTGTTTTTTTAAACCAGGTTTGCTCTCACACTTTGTTCCATTCTCCTGTTCCTTATTGAGCCCCAATTAAATAGGAAGTCATGGAAGTCAGGTTCTAAGACATTTGCCTTGGATGGTTCAGCTTATGGTCTTTTCAGGGGGTCACTTCTTCACTGGGGGCTCTGGAAGTTCAGCAACTCCAGGGATTACATTCTGTGGAGTTTCAGAACCTCTTGGAGCACACACATTTTTTATTCAGGTGTGCGTTTTCCTGGCTGAACGGGCTGCTAGAGTCCCTGAGTCTCATAATCACTGTAAAAGTCATGACAATAAGCAAATGCCCCAGGGTGGTCATTGCTGTTGCCGTTTTGAAAAGAACCCAAAGCCTCACTCCAGGAAGAGCAGTGTGTGGGACCTTAATTTCTCACTTAGTTAATGTGACTGTTAAAATTTGTGTAGTGAGTAACTGGTATTGCCTTAAGTGTGTGATAAATACATTTTTTATCCTCAATCACCGTTAGGAATAGGAATTGTCATCATTTATAAGTGACAGAATTGAAGCTTAGAGGGGTTAAATGACTTGTCCAAAATCCTCTGGTTAATAAATGGATGGGCTTAGATTCAAACTTAAGGCAGGAGGGTTTCAATCTTGATGTTCTTTTTATTATATCATGTTGCCTCTCACTGTATTATTTCATCATTAATGTTAGAGCTGCAGATCTTATTTCCTGAGCTGACACCCAACTCTCTATAAATCCTATAAGACATATTACCAGAATTTTCTAGCACATATTAGCTTCTTTCTCTCTGTATCCCCAAAGCTCAGTTTACCTCTATTCAAATGTCTCTAATGGTCTTTGTAATTAGTTGATGTTTCTCCTCCTCACTAAATGCATCTCTTAGAACGTTCTTTGGCAGATTATGGCTTGCATTGTGCAGTGCCTTACATGGATGAGGAGATCAGGGCTTGCTGAGAGCACACAGCTAATAAGAACTGGAATCATGCTCCCCATCACGCTTCCCTGGACAGGGACTATGTCTTAATTATCTTTGTATCTACCTCTCAGGGTCTAGTATCGTGTTCAGGAAATGTTTATGAAATTGGACATCTCTTGATGACTGTGTGACCCAGAATCTGGAATGTGATGTCTGCTGGGGAAAGCAGCAGTACCAGGTATCTGGTACTGGGAGGTCCACAGTGTTACTTGCTCCCTCCTTGCTTCATTCTCAGGAACCTGAGAATCAAATGAAATCCCCAGGGAGAGGGTGTCAAGCCCACTGAAAGAAAAAGTGACAAAGACAGAGTGTGTTTTGCACTTAGGCAAATTAGGCCCTTAAAAATGATTCATCAGTGTATATCACAATGTGTCCAACTGATGAGTATCTGGGTTGTTTCCAGTCTTGGACCATTATAAATAAAGCTGCCATAAACATTTTTATAAGAGTATTTTTGTGCACATACACTCTCATTCCTCCAGGTATATGAGTGGAATTCCTAGTCATAGGGTAGATTATGTTTAATTTTCTTAGAAACTACCCAATACTTTTCCAAAGAAATTGTTTCCTTTTATACTTCCACCACCAAGAGTTTTGGTTTTTCTACATCCTCAACAACACCTGGCATAGCCAGTCTTTTTAAAATTTATTTCTTTCGCAACTTTCAATTTGCATTTCCTTGATGACTAATAATACTGAGTGCTTACTGGCTACTGGGTTTTCTTCTTTGGAATACTACTCATTAATAAAAAGAGAACAAACTACAAATATGCACAAGAACCACATACTGAATAAAGAAGCAAGACACAAAAAGAACATATATGCTGTAGGATTCCATTTGTATGACGCTCAAGAACAAGAAAAACAAATCTATGGTGACAGAAGTTAAAATATATGCGTGGGGGAGTGGGAGGCACAAACTAATGGCAGTAAGACTGGCTCAAGGATGTGCTGTACAACAGGGGGAATATAGCCGAGATTTTGTAATAACTATAAATGTAAAGTGGCCTTTAAAAATTATACAAAATTAACTATAATAATTATAATAATTAATACTATATTATTATAACATAATAATTAATTACTACAATAATATAATGATTAATAAATAATAATTAATATTATTAAATATTTATTATTTAAAAATTATTTAAATTTATTATTTAAAAATTTATTAAATAAATAATATAATAATTAAATGGTAATTAATGATTAAATGGTAATTATAATTAAAATTATACAAAAATATAAAAGTTAAAAAATAGATAACTGTTTATTTAAAACATAAAATAGTGGCTATCCTCTGAAAGGGACAGTGATTGTGAAATAGCTTGAGGGGACTTTCAGGGATAATGAAATTATTTAATATCTTGATCTGGGAGGGAGTCACCTGGCTGTATACATAAATAAAATTCTACTCTAATAACGTTCATTAAAATGTTTGGTAAATGAGTTATTCGAGAAAGATGAAGTTCAGGAGACTTGGATTGCCTCTGTTTGCAGCCACTATTGAGAAAGGCATTGATGGTACTCTTTATTCACACACCACTGCGGTCCCCCCAGCTAAGGGAACATTGGCATTGAGTGCTGGTGCTCAGCTCTTATCTTCGAGCACTGTCACTTCTCCCACTAGGCAAGAATACTTTCATTCTTAAGAACTTACTCCTTCAACTAAATGTGTCATCAATTCTGTTAGTAAAGATGCTCCTTTCCTTTTCAATAGGAACTTGATGGGAATAATTTAGTTTACTGAGTTCTTCTTCAATTTTGTTGTCACAAACTCTGTTAAATAAACTACAGAGTTAGGCCCCGGGCACTGGGATAACAGATATTGATTTTTTTTCAAGGCCTAATCCAATTCTGTTATTCTATAGCTAGCTCTGTTCTTTTTTCTGCAGTAAAAGGAGACCAGCAACTTACTTTCTTTCCTGCTGAGACAGTGTGTTATGTAACCAGGCAATAGCAATCTAACTTTGAGATGGAAAAATCATTGCAGCCTTTGACACCCTCCTTTTTCTTGGTTGAATTTGCCAAGCTGGTACAAAAAAACTGAGAGACCTACTTCTATAGCCAGATCTTCTTTTGTTAGCCATAATTATAGACAAGAAACACAGGTGGTTCTGCTATTAATTTTACATTCCATCTCTGTACTCTATCATTTAATGAGTCTTTACTATGTTGTTGATATGGTGCAAGGTACATTTTTATTTATTTTAAAATTTAATCTATCTCACTTATTTCTTTAAAAAATGTTACTGCAGTATAGCTGCTCTACAATGTTGTGCTAGTTTTTGATGTACAGCAAAGTGAATTAGCTGTGTATACATATATCCCCTCTTTTTTTGGATTTCCTTCCCATTTAGTCACCACAGAGCACTGAGTAGAGTCTCCTGTGCTCTACAGTAGGTTCTCATTAGTTATCTACGGAGGTATGTTTTTATTTTATAAAATTATGGTAAAATGCACTAACATAAAATTCACCATGTTAATAATTTACAACGTACAGTTTAGTGGCACTAAGCGTATTTACATTCTTATGCAACCGGCACCACCATCCATCTCCAGAACTCTTTTCATCTTGCAACATGAAACTCTCCCCCTTGAGCAATAACTGCCCACTCCCCCTTTCCCTCACTGTAAGTATATACCACCTCTCATTTACCCATCCACCCACCAGTGGATGCTTGAGGGGCTTCTCCCTTTCGGCTGTTGTGAATAATGCTGCTTTGAATATGGTGTACAAATACATGCCTGAATCCTCGTTTTCAACTGTTTAGGGATTTATAACCAGGAGGGAAATTGCTGGGGCACATGGTAATCCCATGTTCAGTTCTTTGAGAAGCCACCAAACTCTTTCTGAGGAAATACCATACTGGTTTTCACAACAGCCGCACCATTTTACGTTTTTACCAACAGTGCACAAGCGTTTCTATTGTCCACATCATTGCCAATACTTTCTTTTCTCCTCCCTCCCCACATTTTTTTTTGATAGTAGTCATTTTAATGGAGTTTATCTCATTGTGGTTTCAGTTTGCATTTCCTTAAGTACGTGATGTTAAATGCCTTTTCATGTGTCTATTGGGCATTTGCATATTTTCTTAGAAGTATTTATTCTAGTTCTTTGCTTAATTTTAAGTCGGGTGGTTGTTGTCTTTCTCTCTCTCTCTCTTTTTGCATTGTAGGAAAGCTGTGTATATACTCATATCTTCATAATAATATGGAATAGAAGTGTCATTAACTTACCTTTATAACTAAGCACCGTGCAATACACACAGAAAAATTAACTTGCAATTCATTCCCCAAATATTTACTGAGCCCTAAAGGTTTGTCTAGTCAAGGCTATGGTTTTTCCTGTGGTCATGTATGGATGTGAGAGTTGGACTGTGAAGAAGGCTGAGCGCCGAAGAATTGATGCTTTTGAACTGTGGTGTTGGAGAAGACTCTTGAGAGTCCCTTGGACTGCAAGGAGATCCAACCAGTCCATTCTGAAGGAGATCAGCCCTGGGATTTCTTTGGAAGGAATGATGCTAAAGCTGAAACTCCAGTACTTTGGCCGCCTCATGCGAAGAGTTGACTCATTGGAAAAGACTGATGCTGGGAGGGATTGGGGGCAGGAGGAGAAGGGGACGACAGAAGATGAGATGGCTGGATGGCATCACCAACTCGATGGATGTGAGTCTGAGTGAACTCCAGGAGTTGGTGATGGACAGGGAGGCCTGGCGTGCTGCGATTCATGGGGTCGCAAAGAGTCGGACAAGACTGAGCGACTGATCTGATCTGTTAGTCTGACACTATTAAAAGTAATGAAGACACAAGAGTGAAAAAACATAACAAAGAGCCCTGCCCTCCTAACAGCACACATTCTAGTAGGGAAACACACAATAAATAAGATAAAAATGTCAAATACAGAATACATGATGTTTAGAGAGCTTCCTTTAACTCTTTTTCAAAGCCGATCTGCTGGCAACAAATTCTCTTAGTAGGCAAGGGGAGGGCGCCTCAGGACTACCAGGTGAGGCACAAGCCCAGGGTTCCTACACTGTCTCAACCAGCACCACGGCAGGTAAGAGGAGTTATTACAGCCTGTGGAGGATCAAGGTCCTGGCCTACTCCTCAGCGTCCTCTGACATCCCCTGATGCGGTGGTTGGGGACCCTCATTACAGCCTGGAGAGGGAGTGAGTCTAAGGTCATCACTTGATCTTTGTTGGTGTGGGTGTGAGTGGGGCATAGTTGTAATGGTGCCTGGCTGCAGAATAATAGTTATCTTCTAAATGTTTTCTGTTGGGCTAGGCTGTCTTTTCCCTGTCCCTTTGTGTATAGAGAGGGTAAGCTTTAGTTGGGGCTCTTATTATCTGTGCCCTTGGTGTTTTGGGTGGGTGGCACCTAGCGTGGGATATATGAGGGAAAAAGAAACCCTAGGGAATTCGGTGGCTTGTGGTTTGTGTCCTGAAGTCCCTCACAGTCTCTGTTCTGTCCATTTATTAGACTTGTTTGTTTTATGTATAATGTCCAGGGTTTTCAGTTGTGCTAAGCAGGAGGATTCGGGAAGATATGTCTACTCTATCCTTCCAGAAATGGAAGTCCCTGAGTAATTTTAGAAACATTAGCTGATTTTAATACTTGCAGTCTAATTATGAACAGGCTCAGAGTGGTTAAGTAACTTGCCGAAGGATCCTGTTCTTGGACTTGAAACCTACAGTTTACACACCCTCCCCATGCTTCCCAGCCTATAGTGGCACCCACACTGATGGAATTCCGTGCATTCTGGTCAGTATCCCTGCTGTTTCCACATACTGTGTAGATGGTTCCTCATTTATCTTGCCCGTTTAATAACTTTTATATCTATATTTTGTTAACTTTTTTTTTTTGTATGTCCATGCTGTTGCAATCTCATAATGGTCTGCGTTGAGATGGTCCTATCTTTCTAATGGGACCTTGCCACTAAACCTTCATGCTGACAGCCAGCACACACTCCCGCAGATGGGGAGAGATTCAAGCGTCCTGAAAGTACTATTAGTACATAGCAGAATTTGACCCTCATATGCTATATATTTTACATGATATCTTTTTGGTTTGTTTTCAATCAAATGGTTCTTTTGGATTTGTTATCCAGAAGCCAGCAGGCACTGGGGACCCTAGACTGCTGACAGTACAAGGGGCTCCCTTGTCAGACTCTTTTCTTCTCTTTGGCTGGTCACTGTTGGCAAAACCACATGAAAAAAAAAAAAAAAAAAAGTGTGGCTTTGCTATGGGCCTGGCTGGTGAAGCTGCCAGCAGATGGCTTAAAACATTTAACTGCTTGTCCTGATGTAGTGGAAATTGAATTTCAGAATAAGAATGCTAGACATTTTATTGGTCTGGGCTTTAATTATCTTACAATGTAATGGGAGAAAAAGCGAGAGCCTTTCATTTTCCACTGACGACTGTCATTTTGCAGACCTTTCTGATGTGTGCTTAAGGTTGGGGAGGGGGGATTGGTTCTGGTGGCACTGGAGCAGTCTGTGGCCCCCACATGAATAAAACATGCCAGGTAATTGCTGTGATGTGGCTGACACACACATGTAAAATCAATGCTTATTATCCTGTCAATTAACACAGATTTTAATTAAACAAGATTTTAAGCTCTGTGATTGTTGGAAATCCCTCACTGATGAAGAGGGTCTCTAATCTCTTTGGTTAATCCTCGGGTTCTTAATTTAGGATTTTAATGCCCACAGGGGGAAGAAATCAGGCGAGAAGGCTCAGCTCCAGAAAATATGTTTCAAGAGGTTTGACAGAAAGACTGAAGGATTGTTCACCCTGAAGATGAAATGCTTGCTTGCATTTTCCTGAGATGGTAGCTTATGTGAGGAAAAGGCTGGCTTTTGAAGTCATCTCAAAGTGTTTAATGATATACATTCAAACTTTTAACTTATTTTGGAATAAGTATCACATTTTCAGGCTTTAAACTAAACATATCAAGGCATATAGTGAAATTTTCCTTGCTATTTCTGTGCCACATTTACCCTGTGTTTTTTTTCTTCCTTTCCCTTATAGCCATCTCCATCTGAATTAGTTAGAATGTCTGAATTTTGGTTTGTTTGTTTCAGAAAAATTGTATGCGTGGTTCTCATAGAGAATTGAGACTGTCTCACATCCTTCAGAGGGCCAGCTACAGAATAAACGAGGACATAAATCCTGAACTATAAAACCAGGGACCCAGGGAGACATGACAGACTGATGTTTCCCCCTTTCTGTCCCTACTGTGGATCTTTTGGAGGCTGTGTGCTGCCTGATTTCTAACAAGCCACTTTCTGTGTTTCTGAGAGTGGGAGAAGTCATAGAATTGCTCAGCTCAATAAATAGGAGTGTTTTGAGCCTTTGCTAATGTCCTGATGGGGATCTAGACTGTCCTCTCCTGTTTCCTTTATTTTTTTCCCCCACTTAAAAAAAATGGAAGTACAGTTGATTTACAATATTGTGTCAATTTCTGCTGTACAGCAAAGTGACTCAGTTATCCATATAGATACACACACATTCTTTTTAAGTATTCTTTTTCATCAGTTTATCCCAGGATATTAGTTCTCTGTGCTATATAGTAGGACCTTGGTGTTTATCCATTTTATCTATAATAGCTTACTTATCTATTCCTGTCTTCCCCCAGGGAACTAGAGGGCTTGGCCTTCATTCAGACCTTTATTTTTCTTAGCTTATGTCTCCAGCACGTGACTTTTCAAAGTCAGTGAAAGTTTTTTTCTAGCCTGGTGTCAGAGTTTGAGACTAATCTGCACTGAAGAAGTAAAACAGAATATGATATAAATCTCTACTGCTGCTTCTGTGCTGAAGAGAATGTGATTTAACCTGGAGAGACTTGGGTTCCCAGAATCCCAGCAAGATCTATTTTCTTTTAGCACTTTTGTTTTATTCTATTTTAGATTACATTCTCACTGTAGTGTGTATATGGGTTTAAATATATGGTTCTGATAAAACTTCCCTTTAAAAACTTGAAACAGCTGGCAATATGTCTTCCTAGTGGCATGTTTGAAATTGTACAGATACAAAGAAGCATAACCAAGTTGTAAACAGTAATAGCCAGTCTTGAGCCCAGCAGAGATATTAATACACTGAAGAATCTATTTGGAGGGTTCTAATTTCCGTAACAAAATCTATCTCCTCCTGGCTCTGACTTTGGGAAGTGGGGCATCAGCAAGTTGCCTTGAACTCCTAACACCTGTCATGATGATAAATTGTTACATGGCACCTCTGCTTGAGAAAATCCCACTACCAATTTTAAGTTGCTAGGCCGTTTGTAGGATTCACAGAGCACAGAGTAGACCTAAAAATAATACCCAATAAAAATGAGCTGAAACCCCAGTTAACTTCCACCTGAGTGTCACCAATACCACTGGTCAGCAAGAATTCTTATCTCTTCATATTCTCTGAGATTACTTCTTTTCAAATATATAATTTAGGACAAGTGTTACTTTTCGAAAGGAACACATTTGGGGACAATTTCTTCATAGTTGCATGAATTAAAAGAGATTCTTGTTTCCAAGTAGCATGTTTGAAATTGGATACATACAAATAAAGATAACCAAGTTGTAAACAGAGATAGCCAATGTTGAGCCCAGAAGATATTAATACACTGAAGAATCTATCTGGAGGGTTCTAATCTCCCTAACAAAATATGCTTCGATGGGCCTTTTGTTGTCACCTATAGTTTTCATATATTGATAAATGTCTCACCCTTCCAGGAATCCTCTATTCCATCCCTCATTTTCATCTCCTCCGTGGTTTATCAATACCTGCAATTTGCTTACTTGTTACTTAATGGGGGGCAAGAGCTGCAGAGGGACAGGATGATGCAATGGATAGTCCTTCACATGTGGGCTTCAGGCCTTTCCCGGCTTGTGATCTGGGGGTGCTACAAACAGGGTATCATGAGTCAATGCAGGTCAAGGGTTTCAGGGAGCCCTTTCTGGGGCTCACTGTGAGCTATCTGCGAACATGCTGGGCATTTTTCAAAGGAGAGTTAAGATTCTTTTTCATCCCTGGCAAGTCGATATGTTTTATCATCTGTAAGTTTACATATTTTATGAACAATCTTTAACATAAGAGTCTGTATAACATATCACATATTTGTTCAACCAGTATTTATTGAGTGCCTAGTATATTCCAGCCACTGTTCCAGGTGTTGAAGACACAGGTGGGCACAATCTGGTAAACAAAGTTTCAGCCCTTAATGAAGTTTATATTCAAGTGGGAGAGATTTAAAGTACAAGTAAACAAATGAATACATAATGTAATTTCAGGTCTCTGTGTAATCCTTCCCACTGGGCTGTAAGTACATTGAGGTGCACTGTATTTATTCAGTTGTTTCTCCAGTCGTCCGCTGGACTGAAAGAACCTTTGGTACCTCAAGAGTCCAGCTGTAAATGATGCATTTTAATTTCCTCGGGCACTTTAGCAAGGAATGTGATAAACATTGTCTACCTGACTGGGAGTACTGTCAAAGTTGGTCTCTCTATACATGAGCACTGACAAGCCCTTGTTCACCCCATATTAATGCTATAGGTTGGGTCATTTTCTCACAGTTAAGGCTATTGATTGGAACAACTATCAGTTTTAATCATTATTATCAGCTTCTGAGCACTCTGACTAGGCAGAGCTGCTATGAAATTTGCTTACATTATATCATTTTACTCTATACTGGTGGCACAGTGTGGTAGGTAGAATGCTACTCTCCTCACTACCCCCAAGATGCCCAAATTCTAATCCCTGGAACCTATGGATATGTTAGCTTTTGTGGCAAAGGGAACTGAGGCTGCTGATGGAAATACATTTGCTAATCAGTTGACCTTAAAGTCAGGAGATTATCCTGGATTACCCAGGTTGGTCCATTGCAATCACAAACTTCCTTAAAAGTGAAAGAGAGGGGTGCCAAGAGGAGGTCAGAGTGATGCAACATGCAAAGAACTTGACCTGCTGCTACTGGCTGTGAAGATGGAGAAAGAGGAGCATCAGCAATGGCTTCTAAGAGGTGGAAGAGACAGGAAATGAGTTCTCTCCTGGAGCCTCCAGCAGGGAACAGAATCCTATCAACCTTTTGATTTTAGCTCAAGGAGACCTCTATTGGGTTTCTCTATCCTTCAAAATAATATGATAATAAATTTGTGTTTTATATGCTACTAAGTTGTGGTAACTTGTTTCAGCCTTCAGAGAAAACAAATAGAGATAGATATCCTTATCTCCGGCTGTAGGGATCACAGTCTGAGGTTCAGGGATGTTGGGGCACTTTCCCAGGATCACACAGCCTGGTTTCAGTGATAGAACCAAGAAAGGAATTCAGGTCTATCTGACTACAAACCGATGCTTACACTTGCTGCTGGAGTTTACACAATCAAATAACATTGATAAAACTAATGGCAACATCTATCAGTGCCTAAGAAGCGACCTAGGTCTTAGCTCCTAAGACACAGATATGAACCTCAGGTCTCATTTGAGACAGCTGTGCTTGAAAACACTTTCCTAGTGAGTGTGTGGCTCCATGCTGCCAAGTTCTGTGGAAACATATGTCATTACTCACTGTGAAATTTTCATAGAAGGTTTAAGAGCTCAGAGAGTGCAAAATTAACAACCAACTTGTAAAAAATAAAAGAGCAGCGACACTCAGGACAACATGTAAGCTAAGGAATGTATCACGTTCTAGAAGGACTATGACAGTGGAAATCAATCAGAAGAGACCTGAAAGTCTGAAGAGACCAGGGGAGAAAACATCCAGGAGAAATGTCAGTTCACAGGCAAGAAGGGAAAATACTCGAAATAAGGAGAACTACTGAGTTTGTATTTTTGTTTTTGTCTCATTCACCAAAACAAGCAATGTTACATGAAATTGTTCCTAGTAAGCAGGGAGATGACTTGAGTTCGTATGAGCCAGTGAGTCTAGTTCACAGCATAAGCCAATTAGACTCTTAAGCCCCAAGAGGTCAGGTAATGAAAATATGAATAAAATAGAGGCTCAAAGGCAAATCCTTTTTCAGCCACCAGGAAACGTATCTGACTCATTACAACCTCCATCAAGAGTTTTGTTTGATAAACCAGGGGGCCTGGCCCTTTAAGGAAAATACTCCACTTGACTTAAAATATTTTCCACAGCAACACAGGACTTTCAGGAAGTCTTTTATTTTCATCTTGGCCTTTTAATGTCCAAAGTCCATGGTGTCTTTGGTGGCTCAGATGGTAAAGAATCTACCTGCAATGTGGGACACCCAGGTTCAATCCCTGGGTTGGGAAGATTCCCTGGAGAAGCAACTGGCAACCCACTCCAGTTTTTTTTTTGCCTGGAGAATCCCATAGACAGAGGAGCCTGGTGGGCTAGAGTCCGTGGGGGTCACAAAGAGTCAGACATGACTGAGCGGTGCAACTAACAGCACAGCAGTCCACGATTCATGGAGGTTCAGGGGGTCAGGAGGAACCAGGGTTATTCTTAGAAGTACCTGCTGCCAATGGGCTCTGAAGAGGATTCAACTAAGCCTGAAAAGCCAGCAAAGCCTTAGACCCCAAGTCAAGCATGTTAAAAAATAATTCTTCATTCAACTAGACTATTCACAGTTTTTCATGACTTAATTAACTTATTCAGTGAATTCAGTTGATTTTATTCATATTGGTAAATGATTCTGCCAAAAGGTACCTTTATATCTATAAGAGACCCAGCATCTCTATGGAGAGTCAAATGAAGCACATGCCTTCAGGCTGTGGCTTCAGATAAGTCCTCAGGCTTTGGAGAAGGTACAAAAGAAAAGGATAGGTAAGTAGACAGCAGGTGGCGGGATCTCAGAGCCCAGCCTTTTTATTTGGATGCGTTACCTCCTCTCAAGGAAATGAAAGCTCAGGAATGTGCAGTCACATCTTGAAATACAGCAGGTGAGCAGATGCCAAATGAGCTCTACTGGAGACCTGAGGTCTCCTACCACACTGATTATTCTCCTTTTAAAAGGCCAGATCTAACTGCTCTTTTCTTAAAGCCAGAAGGAATAAAATCAGCTTAATGAAATCCCCGTTGGATTACAGCAGCACTTTACTGTAAATCTGCAGTGGACTCTGGAAGCATGTCTCTACCTGGACCAGGCAGGCAGTGCTTTTCATTGATCAGTGCCCCAATGTGTTTTGGGACTGTTGAGGTTGGTAAAACAACATGAACAACAAAGGCTGGTTCTGAGGATTTCTCCGCTTTGGAGAATTCATGGAAGGGTAAGAATCAGAGGTCACTCTGTCTCTCTGGACAGAGCTGAAGAAAGCAGTCCAATCGAGCTTCTCTTTCAGGAAATCAGAGGTGGATGTGGGGAGAACTCATGCCATTCTCCTAGCCCACTGCCTAATGGGTGCTGCTGCTGCTAAGTCGCTTCAGTCGTGTCCGACTCTGTGCGACCCCATGGACTGTAGCTCACCAGGCTCCTCCGTCCATGGGATTTTCCAGGCAAGAGTACTGGAGCTGGGTGCCATTGCCTTCTCCGAATGGGTGCTAGGTCAAGGCTATTTCCTATCTGCAGGATGTCCTCTGCTCTATCCTACAGCAACCAAGACTGGGATTGACATATATACACTACTGGGTAAAAAATAAGTTCTAATATACACACATATACACTACTTTGTAAAAAATAGGTTCTAATAAGAACCTACTGTATAGCATAGGGAACTCTACTCAATGCTCTGTACTAACAAAGAGGGGATATGTGTATACATATAACTGATTCACTTTGCTGTACAGCAGGGATGAACACAATAGCAGGTCAAGAATACCCCTGCAATGCAGGAACACAGGAGATGCAGGTTGGATCCCTGGGTCAGGAAGATCCCCTGGAGGAGGAAATGGCTACCCACTTCAGTATTCTTGCCTGAGAAATCCCATGAACAGAGGAGCCTGGCAGACTACAGTCTAAAGGATTGCAGAGTCGGACACGACTGAGCACAGAGACTAAATAAATTGTAAAGCAACTAAACTCGAATTTAAAAAAAAACAAACCAACAACTCATTGTGTCCTTCCTCTGCTTAAATACTTCAGTGCTTCCCCTTAGCTTCTTTAGGATAAAGACAGAATTCTTGATCATGGCCCCCAAGCGGGATTTCCCGCTGCCTTCTACCCATCAGCAGCTACACCCCTCTCCAAGCCCCCCTTACACGTCTCGCTCTACAAATCCATCCTGCCTCCAGCCATCTGAGAGTTCCGTAAGGCTACTCTCTGCCTGGGATACTCTTCCTGGCACCTTGTCCTCATAAAACTTTACTGTCTTGAGGCAGTTTCAAGCTTGTTCACTTTCCCCTAAGCAGCTGAAGTGCCTCTGATAAGCATTCTTGTGGAATCCTGAGCCTTTCTTTCTCACACACAGTGTAGATGGTGTGTGAGTATTTTACTCTATGTGTGATCACACACTCTCTGTGTGATTATTTTACTCTATTTACATCCCAAACAGAATGCAAGCTTCCTGAATTGGGGCATGCATCTGTATTTCTATCCTATCCCCAATGCTTTGTATAGAAGAGGGTACACAGGAGGTCCTAGAATGACGGAATCAATGAATGAATGGCCCTGAGCTCACAAAATAAGGACAGGGTGAGAGACTGGACAGACTGTGCATTTACCCTTTGTTCTCTTATTGTTCAGCAGGTTCTACTGCTGTAATTCTCCATTTTCCAGCCAGCATTGTATGCAATAACTTTATTAAGGTCAAAGAGATATCACATACAGATTTACCCAACAGGATCCAGAAACAGTTTACAGATATCATCTAGGTTCTTTTGGACTAAACAGTTTACAGATATCATCTAGGCTCTTTTGGACTAAAATGTTTCCAACATCACAGATCACACAATGAGTTTATACATCGATAACGACTTTCATCTGGAGATACAGATGCTCAGCTTGCCTTCACTGTGGGGCCTTGGTGTTTCCATTGAGTTAAAACAAAGAGGCAAAGGTTGATAATGCATACATCCTGCAGAATATTTAATGAGATGACAGACTGCTTCGTGGAAGTCATTTTTAATTTATGGGTAACATACAAATCAGACTGTAAGTTGAGCTGAGACTTCAGAATTCTTAGTAATTGGATCTAGGACTTAATTAACTTTACAAATAAGTAGGATTTAAACATTTAGCTCATGTTCTAGGTTCTCCAGAATATCCTTGATAAACGAATATGTCAGCACAATATCTTGACTGTGGTGTCTGACACCCACATCTCCATCATTCTAAAGAAACAACACTCACAGCTAGTGGGCCCATTGTTCATGGCCCATAGGATAAAAGCCACAAAATACCATAGAAAGTTACAAGAATGTAAATATTTAGCTAACTAAATAGAATAAATATCAGGCAGTCACCATCTACAACACTGAATATCTGCTAATCAGAGAGGAAAAAAACTCCAAACCTTACTCACAATGAATTCAGGGTTAGATAAACCCAGAGAGACAAACCTGCAAATATACAATGTAGTGAATATATTTCTTTAAACGTCCATTTAACAAATTCGTGATGCAAACTGGAAAATTTTCATACAGTTCAAATGTTCATTTTGTAAGAAAATGCTTTCATGCACTAAATCATATGAGCATTGATTCATCAAATTAAAAAAAATACAGAGTAATTGTCTGAAACCAATACTTAGAGACTTCACAATCCTACAGGGTCTGCAACTAAAAAATAATAATACATGCACATTGTGATACTCCAAATTGTCTTAGAGAAATCATTAAAACATCTTTCACATCAAAAAGCATAAGAAAATTCAATGCTATTTAATTTACTTTATGCATATTACATACTAGAGACTTTAAGCTACAAAATGGTTCCACTATCTCAACACGCATACAAAACAACCATAAAAGTATGTGTATATAACAAGGTACTCTCCAATTAGCCATCTGTAATGAATAATATATCTTCTCATGTCATCTTTAAGTACCATTTATCACGACCCAGGCCTTTCTGCTTTAATGAGGACGACAGATCTCTGATTTACATTCAACACTCTCCACATTAATAATTGATTGAAACTCTTAAAAAATTCTCCTGCCACTGACATAGAATGGGGAGAAACAATCTTCGGAAGAATGCCAAAACTACCCTGTTACATCTGATTGGTAAAAGAAGCAGGGGCAGCAGACTGTTGGCCAAATTCATCTGAGGATGGCCCCAAACTCGCCTGCTGGTTGTACCCACTGCTCGACCCATAGCTGTCTTGGTTGTACCCGCCTCGGTTGTAGCTACTGGAGTGCTTCTCCATGGGGTCTGAAAGATATCTCTGGCTCGAGGAATGCCAGCCGGTCTCCTTGAAAACAAACCAGATGTTTCCAGCCCAGAGGATAAAGTTCAAGAATCCAAAGACCTGAAGGAGGATCAAAGCAAGTGAGTGGATAGACTGGAGAGAAAGCTCAGAAAAATCTCAATTTCAGAAAAATCCCTCAAATGCAAAAGGTCACTTTTCACCTCCATGCAGAGGCTTCTTCCAGTTTCTGGTGTTGAAGTCACTGTTTCATTTAGAATATATGACCTTTCATGAAAGCTTACTATGTGTTAGGCAGACAGAGGATGAGATGGTTGGATGGCAACACTGACTCTGTGGACATGAATGTGAGCAAACTTTATGAGATAGTGAAGGACAGTGAAGCCTGGCATGCTGCAGTCCATGGGGTCACAAAGAGTTGGACACAACTTAGTAAGGGAACAACAACAGAAGGGCTTTATGTGTATCTATTCATTTAGTCATGGAAGGTGCTATTACACTCATATTAAAGATGTGAAAACAGGTGCAGCAAAGATAAGGAGCTTTTTTATGGCCACGTGACTGGTTAGTAGCAGACCTGGGATAAGACCTGTTCTACCTGACTCCACAGTCTGCTGCTGCTGCTAAGTCGCTTCAGTCATGTCCAACTCTGTGAGACCCCATAGATGACAGCCCACCAGGCTCCCCCGTCCCTGGGATTCTCCAGGCAAGAACACTGGAGTGGGTTGCCATTTCCTTCTCCAATGCATGAAAGTGAGAAGTGAAAGTGAAGTCGCTCAGTTGTGTCCGACTCTTAGAGACCCCATGGACTGCAGCCCACCAGGCTCCTCCATCCATGGGATTTTCCAGAGTCTGAGCCTCTACCTAATCTGCCATTATTTCCCCAAATGATGTAAAAAGGTGTAAAATATCTTTAGGGGATGTGGGGTTATTTTCATTTTAATGATGGACCATTAACTTATAAGGTAACCTTTACTTTAATGCTAGAGATACTATTTTTGCATTTATTGAAATGACATAAATAAAATGAGTCAACTTAAAAAGTATGGAGGAAGCAATGGTGTAGGTGGTACACAGACAAGCACATGCATGGCAGTGTACACAGAAGTTGTGCTTCTTTGAATAGTTGTATATTCTGTGCCTCTCACAGTCAGAAGTGAATGCCCAAATAATACTCTGAAGTCCAGGTTTCAGAGAAGTATGAAATGTTTTCTCAATAACTGAATGTGAGACTTGCCTATGGAAACTCCTCTCACTCTCCAGAAGCATGTCCCTGGTGAGCCAGAGGACTGGGTGTCACTTCCCTGGGTCCTAAGTGTTTTATGGAAACTGAGCTGTTTGCTAC
This sequence comes from Bos grunniens, assembly GCF_055505025.1. NCBI lineage: Eukaryota > Metazoa > Chordata > Mammalia > Artiodactyla > Bovidae > Bos > Bos grunniens. The sequence goes on from NC_141186.1 coordinate 38,164,160, forward strand.
TGTAAGAGGCCCAAAGAGAACAGTTGTTTTGCAGCCTCTTCCAAAGTGGATCAGTTGACTGTGAATTAAGCACAGCCAGTTTTAGCAGCCCCCTCTTAGAGACAGACAATGAGAGTATGTGACACAAAGCTGTGATGACATTAAAGTATATTAAGTAATCATTCCAGCAGGATGCTGACCAACCAGAATGAACTTGGGCAGCAGTCACAGCTCTGGAGTGGGCTTCCAGAAGTTCTTTGCTGTGTCAAAGTCATTTATCCCTTAACTGCTGGATGGTGGGACGCCACAGAGTGACCTGGGGATGGAAGTAGCGGGTTAGGGAGTCAAGATGAGGGAGCTTGGGAGCTTGGAACACCAGCTCCAAGCTTCATGATTTTAGCAGCAGGTGGATCAGGGCATATTATCTGAATCTCAGCCTTGGAGCCATCCCCTCTGTCTTTGGAATCTGAATGGCCTGGGCTCTGCAACTTTTTGCTTTATGAGTTCAGACAAGGCAGTTAGCCTCTGAACTTCAGCATTTATAAAATTCTATGAAATGAAGACAATTATTCCTTCCTTGGTGGATAGTTGTGAGGATCAAACAGGGCGTGTGTAAAGCAGCTAGACAGTGCTGGACACTGATCTGTAAATTATGCTTTGAATCACTTTCTAAAATATTTCCATTAATTGTATTCATTTGACTTTTCCTGAGACATAAACTGAAGCAGGCTTTTTGATAATGAGGCCATGTTCTTGAGGTGTCAAGATCAAAACTGAGCATCTAGGGGCTTCTCTGGCAGTACAGTAGTTAGGAACTCCCCATTTCCAGTGCTTCCACTACAGGGGGTTGTGGGTTCGATTCCTGGTCAGGGATCGAAGATCTCAAGTGCCATGTGGCATGGCCAAAAATGAAATAAAATAAACTGATGGCACTATTTTAAAAATATGATTGGAAAGCCAAATCTTAAAAAACAAAAGACACCGTTTCCTAAAAGATCTCACTGAAAATCAGTTTATCCAGACTTCCTTACCTTCCTCTCACCCTCCTCCCCTCCCTCCTTCCATCCCTCTCTCCATCCCTCTCCCCATCCCATCCTTTTTTCTTCCTTTAATGTTAACTGAGATTTATTTAACATTGTGTGCCATACTCTAGGCTCTTTGCTAAGGGAGATACAAAACATAAATAAGGTATTTATAGTATAATAGAAGCATGATCAAAATGGATTAGGTGATCACTGACACAACTCTAATTTACACACAGGGCATTTTAACCATGTGTACAATAACTAGGGTATTTTCCCTTAAGGGGGAGATCTTAATTAAATTACACCTCTGAAAGTATAGATTAATATGAGTAGAAAAAACTATCATGGAATCTTTTCAGATATGAAGGGATGGTTCTACCCAGGACTATAATTTTATCTGTTTTCTATTCCTTGATCACTCCCTTTCCCCTGATGCTACTTCATTTCTAAAAAAGGGATGCCTGAAAAGAACCTAGAAATTAAGGGAATGCAGCTTTAAAGTAAGAATGTAAACAAGGCATGGCCATGGGCCTATTTAAGGAGTGGTGATGTCTTATTCTCACATCATAGAGGTAGACGCCTATCACTGTTGTAATAGGTGTCTTACTCTACTATCATCACAGATGTATCACAGACTTCTTGGCTGGCACATTTTAGGGGCACATGGGCCCTTGAGTCTTACCTTGCCATTTTGTTGCAACTGAAATCAGAGTCGGTATTTTTATTCTAGCCTAGATGTGGGACAACAGAAAGAGAGGCTGAAAGAGACTACACAGCATGAGAAAGAATGGGAGAGGACATTTAGATGATCTGACAAGATGTATCAAGATTGCATTGGTGGAGAAACAGAAGTAGAAATTATGGATGATTTGTCACTTTCTGTTACTTGCAACCCAATCATTACACCTCATATAGACACTGGTTCCGGAATTGGGCTACAAAGAACAGACTTTACCGATCAGGAGATTGTTATGGTTTAGCCAGTTTAGGTGGAGTTTTCTGCCACGAGGAACTGGAGGACACTGACATGGATAACTTATGGATAACTCACAACAGCACCAGACCCACCCCTCCACACACGTGATACGATCTGCTTTGTATCCATTATTCTTTTGGTTTTTAAGACGTATGTCACATTGTTTCTCATTCAAAACTTGCAACGCCTTGTTGGAAGAGACATCAGAAGAGGGATTAAATGGACTATGGAGGATGTCATCATTTACTAAAAGAACTAACAAACATACTGAATGATTTCATCTTTGCTCTCTTAGATTCCAAGATCAGGGTTATAATAATTTTCATTAAGCACTGCCTGTAAACAAACTATAGAAGCAGTAGTAAAATATATTTTAACATATACCTCAAAGTATTCATCTACAAGGTTGGCTAGAAATAGGTAAAAATTACTGGGAGATCCTAATAATAGTTTATTTCAATGTTATTATCTTATTACTAAGGCAAGATTCACAGTTAAATCATCAGCAGCTGATGAGCCAATCTTTTTCCCTTTTCATATGCCTTCTTAAATTCCAGAAAGCTGTAGAAACATAAGTTAACCTTGAGGGAAAGAGAATTATTTTTTAAAGGTTGCTAAAGAATGTCGGTCCTTCATTGAACACTGCTGGCCCTTCTATTCTTTGTAACTACTACTTTTTGCGGTCATTATAGCTTCTGTCTCTCAGATATAGTTTCCTTCTTTGGAATAACACAAGTTCTTACACTCATGAAATAAGAATCCAATTTAGTGGCTCTGCTATCTGTCAGATGTCCTGTCTCCTGGCAAGAATCATATACTTGATGATAATACTGGACTTTGTTCAACTAATATAGCTCTGCTTTTCTGAAGTTATCAAGCAACTAAACCAAGAGCATGGAGAAGATTAAAAAATTACCATAACTATTATAGGTATTTTTTATTTTCTGATTTCTATCTTACCCTACTGTGTCTGTGTATTTTTCTCTAGACAATCAACTGGTAATATTCTATGTGTGGCTTCTATCAAATATTCCTTTTAACTTCTGGCAGACTTCAGTCTTAAAGTTCAGATTTTATATCTGCTTCTGCCTTAGAATTCTGACTTGACCGTCATCCAAGCAAAAGCTGCCCGAACCTGCCGGGCTCTTGTTAAGAACTCTGTAATTGGACACATTAAAGTCTATGGGTTCTGACAATAGAAAACTTGAAAGCCAAAGGATCATCTAGCCCATAGAGTGAACTATCACCTTTTAGACTGGACTCCATTCAGAGGCAAAACATTTCCCAGATGACTCCTGGGACACTTTTCTGATTCCCATGATTGGCAAAAAAAGATCTGAGAGGGAAACATACCACAGAAGTGTTTAGGCTGGACATCACAGGACTGTGGACAGCCGTGCATTTGTTGGATGGCTGTTTGCAAGCTGACATCAGTAACAATACTTCTTTGGGATCTGTAGCGACCTTGACATCAGACAGTCCTTTTGCCCAAGCTGATGAACCCACCAACCACAAGAACGAAAAGACTACAGTGACGATGAAGTCCTACAGGAACAAACAGAAAGATAAAATAGGAAGAGAAAAGTGAGCTCTAGAAACAAATCAATTGGTTTGCCTTTTGAAAAATTCCAAGATCCCATAGCATTGGAACCATGTTGAAAAATGAATAATAGTTTTGTGATATTAATTTCTAGAAAATAAATAATAATAGTAACATTGATGAATGATTACTGTGTTTCTAATGATGGGGGGCTACTGTCATAACCTTCCTTGTGACCCTTCCTCTCTAAAGAGGCACTCCCAAGACTTCAGCAGATCATGTTCTAACATAAGACAACTGCTCAGATTTACTGTATTTGTGTTTGTCTACTAGAAAGATGTTGCATCCTATTTACCTAGATAACAAAACACTGACCTGGGAAGGAAAATAGTATATTTAATATAGCAACAGGAATTATTTTAAATGATAAATGCCTCAAGTAGAAAATCTGTTTCTTTCCTATCTGAGGCCATGGTGATATCACTTACTCTGGTTAGCCTTCCCTCATGCTGTGACTGAATTACTTTCCATCAAGATCCTGAGAAGCACTTAAACTCTAAAGATTCTGTTGTGGATATTTGTTAGGTGTGACTTTTGGAGAGGGTCCACTGTGAAGACTGAATCTTCTGAACAACTGGTCTCTTTCCATCCAGGGATTATTGTAAATTATGTAACTCACCAATTGACCATTTCATGTTGCCTTTAGAAAACTTAAGGCCAATTCGTTACCCACATATAATGTGCTTTTTTTTTTTTTTTTTTTAATAAAGCCTGGCTATTTTAACCCTATTCCAAACTGTATTTTATACACCCATCCTGCCTTTCCTGTCTTCTTTCCTTCTCATTTTTAATTAATTTCATCCTGAATTTCATATGTCCTTCTAAGTCATTTGAAGTTGTTTCCGGAAAGAGATGGGGGTATAAATAAAAAGGCAAACAAATACAGTATCTATAGCTGCTTCAAACCAGAAAGAACATTTGGAATAGAGAAACTCAAGTGTTGGGGTTTGAATTAGAAATTGGAGGAACGGTTATTAAATAAATAAGCCAGACTGACTGTATCAAATACAACTTCTCTTCATGTTCAGTCTGGTACCTTTATTCAATTACTCCTCCATTTATTCAGACAATAATTTCTGAGTCATGCATCAGGTCTTACAAGGGTTTACAAATGTAAAATATGGACTTTGCTTTCTTGAGATTACATATTTATTAGTGGTCATAGACACTTTGTAATTTCAAGACAGTAGCTGGCCTTATGCTCATCATAAATAGAAACAGAGTTTTATTGGAGTATAATTGCTTTACAATGTTGTATTAGTTTCTGCTGTACAATGAAGTGAATCAGCCATATGTATACATATATTCCGTCCCTCCTGAACCTCCTATCCCCATCCCATCCCAGTCTAGGTCACCACAGAGCACCAAGTTGAGCTCCCTGTGCTATGCAAGAAATAGACTTAAAAAGGCTGTCAGGATGGGGAAATGCTGAAGAACAGAGTCATGTGAAAACTCTCAGTTGAAAATTGTAGAAAGTAATAAAGTTTTTAGACTTATGTATTAAAATAACAGTGAAGTGAAGTGACGTCGCTCAGTCATGTCCGACTCTTTGCGACCCCATGGACTGTAGCCTATCAGGTTCCTCATTCCATGGGATTTTCCAGGCAAGAGTGCTGGAGTGGATTGCCATTTCCTTCTCCAGGGGATCTTCCCAACCCAGGAATTGAACCTGGGTCTCCCGCATTGCAGGCAGACACTTTACCTTCTGAGACAGCAGGGAAATAACAGTAATACTCTCTAAAATTTACTGAGCAGTTATCATGTGATTCCAAGTTTACATGTATTAATTCCAAGTGTACATGTATTAATTCATTTAATCCTGACAACAGACCTATGAAATAGATGCTAATTCTGTCCTCATTTTACACTTGAGGAAACTGAGGCCCAAAAAGCTAAATAAAATTCTCAGAGTCAAGAGTTAGTAAGTGGGGGAGCCAGGATTCTAAGCCTGGCTGTCTGCTTCCAGAACCTGAGAGCTTGACTATTCTATATAGCTTTTCATGTCTGCTTTAAGGAATACTCGGCTTTTTTTTTTTAATCTTCTTTCTTTACAAAAAAATTGTATTTGACTGTGCAGGCTCTTAGTTGTGGTATGCCAACTTTTAGTTGCAGCATGTGGGATCTGCTTTCCTGACCTGGATGGAAGCTGGGCCCCTGCATTGGGAGCACAAGACTTAGCCATTGGACCACCAGAGAAGTCCCAGGAACATTTATTTTTTAATTTAAAACAAGTGCATTAAGAAAGTTAAAAAGTAGTAATGAATCACTTTTGATATAAACTTTTTGACTGAAGTCAGGACCTATGTCCTTGGACATAGGTTATTTTGGGGAGCTAATCCAACCCCTTCCCCCCAGTACCATTTCATAAACAGGGATCAGTATATTGTATAAAGTATCTCAATATTAATTATAAGCTCAGAGTCTGTCTTCAGATTGACCTGGGACTGAATCCTGATGTTTTGACTTACTTGAAGCCTGAATTTTGCCCTCTGTAAATTGGGCTAACAACAGTATCTGTCTCATTGGATGGTTGTGAGAAGTGAAAACATGTGTGTCTGCCTATTTTCCACAGTAAGATGTCAGCTGCATGAGGGCAGGTACTTTGTCTACTTTGCCTATTGTTGGGTCTTGGCAGAAGAGGTGTCAGCAACATTTGCTGAGAGGATGAAAGAAAGAAAGAATAAATGAATGTACAAAATGGTCCCAATTTGGTTCTATAAACTTTTATATAGGAGTTTACCAGGTGGTATGTAAGCTTGTATGTTTTTAAACATATTTTATAATTAGATAAAATAAAAAGAGCATGGCAACGTCATCAAGGCACTGATTGATTATATCAATAGCTCTCCCAGACAGAACTTCAGGTGCCCTATTTGTACCAGGATTTATAATTAGACCAAACAAAAAATGTCATTAGAATGGAGTTTTTCTATTAAAAATAAAAAAGCAGCCTCAAGTCAGGTTTTCTATAACTAAGCAAAGTGTGACAATTGGGAGACTATTTCAAAATTCTAACTCGAGTATCAGTTAGCCTGAACTTTTTTTGGACTTCAGGTGTAATCTAAGTTTGAAGCTACATTCAGGGAGAGATTTGGGAGCAAACCTGACCCCCACTTTCTTCCCATCTTTTAATCCAGGGATCTCCAAACTCCAGAATCTGACACCTGATAATCTGAGGTGGAGCTGATGTAATCATAATAGAAATAAAGTGCACAATAAATGTAATGCACTTGAATCATCCCCAAACCTTCCCTGCCCCCACCCCACACCACCATCTCTCCTCCCCCTCCCCTCCCCCATCCCTCCTCCCCTCCCCGAGGCAAAACTGTCTTCCATGAAATCAATCCCTGATGCCAAAAAGGTTGGGGAGTGCTGCTTTAATCTACTGAACCAGGTTCATTTTGCTCAATGCTCAGCAAGCCAAAACCCTGACAAGCCTAGGAGTGCACCAAAGAAAAGATTTTTTTGCAAGAGAGTCAAGTGAGAAGATGGGAAAACAAATCTCACATTTGCCTGCTGGAAGGCAGGCAAGGGGTGGATGTTTATGGGATAAGGCAGCAGAGCGGGTTTAGGCAAAGGGAGTGTGGGGAAAGGTGAGGAAAGGTGATTGAAAGAAAGTGCAAGAATCCTCGTTCTGCACAGGCATAACTAGGCCTAACAGGTCTCTGAACTTGGAGTTTTTCTGGCCCACTGATGTCAGAAGGTCAACTAGCAGACACTGGTCACACCCAGTTGAAGGTTGTGGGTTCTATTCTGTCTTCATCAGATCAGCTGGAACTAAACACAGCTGATTCCAGTTTCCTTCTGCTTGGAGGACAGGTAAGTCTTAAAATAACTGTGATTAAGGAAGGTAGGTGAAATGGACTTAAGCCATGGTTTCACTCCAATTGGCCAAACCCGCCTGGAACTCCCTGTGATTCATGCAAGTCACCTCCTGGACACAGAACATGGTAGACAGGGCAGAGGGCTCATTAAAAACTGTCCCAAACTAGTGGCTCTTAGGAGACTGCTGCTGCCACCTGTGTGCTGGAGTGTTTCCTGTATGCCAGGCACTCTGCTAAACCACTTGCAGACATCAGTAACCTTGTAGCTGAGATCCTTAGGTTAGCCCTGCTTTTAAGAGGAAACTGAAGAACAGACAGGCCAAATGCTTTCCTTATAACTAGTGCCTCACTTGACTACTATGCCATATCATGAGCTTTCTTTAGTGTATTTTAGGTAGATAGCTATCTTAGTTGATGCTAAGTTTCAGTCATTTGGTACTACCTGAACAATTCTGATTTTATGTGCATACCTCTTGTGTTATTGTTCAACATTTCATTTACAGCAAATTACCCTTTTTACATAAATAAGGTTATCTTAGAAGGAAATTATATGTGTCCAATAAATGTTAAACCAACCAAATTGTTATAGATAGAAGAAAACTGCAAACATAAAGGCTATACAGTGAAAATACTTTAAATTCTAGCTGGGGATGTTTGCACAAGGATTTGGGATCTAGGATCTCTGTTAAAAAGGAGATTCATGAGTGTTAAAAGGATATTAAAGAAATACTAGCATGACCTAATTAGAAGGCTTAAACTAAATATGGAGCAACTTTTCACTCATCTTACTTAATGCCATGTTAATGGTCCACCTAAAATAACCTCTGTGCCAGAGGAGATAAATGCTATGCCTCGTTTATCTAACAGAGATAAAGTATGCATGGAAGAAACGCAAGACATAAATTTGTAACATTCACCGTTAAGTTACCAGGATGCACATAAAAGCTATCTTCTGCTACCTTTGCTTGTGCTATTTCCTCTCATAGAAAGGAGTGGTTGCCGTTCAAAAGGTGCTTTAATGTTTCCCCAAAACTCTCAATGTATGTATGTGCCCCCATAAGACCCCAAAAAGTAGCCAGCGCAGACATTACTAGCTCCATACTGTAGATGAAGAAACTGTGACCATGAAGGCTGAATGATGTGCCCATGGTCCATTAAGTGGTTTATAAATTTTGCTCTGAGCTCCTGGTCTCACTGTTCCAAAAGAACACGGACACGCTATGTGGTTGTGTTTCTGCAGCATGTGTTAAGAATCTGCTCAATGATCCAAGAAAACAGCTTCCTCAGCAGAGGGAGCAGCCTGGCTTCTTGCTGCCTGGGTGGTTTGTTTCCATTTTGTTGGTTGGGTGTGTTTTTGTTGCCCCCAGCTCTCCTAATTTACTGTTATCAAGCTCATTTTTACTAGAATGTAATTTAATATATTAAAGATGCTTGTCCTGGCTCAGTCTGGGGAATATAAGAGGGAATCATCTTTGGTGACAGAAAACTTGGTGTTTTAGAACCAGGTAAACCTGTCTGGCGGCTCAGTGGTAAAGAATTCTCCTGCAACACAGGAAATACAGGTTTGAACCCTGAGTTGGGAAGATCCCCTGAAGGAGGACATATTAACTCACTCCAGTATTCCTGCCTGGAGAATCCCAAGGACAGAGGAGCCTGGTGGGTTAAAGTCTATGGGGTTGCAAAGAGTTGGACATGACTTAGGGACTAAACAACAATCAACAACAAAAACCTGTCTCTATTTCTCCCTGTTGATGGCACACTGCAGCTCCACTGGATATTGGTAAACATAGTCAATTTCACACTTCTGTTAGCAAATATTCACAACATGTCAACTCCAATGACTTAATTATCTATCCTATTTGATAGCTTTGCTCTTTTCACCATGGCTGACACCTATATGGGGAGTCTACACTAGAAACTGGGCAATCCAGTGAGTCACACTGATCCTCAGTGTAGTTGGATTCACTTTTCTAAGTCAGCTTTCAGGACTCCCAGAATGAAGCTGTGAATTAGGAAACACAAAAATCAAACACCATGAGAGAAGCTCTGTTCAGGGAAGAGCTTTGGATTTGTCTTTGAAGAGACAATTGCCAAGCGGTGGGCTGAATATGATAACCTTCTGTTCTCTCACAGGTTTATTTCATTACTTCATTTGAAACACTAATAAAAATGACATCTGACTTCTGGAGAACGTCTAGTTTTTAACATGCTATGGCAGAAGATGCTTGTGGCTCAGTTGGTAAAGAATCCAACTTTACCATCTCCCGCCTGCAATCCGGGAGACCTGGGTTTGATCTCAGGGTTGGGAAGATTCCCTGGAGAAGGGAAAGGCTACCCATTCCAGTATTATAGGTCACAAAGATTCGGACACGACTGAGAGACTTTCACTCATGGCAGAAGATCATTTGATTTACATAATCACTGAGGGATGGTGAAGATAATTATACTCATTTACAGATCCAAGGAGGTTAAATGATATGTTCAAATTGTCATAAGTAACTGAGATTTGAATTTGGGCTGGATGAAAGTGAGCAGCTTTCCATTATGCCCAGCTGTTCTGAAGTTTCGGCTACCTAATTGTGAGAACACAGATATAGCAAGAAATTACACTAAGTTACAAAGAAAAAACGGAGAAGGCAATGGCACCCCACTCCAGTCCTCTTGCCTGGAAAATCCCGTGGACAGAGGAGGCTTGTGGGCTGCAATCCATGGGGTCACTAAGAGTCAGACAGGACTGAGCGACTTCACTTTCACTTTTCACTTTCATGCATTGGAGAAGGAAATGGCAGCACACTCCAGTGTTCTTGCCTGAAGAATTCCAGGGACAGAGGAGCCTGGTAGGAGGCTGTCTATGGGGTCGCACAGAGTCGGACACGACTGAAGCGACTTAGCAGCAGCAGCAGCAGCACAAAGAAAAAAATTATTTCTCCTTCACAATTCTCCTTCTATATGGATGGTAAAGAAGAAAGTCTCAGATGGCTGCTAATATGTGTCTAATACCTATTTAATAAACTTAATATCCACCTATCAAAGAAAATTGGCCCCAGGCTCAGAGCCTTCAGGCAAACAATGGTACTTGGCTGGAATACAGTACTCTTTATTTTCCATTGATTCATTTCTGGGTTTATCTTCTAATTATGTCAAATAACACTAGACGTCTATATTCAGGAGTGGTACAGAGTTTTCTTCAAAAATCGATTTTATTGAAGTTAAAAAATAATTTAATTTAAAGAACAACAGTAAATAACTTGTGGCCCACATGACAGAAGCGGGGCAGAGAATGCCTGAAGTTTTGAAAGAACTGCACGGCCCCATCCTGGGCTGGAAACATCAAGATTCTAGCCCAGTGCTGTCTCATAGAAATAGAACATGAGCCAGAGTTGGGAGTCACATATGTAATTTTATGTTTAATAGTGACCACATTTTTTCCAAAAAAAGCAAAAAGAGATTGGTGCAATTATAGTAATACATTATGTGTATTAATATAAGATAGCTCAATATTTTAAAATATTATCATTTCATATATTATAAAATTATAGATAAGACATTCAACTTTTTTTGGTATTAAGTCTTTGAAATCTGGTGTATAATGGATACCTACAGTACATCTTACTTTGGTGTCAGCCACATTTCAAGTGTTCAACAGTCAATGTGCAATGGGACCGTTTAACTCCAGTCTACAGTTAACAAGTGGAAGCACATTTACATTCAGGCTCCACTGACAGTGATGCCCTTTGCTTTGTTTTGGGTCACCGATGTCACAGCTTCTTGGAACTTGAACCTGAGATGGCACTGGAAGCCATTTTTTAGCTTAGCTTTTACAAGGCCAGCATGTCTTTTGCATCTGTCCTGGCCTATAGAATTTCTTACAGGGATTGATATGATGGACTGAAATATTGCCTCAGTGGTCTGATGGAGGGCTGAAGGCAGACCAATGACCAAAGGGAGCCTTAGGTTTTCGATACTGGCAGTCAAGGGAAGAGATGGACCACAGAACAGCCCTGTCAAATGGGAGCTACGTTTCAGCTTCAGTGTAGGGGCAAAGTTTGACGTGACCCCTCTATTCTCAAGACGTGTGCCAAGACGGTGGCTGGTGAAATGGGATAACACAAGGAGTGTCCAATTTTACTGTAAAAAGTCCCATTTTACAGATGGGATATATTACTTAAACCCAGCTTGAAAGATGCAGAGCCAAGATTCAGACCCAAGGAGTTTTGCTCCAGAATCTGTGTTCCTAAGCTATTATAAAAGCACTCTGTTGCTTTTAAACGCCAATGATTTTATTTACTCATAATAAAAATTAAGTTGCAGTATTCATACTTATGGCTGTCATTTAGAGAGTAGTTACTGTGTACCAGACACTGTGTATCCCATGTATAACACATTTAGTTCTCATAATAACACTTCAAGGTGGCTATTATTGACTCCACTTGACAAATGAGAAAATTGAGGTTCTGAGAGATCAAGTAAGTTGCTGGAGATCTCGCAGTCACTAAGCTGGCTAAGTTTCGCTTGCAACTACGGTTTGTTGAGCTTCACAGTCTGTGTTTCCTCCTGGAAGTTGAACTTCATTATATTCCAGACCAGCTTTGATGGGGGGCTCACCATGTGTCAGGCATGCTGTTGATGTGCTTCACACGTCTCACCTCAGTTCAGTCTTACTACAACCTTAGGAAGTAGCATCAGCTTTTCCATTTTACAGATGAAGAAGCTTAGAGAAGGTAAGTAATTAGAGGAATTGGGCCCCAAACTCAGCTCTAACTCCAAATTCAATGGATTCATTCATTTGTGCGTCATTTTACTTGTTCCTTCTTCAAATCATCTGTTCAATACTTATTATTTTCCCATTGTGGGCTGGGTTCTGTTCTAAAAATGGGGTGTGTGTGTGTGTGTGTGTGTGTGTGTCGCACAGTCATGGATGGCTCTTTGTGACCCTTTGGACTATAGCCCGCCAGGCTCCACACTAGCCAAAGACCTGTTCTTGGCCCACCAGTGATTTCAACTTTGCCTTGCACTATCTGGGTCGTTTTACATTACTACTGTGACGATACACTATCGCCACACTGTCAGCTAATCAGAACTGTGCAGAAAGAAAGCTGCAGAGGGTGGGGATGTTCTGTTATGGAAAGTAGGTAACAGTCAATCATCTGGTTTCATGTGCGAAGAATCTGGCTTATGCTGGAGAAGCAGTGCAGGATTTCATTTCTTTTTCTTTTAAGTTAAATTTGATTATGATTGACATACTGCACTTTTAAGTCTGTTCCCAGAGAACTTTATCCATTGATTTGCGGTTGCTCAGATGTGGAACTGAGGCTTCCTGCTTCTTCTTGTTTCAAATGTTTGTTATGAAAATAAATAAATAAATAAAAATGATCTCTTGCATTCCTCCCTATAGCTCAGTCATAGACAATTGATTTCAAAATCTGGTTGCAAGAAAGAGGTATTCTTGGCTGTTTGGCATTTTTGGAATGGAAAGAAGGTCTTCAGTAGCTTGCTGCAATGCTGTTGTAAATCATATGCTAAAAACACTCCTTACAACCTGCTCTGGTTTCTAATCGATTCAGCCTAAGCTTTTCATTACAAATAGCACAAACATTTCCAAACAAGTTAATAGTAATATAAGAAAATTAACTACTGTTTTAAATAAATTACTTGAAATAATAGTAACATTATTAGTAATAGATGCTATTGATCTAGTGCCTACTATAAGTCAGGCCCCATGCTAAGACCTTTACAACATTATTCCACTTAATCTTTACCAAGGATTTGTGAGGTAGGTCTTATGTAGAGACTTTTAGAGAAAAAAGTATCACTTAGTAGTACAGTCTACAGTCTTTGGAATCAGGTAGCCCTGGGTTCAAATCTCAACTCTTTCTAAGTAGCTCTGGGACCTTATTAAGCCTCAGTTTTCCCATCTGTAAAAAGGAACAATAGTGACATATATTTTCACAGGATTTTTGTCAAGAATAAATGAGTTAATTCAATAAAATGCTTTGGTCAGTCCTCGACACACAGTAAGCCCTCAATGAATTTACACATATTCTATATGTAGTAATTGAATATGTAGCAGCCTAGAAAAGTCCATTGGTACTATGCAGTGGATTTTTTTTTTTTTTTAGCATCTATCACCTCCCACAGTTTATTTTTATTTTTTTTAATTTATTTATTTTAATTAGAGGCTAATTACTTTACAATATTGTATTGGTTTTGCCATACATCAACATGAATCCGCCATGGGTATACACGTGTTCCCAATTCTGGACCCCCCTCCCACATCCCTCCCCATACCATCTCTCTGGGTCATCCCAGTGCACCAGCCCCAAGCATCCTGTATCCTGCATCAAACCTGGACTGGCGATTCGTTTCTTATATGATATTATACACGTTTCAATGCTATTCTCCCAAATCATCCCACCCTCTCCCTCTCCCACAGTCCAAAAGACTGTTCTATACATCTGTGTCTCTTTTGCTGTCTAGCATACAGGGTTACTGTTACCATCTTTCTAAATTCCATATATATGCGTTGCTGCTGCTAAGTCACTTCAGTCGTGTCCGACTCTGTGCGACCCCATAGACAGCAGCCCACCAGGCTCCCCCATCCCTGGGATTCTCCAGGCAAGAACACTGGAGTGGGTTGCCATTTCCTTCTCCAATGCATGAAAGTGAAAAGTGAAAGTGAAGTCGCTCAGTCGTGTCCAACCCTCAGCGACCCCATGGACTGCAGCCTTCCAGGCTCCTCTGTCCATGGGATTTTCCAGGCAAGAGTACTGGAGTCGGATGCCATTATTGGTGTTTTTCTTTCTGGCTTACTTCACTCTGTATAATTGGCTCCAGTTTCAACCACCTCATTAGAACTGATTCAAATGTATTCTTTTTAATGGCTGAGTAATACTCTGTTGTGTATATGTACCACAGCTTTCTTATCCATTCGTCTGCTGATGGACATCTAGGTTGCTTCCATGTCCTGGCTATTATAAACAGTGCTGTGATGAACACTGGGGTACACGTGTCTCTTTCAATTCTGGTTTCCTCGGTGTGTATGCCCAGCAGTGGGATTGCTGGGTCGTATGGCAGTTCTATTTCCAGTTTTTTAAGGAATCTCCACACTGTTCTCCATAGTGGCTGTACTAGTTTGCATTCCCACCAACAGTGTAAGAGGGTTCCCTTTCCTCCACACCCTCTCCAGAATTTATTGCTTGTAGACTTTTGGATCACAGCCATTCTGACTGGCGTGAAATGGTACCTCATTGTGGTTTTGATTTGCATTTCTCTGATAATGAGTGATGTTGAGCATCTTTTCATGTGTTTGTTAGCCATCTGTATGTGGAGATTATCTTTGGAGATTATCCTCAATGGTGAAAAACTGAAAGCATTTCCCCTAAAGTCAGGAACAAGACAAGGGTGCCCACTTTCACCACTACTATTCAACATAGTTTTGGAAGTTTTGGCCACAGCAATCAGAGCAGAAAAAGAAATAAAAGGAATCCAAATTGGAAAAGAAGTAAAACTCTCACTGTTTGCAGATGACATGATCCTCTACATAGATAACCCTAAAGACTCCACCAGAAAATTACTAGAGCTAATCAATGAATATAGTAAAGTTGCAGGATATAAAATCAACACACAGAAATCCCTTGCATTCCTATACACTAATAATGAGAAAATAGAAAGAGAAATTAAGGAAACAATTTCATTCACTGTTGCAACGAAAAGAATAAAATACTTAGAAATATATCTACCTAAAGAAACTAAGGAGAAGGGGACGACAGAGAATGAGATGGCTGGATGGCATCACTGACTTGATGGACATGAGTCTGAGTGAACTCTGGGAGTTGGTGATGGACAGGGAGGCCTGGTGTGCTGCGATTCATGGGGTCGCAAAGAGTCGGACACGACTGAGCAACTGATCTGATCTGATCTGAAAGAAACTAAGACCTATATATATATAAAACTATAAAACACTGGTGGAAGAAATCAAAGAGGACACTAATAGATGGAGAAATATACCATGTTCATGGATCGGAAGAATCAATATAGTGAAAATGAGTATACTACCCAAAGCAATCTATAGATTCAATGCAATCCCTATCAAGCTACCAATGGTATTTTTCACAAAGCTAGAACAAATAATTTCACAATTTGTATGGAAATACAAAAAAACCTCGAATAGCCAGAGCAATCTTGAGAAAGAAGAATGGAACTGGAGGAATCAAGCTGCCTGACTTCAGGCTCTACTACAAAGCCACAGTCATCAAGACAGTACGGTACTGGCACAAAGACAGAAATATAGATCAATGGAACAAAATAGAAAGCGCAGAGATAAACCCACACAACTATGGACACCTTATCTTTGACAAAGGAGGCAAGAATACACAATGGAGAAAAGACAATCTCTTTAACAAGTGGTGCTGGGAAAACTGCTCAACCACTTGTAAAAGAATGAAACTGAAACACTTTCTAACACCATACACAAAAATAAACTCAAAATGGATTAAAGATCTAAGCATAAGACCAGAAACCATAAAACTCTTAGAGGAGAACATAGGCAAAACACTCTCTGACATAAATCACAGCAGGATCCTCTATGACCCACTTCCCAGAATATTGAAAATACAAGCAAAAATAAACAAATGGGATCTAATTAAAATTAAAAGCTTCTGTACAACAAAAGGAACTATAAGCAAGGTGAAAAGACAGCCTTCAGAATGGGAGAAAATAATAGCAAATGAAGCAACTGACAAACAACTGATCTCAAAAATATACAAGCAACTCCTGCAGCTCAATTCCAGAAAAATAAACAACCCAATCAAAAAATGGGCCAAAGAACTAAATAGACATTTCTCCAAAGAAGACATACAGATGGCTATCCAGTGGATTTTGATTGTCAAATAAATCAAGTGGTTCATTCATTTATTCAACAAATCTCTAGTAAGAACTGACTAGATGCCAGGTCTTAGGAATACAATAGTTAACAAAAACAGACATCATCCTAGTATCCATTCTTTTGGAGGAGAGAAACCTTACATAACCACAGAAGAATTTGTAATTGAAAATGGTGATAATGGATTTTCAGGAAAGGGACCTGGTGTTCTTAAAACAAACAAAAATGCATATGGGGCATTGATCAGTTTAGTGGGGGACAAGAAAAGCTACACAGACCTGGTCATAGCCAGACTTCTTTCAGGTTTGTCCCTTGGGTGCTTCTCAAAGCAGACTCATGTTGAATAATAAACACACTGTGAAATGACTTATCTGGAAGGCCTATGAATTGGCATGCAAAGAAATCTGGGCTTCTCTCTACTACCTGCTTAATCTAGGCCCAAGAAGGATACATGTTGACACTGATCAGGACCAAGAGGGAAGCTGAAGTGTGAAGGGAAGAAGCTTGTTTATTGGGGACTGTGGGGGCCCACATGTCTGCTGAGGCTATCAGCTCTCTGCACTTGTAACTCTCTCCCTCTAACAAAGCCAAGCAATACACAGAGTGAGACCCGGCGTAAAGAGATCTGAGATGGGTCTGTTTATGTATCCAAATGTTGGCAGAAGAGTAGTCCTGCCTTTCTGGGCCCTTGCACTCTACAGAGTTGTAAGCCTAGGGAAACAACCAGGGCTGTTGCTGTTTCTAGGTGAGTTGCTAGCTTATGCAGAAAATGACACTCTTTCCAAATAATTGGATACTGGTTTTGACACATCTACCAATAAGTACAGAAACAAGTAAGATGCCTAAGTCTTAGGCTGCAGATGAGGCAACTGTTGAAATCAATTTAGATGTCTTAAAAATAACTGGGAAAAATCACATCTGTAGTTGGTCAAGGATGAGTCTGGAAATTTGGAAATGATGCTTACTGAGCATCTTGCCAATTTTTTTGAAATAAATTTTTCTGTACTGTTTAGCATTTCTAAAATATTTTTTGACCTGCCATTGAACTAGCTAGATGAAACTTGTCTAAGGTTTAGACAATTAACCACCAGCTTTGTTTCAGTTCAGTTCAGTCGCTCAGTCATGTCCGACTCTTTGTGACCCCATCGCAGCACGCCAGGCCTCCCTGTCCATCACCAACTCCCGGAGTTCACCCAGATTCACGTCCATCGAGTCAGTGATGCCATCAGTGATGCCATCCAGCCACCTCATCCTCTGTCATCCCCTTCTCCTCCTGCCCCCAATCCCTCCCAGCATCAGAGTCTTTTCCAGTGAGTCAACTCTTCGCATGAGGTGGCCAAAGTACTGGAGTTTCAGCTTTAGCATCATTCCTTCCAAAGAAATCCCAGGGCTGATCTCCTTCAGAATGGACTGGTTGGAAGTCCTTGCAGTCCAAGGGACTCTCAAGAGTCTTCTCCAACACCACAGTTCAAAAGCATCAATTCTTCAGCACTCAGCCTTCTTCACAGTCCAACTCTCACATCCATACATGACCACAGGAAAAACCATAGCCTTGACTAGACGAACCTTTGTTGGCAAAGGAATGTCTGTGCTTTTGACTATGCTATCTAGGTTGGTCATAACTTTCCTTCCAAGGAGTAAGCGTCTTTTAATTTCATGGCTGCAGTCACCATCTGCAGTGATTTTGGAGCCCAGAAAAATAAAGTCTGACACTGTTTCCACTGTTTCCCCATCTATTTCCCATGAAGTGATGGGACCAGATGCCATGATCTTCGTTTTCTGAATGTTGAGCTTTAAGCCAACTTTTTCACTCTCCACTTTCACTTTCATCAAGAGGCTTTTGAGTTCCTCTTCACTTTCTGTCATAAGGGTGGTGTCATCTGCATATCTGAGGTTATTGATATTTCTCCCGGCAATCTTGATTCCAGCTTGTGCTTCTTCCAGCCCAGCGTTTCTCATGATGTACTCTGCATATAAGTTAAATAAACAGGGTGACAGTATACAGCCTTGACGTACTCCTTTTCCTATTTGGAACCAGTCTGTTGTTCCATGTCCAATTCTAACTGTTGCTTCCTGACCTGCATATAGATTTCTCAAAAGGCAGATCAGGTGGTCTGGTATTCCCATCTCTTTCAGAATTTTCCACAGTTTATTTTGATCTACACAGTCAAAGGCTTTGGTATAGTCAATAAAGCAGAAATAGATGTTTTTCTGGAACTCTCTTGCTTTTTCCATGATCCAGTGGATGTTGGCAATTTGATCTCTGGTTCCTCTGCCGTTTCTAAAACCAGCTTGAACATCAGGAAGTTCACGGTTCACATATTGCTGAAGCCTGGCTTGGAGAATTTTGAGCATTACTTTACTAGCGTGTGAGATGGGTGCAATTGTGCAGTAGTTTTGCATTCTTTGGCATTGCCTTTCTTTGGGATGGGAATGAAAACTGACCTTTTCCAGTCCAGCTTTGTTTACTTGGCAATAAACATTTGGGTACTGTAAACATTTCAGAAAACAACAGATGTCAGGCAACATATAGATGAAACATCTGGAGGAAACACAATATATAGGCGATATGGCGAGATCTAGAAGTCAAGAGCAGCCATATTTGAACTTTACCACTCACATGTACCCTGGGCTACAATGTTCTTACATTGTAGTAACAAAACCACTCCATCACAATTATACATATATATGTGTATACATAGATGCTTCCCAGGTGGCACAGTGGTAAAGAATCTGCCTGCCAATGCAAGAGAGGCAAGAGGTGTCGGTTCGATTCCTGAGTTGGGAAGATCCCCTGGATGAAGAAATAGCTACCTACTCCAGTATTCTTGCCTGGAAAATTCGATGGACAGAGAAGCCTGATGGGCTACAGTCCATGTGGTTGCAAAGAGTCAGGCAAGACTGAATGACTGAGCATGCACGCACATAGATAAATAGATCTCTCTTTCTATGTGTATGCATACACATACACACCACACACACTGTTTAAAAAACAGATAACACACAACTACGTTTTTTCTACCATACAATGACAAACAGTAGAGACATGAATATTTAAAATACCAGGCAATCCAAAGAAATGTCCTAATTGGTCTAAGTAAATTTAAGTTGTCCCATCACCAACCTATATTTAAAAATGGATGCATTTTCTAGAAAATCATTTCAAGTAAGCTATACTGAGAAATGGTGACTCTGAAAATGACAGCAGACCTTTTAGGGGCCACCTTCTGAACCCTTCAGGTTCCTCTTTGAACTCTGCTCTGTGTTCTCTTGCTATCACTCTTCTTGAAGCTGGAAACACATGCATACCTTCCTTCTCCAGAATTACATAAGTTAGAGTGGGAAGGAACTGCCGACGAGATAAATCCAGGCTGTCAAATACTCCTTTGAAAACATGATCCTATTATTAGCTTACTATTCTACACTACTGAAATCTCCAGATAGGACATGATATGCATGGCTGGAAATAATACAGTGAAGAAAACCTAATCACAGATTTAAAATTTTTCTGGGCTTCAGTGTTTACATCTGTAACATGGAAGAGGAGTGCCTGACTTACAAGATTGGTGTGAGGGTTATAAATACAAATGTTAATCATGGGGACTGCAGTCTTTTCAGTTAATGCATTTTCAGATGCATTAACAGTTGAGATAGTGACCCTGGATAAGAGGATGTAACCTTCAAGAGATATGGCCTGGTTTCGTCATGGTCAATGACAGCTGACAATGAGTTCAGCAATAATAACTTGCCTTTTTTTTTTTTTTACTCTATATTCTGGTGTTCTTTTAAAAATAGATTCATCCTGCTGAGGTTAAATTCATATAGCCAAAAAATTTTTTTAATACAGCCTAAACTTTGGGCCAGTGGTTCTTTGTGGGGAGAGCATCAAACCTATTTGGTAACATCCAGGAATATGTGTGTGTGTGTGTGGGGGGGGTACATTTCATCTGGTGACAATGCATGATTGAAAAGAACTGGGATAATTGTGTTAAGACATGTAAGGCCATCTAAAGAAGTTCTGCCTGGAGAGTGAGCCACTGCTATGATTGATGGACATGTTGGTCTTTGCTACATTCTCAGAAGGCACATAATACAAGCTATTTAAATTCTGTTCATATGTTGACCTCATTCACTGGAATGTAAGTTCCTTGGGGATGGAAGAGTCTTAACCACCTGTGTCCCAGTGCCTAGCCAAATGTCTGGCATGGTTTCTCTTCTATATCCACTGAAGACAAGAACAAAGGGGCTTCACATTTGGCAGAGTGGAAATCATTTGGGTTTCAAAAATCTCACAGTTCATAAATTATTTCAAAGGTATAAGAAACTCAAAACACTGGCTGCCTATAAAAAATTAAATGACTGGAAGAAAGGTTTGGGGGTTTGTTTTTTGACTACTTTTCTTTATATCTATCCTCCTGTATACCCTTTTAAATAACTGAATTTGAAAACTTTAGCATCATTTTAGAATAGGCATATTTTATTGGATTTGACCTTCGGCAACTGTGAGAAACTTTCTGTTTAGGGGAACGATTATGATTATATTTCACACTTCCCTCCCACCGACATTTTTATCTTTTTTTGCAAGTGAGCAAGCGGTGTTAGCACAGTTAGGTTCATGAAAAGAGCTGCTATTTTTCAAGCATTCCTTCTGCCTTCCTAGAATTGAAGACCTATTATTCTGTCACATATCAACCCATCTGTCAGCCTGCAACAGATGGTTAAAACGAAGAACTTCTAAAATACCAGGGAGGAAATTATCCTGCACTTCACCATCCACAGCTTAAATTCAGCCTGACTTTAGAAAATTCCTTTGCCACTTGCCTGCTCATCATACAAAATGGAAGCGAAGGAAAATATTACATTTGCATTACAAATTAAAGCCATTTCTTCAAAAGATGGTTATTGGATTCATCGATGTTGGCTTCACTGTGTCAGTTGGAAAGAAGACAGACCTGGATTTGAGTCTTGGTCATGCTGGTTCTCCGTTGCATAGCCTTTGGCTGATTATTTGCCCTTGTGGGTCTTTATTTCCTCAGCTGAATAGTAGACAGGTAATAGCCTGTCTTAGAGAATTATTGTAAGAACTGCAAAAAGAATGGCTAATTGGTGAGACAACATCATGCACAACTAGGTACCCAATAAATCACAGGTATTATTTTTACCATCGGTTCTTTCTTCCTTCTGCTCTTCTCCTGTTTCCCATAAGTTTATTCCAGATTGAAGAGTCTGTCTCTGGCAAGCAAGATTTGAGCAGGTGCCTCAGGACAGAAGGAAGGCAAACAAGAAAAAGTGGCAAGGTGTAGATGTGTCTGTGTGTCTGTCTGCAATGTGTGCTATGTGCATAGTGTAACTTGTGGAAACACAGTGTTGTTTGGGGTGTGTGTGAGGAGAATGAAGAGGGAGATGCATGGAACTGAAATGTCATTGCCTTCTGCAGGAATCCCCGTTCTTTTTGTAAACCTGAGGGGACCAGGAACTTCTGCCCAAACCCTCCCCCAAAGAGTCATCATATATTTTCTTGGTTTTCATTTCCAGTCTGGAGGAAATAAATATTTGTGATTTGTACCCTGTTTAGGCATAAATATTAATGGATCATAACTTATGTTTCTTGCTTTATTTGGCTGATTCTACTTATTTTTGTCAGTTCTATCATATTCCCAACATGGAATTGTTAGAGTGTAACACTCGAAGATTTTAGCAGTGGGGGTTTTGGAGAGGAGAGCTTCCCTTTCCCCTGGTGCTATTCTGTTCTGAGTGCCCATGTGCATGAGAAAAGAGCACACAAGGCTGAGCGCTCTGAGCAGCAAGATGTGTCTGGGAGCAGGGCTTCTGCACCTGAGGTGCCGTGTGTCACTTGGGCATCTAGCTGACCTGCAGATTCTGGTTCAGATGGTCTGGAGTAGGTCTGAGGGTCTGTTCTTGTAACAAGCGTTCATGTGGCACCAGGGCTGCTGGTCCAGGGACAAACTTTGAGAAGGAAGACCCTAGTCTATGTGGAAATTGCCCTATA
This sequence comes from Bos grunniens, assembly GCF_055505025.1. Classification (NCBI taxonomy): domain Eukaryota; kingdom Metazoa; phylum Chordata; class Mammalia; order Artiodactyla; family Bovidae; genus Bos; species Bos grunniens. The sequence goes on from NC_141186.1 coordinate 38,186,455, forward strand.
AAAGCATCCTGGTCCACTCCAGCATCCACAGCTCTCCACTCCTGCTCTCAAGGGCTTTCCCACACTATTTTGCACACATTGCCACCCTGTCACATTTTCATAGGTAGGTCTCATTTTCCCAGTTTGATTTTAAGATAACTTTCTTATTTTATTTCTTCTAGCATTTATTAATTTCTATCTGGTAGGCACAGTGCTGAGTGTTAACCTCATTCAATTATCAGTGTTAAGGTAGGTACTATTATTCCCACTGGGCTTCCCAGGTGGCAAGAGTGGTAAAGAACTCACTTGCCAATGCAGGAGACATAAAAGAGATGTGGGTTCAACTTGGGTCGAAGAAGATCCCCTGGAGGAGGGCATGGCAATCCCCTCCATTATTCTTGTCTGGAGAATCCCAAGGATAGAGAAGCCTGGCGGGCTAAAGTCCATATGGTTGCAAAGAGTCAGATATGACTGAAGTGACTTAGCACAGCATAGCACACATTATTCCTATCAATTAGTAAGTGAGGCTACAGAGGCACAGTGAAATTAATAAATCACCCAATGTCACCCAGCAACCTTGACTCCAGAGTCTGAACCCTCAAATCATTATAGCTCTGCTTAGATTATGTCTTACTGAAACTGTTGAATATATTTTTATAACTACTGCCTCACTGAGTCCAGTGTTCTTTTTAATAGATGCAAGCAGAGAGAGCAAAATCTATTATACAAATAAAGAAGAAACACATATGCTTTTTTCCCCTTTTTTTCTCCCCAAACTGACTGCTTAATGAAATCTGTGGAGCTGAGTATCAGGGGATTAAGACTAACATTATCAGACAGAAGTCCAATAATAGGCATTTAGCTAAAACTGCATATTATTAGAATCTGGTCTTGAGCAGTTAGCTATGCGGGCACCATTTGACCTACGGTATATTAAAATCTGTTATAATGAGATCTCATTATATGCCATATTGTATCTTGTTGATGAGAGAAAGAAATGAACTATTAAAAAAGTGAAGGTTCTACATAAGATATTCTTAGTCACAAAGAGGACCCTTTGCAGACAACTGTGCAGAAATTAGCTGAAGATATAATAATCTCATACCAGTTTGCAGAGCTGTCCCAAGTGCCACTCATAATATCATTTCTTTTTTAAAAGGAAAACCTCATCTTCACTATTAAAAAAATGAAACCAAACAGAGTCCTTTTTTTGAGCACAAAGAAAGCTGCCCCCTGTTTTGGAGGTAAGTATACGATGGCCTGGTTCCAGATTTCAGGAACCACCCTCATTCGATTTATACACCATGGCAAACAGTATTGAACCTAGTGGAAAACTGTTGGTAAACAAACATTTTGCAAGTACTTGACTGATGATTTGGAGAGTCTGAAAGGAAAATTACAGTACCTGTAAAAGTAACTATGTGTAGCTGAAGGTAAAGAGAAATCCATAGAGGCAATACTAGCTTTTTAAAATGTGGTGGAAATATGATAGTTGAATCATGCATAACTGGAGATGGGGTCTAAGATTTTTTTCTGTAATAAGAAAATCACCAAGAGTAGCAATAATCTTTGATAAACCTTTCAAGTCTCCCACACTGAGCAGTGTCCTTGCTGCTGTGTATGCATAAGATTGTGGGCTTGTGTTTGGCGGGCATGTATGAAACATGTGAGCCCTGGAATTGCTTCAGTTCAGGGAGAAACTCTCACTGAGGACCAGGAGGGAGTGAGGTGCAGTATATTGCTGTGTTGATGTTTTCTGGTTGAATGGCAGACTAAGTGTCTCCAGGTTGGACATGTTCTATGTTTTTATATATCTTTCTTATATATAGGTACATATTTTGTTAGTTTCTGCCTTTTTGGAAAATTGATCCTGGAATGATTATATGTCAAGTGAATGAACAGTGCTCTCTACTATGTTATGGGCTTGGAATGGCCATCAGGCCTTTTTTGTTGTTTGGTTCTGCTATAGTGACAACCCACTACCCCTACCTTACTCAAAGGTTTCAAAATCTCAACTTAGTGCTCCCTTGAAACAGTTTGTGAAGTGTCAGCTTGGAGCCAAGTGACCTTAGAGGTCATTTTTTATCATTTCCCCATCTCCTTAGTTTTCATTCTTTAAAAGGGCAGGAGAGAGCAGGGGTTAATTGCCATAGTTCTGAAGCCAGTTCTGGATTCTTCATGGCTGATTCACTGTGTGACTTTAGTCAAGATCCCTGAACCTTCTCAATCTCAGTTTTCCCATCTGTAAAACGGGACAATACCTGTCTAGCAAAACTTTAGTGAGGATTAAAAGAGATGTCACACATGAAACACTCATCACAGGATGCCTGACTTTCTGTAGCTACTGAATAAAGAATAACTGTTAGAATTATCCCTTCCAGGTAAACTAGACACAGGCTAGAATTGCTTGACAAGGAGACTCACTTGTCAAGACTGAATTTTGGAAGTGAGATTGTGGATGCTGAATGCCAACCCACTTCATCAGAATTAGAGCCACCCTTTGGCTTTCAAGACTAGAGACTGAGTGTTAACTAAATCTAAATAGTTTTGATACCATTTTATTTTTAGCCTGTACCGTAGCATATGGGATCTTAGTTCCCCAACCAGGGATGGAACCCGTGGCCCCTGCAGTAGAAGCGCAGAGTCTTAACCACTAGACTCCCAGGGAAGTCCGTGACACCACCTGAATGAAAAGGCTGACACTGACTTCGGTTTCTTGGATGATCAGCAGCATATGCCCAGCTGAATTCCTCCCTCAGAAATGCCTGTACTGCACCATGTGCCTGGCTTTTGTGGGTATTTTTTTCCACCTTATACTGAGAACAACCCTGCCTTTTAATTCCCCATAGGCCATGCCTGAATCAGGATTTGTAATGCTACGGGCAAAGAATAGTTATTATTTTTCTGAGTCACATTATCAGTTGCCCCAGGGCACTTAATTCCATGAATCTGGGGAAGAAATGCAATCTTTCTTACAGATACTATTGTGTTTGCTAAACTACCTGTATTTTCTCAATACACATACTTTCCACAAGGCGAATATTCTCACAACTGTGAATTCTGTCCTAAAGAGGATTTGATGAACTCATAAAAAAGTAATGAGATAGATTTCTTTTTCTAATATTCACCACTTTCTTCATTCTAAATACAAAATGGATGCGAGGACTAATTTCACCTGTTATTCAAGAACCTACCTCCATCGGGTCATATAATAGTTACTTATGAATTTAATGAATGGGAAGACCTTGCAAATGAAAGTTCCTAATTCATTTTCCATTTGGCATTCAAAACTAAAGAGAAATAGCAGAGTGTTCTTCCTTACAACAACAGATAAATGCTCCCTTTGTTTTTGTAGCTAGATATGAGAAAACAACTGCAAAAATAATTTTGAATAATAAAAATGAAATTACTTATTCATTTCAAATGAGAACTAGGAAAATTAACTAAAGCTAAATAATCCAGGACAATAAAAGAACCAAAAAAAAAATTAAGTAAACATCATTGATTAATCATTTACTTGCCACCATGTGTAAAGTGGGCTTCTAGATCTTGGAAATACAGGAGTGGACGAAAATAGACAAAAATACCTATCTTCGTAGAGTGTGCTTTCTTATGGAGGAGACGATGAACAAGGTAAGTGAAGTTATGTAGTAATTTGGATAATGGTGTTATTGGAGCAAAAATAATGCAGGGAAGAAGGGAAAAAAAGGATGTGATGGGAAAGTAGATGCTGAAATTCTAGCAGGGATGGCCAGGAAAGTCTTATTAAGAAAGGAGGCTACAAGTAAAAGCCTGAAGGGAATAAGGGAACCAGGCACGTGGACATCTGGGTAAAATCTTCTAGGCAGAGAGACGAGCAGGCACAAGGGCTCAAAGAGGGGAGAGAGCCTGGTGGGTTAATCTAGATAAATGAAAGCTCATACTCATTCGCTTGAAATGACTTAAACGTGGTTTCTTTACCTTTTCAGGGTCAGAGACCTTTTATAAGGATGTGATAACAAATGTACATATATGGCTCCAGGGAAACTGGATCTGGAGGAAGGATGAGGAAGAGGAGTAGGAGATTGTGGTCACAATTTCAAAAAATGTGACAACAGTCTCTGATGGCTCAGTGGGTAAAGAATCCACTTGTGATGCAGGAGATGTGGGTTCAATCCCTGGGAATCTCCAGGGAAGATCCCCTGGAGAAGGAAATGACAAACCACTCTAGTATTCTTGCCTGAAAAATCCTATGGACATAGGAGCCTGGCCAGCTAAAGTCAAAACTGAGAGACTAACCTAAGTCTGGATTGGGGAGTGGCAGTTGGAGTCAAGCAAGATATAATCAGGAGATAGATTTAATGGAGATGGATTTAATGGGATTTGATTTGGAGGTAGAGAGAAAGTGTCATAGAAGATAGCCAGGTTTCAGGCTGGAAAGGTGAGAAGTCCATTTATTGGAGATTCAACCCTGAGAATCTCTGATTCCAGGTTATTTCACATATTCTACCAGCTCAGTACATTGGCTTGGTGGACCTACCCTGCTGGACTCAGTATGTTCAGGGGGGTAGGCAAGTCAGGCTCTTGGATGGTCATTTAATCAAGACACAGGTTTGAGCTTGGTCTACCCCACAAAAAGTACATGAAAAAGTATCACTGTGTCTTGGAAATATTCTCTTTGAATAGGGATGGTTCAGAAAAAACCTCTTATTTATTCATTGCAAAATCTTTCAGATGGGAGATCTTCGGACGGTCAGTTCTGTTACCTTTAGTTCTTGAGAGTTCTCTTTGAGAACCCTTTTCTTGTTTATCCTTAAAATAAGGGAGTTTGTAAGGCCATACCTTGAATTTCAAGTCTCTTTCCCTAAACCTATTTCTCCATCTGCAGGTATCAGCTTGGCTGAAGGCAGAATTTCCTGTTACATGGGGAAGCCTTCTTAAGCTCCTCCTCCTTAACCAATCCTCCTGGCTTCCTTAGATGGTATGGGGTTGGGGACTGCCAGCCCAGGCCCTGGATCAGACAGACCTGGTTTCACTCCTGGCTCAGCCATTCACCTGCCACATTACTACCCTTGGGTCTCTCTCGACATGGGAATAAAAACACTTAGCTCAGGATTTCTGTGAGCTTTAATTGAGTCATGCATGTGAAGCCCTTGATTTTAGGTCTGGTACTCAAGAAAAGTTGCTCAGGAAAGAGTTGATGTTATGTTTATACTCTTATTGCTATTCAATTGTTAACAAACTATTTTTTTTTTTCTTTACAAATTTTTAACTTTTATTTATTTATTTTTTTTTGGCCTTCCTGCATGGCGTGTGGGATATTAGTTCCCTGACCAGGGATTGAACCTAGGAACTTGCTATTGAAAGCATGGAGTCCCAAACATTGGACCACCAGGAAATTACCTACATAAACTTTTAAGAACACAGGTTTGCTAATCCCTTTCTCCAGCTGAAAACTTTCAATTGCACAGATAAGTGTATGAGAATTCATTCTATGTCTGGGGGAGTTAGGGAGGGGGAGGTTCTTTTATAGACTGTAAATCTAGGCTCCACAATAAGGCTCGTCCCACTTCTCATAACCTCATGTCCTACTAACCCACACTTTTAAATATACTCACCCTCACACGTACACACTCCTGGCTGCTCTTTTCTGTGTCTGCTCCCTCACTCCACTTGTCTCCTCACGGAAGAAGCTTCCCATTGTATTCACTCATGGAAACCAACCATTGTTCCTTGCTTTGACCCACTTCTCAAAGACAACTTCCCAAGTTTGTCTGGTTGAAGTCAATCCCTTGTTTGTTCTTTCTTCTCCATTGCTTTTCCCTCATTTACTTTCTTCTTATCAGAGCCCTTGGCAGAGTGAACCAAAGAGCCTTAAAGCCAGGATTCTCTATACTTCAACTTTCTCAGAACCTAGCACAATGTTTTGCACATAACGATTTCCCAATAACTGTTTGTTGAATTCAATTAGGAAGATTTCAGCTTCTAAGAGCTAAATGTAAACATCCAGACAGCATTTAAGCACTGCCGTTTCCCCAGCCACCTGCTGCTCCCTGGTTCACAGTTTACCTTACAACTGAGTGTGAGAATCCTATTTGCATAGCCATCTGTCTTACACGTTGCCAACAGGCCCGGATTCACCCAGTCTTTGCATCACTACACCTTACATTTAGTTCCCCACCAGTGAGCCTGTCTGGTGATATTTGCCACTTGACACTTTAGACTAGAGATTAAAACCTGGCTCATCCAGTTTGACTCTCTAAAAAAAGGGTATTGGTTAGGGACAGAGGGAAAGTGCAAACTGGTCACAGGTTTCTGAAGCGCACCACTGTCTTGGTCAATATGTTTATTAATGATTGCGAAGAAAATTTACATACCATGTTTTCTATGCATGGAATACTACGATCTGGCCTGACATACTGTTGGGCATAATGATAGCACAGTTTTAAGAAAATCAGACAGCTGCTTTTTGAAACTTGGAAAGTCATTTCAACTGAGAATTCCCTTCCTAATTTTGGGTGAGAGAAATGGCCAAGAACTTTCTAAAATTAGCACCAATTCCCTTATCTTTATACAAATTGCCAGTTGGTGTTTGTTTCATGTACTCAGGAAAGCCAACTGGAACAGAGGATATCAACTGCCAGTAACATTTTATTGTGAAAGGTCCACCTGATACAAAGTTGTGAAATCTCTAAATCTGTACAAGGATGATGGCTGCTGTTGATTTTGTGTCAAAGAGAATCTTTTTAATCTAAGGCAGGAAGAGGCAGTGCATTACAGTCTCAGGTAGGGATTTCTCTACCACAGTCATATATCAGATGGAATAAAGGAAGTGATTTCACCTAAAGTTAACAACAGTAACTTTTTCTTTAAGATTTTTGTTTGTTTGTTTTTTGGATGTGGACCATTTTTAAAGTTTTTTTTTTTTTAATTGAATTTATTATAACATTGTTTCTGTTTTACACTTTGGTTTTTGGCTGTGAGGCATGTGGGATCTTAGTTCTCCAACCAAGGGTCGAACATGCACTCCCTGTATTGGAAGGTGAAGTCTCAGCCACTTGACTGCCAGGATGTCCCAAAGATAGTAACTTTATTGTCCCTAATATTTGCTCTGGTATTTATTATGACACTTTGGATCATAATAAAGTAGGTGTTCACTTTCATAATTACTGCACCAAAAATTATAAACAATTCGTTTTTATTGAACCAGAGTTTAGTATAAAACCAAAATAAAAATTTAATGGGAAGCCTCAGCGTCTTTCTTTCAAAGCTTAAGCTTTAAGAAATCGCAATCTAAACTCATTACTTACTTGACTCTTTAGCAAGTTTCTATGTAAGATCTTCCTGATCTCTCAACAAAGAATGCTTACGGCTCAAGGTAACTCTACTCACCCAGAAAGCAGGAGGCCCAGATCTTTTGTCATGTCAGTCTGATGATTAAATTTTCTTTGATTAAACTGACAACAGAGTCTGTATGAACACTATTGTTGTTGTTTAGCCGCTAAGTCATGTCCCACTCTTTTGCGAACCCATGGACTGTAGCCTGCCAGGCTCCTCTGTCCATGGAATTTCCCAGGTAAGAACAGTGGGTTTTCATTTCCTACTCCAGGGGGTCTTTTGAACTCTGTATCTTCTCTAAAGCTCCCGCCCCCAACCACCTCAATCCTAGCTAGTGTTAACCTTGCCCTTCTGTCCATAATCACAATATGGCAGAAACCCCAACTGTATCTTGGAGCCATGAGAACCACATCTTATCTGGGAAAAGTTACTTAAAAAAAAAATCATTTTATATTATAGTTGATTAACAATGCCGTGTTTGTTTTGGGTGTTCAGCCACTTGATTCAGTTATGCATATACACATATCTACTTTTTTCAGATTCTTTCCCCATATAGGCTGTGTGTATGTCTGTATTAGTTGCTCAGTCATGTCCAGCTCTTTGCGACCCCATGGACTGTAGCCTACCAAGCTCCTCTGTACATGGAGTTCTCCAGGCAAGAATACTGGAGTGGGTTGCCATTCCCTTCTCCTGGGGATCTTCCTTACCCAGGGATCAAACCCATGTCTCCTGCATTGTAGGCAGATTCTTTACCACCTGAGCCACAAAGGAAGCCCTCCATATAGGCTATTTCAGAGTACTGAGCAGAGTTCCCTGTGCTATACAATAGGTCCTTGTTGATTATCTATTTTATATAGTACTGGGTGTATGTTAATCCCAACCTCCTAATTTCTCTCCCCCCTCCCACAACAGGAAAGGTTACTTTTATTTATGACCTCCAATGGTTTCCTCTGCAGAGAGGACCCCTCAGTGACTGAGCAAGACTAATGGGTGTGCAGATGCAAGCTGAGAGACAGCTACATGTTTGTGATAAAAAGGAGACCAGGGGGATCATGGAAGGCTGGGGTGGCTGGTAGGGGAGGTTCAAGAAATGTATGAGACAGGTGCTGGACTCAGAGCACCCAGTGGAGGGTGAGCAAGAAATGGGGGCCTGGAATGAAGACCAAGCCTCTGGTAAAGATTTTATTTATTTATTTGTATTAACTTTTTCTTGTGTGACATGCAATGTAAACCTCTCCAGCAACTCACAACATCTTCCATGGGTTGCATCCCTCACTTAGGTGTGTGGTTGCAGATTCTGTGAAGCATCAGTACCTGCCTCCTGGTGGGTTCTCAGTACACGTGGGCTGCAGCTAGATTTTCCCGTGAAGGTGCCAGATGTTGTAGGGTAGGCCTGATGAAGAGTTTCACCTGTCACCCTGCCTGAAATATTTGAAGGTGTTCCCTTCCATTCTCAAAAGTGTACCTGCTTGGAGGATAACTTGTAAGGTCGCACCAAATAGCTCTCTTATCTGACTACTTTGAAGATCAGACACATTGTATCCCTGAATTGTCTGTTTACTGATCTCCACTTCTGAGATCATAGGCTGTTTTTTAGGAATAGGATACTGTTTCTGTTAACTCACTCAACACTACATACAGAGTTCTGGTTTACACGTGCCAGGTGCTGGGATACAGTGAAAAATAAGAAGTGGTTTCTGCCGTCAGAGTTCGTACAATATGATGAAGGAGACTGATATATTTGATATGTAACTGAACTATTACAAACCGGAGATAGGAGGCTCACCACGGGGTTCCTCTACCTTGGCACTATTGACATTTGGGACCAGATAATTCTTAGTTGTGTCACAGTGTCTTGTGCATTCTAGGATGTTCTCCCGGGCCCTCGACTGCTAGACGCTGGGAGCACCCCTTCCAATAGTGACAACTAAAAATACCATCAGACATTGCCAGATTTAATACCCGCTTTAGCCTCCTTGTCCCCTCCCACCCCAGCCCCTACCTTTGAGAATCACTCATTCCATTAAGCTTAGTCCTAAATGGCAGTGGTACCTAACTCAGTCTTGGGCAGAGTCTTAATAATTTTTCATCCTCAACACCCCTTCAATCTATAATAAGGGCTTGATGAGTGAGCAGAATGCATAACACAATACCCTTCAGGATTCTCAGAATGAAGTCTAGTAAGCTAGACAGTGTTTAGGTACGAGACCTTAGGCAGAATTTGACCGATGAATTTCACTCAATCAGCAGCATCAACACTATCCCCAGAAGCACCTTATGTAGCCCCAAAGGGACTGGCTCCCTAAATGTCACAGGGCAGATCTTCAAGCAGTTATTTTCCTGTTAATAAATGTTGATTGTCAAGCACTTGAGCAAATATCAGGTGCATTAAATGCTAAATAGTCATTATAAAGCCATATAAATATTTTAGATTTCATCAGCCACAGCAGGGAAAGAAAAGAACCCAGATTCCAAGAAGGGGAAAAAAAGCCCTGACATTCAACTAATGACTTTATTAACTGGCGCACCCACCTGGCAGCTTGAAACCAATTGCATCCTGGAAGTAAATGTTCTTTGCAAAATACAGTTAAATCTGTCCCAACTTTGGTTGAGGCATTTGTCCCCCTAGTTGGTGATTGTTTTGATGTAAATGAGGACCAAAAAAAAAAAAAAAAATCACAGTACAACCCACATATTCCTTTCACACAGCCTCTGCCCTCACCCAGACGGACATGTAATAATGGGACAGCACAGCTGATCTGCAAGACAAGCTTGATCCATATGTTGACTTGTTTTCATGGACTTGGACATACTGAACAACAGTGGAGCTTTCCAGAACAAGCTATGTGACTCCTGGCAAGTGACAACATCTCTGAGCCTCTATTGTTAAGACAGAGGGCACAGAACGCAGTGATTTCAAAGCTGCTCACAGCACTCGTTAAGACTATATCTAGTCTTAATCTAATCTTTATATCCTTAAAGATTAATGGAATTGAGAGGTTCACAGCATTAATTTTGATTTTTGGGGTGGGGAAGAAATGTGAAAAAGTCAGCCTATCAACTGTCCTGACACCCTTCCTTAAGAACAGTTTTGTGATTTCAAAACTGCAGTGAGATATCATCTCACACTGGTCAGAATGGCCACCATCAAAAAATCTACAATGCTGGAGAGGGTGTCGGGAAAACGGAACCCTCCTACACTGTTGGTGGGAATGTAAACTGGTGCAGCCACTATGGAGAGCAGTACGGAGATTTCTTTTTTTTTTTTTTTTAAATTCTTTTCTTTATTCATGTGTTCCCCATCCTGAACCCTCCTCCCTCCTCCCTCCCCAAGGAGATTTCTTAAAATTTAAAAATAGAGCTACCATATGAGCCAGCAATCCCACTCTTTGGCATACCTCTGGAGAAAACCATACTTCGAAAAGATACATGCACCTCAGTGTTCACTGCAGTACTGTTTACAACAGACAAAACATGGAAGCAATCTAAATATCCATCATCATATAGATGGATAAAGAAGGTGTGGTACATATATACAATGGAATACTGCATTTGTGCTAAGTCGCTTCAGTAGTGTCTGGCTCTTTGAGACCCTATGGACTGGGGCCCACTAGGCTCTTCTGTCCATGGGATTCTCCAGGCAAGAATACTGGAGTGGGTTGCCACTTCCTTCTCCTTTCTTCCTTCCTTACTTCTCCAACAACAGAATATTACTCAGCATAAAAAGAATGAAATAATGCCATTTGCAGCAACATGATGCACATAGGGATTACCATAAATAATTTGGAGAAAGACAAATATCATATGATATCACTTATATATGAAATAAAAAACATGATATGAATGAATTTATTTATGAAATAGAAACAGTCTCACAGACTTCAAAAACAAACCTACAGTTACCAAAGGGAAAAAGGTGATAGGGAAGGAAAACTAGGAGTTTGGGATTAAAATATACATACTGCTGTTGCTGCTGCTATCGCTTCAGTCGTGTCCGACTCTGTGTGACCCCATAGACGGCAGCCCACCAGGCTCCGCCATCCCTGGGATTCTCCAGGCAAGAACACTGGAGTGGGTTGCCATTTCCTTCTCCAATGCATGAAAGTGAAAAGTGAAAGTGAAGTCACTCAGTTGTGTCTGACTCTTAGCGACCCCATGGACTGCAGCCTACCAGGCTCCTCTGTCCATGGGATTTTCCAGGCAAGAGTACTAGAGTGGGGTGCCATTGCCTTCTCCAAAAATATACATACTACCATACATCAAACAATAAATAAGTTCCTATTGTATAGCACAGGGAACTCTACTCAACATTCTATAATAACTTGCATGGAAAAAGGATCTGGAAAAGATAGCTACTGCTACTGCTAAGTCACTTCAGTCATGTCTGACTCTGTGTGACCCCATAGACAGCAGCCCACCAGGCTCCCCCATCCCTGGGATTCTCCAGGCAAGAATACTGGAGTGGGTTGCCATTTCCTTCTCCAATGCAGGAAAGTGAAAAGTGAAAGTGAAGTCGCTCAGTTGTGCCCGACTCTTAGAGACCCCGTGGACTACAGCCTACCAGGCTCCTCCATCCATGGGATTTTCCAGGCAAGAGTACTGGAGTAGGGTGCCATTGCCTTCTCTGTGGAAAAGATTGGATATGTGTATATGTTTGACTGAATCACTTTGCTATACAGCTGAAACTAACACAATATTGTAAAATCAACTATAATTGAATATCATATAAAAATAAATTTAAAAACAGTGATGGAACAGAGTTCTGAAGATGGCAGCCACAGAGAATAAATGGGCATTAGGACTTGGTCACTCAGAGCAAGCTCCTAGCTCTCTCCTAGTTGACCATATGGTGCCCATGGACCAGAACAGGATCCAGCTGGTAGCCATGGACTTTTGGCTAACAAATCTCTAGGAATTTTCTGAAACCTCTTCCTTCTCCCAGCGTAAATATTCCCAGTGACTCTAACGAGAGCCACTGATGCTATTTAGAAACTGCAATTAATAACATTCTACTCCCCCACCCAGAGGAATCAGTTGTCCACCTAGTGGGCAAACCATCAGTTTTTGCTGACTCCCCAAAGGGTCATTTTATTCATAGCATTCTTAAAGCATATAAAAAACCCAGCAGAAGAGCTGCTGTTTTTTGTTTTAATGTTGCTGCTAAGCTTAAAAAAAAAAACCCTCCTCCTTCCTTTAATTCCTTCAGGAAATGCCTCATCCTCAATATTTATTAAAAATGGGGAAGCAGTCCTAGGAGGTTTCTGGAGGTCTAAGTTCATAAACTGAATATGCATAAAGGCAGCAGAATATCAAATTTTTATAATTATACCTTTTCATGCATACAGTTCCTGGAGTCAAATCGGCTTTGATTTAGGCTGATTTAATATAGTCTTTCTAATTTAAATCTATCCCTTCACTTCTACTTAGCTGTTGTTCATTTTTAGATGGGAAAAATGTGTTCTTATTTTCCACTGTCACAAACCAATTGGATTCTGTGAGTCTAAACAAGAGTGATGAGGTAGCATTTAATTTGTGACCTCTTTCCCTAATTCAAGAGCTTTAGGGAAGGAAAGTATTTCTGTTTTGGAGAGATAAACTATTAACTGAGAGGCCAAAGGAGAATGGAGAGACATAGGCTTAGGTGATGGTGCCAGCACAATGCTTTACTCAAAGTCAGCAGGCACTAATCTTTGTTGCAAGAACAATGTGCAAGACAGGAGAGAAGGCTGAATAATCTCAGAGCAATGAGGCAGTTAAGAGCACATACAAAGAAAGCATAGTTAGAAATGGAATTCTGATGAAAGCGAAGGCCTGTTGGAGTGATTTGGTTCAGCAAGTAGAAAAAACACCAACTGGAAAGACTTAAAGACTTGAATTACGATGAAAGAGCCATTTGTTCTGCTAACCCAGGACCTATGGTAACACAGAGAACTTTCAGATAGATGTATGGTTGCCTTTAAGGGACAGACAAGTGGATATGGGGGTTGGCATCCTAGTTAAAGGACCATGAAAACACACATCAGAGCTGGGAGTTCATTCCTTTAATAAGCATTTACTAAATTCCTGCTCTGTCCCAGTTAATGCTGGTTCTTCAGAGATAACAAACTCAGTCCTACCTTCAAGAAGCATAGGAAACTTACACAGAAGCGTACAACTGAAAATGTGGCATTGTCCTGGGATCAGAGATGTGGACAGGGTCTCCCTGTCCAGCCAGGGAAAAGTTCTCTTCCAGGGAATTTCATTTGTTTCAGAGAAATAAACTGACTTAATTTCCACTGACCCCAGTAATCCTTTCATATATATTCTATCACCAAATTACTTTAAAATCAGCAAGATTAAAAGTCTTGGTGAATTAGCTTTATTTTGTTAGGCATAACAGACAAGACACTTCTTTTATTTTATAAGCATTTGGAAATGATTTGAATTCTGAAGATAGACTATCACCAGTTCTCTACTTCTTGTGGAGAAACTTTGCATCTGACTCTTAAAGAGTATCGCTATTATTCAAGAGCAATTCTTTAGTTTTCTGATTACACATTTCCCAAATAATCCCCCACAAGCACAAAGCAGATAGGCATTGGTAACCAGTGGCAGAAAGGATGCTTCAAATGTTGATAAATTTGAATTTGCCTTGATGACGCACAATGATAAATACTGCTTTTAAGTGAATGATACGAATTAAGGCTAAATCTAACATTTTCAGAAAGGAGCAAGATAATAGAGATGCTAGTGTACAATATTTTGATTCCATTACAAAATGCCTAATCAGAGGAAAATAAATGGCAGAGATACCTTAAGATGCTTTGGTTGGGCAGACTTCCTGTACATTGTAGTATTCATGTTGTAGGTGGAATCTGAGAAGAGCAAGGGTCCAATATTTTGAAACAGCTGGCTCAGTTTCTTCTAAGCTGAGGGGCTGTCTTAGTAGCAATGATGCTTATTGTGATTTCTGAAATTCTGTTGAAATGTAAAACAGTCCCAATGGATACCTCCAATATCTAGAGACTCCGATCTCAATAGTGCATATTCTATATTTCTGGCAGTTCTTCCTGCGTTTCTCTTGAAATACATATTTTCTGTATGCAGCCACTACTAACTACAATTCCTGGCACACAGTAGGGATTCTCAACAAATACGTGTTGAAATAATGCACACAATAGATCCTATTCTTGAGGACCAACTTGCAAGATCATTAATCTCACTTTCATACCAACTTTAGAGAACCACAGCTATGTTAGAAATAGCCCATGCCCTTCAGATATTTGATGTGTAGTTGTGGAATTTGACAAAACAACATCTAAGTCAAATACGAAGCAGTAATGCTTTCCATACAAAGATTTCACATAAAAGTATGGAGGTGTGAGGAAGGAGAACTCAGATACCTGCTGGAGGAAGGATGGAAACGATGAAGAAATACTGCAGGGAACTGAGTGTTTTGGAGCCAGATCTTTGAGGATGAGTCAGATTTTGATACACTGAGATGGAAGAGGAGAGGAGAACCTTCAAGGTGGCAAGTTTTCACTAATTGTTCAGAAATAAGCCTGTAAACAGCATGTTTAGGGAATGGTGAGTCGTCCAGTCTGGCAAAATCATGGGGTATATGGAATGATAGGAGATGGTTTTGGAGAATAGGTGAAGGGTCATGGTTTAGGAGGGTCTTGAATGCTGGAGTGAGAAGACAGTCTTTCTATGAGCCAGAGACGGCCCATGGCATCAACACAGCTGTGTTTGGAGTGATGGTTGGAAAAACAGAAGTCAGGAGGTAGAGGACCACTTTATGGAGACTCTCCACAAATATCACCTAATACAAATCGCCCTTCACCTAACCCCCTCCCCCACCACCTGTTCCCTATAACTCTGCCAGTCCTCTTGATCTGAGGGTTTCGTAAAGCTCAGAATAGAATTTTCAGCAGCAAGATCTTCTAACCAGGGACATGAATCCCATATAGTTTGGCCTTGTTTTTTTTCAATCCTGAGTCAACAATTTACAGAATGGGTAGGGGGGAGAAAAGGGAAGGAAGGCTGTGGGATACAGCTTAACTGGGGTTTGAAAGAAGGCACCAGATTTATGCAGGAACTCTTGGGAGGGACTGCAGCCGGCAGGGATGGACACACACGCCTGCTGATCCTCCTGCTCCCCGACCATCTGCTGTCTTGCCACACACAGAACTGCAGGCATAAGAGACATGCCAAGATAAAACTATAAAGCATTTCATTATTTTAAAAAATCATTACATGTGACTTCTGTATGTTTGTTTTCTTCTTCCATCTGTGGCCAGAGGAGCAGTTAATGATCTTAAATTTCACTTACTGAGCCTCAGTGAGAAAGGAGACTGCCAAAGTGAACGGTACGCAGAGCCCAGCTCCGGTGCCAGGCTTACACTGTCATGCAGGTTAATGGCCATCGTGGGGATTCTCCCCAGTAATTAAAGTCTGAGCTTCTGCATACTTACATTTGGCTTGAATTGAATTTTTGCTGTTCCTTCAGTATCCCAACTTTCAAAGCAAATATTTCAGTGGCAGCCTCCTTCGGGCAAATTGTTCTTTGATTTATTTTTTTAGAAGAGAGTATTCTCTTTGTAGATCTTTTTGGGAGAGCTCTTCTCCAACAGCATGAGACTGCTGGGTCTATGGCAAAATTAAAATCTGGAATTTAAAATTTTCATTCAGATCAGAGGTTCTTAGGGATATATTTTATATGGACTTAAAATATAGAAACTTTTGCCATAGAGGTCAGGAAAACAATCCATTTCTGGGTTTTTATCCTAAAGAAATGATTTAAAATACATGTCAAGATTGAAGTACAATCAATCACACCTGATTATCACAGCATTGCTTAAGAGAGAGGAAAAATTCAAAGCCATGAATAATTCAAAATCCAACAATAAGAGGTTAAATAGTTCATATTATCTCCAGATAATGGAATATTATGCAACCATTACAAATAGAAATAATGAGTTAGATAATGATGAATATCAAAGTACTGTCAGAGTTATTCTATATTATTCTTTCTTGGTCCTATGAATAAACAAACTATTTTTAAGCATTTACTATGTGCTTAGCACCTAACCATCATACTAGACATTTGTTGTTTAATCTTAGTCAATATCTTTGACATACAGGTTCTTAAAACATTTTTTATTTTAATAGAGGATGTAGAAATTATGTATAAGTCAAGATTATTTCATTGGCAAGTATGAAAAATCCCAAACTAGCAAGCACAAAGGCAAATTCTAGAGTGTGATGGCTTCAGGTATGGCTAAATCCAGGTGTTCTTCTTTTTTTTTTTTGGTCTGGTCACTCTGTCTCTCTCTACCTTTCTTTCTCTCCATATCTAGGATCTGCTTATCTCTACTCAATTTTATTCTTTTCATACATTTCTTCCACACTGTGGGCAATGTGACCACTATCAACTAGACTCACATCTTTTTTGCCTAGCAAGTCCAGAGGAAGAATTTAACAGATAAATTAACAGAATTTAACAGATAATCCTCTTGGATTTAACAGATAAATCCCAGAGGAGACTCTGACTGCCTGGGTTGAGTCCCCTGACCATTTTATGTTATCAGCAGAGGCACCATGATTGACAGTTCAGTAGGGCTGTATGAGTTAACAAAGAAAGCTGGAAGGCCAACAAAACTGTCTACTATCATATTATTTATCCTTACATTCTTGCTCAAGCCATTCCCCTAGTCAAAAAATCCTCCCTTCCATCCAGCTAGTCTCTATTCTTTGTCAAGTCTCACGGACTCCATAAGCCTTTTGCGATCACTCAAGCCAATAAACAGCACTTGTTCTTTCCCATTGATTCCTACATGATGTCTCTATCACTGGCAATAGTAAAACACACTTCTCTCGTGCTTTTATCATGGTGCATCTTTGTCCTGTCTTACTGACTTGACCGTCAGTTCCACCACAATGAAGGCTTGAGTATTTCATGTCACTACAGTCCCCGCAGATTTTGAATATAGTGGATGCTGAACAGGCTGATAGGTTTTTTTGGATGTTCATTTTCTTACTTTCAGGTAAAACCAGGGTGGTAGCAGCGTACCATTGTCAGGAGTGTGTCTCTGAAGCCTCACTTTGTGCATCATGGTATAAGTTACTTAACCTCTGTAAATACGATCCAGCCTCTGTAAAACGGGCACAGTAATACCTGCCTTAAAAGTGTTTGGTGAATTAAACAAGGTAACTACTATATTATTTAATTTCTGGCCTCTGGAAAGTGCTCAGGAGTAAGTGGCAGCTCATATAGTGGCATTTTAGCCTTCATCTCCCTCGCCTAAACTGCAATTTTTCTAAGTTCTTTTTCCATCATAATAATTTTTTTTTTTGGTCTCGTAATTTCTGGATTGTCATTATTTACATACTTTTCTGCCTATAGGTGTGGCTGGTCAATTGTGTAGTGGATCCACTGGGTCATAAATAAAACTTACTGTAGTACAGGCTGAGCTGTTGTTGAAATAGTATATGGATCAATTAGCTGTTTCTTGGACATTTCAGAATAAATGGAGACGGATTCTAAGTTGCACAAATCAGATAAGTAGGTGTTTGAGGGAAGCGGGACTCACAGCTTAGCCAAGCTCTCAGGTATTTTCAATTTATCATGTCCCTCATAAGGGATCCAAGCCAATTTTACCTTGAATCACATCCTTTGTGTTCCCAGGGCAAATTTGGAGCACTTTTGAAGCACAGAGCCTTCCATGGCTCTGTGGCTTTGATTAGAGTCCTGCTAATAAGCAATGGAAATGAAGATGCCCAGCTGAGAGAAAGGGCTAAAAGGGCTGCAAAAAAAATCAAGCTCTGGACTTTGTGCCAATTATTTGAAAGTTTAATGAACTGTGGGTATTAGTACAAGACATTCTTGAACTGTTGAAAGCCCCAGTGAATCCAGAGCTGCATGTGTGAGAGTCTGCTCGTTCTAGAATCAAAAAAATAAACTTAGCAAAGAGTAGGATATTTTTGCCATCATGGGGGCGGGGTGAGGTGGGCAATATTTTACCACTTTCCAAAACTGATAGGAGGAGGGTAAAAGTCTGAACCTAGTTTTTCAGTTGGATGCTCCCAAACAATCAAATTTTCCAAGTTTCTTCCTGTTACACTATTGTGCTCTTCACACTCTGCTATTTTCAGACTTGCCAGCTGATAAGGGATTCAAGCACCTGTTCTCTGGAGCCTGGTTTGTTTAATGGAACTGTGTTCTTTCCCTTCTTTCCCTAAAATATGAGATCTGAGTGCTGGGGGGCAGGGTGTGGGGGGAGAGCTGAAGGGAGGGGCAACTGAGCAATGACAGTGACCCATCTCAGGGCTTACTGCATCTGTCTCTAATGACAGCAGCTCATGCTGAAGCCGGAGGCTCTAAAGAGCAAAAAAACAATACAGAAGCGCATTTGATGTCAACAGTGCAACAAGAAGCCTTCCAAAGCATTTCTCAAGGTGATAGTGGAGTTTGTACTCATCACTTGTTTTTCAGCCAATCAGTCCACTGAGATGTAATGAACTCTAGCTACACAGAAAACACAGTAGGGACACCAGGGTAGATGATGAAAATAATGGCTTGATTTATGAGCGCCTGATCTTGTCCTAACTGCTTTGTATGCAATCATGCCTTTAATCTGATCAACGACTTACAGGCTGGGAACCAAGTTATCTGTATTTCACAGGTGAAGAAAGGCAGGTACAGAGAGGTTCTATAACGCATCCAAAATCACACAGGTGACAGACGGTGGTGCTGAGATGAGGACACAAGCAGTCTCGGTACAGAGCCTGAGTTCGTAACTGCTGGTCCCCTACTGTCTTTCCATGAGAAGGGTAATAGGATTAATCAGGGAGCTTGAGGCCAGGAGCTAAGTCTTCCTCTGCACTGTGTTCTTAGTGCCTGGGACCCAGCAGGACCTAGGTAGCCATGATCAGTACTCTTGAATCCAAGGAAGAGCTTTGTCTTGTAATCAAAAAAGGAAAAACCACATGAACTTTGGCCTGATTGGAAAAACAAAAAACTAAAACCAAGTAATATCTGAGCATACTAACAGGAAAACTAGAACAAGAAAAACTTTTTTTTTTTTTAATGTAGACAGCTCTCATATGAATAGGGAAATATCTTAGCCCCCTTTCTTCCTGATTTTATACTATTTTGGGAGTCTTGCTGAAATGATTTGTAGCCCTGAGTTAAACTAGTGCCCTGAGCTGCCTGGAAACATTTAAACTGGCCCTAATGTCACAGTTAGAGATGGATTCAGGAGCAGTATAAAAGCACCTGAGGTCTTCTGGGAAAATACAAGCATTCTTTCAGAGGTAACATCTAAAATTGGTTAAAGCATTGGGCATTGGCACAATTTTCCTTTCCAGTATGTCAGCTAGACAGAAGGCAGAGCTTGGAGAAAAAGGCTACAACATTGTGATGTTCAGATTGTGTGTGTGTCTATGTGAGTGTGTTGGGGGCAGCCAAGAGAGGGGACACAGAAGACCAACCGTGCAGTTTCCTCTGGGTATCCTGGGCCACGGAGCAGACACAGTTCCCACTCCATGTTGTTTTAAACGTAAAAAAAAGAAGCACAGCGGAAAGACACATTTGGGGCTTTGTCAAGTTTCCACTAGGTCCTGATTTTCCCAAGTGAGTGATGAGCTCCCTGGAATGCAAGGAAATCTGACAAAAAAGGACAGGGTTTGGACAAACACTCTAGCCCTCTGAAGTCACTGGCTCCAACACAGGATGGGAAGAGCTCTGGACTCTTGAATAATCACTCTAATTCCATTAGCAGTTCACTGCCTTTTTTAAGGCTACTGGACTACAGCTCATGTCTTCGTTTAATTGGTTAACTGGAGAAGCGTATTTCCGAATACGGTGGGAATTAACCCTCATCTAAATTGTAATTAAGAATCCACTAATCATAAGAAAGGGGGGAAAGACCTGAGGGTGTAAAATCGGATCGAACGTGTAGACCGTGTGCTGGGAACATTTAAAGTGGTTTAATTTATCTGCCTTCATCTGTGGTGCTAATTCTGGAACAATGTATTTGTGATGCAAAATACACAGTAGGTGAGGTTAGCAGTTCACTTAAGGTTACGTCCATGCCTTTTGGTATTGCCAGCACTTCTTGGTTCAAAGAATGAGAAGTGGAAACTAGACACACACATGCACACATACATCTCACAAGCCAGTGTCAGATTCTGATGTACCGGTATAGTGAAAGTGAAAGTCGCTGTCATGTCCAACTCTTTGCGACCCCAAGGACTATACAGTCCACGGAATTCTCCAGGCCAGAATACTGGAGTGGGTGGCCATTCCCTTCTCCAGGGTATCTTCCCAATCCAGGAATCAAACCGGGGTCTCCTGCATTGCAGGTGGATTCTTTACCAACTGAGCTATCAGGGAAGCCCTAACAAGTTACACATTTGGGGGCCTTCAAATGATGTTGTTCTTTTTAATATCAAATACATTATTCTTAGAGTAGAACTTCAAAAACAATCTTCATTTATCCTCTCAACAAGCATCAGATGATCTGGAATTGTTTCTAATATTAGCCCAACCCAACTGGGAGGGGGTACCTTGGCTTCTAAATGGAGGTATGCTTCCTCCTCTAGGTCACCAGAGCCCATTTACATAACTTCTAGGAGGCCATCAGTAGAAGAATCATAATTATTAAGTAATTTTCCTCACCAGACTGAATGCTTTTAGTTCACCTGTATATGCATAGTGCTTGGCCTATTGAAGATATACTATTAATATTTAAGTGAAATACACTTAGATGTGAAGCATAATTAATATACATATTAATTATTAATATGATGAGAGAAGAGAAAGAGAAGAAAGGAGAGAAGAAAAGAGGAAAAAAGGAAGGGGAAATGGGAGGAGAGAAAAGAGGAGAGGAGACAGGGGTTTCTCCACAATTTCTGAGTAGCTCAGAGACTGTAATTATGACTTGCATTTCTGATGATGGCCAAGAAAGCTGAAGTTGATGGTGGGAACCTGTGCTGGATACTCTGAGCATCCAGCTCTGTGCTTGCTTCCTGCTCTCTCAGTGATGCCCTCAGCCTGTATTTGACAAAAAAGTGAAAGTCATTCAGTCATGTCTGACTGTGACCCCTTGGAATTCTCCAGGCCAGAATACTGAAGTGGGTATCTTTTCCTTCCTCCAGGGGATCTTTCCAACCCGGGGATTGAACCCGAGTCTCCCGCATTGCAGGCGGATTCTTTACCAGCTGAGACACAAGGGAATCCCACAAAGAAGAACCTTATTTTGTTTGGAGGTTTTAAAAAAATAAACCTTCCAATCATCCGGTAGAGTGGGGTTCCAGAAACAGAAAGGTTAACTGGATGGCTCAACCTAGCAGTTGCATCTTAGACATAGTCCTAATTCAAGTGTGATTCTATGAGACTCGGGGGAGAAGAAACTGCCTGGGGTAGGGGGACTGGAGGAAAGAACTATGAGGGCTGCAAGCCATGAAAGGAAGTTGTTTGTAATCCCCCTTCATGAGGCTAAGGTACCACTTAGTAGTGGGCAGGAGAAAAATTAAAATGAAGGCTAACAACAGTGCTGCAGCTAGATACCAGGGATCCATCACGCACTGGTGTGCCTCTCCCTTTGCAGAGAGCTTTGCAGGCATTAACTCTTTCCTTTCTTACAGCAGCCCTGTGACTTGTATTATTATTAATGTCATCCTATAGATACAGTTCCAGGCTTTCAACTGATCAATAGTAGGTCATGCAGGGGAATTAAAATCCAGGATGCTGCAGTTTAGTCACTACCCTCAAGATCGCTGGCTTAAGAATTTGAGTCCTTGTTCTGCCATGAACTTGCCTGACCACAGGCAAGGTCCCTAATCTCCCAGAGACTCATTTTCTCATGCCTGGTGCTACATAAAGAGGAGTTAAATGGAATCTGTAGAATGAGGCTGATTGTAATCATGCCACTTCTCTCTCAGGATTCTTTGAGGGCTGGATGGGAAATATGAAAACATTAGAAATGCATCAGGCATAAAACAAAAGTGAGTCACGGTTTGCATGCCAGCAAACATTTCTAGTTCCATAAACCACTTCCGGTCAACCTGGTCTCCTTCATGGGAAAAAGGAGACCTTGAACAACACAGCTTCTTCCCTTTTCACAGTCTTCAGGTGAATATTGATTCTCCTTAACATTAAACCGAATCTCTCGTGACAAGGATTCACCAAAATGTGGGGTGGTGTTTATTAGGTGCTCATTCCGAGAGCACTTTGTCAGCCCTGTAAGGTTAAGTTGTTTTTTTAACCGATTTTATATTAATATTAAAAACAAAAACAAAGAAACCCTAAAGCCTCACATTGTCACTATTTGATGTGAGATCTGAAAATGGTTCAGAACATCCTGTCTCAGAAATATAGGCAGGAGATTGGCTTTAAACCTGTACTGTAGGAAACATGACAAAATGATATAACCAGAGGTGACAATTCAATTCCACGATCATGCCCATTCAGGTGGCCACTTCTGCTTTCCGAGAATGGTATTTATTCATCTGTACAAGAAGGCAAAGGCACTGACTGTAGTGACATACAGTAGCTGGCTGGTTCTTTTGGTCTGATTTTCTTGCTATTGTGTCATTAACAATTATGTTTCTTCTAAAGATATTCATATTCTCATTTTCACTTCAAGGTGGACAATCTTGTCAAGCATATTCAGTAGAAAAAGATACCTTAAAAAATAGCCATTGATAACTTGGCTCCAGTCTGCCTGAAATTGTTTACAACTGCTTGCAAATGTAAAGGAATCAGTCCTGATAAGTCTCTGATTTATAACAGCCATTGATCTTGGCATTTTAATGCTTGTTTCCTATTACTGACCGCCTCCATGTACAACAGAGATAAACAGCAGAACACTCTCGTGATCCTTGCATCATGGCAGTCATTCTATAACTCCACATGGATTCTGAAGGCAAATTGTAAAAATCCTTTATGACAGTCAAATGAGCAGAAAATTCTAGGGGGTCTAGGGTTTGGTGCCTCTACAGCCAGAGCAAGAAAATAACAGGAGCTGTCCAGGTGTATAGATCAATTTGTCTTACCCACCTATGCCCCTCTAGATTGGTAGCACACTGCCTGTTAGGATTTTGGACCCTCTTGCATGGTAGTTGTGAATTTGGGCCCTAGATCTGGGGAGACCTGGGTTCAAACTACCCTCTGACTATTAGTGATGTGACCTGGGAGAGTTAATTAGGTAACTTCTCCGAGCCTCCCTCTCCTCATCTATAAAAGTGGATAACAACACAAACCAGTTGCTTTGAGTATTAAATCAACTTTAAACAGCATATCAATCAATACCAGTGGACAGTATTGTTACTATAAACTCCATCACCATCCCCATCACTTTCCACCAATCTTCTCTATGCATGTTGTGTCCTGTCATGTCCTAGAGGATTATAGAGAATCCCAAACTACAGAATAAAGGGTGAAAAAATGTGTCTTGTAGAAAACAAAGCAACAACAACAACAACAACAACAAAAAATAGCACCAAGATCAGAGAGGAACGAGTATTGATCAGGAACTATCTTTCTGAATAAATAGGGTTGGCTTTTTAAGAAGTACAATTACTGTTAGCTCAGTATTTGAAGGTTATCTTAGGTATGAACCACCCTGTTGAGATTCTGCTCACACTGTGGATTGACCTTAATCAGCTGACTCATCGTTAAGGGTGAGGCCCTGTCGTGGAGGGATTAGAAATGGAAAGGCTTGCCATTTGCAGCTGCAAATGGTCATGCTGACTGTCTACATTCATTTCGTCTCTGTGACTCTTAGGATTTGGGCTAACTTTTAAATTAACTTTCATCTGCTAAGTAACGAGCATATTGGTTTTTTAATATCACCGAAGTTTCACCTAGGAGCCTTTTCCTTTTTATTACTAGAATTATCTCTCCACTCCTCCCCTTCTTCTACAATCTAATAAAACAAAGCCTACTCAATGTAGTACACAATTCAGGATTTCATTATATCCTGCTTGATGGGAAAGACTATTTACACAGAGATAAAATAGCATGGCTTCACCAAGATCACTTCGTATGAGGAGAATGTAGTTTTATATAACAAAGCAGATCTTTTCCCACTTTATGGGCAAACCAGCTGAGTCAGTTTCTTCTCTCTGGAAGTCAAGAGTATTTCCTTAGACTTTAGAATTCTTTGAGAGTGTCTACATGTATCCAGGAACGGGTGCACGCATGTTAGTTTTACGGTGCATACATATACACACACATACCTCGACCTCTTCAGTGTATCTACCTGCACATCAGGGAGGAATAAGCCCAATATGGGTGATACTGTCAGATATTTTTAAATCATTAAGACCAGTAGCTCCAACTTGGGTACAGGGAGACATTTGTCCAGGGGCTCAAGTTCTGCTGATTTACTCTTCTTTTTCCACAGTAACATACCGAAGTGCTATAAATCTTTCCCCCAGTCCTTTAAAGTTAATCATGATGTTTTACAAATAGGGGTTTCTCCCAGTGACCCTTCAAAACATATTTATTTTAAGGCTTTGGTCTCTATAATATACAGATTCTTGGTGTTTAGTTGCTAAGTTGTGTCTGACTTTTGTGTGACCCCATGCACTGTAGTCTACTAGGTTCTTCTATCCATGGAATTTTCCAGGCAAGAATATTGGAATTGGTCGCCTTTTTCTACTCCAGGGGATCTTCCCGACCCAAGGATTGAACCTGTGTCTCCTGCATTGGCAGATGAATCCTTTAACACTGTACCACCTGGGAAGCGCTAATATATAGATGCTGCTGCTGCCAAGTCGCTTCAGTTGTGTCCGACTCTGTGGGACCCCATGGACTGCGGCCTACCAGGCTTCTCTGTCCATGGGATTCTCCAGGCAAGAACACTGGAGAGGGTTGCCATTTCCTTCTCCAAATATATAGATGAGAGGTCTGTAAAATTAATTTCACTCACATACTCCTTAAAAGAATTTGTAAAAACTCCTATTTGTATGAAGTTGACATATAATTTTCTTTTTATTAAAAGTCTAAACAGTTGCAAGAATGCAATTTCTGGCATAAATAATGATATTTAAAAATATCCTCTATTGTATCCATTTTTAGATAAATTGTTAGTTGATACTCTTTATTACCCATTTAAATTTTAATAAACAAATACCTCTTTAACAGTTGGAAATTTTATATTTCTTTTTGTTCTCTTTGAACTTGTATTTCCATTATACTTCCTACACTGATTCACAGCCTCATATAACATTTATTTATTTTTTTATCTTGGAAAGGATTTTATCAATCATCCTGTTATATTTCTTTGCAACAAAAATACATATCTAAATTTAAATTATTTTTTGATTACCCATAACCCTAACGCTTTAAGTATCAAAATTTCTTTTGAGTTGGGCAATCACTAAAAATATTATTAATGCACATAATAATCCAAAACAACATAAACATATTATAAATGTTAATAATTATTAAATTTTAAAAGTAAAATTTTTACTAGAATTATATGGGGTTATTTTTTCTTCTACTAGTTTATGAATTTTTTTAAGATTATGCATTTTTGAGGGACATATTATTTACCTCTAATATAGGACATGATTCAGCGTAATTTTTTTGTTGTTGTTGGTATAGATGTGTTGAGAAGGCTTGCTGGCATAAATGAGTAGATGAGAATGAATGGGGTTTTATTATAATGATGCCATTAGTTTCTCTGAATTTATTCTGAGTAATATGTTCCAGATCACATAGTGATCTGTCATCAAAAACTATTTTTTAATGATCTATCAGCTCATCGGTAGATTAAGACTTTCTATTTTATTGAAGGAAAAAGTTGGAAACCTTCTTACATGCAAAAGGATACATAACCTAGGCATTTGAATCAGTCACTTTTGTCAATACCAACACCGAAACTTCAAATTGTCCATTTTTTTTTTCAGTGCCTCCAATGTTTTGCAACCTAACAATGTACCATGTAGAAATATTTGGGATGTAAAAGAAGGGTGTAAAATTTGGGATGTAAAAGGTCCAAGGTCAGGAGTGGTGGCCGTGAGGAGATACCCCACACCCAAGGTTAGGAGCAGCGGCTGTGCTTTGCTGGACCAGCCATGTGGAGAAACCCCACATCCAAGGGCAAAGGAGAAGCCCCAGCAAGACAGTAGGAGGGGCAAATTCACATTTAGAATCAAACCCCATTCCCACCAGAGATGCTCACAGGGCTCAAACAAACCTTGTGTGCACCAGGACCCAGAGACCCCACAGAGACTGAGCCAGAACTGTGTTTGAGGGTCTCCTGTGGAGGTGCAGGGTGGCAGTGCCCTGCCGCAGGGACAGGGGCTCTGGGTGCAGCAATCTTGGGTATGGCACAACCCCTTTTGGAGGAGGTCACCATTAACCTCACCATAGAGCTGCCAGAACTTACACAGGACTGGGAAATAGTCTCTTGGAGGGCACAACAGCACCTTGTGCACCAGGACCCAGGAGAAAGAAGCAGTGACCCTACAGGAGACTGACCCAGACTGGGCCAGGAATGTCCGGGAGTCTCCAGCGGAGGTGTGGGTTGGTGGCAGACTGCTGCTGGGTTGGGGGCACTGAGTGTAGCAGTGCATGCATGGGATCTTTTGAGGGAGTCACCATTATCTTCACTACCTTGCCATAGTTTGGCCCCAGGAAAATAGTAGGGAGGGAACACAGCTTCACCCATCAAAAGAAAATTGGATTAAAGATTTACTGAGTATGGCTCCGCCCATCAGAACAAGAGCCAGTTTCCCCCTCAGTCAGTCTCTCCCATCAGGAAGCTTCCATAAACCTCTTATCCTTCTCCATCAGAGGGCAGACTGAAAACCACAAGCACAGAAACCTACCAATCTATCACATGGACCACAGCCTTGTCTAACTCAATGAAACTATGAGCTATCCCTTGGAGGGCCACCCAAGACAGATGGGTCATGGTGGAGAGTTCTGACAAAATGTGGTCCACTGGAGAAGGGAATGGCAAACCACTTCAGTATTCTTGCCTTGAGAACCCCATGAACAGTATGAAACAGCAAAAAGGGCACAGAAAGATGAATTCTCCAGGTCGGTAGGTGCCCAATATGCTACTGGAGATCAGTGGAGAAATAACTTCAGAAAGAATGAAGAGACAGAGCCAAAGCAAAAACAACACCCAGTTGTGGACAGGACTGGTGATGGAAGTAAGGTCCGATGCAGTAAAGAGCAATTTTGCATAGGAACCTGGAACGTTAGGTCCATGAATCAAGGCAAATTGGAAGTGGTCAAACAGGAGATGGTAGGAGTAAACATAGACATTTTAGGAATCAGAGAACTAAAATGGACTGGAATGGGTGAATTTAACTCATATGACCATTATATCTATTACCGTGGGCAAGAATCCCTTAGAAGAAATGGAGTATCCATCATAGTCAAAAAAAGAGTCCGAAAAGCAGTACTTGGATGCAGTCTCAAAAATGACAGAATGATCTCTGTTCATTTCCAATGCAAAGCATTCAGTATCACGGTAATCCAATTCTATGCACTGACCAGTAATGCTGAAGAAACTGAAGTTGAATAGTTCTATGAAGACCTACAAGATCTTCTAGTACTAACACCCAAAAAAGATGTCCTCTTCATTATAGGGGACTGGAACGCAAAAGTAGGAAGTCAAGAAACACCTGGAGTAACAGACAAATTTGGCCTTGGAGTACAGAACGAAGCAGGACAAAGGCTAATAGAGTTCTGCCAAGAGAACACACTGGTCATAGCAAACGCCCTCTTCCAACAACACAAGAGAAGACTCTACACGTGGACATTACCAGATGGTCAATACCAAAATCAGATTGATTATATTCTTTGAAGCCAAAGATGGAGAAGCTCTATATGAACTATGAACTATGCCTGATGAACTATGGATGGAGGTTCGTGACATTGTATAGGAGACAGGGAGCAAGACCATCCCCAAGAAAAAGAATTGCAAAAAAGCAAAATGGCTGTCTGAGGAGGCCTTACAAATAGCTGTAAAAGGAAGAGAAGCAAAAAGAAAAGGAGAAAAGGAAAGATATACCCATTTGAATGAAGAGTTCCAAAGAATATCAAGGAGAGATAAGAAAGCCTTCCTCAATGATCAGTGCAAAGAAATAGAGGAAAACAATAGAATGGGAAAGACTAGAGATCTCTTCAAGAAAATTAGAGATACCAAGGGAACATTTCATGCAAAGATGGGCTCAATAAAGGACAGAAAAGGTATGGACCTAACAGAAGCAGAAGATATTAAGAAGAGGTGGCAAGAATACACAGAAGAACTGTACGAAAAAGATCTTCATGACCCAGATAATCATGGTGGTGTGATCCCTCACCTAGAGCCGAACATCCTGGAATGTGAAGTCAAGTGGGCCTTAGGAAGCATCACTATGAACAAAGCTAGTGGCAGTGATGGAATTTCAGCTGAGCTATTTCAAATCCTAAAAGGATGATGCTGTTCAAGTGCTGAACTCAATATGCCAGCAAATTTGGAAAACTCAGCAGTGGCCACAGGACTGGAAAAGGTCAGTTTTCATTCCAATCCCAAAGAAAGGCAATGCCAAAGAATGCTCAAACTACTGCACAATTACACTCACCTCACACGCTAGTAAAGTATTGCTCAAAATTCTCCAAGCCAAGCTTCAACAATCCGTGAACCATGAACTTCAGATGTTCAAGGCAGAGGAACCAGAAATCAAATTGCTAACATCTGCTGGATCATCAAAAAAGCAAGAGAATTCCAGAAAAACATCTACTTCTGCTTTATTGACTATGCCAAACCTTTGACTGTGTGGATCACAATAAACTGTGGAAAATTCTGAAAGAGATGGGAATATCAGACCACCTGACCTGCCTCTTGAGAAATCTGTATGCAGGTCAGGAAGCAACAGTTAGAACTGGACATGGAACAACAGACTGGTTCCAAATAGGAAAAGGAGTACGTTAAGGCTGTATATTATCACCCTGCTTATTTAACTTATATGCAGAGTACATCATGAGAAACGCTGGGCTAGATGAAGCACACGCTGGAATCAAGATTGCTAGAAGAAATATCAGTAACCTCAGATATGCAGATGACACCACCCTTATGGCAGAAAGTGAAGAAGAACTAAAGAGTCTCTTGATGAAAGTGAAAGAGGAGAGTGAAAAAGTTGGCTCAAAGCTCAACATTCAGAAAACGAAGATCATGGCATCTGGTCCCATCATTTCATGGAAAATAGTTGGGGAAACAGTGGAAACAGTGTCAGACTTTATTTTTTTGGGCTCCAAAATCACGTGACTGCTGCCATGAAATTAAAAGACGCTTACTCCTTGGAAGGAAAGTTATGACCAATCTAGATAACATATTAAAAAGCAGCGATATTACTTTGCCAACAAAGGTCTGTCTAGTCAAGGTGATGGTTTTTCCAGTAGTCATGTATGGATGTGAGAGTTGGACTATAAAGAAAGCTGAGTGCTGAAGAATTGATGCTTTTGAACTGTGGTGTTGGAGAAGACTCTTGAGAGTCCCTTGGACTGCAAGGAGATTCAACCAGTCCATCCTAAAGGAAATCAGTTCTGAATATTCATTGGAAGGACTGATGCTGAAGCTGAAACTCCAATACTTTGGCCACCTGATGCGAAGAGCTGACTCATTTGAAAAGACCCTGATGCTGGGAAAGATTGAAGGTGGGAGGAGAAGGGGATGACAGAGGATGAGATGGTTGGATGGCATCACTGACTCAATGGGCCTGAGTTTGAGTAAACTCTGAGAGTTGGTGATGGACAGGGAGGCCTAGCGTGCTGCAGTCCATGGGGTCATAAAGAGTTGGACGCTACTGAGTGACTGAACTGAACTAAAAAAAAGGATATTTTCTTTTATAAAAGGGGAGTAGGTGATTAAGAAAGATATTTTCAGAACCAGGGCATTCTCAGTAAGATAAATTTTAGGCAAATGTACATGTGAAGGCTGAGAAATACATTTCTTTAAAGTTATCTACACCATGTACCCCTCCAGGAGTTGCTGCATCCCCCTAGGTGTCTATAGTCTCTCACCCGCTAGCGTGGCTTCACCCAGATGAGTCCTTGAACTACTGTGTAAGGAAACAGGAAGTAGAGGGGGTTGGTGGTATGTGCATGCTAAGTCGGTTCAGTCATGTTGAACTCTTTGCGAGCCCACGGACTGTAGTCTGCCAGGCTCCTCTGTCTATGGGATTCTTCAGGCAAGAATACTGGACTGCATTACCATGTTCTCCCCCAGGCAATCTTTCTGACCCAGGAATCAAACCAGGGTGTTTCCTGCATGGCAGGCAGATTCTTTACCATCTGAGTCACCAGGGTTGGTGGTGGAAAGAGATAAGATGAGAGAGAGAGATTGAAATTCAGAGACGGAGAGCTACATCTTCAAACTAAACCACTCTATGACCAGTCTATCACATCCTAGAGGAACAACATATTTCAAGTAAGTACAAGTCACACTGTCTCAACAACCAGTGAGAAAAAAATGGTCGATTAACTCCATAATACTGGAATTACCAATAAATCTGCAGCAAGCCTCACTACTATTTCCATGACCTCGTGAGATTTCCAACCATCTATTTCAGAAGAGTTTCTAGCAAGTCTAATGATATTTCTTCAGTACAGGGGCACAAAAGAATGACAGGCATCATTTTTTCATCTTAGATCTAAGGGATCTGGATGAAAAAGAATGTGATTGCTTTTCAAATACCTGCCCTGAGGACTCGGGTAAGCCCTTTAAGCATTGGAAGAAAGAAATTAGAAACGACAGAAAAAATTATTTCATAAAGCAAACCACTTACGATGAGTGGACCCCGGTTGTTCTCTCGATACTTGTTCTGGAAGAAAATGTAAACGACAGTGGCGGCCAAGGAGTAGAGGAAGGCGAAGACGGCGACGGTGACGAAGAACTCTGCCGAGGACGAGGAGTCCCCAATCAGGGACACCTTCTGTCGCTCCTTCCCCTCGCAGGTGGGCACCTCAAAGGTCACCTGGTGTAACCTACAGTATCAGAGAAACCAGAGAGGGGAATCATTAACACGCCAAGGAGAGAAAGCGAGAATGCCAGTAAGTGAGATCTGAGGACTTTCCTGGTGGTCCAGGGGTTAAGACTTCACCTTCCAATGCAGGGGGTTGATCCCTGGTTGGGGAGTTAAGATCCCACATGCTTTGGGGCCAAAAAAACCAAAACATAAAACAGAAGTGATATTTTAACAAACTCAATAAAGCCTTTAAAAACGGTTCATACCAAGAAACCTTAAAGTGAGATTTGATTTGGGATCTTACATGGCATGCCTCTGTGACACGAGAACTTACAGAGGTTGCAGTTGGGATTGTGGCAGTGATACTGCAGTTAAACATCATCGCACTGGGCTTCACAGTAGCTAGTTACATGAAAGACAAGAAGGGAAGGGGGAAGCGAACCTGAAATTGACGACGGATTAGAATATGACATCTTCTCCCTGAAATTCTCCAGTGCTTTCTCACCATCCTTGGACTCATACCCTAACTCCTAAACATGACCCAGCAGGTCCTGCTTTAGGGTCTTTTCACTGACTCTTCTCTTTTCCATAATCACTCTTCCCTGACATTGCCCATGGCTGGTTCCTTTGCAGCACTCAAGTGACAACTTAAAATGTCATCTCCTGGGAGAGTCTTTTCCTGCCAATCTAAAATAGCTCCTTTCCCTTAGACATTTCTATGACATCAACCTGTTCATGTCATTCATTGCACTCAATACCAGCTACATTGCCTTGGTGATGTATTTTCTTGTTTGTTTTTGTTTTTTTCTGTCTCCCTTGGATTTGGGATCTTGATTTTCTTCTCTGTAAATCACGAATCCCTGACACTAATTAGATACTCAGTAAACAGGAGTTGGATAAGTAAACAAACATTCTTGATTCTATAAGATGATTGATAGACCCTAGTTTGACTGAACTTTGAGAATTTCTATTTTAGAGAACAAGATATATCAGGATAGCATTCAGGGTCATAGTGACGTTGTTGTTCAGTCGCTAAGTCGTGTCCGACGTTTTGCAACTCCATGGACTGCAGCATGCCAGGCTTCCCCATCCTTCACTATCTCCCAGAGTTTGCTCTAACCCATGTCCACTGAGTTGGTGATGCCATTAAACCATCTCATCCTCTGTTGCTCTCTTCTCCTCCCCTTTCTCTATTATTTAGTAGAGAAAAATAAGATTTTGGAGGGTAGTAGTAGAGGAGCCAAAATTAGGTTTCTTCAGAAATGCCTAAATCATTTATTAAGTATTGGAAAGAACTTGGAAATAGAAATGAACAAGCGTTAGCAATATCAGTAAAGGACCATCTGGAAAAATTACCTATAAAAGTAACATGATAATAAAACAATTGATGAACCTGATAAATTCCCAACTTAAGCTTAAGGAGTATTTCTCTTACTAAGCAAAAGCTAATTCCTTTAAATGGATTTATTGTGTACATTCTCCTAGATAATACAAAATAATAAAAGAATAATACCAATACAACGAACATACCCAAGAATTTATGTGCCAGATACTACACTTTATATGTATTATTTCATTTGATGCTAACAAAAAGCCTTATGAGGTAGGCACTTAATTGTCCATTCCCCCTTTATACAAGAACATACAGGCTTTAAAAAGATTAAATGATTTGTGCTAAACCACAAGGCTAGTAAATAGGGCCAGAAAATTTTAAACTGTTATGTTAATTTGCTTCTGTTGATTACTGAAAATATTAACTAGGATGAATTTTTTAAAAAGTGGAGCCCATGGACAACTAGCACAACTATAAGTCCTGCTAAAAATGTTTATTCTGGGGTCTGTCCCAGAGCTACTGAATTAAAACTGTTAGAAGTAGCCTAGTTGACAACCCAAACAGGAAGCGCCAGTCCCCCTTATGTCTCAGAAATCTATTCTTCTTCATTTACTGTTGGACTTTAAAAAATAAACTGTTTACATTGTCCACTTGATTTTGCTTATTTATACTGAGCCTCCTCCTGTTTCTTATAAACCAGAAAAGCGTACAGCTGCAGTACAACTCAGGGAAATAGAAGCATTCATCATGGTTATACTGTAGAGACTCTTTCTTTCCCTTGCCAGACATACTAAAATATTTCTCAGTAGTTGAGTCTGTGGGAATGCTGAAAAATGAAATAAATTAAAAAAGGTAATCATGCCAATTATTCTGATAGAGGTGATTTTCAGATAATGAGCCCCCCCCTTTTTTTCTCACTGTTATGTAATGGATCATTCATTCAACTCATTTTTAACAAGAAGCTCTGTAGTTCACATAGTGTCTAGATTCTGGGGATAAAGTAGGGAACAAAGCTATATGGGCTGGTCTCTGCACACGTTGAACTTTGAGTTTAGAGGGGAAAAATGGCTTTCTGAGAAGACCCAAAGACTAGTTTGGGGATGAGGTGGTCAAGGTAAGATTGCTTGTAGAAGTGATTGTTTAAGCTGCAACTTGAAAAGTGAGTAGAAAATTGTCCAGACCAAAAGTTGAGAAAAAAGCACAATGAAATATGACTTCAGACCCAGTAGGATGGTTATAATCAAAATGATTATAAAATTGGAATGAGTTAGCGAGATTAGACTGGAATAACAGGATAGGATTAGAATAGCAAATTCCTTAGAAAGCAGGAAATTCCATAATTTGGAAAACAGTCTTGCAGTTCTTCAAGTGGTAAACCTAGAGCTATGGCATGGTCCAGCAATTCCATTCCTACCTATTACACATCCAAGAGAAATGGTAACATTTGTCTGTACTAGACTTGTACTAGAATGTTCATATCAGCCCCGAAGTGGAAACAATCAAACATCTTCAGCTGATGAATGGATGAATAAAATGTGATATATACTTATAGGTTGGAATATTATTTATCAATAAGAAGGAATAAGTACTGATACATGTTACAGCATGGATGATTCTTGAAAACATTATGCTAAGTGAAACAAGCCCGTTGCAAAAGACCATAGATTGCATGATTCCATGTAAAGGGAATGTTCAGAATAGGCAAATTTATGGCAATAAAAAGCAGGCTAGTGTTCACCAAGGGCTGGTTGGTGAGAATTGGGGATGATGACTAAGCGGTACAGGATTTCTTTTGGGGGTAACAAAAACACTTTAGAATTGACTGTGGTGATAGAGCCTTATGCTGTTAAACACTACAAGTCATTCAACAGTACATTTTACATGAATGAATGCTAAGCTATGTGAATTATATTTCAATTAAAACTGTTAAAAAATAGAGATGAAAGAGCATGTACCAAGATTCCAAAAAAGCAAGAAGCATAGCACATGTGAAATGATGAAATATGGCTTGAAACTGGAATATGGCAGGAAAGAATATGAATGTTGTAGGATGAGATGGAAAAGTAGCCAGAGACCCTCAGTGCTGGGTCCTGTGGGTCAGATTATAGACTCGGGTCTTTTATCTTCTTTATTTTTCCTAGTGATGACAACTGTAGAGTTTATTTCCTTAACTTTCATATATAACATATAGTATGTTTATCCTATTTTACATTATGTCCCTCGTATTTATTTATTTTATAACTGGAAATTTGCACCTTCTGAATGTCTTCATCCAATTCCTCCCTCACCCCCAGTAACCACAAATCTGACTGATTTTTTTCTATGAATCTGTTTGTTCATTTTTGACCTGTAAGTGACCTTCAGCACTGTATTAGTTCCCATTGTACAACAAAGTGACTTGATATTTCTACACGTTTCAAAATGATCGCCATGATAAGTCTAGTCATGATATTATCATATGAAGATATTGCATAGTTATTGACTGTAATCCCCACACTGTACATTTCATACCTGCCACTCATTTTTTTTTGCAGCCTCTTAATCTCCCTCATTTAGTTCTCTCCTCCTCCCACCCTCCTTCCCTCTGGCAATCACCCGATTGTTCTCCTGTTCTCTGTATCTATAACTCTGTTTCTGTTTTGTTATGTTTGAACATGTGTTTTAGATTCCACACATAAGTGGAAATCATGTAGTGTTTGTTTTTCTCTGTCTGACTTATTTCACTAAGCATAACACCCTTTAGGTTCGTCCATGTTGTCAAGAATGTCAAGACTTCATTTCTTTTTTGGCTAACTTGCCATTACACACACATCTTCTCTATCCTTTCATCTATTAATGTGCACTTAGGTTGCTTCCATATCTTGGTTATTGTAAATAATGATGCAGTGAATATGAGGGTGCATATATCTTTTCTATTTGTATTACTATTTTCTTTGGATACATACTCAGGAGTGAATCTTTATCTGAAGACCAATACTGGAAAGATTCCCTTATAATAAACAACATGTAAAACAAAAACAACAGTCAGGACCACGTCACCTGTGGCGACTATTTAGAAACATGCACACCTCCTGTCCAGGTGTCAGGATCTGCAACGCTTCTAACGCACCAGATCCCTCAGCTCACATGGACAGATTGGGTCTGCAATTTTTGAGTACACAGAGAGCAGCAGGGAGGGGGAGAACAAAATAATTTTTTTTCTATGCAATCAGCTGAATACCAACATTTTCGTCATTGCTAATTTATTGTATTGATTTACAGTAAATGTAATGGTGCTTAAGTGCAAGACAAAAAAAAAAAATCACTAACAAATTCCCTGTGCTTATTAATACCAATTATCTATAGCTTGGTACTTAGCTTGAAGCCACACGGGTAAACTCAGGACCAAGGGGAAACAGAAGTGCAGCTGTATTATGGTGCCTGTTCTGTGGAAGGGAATGGGCATCATTTGTAAAGGAAGGGCATGTCAGCTGAAAATGGTCTGAGCATAATAATTCATGTCGCTAAACACTTTTAATGCTATGGGATGGCATTTATTGCTAAACATATATATTTTACCAGAAAGGTTCTTCTAGGCAATAGTTACATACATATGCATAAATTTGCATGCTTCATTTCGGAGAGAGAGATTTTAGAGTCACCATGTGTTTATCAGCTATAATAACTTTGGAAGCAAATATTATTCATTCAGAACCTAAACAAGGGGAAACCTCTTCTGTACAGATAGTGTTAGTCGATGGAATCTGGAAGCTGATGGGCCTACTTTTGTTCTTGTAACGGACTAGTCAGGAAGCAATCGCTGAGACTGCAAAAAGGCCAAATCCAATTTGTTGATTTCAAATGTATTATGCCCTTCTCGGCTGGCATGACTCAATCAAGAGGTACTTGAATTTCATTGGGTTTTACTACATCGTGCCTATCCACAAAAAACCTCCATGTGAGAATAGATTTTTCCTTTTTCTTTTTAAAAATTTACCAACACTTAAACAGAGCCTTTTAAACATTTCACTCCTGCTTCAATTAAACTAAAGGAACTGCTGGGCACCCACAGTTTTTAGTTCTATTTGTAGGGTCTGAAAAAGTATTAAGCAAGCTGGTGTTACTTTATTAATAAAAATATTTTTGTCAACCACCACCAACATTTTTCAACCTCCAGGCATTGTATTAGCTTCTTTACTGCTCGTGTCTCACTTAAAGATCATAACAGCCTTCTCAAGTAGGTACTATCTGCCCACATTACACAGATGAGGAAACAGGCTTGAGGTAGGTAGTGAGCTTCAGTTCAGTTCAGTTCAGTTCAGTCGCTCAGTCGTGTCCAACTCTTTGCGACCCCATGAATCGCAGCACGCCAGGCCTCCCTGTCCATCACCAACTCCCGGAGTTCACCCAGACTCACGTCCATCGAGTTAGTGATGCCATCCAGCCATCTCATTCTCTGTCTTCCCCTTCTCCTCCTGCCCTCAATCCCTCCCAGCATCAGTCTTTTCCAATGAGTCAACTCTTCGCATGAGGTGGCCAGAGTTACTGGAGTTTCAGCTTTAGCATCATTCCTTACAAAGAACACCCAGGACTGATCTCCTTCAGAATGGACTGGTTGGATCTCCTTGCAGTCCAAGGGACTCTCAAGAGTCTTCTCCAACACCACAGTTCAAAAGCATCAATTCTCCGGTGCTCAGCCTTCTTCACAGTCCAACTCTCACATCCATACATGACCACTGGAAAAACCATAGTCTTGACTAGACGGACCTTTGTTGGCAAAGTAATGTCTCTGCTTTTGAATATGCTATCTAGGTTGGTCATAATTTTCCTTCCAAGGAGTAAGTGTCTTTTAATTTTATGGCTGCAGGTACCATCTGCAGTGATTTTGGAGCCCCAAAATATAAAGTCTGACACTGTTTCCACATCTATTTGCCATGAATTGATGGGACCAGATGCCATGATCTTCGTTTTCTGAATGTTGAGCTTTAAGCCAACTTTTTCACTCTCCACTTTCACTTTCATCAAGAGGCTTTTGAGTTCCTCTTCACTTTCTGTCATAAGGGTGGTGTCATCTGCATATCTGAGGTGATTGATATTTCTCCCGGCAATCTTGATTCCAGCTTGTGCTTCTTCCAGCCCAGCGTTTCTCATGATGTACTCTGCATAGAAGTTAAATAAGCAGGGTGACAGTATACAGCCTTGATGTACTCCTTCTCCTATTTGGAACCAGTCTGTTGTTCCATGTCCAGTTCTAACTGTTGCTTCCTGACCTGCATACAAATTTCTCAAGAGGCAGGTCAGGTGGTCTGGTATTCCCATCTCTTTCAGAATTTTCCACAGTTTATTGTGATCCACACAGTCAAAGGCTTTGGCATAGTCAATAAAGCAGAAATAGATGTTTTTCTGGAACTTTCTTGCTTTTTTGATGATCCAGAGGATGTTGGCAATTTGATCTCTGGTTCCTCTGCCTTTTCTAAAACCAGCTTGAACATCTGGAAGTTCACGTATTGCTGAAGCCTGGCTTGGAGAATTTTGAGCATGACTTTACTAGCATGTGAGATGAGTGCAATTGTGTGGTAGTTTGAGCATTCTTTGGCATTGCCTTTCTTTGGGATTGGAATGAAAACTGACCTTTTCTAGTCCTGTGGCCACTGCCAGTGAGCTTACTGGAGGTCAAATAGGTAGTGAAGGGCAGAGGTGAGTCTTGGATGCAAGCAGATTAGGAGGAGCTATACTAGTAAGTATGACACTTTCCTACCTCTCTGCTTCAAAAATTACAGCATCCTTAGACTTCCAGTCAAATATTTGTATAAAAATGGCTGAGCCAGCTTTCCCATGCCATCTAATCTAATGGTAGACGGATTGTTTTCACTAAATAAGATTCTAAACCAACATTCGTTCTGCTTCCACCTCAAAGCACTTGAGTTAGGCATCGTTCAAGGTACCCAGCAATGATGGAGTTGAATCCCTTTAGGCCAACCAATAGAAAGTCATTAAAAGCATCCAAGTTTCCAAATTTTGTCCTGGGTTATCCTAACATTTGCTTTATAAGTAAGCAGAGGGCAATGAACTTGACTGCCTCAGGTACTGAAAGTGTGCTCATCATAGCATCTGTGGTTCTTCACAGGAGGAGAGTAAAGGACAGCACAGATTCATCTTCAGATAGCACTGTGCCAGTAAGGGCATCTGGTCATAAGACTTTTGAAATGGTGAACAGTATGTTTCACCGGGTGCGGGACAAAATAGGACTTAAGCTCCTAACATTATACCTCGGGGTGGTTCAGTGCAAGACAGTAATGACACATCCCAAGGGTGGTGACCCCACCCAGGAGTAAATGCAGGAGGCATTAAGGTATTGGGGAGAAAGTTGCTGCCACAGAATTTCTGACAGCCAGGATTAATGTGGCCAAGTGGACATTAGAGGGCAACTGGCAAATTGTGGTGCTGAGCGCACTTCTCCTCACAAGATAATTTTCTGTAGCTCCTGTTTCAATCTTTGCACCAGTTGATAAAGACTCAAATCCTCTTGCTCTACTCCTTTCTCTCTTCCTTCCAGGAAATACTGGCATTTGTCTGGTTTTTAGGTTGTCCTTTCCTTTGCTAGTCATATGTGTGTATGTGTGTGTATAATGAGTGCATCTGCATATGCATTTGCAGACACCTCTACTTGCTCAGCCTGTATGATTTGCAACATAAATGACTACAAGATCCTGTGAGTTTACATATACTTTTAAACACATTTCATTTTCTCTTCCCAGCAACCTTCTTTGTTTACAGATGAGAAAGCTGGAGGTCAGACAACTTGAAAGAATCACCGAAGATCACCCAGATGGCAAAGAGAAGAGGCAAAAGTCCGCTATGCTCAAGTCCTTTATTCATTCACGAGGGATTTATTGAGCCCCATGCACCAGTCATTAGAGAAGCTAAGACGGGATGGCAATGAGTTGTGAGGAATGGGAGTGAAGATTATACAGAAGGTTGAAAGGGACAAGTCCCCTCTGACTGCCATTTCCCCTGGTTTTCTTACTGAACTTGAAGCATGGCATTTGGTGATGCTACTTAGGACAGTGATGGTGAGCCCACCTCTGCTACTGCTGGGTGCTGATCACCAACTGACAACTTTTTTGAGTGCATAGTAGGCTAGGCACCAAGCCAAAGACTTTCATGTATTATCTCATACCTTTAAACTAGATAAAGTGGGTACTATTTCCCTTCTTTTTAGTGGAGAGGAAAGTGAGGAGCACAGCGGTAATTCAACTTATTGAAGCAAAGGCCTTCAAACAAAGTCTGTGTGTGTGCTGCATTGCTTCAGTAGAGTTCAACTCTCTGCAATCCCATGGACTTCAGCCCACCAGGCTTCTCTGTCCATGGGGTTCTCCAGCAAGAATATTGGGATCCATACTGCCATCCTGCACGGAATCTTCCCGACCCAGGGATCAAACCTGCGTCTCTTAAATCTCCTGTATTGGCAGGTGGCTTCTTTACCACTGGCACCACCGGGGAAGCCCAAAACAGAGTGTATATGACCCCAAAGCTTTTACTCTTAACCTCCCACATGAAAAAAATATAGTATTTAATACTATTCATTGTTTTTATCACTCACCTATTTACTGACTTCCCACTGCAAGGCTGCCCTTTCTGAGAAACTTCTTGCAGTCAGTCATGGCTCAGATGGTAGAGAATTTGCCTGCAATGCAGGAGACCTGGGCTGGATCCCTGGGTTGGGAAGATCCCCTGAAGGAGGAAATGGCTACCCACTCCAGTATTCTTACCTGGAGAATTCCATGGACAGAGGAGCCTGGCTGGTTACAGTCCACAGGGTTGGAAAGAGTTGGATACAAATGAGTGATTTTCACTTTTCACTGTCCCTCTCTCTATTAATCTCCACCTTGTTGGTTGTTTCTTAGCAGGAGAGTGGTCATGGGTTGAATGTTGGAGTGTCTGGGATCTGTGATATTTTGTTCCAAATTTCCTGGGCTCATGGGTGGTTTCAAACTGTTTCTCAAGACATTAATTATAGCAAGGATTTCCTTTATGCCACCAGCACCTCTTAAAGCGTACTTTTATGCTGTGGTCAAAATCTGAGGAGTGTCTGACTTCATGGACCCTTAGGTATAGGATCTATTTAGGGTGGAAAAGGCAGAAAATGGGGACAGTGTGAGGACTGAGAAGAGTCTTGGGAAACATGCCAATTGCAGTTGAGAGCTGAAAGAAGGCTCCAACATCTGCTCTCTGGTTGCTAAAGCTGGACACAAGTTTGAAGTCCTTATCCTGCAAAGGAACTGGAGAGACTCTGTCTGAGACATAGGACTCACTGATCAGAAGCTGAAGAGGATCTGTTTACCTGATCTGTGGACAAAAGGGGTCATTACTAGGCAAAATGAAAACAATCCAGGTTACAAATATCCTTTGAGGAGCACCTCAGGGATTTTAATGATGCTTTCTTTTACCAGGAAGGTCAGTGGACTCAGAGGTGGTACCTATACTCCTGTCTGCTACACATAAGCTGATTTCCAGCTTCCTTATTTTCAGGTAAAAGGCATTGCTTAGGCAGCCAGAATCACTTTTGCAGATGTTTTTGCCCTAAGTTTGAATCAAAATCAGCTTCATCTCCAAGACTTGCAACCAAAGCACATCAGGCATTCACTAAAAATATTTTCCTAAAAGAAGAAAACAAAACTAAGGGAAAGAAAAAACACTGTATATATTCTGGCTCTTAAACACAAGGGCTTATCTCCTTGATGTGATTCTGCATTAAATGAACTAAAGCTTATTGGTTTCCATGGGAGGCACTTTCTATTACTTTTTTCTGTTCTTTATCTTACCATTAGGGAAGATACTTTTTTTCTTAAGGAGAATATTGGGCAGAGAGAACTGAGCTAGACATGGAAAATGCAATTAAGGTTATTGCAAAGAATACTCTTTTCTATGCAATTTGCTGTGCTTGTTCATATGACGATACGGTTGGAAAATGACTGGCTCTCCTCCCTAGTATGTGCATGTCAGTTCCATGGGCTAGAAAGATATTTATCAAATTTACTGAAAGTGTACTATGCTAGTAGGATCTTTTCAAATTTCATCCCCTCTCTACAAGTTTGCATTTGTATAGATAAACATTTCAAAGTAAAAAGGTAGACTCCAAGGTGATTAAAAAGAAATGGATCTGTGGAAGCCAGGGCATGGCCTGGAGTAGCACTGAAAGAAGAAAAACCCTCTGAAACCATATAATGACTTGCAAAGAGGCACTGCCATTCTCATAAGCTATGACTTATTAATTTTAGTTTCTTCAAATAGAGTTTGAGTCATAGGGAACTCAGACTGCCTCTACATTGTCAAATTAAAATAGATAATGAGGTCGTTATCTGTATATTTCAGGGAAATTTTTTTTTCCCCTTCTTGTTTGCCTTCCCTGAACTATGGTGCTATACTCGAGTGAATTACGAAACAAACAAGTCTCAGAGTTTTGTTTGTTTTTTCTTTACACTTGAATGTCCAGGCAACTGCCTCTCGTTGTCCATTTTATCTAGTTAGTACAGAAATGTTTCACAAATAAACAATTTAAAGGCTTCAACTAAAAGATTTTTATATTTGGCACACATATAGGTCACATGGGAGAGGGCTGCAGAAATCTGTCTGAGCTGACCTTTTGTTTAGAGTTTAGGTCAAACTGATTTGATTTATTAACAGTCAAAATATGCTATATA
Organism: Bos grunniens; assembly: GCF_055505025.1. Lineage (NCBI taxonomy): Eukaryota > Metazoa > Chordata > Mammalia > Artiodactyla > Bovidae > Bos > Bos grunniens. Next base: position 38,228,722 of record NC_141186.1, read on the forward strand.
TAAAAGTTCAATCAATACAGAAATGATTAGAGAAGGAAAATATAAGGTTTCTCATAATTTCAATTAGTATTAACAACTTAAAAGACGGAAATCAAACAGGGTCTTTAAACTGCTGTTTATTACCTAATAAGATGACCAGCAAATACCTTATTTTTTTAGGAAGATCTGCTATATTCTTGGAGAAGGCAATGGCACCCCACTCCAGTACTCTTGCCTGGAAAATCCCATGGGCGAAGGAGCCTGGTAGGCTGTAGTCCATGGGGTCGCGAAGAGTCAGATACAACTGAATGACTTCACTTTCACTTTTCACTTTCATGCATTGGAGAAGGAAATGGCAACCCACTCCAGTGTTCTTGCCTGGAGAATCCGAGGGACGGGGTGGCCTGATGGGCTGCTGTCCATTGGGTCGCACAGATTTGGACACGACTGAAGCGACTTAGCAGCAGCAGCAGCAGCCATATTCTTAAGTCTAATAATATACCTAAAGATCCCTGGGTTGAATTTTTCCAACCCAGAGATGGAACCCAGGTCTCCCACATTGCAGGCAGATTCTTTACCGTCTGAGCCACCAGGGAAGCCCAATATACCTAGAGGATATATGAATTATCATATTGTTTAGAATGTTCTATATTAGTGTACATCGCATAATAATTTTATTAATGGTCCTCCAGTGGTGGAAATTTTATTTCCCATCTTTAAACACTGAAACATTGCCTTGAACATGTATCTTTGGATATCTGTATGTTCTTTGGATAAATTTCTAGAAGCAGAACTGCTGGGGAAAGGAGTTTATTAGTTAGGGTTCTCCAGGGAAACAGTACTAATGGGATACATATTATAAGGAATTTAAGGAATCTATTTTAAGGAATTAGCTCATGTGAGTGTGGGGGCTGGCAAGTCTGAAATGCACAGGGCAAGCCAGCAGCCCGGAGATCTAGGTAAGAGGTGATGTCATGAACTTAAGTCCAAAGCCTGGAAAAGCAGAATTTCTATGATGCAGTCTGAAGGCAGAACTTCTCCCCCAACCACCCCTTTTTTTGCACAAGAAATCTCAGTTTTTGTTCATCACATCTTCAACTGACTGGATGAGACACACTCACATTATGAGATAATGTATTACATTTATTGTAATAGAAAGAAAGTGAAGTCGCTCAGTCGTGTCCGACTCTTTTGCAACCCCATGGATTGTAGCCTACCCGGTTCCTCCGTCCACGGAATTTTCCAGGCAAGAATACTGGAGTGGGTTGCCATTTCCTTCTTTCCGATCCAGGGACTAAACCCAGGTCTCCCGCATTGTAGGCAGATGCTTTACTGTCTGAGCCACCAGGGAAGCTTTATTGTAATGCTTGCATGTAACTGGCAATTGCAGTTGCTACTCCTAGGTGAATTGCAAACAGTTTCCAATGCTCAAAATTCAAGGCAGAAGTCTAATTACTAAAGTTGATTTTTTAAAAATCCAAATGCTTTCAAAAAGAAGAATTCCAAGACCTAGAAATACAATGCGTTCTATTACTATACTGCTCTGTCAAAAAGTCACCCTTATCAGCAGTTATTTGGTCATTTTCTTCTTCTGCCTGCTGTCATTTCATTCTTCACATAATAACGACCTCATTGAATGTTCAGGATAGGGAAACTAACAGAATCCTTGCTGGGAAGGCAATTCAATATATCTGCCAGATTATAATAAAATAAGCAGGAATCGTTCATACATATAGAACAAAATGCAATCTCCTTTAAACCACTGAAAAGCTATTGCCCTGTCAAGTGGCCGTGAAGTTGTAAATTTCCAGTTCTTCAGGTTGTTAATATTACCACAAATACACAAATTCTTTTTTTGGGAAAAACAAAAAAAACAAAAAAACGTCTAAGGCATAAGGAAACACTGTTCATCTTAGTTAACTAAACACAGTTTGTTCAATAAATTTATCAGCTCAGAATGGAAACTGCTCTTCATTGTCAGCAAACATAATGTCATCCATGTTCCTGATGCTTTGCCAGCAACAGGGGATTAATCATACTTTTTTCAAGTTGCATTTGAAACATGACATCTAAGAATTCATTTTCCACATAGCAACCAGAAATCTCTTACATAAATCAGAGCATGTCACTCCATGGCATAAAGCTCTCCTTTAAGGCTTCCCCTCCCACTCAGGGCCAGATGCAAACACCTCATTGCGGCTTACAGGTCTGACATCATTTGGATCTTGCCCACTTGTTTGCTATCATCACACCCACTTGATACTTTCTCTTCCTGGAACACAACTCCCCCGCCCACTGGGGCCTCTTAACTGGCCTTCAAGCTGTCCACCGTCAGCTTTCTCTTCATTCAGATTCTCAAGGCAAGTATCACCACCACTGAGAGACCTCCCTTGACCACCTAATCTAAAGGGCCTGTCCATCCCATTATCCCACTTCACTGCTTAATTTATTTTGTTTATTGCTCTAGTGCCTGTCTGAAGTCACACTGCTTATTTGTGAACCTGTGTTTTGCCTGTCTCTCCTCCTAGGCTCTAAGTAGCATGAAGGCAGGGATCCTGTTTATTTTTGCTACCTATAACGGAGCACCAAGTCAAATCACAGGCAAAACACAGATGCAAGGAAAATGGCTTTCTTGCATATTTAGTTCTAGTGGGAATGAATGGAGAGACACTCAGGGTGATCCCACACTGTCTATCCCTGTAAAAGAATTCTTGGGGACAACTTTGTGCCTCTGAAGTTAACAATGAAAAAGAGACCGTTTTTCACGCTGCCCAGGAAAAGGCATGAGGTAGCTTCCTCTCCTCACCCATTCTAGTCCACATACATGTTTGGGGTCTCAGGGAATCCTTGACTATGTCCTGCTTAATCCCTTCCTGCTTATCCAAGCCATCCTCCAGGACATCTGTTCCCAAATACATCACCTCAATTTGAACCAATCGCCTATGAAAGACCATTGTATACAACATCTAGCAAAGATTCTACCAGAAAAACTTTGAATATTTTAATGAGGCCACTGATACTAAACTATTCGTTGAAGGGTCCCAAACGTCTTCAAAAGGAAAAAAACAGTGGTCATTGGAAAGATTTCAAACAAAACCAAACTCAAAACCCTTCTATGTGTGTGTTTTTTTTCCCTTGATTCACAGAATGTTTAAACGGAAGCGAACAGAAGTGAAATCCTGCTTCTTCCCCTGATAATTAGAAACCAAGGTCTAAACCATGTGAATATATGCTGCAAATAATTCTTGCAAGTAATTTCATATTCAATATTTCTATTTAGCTCCCTGGAAATACTTAATGTTTATGAAAACTCTAGAGCAGAACTTCTCACACTGTGACTCAAAGACCCCTGAGGATATATGAAACCCTTCCAGGGGGTTCATGAGATCAAAACTAATTTCACAATAATACTAATATGTTATTTGTCACTTTCAATCTCATTCTCTTGCAAGTATACGATAGAGTTTTCCAGAAGGAAAACTGCTATAGGTTGTGGCTGTTGTTCTGATGGCTAATAAAATGCATATTTTTATATTTTATACATTTCTTAGCTTTGATTTCTAATTTGGTAATCTTCTAAATATCCACAGACATATTCCACACAAATGAAAAGCTCTTTGTAGTCCTCATTTATAAGAATGTAGAGGGGTCTGGGACTTAATGCTTGAGAATGGCTGCTCTAAATGATGATTTTTTTACTTTCCCCCAAATCTTCATTTTTCTTATGTCCATTTCTGATATTCAAGTTATATGGACATGCATGGCCTGATATTGAGTACCTATCATATGCATGTCATCACACTAAGCAATCATTTGTATTGTCATCAGCCAATGAGTGTGTAGAGTATCTATCAGCTTCCTGTCCTTGGCAAATACTCAATAAAGGGCTCTTGCATGAGAACTGCAGATGATACTACCTAGATATCCTCTGTCCCACTGACTGTCCATGCCTCACCTAGAGGGCATATGCCTTTATCTCAGATTACGAATCCTCCCTGGTCTTTGACATTTCATTTTCATCCTACCTCAAATGGCCTCTTAGGCTACAGGTAGGAAAAGAGAGGTTAGACTTAGATGTTCCGCTCTGATGATTATCCAATGCACTCACTCCCTGTCCATCCTTTATCTCTTCCCTGAAAGTGAGTCACAGACTGAGGCCTCAAGAATGGGGACATTTGCAACATGAGATCAAGAGTTATTTATTTTAGTGTCCCCATGGAGTAGACATCTGATGTTTTGCTTCAGTTCAGTTCAGTCGCTCAGTCATGTCTGACTCTTTGTGACCCCATGAACCACAGCACGCCAGGCCTCCCTGTCCATCACCAACTCTTGGAGTTTACCCAAACTCATGTCCACTGAGTTGGTGATACCATCCAACCATCTAATCCTCTGTCGTCCCCTTCTCCTCCCACCTTCAATCTTATCCAGCATCAGGGTCTTTTCCAATGAGTCAGCTCTTCACATCAGGTGGCCAAAGTATTGGAGTTTCAGCTTCAAAACATCGGACCTTCCAATGAACACTCAGGACTGATCTCCTTTAGAATGGATTGGCTGGATCTCCTTGCAGTCCAAGGGACTCTCAAGAGTCTTCTCCAACACCACAGTTCAAAAGCATCAATTCTTCGGCACTCAGCTTTCTTCACAGTCCAACTCTCACATCCATACATGACCACTGGAAAAACCGTAGCCTTGACTAGACGGACCTTTGTTGGCAAAGTAATGTCTCTGCTTTTTAATATGCTGTCTAGGTTGGTCATAACTTTCCTTCCAAGGAGTAAGTGTGTGTTAATTTCATGGCTGCAATCACCATCTGCAGTGATTTTGGAGCCCAGAAAAATGTCAGATGTAGACCCGATCAATTGTCATATTTCCTCCTCTGGACTTAAAGACCTAAGACAGGCATGTTGGATCCTACTTGAAAACAATGAGGCCAATACAGAAGAAAACATGTGGAGAAAGAGAAAAGGATTCTAGTCCCCTAGATTTAGGGATTGTGTTCCTAGCATTCCTTGGCACATAGCAGGTGCTCAAAAATATTGATTCAATTGACTTTAATTTAGCTTCTTTACAAATGACTGAAGCATCTCATATAAAAATCTTTTAATAAATAAAACCATTTAATCCTTTATCCTGAATAGGCATCAACTGCAGAAATACCCACTGGCATTTCAAAGTTTGATAAAATCCACTTCCTCTCTCTTCTATTGAACCTCTCTCCTGCACTACCATGCAGTACTTCTCTAGATTTTTATTTTAATTCCAAGCGTCCTCTTGAGAAAGTAGTTGTTTTAAATCAGGATATGTCCCATGATTCAAGAACATTCTTTTCTGAAAGTACTTTTAGTTTTGCATTTCTCTGTTTAGTTTCTCAAATTTCTTAAATCTTGTGAAAGAAATTCTACACATGGCCAACCTATGACAACCCTAATAGTCTGGATATCAAGCCAATGAACATGAACCAAAGTGAGTGAGAAAATAAGGATTTTTAATAAAAGGAGGATTATAATTAGGATTCAGTACTCAATTTGGCTCCTTCAATCAAGGAAAGCTTAACCTAAAGTTTAGATTTTCATCTAAAATCTAGACAATTATTTCAGAATCCCACATATATAAATATTCAGTGGGTCTAATTGTCTGTGATGAGTGGGCCAGTGTACTATAATTTGACATCTTCAATTGGTTGAACTTAATAAGAAAACTATGCTATGGTTTTTCCAGCAGTCATGTATGGATGTGAGAGTTGGACTATAAAGAAAGCTGAGCACCGAATAATTGATGCTTTTGAACTGTGGTGTTGGAGAAGACTCTTGAGAGTCCATTGGACTGCAACGAGATCCAACCAGTCCATCCTAAAGAAAATCAGTACTGAATATTCATTAGAAGGACCGATGCTGAAGCTGAAATTCCAATACTTTGGCCACCTGATGCAAAGAACTAACTCACTGGAAAAGACCCCCATGCTGGGAAAGATTTAAGGCAGGAAGAGAAGGGGATGACAGAGGATAAGATGGTTGGATGGCATCACCAACTCTATGGACATGAGTTTGGGTAAACTCTGAGATTTGGTGATGGACAGGGAGGCCTGGCATGCTGCAGTCCATGGGGTCACAAAGAAGGAAACATGACTGAGCAAATGAACTGAACTGAACTGAATAAGAAGACATGTTAAGAAAAGCTTACCAACCAAACTCCCTTCTTCTATGGGATTAGCAGGGCTTCTTTTGAGAAGTTTGAGATGAGATTTATCTTATTATCACTGAGTCCAAGAGCATACACACATACACACAAACTGGCAGGGCACAGACTGATCATTCCTCAAATCTTGCCTCTGCTTGACTTTACTCTTTTTCCTAGTTGTGGGCAAAATGGCAGCTTCATACCCACACCTCATTAACTCATTAACCCTGATCACCAGAAGCAAACATCCCTCTGTGCTCCAGATGAAAAATCTAAATTAAGTCATGTGTCCATCTCTAAAGGGCTTTCCATGTGGGACAGTGGTAAAGAATCCGCCTGCCAATGCAGGAGACACAACAGAGGTGGGTTTGATGCTGGGTTGGGAAGATTCCCTTAAATATGAAATGGAAACCCGCTCCAGTATTCTTGCTTGGAAAATTCCACAGACAGAGAAGCCTGATGGGCTTGTGGGTTGCAGTCCATGGGGTTGCAAAGAGTCATATATGACTGAGCAACTGAGCACAGCACAACACAGTCTATCTCTAATACAATCACGGAAGCCAAGAGGCTGGGTGCTCTAACTGGCCAGGCTACAGTCATGTGCCCTGTGTGTGTGTGTGTGTGTGTGTGTATGGGGTAAAAGGAGATGGAGTAGAACTTCATGTGACCTTCATGAATGGGTTATTCACTGAAAGATAGAGTCCAGTACTGAAAAACAGAAATAACAAATATCTACTGCATGGGGATCTTCCTTCGCAGAGCATGTCTGGATTAAAAAAAAAAAAAAAACTCTGTACTTCCAATGTCCAGTATTAAGCAGATGCTCAATACATATTTGTTGAATGAACAAAGAATTACATGTAATATTACATGTGCCTCACTCCATAATAAGGATCAACTCTGTGTACTCTCCAGCGAGGATATTTTGCTGAACTCATGCTCATCACGTTATAGCCCCTTCTACATTCATCTTTCCCTATTCTTATTATATACAAGCTCATTTCTTTTTCTGCACTTTCCCACTTTAAACTACTACTTAAAGTACTCCTCAAGTTTATTTCCACCATGAAGCCTTTTCTGAGGATTACATGCCTCACTATTTTCCCATCTTTGAGTTACCCATGCTTCTGATTTCTGCACTTAGCCTTTCATGAGTAAAGAGCCCTAGAATCAGGCTACCCATGTTTAAACCTCCACCATTTACTTGCTTTGTCATCTTGGCAAATTTCTTAATTGTTTTGTCTATAGAGGGTGTGAATCATAGTATCTACCTCTCAGAGGCTGATGCAAGGATTAAATGATATGATACACAGGTCATTAGCACTGTGCCTAATATACAGTAAGTGCTCAGGAAATACTGAATATCATTCTAGCTGATGGAACAAATAGCTGTGTGCCCTGTAGCAGACAAAGATGGTGTCCTGCACCATGTCTCCTTGGCCTATCTGACTGAGTTCAGGCAGCTGATGTAGATGCTGATAAACCTCCTACGTTATGCTTTCTTCTCTGACTGAGGGCTTCCCTTAGCCTGAGGAAGCCTTTTCTGCTGCAAGTAAGGGTAGTTGGAAGTAGAAGGTACGAGGTTAATTCTCTTGTATGCAGCTTTTAATAACTGGGGGATAGAAGTCCCAGCCTCCCTGGTGCCTAGTCTTAGGATTCTTGGGTGTGTTCCACACAGTTTCTCAGAGGATCCCAGCAGGATTGGGTGTGAGTTGCCCATAGTAGTAACCTGCACACAAATGCAATTAAAAAAAAATTTTTTTTAAACCTTATTTTGTATTGGAGTATTGCTGATTAACAGTGTTGTGATAGTTTCAGGTGGACAGCAAAAGGACTCAGCCTTTTGGGTACATATGTATCTCCCTTAAACTCCCCTCCCATCTAGGCCGCCATATAACATTGATCAGGGTTCTCTGTTGCTATACAGTAGGTCCTTGTTGCGTATCCATTTTAAATATAGCAGGCAAATTTTTTTAGCTTGTCCTCCTTACTTTCTTCACCCTTGCTTCACTCGTTTGCTTGTGCCTCTTGGGATCACCTCACACAGGAGCTCCCTGTGCCCAAGTCTGTCAAAAGGCCTGACTTGGGGGGAGCCCAAAGTAAGACAGCTCCCAGCAGTTTAAACTGTTAAAGTCATTTCTCAGTGTGTGTGTGCTAAGTTACTTCAGTTGTGTCCGACTCTTTGTGACCCCGTGGACTTTAGCCCACCAGGCTCCTCTGTCCATGGGATTCTCCAGGCAAGTATACTGGCGTGGGTTGCCATTTCCTCCTCCAGGGGATCTTCCCAATCCAGGGATTGAATCCGCCTCTCTTGTGTCTCCTGCATTGGCAGTTGGGTTCCTGGGAAGCTCTCATTTCTCAGGGTATATTTACTTAAAGTAGAGATCAAATTCTTTTTCTTTTAATTGAGATGTAATTGACATATAACCTTGTTTTAGGGTATACAATATACTGATTTGATTTTTGTATATATTGCAAAATTGTTATCATAATAGGTTCAGTCAACATCCATGACCACATACGGTCACTATTTTTTTCTTATGATGAAAGCTTTTTAGCAAATACAGAATACTGTACAGTGCTGTTAACTACAGTCACCAAGCTGTACATTATATCCCCAGCACTTGCTTATAACTGGAAGTTTGTACCTTTTGACTACCTTCACTCATTTTGCCTATCCCAAACCTCTTACATCTCTATGGCTAGACATGTTTTGTGAACCTACACCACAGAATTCCTTGCTGAATAACTGATATATTGTGAGACAATTTTTAGTATTTAGATTCAAGAGAAAGAAGTCCTGTGGTTTTCTCACCAGAGCTGATAGGTTTTTTTTTTTTTTTTTTTTTAATATTTATTCATTTATTTGGCTGCACCAGGTCTTAGTTGCAGCATGTGGGATCTAGTTCCCTGACCAGGGATCGAACCTGGGCCCCCTGCTTTGGGAGCTGAGAGAGTTAACCACTGGACCAGCAGGGAAAGGTTTGATTTTCTTTTTGTATTCCTGATATGGCTCAAATTTGGGATATATAGGTATGAAAGCTTGACCCCCTTTTGGAAAATTTAGCCTAGGAACTACAACTTGTGAAAATGAGCCATAAACTGGGTTTATATATAAAAATAACTTCACGCTTGTGTGGTGGATTTTACTTTGTGAGGGATCACTGATCTACTGAGTGACTAGTACAAACATACAAAGATGTCAAAATATACCTAGAATTGTGTGTTTTTTCTTAAGTAACAGAAATCTGTCAAATTCGGAAACTGAAAAAGCAGATGTCCTGGTGCAGAGGTATAAACAGAAGTGGGGAAAAGAGAAAAGGCCTTTGTTTTCCTTCTACTAAACAAGTGGCTAGAAGAAATTAGGGGTCTAGTCAGATGAGGTTTATTCTTTGCAATAAAATAGCTCTGCTCATGTTTGTTCTATTTATGACTTACTGCTATTTTCAGAAATGTTTAGGCAACTGTAGATTATATGAACAATAAATTGTTCTTGTTCAGTCGTTCAGTCATATCCGACTCTTTGTGACCCCATGGACTGCAGCACGCCAGGCTTCTCTGTTCTCTATTTCCTGGAGTTTGTTCAAACTCATGTCCATTGAGATGATTATGCCATCCAACCATCTCATCCTCTGTTGCCCCCTTTTCACAATAAATGATGTTTTTTTAAAAGTGAAAAAATAGAAACAAAGGTATACTAATAATGTGTAAAGTTGGTCTTGAAGACTGCATGAGGTAACCATTGCCACTGTAAAGTCTACATAATAAATCAGGTCCAAATTCAGAGGCTTATAACAACCACCACCTACTGCTGCCCTTGTGTTTCTGGCTGGAGTAGCTCTGCTTCATATGCTATGCTATGCTAAGTCACTTCAGTCGTGTCCGACTCTACGCGACCCCATAGACGGCAGCCCACCAGGCTCCCCCATCCCTGGGATTCTCCAGGCAAGAACACTGGAGCGGGTTGCCATTTCCTTCTCCAATGCATGAAAGTGAAAAGTGAAAGTGAAGTCGCTCAGTCGTGTCCGACTCTTAGCGACCCCATGGATTGCAGCCTAACAGGCTCCTCCGTCTATGGGATTTTCCAGGCAAGAGTACTGGAGTGGGGTGCCATTGCCATGTTAATTCTGGCAGTCAGGATGAAGTGGGGGCGTGTCTACCTGCAGGCCTTTTCTTGCTGATGGCAGAGGCACAGGAAGGCAGACAGGAATATGCCGTGTCTGTTAAGGATTCATCTGGACAATGTCACACCATTTTGCTCACATTCCATTGGCCAAAGCAAGTCACCTAACAAGTTAAACATCAATGGGCAGGGAAATATACTCTGTCTCATGTGACCATGGTGACTGACATTGCAAAAACTAGTTTGGGGAAGGGGACAAATAATCGTGACCAGTAAGTCTGTCTGGGGGAATAATATTAATGATCACACTGCTTTCTCATATGCATTATGCACTGGTTATCCTGTTCTCCTTCGACTTATCAGACATCACCTTTATCCTAATTATTCTCTCTGCTTGAAATTATTTCCCCTTACATTTCTTCCACTTCTATAATATAAACTCCATGAAGGCAATGTTTTGAGGGTCTATTTTCTTCACTGATGGTGATCTCTTATCTCTCAGATGCCGCCAGCTGCTTATATAAGATTTGAGTTCAAAAATCTTATTGATCAAAATTCATTGTATGTATACTTTTTTTTAAATGTAATACTGTTTATTTAACTTCAGAAACATTTCAACATTGTAAACATACAAAAAAAAAAAAAAAGAACATTGCAGATCATGTTTAGTACAGAAGGTTCTTGAACTTTATTGGTGCAGTGGCTCTTGGCTTTGCTGACAATGAAGAGTTCTATGGTTTGTTCAAAGAAAAACAGTTTAAAACTACCACACTTCAACTAAAAAGGATCCAAAACACTTCTCATGCCAGCTGACTGCAGGATGCTATATCATTATATACAAAAACAAGACAACCTGAAGCTAAATGCATGCCCACCGCAGTGTCCACGGGTCCAGCCCCACGGTGTATGCCCTGAGCTACGGCCCCTCTGGAAGGCTTCACCCCGACAGCCTCCGTACCAAGCAAGGAGAATCAAGAGTGTGTCTCGGTTGCTTTGTTCTTTTTACAAACTATAGATATGTACAGTTGAAAACTCGGGATTTCTAGCCAATGACCATAGAATTAACACACCACCTTACAAATTAAAAAAAACAAACAAACCCAGAAACATTTTTAAATGCCTTGTCACACCACAGCAAAGTGCACAGAGTGAGGAGAACATGAGAGCCTTTTCGTTTTAAAAATGTTTGGAAATATGTACAACTTTGATACAGTTTCCAGGGGCTTTGGACACACATGGCCACTTCATGTAAACCAATGACAATTGCTAGAACACTTTGAGAGACTACGATATGATCGTGAGCCAACTGGGTATTAAACCTAATGATGGGAACAGACACATCTTGGGTGAGAGGTGTGTCAATCATGGCGCTCCCTACTCGAACGTATTCACAAGGCGAAAGATTAACAATTTTTTTATTCCTCCTCCTCCTCCACTTCCTCCTCATTTTCTTCATCTTCCTCTTCCATGTTTTTCCGGGCAACTTTGGCAGGACCCTCGGTGCCATCAAACTTCCCTTTAGCCTTCTCATACTTCTCCTTCAGCTTTGCTGCCTTGTTGCTTCTCACTGTCATTTAAGGTATTCCACATCTTGCCCAGCTTCTTTGCCACATCTCCAATAGAGATGCCAGGGTTTGTAGACTTGATCTTTGGGCGGAATTCAGAGCAGAATAGGAAAAATCCATACGGTGGTCTCTTGGGGGCATTAGGGTCCTTGCCTCCCTTAGCTGGTCCATAATCCTTCGTTTCCTGATCATAGTGCACTTTATCTGCCTTTCATTGAATTTAGACTTCTCTTTTCCAGACATGGTCTTTCACTTCTCAGAGCATTTCTTGGAAAATTCAGCAAAATTGACAGGGGCCTCCAGGTTTTTCTTCTTATGTTCCTCTCTGCACATCTGCACAAAGAAGGCATGAGCAGACATCTTGCCATTTGGTTTCTTGGGATCACCTTTGGCCATCTGGACTGTATTGTTCGCTAGTCTGTATGCACACTCCTAATACATTTGTTGATGAGATAACTTTGTTCAAATGTTTCAAACCACAGTATGTTTCAGTAGCAGAGCACTGAGACATTGTTCTGGAAGCACAGTAATCTGGATAAAATTTATTCACCAAAGGGTCTATTTCCCACCACAAGAGACCCAGGATTCAAAGCTTTAAATATCTTGGATTACTGACAACCAAGGCTAATTACTCCAATGAAGTATTTTAGAGTCCTGCAACATAGTTTGTTAATTGTACAAGAATTTTCCACGTGGTGTGCTTCCCAGGTGGCTCAGCGGCAAAGAATCTGCCTGCAATACAAGAGATGTGGGTTTGATCCCTGGGTCGGGAAGATCTTCTGGAGAAGGAAATGGCAACCCATTCCAGTATTCTTGCCTGGAAAATCTCATGGACAGAGGAGTCTGGCAGGCTACAGTCCACAGGGCTGCAAAAGAGTTAGACATGACTGAGCCACTGAGCATGCACACACAAATTCCATGAGATAGGGAGACTTATTTGTTTCTCTTAGGGAGCTCAGCTTATCCTGGGACATGTGAGGACTGAGCTAGCATCTCACATTTAGGAGGCAAACAAATATTCATTGTAGCATGAATTTCCGTAGGTAATCTCAATTCATCATACCAAGCATTTCAGGTTTAAATCCAAGACACTTTCTGATATCAGAAAATACCTTGATATCACAGAATCCTTCAACCTGGAAACATTAAATTTTCTATCTTTAAACATTCATGCATTTATTTATTCAGTAAACATTTCTAAGTACCCATTACCGGCCAAACATGCCTCAAAACACAAATACCTAAGGAGCTTATACACTAGTGGGGACACAGATGCATAAACAAATAATTACCATGGAATATGATCTTTACTGGAAAGAAAATGTGAACCTTCAGATAAATGCAGCTCATGGTTGAACTAGGGATTCAGGGAGATTTCCTAGTAGAGATGAAATCTAAGTCAGTTCATGAAAGAGGAATAAGAAATTTACAAGGCAGGAAAGGGGTTGGGTGGGAAAGTGGGAAGAATTTTGTAGACAAAGAGTAAAGTTATAGAAATGCATGAAAATAATAAGTTTGGAGAACTACAAATCACTCTACAAACTTACCATCTCAGGGAGATAATGACTGATCGTGGTTTTTATGTTTAAGCATCAGCTTGACTGAAACATAATTAACCATAATATAATACCACAAAATTCATCCTGGCTTTTAATATTTATATAGCCTTTAGTATATTCACAGAGCAACCTATACCACTGTCTGATTTCAGAACATCTTCACCCCCCAAAGAAGTCTCCTACCTATGAGCTGTCACACTCCATCCTCCCATTCTTTTTCCCCTGGAAACTACTAATATACTTTATTTCTAGAAATGTGCATATTCTAGATATTTCACATAAGTAGCATATTGTACAGAGAAGGCAACGGCACCCCACTCCAGTACTCTTGCCTGGAAAATCCCATTGACAGGGGAGCCTGGTAGGCTGCAGTCCATGGGGTCGCTAAGAGCCGGGCACGACTGAGCGACTTCATTTTCACTTTTCACTTTCATGCATTGGAGGAAATGGCAACCCACTCCAGTGTTCTTGCCTGGAGAATCCCAGGGACAGAGGAACCTGATGGGCTGCCGTCCATGGGGTCGCACAGAGTTGGACACGACTGAAGCGACTTAGCAGCAGCAGCAGCAGCATATTGTAAGTATATTTCATCTAAACAATTCAGAAAATAAATTCTGCAGTTATTTTTATAATTATATGTATTAACGTATATATAGTGTATTCATTTTCCTCATCAGTATTTTCTGATTTTACTTTATTACTTTATTTTCTGCCACTTAGTTGTGTAATCTTAGGCAAGTTATATAATTTTTCTGATTCTTATTTTCCTAACACTGAGAGTACCTCTTTTCACTGAGTTCTTATAAACATTAAATGAGAAATGCATGTAAAAGGTCTGAGTAGAGTATCTGATATACAGAAGTACTTCAAAGGCTTCGATGTTAGCTTTTTCTATTTACTTTTACCATGAGAATATTAGTAGGTGATACACTATGAGTATCTGTTGACAAAATGTAATTTTCACATGTTAATTAAAGAAATTGGAAATGGAATAATGCAATCCCTAAAGTTCCATTTCACTAAACAAAATCAGCTGGCTCATCTTTCCTCCTAGCTGTAACTCGGTCCCATACCCACATGAGAAAACAGAAAAACATTGACAGACTTTGTTAACTTAATGCTCCCATCAATTCAAATTTCTGATTTATTCATTATTTGATGACTTCTTTCAAGGTTGGCCCTTTCATCTTTCTATAAAAAAGAAGGCTTCCTAAGAAATGTAATAGGTAAAAAAAAGAAAAAAAAAAAAACAAAACTCCTGAAATATGTGGGCAACACAAATGATGAATAAACTATTTGAAAGCACTTGTCCAAACATCTTGTACTGGAATTTCAAGTGTAATTTACTTAACAAATAGAAGTTTTCTAGTGTTTCATCTTTCCCATTAGCTCTAAGGGAGTTTCATCCCTTATAGTGGTTTTCTGATTTGCACATTTTCCAAGGTAAACTTTAACGGGCATTAGCTGTGCTTTGGTTGACAAGCACTTATTCTTCTTTCTCTTATTAGTAGCACCTTGGTTTCTTTTGAGGAATCACATCTCTTTGAGAGACAGCATTTATTCCTCAAAAGGAACATTTCTAAGCCAAGGATGTGTGTGTGTGGTTCAATTTAGACAACTATAATAGATTATTTTTCTGGATTTAGGCTCTTGAGTGGTATTATATAAGAATGGGATGAGGGGTTGAGTTGAATCATTTCCAAAGCAATGCACAGATTTGACTATAAATTAAAGTCATTTCTTAGTTTCAACTGTATATATGTCTTGAGTTGTCCCATTTCCTGTATTTTCTGGAGCCCAGTTCCTCTGTATTTCCTTTCATTATGTGAACTTCCCTAAGACCTTCCAATAAATTACTTCACTTGTTGCTCAAAGGCAAATCGTATTCTTGCAACCTCCAAACTCCTAGGCATACATAGTCTGCCTCCAGCCCCTGTGCACTCCCAGACCTTCCAAAAGAAGCAGAGCTACTTATAGCCAGTTTCTGTTAACTCATTTAATCTTCAAAAAGACTCATCACAAACTCCCTTGAAATTATCTTATTCCTTTTTTTCCCACTTAAAATTTTTTTTTACAAAAAAATTTTGGTTTGTTGTTGTGTTGTGTTGGTTTCTGCTGTACAACAATGTGAATCAGCCATAATTATACATATATCCCCTCCTTCGTGAGCCTTCCTCCCCTGCCCTGACTCCACTCCTCTAGGACATCACAGAGTGCCAGACTGGGCTCCCTGTGTTATACAGAGACTTCTCAACAGCTATCCATTTTACACATGATAGCGTATATATATTGATGCTACTTCCTCCATCTGTCCCACTCTGTGCCTTCCCCACTGTGTCCACAAGTCCATTCTCGATCTCCTATTCCTTTAAAGTTTCAGAATCTTTCAAGTGTTCCAGACCTTTCCTCCAAAGGATTTGACTGAAACCACATGTGATAGGAGAAAGTGACATTTGATAATGATGGAGAAAACCAGGAAATCCTCTTCCCATCCATCCTTCAGTTTTTCAATAAATATTTAATGAGGACATACCTGCCCTGTTCTAGATATTATAAATACAAGAATTACTAGGATGGAGTCTTGTTCCTTAGAGAGCCTAGAGTCTAGTAGGAGAGATAAGACACACAGAAATAGCGCTAATGCCCACAGAGGCTGTGATAAGAGTCACAATTGAGGTAGAGATCAAGGGCTACATGAGCACAACGGAGAGAAGATTAATTCAGGCTGGAAGGATTGGGGAGGATTTCAGGGGAGGAGATGAAACTTTCAGCCAACTAATCCTCCTGCAAGTGTCCAGTGGCCAATTATCTCCAGGAAATGGAGTTTGCAAAATTAAGCCTAGCCCACAGAGGATCGTTTATTTTCTCTTAGCATGGCATATTACCGTTTCCAAGGTTTATGCCTTCTTGGGAAATGTACTAAATTGCTTAGGACAGGGACTGAGAATATAAGGATGTCAAACCTTGCTGGTCTGTGCCTAATATGTCCGGGGCCTAGTGTCTGCCTCATTTTAATTGGTGGGACCAAGAGACGACTGACCATGGTCTGGATTGGGGCCAGTGTGTCTCTAAGCAGTCTTTAAATATGGCTTAAAATGAACTACCACCTCCACACAGCCACTTGGGCTTATTTTCTTCAAATGGGGACAGCGGCTACACCAAGCCTGCAACTTGTTCTCAGCTGCCTTGAAAACAGATATTCCTTTCATGTCCTTTTATTGCTTTCTTCTGTCCACATAATGCAGCCAACGTTCTTCATTTTAACAGAGAATGGATGCTCTGTAAAAACCTGGGATGGACAATCGACCTGACAGAACAGGCTTGAAAAACTTATTACTGCGCATGGCCATACTGGCAGGGGGTTTACGTGAAATGCCCCTTTCACACTGCTAACCTCAAAGACATTAGGAAGCAGTGTTATTTGGACTACAAAATGTTGTATACCTTGGTGACGATGAATTCATCTACGAAGTCAGAAAGTATATAATTAAAAGAGATAAAGTCACTTCTTTTCTTTAAAGATCTCATTTTTCAAGACAACAATTCAATTTGGTAAAATAAGTAGCCCTGTACCCACTTGCACCTACCTATAAACTTCACATTGTGGTCAGTGTTCTCACTAGGCTTCCACTGGACAAGAGCAAAGGGGGAAAAAACAAACAAAACAAAACAAAAAACGGTTGGCCATTGCTTCTCACAGAGTCCAGGGAGAAAGACTCTGTAACATCATTATTTTATTGGACCCTGCTGTGTGAACACATTAGGGAGGGTGCTTCTGGGGGATGCACTAGCAGAAGCTCCTTGGGAATGACATAACATTCCTGCAGAAGTTGGCAGAAAAGAGACATAAGGCTTCAGTGGGAATTCTAATGCTGCCCTGATTTTTCCCAGCCTCAGGGACCTGAATTTTCAGCTTAGTTCAATGACCCCTAGGATGTCCTGAAGAACTTTTCCTACTTGGGAAGGGGTGAAGACAGAAAAGGCAGAGGTCTTCAGCTCTATGGACATTCCTTTGTTCCCAGTGCTCAGTGGAAAAGAGTCACTTCTGAATTTCATCTGACAGGACACAGGAGATTGCTGGGGCCCAATGAGTACAAATGTATTTGTTATTATGAGTTGAACTGAATCCTCTACAAAAGGTATGCTTAATTCTTAACCCCCAGTACCTTAGACTGTAACCTTATTTGGAAAAAGGGTCACTGCAGATGTAATTAATTAAAATGAGGCCATGCTGCAGTATGGTGAGCCTCTGATCTAATATGATTGGTGCCCTTATAAGAGGATGGCCATATGAAGACAGAGACACAGGAGAATGCCACATGATGACTAAGGCAGAGACTGAGTTATGCAGCCATAAGCCAGGGAATGCCAAGGATGGCCAGCAAACTGCCAGGAGTCAGGAAGAGGCCAGGAAGGATTCCCCTGCAAATTTCAGAGGGAGCATGGCCCTGTAGACACTTTACAAAAAATTTGCCTATGGACAGTCTGATCTTAGACTTCTAGACTCCAGTACTGTGAGATGATACATTTCTGTTGTTTTAAGCCATGCAGATTGTGGTACTTTGTTATAGCAGCCCTGAGAAACTCATACATTTGCTCAGAACTCATCTAGATTGTATATTATTGATACTTGTGACTAAGAAACTTATGGTCCACTTTATACCTGCCTCCTCCTCACCACTCCCTGAGCATCTCCTAAGTTCCCCATATGCTCTTTCACCTCTGGGAGGGTGCTACCTTCCTGGCACAGCCAGAACCTGTGACCCCCAAGTCTGCTCAAAGTCTACTCATCATTCATAGTCAGTTCAAGGGGAAAAGTCACCCATCATTCTGAAGGGAGTGAGAATAACAGTGTCTTCCAAAGTGAATCATTTGTACCAGAACTCTGCTTGCCATTTAGGTAGCTTTATTTATTATATAGTAATTTATTATAACTCTTTAAAAGTTGAGACTCTGGTTCCTTTTACATCTCTGAGATGCTTACTTCTCAAAATACAGTTCTCAAATTAGGAGAATAAATTCAGAGAATCTTAGCACCCATCCCATACCAAAATCAGAATCTGCATTTAACAAGCGCCTGTGAGACTGCATAGATGGTAATACTTGAGAAGCTGACCCTAGAGAACCTTGACATACCAGCATACCATACATTCACTGAATGTATGCTTCACATCGGCTGCTTAGCTGAGTGTTTTTATTTACATTATTCCAGATTAGTCATTTTGACGATTCTATTAGCAGTTCTGTGAGGAAGGTATTAACCTATTACATGGATGAGAAGATTGGAGGGAAGCTAGATTGGGAAATGCAGGGTGTATTCCCATATTTCCACCTCTCTGCCCAGTTCAACACAATGCCTACTTGGCCTACCCAGCAGTTTTTCAGGCAACAATGGTATCTGCCCAGGAAGCTGGAATTTCAGAGGGACATCTGAGCATCTGTTTTCAACATAGGCTTTCTTTTTCTTCTGCTACTTTAACAGTTAGAGGATGAATGTGTGTCTCTCCAGATACTCTATCAAAAAAGAGTTCCATGGAAACGCTCATTTTGAGAAATGATGCAAATTACACAGCCCTCTTGAACATTAGTGGTGGAGAGCACCTATTAAAAGCTTCATCCCATGACCTCAGTAAATATACCTACTCAACTTGGTTTAACTCAGTTTTCCCTAAAGTTTATTTGACTCCGAATTAACATGGTGTAACAGCCATTAACATTCTGTGAAGGGCATTCTGGTTTAAAATGAGATGTTAATGACAAAGAGATCAAGAGAGAGATTCACTTCATGGATTGCTTTTTAATTGAGAGAGAGACAGAGGTAGAGAGACAAAGAAAAGAGAGAGAGAGAGAGAGCTTTCTCTCCTGTGGTTATTCTTCAAAGTGGAAGTTTTCTCAAAATGAGATATTAGCATGTGGCAAGAGCTAGGAATCAGCATGAGCTTCTGAACCACTGGGAAGAGTGGCTCATTTCTTTATGCATTATTTAACATCATAACGTCCTTCCTAGAATCTTCTGTTCCAAGCTGTAACTCGAGACAAAGACCTTTGATAAAATTAAGTAGGATGTTAGCTCTGAAGCACAATGGGAAGATAAAGTGGCAGATTAGATCATATTAACTTTTAAAAAATGATCACTAAGGTCATGAGCTTGACACATGGGGGGGTGTGGTATTGCAAAGTAGCAGGATAAAGCCATGCAAAAGACATTAATTACCCAACAGGGGGTTTCTAGGGAGAGGGAGGTGGAGGCTTAAGCATTTGGCTACCAGGGGAAATCTCTTTTCAAGGATTCTTTTCTCCTTTGAGATGAAGGACTTCATTAAGAGCCTTTGTGCTTGATGTGGACTCTTGATAGTTTCATGGGTAGATTTATTTGTATTCCTGGTGCTGATGGAGAGCAGCTCCTGATCCACAGAGCTTCTCAGGGTTCTGACAAGTGATGCCCCCATTTTCTGGAGTTTCTAGTCAAAGACAGGCATCCCTTTAGTGCAAATCCAAAGCCATGATTGATCACTACTTGCATGCTTACAACGGAAACAAAGGATGGGGTTTCCTAGGTATTTTCTTTTCAGGAAAGAGGGGATTTGAGGTTGGTTATTTGGAAGCACACATGGCTTCTTGAAGCTCCTTTCTTCTTTTGAAAAAAAATTTTATTATTTATTTTTGGTTGTACTGAGTCTTCGTTGCTGCGTGGGCATTTCTCTAGTTGTGGTGAGCAGGGGCTAATCTGTAGTTGCGATGTGCGGGCTTCTCATTGCAGTGGCTTCTCTTATTGTGGAGCACGGGCTCTAGGGTGTGTGGGCTTTAGAAGCTGCTGCCAGAGGATTCAGTAGTTGTGGTTCCTGGGCTCGAGAACACAGGTTCAATAGTTGGGGTGCACCACAGGCTCAGTTGCTCTGAGGCATATGGGATCTCCCTGGATCAGAGTTACCACTGCCACCAGGGGAGCCATGAAGCTCCTTTCTGTGAAGACATGGACACAATCACCTGAAATACTTTTCAGACAATGTATGTGGCATCAGCTTTACAAAAAGAGATAAAAGCAGGTAGACTGGAAGTGCTAACAGCAGTTTTCCTCTGAAGTCCACAGATATATTTTTCACGGTGCCCTGTGAGCTCATGTCCCCATATTATTTGCTGCTCTTCTGCCTGGCTTTATTTCAGCAGTCCCTTTGTCCGGAATGCCTTGGCTCCCATTCCTTTTTTAAAAAATCTTTTGGCCACACTGTGCGGCATGTGGGATCTTAGTTCTCCAACCAAAGATTGAACCAGCACCCCCTGCATTGGAACTGCAGAGTCTTAACCACTGGACCACCATGGAAGTGCCTTGGCCCCCATTTCTGATGATTGAAATCTTACCCATTCTTCAAGGCCCTGTTCAAATTTCTTGTTTTCAGAGAAGGGTTTCCTGATTACCTTCAGAGAAACAAATGCTACTTTTCCATGGCTTCTTTGGACCTTTATTATAGCACTGATCACATTTTGATTTCTACAATCATGGTGTCCATGTGTCTATCTCCGAGGTTCACTTTTGAAGACGGGATTGGATTTTTCATCACATTTACTCCCCTCCACACTGAGCTCATAGCTGATATTCAGTAAATGCCAGATGAACAGTACCTCAACACTGCAAGAGAGACTACAGTTGTGGGCAGGCAAAGTTTACCATTCAGTATGCTGATGTGAATTTAAGATAATATTCCTCTTACTTCTAGGCTTGGTGCTTCTTTCTTTGTTTCCTGATCTGTTTCTAGACCAGTATTTTCCAAACACAAGTCACTGGCATCACTCTCAAGAGTCACATCTGTAGACCACTTATGCTTTCATTTACTTAATATCCTTTTCTAAATTGATTCCCCTTTTCCTGATACCAACTCATTTAAAAAGCAGACCATTTATCTTGAATTAAAAGTCTAGTATCATAAGAGACTATTACGAACAACTATATGGCAATAAAATAGATAACCTGGAAGAAATAGACAGATTCTGAGAAAAGTTCAATCTTCCCAACTGAACCAGGAAGAAATAGAAATTATAAACAACCCAATTATAAGCATTGAAATTGAAGCTGTGATCAAAAATCTCCCAAAAAACAAAAGCCCAGGACCAGATGGCTTCACAGGAGAATTCTATCAAACATTTAGAGAAGAGCTAATGCCTATCCTTCTAAAACTCTTTAAAATAATTGCAGAGGACGAAACACTTTCAAACTCATTCTATGAGACCACCATCACCCTGATACCAAAACCATACAAAGACAACACAAAAAAAGAAAACTACAGGCCAATATCACTGATGAACATAGATGCAAAAATCCTCAACAAAATTTTAGCAAACAGAATTCGGCAACACATCAAAAAGCTCATACACCATGATCAAGTTGGGTTTATTCTAGGAATGCAAGGATTCTTTGATATATGCAAATCAATCAATGTGATATACCATATTAACAAATTAAAAGATAAAACCATACAATAATCTCAATAGATGCAGAAAAAGCCTTTGACAAAATTCAGCACCCATTTGTGATTAAACTCTTCAAAAAAATGGGCATAGAAGGAACCTACCTCAACATAGTAGAGGCCATATATGATAAGCCTACAGCAAACATTATTTTCAATGGTGAGAAACTGAAGGCATTCCCCCAAGATCAGGAACAAGACCAAGGATGTCCACTTTCACCACTATTATTCAACATAGTTCTAGAATTCCTAGCTACAGCAATCAGAGAAGAAAAAGAAATAAAAGGAATCCAGATCAGAAAAGAAGAAGTAAAGCTCTCACTGTTTGCAGATGACATAATGCTGTACATAGAAAATCCTAAAGACAGTATCAGAAAATTACTAGAGCTAATCATTGAATTTAGCAAAGTTGCAGGATACAAAAGCAATACACAGAAATCACTTTCATTTCTATATACTAACAATGAAAAATCAGAAAGAGCAATTAAGGAATCAATCCCATTCACCATTGCAACAAAAAGAATTAAATATCTAGGAATAAACCTACCTTAGGAGACAAAAGAATTGGACACAGAAAATTATAAGACACTGATAAAAGAAATCAAAGATGACATAAACAGATGGAGAGATATTCCATGTTCCTGGGTAGGAAGAATCAATATTGTGAAAATGACTATACTACCAAACGCAATCTACAGATTCAAGGTGATCCCTATCAAATTACCAATGGCATTTTTCACAGAACTAGAACAAAAAATTTCACAATTCACATGGAAACACAAAAGACCCTGAAAAGCCAAAGCATCTTGAGAAAGAAGAATGGAACTGGAGGAATCCACCTTCCTGACTTCAGATTAGACTACAAAGCTACAGTCATCAAGACAGTATGGTACTGGCACAGAAACAGAAATATAGACCAATAGAACAAGATAGAAAACCCAGAAATAAACCCATGCACCTATGGGTACCTTATTTTTGACAAAGGAGGCAAGAAAATCAATGGGGCAAAGACAGCCTCTTCAATAAATGATGCTGGGTAAACTGGACAGCTACATGCAAAAGAATGAAATTAGAACACTTCCTAATACCATACACAAAGATAAACTCAAAATGGATTAAAGACATAAATGTAAGACCAGAAACTATAAAACTCTTAGAGGAAAACATAGGCAGAACACTCAGTGACATAAATCAAACAAGATCCTCTATGACCCATCTCCTAGAGTATGGAAATAAAAACAAAAGTAAACAAATGGGACCTGATTAAACTTAAAAGCTTTTGCACGGCAAAGGAAACTATAAGCAAACTGTCACCCTCAGAAGGGGAGAAAATAATAGCAAATGAAACAATTGACAAAGGATTCGTTTCCAAAATATACAAGCAGCTCATACAATTCAATACCAGAAAAACAAACAACCCAATCAAAAAGTGGGAAAAAGACCTAAATAGACATTTCTCCAAAGAAGACATACAGATGGCTAACAAACACATGAAAAGAAGCTCAACATCGCTCATTATTAGAGAAATGCAAATCAAAACTACAATGAGATATCACCTCACACCAGTCAGAATGGCTCTAATCAAAAAGTCTACAAACAATAAATGCTGGAGAGGGTGTGGAGAAAAGGGAACGCTCTTGCACTGTTGGGGGGAATGTAAATTGATACAGCTACTATGGAAGACGGTATGGAGATTCCTCAAAAACTAGGAATAAAACCACCATATGACCCAGCAACCCCACTTCTAGGCATATACCCTGAGGAAACCAAAATTGAAAGAGACACATGTATCCCATTGCTCACTGCAGCACTATTTACAACAGCTAGAACAATGAAGCAACCTAGATGTCCATGGACAGATGAATGGATAAAGAAGCTATGATCAGATCAGATCAGTCTCTCAGTCATGTCTGACTCTTTGCAACCCCATGAATCACAGCACGCCAGGCCTCCCTGTCCATCACCAACTCCCAGAGTTCACTCAGACTCACGTCCATCGAGTCAGTGATGCCATCCAGCCATCTCATCCTCTGTCGTCCCCTTCTCCTCCTGCCCCCAATCCCTCCCAGCATCAGCCTTTTCCAATGAGTCAACTCTTCGCATGAGGTGGCCAAAGTACTGGAGTTTCAGCTTTAGCATCATTCCTTCCAAAGAAATCCCAGGGCTGATCTCCTTCAGAATGGACTGGTTGGATCTCCTTCCAGTCCAAGGGACTCTCAAGAGTCTTCTCCAACACCACAGTTCAAAAGCATCAATTCTTCGGCACTCAGCCTTCTTCACAGTCCAACTCTCACATCCATACATGACCACAGGAAAAACCATAGCCTTGACTAGACGAACCTTTGTTGGCAAAGGAATGTCTCTGCTTTTGACTATGCTGTCTAGGTTGGTCATAACTTTCCTTCCAAGGAGTAAGTGTCTTTTAATTTCATGGCTGCAGTCACCATCTGCAGTGATTTTGGAGCCCAGAAAAATAAAGTCTGACACTGATTCCACTGTTTCCCCATCTATTTCCCATGAAGTGATGGGACTGGATGCCATGATCTTCGTTTTCTGAATGTTGAGCTTTAAGCCAACTTTTTCACTCTCCACTTTCACTTTCATCAAGAGGCTTTTGAGTTCCTCTTCACTTTCTGCCATAAGGGTGGTGTCATATGCATATCTGAGGTGATTGATATTTCTCCCAGCAATCTTGATTCCAGCTTGTGCTTCTTCCAGCCCAGCATTTCTCATGAGGTATTCTGCATATAAGTTAAATAAACAGGGTGACAATATACAGCCTTGACGAACTCCTTTTCCTATTTGGAACCAGTCTGTTGTTCCATGTCCAGTTCTAACTGTTGCTTCCTGACCTGCACACAGATTTCTCAAGAGGCAGATCAGGTGGTCTGGGATTCCCATCTCTTTCAGAATTTTCCACAGTTTATTGTGATCCACACAGTCAAAGGCTTTGGCATAGTCAATAAAGCAGAAATAGATGTTTTTCTGGAACTCTCTTGTTTTTTCCATGATCCAGAGGATGTTGGCAATTTGATCTCTGGTTCCTCTGCCTTTTCTAAAACCAGCTTGAACATCAGGAAGTTCACGGTTCACATATTGCTGAAGCCTGGCTTGGAGAAGTTTGAGCATTACTTTACTAGCATGTGAGATGAGTGCAATTGTGCAGTAGTTTGAGCATTCTTTGGCATTGCCTTTCTTTGGGATTGGAATGAAAACTGACCTTTTCCAGTCCTGTGGCCACTGCTGAGTTTTCCAAATGTGCTGGCATATTGAGTGCAGCACTTTTACTAGCATCATCTTTCAGGATTTGAAATAGCTCAACTGGAATTCCATCACCTCCACTAGCTTTGTTCATAGTGATGCTTTCTAAGGCCCGCCTGACTCACATTCCAGGATGTCTGGCTCTAGGTCAGTGATCACACCGTCATGAACATCTGGGTCATGAAGATCTTTTTTGTACAGTTCTTCTGTGTATTCTCGCCATCTCTTCTTAATATCTTCTGCTTCTGTTAGGTCCATACCATTTCTGTCCTTTATCGAGCCCATCTTTGCATGAAATGTTCCTTTGGTATCTCTGATTTTCTTAAAGAGATCTCTAGTCTTTCCCATTCTGTTGCTTTCCTCTATTTCTTTGCACTGATCACTGAAGAAGGCTTTCTTATCTCTTCTTGCTATTCTTTGGAACTCTGCATTCAGATGTTTATATCTTTCCTTTTCTCCTTTGCTTTTCGCTTCTCTTCTTTTCACAGCTATTTGTAAGGCCTCCTCAGACAGCCATTTTGCTTTTTTGCATTTCTTTTCCATGGGGATGGTCTTGATCCCTGTCTCCTATACAATGTCACGAACCTCATTCCATAGCTCATCAGGCACTCTGTCTATCAGATCTAGGTCCTTAAATCTATTTCTCACTTCCACTGTATAATCATAAGGGATTTGATTTAGGTCATACCTGAATGGTCTAGTGGTTTTCCCTACTTTCTTCAATTTAAGTCTGAATTTGGCAATAAGGAGTTCATGGTCTGAGCCACAGTCAGCTCCTGGTCTTGTTTTTGCTGACTGTATAGAGCTTCTACATCTTTGGCTGCAAAGAATATAATCAATCTGATTTCGGTGTTGACCATCTGGTGATGTCCATGTATAGAGTCTTCTCTTGTGTTGTTGGAAGAGGGTGTTTGCTATGACCAGTGCATTTTTTTGGCAAAACTCTATTAGTCTTTGCCCTGTTTCATTCCATATTCCAAGGCCAAATTTGCCTGTTACTCCAGGTGTTTCTTTTGCATTCCAGTCACCTATAATGAAAAGGACATCTTTTTTGGGTGTTAGTTCTAAAAGGTCTTGTAGGTCTTCATAGAACCGTTCAACTTCAGCTTCTTCAGCGTTACTGGTTGGGGCATAGACTTGGATTGCTGTGAAGCTGTGATACATATTCACAATGGAATATTACTCAGACATAAAAAGGAATGCATTTGAGTCAGTTTTAATGAGGTGGATGAACCTAGAACCTATTATACAGAGTGAAGTGAATCAGAAAGAGAAAGATAAATACTGTATTCTAATGCATGTATACAGAATTTAGAAAAACGGTACTGAAGAACTTACTTACAGGGCAGCAATGGAGAACGAGACATAGAGAATAGACTTATGGACATGGGGAGAGGGGAGAAGAGGGTGAGATGTATGGAAAGAGTAACATGGAAACTTACATTGCCATAAGTAAAATAGATAGCCAATGGGAATTTGCTGTATGGCTCAGGAAACTCAAACAGGGGCTCTTTATCAACCTAAGGGGTGGGATGGGGAGGGAAATGGGAGGGAGCTTCAAAAGGGAGGGGAGATATGTATACCCAAGGCTGATTCATGTTGAGATTTTACAGAAAACCGCAAAATTCTATAAAGCAATTATCCTTCAATAAAAAATAAATTAATTAAAAAAAGAAGTCTAGTATTACTTGCCCTTAATACAAAACAAACATACCTATGAATACAGTGAGAATAAAACCTTATTAAATTTATTATTTGACAAATATCTACTGAGCATCCACTCTCTATCAGGCACTGGACTAGCAGCTGGGACATGACAATCAGGAAGAGAGACACAGTCCCACCTCTACGGGCTCACACTCTATTAGGGAAAATGGAAAATGAACTGCTGAACAGTAAATATACCATATTAAAAGCTATAAAGAAAAGTTATGACCAACCTAGATATCATATTAAAAAGCAGAGACATTACTTTGCCAACAAAGGTCCATCTAGTCAAAGCTATGGTTTTTTCAGTAGTCATGTATGGATGTGAGAGCTGGACTATAAAGAAAGCGGAGTGCTGAAGAACTGATGCTTTTGAACTGTGGTGTTGGAGAAGACTCTTGAGAGTCCCTTGGACTGCAAGGAGATCCAGCCAGTCCATTCTAAAGGAAATCAGTCCTGAATATTCATTGGAAGGATTGATGCAAGAGCTGAAACTCCAATACTTTGGCCACCTGATGTGAAGAACTGACTCATTTGAAAAGACCCTGATGCTGGGAAAGAGTGAAGGCAGGAGGAGAAGGGGATGACAGACGATGAGATGGTTGGATGGTATCACTGACTCAATGGAACATGAGTTTGAGAAAATTCCGGGAGTTGGATATGGACAGGGAGGCCTGGCATGCTACAGTCCACAGGGTTGCAAGGAGTCGGACATGACTGAGTAACTCAACTGATCTGAACCGAAAAACTATGAAGCAAATGAAGCCGGGCAAAGAGATGGAGAGGAATCAGAGTACTATTTAGATAAAGAGGTCAGGGAGGGCCTCTCTGAGGAGGTAATACATAAGCAGAGACTGAAAAGAGCAAATTGGGTAACCATGTGGAGGCAGAGCCTTAGAGAGCCCAGCAGGGAGCAGGCACTATGGTCCAGAGAAGGGAATCACTCTTAATGGGAGAGGACACAGGGGATTCTTTGAGTTACCTGTGATCCGGAACTTTGATTTTGATGAAATATATGCCACATGGTCCCTAGAATTTCCCAAGATTCTGAAAGGCCCTGGGCCACAGCTACATCTGTGAAATCCGCCTAGGAAACACTGTTCTCATACTGTTTTCAGCCCTTCCCTCCCCAGTCTGCATCATGAAATCATTCTTTTCAGTACACACTTTACTGTCACCCTTGCCACATTGCACTGCACTCATTCGTTTCCTGTTGTCTTCTTTCCTACATTATGAGTGCTCAAGGGCACAGAATGTATCCAGCACACAGCAATGATTAGAATCTCTGGCTTTGGGGTTGAGTATTCCCAACTAGAGACCTCTTTCTCCTGACCCTGTTCAGATAAATGAAAATGCATCCTATAACTTCTATGTTTTGGGGGCAGTTTTAACCTAGAATAGATGGGTGCCCCTGAAGTCGCAAAATGTGACATGAATGTGCCTGTTTCCAAGGAGAATTCACAGTTTCATCAGATTCTCAAATTGGGGAGGGGGTGGAGGGAAAACGGTTCCAAAAGAAGTAAAGAATTTCTCCTATAATTAAATAAATTACATTTATGAAGTAATTCTGAGCTCTTCATAGCATTTTTTATAAGAAAGAAAAAGGGGATGGTATATCTTGACCTCTACATAAAGAGAGTCCATTTTTACAGCCCTTTAATTCTTTTCCAGTAAAAATTCAATTAGTGTATGATTTTTTTTCTGCTTCTTAAAATATCTTTTCCTTTATGATGATCCATGAAGATTGAAACCAGGTGCCAAGCACCTTACTAAGTACTTGAAAGCACATTAACTCATTTAACCTTTAGGGTGATTCTCCAAGTAAATCTTATTATCCTCCATAATACAGCAAAGGAAACTGAGACTGAGAAGTAAGATCAGTCCCAAAGCTGCCAATCTGTGCTGATAACCCCATGCTACGTAGTCCTCATCTTTGCTAGAGTCCTCAGCTTATGGAAACAGACTTGTTTAATTCACTGTTTGGTTTACAAAACATCTGCAGCTAGAGATGTCAGAATTTTCCTTAAGCATTCAGTCAATACATAGATTGAAAGATCACTCTAAAGCTCACAGTTTATGTTCTCTTTGACTCAGGATGATAATACCCTCCAAGTAGTGGCTCCTGCTTTTATACACAGACTTTGCCAGGCAGGTTAAATGACATCCCATATATAACACTATTCAAAGTCTTCATGAATATATATTACATTTTGGGGCAAAGAGAAAAAGAGTACTCTAACACATCAAGGATTCTAATGAAAACATGACCTATATATAAAACAAGAGAATTGTTGCTTTCTAACACCAGGAAAGCTAAATATGTGCCAAACTGATATTTAAAGAAAGAGAAAAAATTGACAGACGATAAATAGACCTAAGTGAGAGTCAGACTCTTCATGGCTTTTGGAACTCTGCTCTGAGCAGTTAAACTACAAAAGTGAGTTACAGAGGGGAGGAAAGACCATGTTCTTTGGCATCAGGTAGAGATGGATTTGGAGAAGGCAATGGCACCCCATTCCAGTACTCTTGCCTGGAAAATCCCATGGATGGAGGAGCCTGGTAGGCTGCAGTCCATGAGATCACTAAGAGTCGGGCACGACTGAGCGACTTCACTTTGAATTTTCACTTACCTGCATGGAGAAGGAAATGGCAACCCACTCCAGTGTTCTTGCCTGGAGAATCCCAGGGATGGCGGAGCCTGGTGGGTTGTCGTCTATGGGGTCACACAGAGTCGGACACAACTGAAGCGACTTAGCAGCAGCAGCAGAGATGGATTTGGAGAAGACAATGGCAATCCACTCCAGTACTCTTGCCTGGAAAATCCCACGGACGGAGGAGCCTGGTTGGCTGCAGTCCGTGGGGTCGCTAGGAGTCGGACACGACTAAGTGACTTCACTTTCACTTTTCACTTTCATGCATTGGAGAAGGAAATGGCAACCCACTCCTGTGTTCTTGCCTTGCCCAGGGATGGGGGAGCCATCTCTGGAGTCGCACAGAGTCGGACATGACTGAAGCAACTTGGCAGCAGCAGAGATGGATTTGAATCTAGCTCAACTGTAAAATGAAAGTGAAACTTCACTACCTTATAGGATGGTCAAGAGCAAACAAAGCACTGTATAGGTGGTCACTAAGCATTAACATTCTTTCTTCCTTCTTCAGAATTTCTCTTCTAACCTGTCAAAAAGCCAGAGTCACCGCCTCCAGTGGGCAGTTCTTTAAACATGAATGTGCCTCTGGTACAACTGACTTCCCAGGGATACAGGACCTTGCTGATGAGTGATGTAAGGAGCCTTGGATCATTCTTTAGAACCAGTCTAAGAATACAACTGACATTTCCAAGCATGTCCATCCAGAAAGACCAATCCAGCGTTAGCTGTCCAAGCTAAGGAAAGACGGGACAGAAATACTCTGACCGTGTGTGCATGCTCAGTCACTCAGTCATGTCTGACTCTTTGTAACCCTATTGGACTGTAGCTTGCCAGACTCCTCTGTCCATGGGATTTTTCAGGCAAGAATACTGGATTGGGTTTGCCATTTCCTGCTCCAGGGAATTTTCCCAACCCAGGGATAGAACCCATGTCTCCTGCACTGGCAGGTGGATTCTTTACCACTAATGCCACCTGGGAAGCCCAGGAAAGAGACGTTTTGAAATGGGATGTCTTTTTCTAACCCATCTAAGATGGGCAGCATGAGTTAGTACCATCTTCTTGGTGTCTTTCTAAACATTCAGTACTAAACTAAACTGTCATATCCTTTGAGCAGCAAATTCAACTTTAGAAATTTCTGTTGAATAAACAATTATTTAAAAAAAAAACTATGCTGGCAATGTGTAAAGGATGTTGATTGCAGCACTGTTTACTTTAGTCCAATTAATTATTGGACTAGTTGTTGCTTGGAAACCAACTAATCAGTCACCTGTGGGAACTGGTTAAGCAAGCTATATGGTCCGTGTAATGGAGGGCTCTACAGTCATGATGATGTAAATAAAATATAATTTAAATGTTCACAGTGCATTAAATTTAAGCATAAGTTAGAAAATATTTATGCTCAGGTTGAGTTTATTTTGTGTGTGGAAATAGATTAATATGGATATATTTTCACACAAAATTTGGAATATGAGAACACATGTCATATGTCTTCTCATCTGTGTGCAACAATTATCCAAATTCTGAATTATCCAAATTATCCAATTCTCTGAATTATCCAAATTCTCTGCAACAATTTTTTGGTGTTGTTGGTTTAGTAATAAAAACAGAAGTCATTTTTAAAATCTCTAACACCATGATCTTTCACGATACACATTATAGTGTCTCAACCTTCCCTGTTTTCTTTCCCAGGCCAAAAGCACATGGATATATCTGAATTATCCAAATCCTCTGCAGCAATTTTTCGTTGGCTTGCTAATAAAACCTGAAGTCATTTAAAAAATCTTTAAGACTGTGATCACTCACAGTTCACATTCTAGTATCTCAACTTTCCCTGTTTCTTTTCCCAGGCCAAAAGCACTTGGATATACCTCAATTTCTGCAAACAGGAAACCTGGGGAAAAGAGCTCAGCTATATTTCCATTCTTCCATTTAAAGAAAGATTGCATTCATTATTCATACCTGGATGATTAAGAGAGGGAAAAGAACGGGAGAGAAGAAGCTGATTATGGTGATGTAAGGCTTCAGGAGAATAATTACAACCATCCCACTTAGCACTGGGACAGCACCTCGCATCTTCAAAGCTGCCTCAGATATTATCTAATTAAGCAAAGTATGGAGGACAATGACAACAGTGGGGGATTTAATCTAAGAAGCATGAGGGGGTCTTTGGATACTGAGGAGAAGAAATTAACAGAGGGGGCAGTAACAAGAGGGGCCAAATGAGAAGTTCAGTGCAGAGTCTGAGATATCAGAAGCTCACAGAGGTTTTGAGGGCTGAAAGCAAAAACCATAAATTGAAAAAATAGAGAAGGGAGGAGGAAAAGAATGATGAAACTAGTAGAAAGCTGCAGGGAAATTCAATACCACTACATTGTTTCTAGAACCTTACATCATTAATCTATTTAATTATGCTTTCTATATATTTGAAGGCAGGATGATCCCTGCAACCCTGGAACTCACATAATTCCAAAAGCATTAGATTTTGGGCCTGCCAGTCAGAATCCCTGGTGACATTTATCTCTGTACCAGGGAAAACATTATAAACACAATCACAGATGCACGTTCTTGGAGGAAGCTTTAGACCACTGCCAGTTCCTGCCCTGTGACCCAATTTAAATGCACTGAGAAAACAAGCACATCAGAGGCTATAAAAAGAGCAAGTCTCAGGCATCCAAAGAGCAGAAAGTTATTCATCAGAAGCTCAAGGAAATGCTAAAATAGAAAAATGCTTATTTGGGATGCTGCAATTCTCGGTTGGTCTGATTCTTACTAACACTGGTTTACATCTTCATTCAATTACTGGTCCCTAGTGGCCTTATCCTACAATAAATATCAGTTATTACAATTTAATAAGATTTATGATCTGTTCCCTTGAAGATATATCCAGGGAGGTGGGGGGAGGTGGCAGGTAGAATTTGCAGTGGGCCTTGATGAGGGGAGGAAAAGTCAGAAGAGGCAGTGGCAGGAGCCAAGGTCATGTATGTGCTGAAAAGCCAAGTCAAAGACAGGCGTTATGTCCAGTCTTGCAGGTACCATAGGCAGAGATTTCTTAGAGTTGTTCCTTTTTCCATGACTTACTCTGTCTCCTTCAGCAGGATTAAGGACAGGCAGTGATACATTATACAGCCCCCAGACAGGCATATCAACATCTGCCCTTTCTTTCTTTTCCCCTAAAACATTTAAGCCTGCAGTTGAAAATACAGCTGACAATTACCAAGCAGGAGCTTCCTTGCCCAAAGGTAATTCCCACATGTCGGTTCAGTGCAGTAAACACACCTGTGTACTGTGATTACACCTGTATGCCTTATTGACTTTTTTTTTTGTTTGTTTTGGCTTTAGAGCTTTACTGATCAAAAAGAATCAGATTCCTAGCTCTTTGCCTGGGATATTGCTCATTACATTTCAAAATCTGAGAAATAGTGGGGGTAGTGAGAGTGGAGGCATGGCCAGCTTGTGTCACTGGACTGGACACCAAGCACATTATGAGCATTTTTAGCCATGTTTGTGAAATAAATATAAAGGGCTTAACTTTAGCACAAGCGGGGCATTCAAAGGTCTCAACTAGTCCTCATTACGGGGTCTACTTTATCTATCTTTTTCTCCTCCCTCCTTCTCTCCCTTCCCTTCCTTCTATTTACTAATTCCCTTTATGCAAAACCACTAAAAATCTATGATGCTATAGATCACCTGAGAAGATTCTGCCTAAGCCTTTACTTTTCTTTGCTACTCCTTTCACACTGGGTCTGTCTCTCTTCCATACATTCATTGGAAGCTGACTCTGAAGTGTAAACTAATTCCATAATTTAAACAAAATGGCATTGGAAGATAAAGATCACAAAGCACATTCACAAGAAATAGACATAGAAATAATCCCTGTGTGCTTTATGGCTTTTGGGATCTGACCTATCATTCCTGTCTTCCCAGGTGATTGACAGCTGCCCACAAGCCAAACAAAGGAGAGCGGGAGAACCAGTTGCCTTCACAACCTGTGTTTTAGTTTCCTAAGTCTGCCATAACAAATTACCACTAACTCGGTGGGTTAAAACCACAGAAATTCATTCCGTCACAATTTGGAGGGTCAGAAATCAGAAGTCAGGTGTCAGCAGGACTGGTTCCTTCTAGAAGCTCTGTGAGAGAGTGCTGCCTCTCCTCCAGCTTCTGGTGGCTGCTGGCAATTCTTAGCATCGCTTGGCTTGTAGAGGCATCATTCCAATTTCTGCGTCTGTCTTCACATGTCCTTCTCCATGGTCTCTGTGTGTTCTCCTTTTCTGTACTTAATAAGGACACTCATCACAGGATTTAGGGCCCACTCTAAATCTAGAATGATCTCATCTCAAGATGCTTGATTACATCTGCAAAGACTCTACTTCCAAATAGGCTCACATTCACAAATACTGAGGATTCAGGCTTGCACATCTTTTTTTTGGTGGGGGGGCACTATTCTACCCTCTACACCTATCCTTGTTCTATTCTTCATCACACTGTCACATTACCAATGTTGAGGGAAAAAAACAAAACAAAGTAAGTCCTATAACATGCACAGAGATACATGGAAGGACAGTACATTCAGTCTTTGGAAGAAAAGATTAGAAACATCTTAAATGTCCATCAACAGGAAACCAGGTTAAATCAGTTTGACTTGTCTATCCAATGGAATAACAGGCAGCTACTAAAGACAACAAAGTAGGATTTAAGTAAATTGAAACAGAAATATCTCCAAAATATGTTGTAAAGAGAATTAAGAAAATTATAGAACAAAATACATCTCACAAATCCACTCTGAAGAACAAGCTATAAACAACAAACCCACACAAGCTTTCTTTCGGGGAATTTCTCTGTTCCCATGCCAGTTATGCAGTTCTGAGTTGATCTCTTTTCTGGGCTGCCAGTGTCGATCCCTTTTCCCTGCCATAAAGAATAATCAGATCTAGACAATCACTGTATCCTGTTCTGCTGACCATTGTGACAGGGATGGAGGTTGCCTGAAAACCAAGCTAGGCTAGTCAGAAGTCTTCCATGGATTTTTAACAATTTGGATTTTAAGGAGAAACAAAATCTTGACTTTGGGGCCCTATATTAGGTTTCTATGGCTACTAGAACCGATCACCAAATACTTGGTGGCTTAAAAGAACACAGATTTATTATCTTATCATTACGTAGATCAGAAATATGACAAAAGTCTCATCGTATCAATATGGCTGTGTTCCCTTCTGGAGATTCTGGGGTGGATGAGGGTGATCCATGTCCTTGCCTTTTCCAGCTTCCAGAGGCATACACTTGTTTGGTTCACGGTCCCATTTTTCCATTTTCAAATCCAGCAATAGATGTTTGGGTGAGGTTTCTCACATTTTTTTCTCTTTCTGATCTCACGTTCTTGGTCACATCTCCTCTGACTCTAACTCTTCTTAACCCTTCTTTCATTTTTAAGGACCCTTGTGATTACTTTGGGTCCACCTTAATAATGCAGGATAATATTCCTATTTTAAGTTCAGCTGATGAGTGAGTGAGTGAAGTTGCTCAGTCGTATCTGACTCTTTGTGACCCTGTGGACTGTGGTCTACAAGGCTCCTCTGTCTATGGGATTCTCCAGGCAAGAATACTGGAGTGGGTTGCCATTTCCTTCTCCAGGGGATCTTCCCGACTCAGGGATCAAACCCGGGTCTCCCTCATTGCAGGCAGACTCTTTACACTCCGAGTGACCAGGGAAGCCAATAGGTCAGCTGATGAACAACTTTAATACCATCTGCAATTTTAATTCTCCTTTGCTATGTCAGACAACATAGTGACAGGTTCTGAGGATTAGGATTTACACATTTTTGAAGGGAGATAGGACAGTATTTTGTCTTGAATTTGGAGCAAATCCAGGTCTGCAGATAGCTATCCTTCCCAACACATGGGGAAAGCCAACTGAGGGGACAGACACACAGAAAGAGGACAAGCTGAGCAAGAGATGAGAGAAACAAAGATTACCCTGCTGGAGACCCTGGGTCCAGCCATTCCTGAAGCTAGTACAACTCAGGTAAGTATGATTATATAAGCCAAGAGATTCCTCCTATTTTTCATTTTTTTTTTTTGAATTGGGCTGGTCTCATTTGCAATCTAAAGATCTCAGATATTTGCATATGTCTAGCAAAGTCTTGAAAGAACAGCACAGGATAGAACTGGATTGACTGCTGTGTGATAGCTCTCATTTTTTCCTTAGTATATCTATATTATTTGAATATTGTACAATGGGCAGCTATTACTTCTGTAATTTTAAAAATGAAGTAAAAACAAGAGGCTGTAACATAAAAAGTAAGTTTATCCAGGGCTCGAAGGTCCAGTTAAAGAGCACAAACCTTCTAAGTTTCTCTTTCATTTGGTGCTTTTAAACAGTACCTAAGTCCATTCGAGAGCTCATAATTACTTCTTAGGCCTTGATAACATGCTTTATCCTTTAAGAAGAGCTATTTAGATGGGAACCACTTGCAAACAAAGAACCTGCTGGCTCGTATTTGGAGGCCTGACATGTCTCTGCCCAGGTCCACATGGCAGGCCTTGAAAGCACAAGTCTGCACTAGTTCTCTTTCTTGCCTCCTCAGACTATAAATACGTGTAATATAGTACACCAAGTGAAAAGAAAAGAAGCAGAAACAAATGCCTGCATTCCCCTTAGCAAAACAAAGCGACAAACGCAGCCTTGACGCCAGTTGCATTAAACAACAGGAAGAAAATCGTTTGTTAAAATATCACAATTAAGAGCTCTGAAGAATTATCCTGCTGGACCCAGTACAGTAGGGGTTAGTATGCTGGATCCAAATCCCCTGGTCTTCTTGTTACACAGCCTGATGGACTGAGAACCCAACATGCAGGAGGCATTTCAGTATCCTTTCCTTAGAACAGACCCTCTGAAAATCCCAGCCAATGAGCAGAGTCACTGGCATTAAAATCTGGACCTTTCTGACACCAGGACTACTCAGGAACCTTATGAACCACCCAGATTCTCAGGCTCCATCTTCCAAAGACCTGGAATCTAGAGATTTGGGGTTAGGCCCAAAATTCTATATTCCAACAAGCTCCTCACACAATAAGATGCAGGACAAACATACACACAATACAGTCTTTTTCTTTCTGTTGCAACTCCTGCCTTTTTACTTCTTTAGGTATCTCAGACTTGGAAAAGCAAAGGTTGCAGGATTCCTAACACATATTTCTTGCAGCCACTCTTTTCTCATATCCAAGAACAGAACCAACTGCAATTGGGAGGTATTTCAATGAGTAACTCTTACAGACCAAAAGTTAAAAACAAAAAAAACAAAACAAAACAGTGAACCTCCTACTATATCACAAGGAGAGTAAACAAAATTCACAATCCTCTAGAGATAAGAAATCAATTTTTTGAATATGTTAACTTCACCAAGCTATAAGTATTCAAATTTCAGGGCAATAAAGAATCAAACTATTGATCAAACCTTTCTGGACTCATGTCAAGAAATTGCAGTGGGCTGCATAATTTCAAAAAGTGAAAGTCACTCAGTTTTGTCTGACTCTTTGCATCCCCACGGACTATAGAGTCCATGGAATTCTCCAGGCCAGAATGCTGGAGTGGGTAGCCTTTCCCTTCTCCAGTGGATCTTCCTGACCCAGGAATCAAATCAGGGTCTCCTGCATTGCAGGCAGATTCTTCACCAACTGAGCTATAAGGGAAGCCCATAATTTCAAAACCCTCTATTTTTTGAGATATCCTAGTACATACAGGGTAGCTCCTGCATATTTCTGCTCTGTTTAGTTGGAGAGCTGGCCGTTTGGGACATTATCAACTTCTTTAAACCAGACATAGAAAATAGCAGTCAGGTGTTGCCCTTTATGACTAAGCTGGATTTGACCTTATTAAGTCCTAAATTAGTCAAAGTAGAACACTTTTTTTTTAAACTTTTCCATTAATCCCTCCATTCAAAACTGTCTGTTGAAACTAAACAATGGAAAATACCAGAATGAAGCCATAGGTGATCAGGGTTTGGTTTAGATCCTTCCTCTTTTAGCTTTTTCTACCCCCAGCATACTGGAGTCCCTTTACCCAGCTCCATGCCCCCCACACTCCTACTCCATAGCACTTACTATTTTCTAATTACTGTATAATTTATTAATATACTGTAGCTACTGTTTAAGTCAATCATTTCCTCAAGAATGGAAGCTCCAGAAAATTGGAAATTTTTGTTAATTTTGTGCATAGAATAATGCCTGGAACAGATACATGCTCATAAAGTGAGGGAAGGAAGAGGAGTCTATAGTAGAAAAGAACAAAACCCTCATAGAAAGAAGCAGAAATATAATAAAAGATGCAAACAGACGGTGTCTTGATGGTGGTAAATGTGCTGTCCAATATGGTAGCCGCTAGCCACATGAGGCAATTGAGAACTGGCAAAGTGGCTAGTCTCAACTGAGACTGGATCTTGAAGACTTAGAAAAGGAAAGAATATAAAAGATCAGTAATTTTCCATACTGATTACATGTTGAAATGATAATATTTTTGACATAGTGGGTTAAATTGCTAAAATTAATCTCACCAATCTTTTCTTACCTTAATTTGCTACTGGAAAATTTAAAATGACATCTCTGACTCATATTCATGTCTCCCACTGTATTTCTACAGGCTAGTGCTGTGTTGGGGTTTCTGAATCTCACCATTTCTTTTTCTTTGTTTTTCTGCTCTACTTATTTCTTTTAAACTAATTTTAGACTGACAGAAATTTTGCAAAAAAAAAAAACCAGCATAGAGAGTTCACGTATATCTTTTCTCACTTTCCCTTAATGTTAATATCTCATATTTTTAACTCACCTACAGAGATTATTTAAATTTCAATCATTTTTCTCTTAATATCCTTCTTCTGTTCTGGAGCAGAGGATCCCACACTGCATTTTGTTATTATGCCTCTTTAGTCTCCTTCAACTGATGACAGCTCCTCGTTCTTCCCAGTCTTATGACTGTGGCACTTCTGATAATTACTAGTCAATTATTTCACAGGACGTCTCATTTTGAGTTTGCCTCCTTTTATCTCATGATTAGACTGAAGCTATGCATTTGTATCAAGAAGGGCCACAGAAGCAATTTTCTGATCTCACCACGGGGTCCATGCTATCGTATTTCTGGCGATGCTAACCTTGGTTAAGGTGGTGTCTACTGGGTTTCTCCACTGTAAACTTTATTATTTTTCCCTTTGTAATTTATAAATCTCTTAGGAGAGATATTTAAAATTATGCACATATTCAGTTTCTCCTCGAACCTCCCTGCCCTGTTTTTAGCATCTGTCAGTGAGGATCCCATTATTTCTGAGGTTCTTCTTAGAACTGAGTGGAAGCGGCTATTTCTCCATTTCTTTTGCACTGTGATGTCTTCACACCCTGTCCACTTCATCACTGACGGTACTTGCCTGGCACTGCTGGTATTTGAGTTTGCAGCCTCCTTGAAACTGGCTCATTATCTATGCAGCTGAGGTTCTCTTAGCCCAGTGTTCATGAACTGTCTTATATTACAGAGTGTAGCTTACTTAGACTTACAATCATTGATGTGAATAATTTAAGTATTAAGTGGGTTCTACAACAGCAACTCCTGATACAAATCCCAGAGTGTTCTTTTTCCTGGGAGACATTTGTTTGACTGCTCAGAAGAGCTCAAGTTCCTCTATATTGGTCACAATTCAGTTTCTGTACTTTCTCTCTTCAGAGGGTAGGGGAAAGGAGGACAAAGGTGGTAAAGTCTAGTGCTTTTGCATGGATGAAGTGCTGGGGTATAAGACTGGGACCTCCACTAATTAGTAAATTTTGTCCGACCATACACTCATGAACTAGCTATCTACAATCAAGGAAAATACAGTATGATTAAGACACATCTCTAATTTATAAACTTGGCCACCCAAGATAAAATCACACAAGACATCCTTGATGTCTTGATAGTCTTCCCCCTCCACTTGCATTTGATTGACACTTTAGTCACATTAGACACGTCATCTTTAGATCTTCATCAATCACTTTCAGCATCGTCACTAAGTCAGGCCAGCAGAGTTAGTACTCAATATAACACATTAACTAACAAATGGACAACTTATATTCGAAAGTGTTAACCCACAAAAAAGGACTGGAAAAGGTCAGTTTTCATTCCAATCCCAAAGAAAGGCAATGCCAAAGAATGATCAAACTACCAGATAATTGCACTCATCTCACATGCTAGTAAAGTAATGCTCAAAATTGTGCAAGTCAGGCTTCAATAGTACATGAACTGTGAACTTCCAGATGTTCAAGCTGGATTTAGAAAAGGCAGAGGAGCCAGAGATCAAATTGCCAACATCCATTGCATCATAGAAAAAGCAAGAGAGTTCCAGAAAAACATCTATTTCTGACTTATTGACTATGCCAAAGCCTTTAACTGTGTGGATCACGATAAACTGTGGAAAATTCTTAAAGAGATAGGAATACCAGACCACCTGACATGCCTCCTGAAAAATCTGTATGCAGGTCAAAAAGCAATAGTTAGAACTGGACATGGAACAACAGACTGGTTCCAAATCGGGAAAGGACTATGTCAAGGCTGTATATTGTCACCCTGCTTATTTAACTTATATGCATCATGAGAAATGCTGGGCCAGATGAAGTACAAGCTGGAATCAAGATTGCTGGGAGAAATATCAATAACCTCAGATATGCAGATGACACCACCCTTATGGCAGAAAGTGAAGAAGAACTAAAGAGCCTCTTGATGAAAGTGAAAGGGGAGAGTGAAAAAGTTGGCTTAAAACTCAGCATTCAGAAAACTAAGATCATGGCATCTAGTCCCATCACTTCATGGCAAATAGATGGGGAAACAGTGGAAACAGTGACAGACTACTTTTTGGGGCTCCAAAATCACTGTAGATGGTGACTGCAGCCATGATATTAAAAGACGCTTGCACCTTGGAAGAAAAGTTATGACCAACCTACATAGCTTATTAAAAAGCAAAGACATTACTTTGCCAACAAAGGTCTGTCTAGTCAAGGCGATGGTTTTTCCAGTAGTCATGTATGGATATGAGAGTTGGACTATAAAGAAAGCTGAGTGCCAAAGAATTGATGCTTTTGAACTGTGGTGTTGGAGAAGACTCTTGAGAGTCCCTTGGACTGCAAGAAGATCCAACCAGTCCATCCTAAAGGAGATCGGTCCTGAATATTCATTGAAGGACTGCTGCTAAAGCTGAAACTCCAATACTTTGGCCACCTGATGCGAAAAAATGACTCATTTGAAAAGACCCTGATGCTGGGAAAGAGTGAAGGCAGGAGGAAAAGGGGACAACAGGGGATGAGACAGTTGGATAGCATCACCAACTCAGTGGACATGAGTTTGGGTAAACTCTTGGAGTTGGCGATGGACAGGGAGGCCTGGCGTGCTGCAGTCTGTGGAGTTGCAAAGAGTTGGACATGACTGAGCGACTGAACTGAACCCACAAAACATAATTTCCACCATCATCAAAGACAGATTCATAAACTGGGAAGATTATGGGCCTGAGGCAACATGGGAACTTTTAACTTTTGTTTTTAAATGATCCTTTTTAAGAGATACAGCTCTTTTGCATTTGGAATAAAACTTCACTAATGTCTAACTCAACATTTCCAAAGTGTGTTTTGTATAAGGCTAGTTATGCAATGTTACTAGATGTTGAATTTAAAGACAAGTTTCTATGATCAAATGAGTTAGGGAAATGTTGGGTTAGCAGAGTTAACAGAAGCCTGGTTAACAGGCTTCTCTTCTGCAGGACTTTTCAGAGCCTTCACTATTCCAGTGTACACTGTGAGGGGGCCAGTAAGTGGTGCTCTTAAAAGCATTTAAATTATTTTCCTCCCAGTCTTCCATTCAGTTCAGTTCAGTTCAGTCGCTCAGTCGTGTCCGACTCTTTGCGACCCCATGAATTGCAGTATGCCTGGCCTCCCTGTCCATCACCAACTCCCGGAGTTCACCCAAACCCTCTTAAGCTCAACATTCAGAAAACTAAGATCATGGCATCTGGTCCCATCACTTCATGGGAAATAGATGGGGAAACAGTGGAAACAGTGTCAGACTTTATTTTTGGGGGCTCCAAAATCACTGCAGATGGTGATTACAGCCATGAAATTAAAAGACGCTTACTCCTTGGAAGGAAAGTTATGACCAACCTAGTCTTCTATTATTATTTATTTATTTTTCTAGATTTATTGATATAATAATTTATATAAAACATCATGTAAATTTAAGGTGTACAATGTGATGATTTGATGCAAGCATAAATTTCAAAATAATTACCAGTACTGTTGACTATAGTTACCATGATCTGCGTTAGATTCCCCAGAACTTACTGATGTTACAACTGGAAGTTTGTACTCTTTGACTGGTATCCCATCGCCAGGCAACCATCCTCCTAACTCTGTTTCTGAATTTGGCTTTTTTAGATTCCATACTTCAGTGAGATCATATAATATCTTTCTTTCACTGTCTGACTTATTTTCCTTAGCATAATGCCCTCAAGGACCACTTATATTGTTACAAATGGCAACACTTCTTTCTTTTTATCCCTAGAGGAGGGCATGGCAAACCACTCCAGTATTCCTACCTGAAGAATCTCATGGACAGAAGAGCCTGGTGGGCTACAGTCATAGGGTGGCACAGAGTCAGAAATGATGAATAATATTTGCATGTATAAATAAATATGAAGAGTCTGCCTGCCAGTGTAGGAGGTGCAAGAGACACTGGTTTTTGATCCCTGGGTCAGGAAGATCCCCTGGAGAAGGAAATGGCAACCCACCCCAGTATTCTTGCCTGGAGAATCCCATGGACAGAGGAGCCCAGTGGGCCACAGTGCATGGGGTTGCAGAGTCGGACATGACTGAGCAAGTAAGCACACACACACGTAAATACACATGTACACATACTACATAAAATGTGATATATAAGTATACATATATATGAATATTATCTATATATGATTACATCATATATGTGTATATATAATATATATATGAATATTATATATATATGATTTGTTTCTTTATACATTCATTCGTTGATGTTGCCATGTCTTGGCTATTATGAGTAATGGGGCAATGAACACGAAGGGCAGATATCTCTTGGAGACAGTGTGACTCCTCCTTTGAAGAGCATTTCATAGGACTAACATTTCTCAAAAATCCCTTTGGGGATCACTGGCCAAACTTATCCACCTACTGAGACAAATAAGGTTTTCTCAAAATATTTCAGAAAAAAACATGTGGGACCTTCTGTAGCATTCCACTGGCAAATGCTTGCTTTGGTGGCTCACTGTTGAGAAGCAGGAACTGCAAACTTGGAAAGAAGCAGGTGCCCCTCATCAGTCACCTCCAGCCTATCCCACTGCCTCCTCAGGGTACCGGACCCATGTCCAGTCATCAATGCCTCCACGGATTTGCTCTACAAGGGTCAATCAGGAAGAAGGAAAAACACAGAGGGAAGGGGGAAGGCAGGAAAGGAGAGAAGGAAGAAAGGGAGGAAGGTCTAGATCCTAAGTCTGAGGAAACACTGCGCACACGAATAATCTCCGTGCTGGGTTAATATCCAGAAAGAATGACAAGTTAAGCCCAGAACAACAGATGGAGGTGCATTTATTGACAGGTAGAGATTTCGACTCAGGGATGAAATCTTCGGGGAAGTGAAAATATAAAAATCAATAGAAAGGTCTACAAAGAAAGTCCCTCACAAGATACTACTATCATCGATTGAACTCCTCTAGCTGCTGGAATGCTATTCACTGAAAGGTACAGCCAATTGGAATGTAGTAATTTGCATAAGATGCAAGCTATTGAGAACTGATAAAACCATGCTTTTGTATGCTGAGGGGGAGATTACAATGTCTGTCCAGTATCTAAAATATGTTATAATATACGCTTTTGTAAAAATGGCCTTCACTCTGTGGATTAACTT
This sequence comes from Bos grunniens, assembly GCF_055505025.1. Lineage (NCBI taxonomy): Eukaryota > Metazoa > Chordata > Mammalia > Artiodactyla > Bovidae > Bos > Bos grunniens. Next base: position 38,272,139 of record NC_141186.1, read on the forward strand.
TTTTCTACAGATACAAACTATTTAACATTGACAACTTTCAAGCTACAAATAGCAGACATACAAATAATCTGTGTGTTCAGAAGACTGGTTCTGCTCTATACCTAACCCTCAACCTTGCTGTGAGAAACTCCAGTCATCCCTCCCCCCATGGTGTCAGCACCCTCATGATGAGAAGAGGGTCCTGTCTGAAGTAAGATCCCCCATAACGTGTTTTCTCTTCCCTTCAATGTTGTTGTGTGGAAAGTGGGGGAAAGATGAAGTGCTTGGGGGACAGGTGGAGCTGCATTTGCAACCTCATTCCAATTTACTAATTCTGCGTCCCTGGGAAAGGTATTAGGTTGAACCATATGAAATTGCCATATGCCAAACAAAATACGGAGAAGGCAATGGCACCCCACTCCAGTACTCTTGCCTGGAGAATCCCAGGGATGGGGGAGCCTGGTGGGCTGCCATCTATGAAGTCGCACAGAGTTGGACACGACTGAAGTGACTTGGCGGCAACAGCAGTAAGCAAAATACTGGCGATTTCATAGAGTTCCATGTAACATCTAAGACTCTGAGCCTTGGTTTCCTCATTTATAAATGGGACTAACGGTGCCTTTAGTTGTGACAACTGCATGTGTGTCAAGCACATGGCACAGTCCTGGAAGAGTGCCGGAGCTCAGAAAATGAGCTGTTATCACTGAGCACAAAGTGAAGCCCACATTCTCTCTTCCAAGTTCTTCCCCAGTTCAGTTACTATCTTTCACTCACATTCCATCTTTAAATATGCCCCCTTTTCAGCTTTCATCTCTTTCTCAACCATCTCAACCACAGAAATCTCTCTATGCTATCCCACTCTTTTTCTGTCCTTTCCCCCACAACCTTCTCTCTACCTACACCACGAGAGCAGCTCACCATGGCTGAGTGGAAGAGTCAGGAGGGGGATGTACTCCCGTCAGTGAACAGACAACAAGTAGAAATACTATTTGATGATTCCAGAACCTCTGCAGTAAAGTCTATGTTCCCGAACATTACCTGTGCAGTTTTCAGGATGTCCATGGAAGTCTCTCCTATTCATTTTTCAGTTGCTAATTAAAAACTGCTTCTCTTCATGCATGGATCTTCACGACACCTTTTAAAGATGTTCTTTAGTTCTATATCAATCTCTTTTAATTAATTATTTTGCATCTGCTGTGGCCAATGTAAATGTGTATCATGTTAGCTATACATGTGGCTTTAGTGAACTAGAATTGGAACTCAACAGTCTCTATATTGCAAGAGGATGACTGATTGGAGAGAAACTTTGGGAAAACAAATCATTCGTAAGTTTGGAGATGCATAGGTTATTAAAATCCTGTAGAACAAAGGAAGCAGGTGCAGTGAACTGGATTACAGAAACTGCGCTATCCCATTATTTTGTGAAGTGTGAATTCTAAGCTAACCCTCTTTTCAGAACATTATTTTGGATGCTTCAGAAAGTTTCTAGAATGTTGTTAAGAAGATCTCCATAAAGCAAAACAGCTTCTCTCTGCCCTTCACTGACAAGGGCTTTTCATTTTAGAACCCTTCCTACAGCTTGAATACCCAGACCTACAGTTGGTAGATTCATATGAGATTTTAAATGTTATCAACATATTACTTTATAAAATGTTTTCACTTTAAAAGTGAACTAAATTAACTCATTAAAAGGTCTCCCTGTCATATGTGTACTGTATACTTGATAGAACTTTGGGATCTGCATGTTATACAAGATTATTTTCAGTAAAAACCCACTGTATTTACAAATTAATATGGTATATTATGTAGGACATGGTAATTGTTTATAATCTACAGTGTTGCTGGGCATAATGGGACTTGTTTAGTTGCTAAGTCGCATCCAACTCTTTTGTGACTCTATGGACTGTAGCCCACCAGGCTCCTCTGTTCATGGGATTTCCCAGGAAGAATACTGGAGTGGGTTGCCATTTCCTTCTCCAGGGGATCTTCCCAACCCAAGGATCGAATCTGCATCTCCTGCTTCCCCGGGGAGTTCTTTACCACTGATCCACCTGGGAAGCCCATAATGGAACTACTGAAAGCAATATTTTCCTATTATAAATTAATCAAAATACTACCGATATCTGAACAATCCACCGTTTTCAGACTCATCACCTAATTTCAGCCACGGAAACCCCTTCAGGATTATTTATATAATTATAACAGTAGTCACTTTTGTGTTTGTTATTTTGTTAGTTTTAAGGTAAAGTGTCACTTTTTCAGATCTTTCATTCAGTGGAAACGACTGTTTTGAATTTTACGTCACAAAATGTGTGTGTGCTAAGTTGCTTCATTTGTGTCTGACTCTTTGCAACCCTACTGTAGCCTGCCAGGTTCCTCCGGCCCCGGGATTCTCCAGGCAAGAATAATGAGTGGATAGCCAGGCTCTTCTCCAGGGGATGTCACAAAATAATATATTTTAAATACTCTAGAATAAGATATAAGCAAGTAACAGAACTAGATGATCTACCCACTTAAAATCACGGCCTGCTACAAAACAATGTTTAGAAAGTGACTTCTACAGATAAAAACTATTAGTACAAAACTATTAGTAAATAATAGTACTAATAGTAAATAGTAATAGTAAAGACTATTAGTACAAAAATTAATAGTAAAAAAATAATTTACATTGAAATTCTGAAAAAACATTGCTACTGTAACATGAGCCATGATATTCTGTCAACATTTGAACTATGAAGTGGCTTAGATTAGTGCTGTCCAACAGAAATATAATGCAAACAACAATGGGAGCCACAGGCTTAATTTTAAATTTTCTAATAGCCTCCTTATAAAGTAAAATGAGACAAGTAAAGTTAATTAAAATAGTCTATTTAAACCAATATACCCCAAATATTACAATGTCAATGTCTAATCAATATAAAATATTACTAATGAAATTTTAACCATTTTATCATATTAAGCCTTTGAAATCTAGTATGCATTTCATACTTTACAGCATATCTCCATTCAGACTAGCCACATTTCAAGGGTTTGTGGCCACAAGCAGTTACTGTATAATAGCACATCTAAAAGTTTATTAATAAAAAGTTTCAGGTTTTCAAATCAATGAAATGATGCTCATCTTTCCTGTTTATCACATAGTATCTTTTGAAAACCTATTATTTTCTAAGGCTATGTTAAACTCCTATAGTATTTTTTGAACTAAGGAATAGAGATGACAACATTGACAATCAATTTGATTTAACACTGAATTTTCTACAACTAAGAATCCTGCCATCATACTCCGTTTTATCCAAAATAAGATGTACTGGAATAAACACTGAGATAACAGAAGCTGATGAGGACAGCAAAGGCTCACATTTATTAAGGAGCTTATATGTGCCACACATTGTTTATATGTGAGAACTCTTGATTTATTTCTCACAATAATCCTACAAGGTAGGTACTATGATACTTGGAACCATAGACTCCTAATACAGGTGTCACCAATGTGAATAGCAATTCTCATCTTTCATGCAGGAAAAATAATAGTGACTGATTATTCACTTAGAGCTTGTTATGGCTCAGGCACTATATTAAGCAATTAACTGTCATTATGTCATTAAAATTCACAAAACCTTTACAAAACAGGTATCATTATTTCCATTTTACAAGTCAGGAAATAGACTCAGAGCTTCAAAGACTGTAGCCAAGAAGTGGCACTAAATCCTTGTTTATGCCATGCTATATACTATGATGTATAGTCTGTTTACAATGAACTCATCTGATAAAAGAAGGTGCCCTCTCTGGGGTTCCCTTATACACTTGGGAAGACAAGGCCTGCTTGTTGGAAATAATTGGAAATTATTTTGAGCACAGTCCAAATTGTGTGGTTCTGATAATAAGTGAAAACAGATATAAAGGGTTGGAAGATTCTGGAGCACAGCTTAGAGGAGAAAAGATACTTTTTGGTTTTTAAATGCCACCACTGCCCAAGTGACACCCATAGGTATAATCATTATAGTCCACAACTACATTCTTAATAAGCACTGCAATTTGTTAGGTACTTGTGTTTCACAAAGCATTGCAACATACTCTGGCTTATATGATCCATATAATCACTTTGTAAGATGGGCAGGGAAGGTATACACTCATTTTACTGCTGAAGGAAAGACACTGATTCACCCAGAACTGCATAGTAGCTTAGGATGATGCGACAGTATGTATTTCAGCTACAAAAGTGAGTTTAATTACATGAAAACATTATGTAAATAATAGTCCCAGGTGGGATGTACATTTGGGAAAACCCATTATCAAAATATAAGAAACTTCCACTTTATACAATGCCATAAATTTCCTAATATAAATCATTATTTACAGTTTCTATTACTTGATGCAGATTCCATAGACAACTTGTACTGAATTTTTTGCTTGCTTGTAAGAAACATGTAATACTAAATATCAGATGAATAACATTTTAACACTCTTTGCATTCCATTTGGACTTTATATAACAATTCTTTATATTACATTCTTCTTTACTGGGCTGTAAACTCATTGAGGAGACTGACTTTATCTGACTTATCTTTGTGGTCCTCAGTATGTTGAGTTATTCATTTCAACGAGGTTAGTTTATTGGAAAGAAACAGCAATCCACCTGAATTATATCAAGAAAACAGCATATTTTGGGGAAGGTACATACAGACTGGTTCCAAATCAGGAAAGAGTATGTCAAGACTGTATATGCAGAGTACATCATGTGAAATGCTGGGCTGGATAAAGCAGAAGATGGAATCAAGATTGCTGGGAGAAATATCAATAATCTCAAATATGCAAATGACACCACCCTTACGGCAGAAAGTGAAGAAGAACAAAAGAGCCTCTTGATGAAAGTGAAAGAGGAAAGTGAAAAAGTTGGCTTAAAGCTCAACATTCAGAAAACTAAGATCATGGCATCTTAGTCCCATCACTTTGTGGCAAATAGATGGGGAAACAGTGGAAACAGTGGCAGACTTTATGTTTTTGGGCTCCAAAATCACTGCAGATGATAACTGTAGCCATGAAATCAAAAGACGCTTACTCTTTGGAAGGAAAGTTATGACCAACCTAGACAGCATATTAAAAAGCAGAGACAATTACTTTGCCAACCAAGGTCCGTCTAGTCAAGGTGATGGTTTTTCCAGTGGTCATGTATGTGAGAGATGGACTACAAAGAAAGCTGAGTGCCAAAAATTGATTTTTTTGAACTGTGGTGTTGGAGAAGACTTTTGAGAGTCCCTTGATCTTCAAGGGGATCCAGCCAGTCCATCCTAAAGGAGATCAGTCCTGAATATTCATTGGAAGGACTGATGTTGAAGCTGAAACTCCAATACTTTGGCCACCTGATGCGAAAAAGTGACTCATTTGAAAAGACCCTGATGCTGGGAAAGATTGAAGGCAGAAGGAGAAGGGGATGACAGAGGATGAGATGGTGAGTTTGAGTCAACTCTGGGAGTTGGTGATGTACAGAGAAGCCTGGCGTGCTGCAGTCCCTGGGTGTGCAAAGAGTCAGACAGGACTGAGTGACTGAACTGAACTGAACTGAACATATGGCCCCTCAACTCACATCTCCCTCTGGGGTAAGGCACCCTGATGACACCTCAAGATGTATTTAACTCTTTTGATAGGATACTTACCTTCCTGAAACTGGCTTCCTTTTTTGATTCACTTTCTGCTTCCTTAGAGTTTTGGCTCAGAGAGAGCTCTCCATGGCCTCTCTGGCTTTGACTCATCTGTCACTCCCTTCCTCTCTCCAGTTTCTCATTACAATTACTGCAAATAGGGAATCTGATTGGTCTACCATAGCTTTCTATAACATGCCATTCATTTGTTTTATTATTATTTTTTTATTCCTTTATTTCTCATGTGTTCCCCATCCTGAACCCTCCTCCCTCCTCCCTCCCCATACCATCCCTCTGGGTCGTCCCAGTGCACCAGCCCCAAGCATCCAGCATCGTGCATTGAACCTGGACTGGCCATCTCGTTTCACACATGACATTTCACATGCTTCAATACCATTCTCCCAAATCTTCCCACCCTCTCCCTCTCCCACAGAGTCCATAAGCCTGTTCTATACATCAGTGTCTCTTTTGCTGTCTCGTATACAGGGTTATCGTTACCATCTTTCTAAATTCCATATATATGCGTTAGTATACTGTATTGGTGTTTTTCCTTCTGGCTTACTTCACTCTGTATAATAGGCTCCAGTTTCATCCACCTCATTAGAACTGATTCAAATGTATTCTTTTTAATGGCTGAGTAATACTCCATTGTGTATATGTACCACAGCTTTCTTATCCATTCATCTGCAGATGGACATCTAGGTTGCTTCCATGTCCTGGCTATTATAAACAGTGCTGCGATGAACATTGGGGTACACGTGTCTCTTTCAATTCTGGTTTCCTCAGTGTGTATGCCCAGCAGTGGGATTGCTGGATCATAAGGCAGTTCTATTTCCAGTTTTTTAAGGAATCTCCACACTGTTCTCCATAGTGGCTGTACTAGTTTGCATTCCCACCAACAGTGTAAGAGGGTTCCCTTCAGTGTAAGAGGGTTCCCTTTTCTCCACATCCTCTCCAGCATTTATTATTTGTAGACTTTTGGATGGCAGCCATTCTGACTGGTGTTCATTTGTTTTAAAACAACAACTATTGCACCTAATAAGTATCTCAACTTTACATGTCCAAAATGGAACAACTGAACCATGTACCACCATCTCCCAGTACAATCCTCCCCATTTTTGGACCCTATGCCTTGATTCCTTCTTTGCCTTGCCTTCTCCCCACATATTATTTCTCAAAGCTAGTTCTATGTACCATCTCTTAAAATATATCCCAAATCTTTCCAGTTTTCTCCCTCTTAATCACTAAAACCCTATTGAAGCCACTATCATCTCTTGCATATGTTAAATGAAAAATATATTTTGCACACAGCAGCTAAAATAATTCTTAAAATAAATAAATCACATCATGTCACTTCTTTAATCTTAAGCAAAGGATTTCCACTACATCCAGAATAAAATTCAAGTGTCTTACATGGCCCATGAGGCCCTATTTCTTACTAGCCCCTGCATGCCTCACTGTATCCCACCCTCCTCTTTATCCACTGGGTTCTGCCTGCACTATTCTTCTACCTGTTCCTCTACTGCACCAGGTTCCCTCCTGCCTTTGTACTTGCTGTTCCTTCTTCACCTAGATCTTCCCAGGGTCTACCCTTCTTGTCACTCACATCTCAGCTTAAATGTCCCCTCACAAGAGAGACCTTGCCAACTCCATTCCCAGTTATTATCCACTGTATCACTCTGTTTCATTTTTGTCACTGTGCTTGTCCTACGATCTTGGTCTTTTGCTTGTTTGCATCTTTCTTTTCTCTAGTCCTTGCCCTCACTACGATGTTAAGCTCCAGGAAAAGAAGGACCCAATGTAACTTGCTCTCCAGCACCAAGAATAGTTCCTGGCACAGTGTAGGCATTCAAAAATGTGCTACATATCTAGAGAAAACCATAATTTGAAAAGATACAGGCAATCCAATGTTCGCTGCAGCAGTTTTTACAACAGCTAAGACATGGAAGCAACCTAAATGTCCATCAACAGAGGAATGGATAAAGAAGATGGTGCATATGCATTTACAATGGAATATTACTCAGCCATATAAAATAATGAAACAATACCATTTGCAGCACCTGGATGGACCTAGAGATTACATTTCAAGTTAAGTGAGTGAGATAGAGAAAGTTGACAAATATCATATGATACCACTTACCTGTAGAATCTAAAAAAAAAAATGATACAAATGAACTTATTTATAAAAAAGAAACAGACTTGGAAGACAAACTTATAGGCTAAATTAGGACTTTGAGATTAACATATATACACTACTATATGTAAAAGAGATAATTAACAAAGACCTATTGTAATAGGGAACTCTATTTAATATTCTATAATAGCCTATAGGGAAAAGAATCTGAAAAAGAATGGATATATGTATATGAATTACTTTGCTATAGACCTGAAACTAACACAATATTACAAATCAACCATACTCCAATATAAAATAAAAGTTAAAATTTTAAGATGTGCTAAATGAATGAATGAGTCTCTCTTTGTTGCAGCAACTCTTTATAGATGGTTGATCAACTAATCAGTTGGTGCCTACCCCTCATCCATTTAGCTGGGATGGGTGGGGCCCCTAGGACCCAAACATGGGTGAGTCTGGGCTGGATCTGCAGCAGAAGACAAGCACTCTATACTCATCATATTCATTCATGTCTGGCTTACACTGATTGAGCAGATGAGTAAATGGACAAGTTCAAAAGTTCAACAAGTCTCTGAGGACTCCTGGTGACATACAGTGAGATTCTGAAAGATGAGCTGAGTATGCTTTACTGTTTTCCCCATATTGTCTGTATCTCTTCCAAAAAGCACTGTAAAAAGTGATAGAGACACACTGTTTATTTGACTAGTAGTATTTGGTTGAAAATTGAAGTGATTTTTTAAAACTATAGAAATACAGTCATCTGGGTACTAGTGATGAGCCTGAGCTAGAAAGTAATTCACATTGCATTTTCATTTAGTCTTGTGCAACATAAGGCATTTACATTCATTTTCTTCTATGGCACTGTTTGTTCCAATATGGAGTATTTATGCTTTACTTTTTAAAATCTGCATAAAGGAAATGCTAAAATTTCAACTTCTTCTTTTTTTTTTCAGAGAATACTCACTCTTCAGAGAGACCAAATTCCATTTCTAAAGACCATTGTAATCAGAGTAGTAATTTCAGGTTTCAAAATGGTAAAGTTAAAGTCAGTCTAAAACGATGACTTAAGTAACAAAAAATCATATTTAATGGGGTACAACTGACAGCATTCACTGTCTCTTAATAATCGCTTATGATGACTGGTAAAAAGATCAGAGAAACCAGTCCTTTCTCATTTTGACAAGCAATAAACTAAACACACAAATAAATAAGACTAAATTCTTAAAAATTAACCCTGAAGACAAAATCTTTTATGGTATTTTTGTATCTGTGAGGGACCAGGGCTTGGCAAACGAGTTCTCTTTGCAATCACTTTTGGGCAGACTGTTTTCAATGCCAACATTTAATGAGGGTTGGTTAAGATGAGCACCATGCCATAAATTAACTTGATATACAGATTATTAAAAAAAACTCAATCACACTGTGTAAATATTAACTTGTCAATTCAGGCAATTTGTTTGGGACCCCATTGTCACTAGTAAAGATTAATAGGGCCTTAATTCTAATTATCTGCACTGTGACTCTGTGTGACAGTGATATTGGGGAAGGATTTCAGGGACGTTAGTGCAGATTCCTGTAAAATCAGGGACTTGCTAGGGTGCTGACAAGCCATGTAATCTGTGTCTTGATTTCATCCATGTCAAGTACCCTTTTAAAAGCCTAAGCTCCACAGAAAAAGAATCTCTTCTCTTTTCATTTTTAAATTTCCATCATTGTCCAGCACCATGCCTGGGCCATAGTGAGTGTTGCATGGATTAGCAAACCTCATCAATGTGCAGTGAGGGACGCTGATTTCATGGGGCAAAAGGGGTCAGGGGTGGGATCAGGTACACATGTTAGGGAGATATCAGATATAAAGAAAGGTGAGTGTACGGCTCTTCAAAAATTTTTGCCAGGAATATAAATGCCTAATAATTACATAACAATGTGTTCATCTTCACTAATAATTAAGTACGTACTTTTATAGGATTCCATTGTTGGTGAGAATGCAAAGAACCATATCCTCCTGGTGAACATCTAAACTGCTTTCTGGAGAGGAGTTTGGCAAAATTTCTAAAAATCTAAGACTTTTCTACCTTTATGTCTCAAGAACTTATTTTACTAATGAAGTTATAAAACTCTGTTAATTGCACACTGTATCAGTGAAAAACTAGAGCAATCTAAATATCCAACAATAAGTGCTTGACTTAATAAATTATGGTATGGCTATGAGGCCAAATAATGTGGTAGATCCATAAAAGCTGATGTGGGAGGATATTACAATTGTTTCTTTTTTAAAATAAAAATTTGCAAATAATATTTACACCAAAATCAGTTTGCATGAAAATGAGTACATGCAAAGAAAATGTCTCAAATGATACACATGAAAGGAAACTCTTAAAAGTGATTATCTCTGAGAAGTTACATTAACGAGAATTCTGATACTCTACTTCATTAATTTCTGTACTATGGGATTTTTAGAATAGGAAAAATAATGTGTTCCTTTTTCTAATAAAAAAGATATCTAAAAATGTGGTTATAAATAACAGAATGTAAATGTCAGATGGTTAATTATCAAATGGCAGAAGAAAGGGTGGGAAATGAACCCCCTGTTTTATTTATGTAGAGGTTGTTGAGCATAATTCTCAGCTTATTTCTAAAGAAACCCAGAGCAAGTCCATCTTGGAGAAAATCTCAACTCTGCCCTTCAGAAGAATGGCTCTCTGCACTTTCTCCTTATTTCTGGTTTCTCAGGACTAGGTTTAAGGAGCATCGTAACTAACGTGCCTTCACTGTGATCAAAGATGTTCAACTCCCTCGATCATATCTGGAAAATCTCCACTCCCCAAATCCTGCTTCCAAGCCTTTGCCAGGGAAACAAGAATCTGCTGTCGCATTAAACTCTTCAGTGTAACGGCATTCTTAGAAAACCTTGTCACTTATATGATTCCTTAACAGTCTCCCAGTGACAGCTGCTACTTTGGCATCCAATTTTTCAAATTAAAAAGTAAAACATTCTACAAATGGTATGAGCAACAGCTCATTTCTTTCAAATTCTACCCAGCTACAAAAGGGAAAAGGGTGATCATAATAGCCCCAGCATGGGATTGTTCTGCCTTCAGAGTTTATTCCTGGGCTTGGGAAATCAACTGGGAAATAAATGCTGGTAATTCTGAGTCCCAAGGAACACGGTATCGCTGACAATCATTCCTTACATCCTTCTTGCCTGCCCAACTTGTGGGCTGGTGGGGAGCAGGCTCAAAATTTAGGAGTGAGGAGAGAATCTTCACTAACGTGGTGGTCTGTCACCTCAAGGACATCACCGGTGCTCCCCACAGTGTGAATGGTGCAGAGTCTGACCCTTGAGGGAAGCCAAACCCCTCATGTCTGGTTCTGCCACTTCCCAGCTGTGTGGTTTTAGGCAAGTTATTCAACCTCAATGAGCTTTCGTTTTCTTACTTGTCAAGTGGAGTTCAGCTAGCCACCTCATAGGGATGTTCTGAGCACTACAGCATACAATACGTGTGATGAGTTCTGTATAGCTTCTCACATATGGTAAAATGACCAAAAAGTAGTGGCTTTTGTTTGATGATAATGACGTTGATGATGATCACTACCTTCATCGTCATCTCTATCATCATTGTTGTTAAAACAGAGGTTCGAGTGGATGGTAACAGACACCTACAAGTAGGTGTCTCCACTGAGGCACCCGTGGAAGTCACAAGACTTGGACAGGTTTCCAGGTTTGGTTTTACTAGCTGTGTGACCTTGAACAAAGTTTTAAGTCTCTGTGTGCTGACCTGCAAAAAGGGGGAAAAATAATACTCTAACTCTGCCTCCATTATGGTGCCATTGGGACAGTCAAGGGGATAATGACCCTACCAATAATTGTCCATCATTTTATATATATGGAAATATATATACATGTGCAGGTGTGTGTATATACATATCCCCACATCTATAAAATACACTACTACTTTGTAATTGCTACTTGGCCTAGGGAGGAAAAGCAACTAGGACTTCAGCCCTTTTTTGGGAGGACATGCTCAAAAGTACATTATGGGGGGATAGGCAGTGAAATGGCTGGTTTGCCATTACTACCAAATTTAACTTACTGTTTGTTTTTTTGTCACATTGTTTTTCATTCTAAGAGTAATATATGTCACAACAGAAAATTTGGGAATAACAGAAAACAGAAACATCCATTTGCTTAGTCATGGTACCTTCCTTTTTTCTATTTTATCCTGTTAAGTATAATAAATAAGGCAAGTGTTGTTTAAATCAAAGTGTAAATCCAAAATATTTTTTTTTAACTATCACACAATGTGAGGCAATTATAAAATTGAAGTTCCACCTATTTATTTCTCCTTGGATCAGCAGTTCTCCAATTTCTGTGTGTCTAAGACTCATTTGGGGAGTACAGTACAGCAGTCATGCTGATTAAGTAGGCCTCGGGTAGGATCTTGGAATCTCCATTTTAAGATTTCTACATGACATGAATGCAGACTGAAAGGGTGGGGGGAGGTCTCTGAACCTGACTTTTTTTTTTTTTTTAGTATAGCTGCTTTACAAGGTTGTGTTAGTATCTGCTCTATGGCAAATAGATTCAGTTCTATGTATACACATATTCACTCTTTCAAAAATTCCCTCCTCCCTTAGATCACCACAGAGCACTGAGTTCCCCGTGCTATAACGTAGGCTCTCTTCGGTTATCTATTTTATATACAGTAATGTTGTTGCTGTTTTTGCTTAGTCACTAAGTGGTGTCCAAATCTTTGTGACCCCATGGACTGTAGCCTACAGGGTCCTCTGTCTATGGGATTTTCCAGGCAAAGAATACTGGAGTGAGTTGCCACTTCCTTCTCCAGGGGATCTTCCCACCCTAGGGACTAAATCTGCTTCTCCTGCATTGGCAGGTAGATTCTTTACTGCTGAGCCATCAGGGAAGCTATGTAAGTAGTGCATATATTAATATTTCAATATTGAAAGAGTGTCATTTGCAGACACATGGATGGACCTAGAGATTGTCATATAGAGTGAAGTAAGTCAGATAGAGAAAAACAAATATCATATAATATTGCTTATATGCGGAATCTAGAAAAGTGAACCTGACTTTGAGAGACAGTGTGCAGTCCTGACTCACATCCAGGCCTCTGAAGTCCCACAGCTGGGTCCTGGAAGAGGAATCAGGAATCCAAATGCTAGCCTCACAGATGTCACCATTTGCAGCCCCAGGCTCCCATGCATTTACTTTTCAGCTCTGTTTGCCCAGCATCTGGCAAGCAAGGCAGTTGAGCATCTGCCTCCTTTTTGTTTGACCCCGTAGTCCCCAGAGAATTCAGTTCCTCTCATGGCTCATAAGATGCCATTCTTTTAGGGATGGGTAGGGCTAGGGACTGACACCAGCTGAACATCCTAAAGTATACTGTGAGACTTCTGGCTGCCTGCTTGATAGCTCTGGGGGATGTAAAGAATGCTCTTACATTCCTCTGGTTCCAAACAGAAGGAAGCAGAGATGGAGGTTAATGGGACCCTGGAGCAGACACCTAACATTCCTGATAAACATACAGAGAGGTATGAGTGGGATGTTTCCTTCTGATATTCCTAGACTACTGCTAAATTCCTTTATCCTTTTCTAGGCAACTCAACCCCAATCCCCCAACTCCTGCCTCCAATCCTAGGAAAGGAAGCAGCTGAAAGGAAGAACTGGAACTTGTCTTTTATAACTTCGAAAAAGAGCAATGTGTGCGTTCTTCTAGGGAGCAGGGCTTGTCCCAGGTAATGAGGCTCTGCCCACCACACTCCCCCATGCCTGCTCTGTAAAATGACACACAAGGAGACCGAAAGCTACATAAAAGGCTCACCCAGCATACACTGATTTAATCTCTGCCACTTGTCACCTCCCTATGGGAGCTCAACAGAAACAACAGCCTTCATCACATAACCTACAATTATTTTCAATGCATGCCCAAATCTAGGTTTTAAAAAGCCCTGTTCAGATTTTATGGGAATAGGACAAATATCAGAACCCTGTGAGGGTGAAAGAAAAAGACACAAAGAGTAATTTTGTTGAATTTTTACATCTCTGTCTGCTCTCTCTGAAGCAGCAGTGGCTGGGGTGCTACCCAGGTTCTTGGCCGAGGTTAAGTATAACCATTCCTCTGGAATGGAAGTTAGGAGAGTGTATTTCTGCTCTCATAGAGTCAGAGGTCTAACTAACTCTCTTAAGAAAGCTTCAATCCAATTTGCACATTTTGTAGATGAAACTGACATTCAGAGGGGAACTCTTTGCTGGCCATTGCCTGTTTGTTCTCAATTCCATGACCTGCTCCTCGCCTGCTCTGCTCTGATTTTCAGGGGTCAGATTTCCTTTCCCACTGGCTTCCAGTTAGTTTGGGCCAATGGGAAGATCTGGTGGGAGGCTAGAGGACAGAAGCAAGGGAGAAGCCAGAATATCTGGCCACCTGCTTGATAGCTCTGGGGGATGCAAAGAATGCTCTTACATTCCTCCAGTTCCAAACAGAAGGAAGCAGAAATGGAGGTTAATGGGACCCTGGAGCAGACATCTAACATTCCTAACACGTAACATCCACCCCCCACCCCTCTTTCTCCTGCTGCTTTGGGTCGCATGTCCAGAGTGGCTGCATTTCCACCTTGGTTCATTCATGTTCCTCTGAACACCTCCTCCATCTGTGGTCCCAGCTTTTGCTCACTCGGGTAACCCATCTTGTGCTCTAATAAGACCAACTTCTCCCATTATAGCCTCTTGCCCAGGGGTGAGTAAACTTTTCAAAGAGACAGATAGTAAATCCTTCAGGCTTTATGGGCCAACAGGGAAAACCAAAGATATTTTGTAGGTACTGTACACATACAATGTTTAAAATGTAATCACTAAAAAATATAAAAACCATTCTTAGCTCATGAACTAAGTAAAAGCAGGCTGTAGGCTGGCTGGATTTGGCTCAAAGGCCTAACTCTGCCACCCACGCTCTAGTCTTAGGGGTTGTGGTGAATTCCTACAGTCTCTAATCTGTGAATTGCCTCCTGATATGATTATGAAAGCCCAGCCTCTCTAGTTCCCTATATTAACTTAAAAAAACTGAATCACTTGGCATGAGGTCTCTTTTCCTGACTGTATATGGGCAATAACTTGTTTCAAACTGTATTCCATGAGTGGAATTGTTATCTACTTCATATATTTCTTATTGCTTTCAGAAATGCATTGTGTAAGTTTCCATTCAAGTTAACTCTGCTGGCTGCCTACCTATGTTTTGACTATCCTGGATGACATGCAGTGTTGTAAAACAAGTGACCCCTCCCAAGGGGATGCTCAAGCTAATGTTGGGAACAAGAAACTAAAAATGTTAAAGTTGATCCTCCTACTGACCAAATGCTGTCCAACATCACTGACAAAAGTGATGAAAAAAGCTGCGAAAAGCTGACAAACCAGGCTGGCTTGAAGATGCAAATTTCCATAATAGCTAAGGCATGGATGACCATGCAAATCTGATGTGTTACATACCACACAGACCTTCCCCACTGCTTCCACTTGTGTCTAAACCCCCACTGTCCCTTCCCTGATTGCCTGCAGCTGCCTCCCAACCAGCCTTCCTGACTCCCACCCCTGCCACACACTCCCTTAAGACTATTTTCAAAGCTGCAAGCCAGGTCTTTTAAAAATACAAATTGCATGGCTCCACTGCTCAAAACCGCCGATGGCTTCCCATCCTACACACTATAAAATACCAGTTTGTCATGCTCTCTCTCCTGACCCTGTGTGATCCAGCTGCTGCCCACTTCTTCAAGCCTGTCTCCCGCCTCCTTTCCTCTCCTCCTTCCAACCTAGCAGTGCTGGTGTCCTCGCTGCTTCCCAGACTCTCCCCAGGCTCAGATATCAGGCCCCTGCACTGGCTCTCCCTGTCCCTGGAATACACCCTAGGGGATCTCCAAGGAGTGAGCAGCTGTCTCTTCCTCTCTTTTAATTCTTGCAGGTTTGCACTCCTCTGTCACTTCATCGGACAGTTTCTCTAACCAGCTAATCTAACATAGCTCAGCTTCTCCTTCTGTCCACTTCATCGTCTTATGACTTCAGCATGGCCCACACTGTTCCCTTGACTTAGAACATTCTTCCTCTCCATTCTGTGAGTCTTTTAAATTTTTTTTTTTAAAGTTGTTACAATGTTGGGTTTAATTTCTGCAGGACAGCAAACTGACTCAGTTATGCATATATATTCTTTTCCATTATGGTTTATCACAGGAGATTGAATATAGTCCCTTGTGCTATACAGTAGAACTTTGCTGTTTATCCATTCTATATATAATAGTTTGCTTCCCTCGCCACCCCTCTTCCTCTCCTTTTTTGACTGGTTTAAATGCCATTTTCTCAGGGAGGTCCTTCTGGATCATTCTATATAGGTAGGTGTCCTTTAGCCCTCTCCATTTCACATTTTTTGTACAATGTTCACTTTTTCTTATGCACCAGCACTACTGTAAGTGTGTGTGTGTGTGTGAGTGAGGATGTGTGTTCTCTGTCTACCTCTTTACTGTCTTTCTCCCATTCCCAAATGATTGTCAGTTTCATGAGGGAGGGGGCTATGTCCACTTTACCAACCAATACATGTCAAGTGCCTATACACTGCAGGGCCTTGTACACTGTAAGTGCTCAATAACTATTTATGGAGGGAATGAATAAATGATCCAATGTGCGATCAGTCACAGACCTAGGAGAGATGAGATGGCCCCACTGTATAAGAGACCACTGGTTGCCCATCCACATCTCTCTGGTATTCACCATTTCTGTATGTGATGATGGCTTTCTAAAGTAAGCATCATGAC
Source organism: Bos grunniens (assembly GCF_055505025.1). Lineage (NCBI taxonomy): Eukaryota > Metazoa > Chordata > Mammalia > Artiodactyla > Bovidae > Bos > Bos grunniens. The sequence goes on from NC_141186.1 coordinate 38,288,704, forward strand.
CCCTGCCTGAAGGCTTTCATGGGCTGCAAGTGCATGCTTGGTCTGCATGCAGTGCCAGGGAGTTAATGCCTATAGGGGCAGCTTTTGATGGCCAACAGGAGTTGCTAGACAACTATCCCCAGCTTTGCCATTTGCCAGAAGCGAAGCATGTTATTCATGGTTTCTCACAAGTCTCTGCTGTGCCAGATGACCACCAGAGCACCCTGCTCATTAAGCCAGTGTTCACTGACCTCCTTCCCTTCTTGTCTCACTACCCGATGACTTACTGGTATTTCCAGGGATCATCCGCCAAGAAAACTACAAATCCTTGTCTCAGCATGCACTTTGGGGAGAACCCAAACTAACACATCCTTCCATGGAATCCCTCACCACTATCCTTTAGGAGAAGTGTTGCAACAAAACTTTCCCATCTAGCAGTTGCTCAGGTTGCCAGGGGAATCGTGGGATGGGATTGTGTGTGTGTGTTTGTGAATGAATTCTCTGATGTTTTAATTTAACTGGGTTCATGGCAGCAGCCACATTTTTTGTGAATTCTGTAGACAGACATTCCCTATAAATGATAGTTCCTCTCTTTACTGTAGATATCTCCAAATAGGACTGTCCTTGTCCCTGGTCTATAACTGTACTCTGGGCCAGTTCCTTGCACCAAATTCTACTGATAAAATTAACAAGGACAAGACACAATTCAGTGAATACCTGATGTGCACCAGACTCTGTTATACAACTTGTACGACCTACTTAAATGGTCACAACCATACTACAAGGAAAGTACTCTTATTTCTTTCTTAGAGTTTGAAACCCTGGGCCCAGGGAAGCTATCACTTGCCGCAACTGCTGGGTGGCAGAGTCTGGATGTGAAGCCAGGGATGCGGCCAGAGATCCACCACTAATCTTTTGGCTATACCGTCTCTCAATCTCCCCAACTCTCTGTCTCAGAGACAAGCCCCCCCCCCCCGACCCAGGTCTTATCACATCCACAATTTACTGTAAGGCACAAAATTAACATGAGATACTATAGTTATAAAGTTTCTGAAGTGTGTGTGTAAGTCGCTCAGTCATGTCTAACTCTTTTGTGACCTCATGGGCTGAAAGAAGACCCCCTCCAGGCTCTTCTGTCCATGGAATTCTCTAGAACACTGGAGTGGGTTGCCATTTCCTCCTTCAGGGGCTCTTCCCCACCCAGGGATTGAACGCACATCTCCTGTATCTCCTGCATTTCAGGCAGATTCTTTACCAGCTGAACCACTGGGGAGGATCAAGTTTCTGAAATTTTAGTCAAAAAAGAGTGAAACCATCTGGTAATGAGAAACAATAAAAACATGTTTAAATGTAATTGCAAATGCAGCATTTACTAAACACAAGATATAAAAAAATTATGGTTTGTAACATTTTTATTTTTCCCAATTTGGCCCTCATGGTGTAAAAAAAAAAGTTTATCATCTTTGCTCTAGGGTGAAGATCTTAGGAGGAAAATGCTTTTCCCCATGACAGAGCCAGCATTACCAGATAATGGCCTAAATTCCACAGCTTTCCTGGCATCAACCTCCATCTGACCCTATGTTCCACAAAGAAGTGTGAGAATCAGAGCAAGTGGCCAGAGTCATAAAGAGTGCTTCTGTTCTCCGTACAGCGCTGGGCAGCCATTGGTCAGCAAACAGTCCTGACGAGCCTTTCCTTCAACACAGAAGACCCACCATCAGATTCTGTTTCAAGGATCACAAAGATCAGATTCACAGTCTCATTCTCCCTTCTGCTCATGCCAAATAACCCTGGGAAAATCATGCTTGTGCCAGTGAGCCTTTTCCATTGTTCTGTACTTTGGGAGGCTTTCATGCTCCCATTAGTTTAATGAGAGAAAAAAAAAAAAAAAATAGAGTATGAGAAGAATACCTTCGAGGGCAACCCAAATAAGCATCAAAGAGTTAAAGCAAGTTAATAAATGTGAAATAGTTCAATATGTACTCACTCTTTTAATGTCTGCATATTTGGGGAGAGAGAGATGGGGAAGCTTTCATTCTGGGTAAAATATAACCAACATATTGTCTTGAGGGTAATTTTGCAAATTAACTAGAATAATTATCTTCCTCAGCTCTCTATTTTTAATTACCTTTTCTTGATAATGAAAGTAAAAACAATACACTAAAAGAGAACTTTGTGAGTGCCAGGCCTTGCTTAAACCGTTTCCTATACATGATTCATTTCATGAAACACCACTATGAAATAGGTAACACTGTCTCTGTTTTATAGATAAGGAAAGAGAGAGTAAGTAATACCGTTTAAAAAGACAGTAAGTAAATTCCAAAGTTCCATCTCTATAGTTCAAGCTACATTATGTTGCTTCAGTAGATTCACAGTATAGAAAAACATAAAACTTGTTGCAGAAAATCTGGAAAATGTGGGCAAGTATACAAAGAATGTTTGATGTACTCATAATCTCACCACCTAGAAATAAATGAACATTTGATACAGTGATCATGACAGAATCTCTATAAATATGACATAACTTTTGTTGTTATCCCAAATGAAAAGCTATGTGATTAATCACCAAATGTGGAGAATATATTTGCAGTGGACTGATTATAGAGTTCGTCTTAGGCAGAATTCATTTGGGAGATCTCAATGGATCACCTCCCAACTTTCAGCAATCATTTCATTTTCATAAGCTAAGGCTGAAGTACATGTACTATTGCTGTCGTTTAAGATGCCCTGAATGAAGAAAACCAAAGGTGACTTCAACTTTGAAATCTGAACTGTAAATCACTAAAGGAGATGTTATGGACTAAAGGCTTTGATTTCTGACCAATTTGAAGCAGTGCTCAACATGATTGACAGTGGGAGGAAGCAGGGATCTCTCTATCGTCTATCTTTACCTCTCTGTCTATCCATCCACCCACCCATTCACCCATCCACATAATTCACATAATGGTACTGTCCTAGGCAGATTGGTACCGGGAAGCAGATCCTGAGATCAACATTTGAGCGCAACTGGTATTTGGAAGATTCATCTTTGGAAACATCAATAGGGCAGTGGAGAACTGAGAGAGGAAAGGGAAAACAGGTAAGAAGAGGTGTGTTAATGAACATGGGATGGAGCTACCCTGCTGGGTACTTCGGAGAGCTTAGTGTGGTAGCCCATGAGAGGTGAGGAATTTGGGATATTTATCCTCCAATTCACACTTGTCATTGGATGAGAACAGCTCTAGGAGTCATTAACTCCCCAGCATTTCTGGCCTGCCCTGCATACTAACCAAGGAGGTTCCTGTGACTAGAGAAAGCCCTTTAACAGCCACATGGGTTTACAATAAAAAGTGTAGGTGTAGATGTGAATTGTGAGTGACTGATAGGTATGGGCAATGTCAGTATGTGCTATAGTCCTATAGTCAGCCAGTATAAACAACAAAATTGGAGTCATTATATATATACACACACATACACATATATATGTATATACATATATATAGTCTATATATAAGCTACAGTCCTGTAGTCAGCCAGCATAAACTAAAACAAAATTGGAATCATTATATATATACACATACACATATATACATATATATATATATATTTATATATAGTCTATATATATGCTATAGTCCTATGATCAGCCAGTATAAACTAAAACAAAATTGGAATCATTATATACACACATATATACATATATATACATATATACATATACGTGTGTATATCCAAAATCACTGCAGATGGTGACTGCAGCCATGAAATTAAAAGACGCTTACTCCTTGGAAGGAAAGTTATGACCAACCTAGTTAGCATATTCAAAAGCAGAGACATTACTTTGCCAACAAAGGTCCGTCTAGTCAAGGCTATGGTTTTTCCTGTGGTCATGTATGGATGTGAGAGTTGGACTGTGAAGAAGGCTGAACGCCAGAGAATTGATGCTTTTGAACTGTGGTGTTGGAGAAGACTCTTGAGAGTCCCTTGGACTGCAAGGAGATCCAACCAGTCCATTCTGAAGGAGATCAGTCCTGGGATTTCTTTGGAAGGAATGATGCTAAAACTGAAACTCCAGTACTTTGGCCACCTCAAGCAAAGAATTATCTCAAGCAACTTAAGTATAGGAATAGAGATGTCAGTTCTGGGCATACCCTGGGTAGGCTCAAATAGTGACTTTGCCATTTACTGACCAAGGGAAGCTGGGAAAATGTACCTGCACCTCAGATTCCTCATTTGAAATGGTGATGACACCTGTACTCCCCTTACAAGGTCATTTGAGATTAAACAGGTGAAAAGCTAAGCACAATGTCTAGCAGATGGAAACACTATTCCCTATTAATACCATTAAACATATTATCAGCCAGGACTGCATAGTTGATATGAAATGAAAGGTGACCACACAATTTTAGAGAGAATTTGAGAGAACTCATGAAAATATGGATGGGGAGGAAGGAATTGTTTAACTGAGGTTTCCATATTGATAAAACTCCAACATTGGGCCATTTGTAGCAGTTTGGGTTGGGGACAAGAGTTCATTCTGGTTTAAAGCTACAACTCCCAGAGAATAACTTTTCCCAGGGTAGGGTGCTGGATGGGCATTTTACTTATTTGGGCATTTTGCAGGCTCAGGGAGAATCCTTTCTTTTTACCCAGAAATTCCTGGGAGATTGTACCTTTTTTAAAAGAAACCACAGAAGGAACAAAGTTCCCTGCCTCTCTGTAAGAGGGCACCATTCCCTACCTGAATGGGTAGGCAAACGCCACGTCAATGCTGAGGTCACTTTCCGTCTTGTTGGCACAGTCCACACTCAGCCGCAGGCCTCCAGAATAACCACCGCATGTTGCAAATGCAAAGATTGCAAAAAGCTGGAGAGAACAAAGAAAGAATAGAGAAGGCAGCTATTAGAATGGTGTTGATCTCATGAAATATGTCAACAGGAGGTTAGTGTCTACATTGAGAGAGGTTAGGATGGCAAGTATGACCATCCAAGTATGGCATCATATATGGTTTAGGCTGGAATGAAGGCCAGGATGATGATGGAGAGTGGAATGGTGGGGTGTGAAAAATTGCCTGGAAAGCTGGAGTAATTTTGCTCAGAAAAATTAAATACAAGGACAAAATATCTGCATTTGAGATCAAATATCTGTGTAAAGATGGTTAGCATCACCAACTCAACGGACATGAACTTGAGCAAACTTTGGGAGATAGTAAAGAACAGGAAAGCCTGATCTGCTGCAGTCCATGGGGTTGCAAAGAGTCAGAAACAACTTAGTGAGTGAACAACAGCATCTGTGTAAAGAACTGTCACACAACAGAAGGTAGAGATGTAATCTTACATCAGAGTCTCTGGAAAGCTACACACTGAGGGATTAATGATAGATATCTCCATGTGGGGAGAATTTCAGATGTTTCCTTGCTTCCTTCTTTTTGGTTATCTGTATTTTCTGCAAAACACATGTTTTGTCTTTTGGAATAATACAGATTTTTAAAAATGCACAAAGAATTTTAGGGTTGATGGGTGGAGGAAGTGGCTGCTGCTGCTGCTGCTGCTAAGTCGCTTCAGTTATGTCCGACTCTGTGCGATCCCATAGATGGCAGCCCACCAGGCTCCCCTGTCCCTGGGATTCTCCAGGCCTAAAATGTGCTATTCTGGAGCACAACATCTCAATATATGTCAACCTCAAAGCATCCTTCATGGTTTCATCTCTGTTTTACTTGCTCTTTCAAGAGTCAACTATTAGAAGGTTCAACTGATTACCAACTAATATCAGTCTATCCTAGCATAAAACATGCATCTATGATAATCAGGCAGTGAAAATTAGAAGCAGGAACTCAAATAAGTCTTCGAGAGAAAGAAGATATATCTGGGAGGGTGAGAATGCCCTAAGATGGGAAGAAAACAAATACCAAACTTTGGAATTCACCTTCTTATAGTAGCTTGGGTTCTCATTAGCAACACCAGCTTACTTTGCATGCTGCTGCTAAGTTGCTTCAGTCATGTCCGACTCTGTGCGACCCCATAGTCGGAAGCCCACCAGGCTCCCCCGTCCTTGGGATTCTCCAGGCAAGAACACTCGAGTGGGTTGCCATTTCCTTTTCCAACGCATGAAAGTGAAAAGTGAAAGTGAAGTCGCTCAGTCGTGTCCGACTCTTAGCGACCCCATGGACTGCAGCCTACCAGGCTCCTCCGTCCATGGGATTTTCCAGGCAAGAGTACTGGAGTGGGGTGCCACTGCCTTAAGGAATTACTGTGTAAGGGTTTTGTAGTCTAAAATGTGATCTATCCTGAAGAATATTCTTAAGTGTATATGAAAAAACTGTGTATCCTATTCTTTTGGGATGGAATAATCTGTATTTATATATTAAATCAATATGCTATAATGTGTCATGTAAGACCAATGTTTTCTTACTGATTTCCTGTCTGGATGATCTCTCCATTGACATAAATGGGGTGTTAAAGTCCCCTACAATTATTGTATTGCTGTCAGTTTCTTGTTTTTTATCTGTTAATATTTGCTTTACCTTTGGATTGATCTTTCTTATTATGATATAATGCCTTTCTTTGTCCCCTTTTACAGTCTGTTTTAAAGTCTATTTCATCTGATACAAGTATTGATACTCCAGCATTCTTTCTGTTTCCACTTGCATAGAATATCTTCTCCCATTCCTTCACTTTCTGTGTGTATCTTTAACTCTGAAGTAGCTTCGAGGCCCAAGTGAGGCTATTGTGGGTTTGCTGGTATGTAGGACTGGACCCCTGGAGCAGGAGCCACCTTGGAGGGGTGCCAGTGTCAGATGGGAATGCCTGTTGGTGGAACGTGACAGAAGCTGCTTTGGAGGAGCCAGCTGGGGCAGATGGGATGGGCAAGGTAGGTCCTCAGGGATATACCAGGCTGGTACACATGGTATTAGTTCAGTTGATGGACAGTGACAGAAGTGGTACACACCAGGGTTGGGCCCACTAGGGAGAAGGAGAGTTTTTTTTTTTTTAATGGCACCTGCCAGTGTTTGTGTCCCTGGAGGAAGTTCCACCAGATCTCTACCCTCCAGCACATGTCCTAAGTTTAGTCAGTGAATCTCTTTCTCCTGTGACACAGGTGCTCTTTAAGCTGCTGTCTCTGTGCTGAGACTTTGAGCAATGAGCGTGTGTGTGTGTGTACTCTCCAAGAACAGAGTCTCAGTTTCTAACAGCCCTCCGGCTTTCCTGGCCATAAGCCCCTCTGGCTTTCAAAGTCAGATGTTACAGAGGCTCGTCTTCCTGGAGCAGGTCCCCCAAGCTAGGGAGCTCGACGTGGGGCTCAAAGCCCTTGCTCCACAGAGGAAACTGCCATAACTGTGATATTCCTCCCTCTGTGGGTAGGTTCTGACTAGCTCATGCTTCTGTTCTTTTGCCCCAACTTGATGAGGCCTTTTCCTTATAGATTCTTAGTTTTAGAAAACCTGGTCTACTATTCTTCAGGTCATCCTCAGTGACAGTGGTTCTGTAGATACCCTAGATTTTGTGTGTCTGTGGAAGGAGATGGGCTCAGGATTTTCCTACTCTGCCATCTTGATCCAGAATCCACCAAGTTATTGGTTTCTAAATTCAGTAATTTAAAATAGAAACAACTTGACCAAATGATATTATAGACGTAGTAAAAGCAAAATGTGTTTATCTGTGTTAATGTGTGTAAAGCACTTAGAACAGATCCTGGTACAGAAAAAGCACTTAATAAATGTGAACAAGAGATATCACTCTAAATAAATGTGTATGAGATTTTGGTAAGATCTTGTAGGACATAAAATAGGAAGTTTAGATTTCCTCCCTAGCTAAATCTATATGACCATCAGCCCCAATGAACCAACATACAAACACTCCAGAAAACCTTATTTTTTTCCTTTGTTAGCTTTCTTTCCTAGTTTATATCACTGAGGGGACTTGCAGAGTCATTTAGAAGGTACTCCAACCCATCATGAAATCTGAGAATGATCCACTCAGAGCACCAAGGCTGACAGGATTCAGATCTGTGTCCCTGTGAGATGGATTTGCTCATGACCAGATGTTCTCTTTCTGTCAGCTCTTAGTGTTGGTAGGAATGAGGAGGGCATGGTTTTAATTGTTCAATGCTTAAATCTAGGTTTCATCATACAACACTGGATGGCACAGTCCTGTGTGCCATGTCATGACAGCGTCTTCAGTTCAATTTCTTCCAAAAGAAAAAATGGAATAGCAAAGTCCAGAGCCCTGTGGCAGGATGTGGAGACTGCCCTTTCCTCATCTGTACAGCAGAAATATCCTCAGTGTCCTCCCAAATCACTGAGAGAAGGAAATGAGATGGAGTATGTATGTATGTGCAGTCTTCTCTGAATCCATGCAGATTTGTCTGGTATTTACACATGTGTACTTCTCTCAGGCAAGAGTCCTAAGTGTGTAATCAACATTTGTACATGAAAAGGTTAGGAGGAATTATCTGTTGTTGGCTTTATTAAGCACCTACAATGGGCTAGCTATCGTGTCCAGCACTTAGCATACATGATCATATTTCCTTTTGACAACAACAGTTTGTGTGTGAAGCTTAATAATCCTATATTAAAAGTGTGGCAGGATAGCATAAGGATTTCAAACAGTAGTATTCTTTAAAATCCCCTGTAACATTAAACTAGAGTGATTTAGAGGTAAAAGACCCAAAGATAAATCCTTTAAATTCAGGGTTTAATGGCTGTAAAGAAACTACTTTTGGCTTTTCATCTTATATTAAGATGAAAATATTTACCTTACATACAGTAAAATATTATTAATACTACCATGCAATGAACTTAAGATGGAAAGATAATTATGTATTAAAATTACATATTTAGCTCAAAATATTTGATATGTAGAGGAAGGCATCAGAATACTGAAACCACACACACCACTACTTTTTCTTTTAATGTCTATTGAGCTCTGAAAACATAAGACATTGAACTTGAGTTTAATATGATACCTACGGGCTTTCTGGTTACCTTGCATTCCCCACAGTCCTCACTGATTAAAGAGAAATCATACTGTGTGACTGATATGAAACTCACGTGGGTTTGGTGAGGATTAAACAGATAATGTCTGTACAACACCGGAAGAGTCGGGTCCTGCTGAGTGAATAATATTATAGGGATAGTTTTGAAAGTGAAATATCTGGGAGAATGAAATTAACTCACATATCATCCAGGAACCTGGTCCTATAATTAGGATACATCAGGACAGAGTGAGGAGAGGGAAATGGAAGTCCTTTAGGGATCTGAAATTCTCTTAGTGTTGCAGAGAAATGTAAAGTCAGATGGAACTTTGGAAATCTTGGAAGTCCACCCAACAACTCCACCCTAGGTGGTAGACAGGAGCAGTTCCAGAGTTAGGCAGGCCTGAGCCTGAGTCCAATTTCTAGCTGCCTGACACCAAGCAAGATATTTAACTTCTCCCAACCTCATTCTTACATCCACTAAATCAGGACTAATTCACTGGCTCATTCAGCAGCTGTTTAATGGTGTATTTACCAGGTGCCAGATGATGGGAAACAAAAAGGTAAAAAGTTAGAGAAAAGACAAAGAAAAAGTAGGTCCCTGCCACCTCTGAAGTTTAATGCTGGAAGGGGGTTGGGACAGAATTAAAAGAACATACAAATAACATAATTACAAATTGTGTTCTGGGGGATACCTTCCAGACCAGGGTGTTATATCTGAGGATGTCACATTTATGCTAAGACCTTGAAGATGAAAGCGAGAAAGCCACAGGCGATGGAGGGTGGTGTGGAGAGAAGCCCCAGGGACTGAGGGCACAGCTTAAGTGAAAGCGCTAAGGAAGGAAAGGCTTGACAAGTTCAGGGACCCAATGGAAGGTCAATGTGGCAGCTGGATGGTGAATTGAGGTTGACAGTAATCTACCTCACGTGGATTTGGGTATGTCAACTGAGAGAATACATGCAAAGCATCAGGCTCAGAGTTCTCAATAAGCCATTAGAGTGTGTCTCTCCTCTTCCTTCTCCTTCCCTTACCCTCCCCTATCACCACACTGTTGAAGAAATTGAGAACTACAGAAGAAAATCCATTTGCCTTAAACTCAGCAAGAGCAGAGCTGGAACTAGAATCCTGGTCTGTAAATTCCCTCAGTCAGCAGTCTTCTAATTAGTTCTAGAATAACAGGAAGAACAGTTTTTGATCACATGGATAGAGGATTGTCAAATGGTCCATACTTCTTTGACCAGAGATGCATCATGGTGCTGCAGTGGCCTGAGGTTTCCCATGTTGCTCATTGCTGCTGCTGCTGCTGCTGCTAGGTCGCTTCAGTCGTGTCCAACTCTGTGCGACCCCATAGACAGCAGCCCACCAGGCTCTGCCGTCCCTGGGATTCTCCAGGCAAGAACACTGGAGTGGGTTGCCATTTCCTTCTCCATTGTGTGAAAGTGAAAAGTGAAAGTGAAGTCACTCAGTCATGACCGACTTGTAGCGACCCCAAGGACTGTAGCCCACCAGGCTCCTCCATCCATGGGATTTTCTAGGCAAGAGTATTGGAGTGGCTTGCCATTGCCTTCTCCGATGTTGCTCATTAGGGACTCACAAACACATACTGCAAACCTACTGCTAAGGAGAATGGGTAATACACTCTTTCTCCTTTCCTTCTTTCTTTCCTTTCCTCCCTCCCTTCCTTCTGTCTTATCTCCCTCCCTTCTTTCCTCTTTTCACCCTTGGTCGGGGTGGAGGATTTTAGAAGAATTGTGGAAGATGTTGTAAAGGAACATAGACTTTCTCAACTCAACAAGTGTTGCTTAGAGAGGCCATGGATATTAGCGAGAGGATGGTCCCTATGTCTTGTAGATGTTAGACTCTGAGAGACTAATGCTGATTCCTAAGACAGATGATATCCTCTCTTGGGAGATGGAAAACTTTGTGTTATGCAGCCAGGATGGGGGGAGAATTGAAGATGGGCCCTGGAAGGCTCAGGGGGGCAAAGAGTCTGAGAGAAAAACTCCATCTGAGGCCAGCTCTCTAGGCTATATGCAACCTAATGACAGATTAATGACACTGTGTTTCTGTGTGTGCATGTGTACATGTATGCATCTCTACAAGCTCTGGGCTCTGTGTTCATCCTCAACCAAACCTGTGCCTTCTTTTTGATAACGCAGTGTACTTACTCACCTTCCTAGACATCAAGGGCACAGTCCAGGGGCAAAAGTTCATTTACCCCAATCAAGTGAAATTATAAAAGTTCACTCAGAATGGCCATCATCAGAAAGTCTACAAATAACAAATTCTGGGGAGGTGGAGAAAGGGGAACCATTCTACACTGTTGGTGGGAATGTAAACTGGTGCAGCCACTATAAAGAACAATGAGGAGGTTCCTTAAAAAATTAAAAACAGAGTTAGCATATGATCCAGTGGGTGTACTCCTAGGCAGATATCTGGAGAAAACCATAACTGGAAAAGACACATGTAACCCAATATTCACAAAGCACTATTTACAATAACCAGAATATGAAAGCAACCTAAATGTCCATCAACAGAAGGATAGATAAAGAAGATATTATTTATATATGAGTAATATTCCATTGTATGTATGTGTATATTGCTGCTGCTGCTGCTGCTAAGTTGCCTCAGTCGTGTCCTACTCTGTGCGACCCCATAGATGGCAGCCTACCAGGCTCTGCCGTCCCTGGGATTCTCCAGGCAAGAGCACTGGAGTGGGTTGACATTTCCTTCTCCATTGCGTGACAGTGAAAAGTGAAAGTGAAATCGCTCAGTCGCGACCAACTCATAGTGACCCCATGGACCGCAGCCCATCAGGCTCCTCCATCCATGGGACGTTCCAGGCAAGAGTGGCTTGCCATTGCCTTCTCCAATATGTATATTACTCAGCCATAAAAAAGAATGAAATAATGCCATTTGCAGCAACATGGATGGACCTAGAGATTTTTATACTAAGTGAAGTGAGTCAGAAAGAGAAAGACTGAGTCAGAAAGAAATACTGCATGGTATTGTTTATATGTGGCATCTTAAAAAATGATACAAATGAACTTATTTACAAAACAGAAATAGACTCACAGACATAGAAAACAAACTTATGGTTACCAAAGAGGAAGAGGGGATAGATAAATCAGGAATTTGGGATTAAAATGTTCACATTACTATATATAAAATAGATAACCAACAAGGACCTAGTGTATAGCACAGGGAACTTTATTCAATATGCTGTAATAACCTATAATGGAAAAGAATCTAAAAACTTATATGTTTTATATACATATATTGTCAACACATATGTAACTGAATCATTTTGCTGTATACATGAAACTAACACAATATTATAACACAATATTATAAATATATTATAAATATAAAACAACTATATTTCAATGAAAATTAAAAAAGAAAAAAATAGTTCTGTGTTGCCAGCTTTCCAATTCTCCTCAAATAGAGCAGACACCTCAGCCTCCAGCACAACCTCAGATAATCAATATCATAACCACCAGCCCAATCACTCACTCCCCTCTAGTTCAGGAGTGTAAAACAAATCTCCTACGATGAACTCTCATTTGACTACTGTCTTGGATGATCTATGGCTCTGTTCCTAACAACAAAAATTACTCTCTAATGGATGAAATTAGCCAGCAGAGATTTCCCTTGCAGGCAGTTAATTAGGAATACATCTGGGTGAAAGAGAACAGAAGTATTGCCTTGCACTTTCTGGCTTAATAAACATCCACAAACCAAAATTCCTCATAGCAGGAATACTTTTACACAGTTAACAATACCAAAGGTTTTCCCCTGGAAAGAGTGCAAGCAGCTCCCTCCTTTGAATTAACTGCACCACACGAGGAATATCAGTGAAAGCTGCTATTAATCCTTCTGGTTAATTTGCAAGGCATAGTGGAAAGAAATAGGTTGGAGGAGGACAGGAAATCAGGCTGATTAATGACTCTCATGGGGACTGTGGTCTTCAGTGAAGTCAGGGAGGGGACATCTTCCAAGGTCTCATGCACAATCTCTGGCAAGAAAGATCCCTTGGAAGAAATAAGTGAGAGTAAGGAGCCTGGCTAGAAAGAGATTAGGTGATTGGGACCAAGTAGTGGCATTTCTCTTACCACAAAGCTGTGTGTGCTGACAATCAGAGCTCCACAGATACAGCTTTGACTTATACAGCATTTGCCAATTCCTATGGTGTAAATACTTCCACCATGGCCAATTCTAAGCCACCAAAATAACATCTCTGAAACTTGACTGGGAAGAGAACCATAGAGTCACCTGCGCTTGAGCACACCACAGCAACCAAAGGACTTTTCTTGACTCTCCCCTGGAGCAAGAACTTGGGGCTGATTTCAATGGTTCACTTCTCTTATTTCACATTTCCTCTTATTCCATATCTCATATTTCCTCTTATTTCATATCACTCTCCTTGGGTTTATTTGACTGATTTCACTTCAATTATTGATTCATTCATTTGTTGTATACATTCAATCACTTATTATTTACTTACTGATTTAGTTATTGTAGGAAAAGCTGTTGATGCTCTGCTTAGGATCCCCTCTGCACTCTCTACAGGCCACCTGCAGCGCCAGGGGGACAGTCCTCATATGCATCAAAGGTTCCTCCCTAAACATTCAATTCTCTCTGTTGAGGGCTATCTCAGGCAGCAGGGACAGAGCCTGTGACTGGGGCATGGTGCAAGGTTCTGGGGATCTATTCCATGTCATTTTCCAAACAATGTGGGATGGAAATTGGTGGACAAATCCCCCAAGTGTCGTTCTCTGTCTGTGGGGAAACTTTGAGGTGTGTTTAATACAGTTTCTTCCAATGGGATTGAGCCCTATTGCCTACAGCAACGGAAAAGGCAATGGCACCCCACTCCAGTATTCTTGCCTGGAAAATCCCATGGATGGAGGAGCCTGGTAGGCTGCAGACCATGGGGTCGCAAAGAGTTGGACACAACTGAGTGACTTCATTTTCACTTTTCACTTTCATGCATTGGAGAAGGAAATGGCAACCCACTCCAGTGTTCTTGCCTGGAGAATCCCAGGGACGCTGGAGCCTGGTGGGCTGCCATCTATGGGGTCGCACAGAGTCGGACACGACTGAGGCGACTTAGCAGCAGCAGCCTACAGCAAATCTGCTCATGAACAACACCTGTGGTTGGAGTCTTCCTTTTCCTCTCTTATTTCTTCACTCATCATTGTGTTCCTGGCATGATCTCTCAGGTCACCTTGTTGAGCCTACATTCCTTCATTTCTCAAAAGCAAGTCTCAGGATCTGCTTTTGGGAAATGCAACTGAGATAGTTACCAAACACTGACCAAGTACCAATTGTTCTCCAAGCACTGCAATGGCCCTAGGGCTGTATTAATGAAAGGACAGGTACCACTCAGCACACCTTAGATCGTGCCCCTCAGCCTATAGCTAGACACACTCTCATCTCTGCAGCCCTTTCCAAATAAGCGGAGATCTTCTGCAAACAGAAAGTCTTCTTGGACTATGCTGTCTAGAGAAGGGCACCTGACCCCAGCCTACCCCCACTCTCACTCTCATTATTCACTTCTGTTGCTATTTACCTGAGCAGACATTTAAAAATCTGTGTTTGGCATTATGCATTCACCTGTTTACGTTTTGCCTGGCCACTTCTCTGAGGAAAGGTAATACCCTTATCTTTACTGATGAATCTCAGCTCTTGGCACTGAGTGGGTGCTCCCTAAACACTTGTTGACTAAAATATATAAATATATTCCCCTCCGCCACCTCTGGGCTTCCCTGGTGGCTCAGTGGTAAAGAATATGCCTGCAATGCAGGAGACACAGGAGATGCAGGTTTGATTCCTTGGGTCAGGAAGATCCCCTGGAGAAGGAAATGTCAACCCACTCCAGTATTCTTGCCTGGAGAATCCCATGGACAGTGAGCCTGGTAGGCTACAGTCCATAAAGTCGCCAAGAGTTGGACATGACTGAAGCAACTTAGCAGGACACACACCGCCACCTCCAGGGGAAGTGAAAGAGAAAGTGAAATTGAAAGTGAAGTCGTGTCCGACTCTGCGACCCCATGGACTGTAGCCTACCAGGCTCCTCTGTCCATGGGATTTTCCAGGCAATAGAACTGGAGTGGATTGCCATTGCCTCCTCCAAGGAAATGTTTCTGTCTACTTAGAAGGACGCACACTGCCACCTCCAGACTTGCTATCTATTTGGGAATGTGGACAAGAGGATGAACAGGTATGCTGACAGTGCTTTTTGGTGGTGGTAGTCACTGGAGCCCCTAGAGGAAAATGTGGAGTGTGTTTGCAGAGGAGTGGAGGGACATGAGGAGTAGAATCTCGAGGAATGGACAGCTAAGCAGATGTCAGGCAAGCGTGCCAGGTGTAGCTGGGTAAGAGGGAGAAAATGAGTGTTTCAGGTAGCTGCTGCTGCTGCTAAGTCGCTTCAGTCGTGTCCGACTCTGTGTGCCCCCATAGACGGCAGCCCACCAGGCTCCCCCGTCCCTGGGATTCTCCAGGCAAGAACACTGGAGTGGGTTGCCATTTCCTTCTCCAATGCATGAAAATGAAAAGTGAAAGTGAAGTTGCTCAGTCGTGTCCGACTGTTAGCGACCCCATGGACTGCAGCCTACCAGGCTCCTTCGTCCATGGGATTTTCCAGGCAAGAATACTGGAGTGGGGTGCCATTGCCTTCTCCAGTTTCAGGTAGAGAAAGAAGCAAATCAACAACACTCAAGTGAACGAGTAAGGCACATCTGAGCCGTGTGGCTGACAGGACGGGAACAGACACTGTAAGATGAGAAGAAAGCTGAGGCTCCATTCAGGAGGTGGCAGGGTTGTGTCAGGTCTGATGTAGTAAGGATCTCAAAACTATGGCCCCTGGGCCATGTCAAGCCACATATATTCATTCACACATGAGGTCTATGGTTGCTTTCAGGTTTCAACGAGAGAACTGAGTATAAGAGACCCTATGGTCTGAAAGGCAAACCTATTTACTATCTGGCCCTTACAGAAACCCAGGAGAAACTGGGGTTTTAGGAGGGGCCTGGGTTATTGGCCAGAGAAGGGTATGACCAATAGGAATTTCAGAAAGGCCACACTGGTTGGACTGGAGCGTGTGGATGGAGAGACAGGAAGTCTAGGTGCAAGAAGACGGGTAACTGGCTTACATCCCCAGATAACCTGCAAATGCTATGCCAGCAGGACTACTGCTCAACTCTCTCTGTACTCTTGCTGTGCCAAAACATGGTAGGTGGCTCATAAATGCTGTCAAGTGAGTGAACACCTAGTGAAGGTGCAAGAGAAGGTGAGAGGATGGAGGACTTGGAAATGTGTACCCAGAGTAATAAACATTGTGATGGTGACGATGATGGCCATGAAAATGAGGATGATAATAATAAAAAATCAACCACATTTGATGCTCTGGGCCAGTCCCTTCAGTAAATACATTATTTATATGAACTCATTTAATCCTCTCAACAACCCCCTGTGAAGTGGAAAGAAACACAATCCCTCATTTTGCACTTGAAGAAACTGGGTCAAACAGCATGCCAAGATTACATGGGTCATTGGTACGCGAAGTAGTTATGGTTTGAACTTGGATTTGCCTTTCTCCAAAATTTACCTTCATCTGTCCCAACTCTCCCAGGGCTATAAAGGGTGTCTCATTTGGCTGGAGCAGACTATAGAAAGACTAAAATCAATCATGGGCTAGTTAAGGCCAACAGTGCTCAGAAAGCCAAATGAGGACTAAATGAAGCATTTGTAAGACAAAGCCCTGATCATACAAATGGATGCCAGTGGTAGCTCACATATCTTGCCTCGGCATTACAAGACTTTGTTCTGCAGCATCACAGGCCATCGTGGGGGAAGGACTGAGAATCTTGGATGGTAAGAATGCTGGAGAAGCCTGCCAGGAGTAGTTCTGCCAATTACATTTAATAAGACTTTCCTCCTAATTGTCAGCTACTCACGGTGGGTAGGAAGTCCCTCACACTCCTGTCCATCATTCAGCAGCTTTTAAGTTAAAGACACCCAGTTTCTGCCTCTCCAACTCCCTCTGATGAACCCTTCCCTCTTGTCCCTTCTTTTATGATCTGTCTTGGGTTGATGAGCCACTGGTCCTCAGCACCCCTTAGGAGCACTTCTGAGAACACAGTTGTTTAAAGGAGCTGATTACTCTCTAGTAGCCCTGGAAAAGCAAGGAATACATACTGTCAGGATATTTTCTGGTGCAGAAAGAGTGTTTGATTAACTGTGGCTTCCCTCATACCCCATGGGCTGCCCAGATGGCCCTTAGCTGACTGATGAACACCTCTAAAACTTAATGTTCCATTTCTACTTATTTTGACCCGTTTCTTCTTTCTTTTAGTGTTTCTTCTTCTGTTGATAATTGGATTTTTCCAAAGAAACTGACCAAGTACCTACTCTGATTATCGGTTTATGGTTATCGCAACACTCTGACCCAGAAGGTTTTTGTGAACAGCCCTGTAAAATCTCAGAAGAGACCTTCCTGTGAAGATAAAAAACTGCAGGTCATCCCTGGAAGACAATATAATTCTATCTTATTTGGAAGCACTGAAAACCATTGTTGAAAAGCTCTCTCCTATAGAGCTTTTTCTTGTCATTGTATATAACTATCTGTGTTCTTAACCAGCTCCAATATCTTCCATGCTGCTTTCCATTTTAGGCTACATATCAAAAACTGGATACTATGCCCTTCCAGCTGTTTTGTGATTTATATGAAATCTTCCCAAGCAAAGGTAGCCTCATAAAACTGGTATTTCATACTATCACCTGGGGAATTCTGATCAGGCCCTGCAGATGTGTGTGTGTGCATGCACGCGCTCAGTTGTGCCCGACTCTTTGTGATCCTATGGATTGTAGCCTGCCAGCCTCCTCTATTCATGGAATTTCCCAGTCAAGACCCTGCAGGAGAATCCAAAATTATCGATATATCATAAGAAGTTTCCACTTTCATTTTCATAAACCTGCAACCTGGAGATGGATCAGTTAGTACAGTATTTGCACACAGGTAACAGAAATCTTAATGTACAGTGGCTTAAACAAAAAGGACTTTGTTTTTCATACGTATTGAGAAGTCCAGAACTAGGTGGCTATTGGTATGATGATGTCTGAGCCAACATCTCTATTTCCTGTGGTCTCTGCCTCATCACCAAAAATTGGCTGCTGCATTTCCAGAGACATCCTTAGCTACATAGGAGCCTAGGAAGTGAATATTTAGCTTTCTTGGGCTGCAGAGGGGAGGTCAGCAATGGTACAAGCACTGGGAACGGTTGTTCAGTCAGCCTGTCACCACTGTCTGCTCCAGAAATTAATAGGAGAAAAATGCAGAAGTAAAACAAGCATTCATGGCATTTTATAAAGGCAAGATAGCATAGTCCAGCCCATTCAGCATCCAGTTATTTCCTTTTCCCTGGACAGTACCCAGAGAGTTCTTTCTCTGTATCTTATAAGCTAAATTTAACACTTGTCCATGAAATGAAATGTAAATTTCTGTTAGAATTGTACTTTCTCACATGAAGTCTGACTCAAATCTTTAAAGTAAAACACATGACTGAAATAGTGAAAATGAATTGCAAACAATCTTCATGTCTGTTAACAATTTAACCAAATAAATTTTGAGGTATTCAATGAATTATTATGTAATAGTTAAAAAGTATGAAAAGTATACATACAGAAAGTTATCTGTAATCTCATGAAAGGCAAAAAAAAAAAAGGCAAATTGCCAAGTATGACACATGTGTATTGCATTTTTGTAAAAGGAAGTATTTATACATATGCACGTTTTTAATGGATTTGAAAAGGTTTTGAAAGGTTGTACAGTAGTATCATCAGCTGTTAACACTGAGGAGTGAATGATGGAAGCAGAATCTCATTTTTAATTCTTTTTACATTGCTTCAATTTATTCTAATAAGCATGTGTAACTAAAGCAAACTTACCAATACCAAAGGGGAGGAGGGGTGAGAAGGACAAATTAGGAGTATGGGATTAACATACACAAACTACTATACATAAAATAGATAAGCAATAAGGATTTATTGTATAGCACAGGGAATTATATTCAATATCTTGCAAAAACTTATAAAGGAAAATAATCTGAAAAAAATATATGCAACTGAATCACTTTGCTGTACACCTGAAACTAACATAATATTATAAATCAATACACTTCAATCAAAAATAAGATCTTACTAAAACTGTAAATTTAGACAGACTCTGGATAACTTGAGCAAAGTAAATTCAGGCCTATCATTAGATGGCTATGCTGTTTTTAACATTCATTTTGATGAAAAAATGTAAAATCAAAGAAAATTCACTCTCTTTCAGAATTATCTTCAATAATACCTTCAAATTATTTATATTTTGGGGGCGCAATATAAGGGTAGGTGAGGAAAGAGTGATTATGGGATTGTATGAAATGCTATATATGAAATTTGAAAATTATAAAGTAACATAGAATTTAAAGAATCTTTTATTAAAAAGTTATTTATTTTTACAGAAAATGTCAGTGGAATCATATATTTGACTTGCTCATTGATTAAAATATTTTGAAAAAAATCACTGTCTACAATCAAGGTAAGAATATTTCAAAATATGCCATGGGAACATAGGTTCACATATGTGTCAAACTTTATTGAGTAAAAGTGTTAACTCATCTTTCATCAGATTCAGTGATGGTCACTGTGTTTAAAGGAATCAACTTCAATTCTCTCATAATCCATCATAATAGAATAACAAGAAAAAAATGAAAAGTCCTTAGAGCTTCTCACCTAGAATAAAACCATTTCTCTGACAGCTGATTTGAGAGTCTGATTTGAATTAATTTCTTGCCTATTGTAGTGTATTTGAACTTGACATTTTTCTGGAGAAATCTGATCTTAGATCACTAAAGAAAAGCACTGACAGATATCTTAATTCCACATTTTTGCTTGATAGGAAAATTAGAGCCAGATAAACGCATGGAATACTGTCACTATTCTGCAATTCAATAGCATGTATAGAACATGTTGGCATGAGAGATTCATTGCCAGAATCCATGCTTTCATGATAATGTAGAATATTTAGAATTAAAAAAAATTCAAACAAACTAAAGTGGCAATCCTTTAAGTGCATTTTTCTTTTTAAGAGGAGGTTTTAGTTAACAGGTCTCTAAATAGAAACTAAAGTCAAGTTTGGATTCTGTTCTGAATGAATTCAGTGTATCTGATGTGTCTTCTTTAAAAACTGAACATTTCATGAACTACAGTTATATTTATATCCATCAAGCAAATTAGAATAATGCAGGATTGGGGAGAGGGGAGAAAAATCTTGATCCGTAACTAATTGGTCACATTCAGTTCTTTTCATTAGATTGCATGGCTCAAAGTTTCTCTCATCCCCTCTCCTTAAATTAAAACAACAACAAAAAATTTGTCTTAAATGCATCTTCACTTTAATGAAAGACAAGCACAGGGTCCCATAAAAATGACAGTGAGAGTTGATCTTTTCTGTTTGTTTTGCATGTTTTGTGCCTATGGCTATTTTAAATAAAATTCAGGGCTTACAAAGTACAAGCCAAGAATATAAACAGGCATCATATTTAAGTTCAGGAACTAAAAGGTAGAAACCCAGAATGGTCATAAAACCTTTTATTGTCAGAATTTTAAAACATGCAAATAACTATGTAGAAAGATTTGAAGGTCTTTCTACATTTTACCTGCTTTGCAAATCTCACTTACAAGTTGCAACTCTCTCCTGTTCATAGTTCAAGGTATTTGTGAAGTTCTGATGGTTCCTTTTCTTGACCTGGGAATCAATGTCTGACCTCCCAAACATAATGCATAATCATCAAATCACCTCTGGAATAACAAGGAACTTGCTACCATGTATTATTTTGATTATATATGAAGAAGCAAGCCTGAAATAGGCAGTTGAAAGGTAGCATATATTAATTTGAAAAATACCCAAAATATTAGAGAAGTTCTAGAGGAACAGTTGGAAGTATATTCTAAAGTAGCATTTTCCCATTATAATCCTAATCATAACACAACTGCCGCTGCTATCTAGGGGCTTCTATTTGTGTCCAGCAATACATTTGTCTTTAATGACTACAATATGCTTTGCAGACATTATTTCATTAAAATCTCCTAACTCTGTGAGGTAGGTATCATCATCAGCCCCATTTCAGAGCTGGGTAAACCATGGCTCAGAGTGGTTAAATGACTCATCCAAGGCTACATAGAGAATAACAGTTTGCATACATGAGTTCAAAACTATAGTAAAAGGAACAATTAATCATAAAAATCTAATTGGTCACTGTTAGAGGATACTAGTGAACAAATCTACTTAAAGGAAACTAGTCACTGAAAGGGAAGCATCAATCTTTCATCTTGCCTTTTCTTTAAGAATGCTAGCAGGGCATGAATAGAGACACACACATAGAGAACAGCTTTGTGGACACAGCAGGGGAAGGAGAGGGGGACGAATTGAGAAAGGAGGATTGGCATATATACACTATCATGTGTAAAACAGTAGCTAGTGGGAATCTGCTGTATAGCGCAGGACCTCAGCTTGGTGCTCTGTAATGACTGAGAAGGGCGGGAAGGAGACTCAAGAGGGCGGGGATATACGCACACTTATAGCTGATTCATGTTGTTGTACAGCAGAAACCAACACAACACTGGAAAGCAATTATCCTCTAATTAAAAATAAATAATTTTTAAAAAGAATGCTACTAGTATGTGACCTTATTAACAGTAGAGAAGAGTATGTTTCCCTTCATAGAACTATTCACCTAATAATGAAGAAGGGGTAATAGAATTAGAATATCACCATTTTGCAACCTATTATGGACTGAATATTTACATACACCCCATTCATATGTCAGAGAAGGCAATGGCACCCTACTCCAGTACTCTCGCCTGGAAAATCCCATGGATGGAGGAGCCTGGTGGGCTACAGACCATGGGGTCGCTAAGAGTCAGACAGGACTGAACAACTTCACTTTGACTTTTCACTTTCATGCATTGGAGAAGGAAATGGCAACCCACTCCAGTGTTCTTGCCTGGAGAATCCCAGGGACGGGGGAGCCTGGTGGGCTGCCATCTATGGGGTCGCACAGAGTCGGACACAATTGAAGCGACTTAGCCAGCAGCAGCAGCAGCAGCAGCAGCAGCATTCATATGTCAGGAGAAGGACATGGCAACCCACTCCAGTACTCTTGCCTAGAGAATCCAGTGGACAGAGGAGCCTGGTGGGCTGCTGTCCATAGGGTCGCACAGGGTCAGACATGACTTAAGCGACTTAGCATGCATGCATGCCTTGGAGAAGGAACTGGCAACCCACTCCAGTACTCTTGCCTGGAGAATCCCAGGGACAGAGGAGCCTGGTGGGCTGTCGTCTCTGGGGTCGCACAGGGTCCTACACGACTGAAGCAACTTAGCAACAGCAGCAGCATTCATATGTTGAATATCTAACCCTGGAGTACGGTTGTAGTTGGGGTTGTTGCCTCTAAAGAAGTAATTTGAGTTAAATGAGGTTAAGGGTGGGGCTCTTATCCCATAGGATTACTGTTTTTAAAAGAAGAAACACCAGCAATGAAGAATCAGATACAGAGAACAGACCTATGGACATGGGGGAAGGGAGGAGGGAGAAGAGGAGATGTATGGAGAGAGTAACATAGAAATTTACAATACCATATGTAAAATAGATAACCAATGGGAATTTGCTGAATGACTCAGGGAACTCAAACAGGGGCTCTGTGACAGGCTAAAGGGTGGGATGGGGAGGAAGATGGGAGATAGGTTGGGAGGGAGGGGATATGGGCATCCCTATGGCTGATTCCTGTTGATGTATGATAGAAAACCACAAAATTCTGTAAAGCAATTATTCTTCAATTAAAAAATTTAAAGAATTAAATAAAAATCACATTTTGGACTTAGGAAAGATCATATGAGCATACAGCAAGGTGGCAGCCACTTACAGTCAAGAGAAGAAGCCTCAGAATGAAATCTACCTTGCAAGCATGTTGATCTTGGACTTGTCAGCCTTCAGAACTGTGAGAAATGAATTTCTAATCTTTAAGTCACCCAATCTGTGGCACTTTGTTGTAGCAGCCCAAGCTAAGACACAACTCTTGATGAATTAATCTAAGCAATGATAACTGAGAACACAAAGGAGAGGCAGCTAGATATGTGTCTCTCGCAGGAGAGGATCTCACCAATTTTGAAGTATTCTTTGCAAAAACAACAACAACAAAAACCACCTGGATTTGATCAAGTTTCTATGTCCAACTTCCAATTTATAAAAAATACAGGCAAGGGAAGGACACATGTAAGATGACATCACAAGGATGAAATGAGCAAAATCCAGACCTTGAGAAACTCTCCAGGTGAAAACATCCATTTGTTCAAGAACAATAGCAACAAATTACAAAAATGTACAGAGGCGAAGGGGAGACACAGAGAGAAGAGCTTATGGGTTAAAAGGTCTTAATAAATATATCAAAAATCCAGATTTCAGGAAACTTAAAAATATTATGAGATTAAGATATTTGGAAATTTATAGATCTTTGATGACACTGAACTATTGCTCATTTTTTAGATAGGTGAAATGGTATTTAGTGTTTTTATTTTCAATACCTTTGAGAGACACATACCAATTTATTATATGTTAAATGATCTGATGCTTGGGGAGAGGGTAATTATTGGGGGTATAAAAAGAATACTGTTACTTATGAATTTAAGTGATGAGGAAAAGGAGGCTGATTATATTATTTTGTTTTTTTATATGTTTGAAATTTTCCATTACCAAAAATCTTTACAAATTGAGACCATATTATAAACTAAACATATATGTTGATGTATATAGTCAAAATTCAATAGTTTAAAAAATCTAACATATACCTGAACAGTTTTCAAGGTTTTTTTAAAGGGTATTTAAGAATAATCTTAAAATTTCTGAGAGGATCATTTTTAAAAGTAAGGAAGTCTCATTCCATTTATTATTATAATACTGCAGGACTTAGAGGAAAATACATTCCCTTTTCTTTCTTAATGATCTTTTATTTATTATTCCAAGAATCCATTTAGGACAGAATCCATTTAGGGCAGAAGCCCCATTATGAGAGAGCAGCTTTATTTCATTATGTTTTAATGAGACAAAAGAACACCACAGCCTAAAAGACTATACATTCCATGTAAAGGACATTATTTCCTAGACAACAAGACAAAAATTCCCAACATCATTCAATAATGTCTTTCTATTGATTCAATTCAAAAAGTAATAAAATACATAAAATATTATATACATAATATTCAATAGATTGGCTTTAGTTTCTGAGTACTAAAGTTGTTAAGTGGAATTCATACAGACCACACCCATAAGTACAAACAGAAATATTATCCCAACTCCAGCACTGCAAATATGTAGCCATGTAGTGAGTGTGGAACTAAAAGACAGAGTGACCTTTTCTAAACATTTTAGCTTCTGGCTCCCAAGTTAAACTTAAATTACTTTTTAACACATCTAGCAAGGTTAAAATACCAGCAGACAGTCATCTTATTTGTTCATGGGACACAAAGATGGTTATGCCAGGAAAAAAAAAAAAAAAGGTGACACATTTCTAAAAGAAGAGATTTTCATGGCCTAGAGAAAACTGGAAGATGTGGGAATAGAGATGTAAGTAAAAACTGCTTTGCCAGTAGTAGATGCCAATAAAATAGCATTTTATGAGTGTGAGGGAAAGTTCTTCCTCTAAGAGACAGGAAGTAGTCACTGGATGGGGTGCCAGGGAATTACACTGAGTTGGAAAGAAGGAAAATTGAGCAGATCTATGTAGAAGGGCTTTAATTTTCTTAGCAGATGGATAAATAAGTGAAAGCAAACAATGAAGGGAAGTGAAGGAGGAGATTAGGAATTTGAGGAACTAGGAAAAGAAGTTTGACTACCTACTGAAGCGGCAGAAAGAAATGAACTAAAAATGAAAGGAGAATTAAAAAAGGGCACAATGTCATGATGCTACTTGCCTTGCTTGGCAAGAAGAAGCCCTGTGAAGGCAGAGGCCATCTCTTGGTTATCTTCGCATCCCTTATACTGTAGCAGTACTCACATCATGTCTGTAAATTAAATAATCTCCTCAATCCATGCAAGTACACCCAGAGCACACCTCTGGGACATTAGAGATACACACAGAAAGAAGCTAAAAAGGAGGACAGAATAGCAGAGTCAAAGTTCTTTGATAAAGAACATGTCAGAACTGTCATCAGGGTAAACGCAATACTTAGGTCATAGTAGGCATTGCAGAGAAATTTACTGAACAATGGAAATACATCCCTCATCTCCCTCCAATCAGGGCAGAGCACACAAGTTTATACTAAAGCACCTGGTTGGGAGGGGGATGTCCACCCGAAGGAGTGTAAGTAAGAGTCTGAAGAGAAATAAGTAGAACTAGAAGTTAGAAGAAAATCCATCCACATCAAATTTGAAGTGATAAGGGAAAGAAAGCAGAAACTATGACAAAAATAGATTAAGAGTTATAATAATTAAATGACAGCATTCTGAGGTGTGGGATCATCTTGGAAGCTGGAATAAGATAATTTCCCATTCTGTTTTGGGAAAAAGGTGATAGCGGTCATCTAAGGTCACCTGATGGGATGACCAGGGGAATCCCTGAGGAGCAGTGCTGGACATCTGTTTACTCTTCGGGGACCTACTGAAGGTGATGGACTTACTTTGCAGCGAAATTCTCATCTCCACGTGTATTTAAAATTATCATATAGAATCTGTGCATTCAGAGACCCCTTGAGGCTCCCTGATAAACCACACCCAGTGATAAAGGATCTCAGGCTCTTAAAGAGAAGCACAACTTAGCAGGTGCCACAGCTGGTGACAGACCATCTACACCTCCTACTAAAACCTGGCCTTCGCATTCTTTCAGCAGTTGTCTCCCAGACAAGTACTCTTTCCAAGGCACCCCGCTTCCCCCATCCCCTGCCAACTGAGGTTTCTGATGCCACTTCTTCCAAATTTCCCCAACACTCATCATAAATCACTTCTTTTAGAATTATGTCTTTATCTAATTCCATATGCACCAGAAATCTGACCACTATGAAAATGCTGGATCTAGACTTATTTGAGGCAGGGGAGAGGGGGGACAGGCTGCTTCTTAAAAGGGGGCTTAACCTGAAAGAAAATCAATTCACTGTAAAGTATACAATACTCCACAGTAACCAGCAGCTTCCTCTTATTCCCTCAACTCTAGAAGAGGCAGAATCCTTTCGGGAAACCTACTGGCACACAGGAGACCTTGGTGACTCTGTGTGGCGTGGAATTGATTTCTAATGGAATAAGCTGATCTCTGAGGACTGTTGTTAGCAGTGGCCGTGGCAGCAGAGCTTTTGCGTCTGCAGAGCAGAGGACCCCAGCAGGAACAGCAGACCATGACCTCCACCCACTTCCCTGATGGCACTGGATGTGGATGCTGCCCGCTGGCACACTTTCCCTCACAGGAAACTGGAAGGCATGCCCGAGAGGCCAACGGGACAGCATCGAGCCTTACAGTGCGTGGCTTCCTCAGCAGAGACTGGTTGGAAACGCATATTTTAATGGATGCACACTGAAGTATGCAATAAATATCCTTTCCCAGTCTCATGTTTTCATCTCTTCCTGGTCATAATAAATGTGAGAGGATATCATCATTTGAAAGAGACAAGTCCCAGCTCATTTCTCATCAACACACAGTTCAGGAACGGTAGCTCAGTGACCTCTGTTACCAGTGACTCTAAGGAATCTGGTTCCCTATGATCTGGGAAAAAAGGGTAACTCAGCAACCTAAATTAGATGTTAATGAGTATAAATTCACAGCACTGAACTGGAGGTTTTATTTGAAATATGGCTTTTCTTGGAACCATCTTTTATCAAAGGCAATTTTATCAGAAGTCTGTGAATATTTTCCTTAAAATAAAAAAAAAAAATTTCTCAAGTTAATATCTATTGTCTACCCACTAAGTGCCAGGTGTGTAGGTGCTAGAGATACATAGATAGAGAGATAGACACATCTTGATGATATTGATGCTGTTCTCCTGGAGGTTAAACTACGATGGGAGCAACATGCAATAAATGAATAAACTCATCCTAAATTGTAATAAAGGAAATGAAGACTTGAGCAGGTACAGTGATGGAATAACTGTGGAGCTTTCTTAGGTGATAAGGTGAACAGGGAAGGCTTCTTTAAGGAAGGAACACTCAAGCCTAAAGACTAAATAGAAGCTCACCTTGGGAGCAGTTACAGATAGATGGAGGGAGCATCCCGGGCAGATTACAAGAAGGACCAGAGCCTGGCATATTGGAAGAATGAAATGAAGCTGTTGCAGCTGTCTTGTGTGAGGAATAGTATGAGATGAGGCTTGAGGCAGGACCAGGCAGGTCTTCATTAGGAGTCTGCATTTACCATATGACATCTGCTTTTTATTTATCCAAGTAATTTATTTCCTGCATGCCAGACTTGGACAGAGTGCTTTAGATGCATTATCTCAAATGATCACCCCAACATGCCTGCAAGGTAGGTACTATCCTGGTTCTGCAATGGGGAAACTGAGGGTCATAACATGGGGATTTTTATATTATACAAGAGTACTTGGTAAAGCCATGGGTCAAACCCCAGACTGTCTGACTTGAATTCTTAGCCAAATCCAGGGACATTCTCCTTTTGAACTTCATCTCTACCTTGAAGCTATCAGAGACAAGCAGAAACTGCCCTTGGACGAGAACCTGGGGGCACCCTGGCTCTTTTGATCTCACTGAACCTTTCCATCATATCTGGCAGATGTTGGGATGCAATCCCAAATCCTAAGAGAACCAATGGTCTGTGGGGTTCTCACCAAAGGATGAGAAGTGACGTTTTGACACAAGCCCAGGAAAAGGTCAGAACAAAGATGTAAAAAGGTGTCAGATTTGCTCAAGTAAAAGGAGGAAGCTGTGGCATATGGCTTTTATCGGCTGATGTGTTTATGTTCCCTGGGAAGAAATGGCTGACAAATGCCAGAGGGAAGTGTTAATAGAAAAGAACTGGATAATACAGAGCTTGCTTCATGGGAAGCAGATATCTAATGATCATGATTATCATAATGTTCTCATTTCTTAATGCTACAAGTTCAGTGAAACACTGGGAATGAAACAACAAATCCATTTACCTGGTAGGGCATTAAGACTCTGGGTTTAATGAGTATTTAAAGGCTATGTTCCTTTTCAGGTGACTCCTAAAATCCACGGGAACGGTCTCCTCTGAGATATCTTCCATCTCAGCCCAATGGTACCTCCTTCTGTTCCATCATCAAAGTAAAAAACCTGAGAACCCTCCTGTATTCCTCTTTCATCTCATCCATTCAGTCACCTGGCTTTGTCAGTTTTGAATTCCTAATATTGACCAGAGCTTCTCTATTCACTTGCTCCTGCTTGGTTCCGGGCCACCATCACCACTGGCTCAGAGTAACGGTGTGATCGCCTATCCACTGTACCTGCTTCCAGTCTCGCCCCAGTACATCTAGGCTCCATTCTGCTGCAAGGCCTATCTTTCCACAATGCAAGTTTGACTTGCCTCCCTTTTCCCATTATCACCATTGAATGGCCCTCCTTTGCATACCAGATAAAGTAGGCAAGGCTTTCTGTCTTCAGGCCTGTGCCTCCCTCTCTGGTCTCATCTCTTATTATTTCCTGTGAACAACAAATTACTTACAACCCATGCTATGCTAAGTCACTTCAGTCGTGTCTGACTCTGTGCGACCCCATAGATGGCAGCCCACCAGGCTCCCCCGTCGCTGGGATTCTCCAGGCAAGAACACTGGAGTGGGTTGCCATTTCCTTCTCCAATGCATGAAAGTGAAAAGTGAAAGTGAAGTCGCTCAGTCGTGTCCAACTCTTATCGACCCCATGGATTGCAGCCTAACAGGCTCCTCCGTCCATGGGATTTTCCAAGCAAGAGTACTGGAGTCGGGTGCCATTGCCTACTTACAACCCATGCTACCGAACTATTAGCCATTCTTTGCCTATAAGCCTTCATATATGTCTGTCTTTTCCTACAGTACCTTCATTATTTTTATGTTAAAGACTCAGTTCAAGTGCCACTGTCTCCATGAAGCTATTTTTGTATCACTCCTTTACTGATTGATTGGCTATGCCATGCAGAATGAGGGATCTTAGTTCCCCGACCAGGGATTGAACTTCTGCCCTCGGCATTGGAAGTACTGAGTCTTCACTACTGGACTGACAGGGAAGTCTCTACAGCACTCCTTTATAATTTTGTGGTAGACAGAATGACGACCCCCCACCAAAAAAAATATCCACATACTAATCTCCTACCACATAATTATCATACATGATAAAAAAGAGTTCGCAAATATAATTAAATTAGGACCCTGATATGGGCAGATTATACTGGATTATCTGGGTGGGTTCAATGCAAGCATAAGCTCCCTCTCCTTATAAGAGAGAGCCAGGTAGGTTAGGTCAGAGAAGATGATATGATGACAAAAGCAGAGGTCAGAGAGGGAGAGAGAGAGAATGTGAAGACGGCTGAACCAGGCTATTAGGTTTGAAGCTAGAAGAAGGGACCACAAGAAATGCAGGAGAAGACTCTATAAGTTGGAAAAAAGCAAAGAAAGATAATTCTTCCCTAGAGACTCCAGAAGGAATGCAGCCCAAAGACACCTTGATTTTAAGGATTTCTCACCTCTAGAACTCTAAGATAAACTTCAGTTATCTTGTCATAAAGTGTGTGGTAATTTGTGGTCCTTGTGGCAGCAGGAAACTAGTACACATTCCCTGTCCTTCCTTCCCTTCACTACAAGGGAAAATTGTCCCTTCTATCTTTAAGCTTCTAATGGACTCTTTACACTTTATAATTTACATATCAATATCTCCTCCTAACAAGGATTTAAATACTTAAAGGCAGAAACCACATCTATTGCATATTTATCCATGAGCACAGGTCTAGAAAATACATGGCCATTCATTCATTCATGCATGCATTTGTTCACTCATTTTCTCATTCAAATATTTTAGTTATTGAGTGTTTAACATGCACCAGACACTCTTATGTTCAGTAAATGCACTGAAGAGCAAAAGTAGAGGCTTTCTGTCTTCAACGACCTTACAGCTTGATGGAAGAATGGACATCAATTAAATCACCCCCAAAATAGAGTTGACTGAAGAAGGTATAAAAGTGGATGAAGGGTTCTCTAGAAAGAGAACCAGCTTGTTAACTAGACAACGGCCACAGATGCACGATGAGTGAGCTGGTCTAGACCAGTAGACATACTACTCAGCTGAGCTCAGGCCAGCTTGCTGACCCACAGAATCGTGAACTACATAAACAGTGAGGATTCAAGCCATGAAGTTTTGGGGTGGTTTGTTATGCAGCAAAACTAACTGATACGTAAACTCTATGGTGGAGGGAGGAGAGAGGAGGGGAGAGAGAAGAAAGACAAAAATAGAGGGGAGTGGTATGAAGTTAATCACAAAAATGCAAGGAGGATGGAAACTTGTTAGTAGATTTTATGCAGCATTATTAATGTAACAAGTCAACTACCTTATCATATATCAAAAACAAAGTTTTAGGGCCCCAAATACCATGATTTTCACAAAAGGTGCATGCACATCTAGGATCAGGAGTAGACCAGGTAAGAAAAATATTGAGAGTCTTGAAAGGAGAAAATGATTCATAAGAAATTTGTTGTAATTTCTTCCACTTAGAGTAAACAAAGACAAGACAGGCAAGTGAATACAAAATTTATTGTGCTTAGTAATATCTAAAGCATCGAATTATGTAACCTTCCACTTGCCAGGCATGAACATTATCCAAGCAGTAAAGACTTCACCCTTCCTGGACTAATACTAGTCAAATAGTCAATGTGCCCCGGAGAAGGCAATGGCACCCCACTCCAGTACTCTTGCCTGGAAAATCCCATGGACCGAGGAGCCTGGTGGGCTGCAGTCCATGGGGTCGTTAAGAGTCGGACATGACTGAGTGACTTCACTTTCCCTTTTCACTTTCATGCATTGGAGAAGGAAATGGCAACCCACTCCAGTGTTCTTGCCTGGAGAATCCCAGGGACTGGGGAGCCTGGTGGGCTGCCGTCTCTGGGGTCGCACAGAGTCGGACACGACTGAAGCGACTTAGCAGCAGTAGCAGCAATGTGCCCATAAACAGGTTTGAGCTCTATGGGCTTGTGTAATTTCTCAGGGAACCTTTTCTCTCTTTCTAAGGTAATGCAAATTTGAATTTGCTCCACTGAGATTTTTGACCCTTTATTAAGTGTAGGAATTTAATGACTTTCTTATTCTACAAGCTTTTTCTATTTCTTCCTGTTTTCTAGCTAATCAAGTCAGTTTGTTAGATGCCGGGGCACTTGAAGCTCTCTTCAATCTTATTTTGACCTAATTTATTTTAGCAGATGTAAGAAACTTCACTGCAGAACTCATTAAAATGAGCCTTCTGTGTTTCTCCTGCTATGATCTGGTGAGTTCTCACATGTCCTTAAGTTCTTAGGGGAAAAACAATGACCTATTAGGACTTTAAGGAAGAAAAATGAAATAATAAAAAAAGAACCATTTTAAGTGGAAATATCAATTCAAGAGAATGAAGTTACTAGAATGAAAAAAACTTCACTGGAATTCTAAATTACCTTTGGCAAGTCAGAGTTTAGATAAAGAGAAAACACTGAGGAGTATCTCAGGAGGCTAATTCTTGTGCTCAGAGAGGGATAACAAGAAAGCCTGGGTGCGTATCAGAACCTCAGGTAACTCCTGGAGAGTACTCTGAGGCAAGCTAGAGAAGGCATCGTTAGCTGGGAGAATGATAACTGCATATAAAGAAAATGAGCAAAGGCCCAGGGCAATAAACAGTACTGGCTGAACCCCCAGCTGGGCTGGCTGTGAACACAGCCCAAAGGAGGCCACTGTTGAGGTGCCCACCAGCAAAGAGGGAAGCTTATCTGGGTCTACCAATTTTGGCAGAAAATCCAAGCAGCGTTGGTCCTCATCTGGGGTGGACAGCCCCGATTTTATAAGAGCTGAGAAGGGTTTCAGGATGGATTTGAGGAAAAGGACCTCTAGGCAGGGGAAAACAAAACAAACAAAACCAAGGAGAGACGTGGCTACCAAGGGAAGAGGGAAAGAAGGAGGGGCAAATATGGGATAAATAAGAGATACAAACTACTCTGCATAAAACAGTTAAGCAACAGGATATATTGTATAGCACAGGGAATTATTGCCACTATCTCATAATAACTTTTAATGGAGAATAACCTGTAAAATACTGAATCACAATGCTGTATACCTAAAACTAATATAATATTGTAAATCAACTATACTTCAATAAAAAATAAACATGGTTAAACGGATAAACAAAAGCAAACCAATCCATACACACACACAAAAAAAGAACAAAGAGAAATCAGCTGGTTGGAGAGTGGGTTCACCTGAGGCGTTGTAAAAGTACTGATGCGACAGAATGTACCTGCTGAGAAAGCAGATTCTACATGGTTGTCTCTTATTCATTCAACAAACATTTACTGAGGGTCTACTCTTGGCCAAGCATCATGACTCAGACATGAGGGAGTGACAGTAAAAAGAACAGGGACTTGCTATTCGACGTCTATTTCAGAGTAAACAATTGAATGGGAATAGGATAAAACAATTGGCATTTAATATTGACATTATTTGAAGATACAGACACATGTGCACACACACATAACTATATACAAAACAAAATAAGAAAAAAATGGGGGCATGTTTCTTGAGGTTTAGTACAACTAGCTTACTGTGTGAATAAATATACAAATCAGTTAGTGGGTGCAGCAGAGCACGGCTGTACCAACTTACCACAAGAATTCAACATGTATAGGAATTAACACTTTTTTTTTTTTTAAAGAGGGAAAAAAGAACAGTGATAAATCCAAGTGCAATGAGTGAGTTTAAGAGTGAGTTTCTACTGTGTTTGCAAAATATAAAATATTAGTATTTTCTAACACCATCAGGTCCCTCTACTCTATTTTTAAATTGTGGATAGAGCACTTAATATGATCTCTACCTTCTTAATAAATTTTTAAGTTTACAGTATAACAGTTGACCCTGGTACAATGTTGCACAGCAGCTCTATAGAGTTTATTCACCTAACTTGATGGAAACCTTATGCCCAGGTTTCCCTACGTTTGATATCTTCTAATTTCTATCACCAACCCATCTGCACATGGCAGATATCAAGGCTCATCATGATGAACTATACAGCTCTTAGCCCTGAGGAGCTGGAAGAAAGAGGCTAAGAGCTTTCAAAACATTACTGTCTTTAAAATCATTATTATGAGGAAAATCGCCCTTCAATCACACCGCATTATTTATGAACCAATTTCTTTTTAACTGACTATCTTAACTTACACTTAAGTTGACACGTTTGTGGATAAATATTTGCGCTGCCAGGGCCTCGGGGACACACACATTAGCAAACCTTGTGTACTATATCGTTCTGACGTCAAGGACAGCTGAATACACTGGGTGTTTCCTATTGTTTCCTGAATCATATTCCATGTATAGTTGGGGGGAAATGTAGCACTGTGTGTGTGAGTAACAAAAACATAACCAATTATGACTGTAGAAAATTTCATTGTTTCATTAGAGAAATAGCTGCAAGCAGAGTTTGAACAGTGTAATGTGAATTTTAACCTCAGTGTTATAAGATGAGAAAATTAATGAGGCTGTTCTACAGTCCAGAGGTGAACAGGGTTCCAATGGAGCCCAACTGTTTTCTAAGCTGAAGCAGTTAACATAAAAGTTAGATCCATTTCTAATATATTTCTCTTTTAATATATTATGTCTAATATTTTATTACTACAGTTCTTGTAGCATTGTTTGTAAATTAGCAACAGAATAAGAAGGAGGGATGTTATATCTTCAAGGTACATTTGCATGTTCAGCTGGTAGAATTCACTAGGCTGTAACTACAATTTCGAGTCAGTAAAAATAAGATGTTTCTGAATTTTAATCAGAAAATGTTAAGGGAGAGGTATTAGGAATAAAATGCTTTAAAAGCCCATTCTAAAACTTAAGTTGTTTTGACAAATGCCTTTTGTTGCAAATTGTTTTGAAGCTGATGTTCCATGCCTCATCAATTCCATTTGCCATTATATTATTTATTTCATTTTCATTCTCAGTACCGTCATATTTAGACAATGGTAAGACCTTAAACTTAAAATAACCTCAACGAGTCCCTACACTGCATTCAATATCCTAGAGCCCTGACTTTTACTTTATAAGGTTTTGCAGAGATTGTCAAATAAGGAGAGGTCTTATTGTAGAGTCCACGTTGAATTTGAGGAGACAGGATCTGTGTATCTTCATGTACCAGAGGTATATCTCTAGTCAACTGAAATGGTTTTTCTGAGCCATAGTTTCCTTGCCTTGATAGAAAACTCAATATATAGCTAATATATTTATTTCCTGGGGTTACTGTTAGTATCACATGAAATGATGCACGACTTTGTCAAGTTTTAGGAAGATGGAAAGGTGGTACCACTGGTCATCAAGTCTTGAACTGATTTAAGATTTTCCAAGAGGCTGACTCTTCATTTTTAAGAAAACCTAAAGAGAAAAATCCTAAAATTCACCAATGTGAAAAATAGTTATGTACACTTCTAAAATATTTCTGGAAGTTTCCCTTGATACATTTATTGCTGAGTTTGATTTATAAAAATACGGTTTGAAAGAACAGTTCAGCCTCTCTACCTGATCTGTATTTCTCCACAGCTCTTTCCATGACCTAACATTTTCTTTTCTTTCCTTTCTGTCCCCCATCTCTATCTTGCTGAGTAACACATTAGACTGCTGCATTTACAGTGTCTGTGGAAGTTACTTGCACTTAGGAGAATCTTAAATGTTTGTTGAATGAATAAATATATGAATGAATGTTATGAGAAGCTACCGTTGTTGTTCAGTCGCTAAGCCTTTGTGACTCCATGGACTGCAGCACAACAGGCTCCCCTGTCCCTCACTATCTCCCAGAGTTGGCTCAAACTCACATCCATTGAGCTGGTGATGCTATCTAATCACCTAAACATCACTTCTAAAAATATTCAAAGTAGCTTTTCCTTTATAACAACTAGCCTTTAGTTTCATAATTATGTCATGATTATATAGATAATTTTAGGGTAGTGATCTTACAAAATTTCACTCAACAATAATAATTATATTCTATTTAGTGTAGTACTGCATGTCACACACTTATATATACTATTGAGAACCTCAAAATAGCACCTCCCTCCCCCTACCAATGCTGAGAATTCTTTCCTCACTTCTTTCCTCACTAACAGAAGGCACTTAATTAAAAGTTACGCAGCTAGTGGGGATTGGGAGCCAGAATTTGAAACCAGGGTTTAGATGGACCATTCCACAGAGATAGTTTCTCCCCAAAGAAGATTAATTAAATGTAAAAATTAAATGTGATTTAATGTTTATCTGACGATGTCTTTACTGCATCTTTGTTCTGGATAAATACCTTAGGAAAGATACTCAGTGTTAATTAGACAGTTGTTTTCTCTTGATGTTTGAAGACACTGTTACATCACATATTTTGGCATTTATTGCTGCTTTGAGGAGTCTACCTTTAATCTAAGCATCATTTAAAATAAATTTCCCAGGTAATTCTGATGTAGGTGGTCCATGCCTAGAGAAAACAATTCTGGAGATAAGAGAGCTTAGAGCTTAGACTTAGAGCTTCTAGAGAACCTTCCTTCCTAATAGCTCCAGGCTCTTCTATAGGGTGACCCTCGATTCCATTCATGTGGAGGGTTAAAGTCCCCCACTGAAGACACAGAACAATGAAAATCGGGGAGATCAAACAACTGGTCAGTTCACATCACAACCAGAGCTGGAAGCCCAGTTTTTTGACTTGTTCTAGAGCCGACCATGTAAATGTACATGTGAACCCTGTGGACATCATCAAAATGTGGATTGTGATATTCAGTAGTATGAGGTGCAACTGGAGATTCTGCATTTCTAACAAGCTCCTAGGCAATGCCAATGCTTGCTGTCCCCATCCCATCCTTTGAATACGAAGCTCCAGAAGCAGCTGGCTGTCCCTCTTGAAACATGCCCAAGGATTTAAACATATTTAAGGATGCAACACTCCTGGTCCCACAAGCTCTAATTTACTCCAAGAAGGATCACTATATTTCTTACTCTGTCCCTATTGTTGAGTATTTTCTAGAATATGAACCAAATGAGGAATGTCCTAATCAGGCTTTCACAGGTTATCTGTGTTTAAGAGCCCAGGTTGGGGTCCAAAACACCAACTTATAGTTTCAGAATCACCACTTATAAAATGTGTGATCTTGAATAAGTAGCTACATCTACATCTCCTTTACCCTATCTTGAAAACACTAACAATGATCCCTCAGGATGCTGCTGGGAAGGATTAGACTGTGTGAAATCCAGAGCACAATGCCTGGGAAACAGTAAGCGCTGTCTAATTGTCAGATACGTGAACTCTTAGCATACTGCTGTGTGACCCTCATTCTGATATTCCTAGACTTATGAAAGGAGTCCATGCCCTTCAGGATTTTATGGGCTCTAATCCTTCCCTCTTTGAACCTCCTTAAAGAGTCATTATAAGGATTAAATGAATTAATATGCATGAAACACTTGGAGCCGTGCCTGTCACATAATTAGCACCCAAGATGGCTTAGCTTTTATTTTTAGCACTTACTACAATTATAATTAAGTCACTTTTGAGGGGCTTTTAAATCACCTCTTCCCCCATTAGACAGCGAATCTTAGGAGAGTAGGGACGACATCTGCTTTAGTCGCCTCTGTATCCTGCATCTTAACACCGCACCTGGCACACAGTTGCTGCTCAATAAATACAACAGAAACATAAATGAAGGAGTGTATGAACAAATGAAAGAGGGAATGATAGAGAAAACATTCTTTCCTTCTTGAAGAGACCCGCAGGGAGGAGAAAGGATGAGAAACTCTCTCAGAGCAGAGAAGCAGTGGGAGAGAGAAAAGGCAACCACGTTGGGAACCTGGTCTGGGGGAGGTTTGGAGGGGGTGTCTTCCAAATTCCTTGGAGAGTGAGGAATTTATAAATATCAGTCAGAGCATGTTCCCGGAAAAAATACGAGTTAACCGAGTTTTCAGATAAAATACGTCTGGAGATGCTTTGAGGTAAATAAAATATGAGACTATGTATAAAATAGATAACGAATGAGAGCCTAGTAAGTAGCACTCTAATCAATAGTGTATTGATTAGGGAACTTTAATCAATGCTCTGTGGTGACCTAAATGGGAAGGAAATCCAAAAAAGGGGATATATGTATATGTATAGCTGAATCACTTTGCTATACAACAGAAACTAACACACATTGTAAAGCAACTATACTCCAATAACATTTTTTTTTCATGAAATAAAATACGACAAATGAGAAGCCTTTGAACTTCATACAACAGGGGCCAATGAGAAACTCAGAGAAGGCAGCAAGAGGCTCTCCTGAACTTTTATCTTCACAGAGGAAAAAACTGGGATCTGGCAGTTTGTCCAAGGGACTTTTGGGATCATGTGGAGGGAGGAGAGGGTTAAGGCCACACAATTACTAGGTCAGAGGTTGTGTGAACCCCCCTTTTTCCAACTTCTCACAATGAATGGGTTATGCCTGAACAGATGGCAGGGAAAGGGTTTTCGAGGAAGTAGAAAGGGAAATACAAAAGAATTCTTTGAGCTGAGCTGATCATAGGGAATTGCTTTATCCATATTGCATTTGGTTTTATTATGGTTATTCTTCACTGAAGATACTCTGTCTCTGCAATTTATAATAGGAACATAAATCTCCCCTTGAGATGGAATTACCCAGGAAACCATTTCTAGGCTACTTTAGACCCATCCCATTACTGCAGTCATTTTCTTGGTAGACTGGGGAAAACATCCCCCCTCACCTCTTGCACTCATCAAGGGCACCGAGTGAAAACTGGCAGCACAGCAGACTTTGATTAGAGAGGGAAGGAAACAATGATACTATTGTCTAGTCTGTGTGGTCTCAAAAGGGTTTTCTCACAGCATATATGAAAGCGATCCTCTCCAGAACTCTGGAGAAGGGACCTATTATTCCCATTTCACAGATGAAGAGAACTGAGGCTCCGGGAAGGCTAATGAATTGTCTAAGACCAAGCATACTTGTAAGTGGCAGAGCCAAGATTTGGATCTATAATACTTCCTCTCCTTCGAAGTTCAATTCTTTAAGACAATGTAGGCAGAAGACAACTTTCCTGATTGGCATTT
The DNA here is from genome assembly GCF_055505025.1 of Bos grunniens. Classification (NCBI taxonomy): domain Eukaryota; kingdom Metazoa; phylum Chordata; class Mammalia; order Artiodactyla; family Bovidae; genus Bos; species Bos grunniens. The sequence continues at coordinate 38,326,948 of NC_141186.1, forward strand.
TACTACAGCAATATGCTTGGAATGCCTTTTATCTTGGCAAAAGTGACAAGGGTCTCACTAGTGACAGATATCTTTTAACAGTTAGTCATCAGATGAGCAAGGATGTGGGCCCAGGTTCCCTCATCTGTGAAAGCCCTACATCGATCCAAGCTCATGAGTAAATGTGAAGAGCACCACTGCAACCTACTACCTGTCTTTGATGTGCTCTCCATGTCTATGACGCTTTTTAGATCCATTCAGGAGCTCAATGTTTCCTGTAGCCTCTAAAGAGGCTGAAATACAGTTAAACTAACCCCCCAAATTCTTGGGTATACCTAATTAATAAAAAAACTGGGGTCCAATCTCAGGCATCCAGACATTTGGTAATAACTCAGAACACATATATTTCTCATATGTACCAGGTCCATAAACTGGCCTTTCTGCATCTGAAATGATTCTTCAGCTCATTGGGCTGGAAGAACAACTGAGCTCTGCTGTTAACACCTTTCTGCACTGAATTCACCATCGGGCCTGGAGAAACGCAACTCACCTTGCAGGGCTTCAATTTTCTGACTTAAAGAAATTAAGGTTTAATATTTTACTGTCACTGTCAGATGGTTTGAGGATGTCATCTCTTCCTGCTGGGATGCTGACTCATAAAGTAGGTATGCTGCTGCTACTGCTGCTGCTAAGTCACTTTAGTCGTGTCCGACTCTGTGCGACCCCAGAGACGGCAGCCCAACAGGCTCCCCCGTCCCTGGGATTCTCCAGGCAAGAACACTGCAGTGGGTTGCCATTTCCTTCTCCAATGCATGAAAGTGAAAAGTGAAAGTGAACTCGCTCAGTCATGTCTGACCCTCAGCGACCCCATGGACTGCAGCCTACCAGGCTCCTCCGTCCATAGGATTTTCCAGGCAAGAGTACTGGAGTGGGGTGCCATTGCCTTCTCCGCAAAGTAGGTATATCTGACTTCAAAACCTGTCCTCCAACCACTCTGCTAGACTGATCTCTAAGGCTTCCTGTGGCTTTTGCCATGTATCACTCCATGCTCCTTGGGCAACTGAGGATGAGGATGAGGAAGGGAGGCTGCTATTCACTATGTGCACTGAGGGCAAAACCACCCAGTTAACAAATAGTAAGAAGTAAGCCTGTGGACCTCCATCTGCTGCTACACTGCCATTATTTCCCAAACAACCTCAAAGAGGACCTGTGTGCTTTAGACATACCTACCTTTATTTTCTCACTAAATTTTATCAATATAATTTTGTAGAAAAACTCTAGATTTTTGAGTCAGGACATCTGAGTGTGAATCTAGGTTCTGTCCATTATCAGTTGCAAGCATTTGGGCATAAAATGATTTTAATGTCCATTTGTTCATCTATTAAAAGGTTATGATATTTTCCATTTCCTCTTTTGGTGATTTCTGAAATTCAATAAGACAATGTAAGGCAAGTCAGCATGGTGGTAAAGTGTTATACAGAAAAAAGGAATATAGTAGTAAAAACAAAGACTTAGAGATGCCTTACTTATCTTTGTTAGACAAGTTGCACAGAGTATTTGGGGAAAACCACTTAAGAATCTTAGAGTAAACCATGCAGTGAAAAGTAGGTATGTTCAGGGAAGATTCCATCAAAACTGGTGGTGAGTACTCAGTTTCTTTTAAGAGTCACTTGGCATTGCCTGGAGATGTTTGGTTCTCACAAACTTGGTGGTGTGTTGGGGGGCAGCTGGCTACTGACATCTAGTGCGTAGAGGCAAGTGGTATAGCTAAATACCCTGTAATACATACAACAGCCATACATACATACAACATCAATGAATTATCTGGGTCAAAAATGTTAATAGTGTCAAAGTTGAGAAATCCTGCATGAGTTTTAGAAGCTAGTGTATCTATGTATTCCTGTGTTCTAGCATCTAGAGCTGTACTTGGCATAAAGTAGACACCCAATATATATATACATGTTTTCTGAATGAATGAACATGCGAATGAACACCCACAGAGAACTTGATAATGCCAGACAGAACTAATTCATACTGCCAGTGAAAATCTTATATCCTCTAGGCACCTTCTCTGTCTACTCCTCTAGCTTCTTTACTTTTCTTTTCTGTCAGAGCTTTTCTTTTCTCTTCCAAAGTCAGGTAAGAGTAAGAATAGCCTATCAAATCTGAGGATACCTGGGAGCTATAAATAATGCTTCCCCAACCACCCTCTTCAGAGCACTCCCTTTCAGCTGGACAGTCGTCACATCAGTAAAGAAACGCATTCACTGTCATTCCTTCACCGAGCCCGAACACATAGGACCAAAAGCACATCTTTCCTGCAAATGTCTTCCCAGAACAGTTCAATTATGCTTTTAGAAAGACACATCCTGGCCATGAAAGAGAAACTAGGTTTAGATGAGAAAATGGAAAATGAAGGCATTTAGTTCTAGGAGCGCAGATATTTTGTCTATCTGTTCATCACTGTATCTCCCATGCCTAGCAGGGTTCCTGGCATGTGGCAGGCATCCTTAAATATTGGCTGAATGTAAGAATAGCCTGATGAAGTCACACTCCAAGCCTTCCTTCAAATCTGCCCTCAACTAAAAAAAATATTTTTGGTCTCAACCATTCAATTTCATAGGAAGGCAAATTGAAGGTCATAGGTTTTGAAAAATTATATCCCTTTTCCTCCCTTATCCAAAACTAGATAAAGATATATAGGTTCATCATTGAGATGTGGCCGTTAACATGGTGACTTAAACAGTGCTCACAATAATAATCTATATTGGGCATGAATGTTCTTAAGGCCATGTTTTACCAGAAATAAAACAAGCCTAAAATATTTGTCATGTCTTTGCCAGAAAGCCTACATGGAGACAATGTGTGGTACTTTGGGAGGATTTAAACATTCTGTAAGCAGGGCTGAGGAAGTCACATGGTGACTATCAATAGAAACTTTTTACCCCCAACCTGCCAGTCCCTCCCAAAAACCCTAATGACATGATTACACACTTATATTGGCCAACCCAGAGCTCCCTAGTGAACTGACTGCCCTGTGCTGGGAATAAGCTTTCCAGAAGCCATAGGAGAATGTGTTTGAAGTTGCCCAGGAACCATTTCCCATTAAGACTTTTGGCTAGAATCTGTGTTAAAAAATGATCACTGTAAAATAAATTAATTATGCAGATCCATTAGTCTGCAGAGTAGAGAGACTGAGGTGTTTCCATTTTCAATTCAACCTTAGTCTTTTAAAGATTTAAAGGCACACCAATGACCAAGAGCTTCTTCTGAAAGAGAGAATAGTTCATGTGCTCCTTTCAGGCTCAAAATTCTCCCTGATTCCATTTTCTTAGACAAGTATGGAACAGGACCACCAGCTCTGTTTGTACACTAGCTTAGAATGTTTGATGACAAATTCAAGCCTCATCCAACACATTATGTCTTAACACCAGATGCTTCCTCCATACTTAATAGATCGTTTTTAAGCTCTTAAGGATCAACATGATTAAGTACACACATCCACGGCCAAAGAAAAGGCAGAAGGGAATGTAGGTAAGATGAAATACAATCTCTATGTGATTTATATTGGATTTGGTCACCTCTGGGAAGAAACATCTATCTTGTAGATGAAGACTGACATATGATAACACTTAATAAAACTGTCTCTAAGTTTAGTGTGAAGGGGTAAGCTTATATCTGATAAACACTGTGGATGAAAACAACATTATGTTTTTAAAAGTGCTCATGTGATGATTGTTCATATATTTAAAACCCATAAATGCTGTTGGAAACAACAGGTTGATTTAAATTTCTTTTTCCTCACTGGCTATAATACAACACCCTGATTAACCACACAATTATTATTTTTCAAGAGCAAGGGAAAGAGGTAATAGAGAATTGATAGTTACTAACCTTGCCTCTGACAAAAATAACAGTCATTCTGGAAACATTTTATTGGGCACTTTACTCTGAACTCTTAATTCACTAGAAATAACTCAAAAGCTAACACTAGTAGATGCGGCAGTCCATATTGACCAAGAAGTCAATATCGTGTCAACACTTCAAAACTGGACTTTTAATCCTCCCAGTTTGTGATGGGTTGTTTCTGTTTATTTGTTTGCTTGTGTTTTTAGATCCCTCTGGTTTTGGGTGAAACAGAGCAAAAGTGTCCTAAGCTCAGTTCTCTCTCTTCTAGCAACATTTTCATCAATCACAATCTCTCTCATTGTGGGAAAAAATGCAGCATTTCACAGGTTCACCTTATGAAAGGTGTGCCCTGCCTCTAGCCTGAAAACTGCCAGTGGGGGAGAAATCTCAAACATATTGATTCTATGTCAGTTGCATTTTCCTCCCAAAAGATCCATTTGAATTTTATTGGATTAAATGAATTTCAAATGGGGGGGGGGTTCAGTGCTCAGGTGCAAAAGAACGCATCTGGGACCTCTGAATTTCAACTTTGTCACGCTTCTCATCATGCTTATCGGCAGCTGTTTTCATTTTTTAATTACTCAGGTGGTATAGATGCTTTGCAATATTCTACCTGAAGGGCCACCTCCGTGCTTTCCAGCTGACCACAAAGTGCAAGAAAATAATGCTGAGGGTGAATTAAAAAAAGGTGAGAATTCTACAAATCCTCCACAAATACATCAATTCAGCAGCAACTGCTTTTTATATTTTCCCTCAGTGACAAACAGATGCCTTGAAGTATTGATATGTATGTTATCATTGCATCTTTATTTTGACTCTATGTTCGAAAGATTGAAAAGCAAAGAGATGGATTTCTTATGATCAATTTTAAAAGCTACCTTAATTTAGCTACTACTGCATATAGCTCTCCCTAGGCTGGCTCCCTTTCGTCACATCCACATCTTTGTAGTTGAGTGGAAATACAATACACATTCTCCAGTTACAAATACATAATTTGCTTGTAGTCACAAAAGCACAGCCTGAGAAGGAGGCTATGCAGTTTTAAAAGAGAGAAAAGCACTAATAAAATATGGGGTGTTATTGTAAGCCCCTGCAAATCACTGCAGACTGCCTGTAGATTGTACTGATGAAGTGAAACTCTGAGGGGAACGATGAAGAGCTTGACTCCAGAATGAGTCTGCCTGGCTCTGAGTTTCATCATTATCACTGTGTGTGTGCCTCAAACTTGCCCTCTGTCTCTGTTTTCTTATCTGTAAAATGGGGAGGTAATACGATCTCCATCCTGGGATGGCTGTGAAGATTCAAGGAAACAAGCCATGCAGTGTTTAGCACAGTGCCAGGTATACAGTAGGCACTTACCGAATGGAAATGACGGATGCATCCTTTATCTTGCTAAACAGAATAAATGGTCTCATAGTGAAATAAAAATTCCCGTTGTTATTCCCAATGTGGCACAAATTTCTATTCCTTGGAAGAGATTACAACATTACTGGAGGGATATGGCATTCTGGACTTCTCCAAAGGGATGCTTTTAAGACCAGGCGTGCTAATCCTCAGTCACACAAAAGGTCTTGATGTCTTCAAGACACAGATGCCCCATTGCTCTTCCTCTGTCAGTGGATGTGAGCCTGCTTGGAGCCCTAACACTTTTGTCAACTGGTAACCTAGAGGACAAGATGCTTTCACCTGCAGGGTGCCACCCCCTCACATCTGCATTCATTTCTATTATTGAACAGCTTCAGAGGACAATCAACTCTTTTTACACCTAACAATTTTGTACATAACCTGTTACGACAGCCACGTAAAGAGAAAGATGACAAAAATATTAAGGGATCCATTGGGGGAGTAGGTGTTGGGAAGATGAGGACAGATGTTCAGTGCTGTTGAGTTTACTTAGTACTAAATGCCAACAGCCCAAGGATTAAAGCTTTCTTTTTTCAACAAATTATCAGCTAGGGAACACTTGGTTCCCATGAGGATTTATGCCATCTAATACTGTTGACACTAGGAACATGCCTATTTGATCAATAAGAGGCAATGTAAGTTCATATGGGTTTGGAGGATTTTTAAAAAATATATAATAGCTTTTTTAAAAAAAAATTATTGGAGGATTTTGAGGCTGAACATGATTAACCAAAATTTAAAAATCTGTTTGTCAGAATGAGTAGTTTCATTCCAGCTTACAAAGAGTGTGTGAGGGGCTGAATGTTCAAAAGAAGATGTGAGGACCACATTTCCAGATTCCTAGACACTATTTCCATGAGCTGCTCCTAGACAACCTCAGGATCTGAATCATGGCTCTTATGGAAAAGATTCTATGCCTAAGAGGTCTATTCACACATGACGTTCCCAACTTTACTTTCAAAATCTCTGAAAAATAGAACTACCCCTTTTGCTTCTTATTCAATGATGCTTTAACTTTCATTATAAATGTATTCTCTAATCCATTTCACCATGAACAAAAGACAATGCAGATTTGTTGTCTGTGTAACAAAAAGAGAAGATGAAAGCCTCAGTTTGTTTCCATTAGAGCAATTACTTAATCATCTTATCATCTCTGTCTAGGATAATTATATTAATAGACTTTCTCTCAGACTTCTGAATTAACAACAAAGAATTCAGATCCTTTAACACTTTCTGGAAAAAAGAAAAAAAAAAAAAAGCAGTTAAGCAGTTAACCAGGTAATGCCTTGTAAAAACCATAACCAGCAGTGGTGAGCAGGTCATGGATTTGCACTGGTATGAATTTAATAACAGCAACTTCTCTCTTGATCAGCATCAGACATAGAAACAGGAGAGCCGGGCTGGGCATCTGACAGATGGTGGCACAAGTACACAGCTCAAAGAAAGACGGAAGAGGAGCAACAGCCACTCAACCATTAGATCTTTTCACAGAATTCTGGAGTAATGATCTGAACACGTTCCATAAATTCAGTTCTTTTCAAGGTGCACGTACCTGATCTTAAGAGAAAACTCATCCAGCCTACTCTGGTTTAAGACCTCATGAAGTCAGCATAGCCCTTTTGGCACAGCACACAATATTTATCAGCTATTTATGGAGTTTAAGAAATTCTTGCTCTGACACTAAGGAGGAAACTTTAATTAAAACGGCATGCAGGCAGGTTATGGCACAGTGAATATACTTAAGACATTAAACACTCCTGGTGGGAGGCAGAATGACATTACATTTTTATGAAGCCAGATATAAGTTGGCTTTAATAGTTTCCTTACTATGTTCAAAGACACCCAACACATTCTTGAACAACCAAGATAAGCATCAGACTACCACACAGCACAGCTCTTTGGTTTAAACAGATGAATACAAGCAAGCATAGTAAGAGAAAAAAAAGACGTTATCACTAAAGATGTCAAAAAATGATATTTGGAAAGATAAGTGACTGTACAGTCTAAATCTATGCAAACACACACACAACCAGCTGTAAATCAAGAGAGATAGAAACTTACCGGAGCAAATATCACCATACACATTTACAAAAGAATTGATAATCCAACTTCCCTCTCCTGAAACAAAATAGAGGCTGTCTCATACTAAAAATCAAGCTTCTCTGTCCACAGCACCAGCCACTGGTCCCTCTTTTTATGAAGCAAAGGAGGAGAACGAGAAAATCAATGAGGAGGGTAAGGGAGATGTTATACCAATCAGGTAGCAGCTTCTGCCTTATTTGCAGAGAGATGGCAAAACGGTCATATTATTAGACAGTGACAACCCACAGCTGAAGTACAGCAACCTGATACTTCCCTCTGGTGAGAGGCTGCCTGCTTTGTGGGAGGTGGTTACCATCCCACACTTGGCTTTTTGCTCCCAACTGCAAGTGCGGGACTGGCTGCTTTGAGTAAGCCGCCTGCATCACCCAGGGAGCACAGGCTCCCCCTTGACTCTGCAAGCCCCCTCCTCCCTTCACCCAGTGCTTAAAAACAAACTGGGAAATCAAAAGGAGCTGGGATTTTGTTGTGTCTGGGGTGCATGGGGGAAGTGTGGTTTTAGAAAATCCTTATGAATAGATTTGCATAGATTTGGGAAATGGGTAGGTATTTGTTTTAAAAATTGCCCCTGTTTTTATGGAAAAGTCTGGATGTGATGCCTGATCCCTTTTTGGGAAATTCATACCACAACCCTAAATAATGAGGAAGGTGATGGCACCAGAAGACAGGCTTTTCAGGCTCTGGCTACTGGGGAAAGGACAAATGATGACTTGGTGGGTTTTCTGTCCCAGGAGTGTGACTTAAAAGTCTCCCTGGCAGGTTTCGAAAGGTTTCGGTGTGACCTGGGTCTGCTTTATCTACAAATGGGCCTCTGCGGGAGGGGGTTGGCCCAGAAAGTGTGCACATCATCCCAAGACAGCATATTGGGGGGTATTGGTAGTGAATTCATGGGGAGGCTCCCAAAGGTTAGATGTTCTCCACACCAGCTTCCTGAGGCCCTCCTCTCGGGGGTCTGCACCACAGCAAAGGAGGGAGAAATCCACAAGCCTCTTTCCCAGCAAGTTCCCTACTTCAGGATTCCTCTGGGGACAAGAACAGTGTTAGGCTGGCCCAGGCATCTCTGCTTCATCTTTTGTGTGAAGCTCCCTTCACCTGGCTAGACTTTTCATTAGTGGTTATTAATTCAGAATCCGTCCTGAGTCTTTCCTTGGGTCCCTCTCTCTGCCTCACACACAATGGCACCAGCACGGCAACAAGCATCACAACACTCATCATCTCCTTCCTCCTGTTCTTCCTCTTCCAAACACACGATAACAGCTCAAGGAGGTCGGGGGACCAACCAGACAACCAAACCTGATGAGGGGTCAGGGTTCCAGCCTCAGTCTTCCATTGTCTCGTTCTGTAACTTGGGAAATATCTGAGGTCTCCAAGCCTCAGTTTGCCCTTCTTGAAATGGGCACACTTACACCTCACAGAGCTGTTAGTGGAGGGCAGTGGGGAGCAAATGAAAAATGGCTACAGTATTTCAACTCAGGTACAACTTGGGCTCAGCATCCTCCAGCCGCCTGTCTCCACTTCTTCCAGTGATAAGTCTGCTCCTCACAGGTCGCCCTCCAGGACACGCAAGAAAGCTTCAGCCTGTAGGTGGCCCCTTTGAAATTCTGACAGGAAGCTCATTCCACCCCCACCTGTACTCTCCTCACTGCCACACCTTACCTGCCAACTGAAAAACCACTGCATTTCAAGAAGAGAAGTCACACAGGGGAGTAAACTACGCAAATGAACACAGAAAACGCAAGCCAAAAAAAAAAAAAAAAAAAGACTGAGAATCACCTGGCATTTCCATTAGCTTTCAGCAAGCATTTGTGGAATAAATGAATGAAAGGCTGACTGAAGGAATAAGGCCCCTCTGCTAAAGGCCACAGTGCCTGCCAGGCAGCTGGTGACCAGCAGTGCTCCAGTAAGTTAAAGACACGCAGCTACAGCTACCCACCTGTGGGGCACAAGCACACTTTCCAGTTTCTTTGGGTGGACAGTGAGTCATTTTCATCAGCGTTTTGAATATTAAGAACCCTACTTCCAGGAAAAGAAAAAAAGGTTTGTCTTCCACATCTCAATGCCAAATATTTCCTAAGTATTTACTTGTGTCAGGAACTAGTCTAAGTTTCTGTTGTTGTTCTGTGTAAGTGGTTATCATGTGTGAGCCTCACAAAACTGTGAAGAGTTACAATTTTCATTCTGGTTTAAAAAGAGGAAACCAAGATGCAAAGAATTAAGTCCAAAGGCAACAGTCAATAACATAAAGCCACGGTTCGAAGCCAGTTGAATGCCAGGTGCCAAGGCATTAACCTCTCTGTTACAGACACCACACTGTGGCATTTACACTTTCATTCACTCAGGGTCCAGGGTGTGCGGAATCCACACATGGATTCCTGGACCTGAAATGACTCCACAACTCTTCCCACCACATGGATTCATACCACAGAGACTGGGAAGCCCAGGAATAGAAAGAAGGTCTACCAAGCTGCCAAAGCCCCAACCTGGGCTCTCCATTCTATGTGGACTTGACCTTATTTAACCCGTGGCAGATGGACAACGCAAGGCCCAGTATCGGGACTGCCAGTGGCCTGTCCAGTGACCCTGGGTATGTCCCTTCATTTACCCATCTTTCAGGTTTTCTCAAGTTAAATGGAAGGGTTTCCACTGAAATCTCTAAAGGGCTTTCTGGGTCAACGTTGGCTAGATAAAGTTCTAAGACTAAGGGTTTGATTCTATCCTGCTGCTGGGGTGAGCTGTCCATGCCTCCTATTTTGTTCAAGATAAAACATCAACACTCTCTCTGGCTCCCCTGCCACCTCTTCCCTCCACTTATCTCTCAGCTGGGCTACTGTGATAGATCCCTAATTGATCTCCCTGTCTTTACTCCTATCCCATGAAATCATTCTCCATGTTGTCCAGATTGAGCTACTAAGAATATAGATTAGATCACTCATTTGAAAAAAAAAAAAAAAAGAATTTCCTTTGTTGTCCAATAGGCTTCAAGTAAAACTCAAAGTCTTTATTGTGTCTTCAAATCCTGATGTGACCTGCTACCACCTGCCTTTTTGTTTTTATCTATTTCCAACCCTCTCCTTCCCTACTCTTCGGTCACACTAGCCTTTACTGCCTTCTCACTTGCCGTTTCTTCTGCCTGGAACACTCTTTCCTCAGATTTCTGCCTGGTCTCTTCCCTTGTCACTGGATAGTTGGTTCTACGGTCCACTCTTTAGAGCAGGAGTCCCTAACCTCCGGAATCTAGTGCCCGATGATCTGCGGTGGAGCTGATGTGATAATAATGGAAACAAAGTGCACAATAAATGAAATATACTTCAATCATCTCGAAACCATCTCCGCTCCAGCCCACTCCATGGAAAATTTTTCCTTCACAAAATTGGCCCCTAGTACCAAAAAGCTTGGGGACCACTGCTCCGGAGGGTCCTTTTTCCCTAACCACCACATGTAAAAACATCCTTTCTGTCTCCCCATTCACTCCCTTTCACAGTGCCCTTTATTTTTGTTGTAGTGGTGATGGTCGGGTTGGGGTGTGTGTGTGTGAAATACGGGTTTTTGTACTTCTTATTGCCTGATTTGTTCTTAGTTACTTGTTTAATTATTGATTATCTTCTCTTCTTTGAGATAACCTCAGAGAAAACAGGAAGTCTGTTTTGCATAACACCATATTCTCCGTGTTTAAGAGAATGTGTGGCACGTAGTAGATGTTTAATAACGTCTCATGCATGGACCGATTAATCAGCACAAGAACGACTCAGTGTTGACACAGAGTAAAGAAACCTGCTTCTCAAAAGAGCTTTCTTCAGGTGAACAGAGGTGACTGATTCACTCATATTAATGGACACAGACTGTTTGTACTTCCTCATATGGGGAATCTTCTTGAAAGGTTGTGGACTTCTGCATTATGTTGATTTAAGTGGAGGCCATGTCAAAGATAATGGAGAGCTCCTTCTGTAAAGTATTCTGAGCAGATGTTCTATAGAAGCGTGGGTGCCCAGGGTTCAATTCTTCTAGACTCACATGGATCTTTGCATACCTGACCGGCATCAGAAAACAAACAGTCCTAAAAGCCAGCCACTGAGACTGCCCTTCCCTCCATTCTAGCAGACAGCTGAGACAGTCAGCTACCACTCTCTCCAACATGCCACTGGAACTGACAAGAAGAAAGCAATATGCCATTGTTTGATAGTTTTTATTTTGGAAAAATGATATTAATATTGTCACTACTGCCTTAAAAATAACATTTATCATTATTAGACTGTTCAAAATAGTGCAGTGTTCTCTAAATTGGGCTTTTATAGAGAAAATAAAATAGATGAAAACAATCCGTGAGTCTCTGCAAACATCATTAGCAATGCTAATTTCCAATATGGTCAGGTCTTCAACTCTGATCTTTCAACTGAGTGTGGCCTTCAGACAACTTCAAATGATTTTGTTTTCCCTGAACTGAAATGCTGGTCTCCCTTTTGGTGGACATGCCTCTTGGCAAATGCAACAGTTCTTTTTCCTTACAGCTTCTATTTCCAAACATCTGGCTTCTCAGAAGGGGTCCTTTCAGGCCTGTTTGCTTCAAGTTTAGACAGTGGGAGGTCTAGCTTTCTAAGCATTTAGCAAACACTGAGAGGAAAATTCCAGCACCAGGAGAATCTCTCCCTCCGCTGCCGTGGGAGGAGCAAGGTAATCAAAGACAAGAAGGCTGCTCTGGCCACACTAATAAATGGCCCAGGGTGTTAGCTAAGTTCCTTCCATTTAGCTCCCAAAACAATTTCAAATCTTTTGAACTATAGCAATGAGAGCACTTATATCCAATCCACTCATGGAACAGCCTTGAAATCTTTAATTGTGCCTTCCTTACTCTGACTGCAAACAGCTCCTAGCAGGAGTAAAATGCAGCTATTTATTTATTCTGATGTGGATGTAGAGAGGATCAGGGGAGAAATTTCTAGACCTCTTTTTAAAATTTTTTTCTTGAAGGAAAAAGAGTGATTTCTTCCAACTTTATCTTTTTTCTTTTTCAAATACCTAATGCAATAAAATAATATCAGTAACATTTGAACATTTATTAGGTTACTAGCTTTCCTCAGCCAAGTTTAAGGCTGCCAAACAGAAAGAAGTTGAACACAGATGAGAAGTGTGTGGAAACAAAAAAAGCTAAGAAATATAGTAGAATAAGGTCCGAGGAGTGTTTGGATGCTTGGGTGGAAATGTAGCCCCAAATGATAGTAGGAACATAAGGGCCACAAATGATAGTGAAAACTGCAAATGAAACACAGAGGAAACAAACTTCTGGTTACTAAAGGGGAAAGGGAGGGGAGGGATAAATTAGCAATTTGGGATTAACAGATACACACTAGTGTATATAAAATAGATAAACAGCAGAGACCTACTGTATGGCATAGGAAACTATAGTCAGTATCTTATAATAACCTATAATGGAAAAGAATCTGAGTAGGTCTCTCTCTCTCTACATATATATATATACATGCATACATATAGAGAGTCATGTCCGACCCTTTGCAACCCTGTGGACTGTAGCCTACCCGGCTCCTCCGTCCATGGGATTCTCCAGGCAAGAATACTGGAATGGGTTGCCATTTCCTTCTCCAGGGGATCTTCCCAACCCAGGGATCGAACCCAAGTCTCCCACATTGCAGGCAGACGCTTTAACCTCTGAGCCACCAGGGAAGCATATATACACACACACATATATATAACTAAAGTTACTGCACACCTTAAACATTGTAAATCAACTGTACCTCAATAAAAATTAATTTTAAAAATAATAAAACAAAAAATAGCAAGTGAAAAATGGTTGACACAGTCTCTGAAGACCATGCATCTAAGCAGGATCACACCATATTCATCTGTGTATCCTCCAAAGCAAAATGCCCGGCACAGAGCAGCCAAGCAAAGACGATTTGTTGAATGCAGGAGGACAGAGGACCTGGGGGCAGACACCATACTGGACAGCTTCTGTATGTCCCTCCAGCTCCCCTTTCCCACCCATTCTGTGTCCACCTAACTGGACCACATGGATCAGTGCTCATCTCCGAGGCTTCCCAATGAAGGGGCAGCCAATGGGAGGCACTGCCAGGAAGTCAGAGGGTGAAAGGAAACTGAGGTCTGGGTACTTACTCTCTTGGTCCCTACTGATGAGTATCTAAGTTGCTTCTGCCTCTCTGGCAAATGCTACAGGTGCTGTGAAGTTGCCTGCTCCACACACTTTCTCTGTCTCTCTTTCTGTCTCTCCCCTCCCGTCTCCTACACCCATTTGATCCTTCAGGCCTGGGATGCTAACAGCTTCTTTCAGTTGCTATCCTCTAGACACCACTGCTTTTTACTTTAGTTAAGTTCTGCCTACTCCTTTTTTTAGACTATATATATTTTAAAAAACTCCTCCTTTAAAAAACAAAACTCCCCTTAATCACCCAGTTTGAGTGTGCCAGCTCTTTCCTACCTAGAACCTGACTATACAAATAGGTGGATCCAAGTTCCATTCTGTCCCTTACTCCACGTAGTGTTTTCACTCTCCATAATCTATAAGATCCACTGCTTATAAACTACTACATGCAGAGTGTAAATACAGAGCAAACATATGATATCTAACAATGTGGGGACACTTACATCTTGATACTCTTTGCCAGCTTCTGTTTGCTTTATAGAGATTAACACCTGGCTCTTTGATTTTTCCTCTAGAGGGAAGAGCTTGTCAGTCACGTTTCAGAAAGGAAAGAACAGCCCATGCCATGTTCAGAAAGACTTACCAGATGTTCCTCTCTTGAATATGAAGGAGGTATAGGAGTGAAACTGAGGCATAAAGTTTAAAGTAAGTAAGTATTTGTTGAACTGACTTTGAGTGTCTGCATTTCTGAATATTCATAGGACATGGGTCAATCTACTCAGTCTATAGAGCAGGACTTTGGAGAGTTGCTTCCTACTGACACTTCATGGAGGGCAGACTAGGAATTCCCCAATATTCAACCATGATCTGGACCTTAGGCAATAACTCCAGTGTTATTATAAGCTAGGTAACTTCTGCTTGTATCCCTACTCTAATCAAATACTTCAAGCCAATAGAGGAATTAAGTACCTTTAGAAACTTCTTCAATATCCCAGAAAAACTAACTCTGGAGGGAAGGGGACTCAGGTTTTACATATCACAGTTAAAGCCTACTCAGGGCTCATGTTTTCAATAGGAAAGAATAATCTCAAATCCATGAGAACTTTGATATTTTCCCAAAGGAAGTACAATTATTCATCATTTTAAAAATTTCAGTTCAACAATTGTTCATGGGGTGAGTGCTAAATGCCAGGTGTGTGCTAAGTTCTGAGGATTGTTGTTGTTTAGTTGCTAAGTTGTGTCCAACTCTTCTGTGATCCCATGGACTGTAGCCTACCAGGCTTCTCTGTCCATGGGATTTCCCAGGCAAGAATACTAGAGTGGGTTGCCATTTTCTTCTCCAGGGGATCTTCCCAATCCAGGGATCAAACTCAGGTTTCCTGCACTGGCAGGCAGATTCTTTAACACTGAGCCACCAGGTTAGTCCAAGTTCTGAGGATAAAGTGGTGAAAAAGATAAACATGGTCCTTGCCACTAGGTTCTGAGGATCTTTCTGATTTATCTGCATAAGTCAGGAAACTTGGAGAAGGAAATGGCAACCCACTCCAGTATTCTTGCCTGGAAAATCCCATGGACAGAGAAGCCTGATGGGCTATAGTCCATAGAGTCATAAAAAGTCAGACATGACTGAGTGACACAGCTACAACAACTGTATAGAGTATAGTATTCAGTTCAGTTCAGTTCAGTCGCTCAGTCGTGTCTGACTCTTTGCAACCCCATGAATCGCAGCATGCCAGGCCTCCCTGTCCATCACCAACTCCTGGAGTTTACCCAAACTCATGTCCATCAAGTCAGGATTGCCATCCAGCCATCTCATCCTCTGTCGTCCCCCTCTCTTGCCCCCAATCCCTCCCAGCATCAGAGTCTTTTCCAATGAGTCAACTCTTCGCATGAGGTGGCCAAAGTATTGGAGTTTCAGCTTTAGCATCAGTCCTTCCAAAGAAATCCCAGGACTGATCTCCTTTAGAATGGACTGGTTGGATCTCCTCGCAGTCCAAGGGACTCTCAAGAGTCTTCTCCAACACCACAGTTCAAAAGCATCCATTCTTCAGCGCTCAGCCTTCTTCACAGTCCAACTCTCACATCCATACATGACCACAGGAAAAACCACAGCCTTGACTAGACGAACCTTTGTTGGCAAAGTAATGTCTCTGCTTTTGAATATGCTATCTAGGTTGGTCATAACTTTCCTTCCAAGGAGCAAGCGTCTTTTGATTTCATGGCTTCAGTCACCATCTGCAGTGATTTTGGAGCTCAAAAAAATAGTCAGCCATTGTTTTCACTGTTTCCCCATCTATTGGCCATGAAGTAATGGGACCAGATGCCATGATCTTAGTTTTCTGAATGTTTAGCTTTAAGCCAACTTTTTCACTCTCCTCTTTCACTTTCATCAAGAGGCTTTTTAGTTGCTCTTCACTATCTGCCATAAGGGTGGTGTCATCTGTATATCTAAGGTTATTGATATTTCTCCTGGCAATCTTGATTCCAGCTTGTGCTTCTTCCAGCTCAGTGTTTCTCATGATGTACTCTGCATATAAGTTAAATAAGCAGGGTGACAATATACAGCCTTGATGTACTCCTTTTCCTATTTGGAACCAGTCTATTGTTCCATGTCCAGTTCTAACTGTTGCTTTCTGACCTGCATATAGGTTTCTCAAGAGGCAGATCAGGTGGTTTGGTATTCCCATCTCTTTCAGGATTTTCCACAGTTTATTGTGATCCACACAGTCAAAGGCTTTGGCATAGTCAAGAAAGCAGAAGTAGATGTTTTTCTGGAACTCTCTTGCTTTTTTGATGATCCAGCGGATGTTGGCTATTTGATCTCTGGTTCCTCTGCCTTTCCTAAAGCCAGCTTGAACATCTGGAAGTTCATGGTTCATGTATTGCTGAAGCCTGGCTTTCAGAATTTTGAGCATTACTTTACTAGCATGTGAAATGAGTGCAATTGTGAGGTAGTTTGAGTATTCTTTGGCATAGCCTTTCTTTGGGATTGGAATGAAAACTGACCTTTTCCAGTCTTGTGGCCACTGCTGAGTTTTCCAAATGTGCTGGCATATTGAGTGCAGCACTTTCATAGCATCATCTTTTAGGATTTGAAATAGCTCAACTGGAATTCCATCACCTCCACTCGCTTTGTTCGTAGTGATGCTTTCTAAGGCAGAATGATCTCTGTTTGTTTCCAAGGCAAACCATTCAATATCACAGTAATCCAAGCCTATGCCCCAACCAGTTATGCTGAAGAAGCTGAAGTTGAATGGTTCTATGAAGACCTACAAGACCTTTTAGAACTAACAACCCAAAAAGATGTCCTTTTCATCATAGGGGACTGGAATACAAAAGTAGGAAGTCAAGAAACACCTGGAGTAACAGGGAAATTTGGCCTTGGAGTATAGAATTAAGCAGGGCAAAGGCTAATAGAGTTTTGCCAAAAGAACGCACTGGTCATAGCAAACACCCTCTTCCAACAACAGAAGTACAGTATTACAGTATATTTGAAGCACAGTATGTCTGGAAGCAAACGTGAAAGCAGCAGTATATAGCCAATTGGGTTAGTTGGATACCTACACTAACTCTGTTGGACTTACAAACAAAATGAACTTATAAATGTGCTCTCAGAACGGAACTCATTTGTATATAGAGGACTTACTGCATCTCGAACAAATGAGACCGAGGGGCGGAGATGTTGTAACAATGCAACTTTATATTTATTTTCTTCCTATTAAGTTACCAGATACAAGCCATGATGGTAATAAACACAGCAGATACCTGATCTCATATGATTGATTAGCTTTCACCTCTCTGACCTAGAATCTATTGTTATTTTCATTTTATCAATGAGGAAGCTAATGTTTAGTACAGTTCAGAACTTACCCAAATAGGCAAAGCTAAGACTGTTAGAAGTAGGGTTTGAACCTAGGCTGTCTGACTCAGAAGTTCCAGCTGTAAATCTTACTACCAGCCTTGCTAATGTGTGCAATTTTAGCATAAACATACAAAGTGGGTAGCTGACCACCATTTCTCTGACTGAGCTTATATTTACTGGAAAACAAAAGTGATGATGTAGTTTAATGGCATAATTTCTGATGACAGTACCTGCTGTTCTGGTGTGAAAGTTGCTCAGTGGTGACTCTTTGCGACCCCATAGAGTATACTGTCCATGGAATTCTCTAGACCAGAATACTGAAGTGGGTAGCCTTTCCCTTCTCCAGGGGAACTTCCCAACCCAGGGATCGAATCCATGTTTCCTTCATTGCAGGCGGATTCTTTACCAGGTGAGCCACAAGGGAAGCTGTTCTGGTGTAGATGTTTAAAAATAGTCTCACCAGAAACCTCTAGACAGCAGAATCATTCTTCCTGCTAATACTGCATAGTACCCAATACTGCTTTGCATGTGTGTGTGTGCATGCGTGCACACCCATGCACACCCATGTCCACCTCTCTGTGACCCCATGGACTTTAGCCTGCCAGACTCCTCTGTCATTGGAATTTTCCAGGGAAGAATACAGGAGTGGGTTGCCATTTCCCACTCCAGGAGATCTTCCCAACCCAGGGATTGAACCTGCATCTCCAGTGTCTCCTGTGTTGCAAGTGGATTCTTTACTACTGCTGCTGCTGCTGCTAGGTTGCTTCAGTCGTGTCCAACTCTGTGTGACCCCAGAGACGGCAGCCCACCAGGCTCCCCTGTCTCTGCGATTCTCCAGGCAAGAACACTGGAGTGGGTTGCCATTTCCTTCTCCAATGCATGAAGGTGAAAAGTGAAAGTAAAGTCGCTCAGTTGGGTCTGACCCTTAGTGACCCCATGGACTGCAGTCTACCAGGCTCTTCCATCCATAGGATTTTCCAGGCAAGAGTACAGGAGTGGGGTGCCATTGCCTTCTCCAGGATTCTTTACTGCTGTAGGTACTAAATACATCTTTGCTAAATCAAGAAGAGAAAATGAATAAACTTCCTTAAGCCCACACTCATAATTCTAACCAGACAGAGCAAAGACTCAGCTCTATGTTTTCCTACCATTTTTTTAAATAATAGAGAGAGCTCCGTCAGCTTACAAGTTTGGCTGTTCCTGACACATATTACTTAAAGCCTTGTGTGGATCCACAGGATGGATATCTGTTGCTATGATGAAGGATTAAGACTTTATATCAGAAAGAATCCCTGAGGTCCATTTTTTACATGAGTCTTGTTGGTAATGTCATAAGAGGGAGGGAATTAAAAACATGGAGACCATTTTCAATATTCTTGCACAGTCCACTGAGAAATGGATAGCAAACCAGGTCATGAGACACATGACTTCACTGATGGGTTCCCCACAAAGAGAGGCATCATGGCCAAGTGTGTACACTTGTGGGCCCCTTTTAGTCTTTCTAAACTTCAATTTCTTCACCTGTAAAATGGGAATAATAGTGATGATGCTAGCATGTTCTAAGTAACAGGGAAGGAAGCTTGAATGGTAATTATAACACAAGTGTCGTGTGCTCTCTCTCTCTGCAAATACTAAAGGCCAGAGAAATTTAAGAATTAAATGCCTGCAAAACAGCTTTCTGGTTTTCCTTTCCTTCCCAACAAACATGCCTCCAAAATCTACACCAAATTCAAGCTCTCAATAAAATACAGCATCGGTATGAAAGAGAACAATGTCTGCATCTACTCCGTGTATTTTACAAAATGTAAAATTTGTAACATGAGAGCCAAGAAGTTCCAAAAATTCTAGTCATGAGCTATCTGCCTATGATTCTATCTGAAACTATTCTCCCTACTCTGCTCCCACCTTCCCAACCCCACCTCAATTTGGGGATGTGACTGGTTACATGAGGTACAGCAAGAGAATGGGGTCCATCAAAGAGACCTGAGGCATTATTTCAATTTAAAGGCTTCTGAAATTTTCGAAAAACTTCTCTCTTTGGCCTGAGCATATCTTCTGCCAGAAGTGTCTCTGGATTACTATGATATGGAATTTGGTCACTTGACTTAAAACAAATGGTCTTTTTGGCCAATTCATTTGGTCAATCTCTTAAAATTTTACAAATCAAAAAGACCCCCCACTCTGGGGATGCTTCCTGCAATCTTAATTTATATTTTACCCAACTCCTTGGATTCAGGACTACCATGAAAGATGTTGCAGCCTCGGCTATCCCACAGGGCAGCCTTGGTGCTGACACAAGACTTTTTTGATGAAAATACTCTGAGAACTGAAATTTACACTATACAGAGTAACCCTTACTGTCTGTGCTCAGTGTCTGCCTCCAGAAATGCAATACACAACCATACTTCCTGTATTACTTGATTATTTATTATTGCAAGCCTGCTTAGAACAGTTCAACATGCCGTGTGCACTCACACAGAGAGAAACCGGTTTTCTTTTTCAGCTGTGCATCTATTTTTAAAATAGACTGCTTTACCAATGTCTCCCTTAAAATGTTAGTTTCTTCGTAAACATCCCTGAGTTGTTAAATGATACAAATTAAGAGAGTGGAGCTGAAGAACAGGACATTCTGATATTTCCAGAATGTCACTTATCACAAGTCTAAGAGCAGCCCTTTTCCTCCCAGTTCTATGGAAGTATGAGCACAGAAACTCCCTGTAAGAGACAAGAAACACAACTTGTTCTGACATTAGCTGTAGTAGTATAGCAGAAATCAGCCTCATATTCTATTTGGAAAAAAAAAGAGTCTACTCTTTCTTTTAGGATACCACAACACTCTGGGATGTGGATCCTGGGGATCAAAGCCACTGAGAAGTGCGGTTCTCAAACCCAGCTATGCATTTGGACACAAGCAGCTCAGGTAACAAGAGGAATTACCTGTTTCAAACTCAGACCTCCTGAATCACAAATCAGAAGGGTCCCCACCTCCTCCTCCCCAGTGGGAATTTGATAAGACATGGGTGTTAGTGACCCCTGTACAGTAGATGAAGCCAGTGCTTGGAGTAAATTATCATCAGCCATGGTGCTTGTTGCATGTGGAAAGATCCATATTCAACCACGACTCAGAAGGAAGAGGAGTCTCACCTCCAGAATGAAAAACTGCCTCTGGAACCTGTGTCATGGAGGGGGGAACGGGATTCCTCATACCTCTTTTCTGTCTTAAGGTTTCCTCTTTCAGTAGGCACTCTCTCACCCAAAAAGACAAGAGGGGAAAACAACACAAATGTAATGACAACAATGACCATGGCAGGTACGTATGTGCCAGGCCCTTGTCTGAACATTCCATATGAATTAACTCATTTTGTCCTTCTTAAAATACAACTTCATGGCAAATACATGGGGAAACAGTGGCTGACTTTATTTTTCTGGGCTCCAAAATCACTGCAGATGGTGACTGTAGCCATGAAATTAAAAGACGTTTACTCCTTGGAAGGAAAGTTATGACCAACCTAGATAGCATATTCAAAAGCAACTTTGTCAACAAAGGTTTGTCTAGTCAAGGCTATGGTTTTTCCAGTGGTCATGTATGGATGTGAGAGTTGGACTATAAAGAAAGCTGAGCGCCAAAGAATTGATGCTTTTGAACTGTGGTGTTGGAGAAGGCTCTTGAGAGTCCCTTGAACTGCAAGGATATCCAACCAGTCCATCCTAAAGGAGATCAGTCCTGGGTGTTCATTGGAAGGACTGATGTTGAAGCTGAAGCTCCAATACTTTGGCCACCTGACGTGAAGAACTGACTCATTGGAAAAGACCCTGATGCTGGGAAAGATTCAGGGCAGGAGGAGAAGGGGACAACAGAGGATGAAATGGTTGGATGGCATCACCGACTCGATGGACATGGGTTTCGCTGGCCTGGAGTACTGCGGTTTATGGGGTCGCAGAGAGTCGGATACAAGTGAGCGACTGAACTGAACTGAACTGAACTGAAAATACAACTAACTTTAAAAATAAGAAAAGTCCTCCAATCAACAAAAATGCGCCTTGAGCCATTTCCCAGAATTAGCCCAGATCCTGCCCACTCCCATCAAACAGGCCCAACCCTCTCCAGAACAAGCTGTCTTTGGTTGCCCTCTCCATCAAGCTTTCTATTGAAACAAGCTCTAAGTGCAAGTAGTTTATTCAGAAGGTGATTCCAGGAAAGACAGGGAGGGACTGAGTTGGGGAGGTGAAGGCAGCTACCAAAGGGTGCATTAATGAGGCGTAGGAGGCTGGCCTGGCTTTTTTCCAATCCCTTTCCGCTCCCGCAAGCATTAAATCCCCTGCCTATTCCACTGGAGGGGCTGAAGCCCTCAGGCTGGGAAGCTGGGTCCTTGAAGGAGGAGGCCAAGGGCCTGTGCTGGAGCAGTGAATGCTCGAGGATAGGGTGTGGACTTGACACTGACTGCTCCAGAGCCTGCAGGGGATCTTTGAAAGGCCTAAGTCACCAGCAGGAAAGGAAATAAAAGGGAAGAAGGAAACTGTCAGTAATGCCTAACGCAGCTCCCGATTCTATGAGGGAATCAAAGAAAGACTATGTTGGTTTTGTGTCTGTTTTTCCTGCATGCTTTTTTCCTCTATGTTTGGTTTTTAAGGGGCTTGGTGATTTATGGACCTGACCAAGCTTCTCTTGTCAAGTGTTTTGCTTTAATGCCTCAGCCCTTTGCTTGTGCTGTCGCCTCCAATAAAATGCCATCACTTTTTCTCCTGGATAAATACCACCCTACTTGCTCTTCAGAGACCAATGCAACTGCCTCTGCTACCCATTTTAGTTTTTTTCATTGATAGTCTTTATTTCCTTTGGTTTAATTCACAGTTAGCCATCTTCATGTTTGTCTTTCCCTTTTAATCCAACATTTTACAAGTGATGAGTGCTCACTAAATGCCTGTATTTTAAATGGATGGACAGACAACTTCTAAATATAGCGATTTGAAGCTTCTTCCCTATGCTTTACCTTCAGACGCTGGGCATATGATAGTGGAAGGGATATATTGTTCCTCTTTGTACAATTTCAAAATTCTGTTAATTCATTAATTGTTATGGATTTCTAGCATGTTCCTCTCTGTCCTTCATAAAGGCCCAATACTGTCTGATTGCAATGAGGGCTCAAGTGATGTTTCAGTAGGGAGGTGGTATAGATGAGGTGACAGATCCACTAGTGACGGAACTAGCACCACTGGAGACAGAGTGAGACATAAAAGAAGCACTGTTGGCTCTGCCAAGAAGGACAACATCTTCATTTATCACCGGCTACTTCCAGAAGCAAATCTCCCCATATTCTTTGTTGAAAAGCCTCTTTCCCTACTGGGGATTTGCTATTTGGAGAAGGTGATGGCACCCCACTCCAGTACTCTCGCCTGGAAAATTCCATGGATGGAGGAGCCTGGTGGGCTGCAGTCCATGGGGTCACTAAGAGTCGGACACGACTGAGCGACTTCACTTTCACTTTTCACTTTCATGCATTGGAGGAGGAAATGGCAACCCACTCCAGTGTTCTTGCCTGGAGAATCCCAGGGACGGGGGAGCCTGGTGGGCTGTCATCTATGGGGTCTCACAGAGTCGGACACGACTGAAGCGACTTAGCAGTAGTAGTAGCAGTTGGTTTTTGGACTTCTACTCATCCTTCAAAACCTAGCTTATTTGTTAACCCTTAGGTGAAGAGGAAAAAGAGAAAGAAGCTGCTATTTGTGGAGCACTCAGTATTTCAGGAGCTTCTTAAGTGGCTCAGATGGTTAAGAGTCTGCCTGCAGTGCAGGAGAGCCGGGTTCAATCCCTAGGTTGGGAAGATCCCCTGGAGAAGGGAATGGCAACCCATTCCAGTATTCTTGCCTGGAAAATCCCATGGACAGAGGAGCCTGGCAGGCAATCCATGGGGTCCCAAAGAGTCGGACATGACTGAGCAATTTCACTTTCACTTTACTATTTCCAGGCACTGTGTGGAGCACTGAGGTTATTTTATTTTATTCTTCCAACAAAACTGCAAGGCAGGCTTTGGCCTCATTCTCCAGAAAAGAAAAGTGGGGCTAAGCAAAAACCTACTTAATATGTGATGAAATCAAGATCTAAATCCAAGTCTTGCCTTATATATAATTATTTTCATAATAAGCTTTGAGTTTACATGTCCTAACTCAGGGTTATAATGAACCCTCACAATAAACCTGTCGGTTAGATATTATCCACCACATTTTACAGGGATACATTGATCTAGTGGGATCTTTTCTTGTCTCAATTTTCTCTTCTTCTGTAGTGGCTGAAATGTCTGTTATGATACTTGCCTTAATATTTCACAATGCTTTGAAAAAGTACTAACCTTTGGCAAAACAGGGTTGTGGAATGCTAATATCCTAAGCCCAGTGAGCCCATCTAGATGTATTTTATTTATTCATTCAGGTCACTCATACCTTTACCTCCTTGGCACCTGATGATGTGCTTTGGATACAATGTACCTTGGATTCTCAGAATCTGGCTCTTGTCTTTTCTTGGATAGAAGCAAGACCAAGAAAAGCAGCCAAGGACACGTCACCAAGCTTCTGTACACTAAGGTTCATGTACCTTACTCAGGCTAGAGGTTTCCTGGTTCCTGCTCAGAGCATAATTACTCTTATTCTATGAACAATCTTAATAAAGTGGGTTTTTCTAAGATGACAGCATATTAGAAGAAGCCAAGTAAAATGGAACAAACTGTCAAAGGCAGGCACACTTAGAGCCCATGGGAGCAAGAGACAGCACAGAAACAATAAAAAGGATGTAAACAAGAACTTGAAAGCATAACATTCTCAGAATATTTTATATTAAGGGCAAAGAAACCCTACTTTGCTCCACAAAATTCTGAAGATGTCATAGCACTATGGCAAAGAACAATACTGTCAAAAACTATGTTATGTTCAAACGGTTTTTATCAACTCTATTTTAAAACACAAGGACATGAACAACTTATACTTTTAAAGATTTCTGGTCAAAATAGTCTTTTTTAGAAAAAGGAACAAAAAGTTTGGTTCTTAAACAGGCAAAACTTCAACTATCAGAAATCACAGCAATTAAGAAAGAATACTTCCCTAGGGGTTCCAGAGATTGCTACAGACCTGAGACAGTGTCAGCCCTGGTAATATGCAGAGTGTGCAGAAGTGCTAAGAATAACTGGAAATTTCATGGCTAAATTCCACTTGAGATCAAGGCCATTGGACATATCTTAGAGAGTTACTTTGCTTTGGCAATTTCAGGATCTTTCCATTGTTACCGACTTATAGACATTACAGAAGGCTTTACTGATTGGCTTGTGATATGCAAAGTATGGACCCAGGTCTCTCATTATAGTGAGTAATGAAATGGTTTATCTTACTTTCACTTTGGCTCTCCTTACTGTGTTTTTGCTTTTCAACAATGTTGTAACTACCTACATGAAATAACAAAGATATAAAGGAAAAGGAATAAAAGCCCATATCCCTAAATCATCAACACCTTAGTTCTTTGCATTTTTTAAGTAGGTTGTCCAGTTCTTGTTCATATCTGCAGTACACTAATGCCAAAAAAGTGATGCTTATTCCTTTCACCCACACTCATTCAATGAGATTCTGCAGCTTTTCTTATGTAAGAAATAGAGTTCATTTCTGTGCTGTGTGAGTCTGGGTTCACCAGTAACTTGCTGCAGCCAATAGAATGTGGTAGAGTGAAGTGGTGCCTGTTCTCAGTCTCCACTCTCTTGGAAGTTTTCCAAGCAAGCGTGTGAATAATGCTGGGATCACTTGATGAATGATCTGGAAAAGACCATGGTCTAGTTACTCCCATGGCCCAGCCAACAGCCAGTTGACCACTAAATTTGGCCATGAAGTCATTTTAGACTTGTGAGTCTCTGGCTGACTTGACAGCTGACAATAGTCACAAGAGCAAGCCCTGCTGATCACCAGCAAGCCTGTTTAGCTACAGATCAATGAGAAATAATAAACGTCTACTGTTTTAAGCACTGAATTTTATGTACTTATTTATGTAGCAATAGCTGACAAAATATGCATGCACAGAGTTGATCTAGTAGTAATCATGTTATAACTCATGCTTTTTAATGGTCCTCTTATATTCTATATAATGGATATACAAAGATTTCTTTAAATATTTCCTCTATTACTGGATATTTAAATTGTCTACCGTTACTTAGGAGAGGTAATGATGCAGTGCAATGAGAACACGTTATTGGTCTTCTAATTTGCTATAATAGCTCACAGAACTTAGAGAAACACTTGCCATTACTGTTATTATAAAGGATATTAACAAGGATGTAAGTGAACAGCCAGATGAAGAGGGACATAGGGCAAGGTCTGGGAAGATGCTGAGCACAGGTGCTTTTATTCCTGTGGAGTTAGAGTATGCTATTCTTCTAGCGTGTAGATGCAGCCACAAACCCAGGAGTGCTTTAAACCTCATCATTTAGGGGTTTTTATGGAGGTTTCATCACACAGGCATGATGAATTATTAACTCAATCTTTAGTCCTTTTCCAATTCCTGGAGGTTGGGGAGAGGGGCTAAAAGTTTCAAGCTTCTCATCAAGATTTGATTTTTCTGGTGACCAGCCCCCAACCTGAAGCTATCTCAGAGCTTGCCAAAATGCCTCATGAGAACAAAATTCATTCCTATCAGTCAGGAAACTGCAAGGCATTTAGGAGCTCTGTGTAAGACAGTCTGATCACCCCATCACTCAGAAATTTACAAGGTTTTAGGATCTGCATAAGGAACTGAAGATGAAGACCGGAACATGTATTTCTTGTGATATCACAATATCACATATTAAATATAAATAAGCAGATAGAAAACAATCGATCTGAGGAAACCAGTGTTTAGAGGAATTATGGTTTTACTCAGCTTCCATTCATTCCATCTATATAGCTATTTTTGAGATGAGGAAGCACTGCAAGAATCAGTGTTCTACAACACTCAAACTGTCTTGGACCTTGTAAATCAGAAATCAGCAGCCTCGTGGTTTCCAAACACCAGTGCCTGGTGAAAACTAAGTGGGTGTACAAGAGTAAGCCAATGAACTTATTTAATATACAGATTCTCAAGAGCCAGAAAGCCAGAGATTCTGATGCAGCAGGTCTGGAGTTGGGCCCAAGAATCTGTAAATTTTAAGATTTTGCTGGTGTGATTCTGCTATGCAGCCAGTTTGGGGAACCACTGCCTTATTATCCACCCCCCTCCTCATTTTTCAGGTGGAAGATCAAGACCAGAGAAAATGAAATAAGAAGCTCAAATTTCCTGAAGGAGTCAAGCAATGGCTGAGCTTGGATTGGAACTCATGCCTTGGGACTTCTTAGCCACTGTTTCATATGTCTTACAACTGGGAGAGTAACCTTGAGTTCATCAAAGGACAGAAGTCTGCTGAAACTCTTGCTCTAAGCACTTACTTTTCTTCCCAAGGCCAGCCTCTACCTCATCCTTGCTGATACATAACATTATACACTAGGGAAATGATTAATGTGAATATATCTTTTATTCTTCACTGAGAATATATTCTCTGAACTGCAACCAAAGTAACTGACTTTCAGACAAGTTGAAATATATCAAGAACTGGTTTATCTTATATATCAATACAGTGCTCAGTGTTTTTTTATTTTTATTTTTTAAAGCAGTAAATAAAATCAAGATAACAGATTCTTTTAAATTGTATTGTCTCTTTGAAACCTTGTAATACTTTCTCTTGTTTTAAGATACAGAGTTTACTGCTCCATATGACTTATCCTTTCAAATAACATAAGATTTGTTTGGTCTTCCAAATATGAGGCTTGGGAAGACATTATTTTGTCATGTGGTTTCCTTATGAAATGCAGCTGTTGAGATAGATATCACAACAAGAATACATATTTTGGTAGACCTAGAAAGCTCGATAGGGTTTTAGAGTTGTTTAAAATATTATTTTAAGTTAATTTGGAAGTTGACTTCCAGCTCAAAGCAAGTCAAATTATTTACAGAGACAAAAAGAAAACTTCCAGCCCAAGTTAATTATCTGCAAAATGTTAAGCTCCATGGGCTCAGCAAAGAAAGTAAATCCTAGTATAATGATTAAAAGCTTAACACTTGAGAAGACAAGTGTTTGAAGGCTTCTCTCCTTCGAGGCAAGTGCCCTTGGAAAATAACTCAGCTTCTCTGAGCCCTAATGTCTTCATCTATATAATGGGAATAATTGCAGCACACTTGTTTATCATATGCCGAGATATTTTATGGACTCTGTTTCCATTATTTCGTCTATTACTTACAATAACTCTATGCTGCAAGGGCTATTATTATTCCCATTTTACAGATGCAGGTACTGAGGCTCAGAGGGGTTAACTCATCTAGGTCATATGAGAAATGAGGGATAAAGCCTGACTTTGAAACTAGGCAGGATGATTCTGGAAGCTAAGCATATAGTAACTAGGCCAGAGTGAATAGGTCTTTAGGAAGTTGCTACAAAGAATAAATAAGACATTCTCTACCAAGTGCTTGGAATTGTTCTTGGACACAGTAAGAGTTCAAAAATGGTGGTTCTAATTGTCAGAGGAGTACCTTGAGATGAATTATTTATGTGGGGAGGCCTCTGCTAGAGTTGCAAGCTACCTTCATGTTTGCCTTTAATGATTCCTAGTGCAAATACCTATAATAATAAATTAACTTACACCTGTCTCTTTTCATTCTCTTTCAAATTCTGACTATTATAGTCTGTAGAAAAGTATTCACTGAATTCCACCATTAAGATTACTATTCCTTTGATGAAGAGTTGTTCCTTCCAGCCTTTCTTCCATGCAAATAAATACTTACTATTTTTGTTTTTAAACCAAAAGGTAGATTACTCTGCAAATAGGATTTAATCCTGTCTTCCTCTTCTGATGGTTATACTAGTCTGTGAAAACAGGACTTTCAAATAGCACATCATTTCATTTTATAGATAAACCACAGAGAGAGGCAGGCAGACTCTGCTTTTTCCCTCTCCTCCCTCCTAAGAGGATGGAGCTAATGCGACTGGGATCCTGCACATATACTAGTAAGAAATATCACTATGTTAAATATTTACACCCAGGGCTCTTGTTTTCTCCTTGACTCCCTCCCTCAATTCAGCTGAAGGAAGATGATACCAGCATATACATTTTTTTCCTTTGATCTCTCTCACTGGATAGAGGGTGGTATAATGACATTTGGCTTTGGATTTATGAAGAGTGGGAGAGAAAATTCTCCCACATAAGCATAATGTCTAGTATACCTTAGGATATCCCTTCACTCTCCAGAGTCTCATATTGTCAAAGGGACTGTTACCACTGTGTATGTTTTTTTATGTTTGTTAATAAGGGGATTATAAACCTGTCCTGGGCCACTGGTGTGTTAAACTGAGACAATTCAAACTTACTTTAAGAAAAATAAATATATAAGGATTCTGGATACTTTGGTTTTCTTACCTGATACAAACACATCTGAGGAAATAAGAATATAATAGTTACAATAAAATTGGAGTAATATGTACCTTTTTGCATGTATCAACTTCTGCACCCCATCCCCCACCACCATCATGTAATAAAATTCTAAGATGGCTCTCATGTCCCCAACTCTGCTACATATGCTGTGTAATCCTCTTACCTTGAATGTGAATGGGACCTGTGTACAAGATGGAACATCACTCCAGTGATTACCTATGTGGCAAAAGTGAAGAGATTTTGAAAATATAATTAAGGTTCCTCATCAGTTGACTTAAGGTCTCCAGTCAAGTTGATTAACCTGATTAAGCTGGTCATCCCAGTTGGGTCTGATCTAATCATGTTAGTCCTTTGCAAGAGGTTCAAAAGATCAGAGAAAGAAGTCACAGAGATTGGAAAAAGCAGACAAGAAGAACCAAATTGCAGTGTTGTAGAGACCACATCACAGATAATGACAGCTTCCCTACAGAGTTTAGGGCCTCAATCCTACAGCTGCAAGGACTAAATTCTGCCAGCAACCAGAGAACTTGAAAGAAGGCCCAGAGCCTCAGAAGAGTTTGTAGCTCTGATTCCAGCCTAAGCAGATAACCCAGCTAATTGCCATCCCACGAGAACTGTGACATAATAACTGTGTTGCAGGAATGGAAAAGGAATGTATCAGGTTGATCTGCTTTATTTCACCATAGATTAGCTTGCATTTTCTAGATTTTTTAAAAAATTAATGGAATCATTCCAAATATATTTGCTTTTTTGGGTCTGGATTTTCACTCAGCATAAAAATATTTCAGATTCACTCATTTTGTTGTATTTCAATACTTAGTTCCCCTCTATTCAGTGGATGGATGTACCACCTTTTGTCTATACATTAAGAGACATTTGGTTAGTTTCCAGTTTTGGGTGCAATTACAAAACCACAAGTCCTGTGTGGAAATATGTTTTTATTTCTCTTATTTTAATTTGAATTTTCTTGATTACTGGTTAGAGTGATTATCTTTGCATATTTTATTGCCTACCATCTTCTCTCTTTTTTCTGTTGGGTTATTTCATGTTTTTTCCCTCACTGATTTGTAAGAGTTCTTGATATATTCTGAATGCAGGTTCTTTGCTTATCGTTATACATGTTGAAAATGTCTTTTCGAAGGTGACTGTTCCCGTTTTACTTTCTCCTTTCTTTCTCCTTTCTCCTTAGCTGTCTCCTTTAAGATATCCTTTGTCATATAAAATGTAAATTTTAATAAATCCCAAGTAATTTATCTTAAAAAGTTTGTTTTTATTACTTGTTTTAAGAAACCCCTACCAGACCTGTTAAAAAGATGTTCTTCTAATCTTTTATGGTAGTTTTAGAGTTTTGTTTTTTCCCATTAACATCTTTAATATTTCTGGAGTTTATTTTTGTATGAAGGAAGATAGGAATAGAATTATTTTTTTTCTCTAAAGAAAGCCAATTTCCTTAACTCTACTTATCAAATAGTTCATCTTTATTCCACTGATTTTCAATGTCAGATAAGCAATTCCCATATAAACGTGGGTCTATTTTTAAGCTTTCTATTCTGATGCACTGGTGTATTTGATTATTAATGAACCATTAAGATACTGTTTTAATTATAGTATCTTTGCGATAAGCTTCATATGACATTTATAACATTTGCTCCTCTTTCACCCTCTCTTTCAGAATTATCTTGGCCTTTCCTGGATTTTACTTCTTCAGATAAAATGGAGAATAAATTTACCTAAAAACAGTTGATGCATTTTTTTTATTTGAATTACACTGAATTTATAGACCAATTTGGAGAAATTTGCATCTTTACAATATTGAGTCTTCTCATCCATGGGCATTTTTAAAAATCTAACCAATTTCTCCTGTCTTCTTTTAGATGTCTTAATAACATTTTGCACTTTTTCTCATAAAGATCTTATACTTCCTTTGTTAGATTTATTCCTATGTAGATACGGCCTTAAAATTTTATGCAAACCATTATAGCTATTTCCCTAGGAAAGTTTTAATGTGAAGAAACTGGAATTTCACCAAGTGGACTGCTTTCAACAAAGCAAATGAACCTGCTCCTAGTACTATTAATAAACCGATGTCTACAAAGATCTTTTCTCTATCTTGTGTTTAGCAAGTAGATTTTTGTGATCCTTATATGAGAATTCCATCTGTCTTTCCTGGAAAAATCAGCCTTTATAGTCAGTATTCAAAGTATGGATATCCTATAAAGTCCCTGACCTGCTGAACGGGAGCAGTTACTCCTACATACCTGATCTCATTGAAATCAGGAAATGTGGGAACTAAGGTTGTTAAATCTTTCCATTTTTCAAGAAAACTTGGCAATCCAAACTTTGAAATGAAATTTTTGACTTTTAAACATTGGCAAATAATATTTAAAAATACTAAACATTATATAGGACAAACTATCAGGCTTGAGACCTGATATGATATGAGGGCTGCCAGTTTTCAACCTCTGGGGTGGCTCTGTCCCCACAAGACTCTCAGTTTAACTCTCCTCCCTTGCACCATACTCCTTGAGCCCATGAGAGTAGGCAGGGCAGTTAAAAAATGTGCCTGGGAATTACTTTCTAGCTCTAAATATCAGACATCACAGAGTGTGAGCTGTAAGTGATCTCAGAATTTGTCTAGTCCTACTTCCATTTTGACGGTTATAGCAATTTTGAGGTTAAGGCAGGGAAACGTCTAGTCCAGGTTGACTCAGTGACCTAGAGAAAAGACCGAACCTAGAACTTAGATGGGCTGAGTCCACATCCAGTAGGCTTACCACTACTTACACTGCCTAATTACTTACAGAGCCTCTGAGGGGCAGGCTGGGACCCCTTCCATAAGGCCTCCAATAAATAAGAGTTTGACCGGTGACATGTTATGAGGTACAATTCCTTTTCAGGATGCATGTGGAAGAACTCTAGACAAAGTAGAAAGAATGTATAGGTACAAAAACATTGCCCTTCAAGATGAAATGTAAAATATATACAAAGGGACTTCCCTGGCAGTCCAGAGGTTAAGACTTTGCCTTCCAATGCAAGTGGTGTGAAACATAAAACAGAAGTAATACTGTAACAAATTCAATAAAGACTTTAAAAATGACTGACATAAAAAAAGTCTTAAAACATGAATATAAACTATTAAGGTGCTATTAAACCAACTATTCCATTAAATCTTAGTGGATCATGGGCCTAAAATCTGGGTAAATATAATAAGATTTTCCAGATTATTGGGTGGAAAGACTGAGAACAGTGACAACATTCATACTTTAGGCATGTTTGATACATATCCTGAGTATGACTGTGTCTATGCAGCGAAACATACACACACTCATATAAAGTAGAATGAAGTATAATATAATGCCAAGCTTGTTACTACGTGTAGTCATGTGAACTGAAATGTAATAATACAACACACAAGAATAACTCTAAGAGTAGAGATTACAGTAAGAGGTAGTGAAATAATTAGAAAATGGTGACTTTTAAGTGTTTATTCTTTTTCTAATATAACTTATTAAATTCTTTTTTTGACACAATAGATTTTTATTTATTGTTATTATTATTTCTTAAATGGATGGTGACTGCAGCCACAAAATTAAAAGATGCTTGTTCCTTGAAAGAAAAGTTATGACAAACCCAGACAGTGTATTAAAAAGCAGAGATATCACTTTGCCAAAAAAGGTCTACATAGGCAAAGCTATGGTTTTTCCAGTAGCCATGTATGGATGTGAGAGTTGGGCCATAAAGAAGGCTGAGCACTGATGCTTTTGAGCACATTGGAATGTATTCTCATCTTCAATTGTCACTAAAAAAGAATAAATTAAGAAATGTCTTTATTTGATGATACTGCAGCTCCTTGCTTTTAAAAGATCATTTCCTTTGTTAATGTTCAAGTCGCCTGTAACTTCCATAGCACTAGAGCCATTAGCATCAGAGCAGAGTGGAAAACACACTTGGTTTTGATCTTCCCTCCCAGTCCCTCATATCCTTAGCTCTTTCCCAAGCAGAAATTTCTGTGAGCAGAAACTGCCAGCAATTTAACATGTAACAACATACATAAGAGCTCATAGTGATTTGAACAGCGTAAGCCAGAAACATCCATAGTATTGCTCTTGTAAATTCTAGTTTAGCAGAGCTGTTTTCTGTTGAAGTGGTACTTGGGCTCTATTTGTTCCAAGTATCTTGTCTTAATTTTTGTCCTCATCACCTGTGTTAGTGAAGGAATAGAAAACGGCTTTAGTGTAACTAACAAAACTTAATTTTCTATCTTACTTTATTGGTGGGCCCAATAAGACATTACATAAGCTTTCAGGGACTCCTTCTTCGAATTTGTTCTCAATTATTTACTCATTATTTAAATTAAGACCAAACAAATCTAAACTTTTACCTCCAAAAGCTACCCTCTGAGCCTTTGGCAAATTGTGGCAGAAAGACAAAGGGCCTTTATAGTTGTCACTTGCAGTCAAGACATCATGAATCATGGAATATGACAGAAAGTAATACACATCAATTAAAGAGAGATTAAAGACACACTGTACCTTGTTCCAAATTTCCTTTGTGATGAGAAAATGGTTGTTTAATGAGGAAGGTTATTTTATGGCTTCTAACAAGTGAGCAAGCCAATGTCATTTTGCGATCATTATCTAATTTAACCACGAAAAGGATGAAGTATAATAGTACACTGATTTGCAGCATTTTCTCATTGCCTTGATTCAAATGAGATAAGATGATGATATAGACACTTGGAACCCTAAAGGCACTAATAAATACAAAATTCTCTATCAAAATGAGGCAGAGAGCAAGTCTGCATATTCCAGATCCATCTCTTGCTAAAGCCATCCACCAAGACTTTGGCTGAGTAATCTATGTAAGACACAAATCGGATTCCATTCTCCCATACTTGAAATGATTCTGTGACACCTGGCAATCTTTAGGTTACACTTATACATTTTTATAGGGTGGCTGATATCAGGATTCTGCCTACATCTCTAGCCTCATCTTCTACTACTGCCCAGTCCCCAATCCCCCTACTTCAGCCTTACTTAGTAATACTGGTGATTTCTTAAGAACAATGTACTATCAGATGTCTCTAAGCATTTGCAGCACTGTCCCCAAGTCCCAGAATGCTACTCATACCTATACCTCAACCCTAAAATACACCTCCAAATGTGTCTTTTGAAAGACTTCTATCCATACCTCCATTGCTTACATTTTATTATGCTTGCGTCTTGACCCTTTTAATTCTCAACTACACTATCAGATCAGATCAAATCAGTCACTCAGTTGTGTCCGACTCTTCATGACCCCATGAATCACAGCACGCCAGGCCTCCCTGTCCATCACCAACTCCCAGAGTTCACTCAGACTCACGCCCATCAAGTCAGTGATGCCATCCAGCCATCTCATCCTCTGTCATCCCCTTCTCCTCCTGCCCCCAATCCCTCCCAGCATCAGAGTCTTTTCCAATGAGTCAACTCTTCGCATGAGGTGGCCAAAGTACTGGAGTTTCAGCTTTAGCATCAGTCCTTGCAAAGAAATCAGGCTCCTCTAAGTCAGCATGTACCCTTTCTTTCTCTGTATGCCCACACTTGGTACTAGGTCTATGCTCAATAAGACAGCATTGGATAGGGACTTCCCTGGTGGTTCAGTGGCTAGGACTCCATGCTCCCAATGCAGGGGGCTGGGTTTGATTCCTGGTCGGGAACTAGATCCTGCATGCCACTACTAGAACCTGGTGCAGCCAAATAAATAAATAAAACCCTGCATCAAATAAATGGGTTTTTCAGTCTGGATGTAGTCAGATAGTAGCTTCAGAAGATTCTGTTTTTCCTCTCCCCAGTTGTGTGTGGTTTTAAAAATTTTATTTATTTACCTTTAATTGAAGTATAATTTATTTATGATATTATGCTAGTTTCAGGTATACAGTATAGTGATTCAGTATTTTTGCAAATTATATTCCATTACAGATTATTACAAGATAACAGGTATAATTCCCTGTGCTACACAGTATATGCTTATTCCTTATCTATTTTACATATATAGGATAAGAAAATGTGTTATAAATATATACGATGGAATATTTTTAAAATTACTCAGCTATAAAAGGAATGAAACGCTGACATCTGCAGCAATTTGGATGAACCTAGAGAGTATTTTGCTAAGTGAAATAAGGCAGACAGAGAAAGACAGACACTATAAGGTATCACATATTTGTAGAATCTAAAAACTAATACATATGAATATATATGCAAACAGAAATAGACTCACAGACGCAAAGAAGCAAACTTGTGGTTAGCAAAAGGGAGAGGGAAGGGGAGACAAATTAGGGATATGGGATTAAGAGAAGATTCTGCCTTTAAGATGAGTAGAGAGGTATCTCCGATGCAAAACTCTTCACAAAGTTTCAGATTTGCATATTCAACTGTCTATGTACTTCCTGTCCTCCCTTGAATGTTACAAAGACACCCCTATCTCAGCATGTACTGTCCCTGCTCTTTTGTGGCCAAAACTTATGTCATTCCAATGGTTCTTCATAAATTGTCCAAGTCAGAAAAGCTGAGATCCACAAATTACATTATGTTAGTTCACTGTGTAGCTCATTGATTCTCCTCTTCTTTACCTCTCTCATTACTCTACCTTTTCCCTGTCTCCTGCCAATGCCCCAGCCTGATCGAGTAACCCGCTCATGCCTAGATGATTGCAATAGGCTCCTAATTCACTTGCTCATATTCAAACCACTCTGGGACCACATATACTGTCCCCACTATAATCAGCATGGCATTTCAGAATGCAAATCTGACAGTGTCAGCCCACAACCTAAAACTCTTCAACAGCCTCCTACTGATTTCAGGGAAAAGATCAAAATCTTTAATTGAGCTTCCAAACTCTATAGGGCCCTCCCCGACTCTGCTATGTTACTACAGCTTTATCTCACTCCGTTATCACCTTTCCTGTTCCCTTCAATCTCATCAGCTTTAGAGTGCTTCAGATAGACCATGTTCAGCCTGTCTCTGGCACATGCTGTTTACATCTCCTGGAATGTTCTTCTGCTGTGTCCCACCCACTGCTTGTTTCTACTTTTCTGATCTCAGCTTCAAAATCACTTCCTCGGGAAGGCTTCTCTGCTCTCCCACACTTACTCATATCATCCTATTATTTGCACAGCTGCTGCTGCTGCTGCTAAGTCGCGTCAGTCATGTCCGACTCTGTGCGACCCCATAGACGGCAGCCCACCAGGCTCCCCCGTCCCTGGGATTCTCCAGGCAAGAACACTGGAGTGGGTTGCCATTTCCTTCTCCAATGCATGAAAGTGAAAAGTAAAAGTGAAGTTGCTCAGTTGTGTCCGACTCCTAGCGACCCCATGGACTGCAGTGCACCAGGCTCCTCTGTCCGTGGGATTTTCCAGGCAAGAGTACTGGAGTGGGGTGCCATTGCCTTCTCCCTGTTTGCACAGAGTATCACATTATTTTATTATCCTTTTGTAATAACATATTTGCTCATTAGTGCAGTCATTTGATTAGGGCCAGCCTTCCCATTACACAGAACTATTGGGATTATGCTGTTTATCCAGCATTACATCTCCCACCGTCCTGAGCAGGGGTCAGGCACACAGTATGTGCTCCATAAATATCTGTTCAGTGACTGAATGAACAGGTCTAAGAGCCATAGGCCTGGAGAAGGATGCTGTTCAACCCAGTTTGTTCATGGGAAACCTGAGGCTCACCTCCTTTTCAACCTTCCCACCTTTGATCTCAGATTTCCTAGACTTTAATTCTCCACCCACCTACACACTTTAGGTTAGTCATTTGCTGCTTTCCTTCCTCAGGATCTGGCTTGAAACTTTTCTGACTCAGCTTCCACACAGCATCAGTTGGGGTTCTTCCCGGCAAGAAGCAGAAGCTGACTGTGGCTGATTAAACAGAAAACAAGTTCATTAAAGGATAGCAGGTAGCTCACAGAATTATTGGGACGTTTAGAGAACTGGGCTTAAAGCCAAATTTCTAGGAATAATGTCCCAAATCATGTTCCAGAACTAGCCTGATGAGAAGAACGCTGCTTCCTCTAGCACCAGTACTAAGGAATGAGCTACTTTCAACACTGCAGCCTCATTACAGATGTGACGCACATGGCAGGCACTCAGCCCTGCCAGCCCTGCTCTCAACACCAGGGAGCTCTCTGTTTCCCCTCATCAGCTAAGCAGATTCCACAGTAAGCCTTTTCCCTCTGATTGCTCATTTCTGAATTACAGTCTAGAGAGGGTGAATGTGCTTGGTGGAGAGTTGTTATATGTTTCTGTATTCTTGTTGTACAGAACCCGCAAGTAGGAAAATCCTGTAAACATAATAGCAAATTTAAAAGATGCTAGACATGCAGAAAACATGACGAATGCCATCTCCCTAAAACAAGGCCAAAATTTCAGCATCTTGTTCAGTCTCTGTTTGATGGTAAGTCTAAGTTTATTTACTTTGTCCATTACAACTCTACTGACAACACAATAAGAATTTAGCCTACTATGCTAAGATTGACAAGACCTAGCCCCTGAAAGATGTTTTTTAAACTCAGTTGCAAACTACTCTAGAAATTTCTATTTGAGATAGTAGAATGCAGCATTTCAGAGTACAAACTCTGGAATCCAATGGTTTAAGTATGAAACCCAACTTATTTTATTAACTGCATGACTTTGGTGGACAAAGTATCAGAGGTTATAACAATAAGGACCATGATTTTCTTTTGCAGTATCTAGCCCATATCTGGCAGAGTCTATATTCACTAATTATTTGTTGGATAAATAAGTGCATGAATGAATGACATCTAAATGAATCAGGATGATCAAGGTCAAGTTGGGTTAACAAACAAACTGAAAACCCAGTCGCTTAAAACAAGGAAGTTTTCTTTCTTGCATGTTGCTACCTGTTCACTGAAGGTTAGACAGGGCTGTGCTCTATGTCATCCTTATTCTAGCATTTAACTGAATCAAGTTTCCATCACCTGGAATGATGCTGAAGCACAAAGAAAGAGAGCGTGGTAAATTGTGCATTGGCTCTCAGAGCTTCCACCCATACATAACATGTACCACTTCTCATAATTTATTTACTGAAGTAAATTATGTAAATATACTTAATACCAAGGGAGTAGAACAGCACTTAAAAGGGAAGCTGAAAAATATATGATAAACAGCGAAAAT
This sequence comes from Bos grunniens, assembly GCF_055505025.1. Taxonomy (NCBI): domain Eukaryota; kingdom Metazoa; phylum Chordata; class Mammalia; order Artiodactyla; family Bovidae; genus Bos; species Bos grunniens. The sequence continues at coordinate 38,364,958 of NC_141186.1, forward strand.
GATGGCCTTGACTTTTCTGGATCTCAGTTTCCTCTTCTGTAAAATAAGGACCAAAAGATGCTGCAAAGAATGAGTGTGAACTTCAGCGAATTCCCATCACCCTGGTCCTTGTTTTACATCTTCATTAGGGGGGTAGGTAACACAGCAGAGCCCAGGGATCAATGCCAACACAGAGTCAAAGAGAGGAGGCAACTTGCTGAAACTGAAAGTGGGACTCAGAATGAGTGGATATAATACAGCAAGATATGATCTTGAAGCATCAATCACTCTGCTTTTATTCCCTCCCTTGATTATGTCCATCTGAAGAACCACATTGCCTCAAGGAGAACTGGTGTAGTTACAGCATAAATGTAAAGAGAACAACAACAACAAAAAATTGATGTTCAGTGTTTCTGAATTCCAAAATACGTTCTTCAAGCTAACATCAGAAACAATAGCTCTGAAACCATGACTTTTGATATGTAAGGAATGCTATTGAGAGAAGGGCTTTTGAGAATCAAAATGGAAGCCTCTGAGGAATGAAGGAAGGAGATGGGGTTTATGCTGTGACCTTATGTGAACAAAAAAAAGGAAGCTGCAGATTGATTCATCTGTAGGGAGACAGACTAAGGGTCATTCAGCCCCAAGGGGTAGATGAGAGAGTAGAGGGGCTCAGAATTCTAAGGGAGGTTGGCAGAGTCACACAGGAGAGACCCCATGAAGAGGAGAAGTGGGTGGGGTAAGCGGGGAGATTGCAGAGGCTCTCTGTGGGCAGCCAAGGGGAAGTCAAGCCAAAGCCTATGAACTTCCGTGAGTGCATCATGTTACCTTTCTCAGAAGACCAGTGAGCCAGTTTGCTAAAAATACCTGTGAATCACTCAATAGAAAGGTACCCTTAGCATGTCCATTGTCTTTGCTGACCCCAACCCAAGTGGACACCCTCAAATGGACCTGAGGACTCTAACCTTCTGAAAGACAGGTGCTGTTGACAGGAGAGCCCTAATATCTGTAGTTGGCTGGGAAAGTGGAGACACTCACTGTGGATTACAGTTTAGCATCTGAGTACCCCTTCTACCGAAGTGCCTCAGCTGTAAAGAATCTGCTGCGAATGCAGGAACTGCAGGAGACGTAGGTTTGATCCCTGGGTCAGGAAGATTCCCTGGAGGAGGGAATGATAACCCGCTCCTATGTTCTTGCCTGGAGAATCCCATGGTCAGAGGAGTGTGGCAGGCTACAATCCATGGGGTGGCAAAGAGTCAGACGTGACTGAGCAAGGCACCCCTTCTACTCATTCCATTGGTTTTGCTCCTCAACAAGACTAGACTGCAGCACTGGATCTACCTCTCAAAAGAATGATTTATGCATGTGTATTCCTTTTTTTTTTTTTTTTCTCTTGAGCAAAGGTATTTTTGCAAAATTGTGTAAAATTATCAAGTAAGGCATTTCGTTTGTAAGTTATTAGAGGTGACAAGTAACAGCTAACACACTGAGCACTAACCGTACATCAGGCCCTATTAAGCACTTTCAGTGGAATATCTTACAATAGTATTATCTCCACTTTACAGATGAGAAAACTGAAGTCAAGAGAGCTAACTGCCAAACTGGCAGCTGGGATGATCTAAACTCAAACAATCTGACCTCAGCATCCAGAGGCTTGAGCACTAGATGACCACCACCTCTCTACCTATAGGGATAAACTGCTCATCATTTTTGTTACCTTTCATTCACCCAAGCATTTTTTTGAGAGTTTATTGTAAATTATACCTTCTAATAATCACATGGATAAAGAAACCACCCAGACATAGCATTACTACTCATGAGCCACCCTAGTCTGTGCGGCAATAGGTGATTGCTGCTGCAGCTGTGAACAGTTCTGGTGAGCTCCATGGAAAGCCAAGATGCAACAGAGACAACTTTGTGTAAGCTTGACCACCAGGGACATGTGTAACTCTTAATAAGTAAATAAATCATTTAAACTGCCAGTGCTCAGTCCTCCCATTTTAAGATCCTGGGACCAGGAACAGATGAACTGAGTCTAGATATAGCCTACTCCAAGGAAACACAGAGGCAAACTAACATTCCTTGGACTCTCAATTATTCAACAAGGACTGATCTTTAACAATTCATAGGCACCAACCATTTCTACCAGCAGTAAAAATATCTAGACTGGAACTTCTGTGTTGGTCCTGACATTTAATTGTTGTAGCGTTCAAAGCAGAGCACTAAAGCTAACAGAACACACTACCCCTCTATAGAGGAACTTGGCACCAACTTGAAGAAAGGAGAATTCTGTTATTCTAATGAGACCTGCTATGAGATTACCCAGTTCCAAATTCTACACTCAATAAAGCTTTCCTTTTCTTCTCTGGTTTTTGTATCCTTGTTTCTTTTTGCCTCACCATCTACCTGCCTTTCACATCTGTCTTCCTTTTCTCTTTGAGAGGCAGCAGAATGCTCTGAAAAGAGAACAAGTGCCAGGCTGGGCTCTGGCCTGTCCAAGAGGAAAGACCTAAGCCACATAAAGCTAAATCATGGTCAATCCCAGGTTCTGAATCCATCACACACTGTCTGCCTCCTTGAGTTGCTTGGAAGATTAAAGATAACATATCCCCTGCAACTGGCAGGGTGAGGAATAAAAATGAAGCACCTAGAAAAGTACCTGGCACAGGTAAAGTACTAGATACCTAATTCTTTCCGTAAAATAATTGATTTTGTCCCTCCTTTTTCTCCTTCTCATCCTAAACATATGTTTTCTCCACAGCAAAAGGAATAAATCTCACTGAAAACACAAGGATATTGGTCCTGACAAGTACAGAGTATTGGTAGTAAAAAAAAAAAAAAAAAACACTATTAACCCATATACCTCAAGACTCAGATGTTATATGAATCCTATTATTGGTTTCCATTTATTTCCAGCAAGGACATGAGTTCTGGAGTCAAACTGCCAGCGCCTAAACCCCAGCCCTGCCACCTAACTTCGTTATTATTGCTGAATTTGGCACATCAAAATGTTCCCCGGTAACACAGGACTCAAGCTATAGTGAACCAAGTTTTGCAGTTTCTGTTACTCAAAGCTCTCTTCAAATCCCATTTATTGTTTTCTATCCCTCAGCGCTAGCCACCCCCATCTTCTACCCAGCATCTCACAGGAAGGAACGACCTAACCACTCTCCCTGCTGACAATCTTGGTCTTACCAAACCACTCAGCCTGAAAGAGCCTCCTCAAAGGTTAATCCAATCTCTTCACTCTTGCTGAACACCCTTTATCTGTTTCTGATTGCTCTGGAGAAAAACTCCTGGCTTTCACAGGGTCCTGAACTTATCTGAACTGAACACTAAACAAAACCTCCTCCATCCTTTACGATCTAGCCTTACAGAACTGTTTTTACTTCCTTGGGTGGGTACCACTTTCTTGCCTTCAGGGCTCTGCATCAGATGTTCACTCTTGCCCCTTGAATTTGGTACCACCTTCCTATCAGTCAATAGTTCATTTCTTCCCAGAATGTTTCCTTAATTCTCGTTGCATATCATCCATGTGATAGATAGTTTCAGGTATTTCTTCTGGTAGACTACTGATTGTACCCACTGTTTTCTGAAGACCTCCCATAGATGGTCATGGACAGGGTCTGAGTGTCTCTTCTTCATCACTGTATGTGAGCACATTTCTCAACTGGTAGAGGTGAGGGGTCACCCACACTGCAGTAGCTGTGGTAGAGAGCCACTAATACCAATGCCAATATGTCCTTTTCTTAGGGAAGTTACCAAATAACGTGTGGATTACTGCCTACTCCTCTTTCTTGATATGTGACACCTGGTAGGTCTGCAGCAAATATTTGTTGAACAAACAACTAAATAAATGCTAGGATGTTTGTCAACACTGCTCACTAGTAATTTGTGACTCCAAGAAATTAGAGCAATGCCTCTCCCTTCTGCAGATTTTTTAATTCTGGCTTGAGAAGACAGATTAATCTTGCCTTACCCCCAAGGTTTATATGAAATGTGTTAAATACATAAAGCAGATGCTCTATTTAAAAGAATCAAGTGACTTTTTTTTTTTTAATTAAAAGGAGGGCTCCTTCAATATTAAAAAAATAAAATAAATATAAATATCTGCTTTACATACTGATACTCCAAATTGTGACTTAAAAAAAACACTAAAAATAAATTAATTAAATAAAAATGTCTTATGAAGCAAATGATCATAGAAGTTATTGCAGAACCAGAGTCCCTGTAGTACATAAAAAGCATGTAATTAAAATACCATTAAAATGATAGGTTTATAAAATCTGTGATATGACCCAGTTCTAAGAAAAATCAGAAAGATACAGTCTAAAACATTCCAATGAAACCCTGAGGCAGAGATTTAAGATAATTGGTTTTCTTTTAAATATGAGATTCTGTCTCAAAAACTATTTTTCATGATTTTCCTCAATATATCCCATATACTTCATGTGTGACTATTATCATTGTTACAGTCCTTTGTTAAGACATCTATTTTACTATAATGCTATTCACTGTAATTTCCTTAGTAACAGGCTGCTCTCTTTTTCTCTTAAAAACTATTAAAATGTCATTCACATTGTATTCTCGATGTGGATCCAGCTATTCCCAATAGCTATTCAAAAAACATAATCACCATAATTACTGTTGACATCTAATTAACATTCAGCTTCCTTTCTACAGCATCTACAGCTGGACAAACCATCTATTCCAGGATAAAAACTAATTCTCGGTTGCTTTTTCTTTAAAAAATAAAACAAACCAGGATGCTAAGCACCTGGGCTCAGTGTTTTTGTTCTCTCTGTAAATGGTGGTTGGAGTGAGGACAGCTATCATGAACACCTTTCTAAATATTACCAACTGATAAATTGGACCTGGGCATAAGAAATTAAACCCATCCAACGGGTTAAGGGATGGCTGATGTTAAGCTGCAGTGTGAGAGTTGTGCTTGATTTAGAATGACTCCCAGAGTTTGCTAACGCGTGGTCTCTTGATGAGGCCTCCCTTGATCACCTCCCATCTGGCTTACTTCACCCCTTGCCACCCTCTTTGCTCTCTCTTCATGATCCACCTGGACCCCTTCCAGGTTCTAACATCCTGTTGTCTCTCTCCTCTGGGATATCAACCATGCTACTCCTCTGTCTTCCTCCATTAGTGTGATGGCTCAAGGTGTAGAACTTTCAGTTTTATATCCGGGCTCTCCATACCACGAGCAGTATCACCTTGAGCAAGTTAGCTTAGCCTCCGGGGTGCCCATTTGGCTTTTTCATTTGTTAAATGGCAGTGGTACCCAACAAAGGTACCCACTTCATGGGGTTATTGTGAGGACTGAGTGAGTTAATAGCTACATTCTAGAACATACATATAGCTGTTTACTGTTTTAGTCTTTCCTCCTGGCCAGAGCCTGCTGGTCTCAGATCTCAGGCCATTTTTCCTTCATATTATGATATAGTTTAGGTCTCCAAGCTCTGTGCTCACTCCCACAGCTCCCTGTATTCCCATATGTGCATTACCATTGTTACCAAAACCCAAGTCCAGGTGCCTGACTCACAGTGAGGCCAAATGATACCAAAACACTGGAGTTTGGGACACAGGTGTATTGAGGACCACCCAGGAGATGGGTGACTCATGCCTTAAAAGCCTCAAACTCCCCCAAAGCTTTCAGCAAAGCCCTTTTTCTAGGAAAGGTGAGGGAGGGGAGTGGTGAGTTGTTGCAAATTCTGGTGTCAGAGCCTTTGTTCTTGAGGTCATGGTCAGATAACAATATTCCTGTAAATCTCCAACAAACGAATGTTATTCTCTGTTCTGACAAGAGAAGGAAAGACCCTTCAGGTACAGTTTTCACCCTCTGAGCTCCCGGTCCTGGCTGAGAGGAGGTAAGTCTCAACTGGCTCTCCCTCAAGGCCAGGTCCCCAGGCCTCGCCCAGCTGGGGGAGCCAGAAGGCAACCCAACTGCCCTCAGGCTGCCTGAACAGTGGGTCAAGGTGGGACCAGGTCCCGCAGGCTCTGACCCAAGCAGATGGCCACTGCCATTAGGTCCCAGAGGTGGGGATGGGGGAGAGGTCCACCATCGCCTCAAGGCCTGGGCCTGGTCAGTGAGCGGCCTTGAGCTGGGCTCTGGAGCCCTGCAGGACACAACCCCCAGCCTGTTCCCTAGGCTCCCCAGCTCACCCGCCAGCTTAAAGCCAGGGGACAGGCTGCAGGGCTTTGGGGACAAGGCCGGAATCTGCCTCTTACCTTGCTCTCCACCTGAGGACCACCACTCTGACAGGTGGCTTAATGCCCTCACTGACAGTTGTGCCTTGACAGCTGGTTGCTTGTGGGCGGGGCCTACTGCTGTGCCGACCAATGGCTGAGTGGGACCTGCTGCCTGGTAGTAACGGTGCAGGGTAAAAGTGCACAGTGACAGCAGTGTATTTGGTTGCACACCGTTACACCATCACGCTTGTAATGACTACGTCAGGTACCCTACGCTTTACTCACACATACAAAACATACTGTTTGAGCTGCCACCGAGTGCCAGTAACAGAGGGATACAGCAATGAATGAAACAGATCCTTGCTCCAATGGGGCTCACACTTTGATGAGTGTTTGGAAGTAGGAAATAAGTACATGCTCAAACTAAGAAACAAATTTAGAGCTTAAATATTACAGGAAAAAATGCAACACTATAATGGTGGCTCAGATGGTAAAGAATCTGCCTGCAGTGCTGGAAACCTGGGTTCAATCCCTGGGTCGGGAAGATATCCTGAAGAAGGGAATGGCTACCTACTCCAATATTCTTGCCTGGAAATTCCATGGATACAGTTCACAGGGTCTCAAGGAGTTGGATATGACTGAGTGACTAACATGTTCGGTTTCGTAATGAAATAAGGCATGATTGAGCAGGAAGCACTATTTTTAGTTGGGTGGTCTTTTAAAAAGTGACATTTCAACTGAGCCCTGTTTAATCAAAAAGAGTCAGCCATATGCATACCTGTGGGAAAGAGAGCTCCAGGCAAAGGGAACAGCTAGCAAAGGTGGGACTGAAGGTGGGACTGACCTAAGACTTGTGACCCTACTCCTTCCCTTTTCTTCAGTGAATGTACAAGCAGCCACCCCACCTGCTTCTGATGTCTTGAAGTCATCAGATAGGAGGGCGCCTCCCCCGCTACACCTACAAACAGACTGCCCTTTGTCCTGTTAAGGGGAACCTGCCAGAGGAGTTAATGCAAAAAAAAAAAGAGGACTGGCCAGAGTTTATAGAATCCATCAGGTCTCTGATCATCATGGACAGAAGTATTACAAAATTCTTTTTTTTTTTTTTTTTTTGAGATGGGAACTGGAACTCATATTGGAATTTGATCCTGTGATTTTTATCATTGAGGGCAGTGATTTTCAACTGAAGTATATTCTGTACCCTTTAAACACCCCAGGAAACTTGACAGTGTGTGAAGACATGTTTGACTGTCACAACTTGATGGGGAGCACTACTGGTGTCAGTAAGTTGCTAACCATCTCATGATGTACAGTTTGCCAACCACCCCCCGACCCCCACAACAAAGAATTATCCAGCCCCAAATGGCTGGATGGCATCACTGACTCGATGGACATGAGTCTCAGTGAACTCCGGGAGGTGGTGATGGACAGGGAGGCCTGGCGTGCTGCGATTCATGGGGTTGCAAAGAGTCGGATGCGACTGAGCGACTGATCTGATCTGAAATGCCAATGTTACCTGACCTAGACGGTGGTCTTCTTCAAACCTCTTTCCCTGCTTCCAACTGCACTTTTAACTAGGACAGTACTGGTCTCTTCCTCTGCAATAGTCCTCTTCCTTCACCAGCTGACACACTTCAACATATGAAATTAAGGGTAAACAGCAGGGGCCTCAAGAGAGTAATGTGTGTCTCTGAGGATGAGCAGATTGGAGAATATTGTGTTCTCTGGCATCTCCTTTGCCAAGGATACTACTTTCTTTATCTCCTACTGACCAAGAATTCACCACTTTGACAGACTGATCTAGGGGTGGCGAATAGGGCTCACCATGCACTACAACTCTGATCAATCTGTAGTGTCTGTTTGGAGCACCATTTTGATTCTCATAAGGATTCCCATGGCCACATTCAGACTTCCAAAAGAAGTGTAATCAACTAGTGATGTCTGCCATGAATGCAGGCACAGTATCAGGGTTGTGCTATCCCTTCATGAAGGAACAGCTAAGTCTTTACTCTAAGATTGACTTGATCCCACAATTTGTAGTGCTCTGGACTAGATGCAGGACTCTCTACATAAAGTTAACAGTTCACACACTCAAACTCCACACCAACAACCTGAGTAAGTCAGTGAGCAGATAACGATGCTTTGTTTCCCCCCAGTCTCTTGCTGTTGTCCTTAAGCCAGCTCAGTTGTTACACGGTGGGAGGTAGCAAGGCCTGAGCACCAACACCCATGATTAGAGCCCCAACACCATGATTAGGCCTCACTTTGGTAAAGTTCCACTTGGTGGTAAACCCCAGGAGCATTATCATCCTTTTCTTCTTACTTCTAATTCACCATAGCAATGGCATGCTCTTACTTAATGGAATGGCTCTTATCAAGCATTTTATTTGATTCCTGGCATGCACTTGAGTGCATGCCTGCAGGCCACTCATCAGAAAATCCAATCATCTTCTTTGTGCTTGCTTTGCTTTTCATTTGTGGCACTCCCTCCCAGACTTCATCATACCTTTATGAGTACATGAATTCCATCTTTCTTTCTTCCTTTATCCATCTGTCTTATATAGGTTTTAAAGCATTGCTGGTTCTATAAACCTGTCTCTCATGCTGGAATCTCTTCTTCATCAGCATCATAATTAAGCCTTCTGTGCGTACTACATCTAGTTCTTGTACCCTGACCTTGCCTCTGCCATCGGTCACCCCACTGCCAATTTTGCTTTCTTCTGAACAAGCTCATCACATCACAAGCTCATCTCATCCATCACAATGTATCACGCCATTCTGTCTTGCTGAAGCTCTTACACACATGGCCCTATTCTTTCTCTTCCGGTCATATAAAGAGCATACTTAAGCCTATTTTTCATGACATTTCCTCCTTTTGTGTTTTTGACTGTTCTGCTTCCACTTCCCTCTCTATAGTATTTTCTTTGGGGGAATTACTCAAATATTTTTGGGGGAATTCCCTTATTCTATTTTAGGGAGCTACCTGTTCTGCATTTTGTTCAACAATGACCTAATCTAGTATCTGCCAGTGGAGCTTTAAAATCTGTCCCTATTTCCCTTGACACACCTATTTTTGAATGATGGAGCTGACTTCTCTTCCCTTTAAGTGGAGGCTAAACTATGTGACTCTTTTCAAAGCAAAGAATGTTACAACAGAGATGGTGCGGATGGTTGCCATGCCCTCCTCCAGCAGATCTTCCCAGCCCAGGACTGACTCACGTCTCCTGCACTGCAGGCAGATTCTTTACCTGCTGAGCCGCCTGGGAAGCCCTGGCTCCAAGCCTCAGCAAACAGCAGTGGCAAGACCACTCCCAGATACCTTGTCACCCAACGAAACACCTTCGCTTCTCTTCCTTTGTTAAAGCTTCTTAGAGCTAACCCACCCCACCACATTTTCATGTTCAAGTCCTGAAGGCTTCAGACTGTTCCCTTATTCTATTATTAGAGAATCATAAGCAGAGAGTACTTACAGGAAAAAAAAAAAAAAACAGGTATGAAACATTTAAATGTTACTGTTTGCCTTTTTGTCAGATTTTGAGTGTTGGTGGTCCCTGAGCTGGAGGGAGAATTCCCACCCATCACGTATCTTTTCAAACTTAAGACCTGACAGCCTGGAGATTTAACCAGGAGTGTTCTCGGCGGGTTAAGAAAAAAGGATGTTGTCACCCTGGGAACTGAAGATGTTGGTTGAAAAGAGGGGAAACCTGAACTAATATTGTTTCTGAAAGAGAAGCTGATTTAGGATGTCTCCGGAAAAGGTGATTGAAAACTTCTCCCACGCCCCCTCCCTCTAGACGGGGGATGTTGACTTGCCCACAGAGTTGGTTTTATCATTTTCTTCCTTGGATTTCTATAAAAACCTGTTTAGTCAGAAAGGAAGCTCTCGAAGTTTCATTTTTAGGCTAATAGCTTTTCTTGAAAGAAAGATCTTGAGGAGTCTTGTGATATGATGAATCACTGAACTGAAGGGCACAGACTCCTGTCATGGAGAAGGCAGGCCAGCCCCAGAATTAATTAATTGGGGATCTGATATCATACAAGGGACTGTCCAATGTGGGGGTATAATCACCCCAATGGGGTAAATATACAGCCAGCAACAGCTGGTCTCTGGGCAGTAGTTCAACCATAGATTATGCTTGAGTGGTTATTATTAGGTTATTCTTAAGTAATAGCTAACTTTATTAGGCTGCTTACTATGGACGGCACTCTGCTCTCAAAGCTTTCCCTGTTTTCATTTATTAAATCCTTACAAAATTCAAGGAAATTGAGGTAAAGCAAGATTAAAAGACAGAGGGTAGAGCTTTAGATAGATGCAAATGCATTTTTAGGGTTTTAATTACTGAAGCTGTAAAATAGGAGGCATGTTCATCTTTACAATTAAGAAACATTTTTTTTTTATCCTAAGGGATGATTTTGTATCTACCAAATAAGAAAAAGAGAAAAAAGAAAGAAAAATTGAAGTACGATATCCAATGCAGATGGGCTTTCCAAGTGGCAGTAGTGGTAAAGAACCCGCCCGCCAATGCAAGAGACATGAGACACAGGTTCCATCCCTGGGTCAGGAAGATCCCCTGGAGGAATGCATAGCAACCCACTCCAGCATTCCTGCCTGGAGAATCCCATGGACAGAGGACCCTGGAGGGCTACAGTCCACGGGATCAGAAAGAGTTGGACACAAATGAAGCGACTTAGCAGCAGCAGCAACAGCATCCATTGCAGATAAAGCTACAGTGATAAAGCATATGCATTAAAGAGATAATGTACATAAATAATATAATGTCGGTACATGTAATACTTGGTATAGATTAAACATACAATACTTGTTATCTATTACTGCTGGTTATTACTACTATTATTTTACATGTAATGGAGAGACAACACTTATGAGCTGGGTGACCTTAAGGGAGCTTGAATAGCCTCTCTGATTCTCTGAATCTCATCACCCTATTTCAAAAATAGGCATGATTATTGTACCTAGCACACAGGGTTGTTGTGTAAAGTACTTAGCACAGTGCCCAATATACAATAAACACTCAACAAGCAGAAGCTAGCCATTTTGTTACTGTTATTACCATCATTGCATATATTTTGCCAGCAGCACTGAAAATGTGTTCCATGCTTCTGGAGGAACACTAGGATAAATTCACATGAAAGTGAAAGTTGCTCAGTCGTGTCCAACTCTTTGTGACCCCATGGACTATACAGTTCACGGAATTCTCCAGGCCAGGACACTGGAATGTGTAGCCTATCCCTTCTCCAGTGGAACTTCCCAACCCTGGAATCGAACCAGGGTCTCCTGAATTGCAGGCGGATTCTTTACCAACTGAGTAAATTCACATACTAAGAGTCATAAAGAGGTTATTTACACTTCTAGAAATTTATTATAAAGAAATAATTCAACAGAGTTAAGAAGCAACAGGAAAATTGCCTTTGGTAGCATCAACTTCAATAATTTTGTGGTTTAGGCAAAGAAGCATGGACCTCCAACCATTCTGAATAACATGGAAACTGGGGCCAGAAGCCAGCATCCAGTATGATTTTCCCCTCAAGCATCAGAAGGGTTAGATAATCAGTAGTCAAGCCCTGAAGCAAGCCTGGTTTAAACCTATTATTACCCACCGTGTGTGGGTTATAATAGCACACTGCTTTTCATAAGGTGGTATAAACTATTAGATCCATATCTTGACAAAGATGCCTATTTAAACTGAAGACTTTTAAAAATAAACTTTGCCCCATAAACATGAGATAACTGCAAACTTTATTTGATGCTAACACTCAGAAGAACTGCTCTAGTGGTTAATATTGTCTTTTGGTTAATGCACTGTTTAAAGCATCGTTATTTAAGACATTTTTATTTCTTTGAACATATTTTTATTCTCTCAGAGCTAAAATACTGGAGCAGTGAATCTGAACAGAATGAGACTTGGTGTTCAGATTTCTTTGGTTAGATCTTGGCAGTGTGGCCTATAGCAATTTAACGTACTTACTGCCCAAGGAATTCTGGGGAGCATTTTCTTTTTAGAATAAAACTGAAAGCCTCTTTTGATCCAAAAAGGTTGAACATGATCATGATTTGCTTTCAAGGTAAGAGGTTTTGCTGTGATGAAAAAAAAAGTAAATTGGGGAGTGGGGGAAGGAGGGAAGGAAGGAAGCAAGGAAGGAAGAAAGAAAGAATCCAGCTATTTATCAGTGAGAAGAAGGATAAAATAAATGGTGGGATATTTGATCCTGTTCAATATCACACAGCTTTCCCAACGAATCATTTAGGTCCATATGTAACAAAACAATAAATGTTCAACACATATTTTTCAGTGATTTATAGTTGAGTCCAGATACAGAACAATGCATACAGAATATCATTTATGCTAAAGACTCCCACTCATACCATTTAGTTTCACAGAGACATATGCATATAGAAAAGCATAAAAAAATGTCTAGAAAAATCAAAATATACTCACTACAGTGCTTGCCTCTGAGGAAGGAGGCCAGATGGGAAGTGGGATGTGAATCAAGAAAAATACCTATGATATTTTAGTATGGCTTTTTTTCCAAGAATAATTCATTCATACATTATTTGTGTTAAGAAAAGTCAATAAAAAGAAAATGTTGCTTACTGAGTGACAGCATGAATAAAATGGAGACCTAGCTCATCACCACTTTCCAGGAAGAGTTTCCATTTGGGCTGGATATTATGGCTGAACCATCAGGCACCTAAGGTGTAACTGAATTCCTGGGATGATGATGAATAATACCACTTTCCATTTGTCCAGCACTTTGCAGTTTTCAAAGTACTTACCCAATACATTATCTCCCTGGAGCCTCACAACAGCCTTATAAGGATGCTGCTCCATTCCCTAGATGATGGTCAAGATCACAGAGAAAAAAACAAACTTCTAAGATTCCATAAACAGACACACACACTGTGCCATGTCCTCAAGGATCACTAAGACCCTTATTTTAGGGCCTTTCTGTGTATGGACATCCTTCTGGTTGGGCAAATGCAGGATGGAAACTGTAATCTGGAGAGTTTGGGTACAGTGGTGTAACCTGAGAATCTATTTGATTTTTGCCTCTGAAACCAGAGAACAGTAATCTTTTCTGAAAAATTGACTCTTACTGCCTGGAATTAGGAGAAAGCAATGGCACCCCACTCCAGTACTCTTGCCTGGAAAATCCCATGGACGGAGGAGCCTGGTAGGCTGCAGTCCATGGGGTTGCAAAGAGTTGGACACTTACTGAGCAACTTCACTTTCACTTTTCACTTTCATGCATTGGAGAAGGAAATGGCAACCCACTCCAGTGTTCTTACCTGGAGAATCCCAGGGATGGCAGAGCCTGGTGGACTGCCGTCTATGGGGTCGCACAGAGTCGGACACGACTGAAGTGACTTAGCAGCAGAAGCAGCAGCAGCAGCCTGGAATTAGGTAATCTAATATTCCACTCTGAGTATACTAATGTAAGACCTTGAAGAAGGGACCTGTGGTACCATTACTGGGACTGATTCTGTATCTTTTCTTCTCCATGATAAACTTATCATTACACATATATTAATTATTGATGGTGCATTTTAGTTAGGCAGTACAGTCACTAGTCCTAACGGAGCTGGAGATGACTGATAACATGAGTTCACACTTACAAGGCTCTGCTCATCACTCACATCTGATACAAAGCACCACAGACTGAGAAAGGGTAATACACGTGGTCCTCAAGGACCACAGAAGTTGGGAACACCTGAATTATTATTAATATTTTGCTTTTGCTATTTTCCAGCCATGAGACTTTGGGTACATAAACTTTCTTTTATAAGTTTCAGTTTCCTCATCTGTAGTTCAAGCAGACTCTACAACTCTGATCCCATTCATCTGGGTTCCCATCTCAGCTCTGCCACTAATCTCCCTGTGATTGCCACTAAGTCACTTATTTGTCTAACTTTTCTCATCTTTATGAGAGGTAATAACACCTCATAAGGTTGTTGTGAGAATTAAGCCAGTTTGCATATATACACACACACAGATATATATCTGGGTCAGGAAGATCCCCTGGAGGACAATGCGGCAACTTACCCCAGTATTCTTGCCTGAAGAACCCATGGACAGACGAGCCTGGTGGACAGCAGCCTATAGCATCACGAAGAGTCAGACACAACTGAAGAGACAGCACACATGCACACATCGATATGTATATAGTATCAGTTCAGTTCAGTCGCTCAGTCGTGTCCAAGTCTTTGTGACCCCATGAATCGCAGCACGCCAGGCCTCCCTGTCCATCACCAACTCCTGGAGTTCACTCAGACTCACGTCCATCGAGTCAGTGATGCCATCCAGCCATCTCATCCTCTGTTGTCCCCTTCTCCTCCTGCCCCCAATCCCTCCCATGTATATAGTATATGTGGCACATAAATTCTCACAGGAGTTTGAAATTATGATTATTGCCCTATGAGTATGCAGCATATAGCAAGTCCTCAATAAATGGTGCTATTGCTACTAACGACCTTCAGAAAGAGAATTTTTCATATTCAGATAAACATGAGGCCAGATTGCTACATTCAGGGAGAGGTGAAAAGTGGTACTCAGCAGAGGTCCATTACTTGAATGACTAAACAGATACAAATGTCCTCAGAAAGCCAAAATAAATGCCTATATGAAATGGTGAGTCATAAAAGTACACTGATGCCAGTTTTATGGACTTCACGTGTCACAGTGAGGCAGAGTCTGCAGTGGCCTACGGTGGGCCCCAGGGAGGGACCAGAAGTGACCGGTGGAAGGTTGGAGCTCTACTGGAGCACTTTCAAGCCTGGCTGGAATGTTCAACAGAGATGGAGAGAAGCCTAGGAAGAGCCACCCTTGATGTTTTATCCCATAAACAGGCCAAAAGCTTATTGTTAGAAGCAGGTGGGTTGTGATGAAATTCAGTCTATTTTACTTTTAATGTTCAAAAAGTATTGAGGACTTAGTATGGCCCAGTACTATCCGTGGCACTAAGCATATACCTGGTAGCTAGCAGATATGATTCCTGGCTCCACAGGCTGAGAGGCTAAGGGGAAACATGAGACAGAGGGCAAAGGACTGGAGGAACACAGTAAGCTGTGGAGGCACCAGGAAACCCAGGGAGGACACAACTTTCCAGGAGGAGAAAGGCATGGTGAGTAACTGGGAGGAGTTACAGGTGAGTGCTCCAGGCAGAGAGCACTGTGAGAGAAGGCACTGGGGAGACGCGCTTTTTTAAGAGAATTTACGAAAAAACATCAGGCTGGAGCCAGAGAATCACTAGGAATATATGAAGGGATGAGGACTCTGTGGGCTAGGGTATTAAGACATTTTGCCCCGGTTCACACATGGGATGTTTGCCACGATTGTGGGACCACAACACTGCTCTATCTCCTCACACGTGGTGCTGCTGGCCTTGTATTCCCAGTGATACATGTCCTCAGAAAGCAATCACCGTATTCTCTTTCAGGGAGCAGCCCAGATCCCTTTCTTTTAGGTACACAGTCACATTTGTCTCTAACCTTTCAGTTACATCAAAACCCATCACACTTGAATTTCATAGTCATTCATCCCTTTCCGGGTTTCCTGTCTTTGAGGTATTTAACAGCCACTTGGGTACCATTTGGAGAATGTATTCTTGCTACTCTGATTTGTCAAATGCACCATCAAGAGAAAGGCCTGATTGAAATTCTATCCAGTTCTGTTCAATCTTTTCACTAAGATTCAAAATTGGGTTGCAAAACATATTTGTTGATCACAATCTTTAGAGACAGAACTATTTCCCTGTTGCCAATTTGTGTGCAGAGTGGAAAATGCTTAGATGTCACAGCCTTCTCTCTTCATGGTGCTGGGACAGCATTAACTATCCTGTGAAAAGATGGAAGTCATTAGTGCTTAGTCCAGTTTAAAGGCTTTCATAGGTTCCTAATGGAAAATGAGATAATACTGTGGAAACAGCATACAGCCCAGAGTGTGCTTGCCATTAACTGTAATGATAGTTCTTAATTAGTGAGCACCCACTATGTTCCAAAGAGCTTTTATATACATATCAACAACTATCATAACACCAATCCTGCCAAGTCAGAATTATCAGCCCAATTTTATATATATGAACAGTGTGGTGGTGGGGGGGTGGGGTGGCGGCTGGAAGAATGGAAGCAATTTGCCAAATAAAAGTGGCAAAGGTGGGATTTTTTCACTTTGGCCTGAAAGGGTGGTAGATGTCAGGTACTTTTATCTGACTGGCATTCATATACTCCTTTTTGTTTCGTGGACATCACGTTGACTTTCCTTTGGGAATCATCCCTCCTGAATTCTCAATCCACATGGTTCCAGAGGGGCTGATGGGATGTCCTGGCTGCAGGGTGGCATACTGCACCTACCTGGCCAACGAGTATTCCCTACCCTCCAAGCTCCGTGGCTGGCTCAGAATTGGACACCTGACTGAAGTGAGCCAGCGTGCAGCTCGCTCACCCAACTTGCAGCCCTTCAGGGATGGCTTTAGACGTAGAGGGAAGCCCTGCCCAGAGTCCTTTCCCTCTCCCTAGGACGACACACATCCAATAGCTGACTACTGACGGGAACAGACCTGAAGGGTCATTCTGTTCTCAGGTCTCTTGCAGGCTCAGTTGAAGTCTTTCTCTCGACACTGTGGCTCACCTTCTTCCTCTGCCCCATTCTACTTCCTCCCCACAAGCATGGACCCAAGTCCTCTCTGACGTACTGAGTACTACTAGTCTCTGACTCAGGGTCAGCTTTCTAGGAAACCTAACCTTTCACACAAAGCAGTATATCTCCAAGCTGCCTCTCTCCTCTCAACCATTCACACCCCACAGCTGCTTCCATACCTCTTATTTCAAACCCCAAGCTCAGGTAGTCTTGTCCCCGCCCCTTTCTTCCTGTTTTTCCTGCTCCTCCTTCTGGCCCAGCTCTTTGATAAACCTGGCCTCTTTGATTATGACTGTGTTCCTATATTCCTTCCCACTCTGTCTTTCTCTACTTATACTCCAATTCTGAAGCTGGGCTGATAACAGGACTCTTTAGCTGGATGAGACAGACTTAGGAGAACGCACTAACAGTTGATCTAACCACACAGGATCATGGCAATGCTAAAGTTCTCTTAACATAGTAGTAAACTTAAGTCTGGAAAAAAGGTGGGGGCTGCAGTGAATGATGGCATTTAGAGATCATGAAGTTGAACTTGTCAACAGAAAATCCTAAAGGTTAAGAGATGTGAAGCCCACCTATGAGAAGATCACATATTTTGTACCCTTCCTTCTAAATGTTTTGTTAACACAACTGTGGGGGGGAAATAAATGTGTATAATATCATATATGAAAAAAAAAAAACAGTGATTGAAAAAAAGTCATTTACTTGGATACGAGGAAGGACATGTATATAATGAATATTGTAAAGGTGGTATGCTTGCATGCTCAAGTTGCTTCAGTCATGTCCGACTCTTATAACTGGTAGCCTATAACACTCCTATAACACTGTAGCCTACCAGGCTCCTCTGTTCATGGAATTCTCCAGGCAAGAACATTGGAGTGGGTTGCCGCTCCCTTCTCCAGGGAATATCTCTGACTGAGGGGTTGAACCTGGCTTTCCCGCATTGCAGGCAGATTCCTTACTGTCTGAGCCACCAGGGAAGCCCTAAAGGTGGTATGCAGATAACTAAATGGGAGGAACCCTTTCTTATGGGGTTGGGGTGGGAGGGCTGTTATGAGGATTGGGTCAAATCATTATGTGAGCATAACGCTGTGTATGAGTGGCAGCCATCTGCTGACTTCTATGAAATACTGCATGATCTATTAAAGGACAGTCCCCATTTAGAGAGGTGGCAGTTTTCCTAAAAGGACTCTCAGGCCAAATACAACCTGACCCCAGAGAAGTGGGAGTCTTGAAGGACAAGATCATTTGTTTTGAAAAATCCTAATTATCTGGAAAGAAGAGCAGAGGCCAGTGGCAGGGTCCTCGCTGTCTTGTTGAGGTTCTCCTGTGGCCCGAGGCTCACCATTGGCCATGGATGCAGACGGCAAGCTATCCTCCATGGCACAGCTGATGTGCTGAACTTGGGCAGACCCATGCTGTGTTCCACAAGCCCAGCCCCCAGCGCCCAGCAGGTTGCCCGTGGCTGGCTGGCTGCTGCATCCCTTAAGGCTGAGCCCAGGTCAGTCACCCAGAATGGAGGCTCACTGGAGCACAGTGAGTCACAGTCGGATTTGCATGTTAAGAAAAAAAAAGAGAAAAAGGAAGTAAATATAATCCAATTCTGCTCTTACTCTCATAGAAGATAATTACAACCAAACAAGAAAATGAAACGTCAAAGTGCCAGGCTATATTATAATTAAACAAACACAAAGCAGGTTTCAGGGACATTAAGGATGCCATCGAAAAGATTCAAACAAAGCCTGTTAACGAGGAAGGCAGACACCTTGTCATTACTCCAGAACTCAGCACTGCCCCATGCCTTCTAAGATGGCAGGCCACAGTGGAACACGTGGACTCCTACTGGAGAGGAGAAGTTGCTTTCTTTATTTTGGGGGTGAGATAATCGGGCTCAGTAGCTAAGGTGGAAGCCAAGGCGTCAATTAAACCAGGGTTCAAATGCCACTCAGTCCCTCAGCAGAGGCACACTCTGTGACTTCACTTCTTATCTATAAAATATGGATTAATAACAGGTTTTGAGAAACGTGGGGAGCCACCCACCATGGAGCTTCATTTGTAATATGTACTCTCCATGTGCTAGCTGTATGCCACCACAATAATTAGTATAGACCATAGACGTGATGAATTATAGGGACCCCAGAGGTGTTGAACAAGATGAAATAAAGGTGAATGATCTAGCTAGTCCCAAGATGTAACTTGGCGTTCATCTTCTATGATGTTGACATGGCTAACTTTTGGCCTTGGGTCTCTCAGCTTTGATAGTCTATGTAAGACTTTCAGCTCTATGAGGTTAAGAACCGTATTTGCTTTTTCTCCAGAGTTATTTTTACTTACATATATACCATGTGCTTCAAAGGAGTCATTGACTGACTCCCTACTTAAAAGAGCATTAACCAGCTAATCACCTGTATTTCCCCAAAATTGCAATAGAGGGTTTTCTTCTACTTGGCCTCATAGAAAGTCTAACCACATACTCCCAGTTCTCAAGCACTATCTCATTTGAAAACATTTTCTAGATAATTTTTGGAAAAATATAAATTAGTGGCAGCAGAGAGGAGAGCTAGAGGTGTTATCAATGTTATTGGCCAGATTATCCATTTATGTTTCTTCATTGGGAAGAGAGGAGTTTGAAAAGAAACTTCCAGTTTACTGAGTGACTTCATTTCCATACTTCCATTTGATTTTTTAAAAAAAATTCTCAGAGTTTAAACGAATCATCTTCAAACTGTGGGGCACATTCTTAGAATGAAAAGTACTGTCTGAAGCACTTTAACAGCATTGTCATTGAGGATTTTAAATAGCTCAGTTGGAATTCCATCACCTCCACTAGCATTGTTCGTAGTAATGCTTCCCAAAACAGTGTGGTACAAACAAAAAAAAAAATTGATTTGATTTGAGAAAAAAACTTGGTTTGAAAGAATAACAGTGAAACATGTATATTGCCATATGTGAAATAGATGACCAGTTCAAGATCGATGCATGAAACAGGGCACTCAAAGCCAGTGCACTGGGACAACTCGGAGGGATGGGATGAGGAGGGAGGTGGGGACACTTGTACACCCATGGCTGATTCATGTTAATGTATGGCAAAAACCATCACAATACTGTAAAGCAATTAGCCTCCAATTAAAATAAATACATTTATATTAAGAACTTACATAATGCTTAGTTATAATTATTGTCATAGTTGTATTTCACCATACTACTCTTTACTTTTATATTATTTCATGTTTTTTATTTTAATACATTTATTTTTAAAAGAAACCTTCTCTTACTATCGTAATTAAAAACTTGTATCTTATAACCTAAGTGGAAGCCATTTGTGAAAAACAAACATTTTATTAAACTTTAGTAAAACTGTACCGCAAGCTCTCTACTAAACTGTCATAGAGGAGAAAGACGGATCTTCCCTGGTGGCTCAGTGGTAAAGAATCTGCCTGTAGTATAGGAAATGCAGGTTCAATCCCTGGGTCGGGAAGATCCCCTGAAGGAGAAAATGGCAGCCCACTCCAGTATTCTTGCCTGGGAAATACCACGGACAGAGGTGCCTGGTGGGCTACAGTCCATGGGGTCACAAAGAGTCGGATACAACTGAGTGACTGAGAATGAACATATGCATGAGAGGAGAAAGACAAGAAGCCAAGATGTGCCTCCAGCTCTTGCAGGGGGGAGGGTTGTCCCTACAGACAGCAGAGAGTCCTCCTAGAGTCACTCACGGCCTCTTCCGGCCCTTTGCTTCTGCTGCTCTGGGACAGCGGGCCTAACTTATCTGCTTAGTAAACACGGGAAGGATAAAAAAAAAATCTTGGTTCAGGCCCACTCCTTTCTCTTGGGAGACTACTGAGTCTCATTTTATGCTGTTCTCCCCAGCTCAGTCCTTCAATGGTCTTCATGTGCTTGCTACTCTTGGATTTTATGATCAATTTGTTCATGTCGGTGGGTAAAAAGTGGGCTATTTTATTAGAACCAAAGGTGAACTGATCTGAAAGTCTTCAGAGAAAGTTGATAGGAAATTATTTAATGGATGAGTAAGGCCAACAACTCCTTAGCCCTCTGATAAATCTGTACTTCTCTGAAAGTGCTCCAGTGTCTTCCACATCTCCTGATGTGAAGGATTTGTGGGGCTAAAACAAAAGATCTAACACTCACATCATTGGAGTCCAAGAAGGAAAGAAGAAAGGCTACAGAGATGAAAAAGTATTCAAAAGAATTATGGCTGAAAATTTCTTAAATTTAGCAAGAGACATAATCTTGAATGTACTATTCTCTCTTTAGTGTGTGCCTGCAAAATTCTATACTAGCTTTGAAGAGAGAAAGAATTTGAAAGTGAATACCTTTCCACTCTGTGATTTAATGTTATTTAACGCTATGACTTTTTGGAACGTAAAGTCACATTGTGAAATACTATATTAGATATCAGTTATAATACTAATATAAATATCTGTAATTTATATACAAAATACATATGTAGCTATTAGTTATTAAAAATATTCTACTAGACTGTATAATTTTTTATAAAAGGTTTGATTTTATTTTTATAGTAAATGTAATATAGATTCATAAATCAACTCTGAAGAATCATAACTTGAACCTTTTACTCTTTACTTTCTGAACCAATACTAATAAGACTTCTTAGTGAAGCTGATCTGTTGAATATATTGTGCCTACTTATTCTAACAGCCTTTATCTTATTTTTCTCTAATTTCCATTATATTTGTTTATTAAAAGATTCAAGATTCCCTTGGCAGTAAGGGAAAAAAATCAGAATACATAGAACATTCTGTATACTAACTCTACAATGCTATATTCTAAGTATAAAATCATGGAATTAGTGTTTTTGTTTAATAACATAGATTCCAATTTTCTGGAGCATTGTGACTTCATGAAGCAAGGTTTTTAAAAGCATCTAAAATGTATTTCACTTGGTTTGCTTCATCCTTGCTGTTTGATTCTTTGAAAAATTTTTTCATCTTTTATTTTTACAGTATACTAAAACACAGACTTTAACTCAAAGTACGTGATTTCATTAAAGATGATAGGTTGACATTACCTTACTGAAATTTGTTATTGTCCTGAAGCTATTTTATTGTACCTTTCCAGGCCGTCAGTTTCACTTAAACCTGATAATTATACTTATAAAATAAGACTTCTTTTCTTACCTGAAAGTGACTTCTAACATGGGAGCAAGTTGCCCATGAAACCTAGAATCACTATCTTTATTTAAGCTTCAGACAACTAGAGAACCATTGGCTAAAAAGTTGAAAATAAAATGCCACATTCTGGGCAGCTAACTCAATAAGAAAACATTTTTCTGGTGCTTAAATATTTTCAAGTGCTCTTTGTTAAATAAATGTTGAAGTCATTGAACAGCAGATGCTTTTCATAAATGTAATCTCTATTATATAGCATCAGAATCTAAAAACTATAAACATTATTAGTCCCAGTTTTTCCTCAAAATTTTTATTGACAATTTAAAAATGAGCTATCACCTCAACTCATACAGAGCTAAGTAAGCTGTAGTTGGGAAAGGGGGACATTTAAAAGTGAATGATAAGAAAGGAAAGTAGTCTAAGGCATGACTTCGTGAAAAACATTAAAATGAGGATATAATACTGACAACACTCTTCATCAAAGCATTTCTCATGTGCCAGGGGCTGTGTTACACACTAGGAATACAATAGAAAATAACACCAGTAGGGTCTTTGCTTTCGTAAAGCTTACACTGTAGTGGAGGAGAGAGTCAATAAACAAAGAAAGAAAGAATTCTGGATAGTAACCAGTTGTATGAATCAAATAAAAGGGAAGTGATAAAAGGAGAGGGGGAATGTATGCAGCTACGTTAGATGAGATGACCAAGAAAGGTCACTCCCATAACTTGGTACCTGAGGTAAAGCCTGATGAGGAGAAAGATCTAATCAAGTGAAGAAATGAAAGGGAAGCAGAGTGGCAGGCAGAGCATTGTTTTGGGCTAATATTCAGCAAGTGTAAAGGTACTGGGGTGGGAAGTTTTGCCCATTCACAGAAACAGAAAGAGGCTCAGGGTGAAGGCAGAACAGTGATTAA
Source organism: Bos grunniens (assembly GCF_055505025.1). Lineage (NCBI taxonomy): Eukaryota > Metazoa > Chordata > Mammalia > Artiodactyla > Bovidae > Bos > Bos grunniens. The sequence goes on from NC_141186.1 coordinate 38,387,853, forward strand.
GTTATAGAGAGGTGTATATTGAGGCAGAGAGAGGGGCAAGAGGTTGTATCATGTAGCACCTTGAGGCCATGAGAAAGAGTTCATATTTTATCTTAAGTATAAGGAGAAACCACAAGAGGTTTGACAATGAAGTGACATGAACTTATTTGCACTGTAACAAGATCGTTCCTGCAGCTGTTTACTAGAATGGATTTTAAAGGGCAAAACTAGAAGAAGGTTCAGGTAGGAAGACTCATGCAGGGGAGGGGCAAGATAGGAGTAGGGGATTAAGAACTACAAAATACTCTTTCCAGGCTTCACTGGTGGCTAAGTTGTAAAGAACCCACCTGCCCATGCAAGAGACATGGGTTTGATCTCTGATTCAGGAAGATTCCCTGAAGAAGGAAATGGCAACCCACTCCAGTATTCTTGTCTGGAAAATCCCATGAACAGAGGATCCTGGCAAGCCACAGTCCATGGGGTTGCAACTTAGGCATTAAACAATAACAATGTTTTGTGTAAAATAAATAAGCTACAAGGATATATTGTACAGCATGGAGAATAGAGTCAATATTCTATAGTAACAATAAATGGGGTAAAATCTATAAAAATACTGAATCACAAAAAAACAAAAAAGAAGACTATCGCAGGATCCCTCTTGAAAGATGGTGATGGCTTGGTCTAGGGTAGGTGTAGTGAAGCAGTTGGATTTGATTTATTTGCTGATTAATTTGAAAGGAAATGGGGAGGAAAGGAAAGAGACCAAGATTGACTCTCAGGTTTGTGGTGCTATGTCCTAACAGGAGAAGAATTCTAGAAGAGCAGGTGTTAAGGTGGAAACCAAGAGTTTTTTTGGGGACATGTTAATTTCCTGATGCCTTGAGATATCCAAGTGCACATGTCTGGTGGTCCATTACATATTTAAGGCTGGAGTTGCAAGAGTAGTTCAGGCTGGAGATAGGAGTTTTGGACACACTGGCACCTAGATAATATTTTTTAAAGTAGTTCCCAAGGAAATTATTATACTAACATTAAATATCACTTCAGGGATAGATGTGTAGAATAGAATTTAACTGTAAACCTAAGGCTTCAGACAAAATTGATGGTAGAACCTTCCATTTATACCAACTATAATCAAAATATCATATAAGTGTGGCAGGAAACTCTGAAGGACTTGAAGACTCAGGGTCTAAAAGTGCTTTAATCATGCAAACAAAATGAGATTAGTTAAATTTTTATTCAACAATGTGGCCTGCAGGGTATTTTCTGAGCTTCTGAATGCATTCTATACAGGATTCTTCAACTCAACACTAAATTTTTACAAAGTTCTCACTCATGAATTCAGAGCTCAACCTGCTAGTATAACACATAAAATTTGAAAAATTTCCCTTGTTTTGAAACCCCAAATGTGCCAAGAGATCCATCCTGCAGTCCCACCTCTGACCTAGAAACTTCCAACTATGCCCACAAATAATATAGAAAAAGTGATGTGGCATCGGTCCACTTTAAACATCCCAGCGTGAAATGGGCACAGTTAAGTTCCAGGATTAAAAAAAAAAAAAAAAGTTCCAGGATAATGCTTGGGATAGGTACAAATTTTTGTTTTCAGACCTCTAGAGAAGATTATGAAGTCCTATTAAAATAAAGTGTCCAATAGATTCTTTACTGGTAAACTAGATAGCTTATCAATGTTTTTTTTTTTTTTTTAACTTAACTAAATGATGATCAAAAGATTAGAGAAATCCCAGACATAGGTAGAGTCAGTCCTTTCAGAACATTCTCAAGGGCCAGCTTTTTCTAAATGAAATTTTGCCGAGTATTTTAAAATATCATTGTTCTCATCTTGGTCTAGATTCAGGGAAAGCTTCTCCCACAGAGAACTCAGAGGACAAAGAAGGATTAACACACCCACTTCATGATGACATCCACAGATGTACCACTGGTCTACACTCCTCCTCCAACTCTAGCCACTTGCTTATCATGTGGGCTTTAACAAGCCAGAAAGAATGTGACTAAACCCCAAGGACGAAGCCACATAAACCACTTTTGAGTTTTACCCTCTGCCTCACATAGGGAAAATTCAAATACACTAACGTCCCATCTATAACAAATCTCAGGGGATAAGAAAAGGACGTGGACAAGCTCTGAGTTTCTGAATCTTTGGATGCTGTGGATGGGGAAGGAAAAGCAATTCAGTTTTCACTGGCGTGCATCAACCTCAGAACTTCACACAATGATAAAGAAACACAAAGGGCATCTAGGAATTCCCTGGTGGTCCAGTGACCAAGACTCTGCACTCCTAGGGCAGGGGCCAAGGTTCGATCCCTGGGCAAGGAACTAGACCCAGCATGCCACGGTGAAGATCCCACGTGCTGCAACTAAGATCTGATGCAGCTAAAGAAATATTTCAAGAGAAAGAAGACAGTCTAAAAGACGCTTTAAAGCAAGAAGTAAACTATAGTACTAGATGACTGAGAAATATCCCAATTATGAGCAAATTTAAAGCAATGACATAGAATGCCTTGACAGCAACATCTCTCTCGCTAACCTTCACACCAATAGGTAGTAATTTATTAAATAACAACAACCGCAAATAGAGAGTAGAATAGAAAAAGAGATGAAACCTTAGGGAGTTTGAACACCAAATTTCAAAGGAATGGATGGGTATATTCAACGGGAAAAGACAAGAATTGAAATGTTTTAAGAAAAGTAAAAATCAAGAAATATCACATAAGTCAGTTATTTGGCAATCAGCCTGTGATTGTTTTATTTTCCCAATGGACTTTATACTGCGTCTGTATGTACAAAGCTCTTTTCCATCGATTTCCCCCCAAACCAGCTGTCCCCCTTGGTACACTTAACCTCACCACCACCTTGCAGACTGCATTAGTCAACTCTGGCTGCCAGAATGCCACAGACTGAGGGGTTTAAACAGCAGAAACTGACTTTCTCACAGTTCTAGAGGCTGCAAGTCCCAGAGAATGTGGCCATCTCCCCATGGCATGCAGATGGCCTTTCTCTTGCTGCTTTGTCACGTGGTCATGGTCACCCCCTGTGCACACACACCGCTGGCATCTTTCTCTTCTTGTAAGGACACCAGTCATGTTGGGTTTGGATCCCATTGTAATGGCTCATTTTCATTCAATCAACTCTTTAAAGACCTTATTTCCAAACACAGCTAAATTCTGAGTTACTGGGGGTTGGGGCATCAACATGTGAATTTGGGGGTGATGATATTCAGCCCACAACACAGACCAGAAGCATGGGTGCATTATTTTTCCTAATCTTGAAAATAATAGCATCTTCACAAAGCCTTGAAGTTTCTTAGACTTGAGAAGGCAGTCTCCCTGCTCAGGTCTGGGCTTTGAGTATCTATCGATGTATGGCCATCACCTTTCTCTGCAGTCCCTGCAGCAACTCTCTGCAATCTACTGGAAGCAACACCACAGAAATAGAACAGCTCTTTCCAAAGCTACTGATAAAGTCCTTTGGCTGCATTTGAAGACCATTTCTCTATCCTGCTTCCTCTGGTTCACTGTGTAGCCCTGGACACTGTTAGCACTGCCTCCTTCTAGAAGCACATTCTTTCCTTTGGGGATCGTGACTTTGCATGCCAAAGGGCTCCTCATTCTTTCAGTCTGCTCTGTTTTCACTTTCCTTAAGAAAACTCTGCCCTTTTCACTGCAGCCATCACCTTCTACACAGGTGGCCCTGAAATGAGTTCCCCAGACTTGGACTGCCTCCAAGCTGAAGTCTCTTACATTCAGTGCTAGGCTCTGCATCTGCAATTGTTGTAACACACTACTGTAAATAAAAAAGATAACCGACAAGGACCTACCATATAGCGCAGGGAACTCTACTCAATATTCTATATACATATATGTGTACATGAATCATTCTGCTGTACACCTGAAACTAACACAATGCTGTAAATCAACTATACTCCAATAATTTTTTTTAAAAAAGAATCTGCAAAATCACATTTCTTTTTCCCTCGTACCAGCACCCTTTCCAGCACTCTCTTTGCTTCTGTGCAGAACATGCAGGCTTGAAGCCTGGCACTATCTTCGTCTTTCCTGAACGTATCCTACAAGTGCCTGGAGATCCCTGCTGGGAGGTACACACCGTGCCAAGCAATTCAGACATTAGGTGAGTTGAAGAGACACTGCCCTCACCTGCTCTTGGTCTAGCCAGCCCTCCTTTTCATGTCCCATAGCGTGCCATTAATTTCCAGAGATCCTTCCTTCCTTCTACACATCACTCAGATTCATCTCCTCTTTTTTTTTTTTTTTTACTCTCCATGCTGTCAAAATCCACATCCTGACACCTTGTTTCTCATCACATCAATTTCATCCCACTTGATAGACGTGATCATCTCCAAACGGATCACACACCTCTAGTCTCTACTTGACCTGTACCACCTCGTCTCTCCAGAACACCCCTACAACACCAGCCGTAACCACCGGTACTGTCACTGTCACCCCCTGCAGAGATTTTTCAGTGAATATAGCAGCCCTCTGAAAAACAAAATTCAAACTCCAGAGCTGGGAAGGCTGGACAGACAGGACAGATTTGAATTCCTGCTTTGCCATTTCCGGGCTTGGTGTCCCCAAGCAAATCATTTATCCTCACTGGGGCTCTTTCTTATCTAAAATATTAGGATCAAAATTGCAAAGAAGCTCCTGGGGTTGACAGGAGATGCTATGACTAGCGCCACCGCCACCGTGTGCTGTACAAGCTGATGCTCGGGAAGTACACTGTGAGCCAGGCTCTGGGATTCCTGCTTACTCTTCAGTATCTCACTTAATCCTGCCTCTGTACACTCGCTGTGTGATACTGGGCAAGTTTCTTAACCATTCTGTGGCTTGGGTGGGTTTTATTTTAATTTTCAAAATGGAGCATTGTAAGCAGCAACTGTGATAATACACGTGAGTGACAGTGCCTGGCACAGAGTAAGCTCTCACCAATGGTCCTCCGACTCTTACTCAGCATCACTCACTGCAAATCCTAGATGGGGTCATAAAACCAGGTATGTCCCAGCTGTGTCCATCTCCTAGTTCCTAGCCTAGACTGATGAGCTGCTAGCAAAAAGGAACTGTGTCTTCTATTTACCGTGTTTGCCCAACAGTAGTAAACAGCACATAGAAAGCACAAGAAACCCTTGCTCGGTGAATGACAATGAATGAGTCACCCGGTGACAATGTTCTCTATAAAGGTGCACACTCTTAATTTGAAAACTTGATCCAGAAGTTTCTGAGAATGAACTTCTGTGGTTTATATCATACTTGGCCCTCTTCCTTTCATTCCTTTCTTCCAGCCGGATAACTGTAGTGATAAAGATTGTCTACATTTATCCAAGACAATACATATTCTTCTTCTCACCCTACTCCCAGATAAAATTAGCATTTTAGAAGGAAAAGAAACCTATAGGGGAAAAAAGAAAACCCTCAATTTTGTCCCAGGGAAGCCTTGAAAAGATTTATTTAAATTCTCCTTGAATTCAATACATAATCAGAGATTATATATGGGTTAATGAGTGCCGGGAGTAAAACTAATTAAGATTCTGCCTCTTTTGCAGAAAATAAAATGGATTCAGCATAATTGTCTTCCAAATCTTTTATTGATATAATTACTAAATGCAAATATTTATGAATTATACAGGCAACATTCAATATCACTTAAAATAGCAAAGAGCTGTTGCTGCAACAAAGGATATCGGGGAATAGAACATCAAAAGCTTCTCACAGATCATTTGCTCACCATGTTTATGTGAGAAACAATCGGAGAATGATCTGTGTCCCTATTACAGACTCATCGCACTGAAGTGGCACCAAGGGTCAAAACATTTGCATTACTTATCAGCTAAACAGAAAATGCAATAAAAGGAAATTTTGTCCAGAAGACAGATAGGTAGGTAGATAGATAGTAGCAGGCATTTTTGCCCTGGGTAACAGTTTTTCCTCAAATTAATGAAAAGAGCACTGTGTATGTTTCTTTCCTCTTTCAGCATCTTTTGGAGAAAATATGCCCTGCTGATATTTTTGACAGCAAATTGTAAGGTTGACATACTTGTCAGGAATTCTTCAGCTTTATTCCCCTATCGTAAACTTTCATCACGCAAATTTTAAAATAAATTTCTCATACAAACCTCTATTTGGACATCTAACATGTAAAACAGAGATCAGCAGAGCTTCTAGGGTGGAAGCTCACTTTAGGGCAGGAGTGCTGAGCTCTGCCAACCACCTCCCACCACAACTGCAGGTCAGGAAGCCTTCCTGTAGAACCCTGAGATCCACAGAACTCTGAGTACCTTCAAACTAGATGGCTGTAGATCATTCCAAACTCTAAATTCTATTTTTCTAGGACATTCTGGTTGTCGAACACACAGGGTGTCACTTGGTGAAATTATAAATTGCACAGCTGAACTCACATCCATTGGCAAATACCCTGTGTTTCAGCTCACAGTTGCTGGGTTGGAAACCACAGCCCTCTGCTGGCATGTGTTTACTTTGCAGTCAGCTAACCTCTAAATAATTTTTGTAATGACTAATCTTAAGCTATTACTCCCCTCTTCATGAACTTATGCCAATGGGTTTCCAGACTCTCGAAAGTAAATGCTTGAATTTACTCCTGTTTTTCAAATGTCGTTTCATTAAACTTGGTCCTTGTTTCATCTTATTCAGGTCACTTCAGATTATAATTCAACCACCTAATGTATTCATTTATCCTCTAAGCTAATGTCATTTACAAGATTTATGAAAGCACCTTCTTTAAAGCAGAGCATCCCAGTTCCCATCTCGTGCCCCCAGAATCATAATCTCCAACATTAAATCCAAGCAGCAATTTCTCACCCATGTGTCCTTGGTAATTCAAATGTTTGGGAACCACTTCTTGAAGTCTTAAAAGGCATGGGTGGCAGTGCCTGGTCAGGACCAAGGACAGAGACCATCTGAACTCTGATTGCATTAAATCCACAGTTTATGTTTGACAGCTCAACCAAGTAATTCACTGACTCTGTAACCTAAGCTGACAACAAGAATTTCTTGATTTTTCCAAATACCTTACTTATATCCAGATATATCCATTCAAATGTGCTAGTTTAAAATCTAACCTTACATTTTTGAAGAGGCAGTAAATTTCGTGCTTCTAGTTTACCTGCTTCCTTCTCTATGTGCTCATAAACCATCTATCTACTGGATTCTATACAGTTTGCCAGTGGATTGACATTAAGCCCCCGAATCTATAAGTCATATTATCTACTTACCCTCCCATCACTTTAAAAAAAAAAGCATCATCAATATCCAAACAGAGAAGCTCACTTACTACCTTGCACAAAAGTGCACCCCATCTAGATTACACACACAGACTCATCTAGATTTCTGCCATTTCACTTCTATGTAGATGTCATATCCTTAGCAGTGATGTTTTTACATTTCTAGACAGATGGTCACTCTTCTTGACAGAGAAAATGGTAAAAAGTAGAGGAGCTAAATATGGGAAAGCTTTTGCAGATATTGTTACTAAATTTGTGGTGTTAACATTTTCTCATCCTTCCAAACCAGGAACCTGCTGCTTCTGGGGGTAATAATGCCAGCAGTAGTAATACGGTAGTGGTGATAAATTTCCTTTAATATATAAAGTCCTCATTATCTTGCACAATTTTCATAATTGGTGCAGGCAATGATTCTATAGAGTAGGTTATAAAAAGGAGAGCAGAAGGAAATATTACTATGTGAGCCTTAAAGCACTTGACTATTACCTACTAGTCTCAATGCTACATAAAAGCAAAGCCAGTCTTACTCAGGGCTGTATTATGAGTCTCTAGACATTGCATGGCACTGAGTGGGGTTCAAATAATAATACTTAAATGAATAAGTAAATAAATGATGACATGAGTATGAAGCAGTGCACCCTATTTAATCCTTATAATAGTCCCTGGAGTTAGCTATCATTTCCTATGTTCTAGATGAGGAAAATGAGGCTCAGAAAGGTTAAGTGACTTGCCTAAGACCACAGATAGAAATCAATGTACGAGCAACAATCTAAGCCCATGTATTTCAGCTGCCAGCTCTTGAACACACCTCATTCATCTCTAAGCCTGGTTTCAAGAGAAGTGAATTTACTTGGCTCTTCAGTCACTTAACAGCTGTAGTTCCTGGGAAAGTCTCAGAAATTTCCAGAGTCTTAATATCCACACTCAAAAGAAAGGAAAAAAAGTTGCTGGCTCTGCTTATCTTTTTTAACACTCAAAAGTAGAAAACGTTAAACATGAAAAATTATTATTATTGTTGTTATTGTTATTATTATTACTATATCTCTGATCTTCTTTAGGAGAAAATAGCTAAATATGTAAACGTCATGGAGTGGATATTTCTTCCTATTACACAGAGGCTGTGCAAAGGAAATTTTTTTTTAAATTTCAGCACTGGATAGCTATAAAACAAGTAATGATTATGTGAAACAATGCTGGCTTCCTATATTTTAAGTACACAACAGCATTACTTTGGATGGTATGAAAACCAAAAGCTGTATGTGCTACCATGTAGATGAGTGAAACATGAATAGTGTAGAAATTTCTGTGTCATATTCACTACAATCCAGTCTTCATATTCCGGGAACTGTTTGGAATTCAGGTAATTCTATTGGTGCTAACAGTCAACAGTCACTTTCCTTGGGAGTCACTCAGACAATGGCTCTGGCTCTCCATGAAATGTCTTTTTCCTTGTCTAGCAAGAGGGTGAAGGTATAGAGCAATTTTTAGAATCAAATGACTGAAAGAGACAGGTTTCAGAAAACAGAATCAGTATATAGTCATCCCTCCATATCCAAGGGGGATTGATTCCAAGACACCTTTCTCCAGGCTCCCACACCAAATCCATGGATGCTTGAGTCCCTTGTATAAAATGGCACAGTCTTTGCATATAACCTATGCTCCTGTATACTTTAAATCATACCAACATTATTTACAATATCTAACACAATGTAAATATGGGCTTCCCAGGTGGCTCAATGATAGAGTCTGCCTGACAATGGACCCTGGGTTGGGAAGATCCCCTGGAGAAGGAAATGACAACCCACTCCACTATTCTTGCCTGGGAAATCCCATGGACAGAGGAGCCTGGTGGGCTACAGTCCATGGGGTCGCAAAGAGTCGGACACAACCTAGCAGCTAAACAACAATGCGAAGTAAATACTATGTAAATAGTTGTAAATGCCACACAAATACTATTTAAATAGTTACCTGCACATGGCAAATTCAAGTTCTGATTACTGGAATTCTCTGAACTTTTTTTTTTTCAAATATACTGAACCAAGATTGGTTGAACCCATAGTCTATTCAATGAATTTAAAGGAGTCTAATGTGCCAGGCAAGGGGGAGAGAGCTACACAGTGAGTCTGGAGATGCAGCCAGGGTCTGGATAAATTTGGGTCCTATAGGCTGAACACAACATGCTGGATTTTATTTGCAATGAAATGGAAAGCCCCTGGGAAGTTCAAGTATAAGTGACATATTTTGATTTTGTTTTTTAAATAACTAATCTAGCTGCTTAGCATAGTACATAATTGGGACAGGGCAAAAGTGAAGCTAAGAGAAGAGATAAGAGGTCATTGCAATGGTCCAGCTAAGACAGGGGGGCTTCATGGTCTGTGCTGACATGTGGGAGGTGAGGCGCCATCAGAATCATGTATAGGTTGAAGGCATGAAGGAATTTGCTGACGGACAAGATGTGAGGTGTGAGTAGAAGCAAAGATGTCTGTAAGATTTTTGGGTAAGGTAATTGGATAAAAGGCAATATGGTTACAAAAATAGGGGTAGCAGGGATTTTATTTTATACTATAAATATTTTATTTTATAAATATTAATGTTAAGATGCTTATTATAACTCGAGGCAGAGATTCCAGATGGCAGTTGGATATATAAGTCCAGATTTCAGAAGAGAGGTATGAACTGGGATATATATTTGACAATCTGATGAGACTAGCTCTTCATCCTTAATTCATAAATACCCAGGACTGCTTAATTCTTATTCTTCGAGTGTGCTTCTTAGTATTTTCATCAAATCTACAAGTCACCCCACAATCTTGAAATAAGTTCTCCACCTGTGTCCCCTTCCAATTATGAAAATAAGTTTCTGTCACTTGCAGCCAAAGACCCTGATGCATATAAGTACTATCATTATCCCCATTCTGCAAATATGGACAGTGAAGCTCACAGACATCAGGAAACTTGACCAAAATCACGAAGATAGTCACAAAGAGCTGGGACTTGAAGCCAGGTGTGTTTGTAAGATAGCCACCCTTCTAAAGTCAGACTATTACATAGCTCCTACCACATGGTCTCTTTAGCAAGACACCTTCAAAGGCCTGGAGCCAAGAGTGATGTTCAAAGTGACTTCCTGGTGGTGAGGAGGGGCTGGAGAGAGGCACAGCTTCAAATAGAATAGAGCATCTCTCCGGGAGAGCCAGCAGTTGCCAACCTGAAACTTCGGGAGGCATCTCAAAGCCACAGGGAGTCGGCTCTTCCTCCTTTGGTACCACACTGTGATTTGACACTGAGCCTCTGTCGCAAAGTGCAAACAACTCAACTTTGGGATTAAGTTTCCTAACAGAATTATTAGGAAGGGGGAAAGCTACTTTTCTGTGGCCAGGTAGAGACATTCAATTCACATTCAAACAGCCAGAAGTGGTTTTATTCTGTTGCCGGGAGAATCTGATAAAAGTCATCTCCAGGAAGCATTAATAGAGGATGTGGTCCTATGGATTCCTTATTGAAAGCCAGCCTTTCATTAGGTTACTATATAGATCAAGGAGAAGGGTGCTTCTCTTGTTCTTGCATGTCCTCCTCAGCGCCCAGCACAGCGCTGGGTACTCAGCAGTTTAATGTGTGTATGTTGAAGGAAAACATGGAAAATACTTGAAATTTCCTAATATAAAATAGAAGGCTTTAAAAATCCTTAGCATCATAAAACATGAATGGAAGGACAGTAAACGGTATCACAGGAATTCTGAGACTCTTGAAGAAGGAGGGGTAGAAGGTAAAGTGCTTTCCTTCAGTGGTTCTAATGTCAAACTGCTTGGTTACCATCCGAGCTCAGCCAGAAACTAGCCCCGTCAGACTCCAGGAGTCAAATGGAGATTCTAGAGAGGTTGACAAGCACAGTCCAAAGCAGGAGGGATGTTTGCGTCTCAGACAGGAAAGCACACCAAGAGACAGGAAACAGGGAGTGGGTAAGAGTCTTAGAGAAGGAGGAGAGCTAAGGGCTGCTTACCCACCAGGCGCAACCAGGGACAGGGCTGGGACACAGGTCTAATCCCCGCCTAGTCTATGTCTCAAAAGGCCTCGTGCGCTTCTTTAAGGACTCTGTCAGCACCATGGACCATGCACTCGCTGCTAGTCTGCTGGTCCAGGGAGGAACAAACTGTAACCTGCAGCAGGGAGCAGAGCCAGCTGAGCCGTTCTTAGCCCAGCTGGATCCACTGACCTTCAATTTTCGCTTACATATGTATACAGCTCAATCTCTGGGTCGTAAGGTGGCCTGTTGTGCAGCACTTTTATGGCAATTGCTAACTGATGCACTCTCTATGATGGCTATTATTAGTGCTCATTTCTACAAATGAAGAAACTGAAGCATAGACAAGCTCAGAAATTGCCTAAGTTCTCGCGGTGTCAGAGCTGAGATTTGAATCCAGGCAGCCTGACTGCAGAATCTGTGTTCTTACCTTTCCTATACATACCCTCATAAGAAAGCCAAACCCTTCAAATAAAGAGTCAGCTGGTCTTTGTAAACAGAATACATAAAACAGATCATCAAAAAGAACCTACTGTATAGCACAAGGAACTCTGTCAATATTCTATAATAGCCTAAATAGGAAAAGAATCTAAAAACAGAATAGATATAGGTATATGCATACCTGAATGACTTTGCTGTACACCTGAGATTAACACAACATTGTAAATCAACTACACTCCAATATAAAATAATTTTTGTTAAATAAACAACACAAAGCCTGAAGAGCGAATAAGTGAAAACTGAGGACCTCACAGCACTCTATGCATTAAAATCCATACAAAAATCAGATTTCTTCAGGCTACGAGAATGCATTCCTACCATATCACCACCCCCAGTATTAAGAAGCCTGCCTCAGGCACCTGGCTGGATGCATTCACAGCTTAGGGTGATGTTAAACATTTATAAGTGGAGAGGATGGTTTGCTTCAAGTGAAGCTGTGATGAGGAGGACTGGAGTCATCAGTGAGTCAGGCAAGAGTGTGACTGCTGAGGGCCTGAATCATCCAACTGATCTGTCTGCATCGTGATCCAACTCTTGGCTAATCCCCAAATCTCCACCCAGTGCTGCATGAGCAAGGACTCATAATCCATCACAAATGTCAAATAACCTGGAATGTGCTGCTTAATCCACAAGAGGCTCAGGGCCAAAGTCAGAGGTTTCATTTCAGCAGGAAGCCCATGGCATTCTTAATTCTAGGCAGCCTCATGAAGTCTCCCTCGCTGTCAAGGAAGATGAATAAAGATGATTCAGCTCATTCCTGGGAAGATATCTCAACTCCTGTGTGTTGATAGCAACCTCATACTCATCTGGATTCGCCTAACAGTCTATTTCGGAGAAGGCAATGGCACCCCACTCCAGTACTTTTGCCTGGAAAATCCCATGGACAGAGGAGCCTGGTGGGCTGCAGTCCATGGGGTCGCTAGAGTCACACACAACTGAGCAACTTCACTTTCACTTTTCACTTTCATGCATTGGAGAAGGAAATGGCAACCCACTCCAGTGTTCTTGCCTGGAGAATCCCAGGGACGGGAAGCCTGGTGGGCTGCCATCTATGGGGTCGCACAGAGTCAGACACGACTGAAGCGACTTAGCAGCGGCAGCAGCAGCAGCAACAATCTATTTGTGCCTTTCTTCTCTGATTGTATGTTTCCTTACGATGAAGACTTCTTTATCGATTTCTATTTCACCCACAGAACCTTGTATACAGCAGAGATTAATAAATGCTTGCTCAGTTAACAAATAAACGTACATGCAGAAAGGCAGTTAAGGTTTTAAAAGGGCACAATGAGGACTTCTCTGGCAGTCCAGTGCTTAAAACTCTGAGCTTCTACTGCAGGGGGCACAGGTTCAATCAATCCCTGGTTGGGGAACTAAGATCCCACATGCTGTAGAGTGCAGCCAAAAATAATAAATAAATAAATAATTAAACAGGTATAATGAATCAGGCCTCTTGTTTATCACTGTATCACCAGTGTCTACCACAATGCCTGACCCTTGGTAGATGCTTAATAACTATGTGGTAATTAAAGTCTGCACTGGAGGCACAGAACCTGACTTAGAGTTGATCTCTAGACTGCAATGTCTTGAAAAGACGCCCCATTTTTCCTGCAAATCTAGCTGCCTAGAGCATCTGTGGGTCTTATTAATCGACTTCCCCTTGTTCCATTAGCTCCCCAGCTGCTTTCCATAAATTCTCTGTTTACTTCACTTAGCTGGAGTTCAAATCCATTGCTTGCAGTCAAAGAACCCTAACCAACAAATCAACACTTTCTTAAAATGTGGTCCACAGACCCTTTGCATCTCTAGTCCTTGGAGCTTAAAGATACAGATCCATAGGCCTCATCTTAGACCTTTGAATCAGCATTTCTGCAGACTTTGCCTCTCTGACAGGCTCCTCAGGAGATTATTTTGTGAGTTTCCAGAACAGCAGGATGTATGGCACTGTACGTGTACAACACTAAAAGTTTGACAAATAGCAGTTCCTTGCCTACACCTGCAGGTCTTGATGCAAGATTCCTTGTCACCTCTTTCAGTTTACTTCATCCTCTCTCCTCCCAGCTCACCTCACTCCAGCTTCACTGGCATTCAGTTCTTTTCCACCCCAGGACCTTCCTACTTGCTGTCCCCTCCATGACCACATGGGTGAGCTTTTTCTTTTCTCTGCAGTGTGTGTTCAGTGCCTAGAACATTACTTATCACATAGCAAGTTCTTAGTTCAAGTTCCAATTATTGCTGAATAAAGGAAATCTCTTGAATACTATGCTACACAGGTAAAACTAGCCTGGCATTAACAAAACCAAATGTCACATTTACCTTTAGAAATCTGTCATCTCAGTTTAATATTTCTCAGTACATCATGTACCGCTCCCAAATTTGATCTTTATTGCCTAAAAGTGCAAAAAAAAAAAAAAAATCCACCGTGTCTACTTTAAATTTTCTCAGCTAAGACAAATGTGGCCTAAATTTCCTTAAGGCAACGAATGACCAAGAATTCCTGTTCCTTGAAGCATCAGAGAGAGGAAAGCCAGCTAAAATTTCCCTGCTACTGCTCACTCACACTTGATTTGAAAAGCACACCTGCCCTCTAGTGGAAGTATGTATTACTGCAGCTTGAACTCAAACTGTCAAACCCATTAGGCACGGAGTGTCCTGTTACCCCTGAAACCAGATGAAGTAAGCAGATGAAAAGACCAAGACCTGCAACAAATAAATGAGCCTATCTGTTTCTGAGGGTTAAATTTCCCAAGACCAAGTAAGGAGACCACTCAGAATTCTGGCCTGTGAGACACTGAACATATGTTTTCCTGTAAAATCAACAAAGATGAGGGATAACTGGTCACTTTAGGGCAATGTAAGAAACTATTAAGATTAAGTAGTAGAGGGAAAAATATGCAAGAAGGAAGCAAAGTTTCTCAGAAGAGGCACACAGTCAAGAAAGTGAGAAGCTGACCTCAGGGAACCCCAGTGGGGAACAAATTCCTCCTTGCTCAAACAGCAGGGTTTAAAAGATGCCCACGAGCAGCTGTGCCTCAACGAGAAGTCAAGAAATCACTCACTGATAGGCTCTAGGGCAGCTCCAAGTTACAGATCTGGTTTGGCCCACACGTTGCTGAGTAAACTATTAACCACGAGAGGCGAGGGCTCTCCAAGTTGCTCCAGCACGTCGTCTCTCGTGTACACACATGCACACTTCTGTGATGTCACTACTGAGTGCACGGGTCATTTCTATTTAGCACACTGGTGGATTTCTCACAGCCAGCCTGCTTCCTGCATCACGTGACCTGCCTGAGGCATTTACATGTTTGCCTGATGACTTTGGGATGTTCTCCATAATGGTGCACCATTTCTCCTCTCTTCTTCACCCCAAAGCACATGTACACATGCAGACACACACACACACACACACACACACACACACACACATGCCCCTTTAGCAATATGGACTTTCTTTCTCTCTCTACCATGAAATACTCTGCTGTCCCCATTTGCAAAAAAAAAACACAAAAACCCTCAAAACCTTAAATGAAACTCCCCTTGTCTCCCATCCCCAGACCTTGTAGTGGATTTGGTTAATGACAAACTATAGTGAAACAGGTCCTTATTGTAAGGAAAAATCTCCCTCTCCATTCAGAAGTTAGTGTGTGTGATGGGGGATTAATCCGTGTATTTTCCCTTCCTCTTGATATTTGGATGTACTAAGTATAATTGTAAATGTGGAAAGTGCCTTCTGATATTTAAGATTCCTTTCCTACAGTGCTGTAGAAGGGCTACTGAAATGGAAAATCATGACATGTTAGCTCTTCTCACCAGTTTCAGCATGAAGGGACTACAAAACATGTGCCTTTTAGAAATATAATGCCAGGGTATTAAGAACAGCTTAGTTTAAGCTTTCATTAGCTTAAATATAATTGGACAAACTCAAAGGCTTATTCCAGTTTTTGGATTTCCTCTTTACGAGAAAGACAAGAAAAAGAGCCAAAGTGAAACTAAAAGACAAGTATCAGAAAGAAGGCAAAACAGCATAATCTGGTACCTAGATAAGTACAACTGGTTCACCTATGCTTTGCCACCTACCAGGCAAAGGAATTGCTTAAAAAGAGGCAGAAGATCCTTCAGTTCTCAGGTCAACGAAGAGGTCCGAGTAGATTCAGCAATAGTGTGCTTACAGAAGGCACTGGGTAGATGCGGAATTCAGGCAGAAGATAAACAGGTCTTCATAAACCAACTCTAATCTTCCAAAAACTAGCCTGCTGCTGCTGCTGCTGCTGCTATTGCTAAGTTGCTTCAGTTGTGTCCGACTCTGTGTGACGCCATAGACAGCAGCCCACTAGGCTCCCCTGTCCCTGGGATTCTCCAGGCAAGAACACTGGAGTGGGTTGCCATTTCCTTCTCCAAAACTAGCCTGCATCCTGCCAAAATTCAAACTGGAAATGTTGGAATTTATCTACAGCAACCACATGAAAATGTTTTTCAGCCACATGCTTGTATTTCATTATTGCCAAATTTCACCTTTAATCTACTAGCTACTAGTCTGAATAAGAGTAATCATCAGTCAGGATAGTTCTTTAAAAAAATGGATTATTTAGGGTCATTGAGAAACTTCACAAATAATTAACATAAACCAAATGAAGGTGGGCACTTACTATGTCCACCGTTTTGTGTTAATTTTGTTGTTGTTGTTCAGTCACTAAGTCATGTCTGACTCTTTGCGACCCCATGGATTGCAGCATGCCAGGCTTCCCTGTCCTTCACCATCTCTCGGAGCTTGCTGAAACTCATGTCCATTGAGTCAGTGATGTCATCCAACCATCTCATCCTCTGTTGTCCCCTTCTCTTCCTGCCTTCAATCTTTCCCAGCATCAGGGTCTTTTCTAATGAGTCAACTCTTTGAATCAAGGTGGCCAAAGTATTGGAGTTTCAGCTTCAACATCAGTCCTTCCAGTGAATATTCAGGACTGATTTCCTTTAGGATTCTCTGGTTTGATCTCCTTGCAGTCCAAGAGACTCTCAAGAGTCTTCTCCAACACCACAGTTCAAAAGCATCAATCCTTCGGCGCTCAGCCTTCTTTATGGTCCAACTCTCATATCCATGCATGACTACTGGAAAAGCCATAGCTTTGACTAGATGGACCTTTGTCTGCAAAGTAATGTCTCTGCTTTTTACTATGCTGTCTAAATTGGGCATAGCTTTTCTCCCAAGAAACAAGCGTCTTCTAATTTCATGGCTGCAGTCACCATCTGCAGTGATTTTGGAGCTCAGGAAAATAAAGTCTGTCACTGTTTCCATTGCTTTTCCATCTATTTGCCATGAAGCGATAGGACCGAATGCCATGACCTTAGTTTTTTTGAATGTTGAGTTTTAAGCCAGCTTTTTCACTCTCCTCTTTAACTTTCATCAAGAGGCTCTTCAGTGCCTCTTCACTTTCTGCCATACGGGTGGTGTCATCTGCATATCTGAGGTTATTGATATTTCTCCCGGCAATCTTGATTCTAGCTTGTGCTTTATCCAGCCTGGCATTTCACATAATCTACTCTGCATATAAGTTAAATAAGCAGGGTGACAATATACAGCCTGCCCATTGCTTTCCCAATTTGGAACCAACCTGTCCACTGTTCCATGTCCAGTTCTAACTGTTTTTCTTGATCTGCATACAGGTTTCTCAGGAGACAGGTAAGGTGGTCTGGTATTCCCATCTCTTGAAGAATTTTCCAGTTTGTTGTGATCCACACAGTCAAAGGCTTTAGTGTAGTCAATGGAGCAGAAGTAGATGTTTTCTGAAATTCTCATGCTTTTTCTATGATCCAACAACATTTCTGAAATGATCTCAATCAATTGTACTTTTGGACACTTATTAAGGCAAGCTGATAGAACTGGTCAAAAGAGAAGCAAAGAAATTTAATCCATTTTTTAAATCATACTTTCTATTAATATGGCTCTCCAGTATGGGATTACCTTCTGGCTCGGCTGGTAAAGAATCTGCCTGCCATATGGGAGACCTGGGTTTGATCCCTGGATTAGGAAGATCCCCTGGAGAAGGGAAAGGCTACCCACTCCATTATTCTGGCCTGGAGAATTCCACAGCCTGTATAGTCCATGGGGCTGCAAAGAGTCAGACATGACTGAGCAACTTTTACTTTCAGTTTCTTTATTCAGTATAAGGAACAAATACCATTAAAAATAACTTCTTAAAGTCATTTTTAGAAGTAAAACAGTAAGTAGTTACATAGCAAAGTACTGATATTTAAATATAATTTATCTATAAGAAGAATAAAAATAGTAATAGCTGAAAGTCTATTTGTGACTTGGGTAAAAATTCCAGTAACAGGATCATAGAAAGATTTAGAAGTTCTATATTTAAAAAGTGAAGATCTCTTAAAACTTTATTAGGTGATTTAAAGACAGCTCTACTGATGAGAACAAAATTGATAAATCAATGGAGTTCAAATAAAATGGTCTCAGGAAATGATACAGTTGGCAAAGGCAATATTTCAAAATTAATATGTTAGGATAAAAATCTTTTATAAAACATATGGATTTGTCCCTCCATATCCACTTCCCACCTCTCTCTCCCAGGAGGTAACCTGGGTAGACCACAAGCATGTGTTCCCTTGGGCTCTGGTTTGGGCTGGATTCAGCCAATGGGAACCCAGCACGAGATCAAAGGATGGGGAAGATGGGGAGAGTGACTGATTCCTCAGCCTTGTTCCCTGCAAGGGCCCCTCAAGCAGGCTATGCCCCTCGCTGGAGGTCACCGCCCTCTCACCAGAACTCCCTTTTTCCAGGTTCCACAGGTGCTTCATCCTGCATCCCTCTCTGGGACTACAAACCCAGGCAACTGCCCTGCCCCATGCGGTCCCTCTACACCCAGCTACACTCTTACGAATACTTCTTTCATAGTGAACCATGTTCTTTAACTCTGTACCTGTTTCCCACTGGGATCCAAAGATATCAAAGAAATAATTAAGCTAAATATTAATATGATAATATTTAATATTATGAGGTTCCCTAGTGGCTCATACGGTAAAGAATCCACCTGCAATGCAGAAGACCCAGGTTCTATCCCTGGGTTGGAAAGACCCCCTGGAAGATCCCACTCCAGTATTCTTGCCTGCTAAATCCCATGAACAGAGGAGCCTGGTGGGCTATGGTCCATGGGGTTGCAAAAGAGCCAGACAACACTTTCACTTTTACTTAACATTATAATTCCATATTAACAATTTCCTCTCTATTTCAAAAAGTTTATACAATGAAGCTGACCAAAAGAAATTTTAGGGGACTTTAATATTAGAAGAAAAATAAAGCAGAGCTTCTAAAATGAGGATCCAGGGCACTCTGACTTGGGAGGTTAAGTGGCTTTCTCCTTACTAGCCATAACATAGCTAAGGAGAAAGGAGGGGCTGGAGACAACTGGACGATTGGGTCAAATGGAAAATGGTATATTATCCAAAGGGCTGGTGACACTTTTTTTTTAAATGTTGGACTTGTTATTATAAGCACATTCTGTTGAATACAACAAGTTTGGTTATTACCTTTTATCAAAGTGTCAGGAGGGCAGATTTTAAAGAGAGCTAGACAATATGAAAGAACATTCTTCCCGTCCACAGAGTCTTTGATTGCAAATGAATTGCCTCTGAACAGCGTAGGAGCAAGGCAGAGAGCTTTCCTAATGATGTACATCTGCGAGGCTTCACTTGGGGTTTGGCTGCATTTACATCACTATAAACTCTGCAATTACAGCTCAAGCCGTTTCCGGCACTGACACGAAGAATACGAATTGCAACAGCAGGTTTCCTGGCTTGGATTTCCGCCAGGAGCCTGAGTCACCGTCCCCAGACATCTGTAGCACATTAAACTGTACTCTTGTTATCTCTCAACACTGAACAATGGCCTAAAGCTCTGACAAAACAAATGGCTGAAGTCTTTTCCAGAAACCCTCTAATGTGAGGCTGTGAATCACGAGCCTGTCCAAAAATCTTGGGGTCGTTTATACTGTAGAAATACACCCCAAATATCGCTGTTTTGTTTTTTGATTGTCTGATCTTTATTTAAACTTGACGGATTTAGAGGGCCTAAACTGCAGGCTGAATGTCTGTGTCCCCTGCAAAACTCACACATTAAATCTTAATTTCCAAGGTGATGGTATTTGGAGGTGAGGGTCTTTGAGAGGTGATGAAGGTATGAATGGAGAAGGAAACAGCAACCCACTCCAACCTCTTTATGAGCTTCCCCACCCCTCCTGTCGTGTGAGGACTTATGAAGAGGATGGACCTCTATAAACCAGAAAGCAGACCCCAAACCTGCCCATACCTAGATCCTGGGTTCCCAGACTCCAGAACTATGAGAAATACATTTCTATTGGTTATGAGCCACCCAGTCTAAGTTTGTTTTGTGTCAGCAGCCTGAATGGACTAAAAAGAAAATTCAAAATATAGCTGAGATGATATTAAACTTTACTTAAACTTCGTGAACATCAACAGTCTGAAAAATAGCTTTGTGGGAAGAGCAAAAAAAAAGCATCCCTTAGAGAAGGCATTCAGGCCAGCTGCACAAAGAGGAACAGAAAGTGTCTTAAAGCCATGTTCCCACTCCGGCTCCAACTCTCCATCTTCTCAGCTGCCCCTAGGAGCCAAGCCACCATCATTTTGGGGAGAACACTGCCAACTCTTCATCACTTGTCTTCTGATTCATGGCTGTCTTAGCATCTGTTCCCCTATACAGCAGCCACACTGATCTGTTATCAGTATCAATCCAAGCATGGTTTTTCTTACTTAAAACCATGCAATGACGTCCCACTTCCTCTACAATAACATCTAAGGTCCTTCCCACGGACCAAGGCCACCACATTCTTTAACCCCTGTCCTTCTCTTCAGGTTCAACGCCAGCCTCTCTCCTTGTTGCTTTTCCTACTCCAGCTGTTTTTCTCTTCCTTAAACATGCCAAGCTTGTCCTGCCCTCTGGGCCTCTGCACTGACATCTCTCTCTGCCAGGAATGCTTTCTCCAATCATCCACAGCTGGCTCCTTCAGATCTTAACTCACCTATCACCTCCTTGGAGAGGCCTTTCCTTATTCGTAACACTTATCATTATTTAAAAACAAGTGAAAGAGAATAATAAGGGAATATGACAAAGAACTTTATGCTTATAAATTCTACAGCTTAGAAGAAATGAATGAACTCTCCAGAACAACAAGCTACCAAAACTCAATCAATATGAAATAAACAATCTGGATAGCGCTATAACCATTAAAGAAATTGAATTTATAATTAAAGAGCTTTCAATAAAGAAATCATCATCCCAGATGGTTTTGCTAGAAATTCTACCAAACATTTAAAAAATAATTAACACCAGTTTTACACCATCTCTTCCAGAAAACAGAAGAGAAGGAAACGCTTTTCAATTCATTTTATGAGGCCAGCATCACCTTGACAAAGACATCACAGAACTAAAAATTGCAGACCCATAACTGTCATGAATTTATGTATAAAATCTTCAACAAAACATTAGAAACTTGTCCAACAATGTAGATAAAGAATTATACACCATGACCAAGTATATACCTGGTCATTACTTGGTCACTGATCATGACTAAGTGTGTACCTGGAATTTATTCTAGGTATGTATATTTGGTTCATCACTCAAAATTCAATGTGACTCATCACATAAACAAACTAAACAAATAAAATTATATGACTATATCAATCAGTGCAAAGAAAGCAGCTGACAAAATCCAACAGCCATTTATGATTAGAAACTCTAGGCAAACTAGGACTAAAGAAGAACTTGTTCAGGTCGGTACAGAACATCAACCATAACAGTGCGCTGTGGTACAGAAGAGAGGATAGATGACTAGACCAACGGAATTGTTTAGAAAGCCCAGAAATAGACCTGTGTCAATAGAGTCAACTGATTTTGACAAAGGAACAAAGGCAATTCAATGAAGAAAGAACAGCATTTTCCAACAACTGGTGCTAGAACAAACACATACCCGTATGCAAAAAAAAATCTGAACATGGATGTTACAGCTTTCACAAAATGAACTTGAGTGAATCATGCATCTAAATATAAAATGCAAAACTATGTACTTCTAGAAGACAACAGAGAAAATCTAATTGACTTGGACTTGGTAAAAACTTGTTATGTGAAGCTCGCTCAGTCATGTCCGACTTTTTGCAACCCCATGGACTGTAGCCTACTATGCTCCTCCGTCTGTGGGATTCTCCAGGCAAGAATACTGGAGTGGGTTGCCATTTCCTTCTCCAGGAGATCTTCTCAACCCAGGGATCGAATCCGGGTCTCCCGCATTGCAGGCAGACACTTTACCATCTGAGCCACCAGGGAAGCTCGGTGTTGTATATAACAAGTAAAAACTTCTTATATACAACACCAAAAGCCAATCCATGAAAGAAAATAACTGATAAGTTGGACTACATTAAAATTCAAAAATGTTTGCTCTGCAAAAGACATTGTTAATAAAATAAAAAGGTGTGCCACAGAATAAGAGAATATATTGCAAAACACTATCTGATGAAGAACTCGTATCCAAGATATATGAAGAACTCTAAAAACTCAACCATAAAAATGTACAAAATAATCCAATTAAAATGGGGGAAAAGACTGAACAGACATCTCACAGACAGCAAAAAAGCATATGAAGAGATGTAACAGCAAATGTCATTATGAATTACAAAGTAAAGCAGTGAGACACCACTGCACACCCACATGCGGTCAAAACTCAAACACTCGCAGCACCAAATGCTGATGAAGATGAGGAGCAACAGGAGCTTTCATTCACGGATGGTGGGAATACGGAGTGGTACAGATGGTGGGAATACGGAGTGGTACAGTTAAGCTGGAACACAGCTGGGCAGTTTCTCACAAAGCTGAACCCAATCTACCATCCAATCTAACAACTGTGTCCCCAGGTACTCAGCCCAACGAATTGAATGTGTGTTCACACAAAACCCACCAATAACTGTTTATAGCAGCCTTACTCATAACTGCCAGAAACTTAAAGCAACCAGGATATCATTCAAAGTTGAATGGATAAGCAAAATGTGGCACTGCCAAATGATGGAATATTATTCAGCAATAAAATGAAAGGAGTTCTTAAACCACAAAAGACATTGTTATTGCTGTTGTTTAGTTGCTAAGTTGTGTCTGACTGTTTTGGGTACCCTGTGGACTGTAGCCCACCAGGCTCCTCTGTCCATGGGATTTCCCAGGCAAGAATGCTGGAGTGGGTTGCCATTTCCTTCTCCAAGGGATCTTCCCAACCCAGGGATTGAACCTGCGTCTCCTGCATTGGCAGGTGGATTCTTTTACCACTGAGCCACAAAAGACATGGAGGGAACATTAAGTGTATATTGGGCAGTGAAAGAAGTCAGTCTGAAAAGGGCACATACTGTATAATTTCAGAGGCAGTAGAAAGATCAGTAGTTGTCAGGGATCCCAGGGGGAGGAAGTGCGGGATGAATAGGTGGAGCACGGGGAATTTTTAAGGTGGTGAAACTATGTCGTGTGTGTGTGTGTGTTAGACGTTAAGTCATGTCTGAGTCCTTGTAACCTGATGGACCCTCTGTAGCCCACCAGCCTCCTCTGTCCATTGGATTCTCCAGGCAAGAATATTGGAGTGGATAGCCATTCCCTCCTCCCTGGATCTTCCCAACCCAGGGATCGAATTCAGGTCTCCTGCATTGCAGGCCGATACCTTGCCATCTGAGCCACCAGAGAAGTCCTGAAAGTATTTTGTATAATATTGTAAAGGTGTATACACAACACTATGCATTTGCCCAAACTCATAAGATTACAATACAGAGTGAACCCTAATGTAAACTATGGACTTTAGTTAATAAGATCAATATTAGTTGATTAATTGTAACATATGTATCACAAAAATGCAAGATATTAATAACAGGGGAAACTGTATCTGTACAAGGAGAAGGGCTATATGGGAACTCTTCACACTACCTGATCAACTGTTCTGTAAACCTAATATTTCTTTAAAAGTAAATTTAAAAATTAACGGTAGAATCTAAGTGGTGAGTATATGGATGTTCACCAAATTGTTTCAACATTGCTATATGTTTGAAACATTTTATAATAAAATATTGAGGAGGAAAAATTATGGTCACACAAAATCTATATACACAAATACGGACAGCAGTTTCATTCCTCATACCCATGAACTGAAAACAGGCTCGTTATTCTTCAGGGAGTGAATTCTTGGCCAAACTGTGCTCCAGCTATACTATGGAGTACCACTCAGCGATTAAAAGGAATGAATACTGATACACAGAACAACCTGGATGAATCTGAAGGGAATTAACCTGAGTGAAGAAAGCTACATCCCAAAGGTTATATACTCTAAGATTCCATTTATATAAAATTCTTAAAAAAGAAAACAAAAAGAAAAAAAGGAACAAATGAGTAGTTGCCAGAGGTTCAGAAGAGATGGAAGAAGGAAGTGAATATGGTTATACAAGGCAATGCAAAAGATCCTTGGTCCTTTCCTATCTTGACTGTAGTGGTGGATACATGAGCCTACATGTGACAAAATCACACAGAAGTGTAGACACACACGCACACACAAACAGGTACAAGAAAAACTGGGGAAATCTCAAAAAGTGAGGAGGACTGTGTTTGACGGTATCAGTGTTACTCTCCTGGTTGTGATGCTGTACTATAATCTTGATACTGGAAGACAGTTTAATCCTAGAACAGGGACTGAGTCCCCAGGATGAGCCCTGCACTGTCCAATATCTGGGATATATATTTCTTACACCTGCATGTGAATCTACAATTATCTCAACAAAAACTCAATTAAAAAATTAAACGCTCTACAAAATTTGTTAATTTGCTTACTGTGCGTCTCTTCCCGGCAGAAAGCAAGCACCACATGAGCAGGGGCACTGCCTGTTGTGTTCACTGATGTAGCCCCACTGTGGATCCCTAGAACTCAGCAGGTGCTTCACAAAAATGTGTTTAATCAATGACAAGAAAACATGTTAGCATGAACTGACTGTTAGGATAGAGGTATTATTCCATTCATTCATTCATTCATTCAACAGGAGTTTATTACCCAAGCACCCGACAGCGTACCAGATAACATAGATGAAGCCAAGAAAAGTCATCCTCTTCAGGGACTTAAAAACATAAGCATGAGGCAAGGATTCTAGAAGAGGGACTGTCTGCCTACCCTTATATCATCCGTAGTGTCTCTACTGGGGGAGAAAGGAGGGTGCCCCGACATTCACTGGTGTGGTCTCCCCACTTTGGACAGCAATGAAGCTGCAATGTTGAGGGAGGCAAGTGAAGCCAGAAAATGAGTTGGAATGTGTGGGATTCTGAGATGCTCCCGCCTCCGGGAAGCCTGTCTGAACAGAGCAGAGATGATCATCACTGGTCCCTTCAGTGTCTCCGTGTGTGTTCACCAGTTCTGTGCCCTGGGGCTAACTACTCAGACTCCTTGCACTACAGCTCTTCTCAGGTATCAGTGGAATAAATAACACTACCCTTGTGTGTATAAAACTCTCAGATTAGGATCTGGTCTATGGCTCTCTAATGGCCTCACATATCAGACGTTGACAGAGATAAGCTCACATTTGGAGCCTCTGAAAAATATTCAGAATGCATCTGAGTCCAGAGGCAGGCAGATTCGATACTTGGAGATTTACTCTAATGCCATCAACTTGATTTGTTATTTGAAGAGTTCAAAATAGAAGAGAAGAAATGATCAAGAAAGCAGGACACTGTCACTTTCAGGTCCTAGACTTTCCAACACTTACGACTTGCACTCTCATGAAAATTCTCACACAGTAGTGAGCGGATAAGACGCTAGATTGGTTTGCCATAGGGCCAAACATCAGAAGAGAGCTTTCAAAGCATTTATTTGTGGTCAGATTTTTTTTTTTTAATAATAGACTTTTATTTCTTGGAGTAGTTTTAGGTTTACATAAAAAGTGACCCTCTCTCTACCACTCTCCTCCATGCTAAAAGACATTTCCCCCCCATTATGAACATCTTGCAACTTATGTGGTACAGTTGTTACAACTGGTAAACCAATATTCAGTTCAGTTCAGTTCAGCCGCTCAGTCGTGTCCAACCCTCTGTGACCCCATGAATTGCAGCACGTCAGGCCTCCCTGTCCATCACCAACTCCCGGAGTTCACTCAAACTCACGTTCATCGAGTCAGTGATGCCATCCAGCCATCTCATCCTCTGTCATCCCCTTCTCCTCCCGCCCCCAATCCCTCCCAGCATCAGAGTCTTTTCCAATGAGTCAGCTCTTCACATGAGGTGGCCAAAGTACTGGAGTTTCAGCTTTAGCATCATTCCTTCCAAGGAAATCCCAGGGTTGATCTGCTTTAGAATGGACTGGCTGGATCTCCTTGCAGTCCAAGGGACTCTCAAGAGTCTTCTCCAAC
This sequence comes from Bos grunniens, assembly GCF_055505025.1. NCBI lineage: Eukaryota > Metazoa > Chordata > Mammalia > Artiodactyla > Bovidae > Bos > Bos grunniens. Next base: position 38,414,048 of record NC_141186.1, read on the forward strand.
GCCACAGTTCAAAAGCATCAAGTCTTCAGCACTCAGCTTTCTACACAGTCCAACTCTCACATCCATACATGACCACTGGAAAAACCATAGCCTTGACTAGACGGACCTTGGTTGGCAAAGTAATGTCTCTGCTTTTGAATATGCTATCTACGTTGGTCATAACTTTCCTTCCAAGGAGTAAGCGCCTTTTAATTTCATGGCTGCAATCACCATTTGCAGTGATTTTGGAGCCCCCAAAAATAAAGTCTGACACTGTTTCCACTGTTTCCCCATCTATTTGCCATGAATTGATGGGACCGGATGCCATGATCTTCGTTTTCTGAATGTTGAGCTGTAAGCCAACTTTTTCACTCTCCTCTTTCACTTTCATCAAGAGGCTTTTTAGTTCCTCTTCACTTTCTGCCATAAGGGTGGTGTCATCTGCATATCTGAGGTTATTGATATTTCTCCTGGCAATCTTGATTCCAGCTTGTGCTTCTTCCAGCCCAGTGTGTCTCATGATGTATTCTTGACTATTAAAGTCCATAGTTAACCCTAGCATTCATTCTTTGTGTTATTATATACTACGGATTTTGTCAAATGCATGATGTCATGTATACCCCACCACAATACATTGTACAGCATAGTTTCACTGCCCTAAATATGCCTTAACCTCCACGTCTTCATGCCTCCCTCCCTTAATCCTTCTGGAGGCGCTGGCACCACTAATCATTTAACTATCTCTATAGTTTTCCCCTGCCTAAAACGTCATATAATTGGAACCACACAGTAGGTAGCCTCTTCAAACTGGCTTCTTTCAATTAGCAGTATATACTTAAGGCTCCTCCATCTCTTTTGTGGCTTGATAGCTCATTTCTTTTTTTGCTGAATAATATTCCAGTGTTTGGAGGTTTCACAGTTTGTTTATCCACCCAATAATTGAAGGATATCTTGGTTGCTTCTGGTATTTGGCATTCATGAATAAAGCTGCTATAAACATTTGTGGACTGTGTTTTGCATATACAAAAGTTTTTAACCCATGTGGTAAACATCTAGAGCACACTTGCTTCATCACAGAGTAGTCTAGGTTTAGCGTTGTAAGAGACTAACACACTGCTTTCTGGAGTAGAGACTATAAATAGAGACTGCCTTCCACAGTGGCTGTAGAATTTTCCATTCCCACCACCAATGAAACTCCAGAAGATAGTGAAGGACAGGGAAGCCTGGTGTGCTGCAGTCCAGGGAGGTCACAAAGAGTTGGACATGGCCTAGCGGCTGAACAACAACAACCATCCTTGAATGAGAGTTCCTGTTGCTCCACATCCTCACCAGCATTTGGTGGTGTCGTTGTTTTGCATTTTAGCCATTCTAACAGGTATGTAGTGATATCTCACTGCTGTTTTAATTTTCAGTTCTCTAGGGACATCTACTGTTGAGCATCTTTTCATACACTCATTTTCCATTTACAATCTTCCTAAGCTAGGTGTCCACACAGTCTTTCATAGAGTTTTAAGGTCTTTAAAAAAAAAAAAATACATCTTGGTTACTAGGCCTTTATCAGATACTTGTTATATGAATATTTTCTCCCAATCTGTGACTTGTTTTTTCATTTTCTTAACAGTACATATCACAAATCACAAGCTTTTAATAAAGTCCAATTTTCAATTTTTTCTTCCATAGATCATACTTTTTGGTGTTGTATCTAAAAAGCCGTCACTAAACCCAGAGTCACCCAGACTTTCTCCTATGCCCTCTTCTAGAAGTTATATAATTCTGATCTTATATTTAGGTCTCTGATCCATTTGGACTAGAATTCTGTGAAAGGTATCAGTATCTAGTTTCTTTTTTTTTTTTTTGCATAAATATCTAGCTGTTCCAGCACCATTTGTAAAAAGACTATCCCTTCTCCACTGGATTGCCTGGAGGCTAGATTTAAAAATAAAATTTTTAGGTTATAAAATATTAAATGTTTATGAATACCTAGAGGTGATCACTGTTAACATTTTGATGAATATTTCATCAGTCTTTTACTCCACTTCGTGTGTATATACATGCATTTTGTGTATTTAGAACCCTATTATGCATGATTGCTACCCCTCCAGCCCCTTATCCTCACTCAGTGCTTTCTTGGGACAATTTCTGGTTTCATTCTAAAGCAGGAATTTGTAGCAGTAGCCACTGGGATATATTACACACACACTTTTATAATCTAAATTTGCTTAACCAAATATTATGGATATATTCTAAAGCAACTCTCTATGTCATCACATTAGGTCATTGTCTATTATTCCATGAGATACTTAACCAAATTCTAGTGGTCAGACATTTAGGTTGTTTGCAATATTTCTATTTGTTGATAAATGAGACATAAGAAACGAAGCTATTGTGAACCTTGAGTGCAGTCAGCAAAGTGACCTTTAAAGATGACTAGGAAACAGGCAAACAGAAGGCTCTTCAGAGAGCAGTGGCCCAGAAGAAGGTACAAGGGTCAGAAGGGTGAGGGAGTTTTATGAACCAAGAGAACACTTGAGTGAAGAATACAGCCTACTGAGCTCAGAAGAAACACTCAGAGGAATAGTTTTCCAAAGGCATGACCACTCTGAGGGCACAGGTCAACCAAACTCAAGGAAGGCAGAAAGTTCATGGACTTCTGGGTGTGGTGGGTTCTCTTGGCCCAGCCCTCCTTCATGCCCACATGCACTTGCTGTTCTGCCTCCATGGCACCAAACTCAACCCAAACATGACCACTCTCTCCCCTGGACTTGGTGTCCCTGAGCATTTTTTTTTTTTCAGTTGGCTTTTTATCCCAGAGGTTAGTGCAGGCTACTTTCCAGTTGGCTTTTTATCCCAGAGGTTAGTGCAGGCTATTTTCCAGTTGGCTTTATATCCCAGAGGTTAGTGCAGGGCCCATACTGGGGGCTCAGTCTCTGTTCCAGAATTAAACTGTACTCCAGTAGCAGGATTTCTGAGCACCTTCTAGTGAAACTAATTTCAGCAGCTACAAGAATTCAAAGGAAACACTCATCAATAAGAAGCTGGGTCAGGAGCAACTGCAGGGAAATAGCAATTGTGAATCAGCCCAGGATTCAAAGTCTGAACAACAGGTTTATAGAAGCAACAGAAGCGTTTCCCTCTGAGACAGCCAACTTTCATTCTGAGTGCCTGTGACGAGTGAAGGGACCTCTAAACACCATCTTCTGCTTACACACACACACACACACACACACACACACACACAAGAAAACTGCCTGAAAATTACAGGCCAAACTTTAACACAAGAGCTAATGAGAAGTATTGAGTTGGCTAAAATATTCGTTTGGGTTTTTCCATAAGACGTTGTGGAAAAACCCAAAAGAACTTCTGGGCCAATCCAATAGCTGTGACCATGGGTGTTATGTGTACCTACCTGGCCTCTCTTGACTACCTCCTTTGCCACACTGGGCAAATGGCATTCATTTCCCATTCCACCAGACTCTCCCTTGCAGCAACCATGCCCAACCCATCTCCTTTCCAGGTGGGCCGTTCACAGTCACCCAGGGTTAATTTCTGATTTTAAGAGTCAAAGCCAATTCTGGGTGAGGTCTTACAAGCATATGGATTGCCTCTGACCCCTGTTCCTGCCCGCATGAGGCTCTTAAATGTTGGAAAAAAAGATGTATTAATATAAGCTATTCTGAATTCCACTGCTAAACCATTTGTAATTATATACTCCTGCCCTCCTCATTAAAACAGCTGTGAGCCAAAAATACTTTATAGTACTTGACTGAAATAGCACAGATTATTCTTTAAAAAAAAAAAAAAAAAAGGTAATAATAACCCTGTTAAAACTCCAAAAAGTTTCATGTGATTCACCACCAGGTGTCACCAATTTCTCTGTTACTATAGATAATCACATCATTCTTAATAGAGTTTGTTTAGTAAAACATTGGAGCTTTTTAAAAAAATTCACCTTTGCACTCAATGTGAGTAACCATGCAAAATAAGTTAGCTGAAAAAGACAAAATGTAGTTCCAGATTTAATCTTATAACTGTCTTTGGACTAGTAACTGCTTGGAATGAAACAGGGAATATCTGATAGTAAATCAGATATTCCCTCTTTTGGTCTGAACCATCACTTTGTGCTTGGCCGCCCTTGAAATTGAGGCCATTCACGTTGCTGTTCCGATTCAAAGATGACACCAGCCTGAGGTGGGGGCAGGGGAAACTTACTACCTGTCAAGTTTCTGAAAAGTCCAGAGAGAGAGTGGAACCAGCGAAGAGTTCACCAGATTTAAAAGTTTTCTTGGCTAAAATTCAGCAAAGGAAGGTTAAGACAAGCATAAGTGTTAGTCGCTCAGCCATGTCCAACTCTTTGTGATCGCACAGACTGTAGCCTGCCAGGCCCCTCTATGTGTGCAATTCTCTAGGCAAGAATAAACAAAAGGATGAGGAAAAAACCTGTTTTTGAGAAAGCTTGCATTTCTATACATTGTTTTTAGGACGTGGCTTATTACGGTAAAGCAGTGATTCTCAGTCAAAGATGATTTTGCCTCCCTGGGGGCCCCGGTCATGTCTGCAAACATTTTTGGAACTGGTGGTAAGGGAAGGTGCTGGCAGCTGTGAGTTGAAGCCAGGGATGCTGCTAAACAAACTGCAGAACACAAGGGAGCCTTGACAATAAAGGATGGTGGAGCCCAAAGCGTCAACAGGGCAAACAGTGAGAAACTCTACTCATGAATGATACAGACACCAGGAAGGACCCTGGAGTCAGACTGAGTTTCAAATCCTCTATGCATCACCTGATAACAGAGTGATTCTAGGGGAGTTATAAAACCTTTCTAGGTTTTGACCTCTAATTTACAAAATAGGGATGATGAAACCTATATGCCAAGGAAATGAGAGAAACAGCCTGGGGCATCATAATGGCTCAATAAATGTCAGTCTCATTTTCATATTAAGGTTAAAACTTTAAGGTATATATATTCCTTTTTTCTCTCAATTAGAAGAGTCCTCACAACTCCATGAGGGATGTTTTACTCTTCTACAGAAGTCTGTTCCTGAAATCATGTGTTTCAGAAGAATGCACCCAAAGGACCTGGAGGAGAGTGACCAGTCCTACCAGCGAGGACTGACAGGGCCCCAGACTGCTTTTCCACAGGGCACATGAGTTGCACAAAAGGCTCCTGAGGGCCATCCCTGGTGGTCCAGTGGTTAAGAGTCCACCTTGCAATGTAGAGGATGCAAGCTTGATCCCTGGTCAGGGAACTAAGATCCCACATGACACAGAGCAACTAAGCCCTTGTCACAACTAAAGAATCCACATGCTGCACTGAAAGATCCTGTACGACGCAATGAAGACCCGACACAGCCAAGTAAATAGATATATTTTAAAAAGGCTCCTGAGGGCTGAGAAGTACTTTACAGCACAGAAAGGGTCACTGAGCTTTCTGACAACACCAGACACAGCTGAGCTGACATGTGTCAGACCACAGGATGCCCAGGCAGCCCAAAATGATGCCAAAGTGAAAGTCACTTAGTCATGTCTGACTGTTTGCAACCCCATGGACTGTAGCCCGCCAGGGTCCTCTGTCCTTGAAATTCTCCAGGCCAGAATACTGGAGTGGGTAGCCAATCCCTTCTCCAGGAGATATTCCTGACCCAGGGATCGAACCCAGGCCCCCCATATTGCAGGCAGATTCTTCACCATCTGAGCCACCAGGGAAGCCCAAGAATACTGGAGTGGGTAGCCTATTTCTTTTTCAGTGGATCTTCCCAACCCAAGAATCGAACTGAGGTCTCCTTTGTTGCAGGTGGATTCTTTACCAGCTGAGCCACAAAGTGATGCTGAAAATCTCTGCCCAGATGCCCACAGCCCTGGAAACAAGTTGTTACATGGTCCCCCCCCAACAGGCATCTGATTTCAGAAGGCTGTGCTGTTACTTCCCTGCTCTAATAAGGGGAAGGTAAGACAGGGGGCTGCTTGGCCAACCAAGGGTCGCCTTTGTGAGTAAAATCCAGTGGTGCTTGGACAGCTTGTCTCTAAGTCAAGCAGTATCCTGGTCTGGATCCTAAAAGTCCTCAGATGAAAAAAAGTGGTCTTATCCCTGACTGAGTCTCTATTATAGACATTTGAGTTTTAATTGAGACATTTGGGTATTTTTGGCAAAGACATATATGATTCTAGGGTAACCATATAGTTTTTTGTTCCGAGACACTGTTAGGAATGAAAAAGGAACGCTGTGAATTGCTCCAGCCCTCAGGAGTAAACCAGGACAGTCCTAAGACTTGTGATCAACCTTATGAGTCATTGGGAAGTATGGCCCTCTCCTTAGATATGTATTGCATTACAAGTAAAGACCTGATCTAAGAAATAATTTGGATTTAGAACAAATTAATTTCATTTTCCAAATTATTACACCATTATGACCAGGGTAAAGGTTAGCAGAGCAGGTTGGTTAAAGGATTAGACTATTTTAGATATATTTATAGATTTTAGATCCTGTGTTCACATTCTGGCTTGACCACTAAATGGCTGTGCCATTTTGGGCAAGTTACCTTTCTGTGTCTCAGTTTTCTCACCTGTAAAACAGGCCTAAGAAGAGTAGCTACTGTTGGGTTACTGTGATAATAAAATTGTAATGTAGGATAAGTGGCTAGTGGCTAAAACATAGTAAGTTTTTAATTATTATTAGCTATTATTTTTAACATTTAAATAACCCTCGACTGTGAATTGAGAGCCCTCGAGTCAATTTGCTGCACAGGTCAAGTCTTTCATTTATTTGCTTGAACAGGCAGTGTATTTTTCTGTTTTTCAACAGGCTCACTAATAATAATCATTACTTTTGCACTAAGGACCTGAGGACTGGCCCTACTTTCCAGAACTGGGATAGCTATGATCATCTGCAGGTTGGATTTGACTTGTATTCAAATTATACAAATAAGAAATATAATGTGCAGTTATTATAGTACATCTTATTTGATAAATGTCCAACATATGGCAGTAAGTTTGGAAATACAGGTCCTGGCCTCTCATGGACATTCTAGTAAGTAAAAGGTAGGAAAAAATGTAAAGCCATCTGGTTCTCGTGTGTCGCAAGCCACTAACTAACATCACAGGTTTATTTAGTCATGGTGGATTCAGACTCCAGCTCTCGGGAATTCAGTTCTTCAGAGGTCACCTCAGTCCTGCGGTCATATGCTGGCTCGCATGATCACAGTGCATAAGCCCCCACAGCTTTCCTGCTCAGCCCTGGAGCACGGTATTCTTCCCAGGATCGCTGGCTACTATTCTTAGTCACCAGCAATTTTGCTTTTATGCTCATTCTCTTGTCCATTTAAAAAACACATGATTGTGAGTCAAAGCTAGAGATAACAGACATGTTAGGGGAACTGGGGCTGGGAGCTCTCAACCCAGTGATTAAGTTTTTAGATCATGCTGATACATTATGAATTCCGCCTTTTAAATATAGACCAGTTTCATTTGATATGAATTGGGCTGACTCAGGCTAGGAATGCTGAACAGGTCATCTAATTGTGGTGAAATGTGCAGCCTGAATAAGAGATTCTGGATGGACCCAAAGACGGAGAGGGTTGCTCTGAGCTTCTAGACACTGGGCATAATGGGGAAAGTGAAAAGGAACTCCCCTTCCACTTCTATCTCAGTTTTTCTGAGGTTATGTTTTTTTTTTTTTTTTTTATGGCTTAGTTTTGAGAACATCTTGAATGATATGGTCTTATGACAGATATTAGACTTGTAAACTTTCATAAAAGTAATGCTAACACCTAGTGTTGGGCCCAGTAAAACCGATTTTAGATTCAGCACACATGACACTTTACATTTGCATAACATTTCACAATTTATATCTTTTAAATTTGTTAACAATATTTAGTTTGTTCTGTTTTTTCCATCTGGGTCTCACCTGGTCCTTTGCTCAGACCGCCCTTTTCAAAGCAAATCTCTTGACCTATTACATACATACAAAAAAGTGCGAAAGAGCCCAATGAATTTTTACAGGGTGAACACATCTATGGACTCAATTCCTAGATCAACAAAAAGAATGTTATCAGAACCCCAGAAGTCACACCCCATCCTTTTCCCAGCAAAGTCGGCTATTTTCATGACTTCAGAGACCATTGATTATTTTTAAAATTGAATTATCTACTATATACTCCTTTGTATCTGGTTTCCTTTGTTCAGTATTTTCTGGGTGAAATTCATCCATGTTGTGTGAACTTATAGTCTGATTGTTATTCTTGCTGTAATCAGTCCAGTGGATAAATCCATTACAAAGGATTTGCCTGTCATGCTACTTATGAACATTTGTGGTTTTATAAATGGTCTGTTATGAATATACTTCTTTGTATCTTTTGGGGAACATATACTTTAGAATCACAGTTACATTATATATAATAATATAAATAATAATATATAATATACACATACATACAATTCCATATTGCATATATGATACTCCTACATACATTCCACATGAACCTACATATGTATTTACTTTATTAGATACTACTAAATAGTTCTCCAAACTTACTTCCATTGACACCCCCAACCATCAGGGTAAGAAAGCACTCGTTTTTCCATATCCATGCTATCTCTTTGCATTGTTTAGTTCATTTTAGTCATTTCAGTGGGGCACATTTCCTTTTATAGTGTGTATTTATCTCCATTCGTCTTAGCCAGTGGCTATTTTCTTCCTCCCAATTTGCACAGATGATCACAACCTTAACATAGCTAGTAATTAATATATATCCAGTCACTGAAAAAGAAAACAAAATGCTAAAAATAAAATGTCAGTGGTTCATTTTATTTCTAGAAGGAATTTAATTTTCTAATGGGCTGAGAAAATATTCTATTAATTTATGTCTGATTTAGAAGAAGGGAAGTGGATCTGATAGCCATTTAAATTCAAGATATTTCCATATTGCAACTCCTAGAACTAACCCAATGTAAACTTAATTAGATAGAGTACAAGCACAGCCCTTCAATTACGTCCATGAGTTACTGAGTCCAATTCTGCTTTCTTCTGAAGATCTCAAAGTTAGTAACCACTACAACTCCCTTTCTTGGTGCTATTTAACAGTGAGACACCGATGGGAGGTGAAGAACACATGGGTTTCAGGGCCTCACTGTGAGAAGGGAAAGACCAAGGACCAGAATCTAGGCTTCCGGCCTTTAGTTTCACCATGACAGGATATCACAGGACCAGCCACTCAACGATCTGGAATAAACAAAGCAAAATCCCTACCTCTCCCACCTGTAGAATGATGGGTAAGAGCTCACTGTTTGCATCAGACAGCTCTGCCCGAACTCCTGCACCACTGTTGGCTTCAGTGGGACCTCTAACACATCCCTCAACTTTTCTAAACCTCATCTTTCTTATTAAAGTCATTGTTTCTACTACCCAGAGGGGCTGTGGAGATCAGAGATCATGCATGTGTGGCAGAATCATAATTTAAGGTCCTTTCCAGTGTCTTCCTTTACTCTAGCCTGCCTCATCCCCATTCAGTTGGGGAGACATGGGTCACCATTTGTCCTGAGGTTGGAGTCCTCAGAATTGGATCAATGAATAAAAATGACAATTTCTCAACTTCTGGTTCCATCTCAGACACACAGGGGTAAGAAGACAAAATGAATCTCCTCTTATAGCCCCAAGACCTTCAGAGCCCTAAAGTGTTGTGGGGATGGGAACTGCAAAATTTCCCCTGGGTATTGAGGGGGAAGTGAAAGTTGGCTGAGAAGGAGAGGTAAATGGACCTATAACAGGTCCCAATATGGGCACAAGGAGATAAGTGCCAGATGCTAGCTGTGTGGACAGTGCCCATGGGGAATAATAGGAGGAATGACCATCACCTCACCAGGTTATCAGAGCCAGGGGGTCTATTGAGAACCAGTGAGTACCGGCAGATTGGTCTCAATTTGCAGGTGAATGAAGATCTGACTAAATGAATTTACTCTGAGCATGGGAGGCTGGCAGAGAGTCTGCACATCTGAAATGGTGGGCACCCACTCCCTACTGTCACCAGGTTGGCACCTGAGTAAGGTCTCCTGGGTTTAGCACCCTCCCTGGGTCAACAGAGGAATAAATTGGAGATAGGGTGATTCTCAACATGACTGAATTCCAATCCTGGACTGACTAACATAATTTCTGAATCATACCTTTCTTCGAAGTTTGTGGATAATGTTCTGACCACTTGGTAGATTGTGCACTCAAATTATTTTATTAAAGGACCAGTTCTGTTTCTTGTATACCCCCAAGTGAGCGATGCTGAGAATTTATACCTATTACATGTGAAAAAAGAGAAATGCCTGGTACTAGTCAATGGTCATTACTATTATCCGTGAGATCTAGTTAACATCCTGTCTCATGTCACCCAAGAATTGAGTCGTAACTGCAGTGGCTAGTCTGTCATGCTATACATAGTTTCTACTAATACTGTACGGGCAGAGAATTATTCAGCTTCTTATCTGCTGTGGCTACTGGTATATAAATGCAGACAACCTACCAGATGGCCTCATTAAAAAAAAAAAATTCTGATTTGTATAAAAGTCTTCACTGCTATCAACCTGAGTTCATATCACAGAGATAACATGGGGAAAAAATACCTTGAGAGACCCAGAAATGCACAACGCAAGTTTTCTGAGTCCATGGGAAGCCATGTGCCTCTCACTTGTGATATCTGTTGTGTTCTCTCGAGGTCCATGGAGAACAGCCAGTTACCCATCACCATCTGGCCAGGCTAATTCTGGGTGGCTGCAGCTGCAACCCAGAGTCTTAGTAATCACAACTCCAGGTTCTCTCCATACTAAATAGTTCCCAGCATATTCTCTAGAGGCAGCCTCCCTCTTGAGCAAGAGATCCAGATTTCAAGGCACCGAACAGCACCCTAACCATTTATAAACCCAATACGATATGCTTCCTGCCTCTCCTTTCAGGAGTCTCCTCTGAGCTTTCAGGACCAATTGCCTTGTCCACACATCTCATCTGGATAGGACCTCTTAAATGGAGTTGTGCAGTAGGTCCTATAACTGCTCCCTCTGTTCTGATTTTCCAATCTATAATATATCAAAGCCAGTTCTACGTTAATCATTCAAAAGCCCAGATCAAGGCACATCCACTCCTAGTTCAAAAACCTTAGTATTTCCATGCTAGCTAGAGGAGAAATGCAAACTTCCTGGCTTAGCATCAAGGATTTTATCATCTGGTCCCAGTCTTAGGAGGCAATACAATGTAATGGTTGAGGTCACGGATACTGTTTCAAAGTTCAGATCTATTACTTCCTTAACATCCTTTTCTCGTTAGGTGCTCTATCAATTTACTCATCTTAAAATAAGATTAGTGATACTTATACAACTGTTGAAGAGATCAAGTCAGATCAAAGTAATCTGCCTATATGTTTATACTGAAAATGCTCCTTGGAGGCAGGTGATAGTTGTGATGATTACAATTAATTTTTCAGTAGTATTACTTCTTGCTATTGGCTGATATTCCAGCCAAAAAGGAATACCTATTGAGGCAGAATACTGTAAGTGGTTAAGCATCAGGATTTTGCAGTTAGATTGGGCTTAAATGATGAGTGTGCTATCTGCTGTGTGACTTGAGAAAGTTACTTAATCTTTCTGGATCTCACTGTCCTCCTCAGTAAAATGAAAATACTAATACCAGTCTCATGGGGAGGTTTTGAGTATTAAATGAATGAATGCATGTGAAAAACTTAACATTATTTTTGAAACAAAGTAAGTGCTGAAGAAAAGCCAAGTATTATTTCCTGTCCTGTTTTGAACTTAACTTTAATAAACTCTCTTTGAACATACATACATTCTTTCATTTGCATCTTTTGCCTTTCCCCTCCCCCCATTCTAGAACCATCCTTCTATTTATAGCTGATCGGGTCCTACAGTCTTTAAATCCAGATTCAATACTCAAATGTTTCCTCCTCCAAGAAGCTTTCCCTAATGGTTTAGCAGGCAATCACCCCAGGAATAAATTACTTTCCAACAGAACTGAGGCATTCTCTTGTGGACAAAGAATGCTGCCTGCCATTTCCCCCATCAAGCCCTCAGCCTCTGGAGCCGCCCTGACCATGGACCCTGAGGGGATGCAAGATGGAGAAAAAAAAAAGGAAACCAGTCCTAGATAGTTCAAGTGAGTGAAAGTCGCTCAGTCCTGTCAGACTCTTTGCGACCCCATGGACTATACAGTCCATGAAATTCTCCAGGCCAGAATAGGTAGCCTTTCCCTTCTCCAGGGGATCTTCCCAACCCAGGGAGCGAATCCAGGTCTCCCACACTGAGGGAGGATTCTTTACCAGCTGAGCCATAAAGGAAGTACTAGTCAATGATTTTATCATCTGGTCCCAGTCTTAGGAGGCAATACAATGTAATGGTTGAGGTCACGGATACTGTTTCAAAGTTCAGATCTATTACTTCCTTAACATCCTTTTCTCGTTAGGTGCTCTATCAATTTACTCATCTTAAAATAAGATTAGTGATACTTATACAACTGTTGAAGAGATCAATCTACAGGAAAACAGTGAGTTAAAGAAATAAAGTGCCTACCACAGTAACCGGTCCATATGCAGCACTCAAAATTGTATGTCCATCCCCTCTGTTTCTATGTGTTCATATCTTCAGCATCTACACAGATGTCTGTGGTGAAACCATGGGAACCCTATATCCCTCTAGGCACTGAAGACAGAGAATTTCCAAGAGCACCTCCAACCAGTGTCAGGTCTGCTAACTATTCCTCCATTAGGAAGTCTTTCCTAGTATTCTGGCCAAGCAGGGACATTGCAAGGCAGCCTCGCCACCCTCCACCCCCACCCCACTGACTGGCGTCACAGACCTTACTGGGTTAGGAACAACGGTGGACTCCCTGGGTGACGGGAACAGCCACAACTTAACCTCCTCAAGCTGAGAACTGCAAATTCCCTGGCAGTCAGCCTGGCAGGATGGCTTTCCAGCAGACCCCTTCCAGGGAAACCTCAGAGGGTTCACTGGGAGCTCTCTAACGTAAGGCACCAGGAAACCTGCAGCTGATTTTATTCAAGGGGAGTTTTCTTTGTGTTCAGACTGGCTACCCATATGGAGACATGTTTGTAAATATACAGAGAACTTTCGTGTAGACACACAAGGCTAGAAATCTAAACTTTTCTCCCTAAAAGGGAAACAGGAAATTTTTTCCTGTTCCAGGTGATAAAGCATAAGCACCTGCTGCTGCTGTTTAGTTGCTAAGTCATGTCCAGCTCTTTGTGACCCCATGTAACTGTAGCCCACCAGGCACCTCTGTCCATGGGATTTCCCAGGCAAGAAAACTGGAGTGGGTTACCATTCCCTTCTCCAGAGGATCTTCCCGACCAGGGATTGAACCCATGTCTCCTGCATTGGCAGGCAGATGCTTTACCACTGAGCCACTTGGGAAGCCCAAGCACCTCTAATGTGCTAAGTAATGAACTGGGTACTCAGGCGACAGGCAGAGCAGAAGATGCATTTTTAAGAAACCAGCAAAATCACAGGAGGTTTGGACACACAAAGTACTCAATCCTTCAGAGGCTCAATATTAATTGCTCCTTTTTCTGTGCCTACAACTTGACTTTCATAATCTTTTTAACAGTAATCACATTGATGTACTCCAGAAATAGAAATGGATCCTTAATGGAAATATGTGACTCCCACAATTGTCAATACAGCAGGATTAGGGAGAGAGCAAACCACACTTTCCTCTTTGAACTTTTCCCCAGGACCCTCATTTTCTGCAATAAAATATGTTTTATTTATATACTAGGATGATAAATAAAAGTGTTATAATATTTATAGGTCAGAAATGAAGTCATATTCTAAGCAAATGAAAAGACTATATAAAATACTGATATTAAAAGATAAATCCAAACTATGTAAAATCTTGTCTATAACAAAGAAATTTCTAATGGGTATAAACTTCTAAATGTAATCTAAGTAATTAGGTTATTCTGAGTTAAGAATACAATCTATATTCAGTGTGCTTATCCATGAAATGCCCTTTATTCTCCTGACTTTTCCATAATACCTGTTTTCTAGCACTGTTACTGCTCCTGGCTTTTGGATTACAATTGCTTTGAAATGGCAAGAATTTCTGGAAAACCAATTATGGCATCCTCATTTTACAGAGGGGGAAAATGAGAACAACAAGGTCACAGAGTAAAGCACAAAACTACTATTAAGATTTCTGTCTCTCAAACAAATTTTTTTCTGTCTTTCAAAGTGATGCTATTTTCATGCAGAAAGTCAGTAAAAAAATTAGTAATTACAATGTCTGAAGTGTATAGATGAGCTATTAGGGTCTATAAGTTCTGTTACACCAATCCAGTAATAATGGTTCCTTCATGGGGAAGATCTCCTGGAGAAGGCGATGGTACCCTACTCCAGTACTCTTGCCTGGAAAATCCCGTGGACAGAGGATGCCTGGTAGGCTACAGTCCATGGGGTCACAAAGAGTCGGACACGACTGAGCGACTTCGCTTTCACTTTCACTGTCATTCACTAGCCATCTCCTGACTTACTGCTATGTGCCAGGAAATTTTCTAACTTCTGTGAATACAAACCAGGACCTATACCTGGATCCTGCCTTCCTGATCTAGAGATGCAGAAATACAGAATAAGTTCTTGGACCTCAAATTTCTCTGTATTATTTTCTTTTTTATTTGGGTGTGACTTTATTACAGTGTTCTGTAATAGAAAGCTTGAATATAATTTTCTTTAGTTTTATCTACAAATATCTCTCTGAATGAACAAGAATATTTTCAAAGAATATGGTAGCCATACATGAGATCCTTTTTCCTTCTGTATGACCTTGACATCCTTTAAAAATAACTAGGCCTAGCTGTTTTGACTTCCCATTGACTTGTTAACTCCACTTTAAGTATTTTTAATCAGGAAATAATAAAAAAATGTGCACAAAGATGTATATCTGAAGACGTTCACTATAATATTGTCTGCTGCTGCTGCTGAGTCGCTTCAGTCGTGTCCGACTCTTAGCGACCCCATGGACTGCAGCCTACCAGGCTTCTCCATCCATGGGATTTTCTAGGCAACAGTACTGGAGTGGGGTGCCATTGCCTTCTATAAGATAGCAAAAGTAAAAGCAACCCAATTTCAGCTCAGTTCAGTCGCTCAGTCGTGTCCAAGTCTTTGAGACGCCATAGACTGCAGCACGCCAGGCTTCCCTGTCCATCACTAACTCCTGGAGCTTACTCAAACTCATGTCCATCGAGTCGGTGATGCCATCCAACCATCTTGTCCTCTCTTGTCCCCTTCTCCTTCTGCCTTCAATCTTTCTCAGCATCAGGGTCTTTACCAGTGAGTCAGTTCTTCCCATCAGGTGGCCAAAGCACTGGAGCTTCAGCTTCAACATCAGTCCTTCCTGAAGGACTGATTTCCTTTAGGATGGACTGGTTGGATCTCCTTGCAGTCCAAGGGACTCTCTCAAGAGTCTTCTCCAACACCACAGTTTAAAAGCATCAATTCTTCGGTGCTCAGCTTTCTTTACAGTCCAACTCTCACATGCATACATGACCACTGGAAACACTTTGTTGGTAAAGTAATATCTCTGGTTTTTAATATGTTGTCTAGGTTGGTAATAGCTTTTCTTTCAAGGAGCAAGTGTCTTTTAATTTCATGGCTGTAGTCACCATCTATAGTGATTTTGGAGCCCCCCAAAAATAAAGTCTCTCACTGTTTCCATTGTTTCCCCATCTATTTGCCACGAAGTGATGGGACCAGATGCCATGATCTTAGTTTTCTGAATGTTGAGCTTTAAGCCAACTTTTTCACTCTCCTCTTTCACTTTCATCAAGAGGCTCTTTAGTTCTTTGCTTTCTGACATAAGGGTGGTGCCATATGCATATCTGAGGTTATTAAGATTTCTCCTGGCACCCAATTTTCCTATAATTGGAGGCTGATTAAACCAACTATGACACAGCAATATTAACATAGTATTATGCCATTAATAAAGTAATGTTTTAAAAATATTCCTAATGTCATAAAAATTTTTCACAATATATGGAAAAATAAGGTTCTAAAACAAATTTATAGCATTATTCTAATTTTGTAGAATATATATACACTGTATGTTCTAAAAATAGACCTTATCTTTGGGTGTTGTAATTATGACTTATGTTTACTTTCCACTTTTTTTTCTATATTTTCCAAATTTTAACAAGTGTGTCACTTGAGTTTGAGAAAAAAGCTGTCATTTAAATTAAAAATGCTATTTATTATGTATAAAATAAGTTATACAACATGGGTCATGGGCTATTACAAAGCAGTCAGTATTTCATAAAAATAATAAATGGAATATAACCTTTAAAAGTAGGCTTCCCTGGTGGCTCAGATGGTAAAGAATCTGCCTATGATGTGGGAGACCCAGGTTTGATCCCTGGGTTGGGAAGATCCCCTGGAGATGGGAATGGCAACCCACTCCAGTGTTCTTGCCTACAGAATTCCATGGACAGAGGAACCTGGCAGCTACAGTCCATGCGGTCACAAAGAGTCAGACACAATTGAGCAACTAGCACTGTAGACTGCAATCTTTAAACATTGCAAATCACTATATTGTATACTTTAACTTATATAATATTGTACATCAACTATATTTCAATAATTTTTAAATGATACCAATATGCCTTCTATTAATATAATAAAAGTTATCTCAATAAAAACTAAATTTCCTTCACAGAGATGTATATGACAGAATCATTTAACTTTTTTTGTAATTCTTCAACTAAATCAGTAATTGCCAGGAATGAGTAATGCATTTCTGTGTGCTAGCTAGGCCACTGTTAAAAACTTTAAGTTACAAGGAAGTGTGTTCCTTACTTAATGACTGACAGAACAGCAAGCATAGTCACTCTAGAAAGTCATTCAGTCATGTCCAACTCTGCGACTCCATGGACTACAGCTTGCCAGTTTGCTCTGTCCATGGAATTCTCCAGGCTAGAATACTGGAGTGGGTAGCTGTTCCCTTTTCCAGGGGAGCTACCCAACCCAGTTATCGAACCCATGTCTTCCTCATTGCAGGATTCTTTACCATCTGAGCCACCAGGGAAGCCCACAGTCAATCTTGACGTATGTAAAATCTATATGTGCGTGCATCTTTGTACACAGGCAAAGAAAATCCAGATGGAATTTCATCATCTTGTCAAAAACTATACACTTACAGGGTGAGTGATTTTGATACACACTTTATTTTTTGCTGTTTGAATGATTTTTTATGACTGTTAGACTTATTTCCTATTTGCACAGCATTGGATTTATGACATTACCAATAGAAGGATTTAGAGAACCATGGAAATCTATATCTGAAAGGGACTAGGTTGTTCTATCTTCTCCTTTTAAAAATGAGGAAAGTGAGGCCCAAAAGGAGGAAGGCTACTTTTTTTTAAGCTTTATAAAGATTGAACTGCATCCCAGGACTCCTAACTCCCACACAGGGTCATTCATATGCTAAGCTTAGACAAGTATTAAACTGAAAGTAATGCATAGAAAATTGGCTTTAACATGGGTATCAAAGGTAATTTTTAGATAAAAATATGCTGCTTGATGACAATACTTCACAGTATACATATATGTATATGAATATGTGCATATATCTGTACATATATATGTACACACATACATATATGCAACTTTAAATTTGGACTGCATTACCTACATCATCTACTTTTACCTTTGAGATTACCTGTTTTTACAGCTACTGCACTGGAGACTTCCAAGGAAAAGTTGATCAGATTTCTTCACCATCATTTTCCCCACTGTCAGTCAGTGGTTGTCAGGGGCACAGATGAAATTTCTCAAACAACTGATATTCTTTTACAAATATAATTCATCTCATTTCTTCTTATAGTAAGATGTTAAGAGGAAAGCCAGAAGTTAGTTAAAAACACAAAGAAAGCAAAAAGATTTCTTAATAAAACTAAGTCACAAAACAACAAAAATACTACCACCTTCCCTTGGCTTGTCTTCACATGTGCACACTCCACTGTACACATCTGATTTCTGGCAGCATGTGGGAAGGACACCTGATTAAATGTGTGTATGTATACGCTGGATGACCTGGAGCTAGCCAGGCCAGAGAGTGCCAGGATCAGCCCAGCAGCTGCCCCTCTAACACTCTGGTCTGAACGTGTTTACCTGAAGCAGGAATGAATGACATTCATGCCATGTGGTCCACACAGGGCTCCTCTGTTGGTTCTCCCACAGCAGCCTTAGGATTGGCGCAGTGTTGGGCATGTGAATCCATCAGAGCCCACGGGGCAGGAGGAACCTTTCGTTAAGATGTTAGAACAGGAGTAGACCTTTTTTCCACTGGACTTGGACCCGAGAGGACATATGCTGGAGCTGCCTAGCTATCTTGACTATGTGAGCAAGAATCTGTCTGACACAGAAAACAAACTTATGGTTACCAAAGAAGAAAGGGGGTGATGGGGATAAATGAGGAGTTTGGGATTAGCAGATACAAACCACTGTACATGAAACAAACACAAACAAGGTGCTACTGTACAGCACAGGGGACTATATTCAATATCCCGTGATAAACCATAATGGAAAGTAATAAACAAAAGAATGGATACATATGTATAACTGAAAGACGTATGCCGAGAATTATGAAATATTAAAGGAAACAGAACGCTCTTGGATTGGATGAGTTAATATTGTTAAAATGGCCATACTACTCAAAACAAGCTACAGATTTAATGTGACCCCTATCAAAGGACTGATGACTTTTTTTTCACAGAACTAAAACAAATAATCCTAAAATTTATATGGAACCGTAAAAGACCCATAAAAGAATTGACAAAGCAATCCTAAGGAGAAAGAACAAAGCAGGAGGCATAATCCTCCCAGACTTCAGGCAACAATATAAAGCTACAGTAATTAAAACGGCGTGATACTGGCACAAAAACAGATACATGGATCGAGGGAACAGAACCTAGAGCCCAAAATTAACCCCCACACTCACAGCCAATTCATTTCTGACAAAGGAGGCAGGAATATACAACGGAAAAAAAGATAGTATCTTCAATAAGTGGTACTGGGAAAGTTGAACAGCCACATGTAGATCAATGAAGTTAGAACACACCCTCACATTCTACACAGAAATACACTCTAAATGGCTTAAAGACGTAAGTATAAGACATGACACCATAAAACTCCTATAAAAGAACACAGGTAAAACATTCTCTGACATAAATCATACCAATGTTTTCTTAGTTCTACTATTCCTTATATTTAATTAGTTCTGCTACTGCTGCTAAGTCGCTTCAGTTGTGTCCGACTCTGTGCGACCCCATAGACGGCAGCCCACCAGGCTCCCCCGTCCCTGGGATTCTCCAGGCAAGAACACTGGAGTGGGTTGCTATTTCCTTCTCCAATGCATGAAAGTGAAAAGTGAAAGTGAAGTCGCTCAGTCGTGTCTGACTCTTAGCGACCCCATGGAATGCAGCCTACTAGGCTCCTCCATCCATGGCATTTTCCAGGCAAGAGTACTGGAGTGGGGTGCCATTGCTTTCTCCATTAATTAGTTCTACTATTCCTTATATTTAGTTATACTATTCCTTATATTTAATAGGCAGGCCCTCATTCTTCATATTCTTTAATATTTTTTAATATATTGTTGAAGATAATCTTCCCTTTCCCTTTGTCCTTCAAAGTCCTTTACTTTGAAGTAAAGTAAAATCCTTATTATTTTTCCCTAATGTGAGCCATGAACCATGCCCTTCTCCAATGTGCTATCAGATCTCTATTAGTCCCTTAATACCAACTGCAATTAGACCAGAGCCTAGTTTTTTTTTTCCCCTTGAAAGTGAACTTTCTAAATAGACTTTCACCAGCAATCTTATCAACACAGGATGTCTCACTTCATCTCAATGTGCGACCTCTTTTAAGACAGTTTAATATATTAAAAGCAAAATTTACAGAACTTGTAAATTGAAGGCTGATTATCTGCATGAGAAAGGATTTTCATGAAGAATTCCTTCAACTTAGAAAAAAATTATTGGCAGAAAGGCTCAAGTGAGGAGATGACAGGTAAAGGAAAGACTGCAAAACTGCCATCTAGAGGGCTGAGGAAGCTGCTAATTAAAGGGCAATGAGAGAAGAGGATGAAACATTTCTGAGATAACACGTCAAGTCAAGAAGAAAATATAAATAATTAGTATTCTACTTCTCAGGAAACAAACATATCAAGAAATGAAGGAATTATAGTGAATTAAAGTGAACTTTAAATTAAAGTGACACTTTACTAATGTATTAGTAACCATTTTTAAAATGATTTGTCAAGAAGAAAACTGATTTCAACAGAAACTCCTTATTTAAGAAGGTATGGTGGTAGTGGCATAATGCACTGACTATGAATGGGTTTGAAAGTCTCACTGCCTGGGTTTGAATCCTGGCACATTTGTGGAATTTGTGTGTGACACAGGGTGAATCACTTCATCTCAGAGCCTCTTATCTCCTCACCTGTAAAATGGAGACAGTAACAATTATCTCCTCCTTTGTCTTACTGGGAAAACTCAGTTGCATAAAACAGACAACAATGGATAAAGCACAAGACAACCTTAAATTCACGAAGGGATCATAATGAGAAACCTCACCCAAAATAGACACTCTCACTTAGTACAGGTCCTAGCCAGACTAAGTATTCAATATTATGACAATTATTATTACTGCCTAGGAATGTCCTTTAGTTATTCTGCCTTCAGCATGGAGAGTGTACATTTTATGCTTCAGGAGAACAAGCACAATAAAAATGAAGACAGTTGAAAAGAAAAGCCTCCCACCTTTCCCCGGATCAACTGAATGAATCTGCCTTTCTCAAGTCGAAAGAGTTGACGTCAAGCCTGTGACTAAAATTACCTGTCCCCTAAATGCAGTCTTCCTTTTGTATGGAATCCATCTGAAGTTGGGCAGAGAGAACCTAATCCTTTTCAAGGATGAGGGAGAGAGCGTTGATGGATTTCTTTGCATTTTGAAGTCATAATTAAGCGTATTGAGTTCCCTGCTACTTTGATCTTTATCATTTTAATTAACTTCTTGGCAAATTTTAAGGGGACAACTGCAAATTAATTTTATATTGTTTTTCATCTTTGGTAAATCTGATAGACAGGGGCTGGGTGTAAGTCCCCAGGAAAATGTCAGTCCGCTCTGCCAGCAAGGAATCATCAGGTGTGAGGAAAGTAGTCACCTGCCTTTGGTGCAGCATCCTATTCATAACAGCAGCCTATTTACTGTTTGCAGAGTAAGGAAGACAGGATTGCTTTACATTCAAACATACTGACAGGGAGCATATTGAGAAACCTCACTAACAAAAGATGCTTTCTTCTCTACCCCAAAGGTTTGCTCTTCAGGGCTGCAGTAAGCTGGCACCTGTTCTTGAATCCACACTTCAAATCAAGAAGCCTGACATTCAATTATGAGATCAGTAAGACAGCAGTTCTTGCCTCCAGGAATTTACAAAGGATAAAGAAGGTACAAATGTTACTTTCATAAGATGCTGTAAAAGGAAACATGCTTTGAGAATCTAAAGGCACTTAGGATAAAAGAGGGGAATTTGAGAAGTTATCTGGGCTGGAGACATGGCACCTGAACTGGGCCTTGAATGTTGGTCGGAGCATGGCAGGTGGAGATGCAGAAATTGGGATGAAATGGCAGTGATGTTTATAAAGTCATACAGAACATTTTACTCTCAGATATTTTTTTTCTGAGTTCAGAATTACAGGGTGAAATATTTCCAAAGTCCGTATTTCTTTTACATATTTTTTCCCCATAGATCAATATGAATCAGCCACAGATTCTATTTATTTTTGAAATCACCTTAATCTGAATTGTTACTTAGTTGCTCAGTCATGTCTGACTCTTTGCGACCCCATGGACTGTAGTCCACCAGACTCCTCTGTCCATGGAATTTTCCAGGCAAGAACACTGGAGTGGGTTGCCATTTCCTGCTCCATAAAGCCAGTATTACTATATGAAGATTTTTCAGCTTTTTATACTTGATGATCTTCACTTCTGAAAATATACATTTTTGAAAGTGAATTCTTTATTGTACTCACTGTTAATTTCTAAGTTTAGGATGATGACTATCTGTTACATTCACATTTAGATAAAAATATGTTTAAAGGAATAGGTTAAATCATGCACATTTATTCACAGTGGCTGCTGAATATTATTGATGCTTTATTTCAATAATGAAAACCAGTACATTAAAATTTTTGATAAAAAGTCATCTTTTACTGAAAAATGTACTATATGTCTAGATAAGCTCAAGGCTACTGAAATAAATTATTGCATAATAAACTTGGGGTCAGACCCATAAGACTTAACTCTATCCCAATAACTTACAGTCCCGTGGCTTCAGACATCATGTTCACTATATTTGAATAGTAATAGAGATTTCTGCTATGAATACAAAGCCTAGTTTATGATGGGAAGCACCAACGTAACTCAATAGGGCAGACAGGGAAGCCACAAGCCTACCAAAACAGAGGAAGACATTTCTTTTATGAAACTTCAAACAAATGAAAGAAACAACCTGAGACTCTGAGATGGTTCTATACAGATGGGTAAAATTTCAAGAGGGGAGAAAATGATGAAACAAGGAATGCTGAGAGGAAGAGTGTTCCAGGTGAGAAAATGACTAGCTCACTTATTCATACATCCATTCATTCAGGAAATACCTGAGTGTCCACCACGAAGCAGGCCCAGCGCTAGTTAACAGAATTGTAGAGGTGAAGTTCACAGACAGGCTTATCCTCATGGAGCACATATTTCAGGGAACCTTATGGTAACATTCCATATTAGAGTGAAATTAATTCATTAGACAGAACCTAGGTGAGCTGCTGCTGTGAAGACAAGACAGGAACTTGACAAAATCCAGAGGCATCAAAAAGTTACACAAATTCATGACAAAAGCATCCATCTGCTGGTTACTGCTAAGCTTCTATGGAGAATTTTCTAAAATAGTTCAACTCTCCTCCACAAATCATATGTATTTAAGCATAAGCCTACGGCAGTAAACTTGGAAGGGTTGTATAAATTACAATATGTCATTTCCAGAAGATTCATACCACAGCCTCAGGACAGAAAGTCACTTTGCTGAAGAAATACTGTTGGAAATTTTAATTGTTGATATATACAGAATAGAAATAAATTTGTCAAATTAGTCAATATTGGTATATTCATCAAACTCAATATGAGATGGTTAAACCATGCCCTCTACCCACTTCTTCCTACCAGTACAATTAAAAAAAAAATAGCTAAATCATTGTAATGAAATCTTTTCTAGATTTTGTTCTATGGCTTGAGCTCTCTTTTCAGTTAACCAATAGTTACAAATGTATGCCTTTTTAAGAATAAATATTTAAAAATAATTGCTCAAAATCCACACCACTTGGAGGGCCCCATTGTACATTAGGTACTGTGCTAATAAAATAAACACATTTCATATCTAAAGGTCATTCAAAACATTATCTAAATGTCCAGATTTATTTCTCCAACTTGTCACAGTAACACTACTGAAAAACAAGCCTATGTCTGCAAAACACCAGACTCATCAGAGATAATGAAGGAAAAATCAGTATACACTCCTGGCTTTCCAATGAGGGAGTGGAGCCTCAGAAATTGACTTGTTTAAGGTCACGTGAGGGAACAGAGATTCAAGGCTGGATTTTCCAATCTGGTTCTCTTCTCACTAAGTCATATTTCACTTCATTTAATAGAACTATTTCCAATTCTCCACAGCTTCCTTTGCCAATATGCTTTTCAAAAAAAAAAAAAAAAAAAAACAGTGTTCAACCACAGTTAACATCCCCATCTTTGAACAGGTTCCATGGAGGCAGAGTCTGAGACAGACAGGAGTGCTCTTGATTTACTGGGGAAGTACTCTCCAGGAAACAGCAGAAAGTGGAAGAGGAGACAGCAGAGAGCGGATGAAGGGGCTACTCAAGGACGTGGTGTCAGCTAGAGGGCAGCTTCGGTCTGACCCTGCCAGGCACTCTCAAGTGTAAACTGTGCCAGACACGGTCCCACCCTGAGGCAAGGGGCCCAGTCTTTTGTGTATCTCAGTATTAGACTATTACCAGCTGTAGGTTTCCCCTGGTGCAGAGAATAAGTTCCTAGTTTTGGTGGCTTTCATTCAGCCAAAGGCAATTTTCTGGATAAGGGACAGCTATGACTTAGCAATCAACCGTCACAACAGCTGTGGGAGGAAGAAGGCCATGTGCAGCATGGTAAAGGGATTTGGGCAGGAGACTGGTGCGGTTATTTTATCCTTAAAGCATACTTGAAGGCTGGTACCAAGTTCACGAATACCAACACCATGCCACATTTTTTTTTTTAACCAAGATATCTGAGTCAGCAGATTCACCCTGACCTTACCTTAGAATGAAGATGGATGGAGGGATGAAGAGAGAGAGAGAGAGAGGGAGGGAGAGATACAATGTACCTTCTGGATTTCATACTTAGAACACAAGTAGCATTTTAAAGCAGCATTCTAGACAACAAATTTTATAAAATGTTGCTTGCCAAAGTAGGATTTGCAAGGCATCACTTGAAGGTGAGTCATATCCCCTCCTTATTCCACACTCCATTTCTGTATCCTAACCAGCTCTTTTGTGAACAGTTCTTCTGAAACTGGCAGGGAAACTTGGAACACTTATCAAAAATACATCCCAATCACTCTTGAGCACCACAAGTGAGAAACATATCCCAATTCTGCAATCAAGGACACTCATCATTTGCTGCTAATTTTAATACCAAGCACCTCTAATGATTAATGAATTCAACAGTGCTACATTCAACACATGGAAGGGGCTCTTCCTGCTACACAGGAGATGGTCTGAAGAGGAGAGTCCCCCAACATCTAAGTGGCAGTCACCACGCACAGAGACACCTCATTTGTGCTTATTTCTCAATTATTGGGAAACTACTACCACCATTCTCCGGGGAGCCTGTGATTCAGCACTGATTACCCACTGCCTTGGGATGCTGCTTTCTTAAAAATGTTGCATTTTCTCTTTTTTTTTTTCCATCCTTATTCTTCATTTATTTTTTTTTTAATTTTATTTTATTTTTAAACTTTACATAATTGTATTAGTTTTGCCAAATATCAAAATGAATCCGCCACAGGCATACATGTGTTCCCCATCCTGAACCCTCCTCCCTCCTCCCTCCCCACACCATCCCTCTGGGTCGTCCCAGTGCACCAGCCCCAAGCATCCAGTATCGCGCATCGAACCTGGACTGGCAACTCGTTTCTTACATGATATTCTACATGTTTCAATGTCACTCTCCCAAATCTTCCCACCCTCTCCCTCTCCCACAGAGTCCATAAGACTGTTCTATACATCAGTGTCTCTTTTGCTGTCTCGTACACAGGGTTATTGTTACCATCTTTCTAAATTCCATATATATGCGTTAGTATACTGTATTTATGTTTTTCCTTCTGGCTTACTTCACTCTGTATAATAGGCTCCAGTTTCATCCACCTCATTAGAACTGATTCAAATGTATTCTTTTTAATGGCTGAGTAATACTCCATTGTGTATATGTACCACAGCTTTCTTATCCATTCATCTGCTGATGGACATCTAGGTTGCTTCCATGTCCTGGCTATTATAAACAGTGCTGCGATGAACATTGGGGTACATGTGTCTCTTTCCCTTCTGGTTTCCTCAGTGTGTATGCCCAGCAGTGGGATTGCTGGATCATAAGGCAGTTCTATTTCCAGTTTTTTAAGGAATCTCCACACTGTTCTCCATAGTGGCTGTACTAGTTTGCATTCCCACCAACAGTGTAAGAGGGTTCACTTTTCTCCACACCCTCTCCAGCACTTATTATTTGTAGACTTTTGGATCGCAGCCATTCTGACTGGTGTGAAATGGTACCTCATAGTGGTTTTGATTTGCATTTCTCTGATGCATTTTCTCTTATTTGAAAAAAGCCACTCTCAGCGAAGTAGAGATGGCAACCCTTTTCTCCCTACTCATTGCCTCTTCTAGTAGAATCTCCCTCCCTCCAACACTCGCCAACCTCTGTATGCTACATGGTCCTACTCCTCTCCCCAGATCTGGTGATGGGACCCCAGCTGGACCATGCCGCAAACGAGGCTGAGTCAGCCGTTCTCCATCTTTGGAGAGTCTGTGCAAGAACAATAGTGTTGGATGCTTGCACTGTGTGGCTGGAATCAGGCTGGGGGCAGACACTGTCTTCCTTGAATACAAAAAGCAGAGCAAGATACTGATGGTAAAAGTCAGAGAAGTGGAGCCAGCACACACAGAGGCCCATAAAGCAGATGAAACAAGGATGTAGCAAGACAGTGGAGAAAAACTCTTCTTGGATTTTCTACCTCCCAGCTCTCCCTTTTCTCTTCTCTTTCATGAAGACTGATGAATCTTGCCTTTTGATAACCCTGATTCCTTCCAATACATCCCATGTTTTTTTTCCTAAGTCACTTTGAATGGGTTCCTATTCTTTGCAATCAAATGATTTCTGCTTAATGATCACTGATAAGGATCAGAATACATTATATGTGCATGCGTGCGCTTAGTAGCTCAGTCATGTCCAACTCTTTGCGGCCCCAGGAACTGTAGCCCACCAGGCTCCTCTGTCTATGGAATTTTCCAGGTAAGAATACTGGAGTGGGTTGCCATTTCCAACTCCTGGGGATCTTCCTGATCCAGGGATTGAACTCCCCTCTCTCTTGTGTCTCCTGCATTGGCAGGCAGATTCTTTACCACTGTGCCACCTAGGAAGTTCATATATATATAAACTTAGCCAAAGTAAAGTAGAGGATTCAGAAACTGTTGGGAAAACATCTGTTGAGTATCTATGTCAGAAACTGGTAACTCTTCAAGACCCACTCTCTTCTTTAGTAACAATTCTATTGGAGGTATCCACATGCCCATCTCCAAACAATGTGTTCCAGTGTCTTCAGAAGTAAGTTACAGCCAATTAGTGTTTTATACTGGTTTCCAGCATCCCCACTCCAGTACTCTTGCCTGGAAAATCTCATGGATGGAGGAGCCTGGTAGGCTGCAGTCCATGGGGTTGCAAAGAGTTGGACACGACTGAGCGACTTCAGTTCACTTTTCACTTTCATGCACTGGAGAAGGAAATGGCAACCCACTCGTGTTCTTGCCTGGAGAATCCCAGGGACGGGGGAGCCTGGTGGGCTGCCGTCTCTGGGGTCGCACAGAGTCGGACACGACTGAAGTGACTGAGCAGCAGCAGCCAGCATCTGACACTGGGATTGACCTGCAGTCGCCAACGGTGGTAACACTGTATTCTCTATTGCCTTCCACTCCCTGTCCCATTGTTCAATTCTCCTACTGGTGTTTGCAGGAATTAACTCCCAAATAAACTATGTCACCCTTACTTCAGAGTTTGCTTTGTGGAACTCAAATTAAGACAGGCGTTAACTTCCATGAGGCCACTCTTGAGTAGTGGGGGCTGGGAGCCAAAAGATTAGCATTTCCCGTTTGTCCCCAAGGTAGTTCTGAGATGCACGCATGATGCTGGCTCAGGAAGCCCTGTGAGTTTCTGGTTATGACTCATTTCCCATCTCCATTTCACTTCCCTGGTCCCTCATTCCTGCTCCCTGGCATCCCTTCCCAGCCGCCTTTAACTTAGGTGCTGCTGTCAAGGGGACGCAAACAAAACACTGTAAAACTAGGGCACCTGGGCAGACTAGAACATTTCATACTATCTGTGGGTGACTGGTACAGTGCAGTGAAGTGTGTGAGACGCACGGACTTGCTCGCTTCCAGGTCTTGTGCACGTGGCTGACACCACAGTCATGATGTGCCTGTGCTACTGTTGCTCCCTTCGTCTCATTACCAGGCTCTTACTCCTCTTAAAGGTACACTCTAATGCTAATTATACAACTCAACAGGCCGTTGTCAAAACATTACCAGACTATCTTGCTAATCTTGGGATAAATAAATGTCTCAACACCATTTCTTAATAATGAAACCTTGAAGATATACATTTATCTGCATCACATACCACTGAGCAATCTATGTCACTTTTAGCCTGCTTCCAAATAAAATGTATATCTTCAGTAAAAAAACAGTAACCATTATTATGAGATATTCTCGTGCTAATAAATTAGTAAAAACTTTAACAACTGTCATCTTGCTTCGTTATCAGGAGGCAAACAGAAAAGATGATTAGCTTACGTTTTTATTTCAATCTATAACGTTGATGTATAAAGTTCATAAACATATGGAAATGCATAAAAAGCACAAACTAAAAAACTGATAAAGTTCTAAAATTTCAGGGTCCAATAAATTTTTAGAAGGTGGCTTATAAACTCACTGCCATCGACTGTATAATATGGAAAAATATTGAAAAAATAAATGTAAAAATGAATCTTTTAGGACTTCCCTGGCAGCCCAATGGTTAAGGCTCTCTGCCTCCCATGTGGTGTGACCAAAAAAAGAGAATGTTTTAAAGAACAGAGTCACAGTGAATATATTCCACAACATGGTAGCCAGTTCCTATTAAGTATTCTACTGAAGTTTAGCACATTGCCCTTGCAAAGCAGATAGATGGACCAATTCTCTGCAAGTGGGCTGTCCAATATGGTAACCACTAGCTCTTTAAATTAATTATAGATAAATTAAAAATTCAGTTGCTCAGTTTCAAGTGATTCATAGCCTCTTGTGGCTAATGACTGATGCATTGGACAGTGAAGAATAGAACATTTCCATTGTTGCAGAATGCTCTGTTGGGCAGTCCTACTCTACGCAAGTCCTCAGAATCCTTCCCCATTACGATTCTTTATTCAATAATTCCTCAAACTACAAACAATCAAATGGTACCTGTTATGAACAGAATTGAGATTACACGGCTTGACTGAGAAATCCAGTTCTCAATGCTTGTTTGGGACCCAGAGCTGTATTACTAACTTACCCTACGCTGGTACTAGGCACCATGGCCTCCCACTATGATTTTGGTCTAAGACATAGTCCCTATATTTCCATGCTTCCTAGATACCTAGTGAAAATAAATTTTCATTCTATCTGAAAGATGGCAAAAGGAATCCTTAAACTCACTAATTCCATCATTTCAAAAATCAAGCAAGAGTTAATTTCTGAACACCAAAGTTCCCATTCATCCATCAATCAAATGGCTCCTGAGAACTTTCTGCACAAGACGAACTAGGCCAGGTCCGTGGAGGCACAGAGACAGAGCCTCCAGGGTGCCAGGATTCTGTGGTTCAGTGAGAACAAGCTGGAGACTGCAGGCTACATCCAGAAGTCAGCCATGCTTTGTGTATTCTCCAAAGGCTGGGCCTCCTGGTGTTTGAAAAAGAGAAGACAGTTGCAGCATTCAAACCTCCCAAGCATGGCACCAGAATCCTTATTGCTGTCTTCTTAAGAACACAGGAAGCATCCAGACACTTTTGGCCTGTGCTCCTGCTCAGCAACAACTGGCTTCCATAGGCAGAAACGTCAGCATCTCTGGTCACCAGCGTTGCCTCTTACAGCAGCCTGTTTCCTGCTTCCTCACACACTGCAGACCTGGTTTGCATTCTGGCCCCAATATTTACCAGCCTGATGGCCTTGGGAATGTTCCCCAGGTCCTCAGAAGGCAGACTAACCAAGATGGGAGAGGAAACTGGGTGTTGCCCAAAAACAAAGCAATAAAACACAAGTTTACAAGCTCAAAGAGCTGCATTTTTACAGCCACATGGCGGTCAGTTAAAAGGTGGTGGAGATGTTCCTGACAAACTGAAAAGGCAGAGAGCAACCAGCCCCTGGTTCTTTCTGAATATACTTCATCGTTTACCTAGGCCACTGTGGTTCTGATATCTACAAATAAAATAAGATAAATCAAAGCAAATCAAAACCACCCTTTCATTTATCATTGTGTCAAGGGAATGTTTAAGAAATACCTTAAGAAAAATACTTGCCTTTAAACTGCAAAGAGAGCTCAAGAATTTTGCTCTGCTGCCCCCAAACAGAATTCCCCACCAAACTGAGGCAAATGAGTATTAATAGTTCAGTCAAACCACCACCTTGGCAGATTTTGCCCTGGTAGGTACCATCAGCCTGGCTGAATGGTTGGGCCTGTCCTGCAGTTGGTTCACGTAGGGCTACGGACAGCAGCTCTATTGGCTGGAATGGTTCTTCCCACAGGGATCTAGTCTCTGGGGGAGAATGGGAACTCTTCTCCCTCTACAATTGCTAGGAGAAGCACAGTGGGTCTTTTTGAGGCACTGGAGATCTGGGTTCAAAATCCCGGCTCTTCTGTTATTAGTATATGCACTGAAACCATATACACTTAAACTTGTTTTTCTAATCTTCAGTTTTCTTGCCTAAAGAAGGGGAAACAATGATGCATGCCTTGTAATAGAGTTGCTAGAATTAAATGACATGCTTATTGAAAGCATTTCACACAGGGCCTAGAACTCAGCAAGTACACAATGATGGTTAACAACTGTTATTTTAATTCCAAGGGGCCAGGGTGGCCCAAAATAGCCATATGTGAGGCAGAGGCAGAGTGTATCCATAATGTTATCCTTGTTAATAGCAAGTGTGGTCAGGAATGTGATCCCAGAAACACAGGAAATGCCCTTGGCATCTGGGGACTGCTGAATTCATTTTATTTTATCAATAGAGCTTTCTATAACCACAGGCCAGATACATCCCAAGATTCCTAGGTGATGCAATAACACTCTTCTACTCTGCTTCTCCCATAAAAGAATTATTAAAGTTCCAAGTGCCTCAAACTCAAAGAAGGTAGGGTATAAATCTGTATGCATGAGTCACTACATACACATACATGAGCTTCACATTTCAAAAAGGTACCAGGTATGGACCAATGCTTATGAGCATCATTCAAGGTAAAATAATAATAAGTTACTTATGATAAATAAAGTTAATATTACAAATCAATGCAACTTGGATGGCAATTTTATACTACAAAATTATATTATTAAGGATTCATAACATCAAAGTTAGCTTTGGTATGCTAAAACTTATAGAAATCTATTCTTACATAATGATTCAGAGAAAGGAAGGCTCAGTATCTCTCTACCCAAGTCAGCGTACAGCCATCTAATAATTTCCAAATAGTGGAGTAGTACAATGACCTAGAAAGATGAAGGCAGCAGCTTATATAAAAGTCCACGTGAACAGCCTCATGAATTTGGCAGTCTCAGCTACTGCTTTACAAATCCATTCTGTCCATTAAAATGTTTCCAAATGAAAATGAGAACATAAACCATCTTATGAAAAAAGATGCAATCTCAGTGCAAAACTAAAGTACAAATTTAATCAAGATTACATTTTCTTCTATGAAATTGGAAAACTTTTAAACTGCCAGTGCCCACAATGGAACCACCTCATCAGAGGGCAATCAGGCAATTGTTTCAAATACCTAAAATGCCTAACCTTTTGAACCAGAAATTCTACATCTAGAAATAAAGTAAACAATAATAGAGGTATAGTAAACATTTATCTTTAAGAAGGGAATCTTTGCAGGTTTTAAAAATAATAGCCATTTTAAAACTATTAAGATTAGAACTAGACAATTTCTAGTAAAGACTGCTGCTGCTGCTGCTGCTAAGTCGCTTCAGTCGTGTGTGACTCTGTGCAATCCCATAGATGGCAGCCCACCAGGCCCCACCATCTCTGGGATTCTCCAGGCAAGAACATTGGAATGGGTTGCCATTTCCTTCTCCAATGCATGAAAGTGAAAAGTGAAAGTGAAGTCGCTCAGTCGTGTCCAACTCTTCATGACCCCATGGACTGCAGCCCACCAGGCTCCTCCATCCATAGGATTTTCCAGGCAAGAGTACTGGAGTGGGGTGCCATCGCCTTCTCCACTTGTAAAGGCACAGCATATAATAGTACACAGCCATCAAAATTGTGGAGGAAGGTATTTTATGTAGTGGCAAACCAGAAAACAAAGCCTTGCCTATTCTAAGAACCCATTTGTTACGGGTTGAAGTGTATGCCTCTGAGATTCACATGTTGAAATCCTTATTTTTGGTACCTAAAAATGTGTCCTTATTTAGGAATAATGTCACTGCAGATGTAGTTAAGATGAAGTCACACTGGCGTTGGGCAGGCCCTAATACAATATGACTTGTGTTGCATAAAGAGAGAAGTCTGGACACAGACACACACACAGGGAGAACCGCCTGTGAAGACAGAGGCAGAATTTCAGGGGATACACCATCTACAAGTTCAGGAACACCAAAGACTGACAGCCAAACCACCAGGATCTAGCAGAAAGGTATAGAACGGATTCTCCCTCATGGCCTTCGCCGGGAAACAACTCTGCTCACGCCTTGATCTCAGACCTCTGGTTCCCAGAACTCTGAGACAATAAATTTCTGTTGTTAAAGCTACGCAGTTCATGGTATTAAGTAATGGCAGTCCTAGCAATCTAACACGTCATTTCCCCCCGCAACCGCACAGGGGGAAAAAAGGTACATTAACATTAAAATGTCTGAAAGAATATTTTTCAATATATTAACCTTAGTTGTCTCTCAGTAAAAGGATATTGAGTAATTTTGATTTATTAACTTTTGCTTATATTTTTATGATTTTAAATTACTAAACAAATAGTTTATGCATAAAAATGGTTGTAAATAGAACATCAAAAGAAATCCACTGCCCAATACAAAGATATTTAATATCATTGGGTCACAGAAGGCACGGAAGAGGCAGGAGGTCAGACTGATGTGGCTTGAAATCCTGTCTTGGTCACCTACCAGCTCTGTATTTTGGGGCAAGTTAACCTCATGAGGTCATTGTAAGATCTGAATGAAATTGTGTATATAAGTTACATAGTACTGATTTAGGACAGACTGGCACCTAACAACATACAGCCATTTAAGGAACTCCCACTATTTATGGGGGCTTTGTCTTTCTTTAAAATAAAGAAGTATGTTATTCCTTTCAGAAAAGCTTCACAAATTCATGGTCACCTGGCCAATGCCTGTAGACAGCCTGGGGCTCCAGTGTGTTTGCGACAATGATCTAGGACTTGGTGGTCCAGTCTAATCACTCTCTCCTTTCCAACCACATGTGCCAAAGCATACTCTCCCATTAGAATACATTTGTCTCATGCATGTGCTCTTCATGTCTTTAGTACAAAGAATGTGTGTGTGTGTGTGCATGTGTGTGACAGAGAATAACACAAGAACACCTAGGAACACCTAGAGAAACAAAAAGGCTGCCTCGTGAAGTTTTCCAGAATTTCACAAATTCTTGAGAAATTTACGTTGGCAGTAAAACATAATCTGGGGGAAAGAAGGAAAGAAAATACAAATGTATTGAGTGCTTGCTATGCGCCATCACTCTTTGCAAGTGTTATTTCATTTAACCAACGCAATAATTCTTTCTGCTAATTAATATTATTTCTACTCATATCAATATGAAAGACCCAGAGAGGTTAAAGTACCATGTACAACATTACATAGCCTGTCAGTGTCATAGCTGACGCTCAAATCTAGGTATTCTTTCTGTTACTAAATGAGGGAGATGTAATAAATAAGCCCAGGCATTAAAAATAAAACAAAAAGCAGCCAGCAATTTAAAGTAATAATAAAGTATGAATATTTGTATTTCAAATTTATCATTCTTGCTAATAAACAGTCTTTCCCCCAGAATACCTAGTGTTTAATGCTACAGTTTCACACTTATTCTTAGATTTTGTTTTTTTTTTTCTGAGCAAGGAAGCATACATCTTCTAAAATAGATTTCAAACACATATAATCATGTTTTGCTTTCAGTTGCTTCATAAATAGAATCTGTGATATGATTCTGATGACAAAAATTCTTATACACAGTCTGGTCAATGATTATGAAAAATGAAAATATGCCTTCCCCCTTTGCTCAAATGGCAGATGTAGATGAAAATTAAAGGTAACACATCAGGCACTGCTCCTACAGTAAAGAGGCCCCAGATACCTGAGCTTCAGTTTTCTAGATTTGGGACCATTTAATATTTATTGAGCCCTCTTATGGGAACTTTTATACATGTTGGCTCAGCTTATTTCACAAGTTATATATTCTAGATGTCATCCTTATTTTACAATTCAAGAAGTTGAGAGTCAGGGACAGAAAGTGGATGTCCCAGGTGTTTCAGTAATGAATTTATTTTTATTTGTAAACATATGTTTTAGGTATGTTAAGATCCCTGAGGAACTTGAGACTCAGTAAGGTTGATTTGCGCTTGAACACACTCAAGGTTTATGGTTGAACCCAAGCAAGTGTGGCTTCAAAGTCAACACATTCCCAATCACAGTCACAATCTCTACTCATCAAACCACTCTCTTTTCTAACTTAAACATCTCCCAATATCTCCAGTCTTCACTGAGAAGATGGGTCTGTGCCTAATAATTTTCTGGTATCACTCTTTGCTCTAATCTAACCATTCTGCCTTCTCAGTTCTTCTGGATCTCAGCTTCAGGAAAGATCTCATGGGTAATGCAAACTGTCTGTCAGGTGCGGGCAAAGCCATTAGGTGAATTAAGGGCATGAAAGCAGAGCCAGGAAGTCTCATGGCAGACCAGATGGATATGTGCTCATTTCTTGTTAAAGCCATTGGGGGTATGTCTTCTTATCTGGCACACAAATCCTTCAGAGTAACAATTTCAAAGGATGGGAGCTTTCTCTCTCTCTCTCTCTCTCTCTCTCTCTTTCTCTCACACACATACACACACACAAATGGGCAGACAAAATTGATTTGCTCTTCCTGCATCCAGGATGGAATCTGACTCAAGTAATTTATCAGGCAACCAAAAGAATTTAAGAGTTCATCTTGCTGCTAAATATCCAGATCCTTTCTGAAGTCTACAGAATTCCTTATATTTCAACAACACATTGCTAAACCTGTATTTCATTATGCAACGGATCAACAAACACAGATTTTGTTAGAAAATATACATAAATCAGTAAAAAATTTTCTCAGGGATTCGGAGTACTTTTGAGAAGGAGAAAGGTCCTTGAGAAGGTCTGGGCATCCTAGGCCATTATGGTGGTGAGCATTTAAATTTTGCTTTGTGTTCTGAAAACATGAGATAGAAAGAAACCTGACCTAGAAATAAGAGGACATGACTTTAAGAAGAAATTATATACATCCCTACTGTTTTCAATGGGGAAACTAATTAAGTTCAAGATCAATGAGCAATCACTATTAATAGGAGGTAACATGCAAAACTGAGCGACTTCACTTTCACTTTTCACTTTCATGCATTGGGGAAGGAAATGGCAACCCACTCCAGTGTTCTTGCCTGGAGAATCCCAGGGACGGGGGAGCCTGGTGGGCTACCGTCTATGGGGTCGCATAGAGTCAGACACGACTGAAGCAACTTAGCAGCAGCAGCAGCAACATGGAAAAACGATTAAGATCAGGAGATCATGAAAGGTAATTGACACCCCATCAACGTGTTCTCAGGGATTCATTTCTTCATTCTCTATTCTCCTTCCTCCCTTCTTTCTCTCCTTCCTTCAAACAAGCCTTCATTGTGCTTTGCGCTTAGTCACTCAGGTATGTTTGACTCTTCGCAACCCCATGGACTGTAGCCCACCAGGGATCCTCTGTCCATGAGATTATTTTTTTTCAGGCAAGAATACTGGAGTGGGTTGCCATTTCTTTCTCCAGAGGATCTTTCCGACTCAGGGATTGAACCTATGTCTCCTGCGTTTTCTGCATTGGCAGGAAGATTCTTCACCCCAAACCAATGCCTTACTAGGCATCTACTGTCTGGGTGTTTGGTGGGATTTACAAATGTTTTTGGAGGCATTCCTATCATGTGTCAAGCACTGTATAAAGATGCTTAGAACGTACTATGAATAAGACAAACAAGATCCTTGCTTTCACAGAACCTTTAGTCTGGTTGAGGAGCAAAACAAAAAATATAAGTCACTGAAGAGTGTGCTCTGGTAGCCATAGAAGACTGACTTCACCCAGAGGGACTTCCCTACTCAGAGAGTCCCTCTCAAAAGAAGTGATGTCTAAGCTGTCACCTGAAAAGAGGAATTTGCCAGCCAAAAAGGGTTCAGTGAAAACTGTGTGTGTTCCAAGCAAAGGAAGTGGCATGTGCAAAAGTGGCAGGTGCAAGAGACCATCGCCAGCCCTACAAATATCTGATAAATGTGAAATGTGTGCAGAGCAAGAAACAGGCTTTTAGTCTGAGAGCTAAAATGGGTGAGGGTGGCATCTCTCCAAGTTTTGATGATGCATCAGTTTCAACAGGCAGCATCGTTCTTTCTTGTGGGTTCCAGAGAGACCACAGAGACTGGGGCAGAGGCTCAAGGATGCAGAGTGGCAGGGAAGAGCTCAGCCCCTCAGGGAGCAGAGATCACTTCACACCTCAACCTTCACCCATGTATCTCACGATATCCAGAGTCACCCGATTGGAAAAGATCACTCCTTTATCATCACCATCATCATGATCACAATTATTGTTTACTTCTGGATGACCTTTAGTTTACAAGGTGTTTTACATGCTTGCTCTTCTTTAAAATTTCCAAAATTGTGGAAAGGTAGGCAAAGGGTGTTTTCCCCCAAATTCAGTGAGGAACTGAGTTTCTCAAAGGATGGCTAAGCTAACTGAATGAATGAGAATAATCACACATACAGCCAAAGTCAAAGACATGCCTGCAGAAAAAGAAGACTCAAAGGAAAGTCATGGTTCTGTAGATATATTCCTTAGAGATTTTTCACTATTTTTTTCTATTACCATAAGACTATTTTTTCTTACCTGGATCAGGAAGACATGCGAATCTTCTGGGGAACAGAGAACTAGAAGTCATGTTTCCAGTTGAGCATGAGTGCAGGGTTCTGCTCCTATTTTTATCTGGGTGATGCCTAATGGCCAGGTGTACCTGGGTATTATGGTTTGGTTAGTAATTGCCTGTGGTTGATACTATAAGGACCTGTGTCTACATCTTGGAGAGTTCAGTTGGATACAGGTAACTCTTTCAAGAATAAACAATGTCTATGGATTATGATTTTGGAAAGATCAGGAAAACTGTCCCCCCACACCTCACCAAAACATTCCTGAGAACTAAGTTCCTACAATTCTTCTGTGAGACCGGTTCCTTTAGGTTCAAACTTGGCCTCTCTGGAAAGTTCTTTGAGTGCAAATATTCCAAAGAACAACGCCCTACAGAGTCACTTATGCTTTGGTAAAAAAGAAAAAATCTTGGACATCATGATATAAGGGGAGAGGGGCTCAAAAGAGGCATATTCAAGTGTATGATAGATTTTCTATGTCAGAATTTTGCCAAGACTCTAACTTGTAAGAGGTTGCCATAATGCTCTAAATTACTTTCTGGTGGATTTCTATTTCCTCCTTTCCATCAATCCCATAATCATTCAGTTACCATTATCATCATCACACTATCATCGTCATCTCAATACCACTTATTGAGCACTTCTGATAGCCCAAGCACTATGCTAGGTGGTTTCTGTGAATTGAGTCATTTATGGCAACATTTTAAAGTAGGAACTATTATCAGTTTCATTTTATAGATGAGAAAAACGATGCCTAATAAAGTTAAATAACTTGCCCCAGGTTATCAAGCTAGGAAAAGGATAAAATAGGGATTCAAATACATAAGTAGTAATTTTATCTTTTTTCCTGTATTTGTGCGGCCAAATATCAATTGTTTTCATAGAACTCAGAAAAACATTAAGTGATACATTCATTAGTCCACTGGGGAGTTGCTATTTTATGAAAAGTGTATCTATTGATTCATATTCCAACTGCACACATGACTTTTGTCACTAATTGAGAGGCTAGAAGTTATAATTAAATCCAAGTTAATGTAGCTTTGCAATTGCATCACATCCTCATGGCAGATTACTGCTCATAATTTAAATTAGTTGCATGTTAGAATTCCTATCCTATTTATGCTTAGGGAAAAAAAAAGAGCTGTCTGACTCATGCACAGGTATTTTTTAAGAAAAAAGAAAAAAAGACCATAAGATTAAATTCTTGGCTTTATAATCAAACTCTTTTCCAATGTATTTTAAATGAAAAGATACTATGCTTAATTAGAACCTACTTTACTTTGGTTAATTAAAAACAATAGAGAATAAAACAATATCAAAGACAATTGATGTCTGTTGAGCTAATCTCTAAATATAAACACTCTGTGACATTTTCAGAAAAGGCTTTAAATACATATCAGAGTGGGTGAGATAAACACTGCAAAACAGGATAGCATCTGCCTTTTACGTTTCTTTGAGGATTAGGGATAAGCTATGGCAGGTGTCTGCCACATGGAAGGAAGCAGAACAGTGTAGCATTTAAGAGAATACAGTTTGGAATGAGAATGCTCAAATTTTGGCTTTGCCATTTCCTACTATTTTTCCCCCTACTATTTTATCCTTGATGAGTTATTTATTAACTTCATGGTGAAATGAGAACATAAGCCATGCAGATTCAATACTATGATGCATGGAAAGCAGTGGAATACAGTGCCTCATATGAAGCCTGCATGACAGAGGTAGCTACCGTTCCTTCTCAAGAGTTTAAAATAATAACCATATTACATTATGTTATGTTATAAACATGCTTAATGTGCTATTATCAATAACACGATCAGAAATGCTATTCATATCAAGCAAGCAGTATGATGTTAGGAAAACAGATCAGAATTTAGATTCAGGAATGACGATTCGGAAAGCAGGTCCTTCCATTTAAATCAAGGCACTGTATACCTTTTGCATCTCTGGATTAGCTGGCCGGCTTTGGGAAGGCAGAATGGAGATATGGAGTCCAGGGGTTGCAGCAGAAATGATATAGCAAAATGGGGGATGGACGTAAAAGATTAAGAATTAGAGGAATCAAACAAGCTGACCCAGCAGTTAACTCTAAAGGGGCGGAGTCTGGACCTGCCAGCCATGACGTATTATTCGGGGGCGTTGAAATACCTTGGATGCTCTTACATCTGCACCAATTCTAGTCCTGGAACTGCGGGGGTCCCTCACCTGCCATCACATAGAAATCTACAGGTGCAAATACAGAACCTTGCAAATGGTAAAAAGAAGAAAGAATGCATTAACAAAAATGTTTTAAAAGGAAAAAAAGCAGGCCAAAGTTCTCCTGGCAAAGAATTGAAGTAGCAAAATAAGAGTGATTCGTGGAAGGCAGGATTTCACACCAACTTAGTAAGTCTGAGAAATAAGGTAAATTCAATTAAAATTTTTTTTTACTATCTTCAAATTATGGTTTAAGAGATTCTTCTGGACCTTAAATAAAATTTTTTTTATCATCGGAGAATACATGAAACAGACCATCAGCATCAGTGCTGTGTCCTCAGTTTTGGTTTTGACTCAAAAGATACTGAAAATGCCCTTGA
Organism: Bos grunniens; assembly: GCF_055505025.1. Lineage (NCBI taxonomy): Eukaryota > Metazoa > Chordata > Mammalia > Artiodactyla > Bovidae > Bos > Bos grunniens. Next base: position 38,453,384 of record NC_141186.1, read on the forward strand.
CCTCACTGAAGTAGAGATTAAGGATTTGGAAGTTTTGCCTCAAGGTCTTTGAAACTGGCTAAAGCTTCTTCTTTGAAGGTTTGACTTTTATGTTTTTAAACTTCAAATCTACTGTATCTATGAGCCATTCCTAAGCAAAGGACACATCAATAAAGTGCATGCTTCCCTCCAAGGCAATAAATCTCAAAGTGGAAGACGTCTTTAGAAGTAATATTGCTTCACATGGTCAATCCATAGGAAGTCATTTCAAATATGAATTATTTTTTAAATTACTCATGTACACAACTGTGGACAAGGGATATGTGTCCATGATTCTTTCTGCAGAACACAGCTTTCCTTCACACTCTCCTCTCCTCATTGAACCTCAAATTACACCCTTTGGGGAAAAAATATCAATGTTATGCTTATACAAATTACACACACACACACACACACACAGTCACAAAGTTATGTTTTGTTTTTTTATATTTACAAAAAAAGTACATGCTATCCATTAGTTTGAAATCTGAGTGAATATATTTTCCATGTGTTGATTAAAAGAAGGAAAATTGAAAGCTACTTTTTTCCATATAGCAATTTCATCAAATAATAAGAATGACACTCATTTTTCTGCACTTAATAATTTTATCAAACACAATTGCACATGCTGACCTCCAGGTCAGCACATATTAATTGAACTCACCTTTACAATGGCAGTATAATATTCCACAGCATGCATGAATCATATATTAATGATTTTCCTATTAACACATTTACTAATTGTTTTGTTCTTTCCCCTACAAAGGACGTTGCATTAAATAGGCTTGAACACAGATCTTTACATACACTTTTACTTTTACAGCACAAATATTGAAAACTGAAAGGACTGTTGTTCAAATACATCCAAGACTACCAGCTTCTCCCACAGAGAAGCTGCTCCCGCAACAGAACAGGAGGAACAGGGATGTTTTTAGTGCTCTGTCATGCTCAATTAACAATTTTTGCTTATCACATACATAGGCACCTGTGGGGAACACTGAGACAAACAGAACAAATTTTCTTCCAAAGCTAGAACTCTCTCTCATTGTCACCATTTTCCACAGGAAACAAAGACCTGCGAGTGATTCTTCAGCCATGGCATGCACAGAAGAGATATTTCCTTTTCTCCACCTTGATACACTTTTCCACACCTTCTATCTCCCTGCTCTCATTTGTGAACCTTAGCTCATTCAAAAGGTGGCAATCAACTAACATATATGAACTTTCAAGATTTTACTGTTCCCTTACTCAGGTTCTCTAGCACAAATGAGAGCTAATTATTGATTTATAAGCAAAATTCCTTCTTCCATAAAGAGAGGCCAAGAAGAGAGAAAATCAACTATACTTCAATTTTTTAAAAATTAAGTTAATATATCTCTCACACACACATCAAGAAAAGATAACTATAAGACAGGATTATAAATTCTTATGAATAAATGAATAAGATGTAATGGAAGCTCAAAGAATGGGGTGAATCATTCAGTTTGGGGTAGAGGAGAGGGAAAGAAGCAATTATGAGAGAAATCTTCACTGAGAAGGTAATATTTAAGCTGAAGTTGAAAGACAAACATTTGTATTTGGCTTGGGCTGTGACAGGACTCCATACAGTATGAAGAAAAATAACAAGAACATTAAGGTGCTTTGGAGTTTGGGGGGACCTTGTATAGCTTAGGTGGTGGTCCTCTAACTTTAATGGGCCTAAGAAGAACCTAGGAAGTTGCTAAAAAATGCAGATTTCTGGGCATCCTCCTTTCCAATATTTTTATTTGACTTCCAGAAATCTGCATTGAAAACAAAACCATTCACACTTTGAAATACACTCACTGAGGGTGTGTGGGGGGAGTGACATGAAATAACATTGTAACAGGACTGAAGGGAATACAAACTAATGTTTCAGGTGGGTAACAGCGACAGTGTGAGACCATGAGAGATTGTGTCAGAAATTATAGCAGGTCTTTGAATTTTGTTTTGAGAGACAATGGCTTGACAATGCAGCCTTTCCACTGAGCAAAAAACCCCCACTCTTCCACAGAGAATGTTTGTTGAATGGCTAAATGAATGAGCGTGGACAGAAGTCTGAGAAAGTCAAATGAAAGCTGCCTGGAATGAGTCCTGCATGCTTTAACCTGGCTGTGAGGAAAACAGTTTAAGAAAAGCCATCCTTGAACCATTAGTTCAAGCCTTCCAAACGCTGTCCTGATGCCATGTCCAGTTGATAGATTCATGCATTTTAAAGCAGGTTTACAAACAAGGCAGCTGTGATTACCCTGATCAACCATGTAAGCATGTAAAACTGTTGTGTTGCCAAACCCGGATACTGGCCCTTGGAGCTAAGATCTGGGAGGACGGAACACGCTCTTACATAACTTCCTAGCTCCTCAGTGATAGGGCCTGTGATTAATGCTACATGACGGGCTTTGAACTTTCTGTTCAGATAGACTCGCTTGCCTTTCAGAGCTCCTAGCAAGAGAGAATGTGTGACCCGCAGATTTCACTCTGAATAACGATCATCCAAGCCGGCAATACTAACAAAGCCCTGTGGCCCCGTTGGTAGCTTTTCTGCGCCTTACTCCTCTGATAAGCTGTCCTAGGACTATCAAGTTCTTTTTTAAGGGGACAGAACATGAGAGTAATACAACTTCCTAAAACCCAGGCGCTGAAGAAAGCTCCAAAGAAGGCTGGGAGGTTCTAGGAGAAATCAGAAAAGCCCTCAAGAGCAGATAGAGTAGAGAAACTCTGAGACAGGAGGAAGAAGTCCTGCCTTCAACGCTACTATCTTTCACAGCTTCTCAGCTTCCCTCTCGCTGGAGCGTGGATCACAGCGCTTCCTGTATCCCAGGCGGGGCGGAGAGCTGCTGCCGCGCTCACCAACTTTCCCAGCTTGGCCAAGCCCTCTCTCCTACTTCGCTCAGCCCCAGGTCCCTCCTCTCACGCCCTCAGCCCCGCAAAATGCAGGTGAGCAGCCAGAGCCCAGCGGCAGCGCCTCCATCTGCTGTCCTCCTGGTCTCCCCAGGAGGCTTCTCTCCTCAGCCCCTGCGAGCCTGTGAGATGACACCTCGTCTAAGCGCCTGTAAAAATTCGTCCACGCTCCCGCCTCCAAGCCGGATCCCTCCATCCTGTCCCCGCCATCCTGGAATGGCACCTGAGGAGAGAGGAGGATTGAAGGAAGCGGCTGGCCTCCCAGGCTTGGAGCAGAACCGAGAGCACCCCATCCGACCTCTCCTCACCTGCTGGTTCCTCCCCGCACATAGCCCGCTACTCACCAATTCTAGGGCTCGCAAGAAGGCAAGGGGCTCCTTCAGCGCCCGGAAGGTACCTGCTGACGCCAGCTGTGGACCAAGAAGGCGAGACAGAGAGAGAAAGAGCGAGAGAGAGCATGAGGAAGGGGCTGGGGGACGCGGCATCCAACCCCGGGGGTCGCGCGGCATCACCCGCGCTGCCCAGTCAGTCCTACCTGGCTCACGGGATCCATAGCTCGCCTCGCTCGGGCTTCTCACCCAGCGGCGCCTTTGAAAATGAAGTTCGAGGGCCACCGCCGTCCTCGGCCCCAGGGCCCAGGGCCAGAAGCCCCTTTTCGGAAAGGGCGCGGGGAGCGAGGCGGTGGAGAGCTGAGCGCCCCGAGCGGGCTCGCAGAGGCTGGGTTCTGGAAGCCTGCGTGTGCGGGCGCGGCGTGCACTGTCTGCGAGGGTGGGAGGGGCCGGCGGGGAGGTGGGGCGCGGGGCAGCGGCGGAGGTGGGGAGGGGAGCCCGCCCCGCGGCCCGGGGGAGGCTGCGATTGGCCAGCTGCGGGGGCCCGAGGGCGCGAAGGTGGGCGAGGCCAAACGGCGACCTTGGAGTCGCGTCGCCGCTGGCGCGCCCTGTACCCTTAGGCTCCAGGGCAACTTTGGGGCTGTAGGTTGGAAAAACCCGGTTGGCACCCTCAGCAGAATGGTTCCCCGCCTGAAGACCTGGGTTCCAGGTAAGAAACAAGCAGCCCACACCGTAAGTGAAGAGGTGTGTGCGTTCTGGAAACTTCTGGACACCAGGGACAGACCCCCGACCTGGTCATGCCCCGGAGCCTTCATGGAATGTTCGCGTGGCCCAGCAGTGCCAGGTGGCGGGAGAGATGTAAGAATAGGGTGAATACTGCCCATTCCCTCAGGGATAAGCGGGGGGCCAGGTCAAGGCGAAGGGGGCTGGCGGGGAGACTGGAAATGCATGAATTATAAAAATATGGGGCAGTACGCCGGGCAGGTAATCCCGTAGCCACTGTGTCAGGTCTGGAGCAAATTACTACGCCTGTAATTTTGAAGTAGAAAAAAAGAAAAAAGAAAAAAAAAGTAGAAAATAGATTTCGTCAGGCTGAACTATACACGGGAACATAGCTCATGAAATGCTAAACAGGGATTGGAATTCAAGTTTCTGTAAAACTCATGCTGTTTCAACTGAGATCCTCTGCCTAAAATACAGTCCTCAAATTAAGCTCCCCAAATCCATCATAAACAGGACTGCGTGCTCCCCATCTCACCTCATACACTCTTCCTCCCTTAGTGTGCTGAGCCTGCCAACAATAGTAACAACAAAACAATTGAATTCTTTCAGAAGTTGTGTTATGGGCTTGATAAACATTATTTCATTAAATATTCACAAACCCCCCATGGATTAGTAGTAATAGTTACTATTAGTAGTAGTTAGCAGTAGTAACTACTATTGTTCTCATTTTAGAGATGAGGAAATTGAGACCCATGAGGGGAATGTGGAGAATGAAGCCAGAGTTTAATTCAAAATAGAAAAGGAGACTTGCCCGATAGCCCAGTGGTTAAGACTCTGCCCTTCCACCACCATAGGCCAAGGGTTAGACCCCAAGTGAGATCCCAAGGGGGCCAAATTTTTTTTTCAGTTAAAAAAAAAAAATAGGAGGAGGAGTCTTTAGCACTCTGAGGCATTCCACCCTGTAGGTGATACGTCACCTTCCTTCTCACTCCATTTGGACTGGGTTCCATGTATCAAGTGGTCTCCCAGCAACACAGATAGCCCATCTGTTTACTACAAAGATTTGCCAAAAAGGTTTGGAGTTGGGTTGGGGGAAAGAAGGAGGGAGAGTAATTAATTTTCAGGAATTGAGGAGAAAGATGGAAATGAATAGCTTGGAGTCTGAGAAGGGGAGGCAGCAGGCCAAAACTGGGTAAAGAAGAGTGGCCAGGGTAGATGACCCCTGCCCATGGATTTTGTTGGAGAAAAACTAGAAAGTTAGTGAGTCAGAGCTCCAAAGGGCTAGTTGCACCATCTGCAGCCAGCCAGTTTTGTTCCTACTGCTCTTCCTACGTGCAGATAGAGTCTAAAACAATTAGAAACAAGTTATTTCAAAAATAAGTGATTATGCAACTGCAAATATTCAGCTTGGGTCCTACAGTTTTTGTATATGATTTTGTGTGTGAGGTTACTTAACCTCCTCAAGACCTCTGATTTTAAAAAATCTGTCAGATGGAACCAACGATGTCAATGTAACTGGTTGTTTTGAGGACTCTATGAGATTTTGTCGGTATATCTTGAGCAGAGTTTGGCACATCATAGTATCTCTAAGTGTATTAGTTTCATTTCCAACTGCTAACACTGTGGCAGAAGCAAAGATGAGGCCTCCAAGGCCCACTTAAGAAGGTGGTCGATGGTGGCACCATCTTGGTACTCTCTGCAGTATTCCTCCACTATATACCCTTGCCCTTTTGAACTGGGAAGTTGCCATGTTGTTTGTTTTGGCCAATGATTGTGGGCAGAAGTTATGATTACCTTTCTAAGCAGAAATTATAAGAACCCCTTCATGATTTGCCATGTTTTTAATTTCCTTCTACCATGATGAATCTGATGTATTCATTGCACAGAGGCTATTCTCACAATCTGGGTCTTGGCATAAGATTGATGTAGAGCAGAGCTGTAGCTGGACCTTGATGGATGCAGATTTGAGCAAGAAAGGCATTAAGAGTTGCAAGCAACTTAGATATTGAAGTCTGTTGTTACTGCTAATACAATACAGCATAATTATGCTGATTGAGTGCACACTAGAGTGTGCACAGCTAGGAAGTAGCTGAACCAAGATTCCATCCTGTATGACTTCATTGTCCTTGCATCATTGCTCTTTCCATCATAGTCAAGTAGCTTATAAGGTATAATGCCTCCTGCATATGTTTAATAATGATGATAATTATAATAGCTTATACCAACTCAGTTCTCACTACATGCCAGCCACTGTGCTAAGTGCTTTAAATACCTCATCTAGCATCACCTCCATCCCCTCTTTTATGGATAGTATATCCAGGTTAGAAAATCATATAAACATGTGTATCTCTTTAGACAGAGAGATTGATTTATTTAAAATACCACCCACTTGCATTTCATTTGAGCTGAGAACTTGGCGAAGATGAAGTGTGATCACTGAGCCTATTCCCGCAGGCCTCTCTCTTCACACCCAACATTCCTCCTTGCTAATATGGTGGCAAATTTTCCAAGTCCTCCAAACACCATGTGAAGGAAACCAGAATCATGGCAAATGGCAATGTAGTCGCTTAGACAACAATTGCACATTGTCAGAGGATGCTTCTCACGTTCCAGAAATGTATGAGCTGCCAACAGCTGCATCACCAAAATAACCCTGAGTTCCATATCCTATTTACAATGTTAAATACTTTGTAAATTTTGGGGCTAGAACCTCTATATTCAAATATGGAAATAACATTAGGTTCCTTAAAGAACTAAGGAACCTAAAGAACTAAAGATTGGGAGCAATAGGAGAGATGATAAAAAGACTGCCACAGTATTACTGTCAGTAAGTCAGAGTGACCCCTTCTCCTCTGCCCCATGATGATGAAAAATAATTTCCCTTTTACTGTAACAAATCTCTTGAAATGATTCAACAATCCTGTTAACTTGGTGGAGAATAAATGATCCATTTTAGTGGCTTATATTGATTATATTAGGGCTTTCCAGGTGGCACTAGATTAAAGAACTCATCTGCCAGTGCAGGAGACATAAGAGACCCAGGTGTGATCCCTGGGTCGGGAAGATCCCTTGGAGGAGGGCATGGCAACGCACTCCAGTATTCTTGTCTGGAGAATCCCATGGACAGAGGAACCTGAAGGGCTGCAGTCCATAGGGTTGCAGAGTTGGACACGACTGAAGCGACTTAGCAGTCAGCATTGATTATACAAATCAAATAGCTTCCAAATGCTTCTTTTGTTTTCATCTAGGAACCTATAGTTATGAAGATTTCCTTTGACGTGTCAAAACAATTCATTACTGCAGTAGTTTCGATAAAGGGCATTGTGGGCCCTTGCCTCCACCAGGAGACATTTAGCAATAATTGGAGACATTTGAAGTTGTCACAGCTAGGGAGGGGAGTTGCTACTGGCACCTCCTGGCATCTAGAGGGTAGAGGCCAAAGATGATGTTCAACATCCTTCAATGCAGAAGACAGCTGCCTGCAACAAAGAATCAAACAAAATGTCAATAGTTGCCAAGGTTGAGAAACCTTGACTTATTCATGGGACAAGTAAGGACTGCCTGCCAACTTGTGTTATTATTTCTATGTCAGCTGTAAACAGCTTGACAAAATCCCTGCCTTCACAGGGCTTACCTTGTAGTGAGATAAACCATAAACCCAGTTTGTGCAAGCTCAGTATTTGATAAGACAGGCAAAAAACATTAAAAAAAAATTTTTTTGAATCTCAAAGAGGGTAAATTTTGAATCAAAAACTACAAAAAACAAAAACAAAACCCTACAAAGTACCAAACTTCTGTAGATGGACTTGAGTTATTCAGGCAAATTAAATCTCATCCTCAGGGAATAAGATACCTGGGTTTCATCATTCTATGTCTCTGGCAAAAAAGAAAAATTAATTTAAAATTTTATCCATAGCAACTTAATGCAGGAGGAAATACCATGTTTTATGATATTTAAAATACTGGAAATAAATAATGAAGTCATTCAATTTGTTGTATATTTCACCCTCTGCTCATGCTGCTAACCTGATCTTTCCAAATCTTTTCTTAACTAGTGAGAGTGAAAGCAAAAGCCAATAGCATGTCTGTGTAACATTTGTTGGTGTGTTAGGTTTGCATAGAGTCACTGGTACACAGGACGGGAGACAGTGTGGAAACATTTTCAAGATCTCTAATTTTACAATAAATATAGGATTATATCTCCACACAATGATCAGGTAAAACCATCTTTACTTATGTCTCAGTCTTAAATGGCTGCAATAACATCTAATGATGTGTGTGTTTCTATTTGGCTTAAAATTTCATGACAATATAAGATTCCAGAGGGTTCCTATGGAATTTTTAGCTTTCAAATGGAGTCATTCTTAATTAACAATAAAGACTGATATAAAATTTCAAGGGTAGATGGCCAAGGTGGATTCACATCACAAAATGCTTTTGCTGTTTCGACTTCCACCTTTGTTTTAAAAAAACAGGTATCTGTGTCAGTATGACCAGGCTTTACCACATGCACATTCAGTTCAGTTCAGTCGCTCAGTCGTGTCCGACTTTTTGCGACCCCATGAATCGCAGCACGCAAGGCCTTCCTGTCCATCACCAACTCCCGGAGTTCACTCAGACTCACGTCTATCGAGTCAGTGATGCCATCCAGCCATCTCATCCTCTGTCATCCCCTTCTCCTCCTGCCCCCAATCCCTCCCAGCATCAGACTCTTTTCCAATGAGTCAACTCTTCACATGAGGTGGCCAAAGTACTGGAGTTTCAGCTTTAGCATCATTCCTTCCAAAGAAATCCCAGGACTGATCTCCTTCAGAATGGACTGGTTGGATCTCCTTGCAGTCCAAGGGACTCTCAAGAGTCTTCTCCAACACCACAGTTCAGAAGCATCAATTCTTTGGCACTCAGCTTGGACTGAAATTCATGTCAAAGGATTCATCACTGACCACAGGAATTAATGGTAATCATAATAATGATTGTGTGTTAAATAGTAAGCAGTTTCTGGACAGAATGCTAAGCACCCCTGTAAGCATAACTCATTTAATAACCTCATCAACCGTGTAAGTATGTACTACTGTTTCTTATGCAGATAAGAAAATGCAGCCTCCAAGAAATTAAAAATCTCAGCTAAGCTTTTATGGGTGGTAAACAGCAGAGTCATGATTTTTTCTCGCAACCTCATAACTTTTCAAGAAAAAGATGATATGCAGTTTTCTGTTGCAAATTTGAAAAAGTCACAGGCTTTAGGCAAAAATATTTTTCTTGCTGAAACATAAACAAAATTTCTCTGCAGAAAGAAAGTAAAGATGGGCACCACTGTCTACTGCTACTATGACTACTACTATTGGTATTCCACGAACACAAGTAGAAACATTCCTCACCTCTAAAAGGCTCAGTCATTCTAATTATTTTCATCTTTCATCATTAGCTGTGTTGTCCAAAGTGCTCATCATTTTTGATGTTCTCCTCAGATCACTCCCGTTTTCACAAACTCAGACATTCACTGCAGTTTTTCAATGAGGGAAATGGAGCCCAAGGAGTGGACACATTTTGCCTATGGTCTTCTTCCCCAGGCCAAGAATCCAGTGTAAGAGGTAATGACACAAGTTCTGAAAACAGATCGACTGAATTCATTATATTCTGGCTCAATCACTTCCCAGTTGTATGACCTTGACTTCGTAAGTTCCTTCAACTCTTGTCACTCAGTTTGCTTATCTGTGAAATGAGGTTAATATCTATACCACCCACATCACATTGTAAGAAAGAATAAATGAGTTAACACAGGTAAGCATGCAGAAGAATCTAATACAAAAGCTGCTGAATGGCCAAGAAATATGACCTACCCCCATGGTAAGGAGATGGTCTATGATATTTGTACCTCAAGTAATTATACAACCACTACTTACAGTAAGCATTTTAGAAAAGTCATTCATTTTCTTCTCTTTCTTCTTTTCAGAATTCTTATTTCTTTTTCACTCAGATTCTTCTCTTTTTGGTTAGGAATATCAGGTCATTCAAAACATTTTTAGGGGAAGTCTTCCTGGTATACCTCCTGCTGCTGCTGCTGCTAAGTCGCTTCAGTCGTGTCCGACTCTGTGCGACCCCATAGACGGCAGCCCACCAGGCTCCCCTGTCCCTGGGATTCTCCAGGCAAGAACACTGGAGTGGGTTGCCATTTCCTTCTCCAATGCATGAAAGTGAAAAGTGAAAGTGAAGTCACTCGGTCGTGTCCGACTCTCCGCGACCCCATGGACTGCAGCCCACCAGGCTCCTCTGTCCATGAGATTTTCCAGGCAAGAGTACTGGAGTGGGTTGCCATTGCCTTCTCTGGATATACTTCCTAAAAAATAGCAATTCAATATGAGAGTTTTTAAAAATTATTTTTTATAATTGTGAGTGGAGTTTTGGAAGGAATTTATGATTTTCTTAAAAATAGTTTTATTTGGCAGTGTTTGCAGTCTCTAATAATTTTATTCTTGTTTTAAGGAAGAAATAGTTACATGTAAAAAACTTACAGATGATGAAGATAGTAAAGATCAGAAGGATTCTCTCATATCTTTATTAAAAGCATGTAATCCAAATTGTACTACATCCTTTCCATTTTAATAAATTCTCCAGATGGTCTCTAGACCTTGTGTTGCAATATGACAAAATGGCTTTTGCATCTGCTCTGAACTAGGCAAAAGAAAACCTTACCCTGTTTAGTAATTATAAGAATACATTTACTTATTCCATCCTAATCTAAACCTTTAAGTAAAAAACAAATTAAGTCAACTATGAGACATTAGAAAATTGACTTCTTTGGTCCTTCATGGTCATATGCTCTGTTGGCCTAGGTTCTTTCACATGGCTTGACAGCTGTGCAAGGATTCTGCTGGAGACACTCGCACAGAGAGAAGCACAAATCTAATACCTAAAATTGGGTTTTACTAAATTATATTGCACTGCACTTTTACACCTGCTTGGCAAATAATACCCAGAAGAAAGGTACAATTACGTAGGCTGTCTGCCAGAAATAGAAGACAGGTTTAAAAAAAAGAAGAAGAAGGAAGGAAGGAAGAAAAAAAAAGAGAGAGAAAAAGGGAGAGAAGACAGAAAATGAACACATTTTCCCCCCCAAACCATGATCAACAGATGCCATCAACAGCCTCATTGTAAGTTTCTTCTTTTGAGAGTTTCCTATGTTCCAGGCACTATGATAAGCTTTTTATAACCCTATGAGTTAGTTATTGTGCATATTTCACAAATAATGAAACTGAAGCATGGACAAAGAATTGCTTGCCCAAATTCATACAACTAAATGGAAGTGAAGCCAAATTTGAAGCCAGTAATTCTAAGGAGTTTGAACTTATTTTATACCTTCTGATTATCCAAAGTATAAAATATTCATCCTTCAGACCATAACTGGAACCTAGAGATATTGATGAGCCTTTTATTTCATTATCAACCCCAATTCCCTGATTAGATATTAGGAAACTGATTACCTGCATTCTCATCTTTTTTTTAAAAATTGTGATTAGAACACACGGATAACTAGTCTCCCCAACACCTGTTGTTGAAGAGACTGCCCTTTCCCGATTATGTAATCTTGACAGTCTTGTTGAAGATCAGGTAAATGTGTATACCTTTGTTTACTTCTGGACTCTCTTGTTCCATTGGTCTGCGTCTGTCTTTATGTGGGTACCAACTGTTTAATTGCTGAAACTTAGTAATGTATTTTTGAAATCAGAAAGTGTGATACCTTCAGCTTAGTTCTTCCTTCTAAAGATCATTTTGGTTATTTAAAGTCTTTATGGTTCCATATGAATTAAAAAAAAATCTTTTTTTCTGTTTCTGTGAACAGTGCTCATGGGCTTAGAATACGGACTACATTGATTGTATGATTGCTTTTGGTGCTGTGGACATTTTTAACCTTAGTAAGGGTTCTAATCCTTGAACACATAAGTCTTTCCATTCGTGTATGTCTTCTTTGATTTCTTTCAGCAGCACTTCATAATTTTACCTCCTTGGTTAAGTTTATTCCTATGCATTCTACACTCTCAATCTTTCTATGACTTTTTCATTTCAGTTTTACTAGTAATATTTTTTGGAACATCGTTTGTTTTCAAGAAAAGCACCATTCTCATTTATTTTCAATATATCCAAAAGATATCTTAGTGTTATAGGACATTAAATGCTATAATAACGTGATAGGAACATGCTTGATATTTTATGAATTGAGCTCTTGTTTCATAAAAAGACATGGAGGAACCTTAAATGTATATTTCAACATTGGGAGTCAATGAAAAGGCTATATACTATATAATTCCAGCCATATGACATTCTGGAAAATGTGAAACTATGGAAACAGGAAAAAACAACAGTGGTTTCCAGAAGTTAGGGTGAGGGGAGGGATGAAAAGGTGGCATATACAGGATTTTTAAGGCAGTGAAAACACTCTGAATGATACCATGATGATGGATACATGTCATTTTACATTTTTCTAAATCCATGTAATACACAGCACCAAAAGTGACCGTAATGTAAACTATGGATTTTGGGTGATTATGATGTGTCAGTATAGCTTCATCGATTGCAAAAATTATATCACTAAGACAGTAGAAATTGGTAATGGGGGAGACTCTGCTTGTTGGGGGTGACTAGGGGGTATATGAGAAGTCTCTGTTCCTTCTGCTGTGAACCTGAAACTGCTCTAAAATAAGTTTTCATTTAAAAATATGATAGATCTAGCAATGCTTGGTAGACATCTTGAAGTTTAAAAAAATGTTAATAATTACTTGGTACTAGTACTTCTCTAGCCAAGGATCTATTACGCTCAGTGGTAGAATAAGAAACAAAGCATGTTTATGAAAGTTTTCATTTATTGAAATGAATGTTGGATTACTTTTTCCTTTGCATGATCATTAATTAACCAAGAGAAAAATGTAATTTTGTCTGATGGTTTTTACCTCTATATAAAAATCAATTAAAGGTAATCATTTTTTTGGTTTAATGTGTATGTTTGTGTTAATGGAAAGTTTATGGAGAGAAATATAAGCATATTAACACTTCTGGTAGCCTGTCTTGTCTTTAGTTTACAGATATTTTTATGAGTAATACATACAAAATTTCACATAGTTTCAGTTCAGTTCAGTCACTCAGTCATGTCCAACTCTTTGCAACCCCATGAATCGCAGCACACCAGGCCTCCCTGTCCATCACCAACTCCTGGAATTCACTCAGACTCACGTCCAGCGAGTCAGTGATGCCATCCAGCCATCTCATCCTCTGTCATCCCCTTCTCCTCCTGCCCCCAATCCCTCCCAGCATCAGACTCTTTTCCAAGGAGTCAACTTTTCACATGAGGTGGCCAAAGTACTGGAGTTTCAGCTTTAGCATCATTCCTTCCAAAGAAATCCCAGGACTGATCTCCTTTAGAATGGACTGGTTGGATCTCCTTGCAGTCCAAGGGACTTTCAAGAGTCTTCTCCAACACCACAGTTCAAAAGCATCAAGTCTTCGGTGGTCAGCCTTCTTCACAGTCCAACTCTCACATCCATACATGACCACAGGAAAAATCATAGCCTTGACTAGCCGGACCTTTGTTGGCAAAGTAATGTCTCTGCTTTTGAATATGCTATCTAGGTTGGACATAACTTTCCTTCCAAGGAGTAAGTGTCTTTTAATTTCATGGCTGCAGTCACCATCTGTAGTGATTTTGGAGCCCCAAAAATAAAGTCTGACACTGTTTCCACTGTTTCCCCATCTATTTCCCATGAAGTGATGGGACCGGATGCCATGATCTTAGTTTTCTGAATGTTGAGCTTTAAGCCAACTTTTTCACTGTCCTCTTCCACTTTCATCAAGAGGCTTTTTAGTTCCTCTTCGCTTTCTGCCATAAGGGTGGTGTCATCTGCATATCTGAAGTTATTAATATTTCTCCCTGCAATCTTGATTCCAGCTTGTGTTTCTTCCTGTCCAGCATTTCTCAGGATATAACTACTTAAAGTAGAAATCCCTCTTTTCTACCTGCTACTTCCATTGCCCAGAGGAATATACACTCTTCTTGTATACAGATACATGTTGTTGTTTAGCTGCTAAGTCCTGTCTGACTCTTCCGCAGTTTCATGGAGTAGAGTCCACCAGGCTCCCCTGTCCGTGGGATTTTCCAGGCAAGAATACTAAAGTGGATTGCCGTTTCTTTCTCCAGGGGATCTTCCTCACACAGAGATTGAACCCACATGTCCTACATTAGTGGTTTTCTGGGTGATACTAGTGGTAAAGAACCTGCCTGCCAATGTGGGAGACATAAGAGATGCAGGTTTTAAGAGATTCTCCAGTATTCTTGCCTGGAGAATCCCATGGACAGAGGAGCTGGTGGGCTAGTCTATAGGGTCGCAAAGAATTGGACACAACTGAAGCATCTTTGTCTGCACTCACACACTCCTTGTGGATTACTTACCACTGAGCCAACATATATGCATGTTATATATGTATATATACCCAAAACATAATATACACATTATATATATTTCAAATAGTATACATGCTATATTTTATAGAAATGAGATAATACCATATACATTGTTACGCAACCAAAATTTTATGATGGTCACTTTTACTTGTCATTTCGTACCAGTCTGCTTCCTTTCTCTCTTCCTGCTGGCTAAGATTCATATGTGATGACAGGAGCAGGAGCAGCCAGCCACCATGGAGCCAGAGATGAAAGTAGTTTGGAAAATAATAGAGTTGTCTGACCTTAGATGTGTTACAAGGTAGTATAACACAGTGTAGCTGAGCACAGCCCTTAGCACATGGCCATCACTATGTGCCATTACTCTGCACAGTTTCCAGGCAACAAGTCCCACTCGGCCATTGATCAGTGCCACAGTGGTCCCTGTCCACAAGGAACTGACTGTCAAGGAGTGAATCTTAGTGATCCTGCTCAGCCATTGGTCAGTGCCCTGGCCCTGCCTACAGCAACCAACTGTCAAGGAGTGAACCTTACTGGCCCTGCTCAGCCATTGGTCAGTGCTCCAGTGGGCCCCGCCCACAAGCTACCAACTGTCAAGGAGCGACTTTAGTGAGGGGATTCAGCCAGCAGTCAGGGAAGTGGTAGTCATCAGGCAGAGAGTGAGCTAAGAGTTAGATCCCACACTTCTCACATAGGCCTCCCCCAGAAAATGGCTGGGGGCTGTGTCCTGCAAGGCTCCAGAGCCCTCGCCACTGCTGCCCACTGTCCAGGCCAGGTCTTGAGGCGGCAATGAACATCACTGTCAGCCCTGTCTTAGGGACCTAGTAGCAGCTGTCTGCATGGAATGCAGTCTGTGGGACCTGCCCCTGCCCATTTGGGTGGCTTGAGGACCCCAGCTTACAGGCTAGCACTCATCTCAAATGCTAGCAAAGTAACGCTCAAAATTCTCCAAGCCAGGCTTCAGCAGTACATGAACCATGAACTTCCAGATGTTCAAGTTGGATTTAGAAAAGGCAGACAAACCAGAGATCAAATTGCCAACATCCCTTGGATCATCGAAAAGCAACAGAATTCCAGAAATCTACTTCTGCTTTATTGACTACGCCAAAGCCTTTGATTTGTTGTGGATCACAACAAACTGGAAAATTCTTCAAGAGATGGAAATAACAGACCACCTGACCTGCATCCTGAGAAATTGTATGCAGGTCAAGAAGCAACAGATAGAACTGGACATAGAACAAAAAACTGGTTCCAAATTGGGGAAGGAGTACATCAAGGCTGTATATTGTAACCTGCTTATTTAACTTATATGTAGAGTGCACCATGTGAAATACTGGGCTGGATGAAGCACAAGCTGGAATCAAGATTGCCAGGAGAAATATCAATAACCTCATATGCAGATGACACCACCCTTAACAGCAGAAAGTGAAGACGAACTAAAGAGCCTCTCGATGAAAGTGAAAAAGGAGAGTGAAAAGCTTGGCTTAAAACTCAACATTCGGAAAACTAAGATCATGGCATCTGGTCCCATCACTTTGTGGCAAATAGATGGGTTAACAATGGAAACAGTGAGAGACTATTTTTCGGGTGCTCCAAAATCACCACAGATGATGACTGCAGCCATGAAATTAAAAAGACACTTGCTACTTGGAAGAAAAGCTATGACTAACCTAGACAGCCTATTAAAAAGCAAAGACATTACTTTGGCAACAAAGGTCCATCTAGTCAAAGCTATAGTGTTTCCAGTAGTCATGTATGAATGTGAGAGTTGAACTATAAAGAAAGCTGAATTCCAAAGAACTGATGCTTTTGAACTGTCATGTTGGAGAAGACTCTTGAGAGTCCCTTGGACTGCAAGGAGATCCAACCAGTCCATCCTAAAGGAAATCAGTCCTGAGTGTTCATTGGAAGGATTGATGCTGAAGCTAAAGCTCCAATACTTTGGCCACCTGATGCAAAGAACTGACTCATTGGAAAAGACTCTGGTGCTGGGAATAATTGAAGGCAGGAGGAGAAGGGAACGACAGAGGAAATGATTGGATGGCATCACCAACTCAATGGACGTGAGTTTGAGTAAGCTCTGGGAATTGGTGATGGACGCATACTGCAGTCCATGGGGTCGCAAAAAGTCGGGCACGACTGAGCGACTGAACGACTGAACTGAGGAGTCCGAGGGAAGTTAGCTTCCTTCAGTGATTATAGCTGGACAACATCTGGGGACCTGACCTTGAGGGAGCCGCCTGCCGAGACCTGCCTCCTCTCAGTCAGGACTGGGACCTCAGAGAGTGAAAGTTGTACCTGAGGGACCTGGCCCTTTTTTGTCAGAACAGAGCATAACATTTGTTTGGTGGAGGCTTACGGGGGCATTGTCACCTGACAGTAACCTGACTTCAAGAACAAAGGCTCTGACACCAAGCAGTTGGCAACAACTAGCCACCCTCCTTCTTCACCTTTCCTATGAAAGGGGTTTGCTGAAAGTTTTCAAGGAGTTTGGGGTTTTTAAGACATGAGCCATGTATCTCCTTGCATGACCCTCTGTACACCTTTCTCTCTTCCAATTCTAATGTTTTGGTATTGATTGGCCTCACTGTGCGTTGGGCACACAGACGTGTGTTTTTAGTAACAGTAGTACTTTGTTCACATCGCTATGTTTTGCAGTTTGCTTCAGGAGTTGTCAGTTTATCTTAAACCATGCCCTAATAAAATGCCTTTCTTTGCTCAATTCAAATGATGTTGACTCTAGGAATGCTTTCAGATTTCTACCATCTTTAGTCATGTGCCAATTACAAGTGGTCACTCTTGTTCCTTGTTCTTTAAAGTGTTTCTTTTACCACTTATAATCCTCTGGATTTATTATAGATACTAATTTAGTGTCTGCTGTCAACATAAGAGCCTTACCTCATGTTCTAGACACCTTAGGTGCCCCTATCATATGCTCTTATAACATCTTGTGCTTCTGTGCAACAGTTATGCTTAAATTTCTTTTCCAGTATTTGCTTTCACACTAGATTGTGCAACCTCCACATGGGCAATACTTTGGCTGACATTCTTCTAACTCTTGTCTCCGACTCCCACAGGAGATCCAGCCCAGAATAGTTCAGTTCATTCTCTCAGTCATGTCTGACTCTTTGCGACCTCATGGACTGCAGCACACCAGGCTTCCCTGTCCATCACCAACTCCTGGAGTTTACTCAAACTCATGTCCGTTATGTCAGTGATGCCATCCAACCATCTCATCCTCTTTCATCCCCGTCTCCTCCCACCTTCAATCTTTCCTAGCATCAGAGTCTTTTCCAGTGAGTCAGTTCTTTGTATCAGGTGACCAAAGTATTGGAGCTTCAGCTTCAGCATCAGTCTTTGCAATGAACACTCAGGACTGATTTCTTTAGGATGGACTGGTTGGATCTCCTTGCAGTCCAAGGGACTCTCAAGAGTCTTCTCCAACATGACAGTTCAAAAGTATCAATTCTGCAGCACTCAGCTTTCTTTATAGTTCAACTTTCACATTCATACACGACTACTGGAAACACCGTAGCTTTGACTAGATGAACCTTTGTTGCCAAAGTAATGTCTTTGCTTTTTAATAGGCTCTCTAGGTTGGTCATAGTTTTTCTTCCAAGGGGCAAGTGTCTTTTAATTTCATGGCTGCAGTCACCATCTGTGGTGATTTTGGAGCCCCCCCAAAAATAAAGTCTCTCACTGTTTCCCTTGTTTCCTCATCTATTTGCCACGAAGTGATGGGACCAGCTGCCATGATCTTAGTTTTCCAAATGCTGAATTTTAAGCCAAGCTTTTCACTCTCCTTTTTCACTTTCATCAAGACACTCTTTATTTCGTCTTTGCTTTCTGCTATTAAGGTGGTGTCATCTGCATATCTGAGGTTATTGATATTTCTCCTGGCAATCTTGATTCCAGCTTGTGCAACCCAGCGTTTCTCATGATGTAATCTGCATATAAGTTAAATAAGCAGGTTACAATATACAGCCTTGATGTACTCCTTTCCCAATTTGGAACCAGTTTTTTGTTCCATGTCCAGTTTCTTCTTGACCTGCATACAGATTTCTCAGGAGGCAGGTCTAGTGGTCTGTTATTTCCATCTCTTGAATTTTCCACAGTTTGTTGTGATCCACACAGTCAGTGACTTTGGTGTAGTCAATAAAGCAGAAGCAGATTTTTTATCTGGAACTCTCTTGCTTTTTTGATAATGTTGGACATCTGGAAGTTCATGGTTCATGTACTGTTGAAGCCTGGCTTGGAGCATTTTGAGCTAATGCTAACATGTGAGATGAGTGCAATTGTGTGGTAGTTTGAACATTCTTTGGGATTGCCTTTCTTTGGGATTGGAGTGAAAACTAACCTTTTCCAGTCCTGTGGCCACTGCTGAGTTTTCCAAATTTGCTGGCATATTGAGTGCAGCACTTTCACAGCATCAACTTTCAGGATTTGAAATAGCTTAACTGGAATTCCATCACCTTCATTTGCTTTGTTCATAGGGATGCTTCCTAAGGCCCATTTGACTTCACATTCAATGATGTTTGGCTCTAGGTGAATGATCACACCATTGTGGTTATCTGGGTCATGAAGGTCTTTTTTTGTACAGTCTGTGTATTCTTGCCACATCTTTTTAATATCTTCTGCTTTTACCATTACACATACCATTACACATACCATTTCTGTCCTTTATTGTGCCCATCTTTGCATGAAATGTTTTGTTTGTTGGATGAATAAAAGATTTCCTTAAAGGTAGAAAATATGGATTCTTCATATTTGTGGCCCATTCATTGCTAAACTCAGTGTCTAGCACCTATGCCTTGAGAACCCCATGAACAGTATGAAAGGTGAAAAGATAGGACACTGAAAGAGGAACTCCCCAGGTTGGTAGGTGCCCAATGTGCTACTGGAGATCAGTGGAGAAATAACTCCAGAAAAAATGAAGGGGTGGAGCCAAAGCAAAACAACACCCAGTTGTGGATGGGACTGGTGATAGAAGCAGAGTTTGATGCTGTAAAGAGCAATATTGCATAGGAACCTGGAATGTTAGGTCCATGAATCAAGGCAAAATGGAAGTAGTCAAACAGGAGATGGCAAGAGTGAACATTGACATTCTAGGAATCAGTGAACTAAGATGGACTGGAATGGGTGAATTTAAGTCAGGTGACCATTGTATCTACTACTGTGGGCAAGAATCCCTTAGAAGAAATGGAGTAGCCCTATAGTCAACAAAAAAGTCCAAAATGCAGTACTTGGATGCAATCTCAAAAACGACAGAATGATCTCTGTTCGTTTCCAAGGCAAAGCATTCAATATCACGGTAATCAAGTCTACACCCCGACCAGTAATGCTGAAGAAGCTGAAGTTGAACTGTTCTATGAAGACCTACAAGACCTTCTAGAACTAACACCCAAAAAAGATGTCCTTTTCATTATAGGGGACTGGAATGCAAAAGTAGGAAGTCAAGAAACACCTGGAGTAACAGGCAAATTTGGCCTTGGAGTATGGAATGAAGCAGGGCAAAGGCTAATAGAGTTCTGCCAAGAGAACGCAATGGTCATAGCAAGCACCCTCTTCCAACAACACAAGAGAAGACTGTACACACGGACATCACCAGATGGTTGACACTGAAATTATATTGATTATATTCTTTGCAACCAAAGATGGAGAAGCTCTATACAGTCAGCAAAAACAAGACCAGGAGCTGACTGTGGCTCAGATCATGAACTCCTTATTGCCATATTCAGACTGAAATTGAAGAAAGTGGAGAAAACCACTAGACCATTCAGATATGAACTAAATCAAATCCCTTATGACTATACAGTAGAAGTGAGAAATAGATATAATGGGCTAGATCTGATAGACAGAGTGCCTGATGAACTATGGATGGAGGTTCGTGACATTGGACAGGAGACAGGGATCAAGACCATTCCCATGGAAAAGAAATGCAAAAAAGCAAAATGGCTGTCTGAGGAGGCCTTACAAATAGCTGTGAAAAGAAGGGAAGCAAAAAGCAAAGGAGAAAAGGAAAGATATACCCATTTGAATATAGAGTTCCAAAGAATAGCAAGGAGAGATAAGAAAGCCTTCCTCAGCAATCAGTGCAAAGAAATAGAGGAAAACAACAGAATGGGAAAGACTAGAGATCTCTTTAAGAAAATTAGATATATCAAGGGAACATTTCATGCAAAGATGAGCTCAATAAAGGACAGAAATGGTAGGGACCTAACAGAATCAGGAGATATTAAGAAGAGTTGGCAAGAATACACAGAATAACTGTACAAAAAAGGTCTTCATGACCCAGATAATCACAGTGGTGTGATCAGTTACCTAGAGCCACACATCCTGGAATGTGAAGTCAAGTGGGCCTTAAGCATCACTATGAATAAAGCTAGTGGAGGTGATGGAATTCCAGTTGAGCTATTTCAAATCCTGAAAGGTGATGCTGTGACAGGGCTGCACTCAGTATGCCAGTAAATTTGGAAAACTCAGTAGTGGCCACAGGACTGGAAAAGGTCAGTTTTCATTCCAATCCCAAAGAAAGGCAATGCCAAAGAATGCTCAAGTACCGCACAATTGCACTCATTTCACACACTTGTAAAGTAATGCTTAAAATTCTCTAAGCCAGGCTTCAGCAAGCTTGGAGTTCAGCAAGTTCACGGTTCATGTGAACTTCCAGATGTTCAAGCTGGTTTCAGAAAAGGCAGAGGAACCAGAGATCAAATTGCCAACATCCTCTGGATCATTGAAAAAGCAAGTGAGTTCCAGAAAAACATCTATTTCTGCTTTATTGACTATGCCAAAGTCTTTGATTGTGTGGATTACAATAAACTGGGGAAAATTCTGAAAGAGATGGGAATACCAGACCACCTGACCTGCCTCTTGAGAAATCTGTATGCAGGTCGGGAAGCAACAGTCAGAACTGGACATGGAACAACAGACTGGTTCCAAATAGATAAAGGAGTACTTCAAGGCTGTATATTGTCACGCTGCTTATTTAACTTATATGCAGAGTACATCATGAGAAACGGTGAGCTGGAGGAAGCACAAGCTGGAATCAGGATTGCCGGGAGAAATATCAATAACCTCAGATATGCAAATGACACCACCCTTTTGGCAGAAAGTGAATAAAACTAAAGAGCCTCTTGATGAAGGTGAAAGAGGAGAGTGAAAATGTTGGCTTACAGTTCAACATTCAGAAAACTAAGATCATGGCATCTGGTCCCATCACTTCATGGCAAATAAATGGGAAACAGTGGAACAAGTGGCTGACTTTATTTTTCTGGGCTCCAAAATCACTGCAGATGGTGACTGCAGCCATGAAATTAAAAGATGCTTACTCCTTGGAAGGAAAGTTATGACCAACCTAGACAGTATATTAAAAAGCAGAGACATTACTTTGTCAACAAAGGTCTGTCTCGTCAAGGCTATGGTTTTTCCAGTGGTCATGTATGGATGTGAGAGTTGGATTATAAAGAAAGCTGAGTGCCGAAGAATTGATGCTTTTGAACTGTGGTGTTGGAGAAGACTCTTGAGAGTCCCTTGGACTGCAAGGAGATCCAACCAGTCCATCCTAAAGGAGATAAGTCCTGGGTGTTCATTGGAAGGACTGATGCTGAAGCTGAAACTCCGATACTTTGGCCACCTGACCTTGAAGAGCTGACTCATTTGAAAATACCCTGATGCTGGGAAAGATTGAGGGCAGGAGGAGAAGGGGACAACAGAGGATGAGATGGCAGGATGGCATCACTAACTTAATGGACATGGGTTTTGGTGGACTCTGGGAGTTGGTGATGGACAGGGAGGCCTGTCGTGCTGCGATTCATGGGGTCGCAAAGAGTCAGACACGACTGAGCAACTGAACTGAACTGAAGCACCTGTTAGGTGACAAATATGTAGAATGATGTAAACTAAGTTTGAATGGAATACTGTCAAATAAGATGGAATAGACTTAGAGTATCAGTTCTGTGAAGGGCTGCTGCTGCTGCTGCTAAGTCGCTTCAGTCATGTCCGACTCTGTGCAACCCCATAGACAGCAGCCCACCAGGCTCTGCCGTCCCTGGGATTCTCCAGGCAAGAACACTGTAGTGGGTTGCCATTTCATTCTCCAATGCATGAAAGTGAAAAGGCAAAGTGAAGTCGCTCAGTTGTGTCCGACTCTTAGCGACCCCATGGACTGCAGCCTACAGTAGTTGGTTATTTTTACTCAAGAAGATCCTTACAAAAGGCTTATCCAGCAGTGTTTCCGTCTGCAAATACTTTTAAATTCCTTTGTATCTGAGAAATGATCATGATAGACAGTAATTAAAGAAATGAACCATAAAGGAATGCCTGCCTTATAACTTCTAAGTTGCGACTTTCCATATTGTAAAAGCAGTTGTTTGAATATTCATTTCAACTTGTACACTCACACCCACCTCTCCGTGGTCAAGCATTGGTGAGGAAAATCCATCATTAGTTAATTTCCTTAATCATGAGCAAATCATGTCTTTATATAATTAGGAAAATAGAATTTATTCTTATAATTGGAGAATAGATTTAAATATATAAATGGATTTTAGTCATTTGCTATTATTATGTGTGTGTGGGGGGGTGGGTGTGGGTGTTAGTTGATCAGTCATGTCTGACTCTTTCTGACCCCATGGACTGTAGCCCAGAAAGCTCCTCTGCCTGTGAAATTCTCTAAGCAAGAATACTTGCGTAAGGAGCCATTCTCTTCTCCACTGGATCTTCCTGACCCAGTGACTGAACCTGGGTCTCCCAGCCTTTTAAAAAATCTTTTCACAAATATTTCACACAAATAAAATCATCTAGAAATTGAAGATTGACACAGTGAAGATATTTCAAAAAATAGTATATTTGGGACATTCATTTTGAGTGCTAAACAGTTCTGCTCAACTCCCCAATATTAAAACAGATTCAGTATTGTTTTGTCACTAAGCCATGTCCGACTGTTTTCGACCTCATGAACTGTAGTATGCCAGGCTTCCTGTCCTTCACTGTCTCCGGAAGCTTGCTCAAGCTCATGAATCCATTGAGTTGGTAATGCCATCTAACATCTCATCCTCTGTTGCCCCCTGCTCCTCTTGCCAATATTAAGTTCTCTAAATTTTAAAAATATTCCGTATTTTCCATGACCGTTTTTGTATAAACGATCACAATAAAATGCATGTCTTGTATGTATCAAGAATGGACTGATTAATGTGATTAGCAATTTACAACATGAAATGGAAATTTGTTCAGTTCCACCCAGGCCACTCCTTTTGCTGCCTGGATTTCATGTTATCATTGACTGGCACCTTCCTCTTTATAAAGACTCTTCGAGGACTCTTTCCCCCTACTTAATGACTCACATGTAAAATCATGAGTTACATTCTGTGCTCATTTTATCTGTTTGTTTTCATGAAGAATGATTATTCCGTGGTGTGAAATAATCAATATTCAAGTGGCAGGAAATCTGAATTTGTGAAACCATTTCTAAAGTTATTAACCACATCAGAATATTTTTGCTGAAATGAATGATACTGCACAAATTGCTGAGGTTTCCTTTGCTTTGTTTCCCTTCCCATAACCCCTTTAAAGTTTATTTGATGGTGCCTGGGTGGGGGGTTCCCTCAGGCCCCTGAAACAAACCTCAAGCATGACTGGATGCTCTTTTAATAAAATGTTAGATGGTCATTCGTAATTGTCTTCATTCCAAGATGTAGACTTGTCGGTCCCATAGAATCATCAAAATGGCAAAACTGAGTAAAAGTTTCCACGGTTTCCACCACTGGCTTTAACTTCTCCACCGTTAGGTAACCCAGGATATTTCTCAGACGGGAGCCAGATGTCAGCTCACTTCTTCAACTGCTGGGACACCCTTTGAGCCCCAGGTTCCTGCCTATAGATTTTCAGTGAAGTCGGTGCACTTCTATAGCATCACCAGTTCTTAAAGCAACCCGGGAGAGCCCAGGACCACATCAGGATTTTCATGGACCCCAGGAAGTTTTGCCTTCATGAGCCTTTTCTCTACAAAAACATTAATGATTGTATTTTGTGACTCTCTTGGTATAAAGATGAATATAATCCAATCTGGATTGTGTTTCTTTTCTTCTACTGATTTTAAAGTAAATGAAACTGTCTTCATGGTTCCCTAGGCATTGTACTTCCTGAGCAGATTTGGGAAGCCATACTCCACAGATGTAACCAGTACAGTAAGTCTCCTATGTACGAACCTTCAAGCTGCAAACTTTGAAAGATGTGAATGTGTGTTCACGTGTCTAATCACATAAGTTAGTTCACATGTCTGGTGTACATTGTCACATGCATATATCCTTTACAGGTGGTTGTGCTTTTGTGTACTTTATAGTACTTTATAGAGTGGGGCTTCCCTGGTGGCTCAGCAGTAAAGAATCTGCCTGCATGAAGGAGATGTGGGTTCCATCCTCGAGTCAGGATTCCTCTGGAGAAGGAAATGGCGACTCACCCCAGTGTTCTTGCCTGGAGATTCCCATGGACAGAGGAGCCTGGTGGGCTTCAGTCCATAGGGTCGCAAAAAAGGCAGACATGACAGAGTGACTCAGCAACAACAACCGTATAGAGTACAGTATTACAGTATCTTTATTTGAAGCACAGTATGTCTGGAGGCAAACTTGAAAGCAGCAGTATATAGCCAATTGGGTTAGTTGGATACCTACGCTAACTCTGTTGGACTTACAAACAAAATGAACTTATAAACGTGCTCTCAGAACAGAACTTGTTTGTATATAGAGGACTTACTGTATCTGAAACAAGTGAGACTGAGGGGCAGAGATGTTGTAACAATGCAACTTTATATTTGTTTTTTCCCTATTACGCTACCAGATACCAGCCACGATGGTAATAAACACAACAGATACCTGATCTCTTCCATACTTGGTCAGATCAGATCAGTCGCTCAGTCGTGTCCGACTCTTTGCGACCCCATGAATCGAAGCACGCCAGGCTTCCCTGTCCATCACCAACTCCCAGAGTTCACTCAGACTCACGGCCATCGAGTCAGTGATGCCATCCAGCCATCTCATCCTCTGTCGTCCTCTTCTCCTCCTGCCCCCAATCCCCCCCAGCATCAGAGTCTTTTCCAATGAGTCAGCTCTTCGCATGAGGTGGCCAAAGCACTGGAGTTTCAGCTTTAGCATCATTCCTTCCAAAGAAATCCCAGGGCTGATCTCCTTCAGAATGGACTGGTTGGATCTCCTTGCAGTCCAAGGGACTCTCAAGAGTCTTCTCCAACACCACAGTTCAAAAGCATCAATTCTTCGGTGCTCAGCCTTCTTCACAGTCCAACTCTCACATCCATACATGACCACTGGAAAAACCATAGCCTTGACTAGACAAACCTTTGTTGGCAAAGTAATGTCTCTGCTTTTGAATATGCTATCTCCATACTTGAATGTTGTACTAAAAAAAGGGGGGATGTAAAGATAATGAGAATAATGTTAAGGCCAATGGTGCTAAAAAAAATAAAAAAAAGAAAAGAAATCACAAATGCTTGAATTCGTTTATATGATAAATTCTCCTCTTTTCCAGGCCACATCCCACCTGGGAGAACACTGGCTCATGTTTGGCTTGCTAAGTGGTAGCCATGTTTCCCTTTCATGTTGATAATGAAAATAGAAAAGTCCTTGTTCACTTGGATGGGGCTCTACCTGGTTTAAGTGTCTGCAGCATTTACACACTTTGGCCAAATTTGATAGATTCTGTGATCCTAGGCTCAATTTCTTCATTTGTAACAAAGGTTTAGGAGAGATGGTCTCTAATGTGCCTGCTGCTCTATAACAACTAAGGGAGGCAAGGTAAAATGTATTTTTAAATATTAATGAATTTGATTTAAATCAATTAAGTGGACATAGACTATAAGTAAATATTGTTTCTTAAAACAAATGGAATATCTTATTCAGTTAACAATTATATCTTAAATGTCTGCTTAAAATAAATGCAATATTAAATATTGAGGTTGCAAGAAGGAATGCAACAACCATGGTCCCAGCAGTGCAGATGAAGTGTGAAAATCTGGTGATCAAATACATTGTCCTCTGCTCTACATGTTAGTATATTGAACATCACAGAGGCCAAGATTTTTATTACTGACTGAAAAATGAAAACAGTCTTTACATTGTATCTTAAGGTTAAAAAGTTTAAAAACAAAACAAAACCAGAAAGCACACCTTTAGAAGTTAAAGAATGTCATTGAAAACCAAACTGCCACTATACCCTGAACACTTGAAAACACATTTAAATTATTTCTATGAATTTGAATGACTCCTGTGTTTTCCTTCTAGGAAGGAATTTATTCTGTCAACGGGCCAGTAATGTGTCTTGCATTCTGCTGAATTTTAAATATTTTTGTATTTTTGTTAGAGAGCAAGGGTTATTCTCAAAGGTTGGAATTGAGTTTCATGTTGAATATCTAAGTACCACTTATATCTCACATCACAGAAAAAAACATACTAGACCCTGTTTAGTATTCAGTTCTGGAAACAAGAGAAAAACACACTTACTCCTGCTATATGCTGATAGGTTGTTTTGGCTTATAATAAAATTACTTCTCACTTAGAGCACTTTTCCTCTTAAAGGCTCAAAGAATTTCAA
Organism: Bos grunniens; assembly: GCF_055505025.1. Classification (NCBI taxonomy): domain Eukaryota; kingdom Metazoa; phylum Chordata; class Mammalia; order Artiodactyla; family Bovidae; genus Bos; species Bos grunniens. The sequence goes on from NC_141186.1 coordinate 38,480,426, forward strand.
TGCATGCTTAAGGGACATGTGTATCTCTATTTGGAATAATTTTTTCAAAAAGGTTATAAAGTTAAGTGTGACTTTTTCATGTATTATTATTATTTTGCTTCAATTCAAGCATCGTATTGATGCTGTGCCTGCTTATCTTCCCGTATTTCTTCCAGAGATCACTGAGTTCCTTCACCTTTCACCTACTCACTATTAGATCAAATCCCTGCCCATGTTTTTCTCAATTCATGGAACTCCTGGGCCTTTTACCCTCAAGCAACAAGTTCTGGCTATAAATTATGAAGGATGTAGTGTTTTTTATGCACTAATCACAGGAAGAGACAGAACAGCGGAGTACCTGGATCCTGGCTTTAGAGACTGAAAGACCTGGGCTCAGGTCTTAGGTGACCTGTAAAAACTGTGACTTTGGGGAAAATTACTCAATCACTCTTTGTGTCTGTTGCATTATCTATAATATTGGGATGTATTACTAGAAAATATACCTTATGTGGTTCTTTGAAGATGTGGCAGTTTGAAACATGATTCCCCCCCCCCCCCACCACCAATTTTTACACATTTCTCTCATGAAGGATTAAAGTCAATATTTCTTCCTATTTAAGTAAGTGAAAGTTGCTCAGTTGTGTCTGACTCTTTGCCACCCCATGGACTATACAGTCCGTGAATTCTCCAGGCCAGAATACTGCAGTGGATAGCCTTTACCTTTTCCAGGAGATCTTCCCAACCCAGGGATTGAACCCAGGTCTGCATTGCAGGTGGATTCTTTACCAGCTGAGCCACAAGAGAAGCCCAAGAATACTGGAGTGGGTAGCCTATCCCTCCTCCAGCAGATCTTTCCAACCAAGGAATTGAACCGGCGTCTCCTGCATTGCTGGCGGATTCTTTACCAACTGAGCTATCAGGGAAGCCCCTCCTCCTGTTTAATCTAGGCTTTACAGTCACTTCACCAATGTCAGGTTCTGGAGCCTTAAGAAAATAGCAACTCCACTTACTATCTCTTGGGATGCTTGTTCTAGGAACCCATCCACCATGGCGAGAAGAAGTCCTGGATACTCATTAAATGAATGGTGTCTTGTTGCCCTTGGCCATGACTGAGCTCCCAGCTGGCCGCCAGCACCAGCTTGCCAGCCATGAAGTGACACATCCTGAAGGTGGATTCCCCAATCCCAGGGAAGCTACTCCAACTGACACACCAAGGAACAGACATGGATGTTCTCTGCTGATTGCTGACTGAGCTCAAAACTGGTCAGTTGAGTAAGTGATTGTTGTGGTTTTAAGCCACTGTGTTTTAGAATGGTTTGTTATGCAGCAATTTTAATTGGAACAAAGACTAAGTGAGATACTGACATAACTCGCAGAGATAAGCACACAGTAATCACTAAAAATTATCTCAAAAAATTTAGAAAAGGTGATTAAACTTGCACTTCAATATTCCAGAGAATGTTAAGGTTGAAAGAACCTTAGAGATTATCTAGGTGAGAGAGGACTAGCTGGCGGTCCAGATGGCTGACAGGTGTATTGTGTTTGGTGAATACGTTTTTGCTGAATAATGAATGCTTGTCTAAAAATACATAACAGAAACAGTTTGATAAAATCATATCTATACCAACTGCATTTGAGACACTGGTGGTGTTCTTCTATTTCTTTTATTTGGCTTAATTGTGGCATGCAGGATCTTTAGTTGTGGCATGTGGGATCGAGGTCCCTGACCAAGAATCGAAACCGAGCCTCCTGCATTGGGAGCCTAGAGTCTTAACCCCTGGACCACCAGGGAAGTTCCTCTTCTGTATTTTTAACATTGGTTCCAACCACTAAATTCGTTTCATGACCCACTTTAAATGCTGATCTAATGTATTTAGAAATAGAGCTTTAAAAATCTTGTAGTTCCATGTTGTAAAATAACTGTAGAGAATGCTACTATAAGTCATTAAGTTGGTTTTTAACAGGCTAAAATGTGTTCATCAGAATTAATTTACAGTAGTCTGTAGGAAGGCAATGCAGTTGTTTAAAGGATGCCCTAGTTTTTAAAACATTCAAGTTTCTTTGGGGACTAGGCATTTTTTCCTTCAGAGATTGTAGAGCAATCATGTTGTTTTGCAGTTGTACCACACTTCTTTTTTTTACTGTAAGTTTATTAACTAAATCTAGTGACTGCCTTACTCACCATACTTGAGTCCAAATGACCTTTGACTGCTATTAAAATTTATACTTAAATTTATCCTTAAAGAATGATGATTTGAATGTCTAGGACATTCATAACATGTGCCATAAACTCTGAATGCAGTGCCCCCCAAAAATGACTTGCTGAATGTTTTCTATGGCTTAAAATAACTGTAGGATGACTTTGAAGGAACCATTCTTTAACTACATATGTAAATTTTGATGCTGTTCTCAGGGTCTGTGACCTGCATGCTTGACTACATGCTAGCGTATATGAAAATGTGTGACTTTGTCCAGCCCTTTGAATCATGCATCCTTATTCTGGTTATTGACACATTTTTAGGAAAGTTTTCTGTAGCTTTGTGGTGAGAAAAGTTTGCATATCAACTTTTACAGAAATGATGGAGAGAGGGTAACTTTCCTTAAGATACATTGCAACATTCCTTCTCACTGGAAAAAAATTTCTCTTTCGCAGCTTTATGCTACACTCAAAAGATATTGAAGACATACTTTCATCCTATATTCGCAAATTGTTGAAATAAAGGCTACATAAATGGAGTTCTAATTAAATGTAATGGATCACAAAACATGGCATAAAGATAAAAAGGAAATTTTATTACAAATGATAAATATGTATTGTAAAATAATATAAGCTCTTGGTTTAAATCTTTATATAATTGTATCAGATGAAGATTCTTAGTCTCTAGAGCAAATCACAGTTAATCATTTCTACTAATATCCTGGGAACATTTAGAACATATAATATTTTTATGCTAATGGAATGCACACTGCTCAAATCCTCTTTCTTTTGCCTTTTTTAATTTAAAATTTATCTTGCAGATCTTTCACATCAGAGTGCATATACTTGCCTCATCATTTTCAATAGATACATATTACTTCATGGTGTATTAAGTGAGAGACTCTTTCATCCCAGTAACTCAAACAAGGAAGACATTCGGTTATCTTTATTTTTCTTTAGTTCAGCTTCATTTTATTTTAGGATTCTATTCCCCTGCATAGTCCAAACTTAGTCTCTGCCGATTCTGTCTGACGTTTAGTGGAGTTCTGTGAAGCTTATGTAGAACAGAGGTTGTGGCTACAGAGTCTTGTCTTTAGTTGTTGACTTTCCATGCTGACAGTTGCTGAGGTATATTTGTCCCATCTGGTCCTCCATCTCTGATCCATATAGATCTCTGATGATCTTCCCTGAGTCCCACCCCAGTCCCATTAGATCCTTTGAATCTCCTACGCACATCTGTGCCACTCTCACACATAAGGGATTATTGTGCCATGCCCTGGTTTGGGGGAGATGTTGCAGACTCGCTCAGGCCCATCTTTTAGTTGCACCATGCAGCCATTCCATCCTTACTCTTCGAGCACTGTGTCAGGATACTCTTAAAAGGGAGATGGGGATGGGGGAGGGTTTGGTCTTTTCTAAGCATTTACCTAAGAAGCAGATTTTCTTTTCTCTAAGACTCAGCAAAGTAATCTGGCTTTTGCTACTTCCTACCACTAGACTCATCCTTCTGAGGAAGCTCCTTTCCACCTTTTTTATTATACAAATAAGTTATTTATATAATATGTAGCAACTTATGTTCAAGCTCCCCTTCTGACTTCCTCACTTTGCCAAACCAGGAAGTTTTTTTATCTATGGAGAGACAGGTAAGTTTTTCTCATTTACTGTAGAAGCTTCTAAATATCAGGGTCAAGGCTTTTGAAACTTTTTGAAACTCAAAAGCCAAATGTGTTCTACTTGTTTGACATTTGCATTCTACTCTGCCCTTTGATTTCTGAAGCAAGGCATGCAGTACACCAAAGAGGAAAGAAATTCAAGCAAATAGCCCTCCCCAAAGAGATAATATTGCCAAATGTTATCTCATATATGTGTATTTATAACTCTTTATAGGTAGTAATATTTTGTCTCAGCTACAAGCTACAATAAATATCCTTGCCCGTATAGCTTGAAAATGTATGTACAAATATAATATTGACAATAAAAATCCTAACACTGGAATCCCTGGAAAAAAGAACAAGGGCGAGTGTGTTGTAAACATTAATGGACATCACCACATCTCGCCTCCAGAAAGGCTACAAGACCGTAATCTTGAGTACAAGTGCCTGTTTCATCCACTAGTTTTTTATCACCTATTTAAAATTTTCCCAACCTGTTAGCTGAAAGTATTATCTCTTTATTTTCTGATTTTCCATGACTCTAATTAAAAGAGAGATTGAATGTATTCTCATACATGTTCTAGCCTTTTGTGTTCCTTCAATTGCTTATTTTTTCTATTTGTTCATTTTTTGGAAAAACAAAACAAAAACAAAAACACCAAAGTATAGTTGATTTACAATGGTGTATTTAATTTTTGCTTTACAGCAAAGTGACTCAGTTTTACATATTTATATTCTTTTCATATTATTTTCAGTTGTGGTTTGTCATGGGATATTGAATATAGTCCCCTGTGCTTTACAGCAGGACCTTATTGTTTAACTATCATGTATATAATATAATAGTCTGCATCCCTTCAAGTGCTTATAGTTTATGGATATGAAAAGATGGTGTTAAATAAGCCTAAAGTGTTTAAGTAGAATTTTTTTTTCAAGAGTTATACATTGATTGCTTGATGTTTGTTTTGGGAGACAGATTGTATAAAATTTAATGCAGCTACTGCTTCCCAGTCTTTTCTGCATTTGACCTCAACTGAGTCACTATTACACAGGGAGGGTTAGGAGCAAAATAAGTCTGAAGGTGAAAAACTGAGTCACTAACCCAGAGGCAATAATTATGCTCCAAAAATGTTATGATGTCTCCACTCTGCAAACACAGAGCTAGTTCTCATCAAAATGGCATTTAGTCCAATGGTTACCTGATAGAGTCATGTGAGACAGCTTACAAAGCTGATGAGTGGCCCTTGAGCATGTGTCATTATGCAATATTCCAATAACTAATTAGCACAATGGATTTTGGTCTCAATTCAAGTGCTGCAGAACATCCATTTCATATGTCCCATGTTTGTCACTGCCTCAGAGAATTTCCATTAAAGTAGGTTTGCTCCCAGTAAGAATTCCACAGAGAAGCTAAGACATGTAAGAATTTTAGGAGCATTGAATGAGGACCGATTGCCAACTGTGTGATTATTTTTTCAACACCTTAATCATGTAACATCTAAAATATCTGACTTCTTTGTCTTCAGATCTTTTCCACCTCTATTTCTTAGGTTTTCTAATTGCTGTTGTTGTTGTTGTTTAGTTGCCAAGTCGTGTCCAGCTCTTTTGCAACCCCGTGGACTGTAGCCTACCAGGTTTCTCTGTCCATGGGATTTCCCAGGCAAGAATGCTGTAGTGGGTTGCCGTTTCCTTCTCCAGGGAATCTTCTTGACTCAGAGATCAAACCTGAGTCTCCTGCGTTGGCAGGTGTGTTCTTTACCACTGAGCCACCAGAGAATCCCTTTCAGCTTCATACTTACCTATTTTTTTTTAACAAAATCAGCATCCTGTCTCCTAGCTAGAAAGCACCTTACAATCTGAGTAACTCTGTACAACCACCACCTTTCCCTTTTATCTTGATAATAGTGGTTACCATGTCCTGAAGCCATGCTATGTGCCAGGCAGTGCTGCTAGCTCATTATCATTACCCCCTTTTTATAAATAGAGCCTAACACTCAGAGAGGTTGGAAAACTTGCCCAAAGTCAACTTTGAGTAAGTTGCAGAATCAGCATTAGCAGATTTGGAGGTCTGATATATTCTGCAAAGGAAAAGGAAGGACATTTTTGTTATGAGATATGGCATTTCTCAGAATAAATTTTGTTGGATCTGCTACTTAATCACCAACAATGCCAAGGCCTCTCTGTACATTACTCTGCCTCTGTATACTTAGCTGTCCCTTCAGTGCTCTGACTACTTCTGTTTAATCCCGTTTAAAGATTATAAGGATGAATAAGGAAGCCTGTGCTGTATGACCCTTAGCTTTTCAAACGTGGAGAAAAATGCCTTGTAAGGAATAGAGTGAATTCTTGACTCCTCAACTCATTTTTTTGAGCACATTTTCCTCATGGAAATGGCTATAGATGGACCCCTTCCTCTGCTGCCTTCTCCTTCTGCCCCCAGAGTCCTGTAACCCATCAACTAATCATATTTAGGCTGATTTATGAAAAGAACTTGGAAACTTGGAAAGAGAATTAACCTGGAGGAAGGGGCCTAGAAATAGACCAAATGTTGTACTTAGACTGGATGATGGAGCCCTTTGAAAATATCTTTAAAGGACAAGAGTTTCAGGAAAGCATTACTCCGTAAGTGTACATTTTGACAACCTTCTGGGATAGTACCTTGGCTTGACTGTCACACTCTATAGCCAGTGACATTAGTGACCGAATTCCATACTTCGTAATGCAGCCTCAAGCAAGCCTGATGGTCATCAAATCCCTAGTTGTCCTTATCAGAAGTAAATATAAAATTTCATTTTCAGGGATTTTCAGACAGGGATATTAGCTTTCATACTATCTGAAGACTTTAGACTGAAGTGACCCGTTTAATATAATTTCCTCATTTTGCAAAATGTAAGGTTCATAAAGGAAAACAGTTTGTCCAGGAACACACAGAAACAATTTTTTTCTACTCATAATTCTGAACTAATATATAGAAGAGAATTTCAGTTCAACATTTGTGATCCATATTAATACATAAGTGTTATAGAAAACTCAAATGTCCCTGAGAAGCATTTTTCCTTTGTCATAGCTAACATTTATTGAACTCAGTACAATGCCAATTACATTATTGATCTTTGTCTGCACTGTCATTTAGCTTTACAGTAACACTGGGAAGAAGGAAATTGTATAAATCCCCATTTTATAGGCGAGATAAGAAAGTCTCAGAGATTTCAAGTCATTTGTCAATGGCTAATGTACAGAACTTATCCCAGTCTTCAAATTCCAAAGTCATACAAGCTCTTAACTATTGTGATGTGCTGAGACCCTAAACCGCATTTGAAATATTTAAGGAAAATTAAGGGAGGAAGCACAAGCTGGAATCAAGATTGCAGGGAGAAATATCAATAACCTCAGATATACAGATGACACCACCCTTATGGCAGAAAGTGAAGAGGAACTAAAGAACCTCTTGATGAAAGTGAAAGAGGAGAGTGAAAAAGTTGGCTTAAAGCTCAACATTCAGAAAACTAAGATCATGGCATCTGGTCCCATCACTTCATGAGAAATAGATGGGGAAACAGTGAAACCAGTGGCTGACTTTATTTTTCTGGGCTTCAAAATCACTGCAGATGGTGATTGCAGTCATGAAATTAAAAGACGCTTACTCCTTGGAAGGAAAGTTAAGACCAACCTAGATAGCATATTCAAAAGCAGAGACATTACTTTGCCAACAAAGGTCTGTCTAGTCAAGGCTATGGTTTTTCCTGTGGTCATGTATGGATGTGAGAGTTGGACTGTGAAGAAAGCTGAGTGCCGAAGAATTGATGCTTTTGAACTGTGGTGTTGGAGAAGACTCTTGAGAGTCCCTTGGACTGCAAGGAGATCCAACCAGTCCATTCTAAAGGAGATAAGTCCTGGGTGTTCTTTGGAAGGACTGATACTAAATTGAAGCTCCAATACTTTGGCCACCTCATGTGAAGAGTTGACTCACTGGAAAAGACCCTGATGCTGGGATGGATTGGGGGCAGGAGGAGAAGGGGATGACAGAGGATGAGATGGCTGGATGGCATCACTGACTCGATGGACATGAGTTTGAGTGAACTCCAGGAGATGGTGATGGACAGGGAGGCCTGGCGTGCTGCGATTCATGGGGTCGCAAAGAGTTGGACACGACTGAGTGACTGAACTGAACTGAACTGAAGGGTCCAACCTCAGAGGGCTTGCCTGTACTCTTCCACCTCTTGGGATACTCTTTCTCTAAATATCCATGAGGTTTAAACATTCACTGACCTCAAGTTTCTGCTCAAATGTCACATTATCAGTGAGGATTTTTCCAGCCACTTTGTAAAATACCCAGCCACTGTACTCCCACATTTCTGATCCCCTTCAGCCTGCCTCATTTTTTTGCATAGAATGTATTATCAGACATATGCATGTCTGCATTATGCACGTACTTCTGCATTGTAGCCGTCTTTCCTCACTAGAAATGTCATTTCTGTGAGGTCGGGAACTTGAATCTGTTCCCTGCATCTCCAGTGCCTGGAAGAGTGCCTTCTAGGAGGAGATGCTCACAGGATATTTGTAGCATGAATAAGTGAGTGAATGAATGAATGAGTCAAACAAGTTCAGATACATGTCTATCATCAGCCTCATACAATATTTTTCAGGAGCAGTTGGGGGATTCCAGGAAGTCTAATTTAAAAGGTGTCTGATTGTCTTCAAAAACATCCAGTAGAATAAAAGAAAATTTAATTGTGTCAGGGGCTGGTATTAAAGCACAGGAGGGCATCCATTTTTCTTCAAGCCCTGACAGCTGGGAGAAGAATGTACAAGTCTGCGCTCCTTGTCTGTCCTTGATTCCCTTCTTCCTTGCATAGCTCTGTATATTTAAATCATTGCAAATACTCATTCTGAGAAATGTAGAAGCAGCATTTTTTCCCCTTTTCATAAGCCAACACTTATTCCTAGTTGAGTAATGTTTAGCGATGAAATGTCTTTTGATGCTAGTACTTATCAGTGTTTCTGAAATATACAGTATAGTTAAATTACTTAGAGGTTGTGCTTTAGTCAGGAGCAAATTTAATGAATATTTAAGCTGTTCATTGTGAAGAAATGAAAAAAGATTGTAGGAATATTTTTATAGCCTCAAAAGTCATCCAGAAGAGGGTGCTAATGTTCTTTATGAAGTATGCATACAGGCACACACTCACACACACTAAACAAAGCTTTCTTACACAAGTGATCAAGTGATAATAACTCTATACACTGAACATTGAGTAGAGAATTTATAAACACAGGCAGTTCAAAAGTAAAAACAATTGCCTAATGATAGCACTAAAGTTTTTAAAAATTGGGACACTTTATAAAATCTACCTCGGTTTTGGACAGGTTAGTTAACAATTAACCGTATCACCACCAAAAGTAGCATATTTTCTATCACTCAAAATGCCCACCAGAAATAATAGTGATATTTCTTTAAACGATTCACCTCTGTCAAAAGATAAACAGGAAAAAAAAATTGCTTAAATTATAGCCAATATCTTTTAAATAAAAAAATCACACTTTTTGTTTGATTCCTTGCATATTCTTCACTCAAAGGCTTTTCTTTTGAGGGTAGATGAAGATGACTACTAGTTATTGCTTAATTCTGATTCCAGAAAAATCATGTTATAGTTTCTATTCATCAGCTCCAAATGAATACAGCTTTTTAACATTGACATCTTTTCTGGTTCACTTACTCAAAATTGAAATTTCAGAAAGGATGAAATTTCCATGAAGTAAGGAATTCTCAAAATTCTTTCTACTTGTGCTTTGGAGGTATTAGTTGAAGACAGCCATGGCAAAAACCCTTTTCATTTCTGTTTCAAATGTGCCCTAATTTCTCTTCCTTCTGCTAGGTTTTCCGAGCTCCTGCCTTGATAGTTCAGGCAATTTGTACTTTGATGATTTCTCATTTCTTTGAAGCAGAACAGTCATGTGAACTGCAAATTTTCTTGAGCAAAATAAATGGAAGTAAGAGGAGGTTTTGATGTCTGCCTCAATGAGTTACTTAGAATACAAATGAGAAAAGCCATTCCAACCCGAAAGCTACTTTCACATTCCGCTATTAGCTTCTAGGCATAGCAGGTTTGAGAGGATATATGCATTACACAAAGCTCAGTATATGGATGGTCTTAAATGAAGTTCCCTTTCGCTTGTAGAACAGGACTCTGACTGGAAGGAAACAATGCCTCTGCCTGAAAGAGGAGTCTGTTTAGTCATTCACATACAAAATGCCCATGCCATTTTCAAGCCAACATTGACGAGCCAGCTAAAGTGGAGGAACTCAGGCAGATGGGAGAGTGTGAGAACACTGCAGACACCAGAGCCTCTGACACTTATCTGCCCTTATGCTGAAAGTCGTCGCAGCAACTTAACCTGAATTCATCAGCGTGGGTGAGCTGAATCCATCCCTTGGCTTTTGTTCTCAGATCTGTTCATTCTCTGCCCTTCTCTCCTTGGTTGTGCGTTGGAGGATACTACGTTTCCCAGGCTGTCTTGCTTTCAGCTTGTGGATGGATTTAGCTAATGGAAGGCTCTATGTGGAAGCATGGAGAACCAGAAGGGAAAAAGTCAAAATACCTACCCCTCTGCTCTGTTTCAGGTGGCAACCCCAGTGATGGCTACAATACCTGTGTGGCTCCAGTTCCTGGAAGATGTTCACTCCTTCCATGGTCTCAGTTCTCATCAGAAAGGCCCACCAGGGACCCTGAGCTCTGATACAGCCACCTCCTACTTTTCTCACTCCAGCCCTAGGCTGATAATAGCTCTCTTGCTTTTGCTAAATGCAGAGTTGCTTCATCCCTAGCTATTCTATCGTCTGAGTAAGCAGTCCTTTGTACTCGATTCCTTTGGTTTCAAATATTTAAAGGGCTCTCTTTTTACTGATATAGAAAACTATCTTTTGTGCTATAGGATATTTGGAGAGGACATACTGTTCTAATTTAATCCAAATATTTTAATGCATAACTTCTTTAAACCAATCTGGTCGGGCAGTGAAAAAGCAAAGATTTGTTTAAAAATATATCTTCACCACCAGTTGCTGCCTTGCCACTGCACACACACACCACCCATATATATAACTCTGACGAACTTATCCCAGTATGACACTTCTGGGATGGTTATAGTTAACACATTTTTTGTATTATTATTCAACTTTCAAATGTTTATGGATTATTAAATGTATGTCAGGAAAGAAACAACCTTCATGCTCCTCTCTTGAAGAAGGTGTAGTAAGAGACAGAATTACTGATTGAATTGTTTATACCTCACCACTTTGAATATATTATTCCACTGTCTTTAATTCATTGTTCTGTATTCATCGGTGCAATGGGAATAGTAAGGGTATTTTTTTCCCCATCAGATTGTTATGAACATTAAATGAAAGATACTTAAAAATACTGCCCAGCCCACAGCAACCACTCAAAAATATTAGCTCTTACTGTTGACTGAAAGTCTTTAGTCAATTGAATAGTCGTTCCTTTGTAGGAATATGTCTTTTAGTCTCTGGTAGCTTATAAGACTGGAGAAGGCAATGGCACCCCACTCTGGTACTCTTGCCTGGAAAGTCCCATGGACGGAGGAGCTTGGGGGGCTGCAGTCCATGGGGTTGAGAAGAGTCGGACACGACTGAGCGACTTCACTTTCACTTTTCACTTTCATGCATTGGAGAAGGAAATGGCAGTCCACTCCAGTGTTCTTGCCTGGAGAATCCCAGGGACAGGGAAGCCTGGTGGGCTGCTGTCTATGGGGTCTCACAGAGTTGGACACAACTGAAGCGACTTAGCAGCAGCAGCAGCAGCAGCTTATAAGAATTTTGCTTGTCTTTGATTTTCTGAAGTTTTATTGCAGTGATTCTTTTAGACATGCATTTGTTTTTGTTTGTCCTAAATGGATCTTGGGATGCTCCCTAAGGCTTAGGATGCCTTAGATGATTTTTTTTTTCAATCCTGGAAAATCTCAGCCATTTTTTCTTACAACTTTGGGTCTCCCACATTCATGTTATTTTATCCTAGAACTTCTATCAAGCATATATTAGAGCCCATCTTCCTGTTTTACATGCCTCAACTTCTCTTGTTTTTCTCTTCCACACTCTAGGTCAGTTCCTTAGGTCTGTGTTTCAATATATACATTATTTTTCTGTATGTATTTGTACTGTTGTTCAACCAGTTAATTGATTTTTTAAAATTGTGATGATTTTATGATGATCATTTAAAGATTTCCATTGTATCCTTTCTCATTTTGCATATCTGTTTTTTATACTGTTTTGTGCTTGCTTTATCTCTGTTTTCACTTTACCTATGTAAACATTTTTTTTTTTTTTAAACTTTACATAATTGTATTAGTTTTGCCAAATATCATAATGGATCCGCCACAGGTATACATGTGTTCCCCATCCCGAACCCTCCTCCCTCCTCCCTCCCCATACCATCCCTCTGGGCCGTCCAGTGCACCAGCCCCAAGCATCCAGCATTGTGCATCGAACCTGGACTGGCAACTCGTTTCCTACATGATATTTTACACGTTTCAATGCCATTCTCCCAAATCTTCCCACCCTCTCCCTCTCCCACAGAGTCCATAAGACTGTTCTATACATCAGTGTCTCTTTTGCTGTCTCGTACACAGGGTTATTGTTACCATCTTTCTAAATTCCATATGTATGCGTTAGTATACTGTATTTATGTTTTTCCTTCTGGCTTACTTCACTCTGTATAATAGGCTCCAGTTTCATCCACCTCATTAGAACTGATTCAAATGTATTCTTTTTAATGGCTGAGTAATACTCCATTGTGTATATGTACCACAGCTTTCTTATCCATTCATCTGCTGATGGACATCTAGGTTGCTTCCATGTCCTGGCTATTATAAACAGTGCTGCGATGAACATTGGGGTACATGTGTCTATGTAAACATTTTAAAAATAATTATTTAAAACTTCTTTTAGACAGGCCCATCATTTCTTGTTCTTAATGTACAATTTTTTCTTTATGTTGCACAATCTTATTCTCCATCCCAGTAATTCACTTCCTTCCATGGAATCTTCATCTGGGTGCTCATCTTTAGTAGAGACTCAATTCCCCAGCATCCTGGCTTTCCTGAACTGTGGAATTCTCCTAGTTGGGTTAGGCTGGCTTTGCTTCTTCTGAGAATTCATGGATTTCAGTTATTCTATGTCCATTTTTTGGGTTAATTTCTCGTTTAGGAACTTCTGCTCCACACTGATGATATGAATTTGGACTTGCTCATTCATGTGATAATGGGTTTGAATTTCCTGGGTTATTTTCTTCTAAACTCAATCCTGCATATAAGGCAAGCTTCCTTGCTCCTTTCCCCACCTGGCAGGGATGGCGTTTGCCTGTCCCTGTGAGTGCTGACTTGTTGCAGATATCGAAACTCGGGTTTCGTGTGTGACTAGCGTCTGTGCCCTACACTACCTTCTATGCACAGGCATCCAAACCCCCAAACGCAGCTACTAGAGCCTGTACCTGCTTCTCATAAGACCCTAACACATTTTCACTTAAGCCCCTTATCACTTCTTTGATTTTGTGTTTGCTTTGCATTTCTGAAAGTGAGTATTTCTGTCTTCTGGTTTTTAATTTGCATGTATGCACCTTTTACTTTCTTATATAATATTTTATGAATTCAGAATCTAATTGGGAGTGGAGAATCCTTTCCTCAGTTTTATTCCCTATATTGACTGCAGTGAAATAAAAAGTGCTTGGTGATTACAGAAAGATTCTTTCATAGAGTGTTGCCTATGCAGTCTCAGAACCACCTGGAAGGGGGTGGAGAAATAGTCCACTACCAGAAAGAAGAGCATGCTACCCTTAGCTTATCATAAATCCATAAGGAGCTCATGAAATGATGCAAAGGATTTATTTTCTCATCAATAATGAATTCATTTGGTATGCTTTTGGCTGGAGGTAACAGAAAATTCAACTAAAATTGGCTTAAACACTAAGAAAGACTAATTTTCTTATCAATATCAGAACTAAAAATGGGGCCATTTCAGAGTGGGTGAACTCAGTGGCTTGACTTCATTATTGCTCCAGCTTAAATTCTTCTTATATCTCTTGCTTTCTCCGCATAATCATGAGATGACAGCAGCAGTCTCCAGCATGTCCACCTAAATACATATCAAGATGGAGGAAATGGAAGAAGGGAACTTATTTCTTCCAAAGATCTCTCTTTTTAAAAGAAAGGAAGAATTTCTAGAAGTCCTTGTGGTGTAACCCTCATCTCTAATTAACTAGGAATGTGTTGTAGGCTCCTTCTCAAACCAATCACTGGCAAGGGAAATAGTTACCCCAAATGGCAGACATCATGTTAGACTGACTTTGAGGTTGGTATGAGTCCAGACGTCCCTGAAGTACAGGTCTTCCTCAGAACTTAACAATATCAGAAATCTCTTACCTTGGAGATCAGGAAATAGCTCTCAGGCAAGGTCAGGTGCTCCGAGTAGACATTAAGTCCAGATCTCTTTGCCTCCTGTGTTTGCCAATCCTGTCTCCTGTCCCGGCCCCAGCCCTGCGAAGGCACAAGCAACCTTCGACACTGCCACTGTTTCTATCTCTGCCCTGTAAGAGTGATGGTGAAACCTCGTATCAGTACCACCTTACAGCCTATGGAAGGCCTAGATGGTTTAACGTCTTCACACTGAACCATACATGGGCTAAGTAGGGTCCATACTCATCCCTGTCCTGCTTTAGAAATTCATCTTTCAGAAGTCCATGGCATTATCTAGAGGTGGACACATGGGTATCATTGGATGGGGACAGTATAAAGTCTTATGGCATAGGGGAATGCTACTACTGTGGGAAAATTAGCTGGTGATGTACTGGTAGGACACGAACAGGGTTTCCATCTGGTGCAAACTAGAGTCCCAACTGGCAAAGGCTGCATGGCCTGCATTACAAGTAATGCCTCCAAGACTCTGTGGGTCATGGACCTTTTAGCATGTTTCCTTTACAACTATCCTCCTCTTGGTTCACTCACTGGACATGTCCTGGGTTATCAGACAGTGCCTTCTAGAACAAGTGCCATATGGTGAGATCACTTGTATTTATCAGTCACCTCACTTAATTTCTCCACCTCCAGAACCACCTCCACATCTTGTTTATCCTTCCACACAAAAACTATCTCTTCTTTTACTTCCTTTTAGACTTCAGGGGACCATACATCCAGAGCACAAATCATAAGCCATAGGAAAAACTGTTTCTCTTTCAATGAGTGCAGGAAAAACTCCCTTTAACGTTGTCTGTGTGATGAGGGAGATCATTTGTTTTTCTCCTAGAGTGTAGACTAGGGAGGTGAGTGCCCTGTTAAAGTGGGATGAATGCTTCTAATACAAAAAAGTGAAAAATATAAATGAGTTAAGTTTTTAGAATAAGATTGCACATTTGTATCCTGTTAAATAAATAAATTTTTTTCTTGCCAGTATTGATTGCTTTGCAAGATATGGCCTTAATCCTTTTTATATTTTTTAAAAAATAGTTTAAAAACACTCATGAGCAGTGAAGCAGTAAGATATAATGGAATAAATAAACGCCTGCCTCATCTCACATAGGTCTGTATAGTCAGAGCTATGGTTTTTCCAGGAACCATATGTGGATGTGAGAGTTGGACTGTAAAGAAGGCTGAGCACTGAAGAATTGATGGTTTCAAACTTTGGTGCTGGAGAAGACTGGGTGTCCCTTGGACTGCAAGGAGATCAAACCAGTCAATCCTAAAGGAAATCAACCCTGTCGACCCTAAAGGAAATTCATTGTAAGAACTGATGCTGAAGCTGAAGCTCCAATACTTTGGCCACCTGATGCGAAGAGCTGTCTCATTGAAAAAGACCCTGATGCTGGGAAAGATTGAAGGCAGGAGGAGAAGGGGATAACAGAGGGTGAGATGGTTGCATGGCATCACTGACTCGATGGACATGAGATTGAGCAAACTCTGGGAGATAGTGAAGGACAGGGAAGCCTGATGTGCTGCAGTCCATGGGTTACGAAGATTTGGACACGACTTACCAACTGAACAGCAACAACATGTATGTATGACTCCGGCCTAATTAAACTGAATCGCCTTAGCCCAATAGGGATAGAAAGAAAGAAATGAGGTTTTTAAGGGGCTAAGTCCCCCTCATAATACTTTTCTATAAATCTTTTAAGCATTAAACCATTGCTTAACGATGGTAAGACACCTGCGTAACACCTATTACGGGGTAGAGAAGGTGGATATGAAGGAAAGGTGCCAGAGTATTAGATGAAAGTGTCCACAAGGACGGATGTTGAGTCCACATCTATAGAGAGCTGGAAAACACATACCACAGCTTACACTCAACGGACAGGAGCCCACACTTCACAGCCTAATTTGGTCAGTCCCATAGGAAGATAGTCTGTTTCCCTTGATTCTCTAGAACAATGTCTCTCAATCTTGGTTTTGATCACACCTAAACATCTAAACTCTGGGAGACTTAAACTTTTTGAAAGTTCAAACTAAATTAAATATTATGATTGAAAACATAACAAAGCAGTGATAATTTTAGAATCCAGTCTTTAAACATACCATAACTTCCTCCAAGATACAAATATACTGAATTATCCTCTACCACCTTTGAAAACTCACTGTTGTGAAATAACATCCTCCCTCCTTTGCTCTCTGAAATTATGCCTTTAGGGGTCTGTTTTGTTTCACTTTGATCCCTATTAAATACAAATAACCTCTAAGAATGTTGAAACATATAACCTCATCAGCCACTAAAATTAAGTGAATAAATGTCAGATCTCTTCTTATTGGAGATCACAGAATTCATTTAATAGTACTACAAATCCACTGGTACCTAAAACTCCCTGTTTTATAGCTGCCTTTGTGTTTAACCTAACACAGAGGTTTTGTGTGTGTGCGTGCGTATGCTTACATTAGATACCACTGGGAGGTAGGTCAGGGGAGACGGAGAGTGGAAAAGAAGGAACTGCTGATGAGTAAAAGGGTCAAAACCAGCAAGGCTAAATAATGTTGCCTCTTCTCTGTGGCAGATTGAAACTGACTCACAGAAAAAAAAATGGAATTATTTGTTTAAATGGAGCTTTTTTGCTTCTTAAAATGAAATAGAGTGACTTCGAGTTAGGGCAAGATGGTGTAGAAGAGTTTCTCCTTTCTCCTTCCCACTCCACAGAAATATAAACCCTGGAAATAGCACAAGCTGTAAGAGGAAGGTGAGATGGTTTTCTCAGGACTTAAGGAACAAAATAATTGCAGGGTGTCCCCTGACAGAGGCAGATGACCCAGACCCATTGTATCCTAATCCCTGATCTAACAAGAGAATGCAGCTCAGGTAGGGTTTTTCTTCCCTCAGGTGGAAAGAGTGCTGTTGACAATATCAGCATAAACCAAGCAGACCAAAGTAACACCACAAAGGCTCACAACCCACAAAGTAATCCAAGACCTGTAAATGACACCTGAATGGATGACTGCCTGTTAAAATGGAAGATTTCTATGGGACCCAGAGTTCTAACATAGTAGACAAAATGTCCACGTTACAGCTTGAAATCATGTCATCCCAGTTCAGTTCAGTTCAGTTCAATTGCTCAGTCGTGTCTGATTCTTTGCAACCCCATGGACTGCAGCACGCCAGGCCTCCCTGTCCATCACCAATTCCTGGAGTTTACTCAAACTCATGTCCATTGAGTCGGTGATACCATCCAACCATCTCATCCTCTGTCGTCCCCTTCTCCTCCTGCCTTCAATCTTTCCCAGCATCAGGGTCTTTTCAAGTGAGTCAGTTCTTCGCATCAGGTGGCCAAAGTATTGAAGTTTCAGCTTCAGCATCAGTCCTTCCAGTGAATATTCAGGACTGTTTCCCTTAGGATGGACTGGTTGGATCTCCTTGCAGTCCAAGGGACTCTCAAGAGTCTTCTCCAACACCACAGTTCAAAAGCATCAATTCTTTGGCACACAGCTTTCTTTTATAGTCCAACTCTCACATCCATACATGACTACTTGAAAAACCATAGCTTTGACTAGACAGACCTTTGTTGGTAAAGTAATGTCTCTGCTTTTTAGTATGCTGTCTAGGTTGGTCATAACTTTCCTTCCAAGGAGTAAGCGTCTTTTAATTTCATGGCTGCAGTCACCATCTGCAGTGATTTTGGAGCCCCCCAAAATAAAGTCTCTCACTGTTTCCATTGTCCCAAGAACCAGGAAAATCACAACTTGAGTGAGAGAAGACAACAAACAGATGGCAACATCCATGGAAATAAATCAGAATTGGAATTATCTGACCAGAATTTTAGAGCACTCATTATAAAAATGATTTAGCAATCAATTATAAATTCTCTTGTAATAAATGGAAAAATAGAAAGTTTCAGTAGGGAAATAAAATTATTTTTAAAATGGAGATGATAGAACTCGAGGATACAACAGCACCAATGAATAATTCACTGGATGGACTCAAGAGAAGAGTAGAGATGACACAGGAAAAAAGTGGTGAACTTGAGGACGCAGGAGGACTCACCCAATCTGCATGAGAGTGAAACTAAACTGGAAAAACAGTAAGGCAAATTGAATAAGGATTGCTCTATGTTATTTGTTACAATTACATGTGAACCTACAATTACATCAATAAAAACTTTGTTAAAAAATGAAATAGTTTTTTATTATCCTATTAATAATTGAAATTTTAACTACTGTATTTTACTCTCTCCTGTAAAAAAGCGTATTTTATGAGAAACAAGCCATCAGCACAGACCAACTGACTCAGAGCAGAACATAATGCACTCTGTTAACGGGAACTCTGACTATAGGCAAGTCACCATTTGCATAAATATTGAAAAATACATTTCAGAGCTTAGAAGATCGACTTTTCTTATTTAACAGTTCCACAGAGGGGCAGCTCCAGACTTTCTATAGAGCACACCCTTCTTAGAGACAGCTTTTGTTCATTTTATAAATTGGGGCAAGCCAAGCTACTAATCACTGCAGATGGTGACTGCAGCCATGAAATTAAAAGACACTTACTCCTTGGAAGGAAAGTTATGACCAACCTAGATAGCATATTCAAAAGCAGAGACATTACTTTGCCAACAGAGGTCCATCTAGTCAAGGCTATGGTTTTTCCAGTGGTCATGTATGGATGTGAGAGTTGGACTGTGAAGAAAGCTGAGCACCCAAGAATTGACACTTTTGAACTGTGGTGTTGGAGAATACTCTTGAGAGTCCCTTGGACTGCAAGGAGATCCAACCAGTCCATTCTGAAGGAGATCAGCCCTGGGATTTCTTTGGAAGGAATGATGCTGAAGCTGAAACTCCTATACTTTGGCCACCTCATGCAAAGAATTGACTCATTGGAAAAGGCTGATGCTGGGAGGGATCAGGGGGTAGGAGGAGAAGGGGACGACAGAGGATGAGATGGCTGGATGGTGTCACTGACTCGATGGACATGAGTCTGAGTGAATTCTGGGAGTTGGTGATGGACAAGGAGGCCTGGCGTCCTGCAATTCATGGGGTCGCAAAGAGTCGGACACAACTGAGCGACTGAACTGAACTGAACTGAAGCTACTAAAAGACTACTACATCAGAATATGAATTCTTTTCTTCCATCTTCTGTTGTTTTGACCCTGAAACATGCAAGGTAGAAGTTTTTGGTTCTATAGTCCTAAATCTTCCCTCCAGTGGTATCCAGAGATCTCACTACTGTCTCCAACCAAGCTTTTGTCAGAAATAAAGTTGACATTTTGATCTTTAGTTCCCAAGTATTTCTGAACTTAGGTAAAAAAGAAGGGGCTTGAGGTCAGCCTTATGGTTGGGAAGTGGAATAATCACAGCCATTGGCCAACAATATTGCAGACTGTCTCTACACAGCAAACACTTGGAAAAAATGGCATATGGAGAAGGGATAGAATAAATGCAGTTCACAGAACAACTCTTGATGCTCCTGCCATTGATCTCAATTTCGTGTAGCATTGTCCTTTTCAGCTTCATTGATGATAACGAAAAATGGTATGATATTTCCAATCAAGTTTAAGTTGGAGGAAGGTATGTTTCATGTAGAATGAATAGCATGTTTAAAAATTCAGAATCAATTTCCTAGACTCTATTTAGGATTTAAAAGAGTTCTAGGTGGAATTTAATGGTGGCAGTAGTATTAATATGGGGGCAGAGGCAAAGAGTAACAGAATCGCCAGGGTCCACATGGCTGAGGATGTAGGGTCTGGACCATGTACGGCCTTGTGTGTGGGGGGGCAAAAGAACATGATCCTTACCTTGGAGTTGACAGGGAGCTGATGATACTTTCCTCTTATTTGAGAGGAAGAAAAGAGAATTTTAATTTGAATCTCTCCTCAAGGTTTAGAGATTCACCTCCCAACTATATACTAGATTCATGATAATGCCCACATCCATTCCATGCCTCTCAGGGAGCTAGAACATTGGTTTTCAAGTCCCTGTGAGTTTAGGAATCAACTGAGTTCTCTGTTAATCATGCCGATCCCTGGACCTCCCCCTCACAGAGCTTGGTTAAGTTGCTCTTGAGTGGATTCTGGGAAGCTGGGTTAATTCTGAAGACCCAGGTCTTTGGATTATACTTTGAAGAGGACTGTGTATGATTACAGTGTTAAAGCTTCCTTTACTCCTGTCCTATGCACAAAGATATGGATGTACTTTCAAATGGAATTAATAACATTGGCTCTTAGTCTCCACTAGAGGGTAGTAAATCAAAATTTTGAGTTTTGAACAAAACTTGTGTAAATTGTGTGATTTTTTCTTTCTTTTTTCTTATTTTTAATTGGAGGATAATTGCTTTACAGTCTTGTGTTGGTTTCTGCCGTACAACAATGCAAATCAGCATTGTATGTGTATACACACACACACACACACACACACACACACATATATATATCTCCCCTCCCTCATCAATCTCTCTCTTGTCCTCACCCCCATCCCACCCCTCTAGGTCATCACAAAGCACAGAGCTGAGCTCCTTGCGTTATATAGCAGCTTCCCAGTAGCTGCCTGTCTTACACTTGGTAGTGTATATATGTCAGTCTTTTTTTTTTTTTTTGAGAATCAGAGTTTAAAACATTTTTTTAATGTGGATTTTTTTTTCTACATGGAAATGTTAAGAGAAAAAGCTTTCTTTGGGAAACTGTTTTGCCTTCTTTTTTTTCCCCTAGTGTAATCAAATGACTTGCTCAGATTAAAATATTTCCTCAGTTGATACCTCGTTGTCATTCTGAGTGATGCAGTTATAGGATGTTAGTGATAATACTTTCTGTTTTACAGATGAGGGACATAAGCCCCCCAAAGAAACTAGCTCAAGGCTTCTACAGTTGTAGTAGAGTTAGGACTAGAACCCAGGTGACCTGATCATCAATTCAACATCATTTTCTATAAACCATCTTATAAAAAGTTTAATTTTGGGAATGCTGAGGATGGAGAAGGGAATACTGCATTATCAAATTTTAGTTCCTTTAGCTATAATTCCAGAGAAAGCAATGGCAACCCATTCCAGTACTCTTGCCTAGAAAATCCCATGGACGGAGGAGCCTGGTGGGCTGCAGTCCATGGGGTCGCTAAGAGTCAGACACAGCTGGGAGACTTCCCTTTCACTTTTCACTTTCATGCATTGGAGAAGGAAATGGCAACCCACTCCAGTGTTCTTGCCTGGAGAATCCCAGGGACCGGGGAGCCTGGTGGGCTGCCATCTATGGGGTCGCACAGAGTCAGATACGACTGAAGCAAGTTAGCAGCAGTAGCAGCAGCAGCTATAATTCTAGTAAGAGTCAGAATTTGAAATGTTCATGTGAAGCAGCCTTGAGAGCTGTATGAAGTAACTTTGCTTTATGACGTTATAAATCTGGTGTCTCCTCTGTGGATGAGGCTCCCCACTTCTCTTTTTCTTTTTTTCCCACTGAATTAGACCAGTTCTGAGTTATAACTCTTGGATTTGTCTCTTCATCCTGTGTACATGGTTTTATTGTTGTTCTCTTTTAAATGGAGAAAACATAGCTTCGAAGTCAGGACAACATGAATTAGGATTTAAAAGAACAATAGCAAGTAAGCCTTGTCAAATAAGGGAAATAGATATAAATGTTCCAGTAATACAGCCAGTTTATATTTTAAATGGTCTTGGCTTTGATAAAGAAATATGTGCAAAAGCTATGATTTTTTTTTTTTTCTGACACGAGGCATTTGCTTTGCTGAATGGCTTAGTGTCTGGTGAAGCCATGTGCTTTCTTTTTGGCATGTTTCTCACCCCTACTAAGACCTGCTAAAAGGAAAAATGCCCTTTTCATAGAAGGGTGCTGACCACTTTCCCAGTATTTGACCAGCCCAACAATGGTATTAATCCCATGAGGCAATGGCAGTAGTGTTATTTCTTTGTTGTGATGGGAGTAATTTCCTAAGAGACTTAAGAATTGGGGTATAAGAAGGAGTCACTAGGCAGTAACCTAACATTTTCCCCTTTTCAATGGAAAATCACCAGTCATTTCATTAAAATGGTATCTCCCAAGCATCCCACTTACATTAAAGCATAGGTCATAAAACCCTAAATTCCCAAAGTGTAAACCAGCCTTACTGTTATAATACAGTCTACATTTGCCAAGCTCCTAGTAAGTGTCAGGCAATGGGCTAAGAGTTTTATCCATCAAATCTTATCTGTCCCTCATAACAACCTTATGAAGTAGGTGCTCTCATTATCTTCATCTTACAGATGATGAAACTGAGACTCACATGGATTCAGGAATTAATATATATACATATATATATATATATATATATATATATATATATATATAAAACTTGAAGTAGATGAGTCTTTACCTAAATCCAGACATTCAGAGTACAAGTGCCTGCACATCACCAATCTGCTCTCCCATGCTGAATATATATGCAGCCCTTGGGATGGCAATACAGAGAGACATGTATCCAGTGAATGCTTATGTGTAGAACCCCATTTAAGGTTGAAACATGATATGTATGTATCCTCTCGTTAAGGTTAAGGTGTTCCTAGTAGGGGAAATAAAGGGTAGGTTAAGGTGTTCTTAATGGGAAATAAAGGTTAATTATTGGCCACACCTTCTCTGGTGGCTCAGAAGGTAAAGAATGTGCCTGCAATGCAGGAGACCTGGTTCCGTCCCTGGGTTGGGAAGATCCCTTGGAGAAAGAAATGGCAACCCACTCTAGCATTCTTGCCTGGAGAATTCCATGGACAGAGGAGCCTGGCGGGCTAGGGGGCTATAGTCCATGGTATCGCAAAGAGTTGAACACAACGGAGCAACTAACTCTTTCTTTCACAACCAGTAGGAATAGCCTGCAAAAGCTGAGATAGGGTTAATGTCTAGGATAAAATTCAAGCCAGACCGGATTTTCATGCTCTATTTACTGTAGCAGACTGGAATCCTTCCTTCAGAATCTCTCAAAACAGGAAGAATAAATAGCAAATATGTTAGAAGGAGCAGAACCTAGACATGTGGTGCGTATTCACATTAGAGACAGGTGTTATTTCAGATATATCTTAGATTACGTTTCTGGGGCATGAAGGCATATGCCTCAATTCACAAGAGTTTGAAGCTCTGTCTTTACAAAATTATCCAGAGTGCTCACTGAAATGTACAAGAGGGAAAAAAGCACTAAAAGGAAAGAGAAACACAGAAATTTCTACTCCAAGGAGGCAGTGATGTATTTGGGCTAGTTATGTACTGGGTAGTCAGTGTACCACAGGTGGCTTCTGAGATGATGCAAGATGGTACATGAACACATTTTTACAAAGAAATGTTGATATTTACATATTAAATGAGTCTTTGGGCGGGGGGGGGGGAATCTGGCATTTTAAAGCCAGTGATTTTTATGGATATTTCTCAGGACAAGTCTGGGTTTTAAGGAGTGAGCAATCTTAAATTTGATTAGAACAAAAATATTAAGTGAATAATATTAATAGTGATAGATATGGGAAGAATTTTGAAGGTGTTTGTAAGAGAGATTGAAGTTGGGAAACTTTAGTATGGCAGAATCAGTGTATCATATAGGCTTTAGATATGTGGGCCCAAATTCTGGTTCTGGTATGGACCAACCATATGACCAGGGGTAAGCCATTTCACACCTCTAATTCAGAGTAGCTTTGACTGTAAAATGTGAGGTTTAGACCAAATCGGAGAGGCCTTTCCAGGGACTGTGGACCCATAAAAGACCTTGGTATTGCCACGAAGGATCTGAGAACTCATGTACTCAGCACTGACTTAGACTGAGTCAATACATTCCTAATGGTAAGCATATGACTGGTTTACAAAAACATAAAAATGCTGTCATGATTAATCATGAGTTTAATTAACTTGAACTAATTCAATGAAAGTGCTACTGAATGCATACGTACTTGAACTAAATGTACATTCTCCAATAGACAGATACTACAAGTACAGTTGATATTTTTTATATCGTCACACATCCATGCAGATTTTCCCTGTTAATATAGTTTAACTTGCATGCTGTGGAAGAATTACAACTGTGCACAACACGGAAAGGTGACCCAAGAGATCACAAATAGAAGCTAATTAGTTCCCCTGTTACATGATAGTACTGAGGGGAAAATACCCTCTCTTGATCTTTTACCTGACCTAAAATATCTGCACACAGAAGAGACATACTTACTCTAATGACCTTATGCACCCAGGCCAATTTCAAATCTCTTTTTGATGGAAATTACCTTAATGATAACAGTGGTAATAATGATTAAATTGCACCCGTGTATTTGGTATGTAATGTATGTGTGTACGTACACATCAGATGTTGTGCTTGATACATTATGCATCTTTAATCTTTCAGTGTATGAATACTCCTAATTTGTTGTTTTTACTTTCAGTGTATGAATACCACTAATTTGTTTTACATTACTTTGCTGACAAAGGTCTGTCTAGTCAAAGCGATGGTTTTTCCAGTAGTCATGTATGGATGTAAGAGTTGGACTATAAAGAAAGCTGAATGCAAAAGAATTGATGCTTTTGAACTGTGGTGTTGGAGAAGACTTTTGAGAGTTCCTTGAACTGCAAGGAAGTCAGTCCTAAAGGAAATCAGTCCTAAATATTCATTGGAAGGACTGATGCTAAAGCTGAAATTCCAATACTTTGGCCATTTGATGTAAAGAACTCATTTGAAAAGACCCTGATGCTGGGAAAGATTGAAGGCAGGAGGAGAAGGGGATGACAGAGGATGAGATGGTTGGATGGCATCACTGATTCGTGGACATGAGTTTGAGCAGGCTCCTGGAGTTGGTGATGGACAGGGTAGCCTGGTGTGCTGCAGTTCATGGGGTCACAAAGAATCGGATATGATTCAGCGACTGAACTGAACTGAACTGAATTTGTTGTTGAAGTCAGATAGGTTGAGGTTTTTGCCCAAAGCTACAAATCCATAAGGTCCCAATACCAGGATTCAGATCCAAAACTCTTTGGTTCTAAATGTCATCTATTTCTACTATGCTACCCTGTTTTCTGATACAGTGAAAGTGGAGAACTCTAAACAGACACATAAGCATAGGAGAAAGATAAGTCAGCAGAATTTTCTTTGAAGAAAGATAAAGGCTCTGAGGTTAAAAGAAAAGACGACACAATCATATAAGACTCATTGGTGGGCCATGTTAGGATTTGGCCAGAATTGAGACTGAGTATTAAATTTTCACAGCTAAGGTCCCATTACTGAATCTCCTGCCAGTTATTGAAAAGGCTTTCTCAAAAGTTAAGCTACTGAGATAATGACAGGATTCTGACAGCCATCCCCATACTTACAGAACTGTTCAGACTTATTTTTTTCTGCAACATCAATTGACATCATCCAACAACCTGGCAGTTTGAGGGACTGGACTGATATTGAAAGCTTTTGACTGATTGCTTGAATCAAACATTGTAATCATGGTATTTCCACAGTTGTTCTCCTATGTCAAGGAAACACCTGTGAGACAAGCCCAGTGGAAACAGAGTTAATAATATTCTGGGGACATGATCGTCTGCAGAATAGCGGAACATGGTTTGCTTCCACTCCAGCTACAGTGAATGGAAAAGAAAGGAGACTCATTCATGCATTTATTCAAAATACATTTTGAAGAGTTCCTATCATGTAGAAGGCAATGGTACCCCACTCCAGTACTCTTGCCTGGCAAATCCCATGGACGGAGGACCCTGGTGGGCCGCAGTCCATGGGGTCGCTCAGAGTCGGACACGACTGAGCGACTTCAATTTCACTTTTCACTTTTCACGCATTGGAGAAGGAAATGGCAACCCACTCCAGTGTTCTTGCCTGGAGAATCCCAGGGACGGGGGAGCCTGGTGGGCTGCCATCTCTGGGGTCGCACAGAGTCGGACACAACTGAAGCAACTTAGCAGCAGCAGCTGCAGAGGTTACTAATTACTAAAGAATGCCAGTGAATGATACAGGAATCAGAGAAGTCCAAATCTTTATCCCAGCCTATTGTCAGGACTGATTTTATGATTCAAAGTGCATGATTCCTTCTGGCCAATGTTGTCTATGTTTAACAATCATTTATGGTACCTTAGTTATTAGAACACAGGAATAAGAGCCAGGAAGGAGTGATCAAATCCTAATGTTCCTGCTTACCAGATATGGGACCTTTGATAAATCAAAGAAGCTCTCTGGGATTCAGCATGTATGGAAGTAAGAATATTTCAAGTCAAAGAAAAAATCTAAAGCAATGATCCTTTCCCCCATCTTATAAAGACTATTTCCTCTCCTCCAAATCTACATGAGAGAATCCAAGGGTTCAGGGAGGCTCATGAAGTATCATCACTCCAAGATGTATGCAGTCAAGCTATTTTCTGGTATCCTAGCAGGGTCTTGGGCTTCCCTGGTGGCTCAGACAGTAGTCTGCAGTGCAGGAGACCCGTGTTTCATCCCTGGGTCGGGAAGATCCACTGGAGAAGGGAATGGCTACCCACTCCAGTATTCTTTCCTGGACAATTCCATGGGCAGTGGAGCCTAGTGGACTATAGTCCATGAAGTCGCAAAGAGTCAGACACAGACCGAACAACTAACACACACAGCAGGACTCAGGTGGGCAGGAAGCAAAAAAAGTTTTACTTTTACCCATGCAATTCCAAGAATCGCCACTTGGTGGTGCCAGATGGCCTATGTTTGTTTATTTTCAACTGGAAAAACTTCCAGGAACTTCTTGTATTTCTTCTATATTTACAAGGTTACCAGGGAGTTCTCTCCTCTTTGCTGTTTCTAAATATTTTCAGTCAGGATTTAATCCATAAAAAGGTACTGAATGGGAAATCTGAAAATCTTCAGAGTGTAGTAAACTGAGGAGAAAATAAAGGAGAAAGGAAATAAGGAGAAAAGTAGAGGGAGGGAACAAATGTGATACCCAGCAAAGTGTCACAAACCTCAGATTCAGAAACAAACTCAAGTAATTGGTTTTTTAAAAAATATTCGGCTGCATCGAGTCTTAGTTGTGGCAGAGGAGACCTTCGTTGCGGCTCACAGGCTTCTCTCCAGTGGAACGGGCTCGAGTGCCCTGTAGCATGTGGAATCTTAGTTCCCCGACCAGGGATTGAACTCACATACCGCCCCCACCATTGGAATTGCCTTTAATCATAAGTTAAAGAGGTGGTATGGCCACTCTTGGGCTTCTTTTGGTGGCTTAGTGGTAAAGAATTCCGGCTGCCAATATAGGAGACGTGGGTTGACCTTTGGGTCGGGAAGATTCCCCTGGAGAAAGAAATGGCAACTCACTCCAGTATTCTTGCCTGGGAAATCTCATGGACAGAGGAATTTGGCTGGCTATGGTCCAGTTCATTTCCGTCGCTCACAGAAGCTATCGTCCGTGGGGTCGCAAAAGGGTCAGACACGACTTAAGGAATTAAACAACAAGAACAACAATGGTCGCTCACAGCTTCAGCTCTTTCATCTGTAAAATGAAGATAATGATTCCTTATCTGCCTGGAGGAAAGTGGGGCATGATGACTTAGGCTAGCTTCCAGCTTCCAGCTCAGGTTTCTGTTAAAAAGACTGATCAAATTGACACCCTGTTTACCTATTAGGATCCTTTGTCTCTCCACAGGAGGAAGATTCTAAGCAGAATGAGTTTATCTGCCCAAGGTGGCAGTCACATGTTCAAGTTCAGAGACTCATCATAAACCCCATGTGCACTGCTGAGCCACTCACCTGAGCCATCTAATGTACCTTGTGACCTAAGACCTTAGGCCTTCTAGATAGCCTCCCCTCTCCCTCTCTTTCTCTCCAACTGCCTGTGTAAACTAAATCGTGCACTGTTCTTCAAATCCATCCGTGGTTACCCTTTGCATTCAGAGTAAAATCAAAACTCCTTTCTGTGGATGCCAAGGTCCTCCGTGATCTGGTGTCTCCCTGCCTGTAACATACAATGCTGGCTGCTATCCAGTGCTATTATCAATGAGCTCTTCTTTCTTATGAGCAGAAATCTGATACTATCAGTGACAGCATGAGCTCATCACAAACTCTCAACTCCCTGGACTCATGTGAATTAGGAGTAGCCAGACAACCCATTTATGGATAATGAAATATAAGAGGAAGACTTCTGGTGAGGTCTTTCTGGGAAAGCTTTTTTCCCCCATCATTTAAGAAAAGGACAAATTCAGCATGCATGCATCCTTCACCCTTACCCATTTTCTTCTTACATTAATTAGGAATGGAATGCCCACAGGGAGGGTGACTATTTCATGACCATGAGGATACATGCTCCATATAGAGAAGCAAAAGATAAAAGTATCTTGAGGCCCTGGTAGCAGGGAATGTGATACCAGCTTAGACCACCTACCTCTTCCTAATGTGATAAAAATACACATATATTCAGTTAAGTGACTGTTGTCCGATTTTTGTTCCAAGTTGCAAAAAATATGTAATATTCTGTCTCTCTGATTTTATTTTTTATATTACTACTCATCCCATTCAGTACAGATGTGCTCTGCTGTGCATCCCAGATCTTCCCTTTCAAACAGAAAAATCTCTTTTCCTACCTTTTAGGAAGATTGTTAAGTGACAGCATTCACCTCTTAGACTCGACCCTAACCCTGTGTGGGTTTTTATTGGCAGCATTTATATTTTGTTAGGGGGTTCCCTCATAGCTCAGTTGGTAAAGAATCCACCTGCAATGCAGGAGACCCCGGTTCGATTCCTGGGTAGGGGAGATCCTCTGGAGAAGGGATAGACTTCCCACTTCAGTATTTTGGGCTTTCCTTGTGGCTCAGATGGTAAAGAATCCACCTGCAATGCAGGAGACCTGGGTTCGATCCCTGGGTTGGGAAGATCCCCTGGAGAAGGGAAATGCTACCTACTCCAGTATTCTAGCCTGGAGAATTCCATGGACTGTATAGTCCACGGGGTCACAAAGAGTTGGACATGACTGAGTGACTTTCACTTTCACTTTTCATATTTTGTTAATCCTATTGCATTTTAATCACCATCTAAGAATCTTCTTAGGGAGTCTAACTTTCAAAGGACCTGTGTCTCCTCCAGGCTCAAGCAGTAAATCCTCCCTGTGCTTGTCTGGAGCCTCTTACTTTTCTGTGTGGAGCCTAGGTTTCAGAAAGTGGAGACACAAGATTGCTAAGTCATCACATGGGTACAGCAGCCTGAGGAAGTGCTTGATCTACAGCAAATTTTGTGTCATCAAGAGATACATTTTTATGTGTTAACCACTGAGGTTTGGGAGTTATTACCAATGCCTAAAGCTAGCCTGCCCTACCCAGGGTTTTGACCACACAGATGCAACAAAAACTTTCCAGTATTCATTTTGAAATGTCTTTTGCTCATCAAGATAAAAAGAATGTGATTGGTCTCTTACTAGCCACCTGTAGACACCACTGACCCCTTGAGTTAAAAATCACAAGACAGAAGCTGAGGAGGCTTTTGAGAAGAGAATCATTTTGAAATTTGAAATAGACCTTTTTCCTCAAACTCAAGGCATAACATCAGTCTTCCTTCCTCTGGATCAGTCTTTCTAAATTTTCATGATGTTGTTCTATTCTTGGATTCTGCCATTTATCACCTTCCTTTCGGGTTTGGCTGAGCCATGAATCATCTGAAGACTTTGCAGTACACTGTATTAGGAGTCGAGCTCTTTGATCTAGAAAAGCCAAGGCCATGCTTTACAACTGTTCCTTGTTACTTCCTTTATTAGGAATAATATTTTGCTTAAAGGTTTTTCTATAAAATGGTAGAAGCTTGACACACAATGTCTATTAAACAAGAAGTTTTTTACCATAAGGAGTTCATTAAATTAGAGTTAAAGCTCAGACACCAGAGAAGGGAATGCCAGCTGGTGTGGTGGTGACTCCAAGGGGAGGGCGATGAGGCTGGTTCTGTGAGTATTTGAAAGCTGCCACCTGGCTTAGCCTCTGCCATGGGCAGAAAGAGCTTCTGCTGGGGTCAAGAAGGTGGAGGCTGCAATGACTTATGGGAGCAGAAAACCTACAGGAAGGACCCAGGCCCTTCTCTTTCTTCCTGCCTTTCCATCTTTCTGTCACACTTGCTATTGGCAGAGTTGGATGGAAAGCCTGGGAAAGTAGAAAAGTGCTTTGTTCAGTCTCAGCCCCAGAACCACACGGCAGAGTGTAGAACAGCAACCTTCAAGCTGAGAGACGATTACCGAATAATCAAACTATCAGTTATTAGCCACATGGTGATTCAATTATCCTTGGTTCTTTCTTCCTGTTTAACTACAGCAGCAGGTCTGCCAGGAAGACATAATATTACTCTCTCTAAACAAGTCCTTAATTTTGTTGACTTTTTTCCTTCTCTCTCAGTGTAAACTTGATCTAAGGCTCTATAACCTCTCACCTTGACTTTGGCAGTATCTGTCTAACTGGTTTTCTGAATTTCACTCTGGCTTTCTTCCAAATTACTGATACTTTTTTTATTCAAGAAAGGTTTGTGCAGCACCTTTTATGCACCAGGCACTGACCCAGGCACTTTGATTGTAATAGTGAATAAACCAGATGAAACCTGTCCTAATAGAGCTTTATTTTATTCACCCTTGTTGACACCAAGTAGCAAGATGGTTCTGTTAAAATAGACTTTACATTGGGTAGCTGCTTAAAACCCTTCAGAAGCTTTTCTGTTTCCAATAGAACAGAAGCCAAACTCTCTCCATGAAGTATAAAGCCGAGTATGACGTGATGACTTCCCACCTCTGCAGACTCTGTGCTGTCCCTTTCCTTCTCTGTGCTCTGGACACATTGACCAAACTTCAGTTTCTTGGACAGGCCAGAATTTTAAGTAAGTGTATTCCTTGTTAGACATATGTCTCCCCTACTAGACTATAAGTTTCATAAGAGCAGGATTGGTGTCTGTATTCTAACAAATAATGCACTGCCAGATACTCTATAAATATTTGTAGAATGAATTAATCAATTAAAAGCTCCAAGAAGTCAGGTTTTTTTAAATTATAAATTTATTTATTTTAATTGGAAGCTAATTACTTTACAATGTTGTATTGGTTTTGCCATACATCAACATGAATCCGCCACGGGTGTACACGCATTCCCTATCCTGAACTCCCCTCCCAGTTCCCTCCCCAAACCATCCCTCTGGATCAGCCCAGTGCACCAGCCCTGAGCATCCTGTATCATGCATCAAACCTGGACTGGCGATTCGTTTCACATATGATATTATACATGTTTCAATGCCATTCTCTCAAATCATCCCACCCTTGCCCTCTCCCACAGAGTCCAAAAGACTGTTCTATACATATCTGTGTCTCTTTTGATGTCTTTCACACAGGATTATTGTTATCATCTTTCTAAATTCCATATATATTCGTTAGTATGCTGTACTGGTGGAGAAGGCAATGGGACTCCACTCCAGTACTCTTGCCTGGAAAATCCCATGGACAGAGGAGCCTGGTAGGCTGCAGTCCATGAGGTTGCTAGGAGTCGGACACGACTAAGCGACTTCACTTTCAGTTTTCACTTTCATACATTGTAGAAGGAAATGGCAACCCACTCCAGTGTTCTTGCCTGGAGTATCCCAGGGACAGAGGAGACTGGTGGGAGGCCGTCTCTGGGGTCGTACAGAGTCAGACACGACTGAAGCGAACTTAGCAGCTGCAGCAGCATACTGTACTGGTGTTTTTCTTTCTGGCTTACTTCACTCTGTATAATAGGCTCCAGTTTCATCCACCTCATTAGAACTGATTCAAATGTATTCTTTTTAATGGCTAAGTAATACTCTGTTGTGTACATGTACCACAACTTTCTTATCCATTCATCTGCTGATGGACATCTAGGTTGCTTCCATGTCCTGGCTATTATAAACAGTGCTGCAATGAACATTGGGGTACACGTGTCTCTTTCAATTCTTGTTTCCTCTGTGTGTATGCCCAGCAGTGGGATTGCTGGGTCATATGGCAGTTCTATTTCCAGTTTTTTAAGAAATCTCCACATTGTTCTCCATAGTGGCTATACTAGTTTGCATTCCCACCAACAGTGTAAGAGGATTCCCTTTTCTCCACACCCTCTCCAGCATTTATTGTTTGTAGACTTTTGGATAGCAGCCATTCCGACTGGCATGAAATGGTACCTCATTGTGATTTTGATTTGTATTTCTCTGATAATGAGTGATGTTGTGCATCTTTTCATGTGTTTGTTAGCCATCTGTATGTCTTCTTTGGAGAAATGTCTATTTAGTTCTTTGGCCCATTTTTTGATTGGGTCATTTATTTTTCTGGAATTGAGATGCAGGAGTTGCTTGTATATTTTTGAGATTAGTTGTTTGTCAGTTGCTTCATTTGGTATTATTTTCTCCCATTCTGAAGGCTGTCTTTTCACCTTGATTATAGTTTCTTTTGTTGTGCAGAAGCTTTTAATTTTAATTAGGTCCCATTTGTTTATTTTTGCTTTTATTTCCAATATTCTGGGAGGTGGGTCATAGAGGATCCTGCTGTGATGTATGTCGGAGAGTGTTTTGCCTATGTTCTCCTCTAGGAGTTTTATAGTTTCTGGTCTTATGTTTAGATCTTTAATCCATTTTGAGTTTATTTTTGTGTATGGTGTTCATCTACAAGTAGGATAAAGTTGAAGTTTTTTAAATGAGTTCTGCTGAACTTTATAATTTCCCAAGAGGACACGGAGGAAGGAAAATGGGCATATCAGATGTCCTGTACCCATCTCCTTGCCTAAGCAGCTCCAGTCTGTTTTCTTACTCTTAATTCTGTCTCTGAAAAATGTGTTCCACTGCTTTAAAAAGACAAAATTACAAAACTAGGTGATTTGAGGATTCTCCAGAATCCAAATATGAATTTATAGAACTGGGAGTATTTCCAGTACAAAACAAACTCTGGCTAAAGTTCCCCTCAGGTGGTTCCCTTCTGGTATTATAAGTTTTTCTTATATGAGGTAGCATTTTTTTCTCCATTGAATTTCTCAACTTTCCTATGATCTATTGCTGACTACAGATTTCCTGTAATTTATAGTTTTTCCGTCTTCAAATGCAAAGAATGTAATCAGTCTGATTCCAGTCCCAAAGAAGGGCAATGCCAAAGAATGCTCAAACTACCATACACTTGAGCTCATTTCACATGCTAGCAAGATAATGCTCAAAATTCTTCAAGCTAGACTTTAGCAGTATGTGAACTGAAAACTTCCAGATGTACAAGCTGGGTTTAAAAAAGGCAGAGGAACCAGAGATCGAATTGCCAACATTTGTTGGATCATAGGGAAAGCAAGAGAATTCCAGAAAAAACATTTGCTTCTGTTTCATTGCTTGTGCTAAAGCTTTTGACTGTGTTGTTCAGTTGCTCAGTCATGCCTGACTCTTTGCAACCCTGTGTTGTTCAGTTGCTCAGTCATGCCTGACTCTTTGCAACCCCATGGTTCTCCAGGCAAGAATACTGGAGCGGTTTGACTGTGTAGATCACAAAAAACTGTGGAAAATACTTAAAGAGATGGGAATACCAGACTACCTTACCTGTCTCCTGAGAAACCTGTATGCAGGTTCAGAAGCAGCAGTTAAAACCAGACATGGAACAGTGGACAGGTTCAAAATTGGGAAAGGAGTACGACAAGGCTGTATATTGTCGTTCTGCTTATTTAACTTCTATGTGTCCTCCCAAAATCATGGCACATATTCCTGAGCCTGTCATCATGCAAAACTCCAGGCTGGATAAATCACAACCTGGAATCAAGGTGGCAGGGAGAAATATCAACAATCTCAGATATGCAAATGATACTACTCTAATGGCAGAAAGTGAAGAGGAACTAAAGAGCATCTTGATGAGAGTGAAAGGAGAGAGTGAAAGAGCTGGCTTAAAACTCAACGTTGAAAAAAACAAGATCGTGGCATCTGATCCCTTCTCTTCATGGCAAATAGATGGGGGAAAAGTGACAGATTTTATTTTCTTGGTCTTCAAAATCACTGCTGACAGAGACTGTAGCCATGAAATTAAAAGATGCATGCTTCGTGGAAGAAAAACTATGACAAACCTAGACAACTTATTAAAAAGCAGAGACATGACTTTGCTGATAAAGGTCCATTTAATCAAAGCTAGGGCTTCCCTGATATCTCAGTTGGTAAAGAATCTGCCTGCAATACAGGAAACCCTGGTTCAATTCCTGGGTTGGGAAGACCTGCTGGAGAAGGGACAGGCTACCCACTCCAGTATTCTTGGGCTTCCCTTTGGCTCAGCTGGTAAAGAATCTGCCTGCAATGCGGGAGACCTGAGTTTGATCCCTGGGTTGGGATGATCCTCTGGAGAAGGAAAAGACTACCCACTCCAGTATTTTGGCCTGGAGAATTCCATGGACTATATACTCCATGGGATCCTAAAGAATCGGACATGACTGAGTGACTTGCAGTTTCACTTTTCACTTAGTCAAAGCTATGGTTTTTCCAGCGGTCATGTACTGATGTGAGAGTTGGACCATAAAGAAGGCTGAATACAGAAGAATTCATGCTTTTGAACTGTGGTGCTAGAGAAGACTCTTGAGAGTCCCTTGGCTAGCAAGGAGATCAAACCAGTCAATCCTAAAGGAAATCAACACTGAAGATTCATTGAAAGAACTGATGCTGAAGCTGAAGCTCCAGTACTTTGGCCACCTGATGCAAAGAGCCTGCTCATTGGAAAAGACCCTGAAGCTGGGAAAGATTGACGGCAAAAGGAGAAGGGGATGGCAGAGGATGTGATGGTTAGATAGCATCACCAACTCAATTGACATGAATTCGAACAAACTCTGGGAGATACTAAAGGAAAGGGGAGCGTGGCCAGCTGTAGTCCATGAGGTCGCAAAGAGTCAGACATGACTTAGTAAGTGAACAACAACAGATGATCTATTGACTTGATTACAGCTTTCAGTATTAGGTAGAAATTTTTCTATTAAAAAAAAAAAGTCTAATGAAGAGAGAGAATCTTACATGGGATTTGTCAGATGAAATGTAAACAAAATTCTAGTTTAATGAATTTGCTAATGATTCATCTTTAACATTGAATTTTTGCTGGGATCTGTGTTGGGCATATAAACACTTGAAAATCCACAAAACAGTATATTGTTGGGTAGAGGCACCAGCTAAAGTACCTTTCAGATATTTACTAAGAAAATTCAAAGGAAGCACATACAGAAAAATGGAAAGAAACAAAGGTTAAAAAGAAATAAAAGGAAGAGGGGGAAAACGGGAAAGGAATAATAAACAACTTGCAGAAAATCAAGACAGATGGCTTTTTAACAAAAGCCTAAGTGGTTTCACCTTCCTCTCTCCATCATTATTCAGCCACCTCATGTTGTTCAGTCTTCTGAACAGCTGATTAAAAGGGCAGCAGTGGTGATTGTGAAAATGACTAAGAAGGAAGGAAAAGAGGGAGGAAAATAAGTAAGGTTTGTAGGAACCCAGACCAATCAATCTACTTTAGTCGCAGCAAACATGATTTAGAGCAGCCTTCAAAACTGATCCTGAGATACAGAGAAAATAAGGAATTCAAAGGAGAGAACTTGTATAAGATGATTTTCATCAGCAATCTGTTTCCCTTAGACAGAATGAAATTTCTCTTGGCCCTGATCAATCTTAATTTCCATGAGGACTTAGCTTTCAGCTAGATTACTTGCTCCTGAAGGAAAGTGATCACTAAAACTAGTCTTTGCTTTATTCTCAGCACCCAGTGTATAGTTAGGTAGTGTGGGTGACTACAGTACTTAACAACCAATGCTGACCAGAGACATATAAAGAAAATAATTTTCACTAGTGAATCAGGTGCAACTGAACTGAACCTATTTTAATTAGTAAAATGGTTTCCCCAATGATGTTTGACTTCTTTTTTTTTTTTTTTCCTCAGGAAAAACAGTGTCCTCTTAGGGGGAAAAAAACATTTATTAGCTACCACGAGTTCTGTGGAAGTTTCTAAGCCCCATTTAATTGCAAAATCTGAATGAATCCAACAAATGTCTGACAAACATCAAGCACAGGTTTTTGGACTGCAAGGAGATCCAACCAGTCCATTCTGAAGGAGATCAGCCCTAGGTGTTCTTTGGAAGGAATGATGCTAAAGCTGAAACTCCAGTACTTTGTCCACCTCATGCGAAGAGTTGACTCATTGGAAAAGAGTCTGATGCTAGGAGGGATTGGGGGCAAGAGGAGAAGGGGACGACAGAGGATGAGATGGCTGGATGGCATCACTGACTCAATGGACGTGAGTCTGAGTGAACTCTGGGAGTTGGTGATGGACAGGGAGGCTTGGCGTGCTGCGATTCATGGGGTCGCAAAGAGTCGGACGCGACTGAGCGACTGATCTGATCTGATCTGAGCAAGATCAATACCATCCATGTCTTGTGGAGCTTCTAGTCTATAGAAAAGAGGGATATTAAGCAAATAAATAAGTATTCAGTTAGGGCTTCCCAGGTGGCTCGGTGGTAAAGAACCCACCTGCCATTGCAGGAGATGTGGTAGATGTGGGTTCAATCCCTGGGTTAGAAAGATCCCTTGGAGGAGGAAATGGCAACTCACTCCAGTATTCTTGCCAGGATAATCTCATGGACAGAGGATCCTGGCAGGCTATTGTCCATGGGGTTACAAAGAGTTGGACACAGCTTAGTGACTAAACAACAGCAACGGTAAACTTGGGACCATGGGATGGGAACTTTCTTCAGAGCTCCTTGAGCACAAGGAATATTTCTCTACTGTTTTCTGATGTTTAACTCTTGACATGTAGGGCTCAAGTAATAGAATAGATCCCCTAAAAAATGAGGGAGGCAGTTTCAACATGGTATTAGTTCTGCTCTTCCTCTATTGCAGTGTTCCCTTTAAAGAAAATTCTTCAGTCAAACTTTTGGGGGAAATAGTAGGCTAACTATTTCTGAGCCTTTATTATTCTGTTGAATCCATATTTCTTGCCAAATTACTGTCTGTCAATCTCAGACTGATCCAAGGGGTATAGAATGACTATGAAAGACATAGTCCCTGACCTCATGTAGCAACATGGACTGTAATCCTGCAAGAGGAAAATAGCCTTTATAGGACTTCCCAGGATTACTTGAGTACAGAATACTTTTTCAGCAGAGCATCCCAGGACATTGTTTAAGAAATAACTTGCTAGTCTTACCTAGAAGAATCAGTATTAGTCATTCCCCAAATACTTAGATTGAGTTTTTTTGAAAAGATACTTTAAAAAATGCCAGGCAACTCCTTGTTTTTAGGAGGACAAACTAGATGACATGTGGTAGGATACCCCTTTTAACTAATGAAGAAGACCATATGTGCCCCAGAGTGAAAAATGATAACCCCTTCTCTGCTGGATTTGAGAGCAGCATTAGGGAGTTCGTGATATAAATGTAGAAACCCACATCTTTCCTCACACCAACACTGGAGATAAATCATTTAATGTTTTCCAAGTAATTTAAACCCCATGCCAGTTTTGCAATAATTAGATCCTGGTATGACATCTATTTGGATGCAGTTTTTATTCAAAGAAGAGTATCACTCTAGATGTGAGGCTAATTAAAACAACCATCTCTTGTCTTCTGAAAACTAATGTACTGGTGGAATTAAGATTTATACATGCTCTCACTAGGTGATTCAATTGTATATGGGCCACGGTTTGAAAAAAACAGGGATTTAGAGTTAAAAAAAAATGGAACAGGGGCTACGAATTTAAGAGAAGGGTCTTCAGTGGCAGGGAGGACAGAAGAAAACCACTCATGTCTTGTTTCTGGCAAATCCTTCCCTTGATATAAACTTTCTCAACCATCAGGAGAACCATAAAACCCTTATTCCTGAACCAAACTTTCCAGTGGATGTTCACCACCATATTTAACATGCTTTTGGGGCTTGTGGTCTGATTTGTCCAGTAATTCTTCTGAAAGGATGTGCTGCATCTTATTTCAGATGAGTTTCTGACTGCGGTAGATAGTACATTATGCACTCCTGCCAGGCAGGAAACAGAGCTATTGCTCATACAGTCTGTAAATACAAAGCCCGCTTTTGCAATCAGACAGCGCTCACTTTTCCTCAGAGATCCACTGAATGAATATGATACATCTTCTCTTTTCAAGCATCTGTCAAGGGAAGAACATACAAATGCTCCACAAAGGGGCTACAGACAGTAGTGTGCATTCAAGAGACAGAAGTGTGACAGTTATTTCACTGTTTTGTAAGAATCGGCTGTAACAATGACTGGAGCTTAACAGCAACTCCAGAATTCCGGAGGCATACCCTCCACCACTGTGAATGAGAAGAAACCACACCGAGGGCGGTTCTGTTTCTTTCATTTTAGATGGTGGTACACTAAAAGAGAGAAGAGACTTCTCTCTGGAATGTTTGTTCAGAGGAGCTCCGGTTGCATTGATTTCAGTGATTCACTTGTCTATCCAGATACATTACTGTAAGCATATGAAGGCACAGTTTTCACTAAGCTGTGCCGGAAACTGTGTTCATGCTAGGGAAACACCTGGATGCAAAATTGACATGGCCCCTATCCATGAGGAAGGAAGGTGAGAAAGATGATGTGAAGACAGTCATCACAGATAGAGAATGATGGGAATGAAATGGACAGTGTTGTGGGAGGCTAGGAAATGGAGAAATGACCCTGTGAAAAGGTGTCGGGATGTGGGGTGTGGGGGACATGTCTACATAATTCAAGAAGTTGATGAAGACTCCTAACAGAGGAGAGAGAAAGATGTTGTGGGTTGAATTGTATCCATCCTCCCCCCCCGCCCCCCCACAAAAATGATACACTGAAGTCCTAACCCCTAATACCTTTAAAATGTGACCTTATTTGAAAATAGGGTGATTGCAGATGTAACTGGCTGAGATCAGGCCAAACTGGACTGTTAAACAGGTCAAGCTGATAAACTGTCAAACAGGTCAACTAACTGTTGTTAGTTAATCCAGTGAAATTGTTGTCATTATCAGACGAGGAAACAGACACACAGAGGAAATGGCCATGTCAAAACAGAGCTAGAGATTAGAGATAAGCTACCATGAGGCAAGGAACACCTGGACACCCAGAAGGTAAAAAAGCAGGGAGGATCCTCCCCGACAGGCCTTAGAGGGAGGGTGGTAGCCCTGCCAGCACTTTGATTTCAGACTTGTAGCCTCCAGAAGTGGGAGAAAATAGATTTATGTTGGTGTAAGCCTCTCAGTTTGTGGTGGTTTGTTACGGCCAGCCCCAGAAAACCAGCATGTGAAATAAGACTGGTGTTTAACCAGTTGGAGTTCAGATCAGGCCAGAGCACATAGGGCCTGGAAGATGATATTAAGTTCTTTCTCTTTGAGTTAAATAAGCGTTTTGAAGCAGTGAGGCAATAATGACTGGGTACTGTGTGAGAACCAGTGTGCTTTTATGGCCACCTGAATTTTTTTTCATTAAATGTATTGGAAATATGTGAGAGTTAGTTAGACAACATTACAAATCACTGACCTTTCAAAACAGCTACCTACGCTGGATTATAGGAATCATGCCTTCTGTGCTCGATAATATTGGACACTTAAAACCCGTTTCCAAATGGTGTTCCATGGAGCACTAGTTCTGAGAACACATTTTAAAAGTGTTCCATGGTCCAAGAAGATTTGGAAATACTAAGCTTCTTTGTGTTTCCTCTTGCAGGGTCATAATGGGTATCAACATGTTGAAGTCTCTGGAAAGTTCTACAGTAAAGAAAGAGTTGAACCCGAATTCCCAAACATGTTTGATCAGGCAGTACCCCTAGGTCAAACGAATACCAGGAATATGTGAGACTACCTGTTACGAGCCTAATACATGCACTTTTGGACATGCAGAGAGATTTTTAAAAAAATATTTTCATGCTCTCAACCCACTTTTGAAACCAGGGAATTCTACCCAGTTCTAAGTTGAAAGCTTGCTCTGCTGTTACTCTCTTCCCTGAGTACGTAGCCTGCTGGGGAATAGCTGCAGACAACCTGTGAAGCTCCAATCTCCTTTCCTTTGTTTTCTCCCATCTGAGCTTCCCTTGAGGAATCTGCCCTCAAGCAATTTTACAAGCAGAGGGTGGGAAAAAAATGTCTGAACCAAAGGAATTCTAATACTTTTTCAAATGGTGGGTTCAGGTGCAATTTGAAATGGGTAGCTCCGAACTTCAAAATGTTGGCCTTCGTTACAAAGGCAAATAACACTGTACCTGGTAAGGATTCAAGGAGTCATTTGGAACAAAATGCTCATTTTGCTCGTAAATAAACTAAGGCGTTGGGCTTCCCAGTTGGCGCAGTGGTAAAGAATCTGCCTGCAAAGCAGGAGATCTGGGTTCAATCCCTGGGTTGGGAAGATCCCCTGGAGAAGGGAATGACTACCCACTCCAGTATTCTTACCTGGAGAATTACAACTAACACATACACACACACACACACAAACTAAGGCACAGATAGCCAGAGACAGCACCAAAGCCACACAGTTGTAGGGATAACTTGGCCAGGAGGAGGTCAGTGGTGTTTAGTCTCAGCCCACCTTCTCGTGAAATATGCCATCTGGGGCTTATAAAAAAATGTAAACAAACTCCTGACACAGCATTTGATCCCAACATTAATAGGTAATGTAAAGATCACCAAAAAGACAGTCTAATTCAGGAGTCTCAGCAGCACATACTTTCTCTGAATAATGCTAATCAGTGCAATAAACTCTAAAAATAACACCCAGTAAAGTTTAATGTTCTCGTTCGTTACCCGTGTGCCTTGTAAATGGTTTCCTTCATTACCACAAAATAACCCCTTTGACATTTTTATTAAGTTTTCTGTTCTTGGTTAAGGAGTTTTTTCCTTTAAACAAGAAAATATTAAGAAAATGACTTTGAAAATACCTGCTTTGGGGTTTTTTTACTTCCATCTCTTTCCCTTCTGCAATCTCTGGTTGCAAATAGAAAGTATCTTCTAATCAGTACCACCCACTTAAGAGAGTAAAGTCATGTTCTGCTGTCTACACTCTTTCTACCATCCAGGCTGCTAAAAGTCCTTATCACTGCTTTTATGGAAGTCAATTTCCACTCATTGTGTCATTGCTGCCCCACACAGATACGTGTTCTGCATTTGTGACTCAGCACGTAGACCACAGCCTTTCTAACAAGGTAACGGGGCACAGCAGGAGGGAAGATGCCTCCCTCTAGGTGGTGCTGCCTGAGCAGGAGTTTCGACTGGGAGACACCCACAGGCATCTCTCCAGGTGTGCAGTTCTTACAGCCACTCAGAGAAGCAGTGTTCATGCAACACAGCCCCTTCACACAGACCTGCTTCTCTGCCTTGTACTGCCCTCAAGGAAGAGCAATTTGTTCTAATCCTGGAGCATAGCAAGCTAAGGGAACCCACGGTGATTGTTCAGTAACCATTTTTCCTTTCTCAGGAATTTTTAAGGATAATTTAGGGCTCCCTGCAATTTTCTCTTTTATTAGTTAGTTTTAGAACCTAATCCACACACAAAATGTAGACTTCCAGATGAAATTTTGTCATGATAAAATAGGAGTGATGCCGCCTGGACACATCTCGATTTACTCAAGCCCGTCTGCCTTCTACTGGCCCA
Source organism: Bos grunniens (assembly GCF_055505025.1). NCBI lineage: Eukaryota > Metazoa > Chordata > Mammalia > Artiodactyla > Bovidae > Bos > Bos grunniens. The sequence goes on from NC_141186.1 coordinate 38,522,247, forward strand.
TTTTGCTTCTGTTTAGACAGCATGTTTTTCCATCCTATTTGGACCAATCTTAAAAGCACATCTAGGTCCTAATGTTTTCTCATCTCAGAAAGCAGATAAATCTTTCAAAATGCTTGGAAAGCTGCCTACAAAATGCTGCCACTCCTCTGGCAATAAACACTTTGAGGAAGTTACAGTCAGCATTCTTTTTCTAATTCAGGCAGAAGCCCAATGTAGGTCAAGAAGGAAAAATTAAAAAGAAGCAAGAGTCTAAGTCATGGACCCACTACATATTTGCTGAGGGACCTGGGGTGAATTTATTCTTTATTCTGAGCTTCAGTTTCCCCACCAGTAAAATAAGAGTGATAATATTGACTGAAAATACTGTTGGGAAAGGAACTGAGGCTTGACAACGTTTGTATTTAGTTGATGGGACGTCAAAGCTCTCAGCACGTGTACGTTCCCTTCTCATCTCCGGCTCTTTGGACCCTCAGAATTCAACCCCATGTAACTTCAGACGTTAAATGCCAGCTGTCTAAAACTATCTAAAAGAAAGTTCTTTGTGAAAGTTTAACCTAAAGGAATTTGTCATCCTGAGTCTGTCATATCTAGACTTAAAGACAATATCATTAAAAGCATGCATTGGGGAAAAAGTACAGAATAGACAGCAAGTGGACTCCACAGAATGGCATAGTGGGGGCTACCTATGTTCATGAATAAGAACTTAAGAAAATAAAAATACTCAGTCCAGTATATCAGTTCAGTTCAGTTCAGCTCAGTTTTGAACATTCAGTTCAGTTCAGTTCAATCACTCAGTCGTGTCCAACTCTTTGCAACCCCATGAACCACAGCACACCAGGCCACCCTGTCCATCACCATCTCCTGGAGTCCACCCAAACCCATGTCCATCAAGTCGATGATGCTGTCCAATCATCTCATCCTCTGTCATCCCCTTCTCCTCCTGCCCTCAATCTTTCCCAGCATCAGGGTCTTTTCAAGTGAGTCAGCTCTTCGCATCAGGTGGCCAAAGTATTGGAGTTTCAGCTTCAACATCAGTCCTTCCTATGAACACCCAGGACTGATCTCCTTTAGGATGGACTGGTTGGATCTCCTTGCAGTCCAAGGGACTCTCAAGAGTCTTCTCCAAACCACAGTTCAAAAGCATCAATTCTTCAGCACTCAGCTTTCTTTATAGTCCAACTCTCACATCCATACATGACTACTGGAAAAACCATAGCCTTGACTAGACGGACATTTGTTGACAAAGTAATGTCTCTGCTTTTGAATATGCTATCTAGGTTGGTCATAACTTTCCTTCCAAGGAGTAAGCGTCTTTTAATTTCATGGCTGCAGTCACCATGTGCAGTGATTTTGGAGCTCAGAAAAATGAAGTCAGCCACTGTTTCCACTGTTTCTCCATCTGTCTGCCATGAAGTGATGGGACTGGATGCCATGATCTTCGTTTTCTGAATGTTGAGCTTTAAGCCAACTTTTCATTCTCCCCTTTCACTTTCATCAAGAGGCTCTTTAGTTCCTCTTCACTTTCTGCCATAAGGGTGGTGCCATCTGCATATCTGAGGTTATTGACATTTCTCCTGGCAATCTTGATTCCAGCTTGTGCTTCCTTCAGCCCAGTATATAGGCCATATCTATTCCACTATTACCTATAGATATAAGATTTGTGGGGATGTTGGACAGACTCAAGAAGCAGTGAAATGTAGTGGTTAACAGCATACATTTGGAGTCAAACACAGGTATGTTCCAATCCCAGCTCTGCCACATGCTAAGTATCCCTTCTTAAGCAAGCTATTCGACCTCTGAGTTTGAGTTTTCTCATTGGTAGAAAGGGGATAATATAATAGTATTTAAGTATGGAGTTGTCTTTGGGAGTAATAAATACTGTAATGAATACCTAGTGCTTGGCCCACCATCAGTCAAGTAGCCTGTGTTCAATAAGTGCTATCAGTTATTATTGCTATTCATGTTATTTTCCTTTTTCTTGAGACACTTAAGGTCAATTCTGATTCACTTGTAATCAGGACTTTAGCCATTCAGTCCCCCAAAATGCATAAGAGGAACCCAGTGCTTGGGAACAGATACGAAAGAACATTCTCTCTGGTGAATGTTCCTCCTCCATTAAACAGTCAGCAAGTACTATGAGGACTGTCAGTAGGGAAGGACAAAGCTGAACTGTTTCTGGCTATCAAGAAACATACAGTAAGTTGAAGTCTGTACTCTACAGCCATCACACATGAGATGTGAATTTTGTGAAACTGCTTATTTTAGCTCGATTGCCAGCTTTTCTTCTAGGACAAAACTAAGAAGCTTAATCATGTTACCAGTGGGGAAGCTTTTGCCTTTGTCCTAGCTAGTTGGCTGGCATGACAGGTGAAATAACAGCACTTCCCATTCTCTTTAGATATCTAAAAAAGATAGGAAATCTGGGTCTCTGTGTTAAACAGCAAGTATTCAAAAAGAAATCCAGCAGATGTATCTGTAGTTTCCTGGGTAAAAGTAAAAGAAAGATGCCAGTTCTTCTTTATTTCATGGAAGCATTGACAGCAAGTTCTTCATCATCATGACGCCAGAGATGAAACATCTCAGCCCCAGGCTAGAGCAGTGCAGGGGTTTAGCAAGTCAGCCCAGACCAGTGTGATTTGGGATGAAAAGGAAGGGGAGTGCTTGCTACATTACTTGCTTTGTGTGAGTACCAGTTGGGAACAGAATATTTGGGGGGAAAAGTAGATGAATGAGGTAAAAAACTCAAATGGATAGCTCTTGATAATCATGGACTGAGTGTTCCAGGAGTGAATAGCTGAAAACATTTTAATAATTTAACATATTAAGTAGCAGGCGTATATGGATATATTCATGTTATTTAAATAGTAAGTCTATGTTTTTGTTTATGTGTGTGTGTATACAGGGCTTCCGAGGCGGCGCAGTGGTAAAGAATCTGCCTGCCAATGCATGAGATGCAAGAGATGCAGGTGCGGTCCCTGGGTTGGGAAGATCCTCAGGAATAGGAAGTGGCAACCCACTCCCATATTCTTGCCTGGAAAATCCAGTGGACAGAGGAGCCCAGAGGGCCACAGTCCATAGTGTCAAAAAGAGTCAGACATGACTAAGCGACTGAGCGTGCATGCCTGTGTGTGTATATATATAATTTAACATATTGAGGAGGCTACTATGAAGTCCTAAAGTACTGTGAAATTATAGAATTTTTGACTCAAATGAGAATGCCTCTGGGTTGGTTTTGTACACAAATGTTTATGACAGCTTTATTCATAATCATCAAATGCTAGAACAACCAAATAATTTTCAGCCTGTGAAGAGATCAGCGGAATGTAGCATAGCCATTCTGTGGACTGCTACACAGTAAGAAAAAAGGAACAAATTAATAAAGCACACTATGTGGATGACTCTGAGAAACATTATGCTAAGTGAAGGAAGCTTGAGTCAACAGGCTGCATCTGATTTTCTGGAATAGGCAAAAAACAGATCAGTGATTGCCAGGGGCCAGGGGTGGGGTTATGATCTGTCTACAGAGGGGCATGAGAATTCAGGGAGATGTTATATATCATGAAAGTGTGGTGGTTATGAAAGATCATAGAACAGTGCGCTAAAGAGGATAAATTTATCTCTACCAAAATTATATCTCAAATATTTTAAACAAATCTGAGTTTAACGAAATTCCATGATGGAGTACAGCTGCTCAGACATAGCTGTGGATTGCCAAGGCCCCTTCTTGAGGCAACCTAAGTGGCTTAAGTGAGGACTTCCTGAATTGCAGTTAACTGCTGGCTGACCAGGCTGTGAATCACCTGCTCTCAGCCTCAGTTATAGCCGTAAATACCAGTGAAAGTGGCAACAATTGCCCACCTGGGACCCTGATTTTTCCCTTCTTCCCCTTTGAGTCCCCATGCCCCAGGCCCCAGCTGGATACTTCTGGTCCCCATATCAGGGTTTCTTCCTAGCTTCAGCAGGTTGGTGACTCAACTCAGATGCTGCCCAGATTTCTGGGCACTCTCTTTCCCTGAGACTTCTCCCTGTCTCCGTATATGAAAAAGTACCAGTAAGAGAAACCAGCCTCTTACAATGGCCTGTGCTTCTAGATGCCTGCCAGACCTTAGGCACTACAAATGCCCTTGTTTGAAACAGCAGAAAAACTATTGAAAAAGATCAGCTTCTTTGCTGGAATTTCCAGAATAAATCAAAGGAAGAAAACAAGACTGGAATCAGGGCTCAGGTGTGGGAGAGACTAATAATCCACAAGGCCACCCAATGAAAAATCCATGAATTAGGTAGGACTCAGGGTTAAGTAACAGGAATCAACTTGAATTAGAGTGGTAATATATTTCCATGTATTAGTCTGTGCTCTGTATACGTTTCCTTCTGCTTCTAGAATGCCAAGGATATTGTCTTCCCTCTCCTTGTTAATACAGAAAAACTGCATCTGACTTTCCAGACTAAGATATAATTATCTGCACTTCTGTCAGGAGCAGAAGGGGGCACCCTAAGAATATCTAAGTAGCAGCAAACCATCGCTCTAACACACTTTACAATACTACAATGAATGCCTTTTCTCAAACACAGGAAAGCAAAGCAGGGTCTGTTTTGCAGCTAAAATTATTCTACAGATCTCCATGATTGGGGATAAAGAGCAGGAATGCCCAAGTCATCTCTAAGAAACAAGACGAAGCCTAAAATGAAACTTAGTATCTGTCAAACATGGTATATTTCCAAATAATCGAATCGAAGTGTCACACTGGTTTAGTGGAAAAGGGTGCTGAGAGTTATCTTTGTTTAATGAGTATGAATAAGGAAATAATAAAATTTCTATAGAGCACTTTCTATATGCCAAACATATGTCTGTGAACATATTTAGTATTATACAGCAGGAATTCCTGGTGGTCCAGTGGTTAAGACTCCATGTTCCAGCGCAGGGGGCATGGGTTTGATCCCTGGTCCGGGAAGTTCCATGTGCCTCTCTATGCAGCAAAAATAATTTTTTTTAATTAAAAAAAAAATTGTATTGCAACTCTGAGGTAGGCATTCAACCTCCCTCCCCTCAACTCCAGTAACTAAGGGGTCATTTTAACTAGCCCCTTTTCTGGCTGTTCCAAATAGTCTCCTTCATAAGGATAGATCTGATAAGCAGGCCGATTATTTTTTTTTTAACTACATGGAATTAAACGGATTGAGAACAAAGAGGAAGGAGAGATGTAGATAAAGAGAAGAGGGAAAGATAGGGTCGTGGCGTTGAGAAAAAGAAGGTGGGGGGGGAGGGGGGAGAAATGGAGAAGAGGCTGTGAGGAGACAGAACAGGGCAGCCAAGAGAAAGAGGGGGACAGGGGGCAGGGGGAAGCTTCTCCTAAGCCTTCAAAAAGATCTTCATAGATCTGAGTCGTGAATGTTCCCTTTATTCTCATACACACAACAGCCCAAATACGCATATTGCAGAGAGGCTCCAACATGGGCATCAGGTCCATGCCTAGCAGGGAACATTTAGAAAGGAGCCACATGCGCTGCTAGAAGGGGAGCCATCCAGGGAGGGTATTGATTGAGCAAGCTTGGGAAGCGGGCTTCACAGAAACGCTTACCCATGTCCAGCTGTTCATTAGTTAATGAATATGAAATATTGACTCAAGGATGGTGCCACAGGTATTCAGGAAAACAATCTCATTTCAGACCAGTCAGTTGCATAGGACTGGAGGGTAGGTAGATGGGGGAGGGAGAGAATCCTTTACCCTTCCCCCTCCCCATTTACATCTCCCTGGAGCCTCAGGATAAGCTGGGTCTTTGGATCCACATACTTCCCCTGTTCTGTCCTAGGTGGGGGAGGTCCTGAAATAAAAACAAAGGGCACATCCACTCCCCCCTGCTCTTTCTGAACACTTTATGACAGGGGCAAATTGAGTCCCAAAGTCGGGCAATTGTGGTAGGTAAAACTCCCCACTCCCTTTTTAAAAAATTAACTCCTGTGAATTTATTTTAAAGTGTATTTGAAGAAAAATAAACTTGCATATAAAGCCCTCAGTTTCAGAACTGTTAGAGTAATGTCAGAGGAGCCACTTACTTATAATAGAGAAACTAGTGTGTAGATATAACTATAAATATTGAGAACACAGTGTTAATGGCTGCAGTTTCAGAAACACAGATTTAAGGCACATGAACTAGGAGTGTTGGAAAAATGAATGGGTGAGTGGGTGGATGAGTGGGTAGGTGTGTAGATGAATCAGGAGTGTTGGAAGTGTAAATGGGTGGATGGATGGATGGTTGGACGGTTGGATGTAGGATACGTGTGTGATATAAGATGTTTCCTTAATTCTTAGCTCTAGCAAAGTGGGTTCTGTTGGACGAAAGGCAGTAGAAGCAGAAAGGAGTGCACCCACTTCTGGCCCAGTGCACCTCGACAAGTATCGGGTGGCGCCGTCCCTTCGCAAGTGAGCTGGCAACCTATGTTAACTAAAATGTTTATTTTCCTTATGATGTCAGGATCTCACCAAAACTGTTGAGAGTTTGGCTCTGGAGTCAGATTTCCCTTGTTAACCTCTAGCTTTTAATGTTGACCTTGAGCAAGTCACTCTACCTTGGTGCATATGCCCCCTCAGCTGTAGAGCAAGGCCAGTCTGAGAACTTGACCTGAAGTGTTGCTGTGAAGTTTATAAATAGAGGCAGCGAAAACAATCAACCTATACAATCCAAATTGACATGACTTGATGGATAATTTTATTTTGATGGAATTAAATTGAAGATGTTAAATGTAATAAAATGAAAAAAATAATTTTCAGGTTTCAAGTTTCCCTTGTGAGTTTGAATCTTTCAATTTCAGGTCAGAATGATTATTGATTTTATGTTTTTTCTTTTTGCATTTTTTAACAATAAAGTTATTTCTTAAACTCTAATCATTAGTTTGATAAGTCATTAAATTTAATTGTGTACTGCTAAACATAGTATTGCATTTTTAAATAGTTGTCTAATGAAAAATATATTTTGACCTATATACTACTTTGAAAATAACTTTTTTGGGTAGACAGCTTCTAAAATAGCCCCCAAATACCCCTCCTTGTTACCACGCCTTTTGTGTAATCCCTTCCTCTTTGGCGTGCATCAGACTAAGGGACTCAGATTTAATGAATAGAGTGTGGCAAAAGTGAACAAATAGATCACGTCCGTGATTGGGTTACAAAAGGACTCCAGTTTCCATCCTATCTCTCTCATCCCTCTGAGTCCTGGCTCTGGAGGAAACAAGCTGTGTTGTGCGGAGGTTCACATGGCAGGATCTGGTACCTCTGGCCAATTGCCCATGAGATGTCCCAACCATGTAAGTGGTGATGGAAGCAAAGTCAAGCCTTGAAGTGACTACAGCCCTGCTGATACTGTGATCACAGCTTTGTGAGAGACCCTAAGTCAGAGGCCTTGCCTCAGAGAGACAGGGAAGATAGTGGTTTTTTAAAAATATTTTTATTTTTATTTATTTATTTGGCTGTGCCAGGTCTTAGTTGTTGCATTTGAACTCTTTAATTGCAGCATGTAGGATTTAGTTCCCTGACCAGGGATCAAACCCCAGACCCTGCACTGGGAGAGCAGATCTTAGCCACTGGACCCCCAGGGAAGTCCCTGATAGTGTTTATTTTGAATTGTTAAAACTGGAGGTAATTAGTTATGCTGTAATAGAGAACTAATACATTATCAACATTTAAGAACTGATGCTGAAGCTGAATCTCTGATACTTTGGCCACCTGATGCAAAGAGCCAACTCGTTAGAAAAGACCCTGATGCTGGGAAAGATTGAAGGCAGGAGGAGAAAGGGACGACAGAGGATGAGATGGTTGGATGGCATCACCGACTCAAGGGACATGAGTTTGAGCAAGCTCTGGGAGATGGTGAAGGACAGGGAAGCCTGGCGTGCTGCAGTCCGTGGTTTCGCAAAAAGTCAGACATAACTGAGCAACTGAAAATGACAGAGAACCTTTAAAACCTTCAAGAAACACTATACTAAGCTACAAACATTGTTCTACCTATTGTGCATGTAAGCTTTGGCCGTTAGCCTTTCTGAAGTCTATTTCCTCATTCATAACATGGGAATAATAAATCCCCCAACATTGCTCATTTATTTAACCTTTGCTGTAAAAACTGGTAAGAGAGTTTCTTACCCTACAAAGAGGTCTGTGAAAGCACAAGCTCCCTGTTTGCTCCATGCCCTGAAGGTGGAAAGGATGGACCTTTGTGTGTGTGTTACTCAGCTGTGTCCGACTCTTTGCAACCCCTTGGACTGTAGCCCTCCAGGCTCTTCTGTCCATGAAATTCTCCAGGCAAGAATACTGGAGTGAGGGGCCATTCCCTTCTCCACGGGATCCTCCCAGCCCAGGGATCAAACCTGGGTCTCCCATTTTGCAGTCAGATTCTTTACCATCTGAGCCACCTGGGAAGCCTGGATCTTCTGAGGTGAGGTTGCAGATTTTAAATACTGGTTTTTGAAATGAGGATTTCATCTTGGGAAAACGAAAACCCTAGATCAATGTACTCAACCTGACTTTGACTCCAAAACAGGAATTCAAGTCCCAATTAAGTCCACTTAGCTGTCACCTTTCAAGGAGGTTTACCCAGATGACCTGGCAGGAAGTAGCTCCTGCTTTTATCTTTTCACAGCATTTAGCAGCTATGAAATTTACTGCATTCATTTCTTTTTTCTTCTCCTCCCTCAGGAAAGTTAATATTTTGAGGGCAGTGACCTCTGCCTGGTTCATGGCTAGAGCATTGCCAACATGCACTAGATTCTCAATACCATTATTGCCTGCCTGATATGGGGAGAGGAAATGTGCTTTCTGCCTTCATCATCCTGCTAGGAAAAGGTTGCTAAGTCTTTAGGGTAGAAGACCTGATTAAAAACAAAAAAATCATCTTTATGTTCAATTTTTGGATTTTTCTGGTTTTCATAAGATTTAGTATTGATTGTAGTAGAGAGGCTGTAAAACTGTTTCAAAATCTCTTAGCCCAGAAAGGTTTAGAAAGTGAGATGGGCCAAAAGATGTGAGGCCCTTCTACCTGCTAGCAATATCCTTTGAAACACTGATGTTTCAAGAGGGGAAATTACCCTGTTTTCCCTTCACTGTCACTGTTAATATTTGCTAAAGGAAATAGACCCATTCTTGGTTCATAGGTGGCTAAGTACCCATGTTTAGAACTTATAATTGAGAGAATAAGAGCTTAATTTCTGAAATTCTTATTTGGAAGGTGTTAACTTCCTTCTACTGAACCACCATTTATCTTGTTCCGAGAATATATCCTGCGTTTTGCCAGTAGGTGTGTGCTTTCGTGGGTGTGTATGTGTGTGTGTGTGTGTGTGTGTGTGTGTGTGTATTTGAGGGTTGAGGAGCTTTGAGAGAAAGAATGAAGGGAGAAATGGATATATTCACAGTTTTAAAACTACCATAGTTGAAAATATTTCCATGTAACATTCTGGAAAAAGGACATCATTTATGTCAGTCCATTCAAGGCCCTAAAAGCATAACATGCAGTTGTATTAAATAAATTGCTTTAGAAAGAGTTTTAGAAAATAACAGCTCTATATTTGGTTCTTCTTCATCTCAGAGACTTACTTGAGTCTTTAGCCTAAAATAGAGATCTAGTCTTTTCATTTAGTTAACCTTCTAAAGCAAATATCACAAGACGAAACATTAATTTTGTGTTTTCATTGTTGTGGTAAAGGATGAGAGGGAGCTGTTTTCCTTCTTACTTAACCCTTCTTCCCTCAGGCCTGATTCTGGAGCTGAATCCAAACAATATGTTCCAAATTGCCAACCACATTCATCTCTGTGTGGGATGCTTAAAACATGCAAATGGCTCTGAAAAATGTCTCTCATCCTACAAAGATAAATGAATGCATGCATCGCCATCGATTGCAGTGGAAGTCAAAGGAGGACAGAAAGCGTTGATAAACGAGGAATCTTTGCCTTTCCCCATAGACAAACATTCTATCAGGAAACATGAGTGTTGATGGATGACACCAGTCTCCTGACTGTAGGCACACCTGTAGCCTCCACAGCAACCCATCTTCTTTAGCACTGCTGGGCAAATCTTCCTGAAGAATGGCTTTGTTTGTTTTCACATGCAAATACCTTCTTTAGCTCCCTATTGTCTGTTAAGGAAATAAAGCCCCAATTTATCCTCTCAGTGTTAAGGCCCCAGTCAACCTGGCCATCCTTATTACCCACAACTTCTCAATGTGTTTCTTATATCCCAAAGTCAGCTACAAGGGATCCTTATTACTTGAGAATGTATCAGAGTCTCTGTAGTGATGCTTTCAAAAGGGAATCAAAGCTATAAGGTATATGATCTCTTCATAGCCAATCTGCGAAAGTCAAGTATAAAGCGAAAGAGGTCAGTCATCTCATGATATCATATAATTGTATCAAAAGTATCACATGCACACCCCAGCTTTGATCCATTATCTGCTTGTGTACATTGACTCAGCTAAGTCACTTCAATCATATCTGACTCTTTGCAACCCTATGGACTGTAGCCCCCCAGGCTCCTCTGTCCATGGGGACTCTCCAGGCAAGAATACTGGAATGGGTTGCTATGTGCTCCTCCAGGGGATCTTCCTGACCCAGGGATCAAACCTGTATCTCTTATGTCTCCTCCATTGGCAGGTGGCTTCTTTACCACTAGCGCCACCTGGGAAGCCCCAATCCATTGTCTATTCACTTAGCAAATTGCTGTGATTTTAATTGACAGAGCATAAAATATAAATTACTTATTTTTTAAGTTTTTGTTTCATTTTTGAGATAAATCTCCAATCAAATTTTCCTTCATTTACTTAGGAAATTTTGGTTCCCACTTGAAATGGATTCCCTTTAATGACATAGCAATTTCCTTTCGCTCTTGCTCCTATATCAAAATATTCCAAACTTCTCTATTCTCGATGGAATGTGCATCTTCCTTATCCTTTCAGGAACAGCTCAGATATTATTTCTTCTAAAAATATTTCCTAACCTCCTTTAATAAAAAGGAATCTTTCTCCTCTAAACACCGAGCAGATTTTGTTTGTAGCAGATTTTATTTGTAGCAGCTGCAGAACATATCAGATGTTGCCCTGAGGTATAGATACTTGACTACATAGGCTTGGCCAAGGATGGGTTCCTTCATTCGTTCATTCAGCTAATATTTGAATTCTTCTTATATATGAATCAGTGCTCTGGGATTGGTAGGAAGATAACATTGTAAACAATATCTATTTTGAATTCTGTTTATTGAACGAAGGGCAAATAAGAAAGTGAAGTTTTACATTTCCTTTCTATGGATTTTCCACAAAATAAAAGAAACAGTTACAAACTTTCATGTCACTTAATGGAAGGTGTATTCGTTTTCACTGTGGACCTCTACTCAAAAGGAAAAAGTGGGGGATGATGGCTCCCCTTGCAGGGGACCTAAACACCGGCCAGCTCTTCTCTTGTCTTAGTCCCGCAGTATGGTTGTTGATGATCTGCTGCTCAGTCTCTTGAGGCCAAAAGAGAAGAATTCAGCAGCTGGTGCTCTGATGGCGTGGTATCAGATGGAGCCACAGGCTCTTTCCCTGGTGAATCCTCTAATTAGTTTGGGTTAGTTTCTGCAGAAATGGAAAGCTGTTTCTCAGAATAACATTGGCCAATAATTCGCAAGTTGATCCAACTTTGTGTCCGTGATCCTTCAAGGAGAGGATACAGAAGGTGTTTCTTGGCTGAAATCTCTGTCACACTGATCAGTGTTCTGTGTCAACCTTTGAAGAGAAATCCAGAATTTAAATTGCTAAAGAACAGAGTTTAGTGGTCATGGATCACTCAGTGTGCTGAGGCCAGGCGTGTGACACGAGTGTATGAAGTGGCCTTGATGTAGTAGTGAGGACTGGCAGATGAGCTGGAGATCGCACACCCCTTTTAACAGGTTCAGATTCAAGTTTTTTGTAAACGTGTGCTTAACACAACATAATTTTGGGTTTGATGGGGCCTAGGGATGCCAGTTTGCAGATCCTAATTTAGGAAAACAATGAATCTTTGTTTGAAAATCATTTTTAGTTCCTTCCTTCCTTCTGTCTTTCCTTCTTTCCTTCCCTTGGTATTTGTGGCTGAGGCATCTTCCCAATATCTCTTTCTGCTGACACCAGGGTCATCTGTCTTATTCAGTTCTTCTACTAAAGCAAAGGAGAAGGTGGCTATGTCACCTTTAGCTTGCTAAACCCCCAGGGTGTGTCTCCAGCTGTCTTTTGGGAGGGGACTGTAGAGAAGATCTGCCTGGGTCAACATCCAATCTCGGGTTCTCAAGGAAAGGAGGTCTCTTCTAAAGGGAGAAGCTACAGAATACCTCCTTCCTGTCTATCCCAGCACAAAGTTCATGCTAGTTTAAGCAGTTTGTCACTGAAAGTTTCAGGGGACTTTATCAAAGCTCTATTGAGGGATTAAGAGGTTGGAAGGAGAAGAGATCTGAGGTGCTGTAACCTAATTACTCTCTTTCCTCACAATGCACAAGGGTAATCCTTCGTGTGAACTATCTTTAATCAGGTTCTTAACTTGGCTATACATCAGAATCACCTAGCTTAAAACATATGGATACCTGGGTCCTAACTCCTAGAAATTCCAATTTGATAGGCTTAATAGAGCCTGCTGCTGTTTAGTCACTAAGTCATGTCCAACTTTTTTGTGACCCACGGACTGTTTCCCTCCAGGCTCCTCTGTCCATGGAATTTCCCAGGCAAGAATACTGAAGAGGGTCGCCATTTCCTTCTCCAGCGGATCTTCCAAACCCAGGGATCGAACCCTAGTCTCCTGCATTGCAGGCAGATTCTTTCCTGCTGAGCCATCAGGGAAGCCTGATGGCGCCTGAGCATCAGGATTTCCATATGATTCCAGTGTGCAGCCAAGGCTGAGAAACACCAGCCTTGACCTTCAGATGCCTGTGTGTGTGATAGAATGAGGGCGGACGGTGGCCTCTGGATGCTCTGTTCACCTAATGCCTTTCCTTCCTCACTTCCCACTGCATTTTCTTTAACCTATTTGCATTTTCTCTCTAGTGTATGCCCCCCTTCCTACATAAATAAACAAAATCCAGCCGCTCTTTTGGACATCTTTTCTATGTCTAGCAAAATTGGCAGCCTTAGGCATCCCTTGAGTGTTAAAGCTTCTGCTTCAGTATTAGATTGTGCAGCATTCTTCTCCTTTGTCACCAAATGTCATAAATATAACTGTAATGGCTGCATAGTGTTATCATGTTTACACATGATCATTTATTAAAATATCCCCTCACACTTATACATTTTGGTTACTTCACACTTTGTGATATTACAAATGAAGTTGCCTTATTTAAATATGTTTGCCCTCCTCTCTGATTATTTCCCTAGGGGATCTTTTTAGCAGTAAAAATTATTGATGTGAAGATAATAAACATTTTTAAGGTTCTTGGTACACAAGGCCAAACCACTTTTCAAAGGGGCTGTATTTACTTATAAAACCAACCAAGATTATATTCTCTAATTAATTCTTTCTTTGTTGCCGAGATGGGTGCATATCAGTTGCATGGGATAATTTAAACAGAATTCGATTAAGGCCTAAGTTGTAGGCTATACCATTCAATAAGAAGTATTAATTAGACATGCTGTAACGTTAATAAGCATTTTTGTGCTTTCCAAAAAGAGCTACATTTCATTTGTTCACTTAAAAGGCTTCATCAGTTTACTATATTCTTCAAAATAGTAAAAATCTTTTTTTTCATCTTGCATAATTTCCTTTATAAAGTGTAATAAAATGGAATATACTTGTGGGTTATAAACAAGGTCATACTGTAGGATATACTGTGGAAGAATCATGGAGAGATTTTGAACAATATAAATTCAAGGATTCCTCGCATGGAAAACTTTCACTTATTAGATGTGAGCTAAAGTCCAAGCATCTGTATGTTAGCAGAGATTGCCCAGGGATGGCCAGTCTGTGTTCAAGCTTGCATACCACTGTACTGTGTTATGAGAATGTCTCCATGACTCTCATATACATACATATATCATCATCCTTCTTAAACTTGACACTTCTTATTTATAGCCAACAATTCAAGATTTGACCATCGTGCTCCTTTTAAAATTATAATGGATTGATGGACTGTCAGATGGTTATGTATTAGAATTCATGATAAGATTAAAATGTTCTTGCATATGAAGTAACTATGGAAAGAAAACAATAAACATTTGATTAGTCTGTTTAATATGTAATAAAATATCACAAATATGTTATAATTATAAGGCATAAGATACATAACAGAGACCAGAGACTGTTAATAGAGTGGTATATCAGTCTAGAGTGAGCTGGTAAGTGTGTCTTAAGCATCAGTTTACAGGTTAAGAGCAGTGATGAATTGGATGCAACCTTGCATGTTCCTTTTGATCATGGGAATGGCACATCATTTCCCAAGTCATACCTCTTTTTATTATGATATACTTGGAGAAGGCCATGGCACCCCACTCCAGTACTCTTGCCTGGAAAGTCCCATGGGCGAAGGAGCCTGGTGGGCTACAGTCCATGGGGTCGCGAAGAGTCGGACACGACTGAGCGACTTCACTTTGACTTTTCACTTTGATACTTTGGAGAAGGAAATGGCAACCCACTCCAGTGTTCTTGCCTGGAGAATCCCAGGGATGGGGGAGCCTGGTGGGCTGCTGTCTATGGGGTTGCACAGAGTCGGACACGACTGAAGTGACTCAGCAGTATGTGTATTTGTGTGTGTGCACCCATATTAAAGAAGAAATGAATGTTATCTTTAGAGCACCTATATATTATACTACAAAGAGCACCCATACTGAGCAATGAAGTTTGGGAAATGCTAACTGAATTAGGATATGTACTTTTGCAAAGGGAAATACATTTAAACCACCTCATGCAACAAAGAGGTTTACGAAAAGAAAATAAGAACATCTCACATGAACCAGAAATGACAGCATCACAACTGGCACATAGTAGGCTCTTGCCAAATTTTGGTTGTTGAGATGGTAAACACGTCTTTGAAGACACCTGGAAATCAAAATATCAAGCTGCCTAAAGTTTACAGTCTATCTTGTAGGTGAGAAATGAGCAAATGAACATCAAGATTCTGAGTGGAATGAGCTTCTCTGTTTTAGGCTAGCAAATGGGAACAGCATTTGGAAGATTATTTAAAAACATAGAAGAATGAGATAGTTAAAGTAGCAGTGATTTCTCTGTGATTTTTGAATGTAGACAAACAAAATGGCTCCCAGATGTACATCTTATTTTTCATTTAGACCCTGTTGTTTGAATCCCAAATAAAAGAAAGACTTCTACTTGTCAGTAGAAGTACCTACTGGTGAATAATTCAGAACTGATCCGGCAGGGCTGGATAAATCACAGATTGGAATCAAGATTGTAGGGACAAATATCAACAACCTCAGATATGCATATGATGCCACTTTAATGGCAGAAAGTGAAGAGGAACTAAAGAGCCTCTTGAAGATGACAGTTGGCTTAAAACTCAACATTCAAAAAACAAAGATCATGGCATCTGGTCCTATTACTTCATGGCAAATAGATGGAGGAAATGTGGGAACAGTGTCAGATTTCGTTTTCTTGGGCTCCAAAATCAATGTGGATGGTGACTGCAGCATAGCCACAAAATTAAAAGACGCTTGTTCCTTGAAAGAATAGCTATGATGAACCTAGACAATGCATTAAAAAGCAGAGACATCACTTTTGCCAACAAAGGTCTGTATAGTCAAAGTTATGATTTTTTCATTAGTCACTTATGGATATGAGATTTAGACCATTGAGAAGGTTGAGCAACGAAGAATTGATGCTTTTTTTAAAATTTTATTTATTTTAATTAGAGGTTAATTACTTTACAGTATTGTATTGGTTTTGCCATACATCAACATGAATCTGCCAAGGGTGTACACATGTTCCCAATCCTGAACCCCCCTCCCACCTCCCTTCCCATACCATCCCTCTGGGTCATCCCACTGCACCAGCCCCAAGCATCCTGTATCCTGCATCAAGCCTGGACTGGCAATTTTTTTCTTATATGATATTATATATGTTTCAGTGCCATTCTCCCAAATCATCCCCTCCCCCCCCAGAGTCCAAAAGACTGTTCTATACATCTGAGAATTGATGCTTTTAAACTGTGGTGATGGATAAGACTCTTGAGAGTCCCTTGGACAGCAAGGAGATCAAACCAGTCAATCCTAAAGGATATCAACCCTGAATGTTCATTGGAAGGACTGGTGCTGAGGCTGAAGCTCCAATGCTTCGGCCACCTGATTCGAAGAGCCAACTCATTGGAAAAGACCGTGGTACTGGGAAAGATTGAGGACAAGAAGAGAAGTGAGAGACAGGGGATGAGATGGTTGGATGGCATCACTGACTCGGTGGACATGAGTTTGAGTAAACTTGGAAGATAGTGAAGGACAGGGAAGCCTGGCATGCTGCAGTTCATGGGGTCACAAAGAGTTGGAGATGATTTAGCAACTGATCAACAACAACAAAAGTTTTTTTTTTGCAACATTAAGCTTTTCTCTTTAGAAAGACATTACTTAATCTTTCTCTGAATGTATTTTATCATTCTAAAAAAAATCATTCTAAAAATAGTAAAAATCTCTTGCTTCTCAAATATGCCACTCCTAGAAATAATCACTAGTAAGTCATTCAACGTATGTATATACATACATTCCGTGTGCATATAGATTTAGTATTGATGGGCTAATACCGTATCATTATTCTATAATCTGCTTTTCACTTGACATTGACATATTGACTCCATTTGTATCGATAAACATATATGACTGCAGAACTTTCTATCCTACAGCTGGACCATAATTTGACACCAGCCTTTTCATGGACATTGCTTTTCCTCTTGAATTCTTGCTGTTGTAAATATCTGCACAGTAAGTTGTAATGCATATACATTTATCTCCCTGTCCTTGTATCCTTAGGCAATTCTTAAAAGTGGAATTTCTGGATTAATATCCAATTAGTTTGTGCCAAAGTCTGTGTGGCAGGCAGAATAATGCCCCCTTCCCAGTCCCCAGAGATGTTGACATCCTAAATCTCAGAACCTGTAAAAATGTTAGGTTACATAGCAAGGCGGAATTAAAGTTGTAGATGAAATTAAGGTTGCTATTCAGATAAATTTTAAAAGGGGGAGATTATCCTGGATTATTTGGATGGGCCCAGCATAATCACAAACTTTCTTAAAAGTAAAACAGAGAGGCAAAAGAGAAGGTCAGATGTGAGTACAGGAGGAAAACAGAGAGAGGTGCAACTTTGTAGGCTTGAAAGATGAAGGAAGGGACCAGGAGCCAAGGAATGTGGGCACCCTGTAGGTGGAAAGGGCAAGGAAATGGATTCTCCCTTAGAACTTCAAGAAAGGAACATAGCCCTGCCAACATCTTGATTTTAGTCCAGTGAGACTTATATTAGATCTCTAACCTACAGAACTGTAAGGTGATAAATTTGTGTTGTTTTAATTCACTGAATTTTTGGTAATTTGTTTTAGCAACAATAGAAAGCCAATGGAATCTACTACTGTGATTGAGTTACAGTCAGCATCATTTCTCACCTGGTTTTTTTGTTTCACTTTAGCATGAAAGGATGGCTTCAGGGATCTCATGATATCATGAACTGTGGGCCACCTCAAGAAGGGCCTTAAGTATCATAAAGGGATAAAATTTGGGAGGTTTAGAAGTATGATCTGGGTTCAGCCCACTGCCTTTTCCCTCAGCATGCCTCCCCAGTCCCCTGCTGTGGCAGACAGCAGATGGCTTTATTGAACTGCCATTGACAACTTTCTTTGTCCTAAAGCCTCGGTGCTCCTCCACATGTGACATGACGTTGTCCTGCTCTGGCCAATGAATGGAAGTTGGCTGGTACACCCTCCTTCCTCATTTTTTCCTACCTTGATTAAAGACATGAAAGCTAGATCTCCAACATCCAACTTCCAATAATTAGGAACCATGAGAACACTTAAGACCATGAGAATATCAGAGACACTGCCCTGCCATCACTGGGTCCCTAAACCAATGTCAGATGTCTTGTTTTATAAGAAAAGTAAACTTAAATTCTTGTTCATTGTTCATCCTATCATCTGTTGCCAAAGTACTCCTAACAGATAGAAACCCCTTCTATTCTTACTCATACCTTATCCTGTTTCTCTCTTCCAGTCTAATCTTACCCATCCTCAGTCAACCTCCCTCCAAAAAGTTTTTTTCTCAATACGGCTCATGAGAGTTTCCACCTCCCCCCAACCTCTCCAGCACCATCCAAGCTGGTTGGTATTTTATGTTGTATGTTTTTCTGACCACTTCGTGTGTGTCAGCCCTGGCTGCTCTCTAGAGCAGTGCTGTCCAATGGAACTTTCTGCCATAAGGGGAATGTCTGTATCTGTACAGTTGGATATAACGATCACTAGCCACATGTGGTCACCAAGCACTTGCAGTGTGGTTAGTGTTGACTGAGGGAACTAAAGTTGTATTTAATTTCATTTTAAATAGTTACATGTGACAAGTGTCTACCATACTAGTCAGCCCAGCCCTAGAGTGACAGTTCCTTAAAGGAAACAGGAATGATTCATACATTTTTTTGCTCCAGCAGAGGAGTAGACAATAAGTACAGAATTAATCATTCTTAGATAACCTCTAATTACTCCACATTGCCCAAAACTGAAGGGTGAATCAATATGGTCAAATATTTCCATTTTGGAAAATCTAGAAATGGGGATAAATAAAATCTGAAAACATATCTTTTTAATGTTAGTAATTAATTCGAAATTTAAGAGAAAATAGCTCTGGTAGCCCACATGAACAACATATGTTGGCTGGATGTGACCTGAGGCCTACTAGCTTGAGGCCTGTGACCCACAAGATAAATTTCAGATTTTCCCCAACATGGGAGACCTGCTGGCATCCCAGGCAGGACTCCTGCTGTTTCCCTGCAATGGCTCTAGCAATCTGGGATCGCTCTGTTTCCCCAAACATATCCTGCGCTTGTATGCCTTGATGTCTTTGCTTCTGCCATTCTTGTTGCTTCTAGGCACCCTCCCCTGTGCATGCCTCAATACCTTTGTCTTCATAGGAAGCGAAAGTTGCTCAGTTGTGTCCAACTCTTTGCAACCCCATGGACTATACAGTCCATGGAATTCTCCAGGCTAGAAAACCGGAGTGAGTAGCGTTTCCCTTTTCCAGGGGATCTTCCCAACCTGGGGATCTAACCCAGGTCTTCCACATTGCAGGCAGATTCTTTACCAGCTGAGCCACAAGGGAAGCCCCAAAACCCCATCTCAGGGTTTCACCTCAGTCATTGTCTTTCTATAAAGTCTTCTCTGAATCTGCACAAAACCAAAACTGTATCATGGCCCTTTGCACAGACAGCTGCTATTTGATTTCTTCTGTGATAATTAGAGTCAGTTACTTACCAGGCAGCTTTAGTAATAATTATGGCCAGTTTCCAAGCACTGTGCTTGTGCTAGGTGACTTGTACAACTAACTGTGCTAACAAGGGTTGTCAGTCTCAGTTGCTACTTCATTTTCTGCAAAGAATAGATAATGATAGTAACTATCTCCTAAGCTTCTGAAGAATAAAAGAGATACTGCACATCAAGTGCCCGGTACAGTGTGTGGAGCACAGTTCCTTCTCGGTTTGTCCTTGTCATTTCTTACCCTGGATATAGAGTATGCCCTTGTGATCATGTGATCTGTCTTAAATCTTAAGTCAGACCATCCAACTAAATTTGGTGGAAAACCCATGCAACTATTTTAACATGAAATAGGAAGTAGGCAAAACAATTTTATGTAGAATTTTCCAGAGTCACCAGGGTGTTAAAGCAGGGATTTAAACTCAGATCTGTTTAAAATCAAAGTCCAACAATGGTAAAGCTCAGGAGATGGGCTGACCACCCATTCCCCAGGCTGGGAAAGAAAACCAAGACTGGCTGCAGGCCTTGACAACGGTTATGCTGCCCGAGCAGGGATGCGGAGTCCAGGTGTCCTGAATGCAGAGCCTTCTTCCAGTTTAGCCAGAAGCTTCTCCTTGCCTAAAAAGCAGTTTGCATTCAGGACCACGCTGAGGAGGGATGGTACTTCTGAGGGCCTTTGTATTTCCTTAAGAACAGTCTTTGGAATAACAGCCTGGAGCAGACGCAAGGGTCATCTTGCAGGGCACTTGGGCTCTGAGGATGCCACAGGGCAAAGGGGAAGGGCCACTGACCTGAATTCAAAAATGACAAGCGGGCTTCTTAGGAGACTCAGCTGAGCTCTTCTTGGTTTCTTCCTGGGCCTTTGAAAAACCTGAAATAGTCAGAAAGATCTGTCAAAGAGCAAGACCTGAGCTTCCCAGAAGAATACCTTCATTTCTTAGAAGAATAGCATTCATAAGGCTGTGAGGCCTTTGGCTTCCAAGAATTAAGAGTGGTAGAAAGTCACATTAAATCCTTTTTTATTTCCTTGGAGGGAAATGGATTTATTTTTTTACTGTGGTAAGAGTACTTAATAGGAGATCTACTCTTTTACCAGATTTTAAGTGCAAACCACTTAAAAGTATCATTAACTGTAGGTGTGATGTTGTAATACTGCACGTCTCTAGAACTGATTCATTGTGTATGACTGAAATGTTATACCTGTTGAGAAGCAATTTCACATTCCCCTCTCCCAATAGACCCTAGAAACCACTGTTCTGCTGTGTTTCTGTGAGTTTTGACTATTTTATAGATCCTTCATGTATGTGGAATTATGCCGTATTTGTCTTTCTGTGACTGGCTAATTTTGCTTAGCATAGTATCCTCCAGGTGTATCCAGGTTGTCACATATAGTGGGATTTCTTTCTTTTTTAAGGCCAATAATAGTCCATAGTGTGTATATACCAATTTATTTTTGCCCTGCCATCTGTCAGTAGGCGATTATGTTGTTTCTTCCCTGTTGTGAATAATGAACAATGAACATGACAATACTGATAATCTCGTCAAGATTCTGATTTCAATTCTTCTGGATATATACCCAGGAGTGGGAGTGCTGGACAGTATGGGAGTACTATTTTTTCATTCGAGGAACCTAGATACTGTTGTCCCTAGGGAGCATCACATTTTACATTCCCACCAACCATGTACAAGAGTTGCAATTTCTCTACACTTACTGTATTCTGTTTTTTTGATAATTGGCATCTGAACAGGTATGAGATGATAGCTCATTTGGTTTGCATTTCCCTGATGATTAGTGATATTGAACATCTTTTTATATATCTGTTGGCCATTCGTATTCTTTTTTAGAGAGATGTCTATTCAAGTCCTTTGCCAATGTTTTAGAATGAGTTGTTATGCTATTGAATTATAGGAGTTGTTTTTTTGGTTATTAACTCTTAACCAGAAGTGGTTAGCAAATATTTTCTCCTGTCCATAGGGTCCATTTTTCACTCTGTTGATTGTTTCTCTTGCAGGGCAGAAGGTTTACAGTTCAGTGTCTTTCCATTTGCCTATTTTTGTTTTTGTTGCTGATGCTCTTGGTATATCCAAAGAAGACATCGCCTAGGCTGTCATTATGAAGCTTTCTCTCACATTTTCTTTTAATGATTTTATCAAAAATGAAAACACAGTGTATCAAAACTTACTGGCCATAGCAAAAGCAGTACTAAGAGAAAAGCAATAAATCCCTACATTACAAAAACAAGAAAGATGTTAAACAACTGAATTTTATACCTCTAGAAACTAGAACAAGGAGAAAAACTAACCCACAGTTAGCAGAAGGAAAGAAATAGTGAAGATTGGAACAAAAATGAGTGAAATCAAGAATAGGAAAACAATTTAAAAATCAATAAAGCCAAGAGTTGGTTTTTGAAAGATTAAATTGATAAATGCATAGTTATATTAACTAAGGAAAATGAAGACTCAAAATAAAAATGAGTTAGGACATTACAATGCCACAAAAATAAATAAGCTCATAAGGGTCTGCCATGAACATACATCAACAAATTTGTTAACTTACAAGACATGGATAAATTCCTAGAAATGTACATGCTAATGAGACTGAATCATAAAGAAATAGAAAATCTGAGCAGACAAATGACAAGATGATTTAATCAGTAATCAAAAAACCTCCCAACAAAGAAAAAGCAGGACCAGATGGCTTAGTGAATTCCACCAAACATTTAGAGAAGACCAGGAGAGAATCCAGATACTCCTGACCACAGCCCCCTGACTGATGTTGCATGTGTTTGCCCGCCTGTCCTCCTTTCCTGGAGGATGAGCCACGTGTCTGCATTGCTGCTTCCCCAGCATCCAGCAGAGCACTAGGTGAACACGCAGGAACTAGAACGCACATGGCGCTCAGTGAGTGAATGGAGAAACCATTCCACAGGAGGGAAGAGAATTAAAGGAGTCTTCTCACTAAAGCAGCACCCTTACTCTTTCATCTTTATTTTTGCACCCTCCACCAAATGCCCAGACAAATCTGAGCATAATCACAACCACACTTGAATAATTCTGTCATTTCCAGGTAAACTCATTCACACCCAATCTCAGCTCCATTAGTGTGGACTTTGTCTGCCGTGCAGGGTTCTCATGCTGACAGCTCCTATAGAAGAGAGCTGGGTCCTTTGGTGCAGGACCTCCGTGGTTAAAAGCTGGGGGAGAGACCCCAGGAGTCCTGACTCAGAGAACCATGTGTCGTTCAGAGTTCTGCCAAGAGAGATGACAAAGGTAACCACAGTCCATGGGAGCTGAAAGTTTTTTTGCTTAAAAGTCTGAAAAATCTCTGCTTTGAGAAGCAGACATCTGACAGGAGCTGCAAAGTCGGCAAATCTAATTTTAGACTACCTAGGAGGAAAAAACAAAACGCAAAACAGGATCCCAAATTCAGCTGCAGTGGCTTTGAGGAGAATTCAGAGGACCTGGCTAAGCACACGTGTATATGTGAGCTATGATTAGGCAGGCAGCTCCTTCCAACAGCAGCCCAGGCTTTGCGGGGCCTCTATTACCTCCATTGGGAATCACGGCAAACCAGAACTAAAGAGAACTTGGATTGTCACATCTGTGCATCTCATTTCACATGAGCAAGCCAAAGATAGGAAAGAAACCACTTTGCAAAGAGACACTGTTAGGCATGAACACTTGCTTATCAGCTCATGGATACCTTTGTTCCCACTAAAGCAACTGGTTGCGTGAAGACACTTCTCTGGCATTTGGTAGCCTAGGAACTTGAAGTCTACCAATGTACTAAATGGCCTGACATTTGAAAAGTTTGATCAACTTTCCCAAGGAAGAATCCGTCTACACAAGGTTTTAAAATTTCTTATATTAATAGAATCTCTCTTCAAGCTTTCTTGTTCAGCCAGCGTTAGTGTAAAAAGAATATGAATTTATCCATCCATTTTCATTCAGACTCAGTGCCTGGAAATAGCAGATACCTTTCACCTTATACGTTCAGTGTGTGGCGATACCCTTTCTCTGAGAAATACTCCTCTCCCTACCCTCAGAGGACTTCTGCACACCAACTCCCCAGGCATATTTGTATCATGTGACTGTTTGGCTACTCACAGTTGCTTGGACCATGGGTGATACCAAGCTGGACCAATCAGATCCCCATTTGTATGGATTTTGAAACCTGAGAGGTTTAGGAAATTCACCAGTCATCTGAGCTGGTCTCTTAAATGGACAAGTATAGTCTGGAGTGTTGTAAGGAACACTTAGCTATGAACATGGAAAAACAAAGACAGCCAGTGAAAGGGAAAACAATGAGAGATGGAAAGAAAGAGAGAGAGAGGGAAAGGGAAGAAATGAAGGGAAAAAAACAAAGGCACTGAAGCAGACAGCCAGAGGCAAAGGTACAGTAGAGCAGGGAGGGCTGGGAGTGAGACAGAGACAGAGATTAAGAGATTAAAACTGCCTGTTTCACATTTCTTTTTCAAGTCATTTAAGAGGCCCAGCTGCTCTGGAGTTCCATGTTCTCACAACATTAACACAGTGTTCTCGCAATAATTCCCCCTTTTTATAATTTGAGCTTTTGTTGTTCTCTGTTAATTGCAACGAAGAGTTTTAACTCTAAACAGCTTGGCACTCATTCAAACAGCAGTGCTGATGAAAAAGCAACAAGAGAAAGAGCGCAAGCCAAAAAGTGACACATGATGGATTATGACATATTTGGAGACTGCATAGGCTGTTTCAGAGCCTTTCAAACACTACCTAATTATCTTAGGTTAATAAAACCTTCACCATCAAAAGCAATTCATTTCAGCTCTGCCACTGGGAATGTCAATTAAAAGTTCTTTTGCTAGAACCATAAGATAGGTCTAGCAAGTTAATGTATCCACGTTTGAAGGAAATAGAATGGAGATAGCTAAAGAGAGCTGCGTGGTTTGTTAACACACTAGAGCCCAGCCAGAGGTGCTGAAGGCTTCATTGAGAAAGTACCTTTGGCTTCCAAAAGTGGGAAGTAGGTGAAGTCAGTGGGTCTCAGCCAGGTGGGGCAGATGAATAGGATTAACCCATTGCATCATCGTCGTGTGTTGTACATGGCGACATCTGTCCGCACTGTATACTATTTAGTTACTCTCCTGGACTCAGCCTTTGTATCCTCAGTGCCTAAACACATTCAGTTTCATGCACCCATCTATCTGTTTCTACCTTGCGTTTTCTCCACAACGCTCGTAACTTACTCCTCCATAGATCAATCCTGGTGCACTTTCTGAGGCTCTGCCCACTCTGGTGCTTGCCTCAACCCATGCTGGACAAACTGAGTCACCTCATCCTCGGTTGCCCCCATTTCACTTAGCACTGATATCTGTCACCTGCCAGGGACAGTTCTAAATGTTGGGACCAGAGCAAGAAGCAAAATCCTTGTTTCATTGGTGCTATATTCTGTTTTGAGAGACAGCCAGCACATACACGAATAAATACATAATTTTCAGTACTGATGAATATTATGAAAAAAGCTGTGTAAGGTAGTAATTGATAGGGGAGAAAATGGGATCTTAGTCTAGTAATTTTCATATGTTAGAACTAGTTGTCCCTGTGACTGTTGCACTAATTAAGAGCTCTGAGAAGTATCTTTGCCTGGCACATAGCAAGTCAGCAAATTTGTAATAAAAGTGGGATACGTCAAGGCCACAAATCTAGTGTTTCACAATACATGGAATGCTGTTACAGATTTTACAGACAATAAGAGAGCTAGAGAGTTAACCAATTTCCCAGTGAATGAAGGAAAATTATTTTGTTCCCTGAAAAATGTAAGTATCATATTTGTCTCTGACTTCACCCAGGAATGTAATTAACCGGAAAGCTCTCAGTACTGGTACCAAACATCGATATTCCATTTCTCACTTTCACAAATAGCTGCTTAGACTTGGCCCCACATTCCACTTTCACTGGCTTCAATTATTTAATGCCTCACTTCCCCTGGCCAAAACCTGCTGTTTATTATCTATGTGTCTCACATTAGTTTTTCAGCCACCAACCCAGCTAGTTTGTAATTTTCAATCCAGTACCCTGGGGTTTGTTGTCTGACTTCCATTCCAAATACTGGTTAATTTGGCTATGGAGAACCTTGAGGGGCTGAACTACTTGGCTAGAATAGGATGCAATTTGTTGAGCAAGAATATCCGACTCATTTCTGAACACAGGCATAAGGATGGAAGTAGAGAAAATGCTCAGTAAGTTGGAGCATAGCATTAAAGAAGCCAGACTCAGATTTGGACGGCAGCAAAGGCTTTGGAACCAACTAGAGTTCTGTTTGAATATATATTTTTCAACTTACTGTTAAGGTGTTCTCAGATAACCCAGTCGAGGTTCCTTCTCTCAAACTGAGGAAATTCATATCTCCTTTGCAGTGTCACTGCAACAATCAAATATAGTGTCTACAGAGCACCTAGCAGAATATCTCACACATAGTAGGTATCTATAAAATAAAATTAATAGACATCGATCAAAGTGGACAATAATTTTATAATAAAAGGGAATCTACGTTCAGTAGACTCTCTGTCTAGATATCTCAAAACTGACTGTGTCTAGTCATAGGCAGCATCATATACTGCTACTCAAACTCTTGGTATCAGTACTTTGAGAGAGGTGTTCTAGAACACAAAGCCTGGGTTTGAAACCTGCCTTTACCTCTTCTAACTGGGTGACCCTGGACAAATTACCTTGCAGTGAGTGCCTGTCTCCTCATCGATAACCTGGAAAAAGTCGTAGGATTATTAAGAGGTTGAATAAATACATTCAGGTTACTAAGAATGGGAATCAGGAGCACCAGTTGGTAATTGCAGTGACACCAGGATCAGAAGTAGGACCTTAGACAAAGTTGCTCAAGTCTCCTGCACCTTCACATTTCCTGTGGGAATCAAAGGAACTGGGATGCAAGGTTTCTAATGTTGCTTGAGATGAAGCTAGGTTTACTGCATCCCACAGTTTAGCACTGTTAGAGAAACCTTGAGTGACCCATTCGTTCTCTGTCAAAATGACCTGGCCACTTTTCACTGCTCAAAATTTCTTCGATGGGTAATAGCCTCATCTCAGCTAGAGGGACAGTTATTTAAAGGCAAGGACAGTGCTCGTTTTGTATTCCTTCTAATGCCAGACTGTGAAAAAAAAGCTTCATTTTTATCTGTTGCATCAAAATAGAATGCTTAACAATATTTACTTTTTGGTTAGAACAGAAAGGGACAGAGACAGAAAGAAGTATTGACAGAAGTGCATTCTTGTCACTCTTAATCACTCTGAGATCCTCTTGTAACTCCAGATGCACAATGTACAATGCTTTGTACAGACTTACCATCTT
Source organism: Bos grunniens (assembly GCF_055505025.1). Lineage (NCBI taxonomy): Eukaryota > Metazoa > Chordata > Mammalia > Artiodactyla > Bovidae > Bos > Bos grunniens. Next base: position 38,549,008 of record NC_141186.1, read on the forward strand.
CCAGCATGAAAGGCTCAGGAAACCTCACCTTAATATATTTTTAAAAATATGTTAATTTTTAAAAACATTTTAAATCTCTGAGAAGACTCTTGAGAGTCCCTTGGACTGCAAGGAGATCCAACCAGTCCATTCTGAAGGAGATCAGCCCTGGGATTTCTTTGGAAGGAATGATGCTAAAGCTGAAACTCCAGTACTTTGGCCACCTCATGCGAAGAGTTGACTCATTGGAAAAGACTCTGATGCTGGGAGGGATTGGGGGCAGGAGGAGAAGGGGACGACAGAGGATGAGATGGCTGAATGGCATCACTGACTCGATGGACATGAGTCTGAGTGAACTCCGGGAGTTGGTGATGGACAGGGAGGCCTGGCATGCTGTGATTCATGGGGTCACAAAGAGTCGGACACGACTGAGTGACTGATCTGATCTGATCTAATGATCATTAAAAAAAATCTCTTTGGAATCCTTACTAAAACAATGTTATAAACCCACCTTTTCTTCTTTAATTATAAAAGGCTATTTCAAGTCATATAATTGACCCACTGACAGATTTAATGTTCTGTTTTTTAACTTAAGCATCTGACAAAGCATCCTCTTTTTTTTGTAGACCCCCCCTTTTTTTTTTTTAATATATGTCAACAGGCCTAACCGTTTTGCTATGGCATTCTTTTCTTTCTTCTCAATTGTTATTCCATAAACTTGGTAGGAGGCATAAAGAGAAAGCTCAGTTGGTATGTAGATGTTGGGAAGCCAGCTAGGCTCACTCATTAGCCTTGAGACTCAACCTTCATTAGTAGAGTTCCTTGGTAGCAAGCAACAGAAGTTAACTCTGGCTTCCCAGGTGGTGCAGTGGTAAAGAATCTGCCTGCCAATGCAGGAGATGCGGGTTTAATCCTTGGGTCAAGAAGATCCCCTGGAGTAGGAACTGGGAATCCACTCAGTATTCTTGCCTGGAAAATTTCATGGACAGAGAAGCCTGTGGGCTACAGTCTATGGGGTCTCAAAGAGTCGGACACGACTGAGCACATACACACACACACACAGCATGGAATAGAAAAAACAATTTTTTTAGAAGGAAAAGTGTGGAGATCACAGAGTAAAAAGAAAAAGCTATGAGTCAAGTGGTTGAAACAGAGACATGCATGTGTGCGTGCTCAGTCACTTCAGTTGTGTCTGATTCTGCTACCCTAAGCCCACCAGGCTCCTCTGTCCATGGGATTCTCCAGGCAAGAGTACTGGAGTGGGATGCCATGCCCTCCTCAAGGTGATCTTCCTGACCCAGGGGTCGAACCTGCATCTCTTATGTCTCCTGCACTGGCAGGCCAGTTCTTTACCACTAGTACCAGCTGGGAAGCCCAAACAGAGACACAGTGCCCCATAAATCCTAAAATATTTGCTAGCCAGCTTTTTACAGAGAAAACTTGGTAATCCTTACTTAAAATAATGGAAGTGGATAGATAGTGTTTTCAGGATATCATGATGGAATGGAATTATTTTCCATCCTTACATCTCTTATTTCAAGTTTCAAATCCCTAGAAGACAGAGTCCAACTGACTGAACTTGAGTCACATACCCAGACCCTTCTCAGGGTTCTTGGCTGACCTTCCCGCTACTGCAGGATCCAGCACAGTGAGGCACAGTGCCTCAGAGTAAACCCAAAGCTGGTACTGAAGAATGGAGGATAGGAGCCAGGCAGGCAAAAACAACAGATGTACAGTACACACACTCCCACACAGCAGCCGTGCGGCGATTCAGGCTCGTGCTTCAGTAAAATGAAAATATATGCACATGCTACAAGCCAGGGAGCTTCAGGTTGTTCACAAATAGTCAAAACCAGAAATGGTAACTTTGAATTCCAAGGGTCCAATATATTCCATTTCTCCTAAGTTCCAAAGGCATTAAAAATAGCTCCTGAGGGTAAAACCAAGCAACTGCACTAAACAGGCCTGACACTGATAAGTAAAATACGTCACCTCCTGAGACTCAGTTTCCCCAACCTTCCCTGCCTACCTAGCAGAGCTGGAGTGAGGTTCAGTGTCAGGTATGGAATGGGTGCTCCTTAAATATTTGTGAAATGATTGAGGATCTTATATGAATAAATGGCATCAAGTATGGAAAATCATTAGACAAGAATAAGGCATGATTAAAAACACAAAGCAAGTCATTTATGGTAGCGTTTTACTGTCTCCAAATGCAGTTTGCTACAGTCACATATTCTTTGCTTGTCAGTCATTTATTTCTATAGCATATAAGTATCAAGACTTTTCTCTCCCTCGCCCTCAACCCCAAACCTATCCTCATCTCTCATGGCTGTAGCCTACTGAGGTAACATGGTAAATTGGACACCAATCCAACTTGTAGATACAAGAAAATAATACTGACTTCAAGATACTTAGTGCCTTCTTGAGAGTAGACAATGCCTCATGATCAGTTCATTGGTAGAAATTTTCACAAAACTTTGCACAAACTAGACTCCTCTGAATAGCACAACCTTCCTCAAGATGCCCACCAAGGTCAGCAACACTTCTATCACTATAGCAACCCACTTTCACAGTATTCAATGATGGTTGTTAATTTGATGATTTTGTATTCCTCACCAGAACTCCTAAGACCCTGGGATGTGCAGCCCCAAGACTAATTAGTGCTTTAGGTCCGTCTAGTAATAGTAACACAGAGAAAGCAATGGCACCCCACTCCAGTGCTCTTGCCTGGAAAATCCCATGGATGGAGGAGCCTGGTGGGCTATAGTCCATGGGGTCACTAAGAGTCGGACACGACTGAGCGACTTCACTTTCACTTTTCACTTTCATGTATTGGAGAAGGAAATGGCAACCCTCTCTAGTGTTCTTGCCTGGAGAATCCCAGGGATGGGGGAGCCTGGTGGGCTGCCGTCTGTGGGGTCGCACAGAGTCGGACACGACTGAAGTGACTTAGCAGCAGCAGCAGCAGTAATAATAACAATTATAAGTCCCTAAAACACTGTCGTAAGCATCATGTTAAGCCTGTATTTCATTTACTTGGTAGAAGGTAGTTGGCATCTTTTAACAAGTGGGAAAACTAAGACCAAGAGATATGCAACAAGCTGAAGATCAGAGAGCTTTTAAGTGCTGGCACTTGGAGTCAAGTCTAGAGTGGCTCACAGGAGTCCTATCGGACACAGTGTTTCATCATTTAAAGTCATCAGCAGTAACAAAGAAAAGGAGAGTACAAATGTTATTAGATTAGGAGAAAATAAAGGAAAGAAAGCAATAATGTATTCCTATTGAGATCAGTTCTGTTTACCTTAATTATAAGATAAGAAAGCACCAACTATAGATAGAGAAATGCAGAAAGTTATAATTATGTACCACTCTAGTATGCAGACTTAATAGGCCAAACAAGTGAAGGATGTTGGACATCTGTGTTCCATGCCTCTGCTTTAAGCTAGGTATTTGGTAGAATTGATCCTAGGCCTGGACTACTAGTAACTACTATTTATCACTTATTAGCACGGTGTTCTTGGGTTCTGAAAGAAGGAAGGAAGGAAGGTAGGAGAACGTGTACCAGTTGACTCCTTCACAAACAGGGTGACTTCATCTGTCTGAAAACGGTCTCTTCTCAAGTCATGGTATATGGATAGGACTTGTAGATTGAATAGGAATATCCAGGAGGAAATGTGAAAGACTTGATCCTGACCTGAAAAGAAAATCACTTACCCAGCCAGTCATAGGATGGCATGACTAAGCTTGGCAGCAAAGCAATGGCCTGCATTGGTGGCCTTTCACCCACTCTATGATAGAAGATACTTAGTCATTTACAAACATGGATTTGCACTCACTACTTTTGTATTTCTCTAGCCCATATTTCAGAGAAGGCAATGGCAACCCACTCCAGTACTCTTGCCTGGCAAATCCCATGGATGGAGGAGCCTGGTGGGCTGCAGTCCATGGGGTCGCTAGGAGTCGGACATGACTGAGCGACTTTCCTTTCACTTTTCACTTTCATGCATTGGAGAAGGAAATGGCAACCCCCTCCAGTGTTCTTGCCTGGAGAATCCCAGGGACGGGGGAGCCTGGTGGGCTGCCGTCTCTGGGGTCGCACAGAGTCGGACACGACTGAAGCAACTTAGCAACAGCAGCAGCAACCCATATCTTGATTTTTTTAGCCAACTGCCTCCTTGATAGCTCCATTTTAATGTCAATTTCAACATGCTACAATGGTATGTTTTTATTTCCTTTACAATGTTGGTCCAGCTTCCTCACTTCTATAATCAGCAGAACCACCCTTCTAATGGATCAGGCCAGAAATCTTGGAATCCTTTCTAATTATAATTATTCTATCAGTAAATCCTGTCAGTTTCACCTCCAACATATATCTTGAATTCATCTAATCCCCAAGATTTCTACTGCTAGCCCCTGAACTATGCTACATCTTCACTTTTCTAGCCCTCTGAGGGAACTTCCTCTTTCCATTTTTGACACTTACAACCCAGTGGCAAAAGGGACCTTTGTAAAGCATATCTGATCCCATCATTTTCCTGCTTAAAAGCCTTCAGTCACTTTCCATGTCCCTTAGAAGCCAAAACCCTTCATAGTTTATATATTTCTTAACTGTGCCTGCCCTCTCTTCTCTTCCTCAGGATCATCTAGGCATAGTTGTTTTCCTTGAGTTGCTTTTTACTTAGGACTTGCCTGTGTACCCCTTTATCTGCCAGTCTGACTCCATTTCACCCTCCAGGCTCAACTTCCCTTAGCAGGAGGTTTTACTGTCCTTATTTCTTTCTCTCACACTGTCCCATTCCTCTTCTTTCTAGCACTTATTACAGAGATACTAACTATTTGCTTTCTTGTTCAATATGTCTCTCCTATCAGGCTGCAAGTTCCTCAAAGATGGGGAGAACCTCAACTGTCTGATCTACCACTGATCTCCAGCCTTGAACACAGTGCCTACCACTCAATAAATATTAAATGAGTAAATAATAAATGACTCAATCTACCTTTCAGTCTTTATGGTCTCTGCCATCTCATTTATGGTTTCACCAATGTGTTTCCTCATATCATCTCCTTAGAGATTTATAATTTGCAAAGCTCTTTCACTGTCTTTGTCTTTTCTGTGAAGAAAGCAGAGCAGATGAGTTCATCTCTTAGATACAACTGGAAAAAAAATAAGGTTCTGTTTGTTTAAGAGACTTACTTAAGGCTTAAGAGCAGTAAGTTTGTGGCAGAACCAAAACCGGAACTCAAGAATTCTGATCTTTCCTTTAGCTCTCTTAAGCCTCATTAAATGCTTTGACTTGTCTCTCTTGAGGGATAAATTGTTATCAACAAAGATTTCAAAATACAATGAAATGTAGAAAAGGATATTCAAATAGAGATAGGAAAAAGCATAGTTCCATTTAGTCTCATTTGCATTGTTTATCTTTTCAGGTAACAAGCAAATAAGGCTCATTTATGCATTCTGCTCCAAGCAAAGCTAGACAGGAAGGCCTATCTCTGGAATTCAGAAATGAAAACTCTTTTCAGGTTTTATGAAGATTTATTACAAGTGAGACATTATAGTGGGCAATAAAATGAGCTTCATTGACTGCAACAATGATGAAAAGTAATTAAAAGCTGTGGCCATACTAGATTTTAATTAGTGTAATGGACATGTCTAAAATGCAGGTATATCCATTTATTATTCTCTGAGAGTTCCATATTCTTGAAAGCACTAATGTGCAAAAATGTATCCCAAGACAGAATGGCTACATATAATGGATCATTTTAAAGATGAACATTATTTTAAGTTTTGGCTGAGGACAGTTAATGTTTTCAGAAATATCATCTAGGTCATTTTTACTGAAAAGTTTATTATCATAGGACCACATAAGCTCCCTTCTTCTTCCATTGTTTTTCTACAAAATTATCCCTTCGTAATTTGTAGGAAAAAAAACCAGCACTATGTCTGAGCATGGCTCTTCAAATATCACAACTGAACCATTTATTTTTATCTTAGAAATTAAAATCACATATGCAAAACAAGATACCTCCTCACCAGTCACACTTCTTGACTTTTCTAGGGAGACTCTTATCCACAAAAATGAATGTTTTTGCTCAGAAATGTATGAATGAAATTAGTTACCCATAACGATTAAATTATAAAATGTAGGTTGTCTGTAAAGATGGATGACAACAGTTTCTCCCAGGCTTGTCATGTCAATCCTCCCCTGGGAACCTACTCTCCCTCCTTGAATCTGAGCTGGGCCTACAAGTTGCTTTGACTGAGAGAAGGTAACAGAAGCGACAAGGTGAATTATGAACAATGAGGCTTTAAGACTCTTGGCAGCTCTTAGTTTTGTCCTTTAGGGATCTAGGTCCCATGTCAAGGAGCTCAGGTGAGCCACTAAATGATCCTTGGGGAGAGAGAGGTCCAGCCAGTCCCAGCCATTCCTGCCAGCCCTGCCAAGACACCAGACACATGGGTGAATCTTAAATGTTTGAGCTCTTGCTGAATTCCTAGTTCAATGAAGCCACATGTGTGACCTCAGCCAACACCACATAAAAAAGGGACAAGCTGTACCCACTTGCCATGCTCACAGAGGATGAGACAGCTGGATGGCATCACTGACTCGATGGACGTGAGTCTGAGTGGACTCCAGGAGTTGGTGATGGACAGGGAGGCCTGGCGTGCTGCGATTCATGGGGTCGCAAAGAGTTGGACACGACTGAGCGACTGAACGGAACTGAACTTTAGAGTCATAAAAAAAGAAATGGTTGTTGTTTTAAGCCACCATTCAGAGATGGTGTTTTTATGCACATGAAACACCAAGATAATCACATTTATCTATGTTCCATGTAGACAGAGCAGAGCTGCTTGGTACAGTACGCATATATTGAACAACTGCTATGAGAGCTGTGGGTACCACAATGACTGATACACAGTTCTAATCTTTAGGTAGCTTCCTGTCTAAAGAAGGATACAGAATCAGAATCACAGAATTACAGCATAATGTTTGAAGGGCTGACACTGAGCTGTGTAGTTGAGTACTATCCAGGCCAACCTACTAAACCAGAGAAGGCTATGGAAGGAAGCAGTTGAGCTGAGTCTTGAAGAAGAAGAATTAACCATATATATAAAGAAAAGAGGTTCTAGAGAAAGCAATTTAGAAGAGAATGCTGGGTGGGTGGGGGGCGGGTGTTGGGGTAAGAAGTACATGGTAGGGAACTAAAAGTAGTTGAGTCTGTGTAAAGTGTGACAAGAAACTGGAGGCGATGCAAGGGAAGCCTGGGGAAGATGCAGAATATGGTTAATTTTGTATCATTATAAGGGCTTGGTCTGTTCAGGACAGGGAATAGACTGTACATTAGACATAAATCAGAACTAATTTTTTAACAAGAGTCATCAGGTTGCATACATTAATGGGATCCACCTCTATCACTGAGATAGCTTGGACTCTTAGTTGTAACAGAATCTCAGTTCGAAGTGTATTATGCAAAACAGAATATATAATTTTTGGATTATGTGGCAGTGAAGAAAACTGAGGCAGCTCACAGATTGGAAGAAGAGCAGGGACTCAAAGAAACCTGGGACTCAAAGAACAAAACCAGAAACCCCAGATCACCAGGACATACTCAACACAGCCAGGACACATTGACTTACTATCGCTTGATCTCCTCCCCAGGGGCACCTACTGAAAAACCTTTAGCTGTTTCTTCTGCTTATTTGCCTATATTTTTAAAAAAGAAAATATGCCTACACTTCTTTTTCTTGAATTCTGAAATTCAAGCATTGTCCACTCACTTCCTCTTTAGATGGATGATGTTAGTTCTATTAGATTTCATTTCCCCTACTTCTACCCCTTTCAATATGATTACATCACAATTTTTGATTAACTACACTTCAGTGCTTTTACTATTATGTCTGTGTAAATATTTCTCACTGTTCAGTGAAGTAACCATAATTACATTTAATCTCTTATCCCACTTTTTTCTCACCTGCATTAACTTCTTTTTACTGCTCTGTTTTATGTAAATCGAAGAAATCTCTCCACATTTTGTAATAACTCTTCAAAACACTTTTCAATACATTTTTTTTAAACGACAAACTTAGAATCTCTTAGTTTCAATAGTTTCTTGAAGACATTTCTCCTTGTTCCCTAAATTCTATTTTAATCTATGCTGCCATCTCTCTAGCACAACTTGAACCCCAGGATTTTTCTTAGGTAACATTCTTGAAATTTCTTTAATCTGGGTTTGAAGTTCATCTTTTCTGGATTCCTTTCCTCTAGCTTAGTCCATTCTTCCATTTTGCTGGAACACAGAAGAAAGGGTGCACTGAAAGAGGAAAGTCTTAAAACTGTCACCCTACCGGGCCCCACCCCTGCATCCTTATGTTTGATTGATAGTTTCAGTTCAGTCACTCAGTCATGTCCGATTCTTTGCGTCCGCATGGACTGCAGCATGCCAGGCTTCCCTGTCCATCACCAACTCCTGGAGCTTACTCAAACTCATGTCCATCAAGTCGGTGATGCCATCCAGCCATCTGTCGTCCCCTTCTCCTCCCACCTTCAATCTTTCCCAGCATCAGGGTCTTTTCCTATGAGTCAGTTCTCAGCATCAGGTGGCCAAAGTATTGGAATTTCAGCTTTAGCATCAGTCCTTCCAATGAATATTCAGGACTGATTTCCTTTAGGATTGACTGGTTGGATCTCCTTGCAGTCTAAGAGACTTTCAAGAGTCTTCTCCAACACAGCAGTTCAAAAGCATCGATTCTTCAGCACTCAGCTTTCTTAATAGTCCAACTCTCACATCTGTACATGACCCCCAGTAAAACGACACCTTTGACTAGATGGACCTTTGTTGACAAAGTAATGTCTCTGCTTTTTAATATGCTGTCTAGGTTGGTCATAGCTATTCTTCCAAGGAGCAAGCATCCTTTAATTTCATGGCTGCAGGCACCATCTGCAGTGATTTTGGAGCCCCGAAAAATAAAGTCTCTCACTGTTTTCATTGTTTCTCCATCTATTTGCCATGAAGTGATGGGACCGGATTCCATGGTCTTAGTTTTCTGAATGTTGAGTTTTAAGCCAACTTTTTCACTCTTCCTCTTTCACTTTCATCAAGAGGTTCTTTAGTTCTTCTTCCCTTTCTGCCATAAGGGTGGTGCCATCTGCATATCTGAGGTTATTGATATTTCTCCCAGCAATCTTGATTCCAGCCTGTGTTTCATCCAACCTGGCATTTCCCATGATGTAATCTGCATATAAGTTAAATAAGCAGGGTGATAATATACAGCCTTGATGTACTCCTTTCCTGATTTGGAACCAGTCTGTTGTTCCATATCCAGTTCTAACTGTTGCTTTTTGATCTGCATACAGATTTCTCAAGAGGCAGGTCAGGTGGTCTGGTATTCCCATCTCGTGAAGGATTTTCCGCCATTTGTTGTGATCCACACAGTCAAAGGCTTTGGCATAGTCAATAAATAAAGCAGAAGTAGATGTTTTTCTGGCACTCTCTTGCTTTTTCAATTATCCAGCAGATGTTGACAATTTGATCTCTGGTTCCTCTGCCTTTTCTAAATCCGACTTAAACATCTGGAAGTTCACGGTTCACATATTGTTGAAGCTTGGCTTGGAGAATTTTGAGCATTACTTTGCTAGTGTGGGAGATGAGTGCAATTGTGCAGTAGTTTGAGCATTCTTTGGCATTGCCTTTCTTTGGGTTTGGAATGAAAACTGACCTTTTCCAGTCCTGTGGCCACTGCTGAGTTTTCCAAATTTGCTGGCATACTGAGTGCAGCACTTTGACAGCATCATCCTTTTAGGATTGGAAATAGCTCAAGTGGAATTCCATCACCTCCACTAGGTTTGTTTGAGAAGTGAGAAATGCTGAAATAAAGGAAAACAGTCTAAGGAGACTAAATAATAATAATGTAGTCATTAAGCATAGTCACTAACTTTGTTCGATTGATAGTTAAGAAGGTGTAAAATTCTAGGTTGAAAATAACTTTGTCAGAAGTTTTAAGCTATTCTCTTATTGTCTATTAACTCTCCCTGAGGCCTTTCTGATTACATTTTCTTTAATATGAATTGTATCCCACCCACTCTGGATAATTTAATGGTCTTCTTTTCATCCCTGATCTTCTGAAATGTCATGATGACACCTCAGCATGGGTCTGTATGTCACCATTGTGATGTATTCCTAGTAGGGTCTTTGAATCTGGATACTCATGTTTTCTAGTCCTTGCAAATTTCATAACATTCGTTTTTTCTACTGCCTAAGCTTTAAACAGTGCATTTTATGCTTTAATTGATCACTGTATTGCTTATTGCTTTGCACTGCCCTTTAACTTCTTCATATGTGTCCCTCAGAGGGGGACACATGGTTTCTCCCTCGGCCTTCAGAGGGAACCAATCCTGCCCACACCTTGGTTTTGGACTTCTGGCCTCCTGAACTATGAGAATAAATTTCTGTCACACTAAACCACCTAGTTTTGTGGTAATTTGTTAAAGTAGTCCTAGGAAATGTACATGGTTACTTATTGTTAATCTCCAATGACTTTATCCATGAGTGATATGTTTGTTTTTTTGTTTTTTTCTGTCTTTGGAAGCACATTTGGCTTACATGTGAATAAGCCAAATATCCCTGGAAGCTACCTTCAAGTGTGGCACAATTATATCTTACCCTGCTCTGTAGCCAGGGTCCTCAAGTCTGAATCCTCTTTGGTTCATTTCTATCAGGGCCCATCCATTCTTTCATCTTGTGAAGGGTCTTAGAGGTAGAGGTCTTGGGACCTGCAGATACAATTGCTCCTTACACTAACTTTCAAAATGTGTCCCTGTTTTCAGTCACTGCCCAACTGCCACAGTCTGGAAAACCAGGTGCCTTCAGTTCCTGAGCTTTTGAGAGATTCTTCAGTGCAATCTGACATCTGAGTAAAGAACTACTCTGCTTGCTCATTTACCGTGCCTACATCTAACTTCTGTTGTCATATGTTATAGTTTGAGAGTTCCATGTTTAACTTAATCAAAGGTGTTTTAATCCAAGATGGAGTTTGTATTTCTGTATTCCTTGGAATTTTAGGGGTGATTTTCAAAAGGAGGAAGTTGACTTACAAGTTAATAAGTGGCAAGGTGACTGATTTATAAGGAGATAAGTTTTACACTCTTTGCGACCCCATTGCCTGTAGCCTGCCAGGTTCCTCTGTCCATGGGATTTTCCAGGCAAGAATACTGGAGTGGGTTGCCATTTTCTTCTCCAGGGGATCTTCCCCACCCCAAGGATCAAATTCAGGTCTTCCACATTGTAGGCAGACTCTTTATCCTCTGAGCCACCAGGGAATCCCCAAGTTTTACATTAATTAGAAATATATCAAAACTAAAAATGGAAGCAGTTTAAATGAAATCTTGTTCCTGTCTTACTGATTTTTGCATGTAAACTTTTAATCATAAGGTCTTACAGGGCAAGGAACCCACACACTCCTATTTTTCATACTGCTCCTAGCTATTTGGTAAATATTATATAAGGTAAATTAAGAATGGATAAAAACCCCACACATCCCTATACTTTTCCTCCAGGTTTAAACTTTGTCATCATTTACATTGCAACCTTTGCAAACCAAATTTTCCAGTTTATTTCTTACCCATGAATACTTCTGCAGTTTGCAAAATGGAAAGCTGACTTCATCTCCTTGTTTCAGAACTAAACTCTGCAATTCTTCAGGAAAACAGACAGCTACTGTCTCATATGTTAGGTCCAAACTATCAGTGACTCAGTTCTCTATAAAAAGCAATTCACACCTCCCTCCACCCCTCTCAGAGTCCATAAACAAGAAGAGCTTCAGAAAAAGAAAAGAATTTCATGACTTTTCAAGATGATCAGATAAGGAATGGCATGAGGATAACACAGGAGACCTGATTCCCAGGGGGAGCAGACAAGCTAGCAGTCCTAGGGCAGCCAAAGTGAAGTCCTGTAGAGAAAGCAATCTGTGTGAAATACATCTGGCAATCCCGGAGTAAGTATCCCCATCCTGAGGATTCTCAGAGTCTATTAAAAGCCCTGAGAAGTCCTGGAGTAAATAGAAACAGCACAGTGTGGATTAACTAAAGGATTCCAAAATATATTTGAGAATGTAACTTATTTTTTTCAAAATGATAATCTACCTCTCTAAGACTTGATTTCCTCTTCTATAAAATAAAAATAATAGTTTCTAGTTCAAAAGGACATTTTCAGTATTTAATATGATAGTTTTTAAAACAGCATTTAACTGGCGCCTTCAGTAAATTTTAAACGTAGTAGTTTGTTGAATTTCAGTTTACCTGTGGTAGTTATGGGTTTTATTGTTACTAATAACATAATATCTTATGGAATATGCCTTGGGAAATGCCATATGAGAAGTATGTCAATATTTGTACACCACAATCAATGAAACTTGGTAAGTAAGCAGTTCTGAGACTATCGCAAGGCTCCCACAGGATCAAAGTTTCCAAATGTGCCCTAAAGTCCTCTGACTTCGTTGTTTAAGCATGCTGTTTGTGCTGCTGGATTCTGTTGATGTCCAGTATGACCTGGGTATCAGAAGAGTCATGAAACCATCACACTGGGACTCCAGGGATACAACATGAATGTGTGGAAAGAACATCAGCTTTGGAGCCTGAACACATCTGGGTCAAGATCTTAGATCAACTCTTTGCTCTTTCATAGATAGTTTGCTTTACCATCTCTGGGCCTTTCTCTGCTAGAAAATGAGAAGAATGATTTCTCTTTGATCATGTGGTTGGGTAGATTGTTATTTTTCAGTTGCTTAGTCATGTCCGGCTCTTTGTGACCCCAGGGACTGCAGCACAACAGACTTCCCTGTCCTTCACTATCTCCCAGAGTTTGCTCAAACTCAGGTCCATTGAGTCGATGATGAGCAGATGAACTTGGATTATTGGTGGAAAATGAGTGACTTAGTACCTGGTCCCTATGGGATTAGTTTCTTGGATATTCTGGCCTTTGTGTTACTTATGTGGATGGCCCCTGCTCTACTGTTGGAATCCAGAAACTTAATGCTATTGGTTTACACAGAAGCGTAGCAATTGTCTGTTGATTGTACCTCTCTCTACCCTCATATGACCTCCCCAGCTTGTGTCTACTGAGCTCAACCCCATAGGGCATTATCCATGAAGAACTAAGTGCTAAAATCTCACCACTTTAGCACAGCTCTGAGGTGGCTATTGCATTTGTGGAGGCTGACCAGTAACAGAGAGGATTGGGGAACATCAGAACCTTTTTGCACAACCTGGAAAATTTATATTCTGACTCCAAACATAAGACTTAAAGAAAAAAAGAAAAATAAAAAAGACTTTTATATACAAGCCTTATCTCCTTTGACATACATAACAGCCCCATAAAGTGGATGTATCACTTTATTATCCTCTTTGTACAGAAAGAGAAACAACTTCAAAATTGGTTTAGGATTTCCCCAAGGTCATATTTTGCAGTGGAGCTAATGCTGGAATCAAGTCTTTTGAACCCAAATAATCCATACCAATAGCACACGAACTACTACGACAAAGACCATCTTGGACTATTCAAACCTGTCATTTGCATATCACATTTCATCCTGAAAACATCTTTGAGGGGAAGGTAACATCTCCCTTTCATGGATGAAGAAAACAGGGCGGCTGAGAAGTGGCAGAGCCACTTGGGATTTCAACTAAGGTCTGTTTGACTTCAAAGCCCTTGTCCTGCACACTAAATGAGGCAACTCCAGAGAGAACCTTTGGATCCTGTTAATGCTGTGAAGGCCTCTGGTAATATGTGCTCCAGTAAACTAGCACCCAGGGCAGCAAATGAGTTTTGATGAATATTCACTATATACACACATCTTGTGGGCTGTTCTCTAAGTACAGGTTTCGAGGTATCTGGGAAGACTGGCAGAGTGAGTCTTCACCTCCAAAGACTCCACCTCTGTGTCCTCCTGTGTGTTACAACAACCCAGGGGAGATGCTGCACACACATCAGGAGTGAGTCAGCCAAATCCCAAAGCTCTGTCAACAACTGAGTCAGTGTTTGGCCAGCCCCTTTGGTTTTCTGAGTTCCACTCTCAGCCTTTGTTAGTTGTTCCGTGCCCTCCCCTGCATACTGGGCTGCTTTCTTTCCTTCATTTCTTTTGGATCAGGAGTGGGCAATGAATGGTAGGTAGCAGTTAACATTTCTGGAGAACTTACCACGAGGCAGGCACCATGCACAATTCTTTATCATGCTGTTGAACATGCCTAAGTCTCCAGGGAGTTACTCTTAATTAACCCAGTTTTTTCAATGAGAAAACAGACTTGGAGATGCTTTGTAACTTGCAGAAGGTCACAGAGCATGTAAAGTGGTAGGGGCATGATTTAAACCTTGCCAGTAGAATTGCAAATTGCAGCCCTTCTGCCATTTTGCTGGACTGCCTCTTCTTCAGAGAGAATGAAAAAAATATCACATTAAAAACCAACCCATAAGAAACACTAGCTGCCTTTTCATTTATCCTCAAATACTGATTCCAGTAAAACTAGAGACAGGGACCAAGAGCAGTTTAGATGACTTTGGAAAGATACACAGAAGTGAAATTGGCAAAAAAAAATTTTTTTAAGTTTCACCTCTGAAGACTCCACCTCTGTGTCTTCCTGTGTGTTACAACAACCCAGGGGAGATGCTGCAGACACATCCATCAAACACCATGTCTTAAGTTCTTAAAAGGCTCACTCTCAGGCTGCCCAGAGAAACATGAGTAAATAACCCACCTCACAAGGGACAATTGCTTCACTTCATGTGAGAACCCTATGTATATTTCTTGCTGGATTATCTTGGTTTTAGAGTCTATTTGTTTTCTGTGGCTGCTATAATAAATTATCACAAAGTTTTTTACTTAAAACAACACAAATGTATTATCTTACAGTTCTAGAGGTCAGAAATCTGAAATGGGTCTCACTAAGCTGAAATCAAAGTGTCATCAGGGATGCATTGGCTTCTGATGGCTCTTAAGAGAATTCTTTTTTTTTTTTTTGTCTTTTTCAAATTCTAGAGGCTGCCCCATATTCCTTGGCTGTGACTCCTCTTCCATCTTCAAAGTCAACGATGACCAATCCTATCTTTCTCATGCTATACCACCCTGACACTGACTCTGTCACCTCTCTCTTCCACATTCAAGGACACCTGTTAATGTCAGCTGAGTAGCAGTTTTGGCATGTAACATAACATAACCCTAAATTCTAGGAATTAGGATATGAGCATTTTAGGGGGACCATCCTTCCGCCTATCATGTGGAGCTGTTTGTAAATTCTGTCTTTGGATGGAATCCTTCAGTAGTGTGAGTAGTGAAAACAGAAATGAAAACCTAAGCTACAAAGATTAACTGATTTCAAGGAGATGTGATATATAATGAAACTTAGCATTAACAGCATCCTTTATATTTAGGAATATTTCAACATACAAAGCTTGTTAACTCATTAATCTACACTGCAAAACTCTAAGATAGTCACTACCCACAACATTTTAAGGGTGAAGTAATCCAAGTCCCAGAGGTAGCACAGGAGCTGTGGCTAAGCTGGGTGCAAGCCTAAGACACCAGACCCCATGACCTGCTCTCTGCCTACTACACACAACTCTTTCAAAGAAAGGTTCCCACCTTGCAAGGTGTGTTTACTGACAAAGGCCATTGACTGCTAGGACTAAAACTGCTGAGGAACTAAAGCATTATCTTTTAGGCTCAGAGTATATGGGAACAGATGCTCAAGGCATCTTCGATTGGGACATCCCAGGTCCAGCCTTCTAAGCTTATCATATGGATGGGTAGCTAAGGTAGCAGGTTTCCCCTGGTTTCTTACCTTCCCTGAATCCTGGGTCTGTTCTGTCTAGGAACAGTGGGTGGCAAGGAGCTCACAGCCCCAATTCCCTTTTTCTATTTGCCAGCCGAAAACAAACATCCTGGTCTTCCCATTTGCCACTCCTCTGCAAGATAGTGAAACCAGTGTAACTCACAGTTTTTAAAATGAGAACATCATGGAGAATCCATAATGTGTTGGTCACCCTAATAGAATGAGAAAAATGTCTTTCAAAAAATCCTAAATTGGACCCTAGTGTTCTTTCCAAAGTACCCATAGACTCTTAATTGTTAAATCTTTACTGATATTAAAGTGAGTATGTGTGGCTTCTCCTCAAATATATCTGGGTCAGAATCCATCTCTACTGATTACAAGCTGTGTAACATTGGACAAGATGCTAAACTGTTCTGGACCTCACTTTCCTTATCTATGAAATGAACATGGCAGTATTTTTATCCTAAAATCAATGTGAAGATTCAATGACACAATACATGCAAGTTTAGCACAGACTGAGCTCTGAGTGATCAGTGGTAATTACTACCCTTACTGAACTAATTGGTTCAGTAAATGTTTAAAAATCCCCCAATGTTAAATTGGTCAGGACAGCACAGAGATGGGATTGTGGCTGCCTAGTTACACAAGTCTTTGCTTAAATTCCAACTTCTTTATTCCTTGAAGGATGATTGACACATTTTACCTTCACTGAGCCTCTTCTCAAGGGAAAATGATAGTATCTCCTTCAAAATGTTATCACTTTAGATAAATGAAATGATATTTAGGTCTTAGCATATGTCCTAGCATATTATAAATACTCAACAAGAGATGTTGCTGTCATTGTTCAGTCACCAAGTTGTGTCCAACTCTTTGCAACCCCATGGACTGCAGCACGCCAATCCTCCCTTTCCTTCACCATCTCCTGGAGTTTGCTGAAGTTCATGTCCATTGAATCAGTGATGCCATCCATCTATCTCATCCTCTGTTGCCCTCTTCTACTTCTGCCTTCAATATTTCCCAGCATCAGGGTCTTTTCCAATGAGTCAGCTCTTCTCAACAGGCGGCCAAAGTATGAGAGCTTCAGCTTCAGCATCAGTCCTTCCAATGAATATTCAGGACTGATTTCTTTTAGGATTGACTGGTTTGATCTCCTATCCAAGGGATTCTGAAGAGTCTTCTCCAGCACCACAGTTCAAAAGCATGAATTCTCTGATGCTCTGCTTTTTTTATGGTCCAGCTCTCACATCTGTACATGACTACTGGAAAGACCGTAGCCATGACTACACAGACCTTTGTCAGCAAAGTGATGCCTTTGCTTTTTAATACACTATCTAGGTTTGCCATAGCTTTCCTTTCAAGAAGCAATCATCTTCTAGTTTGATGGCTGTAGGCACCATCTGCAGTGATTTTAGACCCCAAGAAAAGGAAGTCTGTCATTGTTTCCAACCTTTCCCCTCTGTTTGCCATGAAGTGATGGGACCGGATGCCATGATCTTAGATTTTTTTAATGACTTTTAAGCCAGCTTTTTCATAGTCCTCTTTCACTCTCATCAAGAGGGTCTTTAGGTACTCTTTGCTTTCTGCCATTAGAGTGGTATCATCTGCGTATCTGAGATTGTTGATATTTCTCCTGGCAGTCTTATTTCCAGCTTATAACTTATCCAGCCCAGCATTTGTCATGATGTGCTCTGCAAATAAGTTAAATAAACAGGGTGACAGTAAACAGCCTTGTCATACTCCTTTCTCAATTTTGAACCAGTCAGTTGTCCCATATAAGGTTCTAAGAGATGAATGTTATTATGATATTCTCTTAGAACTTCTTGGTTGTAACTTAAAAAAAAAAAAGTAGGTATTTTATTGGCTTATGGCTTTAAAAATCCAGGCATAGAGCAGGCTTGAGTTAATGCTGGACTTTCTAGATGCCAATAATGATATTATTAAGAAGCTTGCTCTCTCTCTCTCTCTCTCTCTCTCTGTTTCTTGGCACCATTTTGCCTTGGTACCAACTTCACTCTCAAACAAGCATTGCATATGATGGCAGGAGCCTACCAAACCCTATAGAAAGAAACCTGCTTCCAATATTTCCAACAAAATTTGTACATTGGCTATCACTGAGCCCACATGATTTTTGTGTCTGTCGCAGAACCAGTGTGTGACTAGGGTAATAAAAATGCTGATTGGCCAGGCCTGGGTCACAATGACTATCTCTGGACCTAAAGGAAGTGAATTCCAATTGCCAGTTCTGCCTGGATCAGGAGAGGTGAATGGGGGTTCCCAAGTAAATTTAGAAAAAAGAATTGATCCTGCACAGGCAAAACAGTAGTTATTCTTCATCATTGCATTATTATCACATTATTTTATTTTTTTAAAAAAATCCAACTCTAGCCAAGGAATAAAAGGTCATCAAATTGCCACCTAATGTGAAACCTGAGAAAACTTCTCATGCAGTACAATTTTGACAATCTGGTTCTTTGTGGTGGCTTAAATTTCCCTGCTAGTGGGTAATGTTTAAACCAACCAAACAGCAAGTCTGGCAGTTTTAACATGTGTCCATCAGTTCCTTGACATTTCTCCTCTCAAGAGTTGGAGCTTAATTCCACTCCCCTTGAACAAAAGGATTCACTGGACTGAATGAATCCTGCAGATGAACAGAATATGGGAGGAATGATCATGTGTGACTTCTGAAGTGAAAGTCACTCACTTGTGTCTGACTCTTTGCCACCCCATGGACTATACAGTCCATGGAATTCTCCAAGCCAAAATACTGGAGAATACAGGCCTTTCCCTTCTCCAGGGGATCTTCCCAACCCGGGGACTGAACCCAGGTCTCCTGCATTGCAGGTGGATTCTTTACCAGCTGAGCCATAAGGGAAGCCCAAGAATATGGAGTGGGTAGCCTATCTGTTCTCCAGCAGGTCTTCCTGACTCCAGGAATCAAACCCAGGTCTCCTGCATTGCAGGTGGATGATTTACCAACTGAACTGTCAGGGAAGCCTTGATACTGACTTCTGGGTTAGGTCAGAAAAGACACTGCAACTTCCTCTTTGCTCTCCTTCTTAAAAAAATTTTTTTGGGGAGGTCAGCTGCTATGCTATGAAGACACTCAAGTCATCCTAGGCAAGGTTCCATGTGGTGGAGAATGGAAGCTTCCTATCAACAACCAGTGAGAAATGAAGGCCTCCAGTCAACAACCACTATGTTAGAAGCAGGTCCTCCAGTTCCAGTCCAGCCTTTATGCCTGTGGCGTCAACCCACATCCTGACTGTAACCACAGGAGAGACTCTGAGCAAGAACCACCAATCCGGGCCTCTCCCTGACCCTCAGAAACTGTGGGAAATCACAAATGTGTGTTTCTGTAAACCACTAATGGTTAAGGTAACTTGTTACACAGAGATAGATATAAGGACACCAGAGTAAAGAAAATTGGAGTAATAGCATGAGATAAGTATTAGGAGAACTTTCAGGAGATATAAGTTTGTATTTTGGGCAAATTAAGCATCAGTATTTTTGCACTAATGACTTAATTTCTCTGAGCTTTAGTTTCTCCAAATGTGAACTGGGAAACAGTACATTCCTGCATATTTTACAAGAACTAGTGATGATCCAACTATATAATGTAGGCATCACGTAAGATAGTAAAACAAACTGCAATTGTATCATATCACAGTATGGGAGAAAACTTTTAAATTATTAACTGTGTAAAAAATTGGGGATCTTACAATTGTAAGGGAATGTGTAGTTCATTCTTTTGGATTTTGGGCATTTAAGATTTGCCTTTCAGTCACAGGATCCAAGAAAGTTAAATGAATAGTGAAGGTCACAGAGAAGCAAAGGGGGAATGCAAGGTGGAGAAAAATCACTCATCAATCATTTTTACCCTTTATAACTCTCATGGGTTGGCTTCTCCTTGAAGTAGGTAGGCTCTGAGACAAAGTTGAACACGTGAGATATTTTTAAGGAGGGTGCTTGGGACAAACCCCTGTTGGGGAGAAGGAAGCAGAATTGGGCAGAGGGAGATGTGGAGCTGCCATGCAGGTCCACTGCCAGCCTGGACCAACCCCACAGGAAACTCTGGAAACAAAATGACCCATCAAAGCTGTCCTGCATTGGGCTGACTTGGTCCAGCCTTTACATAGTCACCTTGATCCATCACTGAGGGAAGCTCATGACCTTGGAGAAGTCAGCTCTCTGAAGCTGAGGCAAGTCCTAAAGGAATTGGTGAGAGAAATCTGTCTGCTAAGGGCACTTTCAGCAGCTGCAGCAACAGCTTGCAGAGGGACATGGGTGGCTCATCACGGTGCTCACTGCAATCATGATATATGTGCCTGGCACCTCATAGGCAATTAATAACTAAGAGCCACTAGCTGGCTCTGGCTCCAGGCCACTCTACAGCATGGCTGTGATCTCTCTCCCTGTAACCATGAGGGAGCTTCATCCCCTGCAGCCTCCAGCTTCAGAGAGCCCCAAACTGAAACTAGCAGACACAGGGTGAACCTCAGGAAACCATCAGATCAATGTCCTAATGTTTACTGGGCAGTGGGTCTTGTTCTTAACAGACCATTTCTAGGAGCTCTGGATCATGCAGGGGTCTCGCCGGAATGCCTGGGGTCTGGCGCAAAAGAGGAAGACTGATGTGTGTGCTGCCTTTCCTTCCCCAGGGTTTCTTTCTTGGTCTTCGGTTAGCACAGAGCTGTCTGCTAGCTGCAGCTGACCTGTCAGTGGTGGTCTACAGCCCGAGCCAATAAAGCAGGCAGCTGTTCATGGTGGAGGTAGCGTTCTCCATCAGGGAAGGCTCAGCCAGCTCCTCCAATTCAGGCAAGGACAAGCCTACTAATCCTCAACCGCCACGCTGTACAGAAGAAATCAGGTCAAATGAATATCACAGGCAGCCTTGAAGGAAAAGAAATGACCAGAGCTGAGCCTCAGGGAAATGTGAAAAGGGAGGACGGCTGATTTTTCTTGCCTGGCAGTGAAGGGTTTATGGACAGACTACACTTAGGAGCTGATTAATTCCCCCTTCCCTCTGCCTTTCTCAGGCATTGCCCGGAATTTATACGTAGAATTGGAGTGATTGTCCTATTGTAACAACTAAGGGGCAGCAGTAAGCATACCAGCATTGCAGGGACTTTCATTCATTTATTCATTTAGCAAATATGCTGCGCTAAGCATACAGCTACAGCAGGAAGCAGACAGCTGTCCATCTTCCTAGCCACAGACTATGATATTACAGGGCCCGTATCTCACAACTGAAATTTGCCTCCCATGTTAAGAGCATTGACCTCAATTCCCTAATCCTCACCACCACCATTTCATTTTGACCTCTTCACCTCCCACCATGGATCTCTACCCACTCACTATTTATTTGTTGTTGTTTACAGCATCGAAAACCCCCAAGTTTGTTGCATGTTAAACTGTAGAAAGATAGGCAGCCTTCTACCCTGTCTCCTGCTTCACATCTTTAACTAATGTTGTCCTTGAGGGTCACCCAGCTTCTTGCAACCCTTGTTCATCAGAAGCCCTGTTCATTTTCAGACAGATCTGAGTGACAGAATTTTATTATTTACTCTCAGCTAAAATCAATTTGCTCTCTCACAGCCTATCTCCAGAATGTGACTCCCACTTCCTTCCAGTCTCTCCTCCAAGTGTCTGTCTTTCTAATTAGGCTACTAACTTCCTTTTAGGTCCTTGAATGTACCAAATTCTTTCCACCTTTACTGTTCACTTTGCTTGACATGCATATTCCTTCGGTTCATAGGGCTGTGATGAAGGCATCTTTCAGGTCTCAATTTAAATGTCACTTCCTCAGGAAAATCTTTTGTAAATCCTGAAATTATATTAAAATACTGCATCCTGTGACTCTTTCCTCTCAGTTTATTAGACGGGTCAGTGAATGAAATGGTTTCCGTGTGGTTTCTGATACCATCTTTGGGGCTTCACTAAATAGACCTGGTTCCACTTCTTTTTGAGATCCCTTCCATTACTTGAATAACAGGTTTGTACCCTGTCTGACTTTTTTGCAGTCTGAACATCCTCAGCTCCTTCTGTGTTCCACTGAAGATCAAAGCATCAGCATGGCCTCTATTGTCCATAAGGCACCTTTCATAGTTCTATTTGATTCAAGCTGGTTTTGAACAGAACAGAATTTAAAGCATGGGAAGAAAAGAATCCTTGACAGAGGGCCAGCTGTGAATGAAAGGAGCAAGGGATGGAAACAATGACAGGAAATCAATATAGTAATATTGCCAGAAGCGGCTAAGTATAGAAAAGCCTCACATTTATCATATTTATACCCTTCTTGCAAATACCAAAAGACATTTTCCAGCCAGCCCTTTCCCCAGGAGGTCTAAAGTTCCTCTTGATACGGGGTGAGTCTGTATGTAAAACTGGCATTATTAAATAGTAATGGCTTAGAGCCTTTTGAAACTTCTTTACTTTTAATATTTGTAAAAGTGATGAAGTCAGTCATAGTGCCTGGGTCCTCCTCCTGTCTCTTACCCTTCTTTAGATCTAGAATCTTGCTTTAAAGAACCATTTCAACTCTGAGAGTTAGTTTCCTCATCAGTTAAAAAGAGGATGATAGCCCCTGTGTTGCATGCATGCTCAGTCACTCCAGTTGCGTCCAACTCTTTTCGATGCTATGGACTGTAGCCGCCAGGGTCCTCTGTCCATGAGATTCTCCAGGCAAGAATACTGGAATAGGTAGCCATTCCCTTTTCCAGGGGATCTTCCTGACCCAATGGTTGAACCCAGCATTGCAGGTAGATTCTTTACCACTGAGCCACTGGGTAAGCCCAACCCCTGTGTTAGTTGTCCATAAAAGATCAAATGATATAAAGCAAGCTGATGTACCATACAAATATAAGGTATGTTTAGGGAGATGATTTTACTTAGGGAATAATAAGAAACATGTTTTAAGTGAACCATCATGTTTTAATTGAATGTAGCTCTGGGAAGGATTTAATGTAAACTTTAAACAGCTCACATTTTCACAAGTGGGATGTTGAGGGATATTTCTAGGGCTGTTGATTTGGTTTCAGAAGGCAGCCAGTGTGTGATAAGATTAGCAAGTAAGATTCTCTGACGGTAAATTCCAGTTTATGGAGGCAGACATCTCACCCCCAGAAGTGTGACTTTTCCTAACACACACAGAATCAGATTTTGGACTGAGAAATCCTTTAAAGAGTTACTTTATTTCCATGTTGACATGAAAAGCCCTCCTTTCTATAGTTCAAGGAAAAAATGGATACAACATGATATTTGGGCAGTATATTTAGTGGTTCAAAGCAAGCTTTTGAAATCAGATAGACAGTGGTTCCAGTCCTAGCTCTGTGTCATGTAAGTTGTATGGTCTTGGCCATGTTGTCATTAAGCCTAGTTTTCCTCATCCAAAAAGGTAACTATATATCTCTCTATGTCTGTCTATATCTATCTTCATACAGTGCTTTGACATATAGTAGGAGCTCAATAAATTAAAGTGGTTTTCTTTGGTTTGAGGCAGAACTAAGGAAATATCTCATGCAATTATAAATACTGCAATGTAAATTGATATTTACTACAAATGTCTAACTCAAGTTCTACTAGGAAAGAGTCAAGAACAAAAAATGAGTTTTAATACAATGATGAAAACATTTTTAATTTGTAATAGGAACTCATATCAGATCAGATCAGGTCAGATCAGTCGCTCAGTCGTGTCTGACTCTTTGCAACCCCATGAATCGCAGCACACCAGGCCTCCCTGTCCATCACCAACTCCAGGAGTTCACTCAGACTCACGTCCATCGAGTCAGTGACGCCATCCAGCCATCTCATCCTCTGTCGTCCCCTTCTCCTCTTGCCCCCAATCCCTCCCAGCATCAGAGTCTTTTCCAATGAGTCAACTCTTCACATGAGGTGGCCAAAGTACTGGAGTTTCAGCTTTAGCATCATTCCTTCCAAAGAAATCCCAGGGCTGATCTCCTTCAGAATGGACTGGTTGGAACTCCTTGCAGTCCAAGGGACTCTCAAGAGTCTTCTCCAACACCACAGTTCAAAAGCATCAATTCTTTGGTGCTCAGCCTTCTTCACAATCCAACTCTCACATCCATACATGACCACAGGAAAAACCATAACCTTGACTAGACGGACCTTGGTTGGCAAAGTAATGTCTCTGCTTTTGAATACGCTATCTAGGTTGGTCATAACTTTCCTTCCAAGGAGTAAGCGTCTTTTAATTTCATGGCTGCAGTCACCATCTGCAGTGATTTTGGAACCCAAAAAAATAAAGTCTGACACTGTTTCCACTGTTTCCCCATCTATTTCCCATGAAATGATGGGACCGGATGCCATGATCTTCGTTTTCTGAATGTTGAGTTTTAAGCCAACTTTTTCACTCTCCACTTTCACTTTCATCAAGAGGCTTTTGAGTTCCTCTTCACTTTCTGCCATAAGGGTGGTGTCATCTGCATATCTGAGGTTATTGATATTTCTCCCGGCAATCTTGATTCCAGCTTGTGCTTCTTCCAGTCCAGCATTTCTCATGATGTACTCTGCATAGAAGTTAAATAAACAGGGTGACAATATACAGCCTTGACGAACTCCTTTTCCTATTTGGAACCAGTCTGTTGTTCCATGTCCAGTTCTGACTGTTGCTTCCTGACCTGCATACAAATTTCTCAAGAGGCAGGTCAGGTGGTCTGGTATTCCCATCTCTTTCAGAATTTCCCACAGTTTTGTTTATTGTGATCCACACAGTCAAAGGCTTTGGCATAGTCAAGAAAGCAGAAATAGATGTTTTTCTGGAACTCTCTTGCTTTTTCCATGATCCAGTGGATGTTGGCAATTTGATCTCTGGTTCCTCTGCCTTTTCTAAAACCAGCTTGAACATCAGGAAGTTCACGGTTCACGTATTGCTGAAGCCTGGCTTGGAGAATTTTGAGCATTACTTTACTAGCGTGTGAGATGAGTGCAATTGTGCGATAGTTTGAGCATTCTTTGGCATTGCCTTTCTTTGGGATGGGAATGAAAACTGACCTTTTCCAGTCCTGTGGCCGAACTCATAGATACCATTTGTTAAAGTTGCCCTCAAATACACTCTGAAATCGATGTCTTAATAGATTTACACCCTTGATATTGTTCTTTAATCTACTTGGCAGAAAAATGATACAGGAAGCATTTAATATGCCCCCCACTCCCCCAGGTCATCTACCCAATGCCAAACCTCAAGATGCAGTCAAAATAGTCTCTATGCTCCCCCTTGCCCCCCTTATCCATTCCCACATAACAGCCAAAACCATCCCCTTAAGACAGCAATTAGATCCAGTCACCTCGTTCCCAACAGCACTGCCATATTGCCTAAAATCCTTCTATGACTTCTCCTTACATTTGAAATAGAGTCCAGATTCCCTGCCATAGTTCATAAGGTCTGTCTAGCTTTCAAACTTCTGCAAACTCATTCTGTGCCAAGGATCACATTGCTCAGTGTGCTCTAGACAACCCAGATTTAGAATAACACTTAGAACAAACCAAGAGTTTATCTCTACCTGGAGCATTCCCCTGCCCTGTGTTCATCCTACCCTGATCCCCAAAATTCAAGTCTCTATTTAAATATCCCCTCCTCAGAGAGGCCTTCTCGAACAAGCTTATCTAAGACAGCTCCTAGTCCCTCACTTTCTATCAAGGCACTTTGCGTCTGTCTTAAACACTTGTTACAAACTGTCATCATTTTACTTATTTACGTAGTCACTGGCTTTTGGTTCAGCTCCCCTTACTGAATATAAGCTTCATGAAAACAGGAACCAGCTCTTGAATCCAGAACACTATATATCACATGGTGTTTAGAATATAGAAAAACACTTGATGAAAACCGTTATGTGACTAACAATGAATAAATCCAAGTATCACCTGTTTTTCTTCATGGTAGGTCCCTGAAGATAACAGACTGGCAGACTGATCACCATTTGGTGGTGTTTATTCACTCAATGTTTATTCACTTGAGAGAAAACACTTGCACATTACAGCCAAGCTTTCTCAGCAAATTAAAAGAAAAATTGAGGTTGTGCATGTGGCTTGTGAATTGCTGCTGAAAATTCTCAGTGTTAACCCTGGTGCTATTGGATTAATTCCCTCCTTTCCCAACTCAGCCAGGAATCCAGAGGAAGGAAGGGGCAGGTCTAGGTCTTGAGGTGTGAAACCTTTATAGATGAGGGGTGTGGTGTCCATGTGTCCATAGAGACACTCCATTCACATTTACCTTCGTGAGGCCAGGGATCAGGGTTGCCAACAGTCTCTCCCCTTTATCATTCCTCAGTAAACTCTCTTGCTGTCCATATCTCAGGGAACCCAAGCTGACTCAAGGGGCCTTCTTTGAGAAAAAAATAAATCATGAATACAAATTTAAATACACATCTTTTGTAAACAGTCTTTATGGAGGTGGAGATCCTTGAGACTTAAGCTTCATTAGCACCAGAGCAAAGCCTCTTCTGGCAGAGGTTCCAGATCAAAGCTTCTTGAATGTGGCTGCACATTAGAATCACTGGGGATCTTTAAAAATACTGATGCCTGTTTCCCACCTGGGTCTAGAGTGTGTCTTTGGCATCAAGGTGAATGAAAGCTCAAAGGATGATTCTGATATTAGCCAGGGTTGAGAGCCACAATTCTTCTTGGGTGCTTGGGGGGCAGGTGACCATAAGAAGTTCTGATTCCTGAATTTACTTGTTTTGAAGATAGGACAGAATTCTGCTGCAGTGTGTTTACTCCCCTAACCAAAAATGTGATGCTGAACAAGACCCATACTATCTCTGAGGTTTTGTACATAGACGTGGAGAGTTGGAGTTGTATTACCTATTTCATTGAATCAAAGGAAGTGATGAGTATTATAACACCTTTGAAATTACTTTTGGGGTTACTAATAATGGTGATGCTGTGTGGATCTTGCCAGATACAAGTGCCTATATAAGCATGGCATGGGAATAAGGATGGTGGGTAGAGAAATATACAATTTCCTGGTCACTTAACTCATAGAGAATATTTACTTCTTGGAGGTAGCAATCATCTTGGGTGTTTGGTGGTATTAGTAATAGGTAATGACAGCAATTTTATAGGAAGGCAATTAGTTTTTCCTAAAATGAACTAGATTGGTATTTCTTAATTTCTCTTGAGTATTTCACCTGCATCAGATTCTCTTGGAGGTACTGGTTTAAAATGTGGGTACCTGAATCCACATAAACTGTTTAAAATAAGGATGAGGGAAGGTGAAGGACAGGAGAAGAGTCTGTGTTTTTAATAAGTGCTGCAGATAATTCTTAAGCAAAACAAGGTGCCAGGTCACTTTTGCACAGAGCCTGGTTAAAATGGCAATGCCCTCCAATTCCTTGTGAAAAATGCATCTCCTTACAAATCTTAGCATATCTTCTTTGCATATCTTAGCACCAGATCCAGCCCACTTGAAAGGATCTCTTGATAGCAAATTATTTGATCGAGTAGAATTGATTTTGCAGGTTAAAATGAAAATTATTGTGAAATTGGTTTAAGAATGCAGTGGATACAGAAGTAAACACTCAGCAGACATATTGTGCTATTTAAGGATGTAAATCTAAAATTCTTCATTCTGTGGCATTGATTCAGAATAATCAGGAAAATGAATAACTGTTTTTATTGCTTCCTAGCACATGACACAGTAAATCTAATTCCTGTTTTCACCATTTCTCATGTGAATCTTGACATACCGCTCTAGCTGGTCTCTTCTTTAAGTCTTCCCCACCTAATAGGCCCATCCTGGTACTGCAGAGTGGTCTTTCTGGAATCCCCAAGTATTCCCTACTTCATTGCCTTCAGTGTTCATTGCTTCTACTCAAAGTGTAGTCTGTGACCCAGAAGCATGAGTATCACCGCAGAGCTTGTTAGAAATGCAGACTCCCCAGAGGTATTGGATCAGAATGTACCTTCCTTCTAGCAAGATTCCCAGGTGATTTGTATGTTGTTACAATGTGAGAAGCCTTAGTCTACAGCGTAAGGTACAAGCTTTGCTCCTTGTGATTTGGCCCCTGCTCCTCCCTCTAGCTCTGTACCTTGCCTAAGGTTCCTTCTACCTTCAGCAACTGCAAACCATCCACAGCTCTGCAAATGTACTCTGCTTTCCACTTACTCATACTTCCACACTTGCTGTTCCCACAACCTGGAACTTGTCCGAGTATTCCTCCTCCACGTAGTCCCCCTGATCTCCCTGAGGGAGTTAGTGACTTTCCCCTTAGACATTATTCTGTATCATCACAACATGATACGATTGTTATCTGTTTGCTTTCCTAAGTTGTGGCAAATTTATTTTGAATCTTTGTATCCTCTGCCCAGTGCAGTCTCTGGCATAGAAATGTGACTCAATCAATACTTGATGAATTGGGTTGAACATAGGAAATAAGTTGCTCAGAAGGACTCAGCGACTTTGAGAATCAGGGTCCACTGCATGTGGTTATATGCTGCAATCTTTGGTTGACTCTTACCCCCTTGTGTTGTGCCGCAAACCACCATTATATGGCAGCTCTGGTCAAGATGAAGCTTGGTCTCTGTACTAGTCAAGTGTCAGTGACGACAAGTGACAGAAACTACTCTGGTTTCTTGGCTGGTTTTTACCAAGAATGGGAACTTATTCTGAGAATAAAGAAATGACTTGGGAAATATAACCAGGATTTATGAAACTGGCCTGGAGCCAAAAATTTAAAATCTTTCATGACTTTCTTTTTATTTCTCATGGCTATTTTCCTTTGTATGCTAGTATTATTTGTATTCTAGATGCAGACAGATTTTATTTGTTCCTTGTTACATACAAATTTACAGCCACCCCATAGTCCCCAAGTTTAGATATTACTGGTTCAGCCACTCACAAGGACAGAGATAGGATATACAAAATTTCCAAAGAAGATAATCTGATTGGCCCAGCTTGGGTTAATGTCAATCAATTGACTAACCAGCCATATCTTCAGATAAGGCTATACAGTTCAAAAATGACTGCTAGTGGCTTATTTCTGTGGATATGTGCATCGCAGTGTCCCCTGAAAGATGGAATCATACCCCAAAGAAATGGTGTTCATTATAGTATAATTATGTAACACACTGTCTTTGCCTGCTTAGTACTAAGTACTAAGGAAGCCAGGATCATAGGTTCCATCCCCACATGAGCAAGGGAGATTTGTTTGGCTGTTTGCCAGATATCACATTGAGTCTTGAATTGTTGTCTCAAAAATGCTTAAGAGTCTCCCTTATTCCCTTCCTGGTCCAGCTTCCACAAACTATAGAGAAGGAATGACGAGTGAGGAGTAACAGACCCCAAGAAGATAAAGACTAAAACCCCAGATGGACTCTGACTTCACTGAGGGCAGGAAATGTATCTTATTTAATCTTTGTCATCCTTTCCCTTCCTAGGAGCTAAAACACTTCATGGGCCATATGAATCTTCTGGGGCTTCCCTGGTGACTCAGATGGTAAAGAATCCATCTGATGCAGGAGACCTGGGTTCAATCCCTGAGTTAGGAAGATCCCCTGGAGAAAGTAATGACTACCCACTCCAGTATCATTGCCCGGAAAATCCCATGGACAGAGGAGCCTGGCAAATTACAGTCCACGGGGGCGCAAAGAGTCAGGCATGACTGAGTGACTAACACTTTCAGTGTTTTTATTTTTTTTCATGAATCTTTTGGTGAGCTGAATTAAAATGGACTGGACCAAGCCATTTTTATTCAAGACACAGGGTCTGATTAGAACAGTATTGAAAGTAGTGTGTAAACAGAGTATCGTGAATTTTGATTATGAAACAATTACCTTATAAATTTTGATTTAGAGGCTTCTTAATGAATTGGACCTTACTTTATTAGGAATATAATTGTGATTTTGAATTCAGGGACACTGCAGTTTAGATTGACTTTACCATGTACTAGCTTTGTCTCTAGGCAAATTATTTAACACATCCAAGCCTCATTTTAATCATCTATAAAATGGAGATGATAATAATACCTATCTTGTAGGATACTTGTGAGGATGGAATGGCAAAATGTGTATATTGTGTCCCTGGCCAGTGCTTAGCGTATAATGAACATTCAACAATTAGCTATTAATGTTTTTATACACTAACTTCAAACATTGGCTAGCTAAGAAGCTTTGCCAAGACTCTAGGTACCCAAATGAGGGGGTTAATACTTCTGGGTTACATCATAATCCCAAAGCATCCATGATGGCTTGAATACAATAACTCTTCAAACCTAACTAATTTGCTAATAGGGAGCTTAAGAAAGATAGCACTTAATGAGAAAACGTATAACCAATCTGCATGTGTTCGTACTAGGGCCTGCCCAGTTCCCAAGGGACAAAAAGTCCAAGTCAATATTAAAGTGTTTTAGAAGCTAAAAGCCTTGCAGCGTAAAAGCTAATGGCAGAATAACCAATTTTCTCTTTCAGTATTCTCCAAGCATCTACCTCCTTGTCTCATCTCCTCTAAATCACCTTGACTAAAACCTTGCTGTTGTTTAAGGCAGGAAATAAATACCATCCCTTGTAATTAGAAACTCTGGCATTCCAGAAATCTTGACCAAGCTCTCTTGGCTTATTTTTTAGCATCTATCAAATAAAAGGTCCTCAGTGCATTCTTCAGTCTTTTCAATTATGTCTCCAAAATAGATGCTCCAATTGCCAATAGGGATGTCTAAAACCGGAAAGCTGCAGTCTGAATGATTTTCTTAATAAAGAATAAGGAGGCAGAGAGAGAACTCACCAAACTGAAAGAAAACCCAGTGACAACTGGCTGTATAATATTCTATAAGCAAGTTCTATTGAAAGATCCAAAGTAATTTGGATTGGGTCAATTTACTGAAGGTAAATAAAATATGAACCAGTGAACTGCAACATAAATTGAAACATTTCTAGTTCACCCACCCCATGCACATTCATTCATTTGTGTTTTGTCTGTTTCCTCCATAAGCCCTCAAGCTCCGTGGGGTAGAACCACAGTGTATTGTTTTACTATTGTGAACCCCCTACCTAGTGCAATGCCTGGCATATAATAGGCAATCAAGAATGTGTTGGTAAAATATGGATTATTTTGTGTTAATGGGAATATAAGTTTCTGTCATAGGTTGTGTTCTCTAGAAATAGGTGTTGAGTCAGAATTTGGGGTACAAGATCTTTATTGGGTATCGACACTACCGCAAGGGAGGAAGAGGTCCAGGTTGGGTAGAAAAAGAAGTCAGCTTGTGTTGCAGGTCTCACAAGACTTGCCAACTTGGCAGGTTTTGCCTTGGCAGGTTTTGGTGCACGTTTTGCCTTTCAGAGTGTCTTGATCACCAAGATGGGAGCCCTTTATATCACCAACTTGCTGAATCACTCTCAGCAGGCTTCCCCAGGAAGGACATGACCTCAGGTAGGAAAGATCTCTGCAACTGAGGGGAACCTTGAAAGAGCCAAAATATAGGGGCTGTCTGCTGATCCTGTTCTCTCACAGCTAGACAGCAAATCCTTCCTTGAAAGAGTAGCTGGGTGGTGCATCTTCATGTATTCTACAGTCTCTGTTTTCTCTCTGGGTAAGAAGTCTCTCTGTTGGCTGAACACATTAATTTATCTCTAGATGAGCAAAGAGAGCAATAATGAATCTCCAGATGTGTAAGAGAGATCCCAAAGTGAATTTGGAGGTTGACTCAGAGAAAGATGAACTTTACTTTGTAATAAAGTAGGAGACTTTTTTTTTTCCTATTTGCTGGAGGTTAATGAGTAAAGGTCAGAAAGATCCCTGGGGTCAGGAAGATCCCCTGGAGAAGGAAATGGAAACCCACTCCAGTACTCTTGCCTGGGAAATCCCATGGATGGAGGAGCCTGGCAGGCTACAGTCTATGGGGTTGTAAAGAGTCAGGTACAACTGAATGACTTCAGTTTCCATTTCAATGAGTAAAAGAATGAATAGAAACAGAAAGTCAAGAAATTGGGCTGAAGACTGATGCTTGTTGTTTGAATTAGCAGAAATGTTTGAAGAATTTCAGTCCTGAAACATAAATTCAATTTTAAATTATCTGCTGCATCACTTCCCACCTTCAGTGACTTACTCTGTTCCTTTATTAAAAAGTATGCTTCCTAACTACAAGTATCTGTTTAACCCATTGAAGTACATTCAGATGGTCAAGCTTTACATATTTTAGCTTAAGAAAACTTGCAATATATTAAAGTTAAGAAAGTAGGAGATATAGCCAGAAAACATAGAGAAGATATCCAACCAACAGAGTCAGTCTATGAAAATGAATCTAATCAGGTTAACGGAACTGGAGCTGCCCCAACTGAACCTGGCTATTACCAGATTTGACAAGGCTCTGTTTTTACCATCCCTCCCAGTGTTTGAGTCCAGGGGACATTGATCAATGTGATAAGCTCACCTGAGCCAACTGATCAAAGGTTTAAACCCAACATAGACTGAATACATGTGAGCACACATAACTGTGTCTGCTTTTTCTGGCTGCCCTTGTAGGGTACATAGTCTGAGTATGTCCTCCATGCCCACTGAAACCCCAAAAGTGATTTCATGGAAATCAGGGAAAGAGAACTGTTTCATATGTGGGTCACACAGAACAGAGAGAGAGACACACATCCGGGGAAGGTTAAACAGCCATTGAGAGCAGGAAATTTTGTCATGGGACCTTCTTCTTCCCCTTATTCTTCCTCTACCCTTTCTTCTTCTTCTTCCTCTTCTTTACCAAAATCTTCAAAAATATCAAACCATAGGTCACAGGCTGTATAAAAAGAGGCCTGTTCCGACACTGGACTCTGGGGTTGTATTTTGTTGACCCTAAGCTTCCTTGTTTTAAATCACTATGTGGTTTACAGGAAAAGTTTGCTGATTCCTATGACAAAAGAGTAACTATAAGATATAAAATAACTGAATATGGTAGGAGAGCTGAGGGAAAATACCTGTCCAAAGACAGACTTGGCCCCCTTCCCAAGGCTGAGGTTCAGACCTCACTGGAGAAGGTCTAGGTTGCAGCTCACCAGGTGGTAGGAAGCTTCCCTGGTTTGTTGGGCCAGTGCTGGTCCATAGATGTTGGGCAAGCAGGAAGCAACTCTTGGGGCAAGGTCGGGTGTAGCTAGTAACTGGGCATGCAAGCTTGCAGAAGGAGTTGGGGAGGTGAGGGCAGAAACTATAGAGTCAGTGTCCTGTGGCAAGGATCAGGGAAGGTGACGCTAACTAGGGCTGCTAGGTCCTTGAGGAATGCACATTCTAGGCTCACCACAGAGGCAGAACCTCACCAGGTATCAGCCTATCCATACCGGTGAGTGCCAGTTAGAACCATCAGGAGAGCCTGTTTCCTCCTGGAAGTCTCTCCAGAGCTCTCTACTAAGAAAGCCTAATTTTGTGCTCACTGTAAAGGAGAAATGCTTAAATTTCATCCATTATCACAAAGTGGGTACTGAAGGGTGAATTGCGAGCTGAGAGGCAGTATATAGATAACTGGCACATGTGTAGTTTTTTAATAATCTTCATCATCCCCCAATAAGGAAGGAATAAAAGTTACTCAGATTTTATAGCTGAAGCTGAGATTCAGATAAATATTTTTTCCAGAATCACACATGTATAAAGATTCAAATCCAAGGAGAATGATTCCAGAGCCTGTGTTCTCACAGGTACTCTGTGCAACTGCTCCTATATACATTCACGTGAACTGCTTTGTGTGTGTGTGTGTACAGAATATAAGTATTATTGGTTAGCTCATTGTTGATTGAAGAGTTACCTCTTTTTTTTAAGGGAGGTGGATGTACCCATGAAGCCCTTAAAAATTGTCTCCAAAATGCAGCAAAGTATATGCACCTGGCTAGCCAACTTGGCACTGGCCCCTCTTTCCCAGTGGCTTCTCCTCTTTCTTCATGTGTTTGATGTTGTCCATGGCTGGCAACACCCCAGGGAATAGTTAGAGACCAGAATAGAGGCTCAGATCACCATTCCTTTTTTTCTCTTCAACTCTCGAGAAGCTTTTATTGCTCCTTTGGTCAAAAATGTTGAGATGTTGAACCGTTTTGAAAAATTTCACTTTTCTAGAACTTCAAGGAGAAATGAAAGAATGTCTTTTAAAATTCCAATCACAGACACATCAATAGTTTTGTTCAATTTTATTACTGTCAGAAATGTTAAAAGTACTAAAGAACATGAGATGGGTTTCCTGGAGTTGAGGATCTCTGAGCTTTGGTCTAAAATCTCATTCATCACTCAATTTATCACTTGGTCCTTGGACACTTGTATCCTGGTTTGCAAAGCTCACGAAATGATCATTTCCACGCTTACTGAGTCTCTCTCCCTCATGAATCTTGCTCAAGATATCAATAGAAGCTGAAAGCTGCCCTTGGAAAATAGTTTTTATGGGGCATAAAGTGAATGTCAAGGTCCCTCAATTCTCATGGCCACTTTTTGCTTTGACATATGTATTAAAATGGACATTTGTAGGCACAGGGCTTCTTTTCCTATATTTGCTGGGACTGAGTTCTCTTACTTCTACCTTAATAAAATTGATTTGTTTTTATATAAAAGTGTCTGTATAAAAACTTAGTTTTAATCAGCTTTAAAACTTTGATGACAATGTCTTTATAAATGCAGCACACACATATTACCAAAAACCTACAGTATAGAAAACTATAAAAAAAAAAAAAATCCATCCACATTTTCACTACTCAGAGTCAGCCAATCACAGTTAACGTTTTGGGATGTTTCCTCTCAGACTTTTTCTTTCTAGGTGTAGAAGTTTAGAATGGCTATGATAAAGGTCTCAGTAAAATTTTAGTTTCTGCTTTTCTACAAAGGAATTTTACCTCCTCTGAAACTTTATATGGAATATAACATACATATTTCATACATACATACAAACATACATAGATACATACAAACTCCAATACTTTGGCTACGTGATGTGAAGAACCAACTCATTGGAAAAGACTCTGATGCTGGGAAAATTGAAGGTGGAGGAGAAGGGGATGACAGAGGATGAGATGGTTGTATGGCATCACCGACGCGACGGACATGAGTTTGAGAAGGCCCCAGAAGTTGGTGATGGGCAGGGAAGCCTGTCATGCTGCAGTCCATGGGGTCACAAAGAGTCAGACTTGACTGAGCGACTGAACTGAATTGAACATATGTACAGAAAAATGCTCAGTTCATACATGTACAAGCTGATGCATTTCCACAAACTCAACTTGCCCATGTGACCAGCATCCAGGCCAAGAAACAGAAGGTCATTCCTATGCTCCCATTCCCAGCCCAATCCCATCCCCTGCAGTTGGTACCCTGCTCCAGGAGCAGGCAGGATCCTGATTTCCATCTCCATTGATGAGTTTGGCCTATTTTACAATTTTATGTAAATGGAACCATGCAGGATGTACTTTATCATGTTTGGCATTTTTTGCTCAACAATTTACGTGTGAGACTTACTCAGGATATGTAATAGCTCTTAGTTCATTTGCGTTACTGTATATAAAGAATTTTTAGAAGATATATGGGTGGGAAGAGTGAAGTTGTTTATCCTAGTTCAGGAAACTGATCTCTGCCATCTTCCAGTGATCCTCTGTTACTCAGAATTATTTCTTTGAGGTGATCCAGAGTGATATTTTATTTGCGTGGAGGGCTAAACAAAGTATAGCTTGTCAGTCTCTTAGTCGTGCCTGACTCTTTGCAACCCCATGGACTGTAGCCTACAAATCTCCTTTGTCCATGGGATTCTCCAGGTAAGAACACTGGAGTGGGTTGCTATTTCCTTCTCCAGGAGATCTTCCCAACCCAGCAACCAAACCCAGTCTCCTGCATTGCAGGCAGATTCTTTACTGTCTGAGCCACGAGGGAAGCCCCTAAACATGGAAGGTAACTTTCATGATCATCTCCAAAGACTATGTATTATGTGTATTTCCAAGACTCTAAGAGTCCCTAAGTCAGAGATAGTTTTCTTTCTTAGAAAGATGTGTAAATCGCAGAATGTATAGAACATTGGGATTAGGTAGAGAAAATTAATGAATTCTGAAGAACATCCTTTATTCTAGATGCTTCCAGGGTATGATCACAGCTCAGATTTGTCTATTGATGAGACCTGTTTGTTTAATGATGGGTTACAGCGGCAGTGCTACTTAGGATGTGACTCTTGGCTGACAACATCAGCTTCAACAGGAGCCCAGTCTCTAGAGGTTAGATTATAATTAAAACCACAGTGTTTCGTAAAATGCTCCTGAACCTTTGTGCTATAATGCCCTTCATGTTTCAGCTAATTTTAGGGGGTGGGGGTTGCGTATGTTCTTTGTAACAGAAAATAAACCTTGACTACAAGAAAGTACAATTTCAATTTTGTCCCCAAAACAAGACCCACTGCTGCTACTTCCTGAACAAGCACCTGCCAATGGGGAGGTCTTACCTGGTGCATTGCTCCTGATTCTCTGATCCTCTTGTATCAGCATCTTGAAAATAGAGCATCTCTGTTCAGTTGCAATAATAATCACAGCAGGGGGAATATTTACATGTTCAACAGAACTGCCTGGAAGAATGAAGATGAAGATAAGACTGTGGTTCACAGAGAAAGGGTCCATAATTCTCTCTTACAATAGTTACAGACATTTATCCTCTGGAGTCTAATCATATCAAATTGGCAGATAAGCCTGATCATTAGGTTATTTTGAGTGACTTTCTTTTGCTAGTACCAGGGCCAATGGGAATCCTTTTCTTAGAGTTGCAGATGATTTAGAGACATAACAAATACTTGCAACAAATCTGTCTCCTATATCTAATTTACCTCTGCCCTAACCTGATTGACAGCTGACACAACAGCACTTCGCCTCCCACTTGGACATGATTATGCAGAGGTGAAGTTGGGTTCTAGCCAACTTCACAGGTAGGTGTTGATGACTCCTATAAACTATTCATTGAATGGAAAATGAAAAGAAGCTCTTCTCCCAACCCTACCATCTGTGGTCTCCTTGAGAGGAAGGATCCAGACTCTATATTTAGAGTCCAGTAGCGTGCCTGGATTATTCAAGGAGACTCTCCATGGAGCTGATGACATATGATGTGGTTATCTTTCTCTTTGCCTTACAGGGGGTATGAATAAAATTAACAAAATACGGCTATTAAACTATCTGGGGCTCCAGCAAAGAAATTA
The DNA here is from genome assembly GCF_055505025.1 of Bos grunniens. Classification (NCBI taxonomy): domain Eukaryota; kingdom Metazoa; phylum Chordata; class Mammalia; order Artiodactyla; family Bovidae; genus Bos; species Bos grunniens. Next base: position 38,585,927 of record NC_141186.1, read on the forward strand.
AATTAGACATAAAAAAAGGAATGAAATGTGTAATATTTGCAGAATCCTTCTAAAAAACTCTTGTTCAGAAAATATGCTTACTTGTTGTTCAATGTTTCCATTAAGATTGGTTTTCTGAGTAGAATTTCACCAAAACCATTAATGCCTAAAATTTCTTCTCTTGATTAAGTAATTTTTAAAATGGGGGTCAGAGGTGGGGCAGTCTGCTATTCATCTGGTGTCCAAATCCACCAGATTGTCCAAATGCCTTCCAACTTAGGAAGGACTCATGGAAAGAAGGGACATCCAGGATGACTTGGGCATTCAAAACAATCACACCTTCATCACAGGGTAGGCAACAGTGGCTGTAATATCACAGTGATGATTTTCATACAAAAGACAACTTGGAGACAGAAAAAAATGCAATGAAGAAAAGTTTAAAAATACTTGATTAATGTCTAACTTGTTTATTTTTACATATCTGGTGATTGTGTTTGAAAGAATCAAAGTAAGGCTCATCCTGGAGTTCAGTCTTATTAAGTTCTAATACATTTCTTCAATTTCTCATTCACTTGTTCTACCAGTTCTTTAGAAAGTATCTACTTCAACATCCTCATTACATAGGTTTAAAAAAAAGCAGAGGCCAAGGAAGGTCAACCAGCAGCATCTAAGCTAGCAAATGTCAGAGACAGAATCCTAACCCTGTCTTCCTTATTCTCAGGCAGTGGTGCCTTTTCCTTGCATCACAGTTCTACTTCAGGCTGACCCTTGCTCTGTCCAATATATGATTTAAAAATCCTGCAAATGCAATTTTTCAAGTGATTGAAAAGCTCATTGAGAGGTAGGATATTATACATTGAGTGCCTTTTCCACCACATCTGAGTCATTCTCTATAGATGTAGGTTAAGTCCTGGAACAGTAAGTTTCCTTACTTCCAATACAGAAACAGGCCATGTCCCAGGAAGAAAAGCTGGAGGTGGCCCAAGAGCCTTGATCATCATCCATCAAACTGCAGCTACACTAAAGAAACCATTTCATACCAAGAAAGGAACTGTTTTAAACTTTCTAGAAAGTTAAGAATTATATATTTTTGCATTTTTCACCTCAGAAAAAGTTTCTTATCTTAAATGTGTAATTTACACTTGTTTCATGCATATTATGTTTTTCATTCTTGTTTATCAGTATCCTTTGGGAATTTTCCACTGCCTTTGACCCTGGTCATTCTAGTGTGAAATCAATCATGGGGTCCAGAGTCCTGACTACAACTTAGGTGGAAGTCCCAATAACTGATGACAAATCAAGTCTGTCCCTCAAATAATTTGAACTGTGGACAACCACATATAATGAGGTGGCTAAGACTGAAAGACCCAATGGAAGAATCCTGGAGAGACTACTTTTGAGTTCCTGCCCCCAAGCCCACTGAAGATACTTGTTCCTGTCTCTCCCAAAGCCGAATCTTCACCTCTTCCTTCAGCTCATTAGTTGTCCAGTAACTCTCTTACTTGTCTGACTATTTATGTGTCTGTTGCTTAAGTCAGTACACTGGATTGCTGTTGCTTTCACTCAAGGGACTCCAGTCTTGCTCAACTACTGAATAGGGATATGATCCTGAGCAATTCCCTTCCCCTCTCTGGGCCTCAATATCCCCATCTATATAATGGGCATTATAAATTGCATTGGATAGTCTGTATACATGAACAGATAAGGGAGTATGCAAGAGATGATGGAAAAAATTTTTTTTTAAAGATCCACCCCTATTTTAAGCTTTGAGCTAAATTCAGAGGGCTACAATGATAACTGAGACACACCTGAGTATTAAGACTCCACTCTATCATTCTGGGCATCTAACTTTTCATGTCACTACCACAATAGAGCCAGTATTTCCAAATTTCAGTTATTGAAGTAAGGGATTTTATTGTATGGAAATGATAAAGAACCACAAAAGGGCCCACAGAGTGAAATATCTTGATTGTAGATATTTGCCACAAGTAGTCTCTTGGTCCCTTGACTCTTCCTGGCACCACTGATGGAAGGATAGGCACATTGTTGCTGACTTGATGCTCTGGAGCCAATGACTTTCTTACCCTGGAGCAACTCCTGTCATGCCTCTCACAGCCTTGAACCTTCACTGATCAGTATTTGGCTCAGCCAGGGCAGCTGCTAGTGAGTTGGCACTATTTAATCCTAGCATTTACATTCATGATATCTTGCAGGTGTTGAGGCTCTTATACATGGCTTGTACTCAATCTGAACTTAAGAAACAAAAAACAGTAGTAAGTGCTCTCTTGTCTCTTGCCTCCAAATTGGTCATTTTTATTTTTGTTTAGCAAGCCCTAAGTGACATCCGCTGGAGAAGGCAATGGCAACCCACTCCAGTACTCTTGCCTGGAAAATCCCATGGACGGAGGGGCCTGGTAGGCTGCAGTCCATGGGGTCGCTAGGAGTTGGACCCGACTGAGCAACTTCACTTTCACTTTTCACTTTCATGCATTGGAGAAGGAAATGGCAACCCACTCCGGTGTTCTTGCCTGGAGAATCCCAGGGACAGGGAAGCCTGGTGGGCTGCCGTCTATGGGGTCGCACAGAGTCGGATACGACTGAAGCGACTTAGCAGCAGCAGCAGCAAGTGACGTCCACCCTGAATATATGGGTGGAAGTAACAAGATAGATAGAGGCTCCTTTAAAAATGTGGTTTATGGCACACAATCACCCCACCTCACTTTTAGACCTTCACACATCTTTAGACTCAAGAGGGAGAATCTATATGCTAAAGCTTTCAATTCTGAGTTAATAGGATAAGTGAAAACATATGAACCACCATATTGTACATATTTTATCTCATTTAAACTCATAGGAACCCTGTGAAATAAGCATTACCCTGATTTTTCAGTTCGGCAATCTGAGACATAGTGTTTATCAAGAGGCAGAGCCAAGATTTGAATCCAAACTGTCTGACTTCAACTTCTTAGCTTATCTTAATCACTCTATTTTCTGCCTTTTACCTCTTGTTTTTGGTAACGGGAAGGAGAGGTAAGGAAATAAATAAGCTAAATAACCAGAGATAAGATTAATAACTGTACTTGTATGCTCTATTTGGCATGATTATGTAAGATCCATTACTAATAAACACTAGAAACATTCCTACCTGAGTTTAAGCATAAATATTAGACTGAGAAGCTGAGATCTTGGGAAGTCCCTCCCGAGAAATAAAAGTCACTTGACTTTGTCTCCCATTTCTGTAACTTTAGACATTCAGCTGTCAGTTATCCACAGTAACACTTTGAATTCCAGATAGTTTCACAGCAACACTCAGGGAACTTTAGAGATGAATTTCTCTCATCCTCATTTCCCTCTCGGTATAAATTCTATTTAATACTGAATTGTAAAAAAAAACTAAATAGAATAGCAAACAATGTACTCCTGCTAAATCCTACCATGAATTTCAGAGTTGAACAATAAGATTGTGAGCAACTGAATCACTACTAGTCAATTGTACTGGCAGAAAAAATAATCATTCAGACCTTCAGGTTAGGATAATATGAATATACAAGTACAGCTGGAGAAAATCCTTCAGAATTATTACCATACTTCCTGTTGGGTTTTCTTGAGGCCTTCTATTATGGATCTTGGGCTCCAAAATCACTGGATGGTGACTGCAGCCATGTAAAAGACATTTACTCCTTAGAAGGAAAGCTATGACAAACCTAGAGAGTGTATCAAAAAGCAAAGGCATCACTTTGCTGGCAAGCGTCTGTATAGCTGGCAAACACGACTACTGATTTTTCCAGTAGTCGTGTATGGATGTGAGAGTTGGACCTTAAAGACAACTGTCAAAGAAGTGATGCTTTGGAATTATGGTGCTGGAGAAAACTCTTGAGAGTGTCTTGGGCTACAAGGAGATCAAGCCAGTCAGTTCTAAAGGAAATCAACCCTGAATATTCATTGGAAGGACCGTTGCTGAAACTAAAGCTCCAATAGTTTGGCCACCTGATGAAAGAGTGGACTTAATGGAAAAAGTCCAGGTACTGGGAAAGATTGAAGGCAAAAGGAGAAGAGGGTGGCAGAGGATGAGATGGTTAAATAGCATCACCGACTCAATGGACATGAATTTGAGCAAACTCTGGGAGACAGTGAAGGACAGGGAAGCCTGGTGTGCTGCAGTCCATGGGATCTCAAAGAGTTGGACATGACTTAGTGACTGAACAACAGCAACAACAAAGTCATGGATCTAATTTTCTTCATATATTATAGTTATTGCCACTTCATAAATACCAACTCTATGCCAAGCAGTGTGGAGAATTGTATATGAATACCATTGTGTTTAAGAGAATAACAGGACGTAGGTGGATAATAAGTGCTTCTATTACTCTGGGAAAGTGAGGCACAAACATTTTCCCCAATAAATGGTACAGTCAAGATTCAAACTCAGGAAAATCTAATTTCAAATCCTCTATTCCTAAGCCCTGTGCTTGTGACTTCCACTCTTCCAAGAAAGGAAGCGTTGCTAGGTTTAGGAATCATTCCATTGGGTGGGTTCAGTGTCATGCACTTTACAAATATTCCACCTCCCTCACTCCTACTTATCAGGCAGTAGACGAAATGTATAAAAATAATCCAGTCACATTTGTCAAACATGATCTGTTTTTCATGAGTGCAGTAGAGACTCAGTAGATTTCCACCGATATCAGCTGAAGAAATAATCAATTCCACTGCAAACTCACCTTGTACTTCCTATCATCCATTTGCCCTTGTAGATGATTGGATAGACTTTTTAGGGACCTAAGTGTTCATATGATATAAGGCCAATATTGAGAAATGTAAGAATGTGCTAGAAAGCTGAGACTTTTTGAAAGTAAGTGGAATCTCCTTATGTCTGTGTAAACTGGGGAACTTGACAGGGCATAGTATTAGGAACTTCAGTTAGACCTAGGATACTGAGTGGCACAAGCTCTGGAGTAAGCAAGAGACTGCTTTACTAAGACTGAAATCTCAGTCCAGCCTCTGTCTTTCACTTCATTGGGATACAAAGTGTTTTTTCCCTTTCTTCCCTGTACATCAGTATCACAGCAGATCCAAAACAGCTAGACTCAGAGTGAAGAAGCCCAGCAGGGACACTGTCTCCACTGATGACCTGACTACTTGGTATGTGGTGAATTGCATCCTCTCCACAGACTGTAGCTTAGATTTTCCTTCTATGCATTTTCTAAAAAAGCAAAAGTAACCATCTCAGCATCTGTTACTTCAGGAAGACATTGTTTTAGTCAAATACAATAGTATTTATTGCAGAAAACAACAATAGCAACAAAAATAAAGTAGCATAAACACACAATATGCTTCAGCATTGCTGAACCCCAGCTTGGGACTGTCTTCAGTGACTATTGGTATGCCACCTTCCATCACCATTTTTTCTTTTTCTTTTTTTGCCATTGGCTGCTGTGTTGGTAATTGAGTCTTTTATTCAACTATTAAAAAAAATGCACCAAAGGGGAGTTATGAGACAGGTTCTGATGATACAAATAGATAGTGCTCATCTGGTCTTCAACCGTTTATTCAGATCTCCTGTGTCTTCAGAATTGAAAAGCTATCATTAAAATGACCCTAAAGGGACTTCTTAGATTAGCTACACAGAGCTGAGGGTGCAAGGAAATTTAATGAACTAAAATTCAAGAAAGTGATAAGACTATCCTAAGAGACAAGAAAACAAATAGTTATTTTATCTCTGGTAGAACTGTGGGAGAAGGAGAGAGGAATCTGTGAAAACATGGATTAAGATAAACCAGCCAAACATCTAACAAATTTTAATGACTGCCTGTGACTGCATGCGAGCTACTAGGAGAGATGAGAATCCTAAGAGGCCTCAACCATGGAGAAGTTCTACACCCATCCATCAGTTCTTTCCCATAGGCTTTCACTAAATGCTGGAGGGGGTGATGCTGAGGATTGGGAGTCGTGCAGGAGAGCTGACAGAAAATCACTCAAAGGATCCCAGACTTTGAACAAGTTGGTCCTCCAAAGACTGGGAGTAGGGCAGGAGGGACAAGAGAAATCCCCCAAGTACGCAGTGCTGAGAACAGAGAGAACTTACTTGAGATCAAAATGCTCAGAGAGACTGTAAAACAGAGGTTCAAGATGACTGGCAGTACTCAGATCTCAAGTTCTTCTGAAGGGAAATTCCTTCAGGTGAACTTGTTATTGTTCAGTGTCTGACTCTTTGAGACCCCATGGACTGCAGTACGCCAGGCTTCCCTGTCCTTTATCATCTCTCAGGGCTTGCTCAAACTCATGGCCATTCAGTTGATGATGCCATCTAACCATCTCATCCTCTGTCATCCCCTTCTCTTCCTGCCTTCAGTCTTCAATCTTCAATAGGAGTTGGTTCTTTGCATCAGGTGGCCAAAGTATTGGAGCTTCAGCCTCAGCATCAGTCCTTCCAGTGAATATTCAGGGTTCATTTTCTTTAGGATTAACTGCTTTGATTTCCTTGGCAGTTCAAGGGACTCTCAAGAGTCTTCTCCAACACCACAGTTCAAAAGCATCAATTCTTTGATGCTCTGCCTTCTTTATTATATTATATTCATGTGAACTAAATATAATTAAAGTTCAGATCAGATCAGATCAGATCAGTCGCTCAGTCGTGTCCGACTCTTTGCGACCCCATGAATCGCAGCACACCAGGCCTCCCTGTCCATCACCAACTCCCAGAGTTCACTCAGACTCACGTCCATCGAGTCAGTGATGCAATCCAGCCATCTCATCCTCTGTCGTCCCCTTCTCCTCCTGTCCCCAATCCCTCCCAGCATCAGAGTCTTTTCCAAGGAGTCAACTCTTCACATGAGGTGGCCAAAGTACTGGAGTTTCAGCTTTAGCATCATTCCTTCCAAAGAAATCCCAGGGCTGATCTCCTTCAGAATGGACTGGTTGGATCTCCTTGCAGTCCAAGGGACTCTCAAGAGTCTTCTCCAACACCACAGTTCAAAAGCATCAATTCTTTGGTGCTCAGCCTTCTTCACAGTCCAACTCTCACATCCATACATGACCACAGGAAAAAGCATAACCTTGACTAGACGAACCTTGGTTGGCAAAGTAATGTCTCTGCTTTTCAATATGCTATCTAGGTTGGTCATAACTTTCCTTCCAAGGAGTAAGCGTCTTTAAATTTCATGGCTGCAGTCACCATCTGCAGTGATTTTGGAACCCAAAAAAATAAAGTCTTACACTGTTTCCACTGTTTCCCCATCTGTTTCCCATGAAGTGATGGGACTGGATGCCATGATCTTCATTTTCTTAATGTTGAGCTTTAAGCCAACTTTTTCACTCTCCACTTTCACTTTCATCAAGAGGCTTTTGAGTTCCTCTTCACTTTTTGCCATAAGGGTGGTGTCATCTGCATATCTGAGGTTATTGATATTTCTCCCGGCAATCTTGATTCCAGTTTGTGTTTCTTCCAGTCCAGCGTTTCTCATGATGTACTCTGCATAGAAGTTAAATAAACAGGGTGACAATATACAGCCTTGACAAACTCCTTTTCCTATTTGGAACCAGTCTGTTGTTCCATGTCCAGTTCTGACTGTTGCTTCCTGACCTGCATACAAATTTCTCAAGAGGCAGATCAGATGGTCTGGTATTCCCATCTCTTTCAGAATTTTCCACAGTTTATTGTGATCCACACAGTCAAAGGCTTTGGCATAGTCAATAAAGCAGAAATAGATGCTTTTCTGGAACTCTCTTGCTTTTTCTATGATCCAGCAGATGTTGGCAATTTGATCTCTGGTTCCTCTGCCTTTTCTAAAACCAGCTTGAACATCAGGAAGTTTACGGTTCACATATTGCTGAAGCCTGGCTTGGAGAATTTTGAGCATTACTTTACTAGCATGTGAGATGAGTGCAATTATGAGGTAGTTAATTAAAGTTACGCCAAAGCTAAATAGATGGGATTGACTCAGCTTCCAACATGATTCAGTTCAGTTCAGTTCATTCGCTCAGTCGAGTCTGACTCTGCGACCCCATGAATCGCAGCATGCCAGGCTTCCCTGTCCATCACCATCTCCCGGAGTTCACTCAAACTCACGTCCATTGAGTTGGTGATGCCATCCAGCCATCTCATCCTCTGTTGTCCCCTTTTCCTCCTGCCCCCAATCCCTCCCAGCATCAGAGTCTTTTCCAATGAGTCAACTCTTCAACATGATTAGCCCCATAGAATAAAGAACATACATTTTCAGGAGAAAAACATTTACTTATATCTCTGCTGGTCTTCTACATAGAGTGTGTAAGACATAGTAGAAAATGTGGGAGTTTTGAAGAAGCAAGAGCATCTGATTGATGGTCAGATAAGACAAAGAGATGACCCAAGTGTTGGTATTATAAGACAGAAAATTTAAAATAATGATGAAAATAGATTAAAGATCTAGAAGATATGGTGGACAATGTAAGTGAACAGATGGGGAATTTTAGCAGAAACTATATGAAGAGCCAAACTGAAATGTTAGAAAGTTAAAAAAAAAAGATGTCAGAAGTAGAGAATTCATTTGGGTTTAACAGAAGACCAAATACAACAAAGGCGGGGATTGGCAAGCTTGAAATAGGTCACGAAAAGTTACCCACATCGACCTAAAGAGGAAAAGAATGTAAAACATATTAAAAAATGAGAGCAACCTGTGAATTGCTATCAATGATTATCCACCATATTTGTAACTGGCGTCCCAGGAAAAGCAGAGCGAATAAGACAGAAAAAAATATTTGAAGATTGATAAACATCAACCCACAAATGTAGTCAGCAAGATAAAAGGTACTTGTTACAAGACACAGAGAGGTTAAACCGCTAAAAAAACAAAGGTAAATAAAATTTTTTTTAAAGAAGCAAAGTGAGAAAAAGAAATACTGCCAATTGGGAGAGTTAAAAAAGATAGATTATGCAAACATTTAGCATAAGAAAGCTGTAAGGACTACATTAATATCAGACAAGGTCGACTTCAAGAAAGAGTATTACCAGACATAAAGGCAAATTAGCTAATTAAAAAAGGTCAGCTCATCAAGAAGTCAAACATCCTAAATTTGAATGCATCCAATTCCAAACTTTAAGATATACAAAGCAAAATCTGACAGAACTAAGGAAAGAGATGGACAATTCCTGTCTCATGAATTACCAGAACACAAAGACCAAAAAAAAAAAAAAAAACCAAAACCCAACAAGCATAGAGAAAATTTGAACAATTCTATCAACCAACTATATCTAATAAATATTTATAGGGACTTCCCTGGCGGTCCAGTGGTTTAGAGCTCACCTTCCAGTGCAGCTGGTGAGGATTTGATCCCTGGTTGGACAGCTAAGATCCCACATGCCCCACAGCCATAAAACCGGAACATCAACAAGAAAAGCAATATTGCAACAAATTCAATAAAGACTTTAAAAATCTTTTAAAAAATACTATGAAATACTGTATCCAACAACTACAGAATATATGATTTCCAAATGCACATGGCACATTCATTGTAACATATATCGAGATTTTTTATGACCCAGTGGTAAGATTGAAATTCTCTTACAACAACAATATTATTAGAAATTATTAACAAGATATCTAGAAAAAACTCAGCTATCTGGAAATTAAACACCACCTTTATAAGTAATATATGAATCAAAATGTAAATCTCAAGGGAAATTAAAGCATATTTTGACATAAAGTAAAATTAAAACACAGCACCATAAACTAAAATTTGTGCAATGCAGCAACAATGCAGCAATGCTTAGAGTAGGAGATGTAGGTTTCCAGTGCCTATATTAGTAAACAAGAAAGCTCTACAATTAACTAGTAGTAAGAAGGACAGATTAAATTCAAAGATAAGTAGAAGGCTCAACTAATCCAATTCCATCATCTTTCAGATGAAGAAACTGATGCTGAAAGTTAAGTTATTCACATGAGGTCACACAACTAATCAAGAATGAAACCAGAACTTTAAAAAATCCATTTCCTACAGGTGATCTGGCTCTTCTCATACCTCAGCCTTCTGTTCTTCTATCTTTCCTTCCTTGAGATTTACAATTCTGCCCTTAAAGGACCCTGTTTTCTTCCTGTAACAGGCAGCAGAATCCATTCAACCATCTTTGGGAAGTGAGGAAATTTCTTTATTTCTCCTGATTTCAATCATGATGAGGCTACTAGTGACCTAGAATAGAAAGCATGGATTTTTTACTACTTCCCTTTCAGCTTTAAAACCCAGCATAGCATCCTAAGCTGTAATTGGGAAATCTGTGGGCCCAGCACTTGTTCACTCTTCTCCTGAGGGTAGCCCCCTGATTTCCCTCTGAATAATCCCCCAATCCACTTAGAGTCCATCCTATCGATGTGGTGTGGTTATAACTCATCTCTAGCAAATTACTCATTTTGACCTATTGGAGAATTTCATCACCTCCATGCTCATACTGACCACTGAGATTGGATCAGGAATGTGTGCATAACCCATAACCCTGAGCCATGAAGATACAGTCTGGGTTCCTTTTGCTAGGGCTTTTGCATTGTTGAAGGATAGAGGCATAGTTTGTCTTTTAGCTAAACTTAGAAATGGTAAAATGTAAGCTTTCAGCTTCCATGGATTATATGCGTGAGAGTGAGTGACACTAACAGGAAAGCTGAGCTGAGAGCAAAAGAGAGAAAAATGCTGGCACTGGATAACACTGCTAGTACTCTGAATCAAGCATAAATATTTGCTTTTATTTTTAAACTGGCTTTTTAAGTTGCATTTTTTTAAAGTGCTATTCAGCTAAAAGAGTCCCAACTGATGAAAAACCCCCCAAAAGGCACTGTCTTGGAGACATGTAAATTTCTAGACAGCACCCAAACTCTCTAGAGGCCTGGCACCAGCTGTGTTCTAAGGAAAATGAGTGGCCTGCCCAAGCCCCAGCCAGAGGGCCTGGGTTACACACTGAATGTAAAGGTAGCCAGTGAGCTGGATTAACTAGATTCTTGCTGTCACCAACTTTAATTATAAAACTGAACAAGAGATGGTTGGTGTTCTGGACTGAATGTGTGTGTCCCCTCACAATATGTCAAATTTAGCTCTATCCCTCAGTGTGATGGTTATTATAAGATGAGGCTTTGGGAAGTAAGTAGGATTAGATGAGATTATGAGGGCAGGACTTCCTTGAGTGAGCAGTGCCCTTACAAGAATCACAAGACAGTTAGCTTCACTACTTTCTTTCCACCGTGGGAGGATACCACAAGCATTCAGCTATCACCATATTGGAAGAGAGCTCTCACCAAAACTCAGCTATCCTGGCTTCAACTTCCTAAACTGTGAGAAATCAATGTTTATAAGCTATTCAATCTGTGGTCCTGTTTTTAAACTTTTGGTAGCAGCCTGAATTGACAAATATTGTTGGCAATAGGAACTATAGCTTATAGTATTAAATAGTTTTTTTTCCTCCTAAAGATGAAGGTATAAGGAAGATTTAGTCCTCTAAGGAAGAATTAGGATGCAAGAGTCATGGTAATTACAAGTGATGAAGCTGCAGGATCCGTAAGGAAGCAGAAGTCATGAAATACAGAAAACAAATTCAGAGAGGAGGGAAGGAATAGCAAGTCAAGAGTGCAAGACACTTTACTATAAAATAGATAGCGAGTGGGAAGCTGCGGTAAAGCACAGGAAATTCTACTCAGGGCTCTATGATGGCCTAGGGGGATGGGTTGGAACAGGTGCGAGGGAGGTCCAAGAGGGAGGGGATATATGTATACATATGGCAGACTCATTCACTTTATTGTACAGCAGAAACTATCACAACACTGTAAAGCAATTATACTCCAATAAAGCAACTAAATTTAAAAAAGAGTGCAAGGCAAACAGAAAATTAGCAAAAATAACAAGACCATGTGGTCCATGGGAGAGAGAAAAATGAAGAGAAAGATAAGCTCTGAGATAATACTAAGTGTCTTTCAAATTCCATTTCTCACCAGACCAAACTTCAGCAGTTCTTGGTTTTGGATTCTACTAGTCATAGGGAGTCTGAATTTCTGTGGTACTATATTCTCAGCTCAGTGCCTGTGTCCTCAACTTTTCAGTCTTGAGCTATCTTTTTAAAATTTACTATGACACCACTTCCTTGCCTTTAAAGCGGGATAAGGATAGTTCTAGCTTCACTGGATTGTAATAAAGATAAACTAATTCATGAAAGGATATTAGCATAGTAATTGGCACATAGTTAGTAATTTTTGTGGGCTCCAAAATCACTGCAGATGATGACTGCAGCCATGAAATTAAAAGACGCTTACTCCTTAGAAAAAAAGTTATGACCAACCTAGATAGCATATTCAAAAGCAGAGACATTACTTTGCCAACAAAGGTCCATCTAGTCAAGGCTATGGTTTTTCCAGTGGTCATGTATGGATGCGAGAGTTGGACTGTGAAGAAAGCTGAGCGCCGAAGAATTGATGCTTTTGAACTGTGGTGTTGGAGAAGACTCTTGAGAGTCCCTTGGACTGCAAGGAGATCCAACCAGTCCATTCTGAAGGAGATCAGCCCTGGGATTTCTTTGGAAGGACTGATGCTAAAGCTGAAACTCCAGTACTTTGGCCACCTCATGCGAAGAATTGACTCATTGGAAAAGACTCTGATGCTGGGAGGGATTGGGGGCAGGAGGAGAAGGGGACGACAGAGGATGAGATGGCTGGATGGCATCACTGACTCTATGGACGTGAGTTTGAGTGAACTCCAGGAGATGGTGATGGACAGGGAGGCCTGGCGTGCTGCAATTCATGGGGTCGCAAAGAGTCAGACACGACTGAGCAACTGAACTGAACTGAACTGAACTGAAGTAATCAATGGGAGCCTTTCTTCACTCAAGTTATTATTTTTTTATTATTCATTCCAATATATGTTGTGTCTCTAATTTTGATAGTCCTCTACATACTAGGGATATAGTGATTGAAAACAAGACCCCTGCTCCATGGAAAATAAAACAAAGCAAAGCATCTAAGCCATGGAGGTTACATGTTATCTTTCTTGTTGTATTAATTATCCTCCAAAAAGGCCCTTATAGTAGTTTACCACTCGCCTTATCTGAGTTGTTTTCTTTAAGACTCTATTCCTTATATCCAAAAACGTGTAACAAAAACTAGCAGCCTGGTAGAATAGAGATGATGGGAATCTAGGGATGTGCCTCTGTTTCTAAAATGAGTCCTTTTGAAATTTTTTCAAATGCTCCATATCCTAATTAGCTCACATGGAAAATAAGCAAAGTACGTGAAAAATAAGTCATAGGGATTTTTTTGACCTCATTGGAAGAAAGATACTAGTTAGACTCAAGAAATTATAGTTATTTATCCATGTTGCTGTCAGTATTATTTCTACCATTCATGATTTAAAACTCTAAGCGGATTCTTTACCACTGTGCCAACTGGGAAGTCCCTAAAGCATACACATTTAAGAAAATTTGTGAAGTATAATAACAGAAGCTCAGAGTCCAAAAATACTTTTCTTAATATTCTTGATTAAGAAGGCAGACCCCCAAGGGTTGAGACATCAGGAAAAAAAAAAAAAAGCTCAGATGAGGTATTAATAGAGAAGGTATTAATGAGGTATTAATAGAGAAATCTCATCCTTTTTGTACTAGAAAATTGTTATTCTCCTGTCCTAATTTTTGATGAGCTGATCAAAATCAGAAATTGTATTTCTGCCAGAAAATCAATCATTGAAAAACTGTGACTCAGATCTCAAGATCCAAAGAGAATTGTGCCTATTGTGACCTTTAGTTTTCTATTCCATTTCATTAACTTATGTCTGAAAAGGATGAATGAGAAATCAGCACCAAGTCTAGACTGAGTTCCAGCATCTGTCATAATTGTGGAAAATAATGTGCCTGACTGCTCTTGTTTTATAACCATGCATCATCAAAGCCCAGTAAATGGGCATGTCAGACACCAAGTTCACTAGACAGAGTTACTGATACTTCATGAGACCAAACAATACCCCATACTCAGAAGATCACAAGTGCCATTTCCCAGTGGAGATGAGCGTCAGATCTGGGATCGGGAGAACTCATGTGCTGCTTGGCTGCCCTTGGCTCTTCTTGCTGATGGACAAGCCATATTACCTGTGAAGGTAATATATATCCTTCTTTTGTAGGATATCCCTCCTTTGTAGGTTGAAGAATAATACCTACTAGTTGTGAGTTTCCGCAACAAAATGATAAGGTAATCATGTCTGGAAGATAGTAACTCTGCAGTGAGTATATATTGAATGACCTAAGACACAAATAGATTGGAAAGCACTATACAAAGGGAAAATATATGAACTAGCTGGGTAGTTTCCATAAAAAACTTCAAAAATAGTGCTAAATAACCTGTATTTTAGCCATGGTATTAATTTCTTGTTGGGCTTTATACAAATTCCCTAACAGCTATGCCTCAGTTTCCTATATGAGTAACAGATGAAAATGACAGACTGCAGTCTCGCACACACACACACAGACACACACACACACACAATGTACTCACACAAATGCAAAATTTCTTTTAAAATTCCTGTGTTCAGTCATTCACCCAACCATTCAACAGATACTTTATAAACTTCTACTGCCTGCCCAGCACTGTGCTAGAAGGACAGAGCAAACAACAAGACCCGAAGTTTCTCCTCTTGGAGTTTACTTTGAGATATATTTGAACAAATGAGTCGAACACCATGTAATGCCTGGTGACAGGGAAAGTATGTGGGTTGTGTGTGATTGCACGGGGAGCCCTTGCCTTACTTACATATTTCACTCAGAAAATCTCTTGAACCCTAACATTTCAGTGCTCTGGCTTTTCTAGGTAAGAGTCAGTAGCATCATCAAAGGCTAGCAGTCTCCTTGAGTGCAGCTGTCTGCTGGGACTGAGAGTCACAAGTGACATCTCTCACCGCAGATGACACTGCCTGTCAGAAACAATTGCATCCTTAAGAAAGGATGAAGAAGAAAGGGGGAAGAAAATTCCCCCTCGTGCTCTTACATGAGTGCACCAGGTGTCACTGTTATGTAAGAGGGGACTTTTCTAATCAGCAGCTACTGCAGACCTCCAAACAGCCTGGAAAGCAGCAGACCTATCCATCAGATGGCTGGCAAGCCTCCCTTCTGGAAGAATGTATATTCTGCCTCAGGGAGGGAATGAGTCCTATTTGTACCCAGCAGTGCACAGATCTTTCTAAAGAAAAGGTATATGTGTAGTATCTTACTGTTTGTCTGCCCATAATTCATCAATCCCCATCTTTAGTTAAATATTCAGACTGTTTTGAGGAAATCACTCACCCCTATACTGACCTGACATGATTTGTGGGGGAGCTGGGCAAAGACCTAGCTCTAGAGTAACCTATTCTTTTAAACAAAGTGATAGCTAGAGAAATGGGGCCTAGAAATAACATAGGCCTAGAAATAACCTAGCCTAGAAATAACCTAGGCCAAATCAATATCTTCAGTAAAATCTCACCCCTGTACTTTGCTTTAAGAAAAAAAAGAAAGAAATAAGGCATTCAAGTCCCAAACTTGAAATGGATATAAGACTGAACTTACTTGTAGCCATCTTCACTTTAAGCCTTGATGTCCTCTTCAGTAAAAT
The DNA here is from genome assembly GCF_055505025.1 of Bos grunniens. Classification (NCBI taxonomy): domain Eukaryota; kingdom Metazoa; phylum Chordata; class Mammalia; order Artiodactyla; family Bovidae; genus Bos; species Bos grunniens. The sequence goes on from NC_141186.1 coordinate 38,601,484, forward strand.
AAGTATAATCATAGGGCCTATCACATATGGCTGTTGGGAAAATTAAATGACATAATATAGGTAAAGAGCTTAGGAACAGAAGGAAAAAAAAGGTTTAATTAGCTTTAGCCATCATTGAAATATACAAATTATGCTTAAAACCTTGAAGGAGCCCCCATTCATCAGAGTCCTATATTTCACTGCATTTGAACCTTTTAGAAGAGACAGGAGGGCTCTAAGAACTGACTGCCATGGCCCATTGGGTGTGAAACTAAAACCCTTTTCTCCATTCTGAGTTCAGTCTGTTTCTCTGCACTGGAGTAGATCACCAGCAGGAACTCCTTTATAGCCAGGGAAAGGCTAGACCCCTCCAGTAGTGGAAGGCTCTCAGTGTATGAAATACCAACACATGATTCTAAACAATGGTGGTGTACCTATGAGTATATATGATTCTTCACTTTAACAGTTCGGTTTACTTCAGGCAATGTGGTCCAGTCACGCAAGGCTGACAGATAAGCCTCTTTTCATTTTGTAGCTGCTGCTGCTGCTACTGCTGCTAAGTAGCTTCAGTCATGTCTGACTCTGTGTGACCCCATAGAGGGCAGCCCACCAGGCTCTGCCGTCCCTGGGATTCTCCAGGCAAGAATACTGGAGAGGGTTGCTATTTCCTTCTCCAGTGTGTGAAAGTGAAAAGTGAAAGTGAAGTCGCTCAGTCCTGTCCGACTCGTAGTGACCCCATGGACTGCAGCCCACCAGGCTCCTCTGTCCATGGGATTTTTCAGGCAAGAGTACTAGAGTGGGGTGCCATTGTCTTCTCTGCATTTTGTTGCTATACCGCTCTAACTATGTGGTAACCTTATTGTCATGTAATTTTAAGTGACCCTCAGGCTTCACTTCTCCTATCCCATGCTGGGTCCATATCACCAGAAATGGAATTGATGTATAAAGGAAAAAATATTGCAATATCACGAATCAACCACTTACTAGCTGAATGCACTGGATTTCCCAGGTGGTTAAGTGGTAAAGAATCCACCTGCTAAAACAGAAGGTGCAAGAGACATGGGTTCAATTCCTGGGTCAGGAAGGTCCCCTGGAGTAGAAAATGGCAATACTCTAATATTCCTGCCGGGAGCATTCCATGGACAGAGGAACCTGGTGGGCTATAGTCTATGGGATTTCAAAGAGTCAGACATGGCTGAGCAGCTGAGCACACACAGACACAGATCGCCATACCTCAGTTTTTCCCCTTTTCTTTTAAAATATGCTTTGTGACATTTAATATATACCACAAGACAGAAAACACAGTACAAAGAAAATTATGTACTTTTTCCCCAGTGCATGCATGCTAAGTCACTTCAAATAAAACATTACTAATGTACTTGAAGGCTCTGTTCATATCACTTTTAAAAGTGGGTCTACTTGAATTACAGAGGAACAGAAGGCATATTATGGTGGGAATTTCATCCATTTCCTTATAATAACATAATCCATAGAGAGTACCTCTTAATATGAAGGCAGAAAGGATTTTGTCTACCACTTTTGAGGCAGAAGGCTTCCTGGCTCTACAAGCTATACCCCTCTTTTCCAGATCTCCCTCTCTTCAACGAGACTTAAGAAACTCTCTGAGCCTCCTTCTCCCTGGATTATGGAAACTTCAGCCTGAAACCCTGCAGCGTGAGTATTGATCTGATGGCAATTTCTCCAGCTACAGCAGATCCTGGTGGGACCTGGCTGAAAATGACAAATCATCCAACAATAGAACTGAACTTAGAATTTAGGTACCATTCAGGTCTGAGCTTCTAGCCGTAAACACCCTACGTTCCCTTTGGACTTTTCAAAAAGCACAGTGTGTCAGCTACTTCTACAGAAACCACTTTGACCTAGGAGATTAATGTGAAAAAGCATATTTTAGGGCTGGATTAGACATGATCCCTACCTCTGGCTTTCAGGAATGAATATCAGTCTTTAGGTATTGAAGTTATCTGACAATTCTTTAGTCACACTCGGGCTTTCATCTCAGCCAAAGCGTAAGAAATAAGTATGAGTACTTAAATGGATAAAGCTGTAGTTATAGTCAAGATACCACTGGGCTCTATGGTCTTTAGGTCTGGAGAGTGATAGTTTACTGATAACCCACTAAAAACATTTTACTCAGTGCTATCTGATACATCAATAGAAATGGTAAACTTAGTTAATCTCTTTTTTAAACTACAATTTTCAGTTTGTTCAGTTGGCATTTGATAGTGTACAATAACATCTATGAAACCACTTTATAAATTCAACTTCCCCCTCCCCAAGCAAGGACTCCTTATTATTATCAAAAACAGTTTTAATTCACTTCTGTGTGGCAAATCATCTTGGATCTTTCAGTGCAAATGTCCCATGACCAAAAGAGAGGAGGAAGGCAGTATGATTTTTGAGCCCTGGGGAAGCCAATGAAGCAGAAATCTATCTTCTTAAATATACATATCCATAAAGGCAACCTCAAATACGATTGTTAAGTGAGCCTATGCCTTACCAAGAGTCCCTAAAGGCAACATACTCTGCTAAAAGGGATGTAAACCACATGATGATTTGCCTACTAATTAGTTTATTTGTGATAAATAATCAGTTGTATGTAAAGGGGCTTAAGATGATGGTACCTTGTTAGCATCTAACCTCTTCAATTTTACACTTGTTTATTTAACACCAAGGTGTCACTGTCAGAATGCTAGGCACTGCTAGGAATGTAATTATTAAAAAGACACATTCCTCAAAGTTAAATAAACTATGTTCTAACACAATTTACCCTTGAACAACATGGGGTTGAACTGTGTGGATACACTTGTATGTGAATTTTTTTCAGTAAATATGTGCAATAGTACTACATGACCCATGGTTAGTTGAACCTGAGGATGCACAATTGCCACATGGAAGGCTGACTATAAAGTCATATGTGAATTTTTGACTGCAAGAAGGATCAACACCCCAAACCTTGGATTTGTTCAAGGGTTACATCCAAAATCAAGAACACAAATGACTGTATTCAGACAGAGATGTCCTGAAGGCTATTAGGGATTCAAAGGATAAGGAGATAGATTATGCAGTTGAGGACTTAAAAAACAACTTAATTGGGTGCGTTTATATGACACAGACCCTGGAGGTTGGGAAAGATCTTGACAGGTGATGATGAAAGAGAAAAATATTACAAACAGAACAAACACGAGCAAGATAGAGGTTTGAGGTGTGGGATACTGTTAGGAAAAAAGCAAGTCATCCATTTTAATTACATCACAGATACCCACTGGGAAAAACAATAAAATGATGACAATGTCAAGAAAACAACAGTAATCACATGATAGTGGCCATGAGCCCAGTAGCTAACATCTATTGAGCTGGGCATTGTTCTTTCTATTTAATAATCTTAGACTAGGTGAGGAAATAAGCCCATTTATACAGATTATGTATTATATCCACATAAAACACATTTATGTAGATATAATCGTCCCTTGTTGGACTTTCCTGGTGTCTCAGTGGTAAAGAATCCTGATACAAAGCAGGAGACACTGGAGAGGCAAGGTTGATCCCTGAGTCAGGAAGATCCATGGAGAAGGAAATGGCAACCCACTCCAGTATTCTTGCCTGGGAAATCCCATGGACAGAGCAGTCTCTGGCAGGCTACAGTCCATGGGGTCACAAAGAGTTGGAAATGACTGAACACACACACACACACACACACACACACACAATTGTTCCTTGTTATCCATGGAGGGATTGTTTCCAGGACCCCCAAGGATACCAAAATCCATGGATGCTCAAGTCCCTTATATAAAATGGTGTACTATTTGCATAAAACCTATGCACATCCTTTCCTATAATGTAAGTCATCCCTATATTACTTATAATACTCAATACAATGTAAACACTATGTGTATAGCTCCTGGGACATCACAAATTCAAATTTGGCTTTTTGGAAACTTCTATAATTAGAAAATATATATATATATATATATGTGTGTGTGTGTGTGTGTGTATATGTATTTATCATCTGTGGTTGGTTGCATCCCTGGATGCAGAACTCACAGATAGGAAAGGCCAACTGGACCTTCTTTACTGGTGTCAGTTTTTTACTATGAATTCATTAGATCTTGTTGGTTCATAAACTGAATCCTCTCATTAAGGGTGATGAGAGACTGAGGAATGAGGCAGGCCACTCTAGGTTGGTAGGTGGCCGGTCTTAGCAGACAAGAAACTTACTTACGAGGCTTGTCTTGGGTATCACAAAGGATCTTAGGATTTCTGTGGATTTTGGGATCTCTATCAGAGGGTGCAAAAGTAGCTCTGAGATCTTTAACTTAATAGGAGGGAATCTGAATTCATAGAGCAGGTTAACTGCATCCTTTCACATTCTTAAAATTCTGAGTTATCTGTATAGGAGATGCAAACATTAGAGGAGAAGGGAAAATGGTCACAGATAATTGAAATGGAGTCTGAGAACTGGGAAGGATCTTGAAGGATAATGGTTCAGCTGAAAGAGTTTAAGCATGGGGAGAAACCTGGAAAATACAGCAGATAAACCATGGAAGGACCTGAGGATGCTCATTGGTTTAAATCTATTATTTTATTTATTTATTTATTTTTATTTACCATAACTGGATAAACTAAAAACCATTATACTGATCTTACAGATAGAGAAACTAAAACTCATAACTTGTAACTTTCCAAAGGTCCCTCAACAAAAGGAAGTTGGAGCTTGCTTACAAGGCAAGCATGTGGAAACGGCAGAGAGGTCAATTTCACTTAAGCAGAGGGAAGGACAAGTAGTCATAGGAAGTAGTAAATGGGCCTTTACTGTATGTAGTGAGCTCTGCACCTTTGGTGGCAAGCAAGTTCAGCTCAGATTCCTATTAGGCAATGATTCAGAGGAGAAGACTCTGTCACACTGTTGGTGGTCACACCATTAGAACATACAGTTCCTTACAACCCTGAGAATTCTGTCATCTGGCCTTTCTGTGTCCAGAGTAAAGTTAGGTCTTCTCCTAACATTCAGATAAAAGAGTTCTTTCAGAACTTCCCTTAGGGGCCTGAAAGTCTTAAGAATTGACAAAAGAACGTTTTCCACATATTTCTCCTTTATCCCCACTACCATAATGTTCTTTTTCTTTTCATTCTTATTTTCCCTTGTCCAAATTGCCTTCTTCCATATCTGCTTCCTTTCCCCACATAGCCCGCCCTCCCTACACTGTGCTTATGCTCTATAGGAGACCCAGCCTACGATGATTTTATTTTTCTCTTTTCAATGCCCTTTTTAGGTTCTTCCAGTCGATACATAGTGCCGAGGATGCAGGAGACAGCCTACAATGGAAGAAATAACGTCATCGAATACTGTTAGAACAGTGCTCAGAACTCCTTTATTCATAGAGCTCAAAGCCAAGTTCCGCTATTTTCTCCCAGCCAATGTTCCAGAAGCCATTCTTGCAATATTAGAGCAGGAATAGTGATCAAGGCCTGCTGTGATCTTACAGTTTAAAAAAGACAAAGGGGTAACTGGACCCAAGAACGAAGTACAGTAACACACAACTTTCCCTCAGACCTTTTCTACAGAAACAAGAGCTCAGGATGGTCCTTATTCCATCCACCCATTCACTCATTTCTTCACCAAGTGTCAACTGACCATCTGTCAATTATCTAACAGATTCCACACCAAAAGAATCAAGTAAGACTTGGAAGAACAAAGCTGACTCAGAGGGGTTGCAGGAGGGAAATAGCCTCTAACAATAAATTCAAAGATAAATGTCATAGAAAAAATCATGGTAGAAAAGCTGACATTTGCAGCCACTGTCTGTTAGCCATAACAGACATAGTAACATGATAGATGTCATAACTTGGATTCATTCAGTCCTTCCAGTTCTGCAAGGAAGATGTTTTGAATCCCTGTTTATAGGCAAGTTATATGAGATACAAAGAGAATGAAAGATAAAAGAAGACAAAACACCCATAAGGTCGCATAACCTGGAAATGGAGGGGCCTGGATTGGAATCTGTCTCTAAATTCTATGCTCTTGGCATGAGAGGTGCGGTGAAGTGGAAGAAGATGATGTCAATGCTTCAGGGAAATTTATTTTGTTTTCATCATTTTTGAGAGGTAAATTCCAACAATAATTCCCCCTGTTTGATGCCTTGAGGAAGCAGAAATGCAAGATGAGAAACAAGTGCAGGATGGAGGGGCAAAGAAAAAGATCAGAGAACAGGAGCCATTCATGATTCCCTTTTCCCACGGCCCCTCCATCATATGCAGGGCTGCAGGTATTCGCAACGCCATGCTCATGACCTCTCTGCTTGTTACGTCTTGTTTCTCTTGCTTGACTATTTTTCCTAGACGTATAGGGAGGCGAATTCCGATTGAAGCTCTGATTTTCATCAAATCCATATTTAAACTGTTTCTGATTGTTTTAGTTCAGAGTGGCACTTTTCTGAACCACAATTCTAATAGGTCCTACTAAATCCTACCATTGGAATAATCTTGAACTTATACACAAACACAGCTTGTCTAACAACCCAAAAGAAAACCCCTGACATTAGAGACCTTGGTTTCTATGTCTTGATTTCCTGTGTTCTAGCACTCCTGGGTGCAGAGATTTAAAAAACAAACAAACAAAAACCTTCCCTGAAAGATACAATTGAGAACAGTTTGGAAAAAACTGATACAACATGAGAGGAAGCCATGTGGCTCAATATATTTGGCCAAGATGTAACATTCTTTTCTTCTTCTTTTTTTTTAATTGAAGTGTAGTTGATTTACAATGCTGTGTTAATTACTGCTATTCAGCAAAGAGATTCAGTTATATGCATATAACTTTAAAATATTCTTTTCCATTATGGTTTATCATAGGATATTTAGTATAGTTCTCTGTGGGGTAGGACAGTACTCCCACAGTGGGACCTTGTCTATCCATTCTACATGTATCAGCTTCCAAGATGTAGCATTCCTAGGGGATAGTTTTCAGGTGTGGTCAATGAAATCCATCTGCAGGAGGCACTGGATAGGACTGGTGGGATCTCCAATATAGAGGGTTGATGATGGCAGGAACAGGAAACAATCCAAGTCTTGTTGATGTCAGCACTGAGCTCTGTCAGATCCAGCCTATTAAGCTATAATGGAGACTGAAGCCCCAGCCAAGGGAGAGACTGCAGAGAGAAATGAGGAGAGGCCAGTTCCTAGCTGATCAGCATTTCTCCCCAGGGGTTTCAGTTTTGTTTCTTGATAATTCAAAGAATTCAGAACTTGGAGGAGTTTGTTTGGGAGTTGGGAATAAAATACCAATGGCCTGGTCCAACAGAAAGTGTGGAATTGGAGAACAGTTCTCTTGTACGAAAAGAATATTTTGTTCCATTTTTGGGTGCTAACCCAATGAAACAGCTACTGATTCAAGACATTTTCAGCTGAATTTGCATTATTAATGTTCTCTCTATAACTTAAGTTTTAGATAATCAGCAAAACAATAAAGCAAGCCCCGATTTATGGCCTCTGCCAGTCTCTGTGGGCTACATACTCTCTCTCACCTTGTCCTCTTTCAAGCTACCAACATGGCATCCTGAAGGTGGAGTCAGTAAGACGGAACACCTTATATAACCCATAGGGTCTACTGAGGTCATGCGGTAATTAGGAAACAAAGTTTTTGAGTACTTACTGCTTTTGTTTTTAGTTCAATTTAAAGTTTGTATAATTAAAATTTTAATAAAGGCTGTGTTTAACAACCAGCTTTAAAAGCTCCTTGAAATTTAACAATCAGCTCGCAGAAGCAAGTGCAGGCCAATTCCAGAACAGTGACTATTCCCTCTTGCACTAGTAACTTTCTCATTATATGGAGAATTCTCATTATATACTTAGTAAAATCTAATATTCCAGCATTTCTTTTTCGCTTTATTGTCTGTTTCCCAAACATCTATAGAACAGATCTCCACAAGGGATGCAGCCTTGATGTGTTTCACTGGATTGTATCCCCAGCGCCTGAAACAGCCAGTTGCTACGGTACGGTGTTCAATAATTATCTACCAGAAGCTAAATAAGTAGAGAATATATAGTAGTTGCCAATTAATGTGAAAAAGACAAATCAATGACTAGAATCTGGTTTAGGAAACTATCAGTCATTTCAGGTGAATAAATTCATAAGGCTGTTAACATAGGACAAGATAATCAACCTTAGCTAGAATTAAGGAAATGTTTTTATTACATTACTATATAGCCTGCCCCAGATAAGGCAATGGCACCCCATTCCAGTACTCTTGCCTAGAAAATCCCATGGACGGAGGACCCTGGTAGGCTCCAGTCCATGGGGTCGCTAGAGTCAGACACGACTGAGCGACTTCACTTTTGCTTTTCTCTTTCATGCATTGGAGAAGGAAATGGCAACCCACTCCAGTGTTCTTGCCTGGAGAATCCCAGGGACAGGGAAGCCTGGTGGGCTGCCGTCTATGGGGTCGCATGGGGTCGGTCACGACTGAAGCAACTTAGCAGCAGCAGCAGCAGCAGCAGCATATAGCCTGCCTGTAGCTGGGGACTATTTCTCACTTCAAAATAGTGCTTATTTTGAAAGAGAGATGCTCAAATGTAAGAGATTCTGACCCAGGAGGCCCATGACTGTATTTTTTTTAACAAGTATCTTAGATGACTCTGATTGTGGTAACTCAGGGATCTCTTTTTCGAGAAGCACAGTTAACTGATGGTGCAGTGTTCTTAACTCTGGCTGCACTTAAGCATTAACTGGGAGAAGAGGGGGCAGAAGTGGGGAGAGTGGAGGGGTGGAAAGAAGGGAGAGGGAGGAGAAGAAAGAAAGGAGGAGAAAAGGGGGAGGGAGGGTATTAAAAATAGAGACACTGGCCACTATTGCTTCTGCTTATACACACTCATTGAAAACTATTTTCCCTGAGCTTATTAAGGATCAGTTTTATGTTTGTGTGTGTGGTGCTTTGCTCCTTGGTGAAATCTAAAGCCTAACATATAGCCAGAGTCTAACCCATAAGAAAATAGCCCTGGTTAGCAATTCTTCCTGTTTTATCTCTGTAAGTATAAATACTACTTAAAGAATGAGTTTATTGAGCTAGAGAATTATAAAGCCATGCTCCTTAAATGTATTTCAGATTTTTCACCTTTTAGGTTGACTTTTTCCATTTTCTATTCTGAAATATGTCTACACATGAAAAATGCAAATACGTACATCTTCAGCTTTGTAGCAATAGTTGCCTATGGTTCTTGTGAATGTGGACTGCGTGGGATGGAATCCTAACTCTGCCCCAACCAGTCCTGTGATCGTGAGTAGATTCTCTAACTCCTCATGCCTCAGTTTCCTTTACAGGGTCATTGTGAGAATTAAGCAACTCAGCATATCTGAAGTCTTAGAACAGTACCCGGAAAGGAATGAGGGCTTTGTTAGTATTCCTGTTAGATCATCAGTCATCGGGGGAATGTGGCTGCATAGATGCATATTCTCAGAGGAAAGGAAAAATCAATCAACTGATTTTTTAAAAATGGCACCAATCTGCATGCATCAGCATGGGCACTTCCTAGCCCTTGCCCACTTAATAATAACTGTGATTATTTACATAAACCACATGACAGGTTACATAGGTTCTCAGCAACTCTGCAAAATAAGGTGATTCTCTTAAGACCTTCATGAGATGAACTTCAGGCGATCTTTTATTATTCCAGAACCAGTCAGATGGCAGCCAACACCATCTTTCAAATGATGTCTCAGAAATGGGGGAAGTGAAACTATTTTCACTTCAGATCATTCACCAGGCAATGGAAGCAGATTCTAGAAGGGAACTAGGGTCACCAAAAGAAATTCTAAAGGCCACTGATATGGCACTGCTGTGATGATCCTAGAGACAATTGAAATTCTCCTGTATTCCCCCAAAGCTTTAGGGCTTTTTGATAGTTCAGTTTACAAAGTAAAATAGTAATTTAGTTTATCCTAAACAATATAGTTTGGCTTCAAATAGGTCTTATACTTTATATAAATAGTTTCATACTAAATGCTACATTTTTTTTGGCCTAAATTATGTTTTTGAGAATAATCTTGCTGATTTATGTGACTAATTTATTTCAATCATGTTTATTTTCTATTTGTATGAATTGACTGAAACTTATTTTCTTTTCGATGAATATTTGGGTTGATACCCAGTTTTTGGTTATTACAACCAGTACTGGTATAGTCACTATTGTATATACCCATGGGTTCAAATTATAAAGGAAAGCAAGAAAATGATTTTTTTTTTAAAGTACAGTGTTTCTTCTTAGAAGTGAGAAAGGGAAACTGGCATTAGAAAGAAAGCTGCAGGGCCATCAAAGGAATGATAATGTCCTGCTTTCTTAAGGTAGATGTGTAAATAGAAGGGTATATATATATATATATGGAGAGAGAGAAAGAGAGGGAGAGAAATACATCCACACAATATAAATACACTTTGAAAAACCTTTAATTTTGAGGTGATTTTGAGATAATTCATATTGTTGCATAAAATAATACAGAGATCCCATATAGTCTTTCCCCAAGTTTCCCCCAATAGTTACATCTTATGTACATACCACAACCATGAAATTGATATTAGTACAATCTATAGGTTTGATCTGCCAGTTTTACATATACTTATTTGAGTGTGTGTGGGGCTTCCCAGGTGGCACAGTGGTAAAGAATCCACCTGCCAAGCAGGAGACACCGGTTCAATCCCTGGGTCAAAAAGATCCCCTGGAGAAGGAAATGGCAACCCAGTCCAGTATTCATGCCTGGGAAGTCCCATAAACAGAGGAGCCTGGCGGGCTCCAGTCCATGGGGGTCACAAAAGAGTCAGACGTGAATTAGCGACTAAACAACAAATTTGGGTGTGTGTATAGTTACTTTTATGCAATCCTTTCATAAGTGTAGATTCATAAGATTAGTACCACAGTCAAGATACAGAACAGTGCCATCATAAAGTTCCCTCATGCTGTTTTTATAACCATAACCACCTCCTTCCCTTCTCCTCTTCCTAATCCCTGGCAATCACTAGTATGTTCTCCATCTCTATAATTTTTTCATTTCAAGAATGTCATTTCAATATTTCTAGAACAAATAGACTGCCCATTATTTCACCAGCAAAAATGTCTTTATTTGAGATAAACACAAAATTGCAGTCTGAGGTCTGTAATCATGAGCCATATGGAACTCCACCCCGACCTCTTCCAAACCCACCCAGGAGAGAACTCTTTTTTAAAAATTGGAAAGGAAGTTGGGAGGGGGACAGAAAGCAAAGTGTTCATTGGAGGAATGAAGAGTTTGAAGTAGAATGGCTTCTCAGTGGCTAAGTTGTGGCAGTCTGTCATGGGGTAAGCTCTTGCCAGGCAAGAAGAGGAAGTCTTCCTTCTTGCTGTGGTGCATGAGAGCTTCCCTTTCTGTCTTTTTGACTCTGTTTTAATTGAGGTTTCTTTTTATTAATTTCTTTGTGTCTGCTCAGTTGCTCAGTCATATCCGACTCTTTCCAACACCATGGACTTTGTGAACCAGGGACTTTGTGACCTCAATGAATGGAGAATCTCAAAAGGCCTTCTGGTCCTCCGTTTTGTGGGGTGTTTCGGTTTGTTTTTTTTACTTTCTCTTGTTGTTTCCTCACTCAGTCATGTCCTACTCTTTGCGACCCCATAGACTGCAGCATGCCAGGCTTCCCTGTCCTTCACCATCTCCCATAGCTTGCTCAAACTTACATCCACTGAGTCAGTGATGCCACCTAACCATCTTATCCTCTGTCATCCCCTTCTCCTCCTGCCTTCAATCTCTCCTAGCATCAGAGTCTTTTCTAATGAGTGGGCCCTTCTCATCAGGTAGTCAAAATATTGGAGCTTCAGCTTCAGCATCAGTCCTTTTCAAGGCTGGTTTCATTTAGGATTGACTGGTTTGTTCTCCTTGCAAACAAGGGACTCTCAAGAGTCTTCTCTAGTCTTTTTCAAAAATTCTACAGAAAAATGGCTTTCTTTGATCCCTTAGTTTTTGAATTGCCTCAGTACCATTTTTTTGCTCCAAGTACATCCTGAGAAAGAACAGCGAGCAGGAGACAGAAAGAAGAAACCTTAACCAGGTTGTTTAGAAAAACATCTCAGCCTTTTAGAGAGGGAGGGGTGGCATCTTTTCTGAAAGTTCCCTTCTCAGCTCCCTTTAGGAGTGCTTATCCAGAGTTTTACTTATTGCTCAGCCCTCTGTTGGTCAAGAACAGACTAAGTCTAGCCAGACTGCCGACAGAAGAGATTTGTGTTTTGTTTTTTCCCCCTTAACCACCTTTGAACTTCCTGGGTAGCACAGCTGTAGCTGTAATTGTGGCCAAACCCAGTCATTGCAGGCAGAGATGAATGCACCAGGCCACAGGCTCCATGATTCAGTCAGTACAGGATGCAAGCCACGGAACAAGAAGGCTTACCTTCCTTGAACTTTCTTGGTCAGAATTCTGTCTTTCTAAGTCATACACTCTTTTAGCAACACCAGTATTTTTGTCTGGTTTATAAATGAAAAAGTGAAGTCACAAAAAGGGGAAGAAATTTATCCAGGGTCACTATAGATGAAAGTGATAAATCATTTACAGTACCAATGAATTAATACAGGGAGTTTAATACCTGAGAATGTGAGCCAGGAAATGGAAGAAGCATCTGACCTAGTACCTTTATTTTAAAGATGAGGTAACTTCAGTCTGGATAGGTAAGAGTATTATCCAAAACTGGAACCCCTAGTCTCTGAAAAGTCAACACACTTTTTTTCCCTAAACTCAGAAGTCAAGCCCCAAGGTCTAGGCTCATCATCAAAAACCCAGATGGCCTTAGTTAAACACCACTGGCCACCTCAAATTACAGCTAGGTAAATCTTTTGAGGAACCATATCTCAGTTCCCCTAATACATTAAGCATCTTTCTGTCAGAAAATAGAGTGACTTCAATGTTGACTAAATTTCCCTATAATATTAATATTAGGAAAGAGTAATAATACAAGTTATCAGATTTCCAGCATAACAAGCCTGCAGGTCAGAGCCTTTCTGTTGACCAACTATCTGCAGCAGCAGACACAGAGCAAGTGTCTGAATGAAGGTTTGTTGACAGAATAAATGTTTGCTGAGCTCAGGTTGAAAAATGCTCAAAGATCTGGCTCTCACAGATGTTTTCACTTGCCTGTAGGCAAATAGCAACATCTGTCACCTGGATCCCTGAGTTTTCCCCAAATGTTTGGAGGACACTTGTCTGGGGCTGGTTTATTTCAGTGAGTAACATGTGCTCTGAATTCTTCTGTGCTGAATAATGGTCTCATATGACCTATTTTCACTGAAAAGGCTGAAGTTGAAAGGTTCTTTGAAGACCTACAAGACCTTTTAGAACTAACACCCAAAAAAGATGTCCTTTTCATTATAGGGGACTGGAATGCAAAAGTAGGAAGTCAAGAAACACGTGGAGTAACAGGCAAATTTGGCCTTGGAGTATGGAATGAAGCAGGGCAAAAGCTGATAGAGTTTTGGCAAGAGAACGCAGTGGTCATAGCAAACACCCTCTTCCAACAACACAAGAGAAGACTCTACACATGGACATCACCAGATAGTCAACACTGAAATCAGATTGATTATATTCTTTGCAGCCAAAGATGGAGAAGCTCTATACAGTCAGCAAAAACAAGACCGGGAGCTGACTGTGGCTCACATCATGAACTCCTTATTGACAAATTCAGACTTAAATTGAAGAAAGTAGGGAAAACCACTAGACCATTCACGTATGACCTAAATCAAATCCCTTATGATTATACAGTGGAAATGAGAAATAAATTTAAGGGACTAGATTTGATAGACAGGGTACCTGATGAAATATGGATGGAGGTTTGTGACATTGTACAGGAGACAGGGATCAAGACCATCCCCATGGAAAAGAAATGCAAAAAAGCAAAATGGCTGTCTGAGGAGGGCTTACAAATACTTGTGAAAAGAAGAGAAGTGAAAAGCAAAGGAAAAAAGGGAAGATATTCCATTTGAATGCAGAGTTCCAAAGAGTAGCAAGGAGAGATAAGAAAGCCTTCCTCAGCAATCAATGCAAAGAAATAGAGGAAAACAACAGAATGGGAAAGACTAGAGATCTCTTCAAGAAAATTAGAGACACCAAGGGAATATTTCTTGCAAAGATGGGCTCGATAAAAGACAGAAATGGTATGGACCTAACAGAAGCAGAAGATATTAAGAAGAGGTGGCAAGAATACACAGAAGCACTGTACAAAAAAGATCTTCATGACCCAGATAATCACGATGGTGTGATCTCTGACCTAGAGCCAGATATCCTGGAATGTGAAGTCAAGTGGGCCTTAGAAAGCATCACTACAAACAAAGCTAGTAGAGGTGATTGAATTCCAGTTGAGCTCTTTCAAATCCTGAAAGATGATGCTGTGAAAATGCTGCACTCAATATGCCAGCAAATTTGGAAAACTCAGCAGTGGCCACAGGACTGGAAAAGGTCAGTTTTCATTCCAATCCCAAAGAAAGGCAATGCCAAAGAATGCTCAAACTACCGCACAATTGCACTCATCTCACACGCTAGTAAAGTAATGCTCAAAATTCTCCAAGCCAGGCTTCAACAATACGTGAACCATGAACTTCCAGATGTTAAAGCTGGTTTTAGGAAAGGCAGAGGAACCAGAGATCAAATTCCAACATCTGCTGGATCATGGAAAAAGCAAGAGAGTTCCAGAAAAACATCTATTTCTGCTTTATTGACTATGCCAAAGCCTTTGACTGTGTGGATTACAATAAACTGTGGAAAATTCTGAAAGAGGTGAGAATACCAGACCACCTGACCTGCCTCTTGAGAAACCTATGTGCAGGTCAGAAAGCAACAGTTAGAACTGGACGTGGAATAAAAGACTGATTCCAAACAGGAAAAGGAGTACATCAAGGCTGTATATTGTCACCCTGCTTATTTAACTTTTAAGAGTACATCATGAGAAATGCTGGGCTGGAAGAAGCACAAGCTGGAATCAAGATTGCCAGGAGAAATATCAATAACCTCAGATATGCAGATGACACCACCCTTATGGCAGAAAGTGAAGAGGAGCTAAAGAGCCTCTTGATGAAAGTGAAAGAGGAGAGTGAAAAAGGTGGCTTAAAGCTCAACATTCAGAAAACGAAGATCATGGCACCTAGTCACATCACTTCGTGGGAAATAGATGGGGAAACAGTGGAAACAGTGGCAGACTTTATTTTGGGTGCTCCAAAATCACTGCAGATGGTGACTGCAGCCATGAAATTAAAAGATGCTTACTCCTTGGAAGGAAAGTTATGACCAACCTAGATAGCATATTAAAAAGCAGAGACATTACTTTGCCAACAAAGGTCCGTCTAGTCAAGGCTATGGTTTTTCCTGTGGTCATGTATGGATGTGAGAGTTGGACTGTGAAGAAAGCTGAGTGCCGAAGAATTGATGCTTTTGAACTGTGGTGCTGGAAAAGACTCTTGAGAGTCCTTTGGACTGCAAGGAGATCCAACCAGTCCATCCAAGGAGACTAGTCCTGGGTGTTCATTGGAAGGACTGATGCTGAGGCTGAAACTCCAGTACTTTGGCCACCTCATGCGAAGAGTTGACTCATTAGAAAAGACCCTGATGCTGGGAGGGATTGTGGCAGGAGGAGAAGGGGATGACAGAGGATGAGATGGCTGGATGGCATCACTGACTCGATGGACATGAGTGTGGGTGAACTCCGGGAGTTGGTGATGGACAGGGAGGCCTGGCACGCTGTGATTCATGGGGCCGCAAAGAGTCGGACACGACTGAGCGACTGAACTGAACTGATCGTCTATTTTCACAGATAAAAAGCAGTATCGATCATTCTATTTTAGGGTTGGGCACAGAGGTTTTGGAGCAGAAATTGGTACAATGTAACTGCAGAAAGGAATAATTCAAATCCCCTTGGAAATATTTTGCTTCTGAATTTGCTCCTGAAGACAACATAGGGAAATCAAATGTGTGGGTCAGGCAGGGTTGTAACCATAAGCTGTAAACTAACCAAATGGCAAACAAGGTCTTAAAGCCAAACGTTAAATCTGGGAAACTTATTCATCAAGGAGTGACTTCAGAGATGCCGCTCCTCTCCCCTCCCCTCCTCCATGACAGAGCTGTGTGGATGATAATTAATATCATTTCCCCATACCCTGCGGAATAAAATGAAAAGGGTTGAAAAGTGCTTACCTTTACCCATAGCTGAACAGAATAGCTAAATTTGAATCTCCCCAAGGGACAATCGTGTTCAACTCTTTGCAACCCCATGGGCTATACAGTCCATGGTATTCTCCAGGCCAGAATACTGGAGTGGGTAGCTGTTTTCTTCTCCAGGGATCTTCCCAACCCAGGGATCAAACCCAGGTCTCCTGCATTGAAGGCTGATTCTTTACCAGCTGAGCCACCAGGGAAGCCCATAGAGGAGTAGTCAATGAAAATACCATTTATTTACTATTTCAAAGAGATTAAATATTAGATAAATATTTAACATTTAAAATACATTGTATTTTCGGATAGCAAAAGTGCCAAACTTTCACTTTAAGCATTCTTTTTCAAAACCTCTAAAATGTGTTACGCATTTTCCTACCATCCTAAAAAAAATAAAAATAAAAAAGCCCACAGCATTTTTGTGCTGAGTTGGAGCTTAAATAATGATAATTTGTTATAGGACTGTGCATAACAAAATAATACTCACCAGTATTCCTGACTCATGCTTCCCTTAAACTTATACTAAGTGGCTTCAGCCTGCTGTCCTTTGAGCTCACCTTTCTTTGCTGTTTATGTCATTTCCCTTGATGCCTGTGAGTTTATTTCTGGTGGTCTTGCCTTTTGATCTATTCTTCTTGCCTCTCTCTGCTCATCTATTAAAGTCTGGAAATCAAATCACTTAGTGTGTTAAAAGTGTTCTGAACATAATAGTGAACAAGTTCTAAATGAAATAGTGAAGGGCTCTCCTGTGAGTAAGGAAAGAATTACATTGCCTTGATGATGAAAATTTTCATTCTTGAGACTTCAGTCAGTCTCAGGAGAATGTGATCAAATCAACCTCAGATTAGTTTGCTTTTACTGTATTTTGTAAATAAAATTTATCTTGTCATTCATCCTTTAAAAATATCTAGGTCAAATTATTATGCTTCTCAGTTTTACATGGAGCACTAAATTATAAATACAGAACACTTTTGATTTGGTGAGGCAGATATTCTTATTCCATGTTTTCAAGTAATGAAATAATGACCCAAAGGTTAACCAGCTTGCTGAGAGCAGGCAGAGGGCTGGATCTAGAGCATATGTGTTCAAACTTGGCTGTATATTAAAACACCAAGGATGGGATCTCATCTCAAATTTTTTATATCAGCATCTCTAGACATAGAGGCCTACCCTCAGCATTGTTTAAAAATAGCCCAGGTTCCATGTTCAATAGCATCAAACTGTAACAAATACCAAAGAATAATTCTAACAAAAGATTGCAAGACTATTTATTACTGAAAACTATTAAAAAAACTATTTAACACCATACAAGAAAACTGAAGTAAATATACGTTGTACATGAGTAGAAAAAAAGACAACATTCTAAAGTTGTTAATTTCCCCAAAATGATCATTTTAATGCAGTCCCAATCTGAATTGCAACAGGTTGTGTGTGTGTGTGTGTGTAGGAATAGGAAAGTTGATGCTAAAATTATAATGAAATGCAAAGAGCCAAGTGTAACTAAGACTATTTTGAAGAAAAAGATATGTAGGACTTACGCTCAGGCTCATAATAAATCTTGTTTTCTGTCAAAATTAAGCTAGAGTGGTATTGGCACATGGACAGACAAATAGAAAGAACAAAATAGAGTCCAGAAAGAGACGTACACATGTATGTGTGCTGAGTACGTGCTAAGTTGCTTCAGTCATGTCAGACTCTTTGCAACCCTCTATAGACTGTCCCCTGCCAGGCTCCTTTGTCTGTGGGATTCTCCAGGTGAGAGTACTGGAGTGGGTTGCCATGCCCTCCTCCAGGGTATCTTCCCAGCCCAGAGATCAAACCCAGGGTCTCTTGTGTCTCCAGCATTGGCAAACAGGGTTGTTTTTTTTGTTGTTGTTACTGTAAGTGCCATCTGGGGAGCCTTGTGGCTCAGATGGTAAAAAATCTGTCTGCAAAGATCTCCTAGAGAAGGGAATGGCTACCCCCTCCAGTGTTCTTGTCTGGAGAATTCCATGGACAGAGAGCCTGGTGGGCTATAGTCCATGGGGTTGCAAAAAGTTGAACACGACTGAACGACTAACACATGTGTGGTCATTTGATTTATAACAAAGGAAGACTAGTGAGTTGGGAAAGTTAGAGGAAACTGGATCAACCAGATATCCTAATGGAAAAAAAAAAACAAAAAACATATATTTTAGCCCCTACTTCACACTGTATACAAATGCTGGTTCCAAATGGATTTCATGACTAAATGAAGAAAGTACAGTAATAAAAGTTTTAGAAGAAAAAGTGAAACAAGTATTTATGACCATAGAGTAGATAAAAATTTGTAAATTGACACTATAAAATGGCAGTAATCATAAAGAAAAATATAATAAATCACACTATTAAAATTAAGAACTCTGTTCATCGAAACAGAGCAA
The DNA here is from genome assembly GCF_055505025.1 of Bos grunniens. NCBI lineage: Eukaryota > Metazoa > Chordata > Mammalia > Artiodactyla > Bovidae > Bos > Bos grunniens. The sequence goes on from NC_141186.1 coordinate 38,620,091, forward strand.
TAAGAAAGTTTAAAAGTAAGCCCTAGAGTGGAAGGACATATTTATAATACATAAATCTATCAGTGACTCATACCCAGAATGTATTAAGAACTCCCACAAATCAGAAGGAGATAGACAGAAAACCCAATAGAAAATTAGGCAAAGGACTAGAGCAGTAAATTTGAAACAGTGGTTTTATAAAGGATCAGTAAACACAGGAAAAAGGACTCTACTTTGTTATTCATCAGGGAAGTGCACCTTAAAACTGCAAAGCAATATGACTACATACTCGCCAAAAAGGTGAAAATGACAGAGATGCTCAAAACTAAGGGTAGAGGAGGATATGGAACAACCAGACTCTTCTAGACTGCAGGTGAATGTGGACAACAGTGATATACTTCCTTTGGAAAGCTGCTTGGCAATAGCTACTAAAGCTGAACTTGCACATGCCATATGCCCTAGAAATTTCACTCCTAAAAGAAGTATATCTCAATGGAAATATCCCTGTATACGCCAAAATATATCCTCAAAAGTGTTCACAACAGTACTATTCAAAATAGCCAAAAACAAACGAGAAACCAGTTGCCCAATAAGATTAGATAAATTTTGCAGTCATACAAAGGAACATAATAAACATGAACATATGAGTATACCAACCAGTATCTCAAACCTAATGTTGAGTGAAAGAAACCAGACAGCAGAGTATATTCTGAAAATGCCAATATGTAAATTTCCTAAACAGCCAAAACTCATTTGAAAGTCCAGAGAATGTTTCCCCTTTGTCATTGGTAATTACTGAATAGGGGCATAGGAGGAGCTTCTGAGATACTGATGATGTTCTGTTTCTTAACGTGTGTACGCTAAGGATGTGGACAGTTCTCTTTATGCTAGTTTTATTCAGCAAAAAATTAAAATGCACCAAAAACACTCCTGGTGAGTCTAATAAATAGCCAGTTGAAAATCCATCTATCTAGAGCTCAGATCCAGTTTCTTCCCTCCCTTAATTTCTTATCTCCCCAGATTCATACCCACAAGTGGTCCTCTCCCTAATTTCTCTGGCTGCAAAGTGTCAAGCCCTGTTCTAGGCACAAAGATACAGAGAGAAAGATGCCATTTTACTTGCCTTTAAGAAACTAAATGTCTGTAATGTCAGCCTGCCACTTGACAATAAGATTCACCTGTCTACACGACAATTGTTAGTAGTGAAGGTACTGAGATGAAGTTAGTATGAATCCAGCTGCAAGAAAAAGCCCCATGACCATCCTGAATAATTACAGTGCTAGTTATGACCACATTGTCAGGTTCAGTTGCAACAGATGTTAATCACCTACGATTGCACTGGGAATCATTTGACCCCAGGTGTAACAGAATTAGCAGAATAATGGGCTGAGTTTGCACAAAGATTTAGAACGCCTTGATGTTTCAATTGTATCTGACATAAGGATCATTCTACTTCCAATGGGACAATTTTATTCCTAGTCAATACCATGTATTTTCCTGAACACAAATTATGATAATCCTCATTCTCTTGGTCTCTCTTTTGCAAGCAGTATATAAAAGTTAGGGTTTCTTCCACTTATTTTTTTTCTTCTTCCTCTCTCAACACTCTTGCTCTGAAATAAATAAAGCTAGCGATGTCTCTGCATCATCTAGACTTTGTGTTTCCAGATCACGTCTCCAAGCTCCTGTCTTTGTCCTCAGGCACTTCCAATAACCAAGGAACCGGATGACACAGAAAGTCAAAGCAAATCATCTTTATCTTCACAGCACACTCTGTCTTTTAAGAACCTAGCTATTGATTACTTGACCATGGTCATTATTCCAAGGTTTGCCTTTAAAAACAAACAAAAGATGATCTAACCTTGGCCTGAATCCTGCCTTGAGTTCTTACTCCCTTGATAGATGTAACCAGAATCTAAATACTTAGGTGGCAAAAGGCTCCGAGAAGTTACCAATGGCTTCTGCTTTGGGCACAAATCCCTTTCCGTCTATGCCTCCTTTGTAACCTAGATAAAGCATCCTGAAAAGAACACTTTAATTGTTTTCCAGATGGGAATGCTTGTTATTTCACTGATTCTTGTTCACCCTCCAGATCCCAGACTATAGTTACCTTCTAGGGCAGCACTCCTGAACCTTCTGGAACAGTTTAGGTCCCCAGATTAAAAACTGTCACAAAATCTGTATAACTTTCCTTCACAGAACTTAATTCAATTGCAACTAATCTATTTTTCTGATTGTTTGTCTCATTCACTGATGTATTTCCAGCACCTTGTACAACACCTGTCTCATAGTAAATGCTCAGTAAATATTGTTGAGTAAATGATTGAACAAATGAATAAAGGTGAGCCTTATGAAGAATTAATGCTACTTTTTTCATTGTTGGGAGTTGTTATTCTCTAAGATTTTCTCTTGCTTTAGATAAAGTACATCCCAAATTGCCCTGTCCGAAGTAGGGATGAATGGCATATGTCATCATAGACTGAGGGTTGTTAAAACAATCACTGGACCCTACCTTCAGCTTCTGATAGTCCAGGGTAGGCCTGGGATTCTGCATTTTTAACAAGTTTCCAGGTGATTCTGAGGCCACTGATCTGGGGACCACACTTTTAGGGTCACTGACCTGATAAATGGAATATTAAGTTAGAACACAGTTAGGCTTAAAAAATAGTTGGATGGATAAATGAATGAATGGGTCAATCAGCCAATCAGGATAAATCTATCACTACATCAATAGCATAAAATCCTGATAAAAAGGAGTCTACAGAAATGACTTTTACAGTGGCTTCTTTACAGAAAAGCCATGAAAGGCTCTGCCCCTTCTCTCTCTGTGTGACTCAACACTAATAAAAATGGTAGGACTGGAATTTATTAAGCTGTTTTTCACCTATTTATGTCTTGCTCTATCTGGAGTTGCAATGGGCATTGCCTCCTCTGGAGTATAATTCAGGTTAACACATTTCCCAAGTCACTGATGGAAAGGTAAGCGTGGCTCCAGTTCACAGCAGAAGGCATATCAGGAGCTATTGATCAGGAGTTGCACATCAGAGAGATTACCAGCTCTCATTTGTGTTCTTTCTTGGCTGTCTTGCTGAGAACCAGAAAGTCAGTTGAATTAAAGGTTAAAAACTCACATTGACATGTGTCTGTGGATGATGTATGCAGTCAGCAACAGAGAAAATTACATTAATCCACTAGAGAGTGCTTCAGTGCACTTTGTTTATATCCAGACAGAAGTACATAGTCCTGATTCTGTCACCTAAGAATTACAGTCAACACCTCTAATCCTTGATTCTTTATAAAACAGGCATAACTGTAATAATTAACTCATAGGATTGTTGCACATAATGTGCATAATGTGAAGTTTAGCACAAAATCGACCTCATTTTAACATTCAACACATTTTAGCTAGCATTATTATTCATCACCTTCTCAGATTTTCTTCATCAAGCTTAGAATCAACATGTACCTTTCAATTACATTTAGACTGGATCTGTAGGAGGAATTTCAGGATTTTCAATGCTGAGCCAGAGAATGGAGTGGTTTGTACACAGATAAATTCTCTTTGCCACTCAGGATAAAGATTCCCACATGGGGTCAACATTCATTCCCTGTTAAAGGTACCAAGAAGAAAGCTGTAGAAGAGAGAGCTATCTTCCTGAAAATCAGCTTTAAAAAGTAAAGATAGAAAACTTCCAGTTCTCATCTCCTCGTCCTCCAAACTTCTTGAATCTAGCAGTATTCCCTATGATATGAACAACTGAATGAGGAACATTCCATATCAGCTTGGGGGTCAAACATCCCTGGTTTCTAGTCCTCACTTCACCACTACAAGCTTCACCACCACCTCACTTCACCACAGACAGAGCCAAGATCAAAGGGAAAACACCTTGGCTCTCATCTCCAGGGGGCTTGGTTGAGTAAAACTTGGCAGAATCCCAGCTATAGTTTTGAACCTGTGGATTTCTAGTGAGCTTCTAAGATCATATGATCTTGAGTAAATTACTTATGCTCTCTGTTTCTCTGTTGCATCATACTTACCAATAATTATTGTGAGATTTAATGCATTTTCAGTGAATGCATTTTCCAGTACCTGAAAATCACTAAGTGCTACCTAAATGTCAGATATATGAACTCTTAGCATCTTATCCTGTTGTGTGACCATCATTTTAACGTCTCTGGATTTGTTGAAGTCCGTGCTCTTCAGGATTGGAGTGGTTTCAATTATATCCCCTTTCAACCTCTTCTTTTTAATAGGAAAGCCCTAATCCTTTTAGAGAGTCCACATTTCTTTGAATGGAATAGTCGCTTGGCAGTTTTTCCTGTGGCTGCCTCGTCTCTCTTTCTGGAAACACTAAATAAGACCTTTCAAAGGTAGGCCTTTCATCTATCCTGCCAAATGCAGGGCCTTGTCCATAATAGGCACTTGATAAATATTTGTTGAATAGATGAATGAATAAAGGCAGCCAAGATATTCAAAAGTAATCGTGGCATTAAGCTAAAAATAAGGGTAGCTTTGTTCCTCTGTAGACATGCAATGGTGCTAAATTACCACATCCCTTTCATAGAATTGTTCCAAATCAGTCATTCATGAGGAACTGTACAAAGCCCTATTAATCATAATGCTGTCACAAAACACAAGGGTGGGAAATGGGACATCTCTGCATTAATCATCTTTTGATTTTTATTCTGGTCAAAAATCCACATCATCTAGACAGAGCCAAAGTACCTATCAGAGGGAAAGTACCTTGGCTCTCATCTCCAGGTGCCTTGGTTGAGAAAACTTGGCAGAATCCCAGCTATGGCTTTGAACCTGTGGACTTCTAGTAAGCTTTCTAAAAGATAAATTAGATTATTTACCTCCCCCCCCCAACCCCCCATTAAAACTGCCTGATGACATTCTGTAATACTTGAAACCTAAACTCTTGGCTGTGGTCTAAAAGGCCCTATGTCACCTGGGTCCTGACTATCTCTTTACTCAACTATCATTTTCTCAGAGAGCCATCTCCTCACCCCACCACCCAGACACTGTCATTTAAGACAGACTTTTTTCTGGACAGTAAATATGTTAGACTTTGGGGACCATATCATCTCTGTGACAACTACTCAACTCTTTCATTGTTGTATGAGAGCATGTATAGAACATGCATAAAATGATGGATATGCTTGTGTTCCAAAAAAATTTATTTACAATAACAGGTAGACATCTGGATTTGGCCCATGTTATATAATTTGTCAACCCCTTCTCTAAAATAAGACTCCTTCTTTAACTCCCTATCCCCATACCCGTCTTTAGTTTTTGTCACGTATTTTCACATTTGTTTGTTACTTGTCTGGCTCAGTCTCTAGAATGTGATCTTCATTTTAGAATGGGGCCTTTGTTTTGTGGACAGCCACATCTCCAGCACCTCGGACAGTTCCTACCACTGCCTGTTGTTCGGTGACTATTTGTGAGTAAGTGACCTCATCTCCTACTGCTTTTGCGGTCACACAGTACTCTGACTTTCCTTCAGTTTTCAGGACACTCTAGGCTCATTCTTCCCTCCTGGCTTTTGCACTTGCTTTTATCTTCTGCCTTAGTATTCTTCCCCCTTATCTTTACACATCTACTTCTTCCATTCATTTGGATCTCAGATCTTTGGAGTAGCCCTTCCCAGTCATGCTAAATAAAGTTTCACAGGAGGCTCAGCTACTCTTGTCTTATTTTCTTACTAAAACTTTTTAAGAACTGGAGTTATTTTTTTTTTTACTTAATTCTTATAAATTCCCTCCCATGAATCCAGAAAGTTTATTAGCTTCTTTAAAGCCTAAAACAATAAGAGTTTTTAAAATTTATTTATTAAAAAGTTTTCAATAAATATGTGTGTAGAACAGTGTTTTTGAAACTTAAATGTGTATATGAATCACCTGAGTGTCTTGCAAAGTGCCCAGTGCAAGTCGTTCAGTCTTTGCGACCCCATGGACTATACAGTCCATGGAATTCTCCCCCTGAGTATCTTATTAAAACGCAGATTCTGAGTTAGTAGGTCTAGGGGGGATATCTTAAATTTCTGCATGCTGAGAGCTTCAAGAAGATGCTGATCCTGATGGTCTATGGACCACTCTTTGAGCAGGGAGAGTCTGGTGAATATTTTTAACTGTTTCACCTATAGGGCAGGAAATGGAATTTAAGCTGAAGATCCTTGAAAAAGTATTAAAGATGTTTGCTAGCATGCCAAAGATCAAAGTAAAAGACCAATCCCATCCTTAAAAGGCACATCCAATGCAAAATGATAAGGATAGATTTTCCTGAGTCACTTAAGTGGTTTTGGCATCAGGCATCAAGTCTTCAGTGAATGGGAACTGGCAACATTTCCCATATTAAATTCACCTTGAAAATGCTGAATCACCCATGAGGAATCCAAATGAATCTATCTTCCTTCCCTGTTCAGTTATCTCTACCTTTCTTCGGACCATTCTGTTGCATGGCTTAGGGAGTTACCTGCTCAACACCTCAGTGTTTCTGCAAAGTGCAAAGTACAGAGACCTCAAGTTTCTGTAGAAGCATGGAAATACTGGTAGTGTAATATGGTGGTGTTTTGACATAAAAGAAAACTCCTCACCTCAAAAGTAAAATGACATGTGTCCAATAGGGGAACGTAATATGACAGAGTGATTAAGAGCTATTCGTCTGCAGTGTGATTACCATTTAATCCCTGTGTAACCTGGAGCAGGGTACCTACACTTTTAATGCCTCAATTTCTTGCTCTTAAATGGGATGTAATTGTCCCTGAGTGATAGCATTGTTGTGATAATTAAGGGAGGCAGTTCTTGTAAAGAAGCTTGGCATAGTTCATGGCATGTGTGCATATCAATGAATGTTAGCTAGAGTTCTTATTCTGGTCCTCCGTAAAATGTTGTTAATATATTTACTATAAGTTATGTTTTAGAATCCAACAATTCCAATTCTAGGTAAATATCAAAGGGAAATAAAAACAGGAGTTTGACTAGATATGTACATTCTCATGTTTATCACAGCATTATTCACAATATTCTAGAAATGAAAACAACTTAAAATGCCCATCAACAGACTAATGGATAAAAAAGATGAGCTATATACACACAATGGAAGATCATTCAGCTGTGAGAAAGGAGGACATCTTGCCGCATGCAATAACATGGATGCACTGTATGATATCACTTATATGTGGAATCTAAAAAGTCAAAAGCAGAGTAAAATGGTGGTTACTAAGGGTTAGAGGATAAGACTGATGGTATTTAAGGGTACAGACTTGCAGCAAACACTAAATAAGGGATAGAGATCTAATGCGCAGTATATTGAATATAGACAGTAATGTTGCTCTATAAGTATGTAATGTGATAAATATCATTATTACAGCAACCATATTGCAATATATAAATACATCAAAGTAACATGGTGTACACCTAACATTTACAGAATTCTGCATGTTGAATATATTAAAAAAATTTGCAAGTGGCTTTGAATACAACATTCAACACAGTGGGTATAACATTAATAGTTAAGACTTGGTATGTTTACTATGTACATAGCAATATATTAAGTGCTTCTTTTTCTCATTTAATGCTGAAAATAAGTCTATGAAGTATATATGGTTTTCTGCTTCCCTGATAGCTCAGTTAGTAAAGAATCTGCCTGCAGTACAGGAGACCCCGGTTCAGTTCCTGGGTCAGGAAGATCCTCTGGAGAAGGGATAGGCTACCCACTCCAGTATTCTTGGGCTTCCCTGGTGACTCAGCTGGTAAAGAATCCACCTGCAATGCGGGAGACCTGAGTTAAATCCCTGGTTTGGGAAGATCCCCTGGAGAAGGAAAAGGCTACCCACTTCTAGCCTAGAGAATTCCATGGACTGTATAGTCCATGGGGTTGCAGAGTTGGACATGACTGAGTGACTTTCACTTCCACTTTGCACATAGGGGAAACTGGAGTATAATGAAAAGGTATAGTGAATGAATTAGTATAATGAAAAGGTTTCTAACAGATCACTCAGCTACTAGGGTGGGAATAAATATTTGAACCCAGGTTTGACTGAGCTCAGGGCTCTGGCGATACTCTACCATCTGCTAGTTAAGTCATTCATTTAAGTATAGACTTGCATGTCTTGCTCCTGAACAGGAAATACTTCCATCACAACACCAGTTCTTGGGGAGAGTCTCTCATAAATGAAAGAGTTCTGGTGGTTGATCATCAGAAGTACTAACAGTTCTAACAACCTAATGTTCTGAGTTCTATTCTGATGGATTTTGTTAGTTTCTTTATCATTCGTTTAATGTTTTCCACTATAGATATATGCCCTATTTGACAGAGCTTTGGTCCAGTGAGTATCATCATGAACATCATCATATCTTCAAGGTAAAGGGTGCTCCTTGACGGCTATGCTGTCCCTGATGTTCTAGTTATCTACTGCTAAGGAATAGCAGTCATCTCACATTTTAGTGGTATAAACAAACGGCAGATTACGAGTCTAGAATTTGGAAAGGGGATAACAGGGACAGCTCTTTTGTGCTTACAACATTGGCAGCCATAGTTGAAAGTACTTTGGGGCTAGGAGATGACTGCATTGTCTAGAGACTGAAGGCATCTAGAACTATCTTCACTCATGTGCCTAGCACTTGGACCAGAATGATTCAAAGGCTGGGACCATGCACTGCACCTACATGGTAGGCTTTCCATGTGGCATGGGCTTCTCCCAGCATGGCAGCTCAGTTCTGTAAGATACTGTCCCAAGTGGGAGCACCTGGAAAACAAGTGCTCACTTGAGACTTCAGATTCAGCTTCAGTGTCACTTCTTTTGTATTCTGTGGTAAAAGTAGATCCCTAAGAAATGCCCAGATTGAAGGGGAGAGGAATTAGATTATACATCTTGATGGAGGCAAGCAAGTTCACAAGGCTGAAGAACATGTATAATGAGAGATATTGCTGTGTCAATCTTTGGAAAGTACAGTCTGCTACAACCTTCACATTTACACTTTCCTCATTTCATCATATTGAACATCAGACACCTTGCAGGAGTCCAGTAGATTCCCTGCCAGCCTCAAATGATCTGGCAATGAGGAGAAAAAGAGCTTAGCCAGTCTCTTGAATACTCTCAGAAAAAAATTTCCCTCCCTATGGAACATGACTTGATTCATGATTAATACTATTTAATGGAGGCTTTTGGAATTATCAGGAGGTCTTAGGTAACTGAAGGTGGTCAAGAATGTCCAAAAGTGATAAAAATTCCTATAAAAGAACTTTAGTAACTCTACCATTCATTTGCACTTTCATGGCTACTGTTAATGTGTGTATAATCCTCACAACCCAATGAGGGAAATAATATCCCAAGTTCTCTATAATAAGATGAAATTGAGGATTGAAGACCTTAAGTAACAGTTCAGATTTCACCCAGATAAGAAGTAGTAGGGCATGGGTTCAGACCTAACTCTTTCAGACAACTTTAGACATTCAGTGACAATCTGGTGATACTCCTTTGGATATCAGTTCATCTCAAACTCTTTTCAGTAAGGAATTTTTGTTTGTTTCAGGTGTCAAGAACATAACCACCATTGGCTCATGTGAGTGGCAAGTCACACTAATTGCAAGAGCTTCAGGCATGGCTGGATCCAGGAGCTCCAGCTATATACTTGTGAGTCTGACCCTCTCCAACTCTTGGTTCTCTTTCCTTTGCTTTTGGTTTCATTCTGAAGTAGCATCTCCCAGGTGATGGTAAACATGGCCAACACCAGTTACAGGCCTACATCCTACCATTTGAGCAAAGCCAACAGGTATTTAATTTCCCTTCTCTATAAATTAAGAAAGCCTCTTTGAAATTAAAGGGGCAATTTGGATTAAAATCTAACTGATCTCAGTTGAATCACAAATCAGTTCCTGAATCAATCATTTGTGATCTGGGAGATGAATAAAGGTGGTTGACCATAATGAAGACAGACCTTCATAATCACCATGGACTATATATGGAAGAGGAGTAGTTTCCCAAAGGAATATCAGGGTAAAGGATCAAGTAGCAAAGGAATGGACATCAGACAGACAAGAATATCAGATGCTGACAATATCCTCATTTTGCAGATGGATAATCTTATAGCTAGAAAACTAATCCTTATTCTGTTTTTATCAATTCCTTCCCTCTGGCTCTCAGTGTTCTATTATAGCATCTGTTCCTCCTTCCTTAGAGGAAAAGAGTTGACAAATTTATACACATTGAGGTGTGAGTCACTCAATCACCAAGAATGCTTGCATTCTAGTTTCTATTATAGGAATTCACTTATTTGACTAGTATCTGTAGCGTATTCACTATGTGACAAGCTTGTGCTAGGTAAGGATTGCAGATGCAGAAGTGAAATAAGACAGGTCTGACATATATATATATATGGTTTGAGTATGTATTAATATTTTAAGGGAAAAAATAAACTGTATTTTCATTTTTTCAATGCTAAGGTCATTAGGCAAAGGGGAAATACTCAGGTATTTTCAAACTGGAGGAGTTCATAAATATCGCTTGGAGCTGCTTTCTGTTCTCCAACACCCAGAGATGTGATTCAGTCTGGAAGTTAAGAACCAGGAATCTGGATTTCTATAAAGCATTCCCAGGAAAATTTGAAGATGGTTCAGGGAACTTACTTTGAGTCCCACTGGCTTAACCTGAAAGAATTATTCTCTAATGGCTGTAGGTCTAGAATATTGAAACCTCTGAATTTATCTGGAGAAACAGAAATTTTGGAGCAAGAATGAATGCCTTTCCCTTCAAAGCATACTGCATAAGCAGTATGAAATCCAGTCTTTTCATAAAGCATCCACCCTGACCTCCTTTGCATTGAGCTTTGCAAGGTGGGTAAATGATGCTATCAAGGCCCTGCCCATAGTACCTATCTCTTCACAGTGAAGGCTGCTCACTGTGATGCATGCTGCTGCTGCTGCTAAGTCACTTCAGTCATGTCCAACTCTGTGTGACCCCATAGATGGCAGCCCACCAGGCTCCTCCATCTCTGGGATTCTCCAGGCAAGAACACTGTAGTGGGTTGCCACTTCCTTCTCCAGTGCATGAAAGTGAAAAGTGAAAGTGAAGTCGCTCAGTTGTGTTTGACTCTTTGTGACCCCATAGACTGTATCCCACTAGGCTCCTCCGTCCATGGGATTCTCCATGGACGGAGTACTGGAGTAAGAGTACAAGAGTACTGGAGTGGCTTGCCATTTCCTTCTCCACGTGATGCATGAGACTCTCTCATTGTTGTGTTGGTTTCTGCTGTACAGCAGGTGACTCAGTTATGCACATATATACATATTTTGTATTCTTTTCCATTATGGTTTAACCCCAGGATTTTAGTTCCCTGTGCCATACAGTAGTACCTTGTCGCTTATCCATTCTATATACAGTAGTCTGCATGTACTAACCCCAAACTCCAGTTCATCCCTCCTGCACAGCTCCTCCTCTTTGGCAACCACTAGTCTGTTCTATATAACTCTGAGTCTGTCATAGATAGGTTTATTTGTGCCATATTTTAAATTCCATGTATAAATGATATCATATGGCATTTGTCTTTTACTTTCTGACTTACTTCACTTACTATGGAAATCTCTAGTTGCACCCACGTTGCTGCAGATGGCCTTATTTCATTCATTTTATGACTGAGTAGTATTCCATTCTATATGCATACTGTATCTTCTTTATCCATTCATCTGTTTATGGACATCTAGGTTGTTCCTATATCTTGGCTATTGTGAATAGTGCTGCTATGAACGCAGGGGTGCATGTATCTCTTTGAATTATAGTGTTTTCTGGATGTCTAAGGGGTTTTGCCTGGCCATGGGAACATACTTCACTCAGGTTTGTCCAGGTACGAGACTGGAGAATGAATGCTCCTAAGACTGCCCTCAACCAGTGTAAGTTGGGGAATTGTAAATACATACCCCAGCTTCCTTCTTCTTCATTGTTCTACACCATCTCTCAGGATCCTTCCCAAAGTATCAAAATTCCAGTTGTCCACCAAGGTAACTGGCTTTTGAAAGTTTCCTCCAGTGGCTTTCTTTCCCATTCCTCTGTTTCCTGTGATCACTTTCCTTATAAATGGGCAGAACTCTAATCCTTATATCAGAGTCATCCTCCTGGGAAACCCTAAGCAAACACTTAAGTATGTCTAATTCTAAAATTCCTGTGTTGTCCTTTCATTGTTGTTAGAGATACTAATTTCTAGTAGTTGCCTTCAGATTACATCAAGGAAGGGGTTCCAGTCAAGTGTCTGAAGGAATCAAGCCAAGCCTTAAATTACAATGGATTCCTCAACATGTGACATGGAAATGATTACACATGCACTCATCTATAAAGCAGAGGATGGAGACCTTATTACTCTTATTACTACTTTTACCATTAACTTTGAAAACAGCATTTAGCCCAAATCATGCTATATGGTTATTCCAAAGAAGGATGTGGAGAAGGAACAGACTGATATTAAAATGTTATTGTACTAAAATAGTCGTTGAAAGTGCAAAGAGTATGTTTATTATGCAGGATGCATCTCAGCATGATTAGATGTTTGGCAGAGAAGAAATGAGGAAGAAGTAGAAAAAAAATGAGAAAAAACCACCCAGACCCAATGATTTACTCAAAATTGAATGCATAGAAAACTGTTTCTTGGGATTTGAATGTGATGAATAACTGGCATCTCTGTTCTTCATCTACTTTCAAATGGTAACAAGTCATTCTGATGATAATTGCAGAATGTGTCTATTTTTGGCAATCTGATGGCCCAATAGAGATGATCCCATTTTGTGTTCTATTCATTACCACCCCCCAAACTGATCCATGGACTTTTAGAAGAATCCAAGATAAACAGTAGCATCATAATTTGTTCCCTGACATAAAGAGAAAAAAGAAAACTACTTGTTGAATAATGAACATATAGTAAGAACACAAAACCTTAGGTTTGGAGGCTATATTAATATATAACAAATATATACACATATATAGCAGGGGAGGGGTTCAGAGTGCTCTTCTTAAACATTCAGAGTATCTGATTCTATTCTTGCTAGAACCCCACCAGGGAGAGATCAATTTAGAAATGTGTTTTCAGTTCTAGAATCTAGGCATCCATTGGATTGCAGAGGAACGTATACAGTTGAAAAGCTCCTGAAAACAATTGTGCTGCATTTTTTCCCCCTGAGAATTTGCTAATGCTATTCTTCTGAAACCATTGATTAGCTATTTTAAGAAAGCATATCATTAAATCCCTTCTTCTACATCTAAATTATAGTAAAACCAACAATTTCAGTTAGGAGTCTTCGTTTGCAAGCAACAGAAATTGACGGATCTGTCTAACTTGAGCACAAAGTAAGCCATTGAGAGTTCTGAGGAAAATATTCAGACTTAAGGGAAAGGCTGAGGAACCAGACAGAGAAAAGGCTGTCAGGAACTAGTGATGGTCTGAGAATCCTGGCAGCAGGAACAAATGGACAAACTCATCAGTTGAAGAAGCTGGAATGAACCATCTCCAGCTGCTTTTGTAGCCTTTCTGTCATGCCATTAAAGATTTAGAACATTTGGGCTACAGGTCTGCCTCCTGACAAGGAGAGAGTGGTGTACCTGCAATGACAGTTGCGCCAACTGGCATGCAGTGGAAGAAAACTCATTCCCCAGAAGAAAATTAGGTATTGGAATCAGAAGAAGGGGGCTGTAGAGCAAGAGCTAGAGGTATCGATAAATGTTCAATGAGATAACAAGTTTGTATAAAGAAAGAACAAAGATCAGTATTAGAGTTTTGTCTGACTATTTCATGGTCTTGCTATTTTTCTGCCTTGTCCAATACTTCCTTTATAGCCCTAACAATTATCACAGCAACACTAGAGTTTTTTGGAGAGGCATCACTTTTGGAAACACTCCCTTTTTTATCACTAGCTGTCTTTAACCCTCAAGCTCTGAATCGTCACTGTTCTTTTTCATTTATCCCTCCAAATTCTAAACACGGGGTAGCCCTGCCTGTCTGTTCAACTTCTGCATGCTGTGGTCTTAAAGATTCACATTTGAGGCACAAACTGTGAATCTCTGAGTTCAAATACATGACCAACTGCTATGTGCTAGAAATTTGACATTATATTCCCTGTGCTAAGTAAAATACAAATACAAATTTTACATTTATATTTACCATTGTGTGGGAAAACTCTATAGTGTAAAACAAACAAACAAAAAATAATGATGCTAATACAACAGCCCTTGAAAGTCCAGTGGGATATATTCTGAGGCCTTTGAAAACCACCAAATTCTCAAGCATATCTCTATGAATTATATTTTTGCCCACAAAATGCAATAAAGCATAGCACAGAAACTATAAATAATCCCCACAGTCTTTAATGATTCTATAAATATGGGACTAAAGTCATTTGCACAGCCATTAAAATAAATACTGGCTGGAGCACTCACTGAAACAAATCACTCGATTTTGCTTTCCTAATAGTGGAGAGATCTGCCTCACTGCCAAATATAACACCTCCTCTTAAATACCTTCAATACATGGAATTTCCAGAGAAGAACTCTGAATTGTGTAAACCTCTTCCTTCCTACCACAAATGCTAGAAGGAGGAGGGCTCCAGAGTTTGACTTCCCAGGTTCAGATCCAGGCTTCACCACTTAGTACGTGTGAACTTGACAAGACCTCTCTTGAGTAAGTCTTGTTTCCCCCACCTGGGAAATTATGTCATGACAATTCATTTTGAGTACCTAGATTAAGTGTCTGGCACTTTGTAAATGCTCAATATACATTAGCTACTACCTTTTAAAAAGGCTTTAAAAATTATCTTAGGAAAGCAATTGCTTTCTGCAACACCAAATAGAGAATAGCAAAGCCCCTTAAATTGTATATGCTGGGTTTTCAATGAGGTTCATTTACCAGCTAGGTAACTCATTCCATATTCAACTCATATTTGTTGTCCTAGGAAAATTAAAAATTCCTTTATAGTATCATTCTTCAGGGTCACTTACAAATAACTGAACTCCTAAATCCATATGCACCCAGGGTCTAATGCAGAGTTGACAAATATCTGGGGAGTAAAATAGTAAACGTTTAGGAGGAAAACCCCTGAAATACTGTCTGGCTTTGTAACAAAGACAAAAAAATATTCATGCCTGTGACCAAATAATTTAAAACATACCTGAGCTACAGAATACGGTGCTGTGAAACTGTATAATCCTCTGAGTGACTTATGAGAACTTCAGGATTAATATCAGACCAAGTAGATGGTTCAGCTCACTGAAGCAAGCATCTCATAATGATAATGTAGTGTTCCCCAGAAAACACATCAGAGATGCCAAAACAGAGTCAGAGCATAAAAATAAGTCAAAGTTCCATGATTTTTTTCATCATGTGATTTTAAAATATCATATGAACCATATTCGTTGTAAAGCGTACATTACTACTAATTCCACAGTAAAAGCACTAACTGGTGACAGCTATTTGGCAAGAATTTCCCATTAATTTCCATGGAAAGTATTCTCCTGAATTTATAATAGAAAAGTATAAATGTGAACTCAAACACAGAACTTGTCTCTGTACAGAATTTGCATCAGTAGAATGTGGTACAGTTTATAAATGGCTTTAGAGAAGATATGTGACTCCAATTAAATAAGAAACCAAAAGATGACAAATAAATATTCTTCTCAAGGACTCCTCTCAGCCCAAGAAGCCCAGGAGATTTATCTTAGTAAGCAGTTTACCTCTTTGGCAACACTACAGAGGAATAGCTTTCCAGCAGTGGAGCTTTGTATGATCTATTGCTGGGCCTTGCCACACTGCCTTGGGTCTCACTAATCCACAGATATCTCTGCTCCTACATCCAGGTGTTATAGCAACAAAACTTACCAGCATCACCCCTTCACTCCTTGGGATTACCCCTTCTCCTTGCACGGCTGCTGCTGCTGCTACTAAGTCGCTTCAGTCGTGTCCGACTCTGTGTGACCCCATAGACGGCAGCTCACCGTCCCTGGGATTCTCCAGGCAAGAACACTGGAGTGGGTTGCCATTTCCCTCTCCAATGCATCAAAGTGAAAAGTGAAAGTGAAGTCGCTCAGTCGTGTCCAACTCTTAGCGACCCCACGGACTGCAGCCCACCAGGCTCCTCCATCCATGGGATTTTCCAGGCAAGAGTACTGGAGTGGAGTGCCATTGCCTTTTCCTTGCACTAGATCTTACTTAAAATGCAAATACTCCTGGGAGGAGGTAACACATTATTACTATTGCCTTTATTGTCTGTTGTTCAGTTGCTAAGTCATGCCTGACTCTTTTGCAACCCCATAGACTGTAGCCCGCCATGCTCCTCTGTCCGTGGGACTCCCCAGGCAAGAATACTAGAGTAGGTTGCCATTTCCTTCTCCAGGGGATCTTCCTGACCCAGGATCGAAGTCACATCTCCTGCACTGGCAGGCAGATTCTTTACTGCTGAGCCACCAGGAAGCCCCTAGTGTGAATTAATTCAAAGTAACCAAATCCCATTAACACATTCAGAAAAGGCATAAAATGTCTGTTTGTGCTATAGAAGGGATAGTGGTGCCATTGTGAAGCAAACAAGGATACAGCAAAGATAGTTAGGTGGACACTTAAAGAAAGTGCTGTTTTACTTGGATGCCAGATTTCCAAATTATAATTGGTGGGATTATTTTCAGCAAATATTACTTCCCTGCTTTGAGTGGAACACTTCATCCCCCACTGACTTTGACCTGGCCATGCGACTCATTTTATCCAATAGAAAGTGGATATACAGTTAGTATCTTATATGATATCATGCTTTGGTTTGCTTTCTTACACTCCTGTAATTCATCATAAGAAGAAACATCTCCAGGTAGGCACTGATCCAGTGAGGATAAGCAGAACTGAACACAAACCATCACCTTGAGGGTCCCAAGCCCAGTCAACCGACAGCATAACACAGAACCATTCTAACTAACCCTAAGGCCTGTGAGCCAGTAAAAGAAATGCTTAGTATTATAAGCCATTGAGTTGGGTGACTTTTTATGCAGCATTATTGCACAATAGTTGATAGACTATTAGTTAGTTAGTTCAGTCACTCAGTCTGTCCGACTCTTTGCAGGCCCATGAATCGCAGCATGCCAGGCCTCCCTATGCATCACCAACTTCCAAAGTTTACTCAAACTCATGTCCATCGAGTTGGTGATGCCATCCAGCCATCTCATCCTCTGTCGTCCCCTTCTCCTCCTGCCCCCAATCCCTCCCAGCATCAGAGTCTTTTCCAATGAGTCAACTCTTCGTATGAGGCGGCCAAAGTACTGGAGTTTCAGCTTTAGCATCAGTCCTTCCAAAGAAATCCCAGGGCTGATCTCCTTCAGAGTGGACTGGTTGGATCTCCTTGCAGTCCAAGGGACTCTCAAGAGTCTTCTCCAACACCACAGTTCAAAAGCATCAATTCTTCGGCACTCAGCTTTCTTCACAGTCCAACTCTCACATCCATACATGACCACTGGAAAAACCATAGCCTTGACTAGATGGACCTTTGTTGGCAATGTCTCTGCTTTTTAATATGCTATCTAGGTTGGTCATAACTTTCCTTCCAAGGAGTAAGCGTCTTTTAATTTCATGGCTACAATCACCATCTTGCAATGATTTTGGAGCCCAAAAACATAAAGTCTGACACTGTTTCCACTGTTTCCCCATCTATTTCCCATGAAGTGATGGGACCAGATGCCATGATCTTCATTTTCTGAATGTTGAGCTTTAAGCCAACTTTTTCACTCTCCTCTTTCACCTTCATCAAGAGGCCTTTTAGTTCCTCTTCACTGTCTGCCATAACGGTGGTGTCATCTGCATATCTGAGGTTATTGATATTTCTCCTGGCAATCTTGATTCCAGCTTGTGCTTCTTCCAGCCCAGCGTTTCTCATGATGTACTCTGCATAGAAGTTAAATAAGCAAGGTGACAATATACAGCCTTGACATACTCCTTTTCCTATTTGGAACCAGTCTGTTGTTCCATGTCCAGTTCTAACTGTTGCTTCCTGACCTGCATACAGATTTCTCAAGAGGCAGGTCAGGTGGTCTGGTATTCCCATCTCTTTCAGAATTTTCCACAGTTTATTGTGATCCACACAGTCAAAGGCTTTGGCATAGTCAAGAAAGCAGAAATAGATGTTTTTCTGGAACTCTCTTGCTTTTTCAATGATCCATCGGATGTTGGCAATTTGATCTCTGGTTCCTCTGCCTTTTCTAAAACCAGCTTGAACATCTGGAAGTTCACGGTTCATGTATTGCTGAAGCCTGGCTTGGAGAATTTTGAGCATTACTTTAGTAGCGTGTGTGAGATGAGTGCAACTGTATGGTAGTTTGAGCATTCTTTGGCGTTGCCTTTCTTTTAGCAACAGCTAATACCAATTGAGCTCTCCCACTGTGCCAGGCATTGAACTAAGGACTTAACATTCATGATTTTTTTTTAAATTCTTAAACAATCTGGTGGGATAGGAATGATTCTCCTATTTAAACAGTTAAGGAAGTGGAAAGATACCAGAAAGATAGCATTGTTAAAGCTCTTGAATAAAACCCCCAAAGCTCTTCAGATGCCTTAAGCAAACAATAGATGTCCCTGTGGTTTAAGCTTCAATTACTTGCAGCAGGATGCATCCCTAAGTGCTCTATGTCCCAACTATAGAGGCAGCTGCCATTCGGCTTCTGCTGACTACTGATTACGGGAATGTGGACCTGCTGTTGCCACATCTTCTATTAAGTAGAAATCTGGATTTTTAAAAACTGTGAAATCATCTACTTTTAAAATATTGGCAACTACATCAAATTAATAAAACATTTTGCATTCCAAACAAAATATACCTTCAAAGCCAGGTCTAAGAGCTACAATTCTGCAGTTCTTGAGCACTGTGGGTATCAAAGTTATAAACACTGTCTTAAATTAACTACCTAGTTTTTCAGGCTAGTTTTGTAAGAAACCCAGATAAGAAGTATCAAAAGGCAATTATTATGTGAACACTAAATCCTCCAGATAAAAGAAATCTGTTTTGCCTTCCTAGACTGAAGTGGAAAAGCAGCAACTTCTCCCCACAATTCTAGTCTTGGATTTGAAAAGAAAGTTGAATTATTAGGTCATAGAGAAGACTGAATCTGTTCAGACATTTCAGTGGGTCTGTTTTCCAGATTGATTTGTCATCCTTTTGATAAGATTTCAGAAACTGATTGCAGAGCTGCTTGGAGCTCAGGCTTCATGTAACTCGTCAAAAGAGGAAGAAAAGAAAACCCTCTTTGTGTCAGTAATCAAACCAGGACTGACTGCTAATCTCAGGTTTATTGTGTGGCTTTGAATATTGCCCTGGAGCTGGAATAAAAATAGCAGTGGTACTAGTAACCACAACAGTAACTGCAATGGCCTCCATCCAATCTAAGTGCTGAAATAGATCTCTGTTGTTTTCATGTTGGGAAACTGCCCTCCCCTGCCCCATATGGTACCAATGGAAATGTAAATCTCAGAAGCTTTCCTACCTTACACTTGCAAGGGAAAGCACATGATCTGGACATGGCCAGTTGTCTTCCAGTCCATGACAACACCATGTAATCCCCAAACCCAATGGTACCTTAAAGACTGAACATTCCATTTAGGTAAGTCAATGAATTCCCAGAGAGATATTGCTAAAGAATCAGAGCAAGAAGTAGCCATGTGCTGAGATGATGCTGCAATTACATGTGGACTATATTTGACTGCCTAGGATGGGTGGAAGGAAAATTTTAGTCCAAATGCCTATCAGAGAATTCTCAGTGGAAGGACAGGGAGCATTGCTAGGAACAAAAACAAAAAGTAGTTACACAATACATAGAGATGACATATGATAATAATAATAATAATAAATCTCAGCTCCCTATTCTTAACAAACAACTCTATCTTGAATTGTTGTCTTCTTTTTACTTTTTTCCCCACTCCCTCTGAATGTGGTTTGTATTCTGCAGACAAAAAGAGTATGATCTCCAGTGGATGATGATCTGTGGACAGGCATTCTGCAGGCCTTGGGAAATCTTTGTCTTTCTGATGCTTTACTGGTTGTTAACAAAGTATTGCATTGACAAGGAGTCTTAGTCATACTGAATCTAGGCATTAGGGTCAGGGAGATTTTGTTCAAAGTCTCAGCTCTGCCCCATAACTAGCTATGATTCTTAGGTAAGTTAAATAAATTCTATGAGTCTTGGTCTTCTCAGCAGTAATACAGATTTTGGTGAGCATTATATAAGCTATTGTGTGTAAAAACACGCAACATAATGCCTTGTACATTGTCTGAGCTCAAATCAAATCAATCTTTTTCTCTCCATTATTTCTTTTTTGTCCTCAGACTCTAAATCTTTTTTGTCCTCAGACTCTAAATCTCTTGGCTTTCTCTTCCTGTTATTTCTCTCTTGATCAAACTTTCTGTGACCATATTTCTTTGTTTCTCTCCCAGAATAGAGCATAATGGAGAACAGAGTGGTGTTCCATAAACCCCTGCCCCAACACATGCCTTGAGCAAACATGTTCTATCTTCAACTACATCCTTGATGTGTCTCCACTTAGATCTCCAGTGAAAGTGAAGTCGCTCAGTCATGTCTGAGTCTTTGCAACCCCATGGACAGTAGCCTACCAGGCTCCATGATCCATGGGATTTTCCAGGCAAGAATACTGGAGTGGGCTGCCATTTCCTTCTCCAGGGGATCTTCCCAACCCAGGGATTGAACTCGGGTCTCCTGCATTGCAGAAAGACGCTTTACCATCTGAGCCACTAGGGAAGCCCTAGATCTCCAGTAGCTAAGTCACTTCAGTCGTGTCCGACTCTGTGTGACTCTATAGACGTCAGCCCACCAGGCTCCCCCACCCCTGGGATTCTCCAGGCAAGAACACTGGAGTGGGTTGCCATTTCCTTCTCCAGATCTCCAGTAGGCCACCTCAAATTTAATACAGCCATAATAGGACTCTAGATTTACTTCCGGTTCCAAGATTTGCCTTCCCTCAGTCTTCCCCAGCTGAGAAAATGGCACCACCATTTACTCCATGCCCAACTGAGTTGGCTCTCCTCTTCATCCCCCATATTCGAATGAGCAGCAAGTCTTACTGGTCCTACCTCCTAGATACATAATGATGACACCTTATTCCATTATTGTCAATGCTATCACCCTAGTTCAAATCACCATCACCTCTTGCCTGGTCTTCTAGCACCCCAACTAGTCTTATAAGTGAGCTCCAAGTTGACCTACATTGATTATCATGTGACAGTTCTGATAAGGACAGAGTGACTTCCAACATCACAACAGTTTTCTTTGGACACCTTGAAGATCATACTCAACCAAGGATTATTCACTGCAAGCTATAGGTCAAAGCATTGTGTAATGATTTTTTCTCATGTAGGACAAAGTTTGGGAATTCTTGAGAATCAGGAACCTGAGTGTCATGCTGAAGAAACTTGAGTTGACATAAACTGGTGCCAGGTCACATATATTCTTTCCAGCTTAGCCATTCTTTCTAGGGTTTTTTTTTTCCCACTCCCATAACACTAGGAGGGAGACCTGGCTTCTTAAGCTCTTGAGAAGTTCACCAGAACCTGGTGAATTAATTAGACTCTCGTGAAGTTCAATCAATTGCTTCCCAAAGTATTGAAAACAAAAGTAGTAATTAACCCCAGGTTTCTACTGCTGAAACACAACAAGAGCATATAAGCTACCAGGTTCAGTTCGGTCACTCAGTCCTGTCCTATTCTTTGTGACCCCATGAACTGCAGCACACCAGGCTTCCCTATTCATCACCAACTCCTGGAGCTTGCTCAAACTCATGTCCATCATGTCGGTGATACCCTCCAACCATCTCATCCTCTGTCATCCCCTTCTCCTCCTGCCTTCAATCTTTCCCAGCATCAGGGTCCTTTCCAATGAGTCAGTTCTACGCATCAGGTGGCCAAAGTAGTGTAGCTTCAGTTTTAGCATCAGTCCTTTCAGTGAATATTCAGGACTGATTTCCTTCAGGACTGACTGGTTGGATCTCCTTGCAGTCCAAGGGACTCTCAAGAGTCTTCTCCAACACCACAGTTCAAAAACATCAATTCTTCAGCACTCAGCTTTCTTTATAGTCAAACTCTCACATCCATACATGACTACTGGAAAAAAACCATAGCTTTGACTAGACAGACCTTTGTTGGCAAAGTAATGTCTCTGCTTTTTAATATGCTGTTTCAGTTGGTCATAGTTTTTCTTCCAAGGGTCAAGCGTCTTTTAATTTCATGGCTGCGGTTACCATCTGCAGTGATTTTGGCTACCAGGTTATTAGACACAGAATCTTGGAAATTACAGCTACCCTTTAGGAATAATATTCAGTGGAGCCATGTGAAATTGCCATCTTTGTAGGTCAAAATGGTTGAATAATAGCAATTTATATTATTTAACCTAATAATAACTAATGTTTATTCATTGCTTACTATGTGGTAGGAAATATATCAAGTGCTTTATATGCATTATATGAAAGGGCTTAACACAATTAAAGAGATTTATAATTACTGGCAGTAATTACAGTAGTTAATAATGCATCACTCAATCCACTAATAATCTTACAGAGTGTTATTACCTCATTTTGTAGACTAGGAAACTGAGACTGAGAGAAGGTGAAAGAACTTGTCCAAATCTAACCTACTGATAAGTGACTGAGTTAGAAATACTCACAGGTCTCTGAGAAGCTAAATGCCATGAGCTGCTGCTTTCTTAAGATTCTACTATGTACTGGGTACTTAAAGTATACTATTTCTAATGTCCACAAAAGTACATGACACGTAAAGATCATCCCCATTTTAAAGAAAAGGGAAGCTGAGCCTCCAAGAGTTTAAGCAGTCTAAATCCAGATAATACATGACAGAGCTGTGATTTAAATTCAGAAGTGTCTGATTCTAAAGCACTTACTTTTTTCAGTATGCCAAACTGCCTTTCTGTTTTGGGGATGGGAGATCCAGACACACACACACACACACACACCCGTTTTTCATTCGCTGCTGCTGCTGCTAAGTCACTTCAGTTGTGTCCGACTCTGTGTGACCCCATAGACGGCAGCCCACCAGGCTCCCCTGTCCCTGGGATTCTCCAGGCAAGAACACTGGAGTGGGTTGCCATTTCCTTCTCCAATGCGTGAAAGTGAAAAGTGAAAGTGAAGGTGCTCAGTCGTGTCCGACTCTTAGCGACCCCATGGACTGGAGCCTACCAGGCTCGTCCGTGAGATTTTCCAGGCAAGAGTACTGGAGTGGGGTGCCATTGCCTTCTCTTTTCATTGGCTAGTCATGTTCAATCTTTGCGACCCCACAGACTCCAGCACACCAGTCCTCCCTGTCCCTTACTGTCTCCCGGAGTTTGCCCAAGTTCATGTCCATTGACTCAGTGATGCCATTCAACCATCTCTTCCTTTGCTGCCCTCTTCTCATTTTGGCTTCAATCTTTCCCAGTATCAAGGTCTTTTCCAATGTGTGTGTGTATGGTTTGTTAAGATGAATCAGCTGGATTTTTAACAAAAGAAACCCACTTCCTTTCATTTTTGGAGACTGTATGATTTGTATGATTGTTCCAAGAGTACAATGTCCAAACTAATAAACATGGTGATCAGTATTGAAAGGCAGGACCCTGTGCCCCAAGTTTGTTCTGGATAAGAGTGCAGCTGGTGGTTTTCTGTTCCCCAGTGAATTTCCAAGCCCTTCACTCTAGCTTGGAAACCTTCCTTCTCCACCTCCCCTCAGGAATCAGTACTGACAGTGTGTGTGGAATGACTCACTGAAATGTTGTAAAAAAAAAAAAAAAAAGAAGAAGAAGAAGAAGAAGAACAGATCTTTCTGAGGCTGTCAGCCAACACTGAGAAATTTGGTACAGACCGTCAACCACATGGAACTCAATTCATCTAATATTAGGATGATGAGAATGAGTCAACTCTCAGGAGCCTTGAACTTTTTATTTCAATTAGTCCCAATAATGTAAAGCAAATGCTTTTAAACCACTAGAATTCAACAAGCTGCCCACATCTTCCCATAAATACTCCACCTCTTCTCTCCCCATGCTTCCTTTTTCACAGACACAAGAGAATGCTGAAGTTTAAGCATGGCCTTTAACTAGAATCAGTTTTTCTTTGCTCACATGATGACCAAAGTCTAGAATTGCCAGCATTCTCATCCTATTAGCCACAAGACCACCCCAGGTTAAAAAACTCAGAAGATTAGAATTAGGAATTTCCCCTGAAATCAAAAGAATGTGGTTTGGAGTAATTCTTTACATCCTGGATATATTATCCATTATGTGAAGGTATTTGCACATTTGTTCCTTTTACTAACCATAATGTTGAGGTAAATATCATGATTCTGAAATCAGACAGACCTGGGTTCAAATTCTGCCTCTATTACATACCATATAGACATGGGTGGTTTTCCTAAAGACACCTCACCTTGATTCTCTCTCACCTGGGATATGGGACTTAATAATAGTTTCTAGTTCATAGGTCTTTTGTAAAGAATAAATGAAATATAAAACTTGGGAAGTGTTTAGAACTATATCACATAAAAAGTGCTCGACAGGTATTTCATAGTATCTTTATTATCATCCAGATGTTAGACAGTAATCTCTGTGTAAGAAAGAGAAACCAAGCTTAAATGAATTAAAGCCCTTTAAGGTCTGAGAGTGATGAGTCTCCAAAATACAATTGAGATGCCTTCACCAGATTGCAGGAGGCATGGGGCCAGAAAGGCAAAAGTAGCAGATGGTCACTCAGGTCCCCAGGAGTTAAAACAGGCTTGAGATGTAAAGTCAAGTCAGGCAAATTTCTTGTGACTCATCATGTAGAAATCAGAGAAATTTTCTATAGGATGATGAGAAGAATCTTTTCTTCTCCATAAGCCATTCTCCATTTTGAATCCTTTTTTAATGTACTAGATCAGATAAACTGTCTTTAATCAATTCTTTTCAAGGCTGCTGTAATATGACTGGCCACATACAGAATGGCATGTTCAGACCAGTTATTAATAAAATCTCTCATAAATATATAAAAATCTGGAGACAGCTTCCCTCGTGGACAGAAAGGTTATAGCCTGTATCACTAAGTAGGTATCGTTATCAGCATTTTACAGATGAGGAAATTGACATTTGGCATCTTTGAGAGAATTGCCAAAGCAATGCAGATGTAAATATGACCCGGTTGTTCTTCAAGTTCAAATTCATCAGATGACAAAGTTTATATTTTCTGTACAATAATTAGCCAACACACTCCTTGGCAGCCACCATGAATACATCCTTCCCTTTTTGGCTTCTTGTTCCATACTTGAAATGCTTTGTAAAAGGGATGGCATAAACTCGAATGAATCTGAGACTCTCCACACACAAGCAATCTTTGTGTATTGACACCAAACATAGGTGAAAAAGCCTTTTCATGATAGCTGAGGCTCTGCCACTTCTGAAAAAAGACAGCTACCCTCTTCAAACTGGAATGTCTCATTCTCCATCTCAGCTCAAGGATGGATGCTCTTTAAACCTGGCAGGAAAATCCTTTCAGCCATGTTGAGTCAGGCAAGTGGAAGAGAGCAGACATTCTCCATTACACAAAGAGCCTGTTACGGTGGAAATTCCAACTCTCAAAACAACTAGCTTGACATAGGCATACATTGAGCTGAAAGGAAATACATCTCGCTTTAAGAATTGTTTTGAGTAGTTGTTGAAGGATTTCAGTTTTATTTATCGTCTTTTGAGTGGACAAGCGCAATGGTCACAGGCACCTCTTGCGTTGATGAATAGGGGTAGGATGTTTCTGGGAGATTTTACAAATGAGGAATTCCTGATTGAGGAGATTGTTTGTTGGTGATGATAGTTTATCTGAGACAACTGCTTTCCTTGATATGTGACTCAGATCATTATCTGTTACTCAGGAAGATCCCTGCCACTTAATACCTCATTGACATTCTCCATTAAGATGTAGGAAGCTTTAAAGCCAGATTTCCTGCCTACAGAAGAACTGAAGAGCATTCTAGCATGTGTCACTCATCCTGTGAGGCTGAGACCAGGCACCATCCATCCATCTCTTTTTTTTGAACTTTTTGTTTTGTATTGGAGTATAGCTGATTAACAGTGTTGTGATAGTTTCTGGTGAACAGAAAAGGGACTCAGCCATACTTATGCATGTATCTGTATCATATATACAGATTATGTATATTTAGGGGAGAATATACCTAAACTCCACTCCCATTCAGGCCATCCATTTCTTTATTCACTTTATTTCTAGCGCTCCCAGCGGCACGACTATACATAACCAGCTCTCCGCTGGTGACAGATGTGGCAGAAAGGTTGCTGAGCATGGTGACCCTAATGGTTACCTTGATTACTTTTTTCCAAAAACTCTTCAGAAGTGAAATGGATTGGACCTTGGGGAGTACACACATGAAAGCTGAGATTAACAAATAACTGTTTGAAAAAATGCTACATGTATTTCCTGCAACGTGTGTGTTAGGTGGCACAAAGATATATACACATACCTATCAGATACATAGATAGTCCACCAAGTTAGTGAATATAAACACTATCAGGCTATAGATTTTTCTCTCAAGCCTATAATTAACACAAGAACTAAAAATAAATGATAATTTCCCTTTTTTTGTCATTTTGAAGCAGGCCATGAAGTGCAGGAACTGACTTTTTAAAATTGGGGGTGCTCAATTGTACGTGTTGTGTGTGTGTGGTAGTTGCTCAACAAATAAATACTAAATGGAAGAAAGAACAGCTTAAATAGCTGTGTGATTCCTGTTTTAGTGATTTCTTCTGGTATTTCTGAAATGTGTAAGAAAAGTTTAACGTTTAAGATTTTCTTAATGCTATTAGCAGTAGTGCGAGACACAAGGACTAGAATTAAGTAACTTGAGAGGTGACTGCAGAGGTACCAGGAAGGAGAGATAGTTAAATAGGTCTGTGGGTGATGAGGGGTGAGACGATGGCTGGAAGCTAGTAAAGGGTGCTTTCACAAACAGGTTACCACCCTGGGGAATTAGAGCTCGGTGCTTCCAGGGCATCGAAGAAGCCATGTAACCAGTTTCCTGGGATATTTATTCAATGACTCCCATCCTTTACTGGTTGCAGTCTGTTCCTGGAGGCATTATCTCCCCAGCACTCTGGTCTGTCCCATCTGTGAGCCAGGCTTGCTCCTGTGGCCAGAGAAGGACCTTGGAGTGGTTAAAGTTCTTGAGGTTGTTTGCCATCACATATGCTAGAAATGTGCATGCAATTGTACCTGCGATGTATTCACAGCCAATAGCCTCCAAAATGACTCCCTGTACTGCTGCCCTTCCTGGTATTCATACTCTTGTGTAACCCTCTTCCCTTGAGTGTGGACTAGACCTAATGGCTCACGTTTAAGGAATAGAATATGGCTAAGTGACAGGAGGCTATATATGGGGTGAAGTTATAAAAAAAAAAAAAAAAAAATTGTCTTGCTCACTCTGTCTCACTCTCACGGGAAAAGTGAACAGCCTTGCTGTGAGCCATCCCAGGGGGAGGCCCATGTGACCAGCCTTCAGACCAATTGCCCTCAAGGGATGAAGCCTGCTGACAACAGTGGGAGTGAGCATAGATGTGGATCCAGTCTTGAGACAACCATAGCCCAGATTGGCAGTTTGACTACAAACTGGGAGGGAGGGACCTTGGACCAGAGGCACACAATTCAGTCACACCCTGATTTCTGACCTACAGAAGCTGTGAGATAATAAATATTTGTTGGTTTTAGCTGACAAATTCCGGGATTGTTTGTTATACCTGTAACTCATAGTGCTGCACTATAAAGAAAAGTGCTGCACTACTATAGCTTTTGAAAGACTTTCAAAGAAAGAATTTAAGTAGATCAGTGGAATACTTACCCAGCTTTTCGTATTTTTTAAATTGATTTAATTGGGCCTGACTTACCATCTAGAACAATGACTCATTTATTGGACACAAAAACTGCAGTTATAAACCGAGCAAATGTATTAGTGTTACAGTCAAACAAGACTCAATTAACTTTACACAAGTGATTCCTGACTTACATTTAGTGTGTGTTTGTCAAAGCTATTGAGTGATACCCTGAGCCCTTCTACTGTTATTCGTGAAAAACTGAAGCTAGGAAAAGAGCCTTTAAATGACATAAAGTCAGGGTATATACAATATTGAAATACAGTTTTGTTGTTGTTCAGTCGCTAAGTCATGTCTGACTTTTTGCAACACCATGAACTGCAGCACGCCAGGCTTCCCTGTCCTTCACCATCTCGGCAAAGTGATGTCTCTGCTTTTTAATATGCTATCTAGAGGAGAAGGCAATGGCACCCCACTCCAGTACTCTTGCCTGGAAAATCCCATGGACGGGGGAGCCTGGTAGGCTGCAGTCCATGGGGTCTCGAAGAGTCGGACACAACCGAGCAACTTCACTTTCACTTTCACTTTCATGCATTGGAGAAGGAAATGGCAACCCACTCCAGTATTCTTGCCTGGAAAATCCCAGGGACGGGGGAGCCTGGTGGGCTGCCGTCTGTGGGGTCACACAGAGCCAGACATTGACGGAAATGATTAGCAGCAGCAGCAGCAGCAGATTTGTCATAGCTTTCCTTCTAAGGAGCAAGCATCTTTTAATTTCGTGAATATAGTTTAGAAAGTCATAAATTTGAGAGCCTAGGAATTTGTTTCTTAACTCGGGGCAAAGCCATCATGTAACACTTCTTCATTTCACACTTGAACAACCTACCTTGTCCTTAAAGGCAGTTAGTAAGACAAGTTATTTTATCATGAAATATACCTGTTTTGTGTACCTTCTTTTGATTCCATTGGTGAAAGAAAGGTTATGGTGGTAACCAAAGACGTGACACCCTACACTGGACAGATGAGACTGACCGCAGTTTAGGCTCCTATGTTCATAGTCTTGGGGTGGAGGATACCATATGCCAAACAGGCCACGTGGGGGCTGTGCTTGCGGGAGGCAGGCTTTGTAGTGTCAAGAAGATGGAGTGACCCTGGTTCCTATGAGAAGATGTAATTGTCCAGTTGGAGTAATTCCATGGGCTGGCAGGAAACTGAAACCTACCATTCAGGAGAAGCAGGAACTGCATTTGGTCCATTTAATCCACTTTCGGAAGTTGAAGAGGACCTTTTCCCTGTAGCAAAGTGAGGCCATTAGAGACTCTCCTTATTTCATCAGATTTGAAGGAAGGGCATTATGTTCATTTTAAGTCTCACACTACAGGACCTGTGGTACATGTCTCCACAGAGGACCCAGGAGCCTCTGTTCACAGTTCCTCTTGAGATGCCAATGGGATAGACTTACAAGCTGTTAAGTTTAAGCAAGACATAATGAGATTTACTTGAAACAAGCCCAAGTACCAAAGGACATACATGTTCTTTTTACAAATCTCTTATTCACATCTCTTTTTGGTTTACAAAATTTACTTACTTGATTTTTATGACTTTACAAAGAAGTTCAGACTTGCAAAGTCATCCTTCAAGGTTGCAGATGACATTAAAGACTATTATTTTATAAGGCCTAGGCCCACAGTTTAAGCCATGCAGGGAACAAGGCAGAAGGTTGCGTTTGCCTGGTCACGTCCACAGTCACAACTGCAGAGTTGCAGGCAACCCCTCTGCTGTCTGCCCCCAACAGTGAGACAGCATGGCTTGATCTGGTGTCCAAGACCAACTGGGAAAATAAAGAATTCACAAAGAGCAGTCCTGGAAATTCTCTGGATATTGCCAAGCACTAGATTTGATGGGAAACAGAGACATAGTCAATCCTTTTGACAAGTTTCTCTCCCTTCTTAGTCCTGATAATGAATAATAGTTATAAACTTGCCCTAAGAAATGAGGTGTTCTTAATTGGGTTAAATCACCCCTGATTATATAGTCAAGAAAACAGACCCAGAACAGTAAAAATTGCTTGAAGATTCCACAGCTGGTCAGTTCTCTAGGACACTGGGTGACATGTTTAGAGGAACAAGGAATGAGTGCTGAAGTAAATGTCATCTGAGTTTGAATCCCAGCTCTTCTGTCTATACATAATAAGCACACTGAGCTTGCAGTTTGAAGTCTGAGCCTCAGTTTCCTCAGTGTGAAAACTTTGACATAGTACCATGCATGACACAGGGATTGTGTATATATTCACATACTTATATTTTCACTGAGGTAAAATGACAGTAAAATGCCTGAGATCAGCACAGTTGAGGCAGAATTTGATGCCTGGTGTATGTGACTCTGAATTCCTAAGCTCTTTGTCCTGTGTACATACTTTCTCATGGAAGAGCAACCATGCCAACAATCAAACCTCTTAGAATGTTTTATCATCTCCAGAGTCACAGACAGCAACAGCATCACCAGAAAAAGTACTGGGGCTGTATATTAGGACCTGGAAATTGGTGCTTCTTTCACCAGTAACACTGACACTCTCTTTCTGACGCTTTGAGGAACTCTCTCAAGGTGATAAGTGAGTATTTATTTTTATTATAAAATATAAAGTGGAAGTTGCTCAGTCATGTCTGACTCTTTCCAACTCCATCGAGTATACAGTCCATGGGATTCTCAAGGCCAGAATACTGGAGTGGGTAGCCTTTCCCTTCTCCAGGAGATCATCCCAACCCAGGGATCAAACCCAGGTCTCCCGCATTGCAGGCAGATTCTTTACCAACTGAGCCACAAAGGGAACAGCAACCTATTCAAGTATTCTGGCCTGGAGAAGTCTATGGACTGTATAGTCCATGGGGTCACAAAGAATCAGACATGACTGAGCGACTTTCACTCACACTGTTTTTATTATAAATGTATCTAAAGCTGGAAAGCAAAGATAGATGATAGGTTAATGGGCAGATAAGTTGTATAGATCTGGAATCATCTGAATTCAAGTCTTTTGCACGTGTAATAGCACTTTATGCTTTGCAATGTATCTTCATAGAGTTTAAAAAGTTTATTCCAGGGATAATCATTGCATGTCTGCTACGCCTGCTACGTGCCAGGCACTGTTCCAGGTGCCAAGAATATGGCAGTAGACAAAATAAGACAAAACGCCCTACCCTCATTCAGCTTAAATCTCAGTGGACATGTAGAGAGGCTATAAATAAGGGAATAAATTCTCATTTGTAAATAGAGAGGCTATAAATAAATTAGGAAATAAATTCATTATCCAACAGATGGTGGTTAGTGCTATGTTGGAAACCGAAGCAGGAAAAGAAAGTAAGGGGTGTTGAGGGTGGGGGCTGCAATTTGAAATATGGTGATTTGAGAAGAATGATCTGGGAAGACATATGAGTAAAGGCTGGAAAGGGTTAAAAGATCAAGGGTGTTTCTGAGAGAGGCAGAAGCAAATGGAGAGGTCCTAGAGCCAAAGCTAAGCTGTGCTATTGTTGTGTTCCAGGAAGAGCAAGGAGGTCCATGTGACTGAGGGAAGTAAGCAGCTGAGGGTAATAGAAGAGGCCGTAGACGGAAGGCTGGGCCAGACTGTGAAGAACTTATAGGTCATGGTGAAGACTAGCTCCTGGTCCAATCAAAATAGGAGGATTAGGACATGAAAATGGCATGGTCTGATATGTGTTTTAAAGGATCACTGTGGTTGCTGGGTTGGGAGTAGATTAGGAGATGCAGGATAGAGGGAGGAAGAAATGGGATAGGGGACGAGGGCAGAATCCAAGTGAGATATGCTGTTGGTTTTGATCACAATGGGAAAAGTGGAGTTGAAAAAAAGTAATGAAATTCTAGAAAAGTTTTAAAGGTAGAACCAACAAGACGTGCTGAGATGAGAAGACAAAAAGGGATAGAAGGAAGTTTTCTGTCAGAGCAACTAGACAAAGCAAGCAACATACCTAAGCATGATGAGAGGAAGGTTTCCATGAGGTGGGCCGAGGAATTAGGAGGTGGTGGTCTTGTTAAGTTTGAAACGCCTTTTAGACGATCCAGTGGAGGATTCAAGGAGACGGCTGTTAGGAGTCTGGATTTCAGGCAAGAGGGCCAGGCAAGAGATTTCAATTTGAAGATGAGGGCCTGAGCACTGGGGCTTCGAGTCTTCATGAGGGAGATGAGAACCTCACTCACATCTTCTTCATGACCTACAAGGGCTTATATTCTTAGCAGAGCATGTTCTTCCCAGAGCTCCCATTTCTCTGCAGGGGCCAGGAGAGGACTGGATAGGAAGCCTGGCTGGTGAATGATGCTTCTCAGGCAAGACTGAGACAAATTTGGAGGCACCTGTGTTGGTGCCCTGTAGCCTGGAGCCAAGCCACCGCAGACCTGGCTCCCCTTCACTTCAGGTATAGCAAAGGGAAAGGGACTTATTTATTTGGGGCTTGGGGACAAGAAGGAAGCCACCACCATCACTCAAGCCCCCGCTCTCCCACCCCTGCACTCAGGACTGCTGCAGAAAGCACTGGGTATTTTTCCACTGGAGGAAGGCTTAGAGTGTATGTGGTGATAAAACTCCTCCTTGAAGATGACTCAGCTGTTCTGATCTTCTGCCAAAGTCCTATTCAAGAGAGTTGAAGGAGGCTCCAGACAGGGAAGGTAGACTGCCTGCAGCGGGAAAGTTCTCTGGTAAGGAAGTCTACCTTTTACACACACCCCGTATCCCTGGGCATCCGTGTAAACACTACTCCTGTTTCTCCAGTGCACACTGGGGCCAGATACACAAAATGCCATCTTAGAGGTGAGAAAAGATGGCTTGGAGAAGTTGTCAGCTGAGCCATCCACGGTCCTTCTGAGCCTGTGCTCTGGACCTCTGTGCTTTTGGCCTTTCTGAGCATAACCGATATCTCCTGGTCCGCTGGCACCTTCCCTCAAGGGTCCTGATATAAGTAACTCAGACCTCTTTCTCTTTCTCTTCTCAGAGCATAACCAAGCTTTTTACTAATGGCTCAGCAGATAACTCTTTTCTAGGGAAACAAGTTGCAGGGTAGGATGGGGGTGGAGGTGCAAAGCACACTTCTAGATAAATCATTTCTGGATAAATCATTTGCAACACTTTCTGTGATATAGAACAGACTTAGATCCCCAAAACCTACCTGAGTTTTGAACTCAAAACATTGGTAGCATGACATTGTTTGTTTGCCTAAAAAAGAAAAAACAAAGTATAATATCACCTAGAAAATCCCTCTGTTTGGCTTGATACTTGGTTCACCATTTGACCTCAGTTCTCCAGTGTATATCATTGCCACCATAAATAAAGAGGTTCTCGCAAGTAAGAGTGTCTGTCATTGGAAGCTGCAGGGAATGAACAGGTCTCTTAGCTATGTCTCCCTACCTGCTCTGTCCCTGCCAGGGCCCTGAGCTGCACTGTTCTCATATTCAGAGTGAAGAATGATTTTTTACCCCAAAATGGAACAATGTTTCTGTATTTATAAATCCCAGAGACTCAGACACATCTGCTCATATTTATATCCATTCTGCTGCTGCTGTAAAATTGCATATGCTATTTTGATGAAACTTTATCTTAATTTCATTACCAGCCTGAGCAATGATGTGATAATTGCCTGATTTCCAAGTAACTGGGCAAAAATGATATTTTGGGTTTTTTTCTGTTTTTAAACTCATAACTTTATAAAATATTAGGCTATTTTACTTTCCTAGAAGGAAGTCAAAATAATACATTTTCACACTGCTCATGACTCTACTTTGAAGGGAAAATTGTCGACTTTACCTTTAAGAGGGAGTCATTGCTGGTCTTAGTGATGGTCCAATCCAGGCACAGAGAGCATATCAAAGTCCATTTAAAGTGAGAAAATTACAAAAAAGAGCTCAAGATTTTGCACATCTGGGGCAGCACTCAAGTGCTTTCGCTAACTAATTGGTCATGTTATCTTAGGAAAATAAATCTATTAACTTCTGAGCCTTACTTTTATCATCTATAAAAATGGACTGAAAATTCACACCTTCTGTGAATCTTAGTGATTACAGATATCAGGTGGTTTGGATGATATCTGCCTGTTGTAGGTGCTTGATAAATGGTAGCTCTTAATTTTATTATCGCCTTTCAAACCAGTGCATCTTCCATTGTATCCAAACTGCTTGGTTTGTTGTGGTGAGAAATTTCACTCAGTTCTTCTGGGTGAGACAGTATGTTGCTTTGCTGATTGCTCTGCACTTCACTTGCTGAAATAGGAGCCAGGGCCACCATGCAGCACAATGCGCTCCAGACCATGCCAAGGCTTCCAGATGAGAATACTAAAAGACAGTCTTGAACTGCCAGCAATAATAGTGGCATCTAATGTTTATTAAGCTTCTACTGTGTGCCGAACAATGTGCCAAGACCCTGCAGCATCATCTCCCTGGTGCATCTCAATAACTGCATGAGATGGGTACATTAATTATCCCCATTTAGTGGATGGAAGAAGTGGCTTCCTGAGGTGGAAGTAGCTTACCAGGAGTCACGTAGCTAGTGAGTGGCAGAGCCAGGCAGGCTACCCATAGACCTGATTCCCCCATTCCACTGTGCCATACAACCTCCTGATGATGCCACTGTTAAAGCAAAGGAAACACAAACACAACTTCCTGAAAGACATTCTTCTGGAACACAGCAACCACGACAGAATATTAAATCCAATTTAAAAAGCCATGCAAAGAGAAAAAAAAAATAGAATTAAGCTCTGGTTCTTTCCTCTTACATTTTCTTATCAAAATCCACAGTCCCATTATGTGTCCGGCTCCCTTTGTTCCAGTTTCTTCTTACAACAAAGTTTTGATTGACAACTTCTTGGAAGTCACTATAATTTAATCTACTTACCTTCTCTTTAATCATTTTGCTTTGTTTCCTCTCTCAACTGTCTCTATACAAAAGGAAAAAAATATCCGTTTTCTTTTGCTTTTTCTGCTTTCTTCTTTTTTTTTTAATCCTGGACAGCTTTGTATATATTTCTTTACTTTTCCAAATTCCACCATTTCCAGGAAGAAAGTCATGTATTCAAGAGGATGAAAAGCAGGGGAGCTTGGCTCCAATTATTTGTTTTTCAAGTGAGAATGAAAAAACCACTAAAGGCGGAGGAATATTCCCACTCACTTGTGCATTTGACACATATTAATACTTATTACAAAGGGCTTGGTCCTTTGATAGGTTTATTGGAACATTTGGTCTGTTGAAGGACAGAGACATAAGTTATATAAATTGATAAATTGACAGTTGCTTTGAGAATGTAAAGGAGAGTTTCAAGGTCCAGTAAAAACTTAAAACAGGGGAGTTGACCTCATCAGGAAGATCAGAGAAGCTTTCTGAGGTAGAGAGACTTGAGCTAAGTTAACTAAAAGAAGGAAATCTAGGGGCAAGAATGTGCTAGGCAGAGAGAATTACTCATGTAAGGGCCCTGTGGGGAAAAGGGTTTAAAAGAAGCCCAGAGTGGCTACCACAGAAAATGAGGAGGTGAGTGTGCTGTGAAGGAGAGCCAGACAGCCTTGCTGAACATGGAGATCAGAATGTGGACTTTGGATTTTATCTTCAAAACAAGGAACACACTGAAGGATAATAATCCGGGGGATGGTGTACCCAGATTTGCATTGTGCCAAGATTACTCTAGTTATAGTGATGTATAAAACAGTTCCCCATAGAAAGACCTTACTCATCATCATGTCTTGACACACAAAGCCATGTCTCAGACAACTTTTTTTTTTTTTTCCCCAGTAGACAGAGATCTTGGCTTAAGTGGAATGATCTCAGGAACCTTAGTTCTTTGCTACTGAGTTGAGTGGTGAGGAATATCCCCAAATACCACATCATTAACAAAGAAGACAGCATCTGAAGCTCCCAGGAGCTAAGATGACCTTAGCCTGAATTTGTTTCTCAATTTCTTGCAGTCATCAGGCCTTTTGGAAATCAT
This sequence comes from Bos grunniens, assembly GCF_055505025.1. Lineage (NCBI taxonomy): Eukaryota > Metazoa > Chordata > Mammalia > Artiodactyla > Bovidae > Bos > Bos grunniens. The sequence continues at coordinate 38,655,885 of NC_141186.1, forward strand.
CGTGATCATCAGCAGCATATCTACATTTAAATGGCTCTCACAGAGTTTCTGAAACACTTTCACAAACATTACTTGAAAGTAATAATTACAATCTACACTTGTGAGAACTAATCAGGTACTTCAAACTGCCCTTTTTTAATCTTTAGGTAAGGAACACACGCTCATTTTAGAGATGAGGATTCTGAAATGCAGAGACATGCAGGAATGTTGAAGATAGCTTACAGCTAACCAGCCCAGGGCTTGACCCTAAGCCTGCTGACTTCTAGTCTGAAACTTCACAACTCTGTATGTCAGCAGTTTATAGGTTGCCTGGACTTAATTCTTTACCATTTACTACCCATGTGAACATGGGCAAGTTTTTAACTTTTTTGAGGTTCACTTTCCTGATCTATAAGTGTAGTAATAATAGAACTTAAGAATCATAAAAATTAGATAAGTTAATAACACATAACACACTTAGAACAGCTTAATACATAGTAAAAGCTCAATGAATGTTATTATCATTATTATTATTTATTCCCCTATATGGTGCTATTTTAGGTGGAGCAGGTAAATGCCTCAAAATAATAAAACTTATCTTAAAATGGCTGAAATTCATCAGTCAGATATTTTTAGTCTTTAAAGTGTTTACAGTGAGGTAAACTTAAACTGAGGAAGAAATTGAAGCACAGAGATTAAAAGTAGCTTATTCAGAGCCTCTGAGCTGAAATGTGGCAGGACCAATATCTGAAACCAGATTAATCTAACTTCCAAGGCAGCAGGCCTGGAAATCTTCCTGGTCTGCCGGAAAGCTAGTGGATCTGTTGAGAGCACCACTAATGTGAGAAAACCCAGGTAGCGAAGACAGCATAAGGGGTACCAGGAACTGAGAGCTGGGCTGAGGTGGGGAGGGGCCGTGGGAAAGAAACTTATTGGAAATGTCTTTTCCTTCTGGCTGGTTGAGTAACCTGAGAAAGTGTTTTAAAGGCTGAGAATTTTAAGGACATACACACCTATAAAGAAGAACAGATTGATAATGAAAACAGAAAACATCTTTGTCAACGAGAGATTAGTCACTTTTAGATGAAATGTACTATAAGCTATAACTTATAAACTAAGGTCTATAATACTTCCCAGCTAGGAAAAACAAAAAAGAATATGTTTTCCATTGAAGGAATTATCTTGTGATTTAATATGGAATTGATTTTGTTTCCAATCCTTCTTAAAACCTTTTCTTGCTGTTTACCCTGGCTCCATGTCTCAGGTTCAGTTCAGTTCAGTTCAGTCACTCAGTCGTGTCTCAGGTTAAAAAGGTTTAATTAATTACCATTACTTGTTCAGTAAGGTAGCTTTTGTTCCCAAGTTTGTGTCAAGCAATGCTAGTCCCACTTTTTTAAATGACTAGGTAATAGAAATATCTTTGATGAGCAAACTGCATATTCATTTGACTGAAGAATGAAAGTCTGATGTCTCACACTGAAGTCTATCTGTTCTCTGGGCCATCTGAAGCTGAAAGATGGTTTTATGGAATTACTCTCCATGCCACCCAATTTTAGGATCATTTCCATTTTGCTCTCCATAATGCTACCAAATTTGAGATTTAGTCACAGACATGTGAGCCTCTGTTTATGGTGGGAAATAATCACTGTCAATACTGAGTAAAATAATTAGATGAGAATCAACAAGGGAGCAACTGTCCTTGTTGGAAAAAAAGCATTTATGAAATTTTAATACAGTTTGCCCATGTGATCAAGATTGATTTATTTTCAAATACTTGGGATTGGAATACAAAAGTATATATTTTTCCATTTAGAGCTTTCATGAAGACTTTGTTATATTCAGGCAATATTATCATGTCCCATTTCCTTTATTTGACCATTAATCATATTTTGTCCTTAAATGTTAACTTACCTTACCATGAAGTATAAATGAGTTGAATAAATATGCAGTCATTTCATAAAGCAGTTTAAATAATTCTAAATTATACTCTTACTGTAGTAGGAAATGCTTTGTTCTTTCAAAAAGATCTTATTTTATATGTCCATGTCTGAGTATATTTGCCATCTATTCTGTAATTGATAGAAGTTAAGACCATCTCAGTTTTACCTAAAATACATGATCTTTCTTTTGTTTAATTTAAATTTGTTTATTTTAATTAGAGGCTAATTACTTTACAATATTGTATTGGTTTTGCCATACATCAACATGAATCCGCCACGGGTGTACACATGATCCCAATCCTGAACTCCCCTCCCACCTCCCTCCCCATACCATCCCTCTGGGTCATTCCAGTGCACCAGCCCCAAGCATCCTGTATCCTGCATCGAACCTGGACTGGCGATTCATTTCTTATATGATATTATACATGTTTCAGATCTTTCTTATATAAAGGCAAAGCTAAAGACCCATTGGTTCATCAAGACACATGCATTAAATTTTCTCCCACTAGTAATTATAGGTCACAAAAATATTTTTAAATTCCCACTAAGGTATTTTATTCCCTCTAAAAAGAATGTGAACTACCATGAGAAACAGCGTGAATTTCAAGATGGTGGATCAAGGTTAAGGGGGAAGTGAATGATCATAAAGGCTCAGTCTTTTTGCACTGTGAACCTTATCAGCTATGTAAAGTATCAAGTTTTGACTTCATTTAGAACGCATTAGCTGAAAATCAAAATTGTATAGACGAAGCCCTTCTTGCAATCTAAGAAAAACCCTGTTATGTCTCTTATCCTACCCAGTAATTACTGGTTGCTAAGCTGGGTTGTATGCTTGTAAAAATAAAAAAGAATGTATTTGAGTGTGGCTAAATATAGAAGAAAAGATCCAGATTCTATTGTATTAGAATTTCACATGACTCAACCAGTTCCCATAGGTTAACAACCAGTCTAATTTTAAAACCAGAGAATTTATAGCTGTAAAAAGTATTTCCTAATTAGGTAAGGAATTCTCCTGTCATTCTCCACTCTTGGTAGTTACTCTAAGGAAATCATTTATATTTTGAATTTAACATTCAAATGGAAACTCCAAGAGTTTTCAGTTTTGTTCCAAGCCCCATTTGACTTCCAAGAAATGTGCCTAATTATTTTAGCTGTGATGTAGTCACTAGATCAGGGTGGAACTAAAGTGGAATTTTTGGTAAGCAGAGATGTAGCTACAATAACAAGACTTAACTGTCACTCATGCTGACCAAATCTCAAAAGCATGATAAATGATAGAACCTCATTTAATTACCATTTGTTCTTTCAAGACAGTAAAAATTATTATAAATTATGCAGATAAGTAATTCATTATGGGAATGTGCCAAAACAATCTAAGCCTGTGATGTTAAATAATGTTGACTCAAGGCTTTGAGAAAATTAAAATTATAGAACAAGAGGATAAAATTTGCCCTAACAATACAGAGGAAGTCACCTTTCTTGTTTGAATATCTCTAGTCTTATCTGCTCGACAATCATTATTCAATTGTGCAGTGCAAAGAGACACTAAAACATTCACAGAAATGTACTTTAAACCAGATGATGAGGTATTTGCTCAGTGTGTGCTGTGCATAAAGCCTTGCAATTAAGCTCTAGCTTATAGGGCCATTTTGGTCTCACTGGTATTCAAGGTTATGCTGCCTGTCCATTGTCTAGAGTGGTAAGAGTGGTAAATGGGCTTCCCGTGTGGCTCAGTTGGTAAAGAATCCTCCTGCAATGCGGGAGACCTGGGTTTGATCCCTGGGTTGGGAAGATCCCCTGGAGAAGGGAAAGGCTATCCACTCCAGTATTCTGGCCTAGAAAATTCCATGGACTGTATAGTCCATGGGATCGAAAAGAGTCAGACATGACTGAGCGACTTTCACTTCACTTCAAAATGGTAAATAATAGCTCTTCCCTTATCCAAACAAAATTTCTCCTAAATTCTTAATATTTCAGCTTTCCAAATTCGGAAGGATTTATTAAATTTTTTTATTTTTGCTTATCAAAATTTGAAGTCCCAGCTCATGTGTGAGTGAACGAGATGTTTGCCTTCAAGTTCAGTGCATTTTCCCTTACACAAAATGTGCTGTGCTTAGTCACTCAGTCATGTCCAACTCTTTGCAGCTTCAAGGACTGCAGTCTGCCAGGCTCCTCTTTCCATGGGGCTTCTCCAGGCAAGGATACTGGAGTGGGTTTGCGTGGGACAAGCAAACTCTGATAAGGAGTAACAAAGCATTGTGAAGGGGAGAGAAGTCTAGGGGTGACACCACTAGGGACTATAGGAGAACCAGAGAGGCAGCAGTAGCATGGAAAGGCCTAAGAAGGGGGATGCTCCTTCAAGGAAAGAACGCTGCCCAAGGAATGATGACACCAACGACTGGTACTACCGGCATTTTTGAATACCTAATGCCCCAAGATTGTACTCAGCCTTTTCCGTTCATCATCTCACTAAATCCTCAAATTAACAGGCATTCTCTAATGCTTGGTTTTCAGGTGAGAAAACTGGGCCTTAGAGAGATCAATAAACTTGCCAAAGGACACACATTGAGAAGTGGCAGAGCCAGGATGCAAACCTAAGTGTGCCTCCAGAGTTCAAATTCTTATTCACCACATTCAAATCCCTCACAAATACAGATTTCACAAATCCGAGGATTGGCAAGATCTGGAGAAGACAAAGACTACCCAATGCAGTACTCTGGCCTAGAGAATTTCATGGACTATACCCATGGGGTCACAAAGAGTTGACACAACTGAGCAACTTTCACTTTCACAACTTTCAGGGTTGCCTCTGCTTAGATTGTGACAGTACAGGGTGTGGGTTTAGTCTCTCCCTGGTAAATGACACCTCATGCATGTAGCCCAAGTCAAAATCTAGGAGCAATCCCTGAATGACTCTATTCTATCTTTTACTCGCTGCAGTTTCCAGTCCATCTTGTCAGTTCTACCTGCAAAGAGTATCCCAAATCTGACTATCAGTCTCCAGCTCCACTGTGTTGTCCTGGACCCCTGAAGCCATCGTCCTAGACTACTAAGTCGTCTCCATGCTTTCACACTCAACTTCCTATTCATCCTGCCAGAGCAATAATTTTTTTTTAAGTAAAGCATATTATGACAGTACTCTGTTTAGAATTCTCCAATAGCTTTCCATTACTCATAGAATAAGAGTACTATTTTCCAGTTTGCCAGGTCCTTCAGCATCTGCTCTGTCTACTTCATATTCATCTCCAATAACTCATCCTAATTCCCTTTAATCCAGTTACAGTCATCCTTCTGTTCCTTGGCAGTGCCAAAATGGGTTCCATACTGGAGCTACTGTTCCTCCCTCTGCTAAGTGTGCTTTTCCGCCACATCTTTGTCAGACAGGCTCTTGTTTGTCACTCAGATTCCAGTTAAAACATCATTTCCTTCATGAATTCTTCTTTGGACCTCCAGTCTCATGGTCCCCATCCTCCTAGACACCTTGTTTTTGTTTCCTCATAAAACTTATCACTACTGATAGTGTGCCATTATGACATATTTCTTATCTGCCCCTCCCATTTTCAAGTATAATTTCTATGACAGTGGGTCCTAGTCTGTCTCCACACCACCACCACGACCCCACCACCCCGCCCCGCCACAACCATTTTCCAACACTAGTAACACTACCTGGAAAACATTAGTTTCTCACAAAATACCAAAGATTGTATGAATGAAAGAATAAATGAATGGAGAAACTAAGGCTTAGAGAAATTAAGTGGCACTTAATCTGTGGTTTCTTGGCCAGTACAGGGTAAAGCCGGGACCAGCAAGCTAAGGCCCTGAGATCTGGAAGTGCTAGGAAACACAGAGTTCAAAGGATCAGCAGAAAGTTGGTATTTAAGTCTTAAGAGAGTAGGATTTTGAAGCGAAATCATTGAGTGTGGGACCATCTAAGATGAGGGAACAGCATGGGCAAAAGCAGAGACATAGAGAGGTTTACCACTAGCATTTTCCCCGCCAAGAACAAAATATCAAATAGGCTGAGATAAGCAAGGAAGAGAAAGAGGCTGATGCGACAGCCTCCTACTCTATAGCCTTCAAGCTTGTGGGAGAGTTTTTGCAACTGACACTTAAGAGTTTAGAGATTCTTAATTGTACCTTTTTATTTCTTAGCTCATCTATTGCCTTGCCTAGCCTACTTCTGTTCTGCCTCCATGATGAAGCTCTCATGCAACTCAATTTAATTACCACTACTTTGCTTTAGACTCTGACAATACAGTTCCATTAAAACCTGATGGTGGGTGGGACGGAGTGGGCATCAAGAGATGTAGGTTCTTAATTTACTTTGGGGCATCAAGCAGATGTTTTCACCTCTATATATCTCAGTGTATTCACCTAGTGAGATCTAGCTACATGTTAAATTTCTAAAACTCTGTGGTTTGGTGTAGAAAATTGGTTACCCAACACTGAGTCCTCAGGTCATTTATTTATCTGTTCATGCATGCCATGTTTAGTGGTTCTCTGCTTTTATGGGGAATGTATTCACTTCTTAGAACTGCCATAACACACCACCACAAATTGGGTGGCTTAAAACAGTAGGAATTTACTTTCGCATAATTTTGGAGACCAGCAGTCCTGAATCAAGGTTTTGGTGGGACTACACTTCCTCCAGTGCTCTAAAGGAGAATCCTTTTTGCCTCTTGTAATTTCTGATGGCTCCAGGCATTCCTGGGCTTGAGAAAGTAGAATTCCAGTCTCTGCCTCTATGTCCATATGACCTTTTACTCTGTGTGTTTTTCTGTGCCTTTTCTTGGCTCAAAACCTGCTGCCACCACTTCCTCAGTGTGTGACTATTGAACATGGTACTCAACGTGATAATCTAGTGTTGTTCAGAGGATTAAATGTGACCATATACATATATATGTGTGAAAAGTGAAAGTGAAGTCGCTCAGTTGTTTCCGACTCTTTGTGACCCCATGGACTGTAGCCTGCTGCTGCTGCTGCTGCTAAATCGCTTCAGTCGTGTCCGACTCGGTGCAACCCCATAGACGGCAGCCCATTAGGCTCCTCTGTCCCTGGGATTCTCCAGGCAAGAATACTGGCGTGGGTTGCCATTTCCTTCTCCGGGGGCCTTCCGGACTCAGGGATCAAACCTGGGTCTCCTGCACTGTTGGCAGACTCTTTACCGTCTGAGCCACCAGGGTAGCTGTGTGTGTGTGTGTGTGTGTGTGTGTGTGTGTATTCGAAAGTGAAAAAGTGTCAGTCACTCAGTCGTGTCTGAGTCTTTGTGATTCCATGAAGTGTAGCCCACCAGGCTCCTCTGTCTATGGAATTCTCCAGACAAGAATACTGGAGTGGATTGCCATTCCCTTCTCCAAGGGATCGACCCAGGGATCAAACCCAGGTCTCCTGCACTGCAGGCAGATTCTCTACCGTCTGAGCCACCAGGTGTGTATTTCAAAAAGAAGAGTGAAAATAGTTAACTGGGAAATTAAAACCCAAAAAACTTAAAATGGATAAAATGGGCTTGAAGTACCCAGACCTTATTCTCTACCTTGATCGTGTGATCCAGATCAATGTTCAGTTGCCAACTTAATGACATCCAAATAGAAAAAGGCAGGATTTGAGATTCATTCAATACCCTTTACTCTCTAATGGGCAGTTTCAGATTCACCCAGAACTGTTAGAAAGATGGTTAATATAGTAGATTTCTTAGTGTAAGAAGCTTATTATGCTTAAAACAATCATTTTTATTCCTTAAAATTTTGACAGTGGAAATCAGAATCAAATTTGTAGAGATATTGGCTCCTAAGCTTGCATGGTTTATACACAGAACCTCAAAGAAGGCTTACCCTGATCACCATAGCCCAGAGGATTTCTATAGCTGAAGAAGCTGCAGTTTCCTTCTAAGATACAGGACCTGGTGTCTGCTTGCTTCTCTAGCCGTGTTTTTTGTGCATTCATTCAGTACCTATCCTGGAGCAACAAGGCTGATGTACTTTGTGCCATGCAATCTTTTAGACACTGAGCACACTTCCAGTAACTCATCAGTGTTTTCAAATAAAGATTTTTCTAGAAGTTTTGAACTCTGTCACAGAATCCCAAGGAATGGATCATGGCCTCTTTAGGCTAATATATGACATGATCTCTCAAGATACAGCCCTAACATGACAGACATGTTCTGTCTCTTCTAGAAAATTACACATTCACAGTATTGCATCAAGAGGAGGAAGAGTAGTGTGTGAATTCTGAGAGTGGACCGGAGAAGGCTATTGATTTGGAGCTTATCAATCATTACCCAGGTGTTCAGATTTGGTCTGTGTCACTGTCCTTGTGTAGCCATTAAGATCCTGACATTGAAGCAAACGCCTTAATTTGTATTACCCAAGCGCTCCGGAGACCAAGGTTAGAGCACGGCCCTGGGACTTTTCCATTACCTTCATTTGACTTAAACCTCCATAATGATGGCAGCAACTGTGTCTGTCTTGTTTATCATCATATCTGCCTCCTGGGATATAGTCAGTGTTCAGCAGCAAGTGTTCCTTGTGAAAAGAAGAGATGAGCAAGAAAGTAAAAATGGAAGGAAGAAAAGAAAGGGGAAAAGGAGAGGATTATGTAAGATACTCATGACTGAGCTATAGGCCTTGCTCAACTGTGACTTCCTGGCTGTCTGCTCTGTTGCTATTATCCTCATCTTCTAGCTAATAGTTTGTTCTGGTTTTAGATTTAGCTGCAGCTCACTCCAGTCTAGCCCTGCTTAACCTACAGCCTTAACTCCTACTAATTACCTCCTACCTTCTCTGTCTCCCAGTTTAAACTCCCAAGAGAAAATTACATTGGCTCATTTTCTCTCTCTCTCTCTCTTTTTTTTTAAATCCTACCATGTCACCAGTCATTAGTCATTAATGGCTTGACTAAATTTGTGTCAGATGCTCACCGTTAGGGCAATCAGATGTGGTTAGATTTATTAGGCAGTTTACAAGATACTTACTTTATGAACATTTTCCAAAGAGAAACATAAAGCTTCCAAGATGAGTCCACTCAATGGCATACCAGTTTTTAGCAGCAGTAGCTCATTGCCATGTTGGCCAATATATTTTAAAAAGACAGATACATCTGAGACCAAAATGATCTTATTAGAATGACAGAGAAGCCAAGAAAATACATCATCCATATAGCTTAGGAGACTAAGCCTGACTCATTCCAAGAAAACTGGCCCAGTGGGAACACCTATAAAATCCTTTTCTGTTCCTCCACTAGCCACTCTGCACTGTGTCTACATTAGTGAATTATAGTATTTTCACATAGTGAAAGTACCTCCAAATGTAAATATAATCACCCCCATCTGAAGAGAACTTTATTGGCTTATTTCTCAAAGCACAACTTATACCATTTTCCCTGTTGCTCTGGCCACTGGCACCAGTGGAGAGAACCAGGCATGAAATAAATTGTCAGTTCCAAAGGTGTCATTGCCCTTTGGATAATAAAAAGGCCTAATGTTGGGGCAAACTTGAAAACAATGAATTTTTCTAATTTTAAATACTGATATGTGTGTCTTAAGTGATGAATTTGTGACAATTAAGGGAGCAGCAAAGCTGAAATTATGCAGTGTGGTCCTTTTGTAATGATACCAGAATCTGTGCTCAGCATGGACTGAATTCAACTCTCCAAACCTCCCTTAAACTTACAAATGATATTTCATTTATTTTAAATCAATAAAGTGTCTCCAGAGGATTTCACCAGAAACCCAAATATAATTACATAAACACACAGGCTTCTTAACTATGCACATGTTATGCCAACAGAAAAATATATCTTAAGAGCAATGCAGGAAAAATAAAGGCTTATAAAATGCATTTTAGTGTCTTACGAAGAGCAGTATTAGAATTAAAGTTGCATGTTACATACACATACCTTAGCAAAACACACACACACACACACACACACACAACAAAAACAAAGAATATGCAGACAGGATACGAGTAGATCCTTAGTGTAGTTGGAATTACCCAAGAGTACCCTCTTTTCATTTAAATGAAGTTCACTATTTCGCTTAGTCTTTGTTTCAGTAACATTCAAACGTCTAGAAAATGTCTAACTTCATCAGCACTAGGCAATACAAGGGCCTGAGGATATAGTTAGTCTTTTATTTATTCATTAGATTTATATAGCATCTCTTTCCCAAAGAGCTCCAGGCACTGTAGAGAATGTTTAGCTGATGTTGTCCAAGGTCTTACAGAAATGAGAAGTAGAACTGTGTCTCTAAGGAGAGGTGGCAAAAGAGAAGAGAAAACCAGAAGGAAGAGGGAAAGGAAACGGAGAAGCCTACGATGAGGGGAGGACAGAGCCATTTTTAAAATCCCATCATGAAAATGTAATGTTCCAATGGCAGCTCTCTGTGGTGGGTCCAAAAACAATATGATGATAGAAGTTCTCCTATGAAGGAACACATTAGAATCTTTCTTAGAATGACACATGTAGATTAAACTTCTAGGAATCTCATCTTTAACAGACATGTCAAATTCACAAGCTATATGCTAATAAACGTTATTGGCTTTAAACATGCAATTTTATGTCAGCACATTTTAATATGTCCTTATTTAATGAATGGGCTTCCCTGGTGGCTCAGCTGGTAAAGAATCTGCCTGCAATGTGGGAGACCCGGGTTTGATCCCTCGGTTGGGAAGATCCCCTGGAGAAGGGAACAGCTATCCACTCCAGTATTCTGGCCTGGAGAATTCCATGGACTGTATAGTTTCAAAGAATCTCATCTAGGAATTCTAGGAATCTCATCTTTAACAGACATGTCAAATTCAGAAGCTATATGCTAATAAACATTATTGGATTTAAACATGAAATTTTATGTCAGCACATTTTAATATGCCCTTATTTAATGAATAAATTTTCACCCCACTTCTCCTGGGTCTGATGTGATTGGTTTTTTTTTTTTTTTTCTCCACACCATTTAGGAAGTTCTGAAAGTCAGAAAGGAGAATGGATAGACAGTGGCAGAGTTGGTATTTATTAGACTGTAGTAGTCTGTAATTAACTGGAAACTCTACTGTGGCATGCTTCTCCCATGTGGCATGCCCTTTCCCTGGGCAGACAAATGTAGGGGGGACTTGGGGTGAGATTCTTCACATAGAACTCTTCCCTGGTGGTTCAGACTGTAAAGAATCTGCCTGCAATTTGGGAGACAAATCCAGATGATCCCTGGGTCAGGAAGATTCCTTGGAGAAGAGAATGGCTATGCATTCTAGTATTCTTGCCTGGAGAATTCCATAGACAGAGGAGCCTGGTGAGCTGCAGTCCATGTTGTCACAGAGTCAGACATAACTGAGCAACCAACACTTTCACTTCTTCACAAAGAAGAGCTTTGAACATCCTATAGTGACATTTAATCTCAGCAAAACTTGGTGAATATTGGCTCCAGCCAAGCTCATGCCAGTTTCAACAGTAAAGATACAGTAAAGGAGAGGATTTTGATGAGATGATGGGAAATAGCTAGCATTTTAAAACTTTTATTTGTGAGAAAAACAGGAGATTAAATGGTTTACACATTTTACATCCCTGTTGATATTAAACATTATTTATTAAAGCACTGATAATCACTTGCTTTAAAAAATTGAACACTGACATTTCAACAAATTACATGGAAATAATTAGATCTAGTACTGTTGAGGTGGAATCAGAAAGAATAGATGCTGGGACTTTTACTTTGAGAGCCTGGCTTCTGGAAGATAAAGTACGAGGATGTGCTTACTCTCAGACAAATGTTTCTTTCAGAACCACTTTTGGGAATCATGGAGAGACCAGTGCTTTTCTCTTGGACTAGCATACTGAGTCAATTTAATTTAGTGCTCAGTTCACTATTTGTTGGATGGCTTCCGTGTGCTTGGAGCTAAGGCATGTCCCCAGCTCACATTGCTTGAAGTATGAGTGGTGCTAAAAAGACGTTTGAAATGCCACACGATAAAATGTCTTCAGGTTTTCTCTCTCGTTCTCTCTCTCTCTCTCTCTTTTTTTTTTTTTTGTCTTTTCAAGCCAGCCCTATTATCAGGACATTATGAGAAACCAGTAAAATAAGAATCTTCATTTTCCATGAACATTTTTTGAATGCTTGAACAAATTGTGTGACAAATTTTTATTCCCTTCTTTTATAAAACAAATTTATCTTTAGTGACTCTCTAGATAAAACTCATGTTTTAATTCATAGATCAATTAATGAATTCCAAATCAGAAGAATTAATTAGTAATGGTTTATTTCATTTAATAAAATTGAAAACTTTTCCAATCCATTATCTACCAATATATTGACCCAACAAAATATTTAAGAATATCAATGGCAAAGGGGATTCAGCTAACTGAAATTAAAGACAGAAACTTTAGCTGTTTTCTATTCCTTAAAAAGAGACTTAAAATCGAGTCCTTATAAAGAAAAGAACCCATTAGAAAGCTGGATTGGGCTAAAGTTGGCTTCATATTACCTAAACTCAGGCATTTAGGCTCTCTCTTCCAGGTATGTGAATCTTGAGTCAGTAGTAGAAAAGCAGAACAAATGACTGATGAGGACTTACCTCAACAAGTGTCCTGTGACGGATTCTCTCTGCCCCAGCAATCATGTCCTGGGTCCCTGCTCTCTGTAGTTGCCACAGAGCTTTCCTGGGCCCAGATCATGTCCCTGCAGCCTTCACAGGTTCCCCAACTTCTGGTGACCTTCCAGTACATTCCCTTTTGCTTAAGATAGGATGCCTAGATTTGGTTTCTTTTGCTTAAAACCAGGAAACATGGTTAAATCTGTGTGAAATGGTAACCTGACTTTTTGCTGATTTCCAAATGATGAGATGCTTTCATTTTATGGGCTTCCCTGTCATGCTTCTTGGGGTAGTATGAGTCAGAGGAAAAGAGGAGCTTGTCTATTTACTGACAAATGTTACTCTGCAGTGTGGTCAGTGAAGAGCATGAGAAGACCATTGGGTGTCCTTCACTCAAGCAGTCACCCTCCACCCACCTTCTTGGTGGTTTCTGACTGGCTTGCCCCTTTCAGTTCAAACTGCACCCAGGAAACTGAAGCCAGTGATCAAAGCTGCTGCTGCTGCTGCATCGCTTCAGTCGTGTCCGACTCTGTGCGACCCCAGAGACGGCAGCCCACCAGGCTTCCCCGTCCCTGGGATTCTCCAGGCAAGAACACTGGAGTGGGTTGCTAAAGAGATCAAAACTTACCTCTAGGAAACTTTTACTCAGAAAGATCCAAATCTGGGTTAGGATGGGTAGATTGAGGACTAAGGAAAGGAGCTTCCTGATTTGTGCGCATTAAATTTGAAGAAAAAAAAGAGAGAGAGAGAGAAAGTGACAAAATGGCAGGCCTTAAATATAATTGTGATACTTCTGTATTTCTTGACAGTTGAAATGGTGTCATTTTACCCTCCTGTGATGTGTGGGGTAAAAAACGGAATGTTAAATTATATAACATGTAGTTAGAAATGTTTAACCCTAGTAAAATGGTTGATGTGTCTCCGGGGGATTTTAAGACATTTTACACACTTGTTTTTTTTTAAAAAAAAAGCAATCTTCAGAATATTTTCAGATCATGTGGTAATACAGTGTTTACACAGGTAATGCAGTCTATTTTAAATTTTAGCTGTTCTTATTTTCCCCCTTCCTTCCATTTTTAATTCACTGGTGAAAACTTTTTTTCTTAACTAGAATTCCACCTGGACCTTCCTTTCTTTTGAGCAGAGTCAGACTCAAAGGCAAACATTGCTTTCACATTCCTAGGTTGTTCCTTGTTTCCTCTTACCTGCAGTTGATCTCAATAGAGACTTAATTCTCCATTTACAAGCCAACATGCTAAGATTTCTAATTAATGGTGGCTTGCCTATCAAGTTAATGTCCTTGCAAATTATCTCCTTCTAGAGGTTATTGCCATTTGCAGATGCAGATCCGTTATTTATTATGTAGGGACCTTAACAGACATTTTAAACATCAAGCAGAGGTGTTTCTAACCAGGAGGACATGAGCTCCAAAGTCAGAATGTAAGATGAAAAATGTGTGTAGTCAAGCCCCTTGACAAGCCATTCAGTGGCACTGCGTGGGAAATCAACACTCGGGAGTCCATCAGGGCTGCCTGCCCACACAGACTACCCTTTTCTCTTGAGCAACAATGTATTTGCATTTACAAGACATGTTAAACGAAAAAAGATTATTTTTAAACATTGGAATCACATTCAGCATGGCAAGGTGCCCACCTTCTGAGATAAACACAGAAACAGTAGATTCCCATCACAGCTCAAGATCAATTCAGGGGAGGCACACTGATGGAATATGGCCTGAATTTCCTGCATTATTTAAGTTGTTCACTTTTTCTATCACCTCTTTCCCACTCACCACCCTTTTCTCTTTTTTGCTAAACTTTTACAGATGAATTTAAGTAAGTTGAATAGGTACAAGACATGATATCACTGTGATAATATTTTTAAGCAACAATAGTACTGATAGTTTCATGGCTTAATTTTAGCTTTCAGAGATTTCCCTATTTTTATATTTGTATTATTGTTTGTTTCATTAGTAAAACTTACACTCTAATTTCAAATTTCCCAGCAAGAGCCTGTGTATCAAAGTTTCAGAAGAAACCTAAGAATTTCAGTCAATTGGGATGAATGGATACCAGTGGATTGTCCATGATCTGAGATCCGGTAAATAGTCCATTTGGGAGAACCCCAAGGCTAGTTGAGAAAATTACTTTCAAAACTCATAAGTCATCTGCAGCTGAAAATGTTCCCCTCACCTCTTTCTCCCAGAGATTTATAAGACATTGGCATCCCTGTAGGTTCTCAGATGACATTAATTGAATGGGAAAGGAGGGAAGGGAGAGAGGGAGGGAAAGAAGAAGGAATGAAGGAAAGAGAAAGAAGGGAGAGAGTGAGGAGAGAAGGAAAGAAAGAAGGGAGGGAGTTAGTGAGTTTGAGGACTGGTTCTGCACTGTGGAATCTGTGATCCTGGGGAAGTTACATTTCCTCTTTGATTCTCAGTACGTAGACAGCAGTAAAATGCCTGCCTGCAGGGAGTCAGTAAATGGAAGTTCAACCTGCTGAGCCATTATCACTGGGTCATATTTAGCATTCTGACCATTAGGAAACCTCATGTATCTGCTCTATTCATAAAAAGTAAATTTATAAATGTTTATGTCTGCAGACTAAAGAGTTGGCCATTAAGTAGTGATGTAGTCATGAAGAGTCTGCCCCTCAAAGACCATCACAAAGCAGAAAAAAAACTGAAAGATGATCAAAAGACTCTGCCTTCGCAGGCAGAGCTGCTGCTGCTGCTAAGTCATTTCAGTCGTGTCCGACTCTGGAGTGGGTTGCCATTTCCTTCTCCAATGCATGAAAGTGAAAAGTGAAAGGGAAGTCGCTCAGTCGTGTCTGACTCTTCGAGACCCCATGGACTGCAGCCTACCAGGCTCCTCCGTCCATGGGATTTTCCAGGCAAGAGTAGTGGAGTAGGATGCCATTGCCTTCTCCTCGCAGGTAGAGCACGTAGTCAAAAACAGTGATGTAACAAAAACCTACTAATGTTACTGAATCATTCCTAACATTACTTATGTTAGATCGTTACACACAAGTGCACATGCCCAATACACAGTGAGGCCAAACAAACCAAAACATCAGAATTTAGAGCATAGCAAGTTTTACTGCAGAACCATGCAAGGAGATGGATGACTTGTGCGCCACAGGCCCAAACTCCTTGCAGGTTTTGGCAAAGCACTTTTAAAGGCAAGGTGAGGGAGGGGCATGGTTAGTTGCCAGCTTCTTGGTGTCAGATCCCTTGTTCTTGTATCTGTCCACATAGGTCAGGTCACAACATTCCTGTAAACCTCTGATAAATGTTTTTTTTCTCTTTTCTACAACTTTTTATCTCTGTATGAATGGACTCTTAAAGGTTAGAGCCTTGAGAATAGGCTATCCTTATATTTCAGGCCATAGGCAACGTTCTTTTACAAAAGATGCAGAGCCAGCATGACTAAGCACAGACACCAGAGCACAGTTTAAAGTAAAGAGGAATAGATCTAGTATGGAGTCAGATTTGTTCTTTCCTATTACACTAATAGGGCTGTCACTTGCTCCCATGGCCACACATGTAGTCATCATGCTCACATCACTCAGTGAGGGAAGTGTAACTATTCTCATTTTTCAGATAAGGGAATGGAGCTCAGAGAAGTTTAGTAACTTCCCCAAGATCAGTTTCACTTCCCCTGACAGCACCATTCCCAGGCTGCTTCTACACCATCCTCACACTCCTTATTGTAAACTAGCCATTTAACTTTATATAGAGTGTTCAGTCTTGAGAAGCAGACTATTGAAGAAGTAGCACTAATAAAGAGATTGAGTATAGTTATAGGCATTGAAAGAAAGAGCTAAACAGAATACAAGTGTATTCATGACTGGGTGTCATTGGAGGATTTCTGTGTTTTACAATATAAAGTGCTGGCAAGTAATACTGAAAGACCCTGAACACACGGGTCCTTGAGTACATATTATGTATCAGGCAGTATTCTACACAGTCTTCTAGGTAGTAACTGATTTCACCCTTACAGTTAACTATTTAGAGCAGGTTCTGAAACCCAGAATGTTGGTGTAACCTGTAAGTAAAAGATTAGAGTTGATATTGAAGCAAAAGCAATCTGGCCCCAATGACTTTACTCTTAGCAGCAATATGGGTTGGTCTGATGGTTGTTTTCGTGTACCAGGGCTGCCTCGAAGGGCTGGTAGGTAGATGGAACAGTACAACATAGGCGTTACTGCTTAGGCATGAGTCAGGACTTCCTGAGAATTCTGACATGGAAGTCAGAAAATCTGGGACCCATCATCTTCCCTTTGCTAAACCTTAATTATTTCATTGGTAAAGCATGACCGATCATGCCCAGCTACACTACTTCCATAGGATGGTCATACATATAAAAACTCAATAAGATACACAAAATGTAATTGTTAAAGCATAAGCGCCAAATCACACTGCCTGGGTTTGAATCCTGATTCTACAGTTTAGTATCTGTGCAAACCTTGCATAAGTTACTTAACGTCTCTGTGCCTCAGTTTCCTTATCTCCAAATAGTATCTGCCTCATAGGATTGTTTATAATATTATACATTCAGTGACTGGGGGGCAGGGATAGGAAATAAAACAACAATATGAGTATCATTAGTATTCATTTTGAAGGATTTATACATTTAGGAAGGGAGCACCATCATTATTTCATATATGTCAAGTTTAGATCAGCAGTGTAAGCAGTCCCTATTGTTACTTGAAGCCCTGTTGTTTTTTCCAAAAGCACTTGAAGCTGAGATAATGGAGAGAAATGGTATGAGGAGGAACAAAGTGTGTGAAGGTCTTGCCGAGATGGAAGTGGGAAGGGGTCTTTCATCTGCTCTCTGCTCTGATGTCAGAAAGAAAACCACTTCAAACTTGTCCTCTACTGCTTGACATCCACTGTTTTCAAAGCCAGGTTTATATCTTATCTGGCTATGTTAACACACTTGCGATGTCCCTCTCTGTGCAATAAAGAGATGGCAGCTGAATGCACTGAGAATGGTTTCCCTAATGCACTGAGCTGTTAGAGAACCGTTTGTAGTATAAGCACAGTAGGACATTATGAGAAAATGTGGGGGAGAGAAAGGGGGAGAAGGCTATACAATCTATACAGTCATCTCCTCTTTATTTAGAAACAGCACCCCAAATTTCTTCAACAAATAATCACCCTCCCACAGTCAGTATGGTTGGGGGAAGTTAACATTACTCAAGACTTCTTCCTTAACTAATGGGCAGGAATTGATGCAAGACTGATCACTCAGTATATTCCGTCCCCCTGGTGACCAAGAATGGTCTGGGGTACGCACTTGAGCCAGGGTAGGACACTGAGAAGCAACAACTCTAGAACACTTTTTGATAGAATTAGCAAAGAGATGTTCTTCTTTCTGCTGAGGTCACTAGCTGGATGAAATAGGAAGTTGGAGAGATGGGTAGCCATTGTGCTACCAGTCTGGGGACAACCTCATTGAAAATGAAGCCAAGCATGAAGAAGGTATAACTTAGAGAAAATGAGATGTCTTCATTTGAACCTCTGAATCAAACCACACCTGAACCAGACCTAACTCTGGACTTCTAGGTTACAAAATTAGTGTGTTCTCTTCTGCTTTTTCTTTCTCTCTTGGCCTTTCTCCCTCTATTCCTCTCCCTTTCTTTCTTGGTTGTGACAGGGATTCTTGTCCCAGTGGTGTGTGTTCTCAGTTTCACCTCCTGTCTGGCTCCAGCTTTCCCAAGATTATAGAAAGGCTGCATCTCTCTGTGGACTCTGCAGCTCTACTCAAAAAATCCAAGCACAAGACATCAGAATGATTGAAAGGCCAACCAATAGCTGAGGCAGAATTTCATTTTCCTGGGGAAATCAGTTCTTCACATTAATAAAAAAAAATATCCATGACTTCATTGCGGAACACAAACTCATTTTCCCAGGTTTATAAAACCCGACTCTATTAAAATGCTGCTGGCTTTTATGAAGCTACACTGAAAAGGGGGAAAACGAATGCCTCCCTATGCAATAAACTCGTGGGCCCCTTGAGTCCCATTCATCATTTCAGAGGCAAGGCCAAGAACAAGAGGGTGTTAGAGAAGTGAGGGGAACAACGTGGGGTCCTTTTCAAATCAGTTCACTGTTCAAGCTGAAGTAGGAAAACAAGAAACCCCATCTTCATGTTCTCCATCTTGCCTTTCAGATGGAGAACACAAACTAACTTAGATTTGAAACATGATCAAGGAGAGAAGAAACTGCACATAGCTTCCTGGAAGTCTGTGTCCTGTTGAGCATTCCTAATGAATGACCATAGCTGCTGGGTAGTATGCAGCATTGTGACTTTTATAGAAGACCAATGCCATTACTTATCTTTATAGATTATTTTTTAAGTTCTGGGGTGATTGGCACACAGTTAAAAACTTAAAAACAGAAAGGTTTTACTAAGAAAATTATTGAATTTTCTTCTTTGGCTTGATGTCAGGCATTGATTTCACTTTTTCATTCAATATGTATTTACCTGTTGAGCATTTATCACATGCCAAGCACAGTTCCAGGTGCTGGGGTACAGCAGAGGCCAATACAGTCAAGACCACTGTCCACATGGAATTCATTTTCTAGGTGGAGACACATCTGAAACAGGAAAGCCCTACAAATAATCACAAATGAAAGTAAAAGGTAACTTCAGAAAATGTTAGTGCTTTGATAAATAGAGTATAAAGATATAATGACTAGCGGGGGTGGCATCTTTAGAAAGGTGATTAGGTGATGCCTCCCTGAGCAAGTGAGAGAGGAGGGGGCCAGGCTGAGGAATAGCACAGTGTTAAGAGTCCAGATTTAGCCAACTAAAATCTAGGACACCCAGTTAAATATGATTTTTGGATAAAAAACTTGTCATACTTCTGTTAACAAAGGAGCTTTTTAAATGTAGCAACTCTAAAAGGACAAAGGCTCAGAGGCAGGACTAAGCATGATATAATCAGCAAGGCTAGTATGGCTAGAGTTAGAGGGGAGGAGGAGAGTGATGGGATATGAGGTTGAAAAATGGATGTAATCAAGGTTAGAGGCTGGGGTCTTAGTGTTAACATGATGGAAAGCCACTGAAGGACTTTAAAGGGTGAATGGCCTAATCTGACTTGCAATTTTAAATGATGAAGGAGGATAGATCAAGTGGGAACACAGAGGCACAGAGCCGGGGAGAGGCTACTATACCTGGTCCAGTTGTGAGATGGTGGGTCCTCAGTCCAAGGGGGAGGGAAGTGGGGAAGAGAAGTGACTTGCATCTGTCAGGGGTTATAGTTGTAAGTTCTAGAAACTGACTCTAGGACCTTGAGGACCAAAGGGAATTTTGGCAGGGGTTGAGAGGAGGGGGTATATATATGAAGGCTAAAGAAATAAACTCTATAGATACTTAGGAACTAAAGAAATAAAGGCAGCAAGAACCAGCCAAAGCCATGCCATGAAAACAGCACAGGTGCCAGCAGCTCGCCTTTGCCCTTCAAAGCTGCATTCTCCATGTCATCATCTCACTTTTTATATGTTTGCACTTTCCCCGCATCTCTATGTAGTTTTCTTAAGATTGTAAGGCCCCGGCAGGATCATCTGTGTGGCCAGCTCAGTCACAGGGCTGCACCTTGGCTTCCAGGAGAAGGGAGCAGAATTGTTTGCCACCTTTGGGTTCTGCAGAAAGAGGCTGGGGGCTCTGCTTCCCACCATGATTCAGGCTCATGATTTACCCTAAAGGAATTGAGTCCAAACTGAGTAGTTCCAAAAATGGCCAATATCCACTACATGGATGATTGTTTTTCAAGACAGAAAAGTGACCAACACATCATGCTTCTTGCAACTGTGTAGAGTTTATCAAAGAACAAAGACCATAACAATGAGATGGATATTTTTAATAAAGCTAAACATTAGGATTTATGTCCCAAAGTGTCACCTATGTGAACTGGAGGAGCCTGGTGGGCTACAGTCCATGGAGTTGCAGAGTCAGATACCACTGAGCGAGCAGCCAGTCATTTTGAGGGGAGGAAACAGTCCCAGCAAAGTTGAGATGCTCATCAAAGGCCCTAGAACTTTTGATGGCAGAGCCAGAACTATGGCTGAGGACTCCCCAGCTCCCAGGCCTCTTGATCTTGGCCTCTCTCACCAGATACGCCTGTGGAAACCTAGAATCTAAAATATGCCTGAGGTGGCTCAGTGGTAAAGAATCCCTGCCTGCCAATGCAGGGGATGCTAGTTCCATCCCTGGTCTGGGAGGATCCCACAGGGCACCAGAGCAGCTAAGCTCCTGTGCCACAACTACTGAGCCTCTGCTGTAGAGCCCTGGAGCCACTACTACCCACTACTACCAGTACCCACTTCTACCACGAAGCCCGAGCACCCGAGAGCCTGTGCTCCACAACAAGAGAAGCCACCACAGTGACAAGCCCACATACCACAACTGTAGAGTACCCCTGCTCGCTGCAACTACAGGAAAAAAATGTGAATAGATCAGGGAGAAAATAAGACTGCTCAGTAGAATGACCCTACCATGGCCCTGCCTGCCAGAGCAGAGCAAGACCTAGTTTTACCCACAGCCAGTCCCCTCCACCAGGAAGCTTCCACAAGCCTATTATCCTCATCCATCAGAGGACAGACAGAATGAAAATCACAATCACAGAAAACTAACCAAACTGACCACATGGATCATAACCTTGTCTAATTCAGTGAAACTATGAGCCATGCTCATAGATGGACAGGTCATGGTAGAGAGTTCTGAAAAAATGTGATCCACTGGAGAAGGGAATGGCAAACCACATCAGCGTTCTTGCCTTGACAACCCCATGAACAATATGAAAAGGCAAAAAGATATGACACCAAAAGATGACATCCCCAGGCCGGTAGGTGCCCAATATGCTACTGGAGATGAGCAGAGAAATAGCTCAAGAAGCAATGAAGAGGCTGAGCCAAAGAGGAAACAATGCCAAGTTGTGGATGTGTCTGGTGGTGAAAGTAAAGTCCAATTCTGTAAAGAACAATATTGCATAGGAACCTGGAATGTTAGGTCTATGAATCAAGGTAAACTGGATGTACTCAAACAGGAGATGGCAAGTGTGAACATCAACATTTTAGGAAATCAGTGAACTAAAATGGAGTGGAATGGGAAAATTTAATTCAGAGGACCATTGTATCTACTACTATGGGCAGGAATCTCTTAGAAGTAGCCATCATAGTCAATGAAAGGGTCCAAAGTGCAGTACTTGGGTGCAATCTCAAAAACGACAGAAGGATCTCTGTTTTCAAGGCAAACCATTCAATATCACAGTAATCCAAGTCTATGCCCCAACCATTAATGGCAAAGAAGCTGAAGTTGAACAGTTCTGTGAAGACCTACAAGACCTCCTAGAACTAACAGCAAAAAAAAAGGTGTCCTTTTCATCATAGGGAACTTGAATGCAAAAGTAGAAAGTCAAGAGATACCTGGAGTAACAGGCATGTTTGACCTTGGAGTACAAAATGAAGCAGGGAAAGGGCTAGCAGAGTTTTGTCAAGAGAAAGCAGTGGTCAGAGTAAGCACCCTCTTCCAACAACACAAGAGACAGCTCTACACATGGACATCACCAGATGGTTAATACCAAAATCAGATTGATTATATTCTTTGCAAAGATGGAGAAGCTGTATACAGTCATCAAAAACAAGACCAGAAGCTGACTATGGCTCAGATCATGAACTCCTTATTGCCAAATTCAGACTTAAGTTTAAAGAAAGTAGAGAAAACCACTAGACCATTCAGGTATGACCTAAATCAACCACCTTACGATTATACAGTGGAAGTGAAAAATAGATTCAAGGGATTAGATCTGATAGAGTGCCTGAAGAGCTATGGACTGAAGTTCGTGACATTGTATAGGAGGCTGTGACCAAGACCATCCTCAAGATAAGGAAATGCAAAAAGGCAAAATGGCTGTGTTAAGAGGCCTTACAAATAGCTGAGAAAAGAAGACAAGTGAAAGGCAAAGGAGAAAAGAAAAAATATATCCATCTGAAAGCAGAGTTCCAAAGAATATCAAGGAGAGATAAGAAAGCCTTCCTCAATGAACAATGCAAAGAAATAGAGGAAAACAATAGAATGGGAAAGACTAGAGACCTTTTCAAGAAAATTAGAGATGCCAAGGGAACATTACATGCAAAGATGGGCACGATAAAGGACAGAAATAGTATGGACCTAACAGAAGCAGAAGACATTAAGAAGAGGTGACAAGAATACATAGAAGAACTATACAAAAAAGATCTTAATGACCTGGATAATCACAATGATGTGTAATCACTCACATAGAGCCAGACATCTTGGAGTGCTAAGTCAGGTAGAACTTAGGAAGCATCATTACGAACAAAGCTAGTGGAGGTGATGGAATTCCAGTTGAGATATTTCAAATCCTAAAAGATTGTGCTGTTAAAGTGCTTCACTCAGTATGCCAGCAAATATGGAAAGCTCAGCAGTGGCCACAGGACTGGAAAAGGGCAGTTTTCATTCTGATCCCAAAGGAGGGCAATGCCAAAGAAGGTTCAAACTACTACACAATTGCACTCATCTCACACACTAGCAAAGTAATGCTGAAAATTCTGCAAGCCAGGTTTCAATAGTATGTGAACCAAGAACTTGCAGATGTTCAAGTTGGATTTAGAAAAGGCAGAGGAACCAGAGATCAAATTGCCAACACCACTGGATCATTGAAAAAGCAAGAGAGTTCCAGAAAAACAATTACTTTTGCTTTGTTTACTATGCTAAAGCTTTTATGTGGATCACAACAAACTAGGGAAAATTCTTAAAGAGTTGGGAATACCAGACCATCTGACCTGCCTCCCAAGAAACCTTGCTTCTTGGTCTGGTATGCAGACCAAGAAGCAACAGTTAGAACAGGAAATGGAACAACGGACTGGTTCCAAATTGGGAAAGGAGTATGTTAAAGCTGTATATTGTCACCCTGCTTATTTAACTTATATTCAGATTACATCATGGGAAATGCCAGAATGGATGAAGCACGAGCTGGAATTAAGATTGCCAGGAGAAATATTAATAAGCTTAGATATGCAGATGACACTACGCTTATGGCAGAAAGTGAAGAGGAACTAAAGAATCTCTTGATGAAAGTGAAAGAGGAGAGTGAAAAAGTTGGCTTAAAACTCAATATTCAAAATACTAAGATCATGGCATCCAGCCCCATCACCTCATGGTAAATAGATGGGGAAACAGTGGAAACAGTGACAGACTATTTTCTCGGGCTCCAAAATCACTGCCAATGGTGACTGCAACCATGAAATTAAAAGACGCTTGCTCCTTGGAAGAAAAGCTATGACCAACCTAGACAGCGTATTAAAAAGCAGAGACAGTACTTTGCCAACAAAGGTCCTTCTAGTCAAAGGTATAGTATTTCCAGGAGTCATCTATGGATGTGAGAGTTGGACCATAAAGAAGGCTAAACACTGAAGAACTAATCCTTTTGAACTGTGGTGTTGGAGAAGACTTCTGCGAGTCCCTTGGACTGCAAGGAGGTCAAACCAGTCAATCCTAAATGAAATTCATCCTGAACATTCATTGGAAGGACTGATGCTGAAGCTGAAGCTCCAATACTTGGGCCATCCGATGTGAAGAGCCAACTCATTAGAAAAGGCCCTGATTCTGGGAAAGATTGAAGGCAGGAGAAAAGGACGACAGAGGACGAGATGGTTGGATGGCATCACCGACTCAATAGACATGAGTTTGAGCAAGCTCTGGGAGATGGTGAAGGACGGGGAACTCTGGCATACTGCACTCCCTGGGGCTGCAAAGAGTCAGACACAACTGAGCAACTGAACAACAGCAACAATAACTCAGTAGAATGCATTAAAAAAGGATAGGGGATTTTAATAGCTGATCTGAATCAACAGTGACCTGTGGGTGAAAAAAACAGCATAAATCCCCATAGAAACAAAATCAAAAGAGTTTAGGAACCTAGAACAGAAAGCATACTTGAGGCTCTTGTCCAATTCATCGTTGACTCAGGTTTCTTCAGAGATGATTTTTATGGCTGAACTAAATCATCTTAATGCTCTGACCATCACTGAGCTCCCATTCTTTCTGGGATTATGAGGCTAAAGAATAAAGTTGAAACCTTTCAAGAAGTTAATATATAGTCAGATCTGAATTGGCCAACAAATTTAACCTCAGTCTTAGGGGTTTTTTTAACTGAACTATAGTTGACTTACAATATCACAATAGTTTCAGGTGTGCAACGTAGTGATTTGGCAGTTTTATAGATTATACACCATAAAAAGTTATTATAATATATTGTCTATATCTCCTGGACTGTATATTACAGTCGTGTGACTTATTTTATAACTGGTAGCTTATACCTCTTAATCCCCTTCACTTGTTCCACTCAGCCTGCCACTCCTCCTCTCTGGTAACTTCTAGTTTGTTCTCTGTGAGTCTGTTTCTGTTTTGGTGTGTGTCAACTTGTCTTGGTTTTTAGATTCCACATATAAGTGAAAGCATACAGTATTTGTCTCTCTCTGTCCAGTTTATTTCTCTAAGCATAATACCCTAAAGGTCCATCTGTGTTGTCACAAATGGCAAGATTTTTTTTTTTTTTCCTGATGAATGTTCCGATGTGTGTATATATGTAAATATCATACTTTTAATCCATTTTTTAACCCATTCATCTGTTGATTGGAAGCCCTTAGGTTGCACCCATATCTTGGCTATCATAAATAATGCTGCTGTGAACATTGGGGTGAATACATCTTTTCTAATTAGTGTTTTCTTTGGCAGCTAGGAGTGGAATTGCAGGATTGTATCCAATTTAAAAAGTGGGCAGAGGACCTGAAGAGTATTTTTCCAAAGAAGACGTGCAGAGAACCATGCATGTGCAGCCACATGAAAAGACGCTCAACCTCATGAATCATCAGGGGAAGCAAATCAAAACCATAATGTGACATCATCTCATACCTGTCAGGATAGTTATTGTGGAAAAAAAAGAAACAAGAAATAACAAGAATGGCAAGGATGTGGGAAAAAAGGGAACCTTAGAACAGTGTTGGTGGGAATGTAAATTAGTATAGACACTATGGAAAACAGTATGAAGGTTCCCCCAAAATTAAACATAGATCTATCTAAGTCTTAGGTTAAAGAGGACCCAAACTGGTAGTTATTATAAGACCTAAAGGAGATAATACACAGAAATTAAGGTCTAGTGCCTAGCATGTAGTAAGTTTTCAATAAATGTCAGTTGTTGCTTTCACAAAGAATGTTTTACGGTTGGTAATAGTTATTTGTGTCTCAGAATTTGACCAACATAGACCAATGAATACAGCCATTGAGTATGGGCATTTAACACATCCAATTAATGTGTTAATTGAGTTGAAATGTCTCCTTAGACTTGCCTAGGGAAAGAAATGGAGATTTGGAAAACAAATACATACACAAAGGAAAGAACCTGAATGACCCAATGGTAATGCATTTCTCACCTCAGTAGAAGGGTCTCTTTGAATTGACGGGTTATTACTCAAAATTTATTTATCAAAATCATTGTTTCTGTGATTCTAACACAACTGATAGAAATCCTGCAAACATCCCAATAGGATGTAGCCACAATTAAATGTATGTTGTATGCATGGGCATTGACCTTGGCTCTGGGTCATATCCTATCAATTTCCACCTGACCTTTTCAACCAGCTACCTAGAAATCTATAATGAAATAATCATAAACAAAATTCACAATATGCCCTTCCATGTTCTCTTCATACCGTATTTTATGAGAATTTTAGCAGACAAAATGGAAAAGCGATTGTTAAATTTGATGCAACAAGGAATATTTTATAGAGGGAAAATGTGCCTAATTATAGCAAAAGCAGAATATTGACAGCAGAATTCATCATATTCATTTACTGTCATGTATATTATTTATATATCCTGCTCTATACTTTATACAAATAAATCCTTAACTTTTGTAAGAGTTGGACAATACTTGTCTTACTCAATCTGGCACTTCAGTTTTTCATTAAAGAGAAAAATTAATCAATAGACTAACTGGAAAAGAAAGCAGTAGGCAAGTTTTTGAGCTTGAGAGCAGCAGGCATTCTAGGAGAATATGAAATAACAATGCATTAAATTGTAAGCCACAGCTCCAGAAAGTATATACATCTTCCCACAACAACAACAAAAAATGTTTTTTAATAAGCCACCAGCAAAGGCACACTTGACTTAGCTGTATTTTCTGTTGGCTATCATGTAAACTATCTTTAATATCAAGTTTCTTTTTATCGTCTACATTCAGACATTCAAGCAGGGCTTATACTCTTCTCTGCAGGGCACTTTGATGGAATCAATAAATTGGATTTCCAGCACTGGTAAGGAGAAATTAGATCTAGGAAAGAATGTTTTCCTATTCAGCTCCATGTCAGAGATTCAGCAGAAGGAAGCTTTTTGTTTTATTTTGTTTGTTTTAATGTTTCCAGTGAACAATAATGAGTTTTACCTGACTTTAGTTTATTTATCTCTGAACTATAGCTTTCCTCTATTATTTTGGTCACTGGCTTCTTAATGACTACTCTTTTGTCCTAAATATAATGATTGAGTTCTTTCTTTTTTCATTTACCCATTCATTCATTCAGTAAAGATTTGAGGACAAAATGATAAGGGAGTATGCTGTGGGCTGGAGAGGCATAGACTAGACCCTACCTTCCAACAGTTCTTAAAAAGTGAATTAAACAGTTTAAAATTAAACACTGTACTCATGATTTTATTCCTTCTGGACCTATTATTATTGTTTTAGTCATTGAGTGGTCCTGTGGGCTGGGAGTCTGAAGCCATGTTTGTAGTGTCAGATCTGTTATTGCTCTTCCCTAAGACCTTAGATAAATCAATGCACTCATCTAGACTTCAGCATTTCCATCTCTGAAATAAGTAGGTGGGATTAGAAAGTCTCAAAAATCTCTTACACTCCAAGATTTCAAATCCATTTATATTTCTAGTGCTAATCTTATATAGGACTTCTCCAAATCTTCCCAGCTGGGGAGTGGAAAGGTGAGACTGAAAAGTAAGCCTCCTGACATTACTTACCAAGCCAGAGGCAACATCTTGATAGGGAGCTGGTTAAATACAGCCACAGACCTAAGTTATTGATGTGGAAGGTTATCTTGCTGGCTTGTTTGTTTAGTTGCATTGATAGTATGTAAATATGGGATATTTAATAAAACATGGATTCATGGCTTCTCATGCAAAATAAGAATCTAGAAACACTGAGTTACATTCCCATGTGTCAATAATTATCAGGAGATAATCAGCAATGACCCCTTCAAGTGATCTATTTGGGCAAGTTTGCTGTAGTCCTCACTACTCTATATTCTTACACAGAGCTTTTGTTCCTCTCTTGTTACGTACCTTGTCTTTAAGGCAATGAGTCTGGCAAACCCTATGCTGCTGCTACTGCTGCTAAGTCTCTTCAGTCGTGTCCGACTCTGTGCAACCCCGTAGACGGCAGCCCACCAGGCTCCCCCGTCCCTGGGATTCTCCAGGCAAGAATACTGGAGTGGGTTGCCATTTCCTTCTCCAATGCATGAAAGTGAAAAGTGAAAGTGAAGTCTCTCAGTCATGTCCGACTCTTAGCGACCCCATGGACTGCAGCCTTCCAGGCTCCTCCGTCCATGGGATTTTCCAGGCAAGAGTACTGGAGTGGGGTGCCCTTGCCTTCTCCATGGCAAACCCTATACTAAACCATAAATGGATACGTGAGTTTGTGTGTGTGTGAGTGTGTGGGAGTGAGGAGGAAGGGCATATATTTTCATATGGGATTTACAACTAAGTCTGAAATAAGAAAAGAACTAGAGGGGGAAAGCACAGATAGGTTTTATCTCCACCTAAAAAGTAATTAACGTTTTGGACTTAACATCTTTGAATCAACAGAACAGAAATGAAAATGCCATTCAGAACTTAGTTATCATTTAAATTACTCATCAGCTTAGCTTTATAGATGTTTCTGCTTTGTTTCATCCAATCCAATAACCACAATACATATACAGATATTTTCAGATAAAACCCACACTATAAAGGTAGACAACTTGATTTTGAGAAATGGTAGACTTCCCATTGTTTGAAATTGTTTTCTTTAATGTCTGCCTTTGTTACAATGATCACATAGCTACAGTGATCATTTTCAATCTCCTTAAATACTTCAAACAGATTATCTTGCTACCAGCTCAGGTTAGTAGTTAATTAAAGAAGGAAACAAAGAAAATGTTCTCATCTCATTTTAGTTTGACAATTCTTTTTTGTTGTTTTTTAAGTGCAAGCCATGTTCTTTATAGTTTTTATTAAGTATTTCACTACTGGTTGGTGTCAACGTAACTTAGTATTTGTTTTCTTTTGGACTTTTATCTTTTTTTTTCTCAGTAGAAAATAAAGTAGTTAATTAAGTGTTCATATGCATTTCCCTGATGGCTCAGTTGGTAAAAAGTCTGCCTGCAATACAGGAGACTGTAGGCAATGCAGGAGCCCATGTTTGATCCCTGGGTTGGGAAGATCCCCTGGAGGAGGGAATAGCAACCTACTTCAGTATTCTTGCCTGTGAAATCCCATGGGCAGAGGAACCTGGCAGGCTACAGTCCATGGGGTCACAGCAGATAGACACAACTTAGCAACTAAACCACCACCAACCATTAAAGATATAGAGTGTGTTTAGGAGAAGAAATCACTTTCTTCACATTGGAATTTGCTTCCTTCTGGACATTTTTCTTCATTGTTTGAATTAAACAGACAATCATTAATTACACTTTATTCTTCTTATGTATTTTTTGACCTCTCTCAATTAAAAAAAAAAGTATTTCTCACCTTATTCTCCACCACTGTACCCAATGTCCCAGTGATGTTTAGTCTTACCTGTCTTTGAGTCCACTAAACAGATTAAGATTAAAAGATTATCAGTTAGCAGACTGACTTTTTTGTTGTAACAATTTGTTTGATAAAGAACGGACATAGGGAAGGCACAAATAGTCCAGAGTTTCTTTCTATCCAAGGGGGAAAAAAATAAGGCAAGAAAACCCCACTATCCATGTGTAGATCAGTCATTTGAATTCAGTGTAATCTTTCTCAAGATTATGATTTCCACTCTGATGTTGAGAATTTCTACAAATATTATGTAAGGTCTTAAAATATCCTTGGTCTTTCCTCTGACAGCTTGTTGTTCTGCATCATTTACTGCTTTCAAACAATGTTTTTTAAAGAGACGGCAGTTTTTCCAAGGAAAAGTGACAGTACATGTAAGACTTTTTTCCCTTATCTGTAGATAAGAAAGGTATAATTTTGAGATTTTTTTTTTCCTCTAGCATCTGAAAGATGAGTTGCTCACAATACGCAATCATATGGCTCTAGACAAATAAAAAACGGAGAAGGCAATGAATGGCACCCCACTCCAGTACTTTTGCCTAGAAAATCCCATGGACGGAGGAGCCTGGTAGGCTACAGTCCATGGGGTCGCTAGAGTTGGACACGACTGAGCGACTTCACTTTCACTTTTCACTTTCATGCATTGGAGAAGGAAATGGCAACCCACTCCAGTGTTCTTGCCTGGAGAATCCCAGGGATGGGAAGCCTGGTGGGCTGCCGTCTATGGGGTTGCACAGAGTTGGACACGACTGAAGCGATGCAGCAGTAGCAGCAGCAGCAGCAGCAGACAAATAATTTCACACACATAGGAGACTCAAGCTGACTGGAGAAAAGACATTGGTGACATCTCAGGAAAAAGTGTATGATGCATAATTCAAGCATATGAGGACATTGAAAAGAATTCTGGAAAATATGACTATTTCTATTCAACTGTTACTGAGCAATCCTGCTTTTCCTCTCTTTAACATTTTGTTTGCTCTTCTCTTCACCATCATGAAGAAAAATTTCTGAACAAATCAAGATGTACTGGCCATGGGGGAGGGGTGGGGAATGTTCTCAGGCCTTCATTTCTGACCATTCTGGTATTTAAATTCAAAGGATACTTTTTTCTTTCAAAGTAAAACTGAAAAAAAAAAAGTACCAAAAGCCCCCCAAATCATCAAGATAATTGATAAAAATATAATGTATAAGAAAAGTAAATAAATGCATAGAATCAATATGATTTCCAACATATTAAGTATTGAGAGTTTCATTTGGTACAAAGGACCTATGTTTAGACCTAATTTTTATATAATATTCTGTCTAGTTAATTAATGGTATTAGCTTTTTCACTGTATTATTCAACAAGCTAGATTATATAAGTGAATATTTGTTAAAGTCATGTTTTTAAGTTAAATTCTGACAATTCCTATCGATTCTGTTTCCAAAACCATCAAACATTTTTTATTTATTTATTTATTTATTTGAATGTGGCAGTGCTGGTATTGATGCAAGATCGGTATGACTGCAAAATACATTCTTTTAACTACTTAATTTCAGTGACTCTCGAGCTGTTTTGTCAAGTTGTTTCTTTTTTTAAATTTCAGCTTTATCAAGGTATACAAATTGTAAGACATTTGAAGTGTACATATTGGTGACTTGATATACATATCAAGTTGATTAACACACCCATCTCCCTACATATTTATCTTTGTGTGTGTGTGTGAGAACATTTAAGTTCCACTATCTTAGCTAATTTCAATTACACAGTTCAGTGCTATCAACTATAGTCACCATGCTTTGCATTAGATCCTCACACCTTATTTATCTTATAGCTGACAGTTTGTACCCTTTTACCAACCTCTATCTCCCCTACACCCAGCCCCTGGCAACCTCTTTTCTACTCTGTGTTTTTATGAGTTTGACTTTTCTAAAGATTCCACAGATGAGTGATACCAGGCAGCATTTGTCTTTCTCCGTCTGGCTTATTTAACTTGGCATAATACCCTCAAGCTTTGTCCATGTTGTCACAAATGGCAAGATTTCCTTCCTTCTCACAGTTGAATTTTATAAATATATAATATATATATGTATATACATATATATAATCTTTATCCAGTCATTTGTAAAGCTTTCTGATTTTAATGGGTACATATTTTATTTATATTTTCTTGTCTATAGATAGATATTATGAAATAATCTTTGGAATTTGATTGATGAAGACAGTGACTGCATGTAACTGAGAATGGTCTCTATTCTGGATATCAGTGTGGATCAGATACACTCACTAAAGGCAAGCTTCCAGCTTCTTTAGTACCTACCAACCTTTCAGATCCCTGTGAATTGTACTCTATCTGTCTACCTGGCTTCCTTCCTACCAATATTTATTGAGCACCTACTGTGAGCTAGGATGTGAACAAAACAAAGCCCTTACATTCATGAAACTCAGTCCAGTGGAGAGAGAGACTTAAAATACATAAATACATATATGATGCCTCGTAAGATGTTTGATTTTTTTTTAATGAAGCTTAATGATAAAAATAATGAGAGGAGTTGTTAGTCAGATAACTTATGAAAGATTTCTTATTGGTCATAAAAAGGGAAAATAGAGATTGATACCAGGAAATGTAAAAAGATGAGGGAAAGAAAACACCTTTTCTCAACTGTATAAAAATGTCAAAATGAAGGAAAATATTGCATTGTAGATGGTATGGAAAAGTACCTCCAGAGCATCTTTTTCATGAATGTGGATTCAAGCAAAATTATAAGTAGTGTATGTTCAACAGTTCATTTAACAAAATTACTAAGGACCTATTTTGTATCAGGCACTGTCAAAGGCCCTGGAAACACAGCCATAAACAAAACTGAGCCCTTTGCTTTAGTGCAGATTACTGTGCACAGCTGCTCAGGCTGTGGAGTGCACAATTTTCAGGGGCACATCCACATAGACCATGATGTGCACTCCCTAGGGCTGTGAACCCCAGCAGTTCTGATCTAACTGAAGCAAATATGCTAGTGAGAGGAAGACAAAGCATAAACAAACAATATCACATGGAAGTGCTTTGGGGAAAAAATAAAGCAAGACAAGAGAGATAAAAAGATTTAGGAGCTATTTCAGATTTTGTGATCAGAGCAAGCATCTCTGATAAGATGGTATTTGGGAGGAGCCACTAGGATGTCTGGGGGTGGGGGCAAGTACTCTAGGGAGAAGGCACAGATTTTCAAGGCAAAAAGGTTTGTTCCAGGAATGTCCAGGAACCTGGCGTGGCTCAACCAAAGTCAGTGAGGAGGATCAAGGTAGGAGGCAAAGATGGAGTTGTACAGGAAGCTGGGGCCAAGGGAAAGACTTTGTGAGGCCAATGGAAAGACTTTGTGTTCTTTTCTGAAAATGATGGAAAGCAATTAGCAACCTTTGAACAGAGGCATGATTTGATCTGATTCATGTACTGTCAGAATTATTCTGGCTTCTCCTCTAGCAAAGACTGCAGAGGTACCAGAGCAGAAACCAAGAGACCATAACAATAGCAGACCATTGAAACAATACCTATGAGAGATGTCCATGGCTAGGACCACAAGAGATCATGAATGGTTGAATTCTCAAACATTTGAAGGGAACAGTAGGATTTGCTAATGTGTTAGAGATCGAACGTAAGAGACAGGGAGGAGCCAAGCATGACTATAAGGTTTTTCTCTTGAGCAACTCAAAAATATGAAGCTTTATTTACTGAGATGTCTGAAGGAAGTCAGAAGTCCTGATTCAGATGTAGTGATTTTGAGATGCCTGTTAGAAGTTCAAGTGCCAGTGTCAAATAAGCAGTTGGAAATGTGAATATTGGAACTGAAGATACAAGTTTAGAGTTGCTGTCATATAGTTAATATAAAGTCTGGAGACTAGACAAAATCAACTAAAGTAATTGTTCCCAATGCTGGCTGTGCATTGCAGTCACCTGGGGAGCTTTCAGAAAGTATGCGGACTGAGTCCTGTCCCAGACTAATTAAATCAAAACCTCTCAGGGTGACGCCAAGGCATCATTATTTTTAAAAAGCTTCCCAAGTGATTCTAAAAACCAGCTGAGGCTGAGAACCACTGACCCACAGAGCCAATGAAGAGAGGAAGGGATGCATAGGAACTAAGCCTGGAAGGACTCTGAACTTCATAAATCAAGAACATGAGAAGGGACACAGCACAGGAGCCAAACACCAAGTGAAATATAGAGCAGAGGTCAGAAAGCTAAATTATTTGTAAAGAGATAGCAAAGTTTTGGTTTTTTGTGTGTGTGTTTTTTTTTTTTTTGGCTTTGTTGAAGACTTGTTACCCTTATGAATTCTGCTGGTGTAGCATGAGAGCAGTCTTAGTATGTAAATGAATGAAGATGTTTGTGTGCCAATAAAACTTTATTTACAAGAGCAGCTGTTGGGCCACATTTGGCCCATGGACAGTAGTTTGCCAGCCTCAGATGAAGGGCACCACAGGATTATTTTAGTGGTCTCCAAGTCAGATTACAACCATGTGCTGGTGAGGTGAGCATAAACAAGGAGCCCTTATGGCATGGATCTCCTCTTTAGGGACACTCGTGAACTTGTCAAAGCCATTGGAAGAGCCGTCTCTGGAGAATGTGGACACTCATTTAAATATTTCTGTCGCTTTTCATTGAATCTGTTATGTCTAATGTAATGCGTATAGGTTGGAATTCAATAATAGGTTTGCATTTTTATAGTCTTACAATAAGCTTTTTTTTCAAATAAGACAGAACAAAA
Source organism: Bos grunniens (assembly GCF_055505025.1). NCBI lineage: Eukaryota > Metazoa > Chordata > Mammalia > Artiodactyla > Bovidae > Bos > Bos grunniens. The sequence goes on from NC_141186.1 coordinate 38,689,986, forward strand.
TGAGAAAATACATAATCCAAAGTGGATCTATGAACTCACTGGTTAGTTTTTTTCCCTTTAATGTTGGATATACTGATACTTTCAACATGGAGTGAGGGTGCATTATTCTCTCAAGAGCTCCCGTTTGGTGTTTCCCTGGAGAAGCTGAATTATTCTTCTCACTACACTTGCTAAAATGAGGCAGAATGTATTTCATCTTACAGTGGCTCAGATGGTAAAGAATCTGCCTGCAGTGCAGGAGACCTGGGTTTGATTCCTCAGTTGGGAAGATCCCTTGGTGAAGGTAACCCACTCCAGTATTCTAGCCTGGAGAGTTCCATAGACAGAGGAGCCTGGCAGGCTATAGTCCATGGGATCGCAAAGATTCAGACACAACTAAGTGACTTTTGCTTTCATAGCTTGTCCCAAACACACAGGGGTAAACATGTATTACCAATGTTGGAACCAGAAGTCTCTGGAAAATTGTGATGAACCCATTGAAAATAAAGCTTCCTACACAAGGAAAAAATCACAAAGGAAGTGATTTTTTTGGTGACCCAGAGTGCTGCTTTGACTTGGTTAGTGACGAAACCATAATGATAATCCTGGTAATTTATAGCTTCCTGGGACCTCTAACTCAAATACTTTAAAGGGTTTTGGAAACCCAAACAAGCTTTATCATACCTCTGTGGTTAAAAAGCATATGACCTACCAAGACATGAGGGAAACAGCAACAAGGCTAGCAAATAATGATAGTAAGTCATCAGAGAAAAGGACAGGCAGAAGCAAATTCTAGGAGCAGAATTTCAGATATCTGGCCAACCCTAGACACAACTGAGGTGCCATGTCCTTGTGAGTGCTAGAATTCCATAGGTGGTCTGGACTCCTGCACAATTGTGGTCATGAGAGGGATCCTTACATAGTAAGGCTACCACAACAATTGACTAAGTAAAAGTATGCAAAGCAGGTAATCTAGTCACCACTCTTCGAAAATGTGCAGGTGGATCACATCAAAGAAGGCTTGGATTCCAAATCAACCAGCATTTGTTGAGTACCTACTGTGTGTGCCAGCCTCAGTTGGGTTGTACTACTCAATGTTGGTATTAAAGCAAAATGGGGGAGAGGACTTCCTGTTCTGGGGAAGAGAGAGTAGCCCCACTCCATCCAGGCTCTCCCTGCAACTAAAAATCCCTGATATACATAATAAAGAGCATAAAAGACTCTGAAAAGTGGAAAGAAGAAGGCAGACTGCTTAGGAATCTTGACAATAGAGGAATGACAGAGCACTCAGTTCCCTAGGCTTCAGGGCTTTTCAGAAGTCTTCATCTCTGCACCACCAACTGGTATAGACAAAAAAGCTTCAAGAGAAGCCCGTGGTCCCCAACCAAAGGATGAGAGAAAGAGTAGACTAACAACAGAAAACTATTTTGGTAATGCCCACGTTACACCAACCAAAATCCAATTGAACAAATCCACCCTCCCCAAGCCCAACCCATCCCAGGGCCCAAGCAAGGGGCATCTGATTGCCCCACCCCAGTAGGGAAGGTAAGGACAAGTAGGAGGCTGTTTTGCCTTCCCTTGACTGGCATGGTGGAAGTAGGCTACTCAAATTCCTCTGCCAGGTGCTTTCAACAACCCAAGCAGGGAGCCTATTTCTGATCATTATCACTATAGACTATCTTTCCCATTCTTGAGCTTCATATAAATGGAACCATACAGAGTGTGTTCTTTTGTGTGGCAAAACGTTTTTGAGATTTATCTAAGTAGTTGTGTGTATCAGTACTTATCTCTGTGTTTTAGCGAATAGTATTTCATTATACGGATAGACAAAATTTGTTTATTCTCCTTCCTCTTGATGGACATTTGCTTTGTTTCCAGTTTGGGGCTACTATTAAAATCTACTATGAACATTCCTGTACAATCTTTGTATGGATGGGACTGACTTTGATTTGATCATATGCACAGCATTCCAGCTGTATATCAGTGTCCTGGGTGTTTGCACTTACAGTAACCATATCTGTTAACTATGACCAGATAATTCTTAAATTTTATATCATTTCATGCTGTTTAAAATCAAGCTTGAAAGGGAGAAAAAGAATGGGAGAATTACTCGCAACACGCCAGGCCTCCCTGTCCATCACCAACCCCTGGAGTTCACTCAGACTCACGTCCATCGAGTCAGTGATGCCATCCAGCCATCTCATCCTCTGTCTTCCCTTTCTCCTCCTGCCCCCAATCCCTCCCAGCATCAGAGTCTTTTCCAATGAGTCAACTCTTCGCATGAGATGGCCAAAGTACTGGAGTTTGAGCTTTAGCATCATTCCTTCCAAAGAAATCCCAGGGCTGATCTCGTTCAGAACGGACTTGTTTGATCTCCTTGCAGTCCAAGGGACTCTCAAGAGTTTTCTCCAACACCACAGTTCAAAAGCATCAATTCTTCAATTCTTCGGTGCTCAGCCTTCTTCACAATAGAGATTTATATTTCATTTAACCGACCCACTTACTAAATCTAATTAAGTAGCAACCTGTTATGATGAATGGAGTTCAACCCTTGCTGCTGATGTGCTCACAGCCAAGTTTCTTGATAGTATAAAACTTAATAATTTGATTTGAGGGAATTATTTAATTTGAGGGAGTTTGGGGATTGAAGAATTCTCAGTCTTTGCATATTCTTGTATGAAGCTTTTCTGAAGTTGGAAGTGATGAAATTTCATGCAGAGCAAGAAAATGGATAAGCTTTTAAGATCAACAAACCAGAGGGAATGATAAGAATTGACACAGTCTCCATTCTTGGAAAAGCACAAGTTGATGTAATGTGATGGGTAGAATGTCAATTCATCTTGATTTACTGGCAATTTGTAAGATTTCTCTTCTCTCCTCCATGATAGAAAGATAGAAAGTGGTAGGTGAGTCATTTTCAAAATAGACTCAGTGACATAGAGAACCTATTTCTCATAACAATTTAGCATCTACTGTACTTTGCCATAATTTAAAAGCTAATCCTTGCAAAAATGTCTTTTGAAAAGAAATGAGAATGCCTGGCAACTGTGATTCAAGAAGGAAAAAAGTCTTTTAAACACGTATTAGGGAAGTGAATCCCAGTAATAGCGTTATCCCAATTTCTGTCTTCATTCACAATTTTCAGTCACATCCCTGCACCCAACCCCTCCCTAGGAACCCGTTACACTTCCATTATGGCTAATGTACTAGATTCAGAGTTTGCCTAGCATTTCTCAGAGGCTTAGTACATATTTCCATCTACAGTGATACTGAAGGTCCTGCAGGAGACAGAAGGCCTCCTGCTAGATGCTGTTAAGTGCTAATCATTTTTATTACAGAAGATATGGTTCAGCAGTGAAAGTCCCACAGAAAGGAGCCTAAGCACAATGAGCAGCATCTCTAAAGCCTTCAGTCTGATTAGGCTGATTCTCAAGGGATCCCTGAAGGAAGAATTTGAATTATCTTGTTTCTGAGAAACTCTTGTGGACTCAAGTCCTCAACTGCTTTTTTCTGACCGTCACAATATGCTTTTCTGTTGATATTATGGATCTCTGTGTGGTACATTCACTTGAAGTACAATAAAGTCATGATCAACTAAATTAAATAGTGGTTGCTTCCTTCTCATACATCCTGCAAATTGCCTTTTGCCTATTAACTAGTAAGGTTTCCCTTTCCTTTTGCATGGCTTTGCAGTTTGGGAGATCTCTCTGGGTCCTCTCCGTACTCTGCTTCTTTATTCTGCTTCTGGACTATCACCTCACATGATTTTTTTGCTTCATTATTTGGTAGGAAAGAAAATTCCCCCATTGTCACAGTGGAAAAGGTATCTCATATCAGACAGGAATACAGATGCCATTTCTTCCTGTGTAAAACCTTTATATAACACTTGGCCAAACCCCTTAGAATCATAGCGATCTTTTTTATAACGTATGTTCAGTCATTTTTTAATCTACCCATGAAGGTATGACATGGTAGTAAGTTCCCAAAGCTCTCAAGTTGGTCACAGATACTGTAACTGATTCTTTCTTTGAAATCTAACGTACCTATCAAGTTTGTTGTTACTGGCGGTAGGACTTCTCTTAAAACCTCTTTTCTAAGCCAAGTGTAGTTTGCCTCTTTTCAAAGTCAAGTGTAGTTTAAAAGCCACTAGCCTGACATTCAATTCCAAGTGCCAAAGCCAGATACCGCTATTCTAGGCTGGAAGAATCTCCTACCTTCTTTTCACTTGTAACATCTAACAACAGATAGACCGATGCAAACCTCAAACAGAACCTAGAATTCAGAGAGCCCTACAATGTTCTGTCCTCTTCTGCCTACCAAGCTTGAGATCAGGACCTGCACGGCTCCTAAAGAGTGCAACTCAGGACCAAGCACTTCATTCCTGGCTCTGATTGGTGACTGTTTCTATTATATATCCATTGTTTTCCCAGATAGAAATGCATACTTTTATTTCTACCATGTGTCAGTTACTATTGATCTATTTATAAGACAAACACTATACCTGTCTTCACAGAGCTTACATTCTGGTGGGAGTGGAAGACTACAATAAATAATAATTCAACAATAAGACTTCTGGATTGCAATAAGTGCTATGACAAAAATAAACAGGGTGACCTGATAGAAGATATTGGCAGAGCCCCTACTATAAATAAAGTATGTGTTGTTTTGAGGAGCAAATTTAAAGGCTAACACTGTACAGGTAAGTGTCTATTGTTATGTTATTGACATAGTCTGATATTTGGGCACTCATCAAACAGTTACCAGGAAACAGATGATACAGTTAAATGGAGATATTGGGGAGAGACCACAGAGTTGTGAGTGGGATTCAGGAAAACCAAGGAGGGTTAGTGATGCTCCCTGTACCGCGTCTAGGTATGAAGGCACAAGGAGAGGGAGCAGGTCTTGGAACTTAGAATGAGTTGTGATAGTTGTAAGAGAGATGCTCAACAGAAGTTATGGCTTTAATATTTAATAAACAACCACAACTGGATCATGTCCAGGAAGATATAAAGACCCCAAACTCACTCTCCTCTTTTTCAGCTTTCCCCCATGTCCCATAATTAGTGAAATCCAGCCAGAAGTCAAAGGGGCAGGGCATCATAGATGTTGCAGTCCATGGAGATCAGCCTCCCAGAGCACAAAGCCAAGTGGAGAAGAATGGAAATATATATGGAGGACCAATGGAAAATAATCATGAGGTAGAACGAGCCTGTTGGATGTTGTTAGATTGCGATCCGACATTGTTGAAGCATCAATTAAAGGAAATAGCCAGCAGAAGAGGAAAGAAAACAAGCACAACTAATGCCCACCATAAAACTGTCCTGGGAAGTCAAAATTTTCATGCTGTAGGACCACCAAGACTGTCTGCCTTACAAGAAGATACAGTAATCTTTGTAACTCAGCAACTGAAGCCTTTCCCATGAAGTGTTATTCTACAGCAAATCCTGTTATAATGAGACTGCACTGTGCAATATTTTAGAAAAATCAAGGCATCCTGACAATTACCATAACAGCAAGAATTCTAAATAAGAGGGCACCAACCATTGAATGACTGAAACATTCAAGATGACAAGCTTTGGTGGCTTAAGCTCTGGTTTATCTCGGATAAAATGAAAATTGCTTCCTGACTGGTCTTGCATAAATTTGGATTGCAGATAATAAGTGACAAGATGAATTTTCCTTTCCAATCAAATCACTTGTCACCCTTTAGTCCCTCTTCAATTACTTGTTCTATCTTTAGCATTCAAGAAATATTTCTATTTATATACCAAATTGTGGGAAACTATTTTGGGACTAGGTTAGAATTTTCTTTTCCTGACCTTTTGGTATCCTCTGAATTTCAAAGTCATACATTTATGGCTTGCGTGCATGTATGCTCAGTCACTCAGTCGTGTCTGACTCTTTGCGACCCCCTGGACTGTAGCCTGCCAGGCTCCTACATCCATGGGTTTTCCCAGGGAAGAATACTGAAGTGGGTTGCTATTTACTCCTGCAGGGGACATTTATGGCTCATTTCAATTCAAATAAAATCCACTGCTTGTAAACATTTATTGAATGTTTATTCTGTTTAGACAGGAAAAATTGCTCCTAATTCATCCAACACAGATCATACTTCTGTGAATTTTGTGTTTATAGCCCTATATCAGTTTACGTATATTTCTCTTTATTCACTGTTACTCTAACAATTAATACTTGAATTTCTTTCCTTGTGTATATTGGTATAGCATCACCACCTATTTGCCTGGCTTCTTGATTAATGTGTTTCTCTTGGTCACTAGCTGGAGCACCTTAGAGTCATCCATACACTTTTTCCATAGGTTTCCCAGAGGTTTTGCCAACATACATTGACTGTGACTGGCTTACTCACAGTGATTATTAAAAATAATAAGAGTGATGGTGGCATTGCAGACTAGCATGGTTGAGATCTTGCAAGTTGGATCTGCCCATGTTATGACTCCACTGTGCTAGGTACCATGGAGACACAAAGATGAGCCTCATGCAGTTCCCAAATTCAAGAAGATCCCACTTGATGCAGGAGGGAAATGGTGCAGAATAAGGCGCAAGAAACAAGGTAGTGAATGTCTGAAGCAGAGCAGGGGAAAGGGTTAAGTCCAAGGACAATCCTAAGGCTAAAGGGAGGAGGTGGCATTTGAGTAGGGCCTGAAAAGATAGTTAGGATGTCAAGGGGTGGGATGTTAAGGGGTGGGATGTTAAGGGGAATTTTTTTTTAATGTCTGACTATAGTCAAGGTCTATTGAGCATTCAGTGTATGCCAGACACTGTACTAAGTATTCCATCTGCATTCTCTCCATGAGCTATGTTCTGCTATCACACCCGTTTTGCAGATGAGGAAGTGGGGTCTTGTCCCAAGCTCCCATTAATGAATGTCCCAAGACTATTAAGCAGTAGGGCAGGAATTTGGAGCTGGGAAGAATGGCTCCATGGTCACTTTTCTTTAACAGTACACCGACTTCTGCCCTGTTAAAGTCCATCCATTTATTGAACAGAAATCCATTCAATGCATAGTATATGTCAGGCCCTTTCAGTAAACCCAAGAGACAGAGATCTCTGGCCTCACGAAGCTCTGGTCTTTAGAGGAAGAAGGCCAATAAACAAATAAGCAACTTGCATGTTATTTTGGAAGATGGTAAGTGCTATGGAGCAAGAGGAAACAGGAGTAAATAGTAGGGAGTGTAGAGGGGGCTACAGTGTTCAGATATGGTGGTCTCAGGGAAGGTTACTGAACCAAGGTGACTCTGAACAAAGGAAGTCAAGGAGGCCCTTGAGGATGCCTGGAGACCACCTGAAAGGGTGCTGAGGGGTGAACAGCCTGGGCGCTTTGTAGAAAGAGCAGGGGGGTCAGTGTGGGTGGAGTGGGGTATACAGGGAAGAGAGAGGCCAACCAAACCTTGCAATGTCTTGTAGACCCTGAAAGGACTTTGGCTTTTCTGAGTATGAGCTGGGAGCCATGGGTGGGTTTTGAGCAGAGAAAGGGCATGATCTCATATTGCAACAGCATCCATCTGCCTGTGCTTTTGAGGTTTGGGTAGCCATTTACAGGTACTGCAGCCACTCAGGCAAAATGAAAATGGATAGATGAAAATAGCAGCAGAAAAGGTGATCAGGGTCACATGATGTATCATGAATGTGGAACCAGTAAGGTTTGCTGATGGGTTACATGTGGAGTACAAGGGAAAAGTGGAGTCTGCTGATGAAGCCAAGGTTTTTTTGAACCTCCATCACCAGACTGCTCCCTGGCACTTCAGTCATCATGTGTTCACCCCCACTAACCAGCTTACTCCTCCAAGAAAAGGAAATCTGCTCTCCTGGGACTCTCACTTTGGGGTAATAAACTGAGTTGAAAATAAGGCTCAGAGGTGCCAGTGTAGAGAGCCGACTGCAAAGTACTGAAGTTTTGCTGCTAATCGAGCAGCTAAATAGAGCAATAGAATTGTGTCTTCAGGTTCCCTGGCATAACACAAAGCTATTCAGTCTGAGAGGGAAGTTGGGGCCACTGATAGAACATGGAATATCTATCTGAGGAGTTTTGCTACCAGTTTTGCTTTAATTACTCCACATTTTTTTAAGCTGCAGAAAATAATCAAGGCTTACCTATTCAGCCTAGCTTTCCCTCTGTGTCTGGGAAAAAAACATTGCCTTCCACGTAATCTTTTTCTCTACCCAAATGTGTGCATATTCTCCTTGGGGAGGCCTGTGGTCTCATATTCTTAGTACCCACACATATCAAAGAAGGAGTAATGCTGTTTTTGGACCGGGTGCTTTCACACAGATCATTAAAGGAAACTGTATATATCATTAGCCCTGGATATCCACAGGCGCATTGAGTCCAGAACCCTGCTGCAAACCAATATCCCTGGATGCTCAGCCCTCTGTATCTGCAGTTCCGTTTCTGCTGACACAGAGGCCAGCTGTATATGGATTGGTTCTCCCAGTTACCTGCTGTTTGCTCTAAGCCAAGTTCCTTTACCTGGAAGTACTCTTGGCCTTATTTGTATCATTGGGCCACTGACAACACCAACCTCCTAGGGTTTTTATATGAAATAAAACATGTAAATCCTTTAACTCAGGACCTGGCACCTAAAAAGTCTTCAAGTCTTTGCCATTTTATTATGATTATGCTTATGTGTGTGGTTAGCCTTAATAATAAGCTTAATTAGATGCCTGAAATTAAGTAGGTGCTAAATAAACATGCATCCATTCTCTTTCTCTCTCAACAGTATTGGGATCAGAATCTTCTGAAACACACAGGACTCTTGAGGCCTAGACTAGGAGCTTGCCCACCATGTCTCCTACCGCATTCTATTGGCCACAGCCAGTCACTGACAATGATTGGCCTTGCTGGGGCATGGAAATGGGGGCAAGGAGGTATGAAGGACTGAGGCCATTTTGCAATCAATTGCAGTTATTTACACATCAACTTGTGCCAGTAAATGCCTGCACAGAAAGGAGAGGACATCAGGCCATAACCCCAGTCTCAGTTGTGCTCAACTGAGTCACCTTGCTACAAACAGGACAGACTTACGGCCAAGCCTGAGAATTGTTTCCTTCCTAGTCACAGAAAAGTGGAGTTTTCAGCTCCTTTCAGGTAGGATCCCTGTCCAACCTTCACCACCATCTCAGAGAATTCCACTCTGCAGAGGCAGTCTTGGAAAGTTAGATGCAGATCCCACTGTTGCAAATTGATCCTGTTTCCCTGGAGTCCTGTTGTACTGTTCTCATCATTTCCATTGATCTTGGCAGGATCTGAATCTCTGCTATCTCTGCTATTCACTTAGCTACAGATTTTTTTGATCCCAGCCTCTGACAAGCTCATCTATAAGTGATTTGTAAACAGACACTTCCATTTATTTATTGAAGGTATTTATTTGTAAAGCAACTTGGTGACAAATGCTTTCTTAAGACACTTGTCTAGATTTTGGAAAAATAGGATTTTTTTTTTAAATGAAGGCAGCCCTAGACATATTCCTTGGTAGATTCAGAAATCCCCGAGTAACTGCCTGGACAGTGTTTCCACTGAGGTTTCACCTAAAATAAAAATGTCATCCTTAAACCAACAAACTACTGCTTGGTGATTGACTGATTGAATGGCCCCCTAAGTAAGTGTGCAGAAACCACCTTCCAAGTAGACTACTAGACAGCCTCCTTACAAACTAATTTCAGGCCTATGGAAAATACATCCATCCGTCTTCTCAGTGATAGCTGAAATTGACAGAACAAGCTCTTTTACCAATCTTAGGCTTAAATTGCAAATACCTTGTTGCCTCTAAAACAGAGTCTTGCATTCATATTAATGATATAATACAATTAAATCAGAAGATAATTTGATAGATACTGATATTCTATCATCTAGGGCTTCCTGGAGAGCACTAGTGGTGAAGAAACCACCTGGAATTAAGAGACATGGGTTCAATCCCTGGTCAGGAAGATCCCCTAGCAGAGGACATGGCAACCCACTCCAGCATTCTTGTTTGGAGAATCTCATGGACAAAGGAGCCTGGTGGGCTACAGTCCATAGAGTCTCAAAGAATTGGACACAATTGCAGCAACTCAGCATGCACACATACAATCTATCATAGGTTTCTTTATTCACCAAATGTATTCTGAGCACCTACTATATGCTCAGCTCCTTTATTTCCTCTACCTTTTTTATTTTAAAAACAAAAAGTCTTTTCTTTCTTGCTTCCTTTCCTCCTTTTTTTCTTTCCTTTATTTTTTTTTCTTTTCAATCCAAGGTGTCATTATGATGTTAGTTCAGTCCTCAGTGCAGAACTCTTATCCTTTAAGAAGGACAAATAAGGATGTCATCTGGTGAGCTAGTTAGCCCTAATGTAGAAAGTATGTCTTTTTATTCTAATGCTTTCATATCTTTGGGACTTTGCTGACACTGGAAAGGACTGCCCCTCCCAGAGTTAGTTAATTCCTAGAGAAAGCAAACAAGCCCCTAAGACTGCACCTTTTATATGGAAACCAACCATCCAGCACCCTGACTCCCCAACCACCTCCTTTATCAACCTTTCTTGTTCTAGGCCAATACCCACCTGTCCTAATAACCCCAGACCAGGTAACAGACAGCTAAGGTCAGTACCTATGTCACAGAGTCTACTAAAATTATTCAAACCAGCCAGTCCTAAACCTGTTTACCCTGCCTCATATGTTTCTTCCTGCAGCAACTACAGTAAAGGGTCTCGCCACGTTCCCCCCACTCCACCTTCTGCCTCCTTGGTGCTTCCCTCTGCAGCCCTTTGTGGGTATGGTGTGCTTCCTGCTTCTAGGTATCTGTGAAATTTTAAAACTTCTTCCTTCATGACTGTCATTTTTGTGCCTGAATGTCTTACCACATCAAATTCCAGCTTTGTCTTTAAAAATCTTAACATTTGGAGTCAAACAGAAGATGAGAAGTGTCCATTTTTCCATCTCCCAGATTCTCTTCCCAGGCCCACGCGTGAGTCAGCTCTGATCACTACAATATGAAAAAGATGGATCCAAACGATACCTGTAAGTGACAATAAGCATAACCAAAGCAAGAGATGCAGTAATAGATCCTTAGTACCCAGCACCTGAGATGCCTAAGTTTCCTGCCTTGGGGGAGGAAGAGTATCTCCATTTCTATGCCAGACATGAAACAGTGATATGCCAAGTGTCATTTCATATTCTCTCTTCAGTGAAAGGTTTGGAGCTAGAAAATTGAACAAGACACGTCCCTGCCCTGAAGGGGATTACCTGGTGAGGGAGAGGGGCAGTTCACGAGATAACCCTGTAAGCACATTACTGCTCCACACAGCTCCCAGGGAATCTGCTGGTACAGATGGAATTTGCACTGGATCTTGAAGGAGAAGCAGAAGATTACTTGAAGAAGGTCAGGTTGCAGATCTTAGATAGAGGAGCATGATTTCTTTGCAAGCATACAAAGTGTGGGAAAGAGTTTGTTTTGAGAAACCTGAGAGCGTTGCTGGGGTTTTACATTTTTCCTTAGCTTGTGTTTTCTCCATCGCCACTCTGCCTTGTCAGCAAATTGCAAAAGTAGAACAGAATCTCGGCATTGCAGTGTGTCAGTCTCAGGAGATAAATCACCCCTTGGGATTGTAAATTTGCAGATATAGGGGAAGATCACTCCCTCACTACAGAGCTCAGACCCTGTCTCAAGTGTCTAGGGTGTGTGTTGGGGGGTGTTGGGGCGGGGGGTGATGGATAAACAAGAAGGATAAAGCAAGTTTGTTTGCATGTGTCTGTCTGGACCTTTAAGAGCCACTTGAAATAATACCAAGACAAGAAAAATGAGCTGGTGAATTTTTAGCAGCAGATTTACACTCCACCATTACTACCCTTGATTCCTTAGCAAACGGTTATGTGTCCAACCCAAAATATTGGAAAATGAGGGTGGGAGTACGGAGGTAACATTCTCAAGATGCCAGCTATTAAGCACAGCAGTCATGTTTTTGCAGTGTGCCCGACATTGATGGGCTTCACAAGTGTCTCAGTGGTAAAGAATCTGCCTGCCAATGCAAGAGACACAGGTTCAACCCTTGGGTCAGGAAGATCCCCTGGTGGAGGAAATGGCAACCCATACCAGTAATCCTGCCTGTAAAATCCCATGGATGGAGGAGCCTGGCAGGCTATAGTTCATGGAGTCAAAAAGAATCAGACATGACTGAATGTCTAAGCATGCACTCAGATCATTGATACCCACTGATGTTTGCCAATTCCCAGACTCCAAAGGTTTGCAAAATGTAGCCCTCTTAACAAACTTAAGCCACTCCATTACTTTCAAATTGCTCTACTCTGTCCAGACCCAAAGTGTACTCATTTTGAAAAGAAATGACTCTTGAAAATGTGAAGAGCCTCAATTATTGTAAATCACTCTGCAAGGCAAGCACAAGACAGTCGGGGCTCCTGTGTTTGGCATCAGTCAGGCATGCAGTAGAGAATGCCGTAAACAAAAACACCGAGTCTGACTGTTGGCCAAACCTTGGGGAAGTCTGTTTTCAACTGGGTAAAAGAAAGCCATGCCAACCTTTCAACACATTCTTCTATGAGAGGAAAAACTAGAAAATATCTCAGATAAATAAAACCCTGATTAGTGAAGGAGTTACCCCTTCACTGTTAATCATTAATAGAGATATTGGCTTATTTTCTTAAAATGTTAAACAACCATCCTTATTTCCTTCTATTGGGTCAGCAGTGCTTCCAGCTAAACCACAGTCAAAGTTTAAGGCCTTTTCATGCACATGACCACCGCAGGGGCTAAAATGCCTTCGGTCCTTTGCTGGCACTTGTTTCCTTATTGATGTTTTAGAATTTGAGGATGTTTTAACTGGAAGAGACCTTGGATATCTCCTTTGCAGAGGAGAAAGACACACACGTGGAAAAAAAAAAAAAACAACCATTCAGAAGGTAAATCATCAACTTAAGCTTTTATCAAGTATTTATTACATGTGAGACACTGATAAAAGTTTTACGTATCAACTCTTAAATTCTCACAACAAGCCTATGAGAAAAGACCTTTAATTGCCCCCATTTTGTATATGGGAAACCTATGTGGGCTAAGTATTCCATCCAGGATGACCCCGCTCAGAAGGGGAGCAGCAGAAACTCAAGCCAAGTTCATATGCTCTCCAACCACAGGGCTGAACCACACAGGGGGATGTGATAGGACAGATGATAGAACCAGGATGCGTGGTGCACCACAGTGAGGACCTAGCCCTTCCAAGTCCCTTTACTTCTCATACAAGGATGAGAAGTCACAGGACAAGAATATGCATCCTTTACTTTCAACCCAGCTCAGATTATGAGCTTCTGGGGAAAGATACTATGTTCCTTTCAGTTGTATGCTGCTGCTAAGTCGCTTCAGTCGTGTCCGACTCTGTGCGACCCCATAGACGGCAGCCCACCAGGCTCCCCCGTCTCTGGGATTCTCCAGGCAAGAACACTGGAGTGGGTTGCCATTTCCTTCCTCAGTGCATGAAAGTGAAAGGTGAAAGAGTGAAAGTGAAGTCGCTCAGTCGTGTCTGACTCTTCGCGACCCATGGACTGAAGCCTACCAGGCTCCTCCGTCCATGGGATATTCCAGGCAAGAGTACTGGAGTGGGGTGCCATACCCAGCACCTACTACAGTCAGCCCTTTGGTTATGGATCAGTTAGTTCTCTGAATAAGGGCATGAATGAACTTAACCAAAGTCATGTTCCCTTTGATGCCTTTCAAGTTTCAGATAAACAACACAGCCAACTTCTAGTGATAAACATCCCAGATACAACTTGGATTCCAAAAGTATTCATGCATCCACTTAAAAAGAGGAGTTATTTCAGGAGATATTTAGCAAAATCTTAAAACAAAATGAATGGCCCAGTTTCTTTTAAAAAAAAAGGTGAAGTGATCCTTCCTAACACCATACACAAACATAAACTCAAAATGGATTAAAGACATAAATGTAAGACCAGAAACTATAAAACTCTTAGAGGAAAACATAGGCAGAATACTCAATGACATAAGTCAAAGCAAAATCCTCTATGACTCACCTCCTAGAGTAATGGAAATAAAAACAAAAGTAAACAAGTGGGACCTGATTAAACTTAAAAGCTTTTGCACAGCAAAGGAAACTATAAGCAAGGTGAAAAGACAAACCTCAGAATGAGAGAAAATAATAGCAAACTAAACAACTGACAAAGGATTAATTTCCAAAATATACAAGCAGCTCATGCAACTCAAGGACAGAAAAACAAACAACCCAATCAAAAAGTGGAAAAAGACTTAAACAGACATTTCTCCAAAGACATACAGATGGCTAACAAACACGTGAAAGGATGCTCAACATCGCTCCTTATTAGAGAAATGCAAATCAAAACTACAATGAGATATCACCTCACACCAGTCAGAATGGCCATCATCAAAAAGTCTACAAACAATAAATGCTGGAGAGGGTGTGGAGAAAAGGGAACGCTTGCACTGTTGGTGGGAATGTAAACTGATATGGCCACCATGGAAGACAGTATGGAGATTCCTTAAAAAACTAGGAATAAAACCCATATGACCCAGCAATCCCACTCCTAGGCATATACCCTGAGGAAACTGAAATTGAAAAAGACACATGTATCCCATTGTTTACTGCAGCGCTATTTACAATAGCTAGAACATGGAAGCAACCTAGAAGTCCATTGACAGATGAATGGATAAAGAAGTTGTGGTACATTTACACAATGGAATATTACTCAGCCATAAAAAGGAATGCATTTGAGAACCTATTATACAGAGTGAAGTAAGTCAGAAAGAGAAAGATAAATATCATATTCTAATACATATATATGGAATCTAGAAAAATGATACTGAAGAATTTACTTACAGGGCAGCAATGGAGAAACAGACATAGAGAAGAGACTATGGACATGGGAGAGGGGAGGAGAGGGTGAGATGCATGGAAAGAGTAACATGGAAACTTACATTACCATATGTAAAATAGATAGTCAACGGGAATTTGCTGTATGGCTCAGGAAATTCAAACAGGGGCTCTGTATCAACATAAGGGGTGGGATAGGGAGGAGGTTCAAAAGAGAGGGGGATATATGTGTACCAATGGCTGATTCATGTTGAGATTTGACAGGAAACAACAAAATTCTGTAAAGCAATTATCCTTCAATTAAAAAAAAAACTAAATTTTAAAAAATGTGAAGTGATCAATGTAGAGGCTGGGACAATTATAAGTTAAGGGAATTTCAAGAGAAATATAAATGGCAAGTTACCAGCTTTTCTTGTTGTGGTTTATTGATTGAAATAAATTGTAAAAGCAATTATAAGGCATAAGAAAACTGTGAAAATGCAAACACTGACAGGTTATTGATATTAGAATTATTGCTAATTTTTAGGTGTGACAATGGTTTGGAGTGTGTGTATATTTTAATTAAAAAGCTTCTGTCTTAGAAATTATTAATTGATAAACACTAAAAAAAAAAAAATCCTTCCAAACTATCATCAATGTTCCACCCATCCTAACATGTATGTTAGGCAGCAGGTGGACCAAAGGCACTCAGGGTAATTACAGGACTGTCCTGGACAAGACGCTTGAATTTAAATGAGACACAACCCCACTGGGGACAGATTCCTGGCCTCTGTCTCAGACATAATTCTATCAAGGGATACAGGGGAGAATTGCAGTTGAAAATACAAGAAAATTGTTTTTAAAAATCTCTTATTTCTCAAGGAAAACTGCCAGTAAAAATACTGAAATGTAAAGTTGATTATTCAATATATAAATTTCAAAAATAATTTCATGCTAAGTGGGAGTTCTCATGAATTCTATATACTCAGTCCATTTTGTTTGTTTTCAAAACCATAGCCACTCAGTTCCCAAACACATATTATGTCAGACTAAGTGTCATTTCCCTCACCCAGTCCTGTAGATATATTCATAAAGGGCTATCTTCTAGAAGAAAGTGATAGGGCTGGAAGAATTAAGAACCCAACAACTGAAATTAGTCTTTGAATCTTTGCACTACCACTTTACCAAATGTGGGACATGAACAAGTTATTTTATATCTTTGTACCTTCTTTTCCTTAATTGTAAATGTGGATAATAATGACAGTACCAAAGTACCCAGTCCCATAGGGATGCTCTGAGGATTGAATGAAATAATACATTCAGGGCTTGTAAATGCAATGTATGGCCCATGGTGATTTCTTCAGAAAGATTAATAATTACGGATTCTGTTATTATTGTATTTTATTCCTTTAAATCTCATTTGGAAAAATGTGAATTGAGAGGGGGCTAACCATTCAAACGTTAGCTTTGATAATAAAGCTGTCACCTTATTTGCCAGTTTAGTCTCTTAGAGAGGCAGAGACCATTTCCACAGCCAAGAGGCTATCATCTTAGGCTTTATATAAACATACATGAGTTGTCTGGAACTAAACTGAAGAACGGAGAAGGAAATGGCAACCCACTCCAGCATTCTTGCCTGGAGGATCCCAGCAACGGAGGAGCCTGTTGGGCTGCCATCTATGGGGTCGCACAGAGTTGAACACAACTGAAGTGACTTAGCAGCAGCAGCAAACTGAAGAAAGCAAATTGTCTTACCTAAATATAGAAACAAAGTACATGATCAATTATGAAGACCTACTTGATATTGGAATTTTGTTTAATTTCAAATCCTCACCACTTTACAGGGTAGATATTATTATTTTATATTATAACTGTAAACTCTGGAGCTGGGACAGGTTCAGTAATCTACACCAGGTCACATAGCTAGAAAGTTACTGAGATGAATTTTGAATCCAATTTTTTTTCTGAGCAAAACCCACATTATATTATATAAACTTAAAAAAATCTTAAGACAGAGGTTCTCAGCCCTGACAGACCTGGGGAGACTTTAAAACTATCAATACACAGGACCCACCCAAAACAGTTGAATCACTGCCACAGAGGGGTGGAAGGAAAACCCAGCCACCTGTAATTTACAAATCTACTGTGCTCTCAGGACTGAGAACCACTTAACTAGACTCTTCCATAATGTGTAAAATAAAGATTAACCTAGAGCAGCATCTTTCCCATTATCTATTCCATTAATTAGCTTTGAGTAGCTAAAATGAAGACTCATTTGCATCATTTACTCACTGAATTAATTTTCCCTGTTTAGAAAGTCATCCATCCCAATTTGGATGAAAAATCTCACATTGCTTACTGTTTCTAGATTATGAGCCATACAATTGTTTCTGGTGATTTTTTCATTCAAAATTGTTTCTGAGAGTGCCCTTTGTGTCCTTATTGTTACTTCTGAGAGACATAAAGAAAAAATGAGCCACTGTTGTTCTCAAGGAGGTGATGATCTTTATGGCAACATACACCTATGGAACATTTTATTGATACCAAGCATTGTAAAAGCCAGCAGGTATATAGAGGCAAACAGTGTACATGTAACTACTATCCTCTTGGAATTTATAGGTTAGTACAGAGGTAAACATGTCAACTGATAAGTATTCAATTACAAATTATGGCAAATGTTATGAAGAAATAAACAGAGAGGGTCTCCTTTAGATTGGGTGGTTGGGGATAGTTTCCATACAATAACCTCAAAATCATGAGTCTTTTGAGAGTTGTCATGTATATTCCTAAAAGACGCTTACTGCTTGGAAGGAAAGTTATGACCAACCTAGATAGCATATTCAAAAGCAGAGACATTACTTTGCCAACAAAGGTCCGTTTAGTCAAGGCTATGGTTTTTCCTGTGGTCATGTATGGATGTGAGAGTTGGACTGTGAAGAAGGCTGAGCACCGAAGAATTGATAGTTTTGAACTGTGGTGTTGGAGAAGACTCTTGAGAGTCCCTTGGACTGCAAGGCGATCCAACCAGTCCATTCTAAAGGAGATCAGTCCTGGGTGTTCTTTGGAAGGAATGATGCTAAAGCTGAAACTCCAGTCCTTTGGCCACCTCATGAGAAGAGTTGACTCATTGGAAAAGACTCTGATGCTGGGAGGGATTGGGGGCAGGAGGAGAAGGGGACGACAGAGGATGAGATAGCTGGATGGCATCACTGACTCGATGGCCGTGAGTCTGAGTGAACTCCGGGAGTTGGTGCTGGACAGGGAGGCCTGGCGTGCTGCGATTCATGGGGTCGCAAAGAGTCGGACACGACTGAGCGACTGGACTGAACTGAACTGAACAGTTGATTTTATAACTATAATGTATATACCCAGTTTATTCCTCTCTTATGTCTGACTTCTTTCCCTCAGCATAATGTTTTTGGGATGCATCATGTTGCTGAGTGCATCAACAGTCCATTTCTTATCATTGCTAAGCAGAATTCCATGGGATGAATGTACTCTTGGTGATGTCTGTGCACATGAAAGTTTAAGAATCACTGAACTCGATTGTTACTTCTTTAAGGGCAGGAACAATGCCTAATATATGTACTGCATTTTCAAAAACATTTGGCACAATATTGCACTCAGTAGGTATTCAATACACATTATCTGACTGGATGAATTCTGATGCTTGAGCTTAATAACTTTTGTTCCCTCTCTAGTGTTCCTACCCACAATATTCATGTGATTTTTAAAATTTTTTATTGGAGTATAGTAGCTTTACAGTGTTGTGTTACCTTCTAGTGTACAGCAGAGTGAATCAGCTATCAGTTCAGTTCAGTTCAGTTCAGTCGCTCAGTCGTGTCTGACTCTTTGCGACCCCATGAATCACAGCACGCCAGGCCTCCCTGACCATTACCAGCTCCTGGAGTTCAGACTCACGTCCATCGAGTCAGTGATGCCATCCAGCCATCTCATCCTCTGTCATCCCCTTCTCCTCCTGCACACAATCCCTCCCAGCATCAGGGTCTTTTCAATGAGTCAACTCTTCACATGAGGTGGCCAAAGGACTGGAGTTTCAGCTTTAGCATCATTCCTTCCAAAGAAATCC
The DNA here is from genome assembly GCF_055505025.1 of Bos grunniens. Taxonomy (NCBI): domain Eukaryota; kingdom Metazoa; phylum Chordata; class Mammalia; order Artiodactyla; family Bovidae; genus Bos; species Bos grunniens. The sequence continues at coordinate 38,708,883 of NC_141186.1, forward strand.
CAGGGCTGATCTCCTTTAGAATGGACTGGTTGGATCGCCTTGCAGTCCAAGGGACTCTCAAGAGTCTTCTCCAACACCACAGTTCAAAACCATCAATACTTCGGCGCTCAGCCTTCTTCACAGTCCAACTCTCACATCCATACATGACCACAGGAAAAACCATAGCCTTGACTAGACGGACCTTTGTTGGCAAAGTAATGTCTCTGCTTTTCAATATGCTATCTAGGTTGGTCATAACTTTCCTTCCAAGGAGTAAGCGTCTTTTAATTTCATGGCACAGTCACCATCTGTAGTGATTTTGGAGCCCCAAAAAATAAAGTCTAACACTGTTTCCACTGTTTCCCCATCTATTTGCCATGAAGTGATGGGACCAGATGCCATGATCTTCGTTTTCTGAATGTTGAGCTTTAAGCCAACTTTTTCACTCTCCACTTTCACTTTCATCAAGAGGCTTTTGAGTTCCTCTTCACTTTCTGCCATAAGGGTGGTGTCATCTGCATATCTGAGGTTATTGATATTTCTCCCAGCAATCTTAATTCCAGCTTGTGCGTCTTCCAGCCCAGCATTTCTCATGATGCATTCTGCATATAAGTTAAATAAGCAGGGTGACAATGTACAGCCTTGATGTACTCCTTTTCCTATTTGGAACCAGTCTGTTGTTCCATGTCCAGTTCTAACTGTTGCTTCCTGACCTGCATACAAATTTCTCAAGAGTCAGATCAGGTGGTCTGGTATTCCCATCTCTTTCAGAATTTTCCACAGTTTATTGTGATCCACACAGTCAAAGGCTTTGGCATAGTCAATAAAGCAGAAATAGATGTTTTTCTGGAACTCTCTTGCTTTTTCCATGATCCAGCAGATGTTGGCAGTTTGGTCTCTGGTTCCTCTGCCTTTTCTAAAACCAGTCTGAACATCTGGAAGTTCACAGTTCATGTATTGCTGAAGCCTGGCTTGGAGAATTTTGAGCATTACTTTACTAGCGTGTGAGATGAGTGCAATTGTGCAGTAGTTTGAGCATTCTTTGGCATTGCTTTTCTTTGGGATTGGAATAAAAACTGACCTTTTCCAGTCCTGTGGCCACTGCTGAGTTTTCCAAATGTGCTGGCATATTGAGTGCAGCACTTTCACAGCATCATCTTTTAGGATTTGAAATAGCTCAACTGGAATTCCATCACCTCTACTAGCTTTGTTCATAGTGTTGCTTTCTAAGGCCCACTTGACTTCACATTCCAGGATGTCTGGCTCTAGGTCAGTGATCACACCATCGTGATTATCTGGGTCATGAAGATCTTTTTTGTACAGTTCTTCTGTGTATTCTTGACAACTCTTTTAATATCTTCTGCTTCTATTAGGTCCATACCATTTCTGTCCTTTATCGAGCCCATGTTTGCATGAAATGTTCCCTTGGTATCTCTAATTTTCTTGAAGAGATCTTTAGTCTTTCCCATTCTGTTGTTTTCCTCTATTTCTTTGCAGTGATCGCTGAAGAAGGCTTTCTTATCTCTTCTTGCTATTCTTTGGAACTCTGCATTCAGATGCTTATATCTTTCCTTTTCTCTTTTGCTTTTTGCTTCTCTTCTTTTCACAGATATTTGTAAGGCCTCCGCAGACAGCCATTTTGCTTTTTTGCATTTCTTTTCCATGGGGATGGTCTTGATCCCTGTGTCCTGTACAATGTCACGAACCTCAGTCCATAGTTCATCAGACACTCTATCAGATCTAGGCCCTTAAATCTATTTCTCACTTCTACTGTATAATCATAAGGGATTTGATTTAGGTCATACCTGAATGGTCTAGTGGTTTCTCTACTTTCTTCAATTTCAGTCTGAATTTGGCAATAAGGAGTTCATGATCTGAGCCACAGTCAGCTCCTGGTCTTGTTTTTGTTGACTGTATAGAGCTTCTCCATCTTTGGCTGCAAAGAATATAATCAATCTGATTTCGGTGTTGACCATCTGGTGACGTCCATGTGTAGAGTCTTCTCTTGTGTTGTTGGAAGAGGGTTTTTGCTATGACCAGTGCATTTTCTTGGCAAAACTCTATTAGTCTTTGCCCTGCTTCATTTCGTATTCCAAGGCCAAATTTGCCTGTTACTGCAGGTGTTTCTTGACTTCCTTCTTTTGCATTCCAGTCCCCTATAATGAAAAGGACATCTTTTTTGGGTGTTAGTTCTAAAAGGTCTTGTAGGTCTTCATAGAACTGTTCAACTTCAGCTTCTTCAGCGTTACTGGTTGGGGCATAGACTTTGATTACTGTGATATTGAATGGTTTGCCTTGGAAACGAACAGAGATCATTCTGTCGTTTTTGAGATTGCATCCAGGTACTGCATTTCGAACTCTTTTGTTGACCATGATGGCTACTCCATTTCTTCTGAGGGATTCCTGCCCGCAATAGTAGATATAATGGTCATCTGAATTAAATTCACCCATTCCAGTCCATTTCACTTCGCTGATTCCTAGAATGTCAATGTTTACTCTTGCCATCTCTTGTTTGACCACTTCCAATTTGCCTGGATTCATGGACCTGTCATTCCAGATTCCTATGCAATATTGCTCTTTACAGCATCGGACCTTGCTTCTATCACCAGTCACATCCACAGCTGGGTATTCTTTTTGCTTTGGCTCCACCCCTTCATTCTTTCTGGAATTATCTCTCCACTGATTTCCAGTAGCATATTGGGCACCTACTGACCTGGGGAGTTCCTCTTTCAGGATCCTATCATTTTGCCTTTTCATACTGTTCATGGGGTTCTCAGGGCAAGAATACTGAAGTGGTTTGCCATTCCCTTCTCCCATGGACCACATTCTGTCAGACTTCTCCATCGGCATGGCTTAGTTTCATTAAGTTAGAGAAGGCTGTGGTCCTAGTGTGATTAGATTGACTAGTTTTCTGTGAGTATGGTTTCAGTGTGTCGCCCTCTGATGCCCTCTTCCAACACTTACCGTCTTACTTGGGCTTCTCTTACCTTGGACGTGGGGTATATCTTCACGGCTGCTCCAGCAAAGCGCAACCGCTGCTCCTTACCTTGGACGAGGGGTATCTCCTCACCGCCTCCCCTTCTGACCTTGAACGTGGAATAGCTCCTCTAGGCTTTCCTGCGCCCGCGCAGCTTCCCCTCCTTGGGGGTGGGGCTGCTCCTCCCTCTTGGCCGCCGCCCCTGATCTCAGACGTGGGGTAGCCCCTCTCTGCCGTTCCTGCGCCGTCGCAGCCTGGCACTCTCGGCCACTTGCCCCTGACCTCGGATGTTGGGTAACTCCTCTTGGCCGCCTCCTCTAGGGCATGGGGTCCTCCCGGCTTCTGCCCCTGACCTCAGACTTGGGGTAGCCGCCTCACAGCCGCCCACGGTAAATGAATCAGCCATGTGTATACATATATCTGCTTTTTAAAATTTTCTTCCCATTTAGGTCACCACAGAGCATTGAGTAGAGTTCCCTGTGTTATACAGTAGATTCTCATCAGTTATCTATTTTATACATAGTATCAACACTGTATATATGTCAATCCTAACCTCCCAATTCATCCCCCCTTTGCCCCTTGGTATTCATACATGTGACTTTTGAAAAAAAATTAAAGTAGATATTATTTTGAGTCAATAAAAGACAGGAATGATTGAGCATTTTCACACAAGGCAAATGATTCATTTGACGGTAAGGCAAGGAATCACATCAATGGCAGTGAACCTGTTTATATTCAAGATTCTTTAAAATCATCTATGTCTAATGCAGGCAGACATTGCCTCATTCATAAATGTGTCCAGGGTTGGTTCTGACACTTTAGCTGTGATGTTAATTAATTACACAAAATTTAGATGCAGTTGAGAGGTGAGGATAAGACTGTAAGCTCCTAGGAAAAGGGACTAACCTTTATTCCTCTCCACCTCCACTAGAGCCTGAGTCACAGCATCTAAAATTTAGTAGGTGCTCAAGAAAGACTTCTAGAGTTGAACTGAATGTAGACCACTTGCTGTAATACAAAATATGAATGTTTACAGTGCGCTTTTCCATAATAATTACTCTGGGAACGTTCAAAGAAACTCTTACTGAGCCTACATTTTAATGCAGGGCACATTTCTGAGATGAGACTGATGTTCTCCATAATGACTCCCCTGAAACCAGACTAACATTTAAAACAGTTAGTATGCCAGAAGCAGTCTGGGAAATGTCAGTGTGGTTTGCGATCACGAGCTGGTCTAAATGAAGAAAACAGCTCCCTTTAATAAACTGAGCTTTATACAGACTGCAGAATTTTATTGAAATGAAGACAGACGGACTTGACTAAACTAAAAGGCTTAGACATATTATTGCTTATTAAAATGTATTCATTAATTGCTTATTAAAATGCATTCATTCGTTATTGCTACATTAAAAATATAGACTCATCAAGATTGATTCTATTATAATAGGAGGCAGTTGGAAGATATTTGTTGAGTATTTGAGCTCTAAAGTCAGAATGAGGTCTGCCATGTCCTACCTGAAACCAAGGTTCAATCCGCCTAACCTTGCTGACTCTTAGTTCTCTGACCTACAAAAAGGCGATAATGTTAACAGCCTCACTGGCTGTGCTCTGATTGAATTATATAGCATGTTGTATAAGACACATCATCGAGGGAAGGTTAGCACATCCATGTCACCTAAGAGCTTATTAGAATGCAGACTCCTAAGTCCAACTGCCGACATACTGAATCAGAAACTCCATCTTAGCAAGATCCCCAGCTGACTCTCACGCACATTAAAGTGTGAGAAAAGCGGATCTTAGGCATTTACACATGTCAGGCACACAGCAAATGCTTCATAAATACTTGCTGTTATTATTGTATGGAAAATTTTAGAAATACAAATAAAATCTTTGTCCTCTCCCCAAAGATAGTCAGGTCCATTTCTTTACCATATTGTACATGGCTTTCATCTTCTTAGAACTGTTTCACCTTTGCAAAGATCAATATACAGCATTTTAATGTACAGCATTCAGTGTAAACACCGACTCATTTAATTTGGTTGATCATTTGTAAAACCAGGATTGAATAGTTCACATTGATCATCTAAAGCTAGATGTCTTTGTGGACTACAAACATACAGCTTTATCAGAACCGGCGGGCTAATGTTAACATGAAATTACTAATTGACCTTTCTACTTCCTCATAGGCACAGACAGATATATTGGTTTTAAATGGATTCTTCACACTCTGGTAGCTTGGTTCTCACTTCCCATATCTATGATTGACTGAATAAGATGAAACATAAGGGAACAAATGGTAAAATTTCAAGAGGTAATCATTTCTAGTTTCATTGAGCCTATTTTCAGAAAGATTAGAGACAGTGGTTTTGGATAGGAGACAGCAGGGCTTTCTTCATGGTTTTTTCCCCCTCTGCATCGATACTCTTGTGTGTGCTGTCTGAAAATCTCTAAAAGAAATAAGTAGTTCACCATTTGTCTTTAAGAATCCGCCATCTCCCCTGAGTAGGTGTTGGGAGAATAGGAAAGACAATGCATTTCTTATGAACAAACCACTGAAATTTTTCAGAGCAGGAAGTTGGCCCCCAAGCGAATGGACTGAAGGTAGTATCAGGCTGGAAGAAGTTAATCTACTAGAGTCTTTTCTAAGAACAGTCAACTCATTTTAAATTCTAAGGCAGTATTTCTTTACAGTTCTTCCACAACCGTAGCTGAACCAAAATAAAATGGAAGCTTTGTAAAAGTGGGCCCAGAGGTTTATCCTCCTGGTCATGTGCTGGCCTGAGCTGTTACCCTTCTCTGCCTTCACTGAGAATGCTCTCTGGTTTCCTAAATGTTGTACAACCTGCTGCCTGGAGATGAAATCTCCTGCACGTGTTTTGTAGACTGCTATCTGACTATCAAAATAGAAAAAGTACAATTTGTTTTCAGCGACCACTCCCTATACACAGATACACACACACACTCATGGGTGCACACATATTCCCTTCTTGGGTCCTTTTACCTCACATTCAACAAATTTACCTTCATGGGGCCCTCGAGTTGCCCTGAGCCCCTCTTACCATAGAGATGATGAATTGAATAAAATAATTCACATTGCAATACCTATATCAGATAACCACCTTAAAAAAAATATTTTGAGATACTGAAAGAATATACAAAAGGCACAAGTATAGAGCTTTTATATAAACATACTCCAAAGATTTCCTATCTCACAGAGAATAAACCCAGATTGCTGATATGGCCTTCCGTGCGATGGTGTCTCCCTCTCCCACCACTCTGGTCCTCCTCTCTCTATTCAGCCACCCCTGCTTGCCTGGATTAGGGCCCAGAACACTGGCATACTGTGTTCCCTTTGCCTTCAAGACTTTCCTGCTAAATATCTCTTTAACTTCTTCCCCACATTTGTTTGGGTCTCTCTGAAATGTCTCCTTATCAGAAAGGCCGGTCCTGACAACCCTGAATGAAACAGCTCGCATGCCCCCAACCCAGGCTCAGCATCTCATATCCCCTCACCCTGCTTTGGTTTTTCCCAGAGCACTGATCATGTACAGTCTGTATTTAGTTGTATACTTATATATTGTCTTGTTGTCCTGACTAAAATGTTAGTTCCATGAGGTCAGGGTTTTTGTCTGTATTTTCCCTGCTATATTCCCCAAGTCTAGAAAAGAACCTGAGACATGGTAGTACAATATATAAATCATCATTGTGTGTCCTGATCAATTTTCACAAATAGAACACACGCACAACCTGTACCTAGACCAAGAAACAATATTCCCAGCCCCCAGGGTCTCCTCTGGGGTCTCTTCTAGGCTCTACCCTCCCAAGAGGGTAGTAACTCACTTGCCATCAAAGAATGGACTAATTTCCCCTGTTTTTGATAAATACATGCTCTTTTCCTGTTTTTTTCATTTGATATAATACAAAATATATTACTTCATGATATCCTCTAGATTAAAAAAAGTTCTGAAAAAGGAAAACCAAGCAGGAAAGAAAGCAAAAGACACTAATTATAAATAATGTATCTGATTCACTACCTAGAAAAACTGGAGAAACAATTTATTTCTTCAAATACAGTTATCCATCTTTCTTTAAAGTATAGAGAAACTTTTCGATTGCATATTTTACTAACTCATTCATCCACCTGTCAGTGTGCCTTTGCATAATGTATGTTTCTTAGAAAATAGCATGAATATAGATTGTGTGTAAAAGGCATTACTAAAAAGGCAGGTGAGGCCAACTTTTATGCCCTGTTATTCAATTATAATTAATTCATAGTCTAAAATTTATATTTATTTCATCTGGGGAGTATATGCTTTCAGGAATAAATGTGATCATTTTAAGCTAACATATTGATCAATTTAAGCTAACAAAAATATGTCTGAAATATCTTGATTCATGTATTCAATGCATTTTGAATGCAAGTAATATAATGCTGATCAAATACAAACTTGACCCTTCCCCTATTGGATCGTATAATCTGATGAGAGACAGATATTAATCAAAGAATCACATAAATAAATTTAAATGTAATGTTAATGGCTGAGTGTAGTAGGCAGGCAGGCTGTGAGAGTATATCAAAAGGGTGGACTGACTTGATTGGGAGAGTCACAGATGGTTTTCCTAAGGAAGTGATGGTGGAGCTGATAATTCAGACAGAATGTGTGTGTGCTGTGCTGTGCTCCATTGTTTTTGAAGCTGTTGCAATCCCCTGGACTGTAGCCTACCAGGCTCCTCTGTCCATGGGATTTCCTAGGCAAGAATACTAGAAAAGTTTGCCATTTTCTTCAGGAGATCTTCCCAACCCAGGGATTGAACCCACATCTTTTGCATCTCCTGCATTGGCAGGCAGATTCTTTACCACTGTAGTACTTGGGAAGTCCCAAAAACAGAATGCTAGAACTTAATTAAAATAGCTTTGAAAATTTACCAACCACATATATAAAAATGGAATGAAACATCTCTAGGTTCTGTTTGTCTACAATATTCTCCATTATTCTCACTAGTATTCACCAAAAACACACTCAGACAAACACAGTCTTTTGCTGTCTAACTCTAAGGCAGCCTCAGGTGTCGGCTACAATTTTTCTCTCTGAGACAAGAAGTTCCTGGATGTTCTTCATGTACCTGAAGTAGGTCAAAGTCCTTAGTTTTATGCTATTATTCTTCACGTCTTATCTGTACCATTTGTGATAGATTGCCTCCCCACTTTGTTTGTAAGGAATAACATGAGATTATCTGTGCTTCCCAGAATGCCTTGCACAACATGAACATACAGCAAACAGTAGCTCTCAGTGTGTTTAAAGTGTATAATCTACAAAAATACTCTAAGCTCTATGAGGGCAGGGAACACACGTCATGTTTTCTCCAGGAACACAAGCACTTATCACAGAGCACAGTGTTAAGTTAGATCTAGACTCAGACTGTCTGGGTTTGAATTCAGGACTAGCAGCATGACCTTGTTCATGTTCTACACATCTAATTTGTTCATGCCTGCATGCCTCACTAGAAAGGAGACTCTGTAATAAAGCTTATCTCATAAGCTTGTGTCAAATACTCATGTGTATAAGTTGGAAGGAACAGTGCCTGGCTCATAGTAAGGAATTTATACATTCACTATTATTATCCATATGGATTCAATAACTATTACCATTCCACTCTGCCTCCTTTAATGCTATATTAATATACTGTCAGAATCCAAGAAAACGGGGATTGAATCCTACACCAGTTCATGCAGGGCTGCTTCATGCCTCCTGGGCTTTCCTCAGCTGAGTCAACTAGGCCTTGGGATTGGCCCGTGAACCTTGGCAGGACTCATCTGGAAAAACACTTCAATTTAGAGCCTCATGGGAAAAACTTTTTTGAAGTATACTTGAGCCCTGCCCATCAACAGGGAATTGGATTAAAGATTTACTGAGCATGGCCCCACCCATCAGAACAAGACCTAGTTTTCCCCCTCAGTCAGTCTCTCCCATCAGGAAGCTTCCATAAGCCTCTTATCCTTATCCATCAGAGGGCAGACAGAATGAAAACCACAATCACAGAAAATTAACCAAACTGATCACATGGACCACAGCCTTGTCTAACTCAAAGAAACTATGAGCCATTCCGTGTAGGTCCACCCAAGATGGATGGGTCATGGTGGAGAGTTCTGACAAAACGTGGTCCAGTGGTGAAGGGAATGGCAAACCACTTAAGTATTCTTGCCTTGAGAACACCATGAATAGCATGAAAAGGCAAAAAGATACGACACTGAAAGATGAACTCCCCAGGTAGGTAGGTGAATAATATGCTACGGGAGATCGGTGAAGAAATAACTCCAGAAAGAATGAAGAGACGGAGCCAAAGCAAAAACAACACCCAGCAGTAGATGTGACTGGTAACAGAAGTAAAGTCCGATGCTGTAAAGAGCAATATTGTGCAGGAACCTGAAATGTTAGGTCCGTGAATCAAGGCAAATTGGAAGTGGTCAAACAGGAGATGGCAAGAGTAAACATTGAAATTTTAGCAATCAGTGAACTAAAATAGACTAGAATGGGTGAATTTAACTCAGATGACCATTATATCTACTACTGTGGGCAAGAATCCCTTAGAAGAAATGGAGTAGCCCTCATAGTAAACAAAAGAGTCTTAAATGCAGTACTTGGATGCAATTTCAAAAAAGAAGGATCTCTGTCCATGTCTCAGGCAAACCATTCTATATCACACTAATCCAAGTCTATGTCCTGACAGGAATGCTGAAGAAGCTGAAGATGAACAGTTCTAGGAAGACCTACAAGATCTTCTAGAACTTGTAGAAAGGCACCCAAAAAAGATGCCTTTTTCATTATAGCGGACAGGAATGCAAAAGTAGGAAGTCAAGAGAGACCAAAGGCACCAAAAAAGGCACTCAAAAAAGATGTCTTTTTCATTATAGCGGACAGGAATGCAAAAGTAGGAAGTCAAGAGATACCTGGAGTAACAGGTAAATTTGGCCTTGGAGTACAAAACGAAGCAGGTCAAAGGCTAACAGAGCTTTGCCAACAGAATGCACTGGTCATAGCAAACACCCTCTTGCAACAACACAAGAGAAGACTCTACACATGGACATCACCAGATGATCAACACCGAAATCAGACTGATTATATTCTTTGCTTTCAAAGATGGAGAAACTCTATACAGTAGGCAAAAACAAGACCGGGAGCTGACTATGACTCAGTTCATGAACTCCTTATTGCCAAATTCAGACTGAAATTGCAGAAAGTAGGGAAAACCCCTAGACCATTCAGGTATGACATAAATCAAACAATTATACAGTGAAAGTGACAAATAGATTCAAGGGATTAGATCTGATAGACAGAGTGCCTGAAGAACTATGGATGGAGGTTCATGACATTGTATAGGAGGCAGTGATCAAGACCATCCCCAAGAAAAATAAATGCAAAAAGGCAAAATGGTTGTTTGAGGAGGCCTTAAAATAGCTGTGAAAAGAAGAGAAGTGAAAGGCAAAGAAGAAAAGGAAAGATATACACATTTGAATGCAGACTTCCAAAGAATAGCAAGGCGAGATAAGAAAGCTTTCCTCAGTGATCAATGCAAAGAAATAGAGGAAAATAATAGAATGGGAAAGACTAGAGATCCCTTCAAGAAAATTAGAGATACCAAGAGAACATTTTATGCAATCATGGGCACAATAAAGGACAGAAATGGTATGGACCTAACAGAAACAGAAGATATTAAGAAGAGGTGCCAAGAATACACAGAAGAACTGTACAAAAAAGATCTACATGACCCAGATAATCACGATGGTGTGACCACTCACCTAGAGCCAGACATCCTAGAATGCGAAGTCAAGTGGGCCTTAGGAAGCATCACTATGAACAAAGCTAGTGGAGATGATAGAATTCCAGTTGAGTTATTTCAAATCCTAAAAGATGATGCTGATAAAGTGTTGCACTCAATATGCCAGCAAATTTGGAAAACTCAGCAGTGGCCACAGAACTGGAAAAGGTCAGTTTTCACTCCAATCCCAAAGAAAAGCAATGCTAAAGAATGTTCAAACTACTGCACAATTGCACTCATCTCACACACTAGCAAAGTAATGCTGAAAATTCTCCAAGCCAGGCTTCAACAGTATGTGAATCATGAACTTCCAGATGTTCACACTGGATTTAGAAAAGGCAAAGGAACCAGAGATCAAATTTCCAACATCTGTTGGATCATTGAAAAAGCAAGAGAGTTTCAGAAACACATATACTTATGCTTTATTGACTATGCTAAAGCCTTTGACTATGTGGATCACAATAAACTTTGGAAAATTCTTCAAGAGATGGGAATAGCAGACGACCTGACCTGCCTCCTGAGCAATCTGTATGCAGGTAAAGAAGCAACAGTTAGAACTGGACATGGAACAAAAGATGGTTTCCAAATAGGAAAAGGAGTACATCAAGGCTGTATACTGTCACCCTGCTTATTTAAGTTATATGCAGAGTACATCATGAGAAATGCTGGGCTGGAAGAAGCACAGGCTGGAATCAAGATTGCTGGAAGAAATATCAATAACCTCCGATATGCAGATGACACCACCCTTATGGGAGAAAGTGAAGAGTTAAAGAGTCTCTTGATGAAAGTGAAAGAGGAGAGTGAAAAAGTTGGCTTGAAACAGCATTCAGAAAACTAAGATCATGGCATCCAGTCCCATCACTTCACAGCAAATAGATGGGGAAACAATGCAAACTGTGGCAGACTTTATTTTTTTGGGCTCCCAGATCATTGCAGATGGTGACTGCATCCATGAAATTAAAAGATGCTTGCTCCTTGGAAGAAAATCTATGACCAACCTAGACAGAATATTAAAAAGCAGAGATACTACTTTGCCAACAAAGGTCCATCTAGTCAAAGCTATGTTTTTTCCAGTAGTCATGTGTGGATCTGAGAGTTGGACTCTAAAGAAAGCTCAGCACCGAAGAATTGATGCTTTTGAACTGTGGTGTTAGAGAAGACTCTTGAGAGTCCCTTGGACAGCAAGAGGTCCAACCAGTCCATCCTAAAGGAAATCAGTCCTGAATATTCATTGGAAGGACTGATGATGAAGCTGAAGCTCCAATACTTTGGCTGCCTGATGCGAAGAGCTGACTCATTAGAAAGCACCCTGATGCTGGGATAGATTGAAGGCAGGAGGAGAAGGGGACGACAGAGGATGAGATGGTTGGATGGTATCACTGACTCGATGCACATGAGTTTGAGTAAGCTCTGGGAGTTGGTGATAGATAGGGAAGCCTGGTGTGCTGCAGTCCATGGGATCGCAAAGAGTCAGACACGACTGAGCGACTGAACTGAGCTAAACTGATTTATGTTTCTAGCATACAGCGAATTGATTCAGTTTTGTGTGTGTATGTATGTGTATGTGTACACACACATTGCTTTTCATATTCTTTCCCATTATGTTTTATCACAGGATATTGAATATAGTTCTCTGTGCTGTACAGTAGGGCCTTCTTGTTTATCCACTCTACACATGAGAATTTTAATAAGAACTTTTGCTTTTAAACACTTACTCTTCTTTATCTCTTTTCACTTTACCAGGTGGGTTCCTTTCCACCTTACACATGGCTTTATGCTCATCAGTTTCAGAAATAGTCTGTGACACTGTGGTTGGTTATTCAATGGCCCAATAAATGGCAGAGGGAATGAAGAAGAGGCACAAACCAAAGGGAAAATCGGTTGGATGTGGTTTGTCACTTGTACTAATCGGGAGAAGAAATTCATCAATCTCCCCTCAAAATTGTAACCATGGCCAAAGGAAATGTTTCATCCTTTTCATCATTGTAATTGGTTGGCCCTTTTCTACTGACAGGAGCAACCTCTGTGTTGAGAACTCATGGCAAAATGAACTACCATTCTCAGCTCTTATAAGGAGCAATACATTTCAACAGGAAAAAAAGAATATTTTTTATAAAACAAAACCAGCAAATATCTCTAACTATGAAAGTTAGCTTTGAAACAAAACTAGAGAAATTAAAGTTTGAGTTTCAAACTGTGAATTACATATTTTATTTTCTAGGACTGAATTTTGCTGGTTAATTAGAATGATTCCTTATTAAATCAAACAATTCCCCCAAGGGATTTGGTAAATCTTTACTGTCCTTTTTAATCTTTCTCAAGAAATCAATTGTATTTCCTTGTGTTATTATTTCTACTTTTATGCCCTAACTTTTTTTGTAACAGATGCAGATGCTTATAGACACTGGTAGTTAATAAAACAGATTCAAATTAAATCTTGACACAACAGTTTCTAGAGGATCCAAATTCTCGTGGATTGAGAAATTTAAAAGAAAACAATAAAACTTTTATAACAAAGCTGTTTTATTAACTTTTACAGTCCTGATAGTTTAGTTTCTGCCCTTGTGATAAAATACAGGAATCAGATACAAGGGTAAAATAAACAGATTCCACCATATTTTATTACACCTTAATGTTAAGAACAAAGCTAGTGGAGGTGGTGGAATTCCAGTTGAGCTATTCCAAATCCTGAAAGATGATGCTGTGAAAGTGCTGCACTTAGTATGCCAGCAAATTTGGAAAACGCAGCAGTGGCCACAGGACTGGAAAAGGTCAGTTTTCATTCCCATCCCAAAGAAAAGCAATGCCAAAGAATGCTCAAACTACCACACAATTGCACTAATCTCACGCGCTAGTAAAGTAATGCTCAAAATTCTCCAAGCCAGGCTTCAGCAATATGTGAACTGTGAACTTCCTGATATTCAAGCTGGTTTTAGAAAAGGCAGAGGAACCAGAGATCAAATTGTCAACATCCACTGGATCATGGAAAAAGCAAAAGAGTTTCAGAAAAGCATCTATTTCCGCTTTATTGACTATGCCAAAGCCTTTGACTGTGTGGATCACAATAAACTGTGGAAAATTCTGAAAGAGATGGAAATACCAGACCACCTGATCTGCCTCTTGAGAAATCTGTATGCAGGTCAGGAAGCAACAGTTAGAACTGGACATGAAACAACAGACTGGTTCCAAATAGGAAAAGGAGTACATCAAGGCTGTATATTGTCACCTTGTTTATTTAACTTCTATGTAGAGTACATCATGAGAAACGCTGGGCTGGAAGAAACACAAGGTGGAATCAAGATTGCTGGGAGAAATATCAATCACCTCAGATATGCAGATGACACCATCCTTATGGCAGAAAGTGAAGAGGAACTCAAAAGCCTCTTGATGAAAGTGAAAGTGGAGAGTGAAAAAGTGGGCTTAAAGCTCAACATTCAGAAAACGAAGATCATGGCATCCGGTCCCATCACTTCATGGGAAATAGATGGGGAAACAGTGCAAACAGTGTCAGACTTTATCTCTCTGGGCTCCAAAATCACTACAGATGGTGACTGCAGCCATGAAATTAAAAGACGCTTACTCCTTGGAAGGAAAGTCATGACCAACCTAGATAGCATATTAAAAAGCAGAGACATTACTTTGCCAACAAAGGTCCGTCTAGTCAAGGCTATGGTTTTTCCTGTGGTCATGTATGGATGTGAGAGTTGGACTTTGAAGAAGGCTGAGCGCCGAAGAATTGATGCTTTTGAACTGTGGTGTTGGAGAAGACTCTTGAGAGTCCCTTGGACTGCAAGGAGATCCAACCAGTCCATTCTGAAGGAGATCAGCCCTGGGATTTCTTTGGAAGGAATGATGCTAAAGCTGAAACTCCAGTACTTTGGCCACCTCATGCAAAGAGTTGACTCATTGGAAAAGACTCTGATGCTGGGAGGGATTGGGGACAAAAGGAGAAGGGGATGACAGACAATGAGATGGCTGGATGGCATCACTGACTCGATGGATGTGAATCTCAGTGAACTCCGGGAGTTGGTGATGGACAGGGAGGCCTGGCGTGCTGTGATTCATGGGGTCGCAAAGAGTCGGACACTACTGAGCGACTGATCTGATCTGAATGTTAAGAACATCTGTTCAATAAAGTGATAAAATTCATATTTAAATCCCACTAGACTAGAGAATTAGCCTGATGAGGACAGGGATGGTTCTGCTTGTTTCCACTGTGTCAATGTCTTGCCCATAATAGAAGTTTAGGAAATTTGTTGAACAAATAAATTTAAGAGGAAAATTATTTATATGGGTCAGTTGATTATGCTAGTCTTAGATGAGATGATGTGATGAGATCACAGTTATGACATAGATCTCTTAACTTACCCCAACCCAATGTTCTTTTATCTAATTAGGATAAGTTTAATAAAGGATAACATGCCTGGACATACTGCTGTATCTACCCAGCATCATTTCCTTTTCCACTTTTCCATTAGCTCTCAATTTTCACTGGAGAGCCACAAGATCTTTCAATATCTAACTGCATTCCCAACTCTAGTAGCACATGACCTAAGTAAAGCCAAGTGCACCCCACTTTTTAGTTGCAGTGGATTGGTTCAGAATAGGCATATGACCTATGCCAACCCAATTAAATTGACTCTCAGAATCTCAGCAAAAAATGTTCTTGAATGTGCTTTTTTTCTCTAGATGGAACAGTGTCTGTGTGAGTCCTAGAACTCCTGCAGGGATGTGCAGAAGAAGGCTTATGGCTGATGCTATCAGCTTTGTCATCCTGTTGGAAGCCAGTCAGATGAAAAAGCAGATTCACCTGGAGGGTATAACTAAGAGAATTAATGAAAAAGAAACAGAGTCCATTTTAAGTTTATAGATCAAACCACACCTAAAAGTTTGACTTGTCTTAGAATGCTCAGCCATTGTCAGAGTTGAATTTTAGAGGGAAAGGGAAGTATGATCAACTCAATGATATCTGTAGAGCTCTTAAGTTCAGATATGGTGATAAGCACTTAACATACAATGTTTTATTTAGTCTTTATAACATGATTATGAGGTAGTAGTTAAATTATCCCATTTTATAGATGAAGAAACTAAGGCACCAAGAAGGTTAAGTGATGTGCCCAAGGTCACAGAGCTATAAGTGGTTAATTCTGGCTCCAGAACCTACCCAATTAACCACTGTCCTAAACTCTCTAAAACCAGATTGACGCCTTTCAGACCCTCCTTCCTACTTAAGGCCTTTTAATTTGTATTTCTGCATGCTTAATTAAGAAGATTGTTCTTGTCCTTCATGTCTCAGGCCAGTTAACCACTCTGAAGTGGCCTGCCCTGACCGACTGATCTAAAGTAGGACCCTCCCAGGAGCTCTGTATCCCATCATCCTGTTTGTTTCCTTCAATATATGCCTCTCATGCTGTGTTTATTCCACTAGAATGTAAACTCCATGAAGGCAGAAATCATGAAATTCGTTCACTCCTATATTTTCAGCGCCTTGCCTAGAGCTTGGCATGGGGTAGGCACTCACTGCTACTGCTGCTAAGTCACTTCACTCGTGTCCAACTCTGTGCGACCCCATAGACGGCAGCCCACCAGGCTCCGCCATCCCTGGGATTCTCCAGGCAAGAACACTTGAGTGGGTTGCCATTTCCTTCTCCAATGCATGAAAGTGAAAAGTGAAAGGGAAGCCGCTCAGTCGTGTCCGACCCTCAGCGACCCCATGGACTGCAGCCTTCCAGGCTCCTCCATCCATGGGATTTTCCAGGCAAGAGTACTGGAGTGGGGTGCCATTGCCTTCTCCGGTAGGCACTCAATAAGTGCCTATATTTTTGAATGAACAAACATCTCAATTAATTAGAAATGATTATGCTTGTTTAGATAATAATCACTCCCATTAATATATGTTAATGAAATAAAATAGGGAAGGAGAGAAATAGAGAAATGCTTTAGAGCCCTTGGAGACTATAATCGCTGGTAGATTTGTTTTGCTGTGGTACTTAAGTGACTTGATGAATCAGCCAGTCTACATTACATTCATCTGTGAATAGCCAAGTTATCATTTTAAATGTCCTCTGTATCCAGTCATATGCCTGACTGCCCAAACAGCTATTTAAGGGAAGATGGGCAGGATTTGACTCTAGGCTCTGTGTGATTCATGGGCATAAGGAGACTGAGGGAAGGAAAATGGAATGAAAATTAGAGCTGAACAAGATCAGCTCTTGGCCAGTCTGGGTAAAGTTTGAGGACCTCTCTTGAGCATGCTTCTTCCTCAAACCCACTTCTGCTAGAGAACTTTGGGAAAAACTTCCAGCCTACAGCTGTGCCCTGCCACACATCCCCTAACTACACCTAACTTCAGAACCTCTGTGTGGACAGTTCCATGTATATTGCCAACATCTCACCTTAAGGGCTCTTCTGGAGAAGTCAATCCACTTTCCTGCCCCAGAAGGAGAAATGGCCCCGATATGTGGGGAAGTTAGTGTCTGAGGTGCAATCCTCAACCAGAATAGGGTAGACGTCCGAACTCCTCCAGTCTCCTTTTATTTGATTGACAGTTTGTCCAGATCTTCCTTAGAGTCCTCACTGAAATTGAACTCTAGGTGCCAACACTGCAAAGCAACTTAATTAGGTAAACTTTATTGGCTTTTTACCTCCCTGTGTCACTGTTTCTTTTTTACTGTGCTTTTTGGTATCTCTTCCCAAATAAACTATTTGTTTCTAAGTCCTTATCACAGGATTTGATTTCAGGGAAGAGGTTGAGCAAATTACAAAAAAAAAAAAAAAAGTCTCCCAGAGGTGTGTGAATGCAAATGGGAGCCCTCTCTGGTTGAAATGTTACAAAAAGGAAAAAGACATCTTTTCCTTTAGGCTAATATAGACCCTCCACACCATAAATGTAACTTGTATTTTAGCCCACCCACTCTTTCTCCCAAGACAGGTGATTTTGTGCAGCCCAGAAGTGCACAACTGTGTATGGCCTTCTTACCCCAGTCTCTTTCTGTATATCCTCATATATAGCAAAACATTTCTAAGGTTTATCAACCTTTATCAAATTTTATCAAATTCCAAAGTAACAACATTCTTCCCCCTGACCAAATCCATTTTTTCCCATATTAAGTCTACTATGTGTGAATATGTAGATTTAAATCTCCTCTAGTAGATAACAACAATGTTTATATAGTTACACATGTTTAGGTTTTGTTTCCAAATTGCTATACTATGTACTACTTGATAAATTCAACACATGGATATTATTCCCATTGTACATATGAGAATATTGAGACTCAGAGAGAATAACTAATTTGCCCAAAGCAAAACTTGCTAGTAATCTAGGATTTGATTAATGCAACATTTTAACCTAGTTTTATAATTCTAAATCTTAAAAACTTTTCACCAACCCAGGAAGTCATAGCAAGCAACTCATGAAACAGTCAGAGATTTTTAGAACCTGAATATTGTTTTTCTTACTCTACTGATTTCTATAAATTTCCTACTGATTGGCAAAGTAGTTATAACAGACAAGTATATGGCATGTAAAACTCAGGATACAAAAAACAAAAAAAAACAAAAAAACTCAGGATACATTTTTTCACTGGATGGATGATTGAAAGGATAATTAAGGGTAGAATGAAAGCTCTTCCTTGTTGATTCCCTAATACTGAAAAGTAAAACCCAAATGATTAATTTATGACAACAACTACCATTTATCAAGGAACTCAAATATCAGGTATCCATTTTTCTTAACGTATTTTGGATACTTATATGGGTATAACTGAATCACTTTGCTATACGCTTGTAACTAACATATCATTGTTAATCATCTATACTCCAATATACAGTAAAAATTAAAAAGATTCCAACCAGAACAGGAATCTTGCCACTTATTAAAATCGAGATTTTGAGCACAACTCACCTCACAGGGTTGCATTGAGAATTAAATGCAATAATATTTTCCCCAATGCCGGGAGCAATTTCTGGAACATAGTAGACTCTCAACAGTGAGATGTTTTAATTAGTTAACATGTATGAAGTGCCTGCTCTATGCTAGTCCCTGTGTGAGCCACAGCGGGAGTCAGTAAAAGACAGTCCCTGCCCTCCATGAGCCCTAGTCTGTGCTGGACCAAATCAGAAGGTAGACTTGAAATGCTCTTGAGTTCTGAATGTCCCAGCTGTGTGTTACAGTAAATGTGCCCCTCATTGCCTTGTCACTCTCTGATGAGCTCAGCTACTGTTTTATTCAGGGTTGTGTGTGAATCATGGTTTGTGCTAGGTTTATCTGTCCCTTTCTCAGTTTGAGTCAGTCTGTATTTATCAAAGCCAACTGACTCAGGAAAGAACAGGAGCAAAGAATCAAACAGTTGGAGAATTTCCCATACATCCCAGCTCTGGACTCTCAGAATAGGAATGTGGATTCTCAGAATAGGAATGAACCAGAGATCCTCAGTTGTGGCATGGAAGATCATCCAACATCCCATCCATGAAGCGCATGGGATCTAATTCCCTGAACAGGGATCGAACCTGGGCCTCTGCATTGGAAGCACCGAGTCTTAGCCACTGGACCACCAGGGAAGCCTACAGAGGTCCTTAGTTTTCACTAGTTCCTGTCCTGTGGCTAATGTAGACAGCAAGTATGGTTTCCAGTCCATAAGCATAGCTGTGCCCCAAAAAAGAGAAAGAGAAACCACAAAGCAAAACAAACAAAACCAAAACAAACAAAAAAAGTCCTTCTGTTTCTTTATCTTCCTTAAATCTGCTTGGTTCTAATTCAGGGGCCACAACTCCTGGCTAACCAATGGAGGATGAGCTATTAGACAGTCTTCTTCCTAAAGATGATGGATGTCCCAGAGGCTATGAAGCATCACAGCTTAAAGAAGCGTGCTCAATTATGAACTTGAACCTGTACTAGTTACTACTGAGAGTCCACAGTGCCTCCAGCCCACACCATCCCTCCAGTTCTGATGGCATGTCTTCTTCAGAGTCATGCTTGGGGCCTGGGGTCTTTGAGAAAACGGGATTCTGGTGTCTCCAGTGATCCCAAGCATTCAGTCCTCCTGGCAGTCTGGACATCTTCCAAGGCTGCTTCCAGGGATAGCTCAAATCTCTACTGCTTAGGGCAGACACACACACACACAGAGCTCTGTATTCAAAAATCACTTTTTTAATCCAAAGTAAAAGTTTTCTTCCTTTCTATTCTTGTTTCCAATAGTGGTTCCACTCCCTCTTCTCTCCCTGCCAGAAAGAAGTCTAGCATCATCTCTTCAGTGGATAAAACTTTTGAGATTAGAACCTCATAAATATAACTGCCCTGTCCACTTTCTTATTTGCTGCTAGCCTTCCCAGAGGCAAGAGAGCAAGCCTTGCTACCTGCTTGAGTGAGGGAAGGGAAAAGAAAAATGTATGGGAAAACTATGCAAATTAATGTGTCTGTAGAAGATTCTACCACAGCTCTGAGCTACTTGAGTTTCAGTGTAACAGACAGGGTAGTCAAGTAGTGTTTTGACTAGCTAAATGTTTGATATCATATATCAAAAGAAGAGAACTGCTTCATAATAGTGTGTGTTTTTAGATAATTAGAAGTTAGACATAAAAGGAAATTGCTGCTGCAGTGTTTGTGTTTGAGCAGCATTGATTATGATGAGGTGTGAGAGAGAAAGGATGCAAGAAAGTATCACAAGCCATCCTTTCTTGAATACTAGAAAGTATCTACAGCCTTTCCCTACAGAGCCTGATGGGGTATTGGACAACACCAAAGAGGAAGAAATACAGTTACAATAGCCATCATTCACTGGGCATGATGGACTGGGCATGATGGAGTTGTGGCCCCTGAATTAGAACCAAGCAGATTTAAGGAAGATAAAGAAACAGAAGGACTTTTTTTGTTTGTTTTGGTTTTGTTGTTTGTTTTGCTTTGTGGTTTCTCTTTCTCTTTTTTGGGGCACAGCTATGCTTATGGACTGGAAACCATACTTGCTGTCTACATTAGCCACAGGACAGGAACTAGTGAAAACTAAGGACCTCTGTAGGCTTCCCTGGTGGTCCAGTGGCTAAGACTCGGTGCTTCCAAGTCCAAATTGGGCATGTACTATATGCCAGTAGCTCTACAATATTATCATATTTAAACTTCACAAAAGAAGTGTGAGTTCCATGTGGGAAAGGAATTTTGTTTCTTACACTGCTGTGCTCCACAGCTATAAACAGTGCCTGGCACATTAATGTTCCATGTGTATTTATGAAAAGAATGAATGTTTTGAACTATCTCCATTTTATAGATTAAAACCTGAGATTTGCTGGGATATGGTGATCACATAGGAATAGAAATAGAATCTGGACCTAGATTAGTTTAGCACCAGATATCCTATTCTTTATAATCTAACCCTGAGAATTGACCAAGAAAAATAATTCAAATTATGAAAATCCAAAATGGAAGAGAAGATATATTTACAGAAATAAAAAGAATTGTAACAAATTAGTATTAAAAAAAAAAAAGCTATCTGCCAACAAATCAGATAATGTAGGTGAAATGGACAAATTCCTAGAAAGATAAAAACTACTGAAAAAGACTGGTTCAAAAAGAAATGGAAAATTTAAACAGACATATAACAAGTAAAGAGATTGAACTAGTAATTTTTAAAATTCCTCAAAAAAGAAGCTCAGGCCAAGATGGTTTTACTGGTGGAGTCTTCTAA
Organism: Bos grunniens; assembly: GCF_055505025.1. NCBI lineage: Eukaryota > Metazoa > Chordata > Mammalia > Artiodactyla > Bovidae > Bos > Bos grunniens. The sequence goes on from NC_141186.1 coordinate 38,730,336, forward strand.
ACTTTTAAAGAATTGGAAATAATTCATCACAAACTCTTCCAAAAAATAGGAGATGAGGAAACACATCAAAAACAGGATAGCCTATGATATGAGACTATATACACAACTCCACAGAACACAAGAACCCAAAATATTTATTAATACAGTCTTCTAGCTACTCCAAACTTCAGGCAAAGGAAAACTGAAGTGGGTTTTTATGATCTGGAACAGACATGGTGTTTCAACACAGAGCATTCACTCAGACACTTCATAACAGGATAAGAGGGAAAACAAATATGTTTTCCAACAAATTTGTACAATTCAGCAATGGCCATAGGACTGGAAAAGGTCAGTTTTCATTCCAATCCTAAAGAAGAGCAATGCCAAAGAATGTTTAAACTACTGCACAATTGCAGTCATCTCACATGCTACAAAGTCATGCTCAAAAGCCTCCAAGCCAGGCTTCAACAATACATAAACCAAGAACTCCCAGATGTTCAAGCTGGTTTTAGAAAAGGCAGAGGAACCAGAGATCAAATTGCCAACATATGTTGGATCATCGAAAAAGCAAGAGAATTATAGAAAAACATCTGCTTCATTGACTATGCTAGAGCCTTTGATTGTGGATCACAATAAGCTGTGAAAAATTCTTCAAGAGATGGGAATAGCAGACCACCTTACCTGCCTCCTGAGAAACCTGTAGGCAGGTCAATAAGCAACAGTTAGAACTGGACATGGAACAACAGACTGGTTCCAAATTGGGAAAAGAGTGCATCAAGGCAGTATATTGTCACCCTGTTTATTTTACTTATATGCAGAGTGCATCATGTGAAATGCCAGGCTGGATGAATCACAAGCTGGAATCAATACTGACAGGAGAGATAATAATAACCTCAGATATGCCGATGATAACATCCTTATGGCAGAAATTGAAGAGGAACTAAAGAGTTTCTTGATGAAGGTGAAAGAGGAGAGTGAAAAAGCTGGCTTAAAACTCAAATGTCAGAGAACTAAGATCATGGCATCTGGTCCCATCACTTCATCGCATATAGATGGGGAAGACGTGGAAAAAGGGAAAGATTTTAATTTCTTGGGCTCCAAAATCACTGCAGATGGTGGCTGCAGCCATGAAATTAAAAGATGCTTACACCTTGGAAGAAAATCTATTATAAACCTAGGCAGCATATTAAAAAGCACAGATATCACTTTGCTGACAAAGGTCCATCTAGTCAGAGCTATGGTTTTTCCAGTAGTCATGTATGGATGTGAGAGTTGGACCATAAAGAAAGCTGAGCACCGAAGAATTGATGCTTTTGAACTGTGGTGCTGGATATGACTCTTGAGTGTCCCTTGGACTACAAGGAGATCAAACCAGTTAATCCTAAAGGAAATCAATCCTGAATATTCGTTGGAAAGACTGATGCTGAAGCTGAAGCTCCAATATTTTGGCCACCTGATGAGAAGAACTGACTCTTTAGAAAAGACTCTGGTGCTGGAAAAAGATTGAAGACAGGAGGAGAAGGAGATGAGAAAGGATGAGATGGTTGGATGGCATCACTGACTTAGTGGACTTGAGTTTGAGCAAGCTCTGGGAGTTGATAGACAGGGAAGCCTGGCGTGCTGCAGTCCATGGTATTGCAAAGAGTTGGACACAAATGAACAACTGAACTAACTGAACTACATGGACATCAGATCAGATCAGTTGCTCAGTAGTGTCTGACTCTTTGCGACCCCATGAATCACAGCACGCCAGGCCTCCCTGTCCATCACCAACTCCCGGAGTTCACTCAGACTCACGGCCATCGAGTCAGTGATGCCATCCAGCCATCTCATCCTCTGTCGTCCCCTTCTCCTCCTGCCCCCAATCCCTCCCAGCATCAGAGTCTTTTCCAATGAGTCAACTCTTCGCATCAGGTGGCCAAAGTACTGGAGTTTCAGCTTTAGCATCATTCCTTCCAAAGAAATCCCAGGGCTGATCTCCTTCAGAATGGACTGGTTGGATCTCCTTGCAGTCCAAGGGACTCTCAAGAGTCTTCTCCAACACCACAGTTCAAAGGCATCAATTCTTCAGCACTCAGCCTTCTTCACAGTCCAACTCTCACATCCATACATGACCACAGGAAAAACCATAGCCTTGACTAGACGGACCTTTGTTGGCAAAGTAATGTCTCTGCTTTTGAATATGCTATCTAGGTTGGTCATGACTTTCCTTCCAAGGAGTAAGCGTCTTTTGATTTCATGGCTGTAGTCACCATCTGTAGTGATTTTGGAGCCCAGAAAAATAAAGTCTGACACTGTTTCCCCATCTATTTCCCATGAAGTGGTGGGACCAGATGCCATGATCTTCGTTTTCTGAATGTTGAGCTTTAAGCCAACTTTTTCACACTCCATTTTCACTTTCATCAAGAGGCCTGAAGAAACAGTCAACCTGAGAATTTTTATGCTAGGTGTGGTTAAGAGACAGCAGTGGTGGATAAATGGAACAGGTCAGAGAGTATGAACTAAGTGGAGTAAGCTGGGAGAAACTTAGCAAGGCCTGTTATGAATCTTCTTAGCATCCCTTTGTCTATGGAGATATGGAAGCTCAATGAAGTGTTTTATGACCTACTTCAGTAGGGGAAAGGTCAGAGGGGCCTTCCTACTGCTGCCATTTTCTCAAACTACTTCATCTTATGACGTTCCATATGCCAAAGCACCGTCTTTGGGGTGCCTTGATGTTGACGGGGCAGCATGTCAGAACCCCATCAACATCAAGGTAACTTTATTCTTTCTCTTCAGAATTCTTATAGCATGAAGCATTCTTTGTCATTCACTTTCCCACAATTCACTCAAACACTTTGAGCCCTGTTCCTCCCCTCCTGCCCCCCAGTTTGGTTTATATACATCTAGATTCATGCAAAATACAAGTCAGCAGCTCAGAAGCACCTAGAGTGTGTGCACACTGCAGGCATAGGAAGTAGAAACTGCTACGCCATCCAGAGGCTCTCAGTCCCTTGTGACTACCCTCGGATCTTACCATCTCCCTGCTTGGTTCCAGCAGACAGCTGTGGCTTCTATTTAGTCTGAAATACCAGAAAATTAATGCCTACATGAGCCCTTAACCAATGACTAAGTAACAGTAGTTGGTGTATAGTGGGTGGAATCACAGGCACCCATAGCTGTCAGTGGGATAATTCTAAGGCACATTTCCTATAGCATTTTCCAGAGTCCTACAGCAGGATTCAACTCCAGGAGCTCTCTAGTGGTAGCTAGATGCTACCTATCTCATGATAACATAAGACGTCTCTTCCTTCTCTCCCGTGTCTTCTTTCCTTGGTGCTCTACTGGTTTATATACCTCACCTCCCAAATTAACTATGAACACTGGAATCTTTGTTTAGAGATCTGCTTCCTAGGAAACAAAATTAAGGCATACGTTGTTCCCATCTATGTCGAATTTATAATCCATTAAAGATTCAACATAGACACAAAATAGCATAAACATGTGTGCAGGTCTCCACTGACCCAGAGAGAATGTGGGGGGTTGTCCAGTCTTTCTCTGAAATCAAATTAATAATGAATTAAAAATCCAACTTAGCTGTTGAGTGTAAAGGCTGTCTGTTTCTCCCATAGGGGGTTGTTAGCTAACCCCATCAAAGGCTGTAACTCTTGCTGAGAGAGCACTGCTCTCCTCTCATCCTTTCTACCCTTCCCCACCAGGAGTCATGTCACCATTAGCACCTCATGGATGGCAGATTCAGCAGCTAGAGAAACACAGAAAGGCTCCTTCTGAGAGCCAAGAACACTGTTCTTGCTTTGGTTTCAGAATCAAAGAGAAGTTTCAGTGTCAGAAGCTATGATGGAATTGATAAACCTTTCTTCTAAAGTTTAAGGAAAAGTCACTTTCAGCTCCTGTTTTTCTGAATAGCCAGGAAGGAAACACACAGTCACACACACACACACACACACGCACACACAGTGTAACGAAGGTGTTTATTGTCCAAAAACCTGGAGAGTAAGAAAAATAATCAAATCAATACAATAAGAACCTTTTTTTGACTATTTACCTATATTTTTGACTATTTGCATTTTTTGACTATTTACTGTACCTACTACTCTCCTTATGGCAACCCTAAGCATTAGGAATTTTTAACCCCATTTTACAGATGAGAAAACTGAGTCTTAGAGAATGTAGTCACTTAACTATTGAGAGAGAAAATACATATAAGCTCCATGGGGAATAGGGATGGTATCTTGTTCATGATTGAACCCTTTTAGCACATTGTTTCGGAGAAGGCAATGGCACCCCACTCCAGTGTTCTTGCCTGGAGAATCCCGTGGACGGAGGAGCCTGGTGGGCTGCAGTCCATGAGGTCGCTAAGAGTTGGACACAACTGAGCGACTTCACTTTCACTTTTCACTTTCATGTATTGGAGAAGGAAATGGCAACCCAGTCCAGTGTTCTTGCCTGGAGAATTCCAGGGACGGGGGAGCCTGGTGGGCTGCCGTCTATGGGGTCGCACAGAGTCGGACACGACTAAAGCGACTTAGCAGCAGCAGCAGCAGCACATTGTTTAGTGCATAATTATTGTTAGATAAATGTTTATTGGATGTTGGATGAATGTTGAAACTCTGTCCTAAAGACTAAGTATTCAATATCCAAGAACTCATAGAGAGTAGGGGCAGCAAATGTTTTCTGTAAAGGACCAGAGCACAGATATTCCAGGCTTTGCAAGTCGTAAGGTCTTCATTATCTACTTGGCTCTACCACTGCAGTGGGAATGCAGCCATAGACAATACAAAAGGAAATGTGCATGGCTGTGTGCCAATAAAACTTTATTTACAAAACTGATAGGAGGCCAGATTTGGCCCACTGGCTGTAGTTTGCTGACTACTTATGTAGGAACTTGTTCCTCAAAAGTGAGGTCTATGACCAGCAGCATAGGCTGGGCCAGAAACCCAGTGTAAGTCCTTCCCTAGATCTGCTAAACTAGGATCTAAATTCTAAAATTAATAAGAGCCCTAAGGATTCATATGTTCAGTAACATTTGAGAAGCACCACTTTAGGAGATTTGCATAATGTAGCCTATCAACCAGAATAATTATACAGGATTTCAAAATAACTTTTATTTCCATTCAACATTGTCTGAGTGTAGTTACAGCAGAAATTTGCTTAGTTTGATGTGACCAGGTTTGCAGTGGTTATTTTTCCTGATGGGTGAAGAAAGGAGTGTGAAAAGCTGAGGAGGATCTCTTTTAAGGTCTACAAAATTGGAATAGATCACAAAATCTGGACAATCCAATTCTGTGCAACTTAAAAATCATCATGCCACCCCACAGAAGCAAGAAACTCCCAACTCCTTCATTTCCTTTGTTTCCACAAAATAGAAACAGTTTCTACTAAACCAGACCAATCAATGCTAAATCTGTTTGCTCAGACCTGTGTACAAATAATTTAGGTGTCTTTGCCATCACAGGTTATTAAATGCCCCCCAAGTACACAGCTATTCCCATAAATGTCATGCTTAGATCCTTGAAAAAAATGAATGCCTCTCTCCAAGGACTGAAGTGCCTTCTCATTAAACTTACTAATCATTTTACACTCTGTCAAAGATGAAACCACAGTAGAAAAGAGTCCTGTCCTAATCCAAAAGCAATTGGCAAAATGGTCCATGTCTTAGTAACATGTGAATCTGAATGAGGCACTTGGCTTCTCAGAACCAGTGTTTTCTACTGCAAAGTGGGCATTCAGATCACCAGATACTATTTAGTAACTGTAAACAGTTTACTGGCTTAGAACTTCTAACCCAACAGTTACTAGGAATACATTCTATAAAATTTTCATAAAAGTATACAAAGGTTTATGCTGACATATAGCCATCCAGTGTTATTTTAATAGTAAACTTAGAAGCAGTCTAAATATTTAAAACTATGTGAGAACTGTTCATTAAATGTTCAATAAATTGTGGAAGAGATATGCAACAGTTTAAAAAGAAGTGGATCCATTTGTCCAGACGTGAGACTATAGCTGTGCTGTACTATTTTTTAACCATATATATTTATTTTAATTGGAGGATAATTATTTTACAATATTGTGATGGTTTTTGCCGTACATCAACATGAATTGGCCACAGGTATACATGTGTCCCCCCATCCTGAACTCCCCTCCCATCTCCCTCCCCAACCTATCTCTCTGGCTTGTCCCAGAGTACCACCTTTGTCTGCTTTGCTTCATGCATCAAACTTGTACTGGTCATCTATTTAACATGTGGTAATGTGCATGTTTCAATGCTGTTCTCTCAAATCATCCCACCCTCACCTTCTCCCATTGAGTCCAAAAGTCTGTTCTTTACATCTGTGTCTTCTTTGCTGCCCTGCATGTAGTACTATTAATTGAAAAAATTAATTGCAAAAAATTGACATGTTTCATTGATTTAAAAATGTACATTCTTTATATTTTGACATTATTATAAGATGTCTTATAATTGATAATGTCTTATAGTTGTTATTGGCCAGGGAACAGTCTTGATGGTGGTATATACTATACGACAGACTGCATAATCAGTGGCATCTTAGATTTAATGCAGTATGCAAAAAGAACCACATACATATGTGAGTGGATGTGTTCATATATGTTTCTTTTACACTATGTGTATATATATATTTTTCAATTTATGTATGTATGTGGATATATATATATATGTATATGTTAAGAGGTATATATCAAAATATTGAGAAATGCCTGGAAATTTGCATACCAAATGAGCAGCAATCACTTTTAAGAGGGAGTATTAAGCAAATAGGACTAGAAGTGAGATGAGAGTGGTAGTTTTGCTTTTCAGATTTTATACTTTTTATTCTTTTTGTATTGTTTTGACAGAGAATGTATTTTACTTTTCAAATCACACAAAAAATTATGATGTTGATAATGTTTTCTTTCTTATTTCATGAGACTGGAGTAACACATGTTATAATGCAAAAGTAACAACTATACAGCTGTGTGACCCTTCTGCCTTACTTTCTCATCTACAGAGACTGAGACATAAGAGACAGAAAGAGACATTCAGTACTGTCACCTTTTTTTTTTTTTTTTTTGGACTTTGCAACATGTATTCTGTGCAAAAATGAGATGAGATGGCCCCTGGCAACAGGAGAAGCCAATCTTTGGCTTGTTGGGATATCGCTTCCGATTGCAAATGTGTCATGAGGCGTTCATTCATGAGGCAAATCAGCAAGGAAATGTCAAAACATCAGGAAATTGTGAGTAAATAGACTCAGACGCTTTGGTGCAAACTTGCTGAGAATGGAGGCTGTGGTTTCCATATGCCTCTACAGACTCCACTGGTAGATGCCCTCATGAATATTAACCACTCATACACTGCAGGGTGAAAAATGGTGGCACAGCCAAGCATTCCAGGTCAATTTTGGGTGGGTAGGATTGAAGGGGGGACAGTCCAGTTTAACAGTTGGAAGGCTTTCTCTGGAAGCTAGAGAAACAATGGCCCTGTGCCGAGCAGTTTTCTCATTTATGATGAAACTTAAGACAATGTGTGGCAGACTCTGTAGTATCCTGTAGCTCCCTGGGACCTCATGATTCACTGTAACTAGCACTGAGCCCACGATAATAGGCACCAAACACATTTTCTTTCTTTAGGCAAAATGCACAGAGTCAACTTACCTCTCTTTTTTAAAGTATGGGACTATCTCAGAATTGCCCTTGAAGATTAACCTTGAGGTTAAGATTAACCTTGAAGTTAACCTTGAGATTAACTTGAGTTAACCTCAAGTGATCTACAGATAGGGAAGTCCAGAGGGAAAACTGGAGCCCAAAGGCATGAGCAAAAAGTGGTTGCAGTTAATGAAACAAGACTAATAAGTATTGATAATTGTTGAAGCTGGGTGATGAGTGTATGGATACTTCTCACACTACTTTTGTGTGTATTTGACTTTTCCATAATTAAAGGTTAATAAAGGAAAATTAACTGGAGGACTCCTGAAGAGGAGTGCTCAATTTCTATATCAGCGGGCAGAGAGGGGGGCTAATATGTCAGCAACATTCCTGTCATTATATTCTCAACTTTCTTACCTAAAAAAAATGGAGGTAATGTCAACTCACCAGGTCATGACAATCAAAGGGAGAAATGAACTTAAAATTCCCAGCACTGAGCCTGAAAGTGTGCTACTATTACTAAAAGATAAAATAAGATTAAAATACATTTAAAATACCAACTATTGACAATGATTGTGTTTCAACAATGGAAACATTTTTTACTTGCTTGCTTTTAATTTTGTTTTTCCCAATTTCTATTTTGAGCATATATGCAGCACTACAGTTAGGACCAAGTGAAATACTATTTACTTAAAATTAATGTTGGCTCATCTCTGCCTGTATACAAAGGTGTCTGAAAAATTTGGACCACAAGACATTCAAAAACTTTCCTAATATTATAGTTTCAATTCCTCCCTTTAAAGGCTCTTTGAACAATAACTTTGGGTTTAAAGTTCCTTAAAGATTAATGGACAAATCCCTGAGTTATAACATATACATGTCTTCTACCTGTTGGTTCCCAAAAGCATTTAAATTAGCTGCTAGCTATTTCTGGGTAACATTAGTTTGTAATTTTACCTGACAAGTGATAGGTTACAGTAGCTCACCCTGCAGTTCTCCAGGGATAAATATGAAATTTTCTACTTTTGTCAAAGAAGCTAGATTGCTGATCAGTTTTTTACCTAAAAAGTATGTATCATGTACCTGTTTCTTCTGCTTTTATTTGGAGCATAAAATAAATAGAAGGCTCTGACTTCCAGGAGTTTTCCATGTTGAAGCTGTTATGATTTGTTCTTGTACACTCTATCAAGTGTCAGCTGTCACAATGATGCTCATAGCCAGGTGAAATTGACACAGCAACATCACTTCCTTGAGAGTAGTAGAATATATCGTGGTTTTCCCCTAGGGTAACTTTGAGGTCAGCTACTATAAACTTCAAGCTATCTATAGATACAGAAAATTTAAATGGAAAACTGCAGCCTACAGTAATAAACATTGATTTAGCTCCTCAGTCTGCAGGTATGCTTGGTTAGGCTGGGCTTGGCTACTCTGAGTTGGTCTTGCTCTCACTCACATGTCTAGGGTTGCTTACTGTGGTCTGCTTCAGGGTAGCCTTCTTTGAAATAAAGGGTCCAGGGCTCCACTCGAAATGGTTTTTGTCCTCCAGACAATCCTAGATGTAGTCTTCTGATGTGAGAAGACCTAGCTCAAGCAAAATGCCCAAGTTCTTTTTTCCCTCATCATTTTGTTCAAAACATGTCTTATGTTTACCAATTTTTTTCCAAGTGCTTTTTAAAACTTTTTAAAGCACTTTTCCAAGTGCTTTTTAAAGTTGTGTTGTGTCTGCTAACAACCTTATGGCTAAAGCAATAACAAAGGCAGCCCAGGTTCAAGGGTGAGGAAGTAGACTCTGTCTCTTTAGTGAAAGGGATTGCAAATTCACATGGCAAAAGTTGAGGCTACAAGAGAGGGTAAAGAATTGAGGCCAGTAGAAAAATCAACATGCCATATAAAGTTACATGATAAGAACTAGCATTTCTCTGTGATATTGAGTTTTACAAACCATTTTAAGTACTTTCTTGTATCTAAACACATCCCTAAGGACTGAAGAGGGTTCATTCTTTTAGGAAGGCAGATATAAGTTGTTTCAGTGCTGAAATTTACTTTTACTTCTGGCATTTTACCCCCTGATTTGAACACATATGCTATGATAGTTTGAAATTAAATTTTAGAAGTCAGTGAGTGAAATTGCTTCTTTGCTTTTGGCACATGCAGTGTGTGGTGGTTGCCTGATAAAACACCTATTCACCTTTCAAAACCCACCTACTCTATTACCTCTTCTAGTAAGCCTCTCTGGTCTCTCCAGATAAAATTAATTATGCCCTCCTCTGATCTACCTTTACCTGGAGCCTACTTTCACCTTTATTTACTGGTTTGAGCTATGATCTGCCTCTCAAAGTAGCTGAGCCCTTTGAGGGTCACGGGTTCTAGGATCAGACCGGGTGTGCATGCTAAGTCTCTTCAGTCATGTCTCTTTGCAACCCTATGGACTATAGCCTGCCAGGCTCCTCTGTCTATGAGATTCTCCAGGCAAAAGTACTGGAGAGGGTTGCCAAGCCCTCCTCCAGGGTACCTTCCCGATCCAGGGATAGAACCTGTGTCTCTTATCTCTCCTGCATTGGTGGACAGGCTCTTTGCCACCAGTACCGCCTCAGAAGCCTGGGATCAGGCCACCACAGTTCAAATCCCAGGATTCTCATTTTTAACATGGGGAACCTTGGGTAGTTTGGACAACTTATACAACTTGGGCTAATGCGCCTCATTTTTTTTTCCTCATCTGAACAATGGGAATAATAATTATATCAATACTTACTTAAAAGGAATATTGAGAGAAATGAGTATTAAACTTGTTGTAAAATATCTGACATAGGCTACTAAATAATAGTAGCTATGATTAATTATAGTCTTATCCTAAATGTTATTTAGTTTACTTTATACTACCTTGGAATAAATTTATAACACTGGGTATCAATTGCCAAAGTACCCCTAGATCCTTGAATCCAAAAAGGGTCTTTACAACTCTATTGTCCTGATCAAAAGTGCAAATAATATTGTAGTCAGTACCTGAAGGAGAAGGGGACAGAAAATTAATAGCTTGGCCACAGAAGCAGCCTCTCAAGACCACTTGGTTCTGACCATGATACAAAATTCCATGAAGATAAAGAAAATAAAATACAGGAGGATCAAAATGTACCCAGTTAATATTCATCTTCACAGTCTCATTTCTGAGTATTGTTTTTCTGTTCCTCTGAGCAGAAGGTTCACTTCAGTCATTTCAATAAGCTCTGTTCACCAAAAACCAAATAATAAGATGACGTAAGGACAATGGAAAATCAAATGGCATAACCCGTCCCTGAGGGTAAACAAAGTAATGAAATAGAATCATATAAGCTGCCCCTAAGTCCACAGTTTTAATGATGCATTTACTTTGAGATGTCTCATCTTCAAAATGGGCAAGCTGAGGATTAAAGGAAGTGAACAGATGGCATCTTGATAAATTAAGTTAATGGAAATGAGAGAGGTGACACATTGTCTACAAGGTTCAGAGAGTACTTCTAGATGAAGAAAGCATGTTCTACACTTTGGTGAATCTGAAGATTTTTAAATGCTTGTGTCACCGTCAGTGTTGTAGCATATTTGGGGGGAAATGAATCTTAACACAGACAGACACGACTGAGAGACTGAACTGAACTGAACTAAATCTTAACAAATGGAAAAATACATTTTAGCATTTATTCACTATATGTTCAGTTGTGTCCGACTCTTTGCAACACCATGGCCCGTAACCTGCCAGGCTCCTCTGTCTATGGGATTCTCCAGGCAAAATTACTGGAGTGGGTTGCCATACCCTCCTCCAGAGGATCTTCTCATCCAGGGATTGAACCCACATCTCTTAAGTCTCCTGCATTGATACAGGGTTTTTTTTTTTTCTTTTTACCACTAATTCCACCTGGGAGAACAAGGCAATGGCACCCCACTCCAGTACTCTTGCCTGGAAAATTCCATGGACGGAGGAGCCTGGTAGGCTGCAGTCCATGGGGTCGCTAGGAGTCAGACACGACTGAGTGACTTCACTTTCTCTTTTCACTTTCATGCATTGGAGAAGGAAATGGCAACCCACTCCAGTGTTCTTGCTTGGAGAATCCCAGGGACGAGGGAGCCTGGTGGGCTGTCATCTCTGGGGTCGCACAGAGTCGGACACGACTGAAGCGACTTAGCAACAGCAGCAGCAGCAGCCACCTGGGAAGCCCTACAATCTTAGTGCTACACATAGTAAATGGAAAAGATGTACTTGGTACATAAACAATGTACATGCTACTGCTTATCAAAGAAACTGACTTTGCGGAAGCATGTAATTGGGATTTTCAGTAGGTACAATGTATACAAAATAAAAGTTAAAAAAGACAAATAGTACAAAAGGATCTACAGTGAAAACCCAGTGTCCCTCCTAATTCTAATTCTTTCTTCAGGGGAAACACTGTTACTAGTTTCTTATATAGCCTTTCTTTTCTTATATATACTTATATGTTCTAATAACTATATTACAGTTTGACAGAATTAAGGTTTTGTTTTTTTTCTTTTAATGTATACCTTAAAAGCTATGTATCTTAAAGAACTTATATGTGCAAATCACACTTTGGCCAATTGTTTAGTTAATCAGTTTGGTTTAGTTTGGTTTCAAATGACCAAAAGAAAGCTGGTTTAGACTCACAGACTTGAAAACAAGCTTATAGTTACCGAAGGGGAAAGGTTGAGGGGAGGGATAAATTTGGAGTTTGAGATTGATATATATACCTACTATATTTAAAATAGTTAACCAACAAGGACCTAGTGTATAGCACAGGGAACTCTGCTCAATATTCTGTAATAACCTAAATGGGGAGAGTGAAAATCTGGCTTAAAACTAAGTATTAAACTAAGATCATGGCCTCCGGCCACATCACTTCACAGCATATAGAAGAGGAAAAGGTGGAAGCAGTGACAGATTTCCTCTTCTTGAGCTCTAAAATCACTGTGGATAGTGACTGCAGCCATGAAATTAGAAGATGATTGCTTCTTGGCAGATGAAAGCTCTGACAAGCCTAGACAGTGTGTTAAAAGGCAAAAACATCACTTTGCTGAAAAACGTCCATATAATCCAGGCTATGGTCTTTCCAGTAGTCAAGTATGGTTGTGAGACTGGACCATAAAGAAGGCAGAGCACCAAAGAATTGATACTCTCAAACTGTGGTGTTGGAGAAGACTCTTGAGAATCCTTTGGACAGGAGGAAGATCAAATCAGTCAATTTTAAAAGTCATCAACTTTGAATACTCATTGGAAGGACTGATGCTGAAGCTCAAGTTCCAATACTTTGGCCACATGATGTGAAGACCCAACTCACTAGCAAAGACTCTGATGCTGGGGAAGATTGAAGGCAGAAGGAGAAGAGGGCGACAGAGGATGAGATGGTTGGATAGCATCACTGATTCAATGGACATGAACTTGGGCAAACTCTGGGAGATGGTGAGGGACAGGGAAGCCTTGAATGTTGCCATGGGGTTGCAAAGAATCAGACACGACTTGGTGACTGAATAACAACAACCTAAATGGGAAAATAAATTTGAAAAAAAATAGATATGTGTATAACTGAATCACTTTGCTGTACACCTGAAACTAACACAATATTGTTAATCAACTATACTCCAATATAAAATAAAAATTAATATATATATATAAACACCAATATCACATAATAAAAATAGAAACTTATCAGCTCATGGGAATATATCCAGGGGATAGACCTAACAGCTTCAAACACAGCTTGAAGTTCTTGGCTCTTCATTCTCTCACTCATTTTGGGGTTCTGTTCTCCACTGGTTGCTTCCAATTTTAGATTCTCTGGAGTGAGAAAATAGTGGTCAACATCTCCAGCTTCACATTCAGCCTAACTTCAAATCTAGCTAAATGCAAAAGAGGTTCTTCTCCAGCTATTCAAGGAAAATCTGAAGCTTAATTCTTACTCATCAAAACTGCCTCATACCCATCCCTGAACCAGTCACTGTGCCAAGAGGAATATCCTTTCACCCTGGAAGCACACAGATCCCTCCAGTCCACCCCCGCTCCGTGTGCTCAGAGAATGAAGGAAGCTGCCCTGCCAGAAGGAAAACGAGGCTGCCATGACCAGAAGAGGAATGAACTGGGGCAGGCAGATGGAGATCACAGAGGTGTACAGCACTTAACCAATTAGGAGAAAGACAGGAGTAACATATCTTTTGCTTTGCTGTAGAAAGTAGTTGTATCAAAGATCGAGAGACTGTATCCTTCTAAGACCCCATCGTTGTGTATTTTCAAACTGCATTTCTTATTACAAGATAAACATCAGTTGGACAAGGAGTATAAGTTATCTGCCTAAAAGCCAGTCCGGTATTGCTGTTTTCTGCAATACTGACTTGGATTCAATAATACAATAATTCAGATTTTGGTCACTTTCCAATTGCTTTCAGAATCATTCCCAGCAAACACATGGTGATATCTTTTTTTTTTTTTTTTTCCCCTTTCGGGAAATGCATTATTGGAATGCTTCTTAGCCACTTAAACTAGCAGTTAAATTTTTCCATCACCCAGATAGCATAAACATACACATTGAAGCCTATCAGAAATAAAAAAGATAAAAGGCTACCAATGACTTTTATCAAATTAGGGGAAATAACAGGCAAGACTCAAATAGAAGATGTAAACCAGCAGGTAATACAAGGCAAAATATGTCTTTCTTAAATGTACATTTCAAGTGACATTTAAGATTGCTATTTACAATCAAAAAACTGTTCACTAACACATTGCCTTTAACCTCAAGACTGCAGCAGATTTAGGAATCAAGATCACTTAAGTCTAGTGATATGGATGTGACAGAGCAGATCATTGGGAAGAGAATTAACCCAGATGGTGGCTTAAAATGCAAATTATTGGGCATGACCAAGAGCTATGAGCGGCATATCTGCAGGTGGGATCTGAGAACCTGAATATTGATTAACTCAATTGGTGATGCTTATGAAGTCTATACTTGAAAAAAAATGTTGATAGTCTAACTCCTTCATTTTATAAACAGGGCCACTGAGTGCAGAAAGGGGAAATGACTTGTCAGTAAATGGCAGAGTTGGGTCTAAATCCATGTGTCTTGATTGCCTTACTCTTCTCTTGCTTTCTACCTTTCTGTACATATATTTCCACTGGACATTGAGAATGAATCTGGCCGACCAGACTGATCAAGCTGGTGTGACATTCTGATAGAAAGATATCTGGTGGGGAAATAACCATATCAGTGGGTTTTAACTGTTCCTTACAGGATTCATCTTCTTGACTGTAAAAAGCATCTGTCTGGATTAATGCTTAGTTAACTGGTTCTGAAAGAAAAGTGGCCCAGATAAGGAATGATGTTTCCCTTGGTCAAAAAGCTATATATTCTAAAGATACAAGGTGGGACTCATTCAGGGTCAAGGAACACTGTACCTGAAATGGGGCCACCTTGCCATACAGTTGATTCCTTTTGTGTTCTCCACAATAAAAATGAAGAGAGGCTGAGGAAATTACTATATCAAAGCCTAGATTATATTTTTCCTGGGTGTCTTAAGTCTTATTTCCCATACATACAATTATACCTGGATAGTCTATTTGATGTGATGTTTCAAACTGGAATGAAGCAGCCTCCACAGTCTTTTAATTTCCAGTGGATGAGATTTTTCTCTTCCTTCTTTCTACTATGACTCATCCAATTTTGTACTCCCCACATGCAGCATAATGCCTCGTACATTATATCATGGTATTAAACAGAGGTTATATACCCTAGTAGATATGCAGATGACACCACCCTTATGGCAGAAAGTGAAGAGGAACTCAAAAGCCTCTTGATGAAAGTGAAAGAGGAGAGTGAAAAAGGTGAGTTAAAGCTCAACATTCAGAAAACGAAGATCATGGCATCCGGTCCCATCACGTCATGGGAAATAGATGGGGAAACAGTGGAAACAGTGTCAGACTTTATTTTTGGGGGCTCCAAAATCACTGCAGATGGTGACTGCAGCCATGAAATTAAAAGACGCTTACTCCTTGGAAGGAAAGTTATGACCAACCTAGATAGCATATTCAAAAGCAGAGACATTACTTTGCCAACAAAGGTCCATCTAGTCAAGGCTATGGTTTTTCCAGTGGTCATGTATGGATGTGAGAGTTGGACTGTGAAGAAAGCTGAGCGCCCAAGAATTGATGCGTTTGAACTGTGGTGTTGGAGAAGATTCTTGAGAGTCCCTTGGACTGCAAGGAGATCTCCAACAAGTCCATTCTAAGGGAGATCAGTCCTGGGTGTTCTTTGGAAGGAATGATGCTAAAGCTGAAACTTCAGTACTTTGGCCACCTCATGTGAAGAGTTGACTCATTGGAAAAGACTCTGATGCTGGGAGGGATTGGGGGCAGGAGGAGAAGGGGACGACAGAGGATGAGATGGCTGGATGGCATCACTGACTTGATGGACGTTTGAGTGAACTCTGGAAGTTGGTGATGGACAGAGAGGCCTGCAGTGCTGCAATTCGTGGGGTTGCAAAGAGTCGGACATGACTGAGCGACTGAACTGAACTGAACTGAACTTAACAGAAAGGGCTACTGGTGTACTGGTGTTTAATAACTGGTTCCTTAGGAGAAAAAAAGTACCCCCTAGTAAGTAGCTTTTGTTTATTTCCATGATGTAGATAGCCAACCATGGACAAATTCAAGCTACCAATGTGATGTCTTTGAATGCAGAGTCACAAAAAGATATGCTGTAACAAACCATTATATAGTAATTCCACCATAGAGATTCAAAAGACAAAAATGACTTCAAGAGCAAGGATAAAGTAGACTGTAGTAAAATAATTAGAAAGTGATGAGTTTCAGTACTTGTTAACTTTGTTGTATTGCAGTTTATTTAGTCAAAAATTTGTGTACTTGAATGTTTCATAACAGCCAGTTGCATTTAACAACCAGTGCTCAAAATTCCTGAACATTTAATGGTTGACTCTTGTGAACTATTTGACTTCAGTTGCCACTGGAAAGGGCTCTGGATCCAACAGATTAGGGTTTGAGTCTTGACTCCTTCAACTACTAGCTCTGAGACTGTGAGCAAATCGACTTCACCTCCTCGTGCCTCACGTTTATTATCTGTATAACAGAATAATAGCAGTATTTCATAGGTGGTGTGAAGGATAGGTTAGAAAGTATGTGTAAAATTACTGAAATTTTGTAAGAGTTAAACTAATGTTAGCTTTTAGTAATGATAATTTGTATTATTATAATAAATGCTGACTCAGTGGTGAATGGATGGATGCTACAGAATCTGTGAATGGACAGATACTTTTCAAGTGGAAGTGGAAAAGCCTTTTTGAGTGCAAAAGTATATATAATACAAGTGAGTTGCGTTCACCCACAAAATGTCTCTGAGGAGTAAATGAAATCCTCCACTCTGAAGTGCTGGGTGGATTTAATCAGCTCCTCTGCTTTCTGTGAAGCTACAGGCCTACTATTACACAGTAAGAGACACAACATGACTGCTATTAGTAGTGTCAGCAGCCACGGGAAAAGCAGGAAAAGGAGTGCCTGTTATTCGCTCCTATCCTCCCCTGGGAGCACAGGTGTTATATCCCGTCCTTCAGACCTCATTTCTGCATGTCCAGGGCCTCTTCTCCCTGGAAAAGGGCTGCGTCTGTCTCTTTCACATCACACCTCAGCTAACATCAAGTGGCATTGTCTTCCCCCAGCTACTGACTCCTCTCCCAAGACTACCTAAGGTTCTCTCTCCTGCTCATAGTGAGTTGATCCCAGCACCCCGTGCAGTTGTCTCTCACTCAGATGGAAAGTCTGACATACTAAGAACTGTGTTTCCTCTCAGACTGAGCAAAGCCCATTTCCTTCAGAATAACCTCTTTATCCTTGCTCCAGTTAAAGCTTTAGTTTACCTTCACGTGCCAAGAGACAGGAGAAAAGAGAGACCTAACGACTATGGCTCCTGGAATGTCCATGCAATAACGTTTCAGAAAAACCAAAAGTGGAAGCCCTGTTATCATCAAACTCAACTTTAAATCATTCAAACAGATGCCCAAGTGGTGGGGCAAAAGCATAGAAAATAGGTGTTCTGCAAAAAGGCCTTTGACAGAAATTGGCATCAGTTAGGTTGAGAACGGAGAAGGCAATGGCACCCCACTCCAGTACTCTTGCCTGGAGAATCCCAGGGACGGCGGAGCCTGGTGGGCTGCCATCTATGGGGTCGCACAGAGTCAGACATGACTGAAGCGACTTAGCAGCAGCAGGTTGAGAATACTGACCTTCTCACTCTAAGTCTAGAGCTTTTTTCCATTGAACCATGCTGCCTTTGGGTGAGAGGGGGGCGTTGGGGAGGGATTTCTTGACATATAAATAATGCCCGTGATGTTTTCACCTTTCAAAAGTTAAACACTCAGAATATCTATGTGTTTAAGGAAACAAATATAGTTCTACTGTTTTAAATAGTTAAAAACAAAGAAAAAATATTTTGGAAATAGTAGGAACATCTTTAACCTGAAAAAGTTTACCTCTAAAGACTAAAGCAAGCCCCACACATAATGGTGCTGCATTCCTCTTAAAATCAAAGAAAACCCCTGCATATTCACTTTAAATTCTTCTATTATCCTGGAGATTGCAGGAGTTTGGAGTAAGATAAGAAAAAATAAATCACAAGTGTTAAGACTTAGAAAGGAAGAAATGAAACTGTCAGTCACAAGTGATAAAACTCAGAAAGTTCAAAATCATCTTCACATTGTTTGAATGAAGAAGAGAGTTTAAGAAAGTTAATTGAATATTAAATCAGTACATAATAACTCTATACACCTGCATCAGAGATTTAGGAAATTGACTTTAAAAGTCTTCATTTATAACATTTTATGATCCTGGGGAATAAAGCTAAAAAGATTGCCTCCGTGTTAACAGATAGGACTGTTCTACATTGGAAGTTAATTGATTCTCTCCAGAAATTACCTGTAAGCTAAATACTATTTCAGTCTGAAGTCTTTATTAAAATCATTTGATATTTGAAAGCAAATGTCTGTATCAGGAAATATGACTGGAAGCTCCTGTGATGGCAGTGAAGCAATTAGGAGAATAAGCTTTGGAGTCAGAACAAACCTGCTGTATGTTCTGGGACCAGTTGCTTCTCTCTGAGTCTCAAATTGGGGGATATAGTGACTAGTGGTAGATTTGGGGGTTGGGAGAGCATCATGAAATCATGAATGTCAATTGCTAGTCTAAAAATAATAGCTATTATAAATAATATATTATCATTACCATAAATTGACTCCTGTATTGCACCAATCATGCTGTGTGCATAGTTCATTTAATCCTCCTAACAACCATATAAGTGCTTGCTGTGTACCAGTCCAGGCATTTTTCATGGTATGTGTGCCGGGAAACACATGGTGCGCGTATAGGAACGAGAGGGCACATTCAAAATTGAAGAGACGTTAATACAGATGCTATTTACAAACAGGGAAGTAAGCCTCAAGCAGCCAAGGGAAGGAGTTCACCAGAATGTGGAGAAAACTATAAAGAGAGTCAACTTAGAGGAGCCGTGCTGTTTCTGAGAGGCGACCTAGAAGGGTAGGGACTGGAGAAATCAGTGTCCTGACCTCATGCTCCTTTTACCCTCAGATCTTCTGCTGGTGCTCACATTGGTTGAACAGAATCCATAGGGTGAGGGAGTCCATTGATGTAGTCTATACTGGTCAGACTTCCAGGCACAGAACAGGGTAGAAAAGGATGAAAGGAAGCTTTGAGAGGAATTATGTTTACATAAATCTTTGCAGCCGCCCCAAGGGATGTGGACTACTGTCATCCCACTTCACATGGGGCAACTAGACCCTAGAGAGATTGGCAGCTGGCATGTGATGGAGATGGGGTTCTGGGTCTAGACAGTTCCAGTCCTGAGCCATGTAGAATCAGCACTAGAGTGAAGCTGATGGCTTCCTCAGAGGAGAAGAGATTGTCTGAGATCAGATGAAAATCTGGACCAATGTCAAAAGAAAGGGCTAGCAGTTCTCCGTCCTGCCTGGTTCCAAATGCCACATTCCACCCATGGCACCTTAAGAGCACCCATGACATAGCAACCCAGGAGAGGTGAACACTTGGGACTTTTCCTCACGATAGCAAAGTGGAGAAATGAAAGACACCAACAGTACCAATTGAAGTTTTCAACCAGTTGTTTCCTGAGGCTAGCGGGCAGCCATCCTGAGAAAGCAACAGTCTTCATGGAATGAAGAGTAAACCGGGAAAGAGCAAAGAGTGGGCCGGCATTTGCCAACCTGCATTCTGCAGACTCCCAGGAGTCACTGAGGATATTCTGAGGGTTTACATTGTTAGAGGTATTGGAGTATCTGCATTCATTTTAATTTTTTTAAGGCCATGAAATCAAAGAATTAGGTAAAGGTTTTTTTCCATTAAAGAAATAAAGCAAAATACTCTGAGGACTTCCAACTCTTATCATGGGCAGTTTTAAGGTATGTGGTCATTTTTCACTCAGCTAAATGCTGTTGACCCACTTAGGGGCTTTACAGTTACACAACTTTCTTTGGTTTTTATTATTATTGCTTATTCACACATTGCTGAATTTATACTCTTAGAATAAACAGAGAAGCTAGAGAAAATCAAGAAATTAATGATCATACAAATGATAACAAATCTACAATTTCCACTCAAATTGGTATTAATACCCTCTAGATACCTTGATTTATCTGATCAGAATTTTTAAACCGTACATGTCAGGACAATTCTGTTGCCTTAACATGCCTTGCTTATTTATCAACAATTATATGCCAATAAAATGGACAACGAGGAAGAAATGGACAAATTCTTAGAAAAGTACAACTTTCCAAAACTTGACCAGGAAGAAATAGAAAATCTTAACAGACCCATCACAAGCACGGAAGTTGAAACTGTAAACAAAAATCTTCCAGCAAACAAAAGCCCAGGTCCAGACGGCTTCACAGCTGAATTCTACCAAAAATTTAGAGAAGAGCTAACACCTGCTCAAACTCTTCCAGAACATTGCAGAGGAAGGTAAACTTCCAAACCCATTCTATGAGGCCACCATCACCCTGATACCAAAACCTGACAAAGATCCCACAAAAAAAGAAAACTACAGGCCAATATCACTGATGAACATAGATGCAAAAATCCTTAACAAAATTCTAGCAATCAGAATCCAACAACACATTAAAAAGATCATACACCATGACCAAGTGGGCTTTATCCCAGGGATGCAAGGATTCTTCAATATCCGCAAATCAATTAATGTAATACACCACATTAACAAATTGAAAAATAAAAACCATATGATTATCTCAATAGATGCAGAGAAAGCCTTTGACAAAATTCAACACCTATTTATGATAAAAACTCTCCAGAAAGCAGGAATAGAAGGAACATACCTCAACATAATAAAAGCTATTTATGACAAACCCACAGCAAACATTATCCTCAATGGTGAAAAATTGAAAGCATTTCCTCTAAAGTCAGGAACAAGACAAGGGTGCCCACTTTCACCATTACTATTCAACATAGTTTTGGAAGTTTTGGCCACAGCAATCAGAGCAGAAAAAGAAATAAAAGGAATCCAAACTGGAAAAGAAGAAGTAAAACTCTCACTATTTGCAGATGACATGATCCTCTACATAGGAAACCCTAAAGACTCCACCAGAAAATTACTAGAGCTAATCAATGACTACAGTAAAGTTGCAGGATATAAAATCAACACACAGAAATCCCTTGCATTCCTATACACTAATAATGAGAAAACAGAAAGAGAAATTAAGGAAACCATTCCATTCACCATTGCAACGAAGAGAATAAAATACTTAGGAATATATCTACCTAAAGAAACTAAAGACCTATATATAGAAAACTATAAAACACTGGTGAAAGAAATCAAAAAGGACACTAATAGATGGAGAAATATACCATGTTCATGGATTGGAAGAATCAATATAGTGAAAATGAGTATACTACCCAAAGCAATTTATAGATTCAATGCAATCCCTATCAAGCTACCAACAGTATTCTTCACAGAGCTAGAACAAATAATTTCACAATTTGTATGGAAATACAAAAAACCTTGAATAGCCAAAGCGATCTTGAGAAAGAAGAATGGAACTGGAGGAATCAACCTACCTGACTTCAGGCTCTACTACAAAGCCACAGTTATCAAGACAGTATGGTACTGGCACAAAGACAGAAATATAGATCAATGGAACAAAATAGAAAGCCCAGAGATAAATCCACGCACATATGGACACCTTATCTTTGACAAAGGAGGAAAGAATATACAATGGATTAAAGACAATCTCTTTAACAAGTGGTGCTGGGAAATCTGGTCAACCACTTGTAAAAGAATGAAACTAGAACACTTTCTAACACCATACACAAAAATAAACTCAAAATGGATTAAAGATCTCAATGTAAGACCAGAAACTATAGAACTCCTAGAGGAGAACATAGGCAAAACACTCTCTGACATACATCACAGCAGGATCCTCTATGACCCATCTCCCAGAATATTGGAAATAAAACAAAAATAAATGGGACCTAATTAACCTTAAAAGCTTCTGCACATCAAAGGAAACTATTAGCAAGGTGAAAAGACAGCCTTCAGAATGGGAGAAAATAATAGCAAGTGAAGCAACTGACAAACAACTAATCTCAAAAATATACAAGCAACTCCTCCAGCTCAACTACAGAAAAATAAATGACCCAATCAAAAAATGGGCCAAAGAACTAAATAGACATTTCTCCAAAGAAGACATACAGATGGCTAACAAACACATGAAAAGATGCTCAACATCACTCATTATCAGAGAAATGCAAATCAAAACCACTATGAGGTACCATTTCACACCAGTCAGAATGGCTGCGATCCAAAAGTCTACAAATAATAAATGCTGGAGAGGGTGTGGAGAAAAGGGAACCCTCTAACACTGTTGGTGGGAATGCAAACTAGTACAGCCACTATGGAGAACAGTGTGGAGATTTCTTAAAAAACTGGAAATAGAACTGCCTTATGATCCAGCAATCCCACTGCTGGGCATACACACTGAGGAAACCAGAAGGGAAAGAGACACGTGTACCCCAATGTTCATCGCAGCACTGTTTATAATAGCCAGGACATGGAAGCAACCTAGATGTCCATCAGCAGATGAATGGATAAGAAAGCTATGGTACATATACACAATGGAGTATTACTCAGCCATTAAAAAGAATTCATTTGAATCAGTTCTAATGAGGTGGATGAAACTGGAGCCTATTATACAGAGTGAAGTAAGCCAGAAGGAAAAACACCAATACAGTATACTAACGCATACATATGGAATTTAGAAAGATGGTAACAATAACCCTGTGTACGAGACAGCAAAAGAGACACTGATGTATAGAACAGTCTTATGGACTCTGTGGGAGAGGGAGAGGGTGGGAAGATTTGGGAGAATGGCATTGAAACATGTAAAATATCATGTATGAAACGAGATGCCAGTCCAGGTTCGATGCACGATACTGGATGCTTGGGGCTGGAGCACTGGGAAGACCCAGAGGGATGGTATGGGGAGGGAGGAGGGAGGAGGGTTTAGGATGGGGAACACATGTATACCGGTGGTGGATTCATTTTGATATTTGGCAAAACTAATACAATTATGTAAAGTTTAAAAGTAAAATAAAATTAAAAAAAAAATTTTTTTTTCAAAATGAAAAAAATAAAAGAATTTCAGTGATTATTAGAGTTAATTTGGCTTTTGATTTATTGAGAACAATAATAACTACCCATATGATGATTTATTTACAGAGAAACATTGGAAATAGAAGTCTTGAAATTTATTAACTTGCCACTTGGAAACAAAACAGAAAAGCATTCAAAATAAACTAGTTAACTTTAAAGTGAAAAATTCAAGCCTTCTAAACAATCAAAATGAAGTCATTTTTACAAATCTATTTTTGATGCTGTAACACCTGCTAAATCCCAATCTCTATTTTAATAACTTTTCAGTCCTCAAACTAAATAAGATACAATGTTCTTTTAAAATGTATTTTTGTTCCAGAATTAATTCAAAGTAGATTAGTGTCTGTCCTTTTCTTAAAGGAGAAAAGTTGCATTTCTTTTCACATATAAAGTGACTGTTAATGATGATCATTTAAAATTTACTATAAACCATATACAATACAGATCTAAATTTAAAAATAAAATTACTTCTTTGTGATATTCCATGAAATGAATAATGAAGTTATTTATTAACGTGACAAGGAGATTTAAAAAGCAAATTGCTATGAGTGGTAGACATATGTTGCTTTTTTCCCATTCAGCATCATCCCCTCATCTCATAGTGTTGCCCAGAATCTCCTTTGAGAACTACTATCTCCCAGTCACAGCCCCATATGGGTTAGGTGACACTGATCTGACTTTCTGCTTTGTTGATGGGCATCTTGACCCAGACCAAGAAAATCAGAATGTACAATGGCCCTGGCAAGTGAGTGGTTCAGAACTAGGCTATGACCCAAACTGTGCTAATGACTTTTATGTGAACCAGTAGAATAAAGAAGTTTGCTTTAGGTTGGAGCCACTGAGATGAAAGAACCTAAGACTGGAATTATCTTATCATTGCATGAGAAGAAAGCAACACTGAGAAAAGCAGAGCCAAGTGATGGATGAAGATAGATTCCTGATGACATTTGAGCCCCTGACATTCATATGTCAAGTTATTGTTTGATAAAACTAAGAAGTCTAGGAGTGAGAGTCTGAGTAGTTAACAGTTGGACTCTCACACCTAGACTTCTCAGTTTTATCAAACAATAACTTGATAGATGAAAGTGAGCAAATCACTTTGTTTCTCTGGACTTCACTGTCCTCATCAATAAAACAAAGGCATTAGACTAGATGACTGCCTAAGATCTCTTTCGAATCTTCCATCTTTTATACTGTGGTTGACTATGTATTAGTGACTTTTTGGATATAATTCTTTTCTTAAATTTCATTTATTTATTTTTGGCTGCACTGGGTCTTTGTCGCTGCCCACGGGCTTTCTCTAGTTTGAATGAGCGGGGGATGCTGTAGTTGTAGTGTGTGGACTTCTCATTGCAATGGCTTCTCTTCTTATGGAGCATAGGCTCCAGGGCATGTGGGCTCAGTGGTTGTGGCTCGTGGGCTCTAGAGCACGGGGTAGGTAGTTGTGGCACACAGGCTTAGTTGCCCGGCAGCATGTGGAATCTTCCTTGATGACGGATCGAACCCATATTCCCTCCATTAGCAGGCGAATTGTAAACCACTGCACCATCAGGGAAATCTCAATATAATTCTTGCTGCTGCTGCTGCTGCTGCTAAGTTGCTTCAGTCATGTCCGACTCTGTGAGACCCCATAGACGGCAGCCCACCAGGCTCCCCCATCCCTGGGATTCTCCAGGCAAGAACACTGGAGTGGGTTGCCATTTCCTTCTCCAATGCATGAAAGTGAAAAGTGAAAGTGAATTCACTCAGTCGTGTCCAACCCTCAGCAACTCCATGGACTGCAGCCTTCCAGGCTCCTCCGTCCATGGGATTTTCCAGGCAAGAGTACTGGAGTGGGGTGCCATTGCCTTCTGCGAATATAACTCTTAAATAGACCCAATTTCAATTGACAGAATAAATGGTGCTGACCATCTCTGCCTTCTTCATATATTTCTTTAAAAAAAAGGGTAACTCATACAGTAGTGATCATTGTAGGAGCCTTGAGAAGTCAGCTAGTCCTTCTGAGTCTCTGATAGAAATTGAAAATATACAAAAATTGTTTTATACATGGTATCTTCATTTTGATGGGGTCAAGGGCAAATGTCTGATTTAACCTAATCACAGATGTCATTCACAATCTGTGTCATGATCCTAAGTATTCCTGCCCCCATTTAAAAAAAAAAAAAAAAATATATATATATATATATTTGGCTGTGTCAGGTCTTAGTCATGGCACGGGGGATCTTTCACCGTGGTGCACAGGTTCCAGAGCACAAGGGCTCAGGAGCTGTGGCACACAGGCCCTCTAGTTGTGGCACTTGGGCTTAATTGCCCTGCAGCATGTGGGGTCTTAGTTCCCTGGCTAGGAATCAAACCCACGTCCCCTGCACTGGAAGGTGGATTCTAAAGCACTGGACCACCATGGACGTTCCCCCACCCTCCTTTTGATGAGTAAATCTGACAGTTATCCATTTTAGTTTCACAAGTACTTGCTGAAATTCTCCTCATACAATTTAGCAAATGCAGTGAAAAAGCCCTCATATAATCCACATAGTTTAATAATACTTTGATAGATAGCATCCATATACCCCGATAATTATTTTCCCCATAAGGCAGGGTATTACCTTCCATAAGATGTTATACAGGTAAGAAAGCTTTTGAAAATATATAATATTTTGACCTTTTGAGATGAGAGATTTGTTGTGAAACTAGTCCTTTTTATTACTAAAGTGTCATTCAAAATAAAGTAATACGTTTAGACGTGTTGCATCAATTTACTTGCTATTACTCAAATCTTACCCTCTAATTAGAAGGAGAAATATGAAGCCTACCCAGTGCATAATTTAACAAACTCAATGTCATGAAATTACCGTATTTTATTCTTGCCTAGCACCAAAATTTGTGGGCATGGAGGGAAGCTGTGCACTTGTAAAATGCAAGATATGACTTACAACAAAAGAATGCTCCAGAGGTGAGAGTAAAGATTCAGGCTAATCAAAGGTTTTTGGGTGAGTTCCAAAAAACAGATTTTAAAATACAACTCAATCTCCATATCCTGTCTGCTTTGGGGTGCAGTAGAAAAAGATAGGAAGTCATTGCAGGAGGAAAACTCTGAAAACCAGGACTTTTTAAAGCACTGACGGAAATGATAATGAAGCCATGGAGATTCCAGGAACAATTCTCCAGGGGATTAGAATTTCACCTCCAGGTAGAAAACTCCATACACGTGAAAGTGGCATTGGATTCTCTACATTAGAATTCAAGTTTGCTTTGCTCTGTCATCATCAATCTACCATCTATCTGTCGTTATACCCATATTAGGGAGGATTACAGGCTTTACAAGACAACCCTAAAATTATATCAGTATAACAAAATCAAGTTTGTTTCTCATTCACATCACAATCCCATCTGTTTGTTCCTGTTCAGGAAACATTCTACTTGTTTCATCATGACCCTCCTCTAGGACCTCAGGGTCCTCTTCATTCAGCAATCAGTGGGGAAAGGAAAGGAAAACACACCACATCTTAATTACTTTGACTTAGAAATGACACACCTTACTTCTGTACACATTCTCTTGGCCAGAACTCACTCATATGTCTACACTGAAGTGAGAAGGCGGCAGGGAGGTGTAATCTCACTGTGAGCCAGGAGGAAAGGGGAAAGGTTTTGGTGAACACGGCATAGTCTCTGCCACACTCCTTCCCTCCTTTTCTTCCTTGCCCTCTCCCTCCCTCTATCATCTTCACAGAAGTAATATTGCAAAACAGTTAGAAATCCAGAGTTAAATATGCCCTCCAGTCAGACTACCAGAATTCAAATGCAAGTTCTGCTTTCAGTAGCTATGTGATCTTGAGAAATTATGTAGGCTTTCTGTGTTTACTCTTCTGGAAAACAGGAATAAATGAGAGTACTTACTCATAGCATCCTTGCGAATATCAAATAAATTAATGCCTGTAAAGAACTTAGAATATGCCTGACACTTAGTTACTTCTCGGTATCTGTTCTTAATCAGACTTCCAGTTTGTAATGGAACAAAAATCTTGGTGACTTAAGTAAAAAAGACTTTATGAGAGGACCAGGTAGGCTGCAGAAACACTTAGGAAACAAGCCCAAAGCAAACACTTTCTGGAAGGGCTAGGCATCTGGAACCAGAGTGGTTCCCCCAGCAGGAACAGGTCCATTCAGAGATCTCCAGGCCACCCCTGCTGCTAAGAAGATCATTTCGTCTAAAAGCACCACACCTTCAGTTCAGTTCAGTTCAGTCGCTCAGTCGTGTCTGACTCTTTGTGACCCCATGAATGGCAGCACGCCAGGCCTCCCTGTCTATCACCAACTCCCAGAGTTCACTCAGACTCACGTCCATCGAGTCAGCGATGCCATCCAGCTATCTCATCCTCTGTTGTCTCCTTCTCCTCCTGCCCCCAATCCCTCCCAGCATCAGAGTCTTTTCCAATGAGTCAACTCTTCGCATCAGGTGGCCAAAGTACTGGAGTTTCAGCTTTAGCATCATTCCTTCCAAAGAAATCCCAGGGCTTATCTCCTTCAGAATGGACTAGATGGATCTCCTTGCAGTCCAAGGGACTCTCAAGAGTCTTCTCCAACACCACAGTTCAAAAGCATCAATTCTTCGGCGCTCAGCCTTCTTCACAGTCCAACTCTCACATCCATACATGACCACAGGAAAAACCATAGCCTTGACTAGATGGACCTTTGTTGGCAAAGTAATGTCTCTGCTTTTGAATATGCTATCTAGGTTGGTCATAACTTTCCTTCCAAGGAGTAAGCGTCTTTTAATTTCATGGCTGCAGTCACCATCTGCAGTGATTTTGGAGCCCAAAAATATAAAGTCTGACACTGTTTCCACTTTTCCCCATCTATTGTCCATGAAGTGATGGGACCAGATGCCATGATCTTCATTTTCTGAATGTTGAGCTTTAAGCCACCTTTTTCACTCCCCACTTTCACTTTCATCAAGAGGCTTTTGAGTTCCTCTTCACTTTCTGCCATAAGGGTGGTGTCATCTGCATATCTGAGGTGATTGATATTTCTCCGGGCAATCTTGATTCCAGCTTGTGCTTCTTCTAGCCCAATGTTTCTCATGATGTACTCTGCATAGAAGTTAAATAAGCAGGGTGACAATATACAGCCTTGATGTACTCCTTTTCCTATTTGGAACCAGTCTGTTGCTCCATGTCCAGTTCTAACTGTTGCTTCCTGACCTGCATACAGATTTCTCAAGAGGCAGGTCAGGTGGTCTAGTATTCCCATCTCTTTCAGAATTTTCCACAGTTTATTGTGATCCATACAGTCAAAGGCTTTGGCATAGTCAATAAAGCAGAAATAGATGTTTTTCTGAAACTCTCTTGCTTTTTTGATGATCCAGTGGATGTTGGCAATTTGGTCTCTGCTTCCTCTGCCTTTTCTAAAACCAGCTTGAACATCAGGAAGTTCACGGTTCACGTATTGTTGAAGCCTGGCTTGGAGAATTTTGAGCATTACTTTACTAGCATGTGAGATGAGTGCAATTGTGCGGTAGTTTGAGCATTACTTGGCATTGCCTTTCTTTGGGACTGGAATGAAAACTGACCTTTTCCAGTCCTGTGGCCACTGCTGAGTTTTCCAAATTTGCTGGCATATTGAGTGCAGCACTTTCACAGCATCATCTTTCAGGATTTGAAATAGCTCAACTGGAATTCCATCATCTCTACTAGCTTTGTTCATAGTGATGCTTTCTAAGGCCCTCTTGACTTCACATTCCAGGATGTCTAGCTCTAGGTGAGTGATCACACCATCGTGATTATCTAGGTCATGAAGATCTTTTTTGTACAGTTCTTCTGTGTGTTCCTGCCACCTCTTCTTAATATCTTCTGCTTCTGTTATGTCCATACCATTTCTGTCCTTTATCAAGCCCATCTTTGCATGAAATGTTCCCTTGGTATCTCTAATTTTCTTGAAGAGATCTCTAGTCTTTCCCATTCTGTTGTTTTCCTCTATTCTTTGCATTGATCGCTGAGGAAGGCTTTCTTATCTCTTCTTGCTATTCTTTGGAACTCTGCATTCAGATGCTTATATCTTTCCTTTTCTACTTTGTTTTTCAATTCTCTTCTTTCCCAGCTATTTGTAAGGCCTCCCCAGACAGCCATTTTGCTTTTTCCAGGTGCTATCAAGGATTGTCTGTTTGGCTAAGCTGAAGTCAAATACCTGCTTGTGAACTCACCAAAATGGAAGTAAAGGGAATTTGGTCCTACTTGCATTCCAGTTCCTAGGAATGCACACTATGACACATTTCTAAGAGGAGAAGAAATTTTAATAGTTATAGTACCTTCCCAAGATGAATGCTGCCCAATCAAATAAATAAAGTATGTATTATATGACTTATCTCTCCATCCATCCATCCACCTATTCATCCATCCACTAACCTACCTACCCAGTCAAACACCCAGCCATCCACCTATCCAGACATTTGTTCACCCACCCAACTACCCGTCTAGTCATCCATTCTTTAACCCAGCCAGCCAGCCAGCCATGGATCCATCTAGCCACACATAGATATGTATATATTTGACAAACACACATCCTCAGATTTCAGTCCCGTTCTTTATATCCAAGTGCCTGTAAAAAATGAGTCTTTCAGCAGAAACTTTTATGGACCTAATTCTCCCCAAGGCTTACGTCTCTCTGAGCAGTAGATGAAAAATATTGCTGACTGAAAATAATTGACTTGAAAGAATTAGGGCCCCTGTCTAAATGCCTAACATA
Source organism: Bos grunniens (assembly GCF_055505025.1). Lineage (NCBI taxonomy): Eukaryota > Metazoa > Chordata > Mammalia > Artiodactyla > Bovidae > Bos > Bos grunniens. The sequence goes on from NC_141186.1 coordinate 38,760,428, forward strand.
GTATAAAAGAGTGACTCTAGCCCCAGGGTGAATGGAATCTTATGTTTCATAAGGCGAGATATTTGCTATAATGGCAGGACAAAATGGCCTCAGTCAAATCTTAAGTCCAGGATGCATCTAAAACAAGAATGTCACTTTCAAATTCAGAGCCAAAATTCACATTAAAGTCAAAGAGTGCTTATCAATTCTATTTAAAATTCTCTTTACAGAACTGGATTAGACTCGCCATCAATACCAAGCTTCTATTCTACCTGAGATGTATTTAATGTTTTGAGCAGAGTTTAAGGCTTTCTTCTGGAACTAATAACCTCATTTAATTTGCAATTTCTATGTTAGAATTGACGTACTCAAAAGGAAAAATTACATTATTTTCTTCAGTGAAATTCTAAATTAGCCCTTGGGATCTCCAACTATGACAACCACCACAAAAGAGTCTGTATTTTAAGGGAGTTAATAGTCTTGGCATTTTAATGCCATGTTTTTGAGGAATTAAAATTTATTAATGCCTGTAAAGAACTTAGAATGTGCCTGACACTTTGTTACTTCTTGGTATCTGTTCTTAATCAGACTTCCAGTCTGTAATGGAACAAAAATCTTGGTGACTTAAGTAAAAAAGACTTTATGAGAGGACCAGGCAGGCTGCAGAAACAGACTTAGGAAACAAGCCCAAAGCAAACACCTTCTAGAAGGGCCAGGCATCATGACCCAAAATGTGCTGTAATGCAATCCAATAGACACCGTCTTGCAGCTGTCTCCTACATACTAGTGGTTGGGTTCAGGGCACCATACTAGGATACGTACATTTGTTGTTGTTGAGTCACTAACTGGTGTCCAACTTTCTGCAACCCCATGGGCTGTAGCCCTCCAGACTCCTCTGTCCATGGGATTTTCCAGGCAAGAATAGTGGAGTGAGTTGCCATTTCCTTCTCCAGGGGATTTTTCTGACCCAGGGATCAAACCATATCTGCTGCATTGACAGGCAGATTCTTTACTGCCGAGCCACCAGGGAGACCCTAAGATACTTACATAGACCAGTTCATTGAGCCCTCTCAACAACCTATGATGTAGGCTTCATTGTTTCTATTTTATATGTGGGAAAATTAAGGCGTGCACCATCAAGTGGCTTTCCCAAATGTAAATAATGAAACTGAAAGTCAAACCCAGTGTTTTGATTCTAGAACCCAGGTTCCACCACCCCATAGCCTTGCAGATTGATTTTCTCCCATATCTTTCATTCAGACTGGCCCAATGGCAGCAATGTGTGGTAGATGTGACCCCACCATCTTGATTACTACTGTTCAGGGTACAGGCCTCATCCGAGAAGGACCAACTTGGGTAATTGTGGAAATCTGGAGCTGAGATCAAGGAACTGGTGTTTAGTCTGTGTTAACTTCAAAAAATGAAAGAGACACAATCTGGGAAGGACTGGGTGGATGTATTCTCCACATGATATGGGGCTTAGTAGCAGGAAAACTTGGATGGCAGAGGACAGAAGAATTAAGAAGATATGCCAAGAGAAATGTTGATATTTCTGAAGCCGTTTTTTAGTTTGGTGAAATAACATTTGGTAAAATAAGAATTTAATGGCAGTCTTGATTGTAACAGCAATATTAGAGCCATCCCTTGCCAGATTGTTTTAATAAATACAATTATTTCAGCACTTAAAATCTGTAGAATCTGATAAAGAAGACAATGCTGCTGAAACCTGTATCTGTTATTTGCTTCACTATTATGCTTGTAATTGACATTTTTAGTACTTCCTTAACGCATGCTAGCAGTCCCAATGTCATGCTATGTGTAGTTTATTATTCTAAGTAAAACACTGGTCCTTAACTCATTGTTTTCTCTTAGTTGGTGGTTTTTGTGGTTTAGTTGCTAAGTCGTATCTGACTCTTTGCAGCCCCGTGGACTGTAGCCTGCCAGGCTCCTCTGTCCATGGGATTTCCCAACAAGAATACTGGAATAGGTTGCCATTTCCTTCTCCAGGGGATCTTCCCAACCCAGAGATTGAACTCACATCTCCTGCATTGCAGGCAGATTCTTTATCTGGGAAGCCCCCTCTTGGTGTGCCTTTTTCTTTCTTGTAGATTGTCTGAATGACTTTTTAATCATTATAAATTATGTTTAAATATTGTAAGCATTATGCCAGCCAAATACTACCCACTTTCTTTTTGGCTTTTCAGGAGTGCAAATCCCTCTTGAGCCCAGTTGCATCTCTTCCTTTGAGTTCTAGAATGTGCCCCAATCTTCACTGATTCAATGGACATGAGTTTGAGCAAACTCCAGAAGTAGATGAAAGACAGGGAAGTGTGGCATGCTGCAGTCCATGGGGTCGCAAAGAGTTGGACATGACTGAGTGACTAAAAAACAACTATACAATGCATTTCCCAGTTTTTTTTTTTAAGATGGTTAATTGCTTTCTGTTGTTTGCAACCCCAAGTGTCCTGATCTAGTAAGAATTATGGGAGGAGTTCAGTATTTACCAAATCTTTCCTACCCGCTAGGATGTTAACATAGTTTTACTAATTTAATTCTCATGACAAACTTGGGAGTAGTCAATTCAAAGCATTTAAGTGATATAAAGTGGTCAAGATTTTGTCTGTGAGTTCCTGAACTCCAGAGCCCAGGCACTTTCTCCTATATGATGTTGTAACCTACCTAAGAATTAAGAGAGGAAAAAAAAAACTCTTTTGAAATTCAGAAATGTTATTCAAAAGCTGAACTTCAACATTTGTAAACTATGAGGGTACAAGTAAAACATGATGGCAGTTGTTTGCTTCTAAAATATACTACTGCCCCCTCTAAAGCATTGAATAGTAAGTACCTATTTCTTTATGAGCCTCTGTACCCAAGGATTATAAAAGCCTACACAGTTACTGTCATAACTTGTACAAAGCAAGAACAAAGAGCATCCTTTTGAAAAATGTAGGCAATGAACAAGAAATGAACAAAGAATAAAGAAAAGAAGCCTTAACTACAGGCAAAACTACAATACATATGAAGTTGCACAGTTATATTGGTGCTCACTTTACATTAACTGTTTGCCCATAAGAAACAGTCAGACCAAATTATGGAAAGAAATTTGATGGCCAGTCAGGTATCAGGGATCTGAAACAGAAAGACCAGAAGGGAAGCCATAGCAACTCAAAAGACCTTGGCAGTAGACTTGGGCAGATCTTCCCATCAGTGCTCTATCCAGAAGGTGGATGGACTTGACTACTCTTGGTCCCAGCTTTGTGTATTTTTGCTTTTCTCACTGCTGACTAGCTTCCTTGCTCACTATTCTGTGTTTCTCTCTGCCTTTCTCACCTCTTGTTCATGGCTTTTGCTCTCTTGTGATTTCTACCTACTTACAACTTTTCCTGTATACTTGGTTTCATCATGACCTGGGCTCCTCTGCTGGTACCTTTCAGCTTTGCCCAGGACAGTTACACCCTGGTGGGCTCCATGCTTCCCTCTTCAAAGTCCTGGAGCTAGAATCTGACTGCCTGAGCTCATTTTTACTTGGACAGAAGTTTTGTTTGTCTGCGTATGGGCTTTTTTGCAGGTCCTCTCATACAGAGCTGCATAGGCTATGGATTGGCTGCTATGCTTATCCCTCATGTGAAGAACTCTGGGTAGTATGTGCATGTGTGAGGAGGGGTGCGGGGAGGGGGAAACGGTGAAGACAAGACACAGTACAAAATTCATCCTGGTTTAAGGCTACTGCCGTGTCAGTGGCAATGATGGGAAAGGCTGTGGCAGCTACTGCGGCAGATGTGCTTAATCTGGGCTTTGCCTGAAGTCTCTGTGTATTAATAAAGCAACAGGTAATACGTGTCAGCCCTTCTATGTTCTTGGCACTTTTCTAAATGCCTTCTGCACACAATCCTTTGAACATCTAATCAAAACTTTGTGAAGTCAGCCCCTGTTTTGAAATACCATCCCATTTAGAAGATAGAGAAACTGAGACACGGATAGTTTACACTCTTAGCTTGTACATAGATTAGGAGTTATTATGGGAGATGACATTCAGAAAGTGAAACAGGGCAACGTGATCACTTGTTTGGGGTATTTCTAATCCCTGACAAGACTTGAAGAATTTTTAAGTCCCTAAACAAACAAATGATCAAAAAGCAAAAAATGGAGGGAGTTCCCCAGTTGGCCTAGTGGTGCCCTCAGCATGCTATTCAAGATCCAAATAAACTACCTGATCCTTGGGATCATATGGAGAAGGATCTTCTCCAAAAGGAGGGTCAACCTCCAAAAGGATGTTGGGAAAATGGACTCAGGAAATCATTGGAGGTGTAATTGACAAGAACACTCAGATCCTCCTCTTCTAATCTGGATCCTTGATAATAAAAGAGGAACAACAGGAAAAGCCAATTCAGATTGCCCTTGCCCTTAAGATGTGCCAAGTTCCACCTCCTCCAAGAAGCTTTCCCAGATTATTGCAGGATGTCTCCTGCCTTGAAACATTCATTGCAGTTATTCTATGGCTTGCACAGTAATATTCCTCACAAAATAGAAAAGGAAGAAATAATTGTGGGCCCAACATCTGAGCTACCTGGTAGCAGCTTCAGCTGTGGCAGCAGCAGGGGAGCCCAGCAGCTGCTGCTGACATCTTAGCATTAGCAGTTTGGACAGATGCCCTAAGCCAAAAGCAGACATGTGTCTGGGGCTTTTTTTAGTCCTTGCTGCAGTAGCTGCTGTGTTCTCTTCCTCCCGGTCCTCTCATCTCTCTTTTCTCTTTGGAGGGCCCAGTCCTGGGTTCTGAGGATGCCGGCAGATCTGCGTGACCTGGTCAAACACCATTATGTCTGGGTGAGCCCACTGAGTGATCAGAGGGAAGGGAAGACAAACACAGCCAGGAAACAAGCTGCCAAATGAACTGAAACCAAACAGAAGGGCACCATAAGACTGCTGCAGTCTCGGTCACTGTGTGTTTGGCAATGTACCTACCACAGAGGGAAGGGTTAAAGGAGATAGCCTGCCTCTCACGCCTCAGCAGATGCCTCCTGTGGCGAATGGGCTGTGTCTCCCATCCTCTCAAACACAGTCTGCTGCTGGCTTTCAGGCGGCACTAAAGCCTTGACTAAACAAAATGTGCAATTACGTTCAGAATCCATCCTCTTTGCCTGCCAGCAAATAGTTACTACTCTATTTCCATCAACTGCAATTCTTTTATCAGGGAGATGCCTGGGGGGCTTTTTTTTCTTTCTCTCAAGCTTCAGAGTTTTTTTTTTTTTTTTTTTTTAATGTATTTGCGTGCCTGTGTTTTCAAGGAACAAATTCCCCGTAGAAGCAAAGTCACATACCTTATCATGTCTGTTGAACACTTGACTATCAGAGAACTGAAAAATGTGAAGACTTCAGTGTGGAGCCATTCTGTGTATATGTGAGTATGTGTGTGTGTGTGTTTTATTATGACTGAATTCTCTTTCTGAGCCAGAAAATTTCTGTATTTTAGAGAAGAACTGCTGAGAGCCAGTGTTTTTGTTTGTGTTTTGCTTTAACAACACAGTGGTATTCTCTTTGCAGGAAAACATTTTTTAGGTTTTTAAAAAATAGACACTTACACATCTCTCCTTTGTTTCATCCGGGGTTTCTCAGCCTCAGCACGTTACTGCTTTGGACCGGATAACTCTCTGAGTGACGGTCTTATGTGCTGTATAATATTTAACAGCATCCAGGACTCTACCTGCTAGAGGTCAGTTCAACTCCTCCCCAACCCCCTAACAAATTGTGACAATGCAAAGAATATCTCCAGACATGAGTAAATGTTCCCAAGGGGACAAAATAACCCCTGATTGAGGACCATTGACTTAATATAAAGGTACAGAGCTTTTGCACAAGAGGCACTAAATACAGGAACTTTATTACGGGCGAACAAAAGCATTTCCCTGTGCTCCTGAGGAGAAGGCAGAGCATCTGAACTTGGCCTTTTGGGCTAACCTGCTCTGGCCACAGCTTACTTGTGAATTCAGATCTTAAAGCACACACTCCCTGCTGTTTTCACTCCACTCCGGCCACATTTCCCCCTGCATGGGGTTTAGCGCAAGCTGATGCCTGGATGTGGAAGGACCTTCCCTCACCTACTTGGTGAATCTCCTGATGAATCAGGTTTGGGAAACACTGCGCTGGCTTTACTTCCCTCCTCCCACTCAGAGACATGCTCTGGGGCCGGGACTTCCTCCAGAACCATCTTCCTTCAGAGCCGCCCCCAGCCTGTTCGATCACTCAGCTGTGACACCAAGCAACCTACTTGGTACTTTTTCAGCTGGGATCTCTCCAGAGATAAGCAAGAGTGTGTGGGAGTTATGCAAAGCTACAAGGTAAAGGGGGCCATTATAATTTGTGTAAACATCAAGTTTTATTCCTTGGTGAGCAGTTTAAGACGTTAAAAACAGAGCTGTTATAGACCATGACAATAAATGTGTGTGTGTGTGTGTGTGTGTGTGTGTGTGTGTGTGTGTGTGTGGTTGCGCGCGCATGCGCACCTGCAGTGGGCTCACTCCCAGTCATACAACCCTTCTTCTCTGCTGTCAGAGTGATTTCTTTTCTGCTGTTAGGATAATTTGGTGACAAGCTTGAATGCTTTCTGTCTCAATACATAAGACGAAATAGCATCTAGGAAAACATCAAGGACATCCAAGGATAATTTACTCCTAATCAGGGCCTTGTAAGCCACCTTCATTCTGTAGCTCAGCTGGTAAATAATCCTCCAATATGGGAGACCTGGGTTCGCTCCCTGGGTTGGGAAGATCCCCTGGAGAAGGGAAAGGCTACCTACTCCAGTATTCTGGCCGAGAGAATTCCATGGACTTTATAGTCCATGGGGGTCACAAAGAGTTAGACACAAGTGAGCAACTTTCACTTTCATTCCTGAAAAGCAGATAGAATGCAAATAAGACATAATACTTTTTTTAAATGTATTTATTTATTTGGCTGCTCCAGGTCTTTGTTGCAGCACAGGGAATCTTTTAGTTGTAGCTTGAACACTATTAGTTGCAGCATGTGGGATCTAGTTCTCTGACCAGAGATTGAACCTAGGCCCTGTGCATTGGGAACATGGAGTCTTAGCCACTGGGCCACCAGGGAAGTCCCCAGACATAATACTTAATTTCAAGAAGTTACTGTCCAGTGGGACTTGGGTTGCTAGATAAAATACAAGAAGGCCAGTTAAATTTTAATGTCAGATAAGTATAATATATCCTGGGCTTCCCAGGTGACTCAGTGATAAAGAATCCTCCTGCCAACGCAGGAGACATGGATTTGATCCTTGGGTTAGGAAGATCCCCTGGAGAAGCAAATGACAACCCATTCTAGTATTCTTGCCTGGGAAATCTCATGGACAGAGGAGCCTGGCGGGCTATAGTCCATAGGGTCCCAAAAGAGTTAGACACGACTTAGTGACAAAACAATAAAAATATACTCAGGCAATCCTTAGACTTATACTAAAAGGTTATTTATTTTCCATTGGTAGCTCAAATGGTAAAGAATCTCCCTGCAATGCAGGAGACCGGGGTTCTATCCCTGGATTGGGAAGATCCCCTGGAGAAGGAAATAGCAACCCACTCCAGCATTCTTGCCTGGAGAATCTCATGGACAGAGGAGCCTGATGGGCCACAGTCTATGGGGTTGCAAAGAGTTGGACATGACTGAGCAACTAACACTGACACCAAAAGATTATTTATTATTTAACCAAAATGCAAATTTAATTAGATATCCTGCTGCTCCCCACCCACATATAACAAGAAAATGAGTATCCATGCAAATATAATACAATTCCAATATTGATTAGACAGTGAAAGTTATTTCTTAGAACTACAACGGAAGTGGTTTCAAAGGAAACAGAGACCACATCTGATTGAGAAACTAAGGGAAAATGATGCAGGAGTAGAATAGGAGCTGAGCCTTAAAAAATGAGCACAATCTGGAAGAAGCAAGAATAGGGCGTGCTCCAAGCAGGAGGGAAAAGTAGGAGACAGGAAAATATAGAGGAAATTTATTTCACCAGAGTACAGATTTGGCATCAAGCACATAAAGCGGAAAATGGACTGATGCAGACAGACTGAAGAGGCAGAGGCACTTAGGATTTTCAGCTTCATAGGTGTGAGGGGAAATCTGATGGTTTCATAGGATCTGGACATCAAAGAAGGTTAATCTGATAAGGGTCTATGGAATAGACTAGAAAGAGAAGATCAATTAGAAGTCTCTTCCAATGATCTGTGTCAGCTTTTTCTGTGAGTCACAGCTTTTTAGTGGGTTGTGAAATCAATTTAATTGCTCATGACTAGCACCTTTAAAGAATAAACCGGAAAAACAAAATTAAGAAATTTCAGTATATATCAGCCATCATCATATTTGTGTCACATTAATAAATATTTTTTTGGTGTGTATGTGTGTGTATCTGATGGATCATGATCGAAAATATGCTTTTTATAGAGTCACCGTCCAAACTGAAGGCCAGTGCTCTACACAGAGGTTTGACAGTTGGTTTCTTTGCCTTGTGCTCACCATCTTCTGAAGAACTCATTCTCTCCCACTGACTTTGGCAGTGACCATTCAATGTTCTGTGTGATCCTTAGCTCAATCCAGGGTAAACATCTGACCCAAGAGGAACCACTGAGTAGACTGGAGCTAAACCAATCATCCCGTTCCTAGGAGGACACGTAGTCTGAACCATGCTGTTCAGTTACTCAGTTGTGTTGGACTCTTTGCGACCCCATGGATTGTGGCACACCAGGCTTCCTTGTCCTTCACCATCTCCCAGAGCTTGCCCAAACTCATGTCCATTGAGTCAGTGATGCCATCCAACCATCTCATCCTCTGTCATCTGCTTCTCCTCTTTCTTTCAATCTTTCCCAGCATCAGGGTCTTTTCTAATGAGTCAGCTCGTTGCATCAGGTGGCCAAAGCATTAGAGCTTCAGCTTCAGCATCAGTCTTTCCAATGAATATTCAGGATTGATTTCCTTTAGGATAGACTTCAGACTGAACTGTGGGCTGCATTCATAAATACTTGTAATCTGGTAGATCGTGGCCACATTAGGCCATTGGCCAACTGAAACCGCAGGTCAAGAGGGAGATGAGCAAATGTGAGAGGAACAACCCAGTCCTTAAGAGGCAGAGAGAGTTGAAACTCACCAAAGTCACTGATGAACAGAGACTAATTTTGTGATCCTCACATGCCTGAACTGTTATTTCTGACCCTTACATGTCTGTGAGATTACCTTTTTTTAAAAAAAATAATAATGTATTTATTTGACTACTCCAGGTCTTAGTTGCGGCATGGAGGATCTTCAGTCTTCATTGCAGCATGGGGATCTTTAGTCATGGCATGCAGGATCTAGTTCCCTGACAAGGGATAGAACCTGGGCCCCATGCATTGGGGGCACAGAGTCTTAACCACTGGACTTCCAAGAAGTCCTGAGATTGTGTATTTTGTCTGTGTGTTTTATTTGCAATAAATTTCCCTTTTTCTTAGACAAGCTTGAGCAGGTCCAGTTCTTTGTTACTAACTGGTCAGTCACTAAGGCAGAGTAGTTGGGCAACAATAATGCTGATAGGTAAGTATTTATCGTGGAAGTAGAGGGAAGGAGGTGTACTAAGAGGACCTAACAGCTGAATAATAATAATAATAAATTATTAAACTTTATTTGCTACCTCTATGTGCTCAGAAACTGCAGGACAGATACTCCACTGGTTGTGACCATCATCAACATGAATCCCTGCCACCCTTCTCTAAGTTCTATACTTTTGCAGATGTAGGTACTGAGTGTCCAAGAGATGAGGGAAGTCGTCCCGGTCACCTCACTTGTAAGTGACAGAAGGGACTTGTCCAGGCTTATCACCCTCCATTCTTAGTGCTTGACCTCACTTGATGTGGCCAGTGAAGGGCAAAGAGAGAGCGAGGATGGTCAGAAACACCCCCTCCCCACCCCACCAGCCCCAGGGACCATGAAAGTAGCTCAGACTCTACCTGTACTGCTCTTTCCCTTTTCATGTCATTTTCAAATTACATTTCAACAGTAGTCAATCAATCATGCAGCAGGAGATGGTTTCCATACAATCCCAAATGAAGTGGAAACAACTATTATATAGTTAATTTGATCAACAGTCACACAGTGAAGATTCACCAGAAAAAAAAAAAAGTTCTCCTTTAGAAGTGATTTCTCTTCTCTGATTACTGGTTTTAGTGCTACGCTAGGTCCACATGGAAGAATAGCAAGGCCCGGTAAGACCAGCAGCAGGTGCATAGTGGTGTAACACTTCAGCCCTCGCATATCCTCTGGGTCTGATTGGTACTGTGTCTACACCCACTCCTTCTGGTGGCAATTACAGGAGGATACAGGGCTGCTGTGTGTTGTCCTCCTGCGCCAGACCTTTAATGGCCCTTTCTCCTTCAGCACAGAATCCATTTCTTTAATATAATATTCAGGTTCCTCCAGAACCTAAAACTGACCTGAAATGTGAGACCTCCCAGCTTACATTCAGTAGTCCATTCATGCACCCTTGCCTCTATGTATTAATCTGTGTGTGCAGAGAACATTTATTGTGTTCCTACTCTGTGCCATTCCTATTGTAGCCAGTGGGCATTCTGAGAGTAATAATAATAATACTGAGGAGTATGATAATTAATATTTGTGAGCTGGTAACACTGGCCAGGTACTGCTGCTGCTGCTGCTAAATCGCTTCAGTCGTGTCTGACTCTGTGCAACCCCAGAGACGGCAGCCCACCAGACTTCCCTGTCCCTGGGATTCTCCAGGCAAGAACACTGGAGTGGGTTGCCATTTCCTTCTCCAATGCATGAAAGTGAAAAGTGAAAGTGAAGTCGCTCAGTCGTGTCCGACTCTAGCGACCCCATGGACTGCAGCCCACCAGGCTCCTCCGTCCATGGGATTTTCCAGGCAAGAGTGCTGGAGTGGGGTGCCATTGCCTTCTCCAACCAGGTACTAGACTAAGCCATTTATTCGCAGTAACCAATTTTAAGAGGTGGGTACTATTATCATCTATGTTGCAATCAAGGAACCTGGAAGTGAAAGAGACTGCTGACCCTCCTAAGGGCCACACAGTTAGGAAATGGCAGAATCAAGATTCAAACTCAGATCTATCTATCTAACTCCAGAATCTGAATATTGAGCAGTTGTTTCCCAGTGTATATACAGAATGAGATCTATTTAGTCCTGTCCACAAACAAGTACTCTAGAAGGAAAAAAACAATAGCTGTGTAAATGTAATTAAATGCAAATAGAAATATCAAGATGGAAGTATGAAAAGAATGGATCAATCTCATCAAATGGGTTGACTGGTCCCCCCCAGGGACCAGCAGCCAATTTTTTTTAAAAATGTTATTGTATTTTCAATTGGAGAATAATTGCTTTACAATATTGTGTTAGTTTCTGCCATACAGCAACATGAATCAGTCATAGTGATACATATGTCCCCTCCCTCTTGAACCTCCCTCTGACCTCCCACCCCATCCCACCCCTCTAGGTTGTCACAGAGCACCAGGTTTGAGCTCCCTGCATCATACAGCAAATTTCCGCTGGCTATCTATTTTACATATGTTAACGTAGATGTTTCAGTGCTGCTGTTTCTGTTCATCCCTCCCTCTCCTTCCCCCACTGCACCCACAAGTCTGTCCTCTATATCTGAGTCTCCATTGCTTCCCTGCAAATAGGTTCATCAGTACCGTCCTTCTAGATTATATGTATATATATATATGCGTTAATATATGATATTTGTTTTTCTTTCTGACTTACTTCACTGTGTAATAGGCTCTAGGTTCATCCAGCTCATTAGAACTGACTCAAATGTGTTTACTGACTGATTTTCAGCTGCCCAGAGTCCCCAACTTCTTTCCATTTGTCTCATCACTCTGCTATTTTAAGGCTGGATATATTTTTCCTCACCTGTGGGTGACATTGCTAATCAAACAGGAAGCTCTTTTCTGCCTAGCCTGTATATTCCTCAGAATACTTATCAATACAGCCTTCAGGTCAACTTGTCATTAATTAGAGTTGGAACATAGACATATTTTGTCTCTCAATTTGTTTCATGTTAAAAATGAGGAAGTGGAGGCTTGAAGAGCCGAGGGTTACCCAGTGAGGTGAGACAGACCTAGATCTAGAAGCCAGGCATCCTCCCTTCCAATCCAGACTCTTCTTCCAACCCTGCCCCACTCCCCATCCTTAGTCTACCCCTGTGATCTATTGCCCATCACGATAAATGATGATCAATGAAGTCCAAGTATGCAGAGAGGGAGAAAATTAAAACGCCAATTACTCAGTCCCGACAGACTGGGTGCCTGCTTGCAAGCTGCATGGGGATACACCTACGGAAAATGTCTTTAATTAGAGCCAGAATCTGATGAAAGGTTGGCAGTGCCTCTAAAATCTTTATTTTCATTTAAGTGCATGGAACACTATGCATGTATATCATTTCAATGCCATATTTGAGTTGAGGAATATTAAATATTTATTCTTCTTCAGTTACTGAGGAACACACTGCTCAACTTTCCTATTTACTAACACAACTCATTTATTTATTCCATGGCTGAATTTGTACCGGGATATTTGAAATATCAATTTTAGCAGATTCTTAGGTATGAAAAGAAAATGTCAGCTTAGAAAGGAAGGCATAGAAATCATGTATCCGTAAGATAAAGTGCAGGCCTAATCATGGTCGTTTAATTCTGTGATTTTATAAGAAGGGCCCTTGGCACAAAGAAGATTGAGGTTTGAACTAAAATTCTGTTCTTGTCACTTGTATGAACTTGTTCCTTTCTGATTGATCGCTCTGATTCTTGTTCCTCATCTCTCTCAGAGGTCCAAGATTGATATGAGATAAGAGGGACTATATTGTGTTTGACATTTTAATTCTCTTGCTAAAAAGATTCTGGTTTTGCCTACTGTATGCTGAGGTAGTAAGAGCCAATAATTAGGAAGTACTTAATACATTCCAGGTCATATGAGTCTGTACATCACGTGGTCAACGTCCATGTGTTAGTTTGGACACCCTCACTATGGAAGTGTCTAGGTCCCCAGAGTGAGCACCTTGGGAGAGAGATAGTGCCAGACAACGTGACCTGGCCTGGAAAGGAAGTCACAGAGCATCACTTGTGCCACAGTTGATTGGCACAAGTCAACTGTGCCTGCCCAAATACAAAGAGGGAGAAAGAGGCTCTATCATGGATAGAAGAGTAACAAAGCTCTCTTTGTGGAAGAATGTATGAGACTAGAAGTATCACTGGACCATTTCAGGGAAATATCATCTTTATAGAATGTAAGTGCCATGAAGGCAAGAAGTGATGGATGTTTTATTCCCTAAGTGGTACCCTTGTCTAGAAGAAAACTGATTCCTAGAAACTCAGAATGCATTTTTTGTGGCATGAATGAAAGAATGGTAGTTTGTAAGGACTGTAACTTGTCATAAACCTTGTTTTATGGAAGATGAAACTGACACCCAATGAGAAGAATAAATTGGTGCAAAGTTCAGACTAAATCTGGCATTCCTGTTTCATGTTCTTTCCACACCCCAAATTCTGCCTCTTTTGGGTGAATTTACTGGGAAAGTCTGAGAGCTAAAAAACCTCAGTGTGAGTTAATGTCTGGCAATAATGATCAATTTTGGAGCTCCTGGAGAGCTTCTGGAAGTAGCAACCCTTCTCCCAACAAAATATCGGCACTATAAATTGCTATGTGTTAAGAAGTTTGTGGGCGTGCACCATATTCATAGAAATAGCTGAAAACCGAGAGAACAATTATTACAGAATTGATTGCCCGTGGCTCAACCCAGTGAGATTTGGATGGACCTATATTGCGAGGTGCCAATGGACCAAATGATGTGATATTTTAGAAGGACCATTGATTGCCCTCTGAATAAGATTTGAAGCAGTTTGAGCCAAAAAGCAATCCTGCATTGGATCCTGATGGAATTGTTTTGTAGTTCTTGTGCAATATATGTTTAGAAAGTAATTGCTAGGCTCATTGAGATGTGTTAGTGTTCTGGTTTCAGAAGCCTGCATAGTGTTCATGGCACCCAATGAAACCGGTTTATTAGCAGATTAGTATTAGAGGATACAGTTAAATATCATCTCATGTTCAAGGATAATAAATCAGAAGTCAGAGCAATACCTGCAACATTTCCCAGTTAGAGTACAAATAAGATGAGAGATGAACAAGATTAAAACTTGTGAGCAACCATGGAATAGTGGCTAAACACGTTGACTTTTCCACCAAGTTCTCTGGACTCAAATTGCTACTCCATTACCTACAGCTGTTTCAATTGTGTGGGTTGCTTAAGATTCTTGTCTCACAGTTTCTGTAACAGACATAATCATAGCATATACCTGTAATGTTGTTTGAAGATTATGAACATTTAACAAATATAAAGTGTTTAGGGCAGTTCTTGGAATTTACCAATAGCCATGTGAATGTTAGCTGTGATTATCATTATGGGAAGAACTCATCCACCCAAATATTTGACCACCTCCCAACAAAGACTGTTGGTAAAGCTGAGACAAAAACTCTGACATTTTGTACCCAATCTCTATGCCTTGACATCTTCCACTAAGAAGACTCTTTTCTTCCTTTCCTGGGAACTGCATGTACAGTTATCATTCGTTGAAAAAGTTATCCATCATCGGGTGCAATAGACTAGACACTAGCAGATGGGGAGGAGCAGAAGTTCAGCTTCCAAGAACCAATGTCTGAGGTTTACTGAGCTGAGAGATTTCCCTAAAATTAGGCTGTGGGGGACAGAATGAGAGGAAGCAACTCAAAGTAGCCCCAAACTGGAAAGAATTAAAGATTGGGGGACATATGAGCCATCTGCATCTCCTTAATAAAAGAAGACTCCTGCTTCACTTCCCTGTGCTAGCTGGCTTAATGCTCTTCTCTGTGTTTGCCCAATAATCTCCATTTATCAGTACATAGACAGAGGGCTCACCTGCCCTGATTTCTTTCCTAAATCCTCCTTTACATAGGAAAGCTGTTGAGAGTTCAAGCATTACTTCTTGCCTCTTCCTACAGAATCACTTGCAGAGTAGGGAGAGGGAGATATCAAGCCTTGACACTGAGCAGAAATATGTGTTGTCAGATCCATGTTGCTTTATGTAAAAATATAGATTGGAATATTATTGGAATATAATATAGTGGAATACTATTCAGCTATGAAAAATGAAATAATGCCATTTGCAGCAATGTGAGTAAACCTAGAGTTCACTATGCTTAGTGAAAGAAGTCAGGAAAGACAAATACTGCACTTATATATAGAATCTGAAGTAATACAAATGAATGTATTTGCAAAACAGACTCATAGATATGGAAAACAAGCTTGTGGTTACCAAAGGGAAGAGGAAATGGGGGAGGGACAAATTAGGAATTGACAGACACAAGCTACTGTATCGGACAGGGCAATGGCACCCCACTGCAGTACTCTTGCCTGGAGGATCCATGGACGGAGGAGCCTGGTAAGCTGCAGTCCATAGGGTCGCTAAGAGTCGGGCACGACTGAATGACTTCCCTTTCACTTTTCACTTTCATGCATTGGAGAAGGAAATGGCAACCCACTGGAGAATCCCAGGGGTGGGGAAGTCTGGTGGGCTGCTGTCTCTGGGGTCACACAAAGTCGGACACGACTAAAGTGACTTAGCAGCAGCAGCAGCTACTGTATATAAAATGGGTTTCCCTGGTGGCTCAGATGGTAAAGAATCTGCCTGCAATATGGGAGACCTGGGTTTGATCCCTGGGTCGGGAAGATCCCCCTGGAGGAGGCCATGGCAACCTACTCCAGTATTCTTGCCTGGAGAATTCCATGGACAGAGGAACCTGACCAGCTACCGTCCATGGGATCACAAAGAGTCAGACACGACTGAGCAACTAAGCACAGCACAGTATATAAAATAAATAAGCAGCAAGGATTTACTGTACAGCACAGGGAATTATATACCCAGTATCTTCTAATAACCTATAATGGAATTTAATCGCCAAAATACTGACTCACTATGCTGGTACACCTGAAACTAACACAATATTGTAAATCAGATATACTTCAGTTTTTTTTAAAAGTTCAACATTAAAAAAAAAACAAAAACATTGAGCTTTGTTACCTGCTAAGCACTCCACTGAATTCTCTTAGCAACCTTCTGAAATAGGTCCTATGGCTGTACCCATTTCAAAGATAAGAAAACCATGGCTTAAGGAAACTAAGTAACTTGCCTGAAGTAACACAAGAAGAATAAAGCCAAGATTCAGAGCGAGGTCTGCCCAACTCCAAAACCCAAGATCTGGGTGAAACCAAGACCGTAAATCAGAATTCTTATTGTGGCCTGGATGCTCTGGCCCACTTTCCCCTCTGACCTCCTCCCTCTCTCCCTCACACCATTCCAGCTCCACTGGCCACCTTATTATTCCCTGAAGATGCCAAGCCCAGCCTTGCCTAAGGCTATGTCTCCAGCTGTTCTCTAGCTGGAACCTTTGTCCCCTAGATGTCTGCTTCCTTCACACTCTCATCTTGAGTCTTTATTTACATCTCATCTTCCCCTGGGAATTATTTTGAACTGTTCATTCCTACAAACTGCCTCGTCATCCTCCACTAACCCTGACCTCCTTAGCTAGCTCATTTTTTTTTTTCTTTTCCAAACACATAATTTCCTTACGGACTTTATAGTTTACTTATTTTAAGATGTACTGTTTGTCTGTTTCTTCCACTAAAATGTAAGTGCAGTGAATGTAGGGACCCTTATTTGATTCATTGGTGGTCCCAAGCACCTGTAGCAGGACCTAGCACATAGTAGGTGTTCAATAAATTATTGTCAAATGGAATGAATGACCTTTCCTTACATGTACATTTGTCTTTCTTCAACCTTTCTCTCTTCTTATCCCTAGAAGTTTCCACATGCCTAAATTATGTTCCACAAAATCCTTGCTAGTATCTCTGAGTGTTTGGAACTTGAGTACATTCTATTGATATTTACATGTAGCATTTTCCTTCATAGTCTTTCAGGATTTCCTTCCTTCCTTCTTTTCAAGATTTTATAAGCTTCCTACCATGTGCCTGGTATTCTCTTCCTTTCCAGAGATGAGATGATGAAAGTGTCACAACCTTTGACCTCTCGAAGAGCACTGACTGTCTTAAGTCAGATACACCAAAAGGAGGCTCCAAGACCAGGATTCATTTGCAAGCGATTTCTTCAGTGCTCTTAGGATAAACCAGTGAAGGAATAGGGCTCAAGTCTTACTTCCTTCGTATAACCATCCCAGACTTCTCTGGAGGCTTCCCTACCCTGAACACTGGTTAATACATGCAGGTCACTGTTGGAGTTAATAAAAGTTAGATGCTAACCAGGAAATTTTAAAAAATCCACTGGCCAACCCTAAAAGGTATCAGAGAAGGAAGCTCCCATAAGGAAGCTATATATCATACTTTGGCAAAGTCTCAGCAATCAGATTAAGTTAGGTCAAATCCCTACTCACCCATTTCCAAGCTGTTTGACTTTGGACAAGTTACTCAAGCTCTCTGAACCTAAAATGTATCACCTGTTCAATAAAATACTATATCATAGAGTTTTCTTGGGGATTAAACAAGATAATGTATGTAAAGCACTCAGTAAATGTTAGCTACAGCTGTAACGGCCACTACTAATAGTATTCTTTTATCTTAGTAATTTATTCAGCTTCCACCTTCCCCTGATACCTTTGTCTGAATGAAGTAAGTCAAAGTCACAAAGCAACTCATTATCTTTTTATTTTGACTACCCTCGTGAGTTACACTAGAGAGAACCTTCACTTATTTGATTACAGTGCTATTCAGAAATGTCAAGATTTACTAGTCAAGAATGGTAGAAATCAAATGAGTTTTTGTGATATTATGTTAGTCATCATGGCTGGTGTAATCACATTGAATTGGGCTCTGAACGCCAATCTAACCTTAGCTATTTGGCAAGGTTAGTCATGATGATTGATTGCCTCCTGAGACTTGAGTCTTTCCTGTAGCTCCTAAGATGAGCAACCTCTTCTTGGGATAATCTGTTTTTCTCCAAAAGATTGCCACTTTCAGATAATTACATCAGTATTCCGAACCAAAGAAGATTTTTTAAAACTTTACAATGTGCAACATGTTTAGCTTAAATTTAGGAGAGAACAAAATGATACACAGGCTTTCTGATCAGCTAGAATTGAACTATATGCTCAACAGGGCCAAGGGGCACAATCATATTACCAAGAAATTCATATGCAACAACAGCACAATGCCTGGCAAATAGCTGACCACTAATGCACATGTGTGGGATGGACGGTTGTACTGATGGATGGATGCTTGGATGAAGTGTATTACCGGAAAGCCCAAAGTTTCTAATGAGAACAATAGTGCAGGTCTTAAGCCACTCTGAATCCTTTAAGGATCAAGGCAAGATATTAATTAATTTACTAAAATCCCCAGTTTGCCAGCCTAGTGGCTCTCTCAAGAAAAGAAAATCAGATTATATTACAAATACTGTAATTACCTTAACAGTCTTCCTCTGGGGATTTTTTTTCCGCCTTCTAATCTATACTACAAATCGTCTCTGAATTAATCTTCTTGGAATTTAATCTTTTATTAATTTATTCCTAATACCACCTATCATTTCTTTCTCCTACTCCTTCAACTCATTCATCAAAGATTTCAATTAGACAGTAATAACATTCTATTTAAGGCTGATATTTCCATTTCAATAGGAGCAGGTAATGCCCAAGGTAGAAATGTTTTAGAAAAGTCCTGTTTGACCAGAATGACAAATATCCCTCACAAACAATATATTTACTCTTTCACTATCTTTTTACGGCAAGCTGTTTAAACAATTAGGAGGATCTCAGGAGCAAATAGCATCGTCCAGTATTTGAGATCTCCCTATAGCAGGTGTCCAAAAAAATAGACACATGCAACTACTGTGAAAATAGAAATTTAGACTGATATCTGACTCTCTGAGAAAGCTAAGCTTTTCCACAACCCTTTTAGATTAGCTTGTTCTATTGTTAAGACCTTGTGAAATAATTAGTATCCATTTCTCAGAATATAATTTTATAACAATGATAATAATAACATCTACCATCATCAAATACATATTTGATATGTCAGCCACTATGCTAAAGTTCTACATCTATCTGCTTATTGTAGTTATTGTTGTAATACCAGTTTCATAGATGGAGAAGCTGAAGCTCAGAAACATTGAGTAATTGGCCCCAAGGTCATGACATGGCAAGGAGCAGGAGTATTCAAAAAGAATCTGTTTGACATGACCACCTGCTCTCTTAATCTCTGGTCATATTGACCTCATATATTTCCTCTAAATGGCAGGAGGTTGGAAGGAGAAATGACATGAATATTTCAACATTTCTCCTTTGATTCCTTCTATAAATATGGAGAGCCCCTGTTCTGGGCCCTGTTAACCACTCTGATCAATAGATCAGTGAGTGTGGACAAAGGAGATGGGGAATGAATGCTAACATGTTAGCATTAAACTTGTATCAGGGCCTGTGCTAAGCGCTTTCCAATTATTTCTTTTAACCACCATACAAGCACTACCCTTAACACAGTACCTGCCATGGAGCAAGTGTCCACTAAATATATGTGGAACCAGACAGCCAAGCTAAAACTTCAAAGTGGAGAGCATCACGTAACAGATTAGGAGGTACCACAATAGTCATTCTCTGTCCCTTTCCACAAAATTTATAGTGACTGAACTTCTGAATCAGGGGAGCTATTAAAGTATCCTTCATGAACATCTACTGTTTAGCTAGAAAAACAATAATGTAAAATGTGAATTTTTTTTTTCAGACTGTAGGTATAGCTTAGGTTAACCTCTGTATGTGTGCTTAGTTGCTCAGTTGTGTTTGACTTTTTGTGACGCCATGGACTGTAGCCCACCTGGCTCCTCTGTCCATGGGGTTCTCCAGGCAAAAATGCTGGAACAGGTTGCCATTGCTCCTCCAGGGGATCTTCCCAACCCAGGGATTGAACCCATTTCTTTTGTGTCTCCTGCACTGGCAGGCAAATTCAAATAATGGCCCGATACATGTTAGTTAAAAGAGTGTGTGGGATCTGCAAGACGGTCCACAGCCAAATTTTACAGATTATTTTTCAAAACAGGTGTTCCAGAGTGCAAAGAAAATGACTGGAGTGGTCCCATATACATGGAGAGGTGAGGGAGCCCCACTCTAGGGAGAGAATTTAAACACTAGGACTGGACTTCTCACACCTTGTCTAGCCCATGGCAACCTATACAAATATGAAGCAAGCTTCTACAAGATAGAGCAGATCTACTGACCAGTCCATCCTTCACATTAATGACAAAATGTTCCTCCTCCCTGCCTGCCAGCATGGCAGTCCTGCCCCCTTTCCAGATGCCCACAGGAAGCCATCTTTTGTGAACACTTGGCTGATAGTCATACATCCCTCTCATCCCTACCCTTTTCTTTTAGTTCTCCAGGTATTTGAGAGTGATGGGTGGAGAAAGAGAACCAGAGCTAAGATTATTTACCTATTAGAAGAAAAATGTCACCAGCCAGAAACATCTTCTTAGTGGTCATGACTTCCTGCAATCAAAGGATTAATATGAAAAGAACAAAACTAGGAATGTTATTTGCCAAGTCATACAAGTCCTAAGAGGGCTTCCCTGGTTGTATCAGTGGTAAAGAATTCACCTGCCAATTCAGGAGACTTAAGAGAGGAGGGTGTGATCCCTGGGTTGGAAAGATCCCCTGGAGGAGGGCATGGCAACCCACTCCAATATTCTTTCCTGGAGAATCCCATGGACAGAAGAGGCTGGCAGGCTACAGTCTATGGGGTCGCAGAGTTGGACACGCAAAGTGACTTAGCACACATGCAGGCATGAGTCCTAAGAAATATTTTGTCCTCATAGGAGCCACAAAAAAACCACAGACAAAGGCAATAATGCCACAATTCAAGTCCAGTTCAAGCAGTCAACATTGATAAAATTCTGAGTACTTTGAAATCCTTTCTAAAATAAAGGAAGACTTGAGAAACTGTCACAGGATTCAGGGGACTGAGGAGCAAAACCAGAGATGTGGGGAGTAAAATAAAACTAAATACAATGGAAAGTCCTATACTGGATCCTGGAACAGAAAGAAGACATTAATTGGAAAACTGGTGAAATCCAAATAAAGTCTGGAGCTTGGTTAACAATGAATCAATGTCACAAAGTTTCTCAGTTTTGACAGCTATACCATGGTAATATACAGTGGGGGAAAATAGGTTAGAGGTACATGGAAACTACCTGTAACTATCTTTGCAACTTTTCTGTAAATCTAAAATTATTGGCAAAATGAAAATTTAACCGAAAATACCCTTTAGAACCCACTGCAATGTTTTGCAATGGTGTCCCAATTCAATTTCTCTTCCCCTGTCACCATAGCAACCTGCATCCCATGACAAATGATGGGGTTGCATGAGAGGAGGAAGAAGCAAGCAGGCAAGTTGACCTTGGTTCCCAATCAAAGAACTTTGCCTACAGAGGATTCCTCCAGCAAGTTTGTTTTTGATTGTTGATACTTGGTATCTTGGGATATTTAACATCTGCCCACAAACATGGGAAATATTCCAGTTTACTCTCCTGATTGTCTTGGCATTTAAGGATATTGCTTAGTAATATGTGCTGTGCTTCATTTCAAGAACCAACAGTTATACAAATGTTCAGTTCAGTTCAGTCGCTCAGTCGTGTCTGACTCTTTGTGACCCCATGAATCGCAGCACTCCAGGCCTCCCTGTCCATCACCAACTCCCGGAGTTCACTCAGACTCACGTCCATCGAGTCACTGATGCCATCCAGCCATCTCATCCTCTGTCGTCCCCTTCTCCTCCTGCCCCCAATCCCTCCCAGCATCAGAGTCTTTTCCAATGAGTCAACTCTTCACATGAGGTGGCCAAAGTACTGGAGTTTCAGCTTTAGCATCATTCCTTCCAAAGAAATCCCAGGGCTGATCTCCTTCAGAATGGACTGGTTGGAGATCTCCTTGAAGTCCAAGGGACTCTCAAGAGTCTTCTCCAACATCACAGTTCAAAAGCATCAATTCTTCAGCACTCAGCTTTCTTCACAGTCCAACTCTCACATCCATACATGACCACTGGAAAAACCATAGCCTTGACTAGACGGACTTTGTTGGCAAAGTAATGTCTCTGCTTTTCAATATACAAATGTTAACATAACATAAATGTACAAGTCCCATAGGGAAAAGGGCTGAACTTTCTAAGAAAAACACAATGGGGGAGATCCTAACCTTAGATAGGAAATCTCAAAAGTTAGAAAGCTATTACAATGTCCAACTTAGAGATCAGAGAGAAATAAAAAATTACTGGCTAAATTCTAATGCTTTCAGAGAGAGGAGAAAAGATGCAAAAAGCTCTCACAACTGGGAAAAATCCAGAAAGTATTCAGGACATTGGATGCTGTCTTCTGATAATTCTATTACTTAACATCAACTAGTTATTTACTAAATTCCCACTGTGTGCTAACTGGATTCATATATATATATATGATCAACAGACATGATTGGAAAAGACTCTGATGCTGGGAAAGATTGAGGGCAGGAATAAAAGAGGATGACAGAGGATGAGATGGTTGGATGGCATCCACTGACAAAGTGGACTTGAGTTTGGGCAGACTCTGGGAGATAATGGAGTTCAGAGAAGCCTGGCATGCTGCAATCCAGTTCAGTTCAGTTCAATCAATCAGTTGTGTCCAACTCTTTGTGACCCTATGGACTGCATTGCACCAGGCTTCCCTGTCCATCACCAACTCCTAGAGCTTGCTCAAAATCATGTCCATCGAGTTAGTGATGCCATCCAACCTCATCCTCTGTCCTTCCCTTCTCCTCCTGCCTTCCATCTATCCCAGCATCAGGGTCTTTTCAGATGAATCAGTTCTTCGCATCAGGTGGCCAAAGTATTGGAGTTTCAGCTTCAGCATCAGTCCTTCCAATGTATATTCAAGACTAATTTCCTTTAGGACTGACTGGTTTGATCTTCTTGCAGTCCAAGGGACTCTCAAGAGTCCTCTCCAACACCACAGTTCAAAAGCATCAATTCTTCGGCACTCAGGTTTCTTCACAGTCCAACTCTCACATCCATACATGACCACTGGAAAACCCGTATCTTTGACTAGATGGACCTTTGTTGGCAAAGTAGTGTCCTTGCTTTTTAATATGCTGTCTAGGTTGGTCATAGTTTTTCTTCTAAGGAGTGAGCGTCTTTTAATTTCATGGCTACCATCCCCATCTGCAGTGATTTTGGAGCCCCCCAAAATTAAAGTCTGTTATTGTTTCCACTGTTTCCCCATCTATTTGCCATAAATTGATGGGACCGGATGGAGTCGTAAAGAGTTGGACACAACTGGGCGACTGAACAACAACATATACATGAGTCTTTTCACTTCAAGTTTTTAGGAAAAAATGTCTCTAATAAATTGCCCAACAGAGTTATCTTATTTGCTAAAATGTATGTGATTCCCCCAAATGGGGGATAAAACCAAAAACTATGATGCAAGCTGGATTCAGCATAAACTGAAGGAAGTATGTGAACTTTAACATTTGATAGACAAGTTATTTTTTATTTTAAATGTAATGTAATAGAGAATATTGTGACCACTTTTGTGATATGTTTGGAGTAGAAAGGGTGCACTCCATTTTAATACTTATAGTCATCCACGTGTCCACGTAGATGAGTTCCAGGAGCCCTCTTGGATACCAAAATGCTCAAATTGCTTATATAAAATGGCATGGTACAGTCAGTCCTCTGTATGCCTGAACTGAAACCTCAGGATGTGGAGAGCAGTTTGCATATATTGTTTATGTCTATGTGTATATGCATGCGGTGAGTTGCTTCAGTCGTGTCCAACTCTTTGCAACGCAATGGGCTGTAGCCTGCCAGGCCCCTCTGTCCATGGGATTCTCCAAGCAAGAATACTGGAGCAGGTTGCCATGCCCTCCTCCAGGGGATCTTTCTGACCCAGGGATCAAACCCACGTCTCTTACATCTCCTGCATGGGCAGGCAGATTCTTTACCACTTGCACCACCTGGGAAGCCCTTCTGTGTATATATACACATATAAATATATATACACAGACACAGACCACAGACACACACACACACACACACATATACACATATACACTTATATAGATCTTCCTCTACTTACAGTGAGGGTATGTCCTGGTATACTCATCATCTTAAATTGAAAATATCACAAGTTGAAAATGCATTTAATATATTTAACCTACTAAACATCGTAGTTTATCCCAGCCTACTGTAAACATGCTTTAGAGCACTTACAGTAACCTACAATTGAGCAAAATCATTTAACATAAAGTCTAGTCTATCATACAGTGGTGACTGTCTCATGTAACTTACAGAATACTGTGCTGAGAATGGAAAGCACAGTGGTTCGGTATAGAATGGTTGTACACGTATGAGTTGTTTACCTGGTAATTACGTGGCTGACTGGGAACTGCAGTGGCTGCTGCTGCATCACAAGGGAACATGCAGCACACGTGGCCAGCCTAGGAAAAGATCCAGATTCCAAGTACTGTTTCTATTGAATGCTTATCCCATCAGTATCATGGTAAAGTTGAAACATTGTAAGTTGAACCATCGCAAGTCAGGGACCATCTCTGTGTGTGTGGCATGGGAGGCTTAGACCGCTTCTTTACTGCTAGCCAAAGAATTAAGTCAGTGAATCTGATATTACCTCCATTTGAAATATGGGGAACACATGTACACCCGTGGCCGATTCATTTGGATGTATGGCAAAACCAATACAATATTGTAAAGTAATTAGCCTCCAATTAAAATAAATAAATTTAAATTAAAAAAAGAAATATTAAATAAATGAAATATTTTTTCAAAACACAAAGAAGGAAAGGAAACAAGTAAAAGAAGAGGGAGAAGAGGAGAAAGGAGGCAAGGGGAGAAGGGGAGGGTAGAACAGATTTGTTAAAAACAAAGGCTGCCAGGGACTTCATTTAGTACACCAGCATTTCTTCTCCCACTCAAAATGCTTCAGTGTTCCTTTTCCAGGAATACTGAATTTAAGAAACATTCCCACAGTTTTAAGATGCTTTATAAGAAGGAAGAAAAATAATAGACGCATCTCTTTGGTCCTTGTCCCAGGAACCCTTCCACTAGCCTTTGGCATTGCCTTCCTGAAGGAGAACTTTAGCAGGTGGCAGTCCAACCTCACCCTTTATGGGGAGGTTGTTTCTATTTTTAGTCGTAAGATGCTGGTTCTGAAGACTGGAAGATTATCAGTCGGACCTGGGCTAGACTCACAGGTAACACTGGCTAAAAGTGACATGCGTGGACAGTTGTTTCCTTAAATCACCTTATTCCCCCTTTGTTATTGACTTTATTTTATTGGATTAAAAAAAAAGAATAAGTACAATATGTACGTATCATGACAAGACACACAAAAGTTAATAATATGCTCTTCCTTCCAAGGCTCCCTCCCCATACCCTCTGGGTAACCAAGCCAATGTTAATAGATTAGTAGGTAGTAACTATCTACTAACCTGTTAACTAACATTCAACACATGCTAACATGTGCTCATTCAAACATGTGAAAACAAATGCTCACAAATAGGTTTTGGACATAGTATTTTACAAAAATGGGATCATATCCCTCATTCTACTCTGAAGCTCTTTTTTTTTCATTTGACAATTTCATTTGACAGTTACATCATGAAGATTCCTTTAGGCTAATACACGGAGATTAATGCACTTTTAAAAAAAATGTACAGCTATGTTGTACTTGATAGAATAAATGTGTCATAATTTAATCTTCTATCAGTGGACTTGGTTTCTTGCTTTCTTTTCCACTGTAATATTACAGTAAATATCTATTGTTATATATTTATATATTAGGTGTCTATATTTTTATGTATAAATAAATTATATACATAGATGCTTCATTTCTGTAAGAAACATACCCCCAAAGAGATTAATTTTTCAAGGAAGCAACCCACTTTGCAATCCAGATGTATAGGCTATTATAGCTACAAGTAACAATTGTTCCTCTTAATATTTAGGACCCCTTGAGGGTCATATAGTAACATAAAATAGAATGATCAGCAGAATTCCAAGTGAATTTATTGACACAAATACACTTCACATAGGGCTTCCCAGGTGACTCAGTGGTAAAGAAACCACCTGCCAATGCAGGAGACACAGGTTTGATCCCTGGGTTGGGAGGATCCCCTGGAGAAAGGAATGGCAACCCACTCCAGTATTCTTGCCTGGGAAATCCCTTGGACAGAGGAGCCTGGCGGGCTACAGTCCACGGGGTCGCAAAGAGTCCGACACGACTGAGCGACTGAGCACTCATACACACACACGCTTCATATCACAGGGCCAAGCAAGGTCCCCAGCTGAGACTTGTGGAAAGAGCTTTTCACAGAGAATTCAGGTATGAAAGTGTGATGGTTAATGTCACTAGGCCCTTCATCATGGCCCATCCTCAGCATCATGACAACTTCTTAGTAAAGAGAACAGGCAAAGTGATTTTTAAAATTTTATTTATTTTCATTTATTTTGTACTTTGCCAATTCTCTGTTGCTGTGCAGGCTTTTCTCTAGCTGTGGCAAGTGGAGGCCACTATCTAGTTGCAGTGTTTGGGCTTCTCATTGCAGTGGCTTCTCTTGTTGCGGAACACAGGCTTTAGGTGCATAGGCTTCAGTAGTTGGCAGGATTCTTAACCACTCAACCACCAGAGAAGTATGGTAAAGTGATTTCTAATAGTACTTCAGCCAGTGTGTGCTGTTTCCTCCTTAAAATGCTAAGTTTACCCATCACTGCTGCTGCTGCTGCTGCTAAGTCGCTTCAGTCGTGTCCAATCCTGTGCGACGTGATAGACAGCAGCCCAACAGGCTCCCCCATCCCTGGGATTCTCCAGGCAAGAATCCTGGAGCGGGCTGCCATTTCCTTCTCCAGTGCATGAAAGTGGAAAGTTAAAGTGAAGTCACTCAGTTGTGTCCGACTTAGTGATCCCATGGACTGCAGCCTACCAGGCCCTCCATCCATGGGATTTTCCAGGCAAGAGTACTGGAGTGGGGTGCCGTTGCCTGCCTTACCCATCACTAGTTAATTCCTATTTTGAAGAATCAAAGGTAACTAAATGTTTTTAAAAAGTGAGACTGGACCTTTTTTTTGGAGGGGAGCAGAGGTCACGCAGCCTTGGGAAACAGAAGCAGTTTAAGTCAGGGGCAATACAGATAACAAAGGGAAAGCCAGTTTCGTCTGCAGTCTTGGATCTCAAGAAGGCTTGTTGGTAAAGGGGAGAAGGTCGTTCTCTTAAACTGGAACCCAGTTGACATATTAGATATCTTATAATGAATAACAGTTCCTTTATGGTCATTAATATTACACTTCAACTGAAGTCATAGCACAGAGATGGCTATGACAATGTATCTTGAGGGCTTTAAACACCCAGCAGAGAAGAATTTGAACTGTGAAAGTCTTCCCTTCTGCTCAGTGTAATGAAAACTCTCTGGAGTAGGACTCAGGAGATCTCAGTAACATTGAGAAATTCATTGAAATTCTCTGAGTTTCCATTTCTTTTCTGCAAAATGGGGCTAATACTGCCCCCTGACCCCTGAGCTAATAGCTCACTGCAGTCAAAGAAATAACACACCTGAAAAAACATCGAAGGCAAAGATAGATGTTAAGAACACAGACTCTGCAGTTATCCAACCTCTGTGGCTTTCCTGGTTCCTCCTGGGTAATCTTGATCCCATTACTTGCCCTCTGAGCTTCAGCTTCCAAAAAGGGGGTAATATACCTACCTTGATTTAAGAATGTAATATAGCCACTGATTTAAGAATGAGATGGGACCATGCCTCAAAAGTACAAGCACAGTGCCTGGCACATAATGAGATCTCAGTAATAGGAGCTATTATTTGTAAAGTGCTACTCAAATGTGATCTCCAGTAGCATATTGGGCACCTACTGACCTGGGCAGTTCATCTTTCAGTGTCCTATCTTTCTACCTTTTCATACTGTTCATGGGGTTCTCAAAGCAAGAATACTGAAGTGGTTTACCATTCCCTTTTCCAGTGGATGTGAGAGTTGAACTATAAAGAAAGCTGAGCACTGAAGAATTGATGCTTTTTAACTGTGGTGTTGGAGAAGACTCTTGAGAGTCCCTTGGACTGCAAGGAGATCCAACCAGTCCATTCTAAAGGAGATCAGTCCTGGGTGTTCATTGGAAGGACTGATGTTGAAGCTGAAACTCCAATACTTTGGCCACCTGATGCGAAGAGCTGACTCATTGGAAAAGACCCTGATGCTGGGAAAGATTGAGGGCAGGAGGCGAAGGGGCGGCAGAGGATGAGATGGTTGGCTGGCATCATCGACTCAACAGACATGGGTTTGGGTGGACTCTGGGATTTGGTGATGGACAGGGAGGCCTGGTGTGCTGCGGTTCATGGGGTCCCAAAGTGTCAGACACGACAGAGTGACTGAACTGAACTGAACTCAAATGTGATAATCCTTCAAAGAAGCTCTAAATATTTTTTTCTTATTCCTTAAGCATTTCTTTCATTCAGTAGTTGCTTTTCTTCCTCTTGTGAGGATGCTGTCTTCTTACCAAGACACAGTGACACTGTCTCTGAGAGAGAAATAGGGGCCTCAATACTAGAATCAAGGCTGCAGAAAAGGGTTGAGAACATGAGATCCAGCTTGTGGTTTGATTGGAAACAAGTGGTCAGGAGCCCTGGGGCCATTCTGCAGGCCCCAGTGTGAACCACATTAGCTCCTGACTGCTCTGGATCCCAGAACAAACCCAAAGATTAAAGGGCAACAGGTAGGGCCCGATGTGAGTAGAGGAATGTTTGAAGCCTCCCTAGAATTATCTAGGGAGGGAACTGTGTGGTCTATCGAGAGCTGGCTCAGGATACTGTCTTGTTGTGTTTTTAGCAGAAGGGTGACTCCTGAAGGCTGGAGAACTAGGGTCATCCAAGTTATGTAATCATCATAAGAGTGACCACAGCAGCTGCCAATTCTTGGCCATCAGCAGATGCTATGTCAAGGACATCAATACTGATAGAAGGCAGGTGGTATTGCCTCCACTTTACAGGTGAGGATCTGAGGCTCAAGCCACTTACCTGAGGTCCTACCATAGGTATGTGGTGATCTGGGGTTCAGATCAGGATCTTTGCATCTCCAAATAGTGGGCTTTTTAACACACAAGCAGTATCTTGTAGGATATCAAGCCAGAGTTTTATATATGCATCCTCACTTTTGCCAGGATCTCCTGCCAACAATGCAGCCAGATTCCCTGCTTTAAAACTCTTAGCAGTATGGCTGAGTCACCCTGCTGTCACCTGAAACCATCACAGTATTGTTAAATGACTATGCTCCAATATAAAAGTTTATTTTTAAAAAAAGCTCAAAGCAGAATGTTGGGGAAAGGGTGCATTTACTGGCTGTTGACTCCTTCCTGATACGACCGTAGCGATGCCCAGGAGAAAAAGGGTGTAAAAGGGGTGGGCAGAGAAGGATGGCCACCTTAGTGGGTGGGAATGCTCCATGGAAAACAGTCAGTTTCACTCCAAGAATGGTATTTAGAATTCATCTACTGCTGCTACCTAATAGAATTTTCTGTCAAGAATGGAATTGTTCTATAATACATCTATACTAGCCTCATGTGGCTATTGAACACCGGAACTATAACTAGTGAGCTGACTAATTCAATTCTCATTTCATTTCAATAAACTAATTTAAATAGGCATATGTGACCAGTAGCACAATGGACAGTGCAGGTGTAGACCATCTCTCTGCTGCCCAACATGGTTCTGTCAAAATTCTGAGTCAGGGAGATAGAACCCTAGAAAGGGCTATGAAGTCAGACTGCCTGAGCTTGAATTCCAGCTCATCATTTCTAGAAGGGGCTGTGAGGTCAGACTGCCTGACGGTGAATTCCAGCCCTCGCATCTCTATGCCTCAGTTTCCTCATCTGTAAAAGAGAGATTACAAATCATAACTGCTTCATAGGGTTATTGTGAGAATTAAATGATTTAAGGTTTTAAAAGTACTTTTTACATAGTACCCAGAATAGAGTAAAATGATAAAGGTACAGAAATGAACAATATCTATTCCCTACCCTCAAGAAGCTTTTATACCACCTCTGTGCCTTTAGGACTTTAGTTTATTCCATTGCCCATAATCCAGTCAGTCAAAATCGTATGCATAGACCAGTAGTATGAATAGATAGGTTATACACATCAGCATATTTGCTCTGTGTGTGTGTGTGTGTGTGTGTGTGTGTGTATCACCTGGCACGTGGTAGACACTCACTCAATAGTGGCAATTTTTCTCTTGTTAAATAAGATCTTGTGATATGTAAGGGCTAAAATGGACCAAACTGCAGGACTCAACTCTCCAGCAGTACAAGCAGGTGGTGTACCATGACAGGGCTTGCTTTTTACTTGTCTTCTTTTGGCCATATTTCAGAGGCTTCATAACATATAGGATCGTGAGGGTCCTGGGGGTTGTGGCTGGCTCTTAAATCCAGAAGTCCATTAGGGATCTCACAGTCATCCTTTGTTTTGCCTAATTGAGTAATATGTACTAGGGTTGTTTTACTCTCCCCTCCTCACTGAGATGCATTGATTTTTCTTCCAAGGACCAAACCCTTATTTTCCTGGGGGAGCCATGTCTTCCCATCACAGTTCACATCCTTTAGTGGGTGATTCTGACTCTAAGAGAAGGCATGTGATAATGGATTAGCCAATCAGAGCACTCATGCCCTAAGCCGTGGTGATGGAGCATAAGTGGCATTTGGCCCAAATCAATCCAAGGAGGTTGAAGTCGAAAATTTTGCAGGACTCTTAGGAAGAAAGAACATTTGTTTTCAAAGGACTTCAATTGAAAGGATATTATCTAGACTTGGAGAGGACATTACACAGAGAAGGCCTGACCTGGAGTAAAATCTGCTGCTGCTGCTAAGTTGCTTCAGTCGTGTCTGACTCTCTGCGAACCCATAGACAGCAGCCCACCAGGCCCCTCTGTCCCTGGGATTCTCCAGGCAAGAATACTGGAGTGGGTTGCCATTTCCTTCTCCAATGCATGCACACATGCTAAGTCGCTTCAGTCGTGTCCGACTCTATGCAACCCCAGAGACGGCAGCCCACCAGACTCCTCCCTCCACAGGATTCTCCGAGCAAGAATACTGGAGTGGGTTGCCACCCCCTTCTCCATGGAGTAAAAGCAACAGAAAGCAAAGCAGAACTAAAGACAAAGGGACTGAATCGTGATGATGTCTCTCTAGCTCTGGCCCCACCAAGCTGGCAGCACTGCTGCTAGACTTGAGGAGTGTGAGCCGATACGTCCCTCTCTGTGTTTCAACCAGTGTGAGCTGAGTTTCTGTGTATTATAACCGAAGCAGGATGTTCCCTCTGCTGTTTCCTCAGCGTAAGAGGGTTCCTCCCAGCAGCTCTGGAGGGGTAGAGGTCAGACGACCTGCCCTCTCCTTCCCTTGATAGCAGCCTCAGAGCTCTTATCGTCAAAGACCAAATGGCAAAAGCCACTCACATGCTCATGGCAGCAATTTTCAGGATGTCCTGTGTGAGAATGACCCCAAGAAGGGATTCTAAAAAGGGCCTTGCTTATGTAATTGAAATTCTTAAAATAACTGCAGATGGAGTCTGAGAATCCCGCTGGGCCTCCAGACTGCCTAACCTGGGATGGAGGGGTCAGAGATTCTCCGTGAATGAAAAATAGGCTGACAGCAAAATAGGCTAAGAACAAAATCATCCCGTACCCTCGGCAGAGCCGAAGAGTGGGTCAGGACTCCAAGTGGCAAAGGCATGACTTTGCATTTATTTAACGACTTCTCAAAAATACCTTTAGCAGCACAGGAGGAGAGCTGACCCATTTTGGGGTCTGGAATCAATAGACTAATAAAAGCAATCCTTAAAAATAGCTTTCCATTCTTAAAATATATTTCCCATTGAGCAGGATCCAGAAGGAAATTTTTATGTAGGCCCTGACTCATTTTTCTATGGATTGAAACACAGTGAGATGGAAGCCTTGGCGTATAAGATGGTTATAGTATCTACCTGGATACTGTGCACAGGGGTTCCGTTCCCGAGTGCAAATTCCAGTCCGGGTTTCCCAGCTCTCCCTGGTGAGCTGCTCCTCCTCCCTCAGGTGGGGGAAGGGGGCCAGGCCTTGGAGGCGCCCAGACTTCACTTCGCCAAGAGGGGTGCATCTGGTGTTCTCATCCTGTTTCCATCAAATGAAAACCTGGAACCAGGGAGTAAGAAGCAGAGTCTGGAGTGCTGAGAATGACAGCTTGGAAGAGGGCAGGGAAGTCCTTGGGCGGAGTGGCTGTTTCAGTTATCCTGGAGCAGATTGGAGAGAAGAGAGGGAAGAAACCCATCTTCAGAACAAAACAAACCCTTCAGGACAGGAGGGGATCTATGGACAGTGCCATTTTCTTAGCCCTGGGTATTTCCTCATTCTGACTCCCTCAGAATGACACTATCATTAAGACCCCATTCTGGTTGTTTTTTCCCCCAAGAAAGAAAATACCTTTCTTTTTTCCATTTCTGTCCAGCACTTTCTGTACAAGTAATAATCCAGGATCTGTCCCATCCCCTCCATCCATTTATCTTAGGAAAGAGAATCCCCTAAGTAGTATTTATCAAAGGAAGGATATGGACCATTTGCACCATGGGGCACCTGACAAAAACACATATTCCAGAAACCCACTATAGACTTAATACATCAAAAACTTGGTGGGTGGAGCCCAGAAATTTCCATTTTTAAGATTGTGTCCAGGCATCCTTTATGCACACTAAAATTTGAAACCCACAGCCTGGTAAGAGCAGATGTTTCAAGTTGCTGCCAGCAAATGCAAAGTAAGGCCTTCTATTACCTGTGCCCTCTGATTTTCAGGGAAAGTTCCCGCTTGAAGGAGTGGTGTTCAAGCTTGATTGACAGGGGAAAAAAAGAAGACCAGAAGTAAAGTAAGGCTTCCTGCTTGATTGTCAAGCAATAGGTCCTGTTTCTCTAGCTCCTGGCAAGAGACTTAACCTTGAAAATTCCAGAAGCTTCAGGTTCCTTCCTAAATTCAACTCAAAGTCACTTTCAGTGACATCTGTAGTTAATGTTGTTTTATGTGCTTTGGAGGTTTGACTGTCCCTCATGCCACCAGCGATGGCAGTGTGCTGTAAAAAGTATTTTATTACGGACCGTAACCTGCATTTTTGGTAATGCAGACAGTAGTTATTTTACAGCCATGCCTTCTGAGCTCTGAGACTGAATAAAGCCCATGGGAGAGACAAAAAGAAAATGAATAAAACTTGTTTCCAGGTTTCTTAACTGGAATTTGCAAAGGATGGGAAGTAGGGACCAGATGTTATCAATGGAAGTGGAGTACAAAATTATTATCGGTTGCAAATTGAACCCAAGGGGCTTTTTAGGGAGCGGACAAGGTGAAGTGACAGTTGTCCTTAATGGTATTTGAATGGTGTCTCATGGAAGCAAAATGAATGGGCTAAAATGATGACTGACCCCGCAAGGTCAAATATCTTTACTGAGAAACCTCCATTAAAGTGAGATTAAAAAAGGAAAAAAAAAAATGAAAGGGGAATCTTGAGCTCTGCTTTTGTTGGTAGTAGCTGTACCCATAGGAATAGGGAGGGGAAAAATAGATGATGATTATTGAAATCTAATAGTTAACCATACATTTCTTGAGCCTTACTTCTTAATCCTTGGAATGATCCTGTGAAGTATTAGACTAACCAAAAAGTTCATTTTCAGTTTTTCCCTGACATCTTATGGAAAAACCCAAATGAACTTTTTGACCAACCCAGTAAATAATGATACCATAGCAAAGGAAATTGGGGACCTGAAACATTAAGTAAGTTGCCCAAGACACATGTCTTTGTCAGATTACTTGGTAAAGGATTTGACTCAAATCTTTTAATGATGGCCTTTCTAATGACTGGAATCCAAACCACAAGCAAGAGGCAGTCTTAGAACCTTATGTGCTCTACAGTAGTATATCAAGGTGTTTAACAGCACAAGTTCAAATCAAGACCATTAGGCACTTGTTTGGAAAAAAGAATGAAAGAAAATATATGAAGTCCTTAGTGTCTGCAAGGATGAAGCAGGTGCCCTATAAATGAACATTGTATTCATCATCTTTATTGTCATCAATAACATCTTCCATTATAATCATCACTATTATTCCCCAAATAGGACAAATTGTAAAGGTTACTTAATCTTAGACTTCTTTAAATCTAACAATAAAACTCTTAATTAAAAATACAATAACAGAGCAGGTTGTGAGTAGATTCAGCTGCTCTAAACAATTTCTACATTTTTGAATGAGAGTTACAGAGACAGAGTTAGGATTTGAGCCCAGGTCCATCTGATTCCAATGTCCAAATAGATCCTTCCATTGCCAGTCTGTAATCTGCCTGGAGTCTGCTCAGATAATTCACATTGCCCAGAAAACCCATTCTGTCCTCCTCCTTCTTTTAAAAAGACATCACCTTAAAACCTTTTTGGCACTATCATAGAGACATGGGTTCATATAAAGACTCTCCCCATTTTGTAGTCTTTGGTACATTTTTCATCTTTCAGACACATTGGACTGTAGCCCATTGTCACTCTGTTTTTCTCATTACTTGTACTATTCCATATCCTAACTCTAGGTATTCCTCATAGCCAGGCCTGTAACCATAGGCTTCTAGTTCTAACCTCAAACCTTCCAGAGGACATTATCAATTTTTTTATTGCCTATACTTTCAACTAGAATGTGAGCTCCTTGCAAGTGAAAAACTGGGCTCATTTGACTTTGCCTTCTCGGGATCTTGCCCACAGTCTGGTACATAACAGAAATTCAATAAAGGGTACAAATAGGTATGTTCATTAAACCAGTGGAAAATTAGTTGAACTCTAAAGTCAAAAATTATTTGATGAGCATTATTAGTGAAGAAGGCTGAGCGCCGAAGAATTGATGCTTTTGGAGAAGACTCTTGAGAGTCCCTTGGACTGCAAAGAGATCCAACCAGTCCATTCTGAAGGAGATCAGCCCTGGGATTTCTTTGGAAGGAATGATGCTAAAGCTGAAACTCCAGTACTTTGGCCACTTCATGTGAAGAGTTGACTCATTGGAAAAGACTGTGATGCTGGGAGGGATTAGAGGCAGGAGGAGAAGGGGACGACAGAGGATGAGATGGCTGGATGGCATCACTGACTCAATGGATGTGAGTCTGGGTGAACTCTGGGAGTTGGTGATGGACAGGGAGGCCTGGCGTGCTGCAATTCATGGGGTCGCGGAGAGTCGGACACGACTGAGCGACTGAATTGAACTAACTGATTGGAAGCCCATGTATACCTGACACAAATAAATGATAAGAATTATCAGAGTCTCTGCTCACAAAATCTAACTTAAATGAGACAAGTGGTGCTGGGCTCCATGGTTAAAAACATAACCACATTTCAGTTAGCAGAATTGAAGTGCCTTTGAGGTCCTGGAATGCACTTGCAGGGCACATACACCAGAACTATTGGCTCACTGCAAGGTTTCACATGTAATTCTTCTCACTTAGCATCCCCAGGCTTGAAAATTGGCACATGCTGAAAGGAATCTCTGGGGTAGGAGAAAATCCTGATTCCCTGATATGTTCCAACAGGGACAGAAGGATTGCAGTTTCATTTCTTGCCAATTTCTAAATTATGAATATTTTGGTATGATTATAAGTAAGTGAGACAAGCCTACCCAGGGAATCAAATAATCCAGGAACATGAAAACATAGATTATTGTTTTCCTTTCCTTTTCCTCTCAGGCTGATTTGTTTTGCTTTTGCAAGAGAAAATAAGGTCAGGTGGCAGGAAAATTAGTTTGAGAAATTTAAATCTACAAAATCATAGTGAGAGGAAATTTGTTCTCGCTTACTCAATCACATCATCCGAATGCACAAGTCTGCTCTGGTTTCCTTGAATTTTGGACCAATTATTTGATTAGATTAAACCCTTTTATGTTAGGAAAAAAATCACCCTATTTGACCCCTCCCCCAATACCTCTCCAGATTGTGTAAACTCTTTAGGAACCACCTCTTTGAAATTAGTAAAGCAGACTATTTTAAAAGAATTCCTAGTTCAGAACAATAATAGAGGTAAGAACAGACTTCCTTTAATTTTCTAGAATGAAATATAAAAGCTTAGATTTTTGTGGCATCTTTTTGTAGTAATCTGAAACATGGTTTTGTTATGTTAATGGAACACATTACTATTTGAGGATTCACTAAATTTTCCTTTCATACAAAAGCACTTTCAGAATCCAGACAGATTAGGTTAGGGCAAGACTACCTTTCCCACCACCATTTTATAAGCAAATCTTTCAACATCCAACATATGTTGGTTGAATTAATGAGAGCAATAAACAAAGAAACCAAAGTTAGCTATGAACACACTCAATGGAAAACTTCATCTTACTCTAAAGTCTTCTCTCTTTTTGAATGTTATGGCTAAATATAGGATAAGAATGCTTTCTTGTGTACTTCTCTTTATGTTTCAGTCTTGTTCACAGACTTTCTGACTCACCCCTATTCATGATCAAACACAAACTTCACAAAAGGTTTAATTGCATCTAGACTTTAATAAATATTCTATTTGGGAATCTGCAAATAAGACTATAGGAAGGTGGGGGAATCTTTTTGTTATGCAAATACAAGCTAGTGGAGCTCGCTCAGAAAGCTATTTAGCTGAGCCCTCAAAAAGCAATGTTTGAATGGACTTTTCTTTTCTCTTTTTTTTTCTTCCAGGAATGTCAACCTCATTACAAGTCTGGTTATAACATCCTTATTCTTTGGTCAGTTGGCAAGTAAGTTCTTCCTCAGATGAATTTTGATAAAGCATGTAATGATAACTTGATGTGTTTTTGTAAGCTATCTCAAATGAAGTTCTTTTTTCAGAGATGGAAGGATAAGATCTTGATAACAAAGAATTTTTATAGAAGCTTCTCCAACAGGACCTGTCCTCTCTGCAGTGGGCAAGTGCTGGACACCTCTCTTCTTTGAGTTCTTCCATATGGAGTTGGATACAAATTGATGTGTAATGTTGACTGTAACTTCCCCTCCTGAACAGGGGGCAGCCTTTGTGCTAAGCACTTCAGATACGTGAATTTGATTCGCCTTCACAAGATCTTATGCATTATTGGTATTTTATTGCCACTTTTAAAGTCAAAGAATTGAGACTCAAAGAACTACCTTTTTCAGATCACAGATACTAGAAACAGGATTTGAAATCTGTCTAACTCCAAAGGCACAAATCATACCCTTTATGCAAAATTTGGTGTTTTAATAATTCTCGGTTTGAGTTTCTTTTTTCTTTCTAGAAGCAACTCAGTAAAACAGGTGGTATATAGACATATTTTACCCAGTGATTCATGTCTATAAGCATTAGAAAAACAGTATACAAACCATGGCAACAGCAAAGGTAATAATGAGGTCAAAAAGACCAAATATTTGACCATGAAACTATGTTGATAATTATGGAATGTAAGGTTGATGTGGAGATCTTAAAAGTTTTCTTTTATCACCTAAATGCCAGTTAACCTGGGCAAATTTGGGGGTAAAAACAAACTCTTTGCAGGCTACAATTTCTCTTATTTTTTAAACTAGTTATTCCTGTGAGAAATAAATTTGAAAGTCCTATATTTTGTATCAGGAATTTGGGCACAATTTGATCATTCATCACTTTCATCAGAGAACTGAAGACTCAGTTGCCCTCAGTAACCTTGAACACATAATTGAGCCCCATGATGGACTTACTCCATGATGAAGCCATTCCCCTTGCCTGTGAAATTGTCAGAGGTCATGCATATGTATGGGTGTGGGAAAAAAGATGACTCAATTTTCTGTGATTATTCAACCTATGCCTGAAGGCATCATCCTCACACACGTAAGGTTTTCCTTTTCTACACATTTTCTGAAGTAAACAAATAGGTTATGGCCCCTGCATGGTAAATGTGTTGTTTTAATGGCTGACAGTACAAATGGCTTGGTGACTCACAGGAGTCACCAAGTTGTGCAGTCTAAATAATAATGGGAGGAGAGACAAGGCCTTATGATCTAGGTCTAACTTTTTGCTGTCTCTTCACTGTGAGTTGACTTTGAGTGCAGAATATTCTTCAAACATTTATTGCATTTCCTATGATGAGGATGAGGTGGAGATAGCTCTTTACCTATTCAAGGGAAGTCTGTATACTGGTCTTTTTATAGCAATAAAGTCATGCCTTGCAAGGAAAAGTTAATGAAGGCATCTCTATGACAGTTGATGTGCCTGTTTAAATACACTCCAAGGGTTCCCCTTAGAGTTCTAGCCAACTCTTCTAGCTTCACAACTTGGCCCTTGTCCTTCACTTAATTCTCCTTCTTATGTTCATATACCTTCTAAAAATATAAAAGTAGATCAAGATATCAGAAGAGTGAAGATGGGGATGTATTAAATCTTTGCTCAGACAACACAACAACACTCACCTCCTCCAAGTGTTGTAGCTTTGATGCAGACTCTCATAGTCTGCCTCAGGTTTCTAATGCTAACTTGCCTGTCTCTTAAGGGGCAAGAGGTTTCTCACTGATCTCAGTAAACTGTGCCCCTCTTCCCATTTCCAAAAAATATAGCCTAGCTTTGTCATTTGGAATAAAATTTCATGATAGCTACCAACAGCATCAGCATCTCCATTGGCATTTAACAGAAGCTTACTATACTTTATTCTAAGCCCATACATGCATTAGTTCACTTATCTCCTTCAAAGACATTGCCAAGAAAAGTGTCAAAATTCCAAATAAGTAAAACTGATAGAGAGAGACACTGATAGAGAGAGACCCACTCTTAAGAAACAGGTACAGTGGTTCAGTTGGATTTTTGGTTGCAGGAGAGCCAGGGATCTGAGAGCTAGAGTCACTTGGTAAAAAGTGGTAGCTTGGGTCATGATCTTGCAGGGAGAAAGGCAAGCTTCTGGCTCTCTTCTCTCTTCTCCTCAAGAAGAGGGCATATTAATCAGATTTATCAGATAATGTATGACAGCTGAAGCATGTTCATGAGTAGGCAGGTCACTGTGCATCAAAGAGCTATGATAGTCAAGTCTCTCAGAATCTTCTGTTTTTTTTCTTCCATGTGACTGGGCTGAGTAGATTCAAGACCTGCAGTCTTGGGGCAGTGCCTTCTCTCTACCTCTCTCTGCAGGCATGCCCAATTGCACTTAATTGTTATTTTCATTTCCTATGCCTCAA
This sequence comes from Bos grunniens, assembly GCF_055505025.1. NCBI lineage: Eukaryota > Metazoa > Chordata > Mammalia > Artiodactyla > Bovidae > Bos > Bos grunniens. Next base: position 38,799,708 of record NC_141186.1, read on the forward strand.
AATCAGTCAGAAAGTGATAAAACATAAAAATAGGAATTCTAGATGATCAGGGTAGAGATTCTGCTTAGAAACAAAGCCTAAAATGTATCTTTTATTCAAGTATTATCAACGTTCTGGGGGCGGGGTGGATTACTGAGCCATATCCTAGTTATCATCATAATGGCATTGTGATTTTTATCCACCATCGTTCCTTATGAACCACACAGGATGAATGTAGGATGATGAAAGAACAGAAGTTTACTGTTGGAATATCCTGGTTGGACCTAGTTGGAGTATACTAAACCTTTTCATAATGCAACCCTAGACCCTTATATAAGTCCATTGCTCTTCATGGTAAACTCTTAGGTACAAGATGCAGATTAGCATCTTCCAACTGAAAGGTTCTTTTGGAATCACTGGACAGAAAGTTCTTACTGATGAAAGAAACAAGAGAAGAGTAATGGCATTCTTAACAACAATGGGCTGGAATAGTAGACTCAACTGTAGGAAGAGTCAGTGTCGCCCTGAGAAGAAGAGGAAGAAGAAGGGGGACACTCTCATGAGCAGAGTCCAGGTTGTAATCTATGAATTTCCCTTTTGCTAATGGCATGTAGGTGACTAGACCTGGTTTCAAGCCTTTTCCTCAGTAGGTTAACCTCTATTGACCAATGATCCCAATGTTAGTATCTATCCCTTGATCAGGACCCATCATTACATTTTCGCTTACTTTCCCTTCATTTATCAAGCCTCTCTCAACCTCTGTTCCTTCCTCATTATTTTCCTCCAGAAGATTAGTTATTCAAAAGACCCATTTGTTCTAGGGTAGCCTACACTGAAGGAATTTACCATTTTCAATTGTTTAAAATGAAAAACAAACTTATTAACATGAAAATATCATGATGTTTTATATAGCCATTGCTGTTTAAAATCTGTTAAAAGCCTCCCAGTCTACATCCAATGCAGTCTGTGAAACCTATTAAATATAACCAGACAATCAACCCAAAAAATTATTTTGAGATTAAAGTAGCAGCATATACCAATATAAGCCAAATTGAAAAACTGGGCTAATTAGAGGAATTATCAACCTAATATCTCATACAGTAACTGGTATGTGGGTATTTTCCCCCTTTATTTCCTGTCACGTCACTGCATCCCAGAGTCAAGGCATAAGTCTTAATCCTTCACTTCATCCATGTAAATAGCAGCATAAACTGCATTTCAGTCTATGCCATATCTAGCTCCTACTATTATTAAGAGAAATTTTATACAGAAGAAATGTGATTACTCTTGTGAATCGTTGGTTTTCAGAATTCAAGTTAATTATTTGCTGTAAAATACATTGTTTCATTTTTTATCATCTTTTTAATAGGTGGTTTTCCAAGGCCAATTCATATAAGTAGTATTATTTATTACTCTAAAACATTTTGTTTTGTTGCCTAGAGTAAAAGATGTTTCTGTATGTCTTGATTCTATTATTTTCGTCTTATGATTATCCTTTAATTCCATCCTAACCCACTTTAGCAAGATTTATTATATGATAAAGAGTAATGATAAAGAGCAGCTTTTGCAAACAAAATAAACCATTTTCTAAGTCTCTGAAAATATTATCTAAAGCAAGACAGGGATCAATTAAATAAAAAGCAAATATCCTATTATTCAAGGATCTATTTCTGGGTTATGTGATTCTTTCTTTCTTTGAGTTTTATTGAGGTATAACTGACATGTAGCACTGTATAAGTTTAACGTGTACAGTAAGATAATTCACCTTACACCCATCATGAAATGATTACCAGAAAAATTTTAGTGAAAATCTATCATCTCATATAGATAAAAAATTAAAAAAATATTTTCCTTATGATGAGAACTCTTAGGATTTACTTCCTAACAACTTTCAAATATAATATACAACAATGTTAATTATATTTGTCATTTGTACATTATATTCCTAGTAATTACTTATCTTAAAACTGAACGTTTGTGAGACATTTTGACTACCTTCATCTAATTTCCCCTCTTCCCATCCCCTGCCTCTGGTAACTACTAATCTGATCATTTTAAAATGAGTTTATTTGTTTCTGAAGTATAATTGACCTACAATACTGCCTCTTGAGAAATCTGTATGCAGGTCAGGAAGCAACAATTAGAACTGGACATGGAACAACAAACTGGTTCCAAATAGGGAAAGGAGTACGTCAAGGCTGTATATCATCACCCTGCTTATTTAACTTATATGCAGAGTACATCATGAGAAACACTGGGCAGGATGAAGCACAAGCTGGAATCAAGATTGCCAGTAGAAATATCAATAACCTCAGATATGCAGATGACACCACCCTTATGGCAGAAAGCGAAGAAGAACTAAAGAGTCTCTTGATGAAAGTAAAAGAGGAGAGTGAAAAAGTTGACTTAAACCTCAACATTCAGACAACTAAGATCATGGCATCTGGTCCCATCACTTCATGGCAAATAGATGGGGAAACAGTGGCAGACCTTATTTTTCTGAGCTCCAAAATCACTGCAGATGGTGACTGCAGCCATGAAATTAAAAGACACTTGCTCCTTGGAAGAAAAGTTGTGACCAACCTAGACAGCATATTAAAAAGTAGAGACATTACTTTGCCAACAAAGGTCCATTTAGTCAAAGCTATGGTTTTTCCAGTGGTCATGTATGGATGTGAGTTGGATTATAAAGAAAGCTGAGTGCTGAAGAATTGATGCTTTTGAACTGTGGTATTGGAGAAGACCCTTGAGAGTCCCTTGGACTGCAAGGAGATCCAACCAGTCCATCCTAAAGGAAATCAGTCCTGAATATTCATTGGAAGGACTGATTCTGAGGCTGAAACTCCAATACTTTGGCCACCTGATGCGAAGAACAAACTCATTTGAAAAGACCCTGATGCTGGGAAAGATTGAAAGCAGGAGGAGAAGGGGATGACAGAGGATGAGATGGTTGGATGGCATCACCGACTCAATAATCAGTGTGATTTTGTTGTTGACCATCTGGTGATGTCCATGTGTAGAGTCTTCTCTTGTGTTGTTGGAAGAGGGTGTTTGCTATGACCAGTGTGTTCTCTTGGCAAAATTCTATTAGTCTTTGCCCTGCTTCATTCTGTACTCTAAGGCCAAATTTGCCTGTTACTCCAGGTGTTTCTTGACTTCCTACTTTTGCATGTCATTCCCCTATAATGAAAAGGACATCTTTTGGGGCTATTAGTTCTATAAGGTCTTGTAGGTCTTCATAGAACCATTCAACTTCAGCTTCTTTAGCATTACTGGTCAGGACATAGACTTGGATTACTGTGATATTGAATGGTTTGCCTTGGAAACGAATAGAGATCATTCTGTCATTTTTGAATTTGCATCCAAGTACTGCATTTTGGGCTCTTTTGTTGACTATGATGGCTACTCCATTTCTTCCAAAGGATTCTTCCCCACAGTAGTAGATATAATGGTCATCTGAGTTAATTTCACCCATTCCATATTGTAGCAAATATCAATATTTCATTCTTTTATATAGCTGAGTAATATTCCACTGTATATATACACCAAGTCTCCTTTATCCATTCATCTATCAATGAGCACTTAGGTTGCTTCCTTATCTTGGTTACTGTCAATAATGCTGCAATGAACATGGGGGTACATATATCTTTTTGAATTAGAGTTTTTGTTTTCTTCAGAAAAACGCCCAGGAGTTAAATTACTAGATGATATGGTAGTTCTATTTTTAACTTTTTGAAGAATTTCCACCCTGTTTTTCCATAGTGACTGCATTAATTTACATTTCCACTAACAGTGCACAGGTGTTCCTTTTTCTCCTCATCTTTGCCAACCCTTATTATTTGTTGCCTTTTTGATACTAGCCATTCTGATAGGTTTGACACTGTGGTTTTGATTTGCATTTCTCTGAAAATTAGTGATGTTGAGCATCTTTTCATGTGCCTGTTGGCCACCTGTATGTCCTCTTTGGAAAAATATCTTTTCAGCTTCTCTGCCTATTTTTTTTTTAATGATATTTATTTATTTGGCTGTACTGGGTCTTCATTGCAGCACAGGCTTTTCTCTAGTTGCAGAAAGCAGGGGCTGCTCTTCATTGCTGTGTCCAGGCTTTGCATTGTGGTGGTTTCTTGTTACAGAGCTTGGGTCTAGGGCGCTCTGACTTCAGTAGTTGTGCTTTCTGGCTCTAGAGCACAGGCTCAAATGTTGTGATGCACAGGCTTCATTGCTCCCTGATATGTGGGATCTTCCCGACCCAGGCATCAAACTCATGTCTCCTGCATTGGCAGGCAGATTCTTTACCACTGAGCCATCAAGAAAGCCCCTCTCCCCATTTTTTAAATCTTTTTTTTTTTAATGTTGATTTGTATGAGTTCTCTATATATTTTGGATATTAACCCATTATCAGACATATCATTTGCAAATATCTCTTCCCATTCAGTAGGTAGCCTTTTCATTTTCTTCATAGTTTCCTTATCTGTGCAAAAGCTTTTGGTCTGATGCAATTTTTCTCATTTATTTTTGCTTTTGTTTCCCTTACCTGAGGAGACATAGCCCCCAAAGTATTCTAGGGTCAGTGTCAAAGTGAACACTCTCGATGTTTTCTTCTAGGAGTTTTACAGTTTAATTTATATTAAGTCTTTAATTCATTTTTAGTTTATTTTTTAATATTGTGTGAGAAAGTTGGGTTATTTGATTTTTTAGTGTTGTTTTCCTTCCAGTTATGCATGTTCAATTTTATTTCATTTATAAGTAAAATGAAGCCCTTTTCCTTTTAGCAGAAAAAAGTTCATCTCCTTTTAGCAGAAAAGAAGGTTTAAACCTAAAGTCGGTTGACATGATTATATCTGAAATTTATCGTGAGATTTAAAAATATATATTCAATTTGGCCAAATTATCCTCTAGTAACAAACACAGAAAATCATTAAGATGGGCATTGAACTCAGGTTTATTTGATTGAAACATGTTATATGAGTGACATAAAGAAGTGATGGTTTTTCACCAAGGTATCTGTTGATTGCCAATGAGTCAGCTATTCGTTCATACTTGTGGCAACGAACACTTCAGTGGAGAATGAGGTCTAGAAATAATTGAGGTCCAGATGATAAAACCCTAGTTTAATGTCTCAGTCATTTCCATTTCCTCTAGATTTTGCTGGGATTAAAAAAATTCACTGTTATAACTTCTACTTTCATGATATGGTCTCCAGATGGCTGACTAAAATTTATTCCATCACCTTAGGGTTATTCAAGTTTCCTACAAAGCAGAACTGGGGGTGGGGGCAAGCATGCAAGCACCTAAAATAGCTTGTTTGAGGATATGAATACTGATATGTATAAGAATCTATGGTAGAATTGTACTTTTAAAAAGAAGAGTATGGATGTTAACAAAAGGTAGACAATAATTAAGATCTCTGGATGTATTCTGGGATAATTTTCTTCCTTTTTCATCAAAATTTGCATCTAGGAAAGCCACAATTCCTAGTTTAGATGCCTAAGGAGTTCAGATTGGGATATGTTATCTTCAGCAGAAAAAAAAAGTTATAATATCTCCAAGGACATTTAACTTTCAGCTAAGGTAAAAAATATCTTTGAAACGATGCACTTTTGTGTGTGTGTGTGGCCTTGTCACACGGCATATGGGATCTTAAATTCCCCAGCCAGTGGTTGAATGCACGCCCCCTTCAGTGGATGTGCAGTCTTAACCACTGAACCACCGGGAAAGTCCCAAGATGTACGTTTTAAAAGTCAACAATACATACATTTTGAAAAAAAAAAAAATTATAAAAGTATTTCCTGTAAAATCTGTTTGCCTCCTTTGATTGAACACTCATGGGTGTGTTGAGAAAAGTGTTAGATTTATCTGAGCAATGTCATATTTAATAGCCAAATCATAGGCTTATATGAGTAACAAAAGGTAGATACTGAGTTTATGTTTTAATGAAAAACATTGTTAAAAATACAAAACTTCAAAAGTTTATTACAGTGATTGAGAAATTCCAAATGGCTCTAAAGACAGAGTTCATGGTCACCCTTCTACTGGTGCATAATGTGATAATACTCAAATGCCTTATCTTGCTTAAAAATATTTAATTAGTAAATGACTTTGTCTTGCCTTCTGTGCAGAAGTCACATGGTCCTTAGCTAGCCATTTATTTCTTTGTGTCCTAAAGATGACCACTGCCACCCCTTCCCCCCAATTTGGCCAGATGGATGATTATTTCAACTTTTTTTCCTCCTCCCTTCCCATTTCCTACCCACACACTGCCTCAGTTACACTCTGTACCTTACTCAGTCCTTTGTCCTATCACCATGGCTTTGCAAATCGCTCTTTCCACATATAATATCTTCCCTTTTCACCATTAAGTCATATGGTTCCCTTCTTTAAGATTTAACTCTCTTTTTACAGAAACATATGATTCTCTTCCATTCCTAGTTGCTTCATTCAAGCAAGCTTTTAGCAGTTTACTAACTTGGATTTGTTTATATGTTGCCTTGAAATAAGCACTGTCAATCTTTTTCATGTGTTTGTGTTGTATCTCCAAAAGGGGATTATTGACTCTTTAAGAGAATGTCTTCTAAAAATTCCACCTACTCCAAGCTCCTAGAACAGTGTTCACTTTGTGAAAAGGTGCTAAAACTTCCTTTGACAATCAAAGCCTACAGTACTGATAGTCATGGTAAATTTTAAAATACATAAAGACAGATGTGATATAAACTTTAAATTCACAGTACACTTCAACAGTAACTCCCACGAGTATCCACGAGTAATGGAGTATTGAAAACACATAAATGGGGTGAGGGAAGGCCAAGAGAGGTCTCTATATAGTCTAAGATCAAAAGGTGAAGAGTGTTGGTTTGTTTTCAATCCATCTGTGGGTCGCTGATTAGATTCAGCACGCTGGCCAGCTCCCCCGTGCGCTGGGTTTATTGGCTTAAGTGAAAGGAGCCGGGGGAAGGAAGGCACCATCTGCTGCTTTGAATTAATAGATAACGGAGGAGCAGGAAGACGGTGCTACAGAGTCAACGCATTCGATGTTGCTGCACTCAGTTATTAGAGTATCCTTGTCTGATTTTGGGGTCCCCAGCCCTCCACCCAGATACTCAGCGAGCCAGAATGGAGGAAGGGCTGAGCAACAAAAAAAACCTTCTATTTCCATGGTAGGCTCACCTCAGCATAAAGTATTACCAGTTCTTGGAACTGAAGAATGCAGAGTAGGCAGGGGCGGGGGTTCTACTTAAAGAGTTGAGCTGCATGGTGGATACATCAATCCGCTCAAAATCTTTTCTTTACGGTTGGGTGTATGTAAAGTAAACTGCTGGCATTGGAGTTTACACAGGTGGGACAAACAGGCTGTTTGGTGAGGAAAATGTGAGGAAAGCTGGTTATAGGAAATAGCCTTTCTTTTGTGTATAACATCTCGCCGACTTCATCTCAGTGAGATCTCTGAAGTTAGTGTGTCCAACAGCTGACAAAAAGTCTGCTTTTGTCAACTATTCGCTGACAAAAAGTCATCAATGATTGATTTATTTCCTCCTCTCCCAAGAACTTTTTGTTCGCGGGACGGGGAGAGAGGTTGAAACCAGGAGGGCTGGGCATCAAGGAGGAAATCAGCCACAACGGGGTGGGAGTGAGGAGGACGGGAAAGCATTGGGATCACTACGGAAGCTCTGAGACTTTGGGGACGCTCCGCGCTCTTCCGGATCCAGTCCGCTGCAGCCGCCCTTTATGCTGCGGACACGGGAGAGTTAAGCCAATAAACACGTAAGCGCCGCTCCCTCCCCAATCGGCAAGATGCCTCTTCGGCTCTAGGCTGCATCGACAGCTTGCAACACTCGGCATCTTTTCTGGAGGCGCCTCCTTCAGCGGCTGCAGATGGCATCCTGCTGTGGGCTCGGGGCTCTCAATTGACTCCCTCCTTTGCCCACTTTGGGTCCACGGACGCACCTCTTCCCTCCCCTCCTCCTCCTGGGTCAGAGCCCAGCTCTCGAACGCCGGGCGGAGGAAGCAGTCTCCGCGGCCGAGGCTGAGGCTGAGCAGCAGCGCGCTTGCTCCCTGATTTGGGGAGAAGCGGCCATCCGGGAGAGCCGACCCCCAGCTGCCTTCAGCGCCCCCCAAGCCAGGGGCTCCAGGGACTCCCCTCCCCAAGCGCCACCATGCTGGACCCTTCATCCAGCGAAGAGGAATCGGATGAGATCGTGGAGGAGGAGAGCGGCAAGGAGGTGCTCGGCTCGGCCGCGTCCGGCGCGCGCCTGTCTCCCAGCCGCACCAGCGAGGGCTCGGGCGGCGGCGCCGGGCTGGGGGGCGGCGGCGGGGTCGGCGCCGGGGCCGGGATGGGCGCCGGCGGCGGCGGGGGCAGCGGCGCGAGCAGCGGCGGCGGGGCCGGGGGGCTGCAGCCTAGCAGCCGCGCCGGTGGCGGCCGACCCTCCAGCCCTAGCCCGTCGGTGGTGAGCGAGAAAGAGAAGGAGGAGTTGGAGCGGCTGCAGAAGGAAGAGGAGGAGAGGAAGAAGAGGCTGCAGCTCTATGTGTTCGTGATGCGCTGCATCGCCTACCCCTTCAACGCCAAGCAACCCACCGACATGGCTCGCCGGCAGCAGAAGGTAGGTGCGCCTGGGAGGCCCAGAGAGTAGCGCCGGGACGTTGCCAGGCGGGCGGGGCGAACAATGGGAGCTGGAGGCGCAGCTGGCGAGGAGGAGCTAGAGGAGGAGGAGACCGCGCCCCGGGGAAGGGGTTACAAGGCCCCCCTCTCCGCGGCCAGGCCTCGCCTAGCCCAGCTCGGAGCGCACCAGGAGCTGCCCAGGACCAGCAAGGGTCCTGGAGCGCAGCACCCTGTGCCTGGGCCTCCCTGCTGGGGAGTGAGGCGGGCAAGTTCTGCTTTGTGGCCCGGGAGGTTCGGAGAGTGACTCGCAGCCGGCGGCTCCCATAGAGGCCTGGCTCGCTTGCCGGGCTCTCAGCACTCTCGAGCGGCCGGCGGCTGCGCTCAACCCCCGGCCCGCCCTCCTGGGCGTGCGCAGGGCGGGCAGGGGCGCCCTGTAGGTGGGGGCGCCGGTACGGAGCAAGTGGAGCGCCTCCGAGCCGCACTCAGGCTAACCCCGGCAGAGAGCCACCGCAGGGGCAGGCGGGAGAAAGCAAACCCAGAAGGCGAAGCTTCCCGTGACACTGCGAAGGGCACCCTCCTCCCTCCACCCGGGTCAGATGATCACAGATTAGGGTCGACTTGGGGGTCCTCGGGACACCGCTTCACTCTGGCTGGGCTTCCTTCCAATGTCCCTTGCCCTTGCTCACTCACCCCAGAACAGGGGCAGTCACACCTGCTCCTTTTCCGTGGGTCAGCCCCTCTGTCTTCCTCTCTTTGACACCCTTCTTTTCCCAAGGTGACTTCGCCGCCACCTTCTGGCTCTCCTAGGCCCTCCAAGCCCTGCCACTACTAGCTTGATAAAGTGCAGCTGGAAAAAGCCTTGCAATTATAAGCATCAAAAAGCTTTTTGTGTCTGAGGTTGGGGTAAGGCTAAGACGGTTCCGGGCTGCCTTTGATGTGAAAAAAGTGCCTATTTCTATCAGCTGTTCTCCAGCCAGAGAAAGGAGGGATTAGTTAATGCAGGTCGAGGGCGGTGGACCAGAAGAGGAGTCGGGTACTCATCTGGAGTGAGTTGTGAAGCAAGTTAGCATCCCATTCTGTCTTTTTAGATGAGTCTGCCACAGCTGAACTAACAGAGAAGTCAGTGAAGCCCCCAGAGGGGCGGTATGAGGGGCGGTTAAAGCCAGCTCTAACCCCCTCAGAGGTTACTGAGACCAGTTTCTTAAAATAGAGGATTTCTGGGTTGTTGCCATTTAAGACTGATTTATATGTTGCCTGGAGTAGAGTGTTAGGTTTTCCTATATTTATCCAGCCTTATCTTGAGTTAGCACAGATTTCTCTGTTTGTTTTGCATGTGTATGTACACAAACCACCCAGAAGTGATGATTTATTTCAGCTATCACAAGCTTGGTTATCAGTTTTATTAAAGATAAAATTGATTTCCTGGTTGAGAAAGAACAGGTGGGCTACACACTCCTTGCTTAATCCCCCCTGCCCCACCCCCTCATCAGTGGTTCCTTGCTTTTTCCATGTGTATTTTGAACTATCCTAGAGCAAAAGTATTTTCAGAACCGTAAAAGTTTTTGGATAGTCTTTTAAGGTTGAGGCTTGGGTTCACAGGGCCTGGTACTTCAAGCTTCAAGTTGAAATTATTTCGGTAATTGTGTCTTTATAGCAGGGGAAATTCCATTTCCAAAATCTCTCCCATTAATAATGGCCCCCACTAAAGAAGTCCTGTTCCTTTGTCAATGAAAAGCTGTTGTCACTTAAAGAAAAGTTAAGAAACAAACTTCCCTTTATCAGTCAAAAGGCTCTCTAGCTCTGTCCTTCAAATACAGGCTGAAATCCAGCACCAGAATGGAAAAAGAAATCCATTCTCGTAAAGACCCAGGTCTTCTAAACAGAAGCTTCAGCCACCTGAGAAAGAGCGTCAGGAGACTGGTTTTTCTGATCTGATCTGGTATGTTTTACCCAGATCCATTCAAAGCTGTGGTTGAGGGATAAGTAAGGTGTGTTTTTACACATGACCTTAATATCAGAGGGACTCCAGGACAGATTGATAACACTGGCATTTGGTCAAACTATTTTTAGTTGTTGCAGCAGACTAAATACATATCCCGGCAAAGCTGCCTCCTGGCTGTTGTCTATATTGGTACGCTGAATATCTCTCTCTTTATTACAAAAAAAACAAGCTTTCCCCAATACTATACCTTTGTGTTTGGTGCCTTTTTGGAAAAAAAAAAGAAAAGTGTTCTGTTATTTTTCTCTAAGTAGAAAGCATGAACTTTGTTTTTTTTTTTTTTTTTAAGGAGCCATCATTGAAAGTAAAAGTTTGCATAATCATGGAGGCCAAACTTAAAGCAGAGAAATAAGATTGAATTAGTCTTGGAGAAATAAAAACTAGGTGTAAAGTAAACATGAGTTTGTAGAAAAGAAATGGATGAACTAGAAAAAGAGGAAAAATGATGTAGAGAAAGTGAATAGAGTGATAAGGGCTGGGGCAGAGAGAACTGCTTATGAAAAGCAATTGCTAAATTGGGGGAAAGGAAAGATCATATTGTCAAATCACTGTGCTGTATACCTTAAAGTTACACAGTGTTGTATGTCAATTATATCCCAATAAAGTTGGGGTGGAGGAAGACCATATTATACAGAGTTTAATAAACTTTAGGAAACCAACTAGTTTACTTGATAATAGTAACATTGGCTCCTGTTTTTTAAGTACTTGCTGAGGGCAGGGCACTTACTTTAAGTCATTTTTTAAAAATGGACTTCTTTCAAGGAGAATCTTAGATTTACTGAAAAGTTGAGAAAATAGTATAGAAAGTTCCCTTACAACCCAGACAGTTTTCCTCTATAATTATCTTATAGTAGTATGGGTACTCGGAGAAGGCAATAGCACCCCACTCCAGTACTCTTGCCTGAGAAATCCCATGGATGGAGGAGCCTGGTGGGCTGCAATCCATGGGGTCACTAAGACTCGGACACGACTGAGCGACTTCCCTTTCACTTTTCACTTTCATGCATTGAAGAAGGAAATGGCAACCCACTCCAGTGTTCTTGCCTGGAGAGGCCCAGGGATGGGGGAGCCTGGTGGGCTGCCGTCTCTGGGATCGCACAGAGTCAGACACGACTGAAGTGACTTAGCGGTAGCAGTTAGCAGTATGGGTACTTGTTGTACAATTAAAGAACCAATAGCTATACCTTGTTTACTTAAATCTGTCATTTATTTAAATGTCCTTTGTTTTACCTAACTACCTATTTCCATTCTTAGATCATTTTATGTTCTTCTCATCATTAACAATGTAGGAATTATGAAGAGAACTTAAAATGATCTAAGAACAGAAATAGGAAGTTAGGTAGAAACTAAGGACATTTAAATACACCATAGATTTTGTTAGTAGTAATGCAAGGGTGACCATCCCCATCTTTAGAAAAGAAAACTGAGACTCAGTGAGGTTTTCTAATTTGCCTAAAGCACTATGTAGACAGATGAGAGAGTGGGAATTTCGGCATGGGGTTCTCTGATTTCAAATCCTATCTTCTTAATATGCAACACTGGCCAGAAGTATTCTAAATGAAAAATAGAAGGCTAGCATCCTGACAACATGTCTAGTGTACTTCTTGACTCAGGATTATTTCTATTTGAGTTGAGAGAGACCTGCCCCTTCCACTTTGAACACCTATCCAAAAAAAATCAACATGGGGAAAACAATCCTTTAAGTACTAATTTCATAAAGAGTACGAAGGAGAGAAAGGGCTTCCCTGGTAGCTCAGCTGGTAAAAAAAGCCATCTGCAATGTAGGAGACCCTGGTTCGATTTCTGGGTTGGGAAGATCACTTGGAGAAGGGAACGGCTACCCACTCCAGTATTCTTGCCTGGAGAATCCCATGGACAGAGGAGTCTGGCAGGCTACAGTCCATGGGATCACAAAGAGTCGGGCATGACTGAGTGACTTCCACTCACTCACTCATGAAGGAGAGAGACGGTGGCTTGTAAATCTGAACAGCAGACTGTTGTCAGTCTTTCTATATACTTTGAGCTGGAAAAAAAAAATTTTTTTTTTGGCTCAAAAGAACAATTGGGAAGGAACAGAGGGAAAAGATGTCATTGCTGGATCATTCTGATAGTTAATTACTTAGGCTTCACTTTTACTGGGAAAGAGAATGCCTAGGTTTTCAAACAGTCTTTCCAGTTAAAAGAAGGGATTTGAAACAAACTATGTGAAAATATTGTCAGCGAATAAGGTCATGTGCCTGATATACAGTGAAGTCAAATAAACCAAATGTCAGAGTTTAGAGCAGAGAAAGGTTTATTGCAGGACCAGCCAAAGAGAACCAGTGGCTCAAGCTCAAAACCCCTGAGCTCCCCAATGGCTTTGGAAAAGATTTTCATAGGCAGAATTTAGGGTGAAGGCTGCAGACTGTGTGACTTTCCTCTGATTGGTTGGTGACAAGTTAACAGGGTGGTGCTCTGGGAATCTTGCCTCAGCCTGAAGTTGCCATTCCCCCCCTGGGTGGGGGCTTTAGTTCTCCAAAAGAACTCAAAGATAGTGTTGCCTGCGTGTGTGCTCAGTCGTGTCTGACTCTTTGAGACCCTGTAGAGTGTAGCTTGCCAAGCTCCTCTGTTCACTGGATTTCCCAGGCAAGAATACTGGAGTGGGTTGCCATTTCCTTCTCCAGGGGATCTTCCTGGATGAGGAGTCGAACCCACAGCTCCTTCATTGGCAAGCAGATTCTTTACCACTGAGCCATCCTATCGATATATTTTGAGGAGGAACCAGTACCTGTGACCCAAAGCTCCATTGTTTCTTGACTGCAGCTCCCTTGTCTCTGCATCCCCTCCCTTTTCTGATTAGCACGGGTTTGAACCTGCTCTTTGGAACACAGGGGAGGTCCTGGAGGTTACATAAAGTCTATTTCCTACAAAAAAGAAATAGGTGAACACAGAAAGGATTTATACCCAGAAACTGCACAGGGTCTAGCTAAATTTCAATATGTTATCATTTGTAGGTATATTTTCCTTGTACTACTGTAAATCTAAATATAGCATGTTGGTAATGATAATTTATGACCACAACAAAAACCGAGTCATCAGGCTGTCACAATGTATGTTTTAGCAGCTGATAAATGATAATTTGAAAAACAGTTCTGAGCTTTTTTTTTCCTCTTTTTTGTCAGAATGCTAGAGTGAATACCTAGAAGCCGGCACGACAGAGTTACACCATATGTTTCTAAATCACGTAGTAATGGTGATGAGTGGCTGCCTCATGTGAACTACCTACTTATAGATGTTCCTGAGGGAATGTAAAAGCAGGCACTGTAAACAATTCTGTGTAATGTGTAAGTTGACATGACCTGTTTTTGTTTTAACTTGGCTAGGAACTGTTTGTAATGCCTGGATTACAGATGTCCAGAATGAATTATGAGTGCATATGTAGGTGTGTATACATATGTCTGTATGTATTGTGTGTGTGCTCAGTCATGTCCAACTCTGCAACCTGATGAACTGTAGCCTGCCAGGCTCTTCTGTCCTTGAAAGTTTCCAGACAAGAATACTGGAGTGGGTTGCCATTTCCTACTACAGGAGGTCTTTCTGACCCAGGGATCGAACTCATCTCTCTTTCGTCTCCTGCGTTGATAGGTGGATTCTTTACCACTGCATCACCTGTGTTCACATACACGCACAGGCACATCACATACACATAAATACACATCATGGCATCACCAATGCAATGGACATGAACTTGGGCAAACTTCAGGAGATGGTGAGGGATAGGGAGGCCTGGCATGCTGCCATCCATGGGATTGAAAGAGTTGAACACAACTGGGCAACTAAACACCACCACCACCTGTATGTACTGGGTTGGCCAAAAGTTCTTTCAAGTTTTTCTGTACCATCTTATAGAAAACTTGAAAGGAACTTTTGGCCAACCCAATATATGATAAGAGAAATGGGCAATGCTAAAGTTGTATCTTTTCTATATGAATTCCTCATTCAAGAGGACTTGAACTTACAACACATTTGGTCTAGTCATCAAGTTACTCATTTCCATGTGATTCAGCTTATATTTTGCTCTAAAATTATGGCTAAAGTTGAGTCACTGTTAGCCAGAGAAATTCCATCTTTATTCATTAACTTCTTTGACTTTGTTGTTCAGTTATGACTCAAAAGCCCATAACTTTCATAAAATTTAAGACCAAGTGCTAGGTTACTAAATATGTCTGAGTGTGTGTGTATTTTAAATCAATAGTGGTGATTCATTCATTCAGATATGCTTTGAGGCACTTAGGTTACTCTTCAAATATCTGAAGGGTTGCATTGTTAATGCAACATACAATTTGCATTTTAAAAATTAAAATATTTTCACCTTTTGAGAAAACAGGAAAAGACTCTGATGCTGGGAGGGGTTGGGGGCAGGAGGAGAAGGGGACGACAGAGGATGAGATGGCTGGATGGCATCACTGACTCGATGGATGTGAGTCTGAGTGAACTCTGGGAGTTGGTGATGGACAGGGAGGCCTGGCATGCTGCGATTCATGGGGTCGCAAAGAGTTGGACATGACTGAGCGACTGAACTGAACTGAAATGACTGTTCAAACAGGATTCCTTCAAAAAGAATTATGTTTTTCTCTTCTTCAGGAAAAGAATTGAATTCTTTAAATCTGCTTTTTGGCATTTTCCCCCAGTCCCCAATCTTCTTGGTGCAATGGGCAGGAACTGTTATGCACTGGTACTAGAAAAGACATTTTGAAGATACAGAAAACCAAAAAAGTAATAAGAGAAGTTCTTGCCTCATTACACACTTGGAATAGCCTTTTGCTTCCCTAAAACTGGACTGAACAACAAAGGAAATTAAATCTTTCATTCCTTAAAAACCATACTGTGAAAAGTGGTAAAAGTCAAATAATTCCAAGGTCTTTTTCCTTCAAAAGCAAACTTAATACATAACCATAGGCTGTTACATTAAAATATAGCCAGTATTTGGGGCCAAGTGTTTATACAACTTAAGTTGGAATCATCAGGGGTGTTTTACTTACTTAGACCAAGTTCTAAGAAAGACCAGTTATTCATTGCACCAAATATTTTCCCAGGCTTTGTGAAGAACTGGAAGATAGTTGTGAGGTATGATTCTGGATTGGGGAGTTTCTGTTCTAGTTTGGAAAACGTCAGATAAATTGAGAATAAGGTAATGTTTAATTGTAAGATGCTGCCGAAGAATTGATGCTTTTGAACTGTGGTGTTGGAGAAGACTCTTGAGAGTCCCTTGATCTGCAAGGAGATCCAACCAGTCCATCCTAAAGGAGGTCAGTCCTGGGTGTTCATTGGAAGGATTGATGCTGAAGCTGAAACTCCAATACTTTGGCCACCTGATGTGAAGAGCTGACTGATTGGAAAAGACCCTGATGCTGGAAAGATTGAGGGCAGGAGGAGAAGGGGACGACAGAGGATGAGATGGCTGGATGGCATCATCGACTCAATGGACATGGGTTTGAGTGGACTCCGGGAGTTGGTGATGGACAGGGAAGCCTGGCGTGCTGCGGTTCATGGGGTTGCAAAGAGTCGGACATGACTTAGCAACTGAACTGGAACTGGACGGGGTTACAGATACTAAAGTAGGAGAAGGGGAGAGAGAGTACGCACCTGTGTGTGCACGCGCATGCACACATACAGGATTCGATATAGTAGTAGTAAAAATCTTCATGGGGGAAGTAGACTAGGGTGAGTGATAGCAAAAACTCCGTCTCTGTGCACTGGTGCCAAATCAAATCTCAGAGACAGAGTTCGGGGTGAAGTAGAAAGGAATCGATTTATTGCTTTTCCCAGCAAGGGGACACAGTGGACTTGTCCCCTTCAAAACTGCATATTCCAACCTGGAGGAATTTGATGAGTTTTATAGCAGTGGTTCAAGGATGTGGTTGCTGATAAAGAACAGGGTGTGTGCAGGGTGTTAATCTGGCCTCAGGTGATCTCCTGACCTTTTCTCTGGAATGAAGATTGTTTCATCAAGTAGTTAACATCTTCCATTTATTGTGAGGCTCTGTTTCTGTAAAAGAGCTGAAAGATATTGTTCTGTATATCCTTTGAGGCAGGCTCCTGTCCCAAGGCTACACTATTGTTTCTTGACTGGTCCTCCTTTGTATCTGCATCCCATCCCTTCCTTGATTAGAACTTTACCCCTTGGAACTCAGGGAGGATCATGGAGGCTGAAGCCTGTTTCGTACAAACAAGAAAGGGGGTGCACTTTGCATGGGACAGGGAGCTGGACACAGAAAGCCTTCTGTGTCCAGGACCCCATGGGATCCTGCTCAGTTTCACCAGGTCTTAAAAATTTTGCATGATTTGTGTAACCATAAGGAAAGGCAGGTATTCCAGTTAGGAGAAAAGCATGATGTAGGAGGATTGTGGAAGAGAGTGACTGTTTCTGGGATTAATCATCCCATTCTTTTGGTTCTAAATAACAGAAACCCAACTGAAGTGGCTACATCAATAGGAAAATAAGGGGACAGGAGAGGTTTATTGGTGCATGTAATTTAAAAATCCAGTGCAAGGTGAAGTCATGGCTGGATCTAGGAGTTCAAATGACTTCCTTAACAATGAAGAAAGCTGGTTGATGAGAAGAAAGGTTATGTATTGAAACCTGTGTTTGAGCTTAAACTCTACCACTAATAAACCACCGATTGCAGGAAAATCATTGTCTGTCTTTGGGATAATTTCTACATCTGTCTTATGAAGAGAGGATAGGGAACCCTCAAATAATCTCTACTGTCACCTTGGTACATAATATTTGATATATAATAGTTGGTATTTCTTTCTGGGCAATGAGGTCACTCATTATCAAGACATAATTTCATTCAAATTTGTATTTGGTATGTTTTGACATTATAAAATAAGGCATTGTCTTCAAAGAATTTGAGAAGTTAGAGTTCACTTTGTGTTTTTCATTGAGGAGATTAAATCTTAAAAGACTACAAGGCTACAGACCATGCAAGAGATTCAGTTTATGGGATGAAATGGACTGAAAGGCTATTTTTGTCTACAGTATATTTTTCAAAATTTTGAATTTGTTCTCAACATTTAAAACAGTCAAGATATTACATGTAAAAATTTGTGTTTCTGGCTCCTCTTATAACTGGAAAATATAGCAAAGCTGAGCTGAGTTTTTAATGAATCTGCAAAAAGCAACAGAAATAAGACTATCAGTCTTCACTTAACTAATGGAATGTTAATCACTTTAAATAAATAAAGTATGCTTGTTCTAAAAGGAAAATCATAGACATTTGATTGGTAGGACAGCAGCAATCTGGTTCTTTCCAACACTGTCTCTTCTTGCCATTGCTGCTCTAATATTGATGGTCTGACCCTTGCCTCTGTAATGCATCCAGGAAAAAGACCTAGAATTTGGAGCTCTGTGTTACCTGTCTCTGGCAGGTGTTTCTCCGTTGGGATCAGATTTATAGTTTCTGCAGAATTGGAGGGCTGACAGTCAGAATTACCTTATTATTTTTTCATTTGTCCATCCAAGCATGTGAAAGAATTACTTCTCTGTTGTTAGCAGGCAAAGAAAAGGTGATGGAAGTCAGTCAGTGATTTAAAGCCTGGCTGTTGCTTTTGATATATGATGTATAGGGCAGGAAATAGCATAGATTCTGAAAGCTGAATGCCTATGTTTGCTCTTCTGGATATACCCCAAGCAGGCTCTGTGATTTGGGGCAACTTACTTAAACACTCTGTGGCTCAGTTTACTCATCAGTAAAGTAGGAATAGTAATGGCGTCTCCATCATTAAGTTCTTGTGAAAAGTGAGTGAGCTAATATAGTAAAGCTCTTAGAACAATGCCTGGCATGTGGTGAGTAGTACATAAGTGTTCTTCTTATCGCTAATTTGATGTGTACAATTTCGTGTTTTTTTTTTTTTCTTTAATCTGTGAAAGGACTGTATGTGAAGTGCTGCCCATAGTATGCCTTATATTCAGTATTGCTATAATCCTCATGATCATTATCCTTATTGATATGATAAGTAGACCCAGGAATAAATGGTTACCATTACAGCATCCTCTATAGAGTAGATGAGGTTGAGAGTACAATACATCGCTATTGGAAAGCACGGAGGGTAAGCCAATTATTCCATGTTTTCAAAAAAATTTATGTTGTAGAAACATACCATCAATTGTCTCCCTAGTCTGGTTTATTTATAGCAACAACTGACAAATTTCTAGATCTGTTATAGAGGAAAGGTTTCTTTCAAAGACCATAATCAATTAGGAATTTCTCATAGTGACCGAATCTCAGTTGAACTTAAATCACCAGGTGTGAAGTGAAAATCGCTCATTCGTGTCTGACTCTTTGCAATTCCATGGACTGTAGCCTACCAGGCTTCTCCGTCCATGGGATTTTCCAGGCAAGGGCACTGGAGTGGGTTGCCATTTCCTTCTCCAGGGGATCTTCCCAACCCAGGAATTGAACCCGGGTCTCCTACATTGCAGACAGACGCTGAATCACCATAGGGTGTGTTTAAGTGGCCAAATCGTAAGCCAAGTTGAGAACTAACATATTGGGCATATGTCTTATTTGACTTAATTCTTTCTGAGGGGGAAAAAAAAATAATGAGTAGTCAGCAGTACTAGAGAAAGTTAGGCTGTTGAAAATATTCAATCTCAATATTGTCAGAATTACATAATAGAATCCAAGTTCTACATATTTAGATGTAAGTAAATATGCTTCTTTTCCATCTTTTATGGGATTTTGGCTCTACTTTCTCTGTCATTGTATGCTGTCCAAAGTCCTTTTTGAGTACAGTTAGCATGTAAATAAATAATGACTCTAGTGTTTTTGCATATTGGATGAGGTAATAAGAATATAAGATGGGTGTGAAATATCTGTAAAGTAAAACTGCTTAGGTGTGGATTTTCCTGATGCTTTTCACTAATCAAAGGGAAAATTATCTTTGCTAAGCCATTTCTTTCATTTAAACAAGCAGAGTAAGCATCTGAGAGTCTTGAAAAATAAATTGAATCATCAGGCCTCCAAATGTTTCAAGATTCTGGCTATCCTTCTAAAATTGAGAGATACTGAATAAACTGATAATATATTGATGTCCTCTGTAGCCTATGGGAGGAAAATATCAGCCTGTGTTTTTCACGGCCATTTCATGAAGTAGGAAAGTTCTCAGATAACTTTGCAGTTAACTTCTTTTTTTAATCACTAAGTTTTGGGGGAGCGTAGACTAAGTTTCAAACCCTCTAGAGGCTATACTGCTTTTAGAAAGACAATGGGATTTTGGCAAATGTGCTCAGTGCTACAGAGAAGCTACTATGTGACTGAAGAAAGCAAAGGGAAAACGTTGAAAAATCTTGCAAATAATTATGCCTTCTGTTGCCCATGCAGAACAGCCTTTTGGTGTGGATGGTAGGCATAGAGTTGTTTAAGCAAATGAGTTAAAATATATCTTGAACATCTCCTTTGGTTATTTTTCTGACAAGTACAGCAACTGTTGTCTATAAGGCAGCGAATGTCACAACATACTGTATTCAAAACAGCTCTTGGGGGCTCTTCCATATTCAATTTTTGTTTGTTATACATCATCAGACGGCATTGTTTTGTACCACTTCTACATACAAGAAATTCACTAAATCCTGCAGGCAAAATATGGAAAGACATTTCAGACAACCTTCCTGGTTTCTAAGAACCTATCAATCTGTTTGAAATGTTGAAGTACATCAGCAAGGAACAGAGCTCATAATGTAAGGCAGTATATGGTGAGCATCCGAATCTTAAATATTAGTGTTTTTCACATCTCCATCCTTGACTCTCTTTATGGCTTGATTATGTCTCCCCAAAAATCCATATGTTGAAATCCTAACCTGCAGTACCTCATAGTGGGACCTTATTTGGAAATAAGGTCTTTGTAGATGTAATTAGTTAAGATGAAGTCATTGTTGTTGTTCAGTCACCGAGTCGTGTCTGACTCTGTGATGCCATGAACTGCAGAAGGCCAGAGTTCCCTAAGTTTCCATCTCCCTCAGTTTGCTCAAACTCATGTCCATTGAGTCAGTGATGCCGTCCAACCATTTCGTCCTCTGTTGCCCCTTTCTCCTCCTGCCCTCAATCTTTCCAAGCATCAGGGTCTTTCCAGTCAATCAGCTCTTCGCATCAGGTGGCCAAAGTATTAGAGTTTCAGCTTCAGCATTGAATATTCAGGGTTGATTTCCTTTAGGATGGACTGGTTGGGTCTCCTTGCTGTCCAAGGGACTCCCAAGAGTCTTTTCCAACACCACAGTTTGAAAGCATCAATTCTTCAGCACCCAGCCTTCTCCATGGTCCAATTCTCACATCCATACATGACTACTGGGAAAACAATAGCTTTGACTGTACGGACCTTTGTTGGCAAAGTGATGTCTCTGCTTTTTAATACACTGTCTATAGTTTGTAATAGCTTTTCTTCTAAGGAGCAAGCGCCTTTTAATTTTGTGGCAGCACTCACCATCCGCAGTGATTTTGGAGCCCAAGAAAATGAAATCTGACACTGTTACTTTTTACCCATCAATTTGCCATTAAATAATGAGACCAAATGCCATGATCTTTGTCTTTTTGAATGTTGAGTTTTAAGCCAGCTTAAAACTTAAAACTTAGAGTGGACCCTAATCCATGATGACTGGTATCCTTATTGAATGGGGAAATTTGGACATAGAGGAAGTACACAGGGAGAACACCATGTGAAGAGGAAGACAGAGATTGGAGTGACTCTTCTACAGGCAAGGAACACCAAGGATGGCCAGAAGCTAGGGTACAGGCATGAAGTATGTTCTTCACTGAGTGCTCAGAAGACTCTGACCCTGCCAACAGCTATAAGATGGTAAATTTCTGTTATTTAAGCCACCTTGCCACTGATGATCTTTACACTTCCATTCTCAAATCTGGAGCTCCAGGACACACCTCTCACCAAATGTCTAATCCATACATCAGTATTGCTGAAGGGGTGGTCTCACACTGGCGCAGTTAGTCAGTGCTTTGTCACAGGTCCACGAGGAGATAAGGAACTTGCACTAGAATGTAAATCAGCTCACTGCTTTCTTCAAGAAAGTCTTGCTGCAAAAATTTGTCAGCTGAACTGAACTGATGCATGATGAAGTTGATGTATTGTTTCCAGTACTAGCACTTTATCTTGGTGCAGACCAATAATGAGCAGTTCACAAATGGCACAGACCTACACATTACACTTGGAAGAGCACTGACTTCCATCACACCTCCCCTAGGATATCCTCAGACTAGTCAACAGTTGAATGTCTCACCAAGACTCTTTGCAGCTCTATTTTCTAACTCAGGATAAATTAATTTTCTTAGAGTTCTGGTGTACAGTTCTATTGCTGCTGCATAACCAAACTATTCAAGGCTGAAGCACATAACTTCATCCTATTGATGTTCCAGTTAATAAATTTTCATCTCTTTCTCCTTCACCTTTATCACTGGTGCTGTGCTTTGGACCCTCATGATGATTTGCGTGGACTTTTACAATAACATTTATTCCTTCTGCTTGCTTGCTTGTCCTCGTTCCATTCAGAGTGGTCATTCTGAAGCACACCTAATCATGTCCTTTTCCTGCTTAGAATGCTTCTGCAACTTTCCTTTGCCTATACAGGATCCACTCTGAACTCACTTGCATGGCATAACTGGATCCTCCCTTCCCATCCAGCCTCAACTCCTGCAATTCTGTGTACACCCTTGGCTTTAGCCTATATTAACAATTATTGACAGGGGATATTTGCAGAAACTAACACCATGGCTGTAAAATGTCTCCAGTCAATAATGTGTTAAGCCCTTAACATCCCTGCATTGTTGCATGCTCTTTTGTGATACTGTGTCTTTTGTACACGCTCTTCTTCTAGCTTAAAAGGCCCTTCCCATTTTGCCCATCACACTCCTAGGTAGATGATGGCATCTAGGCATTAAAAACAGGAACAAATAGTGACTATTTATTGGATGTTTACCCTGTATACTCACTGTTCTATAAATTTATAAGGTTGTATCTCATTTATTCCTGATATGATAGATACTGTTCCTCTTAACCTTACAATGAGGAAACCGGGAGGCAGAGTAGTTGAGAAACTTGTCTTAGGTCACACATTTAGTAAGAGGTAGAGCTGGATTGGGCCCAGACGGTCTGACTCTGGTCAGAGCTCTTAACCTTGTGCTATTTTAATCATATTATGGCACTGGGCACATCTTACTTCAGTGGGTACCTGTTTCTCTCACCTGATGCTACAGAGATTTCATTTAGTATCCCCCAGTGTCTGGTAGATGTGCATACCCATAATAGATGTTCAGCAAATACTTAAAACATGAATTTATGATTGTTGAATCATAATCACTTTCTCTACCATTTATAGCAAGTTCGCTAAGGTAATCCTGTTTATTCTTTAAAACAACCTTTTTGCGTAGGAGGAGTATGTATCCTATAACCCTGTTTTGGAGTGGGAGGGGGGGTCCAAAGATGTCCTACTGGTTGGACAGGACCATAGAACACCAATCTGGGCCTCCTGAATGCATCTAGGGTTCTTTCACCACAGAGTCGAACTTAGGGTCACCCTAAGTACAAACTGGAGAAGGCAATGGCACTCCACTCCAATACTCTTGCCTGGAAAATTCCATGGATGGAGGAGCCTGGTAGGCTGCAGTCCATGGGGTTGCTAGGAGTCGGACACGACTGAACGACTTCACTTTCACTTTTCACTTTCATGCATTGGAGAAGGAAATGGCAGCCCACTCCAGTGTTCTTGCCTGGAGAATCCCAGGGACGGGGGAGCCTGGTGGGCTGCCGTCTCTGGGGTCGCACGGAGTCGGACACGACTGAAGTGACTTAGCAGCAGCAGCAAGTACAAACTGGGCCAATACAGACTTTGGAGCATCAGTGTGATTTTTGACTCATACTTTTAGAAAGTTTCATGGCAAATACATTAAATGTACCTCACATCCAGCATGCACTCATCTTTTTTGATTATGAAATAATAAAATTTTATTTTAAGTTTTTGAAACTCTTTGTATGAGGTTAACACATGACTATGATTTCTCAGGAATCATAGTATCTTCATAGGAGCTCTGGAAAACTGAAAAAAAAAATTACCAATTGTTTTTCATTGTAGCAGTATTTTATGAGCTCTAAATTTAACCAGTCCTGTGGCCATTTCTGGCCAACTCAGCAGTGGTCACAGGACTGGAAAAGGTCAGTTGTCATTCCAATCCCAAAGAAAGGCAATGCCAAAGAATGCTCAAACTACTGTGCAATTGCACTCATCTTACACACTAGTAAAGTAATGCTGAAAATTCTCCAAGCCAGGCTTCAACAGTACGTGAACCATGAACTTCCAGATGTTCAAGCTGGTTTTAGAAAAGGCAGAGGAACCAGAGAGCAAATTGCCAACATCCACTGGATTACCAGAAAAACATCTATTTCTGCCTTATTGACTATGCCAAAAGCTTTGACTGTGTAGATCACCACAAACTGGAAAATTCTGAAAGTGATGGGAATACCAGACCACCTGACCTGCCTCTTGAGAAATCTGTATGCAGGTGAGGAAGCAACAGTTAGAACTGGACATGGAACAACAGACTGGTTCCAAATAGGAAAAGGAGTTCGTCAAGGCTGTATATTGTCACCCTGCTTATTTAACTTATATGCAGAGTACATCATGAGAAAAGCTGGACTGGATGAAGCACAAGCTGGAATCAAGATTGCCAGTAGAAATATCAATAACCTCAGATATGCAGATGACACCACCCTTATGGCAGAAAGCGAGGAAGAACTAAAGAGCCTCTTGATGAAAGAGGAGAGTGAAAAAGTTGGCTTAAAACTCAACATTCAGAAAACTAAGATCATGGCATCCAGTCTCATCAATTCATGGCAAATAGATGGGTAAACAGTGGAAACCGTGACAGGCTATTTTTTGGGGCTCCCAAATCACTGCAGATGGTGACTGCAGCCATGAAATTGAAAGACGCTTACTCCTTGGAAGGAAAGTTATAACCAACCTAGATAAGCATATTAAAAAGCAGAGACATTACTTTTTCAACAAAGGTCCATCTAGTCAAGGCTGTGGTTTTTCCAGTCATCATGTATGGATGTGAGAGTTGGACTATAAAGAAAGCTGAGCACCGAAGAATTGTTGCTTTTGAACTGTGGTGTTGGGAAAGACTCTTGTGAGTCCCTTGGACTGCAAGGAGATCCAACCAGTCCATCCTAAAAGAAATCAGTCCTGAATATTCATTGGAAGGACTGATGCTGAAGCTGAAACTTCACTACTTTGGCCACCTGATGTGAAGAACTGACTCATTTGAAAAGACCCTGATGCTGGGAAAGATTGAGGGCAGGAAGAGAAGGGGATGACAGAGGATGTGACGATTGGATGGTATCACTGACTCCATGAGCATGAGTTTGAGTGGACTCCAGGAGTTGGTGATGGACAAGGAGGCCTGGTATGCTGTGATTCATGGGGTCGCAAAGAGTCGGACATGATTGAGCAACTGAACCTAACTGAAATTTAACCATGAATGAGGTTGACAGACATTTGGAGGCGGAAATTTAACTAAACATTTATTAATTTAAATTTTCCATTTTGGTTTTACGTTGGAGGCAATACGTTTCCTTTGAGGTCTATTCTCATGTCTCCCCATATTCAAATACTGGGGTGAAGTGGCTTTCCAAGTGACACTAGTGGTAAAGAACTCACCTGGCAATGCAGGAGATTCAAAAGATAAAGGGTTCGATCCCTAGTTCAGGAAGATCCTTGGGAGTAGAAAATGGCAACCTGCTCTAATGTTCTTGCCTGGAAAATTCCACTGACGGAGGAACCTGGTGGGCCTCAGTCTATGGGGCTGCAAAGAATTGGACACGAGTGAGCAACTGAGAGGTTCTGGTAATAAAGAAGGATTGTATTTTCCATTTGTCATTATCTGTGTGGATAACTCTCCTCCAAGATAGGTGACTTTGGTCCAAGTTACAATTTAGGTATTGCTGGGTCACCAGATTCTTACATCATCTAGGCTTTGGAATACTACCAGAGAATTAATTAATTACCAGAGAATCAGAGTGGGCTTCCTGGAGGAGGTTGCACTGCACCTGAGGAATAGGTAGTATTTGAATATGGGGAGACATGAGAATAGATATTCTAGCGGGGAGCATGAGCTAAGACACATAAGCCTCAGAAAGCGCGAACAGACAGTACGTACAAGGTGTAAGGTTGAAAAGGTAGCCTGGGACCACGTGGTGGTAAACTCTGAACACTAGTAGTCTTTGTGTGTTCTTTATTTGATAGGCAGCCTAGAGCCCATTACAGGTAATGCAGACATCTGAGCAGTTGCCAAATGGAGGGTGATTGGCCTTAGGCTTCTCTTAACATGATAAATTTTCCTATAAGGCAGTTGAAAATTCAGATGTTCCGAGGAATAATGTCAGCACAAGCAGAATGTCTTATTTGCAAAAGACATGATTGCTCAAGCATTTTTCCATGGCCAGGTTAGAAATAGCTTCCCATGAGCTTTGACAGTGGACCCACATCATTTGCCAGCTTTCCTGTTTGCCTGGCAATGGAGAAAAGAAGAGGATTTCTTTCTGCTATCTACTTGCCACAGGCAGCCTAGTACTGTTGTATATTATGTATACACAGTACCACTGTATATTATGATTCAGCATTATAGACCTTCAGAGGAAACAGACACTGGTTATGATTTGTACTTGTTTTATTTTATTAAGAGGCCCATTTCCCCCACCCCACCCCCACCCCACTGAAGCAGTAGTTCTAAACAACTGTCAATCTGTTGCTGGATCCAAAGAGCTTTTCCTATTTTTCCTTCCATTTCTCAAAGCTGTCTTTTAGTCAGTATTCGATTAGGATTTGAGTCATAAGACTATGTTGAACTCTTTACAGGGGGGCGAGACATAGTCACCTAATCTCACCTCTGTTTATCTGTGTATAGAAGACCATCCATTTTCATTAAAGAAATAAATGTAGATATGCTGCAGCATAAGTTAAATATTATGCTAAATGAAGTATCTGTTTACTGCTTCAGTTCAGTTCAGTTGCTCAGTCGTGTCCGACTTTGCAACCCCATGGACTGCAGCACGCCAGGCCTCCCTGTCCATCACCAACTCCTGGAGCTTGCTCAAACTCACCTCCATCGGGTTGGTGATGCCATCCACCCATTTCATCCTCTGTCATCCCCTTCTCCTCCTGCCTTCAATCTTTCCCAGCATCAGGGTCTTTTCAAATGAGTCAGTTCTTCGTATCCGGTGGCCAAAGTATTGGAGCTTCGGCTTCAGCATCAGGCCTTCAGTGAATATTCAGGACTGATTTCCTTTAGGATGGACTGGTTGGATCTCCTTGCAGTCCAAGGGACTCTCAAGAGTCTTCTCTAACACCACAGTTCAAAAGCATCAATTCTTCGGCGCTCAGCTTTCTTTATAGTCCAACTCTCACATCCATGCAATACTGCTGAAAAACCTTAGCTTTGACTAGACAGACCTTTGTTGGCAAAGTAATGTCTTTGCTTTTTAATGTGCTGTCTAGGTTGGTCAAAACTTTTCTTCCAAGAAGTAAGTGTCTTTTAATTTCATGGCAGCAGTCACCATCTGCAGTGATTTTGGAGCCCAAGAAAATAAAGTCTGTCACTGTTTCCCCGTCTGTTTGCTATGAAGTGATGGGACTGGATGCCATGAGCTTAGTTTACATAGTTTACTGCTTGTGACCTGGCAATAAATGACCGTGTTCAAAAAGACTTGATGGAAAAGAAAACCAATTTAACGTGCTACATACTGTATACACCAAAATTCAGGGTGATTTATGATCTAGAATATTTCATCTTTTCCACTCACAGTAAGAACTCTGTATTTCTGTTTTGTGTACTCATCCAAATGCTTTTGTGTAATGATTTCTTTAATCACTATCCTCTGGCATATTCTTTGTTCTAGCAAAATCTAGTACTAAATATTATCTTTTGTCACTGAGCTATGATTTTGGAACAAAAGCAGTTCATCCCTAGGATTTACATGCGATAGCAACAGAGATAATTAGAGAATGCAGTAATTTATTTTGATTTTAATTACACCAAATTTACCTGCCTACCTAAAATGCCAGATTTCTTGAGGACAGTAGCAAAATGAGACATTTATGTTAATTTGAGTGAAAATTTACACTTGTTTCATGACCCCAAACTCATTTAAGCAAAACATATCATTAAAGTGATGTGATAATCCCTCAAATTATATAGTAAATTTAATCAATGTGATCAACCCATAGAGATAATTCAAGTGAAATTTTCAGTTGTACCTTGTCAATATGCCAAATTGTCATTTTTAGTGGGCAATATTGGTTACATACTTGTTGTTCATGACCCAAAGCCAAGCAGAATTACAGGGTTTTTAGGTAATTATTTTTCCCCATTCCTAGCATCAGGAATAGATGCAGATTTGTAGATACAAGCCAGTTGACACATGGTACTGTACTGGAAATGTGGTTGGCTCATGAGTGAGAGTGACCATGTGACTTAAGTTGATCCAATCAGACTAAAGTAAGGACTTACGTTCCACTTCACTGGTGGCTCAGACGGTAAAGTGTCTGTCTACAATGCGGGAGACCCAGGTTCAATCCCTGGGTGGGGAAGATCTCCTGGAGAAGGAAATGGCAACCCACTCCAGTATTCTTGCCTGGAAAATCCCATGGACGGAGGAGCCTGGTAGGCTACAGTTCATGGGGTTGTAAAGAGTCGGACACGACTGAGCGACTTCACTCACTCACTCATGCTTGGGAGAAAAGTTTTACTCCTCTTCTTTTGATTGACATACCAAGGAAGCACGGGTCATCTTGCTACTGGGAGCCAACTTAGAACCATGAGAAATGGAATTATTTTCTTAATTTTTCTTTCTGATCTTTTGTTGCCAGTGTATAAAAATGCAACAGATTTCTATGTATTAATTTTATGTCCTGAAACTTTACTGAATTCGTGATGAGCTCTAGTAGTTCTCCGGTAGCATCTTTAGGATTTTCTATGTATAGTTATCATATCATCTGCAAACAGTGGCACTTTTATATTGTTGTTTTCAACTTGGATTCCTTTCATTTCTTTGATTGCTGCGGCTAAGACTTCAAAAATTATGTTGACTAGAAGTGGTGAGAGTACATATCCTTGTCTTGTTCCTGACCTTAGAGGAAATGCTTTCAGCTTTTCACTGTTGAGTATGATGTTAACTGTGGGTTTGTCATACGTGGACTTCATTATATTGAAGTTATGTTACCTCTGTGCCCACTTTCTGGAGTTTTTAATCATAAATGAATGTTGTATTTTATCAAAAAGTCATTCTGCATCTACTGAGATGGTCATAATTTTTTTTTTGATCATATGGTTTTTATTCTTTAATTTATTAATATGGTGTGTCACACTGATTGATTTGTGGATATTGAAAAATGCTTGCATCCTTGGGGTAAATCCCACTTGATCATGGTGTATGGTCCTTTTAATATATTGTTGGAATTGGTTTGCTTGTATTTTGTTGAGGATTTTTGTGTCTGTGTTCATTAG
This sequence comes from Bos grunniens, assembly GCF_055505025.1. Lineage (NCBI taxonomy): Eukaryota > Metazoa > Chordata > Mammalia > Artiodactyla > Bovidae > Bos > Bos grunniens. Next base: position 38,828,827 of record NC_141186.1, read on the forward strand.
TGATATTGGCCTATAATTTTCTCTTTTTGTGATATCTTTGATTTTGGTATCAGGGTGATCATGGCCTCATAAAAGAAGTTCGAAGTATTCCTTCCCCTGCAATTTCTTGGAATAGTGTCAGAAAGATAAGTGTTAACTTTTCTCTCAGTATTTGATAGAATCCTCCTGTGAAGCCGTCTAGTTCTGGACTCCTGCTTCTTGGTAGTTTTTAAATCACAGATTCAGCTTCAGTACTTGTAATTGAACTATTAATATTTTACTCCTGGTTCAGTCTTGGTAGATTCTAACTTTCTAAGAATGTGTCCATTTCTTCTAGATTGCCCATTTTATTGGTGTACAGTTACTTGTGGTGGTCTGTTGATCCTTTGTATTTCTGTGGTGTTGGTTGAAACTTCTTTTTCATTTCCAATTTTATTGATTTGTGGCCTCTCCCTTCTCCACCACACCCCCCCCCCCACACACACACACTTTTTTTTCTTTCTTGGTGAGTCTGGTGAAAGATTGGTGGGAATGTAAATTGGTACAGCCACTATGGAAAACAGTATGGAGGTTCCTTAAAAAGCTAAAAATAGTTACCGTATGATCCTGAAATCCCATTCCTGGATATACATCTGGAAAAAACTGTAATTTGAAAACATACATGCACCCCAGTGTTCATTGCAATACATTTACGATAGCCAAGACATGGAAGGAACCAAAGCATCTGTCAACCTAAACATCTGTCAACAGATGATTGGAAGATGTTACATGTATACATAGATATACACACAGGAATCACTGTGCTGTACACCTGAAACTAACACATCATAAATCAACTATACATCAGTTTAAAACAAAGTTGCAAAAAAGAAACATGAGAAGACCCATTTTAGTATAAAGCCAAAGTTAAAAAGAGTAAAATAATTGAGATATGGAAATAAGTTGAGTTTCTAATGATAGTAATCAGATCAGATCAGTCGCTCAGTCGTGTCCAACTCTTTGTGACCCCATGAATCGCAGCACGCCAGGCCTCCCTGTCCATCACCAACTCCCAGAGTTCACTGAGACTCACGTCCATTGAGTCAGTGATGCCATCCAGCCATCTCATCCTTTGTCGTCCCCTTCTCCTCCTGCCCCCAATCCCTCCCAGCATCAGAGTCTTTTCCAGTGAGTCAACTCTTCACATGAGGTGGCCAAAGTACTGGAGTTTCAGCTTTAGCATCATTCCTTGCAAAGAAATCCCAGGGCTGATCTCCTTCAGAATGGACTGGTTGGATCTCCTTGCAGTCCAAGGGACTCTCAAGAGTCTTCTCCAACACCACAGTTCAAAAGCATCAATTCTTTGGTGCTCAGCCTTCTAATAGGCAACAACATTAGGTTAGACCTGGAGACTGTTTCATCTGAACTTCCAATAATGTAGTAAATTCTCTTATTCTGTAAGTAATTTTGAGTTATGGCCAAAACTAGTGTATCCATGCTACATTTCTCTTCAAAACAGGGATTTCAGGACTCAAATTTTCAGCCCTTAACTCTCAGATTTATTTTGCTTCAGTCATAAGTAGAAATGAAATCCTATTTGCCATGTGAGAAGTAAAATAAAAATTACTTCCTTCTAACTCCAGGTATATTTGGGCCAAAAATAAGGTTGTTGATTAGATATGAATCATGTCTTACAACAGGGTTAACTTGTATTATAATTAAAATGATAAAGTGAATTCAGTGGGCTTCCCAGGTAGCCCAAATGGTAAAGAATCTGCCTGCATTGTGGGAGGCCTGGGTTCAATCCCTGGGTTGGGGTGATCCCCTGGAGAAGGGAATGGCAACCCACTCCAGTGTTCTTCCCTGGAAATTCCATGGACAGAGGAGCCTGGTACAGTCCATGGGTTGCATGGGTTGCAAAGAGTCAGAGACAGTTGAGCTACTAACACATTCACTTTCACTTTCAGTCTGACTTAACTAGTTTACATATTTTTCTGTAAATAAAATTAAAACATGTTTATTACAGAAAAATAAAATAAGAAAATACATAAATTAGAACTAAACATAATCTCCTTATTCCACCACTCAAAAACATCCACTCTATACACAAAATATATTATCTACATGGAGACATAGAAAAGGAGAATATATATATATTTTATATATATATATTTTTTGTATACAAGCAGTAATTCTATAATGTTTTGCAACTTGCTTTTTTGAAGGACAATATGGAAAGAAAACCTTTCCAAGTCAGTAAATACAAAATAAGTGTCCTTCTAAATGGCTTGTAGCAATCCAGTTTATGGATGAACCATAACTTATTCAACAGGTTGTCTGTTGATTTCTGTTTCTTGCTTCTATAATCATTCTTCAGTATGTTTGTATATATATCTTTCCACACTTCTCCAAATGTGTATGCCCTTAATACAAAGAGTATGTTTATTTCCAGTTTGTTACTAGCTTCCAAACCATCTGTAAATATTTATACCCCCATGAGGGGTACAAGAGCATGTCTGATTCCCCATATTAAAATCAGATATTATTTTTCATTCAATTTTATCAAGTAGATGGATGATTTTCAAAATTTTGTATTTGCATTTCCTCTTTACATGTTTATTGCCTGTTTGTATTTTGTCTTTTAAAATTCTCTCTTACATTCCATTCATTTTTCTATTTATTATTTGTTTTAAAAAGCTCTATTTCAATAGTCTTAACACTTTGTCATATATGTGCAGATTATGTTTTGTCATTTGTTGTTAGACTTTTTTTTATGTTTACTTGTTATGTTTTTGACCTCTTTATGTTTAGCTAAACAGAAGTTTTTTAATGTAGTGGAATCTGTCCAGTTTTCCCCTTTATGGTTTCTGGGTTTCATGAAAAGAAGTACCCTCTTTAACCTAAAGATTATAAAACTGTTGATACTGTGTTCTACTACTGTCATGGTTTCACTTTTTGCCTTTACAATTTTGACTCATCTGAAATGTATAATGCTTTAATAAATGAAATATGAAACCCACTTTGTTTTGTTTACAAAGAACTAGCCAATTGTCTCAACATCATATATTAAATAATCTATTTGCTCACCGGTTAATTACCTCTTAAAAAAAACACTAAATTCATAAGAATATTTGGTTTTATTTTTGTTTTGTGGGTAGAAAGTCATTAATCTTTCCCATCCTGTACCATCACCACTACTATCATAGCATTATGATAAATTTTAGGATATATTAACAAGCAGTTCCTTTTATTACACTTTTCAGAATATCCCTGTGTCTTCTGGATTTTTTTTCCCCTTTGGAAAAATATTATTTACTGATTCTGTCAGTTTTAAAATAAAGGATCATTTGGATTTTAATTGAAATTCCATTGCATCTATAGATTAATGTAGGGAACGCTGACATCTTTATGACATGGAGTAATCCTGTCTAGGAACTAAGAAACTCTCTGCATTGATTCAAATATTTTGATGTACCTCAGCTTCTTAATATATTTTTTCAACATATATGCCCTAAATATTTATTGTAAAATTTATCTATAATTCAGCCCTAACATTTATTAGTTGAGCACTCTTAGGTGACTCCTTGCATTAACCTAACCTCTCTATTCACTCTGCAAAGCAAAGGTGCTCAAGTCTATTAGGCTGCTAATACACTTGTGCCCCTATCAACTGAGATTTTTTCATCAAGAGTAATTGTGTTTCCCAAACCTGTTTAGGCTAGTTTCAGTAGTTATTATAATCCCATATTCAATTAGATGTTATTTAACTTAATGAGCTATGATTTTAAAAACAAAAGATAGTCTGTTTATTTTATCTAAGTTGATTCCTCTGGGAAGTTTGAATTACATCTGAAAAATGCCATTGAATTGTAGTTGGGCAAAATTACAGTACAATTTTGGTGGAAAATTCGTAGGTATCTAAAGGATTTTTTGGTCAGATTGCTTTGCAATTTCCTTAATTTTTATTCCTCTTTAAAGAAATAAAAATGGAAATCATAACCCATATACTGTGCAAATTAATGAGGATGTGAAACCTGTACATAAAGGCAAAATTGTAACCCTACATGAAAAAGTCAGCAAATAAATAGTTATAAATTTTAAGTAAAATTGGGTTACCTTTTGTGTTATGATCCTCTACTTCACCTAATTAAAAACAAACATTAACCCATGAAATGCTATCTTGATTCCATTGGACAAGAAGAATTCCATAGTATTTTTGTGTTTTTGTTGACATGAATAAATAAATCATACAAATTTTAAAAATACTTATTCCTTGTCATTCTAAATAGTTTGAAGCTATTTTTTGGTTTTCTTGAGAATGAATTATTTAAAATAATTTACTTCTTTTCCAATATGTTTACTTTTTCTTCTAATTTCATTGGCTAACATTAACTTCTCTGTTACTACTATACATGGCAAGAGACTACTCCAGGTATATAAAATTTGAAAACTTTAAAATGAGAATAATTAATTTTATTTTAGTTATACTTTTCTTTGAAAATAACTGGCACTTAATGTCTAGTGAAAATTAAATGTGCACCAAGAGAAGAGAGCTCAATACCATGCTGCTCTTTATGTCTGTTTTGAACAGGTGCATTCTAAATTCCTCATTCTAGACTAAAATTTTTAAGATGGATTGAATGAATTTCTATGTTTGATTCTTTGAAATAAAAATGTATAAAATATAAGGGGCAGTCAACTTTGAAAGAGTTAAAAAAAAAAACAACAACCTCGCACTCCATTTAAATTTCACTACTATTTGTCTTTTTAATGAGGGATTTATCATGTACAAAGGGCAAGTATTTTCAGGCTCAGGGTAGGAGCTTCATATTGGGAAGAAGTTAAGGAAAATGAAACATCATTTTCTTCTGACTGTGCATCCAACAAAAAAGATGTGCAGTCTTTTGTAAACTAGACTTTTCTCAACCTGGTTATATTTTTCACACACATCCATGAAGGTAAGCAACATATAAAATTCCTAAGAAAAGCTATTAATAATCTTACTGGTCCCTATATTCTTAGACAGTAGAGAACACTCAATGTGAAAGGCATTTCCCAGAATTCCCTTTGCATTAATGACTCTCCTGCCTCAGAAAGGTGTGATTTCAGGCTTAAAATTACACTCTTCAAATTTAGAGACTCTGGAAATAGGATTCCCAGCACCAAAACAGATGAATGTTCCTGCCACTAGATATATTGATTGCTTGCTGTGACCTTCACAGGGCAAAACTATGAAAGGCACATGCAGAGAAACTTACTGTTTTGACAGCGAGATTAGTAATTTTATTCTATCAGTTCCAACCCATAGATTCTATCTCTCAATTCACATGATTTAAGAAGTGTTGAACTTGTGGGTTGGAGTTGTTGACAAGCCAGTCACTTTGATAGCTTTCTGAGCAGAGATTTCTGTATTTTAGTCATTCCAAATAAACCATGTAAATGCTGAAATGCATTCAGTAAAGCAGCAGTAGGTTGAGCATAAAATGAAACTAAGAAGAGAGAATTCAGTCTTTCCTTTTACTTCTTTTCCTTCTTTATTTTACTTCACAAAATATCACTATGTCCTTGACCTTACGCTCTAAATACTGAAAAACTGTGACTGGGTATAATAGAATCCATTCTGACCTGGCTTGGTAGAATTGTATCTCATTTTCTGAAGGTTCTTTTTTCTTTAAGTCTGCCAACAGAAAGAGGTGGTGAAAGTGGCATGATCACAGTGATGTTTCCCCCTGTTTGTTCTGCTATCATTTATGAATTCAGCTGATTCTCTTTGTGCAAAATTAATTTGTCAAGTTTGAGATGAGCCTTTGAATCACTGCTTAGGTAGGTTTCCTAGGGCTTGCAGTCTATGTACATATCACTGGAGAATTGGGGGGAAAGATGCCAGAAAATATTGTCAGTCCAGTGTCTTTTAAACAGTTTTTAAAGTAAAAGAATAATTGAAATATTGACATTTGAGTAACATAGCTCTGACCTGAGTTATTTTAAGGTCATAGTTATTTATGCGTTCATTCTGTGCACATAGACAAGTGGATGAGTAACTAGCCTGTGAAATGTTGAGTGAAAAATGCCAGAAGGACGAGACAAAGATGGTTCATGGCCTGTGAAAGCTCCCAGAAGGAGGTGGTTTCTAACCCAAGTCTTGAACTATTACTGTCATTTCAAAAGTGGAAATTATGGCTCAGTTTAAGCAAAGTCATGAGAAGGGAGAAGTTCAGGACATTTTTAAAGAATTGAACTGCAATCATTTGGCTGGAGAATAGAATGTGCTTTAGGAAATTCATAGTGAAACGAGGGCTAACTGGGGCCAGATCATGGTGAACTTCAAAAACCAAGTCAGTAAATTTGGACTTATTTTACATATAAGGAGAGATGACTTATTAAAATTTTTAAATAAGGGAAAACGATGCTTTCATGAGTTTTTGTTTTGTTTGTTTGTTTTTTGGATAAGTCACTGGTGTGTGGGTAAGAAAAGATTAGAGAAAGGGAGTCAAGTTAAATAATGTGTTAATAATCTCTTGACTGGCCATAATGAATTCAACCTGACTCTTGGCAGAAGAAAAAGAAAGCATAAATGCAAAAGTCATTTTAAAGGTAGTGCTGATGGCATTTTGTAACTGAAAGTGGTAGGGCAAGAATGCTTTGTCATATCAAAAAGCCAAGTAGTTATTGACAAAGTTACCAAAGACTTCTAGGGTCATATGACAAGGACTCAGGATAGTAAAATAGGTTCTGATGGACCAAAGAGGGGGCCGTTGATCATTAGTAAGGATAATAACTGAAATGGTTTGAAACCTATCATATTTATTTAAGTCCCTAAGTTTATAATAATACTAAGGAGAGATACTCATCTCATTGGCCATTTCTGGAGGGTGCTAGAAAACCATTATATTTGGAAATCAGTTAAAGGGAAAGCATACTGCCTATGGAGTAATCTTGCCAGAAAACTGAACTTGAATCTGATGAGTCATCTAGATCCAACTATCACAGTGTAGGAAATACAACTGAGAGAGGAACATGCCCCAAGGAAAATGCAGATGAAATCCGGAAAATGTGGGCTAGCAGAAACTCCTCAGAATAAAACACCACATCTCTTCAACAACAATAAAAGTCACAGGAAAAGATAGATGATAGAAAGGGAGAGGAAGAAGAGGAAGAAAGAGTGGTAGGTGATAAGAAATTTCAGAGACATATCAACTAGTTACATCAGATACTTCAGGGAAGCAGGGCTTAAATGGAGTTTGGAAATTTAAATTCTCAAACCCACTCTTGATAATTACAATGATAATGATAACAGCCATGAAAAGAATTATCCTATTAATGTTGATGGAATCATGCATTCTCCCTGTATTTTGTCACAAAACTGGACATTCAGCCAAGAGATTGAATGCTTATTCTGGGCCTTATAATTTTGATAATCTCGTTTGATCTTTAAAACAACCCCATGAGATGCGCAGTATCTCCTTTTTAGGGGTAGTGAATCTGAGACTAGGAGCTAAAGTAACTTGTTCCAAATCAGATTTCTGTAAGTTGCTGATTCCTTGTGAAGTGCTGCATTTTTGACTGCCAACCTCTGAACACTTCTGTTTGGGAGAAATTGTTAACAGTAAGTCTTGAACTATAGGGCCCAGTTTCCTCTGATAGAAACTCAAGATACTATTTGGCAAGACCTGGATATCTGACATCAGACTGACCATTCCTTCTGAGTGGGCATTCTATCTGAGTGTGGAATAGTTGAAGCAAAGGAATGGGAACCCTTTAAACTTTATTCCACTCATAGTGATAGCATTCTTTCTCCAACGGTAATATAGACAGCAGAATTAAAGGCCCCACTCTGTGATGGTGTGTGTCTATGGCTATATCCAAGCTGATCTGCCTCTTATCTCAGTAGCTTAGCTTTGGTTCCTGCTGATTTTTCCAAACCCATTCTGCCTTTCGGAAAACCCTGAGGCCTACCCAGTGTTTTTCCAATAATTTCCTTTTGCTGTTCAGTTAACCCAAATTAGCTTCAAGGCTAAATTTGCATTCAAGGCTTCCCTGGTGGCTCAGATGGAAAAGAATCTGCCTGCAATGTGAGAGACCTGGGTTCGATCCCTGGGTTGGGAAGATCCCCTGAAGAAGGAAATGGCAACCCACTCCAGTATTCTTGCCTGGAGAATTCCATGGACAGAGGAGCCTGGCAGGGTACAATCCATAGGGTCACAAAGAGTCAGACACGACTGAGTGACTTTCATTTCCATTCAAGAATCTTGATTAGCTTGACCGAGAGTTTGACCACAAGTTTGTCTGAAACTCAGCCTGTCACTTTGCCACATAATTCCATGAGACTAACAGTCAGAGAATGGTCAGCAGTTTGTCTAGTTTATATACTATATTAAGAATCCATTTCTTATTTGCATTCGTGTGTTAAGTAATTCGCCCTTTGAGATCTTTAAGTCTTTAACGAATAGTTCAGAGGCCACGATAACTATGGATCCTTGTGTCTTCCTTAAATTTGTATTCACACTTAGATTGTTTCCTGTTCCCTTCCAAGCTTGGATGCTGTGTGTCCTTGGCTTTGACAGGCTTGCCCTGGGGGCCAAGGTGCTCCTCAGTGTAGGTTAGTGTAAAAGGAAAAGGCAGAAAGAATGGGGAAATTTTTTCATGAATTGAATATTTTTTTAAAAAAAGCTAAAATAACCCATGAACAGTGAAAGTGTTAATTGCTCAGTCATACCTTTTACTCTTTGCAACCCAATGGACTGTGCCCGCGAGGCTTCTCAGTCCATGGGATTCTCCAGGCAAGAATGCTGGAGTGGGTAGCCATCTCCAGGGGATCGCCCAGACCCAGGGATCAAATCCAAGTGTCCCACATTCCAGACAGATTCTTTACCGTCTAAACCACTAGGGAAGCCGTACCAACAGGTAATTAATGTCAAAAAGGAAGGTATTATCCACCTGAACCCAAATCAAATTTTGCTTTCATTGCACATTCCAGCCTGCATTCTTGTTCTAAACAAGATAGTTTTAGTCTTATTTTTTTCCTTCTTTTAGGTTTTATCATGTCTAAGACTTCTCTTATTGATCAGCCCTGTGTTTTAGACTTGCTGAACGAAAGACTATGCAAATGCACATTCCAGCCTGCATTCTTGTTCTAAACAAGATAGTTTTAGTCTTATTTTTTTCCTTCTTTTAGGTTTTATCATGTCTAAGACTTCTCTTATTGATCAGCCCTGTGTTTTAGACTTGCTGAACGAAAGACTATGCAAATGGGCGTGATTGCTAACTTTATCAGGAGAGGTCTTATCTTAACATGATGGGTTTGGCACTATTTCCCCCTTTCTTTTCCTAGACAGTGGTGGTAGAGGCTCAATGAAAGACATTTTATAAGAGCAAAACAATACCATTTGCTCTCAAATACATAAAATGTCTATGTTCAGCTCTGGATTATGCAATTTGAATTAAGGTTTTAGATTTTATTGAATTAAGGTTTTGGGAAGAGAATACCTATGAAGCCCAAGGAGAATGTCTTACTTTACAGGAAAAAATTATTGATCTTTGTATAGTTTTAAGCTCTGGTAGAAACTTCTAATTTTCTTCTAATATCCATTCTCCTCTTCTTCCTAATAATGGGGACTTATTTTTTAGCTGGAAGACAAAGACATTTGCCACCCCTCTTATTATAGTTAAATATGGTATTGGGAATAAGTTCTGGTCAGTGGTGTCTGAGTGACTTCCAGGAAGTTTCATTTAAAAAGGGAGCCTCTCCTTCCTCCTTTTTATTCTTCCTACTGGTTAGAAAACAAACTTGATGACTGGAGCTTGGGCAGCCATATCGCACCACGAGGCAGAAATTGTGTCTTGAAAATGATGGAGAAGCAAAGTGGAAGTTACTGGGGCCCAGATAAGGTTGAGTCCAAGTCTCTACAACTTTTCTCTGTCTATTGCTTGGGTATGTATGTGGGCCAGCACACACATACAGACCAACTGCTATCTAGTTTACATCACTGTTATTTGGGGATGTTTTATAAGTCTGTTGTGTTTCTCTTTGAAATACAAATGTGAAATATCATCTGTCTTTAACATAGAAAGCTCGGATATTTCTCTTTCTTGGCTGTGAGTCTTCATTATTTATTCATATTAGGAATAATGTAAGATACATGTGGTTCATGGGAAATACATAGGGAAACAGTGCAAATAGTGTCACACTTTGTTTTTTGGGGCTCCAAAATCATTGCAGATGGTGATTGCAGTCATGAAATTAAAAGATGCTTAGTCCTTGGAAGGAAAGTTATGACCAACCTAGATAACATATTAAAAAGCAGAGATATTACTTTGCCAACAAAGGTCTGTCTAGTCCAGGCTATGGTTTTTCCAGTAGTCATGTATGGATGTGAGAATTGGACTGTGAAGAAAGCTGAGTGCTGAAGAATTGATGCTTTTGAACTGTGGTGTTGGAGAAGACTCTTGAGAGTCCCTTGGACTGCAAGGAGATTCAACCAGTCCATCCTAAAGGAGACCAGTTCTGGGTGTTCATTGGAAGGACTGATGTTGAAGCTGAAACTCCAATACTTTGGCCACCTGATGCGAAGAGTTGACTCATTAGAAAAGACTCTGATGCTGGGAGGGATTGGGGGCAGGAGGATAAGGAGACAACAAAGGATGAGATGGCTGGATGGCATCACCGACTCGATGGACATGAGTTTGGGTGAACTCCGGGAGTTGGTGATGGACAGGGAGGCCTGACATGCTGTGATTCATGGGATCACTAAGAGTCAAACACGACTGAGCAACTGAACTGAACTGAACTGAGAGTAAGTAAATAATGTGAAATTAATTGTTTTCTCCTTAATAGTGATTATTAATAATCACTGAAATGATTATTTGATTTTAATACTTGGAAGAGTAATTTACTTTAAACTGCATCACTTTTCTCATGGAAAAGATCTTCCTTGATAGAATTACCTGTAAATGTTTTTGTAATTCAGGAAAAAATAGGAAAATAATTATCTATTGGAATATAGAAGAAAAGCATCATACCAGAGCCTGATAATGTTGCTAAACTTTATGATTAACAATCATTCTTATTTTAAACATGTTTATCATGTGCTTTACAAAATGCCATACCTTTCAGTAGCTAGGAAAACCATTAATTTGCAGTCAGGTTCATTGAGTATCATTCTAAGAACCTTGGTCAAGAAGTGTGGATGGTTTGCACTACACACCATCTTGTGCATCATGAAGGTGAGTGTTAAAGTTTTAAATTATCATAATTCTAAACACAGGCCATGTCTGTAGGGTAGAGTGAGATGGAGGCCATGTATCACTGTTGGAAGGCACGAAGTCTAGATTCCTGACTGTCCGCTTGTTTGTTTTTTTACCTTGTGAAAGGCACTTAACTTCCCTGAACATCACTTTCCTTACCTATAAAATAAGGCTAATTTCTGCCTTGGTAGAATTTTTATAAGAAATCAATTAAATGAGGTAATCTAAGCAGTGTACTTATTCTAGTGGTAGGCTCATCATCAACCTGTAGTAAATAACACTTATTGTTAATATCATGATGAAGATGATTAAATAATTGAGGCAATCAAGCAGAAAATTAAACTTGTAGTTTTGCTGTAAAATTAAAAACAGTATTAGTTTGAGATGTATACTGGACAGATTTACTGAAAAAAATCCTTATGCCATAGTGGGTAAGAATATGGACTCTGGAACCAGACTACCTGGGTGCCAATCTCATCTTTACTACTTACCATCTCTTTGGGAAAATTACTTGACCTTCCTGTGCCCCAGTTTCCTCATCTGAGAAAGAGGAATGATAGTACTTATCTCACTGGGTTTTTGTGAAAATTAGTTGAGATAATATTTGTAAAGCTCTTAGAACAATGGCATGGCATGGGTTAGTGCTGTATTAGCGTCAGCTCTTCTTATTGCCAGGTTGATAAATGAACACTGTGCCCTCTTGACCTGTGATGAATGAGGTCCATGTAGGTCCTGTCTTCTCTATAAACTATCCCAGATGTCTTTGATTGTTTCAGTGAGGATTATCTGTCTTGGATGTGGGTTTAAATGATTTCTTTATGTTTGGTTTTTGTCTGAGGATATAGGTTATCTAAATGAATACCTTTTTAGTAAATGAATGATGGTCTTTACTTACAGGAAATAAATCAGTTTCTGAATCCTCACTTGTAAGGGGAAAGAACCATGAGCCAGAGGGAAATAATATATTGACTTATTTGGGAGACAACATTATAGTTGGCAGACATAGTCTCAAAGTGGTTTTTGAGGGAAATCCTGGTGTTACAAGAGAATGCCAGAGAACTATAAAATTTTCTATCTTTTTTAAAAATTTAATTTTATAGTAGAGTGTAGTTAATTTACAGTGTTGTTTTTGTTTCAGATGTACAGCTAAATGACAGTTATCATATATGCATACATATATCCATTTTTTTCAGATTATTTTCTTTTCCCATATAGGTTATTAAGGAATATTGAGTAGTTACTGGTGCTATACAGTAGGTCCCTGTTGATTATTTTATACATAGTAGTGTGTATATCGGAGAAGGCGATGGCACCCTACTCCAGTACTCTTGCCTGGAAAATCCCATGGATGGAGGAGCCTGGTAAGCTGTAGTCTATGGGGTCGCTAAGAGTCGGACACGACTGAGAGACTTCCCTTTCACTTTTCACTTTCATGCATTGGAGAAGGAAATGGTAACCCACTCCAGTGTTCTTGCCTGGAGAATCCCAGGGACAGGGGAGCCTGGTGGGCTTCTGTCTATGGGGTCGCACAGAGTCGGACACGACTGAAGTGACTTAGCAGCAGTAGCAGTGTGTATATGTTATTCCCAAATTCCTAATTTATCCCCCCACCCCTTTATCCATTTGGTAGTCACAAGTTTGTTGTAGAAGTCTGTGAGTCTGTTTATCTTCTGTAAATAAGTTGATTTATATCTTTTTTTCCTTAGGTTTCACATATAAGTGATATCAAAAGATACTTGTTTTTCTCTGTCGGACTTCCTTCACTTAGTATGATTACGTCCAGATCCATCCATGTTGCTGGAAAAGGGATTATTTCTTTCTTTGCTATGGTGGAGTCATATTCCATTGTGTATATATGTACCACATCTTCTTTATCCATCCATCTGTCGATGGACATTTTGCTTGTTTCTGTGTCTTAGCTAGTGTAAGCAGTGCTACAGTGAAGGTTGGGGCATGCATGCATCTTTTCAAATTATGGTTTCTTGCTACATAGAGGCCTAGGACTGTGATGCCTGGATCATGTGGTAGCTCTGTTTTTCGTTTTTTTAAGGAACCTCCGTACTGTTCTCCATTGTTACCAATTTATATTCCCAAAAACGGTGGAGGAGGGTTCCCTTTTCTCCACACCCTCTCCCACACTTACTGTCTGTAGTCTTTTTAAGAATGACTATTCTGGCTGATGTGAGGTGATACCTCCTTGCAGTTTTGATTTGCAGTTCTCTAATATTTTAGCTACCTGATGTGAAGAACTGACTCATTTGAAAAGACCCCCATGCTGGGAAAGGTTGAAGGTGGGAGGAGAAGGGGATGACAGAGGATGAGATGGTTGGATGGCATCACCGACTCAATGGACATGAGTTTGAGTAGGCTCTGGGAGTTGATGATGGACAGGGAGGCCTAGCGTACTGCAGTCCATGGGGTCGCAAAGAGTTGGACATGACTGAGCGACTGAACTGAACTGAGTAATTTGCTACGTGGAGCATCTTTTCATGTGCTTTCAAAAAAAAAGAAAAAACAGTGTGCATTAAAGGACCTCTTAAGATTGGCTTCTTGAAGGTCCTCCCTGTTTTGAATTACTTTTCTGTTGTCACCCCAAGACATCGCTTGAGGGCATGTGTCTTTTCCAGCCCAGCAGGCCTTATGAATTTGAATTGCCTGCAGGCGCTGGTATTCAAGTTGTTTCTATGGGAAATGTCCACAAGGCCGCAGCTCTACTTCATGCCCCACTGGGGTTCCTTGGGCAACCTGGGTTGTAGATAAGAGTGGAATGTGCTGGCGTCCATGTCCCATGACTTCTTCCCCCTTACCCTGCACTCCTCAGAGAAATCCCAAGTCCTCCCGGAACTACGCTGCTGAGGGTGCTGTGGTACTTAGGTGGGGCAACTCTGTGGAAGGAGGCTGCTGGTTGGAACCCCACCATCAGAAGGTTTGGAGAGCAGGTGCCATTTCAAATCTCTTTCCGCCCAGAGGATCCAACGTCCTTTGGGTGCCCTAAGCTTGGTTGAGCTTAGTGCTTAGGAGGGCCTGCCTGGATCTGGAGATTGGGATCCCATCCACCGCAAACCAGGCATTCCAGCTCCAAGGGGACTTTTGCTGATCCATCATCCCCATCTTCCTCAGGGGCACCCCAGTCCAGCCTTGGAACCCAAGGCTGCTTAGGCTCCAGGGATGTAACAGTAGCCCAGGTCACCAAGGCCTGAGGGCAACGCCATTGCCATTTCTTTTCTTTTTAAAATTAATGTTTATTGTATACTGGAATACAATTGATTTACAATGTTTTGTTTGTTTTGGTGTATAGTCACCTGGTTCAGTTATACATGGATCTATTCCCCTGGGGATTCTTTTCCCCTAATCACTGATTACAGAGTGTTGAGTAGATTTCCCTGTTGAAAAGCAGAGACATTACTTTGCCAACAAAGGTCCTTCTAGTCAAGGCTATGGTTTTTCCAGTGGCCATGTATGGATGTGAGAGTTGGACTGTGAAGAAGGCTGAGCACCGAAGAATTGATGCTTTTGAACTGTGGTGTTGGAGAAGACTCTTGAGAGTCTTTGGACTGCAAGGAGATCCAACCAGTCCATTCTGAAGGAGATCAGCCCTGGGATTTCTTTGGAAGGAATGATGCTGAAGCTGAAACTCCAGTATTTTGGCCACCCCATGCAAAGAGTTGACTCATTGGAAAAGACTCTGATGCTAGGAGGGATTGGGGGCAGGAGGAGAAGGGGACGACAGAGGATGAGATGGCTGGATGGCATCACTGACTTGATGAACGTGAGTTTGAGTGAACTCCGAGAGTCGGTGATGGACAGGGAGGCCTGGCGTGCTGCGATTCATGGGGTCGCAAAGAGTCAGACACGACTGAGCGACTGAACTGAACTGAACTGAACTGATACAGCAATGAAATTTTGATTATCTATTGTATACATATACTACTGTGTATATGTTAATCCCAACCTCCTTATTTATCCCTCCCTCTGCCCCACCTTTCTCCTTTAGTAGCCAGAAGTTTGTTTTGTAAGTCTGTGAGTCTGTTTCTGTTTTGTAAAATGAGTCCTTTGGTATTGATTTCTAGATCATACCCATAAGTAATATCATAGGGTATGTATCCTTCTCTCCCTGACTTCCTTCACTTAGTAGGATCATCTCTAGGTTCATGCAAATGGCATTATTTCTTTCCTTTTTATGGCTGTGTCATAAATTATATATATGTACCACATCTTCTTTATCCATTCATCTGCTGATGGACATTTTGGTTGTTTCCATGTCTTGGCTATTGTAAATAGTGCTGCAGTGAATATTGGGGTGTATGTATCTTTTTAAATCAAGGTTTCTCTCTGGATACATGCCCAGGAGTTCGATTGCTAAATTATTTTATGACTTTCAAGCCCAAGTGCCAAAATGAGTACAGGAAATAAGGAGTTCTCCCTCTCCAAGAAGATACTTGTGAGACAAACCCATAGAGTAAACCACGTTTTTTGTTTTGTGTTTCTATTGCAGAAAGCCTTTTGCAAGTTGCTTTATTTACATTGACAAAAGATTACTAAGTGAAGTCTCTCAGTCGTGTCTGACTCTTTGCGACCCCATGGACTGTAGCCTACCAGGCTTCTCCGTCCATGCTATTTTCCAGGCAAGAGACCAGACTGGGTTGCCATTTCCTTCTCCAAAAAGATTACTAAGCTACAGCTAATTAGACTATAAGCAGAAATCACTTTATAAGAGGGAAAGCCCCAAATGCACTTTCTATAGAGAACCCACAGTTCAGTTTTATTCAGAGCATATTAAAGAAAAGGAAAACATTCTTGATTATACTAGAAGAAACCCAGCCATAGGTTTGGAATCTGTACTCAAACTATACATGCAATGAGGTCAGTATTTTGCTAATGCAATGGATCAGCTATACTGTCACTCTAAGGAATGCCTGATGAGACTCTTAGCTAGTAGCTTTCCTTTCCTTTGTTTTGGATTAAAAGGTTTTCTTTCTTCTCTTACTTATGGATTTAAGTGGTAAGGTTTCCTCTCTACTTTGTGCCTGCTGATTGGTGCCTAATAATGGATTTAGATGAAACTAAGAGGAGATATTTACTGGCAATAAGGGCTGTTAAAGAATAGAATATGTTACAGGAAGGAATTTAGCATCTCATTTACTGTTTGGAGATGGAAATGGAGTAAATCAAGTTCCTTTCGCTCAAAAGTCAATGGACTGTTAGATGAGTGAATACAAAGCCTGTCTGGTACTTGGAGACACCAAGATGTGTACAGAACAGGATTTCAGCTGACATTCTATTGTGATTTCTTGATTTGGTCAATAGAAAAGATTGGCAGTAACCCAGAAAATTAAATATGCAAACAGGAGTCTGCCTCATTTGGGATGCAGGATTCACCAGATATCTTAGATAATTACCAATCCTTAATTGTGACTATTGATTATTTCTTATGAGCCAGTTCTGCTGGTTAAAAGTTTATATTACAGTATAAAAACTTTTTATGAAAAATATGACGTCCTCAGTTTTAATTAACCAGCCCCCAGGGACCCAAAGCTGTTCATTATTAATTATTTCCCATGTGTACATGTGGGGGGTATATACGTTCAGTCTCACACACACACACAACATATACCAAAACATATACAGTATTTTATTTTCTAGGAAAGAATTCTCATAAATAGACATATGACTGATAGGAAAACTAAGTTCTCACTTACATGATTAAAATTATCATGGCAATCTGGCTGTCATGTTAAACCATGCATTTCAGAGCTGTGATTGTCTTCTCATTACTAAATCCTGTGGAAATCATGTTGTACACAGTCTCATCTCTTTGAATGTAATGCCATTTAATAATATTGTTAGATTGATGGGTCTTTCTGAGAAAGAACTTGATGATTCATAGACAATTTCACTTTATACCCAAATGTCTTATGAGTTAGAGATGATGGGTGGTTATTATTCCCATTGAAGGGTATGGAACATTTAAGGCTGAAAGAGGTTAAATAAGAACTTGTGAGGCTTATGCTGTAAGCTGAAGGCAGAAGTAATGATGATAGTTAGTTTTTTGTATTTCATGAAGTAATCGATGTGCATTGTCTAATTTAATCTTTATTAGAGACCTAGTCTGGATTCACTCTGTCTGTCCTCCTCAATTTGCTCCAACTCGCTGTATCCCGTACTGTTTCCCTAAACATTAGCCCCAGCTCATTCTTCTAATTTCAGATGCTGGAATCACCACGTACCCAGTCATCCAAGCAGAAACCTCAGTGGTTTTCTTGAATATGTCTCCCTTGCATCCAGGGTATAATCAATCACCACGTCATTTCCTGTTTATCTCCTCAGTGTTTTGTGTATTTTTCTTCCTCTCAGTGTCCCCTCAGCCACAATCCCAGTTCATGATGTGGCCTTAGTTCTTGCTACCCTCATTTTTCTCTGTGTGTATGTACTTCAGAACCTCTTATAATTAGTCTGATTAGTCTGTGCCCTCCAGTCCTGGCCTCCCCAGCACATCTTCACAGCTCTGCATACATCTTACAAGGTTCCCTTCAAGGTGAGTCTTAGCTCCTCTCCAGGGCATGCAGCCCTTCATAGTCTAGCCTTCTTACCACTTCTTATCCCGTATTTTGGACTCCAGAGCCATGAATCCACTGTGGCCTCCCACACTTGCAGTATTATTTCTCATCTCTTGGTCTTTGCTAATATTTCTACTTAAAGGACGCTGACCATTTCCTCCATCCCCCTGAAATAACATCTTTGTAAGCAAAGCTTTTCCGGACCAGTGTTGAAGGTCCCCTTTGCCCACAACTGAATTAGCATCTCCCATCTGTGTCCCTGTCATCCTCTGAATGTATCTCTGCTATTGAGTTTGGCAGTTAATTACAATTATCTGTGTTTATATTGTACTCATTTGCCCATCCCAGACCGTGAGTTAGTTCCTCCTGGGAAGGGGCATTATATTACCTTGATATTTAGAAGGCCTGCCCAACGCCTGGAGCAAAACAGGTGTTCCACAGTATTAGAGCTGGGAGACATCCCATTTTATTTATTGGGCATCTGATGCCCATATCTCTCAAATGACTTGCTCATTAATTATAGGGCAGGGTTTGTCCAGGACCCAGAGGCAAGCGGTTCCTTCTGCAACCAGGATGATGACGATGATGGTGGTGAATGAACACTGACTGTGCCCGGAGTGTGTTTTAAATTTAACTCAGTTAATTATCATAATAACAGTATGGGGTAAATTTTTATTATTATTCCCAGAGAGGTTAAGTGACTTTCATTACAGTTGCAGAGTTAGAGATCTGCAGAATCAGGATTTGAAGAGGGACTTAACTGTTTGGAAAATCTGAAGATTGCAGACTTTCTGCCCCCTAAACGCTCAGCCACACACTGTTTTGCACATAGTTTTAGGAGTTTCATAGATTCCCTACAGACCATATAAGAATCCCTTGTTTAAGCATGCCAGCCAAATGACCCCCACACTGGATTTTTCCTTTACAGCATTTCAAAGTTTTAAGTCTTTAAAGTGTGACATAGCTTGTACTTACTCCCTCCTGCTTCCTGACTTTGACTTTTTAATTCACCTTCTAAAAACCAAATGCTTTCTGTTTATAACACTTTAACTGGTGTAGCTCACCTCTATGGAATCAGGAGACCCGCAGGTTTCAGAGGCATCTCCAAGACTCCTCATTCTATCACCTGTTGGTTAATGATGCCAGCCTGGATTATGATACTGCTCACCGCTACCCGGGTATATTTGTATAAGAGAATTGTCATAGGGAGAATATTGCAGTCTTTATTTTCCCTATTTTTCCATAGCAGATAAGCTTCTTACCTATCACATTAGCTTACCTTCTGTAACTTGACTGGATGTACAGTTAAATTCAATTTGCTGCTTCCTGAGAAAGTGGATAGGTGGGAGGAGGGAAATATGATAGTAATACTTATCATTCTTGAAAATATTTGAAGAGACCAGACTAGGTCCAGCCATGTGCTGGCTGCCAGACATGAGATTTTTGGATCCAAGCCTCACAATAACCCTGTACAGTAAGGTCCTGGTCCTGATGTTTCAGATGAAGGAGCAGAAGCATGGAGAAGACAGGTGACTTGTGTGGTTGTAGCTGGCGAGTGGTCTGACCTCAGAGTTGGTACCCTTAACTACTGTGCTCTGGCTCAGTTTGTCACTGAAGAAGGATTAACTATGCCCAGTTGATTTAGAAGAACTCAGAAGACCTGATTTTTCCATCACCACTGTGTAGAGGCCTCAGCAATCACTTCTCCTCTTCCTTTGTTGTCTATAAAGTGAGGGCATCTGCTCAATTGGGTTAGACTGTTCTGTAAGTGTGAATTGCTTGTTATTGGATATCCCATCTCCATCCAGTTGGAAATAGCAATTGTCTTAGGGATGCTGGGCTGTGCCAGTTGAAAGCCAACAACTTGCCCTGAGCTTCAGAGATGCCCAAAGTGAATGCTTCCACATGTGAAACAGAATGTCATCCTCAGTCATGTCTAGAAGAGCATCTCTTCTTGTTGTACCAAACTTCACATTGCCAAGGAGTCCTCCAAGGTCCAAAAGTGTTGAAAACATGAAGGCTTCTTTTACTTACACTCATGATTCTTTTTTCTTCTTACAAAAACCTGTGACAGAGAACATAGAAACTTAGAAAATACAATTAAAACAGTAAAAATGTGAGCTGCTGCTGCTGCTGCTGCTAAGTCGCTTCAGTCGTGTCCGACTCTGTGTGGCCCCAGAGACGGCAGCCCACCAGGCTCCTCCGTCCCTGGGATTCTCCAGGCAAGAACACTGGAGTGGGTTGCCATTTCCTTCTCCAATGCATGAAAGTGAGAAGTGAAAGTGAAGTCACTCAGTCGTGTCTGACTCGTAGCGACCCCATGGACTGCAGCCCACCAGGCTCCTCCATCCGTGGGATTTTCCAGGCAAGAGTACTGGAGTGGGGTACCATTGTCTTCTCTGAAAAATGTGAGTTATCACTCATCAAAAGTTTCTTTTTTCTGTGCGGTATAAATGTACATATGGGACTTCCCTTGTAGTTTAGAGGTTAAGACTTCACCCTTCCAAGGCAGGGGGCATGCGTTCAACCCCTGGTCAGGGAACTAAGAAACCCACATGCTGTGAGGCATGGCTAAAAAGTAAAATAAAATAAATGCATATATGTATATTTTTGCAAATTGAGATAATATCATGTACATGGTTAATGATCTGATTTTTCCCAAATCAATTTATTTTAGTAAGTGAAAAGTTTTATCAAAAGTTTGTAGAACTCTAATAAACAGATAAAAATAGAGATGCCATCTTTAGGGGAAGGGTATAGAGCAAGGGAAGTGAACCTATCTCAGCTCCAGCTTCTGTCTCCTTTCTGTTCCCATAAGGAATCCTGAAGCAATCCAGGGCAGAGCCCAGAACTTAGATAGTGAATACCTTTTCCAGGATAAAAATAGTATTAAAAAGTACTGGTAACCTTAGTGGGAGAAGGCAATGGCACCCCACTCCAGTACTCTTGCCTGGAAAATCCCATGGATGGAGGAGCCTGGTGGGCTGCAATCCATGGGGTCGCTAGGAGTCAGACACGACTGAGTGACTTCACTTTCACTTTCCACTTTCATGCACTGGAGAAGGAAATGGCAACCCACTCCAGTGTTCTTGCCTGGAGAATCCCAGGGACGGAGGAACCTGGTGGGCTGCCGTCTCTGGGGTCACACAGAGTCGGACACGACTGAAGCGACTTAGCAGCAGCAGCAGCAGCAGCAGTAGCAGCAGCAGCAGTAACCTTAGTTGTTGCAACTATCACCTGTTAAAACTGTAAGAATCATTGAAAAATCTGTGCTCTCTTCTCCCAAGGCTAGAAAAGTAGCCTGGACTCTCCTTGGGACCAGAACACTAAAAGAGACCTGGAAACAAAAAGACAGTGCCTGGTTGCTTTCCTACTCTTTCCTAATTTTAGATATTGGAACATATTTAAGACTCTTCCTACCTAGAATAAGCAGTTCCTCCAAAAATGAACAAGGAGAAGTTGTTGGTTGCTGTTGTTTGAAAGAAGCGGAGGGTCTCTTCCTTCCTTCCAAGCAGGCATGGATCCATAGCCAGCGAAAGCAGATGGCCCCTTCTGCTCTGCCCTTTAGTTTTATGACTATAAGACTGGGAGATTTTTCAGCAGTTGCAGTAGCTGGCTCCATCCATCACACCAGCCAACGCCTCGGCTTGTCTTTCTACATTTAGGTTCTATAGATACAGACTAACATAAGCTTTGTGTTTTCACATCAGAAGCTCTTGATGAGCTCTGTGAGGAGAGAGAGAATTAAACTGGGCCATCTCCTCTCTCCATTCCTTAATCCTGCTGGTAACAAGTGCATGTCAAGCTGAAATTGATAGTGCTAGGTGAAAATTCTGCTCTGAAGTTTATCCTCTACAATATCCTTCAGTGAAATGAAACCACCTGAATGCTATCTGAAATAGCAGCAGAGTTTCAGAAGAACATCTACTTCTGCTTCATTGACTACACTAAAGCCTTTGACTGTGTAGATCACAACAAACTAAGGAAATTCTTAAAGAGATGGGAATACCAGATCATCTTACCTGTCTCCTGAAAAACCTGTATGCGGGTCAAGAAGCAACAGTACCAGACATGGAACAGTGGACTGGTTCAAAAGTCAGACAGGAGTGTGTTAAGGCTGTCCATTGTCACCCTCGTTATTTAACTTCTATGCAGAGTAAATGATGAGAAGTGCTGGGCTGGATGAATCACAAGCTGGAATTAAGATTGCTGGGAGAAATATCAATGACTGCAGGTATGCAGTTGGTACCACTCTAATGGTAGAAAGTGGAAAGAAACTAAAGAGCCTCTTGATGAGGGTGAAAAAGAAGAGTGAAAAGCTGACTTGAAATTCAGCTTGTTGAAATTCAGCTGTTGAAAAAACTAGCATCATGGCATCCAGTCCCATCATTTCATGGCAAATAGAAGGGGAAGAAGTGGAAGCAGTGACACATTTTATTTCCTTGGGCTCCAAAATCACTGCAGCCATGAAATTAAAAGATGCTTGCTCCTTGGAAGGAAAGTTATGACCAACCTAGACAGCATATTAAAAAGCAGAGACATCATTTAGCCAACAGAGGTCCGTATACAGAGCTGTGTTTTTTCCAGTAGTCATGTATGGATGTGAGAGTTGGATCATAAAGAAAGCTGAGCGCCAAAGAATTGATGCTTTTGAACTGTGGTGTTGGAGAAGACTCTTGAGAATCTTTTGGATAGCAAGGAGATCAAACCAGTCAATCCTAAAGGAGATCAACTTTTGAATATTCATTGGAAGGACTGATGCTGATGCTGAAGCTCCAATATTTGATCACCAGTGTGAAGTGCTAACTCATTGGAAAAAAACCTGATGATGGAAAGATTGAAGGCAAAAGGAGAAAGGGGTGACAGAGGAGGAAATCGTTAGATAGCATCACCAACACAAAGGACATGAATTTGAGCAAACTCTGGGAGTTAGTGAAAGAGCAAGTTGGCGTGCTGTAGTCCATGAGGTAGCAAGAGTCTGACACAACTTTAGCAACTGAATAGCACCAGCAGCAGCAACAAGTATAGAAGCATCTTTGTCTCAAAATGCTCCCTAATATGAGTTTCTGGATTCTGTTTTAACTTTGGCGTATTTTATGGTGTGGCCTCGGGAAAGTTGTTTATGCTCTCTCTTCTCCTAGGATCATAATGTCACCTCACGGATTCCCTTCCCTAAAGCTTAGCATAAAGCACTTCATTAAGAGATTTCCATGAACTGGTGGCTCTTAACCCTACTCGCAAATATGGACCACTTGGGGTATTTTTTTAAACTGCTAGTTCCAAGCTCCAATGATTGTAAAGTGTAGCCTAAATTTAGAAACAGTAGCCCTGACAAACCCATTCAGAATTACCCTCAATTTCCTTTGTTTGTTCTCTGTTTTGCTTTTTAAAACTTAACTTGAAGAGCCTCTTAATGAAAGTGAAAGAGGAGAGTGAAAAAGCTGGCTTAAAACTAGTCATTCGACAAAGTTCCGTCTAGTCAAAGCTGTTTTTTTCCAATAGTAGTGTATGGATGTGAGAGTTGGACCATAAAGAAAGCTGAGCACCGAAGAATTGATGCTTTTGAACTGTGGTGTTGGAGGAGACTCTTAAGAGCCCCTTTGACAGCAAGGAGAGCAAAACAGTGAATCCTAGAGGAAATCAGTCCTGAATATTCATTGGAAGGACTGATGCTGAAGATGAAGCTCCAATATTTTGGCCACTTGATGCGAGGAACTGACTCATTAGAAAAGACCTTGATGCTGGGAAAGATTGAAGCCTAGGAGGAGAAGGGGACGACAGAGGATGAGATGGTTGGATGGCATCACTGGCTTGATGGACATGAGTTTGAGCAAGCTCTGGGAGTTGGTGATGGACAGGGAAGCCTGGCGTGCTGCAGTCCATGGGGTCACAAAGAATCGGACGTAACTGAGCCACTGAACTGAAATGAACTAAATCCAATGGTCTTTCTTATTTTTCTGCCCATGGCTTACCTATTGGCAATGAACTGTTTAAAAGACTGATGATTTATCAGTCTCAGTAATTTATCTTTGTATTCCCATTGTATCTTGACCAGAGGGAATCTGGTTTTAAACTAGATTCTAAGACTTAGCTGTGCAGTTTCAGGCAAGATGCTTAGCTCTCGTGTATCTGTCTCCTTGCTTCCTGTGGATGAGGATTCATACCTGTGCTGCACCATGGTCTTGAGGCGTGATGATTCTATTCATATTAGGATAGTAGCACATAGTAAGTAGTCAGCTCAGATCAGCTGTGTTGTAAGTGTTTGCTGAATTCAATGCCTTTTGTGTAGTGATTTTTCCTTTGTTGTATTACTCATTCACTCAACCACAATTTTTGAGTACTTCCTACTATAGTTCTAGTTATTTAGGAGAATGTGTTCACAGAATTTACATTCTAGAAAATCATATCTGTGGCCTTTAAAATTTTTTATGAACACTTGTGTTTTCTTATGTCTGAATCATATGGATCCTGGAGGTTAAGAGAAATTAAGTGATTTACTGACGCCCCCACAGTAATCTGGTGGTGGAGCCATGCCTGCGATCCAGTTGTAAGACTTGTACCCAGTGCTCATTCCAGAGAACCTGATGCTCTCCTCAGTGACTGTGAGAGTGGACCATTGTCATAGAGGTAGCCCCATGCAGGGGTACACTGAGATGGTAGATTACCGAGGTGTAATAGTGACTCTGTGACTTGTGAGCTGTGTGACCTTAGAAAAGTTACTTTGCCTCTTTGACTTTCAGTTTCCTCATCTGGAAAATGAAGATAATAATATTTACTTAGTGAGTTTTTGCAAGGATTCAGTATGTACCAAGTGCTGCCTACTATATGGCATATAACACACAATAGGTGTTGGCTATTTTGATGCTTGTTAAAAATGAGTAGGCTCTATGAAAAAGCTGCCCAGGACTTTAGGGAGGCTCCCTGCCTTGCCACTCTTAAAATGGCTGGATTTTGTTATCAAGCAGTTATCCTGGTTATCATCTTTGAAATGTACATACTTGTCTACAACATCTAGGAAATGCAGTGATTTGTGCATATGAAGGAATAAATCCTCCCCAGAAAATTGGAATTGTTTCATGGACAGCAGTTGGTAAAGTCCACAATTTACATGAGGCTATGTGAAGATTTATAAATCCATTTATAAAAAGACTGACTGGATAATAGAAATATCCTATGGCATCTCTTGCCTGGGCTTTGACCAGATGATCTCTTGTGTGGGTTTATTTTCCTAATGTAAAAATAATGTAATAAGGTTTCCACAGAACATGTGGACTCTTATCTTGGGAGAGAAATGTCCAAGTCCAGCATATCCCATCAGTCAGTATAATAGCTTTTATATTAATGAAAAGGCCATGTATTGAAGGATTTCTTAAATCATGGCTGTGCAGTTACAGAACCAATTTCCTGTAGGGAGATTGTTTATGATCAACTGGAGTTGTAGGGTATCTGATTAATTTAGCTTCTAGCACTCAGCATAGCCATTCTCCTTCTACTTTGTTTTCCCTGTATTTACTTTTCCAGGGAAAATGAGGGGGAGACATTTTCAGCATTTCCCTCCCTAGTGTACCAGTCTGACTGCCAAGCATATTCAGTGGGGAAAAGAATGGCTGGTAGATGATTATGATTACAGTGGACTGGGAGAACTTCTCATTCAGTGGGGGTAAATTTTCTCTTTCATGTTGAAGGTGATCCTGATTTGTATCATAACCTAGAGAAGTAACTTTGGTGACTTGCTGTGGTCTAGAGGAGAGAGAGAATAATTTTCAATGATGAACGTGAGTTGGGTCATTCAACAGAACCTACTAGGTGACAGACCTTTACCTGGGTCAGGATTGTATGAAGATGCTTATGGTCTTCTTAAATGGAATGATTTCAATGCAGTGGGATAGGTGCCTTCACAGAGCTGAGCACAGGGTGTTATTAGAGCAAAGAAAGGATGATTTACCTAGCTGATGGTGGTAGAAGAAAAAAGGAGTAAGATTTCAGCAGAGCAGACACTGCTGTTTATTGACAAGAGGTTGGCCATTGGGCAGGGATAACTCCTGAATCAAATGGAGAGTTGAAGTAGCATCTCCTCCAGCTTCTGTAGTCTTTATCTTGCATTGTTCTCAAGGTGAACTATTTTTTAAATAGTTCTTCTATTAAAGAGGTGGCTGTCAAAAATTAATGGAGTACTCATTAATATTGAACATAAAGCCTAGAGAGCTAATACTAGC
The DNA here is from genome assembly GCF_055505025.1 of Bos grunniens. Taxonomy (NCBI): domain Eukaryota; kingdom Metazoa; phylum Chordata; class Mammalia; order Artiodactyla; family Bovidae; genus Bos; species Bos grunniens. The sequence continues at coordinate 38,854,802 of NC_141186.1, forward strand.
TCCATGAAGCCTTGACTTGCTCTTTATTCTTGGCCCAGAACCCAAGAACCAAGACTGTTAAGTAAATTGTAGACCCTTGGTAAATAGTCAGTGGATGGGTGGATGCTGCACTTTGAACTTTATCAAAGTGTTTTCATATCATCCATTCGTCTGGGATTCACAGTAACATATGACATGGGGTAACTTATAATGCTAGTCTCTTTTTTTTGCAGCAAAACCAAGGTTTCTGAAAGTGAAAAGCCTGTACTCACTTACTATTTTATTGAAGTATAGTTGATATAAAATCCTGTGTTAATTTCTAGTGTACAGCAAAACGATGCAGTTATACCTATAAACATATTGTTTTCCATTGTTTATTACAAGATATTGAATATAGTTTGCTGTGCTATACAGTAGGGCCTTGTTGTTTATCCATTCTATATATGATAGTTTGCGTCTGCTGATCTTAAACTCCCAGTTCAACCCTCACCCACTCCCCCTTCTCCTTGGCAACCAAAAGTCTTATCTCTATGTCTGTGAGTGTGTTTCTGCTTTGTAAATAGGTCATTTGTATCATACTTTAGATTCCACATAGAAGTGATATCATGTGATATTTGTCTTTCCCTTTCTGACTTTGCTTAGTATGATAATCTCCAGGTCTATCCATGTACTGCAAATGGTGTTATTTCATTCTTTTTGTGGCTGAATAATATCCTCTTTATTTATATACCACGCCTTCTTTGCCAGTTCATCTGTTGGTGGGCATTTAGATTTGTTTCCATGGCTTGGCTATTATAAATCAAAGCCTGTACACTTTTAAGTCATTAGCATCAGGCCCCTAAGTCTTGATATGCCATCTTTTTCATGAATCCTCAACCTTTCTTTCTCATGTAATAATCCCTAGGCTATGCACTTTTACATGACCATGAAATTCAGTTGCCTACAGGAACCATACCTATGAGGTAAAGGATTAAATAAACTAAATGGAATACAGTTGGGAGTGGTTGGGACTGTGATGAAAGGCAGTATGTGCATATCAACTAAAGGAAACCAAAATCAAATTCTTAATAAAAAAAAATCAAGGAAGCCAAAGTAAACATGCCCATTTAATTACAGGATTGAGTTCCTAAATGGCCAATTTGTAACCTTAACAGAAAATTTGAAATATAAGACATGTTCTGTTCTAAGCAGTGTAATAAGTAGAAGAGCTAATTTTAAAACTCTGTTGATATGTATTTACATGTTAAAGTATACTTAAAGATCTAATTCGGTTCCCTGACTGTAAACATATTGTTAAATTAAATGGAATATTAGAAGGTTACTGATAGGAGAGATGAATCTAGATCTACTCCTTGTGTTACACAAGGCTCTTCTGCATCCGTTTGCTCTTTGGTGCAGATTCTGGTAATTTATGTCAAAAGAAAAACCAAAAGAACTTTTATGGCAAAGGTAGGATTATCTCAATGACCAACTGGCCATTTGGTCAGTTAGTTGGTGATCATCCTATCCTTCTGCACAGTTGCTTTACCATACTCTTCCTTGACATGATGGGACCTGTGGAATGAAGACCACCCAACCCTGCTTATGTCACTACACAATGGACAGCCTGACACTGTGAGAGCATAGAAAGAGCACTTGTAACTGCCATCTGGAGACCAGATTTGAGCCCCTGCTCCATGGCTAACTAAAGTGTGCTCCCCCACCCTGACCCCTGCCTTGTGTCAGCGGCTCTCCTTAGGGCATGATATGTTCATCTCCCATAGTACCCATTTGAAAATGTGGTTGGATGGGGCGTTACTTGTGATCATGACTAGTCAGAGCCCTTGGCATTTAATGCATGGGAGCCCAGGATGGCTATATATCCTGCAGTGCACAAGACCATCCCACATGATGAAGCTGTGTCCTGGCTAAAACTCAGGTATTCCCCCTTTAAGAAACAGTGATCTGGCAATTTGTTTACCCTCTGAACCTCATTTTCCTCATTTGTGAAATGTCCTACTGAGCTTATAGGATTATTATGAAGATCAAATGAGATAATATATGTGAAAGTGCTTTGTAAGCCCTAAGGCATTGTATGCATGAGAGGTATTATAATGATTATGCTAAGTACCAAAGAGAGGCAAAGTGTTTTACAATAAATTGTGAACCATACAGATCTATAATCTCCCTTTCCCGCCTCCCCCCCGCCCACCCCCGCAACGTTTTTTAAACATGGCTTCATCTGGGCCAAAATGAAGGTTATTTTTTTTCAATGTGAATTAGAAAATTATTTAACTCCCCCTTAAAAAAATTTTTTTTGTTAGAGTATAGTTGCTTTACGATGCTGAGTTACTTTCTGCGGTATGGCAAAGCCAATCAGTCATACGTATATCCCCTCTTTTTTTAATTTCCTTCCCATTTAGGTCACCACAGAGCATTGAATAGAGTTCCCTGTGCTACACAGTAGGTTCTCACTAGTTTTTTATTTTGTATACAGTAGTGTGCATATGTCAATCCCAATTCATCCCGCTCTCCCTTCTTCCCTTGCTGTCGATATATTTGTTCTCTACTTCTGGGGCTGTATTTCTGCTTTGCAAATAGGTTCATCTGTGGTTCATCTATACCACAAAAATGCTTGTTTTGATCATTTAAGGCCTTCTGGCTCTCTCTACTCTCCCCTCTCATTTATAAGATATATTCTTGAAAGTATCAACTGTGATGGCAGAAAGTATAGCTTCCTGATTATGAAAAATCTGCAATTAGAGAAGTCTCCATAGAATACATAGGTTTCTGTGATGGCTCAGTGGTAAAGAATCCGCCTGCCAGTGCAGGAGATACAGGAGACACCGGTTTGATTCCTGGGTCAGGAAGATCCCCTGGAGGAGGAAATGGCAACCCACTCCAGTACTCTTGCCTGGGAAATCTCATGAACAGAGGAGCCTGGTGGGCTACAGTCCATGGGGTCACAGAGTCGGATACGATTTAGCAACCAAACAACAGCAGCGTGGCATATGTAGCATAACTGTTGTGCCTATGAATTTAGAGTTCGAAAGTGTCCAATTTGAGTTGTGACCCCCCCACCACATCTTCCCTGGCTACTGGGTCCTGGTAAATTAATTCACTTTTCTAGTCTTCAATTATCCATAAAAAAGAGATTAAAATACTTACCTCACAGGTATTGTGAGGGTTAAATTACATGTCTTTGGCATAATGAGTGTTTCTAGTAAAAACATATTCGTTTTGTCCAGCCCCCAACATTTGCTTGGAGAGTGAGCATCCTGTCTGTTTTCACACCTCACCACCAACGGAAGCGTTCATCTTATTTTCAGACTTCCTGGTGGGGGGCGATCAACTGGAAGGCCGGGCATGAAGCCTTCCATCAAAACCATTAACAGGCAGTCAGTTGATGTGACATTCCTGCCACCCAAAACAGCTTAGGTGTATTTTTAAATACTTCGTCTGACAGCTTAGGGAAAAAAAAAGAACTGAATAGGCAGCAACCAACAGATTTCTTTCCAACAAAGACTCCCTCTTCACAACCTGTCCACCCCTTTCGAGGAAGGAGTAAGTTGAGAGATGATGTACCAAAATAGCAGAGAGTGGCCTTGTTACCTAGCAACCATGCCTAAGGATGGGTGCTAAACAGGCCCACTGATTACCAGATCAGGGAGACCCTCCCTCAGAGTGTGGCTTCGGTAGTGAGCAAAAGCATCTGGGTTTCAGTGACTCCCGTGAGAGAATAAGATGATGTGAGAGCCTTCCTTTCCACTGCCAGGAAGCTGTTGGGATGCTAAGGCTCAGGAAGGGATGACATTTAAAGATTTGAAGTAACATAGCCCTAGGTTACTTTCCTTAGACCACTTCCTGTCCTTGCATGACACAATTTTTCCCTCAGCTTTATTGAAGTCTGATTAGCAAATAAATTTGGTTGCATTACATGCTTTTTTTTTTTTTTTCCGGTGTACAATTTGATGATTTGATATATTTATATGTTATGACATGATTACCATAGTCAAGTTAATTAACACACCTGTTGCCTCATAGTTATTGTTTGTGTATGTTGAAAACACTTAAGATCTACTCTCAGCAAATTTCAAGGATAAAATGCAGTATTATTAGTTATAGCCAGCATCTGATCTCCAGATTTTATTCATCTTCTAACAAGTTTTTACTATTTGACCAACATCTCTTTGTTTCCCCAATGCCCCCATGACACCATTTTTTTTTAAAGTTTTCTTTTTGAGACAGTTGAAGATTCACATATAGTTATAAGAAATGATTCAGAGAGGTCTTATATACCCTTCACCCACTCCAGTGTTCTTGCCTATAGAATCCCAGGGATGGGGGAGCCTGGTGGGCTGCCATCTATGAGGGTTCACAGGGTCGGACACAACTGAAGTGACTTAGCAGCAGTATATACCCTTCACTCAGTTCCTCCTAGGGGTAAACATTTCACACAGCCATGGAACAATGTCATAACCATGAAATTAGTACACCCCATCAGCCTTATTCAAATCTCACCAATTTTACATGCACGGTGGCACCAATTTTAAGGAAAATATAAACCTAGCACAAGTCCTCTTATTTACTTATTTATTGGCTGTGCTACAGCGCATGTGGATCTTAGTTCCCCAGTTAGGGATGGAACCCATGCCCCCTGCAGTGAAATGAGGAGTCTTAACTATTGGACCACTGGGGAAGTCCAGCAAACCCCTCTTTTAAAAAATCTTTCTTGATAATTCTGAAACAAACCGGTCTTGGGAATGTCTCAGGAGCTCCCCGTAGAATCTGTCTGACTCTCCTCTACTTGCTCTGTCTCTTCTATCAGCTGAATCAGAGTTCTTGCAAAGAAGTAAAGAGCTGTGTCTCAAGGACATGGTAAGATTTAGCAACAGGCATGGTGACCCATGTCTCAGTTACTTATAAGCCTCCGCCTGTGTAGAGTTGGGAGGCTAAAGTCTGAATTCTTGACGTCAGAAATACGAAGATCTGGTCATCACCCTGGGCTACTCTCGTGATGCTTTAAATGCGACTCATGCCTCCTAGTTCACCTGTACGATGCCATGTCTTTTGGGCTGAGGGCTGAGGGTAGAAGAAGAGCTGTGGCTGCAGGTGTAATAAAGGAAGGACCACTGCACCTCCATGCCTGGAAAGTTGTATCCTCTCCAGGCAAGGCAAGGCAGAGCTGTTTGTGAAGTCTGAAGCTGTTTTCTATAGCCAACAGGGACTATATTGAAGACTGCATGGAAAAGGTTTAAGATTAGAAGCATGAATTATTAGAGTTTAAATCTTTGCCCCACTATTGACCAGCTGTGGGGCAGATCACCTTACCTCCTAAGCCTTACTATGCTCCTTTGAGGGAAACTGGAGAGGCACACAGCAATTAATACTTCATAAAGCAGTTAAGGGGTTTAAATGATACAAAGTCATGGTTCCCACATTTGAACATGCACTGGAATCACCCGGAAGGCTTGTCCCAACAGATTGCTGGACCCACCACAGAGTTTCAGATTCCCTAGGCCTTGGATGAGGCCTGATTGTGTGCATTTCCAACAAGTTCCCAGGTATTGCTGCTGCCAGTTTGGGGGTCACACATTGGATTCCTGTGTGATCACACTGTGCAAACCCCTAACATAAGGCATATAAAGTGCCTAATAGCATTCCTGACCCTTGGCATTTACCCAGTAGTAGCAATTTCCCCTTAGCTAATAAGGATTGGAGAAGGCAATGGCACCCCACTCCAGTACTCTTGCCTGGAAAATCCCATGGATGGAAGAGCCTGGTGGGCTGCAGTCCATGGGGTCGCGAAGAGTCAGACACGACTGAGCAACTTCCCTTTCACTTTTCACTTTCATGCATTGGAGAAGGAAATGGCAACCCACTCCAGTGTTCTTGCCTAGAGAATCCCAGGGACGGGGGAGCCTGGTGGGCTGCCATCTATGGGGTCGCACAGAGTCGGACACGACTGAAATGACTTAGCAGTAATAAGGATTGAGAAAAAGAAACCACAAATCTGAATTTTCTAACTTTCTTGAGACTGACTCCCTGGTCAGCACCTTAACAGCAATACAAAACAAAAGGCTGTGAAATTAATAAAAGAGTTGGAAAAGGATACCCAGACAATTTTGCTGTTTCCCAATTAAAAAGTGATTTTCTAATGAGAACCTATTTTATAGCTCGGGGAACCCCACTCAGTGCTTTGTGGTGACCCAAATGGGAAGAAAATCTAAAAAAGAGGGTATGTACGTATATGTATAGCTGATTCACTTTGCTATGTTCAGAAAAAAACTGACATGGTAGTGTAAAGCAACTATATTCCAATAAAAATTAATTTTAAAATATACAAATACAAAAAATAAAAGTGATTTTTCCCCTGAATAGCAAATTGAAAATTAGAGGTTTCATGTGGGATGTATGTGCACACGTATGTATTTGCAAGCACATATGTGCACATACTTCTTGGCTTTTTATGTACGAGCTTCACTCCCAGTACATGATGTTTTCACTAGATGGGCCCAGCTTATGTGCCTTTTTTTTTTTTTTCTTCTTCTTTTGGCATGTGTATGTGGGAGAGGATGTGGGAGACAGAAGACAGAGAAAACAAGTGTTCTTAGAAGAAACACAAAGAACATCTCATTAGAGAAGAAAATTAAAATAATTCATTCCCTGGGCTATTCTTTTTAAGTACACCAAATTATATCAGTTCTTGATAGAATACACTGTAGTCTATAGGATTACCTTTTTTTTTTTTTTAAAAAGTACTAATATCTTTCACTGTGTTATGAGCAATGTAAGGAAAATCACTCTTAATGTTATTTTCCTTCCCACCACAGATTTTTTTGTTGTTGTTGTTAAGAAAGGGAACACCAGGTGTGAACCTGAGGAATTATGTTAATAACTGTTTGTGCCTGGATTTCCTGCCATTGCATTCAACCCTTCATTTCTTTTTATTAGCTTACCCTCCAGACTCTGTACAGCCTCTGACTTCCAGCACTGGAGAGAACACTGTCATAGCCTCTGAGAGAACTCAGATTCATCGCTGTAGTCTCAGACTTGACTTCCAGATTCAAGGTGCTGTTGGCCCATTGCTGCCACATGTGGTATAACTGACTCCATGTTTAGCAGATTGTAACTGTTTAATTCATGCATTAAACAGGTATCAGTAGCTCTCTGTCAAGTATCTGGCTAGGTTTTGAAATCTATGTAGCTTTGAATGATGCATCCTATTTTTTGAGGATGGTACCAACAGGTACCAAAACACCAGCTGCAAAATGTTTCAGAATCGGGAGTTTGAATGATAATGGTGATGTCAGTTTAGGTTTGGTTCTTTGTCCAAGTCCTCCTAATCTGAGATTATTTGAGGTCATTTCCCCCTTCTGCATTATGTAATGTCTGCAAAGAGAAGACAGATGGAGAAAAAAGTGAGAGCCCTGGCAGAAAAACGCAGACACTGCCCCTTAGGCTGTCACATGACTTGTAAACCTGCAACCCCGTAAGGTTCAGCAAGGATGGGATTGACAGCCCCAGCCCCACCCCCCCCAACCCCCGCCATCCCAGTCAGTTCATTCCTAGTAAAGGAAACTGGCAGGAATTGAAATCCTAATTGCTTTTCTTCAGTCAAAGAAATCATGGATGAAGCGATTAAACAGATTAAGGTTTACTTACCTCCTACAGAGAACCAGCATAAGTGTAGTCCTGCTTTCTGATAGGAATATAACTGTCAGTCAAAAGATTAAGCCTTTAAGGGGTAGAGAGAGGAGGGCCTTAAAATGTGTTCACATTTGCAAACTACAGCTTTGTAGTTTAGTCCTGGGAATACATATTGATCTTGCTCCTCTTTGAAGTCTACTCTTTTGTTACCTACAGGCTTTCTGCCCCCATCACTTTCTTACACTAAAGAAAAAAAAAAAGATATTTTTTAAACTCACTTAAAAATAGTGTTTCATTGAATCACCCAAAGAGGAGCTATAATTAAAGCTAACCGTTTGCATTACCCTCAGTGAGGACAAACCTCGAAAGTTTTATCAACTTAGAATGTACAAGTCTGGTTATTTCATCAGAAATATGGTATTGTGTATTTGAATTTTTTTTCTGCAGCCATTCTGGATTTTGTCCTTTGAAGGAGGTGGTTTTTCCATGTAGCAATTCAGTTAAGGACTGAGTGTAGGTTTTTCATTTTAGTAATACAGATATACCTGCTGGTTTAAATTGTATCAGCTAAGTTGAAAAGTGAAAGTGAAAGTCGTGTCCGACTCTTTGCAACCCCATGGACTATACAGTCCATGGAATTCTCTAAGCCAGAATACTGGAGAGGGTAGCCCTTCCCTTCTCCAGGGGATCTTCCCAACCCAGGGATCAAACCCAGGTCTCCTGCATTGCAGATGGATTCTTTACCAGCTGAGCCACAAGGGAAGCCCATGAATACTAGAGTGGGTAGCCTATCCCTTCTCCGGTGGATCTTTCTGACCCAGGAATGGAACCAGGGTATCCTGCTTTGCAGGTGGATTCTTTACCAACTGAGCTATCAGGGAAGCCCTTCAGCTGAGAAGGTGCAAAATGCACCTTCTGTTTTCTCATTAGCTGTCATCAAGCTGTCTGCACCTATTAATTTTTTGGAAAGGTAATGGATATCCCTAGAGAAACCCAACAGAAATGGCAGAGTAAATGACAGGTCATTCCTTATGTGTTAATGGAAATTAAGCGTTAGCAGGTTTCTGACTGTCTTCATTCAAGGTTCTGGGTTCCTTATCTCAACCTTGACATCTGGGTTTTATGCAGCAAACCCAGTTTCTCCCCACCATTTTTCTGCCTGAGAACAAAAGTCCCATCAGCCAAGACTGTGTTCTCTATTGTTCCTAAGTCTAATGAACAAGCTAATGCATCAACTACTGTATTTTGAACTTTCATCCCATCCATCCATCCATTTGTTGATTCATTTATTCAACAAGAGCCTTCTCAGTCTTAGGCTTGGTGTTCAAGGCACCAGCTATGAACAGTAAGCACTCATTTCCTTGGAGCTTACAATCCAACTTGGAAGACAAAATTTTGAGTATGTAATTACACATTTGAGTATAGCTGCAAAATAAACTGGCAAGGAAGATCTGGTGGGAAGAATTACAATAATGACCCCAGTGACCCTCACTCTTGTGTAATTTCTTCTGCTTTGCGTGAAAGTAGAAACTGTGAGTATAATATCAGTATTTTGATTATGTCAAATTCATATGACAAAAGCAAAATTATTCCAGTGGGTCTAATCTAATTATGAGTTCTTTAAAAGCAAAGCGTTTTCTCTGGCTCATGGACAGAAGGTGGAGTCAGAGAGATGGCACGCTTGAGAAGGATTAGATACATCATTACTGGCTTGCAGATGGGGATGGACACATGATGAGGAGTATCAGTGGCCTCTAGAAGCTGAGAGCAGCTCTGGCTGACAGCCAGCAAGGAAACAGAGACATCGTTCCTACAGCTGCAAGGAACTGGATTCTGCCAAGACTTGAATGAGCTTAGAAATGAATTCTTCCCTATAGCTTCCAGATAAAACTCTAGCTCTGCAGACAGCTTGAATTCAGCCTTAGGAGACTGCTAGGGGTTGACTCCTTTCTACCATAAAAATATATCAAGATCCTAACCCCGAGTCCCTTGCTAGTTGATGTGTAAAATGTAGCAACAGTCTCCAACACTGGTTGCCTGTCTTTTTAATTTGAGCTATTCAAATAGGTGTGTTTGACTCATCTACTTGAGATACTTACCTGTCTGAAATGCTTATTGTAGTTTACATTGTCCTGATGGCTGAGGATGTCAAGCATTTCTTCATGAACTTATTAGCCACTCTTGCATATTCATTTGTGAAGTGTGTGTTCAAGCCTTTTGTATATTTTTTCCTTTTTTAGTATTTATTTTATTAAAATATAGTTGATTCACAATGTTGTGTTAATTCTGCTATATAGTAAAGTGGTCCAGTTATATATATATACACACATACATATATACCATTCTTTTTCATATTCTTTTACATTATGACTTACGACAGGATATCCAATTCATCCCTCCCTCACCACCAAATCCCCATTGGCAACCACAAGTCTGATCTCTGTCTGTGAGTCTATTTCTGTTTTGTAGATAAGTGCATTTGTGTTGTATTTTAGATTCCACATATAAATGATATCCCGTGGTGTTTGTCTTTCTCTGTCTGACATACTGCATTTAGTATGATAATCTCTAGGTCCATCCACGTTGCTGAAAATGGCATTGTTTCATTCTTTTTTATGCCTGAGTAGTATTCCATCCTGTATCTGCACCACATCTTCTTTATCCGTTCATCTGTTGATGGACATTTAGGTTGTTTCCATGTGTTGGCTGTTGTGAATAGGGCTGCTATGAATAAAGTGGTGCATATATCTTTTCAAATTATAGTTTTCTCTGGATATGCCCAGGAGTGGGATTGCTGGATTATATGGCAATTCTATTTTTTTTAGTTTTTTGAGGAAGCTCCATACTTTTTTCCATAGTGGCTGAACCAATTTCTATTCATGCCAACAGTAGGAGATCTTTTGCCTATTTAAAAGTTGGGTTGTTTGGCTTTTTATTTCTGAGTATAGGAATGCTTTCTTGTCTTAGCCTTTCTTAAGATTTTGATGCAGTATATGGAGTCTGTGTCCCCATATGACTCTGAAATCTAGTCAAGTTTGAGTAAGATATGACTTTGCTAAGTCTTTGGCTATTTGCAATGACCGTAAGTTGAGATTTTTCCCATCCAGAGGCTTGCTTGGTGATTATTTTAAATTGTCAAGAAAAACATTTGAAAAATGATTCTCAGCATGTTGTTTTCTTCTCACTGTGGACTTGGCATTGAATTTTAATGTCAAACTTCAGCTAGAAAATTCCTAGCTTGGGCACAGTCACTTTAACCAAGTGTGGGTTGTACAGAAGGTATTACTATCATTATCAAAGGGCCCTTGAGTCCATTGGTAGTAGCATTCTAAAACACATCCTGTTTCTCCTCCCTCACTGGAAAATGTGGTAATGTAGACATTTGAATGTGGAAATCTATATGCAATTTGCATCCTTTTCTAAATAAAACTGGTTTGAAACCATTTGAACCTTGTGTTCATGTTTCTATTATACCAATCTGTCTAGCATATAAGCTTCTTGACCCAGAATATTAGGCTTCTGCTCAATAATTCCTTGAACCTTCACAATGATTCACATAGTATCATTAAACAAGCTACTTACTCAAGGACCTCTATTTATACTCAGAAGAAAACATTAAACAATGAATTCCACCTAATTATTTAATAAACTCTAGACATTTTTTCTTTAAAGAAAACTCCAGATTTGGAAGTTGTTTTGAGCCTTGCTTCATGGATCTAGAGAGCTAAAGTGCTAAAGAACCATAATATTCAAGGAATCAAAAGGTTTCTACAAGCTCAGTCATGTGAAAATGTGCCAGCAGATGCTTTCTCTTTTTCAGGGAACCCTACAGCCCTGGTGGTTCAGGGAGTAAAGAATCTGCCTGCAATGTGGGAAACCTGGGTTCGATCCCTGGCTTGGGAAGATCCCCTGGAGGAGAGTATGGCAACCCACTCCAGTATTCTTGCCTGGAGAATCCTCAAGGACAGAGGAGCCTGGCAGGCTACACGGTTCATGGGGTCACAAAGAGTTGGACACGACTGAGCGACTAGGCACACGTACAGCCTTAGTCAGCTAATATTCAATACAAAGATGGCAAATAGATTGCATCTCATATGAAAATGCTGATTAATGTGGTTCCCTTGAAGGTCACACAAAGCTCTTCCCTATTCTTTAGGCAAGTGAGATGCAATTGACTTGTGATAACCCCACCATCCCTGAGCAAGAAAGTACCTTTTTCAATACTGTGTATTTGACCTTTCAAGATATGAGGTTCTGAAGTTAGCCAGAGAACAAAAGCAAACAAATTATGCAGTGTCTATCAAATAGTCTGTTACCCCGATGTTTAGAAAGGCTCCTCAGTCAACTTTTGTTCTACATGTAAGCGAGAAGAGAGATTTTAAATCCTAGGGAGGAAAGATGTTCAAACCGCCAGAGACTCTCCATGATCTTTGCTCCAGGGCTGCATCTGTCTTTATTTCCTGACCTTGAACATTTGATTATTATTCTTACAAGGTCAAGGTTGAGAAAGGCCAGGAAAAGTTTAACCCAAATCCTTCACTTCATCTGCAGCTGTGGTTGGAGCATCTTGATATGGAGAAAGTGGAAGAAACCTGGGCTTTAACAAAGCTTCTGGATCATTTAAGAAATTTTCTTGTCATTGCAGGATGTGGAGATTTGAAAGCTGGATGTTAGTATAAGACTGAAATGAGAAAGGAGTGATGACTATATGTCAGCTGTTTGAATTACTCCAGGAGAAATGGCATTTTTAAGACTCACCTGTGAAAAAACTTCAGGCTTTCTTTTTTTAATTAATTTTTTGAAGTATAGTTGATTTACAGTGTTGTGTTAGTTTTAGGCGTACAACAAAGTGATTCAGTTTTATCTATCTGTGTTTTCAGATTCTTTTCCCATATAGGTTATTACAAAATATTGAGTAGGGTTCCCTATACTATATAGTAAATTCTTGTTGATTATCTATTTTATATATAGTACTGTTTACTTCAGTTCAATCTCTCAGTCACATCCAACTCTTTGCAACCCCATGGACTATAGTACACCAGGCCTCCCTGTTCATCACCAACTCCCGGGGTTTAATCAAACTCATGTCCATTGAGTCGGTGATGCCATCCGACCATCTCATCCTCTGTTGGCCCCTTGTCCTCCTGCCCTCAATCTTTCTCAGCATCAGCATAGCATAGCAAGGCCAGGTCACAGTGTCTATCACACAGTTGTTAATTTAAAGCTTTATAAAAATATATCCATCTTCTGTGATCATCTCCATGAGCCCGGGATGGGTGGAGAAAAATTGATCTCTCTTCCAGCTCAAATTGAAAAATGAAATGTGAAATTGACAGAAAATACTTTAACTCTTCATGATCCCCACATCATCATGGAAAGATTAACTTCAAGGCTCAAAGACAGTCCACAGCTGTTCTAATTCAAGTAGAAAGGTTTATGTATTGCTAATCTCTCCTTTTTTTCAGTAAATTTGCAAGCCTGAAGAAGACAGAAAGCCTTAGAGACAGAAAGAGAGATGGACAGATAGAGACAGACAAAAAGAGAGAAGACAAAGGCAGGGGCACAGAAGGAGGGATTTTACATAAAAGCCATATCAGTTTGTTTTATTTTGGCATACTTAGAAACTCAAAAAGGTGGAAGCAAGAGGCAGCATAAAGTGACCAATCTTTAATAGGAACACACGAGATTGGAGTGTGTGACAACCAAGCTTCCAACTGTCTATGTGCCCCTTTATTTTTATGTGAAGTATTGAAGTATCAAGGACATACAGTAGGTCACACAGATCTGACAGGTATAATTTGTACCCAGATCATGAAAAAAGATGTTATCTGTCCCCCAGCTCTCCCCTCACCAATCACTGCTCCCATGGACATTCACTACTGTTCTGATTGCTAACACCATGGATTATTTTTGCCTGGTTTGAACTTTATGTGAATGGAATCATAGTGTGAAATTTCTGGTTTCTTTCACTCACTAATTTGTGGGTGTGTTTCATTCATGTTGTTGCATGTAGAGCCGTGGATTCATTTTCATTTTCTGTGTAGTTCAGTGACTAGGCCGTTTTTCACCCATTCTACTGGTAATAGACCTTTTAGCTCTTTGCAGTTTGAGACTATTTCAACCTGTGTTGCCATGATCAAGCTGGTAAACGTTTCCTGGTGAATATATGCTTACATATTTTGTCTCCATTTGTCTTCAGAACTGTAGTCTCCTAAACATCTAAACATCAGAAATTTAAGTTAAAAAAAAAAAAAAAACAAACACCTGTGTGCATCTTCAAGAGAAGGCCAGAACCTTCTCAAAGGGGTTTGATGAGCTCTGATAAGGGAAGGACCAAAAAGAAGATAGAAGTGAAGCAAACTTGTTGTGTGAGATTTGTATCTCTGCAGAGCGCTCAGAATTGAGTTTGCTTTTGAAATAGGAAAATTTATTTAGTGATTCATATCATCAACTAATTGCTTTGATCTCTAAAGTAATGAAAACAGTTGAAGGAGTAAGAGAGTCGGTACTCCCCTCCCTGTGCTCAACAATTAAGTTTCCTGGAGTTAGACCCTAATGGTCGCACAGCCCGCAAAATACACTCTGGCTTCATCTGAAACCTGTTCTTGAGAAAACAAATGTATGACTGCATTCTCAGAATATGGCTTGTCGGTTTGGAAGGAATTGTAAATTTGTGAACAACCTCAGTAAGGTTTTCCCATGATGTAATTTCTTCCTGAGATTTAATTTGAGATTTTGGAAACAGAAATCTGTGCTGTATGTGAAATACACATGGGTTTAGAGAAACAGTAAAAATAAAACTTTCTATATTGACTAAATTTTAAATGATAATATTATATATTGGATTAGGTATAAGGTTAAAATTAATTTCATCTATTTCTATGTATTTTATTGACAGCTACTAGAAAATTTAAAATTACATTCACTATGTAATTCACTATTCACATTCACATACATTCACTATGGTATGTTTAAACCTTCCCATTACCTTCCAAAGACTGGTGCTTTGGCCCAGGAAAAGAAAAAGAAAAAGAGCTTCGCAGGATTGGAAAAATAAATTTTTCAGATATTTGTACTTTTCTTTAAATTTATTTTTTATTGAAGTATAGTCTCTTTATAATGTATTAATTTCTGCTTTACAACAAAGTGACTCAGTTATACACGTATATCCATTCTTTTTTATATTCTTTTCTATTATGGCTTATCCCAGGATATTGAATATAGTTCCCTGTGCTGTACAATATGACCTTGTGTTTATTAGATGTGCTTACTTTCTAATTACTTACTTTCTACATCTACCCACAGATTCCATGTCTTACATGGGCTTAGCTCGATTGCAACTGCCTTTTATCTTATTTCATAGCTTTTATCATAAAATGATTAGAGCATTTAGTAAGTGCCAACTGTGTGCAGTTAAGAGAAATGTTTTATACAGCCATGCTTCTTGTTGAAGAGAAAAACCCCATTCATTCAATAAGGATTTACTGAGCTTCTATTGTGTGCTGGCAACTAGGCAAAGAATGAGAAATTTATTGATAAACCAAGCACGCTTCTGTTGCAAAAGAGCTTAGAGTCAAATAGAAAAGAGAGATAAGAAAGCAAAGTGGGTATATGGAAAGTAGAGATCTGGGGGTGTAGGGAGGCATTATGGAATATGAGGTGCTGTGAGATAACAGAAAATATATATACTGGTTTCTCTCTCCTCCAGTTCCCAACACAGAGTTCCTAAAGCTCTTGCAATTTCCTAAGTGATGAGAGTGTCATTTCTTCCAATGGATCGACCTTGAGTGGACTCCTACATGGCTGTTGGCTGGTCACCAGTAAGACTTAACCATGATTAGAAACTTGGAATTTTCAGCCATACCTACCATTTTCTTGAGAAGGGAAAAGGGCTGAAAATGGAGTTTATGGTTGATTATGCCTGTGTGATGAAGCCTCCATAGAAATTCCCAAAATACGGGGTTAGAAGAGTTTTCAGGAGGGCGAACATGTGGTTGTGCAGGTACCCAGAGAAGGGTGGAGGCTACACATCACACCCTACATGACCCTTCCATCTGGATGCTTATCCATATGTTTTATCATATCCTTTTAAGAGAAAGTGACAAAACATGAGTGTTTGCCTGAGTTCTGTGAGCTGTTCTAGCAAATTAACAGAGCCCAAGGTAGAGGTCATGGAAACCTCTGGTTTATAGCTGATGAGTCAGAAGCATGAGTAACAAAATGGACTTGTGATTGGAATCTGTGTTAGGGGAATGGACTGTCCAGTAAGACTGAGCCCTTAACCTGTAGCATTTGTTACTGTCTCCAGATACTGTCGGAACTGAATCAAATAGTGGGGAATTGCTTGGTGTGGGGTGTTAGTCACTCAGTCATATCCAACTCTTTGTGACCCCATGAACTGTAACCCGCCAGGCTCTTCATCCACGGAATCCTCCAGGCAAGAATACTGGAGTGGGTTGCCATTTCCTTCTCCAGGAGATCTTCCCAACCCAGGGATCAAACTCCAGTACCCTGTATAAGAGGCAGATTCTTTACTGTCTGAGCCACCAGGGAAACCCTTGGTGTGGGATAACACCACTTAACACCCACATGTGTTGGAATTGGTTGTTAGAATCAAAATACCTGCTTTAGACACTTTTGACTAGCATTCTTCTATTCCTATGCCCCTCGCACCCACGCCTACACCCCCAGTCACATGCTTTTCAATTTCCATTAGGAAGTCAAAGGATCAGAAGGTCACCAACCAAGAGTGTTCTGGAAGGGGATTCTTATGCAGACATAAATCAGTTGCTGGCAGACCATTTGGCTAATGCTTTGGGGAGTTGTCTCAAATGGAGTACTGTAGAACCCACTCAATCTCTTATAATTCAGAAAAAAGTCCAGCATCAATTTCATAAAAGAGCATGTGTGTCTTATTTCCAATGATGGAGAGTATATACTCTGAACCACTGAATTGCTCCTGTGAGTGATTTGCATAATGCCCAAGAACCATCTAGAAAGCATGTGTGGCCTGAGGCAGCAAATGCCAGTTGTTTTCTTTGCTGCCTTTAAAATGAGGTCACTTGCATATCTGAAGCTGAGGTTCCTGTGGCTGCATCTTAACTCTGACTCTGAATATAGAAGATGAGTATTTGTTATTCATTTGCTAGCAGGGAAGGAATCATTTCTTAAGGACGACAGTTTCTGGGTTCAAACTTGGGTGTGGATGCTAATTAACTTATTAACCTTGGGCATATTAGCTAGCCTTTCTGGGTGGGCATTGCCACCTCATAGTGAAAAGCCAACTTACAGATGAAGGGGAAAGGGCTTTAAAAAAAAGGGACATTTTTTATTATACCGGTAAAAGTATGCTTATTGTATAAAATATACTCATGCAGAAAAATATATAAAAAATAAGTTTAAAATCACCATTCCCACCACCAAATAAAAATAGGTTAATTTTTTTGTGCCTTTTCTTCCAGTTGTTTTTAGATACTATTTTTTTTGTCTTTGAGGTCATACTATATTTATATAAGTGCATATCCTGCCCTTTTCATTTTCATTTGACATATAAATATGTCAATATGTGTAAATATTTTTAGAATGAAGCTGTCAGTATTATTGTGTAAAAATGTTTTCAGAATGAAAACATTTAACAATTTTGATTTAATATATAATTTTTCATAGCGTGAACATATGTTATATGTTGGAGGACTTTTAGGTAATTCAGAAACATTTAAGCCCTTGGGGGATATTTAAGTAAATAAAAGTCAATTTTAAAACCTTAGGGCAAAATAAATATAGTATTTTAAAAGGTTAATTCAAACTCCAACACAGTGTACCTTTTGATGAGGTGATAAATTTGCTTAAACTGTGACACAGAGATAATAAGTGTCCTCATTTGGGTGTGAAAGATACTTTCTAACAAAAATTTACTCAGTTCTGACTACTTAATAGTTGCTAGTCCTTGCTCTGTATGAAAAAATTGTGAATTACAGTGCTTGGACAAAAACATGAGGTGGCTTACCTGTGAGAGATTTCAGGAAGAGTTGGGTGAGTCATAGATGGGATTCGAAGGATGAAATAGGATTGAAATAAGTCTTCATCCTGCAGGGCTTTTAACAGTCATATGACATAGCCCTTCATCTACAAACACTGTTTCTTATGATTCTTTTAATACAAATACTTGTAAATCAAATGAAGCGCATTTTCTCAGAGCTTGCAGTGAGGACAAGTGTGCACTTCTGTGAGAGAGTTAAATGCCAAGTAGCTAAGTCTGGTGATGATTATGCAACACACAAGACACTGAAGGAAGGGGTGCAGGAAAGGTTGTTTTCAAAGATTTTCATAAGATTAGCCAGTAGGAGGAGTGGGTGAGATAAACAAAAACTAGAGGAGAGAATTATTAGGTCAACATCTTAAGCAACTCTCTCAGTTAAAAATTAAAGATATTGTGAAGTGTTTGACTTGATTCATTTCAGGGTGCTTTACATCCAACTCCTTACAGAATTGACATCTCTGACACTCAATTTTGTTGGGCCTTCCACCTCCTTGGAAGTTTGATGAAAGCTAAGAACCAACACCCCCACCCCCAACATGAAAAGCTACTCCCCTAGTGTGAGTTTGGCTTCCCCTTTCTAATTCCTTTGGTTTTGGAATCAGGCTCATTAGTAATGGAGAAGGGAGAGCTGGGCTTGACTGTGCAGTCTCTCCTCCCCTACCCCAGCTCTGTGGCTGGCATGAAACACACATTGGACTCCTGAATCCTCCCAGAAGACCTGTATGGGTGACATCTCCAATTCATACCTGGTTATGGAGAATGATTTTTTATTCTATTTAGAAATTCAGATGGAGTAACATTAAGGATTCCTAAAACTGCACATGATAAAATTTTATATTGCCTAAAAATGGATGGAAAATAACATCTTCTTGATGAAAGGTAGATTTTGTAGAAGTTGGCCCAGGAAAATTAGCCTTGGTAACAACGAGAAAATTCACTGTGGCAAAACAAAACAAAACAAAACAAAAAACTTTGAAGTCATTGTTAAAAAAAAATCTGATAAAATAAGAAAATATTGATGAAGTTTCAAAAGAAATGAGCTCACCTCTGTGAAGATCACTTTGATTAAAAAACATGAAAATAGAAAAACTGGAGATGATTCACATGTGCTGGACAGAAATTTGATTAAGGAATTAAATTGGCTTAATGTCATTTACTGGAGAAACTACTGCCTTCATGGCAGTTCTCCAGTATTGATTTAGATCTGATTAGTGTTTATAATCAAAACATTTGTGGTTGAAATGACAAGGTCAAACTTTGGGGTCAAAATGTCTTGGTCCCTGATAGGCCCTGATAGACAAAGCAAGAGAGTTCCGGAAAAACATCTACTTCTGCTTTATTGACTACACCAAAGCCTTTGGCTGTGTGGGTCACAGCAAACTGTGGAAAATTCTGAAAGAGATGGAAATACCAGACCACCTGAACTGCCTCCTGAGAAATCTGCATGTAGGTCGAGAAGCAACGGTTAGAACCAGACATAGAACAACAGACTGGTTCCAAATTGGGAAAGAAGTACATCAAGTCTGTATATTGTCACCCTGTTTATTTAAATTGTATGCAGAGTATATCATGTGAAATGCTAGGCTGAATGAAGCACAAGCTGGAATCAAGATTGCCAGGAGAAATATCAGTAACCTCAGATATGCAGATGACACCACCCTTATGACAGAAAGCGAAAAGGAACTATAGAGCTTCTTGATGAAAGTGAAAGAGGAGAGTGAAAAAGTTGGCTTAAAACAACATTCAAAAAATAAAGATCATGGCATCCAGTTCCATCACTTCATGGCAAATAGATGGGGAAACAATGGAAACAGTGAGAGACTTTATTTTCCTGGGCTCCAAAACCACTGCAGATGATGACTATAGCTATAAAATTAAGACATTTCCTCTTTGGAAGAAAAGCTATGACCAACCTGGTGGTTGGTTTAGTTGCTAAGTCGTGTCCGACTTGCGACCCCATGGACTGTAAACTGCCAAGCTCCTCTGTCCACAGGGTTCTCCAGGCAAGAATACTGGAATGGGTTGCCATTTCCTTCTCCAGGGGATCTTCCTGACCCAGGGATCAAACCTGGTCTCCTGCATTGCAGACAGATTATTTACCAACTGAACCATGAGGGAAGCCCATGACCAACCTAGACAGCATATTAAAAAGCAAAGATATTACTTTGCTGACAAAAGTCCATCTAGTCAAAGCTATGGGCTTTCCTAATAGCTCAGTTGAAAGCTGAGCGCCAAAGAATTGATGCTTTTGAACTGAGTGTTGGAGAAGACTCTTGAGAGTCCCTTGGATGCTAGGAGATCAAACCAGTCAGTCCTAAAGGAAATCAGTCCTGAATATTCATTGGAAGGACTGATGCTGAAGCTGAAGCTCCAATAGCTTTGGTCACCTGATGTGAAAAACTGACTCACTGGAAAAAACCCTGATGCTGGGAAAGGTTGAAGGCAGGAGGAGAAGGGGATGACAGAGGATGAGGTCGTTGGATGGCATCACCGACTCAATGGACATGAGTTTGAGCAAGCTCCCTGAGTTGGTGATGGACAGGGAAGCCTGGCGTGCTGCAGTCCATGGGGTCACAAAGAGTTGGACATGGCTGAGTGACTTAACTAACTGTATAGGCCCATTTTATCCAATAATACACAATGAATGCTACTGTCTCAAAAGTTTAAGAACTAATTGCTGTTTCAGAAACTAAACGCCCATTGAAATAATTCTTAACTTTCATAGGCCTTGATTTGAAAACCTGATCACTTTGGGGCTGTAGCCTTTGCTCTCTCAATTAAGACTGTAAATGTTAAGGAGGAAATAATTTTTCCAGCATTTTATTCAGGAAGAATTGCTGATTGCTTGCCTGAGCAAGGACAATTTCTGAATTAGTGTTATGTGAATTAGTGCCTTTTGAACTGGAAACAGTTCTCTCTAAAATGTGTGTGTTCTCATGATTTTTTTAAAAAGTGTATTTGGTTGCAGTTGGGGTTAATATTAGTCCAATTTGACTCTACTTTGATCACTAAATTCAGTAATAGGCTCTGCCAGTTACTGGTTATATGGCCTTAAACGAGTTACTTAATCTTCGTTTCCTCAACCATAAATGAGACCAGTAATACTCATGCCATAGGATTACAGTGAAGATTGAGAGGAAGACTCTAATGCTTTGGTTTAAAGAAGATGCTTAAATTGTAGTCTTTGCTATGTCCACTATCATTAGTATATCACATTTTCTATGCTCACAACGTAATTACTCAAGCTCTTTGGTTTGCATGATTTCTTCCCCAATTAGGATGAACATTTTCCAAGACAAGGGTTAGACTCTCTTCCTTTATTAGTTATTTTTATTCTTCCTTAACAGCCATTAGCATCCTAGCAAAAAGCATGGTGGCTTACTCAGACTGGATAATTGAGGGGGGCTGAATGAAGGGATTCTTTAAAGAAGAGTGGGCCGAATAAATTAAACCCATAAGGGTTTCCCTGGTGGCTCAGACAGTAAAGAATCCACCTTCAATGTGGGAGACCTGGATTCAGTCCCTGGGTTGGGAAGATCCCTGGAGGAGGGCATGGCAACCCATTGCAGTATTCTTGCCTGGAGAATCCCCATGGATAGAGGAGCCTGGCGGGCTGAAGTCCATGCAGTTGCAAAGAGTTGGAAACAACTGAGGAACTAAGCACATAAGGGAAGAAGGAGCAAGGAGACCAGAGTGCACATAGCATGCCAAGGCAGGGGATGAGAGCCACCCCACAATGGCTTTAGGTAGAGAAGTACCAAACTGCTTTCTGACCCCAAGGGAATCAGTAGAATACATTCTTCTCTCTCATCCCACCCTCTGATCTCTTGCTGGTGCTTCTCATTGGCTGAGCCCAAGAGAAAGCCAGAAGATAATGAAGCTGATTAAGACCATGTAGAAATTGACATCCCTAGCACAAAGCAGGGAGGAGAAAGGAGATGAGTAGATATGAGAAGTAAACTGCTTCTCCAGGCTCCATCATTTAATATATTGCTTTACATACAAAGGGTGTCAATAAATGTGGAAAGAATTTACCAAGGCTAGATTTATGGCCCAGGATGTGATCTATCCTGGAGAATGTTCTGTGTGCACTTGAGAAAAAGGTGAAATTCATTGTTTTGGGGTGAAATGTCCTATAGATATCAATTAGGTCTAATTGGTCCATTGTATCATTTAAAGTTTGTGTTTCCTTGCTAATTTTCTGTTTAGTTGATCTATCTGTAGGTGTGAGTGGGGTATTTTGAAATCATTTCAAGCACCTTTTCTGATCACAGTGCAGTAAGATTAGATGTCAACTACAAGAAAAACACTATTAAAAATACAAACATATGGAGACTAAACAACATGCTTCTGAATAACCAGCAAATCACAGAAGAAATAAAGAAATCAAAATATGCATAGAAACAAGTGAAAATGAAAACACAACAACCCAAAACCTATGGGATTCAGTAAAAGCAGTGCTAAGGGGAAGGGTCACAACAATACAAGCTTACCTCAAGAAACAAGAGAAAAATCAAATAACCTAACTTTACACCTAAAGCAACTAGAAAAAGAAGAAATGAAGAACCCCAGGATTAGTAGAAATAAATGAAAAAGAAACAAAGGAGACTATAGCAAAAATCAGCAAAACTTAAAGCTGGTACTTTGAGAAGATAAATAAAATAGACAAACCATTAGCCAGACTCATCAAGAAAAAAAGGGAGAAGAATCAAATTAACAAAATTAGAAATGAAAGTGGAGAAATCACAGCAGACAACACAGAAATACAAAGGATCATGAGAGATTACTATCAGCAACTGTATGACAATAAAATGGACAACTTGGAAGAAATGGATGAATTCTTAGAAAAGTATAACCTTTCAAAACTGAACCAGGAAGAAATAGAAAATCTTAACAGAACCATCACAAGCACGGAAATCGAAACTGTAATAAAAAATCTTCCAACAAATAAAAGTCCAGGACTAGATGGCTTCACAGGTGAATTCTACCAAAAATTTAGAGAAAAGCTAACACCTATCCTACTCAAACTCTTCCAGAAAATTGCAGAGGAAGGTAAACTGCCAAACTCATTCTATGAGGCCACCATCACCCTAATACCAAAACCAGACAAAGATGCCACAAAAAAAGAAAACTACAGGCCAATATCACTGATGAACATAGATGCAAAAATCCTCAACAAAATTCTAACAAACAGAATCCAATGATATATTAAAAAGATCATACATCATGACCAAGTGGGCTTTATCCTAGGGATGCAAGGATTCTTCAGTATTCACAAAGCAATCAACATGATACACCACATTAACAAATTGAAAGATAAAAACCATATGATTATCTCAATAGATGCAGAGAAAGCCTTTGACAAAATTCAACATCCATTTATGATAAAAACCCCTCCAGAAAGCAGGCATAAAAGGAACATACCTCAACATAATAAAATACATATATGATAAACCCACAGCAAACATTATCCTCAATGGTGAAAAATTGAAAACATTTCCCCTAAAGTCAGGAACAAGACAAGGGTGCCCACTCTCACCTCTACTATTCAACATAGTTTTGGAAGTGAGAAGAAAAAGAAGTAAAAGGAATCCAGATTGGCAAAGAAGAGAAACTCTCACTGTTTGCAGATGACATGATCCTCTACATAGAAAACCCTAAAGACACCACCAGAAAATTACTAGAGCTAATTAATGAATATGGTAAAGTTGCAGGATATAAAATTAACACACAGAAATCCCTTGCATTCCTATACACTAGCAATGAGAAAACAGAGAAATTAAGGAAGCAATTCCATTCACCATTGCAATGAAAATAATAAAATACTTAGGAATAAATCTACCTAAAGAAACAAAAGACATATATATAGGAAACTATGAAACACTGATGAAAGAAATAAAAAATGACACAAACAGATGGAGATAATATACTGTGCTCATGGATTGGAAGAATCAACATAGTGAAAATGAGTATACTACCCAAAGCAATCTACAGATTCAATGCAATCCCTAACAAACTACCAACATTATTTTTCAGAGAACTAGAACAAATAATTTCACAATTTGTATGGAAATGCAAAAAACCTCGAATAGTCAAAGCAATCTTGAGAAAGAAGAATGAAACTGGAAGAATCAACCTGCCTGACTTCAGAATATACTACAAAGCTACAGTCATCAAGACAGTGTGGTACTGGCACAAAGACAGAAATATAGATCAATGGACCAAAACAGAAAGCCCAGAGATAAATCCACACACCTATGGACACCTTATCTTTGACAAAGGAGGCAAGAATATACAATGGAGAAAAGATCATCTTTTTAACAAGTGGTGCTGGGAAAACTGGTCAAACACTTGTAAAACAATGAAACTAGAACACTTTCTAACACCATACACAAAAATAAACTCAAAATGGATTAAAGATCTAAATGTAAGACCAGAAACTGTAAAACTCCTAGAGGAAAACATAGGCAAAACACTCTCTGACATAAATCACAGCAGAGTCCTCTATGACCCACCTCCCAGAGTAATGGAAATAAAAGCAAAAATAAACTAATGGGACCTAATTAAACTGAAAAGCTTTTGCACAACGAAGGAAACTATAAGCAAGGTGAAAAGACAGCCTTCAAATGGGAGAAAATAATAGCAAATGAAGCAACGGACAAAAAATTAATCTCAAAAATATACAAGCAGCTCATGCAGCTCAATACCAGAGAAATAAATGACCCAATCAAAAAATGGTCCAAAGAACTAAACAGACATTTCTCCAAAGAAGACATACAGATGGCTAACAAACATATGAAAAGATGATCAACATCACTCATTGTCAGAGAAATGCAAATCAAAATCACGATGAGGTACCATCTCATGCTCGTCAGAATGGCTGCTATCAAAAAGTCTACAAACGATAAATGCTGGGGAAGGTGTGGAGAAAAGGCAACCCTCTTACACTGTTGGTGGGGATGCAAACTAGTACAGCCACTATGGAGAACAGTGTGGAGATTTCTTAAAAAACTGGAAATAGAACTGCCGTATGACCCAGTAATCCCACTGTTGGGCATACACACCTAGGAAACCAGAATTGAAAGAGACAGGTACCCCAGTGTTCATCAAAGCACTGTTTGCAATAGCTAGGACATGGAAGCAACCTAGATGTCCATCAGAAGACAAATGGATAAGAAAGCTGTGGTACATATACACAATGGAATATTACTCAGCTATTAAATAGAATGCATTTGAATCAGTTCTAATGAGGTAGATGAAAGTGGAGCCTATTATACAGAGTGAAGTAAGTCAGAAAGAAAAATACCAATGTAGTATATTAACGCATAAATATGGAATTTAGAAAGACGGTAATGGTGACCCTATATTCGAGGCAGCAAAAGAGACACAGATATAAAGAACAGACTTTTGGACTCTGGGAGAAGGCGAGGGTGGGATGATTTGAGAGAATAACATTGAAACATGTATATTATCGTATGTGAAATAGATTGCCAGTTCAGGTTTGATGCATGAGACAGGGTGCTCAGGGCTGGTACACTGGGGCAATCCTGAGGGATGGGATGGGGAGGGAAGTGGGAGGGGGATTCAGGATGGGGGACACATGTACACCCATGGCTAACTCATGTCAATGTATGCCAAAAACCACTACAATATTGTAAAGTAATTAGCCTCCAATTAAAATAAATTAATTAAAAAATAAATCTGGAAAGAAAGAAAAGGAAACCTGATAGAATATGGTTGATAAAATGTTGAAAATTGATCTTTAATGTAGATTGAGAAAGACTTTTCCTCCTAATACAGTAGTTGGGAGCTAAGGTTTGGAATCCCATCAACCTCAGCTTGAATTATGCCTTTCTCCCCTCCTAACTGTAGGATTGAGGGCAGTTACTATAAATAAATGACTTAGCCTCACTTTCTTCCTTTGAGAAAGAAGGATGAATTTAATATCTACTCTATAAGCTGCTTTTGAGGAGTAAATGAGATGATGTATATAGTATGCCTGGCACAGAAAAGTGCTGAAAGCAGGTTAGCAAGTGAATTCTCAGTTCCATGGGCAGTTTTGACTCCTCAGACATCCCTCTGCAATGTCAAGAGATGTTTTTAGTTTTAACTGCTGAAAAGGTGCTATTGGCATCTAGTGGTAGAAGCCAAAGATCCTACTAAACCTTCTTGCTTTGCCCAGGACAGCCATCCATTCCAAATGTCAGTAGTCCCAGGGTTCACAAATCCTGTCTGAGAAGCTTTTCATCCCTGTACATCTGTCTTTGGCCTCTGAGTTACTTGATACTTGTTCTTAAGACCCATGCTCACTACTTTCTTGTTCCCTCTCAGTAAATTTGAGATTTCTGTCCTCCTCCTTTTGTAAAAAGATGAGGTGATAGTATGTATTGGGTTGGCCAAAAAGCTTGTTTGAGTTTTTCCATAATATCTAATGGAAAAACATTTTGGCCAACCCAATATATACTTCAACTTCAAATTGTCCTTCATTATGCTAAATGATTAGATGAATGAATGAATAAAAAATCAAAAACAAAGGAAAGATAGATACATAAAGAAAATAAGGAAAAAATAGAAATCACTGTGATATGTTATAACCCAAGCTACAACTATCCAGTATTAAATCACTCATGTCAGATTTAGGTTGTAGACTTGTAAGGTGGTAACAATATAGAGCTATTTCCAGGGGCATTTGAAATCACCAGGGAGCAGTCTGTCGGAACACACTGTTATTTCTGAGCTGTAATCTCTGGTGAGGCTCTTTGTTATAGGAAACAAATGCTGCAAACTTGTAAAAATAATGAATTTGAAATAGATGAGGGGAATTAAGCATTCACTTAGAGAAGGATCGCCCTTAAACCTCGTTTGATTGTATTTTCTCTTTCCCCTTTTTTCTTCCTTGAGCTCAGTGTCATTCTATCCAGAGTTGTTGCCCCTAGCAACAGTAGACTTGTCTCGAGAAAGTCGAGGTTATTAAAGCAGGATACCCCTCCACCTTAAGATGGCTCTGGGGCTTCACTCTTTGTTTCCTTTCCTCCAGTCTCAAAGGAAGACCCGTCTTCCCAGCCCTCCAGTTCTTTCATTCAACTTGAGTTTTCACGCAAGTCCTTGGCTAAGACGTAACAAGCATACAGCTTGTGGTGGGAAGGAAGCATTACTCAGACCAGCAAGCAAATATTAAGTACCCATTGTGACCAGGGCTGTAAAAGAAGCAGGGGCCATGACCAGAACCAAAACCAGAGCCCTCCTTCAGCAGTCTGATCAAGGAAGGCCTCTTTGAGGAGATGATATGTAAGCTGAGTGAGGAAGGAAGAGAAGGGGCTTTCCAACTGCCAGACAAGGGAAGGCCCTATAGGGAAGGCCTGGCATGTGCAAAGGCCCCCCCAAGCAGGAAGGAGCTGGGTATGTTCAGGGAATAAACATTGGTGAGTAAGGTTTCTCTGATGAGAGGCTATGGGACAAGAGCAGCTGGAGAAGGGTACAGGATGTGTGGGAAGCTTGAAATTATTCTAAAAGCAGTGCGGAAATGGAAGTATTTTAAACTGGGCAGCAACTTAATGTTTGTTAACATGTAGTGTGCATTTTCTGCGGGCTGAGAACATTTTATATGTAGATGATAACTCATTTAATACATCTAATTTGTGAGATAAGACCTATGATTATACTCATTTTGTAGAAGAGAAAACAGAAGCCTGGGAGCTTGAGAAACTGAAGATCATATAGCTATACTCGGTTTCTCGACTTCACCACTGTGGACACCTTGGGCTGGGGCTAGAGTGTTGATGTAGGATGTCTAACCCTAACCCTGCCTTCTCCCCATCAGCTGCTAGTAGTCACCTCCCTTCTCCTCCTGGTTGTGACAACAAAAAGCATGTCCAGACTTTGTCAGTTGTCCCTTGTTGTTGTTCATTTAATAAGTCGTGTCCAACTCCTGGCGACCCCATGGATTGCATGCAGCACACCAGGCTACCCTATCTACTGGAGTTTGCTCAGATTGATGTCCACTGAGTTGATGATGCTATCTAACCATCTCATCCTCTGCCCACCTCCCCCCTTCTCCTTTTGTCTTCAATCATTCCCAGCCTCAGCATCTTTTCTAGAGTTGACTTTTCACATTAGGTGCCCAAAGTATTGGAGTTTCAGCATCAGTCCTTCCAATGAATATTCAGGGTTGATTTCCTTTAGGGTTGACTGGTTTGATCTCCTTGCAATCCAAGGGTCTCTCAAGAGTCTTCTCCAGTACCGCAGTTCAAAAGCATCAGTTCTTTAGTGCTCAGCCTTCTTTATGGTATAACTCTTACATTAGAAAGAAAAAAAAAAACCCTAAAACACCTCCAGGGCACGGCCTTCTGGGCGCCTCTCTAAGCTTCCCCTTCATTTGCTTCAAGACATCTTTCTTTCAGGTCAGCCACCTCCAAGCAATGGTTCCCTCCTTCCCCAGCTAGTGGGTACTCGATCCCCATGGGCCCACCTGCTCATAAACTATGCAGCAAGAGTAGTGATGTGGAATTGTGTGGTTTAGCTCTCCTGGACATTGAAATAGACTTGGAAGGTGAAATAATGAGATGTGCTGGAGGAAGCCACCAGTGCCTGTCTCAAAGGCCTCTCCACTGATGAAAGTTGTTCTTGCTTATCTCAGAAGACCACTCAGCACTCCTGGGTGACCCTGGAGTAGTGCCACCACTGACTCAGAACTAGTGCCTCCCAGCAATGCTGGGTACACCTGGTGAAGACCTTGTTTGGTGGCACAGAAGAGTGCATCCTTTCGCTGGGTCAGAGAATGGTAAGATACAGAAGGATGGAAAATTAAAAAAAATTGAAAAAATGATATGTCATGATGAGCTAGCTCCAGATTCTTGACTTGAATAGTGTTAAAATCTAACATTCAGTGTTTGTCGCTCAGTCATGTCCAACTCTGTGATCCCATGGACTGTAACCCGCCAGGCTCCTCTCTGTCCTTGAGGATTCTCCAGGCAAGAATACTGGATTGGGTTGCCGTTTCCTTCTCTGAAAATCTAACATTATGTGTCCCTTAATGCTGCTGCTGCTGCTAAGTCGCTTCAGTCGTGTCCAACTCTGTGTGACCCCATAGACGGCAGCCCACCAGGCTCCCCCGTCCCTGGGATTCTCCAGGCAAGGATACTGGAGTGGGTTTCCATTTCCTTCTCCAATGCATGGAAGTGAAAAGTCAAAGTGAATTTGCTCAGTCATGTCCAACTCTTAGTGACCCCATGGACTGCAGCCCACCAGGCTCCTCCGTCCATGGGATTTTCCAGGCAAGACTACTGGAGTGGGGTGCCATTGCCTTCTCTGATGTGTCCCTTAATAAGTGTCCATAAATATTTGCCTGTTTATTCAATTTATTCAACATCTGGGATGTCAAAGGGACGTCTTTTTAAAAAAAATTTTTGGAGTATGGTTGATTTACAGTGTTGTGTAATCTTCACATATACAGTGAATCTGTTACACATATACATGTATCAGTTGAAAGTATACATATATCCACTCTTCTTAGATTCTTTATCCTTATAGGCCATTACGGAGTATTGAATAGAGTTCTCAAAGGGGTGTCTTGACCCCTTTTTCATTTTAAAACCATTCTCTTCACCCAAGGTATACAACTCTGCCCCCATCAAAGTAAGTCAAAGACTTGATTCATTCAGTCAAAATACGTTGTGTGTCTTTCATGGACTGGGAAATGAGTCTGTCCTCATGGAGCTGAAGGTTTAGCAGAGGAGAAAATACGCCATCAAAGAATCACACGAATAAACGTCAAATAGCTCTGACCACCACTTTGAAGAGGAAAGTGCTTGACACCTGTTAGGAGGACTAGCAGGGTGTGATGGCTACCCTGGTGGCTCAGATAGTAAAGAATCTGCCTGTAATGCAGGAGACCCAGGTTTGACCCCTGGATTGGGAAAATTCCCCTGGAGAAAGTAATGGCTGCCCATTCCAGTATTCTAGCCTGGAGAATCCCATGGACAGCGGAGCCTGGCGGGCTACAATCCATAGGGTCATAAAGAGTTGAACTCAACTAAGTGGCTAACACTTTCACTTTCACTTTTTCAACAGAATTTGACCTAGTCTTGGACTGAGATAGAAAACTGCTCAGTGGATGCAGAAGCTGTTCAGAGACATGATGAAAGAGTAGAAGTGAATTAATCATTTGTTGGCAGGAATTATTTTTAATTCAGCCCTATAGCTGCCAAAAGACTCTTGCATTGATGGCATTTACTGGATAGATCATCTGTTAGTGTTTTATAGGCCCATACTGAAGTAGTACTCATGAAGCAGTCAGGTCAGTTCAGTCGCTCAGTCATGTCCGACTCTTTGTGACCCCTGAATTGCAGCATGCCAGGCCTCCCTGTCCATCGCCAGCTCCCAGAGTTCACTCAAACTCATGTCCATCGAGTCAGTGATGCCATCCAGCCATCTCATCCTCTGTCGTCCCCTTCTCCTCCTGTCCCCAATCCCTCCCAGCATCAGAGTCTTTTCCAATGAGTCAACTCTTAGCATGAGGTAGCCAAAATACTGGAGTTTCAGTTTTAGCATCATTCCTACCAAAGAACACCCAGGACTGATCTCCTCTAGAATGGACTGGTTGGATCTCCTTGCAGTCCATGGGACTCTCAAGAGTCTTCTCCAACACCACAGTTCAAAAGCATCAGTTCTTCGGGGCTCAGTTTTCTTCACTGTCCAACTCTCACATCCATACATGACTACTGGAAAAACCATAGCCTTGACTAGATGGACATTTGTTGGCAAAGTAATGTCTCTGCTTTTGAATATGCTATCTAGGTTGGTCATAACTTTCCTTCCAAGGAGTAAGCGTCTTTTAATTTTATGGCTGAAATCACCATTTGTAGTGATTTTGGAGCCCCCCAAAATAAAGTCTGACACTGTTTCCACTGTTTCCTCATCTATTTCCCATGAAGTGATGGGACCAGATGCCATGATCTTCATTTTCTGAATGTTGAGCTTTAAGCCAACTTTTTCACTCTCCTTTTTCACTTTCATCAAGAGGCTTTTTAGTTCCTCTTCACTTTCTTCCATAAGGGTGGTGTCATCTGCATATCTGAGGTTATTGATATTTCTCCCAGCAGTCTTGATTCCAGCTTGTGCTTCTTCCAGCCCAGTGTTTCTCATGATATACTCTGCATATAAGTTAAATAAGCAGGGTGACAATATACAGCCTTGACATACTCCTTTTCCTGTTTGGAACCAGTCTGTTGTTCCATGTCCGGTTCTAACTGTTGCTTCCTGACCTGCATATAGGTTTCTCAAGAGGCAGGTCAGGTGGTCCGGTATTCCCATCTCTTTCAGAATTTTCCACAGTTTATTGTGATCCACACAATCCAAGACTTTGGCATAATCAATAAAGCAGAAATAGATGTTTTTCTGGAATTCTCTTGCTTTTTCAACAATCTAATGGATGTTGACAATTTGATCTCTGGTTCCTCTGCCTTTTCTAAAACCAGCTTAAACATCTGGAAGTTCACAGTTCACGTATTGCTGAAGCCTGGCTTGGAGAATTTTGAGCATTACTTTACTAGCGTGTGAGATGAGTGCAATTGTGCGGTAGTTTGAGCATTTGCCTTTGGCATTGCCTTTCTTTAGGATTGGAATGAAAACTGACCTTTTCCAGTCCTGTGGCCACTGCTGAGTTTTCCAAATTTGCTGGCATATTGAGTGCAGCACTTTCACAGCATCATCTTTCAGGATTTGAAATAGCTCAACTGGAATTCCATCACCTCATGAAGCACTTCAGTTCAGTGCAGTCGCTCAGGCGTGTCCGACTCTTTGCGACCCCATGAATCACACTAGCCCTTAGTTAAAACTCTATGTAAGTCTTAGAGGTATGTGTTATAATGCCATAGCATAGATTAAGGAAGTTAGGGCTTACAGTCCAAGGGTATGCATAGAGAGGGATCTAGGACTTGAACCAAGGTCCATTTAATAACTCATTCAATCCTATTCTAATCCTGTTGCATAGTCTGTACCTTAACAAAGATAGCTAGGCTACGTGTTTACCCTGAAAGGGGCCAGTAGGGGGAGAAAACATAGGAACAAAGGGCTTTTTATAAAAATAGAAAGAAAGAAAATTAAATTGGGAGCTCTAGGTGTAAAATTGATTTATTACTAAGACATCAAAGAAGAATGTTTCATAAATGAAGTTTCTGGGAGCGATGTTTTAATCTTTTTATTGCTGTTGTTCTGGTTTATTCCAAATCATTTAACTAAAATGACACAGATTAAAAAGGATATTAACAAACACATTCAGCAAGATCATGGCGGCACAATATATGTACCCAGTTGCCTGGATAGCTCTGTTTTGAACTCTCTATTCAAAACAAGAAGTCAATGCGTCTGTTTATATCAACCAGGAAAATGCAAATCTACAATTTGTAACTGAAATGTAATTCTGTATTTAATCAGGTTAATTCACGTCCAGTAAACACACTCAGAGTTAACTGGCATTTAAAATATTTATCCAGTTAATTATATTTCCATTTATCTACATGATTCTGAGTGAAAACAGAATAAATTAGTTGAAAAGTGTTACTCGCTCAGTCGTATCTAACTCTGCGACCCCATAGACTGTAGCCCGCCAGGGTCCTCTGTTCATGGGATTCTCCAGGCAAGAATACTGAAGTAGGTTGCCATGCCCTCCTCCAGGGGGTCTTCCTGACACAGGGATCAAACCCAGGTCTCCTGCATTGCAGGCAAATTCTTCCTTGTCTGAGCCACCAGGGAATATTAAACTCAAATGATGAGTGGCTTCAGAGGAAGTGGTAAGCCTGCATCACATAAGGAGTTTCACTTTGGATAAAGACCTCAATATCAGTTTTCAACATTTTCTTCTCTCAGAAGAATGATGAAGAGGAAGGTGATTCTCAAGAACTGTGAAGGGTCTGAAATTTTACTCTACTTTCAAGCTAACAAGTTAACTTGTCAGAGAATCGTGGATGCTGGCAGATGACACAGAAGTATGGCAAGGACAAAGGATTTTCCAGCTTATGGCATGACTTGGGGCCTCTGCTCCCTTCCTGTTCATGGTGGCTTCCTGGGTTCCCCACTTCGCATGGGGCCACAGGGAGGAGCCCAGGAAGACACTGTGTAGTCAGTGGGTCTGTGTCATAGCTGAGGAACACTGAGCTTAGGGAACTCCGGTTTTATGTGAGTACTGCTAGTAAACCTGCCCAGTTTTTGCCCAGTTATAATCCTGGTTATACACAAGTCTTCCCTCTGTCCCGTAGAGACTCCCTGTCTCTGTCTTCCCAAAATGTTTAGCATATAAACAAACTTGAAAGGATAGTCAAGAAGAAAAGCTGTCACAAGAATTTTTAGCAATGTCACAGTGGATTATTTCCCTACCATGATATGGTGGGGGCAGTGGCGGTAGCTTACTTTTGTTGGCTCCCCATGTCCCAGACATTGGGCCAAGCCCATAATCTCATCCAATACTCATTACAACTCTAGAGGTAAGCTGCTTATTATCCTCATTTGTATATAAACGTGGGCTTCTCAGGTGGCACAGTGGTAAAGAATCCGCCTCCCAATGCGGGAGATGCAAGAGACTCAAGTTTGACCCCTAGGTCAGGTAGATCTCTGTATTCTTGCCTGGAAAATCTCATGGACAGAGGAGCCTGGCAGGCTATAGTACATAGGGTCTCAAAGAGTTGGATACAACTGAATGACTGAGCACACACATACGTACATAGTAGAGACTCAGAAAGGTTTAGTGACTTTGTCTCAGAGTCACATACACAGAGAGTGGCAACATCAACTCTTGAATGCAGGTCTCTTTAACTCCAGAATCTGTGGAATTATGGAATTCTGGTGTTATCTTGCTGTTTTACAAAATATACCTACATCTAAATATTTGCCATAGAGGGAACAAGTTGCTATATAAAATCATGATTACTAGATAGTAAATTATTGAAAACCAGTGGTTTCAGAGCAGTGGGATATTTATCCAAAGAACTTCTGTTGCACTTCTTTTTGATTCCAACATGCCCTGCATTTATTAAGTTTTAGTTTTTTCCTCTGCAGCACTAAAGTGAACAAGTTTATGAAGTAGTCTAGCTTATTCTCAAGTATGCTGATCCTGAGTGGTGATAAAATATTTATGTAGGTCATTTAAGTTGCATCAGAAATGGTTTCCAATCAGAGTGAAATCATCTCTTAGCTTAAGCAAATGATGCCAGTAAAAAAAAAAAAAAAAAATTTGCAATTATGCCCAGCTTAGACACTCTCTCTGCTATAGGCCTTTTGCAGGGGGGAAAAAAAAAAGAATTTAATGTCCTTTTCACACAGCATTTTTATTCTTATATAACTCATTCCTTCCTCTTTCTCTTCAGTTGACCAACTATGAATTGCTGTCCTTCAGGAACTCAAGGAAAGGAAACTTTGAGGTTGTTTTTTAAAAACCCAAGCTTCCCTTGGAGATTTTACTCTCCTGAATAAAACTCACAATAGCTCCCCATTGCCTATAGGATAAAGTTCAAGCTTTTAGATTTTTTTTTTTTTAACTTTTTGGCTGCACCATGTGGCTTGTGGGATCTTAGTTCCTTGATTCTGAATCGAACCCATGCCCCCTGCAGGGCACAGATTCTTAACCACTGGACTGCCAGGGAAGTCCTAAGTTCAAG
Source organism: Bos grunniens (assembly GCF_055505025.1). Classification (NCBI taxonomy): domain Eukaryota; kingdom Metazoa; phylum Chordata; class Mammalia; order Artiodactyla; family Bovidae; genus Bos; species Bos grunniens. Next base: position 38,889,098 of record NC_141186.1, read on the forward strand.
CTTTTTAACACATGATTCACAACCATCCATGATCTGGGCCTTCCTTACACCTCACCATCTAATATTTAACCACTTAGAGTTTTTCCACCATCATGATTTCTGTACCTTTGTTCACGCTCTTCCGTCTATCTGGAATGCCTATTCCAGTTTTCTTTATTTGACTACTTCCCACTTGTCTTTCAAAAACCAGCTCCTCTTTCACACCCTGTGAAAGTCTGCCCACCCCTGCACTGGTTTTAGCTAAAATCTCATCTGAACTCCTTAATACCAGTGGTAGACAGAAGCTTCTGTTGAAATCATCTGGGCACATCTACCCTGTGCAATAGACTGAAAGTTCCACAAGGACCAGAATGTGTTTTATTCATCTTTGTCCATCAATGTCTGGCATTTTCTGGCTATTCAATATACATTTGTTGATGAAGACATGAATGAACATGAGCCCATGAGGAAGAACTTGATGTGGGAAGTCAGTGAGTCAGAGAAGACTTTGAAAATACAATTCCAGGAAGGTGAGAAGACCAGTGTGAGGCATGCAGCTAATGCAGAAAAGACGACATGTATGTATTTGTTGAACCAGTGTCTACTGTTAGCATCTATGTGCTAACATAAGGTGGAGTGATGGGCAAGATAAATAAGGACCTTTATGGAGCTTACTGGAGAAGGCAATGGCACCCCACTCCAGTACTCTTGCCTGAAAAATCCCATGGATGGAGGAGCCTGGTAGGCTGTAGTCCATGGGGTCACTAAGAGTTGGATACGACTGAGTGACTTCCCTTTCGCTTTTCACTTTCACGCATTGGAGAAGGAAATGGCAACCCACTCCAGTGTTCTTGCCTGGAGAATCCCAGGGACGGGGGAGCCTGGTGGGCTTCCATCTATGGGGTCGCACAGAGTCGGACATGACTGAAGCGGTTTGGCAGCAGCAGCATGGAGCTTACTTCTAGGGCATAAGCTTAGAGTACTGCCAAAAAAAACAAAAAAGCGCTTTAAAGAAATAAATAAGATGCAGGTGGTAGAGGGAAGGGATTTTTTGACTGGATGGTTAGAGCAAGAGCCTTTGAGAAAAAGATTTTGGAGATGATATCCAAAATTGGTAGGGTGGGAAACCAGTCTTTCTGCAGGCTGGAGAGTCATCGTTTCTCTTAACTGTGGAATCTGCTCCCTGTGGATGGGGCTGGACCAATGCCTTGTGGAGGTTTCTTGATTGGGGCAACTTGTGCCTGTGTTCTGGTGGGTGGGACTGGATCTCATCTCTCTGGAGGGCAGTGCAGTGTCCAGGAGTGAGTTTTGGGGTGCCTTTGGTTTTGGTATGGGTCTGGGCAGCCTGCCTGCTAATGTACAGAGTGGTGTTCCTGTTTCGTTGAAGGATTGGAGTGGGACATCCTGCACTGTAGCTTGCCGGCTCTTGCGTGGAGCTTGGTCTCAGTGTAGGTATGCAGACCTCTGGGTGGGCTCTCATCTATTAATGTTCCATGGGGTTGCTGCTACTGCTGCTGCTAAGTCGCTTCAGTCGTGTCCAACTCTGTGCGACCCCATAGACGGAAGCCCACTAGGCTCCCCCGTCCCTGGGATTCTCCAGGCAAGAACACTGGAGTGGGTTGCCATTTCCATCTCCAATGCATGAAGCGAAAAGTGAAAATGAAGTTGCTCAGTCCTGCCCGACTCTTAGTGACCCCATGGACTGCAGCCTACCAGGCTCCTCCGTCCGTGGGATTTTCCAGGGGGAATTCTCTAATGCTCCATAGTCCTGGAGTTGAGTCTCCCGTCTCTGGGATTCAGGCTTGACCTCTTACAGTAACATCAAGACATCAGGCCACACAGCACACAAGTCAAAACTTCTCATTCCAGGAGATCAGTTGCCTTTCTGAATGTCTGGGATCCTCTGCCAGTGTTCAGAAGTTGTTTTAGGAATTGTTCCATGTGGAGATGGTCTTTTGATGTATTTGTAGGGGAGAAGGTGGTCTCCTCCCCCTATTCGTCTGCCATCTTTGATTCTGCCTTGGAAGCCAGTCTTGTCAAGAGCTGCTGGAAGAGTATTCTAGTGCATGTAAAGGCCTTGAGGAGGGACAGATTCAAGATTTTTAAGGGAGAGAAAATCTATCATGATATAGAGGTCAGGTTGGGAATCTAGAGGTCTTGAGTTCAAAAGGAAGATGATTAGTAAAACTTAGGTTGGCTTGTGGGTGACTCAGAGACCAAAGACTCAGAAGCCTGCAGAGAATGGACCCTGTGGGGTCCATGAGGCTCTGGCAATGAGACACGGGTCTGAAGGAGAGTCTCCCACAGGCTAAAGACTGGTCCCCACGTTCTGTAAACTGATATGTGGAAGGACAAAGGAGAAATTAGATTTGAGGCAATTCTTTACCTAAACTACTGAGACCCCAGCATTCACTGGAAAGAACTCTTGAATTCTTTACTATTTGTCCCTCCTTTGTAAACACAAGCCACAGATTTTCTAGCCCCCACAAATGTATCAGCAGGGTCCTCCCATCCCTAGGGAGGGACTGACAGTGACATAGGAGGGTTAGCAATGGTTTCTGCTCTATTTTTTATTACTACCCAGCATCAGTGGAATAAAAATAGCTCATATCAATGCTGATTTATGTCAGACAACTCACAGCACAAGGATTAACACATGGACTCTGATGTTAGACTCCTTGAGTTCAAATAATGCATCTTGCACTTACCAGCTCTGTGGCTTTTGGCAGATTACCAAGTGTGTGGCTTCATTTCCTCATCTGTCAAATGGGCTTCCCAGGCGGCACTAGTGGTAAAGAAATTGCCTGCCAATGCAAGAGACATAGGAGATGCAGGTTCAATCCCTGAGTCGGGAAGATCCCCTGAAGGAGGACTCAGCAGCCCACTTCAGTATTCTTTCTTGGAGAATCCCATGGACAGAGAAGCCTGATAGGCTATGGTCCATAGATTCGCAAAGAGTCAGACATGACTGAAGTGGTTTAGCGTGCAAAATGGGTGTAAGAGGAGATAATAAGGTACGTCCTGTGGGTTTTATGAAGCATATTTAGGGAATAGAGGGAAAGTGCTTAGAATAGCTCTTCATACAAACTGATGTAAAAGCAAGCTTCCATCACTGATTTAAGTATTATTAACTGCTCTTATCAGGTGGGTAAGGTTGCTATCCCTACTCTACATATGGGAAAACTTTAAAGGCTTTATGTCTTTTGGCAAGGTGTGGAAACAGTGACAGACTTTATTTTCTTGAGCTCCAAAATCACTGTGGATGGTGACTGCAACCATGAAATTAAAAGACACTTGCTCCTTGGAAGAAAAGCAATGACAAACCTAGACGGCATATTAAAAAGCAGAGACATGACTTTGCCTACAAAGGTCCATCTAGTCAGAGCTACGGTTCTTCCAGTAGTCATGTATGGATGTGAGAGCTGGACAATAAAGAAAGGCTGAGCACCAAAGAATTGATGCCTTTGAACTGTGGTGCTGGAGGACTCACGCTGAAGCTAAAGCTCCAATACTTGAGCCACCTGATGCAAAGAGCCGACTCGTTGGAAAAGACCCTGATGCTGGGAAAGATTGAAGACAGGAGGAGAAGGGATCAACAGAGGACGAGACGGTTGGATGGCATCACCGACTCAATGGACATGAGCTTGAGCAAGCCCTGGGAGATGGTGAAGGACAGGGAGCCTGGTGTGCTGCAGTCTACGGGGTTGCAAAGAGTCAGGCATGACTGAGTGACTGAACAATAATCGCAGAGCTCTTTAGTGGCATAGCTGGGATTTGAACCCAGACTGATTCCAGAGCCCAAGCTCTAAATCATCACTCTTATCATACTTGTTTTATTCAGAGTTGTCATCTGGGTTGGAAATTTGCCCATTTATTTATGCTGTTATTTTGACAAATTTTGAGTGTAGGTTTTGTTTGGTTTTGTGGGGGCATTAAGAGAAGGGGGGCGTAATTAGATAGAATTGGAATTCCTGCTCTTCAAGAGCTTATCCATGGTATTATTTACAGTTTATACAGTTTATAATAGTAATTCTGAGAAACAAAGTCATCAAACATACATGTGTGTATACATACCCAGCTCATCCTTTGATGGTTTTAGTTTTTTTCTTTCATTTTCTCCGAAAATTGGAAATCTATAAACATGTGTAGTAAAATTCTCTAAGAACTATCTTAACTGCCCTCAGAAAATAACCCTGTCCCTAATCCATGTGAGGCAACCAAGTTTTCTTTAGGGAGGGTCACAATATGTCAGGGGACAGGCCCCTGGTTATTTAGTGCAGTCATTTTTGAGCAGTGGTTTGTGTCAAAAGGTCTGTGTTCTGGTTTAACAGTCATGCTGGCAAATGAGAAAGGATGCTTAATGGGATGGTCTGCTGCATATATTAGCTCCAGCCGCTTCCATAATTCTTAATTCAGTTCATGGATAAATTTGATCAGCAGCAACACTGAAACTGATTCTGTATAATTCAGGTCGGAGCTGGATTCTCTCCAAGAAGACTCACAGAGAAAACCAAAAGGGCCATGCTTTGTGTAAATAAGTTTCTGTTTTGCCTTTAACAGCAGCATTGACCCCAAAGAGAGCATGGAAGAAAGCTTCCAATTAATAGACCTGTTCTAATAGATCAAATAAAGAATGATGCCATATTCTACACAATATTAAATGTTGTGCATTATATTTCCCCATGGTACGCATGTTGTGAACTTGGCATTCCCAACCTCCTGCAACCTTGGTTTGAAAACAGAGCAAAGTAGGGACAAAACCAGTGAAGAAGAGTGCTTCCAAACACTTCTCAAACAGATAACCTTTAGGCAGTTTTTGTTGTTGTTGCTTTGTTTTGTTTTTTAGTCAATTGACTATTGAGGTTTTTTAAAGGTATACATATGTTTTTCTTTTATTCACCTCTCATGTCTTTCTAGTTTATTAACTGAGCTGGTGAGTACCCAACACTCCAGTGAGTACTTGGAATGTATCATCCCATTTAATCTTTGTACCTCCCTGTGTGGTTAATGTTACTGCTCTTCTCATTTTATAGATGAAGAGCCTAAGGCACACTTAGTCTCTTCTAATAAGTGGCAGAGCTGGGCTTCCAGTCCAGGTAATTGGACTCCAGAATCCATGCTCTAAATCTTTATGCTCTGCTGCCTCCCCAGAGGAGATTATCAATAATTATTTGTTCCATAAGTGAATTATGTGCACTGTAGTTGTGAGGACTTACTCAGGGCCTATGACAGAGGATGCGGGCTTTAAAAATTAATACAGTGCACATTTTATCCAAATGCACTGATTATCTCATGGTGTTTTACTTTATAAAAAATGTGTCTCTACAGAGGATCTGTCTCTTCCTACCTCCTGAACTTGGGATTAGTGACATTCCCTGAGAATGCTGTGAGTCAGCATCTTTTCAGCATGGACTGTAGTTTACCTTCTCATCAGCCTCTAAGGTTTGTCTAAACCACTGGTGTTAAGAGTGTGAATCTCCTGCAGCTTCATGGTAAGAGCCTTGATAATGAAAGCAACAGGAGCCATTTATTGAGGGCTTGCCCTGTGTTAGACATGAGCTCAGCACTTAATGTGCATGGTCATTTAATATTTACAGATGGTGTCCTTTTAAAGGATGGGAAGCAGTCTCAGGGAAGTAAAACAGCTTGCTCAGGATAACACGCTTAGAAAGCGACGTTAGGAAGACTGTGATCCCAAGCTCATGCCCTCATCCCGGATGCTGTGCTGCCCAGTGTGCATTCTGGTGCCACTCTATTTGCCCCGCTCTGCCTGGCCCAGTGTCTGGTGCCCCGGACAGAGATCCTGGAACCTGCTGATGATGGAAAGATCCGTTGCTTATTTGATTGACTGATGAAATGGAAAGTTGAACAGGTGTCTCTAGAGGGATGCTTCTGGACTGTTACTTTGCATATGAATCACCGGAGGATCTTGTTAAAATGCAGCATCAGGTACCAGAGGTTTCAGGTAGGGAATGAGGGTCTGCATTTCTAACAAACTCCCAGGTAACCCTGGGACTGCTGGTCCATAGACCACATTTTGCATTGCAAGCCTGTAGCTACCGTGTGGTTATTTAGATTTAGAATAGTTCAAATTAAATAAAATTCAGTTTCCCACGCACACTTGTTACATCTTTCAAGTGCTCAATAGCCTTATGTGGCTGTTATCTACCATATTGTACAAGCAGATGGAAAACACTTCAGTCATCACAAAAAGTCCTATGGTTCTGCACTGTTAGAGAATGTCCAGGTAGAATAGAAAAATATAATCTGCTTTAAGAGTCACATATGAATGTATTATTCATATCTCATCTTATTGGTTTGAAATAGTGTCCATTTTCTCATTAACACTTATGTTATCTTACCCATATATCAGATACCCAAATCTTTGATAGGAAATGTCAATATTGTGCCAAGAATACTGGTAAATAAATTTTCATTTTTATGTTTAGGATCCAACACATGTGCTTGAGGAAAAAAAGATGCTTAAAAAAAAAAGTAACCAGTAACAGGATTGTCACGACTCCAAAAGCCCCAGAACTAGACTCAGAAAACATGAAGAGGTACCTGCAAAACCAGTGCTCTCTGGTCCTCTTTAGTCACAGCTGTAACTTTTCACAGTATCGATCTATCTGTAGATAGGTATCTTGTATAAGACTCAACTTTTATGCCTTGGTATCTAGAGGTCATGGTCATTGTCAGCACAGCAAGGAAACTCATTTTTGCTCATTGACGATATACTGAAAAGTCATTTTGTCCAATCCTCTCATTTTGCAGATAAGTAAACAAAGGTTCAAAAAGAGAAGCAATTTCAATTAAGTGCTAGTTAGAGCTGGTTTGGCTGCAGTCCATGGGGTCGCAAAAAGTCAGACATGACTGAGCGACTTCACTTTCACTTTTCACTTTCATGCATTGGAGAAGGAAATGGCAGCCCACTCCAGTGTTCTTGCCTGGAGAATCCCAGGGAAGGGGGAGCCTGGTGGGCTGCCGTCTGTGGGGTCGCACAGAGTCAGACACGACTGAAGCGACTTAGCAGCAGCAGCAGCAGCAGAGCTGGGTTAGGTGCAAGGTGATATTTGCAGAACTGATGTGAATCTAATCACCCCTCCCCTCTCCCCCTGGATAATCAACCTTTAAATGATGCAGTGATCACCGAAGAACACTTTTTATTCCCCTTTGCACTATTATTTTGTTTTATTTCCGCTTGCCCTTTTTATTTCCTTGCACTATGCAGAAGATACACATGGCCACATTGAATTTGGAAACAAATTGTTCATAATGGAAACAAATAAGGCTACAACATTTACAAAGTAATTTCTTTTTGTATCAGTGGTACCTACTCATTACAGGAATTTAGAAACTACAAATAAGAAAAGAGAATAAAATTTAAATCACCTATAGCAGTTATTCAGAGCTATTACTATGAATTTGGTGATTATATAGCCTTATTTTTCTGTGCAAGAAATTTATAAAAATATATATCACATACTCCTTTGTAATATCATTAACATTTTCTCAAATCATTTCATAAGATTCTAAATAATTTCTAGTGGCCAAAGTAATAACTTTATTGTAGGCTAACATCAAAACATATCCTTTTGACTCACAGAAGCATTTATATCACTTTTTCCTTTTATTATGTTAAACCACCCTGTGGTTGTAGGAGTAATTGACATAAGTTTCTTTATGATAAGTTGCCCCAAAATGGTACTACTTGGTGAAATATTTTTTTAAAATGTAAGCCCTCTGTTGCAGAGTTTCAAAGTCCGCTCCAAAATGCTTGTATTCCTGGACCTAAGAGAAAATATACAAAAGTAAGCTCCCTGAAAATACAGACTCATTTTATTTCAAACTATCTGTATGTAGAACCTAGAATAGTACTTAACAGATAGTAGGCCCTCAATAAAAATTTATTAGCCTAGAGTCTGGCACATAATGATGTTTTATAAATGTTAATTACAGTATACTGTCTTTGAATTTATTATTATTCTCATGGCTCACACATTCTCACTGCATGACAACATCTTTATAGGTTTATTTGGAATAATGTCTAAAAATAAACATAACACCTTTGAAAACTCCAACCTAATCCCTTTTGTATTCTCCTGTGGGTCATTTCCTTTGCTGACTGTCGTTGGAACATGTTCAGTGTAGCACTGGTTTCTGCCTTTTTTGTTTGTTTTTTTGCCAGCTTACTTGTTAAACTTCATGCTGTTACTTGATGTTGACTCATCTACTCAGACTCAAAGAATACAACTCACTGGGGGGCAAATTTGCCATATTGAATTTATGAAAACCAGCAAAAGAAAAATGATCAAAGTGTGCCATGTCCAACATTAGTGCTTTTTTGTATGTCTACTGGTTGGACCTGCGTCGTCTTCGCTTTTTCCAGGGAATGTGGCACAATTCAAAATACTGGCTTTAGTTTAGAACTTGGGTCTGCCATCCAGGCTCTGTGATTGTACAAAGACAACATTGTAAATCAGTTATACTCCAATAAAATTGAAATTTTATTAAAATGTAAAAAAGATTAAAATCAATAACAGAATAATTACCCGGCCTCCATAAGTCTTGTTTTCCTCACTTGCAATAGCAGTGCCTATCTCTGAGTTGTCAAGAAGAGCCGCCAAGACAGCGCACAGAAAGCTGTTAGCATCAAGTCTAGATCAGAAAGAATACCCCAGTATACAGTGAGCACTGATACTAGAACCTCATTGCCATGAGTGATTGAACTCTGAATATATGTCCAGTTTTATGTTCCCTGGGTTCTATTTTATGAACTTGACACTGGCTTTCAAATTCTGAGATTAGTGCATTAGATTTTGCTGAGCTTGCCATTTGGGAAATCTTGCAGCAGATTTTTATTGAGCCATTTTCGACTAAATGAAAGTAAGACCCAAAGTTGCCAAGCAAATGCTTCTGGCACTCCAGAGATCCAGGAAAATGTTGGAACTGGAACTCTAACCAAACCATCTCCATTCTTAATTCAACATGTCAGGCTGGTGGTGGTGATAACAAAGGTCATCACAATGCTGATGAATGAGTGCTTATTTTTGGCTGGGAAGGGTGCATTTATACATAGTATCTTATTTAATTCTTATAACAAGCACAGATGTAAGTGCTATTTATTCTCAGAAGCTGAGAGAATCTATTAATTTGTCCAGGATCACATAGCTGGGAACTATGGAGCTGTGACCAGAAACCAGTTTAACCTAGATTGAAAATCTGTGCTCTTTCCTACCACAAACTGCTCTGTAAAACCAACTGTTCAGAAGGTAGTCCCTGCTCTCAGCAGAAGTCAGTGAGGTCATTTTTTTTTTTTTTTCCTGATCATTGAAAATACCAGGATTGAATGTGTAGCCAGACTCATCTTAGAAACTAACTTTTGTTTCCTGTTTTCAATTCTATTTAAAATCAGTGAAAAACACCCTAAGCCACTAGCCTTTCAAATCGGAAATTCAAGTCTTCTTGGAAAAATACCTGAGTGAAATCCCACTTTCCTTTGTAAGAAGAGATTTATTTTGCCTGTATTCATTAGCTCTCTGGTTGAGCACACAGAGAGAAACAAGACAGCGGATTATTCAAATAAGCCAGTCATCTGATTGAAAACACACTAATAACCTTGTTACTGTGGGGAAGCCCTCTCTGCTGGAAAGTCTGTTTGGCAACAAGTCATGTCATTGAATCAGGAGCTAGAACAGGGACTAAAGGACATGTGTAATGGCTTTGCAGAATTTAAAAGTGCAGCTGTGTGGGTCTCCCAGGTCATCCTGATAGATCTTTAAAATGCATGGATTGAAGGCATTTATCTTTTTTCTTTTTAAATATAATTGACTTATAACACCATATTAATTCCAGATGAACAACATAGGAATTTGATATTTCTGTACCTTACACAGTAATTCTGGTTACTGTCACCATGCAAATTTATTACAATATTGTTGGCTGTATTCCCCATGCTATACATTTCATTCCTGTGACATACTCATTTTGTAAGTGGAAGTTTGTACTTTTTAATCTCCCTCACCTATTTCACTCATCCCTTGCATCCTCCTCCCTTCTGACAGCCATCTACTTGTTTGTAAGCCTGTTTCAAATTTGTTCATTTGTTTCAATCTGTTCCTTTGCTTTGTTTCTCAATTCCTCACCTAAGTGAAATCATGTGGTATTTGTCTTTGTCTGACTTACTTCACTTAGCATAATACCCTCTAGGTCATTCCATGTTGTTGCAAATAGCAAGATTTCTTTCTTTTTTATGACTGAGTAATACTCTACTAGATAGATAGATACCATATATTCTGAAGACAATGGCACCCCACTCCAGTATTGTTGCCTGGAAAATCCCATGGACGGAGGAGCCTGGTGGGCTGCAGTCCATGGGGTCCCTAAGAGTCGGACTGAGCGACTTCACTTTCACTTTTCACTTTCATGCATTGGAGAAGGACATGGCAATCCATTCCAGTGGACACTTACACTTGGCTTTCATAAATAATGCTATAATGAACATGGGGACGCATATATCTTTTCAAACTAATGTTTCTGTTTTTGTTGGAAAAATACCCAGAAGTAGAATTGCTAGATTACATGGTAGGTCTATTTTTAATTTTCGAGGAACCTTCATACTATTTGCTATAGCACTAGTACCAATTTGCATTCCCCCTAACAGTGCACAAGGAGTCCCTTTCAATTTTGTCAAAAGGTTTTTGCATCTATTGAGATGATCATATGATTTTTATATTTCAGTTTGTTAGTGTGATGTATCACATTGATTGATTTGAGGATATTGAATCACCTTTGCATCCCTGGAGTAAATCCATCTGATTATGGTGTATGGCCTTTTTCAGTGTATTGTTGAATTTGCTGTGCTAATATTTTGTTGAAGACTTTTACATCTGTGTTCATCAGTGATGTTGGTCTCTAACTTTCTTTTTTTGTGTGGTGTCTTAGTCTGGTTTTGTTATCAGCATGATGCTGGCCTAATAAAGTAAGTTTGGAAGGATTCCTTCCCCTTCAGAGTTTTGAAGTAGTTTGAGAAGGCTGGGTGTTAACTTGTATTTAAATGTTTGGTAGAATTCACCTGTGAAGTTCTGGTCCTACAGCTTTGTGTGTTGGGATTTTATTATTATTATTATTAACTCAGTTTTATTACTGGTAATTAGTCTGTTCATATTTTTTTTATTTCTTACTGATCCAGTCTTGGGAGATTATATATTTCTAAGAATTTTCCATTTCTTCTAGGTCATTCATTTTATTGGTGTATAGTTGTTAATAGTAATCTCTGAGGATCCTTTGTATTTCTATAGTGTTGGTTGTAGCTTCTCTTTCATTTCTGATTTTATTTCCTTGGGCCCTCTGTCATTTATTTATTTATTTTGATGAGTCTGTCTAAAGTTTTATCAATTTCATTTGTCTTTCCAAAGAAGCAAACATTTATTTCTATACTGATCTTTATGATTTATTTCCTTCTACTAACTTTGGTTTTTGTTTGTTCTTCTTTTCCTAGTTCCTTTAGATATCAGTTCAGTTTAGTCGCTCAGTTGTGTCTGACTCTTTGTGACCCCATGAACCACAGCACGCCAGGCCTTCCTATCCATCACCAACTGCTGGAGTCTACCTAAACCCATGTCCATTGAGTCGGTGATGCCATCCAACCATTCATCCTCTGTCGTCCCCTTCTCCTCCTGCCCTCAATCCCTCCAAGCATTAGGGTCTTTTCAAATGAATCAGCTCTTCGCATCAGGTGGCTAAAGTATTGGAGTTTCAGCTTCAACATCAGTCCTACCAATGAACACCCAGGACTGATCTCCTTTAGGATGGACTGGTTGGATCTCCTTGCAGTCCAAGGGACTCTCAAGAGTCTTCTCCAACACCACAGTTCAAAAGAATCAATTCTTTAACACTCAGCTTTCTTTATAATCCAACTCTCACATCCATACATGACTACTAAAAAAACCCATAGCCTTGACTAGATGGACCTTTGTTGACAAAGTAATGTCTCTGCTTTTTAATATGCTGTCTAGGTTGGTAATAACTTTCCTTCCAATGAATAAGCATCTTTTAATTTCATGGCTGCAATCACCATCTGCAGTGATTTTAGAGCCCAAAAAAATAAAGTCAGCCACTGTTTCCCATGAAGCAATGGGACCAGATACCATGATCTTCATTTTCTGAATGTTGAGCTTTAAGCCAACTTTTTCACTCTCCACTTTCACTTTCATCAAGAGGCTTTTGAGTTCCTCTTCACTTTCTGCCATAAGGGTGGTGTCATCTGCATATCTGAGGTTATTGATATTTCTCCCGGCAATCTTGATTCCAGCTTGTGTTTCTTCCAGTCCAGCGTTTCTCATGATGTACTCTGCATATAAGTTAAATAAGCAGGGTGACAATATACAACCTTGACGTACCCCTTTTCCTATTTTGGAACCAGCCTGTTGTTCCATGTCCAGTTCTAACTGTTGCTTCCTCACCTGCATACAGGTTTCTCAAGAGGCAGGTCAGGTGGTCTGGTATTCCCATCTCCTTCAGAATTGTCCACAGTTTATTGTGATCCACACAGTCAAAGGCTTTGGCATAGTCAATAAAGCAGAAATAGATGTTTTTCTGGAACTCTCTTGCTTTTTTGATGATCCAGCAGATGTTGGCAATTTGATCTCTGGTTCCTCTGCCTTTTCTAAAACCAGCTTGAACTTCTGGAAGCTCACTGTTCACGTCCTGCTGAAGCCTGGCTTGGAGAATTTTGAGCATTACTTTACTAGCATGTGAGATGAGTGCAATTGTGTCGTAATTAGAGCCTTTTTGGCATTGCCTTTCTTTGGGATTGAAATGAAAACTGACCTTTTCCAGTCCTGTGGCCACTGCTGAGTTTTCCAAATTTGCTGGCATATTGAGTGCAGCACTTTCACAGCATCTTCTTTCAGGATTTGAAATAGCTCAACAGGCATTCCATCACCTCCACTAGCTTTGTTCGTAGTGATGCTTCCTAAGGCCCACTTGACTTCGCATTCCAGGATGTCTGGCTCTAGGTGACTGTGAGTGATCACACCATCATGATTATCTGGGTTGTGAAGATGTTTTCTGTACAGTTCTGTGTATCCTTGCCACCTCTTCTTAATATCTTCTGCTTCTGTTAGGTCCATACCATTTCTGTCCTTTATTGAGCCTATCTTTGTATGAAATGTTTCCTTGGTATCTCTAATTTTCTTAAAGAGATCTCTAGTCTTTCCCGTTTTATTTTTTTTCCTCTATTTCTTTGCACTGATGGCTGAGGAAGGCTTTCTTATCGCTCCTTGCTATTCTTCAAACTCTGCATTCAGATACTTATATCTTTCCTTTTCTCCTTTGCTTTTTGCTTCTCTTCTTTTCACAGTTATTTGTAAGTCCTCCCCAGACAGCCATTTTGCTTTTTTGCATTTCTTTCCCGTGGGGATGGTCTTGATCCCTGTCTCCTATACAATGTCACGAACCTCCGTCCCTAGTTCATCAGGCACTCTGTCTATCAGATCTAGTCCCTTAAATCTATTTCTCACTTCCACTATATAATCATAAGGGATTTGCTTTAGGTCATCCCTGAATGGTCTAGTGGTTTTCCCCACTTTCTTCAATTTAAGTCTGAATATAACAATAAGGAGTTCATGATGTGAACCACAGTCAGCTCCCAGGTTATTTTTGCCGGTTGTATAGAGCTTCTCCATCTTTGTCTGCAAAGAATATAATCAATCTGATATCGGTGTTGACCATCTGGTGATGTCCATGTGTAGAGTCTTCTCTTGTGTTGTTGGAAGAGGGTGTTTGCTATGACCAGTGAGTTCTCTTGGCAGAACTCTATTAGCCTTTGCCCTGCTACATTCCGTACTCCAAGGCCAAATTTGCCTGTTACTCCAGGTGTTTCTTGACTTCCTACTTTTGCATTCCAGTCCCCTATAATGAAAAGGACATTTTTGAGCGTGTTAGTTCTAGAAGGTCTTGTAGGTCTTCATAGAACTGTTCAACTTCAACTTCTTCAGCCTAACTGGTCGGGGCATAGACTTAGATTACTGTGATATTGAATGGTTTGCCTTGGAAACAAACAGATCATTCTGTCATTCTAGAGACTGCATCCAAATACTGCATTTCGGGCTCTTTTGTTGACTATGATGGCTACTCCATTTCTTCTAAGGGATTCCTGCCCACAGTAGTAGATATAATGGTCATCTGAGTTAAATTCACCCATTCCAGTCCATCTTAGTTTGCTGATTCCTAGAATGTCGATGTTCACTCTTGCCATCTCCTGTTTGCCCACTTGCAATTTGCCTTGATTCATGAACCTAACATTCCAGGTTCCTATGCAATATTGCTCTTTACAACATCAGACCTTGCTTCTGTCACCAGTCCCATCCACAACTGGATGTTGTTTTTGCTTTGGCTCCATCCATTCATTCTTTCTGGAGTTATTTCTCCACAGATCTCCAATAGCATACTGGGTACCTCTGACCTGGGGAGTTCATCTTTCAGTGTCCTATCTTTTTGCCTTTTCATGCTGTTCACGGGGTTCTCAAGGCAAGAATACTGAATTGGTTTGCCATTCCCTTCTCCAGTGGACCACATTCTCTCTGACCTCTTCACCATGACCCATCCATCTTGGGTGGCCCCACACAGCATGGCTTAGTTTTATTGAGTTAGACAAGGCTGTGGTCCGTGTGATCAGATTGGCTAGTTGTCTGTGATTGTACTTTCAGTCTCTCTGCCCTCTGATGCCCTCTCTCAGCACCTCCCATCTTACTTGGGTTTCTCTTACCTTGGACGTGGGGTATCTCTTCACAGCTGCTCCAGCAAAGCGCAGCTGCTGCTCCTTACCTTGGACGTGGGGTAGCTCCTCTCGGCCGCCGCCCGTGACCTTGGACCTTTAGATATAAGATTGGGTTGTTTGAGTTTTTGTTTCTGGCATGAAACATTTAAGTGAACATTGAGAAATGAGTAACTTTCTAGGAGTCACCAGCTTTCTGGGTATCCCCCTAATAAAGTGCATGCTTATCTCAATTCCATCTTAACTCAGTTTATTCTCATCTAAGGAAACCCAGAGCTATAGAAACCATATAATGCTGTCACACAAGCAGAACCTGAGAGGAAGCTAGAGAAAGGATGCGTATGGTGAAAATTGCTGTCATTGTGCCCTTGCTGATTTTTTTCCAAGAGCCTGTTAGTTTTCATTCACATATTGTGCTTTGTAAACAAATTAAGGGAGGTAACTCGTAGGAAAGGTATTGCGATCTCTGCCCTTCAGTTATTTCAGAGTTGACTGTGTGTGTGTTATGTACCATGTTATTCAAAGGAGCCTTGAGGGACACCTGACCTAGTTGAGCAGTCGTGCCTTTAAGATAAAACTGCCAAAATAAGTTATGGAATTTCTTACACAACTGTGAGATTCCCTCAAAGACACACTGAAGGTTACTTAAATTTTAATATTTAGAGCATAACATAGATGGTAGTGACCAGCCTGCTGTGTTGCATGATAATGGTGATCTTGGCATGCGTGACCACAGGGATGGCAATGAAGAGGAGGAGGAGGAGACTAGTACCTATCATTTCAAGTACTTTGCATGCGCCAGGGACAAAGCTGCAATGTCATATAGTAGCTCCATTTAATCTTTACAGCAATCACAATGAAGATACTAAGAGTATGCCTACTTTACAAAAAAACTCAGGCTTTGAAAAGCCAATCTGTTTTCTCAAGATCATATAGCTACTGGGCAGTGGGTCTAGAATTCAAACAGTCTGATTCCAGAATGAAGATCTTTAATCACTATATATCTATGATTTGCAAACTCCTTTGAACACACACTCCATCAGTAAAACATTTTGCTAATGCCCCTTTTATATTTATTTATTATTAAGTAATACCATACTAATATATACATAATAAAATAAAGTATAAATGGAGAAAGATGGACAAAAGATGAAATATTTTATTTTGTTATATTTTTCAACAGTACAGAAATATTTTTGATATCATAAAAAGGTAATTATAATCGATGTTTTGGTGAAAGTTACCTGTTTATATTCTTCAGTAGTTTTGAAATTTTTGTTTAACACTTTCTGAATAAGTAGCTCAAAGGCTCAGTTCTGAGGTTTTTTTCACTAGTTGGTCAAAACTGGAAATGATGCATTAGGAAGATCCTTAGATCCAAATGGAAATTTGGCGTCACTTTTTTTTTTTTTGGCTGCACATTTTTTTTCGGGGGGGCATCGCAAAATTATGAGACAAATATTTGATAGATGGAAAATCATCATCAACAGTGAATGAACTATGGGGAGATCAAGTTAACCATATTTCAGTTCTTCCCACCAATTGTGCAAAGATTTTTGTTGAAATCCACCTAGCGCATAGCTGTCTTTTCTTATGTCAATCTGTTGTTGTTCTGCAAGTGCATTTTTATATATTTTTTAATTTGTTTACAACTCACTAAAACTCTAAATTCAAAACTTCTGAATGCTGATTAATCAGGCTTATAAAATTTTTTCCATTATTTTAAAGAGATTTTTAAGATACATCAATATATGGATATGTTTTAACATCACACAATAAATAAATCATTTCTGAAAACATTATTTGCTTCAAATTGCTCTTCCCATAACACCAGATTTGTTTGTTTTGTTTTTTTAAAGAGTTTGTCTCTATGTCTAAGATGCTTGGTGTTTTTGTGTCTTGCTAATTGTGATGGCTTCAAGCCATCATTAGCTAACATCTCAAGATAGTCTGCATGGGACATAGTTCACTGTTAATTCACTGTTAATGATGATTATCCATCTATCAAATATTTTTCTCATAACTTTGCACTGGGGAGGGCTGACCTCTTGATAGATTTGAAGAGCTCGTCTGTGTAATTCTTAATAGGCTGAGGCAGAGTAAGAAAGGAAATTTTGATTCGGCCATTTCCTTATTTGTGATGATTCTGTGTTCATTAACATAACCACCTTAGAAGTGAGGTGGAAGCTGATGGGTCTTTAATGGTAATACATTGAGTTCTTTTTCTGGATTCTTTCAGTTTGGGGAATGGCTAGAAATCTTACCATTCATGAATTGGGTGAACACTGCATTTCTATAAAAAGGCTATTCCAGTTTTTTAAATTATTCAAAATACAGTACAAGCAGGTGAAACTTATAGTATTAGGAGATTGAGATTCAGCATTGTTATGGTGGGGAAGTTAAATTGCTCTAAAGAGCCCTGGTCACTAACATTCCCTGCGCCTGCCCCTTACACAGCTACCATCAGAGTTCAATCACTCATTTACTTTGAGAAAAACTATTTGTTAAGTATGGAAAATATCAAATGTTTATAAGTAAGGAGAGAGGTTAGTGTCACGAGCCCCCATGTATCCACCCTTCAACCTCACTTCATGGTCAGTCGTTTCCTCTACACTCCCCATGCCTCCTTACTGAATTATGATGATGTGAATCCCAGACATAATATCATTACACCTGTAAATATTTTAGTATGACTCTCTAAAATATAAGGAACTGTTTTTTTAAGCATAACCCATGGTACCATTATTACACTTGATAAGTTAACAATATTCCTAATAAAAATCCAACTTCCTAATCAATCCAATTTCCTAATCAAAATCCAACTAGTTTTCAAACTTCCCTGAGATGTCACAAATGTTTTTAGTTTGTTCACTCAAATCAGATTCCAGATGAGGTCCATATTATCATTGGTTGGTATGACACTTCTGTTTTTTTTTAATCTATAGATTTTCCTCTCTTTCTATTTTAAAGTTAAAATAATGTTTCATCATTATTTTTGCTTGCAGATTTTTTGTTGTTGTTGATTTTATCAGGTCATTTGTCTTCAACAGTTTCCCATGGTCTGGAACTTACAGATTGCACCTCCTTTTAATTTTTTAACTTGATCATCTGCAATTCCCATAAATTAGCAATAGGATGCAGTGGTGGATTGTCACATTAAGATCTGATTCTTTTACAAGAATATCTCAAAGGCAGTATCTGAATTTCTATCAGTAGTCACGTGATGACTAGTTCTCATCCTTTTGGAATCTTAATAGCCCTTGATGACAATTACCTAGGTTCATTATTTTGAGGGGTTATGACAGGTGGTACTCTATCTTTTTTCACGTATTAGCTGGAAGAAGTCTATAAAGACAAAGTTTCTTTTATCAATTGTTGTTTACTCTGAAGTACAGATCACACAAGAAAGGCCAAAAAAAAAAAAAGCTTGGTAGTTTATCCTATCAAAATAAAAGATTGATTCCTTACCATCTGTGGAAGAGAATCAGTTATGGGTCTTGTTCTGTTTTGTTTGAGTACTATTATGATTTGAACATACTTGACATTCTGGGTAGTTATTATTTTTATTGATTCTCAAATCATCTCTGGCTAGTGAGAGCCTCCTCTAATTGGTTCCTGATTCCTTTTAACAAGATTCCAGCAGTCTTTGATAGCTCCCTTAATTTCTAGTAAGATAGGGGTCATCATGTACATTACATGCCTCAGATAGGGAATTAGCAGAGGAATGCTGGTAAGTTTTCATGGGAAATGGTATTCAGAGATTTCAATCTGGAAACCATTTTCATTTTAAACTTTGGTTTATCTTCCATTTTTTAATTATAAATGTGTGTGTGTTTCTCTCCTTTTCTCTTAGATAAATAGTATCATACTATACACACATTTCTCTGCCTATTTTTTTTTCCTGTTAACAATACATACTGGAGGATATTCCATATCAGTATCTTAAACTATTCTCCATTCCTTTCTTACAATTATACACTTCTCCATTGCATGTGATACAGTAGTATTTTCAATCAGTCCTCAAAGGTGGGCATTTGCTCTTTTAAGTAATACTTTAATGAATGGCATTGCTTTTTAAAAACTTGTTGTGGGCTTCTCTACTGGCTCAGATGGTTAAGAATCTGCCTGCAATGCAGGTTTGATCCCTGGGTTAGGATGATCCCGTGAAGAAGGGAATGGCTACCCACTCCAGTATTCTTGCCTGGAGAATTCCATGGACAGGAGCCTGGCGGGCTGCAGTCCATGGGATCACAGAGTCAGACACGACTGAGTGACTTTCACCTAACTTTATAATGATAACTCATGGGTTAGTGCATTGCCTGAGATCACACAACTAATAAATGATGAGCTGGGATTCCAACCACACCTTATTGTCTAGCTCCCAAACCTGGATTTTCATTTGCTGTTTCTTTATTATCCCAGGATAACTAAAATACTGGGCCTGGAATTCTACCAATTCATTGTGAAGGTACTGCTGCTAGAAGCTCAAAGTTTGTTGTTGTTTAATCACTAGGTCATGTCCGACTCTTCTGCAACCCCATGGATTGTAGCCCACCAGGAACCTCTGTCCATGGGATTTCCCAGGCAAGGATATTGGAGTGGATTGCCATTTCTTTCTCCAGACAATCTCTGCCTAGGGATCGAACCCACGTCTCCTGCATCACAGGTGGATTCTTCACTGCTGAGCTACCTGGGAAGCCCTAGCTCAAAGTTTACTTGGCCTTTAATTAGTAAAAAATAAGGGAGAAAACATTATTAGGTGATAAATGCAAAGTTTTAGAAAGGAGGCAACTTTCAGGACTTGGGTCCACGGAGGGGAAAATAGAAGTTCTTGATGATGGAAAAACGTAGTGTGCACCATTCCCAGTTGTGCTTGAAACAAAGTCAGCCTTTTACTGATGCTCCCCTAGATCTCAGACTGGGTCACCTTTGTTCAAGGAGAGCCATACTCTTCTTACCATCTCTTCCACAGATGGTAAGGAACCAATCTTTTATTTTGATAGGATAAACTACCAAGCTTTTTTTTTTTTTTGGCCTTTCTTGTGTGATCTGTACCTCAGAGTAAACAACAATTGATAAAAGAAACTTTGTCTTTATAGACTTCTTCCAGCTAATATGTGAAAAAAGAAAGAGTACCACCTGTCACAACCCCCCAAAATAATGAACCTAGGTAATTGTCATCAAGGGCTATTAAGATTCCAAAAGGATGAGAACTAGTCATTATGTGACTACTGATAGAAATTCAGATACTGCCTTTGAGGTATTCTTGTAAAAGAACCAAATCTTAATGTGACAATCCACCGCTGCATCCTGTTGCCAATTTTTGGAACCACAAGAATATTCTGGAAGGATGGAAGATGGTGCTGTTAGAAAAGTAAGAGTCTAGAGTGTACTCAAAACTCCTAGAATGCAGTGATTAAGCACCAAGGACAATTTCTTTGGCTATTTTTCCTCCTGTCCAGAGTTATATAGCACAACTCTGTATGTCCTTCCAGAGCAAGAAAGTTGGTTGTCCTTCATAGCCAAATTTCACCCTTGAGGACATTTTATTTCCCCCTTTGGAGACCATAGCGTAACTTATAAATCAGAATTTACCTCTTCTTTTGAAGGAAATGGAAACCCAATCCAGTATTCTTGCCTGGAGAATCCCATGGACGGAGGAGCCTGGTGGGCTGCAGTCCATGGGGTCACAAAGAGTCAGACACAACTGAGCGACTTCACTCACTTCACTTATTGTACACTAAGTAAAACATTGGTCATGAACTCATACCATCCATTAGGTATCACAAAGGTCAACCGGAGTGGCTGACCCTCCTTGTTCTTTCGTCCTTCCAAAAGGAAAAGGTTTTTTTTTTTTTTTTTTTTGCTTTTTAAAATTATCATTGGATCCTCGGTACCTAGAACAGTGCTTGACATGTAGTGATGCACTATAAATAATTGGTTGAATGTGAATGAATGAATAAGTGAATGGATAGAGAGATGTATGAATTTGAGCTCCAGAAATTTGGTCAGTGTTGATGTTAAACTCTAAGCATGCCCCATTAGTCCGCATTGTGCAAAAACTGCCAAAAGGGGGAGTTGCTTTTTTCCCTCTCACCTTTGTGTGTCTCCTGCTTTTGGACATCCTGTATTTTTTCAGTTTTTCAACAAGTTCCAGAATGATGCTTCTCCTCTTTTCCACCCACACCAAATATCTAGACTTCTTAGCAGAGTAGACGTCAGCATAATATTGGTGGAGGATTGGGGGAGACAAGGGAGGTGAGCAATATTAGGGTATGAATGAGTAGAATTTGGTATTGAAGGTTTTCTTTAGAACAAAAACAAAATGAACAAAATTCAATCAATCTGAGAACCAAAAAGAAAGAAGAAATTTCAGTGTAGTAGAGGATGTAAAAGCCTACTCTGGTCTCTTATTCATTTCTAAAATAAAAGAGTTTCCTTCCAGAAGATGATCTCTGAGATGCAAAGACTTGGAACGCCCGGCCTCTGTAACACCTCTGTCTTCCTGTGGTCTACTTGCTTTTCATGATACAGTTTACATCTGTTGATGTGTATTGTAATAGAAATGAAAACTGGATAGTTTTAAATATTTATGAACTCATGGAAAATAACAATATATTTTCCATGTGTTAAATCTAAATAACACTTTAAGAAACTAACTGTATTTTTCCCTGGTGGCTCAGGTGGTAAAGAATCTGCCTGCAATGCGGGAGACTCAGGTTGGGAAGATCCCCTGGAAAAGAGAATGGCTACCCACTCCAGTATTCTTGCCTCGAGAATTCCATGGACAGCAGAGCCTGTAAGGCTACAGTCCATGGAGTCACAAAGAGTCAGACACGACTGAGCCACTTACACTTTCACTTTTCAAAAATCAGTGAAATCAATGGCAACAGGATATAGTACTGAAAATCTCCTTAAAAAATTAACAGAAGACAGCCGGATTCTCGTATCTGTTTCTGCAGTCGGTCTGTTGTGATATGCTGTTTTGGTTGAAGCATGTGAAGAAAATCTGGCCTCCCACAGATACATGGTTGAAAAGGGAGGAATATTTTAATAGCTTTTTGAGAGAGATGTGGATTATCTTTGACAATATACCAAAGTTCAGCCAGAATATTTTCTTAAAAGTTAGTTGCGATGTAAAATTGGAAACCTCATCAACGTGACTGGGGAACAGCAAGCTTTTATGCTGTGTTTAGAGCATTGCCTCTATGGGCATATGTTAAAACACAACAGCATACAGGTTTTTAAAAAGCCATAGAAAGGTGGTTGTTTCTGTTTAGTCGTTAAGTTGTGTCCGACTCTTTTGCAATCAGAGCTGCATCTCCTGCATTGTAGGCAGATTCTTCACCACTGAGCCACTTGCTAAGTCCCTGGGGGAGGGATAAATTAGGAGTTGAGGAGTGATATATACACACTACTGCTGCTGCTGCTGCTGCTGCCGCTAAGTCGCTTCAGCCGTGTCCGACTCTGTGCGACCCCATAGACGGCAGCCCACGAGGCTCCCCTGTCCCTGGGATTCTCCAGGCAAGACTACTGGAGTGGGTTGTCATTTCCTTCTCCAATGCATGAAAGTGAAAAGAGAAAGTGAAGTCGCTCAGTCTTGTCCGACCTTCAGCAACCCCATGGACTACAACCTACCAGGCTCCTCTGCCCATGGGATTTTCCAGGCAAGAGTACTGCTATATATAAAATAGAGAAACAATAAGGACCTACTGTACAGCAGAGGGAACTAGACTTAATATTCTGTTATAACCTATATGGGAAAATAATCTAGGAAGGAATAGATACACTGTATATACATAGCTGAACCACTCTGCCCTACTCCTGAAACTAATACATTGTAAACCAATTGTGTGTGTGTGTGCATGCACGCACACTTGGTTGTGTCCTACTCTTTTGTGACTCTACAAACTGCAGCCCATCAGGCTCCTCTGTCCATAGAATTTTCCAGGCAAAAATATGAAGTGGGTTGCCATTTTCTACTCCAGGGGACCTTTCTGACCCAGGGGTCAAACTTGCCATCTGCCCTCTACACCTGCACAGCATGTCCTGGCCCCCAGGAGTAGTTTTCTCCCCACTCCTGTCTTTTGTGCCCTCCTAGCAGAATTTACCGTGCTGTTTCCAGCAGCCTTGTCCCACACTGCCCCTCTTTCTGTTTCTGCTTCAGGATTTTCGGCTCCCCACGCTGGGTGTCCAGTGTGCCATTTCCTGTTTATCTGAGGCCCATGAGGCTGACCCAACATTATCTGCTCTTTTCTGGGTTTCTATACCCAACTTGAAAGCTGCTTGTTCTTTGAAAGGAAGAGGATTGCGTAGGAATGACTTCTGTATTTCTTAATGGAAGTATGTCAATACATGCATGTCCTGACATACCCTCAAAGTGCTTCCTGCCTACAGATTCACTGCTCTTGTGCTTGGCAGCACCCAGCTCAGTTGCTGTGGGCCTCGTAGTTTTGTCTGCTGTGAGCTCTCGGGCAGTGAACAATGCTCAGGGAGACTGTGGTGTCTACCCTATCACAAGCCCCTTGTTACAGGTTATGTGAGTAAGTAAGCGTGTGTTCCCTCACCTGAGGTTACCTGTCTCCAGTAGGTCCCATGCACATTAGCAGCCACTCATCCAGCTAAGCAAATGGAACCCTAATAAACATTAGTCCAACCTTTCCTCCTTATAAATTAGAAACTGAGTCCTGGAGAAAGAGAGAACAGAACTAACATTTACTTGGTAGCACTTAACTGCCAAGTTCTGTGGTAAGTCTTTACCTATTGTCAAAGTATATTTTTCAAAAAATTAAAAACATGACTCACATATGAATACATAATGAGCATTTACCAAAGATTTATTCAACTATTTATTAAAAGGACCAGAAGAAAGGAAAACTAATTCAAAGTGTATTAGAGGAGAAGCGATTTATATATTCAGCCCACAAAGGGATGCTAAAATGAGTTTTCTAAGTTCTGTTCAAAATTGGTCAGTGTCAATAATTCTGTAACTTTGGAGATGATCTCTTTCTACCAGACAGAAATCATTTGCAACTTATCAATATTATGGAAGTTAAACTCTAGCTTCACAGAATCTGAGCTCTATTCAATAGAAACAAATAGGTGAAACAAACCTATGAGTATGTGGTGATGTCTGGGTAGGTTTGTTAGACACTGCTCTGCATGATTTAAAAAAAAAAAGGTGAAAAAGTTATCTTGTAGCTTTATTTTCAAACTTTAGTTTGTTTTAATGAATTATCTAATATAATCTCCAAAATCTAGAGTGTACATAAGTATCCCCATGTCAACACAAGTTAGGTAAGCTGCCCACAGTCATAGAGCTCAGTGGTGGTACAGGAGGAAACATCACAGTCATCTTCATTCCCTACTTTGTGCTGTTTTATTTTTATTTTATTTTTTAAATTAAATTTTTCTATTAGGGTATAGACTTTGGGCGTCTCAAGTGGCCCAGTGATTAAGAATGTGCATGCAGTGTAGGAGATGCAAGTTCTATCCCTGGGTCAGAAAGGTCGCCTGGAGTAGGAAATGGCAACCCACTTCAGTATTTTTGTCTGGAAAATTCTATGGACAGAGGAGCTGTCCACAGAATTGAAAGAATTCTATGGACTATGAATGGACTATGGGCTGCAGTTCGTGGAGTCACAAAGAGTAGGACACAACCAAGTGTGCGTGTGTGCACACACTCACACAGACACAGTTGATTTACAATGTGTTAGTTTCAGGAGTACAGCAGAGTGGTTCAGCTATGTATATACAGTGTATCTATTCCTTTCTAGATTCTTTTCCCATATAGGTTATAACAGAGTATTAAGTCGAGTTCCCTCTGCTGTACAGTAGGTCCTTATTGTTTCTCTATTTTATATATAGTAGTATGTATATATTAATCCTCAACTCCTAATTTATCCCTCCCCCAGGGACTTAGCAAGTGGCTCAGTGGTGAAGAATCTGCCTACAATGCAGGAGATGCAGCTCTGATTGCAAAAGAGTCGGACACAACTTAACGACTAAACAGAAACAACCACCTTTCTATGGCTTTTTAAAAACCTGTATGCTGTTGTGTTTTAACATATGCCCATAGAGGCAATGCTCTAAACACAGCATAAAAGCTTGCTGTTCCCCAGTCACGTTGATGAGGTTTCCAATTTTACATCGCAACTAACTTTTAAGAAAATATTCTGGCTGAACTTTGGTATATTGTCAAAGATAATCCACATCTCTCTCAAAAAGCTATTAAAATATTCCTCCCTTTTCAACCATGTATCTGTGGGAGGCCAGATTTTCTTCACATGCTTCAACCAAAACAGCATATCACAACAGACCGACTGCAGAAACAGATACGAGAATCCGGCTGTCTTCTGTTAATTTTTTAAGGAGATTTTCAGTACTATATCCTGTTGCCATTGATTTCACTGATTTTTGAAAAGTGAAAGTGTAAGTGGCTCAGTTGTGTCTGACTCTTTGTGACTCCATGAACTGTAGCCTTACAGGCTCTGCTGTCCATGGAATTCTCGAGGCAAGAATACTGGAGTGGGTAGCCATTCTCTTTTCCAGGGGATCTTCCCAACCTGAGTCTCCCGCATTGCAGGCAGATTCTTTACCACCTGAGCCACCAGGGAAAAATACAGTTAGTTTCTTAAAGTGTTATTTAGATTTAACACATGGAAAATATATTGTTATTTTCCATGAGTTCATAAATATTTAAAACTATCCAGTTTTCATTTCTATTACAATACACATCAACAGATGTAAACTGCATCATGAAAATTTCTCTGGATTCTTCAATAAATTATCAAAGTGTAAAGAGACTTGAAACCAAAATATTTGAGACCTGTGGCAACTAGAACAACTCTCCATGAGGCCTTGGGTCTAAGCCTGCATCTTTAACCACCTGTCAGAAAATATGAGTTGAATGCTGCCTGAGTGCTTCCAAATTGGAAAAAAATGTAATCTGTTTTTTTTTTTTTCTTTAAACTGTGAGTGTTGCATTAAGGGGCAGGATGTTTAATCCAACTTTTAAGAGCTTTGCAGTGTGTGTACAAGTTATCTCCTCCTTCTCCTCCTGTTCTTTGCCGCTACCTGTACTGTGCCCTTTACCTCCTCTCATCCCAGCTTTAATCCCACTATTAGTCTGATTCATTCTCTAGATTCATCTTTTCCTAATTTTTTTCTCTTCTACTAAATATTTTCTCAGAAAATTCCAGTTTAATCAGTGTTTAAATTCTCCTACGAAGGTCACTTTTCTTGGGTCATAGAATACTTTGTTCTTTCTCTTCTGCCCCAACAGTTTTTTAGGAGTAAAACGGTTGGTTTGTCTTTCTATTATTTAACGAATTAAAAGTTCAGAGTTAATTTTTTTTACAGGTAGTAATTAATGTAAAGACATTCAGCTGCTGCCCTAAATTTAAAAAATTGAGCAAGAACATTTATATATAGCAGATTAAAAAATTTTTTCTAAAGAAGCACTTTTAAAAATGTGGGAGATGTATACAAGATTAGAGTAGATCTCTATGTTAGCTATAGCTAGTACATAAAGCCTGTGCCTGCACAGCTATTATTGTTTAAAGTTTCAGTTAAAAATGAAGCTATTTGAAATACATTTGGGACAAAACTTAAAATAAATAGTAGTATAGTTGGTATATTGGAGAAGGAAATGGCAGCCCACTCCAGTATTCTAGCCTGGAGAATCCCACGGACAGAGGAGCCTAGGGGGCTACAGTCCACAGGGTTGCAAAGAGTCGGACACGACTGAGCGACTTCACTTCACTAATAGTTGGTATATAGAGGGGGCATACTCATGAAAGCATTACCTGAATGGTTGAATTTGGGAAACCATGTCACAAAGAGAAAATCAGAGTTACAGCTGCATTGTAACTTCCATCTTCCATAATTTTGCGCCTTCAACTTCCATTTCAGAATTATTATCTTTTTATGTGATAAAGCCTTTAAAATTTTCCTTCTCAAGCAAAATGCTTGAAACTCACATTAACATATTTTTTTCAGGATATGGTGTATACACGTTCATGATGTAGAAATTGAGAAGAATGATTTTTAATTTTCCTGAACGCAAGAGTTCATTTATTGTACAAAATATTTTAGTCTAGTTGTAGAAAGAGGAGATTTTATTTACGAATAAAATTAATGAGCCAACAACATAAACTTCGATAACCTTCAAGGAAAAGAAATTAAATCAACATTGCCCTCATTGCTCTGGATTAAACTTATAGTTTTTAAAGCACTTGTTGATATTTTTGCCTATTTTCTATAATGAAGTAAAAATTTCTTGAAAGAAAAAATCATTTCTTATGTGACTGCACTGGGTCTCAGCTGCGGCATGTGGCATCTTCTGTTATGGTATGTGGGGTCCAGTTCCCCAACCAGGGGTTGAATTCAGGCCCCCTGTGCTGGGAGTTTGGACCAGTGGGCCACCAGGGAAGTCCCCCCAAGTTTCTTTTTTGACAAAGAAAAGTCATAGCTCATGTTGTAATCTACAGTGCTGACCTTGTACTTTAGAGAAGGATTTCATGTATGTGTGTAATTGAAACTTCTCTTTACACTCAAAAACAATTTTTGTTACCTTTTCCCAGTTGTCAGAATGCTACCATATTAGATTCATTCTTTTAGTAAGCATTGCTTCTTCCCTCCTTCATAATACATTGCTCCTGTCATAGGAAGCATTTTAACCAATAAGCACTTTAGGAAGCATGCTTTCTTTCATGCCTAGAGAAAACCACATGTATCCATTAGGAAAGCATTTGCCTGCAAGTAAGAGAAAACACCAGAGAAGGCAATGGCACCCCACTCCAGTACTCTTGCCTGGAAAATCCCATGGACGGAGGAGCCTGGTGGGCTGCAGTCCATGGGGTCGCTAAGAGTTGGAGACGACTGAGCGACTTCACTTTCACTTTTCACTTTCATGCACTGGAGAAGGAAATGGCAACCCACTCCAGTGTTCTTGCCTGGAGAATCCCAGGGACGGGGGAGCCTGGTGGGCTGCCGTCTATGGGGTCGCACAGAGTCGGACACGACTGAAGTGACTTAGCAGCAAGAGAAAACACACAATGAGTTAAACCAATAGTGATTCCTTTTCTTCTCACATAATGAGAAGGCCACAGATGGGTGTTTACAGACATTCATGCAGCTCCTCAAAAGTACCAACATCAACCTTCCTTCATGGTCACACAATAAACTGCACAAGTCTGGACAAAATATCTATTCTCAGCAAAAGAAGGAGGCAGCAAAGAAGGAAAGTGTTACACTACCAGATGTACTCCTTTTTATGAGAATTTCATTCAAAAGCTTTTCCAGAAGACCCTCAGTAGTTTTCTGCCTCTGTCACATGGCTACCTATGTTGCAAGGATGCTGGGGAAAGAGTAGCTGGCTTTTCAGCTTCTAAATTGGGAGGAACAAGAAGGGGTAAATGTAATTTCAAGTGATTGAATAAACAAGGGGAAAAAAAGGAGCATTGAAATAAGATTAAAAGATTGAAAAGGAAAAAGGAAAAACTAAATGGTAACAATAATACTTATTTTTGTTTATTTGCTGAGACCTTACTCTGTACCATGTACTATGCTATCTTATATATATTTCATCTCATTCTCACAAAAACCCTACAAAGTAGATAAGATCATTTGCTACTTACAGACGGGAAAACCCAAGTTACTGCATGCCCAAGGACTTGTATTCAGGTCGAGATTTGACCTGAGCTTACTCTGACTTCAACATTGCCTCTCCTGAGACCAGCCCTTAGAATGTGTGGTTTTCTCTTCACTGTGGGTCCCATTAGGTACTTCTCCAGAATGCTGCAGTAGATTGCATACTGCCTGAAATGCAGGGGAAATTTTCAGGCCTCGTTTAATGAGGTGGATTGAACCAAGAATGCTTGAATAGTTCTAGCAAACGCCACTGCAGCACTTTCCTCTGCAATAATTACCTTTCATCATTCAGGTTTTCTGCTCTTGGAACTCATTACTTCAATTCTGAATTCTGATCTGATGCACAAGAGGATTCCATACATATTGAGTGCTTTGAGATGGGCTTCTATTTTAGGAGGATTCTGTTCATAAGCAGCTCATAGAGGCCTGTTTGTCTATTTAGAGTTGTACAGTCAGCTACTCTTGGCCAATTATCTTGGTGTGTTCATGCAAGGTCACCTTCAAGATTCAATCCTATGTAGGTCAGTTACTTTTATCCAGAGAGAAATTCTATCCTACAGATTGGTTCTTAGTCTGGTTATTTATGGGAGTTCCTAAGAGAGATTTTCATTCACTCATACACTCAGTGAAAGGATACTAAGGAATCAAAGATGAATATGATCTCTGACTATACTATGAGACAACTGAGAACTAAGAGTGTGCCTTGGTCATTTTTTTCTTTCAATTTTAACACTGTGCCTGGGATTTATTAACTACTCAGTAACCTTACATATTGATTCAACACATATTTGATCAGAGCTCATTTTGTGCCAGGCACTAGAAGCACAGCAGTAAACAAGACAGATGTGATTCTCATTACCTGTGAAACAGATGCTCTTGTGGGGAGATAAACAGTGAAAAGTTAGTAGAATCATAAAATAGAGAAACAAGGTCCAGATGTCCATCAGTAGGAGAATGGATAAAGAACAAAGTTATACCATGCTTTACTACTCAGCAATGAGGATGAACAAGCTATTGCTACCCCCAACCATGAGCCAGAATCTCATAATGCTTGACTGCACTGACATCAGGTTCAAAAACAGACAAAATCTGTCTCTGATGATAGAAGTCAGGTAACCTTTGGAGAGGGGCAATGCTTTTGGGAAAGTACAGGAGCTTCTGGGGTCCAGGTCATCTTGAAAAGAGAATTATTTCCACAGGAAATTTCACTGTGTGAAGATGTCTCGTGCTCTGTGCTTAGGGTGTATATTTTTCTACATGCAGGTTATAATTCAGTTAAATTTATCTCAGAAAAGATATATGCTGACTGTGGTAATGGTTGTGGAGGAAATGCACAGGGTCTAGGGCAACTTGATAGAGAGCAGTTTAGGGGAGCATCATGGTAGGCAGGGTGGGCTGAGAAGACCTTCCTGGCAGATACCAAGTAGGCTGAGTCTTCAGGGTGAGAAGTTGACAGCCTTGGGGAGAGGAAGGGGAAGAGTATCCCTGGCAGGGGGAATGGCAGGTGCAAAGGCTTCTGGGAAAGAAAGGTCAGGGTGCACTGAGAAGGAGAAAAGAGGTCAGTGTGGCCAGAGCAGAGTAAGTGGAGAACACAGTGGGACCAGAGGCTGGGAGTGTACAGAGGCCGCATTATTTAGGGCCATGGACATTTGGTCTGTGGTCTGCCCCTTGTCACTGGACTTTTCTTTTGATCTGGAGAGTGGGCTAAGATCCTTGGCTACATCATCCCGGGTCCTATTCATCTCTCCAGAGAAGCCTTAAGAAGTTGGTTTTGTAATCCCCATGTTATGTTGGGTTAGCCAAAAAATCTGTTCGAGTTTTATAACAGCTCACAGAAAAGCCCAAATGAACTTTTTGGCTAGTCCAGCACAGGAAGAGCAAAGGCTCGGGGATAATAACTTTCCCAAGGTCACCCACTTTGGAAATGCGGGGTTTCACTAGTATTTGTACTCACATCTCTCTGACTCCAAGCCCACATTTTCAACTCCTGGCTCCTGACCCCACCTCTAAGGACTGGTGCTCAGAACAACTTCACAGTCCAATGCATGTACACTTAGAGTTGTGACCAAAGATATGAACAAGTAGAAAATTCCTCCTGGGAAAGTAGTTCAGGGGCTGGATTTTGTGGATACATAATGAATTTTCCCATAGGCGTGCTTTCTTGAGGGAATGGTAGGCAAAGACTTAAGAATGAATCATCACAGCAGCTGATGTCCATTGAGCATTCATGTTGTTCCAGGTTCCGTAATGAATAGTTTACTTATTCCAGTTCACCCTGAGAACAATCCTATGAGGTCACTATTGGCCCCATTTTACAGATAAAAAACCGAGGTGTGCAGAAGTTAGTTGTTTGCCTAGTGAGATATAACTAGTGAGTTGACTAAATGGTGCAATGTTTGTTTGATTCGTCGTGAGAAAAGAAGTGAACATGGATGGGCAGGTGTCAAGCCCAGACATAAACACATTCTAGAATTCATGTCCTTAACTCTCCTGCCTGGAGCTTGGGGTATCCAGGGAAGTGGGGGATGTTTTGTAAGGCTTCATGACTTGGGTTCTATGAACTCAATTGAAATGAATATTCCTGGAGGCCTTCTCTTTTTGGCAGGGATTTTTTTTTTTTAAATAAACGATTCCATTTGTGGGAATTAAAATTTTATATTGGAGTATATGTAGCTGACTCACAATGTTCGGTTAATTTCAGGTGTACAGCAAAGTGATTCAGTTACATATATACATATATCCATTTCGGATTTGGTTTTGAGATTTTTATAATCTGTAATCTCTCTCCTCTGAAACCCTAAACCATACTTTTGTGTGTTTTTTGTATGCTTTTCCTCTCCACCTAGACTGCAGGGTCCTTGAGGGCAATCTTTTACTGCTTTTGATTCGTCAGGGCCTAGCCCTGGTGGGTGAGATGAGAAATGGTGTGTTTTGTTGGTCTCAGGGCCTGGGGCAGGGCCAGGGCCAGGCAGGCAATAAGTTATCTGTAAATATTTCTTGAATAAATGAGCACTAGGCTTGTTTAACAAAAGGTAAGAGTGATAATGGATATGGCTTGGGTCAGCAATCCTTGTCTTCGAGATTGTGTGCATCTCATTTTATGTTAATTATTGAAGCAATTAAGGCAAAAGCACAGTTTATGGTTTTCCTTTCCATTCCTGCGCCATCACCTCACTGCATCCAACTCCCAAATCTAGCAGAGTTGGTATGGATCCAGACTTGGAAGGAATTCTGAGCAAGAAATTCTGTAAGATGCTTCAGCTAGTTCTGTACTGTAAAGATTTGTGACTCAAATCAGCCTGCTTAAAAGAAATTCATGTGATGGTGACATTTTTATGAGCAAATCAACTGCTGCCTGATATTTCAGTGTATATAACTATAACTATGATTTTCTGTACAACTCCACTGATAATCAATATACTCAGGTTAGAACAGTAAAGCTTACACAGCGTAGAAGTGAGTTATTCCCTGCTCTAGGCCCATGCTGTACTTGGTGCATGTGGCTACTCAACACTTGCAGTGGGGTTGTTCTGAACTGGGATGTACTTTAGGTGTACATGGGTTTCCCTGGTGGTTCAGACTGGTAAAGAGTCCACCTGCAATGCAGGAGATCCGGGTTTGATCTCTGGGTTGGGAAGATCCCCTGGAGAAGGAAATGGCAACCCACTCCCAGTATTCTTGCCTGGAGAATTCCATTGACAGAGGAGCCGGGGGGCTATAGTCCATGGGGTCACATAGACTCGGATACGACTGAGCAACTAAAACACACACAGACACACACACACACACACACGTTGAATTCAAAAACATAGTATAAAAAAAGAATGTAAACTATTTTATTAGTAATTTCTCTAATAGTTACAATCAATGTGATAGTATCTTGACGTGTTGGGACTAATGAAGTATACGAAAATTCATGTTACCTGCTTTTTACTTTTTGATATGTGACTAGAAAATGAAGATTATTAGAAAATGTAAAATTACACTGACATTGGCCACTGGTATTCTAGAAAAAAACAGCTATGAATCTGATACAAATCTAACTCCTTTGTGCTGCTCAGTTGCTAAATCCTGTCTGACTCTTTTGTGACCCCATGGACTTTAACCCTCCAGGCTCTTCTGTCCATGGGATTTCCCCAGGCAAGAATACTGGAGTGGGTTGCCATTTCCTTCTACAGGGGATCTTCCCAACCCAGGGGTCGAACCTGCATCTCCAGCCTTGGCCCGTATGCTCTTTACCACTAAGCCACCAGGGAAGCCCTCTACGTCTGCCTCCAAATTCACCATTCCCCAGTTCTCCCAAAGTACGAAAAATTAGCTAAAGCACCCCAACTTTCGTGTATATCTGTTTTCAAAAATCTGTTCTGCTTCAATTCATTTCCTGATGGAGTCAAAACTCACACCAGGCTTCAGTCTCCTATAGCTTTTAGCCTTATTTTCTACTAGCAAAACTTTCTTTGACTCAAGTGATGAAAACACTCTCAATGTATATAGAAACTCATTATTAAAAAAAAATAAAAGAACTTGTATCATGTCACTGAATAGCTATAACTATCCCAAGGTAGTGAGTAATTAGGATTATTACCATTTTGCAAGTAAGAAAACTGAGGATGAGATAACATTTATTTATTTAATCATGGCCCTATTCCAGCAATGAATTGTAAGTTTGGCCAACTCAGAAAACATAAGTCACTTTTCCAAGATGACACAGGGGTTGATAGAACTGGGCCTGAAATGATCTGCTTCATCTTTCTACTAGAGCAGCGGTTCTCAGACACAGCATCCTATGGTCAATTAGGAGGTGTACAAAAAGTGAAAGTTACTGAGTCGTGTCTGATTCTTTGTGACCGCATGGATTGTAGCCCACCAGACTCTTCTGTTCATGGAATTCTCCAGGCAAGAATATTGGAGTGAGTTGCCATGCCCTTCTCCAGAGGATCATCCCAACTCAGGGAATCAAACCTGATCTCTTTTGTCTCCTGCATTGCAGGTAGATTCTTTACTGTCTGAGCCACCAGAGAAACCCATGACTTTGTATGAATAACATTTAAAAGAGCAAAGTTTTTAGCTGACTTTCTTTTTAGCTAAATTAGAAATGATGAAAGGATGTTCAAAAATAATTTATCTTCTATACACTTCATTCATTCATCCATTTAACATGAATACCTGGCATGTATTAAGGCACTAAGTTGGCCCTGGGGAAACATCAGTGAACAAAATAGCAAGAAGAGACAGATCATCTAACAAATTTGATCATAACAAATAGTGTTGGTGATGGACAGGGAGGCCTGGCGTGCTGCGATTCATGGGGTCGCAAAGAGTTGGACACGACTGAGCGACTGAACTGAACTGAACTGAACAAGTAGTTAGAATACATGATGTGGCCTTGAATTACTTAGCAGGCAAATATAGGCTAGGGTTTGGGAAGGGCTTCCTGAGACTGAAAGACAGTGGAACACAGCTAGATAAGGGAGGGAGAAGAGAAAATAAACAGGAATCTTTCAGGGATGCTTTCCTAAGTGGGGAAGAAAGGCAGGCTTGATGACGTAGAGAATCACATATAACCTACTGCTCCAGTTATCTATGCCACACCCTGGAATAACAGTACAGTTTAAAAACTTTTGTCTATTTCCATGCTGCACTTAGCAGGATACCCCCAAGCTTTATTGAAATATGATTGAAATATAACATACATAGGTTTAAGACATTCAGTGTGGCAATTCAGTCCATGCATATTCTACAGAATCTTACCACAAGAAGGTTGGTTAACACTTATATCCCCTCACATAATTACCATTTTTCTCTTGTGATAGCATGTAACATTACTCTCTTTACAACTTTCAAGTACTTAATAGAGTAATATAAATTATAGCCACTATGTTAATCCATATTAGAATTCTAGAACTTACTCATCTTATGGCTAGAAATTTTCACTCTTTGATCCCATTTCCCCCACCCCCAGCCCCCAGTACCCACTATTGTAGTCTCTATGTCTCTATTTTTATGAGTTCAGCTTTTTTAGATTCTGCATATGTGAGAGCATACAATATTTGTCTTTGTCTGTCTGACTTATTTCATTTAGCATAGTGCCTTCAAGGTCCCTAGGTGTTATTGCAAAAGGAGGATTTTCTTGTTGTGGCTGAATAATATTCCAATGTGTGTGTGTGTGTACGTATGATAATATTCCAATGTATGTATTATGAATGTATATGTATGTGCGTATGTACACACACCCATATATACATATCAAATTTTCTTTCCCTGTTCATACATTGATGAGCAGTAGGTTGTTTCCATATTTTGGTTATTATAAATAATACTGCAATGAACATGGGAAGGAGTTATCTCTTCAAGAGAGTGTCTTCCTTCCCTTCCTGGGAATGTATACCTAGAAGTGGGATTGCTAGAGCATATGGTAGTTGTATTTTTAATTTTTTCAAAAACCACAGTGGCTGTACCAATTCTAGCAACGGTTAATAGAATTCCCTTTTCTCAACACCTTTGCCAACACTTATATCTTATCTTTTTGATAATAGCTACTCTAGCAGGTGTGTGGTGATTGCGGTTTTGATTGGCATTTCCCTCATGATGAGTAAAATGGAGCATCTTTTCATGTACTTAGTGGCCATTTGTATGTCTTCTGTGGGAAAATGTCTATTCAAGCCCTCTGCCCATTTTTTAATCTTTTTTTTTTTCTATTGAGGTATATGTCTTATGGGTATTAACCTCTTACCAGGCAAATGATTTGAAAATATTTTCTCCCATTCCATAGATTGTATTTCCTTTTGCTGATTGTTTCTTTGGCTATGTGGCAGCTTTTTAGTTTAATATAGTCTCATCTGTTTATTTTTGATGTTATTCTTTGTGATTTTGGTGTGATATCCAAAAAATCATTGCCAAGACCAATGTCAGGAAGCTTTACCCTATGTTTTCCTCTGTAGGATAACAGTTCCAGGTCTTACATTTAAGTCTTTAACATATTTGAACTAATTTTTGTGAAAGTGATAGTCATTCAGTCATGTCTCACTCTTTGTGACAACATGGGCTGTAGTCCATGGAATTCTCCAGGCCAGAATACTGGAGGGGGTAGCCTTTCCCTTCTCCAAGGGATCTTCCTAACCCAGGGATTGAACCCAGGTCTCCCAAATTGGGGGCAGATTCTTTACCAGCTGAGCCACAGGGAAGCTCAAGAATACTGGAATGGGTGGCTTATCCCTTCTCCAGTGGATCTTCCTGACCCCAGGAATTGAACCAGGATCTCCTGCACTGCAAGCGGATTCTTTACCAACTGAGTTATCAGGGAAGTGTTTGTGTGTGTGTGTGGTAGAAGATAGGAGTGCAGTTTCATTCTGATGCATGTGAATATCTGGTTTTCCAATATCGTTTATTGAAGACATTGTCCTTTACCTATTAAGTATTCTTAGCTCCCTTGCCGTATATTAGTGAGTCATGTATATGTGGGTTAATTTCTGGGTTCTCCCACCTTGGTGGATATCTGCCAATAAAATAAAAAAATAATAATTGAATGCAAAACTGGGAAGAAATGTATGGTAGCAACCCATTATCTATCATTTCCACCATGGAAATACAATAGATGTAAATAATCTCAAAAACACAAATAATCAAAGAATCAGGAAGCATTGAATTCTGAGTTTTTGAATTTTGTTTTTAATATAAATTAGCTCTAATTTATATTAATTTTTAGTAATGATATGTTTAACAGCTGCCTCACAGAATTTCTGCAAATATAGCAGTCAGCTTCCACATGCCAGTACACGCCAGCTCCAGCATGCCAATGGGCCTGGCATCTTCAATATAAAGCAACTGTGACCCTTGTTTAGAGAAGGTCCTCACCATCTCCTCCTCCTCTGTTTCTTACAGATCAGCAAACAACAGCTGCAGACAGTCAAGGACCGGTTTCAGGCTTTCCTCAATGGGGAAACCCAAATCGTGGCTGACGAAGCCTTTATGAACGCTGTCCAGAGTTACTATGAGGTAAGGTTCACCGCACAGAAGAATGCCGACACTGCTCAAACCTGGAGTCTGGGGTTTCTGAAATACTGGTCAGTGAGAACAGTAGCTTTGGCCTTCTACAGGGCCATCCTTCTTGAGGTCAAGGGGTCTGTGATTGATTATAACTTTAAGGAGTATAAAGAAGCATTTTGTTCAAGGGGTGAGGGAAACTGTAAATTGTTATACCAGGAAGAGTGGTGAGTGTTTTACATACCATTTATTGTTTAATCTTGACAACAGTGATATTATTCCCATTTTACTGATGAAGAGACTGAGGCTCAAGGAAGTTAGGTCAATTTTTCAAAGTCACACAGCTATTAAAATGCCTTCCTCCTTTTTTCCTTTCTTTACTCAGTTTTTAGGTAGAAAATTGTTTTAAAACAAAAACACTGGTGTCCCTGCCTCAGTCAATGAGCACATGCTTATTCTGCCCTTGAGCGCTGTGTTTCTCAGTAGATGTTTTAAAAATGTTCATTGATTGATTCAGTGAAACGCTCCTTCTTGTTGCTAAGCATTTGACTCCTTCTTTCATGGAAAGAGTGGAGCA
This sequence comes from Bos grunniens, assembly GCF_055505025.1. Taxonomy (NCBI): domain Eukaryota; kingdom Metazoa; phylum Chordata; class Mammalia; order Artiodactyla; family Bovidae; genus Bos; species Bos grunniens. The sequence continues at coordinate 38,926,069 of NC_141186.1, forward strand.
AGATTGCAATGAGATCTTGTGAAAATATTATTGATTGGTTTGCTAGTTAGCCTTTAATAGTAAACAGCCTTTGTGTCCTTGATGTTTGCTAGGTCCGTCCACAGACTCATTTTGCATGCTATTTTTTCCTCAATGAAATTTCTATTTGGATCTGTTTTAGAAGTCTGATTTGTTTTTATATATGTCAGATTTAATTTTTTTTTTCATTTTACAAACAGTGTTAATGACTGCCAATAAGGGTCGAATTTAGTGCTTCATCTGATGTGATATATTTTTTGGTTAGATTTAAGGGCGAATGGAAATGAGATCTGCAATTACAGTGTTTGTGTGGCAGTGAATAACCTAAATATATTTAAGAAGGTTCTGTTTAGAAACTGCCAGGGCTTGAAACCAATTATCCCCCCTTTTATCAAAATCTGGAAACCAGTTGAGACCAGGCAGACACTTATCAATAATTCTCCATGTTTAGAGTAATTCATGAGTTTGTAAATTTGCAGATTGCAGATCTTAATTAGAAAGCTCATTTGACTAATGATATAAATTACAAGAAAGCACCATTTCTATCTATTAATTAAATTTGAAAATTAATAGTCATCAACTTGCTAATGAGTCTCTGGAAATTACCATGATATCTATAGTGGTCCTGATATTTTCCTCTATAGTGGCTAGTTTATTTGAAAGGGCTTCTGTTTAGTCTGATGAGAATATAGACATAAAGAAATTACTGAATATTTAATATTGAGATCTGACTAACAGGAAATAATGTCAGGTACTAATTATTTACTGTATTCATTAGTAAAGCTTTAGAGTGTCTTGAGATTCATGTTTCTTGGGAAGCCTAATCCTCTGAAGCAAAGGTCCCTAGTCAAGGCGTCAGGATTGATACATCACTTGGGAGTGCTCCAAGTTGATTACTCATCACTTTCTCTCTCTGCTTTCATTCTTGGGCAGTGGAGAGCTAGCATCTCTTCCTCTGCCCAGTTGCAGAGTCCCATCCCTTCCTCTGGGACCCAGTCGCTTTTATGTCAGTGTTTGCCTCACCAGGTAGACCAAGGATCAGACCCAGGACAGACACCACCTCTGGAGCTGGAGTGCAGGTTCAGTCCCACTGGAACCATTTGTGTTGAAATGGCCTGGTTTCCCATTAAGAAACTGGGATGCTTTTTAATAGAAGGGGGAATGTATGCTTAAGAGCCAAAACCAACAGACAGTCTCCTAAATTCTCAACCTCCACTCCCCTACACATACTCTCTCTCTCCATCCCACCATACCAACCCTGATATATATGTCCCAGTATACAAGTGATAATGACAACTTAAAAACAAACAAACAAAAACATTTTCTCCAAAAGTTCTGAGATTACTATAGTCAGTTATTAATACTAAAGTCAGTTTCTGGAAATACCATTGTTTTGCAAAGACAATAATGCTTTGTCAACCTGCTAGAGTAGTAATGAGCATTATTTTTTTTTAATAAAGGGAGTGGGGAGCCACTGTCCTTTTTCCATCTGTGCCCACCCACATCCAGCCCAGTCTGAGCCCAGCTGCCCAGCATTCATTGCAAGCTAGTCAGGCCTGGAAGCAGAGTGGGCCAGGATAGAGGAAGACCAAGGTTCCCTGTGGCAAAGCAGATCAAGCAGGGAAGGAGATTAATCCTTTAATCTCTTTTATGATGGCTTTGAGGGCTGGGCACCAAGGTGGATGCTCTGAGATCTAGCTCAGCAACTTCATCCTGTTTCCATGCCACAGTGCTAATGCATCAGAGAGCCCCCGACCCCGTTTCTCCAGGGCCCCCACATTTTTCTAACTCTCAGCTCTTTTAAGACAAATTGTGAAACATAAGCCCTCCCAACCTCCATCCTCATCCTTACCTCCCTCCCCATTTACCTGCTTAATTTTCGTTCCTTCACAGGCTGGCCCTGACAGCAGTGAGATGAGGCAGATGGAAAGGTCTTACAGAACCTTGGACCAGGGAGTGTAGAGTACGGTAGACGGCATGCAGACCAGCACTCCTGTTAGAGCAGGACAGCTGCTGTCTGGACTGCAGCCAGCACCACTGCTATGACTGAGTTTCATTTTGTTTCATTTTATTTTTAGCTGATCTTCTCTAACAAAGCCTCAGTTAGTTTTTGTCACACTAAATTTGAATAGTGTATCCAACACAGTTCTTTGATTGGGAGTAACAGAAACTGACTGTCGCTAAATTAAGCCCTAATAACAACAACAACTGTTGTTTTGTTATCAAAAGAGAAAAACCATCTAGAGAGAAGACGGGACGCAGGATAGCTTAGCCTCAGGAAGCTGGGTAGCAGGATATAATCCATACCCCATCACTGGCATGAATCTACTCCAACCCTGTCCCTTTCTTATGCTTCCCCTCTCTGAATCTGAACCCCAGAAGAGGGAGTCTGAATGCCAAGTTCAGGCCCCAGTTCACTACTTGGCAAAGGAAGCGCACGGTCCCGTGAGTGACAGCCCCAGCGAAATAGTGCATAGCAATAAAGGTGTTCTCAGACTGAGGTGCTGTTACACAAGGGGATGGATGGTTGGCAGGCAAAACCTGCAGGTGTCCTCTGCACAGGGTGACATACGTCATTTCATCTTTATCACTGAACTTTTTTTAATCTAAGAAAAGTAGATGTGTGTGTGACCTGGCTATTTTTCTAAAATAAAGCTATACATTTTCATAGGCAAAACCACTATGATTCCTCAGTGGCCTAGGAAAAGAGTAACCAGCCATTCTAAAGGCACTTATTCCTGTGGGAACAACCAGGCAAGGAAGGAGGGAGCAGAGGGCCGAGTGGTTAAGACTAGTAGGGGTCCCCAGCCTCTGGGAGCTAATGTTTGGTGATCTCAGGTGGAGCTGATGTAATAGTAATAGAAATAAAGTGCACAATAAATGTAATGTACTCGAATCATCCAAGAACAATTCCCCTCTCCTCGGTCTATGGAAAAATTGTCTTCCATGAAACTGGTCCTTGGTGTCAAAAAGTTGGGGACCAGAAGCAAGAGGATGAGTTGAGTGTCTGAAAGTGGTGGTGGATTCTGGTTTGGCTGCAAACTGGCTGTGGGACCTCAGCCACCTCTGAGCTTCAGTTTCTTCATCCGTAGTAGTATCTTCCTTGTTGTCAAGATTTCATTCCAAACACACACACTTAGACATACAACCTCATCATAAATCTGCAACAGAAAAGTGCTGTTATGAACATAAGAGCGGAAGGGTGGTGATATAGTGCCCACCTGCTGTACAGAAATAAATGATAAAAGAGGATTGAAAGCTACAGAATCAATCCACTCCCTAGTTTGGGGCCTAGACATGGGGATGGAAGATACAAGGTCAAGGCAGGGGAAAAGGACATAGAAAGGGGCAAGGGAATTACTTTGGTTCCTAACCTACCACCACTTACCATAGGTCATGGCCTCAGATATGTTTCTTAAATTTGCCTAGGTTCCCCTTACTTTCTGACAAAAAAAGTCTTTAAGATCCAAAGATGCTTTTTATTTAAGAAATTTACATGCATCTTGCCTCAGTGAAAGTAAAATCTGTCATTTTCCCACATAGAAAGGGGTGTTTTATATAACTGTGAAAGTCAAACATGTCAATTGTAAAACTAGACAATAGGGAAAAAATGGAAATGAAATGGTTAGGAAAATACCTCTAATCCCATCATGCTAGACAACCACTATTAAATTTTGGTATATGCCTTTCCAGGTATTTTTTGATATATCTATACTTGTAAAGATAGCTCCTTGATTTCCATGTTAAGATGGAAAATAACTAAAAAATGTTAATAACCCATTTGTTTCATCTCACAGTTGTTTTCAATCTTTCTACTTCTGCAAAAGTCACACCTGTGCTAGCTCAATCATCAGTAAAAAGTTTTATTACAGTACCTGTGATGTTCTTAATCAAAAGTTACAGTCCTGTGCCCCAACCCCACTTCACCCCTATGATTGGAAGTCTCTGATTTAGCAGCATATCATGGACATCCTTTGATGCTGATAAAAGAAGAAAAGTTATCTTTTTTCATGGTTGTATAATAATCAATTTAAAAATAACAGTTAACTTTCATTACATTCTTGGAGTAGGCAGCGTGTTCACCAGTTGACTTTCATTGTTTCATTGAGCTCCCTTGCCAATCCTGCACAGCAGGGCGGTTATGATTCCCATTTGAAAGATGATAAAACTGAAGCTCAGAAAGATGAAGTAAGTTGCTCAGCTGACAAAGCCAGCAGCTGGTGGAGCCAGAATTTGATCTCAGGTTGTCTGACACTAGAGCCCACGGTTACCATTACGTGTGTGCCAGTCATCAGAAACATTGTTTTTTTGTAGGTTTTTAAAATCTTATTTACTATAGCATCTAGGTATTTTTCTTATTTACGTTGAAATGATGTGCTTTTGTAGAGCAGGAGAGGATCCGCCTTGTGTTCTCAGCCTGTCTGTAGAGAAGCAGGAGCTGGGCCAGCTTTACCCCATAGCATGTCCCGTCATTAAGTACCGATGCGCTTCTGTGTTTCTAAAACAACCTTGAGGCTGCTTGGCTCTGGCAATGGAGGGAAGGACTGATGGATGAGGCTGAGTTGCTGAATTGACTGCCCTTCACTGTTTCGTATTTATTTGTTTATCTGCCCTCTCCCATTATGACCTGTCTGGGAGTTGGCAGAGAAGCGGGCAGGATTTATGGATGTGCCGCATAGAGCTGTGCCTGGAGTTGAAGTCTCTTGCAAGAGCCACTGAAAAATGAAACAGAAAACAAAACACAAAATACCAGATAGAGCTCCTGGTACAAATGAATTTCAAGGGTCATTTTAGAGACACACAAGTACATTGCCTGCCTGGCTTCCTTTCAGACAAGACTGAGAAGCCAAGACAGATGATGTGCTTGGAAAGTTAGCTTTCTGCTGCCACCGTTTCTCCCTGTGGCCGACTTGCTGCTTTTTTGGCACTTGTCCGTCTCCTCCATCTTCTGCCTCCTTCCTCTATTCTCTTAACATTCCACTCATCTCCTTTTGTTCTGGGGCCTAGTGATTGTATCTTGTGGACAGATGTATCTTGTACCTGTGGACAGATGAAGCCCTCCACTTTTCAGAGTCTTTTCAATTTGATCTTTCTCAGAGAAGGCTGGCTGGTTGAACCCCAGGTAATGGTGAAGGAGTGAGGTTGATACAAGTTAAGTGATTGTCTAAAGCCATCCGCTAGTAGTACAATGAATATATATTTAGTGGCTATTGTGTATAAAGGAAGGACCTGTGGAAAGCAGATAATGTGTGCAGGATCCAGGGATCACCAGTTATGGATGCTGACTAGGACCAGTGTGCCAATATCCTCATTTCGTCCCCAGAGAAGGGCATGGCAACCCACTCCAGTATTCTTGCCTGGAGAATCCCATGGACAGAGGAACCTGGTGGGCTATAGTCCATGGGGTCTCGAAGAGTTAGACACAACTGAGAGACTAACACTTCCTCATTTCTTATCCCCTATTGTCAGGTCTCATGGAAAATATAGTGTCAGTCAATTGTTTTTAAGAGACCAGTGTATTTGTGCTTGCTGGTATCTTCTTTACCGTCTTCCCTCCATCCAGATATAATCTGCATAGGGTCTCTGCTTTGAGATGTCTGCTTTGTTCCTGTTGTTCATTCACTGATTTTCCTCATTCGACATAGCACCAACTATGTGCCAGGCGCTGTCTTAGACACTCAGAAAAAATAATAGGAACAAAGCAGATACAACTCCTGCCTTCTGAGGACTTATATAGTCTATCTGGAGCCTCAGACATTAACTAAAGTTAGAGAGACAAAGGACAGATAGCAGCTGTGGAGGGGCTCTGGGGGAAAGGAATCAGGTGCTGAGAACCTGAAATGGGGTCCCGTTCCAGGTTTGTGGGACGCTGCTATGGACAAATGGAAGGAGAGTGTGGCTTCATTGTTGAGTGAATGTTTTTAAGTCTCCTCTAATATTCACTAGTGCTGACAGCAAGGAATTAACCCCTTTGCATCGCTACCACCGTCACTCACCTGTGCTCATAAGCTGTCTCTCAACTGGCCTCCTGTCTACTCTCCTGGCCTTCTTCAGGTCCATTTTCTACATTAAAGCCAGAGTATGTGAACCTGATTGTGTCCTGTCTAGATTTAAAGCCTTCATTGGCTTCCCAGTGCCCTTCAAATGAGAATTAATGTTCTTAATAGAACCTCCCGTGCCGTTGGCCATCCAGCCCCTTCTACCTATCTTACACTAGTGATTGTATCTTACCTGTGGACAGATGAAGCCCTCCACTTTTCAGAGTCTTTTCAATTTGATCTTTCTCAGAGAAGGCTGGCTGATCATTTCACGCTTCTCTCGCCATAGCCACACTGACTTCTCCTGATTTCCTCAGATCCTCAGTGTGTTTACATATGTTATTCCTTCTTTCATTCTTCTCCTACCCGTCTTTCACATTTCACCTTAAAGGAGTTCTCCAGGAAGGCTTTCCTGACCACATATTGTAATGTATTCCTGGCTACAAGCATGCATGAAGCTGCGCAGTTTCCCTTGGTTAGCACTTGACACAGGTTGTAATGATATTTGTGTGGGATGAATAGGACAATGTCACAGAGGCATGAGGGCTGGGGCAACATCTCTTTCCTCCTCATTCTAACCCTGGCACCTGGCACATGCCTTCCTCCAGACAGTACCTAAAGAAAGGATGAATGGACTCATGAGTAACAGTATAAACTTTACAGCTTAAAAGACAAGCTCAAAGTTGTATAGTTCAACTCCCTCAGTGTATAGATAAGATACTAGAGGATCAGAGAGATGAGGTAACTTACCCAAGGTTACACAGAAAGTTAATGGCAGATCTGGCCTGGGAGTATGGTTTACAGGTCATATCACAGTGTTATACTGTCACTCCAAAAACTTCAAAACTTTGATGCTCTTTGAGATCTAGACCTATAACTGAAACACAGTGTGTTCGTTACATGGAGAAACTACCTGTATTAAGCATTATAGAGTTTCAGGTGAATTGCTAGCTCATTAAAGCTCTTAAAGCCTCGATTCATTTGTAACCTTTTTTTTTTTTTTTAATAATTGATTTTTAAATGAACTCTAAGGTCTCAACTGAGTACCATTCCCAAGCACAGTGGAGCAGGCCATGGCCTCTAGCCTGTGAAACAAATCCTTGGTCCTTTTTCTTTCTGAATTAGTTCATTCAATTGACAATAAATGGAGTCCAACTTTCTAATATCTCTCCTCCCCAAGGAAGGCTTTGTGATGAAGTGGGAGGCAATGAGATGCCCCCAAGCAATCGCCTACCACAGGTATTCTCTGAAATATGACAGGGAAGTGCATATTTGTTCTGCTTCTGGAAGGCTATTTATGCACCTTCTGAACCGTGACTAGGACAGGACATGGCTCAAAAACGTCAGGTGTTTCCTCTTGGTGAATAGGAAGCAGCAGCTTCACTGCCTTGTATGACACCCCAGAACTGTGTAGCTTATATAAGCTTCCAAATGCAGTGAAAGGAAACTGTTGTTAATGGCTGCTCTATCCCAGGATCAAGGCAGCACTAGCAAGATCACCAAGGGCTGTCCCCCCAGGCAGGTGAGACTCATAGGAAAGGGAGGAACCAGGGTGAAGTCAAGAGACCATGCGTTTATAGAGTTGTCCATTTTGAGTTAATGAGTTAAAAAAAAGACTCCTCTCTGAAGTCTTGGCTTTTCCATTTACAAAATGGATTGAGTGTAAGGCCTGCCTTCCTCATTATTCACTCTCAAAGCAGGAGGCTCTACTCTAAAGATGGGTGGGTGATATTTGGGGGAAGAAGAAGGGCACATTTCCGGCCCACGTGGAGTTTACATTTGGGGAGGGGAGACAGGCCTGAAATACATATTTATGTAATCCTTGTTCAATATGAACTGTGATGAGTATCACTGAGAGGATAAAATGAGATATAAATAGTGGACTATGTACTGTGTGAAGTGCTATGACCAGACATCATACCGGCTATTTTACATATAAAAATAATACCCACCACAACAACAACCCACATGGTATTAATATGAACCACCCTTTCAAGTGTTTATCATATATTGACTCATTTATCCCTCATTTAGAAGCACATGAGCTGTAGAAACTACTATTGTCCCAATTTTATAGATGAGAAAACTGAAGTACAAAGAAGCTAATCTGTTGTAAGAAATACGGCCACTAAGTGGCAGAGAAAGGACCCAAGCAGTCTGAGTAACTGAGTCTCTATATCAGGCTGCCTCTCAGGATATGACTGTCTCATTTTATCCTTGCGACAATCTAGGAAATACCAGTCATTCCCATTTTCCAGATTTGGACACAAAGGCAGAACGCCTAAGAGACTCCCCTGAGTTCCCACAGCTAGGAGGTAGCAGTCAGGCTCTGACCCACCCCGGTGCCTCCTGGGATGCCCTCCAAGGGGTCAGCCCCGCCCCCGCCCCAGGAAACACTTCTTCCAGAGCAGCTTTCTGACGTCTGCCCCGTCCCCTCCCGCACAGGTGTTCCTGAAGAGCGACCGCGTGGCACGCATGGTGCAGAGCGGCGGCTGCTCCGCCAACGACTCGCGAGAAGTCTTCAAGAAGCACATTGAGAAACGCGTGCGCAGCCTGCCGGAGATCGACGGCCTCAGCAAGGAGACCGTGCTGAGCTCCTGGATGGCCAAGTTTGATGCCATTTACCGCGGGGAGGAGGACCCCAGGAAGCAGCAGGCCCGGATGACGGCCAGCGCCGCTTCCGAGCTGATTCTGAGCAAAGAGCAACTCTATGAGATGTTCCAGAACATTCTTGGGATCAAGAAGTTCGAGCATCAGCTCCTGTACAATGCTTGCCAGGTAAGGAGCTGTCACCTGGGTCCAGGGCTGTGAGTAAAGCCGGGCCAGGGACTTACCTGGTGGTCCGCGGTGAAGGTCCTCACTTCCACTGCAGGGGTTTCAGGTTGCATCCCTGCTGGGGAACTAATATCCCCCGAGCTGTGCAGCACAGGAAAAAAAAAAAAAAGCAGGGCCTTATGACAGCTTCTATGTTCCCTAGTCATTGTTGCCTTCTGTGCGTATCTTGATTTTTTTAAATGTATTTTTAAATTATATTTTGTAATTTTAATATATTTTAAAATTACATTTTGTAACTGCATTGGTAAAAGTTGAATATGGTCCAGTCTAGAATATTTTCAGGTTTTTCTTTTGATTTTTAAAAGAAATGAAAACATTTTGTGAGTTCCTAAAAATCTCCTGGCCCCTAGATGTTGTGTGTATTGTGTTCAGGGGGTCAGTTGGCCCCTTTATGGAAAGTGTCGTAAGATCAAAATGATTTTTTAAAAAAGATTATGCGCCTTTAAAATAGATGGGATTTACCAGCTGAAGGGCTTCTACTTCCTCATTTGGTGACACAAGTTGGACCTAGCACCTGGTCAAGAGAAATTATTTAAAACAAAACTTCCATAAAACCTGCCTTGTACCCTTATATTAGTCACACCATAAATTTCCAAGTGGATCTGAGGTGGCTAGCTGAGGCTTTGCTTGCATGCCTGCTAATTTGCTACAGTCATGTCCATCTCTGTGCAACCCTGTGGACTGTAGCCTGCCAGGCTCCTCAGTCCATGGGATTCTCCAGAGAAGAATAGTGGAGTGGGTTGCTGTGCCCTCCTCCAGGCTCAGCTTGGGCCCACCCAAAAAGTGCGCTTATATTTTTTCTGGATGAAAGTTTGGGGGAGTGAAGTACTCCTGATCTTCATTAACTGCAAATCTTTCCCCATTATATTTCTTTATTCAACAAATATTTATTGTGTGCCTACTCAGCAGACTTTGAAAAGTTTATTGAGTGTCTCTTGGGAGCATTTTTAAAAGGCACATTTCCAGCCACAGCCCTAGATTCTGGTTCTGCATTCTCAAGGTAGGGCCCAGAAAAATGCTTTTTTAAACAAGAGCTTCCCTTACTAGTAATCTTGCTCCCCGTTGCCTTTTAAGAACCATTATAGAATTTCAGCCATGCCCTGGTTTCTCTGTACAACTCTACCCCTCAGATCAGATCAGATCAGATCAGTCGCTCAGTCGTGTCCAACTCTTTGTGACACCATGAATCGCAGCACGCCAGGCCTCCCTTTCCATCACCTAATCCTGGAGTTCACTGAGACTCACGTCCATCGAATCAGTGATGCCATCCAGCCATCTCATCTTCTGTCGTCCCCTTCTCCTCCTGCCCCCAATCCCCCCCAGCATCAGAGTCTTTTCCAATGAGTCAACTCTTCTCATGAGGTGGCCAAAGTACTGGAGTTTCAGCTTCAGCATCATTCCTTCCAAAGAAATCCCAGGGCTGATCTCCTTCAGAATGGACTGGTTGGATCTCCTTGCAGTCCAAGGGACTCTCAAGAGTCTTTTCCAACACCACAGTTCAAAAGCATCAATTCTTCGGCGCTCAGCCTTCTTCACAGTCCAGCTCTCACATCCATACATGACCACTGGAAAAACCATAGCCTAGACTAGATGAACCTTTGTTGGCAAAGTAATGTCTCTGCTTTTGAATATGCTATCTAGGTTGGTCATAACTTTCCTTCCAAGGAGTAAGCGTCTTTTAATTTCATGGCTGCAGTCACCATCTGCAGTGATTTTGGAGCCCAGAAAAAAAAGTCTGACACTGTTTCCTCTGCTTCCCCATCTATTTCCCATGAAGTGATGGGACCAGATGCCATGATCTTCGTTTTCTGAATGTTGAGCTTTAAGCCAACTTTTTCACTCTCCACTTTCACTTTTATCAAGAGACTTTTTAGCTCCTCTTCACTTTCTGCCATAAGGGTGGTGTCATCTGCATATCTGAGGTTATTGATATTTCTCCCGGCAATCTTGATTCCAGCTTGTGCTTCTTCCAGTCCAGCGTTTCTCATGATGTACTCTGCATAGAAGTTAAATAAGCAGGGTGACAATATACAGCCTTGACGTACTCCTTTTCCTATTTGGAACCAGTCTGTTGTTCCATGTCTAGTTCTAACTGTTGCTTCCTGACCTGCATACAGATTTCTCAAGAGGCAGGTCAGGTGGTCTGGTATTCCCATCTCTTTCAGAATTGTCCACAGTTTATTGTGATCCACACAGTCAAAGGCTTTGGCATAGTCAATAAAGCAGAAATAGATGTTTTTCTGGAACTCTCTTGCTTTTTCCATGATCCGGATGTTGGCAATTTGATCTCTGGTTCCTCTGCCTTTTCTAAAACCAGCTTGAACATCAGGAAGTTCACGGTTCACATATTGCTGAAGCCTGGCTTGGAGAATTTTGAGCATTACTTTACTAGCATGTGAGATGAGTGCAATTGTGTGGTAGTTTGAGCATTCTTTGGCATTGCCTGTCTTTGGGATTGGAATGAAAACTGACCTTTTCCAGTCCTGTGGCCACTGCTGAGTTTTCCAAATTTGCTGGCATATTGAGTGCAGCACTTTCACAGCATCATCTTTCAGGATTTGGAATAGCTCAACTGGAATTCCATCACCTCCACTAGCTTTGTTCGTAGTGATGCTTTCTAAGGCCCGCTTGACTTCACATTCCAGGATGTCTGGCTCTACATAAGTGATCACACCATCATGATTATCTTGGTCGTGAAGATCTTTTTTGTACAGTTCTTCTGTATATTCTTGCCATCTCTTCTTAATATCTTCTGCTTCTGTTAGGTCCATACCATTTTTGTCCTTTATTGAGCCCATCTTTTCATGAAATGTTCCTTTGGTATCTCTGATTTTCTTGAAGAGATTTCTAGTTTTCCCCATTCTGCTGTTTTCCTCTATTTCTTTGCATTGATCGCTGAAGAAGACTTTCTTATCTCTTCTTGCTATTCTTTGGAACTCTGCATTCAGATGTTTATATCTTTCCTTTTCTCCTTGTTTTTTGCTTCTCTTCTTTTCACAGCTGTTTGTAAGGCCTCCCCAGACAGCCATTTTGCTTTTTTGCATTTCTTTTCCATGGGGATGGTCTTGATCCCTGTCTCCTGTACAATGTCACGAACCCCATTCCATAGTTCATCAGGCACTCTATCTATCAGATCTAGGCCCTTGAATCTATTTCTCACTTCCATTGTATAATCATAAGGGATTTGCTTTAGGTCATCCCTGAATGGTCTAGTGGTTTTCCCTACTTTCTTCAATTTAAGTCTGAATTTGCCAATAAGGAGTTCATGGTCTGAGCCACAGTCAGCTCCTGGTCCTGTTTTTGCTGACTGTATAGAGCTTCTAAAGTTGGTTAAAGGCGGACACCGTAGTTCATTGGCTAACAGTTGTTCCTTGCTCAGAATCCAGTAAACCTTGGTAAATCTTAATATAACTCCTCGCTTAAAATAACTCTGAGGCCTTGGGAGTTAACTTCCCCACACATGAGCTTGGGATGCAGTCGTAAGAATGCATGTATGCAAAGCCCGAAGTAACATGGGACACTTTGTACATGGTAGCAGTTAAAGTTTATTACAGTCTATTGGAATAAGCAAAAAGTCAACAGACACCATCAGAACAGTGCCGTAAATATATATTTTTTTAATTTTTAAAAAATTTTATTGGAGTATAGTTGATTTACAGTGTTGTTAATTTATGCTATATAGGAAAGTGAGTCAGTTATACACATATGTATATTCACTCTTTTTTAGATTCCTTGCCCATACAGGTTATTACAGAGTATTGAGTAGCGTTCCCAATGCTATACAGTACGTCTTTATTGATTATCTAATTTATGTATCGTAGACTTAGTATGATCATCTTTAGCTCCATCCATGTTGCTACAAATGGCGTTATTTCATTGTTTTTTTGTGGTTGAATAATATTCCATTGTATGTAATTAAATGTTTAATGTAGGAACTACAGGATATTGGGATTTTCTTCTTCCTGCCTCCATGTCTGTCTGCTAATTCAAGGCACACATCATTTACTTCGATGATCAGTGTTTACCCAACTGGTAACGCTGCCTCCCTTCTTGCCCATGAAAATGTACCCACCACACACCAATCGAAGTGATCTTTTAAAATTGTAAACTGGATCATGCCAATTCTGCACCTAAAATCTTCCATGGCCATCCCCTCACCCCTAGAATGGCATCCTTACCTATAACTAAGGCTTAAGGCAGAACAGGAATCATCCTGGATCACACCACTTTCTCTATGTGCTTTCTCACTGGCCTTCTGTTTCCCAAACATATCACATTGGCTGTGGGCCTTTGCATTTGCTCTTCCCTCAATTTAGAATACTCTTTGCGAAGACCTTTGCATGACTGGCACAGCTTAAATGTCAGCTTCTCCATGAGGTGTTCCTGGACCACTTCATCTAAAGTTCTCCCTTGCTTCACACCCTGCCAAGTCACTGTCTTTCCCATCCCCCTGTTTGATTTTTATCAAAGCCTTTACCACTGTCTTCCATTTCCTCTTCACCTGTTTTTGTGTTTACTACCTGTCTCACCCTCTCTGCCCATCCTTCAGCAGAATGTTGGCCTTAGGAGGACGATAGTGCATCTCTGCCTTATTTGCTAATATTTCCAAAAAGTATTGAAAATACTTTGTCAAATACTTTGTCAAAGTATTTCCAGTACTTTGACATAAAACAAGTGTTCCATAAATGCCTATTACATTAATAAATGGATGATGGCAGATTGTTCTAAGTAGTTGGTAGGCTCTTATCAACCATTATGCTGCTGCTGCTAAGTTGCTTCAGTCCTGTCCGACTCTGTGCGACCCCATAGACGGCAGCTCCCCCGTCCCTGGGATTCTCCAGGCAAGAACACTGGAGTGGGTTGCCATTTCCTTCTCCAATGCATGAAAGTGAAAAGTGAAAGGGAAGTCACTCAGTCGTGTCCGACTCTTAGCGACCCCATGGACTGCAGCCTACCAGGCTCCTGCATCCATGGGATTTTCCAGGCAAGAGTACTGGAGTGGGGTGCCATTGCCTTCTCTGTGTCAACCATTATAGCTCACCCTAAAATTTCTGGATGTTTTAGTAAACAGGAATCTGTTTGAAATCTCAAAATATAGTGTGTGTGTGTGTATATATATATATATAATATTCAAAGGTATTCTGACACCCTGCTTTCCTCTCAGCCCACTTCAGTTCAGAACCCTGGTTTCCTATCCAAAGATAGAGTTTCTGTGATGGGTTAAAAAGTATTTGAAATTCTCAAGCCTCAATTTGAGATTAAATATATTTGTTATTTTAAATTGACGTGTTAGTACTGCATCCCATGTAGCACTTGTAGATTGGGGTAAGCAGGTAGCAAAACCATCCATCACCACCCTCTTCTCTACAACAAGAAGATGAGTTGTGATAGCTTCAAAAAGATTGACAATCACCCACTTAAGTGGTAAGTAATATGCAGAATTAGAGTTAGTCAAGTGTTCATAAACTTGCTAGGCATAGAATGTTTCTAGGGATTAGTTTTTCTAATTTCAGTGGCTAGCTTATCATGAAGATTTTCTGCTCTTGCTTAAACATCAGCATCACTGAAATGAATCTATTGCTATGCCATTTCTTACTTTGGTTGCTTTGAACTTGTTGACTATGGTAAAGTGGCAGGACCTTGTTTTACTTGTTTAATTAATTAATTAAAATTAATTTATTCTACTCATTTTCAAGATTTTTCTATGTGGTATTAAAAAATACGAGGATATAAAAGAATAATGTCTTCTCTCCCCAAAATAATGGTTGTCCCCTTAGCTGAGAGAGAGTTATAAGAAATGTAAAATGAAGTAACGTCTTGGGACTGGAATACTTAAGGCATTTAGTATTTTATTTTATACTGACACCTAGTCTGATTACTGCTTCATTGGTTCACCTCAGTAGAAATCAGAGCAAAGAGCATATTACAGGTAATTCACAAAGAAAAAAACAAAATAATTCTGAATATATGATTGTAGAATTTCTAAGTTCCATGTGTTTAGTCATCTGAGCTATATAATTGTATTGACAGTCAGAAGTATTTTAAAAGAAATATACCATTGGTAACAATAATACATTGCAAATGTTACAGAAATGGGTATTCTCATTACTTACTGGTAGAATGATTTATTGGGGTAAACTTTCTGTAGCATAATCTGTTAATTTGTAGCCAAACACCTTTATATTTGGCAAACCTTTTAACCTGGCAGCTCTGCTTCTAGAAATTTGTTTTAAGTAGATACTCAGAGATTTTATCAGGAGTTTTAAGTCCAAAGATGTTCATTGTGGCATTTTATATGACAGTGAAAAAAATACAAACAACCTTCATTCCCGGTAGGAGGGGATTAACTAGATTTTAACAGTATGAGACAGTACTCTTCAGCTAGCAAAATAGTTGCTGAAAAAGAACACTTACCATGTGGGGAAGTGTTCAGTAGATATTTCTAAGTGGAAAGTCAGGCTGTGGACCAGTGTGAAGACATAATCCCATTTTTATGGAATACGGACTGGATAGGCAAACAATAAAATCTAAACTATGATTATCTTTAAGGGTTATGATATCTTTAAGGTTAAGCATTATGATTGATTTTTGTGTTTTTCCCTTGTGCTTTTTGGTGTTTTCACATTTTCTGCCCTAAGTATATAGGTATTTTGTAAATAGAAACAAATAGCAAAAATCTCAACAAAGAAGCTATCAAAAGAAGAAAATTATCTTCCGTGTTGTATTTGAGACTTCAGTCATTAATATATCACCTTCATGATTTTATACCATTTCCAAGTACTACCTGTGTGATTATTTATTTAATGTCCATAATTAAGCCAACACTTAACTCACTTTGTAAGCCTGTCTTTACCTTAGAAGTAATACATGTGAAATCACAGCTGTGATGTACTAGATTTTTAAAAATACTCTGCAGTAATGTGAACTGCAATCATTAAAATAGATGCTCTTTATCAGTCTGCCTCTGACATGATCTCACACCACCATTGATGTGGGCAGCATAACTCTGGTGACCAGTTCCTTTAAATACTGACATTGATGAGATAGATCCCTCTGACACCATCCCTGAAAATAGCCCCAGACTAACCAGAACAGATTTCACCTGAAGTCTGTACTTCAAACACCCTGCAATCAGGTTTCAGAAATTATAGATACACTCACTAGTTTTCTCATAGATTATACTCAACTCTGCAGTACTCTATCCACTCATAGGAGCAAAGACATAGAACTGAAATCATATTCTTTTCATTTGCAAAAGTATGCTTGTTTTGTTTTTTTGTTTTGTTTTCTATTTTCTGATCCTTCTCCCTATGAGAGAGAGCAGTTCATAGGTGCTTTCAATCTAGAAACATGCATATTTCGTTGTATGCATATTGTATTTTAGGGGAAAGTATAATCTGATTTCTGCTGCAGTTTTCTGATGGTTCCTGTGATCTCTCTGTGAGGTACTGCCAGGAACTTGTTTTCATCTCAAATGAAAGAGGATGTTTAACAAAGAGTGATTGTATCAGTTACACATCTACTGTCTGTTGAAAAATGAATGTCCATCAAACCAGTTTTTTTAAAAAAAGCAAGGAGTCTTAATAAATATCTCCATATTTACACACACAATTTTTTAAAGACAGTCGTGTTTGAAGTTTCATGGTTCTGGCTCAGAAAAGAGTTTGCTCATACAGCATAATCATCCTTGTAAAATCATTGAAAACTCCTATTATGAAATCAGTGTTGTTTTTATTTTCCCAAACTCTTGAGAAGAAGCAATTATATAGGCATTTGAGTTATCATCTGAGAAATGGGACTAACACAGACCTGCTTTCTATTTTCATAAAATGCAAAGATGATGATTTATTTTAAAAGTTTAAAGAATGCAAAGCACCCTTTTTCCTCATTCTTTCTAGTAACCTCCACATCTGGAATTGACTTAATGCCCAGTTGGATGTACCAGATGTCTGCAACTTCCTACCCATATTAACTTAACTTCATGAGTTTTCCTTAACTGTTCTGTTCTGAAATGTGCAGACATTTCTCCTTGAAAAACACTTCAGCGGTGTTTCACTTTTACGTATTTTTAAATGAAGATAAATCCTTCTTAGGGAAGCAACCCAACTAATTTCCAAGGGGATATGGATGAGTAGAAGCTAAGAAAGTTAGTTGTTTCTTCATGTTTCCGTTCTGCTCTTTGAGAACAGCGTTTCTTTCTGGTTGTGTCCTTATGATCTCACTCGTAGCTCCTGGAAACGTGGGGATCTGAGTCTAATCTTCTCCTCAGCCATCATTTGTGCCTCCTGGGCAGCAAGGTAACATACATACTGCAGTTAAATGAAGATGACAGTATTCTGTTCATTTATCTTCTCTGAATTTCTAGAGATTTTTTCATATAATCCAGAAGACTTGAGAAGAAACACCTGGAATATAATTTCCTAATGTATAAACATCTTTGTATTTTCAGTATTAAATTCCCCACCATTTCTGAACTACTAACTGTCTTCAGTTACCTTCATTACCTTTCCTCCAGTCCATCATTAATGTGGCTTTTGATGATGTGATCTTGTTACAGGGCTCTCTTCCATGGACTTGATTAACACTTGGCAGCTTTTCAAATAGTTTATTAGACTCTGAGCAGAAACCTCACATTATCAGCTTTCAGCTGTGACCCGGATTACTGGATCGTATCTATACCTCATTATAGAGTCTTTCATCTCTATTTAAGTAGATATTTTTTTTCCCCATAGAATCTTTCATCTCTATTTAAGTAGATTTTTTTCCTAATCCATAAGTCTCCAGAAGATCTGTAGTCTCAGAATTTGCTTCTTGTCCTGGCTGTATTTCTTAATCACTTTTCTTGGCTCTCTGTCAATATTACATTTCTTTGTACATAATGGTTTTTCAATAACTACCTACTGAAGAAATATTTCAGCATCTGAGGGGGTGGACCCAGCAGACTGGTATTAAACACTTTTATTTAGCAGTGTACTTTCATTATTCCTAAGTTCATTCATTAATTTAACAGATGTTTTACCTGCTTACTGTGCACTAACCACCATGTTTCAGATACTGGGATAAAGCCTAAACTTTTCTGTTTTCTCACAGACAAGCCCATGTTTTACCTCCTGACAGTCTTCCTCTTTGCTCACCCCCAAAACAACTCCCAGTGACTTTTATAGTTTTTTCCTGCTCAGAGTATTGTATTTGTTTTCATTGTGTTGCTGTGTAAAAATTGCCACAAATGCAGTATTTTAAGATACTACCCATGTATTATCTCAAAGTTTCTGTAGATCAGAAATCTGGCATTACTTAGCTGGGTTCTCTGAGTGTTCAAGGACTCATAGGGCTGGAATTAACTCTGACTGGGCTGTGTTCTTATGTCAACGCAGCTGTAGAAGTCTTCAAAACCAGCCGTAGAGAGAGAGAACTTGTGGGTGTTTCAAGTCTCTGATTAATCAGGACTTCACTGGCAGTCCACTGGTTAAGAGTTAGCTTTCCAGTGCTGGGGGCATGGGTTCCATCCCTGATTGAAGTCTGCCTCTCTGCTGAAAAATCAAAACATAAACAACAGAAGCAATATTGTAACAGATTCAATAAAGACTTTATGAATGGTCCACGTCAAAAAAACCTTTTCAAAAGAGGGGATCTTTATCACCTTAGTCAGTCCCATCCAGGATAACCATCCTTTTCTATTAAAGTCAACTGATTAAGAATTTAAATTACATCTGGAGAATCTCTTCATTCTTGTCATATATTATCAGTTAGAAGCAAGTCATAGGGTCCCCCCAGATTTCCCTGCTGGCTCAGTGGTAAAGAATCGACCTATGCCGATATCCTCCTAATGCAGGAGATGCAAATTCGATCCCTGGGTCGAAAATATTCCCTGGAGGAGGAAGTGACAACCCACTGCAGTATTCTTACCTGGGAAATCCCATGGACAGAGGAGCCTGGCAGGCTATAGTCCATGGGGTTGTAAAAGAGTTGGACACGACTTAGCAGCTAAACAGCAGCAACAACATAGAGTCCCCTGCCCTCAAGGGCAAGTGAGTAGAATGGTAGTCACTGGGGGTCATCCTGATTTCTGCCACAGTTGCTCTCCCCCCATTCCAGTGTCATTGAACTCCTTCAAGTAACCTTTTAAGAGAAATTCTCCCTTATCATTCCGCCTAAAATAGGCTTATCCTTGTTTGGGATTTGGTTTTTTCTGTAACAGTACCTTGCTTTTTACCATCATAGAACATCACTCAATCTGAAATTACCTTGCATCAGTTCAGTTCAGTTCAGTCACTCGGTCATGTCTTACTCTTTGCAACCCCATGGACCGCAGCACGCCAGGCCTCCCTGTCCTCCACTGTCTCCCGGAGTTTACCCAGACTCATGTCCATTGAGTTGGTGATGCCATCCAACCATCTCATCCTTTGTCGTCCACTTCTCCTCCCGCCCTCAATCTCTCCCAGCATAAGGGTCTTTTCCGATGAGTCAGCTCTTCACATCAGGTGGCCAAAGTATTGGAGTTTCAGCCTCAACATCAGTCCTTCCAGTGAATACTCAGGACTGATCTCCTTTAGGATGGACTGGTTGGATCTCCTTGCAGTCCAAGGGACTCTCAAAAGTCTTCTCCAACACCACAGTTCAAAAGCATCAGTTCTTCATACTAGTTGATATTGTTGTTGTTCATACTAGTTGTTTCCTTATTATCTGCCTCCCTCTCCTGATTCATTTATTTAAGAGCAAGGACTGTGTCTTTTGCATTCACCACTCTATGGCAAATACTTAAGCACAATGCTAGGCACACAATAGATGTTCAACTAAATATTGACTAAATCACTAAATGGAGAGGCCAAGGCATTGATGGCCTTTGGATGCTTAAATGCCCATATTCTACAGAGGTGTGTTTCCTCCTTTGTTTCCCTTGAGGCAAAGTGCAGCAATGAAACAGGCATGTTAGTCTGAGACCAGAGTCAGACTGCTGATTCTCCTGTTTTATAGTGTGGATTTCACATGAGATTCACAGAATGCCGGTAGCCATAAAATAAACCTTCCCTGGTCGCAAAGAGTCGGACACAGCTGAGCGACTGATCTGATCTAATCTGATCTGGTCACTCCCTGCCTGTCTCTCCCATCACAGCGTTGGAGGACGAAGTACAGAAATTAAATTCACTCGCTGCCTCTAACAGTCATTAGATATTTGATGGACTGCTGGTTTTCAGTGGCTTTGCCTGCCAGATGTACTTTAATTTAGCATTCTTGGGGTATGGAAAGAGATCAAGATGTATGCACCCCCATGAACATGTTCTCCTCTGTTAGCAGAAGCAAAATTAGTGGGCATTGAAGATGTGGAGGGCACAGGGCCTGATAGCAATATTTAATTTCCCAGAGCAACAATTCTCTGATGACCCCATTGGCACTTTTCATGATGGAGTCATCAGAAAATTCTTACTTCTCTATCAGTTCTTCCTAGAACACATGGTTAGACATTTCTGTCTAACTGTGCCTGCTATTATGGTGAGATGGACTGCAATGGAACTTTGAAATTGAGAGGCAGTGGGTATCCTGGATCTGAGGAACAGGAAATTGGCATTTTCTATGCAGACTTTGAAACTGCTGAAGACATTTTGCAAAGCTCTTCCCTTTTTTGCCAAAATGGAATTACAGATATACTGGATTTATTTGAAGTCTTTTCATAAGCATTGAACCACAAAATTGTAATCAGAGGTGTTAAAGAGGTGTTCTTTCAGAAAAGGACATACAGAAATAGTATTTTCTACTTTGCCACCTTTCACCAAATGAGGGAAGCTATTATAAACCACTCTAACCCAGCTATGCAAGGGGAGATATTTTACAGGTCTTCTGACATGCTTCACCAACCCAGACTCCCCATGATCATTATTTGAATTTACTTTATTCTTCTTCAATGATTCAAACCTACCGTTTGCAGAAACTTGGATAATAGAGTGTTGTTTACTGATTAAATTTTGTGGTTAGCTTTTTTGTCTTCACTCTTTGTGCAAGTATACATAAAACATTGTGGTTCTTTCCTGCCCAGCTTGTGAGTGGTTCTGTCTTTCATAATAGACTCTTATTCAGGGAACACCTCCCATCCATGTCCGACCTCCAGTTTGAACAGTAATAATACCTATCAGATATGAAGCCTTGACCACATGCCAGACACTAAGCCTAGTACTTTACATACATTATCATATTTAATCCTCATAATAAGCTTGTAAGCTAGTTATTTTTACCCACATTTTAATAAGCAACCTAAAAGAGAGAAAGAAGTTCAACAATTTTTCCAAGGTCAGTCAGAAGTCAGAAGCAACCTGGATTTGAACTCCAGATTGTATGACTCAGCCTCCAAGTAAAATAAATAAGTTAATTTTTAAAAAATCAGCTCTTTCATGCAATTGCTGCAAATAATGGTGATTTTCTATCAATATAGAAGGCTCTGAAGAGTAAATAGAAAGTTTATCAATCCTGCCTTTATTCTAGGAAGACAGATACGTGTGTATTGTACTCATTTTCTGAATCTCTTTTAATATAGACTGTTCCTTTATTCCTAAAATTTATTGGAGGAGAAGAAAGGTCAGCTGACACTCAGTTCTTTGCATTTTCTCTTTTTTTCCAATTTTTATTGGAGTATAATTGATTTACACTGTTGTGTTGGTTTCTGCTGAACAGCAAAGTGGATCAGTTATACATATACATAGATCCACTCCTTTTAAGGTTATTTTCCCATATAGGTCATTACAGAATATTGAGTAGAGTTACCTGTGCTCTATAATAGGTCCTTAATAGTTGTCTATTTTCTATATAGATGTGTATATATGTCAATCCCAATTTATCCCTGCCCCCACTGTTTTCCCCTTGGTAACCATGTTTGTTTTCGACATCTGTTAAACTGTGTATTTTCTAGTTAGAATTTTAGTGAATGTGTCTTTGTTCACTGGTAACCAGTACAGTTTATGACTGCTTCACTCATTTAGGTTCTACTGTATCAGTACTAATGTGTCCTGATTTCACTTTTAGAAACATACTTCAAGCCTCACAGTGTTCAGAGGATGATTAAGAACAGGAAATGTTCGTCTTTCTTGCCTGTCCTTTTTAGCCTGTAATCAAGCCAGTAGGGGAGAAGGCAATGGCACCCCACTCCAGTACTCTTGCCTGGAAAATCCCATGGATGGAGGAGGCTGGTAGGCTGCAGTCCTTGGGGTCGCTAAGGGTCTGACACAGCTGAGCGACTTCCCTTTCATTTTTCACTTTCGTGCATTGGAGAAGGAAATGGCAACCCACTCCAGTGTTCTTGCCTGGAGAATCCCAGGGATGGGGGAGCCTGGTGGGCTTCCATCTATGGGGTCGCACAGAGTCAGACACGACTGAAGTGACTTAGCAGCAGCAAGCCAGTAGGAGGACTTGAAAACATGTGTTGCATAATGAACACCTTCCTGGGTTCAGTGACCCCAGAATTAGAACAAAGTTGCTCTTGGGAGAAAAAAACACACCCACAAAAGCACGCATGAATTTTCACCTTACAGAGGTTTTCAATGAAGAATTAAACCAGGGGTTGCTAAATGTTTTAGGCTTTGTGGACTTTGCAGCCTGTATAGCAACTACTTAATTCTGTCATTGTAGCAAAAGCTACCATAGGCATTATGCAAAGGAATGGGCGTGGCTGTCTATGTTCCGGTAAAACTTTACTTATAAATCAAGCAACTGGCAGATTTGACTGCAGGGCTGTAGTTTGCCAACCCCTGAGTTAAATAATATATCACATCATAACAGAAATAATTCTTTACTTTCCACAGAGCTGCCCTTTGAATATCAGATGTTACTTTTACAGCCCCAAAGGTTTTTAACACGGAACTTAGACTGTCCATGTCCATTCTGTGAACAGTGGGACATCATGGTGGTTAACAGTGTTGGCAGTGAAGACCATCATTACATAACCCAGAAGTGAAGTCTGTGCTGTTGAATTCTTAATATACTTGACCCATTTCAGTCTTTTTTTGTTTTTTTTTGATTGGTTGATTTTATAGGAGAAAAGTACATTTTAGTAAAGAAGGAAGTCAACAGTGAATTTACCTTACCACTGTACATCTTGGACAAGTCACTTACCTTCCTTAAGCATCGCTGTGCCTCTCTGTAGAATGTGAATAATACAGCATGTGCTTCACTGCATTTTTTGTGGTACCATGGTAAGACTCAGGACTTCCATTCTTTGGTACCTACCCAAGAGAACTGAGTATATTTGTCTACCAAAAGATATTACCAAGAATATTTATAGAAGTGTCATTGCCAGTAGCCAAAGATTGGAAGCAACACAAATATCTATCAACAATATCAAGTGATATATAAACCATAGCATAGTTCTACAATATAATATTCAAGCAGTTTAAAAATGAAGAATAACACTGGTACATTCAACAACAAAAGTGAATTTCGCAGACATTTATCTTGAATTTCATTTATCTTGAAATTCAGTTACATTTATCTTGAAATTCAAGGTCAGGAAAAACTCATCTATGGTGACAGAAATCAGAATAATAATTGCATCAGCAGAGGGAGGAGGGGAAACTGGGTAGGTATTGATTTGAAGGTACTCAGATGCTAGGAATGTTCTATTCCAGTAACATCCAAAATGGCAGCCACTTACCTCGTTGAATTAAATTTTAAATTCAGTTCACACTAGTCACATTTTAAGTGTTCAGTAGCCACGCATGTCTTGTGATTGTCAAAGTGGACAATGCAGACACCTCACCAAGTCCTTTTGGACAGCACTATTTACTGTATCTTGAGTAGGATCGTGTTTTCATGGTATCCATCTGTGAAAATTAACCAAGTTATGCCTTTGGAATTTACACTTTATTGGAGCAACTTCACTTTCACTTTTCACTTTTATGCACTGGAGAAGGAAATGGCAACCCACTCCAGTGTTCTTGCCTGGAGAATCCCAGGGACCGGGGAGCCTGCTAGGCTGCCATCTATGAGGTTGCACAGAGTCGGACACAACTGAAGTGAGTTAGCAGCAGCAGCAGTATATATACCTCATAAAATATGCTTCAAAATAAATACGTTTTACCTTGTAAAATAAGAGGGAAGTAAGCAAGAAAGAGAAACAAAAAGAAAAAAAAAGTATAAGTAAGGGCTTTTTAAATTTTAATTTTGAAATTAATATGGGACATGACCTCAGGAAGAAAAAGCGTAAGAGCTCTGTGCAGAAATATCAAATAAAACTTTCAAGCTAGATATTATTTCTCATTAACTTTAATTAGACTCCTTTTAGGTTTACAGGCTTAGCAAATTATCAAACCAAAAATAAAAACCTTAGGCTCTGCTCTCAGGCAAATTTCTTCAAATTCTGAAGCATTCATGAATGCTCTTCTGGTATCATAGCCTTTGTTACATCCCTGTGTAACTAATCTGTTTTGCTAATTAGATTCCATCATGAAGCAAGGTTTCAATCATTTTCTGTCCAACACCAGCATCTTTGTTTGTGTAGAGTTGTATGAGCCCCCATCCTGCGCAAATACATTCAGAGTAATGAGTTAGATTAGAGTGGTCTGATTTCTGTTTTATGAAAGTTAATTGAAAGTGTAACTTCAGTCTTTGTTACAGAAACCTGATTAACCCACTGCTTTATCTTACATGTGCAACAAAGAATCCCTTTCAACTATAGTAGCTTTTAGATTATCAAGAAGCATAAAAGAAGCAGTCTGAGAATTGTAGGTCAATTGTAGGCCTCTCACACTGGATATAAACACATGTGTTTGAGCAGAGTGGAATAAATCAGAAGAGCTCTGTGACCTTGGATAACTTCTTACGTTCTCTGAGCTTCAGTTTTCCTCGCTTTCTGCCTTCCCTGGCTCTGCAAGGAAGAATTATTGTTGCGCTTCCTTTTGTTCCCAGCACAAGACATGGCAACCACGGAGCAACAGAGAGCACGGTGACTCTGTAGTACCGTGCACATCCTCTCCCTCTGCACTGTGAGCATCTGGGGTCCGTGAAGTGTATCATTGTTTCCTTAATACATAGGCCACTGCCTGGCCTGCGGGATATCTGGAAAAAGGTCTTTTGAGTAATTGAGTCAGTAAGTGAATGAAAGAATGAAGGAGTGCTCTATTATATATTGGTTTGTAGCCCATTACCCCACAAGTTACTTGGGCTTGAAACAACACACATTTATTATCTCATAACTCTGGAGGGTCAGGAATTAAGCATTGCTTAGCTAGGTCTTCTTTCCCAGGGTTCCTTACAGGCTACAGTCAAGGTATTGTCTGCAGCTACAATCCTCCCAACTAGGGCTGACTCTGCTTCCAAACTCACTCTTTTTTGTTGGGAGGATTTAGGTCCTTGTGGACTGTTGGACTGTGCCTTTCCAACATGGGAATGGGACTTGCAGCATGGCAGCTTGCACCAGCAAGAGAGAGTTTGCTAGGAAGATCGAGTTTGCTATAATTTTTATAAACTAATCACCAAATTGACATACTGTAGTTTTTGCTGTGTTTGTTCGAACCAAGCTACTTGGTGCAGTCTTCACTCAAGCAGAAGAGATGACATGAGGATATGAATATTGAGGTGAGGATCATTGGGGCCGTGTCAGAAGCGGCCTACCGCAAGTGCCTCCTTCACAAGACTGCGAGGAAGTTCAGAAAGAGACAGTGTCTGTGAAACATACCCTTGCTGTTTGCTTTTCCTAATTATTCTTTTTCCTAGAATGAACTTCCTCACATCCTACTGATATTTCATATTTTAGCTTAAGTGCTGCAACCTCCAAGGGGCCTTCACTGAATATGAAAATGTGACCCTTGAGCCATTATTTTAATCCAGCACCCATTTTTTTTTCCTTTTTGGCACAAATTGCCATTCATATATTTTACTTATTGTCAGCCTCCTCCACAAGAAAGTGAGCTTCGTGAGGGCAGGAGCCCAGCCTGTTTGATCTCTCCTCACTAACCAGCACCTCACACATATTAGGCCTCAGTAACTATGTGTTGGGGAAAAAATGTATTTTTAAATCCTTTTTTATAGTTTATTTGCTTTGTAAAATTAGCACCAGTTGGAGTCGTCATCCTTCAGATAGTTTTCAGGTACTTAGAGCTGTCTCAGAGATGGGGACTCTGTTTGCTGAGATTTGAAAGTATGCGTTCCAACAAAGCCAACCCTCTCTGGGTATAAGTTATTAATAAATTGCCATTGCAAATTTGGCTTACATAATTTGAGAGGTAAGAAAATATTGGGGCACAAACACAAATGATAGTGACGTTTGTGTTGTGTTTGTGTCACCTCCCTTCCCTGCCTTCTTCACCAAGCTCATACTTTTAAAGTAACCAACAGCCTTGCACCCCCGTGCTACCCCTCTTAGCTCTGCCCCCTTCCCCAGCAGTAAGGTCTGCCTGTCCATGCTGTAAAAACCCCTGTTTATTAATAATGACATGCCAGGCATTGTACTAAAAATTTTGCCTGTGTTCTTCCCAGTTCTCACCACAACTTTTACACAGGAGACAAGTGGAAATAAGTTTAAAAATTCAAGGCAACCGGACTTTCAAGCCCAAGCTAATTCCATCAGCACCACCCACTCTGCTTCCCAGCACATATTAGAAAAGACTGAAGATTTGGGAGTCATTGGGAGATCTAGGTTCTTGTCCTGGTGATACTGCCTCCTTGCCTATGTCTTTTTAAACTTCTCACATATGATCATCTCTTTGAAGGAAGCCTATTAGTATCCCAGGCCAGATATCAGACTGTTGGAAGCCTGGACCCAAATGGACATCTAAGACCTGTGCCAAATTCCCTTTCATTTCAGACCTTTATGCTGAAATGTTTAATGAGCCAGAATATATATTTTTCTGTCATGTAGAAAACGATGAGGCCAGTGTCTAACTTGGAGGCAATCTTAGCAGCTTGTGATGGAACAGCAGAACTTCTCTTGAGAAAGGTGACTATTTTTCTCCTGTAATGTCTAGGCTACAGGCCTGGCTCAATCTCCAGGGTACCCTTTGCGAGGATGGTCGGCAGAATCTTAGAGGCAGAATGTTGGTCGTAATGTGACTCACTGTCCCAGGTAACCATGTGTGGTAAGAAATGAACGCGGTCCCTGTGGCAGGCACAGGCTTTGTGGGTGTGTTCGCTGATGGTAGTGAGCTGAGTGTGGGGAGCAGACTTAAGAGGGTGAGGGCAGTTCAGTGTCGGGCTGGAGTAGTATTGGCATGTTCAGCTGGATAATTCATCCCTGTGGAGTTTGCCCTGTGCATTGCAGTGCATTTACCAGCATCCCTGGCCTCTGCTCTCAAGATGCCAGTAGTTGACACACTCCTCCATTTGTGACAAACAGCATGTCCCCAGACATTTCCAAATGTCCCACAGGGGAGGGCAAAATTACCAACAGCTGAAAATCACTGGACCATCAATAGTGATGTGATATGGTCAGGCTTGGCTTAATAGGTTGTAGTAACAAATCACCCCAGCATCTCAGTGGCTAAAGCAATGTATTTCTTGTTCGTGCTGTATGACCATTGTGGGGTGACAGAGGGAATCTGGACTTCATGGTTACTCAGAGGTTCAGACTAATGGAATAGCCAACACTTCCCATGTCATGGGTGCCAGGACAGAATACTCCAGTGAGTCTCAAACCAGCCATTAAATGCTTCATCTCAGAAGTTTCACACCATTTGCTCTCACAACCCTTGTATTATGCCCAGATTCACAAACCACAAGACCAGGAAGTGTAGCTTTACCATGAGCCTAGTAAAGAGAAGAACTAATAATAGAAATATTTAGCAAGTAGCATTAACAACAATTTGAGATGCAAAGGAGGTCTTTCTCCCCTATTAATGTAGAATGAGAAAGTGTTAAAGGCAGGATATACAAGGTTACCCGGTATTTCTAGAGACAACAACAGCAAGAATAACTGTGATGCAATAATAACAATTTGAATTGTGCTAATTATGTGTCAGACAATCTAATTCTCACATAAAAACCCAATGAGTGGAGTCCTTTTCATTTTTGAAACACAGAATACTTAAGTAACTTGCCTAGAGTCACACAGCTAGTAAGTGGCAGGAATGAGATTTAATCCCAGGTCTCTCTGACGTTAAAGACTGAGCACTTAAACCCCACTTTACAGGTCAGTTTGACTGTTGTGCAAATGGCTTTCTCTCCTTTTTGGGTTGAATGAGCAAGGTGTCCCTCCAGTAACCTGCTCAGCACCTTTGTGGTTTAAACTGGAAGCATAATGGACATGTGCTGGCAAGTATGTTCCATCCCTACGTCCCCTGACCACTTTTCTTAAGGAATCCCACCGACCTTGAACATTTGGAAGAGAGCCATCCAGTCACCCCATCATGAGGTGATCATGCTCAGAGAAACAAATAGAATGATTCCAGTTACTCAGAGATGGCACTGAGCCCCACATCAGCTTCAGTCCTGAGAAAACTACACCAAGTCAGGCAGTGGACTCAGCGATGTGGATACTTGAGGATGCTGTAACCAGCCCATCTGGAATCCATCTAGTGTCTCTAGGTCCTAGATGCTGAGGCCAGAGGATTAATTACAAAAGCTAGTACAGATAACAATGACTAACATGTATGCTTGGGGTGGTTATAAGTATGCATTGTCTTATGCAGATAGGTACTTTTAATATTACCATGTTTTTGCTTTAAATAAGCTTTAATAGATTAATAAATTATGGTAGTACATAGATATTTCTGAATCTTTGGTATATAATGTATATCATTAATCACCAAGAGCTTATAGAGTATATAAGTTTTGGGGAGGAAGAAATTTTCCAGTATTACCATTTTTGGAGACAAGGAAACTAAAGCTGGGAGAAATACACTAGCAGTTTTTTGGTGGGATTCCAGATTTGATTCCAAATTTCAAGTTTTTACCCATTCTAGCAGATGTGTGAAGTTGCTTAACATTTTAAACCAACACATGCATCTCTTTCTAGTGACTTTCATGCCCCTAGGACAAGCTTATAAAATTTATTTCTAAGAGAAAGGGGGATAAAAGACAAGAGATTGATTTCATTTTCTTTTCCCCTTGGTCCAAAGAGTTTACCTGAGAATTACTAAATTCATCCTATCTAAACAAAAATATTCAGACGTTCCCAAGCAGCCTTCACAATGAGTTAACTTGGCCATTACTCAAGATCTTATCATTGAGAGAATCTTGAGATTTGGATATGAAATGACGCTGGGTCAAAAGGCTCCTTGAAGTTCAAACTCCAGTTTTCAATGCCGTATGTAAGGGGGCTATTAAAGATCTTTGGTAATAATTATTGTTAAGAGAGAAAGGTAAAGAAATGAGGATGTGAGGATGTAGTAGAAAAATGAAAAGCTGAGACATGACTCTTAGTATCTTTCAAAGAATTTAAATGAATTTATTTAAGGAAAAAGTGAGATGAGTGTTAGTTTTAAGAAAGACTTCCCTATTTAAGTTGGAAACAATTTTTTCAGTGAAATAAAGAGTATATTTGACTTAGTTCCAGTTTGGTGGAGAAGACTACTGTGGAGAAAACTGTTCTGAATACTCTTGATCATGTAGTTGATGGATGTTAGAATCCACTTTTTGATATATACTTAGGAATAGAATTCTGAATCATGAGACACATAGACATATTCATCCTTCAGTATTCGTGGGGTACTAATTCCAGGATCCCCTGCAGATGCCAAAATCCCTGGATGCTCCAGTTTCATTGTTTGCCCAAGGTCCTGCAGGTTCTGCTTCTGGTTGGTTGAATCCACAGATGCAGAACCATGGATACGGTGGGCCAACTGGATAGATATTCAGATGTTCTTCCTCAGTAGGTGTTGTCAGACCATTTTCCAGGGTAGTTCTACCAGGAAACTGCTACCAGGAATGTGAGAGAATCTGGGTGCTTCACATTTTCACCCACAAATAGGCCTTATCTATGTCATCTTAAAGCAATGACTTTTTAAAAAAGAGTTGCCTGTTAAAATGTGTATAATTCTGTGTAACTCTCCCACATCCCTGTGCATACCAGATAAAACCAAAAATAGAGCAAGAACTTAACTCTCTGGTGGATGGGTCTTCTGATCTTACTGTGATATTATTAAAAAAAGAGAATTTTGATTCTCTTTTGATTTGCTTGGTGGCAAAAATATAAAGGGAGCAGAAGGGTTAATTACTTTGAGCTGAATATTGTTTTTACTTTCTTTTACCAAAATTCTGTTTTATTTCTTCCTAGCCATTGATCAATACAGTTAATGAGTCGCTTGAAGATATTGTACATCCCCAGTATGACTAGAAACTGAATAATCTTGGGTCCCTGTTATTAAGGATAAAGAAAACTAGCCTTCCTAATAGAGTGTATCTCATGCCATAAGATAATTCTGTCTCTCTTCCCGTGCAGGCCAGGTCAATATTCCTGCTAGCAGTAGGCAAATACTCTATCCCTTTGGTATTTGTAGCTAAGGTCCAATCTACTGGGATTCCCCAAGGATTGTTTTTGTTGAGTCTGAGGGGTACGACTATTTCATTTCGTCTAGAACCAGAGTTTTATTTCAAATTTGAATATAGGAAAGTCAAGAGCTTCAGTTTGCATAAAGAGGTATAAATGCATTACTTATGCTGTGAAGCACTATGAAGGAAATTGGTGTAATTACTCTTCCAACCGAATGATTTTAAAAGCCCCTCTGTGAACCTGAAGTGGCCATTTCCTTCGCTGTCCCCCTACCAGGGTAGATCCAGGCCAGGCCAGAGTCACCAGCAGTAGCTGCAGACAGCCACAGTCCAGTAGCATCCTTCAATTATCTAAGGATGGAGCTTTAAAATACCCACACGGCTCCTCCCTCAGCCTGTTTCTCTCCCATTCCAGTCCTTCTGAGCCGTATGTTGGAGTATCATCCTTCCTGAGAGATGCTAACTTCTCTTTCATATGGGGAGTGGTGATAAATTTTCCTGCTAGGCATGTGTGCTCCTGTATCATGTGAGGTCCTGTAGAGCAGCTCTTCTGCTGCGGCTGAGATTCCAGCAGTCTGTGTATGGAGCATGACACCTCCAGAGCATTTAGGAGCAGGGACTAGTGTCCTGTCTTTAGCAACTAGTCCAGACTTGATCCCAAGGCCTTACATGCAGTGTAAACTGACTAATAGTATTGACGAACTGCTTTCTGTATGTCAGGTGGTGGTGGAGCATTTTGCATGTACTAACTCATTTAATCATCACCCAGCCCTAGGAGGTGGGTACTGTTCTCATCCCTGTTTCACAGTTGAGGAAATGGAGACACAGAGTTGTTAAAACTTGTCCAAGGCCCCATAGCTAATTAGTGCTAGTGTTTGGATTCAAACCCAGTGGATCTGGCTCTGCTACACTTTACTTTCCCTTTGAACATTTATGGAAGAATTTACCTGGGTTCCAGGTTATTGTTATCTCTGAGCAAGGTCTAGACCTGCATTGTCCAAGGCAGTAGCCACTAGTCACAGGTTGCTAATTTAAGTTAATTCATTTCAGTTCAGTCGCTCAGTCGTGTCCAACTCTTTGTGACCCCATGAATTGCAGCACGCCAGGCCTCCCTGTCCATCACCAACTCCCGGAGTTCACTCAGACTCACTTCCATCGAGTCAGTGATGCCATCCAGCCATCTCATCCTCTGTCGTCCCCTTCTCCTCCTGCCCCCAATCCCTCCCAGCATCAGTCTTTTCCAATGAGTCAACTCTTCTCATGAGGTGGCCAAAGTACTGGAGTTTCAGCTTTAGCATCATTCCTTCCAAAGAAATCCCAGGGCTGATCTCCTTCAGAATGGACTGGTTGGATCTCCTTGCAGTCCAAGGGACTCTCAAGAGTCTTTTCCAACACCACAGTTCAAAAGCATCAGTTCTTCGGCGCTCAGCTTTCTTCACAGTCCAACTCTCACATCCATACACGACACTGGAAAAACCATAGCCTTGACTAGACGGACCTTTGCTGGCAAAGTAATGTCTCTGCTCTTCAATATGCTGTCTAGGTTGGTCATAACTTTCTTTCCAAGGAGTAATCGTCTTTTAATTTCATGACTGCAATCTCCATCTGCAGTGATTTTGCATTAAGTTAATTAGAATTTACTAAAAATAAAAATTTAGTTCCTTGTTCATGGTAGCCCAATTTCAAATGCTCACTAATCACATGGGGCTCTCAGCTATCAGTTCAGGTTAGTCACTCAGTCGTGTCCGACTCTGCGACCCCTGAACCGCAGCACACCAGGCCTCCGATCCATCACCAACTCCTGGAGTCCAGCCAAATCCATGTCCATCGAGTCAGTGATGCCATCCAACCGTCTTATCCTCTGTCATCCCCTTATTGTGCCCTCAATCTTTCCCAGCATCAGGGTCTTTTCAAATGAGTCAGCTCTTCATCTAAGTGCAAATATGGAATGTTTCCATCATCTAGGACAGTTCTGTTAGAATTTAAATTTGGAATAAAGGAAGCAAGATGGAGAAGTACAGGTGGGGTGTTGAGGACAGGATGAGGAATTCAGATGTTGGCAGTCCACAAGAAGGGAGGAAAGGCAGACAGACGAAGGCTTCCAGCTGACCTGGAGGACAGGCAGCCAGCCATGTCAGTGCACATGCAGTCTACTGTCTCATTGCAGTGGCGATGGTCATGCATCCTGGGTCCAGTCAGGAGCGTGCTGTGTGTCAGAAGAGTGACTGAACTTCTCTATACTCCCCTTACCTGTGTGCTCCTGAAGATAGTTGAGGGGTTGTTGCACGTGTTCAGCTGTGGGGATGTATGATGAGATTTGCCTTTTAGGAAGGTGTGTTTTGGAGGTCTCCTGGAGAGGATTCATGACAGAGAGAAATCAGTCAGGGAAATAAATTAGGATGCTGTTGCCCACAGGTGGGCCTTTGAATTGGTGACAGTTCTTGCCAGAATTTTCACTGATCCATCGAGAAATAAGGAAAGTAAAGACTATGTTGTGCTGCGTATGTGACCATGTAGCTGAGAATTCCACTGTTCTATTTGTACTATTTGTACTGGCTCAGTCATGTCCAGCTTTGCAACCCTGTGGACTGTACCAGGCTTCCCTGTGCATGTTATTTCCCAGACAAGAATACTGGAGTGGGTTGCCATTTCCTTCTCCAGGGAATCTTCCCAACCCAGGGACTGAGCCCACATCTCCTGCCTTGGCAGATGTATTCTTTATCACTGAGACACCTAGGAAGCCCTGTACTTTCTTGAGAATCCCTTACTATTCAGAGATTACTGTTTTTTCTACCTTTTTGATGTCAAAATGCCTTTTGTTTGTGAAATAACATTCGTAGTACTATAGTAAATGGTAGGGACTTTTTTTTAATGTCCTTACTTGACAAAATGTATATCTGTGCCTTAGTCTGTTTTTTAAATTATGAGTCCTAGTCCATGAAGTTCCCAAATCTAGGAACTACAAAGTTAGACAGTTTGACAGTGGTGCCCAGGTGAGAGTTGATGAGTTCTTAGGGAAAGGAAGAGGCACATTTCAGAGCAAATGATATAAGCCATAGACAAGTGGATGGGGAAGAAGTCAAGGAGGCAGAGAGTAAGAGTCTCCAAAGAGTCTGTGGTTTCTCCTTGCCTGTGAGTGGAGCTGGGGGAGGAAGAACTGACGTGAAGTCCTATGGAGAAGCCCTTACTTCTCTGGCATCCCTATTCCACTGGAGCTCCTGGCCATACCCTGAGCACACACACATCAAGGTGAAGTGCATGCAGGGAAACAGTTGACTTTCCTCCCCTGGCTCCAGAAAACCGCAGGCAGGGTTCCCCTGGACACAGCAGGACCCAAGTGAGCCCGCCTGACCTGTGATGCCCTCTACCTGGTCCCCCTCCTCTTCCCTGCCCTGGACGCATGGCCCTGGGAAGAAGCCTGCCTGTGGCACCTCAGTGACCCCCACTCTTCTCTGAGACAGGAGTGCCTGCTTTGCCTCTCAGACAGAGCTTGCAGAGGCCGGAAAGGGTGCTGCCAGTCCAGCAGCAGGCTTCTTGCATTTTAAGCAGCATATGCAAATTAAATTAGCGAGGGTTCTACTTCATCTCCGGAGCAGCTCAGCTTCACTCCCCAATAATTCCCAAGCCAAACTGACCCAGTTTGAAATTAAAATCAAGTTTATTTTTAGAGGAATACATTTTCCCTATCCCTCAGTCTCAGTGGATGCTTTTTCTGTTTGGCCTGATAAACATACAAGTACATTATCCCCAGACCCACTGAACCCTTCTGACAGCCACTTGACAGATAAAAGGCCTAGCAGAGTCGAGCTCATGTATATTCAGATGGTGGGGGTGAGCCCCTCACCCTGTGCTGCTGAAGAGGGTCTGTATACACTGGGTCCCTTTTTCTCCACCTGTCTGCCAGTCTTAATGTTGGTATTAGGGTCCCTTGAGCCAGAGAAACCTTAGAGTTTAAGGTGATTTAGAGCCTGGTCACAGTTGGGTTCAGCAGAATCTACAGGCATTCATTGGAGACCTCTAATATCTCCTTGTGATAAAAATCTGTCACTCTGAATGGCCTCTTTGCAGTCAGATCGAATAACATTTTTCATCCCAGTTGAAGGCTTTGAACGTTCTTTGGTAGCACTTTCTCCAAGGAATTGTTCACAGAATGTGTGGTTAACATCTGGCTCTTTTCTCAAAACTGGAAGCTCCCTGAAGGCCCCAGCCTCCTCTGTCTTGCCAGCATCATCCCTGAGCTTAATCCTATGTTAAGGTTCTCAGCACTGAATGAAATTAGCTGCTCACCCAGTGGTTCTCAGCTGGGGACAGTTGGAACATCTCTTCCCCCTGCCTGTATTTTTCAGTATTTGGAGGCATTTGGGGTTCAGCTAGGGGAGCGGTGATACGGGACTCAGGTAGAGGCTAAAGGTCGTGATGGTGCTAAACATCCCCATGACAACCCCTACCACAGAGCATTACCAGCCCCAGATGTCGTTAGTGCTGAGGTGAAAACGTGTGCTGGATAAATCCATTCACAGTTGGTTCTACCTAAGCTAGGAAGGCCCCTCACTCATGGGTTTTGGAGTCAGTCTCCACCTCTCACAAGGACACTGAGTCTGCATAATGTCCTGACCTCTCTGAGTTTAATTTCTGCATCTTAAACTAAGAATTAAAAAAATTACTGCCTTTATACCATTTTTTGTGAGACTGATACGAGATTCTTCCTCTAAAATATATAAAACCAATCCTGACACATGGTAACTTTTCAGGAAATGCTTATCATTTTTACTGTCATTATTCTTCATGTTACTTTTTTAAGCAAGGAAGTTTGGATTCAACTCATACATCAGTCAGGATAAGCTACATTGGGCTGCAGTAACAAACAGCCCCTAAATCTCGGTGGCTTCAAAGATGAGGGCTTTTTTTTTTTTTTTTTTTTAATGTTACACATCTACTTATAGGTAGGCAGGGGAGCTCTGATCATGATGACTACTCTTTGATCCAGAAAACTCTGATGGCTCTTGCTCTAACCTAGAAAGGACACACAGCACATGGGCTCACAACACCGGCCAAAACTAGTCACGTAAGCCCGCCCAGACCCTCAAGTTATAGCAAGTTTACTCCTGCCGTGTTACCTTAGGTAGGGAGTGGATAGATTTTGCTCAAAGGACAAATAAGCAACTTAGACCTTTAGCATAATGGTGGGATGAACTTTTTTTCTTTTGGCAATGGCTGTATTTTTCAGGATGTGTATTTTCCAGGAAAGTATCGCCCTTATTTACAGTTTACCCAATTATACTTAACAGAATACTTGCTGAAGGTGGGCACTGTGCTAGGCACCAGGTGTATAATGATAAACACAAAATCCTTGTACCCGTGTGCTCTACAGACCTTTGGGGGAAACCAAGATTCAAGATCTCGCCAATGAGTTTGTAGTTTTAAATTGAGATAAAAACTCAATGCTGGGAAAGATTGAAGGCAAAAGGAGAAGGGGACAGTAGAAGATGAGATGGTTAGATAGCACCACCGACTCAATGGACATGGATTTGTGCAGACTCTGGGAGACAATGGAGGAGAGAGAAGCCTGGTGTGCTACTATGCATGGGGTTGCAGAGTCAAACACGACTGAACAAGAGCAACAACAGCAACAACAAACTCTAAAGGAAAGAAATGGGTCTCTGTGGGGGTATCTGATGTAGAGTAGGAGGTTGGGGTAGCTAGTCTTAACTGATCTTTGAGTTTGATATGTAAAGGATAAGTAACATTCACTAAGTGAATAGAGGGTGAGTGAGAAAAGTGTAGGACACGAGGAACAGTATATGCAAAGGCCTTGTGCCAGGAGAGGGACTAAAGCTGCGAGGGATTGAAAGCAGGTGTGTGGGAGAGAGCAGGGCAGAGGCGTAGTGGCTGGTGGGGCTGGAGGGGCAGGCAGGGGCCAGGCCGTGCAGACCCCAGGCAAAGTCTGGTTAGGATCTGATTCTTTTATCTCCACCATGAGCCTTTGAAGCACTTAATTCAAGGAGTTGGCCTAAGAACCCAGAGACAACACTCCCAGGACCTCTGAACTTACCAAAAAGCCTTGTTTTTGGAAGGGCACTGATTCCTTTCCCTCACCAGCAATATTCTGAAATCACAGATCACCTGTACATGCAGCATTTTAAGGCAAATACTCCGAGCCTCTCTCTGCAAACCGGAATCCTGGAGCGTCTCTCTGTAAACTGAAGCTGCCTTCTGTATAGCTGAAGTGTCCCTTTCTTTGTACTTCTCACACTCAGGGATGCCTCCCACAGACTCCGGGAAGGAAATGACATAGCGTCAGAGCAGTGCAACTGCCTGCAGAGAGCAAAGAATTCCTAATGCATCTGACAATAGGCTGTTCCCTTCTGGAAATGTGGGTTGCACTCAGTCTGCCAGAGGGGGAGGGTTGTTGTGTCAGCTCCTTAGCCGTAGAGGATTAGCATTGCCAGATCTCCTGCCAAAACTATTATTACTCGCTGAGCCCACCCAGTCTCACATCTATATCTTTACATAGATGTGAAGAATAGAGCAACAGTTACTCAGCTTGGAAACATCCAGGATTCTCAAGCTAGCATTCTAGGAATTTCACCTGGCCAAGCTCATGGGTAGAGGAGAGAGAGAGTGCCTGGCTGTTGCCCTTCAAACTTGCACAGAAGAACAGCAAGCTCTGTGGTCATTTCCTTTTGAGTTGAAAGATACAGTTTAGAAACGCTATAAGGGTAGAGATTGTGTAACCCTTGCACCCTCAGAGAAAAGTTGTCAGTTTATAGTGGGCCATCAGACATTTAAATGGATGGGTTTTTTTAAAATGCATTAATGTTTTTTTTTCATGAGCATAGCCGTCATTTGTTGAGAAGCTGCAATGGGCCAGATGCTGTGCTAGAGCTGGGACTCTGACAGATGTGAACAGGTCAGATGTATTTTTAGTTCTATGGCGCTTTTATTCTGATGAAAGAAGATGGACAATAAACATGTAAATAATTAAGTGAAATAATTGCAGATAGTAGTAAGTGTTATGAATAAGATGAAAGAAGACTATGGGATGGAGTGTCAGGGAGGGGAGGAGCGGTTTTGTTAGCTGGAGTGGCCAGGAGAAGAAGTCACTCTGAGAGGTGACATTTGGCCCAAGAACTCAATCATGAGGGTGATTCAGCCGTGAGCTGTGTAGAAACAAGTCTCCAGGTGAAGGGAACGGCAATAAGAAAATGAGTATAGGGTGTTGTAGGAGCACAGAAAACAGAGAGGCAGCTGGTGGGAAATGATATCAGAGAGACGGGCAAAACCCAGACCCTTGTCTAGGATCTAGTAGTCTGTGGTCATGAGTTTGGATTGTATTTTATCCGCAACAGGATACCATTGGTGAATTTTAAGCAGAGCTGTGATAAGATTTCATTTATACCTTGAGAACACTGTGGCTATTTTGTGGAAACTAAGTCAGAGGATGAGCAAATATGGACATGGGGAGACAGGAAGGACCCTGAGCCACAGACAAGTAAGCAGTGAGGGTGGTTGGGAGATACTGAGAAGCTGTCAGGTTCAGCAGGAGGAACAGATACAGGGCCAGAAAGAATTACACCTAGACCTAATATGGGCTGTGAGGGAAAAGAGGATGATCACTGAGTTTCCAAATATGAGCAATGGGATGGATGTAGGTGTTACTGTTAGAGGTAAGAAAAGAGCAAGTTCGGGGGTAGTTGAAACCAGAGTTCCTCTTCCGTACAAGTTAACCTTGATACTTCTTTTAGGGATCTAAGTGGGCATGTTCAGGAGGCATGCACATATGTATGGAGATACAGTTGAGGTATTCAGTTGTGTAATAAATACCAAATACCACAAAATTAATGTGCATCATTACCAGAACATCTGACATTTCTCTTTTCTTTCATTCAACAAATAGTATGTTTACCTTGACAACATGTGAGATTTTATATTGAGCTCTAGCATATCCAGTCTCATTTTGGTTTGTGATGGACAAGTAATTGATTGTTTTGATTGTTTTGAAGACAAAACAATCTTCATTGATTGTTTTGTCTGTCTAGTCTTCAGTGTAATGGATCTATCGAAAAAGAGGGGAATGAATG
Source organism: Bos grunniens (assembly GCF_055505025.1). NCBI lineage: Eukaryota > Metazoa > Chordata > Mammalia > Artiodactyla > Bovidae > Bos > Bos grunniens. The sequence continues at coordinate 38,964,446 of NC_141186.1, forward strand.
GCAGATACCAAAGGGCAGACTTTCTATGGCCATTTATGGAAGAATGAATTTGCCCTGCCACTGAGAAATTCTGAAACAACCTAAGATTGAAGGGCCAGCTTGGATGCTACCCTGTGCACTTCACTGATCTTCTAATTATTTTTGCCTGCTTGGAGTTGGCCTGGTGAGCCATTTATATTTCTAGAATCTAAATTTATGCCACCAGGAGATTAGAAAAATAGGATCATTTGGTCCATGAAGACTAGATGTTCAGACTCTGTGAGGCTTTGACTCTGTCCAAAATACCCTGTAATTCAGTCAAACAACCAATCAAGCTACATGATAGAAGTTAGTCAAGCAAGCAGGTGATAAAGGACTAATATACTCTTCAGCTAATTATACTGATAACCCATTAAGTCTGGTGTGAAAGATTAAGATCCTGTCATCTTCCTGCCCCAGTTCTGTCATTGATAAAGGTTTGGTTTTGAGATAGACACATGGTAGAAAATAGCAGTAAAGTCTTCTTGTTTGGGTGACAGTATCTAATATAATGACATCTAATGTAATGCCACCTTCAGAAAATGGCAAAGTGCTGTGATCTGTCAGACTATGTAGCAGGCAAATGATACAGAATGTTCCAAGTTTGCATAAAGATCTGGCTTACATTTTAAAAGCTATCATTCAGAGGCCTGGATCCTAAGCTTTCTGGATTTTTCCAGAAAGTATCCTACGGATTTAGATTTACAGTAGTATAAATTGTAATGTTGTTCTGTGCATTGTGGTATGTTGTTTTCTCATTTATAAACAAGAAATACATATGAATTTGCATAGTCTGATAGTATTCTAAATGCTACACTGAATTTTAAGTTACTTAGCAAGTGTCCTAATATTTCATTTTAAAAGATCATATCTATCTTCAGGTAGCATTTGTATTAAATGTGCATGTGTTAGTATGAGGCATGGATTCTTAACATTTCATAATAGGAAAGCTGTTTTTTACTGGAATATAGCATGGGTATGATGTCTTTTGTGACTTAAATGAATGTAATTTAATGCTTAATTCCCATATTTATCAAATTCCTTTTCTTTACACTATTCTAAGGAGGAAAAACAAGCTCACCAAAATATCAGAAACACAATATGCATTCAGTGAATGTTGAATGAATAAAAACCTCAAAAATTCTGTATAGTACTAATAATTATAATAGTTCAAGTTAACACTCAGTTTTTATAATATCTCAGGCTCCAGGCTAAGTACTCTTTAGAGATTGTCAATGTAATATTCACACAAAATGCTATAAGGTGTGTTTTACCATTATCTTGATTTTAAAAGTGAGAAGATTGAGATATAGAGAAAGTTAAGGTAACTTGTCCAAGGCCCAATAGCTGAATAGAAATGACATTCAGAGCCTAATAAATATTGCAGGCATTGGGTAAACAAAACAAAAAAAATTAATTTCATGACACAAATCTATCATACATGCAAAGAATTGTATGTAATATATAAAGAATAATAAAATGAACACCTGCACCTAACTTAAGAAATGCATTTTACCCCTTTCATTTAATTTTTTACTGTGGAAAATCTCTCACATGTGCTAAAGTAAGAATAATATAAGGCGCTCCCATGAAGCTCTCATGCAACTTTTATCACCTGTCACACATGAGTTATGGTCATCTTTGTTTCATCTCTGTTCCACCTTGTCCTCTACTCTTAGATTATTGAGATTATTCTAATTATGTGCTTAGTCACTGAGTTTGTTCCAACACTTTGCGACCTCATGGATTGTAGCCTGCTAGTCTCCTCTGTCTATGGGATTTTCCAGGCAAGAATACTGGAGTGGGTTGCCATTTATACCCTCAGATATAATGAAGTATAAGGTCTACTGAAAGTCAGACCTGCCATCTTGGCCCTTGTTCTAAATATGTCATGTTCCCAAAGTCTGTGTCATTCTTTTAAAGGTTGTACCCTGCCTCCTTTCCTCCTGTCTCATGGGTAGTATAGGGTAGCAAAACTGAGCAAAATGGGCAATTAGTTAAACCTATGTTAAGCTATTTAATACTCTATATGGGCTTCCCTGGTGGCTCAGATGATAAAGAATCTGCTTGTAATGCAGGAGACCCTGGATGGGAAGATCTCCTGGAGAAGGGAATGGCTACCCACTCCAGTATTCTTGCCTGAAGAATCCCATGGACAGAGGAGCCTGGAAGGCTACAGTCCATGGGGTCACAAAGAGTCGGACATGACTGAACCAATCACAGATGCAATTCCTTCCTTATGAGTAGGATTTTTAAATTCAGCTACTATACTTTGTAACATAGAAGTTAACAGAAACTTACAGAGTTTCTTTGCTTGCTTGCTTTTCCTCTGTAGCAACTAACTGTGACCTTGAGTAAAGTATCAGTGTCGAAGAGCTTTTTGGTATAGAACAGGATTTGATAGTCCCCAGCTTCTTAATTTACTAGTTGGATGAGCCTCAGATACCCCATCTATACAATGAAGATACACAAACACTCTGGTTGATTTAGCCAAAGGTGAAGGTATTGGAAGTAAATGTAGATTACAGAGAATCAAAGAAATAGCCATAAACTAGGTTCAGAAAAGGCAGAAAGCCAGGTGACCTAAAGGATCTAAGTAGTAGGACCTACTGAAAAGTCCCCTCAGGTCACAACCCTTGAGGAGAATCCACTCCAACAGAGAGATTAGACCGTAAGACCCTGGAGAATAGTACTGGTCAGGGTTGGGTCACAATATCCTTCCTTGACAAGACTCTGTAATTGTCAGGTCCCACCATGACCAAACAGTGAGGAAGAGATAACTCGTCCACCTCCGCCTCCGAGGAGATTGTCCTTTACCCAGAGAAAGAGGGTCAGTGTGTATAGCGAAAAAACAAGGAAACAAATGCCCATCACATTACCTTGTAAAGTTTTAATGAGGATTGAAGAAGATAACATATAAAATTTACAGTGTCTGGCACTGATATAAGCTCAGTCAGTGGTGAACTGTGTTATTTTTACACTTTAAAAGAGAAAACGTGCAACAATTCAGCCATGATGCAAGACTACAGGATTATTAGGAATTCTTTCACTAGGAGAGGTCCTGACATTGTAACTCTAGAAGTCTCAGAACTGACCTGGCTTAATGTTGGCTCATTTACATCCATTAACTTTACGACCTTGAGTCTTAACCTTTCTGGCCAATTCCTCCTCCTGGTATGAAACGCTGGTGAATAATTGGGAATCATGTCAGAGAACTGCTATAGAGCACAATTTCTGATCATTTGTCAAGGAGATAGACTCAGGGAGATAGAGAGGGCCAAACATCTACAGTAAAGTCAAAGAAAAGAATAGAGGCAAGTTTGTAAAACCATAGTTTACGTATTTTGTAAAGTGTCCTTTATTTATAACCCTACCTTCAATTCCAGAAGGATTTTTGACTGTTCATATTTTGTATAAATAGCAATGATTCAGCTCTTAACTAATTAAGTTAAGGATTCAGATTGGTAAAATGAAATTCAGAGGTGAGCAACAAGTCTTCCATTTTCATTTATCATCTAAGAAATGTCTGTAATAACCCAAATGGTAAAATGAGCAGAGGGCACAATCACCGAATACATACAATATACAATAAGCATATAAAAAAGGTTTCAATATTGCTCATAAGCAAAGAAATGCATATTTAATAGCAGTGTCTGAATTTTCATCTAAAATATTGGCAGCAGTGAAATAGAAAAACCGCTGCTGCTAAGTCGCTTCAGTCGTGTCCGACTCTGTGCGACCCCATAGACGGCAGCTCACCAGGCTCCCCCATCCCTGGGGTTTTCCAGGCAAGAGTGGGTTGCCATTTCCTTCTCCAATGCATGAAAGTGAAAGGTGAAAGTGAAGTCGCTCAGTCGTGTCCGACTCCCAGCGACCCCATGGACTGCAGCCCACCAGGCTCCTCCGTCCATGGGACTTTCCAGGCAAGAGTACTGGAGTGGGGTGCCATTGCCTTCTCTGAGAAAAACTAGCAATGCCTGATGTTACCAAGGACGTGGTAGAGCTGCCACTCTCGCACCTTGCTTTTAGGAATATAAACTGGCACAGCCTTTGTAGAGGACAAAAAAGATGTATCTGTCATTAAATACTATTTGATCCAATAATTCCACTTGTAGTAATAAACCGCCCAGAGCATTCACATATGGGAGAAATAATTATATACATGAATATACATTGTTTTTAATAGCTAAAATTAGAAACAATCAAAATGCCATCAACTGAATAATCGTTTAAAGTTTTGACTTAATCATACAATCAAAAGTGTTTACATTTGTTAAAGAATAAAGTGTATCTTCTGAAATAGAAAGATGTTTGAAATACATTTTAAAGTTTCATAAAATGATAATGTCATCCCATTTTGTCACTATATATTTTTAGATATTTTAGGAGGACTGAAAAGCTGCAGCTCAGGAATATGTGGGGGATTTTTTTTTCCACTTGGAATTAAGCATCCATCATGGGGTTATTGAGGTCACAAAAGAAGACTGAATCCCTTGGTCTTAGACTTTAAGTTATAATAAGGAAATAATAGGTATGAATAGAATATAGCTCTTAGACTCTAAAGCAATACTATGAATAAATAATATAGTCAGTCAATAAATAGCAAATGACTGGATGGCATCATCGACTCAAAGGACATGAGTGAGCAAACTGCAGGAGATAGTGAAGGACAGGGAAGCCTGGCGTGCCTCAGTCTATGGGGTGACAAAGAATCAGACATGACTGAGTAACTGAACAACAACAAATACTTTGCAGAGCTGGTGTAAACCAAGAGAACAATCAGGTTATTCCAAGCTGCTAGGGTGACATGATAGTGGAGGACAGAGAAGCCTGGGGTGCTGCGGGCCATGGGGTTGTGAAGTATTGGACACAACTTAGTGACTGAACAACAAGGAGGATTGACGTGGGAAAAGACCTGGAATTCAGTCTCTCTGACCAGCTGTGTGACCTTGGACAGTCACTTCATCCCACCTTGTCTCAGCTCCCTTGTAGGTAGTATGACCAAGCTGGCCCAGCTGATCACCTGAAGTATGGCTTCTCATCTAGAAAATCACAAGACAACAAGAATTTGAAACTGGCTCACTCAGGGGATTTAGCGAGACTCATTAAGGGAGTCCATAAATTCCATTCAAGAGATCCATGAACTCAATAGGGGGGGAAAAAGTTACATGTTTATTTTTACTAGCCTTTACCTGAAACTTAGTAGGTAATTCAATTATAAATGTAGGCAACCAACTATAATGATGTTAACATCTGCTTGCATATTATCTTCATAGTTGCTGCAGATGCCTTGAAATAGTGTTTATACTCATCACTCCATCAAAATTACTGTGGATATTAGATTTGTTGCTAGATCTTGTTATTTAATGAGTTATTAAATAAGCACATTTATTAAAAATGATATTTCAAATTGTTTGGATACCTGTATGTCAACATAATTAGTTCTCTTGGTAATCCTGCATATCTTATTGTATGAACTTTAAAATGTAAGGTGAGAAGGGGTCTCTAGAACTCATCAGTCTTTGCCAAGGTGTTTTAGTGCCACAGAAGAAAATAAAAACCTCCCCCTTGTTTCTTGTTTGCTTTTCTGCTACAGCTAAAACCAGAGCCTGGCTTCCTGTTAGGAGCACAAACCTCAGTAAAGGAGCGATTCGTGGGGGGTCCTGATAGCATGAAGGAATAGGCACAGAGGAAATAAGTCAGGAGTTTAAAGAAGCGATAAGCATGAGTAGGCAGCAATGATATGCTTGGGCTAGACAGAAAATATTTAGTTTTTTATTTGCTCTGATAATTAAGTTTCATCCTATTATTTCCTCTTTTCTATCATCTCATAGAGAAATTGACCAAAGACAAGCTCGCAAAAGGGATGGTAAAGGATAGATGGCAAGTCCAGTGGTCTAGAATTTAGATGAGTGATTCTCAATGAGTGATTCTCACTCATTTAGATGAGTGAGTATGTAGATTTTTGGAATCTGTCAGAGAGTGAATAAGAGTAAGGTGTGTTACTGACTAGAAGAGGCATGAAGAAACTTTCTGGGTGGATGGACAGTATTTCATGTCTTGATCTGGTGGTGGTTAAATGGTTTTTATTTATACATAAAATATCATTGAGCTATACATTTAAGATTTGTGCATTTATGTTCCATATGTCTTACAAAATAGCTGTTCACAGGCCCCACCACTGAAAAGTCTTAATAATTCAGTTGATCTCAAGAGTAGAAGAATACAGGAATTGGTATCTAAATTGGAGTATAATTGCTTTACAATATTGTGTTAGTTTCCGCTGTACAGCAAGGTGAATCAGCTAGTTTTTCTTTTTTAATTATTTCTTGTATTATTATTTTGCTTACTTAAGGATAGTTGACTTACAGTGTTGTGTTAGTTTTGGGTTTATAGCAAAGTGATTCATTTATAAATACATACACATCTATTTTTTTTAAGATTCTTTTCCCTTACAGGTTATTTTAACATACTGAGTATAGTTACCTGTGCTATACAGTAGGGACTTTCCAGGTGGCTCAGTAGTAAAGACTCTTCCTGCCAATGCAAGAGACACGGGTTCAGTTCTTCAGTTGGGAAGATCCCCCAGAGGAGGAAATCACAACCCACTCTAGTATTCCTGCCTAGGATATCCCATTGACAGAGGACCCTCATGGGCTACAGTCCATGGGGTCTCAAAGAGTGAGTGTGACTGAGTATAGACACTCAGTCTGTTATCTATTTTACATATAGCAGTGTGTATATGTCAATCCCAAACTCCTAATTACCCTTCCCAAGTCTGTGAGTCTGTTTTTGTTTTATACATTAATTCATTTTTATCAGGTTTTAGATCACACCCATAGGTGATCCCAGTGATATTTGTTTTCTCTCTCTGACTTACTGGACTTAGTGTGATCCTCTCCTGGTCTATCTGTGTTGCTGCAAATGGCATGATTTCATTCTGTTTTCTGGCTGAGAGACAGTCCATTGAATATATGCGGCAAATTTCCTTTCTCCATTCATTTGTTGATGGACATTCTGGTTGCTTCCATGTCTTGGCTGTTGTAAATAGTGCTGCAGTGAATACAGAGGTGCATGTATCTTTTTGAATTATGATTTTCTCTGGATATAGGTATTTCTTAAAAAACTTCCCCTGTCCCTGCTCAGTTGATTCTAATGTGCAACTAAGATTGAGAACCACCTAGAAGCTTCACAGAAGGTAATCGTTCATTCAGTCATTAAGTCTAGGCATTTTGGAGAGCTAATAAGGAGTGAGGCTATGGAGAAAGAGAGTCTGTCTTCTTGAGGCTTTTTATGAAGTGAAGTAAGGTAATAGCTAGCACTGTTGACAATCAGCATGGAACCTTTGAGTTTTCCAATTTTAGCAGTCATTCTCAGAATTATTGGGGAGCATGTTGAAAATAAAGTTCCCAGGCTGCCCCCCAAAGATTCTAATGTAGTAGGTCTGATCGGGGACCTGAGGAATGTGTTTAAGGAACACTGAATAACATGAGGTTTGGCACATAGGAGGAAAACAAACAGTTACTGAATACTTGAGTTACTGGGCCAAGTGCTTCATATACAGTATCTCCTTTAATCATAAGCAACAACCCTCTGATGGTATTAAATAAAACCCAGTTCTACAAATAAGGAAACTGTAGTTTGGGGCAAACACTCTGTCCAGGGTCCAAGGGTAAAGAAGTTAGTGAGTGGGGATTCCAACACATCTCTCATAATGACTTCAAGTCTGAAAAAATGTAGTTTTGTTTTGTTCCCCTTCCTGGAGGGACCATTATTACTGGGATAGAGGAGGAGGGAGTGACCTGATTTGTCAGACCACTGCTTGGACACACCCCTCTGTTTGAGCAGGAGCTGGAGATTCTCTCATTAAAGCCAGTATCAGCTGTAAAATGCTGGATCACAGAAGCTGGAAGCTCTGAGCTAGGTCTTGCAAGTACCTTCAAACGCCTTCACAGTGAAAGGGAAGGTGTGCTGGCACTGGAGCTCCTTTCCGCACAACCCACAGGGCTTTCTTCAGCGGCTGAGCCCTGGCAGAGGGAGGTTGTCAGCTCATTGTTCTGTCTGCACTGGCTTTCTGCTCTGTTCCCAGGCCCTCAAAGTTGAAAAGCACTTACTACACCCTGGCCCCTACCTTTATCCTGTGCGGTTGCTATGGATGCCACAGACACTCCCATTTTTGTTTCATCATTGATCCAACCCTGGAGGCAATGATAGCAGGGGCACCAGGGACTCAACCAGGTTTCTCCTTCGCGACATCCCATTAGGCAGGGAAGGTAGTTGAATTTTCTTACAGTGGGGGAATTCTGCATGCCCTAACTCAGGTTTTGGCTCTTTTCAATGCTTTTGCCTTCTCCATAGAGAACTTTCTCATGAAAAGGAAACAGTCCATAAGGGAGAGGGCTCTGAAGCCAGGGTGGCTGGGTTTAAATCACCACTCATAGCGTTCTTGGGCAAGTTACCTGATCTCCAGGTCCTTCACTTTCCTCATCTGTGAAATGGAGATAATAATAACATCCACCACATTAGATCATGAAGATTAAGATTTTATATACACAGTACTCAGCATATATATTTATACATATATCCACACACATACACACTACATAATATATACACTGGCAATATATATGCATGCATAACAATACACACAAATATTTTTCTTATTGTTATTGCTACTACTGTTTATTATTTCCTGACTATGTTTTCCTTTCTCTCTACTTCAATGCTTTCTCTCTGCTCCAATCCTGTCCAATACGGATATAATGCAGGCTATATACATCATTTAAAAATTTTAATAGTTATGTTAAAAGTAAAAATAAGTAAAATTTCTTTTCATAGTATTTTAAATTTTATTTAATACAGCCCAACTATTTTTTAATCAGTATAATAAATATAAAAATTATTAAGATATTTGTATATATTTTTAAATTAAGTCTTTGAAATCTGGAATGTACTTTGCAATTACAGCACAACTCCAATTGGACTAGTCTTATTTCGATGCTCAGTAGCCGCATGGGGTTAGATGTTAATGCATTTAACAGCATAGTTAGCCCATCACCCTCCTTTATGGAAAATTACCAATCCAGTGTTTCTCTTTCAAGGCCCATTGTCAGCTTTTGATTTTTCCTTTCATGCATGAAGTGTTTATTAAGTGCCTACTACCTGTTAGACACTGTGTTGATTGTCATGGATGCAAAGTGACATAATTTCCTGTTGTGGAATAAGCTATGTCCCCCAAAAACTCATGTTGAAAGTATTAACCCTCCATGAATGTGACCTTATTTGAAGATAGAAGCTCTACAGAGGTAATCCAGTTAAAATGAAATCACTAGGCTGGTCCCTAATGCAATATGACTGGTGTCATTATAATAAGGAAAATTTGGACAGACATACAGGGAGAACGGCTTGTGAAGACAGACATTGTGTTGAAAGCAGAACAGATTGGAGGGGAGCCAGGCAGGCCCCCTCTTAAGCCTCACTGATGGGAAATCAGGAGCAACTAAGGGAAGAAGAGTGAACTAGAGGAGGTGGGTATTTGTGAGCAAAGGAGAATTCCTTAGTGCCTAGCTGCCTGTAACGATAAGGATGCTGTCTTGCAGGGGAGAGAGGAACTGAACCCTAGGCAGCCCCATCCAGCCACTGTTACCTTTCCAGATTTAGAACATGTGACACAAATAATGAAAGAATCCTGCAAAATCTATCATCAGGATCATCAGGTTAATGAGAGGAACACAGCCCAGGGGGCAGATTTTATTCATTCCCCACCCTGCCACAGAGCACTCTTCTGTCCTACAGGAATATTACTATAGGTTATTTTTAATACCAATCTGAAATCACAGCCATCATCAAAGTGCAGATATGCTGGACTTGGTTAATTTATATGGGGTTTTTCTGTTCTCTTGATGCTTGTACTTTGCTGACGCCTTTAGGAGTTATTTCCCTCTATTGGGCTTTCCAGAAGTGGTACGGTGAAAAGGGAAAGGCATATTTCCAAGCTGCAGTTTGTATATTGATTAAAATGCTGCCCATCTACAGAGCTCCTGTAAATTCTGTTAAAAAAAAATCATGTACTGTTTGATACTGGATCCTCCTGTGCCTTCTGAAATTCGGTGGCACCATTTTAGAATTTCAAGAGTGCTATGTCTGTCTGATATCAGCTTTGTATTACAGGAGGAAACCATCCTCAGTAACCCCCAGCTTTCATCATTGATGATAACTTGAATTTCCATGTAATAAATCCATCATCATTAGCACTAAGTCCAAATTCAGAGCAGACTGATGAAAGAAAGCCTGCCTTATGAAAGGAAGACCAAATGAGGAATCTTAGGTAGAGGTAAAAAAGTGAAGAAAGAAAGCAGTAGTTGAAATAAATAGAACCCCAGTGGATATTAGCTAATTTCCTTAGGTATCATTAAAGCATGCGTGAGTCAAATGGAAAGAAAAATGAGTCAAATCAAAGTGAAATGTACACTCAGATGAGTGTGTCACAGATAGACATCTCCACAGCTACGATTTACTAGGAGTGATTGGAAGAGCAGAGTCAGAGAGCACGAAAGAAATGTTCTCTGAGAGCAAAGAACAAAGTCACCCTCTGTCACTCAGGCCAAGAGAAACATCCCTATACAAGGAGGCCATGGTGTCCTAACATCTTACTCTGCAACATAGGTATAATGATTGGAAATTGTTTTCCTCGTTTTGTTTTCCCGTTTATTGCCTTTTTTCCCCACTAGAACATTAGCTCCAAGTAAATAGAGACTTACTTGATCCTCAGTGATGTGTCACCGGTACCTAAAACATTGCCTAACATGGCATAAGTATTTGATAAATGGATAAAATGAGTGAATGAAGTCACATACGACCTACAGCATTATGACCAGGTGTCGCTTAGCTAAAACTTCTCCTGTTGCCAGGAATTCAGTTGTGAACACCCAATTCTAAATAAGAGGACTTGCAAAGGGACGTGCTTTGCTGTAAGAACAGGTCAACTGGGTTGAACATTGTGTTATACACAGCAGTGGCTCATTGTGGGGGTCTATCCTCATCTTTCAAATTTTCACCTTTGGCAACTCAGGGAAAATGCAACCTAGCACTTCATCTCAGTGTGATTTGCCTGCTTTTCGTCTTGGGAATCTCATATTTTATGACCTTGCCAGTCTCCTGTAGCTGTGCCGCATCACCCCAGGAGCCGCTAGTTCAAATCTGTCTTAGAGCTCCGTAATTCATTCTGACTCCCTCCCTGGGGTCTGTCACTTCGAAGATTTCTGTCTTCAACTTGCCATTAATCCTTCTGAAGAAAAAAAACTGGTATCAGAATACAATTTCAGTTTCCTGGTGGGACGGGCCAAATGTCAGCAGTCTTTGAGGACTGTAGAAGGATGTTCCCAAGGGCTTTCTCATTCCACACAACCATCTCCAGAGGTGAGCTCCAATGCCCATTCCCCACTTTGGAAGTCAAAAATGTCAGTCATTTCCCTTAAATGAACTACAGAACCCTCCTCCATGCCCACTGAGAGGAGTGACTCGTGGTAGAAAAGTGTTTGGAGTCCCTTGAGTCGTTTAATACATTTTCAGAATTCGTAAAGTAGAGTCACTCAGTTGGAGGTGTGAACTTTCTCAGCCATGTTCTATAGATTTACCAAAAAGTTGAACCAGGATGTTCACACATGTATTCATTTAAAGAACAAGCAATCTTCATACCTTGTAAATAATTCTTCTGTCAGAAATCTCACAAGCTTTTCACATGTTTGTTACATAAATGGGGCTTACCTCTACAGAAAGGTTTGTGTGAGCAGAATGCTGACATAGAGTGACTGAGAGCATGAGCTCTGGGGCCAGAATGTCTCAGCTCACATTCTACTTACTGGCTATCACTCTGGTCCAGTGATTCATGTCCCTGTGCCTCTCTTTCTTCACCTGTGAAATGGACCTAAGGGTGGTACCTATTGCATGGATTCATTTTGAGAATTAAATGAGAAAATTCATTTAAAGTGCTCCAGTTCAGTTCAGTTCAGTCTCTCAGTCATGTCCAACTCTTTGTGACTCCATGAATTGCAGCACACCAGGCCTCCCTGTCCATCACCAGCTCCAGGAATCCACCCAAACTCATGTCCATCGAGTCAGTGATGCCATCCAGCCATCTGAATATACATTAATTAAAAGCATCTAAACATTTAGCTCCTCAGTTGCACTAATCATATTTTAAGTGTTCCATAGTTATGTGTAACTACCACTACCATCTTGACCAATGCAGATAAAACATTTCCATCATCATAGAAATTTCCTTTGGACAGAGATTGCCAGATACAGACTAAAAATCATCCCAGTAACTCCTGCATTTCCTTCACTTCCATCCAGTCAGTCACCACATACTTCCAAGCCCATGTTTTTCATGTGTGTTCACTTCTCTCTGGCCTATCACTACCAATCCGTTTATTTCATTTTTTAAAATTGTAGTTGGTTTGCAATATTTTGTTAATTATTGCCGTACAGTAGAGTGATGCAGTGATACATACATAATGGGAAAGAATATTTGAAAAGACTACATGTATGTGTGTATATATATATATATACACACACACACAGGATAGAATATTGAATGTAGTTATCATATGACATAGAGTATAGTTCCCTGTGCTATACAGTAGAACCTTGTTGTTCATCCATAATATATATACTGGTTTGGACCTGCTAACCCCAGCCTCCCATTCCCTCTTTCCCCCAACACCCCTCTGCCTTGGCAGCCAGCAGGCTGTTCTCTGTGTGATTCTGTTTCGGGGATAGGTTCATTTGTGTTGTATCTTAATTCCACATATAAGTGGTCAAGTGAAGTGAAGTGAAGTCACTCAGTCGTGTCCGACTCTTTGCGACCCTGTGGACAGTAGCCTACCAGGCTCCACCGTCCATGGGATTTTCCAGGCAAGAATACTGGAGTGGGCTGCCATTTCTTTCTCCAGGGGATCTTCCCAACCCAGGGATCGAACCTGGGTCTCCTGCATTACAGACAGACGCTTTACCGTATCATATGGTATTTGTCTCTCTTTTGACTTATTTCACTTAGTATGATAGTCTCTAGTTACATCCATATTGCTGCAAGCAGCCATTTATTTCTAGATGATATAGCTCAGCTGGTCTCTCCATGTCCTTTCCTCCTCTGTGTCATCCTTGGGAGCATCCTCAAGCTGAGCCCCAGCTGCACTTCCTTCTATCTGGCTCAGCCCATACACTGTAACTGGTCACTTGGACCTTGATCTCCATGGATCCTTAAAGGCAGGGACCATGTTTTATTTATTTTGTGTCTCCCAGTCTTTGGCATGTCATAGGCGTTTGAATGTTTGCATGAATGAATGATTCGGTGAATAAACGAACAAACCTCCCTATGCTGGCGAACAGGAGGCTGTATCCCATTCTTCTTTGTCAGTCTGTAAGGCACCCTTCTCTGGAACTGCTTCTGTGCCCCAAGGCATTGCCTGCGGGTATGAACCTGTATATATCTTCCAGTAAAATCAGATGTCAAGCAGGGCATCTCTTCTAAGCATCACTTTGCTGTCAGGCTTTTCAAAGAGACTCCCCAGTGGTCTCATGATCTTCTGGCAGAGGCCAGGAGATAGGCTTCCATCTGTGTTCTGTTCATCCCTATACCTTTAAGTGGGACAGCTCTGCGCCCCTATACTGGGCTTTTTCACTCCTGGACCGTGCTCTCTCCAACTACCAACACTAGTAATGTTAACTTTTCCCCAGAGTAGCTGCTTTCTCTTGTCCTAGAGGAATAACGTGAACAAGACTGTAGTTTCTGGGATCAACTAAGTGTTCCCACAATTCTAGCTGTGTAGCCTTGGGGATATTACTTAAAAATTCTGTGCTCCATTTTCCTAATCATAAACTGAGGATATTAAGGGTACAGTCCTTATAGTGTTCCAGTGAGGTTTAAGGGAGACAGAGCATGTGAAATGCAAGTACATTCCCAGGGGCATGGTAAAAACTAAATAGAGATTATAGCATTAGTCCTAGAATTCCCACTTCAATGATAGGAATGAGTCACAGGATTAGCTACCCAATTCCTTTCTTTAACATGTAAAAATCATCCCTATAAGAGTGAGTCACTATCAAGGACTGAGTTATGATATTTGTGTGCTGTGCTGGGCTTGGTCTCTCAGTCGTGTCCCATTCTTTGTGACCCCATGGACTGCAGCCCTCCAGGTTCCTCTGTCCGTGGAATTCACAAGTGAAACTACTGGAGGGCATTGCCATTTCCTACTCCAAGGCATCTGCCCGACCCAGGGGTCAGACCCATTTCTTCTGTGTGTCCTGCATTGGCAGGTGGATTGTTTGAGAATTATAATGAAAAATAAAGTTTATGAAGGACCACTTACTATGTACCAGACACTATGCCAAATGCTTGGTCTGCTTTATTTAATTTAATCCCTGGAGGAATCCAACAGAGAAAGAGAGAGAGAGAGAGAGAAACCAAGATGGAAACCACAGTGCCTTTCTTGTTATAACTTAATCTCCAAAGTCACAAATCATTACTTCTGCTGAGTTCTCTTCCTTGGAATTGGGTCACTGAGTCCAGTCCACACTCAATCAAAAGACGAAGATTGAGGGTGCATCTCATGAAGGGAAGACTACCAAAGACTTTGTAGACACATTTATTCAAACTACCACAGTTATAAGCTGTGTTTCCTACACTAGGGAGTGGTCTAAAAAGTTTGAAAGTCATTTCTCTAAGTTGACCATATTATTTAAATTATCAGATAGGAATCCTGGATCCATAGCATGGTAGAGATGGAAAACTTGTAGAGATCACACAGACCTTTAGATTAAGAGGGTGGCAAACTTTTTCTGTAAGGGATCAGTTAGTAAATATCTTAGTCTTTGCAGGCTCTATGGTCTCTGCTGCAACTACTCAACTCTGCTTTCATAGCACCACAGCAGCCGTAGACAAAATGAAAATAAACAAGTTTGGTCTGGGTTCCAATAAAACTATTTTTAAAAAATAGTCCATAGGCCAGATTTGGCCCATGAGCTATAGTTTTTCAACCCCTGACCTACACAATATTGATCAACCCTGGGTTTACAGTAAATGCAAGAGAATTTTTTTCTTAAGGGCCAGGGTCTAGACCACAGCTTGGTTTGGTTACTTATGAACCTCTGGGAGTCAGAATCCAGATAACAGTATTTTTTCCAAAAGCTTGTCAAGTGATGCCAAAGTACAGGCAGAGTTGAAAAGAACCCGTGATGCAGGAGGTGGTCACCCTGCTTGAGGAAATACAGGCCCAGCAGGGTGACAAAAGGAGGCCCGACTTACATGCACATCGGGTGGCAGTGCCAGGACCTGCTCCTTCTCCCCATGCAGTTCTGCATGAGAGTTTGAAAAAAATGCATCGGAATTATTCACAATTAGAAGCTTAAGGAAGAGGGGCACACCTCTCAGGAGGTTGCTGGGCACTGACAGTGATGTCTCTGAGTTCAGAGACAGGGCCCTGCCAGTCTGGTACCCAGACCTCAGGGAGGAGATGCTGGTTTCTCTGAGGTTGGTTCTGCAAGTAATGAAAATCTCGCACATGGGATTCAGCCGCCGCTGAGAGAAGGCACTGCTGCAGCCAGGAGGAAGACGTTTTGCTGAGGTGCAACTCCCACCTAAAGAAGCAAACAGGAATGGGCAAGTCCATGCTGCTCTTCCACCCTGCAGCTTTTCCTTGGGGACCCCTGTTGTCACAGCCTCACAGGGAGCAGCCAGCAAAGCAGGAAAGAAAGGGTTGCAGACTCCTAGCCCCAACATGATACGAATACGTATGGAGAGTCTGCTCCACGCCCAGCCCAATGCTGGGTGCTGGGGAGGCACCTGACAAAAATGACAAATGCTCCCTGTCTTCGTGTGTAGCTTAGAACTCAGGGTGAGAAACAGTTTAAAAAAAATAAGTGAACAGAGAGTGCACAAAATAATCATGGTTTGTTGGAATGACTGGGAAGGAAATGAACAGATAGATGTGATAGAGAGGAATGGGTGAGAGGTAATGAGCTCTACTTAGAGTGGACAAGAGCACCTCTCTGAGGAAGTAAATTCTCCATACAAGGAAGGATGGAGAGAAACCAACATGGAAATTCAATTCAGTTCAGTTCAGTCACTCAGTCATGTCCAACTCTTGGCGACCCCATGGACTGCAGCATGCCAGGCTTCTCTGTCCATCACCAACTCCCGGAGCTTACTCAAACTCATGTCCATTGAGTCAGTGATGCCGTCCAACCATCTCATCCTCTGTCATCCCCTTCTCCTCCTGCCTTCAATCTTTCCCAGCATCAAGGTCTTAAAAGGGACTAAAAGTATCCCTGACAGAGTGAAGAGAAGGTGTAGGGGTTCGGGAATGAGGAAAAACTTGCTGTTCAGGAAATGGGAAAAAACCTAAAAGATCAATGCTCAACATCACTGATCATGAAAGAAATGCAAATCGAAACCACAATCAAGTATCACCTCATACCTGTCAGAATGACTATTATCAAAAAGACAACAAATTACAAGAGTTGGTGAGGATGTGAAAAGGAAATCCTCCTACACTGTTGGTGGGAATGTAAATTGATTCAGCTGCTATGGAAAACGGTATGGAGGATCCTCAGAAAATTAAAACTAGAACTACCACATGAGCCAGCAATTTTACTCCTGGGCTTTTATCTGAAAAAAATGAAAACAGTAATTCGAAAAGATCCATGCATCCCATTGTTCATAGCAGCGTTATTTACAGTCGTCGACATGGAAACAACCTAAGTATTCACCAACAGAAAAACGGGTGAAGAATATGTGGCTTATGAACACATGTACAGTGGCATAGTAGACGGACCTGCAGGGTGTTGTAGTAATTCTTGGTGAAATGAGCCAGGCAGAGAAAGAGAAACACTGTATGTTTTCACTTATATGTGGGATCCAAAAAAAATGAAGCAAATGAACAAATGAAACAGAAATAAACTCCCAAATAGAGAACAAGCTACTGGTTACCAGAGAGAAGAGCAGTGGGCGGAGGGGTGAAGTAGGTGAAGGGGATTAAGAAGTACAAACCAGCCAGTTGTTAAAGAAGTTACAAGGATGCGATGTGTGGCACAGGAAGTAACAGTATTTTATAATAGCTTTGTATGAAGTATAATCTAAAAGTATCAAATTACTAGATTGTACACCTGGAAAGTAATATAATGTTGTAAATTAGCTATATAATTCAGTGAAAATGAAGAAAAAATATATATATATATAAACCACAAGATCAGTGAGGGGGAAGAGTGACTCAAGATGATATTAGAGAGGTGACAGAGATCACATCATCTGCTGAGAAGCCACGATTCTTCTGGAAACAAGTAAGAAGAGACACTGATGTTTCAAAGTATGACCAGATATGCCTTCCTTTTTTTAAAAAATGATTTATTAATTTTTATTGTCATATACTTGATTTAAAATGTTGTGGTAGTTTCCAATATACATCAAAATGAATTAGTTATACATATGCCCCTCTTTTTAAGATTCTTTCCCTATACAGATCTTTTATATTGAGTAGTGTTCCCTGTGTGTGTATGAGTGACATGACTTCCTTTAGATTATTAAGATGTCAGTTCTCTATAGATGAGTTTATAAATTCAGTATCATCCTAGTAAAAATACCAAGAGTTTGTTATTTAAAACCCTCACCTCAGCTGTGTATGGAGACTATAGTACAGGGGGTAATAATCAAAACTGGGAGATCAGGTAGAATGCTAGTGAACTATCTTGGTGAGCAGTGATGGTTGCTTGAAAGAAGATGGTGACATGCACCCATATTCATCTTGTAATTGAAAGTTTTTACCCTTTTACCAACATCTCCTACTTCCCCACCCCTCTGTCCCCAGCAAGGATCTAATGTGCCATGTGGTAACTATAGTTGATAATGCTGTAACATATAAATGAAATTTGCTAAGATGGCAGAACTCAAGTATTCTCAGGGAGAAAAAAAATAGGTGTAACTGTGAGATGATGGTTGTGTTCATTAACTTTATGGCAGGGATTTCTTCACAATGTGTACATGTATCAGATCATCCTATTGTACACCTGAAATATTTTTGTTTGAACAATTTTATTTGTCAATAATACTTAATTTTTTAAAAAAAAGATCTCATGGTATCTGTCAAGAATATAGTTACAGGATCGGGCTTATGTTTGCAGTAAGACAGCAGGATGTGGGCTTATTGGTTCCAACCCATCTCCAGATAGCTAGAACAATATATAACTGTTACCTCCTGGGCCAACAAAGAGGAGTTTCTCCTGAGCCAACTCTGATCAAGCAGTAGTTGTGTGGATGAGCAACATCGTGGCTCAGTGGGGAAGAGTACAGAGATGAGATAGTGATGTCTGCTGTGTGCAGGAGAACACGCCGTACTGTGTGTGCTGGGTATTGCCTTCTCGGACTCAGATGGTTCCTTTTTACTGAGCAGCACTTGTACTTGGTTCAACCTAAGAATTTCCTTGGAAGTAGGGCAAGAATGTAGGGAGTGGAACTCTCTCCTCTAGGAATCCTGACCCCGAGAGTTGCGGTGAGTCTGAGCGTCCACATATTTTTTTCAAATTCTCATGCAGTTCTGCTGCACAGCAGAGTTTGAAGACCGAGTGGAAAAAAACATCATTGACAGATTTCTTAGACACTGGGATTGAGGACTTTAAATGATGGATGCTAAGTGACAGACAGTATTTATGAAAGAAAGTCCATGTGTATCTGGACTTTTATCCACATTTCATAAGGGAAGACCCCTTTGTCAAAAGAGGCATATCATCTATTCATTCACTGTCGTAACTCAGGGGCTTCCAGGAGAGGAAGTATCATTCCTGGCTGCTGTTGGAAGAATCAGTTTTGAGGTGTGTTTTACTCTCTGTGCCAGGCGCATGTACTTTTCAGACATTCTGTGACAAGGCAGATGAGATATTCTGTGTGTGTGTGCATGTGTCTCTCTGTCTCTGTCTCTCAGACTCATGCAGTAATCCAGCCCAGCCATGCATTGAGGTTTCCAAGCTTTAGCCCTAAGGTCCAGGGCCAGCAGGGTTGGTAAGTGTGAGCAGAATTTGGTGGATGGATGTTGGCTGTCCACGATGCTGCAGCAAACAGAGAAAGCCTGAAAGTGAAAAGTGAAAGTGTTCATCGCTCCGTTGTGTCTGACTCTTTGTGACCCCGAAGAGTCTGTAACGCAGGCTCCTCTGCCCGTGGGATTATGCAGACAAGAATACTGGAGTGGGTAACCATTCCCTTCTCCAGGGGATCTTCCTGACCCAGGGACTGAGCCCAGGTCTCCTGCATTGCAGGCAGATTCTTTAACATATGAGCCACCAGGGAAGCCTAAGGTCATTCTTTTTAATTTCTCCAAAGATGAGAATGGCCCCTAGAGCTGCTATATTTTGTTACCAAGTCAAGCATTAAAGTTCCCTGGGGCTCAGCTTCAATCTCCCAGTCTATAAAGAAAGTAGCCCACTATTCACTTTGGAGGAGTTTTATGAGAAACAAAATGTAAAGCTCTGTATGGCTGTCGTGATGGCAGAGAACATGTATTCCTATGTTCTCTCCCCTAGGAATATGTGAGATGTGTCACTCACCTATTTAATGGGCATCTACTATGTGCTAGGTCTGCTCCAAGGATGAGCACTGTTACAATAAAGGACAGACGCTGGTCCTGTTCCCACAGGGTGATAGGAGTATATTTTGAGGAGAAGTTGTGCTGGCAGTTAATATTCATGGTATGGTTCCAAATACTGTTCATAGTTAATCATGCAAATCTCCAGGTCATTAATCTTGATTTCCAGCTTCATATCATCAGTAAAACTCACCAGTAGTGTCTTCTTAAACAGCTACATAGCAGTGAGAATATTTGGGAGCAAGCAGCTGAAACTGATGCCAGCTAACTTAAACAACAGTGATTTTTGTTTTTCAGTGATGGTTAAGGGACAGCAGTCATACCTGGGGACTGACAGGAACAGCACTGCTCTGAGGGTAACAACCACAGATGATACGGAGCGCTGTCCTCAAGGTGCCATCACGTGAATGACTTAATTCCAGCTGAAATACGTGTTTGCACTCCTCTGCTTGAGATTAAGACTCTAGGGAGAAGGTCTGATTGACTGTCTTGGGCCTTCTGCTCACATTTTGGCCTGGGTAGAAGAATGGGGGCAGTGGGGAGGAAGATTGTACCTTGCTTGAAACTGCCATTCTTCCAGAACAAGATGCAATTAGGGAATGGCAGTTCACTGGGAGAAGAGCAGTGCACATTGACAGGAGAAGAGGATCCCTGTGTAGGATGAGCACACCCCAGAAGACTTCCACCCTAGATGCTCTATACTGTGTCATACAGAGGTGTGACGGTGTTTTGGGAAAGTCAAGTGGTTGATGTCAAAGTGACTGTTGAGTTTATAGAACAGAAGTCACACATTCATGACCAGCCCCAAACAAGTTTTCTCATTAAAAAAATACCTGATGGTATATGCCAGATTTCAGAATGTCATTGATGACAATTGAAGGGTGTCTACTCTCTATGAGAACTTCTAGTAAATGACTGAGGTGATTTATAAAACAACTCTTTCTGACCCCTTAGTTCCTGTACTTACTTTTCACTTCCTGACTTCCGATCCTCAGAAACCCTGCTGATTAAGCCTTTAATCTACTTAATAGATTGATTAATATGTATCATTCCTCAGCTTTTTCCTTTACTCCTTTGAATCTGGCATTGTCCACATGGTGCCTCTAAATTCAGTGGTCCTCACAATGCAAGTCCTTGAATCTCAAGGTTCCCTGGTCCCCGCCTCTCATCCTGCTTTGTTCTGTTGGTTTTCCTCCTTTTCTCTGCTTGCTCCCTTGTGGCTCCCTGCCGTAGACTGAATGTGTCCCGCCAGAGTTCACAAGTTGAAACTCAGTTCTCAGTGTAAGGGTATTTGGAGGCAGGGCCCTTAGCTGGTGATTAGGTCATGAGAGTGGAATCCTCATGAGTGGAATTTGTGCCCTCAGACCCCTGAGATCTCTTTTGCCCCTTTTGCCACGTGAGGATTCAAGGAGTGATGGCCGTCTGTGAGCCAGGAAGTAGGTCCTCACCAGACAGGGAATCTGCCAGAGTCTTGAACTTGACTGTGAGAAGTAAAGTTCTGTTGTTTATAAGCCTCCCAATTGATAATTTTTATAGCAGCCTGAACAAATTAAGACATTTTTAAATGTAGCTCTTCCCATGGTTCTTACATGGACTTCTCTTCTTTCTGCATGTTGTCCCTCAGCCTTAAAGACCTTCCTTTTCACGATATCAGCTGCCTTTTGCATTCAAATGATTCCCAGTTCCTCCCTGTTCTCTCTCCCTTATGCCCTAGTCTCCTATTTCCAACTCATCTGCCCATTATCGGTAATAGCATGTATCCAAAACTAGCTCATCACTCACCTCAGCACTCCAGTTCCTTCTTTTGATTTTCCAATCTCTGATCCTACCAAAATAAAAACCTCAGGAAGCTGAAATGAAAACCCCAAAATGCCATCTCCTTCACCCCTGTATCTGTTACTGCCCAGTCGATTGCTGCTTCTGCTAGCCTGGTTTAGAGCCTGGGAGCTCGAGTCTGTAGCACTAGAGTCACATGCCAATTCTGCTCTGTCGAGCACTCTTCCTTCTTTTCTGTCCGATGTAGCTTCTTATGCCCAAACTGAGGTATGATTTGGTTATGTCACCGCCTGCCCCAAAAACCTTTTAAACATCTTCCTCTGTTTAAAGCAGTGGTCATGATCTCAGATGCTGAGAGTGATAGAAATGAGTGAAGTGAATCTGGTATCAAGAAATTCAGCTTTTTCATGACCATCAGTGGATGAACAAAACATGATACAACCATGTATCTTCTTGGAGATTCTGATTCTCTATCCTAAGAAAAACCTGACAGTAGAGCCCAGCTTCTTTTTTCCTTTTGGTATGTTGTGAAACAATAGGAAATGGTGGGGACTGTGGCCAACTGGAGAATAAATGGCTCACCAGGTGGAGGCAGCTAATCACCAACTTCAGCTGTAGCAGGATCATGGGCCGGGTATGGACAGATTTTCTTTTAAGAGAAACTGAAAGTCTTGATTAAAAATATATATTGCACATGACAAGCAAAGCACATTTTTACTGCAAACATAGCAAACAGGATACCTGTTTGGGACTCTAGTCTAAAGAAGAATCAGGGCTCTTCCCAGCTAAAATACTTGTTACTCTTTTTGACCAGTTTTGCCCTGTGGTCAAACTAGACCGCTTGTCATGCCTCTCAACTTGCTTTGGCTTTTCTACCACCATGAGCTTGGAATGGCCTCTCAGCACAACTCTCCTTGCCTCCTCAAAATCTCACCCATCTTACCCATCTTAGGAGCTGCTTCTTCCTAGAAGCTTTTCTAGTTATTTAAAGAGAAATGTATGTGCTGGGAAAGATGACCTAAGAAGCTATTAGCATATTTGCATGAAATGACTTATCAACCAGAAGCAGAAATTAAGGCTTTGAAAGATTCAGACCAGGGGTCTTATAAATTTTGGGACCTTGGCAGGAAGAAATTCTATAATGTCAAGTACACTCATGGTTATGCAAATACAGTAATACAGATAGAAATTAATGTGTTGTCTTTTGTTTTATGCCCTGCAACCCACCTCCTGAGAATGATGGAGAATTAACTACATTTTATAAATCAGTGATTCGGTTATTACTCAGAGAGCCCTAGGGCACTGACATTCAAGTCAAGGTCTTGGCTCATGCCCAACCTGTATTTCTGGGCATCAGTTTTCTTCTCCTTCCATACTTTTACAGCACTTGGAGGTCATTATCTCAAGATGACATTCTATCCTCTTGGCATTATCTCTTAATTATGTTTACTTTATGATTTTAAAGTTCATTGTGTACTGTCTCTTTAGATTCAAATTTCATGTTATAGGGAAAGTGTTTATAAGCCAGCTAAGGTAACAACACCAAAAAAATGGGACTAGAGGAATGCATTTTTTTTCAGCTCAGGTGCAGCAGAGAAAAATTAATTGTACTGTTCTGCCTAGAGAAAACACTTTACTACTTGGATGAAATCTAACGTTAGCCCTTCCTTATTCAAGATGTATTTATTGTTAGGACTAGGAAGTTTTTCTACAAATGGATATCAGTAAAACTCTTGAAAGCTGTCAAATCACAGCCTAGTAACAAAGGATGTCGACCAAAGCTAAATCATTTGTTACACTTATTCATACACTGGAAAGTTTCCCCCCCCCACCCCAATCTGGGACTCATTTAGAGAAAATCGCTGACATTGTCAACTCATTTCTCCTCTTCCTGTCTTCCCACATCACCTCTCACTGCTGCCATGAACCACTTGGAGGCAGTGGGTTATAGGATCCCCAGTTCCTCTGACACTAGATATTGGAAGGCTTTGTGATCCTTTGTTTGGGTTGTTCACGGAAGGGACAGTAAGATGGCAGTGAGATGGAGCCTCTGAGCTTGGGAAGTTCTAAAATGTCAGCCCAGGAAAAGCCTTTTCAAACCTGAAAGCTTCCTTACAGGTTAGGCGATGAGAGATGATGACAGACTAGGGTGGGAAGATGTTTAAAGATGGTGGGAGCAAGAATTGTAGTACATCTACTATAATTATAATACAATTGTAATTGATATCTCCCGTTACTCACTTCTGGTCAATTCATTAGTCACAGCAAGGTTGACAGGTAGAAACAGTTATACCCACTTTAGAGATGAGGGACTGAGGCCACAAATTCAGTTATTTCAGTGGTTCTCTTGGAGGTAACTGTGTATCGTCACCCCACCCCCACCCCGCCTAGGACACTAGCCAACATCTGGAGACACTTTTGGTTATCACAGGTGGGAGAGGTGTGCCCTTCGTTGCTATTGGGCAGGGGCCAGGGATGCTGCTAAACATCCTGCAGTTCACGGGACAGCCCCCACAACAAAGAATTATTCATTTGAAAATGTTAGTCATGCTGAGAGTGAGAAATCTTAATGAAGTGATGGAAATTTTTGATTAAATCCTCATCTCTGCTCCCAAACGTATTCTGCTGGCCACAGTACTTTTCCACCTCAGCTCTGTAATGTGGTTGCAGACCTGGCATAGTGCCTGTTCTCTGAATAGCTGTTGAATGAATGCATGACGGGATTAAATGGATGATTTACATTGGGAGTTAATCTTTACCTTTTCAGGCCTCAGTTTCCTCAACTGTAAAATGAGTATGACTTATTTCAGTTCCAACTACTTCACAGCACTGTTCTTGCCACCTGCTACACAGTTGTTACACAGGGGCAATAAAGTCTTTAAAAGTTCTTTACAAATCCTACAAAAAGTGAGGAGGGGCGATTAATAAGAGGTTTTTTACCATAGTCATTTGTTAAGGTGTAAGCAAAAAAAAAAAAAAATGTGGAGGGTAGGAAGTAGCAGTAATGCACAATGCTGAAATTTAAGGGTAAGATATCAAAATATATAAAAGATAATATTAGCAGAAAGGTGAAATAGTCATGATACTCACCCCTGAAATTTGAAAATGTTCAAGCCAGAATCCATCTTGGCCCACAATGCCTAGTACCCTGGGGTCTTAAGGGCCTCCCTGTCTGATTATATACCTTCTTTCTTGTCATTTAATTAAAAACAAGAAGAAATTCCTTTTGTTGGCAGCACTTAAGTGCTTTTTCTTAGAATTTCTTAACAGTGTGCCCCCAAAATGCCCCTGGCATTTGGAATGTTGATTGAAATCATTTCTCTTTTAATCAAATGTCACTTTGCAGTATTTCCTTCCCCATTTGGGACTTTTTCACAAGTTCCCTGAGGAGGTCAGTATGAGTTTACAAACCTGTAAACTGATATTGAGGACAGTGAGCAGGGAATTTTAGCCATTTTATTGTTGACTGACATCAACCCTTTAGAAAAACAGGAACAGATGGGAGAGATTTGCCACCCCCTTGTGGGTCCCCCCTCAACCCTAATCTAGACAAACAAGACTGTTGATCCCTCTTCTCTGCCATAAACAAATCTCCTCATGCTGTTTTAAGCTGCAAGCCTTTGGCCATAAAGGAAGTAACCCCCTCCTGATGGCAATTCCCAGGCTATAGTGACAGCTGTTGCAGCTGCGCTGCTTGGTGGCAGCCCTCAGCCATAACCATTATCACAATTATGTTCCAAGAGCTAGCATGAGGCCAGCATCTTCTGGGTGTTGCTGTATGGAGAGAAGCACTGTACAAAGGGCATGTGTAGTGATGACAAATTCTCTGATACCCACTGGCTTAAAATACACTCCTGGCTAGTCATCCAGTGCATTCTGGGATACTCCCTAAGTGAAAGATGTTACCAAAATGCGTAGCATTAAATGGTGACAAGGAAACACACACTACAATCCGAATGAGTTGTATTTCACTTAAACAAGGTTGATGAGGTGCCATCATGAAGTATATTCCATAAGTAGGACATTCAAAGAGGCAAACTCAGAAAGAATGAAAATGAAAAATCCTAAAGCATATGCCATTATGAAACTGGGGGATTTTATTTGCCTCTGCTTGTCCTCAGATTAATCGCTTTTTATATAATGACTTAAAATGTTCATGAAGTCTAATGGCAAGAAAAAAAAAGCTTCAGAAAATCAAGGGAAATGTCCCTCAGATTCATAGTTAACACATGAGTTTGTTTCTCTTGTCTGATACTGAAGACATCTTCCTGCCCATTGGTCAGCTGATCCATTGATTCCCTCCCCCACCTGACTTTCTGAAATAATTTTGAATAAATTAGTCCATTTATTGTTGTTTTCCTTCCACAGGGAGGCAGAAGTATTTTATGCTTCTGAAGAGTTCTATCAGGAAAAGTAAAATAGTCTTCTGTTTGCCAAAAACATGTCAGTTTCTAAGAAAATTTTCATTCACTGGCACGCAGTTAACTTACTCCCTTAGCATGGATCTTTGTTTGTAGTCATCTTCACTGCCACTTTCTGGCAATGTAAATGAGTCACTTCACAGTCTAGACTTCAGTTTACTAACCTCTGAGCCGAAATATTAGGAATAGATGATTTTTTAAGCCCCTTGCTTCCCTTGGAAACATTAGAATCGTTATTGCCACGTCTTTGATTTGTATGGTGTGTTTATACTCCACCGAATGCTTCCATAGAAAGTCTGTTAACTGTTGCCTTGATTTACATTCGTCTGGTCTGGATCACTTGTGTCAGGTGTGCGCGTGTATGTACGTGCATGTGTGTGTGCACGTGCACATGTATGTTAGCATGTAATTACGTCCTGTCAAGTTGGAATCTTGTGAGAACTGGTTAGCTTTATTCTGCTCTGAGACTGCTCATGCCTTGATAACCATCTTACATAGTATTAATATGAAAACTGAACAAAGGAAGTAATCATAAAGGCAAAAAAGTCACTTCTCTACTTACATATTTTTATAGCTTATTTTTAAAGAAGGGGAATTAAATAGAATGTTTATTACAAATAAGAGTCTTAAAAATCAGAAAACTACAGAGAAGAAAAGAGCCCCTAGAATATTCTGCTTTAGTTATCTGTCACTGTGTGACAAGCTACTGCAAATTTCTGACTTAAAAGAGCAACTGTTTTATTACCTCTCAGGATTCTGTGGATTGGCTGGGTTTAGAAGGGTGGTTCTTCTAGCTTTGTGTGCTATTGACTCGGATTGCAGTCACCCAGTGTCCACTGAGCTGGAATGCTGAAGATGGCTTGTTTGCAGTGAGTACTGACTAACTGTACAGTACAGTTCTTTGAAGTACTGACGGGCTTTAATTCTCCTCTCATGTATGTTGGGCTTTGCAGGGTATAGCAGCTGGGCACCAAGAGACAGGAAGTAGAAGCTTCTAGTCCACTTCAGGCTTGAACTCAGAGCTTCCAGAACCTAATGGGCCACATCCTGTCTCTCCTGTGGCTTAATGGGCCACAGCCAGTGATAAAGCCAGCCACAATCCACGGGGAGGGGAGACAGAGTCCATCTCCTGATCCCAGGAGTGACTCAAGCCCACAAGAGGAAGGAGCCAGTCAGAGGCCGTATCTGGAGACTGTTCCTGTGACCATTATGGTGTCTATATGTCCTCTATTTCTCTTTCCTTGGGCATGCACATGGATACGTTTCAGTGCCAAGCATAGATTTTTTTGTAAGTGACATGCAGTTTTTTTTAGCAGCAGAATCCTTTTTTCAAATGAGATGTCTCATGGATTAAAATCTAGAGCTGCTGTGCCTAAAAGTGAGGTGGAAAGTCTGGAGCCCCACCCATGGCCTCTGTGTGGTCCCTGAGGGACTTGTAGGGAGCCTCGGGACTCTGTAGATCACAAATTGAAAATCAATGACTAAAGGACTGTGGATAAAACACTCTTGACTGCCATCCTTCCCTCCAGTTTAATCTTTCCAAACTAATAATTAAAGGGGGTGAGGAGAGAAGATAATGACAAACACTGTAATTTGGATTAACAGGGAAGAGGTAAATGACTCCACAATCCCAAAGAAGCCTAATCCTAAAACAATATAGAGATCTGAGCACTCTAGGATTTATCTCCTTAAATAGCTCAGAAACTGGTGTCAATATATATCTCTGAAAGTGAGGGCTTAAGAAAAGGAACTAAAGAGAAGAATTGGTTGAAAGCCTAAGAAGCATTGGCATCCTCAGAACTCCAGCCACCTCCTCCTGGAACAGGACTGGAGCGGGTAAAGCACAGGGTCTCCAGACAGGATAAATCAAGCACAGTCGAAAAAGTCTAGGTGATATGGTGAAAGGGGATGAAGCGGGCAGGTGCAGATTAGATGTTGAGATCCTCGGCTTTCCCCTGCTGGATAGCAACCAAATACTGATAATTCGGCCTTCATTCTTCAAGCAGGAGACAGGAAGCATCTTCTCTGGGCAATCTATTCAACAGGGTACATCAGGAGATAGTGACATTGGAGATTTCCCTCAAATAAAGTTTCCACATCATCTTAAGTACTTTGAGTCAAAAGCTCCCTCAAGTTCTCAGTGCTTCCAACTAGATTTTTAGGTTCCCACTCCCTTTAAAAAACTGACCCAAGCCCAAAGATTATCAGACACCTGAGAAAGGCCTCTAATAAGGATGATAGAAACCAAAAGGAAAATCATAGAAGACTAGAAAATCAGAAAACATAGACTATGAGAAGGAAGAAAATGTCAGCAGATGCTAACATCTTTAGTGGGATCAGAGAAAATATTGCAACTGTGGAACAAGAACAGTGTATTACCAACAAAAAAAGGAACATTTGGAGAACCAGAAAAGTAGTCTTGGAAATAAAGATTTTGATAGCAGCAATTGAAGACGCAATAGAAGGGTTGGAAGATAAATTGAGAAATTCTTTTAGAATATGAAGCAAAGACTTAAAGAGGTTTTTTAAATAGGAAAGAAAGTGTAAGACAATAAGAGAATCAGTTCAGGAGGTCCATCATCAGAATGACAGCTCCAGGAACAGAGGCCAGAAGAAGGTGAGGAAGTTATCAGTGACATAATTTTGAGGAGATTTCACACAATTGAAGGAAATACGGTCCAGATTGAAAGTGCCCAGCACAAATGGATGAAAACAGATCCACACCAAAACCCTTAGGCTGGAACATCAGGACATCAGGATCAAAGAGGAATCTTCAAGCTTCCAGGAGATGGGACAAAAATAGGATTAAGTAATAAAGAGTAAATGATTTTAAGGTTTTTTTTTTGACAGCAACACTGGAAGCTAGAAGGCAAAAGAGTGCAGCTTGGTGTATTCAGTTGACTTGGCCACGGCAACAGGATTTACTCTTAACCCAGTCTGTTCTCCAGATGAGCCATATGCAACCCCAGTCAGTTTCTCATTCCTTCTGCCCGTGTTTGCTACCCTTCCTTCCAGCTTTAAATTTTCCAGTGGTTTCCTGCTCTTGTAGGATAAAGACAAATAACCCTCCCATGCCCTACAAGCCCCCACACAGTCTTTCCATGACCCCATCTCAAGGCTTGACCCCTGTCTCTCTCTCCAACCTTATTTTGAACAACTCTCCCCCTCGCCCTGTACTCTAACCATACTAACTTGCTTCCACATTCTCTCCCGCCACAGGCCCTTTACATAACACAGTCACCCCTCACTATCCACAGGGGATTGGTTCTCAGAGCCTACAGATACCAGAATCCTCACTTCTTAAGTCATTTCTGTAAAATGGCATAGTACAAAGACTACAGTTAGCCTGCTCTATCCACACGTTTCAAATCTGCAGATTCAGCCAACAGTAATTGGATTTGTGGTTGGCTGGATTCACAGTTAGGAACCTGTGGGTACCAAGGGTTGACTGTACTACCCTGTCTGTAACGTGTCTCTTCATTCTTTGCCCAGTTAATCTCTGTGTATCTTTAGCTCTCAATCCAAGAGTTACTGAATAGAACTTCTTTCACTGAATCTTGTTCTCATTATTTGGAACAGTTACCTGTTTGTAAGTTTATGTTGATGTACATGCTCCTGTGATTAATGTTGTCATCCCTCTGTAAATTATAAATGCCACGAGGGAAGGGTCAGTTAGTTCATTTATGCTCATCAGTGTATTAACACCTGGTACATTACCTGGCACAGTCTGTGTTTAGTATTTGTGGAAAGAAGCAGATGAGGAAGGAAAGAATGAGCTGCCTTTGTTATAAACTGTTTCAGAAACTTTTTTTGCCCCGAGAGCCGGATCTCTTAAAATAAGAATTTTGAAATGCAGAACTAATTTCCTGAACTCTCAGCTTCCAACTCTGAACTTCCGGCAAAGTTAGGGAGGGTATGAAAATGGACTAATTTCGAAATCCTGAGACTTGTTAGACAGTAGCAGATTTCAGAGATGATTTTTGAAGCACTAATATTTCCAGTGGAAAAAACAGTGCTTTCAGAGGAGGTGTGCACAGCATCTCTAGCTCTCAGGGCTTCCTCGTAACGATTCTCAATTAAGCTCCTTTAGGATTTAAGTGTCTCACATAATGAAGACTAAGTGTGTCCATCCTGGCATTTTCTGGTCGTTTAGTGATTCACTGACTTTCTAGAGATATAGGTTCCCTATGCTAAAGTAGAATAAACAGGGAGAAAAATAGCTCATGTACTTATCTTTAATGTCAGGGGAAAAAAGGCTGAGTTCTTTCCTTGATTCCAGAAATACTTTTATTGTGATATCACGGCGCAGCCACAAAGTCTGTGGACTGTGAAATAGGGTTTCAGTTATTAAAGAAGGAAGCCTCCCCCTTTCCAAATCGACTTCATTCCGTGTTGCCAAAAATAGCTCACTCTTGTAACTTCAGATTATTTTCTTATTGCCTTTGAATTCATCAGTTAATAATGCAGCCGAGCAATACGTACTTTTTAATTCCTCTACATATGCAAACATGGTGTGTCTTTTTCAATATGATACCCCCCCTCCCCAAATAATGTTCTCTGGAAAGGAAAAAAGGCCTAAATGCCATTCTTCTCTCTGTTTTATCCACGTCCACCATTCCTTTTTCCTCTGGATCTATTGCATAAGTTAGTCTGTATCAGAATTCTTAGAGTCAAGTCAGGGAACCTTAGAGATACTATAGATGTATTGAAGCTGAGTTGGTGACTGATGAACCAGAGTTCTTCAAAACAAGATTTTGTAGGAGACTTTAAATGAGACTAATCTATGTGGGTTTGTCAGACAATTAAAATCGTGTCCACCATTTCTTTCCTTCTTCACTGGTCAGAGGTCAAGAGAGAAACCAGATATAGTTCCTGCCCTCCAAAATTTCTAGTCTCATAGGAACATTAGCTGTGTGTTGCACATAATAATAATACCAAGTTCTACAGTGGTACATGGTGTGAGGAGGGCATTGGGAGGACTTCATACAAAAAGTTCATTTCCTTCTTTCTGTCCTTAAGAATTTATTGGATTCCTAACAGGCCAGGCTCTGTGCTGTCCCTAAGGTTATCTTGTGAGGAATGGAGAAGCAGATATTGATGACAGTTACACAACCAAATGTGCAGTTGCACACTACCCTGGGGTCCCTGACAATAAGTGTGTGGTTTTCTGAGATCCTGTGGGAAAGAAGTCTGAAAGACAGGATGTTATGGAAAGCCTGCCCTACAGAGGAAAGATGGCAGGAATCGCCTTTGGGTGGACCACAGTAGGCGGCTTCTGGATGGGGCAGCAGTGCATCTGAGGTGGGCTGTGCAGCCCAGGAGATCCTTGTCATGCAGAGATGTGTTCTCATGAGCTAGACCTTCTTCAGAAGCTCCCTGTCTCCCGACCACTCCTCCCTTTCTACCTCTGGGACTCCATGCCAGAGTCTCCCGTTGCTGGACTTCCTGGGCCAGTATCCACCCCCTAGGACAGGATTATGGCAAGATGGCTCTAGCTTGGCCATCTTTCTCTGTGTGCATTTGGTCCTGAAGAAACTCATGCATCTTTATTGTAGTAAAAATAGTCCACAGGTGTGTTCCACCACCTTCCGGCCTTCCTCCTCCGTTCTCGTTGTGTCTTAGATCTACCTACCTACAGTATCTAGTTAGCTGAGGGCCACATACTATGCCCATCATTCATCTTAGCTGTTTAATTAACGTGCAGACTTTTCTTAGTCACAGTGAATGATATCTATTATTAGCACCACTTTATAGGGTAGATTTATACTAATCACACCACATTTATATTTGATTTTATTTCTTTTCAAAGTATCCATAATATCATATCCAAATAACCAAGTTGCCAAAAATAACCTTAGTAATGGCTCAGTGGTAAAGAATCCACCCTCCATTGCAAGAGATGCGTATTTGATCCCTGGGTTAGGAAGATCCCCTGGAGAAGGAAATGGCAACCCACTCCAGGATTCTTGCCTGAGAAGTCCCTTGGACAGGAACCTGGTGTGCTACAGTCCCTGGGGTCGCAAAGAGTCAGACAGGACTGGGCAACTAAACAACAGCAACAGCAACAGACATAGAGAAGCCAGCTGGCTGCAAGCCAAGCATCCAACAGGAAAAATGAAATGACCCTGTTTTTACAGGTCTCCAGTATTTCCAAATTATTAAAGGAAAAATAGCAGATAGTCCCCCAGAGAGCACAAAACAAGCCATCACAGTGCCCCTTGACCAGCGTCCCAGGAACCTTGATAATTCTATTTCTTTCTGACCATTCCCTCTCCTGTCCTCTCCCAGGCCTCTGCTTCATAGGCATGGGGATGAGGTCAGTGGGGAAGGTGTTGGGAGGATGAGCAGGGGTAGCAGGTCAGGCTGGATGACTCTTGATAAGCCCTGGAGGATGTGGCTGCTGCTGCTGCTGCTGCTGCTGCTAAGTCGCGTCAGTCGTGTCCGACTCTGTTCGACCCCATAGACGTCAGCCCACCAGGCTCTGCCGTCCCTGGGATTCTCCAGGCAAGAACACTGGAGTGGGTTGCCATTTCCTTCTCCAATGCATGAAAGTGAAAAGTGAAAGTGAAGTCGCTCAGTCGTGCCTGACTCCCAGTGACCCCATGGACTGCAGCCCACCAGGCTCCTCCATCCATGGGATTTTCCAGGCAAGAGTACTGGAGTGGGGTGCCATTGCCTTCTCCAGGAGGATGTGGATGTTTCCCTAAAGTTTGTCTCCAAATCCTGAGTAAAAGAAACAGTCCCCTCCAACATCCCATGGCAGACATTTCCTTGGGTCATCATGTGTCTTATTTGCAGCTTTGTTTACGTAGAAATTATATGTAAAAATATGCATCCATTTATGCTTCCAGAGAACTTTAACAAGGGATGGGTAATATAAGCCTGGGCCCAGAATCTCAGCTTCCCACTTATTGTGAGGCTTATCAGAGAAGAGAAACTGGCTTAAGATGTTCTTTGGTAAAATGAAATCATCACAAGCTCTTTCTTCTGTACAAGATTAGTGTGGTTTCTCATTACAGTGGAAGAATCTCCAGAAACACCGAGGTTAGAATCAAGCATCATTTTTTTCTTCCTTATGAATTGGTGACATTGGGAAACCTAAGAAGATAGCTGAAAATGGAACTTAGTAAAGAGAGACAGCAAAATTTTTTTGTATGACTGAAAAAAAGAAGTGGGTTTTTCTACTTTTATCTTAAAGTGAGCTAGATTAAAGGGACTGAAGGATCACCTACCTGAATGTCATGGACAGAATCCCATGGACACGGGAGCCTGGCAGGCTACAGTCCATGGCGTCGCAAAGTCGGACACAACTTAGCATCTAAACTACCACCTGAATGTCCCCCTCCTTACCCACATTTCCACCCAACCCTAGGTTTTCTACTTCTTGGGTTATGATTCAGTTCCAAGAGGCATCTCAGGCTTTTACCTCAAGGAGAGGTGGCTGTATGTTTGGGTCACTCTGACCTACGGGTTGGGGTCTTGGTTTGTGAGTGCTACCATCACTGTCCACTTGACAGAATGTTAGAGAAGATGCCGTGCTTCTGGAGACCCCGCTGCAGATGAGGTCTGGGACAAGGAAGCCTGAGTCAAGAACACGCTCAGAACACAGGTGGGCTGATGCACTTGAACACTCTTGTTCAAGGTTCCAGTGGTTGACACACACACCACCCCCACCGCCACCACCTCGGCCATGTCTTACACACCCCACAATGCAGCAACCTCTCACACTGGGTTCCACATACACCTGTCTGGATTAGTTCTGGAAGCCTGACACCTGTCAAACAAAGTTTTTAACCACAGTCTGAACTGCTGAAATTCCCCATTCTTCTCTCTTGCTTTCCTCAAATTATTTCAGATCTCAGCCTGGCTGGTAGCATTGGAAAGAGTTTAACAGCTCGAGGATTAACATGCTGAAGTTAAGCCTCTATGTCAGTTCAGCCATGTTCTTTTTGCCCTCATAATCATATGTTGTCAGAGCAAACAGATTGCATGCCCGAAGTCAGCATCTACAGGAGGGTTTCTCAGCCTCAGCACTACTGACATTTTGGTCTGGGTCATTCTTTGTTGTCGGAATTTCCTGTGCATTGTGTAATAGGATGTTCAGCAGCATCCCTGGCCTCTTACACCCTGGATGCCAGCATTGCTCTCTCCTTCAATTGTGACAACCAGAAATGACTCCAAGCTTTACCAGTGTCTGCTGGGGAACAGAATACCCCCTCCCCCAACCACCTCCACCTACAAATCTAAGCCATTTTCCAGGAGTTTGTTAAGGAGGGACCTGATACTTTTCATCTTAATACGTGATGATAGCTAATATTATGGTTTATGCTGAGGACTGTCTCCTGAATTTCTGTAGCCTTGCTTTTCTGATAAGAAGCTGAAGGGTGCTGTGAAATTAATCACTTCAGAAAGGTTTACAGAGGGATGTATAGTTCTAGTCCTTGGCTGTTCCCCAGTGCTGGCCAGTATAAATTGCCAGAGCTTTATTGACTTGGGGATTAATTATTAATGATAGAGAAGCTTATGAATTTTTCAGAATTTTTTCCTCGTTGGGCGCTGCTGTCTGACTTCCTGTCAGCAGCACACGATGTCTTCCAACTGTCCTACATCAAAGCCACAGGCTGTCACCCAGGGCATTATCTTGTTCCGTGCAGGCTGGCTGCATATGTTGACTCTAAATTTTTTAATCAGCCGTTTTCCAACTCAACTGCACATGTCAAACTGTAAAAGACAGAATCCATTAAGCGCCGTCTGAAACCAACAGGGTCCTGTGGCACTGTGATTTGGTATCTCTAAGACAGAATTTCACAATAAGAAATTAGAAGCACACATTTTGCTAAAATGTCAGCAAAATGCCTGTGGGACTTAAATGGAAGTAAAACCGTATCAACAACAACAACAATAATAATCTCTGTACAGTCCTTTCAACTTTCTGAAGGATTTTCATTTATCTTTCATATATTTAAGTGTTCTTATTTTTTCTAAACCCTGTACTTTTTGATCTCTCCCTTTGTTTTTTCATTCTGTTTTTTTTTTTAAAGGTGCTTATTTTAGTGACAGCAAAATAATAAACTTGCAAAAACATGTCATTTACTCCAAGTCATGAAGTTCAAATGTTTAAGCCTTTTAAAATTTTTATTCATTTATTTATTTCTGGCTGTAGCAGCTCTTTGCTGCTGCGCGGGCTTTTGTCTAGTGGCGGGGTGTGGGGGCCACTCTCTCGTTGCTGTGTGCAGGCTTCCCTTGCGGTGGTTTCTTGGGTTGCAGAGCACAGGCTCTAGGGTGCACCCGAGCTGTGGGGCGTGGGCTCAGGAGTTTGCAGTTCCTGGGTTCTAGAGCACAGCCCACAGCTGTGGTGTCCGGGCTTAGTGACTCCATGACATGTGGGATCCTCCCAGATCAGGGATCAAACTAGTATCTCCTGCATTGTCAGGCAGATTCTTTACTACTGAGCCACCAGGGAAGCCCCTAGGCCTTTTTTTAATTAAAAAAGATTACTGAGGTATGGTTGATTTTCAGTATTATGCAAGTTGCAGGTGTACAACATAGTGATCCACAGTTTTTAGAGGTTATACTTCATTTATAGTTACTATAAAATATTGGCCATATTCCCTGTGCTGTACATCTCCGTTTTTTTTTTACCCAAATAAAATGACTAAGCAGCTGATCCGTTCATCCCATAGAGAATAATTTTCAAATTTAAAAACACATAGATCGGCTTAGAATACTGAAGGTTCCCTGTTACATGGAGGATAAAATATAGGCAATCCCCAATAAGTATATATTGAAAACCTATTTGTGTCAGGCCCTAACAGAGCTATTTACTTGAAAATCATTTGAGTTTTACTTCATGTTAAAACCATTTCTCAAAAATGTATTTTTCCACTCTGCTGCTTTAAAATACAGTAAACATCTTGCTAAAAGGCGTCATTCTACAAATCAATTCTGTGTCCAGGAATGCTAACATAAAAAGAGCAGGGCATTGACCTGATACATACATTTGGTATTGCTTTTTAAAAACAAAACCCCCATTTGTGAATTTACTTTACTTGTTCTTTTTTTAAAGGTGTTTAAATGAGATCCCTGACTAAATTTTTTTGCCTTTGAGACTTTTTACAGTAATTTGTGAGCTGGGGAGAAATCTGCTACAATTGCTTAAAAATTTTTTTTCCCTAAAAAGCATTCCCTTTGCTCAGAAAATTCAACTTAGATGTTTTTGCAAATATGAAAGGGTAACTTCAGCAAGTGGACTATCTAATCTTAAAAACTGTTTCACAGAGGATTTTGTCTTGCATGTCAAGTGCAAATAAAATTTCAAGAGATTTTTGCTATAATTTGATGGCAGATGATAAGGAAATCATCTGTCTTGATAGTGGTCTACCCCTCAAAGTATTTCTTAGCCTGGGCAACTTTGAGTACATTAGAAATAAATTAGATTATGAGACCCTTCGGTTGTCTTGATTCGAACCACTTCAATGCCAGAATTGTGTATTTCAGTCAATACTGTTTTAATTTATATTGGTTAAATTATTGTTTATATGCAGGCTTCTCTTTCCAAGAAGAGCACTTCTTTAATTTCCCTCCTCTAAGCCACAGCCATATTTACCTTTCACAATGCAAATTTAATTATGTTACACAAAGTTCAGTTGCATTACTTTGAAATGATGTAGAATTGTCAGCACAGATCAGGTAAAATAGAGAATCAAGCAATTTCCAGATATTCAAGATAGACTTTAAGCACTTTAACCAGAATCTGTAGTGGCTTTCTGTGGCAGAGGCAGAAAGGCTCACCAAAGATTTTGTGTGTTCTTTGACATTTTCTGGCTGCCCTTGCAATTAGGTTAGGATCATGGGACTGGCTCCAGCAAGCAGGCTGTGGGTTGTGCATGCTCTGTGTTCCCTGTCACGTGAGCTTGGAAGCCACATGTTGAGATGGCAGAGTCACAAAATGGTGCTTCCATCTGCCTGGATCCCTGAGTGGCTTTGTGGAGTAGTGGCCCCCATAATCAACATTGGGCATGTAGGGTGAGCAAGAAATCAACCTTTGTTGACTTCAGACAACTGAGATTTCACTGTTGATTTGTTACCGTTGAATACATTAGGCTTTCCTGATGAATTTGTTCCCCTTTTTGAGTTTACTTTTTAGTATTTACTTACATTTTCAGTATAGCAGTGTATCACATGTGTTAGAGTAGATGATACCTTGATGCCCTTGCTCATCTTTAGCACATGATACAGACTATTGCAAGCAGAAAGCTGTGAGTCAATACTGACAGTGTAATTTGGGTGGGATTTTTGTCGTTTGTTCTCTCCCATCTGTTGGAAAGTTTAGAATCTCACTCTTTTTAATATTGTCTCTTTGCTCTTGCCCACAGATGCTTCTAAAATAACTAATAAAATGTATGTACTTGGTTGTGGATTTGATAGCAGAAACCAACTGTTCCTTTGACAGGTCTTAATCAAGGTGAAATACAACCCTCATAAATATTTTTGGCTTTGAACAGTGGTATCACCAAGGTAGACACGCTCTTCAGGGCAGGCAAAGTGAGATAATGATATATGTGGGTAGACTCATGAATAGACCCAATTTCTACTAGGAACTTGTATAATGATCAGACTGGGACTAGAAATTAAACATGTCTTATATTTGTGACATACCTCAAAGGAGAGAGAGGCACATGTGACAGATCTCGCATGCCCTGGAAGTTATGCTACTTTACCTCCATTCTAGTTGACGGACAGCTTTATGATCGAGAGCGCTGCATGTTTTCTACTGGTTGAGATCTCTGTTAAATGTGCACATGCACACACACACACCCCCACTTGCCTACATGTACGTACACGTATTTACTAACTTCACAATTACAGAAGCTGGAAAACCTGACTTCATTTTGACCTTGTGAGTAACTTTCATACTGCATGATCAATATTTGAAAATGTAATTCATTTCCTCTTAAAATAGTGGACATTTTTAGCAAAAGCATTTGATTTTATTAGTGTATAGAGGTATTTTAGATTTTAATGGATGTTTTCTGGATTTCCTATTGAGTGCATTATTTTTGTCAGTTATAAATTGCCTTTCACCATACTTCAGAGCTGCTGAGATATCAAAATGATTCAACAGCACAAAAAGGCATATTCTTTTCTATCATATTCATGTCAGAAATCTCTTGTGGCTCATTTTGAAGTGATTATTTTTTATCAGATCAGCATTTTTTTTTTTATCGGATGAGCTGCCTGAACAGAATTTGAGATGTTAATAAAAAAATAAATTCAAAATTAATGACAACAAACATAATAATTTACATTTGTGAAATAGTTTACTAATTGGAGGGTAACTCGTCTTTTTTGGTTTTGAAAGAATCCTGGAAGTTATCCCCACTGAGTGTGGGGACAGCAAGCTGTCTGGATTACACTCTGGATTAATACAGACCTGAATTCGTATCCCAGCCCTCCCACTTCTTTGAGGTATTACTTTGATCCCTCTGGGCCTCAGTTTCCTCATCTGGAAAGTGGATTTGATTATAATAGTGATAGTAATATTCTCAAGGATTAAACACGACAGTGAATAAAAATTAGATAATATGCTAGGCCATAGTATATACTCGGTATTCAATATGTTTGCTCTCATGTGGACCATAAACTCACAGAAGCTATTTCTGTTTGTGCTGCTTTCACATTCTGTAGCACAATGGTTGGCATACAGCAAGTGTTTAAGCAAATATTTTTTAAAAGGTGAGTTGGGTGTTAATGCTACCAGGTTCCAACTGAGGAAACTCCCAGAGTTCGACTGGCTCACACATCTATGACTTTCACCACTTTAATTAGTTGTTCTGACCCTTCTCAATTTCAGTTATACATTCAAGGAGGACTTAATAAATTAAACCGTGTGAACTGAGATCTCTATTAAGGTCATAATTTTGTCCAGTTCAGTCACTCACTCGTGTCCGACTCTTTGTGACCCCTCGGACTGCAGCACACCAGGCTTCCCTGTCTGTCACCAACTCCTATAGCTTATTCAAACTCATGTCCATCAAGTCGGTGATGCCATCCAACCATCTCATCCTCTGTCGTCCCCTTTTCCTCCTGCCTTCAATCTTTCCCAGCATCAGGGTCTTTTCCAAGGAGTCCGTTCTTCGCATCAGGTGGCCAAAGTAGTGGAGTTTCAGCTTCAGCATCAGTCCTTCCAATGAATAATCAGGACTGGTTTCCTTTAGGATGGACTGGTTGGATCTCCTTGCTGTCCAGGAGACTATCAAGAGCCTTCTCCAACACCACAGTTCAAAAGCATCAACTCTTCAGTACTCAGCTTTCTTTATAGTCAAACTCTTACATCCATACATGACTACTGGAAAAACCTTAGCTTTGATTAGATGGACCTTTGTTGGCAAAGTAATGTCTGCTTTTTAATATGCTGTCTAGGTTGATCATAACTTTTATTCCAAGGAGCAGGCGCCTTTCAATTTCATGGCTGTAGTCACCATCTGCAGTGATTTTACAGCCTAAAAAAATAAAGTCTCTCATGGTTTCCATTGTTTCCCCATCTATTTGCCATAAAATGATGAGACTGGATGCCATCATCTTAATTTTCTGAATGTTGAGTTTTAAGCCAACTTTTTCAAAAACTCTCCTCTTTCACTTTCATCAAAAGGCTCTTTAGTTCTTCTTTGCTTTCTGCCATAAGGGTCGTGTCATCTGCATATCTGAGGTTATTGATATTTCTCCCGGTAATCTTGATTCCAGCTTGTGCTTCATCCAACCTGGCATTTTGCATGATGTACTCTGCATATAAGTTAAATAAACAGAGTGACAATATACAGCCTTGATGTACTCTTTTCATGATTTGGAACCAGTCTGTTGTTTCATGTCCACTTCTAACTGTTGCTTCTTAACCTGTGTACAGATTTCTCAGGAGGCAGGTCAGGTGGTCTGGTATTCCCATCTCTTTCAGAATTTTCCACAGTTTGTTGTGACCCACGTAGTCAAAGGCTTTGGCATAGTCAATAAAGCAGAAATAGATGTTTTTCTGAAACTCCTGCTTTTTCGATGATCCAGCGGATGTTGGCAATTTGGTCTCTGGTTCCTCTGCCTTTTCTAAAACCAGCTTGAACATCTGGAAGTTCACAGTTCACATACTGTTGAAGCCTGGCTTAGAGAATTTTGAGCATTACTTTGCTAGCATGTGAGATGAGTGCAATTGCACAGTAGTTTGAGCATTCTTTGGCATTGCCTTTCTTTGGGATTGGAATGAAAACTGACCTTTTCCAGTCCTGTGGCCACTGCTGAGTTTTCCAAATTTGCTGGCATATTGAGTGTAGCACTTTCACAGTATTATCTTTTAGGATTTGAAATAGTTCAACTGGAATTCCATCACCTCCACTAGCTTTGTTCATAGTGATGCTTCCTAAGGCCCACTTGACTTCTCATTCTAGGAGGTCATAATTTAAGCATCTA
This sequence comes from Bos grunniens, assembly GCF_055505025.1. Classification (NCBI taxonomy): domain Eukaryota; kingdom Metazoa; phylum Chordata; class Mammalia; order Artiodactyla; family Bovidae; genus Bos; species Bos grunniens. Next base: position 39,004,743 of record NC_141186.1, read on the forward strand.
TTAAATATCAAACACTACACTAAGTGTTTTCAACAACCTTGTCTCATTAATTCATCAAAACCACCCTGCCAAGTAGACATTATTATCTCCATCTCAAAGTTAATTCTGCAACTACTTCTTGCATACCTACCATGCATCAGTTAGGATATTTTGTAGTGGACCTGATAGACACAGTCCCTGTCATCAAGGCACTTTTAGTCTTGCAAAGAGCATGACCTGGAGCAAATAATGGCACATGTGATTAGATTGGTAGAAGAGGAGGTTCAACATGTTGTGGGGACCTTGAGGAAGTGACCTTGGCTGGGGTGAAGAAGTATCCTAAGGAAGCAGCATTATGGCGACTGGGAGGTGGGTTAATGAGTGTCAGCCAGCTGAAGATGGCAGAGGAAGGCAGCACACGCACATTGGCTTGGGGCCATGAATAACTATGTCATGTCTGAGAACTTGGAAGCAGCCCAGAGTGGCCTGGGCCTGGAGGGCAAGACAAAGCAGTGGGAAAAAAGGCTAGAAAGCCATACAGGACCAGATGGTAATGCTGCCTCATATTTGTTGTTGCTCTTCATTTCCATTTTGTATTGGGAAGTACTGGGAGTATGGTTTTTAGCAATGTTGTGTTCGTGTCAGGTGTAAAGCAGACTGATTCAGTTATACATACATGTGTATCTATTTTTCAAATTCTTCTCCCATTCTTTCTCAATATTCTGTTATTATAGAATATTGACCAGCATTGTCTGTGCTATTCAGTAGGTCCTTGTTGTTTATCTATTTTAAATGTAGTTGTGTGTGTATATGACAATCCCAAACTCCCAATTTATCCCTCCCTGACAGTGTTTCCCCTTTGGTAACCATAAGTTTGTTTTCTGAGTCTGTGGGTCTGTTTCTGTTGTGTAAATAAGTTCAGTTGTATTATTTTTTAGATTATGTGTATAAGCAATATTACATGATATTTATCTTTGTCTGACTTACTTCACTTAACATGATAATCTCTAGGTTCATCCACGTTGCTGCAAATGGCATTATTTTGTTCTTCATGGCTGAGTAATATTCCATTGTATAAATGTACCACATTTCCTTTATCCATTCATCTGTCAATGGACATTTAGGTTGCTTCCATTCCTTGGCTATTGTAAACAGCACTGCAGGAATTTTAGGGTGCATGTATCCAATTGAACCATGGTTTCCTCTGGATATGCTGTCCAGGAATGGGATTGGTGGGTCATATAGTAATTCTACTTTTAGTTTCTTAAGGAACCTCGATACTGTTCTCCATAATGCCTGTACCAATATACATTCCCATCAGCAGTGTAGGAGGGTTCTCTTTTCTTCACACTCGCTCCACCTTTTATTGTTTATAGATTTTTTGATGCTGATCATTCTGATTGGTATGAAGTGATACCTCATTGCAGTTTTGATTTGCATTTCTCTAATAATTTAGCAATGTTAAACATCTTTCCATGTGCCTCTTGGCTGTCTGTGTTTCTTCTTTGGAGAAATGTCTGTTTAAGCCCATTTTTTTTAATAGAATTTTTCTTTAATTGAGCCTCATGAGCTGTTTGTAGATTTTGAAGATTAATCCCTTGTCAGTTACATCATTGAAAATCTTTTCTCCCATTCTACAAATTGTATTTTCATTTTGTTTATGGTTTACTTAGCTGTGCTGAAGATTTTGAGTTTGATTAGGTTCTGTTTGTTTGTTTTTGTCATTTCCAATGCTGTAGGAGGCTGATTGAAAAAAAAAATATTGCTGCAATTTATGTCAAGAGTGTTCTTCCTGTGTTTTCCTCTGAGAGTTGATAGTATCAGGTTTTACATTTAGGTCTTTAATCCATTTTGAGTTTGTGTGTGTGTGTGTGTGTGTGTGTATGTGTGTATGTGTGTGGTGTTAAAGCATGTTCTAATCTCATTATTTTACATGTAAACATTCAATTTTCCCAGCCATATTTATTGAAGACGCTATCTTTCTCCATTATATAGTTTTGCCTCCTTTGTCAAAGATTAATTGACCATAGATGTGTGGGTTTATTACTGGGATTTCTGTCCTTTCCATTGATCTGTATTTCTTTTTTTGTCCCAGTACCATACTCTTTGTATGACTATAGCTTTGTAGTATAGTCTTCTGTGATAAGGATCTCAGATTCCTGTTGCCAAGGATAATAGAGTATTACTGTAGGGGCTTAAGCATGAGAGAAATGTGAGCAAATGCGCATTCCAGCAAGATGAGCAGAATACACTACAGGCATCCCCTCAGAGTGCAGTTCTCAGCATCAGCATCACTCAGAATGAGTAAATTCTTGATTCTCACCCCAGACTTACTGAATCAAGGCTCTCTATGAATGAGGCCCAAAACTCTCTTTTAACAATTTCTTTGGTGGATTCTCACCATAGTTTGAGAACCACTGGCTTTTGGTAAAGACTGTCAACCTTTACTGCATGTTGGAATCATCTGAACAGGTTTTAAGAAAAATGATGCCTGCCTGAGCCCCAAGCCAAATGTCTGATTTAGTTGATCTGGGTGTAGTCTGGGTATCAGGATTGTCTTTCCTGTCCCCCAGATGTTTCTCATGTATGGGCCAGATTGAGAACTGCTTTGTCAGAAAGGATGCAGGCAAACAGGCCAGTGCTTCATGGTGGAGACAGTGGTAACCTGCCCTAGGAAAGTGGATGAACAGATTAGATGGATTCAGGAGATACAGTAGACATGACTTCATAGTTAAGAAGGAATAAACCAACCTAGTCCCAAGCACAGAAACCAGCTGCTGCCTCTGTATGCCGAGCTTCAGTGGCCACACTCTCACCCTGCTAGACAACGCCTGCTCTCTCAGTGGCTTTGATCTCTGTGTCCTCAGGATGGTCTAAGTGAACTGGAGCATCTCTCAGCCCCAGCAGTAAAGATCATTAAAATGATCCATAAAAAGCACAGCTGCATCCTTCATGCTGGACAGAATTCATAGGCTCTAGCCCCAAAAGTACTAAATGATAGCCTGACTCTGTGTCCTCGCATCATATTTGAGGCACTGCGCTAAGTGCTTTATGAGTACCATCTTCTTTTATTCTCACTATAAACCTCTGCTGTTGGCATTGTTAGTATTAGGACTCCCACTTTGCAGATGAAGCAGCAGACACAGAGAATATATTGTCTGCTAGTAAATGGCAGAGCAAAGTTTTGAGACCAGGTCTGACTGTTTCTGGAAAAGTTCCCTGGGTCCCTGACTCTTGTGCCCTACTGTCAATCCTAAAGAAAATCAGTCCTGAGTATTCATTGGAAGGACTGATGCTGAAACTGAAACTCCAGTTCTTTGGCCATCTGATGCGATGAACAGACTCATTGGAAAAGACCCTGAGGCTGGGCAGGATTGAAGGCAGGAGGAAAAGGGGATGACAGAGGATGAGATGGTTGGATGGCATCACCAAATCGATGGACATGAGTTTGAGCAAGCTCAGGGAGTTGGTGATGAAGAGGGAAGCCTGGCGCGCTGCAGTCCAAGGGGTCACATAGAGTCGGACATGACTGAACAACTGAACTGAACTGAACAATTATTGTGGCAGGAAAAGAAATCCAAAACATGTGACACAGAGAAGGTTGAGATGCTAGACAGGCCAGCGCTGCCTACAAGAGCAAGTTGATATGTGATCAAAGCAATCCAGGAGGGCTTCATTGAAGAATACGGGTCTGGAACCAGCCCCCTGAATGATACATTAGATTTGACATGGTGGAAGGCAGAGTGAGGTCATTGCAGGACTTGGGTGGGGGTAGGGGAGGCTGGTTGAGCACTGCAGGATCATAAAGGAATGGATTGGTTTCCTTTCCAGGATATTTTTATATATTTATTTGCTGCTCACTCAGAGAATTGCTGCATTTGGAGCTCTTGGGTTATATTTACTGCATTGCCAGAAGCCAGCAAAGACATAAAATGGGTGACTCAGATGTGGAGGATGTTCTTATTGGCTGGCAGACTCTGGGAGCTAAACCTTGCCTTTTGCAATCAAGGAGAGGTGCATCCTTCAGAATGGAGACTTTGACCTACACAAGGTCTTCTCTAGGAGAGGGAATAAGGAATGGGAAAGAAAGACACTAATGGTCTTATTTTACCTTTTCCACTAATGTTGAATGTTTTTTATGAAAACAGAATATAATTGAGTGTGCACGGGATACCAAAGTCCACAAATTACCCTGAAACAGAGCCCTCATAAAGACTTACATCGGAGGCAAGGCTGCAGATTTCATCAGGTTCACCCTCAGTAATAACAATAGAAGTAATAATAAACCTACAATGTGTCAAAATCCTAGAGTGTGGAAATGTCTATTATGATTGTCATCATAGGAGTCTCCTGAGGAAATTATTTTAGAGTTCCAGGTACAGATGCTCAGAGAGGTTGAGTTCCCTGGCCTTGGTCACACAGTGAGTATGTGATAAAGGTGGGGTTTGATCTTAAGGTTTTCTGGTTCTAAAAAACCAGGATTTCTGGTGCTCTATTTTCTCAGGGTTATACCCTCCGTGCAGGGTCAGCTGTCTTTGAAACTACCAGCAAATGACTTCATCTTTTGAAGCTTGCTTTCCTGCATGGAAGTAGGGGAAACCTGTTCTGCCATTTTAAGTGTTAATAGAATCAGAACTTGTATAAGGATGAAGTATACAGGCTGCAGAATGCCAAGTGCTAATAGCTGCTAAGATTTACAGAAAGTGTGTGCCAGGCACTCTGCTAAGCATCGTACATATACTATGTGTATGTTTAACCTCTCATCAACCCTATGAAGGAGGTATTCTCATTATTATTCCCATGATAGAGTTAACAGAGTTGAAAAATTTAAAGTGAAGACTTGGAGAAATCGAATAACTTGTTCAATGTTGCTCGGCTTCAAAGCGGAAAGGCAGCAATTGATCTTGGACAAAAGAGGTGTGACCCTCTTCCACAGCCTCCACGTTGGAGGTGGACAGAGGGGAGACGGGCTGTAAGAGACAGGAGGACAGGAGCTTGGAGGCGGCAGCCAGGCACTGAATGTAGTAACACAGGCCTGACCAGACCTCAGCGTGTTCTTGAGTCTTGAGCTCCGGCACCCACACCCCCTGGGTGGAAACTGACTGTGTCCTGGCTGTAACTTTCCAGACCGCAGTGCACCAGGAAGGCAGCATTGGCTGGAGCAGTTTGTCTCTGAAGGAGGATAAAAAAAAAAAAACAGGCCTGTGGAGGATGGGGTGGGGTGGGGTGAGGGGGTGGAATGCCGAGAGGGGCCTCTGCTCTCCTCTGCAGTCGCTCCTCGCAGCCTCCCTCTCAGACACCAGTCCCTGGGCACCAAGGGAGCAGCCTGGGAAGTAGAAAGGAAACAAGGGGATTAGATGGAGCTAAACTCAGGTCAGCAGGTGGCTTGCCCTGCAGCTGCTGATAGGCGCACCTGCCTTGGTCCCCAGTAGCCCAGAATTAAGGATGCTTTATCAGCGATGTGACTGGGTATAAGCCAGCCAAGTTCGACTTTATGTATTTCAGGGAAAGCGGCCCACGGCAGGACACAGCGCTAAGCAGGCAGACAGAGCCTGGAAGTGAGCAGGTTGGGAACATAGTCCCAGCCTCATCACTGATGATGATGCTGTGACTGTGGGTGGGTTACTTTCCTTCTGGTCACAGTTCATTAACTCAGTCCTTTAGTCCTTTAACTCAGGCAGTCATCAGAGCACACTCTGTAGTTGGCACCAGGCTGGGTGCCAGGGATGCAGAGGTGAGCAAAATCACATCCCCTGCCCTCACAGAGTTTACAGTCTAGTAGGTGGACAACACATCATCTCATGAGTGGATGTAAAACTATAATTGCAGTGAATGCTGATGAAGGGAACGTGCCCGCACTGGGAGAGCGTATGGCAGTGGGAACTCACCGAGTCTCGTATGATCAGAGAAGGTTTGCTGCCAAACTGAAGGATGGAGGAGGTTAGGCTTAAGTCAAGGAGGAGACAAGGGTAAGTGCTCCAGGTGTGGCAGACAGTGTGTGCAGCAGCAGCAGCAGCAAGCCAGCCCTTCCTCAGGCCTGGGCGGAGGACAGAGGGGGAATGTGGTGCCCGACAAGCTGCAGAGCTCAGCGGGGTCTCTACCCTGAAGTCACTGTGTCATCTCTGAATCTCCTTCCAGCCACAGTTCTGGGTCATGTCAGTGTAGTCCTGAGACTGAACTCGGTCCATTTGCTCTGAGGCTGAGGACTATAGATTTGTCCAGAAAGCAGAACAATTACTCAAACAATGCATCGAGTACTCTGCCTGTTTATTTCAATATTCTGCATATTTGAATCACAGTCCTTTCTTCGCTTGATGGTGGGTTGCTTTGTGGCAGTAACAGTGATGACTGGATGAGTCCAGAGATGGACTCGCCTCCACAAAATGATCATGTGTGAGCCCCAGAGCACTGAGGCATCCCTAGGGAAAGCTGGTATGCAAGGATGTCTCCGGGAACACTGGCAAGGCTGTCCTCCAGGGCTTGTGAAGCCAGTGAGGGGGCTGCGTGCCCAGGCCCTGGCATGACGTCTCCGTCACCCCAGATGTCAGACAGGGCCTCCCAGATGGGTCCCTTTTCACTGAGACACAGACTTACTTGCATAGTGTAGGTGCTTCCTCCCTGCCTCCTTCTCTTCTCCCCCCACACCAGATTCTGTCATGGACATGAAAAAAGTGAGGCGCATGGGAGAACTGCCTAGGCGAGCATGGCCCAAAATGTGTGCGGTGTTCACATGTACTACCCATGTGGTCAGATATGTTTGGGAAATATGGACCCATACAACCTTGCCTTCATGCAGGATTTCCCACTTAGGTGTCTTCTTGCTTCTCAGAAAGAGGAGAGAGGAACACCCAGAACCCTATCTCATGGAGGGTCCCTAGGACTCGTGTTCCCCAGAGTGTAGCTTTGAGAAATGCTCCTCTAGGCTTTTCAGAGACTCCTGGAACATAACCTCTTAGGGTTTGTTGTTTATCAGATGACAGGGTTGTGGACAGAGAGGCCGTGACTCTGGCCTGACATCTTCTGGCTAAGTTCAAGTCATGAACAGAACACAAGTGCCTCTGGTCCACACCAGGGCTCCCTCGTCGCCCAGCCTGTTTTCTTTCATACATCACAAAGGGCACGGAGGGGAGGTAGCATCTGGTGAACACCCATCCTCAGAAGAGTTCATTCTAGAAGCGAGTTGCTAAGCTATAGGACCTCGTATGTGCACACCATAATCATCCCATTCCATCATGCTCTAAGCACACCGAGGTGGGTATCTTACCTTCTCCCCTTTTCACAGACAAGGAAACCGAGGCTTAGAAGGGTTCAGTCACCTGTTTGATCCCCTTGAGTAAGGAAATTGCAGAGTCAAGGTTTGAACCCAAGTCAGCTTGACTTCCCTTGAAGCACAAGGTCTCATTCAGTCCTTTCTGTAGCTGTGCAAGGTGAAAAATAGTCCTCCCTCTGCAGTCAAAAAACTGAGACTCAGAGAGGTTAAGAGAGATGACAGGGTCCTGCAGCCAAGGATTGGGATAGCTGGGCACAGACTCCCCCTGGGGGTCCTCCACCGTGCGGCGTTCCTGCCAGTGCCAGCTGGCCCGACAGCCGTATTGGGCTGAGTTCTCGTGTCTACATTGACTGAAAGGGCATAGCGGTGAGTGGAGAGAATCCTAGACCTCTGGATGGGCTTGAACCCCTGGCTGAGGTGATACCTGTCTCCATTAACCCTGTGCCGAGCTTAGTCCTCCATCACTTTAAAAGAAAAGCCCAGGGAAATGGTTTCTTTTGCTTGGCTGGCAAATCAAAACAACCACATTGCCTCTGTCTGACCCCTGCTAGTAGGAAGATTATTTGGCTAATTAGGTAAAAAGCCTTCATGCACATGTACATATTTTAACCCTAATGAGCTGTCGGCAGGAAAGGTTTGCCCTTGACCTGGTTCGCCAATGGATCTCTCCTTTCCTTGGTGGAAAAGACCAGCAAGGTAAACAGAACCTTGTTTCCATGGAAGCCCCTTGCTGGCTTTTTCTTTTCAGCTCTTGAAAATAATTACTTGATTTCTCTTTATTGTGGAGGGGCCTCATCCAGTGGGTCTGTGGAGCCTTTTGGTGGAGGTTGGCCCCCTCTCTCACACCAGACTATTTTCGGGAGCTTTGGTTGCATTTCTCCTGTCTTTCCTTCAGATCATTAACTCTCAGGCAGCAGTGTCCACCTTCTGGTCACTCCTGCTAATTAAAGTCCAACAGAGCAAAGGACTTGACCCTGGAGAAAGTAGGATACACTGAAAAGCCGAGGAAATTTGTCCAGAAATGGAAGCCCCTATCAGTTTCCTTTTTGGGCACAGAAGATTAGACCAAGACACCCACATCCACACCTGGCAGGGACACTAGCCCATCCGGCACCTTCTCTCTGAATCTTTGATGCCCCACTGTGGGCCATGTCAGAATTACAGCCAGCATGAGCTGTTCTTAGAACACAGCCAGCAGCCACTATTTTCTAAGCGTTTGCTGCGTGCCAAGGAGTGGGCCACATGCTTTATATCTGTGGTCTCAGTGAATCCTCATTACTCCGTGGTAGGCGTATTATCCTGATTATTCAGATGAGGAGGCCTGAGCACAGAGAGGTTAAGTAACTTGCCCAAGGTCACACAGCTACTAAGTGGCAGAGCCAGGATAAGGACATGCCCGTTGCTGTCATTTCTTAGGGAGGCCTCTGGCACTGCTGCAGCCTGCCCAGAGGAAATCAGTCATGATAGGAAACAGAGGGTAGATATTTTTCTTCCCCCCAGTCATGGGGCAGTGGGGATTCTTTGTATTGAATTAAACAAAGTAAGAGTGAGGAGTTAATTGTCAGGGCCAAAAAGAAAACCAGAACAACACACTAAAAAAAGAAAGTCAACATTAAGCAGAACAAAAAGAGATTCAGGTTGAGGCAGGGCCAATTCCATTTCACATGGCTCATGCCATTTTACTACATTCTTGTACATTACAGAGACTGTTTCCTCATCTATAAGATGGTGGTGATGAAGGTACCTTCCTCATAAAGATGTTTTGCATGGGGAATTTCCCACACTACCCTGTGGAACACTTGTTTTCACTGCAATAACTATGTCAAAGACAATATTAAATGCAGTTAAGTAGGCTTATTTACTACAGAATTTCCCTAAATATTAATTATGTAAATATGTGTTATGAATTTTCAGGAGGAAGCAATGTTTCCTGGCCCAGAATCCTTTTCCTGGGAGAATGCATGTTAAGATTTATTTCTTGGAACCCCTGAGAAAAGGGTTTAATATACGTCATACAATACCTGCTCTTGAAATAGGCATCAGTAAATTCTAATCCCTTCTCTTTTGTGTCCAAATTCAAATAATCATAGCTATTCTTTCTAGATTTTGAGCTGCATAGAGTCAGGGGCTGGGTCCGTCTTGTTCCTTTCTGTATTCCAATATCACACATAGCAAGACATTCCATAAAAATTTGATGAATGAATAAGTAAACCAATGCATGAATGAATGACGTTTCATGTAGACCTAGCCTGCTCGTCATCTTCACTGCTGGCTTTCTTTGCCATTTGTAGTTGTATTTGGTGAGGCCAGTGGGAGCCCTCAGACACCTCTGAGAATTTTCATAAAACATTTTTTCTCTTTTCAGTTTTAACCTCGGTGAGCACCATATCTTCTGATAGAACCCGTAACTGTAGCCTCTAACCAAATAATTTTGCTTCTTCTCAGTGAAGTAGTCAGATATATCATATATATATATATATGATATATATATATATCATATATATTTTGAACAAGACATTTCTAAGTGTTCCCAGTGGATTTTCACCTGAATATGAAGAGGTCTGACGCTTCCAAGAAAGAGACTGAAAAGCACTTCACTGGAGCGTAAACCAGCCCTGAGGATACCAGGTTTCCTCTGTGCGCCGGTTGTCAGGCAGTGATGGAGGGCCCACTGGTCAGTGCTGTGACTGCTGATTAATTTAGAACAGGATTTCCAACTCTTGTTCTTTGGGCATTATGCAAAAAAATAGAATTTTAAGTTAAGTAGTAGTTGAATTGTTTGAAAATCTGACAGTTTTCCTTACTGAAGAACTCAGAAACTGTATTTCAACACAGCATTTTCCAGGCTTATCTAACATTCTTTTGGAGCCTTTCCAAGTCCTTTCTTCTGGAGTATCTAATAAGGTTGTTGTTCAGCAGAACACCCTTTGAGAAATACTAGATATATGGCCAAAAGTTACAATCCAGTCTTCATGATCTAGAAAATAGTTCTGCTCATCAAAATGCTGAAACAGAAAAATTGTGTAAAGCAATTATCCTTCAATAAAAAAATTGATTAATTAAAAAAAAACCCATGGAAGAGAGAAGATAAGGCAACTCCTTAATTGAATAGGGTGATAAAAAGAGCATAAAGCCAGGTATGTTTTGTAAAACAAACCAATGAAGGCTATTCATGGTACTTCAGAGAAAAAATGATTGTAAATTATCCAGTTTTCTTATTTACATCATAGTAGACATAACTTTTTTGTATAATTCTTCAGTGTATTCTTGCCACTTCTTCTTAATATCTTCTGCTTCTGTTAGGTCCATACCATTTCTGTCCTTTATTGTGCCCGTCTTTGCATGAAATGTTCCCTTGGTATTTCTGATTTTCTTAAGAGATCTCTAGTCTTTCCCATTCTATTGTTTTCCTCTATTTCTTTGCATTGTTCACTTAGGAAGGCTTTCTTATCTCTCCTTGTTGTTCTTTGGAACTCTTCATTCAAATGGGTATATATTTCCTTTTCTCCTTTGCCTTTGGCTTCTCTTTTCATAGCTATTTGTAAGGCCTCCTCACACAACCATTTTGCCTTTTTGCATTTCTTTTTATTGGAGATGGTCATGATCCCTGCTTCCTGGTACAGTGTCACGAACCTCTGTCCATAGTTCATCAGGCACTCTTGTCTATCAGATCTAATCCCTTGACTCTATTTCTCACTTCCACTGTATAATTATAAGGGATTTGATTAAGGTCATATCTGAATGTGGTTTTCCCTACTTTTTTCAGTTTAAGTCTGAATTTGGCAATAAGGAGTTCATGATTTGAGCCACAGTCAGCTCCCAGTCTTGTTTTTCCTGACTGTGTAGAGCTTCTTCATCTTTGGCTGCAAAGAAAATAATCAGTCTGATTTCAGTATTGACCATCTGGTGATGTCCATGTGTAGACTCTTCTCTTGTGTTGTTGAACGAGGGTGTTTGCTATGACCAGTGCGTTCTCTTGGCAAAACTCTATTAGCCTTTGCCCTGCTTTATTCTGTACTCCAAGGCCAAATTTGCCTGTTACTCTAGGTATTTCTTGACTTCCTACGTTGGATCATTGAAAAACCAAAAGAGTTCCAAAAACACATCTACTTCTGCTTTATTGACTACACCAAAGCCTTTGACTATGTGGATCACAACAAACTGTGGAAGATTCTTGAAGAGATGGGAATACCAGACCACCTGACCTGCCTCTTGAGAAATCTGTATGCAGGTCAGGAAGCAACAGTTAAAACTGGACATGAAACAGCAGACTGGTTCCAGATAGGGAAAGGAGTACATTGAGGCTGTATATTGTCACCCTGCTTATTTAACTTATATGCAGAGTACAGCATGCGAAATGCTGGGCTGGATGAAGCACAAGCTGAAATCAAGATTGCAAGGAGAAATATCAATAACCTCAGATATGTGGATGGCGTGACCCTTATGGCAGAAAGCGAAGAATTAAAGAGCCTCTTGATGAAAGTGAAAGAGGAGAGTGAAAAACTTGGCTGAAAATTCAACATTCAGAAAACTAAGATTATGGCATCTGGTCCCATCACTTCATGGCAAATAGATGGAAAAACAGTGGAAACAGTGAGACTTTATTTTTTTGGGCTCCATAATCACTGCAGATGGTGACTGCAGCCATGAAATTAAAAGATGCTTACTCCTTGGAAGAAAAGTTATGACCAACCTAGACAGCATATTAAATAGCAGAGACATTACTTTGCCAGTAAAGGTCCGTCTTATCAAAGCTATGTTTTTTCCAGTAGTCATGTGTGGATGTGAGAGTTGGACTATAAAGAAAGCTGAACACCAAAGAACTGATGCTTTTGAACTGTGGTGTTGGAGAAGACTCTTGAGAGTCTGTTGGACATCAAGGAGATTCAACCAGTCCATCCTAAAGGAAATCAGTCCTGAATATTCATTGGAAGGACTGATGCTGAAGCTGAAACTCCAATACTTTGGCCACCTGATACAAAGAGTTGACTCATTTGAAAAGACCCTGATGCTGGGAAAGATTGATGGTGGGAGGAGAAGGGGATGACAGAGGATGAGATGGTTGGGTGGCATCACCAACTCAATGGACATGAGTTTGAGTAAACTCCGGGAGTTGGTGATGGACAGGAAAGCCTGACATGCTGCAGTCCATGGGGTCACAAAGAGTCAGACATGACTGAGTGACTGAACTGAACTGAGACATAACTTACTTTCTGTACTATTTCATAGTGTAGATGAGTTTCTTTTTTTTAAGTGTGGAGTTGGGTTTTCATTTTCAAGTTTCTGAATAAAAATGGCTCTTGAAAGAAAAAGACTTAGAAAACTCACAAGTTCTTAATTGACTTTTTGTTGTGAGTTAACATGTTCTGAAATGAAGAATAGAGCACATCCCTTTTGAATGTCACTGTTCCATACTTATTTAACTCTTCTGTGAGTAAAATAATGTATCAATTACTGAACAAAGCAGACTCATTACAGTTTGAAGGGTAATGCTAAGCTTGCTTAGAAATGAAGAGAGAACTTTTAATTCCTAGAGCAGGGATCAGTAACTATGGCCCACCACCTGTTGTTCATAAAACTTTATTAGAACACAGCACCGCTCATTTATTCAGATATTGTCTGTGTCTGTTTTCATGCTTCGTTGGAAGAATTGAATCACGGCAGCAGAGACCTTATGGCCCTCAAAGCCTAGAGTCTTCGTTATATGGCCCTTTGTAGAAATACTTGCAATATCTTTCACAGATTTGTAGAAATACAGCAAAGGGATGCTGGAGATTACATAACTAACACCTTTATTCTGTAGATGGTAAAACTGACACCAGAGAAGTTAGGGGATTGTCTCCCCATCAGAAAAGACAAAGATAGATTTCTTTTTTTTTTTTTTAATTACATGTAATTTTAATGTAGATGTGCCAAAAGTTGGCCGAGTGGGTAACTAACCTCAAATTTCACAAACAGTTCATGGGTAACCTCCTATTGAAGCATACTCAGTATAGTTTCTAAGGCATGCATTTGATTAGTTAGAAGGAGACATGCACCTACTTCTATACTGTTTAATTTTTCATGGATTTTTATTGGAATACAGTTGCTTTACGCTGTTGTGTCAGTCTCTGCTGTATAACAGAGTGAATCAGCTGCACGTAGGCATATATCCCCTCTGATTTGGATTTCCTCACCGTGCAGGTCACCACACAGCATTGAGTAGAGTTCCCGATGCGATACAGTCGATTCTATTAGTTATCTATCAATATTTTATACATAGTAGTGTATATAAGGTATCAGCACCACCTGAGAGGCTGCCGCCACCTGGAGTGCTGGTTGAGAAGGTCTCAGGGCTCAGAGAGAAAGGATGCAGAAACTGACTAATCATCCATGGTCCAGGGGTGGGAGAGCAGCAGGATATATGCTATGTAGGTGTTTTGGATGCGAACTGTGTCTGCTCCATGAATCGCTAATGGTTATATTACCATCTCCTTCCCTGTATGTCTGCCCTGTGAACACTGTCTTCATTGGACCCCAAACAGAAGTGTTGCATCAGGCCCTCATTAGAAACACTACTGCCTAGAAGTTCATAAGTGATTCTATACAAGTTCATTCAGATGCCTTTCTTAGGAACAGCCTGCCTACCCCATCACACTGTCTAAAAGGATTTGTCTGTCACACAGTACTTAAGTTTTAGTGAAATAGGTCCATGGGAGCAAAGAGTAAGAGTGTTAATTGTAAAGTCATGAGTTCCTGGGCTTTTGTTGTCACCCAAATTCAAAGTCTCCATGTTTGTGCTTTTGTGCAGCTGGACAATCCAGATGAGCAAGCAGCCCAGATCAGACGAGAGCTGGACGGCCGTCTCCAAATGGCAGACCAAATAGCCAGGGTAAGGAAACTCTGGGGACATGTGCTGGGGGACCAGAGCTGAGTCCCACACAGGGAGAACACTGACTGTTGAGGGCTGTGGAAAGACAAAACTGAGAATCAGAGAGGAAGAAAGATGAGGACAGTCATCCTGATGGAGTCCTCAGCCCTCCTCCTCAGGGCCACTGTCCTTGAGACAATGCATGTATTTCCTGTACTCCAATCCATACTCAGATCCAGCCTCACCTTCCTTCCGAGTCCCTGCCTTATGTTTCCACCCGTCTGCTGAGCATTTCCACTTTGATAATCCCCTTCATTTTAAGTTGGATGTGTTCAAAATCTCACTCCTTACCTTCTTCCTCTGACTGAGTGCCCATACCTACTTTTACTCCTCTTCATGTGGCCTCTGTCTAATTACTGTGGATGACACCTCCTGGTTATTGTCGATTTCTCCTTCCTTCCCACAACACTCCACACTCAGTCTGCCACTCAGCTCATTGATTCTGCCTCCCAAACGTGGGTCAGATCCCTTTTACTGCATTCCAGCACCACTGCTGGTGCTTCAGTTCAGGTCCTCATCTTCCAGGCCTGGATCTTACAGTAGCCTCCAAATGGGGATCCACTCCCTCGCCATTTTCTGTCCATCCTGCACATAATTGTCATTCTAAACCTTGTATATGGACATCTCAAAACAGAGCCTCAGGATCCTTCAATAGAATACTCCACTGTCCCCAGAACAGAAGCTTGCTCCTTTAGAATGACATTCAAGGCTCTTAATCCACAGACCGTGTCCTTCCTTACTGGCCTCACCCTCCCATTACTTTCCCACCAGGACTCCCCATTCCAGCTGCACAGAATGTCTCCCTCTAATGTGTCTAGGCCCTTTCCAGCCCCAGTGCTTTTGTACTCACTAGCGTTTCAACCTGGAATGACCTTCCTCCTCTCTTCTACTTATCACGCCGTCCTACTCAGCCTTCAGTCCTCAATTTAAGACCCCTTCTCTAAGAGCTTGTCCTCCCCACTTTTGTGCCTTCTTTTTTGCTGTATGTAAACCCTTATAATGACAGTTCATGGAGTGGTGATTCTGATGACTGAGAATGATGAGTGATGACTGAGTCTCCCAGTATGTAGGATTGCTTTAGAGTTGGGGTTTTGCCTTCCTAATGATGACCATGAGCCTAAGTGTTACCTGCTCTTCTGCTGTTCGTTTGTGTGGTTATTCACAGTAGTCATGCTAGTGGTGTTTATTAGTATTGCCTTTGTGTCAAGCATGTTAAATGCTTTACATGTACCATCTCATTCAGTCCTCCAAACGGTCCTGTAATGACATTTCAGTTATTCTTGTTTTAGAGAAGGGAAAAATCTAAGCTAAGCAGTTCTGTAATAGTTAAGAGACTGCACTAGACCTTTAACTCAAGTCTGACTAAGTATCAGGACTGGAACAGGGTGAGATACTCACCTCAGATTCAGAATTTAAAAATTCCGGGTGGGAGGATGTTGGCATCAAAATAATATTTTAATGCAATACTTTAAAAATCATAACCAATGCAAAAATATCCATGAAGAACAAAATATCACCGTTTTAAATAACAGCAGCCTACTGATTCCTATGGTAGCCACAGGCCTTGTGTGCACGTGAGGGTGGGGGCTGTGGGAATTGAGGATGGGCAAGATGGACACAGAGTAGAGCTTGGCATTCAGCCTTCCTCTTTATGGGAAGAAGTGTATCAGGATTTGCACACATGGAAAGGAATTCTACTGGAGGAGAAACCCAAGGGAGATTCCAAGAAGCAGGAAAATTCCCTTTCATGCTCAAGCACTTTTGTTGAAATATTTTGCATCTAGTTTTTGGACACCTTCAAAGTTTATATTCGAGTCAGTCTGGTGGCTAAAAATAGTATACAGTTGTTTGGCTAAAGGTAGTGTAAAAGACTCTCAGTTTGAAAATCCTGCTTAATGTGGGAGTAAACATCATGTACTTCTCTAAAGTCAGTGTCTCCTTGGCAGATTATCCAGAAAATAGAGGTTAGGGTTTGCTCTTAGGCAGCTATTATATCCACAGCTAGTAAGTATTCAAGCGACTTAAAATTTTATACACACTTCCAAAATGAGCTCATGGCACCTTTATTTTAGTTGTCTTGTTTACTTTGAGGCTTAACAAGATACTTTTAGAAACTCACGTAGGCTAATTTTAATTTTTAAAATATCATGGATGAACAGCTGTTAGCATAGTGAGCCAAGTTGCTCATTTCTGATCAGTAAATGAAGAAATTCTCTCCGCTGGCCCACATCACTGGATACTCTGACACCAAATAGAGTACCACTGACAACTTAGAACTAGACTTTCTTGAACAGGGAAATACGCAACTGAAGTGAATCTGGGTCAAAATTTACAAAGAATGGAGAATAATTTCAGAGTATATTGAGGGTATATTTAAACATTCAGGAGGATTTCTGTGAGTCTGCCCACTACTATCTTCTGCTGTCCTGGACATTTACTGTCTTCTTTTGCAATATTCATTCACACGCTTGGCCTCCTTGGAGGCCAAGGAGTTACTTTGTCCTGGCAGTGAGCTCCTCATGCAAGTGAAATCAGTCGCAGCTTCCAGCCTATCCTGGCCACCAGTGATCGGTCCAGAAATGGGCGCACCTGACCAATGAAACCCCTGAGACCTACGGACCATGAACGAACAGAGCTGTGCTGTGTAGTGGTAACAAGATGTTTGCAGTCGTGTTCAATTCTTCCATGTAGGGAAGAGAAGAGAAAAGAGTGGAGCCAGTATACAGAAGTAAACAGACAGAGTATCCTGAGATCCTCAAGATGTTCAAACCCCCTAGATCTACTTTGTCTTAACCTGCAGCTATAGAACTACTTTTTGTCCCGTTTAGTGGAATGCCAAGGAAAATAAATTCTCCTTCTGCTTAAACTAACCTGGCTAATACTAAGGAAAAGTGTGAACTATCTTGTCTACTAGAAATTAAATAAAGTATCAAGTTCTTAGAGAAGAGCTAGTTCGTGAAGAGATATTGAAACAAAGCACCCTTGCTTGTCTTCTTTCAGCATGTCCTGATTTTTCTATTTCTAGCATCACAGTGAATTTTATTGAGGGTGTGCAATTCAACCCATATGGCTGAACTTCAGCTCCTGTAAATATCATAACCAGAAATTCCTGGAGATAGATGTCATCTGCCATACATAATTCACTCTGTTCTCTGAATTATAAGATGAGTGTCTGGATTGCAAATTAGAAGCTCCAGCACAGGGAAGCTTTTTACAAGAGGGTGTCGATTCTAAGAATTAGGGAATGTCTCACAGAGCCCATGGGCAAGGTATAGCCAAGATCTAGGAAGGATGTGGAACCAGGGGCCACCCAGGGGTCAAGGTTTCCCCTCTTCTCTTGAGTCTGTGTGTCCCACTCATTATTCCTTCTTTCTCTGCAAATCATCTTTATTTGCTTCTCAAATGAGAAACATGGCTATTCCACAGGTTTTCATTATGGCCAGATAGGAAATGATTCAGACAATCAACCTGTCTCTCTCCCTCTCTCCTCTTTCCCCTTTTTTCACTACCCCTTGCACATTCACAATCTCAAGAGTCAGGCCTCTGAATGACCCAGCTTAGTTCAAGGGCCAGCCCCCGGAGCAGTTGATCAATCCACCATGAAAGGGAGTAAGGGTCTTAATGAAACACGTGGATGCTGGTGATACATCACTGAGGGTGAGGATTCTAACTCTAAAAGCAGGGCTGTGGGTAGAGTGGTCATTATAAATTGGAAGCTGCTTGAAGATATACCCAAAAAACTGTTGCTTGTGTGGTGTTTACTATGTGCCCAACTCTCTCCTAATCATTTTACACCTGAGAACCTATATGACCCTCCAACAACTTTATGTTTATGAGAAAGGTGCTATTATTATCCCCTTCTGAGGATAATAGAAGAGGTTGAGGCATAGACGTTAGAGGCCTTGGCCAAGGTCATTCAGTGACCAGAACCTTCTCTCTCAACCATCATGCACACTACCATCCCAAAATGCCATCCCAAACACAAAGCTTCATTTCCCCATCATCCCAATCCAAGGGTTTGACATGCCTTTCACCCAGGCCTTCACCTCTCTGCATCCTGACCTCTCTCTGCTAATCGGTCCTTTATTAAATCACACTGGCTGTGTGATTTCACATAAAGTCTTACTCAGACCTGTGACAGACAATTCTGGGCATTGCAATAGTTCTCCCCAATTCAGGCACATCAGAAAGTGTAAGTGGTGCACCAGAGCGCACCTAGCTAGTAAGGAGGAAACTGAGTGCTTTAATTCCAAGCTTCATGTTCTTTCTTTTCAGTAGTCAGATGACGGGCAGGAAGTTCCACCAGGACGAGACTGTCCCAGCCCCTCCCTCCCTGACGGTTGCCTCTCCTGGAGCCTGCTTTCTCTCTTCCACAATTTACTGTGCATTCCCTTCAGGTCATCCGGAGGCCCAAATGAAGCAGTAGCACGTGGCAGGCAGAATGGGCTCCTGGCATTCTGAATCCCTTTTACTTTGATTACCTTGGAATCTGGGAAAGAGGTGGTAGGGACCTTGGTGGTTCTGCCAGCAGCATTCTCATCCTCACGCAATTAAACCAAAGGCAGATGTGTGTCCTTTCTTCCTCGGAGAGAAAGGAGCCAAGTGTGAGGTGGCTTTCCTCCACCCGCAGCCCTACCGTGTAATGTGTCAATTCAGTCACACCAGCATCCAACGAGTCATCAGACAGACAGCTGTGTGAGCCCTCACTGTGAACATCAGACACGCTGCCTTAAAAGTCCCATGAAGGGACCTGAATGCATTTCTAAAAGTCTGGTAGGAAAGACTTCTTAATCCCTGCTCAAACATTTTCCCAAATCCTCTCATGTTGACATTAAAGTTCCCCAGATTTCACCCAGGAATTAAGTCTGAGTTATTTAAATTATGTGATTAGAAGTTGACATTGGAGCTTACACCGGCAGCTTGTGGCATTAGTGCTGCTGTGATATTTGCCAGTTCTTTTGGCCACATTTTGGGGTAAAATTCCAAAATTTTTGAGCTAATTACATAAGACAAATACTACAGCTTCTGCAGTATTAGAGGCAGAGGTCTGGGAGTGAAATACCACTGGTTTTTCAAGCTATCATTTAAATGTTGAGTTGCCATTTAAACCCTATTCTCTGCAGAGGAAAATGACTATCTCATTCCGTTGTCCCATTGCAAACATGATGATGTGCCTACGTGAGAAACAGCATCCAAGTATTTCTGTGATGGAAAAGTTCTGCTCCCTGCATTGCCAAAAGTCAGATCAGAGTGGATCCTCTCCTTCCAGAGAATGATACCACCTCCACCTTAATAAATGTTCTTGGACCTGGCATCTATCCTGGGTCATAAAGTAGCATAGTGTCCAAGCATATAGTAATTTAGTTCAGTTTTTTTCCTGAAAAATGTGTGTAGGGAGCATCTCCCTGACTCTGACCTTTCACAGGTAGCTAAGAACCCAGGGGAATCTGACTTCAAAGAAAAATCTAAATGCCAGGGAGGTTCATTCAAAGGAAAGTAAGTCTATGTAATTCATAAAAGCTAGGAAGTGCAATGAAGCCACTTAAGCACAGCTTTGAGTAAAAGAACCAATCCAGGAAGCTGTACTAGCTGTGCCCCAAATGCTTCTAGTATCTGTGATGCTGATTTTTACAATAACTACCAAGACCTCCTTTCTCTCATTTAACACGCTCACCCTTCCCCCATCACTCCCTACACTTCACCCATCTCCCAGCATTGTACAGGCCACGTTGGCTGGTGATGGTGGGGTGGCCACTGCTGTGGAGGACTTGGCTCTGGCCCATGCTCTGCTGAGCACTGTGAGCTGTACAGCGAGGTGTGTGGAGGGTGCCCACTGCTGAGAGGCCCCGAAGGGTTCACCTCGGCCCTGACACCACTTGGGGCCAGATAATCCAGCCCTGTTGTGTGGGCTCTGGGTTTCAGACTCAGTTCTGCTGATTATGGATGGAACTTCTGTATCTCATTTTTGTCCAGCAAATGGGAATAAATGGCAGCACCAGCCTCACTGGGTTGTGGAAAGATTAAAGGAGGAAGAGCATATACAGTGCTTAACTTAGTGCCCAGTAACCTGTAAATGCCACCTAGCAGCATGGTCTTTTCTGCGTTCACCACTATGACTGTTGCTATTGTTGTTAGAGTGCTAGTAGTAGCATGGTGCCTGATACAATTTGATATGTGTATCTGTGTAGGAATATATGTATATATGCATATACATATGTGTGTGTGTGTAAATATACATATATATGGGCTGAGTATATGTGTATGCATATCTATGTATGTCTATGAATGCTCAGTGGTCAAAAAGTATTAATGTTTATTATCTCTTCCTCTTCACAATAACTTTTTAAGCTTTGTCATTCACATTTCAGGTATAAACACTGTTATTCAGACAGGTGAAGAAACCTGTTCAAAGTCACATAACTAGTGAATGGCAGGCCCAGGATTCACGGCGAGTCTGTTTCACCCGTGTGGACTGGATAAGGCTCCTCAGTGCCCCTTTGCGCCTGCACAGGCCTCTCACACCACGTGTGTCACACGGTGCCTGGGCACTTTCTGGCGATCCCCCCACTTCTCAGCGACTCCTTCATTCATAGTGATAGCTGTACTGTCTAACGGGTGCTAGGAGCCCAGGAAGGGTCTGAGACGTTGTACTGACTTGGCACATCTGTAGGCAAGCTCCACATCTGGAGAGTGTCCTTGTACCACAGCCTTCCTTCTGACCATCTACAATGTCAGTTGTGCCTTGGGGTCTAAGGATTCTTTATCCAAGGACCCTTGCCAGCTTTTACATGTAGCTGCTTCATTCTATATGAGTGAAAATGAAGAGACATAAAAGCAAAGCAAATGACTGGCAGAGCTGTTAGCACTTTCAAATGCTGTTTTTCAAGATGTTCCCCAAATCCCTCAGTGTGGCTGAGCATCAGTAACTCCAGAAGGAACTGTCCTTGGGAGGCGTCCCCACTGTGGAATGTTATTATCCCAAAACCAAAACGAATGACCGGCAGAGAATTTCTGTGGGAGGCTTTCTCCACTCGCGTGCTGTGTCTTTCATAAAGCAATATGAATAAACAATCCTTTTGTCAAGGCTGATTTACTTTTATGCTTGGGAATGTAGCAATTGAGATGGACAACTACATTTTCCTTATTTTGGCACAACTTCAGCTTTGAAATGTATTTATAATGGGTGTGCTGCTGAAGACACCACTTTAGAACCTCAGCTGAGATTGACAGAATGCTATTGCATCTCAAGGCTTAAGTACTCAGAGCAGAAAAATGGCCTTATTTTCCCTTGCAGACCTCAGTTTTATGAGCCTGTTTTTATGCTGTTGTTAGGAACTGTCCAAGTTCTAGGAGGAGTGATCACTCTGGATTTTTCCAATATTCTGCTGTAGAAAGTTTGGTGGAACCCACCTCTGGGCCAGAGTGGTAGTGTCTATAACCACTGAGTCTTCTTCCAGAGTTTCAAGACTGTGGCAGAGTTTCAAAGCCTTTCAAATGAAAAGGCCTTCGGTGAGTCCCAAAGATGTGTGTGATGAAGGATCACACTTGATAGTAAGGCTGACTGGCAGGAAAGAACCCACTTCCTAGTCAGGATGGTTTTTCTCTCCATCTCTGTGGCAACTGCAGGGCCAGCTGCTTCTAGTACAAATTAAAGATACCACTTACCCAGCTCCCCCAATATCCCATACAGATATGAGGTTTGGGCCCAAATATAAGGAGAAGGAGATATATGAGTGTAACAGCCTTCAGGCTATTATTATGTAACCTTTGCTGCTTGGCAGTCTTAACATAAATTAACTTACCTCATCCTTCTCTTCACTTGTAAGAAGCGCCACGTTCAAAAAGAGATGGAGAAATATTTGCAACCGTGTTCAGCTTATATAGACCTTCTTGGATTTATGGTTGCCTGTTATATTTTTCATGGAAAACCAGCAAATACAAGTGGCCATGTCTCAGCCACATCAACCCAATGTCAAACTCATCCTCATCCATCACACACTCAGCCCAAGGGTCACCTTCTCTAGAAAGCCACCTCTAAATCTTTCAGGAAGACTTCAGTTCTCATCTACTTCCGTCATAGCATCTACCTTGATGTTTCCAATCCGTGTTCCCTGTGATCCAGGTGGAGTTCTATCCTGAGCCACAGAGACGAAAGACATAACTCAGGTCTAAGCAATTCAACATGACCCACCACTGGCCATAGAAGCTGGTTCAGGGTATGCACATCAGAGTTCTGAGAATTCTGAGATAAAGATGATCCATCTTCTGTGAGCATCACGAGAGAAGATGTTCACTCTTTCTTTAGGTAGGGTACTGTGGTATTGTGAAGTACAGGCTTTAGCAACCTTTTTATGACATAAAGAGGAGCCAGACTGAGCATGAAGCCAACTCAGAGAAACCCAAACCCAGTTTTGAAGGAAAAACTCAGTTATAATGATATTATCTGACTCCTCATTCCAGCCTTGTTGGAAGCTGCTGCTACCCTAGGACATTTTCAAACCAGTACATTCCTTTTATTGTTTAAGTCAGTTCAAACTGGATTTTTCTGTCACTTCCAAAAAAAAAAAAAAGACATCAAACTGATTTGACTTGCCCCTCACCTGCTCAGTTATGGAGCTGGGCTGCAGAGGGCTGATTCTTTGAGAAAGTGATTGATCCAGAGTCTACTCATTCGAGTCATCTAGACAACTTAGAGCTGTGAAGAAACACATAGCCTGGCTAAAGCAAGTTGCCATTACAACTGAACTCTTAAGAAAGGGGAAACTAGGGGAATTTCCCAGTGGTCCAATGGTTTAGACTCCACACTTCTGCAGGCAATGTGGGTTCAGTGATCCCACATGCTGCATGGGATGGTCAAAAAAAAGCAAAAAACAAAAACAGAGAGTTCAGTTCTGATACTGAGTTGTTTTGTCTTCTTTTCTAAGGAATTTTAATCATGTTTTTCATCACTTCATTAATTTTTCTTGAAAACAGTTAAGTATTCCTCTTAGAAATAGCCACAGGCTACATTTGAAACATCTCAAATGAGCTCCTTTTGAATTATTCATGTGAGAAAATCTCTATAGATATCCAGAAATAAGGTGTCTTTCTGTCTTCTCAACTTAAAAACAACTGACTGCATTTTCCTAAAAAAAGAAAAACTGATTTGAAACCAGATTTGAAAAAACATCACCCCATTTTTCATTCCATAAATCAAATATTCTGATGATAACTGGGAGGGGAAAGACAGAACTATAATAAACATTTCTTTCTTTCTTACTGTATATTATGTGTTTCTTACCTGTTAGAGATAATAAATAACTAGAAGGCAGGCAGCTGTCTACTCAACTCAACTGAACATTTTTCTAGCATGTGCCACAGTATCTAGGAAAATTTCACTAGTGGTAGATGTCATCAGAACTCAGGGCTGAAAGATGAAAATCTTTTATGTAAATCAAGTCTTTATTTACTCCATGGCTCATTCCTTTCTTTTTCTTTACAAGGAACGCAAATTTCCCAAGTTCGTATCCAAAGAAATGGAAAACATGTACATTGAGGAGCTGAAGTCATCCGTCAACCTGCTCATGGCTAATTTGGAGAGCATGCCAGTGTCCAAAGGCGGCGAGTTCAAGCTTCAGAAACTCAAACGCAGCCACAATGCTTCCATCATTGACATGGGTGAGGAGAGTGAGAACCAGCTGTCCAAATCAGACGTCGTGCTGTCTTTCTCCTTGGAGGTAAAAAGCCCTCAATCCTTGAGAGCTTCCTGGCAGAGCAGGCCAGACCGGGGTGATTAGCTGCATCACAATCAGCTGTTCTCCTTTTTGCTCCCCAGGAGCAGTTATTAAAATAACAGCTTGCTAGGCATGGGTCAGCTAATCAGCGAGTAATTTCCCATCTCCAGGAAACCATCCTTTTCCTTAGGAAATGCAATCTTAAGAACCACCTACTAAATTTAATGTTGAATTACTTTGCCCATCTTAAAGCAGTTCTGAAGGATTTTGCAAATATCTTGTACAATTTAGAAAGTTTAACATTTTGGTAACCTATGTAAAAAAAAACAAAACAAAACAATCTAGCTTCATTTCATGGTAGGTTGACAGTTTTCTTTCCGATTCTCTCTCGCATTGGCTTCCCCATAGAAAGGTCCTTGTTGCAGTGGAGACTTGTTTAGTTTGTCTCATTATCCCAAGAAAGAATCCCTTTGGGCCAGAATTATGGCAGAAGTCTCAACATGTCAGTAGTTGTCTGTCACTTTGACTCACATGTTTGTTTATCATACATGCAATGTAAGGAGTGGATCCGATCTAACTGCATCAGAGTTATTAAAAACTGGTTCAGTGTGCACATTCCAGCACCCCCAAAACTGTTGACCCAAATCTCTAGAGGAGGAGAATATAAAATGGTGTGGCCACTTTTGAAAATAGCTTTGTGGTTTCTCAAAATGGTAAGCATAAAATTACCAGGTGATCCAGCAATTCCACTCTTAGATATCTGCCCTAGAGAGATGAAAATACATGTCTCCACAAAGACTTGCTCACAAATGTTTATAGCAGCATCATTCAGTATAGCAAAAAATGGAAACAGTCTAAATGTCTATCAACAGATGAATGAATAGACAAAAATGTGGTACGTCCATAGAATGCTCTTCACCAATTAAAAATTAATAAGCTACTGATAACATTTTTTAAAATATAGACGAACCTTCAAAACATTATGCTTAGTGAAAGAAGCCAGATGCAAGAGGCCACATATTATTTGGTGCCATTGATATGAAATGTCCAAAAAGGCACATATCCAGAAACTGAAAGTAGGTTAGTGTTGTCTAGGACAGGAGGTAGCAATGATCATAAGGAAACTTATTGGGGGAGAGAAAAATGTTCCAAGCAGTGATTTGTTATGATGGTTGTACAATCTAATAAACTTACTGAAATTACCATATTGTGCACTTGAAACGGTGAATTATATGATATGTAAAACATGCCTCATAGCCCTGGAACGTGCGTTTTAAGGAGCTATCCAGGTACTCCTTACATACTCCAAAGTTGGAGACCCATTCATAAAATATGAAAGCTCAAACTCTGTAAGGATTTTATGATAATCCAAGATAGGAAACTAAGAGAATAGATCAAATTTCTATAGATTTAATTAAAATTTGTAAAGATTAAATTAACATTTTAGAACATCATTAAGGCTTGCTGTGAATGAACTGCCGGTAATTTGTTTTACTGTGCTCAGTTCAGATTGGGATAGTCACATTGCAGTATTTTCAACATGTATTTTGCAAGTAGAAGAGGCAGTATTCAGTTAAATATAGAGCACTTTGTGCATGAAAAAATTACCAGTGTAATTTCACACAAACTTCCTTCCTTTTTTTCATACTGCCACCTGAGATACTGAATGCTTTTTCTTAGGTGTCTTTGAATTTGATTATTGCCAATTAAAGGTGGCAATTTATTCCCTACTGCCTCTTGTCTTCCTGCTAAAAGGTGAGGGGAAACTGGTTTATTGATTTGCATGAAGCTTTTAAGTCTGTAATTTTCTAATTCTTTATCAGTGCTCAGTATTAAACAGCTGATTGTCAAAAATACCGATGTGGGTGAGTCCCCAGCCGTACCCCCATGTGTACACGAGTCAAACAGGTTGTAACTTGTAAGTGCAAGTGCAAAATGAAGCGCCCTAGGTTTCCCAAGTACTTTGTAATTAGAGCGCTAGATTGCTCATCATTCTAAGTCAGCAACGGAAGGCCTTGTGTATCTGTTTGTGAATGTGTTTTGGTGGACACAGTGAGGGGACCTAAAAAGAGACAGAGAGAGAGAGGACGGTCATCCCATCAGGGCAGACTAGGTTTGAATTCGTAGGCTTGTACCAGATATATTTTATGTAATTATAGAATTGCATGGCTGGAAGGGACAGTAGAGAACAGTTCCCTGAAGCAGGAGATCTGATGTCCAGGAATACAAGGGGAGTGTCCCTGGACAGGTGGTGGTTAGGGAGAAGTGTTCTGATGAAAACCAGTAGGTATCTGTAGAATCCGTCACCATCATTCACTCAGTGAATCCTCACAACAACCCTTCAAGGCATTTGCAAATATGGAAACAAAGCCTTGGAGTAGTTAGCTGCTAAGTCGCTTCAGTTGTGTCCGACTCTGTGCAACCCCATAGATGGCAGCCCACCAGGCTCTCCTGTCCCTGGGATTCTCCAGGCAAGAACACTGGAGTGGGTTGCCATTTCCTTCTCCAACGCATGAAAGTGAAAAGTGAAAGTGAAGTCGCTCAGTCGTGTCCGACTCTTAGCGACCCCATGGACTGCAGCCCACCAGGCTCCTCTGTCCATGGGATTTTCCAGGCAAGAGTACTGGAGTTGGGTGCCATCGCCTTAGTTAAGAACCTTGTAAATCATTACACAGCTAGTGAAGATGCAGGTTCAGGATTTGAACTCAGATCTTTAAAACTCCAAAAATTGTGTTCTTTCCCTAGAGCCTCTCACATTTTTCATTTGATGGTTCTTTCCACCTAGTGAAAAGATGTTCAGTTACATGCATCATCTCATTAGATCCTCACACAGTAGCCATAGAGAGAGAGAGAACCTGTACCACTATCCCCACTCTACAGATGAGGAAACTGAGGCTCAGGAGATTTAAAAGTAGAGTGACTTGATGGTCAAGATTTGCCCAGTATCTGATGAGTGGTATACTGGCTTCTGGATCTGCAGCATCAGTATCTGCACTACCAGGGAACTAGTTACAAATGAGAAGTCTTGGGCTCTACCCATGACGTGCTAGTCAGCAGCTAAGTGGGTGAAGCCCAGCAGTGTCTGGATTATCCTTCCAGGTGATTCTGGTTCACACTGAATTTGAGAATCCCTGGGCTATTATGCAGAAAATTGACTTGTGAATCTTGAGGTAATGCAGGCCCTATTGTCTTAGGCTTCTTTGAATCGAGCCTGTTTAAGAAGTGTACAGTTTTTGCACATCCATAATCTTTCTCCTTATATAATGCCATTAGGTCTTTTGGAGTACAAGTCAGTGATTTGTTAATATCCTTTGGTCTCTATCGATCTCTGATGCAAGTCATTTGTTCCTGATTTTTAAATCAGTGTCTTCTCTGCTCCCTTCCCTCTGATGAGTGGCAGTATGTACCACTAAATATGAAAATAGCAGGTGACTGAATGGAGTTGGAGGGTAGTGGTGGGAAATGCCAGGAGTTGTAAATAATATAACTTGGTCAATCCAAACCCAGCCTTTTTCTCAGTCTAGAAAGAGAGTATACAATTGTAGGCTTTTTTTTTTTTTTCACTCTACAATTTTAGCCTGCACAGAATTTGTTTATTTTATTTCTCTGTCTTAAAGTTATTGTCACAATTTCAAGTTCAGATTTCTAACTTTGACTGTGATTCAGGTTTCCATTTTCTGGTAGCAGAAGCTGGAGTATTTGGCAATCCATTTACCTCTAGACTGAAGTAAAGCAAGGCAACAGGGGCTGTAGCAAAGTAGCAGTTGCCCCGTTTAAATGGAGCTCTCCAGTTTGCCACAGTCCCCATCACTCCCTTTTGCATCTCTGACTCTCATGCCAAATGGTACTTGCCCTTTATCTTAGCACTTCTGTTATCACTTACTTTTTGTAGAGAGGAAAGTGAATTTCTTGGCCTATGTCTCCATCAGGTTCTGAGTTAAAAAGCTAGACTCTATATTTTTTTTAAATCTATTTTTAAAAATAAGATTTTTTTTAGAATCTATTTCTTTTGGCAATGAAAAATCAAGATCTTATGTGTTTTTAACACAGAAAAGAGTAGCCCATTCCACTTAATCTGGCTCCTGTGTGCATCTGAGTTAGTGAACCTTGTCTTTCCATCTGGGAGGCAATAAGCTACACTATGAAGAATTGCATCTTTGTGCTGGATATGTCCCAGCATGGCCGGTAGAAACCTGATTGAAGTTCTCAGATACCTGTTGGGGTTTTGTGTATATGCATGAGACAGGTCTTAACGTGTCTATTTTCCTCTGGCTGACGCTGTCCATAGACTTTGACAGTAAACTCTGCTGTGTGCGACTCTGTTTGCAGGTGGTGATCATGGAAGTCCAAGGCCTCAAATCCTTAGCTCCAAATCGCATCGTATATTGCACGATGGAGGTGGAAGGAGGAGAGAAACTACAGACCGACCAGGCTGAGGCTTCAAAACCAACGTAAGTTGTGTTTCTCCCCGGTTCACCTTCCAGGTGGTTCTCATTGGCATCATTTGGGCCAACTCCCAAGTTGAAGATTGGTTTCCCCAGAAGATTACAGTGACATCCACCTTGTTTATTCTCCAGACAGAATGACTTGACTACATTTTCACTTAGCAGCCTTAATAAGGGTTCCATTCCTTCACAGCAGAGAACAGAAGGAAATGTGAGATACAGTCTCCTTTCTGGAGATTTTGTCCGTTTACCTGACAGAGTTTAGTCATCACCTGCTGGTTTCAACAGGATATGCAGGGGAGCTTGATGTAATTATTTTTTATTATATTTACTAAATAATATTTGGTTTACAGTATAAGCATTTTTTCCAAAATCTTTCTCTGTGCGCCACAGTTATGAATATATCAGCTAAGCAGTACGTTACATGAGGCACAATCCATTAATTTGTTAGGTAAACACATTTTATTAAGGACTCTCTGTGTGTGTACAGTGTGCGGTTGCACAGTGGAGAGGAAAGTAGTCTCTGTTATAGCCCAGCAGAGCTTAGAGTTGAGTGGGGGAACAGGAAAAGAGTCTCACAAATTTATAGCTACAAATAGATACAAATGCTGAGAAAGAAGGAGTGCTTTGTGAGGAGACATCAGGGGAATCTGAACCAGTGTGTAGAGACAGATTCAGAGCAGGCCTTCTTGAGAAGTTATAAGACATTTAGGCTAGTATTATAAAAGCTGAGCAAAGGAGTTGGGAGTAGAAAGAGCATTCCATGCAGAGTCAGCTTGTGCAAAGGCCCTGTGGTCAGCAGAGGCCCTGTGGCATGGCAGCATTGAAAGAAGGCCAGTGGGGCTGGAGTCCAGAGAACAAAGTATGCCATAATCTGCCACAGGGCAGGAAGGGGCCACACCACGAAGAACCTTGCTAGACCACAGAGAGGAAGGATAGGCATGTGTGATTAGACATGTGTTTTGAGAGGATTACCCTGGCTGCAGTAAAAAGGGCTGGAGTCAATGTAGGAGGCCAGTTAGGATTCTATTGAGTTGGTTCCCAGGAGCTATGATGATGAATGTATTTGGGTCAATAGACACTCAGACTGCAAAAAATTCTTGAGAGATCACTGTTCTCTTCCCTCCCTCCCCACTGCCTCTTTCCTTTTCTATCTCAGTTAAACTAGCCTAGGATAATGAACATCTTTTTTATTGTTAATTCCGAATAAAGTCATAAAAAGGATAACCCCTAACAGCAGCTCTCCTCCTCCAAAGCATTATGAGCTGTTTGGCAGAACATGAATAATGTACTGAGATGTTCAAACAAAATAGTTCAAAGAAAGCACTGAATGTTTCCCTGACTAGGGAAAATCTGAGGGCATTGTGTGCCTTCAAGTGGTTCTTTGTATGAATACGCAAAGGCCTCAGATGCTCAAATCTGGGTGAAATTAACGAATGCGTGGAGGAGGAAGTTGGAACCAAAGCAACTTGTCACACTCCATCCTTCCTCCCTTTTTAAAAATTTAGTTTCAGACTGAAAATGAATGCTGTTTCTTTTTTATCACCATTGATAAAAATCCCAGTTTTCCCCCCAGCTGTCACCATAGCCTGATCATAATCAATGCTGTTAGGTTGTTGCATTATTTATATGTGCTTTTGGAAAATGTGTCATGTGGTGGGAAGAAAAACTTCTTTGGTGTTCATGCTAACATTTTAAGAAGTTGAGCCCAATATAGTGTCATATATAGAGAAGGAAGGAAAAAACTCTGATTATTTGAACATGCTGTTGTTTGATATTAGCTACTTAACTCAAAATGTAATTCATATCAGTTTATGGGGTTTAAAGGTTTCAGTTGCCAAGGTGAAGGATGAGCTGATTTTCGTGTGCATATGAATGCTTAAAACAGAGTTTCAGATTACAAATATTGAATGCTTTGGTTATACATTTACTCACTTCCATACATGTGCGTTATTATGTCCATATTAATAAACATCTCACACTGAAGCATTTTGCTTTTTTAGCTAGAAGTTAAGTTTTTTCTTTATTACTCTTCAGTCAGTGAGTAGGTATTAGCAGAACCCCACAGAGTGCTTGTTTGTATTTTTTGTTTTTTAATACCATAAGAATGCAGCTTTCATAACTATCATCAGGTCAAATCAGTCAGTAGTGGCTAACTAGAGTGCTGTTTTGAGAATGGTTCTGAAGCCAGATCTATATTCAGAGGAAAATAAAGCGTAATCAATATGATAAAAGAGGCACGAGTGCCTTGTGTTTGCCATTTCTAGAGTATCTCAAAGAGGTCTACCAAATTCATGTTTCTTCCTGTCTCTTCCTTTCTCCTTCCTATATGGATTCTCCTTCTAAGCTCTGCTCAGCTGCCTTCTAAAGCCGCAGGTGTTTCTCCGCTCCTCTGCCCTTTTCTTCATCATAGCTCACTGCTAATACTGCTGCTCTGCCTCCAGTTTCATCCGACAGGATGAAGGAGCCCGTGCACATTCACGCAGGTGCATTTTCTTCCTCCCTCTCGTTTGGACTTACTCAGAATCCTCTTCATCATTTCCTTTCTCTGAAGCTTGTATTTCTTCTCCTTTCCTCCTTGGTTCTGCTCACAGTTTTTCCCATTACTAATCTCTAACTGTCATCTCTGCTACTTGATTTTGATTACCCCAAAAAGTACCCTTTGGAGGGTCATCTTTCATCTGCCCTAATAACTCCACTTCATTATCTGACAAATTTAGCCCTTTTCCTGCCCTATTCATCTTCTGATTCTTGTCTCTGACTATTCCTACAACCAACTGATGCCCAACTGATGACACATTCTAAAACCAGGATTCCTGCTGCTAAGTCGCTTCAGTCGTGTCTGACTCTGTGCGACCCCATAGACGGCAGCCCACCAGGCTCCCCTGTTCCTGGGCAAACAAAAACACTGCCTCATGGTAAGAAAATCCCTCTACTCTCTTTCACAGGAGGTGGGCAAATATATCTGAGTTCTTGAAACCACAGTCTTTCCCTCTCCACTTGCACGCCTTCCTGAGAAGCTCACTGAAAAGGGGGATTTCAGTGACTCCTGCCTCAGCCCCTCATCAGTTTCCTACCAAAGCAGAAATGGTATGTTGCAAATGAAGGCAACGGTTTTTAAAGTAAGTATATCTCTTGAAAAACATCTGAGATATACTTACTTTAAAAAACGTTGCCTCTGCCGGCATTCAGAAGTTGTTTTGTGGAATTTACTCGACATTTGAGCAAGCTCTGGGAGTTGGTGATGGATAGGGAAGCCTGGCTTGCTGCAGTCCATGGTGTCACAGAGAGTTGGATACAACTGAGCGACTGAACTGAACTGAACAAGGATGAATATTTATCATGAGAATTATTGGGCTTAAAACTACTTATGAAGATGATATATCAGATGTATTAAAAGTATATTCAGATGATCAAAGAAAAGGAAATTTCTTTATTTTTCTCTAGAGCTGATCTGATAAGTTCTTACTTACACTGTAGTAGATAAAAGAAAGTGAAATTTTAATCTAAACCTGTAAATGTAATCCAGTAAAATAATTTTAAACATCCAAAAAAAATAAATAAAAATAAAATAAAAATAAAAAACGTTGCCTTCATTTGCAGCCTGGTGGGCTGCCGTCTGTGGGGTCGCACAGAGTCGGACACGACTGAAGCGACTGAGCAGCAGCAGCAGTGGATTTACAATGTTGTGTTAGTTTCTGGTGTGCAGCAAAGTACCTCAGTTACATATTCTTTTTAATATTCCCTTCAATTCTAGCTCATTTCCAGGTACTGAGTATAGCTCCCTGTGCTATACAGTAGGTCCTTGTTGGTCATCTATTTTATATATAATACTTTGTCTGTACTAAAACAAAACTCCTGACTTCCCCTCCCCAGCCTTCCCCTTCGGTAATCGCAAGCTTGTTTTCTCAGTCTGTGAGTCTGTTTCTGTTTTGTGGATAAGATCATCTATGTCATATTTGAGATTCCACATATAAGTGATGTCATATGGTATCCATTTTTCTGTCTCTGATTTTACTTCACCTAGTATGAACATCTCTGGGTCCATTCATGCTGCTGCAAATAGCATTATTTCATTCTTTTTTGTGGCAGAGTTATATCTCATTGTGTGTATATACCACTTCTTTGTCCATTCAGTTATTAATGGACAGGTTGCTTCCATGTCTTGGCTGTTGTAAATAGTGCTGTTGTGAACATCAGGGTGCATATATCTTTTCAAATAGTGTTTTCTCCAGCTATATCCCCCAGAGCAGGATTGCTGAATTATATGATAGTTCCGTTTTTAGTTTTTTAAGGAACCTCTCTACTGTTCTCTATAGTGGCTCTTACCAATTTATAATCCCACCAATAGTGAAGGAGGGTTCCCTTTTCTCCACACCCTCTCTAGCATTTGTTATTTGTAGATTTTTTTATGATGGCCATTCTGACCAGTATGAGGTGATACCATATTTTAGTTTTGATTTGCTGTTCTCTATTAATTAGTGCTGTTAAGCATCCATTCATGTGCTTTTTAGCCATCTGTATGTTTTACCAAAATGTCTATTTAGTCATAGAAATGTCTGTTTAGATCTTCAAAAGCAGTGTTTCTTGAAGGGTGGCACTCTTACTCTGCTGATAACAGAGATCATGTTAGGTGTTAGGAAGGCCTAGAATTGAGTAACATCAAGTCATATGAGAAGGAAGTTACCCCTCCATGTATTTTTCAGTTTTTCTGATCAAGTCAAGGAGAATGCTTATATTGGTTCTGGTAAATCTTTAATCTGAGGAGGCCTTACCAATAGCTGTGAAAAAAAGAGAAGCCAACAGCAAAGGAGAAAAGGAAAGATATACCCATTTGAATGCAGAGTTCCAAAGAATAGCAAGGAGAGATAAGAACGCCTTCCTCAGCGATCAGTGCAAAGAAATAGAGGAAAACAATAGAATGGGAAAGACTAGAGATCTCTTCAAAAAAATTAGAGATACCAGGGGAACATTTCATATAAAGATGGGCTCAATAAAGGACAGAAATGGTATGGACCTGACAGAAGCAGATGTTAAGAAGAGGTGGCCAGAATACACACACCTATACAAAAAAGATCTTCACGACCCAGACAGTCACAATGGTGTGATCACTGACCTAGAGCCAGGCATCCTGGAATGTGAAGTCAAGTGGGCCTTAGGAAGCATCACTATGAACAAAGCTAGTGGAGGTGATGGAATTCCAGTTGAGCTATTTCAAATCCTAAAAGATGATGCTGTGAAAGCGCTGCACTCAATATGTCAGTAAATTTGGAAAATTCAGTAATGGCCACAGGACTGGAAAAGGGCAGTTTTCATTTCAATCCCAAAGAAAGGCAATGCCAAAGAATGCTCAAACTACTGAACAATTGTACTCATCTCACACGCTACCAAAATAATGCTCAAAATTCTCCAAGCCAGGCTTCAGCAATACATGAACCATGAACTTCCTGATGTTCAAGCTGGTTTTAGAAAAGGCAGAGGAACCAGAGATCAAATTGCCAACATCTGTTGGATTATCGAAAAAGCAAGAGACCTTCAGAAAAACATCTGTTTCTGCTTTATTGACTATGCCAAAGCCTTTGACTGTGGGGATCACAATAAACTGTGGAAAATTCTGAAAGAGATGGGAATACCAGACCACCTGACCTGCCTCTTGAGAAACCTATATGCAAATCAGGAAGCAACAGTTAGAACTGGACATGGAACAACAGACTGATTCCAAATCAGGAAAGG
Source organism: Bos grunniens (assembly GCF_055505025.1). Classification (NCBI taxonomy): domain Eukaryota; kingdom Metazoa; phylum Chordata; class Mammalia; order Artiodactyla; family Bovidae; genus Bos; species Bos grunniens. Next base: position 39,038,793 of record NC_141186.1, read on the forward strand.
AGTATGTCAAGGCTGTATATTGTCACCCTGCTTATTTAACTTCTATGCAGAGTACATCATGAGAAACGCTGGGCTGGAAGAAGCACAAGCTGGAATCAAGATTGCCGGGAGAAATATCAATAACCTCAGATATGCAGATGACACCACCATTATGGCAGAAAGCGAAGAAGAACTAAAGAGCCTCTTGATGAAAGTGAAAGAGGAGAGTGAAAACGTTGGCTTAAAGCTCAGCATTCAGAAAACTAAGATCATGGCATCCGGTCCCATCATTTCATGGCAAATAGATGGGAAAACAGTGACAGACTTTTATTTTGGGGGGCTCCAAAATCACTGCAGATGGTGATTGCAGCCATGAAGTTAAAAGACGCTTACCCCTTGGAAGGAAAGTTATGACCAACCTAGACAGCATATTAAATAGTAGAGACATTACTTTGCCAATAAAGGTCCATCTAGTCAAGGCTATGGTTTTTCCAGTAGTCATGTATGGATGTGAGAGTTGGACTGTAAAAAAAGGCTGAGCGCCGAATAATTGATGCTTTTGAACTCTGGTGTTAGAGAAGACCCTTGGGAGTCCTTTGGACTCAAGGAGATCCAACCAGTCCATGCTAAAGGAGATCAGTCTTGAGTGTTGATTGGAAGGACTGATGTTGAAGCTCCAATACTTTGGCCACCTGATGCAAAGAGCTGACTCATTTGAAAAGACCCTGATGCTGGGAAAGATTGAGGGCGGGAGGAGAAGGGACTGACAGAGGATGAGATGGTTGGATGGCATCACTGACTCAGTGGACATGAGTTTGGGTAAACTCCAGGAGTTGGTGATGGGCAGGGAGGCCTGGCTTTCTACAGTTCGTGGGGTCACAAGAGTCAGACTGAGCAACTGAACTGAACTGAACTGAAATCTTTAGTACCCCTACCAGCCTCATACTCAGAGCCTTTGGCAGACAAGAGCCTTCCATTAGAATCTAATAGCATGATTTAGATCTCATTTAACAAAAAATGTTTTCTGTGTACTGGGTCTTGGAATGATTTAAATAAGAATGGATTATTTTTCCTGGATGTCTCCTTTGAAGTTTATGTATAAGGGAATGATGTAGAAGGCAGACATTTATATTGTCTTAACAAGCGTACTTGGGATGCTCTCCTTACATCCAGCTAGTGCTGGGGCTATGGACATAAATAACAGAAATCAGGCCTTGGCCTCATGGGTCATTCATTCTGGTAAAGGACACAAAAAACAAACTAATGAACGAAAAATTTATGAGGTAATAAAGATTGTACTTTATATTACCTTCCAGTCATGGTTGGTGACATAGGTTTTTCTTTTTAAAGAACTATATTAATATTTAGATAGTGAATTAATTTACATAAAATATATTAAGCAAATAACAACACAGGTGATGCCTAAGTATGATTTTTTAAAAAATCATGTAGCTATCTTGTGTTGGTATGTGGAAATGGCGAAGATTGGAAAGATGACATGCAAATTAATTTGGAGAAATGGTGTAAGGAAACCTGATCTGTATTCCCTGAGTGCAGGATGCAGCCCCAGATGCCTGCCCTTCTCAGTGGATTCACATGGCACATGCTGCCATCCAACCACAGTGTGTGCTGAGGACTAAATACAAGAGAAATTTAAGGAATTCTGCTGAAAAGAAAGGCAGTTGCAGTCAGCAGCCCAACATTGTGCTAGCTTCTCTGAAATTATATTCTTCTGAACTGAAGCCAAGAATGCCACTTGGTATTTTATTATTTAGCAACTCTGTTATTCCCTGACAAACCATGGGCTTCATGATATCTGGATTTTATTACTGTCAGGAATTTGAAAATACGATCAAACCTTTTCCTGACATTTTCCAAGAGAATAAGAAACTAAAATATCCCAATGGTATACTGTGCTATAGCCATAGCATTTTCTAATGGCATCTTATCTGATAAGAACATATTTTTTATTAAAAAAAAAAAATACAGAGACTTGCTATAACATTTTTCTTCTGTGAAATATATTATTTGTCCTAATGGTATAATTCAGAGTGGGCCGGGCTTATTATGCCCAAATTATTCTTAGAAACACAGTTCCATTAAATTGCCCCACATTAAGTCAGTTACAAAGTCAGAAAGGAAGTCATGCCCTCCAGTTTGTTGTCTAATGCATCATCTTCTTAATGGTACTTCCTTCTTCAATTTAGCTAAAAATCTGTTCCTGTGTACTTGGAATGGTTTAAATGGAAAGAGTGCATGACCCCTTTGAAATTTAGGTATAAGGGATGATGCAAAGGGTAGCACTTATATTCCCTCAGCACATGTATGGGGGATGCTCTGCTTGTGGCCAGCGAGTGCTGGGGCCACAGCTGTGATTAGCACATCAAGCCCTGCCTTCATGGAATATACAGTCTAGTAAAAGGCACAGGCAGTAAACAAGTGAATAAATGAATTCACATTATAAAAACAGAACATAATTCAGTTCTGTGAGAAATGAACAGCCTGCTCCAGTAAAAAGTAACAGGGCTGTAGGGTACTCAAGTGAGCAAGGCAGCCCACTCAGAGTGGGTAGTGTGTGATATAACACCTGAAGGATGAGAAGGATCCAGCCATTAGAAGATTTTAAGCCAATGAGGGAGGGTACAATTGGATTTCCATCTTGAAACCTGGAGCCTCTTTACGGACCAAAGTAAACTCGAAACCGTGGATGTCTTGGTCAACAAATAAGACAACAAATAAGAGCACCTACAGTGTAAACTGGGAGATAATACAGACATGGCCCTCAGTTTTGTAGAGCCTTGAAAAAGCTGGCTGGAAACATCCCCGTGCCTGGACCACAGAGTGATCAGTTCTTCAGGAGCCACTTTAGGTTTGAAAACTGCAAAGCCACCACGTGGGAAAGGGAGTGAGGCCTCCTGAGAATCCGCTTCTTTATTGTCTACCTTTCTTGAAACTTCAGCTCAAGGTCATAGTCCAGAAGACAGTTATATAATACTGAGTGAGAACTTGATGCCATTTCTATGGATTTTCCTTTCTGAGGAAAAGGCTTAGCTTCATTCAGAGTTAATTAAATCATAAATGGTAAAGGCCAACACTGACCCAGAAATTCAGTTTTGCTAGGCTCCCTGAAGATGTCTGAGCTGGGAGGAAGCGCATTTCTAATCACAGTTTGCAGTGCTCAGACACCAGAAAGCCTGGTCCAGGAGCCACAACTTGTGTTGACAGCCAGTTTGTGTTTGCTGGAGGGTGAAAGGAAGCAGGCTGCTAAAGCAACAATCAGCAGGACAGTAGAAATGAACAGATGCTAGAGGATAAGCTTTGGAGAAGGTGCTCTGAGTGCTGCGTCGGGCTCCATCCTCAGTTAGCCACCCTCTCATGTAGGCCACCAAGCTTTCCAGCTTCACCACATCCTGAGAAGTGGTGTCCAAGACTCCTGCTCCCTCAAGAGTGCTATAGTTTTGTTTTGATTTGTTTTTTCTTCATCTAGCTGATCCTGAGAAGAGCCATAGTAGCAGAACTTAATGTAGAATTTTCAGGCAATAACATGAAGTTGTTTAAAACGTCTAGAGTTGATAGGAGTTCCAGAATCAGATTATTATGTGGTGACTGGCGTTTGGCAATTAGACCATGATACTCCATCCAGATGTGAGAAATTCATGAAAGTTCTGATTTCATGAAGAGTCCTATATTGGCTGGGTATGAAACAGCCCATGTATCAAAAGCTATCAAGCTTTTTTGATAGCTCTTTAAGAACTAAGGACTAAATGGACAGTAGGTTCATTTCCTTTCTAGCTCAGCTCCTCGAGTACCTTGCCAGAGCTGACTTGGCAATTACATCTGATGATGATGTGATCTGAGAACTGGATTTTTTGCCCATCACCGTCCAGTGGAAATCTAATTCAATATATGTCTCCTCAAGGCTTCCCAAGTAGCGCTAGTGGCAAAGAACTCTCTTGCCAATGCAGGAGATGCAAGAGATGTGGGTTTGATCCCTGGGTCAGGAAGATCCCCAGGAGAAGGAAGTGGCAACCCACTCCCGTATTCTTGCTTGGGAAATCCAATGGACAGAGGAGGCTGGCAGGCTACAGTCTATGTGGTCACAAAGAGTCGGACATGACTGAGCACAAGTTGGGTATAAAGAATGCAGTTCTGTACTTCAGTCTCCCAGGAGGAAGCTTCGCCAATTGCCCAGTGTGAGAAACCACTATATTTGGTATTGAGTGATCAGGGAGAATGTAGGGTGGAGTGTCATATAGTCCCTTACCTGTAGTAATGAGATACAACCCAGAAACTCCAAATTCTTACTAATGAGAAAACAAGAGAGGCTTGGTTTAGATTCATCTTGTGCTATCCACAGGAGCTCAGAATGAGAAGGAAGAGTGCTGGGTTTGAATCTCAATTCTGTGACCTTGGGCAGGTCACCTCTTCATGCTTCATTTCCCAAATTCTTGAGAAAATTAAATTAACATATATAAAGCGCTTAAAAACAGTGCCTGTTGCACAGTAGTCATGTTAGCTGTTATCATGGCCTCATTTTTATTTTGGAGGGAGAAGGGAGAGATGAGGGGAAAAAGTGAGCTGGGTCTAAAATAGTAATCACTAACATTGATCCAGCACTTTCTGTGACCAGGTACTATACCAAGTATTTCATAGTCGATGTCTTCTTTAATGCTCTACTGAAATTACAGGATAGGTACTATTGTCATTCCCATCTTACTGATGAAACTGCTGAGATTCAGGAAGGTTAAGTGATTTGGTCAAAGTTGCACAGATAATACAGAGCTAAGCCAAGAGCCAAATGTAAAGTCTGTATTTTTAACTCTTTCTGCTACCCTGCCTTTCTGAAAGAAGTCACTCCCCTAAAAGAAAGTCTTTTATTAGCATTAACTACTCAGCAGAATGGTCTAACAGGCTCATTTCCTTTCCATAAACTCAGTTTTCTTGTGGGTTAGATCACTGCCCCTATGTAAGTGGTGATGAATGTGCTGTCTCACTGGTGTTCCACGTCAGTGCAGACACTCAGCTCCGCAGCAGATTCCAGCCCATAGGGAGCCACATTGTGCGATGTTGTGTGTGCACGTCTGCTAAGAGGCAGGCCCTGCCCTGGAGGTGCTTACAGAATTCCAGAAGAGCTGCTGCTGAGCCTCATCCTTCCTCAGAGAAATCGTTATCAATAACCATTGTTCCTACCATTTATTAAAATACAGCAGGTGGCAGGCACCGAGCCACCTGTTACCAAATGGTAGCGTCACACAAAACTGGGTGTGAATCCCAGCCTCACTGCTCACCTGCTGGGTGACCTTGAGCAAGTGGATGCTCCTCACTGGGTTTCAGTTTCTTCTAATTTGAAATGGAGACAGTAATACATCCTGTCCCCGTGGAACTAATGTTGAAAAGTGCTATGATTCAAGCTAAGAGCTGAGTCCAGTGGGTGGTATATTGTAATCTCTTGAGAAACATTGCTAGTAGCAAAAACCCAGTATAATATCAGTGAGTCCCACATGGTAGTGTTAGGAAATAGATGCTCATTTCCCCCACCTTACATATTAAAAAAAAAACTTAGAAAAGTTAGGCAGGCTTTGCTAAAATCCTACAACTCCCAAAACCTAGGTCATAGGATTCCAAGTACGTGAAAAGCAAAGAGCCAGGTCTGCCAAAGGAGAAAGGGCTCTATTGCTAAAACGCTTTCCAGTGCATGAGAACAGATGCTCGAGCATGAATCTAATCATACAGGACTTGGTATCGCCCAAAATATCACCTGGGTATTTGTCTCACCCAAAGCTGAGACAATGCTACTCTGGACCCCAGTTGTGCCACTGACACTGTTACAGTGGGTAGGTTACTAAATCCTTCTGAACCTCAGTTTCTTCATCTGTAAAATGAGGCTAATAATACTTATGAAGTTATTGATGAGGTGTCTATTTAATAATATATGCTGAGCACTGGCACAAATGGAAGGCTGTTATTCTTACCTTTATAATTATTGTTGCCATCACTGGAGCCAGGATGGAGAGGAAAACAGCACAGGCCATCCAAGTCAGGCAGTGTGAACTAAAGAAGTTTAAGATACTTTCTCTTTCAATTAGATATCCTTTTGTAGTTTGCCTTGAAATGTATTCATTTACGTTTTGAGGGAGGGTGAATTCCCGCCACCTCACCATCCCTCTTCAGCTCTTTTGGCTGGTTGAATAATTAAATCAATACAAGACAGATTAATAGGGAAAAAAGTAAATTCATAAATTCATATACACAGGTCTCATAAAAACAGGTCCCCAAAAGTGACCAAACTAGGCTATTTATATATCATTTATAGACAAACAAACTATTTGTGAAGATTTAACAAGGGGGGTTTTGCTTAGGGTAGGAGACTAATGAAGAAGCAAGAAAGTGTATTTTTATAGTCTTCTTAGCCTTAAATCACCAGCTCAGTGACAGGATGCTTTCTGTCCTCCTGGTGTATGGAAGATACTGCTACGTGGGAGATTTAGATCATGCTGTTGGGGCAAGAAAGAGGTCAGAGTGTGTTTTTATATCATTTCCCCCTACTGACTGTTCAAGTAACTCTTAACAGTAATCAATGCGCTATTGTGGCATATAGGGCAACCACACCTCTGAGCCCCAACAATAATATAGATTCTTTACTCATACTTGTTAAAATCCATGTATCGAATTAGTTTTCCTGTAGTGCCTTACTTGTATGATGGTTAGTAAATCTTGATTGACTCAGGTCAAAGCCTTAACGGCAAATGGTGAAGGACTCTGGGCAAAGGTAAAAAGTGGGCACATAGAACGGACTTGGAAACCTCTTTAGAATACTCATGGCCATAAATATCACTGTGGCAGAGATGTCTCCACTCAGATGAGTTCTCAATATCTGAAAGAACAGAAATGGCTGCAAATCTTCCAGAAGAACAGGAAAAAAACCCTAAAAAATAAAGTGAACCCATTTTGTGAGTTCTTCCTGACACCAAACCACTAGTACTTTTCAAGTGTGAACAAAGTACATACACACTGCGCACATCCCCTCCAAAGAGTCACTGGGTACATCACAGGGTGAAATAATGTTGGAAGATTTGGGAGTGTCTTGACATTTATCTAATTCAGGCACAGTTCTGCTGTTATGGATTTTTCTTTTGTAAATTTGCTAGAGAGATAGAAGGAATACAGAGATCTTTTGTCTACTGTTACTTCATATATCAAGCAATACAGTAGAGTTGCAATATCAGTGTTTGAGAATTGTTAGGAAAGAGGAGTCCGAAGTAGGAATGTCAGTGTCTGAAGCCCTCGTTCTGCTCTGCCGTGCCTGTCACCTTGCTTTTCTCCCTGTTGTGTCTGCTATCCACTCCAGCAACAGAACTAGGTGATTTTCTTTTGAGCCAAATATTTGAAACCTGAGAAATGCTTCTCTCTCTCTCTTTCTCACTCTCCTACCCTAGAGAGACCCCAAACAAGACACACCTCCAAACTAGCCTGGTCTTTGGACATGGCAACCTCTGGAAGAACTCCTTGTGCTCTTTTGGTCACTTGTGATGAGAATTCACCCCATGGGGCTGCTACTCGGTGATCCCTCAAGTATTTGTCAGTCAGGGGAGAATCAGATCCCAGGGAGAGGAGCATGAGATAGCATTCTCCATACTCTCTTGCTCATTCATCTAGCCCTTTCTTCCTTTTATCTTGTTTATCTGAGTGGCTGCTATATGCTAAACCATGTGCAAGGTGCTGAGAATATAGCAGTGAACAAAAGAAGCAAAAATCCCACCATAACGGTACCCACAGTCTAAGAGGACAGGCAAACAATAGGAAGGCCATTGCAGGTCAGTGAGCAGAGATGCACCAGAGTTTGGCTTTGGCCTTACTGTTCAGTCAGAATCTGTGTACCTTTGCTTTAGCCTGACAGTCAGATAATATCTCAAAGTCATCTCTGGCATCTTTGCACTTGAGTATGGTCAGTGATATAGATAATCATCATAGGCGATAATCATCATAGGCAATCGGTGTGATACTATCTGAAATAAAAGCAAGATATATATCATTCTGCTTTTTGTTAATATCTGCATATTCTGAAATATAAGTGAGCATTCCAAATGTGTATTAGAATAAAAAATCTTTATATATGCTTTGTATATTGAAATTCTCTGTCAGTGGTATATATATATACACACATATATTTATTATCAAATGTCAACATAATAATGTACCATTAAAACTTTATTTTATATGAAAAAATAAAGATTTTCAAAGAGTTAAATAAGTAGGTGACTATTAAAAGAATATAACTGGATATCTTTAGGATGACTATCATATTCCATTTGAGCCAAGAAATCTTCGTAAAATTTAAATAATTGTCAAGGCAGAAAAATTAAGGTTAGGCTATTTCATAATTCTAATCTTTCAGTAGACCCATTTGCTGTTCTAGCGTTCATCACATTATATAAAAAAAAGATTAAACTTAAAATAGTCAGTTGCTATCTGAAAGGAAGAAAAGCTTAACCATTTGCTTTCACTGTTAGCATTTCCCCACACTATCAGAATTGATCCCAAAATATCTACGTCTTCACCAAGCTCAAGGCAAAGTAAACATCTCTTTGGCATCCATCTTAAATGTGCCATATAACAGCACCAGGGGGACATGTTTAGCTGATAGTGCTAGGAAATTATTGTTCCTACACCGCAATAACAGAAGCTTGAATTGTTACTGTTAAAACTGTAATAATAAAATTGTAACTAAATTACTAGCTTTACAAATTTAAAATAATACTCTCCTGAATTGTATTCCTCTCAGAAATACAGGATAATATTTTTAAATAAATGATTAAATCTGCTAACATCTCTTTATATTATTTTTAATTAATTTTTATGGGAGTATAGTTGATTAAAATGTTGTTAGTTTCTGCTGTACAGCAAAGTGAATCAGTTATACATACGCATATATCCAGGGTTTTAGATTCTCTTCCCATATGGATCCTTAGAGTGGAGTTCCCCGTGATGTGCAGTGGGTTCTTACTGTTGTGTGTAGTAGTGTGTACATGTCAGTCCCACCCTCTTCGCTCTTGATAACCTTAAGTTTGTTTTCTATGTCTGTGACTCTATTTCTGTTTTGTAAATAAGTTCGTTTGTACCCTTTTTTAAGATTCCACATATATACATTAATATACACTATTTTTTTTCTTTTTCTGATTTCACTCAATAAGATAATCTCTAGGCCCATCCATGTTGCTGCAGATAGCATTATTTCATTCTTTTTTATGGCTGAGTGATATTCCATTGTACATATTACCACATCTCTTTTTATCCATTCAACCGTAGATGGCCATTTAGGTCCCTTCCATGTCCTGGCTGTGTGAATAGTGGTGCCACAGACATTGGGGTGCCAGTATCTTTTGTTTCTCTCCAGATATGTGCCCAAGAGTGAGACTGCTGGATCATATGGTAGCTCTATTTTTTTTTAATAATTTCACTTGATTATTGTATTCTCAACAGCTTATTCTGTGACGTTAATACTCAACTTTGGTCAAATATTTATTTGTCACCCTCTATCCATTTGTTTTTCATGCAGAATGCAGGTTTAGGGCCCCTTGAGGTCTGCTGTAAAGAAATGATGCAAAGAGATTTGGTGGAGACTAAGTAAGTTGGGAAAAGGCAGCTGTTAGAATGAGGTTGGTCAGAAAGTGTTTCCAAGAGTTGACAGTTAAACAAGAAGGAACTGGTCAGACAAAGAGCTGGACAGAGAGACTGGCGGGTTCAGGGACCTTAAAAAGAAACTGACATGTTTGAGGGGCAGATAAACAGCCAGAGGGGCTGGAGCAGAGCAAGGACAAAGGGAGACCAAAGCAGGTTAACAAGGATGGCTGAAGGTAGATCCCACAGGGTCTGGAGGCCAAGGTCAGAAGCTTGGATTTTAAGGGTGAAAGCTATCTGATGGTATTTACGTGTTTAAAAGATCCTTCTGGCTGCTGTGTGGAGAATGACTTCATGGGCCATCGTGGAAGCAGGGACACCATTTGGTAGGCTGTTGCAGTCGTGTGGGAGATGACGGAGGCTGCTGGTACCCAGGAATAGGAGTGAAAGGGACGAGTTCCAGAAGATGTGGTGCGTACAGACAATGGAGACTCAGCCATAAGAAGGAGTGAAAGGATGTCATTTGTAGCAACACAACATGGATGGACGTAGTGATTATCATGCTAAGTGACAGAAGTCAGACAGAGGAAAACAAATACCATATGATATCACATGTGGAATCTAAAAAAGAATGCAGATGACTATATATATTAATAAAACAGAGACAGACTTATAGAAAACACACTTATGGTTTGGGGAAAGGAACAGAGTTCGGACAAATTAGAAGTATGAGATTAACAAGTATAAGCTACTATTCATGAAACAGATAAGCAACAAGGATTGCTGTATGGGATTTACTGTATAGTTCAGGGAATTATATCCAATATCTTGTAAAAACCTATAGTGGAATATAATCTGCGAAAACAACTGAATCACTGTGCTGTACACCTGAAACTAATACAGTATTGTGAATCAAGTATACTTCAATTGAAAAAAAAAAGATACATTGGGACCTCAAACCAAGATTCTGCTCATACCCATTTTCTACTCTTTTCCAAGGGGAGCACAATGCCCTCAGACATAGTACTGTGTTACATTCTGGCCCTTGTCATCTCTTGGTTCCCCGCTGTTTCTAGGTGTTTCAGATCAGATCAGATCAGTCGCTCAGTCGTGTCTGACTCTTTGCGACCCCGTGAATCGCAGCACGCCAGGCCTCCCTGTCCATCACCAACTCCCGGAGTTCACTCAGACTCACATCCATCGAGTCGGTGATGCCATCCAGCCATCTCATCCTCTGTCCTCCCCTTCTCCTCCTGCCCCCAATCCCTCCCAGCATCAGAATCTTTTCCAATGAGTCAGCTCTTCGCATGAGGTGGCCAAAGTACTGGAGTTTCAGCTTTAGCATCATTCCTTCCAAAGAAATCCCAGGGCTGATCTCCTTCAGAATGGACTGGTTGGATCTCCTTGCAGTCTAAGGGACTCTCAAGAGTCTTCTCCAACACCACAGTTCAAAAGCATCAATTCTTCGGCGCTCAGCCTTCTTCACAGTCCAACTCTCACATCCATACACGACCACAGGAAAAACCATAGGCTTGACTAGACGGACCTTTGTATTACCCCCCAAACCTGCTTTTGCACACGTTATTTGCCAGTGTGTACATTGTGGTTCCAATGTCTTGGTGAATGACCTTGAGTGTGTTGCAGCCAGCAGGCATCTCTTACAACCCTGTGAGTGCTGGATGTACAGCTGGGACAGTTGGTTCCCTGGCTGGGTCTTTTGTTCTCTGTGAGGATTACTCCACAGCTGTGCCACATCTGTTCCCTCTCCACCTTAGCAAAGATACACCTTTACACAACGCTACATGCTGACATGAGGGTGACATCGACACCAGCCAAAAATGAAAATTAAAGGCATTTGCTTCTCCCTTAAGCTTACATGCCCTGCTTGGTGTAAAAGTTAGATTGCACTGTGCTTAGGGAGGTATGAATGTGAAAGGATTTCAAGAAGTAACCTACAACCGGCTCAACGTCACTGAACGAGGCAGCAGCTCTCTGTAAATAATGTGAGTGTTGAGCACTTAAAGTCTTTTTTAAGAGCCATGTTTAGTTATATTTAAGTAAATGACGTTTGACTCCAACTTCACAGTGGAGTCTTAGACCTAGGATTCTCCTAACAGGTGTAGCTGCTGAAAAAGTGTGGGTGGAAAATACAAATCTTGTACATAAACATCAGACAATATTTTCTGTTTTGTATAAAGCACCATGCTTGTTCTTATTATTGGCTTAGTTTTAAAAATCAGATTTAATGTTTCAGATCAAAAAATTCATATGTTGACAAAAATTGAGACAAATGTAAGGAGAATTTTTACTCATGATCCCAATATTCATCAATAGTGAATGTAAATGTCTCGGTGGTGTTTTCCCAGTTTGCGGTTCTGCATCTATGAGTGTATATACTTAACACTCCACAAATGTAGGCACATGATACAGACCCCTGTATGGAAATCTTTATATTCATTTATGGTTGTTTCTTTTGGAGAAATTCCTGGGATAATGGTTCATAGTTATTTCCTATTGGTGAGTAGAGTGACCAGCTCTCCCACTTTGCCCAGGACTTGCCAGTCTTAGCAGTAAATATCCTGTGTCCTAGAGCACGTTGGGATGGTTGGTCACCCTATTCAAGTGAACACACATTTTCAGCCTCCATCACCCTGCAAGCAAGGTGCTGGGGAGAGGATATGACTAATAGTCATTTGATGAGTTTATTTATTGGGGTCTTCAGCCATCAGGATGCCGTCTTTGTCTCTGGGGCCTCAGAGAATTCCTGGCAGTTTTTAAACTTGAAAGTGAAAGTTGCTCAGTCTTGTCTGACTCTTTGCGACCCCACGGACTATATAATCCATGGGATTCTTCAGGCCAGAGTACTGGAATGGGTAGCCTTTTTCTTCTCCAGTGGATCTTCCTTACCCAGGAATAGAACTGGGGACTCCTGCATTGCAGGCGGATTCTTTACCAACTGAGCTATTTGGGAAGCCCCAAATTAAGATGTGATACAGTTTTTTGTATACAAACAGCAGACAAATCATTGTGCTCAGATGAAGGTCATTCTCCAGCCTCACTGAGCAATCTGAATTTGCTCCATTTATCTGGATACATAAAAAAAGCTCACAATTAGAATTATTATATAAAGAGCAGAGTAATAGTTGATGTAACTAAGCGGGCAGGTTACATTGTGATGTTTACACATTGAGGTGAGAAGAATTAATTTCTTAGTTATATTTGTATAGGATCTTGGGTGAGTAAAGCATGGAGAGAAAGCAGAGTTGCAGATTAAATTATTCAGGGAGAGACAAGGCACATGAAACAGATACAACTCTTGCAGAACTTTTCCAGATCTTCTGCAAGAACTAGTAATAATGTGAGTCCTGTTTGGAATAGAGTTTGGGAGTTAGTTCCTTCTCCATTTTTTTTTTTAGCCTACTGAGATCCACATTGTGTGTTAAGTTCAAGTGAAAATGTGTCTGCCAGGCAAGTCAGGGAACCAAGGTTAATACCACGGGCTTTAATTAAAGTAACCAAAGATCAGCTACCAACTTCATTACCTAGTGACTAATTTTTTTCTAGAATCTAAGAAAAAGTATTATACACAGAAAAATGTATAGTAAAAAAAGATATATTTTCCTCTATATAAGTATATAGAGAAAAAACAAAATAATGTAAACATAATTGAGATGCAGTCATAGACATAATTTGAGGAAAGAATTTTCTCTTCCTTTTGAAATTTCATATCTCTTTTTAAAAGTAAACTAAGAAAAAGATTTGACCCATATTCAAAATGGAGCACTTAAGAAATAAGATGAGAAATGCACATAACCTTGAGGACACTCTAAATAGAGAGGCAGTTAATAGGGCTTAGTTCTAAACCTAGGTTGCCAGGGTAACTAAAACCATGTTTCTTGAAATTGACATCAAGCACCTTGTTAAAAAGTGAGGATAAATCACAGAAAACTCCAGACCAGCAGTATTTGCAATGATTTTTTAGACCCAAGGTGCTGATTAGAAGTACATACTTTCTCTGCATGAGGTTAAATCTAATCAAGGGACAAGTGATTAAAATTTCTTCCTACAATTACTTATTTTAAAAAGAAAATGAGATAGTGCAGATACAAAAATATTGTCAGTTCAGCCAAAACAAAAACTATGGTTTGATGCAACTCTGCTGCCTGGCTGTTAAGATCTCTTGATCCACTTTGCATCCTGGTATATTCTGGTTGTTCTGCACTGATTCATATTCTGTTTCCTTATTTATTCAGCAGTCATTTATATAAAATAGGATCCAGACACTGCTCTAGCTATAAGAGTACAACAATGAACAAGACAGTCTCTGCCCTCAGAGAACCTATTCTAGTGGGAGGAGAAATAAAGTAAGAGAGAACCTATTCTAGTGGGAGGAGAAATAAAGTAAGAGCGAACGTATTCTAGTGGGAGGAGAAATAAAGTAAGTATGTAAACAAATAAGATCACCAGGCTCCTCTGTCCGTGGAGCTCAGCATTCAAAAAAGTGAGATTATAGCATCCGGTCCAATCACCTCATGGCAAATAGATGGGGAAACAGTGGAAACAGTGACAGAGTTTATTTTCTTGGGCTCCCAAATCACTGCAGATGGTGACTGCAGCCTTGAAAGTAAAAGACGCTTGCTCCTTGGAAGAAAAGTTATGACCAACCTAGACAGCATATTAAAAAACCGAGATGTTACTTTGCTAACAAAGATCCATCTAGTCAAAGCTATGGTTTTTCCAGTAGTCAAGTGTGGATGTGAGAGTTGGACTATAAAGAAAGTTGAATGCTGAAGAATTGATGCTTTTGAACTGTGATGTTGGAGAAGACTCTTGAGAGTCCCTTGGACTGTGAGGAGATCCAACCAGTCCATCCTAAAGGAAATCAGTCCTGAATACTCATTGGAAGGACTGATGCTGAAGCTCCAATACTTTAGCCACCTGATGCGAAGAACTGACTCATTTGAAAAGACCCTGATGCTGGGAAAGATTGAAGGCAGGAGGAGAAGGGGACGACAGAGGACAAGATGGTTGGTTGGCATCCCGGACTCAATGGACATGACTTTGAACAAGCTCCAGGAATTGGTAATGGACAGGGAGGCCTGGCATGGCCATGGAGTCACAAAGAGTCGGACATGACTGAGCAACTGAACTGAACTGAAATAATGAAGACTACCAGGTTCCTCTGTCCATGGGATTCTCTAGGCAAGGATACTGGAGTGGGTAGCCATTCCCTTCTCCAGGGAATTTCCCGACCCAGGGATTGAACCTGGATCTCTTGCATTGCAGGAATGGAAGCAAGGAAGCCCTTTAAGACAGCAGTGAGTACTATGAACAAATGAAAAAGGGTAATATGAGGCATCACTACGAACAAAGCTAGTGGAGGTGATGGAATTCCAGTTCAGCTATTTCAAATCCTGAAAGATGATGCTGTGAAAGTGCTGCGCTCAATATGCCAGCAAATCTGGAAAACTCAGCAGTGGCCACAGGACTGGAAAAGGTCAGTTTTCATTCCAATCCCAAAGAAAGGCAATGCCAAAGAATGCTCAAACTACCACACAGTTGCATTCATCTCACACGCTAGTAAAGTAATGCTCAAAATTCTCCAAACCAGGCTTCAACAATACGTGAACTGTGAACTTCCAGATGTTTAAGCTGGTTTTAGAAAAGGCAGAAGAACCAGAAATCAAATTGCCAACATCCACTGGGTCATCAAAAAAGCAAGAGTTCCAGGAAAACATCTATTTCTGCTTTATTGACTATGCCAAAGCCTTTGACTGTGTGGATCACAATAAACTGTGAAAACTCCTGAAAGAGATGGGAATACCAGACCACCTGACCTGCCTCTTGAGAAACCTATATGCAAATCAGGAAACAACAGTTAGAACTGGACGTGGAACAACAGACTGATTCCAAATAGGAAAAGGAGTACGTCAAGGCTGTATATTGACACCCTGCTTACTTAACTTATATTAAGAGTACATCATGAGAAACACTAGACTGGAAGAAGCACAAGCTGGAATCAAGACTGCCAGGAGAAATATCAGTAACCTCAGATATGCAGATGACACCACCCTTATGGCAGAAAGTGAAGAGGAACTAAAGAGCCTCTTGCTGAAAGTGAAAGAGGAGAGTGAAAAAGTTGGCTTAAAACTCAGCATTCAGAAAACGAAGATCATGGCATCTGGTCCCATCACTTCATGGCAAATAGATGAGGAAGCAGTGTCAGACTTTATTTTTGGGGGCTCCAAAATCACTGCAGATGGTGATTGCAGCCATGAAATTAAAAGACGCTTACTCCTTGGAAGGAAAGTTATGACCAACCTAGATAGCATATTCAAAAGCAGAGACATTACTTCGCCAACAAAGGTCCATCTAGTCAAGGCTATGGTTTTTCTAGTGGTCATGTATGGCTGTGAGAGTTGGACTGTGAATAAAACTGAGTGCTGAAGAATTGATACTTTTGAACTGTGGTGTTGGAGAAGATTCTTGAGAGTCCCTTGGACTGCAAGGAGATCCAACCAGTCTATTCTAAAGGAGATCGGTCCTGGGTGTTCTTTGGAAGGAATGATGCTAAAGCTGAAACTCCAGTACTTTGGCCACCTGATGTGAAGAGTTGACACATTGGAAAAGACTCTGATGCTGGGAGGGATTGGGGGCAGGAGGAGAAGGGGAGGACAGAGGATGAGATGGCTGGATGGCATCACTAACTCAATGGACATGAGTTTGGGTGAACTCCGGGAGTTGGTGATGGACAGGGAGGCCTGGCGTGCTGCAGTTCACGGGGTCGCAAAGAGTTGGACACGACTGAGCAACTGAACTGAACTGAAAATGAGGGGAAATGGTGGATCAGGGGAAGTTCCCTTTATTAATAAATTGGTCAGGAAATTTCTTCCTGAGATGCTGCTCTGGGAGTTGAGAACTCAGTGTCAAGGAGTCAGCCACCTGGAGAGCAAGCAGAAAAATGTTCCAGGAAGAGAATAGAACCAGTTTAAAGCCCCTGAGGTGGAAATAGCTTATGATGGTCAAGGAAAAGAAAGAAAAGTGTTGTATCTGGAATACATAATAAGCAAGGGGGACTGTTATGAAACAGATAGGCAACAGCCAGACTATGTAGATAGAGCCCTGTGGGCCATTAAACGACTTTGGGTTTCAATTTAACAGCCAGAGGAAGCCATTGGAAGTTGTGAGCAAAGGATGACCATCCTGCCAGATACCGTGTGGGTCCTATGTGTGTGATGGGTCAGGAGATAAGCAGAACACCAAATACCTTCGTAACCTTCTGGTTCAAAGTTGAGTGATAGCTTCATGGGTGTTGTGTAATTACTATGCTTCAGAAATTATGTATATGGCTCTATTACTTGCCAACATAAAGCAATGAAGTGCTAATGGATGCTACAAGACTGATAAGCCTCAAAAACATTATAAGGAAAAGAAGCTAGATGCAAAGAACCCCATTTATGCAATCCCATTTATATGATACATCCAAAAAAGCCGAATAATAGAGACAGAAAGTGGACTAGTGCTTCCCCAGAACTGCAGGCAGAATTGCAGGCAGATTTTTGGGAGATAATGGTTATATTGTAAAATTGGATTATAATGGTGGTTGCTATCATGTAAATTTACTGAAAATCATTGAATTTTACACTTAAAACATGAATTTTATGGTATATAAATTAGACATGGATAAGGCTGTTATTTAAAATTATCAGAAGAAAAGGAATTCCATATCTGTCCTTGTATAGCCAGGACATGGAAGCAGCCTAGATGTCCATCAGCAGATGAATGGATAAGAGAGCTGTGGTACATATACACAATGGAGTATTACTCAGCCATTAAAAAGAATACATTTGAATCAGTTCTAATGAGGTGGATGAAACTGGAGCCTATGATATAGAGTGAAGTAAGCCAGAAGGAAAAACACCAATACAGTATACTAACGCATATATATGGAATTTAGAAAGATGGTAACAATAACCCAGTGTACGAGACAGCAAAAGAGACACTGATGTATAGAACAGTCTTATGGACTCTGTGGGAGAGGGAGAGGGTGGGAAGATTTGGGAGAATGACATTGAAACATGTAAAATATCATGTAAGAAACGAGTTGCCAGTCCAGGTTCGATGCACGATACTGAATGCTTGGGGCTAGTGCACTGGGACGACCCAGAGGGATGGTATGGGGAGGGAGGAGGGAGGAGGGTTCAGGATGGGGAACACATGTATACCTGTGGCGGATTCATTTTGATATTTGGCAAAACTAATACAATTATATAAAGTTTAAAAATAAAATAAAATTTAAAAAAAAGAGACACTAGGAAACTAGTAGGAAGCCTACTGGTGGGGAGCTGTCCAAGCGAGAGATGATGGTGACTTAGACTGGAATGACAGTGGAGAAAAGCAGACATGTTTTGGAGAGTGATGCAAAAAGGCTCATGGTAAAATTAAATGTGTGCATGCATGGAAGTAACTGGAGGAGAATCCAGAGTAAGGTCTCAGTTTGGGGTTTGAGTGAGCGCACAGTGGTGGTGCCACTTCCTGAATGACAGGAGCAGATCATTCTGTCAGCATACCTGCTAAGTCAGTATCCGTAGGCAGCCTGGTGCTGGTAATTAGTAAGTTTTGCATGTGCGCACACACACACACACACACATATACATTTAGTCAACTATAGAGGATTCAGAGTTGTCCCTGTGTTAACAGCTCTCTAATTCTCTTGTGCTTTTATATGCCCTTTTTTTTTTTGGAGTCTGGAAGAAAATGATTGCTCCCTGGCCGGTGTGCATGGGGAATTGCGTCTCATCTGCATCCTGCCTCATCAGGGTCGTGGCCCCGAGCGAGTGATGTGGCTCGGGACACACTCTCCCTTGTAGCAGTGCAGGCTCGCACAGTTTTTTACTTCCCCACAGACGCCGGGGGCATGGAGGGGGTCTTTCCACTCTGGTTATGCCCATGGGAGGCAAGTCACACAGCAGACACCTTCCTAATTGGTTTTCTCCTAATTTGTGAATCTGAACAAAGGAATACTCCACTCCACCTACAGTAGAGCAGACCTAAATATTTAGACATTATGAGCATGAACAACGTTACCTGCAAAAACTTCCTCGGGGACAGATCAACTGATTTATGAACATGTTGCTTACCCTGCAGCTTCACAATTAGAATTTCATATGACAGTATGAGGCTGAATATATTTGAGATCTCAAATAGTAATGGCTTTTCACGGAGAGGGAGAATTCGTTTCTTCCCAGTGGTTTTAAAAGCGTGAACTAAGAGTAAAATAGTTTGAAGGAGGGAGGGAGGGGACTGAATGCAGGCTTAAGTGATCGCCTGTAATCAAAACTACATCACAAAGAAACAACAGATTAGAGCCCTCTATCTCTCTATAGATTGTATAAATAACAGCTTAAATGGTGAATAGAAGTAATATATTTATGTATAATTTTTAAATTCCATGTCATCATATAATTTAAAAGAAAGACATCAGTAATGGTTTGTTTTCAAGACTGTCAGGTTATTCTGAGAGCATTACTCTGTTTAGTCATTTCTGTAGTTAAGGCATCAAGACGGTTGCTGTCTTTTTAAAATCCCTCAGTTTGAAATTTTCAGTTCTGTAAACAGGCCATAAAGTAGGTCTTATTTGCTTTCTAACAAATAAGGCAGAACAGCTTGCCCACAGAGATTTAAATCATAATTTACATTTAGGTTTATTTTTATAGACAGGCCATAAGTACGATTTGCAAAGCTGGATAAAACCAAGGCACTAGAAAATTAAAAAGAGAGATTTATTTTTCCCTTTAAAATTGAGCTCAGTTGTAATTTAAAACTAACTGCTTTAATTATGTAGAATAATTGGATTAGGCAGAGGTTTGCATAGTTTGTCAGAATCAGAATATGACAGTTGATGTTTGCCATTGTGTTCTGTTGAAAGCAAGATGTGCACACACACACACACAAGATGCACACACATATACACACACACAAACCAGAAAGAAAGTGGACTGTAATGTGGAAATGATTCAGAGGAATTAAGGACTTAACATTATGTAAAAACAAATCCTCATGCATACATATTAATGAGATTTCACAGAAAAATCTCATTTTTTCACAGAAAAAAATTCTGTATTTGACTTTAAGAAGAATTAGGACATATATCTACTTGTAAGTCACCCTCCCTTTTTCAAATCCATCATATTTTTACCATCCACTGCAGTTAAATCAGTCAGCACTGAAATATACAGTGTTTAGCTTGGCTCTGTCTTTTCTAAAACTACAGTCATTCCTGACCGCCCTCACACCATACCTGCATACAACCAGCACTAATTATTTGTTTTATTCATATTTTAAAAAATCTACTCGTATTCTAGAACTTAGGTTTAAAGGAGATCTTTTTCTGTCTGATTGTGAATAGAGAGTAGCCATAAAAATAACTTCAGTGAAAACAAAACAACTTTAGTAAATTCTAGATTGAATCTGTTCCCTGCAGAAGGAGGCGCCAGTGTCAACAAACTGCCATCTCTTTTAAATAAAAGAGGATGAGCAAATTCAAGAGATTCTTCTGCCATGCTGATCCAGTCTTCTTGAGGAGTCAGAAGGAAGGGGAGAGGTTGGCTGTCTAGCATGGGCATTTGTTGCCCCCTCTTTGTGCCACCTAATACCATCTCCAGAATACTAGGTCTGCATTTTGAGAATCACAGTACTCAATAACTATTTGTTAAAGTGCTTAAATATACTCGGAATTTCTGGAATGATTTTCCAAGAACATTTTGTGGTTTTCCCTCTGCTTAGTAAATCTTCCATGCCAGCTTGTGAAGTAAAGTAACTGAGAAACAATTAGTTTCAAATGTTTGAAATTAATTGACATTACTGAAGGTGGACAGTCAAGACAAAAGAAAGAAAATGTTTTTCTCCACAACTAACTTTGTCTCTTGACTTATCTGAATAAAACATCAAATGAAAGTATTAATTCTTGATGGGAAAACCAAGGAAAGGTCCATAGGGAAGGGAACATTTGAAATAGGCTCTTGCTTTTCTCTGAATTTTATTTTTATATGCATGAGCATTTTTTATTATAGCCTTGAAAAAGACAAGATAAAAATTACTGAAGAGGTTCCCAGGCCACAAATAAATAAAATGAATAATTCATTCATCTGATAATTTCCATTGAGTATCCAACTTGTAAAACACTACTAGAGGCCAAAGATGAATAAATGAAAAGCAAAGACCTTGCCCTTAGGATGCATACACACTCACAGGGAAATAAGAAATGTGTATTCAGAATGAATATGAAGTAGAAAAGATTCCATTCTGAGGTGAACTGCAGATTCTTTCTTTTTGGGAAAACCGAAAGAGTGCTCCTAGCGGAGATGGCTTTTGAAAGGCCTTTGAATTTGGCTGCGAAGTACCTGCAAATTCAGGACTGTGGTGGGAATGTAAAAAGGTATAAAAAAGAAGAGAATGAAATCTATAAGTACAAGTTTAGTCAAAGGCAAAAAAAAAAAAGATTCTTGAAAATTAAACTCAGAGAAACGAACTTAAAGGCACAAGGACATTTGCGAGGGATAACATAAAAACTGAGCCAAGAATGCTGGTGAACTGCCATCACTGTGACCCAGCTCTAGCTGTTACCCCTTTCTGGGCTTCCCCATTGTAAGTTTCTGACTCTGGAATGAAGGATTCTGATTGGCTCAGACTAGGTCAAGTCCTCATCCTTGAATCAGTCAGCTGTGGCCAGGAGGGCAAATTCACACACGACAGACATGGCTACTGGAGGCCAAACCAGTGCCTGGAGGACGGGCCAGAGAGAGAGGATTATCCTCAGCTGAATATCCATGTGCACCCGCCTCAGCACAATTCTGTAAAGTATTATCCCCATTTTACAGCTAAGAAAAGCTGAGACTCAGTACCATTAGATAGCTTGCCCTGTGAAATGGGGAGAATCTTGAAAATATAAAGGAAAGAAGTTAGACAGAAATTTCCTGAAAGGTTTTCAGACTTTTCCTAAAAAAAAAAAGTCTCTGAAAATTTCCAAATTCTCAGTAGAGCAAGAAGCAGGTTCATCTGAAATGGACAACTTAATCTTTCACCAAGAGATTGTTTAAGAGATTCTTTAAGAGGCTGGAGAAATTTGAGAATAGAAGTTTTCTTGGAAAAAAAAAATGTATTACCAGCCCTGTTTTAAATGGTTCTTTGCACAGCTGTGTACTTAGCAGAGAACAAGTCATTTGCATTTTTGGATTCCTCTTTCCTAGGGACAGATGGATGATCTGATGCAGTTCTCAAACAGCTGGAGTTGGGAAGGGTATGCAAATACACTAGGATGCGGATGGGGAGACAGTGAGAAAGACAGAGATTAAGGAACCAAACATTTTGTCCTCCGCAAACACAGACAGCCCATCAGTCCTCTCACTGGCTTGTGGAACTCCTAGAAATACCTAAAACTTCACACCACTGGATGGAGTTGAAAGATACAGACTAGGGTTTCTCCACCTCGGCACTACGTTGATATTTTGTCGTTCATTTGCTAAGTCATGTCCGACTCTTTGCAACCCCAAGAACTGCAGCACTCCAGGCTTCTCTGTCCTTCACTATCTCCCAGAGTTTGCTCAAACTCATGTCCATTAAGTCAGTGATGCCATCCAGTCATCTGATCCTCTGTCATCCCCTTCTCCTCTTGCCCTCAGTCTTTCCCACCATCAGGATCTATTCTAGTGAGTTGGCTCTTCAGTTCAGGTGGCCAAAGTATTGGAGCTTCAGCCTCAGCATCAGTCCTTCCAATGAATATTCAGGGTTGATTTCCTTTAGGATTGACTGGTTTGAACTCCCCGCTGTCCAAGGGACTCTCAAAAGTCTTCTCCAGCACCACAGTTCAAAAGCATCAAATCTTCAGCACTCAGCCTTCTTTAGGGTCCAACTCTCAACATCTATACGTGACTACTAGAAAACCCTAGTTTTGACTATATGGACCTTTGTTGGCAAAATGATATTTGGGGATAATTAATTTTTGGTTACAGGAGGTTGCCCTGTGCATTGTAGTATACATATCAGTATTCTTGAACTCTGAAAAGTTCTAAAAGGCTCTTAAAAGTTGTAAGAGGAGGAAGAGAATAAATTCTATAAATATAAGCTAAATAGATGCCAGTAGCATAATCACACCTGGCTGCTGCTGCTGCTAAGTCGCTTCAGTCGTGTCCGACTCTGTGTGACCCCATAGACAGCAGCCCACTAGGCTCCCCCGTCCCTGGGATTCTCCAGGCAAGAACACTGGAGTGGGTTGCCATTTCCTTCTCCAATGCATGCGTGCATGCTAAGTCGCTTCAGTCGTGTCTGACTGTGTGTGACCCTATGGACAGCAGCCTGCCAGGCTCCTCTGTCCACAGGATTCTCTAGGCAAGAGTACTGGAGTGGGTTGCCATTTCCTTCTCTA
The DNA here is from genome assembly GCF_055505025.1 of Bos grunniens. NCBI lineage: Eukaryota > Metazoa > Chordata > Mammalia > Artiodactyla > Bovidae > Bos > Bos grunniens. The sequence goes on from NC_141186.1 coordinate 39,061,813, forward strand.
CACACCTGGCTGTGACAACCAAAAAATGTCAGCAGACATTTGCCAAACATCTCCTAGAAAAAGGAGAGTGAAGTCCCCACCAGCCGAGAACCACTGATTTAACTAATAGTCCTTTTTATCTGTAATTTACTTTGCACTGACTGAAATGGTAGTTTAAGAAAAGAATTGTTCAGCTGTGGGAAGTTACAGTGTGTTCATTGGCCTTGTGGGCAGTATCATCAGTGAACAACTGTATCAAAGAATCTGGTTGTCTGATGGTTAACTCAAAAAAAATGGCCAGTCCGAGCTCTAACCCTCTTCATATTATTGCCAAATAGGGACCAATGTACTGCTAGCAAGCAAGGAAGCTGGGAATTGATTGTAAATCAGTTTAGGACTTTATTCTTGAGTCATATTTATTATCTTCTTACATGCCAAAAATAAGTAGAAATACATTCCAGTCTAGTCCATTTCCTGATGGCATCTAGGGATGGAGCCTGATTAAATTGATTGCATCAGAGGACATGGAAGGATTGTATTTCAATATTAATTAAATACCCAGTAGTTATGAGCCACTAATAAAGACTAATCCAGTGGCACTTTCCATTTAAAACCCCCTCCCCCACCCCCACCCCCCTTCGGTCTCCCTGATCCAAGTTTCAGAGTCTCTAAAGCATGAAATCCAGCATGGCTGTGCTTTGACCTTGTGTCTCTATCCGGCATGGTCAGCGCTGGACAAGTGACATAGATGTAACCACCCCACACAGAGAAGGGAAATAGACGTTTCTTGAGATATTCTGACCTCTTCTATCACTGTTATGCTTTTGTATAAAGCAGAATCAGGGTTCATATTTTTTTAAAAAAACAAGGTGCATTTTTAAATTACCTGTGAATATAAACACTAGTTACATTTTCCTCTTATATATCAGTTAACGCCACTTGTTGAAGTAATAAGGTAGTTAAGAATATAGAGGGCGTGGTGCCCTTGTTGAACCTTTTTAGGTCTGCTGAAGTATTTCTGCAGCCAATGGAAATGTGCTTGGGAACACGGGATAGAAAATCCACCCTGGCTGAGTGGGGAGGCATTCATGGTCTGGGATCGCCCTCTAGTGGTTAAATTCTGCTATAGCTTCCTTTTCCCTTAGGCTTCAGGAATCCTTTGTTTGTATCTTTGTTGCTGTTTGGGACTTCCCTGGTAGCTCAGGTAAAGAGTCTGCCTGCAATGCAAGAGACCCAGGTTCAATCCCTGGGTTAGGAAGATCCCCTCAAGAAAGAAAGGGCAACCCACTCCAGTATTCTTGTCTAGAAAATCTCATGGACGGAGGAGCCTGGCGGGCTACTATCCATGGGGTCCCAAAGAGTCAGACTCGACTGAGCGACTTTCACTTTTACTTAGTGTTGTTTAGTTGCTGAGTCATGTCTGACTCTTTTGTGACTCCATGGACTGTAGCCTGCCAGGCTCCCCTGTCCATGGGGTTTCCCAGGCCAGAATACTGGAGTGGGTAGCCATTTCCTTCTCCAGGGGAGATTCCCAACCCAGGGATTGAACCTATGCCTCCTGCATTGGCAGGTGGATTCTTTAGCACTGAGCTACCTGGGAAGCCCTATTTGTATCTTACCAGTGAACAAACGATAGGCCAGTGTATCCTCAAAGCCCAGCTTAGCTCAGGGATAAACAAAGAATTCTGTAATAAGAAGGAACTAAGATGCCTAAGGAGAAGGCAATGGCAACCCACTCCAGTACTCTTGCCTGGAAAATCCCATGGACGGAGGAGCCTGGTAGGCTGTAGTCCATGGGGTCACGAAGAGTCGGACACTTACTGAGCTACTTCACTTTCACTTTCATGCATTGGAGAAGGAAATGGTAACCCACTCCAGTGTTCTTGCCTGGAGAATCCCAGGGATGGCGGGGCCTGGTGGGCTGCCATCTGTGGGGTCACACAGAGTCGGACACGACTGAAGCAACTTAGCAGCAGCAGCAAGATGCCTAAAAATACCAGTATACCTAATGCTTGGCCCTTTCCATTTATAAAACATGTTTGTATTTCTTCCTTCAGTAAGGCTGGCTGTCTGTCTTTAAAGTCCTGACAGTAAAGGACTTTATATAAAACAGGAAAGCCTACTATCACCATGTTCTGGAAAACAAATCAGACGTGCATATGCATCTAGGCCTGATTATTTAACTGTTAGAAGAAGTTTCATGACCCAGAAAAACAAACCTTAAGGGTCTGGAACACAAGCAAAAGTGCGGGTCTGTCTTGCACCCTGTGGAGTATCCACTGCACCTAGAACTCAACCTGGCACAGAGTCCAAATGCAGTATGGTCTTTGTTGAGAGTAGAGAGGTATGCAGAAGCTGGGGACATTTAATTCCAGCTCGTCCCCCTTCCACACTCAGACTCTCTAAGACATTGGAGGGCCCACTCAGCCCTGGGCCAGGTTGCCTGGCGATACACACCAGCTCCAAACTGAAACCAACTCAGGGAAACAGTTCAAGAAACTGCAGGGTAGGAGTAACTGCAGCAGGAGGGAGGGGTGATCAAGGGCCAGAATGATTAGGAAAGGTGCCTGGGGCCTAGTGGGATTTGCAAAAAGGAAGAATGAGGACCCATTATGGTGGAGAAAGCAGACTCAGGAAAGTCTTCACTTCTATCTTCTTGAACTACAGGACTTCCCAGGTGGCCCAGTGGTAAAGAATCTGCCTGCCAGTGCAGGAGACGCAAGAGACACAGGTTCAATCCCTGGTCAGGAAGATCCCCTGGAGGAGGAAACGGCAGCCCATTCCAGTATTCTTGCCTGGAGAATTCCATGGACAGAGGAGCCTGGCGAGCTATGGTCCATGGGGTTCCAAAGAGTCACTGAGCAACTCACACACACACACACACACACACACTTTCTTTCATATCCTTTTCCATTATGGTTTATCACAGGTTATTGAATATAATTCCCTGTGCTGTTGTTGGTGTTTAGTCACTAATTAGTGTCCAATCCCTGGTGATCCCATGGACTAGCCCACCAGGCTCCTCTGTCCATGGCATTTCCCAGGCAAGAATACTGGAGTAGGTAGCCATTTCCTTCTCTAGTGGATCTTCCGACTCAGGGATCGAACCCACATCTCCTGCATTGCTGGCAGATTCCTTACCACTAAGCCACCAGGGAAGCCCCTGTTTATCTATATCATTCTATATATAATAGTTTGCATCTGCTAATCCCAGACTCCCAGTCCATCCCACACTCCTAGGCAAGACTCCCTAGCCAGGGGACCTAGGGAGCTTGGGGGGCAATGAGGTCACTGTTAGGAGAGAGGAGAGTGAGATTCAGGTCGTTGAGATGCTGCCGACCCAGCAAGCATTTCAAGCCTAGAAGCCTGCCGTCCTGCCCCGCCTGGATGGCATTCAATTTCTTGCTTTGCTGAGGGCCGCTCTTTGCACCTCTGCTGCCTGCCTTCCATCCTGCTCCAGGTCAAGGACCCAGGAGTGGCCCCAACCCAGTTCCGTAATGGAGCATGCAACATCCACTTCCTAGAAAACTCTGTGACTGCCCCACATCCGGAGATGTGTCTGTATTTTGTATTCACACGGGAGTCACAGGAAAATCTCCAATATCTTAGGCAGAGATTAAAGAACAGAAACAAAGATGCTGAACCCAGAAGCGGGGGTTACATTCCTCCCACCCAACCCCTTGCTGTACGGATGGAATGGCCGATTGAAGAGAGAGCCTGGAACGTATGCAGAGTTGCACGGGACTCCAGTGGGGGCTGGAGCATCCTGTGCTCCTTCTGACCTAGCACCCAGCATCCTGAGAGAGGCAAGGGGCATCGGGATTCCTCTTCCATGCAGGAATTCCTGCTCAGTGTCAGGAAGGCCAGGCCAGAGGTGCCAGTCCAGAGGCTGCTCAAGGCCCGCACTGCTGGGGTAGAGGGGTATTCACTTCAGCAGGCGCCGCACTTGTTCGATCCCAGTTTCACTTTCTGATAATAAGACATGAGTATTAGCGTGGCTTTCTGAAAAGATGACTCTGAGGTCAAGCTGTCGGGGCTGGAGTCTCAGCCTCCCTGCTCACTAGTCTGGTGACCTGCAGGCAGGTTCTCTAATGGGGCTAATGTTTTGAGCCCCATTTCCTACTCTGGACACTGCAGTGGTAATGGTACCTGCTCTGTAAAGCTGCTGCCATGATGGAATAAGACACCGGGTTTAAAGTGTTCAGCACAGTACGCAGCATAATGAGCTGTGTTGATTTACTATTATTGTTGTTGTTTAGTGGAGTGACCTTGATCTAGTTGCTTAAAGACTGAGCATATCAATGGTCTGTAAACTGGGGGGTGAAGACTGTACCTTCCGATGACAGGGGTAGCAATTCAGTGAGCTCCATCAGACACAGTGCTTGGCACAGACCAGATACATAGTAGGCCCTCAGTCAGAGTCTTCCGTGAGTGAGCCATTGGATAGCCCTGAATGATAACAGTCCCTCAGGCTTCCCTGGCATCCTTACCCTTCCAGGAGGAAGGGACTGAGTCTGTCTTACTAAGCGATTCTTTTTTCAATAGAGGTAAACAAAACCTAACAATATAAACAGATTTGCAGTTGCCCAAGAGTAAAAAAGCAATCGATAGCACCCAATAAATAATGAGTACCTTTTTGTACATCAGTAAGAGCGTAATGCTCCATCCATACAAAACGATTTTTCTACCACCAAACATGCCCAACAAATAAATAAAGGCAACACAAAATCCATAATCAGAACCTCAAACCAAGAGATGCGTCCATAAGCAGTCTCTGTCCACAAGTAATGTATTGATGAGCTGTAACAGAGAGGTCACTGGGGGAGGGCATAAAACACAGCCTAAGGAATAATAAGTGAATGTCTCCTCTCATTAAGGAAACTGTAATGCCTCCTCAAAAACTACAAGAATAGGACACCAAACATTTTTTTCAGAGCCTTGTACATTCTCAGCACTCCAAAGAGGCAGAAGGAGCAGATGCTGGGGCCAGAACTCACTCCAAAGCACAGGCATTTCTGATTGCTGTCATCCCTTTGATGGTGGCAGAAGTGCTAGAGAAGCTAAAGAAAGCCTCCCCTCCCCAAAGCCTTGACTTGAACAGCCCTGCTTTAGAGACATGCTATTTTGAATGCAGGCAACGCTTTTCCAGCTGGAACATGCATTGATCCCAAAGTCCCAGAGTTCAACAAGGAGCATCTTCCTGTTAAGCCAGCTTACTGATAAAATTGGAAAGATTTTTATATTGAAACAAGAAACCCGTATAATGGGATAGAACACACAATACATAGGATTTTTTTAAATCAGTGACTTTGAAAAAGTGGTTGTAGAGTGGTGTTTCAGACATGCCCACCATTCTCCTGAGTTCAATACAGTTTATTTACCTCCACCATTAAAAAGAACTGAACTGAAACACCAGATCTCTTGGGCTTTCACTTACACTGCACGTATGCAGTACCTTGGGAGGAAGGTCAGGCCACAGGTCAGCACACTTTTTTGTGAAGCGCCATACAGCAAATGCAAGCTCTGCAGTCTTTGTCACAGCTACTCAGCTCTGCCTTTTCATGTGAAAGGAGCCACGTGTGGTGTATAAATGAATGGGCATAGATGTGTCCAGTAAAACTATTTACAAAACCAAGCTGCAGGCCCATTTTAGCCTATAAGATAACAGTTGGTAATCCCTGGGTTAGACCATTCCTAGTCATCATTACCTAAGTAAGATTAAGTTATTGTACAACTAACCTAGCAATGGAGCTCCGTGAGAGCAGGGACTTTTTCCTACCTAATTTTCCAAGTATGGAGTACAGTGCCTAGGCCTACTATGTGCTGTGCTATGCTAATCGATTCAGTCATGTCCGACTCTTTGCAACACTGTGGACTACAGGCCACCAGGCTCTTCAGTCCATGGGGATTCTCCAGGCAAGAATATTGGAGTGGGTTGCAATTTCTTCCTCCAGGGTATCTTCCCAACCTAGGGATGGCCAATAAATGAGATGAAAGAATAGATAAAGGAGGTTTTGTGTTTTCTGACTAATCTGTATTCTGTTAAGGACATGGAGGAACGGAACACAGGGCAAGTAGATTTGATTAGGAAGAATTCTAAAGAAAGGCTCAAAAAATAGAGCAGCGCAATGCAGTCTGAAAAGCAAAATGTCAGACTCCACTCATGAGGCTCAGGCACCTGAAAGGAAGAGAGACTGAAATGTGGGAAGGAGTAAGTGAAGAAGCAACAAGCAGGTCAGTTGGGACTTTGCTTTCCTTCTGTTGCAGTGAACAGAACTCTGATTCTAACTGGCTTAGACTGAGACAGGAGTCCATCGTTTGATTTAACTGAAGTGTCTAGGCCTGCAGGCATGGCTTGACCCTAAAGCTCAAATGGTGTCATCAGGTGTTTCTCCTTCCTTCAGCTCTGTCCCTCTGGATTGCTTTCATTCTTGGGTAACCTCCTCTCTTAGGGAAGCAAATTGGTTGTTGCCAGTAGTTCATGGGTTACATTCTATGCGTGTAGTGAAAGTGAAAGTCACTCAGTCATGTTCATCTCTTTGCAACCCCATGGACTATACAGTCCATTGAATCCTCCAGGCCAGAATACTGGAGTGGGTAGCCTTTCCCTTTTCCAGGGGATCTTCCCAACCCAGGGATCAAACCCAGGTCTCCTGCATTGCAGGCAGGTTCTTTACCAGCTGAGCCACAAGGGAAACCCAAGAATACTGGAGTGGGTAGCCTATCCCTTCTCCAGCAGATCTTCCTGACCCAGGAATTGAACCAGGTCTCCTGCATTGCAGGCGGATTCTGCATGTAGTAACCCTAAAGGAAAAGCATCTCTCCTTTGTTTTTTAGCCAAAGTTTAGCTGACTCTTAATCAACTGAGTCAAAGATCCACACTTGATTCAGTCATCCTAGCCTAGGAAATGTAGTGTCAAGAATGGCCACCTCTCAATTCAGGAATGGGGTCAGCTTCACTCGAACCATATGAACCAAGGTCAGGGAGAGGTGGTCGCCAAGGCAGAATTACTGTAACTAGAGGCGGGGGCAAGAATGCTGGTCAGGAACAATAACAGATGTCCGTAAACTTCACCCAGTTCACTCGTTTTCTCTGGGCCACCTCTACCTGCCTTGTGATAGTTCATTTATCATACCAGACCTACAGATTTCTACCGTTTACCCAGAAGCCTAAGTCAGCCATCCTCTGTGACTGCCCTCTCTTCTCTGTGGACGTGAAGGACTGACTGCTTGTGTGTTAGCTTCTGTTATAGAGCTACTACTGAGTGGCCTCCTTCTCCTCTGAAGGATTTTTAGTACCAGTGCTTTCATCTGCCCCTCCCCAGTATATGGCCTCTGCCCATCCATATTTTATCCATTTAAAAAAAATAATTTTTATTAGAGTACGGTTGCTTTACAATGTTGGGTTTCTGCTATACAGCAAAATGAATCAACCACATTCCCCCACCTTTTGAACTTCCTTCCTGTTTAGCTCATCACAATATATTAAGTAGAGTTCTCTTTGGTATACAGTATATTCTCATTAGTTATCTACTTTATTTGTTGTTGTTTATTATAAGTCTTCTTAGTGAAGACTTATTCTTCACTAAGTCATGTTCAACATTTTTGTTATCCCCATGGACTGGAGTCCGCCAGGCTCCTCTGTCCATGGGATTTCCTAGGCAGGAATACTGGAGTGGTTGCCATTTCCTTCTCCAGGGAATCTTCCCAACCCAGGGATCAAACCCATGTCTCCTGCATTGGCAGGTGGACTCTTTACCACTGAGCCACCAGAGAAGCCCCTAGCTATTTTATAAGTAGTATCAGTGGTGTATATATGTCAATTCCAATCTCCCAATTCTTCCCACCCCCCCATTCACCCTTGACATCCATATATTTGTTCTCTACATCTGCGTTTTACCGATTCTTAGGACCTCTGCTAGTTGCATCTGCCCCCACCATGATGGACTTTTAAATCGTGGAAAGTACATCAGTCTCACTGTCTTCTGAACCACAGTATTCATTACCTCTATTATCCATTTATTAGCTGACTGTATTCTCCCTTGGGACATTTCTTGAACTATATTAAACCATTTAGCTCCTCTGGGCACTTTTTTAATTGTTCAGAAAATTACTTTGTTCTTCAAACAAACAAGGACCAAAACTGGGAGCCAGACATCTTTGTAGCACCTCAGAACTTAAGCTTGTGATGTGCAAAGAGTAGATTACCAGCTTATGTTTTCCAAGAGATTGATCGTACATTTTTTCCCAAGGTGCCAGGGTATCATAAAATTAGAAAATGTAAGATATCTTATTCTGCAAGATTTTTTAATAGGATTAGAACATTTGAATAAAAATCATTTTTAATTTTAAAAAGTCCCTGACTTTACTCAAACAACTTTAGTAAAATGTGGACCTAACAAAATACAGATGGACTATACCTCATGGTAAATACCTGTAGAATTAGACACTCAGAAACAGCCCTCAGCCTTGGTGAATTCCTAGAACACCTTACCTGTAAAATAGAAGTAGTCATACCTGCATCATAGGGCTGTTGCAAGGATTCATGCACATGATATCCATACAGTGTTGGGCATTGTGTCAAAGATTCATAGTTAATAAATGTTGCTGCTGCTGCTGCTGCTGCTGCTAAGTCACTTCAGTTGTGTCCGACTCTGTGCGACCACAGTCCATGGGGTCATAAAGAGTCGGACACAACTGAGCGACTTTCACTTTTGCAGTGCGTCGTCTGCAATTTCACACGATGCACTGTGAAAGTGAAAGTCGCTCAGTTGTGTCCGACTCTTTATGACCCCACGGACTGTACACCCACTGGAGTGGGTGGCCTTGCCCTTCTCCAGGAAACTGTCCCAACCCAGGGATCGAACCCAGGTCTTCTGCATTTCGGGCAGATTCTTTACCAGCTGAGCCACAAGGGAAGCCCAAGATGTACTGTAATGTGATCCTTTATTACAGAATCAGCATTGGCTAAATCAGTATCCTGATGATAATTACATGAGACTTCGGAGTTTCAGGGGGAACTTTTGGGATGGCATTCCTGTGAGAAGGCCAGGAATTCTAGAGGTCCAGGGACATATGGTTATGGACTGAATGTTCATGTCACCCTTCAAATTCATATGTTGAAGCCCTGATTCCTCCACATGATAGTAATTGGAAGTAGGGCTTCTGTGAGACAATTAGGTTATGAGACTGGTGCTCTCATAAATGGAATTAGGTTGTAAAAGAGACAAAGGAGAAATGGTCTCTCTGTCATGTGAAGACATAACCAGGAAGCAGGCTCTCAGCAGACACTGAACGTGTTAGTGCTAGGACTTGCCAGACTCTAGAGTAGCCAAACAAGATAAATGTTGTCCAAGTTACCAGTCTAGGGTATTTGTTAGAGCAGCCCAAGCTGACTAAGACAGTGCCAGAGTATAAGGAAATGTAGAGTTATACACAAGGTGTGCTGGAACATGATCCACTACTAAAGGTAAGGCACTGGCCAAGCCAAGGTGCCTGCACATGACCATGAAACTGCCGTCTCACTCCTCAGGTAAAGCATGAATGTGTCAGTCTTTTAAACCATCCTGTAATATCACTGCTGTTGGAAGGGCTACGTCATATATTAGTCACCCATTGTGCCTCTTAATGATTTTCTGGCATTTTTTTCTCACTCTCTCAGAGCATAACTCCACTTCTGCCACCCTGCATGAAGGGAAGAGAACATGTCAGTGCCCTGAACATCACCAATGTTTGTGCCTGACAGAAGAAGAAAAAAGCCTGTCTGATCCAGACAGCTCTGCATTTTCACATTAGGCACATATTGAATTTTTAATAATGCAAATAATTCATAAAAGTTTATAAGCAATAATAGTGGATAATGAAATTATTATTTCCCCTCCACTTAAAGTGATGAAATTAATGACCACAATTCTATAAATTTTCTTGGACGATTGATGAAGGGAATAAAACTGATTTTATTGTGCTTATGATGAACTGCCAGAGCCTAAGCTACAGATTAGAGGGAGAGGGGGTGTTTGCAGGCAGCGGAAAAAGGCATGCAGACTTCTGTAGGGGGATGACACTCGAACTTAATTGCAGAGTTGTGTGGTATTGATTTTGCTCCCCTCCTTCATGGGCAGGGGATGAAGCTGTGTGACAGTGTGCACTCAAGAGGTCATGAATTGTCTTATCATTTATATAAATCTGGAAACTGTGAGGGGAGGGTTTAAACACTTAGATACTGGGAATTCTGATTTTAAACAAATTTACTTACCACATTTTCCTCAGTGTCTTCAGAGAGAGAGGGGGAAAAAAAGGGAGGGAGAAAAGGAAGTTAGGGAAAAGGGAGGGAGTAAAGAGAGGGGGGATATCAAACCAGACTCATTCATTTACTCAGGATTTTCAGGATACTGAGTACCAGGGATTAACTGGAGACCAGGAGCCTAGATCCCTCCCTTCTGCCGTGATCCCCCACCTCATTCTCCCTTTACTTCACTAGAGGAGGGGGATGATGAAGGATGTGGGCGGCTTGATGGCAGACCCCTCCCTTCTGGTCTCAGCCCAAGCACCATATCCTAAATCTGTCCCCTGATTATCCAACCTAATGTAGCCCTGCCCCGGCATTCTCCGTTATGTGACCCTACTCTACTCTCTTCACAGCGTCTGTCCTTCCCAGAAATCATCACACTTATTTATCTGGTTATTATCTGTCTGGCCCAGATGATAAAACCTTCTTCGTGAATGCGGGGACCTTCTCTGTCTTATTCACTGACTCTTGCCCCAAACCTAGAACAGTGCCCGGCACATATGGTGATCAACATAGAGTGGTTGGTGAATTTGTGAATGAATGAACAGATAAACAACAACAACAAAAACCCAACAACAAATGAGAAATATCAAAGCAAAATCAATAAGCCTGCTGTCATTCACTGGAAAACTCAGAGAGAGTATCAAGGGCAGCTGTCCAGTCAGTTCCCTTTTGTCCCCAATTCTGTCTTATAGCTCCTGCCCCTCATCTTGCAAGTCCAGGGCAGAAGTCATCTGCCTGGCACCCAGTAATTCATCTCCATTGTAGACAACAGCAGTTAGGTCCCATGTCTGTTATTGAATTGATTTGGATTAAAGTACATGGAGTCAGAGGTCTCAGAAACCTAGAGGAACCCTGGACCTGACCCAGAAAGTCTGTCAGGGGATGGGTAGGGAAGAGGCAGGTGGAACACTCTAGGAAAGTCTTTGCCGTTGTGCAGCTAAAGGGGGAATTCTTAGTGAGCTCCTCTACAGACTAGAGAAACTCCCCAAGTACAGCTCCAGTGTTATCTCTATGCCTATTATGATTTATTCAGTGTTTTATGTGTTATAGACACTGTGTCAAATACTTTATGTGTTCTATTTCATGGAATCTCATAGCAATCTATGATGGAAAGTCTGATGAGTTTTCAGACAAGGAAGCTGAGGCCCAAAGATTTTAAGTAGCTTCCCCTGGTTACCCAGCATAGAAGAGATTTCTAGCTGGCCTAGAGTAATTGGAATATTCTATTGATAATGAAAGTTATTCTGAAATCAGAACTCATCAATAGCGTTATTTCAGAATCAATTCTTTACTCAACAGACATTTGTGAAGTGTCTAAAATGTGTAGGTCACTACTCTTGATATAGATATGGCAGAGAGCAAAGCTGACAAAAGCTACTCTCCTTCACAGGGTATGGGCTCTAGTGGGGGCAGATGAGCAATAAACAGACAGAAGTGAAATGCATGTCAGATGGCAGTAAGCGCTGAGGATAAAAATGGAGCAGGGAAGGAGAATAAGGAGCCTGGGGATGTTCTTTTTTAGACGTGGTGGTCAAGGAAGTCTTCACTGATAAAGTGACTTAAGCCAGAGCCTGGAAGAAACCAAGAGAGTAATTCATCCTGGGCACGGGGGGAGAAGCGTTTCAGACATAGGGAACAGCACGTGCAAAGATGCTAGGTGGAAGTATGCACGACGTTTTCAAAGAACAGCAAAGAGACTGCGCTGGCTGGAGCTGAGTGAATGAGAGTGAAAGTGGAAATATCAGAGCCAATGCAAGTCCAATTCCGGTAGTGCCTTGGAGGCAGTAGTGAAGACTTTGTCAATTATTTTGACTGAGCTGGAGAAGCACTGGAATGTTTGGAGCAGAGGAATGATGAGAGCTGACTTGCATTTTAAATGATCACTATGGCGAGATACAGAGAAGGCACTGGCACCCCACTCCAGTACTCTTGCCTGGAAAATCCCATGGACAAAGGAGCCTGGTAGGCTGCAGTCCATGGGGTCGCTAAGAGTCGGACACAACTGAGCAACTTCACTTTCACTTTTCACTTTCATGCATTGGAGAAGGAGATGGCAACCCACTCAAGTGTTCTTGCCTGGAGAATCCCAGGGATGGTGGAACCGGTGGGCTGCCATCTGTGGGGTCGCACAGAGTCAGACACGACTGAAGTGACTTAGCAGCAGCAGCATGGCAAGATAGAGATATAGAGAACCAACTTATGGATACCAAGGGGGAGAGGTGGAATGAATCGGGAGATCGGGATTGACATATATACACCACTGTGTATAAAGTAAAGCACTGAGAGCCTACTGTATAGCCAGGGAACTCTACTCAGCACTCTGTGGTGACATAAATGGGAAGGAAATCCTAAAAAGAGGGGTTATGTGTATACATAGAGCTGATTCACTTAGCTGTACAGTAGAAACTAGCACAACATCATAAAGCAACTCTACTCCCATAAGAATAAATTAAAAGAAAATAGATCACTATGGTTTGAGGGGGTGGGTTGGAGAATACAGGGGTTGAAGAAAAACAAATTAGAAGGCAGTGTACTAAGTCAGGGAGGAGATGACGGTGCCGTGGGCCAGGGTTGGATGAGTGGAATGGTGAGACGTGGTCAGATTCTGCCTATTCTTTGAAGATGGGACCAGTAGATCTTCTGGAGTCATAGATGACTCCAAGCTTTTGGCCAGAGCAACTGGAAGGATGGGTTTGCCCACTGCTGACCCGAGGAGGACTTCAGGGGAGCTGGTTTGAATTGGAAAGGGTAAGGTTAGGAGTTGAGTGTTGAACGTATTAAGTTGGGGGTGCCTATGAGACATCATTAGTGTGGTCGGTGTGGACCAGGATTTCTCAGCCTCGGCGCTGCTGACATTTTAAGCTGGATGATTTGTTGTTAAGGTTTCTCTTGTGCAGTGCAGAGTGTATAGCAGCAGCCCTGGCCTCTACCCGCTAGACACCAGTAGCAGTACATGCACCCACCACTTCAGGACAACCCAGAACACTGGAGTGCGTTGCCATTTCCTTCTCCAATGCATGAAAGTGAAAAAGTGAAGTCGCTCAGTCATGTCCGACTCCTAGCAACCCCATGGGCTGCAGCCTACCAGGCCCCTCCGTCCATGGGATTTTCCAGGCAAGAGTACAGGAGTGGTTGCCATTGCCTTCCCCCAGAATGTCTCTAGTCATTGCCAAATGTGTCCTGCGGGCTCAGAACCATCCCCACGAGAACCACTGCTACAGACAGAGAAGAGGTCCATAGACTGAAGCCTGGCTATGCTGAGGTCTGGACAGAAGATGAAAAAAGCAGCAAAAGGGACTCCGGAGGCATGGCCTGTGAGGCAGGAGCAGAGCCAGGAGAGGACACTCACGCTTCACTTGCTGCTTGAGTGAATCTCGGTGGTTATGTTGGTTAAAAAAATTTTCGAACTAGTCCATCATGGTGTAGGTATAGGGAAGTTTATGGTATGTAGATGCTGGCTGTTCCTGACAACCCAGGTGTGCCAAAGGAAGGTTTAATCACAGCCTTCAAGAAAACCTCCAAGTTCAACACGTGAATTTCTAAAGGGTCCTTTAAACCCCTGCCACCTCCAGGAGCCCACAGTTAATAACAGTGGCTAACTGTTCAGCCAAGCAGGTGTTCACTGTGCTGGTGCTTTACCTGGATGATATGGTTTATTCTTTATAACAACCCTATGAGGTAGGTATTTTGTTTATCCTCAGTTTGCAGATGAGGAATCGGAGGCTCCAAGAGGTAGTGTATCTTGCCCATGATGACACAGCTTCTACAAGAAGGAGCCAAGTTCAAAACCAGAGCATCTGACCATCTGAACACACATTTCTAGCCACCACCTTGAGGTGTCCTCACTGGCTACACCTACATTTTCTACACTCTGTTTTCCGATACATTCAGCCTCAGTGTGGTGGAAATCTGACAAAGCGAAACAGAGCCACTACCAAGTGGCCAGTGGAGGGTATGGAGAAGGGTCCGGAGCTGACAGGCTCCAGGTGGCTTTCACTGCAAGGCTGGTGTCCGTCTGTACACGAGGTAGAAGAGGACGCAGGAAGGAAGCACTCAGTTACACTAGCATGACAAAAATAGATTCCATTATAAAAAGACAAGGAATATTTGTGAAGTCTTCCAAAGCACTGAAATTTTTATGACCAGGGGCTAAAGAAGGAGGTTTTGTTACTGGGAGGAGGATTTGTCAAATCCCAGAGCCGGTGAGAAAACTCAGTCCAGAGGCAAGTAGTTGGCTCTTGATTTGAGCATATCAGGATGCCTGGCCGAATGCCCTGCTTTTTGTTTATGTCTCTCATGGCACTAAGACAAGAGAGCACGTGGGCCTTGCAGGTAGGAAGAAATAATGACAGTATCTGCCTGCTTACTTTTTCTGGGCAAATAATGTGAAGCTGATTTATACTGAGAGGATGTGTGCAAGTCAGCATTGAGTGGGGGTTAAAGCTCATCCTGGCTCCTATCAATTGCAGGGACTTCAAATTGACTATTACTGTTATTTTTAGATCATTTTTAGTATTTATTTATTTATTTGTCTGCACCAGGTCCATCTAAAGATCACATGAGATCTTTAGTTGTGGCATTCAAACTCTTGGTTGAGGCATGTGGAATCTAGTTCCCTGAATGGGTATTGAACCTAGGCCTCCTGCATTGGGAGTGTGGAGTTTTAGCCAGTGGACTCACCAGGGAAGTCCCCAAATGTATTATTTCAGAGTGAAAAGCAAGTGCCAGTCATGAAATACTAGTTATACCTGGGCCTGAGACAGTCTAGGCAGCAGAGTCATCTTACGTGCTAGACTCCAGGAGGTACAGTGCCTGGGACCCAGATGTTCCTTAAGAGGATGAGAAATTAGCTAAACCTCAAAAGGAAATATTTTAACTCCAAATTGAAGATAATTACAAAATCAAAAATAATATTGAATTACATGTCTCTTAAATTTACCCTCCATCACTAGTCGATGGCAAGGCAATCCAGCTTTCATTCGGCTTTGTGTATGTTTTTGGCAAGATGGTCTGGAGGAGTCCTTTCAGTATGTTTAATATCTGTGTGGGTGGGAGTTCCAAAATTACTGTAGCTGGGCCCTGGGAGGACCCCTGTGGTCAGCACAAGGAGAGCCAGACTTGAGTGGAAACATAGGCAATGTTTTCACCCCAAAGGCAATGGCACCCCACTCCAGTACTCTTGCCTGGAAAATCCCATGGACAGAGGAGCCTGGTGGGCTGCAGTCCATGGGGTCGCTAAGAGTCGGACACGACTGAGCGACATCACTTTCACTTTTTACTTTCATGCATTGGAGAAGGAAATGGCAACCCACTCCAGTGTTCTTGCCTGGAGAATCCCAGGGACTGGCGGGGGCCTGGTGGGCTGCCGTCTGTGGGGTCGAACAGAGTTGGATACAACTGAAGTGACTTAGCAGCAAGACAGCGTCAGTACACCTTGGATGGTTGAGTGGTAGTGATATTTCTCTACAAATGAGATTTGTCACTTTTCAGGAACAAGTCTCTGGCTTCACTCTGGACCTGTGCCATCACACTTGATCTCGAGAGCAGTCTTCCCAGTGCTCTAAGACAACACCTCAGTCCTTACTGAAGGGCATTTGGCCAGCTGGCCTATTCAATGTTTCCCTCTAAGACTCCTGGCATTCATGACCACTCCCGGTGGTTCCTCACAAATGTGAAACAGAGAGAAAAAAGAACAGATCCACCAGCCAGTCCCTGGGGGGACGAGACAAGCACGGCTCACAATGGTGTCCTCGGAGATTCCCCTCTGTGGGATGATGGGAACCCAGCCCAGGGAAGCAAAGCCAACAATAGCTCCCACAGTCCCCTCTATCTATCAAAGGCTGCTGGGAGGTCTCACGGAAAGAGACTGGCGCTTGGAGGGCAGCCGATGCTCCCAATGGCCATCCCTGAACCCCCAGTGCTGCCTCTGTGTGCCCTCCACAGCTCGGGTGCCCACTCAGACAGAGCTGCAAATGTTGGGGGCACTCAAGTGTCGCTGAGGTTGGCTTGATGCTCATCGCCTTCCATGTGGGAGGCTTAATAATGGAATGCCTTTGATGTGGTTAAGTCTTCCCCTGGGAGCGCTTGACCACAGGTGATGTGAGAGACAGGGGCTGCCTGCCTCAGGCTTGGGAAGTGTCTGACCCTCCTGCTCCCTAGGGGACCTGGTCAGTGCCTGTGGCAGCCTTCACCAGCACACTCAGGCCTGAGTCTAGTTCTTACACTGTGGAGAGACAGCCTCATTTACCACTGGCAGACAGTGTGGTTTTATGAGGACATATGAGCTGGGAACTATTTTTTTTCAAAGCAACAAAGTTTTTAGACGGGTATTTATTGAGTGACTGCAATAGACTTTTTAATAATATGAAAGGACTATGAGATGTGTGTGAGGTCTCCCATGTGTGCTGTCCTAGCTGAGGGCTTCAGACCATTCTATACGACATAGAATAGAACAAGGATGATGTGATTCAGCATTAGATGAAGGCACTCTATCAGTGATCTGTTGCCATGTAACAGACTATCTCAAAACTCAATAGCTAAAAACAGTCATTTATTTCGTTCACTTATGTGCATATTCTTAGAAGGCAATGGCACCCCACTCCAGTACTCTTGCCTGGAAAATCCCATGCTCGGAGGAGCCTGGTAGGCTGCAGTCCATGGGGTCGCTAGGAGTCAGACAGGACTGAGCGACATCACTTTGACTTTTCACTTTCATGCACTGGAGAAGGAAATGGCAACCCACTCCAGTGTTCTTGCCTGGAGAATCCCAGGTACAAGGGAGCCTGGTGGGCTGCTGTCTGTGGGGTCGCACAGAGTCGGACACGGCTGAAGTGACTTAGCAGCAGCAGCAGCTTGTGCATATTGCTTGGGGGTTAGCCAGTTCATACCAAGCTCAGCTGGGTGGCTCTGCTTCAGCTGTGGGTCTAGTTGGCCTTGGCTCCTCTCTCTGGGTTGGGCTCAGTCCTGCTCCAGGTAGATCACTGTGGGATCCAGATTGAAGGTCCAGAGCTACCTGGAGGAAACTCTACTCAAAATGATGACGGAGGCTCAGGAGAATAAGCCCAACCATTCAAGCACATTTCCAGCCCTTGCTTCCATCACATCTGCTAATACCCCATTGGCCCAGGAAAGTCACCTGGGCAATTTCAAAGTCAAATTTGGGGATTATATACTGTGCCCAGAAGGAGGCCAGGGCAAGTAATCACTGGACAAACTCAACACCAGTGGGGCAGGAAGAAAGCTTTTCTCCTGGAGAAGGCAGGGTAGAGTGAATCCCTTTGAATAATAGTCTGATACACTGCCCCCCACCCCAGGGTCAAGAGAAAGCCAGAGAAGGATGGTATACAGGATGGGGGTAAGAGGAAGTGTTTCCGGCCCTTCCTGAGAAAAGGAAGTCTTGAGAAAATGACAGTGCATTTTCAGCTCTCAGTCCTGTGCCATTGCTGCCAAATAATCAACCGAAATTCAAGTCCCAATTTTATCATCTCCAGGCTGAGAAAACACAAAAGTCATCGCCCAGATGGTTTTGAAAACACTTGCAAGGTCAGCTCATAACCTGATGTTTGATTCTGCTGCTGGCAGTTGGAGTGCTGTTGTGTGTTTCTGAGATGTCCTAAATAATTGTGGAGGTCTTATTGATGACTAGACTGGGAAGCATTTTTCTCACCTAATTCTAACAAGGGGATGCTAAGTGGGAAGCATTATTAATGTCCTCATTTTACAGGTAAGAAAATGGAGGCCACAGACATTCAGTCAGCTCTTTAAGGTCACTCAGATAGCCACTCAGTGGCTCAGCTGGTGTAGAACCCAGGTTGCTAGACTCTCGGGCCTGCTCTCTTAATCCTGAACTCCATAGATAATGCTAGCTGTCAGTGCTTCTCTCATTTAATTGGGGGACAGGCAGATAGGAAGCGCTCTAGGTAGACAGTCATAATGTGCCCATTTTATAGACACAAAAACTGAGCTCTGAGAGACAAACTCATTTGCCTGATATAATTAACTGTGAAATGATAGAAATTAAACAGTCTGACTTCAAAATTCATCCCCACTGCTCCAGCTTCCTCATTTGTAAATAAGGAGCTTGGCCACAGTGATCGTCAGGGCCCCAGTCAACTCGGTCTGTTGCTCTGTCTCTCCTAGTTGTTTTTCATCATTTGGTTCAGGTTCTTAGTGGAACCACCTCGGAGTGCGAAGGGGTTTGCAATGCATTTTGTAATTCCCCTGGCCAGGTTTTCTGACAGCGTTAGTCTCTCTGACTGTATACCTGTAAATCTTCTGGAAGCTGCAAGGTGTCCTAAGGTAGGTTCAAGTTCTAAAGACACAGGCCCTCCTAGCTACTATGAGAATCACAGGTTGCAACCCAAATAACCAGCTCAGGTTACCAGAGCAATTATAGGAAAAAGCATAGTGTGGGGAGTTAAATAAGGGTCGGTTGGCTGAGTCACAGAGAGAAGAAAGTGAATGAACATATTCTCGGCAGGCTCCTGCAGGCATCTTTTTGGTGTCTACCATGCAGTGAACAGTTCACTTTTTCTAATGGTCCATAGGACCTTAGAATAAACAGATAGAGAAAGACAGCTAGGTGATAGAGATGCAGGAGAACTTCAGAATGGGTAGACAGCCATCATTTCAAATGACAGAAACTCACCCCCTTTCATCATGATAGAGGATATCTTTATTCCACACCACAAACTCCAACCCTGACACTCAAGTCATATGAGGTATTGTCATCTTCGTGATTTAGCCCTTGACATGTCCTCCCAGCCCTGCAACCCCATGACTCCCAGCCCCAGGCTCACGCCACCCCACTGCACCAGCACTGCATGCCACCCCATCCACGCTAATCCCACACCATTCTCTTACTTAACTCCAGCCTTGGGTTTCCCATTGAGATTCTTTTTGACCACCTATATATTTTCTTATGAGTCAGCTTCCAATAAGGAATGCAGCCTCGATTCTAACGGCTGGATAGGATCTTGACAGAGCCAGGCTTTAATGGATTTCTGGTTTCTAGTCTGGAATGTAGAGAGCTTGGAAGGCATGGGTTTTGTTGTCAAAATAATAAAAAGGCTGAACAAACAGAAAATCAGCAGCTCTCCTTAGATCCATCAAGGAATTTAAGTCACAGGGAAAACCACTGTACCCAAATTTAGAGAGACAGACAGAGAGAATCACAGCCTACTGGAGCAAAGACTGGGAAAAGAAATTGCTCCTGGATCCACATGGGGTTCCATGTACTTAGTACGTCACTTTCAACAAAAATGATGAGAAGATACAAAACACAATTCGAAGAGACCGAGCAAGGATCAGAATGAAGCTCGGATATGGTAAAGATGTTGAAATTATCAGACTGGAGATTTAAATCAACTATGATTAAAATACTAAGGTCTCTAATAGCAAAAAGAAAAAAAAGTAGATAACATACAAGAACAAGAGGGTAATATAAGCAGAGAGATGAAAACTCTAAGGAATCAGAAGGAAATGCTCAAAATCATATAGCCAGGCTCTTATCTTTAGGATGAAAAAATATTAGTCTCCCTGCCCTTATTATAGAGATAAGTAAATTGTTTGTCCAAAGGTTTGTCCAAGATCACATAGCTAATGAGAAAACTAGGATTGATAGGCAGATCTTTGTACTCTTATCTCCTCTGGCCTTCATTCACCAGGCATTTATCGAGTGTTCCTTCTTCAGTGGGCAGAGCTAAACACTGGACTGCCACAGTGATGGGCTTGGTCCCCACTCTTATAAAGTTTTTGGTAAAGAATTTTCCTGTACTTCCTCTTTCACTTTGCCAAAGAATGTAAGTCCAGGTGAACCCAACATTGTTAAATTTCTCTTTCAACTTGAATTTCATCTCCAAATGTGCATATGAGTGTGAATAAAGTCACAATTCATTGAATCCATTCCTTCAGGAAATGCTTACTGGACATGCACAACGTGCCAGGTGCTGTGCTCGGTGTTAGGGACACAGCCATCCTTAGACATCGTGGGTACACAGGCACGAACCCTGCCCTTGCGGGAGTTTACATTCTTGCAGGAGGAGACAGACAAGAAACCAAATAAAGAAGTGTGGGTAATTAATTGCTTCTTGGTAAAGTTCTAACTGTCCACTCATCCACCCTCTTTCTGGCACTTCTGACCTTTCTTTTCTGAGTTACTGGCAGTTCCTTTGACTACGCTGGGGACGCCTTAGTGGGACAGATTTGAGGGGAGAAAGTTAAAGCTGAAGTTTGGACACATTGGATTTCTGATTGCTGGAGAGGAACTGTTCCAGTGGAAATGTCAGGTAGGCAGATTGGAGCCTCCATCCCTCTGCCTCCTGGACAACCCAGTTTCTACAAAGCAGACACCTCATTTGTGTAGGCAAGAGGGAGTTTAGCTTTAGTCCATTAAAGGCCCCGAGTCACATCCTATCAATTAGCTTGCATGAAACACATCATGGTGGTGCAATTGATTTGCTCGATGTAGAGTAGCACGCCGTCTGCCTTGAAAGGCAGGCCAAAAGATTTTAATGTAGTTGTCTCCAGGCAATTAATAACTTTATCCCTCTTAGCAACAGGACCAAGGGACTTTCATTCCCTGAAATGACACTTCTCCCTTGTTAAAGCCCACAGTTAATTTTACGAACCACACCAATCTAACACCCAGCTTGCATGAGCCCTATACCTTGAATAAATGCAAATCTAGTCTCCGTGGCATGAATGATGGCCTTATGCTGAGCATTGCCATGGCAACTAATGACATCATTCCCCCCCACACACCAAACTGCACAAAATCCTATTCTCCAAGGGTCCTTAATTGCCTAACATGGGTGTGTTCTTGGCTTACTCACATACGCATTCATAAATATCATTCTGTTGTCAGAGGTTTGCAGTGGATGTTTACTGTCATTTTGGGAGGTATATTCCCTTTGTGGCAAATGTTGTTTTTTGTTCATGATGGGGGTGGGGGAAATTCTAATGAAAATTACTGTGTGTATTTGATTAGCAACATTTGTTGATAACATATGGTCTGAGGAGGCTTCTGCAAATAAGAGGCTTTAAATAGTAAACAGAGATGGGACTGCGATGGAGCAGATGCTCTCTGAGCACATAGTAGAAGGTGGCTTTGCCCGTAGATTCCTCCCTTCCTCCATCCTAGCACATCCCTCTCCCCTTTTCTACCCCATCCCAGATCAAAGCGTTCATTTTCAAAGCAGCAATGCTGTGGAACAGGTTTGGAAAAATAACGTGCTGTGACTTTAAAAGTCATCTCCATCCTTCCTCAAATATGAATTATCTGCTACTCTTGTTTATTATTTGATATTAATAATGATGTAGTGTGGCTGAATGACTCAGCCAGCTCAAGTGGATCTGAAAGCAGCATTTGGACACCACGTGTCTGAAACACGGTGATACCCAATCCCCAGGTTTCCTGTACACCAAGAGCCCCAGCGAGAGCTCGGGGAAGGATTCCGCGCAACACGCTGAAGCACCATGCGGCGAGCTCTCCTTGTAAGTGCGTGTTTACAAGTTTATCTCTGTGGATGTGCTCTGGTGAGCATACTCCTAATCTGCTAATGAAGATAAAACATTTCCGTTAGACTGAGCTGGTGATTGAACTGTGTGTGTTGGAGTGGTCAGCAAACGTTTTCAGTACAGAACCAGAAAGTAAATACTTGAAGCTTGTTGACCATAAGGTCTCTGTCGTAACTACTCACCTCTGCTTTTGAAGTGCAGAAGGCTATTTGTAAATGGATGAGTGTAGCTGTGTCCTAATAAAACTTTATTGTAGGGCATTGAAATTTGAATTTCATCTAATTTTCATGTGTCCCAAAATATAACTCTTCTTTAGATTATTTTTAGCCACTTGAAAATGTAAAAACCACTTTTAGTCCATCAGCCATACATAAGCAGGTAGTTAGCCCATAGACTTTAGTTTACCCGTGGTCTGTAATCCTAACATGGAAGGCTTACTTTTTTTTGGTGCTTTCCATGAGCTGGATATTGAGTTGAACACTGTATATGCAAATAGCTTATCTGCTACTTATCCTTCCATCCACCCTCTAGGATCAGTACTGTTCTTAACCCAGTTACAGATGTGAAAGGCGAGGCTCCAACTCACACACAACAACTGTTGTCATTTCTGGACATGACATTGCCCTAAGTAGAATATAACATCTGTAAGAGCAGCACTGACACCTCATTCATCTTTGGATCCACAGCAGCACCTTGCAAAGTGATTTGTACATGGTAGACATTCAGCAAGTGTTCTCTAAATACAGGAGGGCAAAGTACAGGTCTGCGTCCTAAGCAATGGAAGTCAGAGCTTCATCCAACACCAAGGCACATATAGTTTCTTCAGCTGTTCTTCTGTTTGTTCTCCACCCTCTTGCAAAAGGTATTTGATTTGGAATGAACATACATGTCTCAGTACACGTTCCTTCATATTTGGAGGCACCACTGTGGGTGATTGCATTTGCACAGTCTCTGCTTGTGTTGCTTCTGGTTGAAAAGACCAAAAGTAATGACAGTAGTTCATTTGGTAACTTGGTGACACTTTCCAACATTATACTGTCGGCACCCACCTTGTTTCCAGGCCTCGGCCTTGTGAGCTAACCACTCTTGACCTTCAAAGACCTGCTCCTTGCTCATCAGAGTGCTGTCCTTGCTGCTATGTCTTTTGGGTCCCCCCTTCATGTTCCCAGACACTGTATTACACTTCAGAGTGTTGGTGCTCCAACAAATCTTCAAGGAGATAAAGCCCTCTCTTTGCCTTAAAGGAGGCAGTCACACCCTTGGGTATCTCCTGTGTCTGATCTTTTCAAAAATCCCCTGAATCTGGTGACATGACTCTTCTGAATTTGTCACATCTTCCTAGTCATTAAACAAATGTTTGTTGTATGTTGGGCCTTGTGTTTGGTACAGTAGATTTAAAAAAAAAAAAAGTCATGCTCCTTGCCCCAAGATATTCATCTAGAGAGGGAGCTAGACACACAGATGATTATCAATTTTAACACAGCTTAGTGAGTCATGGAGAAGCGGTCAAGCTCTATGATGCATGGGCTTTATGATCAGAAACTCTGAGTTTGAAGCCCAGTTCTGGGATAGCCTGAAACCCTGGCCGAGTTACTTAACCTCTCCAAGTCATAGTTTCTGCACTGATCAAGTGGCAATAATTATAGGATATGCCTTACAGAACTGTCAGAAGGATTAAATGAGATAATCCATGAAGAGAGCTCAGCCCAGAACCTGGCAAAATAAGCACTCAATTGGCGACTGTTTTTAGTGCTTTTGTGAGCTGGTTGTACAGTGTGAGTGCAGTAGCAGGTGTGATAAGACCTCAGAAGAGGGCCACCTCACCCACTTGAGTTTATGTACCCTGTGTTCAGGGAGAACTTGGTTAACCTTCCCAACTGCTGCTTGCCATAAATACTATCAACTTCTGGTCTTTTCCAATCAGAGTGGAATTTTATTTCAGGCCTGTGAAGCTCTGAGAAGAGGTATTCATCTTAATAGCCACAGTCAGTTCTCAACAAAGGAAAAGAAATGAGTAGAGAAGAAGGCAACCATGAGAAACAGATTCATTTATCAATGTTTGGCTCCACCATAAAGACCAGGTTCCACCACTGATTGATTTGTCTGCAGGGTATGTAGCACTCTGTGAAGCATATTGAGCATGTGAAATAAATTCAGAGTGGTCTCATCCTTTCCGAAACAGAACTCGGCCTTTGAGTTACAGAGGTAGTTGATGTTAACAGGATCCCGACACCAAGGAGTAAGTTGGTGGCATTTGGGAGGAAGGCAGCTTGGCCACATGGCTAAAAGTTTGGGTGGTGGAGCCAGAATGCATTTGCTCGCTGTGACCTTGGACACATTACTGTCCCCTCTGAGCCTCAGTTTCCTCATCTGTCACTAGGGAGGAGATCATTATAAGCATTTCACAGGATGGCCAAGGGGGCTTAAAAAGATAAAAATACACATTTGACCATAGGAATGTGTGACCAGCACATACTAAGCTCTCAGGAAATATGAGCTGTTTTTGTTATATTCAGGTCTTTTCCATGGTTGGAAAAAAACAGAGTGAACATTTCCATGACTTTTTTCCCAGAGGGGAGAGGGGCAGGGAAGGTGCTGATAAGTAAATCTCCTTGGGGTACCTCCTAATAGGAAGCATTGCGGAAAGGAGCTGGGAGTAGTTTTCACAGAGTCTTGTGACTGTGACGACCTTCCCGCTGACCACCACCATCACACGTTCTCTGACCACACTAAACAGACTGGGTGGCCTTGGGCTCAGAGCCTGATTCATGAGCTTCTGACCCCTGTGGCTGCGCAGGCCCCACACGCAGACATTTGGTATCATCCATGCTCTTCATTCCTGTCTTGAAATTCTTAATTCTTTTATCTTTGACCTTGAGTCAGTTAAGTGGGGTCTTATGGAATAACACACATGTGTTTGAACAGAGGAAATACTCAGAGAAAGGAAAACACTATATTTTAGTGTCTTTAGCACTTTTTCCTGCCTTTTGAACAAAAAGCCCACATTTTCATTTTGCGCCAGACCCTGGAAATAACATAGCTAGTCCTGATTACACTGAGGGCTTTCTCTTTTTTCCTGCTCCACTGGGCCGGGTCACCATTTTGAAATCTGGGGGATAAGCTGGGAGTCTGTAGCAACCAAGCAACTTGAGGTGAGCCAAGGGCCATGGTAGGAAGCCAGGGGCACAGCTGCAGGCCTGGTGGAAGGGAAAGGAAATCACTGGTCAAAGGGACAGAGTTGTCAGGACAGCCTCCAGTAGCTTGAACTCCATCCAGCTGATGAGGTCTCAGAGACCTTGCCGTGCCCCACAGTCTGAGTCATGTTGAATGCCTCATGAGCTGAGCAGCCTTGGGTGGCACCAGGGGTCTAGGCAGACTGGGTTTGTGCCCACCGAACAGGCCAGAAAAATCCTTACACACCAGTGTCCAGGACAGTGTCCCAGGGATCCAGTGTGAGGAATGCCCAGGGACCTGGGATCAAGGCCTCTTTGTGACCGTAATAGAGTACCTCATTTTAGAACACTTTTGGTTTCCAGCAGGAATCTTCCTTATTTCCTTGACTAAGCATGATAAATGCCCAAAGAAATTCATAGCACAATTAACATAAATAGTAATGATCACTGCAAAACTGTTAATAGTGCTTGTTATTGAATATAACATTAATAGCAGCAAGAGCTATAAATGGGAATTAAGAGATTTGGGTTCCAGCCCAAACTGATCACAGTTCACTGGAATAAAATGGACAAGATCCTCAAGTTCTTAGTTTTCTCATCTTTGAAATAGGCACAGTATGAACTTTTTACCTTGTGCAGTAGGAAGGGTAAAGTCCCTCTTGTTTGTTCAGCAAAGGGTCAGATACTTAATAAGAGCTTAATACATATATGTTGAATGAATAATGCAGAAGATCAGTGAGTGTCATGGTTTCTAGAATACATCTGTGTATCCTTATTTGCGGAAGGAAGGTAGGTAGAGTTTGAGGGGCTCTTACCCTGTCCCAAGCCTGCTGCTATTTACTGTTTATAACTGGTCTCTGAAATTGTGTTATTTTATCACTAAGAAAACTGAAGCTCAGGGACATTGACTCGCCCAAGTCCTACAGTTTGTCAGTGACTTAACAGGATTTGAATGAAGAATGTTGGGTTCAAAACCTAACGCCTTGTCATGTTGCCTTTGCTGGGACAGAAGCTCCCCATCTTAGGAGCTTGGGAGGAGCTGCAGTAGCTGATGACCAAAATGAGGTGCTTCCATCTAAACATCTCACGTTTTGCTGTTGCATTTCACCTGTTGCTGCTTGTCCTGTCTCATGTCCTCTTCATGTCCTCTGCCTTTCTCTCTGTGACTATGGTGTTTCGTCAGTGGTTCTCAAACACTTGGATCCCCGTGGAGCTGGACATCCCCTTGTCTCCATTTTTTGCTCTCTTGCCAGCTCTCTAGGTACCTCATGTTTTTGAGTTAAGTTAGTGAGATTTAGCCTATTGTGTACAACCATGAGATTAGAAGCCAGGGTTCCATCATTTACAAATGAAGAAATACAAACAGCCAGCAAACATGGAGTAACATAGTCAAGCCAGCTATTTACCACAGAAATGCCCATGAAAACAAGGATGACAAAATTGGCCAGATGAAAAAAAGAACAGGGATACCCAGAGGAGGCAAAAGCCTTGTGATTTGCGCTGTCCTTGGAGAAGGCAATGGCACCCCACTCCAGTACTCTTGACTGGAAAATCCCATGGACGGAGAAGCCTAGAAGGCTGCAGTCCATGGGGCCGCTGAGGGTCAGACATGACTGAGCGACTTCCCTTTCACTTTTCACTTTCATGCATTGGAGAAGGAAATGGCAACCCACTCAAGTGTTCTTGCCTGGAGAATCCCAGGGACGGGGGAGCCTGGTGGGCTGCCGTCTATGGGGTCGCACAGAGTCGGACACGACTGAAGTGACTTAGTAGTAGTAGTAGTCCCATATGGTGGGAGGACAGTCACCACCTGTGTGGAAAGCATTTTGGAAATGGACGATCACTTCCAAGCTGTGAAAGTCATCATTGTTGAGCACAGTCCCCACAACATTGTAGGAGCACTACCGTGTTTGTTGATGAATGAATGAAGAAATGATCTCCCATCTAACTCCCTGATTCCCAAGGAAATACACAGAAATGAAGTTAAAAAGTAATGTCCAACCCAATCTCAGAAATACAGCAATGGTTAAATAAATTATGATGCATCTATAATATTACAGTCATTAAAAATAATGTTCAGTGAGTAATCCATAATATGGAAATTGACCGTTACATAGGCAAACTGAGAAACGTTTCTGTACAAAATTATATCTATTCCCATTTCCTAATTCTGTAAAAGAATATATATTTGCATAATTTATTTATTCAACAAATATTTGTTAAGTTTTTTTTGTGTGCTAAGTACTGTGGTGATGCAAGATAAACAAAATACACAGTCATGCATTTATGGAGCTTACAGAATACGAGAGGATCTAGTTACTAAATGTTCACCACAGTAAATCAGTCATTACAAATCTGTGATTCTTAGGATAGAAAATTAAACAGTACGTTCAAGAGAGTTTAACACTGGAACCAATTGAGACTGGGAGTTCAAGGGACATGGTCTCTGGGAAAGTTATTTAAGCTGAGCCCTGAGGAGTTAACCAGGTGAGGGGTATGGTGGAGAGAAGCACTGCCAGCAGAGGGAGCCGTGCAGGCAACAGCCTGGAGGAAGCATGATGAAGAGCCCATGACCCTCTGGTGGATGACAGGGAGACCGTACCAGGGGTCTGGATGGCCTCCAGTGCAATGGAGCAGGTTCCACGGAAGGGTTTAGGGCAGCAGCTCGGTGTAATCCACTCAGCACTTTAAGAAGATCACGCTATTTCAGGTACAGAGTGGATGGAAGTGGCTCTGTGAGAATCATGCGAATGAATGAAAAGGTCACATGTCAGGGGCATGTTAGGGGCCCATGTCAACCCAGACTGGCAGATGCCAGGCAAGCCAGGGGCTCCCCTCTCGGGAGATCCACTATGGTTCCCAGAGATTGGTGAGTGGGGAAGGGGGTTTCCCTCATCACATTCTTCCACCTTCACTCCTCTTTAGCAGTGCTGAGCTCCAGCCATTGCTCTAGTCAACATATCTGTGAATGTCAGTGGAAATAGGATTCCCTCCCTCCCCACTACTAGTGAGGTCTCATTGTAAAGTCGTATGTTAGCTCCAGCCAGAGGAAGCGCCGTCTTTAAATCTAAAGCAGCAGTTTCCAAGAACTAGGGATTGATTCATAGGCTACAAGGAAATGTTAGCAGTTACCCTGGAGTAGTTTGTGGGGAAAGCAAGTGCATGGGACAAAGTTCTCACCAACTTGATTTCATGCTAATTCCAAGTGATTCCTTCTAGTGCTCTGTGAAGACCCCTGGCAACTTTCTGAGCATCTGTCTTGCATTTGTCTAACAAGTTAATTAACACTTTTTGTCATTCTGGCAGCTTGGGAGGGGAGGGAAGAGGGATGTGACAGCCAGTGATGATGCCTCGGGTTAACCCTGTGTTCACCCAGCCCAAGAAGAAGGCAGGCCTAAGTTGAGCATTGTCACAGTGGGGGGCTCCACGATGACCTCTCTGATTCTGTCCACAGCTGGGGCACCCAGGGTGACTTCTCTACAACCCACGCACTGCCCGCTGTGAAGGTGAAGCTGTTCACGGAGAGCACAGGAGTCCTGGCCTTGGAGGACAAGGAGCTGGGACGGGTAAGTGCTCCCTGCAAAAATGCAAACACACTTAGAGAATACATGTAGGAAAAGATTTAGGATTTACACTCAGTTGATTATCAGCAGTGTTTTCTACCTTCGTTCCTATCTGACGGGAGTATTCAACAGTCAGGTGGAATGCAGGACGATTCGTCATTACAGAGGAATAGCTCACTTGTGGCTGGATGATTAGTGTCCCGGGTCCCGCCCGTTCAATACCAGCAGAGGCCAGCACCGACTGTTTTGTCCACCAAAAAATGCCCCCCACGTGTCTGAAACATCTCAAGGGGTGGTACCAATCCCTGTGAGTACCACTGAAATAATAATTCTTACTTGAATCATTTCTTTTATGAATAATTTCTTCTTTCATCTCCGCTACTGACTGACTCTGCACCAAACAGCTAGTATTTTCAGAACTCCAGTTGACTTTGTTCCTTGATGGCCTAAAGTGCTTCCGTGACTCCATAGTGAAATCCGAGCTGTAGCACAATGCAGAGACGAGTGTGATCTGGCCTCTGCCCACCTCCCCCTCCGCCTCATTTTCTGTCACCCCGCCCCTCATCCAGGTGCACTGGCATCACTGGCCAGATGTTAGTCCCTCACGCATACCAAGTTCCTTCTCATCTCAGGAGGTTTTCTCTCTGCCTGGGACCCTCTTCCACCACCCAGCCCTCCCAGAGGCTGCTTGCTTCTCTAATAAATGCCGCCGCCTCCTCGGAGAGCCCTTTGTGGGCTGCCCATCCTCCTTCCTTTACCCCCTCAGTTCCTTCCCTGTTCACAGCCTGCAGAATTTATCACTGAGAGAATTTCCAGAAATTTTGGCTTCTGTCTCCCCTACTGGACTGTAAAAATTCCAAGGAGATAGAAAGCAATTTTGTCCTTTAAAAAAAATTAGAGTGTAGTCAGCCTACAATATTGTGTTTCAGGTTTACAGCATGGTTATTCAGTATTTTCATAGATTATACTCAAACTGACAATTATTATAAAATACTGGATATATTCCTTATGGTGCACAGTGTACCCTTGTGTATTATTTATTTTATATATAGTAGTTGTACCTCTCAGTCCCCTACCCGCTTTTTGCCCCTGCCGCCATCCCTCTTCCCACTGCAAGAGAGAGACCATGAGCATGAAACTGGACATTGTTTTGTTCGCCACCCTATACCTATACCTAGAGCCCAGCACGTAGACTCTTAGTAAATTTCATTTGCATTGGTTGAATGCATAATCCCTTCTGACAGCTGTGTGACACAAACCAAGACATTTCACCTCTCTGAGCCTCTGACACATCATCTCTGTAGGATAGGGACGGAATACCTCAAGGCGTGCCTACGGTACACGCGCCGAAGAGCACCAGGAAGAAGACTTTAACCAGACTTTCTTTTCCGTACCTTTGTTTTTTCATTTCCTTTAACTGGTTTTCATCTATAGAACTATGTAGAATCATATTACTAGGACTTGGACCACAGATGGAAATAAGGCAAAAAGTAAACAAGACTGATAGCAAAAAGACCTCTTCCCCACATACACACCAAAGAAGGGGGATTAAAATAAGAAGAGGTTTACCTGTTTTCTTTGTGAAATGACAGATACTCATTTCCATCCCTAGGGAAAGAGACACACAGGGTAGGGGAAGGAGCCTGTCTTTTCTTTTTCTTCAGACCTTTCTTTCTCCATGAAGACTCGAATCAGGAATCATGAGTGTCTCAGAGACCTAGGATAATAGTGTTAGTAGACTCAAGTTCAGGAGGCATCAACCTGAGCCCATTCCATGGGCCTCAGGAGCCTCTTGAAATTGTTTACAGACATTGGGGCAGGGGACGTAGTAATGCTTGCTAATCCAAGTGTTTGCCAGCTTCCTAAAACAGTTTCCGCTCAGAAAAGTTAAAACCCACTGGTCTAGTCAAAGCCTTTTACTTTATAGATGAGAAAACCGCTTGCCATGGAAGGCAGGCTCCTCCGGTGCGTGCACGAGCACGCACACACGGCCACCCGCTCATTCGGGACCCGTACACTGTTGGGCGTTTCCTGCTGGCCAGGCCACAGCCCCTCACTGACGTTTCATCTGAACCCTAGGGAGAAGGTGCCAGGAATGATGTCACCTCATCTCTAGGGCTAGCTTTACTACACCATTTTGTTCTTATGCAAAAATAAAACTCCTCTGCTGTTGGGGTGAAGACCGTGAGTTTGCCACAGCCCCTCACAGCCATTAATCTCTTAACAAATTATACTCTCCTCCAGTCTCATTACAGATTCTGCCAGATAGCAGTTTACTCTTCCTTCCTGCCAAAGAAACTTTCCCCCTTGCAGTGGAGCTGGCCTGCCTGGCCCTAGTGCTGGTGGGGCGGGCGCCCTCTGCTGGCAGCACCTCCACAGGCAGCAGCTGGGTGACAGAAGTGGTCTTTTTAACAAGGGGCAGCAGAGGATGAGATGGTTAGATAGCATCACCCACTCAGTGGACATGAATTTGAGCAAACTCTGGGAGATAGTGGAGGACAGAGGAACCTGGTATGCTGCAGAGTGAAGCTGTGCAGTCCATGAGGTTGCAAAGTCAAACACAACTTAGCAACTGAACTACAATAACAAATAGCCAATTAATGGTGCTTCCCAGGTGACTCAGTGGTAAAGTATGCACCTACCAATGCAGGAGATACAGGTTCAGTCCTTGAGTCAGGAAGATCCTCTGGAGAAGGAAATAGCAACCACTCTAGTATTCTTGCCTGGGAAATCCCATGGACAGAGGAGCGTGGTGGGCTGCACATATAGTCCCTGGGGTCACAAAGAGTCAGTCACGACTTAGTGACTGAGCAGGCAGACAGAGCCAGTTAACAGCATTGTGGTGGGTTCAGGCGCACAGCAGAGACCCAGCCATACACGCACATGTAGCCCTTCTCCCCCAAACTCCCCTCCCCCTGGATGGTGGGACTGGATGGGAGGGGAGTTTGGGGAAGATTCCTTGGACCCCTTGAATAAGTGTTTCTATGTGTTGATTCTTCCCAAGTTTATCAGGACACAGCCACATTCCAAGATTCTAGTGCTATGTTCCTTCATGTAGTAGTATTTCATTGGTTCTATTCATGTTTTTATGTTTCATTTTTATTAGTCTTGCTAACTAAAAAGTAGCTCATTCATATACTTAAAAAAAAAAATAATCTAAATGGATATATAATGAAAATGGATGAACCCACCCACCTAACTTTAGTATCTTTTACCAGAGAAAAACCTTGTTTTTGATGTGTTGTGTGTTCTTCCCCAGATATTCTTAGGAAGTACAAACTTAGTCTGGACAAACATATTTGAATATATCTCTCTTTAAAAAAAGAGAGAAAAAGAACGTAGTTGGATATATATTGCTCCACACTATGCTTGAAACACCAGGATATTTGGAGATTAATCTGTATCACCACATACTGACTTCCCTCTTGTTTTCATAGCCACATACACTATGCACATGTATTTATTTAGATTGTCTCCACTCTCTGGCTATATAAACAATGCCTCTGTGAATTACCTTAAGTTTATTTCTTTCCATGTTTGTGTACATAAATAGGATAAATTTCAAAAAACTACCTTGCTGAATGAAAATTGAAATTTGAAAGATACTACCAGATTGTCCCCTAAAGAGTGTATGTGCTCAGTCGCTCAGTTGTGCCTGACTCTTTGTTGCCCCACTAACTATAGCCCACCAGACTTCTCTGTCCATGAAATTTTCCAAGCAGGAACACTGGAGTGGATTGTGACTTCCTACTCCAGGGGATTTTCCCAACCCAGGTATCCAACCCATGTTCCTTGGTCTCCTGCATTGGCAGGCAGATTCTTTACCATTAATACCAACCGGGAGGCCCCAAAGAGTATACCCCAATTTATAATTCTCCAAAGGCATGAGGGAATGTCTGTTTGCCCACACTCTTGCCAACACTGCAGTTCTGTCAAATACATTCATCAAATAGGATTGCAGGCCTGCCATGTCTGGTCATTTGTGCCATGCACAGAGCAAACAGGAATGACAGGAAAAAGTCCATAACCTCAGAAAATGTAAGGGATGGAGACAAAAAAACAGAAATTACAGTGTTGTGTGGTGAGTGCTCTGCTAGAGAAAGATACCTAGGGAACACATGGCAAGGGGATATATTCTAGTCTGAGGAGCAGAAACACTGACCCAGGAGAATGCAGAGATCAGGAGAGACTTACAGGCTAAGTGTTGGAGGGGATCAGCCGGGTAAAGGCTGAGGGTAAAGCCATCCACCAGAAGGATCTGTCTGGATGCCCAGGTAATGTAGGGAAGCTGGGGCCGGCTGGCATGCAGCTTACTGCTCAGGATGGCGTGTGTTCCCACATCAGCATGACCACATCAAAGCACAGCACACATGGACCGCAGCTGAGATGACAAAGTGCTTGATTAGCAGCCTGGAATGTCTAGATGAGGTGTCTGGACTACTCAGGACTCTTGTGTGCTCATGTGCCCCCAGAAGGACCCTAATAATTCAGTGGGGCTGACACTTACAAAGGGTTTGGCAGCCTGTCGGGCACATGGCAGGGTGGGGGTGAAGATGGAGGAGGACTGCAGTGACCTCATCTTGCCATCCACCCTAGAGATGAGGTCTCCCCAGGGAGTGATCAAACGGGAAGAAGCCTTTGTAGAGCGGACAGTGATGATCTGTGGCCATTTGTGTCAGCGAATGGACAGCATATTGCCAGTGGGAAATGTGCCCAGGATCCATATGGTGGATGGCCTGTTAATGAGCTCTGGGTACACAGTGCCCGTTTCGATTTTGCCAAATGAGCAGAAGCCGAAGGAGGCCCTGGGCCTTACCTGCTGCTGTTCTGGCCCTGGTGGTGTTTCCCTTATCAGCTCCTCCCCTTCCTGTTTCCCAACTCATCACCTCTTGGGCCAAATGAGCACAGCTGATAAGGTCAGCTTCACCAAGATCAGCAGGGCCTGCTCTCTACCTCCACAGTCTGGGGAATCAGGATGTGGAACCTGATGGAGGTGGCCTAGAGGGACAGGCGTTATCTTGAGAGATAATGAGAGATCTCTACAACCCAGTGGCACTGTGACTGACTTGTTTCCTTCCAGTGGCCCAAGGCATGCCACAGTTCCCTAGTGCCAGGTAAGAGAGCTGATAACATTTTGTGATAGAAATTTCAGCTAAATCAGCCCTCACAAAATGAGCAAATGACCAAAAAGATTACTACAGAAGAGCTATGATTTACAGATGATACTGGTATTACAAGTCTGGCAAAAAAATGTGAAAACGGTGGAGGTGACATGAGTCCTGCTAATGAAGAGTTCTGCCATCCATGTCATGAGATAAAAACAATGCCAGTGTGGATGTCCATCAAAACAGTATCAAATTTTCCAGTAAGTCCTCTTGAACCACGGATTGACATCTGGTATCACTAACAGTGAGCCTTGCATTACCTTTACACAGATAGCTAATGATAGTACAGAGCCACCAGCATTAGCAAGATGTTTAAAACTAGAGTTTGAGAGTACTTCCCTGGTGGTCTGTGTTTCCATTGCAGGGGCACAGGTTCAATACCCAGTCAGGGAACTGAGATCCTGCAAGGATGGCAATGTCAAAAAAATGAATAAAATAAAAAATCAAAACAGAAGTTGTTTTTTTTTTTAATCTTTAACCCTTCTTTTAAAAACTTCTGTTTGTGCATGTTTTAAAATATATGTAATGCAGTATTAATATAAAGTAAAGATACAGCATGTAAAACATACATGGATATATATTTTATATACATTTATATTAGTTTTTATATTACTAGTAATCTATTTACAGGATTTTGGCTACTTGCTTAAAAAATTTTTACTGAAGTCTGTAATGATCCAAAAATGTTGGCAGCCTCAGTTTTGAAAAATCAAGCCTTCTTGTATTTTAATCAGGTCATTAGACCTTCAGTTCAGTTCAGTTCAGTCACTCAGTTGTGTCCAACTCTTTGCAACCCCATGAATCACAGCACGTGAGGCCTCCCTGTCCATCACCAACTCCCGGAGTACACCCAAACTCATGTACATCGAGTCGGTGATGCCATCCAGCCATCTCATCCTCTATCATCCCTTTCTCCTGCCCCCAATCCCTCCCAGCCTCAGGGTCTTTTCCAATGAGTCAACTCTTCACATGAGGTGGCCAAAGTATTGGAATTTCAGCCTCAGCATCCGTCCTTCCAATGAACATCTAGGACTGGTCTTCTTTAGGATGGACTGGTTGGATCTTCTTGCAGTCCAAGGGACTCTCAAGAGTCTTCTCCAGCACCACAGTTCAAAAGCATCAATTCTTCAGCACTCAACTCTCTTCACAGTCCAACTCTCACATCCATACATGACCACTGGAAAAACCATAGCCTTGACTAGACGGACCTTTGTTGGCAAAGTAGTAACTCTGCTTTTTAATAGGCTATCTAGCTTGGTCATAACTTTCCTTCCAAGGAGTAAGTGTCTTTTAATTTCATGGCTGCAGTCACCATCTGCAGTGATTTTGGAGCCCCAAAAAATAAAGTCTGACACTGTTTCCCCATCTATTTCCCTTGAAGTGATGGGGCCAGATGCCATGATCTTAGTTTTCTGAATGGTGAGCTTTAAGCCAATTTTTTTACTCTCCTCTTTCACTTTCATCAAGAGGCTTTTTAGTTCCTCTTGACTTTCTGCCATTAGACCTTAAAAGGACTCAAATGTTGGAGTTATCAAGAAGGTACACATTCTGTTTCATCAGAAAGACAGAACTGAGTGGATTAAAAAAAGGGTCAGGCCTAGAATCAGAAGGGGTCAAAAATCAGCAGGCAAGACACATCAAAGTGGGCTGATTTTATTTTCCTGCTGCTATCTCCTATTCCGCTCCGAACTCTTGCTCCTCAGTCCCACAGGAAGCTGTGTGCTCCAACCCTCCAAGTGCAGGCCAAGCCTGCATGACTGCACAGAGAACGACACAGCCTCTGGAAGGCCGGAGTGTCCAGCCCTGAGACTCTGACTGCCTCCTCCCTCGTCCTCCTGCACACTGCAAGGGGCTGCCTTTACTGCGCCTGGAGAAAAGAGAGGCTTTGAAAACAGTCCGAACAGCATGCACCAAACCACTCTTCCATCCCAGAAGCAGAGGCCCAGCTTTTGTCATGCCTATATTTGGTTCACATTCCCTTTGTTTAGGGGGTTTTCCAAATACTTCACTCCTCTTGAATGTGTATTCCCTAGACCCCAGGTAGCTCCTGAGTGAGAACTCTTTTGTCGTATCATGCAAAAGTGGATTTACAGGAGAAGTGGGTCCCCTTCTGGCTTCACTTACGGCATCTGTGACAATGAGAGCTGGGACGGAAGACCCAAGTCACTTTGTCATCTCTGAAGCACCCTAGTGACAGGCCTTTCCTCAGAGCCTGTCCTTCTTCAAGCTGTGTGTGCTTCCCTCTAGGCCAGGACAGAGTTGGGTGCTGTGTGATGTCACATCCAGGTTGAAATGTGGGACTCTAAACCTGTCCCATCAAATCATGTCCCTTCCGTCTTTCCCTGCAACCCTAAAGGGATTTTTCCTCTCGAAATAGCAGAAGAAATCCTGAAGAATGGGGAAAGGAATAGACGTTCTCTCTGCTATAGAAGGGTGTTTCTTTCTTTTATGCAGCCATCTTTGAGGAGAGTAATGTGTGGAGTACATTCTTAGTTCTCTGTTGCTTTACTCAAAAGCATGATCACAGAAATTGTGATCCCTGCCCTTTCAGAATTAGCCAGGGAGAGAGAGAAGAAAGCCGAGAATGCCACTTCTGTCCTCAGGCCAGGCTGCATGGCACCAGTCAGCCGTGGTTGGTAGGTGGATCCTTGGATTTGAGTCTGATGTTTAAGCCTTAACTGCCTTCCTGCTGGCCATAGGGCATGGTAAAGACCCTCACTTCTCAGCAGTAAAGTTTCTCATCTGTGAAAACATATCTATATTGTGTTCCTATTTTCTGGCTAAGGTGGTTGTCTTTTTTCCCTGCAGGTTATTCTCCATCCCACACCCAACAGCCCCAAACAGTCAGAGTGGCACAAAATGACAGTCTCCAAAAACTGCCCCGATCAAGACCTCAAAATCAAACTCGCTGTCCGAATGGACAAACCTCAGAATATGAAGCATTCTGGGTAAGTGCTCCTTCTCTGAGGGGTAATTTCTTCATTCATTTCTTTATTAAAAAAAAAAAAAAAGTTGATCTTTGGAGAATGACATGGAAGAAAATATAAAGAAATATATGAGAGATTATTAAAATTCATGACTGTGATATTTACTATAGACTTCCTTTATCCTTATGATTATTGTATTTGCATTTTTGCTACACTCTCAGGATAGTTGTTTCTTTCTCCTTTTCTAAAAAAATTTCCAGTGCAATTCAAAACCTTCCCAGGCCCAGGCTGGGTGATTCTGGTTTATGAGGTTTTACTGGCTTCACAGACCTTCTTAAAGGCATGTAGATCTTTCTGACTCTCCGACACACGCACTTACACTTTCATTAACAGCCAAATCCGGGATGTGTGGGCAGTTGCCTTAGGCAACCTTCAAACAATCAATTCACATTGAATCAGTTTTAGTGTGTAGCATAGCATTTAAATTAACCACAAAGTGGAAAATTTGTCTTAAGTTTCTTAAGATTTGAGAGGAATGACCAATAAAGTAATTTCAAGTAGGATTAAAAAAATAGATAAAATGTAGTTCTATTTTATAGATCAAACCAGTGGTTTGTACAGAAAATGTTTATTGACACGTGGGTTTATATTGAGTGCTATCACCCAAAGCTAAATTGCTTGGACCCCACAAGCTCAGAAAATGTGATCACTTAGAAAGGAGTTGGGCCATTTAACTCTGATGAGGGCAATGCTTAACCAATGAAAGGGAGTGGGTTGTTTTCCAAGGATTCTGCACGTACCACAGCCAACCAGCTGTCATTCTGCTTCAAGTGGTAAAACTGACACGAAAATTGACGCTTGGTTATGTGCTAAATATTTGGGGAATTCATAAACCATATACCAGGGACTGGCCACTGGTTAAGATAGATTTAAACAGAAGCCCATGAGAGATCCAGAGGGATGAGAGGTCCAGCAGTGTGATCAGGATAAGCGGTTCACATCCCAGCAACTGAGCAGACCACGGCAGCCTGTGAGCCGCGTGAAGAGCAGCACTCTGGTCTTGGTGCTTCCAGACTCTAGGGAACAGAGAAGGCTCAGGATTTGAGGGAAAGATAGATACTTACCAGCCAGGGCATTGGAGGGAGTCAGATCAAGCAAAGGGCTCCCACAAACTAAGGACCAGGTACTGAACCTGGGCTCTGGCTTAGATTTGAGGAATTTCCATGGCATTATCTGGTGGCCAGACTATTCCTAGAGTGTGAGGTGGGATTTTGGCAAAGCTCTTCTGCCTGTGGCCGTGTAAAGGCTGTAGGGGAGTGAGCCAGGGCTCTGTATATGCTCTGTCCTTTTTCAGCCGTCCATCATGCAGGGCATCCAGTTTTGCTTCAGTTACATTAGCAACGCATGAAAATGTTTGTGATATGTTTCTGAGGTCAGCTTTTCCTCCTTCTCATATTCCTGGCGCTTATTCCCAAAATGTTAAATGGGATTTCTCCCTAAAATCTCTTCTTGTTCAATATAAACATCCTACTTTTAAGACAAAGGATTTGAGAATT
Source organism: Bos grunniens (assembly GCF_055505025.1). Taxonomy (NCBI): domain Eukaryota; kingdom Metazoa; phylum Chordata; class Mammalia; order Artiodactyla; family Bovidae; genus Bos; species Bos grunniens. The sequence goes on from NC_141186.1 coordinate 39,099,984, forward strand.
CTGTTGGGTTCCTATGGCACCCAGAAACAGATTATGGGTCTGAAGCAGACATTGTCTCATAAATACTTGGTAAGTATTTGCTAAAGGAACACAAACATGAGTGAGCAGTATGGAGGTGATAAGGGCAAAGTGAAGAGGATAAAGTAGACAAAAAAGAGAATATGAATGAATATATCTGTCCTTAAACATGCTTCAAAAAAAAAACTTGCTTAAAAAGATCAGTAGCTCACCCCACTTTCTAGGCCCCTTTGAAGCTCTGAACTAGGAATTTTATAAACACTCTGTTCTTTCATCCCCACTGCAAACACTTGACACACATATCCCTTTCCTCATCAGACAAATTCCTGTTTCTTACACTCTCTTCATTTCTCTAACCAATCTGGGTTAAGTAATTTTTCTCTTGATGCATTTATAGAATTATTAACATGTTTCAGGCCATCTTGAGCTTATGGATGACAGGAGAAGTCTGTAACTCACTTCTGATGGGCTCCACAGCTATTTCAGTTTACTAAGCTGCCATTTAAAAACTACCTCTGCCAGGAAATACACCAGAAGGGCATAAAGCTGCTCTGAAAAGTGAATGGTGGTGGCCTTAAAACATGGTCTGACCCACTGCGCCTTAAAATCAGAATGACCTTAGCTACTCAAGGGATGATGTGAGGAAAATAAAAATGTTCTCAACTATATATTTTTTTGCATTTGAACTTAAAATAGCTTTATGAAGCCCTATTATATGGGGAAGGAGGATAGAAATATCAGAATAGTGTCACAGCTTAAAGAATGAGAGAAAGGAATTTTTAAGAATTACAGCTGAGATTATATTGGGTTGGTGAAAAAGTTTGTTTGATTAGTGAATACATTGTTCAATGAAGTTCTTGGTGAAAATGAAAAATAGGTTTTTAAATTATACTTAAAACTGAACGGACTTTTTGGCCAACCCAATAAATTGTATCTACTTCAATGTTTGTTAAAATTCTAAAGGAAACATTAGAATTACTATGATTGACTCTTTTTTGTGTGTGGACTATGGTTCCTGGAATGAGCCACTGGGCCATTTGAATAGCTTTCTTTATTAAATGGGAAATTGTCAGCGAGAAAATCAACACTGGTCTTTGGCTTTAAGGTATGAGTATTGGGGATGTTTAAGAATGAGCATCTCTTCAATGACTTTCTAATTTTTCATCTTTTGTATCCATTTGATGCTTTCAGGTTCTGGAATTGCATGCATTTGCATTATCTCATTTTACCCCTGAAACAGCCTCCCAAGAATTAGGTATCATTATCCCTCCATCTTAATAAATAGTCTTTCCCTTCACTCAGCTGCTCAGACCAAGACCCTTGGAGTCATCTGTGACAGGTTTCTGTCTCCCACCCTTCATCTCACCCGTCATTAAGCCCTCTTCATTCCCCCCTAAGGTAAATGTAGAGTTAGCCTCTCATCACCACCACTGCACCCCTCACTTGCTGCACTTGCCCCGTAAGCAGTTCCCTGGCTGCTGCCCTTGCTTCCTGTCAGCTGTTTCCCAATCTGAAGCCAGTGTAATGTTTTTGGAAAAATGCAAGTCAGATCCTACCACTTGAATGCTGGAAAATCTCCAGTGATTCCCCAAGCTCATTTAGAATAAAGGTCAATGTTGTTCCCATGGCTCCAAGGCCCTACCTGATAAGGACTCCACTGCCTGTATCATGGCTCCAGCCTCACAGGCCCCCTTGCTCTTCACCAAGGACTTCACGTGTACCCCCATCTCAGAGCCCTTGTCGCCACTGTTTCCTCTGCCTTGGAAGTCCCTTCTCCCCCACCCAGATATCCACATGGCTCACCTTGATTGCTGCACCTCTCTGCACCTTATCAGATGCCTTTCCTGGCCCTTCTGTCCTCTCTCTACCTTTTTCTCTCTCTCACCATTCTTTGTTTCACCAGAGCACTTACAGTCATCTCACATACCAGCTATTTCTTCATTTACGATTTTGTTATCTGTCTTCCCTACTGTACTTTGAGTTCCTTATCAACGGAGGCATTTGTTGTCTTTGTTCAAAGAAGCTAGTACAGTGCCTGACTGTACTAAAAGTTCAGTAAATTTGTTGCTGTATAAATGAATATGGACGAATGAATGTCCACTTTACAAATAGGAAAACTGAGGTTTATAGTGGTGAGCTCACTTGCCCAGGGCAGAGTAAGCATCAGAGCCAGGTCTAGAATTGTGTTATTTCTTTCCATTTGAAATGAAAGAAATCAACTTGATGGAAGACCTGAAACATAAATAAAATACAAAGCTTCCCATGGCTCCACTGGGAATTCATTCAGTGAACCACAGTCCACTCAAGCAGAAGTAATTTATAGCAATGCTTCTGGGTTTTTTGGGCTGATTTTTTTAATTTAATAAAAACTGTAAAACTTAAATCCAAAAAGTTCAACAAACACATGTTTAAGAAACATGGAAAAAAAACCTGTAGAAAAACACAGTGTAAGTATAATGTTAATAACCAGTGATAAAGAGCAAATCATAAAAGCAGCCAGAGGACAACAAAATGTTGCACACACAAGAACAAAACTGTAGAGGGGAGGAGAGGGTGAGATGTACGGAGAGAGTAATGTGGAAACTTACATTACCCTGTGTAAAATAGATAGCCAATGGGAATTTGCTGTATGTCTCAGGAAACCCAAACAGGGGCTCTGAGGGAGGGAGATGGGAGGAAGGAGGGGATATATGTATACCTACCACTGATTCATGTTGATATTTGACAGAAAACAACAAAATTACGTAAAGCAATTATCCTTCAATTAAAAAATAAATAAATTTTAAAAAGAACAAAACAGTGCTTGTTAGAAACGTTATAAGTGAGGGCCTTCCCTGGTGGCCCAGTGGCTAAGACTCCATGCTCCCCTTGCAAGGGGCCCAGGTTTGATTCCTGGCCGGGGAACTAGATCCCACATGCTGCAACTCAGACCTAGTGCAGCCAAAATAAATAAATAAATGTAGTTTTCAAAATGCTTTAAAAAAGAAGCATTACAAGTGGGAAGACAGAGGAGCAACACCTTTAATGTTCTCAGATCTATATACCCAACAAAAACATCTTTCAAAATGACTGACAGAATTGTCAGCCATGTTTCTTAAAATCCCGTCTCCTCTTCCATGTTTTCAGCTGTGCCATTGCTCTAGACTTCTTGCGCTTCAAAACGATCACATTCTTCTTCCTGTCCCATCAGTCTTCAAGGCACCACTCATTTTGACCTAGTCTCTCTGTCAGTACTACCTAAAATGACCTACTTGAATATATTTGGGATTCCACTTTATTTCCCATGGGCTTATTTTCTATAATTAGATCAATTAAATCAAGTTAGCTGATAATGTTGTTTAAATCATCTAAATTCTTACTGATTTTCTGTAAATCATTGAAGTCTGACTATAATTGTGGCTTTCTTTCTTTCTACCTGAGAGTGCTGTCCATTTTTACAGCATGTGTTTTGAAGCCGTCCATCTTTGCGTCATACATTTTGAAGCTCTGTTATTAGAAGCATCGACATTTAAAATGACCATGTCTCCTTGATAAATTGACCCTTTTATCACTATAAATTGATCTTTATCCCTGGTAATATTTGGCCCTGAAATTTATTTGGCATGACAGTAATAAATATAAACACTCCAGATTTTTTAAAAACTAATGTTGGCATCGTAAATCCTTTTGCATCCTTTTATTTTCTTGCCTATTTGTGTCTTTAGATTTAAAGTGTATTTCTTGCAGGGATCATAGAGTTAGGTCTGCCTTTTTAAATCCAACCTGAAGATCTCTGCCATTGGGCATTAGATATCCTTTTAATTGGGATATTCAGCCTGTTTCTGTTTAATGTGGTTATTGCTAAGGTTAAATTTAAATTAAATTGGTATCTGTCATCTTGATGTTTGTTTTCTGTATATCCCAACTGATATTTATTCCCTTTTTTCCTACCTTCTTTTGAACTAGTTGAATACTTTGATTCCATTTTATCTTCTTCATTGTATTGCTTTATATAAATGCCAATTTATATAAATCCCAAGTGACTAGAATGTACTCCTCTCTGAACCTCATTTTGCTCAGCATAAGATGGAGGTAATGATAATATTTGTCCTAGAGGATTAAATGAGTTGATAAATGTAAAGCATGTAGGGCAGGATCTGAAACATGGGAAGAGCTACGGCCACAGCTACAGAAGAGTTGGTAGTGGTGGCTGTTGTCATCGTCCATGTCATTTGCTTTCATCTATACTTTGCACCTTTTCTCAGTGCATGCCTCTTCCTGCTGAGATGCTGCAGGAAGATGGAAGCACCTGGAGCCTTAGCACTTGGTAATCTCTTTCATTCCTCAGTGAATGAAGGGAAGCATCCTAGTAGTAATAATGGCTTTTGTCCTCTTGTGATTGGTCTTCTTAGGAAAAAGTCTCATGAAAAATTTCCAGCAACAACAACAAAAAGGGATCTCCGCCTTATTATATTGTGATGGTCCAGGCACCATGGTGACACAGGAGTAGAGGGACACAGAGGAGAGCTGTTACAGCCTCCTACATGCTGAGGACTGAGGCTCACTCTCCACTTCAACCCAGGTGGCACTTCATTCATTTCTAGGCTCCTCCGTGACTTCTGGTTCCACGGTCCCCCTACAATGAAACCTCCGCCTCCCTGGTTCCAGGTCTCTCTTAGCCACCTCTACCCCTTTGTAAGGGGAAAGTGATTCTGGCAGATGTCGTGGAGGGCCATGTACTCTTCTCCCTGCGCTAGAGGCTCATCCCTAGGCACCCGAGGAGACACCCGAAGATACACATCAACATTTCCCCACGAATAGCCATTGAACACTGTCCGTGTGCTCACCTAGTACTAAACACAGACAATACTTAATAAACAGAGCTGGTACATTCACAGACTCTGCTTGGAAGACTGCCCCGTGGTTTTGTTTTTTTACACAAATGACAACTATGCAAGCCTCACCCTGGGTGCTCCTCTGCTAGGTGGTCCCGGAGCAGAGGGATGCTGGCACCGGGGACTCCTCCATGCGTACCCTGGGTGCTCCTCTGCTAGGTGGTCCCGGAGCAGAGGGATGCTGGCACCGGGGACTCCTCCATGCGTACCCTGGGTGCTCCTCTTCTAGGTGGTCCCAGAGCAGAGGGATACTGGCACCAGGGACTCCTCCATACGTACCCTGGGTGCTCCTCTGCTAGGTGGTCCCAGAGCAGAGGGATACTGGCACCAGGGACTCCTCCATGCGTACCCTGGGTGCTCCTCTGCTAGGTGGTCCCGGAGCAGAGGGATGCTGGCACCAGGGACTCCTCCATGCATACCCTGGGTGCTCCTCTGCTAGGTGGTCCCGGAGCAGAGGGATGCTGCCACCAGGGACTCCTCCATGTGTTTGCTCACGATTTCCTGGACCCAAAGTTGAACTGAACCCAAGTGGATCTTTCTCCTCCCTTTGTAGTCCTTTGTAGTTCACTCCGGACTCTCATAGAGCTAAAATGCCACCAGTGAATGGCAGGCATGTCAGTGTCTCACAGGCATGGATTTTAAGAAAATGTTACAAGCAAGGGTATGTTAGAAGCATGATGCAGAGTTTTGCCTGGAGCCTCAAACCCAAATATGTGAACCTTGCTTTATTTCCCAGTAGTTGTGTGCCAGAAGCTGAACACAATTGAAATAGAGAATCCAATGATGAGTCCTTTACAGAGTTGGTAATTGCCTATATTGGGTTGACCAAAAAGTTTGTTTGGGATTATCTGTGACATGATATGAAAAACCCAAACTTGCTGGCCAACTCAATAATTCTTTCTACTAGGACTATTTTTACTACTAATAATAACAACAAACATCCGTAATGCCTAACATTACTGAGCACTTACTATGTGCCAGTTACTGTGTAAGTATCTTCATCACTCCTCACAACAACCAAATGAGGTAGGTAGATGCTGTGCCAGCCCCATTTGACAGCTGAGTAAACTGAGGCATGGGGTAGCTAAGCCAAAAGATAGCTAATGGCAGGCTAATTCCCACCTCAGTACTTCCACCTTGAGTTTAAGATGTAACCCTCAGCTTAGCTTAGGCTCACAGTACTATAATATTGATATGTCTGTTCCCAAATCCAGATTTCTACATATCTGGATGGCTTGAAGAGACAGCTGAAGGCCACTGCCCACACAGGTCTGTCTGTGGAATGAGGAGCTGGAGTGCGAGGTGGGGAGCGGGGGGAAACCACCTGTATATCTACAGTGAAAGAATTCCATCTGCTCCAGGTGCATTCCATTCTGCTTAAGGAGCATGTTCCAACCTAAGAAAATACAGAGCTGGAGCTGGCTAGACAGAAACAGTGCCTTGTAGCCCTCAATTTTTCTCAGTTTTGACATCTTCTGTTATGTGCCAGATTAGCAATAAATTCTGAGGAAAACCTCAGATGGAAAACCCTTCTTTCAGGCAAACCAAATGATACTTTCTAAAGGAGGATTAATTTTTCTCTGATCTCACTCAGCTTTCCTGTTCAGTAGCTTTTAACCACAAGTCTTCTCTGATTGGAATAGCCGTTCATGTTCTTAGTTCAATAAAAAAGCCAAAGTTTGTGATTCACAAGAGGAAGAATAGCGTGCTGAAAGGGCAGTCCAGAGCACTGTTCCAGGTGTAAATTCTGGTGATGTCACTCACCAGCTGGAAGCCCTAGGGGAGTTACTTGAGCTTTCTGAACTCCATTTCCCTTAGCTGTGACATAGGAGTGTCACATAGTCACATAGTGACATAGTGAGTAGTAAGTTCTTACTTTGTGCCAGATACTGTTCTAAGCACTTTCTACTTCATTAGCTACTTGAATCCTTACAACAGGGCTTGAAGTAGGTACTATTATTATTATCCCCATTGTACAGAGGAGAAAACTGAGGCAGAGATGTTTAGTAACTTGCCGAAGGTTACTCCAGAGCCTAGGCAATATGGCTCCAGATTCAAGCTCTTAACTCCTCCAAGTGGGTATAATCAATTCATGTAAAGTACTGGGCACAGCACAGAAGATTAGTAAGACTTCACTAAGCAGTAGCTAGTATTTCTGTTATGAAGGAGAAAAACTAATGATTCCATATGAATTCCATTCTGCGACTTCAGGTGAACTCGTTTTCCTACTTGAGTTCTCAGTTAAAACTGCACTTTATGGGACTTCCCTGGCAGTCCAGTAGTTAAGACTTTGCCTTCCGATGCAGGGGGTGTGGTTTGATTTCTGGTCAGGAACTAAGATCCCACATGCCTTGTGGCCAAAAAAGCCAAAACATAAAACAGAAGCAGTATTGTAACAGATCCAATAAAGACTTTAAAAATGGTCCACACCAAAAAAAAAAAAAATCTTAAAAGAACTATAACTCTTTAGATATAGTAGCTGTTTGTTTTTTGTGAATCTCTTTATACAGATTTAGGTCAAGAAGAAAGAAAAACTGGGTAGTAGCTGCTAGAAAAGTATGAGACTGTTACAGTCTTACCAGTCATTACTAAAAACACAAAAACCTTTGCCCATTGTCTTTATTTGATCTTTCATCTATTTCCCTGTGTACATATGTGCAAGGACAGAACTTACCACATATGTAGCTGTTAATAACTGTTAGTAATGATATGCTTACGTATGTTTTATAGTTAGACTGACATTCATTGTGCATCTACTTCTTGCCATACTTTGTACTTACACTTCACAAGCATCATCTCATTTAATCCCCACAACAACCCTGCAAGAGAGAGCTGTTTCTGGCCATGCTTTTCCGGAGTACCAAGTGGTAAGTATCTTGTCCAACACCTTGGATTAAGCAGAAAAACTAGAACTGGAAGAGTATACTCTTGATCAGTAGAAACTAATAAGCCACTCTCTCCTTAGACCTGGCTGAGGCTTCCTTTTAAGGCCCATTTCTTCCATGGATACATTAATATATTTCAAGAAGGTTAAGAGCACTGTCCAAGGCAGCTAGGTGATCCACATAGCCAGAGCTGACCGTGTTGGCCTCAGAGCTGATAAACTTACCAGCCAGCCAGCCTTTTCCACAGCCTCAGCCACCATCCTCTGGTCTGCACCCCTGTAAACCTCTCCTCAGTGATTTCCCTGCCTTCCCTCTTGCCCTTTCAATCCACAGTGCCTTAAGCACCCAGCAGCTGCTGGGATCATCTTAATTACAAATGTAAGCGTCTCACTCCCCCCTGCTTGAAACGCTCTCATAGTTGCCCATTCTTATTTAGATGGAGTGTATTCCTGATCTAGTTGACCCATTACCACTGATGCTACACAACACTGTTTATGATACACAGATAAGCATATAGTTAAATAGTTACATATTTTAATGTGTATTATGCAGTATAACATAAAATTCGTATATCAGTATAAACATGATATGACAATTCCTTTCAAAATAAACTTATTCATGTTAAATAAGTCAAGTTGAAGAAAAAAAAAAGGCAAGTAAATTATATGATAGATGGACTGATTTGGAATAAATCATGGAAGTGCAGTGTGAGTGGCCGAAGTTGGGGACCCCCCTCATGTCTACAGGGGAGACTCAGTGAAAGTGTTTCCCCAGGGAAATCCATGCTAGAATGTGCAGATGGTAGGATCCGTCCTGAGGCCAGAAGGAGGATGCAAATCATTCTGGTCTATGGTTAACCATGGCCCTCAAATGTGGGCTGGGACTGAAAGAGGGGAGGTGTGGGCAGAGTGAGGAACTTTGCAGGAGGTAAAAATCAGCTATACTTGCGACTGAGGAAGGTGCATGGATGACTCTGGTCTGTGGCTGAAGGTCTGAGTGCTTTGGCCACCAGCCACTCCCAGAAGCCCCTGACATTTGTCAAACAGTCTACGTTTTCATTAGGTGCATTCTTCATTACGTTCCAAAGCGGAAATTCTGTCTGATCGCACGTGAAGTGGGAACTTGGAAGTAGGCCAGTTGGTTTTTGATAGCAGGTAAAGCCAGTTTGGGAACTCGAGGATTTGAATGCATTTGAGTATGACCAGGTCTCTCTTCACCTGATCCAACAGAGCCTGAAAAGCACCAGCCTCACTTCCTTAATCAGTGCCAATTCAACATGTAACAGTCCACAAGGCTGGGGGTGGGGGATAATTCATGAATCAGTAACAGTCAGTTACACTGATAATAGAATCTTTGAAGTGTGCCTTTGTAATTCTTAAACTTCCTTAATTTTTTTTTTTCCTGTATGAAGAATGATTTCCATCAACAGACGCGCATTTGGGGGGAGGAGGGAGAGGTTTAGGGAGGACTTGCTACGTCAGCTTGAAACTTCCTTTCTGTATCGTACCTTCATTTGCCAGAATCACAGCAAAAGCAAACAAGGGAAGTTTTTCCCGAGTAAGACTTGAGAAGAGGTGCAAGAGTTGGAGTTGTAATATTTAGCACTGTTCTTTTCTCTCTTATGCAGCAGCAGGAGTTTCCCTACCTACAAGACTTTTAGCACATAAACAAATTAAGGTGCAGTGTAACATTTTCCAAGGTGCTTTCTGGAATCCGCCAAGGAATTTAAGTCAAGTCTGATTGATGGGCCACAGTGCTTTCTATAAGTGGAAGTAAATCCTGCCTCCTGTTCCTTATCCTCAACCACACCCCAGAATCTGCTTTCTGTTTCTGCGTCCTGTGGATTTCCTTGTCCATGAGCACCCAGCTCATGGTAAAGCAAATTAAACAGTGCGCTTGCTCAAGCTTAATGCACCTCTGGTCTTTTTCTTTTCTCTAGGTATTTATGGGCCATCGGTAAGAATGTCTGGAAGAGATGGAAGAAGAGATTCTTTGTCTTGGTGCAGGTAACTCTTCAACTCTAATATCAAACTTAAGAGCCATTATTTTTAAACACTTGATAGGATTCATTAATGTTTTGAGGGTTCCCTGGTGGCTCAGACAGTAAAGATTCCACCTGCAATGTTGGAGACCTGGGTTCAATCCCCAGGTTGGGAAAATCCCCTGGAGGAAGGCATTGCAACTCCACTCCACTCCAGTATTCTTGCCTGGAGAATCCCCATGGACAGAGAAGCCTGGCCCTGGCTATAGTTCATGGGGCTGCAAAGAGTCGGACATGACTGAGCAACTAAGCACTTTAATGTTTTTTATATAATTTACCTTAAGTGCACAAAGCTCAAGTGTTTAACTCAGTGAGCTTCTGTTTATTATATATCCATGCAGTCACCATTCAGAGGGATACAGAACATTTCCAGTACCTAGATGGCTCGTTTTCCTATTTTTACATCGCTTTAAAATTCTAAACATTAATACATTCTAATTACTTTTTAATTCTAACAATACAGAAATATATATGAAAGGTGGTAACAGTAAACCCTCACCAGGGCCCAGGGAGAGAGCAAGCATGTGCCTGATTATGGCAACAGGGACATTAACACTGTTTTACAAGAATCTGCTGTTTCTAAAAGCATGAAGATAGTCATTATGAGAAAAGCCAGAATTTAGTTGGACTTTTTACATCTTTTTCTTTGTTTCATTTGTTTGATTGTGAGTTATCTGTGGAAAAACATTCCAGTCTCACTGATTTCTGAGGCTTCCAGATCCCCAGTAATTAAGATTACCTTTCTAAACATATCTTTCCACATAGATTAAAAAAAATAAATAACCAAACTCTTCATGTTGTTTATTAACATGTTTTTTTTGTTTGTTTTTGAACACAAATCATTGTAGACACTGTTTCACGAATGTGTGTATCACTCAGATTCTAATACTTGTGGAGTTTTCATTTTTGATGTCCTTTGGGCCTCTCCAGTTGGGACTGTTACTAACTGTGCAGCCAGGAACATCTCTGTATATATAGATGCAGGTGTAGGTACAGATATTGATACTAATAATACACTAGAAATATATAAATGATATCATTGCTCTCTTCTGTGCTTCCTTAAGAAAAACATAATTCCAGAATAGTAATATGTACCCTTGAAAAATCTCTCTCTCTCTCTTTTTTTTTTTTTTGGTTTGTTTGCTTTTTGCATCCGGATTTTTCAGTTTATAAAGGAATTTGCCATTACCGCTTTTTAATTTGTAAGTTTCACCAGAGCATGTAAACTATAATTCATTTTGCCAAAATTAATTTATGCTGTACTTTGAAACATGTCATAAAGTGAGTCAACTTGTAATTTAAATTTAAGTGACTAAAGGTGGTTTTGGGTTACTCTGTTGGCTATGGGGCCTCCCTGGTAGCTCAGCTGGTAAAGAATCGCCTGCAGTGCAGGAGACCCTGGTTCAATTCCTGGGTTGGAAAAGATCCCCTGGAGAAGGGAACGGCTACCCACTCTAGAATTCTGGCCTGGAGAATTCCATGGACAGAGAATCCTGGCGGACTACGGTCCTTGAGGTTGCAAAGAGCCTTGACTAGTATTTTGGGCTCTACCAATTCCGAAACCTCACAGTAAAGCAGCTGCGCCTTAGTCTAAATGGCCCTGAAAGTTCTACCAATCCTGAGCTTCTAAGGCTAGACCTTCTGTGGATCTACTCAAGCCTCTGCTGAGCCTCTAAGGCAGACTTCATCTCTCTAGCTGTAAGCAAGACGTGATCTTTGCTTTCATGATTGCTCTAGGGTACAACAAAACCTCAAAATAAATTAACCAAAGGAAAACTTTGGAATTTTTCCCACCCTTTCAAATGAGCCACGTCTAAGTGATAGAAGACATTTAATCCTTCAGTACATTTCCTTGGAATATCAGCTAACCAACATTTATCCAGTACCTATTTTGATTAGGGCACATTGATAGATCATAGAGAAGAACCTGGAGACCTAGTCCCTACTTCCAAAAGAGTATCTCTTAGAGTTCCTCATAAGCAGACAGCAGAAACAAATGCAAGGCAATTATGATTTTTAAAAATGTATTTTGGAAGGCTTTTGTGGTAGTTGATACGATTGTTGCAAAAGCTACTTCCCAGAGGAGTTTCAGAAATCCAGGCAGTAGGAACCATGGCCAGTGTCATTGATGTGGCTGGAGGACAGAATCAGCTCTGACCGTTTTCTATCCTTGCATTTCCACTCAAGAGTCAAATTTGAGACAGGGAGCTGGGTCAGTCCAGCTTGTGTCACACACCCAACTTTTCACAGGGCAGGCCATGGCACTTTGACTCACAGTGGCACTGAGCTGTCTCCAGTGCAAAATCAGGGTGCCATTACCAGACACAGAAGTGAATGCTGAGCAGACCCATACAGGTGATACCGACTCTAAAGAGAGCATATAGGTTGAGAGAGACAGACATCAAAAGAAGTAGTGCTGGATTATGGGTGATTCTCCCCTTCTGTGCCTCCCACTGGGCAGAGCAGCCCCCCTAGACTCACTTGTGAGTCTGGCCTCCCGCATAGACAGTGTCCTAGCTGTCCTTCCCTCCCCTCAGTTCCAACACATACCCTGTCCTGCTCAGTATCTGGCATGCTTATTCAGGAAGTGTTTGGTGGAAGAACGAAGGAAAAGGAGGAGAGAGAGAGAGCCCAGGCAGTGCTTCAGGTGGTTCTGAGAAAGGAAAGGTCATACGGCCCGGAGAGTGGCTGGCGACACCTTCTCAGAGAAACTGGGACGAGTGGCCTCCTCATGGGATACAAAGTCTCGTCTCCCACTGTGGCAGCCGGTTACTGGACACGAGACTTTCCTCTGAGAATCTTTGAAATGACAGAGTGCTTAGGAGACGTGGCTGATCTCTTACTTCGGGAGAGATTTCATTCTCCAGAGAAAAAAAGTAATCGTGCTGAAAATGCTAATGAAGCTATGTCTATACAGTATGTACTGAACCCACAAGAAGAGAATGATTGTTACAAGCAGTGCGACTGGAACACAGGCGTTTTAGGGCATTCGCACCAAGCCTTCTACCAGAAGAAGTTAAGAATCACCCAGTAGCTACAAAGCAGGCTCTGAGCTCACTTCTGAAAATCATGAAAGGACATTGGAGGCCCGCCTAAAGCTCAGCATCTTTCCTACAAGGATTGTGTGAGATGTTTCATGTACATGTGATTCTCATTCACTTTAAAGAGCCCTTGTGGTACATTGGGTACAGGGATCCCTCAAACTAAACCTTCTGTTTCAATCGAAACCCAATGCCTCCCTTAACACTTTCTGTGGCTCACGGAGGTGATACGACAGCCTTGCCATCACCAAGGTAATGGGGGAGCCAGGAGGAGAGCTCAGGTTTTGTTGACATTTTTGTCCTGTCCACTACAACAGTATCTCAAAGCAGTTTTAGTGGCCTGCCTGGAAAATACTGTGTCACTTTTGGATTCTGCACATTTTTTCATCTCTGCTGTTTAGACGATCACACTTGCAGGCAGTCTATGAAAATGATAAACAAAAACTTAAGCACTTCAAAACAACCCCAGTGCCAACAGAGCTGCAAGAGAGAAGTTCAAGGCCCCATATCCTGGCCCAATTCAGGGAAACCAAAAATACCCCAAGTTGCTTGAATAGAAAGATGGTGGTCCAAGTGGTGCCCATTGGCGCCGGGCAGCTGCATGTGGCGTGGAAACCAGTCTAACAGACAGATGATTTTGAGTTTCTTTTCAGCCACTGCACCATTCCACTGATACCCAGCACGCAAAAGTAAAAACAGGATAACCTGGACTTCCTGGTGGTCCAGTAGGTGAAGACTCCACGCTTCCTCCGCAGAGTCTCTGGTTCCATCCCTACATGGGGAGCTAAGATCCCACATGTGTGCGGTGTGGCCAAAAACAAAACAGACAGGAGAACCGGTCTGATCAAATTTGGGGATGGATGAGGGAGCTGGGGAAAGAAGCAGATCCCCCAACCCTGTCCTGCCCTGACTCCCCAGCAGCCTCAGAGGGGTCTCTGTGGACAGCGTGAAGCCACCGCTCAGGAAGCACAGCTACCCACGTGACTCAATGAGTGTTTGTTTCCTCTCCATTCAGACGGAGTGTTATTTTTATATAGACTTGGTGATGCATAATTTCCAACAGGATCGTGAGTTCCATTAGATTTAATACAAGGAAAATTGTTTGGAAAGCCTAGAGAGAGAACCGGAGAAGGCAATGGCACCCCACTCCAGTACTCTTGCCTGGAGAATCCCATGGATGGAGGAGCCTGGTGGGCTGCAGTCCATGGGGTCGCGAAGAGTCGGACATGACTGAGCGACTTCACTTTCACTTTTCACTTTCATGAATTGGAGAAGGAAATGGCAACCCACTCCAGTGTTCTTGCCTTGAGAATCCCAGGGACGGGGGAGCCTGGTGGGCCGCCGTCTATGGGGTCGCACAGAGTCAGACACGACTGAAGCGACTCAGCAGCAGCAGCAGAGAGAACATATCCAACACCAGTCTCCTCAGAGTCCATCTCCTCTCCCACCCCAGCTGTCTGTGTGTCTGTCTCGCTCTATCTCACACACATGCACATGGTCTCCTTTTTTGTCCATAATGCAGAATTTTTGCATTCTGTCTTAATGAGATTTCCTTTTAGAGCTAAGCTACTACCTTAGGAACAAAAAAATAGGTCGTAAATGGACTTCCTACTAACCAGGGACAAAGGCCACCCTTTGAGGAGTGTTGAGCCAAAGCAGCAATTCCTGTGTTTAAGGATCAAGGCTAAAATGATGGTGAGTGTGACTGGAGCCTGCACCCCCGGCCCTGATGGGGATGAAGCCGTTTCAGGGGGTTTCTGTGATGGAGACTTCAGTGTTGCTCCACTGTGTTTTCCAGTTATGGACCTGGACTGCCTGTACTGCGTGTTGTTTAAAATGCACATTCGGGAGCCATGCAGAAGCCTCTAACACAGAGAAGACTCTGAGATGGAGCTCAGGAACCTATGTCCTTGACACACAGCCCAGGAGGTGCTGGTGCAGGGTGTCCAGAGACCACCTGTGAAGAAACACTGCTCTGAAGTCATTGTCAGTCTTAAACCAAGTCTCTCATTCCTTGCAGACTGCTCTCTCAGAGTGCATGTTCTCCAAGAAAATGAGCATCAGGGTAACTAAACTGCCGGGGCCATGGTCAGGACCAAGCACATTGATTACCACTGTCAGGAACTGTGACCAGACCGCTGCTAATGATGAAGACTAGCTCCACTCTGAGCTTCCCATCTTGGGTTGGAAGGGGCGGAGTGTATACAGCCAGCTCCTCATCCATATCGTATTAGAAAGCCTCACCTCTATCATCTTCTTATTTTAAAATATTTTTCTTCCATGCCCCAGTAATTTCTTGTTAAAATCAGTTTTTAACTGGTCTTCAGCCAAATTATTTCTGAGATACTTGTCCCCTTTTAGCACCTTTCTGTGATTTCTCTAATAATGCTGATAATTCTATTTTACGGCCTCTCAGAGTTTACAAGGTGTTTATCAAGCTGGTCTTCACAATATTTCTGTACTATAGTGAGGACCCATCTTACCCCCCACCACCGCCACCCAGGTTCCACATAGGAGGAAAGAGAAGCTGAGGCTGCTTAAATGACTTACCCAGGAGCAACAGCTCATAGACAACCCATGTGCAGCCTCACACAGGTCTTCTGATTGCAGGTGTCTTCCGTGACGCCAAACTCTCAGGTGAAGCCGTGTGGGTACAGCGGCCTATAGCTCTCTCACTTGCATCAGTTAGAGCTGATATAGTCCCGAAATAATATCTTGTCTCTGATTCCCTAGAGATAGTATGAAAGTGAAGTGGAAGTTTTAGTCGCTCAGTCATGTCTGACTCTTTACAGCCCCATGGACTTAGCCCGCCAGGGTCCTCTGTCCATGGGATTTCCCAGGCAAGAATAGTGAAGTCGGTTGCCATCTTCTTATCCAGGGAATCATCCCGATCCCGGGATCAAATCCAGGTCTCCTGCATCTCAGGCAGATTCTTTGCCATCTGAGCCACCAGGGAAGCCCTGAGAAAATATAGAAATAATATAATGTCCCTAAATTCTGACCATTCCAACTTTCTAAAAATCTAAATCTGAATAAGCTAGCATATTGCCTGATAATGTAAAGCACCTCATAATACAATAGGTACCACCCAGAAATCAATATTAAGTTAATCATGAAAGTGAATTGTAAGACATGGAGGATGTGAATGATTTAATCGCTGAATGAATGTTCATTCTTCCCACTCAACTTCACAAGTGCCCTAAAAGACGTTTATATTTATATTCTGTAAACAACAATCATCAACCTGAATTAGCTTAAGTTTTAGAATAATTATATTGGTTAGTTATTGAATTACTAATTAGCTAAAGAGTTTTTCTGGCATGTCTGGGTCCAGAGCTTAAACAAAGTCACCAAGACTCAGTCTCTCTATCTGAACCATTTCTTTGCTTTTTTTTCCTGTTATCTTTTTATTTCTTCTACTATTTTATCAAGAACATTTTCAAACATTCAGAAAAATTGAAAGAATTTTACAGTGAAAACCTCTAAAAGCACCAATTAAATTCTTCTGTTAGCATTTTTACTATACTTGGTCCATTACAAATCTTTTTTTAATTACAGATCTCTTACCTGTTTATGTATCATCCATTCATCCATCCACCCACTGATTTTTGAGCAGCTTCATTGCTTATAGAATCTCTTGACTGTGCTTTCCTCTAAACTGGCTTCATTCTTGAGGAGCCCTCTCCATGTAGCAAACTCTGGCAGGTCAGGGATTACAAGATTTCATTGTTGTTCAGTCGCTAAGTTATGTCTGACGCTTTTTGACTCCATGAATTGTAGCATGCCAGGCTTCCCTGTCCTCCACTATCTCCCAGAGTTTGCTCAAATTCATGTCCATTGCGTCATTGATACCATCTAATCGTCTCATTTTCTACTGTCCCCTTCTCCTTTTGCCTCCTTTTACAACAGTTTGGCAAGTCCCAAACCTTTGCTGTTCCCTCACACTTGATGATCTCTAGAAAATCTGAGGTTCCTTGCAATACTTATAAATATTCAAAAATAAATCATTCCTTCTTTCCTCCTTTTTTTCCTAAAGTAAGTTGCCAAATTCCTTATTAAAATGGTCCTGATAAACCAATTTCTTTGAGCCCAAAGTTTGTCTGGAACAACTTCAACAGTATTACCAGAAGGGGGCAGCAGCGTACAGCTCTCCAAGAAGCAAGAATCTAAGTAGAAGAAGGAAAAGTCAAAAAGCCCCAAGCATGTAGTCATAGTAAATGCCTGAACCTTGAAGTAGCACCTTTCTGTTGTGATGTTTCACTGATCTCAAACAAACGTCCCCAACCCTCTATCTGGCTGATCATCACGTTAATGTGCTATATAATGTCCAGGTTACCAGAGAGGTAAAGAATATCATTAAGGAGCTATTTCAACAATATCTATCTGTTTACTCTCAGGTATGGAGAATCAGTTGTCTCTGAGATCAGTAATGGACTGGAGTAACATATGTAAATCTGGAAGGGAGGAAACCTCTTTATTGGATGATAATACTCATTTTTCTAGTATCAATCAGACCCAATTAGTGAATGCCCATTACATGGTAGATTTTGCACATGGCAAGGGGAATATAACGAAGATATATGATTCTCTAGGCATGCCTTCAAAGGACTTATAATCTGGTAGGCAAATACACCTGCTCAGCTACTTTGTAGGAGAAAATAGTGCCAAATGCAAGGAAACTGCTTACATAAATGCATGTATTTGCCAGGCGAATATCACACACAATGTAAAAAGCCCTTCACCACTCAATTTATTCTTCGGCCACAGTAGGACAGGTAAAATACAGATAAGGGCTCTGAGTTACATGTATGAGAACTTAGGAGAGCTGGGATGAGGTCCCAGGCCTATGTGACCTCTATGCAAAGCTTCCATTCTTAATCCTCCTTTTTAGAAGAAGCTGCTTATTGCAAAGCATAGTACATGTCCACTTACGAACATACTCTTAGCGGCTTTATGTTTCCCTTGAAGCCCATCAAGACCCTGCAGTATAAGGAACAGATTCTGTAAACTACAAGCACAGTAAAGAAATCCAAGTCAGGCAGAAAGTTTTCATCAGGAACCAACAGAGGGCAGCAAGAGATAAACCAACCAGTGAAACATTCTCCTGAGGACTCCTGTTAATCTTACGGCTGGGACCTTCAGGCCAGGGACTGTGGGAGACATATGCAGGGTTTGAGAGCTCTAATTTCTTACCATTTAAAAGAAGGACAAATCTGACCCACGGAGGAGATAAAAAAATATCCCCTGCCGGGATCAAAGTTCACTTAGTAAATGTCTGTTTTAATAAAGGGAACTAAGAGATGAGGGATATGGCACTCCTCCACGACATTTGACATCCATGGATGGCGAATATGCCCCTGAGCTTTTAGCCCGAAGCCTGAAGGATGCTTGCTCTTCCCTGGGCTCCTTGCAGACAGGCTGGATGCAGAAATGCTCAGTGTCCATGCTGGGTCTGGGTGCACTGTGGCGACAGGATCCTGAAGGCCGGCCTGCAGCTGTGGAGCATGCACCCAGCACCGACGTGGGCGGAGGCTGGTGAGGGACGGGGGCCGAGGGTGGCTCTCCCGTGACTGGCGCCTAGAGATCAAGCACTCATTGCTTGTGACAGCGTGTCACTCCTGCACTTGTCTGAGACGAAGGGAAGACTTTTCAGAGCGACCAAAGGCACTCCTTCCATGGGAAGGGCGAGGAAGAAATGAGATGTGTGGCTCAGTGCAGAGAATTGACCTGCAAAACATAAAATACTAAAAGAAATGGAGGCGAGTGTAAATAAAAGTCAGGTCCCTAACTTACGACTGAAAGACCTGTGTCGAGTCTGAGAGCATGACGGCCTCAGCCAGAGCCAGGGCCAAAGTCATAGTAGGTAGAAGCTATAAAATTGCTGCCATGCAACCAGTTTTGACCTACCCAAATGTGAATTTCATGTCGCTTAGCCCAATTAAAATATAGCAGTAATGATAATAGCTAACTTTTCTCAAGCACTTCCTAAGCATCAAGAAAAGATCTGAAATGCATTTCAGATATGAACTCATTCAGTCCACACAATAAGGCAGCAACAAGGTAGGTTCTTAGATTATATCCATCTACAGGTGAGATACCAGGACCAGAGAAATCTCTTAACTTGCTGCAAGTCACACAGCCAGGAGATGGAAAAATGCAATCTGAACCCAGCTCCAGAGTGCAGGGCCTTGGGAAAGGACAGGCTTGAATGGAGAGGGTTTATTCAAGGAAGACGGGCTCTAGGGAATCAACCTCACACGTCTCTGCTTCTCCTTTTCAGGTGAGTCAGTACACGTTTGCCATGTGCAGTTACCGGGAGAAAAAAGCCGAGCCTCAGGAACTTCTCCAACTGGATGGCTACACCGTGGATTACACGGACCCCCAACCAGGTACCTGCCCACCTGCTAGGCTGTGAGCCCACAAAACTCTCTCCCTTCCCTCCGTGTTAGACACTGACTGACCCAAGTCACTAGGGCGCCACAGCCACAGTTCACCATCCCCTGGAGGTTCTGTCCTGAATGAAGAAGTGCCGATTCCAGTCCAGGGATTTGTTTTGACTCGGGATCCTCATAAAACCAAAATGAAAATGTAGTACATTTTTCTTTTATGTAGCTGTGCCCACCTCAAAATTTAATTCCACCCTAGAATGTTCAATAGAAATTCCTGAAAAAGAAGTCCCACATGTACTTCCATGACTCTGTGTGTGTATATGTGTGTGTGTGTGTGTCTGTCTGTCTGTCTGTCTGTGTCTCATTCACCGGTGATATGTGGGCTTGGCAGGTGTTGTGTCTCCTGTCCAGGTAAACCTGCCCTGTAGGTCCACATTTGCTAAGTACAAGTCATGGTTATCTAATAGTACTTGAAAAGAAAGTCTTCTCTAAACCTTTTTTTTACCTCCTAAAAGACACCAGTCCACAACGTAGACATCCAAACTCAGCCTTATGTAACTAAGAGAACCACACAAATGGTAGTATTTCTCAGAAGTTCTACATTGCATAAGTTCCACATCCTGCCCTCTCACACCTCTCTCCAAACCCATGTTATCTTTTTCCCAGAAAGAAAAAAAAAATGAATAGAAATCTGCCTCAAGGAACCTTCAAAATGGGGGGGGGTGCGAAATCATTTCAGCATATTAATGAGCAACAGGCACCAACAGCCCTCTCCCAGAGAAGTTTATTTTTATGCCAAATCTGCACAAGGAAAGCATTTCCAACCATACTGCATTATTTGGCCCAAAACCTTTTTTTCTACTCCCATATTGCTCTTCCACATGCAACAAAATACACATAAAGGAAAAACAGAGTCTGAGAGAAGATGGGGCGTTAACCTGAAAAGGTGTAACTGGGAAGACCTCTGGCCCAGTTCACTTGGGAAAATTATCGTCTCAGTGGGCGTCAGAATTGCCACTCCCAAGTGCTTTGGACCAGACCTGCCCCCTCAGACCTCCATAGATAATTCGTGTCCTGCCGGAGCACGATACAGAGCTGACCACGTAAAATGTGTCAGGACTTTAAAGGCTCGTCCTGGAAATCCCTCCTCGTGAACAGGACCTTGGAGTCTGAGCCAGTTTCACGCAACAGCTAGAGCAAAGGATGTGGCCCCTGTATTAAGAAACGAACCCTCGTGGCATTCTGCAGTGGTGTCTTCTCAAATCACGGCATTCCCTTCAGAGAAACAGCCCCTGTTTCCCAAGACCTCCATTTTAAAGTGGGAAACTCAGGGACCAATATGAGAAGGAGAAGCAGCACTATCTTGTGACACTACCTCCTTTTAAGCCAGTTCCCTTTTCCTTTCCTCTACATGGTAGCATTTGGATTTCACTGCAGTCCACCAAGCACATAGGACCAGAATTGTCATCTCCTTTTGTAAAGGAAGCAGCAGCACTGGGACTTGAGGTCTAACCCATCTCACCCTTTGGCACCTGCAGTAAAACATAGCTGTGTGTATGGCTCTAGTGAAGCTCGAGTTGTTGTCTTCTCACACGGTAGCAAGCAGACCTCTCTGCAGCGGGGAGAAGGCTGTTCCATCTACATGCAAAAGGAGTAGCTGTGCACGTACATTGTCAAAGCCTCTCTCCTTTTTCTTCACATTGATCCCCTGGGATATAATTTATAAATTCCTTTACCAAGGATGTAAATGGAAAGCAAAGTGATTATGTTCTTGAGAATAAAGCAGAGTCTTCTCTGCCTTTCTGTGTGCCAAGTCCTAGTTATTTTCAAAGCAACGTTTGATTGAAAATGGAGATTCAGATTCTCCCAATTGTCATGGGAAAAATCTAACCTAGAATTTTTCAAAGAGTGATTGTGAAAAAAAATAGTTCCTGAACCCTAAACCTAACCAAGAACCAGAATCCTCCGGTTCAGATAAGCACTCTGTGGACTTCCCTGGTGTCCACTAGTCAAGACTTCACCTTTCAGTGCACATTTGACCCCTGGTCAGGGAGCTAAGATGCCACATGCTTTGTAACTAAAAAAAAAAAAAGAACGTAAAATCAGAAGCGATTTTGTAACAAATTCAATAAAGACTTAAAAATGGCCCACATCAGTCACTTACTAAATAATAAATAAATAAGCACTCTAGGAGATTCTTTTGAACATTAAAGTTTGCGGCTGAAGATCAGGATAATTACTACACAATTTGGCAAGTGTCCTCAGAGGTTTGAGAAGTCTTCCCCTACTGCTGCCTGAAAGGTGAGTGTGCACTTGAAGCAGGACCTCTGGGTCCATCTGTCCTTCTCCTCCTCTTGGCTTTATTCTGGTTGTCAGTGGAACCAACTGGTGTAGATGGGGCAGGTAGCCTCATAGCATAGACATCCTTGCCTTTGCACCAGCCTGGGATGCAGCAGTCACCCAAATATAAGCATTGGCTCTAAATCAATTCTTCTGGTATAGGGTCCTTTAAAAGTTGGTTTGGGGAGTTGGTAAATAACTGTAAGTAGTTTTTACATTTAGGCTCTTCATTTTAATCTAAAGATGAAACTGCTTCCCTTTCTCTTTCCCTGGGTATGGTTCAAAGAGTATGCAACAATCTCTCAGTTCCTATTAGATTAAATAAAGAAGTCTTCAAATAAGAGGATATTCATTTGGAATAATTCAGTGGCACAGTTTCAAGGACTAAATTAAATCTTTGACAACTTTACCACCCTAAATAGACTGTGTCCATGTGTGTGGTTGAAACAGCGATCCCCGGCCAGGGAACTGGCAAACATTCCTTGCCTGGTCTGCCTCCATCTATTCCCAGACATGTCCTCTTGTTCCTGAAGGTCAGTCCCTGTGGGATGTTCGCTGGAGAGCCCGGGCATTATCATACCTTGCATTTTGCAGATTCCTTCCCCAGGATCTGCTGCCTAGGAGCACATGTTGGCGTTCACGTTGTCTTCTTCCTTGGTTTTCTTCGAGCTAGTTGCTCTGCTTTCTCCTCATTCTCATTGGTGTGTCCTTGGTCTCCCGGGCTTTCTGGAAAAGCTCTGTTGCTCTTCACTGCTGTCACTGTCGTTGCTTCTCCTGCTTTACCTGTTTCTCTTTGCCTCGCTCACCCCATGGTTAGGCTCCACTCTGTTGTCAATAACTCATCCCCTAAGAGCAGTCGCTGCATGCCAGGCATGCTGCCCGGGTTCCGCGTGGTCCGGCACTATGCTTATCGTCGTCAGCTCTGGAGTCAGACAGCTGGGGTCAGAAGCCCAGCTCCGATCCTCACAGCTCCACTTCGTGTTCATGGGATAGTCAGTTCCTTCTCTCTGACCCAATTTCCACATTTATACAATAAGGACAATAATGTATATTCTTTACAGGCTTCCCAGGGGATGCAGTGGTAAGACTGCCTGCCACTGTGGGAGATGAAGGAGATGTGGGTTCAATCTCTGGATCAAGAGGATCCCCTGGAGCAGGAAATGGCAACCCACTCCTGTATTCTTGCCTGGGAAATCCCATGGGCAGAGGAGCCTGGTGGGCTATACTCCATGGGGCCACAACGAGTCAGACACAACTGAGTGACTGAGTACATGAGCACATGTACATCCTTTGTAAGGCTGTTGGGAGGAGTCCATAAAAATCTCAACACTTCTTAGCATCTGTGCCCCTCTACCTCTCTCCTTCCTGAGTCAGCCCCATGAAAGGACTTTCTGACAGTAGCTCCAAGAACGCAATGTCCCTATTCTGAGCTTCAGGCCCTGGCAAATGGGAGGTGGTGGGGCAGGGAGAAGGTCCCGCCCAGTGATGGCTGGCCTGGAGTTCACCTGCCCTATCACAGAACCTTATCCCAGCGGTTGCCATGAGACTAGACTGCAGAAGCTCTACCGAACCCAGTCTTTTCTTTTAGCTCCTTGGTACCCACTTTTCAGAGCTTAAAGCATTCCTCAAAGCTCTTCTTCCTTTCTCTCTCTGCAGAATTTTCCTTCTTACAATGCTGTCCATCCATTTCATCAGGTTTTCCGAGCTTGCTCACTGTATACCATCCTATCCAAATCACACATTTTAAAGCTCTCTGTAAGAAAAGAACCAAAATAATGCTTCATAATCACAGCCACAAAAAATATTTTATTAAAATTGCTGTACCCCTCAACTCTTCATATAAAAAAGATGCTCTTTATTGTTCTATAATCCCTGGCAACTGTAAGTGCAAAATTATTAACACATACCCATTCTTATGAAGTAGACATTTGAATTAATACTTTCGGCACAATAGATAAGTCTTAACATCACCAGAAATCTTTCCCAAGGCAAATGTCAAGTAGGTTGGCAATTGGGCCCTGTTGGTTTAGGGATTCTGACTACTCCACTTACTCCCCTTTCACCTTTAAAGAGGTGGGTTGAGGGTAGATGAATGGTGAGGAAACTGGTGAAGATATGAAGCTTTGTTTAAGGATAGAGAGTCCCAGTCACCCCAAAATTATGGGCTTTTGGAATATGTTGACAGACACAATGTAACTCTGGCCTGAGCCCAGAGAGAGGCCTCTTTTGCCCACTTATCTCTAAATTTTAGCCTAGAGAACTGCTTATGGGACAAAATGGGTCTGTAGAGCATTCATTCATCCAACTTGTATTTGTTGAACACTCACTCTCTGCCATGCACAGTGCTGGGTACCAGGATGCAGCAGGGAAGAAAAGAGACAAAAACTCCCTGCCTTTAGGAAGTAAATTATGTAATTTTTTAGAGGTGGTAAGAGGTTTGAAGCAAAAGAATGCAAGAGAAGAGAGGTGAGTAAGGAGAGGTGAAGGTCAGGGAAGGCCTGAACAAGCATGTGATGTCTGAGCAAAGACCTGAAAGAGGCGAGGCTGTGACTCATGAAAATAACTGGAGGAAGAGTCCTAGGCACAGGCAGTAGCACTGTGCAAAGATCCTGAGGCTAGAACGCACCTGGGGTGTTGAGGGAGCGGCAGGAGGCTACACGGCCGCGTGAACTGGTGCATACACGTGCACATAGTAAGAGAGGCGGGTGGGAGCAGTGGGGGCTCAGTTCACATGGGGCCTGGAGGGCCTTGGCAGAACCTAGATGTTTCTTCTAAGTGAAATGCGGAGCTACTGGTAGGTTTTGAGCAAAGGGATGGCACAACCTGACTCTTGGGCTACACCAATCACCCTGGTTCCCATCTGGAGGGTCAAGTATAGAGAGTGAGGGTGGAGGCAGATGGATCAGATAGGAGGCTACTAGAATAATCCAGGTGAGAGATGAATGTGGGTGAATTCAGAGTGGCAGCCCTGGAGAAGGAAGAAGAGGTCAAATTCTGTTGTAATGTCCTGAAAGTAGAGTCTTCAGAATTTCATTGGAATGGGCAGTGAGAGAAAAATCAGGAGTCCAAAACATCCCTGAGGTTGTGGATTTGAGAGGCGGGGTCAAGAGGCGTTTCTGTTGTTGTCATTTGGCTTGTTTTTAAAAATCAGGAAAGTAATAGAATGTTTGTAGACGGATACTTACCCTGCCATTAGGCAGTTCAGTTGACGACTCTGTCCCCAATAAGACAAAGGTGGCAGGAGACAACAGCCAGGCTCAAATGCCTCTTGGACATCATGGTATCAGACTAGCTATCCTATAGTTAGATAAACAGATGCACCTCTTTTCTCCAGCCCAAGGAAAAGCATAGAGCCTGCCGCTCAGAGCTTAGTCCTGCTGAGAACATTACAGCTCAACTTAGTAGTCTTTCTTCCCTTTTAATCCAGGTTTGGAGGGTGGCCGAGCCTTCTTCAATGCAGTCAAAGAAGGAGACACCGTGATATTTGCAAGTGATGATGAGCAAGATCGCATTCTCTGGGTCCAAGCCATGTATCGGGCCACTGGGCAGTCGCACAAGCCTGTGCCCCCAACCCAAGTCCAGAAACTAAACGCCAAGGGAGGGAATGTGCCTCAGCTGGACGCCCCCATCTCCCAATTTTGTAAGTAAATATGCCATTTGTTAAAACTAGTTCTGTAGAGTAAAGTCAGTCTTCTAAAGTTGAATTAGAAAATCTAGTTGCTTTCATATTAAGGATGCTCAAAATCATGTTTGCCTTAAAAAAAAAAACAGTGAATTCAGAGGGGAAGAGTTGGGACAAAAATGTTAGATAAAAGTAATTTTAAAGTGCAATACTTGACAATCCCCTCCTCCAGGACTAAACAAAGAAAAATATGTTTCAGGTGGATTTTTCTCTCTTTGTTTTGATGAGAATTTAGAATTCACAGCCAAACAGGTATTTGTTTGAGTCCTTCAAATATAGTAGATTATGTATGCCCTTGCCTCATTTCTTCCTATTAAAAGTAACTTTAAAATAGAGCTTAATTTGAAATAAATTTTAACATGCAACTTAGAACCATTTAAAAATAAATGATGTATCTTGCGTAAAGAGTAAACCATGAAACAGCCATCAACACAGGAATCCCAAAGCAATCCAAAAGACTCTTACTATTCATTGCTAAAAGTACACTTAATACTATTTGTGATGAATGCAAAAAAATAAATAAATGATGACATTATCACATACAGTAGGGGAGGGTCGGGGTGGGGGGTGGGGACACAGGAACACACACAAGAAAAAGAAACAGTATCTAAAACCCCATTCTGAGCTAAGACACCAGAACCCAGAAATGAAACCATCTCCTCAACAGTCCCAGTTCATATTCCAGTGTCTTCCCCTCTATAGCTTAGCATCAGTTTAATTTCTGGCCCTGTCCCCATGCCATCTTGCTACCAAGATGATTTTGATCTTGGGACAGTGTAGATGCACAGGGCAAGATGAAGGACAGCATGCCCCTGCAGGTATTTGTTGAAACAAGGAAAATGGAAACACTGGCAACATAAAGCACCAAATTCATTTTAGTTACAAGTGTTCACCCTAAGTAGAGATGTCTGCCATGCCCTGAATGCACGTCAGTTAGGAAGAGCTCGGGTACACATCAGTTTTCAGCGATAATCATGGTGAGTCTTGTCTTTAGCATGGCACCTGCTCATTCAGTGTAGTTCACTGAGCAACTGTCTAGGTGATGAGACATGATGAGGAAGACAAGGAGATCCCTGTTCTCAGGATACCTCCAGCCCAGTGGGGAAGTCTAGACAGTAAACCAAGTTAAAATATATATATATAGTAAGATAGTTTCACACACTGAGAAACACCATAAACAATGTCATGCATTGGTGAGTGAGTGGGGAGAGGAAATAGAACACAGATGATCTGAGCTTAAGCCCAAATGATAGGAAATTACCCCCACAGACATCTGTGGGGAAAGAATTGCAGCAAAAGGGAAAGCAAGTGTGAAAGTCCCTCATCGGAAACTTGACCTTGAACCCAGTGCTTTCACACAGTCTCTCCCCAGTTGCTCTTAAAACGTGGACCACATGATTCTTTCCCTATAGCAACAAAGTAGAGGTAATTCCCTTTCGATGAATTCCACTGCCATGTCTATTTCCATTTAACCAGACTGTGTTCTTAAATCTTGTTACACCTTTGCTGGTGGGGAAGCATTCTTGTTGGATGACAAGTACTACCCATCAGGTGCTCCCAAGGATTCTTGTCCTGTACTGATGGGTTTTTATTTTAAAGGAAGATGCTTTCCCTGTGGGACAGTGTAAATAATCACACAATCGTGTGGGTTTCCACACAGAAAACCCTAAACAAATAAGAACTCGAGGAAGGGCTCAGTGGAGGAGGGACAGCCCTTCTGACCTTGACCACCACCAAGTTTCCTACTCTTTTTTCCTGCAACATTTGTGACACTTAGAAAGAAAAGAAGCATCTCTTTGTAAATGGTTTAGTCATTAGTTGAAATAAAACATCCCCAATATTAACTTAATTATAAAAGTTCCTCTGTAATGGAATCCCTTCTTTCACCTGGCCTAACAGGCTCCTTATAAATGAATTTTGAAACAACACATCCTATCATATCCCTCTGAGATGGACTTATCTCTGTATGAGGAAACAAAAATGCCTAATTATGATCACCATCTAAATCAACCTCATAAAACATGTATCACAGGCGATATTTGGAAAATCTCAGTTTTATTTCCAAATAATTTCCATTTCTTCTGAGGTCATTTCACCTTACATTCAGTGTGTCTGTTCTATCGTCTCCCCAGATTAAGAAGTTAGTACTTGGTTCGTGATCAGCCCACTTTTTTCTCTCTAGTATAGGAAAGAGAATGGAAATTCAGGGGTAAAATGAAATGGAGAGCAGACACAGATTCTATAAAGGTGATGACTGAAAGAGGCTGTTGAAGGGGATGCATGCCTCTTTATGGAAATACACTAGGGCTCATGATTTAGAGTTTCCTCTGTGGGTAGGATTCATTTAGCTATGAAATTAGAATCTGGTCAGTAGGCATCAGCTAGAAGATTTTTTTGCATGCACGCAAGGTTGATATATGTTACTATCCTAGTTGACAGAGGAAGCTTTTATTAAATAGAGCATCCAAAGCAGAATTCTAAGAGTTAAAATGTGGGGATGAGGATAAGTAGTATCATCCCTCAAGAGCATGTGAGGCAGGCTGGGAGGTGAGTGAGGTCAGGGGTGTCATGCCCCTGGGATTTATCAGTACCTGCTGCTGGAGCCACCCCCTTCTCTATTACCTCCTCATCTCTGCCTAGGAACAGAAGGTCTCTAGAGAGTATGAGGCATACCCCTCCTACCAGGCTCTGTAAGAAGGCCACTGCTTTCAGCCATGCAGATTGTGCCCTTCAGGAGGCTCTTTTCCCACAGACAAAAGTGTGAACGGTGCCTCTTGAGTTGTGCAGTGCCCGCTTTGCACAACTGTATGCTTCTGACCCTGCAGTCAGTGACACTCCTTACATGGAGCTTCAACCCACTAGCGTTAAGCCCAGTAACCCCGTAGTTACTTTACTACCCCTGAAGCAGAGCCTCAACTACTCCAGACTTTTACCTATTGCTAGTGTAGGCACTTAATGAAAACTGTGGCCAGAGTACCAGAAAGTGAGGCTCTGTTCCCATACTTTAGAAACTAGCATCGTAATCTAGTCAGAATTTAATTCACCCAAACTTCTGTATCTGATCCCCAGTCATTTCCAGTCAAGAGTATATGAAACCCACAAGAAAGATCCAAGCAGGATCCAAGAATTTTGTATTCTGTGGAGTCACTGAGTAGTTGTTCAAAACGACCCAAACGTTGCTGAGAGTGGTGGGTATATCATACTGAGCGGGTTCTGCCATAGAGTGAAGGTTACGTAACAGTTACTGCAAAGCTGCATTTAAACCTTTAAATTCAAACCCTTACCATTAAACAGATTAGCTTTAGATTTATACTAAGTCAGATTTAGTGTTTATTCATACTTAGAATCCTAACTAGCTCATCCAAATTTGCCAAAACTTACCTTATCCTAGCAATTAAAGTCCTGTGTCCCAGAAACTGTTTAGTCCTGGGCACACTGCGACAAACTGGTTACCTAGTACTGCAAAGCAAGATTACAGAAAACTGAAAAACAATCACAGCATAGTGAGAAATAGCAAGTGTCGACTCTTCACTGACATTTGCTTCTCAGTCTATAACTCAGTTTATTTTGTCACATCACAAACATTGTCAGTCACAGACTCTCTAACGAAAGAAGTAAATACAATCAAGTATTGCATTTTAAAAAGATTTCCTTGACTTCCAAAAGGTAAGGATCATTGTTAAATACTTGATTCCGTGCACATCTCATTAAATCCCTGGTTTCGAATATTTACTCAAAGTAGCTGCCATCCTTGCAAGTGAATGATGAAGAAACTTTTTAATGAGTTTAACTTTGTAATCACTGTGTTAGTATTTACATGGCAAAGGGAAGCTAACAGAAAAATGCAAGCGGTTTTTTGGATAGAGAAAAATAAACACTCCAGTCTTGTCATGTCGCTGTCTGCTCAAGGGAAATTTGAAAATGGAACATTTTACAGTTTGGGATACTTGACTGTATCATGAGTTTATTTGGGTCTTTCTAAATTCAGTTTGACAGACTTCTGGGTGCAGATTTTACTTCTTTTACAACTTCAGAAGTTCGATTTCAAAATGAAAAGACACGTCTAAGAGTGGAGTGGAGTATTTGTATGGAATTGGGAAAACTGGGAAAAAATAGATCCTGCTATTCATGAGTTTCTATGTGACTCTACAATAATTTGGGGAGGGTTCCACCAAACTTTACAACTTTTTTGTTCTTTTGTGGTTTCTTTGGTGTGTGTTATTGTTGATTTAATTTTCTCTCTCTCTCTCTTTTTTTTTTTTTTGGTTAAAACTTAAAAAAATTGTCAGTGCTTACCTATACAACTTTTTACAACAAATACTTATAATTTTCCATTTTCTTAAGGCAAATGTTGCTTACTTTGGAAATGACATCCAAATCTATAATTGAGTGTTGCCACAATTTGTTATACCAAGTGGCCTCTCACTGAAACACCTGACCCCTGTCCAGTGTGTGTTAGAGGAACAGTGAAGACCAGTACCTCTGTTTTCAAGACTGGGAGGGGAGTGGGAATTTTAAGCTTTGCGATTTTGGTCAATGATTATTTGATATGTCACTTGCAATGAGTCTCATATTAATGTCTGTTTCTCAACTAATAACTGTTAATCACATCATAAATCCCTAAAGTTGGATGTTTTTGAGAATTGTTCTAGTTTTGCTACCACCTGAACAGCCTTGAGCAGTTAGGGGGACCTTGGTTACTGTTGGTTTGGGGTGGGGGTTGGCTTTGGTTTTCTTGTTTTTTGTTTTGTTTCATTTAAGTTTTCTTGTTCAATCTTTGCTCGAACCCAAGAACTTTAGCTGCTAGGTTAGAACTCCTGTCTGCTTTCCTGAGCCTTGTTGCTAGTCTTTATGTTATTCTGGTTTGTTCCTTCTTACCCTGCTAACTTCTAGCTGGACTGAAGGGTAAGTGTTCCCCTATAGCTAGCACAGCTCAGATAATCAGACTAGATTATCTGACACCTGCAATGTGCTTCCTCCCTCTCCTCTGAAATCTTCCTCATGTCTAGACTTTGTAGTAAAACTTTTTATGTAATTTTCCTGACCTTAGGTTGGAAATGTAAGCTTCCATACTGGAACTAGGATGCATGTGATGTGTGCATAATTGCCTCCTCTCCTTGGCTTTCATATTGGCATCAAATGATCCTCTGAGTAAAGCCAACCATTAACATCTCCTATTTTTTTTTAATTCCAAGAATATTAATGAACATCACAACGAAATGGCAAAGACTGCCTTCGTTTCATGGAATTCACAGCTACCTGACTGCTTAATGCCTGAAAACAGATCATTTTGCACTCTGATGATGTGTTGTTGTTGTTGTTTTTCCTTTCCCATTCCAAAGGTTAGAATGGTCAGGGAACCAATGGTGTGGTAACCATGGATACCTTAACGAACAGAAAGGTGGGCTAGGAAACCCAAAGGTGGTAACTGAGTAAGACTCCAAGAAATTGCAGAACGCAATTAATAAAGTAAATGCATTATTTGAACATGAAAGAATTCATTCTGCCTAAATTGAGGGTGTACTCTAAGACCCAATGGAGGTTAATTTTGAAAAGAGAGATATAATACATGCAGCTACCACACACAAAAGCAAGAAATTGAGGACACAATTGAAATCATGTAATTTACTCACAGAAGCTTCAGATTCACAGTCTCACAATGTCATGGAGGGTTTAGACCTCTGGTCTCAAATCTCTCTCCACTGCTCTCCCAAGAACAATGACAACAATAACGTTTTTTACATCATTTGTATTTGTATTCATTTTTCTAAAACTACACCTCTAAGAGGAAAAAAGAAACTTTAAAACTAGAAAAATCATTCTCTTCACTATTTATTACTAAAACAGAGTATACAGTTCCTTTATTCATAGAGGAAAAAGTCAGTCACCAAAAATGTGTTAAGGGAAAACTTGACATTAGAGGGAGCTAGAAAAATTGGTCAAGAGAGCAGGCAAATATGTACTCAAGTATTCTGAACGCTCACTTAGAAGTTGTAGGTCGCATCATTTCTCCTGACCATTTAATAATAGTCCTTGATTCTTTTCGTTTCTTAATTTTGCTTTCCCCCTCCTTTCTTTTCTTTTTTTCTTTTGCATAAATGTACCCCTGGCTAGCAGACAGATTTTTTTTTTAACCACTCCAAGCAGATACTTAATTCTTAATTTAACTTTCCTTCCTTTACATGTCTGATAAGGCATTTTTAAAAGCTTACTGGAGAATGTGAACTTGGTGAAAATTTAGGATTTTGCTATACTTAAAAAAAAATCTATAAGATGGATAAGTAGATGACTGAGTGAATTTTTTTCTAATAAAACTACATGTATTTGCCCAACAACACATTGATATCCTAATGGACTTCCAAATAGTCATTTGCCTAATTCCTTTCTAGAGTTTTGTCTGAGGAGATTTTTTGCTATATCTTCTTGTATTGTCAACTTGCAGTTACTACATTGCAGGAATGCAACATCAGAGAATGAATTCAGTATTAACTTGCATGACCCCAAACCACACTATAAATCACATTTCTTCTCTCCGTAAAGTATATGACTTTTTAAAAGAATAGACTCTCATAGTAAGGTCCAAAATTTTCCAAATACTGTGGTAGGCTCTCAATAGATCATATTAAATGAAGGGTCACTTCTTTGTTACCTACTTGAGGCACATCTAACATATTGTTCACTAATCAACTATTTTCATTACCTATAGTGACTTATAGGAGACATTATTAATTAGTCAACTCTCGAAAATTTGTGTTAGCTCATGCTGCAGTGCCATAAAAATATTATCAAGTACTCTGTAAATTGTAAGTAAAGCAGGGAAAATTACAGATCATTTATTTGTTTCCTGATCACTGACAAAAATCTCTGATGATTTTTATTCAAAGCATTTGCATTATGAAGAATCACAAAAATGAACATTGAAATAAACATCACATGTTTATCCCCGTGGTTGTCCTGTCAGTGATTTCTGCAAAATGCAGTGTGGCCCTTAATAGCTTCTGAGGAAGCCTTTTGGTGTTGGCCATGCAAGTTAGGTTGACTGAGTCAAAGAGACCATGAAAGAATTAAGTTGTTTCTCAAGGGCAGCAGGCAGGGGAGGACCAGTCTTTTGCTTCCTGTGCAGAGCTCAGGCAGGGAGCAACATCCCCTGGTTATTACTTGATCAAGCCAAGAAAAACTCTTCTAGAAAAGTCTGTAAACAGCCAGCTGCCATCAATCATTGTCATTTCTTTATTTCATGTCTTCTGATGAGGTTGACTACTGTCATTGTTCGTTATTGTCCAAACCATACATCCACTCTTACACTGTCAAGCAGATATGACAAGCACACATTTTCCATATAAGAAAGATACAAAGTCACCTTTTAATTTGCAGTTTGAGTTCACAATGACTTTATAGTTACATTAGCTATTCTCTTGCCTCAAGCATCCATCAGGAGTAACAGCAGCCATAACTGTGCTCTAAATTTCAGTGATAAAACAGCTACCTCTAGTTTATTATAAAAGGGATTCAGTAGAGAAAGAAGCCTCTCTTAGACAATTTATTAGCAACCTAGTCATAGTTTATTTTCAACAGCAGAATTTTTTCTTTAGCCTATAAAAAGTTCTAAAATGTAATATTACAAAATAAAAAGAGAGATTTGACCTTTTCTGTTCATTCCCTGAGCTGCTGGGATAATAAAGTCTCCATAAAATGAAAATTGAAAAAGTATATTATCCACTCCCCTCAAGAAAATTCCATTTGGTAGACCTTACTGCAAACTTATCTAAATTTTTTTTGGATCAGAAACAAGATCACACAAATATGCTTGCTATTAAGAGATCATGAAATAATATGATATGTGCTTTCCCATTGTGAGGGAGAAAATATCAAACATGAAGTAAACCCAAACCTTGTGATGGGTTAAAGAACAGATAAACGATAGGATGGTCAGTGATGAACATCACTTGAAATTTAAGCAGATTAAATGAGAGTGTAAAGTCCACATAATCATATCATTCCAGGAACTGTGATTTTCACAATAGTCCTTAAATGCCACACCAAAATTGTTTTCGAGCAAACTTGGGGCAAAGATTTTAGTTAGTTTCCGCTTGAAAGGATACCTGCTTTCCTGAAGTCTGTGTGTCTGTCAGCCTTTTCCTTTATCATGGATGCCCACTGATAGTTCCTTAAATTTATAAATGTAGTTTAGGCACCATTATTCATCTAAGTTCAGTGTGAAGCCATTCTCCTATGCCCATGCTGTAGAGGACTTCAATATCTTTATACAGTTAAAGCCCAGAAGTGAAACAAGTGGCATTGTTTGGAAGATGTGTTGAATTATGCCCTCGCTCCAAAGCCTATGAAATTACATAGCCCATTTTCAGTACATGTGAAGCCCTTGCAAACCGAGCAAGAGTTAGCAACTATTCAGCCAAGTCTGGAAAAGGTTAAGACTGAAGTAAATTCTTAAAATTCAGTCAGTCCTTGATTTCTTAAATAAGTTTAAAAAAAAAAAAACACACACACATACTAATGAAAAAGAACATTGGTATGTGTCTCTGAAAGCAAGAGCTAATCCAAACCTCATTAGAGCTTTAAGCTTCTACTTTCCCCTCCTAATTCTGTTTTGCTCAGCCTAGTATTTAAATTCATTTGCATTCCCTTGACACATGCCAAACATTGGCAAAGGAATGGATCCCAAGGTGTCCTGAATCCAGGAATTGACTTTCTCACCCTTTTGCTCTGGGCTGTTTTCCCCTTGCTAATGTCAACATTGGAGTTTTCTTTTTCTCTCATCAGCCTGTTCCAATCGTTTGTACAGGGCAAAATGGGATGGCACGGAGCATTTAGTTTTTAATGTTCAGCACTGTGGAAGAACAGACTGGGCCATTGCAAGGATGACTGGATGGTGTTGCTTGAGAAGCACCCACAAGTTCTTTGAAACAGAATTTAGAACAGCTGGACCGCTGCAGTGTTTTATTTTAAAATAGACAACATATGTAATGCATATGGCCCTAGACATGTATGGAGACACAGGCAGACAATCTGAATGGTATCCAAAGACACCTGCACCTAGAATTCTGTTTCCTTTTATAAGATTTTTTTCCCCCTTAAGAGCACATGTTCCCACTTTGGGATTTGCAAGATGCCATCTGAATCCCCATGTGTGTGACTCCTTAATAAAGTCGATGAGAAGTTTCCTGGGATGGAGGTGTCAGAGTAAGTCAGTTAATAAATACCTCCTAAGGACCTGGCTCCTCTGGGAGCTGGAAGGGAAAAATAACAGATCAGGAACGTACCCTCAAGAAACATATTATCTATCAGGGAATTTAAGTGTGTGTTCTGACCACAGAGAAATACATCACCCAGCAAAAACACAGAGACAGAGATTAGGAGTTAATTATACAGGGCCAGAGGAGAAGCATAAAGCAGAGAGCTTGGGAAGGACTCTCAGCTTCCTAGAAACAATATGGTTTAAGAGGCAACCTCTAACTAACATTAGTGATCAGAGTAGAGACAGCCTTGGCTCTCTGAGAATATTAGACCAACTGACTTTGAGAGCTGTGAGAAGCCTGCTCGTCCACTCACGGCTGAGGCGAATGCTTAGTATATGCTAGGTACCTAGGTGCTTCACAGATTCTTCTTACCAGATCCTGTGAACAACCACCTCTGAGGGTAGACTCAAACACCTTTCTCAACTTAACACGTGAGGAAAATGAAACTCGGAAACATTAGTCAACTTCCTCACGTCTCAGATCTTCTAACAGCAGAGCTGGCCTCACATTCAGTCTTTGTGACCCTCGAAGCCCAGCCATCTAAGCACCTGCTGTCCCACCTCAGATAAATTGTTCCTGTTGAATTTAATGTGTCAACATTTCCGAAAGTCAAGAAATAGAAAATATTTGTTGACCAAATGTATTTATTTATTTCCATGAGATATTAGTAAATTATTTTAACACATACGTCTTGAGTGCCTGCTGTGTGCCAGGTTCCATTGTCGGTGCTGGGAGCACAGCAGAGAACAGAATTTTCAAAATCCGTGTTTGGATGGAGCTTCAAAATCACATCCCTTCCACGGACACCATAAAATAGCATTCCCCACCTACCGATTCTCCTTCCCCGCCCCCCTCCCCACCCGAATAGAATAAACTCAGTGAAACTCTCAGAAATTTCATGGGAGCCACCCTGTTAAGCACTCTTGAGTTGTTGGAACCATTGAAATAATGAGCCTAATTCTGAGTAAATGATGA
Organism: Bos grunniens; assembly: GCF_055505025.1. Taxonomy (NCBI): domain Eukaryota; kingdom Metazoa; phylum Chordata; class Mammalia; order Artiodactyla; family Bovidae; genus Bos; species Bos grunniens. The sequence goes on from NC_141186.1 coordinate 39,135,486, forward strand.
TTCTATGTGAGCAAAATCCAGGGGCTGCTCGGTGTACTTGCTGGAAATTCCCACTGCATTAAGCTCCATCCCCCACACATGGAAGTTGTGAAAAGGACCTTAAGAATGATTAAGTGACAGTGAAGCAGAAAGGGAACTGAAAGTTTGGCTCCTTTTACACGTGAGGAAACTGAGGCTCAGACAGATCAGCACCTCCGCCAGTATCCTGCACCTCTTTAAAACCGGCTCTCACAGGAGCGTCCAGGCCCCCTCCCTCAGTCCCAGGCTCATTCACCATGTGAACTGACAAGAGACAAAAGGAGGAAGAAGGGAAACAGGAATTTCTATGTTGATAGGGTTACTTTCAGAAAAGGAAAACAGGCGGATTTTAAGCCTGTTTTAAAGCCTGCTTTAAATTGTCAGTAAAAATGAAATTGTTCTTTCTCTGAAGTCTAAGCCAAGAATTAGCGTGGTGAAGCTGTCTTGTGATGATGGATGGGGGAGGCGGGAGGGTGGGTCTGTACCCGGGTCTCCACGGAGGAGCCAAGCTCTCTTTGCAGATCCATTTCCTGAACTGGCAGCCAAGCAAAATAGTTCATCACCAAGTTTTCTAGAGGCTCAACAGATAAAGAGTAAGAGACTTGAAACACGGGCTATATTTTGAACAGCCGAAAAGAGAGTCCTCTTCTCTCTAGCTGAGTGACCGTTTGCGTCATCATAATTGAAGAGCAGTAAAATGGCAGAGCCAAGCTGGCAAGGTGAGCGGCCTGACTAGTTGGTCAGCCTGCAGCCTCCTCTGGGAGATCTGAGAGCAGGAAGCTGGTGCTGGCCGAAACTCGCCTCATCTATCTGCTAGAAATTGGGAGGCACGGCGTGAGTGAGGCTTTTTATGAGGATGAAACAGGACAAGCAATGGGTGTGTAGCCCACTGTTAGTTTCTCCAGGGACTGACACGATGGGGCTAAAAGAACAGATTTGTCCTAGGCAATGGAGCGGTACCACCTGGGTTACAGGAGTGTCATCTTGCAGGAAGACACCTAAAGTTGGAGCAGGTTCAAACCGCTTGCCTTGGGCCACAGGAAACACACACACCCCACCCGACTCCGCAGAAACAGCTAGCTTTTTCCCCAGAACCAACTTCCTGGCCACCTCTCTTTCCAGCCATCCTGAGTCAAAAGAGAAATACAGCTTGGACACCACATTACCAAACAAAAGAATGCTAAAAGATTAAGCACCTAACCTCCAAATTGAAAGCACTTTCCTGAAGACAAATCTCAGGCAATTGACCCAGCAAAGAGGCAGATTCTCTAATAAAATCCCTGCCCATGTGATAGCCCTTCCAAAATCTCGTGTTTTATCCTCCGAAAGGAGCGAATTGCCTATTAAAACACACATCCTTCGACTTGCCTTCTGGAAACTGTTGCTTTCGTGTGTCTTGGGCATAAACAACACATCCTGTTCAAACACTGACCACTTGCTGCCTCTCTGAAAGATGACTGAAGATTTAAAAACCTAATAGGAAGAAGGCGTACATCTGACATACCATGCATGTAGATTGGAATGATACACAAAATTAATAATATGAGGGAAAATCATGATCTTAATACTACACTGTAACTATAGCCCCCATTTTCAGTCAGCCCCCAAGCAGGGAAGAAAAAAAAGCTGCCTGGGATGAAGGCCACGTTTGAAAATATTATTCAAACACCTTCTCAAGTCAGAAATCCATTCTCTGCATGTCCTGACAGCATCGCTGGTCCCTGGCAGGTGCCTGTATTCAAGGAGAATGTTGCACGCAAGGAGATGAATACACTCTTGCTTGATTTAAGATTCTTTTTCCTTGCAGCATTTCAGGAGAGGGAGTAAATATGAGATGGAGTGAGCCGATTCTTTTAATTTCTAGGACCTTCGTTCCCTTCTCTTCCGAGATTTGCTTGGTCTCACTTGAGTTGAATTCTCTGAGTTATTTTGCCGATTGAATATAGACTATTTTAGTTACACATATTGAGATTAATTAGTTAGCCCTTAGGAGGTTTTGCCTACAGCCTTCACCCTGTAAGGAAAAGTGTGAATACATTGAGACTATTAATTCACAATAAATGGCAGATCATAGCCCTTGCTGAGTAAATTTGTTTGTCTTTCATAAGCTTTGCTAACTGAGTAAGCACACTATCTCAGGCAGTGTCCTTTGCTATCACTAACTAAATTCCCAGTGAACTTATTCTCCAGGTTTCAGTGGAAATCTTTTGTTATTATTTTGTTTTAATTTTGGAGGATGGGGACCCAAATCTTTTGTGCAACCAAATTGGCCACGGGGATTTGAAAGGGGAGGATACTAATATTGTCACTTGGCTGAGAATCAGCATAACCCTTTTTTTTCCAGATGATCCCAGTAATTGTAGAGAAATTGCTCTAGACATAACCACTGGAATGGCAGAATCTATTAAAAATCGAAAAGCTAAATAGGCTTTTATAAGCAAAGATCCGATCTGCTTTCAGTGTTTGGTGAAACACAGGCGAAGTTACGGTCGTGTGCTTAGTTTTTCAAGAACAACATAAATGCACTAGAGTTGTGATCATTTGATAAACATGTTGATGCCAATATATTTTTGCCGAAATGCAATAAACTCACCAGTAAGTGATGCAAGTTGACAATGGGAGGTAAAAAGAGTATCTTGGGGATGTTGGTGGGTGGCGACGGGAAAACAGCTAGCATTCGTAATGCTTAGTGAATTCCTGTGTAATTTGAAATGTCAAAGAAAATGCGATGTTTCTCTAAATTGTGTCTCTCTCTACATGTATAAATGAACAGACGCAGATAGAGCTCAAAAACATGGCATGGATGAATTTATCTCTTCCAACCCCTGTAACTTTGACCACGCTTCCCTCTTTGAGATGGTGCAACGCCTAACTTTGGATCACAGACTTAATGATTCCTATTCTTGCCTGGCAAGTATATTCTTTGGTCTACAGCAATTTAAATGCAATAACATTTTGAAAGATAAAATATTTCTCTACCTTTGTGTCAGAAGCTCTTCTCCCCATTACGGAGCCTCTTTAACAATTATAAATGTGTTTTTGATTTCCTGGGTTGAGATAGTTTTCCTTACCAAAGAAAGAAGACAGAGCGGGAGGAAGTTATCAGTAGAGACAGATCCAATTCCTCAGCCTCCCTATCTGAGCGTCCCCCTTTTCAGCTGCTACATGAGAAATATTCTCAAGAGGATAATCGAGTTTGGCACCTACTTGTAGAGAACTTGTAAAAATTGCCTTGGTTTCTTAGTCTTCAAGATCCCCCTCCCACCTCACCCCAGATAATAAGACCCTGTGCTCCTGTCTCGGAAATGAATGGGTCCTTTTTGTTTATATTTTTAAAGATTAAAATGATTTGTCAATAAAGTTCACTTCCCCTTACATAAGCTAAATGGGTTTGGGTTTGTTTGTTTGGGTGGCTTTTTTCCCTACATAGTATTCCAAGCATTTTTTATACCCTTTGAGGGAATTTTTTTATGGTGCTTAAGATGGTTAGAAGTCGAACTCTTCCACAAGTGCATGGGTATTTCTTAAAATCCTGTTTTAAACCTAGATTTAAATCATTTAAATGCAAAGGACTGCTATTATGTCTTTATTGGATTTCTGAAGATACATTTTGGGCTTTATGCTATGCAATTTAAAAGACTCAATTTATTTTCTTCTGCAAACCAGAAATTGTTATTTTTTAAAGATAGACTATTGATCCCACTTTATAGATGGGAAAGGTGAGGGGAAAGGATACAGTGGCTTTACACAGAGGAAAAGCCTCATCTCTGACTCCACATACTAAGATGAATATATCTGTATATTGTTAATATTAATTAACTCAGGTTAACATTTTATTGATAGCAACATAAATATAATGAAAATCTGGGTTTTTTTTTTAAATGATACGGCTTTCTCCTAAGTCTGTTCCAATTTTTCTTTTAAATTCCTTTTTTTGTTCTTTGTTAGAAGCCAAAATATAAAAATGACAGATAAAATAGTCCAAAAAACAGAAGCAGGATCATGTGGAATAATTTATTAATCTTTGTCTCATAAAAGATTCATTGATTATCTCAGGTTTAGAATCACATTATCAGAAGTCTGAACTTTGCCAAACTGAAAAGGAATACATCATTTTGACTTTAAAAAAAAAAAAGGCTTACCTTGCATTGCAAGGCAGTTTTTCTCAAATGTGTTTTCTGTGATTATGTAATTATTCACGTCATTATAAATTGTGTTCATGAAACTTGTAAGAATTTGCCTCTGAACTTAAATCGTTTCCTTTTATATATAATTCCTAGTCTCTTGAGGAATTTTTTTGAGACGTATTATTTTCAAGACTTTTTTCAAATCGTACTTTCTTCGGTTTTCTGTTTCGCTAAGACATTCATCCCTGAGGAGTGAATGCCGTCTAAAGAATTAAACCAGAAATGAAATTCTGAAGCTCGCTTCCTGTTAGTCATATTCAGGCCCCAAAACCCCAAATTAATTGTGAATAGTGTAAAATAGTTTCCTTCCCCATTTGTATACCTGTATGTATTAATCGTCGTCCCCCAATTTCAGAAAATAAGAGCCATTAAGAGGACCTCGTCTCCTGCCTCCATACATTCCATTTTCTCATTATTACAGTCTTTTTTTCCAGTCAGTTTTGGAGACCGACCAGCAGGGATACATAAATTTTTCTGTGTCTTCGACTGAGCTCCTAATTGATATTTCTTCAACTCTTTTCAAAGCAGCTATTTTGGCATCTACAAAAGACTTGGTGTCATCTGAGTCGTAGAAAATATATTTTAATCTTTCACAGCAGTGTTGTTTCTAAGATTTAGCATTTGGGGTAGCAGATGGAGTGGCAAAGAAGTTGCCTATAGGGGCAGCCCACTGCCTCGACTACTCTCCCGCCCTCTGCAGTAACTTATCATTTGAAATAGGAAAGATGCCGTCTTTCGTCGGATGCATTGCTGAGCTGCATGTTGTCAATCGAAGATTCCCCGGACCCCTAGCACAAGATCCGAGTGTTGCAGGGGCCTCCGTTCTGCACTTCTGTGGCCTCTACCTGCCACCCAGTCACTTTCTCCTTTTGCCGTTTCTCTCCCAGGATGGAGAGGTATATTCAAAAGATGACTCAGAGAAGACCCTCAAAGTAAAATTAGGTTTATATTTAAGATCATCCTAAATTCCCGGCTTACAAAGTACCACCTCAATTTTTATTTCTGGCTAAAAGTACTCAGACTGAAAGAAGTGATTTCATTACAGGCTTGTCCCAAGAGTGACTTTGAGTGGCAAGTCGCTGGGCCTTACTGGGCATCTTTTTTCTTAAGTGCTTGGTGGAGGCAGCAGTTTCTACACCATGGCACGTCCTAATGTGCTCTGCATCAGAGATTCCAGCCCGATTCTTTTGTAGAGCAGAGTTTTGCGTGGTCCTGCACCATGCAAATACATAATAAGAAAACAAATAACTTCCAGGGAGAATATAAAACCTCAGCCTGGGCACAGGAAGCTCCTCTCAGTTTAGTTGAATCATATATGATTCACAACTTGAGAACTTAAAGTCATGTTGTTCTTTTTGGAAAGTTCTGTTATTATCTTCATTTTAAAATCTAAAAAAAAAATTTTTTTTCTTCCAAAGTGAAAGGATTTATGAAGTCCTGGCATGAATGTAGATCAATCCTAGTATTTATTAATGCTCCAGAGTATTAAAAATACAGAAGATACAGAGAAAGACAGAGCTGGGTTTGAGTCCTGGCTATTTTGTATTATTTGTGAGCTCTTATTTTCATTTCCTCATCTGTGAAATAAACATAAACCTGCCCTGTCTACTTCTCAAGGTTGTCATGGGCTCAACTAAAAGCTCTTGTCAAGGGTAAAGCACTGTACCAATTTAAGGCATTAATGTTATTATTTTCTCTTGTCAGTAACCAAGACTTTGCCCTAGCCCCACTCCAGTGCTCTTAGGGTTTATGGTTCAGTGTTAAAGCAGTGGGTGAGACTCTTGTTTCTGGAATCGTGCCCTCTGCTAATCCACACTCCATCACTTACTAGCTGTGGGACACTAGGGAAATTGCATGTACTCCCTGAGCTCGGGTTTCCCATCCGTCCACCAGGGAGAGCAGCACCTCCCTCACAGGGCTTTGGTGAGGACCGAACCAGCTAGCACACATGGCGTGTGGCAGAGTGACTGGGGCTTAATGAGCAATCAGGAGGTGTTGGCTCTGGCTATTTTTAACCCCCTTCTCCAGTCACCCCCAACTGCAGAGCTCTCCCCTAAATAAACCCAACCTGTATTTGAAAGAAGGTCTCTCCTTTATTCCCCAATCAGGGCTGGTTCAGTCCTGGCCAGGTGTTTGTACTAGACGAGTACTGCGCCCGGAACGGAGTCCGAGGGTGTCACCGACATCTGTGCTACCTCAGAGACTTGCTTGAACGGGCAGAAAACGGCGCCATGATCGACCCAACCCTCCTTCACTATAGCTTCGCCTTCTGTGCATCCCACGTCCATGGGAACAGGTAGGCACGTGTCCAGGGGTATTCCTTTTAAAAAGATGTTTAAGGTGCTGGCAGTGGTTTACAGCTGGTCCTGCTCTTAGGGTCATCTCTAAGTCTACCCATTTCTATTTGCTCAGTAGTCCAGACATGTGGGCGCGCACACACACACACACACACACCAGCCACACAAACGCAAAGAACATACACACAGGTCTGAATTTCTTCTCCTCTCATGAGTCTAGACAGAAACGGCAAACAGGACTTCTAGAGTGGTCTCTGATACACCTTCAGCGTACATGGTGAGCAAAAACTAGACATCAAGCAAAGGCAGAGTTACAGAGAAATTGATTCTTTGAGAAACAGGGATGAAATCCCATGGTAGCATTTAATGAAAGACCATGATTCAGATGGGGTGGCAGGATGCTGGGAGAGTCTCCCTGAGGAGCTGATGCTTGGGCCGAGTACTGAAGTAGGAGCTGAGTGGTTCTGGGCAAAAGGAGGAGCATGTATAAATGCTCAGCAGAGGAGACTTAAGGGCTGAAGCAAGCAAAGTGATGCTGGGAGACGTAGATAATCACGACACTGAGTTTAACCAGAGAGCTGGGAGATCTGAGATCATGGTGTAGTCAACCCCTTCGGTTTTTAGGTTTTACAGACAAGACCAAACATCAGTTCTTCTAACTTCATACTAAGTACTTTCTTTCTTTAGACATTGCCCAGCTCCTGGAGGAAAAGATCCGTGTTTTAAATAATGCAAAAAGCAGCAAATAACTTAAGAATGGTACCATTTGGCTCTGAAGACCCGGAATAAATTTCTGCACTGCCATAGCCAGTGATTTACTATCCCAGTATGTGTAGCCTCACATTACTATAAAGAGAAGCCTCCATTACCCCGTGAACCCTGACCAACAGCCAGGGAAGGCACACCCAGGGAAAACTAGGTGGCTTCAGAAACCCAGCCTGCAGTAAAAAACTCACTGCTCTGGGGAAATTCTTACATGGGAGAGTCCAGAATTGACAACTTTTTCTTTTAAATCAGACCATGTCAGTCATCTTTGCAAGCTATACAACTCTGGAATATCTGTGGGGTTGGTTTGGTGCTTTTCCTCTCTCTAGTGCTGGTAGATTTTATGAGATGCAACTTCAACATTTAGAGCTGGGTAACAATAGCACTGTAGGTTTGAATATTTAACAGGCAACAAGATTTTCATCACCTCCCATTGTTACCAGGTTTGCTAGCCCAGCACATGACCTTTCATTTGCATAAAAGATATTCATGAAAACTCTGATACCTGGGGACTATCTCTGCATAATTCTGCTTTTTATAAATATGTACACTTTGATGACTATCTGTTACAGCCTCTTGGACTGAATTCTTTAAAGAGAGAGAGAGAAGTTGCATTATATTCTCTGGGTTGTCACACTGTATTCTACATATGTTACTGAATAAGGAAGTGTTATAAAATAATGAAGTGTTTTTGTAAACTCCCTGGTAAACATCATCATGAATTATGATACACATTGTCTGGATTTCATATTGTAAGACTGCCACTTGATTCACAGTTAGGTTTATACATCTTGTCATGGAAACAGTTTTGGATTTCTTATTTTCTTTTCAGTTCTGATTTTCCTTATGCAAGTTTGCATCTTTTTTTTTTTTTTTTTTTTGCTTATTATTTTAGTTCGAATGCATTTGCTGTTGCTGTTTGATGCATCCTTCTTTTTCTTTCTTTTGTTTGTGCATGTATGTGTGCTCTTGATTCTCCCATGGCTGGCCATACTTTGTGCATGCTCCATGCGACCACCCCCTCTCCAAAGTCAACAAATGCATGCATACCTTGGTGGGCTGCCACCAAACACAGACCCTGAAGGGAGCAAAACTCCCTCCCCATCTGAACCAGAGGCTAAAAAAGATACCAAAAAGGAATCCAAAAAAAGAAAAAATCCCAAAACCCAGGCAAATCCAGAGCCTAAAAGGTAAGATGTTTTGTGTGTATTGGCTTGTGTTTTGGGATGTCTGTGACCTTTCCCTCTCCCCCATCTGTGCTGAATCTCAGCCTTAGCAAACAGCAAGCTTTATGTATTCCTGAAGTCTCTGTTTGAAGGTGCACTTAAAAAAAACCCCTAGCAATGGGCAAAAATATCATGTATTAGGACTGAATTTGAATCGGGTATTTAGTGACTCTTAAGGCATGTTCATATTGGAAAAAACTAATCATGCAATATGTAAACAGAAGCATGAGTCAGATTGCTTTTTTTGGTGGCATCTAGTTAGGGGCCAGGTACCTTAACAAGTCACTCATAATAAGCAACCCATGATTTATAATTTTGAAATTATGGTTAAGGAGCAAATAAAATGGGTTGGCTTAAAATGAGTTTATACCTTTATAGTAGGTCTATCATTTTCAGCAGACCCTCTCAGTTCTACATTTATACCATGAAAGTAATCCATTTTCAAATAATTGTTTATAATAAAGTCACAAAGTAATGTCTGTCACCAAATTAATGACTCCTCATAGAACCATTTATATGATGAAGTCACCTTGAAAATGCTTTTAAGTTCTAAGATTTTGTTTATCCTCTCTTATTTCCTGTGTCTTTTAGATGTTCTCTTTGTGAATTGGTAAAATGGCGAATCGGTGGCTTTTATTCCCTTTTAAAGTAAATGAAGTAGATGTACAGTTATATCCAGCATTATCACTATGTCCTTCTTCACCTTCCCTATCTCGCCTCAAATTAACACTGACATTTTAAAGTTTCATGGTGAGGTTTTGAAATGGATGTTCTGACCCTGACATTGCCAAAGGACACAAAATTCTCAGGGAGCTGTGCTCTATGTTTCACTATGAATTTGCTCAGTTGAAAATTTCTAAGTCCTAAAATTCACACAGTTCACTGTAGGCAGACCAAATGAAAAGGCCAGTTTCACTTCCTAGAAAATGAAGCAGGCAATAGATCATCATATGCCTGTCTAATAGTGAAGGTCAAAGAAAGCCCTGATTTCATGGGAACACCCATCTTCTGAACTTGCAGTGTACACAGAGAGAAGTGCAGTGGAGTTTTTGTGTTTCCCTGTGTGGGTCAGAGTGCAGGGCAGAAGTAGCTTGCAGTCGGTAAGAAAATGCAGAGTATTAAAGGTGCCTGAAAAGGAGGCTTCTCTGGCTGCTGTCCAAGGTGCTGGTTTTGGCATGATCAGCACTGAAGCGGAGCAGAGAGCAAATGGCTGCACTTCCTGGAGCCTGACCTGTTTCCTGTGCCATGAAAAACTACCAGGAAAGATTGTGAGTGGTACTTTGAGGCTTATACAAATAAGGGTCTATATTTGCTATTTTTTTAAGGAACAAAAAAATCATAATCTTAAATATCTGTACTTAAGTGTGATATTCTGCGGTCTACAAAATGCTTTTAATATATTCCTGACTCCGTACATGTCACTTGCTATAACATTTTCAGGTCAGGTGCTTTTATACCCATTTTGCAGATGATGAAACTGAATGTCTGAAAATTGAGGTGGCAAACCCAGATATTCTGAGTTTAAGTTCTTCTTTGTACCACATCAGCACTGTATGTAGATTCTAAAGATCTGAGTATTAAAGCCTGTTCTGCATAAATCTAAGATGATCATATCTCATTTTGGTGCCTCAGTTTTCTCATCTGCAAAATGAGCACATAGAATCATAACATCTGTATACTCCATCAATCTCTAAAATGATCTTCCATGGGCTATAATAAGTTAAATAGACCACTGTTCAGTTCAGTTCAGTTGCTCAGTCGTGTCCGACTCTTTGCAACCCCTTGAATTGCAGCACGCCAGGCCTCCTTGTCCATCATCAACTCCCGGAGTTTACCCAAACTCATGTCCATCAAGTCGGTGATGCCATCCAGCCATCTCATCCTCTGTAGTCCCCTTCTCCTCCTGCCCCCCCAATCTCTCCCAGCATCAGGGTCTTTTCCAATGAGTCAACTCTTCGTATGAGGTGGCCAAAGTATTGGAGTTTCAGCTTAAGCATCAGTCCTTCCAATAAACACCCAGGACTGATCTCCTTTAGGATGGACTCATTGGATCTCCTTGCAGTCCAAGGGACTCTCAAGAGTCTTCTACAACACCACAGTTCAAAAGCATCAATTCTTCGGCACTCAGCTTCCTTCACAGTCCAACTCTTACATCCATACATGACCACTGGAAAAACCATAGCCTTTGTTGGCAAAGTAATGTCTCTGCTTTTTAATATGCTATCTAGGTTGGTCATAACTTTCCTTCCATGGAGTAAGCGTCTTTTAATTTCATGGCTGCAATCACCATCTGCAGTGATTTTGGAGCTAGAGATCTCTTCAAGAAAGTTAGAGATACCAAGGGAACATTTCATGCAAAGATGGGCTCAATAAAGGACAGAAATGGTATGGACCTAACAGAAGCAGAAGATATTAAGAAGAGGTGGCAAGAATACACAGAAGAACTGTACAAAAAAGATCTTCACGACCAAGATAATCATGATGGTGTGATCACTCACCTAAAGCCAGACATCCTGGAAGGTGAAGTCAAGTGGGCCTTAGAAAGCATCACTACCAACAAAGCTAGTGGAGGTGATGGAATTCCAATTGAGATATTTCAAATCTTGAAAGATGATGCTGTGAAAATGCTGCACTCAATATGCCAGCAAATTTGGAAAACTCAGCAGTGGCCACAGGACTGGAAAAGGTCAGTTTTCATTCCAATCCCAAAGAAAGGCAATGCCAAAGAATGCTCAAACTACTGCCCAATTGCACTCATCTCACACACTAGTAAAGAAATGCTCAAAATTCTCCAAGCCAGGCTTCAGCAATACGTGAACCATGAACTTCCTGATGTTCAAGCTGGTTTTAGAAAAGGCAGAGGAACCAGAGATCAAATTGCCAACATCTGCTGCATCATGGAAAAAGTAAGAGAGTTCCAGAAAAACATCAATTTCTGCTTTATTGACTATGCCAAAGCCTTTGACTGTGTGGATCACAATAAACTGTGGAATATTCTGAAAGAGATGGGAATACCAGACCACCTGACCTGCCTCTTGAGACCATTGTTAGAATTCATAAATAAAGTGTAATTAAAATAAGGCTACTTGTCACCATTTAATGTGTTTGCTATATGCAAAGTACTGTGTGAAGTGCTATTTACATATATTATCTCATTTTATCCTTAATGCATCACTGTGAGATCTGTATTATTATTTCTGTCACCTAACAGATGAAGAGTTTGAAGCTCAGATAAATTCAATCACTGTCTTCAGTGAACATGGTTCACATAGCAAACATGGTTGTTCTGTCTTTGGAGCTTGGATTTGTAACTTCTCTGCCTTATTACCTGCCCAGCATTAGCACTCTGTATGGTTTGAGATGCAAATTCAGCCCATTGAATATGAGTTTCAACATTTCCAGGTGACCTACTGTAGCAGCCATCTGAATTAATTAAAGAAATTAATTTAAAAATTAATTAAAATTTTCCATTTTTGTCCTGAAGATGTCCACAGTCAGTCTTGGCCCACCTGGTGATTTTGACCTTGTAGAAAAAGAGGGTATCTGGAGCTTAGGGCCACCTAGAGGAGACGTTCCTTTGAGCACCAATTAACACTGGAAAATATTTTCCTACCTCTCTCACCAGGATGAACACTGTTTGCATGTGGACAGGTTATCTCTTCTTTGACTCACAGTAAGAAGGAACTCATAACCCATGGAAACAAATTGCCTTTTAACTGAATTTAACTCAACAATAGATCCCATTCCTGTTGTCATCTCACAACCAACTTTAGATTAGGTAAAACGTAGCTTCTTGTCCATTTATTAATTTTTTTTTTACCTGTTAATAACTCAGCAGCCCCAAACATGGAGGCAGGGCCCAGCCCTGCTGCGCTAGACATCATCAGTGATCACTCAGGTGCTGGTGACTGAGTTTATCCCATCTTCTCTGGAAGCCTGTGCTGCATCTTTGTGAGAGACTATGCCTGTTATTGTTGTTAGTCTCTAAGTTATGTCTCTCACTTTTGCAACCCCACGCAAGACTCCTCTGTCTATGGGATTTCCTAGGCAAGACTCCTGGACTGGGTTGACATTTCCTTCTCCAGGGGATCTTTCCGACCCAGGGATCAAACCCACATCTCCTGCATTGGCAGGGAGATTCGTTACCACTGTGCCACCTGGGAAGCCTAATTGCCTACTTGAATCCAGAACACCTAATCCAGGGTAGACATACCTGGTCAATTTCACTGTTCATAATTCCAAGGAGTGGAAGATAATGGAATCATAGACATGTCTGGAATCTCTTAGATTCTTGACTTGGGGTGATCTCTTCCCCAAGGGACACTTGGCGATGTCTGGAAACATTTTGATTGTTACTTTGTGATGCTGTTGTCATCTAGTGGGTAGAGGCCTGGGATGTTTCTGAAGATCCTACAGTGCACAGGGCAGCCCCCTGCAAACAAAACCCAAAACATCAAACTTCCAGGTGTTGGGATGAAATTGCTCCTTTTTATTTGGATTTTGGTTTCTTTTATACAGACATATTCTGTGTCTAAAGGCTTGACACCGATGTTCAGCTTGTGCAGGGGTTGTCACAGAAATCACATGGGGAGTTTGTAAAAATGGAAAGAATGAGGTCCCATCTTCAAATAATTTGGTTCAGTAAGTCTTCAATGGTGCCAGGCATCTACCCTTTTTAATCATTTCCTCCCCAGGTATTTCTAAGGCATTTAGTCTTCAGATCCTACTTATTCAAGACCTTGGTGGTCAAACTTAGCTGCATATTGGAATCACTTTAAGAGCCTAAAAAAATGTTGATGCCTTAGCCCCACCAGCAGAGGTTCTGATTTAGTCTAGGATATGACCTAAGCATCTTGGTTTTAAACCCTTATATGTAGCAGCATTTAAGAACCATTGATTGAAGGAACATTAGTTTGAACTAGCTCTTTAAAACAACCCATTTTTGCAAAGAGAGAGGGGAAAGAAAAGGAAAATGTGAGTATGTTCAGCTGGTTGCTCTTGGCGATCATCAAATCCACAGATGTAAATTGCTATATCTTCTAATTTTTAAATCAGCTCCTAAGGTTGCAGTACTTAATTTTCACCATAATATTTTTAGTCTTCTTTCTAGATGACATTTAGATTAACATCACTTTGGTCACTGTCCCACAGTGACAAGGCAATCAAACAGCTCCGATGATTGCAAGTTGCGTCAATGTTCCTTGGATCCCTTTATTATTGGGATTGGAAATTTTTCTCATTTACATTATTATTTAACATTTCTTGAATGCCAGTGCTGCTCTTCACATATGGCCTGCGGAGAAAGTACATTGTATCAGCAATTAACAAATCCATAATGCCAACCCCCCCAATCCAAAGTAGGCTGCATAGATTAATGCGTCTGTAAGCAGATGTAAGAGGGCATGAGTCCTAAAAATCTCTGAAAATGTGTCCAAGGATTCTTTTGGGAAATGCATTTGAAGCCAAGGTGCTGCTTGTGTGCAGAAACCATGTGATCCCTGTGGCTTAGTAACTGAGCACTCAGATGGAACTCCCTTTTCTCCTGTTACTCCTGTTTCTAAGTCAGTGAGAGATTCCACCCACCCATTTGCCCAAGACAAAACCTTGGGAGCCGTCCTTGATGTGTCCTTCCTCAGCGCATCCCAGGGATTTAGCTACGTGCCCTGCCAATGCTTTTGCATCTCTCTCAAGTCTGCCTACTTCTCCTTACCTTCAGTACCACTGCCAGGGTTCAGGCCTCTGTCTTCTCTCCGCTGGACCACAGCACTTGCTCTACTGTCCATGTCCTTGCCTCCAGTCTGAGTCCCTCACTCCCAATCCATGTCATATCATGGTTGCCTTTATTTATTGTGGGGGGAATGCCTACCTGGAAGTAAATGAGTCATTTTGCATCTGTATTTATTTTTTCCTTTTTTCTCCAGTATCTCCTTCCCTCCTTTCCTTCCTCCCTTTCTCTCTGTGTTACACGCACATACAGCCATCCGGACATTATGTCTGGTGCTTTCTAACCCTCCCTCCCCAAAAAAGAGAGAAAAGACGATAGCAGGGCAGTTCTGTTTTACCGGCCTGTGGATGCAGCAGTTTGGTAGCAGGCAGGCGTGGGTGGGGGTGGCAGTGACATTAGCAGTCCTGGTCCCATGTTACATGCTGACACAGGCCTTTCCTCACTGTGGACAGGAGTGCCTGGCTGCTTGGCCTCTCAGCTCTGAGTGGGTGGTGGTGGCCTTATACGCGGCCGCGTCACACTCTGTAAGTCCTAATGAACCAGCCTCGCCTAATCGGAGGAAGGAGAGTAGGGAAAAAGTCCAAAGATATTTCATGTAAAAGTCTGCATCCCAAGAAGAAATTCTCTCTAGAGCTTGTATGCTATCCTTTAACCCATGTGACTCTCTTCCTGAAGGAAATTTGCCCCATGAGAATAGCAGATTTTCCAATTCAAACATAAAATCTTACATAAAATGTGCTGGATATCTATCCCATTGGTGCCTAACAAAAAGTCCAATTATTGTGCATTTTCCTTCTAAAATTCCACTAGTGTGCCCTCATGCCGTGCTCATTGGTGCAAAATATATTTTCAGATATCATACCCTTTTTAGGGTAGGTGTGATACCCAAAAACTCTGACCACTGATGTTACTGCTCTGAACCACTCAGAAATCTCTACATAGGGTCATAGGGTATTCAAGGTAGAATTTAAACCCTAGGTGTATCTTTGCTTGTCTAGAAATAAAGGAATTCATCTCTTCGCTTAGTCCTCAAAAAGAAAAATCTATGTAGTAAAAATTTTAGAAATTGGTCCTTCTCTGGAGAAAGAAAAACGCACTCTCATACATTTTATATCATTTTTCTAATCATCTCTGGGGCTCTTGCTTCACTCAGCACCTGGGCAGAGCCTAAGCCACTTTGATTAATGTCCTTGTGCCAATAACTTACACATTCTGAGATTGTTCAGTAGGGAGAGACTTCTGTCACTCCCATCCTTACGAGAGAGTAAAGACACCTGATATTGTTGGGTTTTAGCTCCATGTTTAGAAAAGCAGTAAACAAGTCACAGAAAACCTGCCTTGTGTATTTTTGCCCTGGTCTAACCTCTTTCTCAAATTGACTAAAGCCAGTCTCAAGAATCTTCACCGTGCATTAGTAATGTTGTAGAAACTGGTTGCTGTTGCTTCCTGGCTTACTCTTTGTGATACAAACACTTTGATATATTTGTTTTAGCAGCGTGTCTGAGCCCCAGGGCATCCGGGCATAATTAGAAAAGGGCATGGGCTGGAGGGAGAGGAGAAGGAAAGGGTAAGGCTGGGCTTTCATAATGAAGCAGTGACTACAGGATGTGAGAGTCCTAATTACAATTTATAATTAACCTAGAGATTATACAAACCATCCAGATGAGCAAGTGGGGATGCCTCCTTTTGAGATGTGCTGCTTTCGTGTTCTTAAACATGGAGTTATTAACCACTTGAAAGAGACAAAGGAAAATATTCCACAATAGGATTAAATTCAAAAGTGTCATTTTGAAAGTTGTAAGGGTTAAGAATTGCTAGAAGTCAATTTTTAAAGAGAGAGAGAGAGGTTAAGAGTGTGTGTTTAGTCTGAATGTTCTATTGAGGGACCATTGCAAGGAACGGCTACTAAAATATTCTGTTCCACTCTGACCCTTTCAGCTTTCATGTTTCTGGGCTGGAACAATTTTGTAGCAAGCAGGATTCGGTTATCTTGCTTGTTTAGGGACATTTTCATGGATCCATACTGCGGTCTGCAGGCATGCATCCATTTGGAGAGAGAGAATGTATCGTGTTTACGGTGCCTGCACCGGCATATGTGGACATTTGCATTTGGAGAGAAAGTATATTCCCACTTCAGCTGGAGTTTTACCCCTTGTTGATAGTGATTGGAGCTTAAAGCTGGCTGAATGCAGAGAGGTGGACCAGACACGCTTTCCCCTTTTGTTGAATTCACACATTTCGTTTCACACTGGATTCTGCACTTGATTACCAGATAGATGCAATATCAGAACACATCCATCAATTAACCCAATATGTTTCAAATTAATTTAGTAACCTGACCTTCTTGAAATATCTTACCTTCCAAATGAAGGTTTTGTGGCCCAGCTTTCAATACAGAGAACCCTGTTGGCAGAATAATTAAATGCTAGGACTCCATGTGCCCACCTGGGTGTCTAACAACAATTTAACAATCCCAAAGAGGTCAGTTCACTTTCACAAAACACAAGGTAGTTTGAATTCTTTGTCTCAGTTGTTCACACTTAATTTCAAATATCAAGATGAAGTGTTTTCACATTAAAAGCCTCATGCTTAATCATATTGGATTAATCCTCCAGTAGACATTAAGTAACAAGCTCTAGCTCAGAAACATTTGGGTAAAGGAAGAGGAATTTGCAGTACTAGTTCTGAAGTGTGGGCAGCTGGGTTAGGGTCATCGTAATCTGATTAAAAAAAAAAAAGAAACAGAAAAACACAACTCTAGATGTATTATGATTTGTGACATGGCTTAAGATGGGAGGCTGTGAGGAGAATGAAGATGACAGAACTGGTGCTAACCACTGTGACAAGAGCTTGAAGAGCAGCCGACGTGACATCTTTCCTATCGTGCTGCCGAAAATGTCAACTTTGTGAAGGACAGTGAGAAAACGGTTTGCCGAAAACGTGAAAGGTGGATTCCGGAGATGCCTGCTGTGTCAGATGCAATATAGTCTGTCGTGGCCTGAGAGACCCACTTCTGGCTCCAGCGATGGCCTGCAGGTGGGAGAGCTTCCAGTCTTCAACAGGGCTCCAAAAATGACTGCAGTTGACCTGCATATTGTCTCAAGTTTGCGGGATCATGATATACAAGAAGTGAGTGGTTAGCCAGTGTGCAGTTAGGTGGAACCAGTGACAAGGGATCACGTTTCCTTGTTGTGTGTGTCTGTAAAGCTAGATTCAAAGGCGCCATCATTTCTACTAAAATTGAGCTCATGGGAAAGGAGGGAATGTGTGCTTTATGCATGTACGTCAGTTCCATGTAAGGAACAGAAACTAACTCTGGATTATCTAAGCAAAAGAAAGTTTATTGGGATGATGCCAGGAACCTCAAAGAAAGGGAGGGGGAAACTGGAATCAAGGCAGTGACTGAAAAGTAGGAAACAGGATCAAAGCCATGGTGCCATCCTAGCTGCACGTTAGAATAACTTAGGGAATGAAACTGATGATGTGTAGGCCTCGATGCCCACACTCTGAGTCAGAGATTGAGGGTGGGACCTCTCAAAGCTCTCTCCTGGTTCTAAGGTGCAATCACAGATTAAGAACTACGAACATGGAGAGACAGGCTGGGCAGGGCACAGCTGCTAGCATGAGCAAACCCCATCTGTTTCTTTTATCTTTGCATTGTTTCTTTGATGTAAAAGTTCCAGGAAAGAGTGTCCAGTTGGCTGAGTGTAGTTCATCGTCCAACTAAGATGTCCAGTGACCACCCAAGGGAGGAGCTGGCCTGTATGAAGGCTTCAGCATTGACAGCAGGAGAGTAGGCACCTCAGTTTATGCACAGTGCAGCCAAGGGCATTCCTCCGAAGGAGATCTAGGTGCCCTTAGGAAACGGCAGTGGACCCTAAGAAGTACAGAAACAGCCGCAGAAAATGTAATAGGATCCAAGAGAACAGAGGATTCAGGCTCCTAGACATGTGTCCTGAGTGAAGAAACATCTCAGCCTGGGATTTGCTAGGTAGGAGTGTAAAGATCCAGCATCAGTCCTCCTCTTCTCTCATTCTTTTTGATTCCTTAAGTGTTAGAAGTATTGAGAGCAGAACAGGATGCAGAGCCAGTTTTATGACAATTATAGAATCACCCCCAAATGTTTCCAGAACACAGAAACAAAGCATGGCTTCTGAGCGATACCAGTACAGTTCTTCTGTTTATTTTGCAACCAGAACTGCTTGGAATGGCACCTTGGAAACAGTGCAAATGCCATTTTTGGAAGGGGTTGCTAGCTTCGTTAAGTGGACTGTGTACTTCTTAGAGAAAATCTCTGGTTCCAGATCCACTCTAATCCAAGAGAAACTAGGAACCCTGAACCAAAATACCCTTTCATGTATTCGGCCACCTACCAAATATTTTCTTGCTCTCTAAGGCAGAGGTTCTTAAAGTAAGGTTCTCCAAACCAGCAGGACCAGGGAACTTGTTAGAAAGGCCAGTTCTCAGGTCTCCGGCCAGATCGCACCCCACACACCCACAGTCTGAGGTCGCCCCTCAGTCTGAGGTCTCACAGGCTTTCTGTGTGATTATAAGACAGGCTTGTGTGGCCCCTGTTCTAGGGAAAGTATTTTATTGCTTCTGGGAGAACCATGTTCCCCAGAATATTGAACGGGATTTTTCAGTTAGTAGATCCATGTAAACCTGTACAGTTAACATTGATGAATTATAGGGGTCAGTGGAAAAGAAACTGATGTTTGACAGAATTTTCAAAAACTATGAGAAATCAATGCAGCCAAGGTTATTTTTGCTTTTTAACTGATAAGAGTGACAATCTGTGATCTTAGACAAATTCTATTATTCCTGCATTTCTCTCCCTTGATTTGTAAAATAACACCCCTCATTACCAGCATCATTTCAGGGCAGTTCTGGCAATTATAAATACATGTGCATTGGATGTCTAAATCGGGGTATGTTTTATCGCCAGTTTTTGTTGGTGAACTCTGCACTGTGTGTCTTACAGACTCAGATTAGTTTGTTTCATTTATTTTAAAATGCAAGTGTTCACACTGGCATAGGTGATTAAGAAGCAAATTTAAGAAAAGATAGCAATAATTTTTCATTGTTTACCCTTTTTGAATAGGGAGATTAACAGTGCTCACAAAGTAGTCCAAGGAGACATGGAAGCTGCCATCTGATACATTTAATAATTATAAATGTGAATCATTAAAACAAAAGGGGAAAAACATCATAAATGTTATGTTTATAATGCCATTTATAGTGAGAATTACAAGAAAGCCAGGCACATACTAAATGTTCGGTTTGTATCATCTCAAACCCAAATCTGAGAGCTGCTTCCTAATTGCCTGATTGCCTTAGAAGGCTTGTTGGGTAAGGAAGGAATGATATTCTTCACACAGAGGTTTATTTCCTAGTAATGGCCATAGACATCTCTGGCTGCCTTTGTGAAATGGTTTTCAGGCTTTTCTAGGTGATCTATAAACTCCTCTCTGAATTGTGCCTTATATTTAATAGCATTTTTCTCTGGCTTAATTCCCCACTAAGAAACAAAATGCTTAAAATGGCTCAACTTTTCCCAAATTGATTGTAGGTATGCACACAAAACGACTGTATAAATGTGTATTCAGTGCATTAGTAAGCCGAATTTTGTGTAAACAAAATCCAAAAGCCATAGGCAAAGGAAGTTTTAGATTATAACAGACCCGTGAGATGTTACTACAGAAAGTGTCACATGTATTTTGTGGGGCCAATGAATTCATCCTGAGGTTTAACTACAGATTTGTGGGCATTTCATGTTTAAAAAAAATTTTTTAATAAATTTCATAAATTAACATTTGAGATTTTTCTGAAAATTTAAAAGTGAAGGCACATGTATAGATTCAGGCTGCCTACCTGGTATTTACTGTTCTGCATTTACTTAAGTTCAGGAGGGTGTAAATAAATGCACAGTATAGGATTTTACTGTTACGGGTATTTTCCACAAAATGGGGGAGAGGAAGTTTTTTCTTTTTTCAAATAGGGCATTTTTAGTACTTAAAAAGAAGGGAAGCTGACCAATAAACCCCTAACAGGAGGTACACTGCTATCATTTGCCAAGTCTTTTGTGCAGTCAGACTGGTCTAGTATACAGGATTTTCCCAACTTCTGCTGGATCCTTGAGAAGGCCTATAAATAAGACCATTTGTTTGGTCTCAAGATGACTTGCATTTGCAAACTGAAGAATGTTCCAATAGAAGTTTCATGGTGACGCACCAATCTGCAAACTGGCTCAGCCAGTAGTCAAAACAAGTCACTACAAGATCTGGGTAGCTGAAGACTTTGAATGGGTCAGATTATCCTACGTCTAATTTGGCACAGATAAGTTTGGGCTATAAATATGCAGCCTTCCTTTGTATTCTCAACTTGAATGGGCCAGAGGAAATAAGGAAAATGTGTGTGAACCTATTGGTGATTCAGAAACATGAGAATACTGGGACTACACTGAAATTCACTTATTTATGCTGAGGCATTCTTTTTTATTAAATGAGCAGCAGTTCACTTAGATCAAAAAATAGCCTATGTGGTTTGTTCTTTTTTCTGCTTTTATTGAGATATTGACATACGATGTAAGTTTAAGATGTGCAAATGTGATGATTTGATACATGCATACATTTTAAAATGATTACTGAAATAAGGTTCATCAACACCTACATCCCCTCGTATACTTACTGTGTGTGTCTGTGGGTCTCTGTGTGTGTGTTGGAAACATTTAAAATCTACTTTAACAGTTTCAAGTAAGTAATACAGTACTGTTCATTATAATCAGTTCAGTTCAATTCATCACCATAGGATATATTAGATCCCCAAAACTTACTCTTCTTATAGCTTTACCCTTTGACCAACGTTTCCCCATTTCACTCACTGCCCCAACCTGGCAACCACTATTCTACTCTCTCTTTCTACGAGTTCAGCTTCTTTTGATACTACATATAAGTGATACGTGTTTATCATACACATATCACTGTATATCTTACTCTGTCTCATTTACTTCACTTAGCATAATGCCCTCAAGGTCCATCCATGTGGTCACAAAAGCAGTATTTCCTTCTATTTTGTGGCTGAATGATATTCTACTTTGTATATGTCACATTTCCTTTATCCATTCATCTGTGTCGATAATATTGTCAATACCCAACTTAGGTTGTCTCCTTATCTTGGCTATTATATATAATGCTGCAGTTAATACAAGGTGCAGTTGTATCTTGAAGATTGTGATTTCCTTTTTTCAGATATGTACCCAGAAGTGGGATTACTAGATCACACGGCAGTTTTATTTTCAATTTTTGAAAAGCCTCCATACTGTTTTTCATAGTGGCTGTGTCAGTTTACATTCCTACCAGCAGTGCACAGGGGTTCGTTTTTCTCCACAGACTCACCAGCATTTATTTGTTGTCTTTTTGTTTTGAGAACAGCTATTCTGACAGGTGTGGGGTGATATTTCGTTACAGTTTTGATTGGTATTTCTTTGTTGATTAATGATGTTGAGCATCTTTTCATGTACCTGCTGGCTATTTATATGTCTTCTTTGGAAAAATGTCTTTGTCCTCTGCCTATTTTTAATCAAATTATTTGGGGTCTTTGCTATTTTTTTATGCATCCCTTCTGTATTTTGAATAGTAACCCCTTATCACATAGATGGTTTGCAAATATTTTCTTTCACTGTATAGATTGTCTATACATTTTGCTATGGAGCAGCTTTTTAGTTTGCTAAAGTGTCACTTTTTTGTCTTGTCTGTTTTGCTTTTGTTGTTTATGCTTTTGGTGTCATATTCAAAAAAATCATTGCCAAGACCAATATCAAGGAACTTTTCCTCTATATTCCCTTCTAGGATTTTTACAGTTTCGGGTCTTTAGTCCATTTCAAGTTCTTTGTTGTGAGTGTTCTAAGATAAGGGCCCAACTTCATTCTTTTGTATGTGAATATCCAGTTTCTCAACACCATTTATTGAAGAAATTGTCCTTTCCACATTGAATACACTTGGATCCCTTGTCAAGTATTATTTGGCCATATGTGCGAGGGTCTATTTCTCAGCTCTCAACTCTGATCCATTGGTCTGTATGTATGTGTTTTTATGCCAGTGCCATACTGTTTTGATTACTGCAGTTTTATAGTTTGAATTCAGGAATCGTGATGCCTCTGACTTTGTTCTGCCTTCTCAGAATTGCTTTGGTTATTTGGGGCTTCTGTGGTTTCTTACAGATTTTAGGATTTCTGTGAAAAAGTATTCCATTGGAATTTTAATAGGGATGGCATAAAATATATAGATGACTTAAATAGTATAGATATGTTAACAATATTAAATCTCCCAGTCCAAATACACGAGATATTTCCATCTGTTTTCTTCAGTTTCTTTCATAAAGGTCTTATAATTTCTACACTGTCTTGTAATTTGTTCTTTAGTTACTATATAAGTGGTTAAATTAGTCTGAACATCTGTAATTATGGAAATTGAGTCATTTATCAGCATTGAGCTCTGGGAAAGATAGACACTTACAGGGAACCTGGTTTTCATAGGAGTTTGTGTGCGTAATTCAGGAGTCTCAAACCTAAGTGCCTGCAAGAGATTCAGGTAACACAACCTGCCACAGCCAAGGAAAAAGCTGTTTTCTGCCCCTTGCCAATTAATGCCAGTTGTTCCAAATTCTATGAGAATTGTATTATAAAACTTTCCTAATTAAAAAAACAAATGTTGGCAAGCAGTTCAAAATTTTCAGAAGCTGTGATCCAAGCAGAACAGATCTAGAAGCTGCTTTAACCTGCAAGCCACCTCTTTGTGCATTTTACCATTTCACAATAAATGAGCGACAGTTCTGCAAATGTCTCCAAACGATAACCTCAGCGTACCCCATCCCCTCTAGTCACCAGCACCGAGAAGCAGGACTTCTCCTAAGGTCACATCGATCACTGTAGTTGTTCTTCTAAAATGGACAGTTTCCTCCTGCTAGAGATTTGATTTGATGGTGTCAGCATATGAGGTTCCCATCACCTCATGACATGTCTCCTTTCAGGCCTGATGGAATTGGAACTGTGACTGTTGAAGAAAAGGAGCGTTTTGAAGAAATCAAGGAAAGGCTCCGAGTTCTGCTGGAAAATCAGATTACACATTTTAGGTAAGGATCTGGGGTTAAAGGGCTTTTTAGGAAGATGAGCCTGGGGAGGGGCAAATTAAAGGCTTGATTTTCTAAAACTATAAATCTATCAGAGACACACTGGATATTTAAAAACATCTGAATGAGGACTTATTGTATGGCATAGAGAACTAAGCTCAATATTTTATAATAACCTATAAGTGAAACGAATCTGAGAAAAAAATATATATATATGAAACTGAACCACTTTGCTGTATACGTGATACTAGTACAATGTTGAAAACCAGCTGTACTTAAAAAAAAAAAAAACTTGAAATAACGAATGAAAAAGCCAACCAAGACAGAGTTTGCTGATATTCAGGAGACTTAGAAATCTTAAGATCATTTTATTTCCACTAAAAGAACGAAGCCCTCTTTGTGTAAGCTGTCCTGCTCCCTTTGTATCATGAGGAAGTGTCTTGAAAGGTTTATGATGCCCGAAATAGTCACTAGAACTATCTGTATCATCAAAACCCTCCTGGACAGGGACTCCCCTGATGGTACAGCGTTTGAGATGTAGGCTTTCACTGCTGTGGGCCCAGGTTCAATCCCTGGTTGGGGAACTAAAATCCCACAGACCGTGTGATGCAGCAAAAACACATAAAATCTGTGTGTGATACACATTAAAAAAAAAAAAAATAACCCTGGATAAATCCTTACTGGTTGTACACTCTATGTAAGGTGCATTGCCAGTAACAAAAGATCAAATAGCAATGAAAAACTACAATCAAGGCAAGACAATTAGCAGAATCATGAATCTGCTCAAAATACACTCTTGTATTTCCTATCTTAATCCTCTAGGGATTTAGGTGTATTTGAAGTTTAGCTTGTTTGAACTAAAACTATTTCTTAATGCCAGTCTCAATAATTATATATAAGGTCACAATTGAGCTAGCAAAGGGTTCTCCTTCACAATAGAAATCTAAACAGAACCTTATGTCATCACTGGAAATATTCTTTTCTGTTGCAGACATTTGCAGAGTCTCTCTTTAGTCATTATTCACACATACACATATATATACATTATATACACACATATATGGTGTGAATTCAGATTAACATAACACAACGTGACAAAATAAAAAGCATTCTCTGTTCCTCAGAGAGAGTTGCCATAGGAATCAAGTTATAGCATATTTCATGCTAAAATGCAATTGATTCGGCAACCTGAACATTTTTCTGTCTGTTTTAGGTATTGCTTTCCATTTGGTCGACCTGAAGGTGCTTTGAAAGCTACCCTCTCACTCTTGGAAAGGGTAAGAATGGAAGTAAAAGACAGGTGACATGTACGCAGAGACATGAACATCATCGTGGTGGTTGAATGACCTAGTTTCTCATTTTTAGAAGATTTTTTTTTTACCTGTCATCAAATATCAGAA
The DNA here is from genome assembly GCF_055505025.1 of Bos grunniens. Classification (NCBI taxonomy): domain Eukaryota; kingdom Metazoa; phylum Chordata; class Mammalia; order Artiodactyla; family Bovidae; genus Bos; species Bos grunniens. Next base: position 39,160,230 of record NC_141186.1, read on the forward strand.
TAAATATGAGAAAACTGCCAGCCTCTCAAATAGTTAAGATATACTGATGATATGCTCCTAACCTTTCCATGAATCACGGACAGGCTTTGACAGCCCAACTGTGCACTGGAATTTTTTATTTTGACTCTAACCGTGGTGCTTGATCAATATTAAGTTGCAAAGAGGCATTCACAATTAATTTTAAACTGAATTATTTAAGTATAAATGGGTAACACATATCATTGAACCATTTTAAGAACCTTGTTTTTCCACCTGTAGGTCTTGATGAAAGACATTGTAACCCCAGTGCCACAAGAGGAGGTAAAAGCAGTCATCCGTAAATGTCTAGAGCAAGCTGCTTTAGTCAACTATTCTCGACTGTCAGAGTATGCCAAAATCGAAGGTAAGACCCCCTTCTGCCCCCAGTTTTTAATTTAAATTTTGGTATGCCTCCCTGGGGACGTCTTTCTCTTTCCTGACAGGCACCAGAAAATAGTGGCCCATCTCTGTATTTAAGCTGAAAGTTGAAAACACTTGAAATGTGATAGCTTCCTCGGCTGTGGCCACATAAATGAATTCAAGAACAGGGGCTCAGGAAACAGTCTTTGTAGAAAAAGATGTTGAATATAGGATGTTATAGGACAACTAAGATCCTTCTAAGAGTTGGTGTTGGCCCTAACTTTGCTCTGTGGCTAATGTTTTTCTATAAAAGAGCTCTGTAGGATGGCTACCTTCTTTAAATAGAGGAAAACTAAACAGTTTGTTATCCACTGTTGATTGCGTTGCAAGTAAAACAAGAATTGAATAAAGCAACATCAAGATTTTGCTTAACTCTTTCTTGCCCCTTGAACATATCTTGTCTCTTGGTAGCTTTTCAAACTTGATGGCAGGTTAGTGTTCCACTGTCTCTGATGGCTCCTGGTTTGTTATAGATCTTGTTCAATCTTGTTACTCCAAACCTAGGATGGTTGTTATCACTCCCCTTTCAGGTTTTAGGGATGTGGTCACTAATGACCAAGTAATCGTCCAAAGGCACTTTGAGTCCACCCTACTTGAGAAGATATGGTTCTTTGGGACCTGTTTGTTTGCAAAGGTATTAATTACTTTTCATTGTTACCCTGTTGGCTGCTATAGGGTGATTTGAAAACCACACCCAACTTGACCCGTGGTGTAAGTGTATAAATGTGGAAGTTCTGTGTGCAAAACTCAGTGTGTCCGCATTCTGGAATCCGATGTTCTCTCCCTTGTGAAACACCCAATCAATCCAGCAAATACTCGTTGTCTGCCTTCAGGACATGACTGGAAAAAAAAAAAAAAAAAAGAGAGAGAGACCTAATTAACTACTAAAGCCCCATCACTTACCCTGCCAAAGTTCTTGTTTCCTTAGAGAATTAGGTTAAGATCATGTCAAATTCGCAGTGTTCTGTACATTCCATGTCCTCCCTCTCTCAATTTTGTCTGTCTGACAATGCAAATTGTGTACCAGTGGTAATGAATTCGTTGTTATGCATCCAGGGAGAAACACTTAAGAATTGGGCACTAAAAGGATGATCAACTCTTGACTTGGTAATGAGTGACAAAAATAGAGGAACAAGTAGACTGTTAAAGGGCTATATTAGCAAATAATGATTCCAGCATTTACCTTGCCAGGACACAATGATTGGTTGTATTTGTTAAAGTCAGCTGGGGACCTAATAATTCTAGGCCAGGCCAGAGATGGGATGGGATCAAGAAACGTTCGGTTGCCATGTCCGCTGACTCGTACGTAGGTCTTGGTCTAGCTATGACTAGTCTTTTGGTAAGATCTGCTCTCTTCTTTCAGATAAATAATATCCAAAAACAAACTTTAAGATCTGTAAGTAAAAATGCATTCGTTTCCAAAGTAGATCAGCTGGTCTGTAATTTCCTTTTGTGCCTCAATTCTTCTTGGTTGTGTTAATTATCTTTTGCACTGTGACTTTTAGGTCTGGGGATTCTTTGAAGAAATCAGTCTTTTTTTTCCAACTCTCTTGTCAGAGAAGTACCTCATTCCACACTACCTGCTCTCTTCCGCTTCTCTCCTTCCTTGTCCGTGATTGGCTCAGCCACTTTTTGACTTTACCTCTGCAAAAGTGGCTGTGACGCCAATTTCAAAGCATGCTGGGATTGTTAATTCAGACAACCCAACATCCTCTGGCTGCATGTATCAGGTTTTCTTTCATGAACATAGTCCACCATAGGCTGAGACATGGCAGCTTTAAAGATATTACTACCAGTCAACTTTCTTTTACAAGGTTCTGATCCTACCCCCAGAAAAGAAATCTTGACATTTGCGCTTCTCTGTGACCATTAATAGCTTAGTTCCCTGAGAATGTTGGAAAGAAGTTATAGTAATATTGCCGGAGACTATGTTTATGAAGAAATACCTCAAGAGCCTTAGATACTAAAGTCTGAAATCCTTAGTATCTTGGAGCCTTCAATCAATGAAATCCTGTTTCCCTTTATTCATGATGTTTTCGGTCATTGTATTCTTGCAAATAATTCTAAAGAGACGTGTAAAATCACGGTCACAATCTCTCTCGTGACTCACGGCATGCTGAATGGTTAATCCAGTAGATCTCCAATTTTGATACTCCTTTTTTCTTTTATCCTGTGTTTATCCCAAAATATTCTGTGGCTATTTTCCTTTGAGCTAATGTAACGTTTTCCTCTAACCTGTGACCTTTAACCTCTTGACCTCTGACCTAAGCCTCTTGCATGCCCAAATCCTCTTTTATAGGGAAAAAGAGAGAAATGTATGAGCATCCTGTCTTCTGCTTGGCCTCCCAAGTGATGGATTTAACCATTCGTGAGTACCTACCACCTCCTCGCCATGCTGTCTTCACTCTTTCTGTTTTCATTATTTCAAGAAAATCCAGATCCAAATCAACTCACTCTCCTTGCTTCAAGTTTTTTAGCATTGGCTTGTCTGTTGATTCTGTCTGTGAAACCCAGTGTGAGAAGTCCAGTCACTTTTTATCAGCCTAACACAGGTTAGACAATTAAGCCATTTGTTTGTGATAAACTCAGATTTGTCTGTAAGTTTTTCAGTTATTCTCTGTCTGTGACCTGAATGCATTTTTACTTTGCTTGTGTGTAACCCCAGTTTGTAAAGTGCTTGTCACTGGTACACAATCAAAAGATAGCAGCTAGGCGGGGAGCCATGTGTTAGGTGTCAGGAAAAGGACAGTTGGGGCAAAACCGTGCTTTCTTTTCCATGTTTAAGATGTCAAACTGTTGTGGGTAGAAGATCGCACAAGTGGTCCCTTCTATGTAAAATGAGCTCTTATATGCCTCCTGTCTGTTCTCGCGCAAGCTGGGAAGCTTTTCCTTGTTCTTTCTGAAGATTTGAACTTGTCCTCGTCCTCTAAGCTCTGGCTAGAACATATGACTTAATTGTCACTTGGAGAGTTCATGTATGTTTCATAGCTTGATTTCACATTAAAACTTAATTTCACTAATTTTCTATTTGTGCAGCATTTTTCACCTCTGTGAAGGAGCCTTTTTTGGCTGGCCCCCACACTTCCGGGCGGTGGGAACTCAAGGGCAACTTTTTCTTTCCAATATCATGTATCACACATAAGTGGGGGGCATTTTGGTTCACTTGCTCATTAATCCTGCATATGTGTTCTTGTTTCTCTCTCTCTTCTCTCCTTGTTGTGCTTTCTCTTTCAAATAGAGAATCAAAAGGACGCAGGTGAACCCACTGTCTATGCATTGTAAACTGTCAGGACTGTTGAGTTACATTGAGTTTTTGTTTCTGTTTTTGTTTCTTAATAGCTCCTTAACATATGTACTCCCAAAGACTGATGTGGGGTTGCAATGGTACTTAAGGAGTTAATTTGTGCTGTCTCACTATATCCCTTACCCACGAGATGTTGACCTCTGTAGAGCAGACTTTCTGTAAAGGCATAAGCTTTGAAGGGACAGAACTATGGTTTGCTGTGGAGCTTCATTTCATCTTTGGCTTCAAGGACTCCAGTGATTTGGCCTCATGTACTTTTTTTTGTCTTTAAAGTGACTGAAGCAAACTAATCTTCCTTTTTGTTTTTCATTTCTTTTTCCTGTTTTCTGCTCTATGGAGAAGTTTGTGTTCTTTGATGAATGTTTATCAGCCAAGGCAGAGAGGAATCGTCTCTGTGTTGTTCTTGTATGTACCATGTGATGGGGCAGGATGCACACGCAGGTGGCTAAACGGGGGCCATTGCTAGGAGTTTCATGAGAGGAAAGCCCTTAAAAGTTTTCTGGCTATGGCAGTTTTCTTCTTGTTTGGTTCCCAAACTTCTGAGTCTATTTTGAGGAAAGCTTGAAAAAATATATAGTATGGATCAGGGTTTTAAGGTCTAAAGACTTCTCCAAAGATAATTATCATTTGAGTAAAGTTGAATGTGTTTCAGATCAGTTCGGAAAGCATTTTTGAGCACATGCCAAGCGCTAGGCTAGTAATAAGTATTTGAAGACTCACAAACCTATGTTCAAGGCATATGAGCTTTTCTCTCCCTGGAAGGGAAGATGTTCATTTATCCATTCACTCATTCATTCATTCGACAGGTGCTTAGTGGGAGCCTGCCATGTGCCAGGTACAGTGGTAAAACCAGGGACTGCGTAAACAAGAAGAAACAGCTGATACCCTCATAGAGCATATGTGTCAATGGGTAATTAAATGTAAATTACAAATTCTGTACTCAGCAACACTAATGGGTAGAGTTGTGTGTAAGAGGGCATTGTTAGAAAGCCAAAGAAGTCTTTGCAGGGATGGCAAGTTTGAACTGCATCTTGAAAGATGAATTAGAATCAGTGAAAATGAGATGGGATGGGAAAGTGGAGAGGCTTCCTAGCTAAAGAGAGTAATATGTGCAAATACATAAAACCATAGCATTAATAAAAATAGCTAAAGCTTATTCAGTGTGTATTACATGCCAGCTATGACTCTTAAGTAATTTATATGTATTCACTCATTTAAACCTCAAAATCTCTTATGAGATAGCTACTACTATTATTCCCATATTAGAAATGAGCAAACTAAGATATGCAGAGGTTAAATAATATGTTCCTGGAAGTCTAAGTGCAGAGCGAGAGTCTGAGGCCAGGCAGAGGCCATACTCTGAACTACTCTGTACCTCAGTGTGGTTGTACAACAGGCTGAAGTAACAGCAGGAGTGGGCACCGGTGATGGCAACGGAGGCGGCAGATGCGGTCTCTCTGTCCCTTCATAACACAGAGTTCAGATGGGCTCTCATGGTCCATGCGTGCTTCACCTGGCATCTGTACCAATTTTTGCAGACAATTTTCACAAGAAAAATTCTACATGTCTCCCATCCAAAGGTGACAGAGAGCCAATAAGGCTCTTTAAGCAAGAGGGCAGCTTGGTGATTTGCACTCCAGAAAAGCCATACCAGCAGAGATAGAGGAAAAAAGATTGAGGAAGAGGGAGAAGGTAAAAGTGGACCCAAAAGTTAAGATCAAAGCGGAGTTGGGGTTGAAGCTTGGTACGTCCGAGGCCCCTTCTAGGCAAAGTAGATTTCAGCTGTAATCAAAACCATAATCACTTCTTTCCTGATCTTTACATCTTTTATTTTTACCCTCCCCCTACCTTTTCAGTTTCCTTAGAGGGAACAAAGTGTGAATACATGGATAGGTGTGCAAAACTAACTGTGTGGAGGTGGCCAGGCACAACTGGAGGTATCCATACAAAAATCGAGGTGCAAACAGCTGCTGAAGCCTGCAGTCAGACTGTGCTTTGCGAGGCTCCGGGACTCTACAGATGGCATTTTGGTGGACTTATGCTTTCTGTCTGGGAGCATTATTAGAAATTGCATGTTCAGTTTAATTACAGTATCTAAAAAAAAAAAAAGAGAGAGAGATGTAAAAGGCTGTTACTCTATGAAAGAAAAGCTGTGACTCCTGCAAATGAATTCTATTATTTTAAATACATTTCCATTTAAACCGTCACACATTCTGAACCCAGCAAATCTCTGAGAAAGTCTACACCCCTGTTGCTGGTTTGCCTCAGTTCTCAGCTAAATACTTGTATAATTTTTCCTTCAAATACAGCAAAGATTTGCAAAATAGATACATCTATAGCCAGACAGACAGACAGCCTACCCATGGGCCCAAGCACTGTCCTAAGGACTTAATAAGAAGGATCTGATTCATTTGTTACCTTAGTCCCATCTAGAATGTTTCATTACTGCCCTTCTTACAGTTGAGGAGGCCGAGATTTGGAAAGGATAAATGACATTCTTCAGCAGGATTTGAACCCATCTCATTCTAAATTCAAACACCATGCCTTTTTTTTTTTCCCCTTTTATTGTGGGGGAGGGGTGTCGTTCCTCCATTCAGCCTTTCCAGCCAGCATGATAGCAATTGGATATTACCCTTTCACTCAGTGGATAAATTCAAAATTACTTACAACTTTTATTTCAGGAAAACCACCAAAGTCAGAGCAGTCTTCTGGGCCCAGATGACTGCCAAAATCTTTCCCCTGTGAAGTCTTCCTGAGGGCAGTGAGATCCCCTGAGATTGTCAGAGAACTGAGGATTTTTCTTTTCTTCCCAAATGACAGAAACCTTCTAGAGCAAGTCAAATTTATCCAAAGGACTTTCCAGCAGATTCTGTAATAGTGGGGTTCTGTATCTTTCCCTGTCTCCATCAAGTCTTATAGGTCTGAGTCCAGTTGGAGAAGAAAAAAAGAGACAAGCAAGCTTGTGACACTCAACAGCGCACAATATGGAGCCGCTCCCCCAAGACACCAGTGGAGGCAAATCCCATCTCAGCAAGATCCAGGCCATCCTAAATTCCTAAAACAAGGCCTATCTAACACTTCCTGTCGTAAACACTGGGGAGTAAATGTTTATCTTTTCGTCTTTCTTGTTTCAGTGATACATAAACCAGGGTTTCCAAGCCAGAATTATCCTGTAGACTAGTATCTCATCTATACTTTATGAAAAGTGAGGAGGACAGGGAGAAACATGTTTCAAACACTCTCACCAAGGAAGATCCTGGAGGAACAGAGGATGTGTTAAAAATATGCCATGAATCAATAAATATGAAACTGACATCTCTTCTCCCAGAACAAAAAGACATGCTGCCGATCACGATAACAACTGTCATTTATTGAGAATTTAGTATGTGCTAAGTAGATACATGCATATCTCATTTAATTTTCACAACAATTCTATAAGTATTTTGTTGCCATATTTCATTGAATCTAAAAGCCATCAATTATAAAATGCACCATTAATTTATGTAATCCTAAGAATAAAATAATGCTGCCAACTAAATTGTGACACACCATCAAATGTAAGATGCATCCAATTTCAGAAATGTTAAAATGTGCCTCTTACACTCCATGAAGTAAAAAAATCACTGTTGTCTGTAGAAATGCAGAGAAATGAAACAGAGAGATGTTAAGTAACTTGCCCAAGGTCACACAGCTGGTTAGTTGTAGAGACAGAATTTGAACATGAACCTAATTCCAAGCCCACACTTTCAACTTCTGTACTATGAAAGACTTGTGATTGTTAGTGATAAAATTAGAAGAGGTTTCTCAATCACTTAATCCCAAACCACCATTTGACAGATGGGGAGACCAAGGTATAGAGAAAAGAAGCCAGTTTCAAAATAAAATGGGCAAGTGAGCAACTCTTGTCTGGGGTCCTGCACACTCTTTAGGGCCTTCACCCACCCCCACACTGACCCCCGCCACCACCACCAGGCTGCCATGTCTTTCAGCCAAGAGATACTCTCCCCACTCACAATCTAGTAACTGGTTTCTAGTGTGACAGTTGAGGGATTCCAGAGTCCACATACCAGAATCCTAAATGGGCAGCTCCAAGAATACAGTCTCCCACGACCAGTGTGAACACTCAGGATCTGTTATGTCAAAAATTTACATCACACAGTCTTGGCTCCAATTAGTTTTTAACCTATTTAAGTCTCACTTTGTTTTCTGTGCGTGCGTACTAAGTTGCTTTAGTCATTTGCGACCCTGTGGACCATAGCCCACCAGGCTTCTCCATCTGTGGGATTCTGCAGTCAAGAATACTGGAATGGGTTGCCATTTCCTGCACCAGGTATCTTCCCAACCCAGGAATCAAACCTGCAACTCTCTTATGCCTCCTGCATTGGCAGGCAGATTCTTTAGCGCCACCTGGGAAGCCCCTTTGTTTTCTGTAAAAGGGGCTAATAATGTTTCCTCCTCTCAAAGGGTTGTTGCAAAGATTTAAACATATATTTCCAACAGAGCTCTTAACACAGTGCCTGGTACAATAAGCCCTCATTGCTGCTAAGTCACTTCAGTCGTGTTCGACTCTGTGCGACCCCATGGACGGCAGCCCACCAGGCTCCCCCGTCCCTGGGATTCTCCAGGCAAGAACACTGGAGTGGGTTGCCATTTCCTTACTATCTATCTATAGCGACAAAGTTGTGTATTTGTTATTATAAACATAAAATTATGTCATTATTGGTGTATTATTATTTAAAAGGAAACCCCCAAATCCAAATGTACAATATAGACATATTATTTGATTTCAGAAATGGAATAGAAAGTAGTGCTTCTCAAAATTTAATCTTTATACAAATCTCTGGGGATCTTGTTAAAACATACATTCTGATTTGGTAGGTCTAGAGCGGGGCATGGAAATCTGCATTTCTAACACACTGATGATGAAGCCGCTGAGGCAGGGGCTGAGGTTTGAATGTCAGTGAACTATATAGGAAGCAGCCGATTTATCTCTTTATCATAAATTTCAAAAGAAAATGTTATAATATAGTTCTACATATGTTAAATACCCATTGAGTTCCAGGAGCTGGGTCAGGCACCAGAGAAGGGAGCCGTGAGAAAAAACAGCCCAGATCCCTTGCCCTCAGGCAGCTCCCAATAAACTTCTCAGGAAGAGGACAGGCGATAAAACGAGTGATTTCATCTGGAGACTGTGTTGTAGAGGGAGATGCAGGATGCTGCAGGAATGCCACACACAGGGATTTCACCTGGGCTGGGGTCCTTGACACACGGCGGAGGAGGATGTGGTGGGCGCCCAGGGCTGATCCCCCGAGAACTGCCTGGGATGTTCCTCCGCCTTGTTGAAGGCCTACTCGTCATCCATCCAGATGTCCCAGAGTCTGTCCTAGAGCACCTACGACCATATAAGTGAAAGTTTATTTGGGGACTGGGTGAATATTTGATAGTACTATGAAATAAGTAGTCTTACTAGAGCAAGTGTTCGAAAACAACCACCACCACTGTAAATAGCTTAAGCAAGAAAAGGACGTTTTTGGCCTGTGTAGCTAGGAAATGCGTGGAGGGATTGGACTCAGAAATAAAGGCTTTTAGTGTGTCTTGATCTCTCCAGCTGCTGACAGTCTTCTTTAATGTGATTGTCATGATAGCAGGGGTTGGGGGCAAAATAGCCACAGATAGCACCAGGTTTTTATCCCAGATGCTGAGGCGTGAGGCAAAAAGAGGTTTCCTCTCTATGAAACTGTATACAGTTCCAGAGAACACTCTTATTGGCCAGGCTTGGGTCACGTGTTAGTCTCTGAGCCAATCATAATACCCATGATGACGTGGAGTGTTACGGTTGCCCTGGCTTGGCTCACATGGCTGCTCCTATTTAGGATTCATTGCTTGACATTTCCACTAAAGCCGCACAGAGTGGAAGAGAGGCAATTCTAAGCAAGGCAACTGCACATACAAGAATAGCAGGTGTCCACTACTGTGTCTCTCCAGAATTGTTTACTTTTCTTAGGTACAACAGCTCAGTCTCAAGGACAAGCCTGACCTTGGATACAAAGATACCAAATTGGAGGGAAAAAATACATATATATGTATGTATGTGTGTATGCGTGTCTATATATATATATATATATTTGTGTGTGTGTGCATATATATATATCAATAGCATTATTTCTTTCTTGTGGATATAATATATTTTAATTTGAATACAAAGATTTTTCATTATCTTAAATCACTTTTCATTGCATTAAAATACCTGAAGTTGTTTTCTGGTTTGCAAGTGGAAGTTAACAATGTTTGCTATTCAGCAATTCAGCTGCATGCATTTGCTCCATAACCAGGGGCTTTGGCTAAGAGATGAAAGTTGCCGGTATAGTTTTTATGCATATTGCAACCGCAGAATATTTGGTTTTCCATGAAAGCACACCATTGGGCTGGATCCACTGAGGATTTCCTGCTCTGGACCAGGTACTGTACTAGTCCCTAGAAATACAGAATTCACTGGGTACAGGGAAAGACAAACATGCATATCATTGGCTATTAGTCAAGGACCATAAGAGCTCAAATAGCGGTATCAACAGAAGAGTTGAGTCTTTGTTATGAAGGTATAACTCTTGGGGCTGGGGGAAGCATGGTAGGGAATCTCTTAAGGCTTTTGAGCAAGAGTATGATAGGTTCAGATGTGTGCTGTATGAAGATCACTGTGAATGCTGTGTGAACAATGAACTACAAGGGAGGGAAAGAACTAAAGGCTGGTTTGGAGTCTCTAGCAACCGTTGAGGTGGAGATGACGAGACGTGAGTTGAACATCAACTCTGTCAGCAAGAGTATAGCCACATGATCTCGTACAGTGGGAGGTAAAACCAAAGACACAGTAGAGGTGGATTGGGCAGGCCACGCCACCTGTGTCCTTATGGGGAGGAGTCAAAGATGGCTTTAGTAAAAAGAGTAAACAATTCGTGACTGATGTACTGGTCTTTAGTAACATATACTTCATATTGCCCTAAAAATGGAATCTTCTGAAAAGGAGTGATGAAGATACAGGGGATCAAGTATACGTGATGGCCTGCCCCACTGAAGAAGTTACATTGAATTATGACCTTGTTTGAAATGTGTGCTCCGTGGGGCCATTGTTTTAGGTAGGCAGTGTATTCTGGGAAGCATGTTGTGGCTATCTGTTTGGCTTTCTCTTCCCACTCTAGCTTTTATCCAACCCTACCCCCAAATCCCAGTGAATTGCTCCAGGATAGTTATTTTCAGTAATAACGTAATACAAACACTGGCATCTTCAGCAAAACATAAATAGGTTGGAACTTGGTTTTAAGTGTTCTTTCCATCAACCATATCCATTTCTCATACGATGTTTCTGGAACTGGCAATTAACTGGCTTGCTGGAGTCAGAGCTGGTCAGGTTATTTAAGGGCTATTGGAGAATCTCTCGCTCCTGGATGCCTCTCTTCCTTTGCTTAGCTGAGCCTGCAGAGGAATTCTCTTTTTTATTTTTCTGCAGTCACATTTAACTCCCTCTCTGGAAGCCAAGCAGATTTAATTGTGTAAACATGAGCAATGGTAATTGGGTAAATGAAGTTGGAAACCAAGGTATGATGTTTTTGTTTTGCTCTGTGAAGGGGAAAAAATAGGGAGCTTGTTTTTCTATGGTGGCAAACCTCACTGTCAGAATTCTGGACAGACAGTTGGCAGGAGGGAATCCCTTTACGAATTTTCATTGAGACCCATTGAGCTGAAATACGTATCTGCTGCCTTGCCGTTATGGATCCGCCCTGGGGCATTTCATTGTTTTGTAAAGTGACTTACGAAGTGGTTTACACAGGTTTTGTTATGTGAGAAAGAATAAATGAGGAGTTTCCCTAAGAATTGCACACTCAGGTAATACACATTCATTCAGAGAACCAGAAGAGGTGTTACCAGAAATGCTCCCAACTTTGCCCCCTGCTGTAGGTAGAAAAGCAGATTTTAACAAGACATAAAATATGGAATTCCTTTTTATAAAGAAGAGATTAGTAATTGCCTTCCTTTATATAGCTGTCATTTAATACTGATTTTTTTTAAAAAGTCTATTTACATACAATCTTTCCCAAACAAAAGATTTAAATAAGAGGAGACTGGTGAATAGGATATTTTTTTAGTCCTTCATTTCAAACATTGAGGTGAGCCCACAAGAAAAGGATGATATCAACTTTTGCTTTTAAGAGATGGTTTTGCCAGGATATTATATTTATCCTTATTTCTTGTATTTTTATTATTGCTGCTAGAATTCCATTTCCTATAAGCCTGCAGTAAACTTCGTTTTCCCAGTTGAAAAATTCAAGCAAACCAAGAAGCAGACTTGGCAATGTAGTATGTCCCCCTCACCATCCAGCTTGCTTTATAAATGAAAACCATTCGAAAGGACCAGGTCCGAGGTTAATGAGACACTCATTAAAGAGAGAGAATGGCAGAAGCTGATAGTGCTGTGCGCCTGTGTTGAAGGAGAGGCTATTGTTGTAGGATGTTTGCTGTGCTGATATTGTAAGCCACATGACAGATGGGTCAAGTGCTGATTACCGTATTCTAACATTTGGAATAGCAAGTAACATATTTGATAAGCTGGCAAGTTTTTATATATGATTCAACCCACAATATAAAAGCCATGAGAATTCCAAATTGAAAATAATTAAATGAGCTGGAAACAATCAGATACCACACATTTTTTTTTCCCCGCAAAATGACAGATTTTGACATGTTGAAATTCCACAAAGGGAGCAAGAATGTTCCCCAGCTCAATTGAACTAATAATGGCCCTTCATCTGCTTTTGCAAAGCAATTAATTCCTGCCTTCCCACCACGTGGGAGACAACAGTGAAGATTCCTAGGCACCTGAAGCTTTACGGAGATCCATCCCATGCATTGTTTTCTTTGCTGTTCTTGGCAACCCCTCAAGGTATACAAAAAGAAGATGTTAATATTCTCAGTTTGTAGAGGAAGAAGCTGAAGCCTGGAGAGGCTTACATAGAGGGGAGAAGTTTCCATAGGAAATTAAGTAGCCTCGTGAGGATGAGAAGTCATATCCCCCAGCTCTGTTGACATCAAGTGCTATTTCTGGTCATCTGGAAGGAGGAAGCAGCTGTTAACATTTAGGTGTGCTTTACTGTACAAAAAGTCTATCTTCTTTCGGTCCGTGGTACCACCACCATCATCCATGTGTTCCCATCCGGATGAAGGCATTCCGCCTCTGAGTGTCTCAGTACGGTGGTAAGAGTCTCGTCCCTCGTCAGGCAGTGTCACACCTCTGTAACGCTGCGGTCACGCCAGGAAAGCAGCAGCTCTCCATTCGTGTGTGATCATTTTTGCTTGTTTGGTTGTTCTTTTCAGAGTTTGTCATCTTACTTGTCACCTTTGTGATAGTCACTTTGTCTCTTTACTTTTTTTTTTTTTAACCATCTCTCCTCACCTACCCGAGCAGCTCCCCCGCCACCTCCTGGGCCTCCTCCACCCACCCAAACGCAGACCAGCATGTTATATCAGAGGCTCAAAGGCATGCCTAGGCCAAAACCAAGTACTGTACACTTTTATGTTTCCTTTATGCGACAGCTTTCTAGTTTAGTTTGCTTTTCTGTTCATTTCTCTGGAAATTTTCTTTAGCATACTAACCTGAGGCTCAGACTCTCAAGTTTGACACCGTAGGTTTTGAGAGACTTGAAAAGAGAGCATTATTTCCAAATGTCCACATTTTTTTTGTCTAGCTCTGTCTGACATATGCAACATTTTCAAATCTCAGTGTCAGCACAAAATAACATTGTTGCATAACATTTTGCATGATGATTTTTTTTCTATGTTATGAGCTTCAATTCTGTTGTATGAAATGTTTACTAAGTATATTGTATTTTTAGTTCCCCTTTGTCAGTGCTCCAGCTAGTACAAGATTGGGTGATAGGAATATTGCAGTATGTTTCCAGATATTGCAGACAGCAGACATGACCCAAAAAAAAAATCATTTCTAAGCACAAATTTCTCCTTGATCTGTGTTGGGGAGATGGAAGAGGGGCTACAGGATTTTGCACAATATTTTCTTTAAAGACAACATCTTAAACAAGTTGACTTTAGTACCATTTGTACTAACTAGTGAGTCAACAATGCAAGTAAGAGGAAAATAAAGTCGTGTCTCAATATAGTAGCTTGATCTACAGATAATGGAATTGTAGCTAATTAATAATAAATGAAAGTCTGGCTATATGGGCCCATTGAAAGATCAAATATTCTACATTCAAGCATACGTAACCTACTTACATGAAATGGTTGCAGGTTAAAGCAAAATTGCAAAAGATTTTATTAAACATACTGTCTGTATATATACATCAGGCATACACATATTTGCGTACAAGTGTACACACTCAAAGATTGTGTGCACATGTACACTTTATGTGTATCTATTGATATATATGGTAGTCAATCTCAGAGCACTGCATATTAAAACAAATCTTCAGGTGATCCTAGCTTATGCATCTTGGATTTCTCCCAACACAAAAATCATTTACATCTTTGAAATAAAAGTACATAAAAATATTGATGGGAATGATTTCCATTACGATGATTTGCATCGTGTGTCATGGACATCTAGAATTTCCCTAGATTCGATAAGTGTTCTGCCCAAAAGGATAGTATTCTCTATTTTGTGAGTAAGAGATTTCAAAGATGTGCCCCAAGTGGGATTTCCTGCAGATTTGTATTAACGTGCAGGCTTGTCTGGTTACTAGAAAATGTATGTAAGTGTGTGATGTGTGTATGTGGGTGTATGTGTCGAATAGGTAATAAGCATAGGATGAGGAATTTGCAAATTGATGTGTAAATGTGAATATCAACTAACAAAAAAGTAGCCTGTGCATATTTACTATCGAAATGCAAATACCTCACTCTACACATATTACCTCAACATATATACACAGTATGTTTGTTAGAAATGCCTGAAAGTCTACTAATGAAATTATAATAGTCCATTTGTGAAATTACAAACAGACCAGGCACCCCAGAAGCACAGGTATCAAACCCGTCACTCAGTCTTTCTCCAGGTATTATTGCTGTGGACCAGGCAGTGAACTGTCAGCCCCTGAGCTGTGCACATTACCTTATCTGGGTGGTGGAGACTCTCTGCCTAATCTGCAGATTTATTTCCCCCCAGCTCCCACCTTCAAACCCCCACCTTCTATGCAGCCACACTTCCACCTGAACCTGGCAGAGACAATGGAGCATTCTGTTGGCCTGATTCCAGAAAGCTCATTTTCACACCAGTCATCAGGCCTTGTTAGAGTGAAACTTGCACCACCTCGATTATCTGACCAACCCCAGCCATTGTTCATAGTTCCCATTGGCTGGACCACTCTTTTTGCATAGTGTTTCACAGAATTTTTCTTTCTTGTTAAATCCTACATTATTAATCATCTTCCATATATATCACCTATATAACAAATGCACAAAAAATTAGGAGCATATTATGAGAAGCTGTTTGTTTCTCTTCTTTTTAAATTAGCCACCTCCTACCATTTTGTTTACCACTCGCCCGACAAACACACACAACCAACTAGCAGCAGCACAGCAGCCCTTCCTGTGAAGCATTCAGTTACCTTCTCTGGCAAGTGAAACCCTGAAGTCACAGTGGATCTGCTTCAGATGAGGAGATTGAAATAATTTTCAGCAGTCCTTTTGTGCACATGAATACCCTCCTTGTGGAACTGTGCTTCTGCTGCTACTGCTGCTAAGTCGCTTCAGTCGTGTCCAACTCTGTGCGACCCCATAGACAGCAGCCCACCAGGCTCCCCCGTCGCTGGGATTCTCCAGGCAAAGAACACTAGAGTGGGTTGCCATTTCCTTCTCCAATGCATGAAAGTGAAAAGTGAAAGTGAAGTCGCTCAGTCATGTCCGACTCTTAGGGACCCCATGGACTGCAGCCTACCAGGCTCCTCCATCCAAGGGATTTTCCAGGCAAGAGCTGCTGCTGCTAAGTCGCTTCAGTCGTGTCCGACTCTGTGCGACCCCATAGACAGCAGCCCACCAGGCTCTGCCGTCCCTGGGATTCTCCAGGCAAGAACACTGGAGTGGGTTGCCATTTCCTTCTCCAATGCATGAAAGTGAAAAGTAAAAGTGAAGTCGCTCAGTTGTGACCCCATGGACTGCAGCCCACCAGGCTCCTCTGTCCATGGGATTTTCCAGGCAAGAGTACTGGAGTGGGGTGCCATTGCCTTCTCCGAAAGGATCCTAATTGCTGATACACACTGCTGTTACACACCATAGGCTATAGATGACTCAGGCTTCAAGATTTGAAGGGGTCTAAGCACAAACTACAAGTTCACCTGTGAGTTTAGACTGGTTGAATTCAGGCCATTTCATTGGCTTAGGAAATCTTGGTTTCAAATATTACTCTTTGTCCCACCCCAACAGGAAAAAAAAAAATACAGTTCTTTGTAACATAATAACATTGCCAAACATTCATGAATTTAGTCTACAAAGGATAAAACTAAAACCAGAGTTTGGAAACCAGGGATCAGTTTGTTCTTAAGTCCAATAAAAGCCCTTTCAATACAGTAGAACCTAAAATGCATTGTTGCCATCTCACTGATAAAATTTCACTTGTACCAACCAGTGAACAAACCGCTTCATCCAATACTCTACACCCTGTGTTCTTTTAAAAATTCTATCCTGCCTTCTATCTAATGGCCCAGGAACGTCCATTAATTCTCAGTCTCCTCCCTGGACAACTTAAAACAGCTAGACCTTTAAGTCTGCTTTTTTAAAATGAACATTCCAATACCTGTTAAACATGCCGACCTTGAATGAAAAACAGTGCTATCATATTGTTTAGGGACAAAGCCAGGAAATAGATGGAGCAGCAATCATGACTAAGCTTCTGTTACATCATCCCACCTCAGGTAGCACAAACACTGCCTAGAGAAGGATATACAATAGTCCGTTTATGCTGTCTTTAAAGAACATGTGTACAAAATGTCGCTAAATTTGTAATGGGCTGTCATAGTCTTCATACAGCTTTAATAAGCAAATTGGAAGCTGGAGCACTGCTTTTTCTTAGTATGTATTATAATAATGATGGTGATAATAATAATAAAATGGCTTTCTGGTTTGCTCACTACTAATTATGTGGCATTTAACATTTGCATGAAACCTAAAAAAAAAAAAAAAAGGGATAATCTTTGGAATTTCTTATCCACTAGTTCTAATGGCCACAAAATTAGCCCACCACTTTCACTGAATTTTAACACAAATTCTTGTACTACAGAAAATGTAGGCCGGTTAATCACTCCTGCCAAAAAGCTGGAAGATACAATACGTCTTGCTGAACTAGTCATTGAAGTTCTTCAGCAGAACGAAGAACACCATGCAGAGGTAAGCAGGCGCCGGGGGGCAGGGTCTCTCGTTCCTCAGAAGACGCTGCGCGACTGATTCTACTGGCAACTTTGTGAATACGATGTCTTAACTCCCATTTTCTTTTAACTGACCTTGTAATGCGAATGAAAGTGGCAATTTTGCAAGGAGGATCCTTTACAGGGTTGTTTAAAACAGCCAAAAAGTGCGTTGTGTGATGTACATTTCAGCTTGAGTTTTCAGATGTTTCTAGCAACAAGCCAAAGAGGTGAGTATATCTTTGAGATAATTATTCAAGCAGCATATGGTTATTGTCAGGAACATATGAAATACTTTTTGGTCTTTTGTGGCTGTTTCTGTTGCTACCACTGTTGTTTTGATTTATTTTATTTGGTGTGTGGATTGAGAGCCGTCTTTTTGAATTTATCTCCGTAACTTAGTCTGCTCACCCTAGAGTCTTCATTTGTTAATCTCAGATGACCTGGGTTGCTAAACTCAGTGACAGAAACAAATTATTCTGTGTTGTTCAACTTGTTGATTCTCCAACCTACATCTAAATAAATACAGCTTACTTTTTTTTTTAACAAGCCGCTGTCAAAATTATTATTTTGATAATTATACACTGAGGGATTTAGAGGCTAATTCAATCCCAAACCTGTAGGGACTTAAACAACCCAACCCTTCCAAGAAAAGATTCCAAGATTTCATTATGATCAAACTGTTACACCACTGCTTGTTTCAAAACTGAGATTTAAAAGCATTTCTCTGAAAATCGCATATGTAAAAAACCTCACTCATGCTCACTCTTCCCCTCCAATCAGATCTACAAGGGGGGAAAGAGGGCATCAATAAAAGTAATGTCAAAGGCACCTAAAATGCTAATTCCCATGAGTAAATGAAAATCAACAGTATAGTTAAATAATACACCATAAAGACAGTCATCCCAACTAATGCCTGATTGCATATTTAAATTTCCTCCCTGTTTTCTACTGTTCCACTCAATCTTGGCTGATCGTGGCAGGGGAAAGAGGTATGTGACCCAAATGAGTGAGTCAGCCACCTGCTGTCATAGTCTGTGCATGCCCTTCCAGTACCATGTCTTCTAATGGGACTTTTCCCAGTGCCCCTGCTTCCTAACACTGACCCAAGGAATGTAACAGCAATTTCCAGTGGACTGCTTGTGAAATGGGTGGCCTTCCACAGCAGGGTCAATGTGGGTGATTCTCTTGTGCGTGCATGAAGCAATTGATAATACTTAACAATGACTGCGGTTACATCCCAACACACGCCTCCTAGCTGCCTTGACTCTGTCCCCTTAGCGTGTTGTAGCTCCTCTGTCCGTCTGTACTTACCTTCATCCCAGCAGATGAGTACCGAGCCTAGTCACCAGTAGCTAGCCAGAGTGATACTAATCTTCCTCTACAGCTGTCTGTATGTGAACCATATATACAGTATTTATATATAGAGAGAGTGCCAATGAATCATGATGTCCCCCAAACCCTCACTGAGAATGGGGTGAAGACCCCTTGAGGTAGGTACAACTAACTCCAGCAACACCCAGCAAATGCACAGCCAGGAATGAGAAGAGGGGCCACGCCAAACACCCTCCAAATGTAGACACCTTCAAACAGAAAATTAAGTTGGGCTAGAGTTTTTATTCTACTCTATCCTACGTGATGTTCTTTTCAGATGGGGGCACCTGGGGTTCATTGTGATGGTAAGTATGTTCTTTCTGGGTATCTACAGAATCATCCCCAGAGGCATGGAGGGGTCTGGCCAGTCCTTTCCTGATTTGGGTGTTGAGGCTTTTCCCAATATTTCAGACCAGATTTTTGAAGACATGGATACAAAGCAGATGGTTTTCTTTCAGTGAATGATTGAAGAAGGAAATGGACACATATGCTTGATTTAATCAAGTTATTTTCTGAGGCTACTGCAGTCTGAGAAAGGAGAACATTTTCCCAAATGACTCACAAGTGGTACCAAAGAGAAGTTGATATTCCAAAGAAGCCTCTTTTCCCCAGTTTTCCAAAAAGCCCTTCTTCACTCAGTACTAATCACCATCTTAAACCACCCTCATAACCATCATCACAAAAATATTTTAATCTTAGTGTTCAAAAGCCACTCATAAATAGGGCAGAAATAAATTCAGTTCTATTCTCATTTACTGACTTCAGAAGTGAGAAACGAAAACTTTGGCATACTTTGGAATTCAGAGGCCCAGTTTGCTTTTTGATAAATGTAGAGATTTCCGAAATCAGTCCTTTCACCCAGTCACAAAACCTCATTACTCAGTTGATCAAAAATCACCCATCTATGAGCACAGAGGCATTCCCCTCAGCCCTGGTGATTTTTTTAAACTGTCCAGCTGATTTCAGGGTAACGCGTGGTCAAGAGACCCTTGGCTGCAACCAAAGAAGTAAAATTTGCCCTGGCACACTGAGGATGAGAGGATGAGGTTTTGCTGCCAAAAGGATGAAGGATTAAATTTTTCTCCTACTGACCAGTACTCACTGCCATCTTCTCTAGATGCCCAGTGAACTCTAGAAAATCAGTAAGTCCTAAACATGAATCTTAGCTGGACC
Organism: Bos grunniens; assembly: GCF_055505025.1. Taxonomy (NCBI): domain Eukaryota; kingdom Metazoa; phylum Chordata; class Mammalia; order Artiodactyla; family Bovidae; genus Bos; species Bos grunniens. Next base: position 39,179,919 of record NC_141186.1, read on the forward strand.
TTAGCAGTCATGCTGTTTGGTGGCACCACACTAATAAAAGTGACAAATGGGATCGCCTCCCCCACAGAAGTCAATAATCCTTAAAACTACTTTGAATTCCAATATAAAGTAATTAAATATTTCAGGAGAAAACACAACCCCCACCAGCTAAGAATATTGTCATGTGCACACACACATGTAGTATATGGTAGCAGCTGTCACCCAGATCTCTAAATTACAACATAATTCTGCTCTCAGAGCCTAAGTTATGTGCATATACACACCTGCACACACACAGGAATTATACCTTCATGTGCTGTTAACTTCGCTTTCCCAATCTCTCTCTCTATGTATACGTATGTATATGTATATATGTATTGTGGTACACATAGGGGTACATATATACATGTAGTTTGTGTAGAAAATATAGAGTGTGTTCAGTGTGGTTGACCATACCCCTAAAGTATACATCTTTGCCTTTAAATAATGAAAAACGCTGGGTAAGTATCTAGAAACCATAGTACAACTCCTTCTTGTCTTTGGAAAAGATTTCTGAAGATTTTAGACACCCATAGACATGTACAAAAATAGCATTTGCCTGTATGAGCAAGTTTAAAGTAAATATAGATGTCGTTGTTGTTTTATTTTAAACCTTTGCCTTGCCCAGTCCAGGTTCACAGACTCTGTTCATTTGATTAAAATTAAGAAATGGCTTTTTTGGTGATTACTGCTCTTGCCTGAATCTTTTTCTTCTCCTTAGTGAGTCAGGTTTGATTATGAGGTTCTGAAAGAATTACTGTGGGTATAGAAAAATAAACTTGGACTTCACTTCTCCAACAATCCCCTATTTAATCTCTCTTCCTTCACTAGAATACCAGGTTTCTCTGCCAGATATTAATGGTAATAATTCATACCACGGTAGTCATTGTTCTTCATAGGGCTGCCAATCTATGTGATTATTAATATAACAACTGTAGATAATTTCTCAATAATTTATCAGATTCTAACAAGGGACTAAATTTTCTGTAGAGAGTAAAAATGGGTGCTTCTTAAGGCCTCTGGTTTGCAACTTTTCAATAAAGCTGGTAAGAACCAGGTATGAGGTTGGTCTGAGAAAATTTTTATTTTAGGCATTTAGGATTAGTTTTTGTTTTGTTTCATTTTGTGTTTTTTTTTTTTTTTTTTTCTTGTCATCCTAGAGCAAAATTGTGTCTGGGAAGGCATTTCAGTCTCCCCAGTTACTATTTTTTTGGACTCACCCTGAAGATGTAAAGTGAAACAAATAACTAAAGCATAAGTACCAGCCAGTGTTTGGTATGCCTTTGTGATTATTGCAGATATCCTCCATCAGGACTGATGAGAATCAGCCCTCCACATAGGGTTGGGTGGCAGCAGTGGAACTTTAGCAAGTTTGAGTGTTTAGAAGGTCTCTGCCTAGAAGGCAGATGGCTAGGAGAGCTCTGGGGGAGGAGTGGAGGGTTTCTCCCTTGGCTGGATTTAGCCAGGTAGTCAGTGGAACAACCCCCAAACCCCAGGGCTCTCATCCTCAGGTGGTAAAACTGCAGTAAAATCTCATCGATTCAGACCCAGTTCCTCCTAATTTGTGACAACTCAACTTCAGATGTGGCTCTTTTAATTTCTCTTCAGTAAAATGTTTGACACCATCTCAACTTTCTCTAGAAATTCTAAAGGCTTTTCTTCCAAGTTTTATCCCAGGATCTATGAAATTAAAGCTCCCATCTCTTTTACTTCAATTTATAGGTCATTTATCTACAATTATTTGAAATTTTAAAAATACTTTTAAGTTTACCATACGCTTAGCGATAGCCAATCAATGAATACATTGTACTTGGGCTCCCATGTATACACTGCTTTGAAAAGCGGCTAAATGATCGTTCTTTTTTAGAAAGCCCAGTAATTGAGGTGTTTTGCTGACAGACTAGCATCTCTTCTCTTCCCTTACTCTGAATCACTGAGGTTTTACTGTAAGTTAAAATGGAAACAGCAGGTGTCTTATTTCCAGCCAAGCTGCCCTTGCAGAATGGTCCATGACTTGATTTTTTCCATTTAATTTGCAAACCAGCCACATGTTGATAAAGGAGAAGTAAGTAAAATGAAATCTCATGAAAGAAGAGAGGTGGACCCCTGTTCTGCCTCCTGGTGGCTGTTAGAATATCCCCAGATAACTAAGAGATCACAGAAGAGCTTGGCCATTGAACAAACTCTTTTATTTATGGAATTATTTCCATAATCATCTTTCATGTTTTGAAATGCCTTCCCATCTTTTTTTCAATGAATGCTCTGGAAAGTGTTTCCCATGTAAATACTTTATGGCACCGGGTGGGGAGGTAGGGGAATACAAAGGGCTGGCAAATTGTTTTTGTTTTTCTGCTCTCTTTGAAATCAGCAAAAGGGGATAAAAGGGGGGCCTGTTGACACTGCCACTCATTCTGCATGCTCCCTGCCAGAAATGATTAGTCAACATGCATGCATGCCTTTGAATTGCATTCACATCTGGCCCATCTGATGTGAATGTCACCTCTGAGACCCTGCACAATGATTTCCAAGGACCCATGTGCATGAAAATGAGTTACTTCACTGATATTTTTGGTTTTCAATGTACATATGTGTCCAACCCTCAGAAAAGTAAGTCCTAATCTTACTGAGTGTCTCCTAGGTTAAAGCCTGATCTTTCCTATAGACAGGATGCAAAACCAGAGGCTCCCTGCTTAAAGAGATTTCAACTCAAAAGTTTTGTGACAATACAACAATGGTTTCCTTTGCCTTGGTATGAAATAGGAGTAACATTTCTAACATGTAGGGAAAACGTGAGTTGCTGAGCTTGTATGAAACCACAGACAATTAAGCCCCAGATGCGCAGAGATAATAAATAATAATTACCAATTTTCAAGTTAGACCAGCAGAAAACCCATAAACACAGTGAAGAAACTCCCAAATTCTAATACTTTAGAGCAAGAACTAGTCAACAAGAGCGATAAAGAGCATGACTCAAAAGGTACTGAGTTATTGTAAATTGAACAGAAGTTCTGTGCCTGTCATTTCTACAGCTGCGGATTTCTAAAGCAGGCCTGGAATCATGAAAAACATTGCCCTGGACCACATAGAGGCCCAGCTATATCCAAAAGTGCTGTTCTCTTTACAATAAAATTACCAAACCCTGCTGGATGCACAATCAGTCTTTAACAGCCAGGGCTTGACTTCACATCTTAGGTCGGAGACAAAAAGCTCATCACCTCTTTGTCTGTTGTTTTTCTGCCACATCTCAAAGGCCTTCGCGTGGTGGTCAGACTTGATGGTGGAACATGCCGAGACGTTCCTGTCACTCTTTGCAGTGGACATGGATGCAGCGTTGGAAGTGCAGCCTCCAGACACGTGGGACAGTTTCCCACTGTTTCAGCTGCTGAATGATTTTCTCCGGACTGATTGTATGTATCATCTTTGACTGTTTGTCTTTCTTAAGTAGTGTGCAGATAACTGATGACTGAAATGTGTTTATCCCAGGCAGGCTACACGTTGGAAACAGCTCTTCCGAGTTTTATGATTACTTTAAAGAAAAAAAAAAAGGTTACAGCTGATAAAATTCCCTTTCTCCCAGCAAGCATCCTGTTGCAGGGAAGCCCTCTCCTCACTAGGCAGAAAAACCCAAGCTCAGTGAGAAAGGGGTGCCCATGCCCGTGTGTTTTATTTGCTCTTGAACAAGCTAATTAACTTCAGCTCTACACATTTTGAATTTTTAATCAAAAGATGCTTCCTAGATGAAAAACAATTTCAAGCTAAGTAACACCTAAGTGTTTCAGAGTGTCTTAGAGCACCACATAGCCATAAAGTAGACCATCCTCCTCAGAATGATGAAGGGAAGAAGGGATACAGAATTCTTTCTTCCTGGTAACATAAGGGGGAAAAGGGAGCAGGCACAAAGAAAACCTAAAGGAAAAAAAAAAAGTATCACTTTTTGCTTTTGTTGTTCTTTAAGGGGGCTTGCTTTTTTTCCCTTTCCTGGAGAGTGACACAAATGAGTAAAAGGTTTTTGAATTCCGTTATCCTTCCACGCAGATTGAAGCATGGTGCCATTCATGTACCGTTTGCTTTGCTTCTTCTCCTCCTTCCCATCCTCCTTCTTGTCCTTGTCCTCTTCCTCCTCCTTTCTGGCTTTTTAAGAAGCAGTATATTTAAAAGAGAAAACGGTCCTTTCTACGTCAACATTGTATGCTGATAAAGCTACTGTGGATTCTTACTGAGCTTTTGCTTATCTGTTCTAGATAATTTGTGCAATGGAAAATTTCACAGACACCTGCAAGACCTGTTTGCCCCACTTGTGGTTAGATATGTGGATTTGATGGAGTCCTCAATTGCACAATCCATTCACAGGGGCTTTGAGCGGGAGTCATGGGAACCAGTCAAGTAAGGAAACCTCTTTTGATACTCTCGGAGTGTGGGTGCAAATGGCTGGAGAGTCATACAGAAATGGATTAATGGTGTCTTATGGTGTTCATTGTTTACATGGACAGAGAGCAAACACCTTACTCCCATCTACGATGCTCATACCCTCCTTGTCCAAGGAGGGGAGCAGGGAAGAGGCTGAGAAATGTTTCATGAAATGAAATCTTTGTTTTATTGCACAAGATAGATAAGCTATATGGGATGTAAACCTGCCTGTGGTATTTGTACTGTGTACCTTACTCTAGTGGTTTTACCCTTAGGAATTGACGTTTCCCAAAGTGGGTTCCATAGGAGTCTAAGGAGTCAGCAAATTTTTCATGAAAGACCAGATAGTAAATATCTAGGCTTCTCAAGCCACACGATCTGTATCAGCTCTCCGCTCTGCAGTAGGCTAAAGCAGCAACAGACAATAAGTAAATGAACAAGTGTAGCTGTATTCCCCTAAAACTTGTTTACAAAAGCAGGAAACTGGCCTGTGAGCCAGTTTGTCATTTCTTGGCCTAGGCTTTTGAAATGCGCCTCAAGAAAAGGACTTTGTGGCCAGATATGTTTAGGAAACTCTGCATACCCTCCTCATCTACCCAACACCCTTGTCTCCTGGGTAGCCTTAGAGGAGTAGTTCAAAACTCGGAGAGTATAGTAATACAGAAACTTGTTTGCCTGTGCTTAATCTAGAACTTTCTGAATTACTACTTATTTTCCTAGTACGATATCTATCCTATAGGACCAAGAACAGGAAATCCCATAGGTTGTGATTTTGACAGTTGCCATAGCTGCTTGGCAGATAGATCGTATTAGAAATGGGTGGCAGATTCAGTGCCACCTCCATTTCCCAGCAAGGAAGAAGGGCTGTCACTCAAGGCTGCCAGAGGGTCAGTCTCAGACCCTCCCCCCACGCCTTTTCTGGAGAATTGAAGAACTTCTTGAGGGACAGAATTTTCTGATAGGCTTAGAAAAGCTCCAGTAAAGCCTGATAAGAGCTTTGCTCTGTTAGATTCTTTTTTTTTTCTGTAAGAAAACCATTTTGTTCCTTTGGTCCTTTACATCTGTGGGATGTGGCACCCAGCATGGAGTGAAGTGGGGTGTGTACCGCACCCTGTCAGGCACGCCAGAACAGATGTTCAGGAGCCTTCTCTCAACTTGGAAGCCTTGACTTGCACCCTGTCTTTCAGTGGTTTTCTTGAATCAAGACTCCCCTTCTAATATTACACTGAATCAGATTCTGACTCATAAAAGAATCAATGCAAAATAGCTTTTTCAACCCACAACCCCCTCTTTCCACATCTGAGCCACATAAGAAGTCTCTTGACTTGCCCTACTGAGCAGGTTAATAGGCAGTATAGCTCTTCATTTGCAAGTACCAAAAATATATATATATATATATAAATTTTCGCTTATAATTCTCAGGTTTACAACAGTTTCTTAATACAGCTCTGCTGACTTTCAACTCATGAGAATAGAAACGGGACCTTTGATGATAAAGCATGAATGAGTGTATTTTTTTAAATGCTCACTCGAATCAAGACAGTTGTCCCGTGCAGAATGGTTGTGAAAAAAGAAAAGGTTAAAATGAGTAATACTCACATTTTGAAAATAGCAGTGGTCTTGAAATAGCATTTACTTACTTGGGTTTAAATGGTGAAGGCTACTACCATCAGCACACACGGGAGGAAATGATGGGCATCCGGATGTTCCTGTTTCTTAAAGGGCCTTCGAGACAGGGGCCTTGTTCTGCAGTTACTAGCCAGAAGGCAGGGGCTTGAACCTCCGTAAGTGTCTTCTCATCTGTAAAACTAAGTTTTAAAAACGTCTGTACTCAGTATGTGAGGTTTTTCCTGAAGCTCTGTGATCACGTCCCTGAAGTCATTTTTAGCCTGTTCAATTCTTCAGAAACCTTCTGCACCATAATATACATGTGATCAGTCAGAAGTAAAAGTAGACTCAGAATCATTTTCACAATTGGAAGTCTTGGTCAGGGACTGTTCTCACAGGGTGTTTTTAAGGGGTAGAAATAAATAAAATATGAACTCTCAGATCAGTAATTTAAAGATCTGAAAATTAGCAAAGAGTTGATCATTTGTGACTAATAACCTAAAAATAGTTTATAGGGATGTGTTTTTTCCTTAAGTAGCTTTTTTCTCTCCTAAACGGTGCTGTGGGTGGGCTCATGAATATGACTGGTTTATTTAATTCATACTAAATAGTACATGGTTTTCAGAGTAGGTAGAGGTATTGGAAAATGCCAGCTAATACATAAGCTAAATTTAAATTGTCTGAAATCACCCTACATTTTATTAGCTGATTTGTAAACAGAATGTGGATACCACAGAACAGATTTGCAGAATGGCTAGCACATATAAGGGGTATAAAAGGGAGTACAAAATTGAGAGCATACCTATGTGATCAGAAGGAATAAATCGCTCTACTTCTTACCGTGTAAAAAGAAAGTATGCACTTCTATCTGATCGCTGGATAGAGGGTTGATAAAGACGCAGAGATCCTTTTTTTCCCCCGAGTGAAAAATGGTCTTTTTGGAATGGTTTGCATCAGGGTGCTCAAAAATAAGAAGCTGGCTTAGGTAGTGTGCTCAGTCCTCTCTAATTGTGTCACGTGATCCTGCAGCACGCACATGCGCGCGCGCACACACGCAGAAACAAACACCACCGCCTTTCTCTCAAACAATTCTTGTACTCAAATAGTTCTGCTCTTCTACTTTTCAAACGTCATCGTTATAGCGCCTGATTATACCTAAAATGACTGAGAAATGCATTGTAAAACTTTCTCCAGGAAAAACTGGTACAGTTGACTCTTGAACAGCATGGGTTTGAATGGCACAGATCCACTAATACAGGGATTTTTTTTCTGGTAGTAAATATGACAGTTCTGCTCAGAGGTTGGTTGAATCCACAGATATGGAACTGAGGGTAAAGAGGAACCATGGGTACAAGGGCTAAGTATAAACATATACGTGAATTTTTAACTGCACAGGAGTCAGTGCCTCTAAAGCCCCACATTGTTCAAGAATTAACAAAATATTAAAAATGTGAAAGCAAAACAGAACTCTGACAAGGGAATGCTACCAATATATCAAAGTTCCTAAGAAAGGAGTTTAAATATTCTCTATCCTTCAGATTTTCTTCCTTCAAAATATGGTCCTGTAAAAGAAAATAAAGCATCATTATTTGGCTTTCATACAAGTAAAGTCATTTGATAGAAAGGGTGAAATGACTGGTCCTTGTTGCTGCCTTTCTCTAGAAAGGTGAGCTTCCATCTCTGCAAGAAGAGAAAAGGAGCTGCATCCCCATATCCATTAGACCAGATGGTGGTCGTGATTTGAATCTCCAGGCTTTGGTGGAAAATGTCATCCCATAGCTTCTCACCACAGCTGAAGTCAGTCAGGCTCTCGAGGGCAAGCCTGGCTGGAGACCATGGCCCTCTCAGGAGTTCCCATCAGGACACGTCACAGGGCTGCCACCCACAGCTGGGCAGGTTGTTCAGAACCCTTCCAGTGGCCCTGGAGTATGAGCTGCTGGTCCTAGCAGATGGACCGCATTCTACCAGCTTTTAAGAGTTGGTTTGTTGCTGGTCATGTCATCCTGACCTATGTGGAAGAAAACTTAGAAAGCGTGTAATCTAAAGCTTGCAGAAAGCCCTCTGCACTACTCTTTCGCTGACAGATCATCTCCAGTCTCATTTACCAGCACAAGGAATCCACGCTTCACAGTTGCCCCTTTCAGGTCAGGGTGATTCTGAATTGTAGAGCTAAACACTGCTTCTTGATACACGCACACTAGAAAAACTGGGTTTCTCATGTCTCAAAATGCCCTCTCTCTCTCTCTGCCTGAGGTAGACATGTGAAAAGTATTAAAATAATGTCTTTTCCCAGATTACTAAAGATGTCAATATCTTAATAAAATGTCAGACCAAAGATACCATAGCAATATGCAGGTGTCCTAGTATGAAATAGACAAATATTAGACTAAGAGGCAGAACTCTTTAACTCTGCTAATAACTTGCTAAGTGACCTTGGGCAAATCCAATGACCTTCTTGAGCCTCAGTGTCCTCTTTTGTAAAACAGAAACTTTGAATATCCAAGACTTTCTAACAGTGACATTCTAGAAAATCTGATTTTCCATATTCATTCCATATATACATTTAATCAGCAGTACCTCCCTAACCCGTCAGACTGGACCTAGGGCAGGTGTTCAGTAAGCATGTATTGATTAACAGATGTTTATTAAGAAACACTTAATATGCCAGTCCAGGTTAAAAAAAAAAAAAAGAAACACTTACAGGCTGAGAACTGTTAAGAGTACCACAGGAGAACTATGGGGAAAATAAATTGAAAAAAAGAGATACATTCCCCTGAATGGAGGTTTCAATCTGGTTGGGTCTGAGCAATATGCACACACAAAAAATTACTTTTGTGGGGAAGGCTGGTAGTGATAGTAAACAAAAAGTTGAGAAACACCCCCTCTAAACTCTAGAAAGATACCAAAGAGTGCCCCATGGACCAAAGTAGGGATTAGACCTAAGGGTACACCAGGAGAGAAGTTTCAGTGTTCAGAGCATACAGAGAAGACAAGATATACTACATGTATACATGCAGCAAAGGGTTCATACAAAGGAAGGCTTTTTGTGTCTTAAATCTAACCCCATCCAGAAATCTAAAGCAGAAGACTTGGAGAGAAGACCCAACGATACCCTCTATGCCCAGGACATAAGTATGCTAGTCACTCAGTTGTGTCCAACTCTTTGCGATCCCTTGGGCTCTAACCCACCAGGCTCCTCTGTCCATGGAATTCCCCAGGCAAGAATACTGGAGTGTGTTGCCATGCCCTTTTCCAGGGGATCTTCTCCACCCAAGAATCGAACCCAGGCCTCCTGCATTGCAGACAGATTCTTTACCATCTGAGCCACCAGGAAAGCCCCAAAATTAATCCTACAAATAAGGAATGACTCTATCATTCATAGAAATGATGAGATGTGCACACATTTGTAATTTTCATCCTTTTGTGAGAGAGAGCAACTAAGAGTATTTTAATTTAGTGCTCCAGGGATGAGTCCTTTGACATGAATGGGAGCTACCCTGAAAAAGGTCCCCAAAATGAAAAGGCCCCCAAACTCATTCAGCAGTCCCCAAAATGAATGAGTCTTAATTTTTAATATGTATCTGTTGTTACAATAGCAAATTTTAACATGTATCTGTTGTTATGATTGCAATTTACACTTCTTACACTATCCAGAGATACCCAATTATGATTTTTACAGAGAAGTATGCTGGACTTGTTTCTATGCAGTTGCTAAACAACCCTCTAAAGTAATAATTTGTCATCGATCAGCCACTGCAGGAGCCTGTAGACCTGAGTGCTACAGGAAAATTCCCCCTTTCACATATATATGAGTCACATATAATGCTTGAAATTGACTCTTAGATGGTTAATATCCAAATGAATTATCAATAACATTAGTAACACACTATGTTATTTTGCTAAAATCAGAAATGTCAAGCATGTTTCTTCAGCCTTTTAAAACTAGATCACAAGGATATGTCACAGAACGAAAATGTTTCTATGAGTCCAGTACAGCAGTCTGGCCAAATGTCATATTTTGCCAATACAATATGTTTTGATTAATCTAAGTATTTAAAAATTTTTCATGTTTAAAACAAAGCTCATTTCTAATTTGTGTGCCCACCCTCTGCTAATATGTTTAAATTGAGTTGCTGTTGCATATATTTGTATGTTATTCATTCCTAGCTACTTTTAATTTGCTCAGAATTGACATTTTAAGTTTCCAGGCTGCCATCTCGAAAGATCTTCTAATTCCTTGATCAATATTCAGTGTGTGTATCATTTAATGATCACATTTGCTTATATAGGCTTACACATGTCTCAGTGGAAATCGCCAACGGTTTTATTGCATAGCAGTGTTTAAGAATGAGAACCACCAGGGACTGAATTCAAAGGCAGATTCCCCAGTTAAACAGAGAAACATGGAAGTCAAAGTTCCATTTTCCTTCTTCTTAATAGCTTTAGCTAAGCTCTTGATCATTCCCACGAAAGCACCCCTTCGTCCCAAGCAGAGAAGTGTAATTGTCTTTCCCCAAATGACAAGTGTTAAGGACAAACCTTTGAGACACCTGTTTCCCTTAAGGAAGAGAATGCGGGGCTGGCAATTTTGCATTCTAGGTTCCTCCATCTACCATCCAGGGCTCTATTCCCATTATGAAAGGCCAGCTCATTTCTAGAGGGAGACAGATGTCCAGATTATCTCAGGGGTCCAAAATTTCAAACCTATCAGGAGACTTGCCCCCCTCAGCAAGCCCAGAGGCAGCTCCAGCCTTTGCAAGAGCTGTGTTAGTCAAATACAGCTTGCCCGGGGCAGAGCTGCTTTGGCAAAACTTGCTCTTCTTCTGCAAGATCCAAAAAGAAAACCTCAACTTCTTTGCCAAAATGCTGTCAACTCCACTTAAACAGGAAGGCTCCTCTCAGATGCAGAGTTAGGCTGGGCTCCACTGTGCCAGTGACTTTGGCTGGATGGAACACCCTTGAAATGCCACTACAGAATCGCACGATGCCAGCTGGTTGAGCAGTATATGACACAGTCCCTCCAAAGAGATGTGGTTGATTCGCTTTGAAGTTCTCATTTTGTTTTACTTCCTTTCTTTACTCATAAAGCCATCCATCTCTCTCTCATTACCTCAGTTGATCAATCTTTGCTGAAAAAGAACACCTGATACAAGGTCACAATTTTTAACTGTTTATTACTTTTTAACTTAAATTTTGACTTTTTACAGAAAATACAAAGCTTGATTAATATTCAAATGACACTCACACAAATCAAGAAACAGAATATCCCCAGCCCCCTACAAGGCCCCGTCATCCTTTCCTCCAGTCTCTATCTCACTTTCAGAAGTAATTACTTATAACAGAAGACCACATTTTAAATCCTCTTGTGGTCAAAGAATTTACTCTAAGAGCTGAATTTGGGATTCTTTTCCCTTTTTTGAGTGTAAGCATTTCTCCACATTAATTAGACTTAGTTTGGGAGGGGAGGTCTCCATTTTCTTTAAGTGTTCTATAAAATTATACAGAGGTAATCATTCCTATTGACACAATTCCTTTATCTTTGCCATCAACCCTGATGCCCCATTGCACATACTGTCTTCAGAAGTAGGGGTTGGAAAGGATTCAGGTTTTGTCCACTATCATCATGTGTGGGTTCAAGTGGGTGAATTTCCTGCTCCATCTTGTATCTACTCTGACTTAAGAAATGTGCCTCCATCAAAAATAACTCATAAACAAGAGTGAAAAAAATCCAAGTGTTTTACCCTTTCTATCAGTCCCAGCTACTTCACTACAGCCCTCGCCACAGCAACGCCAAGAATTCCATCCGCTTAAAGTTTTTTGTCTGAGACAGGTCCAGACCCTCACAGCAGTGGATCTGGAAACTGAAAGCCCCTCACACAGGCATTGAAATAACACGTGTAACATCATTGTATATAGGTGTCCATGAGTGTCCACGCTTTTCGGTCTCTCTGTGGTTAATTTTTTTCCCATTAATTTTTATCATTTCTCTCTGAACAACTGAGCCACACCACAGCTCCCATCCGTAAGCTGCTTTCTGAAGTGTGTTGCTTAAGTCTTCACTGTTGTCTTTCTGTGGACTTAGCCAGTTTATTTACAACTGTCGCGTGCTTCTGCCACATCTGCATTGTCACTGTGATGGTATTTTTTCTTTCTGTCTGTTTCTTCCACAGGAGTTTAACCAGTAATCTACCCAATGTGAACCTACCCAATGTGAACCTTCCCAAAGTACCAAATCTACCAGTTAACATCCCTCTAGGCATCCCACAAATGCCTACTTTTTCGGCACCGTCATGGATGGCTGCTATATATGATGCTGAGTGTGTATTCAGTTCACATTAGATCTCATTTAAATTTAAGTGATCTTGGCATGGATATGTATTGTTTATTTCTATACATCCTATATAACAGAGATGGAGATGGATAATTAGACATATTTTGCTGATCATACAGAGACAATATTGTTTATTTCTGGCATGCAGCGTGTTTGTAAGACATTGGCTATATATACCGCACTAACAATTTGTCTTACGCCCACTGAATGTTTGAGAACTGTGTTTCACTTCCTGAATTCCTTTGCAAAAGGCTTCTTCCCATGTTTTGCTTTTTTGTTGTTGTTTTTTTCCTAATCCAGGTGACATGATTTAGAAATTAATCACCCAAAAATAGTCCAGGAAACCTCTTTGCTGGGCTGGCCAGTCATTTCTGGCTTGATCCAAATCCGAGAGAAAAGCATACCTATCTAGAAGCTAGTTTGGTTTTGTTTTGTTTTTAATAAAAAATTCCTAGATAATGTTTAAACCATAAAGCATATTTCTGGTGTCAGCAAATGGCAGAATATAGTAACAGTATGTTCTGGGCTAAACAAAAATTTCTGAATGGATCAAGCCTTAGTAATGTAACTGTTCTGTAAAGTACATCCCAAGGTCATAATACAATTTGGAGCATTGAGATCTAGGTAGCAAGAAGATCTCCGAATCTGAGAACGCAGTGCCGTTAAATTGGGGATGGGCATATCGTCTGTAGCTTCGGTGCAGAGCCTTGCTCTGTATTCATCCAAATGCCAGCAATTTACGGGCTTTTGCCGTGGAGGCCAGGTCACCCCTTTAAAGCCAGCTGTTTGAAGGGTGGAGGTTGAGAAGTCATTTCTTCTAGCCTAGGAAATGAATCTTCTCTCCCTCTTTCCTAAGCAAGAAGAAGATCCAGCACCCCAAAATCCTCCCTCAGGAAAATTAAATTAGAACCACATGCATGATTTAATAAGTGAAAGAAGGTTTAGTGATCCTACACCCTCCTTTGATCCTTGTCTTAGACCACAGCTAATTATAGGCCAGATAAGCTTTTTCTTGAAAGAATAAATTGGCACATTTTCAAAGGGAAGTGTTATTATCAAAGGAATAAAAAATGATCTGAAACTGGCAGTGATGTTTTGAAATCTCAGAATCGCATTCATCAAGATGGGCCTCCATGTTTTTATTTCTGCAGTAATCCAGGTAGAGAACAGAACTTTAGAATGACTGCTCTACTTGGCTCCTCCAAAGCTGCCTAACATTTTTTAAAAACTCGTATATTTGCTCACAAGTTCACAAAGAAATCAACTGGTCAATGTGTCTGATTTTCTTTTGAAGACAAATTAAAACCTCCAAAATTTGTATATGGGAGGGAAAAAAAACTTCTTAATAAAAAAAAAAACCATAAATCATATTCATGCTAAGATGACTATATGAAAAATTAGATTAGGTAGTATATGTAAAAAATTTAAAAATAAATATCTGAAAGCTTCCCTTACCTCCTTCTGTGCATGCTCTGTGACATGTTTTTGAAAAGATATGAATCAAGACATTGTAATAAAGCAGATAATGGTCTCCGTTCAATTAATTAAGGCATGAGTGAGAACACATTTTGGTAACTGCTCAGCAATCAAAATAATCTTGGTGCTATTGCCTTAACATTAACAGTTTATCTTAAAAATAAAAAGAAAATATTCTTTTCCTCATGTCAAAACTTAATAATAAGCTCTTCAAAGAAAAAAGAAAAAAAACCCTAGAAGAATTTTTTGAAACTCTGAAACCAGATGGGTGTCAAAATGTTGTTGTAATAAATACCAATTATTGCATTCATATGTACTTAATGATTTAAAACATACAACCATGCTGTTCCAAAACGGGGTTTAGACTAGACAAAGTTGGGGTTTCTTCTTCCCAAGCCTAGGACGGGATAGGGGGAAGGCCGAACTTTGACGATGCATTCCCCCACTTTTGAACACTGCCTACCACAGTATCTTGAAAGAAGGTGTAGATTCTCAGTCACCCACCAGGAAATGCCTGATTCTATATCTTTTCATGATTTCAGTTTCCTCCTTTGCCACCTTTCATTTTAAGGACGTGTTTCCATGTTACCTGCTCCTTCGTGTCAGATACATCTACGTACTGACCTCAGACTGGTCTGTCCTTGAAAACGTGACCCTGTTGGTGCAGGCCTTGGGCTCCCTCCCGGCATGTTGGGAGTCGGCCCCCCCACCCCCGCAGTAGCTGTGTATGCACTTATGCACTAGCTATATTTCTCTCTCTGAAGCATTAATTCAATGCAGCTGGCATCTGTCACAATAGAAACACCCACTCTCATCTGTTTCTATAGACGATGTCAGAACAAGTGGTAATGCATGGTATGCTGGACATTTTATAAATTGCCGTGTTAGCATTAGTGGTATGCGAGGAAGGGGGTGGGGGGTGGCCACCCCTTAGAACTCCCACTGGAATTGTTTTAAAAGAGGAAGCCAGCCAGAGAAGGTTGAGAGGGCGGGAGGTGGAGCAGTTCCCGTACGCAGGCTTTCCGTCGCTGGCCCAGGTAAATGTCTTAAACGTCATTGTACAGAAAGGAATCGAGACCAGTTTCTCCATCTGTACCGAGGACTGGGTAAGATGGTGCAACAGTACAGGAGCTCGGGTTTTGTGCCCTAAAGCTTTGCAAATATTCCTTGTCCACTCACCTCCCCCCACAACCCACCCTGTCCTGGGGCTGTCATGCAATGGGCCGGTCTATGAAAATTGGAATAATAACCAAACTGAGCAAGAATCTCAGATTCAAGGCATCCAGGTGTACTCAGCTTGGTTTGAGTCACCCTAATTTCTTTCCAGCTCTTCAAGGGAGAAAGTGGGTCCTCGCTCACCACTTTGTTAGCACTGTCCTTTTACAACTGAAAGTCTTGTGCAGTCTCCAAGAGGCCTCCGCTCTGGAGGGGAACTGGGGAAATGCATGAAACCCTGAATTTGAATAACTGCATGTTGCCATGTAGTTATTATCCGTTGAGACCTACTTCTCCCCCTGGTTCGTGGCCTTCATCTGAATCATCACATGTGTTAATGTGGTTATTAAAAGAAGGCTGATTTTTACCATACATTGTTCGAGTGATGGGGCAGCACGTCCTCAGACTTCTCACTGGTCTGGAATAATTGGCCGAACCAAGCCTGCTAAGTCATGTATGGTAAAACTCTAATCTGCCAGTGGAGATTGCCCCCACCTCCACGCCAACACTCGTCGTTTTGTATGTGGAAGCCACTGTTTGCCTTAAGCCTTCTAGTCCCCCCTTGTTCTTGTGTCAGCTTTTGCAGAACCCTCAGCCAGTGGGTGACTCTTGTTTTCTCATTTTTATCCTGCCAGTAATGGATCAGGCACTTCAGAAGATCTGTTCTGGAAACTCGATGCCCTGCAGACCTTCATTCGGGACTTGCACTGGCCCGAAGAAGAGTTTGGAAAGCACCTGGAACAACGGCTGAAGCTGATGGCAAGTGACATGATCGAATCTTGTGTCAAAAGGTGAGCACAGGTGGCTGGACAGGTTCTGTACACCTTCCCCGCTGTGCACTGACTCAGGAAGGACTGGGTGGCTGCTGAGTCAGCCATCACTTGGAGTGTCTGGGAGAAGGTGACTGCTTGTCATAGGCAGCTGGAGTGGTGACCACATTGAAGCTTCTGTTCGCCTTCCCACATCTTGCCAAACCCCACAAAAGAGGGCACAAAATAAGGCTGCCTATGTTTTCATTCAGCTCTGTGAGGAAAGGGTCCTTCTTGTCTCTGTATCCTTAATACCCATAAGTGTCTGGCACAAAATGTTTAGTTAATATGTATTTGTTAAATGTATGAGTGTATGTGTAGGTGGATAGCTGGCTGGAAAGAAAAAGGAGAACCTACTAATCCACTGTTCTAAGCACAGGGAGCAGGCATCTCTTGACTCTGCAGTGATGTAGACAAGACCTCCTCAGCACCGTTCATTTTGTGAGCACATACCACATGCTGACCATGAGTTATCTTGCCCAAAATCTAACTAGATAGCAACAAAGGGGCATGAGACATTAATTGTGCATTTTGGTTTCCTACACATTGCCCACTTTGTCACCATGGCTTGTGGGATTGAGGTGGGGATGCTGCATTTATCCTTTCTAGGTAGACTTTCCCAAGAAATAAGAAGGAAATGAGGACAGGGAACAAAAACTGTTTGGGCTCGTCCTGTCTGCCAGGCATGGTGCTGAGTTCTTGGCACGCCAACAAGGATGGGAGATCTCATCCCTTCCCTCATGGAGTGTCTATATCTGAATATCAGAGATAGAGAGGAGATTTGTCTGGTTTGACATCATTATCATCACCCTGTCTATCTCCAGACACACATCCAAGTTCCTTTTCCAGTTCATAACTGTTTCATTATCTTTCCTCGCTCACAGAAACCCCCAGTCTCCCAGACACCACAGACTCCTCTGGATCTCCAGATGTTGTATAGTTGAGTTGATGGATCAGTTGTGTGTGATGGGGGTTGGGTTTGGCTGAGAGTGATCTGAATCTGGTATCTTGTATCTTGCAAGAAGAGAAGAGAAGGAATAGCATCAAAACTGGAAGCCGAAAAGGCAAAAGTCCCAGGTTGGGGAGCATCACAGCAGGAAATGGGAAAGGGGCTGTGTGCACCGAGGACTCTGGGCAGGTGTCTGTCTGATGGCACTTCTAAGAGCTTAAAGTCCTAGGGACTCAGGTTTTGTGTTTTACTTTTTTCTTCCCAATCATAGAACCAAAGACAAGCCTATTTCTCTAACCAGTGGTCAAAATCTTTCCTTAGGGTTTTGATTTCCACCATTTCCTACATGGTCATTTTTAGGAAAAGCAAATCTTTCCCTAAAGCCATACCATCTCACCAAAAACTCCTTGCAGGGCAGTCTCCCTGTGCTGAAAAGTTCTCCCTTGATCTACAGCTAGGTGCACAATTCTAGCTACACATTGGCTACAATGCACTAGAATGAAGCCTTACTAGCTTCTGGTCTGTGCACACAATTGTACACAAAGACTTGTTTGCCCTTTTCTGAGAAGCCAGGCTTCTGAGTATGGAGTAAGAAATAGGGAGATGCTGTAAGGAAAAGGGAAGACACAGGGATGTAAAAGGTAGAGAGTGACTCTATTTCCTCCCTCACCATGTGGCTTGGCTAGCGGGATCTTAGTTCCCCAACCAGGGATTGAACCTGCGACGCCCTCTGCTGTGAAAGTTCAGAGTCCTAACCACTGGACTGCCATGGAATTCCCCTTATCACACGTCTTTATGGTTCATCCACCACCAAGACTGTGGGCTACTGAAAAGCAGGAAGTGTATCTTGTTCATTCTGAGCTCCTAAACTTCCTCAGGTCCCCTCCTCATGCCTGACACATAGCAGCTGTTAGGTAACCTTTTGTGAACAGAAGTTGGTCAGCTTCACATGTACACCTGAACTGGACACATACATTTCCCAGTGTCCCTTTCAATTGAGGCCCCAACAAAAGCAGATCAGAGCAAGCATAGTGGCAAATACCATCCCCAGACCCCCAGATTCGGAAGTTAAAAAGTGAAGAAGTCCTTGGATGTTGTAAGACATAGAACGTACATGAGTAGAGCCTAGAACGTTAGCTTTCCTCTTTGGGAAAGAATAAAAGGGTCTTGTTCTAGGAGGACAAGAACATTACTACATAGGTGTAAATGTGCAGTGCCTGAAAGTCAATCAGGCACTCATTTCAAAGTTTCTCAGCAGTCGAAATCATACATTTGTCGGAGCCTCTGGTCTCCTTTATGTGAGATCCACACAAAATAAGGCACCCTAACCACCCTCTGAGAGGCAGTGTAGTAACTGACCTTGGCTTTTCCACCCCATGGAGCCCTCTCAGTCATATTAATTTTGCATTCAGCTTCCTTTTCTCACAGCCACACACTCCAAGGGCTATGAACAGCTCTCCTGTGAAAACAGAAGACGATTACTTCATTGTAAGGGAGTGATTTAGCTTTTCCATTTCTCAAATTGGGGCCGGAACTGGCACACAAACCTCAGAAGATCAGCACAGGGACCTGTCCCAAGTCAGTCCGCATCAGGCCCCCTTTTCACAAAACCAGAAAGCGATGTATTTTCAACGTAGCTTAAAATGATCATCATGATTAGAAAGCTTCTTCAGTGCACCGAGTCTTTGGGAGCCAAGATACATTTATCTTTAACATGATCATATAATATATAGGGTGTTTTAAGGGTTTTTTTTCCTTTTAGTTTTTTTTTTTTTTTCCTTAAGAACTGGGCTTCCAACCTTAGAAATTATACTTGGCTTCCCTGCATGCACCCAGGGTGTGTTAGCAAGCTGGCATCCTTTCCTGAGCTAACTAGCTGTGTGGTCCTCCCTATGCACTGTTAGAAAACTGCTACAAATACCTCTTAAAGTAGTGCTCTCCTGGTGCCTGCGTGATCTCCAGAACCTGACCGTGAACAATGCTCAAAAGATGCACCAGACGGAAGGAGCTTTATTAAAGCCACTTACTAACCAGGTGCTTTTTTTTAAAGACATGTCATGACATTGACCCACTTCACTGAAACCTCTTAAAATCTTAACTGGTCCCCTTTACAATGCTGATATCAAGGAGTACATCTCAGCCCTGTATTACCACCTGCTCATGTCAGACTAGGTTTTTCCTGTGAGCAGTTAGCACATTGATGGGATCATAATTTGACCTATGTCAAAATTAAGTCACTTTAAGTTTCCACCGTTGTATACTACTTGAAATGGTAAGTATACTATGATGCTTTTACTTGTAAAATTAATATAATCTTATTGCAAAGCAATGCTTTAACATTGCAAAAACCCAGCAACAGCCAAAAAAAACACAACAAAACATAGTAGAAGCACTCTCCAGGACCACTTCTCCTAATTTCAGTCTCCTCCCCAAAGGTAACCATCCTATGTTTTTAGTCTTTAAAGCAATATAATAAACTTGTTGAATTTTTTTTTATGTGTCTCTCTTTCACAACCAGAAAGGGGGAAAAAATGATGTCATTTAAGATATTTGCCACCGTGAGATTTGTTAACATTAGAAACTGCTTTAGGGGGTGAGGATGGCTGTTTTTTAATGAAGTATTTCAACGTAGTCAGGTGCAGATGTGAGCGAACTTATATATGCTATAATGCTGTAATTGAGTTTTTGTTCATTCATTCTTCTGCAATTAGGGTTCTCCGTAGCATGTAAACTATAGACAGAAATACGCCGAGCTACAGGTGTTCCATGTGCTGCGGAGAAAGGAAGGGTTTACGTGGCTGTCTCTCTGAATAGGCTTCCTTAGCTGGGAAAGTCATTTTTAAAAGAACACATGTGAAGTCATTGTCGATTGAAACTGATTACAGCCTTCAATTTTCTTTTTCACTGACCTCTCAGAAAATGTCTCCTCCACCTGCTGCCATCTGAATGCTGAATTGGTCTTTTCCTACTTTGTTTTAATAGAACCAGGATTGCATTTGAAGTTAAGCTGCAAAAAACCAGTCGATCAACAGATTTCCGAGTCCCACAGTCAATATGCACCATGTTTAATGTTATGGTTGATGCCAAAGCTCAATCAACAAAACTTTGCAGCATGGAAATGGGCCAAGAGGTAAAAAAAAAAAAGATACAGATTTCATCCCCCCCTCCATTGATCATGTAGAAGAAAACTTCACAAATTCCTTCCATCTACTCTAGCCTGCTAGTTTCAGAAATGCACTCTAACGTGGATTAAGCCACAGATGAATGTTTGCTGTCTGATCGTTAAGTAAATTTCTAAAGCATGTGCTGATGACTATGCCAGTCACTTGGAAGTGATTCTTGGCTGGGCTTGGGGTGGCCATAAAGTTCCTTTAAGTCAGATCAAGTTTGACGATCTTATTTGTTGGGCTGGCATCTCCAGCAGGTGTGTTTGACAGAATGCAAGTCATTTTCACATGGGAAGTGCATTTCATTACCTGAGCATCTGGGCAGCAGGAGAGAGCTCTTCTTAGCATCACACAGCCTCCAGGATATATAGCGTTAGATCACCCTGCCACCCAGTCCCCAGCCAGAAGGCTTTGAACTTCCAAGAAATCGCAGGCTTTTCATTTTCCTTAGACTGAGTGGATTGTGAATCTTCCCTGACCAAAAGTTTAGTCCTTTGCTAAGTTTCCAATCCCAAAGTGGTATTTAAAATGTAAAGGAGAAAGAAACAGCAACTTGGGCTTGATTAAAGACTATCATGATCATTTTTCTCTGATGGCCTTAAGCCAGCTAGATATTCATATACCAATTTAGAATTAATTCAGAAACATTTCTGGCAACTCTCATGTTGTTGCCAATTGGCATAAATTGCTCCTAAATCAGATCTTTCGATACCAGCCTTATATGCTCAGAATTTTTACTAAATTATATTTGCTCCTTATTCGTTATTTATTTTCTCTTTCAGCACCTTCCATTTTTAAATGTGGGTTGGTGGTATTCTCTTCCTGGCAAGACTGTCTCTAACCTTCTTTCCCCTCCAAGTCAGCTTCCTCAGCCATCCCTGTTAGCTGCTGCTCCTGATCGATTTTCTTGTAGGGTACCTTGCCCCAGGGTGCTGTGTTCTAAGCACTACCCTCAAATGCAAGGTGGCAGTGGTTCTCTTTGCTGGCTCTATTCACTGCATGAGAACTATCTGGAGCAGTAGTTCTCCAGTTTCAGTGCCTAGCAGACTCATCCAGAGAGCTTTTTAAAACCCAGATTGTTGGGTCTCACCCCACACGAGTTTCCGATAGGTCTTGGGTGTGGTCCAAGAATTTGTATTTTTGACAAATTTCCTAGTGATGCTGATGCTGCTGGCTGTTCTGGAGACCCCATTGTGAGAACCACTGGTCTGGAGGCTCAGTATCCAAAAAGAGTTATGGAGAAGAGCTGAGGTGCAGCAAGCCAGCCTCCTGAGGAAGGCTTAGGTTAGATGGGCATCCATACCCTGGTTCTTTTGCCTGGGCGGTGCTGCAAACTGGAGCTGATCAAGTCACTCAGCTTCTTCAAACCTCAGTCTCCTCATCTGTAAAAGGATAGTTTCATTAAGGCTGTTTTTAGCTGTCAATTCTTCAGACCTCACCAAGAAGGCCAGCATAAGGAATGAATAAAATTGTTCTGGATGAAGTGGAGAGGGCAGGAATTCAAGAAATAGGGGGACCAGAGTCCAAGCTACCATATTCCACTCCACCTGTGCACTTCTTCACTGCCCACCAGCCACCTACCCGCCCACACTTCTCTGGGGGACTCTGAACAATCTTACAGGCTTCACAGAGTCTACTTTAAAAACCCGTTCTTAGTGATATCTAAAGTTCATTAAAATACCTTTGAATTCAAACTCCAAAGTACCATCCCTTCTAAATGTTTCTCCCTTTGAGCTTTTTTTATATTATGAGATATAATTCACATACCATAAAATTCAGCCTTTTAAAAGAGTACAATTCAGTCATTTTTAGTATATTCACAAAATTGTGCAGCCATCACCACAGTCAGTTGTAGGACATATTCATCCCCCTGAAAAGAAACCCAGACCCATAGGAATTCCTATTCCCCAACTCTCCCTCTCCAACCCTAGATAACCACGCCTCTATTTACAGTCTCCCAAGGATTTGCCTATTCTGAGCTTTTCATATCACTGGCATCTCATGTGTAACCCTTGATAATCTGGTTTCTTTCACATGGCAGAGTGTCTTCAAGATTCACCCATTGTTATTACATGTATTCATATTTCCTTTTTATAGCTGAATAATATTCTATTACATGAATATACCACACTTCGTTGATCGCTTTGTCAGTTGATAGACATTTGAGTTGCTTCTATTTTTCAGCTACTACGAGTAATGCTGCTGCGAACATTCCTGTCCACATTTTCACGTGGACCTCTGTTTCACGTCTCTTGGCTATATACCTAAGAGTGAAATTGCTGGGTCATATGGTAACTCTGTGTTTACCTTGTGAAGCACAATCAAACTGTTGTGCAAAGTGGCTGCACCATTTTGCACTCCTGTCAGCAATGTACAAGAAATCCTGTTTCTCCATAACGTAGCCAATACTACTTCTTCTTAACCATCTTTTTGGTATCACCGTCCTAGTGTGGATGACACAGAGTCTCATTATAGCTTTGATTTGTGGTGATGTTGGCCATCTTTTCATGAGCATATCGACCACTTGTGTGTCTTCTTTAAAGAAATGTCTATTCGCTCAAATCTCTTGCTCCTTTTCACAGTTGGGTTGTTATCTGTTGTTTGATTATGAGAGTTCTTTATATCTTTTGGATATGAGACCATTATCATATATATGATATACAGCTATTTTCTTACCTTCTATGGGTTGGTTTTTATTTTTTCACTTTCTTGGTAACATTGTTTAAAACAGAAAAATGTTTAAATCCATTTTATCTGTTTCTCCTGATAGCTGCTTGGCATGTCCATTTTAGCTGAGTTTCACAAGGATGGCACCATTCAGGACAGGAAAGGGTGGTGTCACTAGGACTGGCCTTCCTTTACCCTTGGCAACTTTTACAGCCCCTCTTCAGTTTGACTCAGCTATGGCCTTGATCATAGAATTCCTGCCTACCTGGTCAGATGGCTGAACCATCTTTTCGAATAGAACTAGTCACTCTGATCTTTTCTTTTTGAACTGGATTTGAGAAGGTAGTGGGAGTAGGGTGAAGGAGTGGAGGGAGGTGTTGTCAGGCAGCCTACTGAGAATCTGATGAAGTGGATGAAGCCGTTTCCTAGAAGAAAAAAAAAACATACTTTGATAAATTTCACTGTACAATTTCAGGGCCTTGTCAGGCCAACCTGTAGACCCTGGTTGGAGATATAGGATGAGAAATAACCGGTTTGTTTTGTCACAGTTGACCGTCTCTTATTTTTACCACTAATCTATTCTGTGTTAGAGTAGTATGACATTGGCTTAATCTCGAAGCCTTGGTTTTCTTGAATAAACTTTCCAATGGTTTTAATAACTAAATCATGTGAATTGTACACGTTAGCTACCAAACTGCATGACATTGAGCAAGTCACTTACTCTCATAATCTTGCTGTCATTGGTCAGATGAGAGATAGAGTATGCAACACACAACATTTGAGAGGTATGTAGCTTGTCAAAATTGAGGATAAAGCTACCTAAGTTCTGTGTGTAAGATTAGAAATTTGGTCTTGGATATTCCCAAATAGTAACATTTTCAAGGCTGAACAGCAGTGACTGCTTCTTTCTGGACATTATTCTATTTTATGTAGTAGAACAAACTTCATGTATTTACCCCTAAATGAGTCAACATGCTTTATTTTCTTTTTTTTTTAATGAAAGCAATAACTGACACTTATAAATGTTTCACAATTTCCCAGAACTACTGCACAGACAACTGAACTAAATGATCTTTATTAAGAGCCCATCCAATACTGTATTCTAGTCTGTGATCCTTACCCTCGGCCTGTCACTTTCCCAAGCCACGCTAGAGTGATCTTCTATGCCATTTCTCCCTGATATAACTGTATCAGAGACACCTAAGTGACCAGCTTGTGAGGAATGAGGCCTCTTGTGACCTTTGAATGCCAAATGACTGAGAACGGTGAAAATGAAACCAGATGTCATTGTAAATATGTACTTCCTTCACGCATCTTGCTCTGTAGCTGTGACCTTGGCCAGAACTTTCTTGGGAAGTCTCATGCAAGTGATCTCTCAATTTTTCTCACTTTGTAGAATGATGATATTCATCTCCAAAGTAAAACAGTTGTTAAAGTGAGATTGGCCAAGGATGGCTGCAGACATCACAATACTGGGTGGAAAGAAGTCCAGTGTTTTTATGTAGCTTTCATTTTGTGGGGCTTCCCTGGTGGCTCAGACACTAAAGAATCTGCCTGCAGTGCAGGAGACCTGGGTTCTATCCCTGGGTCAGGAAGATCCCTTGGAGAAGGGAATGGCAACCCACTCCAATATTCTGGCATGGAAAATCCCATGGATGGAGTAACCTGGCAGGCTACAGTCAATGGGCTCGCAAAGAGTTAGACACAACTGAGAGACTTCACTTTCACTCTCTTTTCATTTTGTGAATATTTTGATAGTAAACTCATATTATATATCTAGTTACTTATACCTGTTTCTACCTAGATTCCAACTCCCTTAAGGTATTTTGGACTAGATACCAACCAGGTGATACAGTGTTTTCCAATTTTAAGATCACTTCCTGAATTTCATCACTGGGATAAAGTCTCATTTAAAAGCAGCTGTTGAAACATTTGTTAACCATACTTTTCCATCTTAAATATTTATTTTTTCATTAAAATTTGTGAAGCCCCAATAGAGAGGAAATTGTGTATTAAATAGTTTCTCACTTGGTCTAGTGTGTTTTAGTCTCATTTCCGAGGTCAGATGGTCTTAACAGAAAGACAACATACACACAATCTGTTCCATGACAAGGCAAAATGTGCAGCACAGGAAGTCAAGTGGAATAATTTTCACAAAGTGATTGTGAATTCACTGCAACTTAGCTCATCAGAAGCAAAAGTAAACTCTCCAAACTTCCCGTGCCGTTGAAGGTCAGTGGTCCCCTTGCTGTCAGCACAACCTAGCACCCTAGAATAGAACTTAGAAATATTGTTATGGTCCTTGTGAAAGTGGCTCAGTCGTCTCTGACTCTTTGCGACCCCATGGTCTGTCTATACAGTCCATAGAATTCTTCAGGCCAGAATACTGGAGTGGGTAGTCGTTCCCTTCTCCAGGGGATCTTCCCAACCCAGGGATCTAACCCACGTCTCTCACATTGCAGGCAGGTTCTTTACCAGCTGAGCCACCAGGGAAGCCCTTAGGGTCAAACCAACCTAAGAAAACCAACAGAGAGGACTGAAAAATGCCAAAGTAGGCAGGATCCCCTTTTGTACCATATTAGGCTACAGACTGGAATCAAGATTGCCAGGAAAAATATCAATAACCTCAGATATGCAGATGACACCACCCTTATGGCAGAAAGTGAAGAGGAACTAAAAAGCCTCTTGATGAAAGTGAAAGAGGCGAGTGGAAAAGTTGGCTTAAAGCTCAACATTCAGAAAACTAAGATCACGGCATCTGGTCCCACCACTTCATGGCAAATAGATGGGGAAACAATGGAAATATTGAGAGACTTTATTTTGGGGGGCTCCAGAATCACTACAGATGGTGACTGCAGCCATGAAATTAAAAGACGCTTGCTGCTTGGAAGAAAAGCTATGACCAACCTAGACAGCATATTAAAAAGCAGAGACATTACTTTGCCAACAAAGGTCCATCTAGTCAAAACTATGAGTTTTTCCAGTGATCATGTATGGATGTGAGAGTTGGACTATAAAGAAAGCTGAGCACTGAAGAATAGATGCTTTTGAACTGTGGTGTTGGAAAAGACTCTTGAGAGTCCCTTGGACTGCAAGGAGATCCAGCCAGTCCAATCTAAAGGAAATCAGTCCTGAATATTCATTGGAAGGACTGATGCAAGACCTGAAACTCCAATACTTTGGCCACCTGATGCGAAGAACTGACTCATTTGAAAAGACCCTGATGCTGGGAAAGATTGAAGGCAGGAGGAGAAGGGGACAACAGAGGATGAGATGGTTAGATGGCATCACTGACTCGATGGACGTGAGTTTGAGTAGGCTCCAGGAGTTGGTGATGAACAGAGAAGCCTGGCGTGCTGCAGTCCATGGGGTCACAAAGAGTTGGACACGACTGAGCGACTGAACTGAACTGACTGAGGTTATAGGCAGAATTGGATCGTTCCTTTGACTGCAAGAAATTTTGTGACAAGGTAATCTAGTATTACCTAGTGTTGGTCACTCAGTCATATCCAACTCTTTGCAACGCCATGGACTTTCGCCCTCCAGGCTCCTCTGTCCATGGGATTCTCCAGGCAAGAATACTGGAATCAGTAGCCATTCTCTTCTCCAGGGGACCTTCCCCACCCAGAGATTGAACCCGGGTCTCCTGCATTGCAGGCAGATTCTTTACCATCTGAGCCACCAAGAAAATACTATCTAGATAGGATGGTAATTAAAAGATGCCCCATGAGTATTTATATGCCTTCATGGAGCTTCTCATCTGCAGGGAGCAATGTGTCTCCTGAGAGAACAGTGAAGGCAGATTCCTTGGTCACTATTTCTCCAGAAAAGCAAGTTAGTCAAATAAGTCTCAGAGGAATCTGGTGAAAGGAATTCATGTGTTTTTGTAATTACTTGACTAGCAATGGGGGCTGCTTTAATACGTAACCCTTTGTTATGTAATTAACAGAGTAGATACTACCCTGCTGTACAACCTTTCCCAAAGTAGGTTTTATTTAATTCAGATTACAGTTTACATATAAGAGCTTCCCTGGTGGTTCAGCAGTAAAGAATCTGCCTGTCAGTACAGAAGATGCAGGTTTGATCCCTGGGTCAGGAAGATCCCCTGGAGGAGGAAATGGCAGCCCACTCCAGTATTCTTGCCTGGAGAATCCCATGGACACAGGAGCCTGAAGGGCTACAGTCCATAAGGACAGAAAGAGCCAGACACGACCAACCGAGCACAGCACAGCAGAGAGAATGTATACACACATGTAAACATTGTAGTAATCAGTAACTGTAGTAGTGATTCTGCCAGATAGCAGTTCTGGGTTTCTAAATCATGTTTCTGAGCATCGTTTCATGACTTTGTTTGATGAATATGATTTCTACTTTCACAAGAGGTTTAATTCTAGCCCCACTGAGGAGAAGAGGAAATAGACTGGCAGAAATGAACATGCTCAAGTTTTTCCTCTGGAAGTCAGAAGCAGAATAATCATGGCAGATGCTTTTTTTCATAAGTAGGAAAAAAAGAAAGATGTAGAAGCGTGGAGATCCCAATATTCACCAAGAGAGAAAGGGAGAGACAGTGATTCTCCCTGGAGAATGCTCAGGACTGTGTTCCACATGGAAATACTGAAGGTAGGAAGAGGCTCCCATGTCTCCATAAACTTCAGCTTGGATTCCTTAGAGAATGAAAAGGTTTGAGGTTCTCTCACTTCGGAAGCCAAAATAACATTGTTAATCTTCCAATCAAGAGCCTGAATCTTCCTTAAAAAAAAAAGATTTATTTTTTTATATTTGACTGCCCTGGGTCTTCCTTGCCATGCAGGGACTTCTCTAGTTGCAGCAGGCGGGGCTACCGTCTCTCTAGTTGCGATGAGCAGGCTTCTCTTTGCAGTGGCTTCTCTTGTTACGCAGCACAGGCTCTAGGTGTGCAGGCTGAGCAGTTGCAGCTCGCAGGCTCCACAGACATTTGGGGAGGGATCGAACCCTGGTCCCCTGCATTGGCAGGCAGATTCTTAACCACTGGAGCACCAGGAAGCCCAAGCCAGAATCTTTCTTAGAGTGTGGAGAGTGATTGCCGTTGGCTTTGTTTGCCATTTCAGCCAAGTGTTTCAAGAGAGAGTTCCTGTTCTCAGTGATGTTCTTTGCTTGGTTAGAAGCCCCTTATTTAATATTTCACATTATGTTAGTTTGCCTGCAGCTAGCTTTCCTGAGTTAAACCTCATAATTAATTTAATAAAGGTGAATCATTTATAGTAATTCTAAAGAAAATCTAGCAGAGGGAGGCAGTCACATAGGGAGGGAAAGTAAGCATGTGATTCTGGATCTTATCTGAAGACCTAAAAATGAATTTGGAGCTTCGTCAGTACTCCTGAAATTCTTTTGCTCTGACATCTTTCTTTGTGTTTCTAACACAGAATCCTGCAGATAGTTTTTCCATTTACCTGGAAGTTTATGCCACTTACCAGTTTGTGCCACTTTCATGAAGCTACCAGTAGAGCCAACATGGACCATTCCTGTTCTTATTTTCCTCTAATCAACTAAAATGAAAAACTAAAATGATAAAGCAATTATCCTTCAATAAATTAAAAAAAAACTAAAATGAGATGACTGATGGTGATCGCTCCCTCGCTTTATCTTCTCTTTTATGACCTTGAACAAATATTTGAATTGCAATTATAGTTGACAAAATGGTTTCTCTTCTAGACCCTCAGTATGATCTTCAAAGTAGATTTTTGAGCTTGAGAGCAGTACTGGCAGGAAAGGACTTAGCCCTGGTTTTATCATCATATTAATAAGGCTAAATGTCTTCATACAGAGTTTGCCTCATTCTCTACTAGTTTCCCTCCCTTATCATTGGTCCTGGGCAGTAGTAGTATTACCTGTTTGTTTTGCAGATGAGGAAACTGAGCCAGATTTTCTTAGACATCTTGATTTACCAACTTTGCACTGGGACTTCATCTCAGTCTTCCAATTACAATCAGAATTCACCTATGACTTGAAGTGAATTTACCTAATTCACATCCGTTTGCTCCTAATTGCCAGTTATCAGAATATCAAACCACATTACTATGGCTTATTGTTTATGTATGTTTTCATAACTTTTTGGATGCTTTGTTTAATTTTTATTTTTCTCATGAGTCCTTTTGTCCTAATTTTTATTTACACTGTTTCTTTTCTGTTCCTAATTAATCATCCTTCTGAAAGTTTGCTAAAGAGTGGGTAAGTGCATTTTCCTTTCCAAATAGCAATGTTTTGCATTGTTATTTTTTATTAAGGAAATATGGAATAATTCAAATGGATACTAAAATGATCTAATAAATGTCAAGGAGCTGGCATGCAGTATCTTCTGTTGAAATCGCTTTTCCTTTTTCCCTGGCATTTGCAGCAGATTTTTGTTTATGTGGGGATTTGTTTTTGCGTTACTGTTTAAGTTTTAATTGACAGTGGTAGTACGAGAAATTAAAAAGCTTAGCAGTCGTCTCAGGAGAACCTATAAACCTGGGTCTACTTCTCCACAAATGAAGAAACTGAGTAACTGCCACAAGAGTTCCTGGAGAGATACTTTGCCTTTAGACTGAGTCAATCCCTGGGGATATAACTGGGTGGCTCTCAGGCGGTAACACAAAGGATCCGATGACTTAAGAACAGTTTGTGCAAAATCAGTCAGTCTTGGTCACATTCCCTTTGGAGTTTGTGATTCCCAAAGTCATATCATCCAGCAGTTTCCTAAAGATAATTTTCATCCTCTATATTAAATCAGTGCGGTGTCTTGTTTTATAAGACCCAGATCAACACACTGCCAGACCATTTGTTAAGCCACCCCTGCATCCTATTTGTAAATGTGTGTGGCTACACATATCAAAGCCAGCAAAAGCTTTGGGTAAGGAACAACGCGTCTGGTCATTTTTTTTTTTTTTAAGAGCTTCTGATCTTTCTTCATCAAAGACATGGAGTCAGAATCTTACAGCTGCTTCTGGGACTATGGAAATAAAATAGGTCTGCCGGCCACATTTTATTTATAAATCACGTTGTCTAAAAATTACTGATGGATGCAGTGCCAGCACCTCCCAAACATGCTAATGTTTGTCTTTCTGTGTTCTTTAGCATCAATACCATTCAAAAATAGACGAACTAATTGAAGAAACTGTTAAAGAAATGATAACACTCTTGGTTGCAAAGGTAACCTTCAGCTTCAGGTGAAATGTTTCATTGTGAATATTGCTTTGTTATGTCTGCGTTTCCATTAAAATGTAACACGTTAAAAAGTTGCGCTGGGTGCTTGTATTTCTCAGGAAACAAGATAGTATGTCACCCAGCTGCAGCTCTGAAGGAGTTTTCTGATGATTGTGAGCCCGGCGAGGATGAACTGATGAAGTGGCATATGTGACCCTAATAAACATGTGTCCCCCAGTGTTACAGGAGGTTATGCAGGAAATATTTGTTTTTCAGCCCTGACAAAGTTAGCTTTTTAAAAACCGAAAGTTAAATGGTAATAAGGAATTCTGCCATCATGAAAACCCCCTTTCCCCTCGTTTCACATGCAGTGAGAGTCATAATAAAACATAAAAGTCAGATAAAGCTATTTCAGTCATCCTCATGAATTATAGAATTTTAACTAAGTAATGCTGAATGGGAAGACATTTATATTTGCCAGTGCTAAACTTCTGTTTCCCCAAAATTACTGATAAAATACAAATAAAAATAGATTGGATTAAATGTAGTGCTAATATGTAACGTAAAAACTGCTTTGCGCAGTTTTGGATTTTGAAAAGTGCATTTAATATTATCGCATGCTATATGCAACTCAATAATATTTTGTCACTTTGCACTTCTGTAACACTCTATATTTGCAATCACATAATAATGAAGAGAAAGCCGAATAAGTCAAATATTTCTATGTAAAGGCAGTCTCTTCCTTTCCCCAAAGACAGGAACCAAATAATAGAACTTAAAAATGAGCAAGGGCTCATTGCTGGTCTCTGGGAGGTTGGGAAATGTTGCTCTTTATTATGGGCAATTATAGTTTGAAATAATGATTCTTTTCCCTTTTTGC
Organism: Bos grunniens; assembly: GCF_055505025.1. Taxonomy (NCBI): domain Eukaryota; kingdom Metazoa; phylum Chordata; class Mammalia; order Artiodactyla; family Bovidae; genus Bos; species Bos grunniens. Next base: position 39,210,607 of record NC_141186.1, read on the forward strand.
TATTTTGCTAGTTCGTTACAATCCTGGAAGGAGTGCTTGCAAAATTGTCCAGATATGATGAGGGGACTTTGTTTTCTTCTTTTTTGTCATTTACCGTAAGTAAAGAGCTTCTTTCTTTCTTGGTTTATGTTCTAGTTTGGGTTTGGGTTTAGGGGTGAGGTGCTTTTTATGTCATTTTGGTTTAAGGTTTGTATATATATGTTCATTGCAGTCAACTGCTAATGTATAATAATAACACAGGAAAATAAGCAGAACAGTTCATAACAACAAGTAATCCAAATCATTCCTATTTAATTTTGTATAATATGTACGTATGTATGTATACGCATGTACACAGACACATATATGTCTCTATTAATATATGTATGTATCCAAAGAGGGTTGCCAGTTTGTGTTCACCTTAGCTAGCTCAGGTATTTCTGGGCTCCTTTTCCTGCAAATGAGGAGAATTAATTTTAGAGATTACCAAGCAGAGATCTAAAAGTCAGATAGAGCTCCTAAGTAGATGTTGTTTGGTCCTCACCATATCAGGTATACTTTTCTTTACTGAATTAGCTGCCCACGTTTAAGAATCAAGAGAACTCAGGGATGTCAGTATTCCAGGGTGTCTTCATAAGGCAGGCAGGCAGCAGCCTTCGGTCTGCATGTGTGCGTTGCAGCAGTCTGTTGGAACTCAGTCGGTAGTCCCTACAGATCAGAGAGGTGTTTACCAGTTCCCTGTAGCCCCTTTCCTTGCCATTTTGCTCATTCCTGTACTGGCCTGGGCTTGGAGACACTGGAGCTTACAACTTCTGCTGCACATGATCCAATCTGTACACATTCAGAAAAGCTCTAATTCTGTGCCAACACGCCGCATGGACACAGAAGTACGATAGGTCATGGGGAGAAGCCGGACTCATTCTCTGTAGGTAAGTGATCCATGGAGATGGTGGCTTAAATGGGCCACCAGTTCGCCCTTCCTTCTGTGCGAGGTGGGCACCGCTGCTGCGTGCTTTCTTGCCATTTCTCACAGCAAGGTTTTTGCTGGCTGGTAGACCAGCTGTTTTCCTCTCATAACACCGTAAGAAGGGCAGTTAGTTTAGGACCTGCTATTTATGGGTCCTTCAAAACCTCTCTTCTAGGAGATGAAGAATCTCCTAGACAGGCATCGAATGCCAAGACAGAGCCCAGCACGGGCCAGAGGAGGAGCACATCGTCATCTGTGGAATCCAGCAGACCTGGGTTCAAATCCCATTACCTGTATTAACCCGCTGTGTGATCTAGAGTAGGTGTCTCATCCTCTCTGAGCCTGAGTTTGCTTTTGGTTTGTAGGAGGCATGCAATTGTGTCCTTTGGTTTTCGGTTTATGTTTCTCTGTGTTAATTCATGTCAGCTACCAATGTTGTAGGCAAGTGGAAAGTAGGTAATTTCTTCTGTAATGAACTGTCATGATGATGATAATGTGAGAAGGACTTGGCATAGTCGTAACACATAGTAGGTTTCAGTAAATGGCAGCCTTGATTAATAAAAGATAACTAAGAAGGTGATTATGCATTACAAACTTAATACATGTTTACAAGTTCTTTGCAAATATATCCTGCTTTGGTCTTTCCCGAATACATACATTAGATTTCCTGGGAATTAAGGGAAATGTAGACAGAAAACATTTAAAGCAATTTTTAGATTGTATGTATGTACTTTATCTATGTGCTCAGCTTATTTTGGTATGCAGTTTTGACCTTCCCATGTGTAAGGATTGAACTTAGTCCTTAAAGTGTGATGGCCTTGGTCTCTGGAATCTGTTGGCAAAGTTGGGATGGGAAAAGGATGATGACAGAGAACAGCAGTTTGATTCACTCAGTAGGACCACCCATGATGTGTCACAGCCAAAAGGAACCCTGTCCAAGCCATTTCTTTGATGAACCAAAAAACCAAGGCCCAGAGACAGGGAGTAATCTGTCTAAGGTCACACAGCAGCAGGAAGAATGAGGACAGGAACTCAGGTCTTCTGCCAGCTTCTCCCCACCACCAAACAGCTTCCTGGAGAGAGTGGGATTCAGCTGGCAATTGCCTGACACTAGAAGGCAGATGGGCATGTGAGCGGGAAAGATTCATAAAGAAGGATTCAGGGCACACGAGTGGGAAGTACTAGATAATCTCTCATTCCTCAGTGAAGTCACGGAAATGGTGAAAAGAGAACTAAAGGCAGCATTTTTGGAAAACGCTATCCTGACATCCACAAAAGATAACCACTTTCTTTGAGTCTTCATTTTGAGCAACTGTTTTCGCTGCACTGGATTTGAACCAGTGCAAACCATAAAAGCCCCTCTGCTCTTCCTGGAGCAGAATTCAGTCCTCTAAGGATCCCACCCTAATGCCAGGGGAGCATTCCCCTCTTACCAGGGGACCTAGTGAAAGGTGATCCGGAGAAGACAGGAACGTGGGGCCAGGGGGATCCTCACAGCAGGGTAGAAACAAAGAAGGCCTAGCAGTGCCAGAGTGTTCATGCTAGAATTCTCATCCTCTCAGTCTCCCCTTTGGGAGACATTTGCAGCCGCACAGCCCGCCTCGTGAAGCTCCTGTCACCGCGGGACGCTGCGGGGCTGTTGGTGGGCCCGTGACTTCCCCTCCTTAATGACACTCCTCCCACACGCTCGGCTCCCCCAAGGCCAGAAGCACCCACTTCTCATTTGCAGCCTGTGTTCTCATCCCTGCCGGTGCTCCAGCGCTGGAGTAGGCGAGCTATGCAGAGAGGTGGCAGGAATGTCTCCACACGTGGATCCTGGGCTCCTGCCCGAATCTCACAGGGCCTTTGAAGACTGCCTGCGGCACCGTGGTGTTAACCATCCCAGAGCGGGGTGGAGGTCGGAGGCCTGTGTGCAGGCAGCAGGTACTGTGGACCAGGCCTTGACACCAAGGACAGGGGGACCAGCCAGGAGTCCTGCGACCGTGGACAAAGGCTTAGGGATGCTGCCGACAGCCTGGCAGGGCTTCCTTCACTCGCTCCCGTTTCCGATTCAATTCCTTAAGCATTACTGTGCACTCACCGCATCCCCGCCTCGGGGGGGCTGCCAAGTCTGAGCCGTGTGCTCTGCCCCCCAGAAAGCTGACAAGTACCGACAAATATGCCACCCTTTTCCCCCTCTTTCTCCCGCTGAGCGCCTCCTTTCCTGGGTGGGCTTGATTTCATGGTCCAAGCCAGACATTTTGGAAAACGTCTGCGGTGGCACAGAGCAGGCAGGAATATTTATTTCTCGTCTCCATCTGCATTGCTTCCTCTCTTGGAGAGGAGCTGGGGGGAGGAGGGAGGAGGAGATGTGTCTTCTCCGTGCCAGCCTGAGAGGCGCCCAGGCACACCCCTCCTCTCCTCCGGCTCCAGCCCCAGCAGCGGTAGCAGCCCGGGATTTAGGGAGGCAGGCGCCTTTCGAACTTTTCAAAGATCAGCCCAGTTGGAAGTCGCAATTAGCAACCATCCGCCCATTTCCCCCGACTGCAAGATGTGCTTTTGTGTGGGTTGCCTGCCTGGAAGACTCCCTGTCTTTGTGGGTAGCTTGGCGCTGTTCTTTTAGGAGGCCAAGAAGGGGGCCAAACAGGTGTCTAGGTTGTCCTCCCAACAAGTTAAAATCTTTGCCTTTGTCCTGTCCGGGTGTTACCAAATTGCTGTTTCTAGAATCTGTCTGTTGGCTTATGCATTCATTCACCTGGTGTGTGTTTACCCCAAACCTGTGTGTTGTGAATCATGTCAGTGCCAGAGACCCAGCAGTGAGTGAGGGTGGCATGTTCTCTGTCCTTTGGGAGCTTACACTGGGGATAGGAGACAAAGAAAAAGAAGAGAAAGTTATTGGGGCTGGGGCCACTGCTGTACAGACCACAAACTGGAGACAGAGAGAAGGTGGGAGGCAGTGTTCCTTCAGCTGTGATGGTCCTGGACAGTCTCTCTGAGGAGGAGATGGAGGGACCAGTCTTAAAGGGACCAGACATGGGTAAAAAGGAGAGGAGATGCTTCTGGACAGAACAACAGCTACCATGGCCACGTGGCAGGAAAGCAGAGAAGACACTTCCACAGGGTACTTTGAAAGGAACATCAGGAGGGTTTAAGGATTGAGGAGATGCAGAGGGTAGATTCAGTTGCAGGGGACAAAGGTGGGAAGCTTGAGAAGTGTGATTTATGGAGAACTCAGCTAAGCCAGATGAGTCCTGAGAGTAAGGGATTCAGCGAAGAAAGACTTCATAGGGTGGGGAGACTGGGGGCGGGACACCAGCTCTGCCCCTCACCAGCAAACTGTGTGACCTGGGACACAGGACCACCCCTTGGCTTTGAATTCCCCTCAGTGTAATCTGATGATAGCTATGGTAGATGAATTCGAAAGTCCAAAATAGCTACAAGAGCTTCAGCTCCTATCCTTTAAGCACTTGCTAAGTGCCTGGCACAGGGCTAAGTGCTTTAAATATATTTTTTCTTGTCGAATCCTCTGAACAATCCTGCTGCAACAAGGCTCTCCTGCAAATGATGAAAGTGAGGCTTCAGGAGGTTAAGCCCTGCAGCTTGGCCAGCCTTCTGTCTCCCTGTACACTCCGGAGCCTCCAAGGAAAAGGGAGGATGTAAGAGGCACCCACTGCCCGCGGACAAAATGATTACATCAGATTCCCTGAAGACCCCCTAAAATTTACCTAAGATTTCCCCCCATCACCCACATCCATTTGAGATGGTCACAGCATAGCATGGAAACTGCTCAGGTTAGGGAGAATAAAGCCCATGTTAGGGCTATTGAGGGGCCCAAGCTCCACTGTCTGACCAGTCTCCTAGGTCTCAAATTACCCTCACTCACCCTTTTTCCCTTTTGTCAACATTTTAATTGTTTTGCCGCTTAGATATGAAATGCAGTGGACATGCTTCTCTTCCTGCTAGAATCTGAGGCCAGGGCTGATGTTCATGAAGATGAAGCAGCAGCTTGGACTGCTTCTGTGCAGAGCCCCTGATGGCAGGCCAGAGAGCACGACTGCCAGCTTGGTCAAAGGCCAGAACTGGATTCACAGAAGGGTATTCACTTCTGTCCACAGAACAGTTTGATCAGGAAGCAGTTCAAATTGTAGCATGGGCTGAGGTTGGTCGTGACTTATCAGTGTTACCTCTGATGGTGTTCTATTTTTCCTTTGGCTTCAGGGAACACCAGCAAGGGAGAAATGGCTTTTTACAGTGTGGGCTGGTGATGGCGGTGTAGACAGAGAGGTCTTGGTTCTTCCTCAGAGGGTAACCTCATCAAATTATCAGATGCTAGATTCATGTGATTCAAGTCATTTGGCTTCTACACTTCAGAGTAGAGGTGCCTGCCTTGGACAGAAGCACCAGCCATGGTAGTAAATACTTACATGCTTTGAACATGACATGTGCCAGGCACAGTGCTAAGTGAATGACATGAATTTTCTCATCCAATCCTCACAATCACCCTATGTAATAGATATGATGATTATCCCATTTAACAGATGAGATAAGTTGAGTAATGTGCCCAGCTGAGTCTTGAACAGCTGATAAAACTCCACCTTAAATCTACTGCTTAATTATCACCAGAATGTTATTCCCCACAGAAGCTAAGAAACCCATGCTGCTGCTGCTAAGTCGCTTCAGTCGTGTCTGACTCTGTGCAACCCCATAGACGGCAGCCCAGGCAGGCTCCGCCCTCCCTGGGATTCTCCAGGCAAGAACACTGGAGTGGGTTGCCATTTCCTTCTCCAATACATGAAAGTGAAAACTGCAAGTGAAGTCACTCAGTCGTGTCTGACTCTTTGCGACCCCATGGACTGCAGCCTACCAGGCTCCTCTGTCCATGGGATTTTCCAGGCAAGAGTCCTGGAGTGGGGTGCCAAACCCGTAGATGAAGGTAATTAGTGACTCTTCCCAGAACCATCGACTGTCTGTGATCATTCTTAAGGGAAAGAGTCATGTATTTCTCACATCTTACCAGCAAAAGTATGTTATAATTTACCCACCAGCCAATTAGTTTTGCAGTAAAACCAAAGGAGTAGACATACAGAATCTCCCCACTTCCTTTATGCATTCTGAACAATCTTTAGTTTTATGCTGCTCCATTCAGTACATGTTTATGGAGCACCTACTATGTGCTAGGCACTGGGAGCTTAGCAATGAATGAGAGAAACATTATCTCTTATTGTATATTCCTATGAGGGAGACATTCTCAACAAGTAATTTACAAGCGTAGCGATTATTCAGAGAGTAGCTGATGCAATTGGACCATAGCCCAAAGAGACCCAGCCTCATCTGGGAGACCATAGAGGAAGGGCATTTGAGCAGAGGTCTAATAGATAAGTAAAATCTCACCTGGTAAAGAAGAAAACAAAGAATGTCCAAAGTGCAAAGACTTGGAGAAGAAAAAAGTGAAAGTGAAGTCGCTCAGTTGTGTCTGACTCTTTGCGACCCCATGGACGTAGCCTACCAGGCTCCTCCATTCATGGAATCTTCCAAGCAAGAGGACTGCAGTGGGTTGCCATCTCCTTCTGCAGGGTGTCTTCCCAACCCACGGGATTGAACCCGGGTTTCCTGCATTTCTGGAAGACGCTTTACCGTCTGAGCCACCAGGGAAGCCCCGAAGGTCTATTTCATTCTGGAAACTGGAAGTTCATTGTAACTCGGGGTCGGGCCAGAGCAAAAGGGGCAAAATGACAGGGATGGCGTTGGATGGAGTTAAGGATCTAGTCCGGAGCCTGCGGTTATGGGATTTAAGGGTTTGCACGGAGACACTATGGAAGTTGATTCAGTTGGAGAAGTTAAGAGAGGCCATAGAGAGCCCAGCTGCCTGCTACAAGCTAGTGTTGGGTTTGTGGTCTTATCGTTTTGAAGCTTCGAGTCACTAGTGGAAGGCAAGACTTAGGTTGTCTAATGTGTTTTGTTCATATGGACCAAACAAAAGCAGCTTGCCCTGAAATGCTCAAGAACTGTAAAATACTGATCTGCTATGTCTTCTATGGACTTCTTTCATCAGCTGCTCCCCAGTGTTTCAGAGCTTGACATCCATTTTGGGGTCTATGACAGATAATTTTATCACCTAGTAGGACATCATCCTCATTCCAGTTCATGCCTTGAAAACACACATGACAATTAACATACCTGCTGTCCAAGGCAGCCCTTCAGAGGAAATAAAGTAAGCATCCAAAGTTAACCATTTCCCTTAATATTCTTTAGTAAACAGGTAAGTATTCAGCATGAGCATGACACAGACACAGCATTTTCTTTAGAACACGAGGTGCTGAACTACAGGGTGATAGAAAGGTCAGCTATGAAAGAAATGCCTAACAAACTTGTGCATGGCTTCAAACAGAACATAATTGTTCTGAAATTAAAAGATAGAGATTCTGACCAGACCTCTGAGTCACATGCAGTGGGAAGCTTATCTCCAGAAAGGTAGAAGAAGAGACATGATTGTGAAGCCCAGACTTACAGAAATGTGAGAAAGTCATTGAACATTTTGGAGTCTCACTTTCTTCATCTGTAAAGTGGTGATGCTAATACCTACCTCAGAGACTCGAGGGAACAGTTAGGTACAAAGTGAGCATTGGCCTTGTGTGATACCTGGCATGTTATGGGGGGTCCCATAAATAGCCATTCTTAACCTTCCTTCAACTTTGAATATTCATTGGAAGGACTGATGCTGAAGCTCTAATACTGTGACCACCTGATGTGAAGAGCCCACTCATTGGAAAAGACCCTGATGCTGGAAAAGACTTGAGGGCAGGAGGAAAAGAGGGTGACAAGATGAGATGGTTGGATGGCATCACCAATGCAATGGACATAAGTTTGAGCAAACCCTGGGAGATAGTGATGGACAGGGAAGCCTCGTGTGCTGCAGTCCATGAGGTTACGAAGAATTAGGTACAACTGAGCAAGTAAAGAACTAAAGAGCCTCTTGATGAAAGTGAAAGAGAAGAGTGAAAAAGTTGGCTTTGTCCATGAGGTTACAAAGAATTAGGTACAACTGAGCAAGTAAAGAACTAAAGAGCCTCTTGATGAAAGTGAAAGAGAAGAGTGAAAAAGTTGGCTTAAAGCTCAACATTCAAAAAAAAAAAAAAAAAGCTCAACGTTCAGAAAACTAAGATCATGGCATCCAGTCCCATCGCTTCATGGCAAATAGATGGGGAAATAGTGGAAACAGTGAGAGACTTTATTTTGGGGGGGGGGCCCCAAAATCACTGCAGATGGTGACTGAAGCCATGAAATTAAAAGATGCTTGCTCCTTGGAAGAAAAGTTATAACCAACCTGGATAGCATATTAAAAAGCAGAGACATTACTTTGCCAACAAAGGTCCATCTAGTCAAAGCTATGGTTTTTCTAGTGGTCATGTATGGATGTAAGAGTTGGACTATAAAGAAAGCTGAGCACCGAAGAATTTATGCTTTTGAACTGTGGTGTTGGAGAAGACTCTTGAGAGTCCTGTGGACTGCAAGGAGATCGAACCAGGCCATCCTAAAGGAAATCAGTCCCAAATACTCACTGGAAGGACTGATGCTGAAGCTGGAAACTCCAATACTTTGGCCACCTGATACAAAGAACTGACTCAACGAAAAGACCCTGATGCTGGGAAAGATTGAAGGTGGGAGGAGAAGGGGACAACGGAGGATGAGATGGTTTGATGGCATCACTGACTCGATGGACATGAGTTTGAGTAGGCTCTGGGAGTTGGTGATGGACAGGGAAGCCTGGCATGCTGCAGTCCATGGGGTTGCAAGGAGTTGGACACGACTGAGCGACTGAACTGACTGACTGAGCAAGTAAGTAGCAACAGCCTTCCTTCAGCTAAAACCTTTGGGAAGGTTGAAATGACCCTAATGCTTTTAACCAGCAGTTTTCTCACTGGTTCAGTCCTTAGCATAGCATCTTTTCTCCTAAGCAACCCATACTATTACCTGTAACAGAATCAACCAAAACTCTCTAATAAGTTCCTACAACTTCCATTTCAGCACATTTCCATATCCGGAAATTGGATTCCTCAAAGATATTTTCCATTAACTTTAGTATACTTTTAGCATTTCTCATTTTAATTCTTCAGGAACTTTTCATTCATACACTTTTCATTCATTCATACATACACTTTTCATTCATTCGTACATACATTCTAGAATACCTATTAATCAAAATGATTCCTTTACCAGAGTTGAATCTTCCATTCTCCAAGCATATGTTAAATTGAGCCAAGTTTATTTCAACATACACCAAGCCATACTTACTTGTCTAGTTCTGCCCCTTACCATATTATAATCTTGAACAAATTAATTAACTTCTTGTCTTAATCTACTGACCTATACAATAGAAATAATAATACGTAGATTATGTGGTATTTTTAGAAATAAATGAGAAAATGCTATATATCTGCAATGGGATAAGCATTCAGAGTCACAAAGAGTTGGACAGGACTGAGCGACTTCACTCAAGCATTCATTATTTGTTTTAATACTGTTATGTTTGTGGTTGTTAACTGTGGTTATATCAGAGTCCTGAGTATTACAGTCAGTTACTTAATCAGCCACCATGTTTTAAATGATGGCTCTATGCGAATTATTGAGCTAGAGTAGACTAGGGAAGATTGGAGAAGGAAATGGCAACCCACTCCAGTGTTCTTGCCTGGAGAATTCCAGGGACGGAGAAGCCTGGTGGGCTGCCGTCTATGGGGTCGCACAGAGTCGGACATGACTGAAGCAACTTAGCAGCAGCAGCAGCAGCAGCAGCAGCAGCAGACTAGGAAAGACTTTTTTAAAAAAGACTTGATTTCTGTTAACTGAAAGTTGCAATCTAGAATCCATACAACAGAAGGTCTTGAGATTTTCTGGTCCATTGTTTCCAGTGAGGTGCTCAGTTTCTACCTGCTGTTAAGAGCAAATTCTTGGCAGTTCTTTTGACGTTCACCTTTAATGATGTCTTGTTGGTAGCTTGACATTGACCAGAGTAAAAGTGCTTATACTACAGAAATTAGCAGATTCTACCAACCAAGGCTGCTGCTTCTTCCCTTTCTTCCTCCTCCTCCTCCTCCTCCTCCTTCTTTTTGACAGCCTTTCCTAGTGTATCACTGAGTATTTACCAAATGTAGGGGACAGTCTATATGTTACGTGAGAAGGTGTCAGATGTGGCAAAAACTCAGTATTAAATAACACCAAATTGTGAGAAGATTCTTTCTTTTTTAATTGTATTTCCCTCCATATCCTTCTATCAAGGAGAAAGTTTCCTTTGAGTGTTTGCCTCTCATACTTCTCCAAATTTTCAGATCTTCATGCCCAACAAAAAGAGAGACAGACAGACAGAATGAGCAGCCTCAGACATAGCACCCTTAGCAGGCAACCCTGTCTACCTAGAAAGTAATCACTTCATCATACGTATGTTGTATTTATTTTTATGCTTACCTTTTCTTCTTGAGAGTGATACTTAGTTTCCATTTATGGCAGTGATACCAGGTTTCTTCTTAGAATTAAGTATTTAAAAAGTGAGCCAATTTAAAGGAGATATTAAGTAAATAAGTAAATATAGTACATACAGATGGCCCATGGGCAATAGCCCAAATCATGAAGATGGTACTGAGGCCAAAAGTTTGGGAAGTTGTGATACATTCTAACCACCCCATTTTGCAGTTGTTTACACTGAGCCCAGAGAAGGAAAATGACTTGAACAAGGCATTTTGACATAGAACCCAGACCTCCTGTCTTATCAATGTGTGTGTTTTCCCTGATCTTTACCTGAGATGTGGTGGAGGGGGTGGGGGGAGAAAAAATGCTTCACTCTGTAGCAGACCTAGCGTGGCTCTAAGAGACAGGTTATCTCTGGTGGCAGCTTTAAGCAGTGTATACCCTTGAGTTCAGGGTGAGCCAGCTGCAGGGATGGGGAAGGCAGCAGGGGTGACAAGTGGTGCCCTTGTGTAGAAACATTACTATTCAGTACAGGCTACCTCGGCTCAGCACCAGGGCCATGTGGAAGCAAGGCCACGAGTAAGACGTGGCTCCTGGCCTCTTCCAGCTTACATTCAGTTGGGCTTCTTGGTGTTGAGAGATGTTTACAAGATAAAACCCAAAAATGCCAGAAGTGGGCAAGGGCCCCCTACTTTTTCGTTATTGTTGTTTCTTTATTTTCTGGCTGTGCTGGGTCTTCGTTGTGGCAAGCAGTCTCTGCAGTTGCTGTGTGTGAGCTCCCTGCAGTGGGTCCTGTTGTTGCAGAGTGCAGGCACTAGGGCAGGTGGGCTCAGTGGAGGCGGCGCATGGGCTTAGTTGTCCTGGGGCAGGTGTAATCTTAGTTCCCCAACCAGGGGTCGAACCTGCATCTCCTGCATTGGAAGGCAGACTCTTCACCCCTGGACTACCAGGGAAGTCCCAGTATAACCAAATAAAAATAAGCCTTTATTCCTTCATGGAGAGTTTACAGATTAGAGCTTTCCATTCTGCATTTCCACATTTCCCCTAAAGTGAGAGGATGTCATGTAAATAGGCACATGGAAGAGCAGCTCAGTAACCTTGAGAGGACACAGACCCCGGAGTCCAGCGGACCCACATTCACACACCTGCTCCATGATACTGCTGACTTTGGGTCCTTTAGAAAGTCACTAAACCTCTCTGAGCCTCAATTTCCTCATCTCTAAAGAGTAATAACCATCACCCCTCCCAGTGTGAGGGTTAATTACCAATAAATCGCTTAGCCTCGTGCCAGGGAAATAATAAGCTTGTGACCATTGTTGAGTCTCAGCAGCATGAGAAGAAAGACTGGTTTTGGAGGAGCCCTTGAGCCTTGCAGAAATCCTCCCTGGGAAGTAATGGTTGGGACAGAAATGAGGGAGAGTGGAAAGAAAAACAGGTCTCCTTCCATCAGGCATCTGTTCGGAAGCCCCAGGGGGGAAGAGAGATGAGAACATACACTTCCTGGACCCAGTCTCGGAGCACAGTACCCTGAGCAACAGGAGACGCGAACAATTCTCCTCGTTAATGAGGCTGCGGCGCCTAATCAGCGCATGGAACAGAATGCTTTTGCTTAATAGAGATCATTTCCCTGCCTCTTGCCCAACTCCCCAGCAGTGCCAGCAGCTCTTTGTTTGATGAAAGGTGGGGACTTAGAGTAGTGTGGTGGGATGGGCTGGAGGAGGTATTATTACCCTCATTACTATGATAATAGTTTAATCACGATCAATATTTATGAACATGCACAGAAGCCGTGCAATCAACCAGCAGCCCTGCAACTCGTGTTCTTGCCTAAGGAGGCTTTCCAGGGAAGCCTGGGCTGTCTCCTACCTTCCCCAGTCCCTCTGAAGCTCTCCAGTGGTCCTCAGAGGTTATCTCAAAATATCCATGATGGTTCCATCAGTTGTTACCTATGAAGTCTTGTTGTGATGATAGATGAATAGCATCATAATATTACCTCCTGGGACTTCTCAGGTGGCGCTAGTAGTAAAGAACCCGCCTGTCAGTTCAGGAGACATAAAAGATGTGGGTTTGGTCCCTGAATCAGGAAGATCCCTGGAGGAGGGCATGGCAACCCACTCCAGTATTCTTGCCTGGAGAATCCCATGGACAAAAGAGCCTGGAAGGTTACAGTCTGTAGGGTCTCAAAGAGTCGGACACAACTGAAGCAACTGAGCACAGACCCTCTTTGCTTTTCAAAGTGGATCCATAAGCCATGATCTGGATTTTATCCTCAAACTTAGGTGAATTGTTTTGTGAACAAAGTTATGGCAGGGTGGGGGCAGCATATGCAGTAATGAGTCCTTTGAAGTCAGATCCATTTTTGTTCAAATCCTAGGTTTGCCTCATGTTAGCTGTGTTCCCTGGGGAAAGCAGCTTAGCCTCTCTGAGTGGTAGTTCCTTCACTTGTAAAATGAGAAGACATGTTATGAAAAGAATTGGCTAGAATACTATAAATTAGTCATCCATATTTTTATGTACAACTTCATATCAAGTGACTTCCCTGGTAGCTCAGTCGGTAAAGAATCTGCCTGCAGTGCAGACCTGGGTTTGATCCCTGGGTGGGGAAGATCCCCTGGAGAACAAAATGGCAAACCACTCCAGAATCCTTGCCTGGAAAATCCCATAGACAAAGGAGCCTAGTGGGCTGCAGTCCATGGGGTCGCAGAGAGTCTGGCCCAACTGAGCTACTAACACTTTCCCTTTCACTTTATATCAAGTGTTCTTTCTGTGTTGTCTGTGAAAAGACAATTGCTTTCCCAAAATTCATAGAGCCAGTCATTGAAAAAACAATAGTGAGAGACTGAATTTAGAATCCAATACTCTCTTTCTCTTATCTGGAAAAAAAAAATGTTTAGGTTCCACTTGTAGGCAATTTAGAGAAATTTTATTTGAAAACATTTTGATGCTTGACTCTTGTCTTTCAAATGTGAATCACATTTTGAAAGCCAGTGATTATCTTGCTGAGCAGCAGCCTTCTGATGACCTACCCATAAACAATTTTTGACATCACAGTTCCCACATCTGGTAAAAACAGCACTTCTAAAATCCTGCCCTCCTAAAAAGGAAAGTGGAGGAAGATGGCTTCACACCGAATGTGCATCTGTGCGGCATGAACACGGTGCTGACACGGGCACAGCACTTCCCAGTTGGCCAGAAACAACCTTGATCTTCAGCGAGCATTGAAAACACTTCAGCCCCTCTGGTGGCAGAGCTCTGGGAATCCGTCATGCTGTCTGCAATTCCAGATCCACTTCAGGGTTGCGTTTTTCTCCAGTGCTCAGAAAGTGTTGGAAGGGGCTTTCACTGTAATTGTCACTTGGCCCCAAGCAAGAGCCACCGAGGTTTGCTCAACTGCTCACCCGCACACACAGTCCCAGTACATCCACCCACTGGCACATTCTGTCTCCCCCAAGCCGTCAGTCCCTCGGTTGGCACTTACAATTCATTCCTCTTCCCAAGATGCACTTAGAGCATCCAGATTATGTATTGAGGGGGGTTTTTGCTAGGTTTTGCTGCTCAGAAACAAGATTTCAGTCAAGCAAAAACCTTGAAGAAGTTACCCTGGAGAAGATACAGTCTTCCTGCAAATGCTAGAATGCTGAAAATTCTATCGCTGGTTTTGTTCTTTTTGCAATAATTTCTTATGAAAGAAATATACATACATATTTGAAATGTGAAATAGTACAGAAACACAGTAATAATTTTTTAAAAGCAACAGTTCTCAGTCCCATCTCTTTCCACTCTCAATCCCTTATTCCACAAGGGACCCTTTTAAACAAGTTGGCTTTTCTCTTCCTAGCTCTAAGTGCTGTTCTTAAATTGCTCTTTCTGGTTTATCTATCATAGAGATGATTTTTTTCCCCTGCTATAGTAGGTAGAGCGTTACTCACTGTACTCTCTCTGTTTCTCCTCCCAGCTCCCTTCTATTAGGTGCATCTATATTACCAGCACTCTCTTGGAGTCTTTATCACTTTACATAATTCCCATCCACCTTAAGTTCTTGTTTGATCCACAGGATGAGGCTCTTGACACTCATGGCTTCTTCCTTCCCCTTGCTTCTTCTTCCAACTGATCTCGTGTTCTGATATGAGAATTGAATGACACACCTCTTCATTCTTATCACTAAAAAACGTAATAACCTATATGTATGAATGTCTCTTGAATCTAGACCAGAAGTGTCCAATAGAACTTTATTCAATGACAGAGCTATTCTGTATCTCACCTGTCTGATACAATAGCCACCTGTACTTGAAATGTGGCTAGTTCAACTAAAAAGTTGGATTTTTAGTTGCATTTCTTTTTCAGTTATCTAAATTTAAATAGCCACTTGTACCTGTCTGATAGTGCAGCGCCAGAACAAGCTCAATATACAGGTTTGACAACCTAGAACAACCTGATTTTCCAACAGAAATGATATGAAGAGCTGACACACAGTTCTTACTGTGAACCAAGAGCTATTCTGAAAACTCACTTAATAACCCGTCTACTCCATGAAAAGTTCTATTATCCCCATTTTATCGATGAGGAAAGTGAGGCATAGAAAAGTGAAGTAAGTTGTCTAATAAGTGGTAGATCTAGAATTTGGCCCCACGTCATCTAACCCCAGAGCCTGTGCTCTCCCCTGCTTCTCCACACTGCCTCTAAGCCCTGTTAGAAATGCCCATGTCCTTTTTCACATAGTTCCAATCTGCTGATTAATGATGGACCACGCTTCTCCCAAGTTATTGGCCTGAATGATGCTTATCATAGGGGCTTATGTGCACGTATAGCCCATTCCATTTCTGCCACACAACAAAAGAGAGCATGAGAACTAGAGACTGAGGAAACAGAAGGGCACATGTAGGGACGCAAGGCAAATTAGCTGATTTTACTAATGGAATAGAAAGGCTGTTCATTTGGCCTGCGGTTCCAACAGTAGTAACAGTAGCAAGTACTGAGCACTTGCTGTGTCCTTTATTATGCCCCGTGTGTGTATCATCTTAGTTAAACCTCATGACAGCCCAGAGAGGCACAGATGACGTATCTCAAAGGTACCGAGAGTATTAATAAGGTGGTTCATACAAAACACTGAAAACAGTGCGTGGCGCAGAGTGACTAGGCAGCACGCACTGCCTGTTGTAATCTTGCTGCCTCCCTGCCGGTCCTGCCCGCTGGGCCCTGCTGCGTTATCTGGTACCTGTGCAAAGGGTCTTTATTTATCTCTGTTTTTTCCCTTTCCCTGTTACTGTAGTTTTTCCTGGAGCCTCATTTCCAGAGCTCTTGTTAATATGAAAATATTATTAACCTTTTGTTTTCCTGCTAGAGTATTTATGAACTTTCCAAGGTGTGGGAAGTGTTCCCTGCTTCACATCCTTCCTAGCAGCTGCCTCATACACCATCTAAGAGTTGCATTTCTGTAAGAAATCCAGAGAAGACCCTGAGCTCTGTTCCCTATTATCATAGATAAGGACAGGAGGCCAACAGGCTGGACAAGTAGACAGTCAACTAGTTAATGGTCATACTGAGATGAGACATGTACATTTCATGATTTTTCCCTACCCTCATCCCAATGGCTTCCACTTAAGCACGTTCTAGTCCAGAGGTCAGAAAATTTCTTCTGGAAAGAGCCAGATAGTAAATATTTTTGACTTTATAAGTTGCATAGTTTCTGTCACAGCAACGCATGCTCTGCCTTGTAGCATGAAAGCAGCTATCAGCAAGATGTAAATGAATGGGTATGTCTGTGTTCCAGTAAAACTTTATTGATGAACACTGAAATGTCAATTTCTTGTCATTGTCTCATGTCAGGAAATATGATTCTTCTTTAGGTTTTCTTTCACTTAAAAATGTGAAAACCATTCTTAGCTCGTGAGCTACACAAAAACAGGCAGCAGACTAGATTTGACCCACAGGCAAGAGTTTGCCAACCTTTTTGCTAGTCTGTAAACTACAACTAAGAACTCACTTGGTACAGTCACTCCCAGCTAACTACATGTGAACGAGTTAGACACTAGTAACAATATTAGCTAATATTTCTTAAGCTCTTACTGTGTACCAGTTATTGTGTTATTCCAGAGAGCACTGGAAGCTTCTATCCTGGGTACAGAATAAAGAGTACCATGCTCAGCAAGTCATTCTTTCGACACTTTTTAAATTTTTTATTTTATATTGGAATATAGTTGATTGACAATTTTGTGTTCATTTCAGGTATACAACAAAGTGATTTAGTTATACATACACACATATCTACTCTTTTTCAGGTTATTTTCCATATAGGTGATTACAGAGTGTTGAGGAGAGTCCCCTGTCTTTGTTGATTATTTTTAATTTAGCCTCTACTGTATACCAGGCAGTGTAGATAGTGAGGAGAAAAAAAAGAAATTCTTATTCCTCATGGAGCCTACAATCTAGACATGAGGATAGTGATAAATGATAAAATTCAACTAATAAAGATAAAATCATTTTATAGATGGTAGTGGCACGATCTATGATACTGAGATACCGAACTGCCTCAACTCTCAAAAAATAAAAAAAAGCCGATTTCTAAGATTTTCTTGGTTAGGGAAATGGAAAAAGAGGCAAAATAGCATCATGATCTTTGCAGCAGATATTTCGCAAGCCAAGCACTGAAGTAGATATTGCCGGGCCCTTGAAAGAGCAGTGTGGTCAGCATTTTTTAGGCAAAGGCAGAGAAATCAGCTCAGAGCTCTTGTGAAGTCAAACAGGAATGGGTGGAGTCAGCTCGTGCAGAGAATAAATCGTTGGCTTGGTTGGTTTTTGTCTTTTTTTTTTTTTAAGGGACCACAGGGAGAAAGAGAGCTCAGGCAGTCGCTAATGCAGTGGTATCTGTTCTGACTTCTTTTTTCTTCCATCTTTTCGTCCTACCCACCAGATTTCTGTTTGCAAAAAGGGCCTAATCCACTTTTTTTTCTTGTCTGTGCATTGATTTAATAGTATCAAACCCTGAGGTCCTCGTGGTCTGCACCTGGGTTGCTTTTTCCCCTAATGAAGCAAGAGAAGTGGTTTAAGCCCCCGCCGTGCTCCCTGTCAGAGCCACACAATGATTAACTCAGGTCCCCTTATTAGGACCGGGCAGAAGAAAATCCCTTAGTCATCAGCATTGTGAAAATCCCAGAATGGTGAGTGTTCAATGAAAAGATTACCTTTGGGCACCTGAAAAATAATGGGGGAGCTCAATAGAGTAACCATTAAGCCTGTCTACACACGCTAAGTCAGGTGGAGGGTCTAGGTAATTAGCTGGGACATTCAAAGCCAGAGAAACCATTTTGGACCTTCTGCCCTGAGTCGGCACAGATTATTATTCAAATCCCTCAAATATTTTTCGAGGAAAAGCCATTTTAGGTTGTGTCTACATACAGTGAGAAACAAGACTTAAATATGACTGGTTAATAAAAGTGGTTTGATAGATTTTTTTTTTAAACTGGATTATAGACAGCTTGGGGGATGTGAGGTTCAAAGCTATAACTTACTGCCTGTGTGACTTTAAGCCAAATTGCTTCCTTTCTTTCAGCCTCAGTTTTGTCAGCTGTAAAATGGGATTGTTAATAGGACTCTTTTTCAAAGATTGTTGTGAAGATTAAATATAACAAGTGCAGTCTTCCTAACTCAGCACCTGGCAAGTAGGAAGCACTCAAGAAATGTTACTTATAATTATGAGTCGTGGCGGGGGACGTGACTCATTCTGGGTGTTTGGAGAGATTGTGCATTTAGACACCATCCAAGGAAGGGTCCGTGAGTCAAGCATCAGTGGCTTCCGTCCCTGTCCCCTAATGCAGTGCCCAGAACCTGAGAATTGTTCTTTCCTGAAGACCTGTGAAAATACGACCTTCACCCTTGGTCTCCATCAACTTCTCCTAGTTTGTGTGTCTCTTCTGAACCCAGAATTGGCTCTGTCTGGTCAAGGGGTGAGGGTGGGGTGTTTATGGATACTGCTAGAGAGGAGGCAGGCATTCTTTGTCCCACCATAGGGGATGGTGGGAAAGTAGGGAGTCTCAGGAAATGAAGTCTGGCTGAAGTCACAGTTCTTGCCTCTCCCTTGGAGGACGGTTGGGTCCCTATAGAGAAAGGATGGTATCTGGGCAAACCCCTCTCCCTCAGCCTTTTCTCCTGTGCCACAGGGTACTTAGCTTTGTACCAGTGAGTGCTAGGGATATGTGGTTGGATGTACAGAGCGCCCTGACTTGGGGAATTGCCCTCTCACTTGTGCCCTGGCTCGGGCAGCCTGAAGAAGGGAGTAGAAGGGAACACTGCCTCGGTGTTCTAGAGAGGAGTCCACTGCATATGGTGTTCACGGAATTGACAGGATGTTTGCCAGACTGAGAACCAGCTAAGATACCTGCTGGAAACCTGGGGAGATTCCAGCATCCTTTTTATGGTGAGAAATTGCTCATGGACTAGACATGAGCAGTGAAACTGTCACCATGGCCACTGGGATGTGGAGCTGGTACTTGATCTACACCAGGAATCCAACATTGGAGTAAGAAGAGGTACAGGTAGTAGCTTTTACCACATCTTCAGCGCTGTTCTTCACCCTTAGCTGGATTACCTCATCCAGTCCCCTCCGTATTCCTTTGAGGAACATTATAATTGTCCCATTTGCAGAGTAGGCTCAGAAGTTAATTAACTTGGTCAAAGTCACCTGGTGTGCGCTCAGATTTTCTGACCCTTGACAATGATTTGAAAATCCCTATTGAGTTGGGAGGATCTGGTGCTTCCTCTCTGCTTAGCATATAGCTGGCCAAAGACAGAGTCCTGTGGATACTAAAAAAAAGCACCTAAAGGTAGCACGTAAAGGTTACATTAAGCAGGAAAGGGCTCTCTAGGGGCCACAGTTGGATCCTGGTTCTGTCAGCTTACTCACTCTGCTACATCTCGACATGTACTGAAAAAACAGACAAACGAAAAAACAGAACTAATGATAGCTTTCTATCTTTTTTTAAATTTTACTTATTTACTCATTTTCGGCTGTGCTGGGTCTTCTTTGCTGCACACGAGCTTCCTCTAGTTGTAGCAAGCGGGGGCTACTCTCAGTTGCGGTGCACAGCCTTCTCCTTGCGGTGGCCTCCCTTGCTGCAGAGCATGGGCTCTGGGGCACCCAGGCTTCAGTAGTTGCAGCACACGGGCTCAGCAGTTGTGCCTCTGGGTCTCTAGAGCACAGGCTCAGTAGTTGTGCACGGGCTCAGTTGTCCCATGACATGAGATCCTCCTGGACCAGGGATCGAACCCATGTCCCTGCATTGCAATGTGGATTCCTAACCACTAGACCACCAGGGAAGTCCCAGCATTCTGTCTCTTAAGAAGATGAGCAACAGACAATGGGAAGCAGTCTTAGAGGTAATCTCTCATGTGAGGAAAGGTTCACGTCGGAGCATCTTGCATACCTCGTGCTTGAGCTCCTCCAGCAAGGTGTCCTTGGTCACAGAGACAGCCAGCGCCTGGCTGGACCAAGATAGCTATTTTCACCTTCCTTTAGAGTCCCATGGTGTTCCTCATCCTTCCTGATTGTATGCTCGAGAATTACCATGACCTAGTTCAACCCTTCTACGTTGAAGGTCCTTGCTGAACTACATGAAGGTTTTCATTTCCTTTGCCATTAGTCCTTCCTTTTCCAGACACTTCTCCTTCACTTTTCTTGTAGAAGACACTTCCAGACCGCCCTGGGTCCTCAACATCTTCCTTCAAGTTCAGTGGCCAGAACCAAAAATGATACAGCACATCTTTCTAAATAATAATAGGACCACAACTTATTCTGAGCTATTTTTTATTATGGGATGGGAGAAAGGTTAATAAGGTTAAGTGCAAGTCAGCAGTTATCAAGTTTTTAAAAAAGACCCCTGAACTAAGTGCTGGTGCATGCAGCAGAGGGGATGATTTTCATCCTGATACAGAGTTTACCTTATCTTCCCAATCTGATTTGAAAGGAATAGGCTCTGACTGGTGTCCTTTTCTGGGTTAAAACTGCATGTTGGTGGGAAGAGTGGGCGTGTTGAAAGGTTGATCATTTCAGCTGTAGCAAAACTCTTACCAACTGCCAAGCACTCACTCAACAGAGCAAAGGAGGCAATTTGTAGCTGAGAAGAATTATTTTGTCAGCAACTGCCTGCCTGACCACTGAAGCTTACCTTCCTCACACTTTCCACCAGTGGTGAGAAGATCGGGAGTTCAAAAGGAAAAGTTAGGGCTCAGGAGCCCCGCATGTTAGTTGGGCTTCTCTGCCTTTCGGCCCAGGTCACGATCAAATAAATTTTTAAATTCGGTGGGTTTTAATATTCTAAATTGTCAATAGATAAGATTAATAGCTCTCCCCACTTTTGCAGGTTGGCTTAAAAAAGAAACAATACATGAAAATGTTTTGCAAAGTGAAAAATATTATAGAAATGTTAAATGTTAATGTACATAGAGGAGACATGAAAGGAGAGTCACCCTCATGCTCAAACTAAATTCTAGAACAGGAATAAAGAGGAAATAGTTCAGGTTGAGAATCATTTAGCAAAATGTTAATTATGCAAAATCTAGAAAGCTTTCCTCATACTCCCCATAACAGCCCAGAGTGGGTTCACTCCTTCACCCACCATGCTTTGCAAGTACCCAGCTTTATATGCAACCCTTTGGGCTTTCAGACTGACTCCTGCAGTGACTTCTCCATCTTGTCTGCTTATCCCTTAAGCATCCTGAAGCCAGCACTGGTCACTAGCTTCTTCTTCCTTCTACAGATTTTCCCTGAGTGCCCTTTCTAAGCCAGGTACCAAATGAGTTACAGGAGACAGCTATGGGCAAGACATGACATTGTGTGGGAGACAGACATTGCAGAGAAATGACTGAATTGCAGTTGCGATCAGAGCTGCAAAGGAAAAAAAATGTAGGGTTCTCAGAGAATCTGTAACAGGATACTCTGGGAATCGTCTAGGGTGTTGGTGATTTCAGGAGATAGGACGCATTGTCCTCTCAATAATTGACTAATCAGTGTGTATTCCACCCTTCAAAGTTTACGAAACATTTTCTCATACATTTTGTCACTTGATCAGGTGGGTTATCAACCCTACAAAGTACACAGTGCTGTCACCCTATTCTAGAAATTGAGTAACCTAGGAGAAGGGACTCCAAAGTGATGATCTGAAGGTCAACTATTAACAGTTCTGTCACTTACAGAACTTTTGACTCCAAATCCTGAACTCTTTCCACTCTTCCCATTGGCTCACTGATTTCTCCTTTTTTGTTGTTGTTTAAGTTTTTAATTGTGGTAAAAGTCACATAATATAAAACCTACTATTTTAACCATATTTAATGGTACACTTCAGTGACACTAAGTACATTCACATTGTTGTACAACTCTCACCATTATCCATCTCCTAAAATTGTCACCTTCCTAAATTGAAACTCTCTCCTCATTAAACACAAAGTCCTCAGTCTCCCACCCCACACACCCCCCAGCCCTTGGCATCTATGAGTATACTTTCTGACTCTATGAATTTGACTATTCTAGGTATCTCGTGTAAGTGGAATCAGAAATATTTGTCTGCACCTAATGTAGATTGGAATGCATTTTTAAGGTTAACTTTATATATACCCTAAGAGTTGACATTTTAAGAAGTGACTTTGAGAAAAGAGCAACAGGGACAAATACCCCATTGGATGTTTTCCTGGGAGACATGTGGGTAAATGTGATTCCAGTACTGGGGTGCAGCGGGAGGGGAGGGTGCTAAAATCCTACTTGGCTTGCAGCCAAAAAATCCAAACATAAAACAAAAGCAATATTGTAAAAAATGTGATGAGGACTTTAAAAATGGTCCGCATCAAAATAATAATTGTTTTTTAAAGGGGAGGGAGGAAAATGCAGAACTCCCACACTAGGTCCAGTGTGTCAGTAAAACTTTGCTGTCTTTCTCTTTTTCTCTCCCTCCCTCTCTCTCGCTCTTTTTCTCTCCAAAACAGTGGGTCTCTCTTGGAGAAAAAAATAGCAAACAGATTTTATTGTTTTAGTACCTTTCTTGTGTTTCCTGGTCAGCTCTGTCTGCCAGCAGATTGTTTTAACTCTGATGGTGATACAGCATCGAGCTGTGAACAACTAAACATAAACACCAGCCTCACTTCCATCCTCTCCTTTCCTCCTTAGGTGAAGGCAGCTTCCAAATACGTGGATGTGCCTGTGAGTATTTGAAAACTGTTTTTCATGGGGGGAGGGGTTGGCTTTCATGAGAATTTTGATGGTGCCTTTTCATTAGTTGCCACTAAATTGTATAGTCCTGACTTGAATCACCAGAAGAAAGGAAGGCAAGAATATTTCCTGGTAAAATTGTTTTGAGATGAGAAGAAGGTATGGTTTCTTTCAGCAGGAAAAAGAGATTGTATTTGAGGGTGACCCCGGTTCACTTTTGTTTCCATCTCCATTAGTTTCTCTGGCATATTTCATTCTGTTATCATCCGGCTCCCCTCTCCTCCTGTGTGCACACCTTGGGAGTAGGGCGGTGAGCTAGAAATTTGCACAAACATGCCAGCATTTTTTAAAAACAAATTCAGAATTTGTTCATTTTGGGGTCAATTCTGCAATTGTTTTAAAGAAACCTTACAAAAGTGCTTATAATTAGTCCAGACCTCATTAATGAAGAGAGCTCTCCAAGTTCACAGATAAAGCACTCAAAGTTGCCCAAAATTTACATTTAAATTGAGGTTAAGTACTACACATGAATGCTAGAGTGTGGGATTACCTGTGATAAATCAGGATACATTTATAGAGCGACTTGGGCCTGCCTATTAGCAAAGTAAAATTGGAGAGATTTAAATATATTCCAATAAAGGGGAAAAGAAAATGATTCTGTTTCTCCATTTCTAACAAAAGAGGTGTGAGTCTATTATAAAATATTAAATTTAAAGAGCTTATCTCAACAGCCACCAAGGGCCTTGTACTGAGCGTTTCTCATTCTGAACGTGGTTAAGTACCCTCCTTGTTCAAATACTTATTTGTTAAAATTTGTTTTTTTCTAAAAGGATTTATATTAACATTTAAATTCATTTCCCCAGGAAGCTCAGTGTGTAATGGTTTATTGGCTTATTTCTCAAAGGATGGCAAAATGGAAAATTGGAGGGAGTTTAACATTAGCATATATTTTGTTTGTTTAATGAAAGAATGTACAATCAATAATTATGCTTTGAATTTATATAATACTTCTCACTGGGGGACCCCCGACTCCTTCACGTAGATAGTCCTTATAATGGAGAAGAGAAAAAGCTCACATACCTGGAGCTAGGAGAGAAGTAATGTTTTTTCACAAAAGCCCCAGAGTAGAAACTTCCAGTCTACAGGGAACAGACTACTCAAGTTTTCTGAGCCTGGTTCTCCATCCTTAAAATAGGGATTAAAAACGCACGTCACAGATTCACTGTGCAGATTACATGGCGCATACATGGGACACTCTCTAGCTATTTCTGCAGCAGGAGAAGGGTAGGGTGGGGGCGATATTTCTGCTCTGTTGCACAAGGGAGGAGGTGGGATGAATTGTTGACATCCACCCTGGCCTAGCCTGGGCTTCAGCAGTCATAGAAAGGGAGTTGATAGTCCACAACCCAAAGATCTGGTAACTGAAGTCTGTTTTCTGTTTCACCTCGAAGCAAAGGGGAGATCTCACCAATGAGATTTAAACAGGTGACCAGTGGGCAGGACCTAAATGTTTGGGGGAAAAAATTGATCTGGCAGTTGGTTCTATCAACTGAAATTATTAGGCAGTTAAAATTATTGGGGGCAGAGGTCAAAAAAAGTCAGGTTTGGTAATGTCACTTGGCTCAACGTACTTCCTATGAGCCAGGCTCAGATTTATTGTCAAGATGAGGACAAACTGGTTTCTACGTTGACACAAAAAGGAACAAAAATCAGCTAGCCAAGTTTCCTCCCCCTAAGGAGACAGAGAAAGTGATGCAGTATGTCCCCAAATGTGGTACACTTCCCATCCACAATATACAATCTCATAGGAACAAAAACTGCAACCAAGCCTTATAAATAACCTCCGTGTGTGAGGCATTGTTTGAAGCACTTTACGTTTAACCTGCACAACAATCCCCCTTCAAGATGAGGTAACGGTGGCCCTGCGAGGTTGGCTTGCTGAGGATCCCACGGTTCATAAGAGGCACAGCTGAGCCTTCAAGTTCTTAAACACTACATCATCTGCCGGATATGATTTCCTTTAGTGCATAGACAAACATCTTTTTTCGGAAAACTGAGAAATTATTTTAATGAATATCAGAAAAAATACGATTGGCATGTCAAATGTGCTCTTTCACCATGATTTCACCCATCAGTATGCCTTGGGGACAAAGCTAAACTTTAAAAATAAGTTCCTTAGAGTATTTTGCAGCAAATCCCTGGTGGCTCAGACAATAATATTATAGCAAATGTTTTAATAAATAATTTTCCAGAAAACATTAGTACAGGATACACATGTACTATATATACACTGTTCACCCAGAGTAAATAATAGTTTACTTCTCAATAATTATTTACTTCTCAAAACAGCCCTAGGAGGGGAGTAATAGGACCATCGTGTTTCACAGTGAGGAAACTGAGGCGCAGGGAGGTTCAGTGGCTGCCGTGGTCACCTGACGAGTTGACGGGTACATGAACATTCAAGTGCTCGCGGTTTGATACGTAGAGCCACCGGCACTGGCTCCCAAGAGTCAATGGTGTGTGTTTGCTTCCAACTCTGCCTTCAGTTGAGGGCACATTGGCAGCTCAAACTCAGCCTTGGAGGGAGTATTTACACCACGAAACTGTCAAGCACTACACTTCAAGCTTGGTTGTTTTGTTTGATTGTTTTTGTCTTGAAGAGCGAGTCTACCAGCTCACCAGCAAATATCACCTATTAAATCAGTAGTCCCCAAACCAGAATGTGCAGAGGTGATAGTTGGCAAGGTTTTTTTGGTTTGTTTTGGTTGTTTTTGCTGTAGAGATTCCCAGCCCCTTGCCTCTGGAGATTCTGACTCAGCCACTCTGGGGTGAAGCCTGGAGATCTCTAAGAAGCTGCCCACTAGATTCTGGTATTCTGCACAACTCTGGGATCCAGTGGCTAAATCAGTGATTGACCTTTGTTCTATACTGGAAGCATAGGGAGTTTTTTTTTAGAAGTATCACTCTGAGGTTGCTGGACAGCTTAAAGCAGAATCTCTGGGTGTGGCGTCTAGGCATTAGTATCTTTCAAACTTCCCATATCCTTCTCATTTGCAGCCAGGTTTAAGAACTCTGAGATAAAATCATCTTTTAAGTTGTCTCTAGTTCCGGTGAGCTGACCTCTGTTGCCTGTAAGGTTTTTGGCACACGGTTTGTTGGTTTAGTTTCTTGTGGGGACTGGTATTTAGTTACCGTCGACGTTTGTCTCTTAATTATCTACACTAACAGAGGGAAGCGCTGTTACCAGTCATTCAGAACATTGCACGATCCCCAAAGCACATCTCTTTGTCTTAGGTGGAGTGTTCCACCCTTCAGTACGGAGCAGATTTGCATTCCTAATTAGGGCTGGCTTTAGGATGCTGGAAATTTGAATTCATTTCCCTCAAGCTGAGAAATATCCTGGGAGGAACACGCCATGATTAAAATGTCCTATTTCTTCCAGCCACCAAGTGGCTTCTTCAAATTATGTCTTCCATACATGGATTTATAGTTAACTATATGGGGATTTATATAGTCATTATTTGTTTAATTATTTTTTAAAATCTACACCTCATGATGTCAGTCTGTCCAAGGCACATTTAAAATAAACAATGCAATTGTGAAATATTAAAAACCATCCTATAATTTTTTCCCATGTTACTAGATAGCCATGTGGTTTAAAGTGAAATGAAAGTCGCTCAGTTGTGTCTGGCTCTTTGCAACACCGTGGACTGTAGTCCATGGAATTCTCCAGGCCAGAACACTGGAGTGGGTGGCCTTTCCCTTCTCCAGGGGATCTTCCCAACCCATGGATCAAACCCAGGTCTCCCGCATCACAGGCTGATTCTTTACCAGCTGAGCCGCAAGGGAAGCTTCATTTATCTAATAACATCAGTTGTTCAAGAATATTTTTCATCTATAACTACAAGTTAGCTTGTTGGTCACTGAACAGTTACAAGTGTAACCATTTTGGTTGAAAACCTGCTTAGAATGTGTTGCACAACCTTCTCTACCTTTTTAAACGGGAACTGACAGTACTCGTACCTTTTCCCTGTGACCAGGGATCCCCAGTGGCCATTTAGTGACCTGCTCCCCCAACGACTTCCCAAGACGTAGCCCTTCACAGCCCCAAACCTCAGTGTATGCTGAGTCTACATGTCTGATGCCCCAGTTTGGCAGCCTTCTCCCAAGAGCTAAGGGTATCAGGAAAGGTAATAATGTCTGTCAGCACCTCTGTTTCAAATAAGTCCCCTCATCATCCTTCCTGGTCCACCAAAGGATGGAAAACAGGCTTGTCAGAATTGGACAAATAGCTGGTCAAAAACGTGGGGACCAGAGGACTTTGAGAAAACACATTTTCATGCAGACTTGGTCTCTTTTTTTTGAGACTGGTTTCTCTGAAGCAACTTTTTTCTTCTTGGTTCCAAAGTAGATTCCAAAGGTAGGTAAGGTCATGAAGTGATATAATCTTGTGGGGGATGCGGGGGCGAGAATCATAAAGGCTCATGTTTAAATAGCAATTTATGGCCTTTGAGGCAGTTTAACTTCATTATTTTAGCTGGTGATAGTAATAATCCTTGAAGGTAAGTAGGGGAGCTATTATTAATCCCATTTTACAGATGGTTATAACCAAAGCCCAGAGAAGTTGAAATGACTTTCAAAAGCTCCATTGTGTAGGGGATCAAATAAAAATACATGTAGTGTGACTGAGTAGTTAAATAAGGAGGTGCGACAGAGACTTATTCATTCATGGTTTTGTTCATTTGGGAAATATTTAATGAACACATACCATGTGCCATCATTTCTGTGCTGAGGATACAATAAAAAAAAATAGATCAGATAAGGTCCCTGTATTCATGGACCTTATGTGCTAAATAGGAGAAAACAAAAAGCAATTAAATAGATTATACAGTGTCAGATATTGGTGAGTGCTATGAAGAAAAATAAAAGCTCAGTCAAAAACTCAGTTTTTTTAACTACCTGGGTGAGCTGAACTGCACTAATATTTATTTTCAAAGTTTTTATATGCATTTTCAAAGCATAAATGAAAAGCCCCTTTGAGGACAGCAATTTAGTGAAAAGAGAAGGAGGGGTGAAAATAACCGTTATTGTAGATCGCTGTTGTGGTTACAAATAGGTCTGCTGAATTTGGCTTTGAATCTTAGCTCTAAGATGGCTGTCTGCATCCAGGAAAAGTCAACATCTGCCACAAATATCACCAGGGAAGAAATGGAAACAATAATAAGTTTCTCAAGTGCCCCAGGAAGGGGTCCCCATCCCCGCTGAGGACGCCCTGTGATGTGCGGCTGCCAAAGGGAGTGGAGGAGAGAGTTGCCAGCTTAGAACTGATAGCTATCACTTCCATCTCATTGGAGAACCTCTATGGTTTCGTATCATAAAACTGCAACAATTTATAGGACCATCACACAACCTGCTCAATCCATTCACTGAAAACTGCTTGAAAGTGTAGCAGTTGACTACTGCGGCTTTGAGTTGTCCTCATTGTTTTTCAAATTAATACCTTGTCATTGTTTCAGCAGGTGTTAAGAAATGTTACTAGCATCCCAGGGGCCAGGCATTGGCCCTTTGCTTGATAATTGTTTGCTTTGTATCAGGAAATAAAAAAAAAAAAAATACAGTCCTACTGTTTCCAAACCTTCCTCATTTTCACCCTGGAAATTACACAGAAGTGTTAACTAACTTCAATTTGCAGTGCCTGACAGTCACGTCTGGTAGAGAAATGATACTTTGTGATCTAAGGTAAAGTCACAGTAATGAAAACTACTCTTTTTAGTTATTAGCAAACATGCATATCGACTGTGGAAATTTAAGGGGTTTGTGGCAGCTCTCCTAATGACCCATATTACAGTGTTTTAATAGGTTTCTTTGGAGATAACTTTGATTGTGACATCTCAAGCAGTATGCATTCTTAGTTTAGTTTTTCTTACCATAAATGATTTTGTAACCACTGAATGAGACCACCTGCTTACCTTTCCAGAACGTCTAATTTATTTAAAAGTCTAATCCTTCCCCCTCCCCATCTTTTTGAATCCTTGGACTCTAAAGCTATACCAGGAAGCAAAGACAATTGGTTGAATGTCTCCTTTGAGTAAAGTAATAAGGAAATACTCACTATATACTCAGGTTAAACTACCCCCACAATATGACTTGGGTAGGAGGTGGTATAGATTGAAATAGAATTTTTTTACTTGTCATATCCTCAGTGTTTTAAATTGAGGGGATCAGGGAAAGCTGTCATTTTTCTAATATTATTTAAGGACAGACAGTGGAAGATAGAGTATTTTTGAGTATTTTTTGATGGAGCTTTCAACCAAAAGAAAAACCAGAGAATATCTCTGGGTTATCTGGTGAAGATTTATCCATTAGAGTATATTTGCCAGAAAAAAAAAATTAAAAATAGGGGGAAAAAAAACCTGTACGACCCTGCAATCTCATTCAACCTGCCAGGTTGAATTTCTAGAAAGAGCTGGAGATTTTAATATCAGTTTCAGTTCCTGGAATTTCTGTCCAGGCTGTGGATAGTGATGCTGTTTATGGTGGAGCCTCTGGATACCGTGTGCTCTAGACAGCTCCCGGCTCTAGGGGAGAGCTTCAAACTCCAGGGGAAGTGCTGGGGGTCCAGGCAGGGTGAAGTGGGCAGAGTATGCAGGGGTAGTCGAGATAGAGCCACTGTCTGAGAATTCCATGTTCACGTTCTCCTGTTTCTTTGCAGAAACCTGGGATGGACGTGGCCGATGCGTACGTGACTTTCGTCCGCCACTCTCAGGATGTCCTTCGTGATAAGGTCAATGAGGAGATGTATATAGAAAGGTTATTTGATGTAAGTAAATGCCTTCTCCTCCTTGAAGGCCAAGGAGGAGACCCTCCAAAATGTGACAAAATAAAGAGACAGGAGGATAAGTCACATTTTGAGAAAATGGATTGGTCCTGATGCAAACTTAATCTTTTCCTTCCCCTCCGCCTTAGGCTCTTATCTGTCCTGTGTCTGTCCCCAACCCTCCCTCGCGTGGCCGTGTCTCAGTCCCCACCTGTGTGATACATAGCGCGGCACACAGCCTCACACAAGCCGGCTCCTCCCTGCACGAAGCTTGTGAGGTGGCAGCTTCCTCTAACTGGCAAAGACCTTCCTGGGTCATGGTTCCCCTTCTTGCAACCCAGCCCTGCTTTAGGGAGATGCTCCCTGCCGTCTGGGAGACTGCGACTGGCCCCTCTCCTGAGGGTGGTTCACAGCTGTGGCATGCAGCTGTTGCAGGAAACGTAGCATCGTTATCACTTCAAAGATGATTGCGTTTCTGGAAGACTAGAAATCTTTAGCTAACCCTGGGTTTTGGCAAACACTTAATGTTAGTTACTTGTTCTTTTGCTGTTCTAAACCGGGGTGTCCCTTCCCCACCTCTCCCACCCCACCCACTTAAAAATTTGGAAAAAGAAGCAGGGGTATAAAGAGCAGTTACATCAGGCTGCCAGACCTGGCTTGAAGTTCAGAGAACACATTTCTGAGGGGTACTAGTTATCAAGTAAACTTACTTCCACTGTGACTACATCTGCACTCTCAAAGCAAACTACTGAGGTCAAAAGCAAAAAATAAAAAGGAATCTGCTTCGGTCTCAAATTTTCTGCCTCTTTCAGGCCAAAGCAGATGGGGCTGCCTGATTTAGCCAGATATTTTGTTTCAAGTTCCCACCGAATTTGCCAGTGTAGACCCGGCCAGAGTGCATGGAAGCCGGCGTACTTGTCTCCGTGTGGCTCTAATTGTACAGCCTGCTCCTGTCTTGTGAAGCGTGAGCTCCTCCTGTCCAGGTTTCCGTATTTTGAGTGCCAGCTCGAACATTAATGTTTTGGTCTACTATGGAATCCGTGTTTCTGTATTTTTTCTGCGATTGTGTTCAGCAATTTACATCGAGTTTGTGTGTGTGTGTGTGTGTGCGTGTTTTTGTTCCATGGCTAAGTGAGCTCATTGTTGGCACCGCTTAAGAATCTGCAGCTCCTGACTTTTCTGCGCTTTGTCTTCCAGCTCATTTGCTTTCCTCGTGTGTTGAAAAGGCTCCTGTCTTTTTTTTTTTTTTCTCATTTCTAATCATCCCCTTTCTGTGTTCAATATCGCTCTTTCCTCTGCATCACCTTTTTCGAGAAAACCCTTCTTACTTTTTAATTCCCACCCGTCCTCTCTCAGATTAAAATGGAACTTATCTCTCATGTCAAATGTTTTATCACATTGTATCAAGTGGCATGAATTAGAATCAAATAATCTTCCTGTGTACATCTTCTAGCATGGCCCACATCCACTGAGAATGCCTCATACATGCATAAAGCTCACTGGCGGGTCCTCTCCCTTCTCTGCATGCGTGCCTTTATGAAAGTACCAAGCCCGGAGTGTCTGGGGCCCGATCACCCAGCCAATAGGCATTGAAAACAGTCAGGCAGCACCCTTGGGTCTGCGTTTTGGAGTGTGGACTCTCTGCCCATCTCCGCTGAATGAAATTCCAAGCCACAAATGTTCAGGAAGCCTGTGGGGTTGTTCTTTTCAATGCCTAGGTTGCCTTTTTTTTCTTTTCTTTGATCAGTATCTTCTAATTCTCAGTTTTGTGTGGCTCTCGTGTGCGTGTTTCTGTGTGAGTGTGTGTGTGAATAACCCAGTGCTCTCCAAAACTTTCAGATATCTAGTACTGAATTTCATGTTGAATCCACAGTTTAGCCTATTATTTCATTGACAAATAACCCACTTTTTCCTCCTGATTTTTTTTTTTTAATTAGAAATCGTGCACGGTGGGGAAAAAATGTTTTTAAGGTGGCTTTGTCAAAGGCAGCAAGGCAGATTGTCCTTTTCTGGGGCTTTTTTAAAGGGAAAGTACAACTGGATCTTGATTTTAAAAGTACGGTTGTAGCTTTGGCCAGCACAGATGGTAAACTGGACTTGCCCAACTGTTGAAGAACAGAGGCAAATTCAAGCCCTCTGGTCATTGGTGTGAATTAATAATGAAAAGAAACAATACACAGAGTATGTTTCTTGGGATGCAAATTATGTTTAGAGTTATTCAAAAATTCACAAGTATGTCAAATCCCTTGTGGAATTACAAACTGACCAGCACAAAATGGCATCAGTAATATTATCAAAATCCCCACAATTTAATCTC
This sequence comes from Bos grunniens, assembly GCF_055505025.1. Lineage (NCBI taxonomy): Eukaryota > Metazoa > Chordata > Mammalia > Artiodactyla > Bovidae > Bos > Bos grunniens. The sequence continues at coordinate 39,242,318 of NC_141186.1, forward strand.
CCGTTGTCCTAATTCTGTTTTTCCAAAGGAATCTTAATTGCACTTCCCTGAATATCAGAGTTTAAAACTTAACCATTACAATCATTCACTGAACATCACTCCCACCCCTGTGGAAAAAAATTTTTCAGCAGTTTTATTTCAAGATAGCAAATTTCTGTGCCATTTACTTCCTTACTTCCCAAATAACCTGCTCCCCTAATTTACAGAATATTGGTGCTAGGCAACCTAACTGATGTCGTGCAGGAAAAGTTCTTGAATCTGTCATGATTTTAAAACATTTGTCATTCGATAAAACCCAGAGCTTCTCAAGAAGCTTCATTACCATGCAGCCCCAGTAATTTAATTCAGTACTTACTGTTTTTCTATAATCTAGCAGCAAAACATCAGATTACCAACATGTTTGATTATCTTCGGCTTCTGTTTCCTCAAGTAGGATGTTTATTTCTTTACATATATGCTCTGGAAGGCCCTCATTGTCTACTAAGCTACACAAGGGAATCGGAATATTGAGGCAAAAAGGGTGTCTGTAAAACCTCCATTTCTTGCTACAGTGGACTTACCCTTTCAACTTCATTCTTAATGATAGTGGTCCTGGGGCGGGTTTCTAAACAATTGGCAGAAAGCTACTGAGAAAAACTTGTTGATCTGAGAGGTGTCTCTTCCAAATTGTTGCATTTTGATAAATGGCAAAAATGAATAATAGAACATTAACATTTTGAATGAGGAAAATATGTATCTCCGAGATTGTTTGCTGTTTGGAGGTTGTTGATTTTGATTATTGTGTCATTCTCTGTTTTTTAGTTCCTGCTGGCATCTGTCATTCCAAGGAGTGTTCTCAGAGTTCCTGTTGTATTTTTAACGGTGTTTCAAAGTCTCAGTTTGATTTACCTGGGAAGTCCTTTAAGTTCTTATTATTCAGGATTATTTTCATTCTTTTTTTTTTTTTTCGTCTCTGAGGGTACCTTGTGGAAGAGTCTGGATGGCTTTAGTGTGTATCTGTTCCTGAGAATGTTTAGACTAATACCCAGTCATTTAACGAGTGCATCTTCCGTTTTACCCAAGCACCGATCTCCGCGTTCTCTCTCTCTGTCTCTGTCTGAGCTGGGGTTTTTCTTTTCCTCGTCATTGTACTTCTGGCTGGAATTGGGTGTTTGTGGGAGATTATCGGCATAGCATTTGGGGCTCTATATTTAATGTTCTGCATTTTTATCTATTTTATTATGTAACTTAAGAACAGCTTTCCAAATTCATCTTCGCCAAAATTTTTTTTTTAAACAGGCATTTTCTAGGTTGATTGAAGAAATACAGTCAAGCATAATATTGTCTCACCAAGTCTTTTCAATGCAGTGGAAGTTTCCCTGTTTATTAATCACTGATTCATATAGTCCTCCTATAAAATGCTAACAACCTTTTTAGTCATGCACACACACACACACAAAAAAACACTAATCGGTTCAAAATTAAGTGCTGACAGGAGAAGAATCCTCAAACTGTTTTTCTTGGTGTTTCAGATATGTAGCTATACATTTTTTCATCTGCATGTTTGTAATTTTTTTTTTTTTTTGCTAAAAAAATAGTGATCCATTGTGAACCAGTTCTAATTGCTCAAAATAACAGTTTATAATATTTGGGAGGTGGGGGAAGATGCAGAGGTTTAGAGCAAGCAAATATGCTGATATGTACAATCATAGGGAATCTAAATTATATTGAAGATGCTGAATTCTGAAAAGAGAATTGATTACTATCAGACTCAAGTGAGAGCTTGGCCTCTTTGAAAATTATTGCTGACTTTTAAAGAAAATATAAAACATGGAGATGAATAATCTCCATATTCCTGAAGCAGCAGCTTGAAAAGGAAAGCACAGCCAAGAAATAACTCGAAGACAGAGATTTAAAGCTTGAGTGTCCATTATTCATGCAGATAGCCTCCCCCCACCTCCTCTGGTGATTAATTCACCATTTGCCCCGAAACAAAAACATGGTTTTGGAAATTAGAGATCAGATCATCAAGAGAAGCACCTAAGATTTCAAGGTCTAAACAAAAATTAATTTATTTTCTTTCCTCCTTGTACTTCTTGAAGACACAGACTGAGAAGAAAATCGGGATTAAAAGAGATGTGCTTAGGGTGAATTCATCTGCTTAAACCTCACAGGCTCGGAGATGAGTGATTAAAAAGCCATCTCAGACTTGGATGGCATCCACATTGGGGGTAACGCTGCATGCACACTGCCTTCCTCGGGCCCCCGTGTCACCGTGAACCAGGCCTAGGGAACACTGGACGGGAGATGATACGTGGATTATATAGGTCAATTATACACTTAATCTGCCTTCTGGAGGATTAAGTATTTGCAGATTGACTCTGCATTTGGCTTCTCCGTGGCAGTTATCAGATCAGGAAAGGGCCCCCTCACCACACCGCCTCCTAAGTACTTAATCAGGCAGCGCAGTCAGGTTCGTTTGGGGCCGCCGCCCCGTATTCTCTGCCTTTCACGGATTTTAATTTGCTGTTCCATTATCAAATCATGTATTTGTCCACTTTATGTGTCAGCCCAGTAATTGAGTGTGAATATGTCCCTTTAAAGGGGTAATTTGAAAACTGAAACCCCTGCCTATTAAAATATATTTGCTGTATTTATTTATATAAGACGCCACAGATAACCTGATTAAATTACAAAAGCACAACCTAAGTGAACATGTATCAATCAAAGTAGGAGCCATTCTGCTGGAGGAAGGAAGTGTACAGAAGACCAGGCAGCAAGAGAAACATTATGTTCTTAGGTGATATCTGTCAGGTGTGTGGCCAGCTATGCCACAGAGGGAAGTTACCTCCAAAAGAACAAAAGTGGGGAGAAGCATACAAGATTCACTAATAGAATAGGTTGTGGTTCTAAGGGCTGATTAAAGAAAATCAAGGCATATGGCGTTCAAGACATTGAGACAGTGAGTTATCTCCGCTAGAAGCAAGAAGCCGGCTTGGCTGCCCCTTCATGGGAGTTCTTGGGTAGTGAGCCTGGGCCTGTCTTCTGGAGCCTTCAGAATTCACCCTTGATCCTCACAAGCTGGGTGACCATGAACAAGGTACTTAATCTCTCAGAGTTTCAGCTGATTCATCTGTGTAAGAGATGATAATAAGCAGAAGAACCTTCTTGTGGAGTGGTTTGAGGGTAAAGCACCGGGCACTCCTGCCAGCATCAGGCTCAGGAAGCGTTTGGTAAGTGTCAGCCGCCACCACCACCATTATCACATCATCATCATCCCTGAAGGGGAAAGGCTTTTCCCAGGCATCTTTTTTTCTTGTTAAACAAAACCCCACATCCGTGTGAAGGTGCTGTAAGAATCGTGCCGTCACTTGCAGGCATTAACTCCAAACTTGCTTAGAATTACAGGATGTAGAGTCGCCTGGTACCTTTGGTAACATAGTTCTGAAGCAGGTAGAAGAATGGTGATCAGGGCTGGGGCTTTGACGTAAGCCAGACAGGAGAAGGGGTTCTGTTTTTGCCACTTCTTAGCTATTTAACTTCGGGTTGACTAGTTAACCTCTCTGAGCCTCAGTTTTCTCACCTATGAAGAAACTGACTTCTTAACAGTTGTTTTGCGGACTGAAGAACATAATGAATATAGACTGGCATAGTTAAAAATTTGACAAGTCTTTTATCATCATCATCATCTCATAGAACTATCTGTTCATTCCATTGACTCTGAAATGGCCTAGCCCTACCCCCTAAACAAAGCGACAGTATGTTGGCAAATAACTTGTAATTGACCTTCTGATTGGGGAAGGGAAGGATAGGAAGGAGTGACTATACCTTTTATTATTACAGAGGAAACGAATGTACATTTTAGACATTTAGAGAATACAGCTAAGCAAAAATAAAATGTTACATGTCCAGCAGGCAGTGTTTATTCTTTGATTCTTTTTCTGTTTATGTATATGATATACTTTTAACCAAAGTAAGTGAGGAAAAATTGCTATTTTTAAGTTGGTGGTCTTGATTTTCAGTGTCAGTAAGAGTTCATCTAATTCACTGTCCATATTCAGAATTTCCCACTTGTCCCCAAAATATTCTTTATAGTTGGTGTGTGCAACCCAGGCTGTGATTCAGGGCCACACGTTGTTTCTGGTGGAGATGCACGTTCAATTTCTTTTTTACCAGTGCTGGCCCTTTTTTCATGATCCTGACTTAAAGGGACCGTCGTGCCAATTGTTCTGCAGACTGGAGGAGTTTATTACTATCTAAACATAGAACTAATTTAAGGAGAAAAAAATATATATCTAGCTGAATTCAACCAAGTAGCTCTTTTGGACATAATTAGTAACTCAGCATAATTCAACCAGGGTTTTTTTTTTTTTTTTTTAAAGCTGTTCTCTGTATGTAAGGAAAATTTCTGAAGCTAGTTTTAAAATAAAGAAAAAGCTAAACCGCAAGGACTTCACAGAGGTCAGGAACAAGTTGCCCACATGAAGAGCTATGGTGATTTTATTTCCTGCACTAAGGCACAGGTATCTGAGCTGAAGAAGGAAATCTGAGGTCCCAGTTCAGTGTTCCTCATCTCACTGTAACTGCTTTGGTGAAATCTTGGACTGGGTACTTAGACTGGCCTCCCCCACTCCCCACCTCACATCGTTTGTAAGGGTTCTTTGTTAATTCTGCTAGGATTTTCTCTGAGGTTATCAATCTGAAATTAAGCCCTTCAAATCAGTCTGAAGCTGAGCTTTTCAATACTCCTCAGATCCAGCTTTAATTGAACTATGACCTCAACCTCATCATCCTCAGTGATGAGGCTAAAGAGTGTTTTCTCCAGGCTCCTAGGGTATCCTTGAGAATCTGTGTGATTATATATACTTGAACAGGAAAACAGATCCAAAATGAATCAGGAAATATAGGAAAGGAAAGATTACTAATTTTTTTTTTCCACCTGATCATGAATCCCAAAGTAAACTCTGGCAGTTCAGGCATGTCCTGGGCCAAGTATCATTTCCCAAGTAGAATGTGGAAACAGAACACAGAGTCAGAGGGAATTGAAAAGTGGAAAACCTGTCCATCTACCTTGATTTGTAACATTATAAGGAATATAAAATACAAACACACACACACATATGATTAGGGTTTGAGTTCTTGCAGTGAACCTCAGACTTGGGACCATTGCAAGCTGGAATTAGAAAACAGTTCACTTTCATGACTTTTATCCAGTGCTCCTTAAAGACCCAGTGTCTTCATGACTTCCCTGGTTCCCATCATGTAAATCTGCTTTTAGCAGATGTGCTATTTGCTCCACTGTTAAGGTGAAGAAAACTTAGTTCTGCCCTTGTTGGAATATTGGCAGTTTTATTCAGATATTAAGCCCAAAGAGTAAGGCATGAATAATGGTGATCTTTGACCTGATGGAAAGCAAGCTCTACTAGAATGGGAGGGGATGGAAAGAAGAATGTTTTCATGCCTCTGATGCCCTATGGCAGTGAATCTTATTTTCAAATACATATCCTTCAAAATAACTAGTAAAAGATAGCAGTTATTTTGCATTTCGAATCTTAGGTATAGAAACACATGTCTGTTCCACAGGCTTCTTTCCATGCCTGAGGTTTCAACAGTAGTGCATGCAGAAAAGATAAGGAGGCATTAATAGATTTGGATTATTTGGATTAATTGTATCAAATGGGCTGTTACTATCCAAAAGGAAGTATTTATTTTTTGTTAGCATTATTCTTACAGATTTATATTTCAGGGCCATGTCTTCAAGTAGTTCTTTCTGATCTAGATGTTGTCTCTGAAGCCATTCATAGAAATAGAGTTCGTTTACTTTCAGGCAAACCTGACATAAAACCAGTCTTGGATTTTTTCTGGAGCTTGCGCCTACCAAAGAGTTTTGCTAAGTATCTTTATCAGAACAGCTTTCTGTGTTCCAAGAGACATTTGGTGAATACAGTCAATTTGTTTTCTTTTCCAGTGGAGAATGTTCCAATAGTCATTCTAAGAAGCCAAGCTGATTGCTCTGTTACATTAAGGTCACAGTATCCTTGCTAACATGACCCACACAATTTCTTTTGTGTCTTAGAAAAGGTTTGTTTTTTTCTTATGGCAGACTTACGGCATGAAGGCAGTAAGTGACAGACTCACACGTGTACATGCACGCACACACACACACACCATACATACAGGCACACACACAGTAGCCAAGGCACATATTGTGGAACAAATATTATCACATTGAGTTTCAAGATACGAGATGTACTAAATCCCCAAATACTTCCCTTCTTGCAGTGCTCTGTAGAGGTTACTATCATAAAATTTCACTGTCTCTTGATGTGTAAGTCATAATCGCTTGCCCTAAAATTTTTTAATGAATGGGTTTTAAATATCATCTAGGTTCTTATTATTCAAAGTGTGGTTCTATGGACCATCAGCATCTGTCTCCTCTGGGAGTACAGAATTGCAGCCCAACCCCAGTTGAATCGGATCTGAATCTACATTTTAACAAGATCCTCTGTTGATTTAACATTTGAGAAGTACCGGGTAAGATCAGTGACTGTCTTATGTGCCTATCACTCACAATAGGAAGCACATTTTATATTACAACCCAGTATGTATTTATGCATACACACACAACAACAAAAGTTTATGAAACAGTTTTCACCCTCTGTGGGGTGCAGTGTGATATCTTCTTTTTCGTTTTTCAGAAGTCTTGATGGTAACCAATGAAATGATTTTATTGTATGATTTGTAGCTTGTAAGAGGTCCTTAGAGAGCAGAGGTTCTCACTTTCGGCACTACTGACTTTTCAAGCCAGATAGTTCTTGGTTGTGGGTGTGCTGGCCTGTGTACTGAAGGATGCTGAGCAGCCTCCCTGGCTTCTACCCCCCAGATGCCAGGGGCAACCCCTTCTCAACTGTAATGACCCAACCTCTAGACATTTCCAGAAGTACCCTGGGAGCAGGGGGGATACCAAAATCACTCCTGTTTGAGAACCACTGATCTGGCTGATCCAGAGGTTAATGCTCCACGTAAACAAGGGAGCCTTACGTCTCCAGTGTCGTGTGCCCCTCTGCCACCACCGTCGCACACATTTGAGAAGTATGTGTAGCATCAGCAACAAAGAGTCCACACTTGTCAACCCCAGACGTGACATGGAGGCTCTGCCTGTCTTGGAAGTGGATTATATCTGGGGGGCTTCGTGCAGTGATAGGACAAGCTTGTGAGACATCCAGGACTCCCCACCTCCCTCACCAGTCTCCCAGGAGGAGTCACTCAAAACCAGGGGAGAGATCCAGAGCAGCAAGTTAGGTCAGCAGTACAGATTCCCGCTTTGACCTCCCTCAATTGCTTTGCTTTTTATAATTTCATCAGGACCTTGGTTAAAAAAAAAATTTTTTTTTTTGCTTCTACTAGGTGGCTACAGGTTATTTTTGCGTGTCCAAAAACCTGAAAAGAAGGCTCAACTTGAATATTTCATTCATCCTAAATTCCCAGTTCAGAAGAGAACAGTTAACAGCCTCCTGTTCTGTTAAACTCCTGCTGAGTTGACTAAAAATCCAGTTAATGGAGTCTAGCAATTTGCCACCAGTATGAATATTCCTGTATCAGAAGGCTTATAATGATTGTGCTGCTTGCCACATTGGGTCACCTTGACTGCCTTTGGCAGAATTTTTCACCCTAACCATCCCTGGACTAATTAATGCCCATTATACCAACAAATCTCCAGGTCTTGCCCAGGATGGGGTTATTATTAATTACCAGACCTTCATGCCATCCAGAATATAAAAGAGCCTATCATATTTTGTGTAAAAAAATTTTTTTTGCAAAGAACAAATAATATGTAAACCAAGTTAAATTCATGAGTTTTCCAGTACAATTCTCTAAGTCAGTAGGGTTTTTCTCCCCCATTTGGCTTAAAAAATTTTTTTTTCTACAATTTTTAAAGGTTACTTTCCATTTACATTTATTACAAAACATTGGTTGTTTTCTCCATGTTATACAATACATCCTTGAGCCTGTTTTACACCTTTTTTAAGGAAGAGAACTATCACCTCCTTTTATTCAAAAAGTTCATTGTTTGGCCTAGGGATCCATTCTGTTAAAGAGAAGAGACCCAGCTATCAGGTACCTCACCGATTTGGGGAGTACTAGACCAGTGTTTTTTTCACCCAGAGGTGGTTTCACCTCCCAGAAACCATTCAACAATGACTGGAGACATTTCCAGTTGTCAGAGATAGAAAGGTGCTGTTAGCATCTAGTGAGTAGAAACCAGGAAGGCTGCAGTGGACAGCCCCACAACAAGGAATTATCTAGCTCAAAATGTCGATAATTTAAAAATCCTTTGTCTGTAATGATATGGGCTGTTTAACTTTAAATGGTGGTAAAAAAATCATCCAATTATCTTCAGATCATTTTCTCACCAAGGGATTCCGATTTCTGTCTCTAAAGAATACTCAACTTCAGAGATTTATCAGAAACTAGTCTCCAAAATCCTTTTGACAAGCTTCATCCAAAGACATCTTTTTAGGGTCTCAAAAATAAAAACCAAAGAATCTTTAACACCTGCCTTTCTCATCTTGAACTTAACACTTATCCATGAGTGGTTCCCATGAAACTTCAGTACTTCAGTAAACCTCCAATCTTGTCAGTTAAATGAATCACCACACCTTCCTTTTACTAAAAAGTGTCCTTTCAAGTTTTTAAGGAACTAACTTCTTTATGTCAAGCAGACACGAAGAGCATAGGCTTTGTAGTAAGATAGCCCCAAGGTCAGTTTTTGGGTCTACGACTGCTTACCTGTTGTGTGACTTTGAGTAACCTCGATTTCCCCCTCTAAAAATAGGGATAAAAACAGTATCTACCTCTTTGGCTTAGAACAACTAAATGAGGCAATGAGTAAACCATATGATGCTTGGCGCATTAGAATCACTCTACAGATGCCCCTTCTTGTTGCTGTCTCCATCAATAGTGGTAGTACCATGAAGACCAACAGGAAGTCTTGCCTAACGCTAAAACAAGCTTTGCAACAACGAAAAGTAATGATACATTCCTTGTCAACAGGAATTTGAAAAACCAGAGATGAAATAGTCATAGAATAGAATAGTAAGTAACAAAGAACCCAGTTGTGCTACAGGATCTCTAAAGAAGAAAATTTTTTTCTAATTGAAGTATAGTTGATTTACAATATTATGTCAGTTTTCTGTGTCAGCAAAGTGATGGAGTTATATAAAGAGAGAATTTTCAGATTCTTTTCCATTCTGGTGTATTGTAAAATATTGAATATAATTCCCAGTGCTATAAGTAGGATTGTGTTCATCTATTTTATATATAGTAGTTTGTATCTGCTAATCCCCAAATCCTAATTTATCCCTCCCCCACTCCATTTCCCCTTTGGTAACCAAAAGTTTGTTTTCTATGTCTCTGAGTCTGCTTATATTATCTAAGTTCATTTGTATCATATTTTAGACTCCACACATAAGTAATACCATATAATACATATGTTTCTCTGACCTACTTCACTTAGTATGAGAATCTCTAGGTCCATCTAATCCATGATATTGTATGATTTCATTCTTTTTTATGGATGAGTAATATTCATACACACACATCCATGATATTGTATGATTTCATTCTTTTTTATGGATGAGTAATTTTCATACACACACACACACACACACACACCCCACATCTTCTTTATCCCTTCATCTGTCGATAGACTCTTAGGTTGCTTCCATGTCCTGGCTATTGTGAAGAATACTGCTACGAACATTGGGGTGCATGTATCTTTTCAAATCAGAGTTTTCTCCAGATATATTCCCAGAAGTGGCATTTCTGGATCATATGATAGCTCTACTTTTAGTTTTTTAAGGAATCTCCAACTGTTTTCCATAGTGGCTGTACCAGTTTACATTCCCACCAACAGTGTAGGAGGGTTCCCTTAAGAAAATCTGCTTTAAACTAGAGCAAAGTCATGTAGGAGGGAGCCTCAGAGATTAGTACCCCAGAGGAGCCAGCTTGGGCAGGTTGGGTTCGGGGAAGAGAAAGAGATAGGATTCTGTGGTCAGGCGCTATACAGAGAGACAGTATTGCTTCTTCTGGGAGCATCCCTGACTCACCACCACCGTAGCTTCATCAGCCTTGGCAGGACTTCTGTTTGGAGATGTCCTTTCAGAACTTAAGTGATAGCTTCACCCAGGTTATGATGACTCCAGTCTAGGCTTCTGGATATTTGCCACGTAGGCATCAGCTGCTCCATCATCTTAAGGGCTAAATTCTTTTTACATTAATAGGTACTGTTTTGTCATTACTATGTGCTTGTTAACCAGGGGTGTACATAAGAATTACTTACATATTTTTGTGAGCCACAGTTCTCTCATACGTTTTTAGCTTTACCTAAAGTCCTTTTTCTGTTCCAGGATCCTGTTGATCATATCTCATTATATGCAGTTGTGTGTCATGTTAGGCTCCTCTTTGAATCACATGAAATTTTAAGGACTGTTGGTCAGATATATAGGATACCCCTCTGTTAATTATCTGATTTTTTGAATCATATTTAGACGGGGCTTTAGAATTTGGAAGTTTTATATATATATATATATATATTTTTTTTTAATGTATTCATTCCAGCTGTATGCCACAGATTCTGAGTCAGTCGGTGTAAGATAAAGCTCAAGCATCTGTTTTTTTAAACAAATCCAAGGGTTCAGCCCGATCATGAATCACTGGCTTAGAGCAGTATTTTCTGCACTGTGGATCATTTTGCCCACCCAAAGTTTATTTGGAAACGATTTGGAGACGTTTTTGACAGTCACAGCTCTGGGGTCGGGGGAGGAGTGCTATTAAGATCTGATGGTAGATGGTCAGCATGACGCTGCCCAGGACAGTCCCCACAGCAGAGTTATCTGGCCCCGAATTTCAACACTGGTAAGGTTGATAAGTCCTGATTTAGTCAAAAAGACATGTTTAGTTCTATTATTTCTAGTAATAACCTTTCCATCTTGTGGCCAACAAAACTACTTTATAACCTTTCTATTTTTATATATATAGCAAGCATACAAAGAGATAGGAGAAGGTACTATTATTTCCATTTTTAAGATAGGAACCTAAGGTCCAAAAAGAGCTTGCCCAAGACCCCCAAGTCCCAGGGACCCCATCTCTTGAAACTTGTGGCTTTCCCACCGCTGCCACCCTCCACCACCACCACACTGAGAGCAGCAGTGTTATCTCTTTTACTCACCATAGCATCCATGAACTCTCAGTAACTGTGTGTTGAATAGGTATTGATGAATCCCTAGCCTGTCTCATGGACCTTGTCAAAGATTTTTTTAAAGGATTTTGTAATTTCCAATTCTAACTCAAAAATAGTAATTAAATCCTTTAAATGTCTCACTATGGATTTTTGCAACTGTCACCTTATTTTTTTGTTCAGAAGTATATATAGTATTCTGGTTAATTTAATGAGGAATGGATTGTTTTGGTCCATTTGGCTTTTCAGCTTTTCAGTTATTTTGAAGATTTATTAGAAAACCGTTTCTCTTTCAACCCCTACTTTGGATAGACTCTCTAAAATGTCTTAGGTCTATTTTCTGCCTTACTGAGCATTTTAAACCAAATGTAATTCTCTGGGTCAACATCTTTCAGGGCTCTGGTTTTACCCTGCTTAACCCTAAGTGACGCTGTCCAGTCATGAAGGTGTAGAAAGAGTGAGTTATCCAGTATTGCTAATAACTTCCCCAACTCCAAATACAGTGCTCCTCCTGTCATACCCCATGCCTTAGGAAGATGGGGCTGAAATGTTTATCAGCCCAAAATGCATTCTGAAAGCTGCTTTTATGAGTCAGTCCCAAAGAGGACTTGTGAAGGGAGGGAAGAGGATTGCTTTCTAGGTACAAACAGGGAGGAAGAGTCCCAATAATTGACAGGTTTAATAATAATGATAAAGTTTATTTAGTCTTTCTTTTAGGTATATCTCTTGACTGTTCATTGATGGTAACCACATCATCTCATTAAAAGTGTTATTTCTTGTAAGTCCTCTTCGCAGCCCTAGAAAGTAGATACCTAATGATCCCCACTTTATAGCTATTGAGGCTGATGAAAGCCAATATTGATGGGGTACCATGGAGAAGGAAATGGCAACCCACTCCAGTATTCTTGCCTCGAGAATCCCATGGATGGAGGAGCCTGGTGGGCTACAGTCCATGGGGTCACAGAGAGTAGGACACGACTGAGCGACTTCACTCACTCACTCATCTATGTACCAGGGTACAGTTCTAGGAACTTAATGTAATCATTTGTGTAACTCTCATAACTTCCTTGTGAGGTGGGTTTTTACAGACAAAGAAGTTGAATCACTGAGAGGTACATTGACTTCAGTAAATTCAGAAGCCAGGGAAGTGATCAGTCCTAGATCAAAGTCCTTTCTTTCCAATGCAAAGTAGACTCCTAACCATGATATCTTTCAGAAAAAAAACTGCAGTCTTCAAATATGTGCCCCCAAATTCCCATCCAGTTAGGGCTCTGCATCCCACATTCATGCACCACGCATGTAACAGTAATACAGTCGTTATTTCCTGCTTGCTACCACAGCAGTACTCAAGACAGAAATTGCAGTTGTGACCCCCTAGTAGAAAGTAACTTATTAGTCACGGCTTGTCCACTAACAATGATGGGAGTTGCATAGCTAATCAGGCAGACTTTTTAATGAAAATTCAACCCAGTCTCTTCCTGAATGTGAGGATTTTGTCATCAAGCTGGAGTTCCGCCTGTACCAGCAAATCTAGACCTAAAGGTGGGAGACCCCAGGAAGCTCTACTGTACCCACTTTAGGGTGAAACCCCATCCTCAGCGGAGAGGGACCGCAACACAGTGTGGAAGCTTGCATGCCATATGTGCTGCAAAAGCCACTTCTACCTAGGCTTTCAGCTTTCAGGCTATATTTCCCTCTGGGTGCTGTCTAAGATCCTTTATCCCATAAGAATAAAGTTTTGTGGTTTATTTGAGGCAAAGGGGATGATGGTAACACAATACCTTTACATCCCAGACAGTTGATAAATGGTTTAGGATAGCAGCTTAAGTTCCTTAAGCAAACCTTGACACAAGTGGTATAATTCAGCAACAATGCCCCAGAGTTCCTACGAGGCCCCATGGACTCCTTTAACCTGCCCACATAGCTGCGTTGTCAATGGCACTAAGTTTCACAGATCAGCAGGGCTTTACAGGAGGGGGAAAGTAATCCAGAATTACAGAATAACACGGTTATACAATCCATTCGTAACACACATGTAGTTGCAACTAAATCGTTATGTGGTCATTATCCAACAATGCCTGAGATGTCAGCAATGTGAAAGTTTGCGATCGGGTTTCACCAAAGAACTTCCTTGACTTATTTCCAGCCGAAGATTATACTAAACAATCTGACGGTGATAAAAGAGGAAGGAAGAAAGGAAGGAAGGAAAGAGGGAGAGAGGGAGGGAAGAAGGAATTTGTGTGTGTGTGTGTGTGTGTGTGTGTGTAAGCCTTAAAGAGCTTACCAGATAGATTGTCAGCTGTCAGCCAACCCTTGAAAGTAGCAAATCCCTTGGCTACTACAAAGTTGTCTCTCCACATTGTTTCTAAAGAGTTTGTTTATTGAAAATATGTCTGCTTTGGGCATTCAGCTTCCTAAGTGAGTGCAGGCTCACAGTGGCAGCAAGGTCAGCAGTGGTACACTGTTCACTAAAGCTTGCTTCTGCCTATGGTTTCTGGAAGTCACCAGCTAGTGGTGACCACTGCAGGGGAGGATGTGGATGCAGACGTACTAGGGTTCTCTTAAAGGCGCCCCACTTGGCTTACAGAGAACTAGAGACGTGAAGGCCTGATGCCCCGTGCTGGTGCACATTAGAAATAAATTTGGGCACTCGGCTTAAAGAACTCACGAACGACAAGATGCACAAAGACGAGTGATTCTGCGTTTAGCTCAGCTTTTGTGAGCCTGGCCAGGCAAGGGGGTTTCTTACAAGAAGTGTGTAAATAATGCAACCTGCTTTACAAAGGAAAACAGAATGAAATTAATCCAAGACATCCGTGGCGTGATACTATTTTCTGCCCTCAGCTTTTCTTTTTATAACTTGAGACACACAGCCTAACAGTTCAGCACAAACAATATCATGCTCAAAAAAAAAAAAAACAAAAAAAACCCAGACCCAGGGTATCCTTCAGTCCTTAGGATAGAACTTGGAATCCAGTCTTCAGCCTGTCACACAGTATTATTATTAAATCTATAATGTGATCACAGCCAAATCTTTGGCTTGGGCACAATCCCCCCATTCTCCCTCCTTTTGGGGGAAAAAGGGGGGAAGCATTGGGAGGGGCCAAGGAACCAAGCCAATCAAAGTTAAAATAAAGTCTCTTTCTAGCAAGACTACTGTCTATAACATGTTGTTCCTTATAGAAAGTGGGATATGGTGGCATTTGCTTGATTAACTTGCTCGACAAAAGTGACAGCTGCTGTGGGTGCCTGCGGATAAGCTGCACGGCGCAGTTCCGCCTTTGTACATCTGTCAGCAGAAAGGGAAGAATAAAGAGTGAAAAGAGACAAATTGGTCCCAAAAGACACTCCATTCAACTTAGGAGGTTTGCCCCATTCAGGCACTCGCTGTGCGCCTCAAGTACTGAGAGCTTATTCAATTTCATTCACTCTTTCGAATGAACCCACAAGTGTTTAATTTCTTATTCTGTCGCCTCAAAAAAAGGAAGGGGGGGGTGGAGAAGGGGGAGGGAGCCTTGTGGACGGAAAGCATTAATGGCAAGGCAGAGGGATTCCGCCTGCACATATTAACTCATGGCTAATTTACGGTTTAACTCTATGTGCTCAGGTCCTAGACTCATCTGAATGCTGCAGCAGGGCACCTGACGCAGCCTTCCTGTCTCCTGGCTGGTGGATCCAAAACCCTCTGTAGACACTGAGGGCGCCCAGCAGGGTCCAGTGTGTGTCCTGTGTGGGGACAGTGGTCTGAGGTCCATGCCCTTTGCAGAGATGAGGCAGCGAGCTCCCCAGAAGGAGGTTTGGGTTAATGATCTGGTGAATGTAAAGTTTTTTTTTTCTTTTTTCTTCCCTCCCAGAAAGGTAAAAAAAAAAAAAAAAAGTCACACTGAGTGAGAAGTAGTAAGTGGGGAATATGGTTAACAGAGATTAAAAATAAAGCAAGAGGAAAGGGCGCCTTTGGGAAGCAGAGCCCAGCTGTACATGGTGAAAACACATGTTAACTTTTTAAAAAGCAGCACTTTGATTTTCTTTTCTTCATCTCTGAGCCCCAGGCATCAGAACTTACCTTCTGATCTCCTTTATATAGGGGCAATCACCATGTACCCCTAAATGTTTCCTCCTCAGAGTTTGGAAGTCTTCCCCAGGGCCCCCACCATCTTTTCTCCTACATTCTCATGCCACTGACTTGTCTTTGAAACCTGGCCTTCCTGAACCAGCATCCAAGTATTGTTCCATGGACAGCTTCTTGTAAATCAATACCATCTCTGGTCCTAAAAAGATGATACCCTTTCCTTATGGGAAACCATTCCCCAGAGAGCCCAGGTTCCCGAGGGCTGACATTGATGTAATTTTAAAACTGCTTAGAGAACTTTGGATAAGGGTCCTGGACCCATAAATATAGTTGTTGGCTTTATTGTCTTAGAATCCTTGAGGCTCTAGACTCTGCCTCCTGGATGGTATATAAGTACCCAATCATCTTCTGCTTGGAAACTCGCTGTGTGGTTGGACCAACAGCATCCCATTGTCTGTTTACCTGAATGTTTTCCATGGAATAACAGATTATGTGAAGGTGCAGATCATGGGTTTTGATTGTTGTTGTTGTTGTTTTTAATATTGAGAATAGGGACTAAAACAACCTCAGCCCAGAAAAAGAACTCCCTGAAGTCAATATGATTTTTCCCACGTAAGAACTTCAACTTTGACTCACAAAACTCTCATGAGTCATGACTCTATAGACAAAGTTGAATATGTGCAAATTATGAAATTAGCCCCTTAATGTGATTAACCAACCCTGTTTTAAAAAGACATAGTTGGCATTCCACTTTATCTTTCCGTTCGGTACATGAGTTACAATCCTTATTTTAGAGTATGATTTCTATAATCATTTCTATATGGTATGCAGATTTCTTATTCAGTTGCTTACGTCAATCTGCTTGTGAATTAATGCAGTTAACTCTCGATGCACTTCCCGTACCTATGGAGCAGTCGGGGGCGGGCAGATGCTGTTCGTGAACAATCTGATTTCTGCTCCTGGGATGAATCTCTCTCCTCCCTCTAAGGTCCTTGTATGCATCCCAGAGAGCAGTTTTCAGATAAAGTATTAACCCTTCTCACGTGGATAATAGGTTAGTAGGACGTGCCACCAAAACTAGAGTTTCTTTTTCGACATAATTGAGCTTGAAGTGATTGAGATGACTTGAAAGTGTGAATTTGGATTGTAACTATACATTTTTCTCAAACAGTAGGTTCCTTTGAGAGGACAGAGGCTCAAGGCATGGGGGTCCATTTTCTCAATGCACAGGGAGGCCCAGGAGTAAATCCCCAACATATCCAGAGAAAAATAGGCCCCAGAAAAAGGTATTGTTAACCAGGGTGAGTTTGTTAATGTCCAAACTGCACACCTGCCCTGGGCAGCCCAGGCGGCAGACCAGGCCTGGCTAGAAGCTGATTGGGGATTAATCGCGTTTGGCTCATTATTTACGTCTCTTGGAGAAAGAAAGAGCCTGAGAAAATCCAGGTACCTGAGAGAGCTTTTTCCTTTTCCCTTAAGTATCAGGGATTGCTGAAAGTTAGGTATCAGCTTCTGACATTTGCTAAAGAACTTGTCTAGTTAACGAAAGTCCGAAACACAAGCATGTTCAGATTTACAGTGATAGGTCCCATTGGTCAGCCAGGGGGTGTTAGAACAGCTGGTGTTGGGCCCATGTTCCATCTTCCATTCAGGGCTTGACCTCTAGTTACATTTTTATTCAATTACTTAGGTGTCCAACAGTTTTAGAAATCACGTTGTGTACAGGAAAGCACAGATCTAATTTTGATACCTAAATTGGATTCTTTTTTTCAGGACAGCAGGGCATTGGAAGCTAATCAAAAGAGACAGAGGAGAGAGAGATATTTTGCTATTTGAGCACCTTAAGTTCAAAGGTGGAAGGATTTTGCAGGGAGTCATGCCTCACCCCTCATTTAACTTGATATTAAATAGGGCCTTGAGTTATAGGGGGGGGGGAATATATATATATATTGGTGGAGCTTATATGCTTCAGGATCTCTGGAAACAGGAAAAATAGCATGAACGTTAAAAGCCAGCTTATTACACATGGATTATATTTCCTTTTCTCCCTCTTTCATGGAGTATGAATCCATATCAGTATGGTGCTATAGAAGTGTAAAATGGAATTTAAAAAGTAACTATTTATTGAGGTTGTTAGGAGAATTGAATGAGTTTAACCCATATAAACCACTTAGAATAGTACCTGACACATAGAAAGTGCTCACTAAATGTTTACTCTCGTGATTTTCACTACTGTTATTGTTGATTATTATTAGTTATGTCAGTATAGGATTTTTTTTCCATAGCGGATTCAGTGGAGCATTAGTACCCTGAAAGCTATTACTAGGTGGCTCATGGAAAGTGATTCTTTAGTCAAATACATTTGGAAACTAGGAAGCAAAGTTCAGTGGGTTTCTTTACTGCAGGACTTTTCAGCGCATTTAATGTGTGAGTGCAACCCTGTGGCTCTGAGTCACCAGTAGTATTCAGACCTAGCATACAGTATGCGTATGTGCATCGCAAACACATTCCCAGGCCAGGTAAAATTGAAAAGCTAGAAAACGTTAATGCTAGTATCACTTGTACTTCTTTTTAAAAGCTTGTGATGAAATTCCTCTGGGTAGTCGTTTTGTCCTGTCTGCATTTGGCCCCATGGATAGGATGAAACAGCCAACGTTCCCCATTAAAAGTCTCCCATTTTTCCCCCTCCCAAGGAGGCCCAAGGGGCAACATGACTATCGTGCAGCTGGGAGGTTGCTGGTCTTTACTGGGCATTGTTCTGTGTCTTCATAGTGGTTTTTAAAGACATCCCACAGCCTCCAATCCATAAACTTCAGAACCACGTTGGATTCAAAAGGTGAAAAGGCCTTACTCAAAATCTCAAAACAAGTTCTGATCTTGGACAAAGAGAGGAGTAGCCTCCCTCTGGAGCTTTCCAGTCCACGTATATGTCACCGTTTAAATAAATAAAAAGACACAAACTCTTTGGATTAGTTCAGCTGGGCTGGGAGCCTTGAGATAAGAGGTCACTGGTGTGAGTTACTATGGTAATTGAGTAGTATCAGCACTGGTTTTGCTCTCATGAGCATTAAAGCACATAATAATAGGCAAACAACAGTGGTTAAAGCAAGCAGGTAGGATTACTATGTTCTTTTGTCAGAAGTATATAATGTCTTGTAGTCAGTTTTAAAGACTTCTCAACCCTCAAATCCACCCCACCGTCACCTGCTGAGTAATTTTGTATGCTTAATCTCCTGCCCTCAACTCCCAGATCTCTGCTAATTTGAGGCAAATGGGTATTTCTGACATTAAATAGGGCAGCCAGGAAGCTCTGACCTAGAAAACGCGCATTCTGAAGCGCTGAGAAAAAATATATTCTTTCACCAATTTTGTTCAGTCTCTTTTGAATGACGAGGGGGAACATTAGCTTTCACTGCAATGGGAGGTTGCAGCCGCCCAAGGATGGAGTTTTTGCAGAACCAGGAAAAAATGAAAGAAAAAAGAAAGAGAAACTTGCCGAGCATCCCCACTCCCAACTTCCCCCATAAAACTTGTCACTTCGCATTGCCATCCGCTACCCCAACAATAATCACTCCGTGCCTATTGCTAATTGCAAGCACAGCTGAGGCCCAGCGGGGGGCCCTTGCACAGTCTCAGGCCTTTATACGAGGCTCAATCTGTTGTATGGCACTTGTTCACACACAAAAAAACTACCAGCAAAGGCAGAAAGAGGCAGAGTCACAGGTTTCTTGTAATCCCTCCGCCTCCCCGCTGACAGCCCAGCCCTAGAAGCATTCCTGGTTTTGTCCTCTGCTTTACAAAATCTGAAGTGACCTTAAGCTACGAGCACGTCAGCTTTTGAATGTCGAGTTGCCGGCGTCTTCAGGTGCATTAAGGAGCAAGGGGGGTGGGGGGGGGGGGGCTACATCTGGCTTCTGCGTTTCTGTTTGCAGCGCCCCTGGGGCGAGCTGTGGCTTCCTGTAACATGTAAAATATGAGTGTGAACTCAGGGTTCATGGCAAGGAACAGGAGGTCATGCCTCCATTCAGTTCTAAGTAAAGAAGCTGGGAGTTTGCAGATGTTTTTCTGTATGTGTAATGACACCACCCCCCGCCCCAGCCAGCGAGCACCCAAGCGCCGTTTTTTGATAAAATGTGCCACAATCAGTGTGCTACTTGCAGATTTATTCATATCAATTTTTGCAATTTATATATTCAGAGACAAGATTGCTATTTCGGCAACTTTATGTTGGATGTCGTACGTTTGCATCTACAGAAAGAGGGAACGAAGTATGGGGCGGGGAGGGTGGGCAGAGAAAGAAAAGAAATTAAGTCTGTTCCTCGGGCCACCAGCTGGGGTGTTGTCAAGGAGACAAAGCGTCCAACGGGAGGGTCTGTGTCCCCCTTTTGCCCAGCGGTCACTTCCTGCCCAGGCTTGGAGGTGGGAAATCTGTAGATTCTGGCCCAGAAGAAGGTTCTGGAATGGCTACAGTGAGGAGGAGTCCGCTTGGGGATTTGGGAGCGAAAGTCCCCTTCCATAGATGAGGCCCAGGCCACCCAAAGAAAGGCCTTTCCATCCTCCTTCAGGGTCAAGGACTGGCCCAAGGAGGTATTTGGCATGGGCTTCCAGTGGGTCTGGTAGGGGGCACCCAACCCTTCCTGTCCACCTTGCCACCCTCTAAGATGAGAAGGGAATTAAGCCTCCTGTGAGATCCCCGCTTACAGAAATTTCTGTTTCCAGCCCAAAGCCTCATACTGTATTTTCAGCGAAGGAAGACATTGGTCGAGCAAACATGGAGATTAATCCTCCTTAGCCTGGGGAATAAATGTTCCTCAGTGGGGCAGTGTTAATTGCCGAGCTGGGTGCAAAGATCATTTTGAGGCATTTAAGAAATACATGATTTTTATTAGTATAACTGTTCCATGTAGGAGTTATTTTTCAGCAAAGGGCAAAAGCTTTGCCTGCCTCGCATTATTAGCCTAATTCTACTTAATTGTTTCCTAAAATAAGGGCTTCCTAAATACACATTCCAAACCTTAATAAGTCTGTTGTGTGTGTTGGGGGGGGGTGGCGGTGATTCTGAATGGTGAAGCCGCTGCCCTTTTGGGCAGAGGGAACTGGGGTCTTGGGGCTGAGCGCTGCTTGATCAAATCTGTACGGGGAACATCAGGGGGCGGGGAGCAGGAAGGGGATGGGGGAGTCTCCGTGAAAACATATGAGGTGATGTGTCACGCGGTGTGAAAAATGCATCCTTTCTGGCTGTTTGGACCCAATCCTCTATGAGGATTCTCAGTTCTCATCTCTGGGCTTCATTTAATTCTCTTTCACAGATTTAGAAATGTTGGCCCCGTGGCATGTTTTAAATAAACCCAATAAGTGACTGAGCAAATGCTACCAGATATGTTCTTTGTTCTGCACAGTCGCAGAACTCGGCCTTGAGAAATCATCTCCTCCCGGCCCCCGTTCCTCATGCACATCATTTTTTGGCTTTTTGTGAAACACGATTGGTGTTCCAGATTAGAACATGTACATTGCTACCTGGCCGTGCTTTCTTTAGCAAAGTTTCCTTTTCGATCAGGGGAGCAATTCTGCATTCCCTTCTTTTTGTTTTGATTGTGGTAAAAACCAGCATAATGTAAAATTGATCAGGTTAACCGTTTCAAATGGTACAGTTCATTGGTGGGAAATGCATTCACACTGTTATGCAGCCAATTTCTGCAAGTCTTTTAAAAGTCTTGCAAAACTGAAAATCTATAGCCATTCAACAGTAACTCGCCATTTTCCCCTTCCCCAGCCCCTGGCAACCACTTTCATACACTGTTCTATGAATTTGACTACTCTAGATACCTTATGGAAGTGGAATCATAGTATTTGTCTTTTTTTTCACTGACTGACTTAGCACAGTATCCTCAAGGTTTCTCCATGTTACAGCATTTGACAGGATTTCCTTCCTTTTTAAGATTAAACGCTGTTCCATCATATATCGGTACCACCTTTTGCTTATTCATTCTTCTATCCATAGCCACTTGGGTTGCTTCTGCCTTTTAGCTCTTGCAAATAATGCTGCTCCGAACACAGGTGTGCCAATGTCTCTTCAAGACCCTGCTTTCCGTTTCCTTGCATCTGTGGAATTGCTGGGTGTCCCATCTTTTTATAATAGCAGGTTGTGGAAATGGGGGAAGAGCAGTATCCAAGTGTAAGTTGAAGGTGCATTCACAGCAGAAAATCCCCTTTCGTGCCTCCTTTCTGTGCCTTTCTGTCTTTAGGTAGATATCTGTGAGCTGACCTTTGAGTTTTTTCATTCAGAGTTGGCAAACTTTCCAGAAATATCTTGGACATATTGGGAAAGCAGACCTTTTGGGTGCTGTCTCAGCTCCTTGCAGGTGGCCATTCACCATACCGAGATGTGGGGTTGGGCGGGATACAAGGGGACTTGTGACCTGTTGGATTTCACATAGTCTGATTGATTCAGAAGTGACAAACTCATTTCCCGTATGGCTTTGAGTGTTTTGGACAGCTTACTGAAATTGTCAGTTTATCAAACCATAAAAAAAAAAAAAAAGAACATGTCTTCCAAAGAGAGATCCCTGTATAACCTGTATAAATATAACCTTTGAATTAAACTCTCCTGCTTGATTTGATCCTAGAAAGAACCCTTTGGGACTCTTACTTTCCTTGTATTTTCTCCCAGGCAGCTAGTAGTGATGGTACTGACTTGTTGAAAAGGCTACAGTACATTTAGTCAAGAGTCCAAGTAGAGTCATTATTTTGAACATCCATTTGAAACGTCATTCCTGAAGACATTGCTTATTGCACATTTCTCTGTATTTCAGGTTTAGACAGGTAAAATTTGGCCTTGAATAGATAACTGCTTATTTTAATAAAAGAATATTAAGGTATCACTTAAGCCCTTTTGAAGGAAATTAAAAATAAAATTGCTCCCATATGTTAAATTCTATATATGTTCCTATAGAAGAAGCAAATATTTTTTAAAGTATCAATTTAAGTCAAAGTTAAAAAAATATATTTTATTTGCAGTATCTCTTCCTTATGAGAAGAAACTAAACGTAAAAGAGTCGCTGGGTTCTCTTCATACCATGTTGCAGATAGCGAAGGTCTCTGGAACCATGGTTTCAGCAAGTTGCCTCTGATGTCCCCCTCAGTCTGGATTGCATCAGACTTTCAGAGGTTGCTGTCCAGAGTTTAGAACCCTGAAAAGCCACAGCATCAAGACAGCTTTGTAAAGATTTCAATGAAATGGGTTTTAGCCATCCAGAGAATTATCAGTTTAGTCACTCAGTCATGTCTGACTCTTGGCGACCCCATGGACTGCAGCGTGGCCAGGCTTCCCTGTCCATCACCAACTCCTGGAGCTTGCTCAAACTCATGTCCATTGAGTCGGTGATGCCATCCAACCATCTCATCCTCTGTCTTTCCCTTCTCCTCCTGCCTTCAATCTTTCCCAGCATCAGGGTCTTTTCCAGTGAGTCAGTTCTTTGCATCAGGTGGCCAAAGTATTAAAGATTTAAAAAAAAAAAAAAAACAACCTTCAACTTAAAAAAAAAACACTTGGGACAGCCTAGAATGTCCCCCTGATTATCTATACCCTCTGTGGTATCTTTGTGCTTTTATCTGGGCGTCCTGAAGCTGTGACTGGAAATACCCACTTCTAGAAGCAGTTGTTTTGGTGAATCAAATCCTGAATTAGTGTCACTCAAGTAAGGCAAAAGATTGCATCTTTCAATTACATGTCATTTTTTTAAAGTACTCAGATGATACACCCTCTTAGCGAAGCATATCAGCTCCCTTTGGGGGCTCTGACAAACCCTGAAACTTATGTGCAGTCTTTTAGTGTTCATCGACTTGGCACAGTTGTCTTGAACATGCCAAGCCTTTGTCAAACCCTCTCTGAATCTGGAGTAGAACACCAAATACAACCGCAAGAAACCCATGAGGCTGTGGAATTTTGGCCCAGGTCAACAAAGCTTTGGAGACTTTGGTAGGAGTGTGGAGGAAACCTTAATGAAGCTTTTCACATGCTCTTAAATTACCCAAATTGTAAGAAAGAAATATGCATTGAAAGCTTCAAATGTAAAATATTTCATTACAGTATTTCAATGCAGCCATTTAAATAGGTTGCAGGTTTCCTTTCTGCTAATAATAATCCACTTTTGTCACAAAAAGCAGCAGGAGGAACATAGTCACATGGGTGTGGTCCAAGTATTATCTTCCTCTTTGACTCTTTGCCAACATAGAAAATGTCCTTTCTTCATTAGTCCAGGCAAGGTGCTGAGGCAGTTTCTCTCATGTCTGGCTGTGTTGCATTGGAGAAAGGGTACTTTCCAAAGAAAAGATAAAAATCTTCCAGGTTTCACTGTTTCCTCACTTCAGAAATACAGGTTGCTTATCAAGAAGTTGTAAAGTACCTGTTTGCTCAGATCTTATTCAAGGAATGGGAACTGCTCAGAAAGCTTTGCACAACCCTGACTAGCTGGCACTTAGGAACGTACTATTAATATTTCTTATTCATGGAATAAGGTAGGACAGCAGGTCTAGATAATAACAGCTAACACTCAGTATATGCCTGGTGCTATTGTAAGCATGCCACACGTATTAACTCATTTAATTCCCACAACAACCCTAAGTGGTTTTTCTGATCATCCCCATTTAGCAGATAAGAAAACTGAGGCACAGGGATGATAAGGAATTTATCAGGATTCTAACACAGGACGGGCCTCATTCAAGTCCAGTCTCTTAAGCTGTACTGCATCTCAGCCTCTTGAGGCCAGGCTTCATCTCTTGCTAGCCGGTAGACCACTGCTTCTCTGAGTTTCAGTTTCCTAATCTGTGAAGTGAGGCTGTAGATGATGATAAAGACTCAACTGTTCAGACTTTAGCCACGAATTGCCCAGGCACTTAGCACTTTGCCTCCCTGGCATGAATAGGGTGAACATGCCAGTTTCAAATGAAACATGCATTTGAAAATGAGCCAACAGTAGAACTCAGATCATTGTAAATTTTGACTATCATTCGTGAATAGGTTATATAGGACCAAGTCACAGTTTTTAGTCAAAGAAGGTGTGTGAAGAGATGTGTTTGTGCATGGTGTGGTTATTGGTCCTTAGACCAAACACCGTAATTTCTGAAAGGGTACATTTTCATGTATCAGGCTAAATATTACCTTCTATTGTAGGCATGTGCTTGAAATTTGTAAATGTTCATGTTTTTCTAAAAGTGGTACACTATAGCGTGCATATTATATACTTCTTTAAAATTTTTCTTTCAAGAAAAAAGTAACACAGGAAGAACTTTTTGCACTAGACTGTTTTCATTGGATTTGATATTCCACCCAAAATCATTTCTCTTTCAGCCCTTTCTGATGACATCCTATTTAACTGAGCATGAAACTGAATTTCCCCAAGGCTCTCTTCCTCTCCCTGTTCACAGACCGTGTTAAAGCTTGTGATGGATACTTTTTCAGAATTGAAATTTTGGTCAGTGTCATAACTTTTGTATCTCCAACACTCTGTTAGGAAAATTAAATCCATTGTGACAGAGGCAGTTTTTCTAGTTGTATTTGTCATTGAAAACTCAAACTGCCCACAGTGAGAGTTTTCTCTTAAGTGGCAATTGCTGAATTACCAGCCTAAGAGAAAAGAAGAAATGAGGTAGGACTACAGAGAGAAATTAAAAATACATTGATGCTAGCTAAGAAATAGCATCCCTCACCCCCATCCAACTTTTCTGAATCATTTCTCTTAAGAGTCAGCAATGATTGTCTCTCATCCGTTATTAGTTCTTTAAGGCTGTTGATTGGTTTTTTTTGTGGGAAAACCCCTGACTCCACACACCGTACCTAGCAACTTTCTAGGCTCATAGAAAGTAGAATATTTTCAACAACAGGCCAAGCTTAGACTCTGAGGGAGACAGTTCCAAAAACACTGGAACCCACCCACACACTTCTCCTTTGAGAAATTCAGAGCTGAATGACTTTGCTGAAAGGCTACCTGGCAAGTAGATCTGTTTCTATATAAACAAGCCATTGGTTTTTAAAATTATTGAGCTAAATGTGACAACTTACACAGGTGTAGTGGTAAATAACCAATTTGAAGCCTACTTCACTGCTTACCAGCCATCTGAACACAGGCTACTTATTTAACTTACCTATGCCCCTTTTTCTCATCTGTAAAACAGGGTTGTTAATACCACTGATACTTGTTTAAGTGTGTCATTTTGTTTTATATTTTTATTTTTATTATTGATGTATTTACAATACATGTTTATGTATTATGATGTATTTACAATATGCATTTCCAATATGGTGTTAATTTCTGCTGTACAGCAAAGTGACTCAGTTATACACACACACACGCACATATGCATACATTCTTTTTTATATTCTTCCTTTCCATTATGGTTTATCCCAGGACATTGAACACAGTTCCCTGTGCTATACAGTAGGACCTTGTTGCCCATCCGTCCAATATGTGACAGTTTGCATCTGTTAACCCCAAACTCTCAGTCCATCTCTCCCCTTATTGATACTCCTAAGAGTTCAACTCTGTGGTGAAATTACATAATGCTTATAGAATGCCGTGCACATTACTTGTACATTCTAAGGACTCGATGTTCAATGAGTAGGTAGCTATATTAATTTTGGGTGCTGTGTGTGTGTGTGTGTTAGGAATCCTGTACAAAATAGCACTTTGCCAAAACTATAGACTCTAAAGTCTTAGAGAATGGTATTGTGTGATAGGCAGCCATATAAGTTAAGCAGATATGTTAGCCCTTGCAATTTAGTGAACATGGAAACTCTACTGAGTAGTTTTATGTCCTTTTCCGCCTCTATTCCTTATTTTCATTGCCACTCACGAATGTGATGTGGCTGGCTCTGAAAACAAATGAGTCATTAACAGTAAGGTGCCTTTGGGATGTTGAATTAACATCAAGGTGGGGGAGGGTGGAGAATTTAGACTCATCTAGGTGGCTGTGATGGTAGAGGAATGAAGGCAGCAACCTTTTTACAGCGTGGTAACACTGTATCCCGCTTATGAGGGATTATCCAAATCCAGTATAACAACCCAAACGTGTTGTCCAGTGAGGTGTGAATTATCTATCCCATCTCACAATCCTGCAGCACTCCCAGAGGATAAAATTCCCAGATAAACAGTGAACCCAAGTACAGGGACTGGGGAGAGATGAATGAGTCACTTCTCAGTTTCAAAATGTTAACGAGTGATCAAGGTAAATGTCTTAATATGTTTTTTTTTTTATTTTATTTTTAAACTTTACATAATTGTGTTAGTTTTGCCAAATATCAAAATGTTTTTTTTTTAATTGAATGCAAGACATACATAATGAACAAACTCCTATTTGTAGTAATTAAAGGCAGTATCCAACCCTGCACTTTTGCAAGATCCTGCCTCACTCTAATCCTAGCTGCAGTGAACCCCCACTTACAGTAAGAGACATGTTATGTGTAAGGATTCCTCTGCACAAAGTCAGTGTAGTTAGTTGCAGGGCAGAATGTGTGACCTGAGTATATCTGCATGTTGATTTTTACCAGAAATGGATCATGAAGAGTGTTCTGTGTTGTGTATTATTCATAGAAGGATACCTGGTCTGTTTTGGGGAGTAGTAATAACAATACTGGCTAAATTTTATTGAGTGCTTACTATGCGACAGTCACTCTGCTAGGCACTTTACACAATTACCTCTTTTCACTCTCACAGTAGTCCTATGAAGTAGGTACTAATATTAACCCCAAGAGGAAACTAGGGGTCAGAGAGTTAAGTAGCTTAAGAGTTGAGTTTATCCAGCTAATAAGTATCCAACCCAAGCTGAAAGTGTAATTTATCCATGTAGGGTTTGCAAAATCACTCATTACTTGTCTGAATCCTTTGAATCCAATATTTAAATCTAGGTCAGTATAGTTTCAAATGTGTCTAACGGCACTCAGGATGGTTTTATAGGTTTGGGTGACGCTCTTAACACAAAGCAGCTCTACAGTGAGATCGCTTTGGTGAGAGCTAGTCATGTGTCCTGTAAGACTTGAGCATATGATCCCAGAGATATTCCAATAGGAATAACCTCTTCCACCACCACATGGCTTTCTCTGGTCATTTGTTCTGTGTTCGTTCTTGTTTTGTGGCATTTCTTGGGTTGAGAAAGAGACAGAAAAAAGAGGAGAGAGTTGATGGTGATGATGACGACGACGTTACCTATAGTGGTGACCGCTGTCATGATGGTGGCAGTGTTCGTTGTGGTGGCAGCTAGCATTTACTGAGGCCTTATGTGCCAAGTACTGTGATGTGAGCTTTATTAGCATTAATTCATTTAGCCATCAGAAAGGCCTGTGAAAGCGTGATTAATTCCCATTGACTGATCAGGAAACTGAGTCTCTGAGAACGTAAGTAATTTGCCCAGGATCACAAACCTAGGTGAAAAGGAGATCAGGCCTATGATGTTAACAGTTGTGTGGAAAAAAGGAAGGAAGGAGAAAAGACAAAAGAAAATTAATGGTAAGGTTTTAGATCAGCCTTCCAAGTTCTCTTTTTTTATTTTATTTTTTTGCATTCAATTAAAAAAAATTTTTAAGTGTCGTTGATTCACAATATCATGTTAGTTTCAGCAGTTTAGCTACCCAAGAAGTTCCCAACTCTCCAAGGCTTTACTAGCCTTTCTTCTTTTGGCTTCTAACTGTAAAATCTTCACAAAATTATTCCCTAGGGAATGTACTTTCGTGGTGCCCAGGTAACTGGTGATTTTATTTCTCGAGGGCTTTTTTAGGATTAAACTAACCTTATGTAGGTAGTTTCCAGTTAATATACCTGAACTAAGGCAAGGCACAGTATATGCCATGCACTCACAAGTTTTATTTCTAAGGGTTTAGAGTGCATTTTACCAAAATTTTTGTGGCTATCTCTGGAAAAGGCATATCTGAACCAAAGACAAAACAAAGCAGGGAGAACTTAAAATGTTGTATTAATTTCCTCTTTCAAAGAATCATAACAAATCTGCTATATTAGCATCAATCTCAAATAAAGCAAACCTGATTAATAAGCACTGTAAACTGCATGAGGAAAAGCAAGAACACCCCAGACACCCAGTAATATGCTGATGAAATGCTTTAACAACTGGCTTTCTGGAAAGGAGAAGGCCCTAGTTGGTGGCATTTGCCAATTTCCATAGGGTAAGAACTCCCACTAAGGCCTATTTCTAGCTATCAGTGTGATACCCCCTGAATGTAGAGTTGGGAAGAGATACACCAGATTAGCTCTCATGCCCAGTGCACTGTTACACCCTCCTAGGTAGCAGTCTTTAGATGATCAGCTTTTTCATGCCAGTGCCTAGCCCTGCAAAACCGCCACTTCCGGACTCGCTAGCAGTGTGACTGCGGGCACCTGCGGTCACTTCACCTCTCTCGGCCTTGGTTGCCTCCTCTCCACGGTGGAGATCAAAGGTGGAAGATCCCTTTCACCCCTTAACGTTTTCAAGTTCTCCAAGGCAGTGACTCCTGCTTCCTCCAACATCCAAGTGCCTGTAAGCGCCTTTCTGGAAACCAAGTTAGCACCGCACTTCATCCAAAAGTGTCTCCAATTTCATCTCCTGAGCATAAGGTTTGGAAAGGAGCGACTTACTCCCTTTTGCCTCTTGAAGTGTGTAGCCAATGGGGCATCATACATTTTTTACACTTCTTTCACAAGATGTGAGATCCAGGAGGAAAAGCAGGGATGTTCCAGGGCTTTCTTGTTCTCCTGGAGTGGAAATCTGTGAGTGTGATAAGCTGACGCATCCATCTCCCTTTCAGCAGCACAGAAAGAGTATTGAGAGCAGTCTACCTTTTTCTTGTTCTCGTTTGACTATCCAAAAGCCATTTTTTACAAGAAGGGGAATTACTTATATGAAATAGTGGGGGGGGGGGCGCTCTTTAGCTTTTTCTTCCCCTGAAAGGTGGCATGTCTCTCAGCGAAGAGAAAAAGGCACGTTGCACAAGGCTCGCTGGCAGCGAGGGAAGCCAGCGCCGGTTTGCCTGTTGTCACAGCCAAAGCGAAATGCCACCTCTGCCTAGAAGCCCGAGTGCCATATTCCTCTTTTGTGTCCCTGAGATGCACCCATCATGGGGCCCTGGTCTGGTCAGATTGGCCGGGAGGTCACCCAAGTTCCTTTGAGGGTCATTTTCCAACCCCAGGAGGTGGGAGTGGGGAGATAGGGGGGTGTTGCTCATGACTCTCAAAATAGACTATTTGAGCCCCCAGACTGCATGTCAGATAAAGCCAGTAAATGTGGGAATTTGAGACCTGGGGTAAACACAGGAGGGCCCCCAGTTGCTGAGAGTAAAGCAGGGCTGTACCCATGACCTAGTCATGTTCCTGTCCCAGCCCCTTAACAAACCCAGATGCGGTGACAGCAAGAGCTCCAGGATCCCAAGGCAGGAGGTGCCAAAAAAACCCCAAATAATCACAACCACCACCCCCACCCCCAAAAAAATGTTTCAGTAAAATGTTCTCACTCCTAGAAGGGAAAACCTGTCCACACCTAAAGCAGCTTGACCAGGGCAAACCCCCTCCCGACATGGGGTGAACCACAGATCTCAAGGAAAAGAACACCCCCACCCCCCCACTCTTTTGGGGAGGGACAGAAGGTTCCCCGAAACTGACAGTTTCGCCTCCATGATCTTTAAAAGAGCAGAAGTTGGCTGTGAGGCTGCAGTGCTGCCTCGATTGGGGTAGTGTGGTCTCTGTTTGCGGCTGGGCTCCAAGGAGAGCCACAATTGGCTCTGATGAGGAAAGAGCCTCAAAATGGGAGATTGCAGAGAGGGGCCATGGCTGCGACTGTGTCGTTTCTTACAAGGTGAAACTTGGCAGTTCTACCTTGCAAGTAAAAACCCAAATTAATTTTTTTTTTTTTAAGAAATTAAGTCAGAAACAAGGCTTCGGAAAAACTGTGAGTGTTAGGCATAAACTGATTTTGGATGATCTTTAGGTGAGAAAGGGTGGAGTTACCATCAGAAACATGTTTTTATTTATGCTTTTCAAATCTCCACTGGTGTGCGTGTGCGTGTGTGCGAATGTGCGTGTCAGTTAGCAGGAGAGTATGCAACGTTTCAATTCTTTAACCACTTTTTTTTTTTTTTACATCTTTTCTGTGCACAGTTCATATACTTCCCTATAAATAAATATATAGGTCCATCCACACCTTTTCATTTTATTTGTAAATTGTTTGGTATAAGCGGCAACGCGTAATGAAACCTGGTGAAGTTTAAAAGATTAGATTTTTTTTTTCGTACTGACACTTCATAACACTGTTCATATGTCTCCGAGTGAGATTTATGAATATATGAGCAGTGCTGCAAAATTATACCGCACCAGAGACTCTCTTCACCACAGGGGTGGCAGTCTAAAGTGACACAGCTTCAAGCATTTTTCACAGACAAGAAGCAAAATTTAACCCCCTTAAGGGGAAGTATGATTTCAACAGCTTGAAATGAGCTCATTTGTAGATGTTTTTTTTCCCCCTCTTATCTTCCATAATTTTTGGGTGTTAAGATTAAAACAGATGCACAGCCAATGTAAGGCCACATAAGCTGCCCAGAGTATAATTTGGCCCTTAAAGAGAAACCCTCCTTCATCGTTTTTATTCAGATGCCCCATTACGGTAAATGAAGGTAAACTTTGCCCTAAATTCCTAAGGCTCTCAGCCTGATTCCCAGAACGGTCCTAAGGAGACAGGGTTTGGATTTCTCTACAGGTAAGTAGCCAGTGGCATCAACTGGCTCAGTGGAGTAGTCCCCCATCTGCCCGGACCCCTAAGACAATGGCATTAGGACATACACAGTGACTTACATCTTGGCTGAGTAAAATGAACCAAAAGAGCAAAAAATGGTCCTTATGAAATTGATTGCACATGAGGGGTGTGGAGTGGAAGAGTTCTGTTTTCAATCCCGAGTCCAAACCGCTCTCTTTTCGGCTGACCTGGGACCCTGTGACTTTGTGTCAACTCACTGTTTGTGATCTCTGTGCTCTCAAATTCTCTCTAACCATTTTGTCTTCCTTTTGGAGCAGAGCAGGGTGCTCACACGCGGCCTGTTCCCTCTCTGCTGTTTAAATGCTCCGTGATGTGTTGGCTGGAGAACTTTTGTCTCTTTTTTCAGCAATGGTACAACAGCTCCATGAACGTGATCTGTACCTGGCTGACGGACCGGATGGACTTACAGCTTCACATTTATCAGTTGAAAACTCTAATTAGGATGGTCAAGGTAAAAGAAAACATGGTGATTCTCCTTTGCAAATAGCTGGCCGAAATACATTGCATTGGCAAGCTCTAGGACTTCTCTAACACAAAGAATATTAGTTTAGGTATAAAACAAGACGATTCTTAAAACAGTATCTCAGGCAAGAATAAAACAAGACGACTCTTAAAACAGTATCTCAGGCAAGAAAAACCGATGAAATCATTGTGGGCTGCCTGGTTAATTTATTATTCAGACATCAGAGGGAAATTTAATAAAAAGGCATTTGATACGTTATCCAGACTGGAAAAATACTTTATGTATTTGCCATGCAAATATACTGCTGGAGCCTTTGTGCCCTTTTGCATTAGACTTTCAGAAGCTGGCTTTGGGGTACTGCCATGCTAATCACCTCCATTATGAATTTCATTTATGGTTTAATTAAATTAAATTTTGCCACAATTAATTTAATAGAAATATTTACCTCCAGCTCCTTCTAAATATGTCCTGTGACCGTTATCAGGATGCAAATCAATATTGTTCTCATAGTTAATTGAACTAGTTTCTCTTACAATGCGTGTATACAATCAAATGTAAAGGATCACGAAGGTGAGGTAACATACCCTGAACGTAGCTTTTTTTCCCCCTGTTCTTGTGTGTGCACCTTGGACTAATGATAATTATTTCAGCGTGAAATCTCAGTGGTTTACATGAAATAATAAGATCACAGAAGGGGGTAAATACGTTTTTGATCATTTCAGTTTCCATTTGATGCTGCACCGTAGAGGGTTTTAAAAACATTCGTATGCAAAAATCTCATTCAAAGCACAAAGTCTCTTTAAAAATATTTTAATAATAAAACAGCACTGAATTTCTATTTTCTTAACAGTTTGCCACAAGTCACCCCCCTCCCGCCTGCCCCATTTCTTAGTCTCTTTCGGATTAGCACCATTTCATTCAAGGTACTCCTCTACCTCAGTGCTGACTTAAAACCAATTACTGTTCCGTTGAGTGTAATTAAGGAGAATTATTATCATGTGCATTTGATCTCACAAAGAGTTCTCCCAGGGAAGGTTACAGACAGTGTATTGCAGCTCCTAAAAAAGAAACGTATGTGGTCAGACTGTGTACCCAACCTTATTTCATATTTTTAAATGTAAGTTCCTTAAGGCAACCTCACTAACCATTGCCTGATCCCTTGAATTCCATTTTCTGGCTATAAATACTCTTAGGGGAATTTTTTTCTATTTGACCTTTCCTGGGCAGACATGCATTTTAGTCTGTTACAATATCTTCCCATTACTGATATTTCCAGATTTTTGTTGAGCCTGTTAGAATTAGCAATATTCTATTAAGAAAAAAAATATAAGTCAGAGAGGAGGTTGCTTCTTAGCCTCTGCCAAAAACAACACAGACATGAGCCACAGGGAAAGGGACACAGAAACATCCCTGCCAAAGGAACTCCTTCACTTTTGCCAAAAGTGGGCCCGGCTTAACTACAGCCACAACACAGAGGGATGAAGCAGAATTCACCACCTCTTTGCTAAGTACGTTACCCAGGGGCCTCCTCCTCCTCCAGGCAAACTTCCAATGATAATTGGCTTTTTTTTCCTGCCTCTCCATCCACTCCATTTATTCATCCATTCATTCGTTATCCAGCAAGCATTTGTTCATCCATCCAACCTCAGACAAATATTAGTTGAGCCCCTACTTGCGTGTTACACAATGGAGTATTTTAAAAAAAAAGAAAAACAACTCTATGTCATTAGACATGCGGAGTCTGGTTGAGAAACACACTGCTCTGGAATTTGAATAGAGAGGAGAATATTTGAATAGTCTCAACCTTTCTTTTCCCCATCATATTCTGGCAACCAATTCTAAGTGATTGAAAAGTACAGAACAACCAAGTAAATCGTCTGGATATCTGGTCTCCAGCAGACTGGCATCTGATCAACCTCTTAGCCATACCCCCTCCAGGTGAAGACACAGTTCTACTAGCTACCTAGCCTTGCAGCTTGAGCCACAGTTAGGGTGACCTTTGAATATCTTTTAAGTAATTAGGATGTACTTTTTAAGTAGTTAGGATGATCAGATTACTTTTAAGAAAGAAAGACAAATGCTACAGATAATCATACTGGGACCACAGATATAACCTGGCAAAGGGAACCCGTGGTCAGCCTATTTATGGTCTTTTGTTACTGGACATCACTGAGCTGAGCAGCACTCACGAATTAACGCTGCAGTCATTGCCACACGTGATTTCAGGAGTGGTTGACGTGGTGACTGACACTAGGACTGCACCAGATGGACTCTAGAAACCGGAAATCCTAATGCAAGTGGTGTTGAAGTATGTTACTGTACCTTCTTTTGACCCCTTAGCATGCTTCCCATATCAAGAGGAGAAACAAACAGCAGAATCAGTAGCTGAAATGATATGCAGTGTGATGAGGAGAGTTGTAGTTAGAGAGGGACCTTCTGCAAAAAAACGTGTTTTGCGAAGTAGACAACAGCCAGATGCTTCTGGTCATGTTCAATTAACGCAAAGGGATTCCTAGAAAAACAGTCCCTGGGATACCTCAGGAAATCCAAGAGAAATTGCCTGAAGGAACAAAGAAAGAACTGGTGGTACAGCAACACCAAACCATTGTTCTTGAAAAAGAGCCAAATTTCTTCCCTGAGACCACGAAGTTGTGAACAGAATAGATACACTTCTTTCCCAAGGAGACGAGCCATGAGTCACATGCCTGCAACATACTGATGAGGCATTAACGCTCCATCTTCCCCCTAATTGTGGCTGCCCGTGATCAGTTTCGTATACCAATATGCATATGTCTGTCTTGTGAATGAGACAAAGGGATACGCAGTCACAAGCCTCAAAAAATACTGAAGACCAGACTGCAGCAGCAATCACAAAATACCATATCATGTAATCCATTATTTATGTGTTACAGCTATTCACACTATCATATGATACTATACTAACCTAAGAGAAAAAACCAGACCCCCCCCCAAAAAAAAGAACCAAAACAATGATGGAACATTTCCCTTTATGAAACTGAATAAACAAGCTTATGTTCTTTGCTTTGTCTCATCTAATACAGTTTATCCTGTCACCATTTCTCATTTTCTGTCATTCAACAAATCTCAGTTTTCAGTACAAGTGAAATCTGAGCATGGTGGCTTCTCTTGTGACAGTGCATGCAGTGTGACACTTAGCTGAGGCCACTGTTCTCACCCCCACACTCGCCTTGAGCCCCCTCCCACCCTCCATGGAGATGAGATCTCCCTCATCACTGCATCTTTTCCCTCTTTAGAAAACCTATAGAGATTTCCGATTGCAAGGAGTCCTGGACTCAACCTTAAACAGCAAGACCTACGAAACCATCCGGAACCGTCTCACTGTGGAGGAGGCCACAGCGTCTGTGAGCGAGGGTGGGGGCCTGCAGGGGATCAGCATGAAGGACAGCGACGAGGAAGATGAAGAGGACGATTAGAATGCTCAGGCTCAGGGTCCATTAGGACAGAGTCTTGTAATCAATGCATGTCCTTAGTCTGTTAGTTAACCCCATTAGGGAATTTTTTGTCGACTCCCATGCCCATGAGATGTGTACCGAGACAATTGCCATTTTAGGTATGTGGTACCCAGATTAGCAAATGACCTTTCAAATACCACTTTGGAGAATACATAGCTCAATTGCTAGGCGTACCCCTGTGTACAGCAGAGTCCAGTGATGCTTCATTAATGTGCTGTGTGTGCGCGTTGACAGTAAATGGATATGAGGGCGAGTACGCCAAGTACCTTCTTCATTTCCCGTATGTGGATGCCAGTTATTTAAATGAGTACAATAAATGAATTTAAGACAAATAGATCTGCTTTGTTTTTTGAAAAACAAAAGGCAAGTCTCCAACAACCAACTTTTGGTTCCTTCTCTTCCCCTGAAACTGAAAAAAATGAACCCTTGGCATCCTTGTTAACCCATACGGTCATTTATCCAGATAATTACCCAAAAAAGGATGGCGACATACCAATGGATTGATCCTCCTCCTAATTGCCATGGCACGAGTGATCCTCTCATGACATCCAGCACAGTTCAGAGCAACTGTCTTCTATCAAAGTTTATCCTATTAAATGTTATGCTTTTATGTTTCGATAACCATGTATGTAAAAAAAAAAAAAAAAGAAGAAGACCTGAATATTTAAATTATGACCCTAGACTATAAATGTGTTTATATTAAGATATGGATATTTCCTTCAGTAGATTGTAACCATCATTTCAAATTATTTTGTTCCACGCTGGTTTTTATATCTGTCATGTACATTGCATTTTGTTCTGTGACTGCATGACCCTGGGGTCCTCTGCAGAGCTCTTTCTTTCCGTGTAAAGTAGTAGATCCATCTTGCTTTTGCCTTATATAAAGCCTACAGTTATGAAAATGCGGAAAACTGTGGCTTCTCAATAAATAACTATTCAGATGTCCCAAGAGTACTTTTGAGTCTTTTTTTCCTTGCATCTCCTTTGAAAGCTGGAACTAAAACACACAAATCAGGAAGATGTGGGCAAGAGGAGGCAAGGGGTCGTTTTCACAGAGTGTTCTTGAAACTGCTGGAGTGGGTAGTTTACAAACGCTTGTCTCCACGAGAAACAGTGTAAAATTCCATTAATGCAGACTCCACTAATTCAGAATCTGTGGGCATTTGGACATGTTGGGCTGATTACACTTGCATTATAGGATAAATAAGGGTTTGCTAAGCAAGAGAGTAGTGTAAACGAGAGAAATGTTTCTCCTGTATGAAGAGAAGGCCAACAAACTGTTTTTAAGCACCACTTTAACAGCAGTGTTTGCATTCAAACAAAGCGTGTGCCAATTATATATGATTCTTATATATTTGTTAAAGCATTTTACAAGATTCTCTAAGATACGGAGTACTCGTCTTGCTCCCCAGTCTTTGTCAGCCGTGTAATCACCTAAGTTTAAAAGACAACCAAACATTTTGGTAGCCCTGCCTGTTTTGTTTGTGTCTGCCACTAAATCAGTCTGACCTTTTCCTTAGGGCTGACAAAGGTCTTAGAGAAGCAACTACTTCTTCATTAGGACCAGGCAAAATGCTCAGCAGTTGGTCTCGACAGATCAACCCTCTAAATATAGCACATCTCACTCTATTTAATCCTTAAGGTCTGCAGGAACAAATCACCAGTACTTCCTGCCCTTGGTACTGAGAATAACTCCCATTTATTGAGCAACTATTTTATACCCATAGTTGCTGTTATTGGGCAAGTATTTTATTATCAAATGTACTCATTTTATACATTCTACATGTCTTAACCACAACCACCTTAGGGAGAGAGGACTGTAATTATGCTCATTCTAGATGAAAATACTGAGATAAGAAAGGATAAGGTAACTTACCCTATGGTGACACAATTCCACGTAGAAACACTCACCTAAAGATACGAGCACACAATTGTTCAGACAAATGATGAGGAGACAGGTGTAAAACATCTCTGATTGCCACCAGCTCAATGGACATGAGTTTGAGCAAGCTCCAGGAATTGGTGATGGACAGGGAAGCCTGGCATGCGGCAGTCCATAGGGCCGCAGAGTTGGACAAGACTGAGCAACTGAACGACTGAACTGAACTGAGGATGCAGGTGTAAAACATCTCTGATTGCCCAACAGCACAAAGTCAGGGTGGAAGAGTTAGAATGCTGTAAGATATATTTGTATCGGTGACATTTTGAGTTGCAAAACTAAAGTCTCTTTCTCGCAGCGATTAGAAACAACTAAAGAGTGCACAAGAGAGCACATCACCCAGTGCACAGGAGCTGGGGAGAGGAAGAAAATGCTCAGGAGCCTGGAGGAGTGAGGTGACCAACCCGAAAGGCAGAAAGAGAAGCAAGGTAGAAAAGACCTTAAAGCAAGGTTGGTTGGTTTTTATTAAGTTTCCTCCAAAAGAAGCGTTCACCACAGCACAGCACTGAGGGTCCTGTTGGACACCATCCCTCCGTGGGGAGACCCCAGAGGGAGGCCTGGAGGAAAGAAAATGACATCCGAAGGGCTCAGAGACCAAAAACTGACCAAGTTCACATTCAGATTATCCTGAGCTCAAAACTGGGAAGGAGACCATTTGGGAACCTTGAGCTTTCTTTTTTATTCCTTTGGGATGTAATGTGAAGTTTGCTTCTCCTTTTTCTAAATTAAAGTATGATATACCTGCAAAGGAGTATGCACATCCTAAGCATACAGCTCGGTGATTTGTGAAAGGGAGCACATTTTTTGAATCACCAGCAGATCAAGAACTGGCACATAAGGAACACCCCCAGATAGACCCAGGTTCACGCCCCTTCCCAGTCTGTCCCCCTCCTTAGGGGTAACCACTGTCCAAAGGTTACCACTATCCTGGTTTCTAATTGCATCAGTTAAAGCTCTCATGCAGTTAGACTCACAGTGCATAATCTTTTTGCTCTGTATTACATTGTTGGTGCAGCTGTGCTTCATTTCTTTCTGGTCTCTATAAACTCCAATGTATGACTATACCACAGTGCATTTATCTATGTTAACATATATATATATATTTTTGGTTTGGGGCTCTTATAAATCATACTGCCATGAATTTCTTTGTGCATAACTTGTGGTACAGTTGCTGGGTTAGAAGATAAAGATATGTTGTTCATTTTTAGGAAATACTGCCAGTTTTCCACAGAGCAAGAACAGAGTTATAGTCTGACCAGCAGAGACTCAAAGTCCCTGACAACCATAGGTATTGACCTTGACAGTACTAAGTACTGTCACTACTTTTAATTTTCATCATTCTGGTAAGTGGTGCAGTGGTTTATGATTGTAGTTCAGTGATTACACAAATAGAATTGATGGCCTTTTAACACATATAATAGTAGTTTGGGTAGCCTCTCATGAATTGCATGTTTAATTTTTATTCCCTTTTCTTAAAAGAGGAAAATCCTAGAATTATATGAACACTGGTAGGGAAGAGGCCATAGGAAAAAGTGCCAGATGGATGGTGAGACATAGAGATATAGAGGGAAGTGTTAACCTGATGGAAAAGCATTCACTCTATTAGCGATCAGTCCGCAGAGAGTTGAGTCCTACTATCCGGCCGGTGCTAGAAACACCCAGGCTCTCTAATCCATTCCCTCTCATTAGCCAGTGGGTCCTTTCTAAAAGGTAAGTGTGATCTTGTCCATCCTCCAATTAAAAGAATTCAGGGCTCCCTTTGCCCATAGAATGAAGCCCAAATTCGTTCAGGGACATACAAGGTCATATCAGATTGGATCCTCACCTCTCCCACCAGCGTCCTCTGTTAACTCTACCCCCCACCCCCCAGGTTACAGCTATATCTGCCATCTTTTACTTCCCGTGCACCATGGTGCTTCCCACCTGGCCCCCTCCCCTAAGCACTTCATCTCTTCCTTCACATCCCAGCTAAGTAAATTTGACTTCCCCAGGGAAGCCCTTCCAAACCCCACCCTCAGTCCAGCATCCACGTTCCTGGTATATATCCTCCTGACGCGCTCTCCTCCTCTTTCATACTGTTCATCACACTATTCTTGGAGGGGCTATTTGCATCATTACATGTTTCATGTAGCTCTTCTCCACTGCCAGAGGATGTGATCCCTGCCAACTTCCCTGCTCTATCCTTACTGTAGTCACTCCATGTATGATTACTGTTCTCTTAGAACCTTTAGTCCAGCCAGTATGATTCTTTAAAAGACTTACACTGAATACTCTAAGATTCAAAGGAGGGGAAAGGAAAGGAAGGCTTCCTGGAGGAGGGGGCCTTGAAGAGCCCAAAGAAACGACAGGAAGAGACATGGTCCAAAGCAGAGGGAGGTGAGGGGAACGTGCCACTTGGCTGAAGCTGTTCTTTTTTCTCCTTCCTCTGATGGATTCCTGGTGAACATAGGAAGTGCTCAACAAATACATGTTGACTTGAGACATTAATGAATATGCTTGGTGTGTTAAAGGAACCTGGCTTCATGGAAAGATTTATGCAGGGGGTTAGAAGAGATAAAGATGGGAAGGGTGCATAAGGTTTCAGGTTTCATTTAGTTTGGGTTTAATGGTCTGCATAACAAAGAGCTAACTAGGATTTTTACTTTTTCACAATATTTAAAGAAAAAAATTTTTAAGTTAAAAAAAATCAAATAGAGCAGAATTCTATGAAACACGAAGTTGAAGCCTCTTCCTTCCCCAACCCATTTCCCCAAAGTAGCCATTGCTAACAGATGGGCCTATATTCTTCCAAATATGTTCAAATTATATATAAGTATATTGGATATATATTTATATATATAATACATATATCCAATATCCAGTTGGATATATTTATATTTTTATATATTTATATATATATTTAGAAATATATTTTCACAAATGGGATTCAGCCTGAGCCTACTGAGGCAAATCATATTTTTCATGTATCAGTGAAGGATCATTTCCATGTCTGCATGTACAGATTTTCTGTATTACTTTTAATGGTTGTGCTGTGTTTAAGGAGATTGTCTAATCAAAGAAGAAACAAGAGCTAAATAAGACAAACTAAAATTCCAGGAGGAAATCTAGGATGAATCAAAACATAATGGTGGAAATGAGCCATCTGTGGAAGTGACCCAAGAGACTGTCTGAAATCTGACTGAAGAATTTCTGAAACACCCCAAATTCAATCCCAGTCTAACGGCACTATACTATACTGATTTTTTTTTATTGTGTCTTGTCTCCTCGACAGACTGCCAACTGCTTGAGGTCAGGGACTCTACGTCTATTTGTGTGTGCCATTCAGGTGCCTGGCATATAGTAGGCAGTCAGTAAATGTTGGTTGAATTGAATGGGAGAACATCAGAGAGGCATACTGGAGTATGATCATAACTAAGAAAGTACAGACTGAATTTATTACAGTATCCTCTGTCTATAAAGGAAGAATTACAAAATAAAAAAAGGTGAAGAATCTCAGCAGCCTTAGGAAAACCATCCACCTCGTCACTAACATGACCCAAACTTCTGGTGCATGCAAGAACAGTCATGCTGTCATAAATTTGGGGTTCTGTAAAAATTTCAGGAAATCAACCAGCCAGAGTTGTATCATTATTGTTTCAGCATAAATTGTAAGAAGTTCATTTTATTTAAATTTTAAAATCCAAAATAAGTGTTCTTTGTGGCCAGTTTCCATCAGCACATGATTAACAAATCTGAACTGAAATCACATTATGCACAATTCTGCAATTCTGGGTAAACAAATTTTTTAAAATCAATATTCATCTTTTATTCAAGGTTGTTTTTTTTTTCTTCATCTAAATACTAAAATTATCATCTGTTTCCCTTCTTATGAAACTATGCATTTCATCTAAAGTTGTAAATCTGCCTTTGTGGTAACTAAGCAGAAAAGGACTTGGCGACAGTGCTGCCAGCCAGCAGAGTCCTCTCTTCTGATGACAGTACACTGAAAAGGTCAAAGAAGAACCCTCCACAACAGTTTAATCACAGTCCCGAGCAAACAGGGATAAAATGATCACAGTTAATACACTCAACTACAAATAAAAGGACTGCAAAGGCAACAAAAAGCCAAGAGTACCAAATACAAATTTTCCTTATTTCCTAAGAATTGATGATGCGATGGCAAAAAGGAATTGTAAACATGGTTAAGCTGGCATATTTCCCTCTGTCCATCAGAAACAAGTTGGCTTGTTTCCTGGGTAGAGAATACAATTGCAAAGAACAAACAAGGCTTTGCTTAAATCTCCAAGCAGGAAACATGACTGAAGATAGTACGGATTTCAGAGAAAGTGTTGGCAATTTTGGAATGCACTTAAAACCAAAGGGAATATTAAAAGACAAATACTGCCGGTATTTCATGCAAACAAAAGTACAGATTAGGTGGACAGTATGACCGGGTCTCAAACTCTGATGTCACTATATGAATGGTCCTGAACTAGGCATCTCACTGAGTCTCCCCAGTCACTGCCCAGAATGGAACTTGGAGCACAATAAATTCCTCCACCGTGTTCTTTTGTGCAATTACTTTCATTTTAAATAAAAACCACCCTTCAAAAAAAAACCCAAACATCAAGATTATAGACTAAAAATTCCAGAGCATATGGAGAATACTGACATCGTAATGTATTTGGAAAGTTTGAACTCTTCAGAGGACGCTTTAATTAAACGACAGTCTCTGATCTTGTGATACTATAAGTTGAACCCCTATGAAGTGATTTTTGGCAGGCAGGGGAGATGTCTTTCTCTCTGGAACTCAGGATATCTCTGATAAAATAATTTTGGAGAGATTAACTTAGACTAATGATCTCCCAATCAAGGAAATGGTTTCTTCTTAACATTGAAATGAAGTAAAACCATCTCCGATCCATTTCTTCTCTGACTCTAAGTGAAATCAATTCTTATGTTTCATTGATTCAAAGACAAACCTTTTTCTTTTCATTTTTAACATGTCTGAAATTGGAGTTCATCCCTCCACTGCGAAAACAAACATAAGCTCACATTGCATCGACCTCTGCCACCACACCACCTCCATAACAACACTGCTATACACATAGTATTAATATTGCTTTGGGAAAATGCAAGGAAAAAGAGCTATCTATCCCAGGGGGAAGGCCTCCCAGACAGTGAACTGAGGGCATAGGCAGAACTAGGAACTGGCTCAGGAATGAATAAGAAACAAGCACCCCTTTGCTCCCAGGATGTGAGGAAAAGCTGATCCTTGAAATGGCGAGGGGCCCAGATCCTGTTATTACAAAGGATAGGGGTTCAAACCACTCTATGTAATGTTAAGTACAGGTGAAAGCAGGGGCTGCAGGATCTGTGGCCCCTTGGGTGATAGTTACAGCACGAAGGAGTAACAGGTGGACATCAAGAGCACAAGCTCAGGTTCTGGAGTCAGGCTCACCTTGGTTCAGATTTCAGCCAACTGGTGGGAATACCTACCCTGTGACCTCAGACAGATTACCTAATCTTTCCTAGGCCTCAGTTTTCTCATCTATAAAAGAGAAATAACCAGAACAATACCCTAAGCATGACCTGTTGTTACAGTGTGTTCATTAAAAGAAGGACCCCAAGGCACAGCAGCGTCAGACACCCTTCAGTGTGGCTGCTGGTTAGACCAGGGGTGTTTCCAGCAACTAGGCATTTGCCCAACAGCAGCCCAAGCAGAACTGTTCCCAGGGCTCTCGTGCCTGCGCCTCACTTCACTTGTCCCTTGGCTGCTGACTGAGCCTGTTTCCCCAGCCTTCAGTGGCTTCTCTGAGCTAGTTCATCAGCTCCTTGTCTGTTGTCAGTTTCTGTTGCTGGTGACCAAGGGCCCTGAGTTGTACAGGAGGGATTCAGAAGAATCTGGTAGCAGTGTTCACCTCTGGGAGAGGGGATGTATTTTTCAGTGCATACTGCTTTATGTTAGGTTCTTTTAACCATGTGCGTTCACTACTCTTTCAAATTAAAAATAGTTTAAAGGAGTGTCATTTAAATAAACCTACTGTTTACAGTGTCCCAACAGAGCATCATCTGGACAAGAAAAATGTGGGCTTGCAGTACAGTGGAAGTAGCAGGTGCAGGATGGAAGGTTCAGTTTTGCTCTCTAACCTTTGCTCATGTCCTCTTGCAGGCGAGAGAGTCTGAACCTGGAGTGTTGGGCTAGAATTCAAGAGGTCTGTGAACTTGAAGAAGAAAGAATAAAAAGAGAGAGAGACAGCAAACCATAGTAGCATCTGTGACTTTGTCACCAAGAGAAATCACAGATATTTTCATATCACATTACAGTTGTTGCAGTATCTCAAAATATCATTTACACTCATCAGTACTTCTAAATTAACTTAGTTATTACACCTGCCACCAGATCTTATTTAACGCATTGAAAAGGAAGCACATATATCACTATGCCACACATTGATTTCTTAAAGACTTTGATAACTGTGTATCAATGTGGTTGGCCTGCTTTGCAATTATATCTACTTTATGCCTTTAAAAGCATTATGCTGAGAAGTCCATAGTCTTACCAGACTGTCAAAGGGGCCTACTGTTTACATATTGTACACACATAAACACACTCATACACACACATGCACATCCACACGCACACACAGAGAAAAGTTGAAAATTTACGCCAAAGCTCTTCATCTTTTGCCTCCCCATCCCACTCCTTGCTTTATCCATTGTATTTCTTCCTAATTTCCTTGCCTATAAAATGGGGACTGTGTCTTTTCCTTTTTTATACAAACCATGTAAGCTATAGAGTTTTAATTTTTTGAAAGAAATTCAAACCATCAAACTGGCAGAAACAGTTTGACAAATGATAGTCTACAATTTACTGTTCGAGGATATCAGTAGGTCATAATTTTGTGTTTCTACAAGCTGGTCAATGGCTAAGAACCATGGGTGTAGGATCCCATGCTGGCTAGCTCTGAGAGTCGCCTCTGCCTCTCACCTAAACATGTGGCCTTGTGGAACTTCCCTGGGGGTCCAGTGGTGAAAAAGATTAGAGCTTCCACTGCAGGGGCATGGGTTCAATTCCTGGTCACAGATCCGCACAGTGTGAACACATCTTCACAGTCCAGCCAAAAATAACACACACAAAACCAAAAACATACAGCCTTAGGCTAATTACCGATACCCCCTGAGTCTCATTTACTTCATCTGAAGATGAAGATAGCCGGTCTACTTGCTTTACAAGTTCACACTATTTATGCAATAATAACAGTAACTGGTAATAATTATTAAGCTCACAGGACCTGGCACAGAGTAAGAAACCAAAGTAAGTAGTTGCCTCTGGGGGAAGAGGCCAGAGATTTGGGTGGGAGACTTGATTTTCATTGCATACGTATTACATTACTTGAATGCAATAAGTGTTAGCAATTAAAGTCATTCAGTCTAGAAACACAAAACCTTGATCCACCAATAAGATCCTAGGTGATCAATATTAATTTACTTACTGCTTTATGTGTCCTAAGTGAAAATTTAATCTGCGAAGAAATCGAAGGAGAATTCTT
The DNA here is from genome assembly GCF_055505025.1 of Bos grunniens. Lineage (NCBI taxonomy): Eukaryota > Metazoa > Chordata > Mammalia > Artiodactyla > Bovidae > Bos > Bos grunniens. The sequence continues at coordinate 39,286,819 of NC_141186.1, forward strand.
CCTACACTTGATTATGTTAAATAAGCATGTGCTCCAATTTAATTTAACAAGAGGGATAGAGACATCCTTGCTACGGCTCTTCTTTCATTCCTTAAGCAAGCCCTTATTTATAGAATGTTAAGTTTCCCCTGTACAGAACTTTGTACCACCTCCACTTCCACCCCCAGGGGACCTATGGAGGTGTGGGTGGGAGAGAACAGCAGCTCTAAAGGAAATCTTTATTCTGGAATTAAATATCTTCTCAATATCCAATGAAAAGTCTGAGAGGGCTTCCTTCTTTTCAGTTAACAGCCAGATTCCCTGGTGGCTCAGATGGTAAAAGAATCTGCAGTGCAGGAGACGCAGGTTTGATCCCTGGGTCAGGAAGATCCCCTGGAGAAGGACATGGCAATCCACTCCAGTATTCCTGCCTGGGGAATCCCATGGACAGAGGAGCCTGGAGGGCTACAGTCTTTGGGGTTACAAAGAGTCGGAGACGACTGAGCAACTAACACTTTAAAATATGAGGAGCATGAAAGCACCAGTATACACTCCAGAACCAAAAAGGATGAACTAGTCATAACTCAGAATCTTGATCTGTGTGGGGCATCCTTACAGGTGGCAGTAGAGAAAAGGTCTGTGTTTTTAAAAGCACCATGAGGTCTATCCTGTCCTTAGACACTAAGCACACATGGGGGAAAAATCCATGTAATATAAAATGCAGGGCTGCAAGCTGAGTTCAGGGATATACCCGACAGAAATGTAATGAAAAGAACGTCATTCTTTGAGGTATTCCATTCATCCAACCAGCCAGATGTGCTTGCTGTCTGAGCGGTGAGCGCAAGGGTCTGCAGTGACAAAACTGAAGAGATGCCCCTGCCCTCCAGGAGGACACAGACCACAGGACTTAGCAAAGATGTGCTCTCAAAGGAATGTTCACGGAGTGGCAGTGAGGGCATCTTAAGACGTGAGTTTTTAAAATTGCCAAAACTGTAGCTGTTGTCAGCAAAATATAGACTGTGAAAGAAAACTCTATAGAACAAAAACAACAACAACAAAATCTGAGTTTTCGTTAAAGAAATTGCAAGGGGAAAAAAGAGGTGGAGAGAAATCTATAAAAGAGACTTATAAGGCATAACAACCAACTGTAATGTATGGACCTTATTTGAATCATAATTTAAGGCAAAGATTACTGAGAATTCTAAAGTTTTAAAATCGGAAATTGAAATGCTGGGTATTTGATGATGTTGAGAAATTATCGTTAATATCTTAGGTGATGGTACTGAAATTATTTATGGATGACGAAATAGTACGTCTTGGACTTGTTTTAGAACGATGTGAGGGGGTGAGTGGATGGGGATGTAGATGAGTCATGATTGCTATGTATTGGTCTTACTGGGACTCTGTATATGGATTCATTATATTTTTCTGTATTTGTTTTGTGTGTGTTGAAAGCTTCTGTTAAGATTTGGTTATTTTTTAATCACCAGGAAAGGTAGAGAGGTGATGAAAATCCTGCAGTTCTCTGCCTGCAGAGAGGCTCAAGTTCAGCACGAGAATCGCCTTAGATCCTCTCTTACTTGTGTCGTGTGTGCAGGACCTTGCTTCTCATTTCACGTCATTTCCTTGGCCTGGAGATTCTGGGTTTTTTTTCTGGGCATAGTGAGAGATTTTGAACTGGTCTAGCTGCCTTCGGGAGGGAGACAGACCACATTAGCCTCCTTAGCCCAGGACTCCACCACTCTCAGGGCTGGACCTTCAGCTACAGATTGGCACCCACCTGCAGGACCTAGGGGCAAGCCAGCCTGGGGAAGGGCCAGATGGTCTAGAAGCAGTAGAAAGGGAGCAGCTCACTTTCTGCTGGGCGTGAGGAGGCTTCTCAGGAAATGCTCAAATCCTAAAGCAAACTACAACCATTTGGATGCCCCAAAATATGTGATGCTGTCCCTCCCTGTTTTCTCTGGATGGTTCTCTCTCTGGGACATCCTTTCCCATATTTCTTCCTCTCTCTGTCACCCCAGGCTGTACCAGCATTGCTACATTCCAAGTTCTCCATAATTTGGCACCTGAGTCTGCCCTGGGCGGGAACAGATAGGCAGAAATAGCAATGCAGTACCATGTGGGGGCTATCGGATTGGTCAGGGTGTTTTAGACGACAGTGCCCAATGTTAGTGAAGGTGCTGGGAAGGAGGCATTGTACCCCCTCTTGGAAGGGCAATCTGTCACTTGGTATATAAAGCTTTAAAAATGTGCATATCTTTTGCCACAGTATTTCTCCTTCTGGGAATTTATCCTACAGGAATTAGCTATGCACAAAATTAATGTGTGAGAATGTTCCTGATGGAACTATTAGGGAAAAAAAAAATTTGTGAACAACCTACATATCCAACGACAAAGGACTGTCTCACTCCTGTTAAAGCCAGGCAGTGGAGTACCATGGAGACATTAAAATCATGTCTTAGTTGCATATTTAAGACCAGGGAAACATTCATACTATATTAAATAGAAAAGCAGATTATCAAACAGTATATATCCTATGATGGCAACCATTCAAAGGCAAAGAAACAATACATACCAAAGCATTGTCTGTGATTTCTGAATTATAGGATTAGGTACAATTTTAATATAATTTTAATATGCTTCTTTGTAATTCTCTGCTTTTTCCAATATTTTTTCCACTGCTTACTTTTTAAATTAGGGGAGGAAAAAACCACCTCATTTTATTGACCAAAAGAAGTAAAACAAGTACAGAGCAAAGTAAATGTTTGTGGCCGTCTTCTCCCATCTCACCACCCATCAGACTGAAGGACCATGTCCACAAATAACAACACTTAGAATAATAATTACAGCAAATGCTCCCTGAAGGCTTTCCTTTGGCCAGTCACGGGTGCTGAGCTCTCTCTCTGCATTTTCTCATTTAGTCCTCACCACCCTGTGTCCAAATAGGTGTTCATCTCCTGCCCAAGGTGGGCAACTCAGACTTGAAGAGATGTTTAGTAACCTGCCTGTAGACCGACGGCTCACAGACAAGCCAGGCTTCTGACCTGATCTGATTCTAGAACCATTCTCTGGTTCAAAGACACTCAGCCCTCCCAAGCCCAGAAAGGAGTTTCATGCTATGTCCTAATATCCTAAGAAATGCCATGCTCCATTCAAACCAGAAAATTCTGTCTCTAGAAAAAAGCACCAGATGATAAATTGTCAGAGAGGGGTCTACCTACACATCATGGAAATGCCTCTAGAGAACTGGTATTTATGACTTCAGCCTGTGGCCTCTGTTGGAGTGAGAAGCTTTAAAATTTTTTAACTTCCCCATCAGGGAGTTCTTTGGTTATATTTTGGTTCTTTGGGTGGATTTTTTACTTTTTCCCTCAAATTCTGCTCTCTTTGAGAATCTTGCACCACCCTAGCCATGCCCATTGTCTTTTCTCCATTTCTGAGCCCATAGCCTGGTTTATAGAAGGTACTGATGTAAGTGTATTGGTTGAATGAACAAATGTAAGAGGCATGATGGTGTGATCACTCAGCAAGAGCCAGACATCCTGGAATGTGAAGTCAAGTGGGCCTTAGGAAGCATCATTATGAACAAAGCTAGTGGAGGTGATGGAATTCCAGTTGAGCTATTTCAAATCCTAAAAGATGATGCTGTGAAAGTGCTGCATTTAGTATGCCAGCAAATTTGGAAAACTCAGCAGTGGCCACAGGACTAGAAAAGGTCAGTTTTCATTCCAATCCCAAAGAAAGGCAATGCCAAAAAATGTTCAAACTACCACACAATTGCACTCATCTCACACGCTAGCAAAGTAATGCTCACAATTCTCCAAGCCAGGCTTCAACAGTCCGTGAACCGTGAACTTCCAGATGTTCAAGCTGGATTTAGAAAAGGCAGAGGAACCAAAGATCAAATTACCAACATCCGTTGGATCATTGAAAAAGCGAGAGAGTTCCAGAAAAACATCTACTTCTGCTTTATTGACTATGCCAAAGCCTTTGACTGTGTGGATCACAACAAACTGGAAAAGTCTTAAAGAGATGGGAATACCAGACCACCTGACCTGCCTCCTGAGAAATCTGTTTACAGGTCAAGAAGCAACAGTTAGAACAGGAAATGGAACAACGGACTGGTTCCAAATTGGGAAACTGCTGCTAAGTCACTTCAGTCATGTCCGACTCTGTGCGACCCCATAGACAGCAGCCCACAAGGCTCCCCCATCCCTGGGATTCTCCAGGCAAGAACACTGGAGTGGGTTGCCATTTCCTTCTCCAATGCATGAAAGTGAAAAGTGAAAGTGAAGTTGCTCAGTCGTGTCTGACCCTCAGCGACCCCATGGACTGCAGCCTACCAGGCTCCTCCGTCCATAGGATTTTCCAGGCAAGAGTACTGGAGTGGGGTGCCATTGCCTTCTCCGAAATTGGGAAAGGAGTACATCAAAGCTGTATATTGTCACCCTGTTTATTTAACTTATATGCAGAGTACATCATGCAAAATGCCGGGTTGGATTAAGCACAAGCTGGGATCAGAATTGCTAGGAGAAATATTAATAACCTCAGATATGCAGATGACACCACCCTTATGGCAGAAAGCGAAGAAGAACTAAAGAGCATATTGATGAAAGTGAAAGAAGAGAGTGAAAAAGTTGGCTTAAAACTCAGCATTCAGAAAACCTAGATCATGGCATCGTGTCCCATCAGATCAGATCAGATCAGATCAGTTGCTCAGTCATGTCCGACTCTTTGCGACCCCATGAATTGCAGCAAGCCAGGCCTCCCTGTCCATCACCAACTCCCGGAGTTCACCCAGACTCACGTCCATCGAGTCAGTGATGCCATCCAGCCATCTCATCCTCTGTCGTCCCCTTCTCCTCTTGCCCCCAATCCCTCCCAGCATCAGAGTCTTTTCCAATGAGTCAACTCTTCGCATGAGGTGACCAAAGTACTGGAGTTTCAGCTTTAACATCATTCCTTCCAAAGAAATCCCAGGGCTGATCTCCTTCAGAATGGACTGGTTTGATCTCCTTGCAGTCCAAGGGACTCTCAAGAGTCTTCTCCAACACCACAGTTCAAAAGCATCAATTCTTCAGCACTCAGCCTTTTTCACAGTCCATGGCAAATAGATGGGGAAACAATGGAAATAGTGAGAGACTTTTTTTTGGGAGGGGGGATCCAAAATCACTGAAGATGGTGACTTCAGCCATGAAATTAAAAGATGCTTGCCCCTTAGAAGAAAAGTTATGACCAACCTGGACAGGATATTAAAAAGCAGAGACATTACTTTGCCAACAAGGTCCATCTAGTCAAGGCTATGGTTTTTCCAGTAGTCATGTATGGATGTGAGAGTTGGACTGTAAAGAAAGCTGAGTGCTGAAGAATTGATGCTTTTGAACTGTGGTGCTGGAGAAGACTCTTGAGAGTCCCTTGGACTGCAAGGAGATCAAACCAGTCCATCCTAAAGAAAATCAGTCCTGAATATTCACTGGAAGTACTGATGCTGAAACTCCAATACTTTGGCCACCTGATGCGAAGAACTGACTCACTAGAAAAGACCCTGATGCTGGGAAAGATTGAAGGCAGGAGGAGAAGGGGACAATGGTTGGATGGCATCACTGACTTGATGGACATGAGTTTGAGCAAGCTCCAGGAGTTGGTGAGGCCTGGCATGCTGCAGTCCAAGAGTCAGATATGACTGAGCAACTAAACTAAACTGAAGAGGCATGAGGGTATGGATTGTGTCTATCTTGGTAAGCACTATATCTCTGGCATGTAGCTTGTAAGTACCCAGTACAGAAAGTCTCAGATAGATGAGGCTAACTAATGAATGAATTACTTTATGTTGGGTCTTATCTCATCTACTTGCCAGAGAATTTTTATCTTTTTAGTCTGTCTTAATTATAGCTTACCTCCTTACCTTCTCTTTAATGCTTTAGTTGTAGGTTCTTTAAGATTTATTTCTTAAAGTGCTGAGATCAGATTTGCAACCATTGCCCCTGGTAGAATTTACTTTGGCTTTGCAGAAAGGAATTGTCAAGTACTTGATTTCTGTGCCCCAAAGCTTTTTCCTGCTGAAATAAACTTCCCCACCTTCTCCTAAAGCAGAGCTGCTCCTTCTGCTAACTGGGTCACTTTGCCAGGCAGCCAAGACTTTTTTCCCCCTGGACTCCTCTGGGCCAGGAACCAGTGAGTTGAGCTCTAAGGACTTGCCAAGGTTTTCTATTAATGCTAGTCCCTACAAGCATGCCATATCCCACCCTGCCACCTTCAGCCAGGACTCCATCTCCCAGCGCAACCTGCCAGATTGTGTTTCTGGAAGGTTTGAGGCAGTTCCTGGCAAAAGGTTCTTTACCTGCTTCACCTGCAGTGAAGGGTACAGGTCAAAGTTCAAAGCTGCCACCCCTACGCTAAGATCTTGGGTGAGCAGAATGCTTCAAATGAGCTCCCCTGATTAAGCATTCTTGAGCCCATTGCAGGTTCCCTGGGAAGTTGGATCCAATGCCCAGGCTCCAAAGACAATTGTCTTAGAAGTCTGGAAGCTGCTTATTTTTAAGTCTTTATGAGAGCCCAATTAATTGATGTGGTTGTCTGGTCCAAAGGAAGAAATGCAAGGCAAGAGGCAGATAAGGAGCAGTATCTTTGGGGGAAACTGGGGACGGGGAGTAAGTTAGACATATTCACGCTGATAATTCACTTATTTAACAAATACAGAGATATTAGGCTTCCCTGGTGGCTCAGATGGTAAAGAACCTGCCTGCAGTGTGGGAGATCTGGGTTCAATCCCTGAGTCAGGAAGATCCCCTGGAGAAGGGAATAGCAACCCAGTCCAGTGTTTTTGCTTGGAGAATTTCATGAACAGAGGAGCCTGGCGGGCGATAGTCCATGGGGTTGTGAAGAGTCAGACGTGACTGAGTGAATAACACTTTGACTTTAAGAGATATTATAATAGATATCTTAAAATGTGAACAGATAAGTATATTTAACTGATATATAGAAGTATAACAAACATACACAAAACATTCACATAATAAGTGTGCACAGTTCAAAAAATATTCACAAACCAAAATCCAGATCAGAAAACAAACCCTTACCAGCACCCCAGAAGCCCCCATTATGACCCCAAGTTTTGCCTCCTTGGAACCTTAAGTGAAATCATGCAGTGTGGAGTTTTCTGGATCTGGCTCAATATTATGTTCATGAAACTCATGGACATGTTTAGTGTAGTAGTGGTTAGTTGATTCTTATTGATGTATATTATTTTATCCTGATTTATTTATGGGTGCCACACTTGACGGTAGATGTTGCAAGAGGGCATCAGAGGGCAAACACACTGAAACCATACTCACAGAAAACTAGTCAATCTAATCACACTAGGACCACAGCCTTGTCTAACTCAATGAAACTAAGTCATGCCCCTGGGGCAACCCAAGACAGGCGGGTCATGGTGGAGAGGTCTGACATAATGTGGTCCACTGGAGAAGGGAATGGCAAACCACTTCAGTATTCTTGCCTTGAGAACCCCATGAACAGTATGAAAAGGCAAAATGATAGGATCCTGAAAGAGGAACTCCCCAGGTCAGTAGGTGCCCAATATGCTACTGGAGATCAGTGGAGAAATAACTCCAGAAATGACGAAGGGATGGAGCCAAAGCAAAAAGAATACCCAGCTGTGGATGTGACTGGTGATAGAAGCAAGGTCCGATGCTGTAAAGAGCAATATTACATAGGAACCTGGAATGTCAGGTCCATGAATCAAGGCAAATTGGAAGTGGTCAAACAAGAGATGGCAAGAGTAAATGTCGACATTCTAGAAATCAGCGAACTGAAATGGACTGGAATGGGTGAATTTAACTCAGATGACCATTATATCTACTACTGCAGGCAGGAATCCCTCAGAAGAAATAGACTGGCCATCAGATGGTCCATAAAAGAGTCCAAAATGCAGTACTTGGATGCAATCTCAAAAACGACAGAATGATCTCTATTCATTTCCAAGGCAAGCCATTCAATATCACAGTAATCCAAGTCTATGCCCCAACCAGTAACGCTGAAGAAGCTGAAGTAGAACAGTTCTATGAAGACCTACAAGACCTTTTAAAACTAACACACAAAAAAGATGTCCTTTTCATTATAGAGGACTGGAATGCAAAAGTAGGAAGTCAAGAAACACCTGGAGTAACAGGCAAATTTGGCCTTGGAATACAGAATGAAGCAGGGCAAAGACTAATAGAGTTTTGCCAAGAAAATGCACTGGTCAAAACAAACACCCTCTTCCAACAACACAAGATAAGACTCTACACATGGACATCCCCAGGTGGTCAACACCGAAATCAGACTGATTATATTCTTTGCAGCCAAAGATGGAGAAGCTCTATCCAGTCAGCAAAAACAAGACCAGGAGCTGACTGTGGCTCAGACCATGAACTCCTTATTGCCAAATTCAGACTTAAATTGAAGAAAGTGGGGAGAACCACTACACCATTCAGGTATGACCTAAATCAAATCCCTTATGATTATACAGTGGAAGTGAGAAATAGATTTAAGGACCTAGATCTGATAGATAGAGTGCCTGATGAACTATGGAATGAGGTTCATGACATTGTACAGGAGACAGGGATCAAGACCATTCCCATGGAAAAGAAATGCAAAAAAGCAAAATGGCTGTTTGGGGAGGCCTTACAAATAGCTGTGAAAAGAAGAGAAGCAAAAAGCAAAGGAGAAAAGGAAAGATATAAACATCAGAATGCAGAGTTCCAAAGAATAGCAAGAAGAGATAAGAAACCCTTCTTCAGCGATCAATTCAAAGAAATAGAGGAAAACAACAGAATGGGAAAGACTACAGATCTCTTCAAGAAAATCAGAGATACCAAAGGAACATTTCATGCAAACATGGGCTCGATAAAGGACAGAAATGGTATGGACCTAACAGAAGCAGAAGATATTAAGAAGAGATGGCAAGAATACACAGAAGAACTGTACAAAAAAGATCTTCACAACCCAGATAATCACGATGGTGTGATCACTCACCTAGAGCCAGACATCCTGGAATGTGAAGTCAAGTGGGCCTTAGAAAGCATCACTACGAACAAAGCTAGTAGAGGTGATGGAATTCCAGCTGAGCTATTCCAAATCCTGAAAGATGATGCTATGAAAGTGCTGCACTCAATATGCCAGCAAATTTGGAAAACTCAGCAGTGGCCACAGGACTGGAAAAGGTCAGTTTTCATTCCAATCCCAAAGAAAGGCAATGCCAAAGAATGCTCAAACTACTGCACAATTGCACTCATCTCACACGCTAGTAAAGTAATGCTCAAAATTCTCCAGGCCAGGTTTCAGCAATATGTGAACCGTGAACTTCCTGATGTTCAAGCTGGTTTTAGAAAAGGCAGAGGAACCAGAGATCAAATTGCCAACATCCGCTGGATCATGCAAAACGCAAGAGAGTTCCAGAAAAACATCTATTTCTGCTTTATTGACTAAGCCAAAGCCTTTGACTGTGTGGATCACAATAAACTGTGGAAAATTCTGAAAGAGATGGGAATACCAGACCACCTGATCTGCCTCTTGAGAAATTTGTATGCAGGTCAGGAAGCAACAGTTAGAACTGGACATGGAACAACAGACTGGTTCCAAATAGGAAAAGGAGTACGTCAAGGCTGTATATTGTCACCCTGTTTATTTAACTTATATGCAGAGTACATCATGAGAAACGCTGGACTGGAAGAAACACAAGCTGGAATCAAGATTACCGGGAGAAATATCAATAACCTCAGATATGCAGATGACACCACCCTTATGGCAGAAAGTGAAGAGGAACTCAAAAGCCTCTTGATGAAAGTGAAAGTGGAGAGTGAAAAAGTTGGCTTAAAGCTCAACATTCAGAAAATGAAATCATGGCATCCGGTCCCATCACTTCATGGCAAATAGATGGGGAAACAGTGGAAACAGTGTCAGACTTTATTTTTCTGGGCTCCAAAATCACTGAAGATGGTGATTGCAACCATGAAATTAAAAGACGCTTACTCCTTGGAAGGAAAGTTATGACCAACCTAGATAGCATATTCAAAAGCAGAGATATTACTTTGTCAACAAAGGTTCATCTAGTCAAGGCTATGGTTTTTCCTGTGGTCATGTATGGATGTGAGATTTGGACTGTGAAGAAGGCTGAGCGCCGAAGAATTGATGCTTTTGGACTGTGGTGTTGGAGAAGACTCTTGAGAGTCCCTTGGACTGCAAGGACATCCAACCAGTCCATTCTGAAGGAGATCAGCCCTGGGATTTCTTTGGAAGGAATGATGCTAAAGCTGAAACTCCAGTACTTTGGCCACCTCATGCGAAGAGTTCACTCATTGGAAAAGACTCTGACGCTGGGAGGGATTGGGGGCAAGAGGAGAAGGGGACGACAGAGGATGAGATGGCTGGATGGCATCACTGACTCAATGGACGTGAGTCTCAGTGAATTCCAGGAGTTTTTGATGGACAGGGAGGCCTGGCATGCTGCGATTCATGGGGTCGCAAAGAGTCGGACACGACTGAGCGACTGATCTGATCTGATCTGCCACACTTGATGGTTATTCAGGAAATTTCCAACATAGGACTATACAAACAGTGCTGCTATGAACATTCTAGTGCCTGTCTTTTGGTGAACTTAAGTACACGCTTCTGCTGTGTATATACTTAGGAGTGAAATTGCTGGGTTATAAGGAATGCACATATTCAAATTTAATTGTTACTGCCAACCAATTTTCCAAGTGTTTACACTCTACTCCAAATTTTCCCAGTTTACACTCCATCAGCCAACTCAGGCTAATTGTCTAGATGGTGTTTTTTGTGTTTTTCTTGGCATGGTCCTTAGGAGTATGGACCTGCCAGTCTCTTGCCAGTTATGTGACCTTGGACATGTTATCTGTATAATGGGCACATTGGCTGTAGATACTGACTTTATAGGACAAAACAGAACTGACTAGAGTGGATATTTAGCTACTACTGTGCCTGGCATGTAAAAGGCCCTCAGTAGTAAGTAATCACCTACTGATGGCCACCCTAGCGGAACCCCCAAAGCAGGAGGGTCTGTATGTGACAGGGAGACAGGGATGGAAGCAGAAATAGATGTGTTCATTCTTGCTGGAGCACTACTTAGCACTTTCACAGTTCCTATTTTGTTACCTAAGCCCAACTGCAAACTCCAGAGGTGAGCACGCAGATGAAGTCTTTACCTAGGTGAGGAGAAGATGGGATTCGCGTGAACTAGTGAGAACTCAAGAAAACTGGGCAGGAAAGATCTTTTCCGTTCTTATGCACACCTAGCAAAGCCAAGCCAAACCAACCAAGCAAACAAAACAGTACCAGGAGATTCGCTTGTAAAGCGATCACGATCACAGAGTTCGGGATTCCTGTCCAACAGGCCATCCAACTCAGCCCTACTCTGCCCGGCAGACTTCCAGAAGTTTGGGTGAACCTGGAATCAGTTCCTCTTTCCCCTTTGGCCCCTCCAGTCCCTCCTTTTCACTGCCGGCTTAACTCCAGCTCTTAGCACTTAACGCTAATACCTTTGGGCAGGCTCCACCGCGGAGTTTAACTAGCTGCCAAGTTAAATAACGCGGAGGATCCTAAGCCGTCTTCCCAGGGAGTTAGAAATCCGACAGCATCCGAGCTACAGGGTCTGTTACTCCTACAAAATGCCTTTTTATTTCATATATATATAAAACGCACACTTATATGTATGTACATAATGTGTAAAATATATGTAAAATATAACTTCTTTGTAAACTATTGTTTCCTTTGAGTTGCACCTGAAAATCTCGTGGCAAGGAAAAAAAGCATTTACAAGATGACTACCTGCCCCCACTACGGCCCAGGACGTGACAGGTCCGCTGGCAAACTGCGACATGCAGGTATTGGATTCAGAGTCCTAATCAAAAGGCATTTTAAGTGAAGGGTTGTGGAGAGCAGTGAACATATATACATATACACACAATATACTTACACATGCATATATATGCATCAGTGTGGTTATATGTGCATCGAAAGCAGAGGGGACAGCACACCAAACCTGCGTGTAGGGGCTGCAGATCTGCTCTCTGGGGAGATTCCCTCTGGCCAAAGAGTGCGCACACTGCCCCGGATTTCCGAAGACGAGGTGGAAGTCCTCTGCCGCGATTGAGGTGGGGGTTGAGAGAGTCCTGGAAACCGTGATAGGTTCACAGCACCATCCTCCTCCCTCCTTGGCAGCAAAGCCGGCTGCCCTTGATGTATAGGCATCTCTCCTCTTCGAGGGTAAAAACCAGTCTGTGGGTGCACTGAGATTTCCAAACCAGTCCCCGGATGCGAGGGGCGCTGTGAAACAGCCGGGTGCAGTGGGCCGGGCGCTTCGCCACCCTGGCTGTGGGCGCCGCAGCATCTCTCAGGACGCGGGCAGATGCAGACGGCTCTGGCCCATCTGTCCCTGGAGGCCCGGGCCCAAGACTGTGCTCGCGCGGTACGCGTTACCGGCGACCGGGCGCTCCGGGCCTTGCCTGGCCGGGGGATCAGGGCCTCTTTTGTCTTCCCGACGCACTAATCCAGCTCACTGTGGGCACTAAAGGCGGAGGCCCCTGGGCCTTGGACAAGCCCGCCGCTGGCAAGCCGGTTCGAATGTTTTCAATAAAATGCTTCCTAGGGGATTGAAAAAAAAAAAAAAAAAAGGAGATCGCAGAAGAATTTCTCTGCAGAAGTTAATCTATTTTCAGCGATTAAACGCAGCACCGGGTAAATCCGATCCTAAATATCCCTTTAGAAAGAAGAAGGAAAAGAGAGAGACTCCTTAAACCATGAAGGTTGTTTGGTTTGGGTTTGTGTATTTGGTTGATTTGGTTTTTGTTTGTTTATTTGTTTCCAAACGAGTTTCAGAGCAGCGGTGAGAAAGAATATCAAGTCTGCCCAGTGGGCATTTCCCCAAACTCAGCAGCCTCCAGCCTGCAGTGGCCCCCAAGCTACTCAGCTCCCTGGAGAGAGGACACAGGACGCTATATTATGTATTGCAACCTAATAATAGGGTGAGGAAATAATTATAATCGTAATACTTAAAAAACAACAACAACAACAACAAAAAACACAGCACCTCTTGCCATCTAGCACCAGGAGACACAAGCCACCAGGGCTGGAATTGCAACACTTCTGTGGAGCAGAAATGCTTGCCTTTTCCCTCTGCCATCTCAGAAGTAATGCAAACGTGTGAGCTTTTGCTCCCGAGGTGGGTTTTCCTCTGAGGTTGTCTACACCCCAGGAAGGCGTCTGCTAAGTAATTTATTCTAAAGTGAGGGCGATTTCTGGCATTAAGACATTTTTGAAAACAGAAGTCATCCTTACAGTGTTCGGCTTAGTGACCATAAAAAGGCCGGAGGGAGGGGGTAGAGGGAGGAAGACTCTAGCCGTGCCAGTCATATTTAATATGCTTCCCACAAGAGAAGCCTCTGCAAAATCAATAGACAGCCGCCAGCTGTGCTTAAACCTGCAATTTCAATTAAAACATTGCGCTCCGGTCCCTGGTTGAGCCTGGATCCGCAGTCAGTGGTGTGCGAGCAGCTTGGCCCCGGGCGCGGCGTCCCACAGCCGCCGATCCCCGAGGTCGCTGTCCGGGTCAGGCCCAGCGGCGCTGCGGAGCACCGGGCCGTGGCACCCCGCTCTGCAGCGTGGGAAGAGCACCGGCCGCGAGAGGCGTCAGGCGCAACCCTGGCAGTGTTTCCCCACCGCGGCCGAGCTGTGGAGGCCCAAACGTGGGCCAGATGGGCCGAGACGAAAGCGTCTGGCTTTCGGCGGAGGCGCCCAGGAGGAGAAGGGCCTGAAGCTGAGGCCACAGGGCCCGAGAGGACCCCACGGTGGGTCCAGGGCTGACAGGCCGAGCTCGAAGAGCTGCAGCCCGCGCCGTCCAGCAAGGCCGGCAGCCCCTGGCCTGGGTGCTCCGGGACTGCGGGCATGCAACCTCTTGTCATCTGGCCCCTGGGGCAGAGCGGCGCGCTGAGTGAGGCCTAGTGGGCCTTGCTTGCACCGCGGCCGCGGGCCTCCAGGTCAGGTGCCTTGTTTGGGGCTGAGACCAAGGCACTGGCCTCTCAGAGCCACGTGTATGCTAGTCTGGATTGGGAGAGAGCCTGGGATTTCTTATCTATCTGAATAGTCACTGCTCACTCCTCTCCTACAACCATTGCTTAAAACGACAGGACTTGCTTAGAGTAGGAGGTTTTGGAAAACTTTTGTCGTGAACGGATCCACATCCCTGAGATAGTTGCTCTCCAGCTAGCCTCCAATTGCCCTTACTGTCCAGTTACTCCAGATTTTTTTTCCTTCACTAAAAATGTGTGGGTGGAAAAAAGTTGTCCTTATTCTTGAAGAACCCCTCCAAGAACTCTGAAAAATTGTCACATTTCCATACTGTTCCCACCCCCCTCCTTTCTAAAAAGCATTTCAGCCTCAGGGGGAAAAAAGATGCTGCGGTTGAGAATGAATTTAGAGGGCTGGGAGCAGCAAATCGAAATCTCAACATTGCCTCCACCGAGTGCCACGTTTCCCCAGTCCTCTATTATTCTGCCTGAAATCATCTCGTTTACAGAAAATATTTGTTTGCACTATTAGTTGGTACTGGAGTTAATTACTCAATGTGTTAACGTGAAGTAATATGTATAAAAGTAGGATCAGTGTTTATTGTGTGGGTGAGCTGTTGAGCGGTGCTTGAATAAACTGCAATTAGGGTTAGATAGAGATTAATTAACATGTGAGTGGCAAGGTGTAAAATAGTTTCCAACCCTCCACTTCAATATAATCTGCAGGCAGGGAAGGAGAAGTTTGTGGAAGCTAATTAAATACTTTCATAAAAGCCAGTGTATTCACCCAACATTTGGAAAGAGAGGCACATTAGGGGCAACTTGTTTTTACCCAAATGTTTTCTTTCTGTGGAGGTAGCACTCCTTTGTGATGCTGGGGAGAGAGAGATGGCTTCTGCAGCTCCGAAAAGCACTAGGGATGGCAAGGCAGGTTCATGGGAAGTCTTTGGAAGCCTTTCAGCCTGATGGAGCTTTCAGACCAGCAGATCTTTCGAGCTGCTGCGGAGATCAACAATTACCCAAATTGGAAAGGGGGTTGGGGTGCAAGTGCTGATGGCTGAACGGGATCCACAGGAAAGTCGGGATAGAAATGCAGGTTGTGAGACCTTCGGGTGTTATTGATACTGTTTCAATGTCAGGGTGAGTTGTTGATTTGTTTCCTGTTTGGTGGTGGGGTGGGGTAGGGGGTAGTTTATCTGTCTTGTTTTTACATTAACATAGGGATGGGGGCATACTGAGTCTGGAATTCTGCCTCTCTGAACATCTAAATTAAATAGGCTATATGGAAATGTACTCTTCCAGAGGAGTTAGCCTCTTTCTAGCTTTGAAATTTGGAAATTGGGGGGGAGGGGGGGATGCTGTATAACGTATTTAAGACTGCTGAATTTAGGGGTAGTTTCCAGGTTTGGCAGGGTGGAAGAATTAAACCACGGCCGTGGCCATCCAGGCCACTTTCCCCCGGATACCTCTCTCTCTGCTCTCTCTCCTAGCGTTCCAAGTACACTTTTCCTTTTTTTTACCTGCCACATCCACATCATGTCTGCAGTTACACGTCAGAGGGGGAGTGGGTAGAAAAGAGAAATTCCAAAGGGGAGAAAGGAGTGGTTTGCCTGAATTTAAAACTAGACCTTTCCTGTCTTTTTCCCCTGCTGGTTTTCCTGGGATATTTTGCATGAGAGAGGCCTGGGATGGGGCACTCAAGTGAGAAGGGAGAGGGTTTTCTTCCCACCAGCACTCTCTGGAGCTCCACAAGATCTTACACCTTTGGAGAGAAAATTCACTATCGAACCCTCAGCCCTGTTTGCTCATATTATACCAACCATAATCCTCTGAAACTGTAGTTGCTGCTACAAAGCTCCTGGTTTTGCAAAAGCCGACAAGCAAGATATAATTGTCCAGCAAACAAAACCCTCCAAAAGTTGTTTTTTTTTTTTTTAACCCCAGAATCCCCCTTCTCCTTTCCTAAACCTAATTCTCTCCCTCGCTCTCTTGCTAGCCGCTGTGCCCCTCCCCATAAGAACCCTCAACCTCGATCACTTTTGTTGTCGCCAAGAGCACCCGGCCTGTTGAAAGTGCTGGAGCGTCTTTGAGCAGTTTGTTGTGATACGCAGGTGGAATGGTCTGCAAACAGATGAATTCAGCCCCTCCAAACCGAGCGCGGAGTGCGCTGCTTTTGTGGCGAGGCACAAAACGCTGAATTCCTCCGAACTTACTTGGGGCCTGTCTAGAAAAGGGCCTTTTCTTCCCTCTGCGTGTACCTCTGGCCACACTAAGTCTCTGCCCGCCCCCCTTCAGTCCTCCTCCCTCTCCCCTCTGATAATCCTTCTCTTTATTTTAGAAAAACACAAAACCCGGTTCCACGCGGTGCTTTAGTGGCTAAAAGTGAAAGAGCTGCCTTGGCAGAATTCAGCTCTATGAATCACTTCGGAAAATTGGTTCGACTGAATGGCCTTAGGAGGAAAAACGTTTTAATAGGATCCAGGGGAGGTTCTGCTGTTTCAATCTGCTCCTTAAACAGGTGGAGATTGGACCGTCTCAATTATACAAACAGTAAGTACCCGTCAGCGGGGAGACCTGCCCTCGGAATCCTCCTTGCTCGCAGCCCTGAACCCGCAGCGGAGTCGGGCTTTGCCTCAGAAACCCGATCACAAATCAGCGATCCCGATCAATCAAGCTCTCAAACAGCCCTCCCGCTCAGGGTGCAGCCTCCCTCAGCCGCAGGCGGAGAGCGAGTCGGAGAGGGGGACGCGCACCCTCCAGGCGCCGAAGCCCCCAGGATCTGGGCGCGCGGCCTTGCTCCTACGGACGCTACGGGGTCGTCCTTTGGCTGCAGGAGCTCTCTCCCGACCTCCGACGCCAGCCAAGGCGAGCTGGTTGTTTTTGCATAAATTAATATTTCCCCATTAACAAGTTCCCCCCTCCAAACGCAGCGCCCGCGTCCCTGCGCCACATCCTAATGAGGTAATTATCATTTGCGCGTGTTCGGGGCTGGCGCCGGCTCCGTGGGTAAATGGCAGTTTATTAGCACGATGCCCAGCGCGGCTGCAGAGGGCTAAGGGATACTTCGGTGACTAGACGGACACCCAGGGGCCCTTTGAGGCGGCGCGCCCGGGACCCCCTGCCCTCTCCGCGTCCCCCAAACCTATAGGCCCCCAAAGTTGTGAATCACGCACGGAACTCTGCCTGGGTTTGGGCTCCCCCCCACCCTTTTTTTTTTTCCACCGGCAAAACCATCACGATTCCTCCCCCTCCCCCTCCCGTCTCTTCCCTCCTTCCCGATTCGCGAACCGCTCGCACTTTCCCGAGGGGAGCGCGGGCGCCAGTTGCCTCCTTTTAAAGTTTGAGGGGCGGTGGCGGCGGCGGCCGGCAGGCGCGGTGGAACACAGGGGCCGCTACAGGAGCCGCGCCGCCGCCCATGTCATTCCACTTCAAGTGACTTCATGTGATGTCAGCTGAATGTAAAAGACAGTGATCTCACGCGGAGGGGAAGATGTTTGCCATCAAAATGTGACAGAGGAGACAGGCTGCATGGCTCGGACCGCATCTCCTTGGCGGTGGGGGAAAGAGGTAAATGCGAGGTGGCTCTCCCGGTCCTCTTTAACTTTGCCCCTTCACTATCTAGCTCCCAGCACGCGTGGCGGAGGCCAGGGTCCAGGGAGCGGCTCAGGGGGGTTAATTTGAGGCTCTTTTCTTTCTTTCTTTTTCTCCCTCTCTCTTCTTCCTCTGTAAACCCTCCCCCTTTTCCCCCCTTTCAAAGTCCCGGGGCAGGGGCTGGTGGGTTCCTTTGCGCGGCGGGTTAATGGGCGGTAATTTGGTACCCTTGGGTGCACTTTGTTCTGCCCCTGTTCATTTGAATGCAAATGGGTGACCTGGACCCGACAAGGTGCTTATTAAATTGCGGTTTCCCTCCCTGCCTTTTCCGGAATGCAGACTTAGAGGAGAGAGGCTGCGCCCTGGCCCAGTCCGGTACGACTCGGCTCGGCGCGCCATGGCAAGCTCGGCTTCCCTGGAGACCATGGTGCCCCCGGCCTGCCCGCGCGCAGGAGCGTCGCCGGCCACTTCCAAGACTCTGGCCTTTTCCATCGAGCGCATCATGGCTAAGACGTCGGAGCCCCGCGCGCCCTTTGAGCCCCGGCCGGGGGCACTGGAGGCGGATAGCGGCCAGGGCAAGAAATTGCTCAACCTCTGCTCGCCGCTGCCCTGTATGATCCCCCTCCAGCCCCTAGGCTACGAGATGCCGTCCAAGACGCTGCTCAGTTACTCTGAGCTCTGGAAAAGCAGCCTCCGGGCGGGCGGCAGCGGCGGCGGCGGAGGAGGAGGTGGAGGCGGCGGTGGGGGGGCCCCGGTGTGCGGCGCCAGCGGCTTGTGCAAAACCAACTGTGGCGTGTGCTGCAAGGCCGAGCTGGGCCTGGTACCGTCGGCGCTGCCCGCGGGCAGGGTCATCAAGCCGCAGGTCATCAACCAGGCTGTGGGGCTTCCGGCCAGCGGTTCGCTCTACTACTTCAACTACCTGGACTCCGCCACTTACCCGCCGTCTGAGCTCCTCGGCGGCCACCTCTTCCCGTCCGGTCTCCTCAACACACAGGCCCCCGCTGCCCTGGCTGCGCACCCCAAGCTCTTTTTGCTGGAGAACGCCAAGTTGGCCGGCCTGACCGCGGACAAGTTTGCCCATCCAGCCCCCTACGCCCATAAGGAGCGCTTGCCTGCGCCGCTGGAGCAGGTGCTGAAGGAGAACTCGGCCCTGACTGCTGAGCGCGGCGGCGTCAAGGGCCACAGCAAGCTGCCCGGTGGCTCAGCGGACGGCAAGCCTAAAAACTTCACCTGTGAGGTGTGCGGAAAGGTGAGGCTCGGGGTCCTCGGAATCTGGGAGGGGTGAGCAGCTGCTTCCTTGAGGGGCAGCCTGGACGGCCCCTTTCTCAAATTTGGGAGCTCCCTAGTAGCTGTCTACTCGAATTGAGAGCACAGTTGGGCCTCAGTTTCCTTTTCTGTAAAATGGGGATGCCTTTGTCAGCAGCCTCACAGGACTGGCACGAACAGTGGATTGGGAAGCTCTTTACAAAATGAAAAGGGCTGTGGTTTCTGAAGGGGGTTTTGGTTGGGGGAGGTGGTCTCTGCGTGCCCGCCCCCCCAACCTTGCCAGGCGGACTCGGACAGACAGCCACAAGGCCCCCTTGTGTGCTTCCATAGGTGTTTAACGCTCACTATAACCTCACCCGCCACATGCCAGTCCACACTGGAGCCAGACCGTTCGTGTGCAAAGTCTGTGGCAAAGGCTTCCGCCAGGCCAGCACGCTCTGCAGACACAAAATTATCCACACCCAGGTACGTGGGCCCCGGGTCTGGCCCGACCCGTACCCAACACCCGGAACTAAGTGATGGGGTTGGGGAGAGAATGACCAAGGGTTCCCGTTATAACCCCCACCAGAGGCCCCTGTCCCTTCGGTGTGCCCCTTCCAGGTGCCCCCCAAGGTGGCTTCTCCTGGCCGGGGCCTCAGCCTCATGATGCGCACGCCCCTCTCCGCAGGAAAAGCCGCATAAATGCAACCAGTGCGGCAAAGCCTTCAACCGCAGCTCCACGCTCAACACACACATTCGCATCCACGCGGGCTACAAGCCCTTCGTCTGTGAATTTTGCGGCAAAGGCTTTCACCAAAAAGGTAACGTGTAGGGCGAGGCCCTCTCCTCACCTCCCCTTGGGTCTCGGCAGGTCATCGCTAGCGGGAAGGCAAAGAAGGATCTGGAGAGCGCGCGCGCGAGGGCCGCGGGCTCAGGCGCAGCATTTCTTTGGAATCGGGTTGTACCGGGTTTCGGTGGAAGCTCTCCGGGTTGGATTAGTAGAGCTCGCTGGACTCAAGCTGGTTGCACGGGGAGACTGTGAATTTGGGAGATGGGAAGAAGGAAAGGGGTAGAGGGAAAGGAAGTTGGGAAAAGACAAGGTATCGCCCTATGGCGGAAGCGTCCCTTTGTAGCCGGGATTCTTTTGAAAATGGAAAAAAAAAAATTCGAGGCGTAATCCACCTCCTGGGAACAGTTTAGACTGGGGAAAACCGCTACTGTCTCCAGCATTCCGCTTGGATTTTCCCAGGCACGTTCGGATCTCCAAGTGGTTAGGGGACCATAGGGAGTAACTTTAATAATAAGAAAATAATAATAATAGGGGACGAAGTCCGGGTTCATGCGAATTTCTTCGAGCGAGGCGGCGGCCCGGAGAAGGGCCCCATGCATCTCTCTGGGCAGCACAAAAGTTTCCAGGCCGGCGGAGCTCAGCGGGAGGGATGCTGCGCGGGCCTCAGGCCCCGGCGGGGCTGGGACGCGGGGCGGCTACGCGGGACTCGGCCCTGCATCCTGTAGTGAGAGCCCGGGGCTTGACGCGTACGAAGTTTGACAACTTCTTCACTCGGAGAGGTCGCGCCTGCCTAGCCAAGCGTCGCCTTCTTTACGCGGGCACCTGAGCCAACCCCGGGACACCCGGCCCCTCCCCGTCCCACTTTACCCCCCCCCCCTTTTTGTTTTTGGTCTCCTGTAGGGAACTACAAGAATCACAAGCTGACCCACAGCGGCGAGAAGCAGTACAAATGTACCATTTGCAACAAGGCCTTCCACCAAGTCTACAACCTGACCTTCCACATGCACACCCACAACGACAAGAAGCCTTTCACGTGCGCCACTTGCGGCAAAGGGTTTTGCAGAAACTTTGACTTAAAGAAACACGTGCGCAAACTCCACGACAGCGTGGGCCCCGCCGCCCCCTCCACAAAGGACCTGACTCGGACAGTGCAGAGCTGAGAGCTCCTGCCTCACCCTCCCTTCCAGTCCTATCCAACCCCCAAACAGATCACACGTATAAACTTATTTCTAAAATTAAGAGAAAGGAAAGAGAGAGAGAGAGAGAAAAAAAGCTATAGCAGAAAGGCTAAAATCTATTTATCGAAACCAGCATATTTTTGGAAAGCTAAACGTTTCCTCGATGACTGGCAGCAAACGCCTGGCTCCCCACCTTTGTATATTCGGGAAACTTATTTAAACCCAGCGCGCCGAAACGTATTTAATTCCAGGCCTCGGCTTCTGGCTTCTCCTCCGGCGGCAGCGGGTTTTAACCCCAGCCTGTCACGTGAACGTCCCGGAAGAGCGCGGCGCCCCCAGCCATCTTTATACAGCCATGTAAATTCTCCTGTACACACGAACACGGAATATATACATATATAACTCAATAAACAGAATCCTTAGTGCGTCTTTTCTTTTCCCCCCTCTCCCCTCGCCGCAAATCAGCTCAGCAACCCTAAAGAATGAAAAAGAAATAGGCGTTTTAAGCATTTCTCGGCCGCGCACATGCGACGTTTTCTGAGGGCACTGGAACCAGGGTGAGGCCAGATCGGTCCTCCTGCCACGCTAACGTGTTCAGATCCCCCCAGGAACCAAGGATGTAAAGGCCTACAACGGCCCTCACGTTGTACCAAGTTTTTATTTGCTAACTGTTCTGACCAAGGGATTCTGGGTGTTGCCATATTTGGGTGAGTTTTTTAAAAAGAAGGGATTCAAAGTGGCTAGGTGTTGGAGAGCAGGTTTGGGGTGCGTGTCCTAGAGCAAAGAGCCCCACCACAGTGGGGTAGATGGCATGGGCACTGCCGCGCCGGGGCGCTTCTGGGCATTCCCTCTTGTCTGGGTGATGTAAGGGGAGCCACTCTTCCACTCAGTCATTCCTGGCGGCGAGAACTGGGGGCCAAGTGTCCCAGCCCATTCCGAGCTTTAGGGCTCCGCGGCCCGCGCTGTGGTCTGAGGCCGGCCTCCGGGTGCGGTGCGCCCTGCCGCGGGAGGGCGCATCCGGGCTCCTGCGGCTCGCAGCCGCCGCCGCCCCCAGCGTCCTGATTACCGCTCAGTTAGCCCATTTCCTGAATAGCTATCTCCGCCGCCGAGCACGCTGATGAAATGATCTCACGCTTGCTTTCTAAGTAATGACCCAAATTAAGAGAGAAAACAGAGACCCTTCAAACAGCATTACATTAATCATCTAATCATTCCCAGGAGGGGGCCGGCCGCCGCCGCCCCGTTTGATCCGAATCTGGATAATCAAGAGCTCGGATTACTGGCTCGGCGCGCCGGGCCTTCTCCTCCCGCCCCTAATATTCGCACCGCGATTCAGCCCACGTTTTCTGGAACAATGTTCCCCAGCGCCAGAAGGAAATGTGGCGCGGGGCCGGGGAGTGGGCTTCCACGCAGCCTCGCCACTGCAAGGGCTAGGGCGGCGGCGTCTGGGCGCTGATCCCACGCGGATTCCCACTGCAGGTGGAGGGTATTTGGAGGGAAAGATGGTTAATGCAAAAGGAAACTCCCAAGTAAGTCTGAAAGTGACTTGAGTGGGTATTATCCCAGAGCCCGGTATACAGTAGGCGCTTAGCGCTGCTTGCGCCAGGGACTCCCACAACCAAAGAAGCTCACATTGCCGGAGCGCTTGCTCCACGCCACTCAAACCATATTCTTTCGAACGTTCACAACCCGCAAGCTGGGGGGTGATTATTCTCACCCTGTGGAAGGATGGAGAAACTGAGGCAGAGATCAAAACTAAATGACCTGCCTAGGGTCCCAGGACTAGGTAGGGTCAGGAATCGGAGTCTAGACTTTTAGAAAATCCCAACTGCCTTCAGTCCTCGTTGGTGGGGGAGGAGTGTCCCAGCTGGGACTCGGGAGAAGACGTTCGGCTGCTGGGTGGAAGTTCTGTCCAGGTCACAGCCAAAGGTTGGGTCCTCACCCCACCCCCCGCCCGATTCGCAGACCCATTGCGCGGGGAAGGAGAATTGTCGATTTTGTTTGCACAGAGGACAGCGACAGCTTCCTCAGGCTGTCGCGGGGGTATTTTTAGTACCTCCGATTCAGAAATAGGAACGTGTACATTAGAATTCCATTTCCTGAAAGGAGAGCGTCCTCGTTTTTTTTTTGTATTCCTCTCCCCCTCCCAAGTCTGGGAAGACGCAGCCAGGGGAGGGGGGCGAGGAAGCGAGGAGGAATTTAAATGTTAGCTCGTTCTGGCTGCATTTCGCTGAGGGGAGATTGGGACCCAGAGGGATATGCAGATTTAACTCCGAAATCTCGGTGGATGCCACAAACCCCAGGAAACCCCACATTGGGCGAGGAGGACTTGGCGGCTAAAGATACGGAAATAGCGCCTTGCTCTTCCCAGACATCTATCCCCAGGGGGCTTGCGGGCTGGTTTGAGGAGTCCGATCCTATCCCAGTTTTATCTCCCTAGGTTTTATTAGCCCCGCCTCACAGATACACACCCCTTCCCCATTTCTGAGAGCTCCTGGGTGCCCTCCGACTGTCTCAATCAAAAATCCTTTGCTTCTTGCATCTCTGAAAGGATCCTTGGCAGAGGGGCTTCTTGGAGACCAGACACTGGCCAGGACAAGTCCACCTTCTTCCTAAATAGTTCCAGAACTTTGGGCAAGGGGCAGACACCACAAAATTTAGCGCAGAAGCCTCCTCTTAGAGAATTGAGTTTAAAAAGTTGGCCTGCATTCGGGAAAGGTGATTCGGTTCTCCTCTTTCTCCTTAAGAAGAAAAGATAAATAAAAAATAGATGGGGCACTCCCATCCAGGGAAATAACTTTCTAACCATCAAGTGAGAGAATGGTTCTCTGAGGAAATTCTTCTGTAATGTTTTCACAGGAGAAAGACTAAAAGGGTTGCCCGTCTCATAAACTGGAGACATTTATTTCCAGGTGACGGTTCTGAAGAGGGTTGAAGATCCTTTGAAGTTGCAAAGGACTGCAAATGAGATAATACTAATGCGTGGAACAGGAGGCATTTCTCTCTTGGACTGCTCATCTCTCTCTGCCGTCGGGGAGAGGTAAGGAATCAGAGCTCTGAGTGGAACCTGCGCAGTTACTTGACTACTCCAACCTCCTTGAGGTTGTTCCCTCATAACCTGATTGTTACTTAACCTTCACACCAGCGCCTGTCAATCGCTCTGCCCTGAGAAGGTGTTATTTCACATCTGGTGGTAATTGTAGATAAACAGAGTTCTTCCATATCTATAGGGCTTAACGCTGCTTGGCTTGAAGTCCCTCCTCCTCAGTTTAAGATGTCTGCTTCCTTCAGCTGGGGGGGATTCAGAAAAGGATTTCTTCACCTGGAAAGTAGTGTGAGGAGAAAAGGAACCTTCTATCTGTATGACTAAATACCTTTCGCAGCCAGTGCAGGTTCTGACGCCAACGCTAAGCTGTTGTAAGTAACTGTCCTCACTGAAATCCTTCTAGGTTATTCCCCATGCATCGGAATTGATGGGTGAAAGGTTCTATTTTCTGGGTTTTTTTTTTTTTTTTTTTGCCTCTTAATATTAATCTGTTTGCATGACTTGTAGTTTGCATTATTAACAAATGACTTAAACAAGGTAGTCATCAGGCACATATTAATATTCTAACCTTGATTAAATTGAAGAGGCCACCCTTAAAAAATATTTTAAAAAAAAATCAAATTGCGGGGGAGGGGAATCCTGTCACAGACACAAAAAAGACTCCAATTATCTTTTCCCCTACAAGATGTTTGTTCTGTCCATGACTGCTCACACTTCAGCAATCTTGCCAGCAAGACTCAAAAAAAAAAAAAAAAAAAAAACCCTCCTTCTTCCAAAGCCACAGCCTTGTACATAACAGATTGTACAGTCCTATTGCCTTAGGCGAGTAAGAGGTTCCTCTCTGCAAAGAGCGACACAGAGAAGTTGCCAGCATCCAGACGCATTTTGGGGGGCACTTGTGCTCACTCTTGCCTCGGCTGCAGAAGTGTGTCTGTAAGGTCCCCATTTTGCTGTTTGGCTCACAAGAGGATAGGGAGTCGCCTGAGCCAGGCCCGAGAATCACAGCAACAAGGCATCCAGGTGTGCTGGTGGTGAATGAGCTGGGGAGTGAATAACAGTGAGGGGTGGGGGGGCGGGGTGCTGCCAGAGAGAGGACTGGAGTCTTGAGAAAACGCTGGGAAATAAACAACCTCAAGGCAGCTGCGTTGCCCTTTTCCCTGCACTTCCCTCTCAAACGTCTGAGCAACCAGTTTGCTCCTAGAAACATGTTAATTGCCAACGGAGCTCATTAAGGCATGCACATGCAAAACACAGCAAGAAAGATTAATGGACAAAAGCGCAATAATGAACTGTCAACAATCGGGCCCATCTACGCGACCAGGATCACTCAAGAATGAGGCATTTAGAGGCAACAAAGGATTGTCTGGGACAGGAAGAAAAGACGACCTAGACTTTTGTTTAGTCAACACAATTGATTACAAATGAGAGATTAACAGGATAGCTTCAGATTTTTTTAAAAAGAGGCAGAAAAGAAAAGTCCAATTAAGTCCACCGAATGTTAACTACATTGCGTTCCATGCCTAGCCCCAAAGAAATTCTCATTAAACCATCCCTGGCGATCCCTTTTGGAAAGTAATTTGTCTCCCTGATGGAGCAGAGAAAGAGAATCGTGTAAAAGAAAGCGTTAGTTCTTGGCACAATGAGCTTAGGAGACACACTAGAAAGAGCCAAAGGGGGAGTTAATGAGCATCTGACAAACTGCTTGGATTCAGGCCTAGAGAACAGCGATGAAAAGATGAAATTGGCCAACAACTATTCTTTATATCAAACATAAAAAGGCCAATCTGAAATGGGGCTGCTCAAAACTGGTTGAAAGTACATAGCCCAAGAAAAGGGAGCCGCCGCCAGGCCCCTTGGTGGACACTGGACAGACAGAGGCAGAACTCAACCAGCCAAGAGCGAGGAAGTAGGCAGAAAGGTGGGCTTGCCAGCACAAAGCAAACTCTACCACGAGCCACACACCTTTGGTGGTGCTGATCTGAAGCTCTTGGTGCCCATCACCAACCCTCTGGATGTTTCTTTCATAAGTAAAAAATGTATCAGGCTAGCCTTTGAGGACTCCCTACAAGTTCTGGTAATCTGGTTATGAGCTCCCAGCATTCCTCAAACTATACCTCTCTCTCTTCTAGAGCTAAGACCACCCCCACCCCGCTCCCACCCACCAGGATACCAGATGTCCCTAACTCACATTCAGATCTTCTACCCTCCGTCCTAGTGACCATTCAAAACTGTCACCCCCCAGGTGACTGCCTTCCTAATTCTGCACAGGGCACAGAAGTAGAGAGAAAGACACTCATCACCCACGGCTTTGTGGACCAGGTGATCAAGTATTTAAATTATTTCTCTTAGCTCATCTGGCATTAAGACACTGCGTCACTTTAATGTTTTCACTTTTTAACAAAGTAGGTCAACATATCTGTCTATTTCAGATGCATATTACATCCCAATTAAACATAAATGTCCAGACATTCCCAACAGTGGAAGTGTTTGGAGTTCTTTTACACTCAGTGTTCAGTAAAGCCAGGTAAAGAGAGCCTAACACTGTGTGTGATAGGGTTTTCCACTTCCAACTAAGGAGTGTGTTAAGTGTCCAACTCTTTGAAACCCCATGGACTGTAGCCCACCAGGCTCCTTTGTCCATGGAATTCTCCAGGCAAGAATACTTCAGTGGGCAGCCATTTCCTTCTCCAGGGGATCTTCCCTACTCGGAAATTGAACCCAGGTCTCCCGCATTGCAGGCAGATTCTTTAGTGTCTGAGCCACCAGGGAAGCCCAACTTCCAGCTAAGGAACCCAGAACAAATTGTGTGGTTGCTTAATGCCTTATTTATTCCATATTTGATGTGGGACCGGTGCCACCTCAGATACTAGAGTGCAGCCTTGAAATCTTGATTCTAGGTTTTGTATTCTTACTCTCAAATCCTTGGTAACAGCTATCACATTTCTGAGGTCTTGGCTTGCACTTCAGGCTTTGCTCATGCTTCATGAAAAAAATATATTGGTGCCTAGAAGTAAAGAATGGGGAAGAAAAAGTATACCAATTCAAAATAAAAACAGTCATCTAGGATGAAAGACTGGCTCTGGTTTTCAAAGCACAGAGGTGTTATACAATCTAGAAAGGTGGATTTCAGGAAATAGAGGAGAAAGTGAGACGTTTCTATTGTAGATCAATCAGAATCTGATATAATGTGTTTTTTATCAGGGCATCCCGTGAAGGCCATGTGACCTGACACATAACCTTTGTGGTTTCTCTCCTTCGGTGGTCTTCAGTCCTGGGTCATTTTTGGAGTTCTTTCCTTCCTCAAGGAGTTTCACGGTCCTCATTTTGCCCCGCCCCCACAAAGTGCAAGGTGATGAATTGCCTTGGGAAAGATAACTTATTATTTCTAAGGAGAAAATCCAGTGATTGGTTAGGAGCCTGGGGTCTGGCATCAAAACAGCTGAGTTCAAATCCTAGCTCAGATACTTCTCAGGGCTCTGTTTCTTCATTTGCAAAATAGAAATAGTTTCTATCGTGCCTGAAACTAATAAAACGTTCTGTGTCAATTGTACCTTAAAAAGAAAAAAAAAAATGTTTTTTTCTCACAGGGCTGTTGTGAGGCTTAAATGAGTTAACACATATAATTAGAACTTAGAATAGTACCTGGCATGTACACAGGAAGAATTCCAGAAGTTAGCGGTAATTATTAGAAAAACTCAGGTAGCAAAACATGAATGCAGAGCTTTCTAAAGAAATTTTACCTGTGTTATCTTGTTGACTCTTCATTACATATTCATTAGGTAAGTTTTCTCAGCCTCATTTTAAAGAGGGGCAAACCTAGTTGCTGAGAAGGTATGATTCCTGTTAGTTCACATGACTGGAAGGTGATGGACTGGCGACTCATACTCAGATGATTCTGTCTAAATATGGGTCATGGTTTTAAAAGGACGATGTACAAGAACCGCATAACATTTTTGTTTAAAATGCATCTGATGGGAATATAAATTGATGTCGTCACTGTGGAGAACAGTATTGAGGTTCCTTTAAAAACTAAACACAGGGGGCTTCCTTGGTGGTCCTGTGGTTAAGAACGTGCCTTGGGATAGCGGGGCACAGGTTCGATCCCTGGTCAGAGAACTATGATCCCACATGCTGCAGGGCAACTAGGCATGCATGCCACTATGGAAGAGCCCGTGTGATGCAATGAAGATCCCATGTGCTGCAACCAAGACCAGATGGAACCAAAAAAAAAACTAAACATAGAACTACCATATGATCCAGTAATCCCACTACTGGGCACATACCCTGAAAAAAACCATAATCCAAGAGGACACAGGTACCCCAGTGCTCGTTTCAGCACCGTTTATGATAGCCAGGACGTGGAAACCTAAAAGTCCAATAACAGAGGAATGGATACAGAAAATGTGGCAACATACAGAATGGAATACTACTCGGCCACTCACAGGAATGCAACAGGGTCATCTGTGGAGATGTGGATGAACCTAGAGTCTGTCGTACAGAGTGAAGTCAGTCAGAAAGAGAGCAATGAGTACCGTGTATTAATACATACACATGAAATCTAGAAAAATGGTACAGATGAACCTACTTCCAAGGCAGGAATAAAGATGCAGATGCAGAGAGTAGACACGTGGACACAGAGTGGGAAGGGAGGGTAGGACGAACTGGGAGATTAGGATCGATATATGTACACTTCCATGTGTTAATGTAAAATAGATAGCTAGTGGGAACCTGCAGTAAAGCACAGAAGCTGAGTTCATGCTCTGTGATGACCCAGATGGGTGGGATGGGGGCGTGGGTGGGAGGGAGGTCCCAGAGGGAGGGTATGTATGTATGCATAAGGCTGATTCACTTCTTATATAGCAGAAACTAACACAACATTGTAAAGCAATTACGTTGCAATAAAAGAATTTTTTAAAAAAGAAAAAGGCACCTGAATTCCATTTACTGAGATGCTGGGTTAACAGTTCTGCTCTGTAGCCCAGGAATCTGCATTGTAACCTGAGGCAGTTGGTTCCTGACTACACTTAAGAAACACTGATTTAGCATCTGTGTTCGTTCCACCTCACAATGATGCTGCCCTTAAAAGATGAAAGGACTGTGGCCCACTAGGCTCCTCTGTCCATTGAATTTTCCAAGGAAGAATACTCGAGTGGGTTGCCATTTCCCATTCCAGGGGATCTTCCCAACCTAGCGATCAAACCTGTGACTCCTGCATTGGCAGGCAGATTCTTTACCACTGTGCCACCTGGGAAGCCCCAATAACACCCTTAGGGCTTCATAAATTAATACACTTATTCATCCAACAAATATGATAAGAACACCTCCAATGTGTCAGACACTATGCTGGGTGCTGGAATTACAAGGAAGAGAAGAACATAGTCTCTGCCTCAGAAAAGTGTGAAAGTTAAGTTGCTCAGTCGTGTCCGACTCTTTGTGACCCTGTGGATTGTAGCCCACCAGGCTCCTTTGTCCATAGGATTCTCCAGGCAAGAATACTGGAGTGGGTTGCCATTTCCTTCTCCAGGGGATCTTCCCTACCCAGGGATCGAACCCAGGTCTCCCGCATTGCAGGCAGATGCTTTAACCTCTGAGCCACCAGGGAAGCCCTTATAATAGAGTAGAGGTGAAAATCACATACAACAAAAATCCCCATACAACACCTGGTCATGAAGATGAAATTCGCATTCAGTCCTGTCTGGCGTGGGGTGTGTAGTGGACATCTGTTTCTTTTGCCTGCTGATCATCATTCTCCCCTCTGGTAACAACATCAACATTTCCTTCTGAGACACCATCTCCCCTCCACTCTCCATCCATATGGTTAAGGTGGGTCCCTCCCTCCATGGTGGGCATGTGACCCAGGTCTGAACAATCAGAGTACGGCGTCTTCCTGGCCATGGTGACTGGCTCAGGACTGGTCACGTGACCCAATCAGAGACTTGTAAGTTGTGCCCTGGCGTGGGTCAAGGTGGAAGCCGTGCTCCTGAGGTTCTCGAGTGGACTCAGCCTAAGTCTGGGGACCGATGTACACGTGTTTGTTACAATGTTATGGTGTATGCATGTTTGTTACAATATTCAGACCTTCCAGTACTGAAAGTATTATAGGTGGAGAGGGAGAGGAATCGAAAGGAGGCCCAGAAAGACCCTGTTGGACTCTGGTATGATTGAAGCCGGAGGCACGCATGGACTTCATGGCTATTTGCTCTAATGTGGAGTCTCCCAGCTCTCACTTCTGCGACTCCTGATGGACACTGGGCAGAAAAAAGGGAAGCGTGAGATGCTTGGCTAGAGAAAGTCGTGCCTGCATTGAGTCTTCAACAAGCAGGAGGTGTTACCAACGGAGAGATGGAAGGAGAGCCGTCTCATGCAGCCCACGTGAAAGCCTACAGGTGAAAGAAGGACGGTGAGTTGAAGCGTCTAGATGAGGTTGGGTGTGGCTGGGTTTAATACGAAGAGCGTGACTTTGAAACTTAGTTGTGCCTCTGAGCAACTGTAAGACTCTGCGCTACAGTGTTGTCTTCTCTGAAGCTGAGATGTCTTCTCTGCAAAATGCGTGCAGTAACATGGGCCATAAGGATTCGATGCAGTGGGGCTAATCAAACACCGGATCCGTTGCAGGTGTTTAGGTAAATAACTGTGATGATTATCACCGGAATGTGAGGCACCTTAACTCATTACTGACCAGATGATTTTTGCTGAAACTGCTGCTTGTGATTGGCAATTTTTATTTTGACAAACCAAAAATTAATTGTTATTTAACACTTTGTGGATTATTACATTCAATAATTATACCCAACACACCTGTAAAGTCTTATGTACCATGAGTTTCATTTTCACTTCCCATAACAGTCAATCACTAAGGTTTTTGTCTTTTTCTTGGTCTAATATTGAGGTCGCCTGATTTAGAACTATATTCTGAAGAACTGTCCTCTTCAGAGACACTAGTATATGTGTTGCTCAAACAATCAGAGGAAGTATCTGCATGAAATTCACCAAAAAATTCTTCACTCAAAATTTCACCATGCGCCATTTTTGAAAATTTTTCAGTAATAAACTTGAGTTTATAATATACATGAGATGGAAAAAAACATAACGGAGCAAAATGTGCTAATGATAGCAGTAAGTTGTATAATGAACCTTTGATGAATTTTAAGCTCTAACAAACATCACAGCTCTAGTGATGTTAATTGTATCACTCTCTAAAACAAATTGATATATCCCTGGTCAATAATGTTCGGATGACAAAAGACAAACCACATATCAATGATGTGATTTAAGAGGGAGGGACTGTCAGCATTCTGATTTCCCACGTGGTCCAATGGAGTGTTCTGCTGGAGTTTGAGGTGTCTTAGGACAAAGATTGGTACCCTAGCGCCCCGACAGCATCTGCCTGGCTGCTGAAGCCTGCCTATTTCTGAGTAAAGCAGGGAATACAGATCAAATATCATCAACTTTGTGGAGTACCCTAGACTAAGCTGCATGACTAAGCTTCTAACATTGAGACCCAGTTGCCTCATCTTTAAATTCTTTGCCAATAGCAAGGCTGTTAGAAGGACTTAAGTGAGATAATATGTGTAAAGTGGCTGGCACATAGTTGACATGCAATAAATTATAGCTTTTTTACTCTACTAATTGCTAATACTACAGTTGTTACCCTTCAAATTTTGAGGTCCATGATGCAATGTTTTGGGTTTTTGTAATTTGATTTATTTGGGGCTGGGCTGGGTCTTCGTTGCTGCAGGGGTTGCTCTCTAGTTGCATTGCCCGGGCTTTTCATTGCGGTGGCTTCTCGTTGCGCAGCACAGGCACTAGGGCACGTGGGCTTCAGTAGCTGCAGCACGTGGGCTCGCTAGTCGTGGCTCACGGGCTTAGGTGCTCCTTGGCATGTGGGATTCTTTACCACTGAAACACCTCGGAAGGCCCTGCAAGTTCTTTAGCAAAGTAAGCACTGCAAGGGCAAGGTTGTCTGCCTTGCTCATTGCCATGTGCCCAGCGCTTGGCACATAGTAGGTACACGAAAATGAGTGGGTAAGAACTTCCACTCCTCCCCACGAGCAGGGAGGTTACCTGCTCAGGCTTCTGGGCAGCCACTGGCATTCTCATAACAATTCAGTCCTAAAACATTTACTGAAGGCTCGCTATGTGCCAGCCATTGTGGTGAGGATACAGCTGTGAACATCACAGACTTTGACCTTGTGGATCTTAACATCCTAATGGTGGGACACAGGTGATGAACAAGCCAAGAAACAGGAGACAGATTCAGATGCTAGTAAACACCAGGAAGGAAATCAAAGAGGGTGACTTGATAGAACATATATGTGGGAGAAAGCTACTTGAAATAAGTCATCGGTACCAGTCATGATACAATTCAAGGCCCTGTTGTATCCAGGCACCAGCTAAGAGAAGCATCAGCACACCTCAAGTTGGCCCCTGGAGTCAATCCACTTGGACTTAATCTCAAAGCCTCTCCTCCCCCACATCTCCTAATTATCCATTGGTTGGTATAGCTCAAATCTGCTTGGGACTTGGTAAAAGGGTTTTCCATGGTATGATACACAAAAGAAAAAGCACCCCTGGGCAGTGAGTGCTATAGGCCATTGACCCACATATCATTTTCCCACTGAATGACACAGTAATTGATCAAAGTTAAAAAAAAAATTTATAGAAAGAGATACTGCTGCCATGTTTTTAAAGCGCGCGTTTCTCAGCCAAGTCTCCAGATGGAATCACCGAAGCAACACATCCTTGACTTAAATGTGACTGTTTAACAGTTATATTGGGTAGGCCATATTTTTCCACAAGGAGGTGGTTGCTTGTCTTAGGAACTTGAGACTCTTAACAGACTTTTGGGTGAGAGCTTTCCAGGATACCAGTCTTTTTCTCTCACTTCCTGAAGTCACAGAAGTCAGAGACCTGGCCGAAGTGTCAGGAGAGGGGAGTGACAGAGCGAATTATTACACAGCTCACGGAGTGATGAGGTTTGTAGGGTGTCCTCATGCCGGTGACTGCTGCTAATGATGCTTCACAAGCATAAGCATGGTTGCATTGTTTGTTTTCGCCTGAGCATTGTCTGCTTTCCCTCCTGGTTATCAGCCTTCTGGTTTTGCTTTGAGGGAGCTGCTGTTCTCCACTGAGCACAGATCCTTGGTATTGTGAAGCAGTCCCCCCTGGGACATGTCCACCAGCCAGGGTACAGGTGTGGAGCTTAAGTTGAATTATGCAGATACTTTATTTGGAATTCAACTCTTGAGCAGAGGGACAAGACTGCAGATAACTGGACCTCATTCATTCCAAGGAGACCTGAGGGTCAGCCTGTTACATGAGTTGCCCTAATTCCTGCCCTTCCAAACCTTCTATTACAACTTCCCTCTCTGTTCTGCTAGCTCCCTCATAACCTTCCAGTGAATTAATTTCCCACATAAATTAGCCAGAGTTCTCTTCTGTAGTTTATCACCAAAAATACTGACTACTACAGTAATCTCAGCCATGACCCACCTTCTCCTTGTAATCCTTAGAAACAGAACGTCTGAAGTTCAAGATTGGTTTTCCTTGCGCCTCATTTTTATAGTCTGCCTAAATCCCTTCTTCTGGTTGTGAGAATCTTTCAAGTAGATATGTCCTACTTTGCGACGTGAAAGAAGTTTGGAGGAAGAAAACTCTATAACCCTATCCACACATCGTATTTATATACAGAATAAAAATGTCTTCAGAGGTGGGGCTGAGGCTGAGCCAAGGAACTCAGGGAAAAGTTAAAAATACACCACCACCATGATGAGATTTAGGAAGATCTCTCAGGGAGGGAAACGGGGAAATGCGGATCAAAGGGTACAAACTTCCAGTTAGAAGTTTCATACATTTTGGGGATCTGATAGACAGCACTGTAAGTATAGTTAACAATACTGCATTTTATACTTGAAAGTTGCAAAGAGAACAAATCTTCAGTGTTCTCACCACAGAATATGAATGGTAATTATGTGACGTGATGGAGGTGTTAGCTAACACTGTAGCGGTAATCGTTTCACAATATATGTGTATCAGATCAGCATGTCATGCATCTTATAATTGATATAACATTGTGTCAGTTTATCTCAATAGAACTTTGGGAGAAACAGTAAAATACCCCTCTTCCCCACCAAAACAATAAAGAAGAGTGAGCTCTTAGGATATAATCTGGTTATTTTTTGCAGTACTCCCATGATGTAGGAACAATGTAAGTGTGGTTGACTGAAAAAGAGGACATCTCAACATAGACTTTAGGAAGATTCTGACTGAGGTCAAGTGGTGCCGTGGAAGAAGTCTGGTTTCCCTTCCTGGGGTCTGAATCTAGAAGTCTGTGCCTTGTCTGTTGCAGGACATGGACCCTAAACCCCGGTGGACCTAAGAGTCAAGAACCGTCATTTATCATTTGTCCCTTTCCAAAAGTAAATCAATCTAATTTCACTCAAAACCACTTTTTAATAAGGTAGTCAATAAAAGTATTAAGTCAAGGTGACATATGGGAGGGGAAATAGACGAGTTACTAGGTTACTGAGAGAAAGCGTCCCTGAGCTACTAGGGTTACTGATGGTGACAGACACTGAACTTCCTCGTAGCCGTAAAAGGAAGGCCAGTGGGTTACATGCTGACATTCCCCAAGAGACGCCAGGAAACAGAACAGCTTCCTTGATCCGATTTGTCTTAATAGGTTTCAAGTTAGCTCTTCGGTCTTGAATATTGTGAAGTGTGCACCCAGAAACCCGCATACAGGTTAACACCAGCTGGGTTGTATAGTAATAACTAGAAGGTGCTAGCCAACTTCTGTCATGTCCAGAGCTCACAGAGGAAAAGAAATGTGGAAAGTCAAAATGCTCTGACTTGTGGCTAATTCATGAAAATGCATGACTTTTAGATAAAGTGTCCTCTTGGCCTGAATTTTCTCTCACATAAATTTCTCACATACTACACGTCTGTGATAACATGTGCAGGGTTTCTCTGGGGAGGAGAGCAGAGCAGAGTTGGATGTCTTGAGTGAGCCAGAGTAAACGTGGGATTTAAACTGTAGGCCGAAGATTAATTTGAAGAAGATGCGGGGTCTCGATGGCTTTCTCTCAAATCTTTAAAATTGACATAAGACCACTGACGATCTACTGCAGAGGAATATTGTGTTGGAAAAAGAATGCACTGATGTTTGCCGTTGCGTCCCTCGAGGGGTGCTCCGCGGAACTCACAAGTGGAAGCTGTATGCTTAAAGTACTCCTCACATCACTCCTGCTTAGATCATGGGAAATCAATAGCTTCGGAAGTCAGTGTTAGGCATTCTGTCCTCTGGGAAAATAGATGCCAGAGTGCCTGCAAGAGAGAAGAGATTTTCATTTCCCCATGAGGTTTTTTTTTTTGTTTTTTTTTTAAATGGTGGCTGATTTTGTTTGTTTGGAGTTTTCCCCACATCTGATAGTTTGCACCTGCGTTTCTTGTTCTCAGCTGTAGAGTGGCCTCTTCTCCCTCACTGTTCTTGTGGCTGGCTCCTGCTCATCCTTTGAGCATAGCCTGCATCGCAAAGGTCTTTATTGGAAAGGAAGGACATATGTAATATAGTAATGTTGGGGGTGGGTCTGGTCTTTGTGAGGCTCATCCTTGAAAAGAGCCCTAGCTCCCCTCACTCCACCTCATTAATTCTAGGTGGGCTTGTATTAAGGCATGGCTTACTTTTTCCTATTTTCCCTGAGTACACTGGGAGGACCATAGTGTGGGGTTGTCAGTCATGTATGTCCCATGCCAAGTTCCACGCTCATCAAATCTAGGTCTGAATGAAGCTAGGTACTTCCTCCTTTAAAAAAAAAAAAAAATCGAGTGTTGAAAAGGATATACAAAGTTCAGAAGATAACTGTTGCTGGTTCCCTCCTGTCTCTCAAATTGGGGGACAAGAACTTAAATCAGCAACATTTATATTCTGTCATGAGAACTCACGGGCTTCCCTGGCGGCTCAGATGGTAAAGAATCTGAGACTCAGGTTCGATTCCTGGGTCGGGAAGATCCCCTGGAGAAGGGCGTGGCTACCCACTCCAATATTCTTGCCTGGACAATCCCATGGACAGAGGAACCTGGCAGGCTATAGTTCATGGGGTTGCAAAGAGTTGGACACGGCTGAATGACTAACACAGATGAGAACGAGTATTTGTTTGGCATTTACTATGCACAGGAATTTTGTGAATAGTAGTTTTTATTTCTCTCAAACCTTACGGGCACATGCCCTTTCATTTAGGGGAAAAGGGAGTTCCCAAGGACTGCAGTGGGGCCCAGCTGTTACGGGGCAAGTGCTGATGACAGGATTCACTCCCTCTGTGCCCGTTCCGCCTTCACAGGGTCCTCTCCCCTCCTGGCGTGCCTCAATTCTGTGCATCCTCAAAGCTCAGTTCAACATAACTTCCTTCCTCCAAGTGCCTCGTTGAAAACCTTCACAGTTTTCTGTCCGTAGCTCTTGTATAATGTGTGACATTTTTCTTCCTTGGATCACCAGTATCTTCTTCAGATCTCTTCCCTGGGGCTCAAGCACTTTCCGGTCTGCCTCCAGCCTGAGGCTACAATCTCATCCTCTGTCTGCTGTCCTCCATGCTTTGCGGACTAGCTGTCCTGGTGTCTTTCTGTCCTTGCAATAAGCCACACCTGTTGATATCTCAGGCCCTAGAATATGCAGTTCCCTCTGCCTGATGTTGGAAAGATCTCCTGGAGTAGGGCATGGCAACCCCCTCCAGTATTCTTTCATGGAGAATCCCATGGACAGAGGAGTCTGGCGGGCTACAGTCCATGGGGTCGCAAAGAGTCAGACACGACTGAAGTGACTTAGCATGGACTGCCTGATGTACTCTGTTCCCCATCATTATATTTAGCTCCTCTGTCTCATTGAAGACTCACCTCCAGTATCACCTCCTTGAAGATGTCTTCCTCAACACCTAGACCCATTCTCTAACCCCATCTAGCATTATGCAAGGATGCAGGGCCTGGATTTTGTTTTCAGAATGGTCACAAGCCACCATTTTTGTCAGCTGGTTTTCTTGCTTGTGTTTCTGTCCTTCTCCAGTCTAAGCTCCATGAGAGCAGGGACCATGTCTTCCATGTTGATAGCACATCCCCAGCACCCACACGTCTGGACTAGCACAGCGCCTGGCTCACAATAGATGCCCAGTAACTGTTTGCTGCAAAATATCGGTCACTCTGCTTGTAGCCCTTGAATGCTCTACCATTTACCGCCCAAGAGTAAAAGCCTAATTCTGACTTTCAAGGTCCCACACCCATCCCCTTAAATTGGCGTCTGAGCTCGTCCGCTTGTTCCCCCTCCCTCGCTCCATGGCCTGCGTGATATTGCTCACACATGCTGGGCAAACCCCT
This sequence comes from Bos grunniens, assembly GCF_055505025.1. Classification (NCBI taxonomy): domain Eukaryota; kingdom Metazoa; phylum Chordata; class Mammalia; order Artiodactyla; family Bovidae; genus Bos; species Bos grunniens. Next base: position 39,324,073 of record NC_141186.1, read on the forward strand.
GCCTCAGGACCTTGCACTTTCCATGCCTTCCTCTGGAACTTTTTATCCCCATGGAATATCTCTCCCTTCAGGTCTCGAGGAAGGCCTTCCATGCCAGTCAGTTTGAATTCCTCCTTTCTATGCCCATAGACTCACACTCACTCCCACTTTTTCCCTCTTCCCTTTCCTTCTTTATTAGGGCAGGGATTTTTATGTATTTTCTTCATTGCTATATTCCTTGGATCCCAGAATAGCACATAACACATAAGAGGTGTTTAGTAAATTTGGAATGAATGACTATCTTGGCCTATTGTTCTTCATGGCCCTCAGGGTTCCAGCAAACATTCACTGAATATCTCATTGAAGAATGAATTAATCTGTCCCTGGATAGTAAATGTGGTCCCTTCAAAGAGTGTGCCAGACATATTTGAATAAACTTCAGGCTTCCCAGGTGGCGCTAGTGGTAAAAAAAAACCCCACCTGCCAAAGCAGGAGATGTGAGAGACGTGATTCTGATCCCTGGGTTGGGAAAATTCCCCTAGAGGAGAGCATAGCAACCCATTCCAGTATTCTTGGGTGGAGAATCCCATGGACAGAGGAGGTCTGGTGGGTTACAGTCCATAGGGTTGAAAGAGTTGAACATGACAAGCAACACACACACACACACACACACCTTCAGCAGTCTTTGAGAGAAATCATATTGCAGTAGTACTGCAAAGCGTTAGCTTTCAGTTATCATTGGTGAGTCTGGCTAATCATGAATGAAATCTCCTCTCCTTGACATCTCTCCTGGTTTCCCCATTGCAGACTCACAGTTTCTTTTCATTGAAGACCATCTCTGGGCTGAGAAGCTGGCTTCTGAGGATGGAGCAGTTCTATCAATGAATGGGGGTGTATAAACTTTTGGTTTAGCTTTATTCTTCAGAGAGAACAAAAAAAAAAAATCAGAAATTGTTGAAGAGGGTGGATTTATGAAGCATTTTTCAACCTTATTTCTCCAAAACTAAAAGCTGCAGTTCAAGAGCAACCTTAATTAGTATGGCTTTCTAGTCCCTGCAGGCCCCAAGGTGTGGGCTGGCAGCTGCTTCTGTAGCAGCTGGGCTGTGGGGGTCATATGAACCTTGTGAAGGGAAGTTGTCTGAGTTTGTTTTTATTTGAAGAAGTAGACCTTCCTTTCAGGATATAAGACATTTTCCTTTCGTAGAGCTCTTGGGACGTGTTCCTGCTCACCTCGTTTTCTCCCAGGGTTCACGTTCGTCCTTGGGTTTGCTCTTTCTTCTCCACCAGCATCTTGAGCTGCTCGCCACCCTAGCACTTGGCAACCTCTGCTTCTTTCACCGCTTTCCTCGACCCTGCCCATTCTCATTTATAAGCTTCTTGAGCAGAGGGAGAGTAGGGGTTCCAAAAGAGAAAGAAAGCTCATGGAAAACATTAATAAAAAGAGTAGGGACTTCCCTGGAGGTCCAGTGGTTAAGGCTCTGTGCTTCCACTGCAGAGGGTGCAGGTTGGATCCCTGGCTAGGGAACTAAGTTCCCACACACTGCGGGGTATGGCCAAAAAAGGAATTGAGGAGACATAGGCATGACAGAAGCAAGGAGCTAACCAGAAAGGGTGAAAGTTGCCATGCATCAATTGTCCTGCCCACAAAATAAATAAGGATTTTAAAAAGAATATAATTCATTCTCCTCTTTTCATTAGTCATTTGGATTGCTAATTTACATTGCTAAATGTGAGTCACATTCTAACTACCCTTCTCAGATGATGAATGAAGGAAAAAAAAAAGTCTTATTTTAACCTTTTAAGAAATTTAGGCAAAAATATTTGAAGAATCCTTATGACCTTGACTTAAAAAACAAAACAATTACATCTTAACACAGTTTAAATGCTTCTGAGAGAGGCCTGTTGGAAATCCCTTCTTTAGAGTATTTTTTACAAAGTATGAACATTCATGAAAAAATTGTGGGTTAAAAAGCCATAAATTTTCATAAAAACTCATCTTCTGTTAATAAAAAATGCCCCTCAAGCCAAATAATTTCTGAATCTTACTTCAGAATTTGCTTCTGTTCTGTAGCACTTAGACTGATCAATTTTCAGAAGTTGTAGGAGAGAAAATAAATTCTGTCTCCAAACGATGTTTATAATCTCAAATCTAAATTAAAACATGTCGATTCCACAGCAATAGTCACTATGGAAATAGAAACATATAGGCCTCGATTCTAAATCAAGAGAGTGTTTAGCTGGGTGGTATATATTTTCCATCATGTTTTTGAAAAATCTGTTACAGTGTATGCATTTTCAAAGGCTTGGATTTGATAAGCTTCTAAGAAATTGTACATGTGTGGGTCAGATTAGATTTAAATGTGCTTTGTACACTTTGCAAATGTGGTTTATAAAGTCTTGTCCCTATTAATGAAAATCCCTGTTGAACCATTAGACTTATTTTATGGGATTTTAAATAATAAACATATTTGAAATCCATGATAGCTTCTGTCACGGGCAGATATGGCTATATATTATCTCCATTCAAATTTGACTAAAAATCAAATGTTGCATTAATACTAACAAGTGTAGAATGGATTTTAAAGAGTTTAAATAGAATTGCCACTCACATCTCTATTTACACCTAATTATCAAGCTTTCTTTAGTTTTAGAAACTGTTTAAAAATATATTTGCTAGTTTAAAAAATTGTCAGCTTAAAAAAGCCCCTGAAGTAATAATAGAAATAATTTATTCTAAAAGGTGTATTTTGCAAAAAAAAAAAAAAGAAAGAAAATATTTTAAATTTATATAGAAGTTTTATATGTTAAGAAAGCTTTCCCCCCTGTGTTTGGCCAAATAAATGTTCCACCTTTTCAACTTTTTCTAGTAAATACTCAAGAAATACTTCTTCAACCAGAATCTGCATGCCTACTATGCGTTGGGTGATGTTCTAACATTGAATGTCACTTAAGTAACAAAAAACAAAACATATGCTGTGATCATTTTGCTTTAAATAGCATATGCCAAGCATATAACTCCTTTACATAAAATACATAATTCCCATTTAGAAATGACATCATTCCTTTCTTTCAAGAAGCTCAAGATGTTTTTCGAGTCAAAACAGTTACCTTCACATTATCCTCCTGCACTTAATGAAAACCAAGTGCTACCTACTTTTTCCTGTACCTGGCATGCCTTTCTAAAAATTATGAAGGGTCGTTGGTGAAGACAGAGTGATACAGCCCTTCTGCCCATTCCTTGCCTAGCTAATCGTTTCTCATCAGTTGCAAAATAAGGGTGGCCCAGCATCCCCTTCGGAGAAGACAATGGCACCCCACTCCAGTACTCTTGCCTAGAAAATCCCATGGACCGAGGAGCCTGGTAGGCTGCAGTCCATGGGGTCGCTACAAGTCAGACGCGACTGAGCGACTTCCCTTTCACTTTCACGCAATGGAGAAGGAAATGGCAACCCACTCCAGTGTTCTTGCCTGGAGAATCCCAGGGATGGGGGACCCTGGTGGGCTGCTGCCTATGGGGTCGCACAGAGTCGGACACGACTGAAGCGACTTAGCAGCAGCAGCAGCAGCATCCCCTTTCCCACAAAAAGATCTCCTGTCAAAATTCAGTCATTTTCCTTCTCCCTCTCTCTCCAACCCTTAGACTAGATCAGCATCTCTCCCTCTGCTGATACTTAACTTCAGAAGCCACCTGCTTTGATACACCACACACTACCATGTAGTCTCATAATTAGCTGAGATCTTTCTCACTTGCAGCTGACACCTTATAGTCATGCCTCCAGACATTTTGAGATCCATGATATATGAAATTCAGATGTTTGAGTTTTTGCCTCCTTGTTCTAATAGAGTTAACCTAGGCACCAATTTTTTTGTTGTTGATCTTTTCTTCTCTCTACTCAGCCTCACCCTGTTGGCTAGAGTACTCCTAAATTTCTCAGAGACTTGTACATTAGTGTTTTTCTTTGATCCCATCCCAACTTACTTTTGGTGTTTTTGAGCTGAAATGACCAGCTGTTCTGGAGTCACACAGATCCACTCAGTTTAAGCTCACAGTTTACTTAATAAGTGATAGATAGGAAGTTTAGTTTAAAATGCTAAAAAAGCTCATGTATCATTTAAGAACTCTTAGCTGCAAGTAACATGCAAGAGGCTTAAAGGGTAAGGAAATTGACCATTTCACAGTGTAAGAAACTCAGAAGTAGGAGCCTCAGTTCTTTTTATGTGTGATTGTCTTAGATTGGTTCTCCTCTATGTGAAGTTCTCTTTGAGGCTGGTAGAAAGATGCTGCAGGGGACCCAGCCTCATGTGCAGCTCTGACAGTGTCCACGTGAATAATCTTCTACCTCTTAGAGGAGCAGGAGAAACCCTCCCAGAAACCCCCCTACCTGGCTTACTCTCCTATTTCATTGGCCAGAATTTTATCACATATTCATTACTAAACCAATCAATGGCAGGGAGAAGGGGATTACCATAACTGGTTTAGATAAAAGGGTTTATGTAACCCAGCTTCCCTAAAGTGCTTGAGGCTTGGAAAAAGGTGACATTTGAATAAAATACAGTTGCAGTTAAGCAGGTGGAGGAAGCAGTGTTATAAATGTTAGCTATCCAGTCACATTCACCAAGTGACAGTGGCATTTTGGAACTGATGGGTGATCTCCCCCAGGTGAGCAAAAGGAAGGCGAGTGTGATGTATTTATCTTTGGGATCACGAGCATTGTTTTCAATCCATATCTCAGTACAGTAAAAACACTGGGTGTATATAAATTTAATGTTGGAAATTCCCACATAAAAATATAAAATGCCCACATAGAAAAAATAAAAAAATAATAATTTGTCTTACATTTTAGCAACGTATACAATCACCGTGTTGTGTAAGTTAGCAATTATAACTAACAACAGGAAGGATGCATTTGATAACCTATGCGTCCAAAGTTCAAAATATTATCAATGGAGATAATTAATTAGCTGAAATCATCTGAATACATTTTGTAATTTGTTTTCCTCTGAGTTGATTTGACATTTACATTAAACCCAGCTTTTGAAAAAAAAATGTTTTTGATGCTACTTGGCATATCCTTGTACTACATTATGTGTTGCTGTAGAATTTACAAGATCAACATTTAGATGTCACCAGAGAGACATGCATCCTTGTACTGTGATAGACATTATCAGGCGCTCCCGAAGTGGCAGCAGCTATTTACACTGAACTTAAATAGACAACTATGGAAATGTCAGGAAGCATTACATTTTTAGAAGTTGGAAACATTGAATAGAATTAGGCTTTTTGTTTTTGATTTGCATTCAAGTGACCAAGATGTCTCTTTTGTGATAGAATGATTCCATATGGGCAGAGCAAAGACCAGGTAGCTATAAATCTCAAACCATGTACCACAAACCTTTAGAGCATCATTAAATTAACTTAGGGGGTCACCACCACCCTTCTTTTCCCCTTCTATTATTTAGTTTAAAAAAACCCAGAAATATGAAAGAGTGTTATACATAGCTAGGGTAAGAGTAGATTCATTTCCTTTGAACTTAATTTTTTTACTATGAAAAAGTTCAAGCATATACAAAAGTAGAGAGAATAATATAATAAACCCACATATGTTCATCACCCAGATCCAACAGTTGTCAAGATTTGTGCCATACCAGTTTTATCTCTTTTTTGGCCGATTATATTTTAAAGTGAATCCCAGACATTACTTCATTTTACTCTCATATATTTCAGGATGTATATATATTTTTAAGTGTGTGCTTTTTCTTACAAAACCATAATGTAATTGTTACCAAACCTAATAAAATTAACAGTTAATATCATGTAATAGCCAGTCTCTAAAATATTCAAATATTCTAATTTCCCCAGTGAACTCTTTTTTAAAAACAATTTATTGGAGTATAATTTATAATATTTATTAAAATAATGTTATTTAATACATTTGAGATATCATCCGTACAAAGCTTTATTTTTTTAACTTTATTTTTGACCACATCATATAGCATGCAGGAATCTTAGTTCCCCAACCAGGGATCGAACCCCTGCTCCCTGCAGTGGAAGCACAGAATCTTAACCACTGGACCACCAGGGAAGTCCCTCATTTACAGTTTGTGTTAGTTTCAGGTATAGAGTGAATCAGTTATACATTTACATATATGTACTCTTTTTTGGATTCTTTTCCCATATAGGTTATTATGAGTATTGAGTTCCCTGTGCTGTACCGTAGGTCCTTGTGTGTGCTCAATCATGTCTGAATCTTTGTGGCCCAGTAGATAGTAGCCTGCCACGCTCCTCTGCCCATGAAACTATCCAGACAGGCATACTGCGGGGGGGTGCTATTTCCTGCTCAAGGGAATCTTCCTGACCCAGGGATTGAACCCACGCCTCTTGCATCTCCTGTATTGGCAGGTGGATTCTTTACCACTTGCACCACCTGGGAAGCCCTCAGTAGGTCCTTATTAGTTATATGTGTGTATATGTCAATCCCTACCTCCCAAACTACCCACCCCACCTTCTCCCAGGTAACAGCTAGTTTTCTGCATCTGTGAGACGATTTCTGTTTTGTCGGCTTACTTGTACCGTTTCCCCTAGATTCCACATATAAGCGATCGCGATATTTGTCTTTCTCTGATGTACTTCACTCAGGACGGCAGTGTCTAGGTCCATCCATGTTGCTGCAAAAGGCACTATTTTGTTCTGTTTGAATGTTTGTAACATTCCATCGTATGTAGGTACCACATCTTCTTTATCCATTCCTGTCAGTGGACGTTTAGGTCGCTTCCATGTCTTGGCTGTTGTAAATAGTGCTGCAGTGAACACTGGGGTGCGTGTGTCTTTTCAAGTTATGGTTTTCTCCAAATATATGCCCAAGAGTGGGATTGCTGGATCATATGGTAGCTCTGTTTTTAGCTTTTAAAGTCACCTCTGTACTGTCCTCCATAATGGCTGCACCAATTTACATTCCCACCAGTAGAATAGGAGGGTTCCCTTTTCACCACACCCTCTCCAACACTTATTGTTTGTATATTTTAAAAAATATATATATATATTTTGGACATGTACACACTACCGCATTTATTTATTATGTGTTTATTTTTGGCTGCTCTGGGTCTTCATTGCTTCATGCAGGCTCCCTAGTTGTGAGCGGGGGCTGTCTCTAGTTGCGGTGCACAGGCTTCGCATAGAGGCGGCTTCTCTTGTTTTGGAGCTTGGACTCTAGGGTGCACAGGCTCCAGTAGCTGTGGCCCAGGGGCTCACTAGTTGTGGTTCAAGGGCCCTAGAGTGCTCAGGCTTCAGTAATTATGGCACATGGGCTCAGCAGCTCCAAGGCATGTGAAATCTTCCCCGATCAGAGATCGAACCCATGTCCCCTACATTGGCAGGCAGATTCTTATCCACTGTGCCACCAGGGAACTCCTGCTTGTAGATTTTTTTTTTTTAATTATTATGGCCATTATGATCAGTATGAGGTGATAATCTCCTTATAGTTTTGATTTGCATTCTCTTATAATTAGTGTTGATTAGATATTGAACATCATTTCATTGAACATCATTTCATGTACTTTTTGGTTATCTATATGTCATCTTTGGAGAAATATCTATTTAGATCTTCCACCCACTTTTGATTAGGTTGTTTGTTTTATTGATACTGAGTTGCTCTTTGTTTATTTTGGATGTTAATCCCGTGTCAGTTGCTTGGTTTGCAGATATGTTCTTCCATTCTGTAGGTTCTCTTCTGTTTGTTTTTGTTTTTATTTTTATTACTGTAGGAGGTGGGTCCAGAAAGATCTTGCTGTGATTTATGTCAGAGAGTGTTCTTCCTGTATTTTCCTCTAAAAGTTTTATAAAAAAGTATCCGGCCTTGCTTTTAGGTCTTTAATCCATTTCAAGTTTATTTTTGTGTGTGGTATTAGAGAGTATTCTAATTTCATTCTTTTACATGTGGCTGTCCAGTTTTCCCAGCACCACTTATCTTTTTAAAATTTATTTTTAATGGAAGAATAATTGCAGTATTGTGTTGGTTTCTGCCATGCATCAACAGGGATCAGCCATAAGTATACGTATGTCAGTTCCCTCCCACCTCATCCCACCCCTCTAGGTTGTCACAGAGCCCTGGTTTGAGTTCCCTGAGTCATACAACAAATTCCCACTGGCCATCTATTTGACATATGTTAGTGTATATATTTGCATGCTACTCTCCCCATTCATCCCACGCGCTCCTTCCTACCCCTCCACGCCTGCTGTGTCCATAAGTCTGTTCTCTATCTGCATCTCCATCCAGCATCACTTATTGAAGAGACTGTCTTTACTCCACTGTATATTCCTGCCTCCTTTGTCATAGATTAGTTGACCATAGGCCCCAGTGAACTCTTTTAAAAAAAATCTTTTTATATTTGGTTTATTTGAAATATAAAACTTTATGTGTCTATATATCTGTGGTAAGTCACAATGAGAGATAGCTTTCTTAATATGGGTTGTAGTCAAAAACATTCTGGAAAGTTATTCCTGAGGGCATTGACTGATGCTTCTTGGGAACTCAAGAACAAACTTTTCTTCTTGTAGACAGCCAGTTTCTGTACATGCCAAGAGGCAGCCCAAAGTTAAAATTTCAGCCATCAATGTCATCTATATGGAGCTAAATGCTTTGGCTCTCCACCTACCTGCCCCTGCCATGAGGTATAAGAATTTTTCTTATATTGTGAATATACAGGCTACTCATTCTAAGAGGTTGTTGATTTGACTATTTGCGGAGCTTGATTAAGTAACTCGGACCAGAGAAGATGCAGCAGCTCAGATTTGTAGTCTCATTCTCAAGCAGTGGATTTAAAGCCTTGTCTGGCACTTCTTTTTTTTTTTAAAAGAATGATTCAGAGCAAGATGGCAAGGTCCAGTATTTAGTTACATGATATATCAATTTTATATTCTCATCATTTTTCTCCAGGTAAAGAAATTAGGAAACAGCAGAAAACAAACAAAACCACTTTTTTTCAGCTATTGTGTCCTCAAAGGCCCTTTGAAATCTTGGCATTCTGCGTTTGGGGCCACAGGATGTATACGTATGCTGTTCCATTTATCAAGAGGAGTTAACTGCCTTATCCACTGCTGCAGAACATAGGTTTTTTTCTTTTCTTCCTTTAAATCTCAGTCTCTACTTCTCCAGAAAAACTTTCTGTGACCTTCTTAAGTCATATTCTCCCATTATGTGATAAAACACCTCGGGCCATTCTTTTGTAGAACTTATTTATTTTGTTGTTCAGTCGCTCACTTTTGTCCGACTCTTTGGGATCCCATGAACTGCAGCACACCAGGCTTCCCTGTCCATCATCTCCCAGAGTTTGCTCAAACTCATGTGCTTTGAATCGGTGATGCCATCCAACCATTTCATCCTCTGTTGTCCCCTTCTTCTCCTGCCTTCAGTCTTTCCCAGCATCAGGGTCTTTTCCAATGAGTTGGCTCTTTGCATCGGGTGGCCAAAGTCTTAGAGCTTCAGCACCTGTCCTAAAATGAGTATTCAGGGTTGATTTCCTTTAGGATTAACTGGTTTGATTGCTTTGCAGTCCAAGGGACTCTCAAGAGTCTTCTGCAACCACAGTTCTAAAGCATCGATTCTTTGGCGCTCAGCCTGCTTTATGGTCCAACTCTCACATCCATACGTGACTACTGGAAAAACCATAGCTGTAACCATGCAGACCTTTGTTGGAAAGTGACGTTTCTGCTTTTTTAATACACTGTCTAGATTTGTCATAGCTTTTCTTCCAAGGAGCAAGTGAATTTTAATTTCATGGCTGCTGTCATGGTCTGTAGTAACTTTGGAGCACAAGAAAATAAAGTCTGTTACTGTTTCCAGTTTTTCCCCATTTATTTGCCATGAAGTGAGGGGACTGGATGCCATGATCTTCATTTTTGAATGTTGAGTTTTAACACAGCTTTTTCACTCTCCTCTTTCACGTTCATCAAGAGGCTCTTTAGTTCCTCGTGGGTTTTTTTTTTTTTTTTTTGCCAGAAGGGTGGTAAAATCTGCATATCTGAGGTTATTGATATTTCTCCCAGTAATCTTGATTCCAGCTTGTGCTTCATCCAGTCTGGCATTTCCCATGATGTACTCTGCATATAAGTTAAATAAGCAGGGTGACGATATGCAGCCTTGATTTACTCTTTTCCCAATTTGAAGATAGTCTGTTGTTCCATGTCTGGTTCTAATTGTTGCTTTTTGACTTGTATACAAGTTTTTTAGGAGGCAGGTAAGGTGGTCTGGTATCCCATCTCTTTCAGAATTTTCCACAGTTTGTTGTGATCCACACAGTCAAAGGCTTTGGCGTAGTCAATAAAGCAGAAGTAGATGTTTTCCTGGAATTCCCTTGCTTTTTCTATGATCTAACACATGTTGGCAATTTGATCTCTGGTTCCTCTGCCTTTTCTCAGTCCAGCTTGTACATCAGGAAGTTCTCAGTTCACGTTATTGTTGAAGCCTAGTTTGGAGGATTTTGAGCTTTACCTTGCTAGCATGCAAAATGAATGCAATTGCATGATAGTTTGAACATTCTTTGGCATTGCCCTTCTTTGGGACTGAAATGAAAACTGACCTTTTCCAATCCTGTGGCCACTACTGAATTTTCCAAATTTGTTGGTATACTGAATGCAGCACTTTCCAGTATCATCTTTTAGGATTGGAAATAGCTCAACTGGAATTCCATCACCTCCACTAGCTTTGTTCGTAGTAATGCTTCCTAAGCCCAGTTGACTTCACACTCCAGGATGTCTGACTCTAGGTGAGTGATCACACCATCATGGTTATCCAGGTCATGAAGACCTTTTTTGTATAGTTCTTCTGTATATTCTTGCCACCTCTTCTTAATATCTTCTGCTTCTGTTAGGTCCATACCATTTCTGTCCTTTATCGAGCCCATCTTTGCATGAAATGTTCCCTTGGTATCTAATTTTCTTGAAGCGATCTCTAGTGTTTCCCATTCTGTTGTTTTCCTCTATTTCTTTGGATTGATTGCTGAGGAAGGCTTTCTTATCTCTCCTTGCTATTCTTTGGAACTCTGCATTCAGATGTTTATATCTTTCCTTTTCTCCTTTGCCTTTTGCTCCTCCTCTTTTCTTAGATATTTGGAAGGCCTCTTCAGACAACCATTTTCCCTTCTTGCATCTCTTTTTCTTGTGATGGTTTTGATCACCACCTCCTGTGCAGTGTTATGAACCTCCATCCATAGTTCTTCAGGCATTCTATCAGATCTACTCCCTTGAATCTATTTGTCCCTTCCACTGTATAATCATGATGGATTTGATTTAGGTCATACCCAAACCACCTAGTGGTTTGAATTTCAGTCTGAATTTTCAGTCTGAATTTTGCAATAAGGAGTTCATGATCTGAGCCACAGTCAGCTGCTATTGCAGTTTTTCATTCTTTGTTGCAGTAATATATCTAATACCTTTCCCTTCCTAGTCGGTAAATTCCATGAGAGTGGGGATTGTCCTTGCTCATCAGTGTAGTCTGAATACCTAATACCATTGAGCTCAACACAAGTTTGGGTGAATGATATGCTGGCTAATAGACTGAATGCTGTCACCATAAAGCAGTTAATTGTGCAGGCTGAAAACATCTTTATAATTAAGCATCCTCATTTTTCTTTCAACTTCAAGTTTTTTCCTGGAATTTCAAAGAGATAGGGCAGGGTAATTTAATAGGTGCCATATTCAGCCTCTGGTTTTTTTTTTTTTTTTTTTTTTAATGATGTCTAAAAGAATATAATGCTTTTAGCAGGGCAACTTTTGTACATACATAATAGGCGTGATGGTTGTGCAAGGCTGCAAGAGAATGTAATGATTTCAAATACATTTTTTAAATGTATAGGGTCAGTCCTAATTATTGAGAGATTTCTCTTGGTTCTCAAAGCTACAAATTACACTGGAGAAATGGATGAATGGTGTAGAATCATTGAATAAAGTCCACAGGACTTAGCCTGGTACACTAGCCTGTTGACTGCTTGCCCTAGGCAGCCTCCCTGGTCTCAGTTACTGCCACTACTTGCCTCAGTCTTACTGCTCCAGGAATATATACCTATGTATTCTTCTGTGCTTGGTTGCTCAGTCATGTCTGATACTTTGTGACCCCATGGACTGTAGGCCACCAGGCTCCTCTGTCCATGGGGATTCTCCAGGCAAGAATACTGGAGTGGGTTGCCATGCCCTTCTCCAGTGGATCTTCCCAACCCAGGGATCAAACCCAGGCCTCCCACATTGCATGAAGATTCTGTACTGTCTGGGCCACCAGGGAAGCCCATATGTGTTCTTAAAATAATGTATATGTGGGCTTTCCTAGTGGCTCAGTGGTAAAGAATCTGCCTGCCAGTGCAGGAGACATAAGAGATGCAGGATCAGTCCCTGGGTCAGGAAGATTCCCTACAGAAGGAAATAGCAGCCCCCTCCATGGATAGAGAAGCCTGGGGGGCTACAGTCCATGGAGCTGCAAAAGAGTCAGACATGTCTTAGCAACTACACAACAACAACAGTTCGCTCTGTAAATCACCTGTGAAATATTATGGTGTTACATATAAAGATGAGCTCCCCTGGGACAATTTACTTGATTTTGTGTCCTCCAACATACAAAAAACACTATATCCTTGTGAGACGTGTAGTAATCTTGTGTGTATACATTTTTTTAGTGTGCCTCTTTAAATCCATTATTCAGTGTTTCATTTTAAAATGTTAAACAATATGGTATGTAGGATTTGAAATTCTGTTTTTATCATTTACTATTATATTACAAGCGTGTCTCATATAATGTAATGTCTTTACAAACATGACAAATATTTTAACTTTTGATTCTTATCAGCAAGACTTTTTTATTTGCTTAGTTTTAACTGAGGGATACTAGCTTTACAGTATTATGCTGGTTTCTACCAAACATCAGCATGAATCAGCCGTAGGTTTAACTGTCCCCTTGCACTTGAACATCCCTCCCACGTCCCTCCCCATCCCACCCCTCTAGGTTATTCCTGAGCTCCGGTTTGAATTCTCTGAGCCATACAGCAAATTCGCATTGGCTGTCTATTTTACATATGGTAACGTGTGTTTCCATGTTACTCTCTCTACATCCCGCCCTCTCCTTCCTCCCCCACAGCTGTGTCCATAAGCCTGTTCTCTATGTCTGGGTCTCTGTTGCTGCTCTGCAAGTATGTTCATCCGTTGTATGTACACATTTTTAATAGAAATGATATAGTGAATAATGGCTGCATATTCCCTTTTCCACTTAGAAGTGTGTCTCAGTGTGGTATCCATGTTGTTACATGTAGATCAAGCTTGTGCCTTTTAACGACTGTATAATATCCCATTATATGAGTAGATAGCATGCTTGTCTCCATTTCTCTACCGAGGATGTCCAACTTGTTCCTAACCTTTTAAATACTACAAACCAAGGTCCAGGCAGCATTCCTGTGTATGCCTCATTGTCCAGCTGTGTGAACGTTTCTCTAGACTATAAATGGAAATATCGGATGAGAGGCTGTGTGAATTCGGGGATTTTATAGATACTGCAAGGCTGCCCTGCAAATTGGCCGTACTGCCCCTCTTTCCATTCATACCAGCAGCTTCCGAGAAGATGTTTTTCCCATGTTTTTTACCACTTGCTGATACCATACTGTGTTACTTGCTCCCATCTGATGAGTGAGAAATGGTATCTTGGTGTAGCTCATGTGTCCAGGGTTATTCTCAAGACTCGGAATCATTTGCTACCTTGGGTAGCAGTTGTATTTTTCTCTCTGCACCTCTTTTGCCTCTGGCTCTCCAGGCTGGCTGCTGCTTGTTTGCGCCCTGGTTCTCTGCTGTAGCTTCTCTGCTGCTGCTAAGTTGCTTCAGTCGTGTCCGACTCTGTGCGATCCCATAGACAGCAGCCCACCAGGCTCCCCCGTCCCTGGGATTCTCCAGGCAAGAACACTGGAGTGGGTTGCCATTTCCTTCTCCAGTGCATGAAAGTGAAAAATGAAAGTGAAGTCGCTCAGTCGTGTCCAACTCCTAGCGACCCCATGGACTGCAGCCTACCAGGCTCCTCCGTCCATGGGATTTTCCAGGCAAGAGTACTGGAGTGAGGTGCCATTGCTGATTTTTTCCTCCAGAGTTATACTCTGCTCAAGTATAACTTGAAGTAGAAGGAAGGTATTAACTTCTTTATCTTTAAATTTATTTAAAATAATATTCCTCAAGTGCCTGCTAGGTGCCAGGCACTACAACAGAGTGGTGACAATACAAGAGCCTCTGCCCCCTTGAGTTTGCATTTGCATTTCAGTGGGAGAAAGAGACAACATATTAAGGGTATGTGGCACAATGTCATGTCCTGTGAAGATGATGTGAACAAAGTGGTGAAGGTTGTGGGCACAAGGCAGGGAGAAGGTGGCCATGAAGGCCTTTACTAAGAGGGGAGGTCTGAGCAAAGACCTGAATGCAGTGAGGGAAAGAAGAGCTGTCCCAGGAGATGCATCAGCAAGTGTAGACAGGCTGAGGTGAAAGTGAGGGTTCGGAGGGATGATGGTGAGGCTGGAGCCCAGAGGCCGAGGGGCAGACTGCAGGAAATGATGTCACAGAGGAAGGCGGGATCCAAATCATGAAGGACATTGAGGTCCACGATAAAGGTGCTTGTATTTCCAGGGTATGAGGTTTGCGGCTGGGACAGTGTTATTTAGGTGACTCTGGTGACGGGAAGAGGGACAAGTGTGGCAGCATGGAGAACAGTCAAGTGTGTATTGCAGCAAGTATTGCAGACACCCAGGCAAGCGTGTCTGGGATCGTGGCATTGGAGGTCGTGAGGAAGAGTGACATACAGGATATATTTTGTAGGTGGAGCTGGCATGAGTGGCTGATGGATGATGGTGGATGATACATGTGTATGTATGGTTCGAGGGGGAAAAAGAAGAGATGAGGGTAACTCCAAGAGTGATGTGAGCTACTCGAGGATACTGATGACACTTAGAATGTAGAGAAGACTTGCGAGGGGAGCAGGCTTGAGGGGACAAATCTAGAGCTCTAGGAAATGTTACATTTGACATGCCTACTATTAGGTTGGTACAAATGTAATTGCAGTTTTGGAGCATGAATTTTAAATCATTATAACTAGGCTCAAACACATCTTCATTAATCAAAATAGGAACCATTACAGTTAACACATATTTGCCAACAAGAAATAACTTTATTACTGTAGTGTAAAAATCTGTGCCTGGGGCTTTGATGAACTCTTGGAAAGCATTTTCTGCACCCTGTTGGTTGTAGAAGTGTTTTTCCCTGCAAAAAATTGTTCAGATGCTTAAAGAAGTGGTAGTCAGTTGGCGAGAGGTCACGTGAATATGGCCAATGAAGCAAAACTTTGTAGCCCAGTTCGTTCAACTTTTGAAGTGTTGGTGGTGTGGTGACGTGTGGTCAGGCGTTGTCGTGGGAAAAAATTGGGCCCTTTCTGTTGCCCAGCATCGGGCACAGGTGTTGCCGTTTTCAATGTATCTCATCGGTTTGCTGAGCATACTTTTCAGATGTAATGGTTTTGCCAGGATTCAGAAAGCTGTAGTGGATCAGACAGGCAGGAAACCACCAAACAGTGACCGTGAGTTGTTTTGGTGCAAGTTTGGCTTTGGGAACTGCTTTGGAGCTTCTTCTTCGTCCAACCACTGAGCCGGTCATTGCCGGTTGTTGTATAAAATCCGCTTTTCATCACATGACGCAATTTGGTAGATAAATGGTTCATTGTTGTTGCACAGAATAAGAGAAGATGACACTTCAAAGCAATGATATTTTTTGATTTTCAGTCAGCTCATGAGGCACCCACTTATGGAGCTTTTTCACCTTTCCAATTTGCTTCAAATGCTGAATGACCGTAGAATGGTTGGTGTTGAATTCTTTGGCAACTTTCATGTAGTTGTAAGAGGATCAGCTTCGATGGTGGCTCTCAGGTGGTTATTGTCAACTTCCACTGTGCTCCTCATCTTCAAGGGTCTCATCTTTGCAAAACTTCTTCAACCACTACTGCAAAGTATGTTCATTAGCAGTTCCTGGGCCAAATGCATTTTCTCCACTGCTTTGCAACCCACTTCGAACTCAAGAAAATTGCTAGAATTTGCTTTTTGTCTAACATCATTTCCATAGTCAAAAATAAATATAAAACAACAAGTAATAAGTCATCAGCCAAAAAAACCCTATAAAGCAAGAAATGTGCATTAAATGGTGTGTAACATAACCACATTTATTTAAGAATGTATTCCAATATCAAAAGCAAATTTCAACAGTGCAAAAGCTGCAATTACTTTTGCAACAACTTAATAGCTCTAGGTGTTGAATTGGTATTAAACTAAAAAAAAAAAAATCCAAACTGGGAGTATATATTTGAGAGTAGTCGCCTTAATGGGCTTTCCTGTGGCTCAGATGGTAAAGAATCTGCCTGTAATGTATGAGACCTGGTTTGACTCCTGGATTGGGAAGATGCTCTGGAGAAGGAAATGGCTACCCACTCCAGTTTTCTTGCCTGGAGAATTCCAACAGAGGAGCCTGGTGGGCTACAGTCCATGGTATCGCAAAGAGTCAGACACGACTAAATGACTAACACTAGCACTAGCCTTAAGGGAGCATGCTTAATACAGCAGACTGGATGTTATCACTGGAGGAATAGAAAGAAGAACAGGGTCAGAGAAAGAGCTGAGAGCTACTCCAGTATCTGGAGGCAGAGACTCAGAAGGAGAAGACAGTAGACAGGATTGTCAGTAGACAGGATTGCCAGGGCTCTGGAAACCAGGAGAAGGAGTTCAGGAATGAGAGAGGGAATGTATTGTATGCTGTTAAAAGATTGAGGAAGATGCATGCTTAGGACACACGTTGGACTTGGTGAGACAGAGGACAATGGTGACTTTACTTGAGAAGTCTCAGTGGAGAGAGCTGGGGAAGAAATCACGTGATGAAGTGGAGATCCCCACGTTTACAAAGGTTGGGTACAGTGAGAGAGCTGTGGCCTTTGCTTCTCTGCTCTCTGAAGGCTGGAAGTGCCTTGGCCAATTTCTGCTCTTCTACTCAGAGCTGCTTAGAATGTAGCCCTGGTTTCTTCTCTCTCCCAGCTTCCATAGCTCCACGCCTATCACCCCCACCACGCCTGCCATTCCTCAGACTGCATTGGAAGTCCCACCTTGGCCTTCTTATCAGTCTCCACTTTATCTGTCTCTCTCCAGGTGACTCCACTAAAGACAAGAGGCTCTGGGGCAGCCATGTTGTTGATCTTCCTCCGTAATCTTAGGCCATTCTGGGTCTCAGTAATAATTATTTTTTGAATTGAATTTCACTCTGAATTCCATTTTGAAAGGGGGGATGAGATAAAGGAGGCTTTGTTCTAGTTAGAGAAGAGTCTGAATGAGATGAGCATTGTAGGGGAGTGAATGAAGAAAATATGTTCCATTAGATGAGCAGGCAGTTACAAAGTTGATACAAAAACAGCACCATACCTCCTGACATTGGCATTGCCATACCAGCGGAGTAAGACACTTCAAGAACCTGGTGTATCTGCTTTTTTAAAAAAAAAAAGATGATTTCAAATAAAGGTTAATGCAAAAGTCTTTGCTCAGAGCCTTTCACTGCTGCTGCTGCTGCTGCTGCTAAATCACTTCAGTCGTGTCCGACTCTGTGCGACCCCATAGACGGCAGCCCACCAGGGTCCCCCATCCCTGGGATTCTCCAGGCAAGAACACTGGAGTGGGTTGCCATTTCCTTCTCCAATGCATGAAAGTGAAAAGTGAAAGTGAAGTCACTCAGTCGTGTCTGACTCTTAGCGACCCCATGGACTGCAGCCCACCAGGCTCTTCCGTCCGTGGGATTTTCCAGGCAAGAGTACTGGAGTGGGGTGCCATTGCCTTCTCCGAGCCTTTCGCTAGTGAGTGACAATGATGTTAATTCCATTTTGGACTCAGACTATTTATTAGTTTATGAAGTTGAAATATGTGCTTTGTGAAAACAGTATTTCCTTTCCACTTAATTTTAACTGGTAATTGCTTCTCTATGGTTCCTCTGGAGAACCTGTAGGTGTGGGAATGGGAATGGGAAAGAGACACTTACAGTGCTGAGTACCCAGATATAATGAGAGAACCCCTGACGTGACTTAGACTCTCACTTAATGTGGCATTAAGTGGCAGTCCTTCCATTTCACCATCTGCAAGTTGAGGATTAATAGTAGTTGTCAGTAATGTACTTTTCCTATAAAAAATGCTGTTATCACCAAGTATTAATATTGCTTCCAATGATTACTAAGTTGTTCTGAGGAAAAACAGAGCTTTGATTTCAGTAGCCAACTTCTTTTTACCTTGTACCGTAGGAAAACCAATGCAAAATTATTTTATCTGGGTTGAGGCTTCATGCCATTTGATCTTTAATAATAATCTCATCAAATGCACCTTAATTAAGAGTCTGGTGAAAATTCAAGTCCTCGATTTAATATTGATGCAACATAGTTACTGAACATCTGTATCTCTTAGGCATTGTATTTGGACTCAAGATTCTAAAAATGAATGTGTCTAAATACAACTGTGAGGATAAAACAATATTCTCCTCTGCTGTTAAAAACGGAGAAGGCATACACACTGAGGAAACCAGAAGGGAAAGAGACACGTGTACCCCAATGTTCATCGCAGCACTGTTTATAATAGCCAAGACATGGAAGCAACCTAGATGTCCATCAGCAGATGAATGGATAAGAAAGCTGTGGTACATATACACAATGGAGTATTACTCAGCCATTAACAAGAATACATTTGAATCAGTTCTAATCAGGTGGATGAAACTGGAGCCTATTATACAGAGTGAAGTAAGCCAGAAGGAAAAACATAAATACAGTATACTAACGCATATATATGGAATTTAGAAAGATGGTAACAATAACCCGGTGTACGAGACAGCAAAAGAGACACTGATGTATAGAACAGTCTTATGGACTCTGTGGGAGAGGGAGAGGGTGGGAAGATTTGGGAGAGTGGCATTGAAACATGTAAAATATCATGTAGGAAACGAGTTGCCAGTCCAGGTTCGATGCACGATGCTGGATGCTTGGGGCTGGTGCACTGGGACGGCCCAGAGGGATGGTATGGGGAGGGAGGAGGGAGGAGGGTTCGGGATGGGGAACACATGTATACCTGTGGTGGATTCATTTTGATATTTGGCAAAACTAATACAATTATGTAAAGTTTAAAAATAAAATAAAATTAGAAAAAAAAAAAAACGGAGAAGGCAATGGCACCCCGCTCCAGTACTCCTGCCTGGAAAATCCCATGGATGGAGGAGCCTGGTGGGCTGCAGTCCATGAGGTCGCTACGAGTTGGATACAACTGAGCGACTTCACTTTCACTTTTCACTTTCATGCATTGGAGAAGGAAATGGCAACCCACTCCAGTGTTCTTGCCTGGAGAATCCCAGGGATGGGGGACCCTGGTGGGCTGCCGTCTATGGAGTCACACAGAGTTGGACACGACTGAAGTGACTTAGCAGCAGCAGCAGCAGCTGTTAAAAAACTTTCACTTACCTTGTGAAGTGTTAAAAGTATGAAATGTCCATTAACTATTTAAAAGTAAGTAAATAAAGTCTCTCAGTCATGTCTAACTCTTTGAGACTCCATGGACTGTAACCTACCAGGCTTCTCCATCCATGGGATTTTCCAGGCAAGAGTACTGGAGTGGGTTGCCATTTCCTTCTCCAGGAGATCTTCCCAACCCAGGGTTGAACCCAGGTCTCCCATATTGTAGGCAGACACTTTACCATCTAAGCCACCAGGGAAGTCCTATTAACTATTTAAGTTTCCCCCAAATTCAGTAATTATTGTCTTTGTTCTTAAATATTAGAGTGGATTTTAGGAAATGTTTATAAAGCTCCTGATTCAGGGAATTGCTGTGGCTCTGAGAAATTGTCTAGTTTAATACTCTTCAGTAAAATATATTGTAAGACCCATATGGAACTTTGAATTTTCTAGCAGTTACTTTAGAAAAAATTAAAAGAAATAAGTGAAATTAATTTTAGTACTACATTTAACCCATTGTATTGAAAGAATCTCAATACGTCATCAATACAAAAATTAACAAGATACAAACATTGCTCTGTTCATACTGTCTTTGAAACCCAGTGTATATTTTACACTGATAGCACATCTGCACTTGGGTATGAAATTTTCATTGGAAATACTTGATTTCTATTTAGATTTCATAAAACAGTTAAAAGTTATTACAGACATATTTAAAGATTTTTTTTCTACAAGTTTAACCTTAAATAAAAATTTAGCTTCTCAGGGGCATTAGCTCCATTTTAAATACTCATAGCCACGTGTGGTTATGGCTGTCACGTTGGACTGCACAGACACAGGACATTTCAACCATCGCAGAAAGCTCTGTTGCACCATACAGCTCTAATTCAAACCACTGAGGAAACGGAGTGGCAGTTAGTGGCAGGCTTGGGGCTAGAATGTTGTTTATAAGGAGTTTCACAGACACAAAACCACTGCTGGGAGCTCTACTGTCTCTGTGAGTTTGGTACTTTAGGTATCTTATGCAAGTGGCATCATACGATACGTGTCCTTTTCTGTCTGGCTTGTTTCAGTTAACATCTTCAGGGTTCCTCCACGTGGTAGAGTGCGTCAGAATTTCCTTCCCAAATAATATTCTATTTTATGGATAAGCCACATTTCAAAGTTAAGATATAACTGACCTGTAACATTGTATACATTTAAGATGTACATGTTGAATTGATACCTTTATTTATTGTCCTGTGAGTGCCTCTGTAGCTTTAGCTAACAACTTTAGTTCCTGTCACATAACTATTGCTTCTTTTTGTGTGTGATGAGAACATTTGAGATCTAGACTCTCACTAGTTTTGAAGTATTGAGTACTATATTACAGACTGTAATCAATGTGCTCTGCATTAGATCTCCAGAACTCATTCATCTTCCACTTCTTTCCAATTCCCCCAAGCCCCAGCCACCATATTCTGCTGTCTGTTTCTATGAGTTTGGCTTTTTCAAGATCCTGAATAGGAATGATATCATACAATATTTGTCTTTGTCTATCTGACTTATCTCCCTTGGAATAACACCCTCAAGGTCCATTCATGTTGTCAAAAATGACAGGATTTCCTTCCTTCTTATGACCAAATAATATTCCAGTGTATACCACATTTTCTTTTTTTTTAATTTTTATTGTATATTGGAATATAGTTGGTTAACAGTGTTCTGTTAGTTTCAGATGTATAGCAAAATGAATCAGTTACACATATACAGGTATTTATTCTTTTTCAGATTCTTTTCCAGTTTAGGTTGTTACAAAGTATTGCATAGAGTTATTTGTGCTACACAGTAGGTCCCTGTTGGTAACTATTTTTTTTTTTATTGGTATATAGTTGATTTACAATGTTTCACCAGTTTCAGGTATACAGAAAAGTGAATCAGTTATACATATTCATGTTTCTTTTACCATGTTTTCTTCATCCGTTCATCTCTTGATGGGCACTTTGCTTGTTTCCTATCTTAAGTATTGTTAATAATGCTGCAGTGAATAATGGAGATGTCTTTTTGATATTCTATTTTCACTTCCTTTGGCTATGTACCCGAAGTGGGATTTCTGGATGCTATGGTGATTGTAATTTGCGGAACCTCCAAACTATTTTTCATAGGGGCTGAACCAACTTACATTCCTGCCAATGGTCTACAAGGGTTCCTTTTTCTCCATATTCTCCCTAACATTTGTTTTTTTGTGTGTATGTTTGTTTTTTCTTGATAGTAGCCCTTCTAACAGATACCTCATTTTTGGTTTAGATTCTCTGATGACTAGTGATGTTGAGTACTTTTTCATGTACTTCTTGTCCATTTAGATACTTTCTTTGGGAAAATGTCTTAAGTTCCTCCTTTTTTTTAACAGCATTGCTTATTATTGGTGTTGTTGTTATTGAGTTGTGTGATTTCTTTATATATTTTGGATATTAACCACTTATTCATTATATGGTCTGAAAATATTTTCTCCCATAGTTTGCCTCATCATCATGCTCATTATTTGTTTTTCTGTGAAGAAGTTTTTTTAGTTTGATGTAGTCATGCTTGTTTGTTTTGCTTTTACTGCTTCTGCTTTTGGTGTTGTATCCAAAAAATTGTTGCAGAGACCAATGTCAAGGAGTTTTGTTTTATTAGGTCTTATGTTTAGGTCTTTAACCCATTTTTAGTTAATTTTTGTGAGTGGTGTTAAAGTCCAATTTCATTTTTCGTCATGTGGTTATGTGGTTTTCTTACCATATGTTGAAAAGACTATCCTTTCCTATGAGTGTCTGTGGCTCCTCTATGAAATATTAGTTGACTGTTTATATGAGGGTTTCTTCTGAACTCTTGATTCTGTTTCTTTGGTCCATGTATCTGTTATTATTTTCATTTTTTTACTATACTGTCTTAATTACTATAGAACTCCGAAATGCAGTACTTGGATGTAATATCAAAAATGACACAATAATCTCTGTTCGTTTCCAAGGCAAACCATTCAATATCAAGTAATCCAAGCCTATGCCCCGACCAGTAATGCTGAAGAAGCTGAAGTTGAATGGTTCTATGAAGACCTACAAGACCTTCTAGAACTAACGCCCAAAAAAGATGTCCTTTCCATTGTAGGGGACTTGAACACAAAAGTAGGAAGTCAGGAAATACCTGGAGTAACAGGCAAATTTGGCCTTGGAGTACAGAATGAAGTAGGGAAAAGGCTAATAGAGTTTTGCCAAGAGAATGCA
Source organism: Bos grunniens (assembly GCF_055505025.1). Classification (NCBI taxonomy): domain Eukaryota; kingdom Metazoa; phylum Chordata; class Mammalia; order Artiodactyla; family Bovidae; genus Bos; species Bos grunniens. Next base: position 39,346,802 of record NC_141186.1, read on the forward strand.
CTGGTCATAGCAAACAGCCTCTTCCAACAACACAAGAGAAGAGTCTAAACATGGACATCACCAGATGGTCAATATCAGATGGTCAAATCAGATTGATTATATTCTTTGCAGCTAAAGATGGAGAAGCTCTATGCAGTCAACAAAAACAAGACCAGGAGCTGACTGTGGCTCAGATCATGAACTCCTTATTGCCAAATTCAGATCAGATCTGATAGACAGAGTGCCTGAAGAGCTATGGACAGAAATTCATGATGACATTGTACAGGAGGCAGGGATCAAGACCATCCCCAAGAAAAAGAAATGCAAAAGGCAAAATGGTTGTCTGAGGAGGCCTTACAAATAGCTGTGAAAAGAAGAGAAGTGAAAAGCAAAAGAGAAAAGGAAAGATATACCCATTTGAATGCAGAGTTCCAGAGAATAGCAAGGAGAGATAAGAAAGCCTTCCTCAGTGATCAGTGCAAACAAATAGAGGAAAACAACAGAATGGGAAAGACTAGAGATCTCTTCAAGAATATTAGAGATACCAAGGGAACATTTCATGCAAAGATGGGCTCGATAAAGGACAGAAATGGTATGGACCTAACAGAAGCAGAAGATATTAAGAAGAAGTGGCAAGAAGATACAGAAGAACTATCCAAAAAAGATCTTCACGACCCAGGTAATCACAACAGTCTGATCACTGACCTAAAGCCAGACATCCTGGAATGCGAAGTCAAGTGGGTTAGTGGAGGTGATGGAATTCCAGTTGAGCTATTTCAAATCCTGAAAGATGATGCTGTGAAAGTGCCGCACTCAATATGCCAGCAAATTTGGAAAACTCAGCAGTGGCCACAGGACTGGAAAAGGTCAGTTTACATTTCAGTCCCAAAGAAAGGCAATGCCAAAGAATGCTCAAAATACTGCACAATTGTACTCATCTCACACGCTAGCAAAGTAATGCTCAAAATTCTCCAAGCCAGGCTTCAACAATACGTGAACCATGAACTTCCAGATGTTCAAGCTGGATTTAGAAAAGGCAGAGGAACCAAAGATCAAATTGCCAACATCCACTGCATCATTGAAAAAGCAAGAGAGTTCCAGAAAAATGTCTACTTCTGTTTTATTGACTATGCCAAAGCCTTTGACTGTGTGGATCACAATAAACTGTGGAAAATTCTAGAAGAGATGGGCATACCAGACCACCTGACCTGCCTACTGAGAAATCTGTATGCAGGTCAAGAAGCAACAGTTAGACTGGACATGGAACAACAGACTGGTTCCAAATTGGGAAAGGAGATCATCAAGGCTGTATATTGTCACCCTGCTTATTTAACTTATATGCAGAGTGCATCATGAGAAATGCTGGGCTGGATGAAGCACAAGCTGAAATCAAGATTGCTGGGAGAAATATCAGTAACTTCAGATATGCAGATGATACCTTATGGCAGAAAGAGAAGAACTTAAGAGCCTTTTGATGAAAGTAAAAGAGGAGAGTGAAAAAGTTGGCTTAAAACTCAGCATTCAGAAAACTGAGATCATGGCATCTAGTCCCATTACTTCATGGCAAATAGATGGGGAAACAATGGAAACAGTGAGAGACTTTATATTCTGGGGCTCCAAAATCACTGCAGATGGTGACTGCAGGCATGAAATTAAAAGATGCTTGCTCCTTGGTAAAAAAGTTATGACCAACCTGGACAGGATATTAAAAAGCAGAGACATTACTTTGCCAGCAAAGGTCCACCTAGTCAAGGCTATGGTTTTTCCAGTAGTTATGTATGGATGTGAGAGTCGGACTATAAAGAAAGCTGAGTGCCAAAGAATTGATGCTTTTGATCTGGTGTTGGAGAAGACTCTTGGAGAGTCCCTTGGTCAGCAAGGAGATCCAACCGGTCCATTGTAAAGGAAATCAGTCCTGGGTGTTCATTGGAAGGACTGATACTGAAGCTGAAAGTCCAATACTTTGGCCACCTGATACAAAGAACTGACTCATTTGAAAAGCCCCCGATGCTGGGAAAGATTGAAGGCGGGAGGAGAAGGGGATAACGGAGGATGAGATGGTTGGATGGCATCACCGACTGAATAGACATGAGTTTGAGTAAACTCCGGGAGTTGGTGATGGATAGGGAGGCCTGGCGTGCTGCAGTCCATGGGGTCGCAAAGAGTTGGACACAACTGAGCAACTGAACTGAACTGAATTGTGGATCCATAAAAACTTTAGGGTTGTTTTCTCTATTTCTGTGAAAAATGCCATTTGAATTTTGATAGGGATTGCATCAAATTTATAGATGCCTTTGGGTGGTATGGACATTTTAAATAATTTTTCTGATGCATGAACATAGAATAGCTCTCCATTTATTTGTGTTTTCTTAAGTTTCTTTCACCAAAATCTTATAGTTTTCATTGTTCAATCTTTTACTTCCTTGGTTAAATTTATTTCTGAGTACTTTATTATTTTTGATGCTGTTGCAAATTGGATAATCTTTATTTAATTTTTCAGATATGCTGTTCATGTATAGAAATGCAATTAATTTCTGTGTTAAAAATTTCTATTTTTATAGAAATATAAAATATATTAATTAAATATATATAATTAAATATAAAATATAAAAAAAATTCTATTTTTATATCCTGCATTTACTGATTACTGAATTCATAAACTAGTTCTAACACTTTTTTGGTTGAGTCTTTAGAAATTGTGTTTGTATGTATATACACACACACACATACATATAGACCATATCATGTACAAATAAGGACAGTTTTACCTATTCCTTTCTGATTTGGATGCCTTTTTTCTTTTGCCTTGCTGCATTGGTCTAGCTAGGAATTTCAGTACTATGTTTAAATAGAGTAGTGAGAGTGGACGTTCTTTTCTTGTTCCTGATCTTAGATGAAAAGCTTTCAGTCTTTCACCATTGAGTATGACGTTAGCTGTCAGTTTATCATATACGGCCTTTATTATGTTACGGTTTCTACCCAGTTTGTTGAGGATTTTTAATCATGAAAGGATTTTGTAAAATACTTTTGCTGCATCTGTTGTCATGATGAGATATATATATATATATCTTTCAGTCTGATAATGTGATGTATTACATTTATTGGGGGCTTCCCAGGTGGTGTAATGGTAAAGAATCTGCTTGGCAGTGCAGGAAACACAAGAGACGTAGGTTCAATTCCTGATTCAGGAGGATCCCCTGGAGTAGGAAATGGCAACCTACTCCAGCATTCTTGCCTGGGAAATTCGAGGGACACAGGAGTCTGATGGGCTACAGTCCACAGGGTTGCAAAGATTTGGGAACGACTGAGTGACTGAGCCTGAATACAAGATCACACTTTTGATGTTTTTGTTGAACTATCCCTGTGTCACAGGGATAAATCCCATTTGGTTAGGGTGTATGATCCCTTTAATGTGTTGGTAAATTCAGTTTGCTAATATTTCATTGAAAATTTTTGTCTCTGTGTTCATCAGGGATATTGGTCTAAGTTTTGTTTTTTCTTGTAGTGTCCTTATCTGTCTTTGATATCAGGGTAATGCTGGCCTTGTAAAAGGAGTTTTGGAATGTTTCCCCACTAATATATATATATATATATATTTTTTTTTTTTTTTAAGAGTTTGAGAGGGATTGACCTTAATTCTTATTTAAATACATGGTGGAATTCACCAGTGGAGCCATCTGGTCCTGGGCTTTTTTCTGTGTTGGGAGGTTTTTGATTACTGATCAATTTCCTTATTATTGGTGTGTTCAGGTTTTCTATTCATGATTACGTCCTGGTAGATTGTATGTTTCAACAACCACCTCCCTATCCATTAAGATTACATTGCTTCCAAATTAGTAGCAGTGGAAATGTTGCTTCACTGGACAACCCTAACTCAAGATCTGTGGATGGGGGTGTGGGGAGTCTCTATTCCAGTCATATTTTCTGTGAAACTATGACATTTGCTTTCTTTTTTTCCCATAGAGAAGGCATTTTAGAAGTTCATACATTATTAGACATTATCCTCATCTAAAGATAAAGTATTCTTTTTTGTTTCACTATCTTCAACTCCTTCCGCCCATTGCCCACTCCAGAATGTAAATTCCATGCCAGGTTTGTTGTGTTTTGGCTGTATTGTTTATTGCTCTGTTCTTGGTGCTTAGAACTGTGCCTACTACACAGTAGGCAGGCAGTAAGATCTAGGGAATGGATGAATGATGCTCAAGTGTTATCCACCATTGTGTTTACTGGATATCATTTTAAAAGGCTCTAGATTTGGCTTATTTTGAATAACTCAGTATTTGTTTTCCTGGAGTAAAACATTCTAGTACAAAAATATGTTTGTAAGTATTATAGACCTTGTAAATGTATGAAGAGACAAGGTATGAAAAATAATTATTGGGAGATGAAAGAAGCCAGAGGTAGACTAGACAAAGTAAGTGGAAGTTTGCTTCCTTCTAATTTAATAGTATTGTCTCCAAAGTGGTATTATGTAAAACATCAGAAATTTTTCAATATTGATAACTTAGACTCATTAAAGAGTAATGAAAAAAAAAAAAAAAAACAACCTTTGACTGTAAAGGTGGAGGTTAAATGATCCAGTTGGATCATAGTTGTCAAGATGAGAACAACTTCATTCCTGCTCTCTAAAATAAGAACCCTTTATTGTTTCCTTTCTGAAGCTTTTTATTGATTTGCACTGTGGTCAGGCTACTACTTTAACAGTCTCAGACTCTGCCTGAGACACAAATTAGAGTTTTTAAAATAGCAAGAACTTTAAAACATTATTAGTGTTGGAAACCCAGTCCTTTCTCTTGTAAGCAAGGAAACTTGATTCTGAGAGGTAAGATGATGTCCGGAAGCATTTTTTAGCCTCTTTTTTGTTGGACTGGTTTTCCTTGTCTTGGATTTTAGTAAGGATATAATCTCAGCTCCAGTTAGAAAGGGGGATCACAATGCCAGGTGTCAAATTCACAAATCAGTCCTCTCCATAATTGCTGAAGTTTGACATGTCCCCATGTTGGTCCCAGGAAACTCTAACTGTTCTCTTATTAGCAGTAGGGAATTAAATTTCCTATGTAGACAAATTGACTTCTAAATTAGAAACAAAAACACCAGCAAACAGAGAGGCACAGACACACTTTCTTGTTTCAGTCTGAAGCTTTTTCTCAAATTTCACTCCTCTTCACCTTCTCCATATTTTCCACAGACTTTCTTTTACTGTTTGAATTCACCATCTAGTTACTACCTTCTCTGAAGAGATTTTGGTCAGCAACTCTTAAAAACAAACTTACTATCCTAATTAAAGTGGAAGAGTCAAAATAGACTACTTAAATGAAGGATGTTTTAAGTCATATAGGTATTATGTTTGGGCAATTCTTGAAAAGCGGGGGGAAACTCTTCAGGGAGATTTAGAACTTTTTTTCTAAACAAGAGGATTTCTTTTAAAAAAAATAAAAATAAAAGGATGTGAATTGGCTTAGAGTAAAAAGACAATAGACTTAGGAAGGAAAAGAATGTATTTTGTAGATAAGACACATTCATGGCCTTGTGCACTAAATTTTACACAATATAACCCACTGTAGTGTGGGTTTCATGCTAATATCTTCCTCCTGTCTAAAATTAATGATTGTGTGCCCTGGTTTTTCACATAAATGTTCCTCACTCTACCCTTAATCTGTCTCCAGTTGCCTCAAAAGTGACAAAATAACCTCCAAATAAATTTAATTTTGAATCAAAAAATAAATATACCCACACACCTTTTTTCTTAATAGAAAAAGGAGAATGAAGCAGAGAACACAAAATGGTAAAGACTGTTAAAGTTTATTTTAATTCTTATCTAAATCTTAACCTAGCAAGTTAAAACACCTTGTACAGAAGGCAGAGAAAAACTGTCCTTATGACATCACTTTCATTCACACTGCTCCCTACGCATGGGAAAGAGCAGATGTCTGGTTTCCAGAGTATTAGGCTTTTTCCTGAGTACTTTAGTAAAATTAATATTTTGGAGAAAAACTGCAGCTCCTTCTGATCATTAGCATTTTCTAGCTTAATAATATCATACACTAGAAGTGTTTCAGCAGAAAATGAGGTTTGAATATTTATGCATTTGCAGTAACCCAAGAAAGGCTATGAAAAATTCTTGGAACAAGCTTTATTTAGAAAACCCCATTATTCTGAAGAAAAAAAGAAACTCATAGTTTTCATAAAGACTAGTGGATATACAAAATATATAAGGGCACTGAATAGAGAGGAAAAAGACTCAATGGATGACATTTCTTTTTCCTTGTCTTTTTCCTACTAATTATGTACAAAATCTGTAGTAGATTTGGTATTTCTCCCCTCCTTACAGAAAAAAAAATATTTAGAAATTCCTATCTAAAGCTAATTTGACATGAGGAATATAACGCCCTTTAATGGGGGTATCCAGGTCCCTTTGGGAATTTTTTTTTTTAACGTACACCATGTGGTGCAATCTGTTCCAGCCTACAAGGAGGGGACTGGGGAAAAGCTCTATGGGGCCAGGAATAAAGTCCTCTCTGGGAGTTGCTGAGGTAGTAACTAGAAATGGGGGAAATGGAACAGTCAAAGCCCAGAAATCCCTTCCTCTCTGCCCTAAATCATAACCCAGGGAACATTAAACTTAGGCTTTTTAAAAACACGATTTAGCAAGTTAATCAATTTGGGGGAGAAAAAGCCTGAACCTTCTCTGAGATGGTTACGTTGCTATTCATTTTGTATTTTAATCTAACCTACTGGTGATTTAATTTCCAGAACTCAAAGGAAGTGTAATGCTCAAATATTTGAGGACGATCACGTATCAACCACTGTTTAATTTTGGAATGTGCCTACTTGCTTGACACAATATTTTACCATCTCAACAAATGTTTAGCCTTTTTTTTTTCACTTGACTAAAGAGAAATAAGTTTCACATTGCTTCATTCACCTTCTTATGTGCATATGCTGGGAAAGATTGGATGTTAAGAAAAAAAAAAACTTCCTCATGTTCTCCCTACTACATCTAAATCTGTTTACCAATTTGAAGCTGCTAAAAAGCCCTGCATTCTCCTGCTAAATCAACTGGATGGCTAGAAACCAAACTGTAATGTAACAGGGAAAAAAAATATATATCAATTTATTTTCGTGACAGAACATTCTTGAGAAGGTATAAAATTGTTCTGGTCTCTATGCCAGTTTTCTTTTTTCTTCCTTTCTGTCTTGCTTTTTAAAGGGCTTTCAGCTTTTAAGCCGATCCTTTTTATAGTTATGTAACAGTTCTAATATTTTGTGACATTTTGTATTGTGACACTATAGATGAAATTGTCATCGGACTGACACTCTGTGCTGTTTATTCCTTAATTACAACTGTTAACACTGTAGAGAAGTGTGCTCATCTGCCAGCACATATTATGAAAACAACATTATTGTTACCCACACCAACACCGACTCAACAGGGTATTTCCAAGATGGCAGTGTGAAGGAACTTATCAGCACAATGGATTTTTTTTTTCCAGCCTGTCCTATTGTTATCTTCTAAAACCACAAACTGTTTTGGAATTCAAAGTGATGTGGACTCCCTTTACTAAGCAGGAGCTGCTTTTATAATTAGAAAAATTAGAATTTTTTTTTTTTTGAGCTCTCCAGCAGTGGTGGATTGAACAGTCTCAGAGCTATTCAGGGTTGTGACCCAAAGCTTTCTGACTGACAGTTGTTTGAGAAATAACAAAAATAGAAGGGAGAGGGAAGGGCAGATTTAAAGATGAAAAGATAAGAGAGGAGTTACTTGTATTCACAGGTTGGTGATCTTTAAAATCAACTCAAAATCCAGTGACCATTCACAGCTCTCCTAGTTCTTTTTTCAGAACCCAGTCTGAGCCTCCTGAAACTAGCTGCTTATTGAATGCTTAGCAGTTCACTTCTTTCTTCCAGAATTTTTACAGGATCAGTTATCTATGAGGGACAAAACCCTGTGACTCTGTTTCCTACTCAGTGTTACCACACTAAAGCAGTTGTCGTAGTCTTTTCACCTGTTAAAAAACTACAATGTAAGCAAACCTCTTGGATCCTGTGCCTTATCTTCTTAATAAAATAACTGAAAAGTAAAGAGTCTAGAAAATGTCTAATCTGGTATTCACTGTTTAGATGAGAATCATGGTATATGATTAGATTAAAAAAAAAAAACAGCACACAACACTCAGCAACTTATTTAATCAACAGTCCATTTTCCAGTATCAGCTTTTAACACACTTCCATGGGTTTGGTAGAAAACAAATTTATGGCACTGAAATAGCAGTAGATCTTCCGGTGAGAACCTGAAAGCCGCCGGTAGATCCTCAACCCTTCATTGTCGCAGAGGAGGCGATGAGGCTATCTCTCTGAGTCCTGAAGTCCCCGCAGCAACCTGAATGCTCTTTAATGTACAGCTTTACTCGACAGGTTTCTGCAATACTATGTGGAGAAGCTATTGCTGCGCCCTCTTTGGAATGGTATCTTCTGCTTCATTTCCATTTTCACTACAGGCAGGATACGGTGCTCTTCCTAAAAGAAACTGCTCCCATTTGGGAATATATTCTTCTACTGATGCCCAGTAAAGAGTCTGGGGGGTGGGAAACATCCAAAAGTGAAAAAGCGTATCAAGCGATTGAACTTGGCTCTTCATAATAGTCTAAATGTTTATTCCCTTAAGTGTGTGTGTGTGCGTGTACACACACACTCACAGACACTCACACACATACGTAGAATGCACTTCCTCTGCAGAATATTTTATGTTAATTTTAGAAAAAAAAATCTGGCTACTTACTAGTGTTAATTTTCAAATTTCTCAGTAAAACCAGAGCCTGGCAGAATTACAGGTTTTACAATTTTATTGTGATTTTACACGCCCTCTTGTGGCCAATCATGTGATTATTCCCAGTAGTATCATTTATGGCCACAAAATCATTAAAAGTTCTTGTTTAATGTTTCTAATCCCATACCAAATGACTCCTCATACTATAATTATCACAATGAAATGATTCACTGTGAACAACTGCTTTAGAATTAACAGAAAAAGAAGTGACCTGGGATGAGATCAGGAACTGAAATATAAAGAGGATGATAACAGGATTCGGGTGAATTAACCCCTTAATTGTATGAGGGAGAAACATTAAAAATATGTATCCACTCTATCTTTTAGAAGAGCACTTCATGTGGCAAACTGTAGTTTCTTCCCACACTTTTTGGATAATGACAAAATAATACCAACATCACCTAGCTATTTTTAATTCAAATAACTTGGAAATTGAGGTGCTGTGTTTCTGCCTTGGCTGGAGCAGTCCTTAAGCTCCAGAAGCTCCAAATGCATCACTGGATCGCTGTCCATGAGCTGGGTGGTTTCTTGGTTGACTGTCCTAAGTAAGCTGCCAAAAACTCTGTGTCATAGGAGGGCATTTTATATGAGATCGTCACTATTGGTCTCATCTTGGGAAATTCAGTCAGAGTTAGATAGCGTTGGGGACACACTCTGAGCAGTGAAAAGGTGTGGGGTGGGAGGAACTTCCTAGCGGTCCGGTGGTTAGGGTGCGGCGCTTCCACAACAGGGGGCTTGGGTTCGACCTGTGGTCAGAGAACTAAGATCCCATGTGCTGCATGACCAAAAAAACAAAACACTGTCATTAAAAAAAAAAAAGATAACGGGAGTTCTGAAAGCTGAAAATGGTAAGGGACTCCATTTATCTCTGCATCTATGCATGTGGTCTGAGAAGTAGCCTGACATACTTAAAACAGGGGCCATCCTGCTGTGCGAGACTAGCTAAGAAAAATACCAGCCAAGGCCTGTGGTTGGGTGTTTCTCCGCCATTCACGGCTGGATTAACCCCTATTGTGTGGGCCCTGTGCAGGCCAGGGTAAGGTATTGGAAAATTCAACAAAGAAAAAGACATGCCCAGGGCACAACTTTGAACGGGAGTTTTTTCTGTCCTTGATCACTGCCTTTTCTTATTACCCTAGATGACACAGAAGAGTGTGGGGCAAATTCTCAGCCTTTCGTTTTTGAGTCTGTTCACCTCCTTGGTTAGGCAGCAAGCAAAACTGCACTTAGATAAAGGTCATTAAAAATACAGTCAAACTATTTTATATGTAGCAAATTCCCTTTCAGCACACATACATGCATATACCAACTATGGTTTATTTTTGCCAGCCATCTTCTCAATCTGTTCTTGAACAGAGCAAAATCAAACAGACAAAAGCCACGCTGTACTGCATGATAATATGCATTTAAATAGTGCTGGTTGCATTTTTCGGTGAAGAGACTGAGCTGTTACTTGTAACATCAGCCAACAGGAAAAGCATTTTGGTGAGGCTGTCATCTTAAGATTTAGTGCATATTTTCTGTTAGGATTTAACAAGAAAGTAGTTCCTAAGTGACTTGGTGAAAAGACACAAAGCCTTGATAAAATTTTCACTTGACATAAAAAATTTTTTAAAACCAAAATACTTACAGATTACTACAACATACAAGGTATGGCACTGTGGACACAGAGAGATCAGATACATTTGGTGTATTTTCTTGAACGCAGAAAGCTGGGAAGTACACAGAGCCACTTAAAATGCACTTCTGACAGAACAGGCTGTCTTGTTGGACATTTGTTCCTTAAGATTCTCACCTCGAGAGCAGCCACCTCAGGTGGTAGAGCTGGATACATCCGGGTCTGGAGAGACTTTTCTGCCGCTTCTATGTCCTGAAACAGACAGAAGCATTTTTCAAAACATTCACACACACACACACAGAGCACCTCTAATAGCAGTATCTATATATTTCTAATCTCTTGCTTCATCTCTTCTGTGCATACACAGTTTAAACTCATGGAGATGATGCTGACAGAGAACTGATCACTGCTTAATTAACCAGTTGCAAATAGAGAAGGAAGCGTTTCTTATTTTAAAATAAAAGGCAGGGGATGGGGGTGGTACATCTAAGTTCTGCCTTTTTCATTTTAAGTAGTTAGTAAATGCCAATAATTCTTGGAAAAAGAACTTCCTCTAAAACTGCTCAGAGGACTGACTTAGCTTTAAAATCCTTTAAAAACAGCCAGATGGATAAAATAGTCAAATATTCCGATACTAAAAACAATCAGATCCTCAGACCCACGCTAGGCTAACCTTCAAAGTAGAGAGTTGTGGTCTGTCTGGATCATCACATGGGATATTAATGAGACACCTTTCATTTATGCAGGACTCCGTATTTGAATTTCATACACAGGCAAATATCTCCTCTATTTAAAAGGTCCATGAGGTACCTGAGTACTCTGCAACAAGAACCTTTCACGACGCTGTTTAGACTTTTAGTACCAGGTTTCTAAGCTAATCTCAAAGGCAAATTTTATTGTGAGGTAGTATATCCTTCAGCTCATGGCATTCAAGCACTGTGTGTTACTAAGTACTTTCAACATGCAGATATTTATGTTTTCTCTTATGGATGTAGAAACACAAGAGTATTTAAGCTTGATTCGTACTTCAGGAACGATTTTATCTAGATCTATACATAAAGTTCATGCCCAGAAACATACGACTTTGCAAATCGTTATGGAGATACTCAAGCCCTGTGTGGTGAATTCTCCCCAAATCAGCACCTCTGCTGTCACGTGCTTGCTTAGGTTTGCCCAGTTCATAGGGCCACTGCTGGGAAGGCTGTGTAAATGCTGTCTCTCAGCTTAATAAGTTGATAGAAAAGAGAAAGTTCTCTGCTCCATGGAGAAGCACAGGAGCGATCTGAGTACAGGGCTGTTGGACAGAAGGAGAGCGATGGAAAAGGGCGTGGGAGTGGGGTGTGAAGAAGCCAACGCTGAACAGGAGAAAAGAGATAGCAGATGGCAGCGGCGGGAGCAAGGAATGGGTGTGAAATGGAAAAGGGAAAAACAGGAAATTCCCTAAAGGGACTCCCCAAAGTCGCACAACCATTAGTGCACCTGCTGTCTGGAGGAAGGTGATTTGAAGGGGAAAGAAAACGATTTAGGGATAAAAAAGCCCATCTATTCGCATGTCTATCCCATACCAGCAGTTCACGACCAACACGCAGGCTTAGAGGGCTTTTGATGTCAATGATACAACAGACAGGGGATACCAACTCTTCTGTTTACACCGAGATTCAGTAAGGTTCTTGAAAAACCACTTTATACATCTAGGAATCAAACAAAACTCACAACCCCAATGTTACCATTATTCTAAGAACAGTTACAAAGTTGCCTGAACTGGGAGATCTAAGTGCTACTAGCACCTATAAGCAAGATTAAAACATTTTTCTTAAAGATCAGAAAATAAGAAAACCGAGTATCTTGTAGAGAAGAGCAGATTTGCAATGGAAAGAGCAGACAGGTGGAGAGGGACGCATGGCCTGGAAAAGCAGGCCCAAGTCCGCCGAACCCAGCTGTCATCTCCGCAGCATTTGGACAGGGATTATCACCCCTCGAGAGAACTTCCTTAGCTCAAGTCATATTTCACTTCCTTTGATGTTTTGCTCACCTCTCGGACTCCTGCTCCTCCTCTTCTCCTTGGCTGGCTCTTTTTTTTCTCTCATTAATCCTCAGTGTGGGCTTTCTTAAGATTTGAGACATCTGGCCCCATCTTTTCACTTTTTCTCCCTCCAAGATTGTCTCTGATCTAGTATCAATTATTATTGTAGACGTATGGCTAGTTTCTTTCCTGGCCCTTAATTCTCAACCTGATAAAACTAAACTCATCTTTTCCCACTGAATGTATTAAACGTGTACTAGTGGGAATTCTGTCCACTCAGACACCTACGCTGTATCGTGGAATGCCAGATCTTCTTATTCCTGCCATTTAAAACTTCAGCACTCCCTATATTGTTCTTTCAGGATGTCTCCTCTGGCCTTTTCATGTGATTCTTAATGCCGTGGCCTTCTAATTCCACTTATTCATTCCACAAATACTTAATGCTTACTTGTACTCATGCCTAGACCATATTGTACTTTCATACATACGTAACTTGGAATTGATTAGTTCTGCTAAAAACTACTTTAAATATGTCCTCCCCTAAATTGAAAAAAAAAAATAAATTGGTACCCACAAAACAGAGGATCAAGCAGGCATTCCTTAGCCTGACTCAGAATCTCAGCAATTTGACGGCAGCCTTCTGTAGCAAGTTGTATCTTAATCCTTCGACATAAGAACCTTCTTTTTCACTATATGCTGCCCGAAGGAAAGGACTATGTCTCATATAACCTTTAAGCATCTGAGACTCTAACAAGTGCAGGGTATGTACTAGGTACTGAAATATTCAGTAAGTGAATACAGGCTGAAGGGTCAAAGAATCCTGAGTATAAATCAGAAACTTTAAAAGAAAAAACGAAAAAGAAAAAAGTACCCAAGGGGGTAGGGGAAGAAGAGGAAGAAAGAGGAGAACAGGGGCTTGCTGGCCAGCTTTACCTGACTACCGTGTTGCCCTGCTGTACAGCCTTGTCACTAGGCCATTTAAAATTGTATGCAGTTAGAAAACCACTGAAAAAGCAGTCCCTACAAACTGAAAATAAACAGATCTAACTGCTATCTAGTTGGTGGCATAACCACACAGACAATAAATATATTACGTGACCTTAGAACACAATATTTTGAGTGAGCACCCCTAGTGGGATACACCCTAAGGACAAAAAGAATCTTAGTAAAAGCATCTTCCTGAAAACCGTTCTTTATAATCACATGGATGGTGACAGTGCTGTCTAGATCACAGGATGTAAGGTACAGAAGTGGTTGTGCTGGTGTTGGAAACTTCTTTGGGAACAGATTTTGGATTTGAGAAAAAGAAGTCGGAGGTATAAAATCTATGATTTTAAGTTAAAAGCCTTGCAAACTGGAATCCTGGAATTTCTGATAGCTCTTATCTTAAAAAAAAAAAAAGTCACAATAAATACCACCATTGCCCAGACAGAGGGCTCTGAACATATTTCCTACCAAAAGGATCCAGGGCTCCTTGGAACAGGGGCTGCCCCGGGTCTCAGCAAAACGCACATGATGAGCCTGCAATGTCTCATCAGAACAGAAAGGAGACTGTCAGGCTGCTGAAATCGCAGCAGAGGCGTTCAGGAGCTGGTCTGAAGAGGTTCCCGCTTGTTAAAAATGGGACAAGTTGAGAATAGGAATAAATATTGAAATGTATTGAAACATTTCCAATCCAGGACACCTCAAAAAACAACAGCAACAAAACACAAAACAATATAAAAAACAACCAAGACCAACAACACCTAATTGATCACTTTTGCAGGAAAGTAGAGAACAAACCTATTATTCTGAAAACTAAATAGAATCAAGCATTCATCATGCGTTTTCCTCTATGAAATATATGTCAGTGTAATCAAATAATTGATGAGGACAAGTGTCTCTTAATATAACTAATCAGCAGTTGAATGAGAAGGAATACAAGAATTTGAATACTGCTTTTCATAACCCCTAATGAGTATATTTAGGCAGTGATCATCAATGCCTAACATTCCAAAAAAAGAGAGACAGCTGGCATTATGAAAGTGTTCTTCCCCAAAACACAGAATCTGAATCTACTCAGGCCTCTCTAATCTGCACTGTTAATGGAATATTTCTTAGCCTCAAGTAGCTGCTGAGCACTCGAAATATACAAGTCTGAATTAAGATGTGTTGTGATGTACAATACACACTGAATTTTGAGGGTCTAGTAAGAAAACAGAATATAAAATATTTACTAACTCTTAATAGCAATTACATTTGAAATATGTTTGAAATCTTAACATTTTATTTAATCTATTTAGGTTGACATTATTAAAATTAGTTCCTTGGAAATTTAAAATTACATATGTGGCTTTACTGTTGCACAATACAACTTAGATCTGTCAATTATATTAAAAGGAATGAGGGGGAGCAGAGGAACATGTTAAATGAGTACCTCAGTGATGGAAGTAGCGATACCCAGAAACTCAACAGGACAAATGACCCAGTTCCTTTAACAAATGTATTAAAAGGGAGGATAAAAGAGCAGGGAGTACTGTGAGAAATTCAGGAAACCTATCAATTACAAGTTGACTTTTATTTGGAACCCGATTAGCTATTTGAGGGTTTATTGTTAATTTCTTAGGTTGACACTGACATTTTGATTTTGACTAAAACAGTCCTTATATTTTAGTGACAGACACTGAAATAAAGAGATGTACTGAAATATTTACAGGTGAAACAATTCTGGGTCTGAGGTTGGCTTCAAAGTGATGTGAGGGGGTAGAGGGGAAGAGTATAGACAAAACCAGCTGGCTGTGTTCTGACAATGATTCAATGTGGGTGATAAGTACGTGGAAACATTCTTCTATTCCTTCTTTTGCATAGTTGTGAGATTTTTCATAGCAATTAAAAAACAAGCTTCCAGTGGATGATGGTATAACTGTTACTCTATGGCATGACTCGGGAGCCTGTATAAACAAGTTGGCTCCTGAATAGGAAAAGGAAGGAGCATAAAGCATCATGTACCAAGATCTGTCTTTCCTCCTCCCTGCCTACATCCATCCCTCCTCATCGAGCTGTGGCTGGGCTAGGTTTAATCTTTTAAGCTGCTGGAGGGGCAATTTCTGGGATACAAAAAATAAGATATTAAAGGCATGAAGTGCAAGGGTCATTGGTACAAAGAACACAGGAACATGTGTTAAACATATGCATCGGGGAAAGTGAAAATGTGAGAGAAGAGGAAACACGTGGGCCGGCAAGTACTGGCCATCCTGGGTGGCAGTTCTGACTGCCAGCTGCCCCGTGGAGGCTTCCAGAATGTCCCTGAAGGAAAGAACCGGCCGCATGTCTAATCTGCTGGAGGACACTCTCATTCTTCCTCACTCTGTCCTGTTAGTCCGTCTCACAAAAGGATGTCTGTTACCAAAAAAGCATCTTTTGGGGTTTAAACTAAATTTTGTGGAGGGAAAGGTGGGAGAGAGGGCGGTTTATATCATGGAAATATTTGTAGAAATAAAATATTTTCTGGCTTCTAAGTCCATTGATGTTTGATTTTAAAAGGCAGATAAGAGTTAATTGTATTAACGGTAACAGAAGAAAAATCACTGAGCCAGTGTTCAAAATCCACTGTCTTCTATGATATTTACTGACTAAACCCTCACTGTGAATTTTCTTCACTACTTAGATTCATGTACATTTTTTACTAAGTTGGAATCTTTGATGGGATTACTCTCATTCCCCTTTTAAAAGCAGTCTTTGATATTTGTGCTAATTTATTTATGCAAATGCAACTAAAGAAAATTTTTCTTGGGATTTTACTAAATCTAAAAATAATTTTGTGACAGATGACTTAGAAGAAAACCATAGTTTCCCCAGTCAGGATTAAGTCTTATGTCTTCATTTAAGTTTTCCCTTAAAACTGCCACTGAAGTGTAATAATTATCTTCATAGCAGTCATGCAGATCCTTTGTTCAGAGCATTCTCAAGTATGTATTTTATAATTTTATTGGTAGTGTGAATGTGATCTCTATTTTCCACCTGTATACATAGGATTGCTATTGATTTTTAAATGTTTATGGTTTACCCATTAATTTTACTCAACTCATACTAGTTTTGAAACAACTTTGGCTTCTCTTAAGTATAAAGACATGTCATTGAAAGATGCTAGTGTTATATCTTTCTTTCTTAAAGCTCATGCCCTTTTAGTGTTAATGATACTGTTCAGAACATGGGAATAAGGTCAGATAATGGGCAGTATACAGTCATCCTTATTTTGTTTACTATATTATAGGAGTGCTACCAGGTTTTAAGGGCACCATTTTCCATTGCACTCGGTACTTAAGTACCTATCCTGCTATAACTTAATCTCTGTGTATGTGTGTGTGTGTGTGTTCGGGGGGATCGTATTCCTTGACTGCGGATCAAATCTGTGCCCCCTGCATTGGGAGCACAGTCTTAAGCACTGAACTGCCCAGGAAATCCTATTTAATCTGTTCTTGCAAAGGGATGTTAGGAGTGATACATGATGGTTTTTCTCATCTCTATAAATTAAGGGATTAGCCCAGATCAGTGGTTTTCCCAGTTCTTTAGAGCCACGGCAGTACAGTCAAGGAAGGGATTGTAGGACTTTGGGCCAAAGCAGGACCGCTTTTATCTACTATGTGTGCTCAGTCACGTCTGAATCTTTGTGACCCTTTGGACTGTTGCCTGCCAGGCTCCTCTGTCCATAGTATTTCCCAGGCAAGAATACTGGAGTAGGTTGCCATTTCCTCCTTCAGGGGATCTTCCCAACCCAGGGGTTGAACTCGCATCTCCTGCATTGGCAAGTGGGTTGTTTACCACTAAGCATCGGGGAAGACCTTTAATTTACATCTGTGGGAAAAGTTTTTATGCTAAAAAACAAAACAAAAAAGACTTAAGATAAGAATCTAAAGCTATATGCTTTTTACAGTCTTTCCCAGCTCAATTCTGTAATCATGTCCTATTTATCTTAACAATAACTTCTGTGGGAGAGCCACTAAAATTATATCCCTCGTATATAAAAATTATATATGAGGGAAAGAAGGACAAAAATAAGGTTGCATATCCAATTATTCAAAGCAACTAAACACACATGTTAAAAAACAGGGGGAATTGTATCTCTAACTTTACCTGGGATGTAAGACAGTTAAAAAATGTTTATAAAAAGCTGAAAGGAAATATAGAAAAATATACTGATTTCTAGACAGGCAGATGATATAGAAGGTTTTCCATCTTTGCTCTTTCAAGTTTTTTTTTTATAATGAGAGTATATTTTTTTGATAATTAAGGGAAAAAACACCATACCAAACTGGTTTCTCAAGACTATGAAACTAGGTTCATTACCTTCCTTCTAGATATGACAGTGATTTCTTAGCTACCTCCTTAAATCTCTCCATTTTTGAAATTACTTTGCTAAATAGCAAATGCATCTTTCTTAAAAACTCTTTCATATGTTTGAGTCTTGCTGTTTTTTTTTGTTGTTGTTGTTTTGCTCACAACACTATATTATCTCTACCTACCAAGTCTCAACTTCATTTCGTCTCACAATATATACTCAGCCTGTTTCCTGGGGCTTTCCAAGCCAGTTAGCTTAGGATCCCGTGAACATTAATAGGCCATTCATTCTTCTTCTGGTCTTGGCTCTTCCTTGAGAACTCAATGGAATGTCTTCCCTGTTAGCTTAGCGTCTTCTCTGAGACCTCATAGAATATTCTAGCTCTCCAAGAGTTTTTAACACTTCTAAAGTGCTAAGTATTTTAACACTCCTGAAGTGCTGAGTACCCTGGAGGAGGGCGTGGCAACCCACTCCAGTATTCTTGCCTGGAAAATCTCCATGGACAGAGGAGCCTGGTGGGCTACAGTCCATGGGGTCGCAAAGAGTAGGACAAAACAGAGCGACTGAGCACACAGCAAAGTGCTGAGTATTCCACAGCATGTAATTAACGTTTGATCATACAAGGTCTCTATTTTATGTATATTTTAGGTCATGAACAGAGCCTGTAAGCTACTTGATGCAAAGGACCTAACTTGTAGCTATTTTGTTACCCTCACTTTCTGCTCAGAACTAGCTCAAGAGTAAAGAGCTGGGCATTCGTCAAATACTTGGGCATTAAAAAGAAGACAATATTACCTGCACTCGCCGATATTACCTGCATTTGCCGTAACAAGTAGCAAGCAAGCGGTGAAGACTTCCAATTTGGATTTTCTGACTTTTCAGAGCAACTTCTAGATTACCCTATATATTTCCATTTAAAAATAAATATTGCAAATACCATTGGGCAAGTAAGACATATGGCAATATAGAATGCTTTGGTAGCACTATGGCTGTGACTTAAATTACTGTGGATCAAACTGCCAGAAGCTGAGAAGATAACTGAATTTTCCTCTTCCTTTATCCTCTAGTGAGGACAGAAGAGAACTACATCATGCCTATCGATGAAAATATTTAACAATAAAAAACTGAAAACACTGCTTTATAACTTAAATAATATAGCCTTACTACCAAATGTTTTAGTCATAGGATCTCTTGGAAGCTCGAATGGAAGCAAACTTTAGGGTTTTAATTATGGATGAAGCCATACAATTCTGGAAGCAAAGTACAGCAAGCAGCCAAAAATGTTACACATATGATTTTACTCCAAATGGGCACACTGGCCAAATGGTGAGGCCCTGCGCAGTCACATACTTTGACCACCTCCTCCATCACCATCAAAGAAGATCCTGGGAAATCTGTTACCTTAGATACGAAATCTGTATATTGACTGTGGCCCCAGGAGGGCAAAATCAAATTGTTTCGAGCATATTATAGGTACTTTATCATGTTTCAGAATCTCCCTACAAATAAAAGAAGATGGAAGATAGAAGCTATGTCTTTTTTTTTTTTTTTTTTTTGGTTGCGTTAGGTCTTAGTTTCGCTATGGGCATGAGGAATCTTAATTCCCTGACCAGGGATCCAACTCATGTCCCCTGCATCAGAAGACAGATTCTTAACCACTGGACTGCCAGGGAAGTCCCCAGAAGCTATGACTTGTATTTATTCTTGCACAAAGGTGACTTAAAAGTTCTTTGTATAGTGATTGATTTTTCATTAGCCTAAGCAAACGTCAAGGCTTTCATTTTAATAAGTGAGACTCCCTGCTTCTTGTCCAGTTAACATGAATTTAAATAGTAGTGTATCAACTCAAAGGAATTACATAAATCAAAGTAATGAAATTGAATTAAAACCTTTTTGCAAAAGTGGGGAAAATAGGTTTAATTCAGAGAATCTTACCTTTAAAAGACTAACATTCCTTTGTAAAGCAGCCTTAGCTGCTTGTGTCTGAGAGGCCCTTCCCTTGTTTTGATCTTCAGGTTTATTCTCCATTTGTTGAAGTAACATTAATCTTTGTGATACTCTACAAAAAAATGAAGATTATGTAAAGATTTTTAAAAAACTTTTTATTGCTTGGCCAATATAAATCATTTCTTAATTGCACCTCACTCCCAGTTCAACCTACTTTGAAAGCCAGTTACTATATGTCAGTTAATAAGACAGTAAAAAACTTAGGTAGTTCAGCAAGTCTTCAGTCTTAGTGAAATTATTTTTATTTTCATATTTACACTGTAAGTACACACTTGTGTTTTTTTAACCTCTCTAGTCTTGAAAGTATTTTAAAGTGTTGGAAAATATTTAGTGAAAATGCAAACTGTAATCCATATCCCTTTGTACACATACTTATATATACCTCCCCACACATACATTGGTATGACTTGCTATACAAAACCTTCTGCTTAACACTTCAGTACCCCTGAATCTTATGTTACACATTTAGAATTGTGCTAAACTTCCATATGTTTGAAGAAGCAATAAAAATATTTTTTTCCTCTTTTTCCAAGAGAAAGATGATGGTTCCATATATGAGTGAGAGGCTGTGTGTACACATGCATACTCACAACATGGGAAAACTAATTGAAGATGTAGAAAGTTGTAAATAAATTATCAAACTACTTTGTTATATATAATGGACTTCAAAAGTTTCTCTGTGGTTAAATACTCCTTTTATAAGTGTTTAGTCTTATTAAGTGATCAAATGGGAAAAAATACTCCAGTGGTGCAGTAACAGTCTAACTATTTCTCAAAGAGTTGAGATTCTCAGCAAACAGTATGTTGCACAGGGTTGTTCTTGAGAGTAGAAACAAAAACCTAGGTCTTTGAAAAGTCATTTTCATAAGAAAAATACCTTAGAAGGCCATGGCAGAGAGGCTAGTAATTAATTAGAGAAAAGCAAAACATGAGAGCCCACAAACAGAGGTTAGAGAAGGGTTAATACTAAATAAAAGTGTAGGACTGGCCGTATAATTTGCAGAGCCCAGTGCAAATGAAAATTTTGCTCCTAGACTAAATCTAGTACAGGGCCTGTGACTATTCCAGTCACATTCTCATGAAAGCTGGCCTTGGTAAAAGGCTTAGAGAAGTTCATTGAATAGCAGTGTAGAGCATAGAGCGGCTGAGAGGGAGAGTGAATTTCTCTAGATATTAGTAACAAGAAGTTAAAAGACATAAAACACAATTAGACCTTTTAATCTGTGTTATTCTTGAGGGGTAATGCCATTCCTTAAAACCAAAATCTCTCAAGTGTCACAAAAAATGATACACATAAGATTTTTAAGTTTTCCTGTGCACACAGTGTCACTAATAAAGCCAGTACAGTGTATACATTGAGATTAGCCTTTTAAAAACAACAACAGCAACTTACATTTTTTCATGTCTTTTAGAAAGGCGAATTTCTTGAGTGAACAGAGACGTCATCTTTAATCAAAGCTGCCTTGATAAGCTTTCTGCTAAATAGTAAGGACATTTAAAGTTATTTCTACCCTGTGGCCTTAGCTTTGCAATATTTGATCATTCAGCACCTCAATCTGTTGGTTCTGTCTCAGAAGGGAAAAATACGGCTTGGGCTGTAATGATGTTTTTAAATGCCTTCTCTCATTTTACATATGTTTACTCACAATGCATAGTTTCCCAGGTGCATCCCAGAACACCGACACAGGTCAACACAGCATACTTCCCCTGTTTCCCCCCCACCTCCCTGCAACCACGCACACACTTTAACCTTAATCAGAAATCAAAACAAACAAGCAGCTGGTACCAAGACTAGTAAACATTTTATTGAGTCAACAAAAAAGGAAAAAAAAAAAAATCCACTGTGTATAATTCAGAGAAACACCATCCCTCAGACACACAGAGAGACAAACAAGTATGAAAACCAACTGGAAACTCATGGTCTTTCCTTTTTTGGAAGACTGCCCAGTTCTACTATCTCTCTTCCAAATGGGTAAGTATTTTTCATGCCTAACTGTGGAGAAAAGCACATTAAAGTGGTTTCACCTTACCCTGGCTGCTCTGGACTCTTCATTAGGGGAGTTTGGGAAAACCCATTTTCATAAAACACTATACACCATAAGCAAGCTCACCTTGGTAAAAGTGCCTGGGCCAATACAGACAGAGGTCTAGTGAACTACTTGGATGGCTGTGAGTCTGAAGGCAAATCATCTGGTTGGGTGCAAGGATTGAAGTTTCCTGACTGCACAAAGGAAGAATGCAACTAAGCCGAAATAATATAATTAAAAAAAAAAAAAATGAAAATTCAGTCTTAGAATGAAGCGCTGGCTTTCCTAAATTTTATGAAACTAATGCTGGTTGTCTGCTCGTCGCCTCCGTGTCCAGAGCTGTTAAAAAAAAAATGAGCCCTTCCTTCAGCACACACAAAGAAACTCTGAGCAAAGCCGAAGAAAATGGAAATACTGCCCTGCCCTCAACGGGTTTCTTCCTGAAGATACCGCTCTATTTTCAGCACCACGGACAGCAATCGCGCGCAGGCTAGCCCGGAAGGGGTCGAATTACAGACACTTCCGACGAAATCACGGCAGGCCTTTCTCCCGGTTTCGAATTCAGTGTCAAGGAAATCGCTGGAAGTGAGTCCATGGTAACTTCTTTTCTGTGTCGACCAGCATCAGCACTTAGAAAAAGTCTGCCTTCTGAGACGAAGATCTGCAGCTTTTCGGAGTCATCAGTTCACCAACCACTGCAACTCTCGCTTACTCTGGAAGGACTCGGGAACTTTGCTCATCACCCTACCTCTTCCCCTTTAACGGCATCCTCGCCACCAGCGCACAGCTGTCCTTCGGACACTCGGGGCACTCACCCACCGGCCGTCCTACTGTTGGACCTCACTCACAGAGCCCCGTACTGACTTCTTCCGGGAAGGCGCGCCACAGACTGTGCGGACGTTAGGTCTCCGCGCAGGCGTGGGCGTGGCCACGCCACCAAGCTGCGCAAGCGCGAAGCAAAGTGATGTCATCACGTGCTTATAAAAGGAGCGCGTCTAGCACCAAACACTAGTGAAGTAAGGCGGCTCCGAAGAAGGACTGGGAAGTCGTCACAAACTAGGTGGAAAATCACTTCGGTGGTAGCTTAATTTCAAGCCTCTTTTAAGCGTACCTGCATGTATTGAAAATACTTTAGAGAGTGAAAATGGTTTCTTAGAAGCCAGAACATCACAGTAGAATGTGGAGGGGGAAAAAACACTTAAGAGTCCTGCAAACTGTTTAAAACAGACTTTACAATCAGGGCTTCCCAGGTGGCGCTAGTGGTAAGAACTCGCCTGCCAAAGCAGGAGACTAGGAGAGGCGGTTTGATCCGTGGTTTGGGAAGATCCCCTGGAGGTGGAGATGGTGGCCCACTCCAGCATTCTTGCCTGGAGAATCCCATGGACAGAGGAACCTGGTGGGCTACAGTCTGTGGGGTCGCAAAGAGTCAGACTCGACTGAAGTGACTAACCACGTAAGCACAGTCGGGTCCACAAATGCCCAAGGAACAGCTTTAGAGAGCTTCACCCTGGGCGTCTGATGCTGAGCCGGGCCGCAGAGCTCTTCCTGCTTGTAGGGCAGCCCCCATAGGGATAATAATGCTGATTTTTCACTTGTTGAGAAATATGTATATCAGTCCCTGTATTTCTGTGGATGATCTCATTCACTGAATCCCCACAAGGCCTGGTGAGATAGATGCCGTTCTTCTCATTTGACAGACAAGGAAACAAACTTGATCATTGATTTAAGTGGTAGCTGGAAGCCATCAGCGCCTCCATTAGATTTCCCACAGCCCTCTGGACAAAAACATTTGAGAATAATCCTTCGGTGTTGTAGAGTACATTCTTAAACATTCCCATTGAAAGAACTTTGTAAGTTATATGGTAGTATCCTTAATTACAGAGTAAAATATTGAGGTTCAGGAGGGGTAATGTTTTCTTTCTGAAGGTTACTGAGTTGGTAAAGGGCAAAGAGCTAGGAGTCCATTCTAGGTGTTTAAATTTTGTTTTTTCTTCCAGAATATCTACATTAAATTTATCTCCTGCTTGAGGTCTACTGCACTTCTGTATTTTCTTCGCCTGGAAATTTCCCCAGATACTGACATAGACTCAGTTCTTATCTTTCAGTGCTGCTTCATCAGTGAAGTAGTCCCTGAAGCTCCAGTAGAGGATCACAAGTCTGACCCTTCACCCTTCATGCTCTTTCTCCTGCTTTACTTCTCTCTAGAACACAGTATCGTTCCACGTATTTTCTCATCACTTGTTCATTTGTTTAGGAGGCACCTCCAACTAGAATTTGAACTTCCTTTTGTCTCTTTTTATTTGCTGAGCTGTTGAAACTGCCTGACTATAGGTGCTCAGTAAATATTTTTGAATGAATGGGTTAAATAACTCCCCCTGTTGAAATTTCATCATAATGTAAGAGAGCTGTGTCTTCAGTTGCTAGGACTTTAGCTTTACTTCAGTTCAGTTCAGTCACTCAGTCATGTTTGACTCTTTGGGACTCCATGGACTGCAGCATGCTAGGCTTTCCTGTCAATCACCAACTCATGGAGCTTGCTCAAATTCATGTCCATCAAGTTGGTGATGCCATCCAACCATCTCATCCTCCATCGTCCCCTTCTCCTCCTGCCTTCAATCTTTCCCAGCGTCAGGATCTTTTCTAATGAGTCAGCTCTTCACATCAGGTGGCCAAAGTATTGGAGCTTCGGCATCAGTCCTTCCAACGAATATTCAGGATTGATTTCCTTTAGGATTGACTGGTTGGATCTCCTTGCAGTCCAAGGGACTCTCAAGAGTCTTCTCCAACACCACAGTTCATAAGTATCAATTCTTTCACACTCACCTTCTTTATGGTCCAACTCTAACACTCATACACGACTGCTGGAAAAGCCATAGCTTTGAGTAGACGGACCTTTGTCAGTAAAGTAATGCCTCTGCTTTTTAATATGCTGTCTAGATTGCGGATAGCTTTTCTTCCAAGGAGGAAGCTTCTTTTAATTTCATGGCTGCAGTTGCCATCTGCAGTGATTTTGGAGCCCAGGAAAATAGTCTGTCACTGCTTCCATTGTTTTCCCATCTATTTGCCTTGAAGTAATGGGACTGGATACCATGATCTTAGTTTTTTGAATGTTGAGTTTTAAGCCAGCTTTTTCATGCTCCTCTTTCACTTTCATCAAGAGGCTCTATAGTTCTTCTTTACTTTTTGCCATAAGGGTGGTGTCATCTGCATATCTGAGGTTATTGATATTTCTCCCAGCAATCTGTATTCCAGCCTGTGCTTCCTCCAGTCCAGCATTTCGCATGATGCACTCTGCATATAAGTTAAATAAGCAGGATGACAGTATACACCTTTAGCTGTACTTAATAAAGATTAAAAAATAGACTTCTAAATGGTCTTGTGTTGTAGAAATAGAATGAAGTTATTGCATGGTGACAAGGCATTCTTGTTTATCTTTTATTAAAGTTAACAAGGATTTTTCTTAAATTGGTAATGCATTGCATGATAGAGAGCTGGGAGACAGCACATTAAAGCATTGGTATGTTGCTTAAACTTCACACCTCTCTTCTTCATGTAAACTTGCATAGTGACACAACTGGGTCAAATCCAGGTCTTTGACCTTTGAACCCAGTTTCTTTCAGTTATTTCCTGCCTTGGCAGTGAACTATGGAATGCTTTGGAAATTTTCATGCAATTTTTAAGAGAATATAAGTAGGGCTACCTCACAGACACTTAGAGATAATTTATTTTCCAGTATTTACTCTCTGCCTAAAGATCTGCTATGATAGGTCCCCTCCTCCTGATGTAATCCATGATTGATCCTGTGAGATGCCTGGCTGGGGAGAAGAATCTCTGGCATTTCACAGGCTAGCTATTAACATACAGCTTCTGTATTCACTATGTAAGTTTAGATACTTTCTGGAGTGAGGTATTCATGCTGCTGCTGCTGCTGCTGCTGCTAAGTCGCTTCAGTTGTGTCCAACTCTGTGCAACCCCATATATGGCAGCCCACCAGGCTCCCCCATCCCTGGGATTCTCCAGGCAAGAACACTGGAGTGGGTTGCCATTTCCTTCTCCAATGCATGATAGTGAAAAGTGAAAGTGAAGTCGCTCAGTCGTGTCCAGCTCTTAGTGACCCCATGGACTGCAGCCTACCAGGCTCCTCCGTCCATGGGATTTTCCAGGCAAGAGTACTGGAGTGGGGTGCCATTGCCTTCTCTGGAGGTATTCATGGCATACCATAAAAATTATGGTAACCTACTAAGTATCACTTGGTCCGTAATGGGGCCTTCTTTAAATCTGTGGTGGTTATTGCTTCCTAACCCTAGACTAGTTCTTTGCATTAGTATACCATAATTATCCCCTTAGCCTTTCATGTCCATGGGGAATTCCATGGAGAGAGGAGCCTGACAGGTTTACAGTCCATAGGGTCGGAAAGAGTCACACACAGCCGAGTGACTAACACATGTGATTTAGTTATAAAGATGTATTTATTAAGCATCTGTAAGAGCCTAGATTCTGGCTGGGCTGTTAAGGCATATGCGAAGCTACAGGATGATGATTAACAACATAAAAATGTCTAATACCTATTGACTGCATGTTCTGTTGTAAGCTCTTTGCATGAATTACTCTTCTAATCCTCGTAACTACCCCATGAGCAGCAGTGCCAAACTCTTATTATCCCCGTGTTCATAGCCGAGAAAACCAAGACTTAGTTTTGACCGACTTAAATGACTTAAGAGCCCACTGCTAGTAAATGGACACCAGCTTGTTTGATGTTGGTATTCTAAGTAGTTATGTATATTGTCTTGAGACTGTGTAATTTAAATATATCATTCAGATATTGAGAGAGCTAGAAAGGGCAGGAGAGATGAGTTTGACTTGAGATAGTCTAGATGGCATTTTGGGAGACTGAGGTGGAGTTTGAAAAGTGGGTGGGGTTTGGAGACTTTGCAAGTGGATGGAGTTTGGAGGTCTGTTTTTGAGATTGGGTGTACGGGGTGAGTGGGCTGTGAAGTGTTCCATGTGAAGGTCTCAGTGGGCACAGGAGTGTGTGCTTGAGAACACACCTGGAATGAGGGCCAATAGAAAGGAAACGTTGAGAAGAGTGTTTTCCCCTCTTTCCCCCCAATTGTAAAGGTTTCGTTTCTGGTACCAGAGAATATGAAAATAGAGGATTGACAGTAATAAAGAGAAGGAGTGTTTTTGCAGATGAGACTGGTGAGTGGAAAATAAAAATGAGGAGAGAAGAGGAAGGCTTGATGATGAAAAAGGAAGGACATGCTGTAGAGTAAGAAATAATTCAAAGAATTGCGGAATCCTTGACAATTTCAAAGACTCCAAGTTACTAACAGTAAATCCTGTTATGGTTTGTACAATCTTTTTAGATTTCATTTGGGTTTATTCTGTATGTCAGTGCTAGTTGCTCAGTGGTGTCTGACTCTTTTGACCCCACGGACTGTAGCCCGCCAGGTTCCTCTGTCCATGGGATTCTTTAGTCAAGAACACTGGAGTGGGTTGGGGGGTGTCAAATTAAAAAACCTCACTAGTTCAAAAATGCACTTGAGGAAGTATTTGAATTTTAAAGTTGACAGCACACATGATAATTCATAGCAAATTATTTGTACATTGTGTACATAGAAATACATACTTGTTACTTCCCAAGTTTTAGTAATTCAAAGCTCATGTGATCCTTCTGCCTTAAAGCAGTGCGCTCATAGCTGTGTATAACTTATAAAGGCCTTTTTATCACCTCACTTCAGTCCTGTCTCCTTGATTTCCTAGTGGCTTTTAATTCATTCACAAGTTTCACTATAACTGTTTAACTCGGGTTTTTCTTGAAGTAAGAATTTTCTCTTTCAGAGCCTTTCTGCCTGTTATTTTCTCCATCTCCACCCCCCTCCATTTTGCTCTTATAAATTCTGTAACGGCTGTATCATTAGTCCACTCTTGATTAAGCAATTGAAAACTTGCTTAAATGCATGCTTGACTACTTGTTGAGGTAGTCCACCTTTTTGTAATACAGTGCCATTGTGTTAATCCAGACCATTCAAGGCTATTTGCTCCATCTGCTTTTTCATCATTATTGTTTGGTATATGTATCTACTTGAAAACTTAATGTACTTTCCTTTTGAAAGAAGAAAACTGGCGTTTTTACTGCATGGGGACTTCTTAGTTTCAGGACCTAATAATTTGTAAAAATATTGTCAAAGTTGTTGTTGTGGTTTAATGTGTTTGGTACAGATTAAAAAAAAGAAAACACCCATATCACATTGATTTGCATATATTGAAGAATCCTTATATCCTTGGGATAAATCCCACTTGATCATGGTATATGATCCTTTTAATATATTGTTGGATTTGGTTTGCTAGTGTTTTGTTGAGGATTTTGCATCTATGTTCATCAGTGGTATTGGCCTGTAATTTTCTTGTTTTGTGTGTGGTATCTTTGTCTGGTTTTGGTACCAGGGTGATGTTGGCCTCAGAATGAGCTTGGGAGTGTTCCTTCCTCTGCAGAGTTTTAGAAGACTTTCAGAATGATAGGTGTTAACTCTTCCTTAAGTGTTCAGTAGGATTCTTCTGGGAAGACCTCTGGTCCTACACTTCTGTTGGTTGGAAGTTTTTAAGCTAGTTTCAATTTGAGTACTTGTGATTGGTCTGTTCATAGCTTCTATTTCTTCCTAGTTCAGTCTTGGAAGATTGTACCTTTCTAAGAACCTGTTCATTTCTTCCAGGTTGTCCATTTTATTAGCATGTGGTTGCTTGAAGTGGTCTCTTATGATCCTTTGTATTTCTGTGGCATCAGTTGCAACTTCTTTTTCATTTCTAATTTTATTGATTTGAGCCCTCTCCCTTTTTTTCCTGCTGAGTTCAGCTAAAGGTTTATCAATTCTTATCTTTTCAAAGAACCAGCTTTTAGTTTTATTGGTCTTTTCTATTTTTTCCTTCATTTCTCTTTCATTGATTTCTACTCTGATCTTCATGATTTCTTTCGTTCTACCAACTTTGGGTTTTGTTTGTTCTTCTTTCTTGCTTAGGTGCCAGGTTAGATGGTACTGCTTTTCAATCATGTTTTTCTTAAGCTGAAAGCTGAGCAATTTACTGACAATTTATTCTTGCAAACCTTCTCCTCAATTTGAATACAAATGCCATTTTTAATTTTTTTTGGCTGTGTCATGCAGCCTGTGGGATCTTAGTTCCCTGACCAGGGATCAAATCTACACCCCTGCCTTGGAAGCGGGAAGTCTTAACCACTGGACCACCAGGGAAGTCCCTGGATGCCACTTTTAACATAAGAATATTAAAAATGTTAATTGGTTAAATATACACTTGGAATTTGGCTGGTTTTCATATTCAAATTTTTCAGATATAAAAATGGAATAATTCTGTAATATCTTTATATATGAGTGCTTTTCTCAGACTCTGAAAAAAATACAAATAGGCTGTGTATATAGAAATAGAAAGTCAGTTTTAAGTTTCTATTGTATTTCCCCAAGTCTAAATGTGTATTAGTTGCTCGTTGATTTGTTTATACATTCAGAAATACTGTTTTAATTAGATTAAATGTGAGCCTCACTTTTTACTTAAAATATTTGCAGCCAGTAGAAATTTACTAGTGCTTTGAAAAGCTGGATAGTCATCCTTTTACAGTTTTGTTGTTTGAAGAATATTTGTTATGAAGAAGGGGTTAAACATGTTGGCTCATATGCCTAACATTTTGAAGAGTACTAGAGGGGAAAGGAAATGGATTCATTTTAACTCTAGATGGCAGTTGAACACAACTAACAAAGACCAACTTGTTTGAAATACAGAAATACAAAAACAGTAAAACACACACACATTCTGTTCTACCGGCCAGTTAATTATATTTCTCAAAATGATGTCTTGGATCGATATTACTAAACAAACATGTATATAATGTAATTGCACACAAATGAAATAAATAGTGGAGGCCTGTAATTGCGAGATTTTTTTTCAGCTGGTAATATGGCATACACCTGTGCAGTAGTGTATTGCCTGTATTTTATTTTGCCATTTTTGCTAACGTTTAATTCAGTGTAGTTTTATTTTATGTACAGTTATTTACCAATATCAGTTCAAGCCATCTGCCACTGGGAACACTGTTACATATTTAACGTCTTGAAAATTTTTAATACAAGCAAAGCTTATTTTCATAAACAAGGTGTTCCGTAAAAGTCCACTCCAAAACCTGGCACAGATATCCCAGAGTGTTCATTTGGGATCATTTTTGCTTTGCTTTGTCTTTGAAAATAGGCTTTTTTACATGTTAGTATTTAATCCACAATGGTAATGTAACCGAGCAGGCGAGCCAGCCAGGAGATCTGTGTCCATGGCAGGTTGATTCCAGCCAGGGGCTGCCCCTTCCCAAGTTCCCAGCAGCTGCCAGAGTTCATTTTGCTCCAGGGGACCAGGAAGGACTCTCCCTGACAGGTGCCGGCCACCCCAAGGCACAAGGCTATTTGGAGCAGAGAAAGGGCCAGAGCTGTGGTCCATATTTGGTGTCAGTCAAGCTTGTGGGGGCTAGGAATGCTGTCATCCCCATTTGGGCTGCTTCCCTTGCAGGAAGTGAGCCACTTTAGGTTCATTCTCTTTTGAGAGCTGGGCCTCTCTGCTTGGAGGCCTCTGTCTAGGAGTGGAAGTGAGTTTTAGACTACACCTTCTGTGATTTTCTGTCTCTGTGACTGTAGGTCGTATGTTGGTGTTTGTGTGTGTGTCGTTTTGGAGTAAGCCCTCCAGTTTGTCCTTTTGTGTTGGGACCATGTTTGTTATTTGTTTGTCGTGTGTGTGTGAATCAGTATTTGCACTGGCCAGCTGAGCTGTCTGAATAATGGAGCTGACATTGACGACACCAGGTATCCTTCCCTACTGCATTGGGTTTTGTCTGTGGTGGAACACCGATTGGCATTTTCCCTTTACAGTGTGTGGGTATCTCCCTTTCTGGTTCTAGGGAACTGTGATCCTGAGAGACTGTTTTGGTGAAAGTTGCTCAGTCGTGTCCGACTCTTTGTGAGCCCATGGACTGTACAGTCCGTGGAATTCTCTAGGCCAGAATACTGGAGTGGGTAGCCTTTCCCTTCTCCAGGGGATCTTCCCAACCCAGGGATTGGACCCAGGTCTTCAAATTGCAGGTGGGATTCTTTACCAGCTGAGCCAATAGGGAAGCCCAAGGATACTGGAGTGGGTAGCCTGTCCCTTTTTGGAATCGAACCCAGGTCTCCTGCATTGCAGGCGGATTCTTAACCAACTGAGGTATCATGGAGACCATTTTGCCTTGCATTTTTTGTTGTTGTTGTTGTTTGATAACACCTGCTGTGATAATCAGAACTCTGTTTCATCTTATAGTTCCCTTAGGGTATAAGAAAAAAGATTTCTTTACACTGTGTGGCCACTCTTTAGACTCTGGAGGAGGGGAGATGGACTTGGGTTAAGATGAAACTTCTGAAATTCCAAAACTGGCTCTTTTTGCATATGCAGTTTGAGAAAGGTGGCTTGATGAAATTCTTTTTTCAGAATTCTGATACCGAGAAAATAAAAATATTTCTAGAAGAAAGCATGGAGTTAACTCAGTAAATCTGACTTATTCCAGCTGTTATTTCTGGTTTTGTGTTTGTCAGATGAATTGCCATGACACATGTGGTCATGATTTCCTGTCTTTCCATTTGCACTTCGTTCATTATTACTAAGAGGAATCTTTGAAAAAATTTGAGGAAGTTGTTGATCTTTGGCCTTTTGTTTTTGTCCTGCAGGAATTAGATTTTGTTCTTTGTGTGTTTGTATTGTCTTGTTTGTTAGTGTGCATGCTATGGAAACTCAAATTTGTTTCCTGAATGCAGTCCCTTGAGGTGCATTCAAGAAATGGATCCTTTTTGGTTATAATACTTCTGAGTTAATTTGCAAATGAGCTCTATTAACTGACTCAAAAGTAAGCACTTGCAAATTAAATACTTGATAATATTTAGAACATAGGCCAAAATGAATTTCAAATCCTTGTGATGTGGGAAATGCTGAGTACTGAATTGATATCTCATATTGAAGCTAGCTTGAGTTTGTTGTTTTGCTAAATATAACAGTACTGTTGTACCTAGGTTTGTTAGAGATCAAGTAAGACCTTATATCTGTTGCAAACTTGTCAGCAAGAAAATATCAGTAACTAGATACAGACAAGCATTAAGTCTGTCAAAAATAGCCTCTCCAGATTTTGGTACATTGAAACTGAATTAAGTTAAATGGCAAGAATTCATTGACTATCTGGGTCATTTCAAATAGGATAAAATATTAGAACATTGGTTACTGGGCAAATCTGAGTGTACTAACCTTTGCCTTCTTAGGAGAGGAAAACTAAAGCATAAGTTTCCAATCAGAAAATGCTGGTATGACAGACAATTCATAATCATTTGCTTCTTGGTTTTCACTAAAAATTAAGATGTTTTAGAGTTGAGGATTCTAAGCTAAATGTGTAGTTAAAGCTACTAAAAAGAAAGGGGAAAGTTTTCAGTATATAGTAGGAATGTAGGATATACGTTCTGAGTAAAAAAGGAGTTTTACGTAGATCAGGCTGAGATTAGATTAAAATTAGATAAATTGATTTTGCTAATATATGGATAATTTTCAGAAAATATGAAGAAATGCTATATTATCATGTTAAATTGGAAAAAAATCAGAATGTAAAATCTTTCCATGTAATACACAAACATAATTATGCTAAAATACACATAGAAAAATGATAGGAGAGAAATACTTCAGATTTTGACGCTGACTTTCTTTGAATGGTGAGTGATTTTGTTTTCTTCTTTCAGGTTTTCTGCATTTGTAAAATTTATAATAGAAAAAAAGGCAAACATTGGACTAGGAATCAATCTTGTTGTGACTCATAGCATGGGATGTTGGGATTGCAAATGATGTCAGATGTTGGTCTTTTTACTTCAAAAGGGCAGTCATTCCTAAGGCTGAGAACAATTTCCTAAGGAGATCACCATCAGCTTTAGCATTCCAGTTCAGTAATGTCCTCCTGACATACAGGTTTGAAATGTGCCTCCTTGTCAGAAAATAGTTGTCTGTGTTGTACCAATTAAGGATTTCTCCTTTGTTGCCAGCATAAGAACTGCTTCAGAAACTTTAACTTCTGGGAAGTTTCCATGCAGCCAGCACTGCATTAAAATGCTATAACTTGTAGGAGGTTAATCTAGCAAGAAGAGATAATATGTATTTTCAGAGGAGGTTCCTTTGAACCTTATGAGCATTTTAGATTTCCTCCAAAATCTTCAACCACTAAGCAAAGATCCACATTGGGAGGAGGAACTTGGAGAAATTTGGGCTCCATTATTTTATAAGAGTCCCTTGGACAGCTCGGAGATCAAACCAGTCAATCCTAAAGGAAATCAGTGCTGAAAATTCATTGAAAGGACTGATGCTGAAGCTGAAGCTCCAATACTCGGGCCACGTGATGCAAAGAGCTGACTCTGATGCTGGGAAAGATTGAGGGCAAGAGGAGAAGGGGGCAACAGAGGATGAGATGGTTGGATGGCATCACTGACTCAAAGGATATGAGTTTGAGCAAACTTTGGGAGATAGTGAAGGACAGGGAAGCCTGGCGTGCTGCTATCCATGGGGTTGCAAAGAGTCAGACCTGACTTAGTGACAGAACAGCAACATCAAATTTTACAAGATTGCTAGTGAAGACATAGGTGATAGCAGTATTAACCAATCTCACATTTATTTATCCTTTAGTCATCCATTTATTAAGTATTAATTGAGTACCAGATCTTGTGCCATAGTGTACATAAACTTTAGACTATATTGTCTTACAGTGACCAATGATCTTATTTGACCAAGTATTTTGAAACTTTCGACAAACTTCCCATATGTCAAATTTTAATTAAATTTCTTTTGACTTCCAGCTAACTTTGAGGTTCATTAGGGGTCCTTTAAGGCACCTCAAGGAGGAGTATATAATTAATTTTTATCGGTATGTTGAGTTACATGGGAAGTGTTTTCAAAGGAATGATAAACCTTCTAAGATTATACTCTATGGGTAAATGTTACTATATGTCCTGGTATAATCTGTCAGCCATAATTCTGGTTGTATCACAGCAACTTGATTGAACTTTGCTAACACATGATGAGATTGTTAATCTTGTCTTTTAAGTCTTTAATAGACAGTTAAGCTGATGCTATGGAAAAGTGCTTAATCTTCAAGAAGATTCATAGAAAGGACTTCTAAACAAACATAGGACAGGTATATTGCTGAATTTGGTATGGAATTTCTATCAAACTGGTGAAAAACAAATCTTCCCTTTCGCTGGCAGCCCCAATGGGCCCTAAGGCTGTCTGCAACAGAGTTAGCAGTGACAAGACAATCTTACAGTGATACTCACCCTGTAAGGGAAAGGGGTTTTGACTGTGCTGTATGCTAGTATTCAGGAATAAACAGTGAAAGGGGAATTGTCAGCTGCTTAATTAAGAGAGTTATGAAATACTGGCTTTGAAAAAATCTGGTTTTCGTAAAACATAAGGAAAGCGTAAACTCAGGATTGCTTACTTTGCCCCCTGAAACAGCACAGCTCTATTGAGACAATCCCTTGGCAGCACAAAGGTCAAGGGAGAAAAAACAACCAACTCACGGGTGAACCGTGACTCCTATAGAGCAAAACAGGAACAGCCCTCTGAGTGTCTCTTATGCCTCCTGCATTGGCAGGAGGGTACTTCACCGCTAGCACCACCTGGTAAGCCCCCAGACACGAAGATACAGAGGTTCAAAGTAGCCTTGAACATCTCAGGTCCTGTAATTAGCACTTTGCCTAGAGAATCCCATGGACAGAGGAGCCTGGAGGGCTACAGTCCAGAGTGTCACAAAGAGTCAGACACGACTGAAGCGCCTGAGCATGAACATGAGCATCTGAGTTGGTAGAATACCAACTGTGAAGCAGACTTTGTAATAAGAGATGTGATCCCACTGTAGAGAGTCCCCAGTGCTGTTGGAGTTATTTCCCCAGACTGCAAACTCCTAATAACAGGTGCTGGTTTATAATAGTTTCTTGATGAATGCTTGTTGAATATAACTTGGCAGCATGATAAATGCTTTGTTTCTTTTCCTCTTTTTAAGCAACATAAAAACAGTCCTATGTTACCCCCCAAACTTTATCCATTTATTATACAGAAGTTTCTGTTAGAATTTTATAATGATTGATGCAGTTGCTACTCATGTTTCCTTGCTTGAATATAAATTAGTGAAGCTTCTAATTTTTTTTTTTAAGTGAAGACAGAAATTTGAATTTTAGTGTGAAATTTTCCAATATTTCAGCGTTAGCAACTAATTCGAATAAAAAACAACACACACACACATACGTGGACCCACATACCAGTGTCTGATGGTTCATCATGTACCACTCTCACTTTGTAAGCTCATTTTTAAAATAAAATGTTGGATCTTTTAGTTATGGTTGTCATCTAATCATACTTTCTTGACGTTGCTCTTTAGTTCTCTTAAAATTAGGTTTGGGGATCTTTCTAAAAGTCTTCAATTTCATCTTCACTATCATTCTTTTGAGTAATAGCTACAAATATCTGCCCCATCCTTTGCAGTTTGATTCTTCGTAATTTCACTTTCAGAGAATAACCTTAAATTAGGTTTTGCAAGTAATTTGTTGGGTAGCACATGCCACCTGCATTGGGTCCAAATATGCAAGTACTAAAGACTAGTGCATGAAAACCTCCTTGTTAATTTTTTTTCTGTTTTTTTTTTTTTCCTTTCTGCAATCTCCTCTCCAGTCACAGTGGGATTTTTTTTTTCTTTTTCAAAACTTGTAATTTCAGAACTTGTAATTCTCATCCTCAAACCCTGAGGTGATCTTTCATTGCCCTTCAAGGATGATCCATGCTCCTTCCCACGGCCCTGCTCGGTCAGGCCTGGTTACCTGTGTTCTGATCTTTGACCAGATCGCCCCTCATTTACTGTGATCTTCCTGATGCCAGCCAACCCAGTCCTACCTCAGGAACCTTTGCACTCAGAGTTCTCACTGCCAGGAACATCTTCCACAAAGGTTTTCATGGTCTTCACATGTCACTCCCTGAGTGAGTCCCTTCTTGCCCACCTTGTTAAAAACACTCCCTTCACCATCATCTTCTATCCTGTTATTTTATAGCACTCACCTCTCCCTGATGTTTATTTGCGGACATATGTGTGTCAATATATAGACATACACGTATATAGCTGCTATATTGACTGATTTGTTTATTGTCTGTCTTGCCCACTAGAATATAAATTTGATGAGAGCAGGAAGTTTGTCTTACTGACTGCTGATTCCTCAATACATAGAACAGCCACTAGCCCTACACTGCATAACAGTATTGTCAAATAAATGAATAAAGAAGATCTAGGCAGCCACTTTGATACTGAGTGATAGAAGAGAGGCCTCAAGTTTGGAAAGGGGTGCAGAAGCAAAGTTCTGACTCAAGTGCCTCGGTGATGTACATTCGATGTAGTTGCCCATCACTGTAGCCACGGACCCCAGTGGGTTTTTTTTTTAATTTGTATTATATGCTAGAATTAAAAATGACATGTTAAACATGCTTTGCACAACTACACTCTCCTAAGTGACTTACTAAATTCATGGTGTGATTTTATGTGTGCAATACTGTTATGATATAAAATCTATTAGAAAGTTATCCTTTCTGAAATTACACTCTCATGTTAATATTTGATGTTCACAATAAAACCCTGGAGATGTTTCATAGTAATACTTTGCATTGATGTCAAATAATTAAGGATTTAGAGAAATAAGAGTAAATAATTATTTATATAATTTTTTTTGTTTCACATATCAGTATACAAGTTCTTGGTAGAGAGAGAATTCTCAGTAGACATACCACAGAAGATATGTTAAATTGTTAACGTATTTCAGCATTGCTGAAATCAAGATATTCTTGTAGATTTTGTTGTAATCTAGTTTTGCATGTAAATTGTTTAATCTGTTTGTGTAAGACAAGTTTTTTTCTGACATCTGGGAATGTTTTTCAATTTTTTTAAGCCCATCATTTTATTTTCAATGATGGTTTAAACGTAGTCTGTTGATAGTACTTATGAGACTTTACACAAAGTTCTGTGAAGAAAAAAAATGTAATTTATATTAGTTTATGTCTGTGCCAACTTTGCTATACATAAGTATATCCTTATAAAATTTCTACCTTGACTAACAGTAGGTCAACCTTAAACATGAACATATAGAAGAAGAGGTATAAAAGTAGCTCATTTTCCTATCGCAGACCTTATACAAATGTTAACCCAGTTTATGTTGTGAATAAAACTAAAGAGTTTGACCTTTACAACAGAAATATTGAGGAACCGGGCCCTGATATTTGCCACAGAAGCAGTGTGGTAAAACAGCCAGGTCGCTGAATCAGAAAACATGGCTTCTAGCTCCAGATTTCCTTAAAAACTCAGTTTCTTCATTGACCAGACAGAGAAAGCATTACCATCTCTCTCAGCTTCAAGGGATACTTGTGAGGGCCCAAGAAAAAATGCATATGAACGTGCTTTCAGAGTTGAGAGACGCTACGGCATGCAAGATTTTATTTTTGAGTGGGTGTCGTGGGAAAGCAGATCTGTTTTATTACACTGTGTCACATGTAGTCTTGTTCCATGTGGTAAAAAAATAAACAGAACTTGGGTAATTTAGAACATAGTTCGATCTCATGGACTAAAGTTTCCTTCACAGCAAGGCTGTGGTATATTTTAATTACCACATGTAAGGCTCAGGTGTATTTTAGTTCTGATTTATTCTTTGAATTTATTCTTTGAATTTGAAAAGTTCACATCTTTTCAAAGGTAGTATTTTCTCTCATCTCTGAAATAATAACCTGAAAAGATGGATAAACCAGTATGTGGGGGGAAAAAAGATATATATTTATTAAACATGCAAATAAAAGTACAATTTTGACAATAAATCTTTAAATAGTATCCTGAGCTTTTTATTAGGCTTTGTGAACTAATTTTCTCATGCTTTTTAGACTCAAAAGAACCGAGTATCGACTTTCATTCTGAAACTTACAAAATTTAATTCTCAAAAGTGACTGATAAAGTAAATAATCTAAACTTAATTTTAAAAAGTTTTAAAATGCACATTATAAAGATTTCCAAGAGAGTAGAATTAACAAGTCTGTTGGAGTTTGAGGTATTGCTTGGAAGCACAAAAGTATAACACTTTTTAATCCCTAGATGGCTGAAAAGAAATTCACTTATTTCTGGCTTAATTGTTTAAAAGAGGGAGATAGTGTAGGACAGGAAAGCCTGGCATGTTGCAGTCCATGGGGTTGCAAAGACTCAGACATGACCTAGCGACTGAACAATAAGTATTTGTATTTAAATTTTGAAATCATTCTTAGGGACAGTTTTAAGTAGAGTGAGCCTTATCCAAAGATGTTCAGGAAAATCCTGTCTTTCAAAAGAGGTATGTTTTCATGAAAAAAAATATGGAGAAAACTGACTTGACTGAGAGAAATCCTCTCTTTTGGGACTTCCCCGGTGGTCCAGTGCTTCAGACTCGGTGTTGCCATTACAGGGTTATCCGTTCCATCCCTGGTCAGGGACCTGCCATCTCACACACCCCATGGCACTGAAAAAAAAAAACACACACACAGAAAAAAGGTTGGTTCATGGTCTTTCTTGGCATTATTTTTATTTTCTTTTTATTACTTTTAACTTAAGAAAATACTGAAGTATAGTTGATTTACAATGTGTTTCTTTCAGGTGTACAGTGGAGTCGTTCAGTTATACACATATAGAGCCCCGTCTTTCTGATAACCTTATGCTTATTGGTTATTGAAGAATATTGAGTAGATCTGCTGCTGCAGAAGGAGGTCCTTGGTGATTATCAGCCCATATTGACTAGTGAGAGGATCTTGATCCCAAGCTCTTAATTTATCCCCATACCCACCCGCACCGTGCCTCCAAAACCATTTCCCCTTTGGAACCAGAAGTTTGTTTTCCATATGTGTGAATCCCTCTGTTTTGTGCACTAGTTCATTTGTATCATTTTTTTAAACTTAGAAATCACATATGACTGATGTCATAAGATATTTGCCATTCTCTGACTTACATCAGTTAGTATGATAATCTCTGGGGCCAACTTTGTTACTGGGAGAGGCATTCTGTCATTTTTTTCATGACTGAGTCACATCTCAAGCTATAGGTGTATGTGCATGTAAATATATGTTTATATATAGATATGTATACACATACACACCTACACACACACACACACACACACACCCACACACACACACAGATGATAGCTTACGGGAACAATGTTGGATTCTTGATCTCCGAAGAAGATTTAGCTTTGGAACCAGGATCCAGGAAGTACAGAGACAAAAATCAGGGTGTGTTAAAGTTGACTCCTTGAGACAGTCTCTCAGGGCTAGCCCTGTTTTCACTTGCTTATTTGTTGCAAACCTGGAACATTGCCTGAGGGCAGGTGTCCTTTCCAGCCCCCCAGGCCTTATGAATTTGAACTGCCCAGAGGATGAGATGGCTGGATGGCATCATCAACTCAGTGGACGTGAGTGTGAGCAAACTCTGGGAGATAGTGAAGGACAGGGAGGCCTGGCATGCTGCAGTCCATGGGGTTGCAGAGAGTCAGACATGACTTAGGTGACTGAACAACAGCCTGGTATTTAAGTTGTTGTTATGGGAACTGTTCACAAGGCCCCCCTTGAGTTCCTCAGGCAGCCACAGCCCTAGGGAGAAACTCCCCCCGCAGGACTGTAGATTAGATGGAATGTCACAGGCCTCATGTCTCATGACTTCTTCCCCTTCCCCTGCAATCCCTAGAGAAATCCCAAGGTCTATCCACACTGTGCTCCTGAGGGCGCTGTGCGCTTAGATGGGGTGACTGGATGGAAGGAGGCTGCTGGTGGGAACCCCGCCACTGGGAGGTTTGGAGACCAGGTCCCGTTTCATAGCTCTTCATGCCCAGCAGGTCCACCATTGTTTAGGTGCTCCTAGGCATAGGTGAGCTCCTGGAGGGCCTACCTGGATCTGGAGATTGGGGTCCCATCCACAGGGGACCAGTCACTCCAGGTCCAAGGTTGGCACATCCTGCCCAGCTCCCTCAGGACAACCCACTCCCACCTTGGGACCCGAAGCTGCTCAGGCTCCAGGGATGTGACTGGATCCCAGGTCACCCAGAATGAGGGAAATAACTGTTGACACTTTTAACATTTTGCATTAATTTTTATTGTATAGGGGAATCCAGTGGATTCACAGTGTCTTTTAAAACCCCTGATTCAGTTATGAAGTGAAGTGAAGTGAACTCGCTCAGTTGTGTCCAACTCTTTGCAACCCCATGGACTGTAGCCTACCAGGCTCCTCTGTCCATGGGATTTTCCAGGCAGTAGTCCTGGAGTGGGTCGCCATTTCCTTCTCCAGGAGATCTTCCCAACCCAGGGATCGAACTCTGGTCTGCATTGTAGACAAGACGCTTTACCGTCTGAGCCACCAGGGAAGCTTTAAATATGCACATATATATTCTTTGGTTTCCTTTTCATGTAGGTGATTACAAAGTGTGAGTTCCCTGTGCTCTACAGGAGATCTTATTATGTGCTAATGTACGCTACTGTGCATACAGTCATCTTCACCCCGTAAAGTATGCCTTCCTTGCCCCCAGCGTTCCCCTTTGGTAACCAGAGGTTTGTTTTCTACAATTCTGAGGCTGTTTCTCATACGTAAATGAGTTGTTTGGTGTTGATTCTTAGATTATACCCAGAAGTGATATCATAGGCTTCCGGCCTTTTCTCTCTGGCTCCCTTCACATAGTATGATCATCACCCAGTGTATCCATGTTACTGCAAAAGGCACCATTTCATTCTTTTCCATGGCTGGGGCGTATTCCATGGTGTACATATTCACGTGCCACATCTTCTGAATCCATCAGTCTGTCGGTGGACATTTTGGTTACTCACTGATCTCGTTCAGTGTAAATACTTCCTACTTGAAACTTGTGGAGCATGTGTTGATTCGTATTATGTTCTCTCATCGAGTTGAGGCCCAGGAGTGAGAATGCCGGGTCCTGTGGTAGCCCAGTGTAAAGTATTTTAAGGAACCTCCATAGTGTCCTTTGGGCTTCCCTTGTGGCTCAGCTGGTAAAGAATCCGCCTGCAATGCGGGAGACCTGGCTTCGATCCCTGGGTTGGGAAGATCTCCTGGAGAAGGGAAAGGTTACCCACTCCAGTATTCTGGCCTGGAGAATTCCATGGACTGTATAGTCCATGCGGTCACACAGAGTTGGACACGACTGAGCGCCTTTCCCTTATAGTGTCCTTTATCATGGCTGTTAACAATTTATGTTCCTAAAAACAGGGTGGTAGAGTTCCATTTTCTCCACACTCTCTCCCACTTATACTGCCTGTTGGCGTTCTGTGATGACCATTCTGAGCAGTGGGAAGTGATACCTCATGGTAGTTTTAATTTGCCATTCTCTAATAATTAGCAATGTACAGCGTCCTTTCCTGTGTTGATTTTTTTTTTTTTTCCTTCACTTTTTAAAGAGAGAGAAAGAGCTGTCAGGGGGAATGGAGGCAAAAGACTGTAGTGTTAAAGTTGACCTCTTGAGATTGGTCTCTTAATGCTCGCCCTGTTTTGAGTTGCATTTTTGTTAGTAAACCCAGGACCCTTCCTGAGGGCAGGCGTCCTGTCCAGCCCCACAGGCCTTGTAAATGT
This sequence comes from Bos grunniens, assembly GCF_055505025.1. Taxonomy (NCBI): domain Eukaryota; kingdom Metazoa; phylum Chordata; class Mammalia; order Artiodactyla; family Bovidae; genus Bos; species Bos grunniens. The sequence goes on from NC_141186.1 coordinate 39,388,314, forward strand.
GAATAGCCCACAGGCACTGGTATTGAAGTTGTAGTTATGGGAAATACCCACAAGGTGGCAGCACCTCTTGATGCCCCACCAGGGTTCCTGCGGCAACCCTGGAGAAAGTTCCCCTTGCAAGGTTATCATTAGAGTGTAATGTCCCAAGGCTGGTGTCTCATGACTCTTCCCCATTCCCCTTCCTTGCCTCCCAGAGAAATACCCAGGTCTCCCTGAACTCTGCTCCTGAGTTGCTACGGTACTTAGGTGGGGTACTTAGACTCCATGGAAGGAGGCTGCTGGTGGGAACCCCACTACCGGGAGACTTGGAGACCAGGTAACATTGCAGAGCTCTTCGTGCCCAGCAGGGCCAGCGGTTTTTGGGTGCCCTAAGCGCAGGTACGCTCTAAGAGGGCTCGCCTGGATCTGCAGACTGGTGTCCTATCCACAGGGACCAGTCAGGTCCAAGGCAGGGGGAGTTAACTTTTCTCAGCACATCCTTCCCAGCTCCTTCAGTTCAACCCAGCCCTGGGATCCTTGGGACGAGGCTGCCTAGGCTCCAGGGATGTGATAGCATTCCAGCTTACCCAGGCCTGAGGGAAATGCTGTTGATATTTTTTTAATTTTTGCATGTTAATTTTATTGTTTAATGGAATCCAGTGGATTTACAGTGTCCTGTAAAACCCGAGGTTCAGTCGCACTTAGGCATGTGTGCATTCTTCTTCGGTTTCCTTTCTCATAGAGGTTATCACAGAGGGTTGAGTAGGGCTTATTGATTATGTTCTCTATGTGTGTTACTGTGCACATGGTCATCTTCACCCCGCTATGCCTCCCTCCACCCCACCGTGCCTTTTAGGTAACCAGAGGTTTGTTTTCTACGACTGAGGCTATTTCTGGTCCATAAATGAGTTGTTGGTACCGATTTTTAGATTCTACCCAGAAGTGATATTATAGGCCACCCAGCCTCTTCTCTTTATCTTCCTTCACTTAGTATGATCATCACCCGGTGTATCCCCGTTGCTGAAAAAGGCATTATTTCATTCTTTTCTAAGGCTGAGGCATATCACACGTTACATATATATGTGCTGTATCCTCTGGATCCATCAGTCTGTCAGTGGACACTTTGGGTGCTTACCCGGCTCATCTAGTGTGAACACTTCGACTTGAACCTTGTGGAGCGTGTGTGGACTCTTATCACGTTTATGTTCACTATCCACGTGGAGGCCGAGGAGTGAGAGTGCCAGGTCCCGTGGTAGCCAATTTAAAGTATTTTAAGGACCCTCCGTCGTGTCCTTTGTCTGGGCTGTTACCAGTTTACATTCCCCCAAGCGGGGTAGGAGGCTTCCCTCTTCTTCAAGCCCCCTCCCCCTGGTTGTCCTGGTCGTTTTGATGGTGACTGTTCTGACCAGTGAGAGATGGTACTTCGCGATAATTTTGGTTTGCCATTCTCTAATAATGAGGAATGTAGAGCGTCCTTTCCTTCGTTGATTTGGTATTTTTCTTCTTTTAAAGAGAGAGAAAGAGGGCAGAGGGGACAGAGGCAAAGATCAGTCTGTGTTAAAGTTGACCCCTAGAGATTGATTTCTTAAGGTTGCCCTGATTTGAATCATTTTTTTTTTCCTCTGTTAAGCAAATCCAGGACATTGCCTGAGAGCAGTGACCTTTCCAGCCCCACAGGCCATGCGAGTTTTTATTTCCCACAGGCACCTATGTTCGAGTTGTAGTTACAGGAAATGTCCACAAGGCGGCAGCACTTCTTCATCCCCCCCGCCCCCCGCCCCGCCGCCCCACCCCCCGCCCCCCGCCCAGAATTCCTCTTGCAACTGGAGCCCTAGAGAAAGTCCCCTTGCTGAATTGTAGGTTAATGTGGAAAGTGCCAGGGCTGAGGAGACTTGGAGACCAGGTGACATTTCAAAGCTCTTCCTTCCCAGCGGACACATCTTTATTTCAGTGCGCTACGCATGAGTGTGCTCCTGGAAGGCCCACCTGCATCTGAAGGTTGGGGTCCCATCCACAGGGGACCAATCACTCCAGGTCCAAGAGGAGCTTCTTTGCAGGCACACCCTCCCCAGCTCCCTCAGGCCAACCCAGTCTTGGGGTCCTTGGGACTCAAGGCCGCTCAGGCCCCAGGGATGTGGAAACGTCCAGGTCACCAAGGCCTGAGAGGAACACCAATGGCATTTTTTAAACATTTGCGTGTTAGTTTTTTGCTGTATAGTGAACTCAAGCCCCTGGTTCAGGTATACAGTGCATGTATGTATTCCCCTTCCGTTTCTTCTCCGTGTAGGTGATCACAGTGTTGAGTAGAGTTCTCTGTGCTCCACAGTAGGTCTGTTGATTGTGTTCTGTGTATATGTTACTGTGTATAGGTTCATCTTCACCCCATGAGGTATGCCTCCCTCTGCCCCACCGTCCCCCTTTGGTAACCAGAGGTTTGTTTTCTAAGATTGTGAGGCTGTTTCTGGTATAAATGAGTTGTTTGGTATTGACTTTTAGATCCTACTCGTTAGTGATGTCATAGGCTACCTGGCCTTTTTTTTTTTTTTGTCTTCCTTCATTTTAGTATGATCATCACCCAGTGTATTCACGTTGCTGCAAAAGACATTCTTTCTTTCTGTTCGATGGCATATTCCATGTGATATGTATTATATGTATGTGCCGCGTCTTCCGTATCCTTCAGTCTGTTGGACAGTTTGATTCTTCCCCGTCTCATGCAGGATAAATAGTGCTCCAGTGAACCATGTGGATCGTGTGCTGATTCACATTATGGTTTCTCATCAAGTGGAGGCCCACGAGTGAGAATGCCAGGTCCTGAGGTAGCCCATTATAAAGTACTCTAAGGAGTCTCCATAGTGTCCTTTTCCCTGGCTGTTACCAATTTACACTCTTAGAAGCAGGGTAGGAGGGTTCTCCTTGGAAAAGACCCTGATGCTGGGAAAGATTGAAGGCAGGAGGAGAAGGGGACGACTGAGGATGAGATGGTTGGATGGCGTCACCGACTCAATGGACATGAGTTGGAGTAAGCTCTGGGAGTTGGTGATGGACAGGGAAGCCTGGCGTGCTGCAGTCCATGGGGTTGCAAAGAGTTGGACACGACTGAGCGACTGAACTGAACTGAGGAGGGTTCTATTTTCTATGCCTTCTTCCACTTTGGCTGCCTGCAGGCATTTTGGGGATGCCCTTTCTGAGCAGTGGCAAGTGATAACTCATGGTAGTTTTGATTCGCCGTTCTCTAATAATTAATGATCTAGAGCATCCTTTCCTTTCTTGTTCCATATGTATGTTATTGTGCATATGATCATCTTCACCCCCTAAGATATGCCTCCGTCCACCCCACCTTTCCCATTTCCTAACAGAGTTTTCTTTTCTACGACTCTGAGGCTGTTTCAGGGTGTAAATGAGTTGTTTGTTATCAGTATTTAGATTCTACCTGGCAGTGATGTCAGGCTCCCCGGCCTTTTCTCTCTGGCTTCCTTCACTTAGTACGATCATCGCCTGGTGTATCCATGTTGCTGCAAAAGGCATTCTTTCATTCTATGGCGGACTCATACTCCAGGTGTGTGTGTGTGTGTGTGTGTGCGCCACACTTTCTGTACCCTTCAGTCTGTCGGTGGACATTTTGGTTGTGATTGGTCACCCATGTTGTCCAGTTTTAATAGGTTTCCTGGAAACTTGGGGAGCATGTGTGGGTTCACATTATGTTCGCTATGCAAGTGGAGACTGAAGAGTGAGAATGCTAGGTCCTGTGGTGGCCCAGTTTAAAGTATTTAATGAGCCTCTGTAGTGTCCTTTATCCTGGCTGTTACCGATTTACATTCCCCCAAACAGGGTAGGAGCCTTCCATCGTCTTCAAGCCCTCTCCCACTTTCACTGTCTGCAGTCCCTTGAGGGTGGCCATTCTGCCCAGGGAGAGGTGATGCCTCATGATGATTTTGATTTGCTGTTCTCTAATAATTAGCGATGTAGAGCATCCTTCCCTGTATTTTTTTTTTCTTTTTTTTTTTGTTGGGGGTGGGGTGGGGCAGTAAGGATGGAGACAAAAATCACAGTGTGTTAATGTTGATCCCTGTGATTGCTGTCTTAAGGCTGGCCTTATTTTGAGTTGCTTTTTCGTTTTGCAACCCCAGGGAAGGTGTCCTTTCCAGCCCCGCAGGCCTTGTGAATTTGAATTGCTGCTGGCGCCAGTATTCAGGTTGTAATGACTGAAAATATCCACAAGGCGGCAGCACTTCTTCCTGCCCCACTCGGGTTCCTCTGGCAATGGGAGTCCTAGAGAAAGTCAGGATGCAGGGTTGTAGTTGAGAGTGGAATGTACCAGGGCTCCTGTCTCATGACTTCTTTCCCTTCCTCTGCAGCATTCAGAGAAACCCCAAGCCCTCCCCAGACTGTGCTGTTGAGGGTGCTATGGTACTTAGGTAGGGAGGCTTCGTGAATGGAGGCGATTGGTGGGAACACCACCACCAGAAGACTTGCAGACCAAGTGACATCGCAAAGCTCTTCCTGCCCACTGGGTCCATCGGTTTTTGGCAAAAGTGAGCTCTAGGAGGGTCAGCCTGGATCTGGAGACTGAGGTCCCATCCACAGGGGATCAATCACTCCAGGTCCAAGGGGGCCTCCTTTGCAGGCACACCCTCCCCAGCTCCCTCAGGCAAACCCAGTCCCACCTTGGGACCCAAGGCTGCTCAGGCTCCAGGGGCGTGACAGCATCCCAGGTCACCCAGGCCTGAGGGGAATACTGCTGGCATTTTTATAATTTTGCATGCTACTTTTTATTCTTTAATCCAGAGGATTTCGTGTCCTGGAAAGCCCCTGATTCCATTTTCCATATGCATCTGTGTATTTGTCTTCAGTTTTCTTTTCCATGTCGGTGATCACGGAGTGTTGAGTAGGGTTCCCTGTGCTCCACAGTAGGTCCTGTTGATTGTGGTCTCTATGTATATTACTGTGCATGTGGTCATCTTTACCTCCTAAGGTATGCTTCCTTCCTCCCCCCTTTCTCCTTTGGTTACCAGAGGTTTGTTTTCTATGACTGTGAGGCTGTTTCTGGCCTGTACATGAGTTATTTGGTATTGATTTTTTAGATTCTCTCATGAAGTGATATCATAGATTATCCAGCCTTTTCTCTGTGGCTTCCTTCACTTAGAATCACCCAGCGTATGCATGTTGCTGCAGAAGGCATTCTTTCATTCTTTTCTATGGCTGAGCATATGCCATGATGTGTGTATATGTGTGTGTGTGTGTGTGTGTGTGTGTGTATAAATGTACAGCATCTTCTGTATCCATCAGTCTGTTGGTGGACGTTTTGGTTCTTACGTGTCTTGTCCAGCGTAAATAGTGCTACAATGAATCTGGGGAGCAAGTGTCCATTGATATTACGGTTTATCATTGACTGGAGGCCCAGGAGAGAAAATGCCAGGTCCTGTGTTAGCCTAATATAAAGTATTTAAGGAATCTCCATAGTGTCTTTTATCCTGGGTGTTAGCAATTTATATTCCTAAAACCAGAGTAGGAGGGTTCTATCTTCTGCATGCCTTCTCCCGCTTTTACTGCCTGTTGGCGTTCTGAGATGACCATTCTGAGCGGTGGGAGGTGATACCTCATGGTAGTTTTGATTTGCCATCATAGCAAACACCCTCTTCCAACAACACAAGAGAAGACTCTACACATGGACATCACCAGATGGTCAACACTGAAATCAGATTGATTATATTCTTTGCAGCCAAAGATGGAGAAGCTCTATACAGTCAGCAAAAACAAGACCGGGAGCTGACTGTGGCTCAGATCATGAACTCCTTATTGCCAAATTCAGACTTAAATTGAAGAAAGTAGGGAAAACCACTAGACCATTCAGGTATGACATAATCAAATCCTTTACAATTATACAGTGGAAGTGAGACATAGATTTAAGGGACTAGATCTGATAGAGTGCTTGATGAACTATGGACGGAGGTTTGTGACATTGTACAGGAGACAGGGATCAAGACTATCCTCATGGAAAAGAAATGCAAAAAAGCAAAATGGCTGTCTGGGGAGGCCTTACAAATAGCTGTGAAGAGAAGGGAAGCAAAAAGCAAAAGAGAAAAGGAAAGATATTCCCATTTGCCTGCAGAGTTCCAAAGAATAGCAAGGAGAGATAAAAAAGCCTTCCTCAGCAATCAATGCAAGGAAATAAAGGAGAACAACAGAACAGGAAAGGCTAGAGATCTCTTCAAGAAAATTAGAGATACAAAGGGAATATTTCATGCAAAGATAGGCTTGATAAAGGACAGAAATGGTATGGACCTAACAGAAGCACAGATATTAAGAAGAGGTGGCAAGAATACACAGAAGAACTGTACAAAAAAGATCTTCAGGACCCAGATCATCACAATGGTATAATCACTCACCTAGAGCCAGACATCCTGGAATGCGAAGTCAAGTGGGCCTTAGAAAGCATCACTATGAACAAAGCTACTGGAGGTGATGGAATTCCAGTTGCGCTATTTCAAATCCTGAAAGATGATGCCATGAAATTGCTGTACTCAATATGCCAGCAAATTTGGAAAACTCAGCAGTGGCCACAGGACTGGAAAAGGTCAGTTTTCATTCCAATCCCAAAGAAAGGCAATGCCAAAGAATGCTCAGACTACCACACAATTGCACTCATCTCACATGCTAGTAAAGTAATGCTCAAAATTCTCCAAGCCAGGCTTCAGCAATACATGAACCGTGAACTTCCAGACGTTCAAGCTGGTTTTAGAAAAGGCAGAGGAACCAGAGATCAAATTGCCAACATCCACTGGATCATTGAAAAAGCAAGAGAGTTCCAGAAAAACTTCTATTTCTGCTTTATTGACTATGCCAAAGCCTTTGACTGTGTGGATCACAATAAACTGTGGACAATTCTGAAAGAGATGGGAATACCAGACCACCTGACCTGCCTCTTGAGAAACCTATATGCAAGTCAGGAAGCAACAGTTAGAACTGGACATGGAACAACAGACTGGTTCCAAATAGGAAAAGGAGTACGTCAAGGCCGTATATTGTCACCTTGCTTATTTAACTTATATGCAGAGTACATCATGAGAAACGCTGGGCTGGAGGAAGCACAAGCTGGAATCAAGAGTGCCAGGAGAAATATCAATAACCTCAGATATGCAGATGACACCACCCTTATGGCAGAAAGTGAAGAGGAACTAAAAAGCCTCTTGATGAAAGTAAAAGAGGAGAGTGAAAAGTTGGCTTAAAGCTCAACATTCAGAAAACGAAGATCATAGCATCTGGTCCCATCACTTCATGGGAAATAGATGGGGAAACAGTGGAAACAGTGTCAGACTTTATTTTTCTGGGCTCCAAAATCACTGCAGATGGTGATTGCAGCCATGAAATTAAAAGACGCTTACTCCTTGGAAGGAAAGTTATGACCAACCGATATAGCATATTCAAAAGCAGAGACATTACTTTGCCAACAAAGGTCTGTCTAGTCAAGGCTATGGTTTTTCCAGTCTTCATGTATGGATGTGAGAGTTGGACTGTGAAGAAGGCTGAGCGCCAAAGAATTGATGCTTTTGAACTGTGATGTTGGAGAAGACTCTTGAGAGTCCCTTGGTCTGCAAGGAGATCCAACCACTCCATTCTAAAGGAGACCAGTCCTGGGTGTTCATTGGAAGGACTGATTCTAAAGATGAAACTCCAATACTTTGGCCACCTCATGCAAAGAGTTGACTCATTGGAAAAGACCCTGATGCTGGGAGGGATTGGGGGCAGGAGGAAAACTGGATGACAGAGGATGAGATGGCTGGATGGCATCACCTACTCGATGGACATGAGTTTGGGTGAACTCTGGGAGTTGGTGATGGACAGGGAGGCCTGGCGTGCTTCGATTCATGGGGTCGCAAAGAGTCGGACACGACTGAGCGAGTGAACTGAACTGAACTGAATAATTAGTGATGTAGAGCATCTTTTCCTATTTTGAATTCTTTTTCCCCCTTTTTTAGAGGAAGAGAAAGAGAGGGAAAAAGACAGTGTGCTTTACAGTTGATCCCTGGAGCTTGGGCCTTAAGGCTGGCCCTGTTTTGAGCTGGGTTTTTTTTGTTGTTGTTGTTGTTTTTGGCAAACCCAGGACCCTGCCTAAGGACAGGTGTCCTTTCCAGCCCCGCAGGCATTGTCAGAATTGCCTGCAGGCACTGGTATTCAACTTGTAGTTACAGGAAATTTCCTCAAGGCAGCAGCACCTCTTCTTGCCTCACTGGGTTCCTGGGGCAACCCTAGAGAAAGTCCCCTTGGGACGGTTGTGATTAGATTGTGATGTCTCATGACTTCATCCCCTGCCTGTACCCTGAGAAATCCCAGAGTTTCCCTGACCTGCACTGTTGAGGCTGTTGTAATTAGGCGGGACGACCCCGAGGAAGGAAGGAACCGCACCACCAGGAGACTTGGACAGCAGGTGCCATGTCAAAGCTCTTCCTGCCCAGCAGGCCCGCCTTTTTCTGGGTGCCCTAGGCCTGGGTGAGCTCTAGGAGGGCCCGCCTGGATCTGGAGATTGGGGCCCCAACCACAGGGGAGCAGTTATTCCAGGTCCAAGGGGGGCTGCTTTCCTGGCACCTCCTCCCCAGCTCCCTGAGTCCAACCCAGTCCCACCTGGGACTCGAGGCTGCTCTCATACTCCAGGGATGAGCAAGAGGCCAGGTCACTCAGGCCTGAGGGGTATACTGCTGGCATTAAAAAATTTTTTTTGCATGTTAATTTTTATTTTATAATGGAGTCCAGTGGATTTATTCGGGTGTCTTTTAAATCCCCTGATGCAGTTATACATACACATCTATGTATTCTCGGGTTTCATGTCCCATGTAGGTGATCACAGAGCGTTGAGTAGAGTTCACTGTGCTCCGCAGTTGTTGGTGATGATGATGTTCAGTCGGTAATTCATGTCCGACTCTTTGGAGCACTGTGGACTGCAGCATGCCAGACTTGGCTGTCCTTCGCTTTCTCCAGGAATTCGCTTGCATTTATGTCCATTGATTCGCTGATGCCATCCAACCATCTCATCCTCCGCCACCCTCTTCTCCTCCTGTCCTCAATCTTTCCCAGCATCAGGGTCTTTTCCAATAAATCAGGTCTCAGCATCACGTGACCAAAGCGTTGGCGCTTTAGCATCAGTCCTTCCAGTGAACATTCAGGGTTGATATTCTTTAAGGTTGACTAGTTTAATCTCCTTTCTGTCCAAGGGACACTGAAGAGCCTTCTCGAGCAGACAGTAGGCTCGTTGATCTTGTTCTGTATGTATGTTGCTGTGCATATATTCTTCTTTACCTCCTAACGTATGCCTCCCTCCGCCCCGCCTTTCCCTTTGGTAACCAGAGGTTTGTTTTCTAGGACTAAGAGACTGTTTCTGGATTGTAAATGAGTTGTTGATACCGATTTTTAGATTCTACCCGGAAGTGATAGCATAGGCTACCTGCCTTTTCTCTCCGGCTTCCTTCACTCAGTGTGATCAACACTCAGTGTAGCCGTGTATCCATTCTTTCGTTCTTCTCTATGGCTGAGGCGTATTCCATGGTGTATATATTATATACATGTATCACATCTATCAGTTAGTCTGTTGGTGAACATTTGTTTCTTCTGTGTCTCCTCCAGTGTAAATAGTGCTACAGTGACCACGGGGAGGCTGTGTCGATTCATATTATGGTTTCTCATCAAGTGGAGGCTGAGGAGTGAGAATTCCAGGTCCTGTGGTAGCCCAATTAAAAGTATTTAATGAGCCTCCGTACTGTCCTTTATCCTGGCTGTTACCAATTTATGTTCCCCAAATCAGGGTAGGATGGTTCTGTTTTTCCCATGCTGTCTCCCACTTTTACTGTCCGTGATTTTCTTGAGGATTGCCACTCTGACCAGTGTAACGTGACACCTGGTGGTGGTTTTGATTTGCAGTTCCGTAATAATTCATGTGGAGAAGGCAATGGCACCCCACTCCAGTGTTCTTGCCTGGAAAATCCCATGGAAGGAGGAGCCTGGTAGGCTGGAGTCCATGGAGTTGCTAAGAGTTGGACACGACTGAGCGACTTCACTTTCACGTTTCACTTTCATGCATTGAAGAAGGAAATGGCAACCCACTCCAGTGTTCTTGGCTGGAAAATCCCATGGAAGGAGGAGCCTGGTAGGCTGGAGTCCATGGGGTTGCTAAGAGTTGAACACGACTGTGAGACTTCACTTTCACGTTTCACTTTGATGCATTGAAGAAGGAAATGGCAACCCACTCCAGTGTTCTTGCCTGGAGAATCCCAGGGATGGCAGAGCCTGGTGGGCTGCCGTCTATGGGGTCGCACAGAGTTGGACACGACTGAAGCAACTTAGCAGCAGCAGCAGCAGCAGCAGCAATAATACATGATGTAGGTCAAAATTTCCTGTGTATTTTTTTTTTTTTTTAGAGTGACACAGAGGGAGGGAGGGAAAAGACAATTTTCATTCATGTTCACCCCTTGAGGTTGGTCTCTTGAAGGTTTGCCCTGTACTGAAGTGATTTTGGATTATCTCAGTTCAGTTCAGTTCAGTCGCTCAGTCGTGTCCGACTCTTTGTGACCCCATGAATCGCAGCACACCAGGCCTCCCTGTCCATCACCATCTCCCGGAGTTCACTCAGACTCACGTCCATCGAGTTGGTGATGCCATCCGGCCATCTCATCCTCTGTCGTCCCCTTCTCCCCCTGCCCCCAATCCCTCCCAGCATCAGGGTCTTTTCCAATGAGTCAACTCTTTGCATGAGGTAGCCAAAGTACTGGAGTTTCAGCTTTAGCATCAGTCCTTCCAATGAACACCCAGGACTGATCTCCTTTAGGATGGACTGGTTGGATCTCCTTGCAGACCAAGGGACTCGCAAGAGTCTTCTCCAACACCACAGTTCAAAAGCATCAATTCTTCGGCGCTCAGCTTTCTTCACAGTCCAACTCTCACATCCATACATGACCACAGGAAAAACCATAGCCTTGACTAGACAGACCTTTGTTGACAAAGTAATGTCTCTGCTTTTGAATATGCTATCTCGGTTGGTCATAACTTTCCTTCCAAGGAGCAAGCGTCTTTTTCCATGGCTGCAGTCACCATCCACAGTGATGTTGGAGCCCAGAAAAATAAAAGTCAGCCATTGTTTCCACAGTTTCCCCATCTATTTGCCATGAAGTGATGGGATCAGATGCCATGATCTTAGTTTTCTGAATATTGAGCTTTAAGCCAACTTTTTCACTCTCCTCTTTCACTTTCATCAAGAGGCTCTTTAGTTCTTCACTTTTTGCCATAAGGGTGGTGCTAAGGGTGGTGCATATCTGAAGTTATTGATATTTCTCCCGGCAATCTTGATTCCAGCTTGTGCTTCCTCCAGCCCAGTGTTTCTCATGATGTACTCTGCATATAAGTTAAATAAGCAGGTTGACAATATACAGCCTTGACATACTCCTTTTCCTATTTGGAACCAGTCTGTTGTTCCATGTCCAGTTCTAACTGTTGCTTCCTGACTTGCATATAGGTTTCTCAAGAGGCAGGTCAGGTGGTCTGGTATTCCCATCTCTTTCAGAATTTTCCAGTTTATTGTGATCCACATAGTCAAAGGTTTTGGCATAGTCAATAAAGCAGAAATAGGTGTTTTTCTGGAACTCTCTTGCTTTTTCCATGATCCAGTGGATGTTGGCAATTTGATCTCTGGTTCTTCTGCCTTTTCGAAAACCAGCTTGAACATCTGGAAGTTCACGGTTCATGTATTGCTGAAGCCTGGCTTGGAGAATTTTGAGCATTAATTACTAGTGTGTCAGATGAGTGAAATTGTGTGGTAGTTTGAGCATTCTTTGGCATTGCCTTCTTTCTTCCAAAAGAAAGGCAATGACATATATATGTATATGTGTGTGTGTGTATATATGTATATATATATATGTATATATACATGTGAACAGTAAGAGGTAAAGTTGTACTTTTAGAACAATTACAGTGAAATATACCAACAACAGATGATAATTTGAAAAATCATGTGCAGCTGCTCGGAGGATCCAGGCAAGGTAGACTGGTGATGGGCAGGTAGATGTGATGGGACAGGCGTAGACTCTGGTGAACTGGAGAGAGCACTCATCACCTAAAGGGGCAACAGCTCCTCCTCTGCGGCTCATGACCCCCAAGTGAGAACAAGAGCCTGGGGCTGTAACAATGCACGTTTTCAAAGAACTTGAAATCTAAATCTTACTGTAAAAAGTCTTTACTTTTTAGATGTTGGAAACTAATAACTGTGATAAAGATGATGGCTTCAATATATCTGTAGTGCGAATACGATCTACAGGTCAACAGTTTGTGACCACTCATGTACTCTCTGATAGAGAGGATTGAACCCCTGTGGGTGTTGGAGGAAGATCAGGCCTCCCAGGTGGCGTTAGTGGTAAAGAATCCACCTGCCAGTGCTGGAGATGCAGGAGATGGGGGTTCGATCGCTTGGCCGGGAAGATCCCCTGGAGAAGGAAATGGCGACCCATTCTGGTATTCTTGCCTGGAGAATCCCATGGACTGGCAGGCTGCGGTCCATAGGGTCACAGAGTCAGATGTGACGGGGAGACTGAGCACGCAGACAAAGGGTTATATTAGCAGAGTTTCATTCTTTTGTACTGAGCGTTGTAGGTACCACAAGAAGGATTAATACGCTGTTTGTTAAATTCCCAGTTACTTTTGGAGAGTGAACGATCAGTTCTTTATCTTGCTGAAAAGAAAAATTGGAGCCACAGTGATGAGTTGAATTCCTGATGTAGTGCTGCTCAAAGTTCAGAGAATGGTGGACCCAAGCTGCCCAGCCGGGGACTTGTGTTTGGAGATGGCAAAATGTCTGCTCAGTAGAAGGAGTTCCAGGATCTTATGTATGCATTTCATAGATCCTCCCAAAGTCTTGCCAACAAATGTCTCTCATTCTACAAAGTAAATACTTAGAGGGAGGAGTTGCTCCAAATCTATTTGATACACTGGATAAGACAATAATTCTACTTATAATTTAGCAGGAGGTTCATAAAGTGAGCAAAGTTTCATTTGACATGCCAGTGAAATATTACTGTTTACTCTTTAAAGGGTTAGGGCTACGCATGTTTACTGAGTAAATGTCTTTACTCAGAAAAGACATTTCTGTGGTTTTCTGCCTGTGTGAAGATGACTCCTAATAATGATTTACTACCATGAAAACTAAGACCAAGGGTCTGTGTGTATAAATGTGAGCTATTAAAAGAAAAGAGTAATCTGATATTATTGGATGTAGGTATTTTCTTAGAAATGCTCAGCACTAATGAATACATCAAAAACCATACTTTATTTTATGTATAGCAATACAATTTACATATTAAATAACACTATAATAGAATGATTTGATATACTTTTAAACAGAAGAAAAAAGGGAAAAATTTCAGGTTACAAAACCCCTCCCCCCGAACAAATTAAAAAAAAACAAAAACAGCACTTTATCCAAATGGGTCAATGCAACAAATGTATTCAGTGTGACTAATTATGTCTAATTCCTATTGCACAAATGGTCAATGACATTATAAAAGGAAACCCAACTGTCACAATCACTGCCTCAAAGAAATAACACGTGTTGGATTCTTTTGGAATGCAAAGATGGTTCCTGCTACTTCAATACACAGAAAGTTGAATTCACATATCCACCACAAAGGAAAAAAAAAAAAAAAAACTATGACAGAATTGAAACTAGAAAAAAATTAGCTTTATATGAAAATATAAAATTCTATGATTATATACCATAGATACAAAGTTCCCAGAAGATGCTTATCCAAGCAACAAAATATTTACAGTTTTAATGATTTTCGCTATTTCAAAATGAAGTGAAAGAAACGTGAATCCACACAAAGGCTGAATTTTTTTTTCCTTTTTTTAAGAAACAATGGCTACTTGCTAGTTTCAAATGTCCTAACAAAAAAGGAGTCACTACCCCAAATGTTGGAGAGTTGCGACATTTTATAAAATCGTTTGTCTCCTTTTCTGGAGATGTTTTATTTCTTAAAACTCAAGATTATTTTTCTTGAAATTAATTATCCTCTGTAGAAAATGCTTCCCTTTGCAAATATTTAACAAAAATACTAAAAACAGTTTAACAGCTAAGACAAAGTAGAGGCCAAATACCATTCTTACAACTCCTTCCGGTTCGTCGCATGCCTTCTTTCTAGAGATAAGTGAAGCCAATATTGTATGTTAGATGGCAGCTATGGGCAAGCGCAGAGGGGCAAGTGAGATTACAGCTGTTTAAAAAACAAAAAGCAGGCATTTTCCCTTCATATAAAAATTCACTGGCACCATTTGAACATAAACTCTATGACTTAGGAGTTGGAAGTGCATTTCCCAATATAACTTGCTAGATTCTTACGACAAACTACGTTTTTGATTATTATTTCCTAAATTATGATGTTTGGGTTTCTTTCTTAAATTTTTTTGCTTACAATTAGTATGTGTCTTTGGTAAATTGGTATCTATATTTTAAGTTTTAAATACAGTATATATGCGTTTAAGAAAATTCGTAACAAGGCAGTTGTGCTGTGTCATTATAAAATAATTAAGGTTATCTGTTGATTTCAATATGTCACTCCGGGCTAAAACCTCCAGCCACCAGACCCTAAATGCCAGAAACATCTCTGACCTTGCTGAACTTTTCAACTTGAAATTGACTCTGAAAGCTCCAAGGCATAAAAATTAGGAAAAACAACTCACCTCATCTTAATCATCTTGAATTTCAGAAGGAAACTTTTTTTTTTTGAATATAAAAGACAGTATTGTAACTTTTAGAGGCAGGTAGGTTCTTAGTGGCAATAAGGTGTGTTTTCTCTGATCTTTGCAGTTCATTTTCAATGTGTGCCTTCTGCTTACCTAGAACTCATACACTCTGAAAGCTTATTTTTATAACACAGCACACAGTAATTTGCAATAGCTATTTCCTTTCCTCCTGAGTGCATGGGCTAAATGATTATTTAGTTAACCAATGCGCTTCTGTCTCAAAGAAAACACCATCTTTGAAACTCTTTGCCTCTGGAAAGATACAAGCGTATATTTGCCAATGCCGTATGAAGAATTATAGGATGCACTCTATAGTCAAAGTGAGGAACTGCTGACTATAATTATTCTCCGTGAAGTGTTTGGACCATTTTGGCAAGATGGGCAGACAGCAGTTGCTTGTGGTTCAGTGGGTTAGGGTTTGTAGACTTTGGTTCAGGCCCACTACAGACACTCAAATGCTCACAGAGGAATTCTAAGCCATCCTTGTGATGTTTCTGTTTTATCTCCAACCTCTCTCTCTATCATGATTCTGAAACCCATGGAAGAGATGGTCACAGAATTGGAGGGTATCAATGTCCATGAATTGGGCCCTCTGTAATAGTACAGATAGTGAAGGACAGGGAAGCCTGGCGGGCTGCAGTCTATGGGGTTGTAAAGAGTCGGACACGACTGAGTGAACAATAGCACAGAAGGGAATACTTGCCATGTGTCCTGAACAAATTAGAGGGACCGCAAACCCCAACCTGAATGTTACTTCTGAAAGTCAGGTCCACTGTGTCATCTACTGAGGAGAGTCAGCTCATGTCAACACTCTGTGCAGCTGAAGTGAGCTCCGTAATGGACTCCAGTGACCTAGCTCTTGCCACGAGGAGGTGAAACCATGCTGAAACCTTCCCCTTCCTGGTCTCTCTCAGCCAGCCCATGGCGGTAGAGTTGGTGAGGTCAGGATTTTCCCTCAGGTGTCAGGCAGAGGCTCCGCACGTCACCTCCGATGGGAGCGGAGGGCCGGTGAGTGAGCCTGTGTCCTCCACCACACACAGCTGGGCTCTCCTGTCCACATTTTCTCAAGCAAGCCCTCACAGTCCGTGAGGAGTGGACTACCCTGTGTGGCTGAATCTGCGCGATGAGAAGATGAGATGAACCCTGGCAAGTTACATTGTTTACGAAAACTTGGCTGACCTGGCCCGCGTGTTAGAAATCCCGGGCCAGGAGGCCTCAGCAGCTTTGGCCCTTTGAGCTCCGCTCTGACAAACTTCATGGAAAATCAACTCAGGATAAACAGAGTCTCAGTGCTGCTTATCACGGATGTTTTAATGCCTAGCCAGACAGCATGGTCATAGCCAGTGTGACCTGTTGGTAGATGTTTATTGACATAAAAAGTAAAAACCACCAAAACCCTTTTCCTCTTCACAGGCTGAGTCCTGGTGATGGCTTAACTTCTGACAGAAGTCACCTCTCAAAAGCAATATGCACCAGAAGAAACGGATCTCAGTAAGTAGCTTATCTTTCTAACTTGCTGAACTGAAATTTCTTGTGAATGCTCCTGATTTTCCCACGATGGATGGCAGGGTGAATGTGGCTCTGGGAAATTACCTCCTTGGGCTCTGTGTCCCTAGGAGCAGTCTCTTACTGAAGTGAACCTGTTTTTGAGGCTAAAATACATAAAAGCATACAAAGCTGTCTCCTGCTGTTAAGAACTCTTTGAAAATGTCACTGTTACCTTTCACTCAAGATTCTAATTGTCTCTCTCCAAGTCAGATTTCTCCATGTGGAGGAACCTAGATGGTCCCAAGACTTTTTGCTAATTAATACAATATTTTCAGTTTAAGTAGAAGAATGCATGTAATTAACGAGTTTTATCATGAAATATTTGACAAAAAAAAAAAAAAGGAAAGAAAAGAATGTAAGAATGTTAACTCTATAGGTAGTTTTTATTAGATTGCTATATGAGTAATAGTAATATTTTCTAGGACTACTTTCAAAATTACACACCTGCCAAGATTTGCATTATTCCACCTGCCAAGAGGTATGAAATTATAAACCATGAGGCATTAATGAAGACTCACTAAAGGGTTTCATAACTGGAGTTATGTAAAATATTGCCATCTCTCTTTTGTAAAAGATGGCCCTGATTTGGGGGGCAGGGATGTAACTATTTCAGAGAGTCAAAACGGAAATAACACACACTATCCACATAGCTACTGTGAAAACTGTAATACAGAGATATCCTTTATTTTGACACAGTTGGGCATTTTTTAAAGCTAGGAATATAACTTTGAAACTAGGAAGTGATGTTCACATCAGATGACTCTTAAACCTTCTTATTTCTTAATGGACACCTTCACACATCACAAACGGGACTCTCTCAAGGCCAGGACATGGACAGACCTTCAGAGTAGCTCCCCCCACCCACTGTTCTTTCAAAGAAAACTGCTCATCCACTCCATTAAAACACAGAAGGCATACAGAAGTACTGAGCAGTGCCTTAAAAAATAGGAGAGGACTGAGGAAAAGGACAGCATTGCCTGCTGGGAGGATGCAGCTGCTTTAGCAAGAATAATAATAATTAAAAAAAAAAAATCAAGAGTCACTGTCCTAACAAAGACCTTCACTATATTGAATTAAAAAGTAGCATGTATGGTGGTGTGGAATGTCACGTCAGGGTTTGCTGTAGTATCAGATTATAGGCAGTAACACTGATCAGATAGTGCAAACTAGGTAAAACCGCGTCTCACTGTGGGAAATGAACAGGAGTGCAAATGCTCAGTAGGATACCATTAAGACATAAAATGGCAAAAAATAAATATCAAAACTTTTATCAGTGTAAAAAAGTAACTGGGTTATCATATAACCTAGACCTAGAGTCTGGCAAAAAAAAGGCCTCAAGAAAGTTCTCAGTCTTCAGAAGGTTTACAAATGAAGCACTCTTTCACGATTCCAGTCACACCAGCGATTCCATGCTCTCGGCAGGGTCCGACTCGTCCGCGGTGAGAGCAGCGCCGTTTCTGTCCACTGTCATGGGGCCGTTTCCGTTCTCTTTAGTGCTGACCAAGCTGAGCATCGCTTTGTAGACAAACTGGTACTGTTCCTGGAGAACGAGAGGAAGATGGTTTTATAGCTGAAGAACAGCTTCATCTCATTTCACTGCAGGTAAAAATACTGATTAAAAATGTAACTATGAAAAATACACTAGAGACACGGGAATATATGTCTATGTGCTTGAAGAAACTTACAAAATCATCTGTGGAATCCGTTATGATCAAAACCGATACCTGCTTTGTGTTCTCTACATCTCTTACCTTGGAATGAGTTCTCAGTGTTGATGGTCCACTAAGATAATAAGAAATCTATACTTTATCTTCAGAAAACACTATATACTCTAGAAAGCAGAGTTTGTCAAGCTCAGCACTTCTGACACGTGGGCCGGAGAATCCTTTATTGCAGAGGGCCATCTCAGGTGTGCTGTATTTAGCAGTGTCCCTGGGCTCCACTCGCTTAACTCCACCCCCACTGGTGATCATTAAAAAAGGGTCTCTGACATTGCCCAACATCCCCTAGGGGGCAAAATTACTCCACCTTCACCCCCACTGACAGCTACTGTTGTACAGGGTGAGGCTGAGTTTCAACTGATGTTGTACAGGTTCTGCAAATAAGCACAGTACTTACAATGTCTGTAAATACTCCAGGCCTCATCAGATTGATCATTTTTGCAACCTGGAACACATCCACGGCATTTTCATTCTCCAGTTGCTGGGACAAGGTGGTGAGAGCGCACAACATTCCTGCTGAAACCGCGCCATACCTTGGGGGCAACAAAAGAAAAAGCTATTGCAGAATCACTAGAAGACTGAATATACTGGAATGAGGTCACCATCACGCATTTCTATAGAAGCTAGGGAGCCTGTACTGATACCTATTCTAGAACACAAAAATGAATGAAATGCTGACAAGGGAAGAGATTTTAAGGTTAGCATAAAGGTGACACTTGTTCATAAATGTGGCCTCTGTTGAGACTGGTTTATCAGATGTTTAACTTGATGTCTAATTTGAAAAGTTCAAAATTAGACTTGCGAGGGCAATAAGAAGACTTGATGTGAGGGAAGAGTTGGGTGATATGATAGGAAAAATAATATGAGGATTTTAACTGGAGGCTATGAGTTAAGGAGAAAGAGGTAAAAAGCTCTGGAAAAAAAATTTTTTTTTTTTAATTCCAAATGGCTAAACTGAACTTCCAGAATCTGAATAAAAATGGAAATCTATGGCCCAAAAGGCAGTCAGAAAATTTTCACAGTGAGTTTCGTATTTAGTAATTATTTCTGGCATGGAAGTGGAACTTTCCAAGTATGACCACCTTCTATAAAATTCTTGGAAAAATATGTTTCTCTTTGCTTCACACACAGGCAGAAAAAAGGCTTAGAAAGGGTAGCAGGTATTTTCATCAGGCCATTTCAAAATGCTTTCTTGACTCCAGTATTTAAGAAATATTCTCCTGCAATTTTCTACCCCATTACATTTAATTGTTTAATTCATTGGAACGTTATTCTTTTTTTGGTGTAAGGTAGGGGTCTGACTTTAGTGGTTTTTCCAGTAGATAACTACTGTGCCAGCATGTTACAGTTAACAGTCTCCTCTTTCCTCACAGATTTAAGCTGCCTCTTTAATAATTTGCCAAATTCTCATATACACAGGCCTCATTCTGAACTCTCTAGTTTGGCCTTTAATCTGCTTCTCTGTTTTTTGATACTGTATTTCCCCACAGTTGTTTACATTCCCTTAGGTTTTTAGTAGTCTTGATACTTGATGAAGCAGGTTTACACAATAGTCTTGGCTGCTAGCTGTACAGTTACTGTTTCACTTTTAGGGCTTCAGACATATGTATTTGCATTTTTCACTTGTACACTCATTTCCATACACCTCTACCCTCCTACCTCATCCCATTCTACCTTATATTAACTGAGATTGGACTGTCAAGGAATATAAAAAGTTGTTGGGATTTTGGTTAGGCTGCATTGAATATCTTAAGTAGATCTGAGGCAGTAAACCTCTTTTTGAGCTTTTCTGTTCATGAACGTATCTTTCCTTCCATTTACTCAGGTCTTTTATAGTTTTCAAGTAGATTTTATAGTTTTTTGCATGTTGTTGCTGTTGTTTAGTTGCTAAGTCGTGTCTGACTCTTTTGGGACCCCATGGATTATAGCCCACAATGGCACCCCACTCCAGTACTCTCGCCTGGAAAATCCCATGGATGGAGGAGCCTGGTAGGCTGTAGTTCATGGGGTCGCCAAGAGTTGGACACGACTGAACGACTTCCCTTTCAGTTTTCACTTTCATGCACTGGAGAAGGAAATGGCAACCCACTCCAGTGTTCTTGCCTGGAGAATCCCAGGGACGGGGGAGCCTGGTGGGCTGCCGTCTGTGGGGTCGCACAGAGTCGGACACGACTGAAGCGACTTAGCAGCAGCAGCAGCAGGCTCTTCCATCCATGGGATCCTCCAGACAAGAAAACTGCCATTTCCTTCTCCAGGGGATCTTCCTGACCCAGTGATCCAACCCCCGTCTCCGGCACTGCCTACATTGGCAGGCAGGTTCTTCACCACTGAGCCACCAGGAAAGTCCAGTTTTCTATGTAGTCTTTCCCAGTGTCATTTTAGGGTGATTCCTAGGTAGGTTCTGTTATTCCAAAGAATGGCCTCTCTTTAGGACATCAGTGTTTGGTTTCAGTGGATATATATAGGGAAGTTGTTGATTTTTCACATGGTGAACTTGTATTCAGCCATGTAGAACTTTAAGTTCTAATAATCTGTGGATTCTCTAGGTCAGTTGGCTACACCGTCATCTGCCAATAATGTCTTTCTTTTATTCCTCTTACATCTTTTGCTTTTACTGCAGTGGATAGGGTATCAGTAGTCTTCCACTCTGACACTGGAAAGAGGTACCATATTGTGTTATGGTAAAGCGTCTACTCTCTTAATATTAAATAAAAGTATTTCTATAGGCGTCTGAGAAGTAACATTTAACAAGTTAAAGAGAATGCTTTTGACTTTAAGTTTGCTCAGAGTGTTTTCTTTTGGGGATGGGGATCATGAATGGGTGTCATTTTATTGTATGTTTTCAAACATCTCTAAGTTTAAAAAAGTTCCTAAAGTCCTGAATTCACTGAGAGCAGTTTTTTTGGTACCATTTAACTAGCTCTGTATTTCTGGGAGAAATCTTTTTAAATGATGTATGTAATTCTTTCAATATAACACACTGGGTTTTATTTGACAGCAATTTCTTCAGATGTTTGTATCCATATTCAAGTAAGTTAACAATGGCTTATACTGTTCCATTCCATTCTGGTGTTAGCTTTGTCTGTTTTCTTAATCAAGGTTACATTACATGTTTTCTCTGTGTGCTACTATTCAAGCGTAGCCTGGTCAAAATGTAGTGGGCCTCGACAGGTTGAAAACTACGTACCAGGCTTGTAAGTACTTTACATGTGCCAATGATTTTAATTCTCAGAAAAATCTAGGTACTATTAACATCCCCATTTTGAGGTTGAATAAATGCACATCCAGGTAAGTAACTGAGGTCATAGCTTGGGAGATGAGAGTTTTTTGCTGGGGCTGATACATGTCGGGGGCTCAAAATAAAGTACCATATGTTCCCTAAGTATCGTTTATTATGATTAGGTAGGCTTAACAATTTATTGGTATAGCATTATAAATAGTTTAAAATGTTTATTTCATTTCCTTTAAAACATTTATATAATTTTTAACCTGTTAGTAAAATACAAAGAATAGGTAAGTAACACTTATGGCTCTGTCACTAAACTAAAACAATCATCAGCTTGCACCTGGTCTTATTTCATGTCTATTTCTGCCACATGTGTTTTGAAGCAAACCCCAGATTTTTAAATTCATTAATAAATCAGTATAAAATTCCAAAAGATAAGGACTTTAAAAATAAACATCATCTTATCACAATTAACAATTTTTAAAACATTTGAGGACTACAGGTTAAGTGGTAGATTTATTTTCTTCCCCAATGGTAAATTGTGCCTTCTCTGCTTTTCCCACCATTTTCCAGAGTTATCTCTTGTTAATAAAATTTAAGCAATAAAGTTGATCTGCTTCCCGGGTGGCTCAGATGGTAAAGCGTCTGCCTGCATTGCGGGAGACCCAGGTTCGATCCTTGGGTCAGGAAGATCCCCTGGAGAAGGAAATGGCAATCCACTCCAGTACTCTTGCCTGGAAAATTCCATGGATGGAGGAGCCTGGTGGGCTACAGTCCATGGGGCCGCAAAGAGTCGGACACAACTGAGCAACTTCACTTTCACTTTCATCCTTGCCTCTATTTCATTACTATTTGCTTTCTTAGTACATTTTGTGGATTTATTTAGTTCTTTTTCTGGCTTTTCCAGTTGAAAGCTTAGTTTTTTGTTTTTTTAATATTTTCTCCAATATATGGAGATATATATATGCACACACACACATTTTTTCCCCCTTCTGAGTGTGTATACTGTTAGGTTTTGAAATGTAGTGACTTCAGCATCATTTAGTTTTAGGAATCTGTAATTTCTATTTTCACTACCTCTTTAACCTATGAGTTATCTCTAACGCCAGATGTAAGGACTTCAGGGTCTGGGTGTAAGAATTTGGGGTCTCATTTCTTTGCTGGTTTCTAAATAATGCATTATAATCAATGAATGTTGCCTTGTTATAATTTACCGGTTTTTTTTTTAGAATGTATTCAAGTTCCATTTATGGTAATTATAAATAAACCATCTGTGTCTGAAGAGACTCTTGTAACTATCAGAGCCTCTGTGTTAAAAATTGGTCAGCAATTTGACTCCACAGTCAAAGTGGGGCAGTACTGATTCTGAGTAATGGACCGTAGCCTGGATCCTTACTCCAGCTTAAAGTAACAACTACTGTAGGTTCAAAATCCAGTAAAGTTTACATGTGAATCATCATCTTGAGATTCTCAGTGATGGTCGGGGTGTTTAAGCAGTCTTTACTCCCCCAATTTGAACTCCTAGTAGTTCCTCGACTACATACTGTGTTTCTTCCACCATCCCTGCTTTTGTCTTTCTCGCCCCTGTACTTGGAATGTCCTTCTCTTGGGTACAGACTTTAACATTTACATATTTAATTTAGAAATGTTTAAATAAAAAAAAAAAATAGAACTTTAGAAATACAGTTGACTTATAATGTTGTGCCAATCTCTGCTGTATAGCAAAGTGACTCAGTTAAACACATGTATACATTCTTTTTATTTTTTTACTCTTTTCCATGAGAGTTTATGCCGGAAAGTTCCCTGTGGAATATACAATAAGACCATGTTGTTTATCTGTCCTCTGTATAATAGGTTGCACCTACAGACCCCAAACGCCCCATCTACCCCTCCCACTCCCCTCCTCCCGCTTTGCAAGCACAGGTCTGACCTCTGTATGAGTGAGTCTGTTTCTGTTTGCAGGTAGGTGCATCTGTGCCGTATTTTAAATTCCACAAATAAGTGATACCCAAGGTATTTGTCTTCCTCTGACTGACTTCACTTAGTATGATAGTCTCTAGGTCCATCCACGTGGCTGCAATGACATTATTTCATTCTTTTTAGTGCGAGCGTAGCATTCCACTGTGTACACTTCTGCTTTATCCATTCCTCTGTTGATGGGGGTACATACTGTTATAGGCCACTACTGGATCAGCCTTGGTAATTATGGTTTTCAGATCTTTCCTCTGAATGTTACTATTCATTGTGTCCTGATAATTCATTTTAATGTCTCATCCCTTTATTCAGTTGTTAGAGAATCTTCAGCCATGATTTTTTTCCAGCTTTTTTTCTTCCTCTTTCATCTCTCTCTCCATAGATCATCCCTTAGACCGATGTTAGACCTTCTGTATTTGACTTCCACATCTGAGTCTAATTGCAGTTTTGTCCATTCTACTACTAGCCCGTCTCTTATCCTTTCCATTTATTAGCCTCTAATTTGTTCTAATTTCATAATAAGTGTTTTTGATTCATTTCATTAAATCTTTAGATCTCTGTGTGTATTATTTTTAAAACAGTTACAACTGCTGTTTTAACTCTGATTCACTGTATTTTTTCTTCTTGGTCATCATGTTGTCTTTCTTCAGATTCTAAAATGAACTGAGTTTTACCTTCTCATTGTAGCATAGCTGGGATTTCCCACCTCCTCCACCCCAATCATTTGTATTAATCTTTTTCAACATTTAACCTTTTAATCTCTGCTTAATTTGTTCTAGTGAAACTGTTAGGATCTCTTTTCCTTCTCCCTTTCAAGCTAACCATAGCCATTAGTTAGGAAAGTCAGGA
Source organism: Bos grunniens (assembly GCF_055505025.1). Taxonomy (NCBI): domain Eukaryota; kingdom Metazoa; phylum Chordata; class Mammalia; order Artiodactyla; family Bovidae; genus Bos; species Bos grunniens. The sequence continues at coordinate 39,412,383 of NC_141186.1, forward strand.
ATTGCGTGTTTTATCACGCAGTGCGCACTCCATGTGGGATTACTCTGCCCTTTGCCTGGGTTGTCTTTCCTTAATACTTAGCCACTCTTAAATAAGTACGTAAATAAAAGGAAATTCCTACAAAATAAGACTTTAAACACGACTAGAAACTAGGTCAAATCAATCAAATGCACAGATACTTTGAAGTATCAGTCTTGAAAGACTGAAAAAGGCCATTCTTTTTCAGAAGTTTGGGAATTCAGGAGGATTAAAGGATGTTTGTCAAGTCTCATGCATTTGCACTTCACATTACAGAGACTTGGTGGAAAAGTGACACAGGTAATTTATAACTTAGCTAATACAAGAATAGTATATAAATTCCCTGGTTTGGTAGTTTGCCACTTTCTTAAAGGGCCCCCTTGAGGGCAACTGTGCTCTAACTCTTAGCTGTTACAATGTAATCTCATCTTCCTCTGTCAATGCCTCAAAGAAATGAAAGCAAATTCCCAACGTACAGGAATGTTTTCAAGTGGCTCTGTCTATATTCATTTGAAGAGACATTGGGGTTCCTTGTATCATCAGTGTGTATAATACCTGTGGCCTTTTGCCATTTAATTACACTGTTTACTACTTCATATAATTATTGTTGAAAGCAACTACTTTGTATAATAACAATTATTGTTTTGCTTTTACAATGTTTTAAAAACCATAACCAAGATGGCAATGCAGGGGTAAAAACCCTGTCACTATGAAGGAAGTGAAGCTTCCTTTCAAAATCATTATGGCAGGAAGGAAAATAGAGTTAAAGCTTGAATGTACATTAATCTTGGAATAGTAAGACTTTTGGAAGTAGATGAGAAAATAAAGGCAAGTTATTCTGACTGGTGTGAGATTTACGTAACTGTAACTTTGATTTGCATTTCTCTAATAATGAGCCGCGCTGAGCATCTTTTCACGTGCCTGGTGATCATCTGTATGTCTCCTTTGGGAAATGTCTATTTAGGTCTTCTGCCCACTTTTTGTTGGGGTTGGTTGTTTTAGGATATTGAGCTGCATGAGCTGTTTGTATATTTTGGAGACTAATCCCTAGTTGGTTACAGAGTTGGCAAGTATTTTCTCCCATTCTGGGGGCTGTCTTTTTGTTGTCTGTGGTTTCCTTTATTTGTGCAAAAGCTTTTGAGTTTAATTAGGTCTCATGTGTTTCTTATTTCCATTATACAGGAGATGGATCAAAACAGATACTGCTGTGACTTATGTCAAAGAGTGTTGTTCTATGTTTTCTTCTAAGAACTTTAGAGAGTCTGGTCTTGCCTTTAGGTTTTTAATTCATTTAGAGTTATTTTTGTGTATGGTGTTTGTTGGTTGTTATTGTTCAGCTGCTCAGTCATGTCCAACTCTTTGTGACCCCATGGACTGGAGCAGCCAGGCTTCCCTGTCCATCACCATCTCTCAGAGCTTGTTCAGACTCATGTCCATCCAGCCATCTCGTCCTCTGTCGTCTCCTTCTTCTCCTGCCCTCAATCTTTCTCAGCATCAGAGTCCTTTCCAATGAGCTGGCTCTTCACATCAGGTGGCCAAAGTAGGGGAGCTTCAGCATCAGTCCTTCCAAAGAATATTCAGGGTTGATTACCTTTAGGATGGACTGGTTGGATCTCCTTGCAGTCCAAGGGACTCTCAAGAGTCTTCTCCAACACCAGAGGTCAAAGGCATCAATACTTTGGTGCTCAGCCTTCTTTTTGGTCCAGCTCTCACATTCATACATGACTACTGGAAAAACCACAGTTTTGACTAGACCATTGTCAGCAAAGTAATGTTTCTGCTTTTTAATGTGCTGTGTGGGTTTGTCACAGCTTTTCTTCCAAGGAGCAAGCATCTTTTAATTTCATGGCTGCAGTCACCATCTGCAGTGATTTTAGAGCCCCCCCCCCCGCTGCTTCAAATGAAGTCTGTCACTGTTTGCATTGTTTCCCCATCTATTTGCCATGAAGTGATGGGACCAGATGCCATGACCTTAGGTTTTTGAATGTTGAATTTTAAGCTAGCTCTTTTTCACTCTCCTCTTTCACTTTCATCAAGAGGCTCTTTAGTTCTTCAATTTCTGCCATATAAGGGTGGTGTCATCTGCATATCTGAGGTTATTGATAGTTCTCCTGGCAATCTTAATTCCAGCTTGTGCTTCATCCAGCCTGGCTTTGTTAGTAGTGATGCTTCCTAAGGCCCACCTGACTTCAGACTCCAGGATGTCTGGCTCTAGGTGAGTGAGATAACCACACCATCTTGGTTATCTAGGTCATGAAGATCTTTTTTGTATGGTTCTTCTGTGTATTCTTTCCACCTCTTCTTAATCTCTTCTGCTTCTGTTAGGTCCATACCATTGTGCCATTCATCTTTGCATGAAATGTTCCCTTGGTATCTCTAGTTTTCTTGAAGTGATGTCTAGTCTTTCCCATTCTATTGTTTTCCTCTATTTCTTTGCACTGATCGCTGAGCAAGGCTTTCTTATCTCTCCTTGCTGTTCTTTGGAACTCTGCATTCAGATGGGTATATCTTTGCTTTTCTCCTTGGCCTTTAGCTTCTCTTTTCTCAGCTATTGGTAAGGCCTCCTCAGACAACCATTTTGCCTTTATGCATTTCTTTTTCTTGGGGATGGTTTTGATGACCACCTCCTGTACAATGTTATGAACCTCTGTCCATGGTTCTTCAGGCACACTATCAGATCTAATCCCTTGAATCTATTTGTCATTTCTGCTGTATAATCATTGGGTTTCCTTGGTAGTTCACCTGTAAAGAATCCACGTGCAATGTAGGAGACCTGAGTTTGATCCCTGGTTGGGAATGGGAAATAGATGGGGAAACAGTGGAAACAGTGTCAGACTTTACTTTTTTGGGCTCCAAAATCACTGCAGATGGTGACTGCAGCCATGAAATTAAAAGATGCTTATTCCTTGGAAGGAAAGTTATGTCCAACCTAGATAGCATATTCAAAAGCAGAGACATTACTTTGCCAACAAAGGTCTGTCTAGTCAAGGCTATGGTTTTTCCAGTAGTCATGTATGGATGTGAGAGTTGGACTGTGAAGAAGGCTGAGCACCGAAGAATTGATGCTTTTGAACTGTGGTGTTGGAGAAGACCCTTGAGAGTCCCTTGGACTGCAAGGAGATCCAACCAGTCCATTCTGAAGGAGATCAGCCCTGGGATTTCTTTGGAGGGAATGATGCTGAAGCTGAAACTCCAGTACTTTGGCCACCTCATGAGAAGAGTTGACTCATTGGACAGGACTCTGACGCTGGGAGAGATTGGGGGCAGGAGGAGAAGGGGACGCCAGAGGATGAGATGGGTGGATGGCATCACTGACTTGATGGACATGAGTCTGAGTGAACTCCGGGAGTTGGTGAGGGACAGGGAGGCCTGGCGTGCTGCGATTCATGGGGTCGTGAAGAGTTGGACACGACTGAGCAACTGAACTGAACCGAACCCAGTCCAGTATTCTGACCTGGAGAATTCCATGGACTGTAGAGTCCATGGAGTCGCAGAGTTCGACATGACTGAGCAACTTTCACTTTTTCACTGTATAATCATAAGAGATTTGATTTAGGTCAGACCTGAACGGCCTAGTGGTTTTCCCTACGTTCTTCAATTTGAGTCTGTATTTTGCAATCAGAAGTTCATGATCTGAGCCTCAGTTAGCTCCCCATCTTGTTTTTGCTGACTGTATACTGCTTCTCCATCTTCAGCTGCAAATAATATAAGTAATCTGATTTTGGTACTGACCATCTGGTGATGTCTATGTGCATGGTGTTAGAGAACATTCAGATTTCATTTAAATGTAGGTGTCCAGTTTTCCCAGCACCACTTAATGAAAAGACTGCTTTTTCTCCATTGTATATTCCTGCCTCCTTTGTACGTTAATTGACTGTAAGTGCAGGGGTTTATTTCTGCACTTTGTAACCTGTTCCACTGGTCTGTATTTCTGTAGCTTGTAGTATAGTCTGAAGTCAGGAAGCCTGATTCCTCCGGTTCTTTTTTCTTTCTCAGGCTTGCTTTGGTTATCTGGCACCTTCTGTGTTTCCATACAAATTAAAAAATCTCTTGTTCTAGTTCTATGAAAATGCCATTAGTAATTTGATAGGGATTCACCAAATCTGTAGATTAACCTGGGTAATATATTTTAACATGTTCTTGGATTGGAAGAATCAATATTCTCTCTCTCCATCGGTTGGTGTAGTCTTCAAGTTCTTTCATCAGTCTCTTAACAGTTTTCAGAGTGCAGACCTTTTGCCTCCTTGGGTAGGTTTATTCCTAGGTATTTTATTCTTTTTGATGTGATGGTAAATAGGATTGTTTCTTTAACTGGAAATGCTTTACTGGTAATAATTTTTGAGCAAGGGGTCCTATGTTTTCCCTTTACCCGGGACCTTACACCTTAGTAGCTGGTGCTGGCTCTGCCTTGCTAACCAGATACATGTGCACACAGGCCCTAGGACCTCCCTTTGCAGCCCTCATTTCCTCACACAGGAAGAGCAGATCCTAAAATTACTCCCCTCATGGGGTGGTTTTGAGGATTAAAAGAAGGATTCAATTAGTTCTAATTGAGGGGGTGTCTTTACAGCAGCTCGTACAGAAAGCAGTCCATGTATTTCAGCATTTGCTATACATCTCAGGTCACAATTAACAATTATTGAAAACCCCCTAAAAGAGCTTTTGCTTATTTGGCCGTTAGCTATCAGTCTTTATCAGACATTAGAGCTGAGAAAACACTGAAACACACAACCATGCAAGCACACACTCCCTTCGCTGTCAGAGTGGGGATGTCATCTGGGTCAGGTGGCTCTGAAAAACTCCACTGTACACTCAGGACAGAGTAAGAGTGAACAAGGCAACCAGTATCCTTGTATTATTCTGAAAACTGTTGTGTCCACTTGGAATACCTGGAAGGGTCTTAGGAGACCACCCTGCTGCCCTTCCCAATCGGGGACCCTCAGATCCCACTCTGAGAACTGCTGAATGAAATCAGCCCACTCTAGCATCCAACAGGGTGGCAGCATTCATACAAGAAACTAGCCTTTTCGTTCTGTAAGTGAAAGTCTAATCTACTACTGTCTCATAAAACGGTATTAGAACCATGACTGTGTTCCATGCTCTTCTTAGGAAAATAGGCTCTGTGTTTACCATTTGACAGTAATGATACAGATCAGCCTCTGGATAGGACTGTCTTGAGCAGACGAACATAGCAAGCTGAGAACAAAGCAGTTTGCCTTTAACCTATGCCTGTGCTCAAACTGAATGAGTGTACTTTTCGTTGAGGAAGTTTTACCCTTAGAGATCGTTTTATCTAGAAACTCCATTTGCCTGGCACACAGCTGTAAGGACCAGGCAGACAGCACAGAGTTTGTGTGCTAGAAGTTTAACTCTCTGTCAGTGGAAGCACCCATCTATTTTTTGACAGAGCTTAAAAAACTTTGTAAATTGGCTTTATAGTCCACAGATGAATGTAAGCAGGTAAAATAACAGAAACAAAACAAAAACAAGGCTCTCCGGGGAAAGTTCATATATAAGCACATACCCTGAATAACGGGTAAGTCATCCTAACTTGAAACACGGTACCAACTCATACCAGTATTATCTACTACCCACTGTTTGTCAGGCATGGGGCTTCACTCTACGGAGAAGGGGACAAATGAGTTCACACTGCTGGTCTCTGCAGCGTGGGGCTGACAGTCATGGATATAAGCAGTGACAAGCGGATATGATAAACAGGAATGGCACTGGTAAAGATGTGCTGTCTGTGAATGATCACCTCTGGGATGAATCAGAGACAATTTCAAAGAGAGTGCCTTTTGAGGTGTGGGTGGAATGAGAGAACAGGAGGACTGGGATGGTAGCCAGAGGGCAGTAGACTTCAACCAGCATGCAGAAGGATTTGGAAAATGTACTGAAAGCGTGTGGAGCATCTGCAAGCCCTGGGGGCCAACGATACGTGGAGGTGAGGGGGCACAAGAAGGACTTTGATGTTTTTCTGGTTTGTACAACTAAGTGGATGGGAGCAGGATGGGAGGCTGAGTTCGGACCTACAGATACTAGACTTGAGGTGTCTGTAGGCTAGCAGGAAGGGATATTTAGAGGTGCAAAAGGTAAGATGGAAACTGAAAGTTAACTGGCATTCAGAGTGCTGTACTAGAGCAACTACTTAAAAGCTTCAAATTTGCTCAAGTAATGTAGAAAAATAATTTTAATGGACTCACTTCTCTCTTAAAAATGGTGGATAAATGAATGAACACTTGATCTTTGGGGGCTTTTCATCCAGCTCGCCTATGTAACATGTGAAGATGCACGAGTGTAGGATTAACTTGCTCTTTTCTTATTTAGACCTAAGAACAAGCTATATCTGATTAAGTCCAGAGCTAACATATGCAGCATGTAGTGTCAAATGAAAATCACTGCCTAAGACAATCCACCCCAAAGCTGTATGTAGATGAATGAGTCAAACAGTTCTGTTAAAATTGTACTTCCCCCCCCCCCCTTTCTCCGTTCTCTAATATAAGATCAGCTGCATTCCTGACTTAAGGGCAGATCCTTGGAATACTATTAGTACCACAAAATCCATCACAAAACTGGGCAGCAGCATTAGCATTTGGTCTGAATTGCTAAAAGCTGGTAAAATCCAGAAGATACCTGAAAAGCTAACCCAGATTAGTTGCGGGGGGCGGGGGGGGGTACTCTGGAAGCAGTTCTCACTTTCTGCTATCACTGCATATCCTATAGACTAGGAGCAAGTACCTAGTTATTTTGAGGCTGTGTCATTTAAACACTACTGCTGTGGTTTAGTTGCTAACTTTTGTCCAACTCTTGGGACACCATAGACTGTAGCCTCTTAATTCTTCTTAATCTAATTAAGAGGCAGGCTAACATTTTGAAATAGTCACTATTTTAAAAAGACCATCAGACTCCTTGGAAGGAGCCAATCATGTGGCTTGCTTCAAACTGGTGAAGTACTGACCTCAGCCAGCAGTCTCTGTTCATTTCCTATGACAGCAACAGTTCAAGGCAAAGGCTTATTTTATAAGCTTTACTGTGAAATGTATCAATATCTACACTAGCAGAGGGGGTGGTAATTTAATAGTAAATGCCTAACAACTTGCTGGCTAAGGAAGCTACCTACCTTGGAACTTGGGGCAGAGGCTTGTGAGATTTGAAACCATCTGCCACCATCTGGCAGGTCAAGTCCCATCTATGAAGTCTGACTCCAGATATTCATACACCATTAGGTGTATCTAGGACCCTGTCCCCTCATTAAAGTGAGAGTACGCTGGGTCTGAACTCCATTCAGACACTTAGCAGCTTTGAGCTAGAAGCAAATCATGCTTTACCTTTAAACCTCCAGAGACGGTAACCTTCAAAACACATGGTAAACTATAAGTATTATTAAGAGTTAACTTTTTGATTACTAATCAACTAAACATATCTTAAAAGGTTTTCTACCTAGTGTTTGTTGAAAATCAGTGTAAGGATTTAAAGATAGTATAAACTACGACATGTAAATTAATATAAATGTAAACATGTAAATTATTGTCTGGTTTGTATTACTGAAACAGAAAACCTAGGAAAGCATGCAGATATATTGTGGTAGGCTAATATACAGTACTATCTAGAAAGATGAACCTATACTCCAAGAGAACCTGAAGCCTTTGACAAACTAAAATGCACATTTTACACAGGTACACGCTAGAAACCGCACGTTCCCGGTAGAAACCACAACATATGCACATTAGAAATATCCTGGAATTGTCGCACGCAGAGAGAGGGCTTGTGAAGTCTCTCTTTCCTCCCTCCTCCTATCACAGTGCAACAGGAAGATGAAAAAAACGGTACATACTCATCATGGACGATGGTGGGGCCATCCCTTGTCAAGGCCTCTTCCTTGATGACGTTGATAAGCTCAAAAGTACTGCTGATGGGGGCATCTGGGTTGGGCCATTTGGGACACTGGAAATGTCGAACTTCGAGGACATAGTCATCCTGCAAGCAGCATGACATGAGTCACAGGTCATTCTTCACTTCATCCTGTCTATAGTCTTAACAACTAGAACTTGCTCCTGGGGAAGTACATAGTATAGACAACTGAAAAATGTCATGATTGCCAGGAGACCCAAACCGCTCTGAGGAGGAAAGTACTGGGGACGTCCGCCTGACAGGTAGCAAACGAGCTTGGTGGTGTGGTAGTGTAGTCGCTACACTTGTGTCCGAATCCTATCTGACGCCATGAACCTCTGTCCAGGCTCCTCTGTCCATGGGATTCTCCAGGCAAGAATACTGGAGTGGGTTGCCATTTCCTTCTCCAGGGGAGCTTCCTGTCCCAGTGATTGAACCTGTGTCTCCTGAACTGCAGGCAGATTCTTTACTGCTAGGCCACCAGAGAAGCAACAAATGAGGTTATCATAGTGAAACAGAATCCTGTTCAGGCAAACATTTTAAGGGACAACAAACTATAACAGACTTTATATCCTATTCTATCTTATCTATAAAAATAAAAACAAGGAAGGGGAAAGGACATCAGTATTTAATTTACTAAATAAGATAACTCCCCTCTTAACCACTCCATAGGAGGATAGTTAATTACTCATCAAAATGTTGTGTATTTTTTTTAATGTATAGTCTTAATATTATCACCTCTGCAACATATTATATTGTAAGGCTTACATTTCTGATGGCAAAGTAACTACAGAGCTCTAGTATATTGTTCTTACAATCAGGTCAACAAGCCTATTTGTATGCATGCTTAATCAGAGGAACGGCTACATTTCATCCTTCCACCTGGAAAAAGCAAATACTTGAAGGAAGCAAAAAAGGAAGTGTGCACATTTAAAATTAGGTCATAAGACGCCCGCGCGGGCCTGTCCTCAGGGTGGCAGATTACTTCATTGTGACTTAGAATCACCCAGGACCCAGATACAGCTGTTACCCAGGGCCTGAGGTTAGGGTTACCTGTGTAGCTTCAAGGATGAAGTCATGGATGATAATTTGCTCTTCATTAGAGAGGCACAGTCTGTCTTTGCTGATAAGGGTGACGGTAAAGGCCTCACAGTTCATGGATTCTTCTCGACTGGGCCAGTACACAAACTCATCTTCAGCCTACAAGCACCAAAGGAAAAAAAAAAAATTCTTCTGCAGGGCTGTCAACCATTTGTTCTTCAATTTTCTTACCAATTTCTTATGTTTGCAATTTCCCATAATTCCCAGATCATCTTTTAAGTTTGGTTCATACAATTATTGATATACTCATATTGCATCATGCTGAGGTCAGTGGTTATTAATATTTTATTGTAAAACACAATCACTATTTTTTGGCACCTCTCATCTATGTTACTCTAACAACCAAAAAGGCTCCTTCTGTAGGCGATGTCTAACCCCTAGCTGAGAAATGCTGGGTAATGTAAGTGTGAGAATAAAAAAGGAGATATGATCTCCTATCAATTTTATTATTTCACAGTGGCTTAATGCAATTAAGATATGCTAATTGTTGTTCTATGGATTATGTTATTAAGAGTTCTACAGTTGACTAGCATTTTCCAAAAGACTTTTTGTAAACATTATCTTATGTACTTTTCTTAATACACTCGTGAGGGAAGGAGGTTTTTATCTTCCGTCTTTGTAGATGAAAACACCAAGGCTCAGACAGGTCCATAAATAAGCATGCTAGCTGTAAGTATAAGGTGCTTTGTAAAAGGGCAGTTAAGCTGTCAATGTTAAGACTTCAAGTCTTTCAGTCTTGAATCAGGCAAGCTTTCAATGTTTGTCTATTTTAAGATTAAAGATAAATATTCAGTAACAGAAACTACAGTACATAAAATAGATAAGCAATAACAATTTACAGCTCAGGGAGCAATATTCAAATATCTTATAATAACCTGTAATGGAAAAGAATCAGAAAAAATAACTGAATCACTTAGCTTTACATCTGAAACTAATACAATATTCAGGCTTGATACTTGAATTCTTTCCCGGAAAACTATGAACAAAGATAACCGTTGCCTAGGTTGGAGACTGAGAAATACAATCATCATGGTGAGCCTCGTCTCCTTTTTCTCATCAGTTCAAATGGCAAATTACAGTTTGCTTGTAATATATAGATTTCTATGGGCATTTTCCTGAAAAAGCCTAGACACTATACTAGTGAAGTCAGAAATAATTCTGAATAATGTTCAAAGCAAGGTTTTGTTTAATCTTACATTGTTGCATTAGAAATGAGCCAACAGTCCAATAAGACTTATCACCCTTTCAAGTTTCAATATAGCTTATTGCCAAGTACATTTTTATTTTTAAAGCTCAGCATAAGGGGAAACAGATTAGCAATCGGGTTTAGTCTATACAAAAGAAGTCTGTAACTGTCTTGGATTTTAATACACTGTGCCCTAGGATATGGAATTAGGACCCTTTTAACAGATATTCTGGTGGATCAGCAGTAAAGAAGACACTTGCAATGCAGGAGATGTGGGTTTGATCCCTGAGTCAGGAAGATCCCCCGGAGAAGGGAACGGCAACCCACTCCAGTGTTCTTGCCTGGGAAATCCCATGCACAGAGGAGCCTGGTGGGCTACAGTCCATAGGGTTACAAAGTCAGACACCACTAAGCAACTAAAACAACAATGACATAATGATGAACAAGGCCTCTAAATTTGACCAAATACACAGATTAAGCATAGGACTGGATATGACCCTGAATAATCTGACTAAGCCTTAATTTCCGTATCGGAAAAGTGGGAATAATAAAACTATATACCCCAAATAACTATTATGATAATATGAATTAGAAATTCTCTAATTGGCCTTACAACTGCCAAAAGGAGTTAGTAATGGCAACCCATTTGGGTCTTCTTGCCTGGAGAACCCCATGGACAGAGTAGCCTGGTGGGCTGCAGTCCACGGGGTCACAAATCCCACAACCGAGCAACTAACAAAATGGTGGAAGAAAGGCAGAAAAATAGTTTTGAACACAAAACAGTAAACTAGGGAATAAAGGCTCAACTTGACAGACTATTACAAAGAAACAATGCTACTGACTTCAGTAGGACCTCTGGTCTCATGGGTATTTTGCTTATGGATAAGGCACAGATGCCTTGGCCACAGTGACTTCTGGGCCATCCACAGAATCATGGTCTTGTAAAGTTACAGTAGTGATAAATGACAAAGCAAACAAAAAATGCAGAGACATTATCGTGTCCGGCTCCTTGAGACCCATGGGCTGTAGCCCACCAGGCTCCTCTGTCCATGGCATTCTCCAGGCAAGAATACTGGAGTGGGTTGCCATTTGGATCTTCCCGACCCAGGGATCGAACCCAGGTCTTTTGCATTGCAGGCAGATTCTTTATCGACTCAGCCAGGAGGAAAGCCCTTAGAAAACACTACATCTGACTTTCCACCTCTGAGCTATGAGCACGGACATGCAGGATTCCAGCATCACCTCTGTGGGCCGGAGAGAGACCCGGAAGCGACAGGCCTGGGCCTGAAGCCTCGCTGTCGGCACAGCAGACTCACTGGATCCAGGCTCCCACTCGCCTGCCCATGCAAATGAGCTTGTGGGCAGAACCGCTTTCAGTGGCTGTCCTCTGTTCAGTGAGGATAACAAAACACTGACTCATCCAACAAATGCACGTTTTAACAACCCTAAATGCCTCCAATTTCCATATGCCAAACAGAATAGACCCCTATTGCCAGCTAATTTGAAAATTTACACTCCAGTTTTTAGCTTAAGATTCTCAACTCTGTTGCCATTCTATCACACAGAAGCAGTCTTGGTATTCTGAAGCTGGAGCAGAAAGCGACAAAGTGAAGTTCCTACTGACTGGGCACACAGTCAAACGCATGTCATCAAGACTAGGGGTTCAGTCACATGCTGTTCTTTGCTGATTAAAAAACTCACTACTCTTGACACTCAAGGAAGCAGATCGTTTTTGTTTTTGTTTTTACTGTGTGCTTCCATGTCCTCATAGTAACTTCTGAAGACCCAACTGATTGAAAACTTCAGGCAATGGGAGTGCAGCGGTAACACTCAAACTTGTTTTCATAAACGTGCCCACCCTTCTCCTCTAGGGTCTTAGAGACCTCAATTGTTGTTTAGTTGCTAAGTCGTGTCTGACTCTGTGTGACCCCCTGGACTGTAGCCCGCCAGGCTCTTCTGTGCATGGGATTTCCCAGGCAAGAACACTGGAGTGGGTTGCCATTTCCTTCTCCAGGGGAGCTTCCCAACCCAGGTCTCCTGCACTGGCAGGTGGATTCTTTACCTCTGATCCACCGGGAAGTCTGGAGACCTCAATAGGGAAGGACTAAAGGGAGGAGAAAGAATTAGTAGCTTAGTCGAGGTCTTTAAAAAGCACTGTTAATTTCCAACAAAAAAGTCCCTCCTTTTCTCCTCCCTTCCCTGTAACAGATCTGGCTTGCCTATGGAATGGGGGGGTAAATGATGATACATTATTAGTACTTTTGATACTGATTTTTTTTTTTTTGGCTGGGAAACATTTCTATGATGTGGGGTTGGACATATACAATAACAAAATAAGGCAAGTGACTCAAATCATGGCTGTAATTATTTGTATATGCCCCTTGGCAAACTAGTTCCCTCAGTTTTCTGAGCTCCTAAAGGAGGTGAAGAGAGTACCTATGTCAGCAAGTTGTAGAAATGATTTAATGAGCTAATACATGTGAAAACAAGCTCATATAATCAATACACGTTGACTACTGTTACTACTCATTTGTTTTTCAACAGTGACATGCAGCAACTAAGAGATCAGGGTCAGTTCATACACTAGTGAGGTTGGAGACAGAACTTTTTTCCAAAACCTTCTGTCACCTACTGTGTACAGTAGAGTTGAGGGGTTCTACCACCAGGAATCAGAAATCAAGGATTGGAGCAGACCTATGAAATGAGCAGTCTGCATTCCCTCCCCAGCGCGTGCAGACACTACAGCCCTATCGCAAGGTCATGAATGCGCGTGGCCTCACGGGCCCAGGAATGCAGAATAGGCGCTCCTCACTCACCAAGCTCTGGTTGTCCGGCAGCATGACGATGATCTGCGCGTTGTGATCCCAAATCATCCTCCAGAAGTCCTTGGTGGTGTGTGGCAGAGGGTGCTGGGTTATAATAAACTCATTGCTCCTGTAATAGCCCTTTAGTTAGGAAGATGAAAAACCAGTGATTATGAGCATCTTATTCTAACTCCACGGTAGTTAAACACATTCATGAAATAAGACCAGCATGGTGCTAACCTCACTGAAACAATCCAAAGAGGCTCTCAGTGCACTTGGCTAATTTTTAGATGTACTTCTGCTAACACGTGGAGACAGTTTTCTCTCCATGTCCTATTCACTTCTCATTCCCCCTGCTGTTTTTACTTAACAGTAATTTCAACATGTATTCCAAGACTAGATGGGTGAAATCAATAAGAAGATCACTTCCTTAACAAGCTTGTTTCTTAAGCATTTTTGTGTCCTCATGGATTAGGTATTCTTTGTTAAAGGTTTCCAGATGCAGAAATCCCTCAAATTTTGATATTACACATTAACAAAGTATTTGAATAATCAAAGCTGCATAGGTGGTGTCTGCTCTTTAGCACCATTCAGTGTAATCGGCTTCACTTATAACTAACTGTTGACTCTCACCATGATATAAGAAGCATTAATGTAGTCCGTTCCTTTCATTCCAGGCAACGGTGCAAGACCCACTCGAGCACGTTCAGCTATGACAAAAAAAACCAAACACATTTGCCTTGGTTACCCACACACCATCAACAGCACCTTCTCAGAGTTACCTGATGAGCCATAGAGTCCCTTGGCTCCTGTTTCTTTTTAAGATTTACCTATGTTGTTAACCAAGCTAAAGCATTATCAGCTAAGACTGAATGCAAAAGGGCACTTTACACGTCCATCTGCATGTGCCCAGAGGGACGCAGGCTTTATGGAAATAACATACAACTGTGGGAGACACTTTCTCAGCAGGTCACGAAGAAGCTAGAGACAAAAGAGGAGTTGAGGTCACTGTTGACCCCGGTCTGATGTTCCTACAATTAGACCAACATACTGCACTCTGCTCTTCCGCATGCCCTTACCTCTCTATCTTTCTGTTCAGGAAGCACTTAGAAAATCTTGGCCTTTTTCAATCAAGAGAATCTCTCCACCGATTCCCTATGTCTGTTTCTACAGCATACACACAATATCCTCTGCTGAGTCCCAAGTTACTTACATGATGGTCACCACCTATCAAGTGTCTTGGTCTCAGTTGACAGGATACTTTAATAATTGTAGTTCCAGTTGGACAGATTAAACCAGGACTCTCTATTTTCAGAGAGCATTCACGCCACAGTGACAATGACTTTACCTTTGTTTTTAGGGTTTTACGCTAAGACATGGTAGAAATAGCCTAACTCTTCAATCTCGAGGTGAACTTGAAGCTAGATTTCCTGTGCCATAGACATAGCAACTTCCTGGTGCGGACAGCTGCCCCTCCCATCTGTCCTATTTGTCCTAAGTATAACTTTTCCCCGTGGTGGTGGTTGCCTCTTTACCTAACACACAAAATCTCAAGAAAAGAAAAACACAGTCAAGTTGAACTGATGTTAAGATCTTACATGGCACGACTGAAGAGTTTCGGTTCTTTTCTTTGTTGCACTCTTTCTGAGCACTGAAGCATTCCACATATTTTGCATTGCACTGTGTGACCAGCTGAAAGAAAGGCAACATTTTCGTCCTCATTCAAAGGACTATATTTGTGCATGTGTTAACTTCCTGTGGCAAACATTTTTCAGTATGTACATAAACATCAAATCATACCTTGTGTCCCCTAAACTCAGAATTCTATCTCAATAAAGCTTGGAAAGACAACAGAACAAAAACAAAGCTATAACTGATAGCAGCTGCTTGATGATCTGGCAAAAATGCCAATGATGAGATAACTGATGGCTTTTGAACGCTTCTGCACCCTAAGAACACTTTGTGTCTCACTGGTGGCACTTTTCACAACTGTCTCGATGGACTGCGTCTTGTTTTACTTACTTTTAGGCCTTAGGTTTCTTGACGGCAGGCTCTGTGTAAGCAGTATGTATTGAATACTGTGGACTTACTGAATGAATTCTTTGGATTTATTGAATTACTGTGGATTTTCCCATACACTCTCTACTAGAGTGTCTGGGAACGGTCTCCTGCTCTACCTGCTTTACAGCTACACTGTCCAGGGCCCTGGAGGCAGCCTGAGTTTCTGTTTCTTGTGTTTTCTTTCTAGGTAAGTTCTACACCTGTAAAAGAACAAACAACCCAGTCTCCTTTGATGAATTTTTTAAAACAAGGTATAAACACATGTTTCAGGAACAAACGGCAGAATTTTAAAAATACTGGTACTCAACACTACTATATTTAAAATGGATAACCAACAAGGAGGTGCTGTAGAGCACAGAACTCTGCTCAGTGTTATGTGGCAGCCTGGACGGGAGGGGAGTTTCGGGGAGAATGGATACACGTCTACATATGGCTAAGTCACTCTGCTGTCCACCTTAAACTATCACATTGTTAACTGGCTATGCCCTAATAAAAAATCATTTTTTTAACAAAATAAATATTAATTTTTAAAGAATTCATTTTCAACATTCAAAATAAGACACTATGTCCTCACTATTAATTAACTGAATGATTTTTAGAGTGGGTAGGACATTATAAAAGGAGACCTAGAAATATAAAGTTGTTATGACTGAACCTGGTGAAATTAATCTATTTTTCATTTCATATCACTTGTTATCATTTGCTTGACAGTCTCATTTCTTCAGCTGAGATTCAAAGGAAGGTTTCAGTGTCTATGGAAAGTTTTACCGTGAAAATGAAAACTGCAGTGATTCATCTCATTCTTTTTATCTTGACACAAAATAAGAAATAGAACAATGTGCAAAAAAGACAGATTTTTAAAGTCTAATGAGAGACTGCTAAATAGGAGGCATTCAGTACTTTTGAGATGGCTAAACTGCTCTGACCTTAATTACTTTAATAGTTCTTATAGTCTCTCTTTTCACCTAATTTCACTCAATTCCATATAACCCTAACTGTCTTCACACCTTGTACCCCTATCAAAGAGAAAAAAACCCCATTTAGGAAAAATTAACCTTTTCTCTAGTTTTGTTTAGTAAGTCTTTTTTAGTTTCTAAATCATCTACTGGGATAGTCTTTCCAAGAGCTCAGCTTTTAAGATAATGTCAACAAACAGCCGTTCTTCATAAGGGTAAGATAAATTAGGTCAGAAAATTTTTGATTGGAACAACAACATATTATGTCACTGTGGCCAGGGGCATGTGTTTATGTTCAAATAAAGTTGTAAACTGTACAGAAGAAAATATAGCAGGGCACTGTCTACTCAGACACCTACAGACAAGTCGCAGCTTGATTTTCCCATGTATTACATCTCAGGAGTACACAAAGTAATCCATCTCAGTCTAAACATTCATGCGAAAAACACATGACCCCTAAACTCCAGGCATTTCTTTACCTCCTTGCTTTTTGCCCAAAGAAATGTATTGAAAGCAGTACCTTGAACTGTTTTTCCAGTCGTGTCTTGCCTCCTACTCCTGGTATGAGGATGCTATTAACGTAACTGTGCAGCTGACTGGAAGACACTTCAGTCTCCTTTCCAAGAATGGCTTCCAACAAGGCATCGTGGATGAAAATATACTGCTCCTACAAGGCAGAGGACATGACGGTCACCGAGGTGAGCTGTGACGGGACACCACCTGTTTCCTGCAGGAAATCTGCCTTCAAGGAGCTCCTCCTCTGGCAGGGAGCTCTCCGTGAATTCCCTCAGTACTCCCTTCCTAATCCGCCAGAACTGGCCTGAGGGCAGGGACTGCGTTGATGTCGGTTCTGTACTCCACACCACGCTCCGAACATGCAACGGGGAAACACGTGTTCACCGGAGGGCTTTAGAACCATCCCCTCAGGCCAGACAATGTTTAACTCCCAGAGCAACGAATACACAGCGCTGGGTACAGTGTCCCAGCTTCATTGCACATCCACACAGAAGTGGGGAACAACCAGATATCCTCGTCAGGACACCTTCCAATCCAAACCCCTGTAGATCTCTCCCACCCGTGTCTGCTGCCGCTCCTTCACCCTTCCGTTCCAGCGCACGGAGACCCCACGGGGCCGCGCAGTCTCTCCTCACCTCAGTCTGGACGAGGTAGTTGCGCTGAGTCCTGATATGCTTCAGGAACCCCAGGACGTTGACTGTGCTTTTGTCTTTTATCTGCTGCAGCATGCTGTCAATGACGATGTAGGTGCCTGTCCGGCCCACACCGGCGCTGGAAGAAAGGCAGACCTCACCTAGCACACCTGCTGCTCGACCCCGGCATGGACCGCGGAAACCATCCTCCGCCTCTCTAAGGCCCTGAGAAATAACCCTGCTGTTCGGGGGACCCGGTGCAGGTTACGATGAATGGAGAGCGTCCACAAAGGACAAGAGGATCCTTCCTCCCTCTTGAGTCTTGATGAGGAGGGAAGGCTACCTTCATACCTTGCCTGAAAATAGAGACTATGTATACTTAAATAAAATATATATAAGCTACACACGAGCTTTCTTGGCCCTCCTTGTAGCTCAAGCAAAAGGATCTAAGTCCATGATGCCAGGGAGCCCAAGGCATCCCTCCTGGCAGCCGCGTGCCCACACCAGAAGCACTCCCGCGGAGGCATCACCTGGCTTTCCCGCTCCCCCAGCAATCCTGGGGGAGCCCATCGTCCTTTCAACACACCCACTTTCTGCCCACCAGACTCCCCAGTGGGCTCAGTACTGGAAAGTTCCTGTTGAAAAGGATACTTTCCTTCCATAATCCAGAGGTGGGCTAGGAAGAGCCCACCTGGAAAAGCCGGCCTCTTTAATCCCACATCCTAACTGTTATTTCAGAAAAATAGGGAGACCCGAGTTCTGCCGTACTGAACAACAAACTTCTTTTGGGCAGAATCTCTGCTCCCATGCCCCTAGCAGGTTCCCCGTCTGACACAACTCTGCTGAGACACGAGCTCTCTGGTAGACTCTCTCTTCTGTTTTAGTGATTGTAAATGGATTAGCAAAGATGGAGAGTTCCCGTGGCACTCTAAACAGAAGACAGGCTCCAACTCCCGCTGCTCTGTGGGTGCTTATTAGGGGAGCCGCCCCAAAGAAGTGCCAAGGAAGCTGTGCAGCCATGTAACACACATCACAGAGGCAGCAACATCTGTCTGAACGCCCAAGCCAAGCAATCCAGGATGGCTCAGGAAACTCAAACAGGGGCTCTGTATCAACCTAGAGGGGCGGGACGGGGCGGCAGATGGGAGGGAGGTTCAAAAGGGAGGGGATATATGTATACCTATGGCTGACTCATGTTGAGGTTTGACAGAAAACAAATTTCTGCAAAGCAATTATCCTTCAATAAATAAAAAAATACACTAAAAGCATTTTTAAACAATCAGCTGAGGTTGATTTCCAGGTGGCTCAGTGTAAAGAATCTGCCTGCCAAATGCAGGAGACACAAGAGACATGGTTCGATCCCAGGGTCGGGGAGATTCCCCTGGAGAAGGAAATGGCAACCCACTCTAGTATTCTTGCTTGAGAAACCCCACCGGCAGAGGAGCCTGGAGGGTATGCGGTCGTAGAGTTGGACACAACTGAGCATTAATGTTACTATTTACTAAGGTTGTTTAAGGTACTTTAGAAGGTAAAACAGGCTTTTTATGTGCTTTACAAAGGTATTTTATTTGAGCTTATAGTACCTATAAGCTCAAAGCCTTTCACCCAGAAAATAAATACTATTCTTTGGAGAAACCCTACAGAAAAGCCATATTCAAAAACTCAAAAGCTCCTCAATGCTCTGTGGTGACCTAAATGGAAAGGAAATCCAAAAAACAGGGGATATATGTATACATATAGCTGATTCACTTTGCTGTACAGCAAAAACGAACACACACTCTAAAGCAACTATACTTCAATAAAAATTAAAAACCAAAAAAAAAACCCCTCAAAGTTTCTAGTGTGGGAAGTTCTAAACTTGTGTTTAAGTTTTTTATATATTAGGAGCTACCAACAATTGCCTTATAAAATAACGCTGGATTTTATCAATAATGAGATGGTGTTATAAAAACTGGAGACTCATCCTCTAAGAGTTCATTCTGTTTTACCCTCACAAGCAGCAGCTGCTTTCTTACTGTTAGAGGACTATAGTGACCTCCTGTAACCCTCACAAGTCTCAGTGGTCCCAGTCTGGGGCGGAAGACTCTAGTTTGGTGTCAGAGCAGCGGCAGGCCCGCAGCCTCTGCCTCCCCAGTCGGGCGGTCCTCACCTGCAGTGCACCAGCACAGGCCCCATCTCCGGCGTGCGGGCTGCCGAGGACCTCCTCACGAAGGTCAGCACTGGGAGGGCGTACTCCGGGACCCCCATGTCGGGCCACTGCGTGTAGTGGTACTGGATCACCACACGTTCATTCTGCCGCCCCTTGGGATTTCCCTTCTGCCCCTAAGAGAAAGGCAAGAAAGCATGTCTTTAAGCCAACAGTGGGCATTCTAGATGAAGATGATGTAAGGATGGCACGAATCCCAACCTCTGTTCTCATTTCGCCCTAACTGCTGATATCCTCTCTGAGGTCCTCTCAGGCCACAAATGAGGACATGACCCAGCTGGATGAGAAGGCTCAGATACCTCATAGAAGAGAATATGGTTTCACTCTGCACCAAGAATGAATGTTTCATATTTCATTTTTCTGGATCTGCTATCCAAAGAGCTCAGTAATTTGCCTACAAGATTTCTATTTCCTAGGTGCTTCCCTAATGGCTCAGCAGTAAAGAATCCACCTGCCAGTCCAGGAGACGAGAGGTTCTATCTCTGGGTCAGGAAGATCCCCTGGAGAAGGGAATGGCAACCCGCTCCAGTATTCTTGCCTGGGAAATCCCATGGATAGAGGAGCCTGGCGGGCTGCAGTCCATGGGGTCGCAGAGTCTGACACAACTTAGCAACTAAACAACAACTTTCATTTCCTGACTTCCTGCCCCAGCTCCTCTGACTCTGTGCCAGGACTCCCATTCCTTCTCCACTGTCCAGGCTGATGCAGGCACATGCTTGCAACCTCCAGGAAGTGTGGGGAAGATCCTTCTCAACGTCCAGAGTCCAAGGCAACAGTCAATTTATCTGTCCCTTTCAAAATGAATTTTTGAGAGTTGTTTTCCTTTAAGTGGCTGAACTTTTTACATTTCAACCACTTTGGTTGACAATCTTCTTCAAACAGATCAGTTTCTGTGATGTGTTTTTATTATTATTATTATTATTACCAATACTTGTAAAATTTTAAAATGTTTTTGATGATTCAGGGTCATGAATCCATCGACATTGAACACTGTAGGGTGCTTGGCCCTGTGCTACAGGGCTTGGATGTCCTTGATTATCAATTCCCCAGTTACCTCTCCTTTTCCTTTTTCTTCCCCATTTTCAGTTCCTACTGTCAGTGTGCAAAACACCAGACATTCCTATTTGACATCCTCCTCTGACTTAAGGCATTTCTAAAAGAAGAGTAAGTGGGCCACATTTAAATACCTGAGATGTTTCCATGCCTAATGGACATTATACTTCATGACTATAAACTGGTTATTGGTTAGCTTGAACCAACTAACAGCTCTGGTGTAGAGAACATAGATAAAGACAGTGCTACTGATCTTTATGTATAATACTTCTGCCATTCTTGGGAAGAAAAATACACATGGAAAGGACTGTTAACCCTGGACCATGAATGGGCTTCAGAGCCACTGAAATGGTATACAAAAACCTGAGTAAATGTGAATTCTTCTGGGGCAAGAGGCAGACAGTTTTATCGCATTCCCAAAGATGTCCAAGCCTAGAAAAAGAAATGAACCATTGCTACCAACAGCTGCCTACCTAAGCCTCCGCAGAGTAAGTAACACTCCACGCTGTCCTAATGAGCATCTGTCCTGAGTTCCTAGGACTGCTAGAGTGATCTATGAGTCTCAATGGGACAGTGGATTTTCAACAAGAGGAACTGAGAAAACTTAAAAGTGGCATTTCCACAAGGGTGATTCTCAGGATGGCAAGAGTTCTTTAGTGTTAAATCACATTAGGAAACACGACAGAGTTACATCGGTTTCCTTACTCTGGCACTCTGGGTACTTGTTTTCCTTGTAAATTTTTAAGGGGGAATTCAGGCTCATGTAGCATTCATTTTCCACACTGAATCACAGAATTTGAGTTTTGCAAATGTGTCCTTGGGACACACTTTGGGAAACACTGCTTTAAAGCTGTCAGACAATTAGATTTAAAAAGCTAAATTACCAAACAGATGCTGCCATATTTGCTGGTTACCAAAACCTCAGAGGACCTTTTGTCCCTCCCCCACTCCAAATGAAGCCTCCTTCATGAAGAGATTAAAGAACTCAGTCAGGCCAGTTAAATTCTATTATGTGCTTTGCCAATATCTTTCACACCATACATTGATGTCAATCAAGAGAGTTGTGAAAAAACGTTTCAAAAATACTTTTTTAAAAAAAAAACCAAGTTGGTTATGAGAGTTGGCCTTGGTCGCACAGTGATTTTCATACTAGTTTAAAAAGAGACGCCCTGGCAGCCCACCCAACCCCTTCAATACCTTTTTCACTTTTGTATTTCTGACTGAGAAACGACGAACAGTGTAGCAGGCATGTACTTTTGTGCTCTTCAGGGTGACAATAATGTTTCCATACTCCTCACTGTTCTCGGTGGGCCAATACTGATCACATTTTCGCTGCAAAAAAGATAAATAAAAACAGTTGTAAATTATAACTACAATCGATACCACAATGCCACTGTTGGTAATACCACAATGCCACTGCGGTTTCAAATAGCACTGTTGAAACACAGGTACTCTCACCATGTGGCTGACTAAGTCAGGAATGAATGGGCTGCAGTCCTCGCAGGCAGCTGCGACCCCTGCAGAGGTTAATCTTGGGACACGTGTGGGCTAGATCATTTGAGGACTGGGCCTAGTATTTGTGACCATTCTGCATCTCACGATGTACTTTAAAGAGGGTCTAGGAAAAGTCCTGTATATTTGACCCATACGAAATGTGGGTAGGTTACCAAGGAAGATTAAGTATCATTTGGGAGGTTGGCCTGCATTCACAGGTAAAGGAAAAGTCCCTTGCGGGACTTCCCTGGTGGTCCAGTGGTTAGCACTCTGCACTTGCAATGCAGGGGGTGCAGGTCGGATCCCTCACTGGGGAACTAAGATCCGATATGCCATACCATATGTGGCTAAATACACGAAGCGGGGAAAAAGGGAAAGTCTCTTGTAACTGTGAGAGCCTTTGTGTTAAAAACTGGTCACCAATTTTGACTCCACGAAGGGAGGCAGTAGTGATTCTGAGTAAGGGACTAGAGCCTGGGACCTTATTCTATTCCATTCCATTAATTAATTCATATCTAATGTAAGTTCAAAATCCGATAACGTTAAACTATGACTCATCGTCTTTAAAAAAGATTCTCTTAGAGACGGTCGAGGTGTTTAAGCGGTCTTTACTCCCCTGGATTTGAACTACTAGTATTTCCTCAACTATATGCTGCGTTTCTTCCACCATCCCTACTTTTGTCTTTCTTCCCACTGTACTTAGAATGTCCTTCCTTCTCTTTTCACATCTGTGTGACTCTTCTGCCTTCTCTTTCATTGCTTAAATCTCACCTCAAACATTAGCTCTTTAAAAAGTTATCTGTACTACAGAATATGTCCATGCATTTTGCAGCATCCTTCTAATTAATACCTTATTCATCTTTTTTAAAAAGACTTTTATAAATGTATTGTTAATCTATTTGAGAAAGGCAGATTAACACCTAAAGATACCCTGTTCACCTTGATCATCATGTTTAACCCCCTCTGGAAAGTGCCCACTTTCCTGGCATGGTGGACTCTTCTCATTTCTCTAATCTTCTGGCCTTATCAAGTTTCTGCCCTACAGCAGACACTCCACAAGTAATTTTTTGAGTGAAGGTACATGAGTAAAAGTTCTTACTCTTCCTTTTTCCACAAGGTTCGTAATCATGACAATGATTCCAGTGTTTTGTTCCCAAATCATCCTCCAGAAATCTTCAAACGTGGACTTTAACGGTCCCTGGGTGGCGATGTAGGCTTTCGCTTTGTTGTAACCCTTCAAAGATGACACAGCACAGTGAGATGAAGGCAGTACCACAGCCCGGTTAATAATTCAAGCGCCTTCCATACTGAATAGGCTGTGTTTGTCATGAAAGCTCTGTGCAGTACGAAAACACATTCAACCGTCTCAGCAGCACGCTTCATTTATCAGAAACAGGTTTAGGAAAACATTTCTGACTTACATCGACATAGTTTGCATTAATGTAGTCGCTGTGCTTAGAGTCTTTTCCTGGTAAAGGTCTTAACTTCACCCTACTGTGATCATCTATAGAGGGTAAGAAAGAAAAAAAAGCAAAAACAAAATGTATGAGTCAAAAACTAGCAGCATTCTGAAGCACACAACAAAGCAAAGAGGCAACGTGGCATCTCCCAGAGGGCCCTGGGAAAGCTTTTGGCAGAAGAACAACTAAAACATCAAAGCTACAGCATTGGGACCCCTCTGCATATCACGGGGACACTCCCACCGCATGCTCTGATCTGTGAGTGCTGATATGCAAGAAATGCAAATAGTGGTCCTTATTAGTTCATGTAAAATGATTCAAGATGCAACCCTCTGAAATTCCCTTATCCTACATTTTAAAACAAGTTTCCAAGATCTTTGATTACCTATGTTCCATCCCCTCTCCACTGATACAGATATAAAAAGGTGATTATTATATCAAGTCCAAAACATCAACTTTTAGGAGATGCCACTCAGCTGGACTCCCCACCACCCCAGCAGACCCTGAGTAACTGAGGGAACTGGAGCTTGCTTCTCAGAGTAATCTCAACGCAGGCATCTGAAGTCCGTGATCAGATTCAAGACCCACTTAACCTTTGCCTATGAACAAAAGGTGAGCGCTGATATGTGCCTCTGGTTGTCCAACAGAAGGAGCTTGCATTTATAAGGTAACAAACAGAAGAAAGCTGAGGTCATACTTTTTTTTCCCCCCTCTAGCTAGAAAGAGAATGGGCAAAAGCTGATTTACATTTCTATTTATAATCATGATCATAAAAGGCTAGTTCGAAAAGAAGTCCAATGAGTGGATTAGCATGGACATTACTGACCTCAGACTACTTCATGCACTTCTGGAAAGCCCTCCACATTCTTGAACTCTGAACTGCTTTTGTGCTGAGAAATGCACAGACTGCAGTGAATCTAAACAGGGGCTGCCTGTTGAATCTAAACAGGGGCCCCACGTGAAAATATTCTCTTAAGGCATCTGGATTCAAACTCTTTGTAGCATTATATTGTTATCTCACAGACTGACAAATAAGAACACATACTCAAGTTGCATTCTTCATAGTCAATCAAAAAGGTCAAAGACTGGCTAAAAAAGATAAATACTGGAGGTGGCAGACATGTCTGCTTTGAAAGCTGTCATGGTTCCATGAGAAAAGGCTCTTCCTATATTGTGCATCCAGCACCTTCATGGACTAATTCTACTTGTTCCATGACACTTCCACGCTATTCTCTGCTATATAAAAGCGTTAATATAGGGGAAGACCAAAGTGATGGCTGATGTGCCCAGAACCTGACCAAGGAGCCGAGATAGTACCAAAACCTAACTCTCTGAACTTGTGAAAATAAAACACCTGATTTGAATTTGTGAACATTATACCTCAAGTAAACTTCTGAAAGTACAAACACATCTAACCAGAAATAGTGGTTTTCTGGCAAAACAGGATGACCCTTGAGCACATCACACAGAGTTGCTCTGACTTCCTCTTTGCCGCATACTTTTAGCTAAGGCAGTGAGGTCACTAGAAGTAGACGCTGCCATGGTGGAGAGAGTGATGTGGACATATGTGAGGCATATATGTGCATATATCTCTGCCTGACTGCTGTGGTCAGAAATGAGGTCTGTACATGGACAGTTCTTCACAATCTCAGGGAGGTGAGCCTTGATTGAGCTGGTCAACCAACGCTGCCCGAGTCAATCCATGCAAAGACTGGTGAGAAAAGAAAAGTTCGACTCTTCTTCCTTGTTCTCTTTTTCTCCTTCTCTCAGATAACTGAAACAAATACTCTTATTTAAGAAATGACTTTTAGTTCTTTTAAAACTTTTTCTAGAAGTAAAACTACACTCACAGATGACATGAGGTTGTACATAGAAACCCTAAGGTCATATAAGACAAGTCCACAGCTAACATCATACTCAAAGATGAAAAGCTGAAAGTTTTCCCTCTAAGATTGGGAACAAGACAAGGATGTCCATTCTTGCCATTTTTATTTGTCATGGTACTGGAAGTCCTAGCCAGAGCATTTAGGCCAGAAAAAGAAATGAAAAACATCCAAACTGAAAGGAAGAAGTAAAACTGTCACCATTTGCAGATGACATGGCATTATAATTAGAAAACCGTGACAGACTCCATGAAAAAAACTGTTAGAACTAATAAATGAATTTAGTCAAGTTGCAACATACACAATCAACATACAGAAATCTACTGAATTTCTATACACTAAGAATGAATTATCAGAAAGACAAATTGAGAAAACAGTCCCTTTTATTATTGTCTCAAAAAGAAGAAAATACCTAGGAATAAACTTATCTAAGGAGGTGAAAGACCTGTATGTTGAAGACTGTAAAACACTGAAAAAGAAACTGAAGACATGAATAAATGGAAAGATATGCTATGCTCATGGATGGACTGGAAATCAATCTACAGATTCAGTGCAATCCCTATCAAAATTCCAATGCTACTTTCCACAGAGATAGAACAAACAATCCTAAAATGTGTATGGAACCATAAAAGAACTCAAACAGCCAAAGCAATCTTGAGAAAGAAGGACAAGGCTGGAGGCATCATACCCCTGGTTTCAAATTATATTATAAAGCTATAATAATTTGAAAAGTACTAGCATAAAGACAGACACATATATCAATGAAACAGACGAGAGAGTCCAGAAATAAACCCACACATATACAGTCAATTTATTTGTGACAAACAAGCCAAGAACACACGATGGGGAAAGTCTCTTCAATAAGTGGGGCTGGGAAAAATGGGCAGTCATATGCAAAGAATGAAACTAGATTACTATATCACAGCATACATAAAAATTAAGTCAAAATGGATTGAAACTGAATTTAAGGTCTGAAATCATGAAACTCCTGGGAGAAAACAGAGAAAAAAGCTCCATGACGTAGGTCTTGGCAGTGATTTTTTTTCAGTCTGACACCAAAAGCAACAAAAGCAAAAATAAACATGTGGGACCACATCAAACTAAAAAGCTTCTGTATGGCAAAAGAAAGCATCAACAGAAGAAAAAGGCAGCTTTACTGAATGGGAGAAAGTACTTGTAAATCATATATCTGATAAGGGGATGATAAGCAAAATATAAAAGGAACGCATACAAATCAACAGCTAGCAAAACCAGCAATCAATTAAAACATGGGCAGAGGACCTGTTTGGGAACAGAGGCATGTTCCCAAAGCAGATCTATAGCTGGCCAATGGGCACATGAAAAGGAGCTCAACCACCACCAATCTTCAGGGAAATGAGCATCTCACACCTGTTAGAATGGCTATGACCAAAAAGACAAGAAATAAGTGTTAAACAACTGTTAGAACTAATAAATAAGTTCAGTCCAGTTGGTAAGATACAAGGTCAGCATACAAAAATCAATCACACTTCTATCCACAGTCTGAAAACACCAAGGAAACAATTCCAAGTAAAAGAATAATATACTTAGAAATATATTTAACAAAAGCTTAATACTTGTAGCATACAGATTATAAGACATTGCTGAAAGAAATAAAAGATGTCCTACATAAATGGAGAGATGTCCTATCTTCATAAATTGGCAGACCTAATTCTATTAATATGGCAGTGTTCCCCGTATCAGTCTACAGAATGAACATAATCTGTATTAAAATTCCAGCTGCACTTTTTGTAGTAATAGGGAGGTCCTGAAATTCATATGAAAAACAAAGGATCCAAAATAGCCAAAAGAATCTTGACAAAGAAGGCCAAAGTTGAAGGAGTCACAGTTTCCAATTTCAAAACTTATTACAAAGCCATGGTCAGTCAGTGACCAAGACAGTGTGACACTGCCATAAAGACAGACATACAGATCAGCAGAAAAGAAATCAAAGTATGGAATAAACCCTCACCCTTATGGTCAGCTGATTTTCTGTGGAGTGCTTAAGACAATTCATTATGGAGAGAAAGAAGAAACTTTTTAAAAAATGGTGCTGAGACAACTGGATATTAACACAAAGAAGAATGAAGCTGGACCCCTACCTCACACTGTATACAAAAATTAACGCAAACGGGTCAAAGGCCTAAATGTAAGAGCTAAGACCAGAAGAAGCTGACAAAAAAAAAAAAAAAAAGGTATATATTTACGATCTTGGATTAGGCACTGGTTCATTACATATGACAAGAGCACAGGAAACGAAAAAAGAAAAAAAAAAAAACTGGGTTTCACCAAAGTTTTAAAAGTTGGTACCTCAAAGGACATTATCGAGGAAGTGAAAAGATGACATGGTGAATGTAAGAAAATATTTGCAAATTATATATATATTTGTATCTATAATGTATAAAGAATTCAACAATAGAAAGACGAGTAAACAAATATAAAAACGAGCAAAGGATCTAAATAGACATTTCTCTAAAAAAGGCAGAAAGGTGGCCAACAGACACATGAAAAAATGTTCAACATCACTAATCACTGGGAAATGCCAATCAAAACCGCAACTACAGTGAGATACCACTTCAAGCTCATCACCATGGCTATTATCAGAAAAAAAACAAAGTAACGCATGTTGGCAAGGATGTAGAAACACTAGAACCTGCATATATTGCTGCTGAGAATGTAAAATGGCGCAGCCACTTCGGTAAACAGTTGGGCAGCTCCTCAAAATATTAAACATAAAGTTACCATATGACCTAGGTATTCTATTCCTAAGTATATACCCCAGGGAACTGAAAATAGATGTCTATATAGAACCTTATACACAAATGCTCATAGCAGCATTATTAATGACAGAAAGTAGAAACAACTCAAATATCCACTGAGAAATGAATAAACATGGTATATCTATACCGTGAAGTATTATTCAGGCATAAAAGCAACGCCCTGTGTACCTTTTAACAACATCATGTGGAGTAGAAGCGTCCAGACACAAAGGGCACGTACAGAATGATTCCATTTAGATGAAATATTCAGAATAGGCAAACACACAGAGAAAGAAAGTAGCTACGTGGCTTTTAGGGACTTGGGAGCAGGAGGAATTAGAAGTGACTGCTCATGGATAAGGGGTTTCATGTTGAGGTGATTAAAATATTCTAAAATTAGACAGTGGTGATGGTTGTACAACTCTTTGACTAAACTAAAAACCACTGAAATTAAATTTAAAATCAAATTATCTTGAAAATGGGTGAATTGTGTATGTTATATAAATTATATCTCACTGCAGATGACACCACCCTTATGGCAGAAGGTAAAGAGGAACTAAAAAGCCTCTTGATGAAAGTGAAAGAGGAGAGTGAAAAAGTTGGCTTAAAGATCAACATTCAGAAAACTATGATCATGGCATCCGGTCCCATCACTTCATGGGAAATAGATGGGGAAACAGTGGAAATAGTGTCAGATTTTATTTTTGGGGGCTCCAAAATCACTGCAGATGGTGATTGCAGCCATGAAATTAAAAGACGCTTACTCCTTGGAAGGAAAGTTATGCCCAACCTAGATAGAATATTGAAAAGCAGAGACATTACTTTGCCAACAAAGATTCGTCTAGTCAAGGCTATGGTTTTTCCAGTGGTCATGTATGGATGTGAGAGTTGGAACTGTGAAGAAAGCTGAGCGCCGAAGGATTGATGCTTTTCAAACTGTGGTGTTGGAGAAGACTCTTGAGAGTCCCTTGGACTGCAAGGAGATCCAACCAGTCCATCCTAAAGGAGATCAGTCCTGGGTGTTCACTGGAAGGACTGATGCTAAAGCTGAAACTCCAGTACTTTGGCCACCTCATGTGAAGAGTTTTGGGGGCAGGGGGAGAAGGGGACGACAGAGGATGAGATGGTTGGATGGCATCACCGACTCGATGGATATGGGTTTCAGTGAACTCTGGGAGTTGGTGATGGACAGGGAGGCCTGGCGTGCTGTGATTCATGGGGTTGCAAAGAGTTGGACAGGACTGAGCAACTAAACTGAAAGTATTATTAAAAATCTGTCTACAGTGGTGTGTAACTTTAAACATACTATTACATGAAACTATGTACATTAACCATAAACATCTGTGCTCCTGCTCTCAATATCGAAGTGTGTATTTTCAGCCAGTGAGTCAAGTCTCGGTGTCTGTGAAAAGTGGCCTTCCAGCCACAGAAGTGGCCTGTCCTCCTAGCAGCCTTGAGGCTCTGTAAGAAGAACTCTTATTTATTTGCTCCTAAACTTCCAGGGTACTCATGGCCCTGGAAATGTTTTGGACAGGACTAAACATGTAGGCCACAAGGAATGAAATAAACCAATTACCTAATCTTTGGAAAGACTGCTCTGAAATTCAGCTTCCTCGATTCAGCTCTCAGTATTTCCATTTGCATTAAAAAGCTTGGCTCTCATGGGTTAAAAACAATGTTAGGCTAGCCACGTGACATTAAATTTTGGTTCCCAACACTGGATATGAAATCACTTCATGTAAAAACAGTAAAGCTCAGAACATTTCCTTCGATCGCCTGATTATGACAACAGAGATCTCGCAGCTTCATGAAACACTAAGGGGGCAGAGGATGTCCCCACTTCTTCTTCTTACACATTGTTGAAGAAGATGGGCCAACTTGCACGTGTAATGCCCTCTTGGCATCCTGATTCCAACTGCTTGCATTTCAGCTCATACCCAGAAGGAAGATTTCATTTCCTTGCAGTTGAAGATAGTTTAAAGTTTATTACTCACATGCTAAAATATTGATGTATCTGTTTTTGTGCTTGTTATCTGGATGATTGGAATGTTCTGCAGTGATGTTCATATCAGCCGTGCAGCGCTGGACTTCCTAGAGAAGGAAATATATAGGGAGGTTACCAAGATTTTTAGACATGCTTTTGGACGCTGAACAACAGCCAAAAGAAAGCAACTATAGACATCCAAAAGCCCAGAGCCTTTACTCACTCCCCAGTCACTGGCCACCATCACCTCCCCAAACTCAACTTCAGAAATGAATACTAACGTATTCATAACAGATGTATGAAGGATGAAAACAAAATAAAAGGGTTTCATTCTTTACTAATTCATCCACCATCCATTTTATTCCAGATCTGACCTAGGCATGAGGATTACAGAAATAGTGTCTCTTTTTGAATATGTTGCAGTCAAATGGGTGAGAAAAACATATAAAAACATGATGATAGTCAAATGTGATTAGTAGAAGAGAGGCCTGAAGAAATGGATAGGAACACAGAAGGTTTAGATGGGAGAGAATTCACCTGGGTCTTAAAAAGATGAACAGGAATATTCTAGAAGAATAATCTCCAGCATGATGTGCAATATGCTTATATTATGGTCCTCACAGCCTTGTTTTATGACAGACTACCAAGTGACTGTCCTCAGCCCTGAAATGACAGTGTGTGTGCGCGAAGTTGCCTCAGTCGTATCTGACTCTTTGTGACCCCATGGATTGTAGCCCACCAGGCTCCTCTGTCTGTGGGATTCTCCATGCCAAGAATACTGGAAAGGGTTGCCATGCTCTCCTCCAGGGAATCTTTCTGACCCATGGATCGAATCCACGTCTCTTATGTCTCCGGCACTGGCAAGCAGGTTCTTTATCACCAGTGATACCTGGGAAGCCCTGAAATGACACTAATAGAACCTAAAAACTGTCATATCTGACTTACCCCATATATGGCTCTGATGCACTAATTTTTAACTCTGATTTTACTTACATGCTCCTTCTTTAGAAAAACAGCCATGGGAGAAGCAACTCTCCTCTTCTATTACCTTTGCCATGGATAGAAACATCATTCATTAGCCTAATAAAAGATTGCTAAAAAAGCCAAATTTTTCTACACCATATGCTTCAAATCCCAAGAAACCACTGGTGCTAACTAATAAAGGAAGTCATTTGCAGTGCACAGCTGCGACAAAGAGCAGGGCAAAGTGACATGAGGGGATCAGGAAAAGCCTTTCACATGTGACAGATGTAACCGAGTTTACTTGCTGCGTGGCAAGTACAGATGATGTCCACAGCATGCTCATCATGTACAATGAAGAACAATGAAATCTATAAGGAACCAGTTGTCTTTTATATTCACCAAGTACTTAGGAGGGGCTCACCATGATCAAAGAGCTAAGGCAAAAAACAACAGGTCACTAAATATTCGGAACCATACTCACAGACACCTGATTCCTGGAGGATGTACAGGCACTTTTTCAGAATTGGGAGGCGTTCCCGGGGGAAGGAAGAATGAGAAAGAACAAAAGGAAGAAAAAGAAGGGGCTTCCTAGGTAGCTCCATGGTAAAGAATCTGCCTGCCAATGCAGGAGACATGACTTTGATCCCTGGTCTGGGAGGATCCCACGTGCCACGGAGCAACTAAGCCTGTGCACACACCTACCGGGTTCTAGAGCCCAGGAACCACACCAAGAGAAGCCAGAGCACTGCAACGAAGAGGAGCCCTGGCTCCTCACAACTGCAGCAATGAAGACCTAGCACAGCCAAAAATAAACACACAAAATTATGTATTAAAAAAAAAAAGGGAGAGAGAGAAGGAAGGAAGGCAAGAAAGAAGAGAGAGAGAAAGAAAGAAAAGCCATATCCATTAGTTCAACACATCTCTCTGGAGAAAGTGTGCATTTCATGAGAGTGCATTATCTTTTTTTACTTTTACTAAATGTGATAAACTCTGATACCTGCTGTTCTATCTAAAATGGTTTATAACCTACAGTTTGGTGAATGCTGGTTTAAAAGGCCTGAAGGCTGCCTTTGGCTGTTCTCTCTAAAATAGACATAAAATGTGAGCGTAATTTAATGAGTCTGCTGTTTTAACATCTCTAGGAACAGGAGCAATGCTAGCCGTACTCAGAATATCTGCCATTCAGGATTGCCTTGAAAGCCCAAGGTGTACTCTTCTGAATAGTTTCAGGGGCAGAAAACCTTTGAAAATGGATTTGTATTCTGGAAGACATTAATTCAGCCTGTACACAAATCTGTGAAATAAGCTGACATGCTTTGGTTCCTGGGTTCTGAAGGTCAAACCTTTGGCATGTACCTCTTCTGGGCTGAGCTGTTCAGACATCCTGTGCTGAGATTTCAGCTTTGAGTACTTTAGTTGGAGATTTGCCTTATTGATATTTTTTTTCCCCATTGTGTGACTCTGACCACACTCACTGGACTGAGGTGGGGCCTCTATTACAGTCTAATGCAATTGGCTGAGCCTGTGTGGGAGCAGCTGTCTGTACTGTTTAAAGCGGCCATTCAATATGGCCAATCAAACTCTGGGCTATCTAAAACCCTTAGTCTGATCTGTCGCCTCTATTTCACTTTTCCAATTATGTGAATGACAGAAAACAAGGAATGGTCATAAATAATGCTAAATCTGATTTTACGAGAACCCAAGGGGTTGGCCTACGGCCTTCTGATTTTGTCTTGTGGATAATAATGTCATCTGTAATTCCTTGCAGTACCGCCTGGTTCATTTAGATGCTGATAATATCATCTGATCCTGGAGTGCTTTTTCTCCAGCTGAACTGGCATTTCAAAGTTAATGTGATTTTAATAGGTGTTAAGACCCTTTGAAGTGACACTGGCCAACAGAATGTGTATAGTACAGTTACTTAGTCAGTACCCAAATAAAAAGTTTAAGATTTAAGCTTGTTTGCACTTTCCTGTCTCTATAACAGAGCCGGAATTCTCAAAATGAATACTATGCGAATGACCAGGACACACCACCACCAAGAAGAGCCAACTGAAAACAAGGGATCTACAACAAAGCCTAACTCAAAAAAAGTGAACCAAAAGAGAAAAAAAGAAAAATACAAGTTGACAGATAGAGAGTTCTTCAGAGATGATACGGGCTGCTTCACCTCGTGCCTGGAGCTGTGGATGGAGGAGGCTGTCCAAAGGCACATGCTGACCTCCTGTCCTCCCATTCAGAAGCTTAATTGGAAAAAAAGAAAAAAAAGCCGAAACAGATCTAGAAATCTTTCAGGTTACTCAGCTTCACAATGAAGCAAGCTGAGAAGGAAATACTTTGGACCTGGTGACCAAGG
Organism: Bos grunniens; assembly: GCF_055505025.1. Lineage (NCBI taxonomy): Eukaryota > Metazoa > Chordata > Mammalia > Artiodactyla > Bovidae > Bos > Bos grunniens. Next base: position 39,445,723 of record NC_141186.1, read on the forward strand.
GTTAGGCCAAGCGTGTGTAACAGCCTTAGTGTCTGAGCTCAGGCCGCCCCCATCTACGTTCAGGGGCCTGTCCTGCACGAGAATAAGTCAGGACCACAGCACAGTGCTCGCTGAGTGTCGGACAGGGAGCTGGCCCTCATCAGGTACCAGTCACACCCTCTGCCAGCCTCTCCTCCCCTCTGCTCAGGCGACCACTATGGCCACACTGGTTTTCTTCAAAGGCTGCTTACCTATGTTCTTCTCTTGCTCAGACACCTCTTAGAGAGATTCCAAACCCCCGAGTCAGGCTTTCAGGGCCCCCACCTATGTACCTCTTCCTTCCCAACACCGGACAGTTTTAACTCTGTGCCCTTTGAACAGCCTGTACAACCTCCTGCTCTCTGCTTCACAGCAATTTTCCTTACCCAGGATAGTCTGTGCTCCTCTTCATCCCCCTCTAAATCCGTATGTCTTTATCCCAAGTGTCTGCCTTACCCTCCAGAAAATCAACCTATCTCTGAAGAAACTATCCCAGTGTCTGTCATCCTACAGCTGGTCTATAAAACAGAATTATTTTTTCCTGTACAACTTGGCTAACACACTTTTTTCCTCACTCTTCATAAGAGCCTCAACGTAAAAACCTCAGCTTCATCACCTATGATTTCTTTCACGATAAGGTTTTACAAAGTTTTCCTTTGGGTCATATAAGACCCACCCCGGCATTCTGTCACTGAGGCTCAGGAAACTGCCAACTTGCAGGCAGCCTTCTTTCTGCAGTTTTCCACCTCCGTCAGGAACTCCCTCGTATGTGTCATCAGCAACAACGGAACTCTGCATCTTACATAAGGTAATTGTGGCCACTGGCCCCTTGGTGCCTGGGCTCAAGGTGGACAAAGCTTTGTTCTCTTGACTTAAGATGAGCAACCGGCCCAAATTCAGCTGAGCTGGAGCTAACTTTAACAGACTCGATCCCCCAAAGGATCTTGTCAAGAGGGTATTGGACCTCTGGCCTCATCTCTGCACTCCACTTTTAAGCCTGTGATGCTCCTGACCTCTGCCTATTAATTCTGCTGACCCACAGGGCCTTGCAGCTCCCCTGATTTTGAAAGATTATTTGCTAGCACCGAGCCTCTGGAAGACTCCTTGATTATGACCTGGGAGGCGGGGGAAGAGTGAGGCTGAAGTCAGCTAAGGTAGTCAAGGGAATAGTCACTGAGCACTATCCTGACACCAGGATTGATGCTATTTCCAGGGACTGCAAAATCTGCTAAAGCTATAATGTCCCCAGCTTTTTAACAGCCTTCAGAATTTATCTGACAAGGACAAAAAGCTTGCATTCAGTATCACCTCTAGACAAAGACTCAAAATTACCAGCGGATCATTTCTCATTCTCCTTAAGCAGCAAAGTTCTGAACACATGACAGGTATTCACCATTTTTTTTTTTTCCCATTTCCCTCCACAATCTGAAAACAAGATGGGGCAAATAATAGAACTTTCGCGGAAAAACCCAATCAAAATTCCTAGCAGCCTTTCTCCTCTGCTTTCCTGGCAGAACTTCATTCCTGGATTGGCACTTCTTTTGCTCTGACCTCTTTCTGCATTAGCTGTGTTCACTCTGGTCTCCCCCAACCAGAATGAACTCTCTGAGGGCAAGTTCTCTGTCCAGTCCATCTCTGTGCCTTATAAAACATCCAGAGAATAGCAGGTACTTAGTAACTGTAGAATGACTGGCTTCAACGCCTTTTCATGGGCAAACTGGAAAAGACCCTGATGCTGGAAAGATTGAGGGCAAGAGGAGAAGGGGACGACAGAGAATGAGATGGTTGGATGACATCATGGGCTCAACAGACATGAGTCTGAGCAATCTCTGGGAGATACTGAAGGACAGGGAAGCCTGGCATGCTGCAGTCCATGGGGGCACAGAGTCAGACAAGACTGAGCAACTGAATAACAACATGGGCAAATATTAACTGTTAAGTGGTTTTCTCTATAATCTTAAGATTCGTTCTTGGACTAATTTCAGGCCTCTATTCACAAGTTATGTAAGATTTTTGTAAGTGAGATTCTCAGCCCTTTGGGAAGGCTCTAGACCATGAAGATCATGTATTGGGCTCCCAGTATTCTTAGTTGTGGGATGGGGTGGGGGGTGCGGTAGCTCCTTTATTCTAACCTCCCTCTTCTACTTTTTTTGCCAAGGAATTTACTGGTCCGTCAGCTGCATGATCAGTTTTAGACAATCACTGATCATCTTGGTTAATTCTCCTTACTATAGGATACTACTTACTTAAATGCAGAGTCTGGATGGCCTTAGGGCTAAACATGTGGGCTTGAATCAGAAAGCTTTGGTCTTCCTGATCAGAAAGTGGTCCTACTGCTGCCACTTCATTACTGAACTAACCAATGCCTCAGTCTTCCTCATCTGCAAAATGGGGACAAAACAGCTCACAGCTCACAAGGGTTATTTCTGAGGAATGAGTGAAATAATCTGAGCAATGGTGCCAAGCAGATATCGGCTGTAATTACTCCATGTAAAAGGACCCGGAAATCTGGAGCTGAGGTTTCTACTCTCTTAACACGATGAGGGTTTTGTTTTATTCTTGTTGAATTACACAAAATCTCTTGTCCTGACCTTATTTTTTTTTTTTTTTTTACAGTCTATGACTATCTCTTGTCTATAAAATAGCCTTGATAAGGGAATCTCCTCGCGGTCCACTGTTTAGGACTGCTGAGCACTTGGGTTCAGTCCCTGGTCAGGGAACCGAGATCAAGCTGCGTGGTACAGCCAAAAAAAACCAGCCTTGAGAGTTTGTTAAAGATCCTATTACTATTTTCCTTTTTAGCAGAGCTATGTAAAAGGAGCACTACTGTTTTAAAATACTTCAAATTTCTCCTAAATTTGAAGGCCAACAGTACAGAAGTAGGCTTTTCTACCGTCTCATTTCCTTCTCTGCATGAGTGTCTTACTATTCTTTTTGGAAGAAAGGATGTTCTTGCTAGGGTGAAGAGCCCTGACTTGAAACCTTTCAAACTAGCACAGACTGTGAAATAACAATGATAAAACAAAGCCACCCATCTCCCCGCCCTCCCTGTTCCAGTCCCAAACATACCAGGTGACAAGCTACAGACTTCAATATAGGTGACAAAAGCTACAGCCTCAGTAATTTTTTTTTAGGCTAGAAACAGGGTACAGATGCCCAGGACTTGTTAAGAGGCGTGATTTTGATGCAGTGAAGCCCATTTTGAGTCAGAGCCAGTTTACAGAGGTGTAGCTGATTATTTTGAATAATTAAATGGTGTCAAAACCAGCTGTGATGAATAGCACTGGGGTCTCAAATCATAAATAATTGAGAAACTGGAGCTGCATTTGATCATCCTGATCAAATTCTCGTCTCGAGAGGATGAATGTTTGTCCGGAATACCATCAACACTGTTAAATGCCTCAATATTCTTGCTCAGTCATCCAGCCAACAGTCAATTGAACTAAATCACTCAAACACCCCACACATGTGCTGTCCTCATGAATGCAAAATGTCTGACTTCACACCATGTGCTCTGTACTTGGACAGGCACCTTTTTTTGGGTCAGCATCTAATAGCCGCAATAAGCACTTGACATGTTTTTTTTGCTTTTTCCAAGAAACATATGACTCTGCAGAATACGTCAGAGGGGTCCTTCTCTCTACCATCTTTGCTCTGCTTCTGCTCCAGAAATAAAACAAAGAACCAAAAAGCTAGGAGAGGGACTTCATTTAAAACAAGTTGTCAATGTAATTGCCTTTAGGATGGCCTTCAGGGACTCCCAAATTTGCATAGAAACAGGGCTTCTGGTCTTCTTTTTTCTCTCTCCTCCTCTGTGAGAAAATAATTGAGCCTCCCAGCCGTATGGCTCCTAGGTGACCTCCAAGGGCTTCCCTTTCATTATTCCAAGTGGGCCCCCAGACCAATTTTGTGAAAAGAGGTGGGCAGGTTAGCACCCTCGGCGTCATTTCCATTTTAAAGGAGAAATGAGACAGAAAGGAACTGACTTACCCACAAAGCTAGAAGACAGCTGAGCTGCCACGAAAACTTGGCCCCCTCAGCACCGCTCGTGCTGCCAGAGATGTGCCTCAGTGAAGCGCCTCAGTGAAGAAAAGGGCAGTCTGTTTAATAGCTCCTCATTGACACCCTGTCACTGCCGAGCTGGCGCGGGACCCGGAGCTGGCAGGGCGGTGCGCGCTGCTCTCTACCTTCCTTGTTCCCTACACACCAGCTCTCAAAACCAGGAGGCTCTGCTCACCCATGTCTCCTCTCCAGGGCTTAATAATCGCGAAAACAAGAACAATCCACTTTTGCACGGGCTTAACTGTTAACGGAAAAGGCAATGGCAGCCCACTCCAGTACTCTTGCCTGGAAAATCCCATGGACGGAGGAGCCTGGTGGGCTGCAGTCCATGGGGTTGCGCAGAGTCGGACACGACTGAGCGACTCAGCAGCAGCAGCTATTAACCTAGCTCTCTCCAGGATGTTCATCATTCGTTTCTGCCAACATGGTTGGGGTAGGAAGTGATGTTGCTGCCATTTTCAAAAAGGAAGGATGGTGGGGTGGGGGAGGTGGCTTCCCTGGTGGCTCGGTGGTGAAGAATCCACCTGCCAGTGCAGAAGACACGGGTTCGATCCCTGGTCTGGGAGGATCCCACGTGCGGTGGAATAGCTAAAGCCTGTGTGCCACAACTACTGAGCCTGTGCTTTAGAGCCTGGGAGCCGCAACTACTGAAGCCTGCACACCCTAGAGCCTGTGCGCTGCAACAAGAGAAGGTGTCACAGTGAGAAGCTGGTGTATCGCAACGAGAAAGTGACCCCTGCTCTCCATAGCTAGAGAAAGCCTGTGAAGCTACAAAGCCCCAGCACAGCCAAATAAATAAATAAAATCATAAAAAATGAGGAAACTGGGGATCAGAGGTGAAATGACTGGCTCCAGAATGATCATGACTGGTGGAGCCGGCATCTGACTCCTCAGACTGACAACCTGTGGTCTCCCCTACACCATGTGCCTCCCAGAACGGACGTGGAATTAGGAGCCTGTCCTCTGCATGACGACTGCTGTCCCAGTGAGAATGCAAAAGACACAATCCGAGTCTGCCTCTTTCCTTCCACTGAGTCTGTTCTCTCACAGAAATGCATGTTCAGGAAGTGTGCAGGCAACTCTCTTTCACCTCACTTGTACTGGGAAAGGAAGGCCCGTGAGAACTCTCAGTGTAAGGAAAAGACAGCCAGTCCCCACTTTCCTCAGTGACTGCTTTTGTGATGCTCGAGATACATTCATTTCAAGTTTACAAACAAATCTCTGTAAAAGAAGAGTTAGCTTTCTGGAAAGGAACGTCCGGTTTTGAAGCATACCTCAAAATCCTCGGAGAACCCATGCTGGTTATTAGAATAGAGCTCACCGATGTGTTTAACAAACTGTTTGACAGGAATGGCTTCCATGTCATCTGTAGGAATAAAATAATATTCAGAGTCACATAGATTCCTTTTAGAAACAAATGACACCGATAAGGGAATTCCTAAAGACAGGTATTTGATTTCTGCAAAGAGTGATATAACTGTATCACCTGAAATAAACGTCTTCCAGAAAAATGCCTTCTCTGGATTTCCTTGACATTAGGGTCTCATTATGATTTTTGAATGCCTATTGGAAAATACTCTGATGCTGGGAGGGATTGGGGGCAGGAGGAGAAGGGGACGACAGAGGATGAGATGGCTGGATGGCATCACTGACTCGATGGACCTGAGTTTGAGTGAACTCCGGGAGTTGGTGATGGACAGGGAGGCCTGGCGTGCTGCAGTTCATGGGGTCGCAAAGAGTTGGACACGACTGAGCAACTGAACTGAACTGAAAAGCTAAGTATGGTTTTAAAAATGGTCTATAAAGAATTACCTTTAGTTTTCATATTCAAGGAAATGTACATACTTAAATCACCACATCAGACTTTTAACTAAAACTGAATTTACCAAGTGTACTTGTTGGTTAAGACATGTTATCACGACCTAGGTTTTTCAAGAATTTGCTATTCAGTGGGGTCCAGCTTGAAGTTGGAACAACTCAGTTCTGTTTCTGATCTTTGAAGTCTATGCAATCTTTATACACAATCACAGACAGTCACAGACAGGTGCCACCGAACCAGCTGGCTTTGGGTACACTGCCATCCACGTTTACGTGTTCACAATTTCCGTGCGAGACAGCTGTGTCTACACAATGCCAAACAACCAGTTTGATGGAATTAACTGGATTTTCTTTTGGTGTTGACAGAACTAGGTACAAATTCGGGAAGACGCCACATTCCAATTTATTTGTGATGCTGTCACTTCAAAAGGACGTTTTCAGTTCGTGAGCCTCGTGAGTGTTTTACGCTGATTTACCCAGCTCCACCCTGCACCTTGAGGACGGCCACACCCCACCCACTGGAGCTGCCCGACCTCCCCCTTCTCTCCTTCCCTCGCCCCTCCCCCGCAAATATTTCCTTTTAAAAATACTCTGCTGAATTTGAGATAAACAACAGACATGACATTTACTTTATTCAGAGTGAAAGATCTTTGGCAAACGCACAAACATCTAAACTGCCACAGATGCTTTTCTTAGCAAAGGGTATGAAGATCTGTATGTGTAAATGAGGTCCTACTTTGGCAAGAATGTTAGAGATCCAGGCTTGACAATCTGATTTCTCTTCATCTGGTGACAGCTAACATTGACTATGTCATTCCTTCTCGACTTTCTTTCGAGAGAGCAAAGCTCTAAGGGTGGCTTTTTGCATCTATTGACATTTTCAAACTTGAATCATTCCTAAGAGGAAAAGAAGCGTCTCTCATACAGTTTGTTTAGGGAAGGTGACTTATAAACGTTCATAACCCAACCTGCTTAGCGGAGAAATGTGACTTATCCAATAGGGGGTGCCTTGTACGTACCAATTCTTTCTGTGTGAACCACTAAAGACCTAATAATTTTAACAGGCCTCCTTATGAAAAAAAAAATGCCAAGTTATTTACAAATATTTCAGGATTGAAGATGTTCATGAATATGCAATCATTTTGCACGCCCAAGAAATCTATAGCGCCCATAATGATGTAACCGGCATTAACAAAGTGAGCTGAGCCAAAATGTTTCCCCGGAATATTTAGCAGAATGCACAGTTCAAGAAAAATTTCCCAAATTATCTGATCACTTCGCTTAAAATGTTTAGAAGTAAGCAAATTCTATAATAAAGATCAAGTGGCAATGAAAAGATCTTAAGTTGAGAAAAGGACTAATGTGTACAAAACTAGAGTGTGTCTAAGAGGTTAACCCAAGAATAAACTCATCTTTGAACAAGAGGCGACACAAATAAGATGAGACACAACCTGGCCCCACAAACACTCTAGCCTACAGACTGCAGCAACACTTTTCTCCTATTTATTTTGAAATGAAAGACATTTCATGAAAGACACTGTTTCCAAGAGTGGAGTGACATGGTTAATAGTTTAATAGGTTGTAAGCCTGCGTCCCCTTGCACCTACCTGAAACTATCACAAAACTGTTACTCGGCTATGTGCACTTGCGTTCAGTCACTTCAGTCATGTCTGACTCTTTGAGACCCCATGGACTGTAACCCAGCAGGCTCCTCCATCCATGGGATTTTCCAGGCAAGAATACTGGAGTGGGTTGCCATTTCCTCCTCCAGGAGATCTTCCCACCCAGGGATGGAACCTGTGTCTCCTGCACTGCAGGTGAATTCTTTACCTATACCCCAGTACAAAATAAGGTTAAAAAAAACAGTGTCATAGGTTGAGGGCAACATTTATTCTGTAATGATAGTTTAGAACTGGAAATCCCCGATAAACTTCAGGTGCCATGATTAAGTATATGGACTCCCAGGTAGCATTAGTGGTAAAGAACCCTCCTGCCAATGCAAAAGATATCAAGAGATGTGGGTTCCAAATCTGGGTTGGAAAGATCCCCAGGAGGAGGGCATGGCAACCCACTCCAGTATTCCTGCCTGGAGAATCCCATGGACAGATAAGCCTGGCAGGCTACAGTCCATGGGGTCACAAAGAGTCAGACACAACTGAAGCGACTTAGCAGGAACGCATGCCATGATTAAGTACATGGACTCTAGCTCCAAATAAGACTGCAGTTCAGCTTCAGAGTTATTTTACTCCAAGGTACATACCACGGTGTTTTAAAGGGCAGAGTCCTGTTCGAGTCACTAAAAAAAAAAAATCACTTTAAGGTTAACAATTTATTATTTTTTCCTACAAAATGCTCAACTATACGATCTAAGCTAACACTATACATGCCTATAACTCAGTTGGTCAGTTCCTCCCATGGTTAGAAGCAGCAAAACCCAGCAGAGCTCAGTTCAAGAACTGCATATGGAAATATACGACTCACTAGTCTCTCAAATTTGGTTCTTTATCCAAAGAAGTCTAATCACAATTCTCTAGGTTTCCAAGCACCATCAGTAATGTTAAAAAACCACCAAACAACCAAACAGAAAGATATACACACACACACACACACGCATGGTATAGTGACCACCCGGATAACACATTTTTGTCTTTCAATCAAGATAAATAAAACTGAAGGGTCGTAAATCTTTTTTCCTTCGATATGAAGATAAATATAAGGCTGAAGCTAATTAGAAGTCCTAATAGTTTTCCTCTTACATTGGTTTTCTATTAAATTTCTCTCAACATGAGCCAGATAATTATAAAATTACTCTAACTAGCCAGAAGGCCAAGCAATTAGGACAGCATTGTAGACCTGATCTGCTCAGTTTATATCTGTAGAAAGCCTGTGTACAAGAAGATACCCATCTGTGAGATGTTATTTCCACCTATACAGCCGAGTTTCATTAACAAATGCCACAATGACCAGAGCACTAACTACGGACCAGGCACCTTCTGTGCCCTTTACATGTGTTTACATGTACTCATTCCTCCCAACAGCCCTAAGAGATAGGCACTGTTTTCAATACTCATCTTAAGAGTTGAAAACACAGGCTTGGAAAGATGAATTGAAGCCTGGAGCATGGTGGTGGCAGCTGGCTGCAGAGTCAAGGCGAAGAGTGCTTCTGGTGGGAGAGAGCGGCTGTCGTCTAGGTCACAGTGAAGGGGACACCACTAAAGAGGTGTTTACTGAGCACCTAGGACTCAGCCAGATATTAGTGAGATGGTGTCTGCTCAAGGGCAACGTGTGTCCTACTGAACATAAGAAAGTGAGAGCAAGAACCGCAAGGTGAAGACTGCCAGTGTCTTAAAACGGATGGGTTTGATAACTTGGTGACTAGGGAGAAACAAAGAAGAGGAAAAGAGTTAGAATCAAAGTAAAGATGCCTTGGGACTTCTTGGTGGTCCAGTGGCTAAGACTCGGCGTCTCCCAATGCAGGGGGTCCAGGTTCCATCCCTGGGCTAGTCAGGGAACTAGATCCCATATGCCACAGCTAAGACTTCACATGCCATAAATGAAGAGCCTATGTGCTGTAATTAAGACCTGGCACAGACAAATAAATAGATGATTTAAACAAAAACAAAGACGGTTTCACTGACTACAGGTTAGACGTTGGATTACCATGATTCAGTGAAATGTCTCATGATAGAGTTGAAGGAAATGTGAAGGAAGCCCTCACTGATTGCCAGGGATTACGCTCAGCCTTTTGCATACACTTATCTTCACAAGGACTAGGCACAGAGGGTGCCGTCATCTTCAATTTACACGTAAGGAACCTGAGGCAACTTGTCCAAAGCGACACCATTACTAAGCGGCAGAGCTGACATTCGAATCCTGGTGTATTAAGCCCAAAGCCCGGGCTCCCATGTGATGGAACACACCGCCTTCATTCTCAGAGCACAGTTGCAAGGAAAAGCAAGCAATTAGGCACAGCGTGTCTGTTAATCTGATAAAATGTTATACACAGTATACTTTGTGCCAGTATTTTTAAGTATAGAGCTTTCAGATACCAAAGGTTTAAATAAGGCAAAAATGGGATAACTACTATCACCACTATACTACCCTGTTACAAAATATTTGATACAGTCAGTTGAGGATCAGGAAAAGTGGCCTTGTTGGTCTTAAATAATATTATTTATACTTTGTTCCAAGATTTTAGCCTTTTGTGGTTGGAATTAAATCCAGCACATAAGAGGTCCTTTATTTTGGTCAGTCCACAACAAAACATCCTTATGTACCACCTCTGATGAAGCCTGAAATTAGTTTCTGGTTTGTACGCATCCAAAGCAGAGCATTGTAAGAGGCTGAACCTCTACTGAAAACAAAGTATGAAGGTGAGAGATTCCAAGAGGGAGAAAAGAGCTGGTTAATGTTGACCTCAAATGCAAAACTGCAAAAAATGGAGAAAAATGCATGTGAACATAAAGAAAAGTTGCTTTTAAAAACTAAATGTCCACTGACAGATGAATGAAGAAGACACAGTACACACACACACAATGGGAATACAGCTTAGCCATAACAAAGGATAAAATTTTGTCATCTTCAGCAACAGAGATGGACCTAGAGATTGTCATACTGAGTGAAGTAAGTCAGAAAGAAAAAGACAAGTACCATATGATATTATTTACACGTAGAATCTAAAATGTGATACAAACAAATATATTTATAAAATGGACACAGAGTCACAAGCCATAGAAAACAAACATCCAGTTACCAAAGGGGGAAGAGAATGGAGGAGGGATAAATTAGGAGTTTGGGATTGACATATATACACTACAATATACAGAAGGGATAAACAATAAGGTCCTACTATATAGCACAGGGAATTATATTTAATATCTTGCAATAAACTATAATGGAAAAGAACATGAAAATGAATACATATACATGCTGCTAAGTCGCTTTAGTCGTGTCTGACTCTGTGTGACCCCATAGATGGCCTCCCACCAGGCTCCCCCGTCCCTGGGATTCTCCAGGCAAGAACACTGGAGTGGGTTGCCATTTCCTTCTCCAACATATTCATGGGTATGTCTATATAACTGAATCACTTTGCTGTACACCAGAAACTAACACAACATTGTGAATCAACTATACTTCAATAAAAACAGAAAGAAAAAAAAAGAAAAGTTGCTTCTAAAATCTGTGGTTATATCTCTGTTGTGCTTGCATGCTCAGACCCATTCCATTAGAGAGAACTCACCCATGCTAAATTTGCAGACTCTTAGTATTAAGGAACAACAGATAAACCAAAAGGAAAAACTCAGCAATTTTTCCTTTGAAATTGCAAAGAAAAAAAATCAGCACCTGAGGCGGTCCCTGAAAGCCCACCACAGGGGGGAGCTGCAGAGGGCCTTGCCTAGCACGCTGCAGGGTGGTAGGGTCTTTAGCCTGCAACTCCGTATAACTGTGTAGCCCTTATTCTCACCTGCCACCGCGGCCAGAATGCTTCCTGTACATCAGGTACCCAGAGATAGTGGTGGAAAAAGCCAGAATCAGTCGGCCTGGTGATACCGGACCTTACATCTCTACGACTGCCGTTCCTCATCTAGTTGGAAATCAGAACCAGCTAATTCAGAGTGCTATGCAGAACAAACTGGAAAACATAAGTACTTACCAGAGAGCTTGGCATTTAGTAGGTGCCACAGTAAATCATAGTAAAGCTGTGATTTACTATGAGATGAGAATCGCTATGCATGCGAGATCCTATGATCTGGGGGCTGGGAGAAACAAAGAACCTGGCCAGGGTTCACTGCCATCAAATGGCTGGGCCAGGCTGACCCCAAAGCTGGCTTCCTGGGCCTTAACGTGACCCCTCTAGGTCTTAAACTGAACATATACAGCGAGAGGGCAGAAAAGCATACAATACGTGTTAAAGAAGTTCTCCAACAAAAATGGGCTGAAATGAATCACTTTGGCTTCAAAGGTAAACTCTGGGTCACCTTGAAGATGCCAGGTAAATAAAATACCATGGTATTTACCTTCCTGCCTTCCAAGATGCTTAGCTGTGGGGTTGACTGGCCTAAGGTCTGTTTCAGAAAATTATCGCTGCTTGTTTACTCTGGCAGGTTGTGGGTATACATATAAATTTACCATGAAGATTCCAGAAGGCCTTCAGTCACTTACTGAGGCCAACCTGTGCGAACTTCATTTAATACTTAGCATTTCCTTCAACCCTATTCCAAATCCCAACCAAATCGATATGAGGGCAAGGAGGGCCTAGTACTTGGGTCCAGTTCAATCATACTCAGGCATCCTCCTGACCCCAAGCCCCATGACTGGGCTGTTTTCAGGGACTGCGAACCACCCCTGTAGTGGACAGACCTTAATGCTGAGAACTCAGTCTCCTTCCTTTCTGAGGAGGGATCAGCCTCTCATCTCAGAAGCCAAGTTCAGGCCTCTCTCTGTGCTTGTTAATACCTGTGTCAACTTAAGAAGATAAAGCAAATAGCAAATACAATTATTGAGATTTTTAGCTCCTGATTTAGGACACAATAGATTTTTGTCTAAATCAGACTCTTAGGATGCAAGGAGCGCTGTGGAGATGAGGACATTTTATTTCCTGCCATAAAAAAGAAATCTCTTTTCATTTATGACACAATGAAGTCAATAAAGAAAGGGCTTCATTATAGTCAAAAGACCAATGAATCTCCTTTGGAGATAATCTCTGTATAAATAAAATATGCCAACAAGGTTGGTTTAATCCCAAGGGTTTTAAACTGCATGTTTAAAACCCCTTTATGTGCTGGCACCCTGCTGAAGCCAGTGACCTTCAAATTATTAAGATGTGTTTTAACTGAGGGAAAGGCACGAATCATTTCTGGATTTCTAAATGTTGGTTAGCAGCAACATTTTGTTTTGTAATGTTCTTGTTAGTTAGTTTTTCTAATTTCCAGAGAAAAACATTTATAAGGACATTTGTGTTTGACAATAGGCACATTTGGAAAAGCCCTTTCAACATGCTCTATAAACAGGCTAATTCAATGAGCTGAGTTCTGATTTTAAAAAGCTACATATGATGAAAGTCTAAAAGAATAAGTAGCATAATACACTCAATATAATTTGCAGATGACATATTATATATGTTTCATTAATAGTTTGAGTGAAAATGTAATTCATTAATAACTGCAGTGAAAATATAACGTAAGCTTGGTGTTTCAAAAGATTGCCCCAAAGATGGAAACAGTAGATTTTTAAAAATACTTGCAGATATTAATAATAATAATATCAATTTAATAATAATATGGATCCAACTGCCATGGTGTGGGTTCAATCCCTAGTTGGGGAACTGAAATCTTGCAAGCTGCACAGCTTGGCCAAAATAATAATGATGATGATGATCTTAAAGGACAGAAGTTTGTGACTACTTCAATATCTTAGAAGACAGACTGCTAGAACGGGGCTGATAGCTAGGTCATTACATTCAATTGTGCTTTATCTTCCCAGAGTAACAATGGGAGACCAGTGAGCATGGAACATTTGATTTTGAAAAGTGATTAGTGGGATGAATGAAGAGTCAAAGCCCCTTTCATTCTCCTGAAGAAGTCACAATTTAATTTATCTGGAAGAAGACTGCGTAATTTCTCAAGCATTATACACATAGCAAATTTCACAATGTAAAACATTTCCTGATAGGGACTATCCTGGTGGTCCAGTGGCTAAGACTCTTTGCTCCCAATGCAGGGGACCTGGGTTCAATCCCTGGTTAGGGAACTAGAGTCTGCATGCCACAACTAAAGATCCTGCATTTTGTAACTCAAGGTCCCACATACCGCAAGTAAGACCCAGCACAGCCAAAGAAATGAATGAATTTTTAAAAAAAATTTCCTATAGTGGAGCCTGAGAACTTGCATTCCTAGGAAGTTTCCAGGTGTTGCTGATGCTTGTGGTCTGCTCTGGGGCTGGGGTCCTGCACTCTTTATCAGCCCTCCCAGAGATTCTGAGGCAGGGTAAAGCTTGAGATCCACTGTACAATTCTTTTATGCAGCTTATTTATTGTTTAAATCATTAGCATTAGCCTACAGAGGTCTATAGTAGCCCCAACATATACAACCTGAATCACAGAAATGTTCTTAAATCAGATTTTTCTATCCTTCAACGATTCTCTCTGTGTATTTGCAATCCAGAAAAACCCTTCGGTAAATTCTGCAGCAGTTTTTTTAGAAAAAAAAAATCATTGACATAGCATATGTATAGGTAGTTCTAAATGTGCAATAGCTTCATAAAATCTACTTTGAGAATTTTCAATAAAATTTTTCAGATGGCAAAAAAAAAAAAAATCTTAATAAAATAATTGATGTCACTTCTCTAGTGATTGGAACTGTCTGGTAAAATGTTTGCATAAGGAGTTCTCTCTCATATGCTTGGCTAACCAACCTTCGCTGCCGCACTGGGTTTACAATTTCCACACTGTACAGGATTTAGGTGAAAAAAAAAGTCTTCCTTCTTACAGCACTATCTTTGCCAATTAAACCAGGACACTATGAAGAGTCTAAATTTCTAAATTTCAGTTCGAGCTAGTAAATCTGATAACTCAAGTTTCCTCAAAGGTTCCTATAAGCATCTATCTCCAAGAGATGAGGATCAAAAGGTTAGCAAAGCTTTCCTTAACCTTTCGTCTATTTCATAGTATTTTTTAAAGAGCCAATGTAACTTGCTGGTTCTACTTACGCTTTGGGGTTTCAAGATCAGAGCTGTTTATCCGTGAATTTGAACCACAGCAGAATCATCCAAAAGTTGGTGATATAGAACAATATTCAACATGTTTTTGAGCTGTTCTCCGAGTCATTTAAACCACACAGCCTCGGGACTTCCCTAGCAGCCCAGTGGTTAAGACTCTGAGCTCCCAATGCAGAGGGCCCAGGTTCAATCCCTGGTCAGGGAACTAGACTCCACATGCCAAAAACTAAGAGCGTGCATGCCACAATCAGAAGAGTCAGTATGCCCCAACAAAGAGCGAGGACCCCATGTGTGGCAACTAAGACCTGGAGCGTAAAAAAAAAATAAATCACAAATTCCTACTTGGCACAGGGAATGGCGATATTGGTGGTGGTGGGGAGAGTCTTTTTCTTAGGAAAGAAAAGAATAAAGATGACTTGGAAACAAAGAGGAGAGTTTTGTGGGTTTTTTTTTTTTTTATATGGAGGAAATTTCAACAGAATAATGATGAAATGCTTTCATGGAGGATGAAGGAGAATTTAGTGGAAAAGCAAGTGGTCAGCGGTACTGAAAGAAGAAAATCCAGAAAAAATTTTAAGAGAACAGTCACATGTATTTGAAGATGCCTTGATTTAGGGAAGCAAAATCCTAATGAGACTGAAGTCCTCAGATATCAGAACTGTCAGGAACATGCCAAGAGGTGGCAGAGCCATTTCTAAGCATCTGTGCTTTGAAGTCACACAGATAATTCCAATGCTAGCCCACCATTTATTCATGCAACCTCCAGCAAATTAAAGGATGTCTCTGAGCCTTGGTTTCTTCATCTGTGAAATGGGGGTATGGATTGCACCACTTTCCCTAAAATTGATGTTGAAAAAAAAACATAAACCACATAATTTTGATCAATAAATGCTCAATAAATATTAGATGATGATGATATCTTCTGAGGAAGGTTAAGTGCAAAGTAAGTTCTAGGATCAGAGTATGTTACACCTTTTATAATGATGACTTAGGGACTCTACAACAGTTTGGTAGCTGAATTTTCAGTCTCATTCTGTTGCCCACACTTCAAAACTGTGTAATGGTTCAGTTTACTGGTAGTTGTCTGGAAACATCTTTTTTGAAAAATCAGTGATAGAAAGTGAAGGATTCAAATGATGAAATAACTTAAGTTAATACATCTAGAGCCTAGAAATCTTCCTGTTAGGTTTCAAGTATGGACAAAGAATGAGTGAGATCCAGTGGGCAGGGTAAGTGTTCCATAAATATTCAATAAATATCCTACTACTTTTAGACATAAAAACAATTAGAGGAACTTCCCTGGCAGTCCAATTTCGCTGTCCAATGCAGGAGGTACAGGTTTGATCCCTGTTTGAGGACTTAAGATCCCATATGCCTCAAGGCCAAAAAACCAAGACATAAAACAGAAGCAGTGCTGTAACAAATTCAATAAAGACTGTAAAACTGGTCCACATAAAAAAAATTATAAAATTAGATAATTCCTAAGGTAAATCATTTAAAAGGATACTAAGGAGGTCTCAATTAAAGAAAAATTGTGCTGAAACTTAATAGAATTTTTAAAAACTGGTGATATTTTAGAAATTTGTGTTTTCCTTACATTGCTTTTTCTTATGTAAGACAACTGTCCTATAATAACTGGAAGAAACCTTAAGAATAAATACAACCATGAATTGTTACAATGAAATTACAAACTATGTTACAAATTTACTAAATAGGACTGCGTAGTTTTACAAAAAATAAGGGATTATGATCTGGTTGAAAGCTTTTTAAAGAAAGGTCATATAAGGTAACTTCTTCTCAGTGAAGGGTGAAATAAGTTTTCTGTCTAGGCGCATCCCCACGGAAGGCTGCTGCTTTCTATAAAAACCTGAGGAAACGCTGGAAGAGCAGTCTCACGTCTGGTTTCACCAGGGAAGTCCTCTAACACTACAGCGTTTCAGGTCATTCACTCTCACAAATGCATCACAACTCATCAAGGGGATGTGTCTACTAGGATTTCCCTAGCAGTCCAATGGTTAGGACACTTGACTTGCAATGCACAGGGCAAGGGTCCGATCCCTGGTTGGGGAACTAAGACCCCACATGCCCTGTGGCATGGCCGAAACATTAATAAACTAGGTAAGCAACAAAGATTTACTATATAGCACAGGGACCTATATTAAATATCTTATTTCAGAAAAAGGATGCATCTACTAGACCAAGGGAGATTCAACTCAATTCCATGCACTTCTCAGTTAGTGGCGAATCTTATGCCGTGGAATTGTTCCTTCCACGTATTTCTACCATCAGTGAGTGAGAATCTCACATTTGAATAGATATGCTGTTGGACTGTGAGTTTTTTACTTGCTGCTGAGAAATGAAGCAGAGAACACTCAAAGAGCATTTCTGGTCTAAGACACCTACTTAGAGGTGTGGCAAAGCGGCCACGACTGATGGCATTTTCTGAGGATCCCAGGGAACTAAAAGTCCTAAAATCCAAGTGGAAGAACGCAGTGAAGCTAGCTGCACGCAGTGGATGTGGATCCGTGTTTGGGACAGTCTTAACCTGGGGACTGTGCAAATGCTTGCTGTCCACAGATGCTGGGAGGAATGACATCACGATTTGGGAAGGAGATATCCACAGCTGACAACTTCGGCTTCCATGAATCTTTCCAAACTTCCCTGACACATACCACCTCATGCGATCTTTAATATCCTGCTCACTGCAGATTCTGGAAACTAGGCTCAGAGAGGTCAAGTCATTGACCTAGGTTTCATGGTGGAGGCAGGGTGAGATCCTTGGTGTTCTGATTCCCCATCCAGGGGGAAAGAAACTAAAAATGCAAAGACCGTGCAAGAAGTATCTCTCACCACTTAACCTTTTAAAATGGATTTCAATTGCACAGCTACCCAACAGCTGTGTTTGTTGGCTGAATCAATTCAGAGGGGAGAGGCCCCGGGCATTTTCCAGAGGTCAACACATATTCTAGGTGAT
Source organism: Bos grunniens (assembly GCF_055505025.1). NCBI lineage: Eukaryota > Metazoa > Chordata > Mammalia > Artiodactyla > Bovidae > Bos > Bos grunniens. Next base: position 39,463,310 of record NC_141186.1, read on the forward strand.
GCAAGAGGAAAATGATTATACACGCACTGCTGCACAAATGCGGTAGAGTCAACAAAACTTATTCCATGGGGATGGGGGGCTGGTCCTGTCTGCCTCCTCTCAAAGGCAAAGAATGTAATAAAGGGTGAGGGTTAGTGGAGAAGAACAAACTAACACAAAACCTACCCATCTGTATGGGAATTGTTTAGCAGCCACAGAATGATCCAGTGGGGCACTTACCCAGAGACTTTTCTGCTACTCTCTCTTTGCTGTGTGACAAGCTTTAGTAAGAGAAGCTCACAGAATGGCGAGAACATGGCCAATTCCAGCAATATCTAATGTCTTAACATATAGAAACATACAGGGCCAAAGCAGTCCCCAGCCATAATCGTATCTAGAGAAGACGTGCAAACAACAGCAGCGTTCCTTCTGGGGACTCAGAAAAGTACTGCATCTCCGAGCCTCACAGCAAAGGTCTTGAAAGAACTGTAAGGAAGCTTTGCTCATATTCATCATTCACCCAGAGAGTTCGAGAATCCCAACCATGTGCCAGGTATTTATTCTTGCACTAAGAAGACATCCATTTGCCTTTAGGAAGCTCTCATTGTAGTTGGGGGAGACCACAAACCAAGTAAAATGTATGGGGTACTAGATGATAAAGAAAACCATTCTAGAGAATGAGGCAGACAGCTGGGATCCAGGGTCTGCAGGGGAGTGGGAGATGGCACCTCTGCTTACAAAAGAATGATGTCAAGAGGATCCGTGTACACACTGCTATACGTGAATGGATAACTGGGACTTCCCTGGTGGTCCAGTGGTTAAGACTTTACGCCCCCAGTGCAGGGTGCCTGGGTTCAATTCCTGGTCAGGGAACTAGATCCCGTATGCCAACTAAAGATCCGACAACTAAAACCCAGTGCATACTAATGAGTAAAATAAATATTTAAATAAAATGGATCACCAAAAAGGACCTACTGTACAGCACAGGGAACTCTGCTCAGTGTTACCTGGCAGCATGGATGGGAGGGGGGTTTAGGGGAGAATGGAGACATGTATTATGTATGGCTGAATTGCTTTATCGTATACCTGAAACCGTGACAACATTGTTAATAGGCTATACTACTCCATTATAAAATACAAAAGGATGAATGTATAAGATATTTGAAAATACGTGTTTCCAAGTACAGAATGCAACTCAGAGGAAGAACGTTTGATTCTGGCACAACAGGAAGGGGACACCAAATAAAAACGATGGAAAAGTGAAGAAGTGAGTGTTAGCGGCTCAGTTGTGTCCCACTCTTTGTGACCCCATGGACTGTAGCCCACCAGGTTCCTCTGTCCATGGAATTCTCCAGGCAAGAATACTGGAGTTGGGTAGCCATTCCCTTTTCCAAGGATCTTCCCGACCCAGGGATCAAACCTGAGTCTCCCGCATTGCAGGCAGATTCTTTACCATCTGAGCCACCAGAGAAACCCCCAAAATGATGGGGGCAACCTTCAAATCACTCACACCATCTACCAGAGCTAAGCCACTGATGAACTTCTCACATCTGTGGCATCAGCCAAGATTTACTAGTGTCCTGCCTGCAATGCAAGAGACCTGGGTTTGATCCCTGGGTCAGGAACATCCCTGGAGAAGGGAATGGCTACCCACTCCAGTATTCTTGCCTGGAGAATTCCAAGGACAGAGGAGCCTGGCAGGCTATCGGCCATGAGGTCATAAGAGTCAGACATGACCAAGTGACTAACACTTTTCACCAATCCCTACCCCAACAGCACCTGAGCATTTCCTACTTGTATCAAGGACAAATGAAACAGATACCAGACCAAAAACATCTCTCTAGACCCCCATACAAAGAGCCTAAGTATGAAAACTTTCAACCATCATGTAATTATTTTCAGAGTAAGGAATCTTAGGATAAAACTTTAAAATATATATGTAACAGTATTTCAATTTTTTTTTAAAGCAAGCACACATTGCCTGTCATAACAAAATTGAGTCCAAGAGACTGCAAGTACATAAGTATGTTTTCCCCTTTTTTTCTACTCTTTCTTCCCTTTCTTCATGAGATTCTACATTATGTGAACTCATAGTCATCTGTTCTCTGAAAGATGATTTCATTACATGGAAGAGATGTAAAGGAGCAAAGATTTCATTAAATTACCCTTAGTTAAGGCTCTCTTAGACTGGGTGAGCTTGAAAAGACTATAAAAATAATATTTTGTCATGGCTGTCACATAACACTGAGAACAAAAAAGAAAAACAATTAGCCCACTGGAAATAGGAGTCGTGTCTTACTTACCCGGAATAGGAATGATTGGAATACTTTCATTGGGGACCACCCGAGGTGAACTGCTATCTTCCACATAGAAATGAGCTGTCTGAAAACATTTTCTGTGCAGGAAAGAGACAAACAAACAGTGAGAAGAGAAATACACTTTGTCTGAGTTCACCATCTTTCAATTCTTCTTTCAGACTCTCCCCGCTTTCTATTTCAGCCAGCACCGAGTACACACCCACGGGAAAGGAACAAGATACAGGGGGACAATGTCCAGCCGATTGGAAGGACCCCCCGCCGCTGAAGAATATCCACTTTTTATTACACTATACCCATCCTGAGAGATAAAAGGGACACAACTTAGTCACAAGCCACTCAGACACATGAAAAGTTGGCATGAACTGAGGAAACTTGCTGTATGAACTGCAAGGATTAGCTCACAATCTTCCCCAATTCAACCTGCTCCAGAGGAAGAATTATTCGCTATTCTAAACTCTCAGCACCAAGTTCAAACCGTACCTTGAACCCTCCCAAATGCAGTCATCGAATGGCCCAAGCACACAACAGCACCTCATTGTTAGCGCTCAGCAGAGGCCCCCACCCCGAGCCCCAGACAGCTCTTGAAGGGGGTCAGAGGGCTTCCAGGGGCAAGCACCCTAGCCAGATAACGTCCGAGACCAGCACCCAATGCTGTCGAGTGTCGTCTGTATGTCAGGGGTTCTGTTTGATTTTTACCTGGACTTGAGACAAAGCAGGGAGCAGACACTGGTCATCACTGGACAGCCAGGGAGCAGAAAAGCCATCGGCGGCTCGCTCAGCTTCTGCCTGCTGCCGCCGGCCGGCCCTCGGTGTTCCCGCAGCCACGTCACTGCTCATTGCGGCCCTAATGAGCTGCCGGAAGCACCGGCTGAATATTTAATGAGGCTGCTCAGCGTGAATGGCTATTGTGACCAGAGACGGGTCCCTGTTCATCTGGCAGAGGGGCTTCACAATAGCTGGCCCCACTGCTGGGTCTTTGAGACAAGCAGGCGGCAGCCTTCTGGTGCTTGGGGTCCCGGGGACCCAGGCCACTCCTCTGGCGTCTCCCAAGAGCCCTGTGTACACCCAATTAATTAGAGCTTCACTTTTTCGGGGGTAGGCTATGGGTATCCCTACCAATGGAGTAAGTCAACTTTTCTTAGAAGTTGTCTTGGCTCCCCTGATCGCAAGTACTCTTGTGATGATTCTGTTGGGTGTCTCATGTTTCTACAAAGCCAAAGCAGAGGGGTTTTGGGGGAAGAGCAAACACCAGGGAATCTCAGAGAGTACAGGAGATCTTGGTGGGAGTGAGGAAGCCTCTGAGTTCTGCAGATTATTGGGACTGTAGGTTTGCACGGAGCTGTTATAACTACACACAATCAAGAAGGATCACACGTCCCAGTGGGAAATGTTTTCCTTTCAGCGGCGCCTGTGTTCAGACAGGAAGTAGTTCTAACCAACTGCACGCCCAGGCACAGCCATGGAGCAGTCTGGAGGGCTGCTCCCTGCCATGAGGGGCTCCGGAACATAAATCACTTCCTTTCCTGGCACACATCTCACGGGACTGCTCTCGCAGAGCACCGAACAATGGTTTTTTCCTATGAACTGCCTGGCATTTGTAGTATAAATAACAGAACACGTTTTTACCACTCACCGTCTAGCTGCCTACCCCTAAATTTGGAAGGAACAGTCAGTCTGACTTAAGCTACAAGGACATGAAACGTACAAGTATTTTAGGGCTACGGTGGTGACAGGATCTTCTACTGCGTGTGAAAGGAAGCGGATTCACGTGAAAAAAAAAACCTATGATTTTTGTGATTTGACGTAATAGTTTCTTTCTGTTTCCAAGGTCATCAAATTTTCTATTTCTTCATCCCTGCCACCTCCCATGTCCCTGTCCCCAATTTACACAGATTTCCAGAATGTAACCTTAGAGTTAAAACACGGAGGATGGAGACTTTGCCAACCAGCTACACCTGTAGCCACCCACTGTCATAGCTGAGGAGTATCTCTTTTTCTTAAGATACTGGACCACTGAAGTATTTAGTAGCCCAAAAAAGTACTGTGTGATAGTGAAATGAATGGCCCAGGTTACCAGCTCAGATTTGAACTATGCACAAAAGGGGGGAAAAAAAGTGCAAAAAAGATACCACACAACAAAGAATTAACTATTCTAAGACCATAATTACGCTACCTGATAAGATTTCTAAAATATAAAGTATTAGTCAAAACAATCAGCATTGGCCAAGTAACTGTTAATATCAAACGACTTGGAAAGCACAAACTGACACGGCAGGTTCTTTTCCTGGAAGAAAATAGGCAGACGGTTCACCCAGACCCTCAGTAACACGTGAGGCCAGAGGCTCCGTATCCTCTTTGGAAAAAGCAGCATGGACTGAAGCATATCACATGCTCCGAGTGTGGCTGTTCATAATGGATTTTCCCTGCAGCAAAGGACTCTGGGATTGCCAGCGAGGAGCACACCCTGGGGATGAAGGTCAGAAACTCGGGGACCGAGGTCGCTACATCCGCACCCTGAGGCAGGTCACACGGACTCGGGTGGGCACCCAACTACAGAACTCGGTGGCAAACGCCTTCCCTCGGAGAAAAGGTTTCAGTGGACCCAGTGAGCATTTATTCGGCACCCACTGCTTAGCATGGCGCATGCAGAGAACACATTCTCTTTCTGGGAGCTTTAAAAACACCTCCTTAAGCTTGGCTAAGCATTTGAGTAATTAAAAATTAGGAACTACTGATATAAATGAAAAAAAGGAGAAAAATCCAAGTTACCCTCATCCTTCTCTTAGTGATCGTCACTACTGCTATGTTGGGGTGTGTCATTGCACACTTTTCCTCATCTAGGGACTGTTCTGTGATCACTGACAATGACAGACTGGGAGCAGAACAATAAACAAAAGACAGACAAGGTCTCGCCCTCGTGGTGCTTATGTTCTTTCGGGGAAATCAACCACAAACAAGTAAACAAACAGTTTCAAAGCGTCAAGAGCTGTGAACAAAATACAACAGAATGAGGTGGTGATAACTGACGGGGGAGGTGAGGGAGGGGTCCTCCCTGAGGAGGTGGCCTCAGAGCTGAGCCGTGATTAAGGAGGAAGGGTCATGGGAAGTGCAGGGGAGACCACTCCAGGCAGATCCAGGAGCTGCTTAAAGAGCCTTAGCACAGAGTGAGCTTATCCACCGCGGGAACTGAAAGGAAGGCAGACCTATGAGCAGGGAAAGGAGGAGACCCAGAGAGGTGGGCAAGAGGCGGGGCATGCCAGATCCAAGGCCATAAACTTTGTTAGCATCTGTGAGCAATGAAAAGCCAACAGAGGGCTTTAATCCACAGACTGGGACTCATCCCCTTCAAAGCGCGTGCTCTGGCTGCTACATGATGAATGGAATACAGAGCAGCAAGAAAGGAGCAAGGAGAGCCACCAGGGGCTACTGTTGTAATCTCATCCACATACCGACAGGCAGACAGTTTCCTTTTAACAAAAGGAGATCATATTATACATATCTCCTTGATAACAAACATGAACTGACATCCTCAGTCTGCTTACTTCTCCACTTTATGGGCACACTACACTGTTAGATGTTTAACTTCTTATTTCTTGAATAACTGTTGATGGGGGAGTCTACTTTGGTCAAGAGACTGATAATTTTGCTGGGTTGTGGCCTCCTTTCCACTACCATTGACCACATGGAGATGAATCTTCTCTGGGTACAAATTCTACACTGTGGGTTTAATACCTAAGAAAAGTGGCCGGTTCAGAGTCATTACCACACGACATTTTATTTGACTTGCTCATCTCAGAGAAGTCTCATGAGATGTTTTTTGGGTTTTTTTGCTTCTTTTTTTCTTTAAACCTTCAGTAGTATCCAGGAATTAAAAAAGTAAAGGCAAGAGATTTTGGAGAAGATGAAAAGAAAGTGTGAGTTTTAATACCTCTAAATATCTAAACTGTGATGTGTTCCAAGAGGCAGTATTGTCTCTAATTCTGAGCTCAGGAAAACGGAGACAAAATTTCTGAAAATGCCTCAGTGTCGCCAAGCATGCAATTTCAAAGTTCTATTTAGGTTCAATTCTCCTTCAAGTTACTGACTCTAACATCTCTCCTTGAAGGAAACAGATTGTTTGGATCAAGAGCCATCCTATAACATTATTTCTTCACACTGAGCATTTGTTTATGCCAGTACCTCGAACAGGGAAATAGTCAATTGTGTTTGGAATGGAAAAAAAAAAAAAATTAAGTTTAACTACAAATTACAGTCTCCTGGATACTCACCATAAATTTTTTATTCACCTCTTCCCCCTTTTCTTTCTTTCCTTTTTCTCTGCCCCTCCCATCATGTCTGCTTTACGAATCTGAAAACAGATCTTTTTTTTTCCCCCACTAACCCTGACTGCCTCAGTAATGATCTAAATTAGTTATCTTTTACTTCCCCTTATCTACCTTTCAGCAAGTATTTTCCTGACACTCTGTGCTTCCCAATTTAGGAATCTGTTTTTTCCCTAATAATCTCTTTATTTCTTTACGATTACAAATATAGTATTTACTCCCATGCTGAACTAGCTAAGTCATTTTCAGATGTGAACCAGCTAAGCAAAAGAAGAGGAGAAAAGGCTCACTTCACAACTCAAATTAGTAAGAGCAAAAACAAAAAAGGCAAATAAAATTACTTGGTTTAAACTTACTTTTTACTACTATTTTTTTTCTTTTGTAATTTATTTTTTTATTGAAGGATAATTGCTTTATAGAATTTTGCTGTTTTCTATCAAACCTCAACATGAATCAGCCATAGGTATACATACATCTCTTCCCTTTTGAACCTCCCTCCCATCTCCTGCCCCATTCCACACCTCTAGATTGATACAGAGCCCCTGTTTGACTTTCCTGAGCCATATAGCAAATTCCTGTTGGCTATCTATTTTACATTCAATTCAGGAATTTTTAAAGTTCACCTTAGTTTTGGAGGGTCCTGAAGTCAGTCAGCCCCTCTCTCTATCTCTTTCTCACACACACAAGAACACTCCCCACTGAAGTTTCAATCAAGTAGTGGTTATTACTTGGCAGCATGTAGCTCTTTGCCTTGGGCAGCTTTTAAAATCCCTTGTTGGATGAGCCCCATTCCTGGTGATTCTAGCTGGGCAGGCCCAGGGTGGGTACATGGATATGTGTCTTCTGCAAAAATTTTCCCCAAATTCGGGTGTGATTGTCTCTGGTGAAGGACCACCGTGAGAGAAAAAACGGTTCCCGAGAGTCTCTAGGCCCTAAGAAAGCCCTGAAGAAATAAAACAATCCAGGGTGGCGGGCGCCTTAAAAATGCCCAGTTTTTTAAAGGGTCTAGAAATGCCTAGAATTTAAAGGGTCCTGTATGAGAAAATGAAATAGGATTAAGAATTCAACGATGTTAACATAACTCATCTCAAACACAGAAAGAAAAACTGTATTGCACAGAGCTTGAACAAAACCATGGAGTCTTCTGCTTGGTTCCTGTGAGAACCGAAGTTCCCAGACATAGGATGGAATTCTCTAAAGGAGACCAAGCGTGTTGCCACTGTATGGAAAACAAGTTTCAGAGCACAGAAAAAAGTTAGATTTCTCAAATGAAAGTTGTTCCTCCGACAGCTACCTTTTAAGCCACCTTTGGGGCTTTATGGCTCTGCTTGTCTGCCAGCAAAATAAATTTTAGTTTCCATGAAGGAATTCCAGTTATAGATATGAACTTGACTGTCAAGTAGTCCATGATGTTCTGATGGCCTCAAATCCAAGCGTCTTGCCACTTGAACAATGAAAACCAATCGAGTGAGAGGGCTTTCTAAAACCCACTCCTAGGAAGCAGGTACCGCAATAGAGTCCCACCACACGTTCACTGAGTGCTCCCAGATGGATGCAACGAAGAGGCATTCCAAGTTGGCAGGAGAGACTTTTCCTCAGTTCAACTCAAGTGGGAGCTGGATCAGAATGAAAACGAAATGGGAGAGGTGAGTCTGTGGGTCCCACTTTCCCTGAGCCTCTCAGAGAGTAAGCATCTCTCACCTTGAAGTCTGGCACGGAAAGCTATGCACATCTCATACAACACAGTCCCTGAATACGAGCCAGCTGCCTCCATTCCTTGACCAAAGGTGGTCCGCTATGTGCATCTTACAGGAAGCTCTAAGTAGCTAAGTGGAAACAGGCTTTCTGTGTTACTCTCCATTCATTCATCCCTTCTGAGAAAACCAACATGGGCTCCTGTGTTTTAAGATGTATCAGCAAGCTTTGACTAGAAGTGAACAGGATGGTGCCCTACATTCCTCTCCATGTGATCAGATGCACATGGATCCTGGCTAGAAGCTCCTTGGTTTCAAGAGCACACCCCACTGCCTGGGGCCCAGAACCCATCCAGGGTCTGAAGGCCTCATGGCAGGACTGGGTATGTATGTATGGATCAGCCGGGCTTTTAAAAACCCACAGGTGTTTTCAGCTTACAGTCACGAACAATGGGTGTCAGACTGAAATTTCTAAAAACAATTTTCCATTCTTTCAAGTCAGGCAGATACTTTGCAGAGAGACTTTTTCAGAAATCAAAAATCCTACTCTTGAGACAGCACAGCCTATGTACCAAGGACATCTTCCAGTCAAGATGCAGCAGATACGGACTGAGATGAGAAAGTCATCAACGCCAGTCCCCAGAGCTCCCCATGGGAACGTGCATGCTGCCAGCACAGGACAGACTGGGGTGTTTAATTGGCCCTCTTGACAAATGAAACCCCACCCCCACCCCACACACACCCCCAGCTGCTCTGGTGGTGCCCACTGTTAATAAACAGACTCAAGTTACAGAGGCTTCCTATTCAAACAAAATGTAGCCAACCACAGAGATAAGCAGGAACCCTCCAGGTTCTCCCTCCTGGCCTCTCATTTCTTTGCAAGAATCACCCAGAAGGACCAGTCTTCTGCAGAAAGGCTTTCCTTTCTGCTCCTCCTGTTTTCCCGGGTACCTGCTCAGATAAGCCTCTGACACGTCTTCACAATTTCCTTACTCAGATCTCTTTCTGCCCCTCTAACAGGAAGCTGAGAATAACTTAGACGCAAGATACTTTTCAAAAGCTAAGTGCTGACCTCCAGTCCAGGAAGACTCTATCTCGTAGCTGTCTGGAACTCCACTGCCCACTGCTGCTGATGGCAGGCATCTGTATCTGCTTATAGGAGACTTTCTGAAGCCTCTAGACCCCTGGGTCAAACTGGACATCTCTGGCGAGCTTGAGATGAGACCCTGCTCTCATCCAGGGCCCTCGGCTTATGGTAACACTTCCCTCAGCATCACTGTAACTGATGGGGCATGGGTGCCAGTAGGGCCACAGGACAACATGCAGACTCCATGAAAACCGGGGATTATGGAAGTGAAAGTGGAAGCCACTCAGTCGTGTCTGACTCTTTGCGACCCCATGGACTATACAGTCCATGGAATTCTCAAGGCCAGAAAACTGGAGTGGGTAGCCTATCCCTTCTCCAGGGCATCTTCCTGACCCAGGAATTGAACCAGGGTCTCCTGCATTGCAGGCGGATTCTTTACCAACTGAGCTATCAGGGAAGCCCGGGATTATGAAACTACCAAATACTGATACACAGGGATTAGGAACCAAGTTACTGTCTTCAAATTCAGTTCAATGCTCTGTAATCACACCGGAGTGACAAGGAGTTTGTCCATGGTGTGCAGCTCAAAATGCTAATTGGAGGCTAGAACAGGTGTGTGGCTGAGCTGCTGTTGAATATTAATTAAGTAATCTTAACCGATACGTATACTGCCCTCACCTAACGTCACGGTGCATGCTTGCTAATACTCTCATTCATTCTTGTGCTGTCAAGCACAGAAATCATGTTAATATGTACTTTTGTAAATGGAAGTGCTGTAGTAAACCGTGTATGAATAAGAGCCACTTATAAATAGAAAGTGGGAACAGAGGCATGTGCCTTCGAGGAAGATGATTGAGGGCTATGTTAAAAAGACAAGGATTGATTTATTATGGCAAAACAACTCAAGAAATCGAACTGACAAAGACAACAATAGAAGGGAAAGGCTGTGGGAGTCGATGGGCTTTTTCCTCCAAGAGGAGGGTCTGCTAGAAATAATGCAGGGGTCCCGCTTGGAAAGCAGTTCCGTGTCAGTTCTCAGCTGAGACGCTTTCCTGTGCAACCACTCACTCACGTTAAGTTCCCTTTATTGCATCTGAAAGCACTCTGGAAAACTCGGTTTATACTCAGAGTATCTCTTCAGGAAGGCATCTTCTAGTAAAAAGGAATTCAGACCTGTGCTTCTTATTTGCATATTCTTTAAACCTTCAAAGGGATGTTGAGATCTGACAAATACTAATATCCTTGTGGGCATAATCTAATGGCTTAATTCACATGAGGGTGCTCCCAGGCATCCTAGGACAGATGACTGTCATACCCTGGATCAGTGGGGCTTGTCTGCTGTGAGGAGATGATGGGAGAAAGGAAGAGAAAAGCGAACAAAATTGTTTTGGAAATGATGGGTGGGCGGGGTGACAGAGCAAACATATCAAATACGGAGAAAATGTTTGGAGATAGTTTGGATCTCACGTGGATAGGAGAGATGTCCCATCCAACCCTGGTTACAGCTGGAAGGGACAAGACTCTGATTTCTACAGTGAGAATTTTATTGGAGGACACAAACTGCCTGCAATTAACATCTTAGGAAAGTGGGAGAAAATTAACAAATAATATGCAGAGAAGCAGGAGCAAACTTCCAGGCTAGACATTAAGTTTGCCCGGAGACCCCTGCAGACACCCTCAAGTACTAGTAATGCTTTCTGGGTGATATGAGAGGAAAAGGTAATTTCATGAACCATATTTTGACAAGACCAGACTCTGAACAGGGCAATGTGTATATTCCAGCTGGTTTTAAGACAGTGAGCGCCAGACAGTCCTTGCCACACTCCAGGCTGTTAACTTATAAAGAGGGCCTCAAGTCCACTCCTGTTCAGTTAGTGCCCCGGTCTGGATGTTCTCAATTTCTGAACTGAGGCTTCAGGAACTCTTCACCTTATCTTGACCACTGTTGCAAGAGCTGACACAACATCCTACTGACTGGAAGGGTTAATGGGGACAGGACAGTCCAACTTATTTCAGGCAGGAGCTAGTAAATGCAGATTCATATTTCATTTACTGCACGTATGACTGAGTATCTGTATCATAAAGCGGCCCGGTAAAAACCTTGGCCAAGTACTTATTTCATGAACATAGTGACTGAACTAAGTCCGTCAGGTTTTTGCTGTAAGAGCTATTTTAAGGATCGACTGAGGTGTTATGTGCCTCTCCACTAAACAGCCCCAGATTGTAGTACTTTTAAAATATTTGGGACCATCTGGGGGAAAAAAACGATTCAGACATCACACTATCAGTCAGGTTTCATTCCAAGTGATTTAAGAATTTCACATTAACATTTGAAGCCATAAAAGTACCTTAAAAAAAAAAAGTAACCTCGGTTGGGGGAAAGACTTTCTAATGAGAATTGAAAACTCAGAAACCAAAAAAAGACTTTATGGATAAATCTGATTATATCAACATCAAAGAAGCAGCATAAACACAGTTAAAAGGCAATGTGCTGCTAAGTTGCTTCAGTCATGTCCGACTCTGTGCGACCCCCATAGACGGCAGCCCACCAGGCTCCTGCATCCCTGGGATTCTCCAGGCAAGAAAGGGAAAAGTGAAAGTGAAGTCGCTCAGTCGTGTCTGACTCTGTGCAACCCCGTGGACTGCAGCCCACCAGGCTCCTCTGTCCATGGGATTTTCCAGGCAAGAGTACTGGAGTGGGGTGCCATTGCCTTCTCCAAAAGGCAATGTACAGACTAGGAAAATATATTTGCAACCTGTACTGCTGACAAGAGCTCTCTCTTGATTAGAAAAAGACAAACAATGCAAAGAAAGAATGAGCAAAAGATCAACAACTTATAGTAAAAGAAATACAAGTGGCAGAGCCATAGGAAAGATATGTAACCTCACTTATAAAATACACTAAGACACGTTTTTCCTTTTCACCTGTGAAGTTAGCAAAAATACCAAAATCTGACAACACACTGTGCTGGAGAAGCTGTAGGTAAACGGGCAGGATCACGCATTGCTGGTAGAAGCTCACCTTGGTGTCCCCTGGGGAGGGCAAACAGGCACTATCAGAGTTACGAATGCATGCAGCTCAGAATACAGCCCATTTCTTGAATTTATACTAGAAATAGGCCTATCAACTTCCAAAAGAACATATTAAGTTATTCACCACATTACTGTCAGTCATAATAAGACTTGGAAGCAGCCAAAATGACAGCCACAGGGGAACGGTGCAATAAATCACAACACAACTATACCCAAAAAAAAAAAAAAAATTGTGCTTCTGTAAAAAAGAATGAGAACTACATATGCATAGGGAAAAAAATCATGTTATGTGAAACAAAGGTTTCTGATAGCATATGTAGTATACTGCTCTGTAAAACGAGATAAAGGAATATACTGAATAAATTCATATATAGCCACACACACAGAAACACACAGACACACACACACACACACATAACCATCTCTGTGAGCAGACAATTAACTAGTACGAATGATAACCATGAACAGTATGAAAAGGCAAAAAGATAGGACACTGAAAGATGAACTCACCAGGTCAGTTGGTGTCCAACATGATACTGGAGAAGAGTGGAGAAATAACTCCAGAAAGAATGGAGAGACGGAGCCAAAACAAAACCAACACCCAGTTATGGATGCGACAGGTGATGGAAGTAAAGTCCAATGCTGTAAAGAGCAATACTGCATAGGAACCTGGAATATTAGGTCCATGAATCAAGGTAAATTGGAAGTGGTCAAACAGAAGAGGGCAAGAGTGAACATCGACATTATAGGAATCAAAGAACTAAAATGGACTGGAATGGGGGAGTTTAATTCATATGACCATTATATCCAACTACTGAGGGTAGGAATCCCTTAGAAGAAACAGAGTAGCCCTCAAAGTCAACAGAAGAGTCCAAAATGCAGTACTTGGATGCAATCTCAAAAATGACAGAATGATTTATTTCCAAGGCAAACCATTCAATATCACAGTAATCCAAGTCTATGCCCCAATCAATAATGCCAAAGAAGCTGAACAGTTCTATGATGACCTACAAGACCTTACAGAACTAACGCCCCAAAAAGGTCCTTTCATCATAGGGGACTGGAATGCAAAAGTAAGATGTCAAGAGATACCTGGATTAATGGTCAAGTTTGGCCTTGGAGTACAAAATGAAGCAGGGCAAAAGCTAACAGAGTTTTGCCAAGAGAATGCACTGGTCATAGCAAACACACTCTTCCAATAACACAAGAGAAGACTCTACACATGGTTATCACCAGATGGTCAATACCCAAATCAGACTGATTATATTCTTTGTAGCCAAAGATGGAGAAGCTCTATACAGTCAGCAAAAACAAGGCTGGGACCTGACTGTGGCTCAGATCATGAACTCCTTATTGCCAAATTCAGACTTAAATTGAAGAAAGTAGGCAACCACTAGACCATTCAAGTATGATCTAAATCAAATCCCTTATGATTATACAGTAGAAGTGACAAATAGATTCAAGGGATTAGATCTGATAGACAGTACCTGAAGAACTATGGACGGAGCTTCGTGACATTATACAGGAGGCAGTGATCAAGACCATCCCCAGGAAAAAAGGAATGCAAAAAGGCAAAGTAATTGTCTGAGATGGCCTTACAAATAGCTGAGAAAAGAAGAGAAGCTAAAGGCAAAGGAGAAAATGAAAGATATACCCATCTGAAAGCAGTGTTCCAAAGAATAGCAAGGAGAGATAAGAAAGCCTTCTTCAGTGATCAATGCAAAGAATAGAGGAAAACAATAGAATGGGAAAGACTAGAGATCTCTTCAAGAAAATCAGAGATACCAAGGGAACATGTCATGCAAAGATGGGCTCGATAAAGGACAGAAATGGTATGGACCTAACAGAAGCAGAAGATATTAACAAGAGGTGGCAAGAATACACAGAAGAACTGTACAAAAAAGATTTTAATGACCCATATAACCATGATGGTGTGATCACTCACTTAGAGCCAGGCATCCTGGAATGCGAAGTCAAGTGGGCCTTAGGAAGCACCGTAACGAACAAAGCTAGTGGAGGTGATGGAATTCCAGTTGAACTATTTCAAACCCTAAGAGATGGTGCTGTTAAAGTGCTGCACTCAATATGCCAGCAAATTTGGAAAACTCAGCAGTGGCCACAGGACTGGAAAAGGTCAGTTTTCACTCCAATCCCAAAGAAAGGCAGTGCCAAACTACTGCACAAACTAATGTTCAAACTACTGCACAACTGCACTCATCTCACACGCTAGCAAAGTAACGCTCAAAATTCCCCAAGCCAGGCTTCATCAATATGTGAACCATGAACTTCCAGATGTTCAATCTGGATTTAGAAAAGGCAGAGGAACCAGAGATCAAATTGCCAACATCTGTTGGATCACAGAAAAAGCAAGAGAGTTCCAAATAAACATCTACTGCTTTATTGACTACGCCAAAGCCTTTGACTATGTGGATCACAGCAAACTGTGGGAAATTCTTCAAGAGATGGGAATACTAGACTACCTCACCTGCCTCCCGAGAAATCTGTACGCAGGTCAAGAAGCAACAGTTAGAACCACACATGCAACAATGGACTCATTCTAAACTGGGAAAGAAATATGTGAAAGCTATATATTGTCACCCTGCTTGTTTAACTTATACACAGAGTACATCATGCGAAATGCTGGGCTGAATGAAGCAGAAGCTGGAATCAAGATTGCTGGGAGAAATATCAATAACCTCAGATATGCAGATGATACCACCCTTATAGCAGAAAGTGAAGAGGATCTAAAGAGCCTCTTGATGAAAGTGAAAAAGGAGATGAAAACGCTGAAAACTAAGGTCATGGCATCCAGTCCCATCACTTCATAGCAAATAGATGGGGAAACAATGGAAACAGTGAGAGACTATTTTCCTGGGTTTGAAAATGTCTGCAGATGGTGACTACAACCATGAAATTAAAAGACACTTGTTCCTTGGAAGAAAAGCTATGACCAATCTAGACAGCATATTAAAAAGCAGAGACATTACTTTACTGACAAAGGTCCATGTAGTCAAAGCTATGGCTTTTCCACCACTACCTTGGCCACCTGATGTGAAGAACTGACTCATTGGAAAAGACCCTGATGCTGGGAAAGGTTGAAGGCAGGAGGAGAAGGGGACGACAGAGGATGAGATGGTTGGATGGCATCACTGACTCGATGGACATGAGTTCAAGCAAGCTTCGGGAGTTGGTGATGGTCAGGGAAGCCTGGAGTGCTGCAGCCCATGGGGTCACAAAGATTCGGACACGACTGAGCAACAAAACTGAACTGTACTGAATGTTTACCTGTCTACAATGGGGCAGGAAGCAGGTGAGTGTTTGGGTGAAGAGACAGCAATCTCAGGGTAAATATAATTTTATACGTTTTGCTTTCTGAACCATGTCAATTATTACCTATTCCAAATTTAAACCTACAACTTGTTTGAAAAAGTAAATACTTGGATCTGATTTTTACTGCTTTTTCTTCTCCTTTCTGGAGGGTATCATCAGCAATGACTTCTTACAGCCTTGGTCCTGCATTGGTGATCGTGTCCACTCTGGGACTGCCTGGGGCCCTCTCACCACAAAGGAGGAGGGGGAGTGTTAAGGCCAGTGAGGTTATCAAAGGAGACAAGGTGGGAGCCAGAGGGGCCAATGAAAGGGCAGCTTCTTGCAGCAGCCTGGGAGAGAAAGAGTACGGTGGGGCGGCCAGAAGGAGGAAGAGCAGAGACATGCGGATCAGGTCAGTACGGGGCCCAGGTCTTCACCAGGGAGTGCTCAGCACAGCACGTAGGGGTGTGAGAAGGGTCATCGCTCAGGACTCAGAACACAAGAGGGGGCCGTCCCCACTGGGTCGCCTGAGCAGCGTGGCCCTAACAAAGAACTCAGAGCCTTGATCTCGTCTTCTAATGGTATAATAGATCTCACACAGTCAGCATTTTATACATACTACATTTACTCCTCACAACAACTCCACTACAAGGAACCATCACAGACCCATTTTCTGGAGGAGTCCATTGAGGCTCAGAGAGCTTAGGTAAGTAACTCAAGGTCATAGAGTCACAAAGAAGCAGAGCCGCAGTTAGAAGCTACGAGTCCCTGAGCCAAGGTCTGTCTTAGCTGCTACACTATTAAAAAAAACAGTAAAGTCAAAACTATGATTCACAAGTAGGTGAATTCTATAAATACTTGCAGTTTCCCAAGATAGTCCTCGGGAAACTTGTAGACCTACATAAAACTATTCTTCCCCCAAGCTTCTGGCACTCAGAGGTAGAGAAGATACCAGAGGGACTGAACGCTTTATAACAAAACACAGCCTCGCTAACGAGCCCACTCCCTCATTCGGGGCCACGTACAAAAATCAGAGCTAGGAACAGTCCACACCTGGCTGTGGGACTGTGTCTGGAAAGGACTTAGAAACCAGATGGGCATTTACCTTTGTGCCATCCACAAGGTAATGACAGCTTTTTCAAGTGTCAAGAGTCAAAACTACATTATATTTATAATGAACTGGGCATGAAAGTTGGTCATTTAAGTGAGGTCCAAGGTCTTTCTCTTAAGACTAGATCTTTGAATCTAAAACTTATACAGAGGGGTTTCTATTTCAATTTTTACTCTTGAAGTGTTGAAAATGGGATTCAAAATTAAAGACTTCAATAAGGAAAAAGAGATGATAGAAAGAATTATTGCATTACCAGTTAGCAGTTACTGCCTTTCTCTAAAAGCCCAAAATTGCACCGTTCAGCTTAAAAGAAGATATATCACAGAATTTCTCATTAATCTTCCACAATTCTTATACTATACCTTCTTAGGTCTCACAGCTATCCCCGATTATAGTGGGTGCATCAGCTGCAATTTCATCTCATCATCTCTTTTACCCACAACCAATGGAGATAAATAAGTTCATGAAAAAAGTTGAATATCAATTCAATAAACTGGTTTGTTGAAAGGGAACAAGGGGCTACTCACAACGGAACATTGATTAGTGAATTACTCTAAGAGGCCATTTAATATTAAAGCATTAATTACCATCTTAAGTAGAGTTTGCCTAGATAAGCCTTACAGAAAGTTATTAAGGGCTTAGGTGTGGTGATTAAGATTATATAATCCTGACTTCTAAAGGTTTATTATAAATCTCTCCAGGACAATAATTTTTTCAAGTATTCAAGCCATCAAAAACTCTTGTATTTATTTGAATTTTAGCCTTCTTATGGAAAAAAAATGCTGTAATCCCATTTATTTCTCTCTTTTCTTCCGGCCCTTCTTCTTTAACTCATTGACAAATTTAGGTTTCTACAAGATACCTTTCACTCACAAGGCTAAATGCATGCATAAAGTGTTTTTAAAGCTCTCAAACATGCAAACATCTGAAATTTCAGAAAGAAAAGGGATGCAGCAGACATACAAACACATAAACATAAAATATCCCCATCCTAGAAATTAAAAACATCCCCCTCCAATGGCAAAATCAAGCACAGCAAGCACACAGGGGACATACTGGCATTGCTACCAGCTACCCGCCAGCCACACTGATGTTTGCAAGCCATCCTTTTGGGAGCTGGGGTACAACAGGTGAGTTTCAGCGCTGTGTTGTCCGGAGGGCTTGACTCCGCATGGCAACAGAACAAAAATCCGGCAAGCCAGTCCCGGCCAAAGAGACCCCCTCCCCACCTTCAGCTTGACTGCCCCTCACCTGCTCCCCTTCTCTCCTCTCTCCCCAGAAGAAGGCACTTCACGGAAACGTCTGGGAAAGCCCTTGGACTTTATTTTGTTACACCCTCTAAATGGACAAAAAACAGAAGAGAACAGGTGTAGAAGACAGTACTTTCAATCGGCCACCCCTCCCTCCCATTTCGCACAGACCAACCCCACCACTGGACCTCGCTGGGGGCATGCTCCAAAGAGAAGGGTTTACCCACAAAGATTACTGGGCTTCTTAAGGTTTTTCAAAACTGAGGTAAGAAATGCAAAAAGGGAAATTCTGCTCTTAAAAAGCTGTCTTTAAGATACTAGAAATCTGTTATCACCCACAGTGTGATCAGAACATAAGGATACCACCGACCCAGTAACAGCTTCTGATGAGCCTCCCACCTTTGACAAGCTCCCCTGGCAAACAGGATGGCTTAAACCACCGCTGGGATAAACACAATTTGGCAGGAACAGGTTGGGTACCGTTTGAACCTCAGTTCTGCCACAAATTTCTCTGAAACTGGTGCTGTGCGACTGGTCTGGGGCTTGGTCTTTTCTCCATGCATGTCTCTGCTCTCTGGAAAGACACTTTGATTCACAATACAGGGGGTGGATTCACACGAGGGCAGCTCAGATACGGGCGGCTGGGGTGGGGTGGGGTGGGGTAGCAGTGGGCAAGTGACTGCGATACACTAGGTCTGACGTTTCATTTCCTCTTAATACTTAAATAAGCAGAGCGCTGGAGGCTTGGCTCTAGCATTTGAAAAGATGCACTGTGATCACCCTGAGAAGTGTTGCTTTAATTATATGTAATCCCCAAACCACCTGGGCTATAGGAGTTCGCATTGAAAGGATTTTGTATTCTTTCTCAACTCCATAGAACACTAGAGACTAACACCGATATGGAAACATTCTCCTTTTTGGAAGTTCTTCTTAATCTCATGCAGAACTCTGCATTCAGGACGTGATTTCAAAGAACACTTGTGAACTTCTGATTGTCTTGGTGGCTTCCTGCTTCTCAGAATGGACTTTCTCTAATGCGTAACTGTTGGTTTTTTCTTCTCCATCAATACAAGATTTCCTTTATGTTGATAATTAATAGCCTCGATGGTGGGTAAAAGTGCTTGGTGCTGAAACCAAATAAGGGCTAAGTCAAAACTTGGGAAAATGATTAAAAAGCAGTGGAGGGGGGAAGGTGCTATAATCCAGAATTTCTTGTCTCCCTCTATTGAGCACACTGTGGAATTGCAACAACTGTCCTCAAACCCTCTCTCTCACACACGCAGCGCGGCTACCAACATTAATCCCAGGCAATCACGAGTGTGTTGGGAGTGTTTTTGCAAATTTTCATAAGAACTTGAAATTTGCAGCTTCCTAAAATATTTAGACTTCTTCTCAACCCTTAGCCCTACTCTGAATTCTGCCAGACTCACTCTTTCAGGAATTTTGGAGCCGAGCCGGCTATCTCCGCAGTTTCTCCTCACACACAATCGCAGGCGCTTCAAACTCCCACCCTGTAAACTGACAACACTCCGCTGAGAAGCAAATGCTACAAAACTAATATCCCAAATAATCGAGGGGGCTACCTGAGAAACCCGACAAGACAGACCTCATCAACCCTGGGAGGGAGGACTCTTCATTCTGAGAAATCCAAAGAAAGGCACCGGTGATGTAGCAGACACTGAGTATGTCTAGCAGTTTCCCTTTCCTGCAAAGCCAACGTGGTTGAAAAATGGATCCATGCACTTCTTCACAGAATCAGTCCTGTCTCTTAAGTATCACAGTGCATAAACGGCAATCTTTAGCAGCGAGTCTCTCCCTGCTTTTGTCTAAGTGACTATGTGTTCCCTGGCTCCAAGAGCTTCAGCTGGCATCTCAGGGCCAACTCGACAGCAGGGGGGCTGGTTACTATGACAACGGATGGGTCTCCTGAATTCTGAAAGGGCCCTGAGTAGCCACTTGGGAAACAGTTATTGAGCAAAAAGTTGCCTGGGATCTGCCACGTGACCCAGATTCCCCTGCACACAGCTGTCCAGAGAAAAGAAAGAAAAAAAAAAATAGGTGACTATCTTCAGGAACAGCTGGGGTCTCTAAAGGCTCCCTATCCCCATGCCTTTTAGCATCTCAGAGCAAGACACCACTGAGTCATTAGAAAAAAATCGTCAGAGCCAAGCCACGTTTTAGCATCAGGAAATGCACTTTCTTCTCCCGATTGGCTCCACACACTGTCAGGCTTTGAAGAGCTGCATTGCAACAATTATTCCTAATGATTACATTAAAACCTTCTTGAACTATGGCTACAGGTCCATGTTTTGGACAGAGATGAGTGACATGAGCAGTTACCAGATTATAAAAGAAAAAAATGATGCTTGGAATACAGGTGGCCCTGAGGGCAGTTTGTTTCGAAAATGATAAAGGTGATCACACAAAGCCATCAAAAATTATGACTTGGAAGCTTGGCTTTTTCCAGACTTGAGAAAAGTTGCGCATAAACCTATCCTTTGATCCTCATTCCCTCCCTCACGTGAGATGCAGAAGAGCAGCTCAGACTGACCCAGTGCCTTTGTACATGCCCCAGATTCCCTTAAAAAGAATCTGAGGCTGCCCATCAAAGTGGACTTTATTTTTACAACGAGGAAGTGTGTTTTTCCCCAAGGAGTACCAAATACAACAAGAACACATGCTGCTCTATCAGCTCACACAGATTTTCCTCCACTCTGAACATCTATCCTTCTCAGTTCTATGAAAATCAGAGCCAACCATCTCCTCCAAGAAGCCTTCCCTGACTCCCTTCTGCCCAGCTCTGACGATGGGCAAGTACCTCCGGGAGCACAGTTTCCTTTCATCACCACTGGCCTTGGGAATGCACGTACGAGGTCAGGGCAGAGATGGGCAGACTGGTGAGCAGGGGGCCACGGTCAGGTCTGTGCAGCCCACCAGTGCCATGAGAGAGTATGAGAACAGTGATCTCACACCTCAGTGTTTCTCATGAGAATCTAGACAGTGGGAGTTTTAGGCAAACTCTTCCCATTTTCAAAGTAATTCTCGTTTCTAAAAACAAGAGGTCAGCTACACAAAAACAGTAAAACAGGGCACCAGTTTGTAACCTCTACTTGGGACAACTGTTTTCTACCTGCTCATCTATTCTGTTAACCTACGCACTTTTTTTTTTTTTTAATGTAACTATTTATTTATTTTTGGCTGTGCTGGGTGTCTCTGTTGCTACGTGGGCTTTTTCTTTAGTTGCAGCAAGCTGGAGCTGTATTCTAGCTGTGGTGTGCAGGTTTCTTATTGCAGTGGCTTCTCTTGCTTCAGAGCAAGGGCCCTAGGGCATGTGGGCCTCAGTAGCTGCAAGACACGGGGTTGGAGTTCCCATCCCAACCCACTCAGTAGTTGGGGTTCCTGGGCTCAATAACTTTATTTATTGAGCACAGGCTCAATAACTGTGGTGCATGGGCTTAGTTGCTCCAAGGCATGTGGGATCTTCTTTGACTAAGGATCAAACCTGTGTCTCCTGCATTGGCAGGCGGATTCCTTAGCACAGAGCCACGAGGGAAGACCCCTTACACACTCCTTGAGACAGGACTTCTATCTTCTCACCATATCTCCAGTGCCTGACACAAACTAGATGTTTAAGAAATGTTTTCGAATAAATGAAGGGAGGAAGGAATACGTAAGCCACCTATAAAGGGTCTTTTAGGTGAACAAAACAAAACAAAGGCCTAGGTTTGAGTACAGCTGACCCTTGAACATGGAGATAAGGGTGCCAACATTTTGCACAGTCAAAAATCTGCATGCAATGCACTTGGCCCTCTGTATCCACAGTTCCTCGACATCTGTGATTCCCTGGATTCAACCAAACACCAGACTGCATAGTCCTGCAGTGTTGACTACTAGAAAAAACTCAAAGTCGATCCTTGCAGTTCAAACCTGCGTTGTTCAGAGGTCAACTGTAGGGACTTCCCTCGTGGTCCAGTGGTTAAGACTCCAGCCACACTTCCCCCTCAGGGAGCATGGGTTCAATCCCTGGTCAGGGAACTAAGAATTCACATGCTGCATGGCACAGCCAAAAAAATAAAACAAGGTCAATTGCACTTCTCAAAGGTACTAGCTTGTGATTCTAGGCAAGTCCATTCCCTTTGTGGACACTGTTTCCTTCAATGGGAAGGAAGGAACAGTCCCCAACACCATGGCCAACACCCGTGGCTGCTGTGAGGATTAAGTCAGGCCACTTTGCTTTGTGCTAATTCACCACTATTGGCTGCTGTGACTTATTATTATTGTGCTTATTATTATTTAATAATAATAATATTATTATTATCGTGACATTATTATCATGCTTCCTCCTCGCTAGCTTGTTCATAGTCATACACGGGAGGAATCATTGCTATTGCCCCAGCTCCTCTGTGACCTTCCTGGGATGGGGGTGGGAGACAAATGTCTAAGCCAAATCCAGTGATTGGAGAGCAGGCTTGGAAGCACCCGCTGCTAGAGCAGATGGGCGGAGAACCTGCACACGGCTCACAGTGCTCTGAGCGTCACTGCTGCTACTGTGGAATCCAGGAGGGACCCGAGCTCTGCTAGGCACACGTGGTCAACCGTTCCTCCAGCAAGAAGGATGTCGGCATATGCCCACACTTGATCTCATGTGCATCTGTCTGTTTGCCAGAGCCTCTGTCATGCCAACTCAAACCCTGCACACATTTGCGGTTTATGTCCCTTCTTATTTATTACACTGTCTCCCCCTGAACATCTAGGAGAGAGAAAAATTGCAGTGTCAACAAAACACACTTGCTTTCACGAACAGCATTCTAAATGAGGAGGCACTGACAGAGGGCAAAACTGCTGGGAGTCTAAAGATGAGAGTAAAAAGAGAGACCTTTCTCCACCTGCCTATGAAGCTAAACTTATGTGGACTGATGTGCCGTGGAATTTACAGACGGCTCAGTTGTGTGCTCAAGAGGGATGTGGATTTCTCAGACCAGAAAGTGAAATCCTTCTACTACTAAACTTCAACCAACGGGGGTTACTTTTCACAATTCTCACTTAAGACTTTCTGGTTTGCTGTTTCGGAGTCTCTGTACTTAGCTCAGTTCTCTCTGAATCTGAGAAGAAAAGCTGTTTTACACTTCTGGAAAGTTCTCTCCCAAGCTACAATTATGGTCAATGAGACGCTCAATTTGTCATCAAGGTAAGATAGCACTGATTAGCTGGGACTAAGAATGGGACAGGAAGGTGGTATTACTCAGCATCACAATCTATTCTGCTTCTTAAACACCTGAAAATAGAGCCCGTCCTCAAGTTTTCTCCTTTGCGACTTTGGCAGACCCAAATCATAAGATCTTCTCAGATCTTTTCAACAAGCAAATGAGCTATAAAAACAGACTGTGGAAGGAAGAGAATGCCTCCAGACAAGCTACTCCTCATCTAGGCAAAATAATGTAACGATTCACATAGTGGGCAATGAAGGCCCCATGGACCGTAGCCCTCCAGGCTCCTCTGTCTGTGGGATTCTCCAGGCAAGAAGACGGAAGTGGGTTGCCATTTCCTACTGCAGGGGATCTTCCCGACTAGGGATTGAACCTGTATCTCTTGCATCTTCTGCGTTGGCAGGCGGATTCTTTACCACTGTGCCACCTGAAGTCACATTGGCTGGGTTCAAATCCAGGAGATGAATGCTCTCACTTGTGATTTTACCAAGCCTCAGTTTTCTGATCTGCAAAATGGATGTAATAATTCCTAGGATTTGAATGTTTAATTAGGTGGCAACGCAATCCACATAGCACATGTGTGATTTGCTGAATATTCAGTAAGACACTTGGCTGTTTAGACCTTAAGATGTATGAAGCCGTTTCAGGGGTCAGACTTTCTTTGCTCATCAGAGAGAGAAGAGCTACCTTCAAAGCAATTTTCCTCAAGGTTACAGGAAAAAAAAAAAAAAATCTTCCTAATCCTGCGTTGTTCAAAGGTCAACTGTAGGGACTTCCCTCGTGGTCCTTCTAAGTGGACGCTAATGTCTTACTTACACGGTATTAAGCTATTCCATGGAATAAGGTAATAAACAAACAACGTGTGTGCCCTAGCATAAAGTCCGTGTACAGCTCTTTCCCCAGCATCAGCCTTAAGGGATGCAAATCGCAAAGAAACCTTCTCCAAAATTTCCTCTTGTTTCTGAGTGGCAGCAGCTGGCTGCTCCCAATCTTTTCAGGAACGCCAGCACATTAGTGCCATATAAACAGCTTGTCTTGGTGAGACGGGGGCTAGAGCTCTCGGAATGTACTTTGTAGTCATTCAAAAGGTGCATTTTGTTACTGTCTGGAGGAACAGCGCCAAAATGGCACACTTTAAAAAGTACGGAATTGATTTCTCCTCCCTCATCTCAACAGCAACGACTACAGCTCTGCAGCGTCGCACGCTGACATGGGCTGCACTATTTAAAAGGCACACACAGGGCACCGCTTGTAAAAGGAGGCACGATTTTCCTCGAGTTTATCCTTATTAGCTGCCCCACCACTCTATTCCTTGTCCCCAAATGCCCTGCATGCTTATTTCTAGCTTTGCAGCAACTTTTGCGTTGTTAGGGATTTGACTACATCTCTTCAAGGCGGACCCTGGCAAGGAGAATTTGAGAGAGAGCTACTAGTAACATCTCAGCCAACCATGTTTCAAAACAAATTTCTCCCACAAACCCATGTTGATACCTGTAAAAATACTGCTCAGATAGTCCCCAGTGGACCTCTGTACACCTTCCAGTGGACAAAAATATATGAGGTCTCCACCTGTACTTTTTGCTGGTTTAGTCACTAAGTTGTGGTCTGACTCTTTGAGACTCCATGCCCAACAGGCTCCTCTGTCCATGGGATTTCTCAGGCAAGAATACTAGAGTGGGAAGCTATCTCCTTCTCCAGGGGATCTTCCCAACCCAGGGATGGAACTGACATCTCCCGTGTCTCCTGCGCTGCACGTGGGCTCTTTACCACTGAGCCACCTGGGCTTCCCATCCTCTATTTTTCAGTTTCAGCCAAATGTAACAAAACTAGTATTTGGCCTCCAAGGGTGTCCTTTTCAAGAAACCCAATAATACTCAACCCAATAATGCCAACATTTGAGGACACTTCTGGTGGTGCTCCATGAATACCAGCGTACGCTCCCACTTCTCCCGTGTCCTTGGGGCTGTGTGACCATGTCTGGCCAATGGGAGTGAAGGGTTACACTTCTGGGCCATGCAGTTCAGCCTCAGTGAACACGCAGAAACCACAGCAATAGCTGCGAACACTCAGTCCTCGGTTATGGAAACCGCCACCATGGAGAGTTGGTTTGAAACCTCAGCGTCAGGCCTGTCACCTGAGGAAACACTCCAGGAGGTTCTGATCTGCTTGCGTGCTCTACTTATGTCAAGGCTGCTTGCCAACCATCTGCTCTCACGGTGCCTCAAAGGCAGGAGAGGAGCACTATTGTTTTAGCTTCAAAACCACATCGCTAGAGGGGAACACCCGTTCCCTTCAGCACGTATGCATTTTCTCTGTGTACTCTCCCAACACATCTCTCTTTCACGTTAATAATAAAGAAAAAAAAATTTGAAAAAAGAAAAAAAAAAAGATCCTTGTTCCCTCTAGGTGTTCTCATGTTTGGTCAACTCATCTGTCCTGATGCTAATTCAATTTCACTTTGTTTGTTCTGAAAGAAGTTTCTCCTTGGCACTCATTCCTGTGTACTGGCATGTTAGGAGTTTGGTAAAAACTCACAGGCAGGGCTTCCCTGGTGGTTCAGTGGTAAAGAATCTGCCTGTCAGTGCAGGACAACGGGTCTGATCCCTGATCTGGGAAGATCCCACGTGCTGCAGAGCAACTAAGCCCGTGCACCCCAACTACTGAGCCAGTGCTCTAGAGCCTGGGAACCACGACTCAGTCCATGTGCTGCAACCACTGAAGCCTGCGTGCTCTAGAGCTTGTGCTCCGTAAGAGAAGCCTCTGAACTGCAACTGGAGAGTGACCCCCAGCAGCTGCAACAAAAGAAATGCCCACACAGCAGCAAAGACCCAGCACAGCCAAAAGTAAATAAATAACATTGTTAAAAAAACAACAAAAAACAAAAAAACGCCCTCCAAAACAACAAGAAACACGTCGACTCATAGGCAGTACCTACTGAAGGAGGTGCAAACCTCTCGTTACTTTAAACCAAGCTTTGAATATACACAGATAATATGTTTATCAGCTTCTCTAGTGGCTCAGATGATAAAGAATCTGCCTGCAGTGCAGGAGACCTGGGTTTGATCCCTGGGTCAGGAAGATCCCCTGAAGAAGGGAACGATAACTGTCTTCAGTATTCTTTCCTGGAGAATCCCACGGAGAGGGGAAACTGGCAGGCTATAGTCCATGGGGTCACAAAGAGTTGGATGCGACTGAGCAACTAATAGTAACTAACATGTAAATAACATGTACAAAACATTATAAACATACTTTAAACGTGAAATAATAATATATTATTCAATACGAATGCAATTCAGACTCACTGAGTTTTTCAAAAGTATACACAGTATGAATTTCTCATGGGGAAATACATCTTGAATGGAAGGACCTTAAAAGCTCTCTTGATGACACTGCACAGCCCCTTCCTGTAAGCAGCTTGCTATCAACATGTCTGTCTGGTCAGCCTGGTATCCACATCTGCTTGACCAAATAGCCATGGTCCTCAGTGGCCAGCATGACCCTTATCAGGGAGGCAGAGCACCAAGGTGGGCCAAGCAGAAATAACACTGAGGTTTGTGCTAGAACTACTGGGAACAGGAACTTTTTCACACTGGAGCTGGTAGGGTTACCAAGCCTGGGGCAGCAGTGGGTCCTCTCCGCTCCTTCCTGCGGAGAGTCTGCAACTAAAACCACACAGCACCAAGCAGAGAAAAGAGGAGGGCGTGCAGACCTTTCGTTACCTCCAGTTGCTCAGTTTAACCCATGTTAGGCAGCCTCCGATGTACCAATCAGTGGGCTCCAGACAATATCTGTTTGAAAACCAATATGTCCCGAAGAAAGGGTGACAGGGACATGAGTCTAGTGTTCCTAGGCTCACCCTGAAACACAACGTCAGCTATCACCTAGCTGGTCTATAGCACGAACAGCACCACGGTTACCTTTAGACACCAGCTGAAGCTCTCAGATGAACCCTTCCTTATTCCCTTGACCTTTCCGATTGAGAACAGACCCAGGGACACCATCTGTTCACAGACTGTGTTGATCCCACCTTCAGGATGTATCTACAGTCCATCAGGACACAACCTGCATGGCTGCCCTCATCCGAGCCAGCATCACTCCTTCTTGGACAAGTCCACAGTCTCCTAGCTGGTCTCTCTGCCTCTGCCCCGGCTCCTTTTCAGTGTTCTTTGCAACACAGCCAAGGAATCTTGATCACAACACTTCTCTACCAAACACTCCTTCTGTCATGGTAAAAGGCAATGTGTTCCAGTGGTCTGGAGTGTTCACAAAGCTGTACATGAGCCAACTCCCCTTTATCCTGTTTCTTCCTGATACCCTTTCCTACACTCTGTCCCCCATACTCACCTGCTCCAGCCACAGCTCTTGGCTCTTCCTGGAACACAGCAGGAACATTCCTGCCTCAGAGCCTTTACACATGCAATTTCCTCTGCTTGGAACCTGCCCCAGATGGAGCCCTTTTGACTCCTTTGGACAAATACCCCTTACCAGGTAGGCCTTCTTTAACCACTCTGAGGGCTTCCCAGGTGGCTCAGTGGTAAAGAACCCGCCTGCCAAGAGGAGATGAAGCTTTGATCCCTGGGTTGGGAAGATCCCCTGGAGAAGGAAAAGTGCAACCCACTCCAGTATTCTTGCCTGGGAAATCCCATGGACAGAGGAGCCTGGAGGGTTACAGTCATGGGCTCGCAACGAGTCAGAGATGACCTAGCAACCAAGCAACAACCACCACCACCACCACTCTGACCACTGTGACCATTCACCCTAAAGCCTCAGCATTCCCCTCCACCTTCCAGACTGACTTTTTTCATTGTACACTTAATATCATCTTGTTTGCTTTATTTATTCCCTGTCTCCTCTCCTAAAATGTGAGCTCCATAAGAGGAGAGTGGCACACAACAGGGGCTCAAAATTCATCAAATGAATGGAAAGAAGGGAGGGAAACATGACGCCTGTTCATTACTGATGAAGCTTGTTAAAGGGCAGAAGCTTCCTACATCAGTTTGAGAGGTGAAGCCTGCCAGGGCAACCAAGTGGGCCAGCCTGTCTCACTCAGTTAAACTGGCTGACAGTGTGGAGCTGAAAAAGACAACTTTTAAATAGAAGCTTCAAATAGGCTTCCCTCGGGAAGCAGTGAGAACCAGTTCAAGGATGATGCTAGTATAAGGATGACTTACCATCAGCCATCTTTATCTTATGTGTATTAAATGCCACAGAATATGATAAATGTTCTATCATTGAATTTTCAGTAAAAGGCTATGAAGAAAATTTTAAGGTCAAGAGGAGCTATTATGTGGTTCTGACAAAGTGGAGTATGGTCTCAGAGAAACTGGGAAAGCTCGGAAACTTATTAACTCATTTTGCAGGTTCAGAAACTAAAGCTCAAAGTGAGAAATGGGAATTGTAGCCACCAAGTAGCAGAGCTGGTACTTGAACTCGCTATCTCCCTGATTTTTGAGCAAAAGCCTCTCTGGCACTGAATTCTAGGAGCTCATCATGGGTGCTTTAATCTCAACAGTGGCTCTGTATCTCCAGTTGCTTGCAGATAAAGCGGGTCTCCCAGATGGTAACACAAGAAGTACCGCAGCCACCTTACCTTTCTAAGTGAAGAGGCCGTGGGCGTGCCCTCCCCTTGCGTAAGCCCCCTTTACTGGGCACGTGCTGACAACGGAACCCGAGCCGCACGCCAGGGCTGCCTGGCGACTCACCTCCAGTAAACGAGCACAGCAATGAGAAGGATGAGGCACACGAAGGTCAAGGCTGACACCACAATCAGAGGGATGATCCACTCCATCCTCCCTGGGGAAGGCCGGCTTATCATCCCAGAGGTGTTCTTCTCTGCTGCAAAGAGAAACCGTGCCAGTTAGAGGGCAGAGGCGAGCCGAGCGCAGGAGCCAGGGGAGCCTGAGTGTGCCAGAGAACTCTGCCCCACTTTTGGGTGGTTTCTGGAGAATGGGGCTGCCCGGTGATGAGGGGCAAACCACTGTCCTCGCCGTTTCCTGGGGAGTCCCAAGCCAAGCGGGGCCTGTTCTGCAGGCTGCACCCCGTAGTCACCAGTGGGGTGGGTTTGAAGATAAGAGATCAAGATGTTTTTGAAAAGACTTGAGCTGATGCCAGAGACCCAGCCTCGTTCTGAGAACACTACTGACCCTGAGTGGCCTCTGGATATACTGAAGAAATGTGCTCGGGTCTGAAAGGAGCACGGAGCCCGCTTCTGGAAAATGGACAGGGGAGCCTGGCAGGTTTGCCAGGGCAGGAGGGAGGGAGGGAAAGATGGGTTTTACTAAGACAACTGTCTGTGACTGATCGGGTGTATATTTCTTCGTACAGAGTCAGACACGACTGAAGCGACTTAGCAGCAGCAGCAGCAGTATCCATTACCCCCTCCTCTAGTCCTGCTGTGGGAAACCACCCTCCCTAACAGTCCTGGTGGGACAACTGTCCACGAGTGGATCCCCCAGTCTCCCGGCCAAGGGGAAGGAGCAGGACTCAAGCACAGCCCTGCAGAAGTACCCAGATTCCTCCGCCCATCAGCTCCCACCACCCAGATCCCCAGAGAACCCATTTTCCCTCAAATCTGGTTCAAAAGCTTTTCCTTTGATCCCATTTCCCGCCTGCCCCATCACCCCATCCTTCTAAAGGCTCTCAGAGAGGCAGCCACATCTCTCTCTGCTCCCAGCACACATCGGCCACTCAACAGTAGCCAGCCTGGGGGTTAAGAGGGGAAGCTTGCGGAACAGTCGAGGATTCTCTCGGGTCGGCTAGCACCTCTTACCCCAGCAGCTCCTCCTCCTCTCTCTCAGGTCCCAAGGATCTTCACAAGTTCCCAGCAGACTCAGGTGAGAACCTAGTCTATGAACAGTGGGGTCGATGCCTGGAAATCTCCAGGTGGTCCACAGGAAGCTGAGGGCGGCGTGGGGTTGGGAAGAGCCCAGGAGCACAGAGACGGTCAGGAGAAGCACGTGGTGAGAAAGCAAAGGTTCCCTGATGGCAGGGAGAAGCCCACAGACACCTCCACCGCTGGCTGTAGGGCTCAGCGAGGATTCCTCCTGCTCTGCAGAAATGAGGCCAGCGTTCAGCCAGCCCCGAGCACCCGAGCTGGATGGACTACGTGAAGGGCTAATCAGGCTGGGTTTCCAGGAGAGAGGAGGTGGGCTGAGCAGGAAAGAGATAATTGGCCCTGGGAGCAGATTATTAAAGAGGCAAGACCTGGAGTGAGGAAGAAATGGGTTACAGCCTTTTTACTGGGTTTCCTCAAATGCAGTTGACCCTGATCCCCTCCTCTGTTTCATGCACAGGCGGAACCAGATGCATGCCCAGCTCACAGGTGACAAGACAAAGGCACGCACACTGATGAAAAACCTCAGCAGGGCACACGGAGGTTTATAAAGAGCCTCCCTAACCATGCTAGCCCATTTCTCGTGATACCATGTCCCAGAGGCTTCCGTTAGCATCTATCTGACAAGTCCCGACTGCGTGCCAGGCATGCTGAGACGGGATGCGGAGGCAGGAAGACGTCAGACGGGAACAACTCTGTGTCTGTGGGGTGGGAATTTAAAGGGAGAGGAGCAGATGCATGAACAAGCAATTGGAATAAATGAAAGTGATGCCATGGCAGCACAAGGGGTCCCGGGGAACAGTGGTCTCAGCCCAGGGATTCTGGGGGGGCTTCCTGATGTTCAGATGGCAGCTTAAGGATGAAGGCGAGTTAGCCAGGTCAAAGGCAAGCATGGATGTGTTCTGGAGAGAGAGCACTGAAGTAGAGGGGGTATGAGGATGAAGTGGGGGTCCAAAATGGAGTTGGAGGCCCCATCAGCCAGGGTTTGTAGGCTGGATTAAGGGAACCGGTTTTAGGCCACAGGACATGTCCTGCAAGATTGTAAGCTGAGGCAGACAAGTGTCAGATGTACAATCTCTCCTTCTATACCATGCTTTCTTTGCAAAGCTCTGGTCACCGGCTGCAGAAAGAATCCGAGTTGCAAATGAGAATTTTGCAGGGCTCCAGCAGGGGGCAGCCCAGCCAGGTATTATGTGGCTGGTGGTGCGGAATCTCAAAGCCAGGATGGTGCCCTTAATGGAAAATATGGCAGGAGGGCTGACATAAACGCCTTACAACCATGGAACTCACTTTCCACCCCAGGAAGCCCGGGCATACCCAGTGTCTTATTTCTTTCCTTTCCTTCTCACAGAAGAGGCTTCCTGTCTGGGCCACTGCATGGTTAGGCAGGGGCGGGGAGGAGGCAGAAGGCAAAGTCACATCCTGCTCATCCTCAAACCACTGAGAATGACCCTCGCCCCAAACTCCTTCAGATTTCACAACTGAGCTGTTTCTAACATTTCATCACGCCTGTGTGAGCACTTTTTTTTTTTTGAGAGGTTGAAGGAGTAAACTTATCTGAAGTCCCTTTCAAGACAGCCCCTTGAATGGTGGCATTTGTGGAAGAGAACTCAGACCAGCAACAGCTGGCAGTGAAAGAGAAAAATCTAAGGATTATTTTGACAGCAGTTTGGTCTCCGCCTGGACTAACGGCAGGCAGCGCGATCTGCCTAGGTCGTTTACGTAAAAGCCAGGCAAAAATAGGAGTGCGGCTGGATTTCCACTTGGGCACAACAAAGCTGACTGCATGTTAAAACTCAGAGTCCCGCTTTGTCTTCATGGTACCAGGAGCCTGGAATGTCACTCCATGGCCACTCAGTCATGCGCATCTCCTCCTGAGGAATCCCGCCCTGCCCCTGGTGACAGCATGGTCCTCCATGAGTGGCCTCCCCCACCCCATCGTCTCCTGCTACTCACCTCTGCTGCAATGGGATCCAGCCACATCCACCCATCCAGTGACCAGCTGGGCCATGATCCCACCTTTCAACCTCTGACCCTGCTGAGCTCATTTTCCGGGAGCACTGCTCCATCCTATCCTGGAAGCTCCTCCTGATCCCTCAGTCCTGGCTCAGGTGCAGGGATCACCTCCTCTGTGAAGCCTCCCGAAACCCTCGGTCTGTGCTCTCTGGAAGGTGCAGTAGAGATTACAGGTTTGAACCCTGGCTCTGCCACTTTCTACATGACCTCTAATTGATAACTGGCATCACTTGGGGCCTGGAGTTCTTCATCTATAAAATGGGGAGACAAGAACCTATTTCCCTGATGTGGCGGGAAAACTCAAGACACAAGCAGAGTGCTTAGAGGTGTGCCTGGCATTGAGCAAAAACTAAATAAATCCTCTAATCTTCTCTATGGTGATTGTCATCATGCACTTTTCTTACGGCACATGTAAGTTCAAGCGCTCTCTTATTTCTTACTGTAAGGTCCCGCAGAGCAGGCCGATGGTCTCCGTATAGAACAGTAATAAAGCTCTGTCTCTTCCTAGTCATGCAACACTTGGGGAGTTACTTAAGCTCTTTGGGCATCAGTTTTGCCATCTGTAAGTGGAAATAATGATACTTCCCACTACAATGGGGTGGGAGGGGGGTGTGACAATTACATGAGTTAATTTGATAAAACCCTTAGCGTGCTGCCTGGCACCCATAAGCACCTACTTAACATTATCAACTGTGACGACCATCATCACCACCACCACCCTCTCCCTCTTCAGCACCCTAGCATAGCACCAGGCAGATGCAGAGCACTCGTCAGGTGTCTGCAGAATCTGAATCCCCTGTAATATACGAGGGCACGCGTGGCAATCACAAGAACCTCGGGTGGGTTTTTGGGGGCATTGGCAGTGGGGGCAGCCTATGAGGTGACCACCAGAGAAGAGCCAGAACTTCAAAGTCTGTCCTAAGACTAGAGCTTCTTGCCATGCTTTAGGAAGAAACACTTGTCCTGTTGCCTGACTCAAGGTATGGCCCAGCAGGCCCTCAAAGGAGAAAGTGCCATCACACAGTCAACTACTAGAAACTAACTCGGAACACATAACCTGCCACCTGAGCTGGGTCTACACTTCCTCCCCTACCCTCGGTCTCCCAACAATCTTCCCCACGCCAAGGCCCCAAACACTAGACCATACTACTGACTTTTCAGAGAAACCAAGGTCCTGCCCTCCAGGATTGCAAATTCTGACTACAAATCCTGCCTCATGCCTTTTTCACTCTGTGACTTTGGGTAAGTGACTGTCTCTGAGCCTCTGGTCGCTCCTCTATCAAGGGGAAACAAGAGGACAACACTCACCTCTGGAGGGACTTAGGGGAATTAAATAAAATAACCTATGCAAAGCAGACTATGCTAGATGCAAAAGGAAATCATGGGGCCTCTTTTTCAAAATTACTGAAGAGTTTCAAGAGGTGACAGCAGAACATAAATGTAAACACAGGGCCTTCTGAGCACAGGGCTGTGTGACTGCAAAGGTTGCATCCTCAGAAAGACGGCCCTGAGCAGCCAAGCATTCAGCCCAGTACCTGCGTCCAGAGAACAGTGGTTCTTCTCTTCCTTTCAACCAGGCGACACTGCTGACTTTGATAAAATTAGATGCTCCCAACTGTTAGGAGTAGAAAGTACCCTGATGCTGGGAAAGATCGAAGGCAGGAGGAGAAGGGAACGATACAAGATGAGATGGTTGGATGGCATCACCAACTCAATGGACATGAATTTGAGCAAACTCTGGGAGACAATGAAGGAGAGGGAGGTCTGGCATGCTGTAGTCTATGAAGTTGCAAAGAGTCAGACATGACTGAGTGGGTGAACAGTTAGGAGCAGCTCACTTGTATTTAGAGCCTCACTTGTAACCCAGCTACCTCCTGAACGGTCTAGCAGAGCCCGGCTGCCCAGCTCCAGGAGAGTCTGCCTCTCTTTGTGATGCCTGAACCCTGACACCAGGACAAGTGCAGGATTGCTGGGTTAACATGGCACCTTCTTGCCCCCATCTCTGATCTGTCCAGTTGCTTTGGTCTTACTAGCAGGACCAGCCCAGCCATTCCTGCCTGCCATGGGCAGTGTGAACTGGCAGCCCAAAGATGTGTGGGTTGGCACCCCTTCCCCTGGGAATTATTAATTAAATTGAGAGGTAGGTGCCAAGATTTCATAAACAATAGAGTTCAGCAAAAAATCAAAATCAAAAATTAAAAAAAAAAACAAACAAAAAAACTATCCAAAATCTCCCATATCACAGATCTGAATTCCCAGATGGCAAACATCAGCTGGAAGCAAGGCGCATACTCTCTAAGACAAGCTATGGCTCACTCGTTTGCCACAGTCCTCACCACTCCCTAACACAACATAAGACCTGCTTTCTTTATCCCTGGGTCCAGTGGCCAGCTCCCTCTGGCCAGTCGAATTCCAATCTGCAATATGGCACTCTGACGCAAGGAAGCAGCAGGAATGCACACGCATGCACACCTTATCACATGATAATGCTTTTGTAAAAGCCTTATCATCAAAAGCAAAAAGCATGGTTTAACAAAACTCCTGACCAGGATTCTGAAAACATCAACTTGACTCAAGAGAGAGGCTGTACCAGGCAGCTTTCCCAATTCAGCTTTTATCCTGAAAGTGATTTTAGTTTTCAACCAATGAGAAGTGAGTCAGATTGTTGCTCCATCTTTACAGCATGGGCCATTCCCCTTTGTGAACCTAGAACCCTTTCATACTCTTTCCAGGGCTGCGTCTTGCTGTTCTGTGTAAAAGGATAAAAATGGGAAGCGGGTATCGACTTATGCCCCCTTCTCCTCCCATGGATGTGATGTGCAGATAAGGGGCTGCTAGGAGGGTCAGAAGATGTCAGGCCAGGCAGGCCTGGGACTCAGAGAATGATTTAGTTTCAGAAACATCTTCCAGTGGAAACGTAGAGCAAAATGCTAATATATAATCTTTGTTGAGCATTTGTGTGTGGAGGGCGGGGGAGGGTGAATGACCTCCCCACAGATCATCTTCCTCTTTTATTTCAGCATCCACAAGAATCTGAATAAACTGCTTCCATTCTGCTTTCTCAAAAAAAAAAAAAGAAAAGAAAAACAGTTTTCAGTGGCATATGTCATCACTGAATTAATGCTGTTTGCCTTTTACTGGCTTGGCTCTCATCCCAGTAGAAGCAAATAAAAACGGAGTACAATGTACTATAAATGCTACAGGCAGGGAAATATCAGATGGACCCGTAGGAGACGCCTCCTACCCTGCAGGAAGGGCTCAACTTCTGCTTCGGGACAAGAACCTCTATGTCAATACTAAAAGGGGCTTGGATCCCGACAGGCCACTCTCAGGAGCTGGGGAAAGGTGGATTTGGTCACATTTCAAGGGAGATTGAGAGCAGGACAACCTGCACACTCAAAATCTATAGCTGGGTTTAAGTCACAAAAAACTAGACTGTGTTTGTTTGGATAATGCCACTCCTTCAAAACCAGCTGCAGCTATGAATTATGGTGCTACTTAAAAAAAAAAATAGTGTTAAAACACACATAAAAGTTACCATCTTTACCATCTCCAGGAGTACAGCTCAGTAGGGTTAACCATATCACAGTGTTGCTCAAGTGATTTCAAAGAATCTATTTTTCATCTATAAAATTGCAACTCTGTACCAATGAAATGACAATTCCCATCAGCCCCAGCCCCTGGCAACCACCATTCACCATTCAACTTTCTGTATGACCTTACTACTCTAGGTAACTCATGTAAGTGGCCTCGTGTGTGTGCGTGTGTGTGTGCGCACGTGTGTGTGTTTTGTGACTGGCTCAAGGTTCATCTATGTTGTAGCCCTGTGACAGGGTTTCCTTCCTTTTTAAAGCTGAATGACATTCCACTCTGAATATACCACATTTTGTTTATCTATTCATCAGTCATCGGACATGTGGCTTGTTTCCATTCCTTGGAAACTTGGCCACTATAAATAACACTGCTAGGAACATGACAGTTCAAATCTCTCTTCAAGACCCAACTCTCAATCCTTTTGGGTAAATACCCAGGAATAGGATTCCTGGATCATCCGGCCATTCTATGTTTAATTTTATTAAGAACTTCCATACTGTTTCCTAAGTGGCTACACCATTTTACATTCCCCTCAACAGGGCACAAAAGTCTTCGTTTTGCCACATCTTCAACAACACTTGTTGTTTTCTATTTTGTTTTTCGAGTTTTGCGCTAGCACCCCTAACAGTTGTAAAGTAAAAAGAAAGCTGCTTTTTTATAGGGCCACAAAACTCGTCTTTATTTTCTGAAGCCCTGGCATTAGCTAAACTGCTGTTGAAGAGACATGACTTTGAGTCACAACTACATATACTCTCCTGCAACGGGACATGGGTTTCATGTTCCCATGACCATGTCTGAGCTCGATTTACAGCATCCATCATGTCTCTCCATTTACATCATGACTAGGAGTTGCCATCAATAAGCCCCCTTACCATTTCTCACAGAGCTCAGACTCAAAACAATGCAAGCGTCACCTGTATTTCAATAAGGCGTTGGAACACTGAAGGCACTTGGTAAATCCCAATTTAATTCAAGTTCCATAAACACAGCAGGTCCTGGGTCCCAACCTACTGGAAATCACCACCATAGATGCTTCACTGCAACATCATGTGTCTCTGCCATTAACCAGAACTCATGCCAGACACACAGCCCCTTACACCCGGATCCTTTGCTCCAGCCTCTCTGAAAATCTGCTTGTTCTCGGTGAGGTCTGGTTTCCTACATCAAGAGGTATACAATCTGTCCTAGTCTCGGGATCACTGAGTGAGAGACAGAAACTTCCAAGGACCCAGACACTTTCTAGGAGGAAACTAAACCACACTGGTGCCTTCAGGGCACCCAAGCTAGTTCTTCTCAACACTTGTGGGAAAATCAGTCAGGAGCCGGGGCAAGCCATATGACGTAGAAGAGTTCTCCCCACAAAAGGAGCCTGAGCAACAAAACCAGGAAGGCTGGAAACTGCGACGACAGTCCGTACAAGATCCTGGTCTGATTACTTTAAATAAAGCATGCAGGGACTTCCCTGGTGGGCCAGTGGCTAGGACTCTGTGCACCTGTGCAGGGGGCCCAGGTTCGACCCCCTGGTCAGGGAACTAGATCCCACATGCCACGAGCAAGAGTTCGCAAGCCACAACTGAACATTCTGCACGCCACAAGGAAGGTTGCATATCCCACACATTGCAGCTAAGACCCAGGAGAGCCAAAAAGCCAACCAAACAAAGCATGAAGCATCTCCCCCCATAAATCCCAGCTGAATTTCAGTCATGACGTCTGCTCTGTATTCATGAGCCTGTATTGCTACTTATTTCTGACCTTAAATTACCTCCTATTTTTTCCTCCCAAGTAAACATCTTTGAAAAGGAACTTTATGTTAACCTATAAATCTGAGTTTCTCCACCATGGCATTATGGACATTTTGGACTAAGAAATTCTTTGTTGTGGGACTGGTCTGTGTCTTGGGATGTTCAGCAGTATCCTTGGTCTCTTCCCATTACATGTTAGGAGCAGGTCCTGCTTCAGTCATGATAACCGAAAACGTTTCCAGATATTGCCAAATATCCCTGTGAGGAAAGGGAACACGCTCATCTCTAGGTGACCTTGAGAGTCTGTGCCAAAAGTGAAAAAATGGTTTCTTTTTACAAGGACACATTCAAATATTCACTTAATAATTAATAATTCATTTGAATTATTTGCCCACTTGGCGAATAAGCCCCAAGGGCAGGAAGCCAGCAGCACCAGGTGGGTTCAGGGCCTGTGTCTGACCCCCCGTCTCGCCATGCCTTGCTCAGGCAAATTCCTTAACCTTTGAGCCTTGGTTTCCTCAGGCTCCCAGGTGATGCTAGTGGGAGAGAACCTGCCTGCCAATGCAGGAGATTTAACAGACACCAGTTCAATCTCTGGGTTGGGAAGATCCCCTAGGGGAGGGAATGGCAATCCGCTCCAGTCTTCTTGCCTGGAGAATGGACAGAGAAGCCTAGTGGGCTACAGTCCATAGGGTTGCAAGGAGTTGGATACAACTGAAGTGACTTAGCACGCACGCCTCAGTTTTCCCACTGGTTTAAGCGCCACAAAGACAGCAGAGGCCCCCTGGGGTTGTGTAGAATAAGTGACATCACATTTTGGCTTTTAGCGCACACATCACCAGCATGGAACAAATATTAAGCAGCGATGCAATTGTTTCTAAAGATTTTCAAGCTGGGTTTCCTTAGAGTGTAAGTGTTCCCAAGAGGTACTCAAGATTTGCCCAAGGGAGAGAGGTGACTGGATCTTAGCACCCTCGACTCTGAGTCAGAGCAGGAAAGCAGCCCCAAGTCTCTGGCTCACTGAGTCTACTGCAGATTTATGTGTGTGCTCAGCTGCTTCAGTCATGTCCTTTTGATTCTCTGTGATCCCATGGACTGTAGCCTGCCAGGTCCCTCTGCCCACGGAATTCTCCAAGCAAGAATACTGGAGTGGGTTGCCATGCCCTCCTCCAGGGAATCTTCCCGATCCACAGATCGAACCTCAGTCTCCTGCATTACAGGCAGATTCTTTACCACTGGACCACCAGGGAAGCCCATTCCTAGCTCAGGGTTAGGATCAAAGTCAGTCAAAGGCAAG
Organism: Bos grunniens; assembly: GCF_055505025.1. NCBI lineage: Eukaryota > Metazoa > Chordata > Mammalia > Artiodactyla > Bovidae > Bos > Bos grunniens. Next base: position 39,502,101 of record NC_141186.1, read on the forward strand.
ATCTGGTATGGAGACTGTACTCTCCCGACCCCTGAACTGGAGGAGGCACTCAGCCAGCTTTCAGTGAATGAGTGTTTACATAATGGGGCTCCGAGCAAGATGCAGTCTGAAAAAGGAGTTTCCCAGGTATGAGGAAAAAAAAGGGAAAACCCCAGCATTAAATGATGAGTTTGTAGACTGTGCCCACCCTGAGATGCTACTGCTGGGGCATGCTGCGTACTCCAAGAACACTGTATTGCATCAACTGGCCTCTGGGGGTGTCTTCACCACATCTGGGCCGTGGCTGCTGAGGGAGGGACCCTGGCTGTTACCTGCCTGATTCCTGTATGTGTCTGAACTGGCCCCTTTCTTCTAGAGAATCGTTCTCTGTTCTTCCCTGCAAGTTAATACTGAAGATACTATTCATAGGATTTTTTGAAAAGATGTTATCAAACATCAAGGGGATTTAAATAAGCCTTTTGGAGATGCTGGTAAAAAAATAACACAATTTGTTTAACGTTAATGCTTTTTTTGAAGAGACTAAATATCGACTGGAAGAATTGTTTTTAACACGAAGAAAAAATAAATGTGGAACAGATTTACACAAATGTACATCCAGAGTCTTTAAAAGAAGTCGCCACTAACATTAAAATGATGGGGATTTCGTTTAAAAAAATAAACACCAAGCTGGAGGAGGCAGATGGAGAAATGGGCAAGATGGATCGAGGCAAAGTGAGACCTTGGGGGTCATGCACAACATGGGGTTTTACCCTCAAGTTACTCATATCTTTTATTAACCAATGGGCACACATGCATTTGCCTTCAATCTTGCCTAGCATCAAGGTCTTTTCCAATGAGTCAGCTGGCCATCAGGTGGCCAAAGTATCGGAAGGCACAAGGGGAAGAGGGTGGTGGAGGATGAGGTGGCTGGACAGCATCACCGATTCAATGGACGTGACCGACAAATGGGCAATGGGCTAATTCCGGGAGACAGTGAGGGACAGGGAGGCCTGGTGTGCTGCAGTTCATGGGGTCGCAGAGAGTCAGACATGACTGAGCAACACACACACACATTTCTGTGTAAAGCCACAGGGGTCAACAAATGATAGCCTGCTGATCAAATCATGCCCACTGCCTGTTTTTGAAAACTGAGTTTTACCAGAACTCAAATCACGTCCGCCCACTTGTGGGGTCTTTCAGGCTGCTTACATGCCACCTTGCAAAGAGGTATAGTTGCAACAAAGACTTACAGTCCACAAAGCTGGAAATGTTTCCTCTCTGGCTGTCTGCAGAAAAAGTTTGCTCATCTCTGGCTTAACCAAGCCCCACCACCACTCTCAAATTGGAACTACCTGAAATTCTAAAGGAAGATCCCTCTGACTTTGGGAAGAAGTGGACGCTCCCATTGAGATGAAGGTGGAAAGGTAGAAGCTCTGCTTTACCAGTGTTGGGGGCAGACTGGAGTTTCTGGAGATTGTTTCTAGTGCCAGCTCGTTGGGGACCACAGTCTCCGCCTGCTCTTCAAAGTTTCAGGATGACTGCTGGAGACCTGCAAGGGGCTGCCTCATAGTCGCTCTTGCTGTCCTGTGGATCTCAGGCTGCGTGAAGCTCCTCTTCCCGTGTCACTGACAAGAAGGGTGGCTCCGTTTATCTGCACTAAGGGCTCTAGTTATGCCCACCTTACAGGTGAGGATGCTGAGCAAAAGACTGGCCTGAAGACCCTGTGAGAATAAAGGGCAGAGCCTCCTAGGAGGATCTGACTCCACAAGCTACTCTGCCAAGATCGTGGACACTCAGATGCGTGCAGGGTTGAAGCTGGAGACTCACAGGTTCTGCATCTGAAGGCAGAAAACTCCACAGGTTTTACCAATTGTTTCTGCTCCCCTCTCCCTGGAACCAGCAACTTGACTGCCACTGCAAGGACTCATTTCCGCTCACCTGGACTGAATCCCAGGCCCCCACCCGCACCAGTGTCTCAAACTGCCAAAGCTTCAAGCTCTTCTCTTGGAGAGCTTTTCAGGAGTGTGGACAAAGAAATGTTTAAGAGGAGCCAGCTCGGAAGGCTACTTTGCCAGAGCCCCTAGCCTGCAAGCGTAACTGTTCAAGCCTGAAAATCAATTCCAGGTCCACTACTTGTCTGTGGAGAAACCACACTGGTCCAAGCTGCCTCAGTCCTCACCTCCTAACTCAACTTCCTGTGTCCATTCCTGCCTCCCTAAATGTCCACAGAGAGGCTGAAATGACTTTCTGGAAAAGTTCATCAGATGAGTAACTCTGCTGGGGAAATCCACCACTGGTTTTTCACACTGCTTAGAACCCAAGCCTCAGCATGGCTGACAAGCCCCTTTCTGAATTGAGCTCTGCTCTAACTCATCCTGCATCCCTGATCTCGGGGGTCCAGACACGCTGGCCCTCTGATGGCTCCCTGACTGATCCAAATTAGCCCCCACTTTAGGATCTCTGGACCTGCTGCTCCTATAGCCCAGAATGTTATTCCATGAGTCACTGCCTAGCTAGCTTCTCACTACCGGGGTCTCCACTCAAATGCCCTTCCCTTGACCACTGGATGAAAACTGTCCCTGACCCCAACTCCAGCACTTGATGGCAATGTATTCATTTACTGGAACACTCTCAAGCTTTTCCATTAGAACATAAACCTCAGGAGAACACAAGCCTGACTAGATCTAGAGTCTATTCCCAACGCCTAGTCCAGTACCTGGTATTAAGTGGGTACCTCACAAGTATCTCTTTTAATATCTCCAAATGCAAGAAATCCAACTTTTCCACATCAATTCCTGTAGGGAATGTCACTGCTCCTGCAGGAAGAGCTGCAAACAGCTTCCCAAGTGGCTTGATATTTCCTTTACTTGATTCTTAGAGGGCCACTCTGCACCTTCCCCTAAAACCGGGACAAAGTGAGCAGCACCCGCAGCAGACCCACACTTCAAAACATGAGTCCATACCATCTTTGAGGAGGAACGTAATTCAAAACATGAAAATTTATTCTAAGTTGTATCTTAACATACGAGGTCTCAGCTTTAGATGAATTTTAATGTTTACAAGTGCAAAAGCAAATAAATATTTACCAGTTGCTTTTTTTTTTTTTTTGCACTCTTATAACTCCACAACAGCTTAGACGCAAAAAAAAAAAAAAAGAAAGAAAGAAAAAAATTGTTACTAAACATCTTGTAGTCTGGCAAAAGAGAGACTTTCTTATTAAGAAAACCCCCACAACAATAACAACCCCTCATGTTCAGGACTCCCTTGTAAAAACTACCAGGATGTTTCAATAAGATGTGAGCATAGGACAGAGCCACAAAATCACCCCTGGCCAGGAAGATGGGGATCATGTCCTCCCCGCCGAGGGCAGACCAGCTGTGCCCTGGAGTCATCATCCATAAAACGCACAATTCCGAGCAAATGGGGCACTATTTCACAAGCTGGGATGAGCGAATCCCAGTTCTCCCCACGCTGGAGGTTCTCACCCCTGTAGTTTTAATATAAAGTCACTTCCCCCGAGTGGCCGTTGGTGGTTAAAATAGCTCCTTGCACTCTTCCTGATTCTTTTCTTTGACACCACCCTATTTCTTTCCTTCCCTGTGATCGTTCACAGTCTCCACCAACTGTTAGCTAGGTTTCTGGCTTGCCCATGGATCTGCTTGCTTGCTTTCCAACCTCTCTATTTCCTAACTTCCCTGGTTCGGGCTCCTCTTTTCCCCTGTGAGCTTCAAGCCGCAGGCATCATGCTCACCTCAGTCAGCACCCCGGCAAGCGACTGGCACCGATCAGGCAGCCCAGAAACACAGGGGCTGCGTAAGAGCCTAAGCAAAGAAATCGGAAAGAATACATTTCTCAAGATGGATGTCTTTTTCCATCATGTACTTCACGGTATGGCCGAAGTGCCTGGAGTTACTTAAGCAAGTCGACTTTACCAGGAAGCAAGTATGAAGACAAGACTTAGTCGAGCCACTTTAATAGAAGAGGTGATTTTTATCAGAAGAAAATATTAAGAGACACACACACGCACACAATTCCAGGAATACTAAGCACTCTCTGGATCTTCCCTCTCTGCTCTCAAATATTTCTTCAAGGGTAAGACTGTTCACATCAGCTTGAGGGCTCAGGGGAGGGGCGGCGCTTACCTGGGTTAACAGTGATGAACCTGCTGTCCTCGGGAAACCGGTCCCCTGGGGGCACGGGCTTCCTGGATGGCATCTCGGGCCTCGCAGGATCACTGTCTTCATCCTGCTCCTCTGTGACTGTGGGGGGCACTTGGGTGGGGGTGACCGAGAGGGGGTCCAGGGCGTCCTGGGGCCGGGCGGTGGGGATGGCAGTGCGGGCCCGCTCGCGCCCGGATGTAGTCTGATGCGCGCCCTCCTGGGCAGCGGTGCCGGGGGCCGAGGGCGCAGCGGTGGGCTGGGTGTGGTTGCGCGCCCGCGGGGCGTGGGTCACCCCACTCCGCTCCTTCTTCTCGGAGTCCTTCTCGCCTTCCTCCTCGTGCTCCCGCTCGCCGTCCTCGCTCTCGCTCTTCTCGTCCTTTTCGCTCTCCTCCGCGCCCTCGCCGTCCTTGCTGGGCGCTGAATCGCCGTCGGCGCCCGGGCTGGCCAAGGCCTCGGTCGTGGCCAGGACGGGTCTGCCGGCCTGCTTGCTGGCCGAGGCGGCCGTAGGCAGGCGCGTGGGCCACACAGTGCTGGGGAAGGAGGAGATGCCGCCACCGCTGAAGCCCAGGCCGGCCAGGAGCGTGCTGGTGACCACGGAGGCCACGGTCGCCTGGCTGCCGCTGGACGATGGGCCCATCCCAGTCGCCATGGAGACAAAGGAGAAGGGGATGCCGGAGGATGTCCAGGTGGAAGAGCCTGAGCTGATGGGGGCCATGTCAGCTGAAGAGGCCGGCGATGCTGTGGGCTTGAAGGGGTTGCCCAGGGAGGTGGGGGGAAGAGAGGGAGGAAGAGAAAGCAGAGTGTCAGTCACTGGGATAGGGAACCAGGCCCTGGATGCGACCCCCCAAAGGCTTCCACTCATCTTCACCTTTATTCTCAGAGTCTCCCAAAGGCTGGTGCCAAAGCTGACAACAGGCCATCTGTGGCTGACCATCACCGCTCTTCATGTTTTTATAATTACTTAAAATTTGTAACCTATGTCTTGAACCCAACTTCAACTTTTCACTGATATTGCTCAGGAGGAGGAGGCTAAGTGGCAAAAAAGTAAGCAGCATTCATGCTGCTGGGTTCTCTGCCCACCTGGGAAACCCTGTCTGAAAGGCAAACATCAAATAAGCAATACCCGGGCAACACTGGACAGTCACGCGTTGCTGGGTGACACTGGAGGAGGCAGGAGCTCTTGCATTCACTGCGGCACTGTGGGCAACTCGCAGCCCTGAGGTCTACAGAAGCTCCAGGATCCGGCCGCACATCTTAAAGTGAGGAAGTGGATGGACAGAGGACAGTGGCCGCTACATGTCTGCAGTGGCCAGATCAGAAGTCGGGCCGTGCTCTACACTGAAGGCCTTGGGAGCCGGTTTACACCCACATCCCTGGGTCGGGTGCTGTACACCTGCCATATCTGATTTCAGACTCTCCAGATTTAATCATAGCAAAATACATGCTTGTATAGATGACAGTAAGAGTTCCATTTAAAAAGCTCCAACTATGTGCCTGGGCATCCCAGGCTCTCCCAGGGACACACGTGGACATCACCCCACTTTATAGGTGAGGAAAACAGGGCACAGAGAGGTTAAGCAGCAGAGGTGCGGCTGACTAGGAACAAGTCTCAGCTCATTCTTCCCATCCTACTCAATCAGGCTTCATGGGGGGACTGTATTGGCACATGGTATCTTACAAAAATAAGTGCTGCTCTGACTTATTCGTTTATTTTTAGTTCTTGAAACCTCATATGAAGAATCCAGAATTCCATCCCATCATTTATGTAGTTAAAAGTAATACAGCCAGAACCACTTAGATTTCACTACTGTCTCATCAAATTTCAGTTTGAAAAGTCTATAGTTTAAATGATGATCAAGTTAGCAAATGATGAGTTATTAAGGTGGTGAATGAAATGCCAGGTGCCACCCCCGAGAAGGCACTGGAGACAGAGCAGTCAGACAGCCTGGCTTGAGCATGATACCTCACTTGCTCTCTGGGAGATGCTGGGCACATTAACTCACTGAACCTCCACTTCTTCATCCATAAAATGGGAGTCATAGTAATACCAAACTTGTGGGATGCCGTGAGGGGTAAATAAACTAATACTCTGTGCCTGAAACCCAGGAAAAACTTAATATATTGTAGGATTTGTTAGTACCAACACTGCAATTATTATTACAAGTATTAGTTGTACTAGAAAGGAGAAAACGTAGATACTGAGGCTCCAGACATGTGCAAATTCATATAACTTTGGTCAAATAACAACCTTTCAATCTTAGCCTGTCCCTACTCCTTTGCATTATTACATCCTATGATCTCACAAATTATAAACCATTAAAAATTTTTATCTTGACAAAAGCAATACAGTATAACACTGCTGGCTTAACTCTGTTGCACAGCTTTTTAAAATAATGCACTGTACTGAATTATATGGAGTGTGTAATTTATTCAGTTTTTTAACTAATTCTCATTGAGCAGTTTGACAACATCATACTGCCATCTTGCGGTGACAGTTCTAAATGCATGCATATTACCAACCAGCCATGACAAAGCAATTACATTCTCTACTTACCACTCCTGTTTTGACAATTCTGGTCCCTTGGAATATTCGAGTGGTATTAGCTGAGAAGCAAAGAAATTATACTGTAAACAGCAGAACTTTCTTGTTGTTGTTGCAACAAAACTGTACTTACCTACACAAATCTGAAAAACATAATTTTTACATGTTATAAATACTCTTCATTTTTTTACCCCCTAACTATCAAAAAATGTGAAACCCTTCTCAGTTTGTGAGTCATCAAAAAACATGCAGATGGCCGTATCTGGCCATATCTGTGGGTCATAGTTTCTGACTCTTGTCTTAAGCTCTTAGTTTAAAACTTTACAAAATTGTAATCATTTTCTTAGTTGAAATAAAACTTACATACAGCAAAATGCACAAATCTTCAGTGTAGAGGCAAATTAATTTTTTACTGCTGTATAACTCGCCCTTATATTAAAATACAGACATTCTCCAGCATCCCAGAGGTTTGTACATGCCTCCACAGAGGTGCTCTCACGACCGCTCTGACCTTTGTCAACATTCTGTGTTTTTGAACTTCATAGTATTCCATTGTTACTCTCTATTGTCTTTTTTTTTGGTGATAATGTCTTATATTATCCTTTCAGGGACTATAATATGCATCTTAAACTTATTACAGTTTACCTTAAACTAGTACTTTTTATCTCTTCCTAAGAAAATGTAACAACTGTAATCTATTTGTCAGACTCACTTTTTGTGCTGATCTCAAAAACAATAGTCCTATATAAAATAAACATTTGCTTCCCATACATACATGGCATTGAGAAAGGTACAAAAAACCCACTAAATTCCCAAATAAATAACATTTGTATCTGCTGGAGTTTTTACCTAAATTAGAAGTGGGGCAAGTACTCGAACTATTTTTTATTTGCCCTGCAAACTAAAAAAAAAAACAAACAAAAAACGAATTCACTGTCAACATTTTAAACAGCAGCTTTAACCTGAAAATCCCAATTTCCTCCTCATCCTGAAGAAAAATTGCAATTTTTGGCAAAACTGAGTTCACCTTCCTACAGGACCATATTTGGCAGGGGCTAAGGGTCCATCACCCCCTTTCAAAGGGCACCTCTCCAGTTTTCCATGTGGTCCCGCCTCATTTGTATGTGGTTCCCTGCTGGGCCACAGGGCATCTACATTTGCACCCCGCAACTTAACGATATATTCACTTTGCTCAGCTGGAAAGTGAAACGTGTGAAGAGACAACTGTGGGAAATAGACTGATCTACACGTCAATACAACCAGGTCAGATGAGGCAGCCCAGGAAGCAAACAGTCCTTGCCTGGCACTAAATATAACCTCCCACCATCAGTGAGCTGCTTCGGGATCAATACTGTGCTGCCTCAGACAGGTATACACACCTTCCTTTGTTAACACAGGAAGAAAGCTTCCTAAGAGATCTGCTTTTCCTGCCCTTTACAAAGGCCTTAATTTAAGGCCAACAAACTCAGTGGCCACTCCATCACTGTGCCTGTTTTCATTGATCTTGAACAATTCCCATTGGGGTCAGTGCTAGTCGTGATGACTAGGAAGCTTCTACTGGGCCTTTCAGATCACCAGTCCATCGGCCTGGTGGAATTCAGGGATGGGGGGAAAAGGTGACACATGTCTCCACTGAGCTGTCAGGGAGATGTAGCTTCTTCTTGCAAGAGGAACGGAAGCTTGGAGTCTCAGCTCTATTTAGCAGGACCATCCTGTGTCTCTGTCTATGACTGAAGTGGGATATTTCCCTGCTGCCTTACAGTTGCTGGAGCTATTTTGAAGTATCATTTATGTTCACTGCTACTCAGAAATCACCATCACTAACAGACCCACCACTTGTCATTTAATACTTTCATAAAAGAAGTGCAGCAATGACTACGTTGCCGATTTGCATGTTTAAAATATTTTGACAACTGTATCTAAGTGTAATTGGTTTCCTTTCCTATGTATTTTAATTATTTATTTTAAACCATTCTGAGAGAGGATCTGATGGCTTGGCCAGGCTGCCTGATGGGTCTGTGGCTCAAAGAGAAGGCTTACAAGCCCTTATTTTCCATGACTGCTGAGACCTGCAAAAAAACTTTTGAACACTTGGCAATCAATCTTTCGAGCTGTTTGTTGAAGACCCAGGATACAGGATAATATTTATGCTTTGGGGTGGTCTGTCGTTGTGTATAAATGACTGGGCTTTGGAATAAGAAACTGGACTCTGCTTAGTAATCAAATGATTTTTTGGGGGGGAGGGAGGGACAAGTTACTCAACTGCTCAGAACATCATTCCCCCCTCTAGAAAATAATGTCTGCATTACAAGCTGCCATGAGGTCAGATGAGATGACTTAGGGCCAAACACTCTGTAACTGGGAACCACTCCACAGACAATGATCACCATTATTATGATCATACTTACTACAGTAAGGTAAGCATAACTTATTTATTATGTTATACAGGACATAAACACTGTGTTATTTACTATGTGCTGTGCTTTGTCGCTTCAGTTGTGTCCGACTCTTTGTGACCCCTTGGACCACAGACTGCCAGGCTTCTGTGTCCATGGGATGTTCCAGGCAAGAACACTGGAGTGGGTTGCCATTTCCTCTTTCAGGGGATCTTCCCAACCCAGGGATGAAACCTGTGTGTCCTGCATCTCCTGCACTGCAGGCGGATTCTTTACCACTGAGCCACCGGGGAAACCCATTATTTACTGTAACAATGAAAATATTCCACATGGCTTTCTCATGCTGCCAAATTAGAGGCAAACTTTATCAAGGGGAAACCTAATTATTCTTAATAAAGTGCCCATGAAATTCCCTATGTTTCTTTGTTTCCCTTTTAACAGTCAACTCTTAAAAGTTGATCTGTTTTGAACTTTGGCCTCTACTGCTCACAAGCTCCTAGCTGGCTCATCAGAAAAGGTGTGCTAGCTGCCCTGCAGAGTTCATTTTTCCACTGCCCACTGGAAGGTGCAGGGAAGATCCTAAGGCCACTGTATGTCCCTTGGTCAACATGCAGGGACAAACACTGGTACAGAAAATGAGTGAATGCACGTCCACCCCTGAGCAAGGGAAGTCTTCAGGCAAGGAGGCACTGCCATCTTTAAGGAGTCACTGTGGTCAGACATTTTAACTATTCCGTGCTCGGAATTTATAGCTGATGAGGCTTTTGGGAACTGCATTATATTACAAACATTTCATTTTTCAAAGTCTGTGCAGAAGCCAGTGAGCTCAGGGGCCTATTAATCAGGAAAGGCGGTTTTGCAGATTCCAGGTTCCTAGTTAGAGAGCATGGGCGGCCTAATCATGATTTATGTGCCCAAAGTTGCCGGGCCCCGACCTCAGCAAGCGCGCGCGCTCTGGCTTCCCCTGCTGTCTCCTGTGGGCTGGCCCACACAGACCTGGCCTTGGCCTGTGGACTCTCCTCAACACAAGCAGATGGGCCCGTACATTCAGGTGGACACACAGTGAGTGCGATTTACTCGTGAAAAAAATACAGCCATGCTAATTTCAAGTAGTTTAAACGGAAGGATGAGCTGATGTGAATGTCAGCAAAGGCTCTTTCAATACTAGATGCAAACCTGCAAAGCTAGAAGGGATCCTTGGAGGGAATCTCAGCTGAAGGGGTTCCTACTCTGGGTTCATCACATATTATCTTTTATACTAAGCCTCACACTAAGGGGATACTGAGCATTGGTTCTAGGCTCTGTGCTAATTACGTAACATGAATCACCCTGTCACTTGACAAGGGCCCCATGAGGGCAGTACTCTCCTAACTACCACCTTCAGACCATGAAATTGCAGCTTAGAGACAGTCAACATTTTCAGAGTCACAGAAAGATCACGTGGCAGCCAAGACTCAACTTGAGGCTCTCATGTCAGGGCCCCGGCCCTGAGTCAGCAACTTCTCCATCTCTCATTGCATGCCTGGTACCTGAGCCGTCTGGTTCAAATTCAGATTCCTGGGCCTCATCCTCTGAGAGTCTGAGATGATTAGTCTGGGAGGGGCCCGTGAATGTGCATTTTTCACAGGATTCCAGACAGTGAAGCCGGATCTACAGTCTACAGGTTTCTGAGACCCCGGAAGCTGTGACATGCAAACTTCTGGCATGTTCTAGGGAAAATGTCCAAAGCCTTCATCCCAGATACATAACTCACAAACGTTAAGCAGCACTGGCCTGGTTTGTGTCTTTGAAACTGAGGATCCAGGAAGCAAAGAACCTTCCCAGGGAGGACATCAGACAGGCAGAGCAAAGCCTGATGCCCTGGTCGCTCCGTCCACACTGGTCTCAGTGCACTTCACAAAACCAGGTCTGCCAACTACAGCCCACAGGCCAGCTGCCAATTTTTGTCAATCAAGTTTTACTGGAACCAAGACTGAGTTGATCGTGGGGCAAGTAAGACAGAGAATATCCTGTCTTCATGCAAAGTTTTGATTTTTTGCTGCTGTTCATGGGTATTTTACATTGATTTTGGTTTAAAAAATATTCCATTTAAAGATGACATCTTTAATGACATCTTGATGACAAAGTTTTTAAGTGCTTCTTTAAATTCTTCACCAAAGTGAATTCTCCTCTTGCTATGCCCCAAAGCTGACCTGAAACATTCCACTAGATCCTAAATCAGCTAAAAATCCAAAGACAGTACTCCTCCACGTGACTAGGAGCTGATTCTATGATCTGACACAGTTGTAGACACATGCTCGGATCTCCATGGATGGAAAATGATGGTAATTGTGAAAAATAATCACTTCACCCTTCTTCCCCTCCTCTGGCCTGTGAAACCTCCCAGGCTTTTCAGGTGTGACTGCAAAACCCACACTGGTGTTTAGGCCAGGTTGGTAGTCTCATGTGCAAGTACCCGAACAGGAAAAAGGACAAAGCCCAAAGGAGAAGGGCTCAGGGCAGACGAGAAGGCCAGCTCCTCACCTTGGAAGAGCATGGTCTGGCTGAAGTCACTCCTCATGTCGTTGCGACACACGGCCTGGACCCGGAACAGGTAAAGGCTGTCAGGGGAGACGTGGCTGATGGTGGCTTTCTGCAGGGTGAGGAAAGGACAGGAGTGAGCTAGTGCTAAAGGCCAGAGCACACTGTACATTCGAAAGGCGAATGTAAAAGACTGTTAAGCATCACATGTAGGTTGCTGGGTACCATGGCAAAGCCCAACAAACACGACGCTTCCTCACTGACCAAAGGCTCCCTCCGAAAGGAACAAGCATTCAGAAGTAACCTCACCTGGGAATATGTTTTCAACACAAAAACATGTAGAGTAAGAGAAGGAATACCAGTCTCGACACAGATGCTGGACTCTGTCTTGGAGCGTGCCTTCAGCCCTGTCTGTACCCATGAGGCTGGGACTTGTATCAGAACTGCTCTACCTTGTAAACGATAATGATTTACCATCTAGAATCATCAAGTGCACTGAATTTCCAGGGCCGTGCTGAGTTTAGAGCAGCCACAACGAAGTCTCTGTGTTACTGTTTCCTTGCAGTTTAAAGGCACTGTTGTACCTAGACCTTGGATAACACAAGGCACGAAGCCGGAAGAATACTTGACTGGAAGTCCGAGGACAAGAGATCTACCTGTGTCATGCCACTCACCAGCTGTGTGATTCTGAGTCAGCTGCTCACTGTCTTTTGGCCTCTGCTCCCTCCAGCTGTTAAGCAGAGAGAGTAAGATTTCCCTCGCAGGGTTCTTGTGAGGGCTGTACAACACAGGTCAAGCAAGCCTCGCACATTGGTAGTCCTCACCGCACAATAGAAACCATGCCCCTGGTCTAACACAGGGGTTGGCAAGTGACAGCCCACAGCCCCAATCTGGCCCACTGTTTGTTTTTTGTAAATAAAGTTTTATTGGCACACGGCCACACCCATTCATTTCCCTGTTGCTGTGGCAGCTTTCGCCCTTCAGTGGCAGAGTCGAGTAGTTGCCCATAGATGCCTTAAATCCTAAAATCTTAACTCTCTGACTCTTTCAAGAGAAAAGTTTCCCAATCCCTGGTCCCAAGTCAGGAGCCAAATCCAGATCCCCATCCCGCAAAGCTTTACTCCAAGAGACTTTTAAAAATCAGAAAATGGAAAATGCCTAAAAAGTTGGCAGGGCTTGCTTGCCCAAAGAAACAAATAGTAAAGGCAACTGATTTTTAGAGACTCCCTGATGTTGAAATGTCTCGTCACTGAATTCTGGGCCAGGTCCAGAAAGCAGCTCTGGGAGCTTAACCACTGAGTGGGTTTCCCCCAAGGTAGCTATTGAAAACCTCTGCAGAGGCATTAACAAGTTACTGTGGCCATGCCTGCTGCCTGCTGCCTGGCAAAATGTATTCCTGGGTAGAGCGGGAGGTTGGGGTCCAGGTATTTCACTTTCAGCCTACCTTTTGGAAAAGGCAGGCAACAACACCTGTTCCCCAGGTTGGCAGTGAGGGTGTGTGTGTGTTGGGGGGATGCTGGCAAAAGCCAGGAAAATGCTTGGGAAATGTTTCTGGGCCACAAGAATCCTAAATTGGAGAAAAGCTTTGCTGCCACTAAGTCAGCACTCTCAACTTCTTGAGGAATTAAGAAAATTAATTTTGTGTGTCCCCAAAGAAAAGAACCACCCCTAGAAATCCTTATAAAAAAAGAACTTGCTGTCAAAGCATGTTTTTCTCTACATCTCTCTCTTTCTCTGAAACTCATTTATGCCTCAGTCTCTAAACCTGTGACCTCGTCTTCTGTGCAGAGCAAAAATCTTCGCTTCCTCTAAGCAGGGATTTATTAGAATTCACTCTGAGCCGGTATCTATTCATCTTTGCATGTTTAATTATCTCCCACTTAGTATAAGAAACCGAATAAGGGCCCAGCTAGTTTCTGCTGATTAACGCAAGCCCCCTCAGCTCAGAAAGAGAAACCTCCCTCCCGGACTTCTGGTCCTGACAAGAGAAAAGGTTAAAACATATCACAACCTAGGGTGCCTTTCAACAGATTCCTCTCCGATTTCATGAAGCTCATCATTCCCTAATGTGACCCAGATAACAACGTCTAGTGGGGAAATTGAAAATATAAATGGAAATGAAGTAAAAGAATCGTCATCTGAAGCAATACGAAAAGTATTATACTGTAAGTGATTGAACGGGCCCTGGGGACTCTGTATTGGGAAGAAAAAAAGCAGTAACAGTCATTAAGAATCCCACTCGGTGCTATTACATTTTTCATGTACATATACAATGATGGGCTTCATTATCCCAAAGACTTCTTTTGATTAACAATAAATGCCAGGCTTTCAAACCCAAATGTGTCGCTTTGAGTTTCTGGGCAAAGATGTAAAGACCAGCGCTTGTTGGAGTGATTGCTTTTCTAGGGGAAGAAGACTTGGCTTCTGCAAACATCTGTTCTCAAGGGCCTTGTTGGGGGCTGGCGACTAAATATTTATGCACATCTACGATGAAACACGGAACTGGGCACGTGTAGCTCAAAAGTGAAGTCAGGTATTACAGGGTCTGAGAGCCTGAGAACTGTGGTTAAATATGGCGTGGTCGCCGGGGTCTCGCAGGTAGAAGGCGTGAGGCAGATGAAATGTGACAGAAGGGAGCGGTGGGGACTGCAGAGGGTTGCCTGGTGGGGTTGACAAGAGAAGGAGTGGGGAGGAGGAGGGCAGAGGGGGAATGACTGCAGTAAAGTAGCAGCGAGTGCCTGGCCCCACTGTCCGGGGCATTTACAGTAACACTATCAGATGACGAGGGCTTCCTGACGTCTCTTTTTTAAATAATGAAAGAAAAAGCAGTCAGCTTTGAAGAGCCTAACTACAAGCAGATGAACTCTTCCTGGCGGTGTGGCCGGCAAGTGTAAGGGTGGGATGGAGCTCAAGCAGGCCTTGCAGTGCTGTCCACGGCAGTACCCGCTTCACCAGGAAGGCGGCACGCGGCTGGAATGTCGCAGAGGAAGCACCCCCGGACATGCACGGGGGCCCCCCTCATTGCTGTGGACGCCCCGACTCAGAACAAGGCGGTCTTACCAAGTCCTTGTCGCTGTCCTTGGTGAATGTCTTCTCCTTCTCGTCCTCGTTCTTGGTCCAGCTGTAGGACACCATGTAGTTCATGATGGGCGGGTGGTAGATGGTCTCCGGCTGACTCCAGGACACCTGCAGCGCGGTCTGGTTCAGCGGCTGCACCTTCATGTGGATGGGCGGGGAGCTGCAGACTGGACACAGACGGCCAAGCTCAGTGCCAAGCTCAGCGCCAAGCGGCACCACGGGCCCAATGCCCCGAGCTCCTGAAGGCCACAGCCGCAAAATGCTGGTGTGTGAGGACAGGGAGTACCCACACTCCCGCCACTTAGATCCTCCCCCTGCTAACATTTCCCCACACCTGTTTTCCCTCTCTCCTCCTCTTTCTGTACACACACACACACAACACACAGACACACAACAGACACACCACACACAGACACACAACACATAGACAACACACATTTTCCTGCTTTATCCCTGAAAACAAGTTATATACATTCTGAACTTCACTCCTTAATACTTGGGTCTGTATCTCCCAAGAATAAGGACATTCTCTTCTGTAATGGCGAGGATCCGAGTACCTGTGTGCCCCTAAATTCATGTGCTGAAACCTAATGTCCAAGGAGATGGTCATAGGAGGACGAGCGTGGGGAGACAAGTAGATCGTGAGGGTGGAGCCTCCGAGAGTGGGATGAAGGTCCTGATAAGACCCCAGGGAGATCTGATAAGGTCCTGATAAGACCCCTTCCCCACATGACAACATAGTGAGAAGACAGCTACAAGAAGCGAGTCCTCACCAGAGAGTGAGTCCAGCTCCTTGATGTCAGACCCCTCAGCCCCCAGAACTGTGAGAAATAAACTTCTGTTGTTTTAAGACACCCAGTCTATGGTGTGTGATATAGCAGCCCATGCTGACTACTCTCATACCTAAGAAAATAAACACTAACTTGATATCTGAAACATCATACACATTCCAATTTCCCTACTTGTCTCCAAAAGGTTGTCTACAACCCTTTCCCCCCACATCACAGGTTAAATTCAGTTGTTATAATGCGTTAACTTCTTTTAATCTTGCCTAGTCATCTGGCCTTTGCTTCCACAACAAAATTTTTGTTAGAAACCAAGGCTGTTTGACTTGTGGAATGTCTCAACTAAAAATAGTAGATCAAATTTTACTGGAAATAGACCAGAGTGTAAACAAATAAAATTAAAAACGGGACTTCAAATCATTTTTAAAGCAAAGGCACAAAAGGTCAGGATAACTCTCTTGGGAGCAGGAGGACTCTGTAGTAGGTAGAGCACAAGGAAAAGTCAGGCTAATCCTCCCACTTATTCCTTCTGGCTGGTGGTTCTGTACCTGTCTACAGACAAGCCCATTTAAGGGCCGAGAGTGCTGAGTCAGCCTTTAAATGGCATTCTGGCTCTCCAGACGACCTCCTTCCCAGTGGCCGTGGTTCCTGCCTCCATGGGGCTTCCACTCTGAGGCAGGGTTTTTCTTTTTCTCAAAAGACATTTTTGAATTTTTTATTTATTTTAATTGGAAGAAAATTACTTTATAATATTGGGATGGCTTTTGCCATACGTCAGTATGAACAGGCCTTCGGCATACATGTGTGCCCTCCATCCTGAGCCCCTCTCCCCCTCCCTCCCCAGCCCGCTCCTCCAGGCTGTCACAGAGCGCTGGCTTTGGGTGCCCTGCGTCATGCATCAAACTCGCCCTGGCTATTTATTTTACATACGGTAACGTGAATGTGCCGTGTGTGCTTGGTCGCTCACTTGTGTCTGACTCTTTGCGACCCCATGGACTGTAGCCTGCCAGGCTCCTCTGTCCATGGGGATTCTCCAGGCAAGAATACTGGAGTGGGTTGCCATGCCCTCCTCCAGGGGATCTTCCCAACCCAGAGATCAAACTCAGGTCTCCGGCATGGCAGTCAGATTCTTTACCATCTGAGCCATCAGGGACGCACAAGTTTCACTGCTGTTCTCTCAAACCATCCCACCTTCTTCTCCCAGAGTCCAAGAATCTGTTTTTCACATCCGTATCTGCTTTGCTGTCCTGCATGTAGGATCGTCACACCATCTTTCTAGATTCCACATGTATTCGTTAATATATGATATTTGTCTTCCTCTTTCTGACCTACTTCGCTCTGTATAATAGGCCCTAGGCTCATCTACCTCGTTAGAACTGACTCAAACACCTTCCTTTTTATAGCTGAGTAATCCACTGGCCTCCTGGGCCAGACAATTCTCTGCTCCTGGGGGCTGCCATGTGCCCTGTATGATGTTTAGCAGCATCCTGGCCCCTACCCACTTGATGCCAGTATACCTCCTGCCAAGTTAAAACAAGCACAAATGTCCCCAGATATTGCCAAACGTCCCCAGGGTGGCGAACCATCCCTGGCTGAGAACTGTTGGTCTAAAGTGGGGAGACAACGATTCACCAAAGAATGACATGTACAGAGTTACGGTTACACCGGGATGGGGTGAATAAGGGGAGGAGAGCCGTGCTGTATTTTCCAAGCACTTTCTCAGGAGATTTGACTCATGCTATGCAGTCCAGGGAACGCCCCATTTGAAGACACATCCAACTGAGGACTGAGTGGACACTCACTGTGTGGGAGTCAGGGAGGAGGGGAGGGTGGGCCAAGGGACCTCAGGAGGCAGAAGGCCTGGGGGAATCAAAGGCAGGCAGCTGGATCGGGGTGCAGGAAACAAGGCGGGAGGCCTCACACACCCAGAGGGAAATTCCAGCCTTTACCCTACAGCACTCAGAAGCCATGGGAAAGACCCGAACCACAGAACCATACAGGGACGGGGGCACTTCACAAAGCTCCCTGGAGCTTCAGCTGAGCTAAGAGAGGAGAAGGGGCCTGGGAGGAGGTGCTGCAGACAGTGGGGGTGCTTGTCGAGCTGGGAGAGAAAAGGAGTACAGGATCGGGTTCTAGAGCAAACAAAGGCGATGCCATGCTGGACAAGGAGGGTCATGGGGGCAAGGGAGCCAGGGAGGACAACGCTGCGTGGTGGCAAGCAGGAGAGGGGCAGCCCCAGAGGACTGGAGCTTGGTGTTGGTTTCTCCCGGGAGCCCAACTACAAGCCAAGCAGCCCACACGAGCCAGAGTCCCCAGTGTGCTACACGAGAGCCCCAAGCCCAAGGCGGCCCTGGGGAAGATGGCTTTCCTGCCAGAAAAGCAGGGACAGGCTCTAAGGAGCCAGCTGCTGGAGAAAAGTGGAGATTGGTTTTGACAGGGAGGCATCCTTTTTTGCTCTTCAACTGCCAAACCCTGCTTCAGTCGGACAGATTCGTTTTGTGCAACTGAGACAGGAAGGAAGGGATAAATTAATGAGGCATCCCCACTGCCCTGCAGAACCCCGGGAGGCATTTCGCTGCCTGCTGCGCAAATGCCACCAGAGCAGAGACATCAAACAATGAATGTGATGGTCGGCCCCTCTGGAGACAGGGGGTGAGATGACAGGGTGCTGACACTAGGTGGCGCCAACACATCATTTTAAAAAATACCCTAAGTTTTAAAAAAAATACCCTTAGTTTCTTTATAGAGTGTCAAGGCTGGGGGACGGGCGGGGGCGAACCAGGAAAAGATCTACATTCCGATCTATCCAAATACCAATAACGAACCAAGGAAATTTATGTATTGGGAAGACTGTGTCCCCTTCAATGATGACCATGTCAGATTTTCTGACTTCTAGATCTTTTCCTCACTTTCTCCCATGTTCTTACTTATCTCCTTTATTCTGAAGATCCAATTAGGGATGAGCCGTATGGGAATGCATGTGTCTCTACCAGTTACATCACAACCACATAAATAATTCTATCACCCACAGGCGGATGCAACCATTCTTCTTATTTGTTCTTTGAAATTAAAATAGCTGGCTTTTTCTTTACTGATTAAGATGATTCATGCTAATGTTTTTAAAAAGCAACCAAAGTCATCCAAAAAAGTAAGAAGCAAGTTTTAAAAATATCACCCATAATCTCAGTATCCAGAGATAACTACTGTTAGCTTTTTGGGGATCCAACATCTTTGTACATTTTGCAAAAACATATACATACAATTTGACATAAATGGGATATAATGCATTGTGGCTCTATGAGTGAGTTTCTTGTTTTAAGTCACAGAAATATTGTCTTATCAATATTTCAGTCTTATCAATATTTCAATATGACTTATCAGGAAGAATGTGGGGGACTTCCCTGGTGACCCAGTGGCTAACATCTACACTCCCAAAGCAGGGGGCCTGGGTTTGATACCTGCTCAGAGAACTAGATCCCACGTGCTACAACTAAGAATTTGAATGCTGTAACTAAGACCAGCATAGGCAAATAAATGAATAAATAAATATATTTAAAAAATAATTTGGTATTACTGTTTTGATGACAGTATAGAATTCCACTGTCTTAAAGGACTAGAAAATATTGGTTTAAGTTCAAAAAACAGGCAGGTCTGGCCTCACTCTAACGGGACCACCTGCCATGGGGAGAATTCAGTAACTGAAAAAAGTGTTAGGTGCTCACTCGTGTCTAACTCTTTGTGATCCCATGGACTACAGCCCTCCAGGCTCCTCTGTTGAATTTTCCAGGCAAGAATACTGGAGTGGGTTGCCATTCCCTTCTACAGGGGATCTCCCTGACCCTTGCATTGAACCCTGGTTTCCTGCATTGCAGATGGATTTTTTTACTATCTGAGCCATAACTGAAGGGGCCTCCAAAGATGCATGCTTGTCAAAGGTTATACATGGAAGCAGAGGTCAGGGGCCTGCAGGCTGAGGACCCCCAGCTAAGCCTAAGGGAAGAGCAGGTGGGGCAGGAATTGCCCTGCTCTGCTCCCTGAGACAGTGGATGTTCTGGGCCAGACTGGGAAGAAGCACTTGCAGATCACAGGGATGACTTAGGACAGGGGTGGGCACACTTGCCCTGTGAAGGGCAGGACAGTAAATGGGCATGACTTTCCCAGCCATGTGGTCTCTGTCACGGCTACGCAGCTCTGCCTTTGAAGCACAGAAGCAGCCCAGCTCATCTGTACGTGACGGGCGTGTACGTGCTCCAGGGAAACTGGTTATGGACCCTGCGTTTCCATTTCATACCATTTTCATGTGCCATGAAATATTATTTATTGATTTTCTTCAACTGCTTAACATATAAACACCACTCTCAACTCCTGGGTGCACAAGAGGTGCTGGTGGGGAGAATCTTGGCCTGTGGATCAATGGTTTGTTGGCGCCACACACAGAAGCTAAAGGGAGGCCAAATCTTTATTTGAAATACGTTTTGTGACCCCGTGGCTAAGTCGTGTCTGACTCTTTGCAACCCCATGGACTGCAGCACACCAGGCTTCCATGTCCTTCACTATCTCCCGGAGTGTGCTCAAACTCATGTTCGTTGAGTTGGTGATGCCCTCCATCCACACTGACTGCATTTGTGTTCTCTGCACTGCATTCTGCCCCCTACCCAGCCCAGAGCTGAGATCCCCCTGTGCTTAGGACCACTCGCGGACTGCCTGCAGTGAGTAATGACACTTCACTGCTAAAACGTGAGCTCCACAAGGAGGCTGCACGCTTCTGTCCTGTTCACTACACCTTCCTTGGTACTAGATCTGAGCCTGGCACCCAGTGGGCTCCCTGTAAATGTGGGCTGAATGGCCGGCGTGGATGGAACTGACTCCCTGGTCTCGCCCTGGCCCACAGGTCCCCTGTGACGTGGCCGCTCCGATGTCTCCAGCCTCACCACCTTCATGTCCTCCTCATGGGCTCCTCTCGGGCCAGCTCCACCCAGTCTCCCTGACGCTCTGGCCTTGTGCTTCCACACTTTGCTGGCCTTTTCAGGGACACACACCCTTCCTTCCTACAACACCTCCATCAAAATTCCAACTATAGATAAAACTGGCACTGAGGTACATCACAGAAGGGACAGCTTAGAAGAGCTGGTATAATGAAGAAAGAGTGGACTCGAGCCAGACTCATAGAGACCCCTGTGTTCTCATCTGCGAAATGGGTGGCTGGTACCTGGCAGTACCCTCCTCACAGGGTTGGGGTAAAGATCACAGAGGACACTGTGGCTCAGCCAGAACCTGAGGGCCTGAGGCCCAGCGGCACGCGGACAAACCGCCAGGCCGACTTGGGGATTGCTGAGCAGGGGATTTTCGCAGAAACTAACACCTGTGGCTGGTGATTTGTTATATAAGTGAATATCGAAACACTGGCCAATAACATTTGGGTAACGAGACATATTAATACGTCTCTGGTCAGTAAGCTGTTAAAAACTGGTATATTTCACATGTAAGGCCGGCTTTTCAGTTGGGCCTGCATCCGCACACAGCAGTGGTTTCCCAGAGAGCCACCTTCAGACGCGGCTGTGCCCTCGTGTTTGCCGCAATGCCCACCACCCTCCTTTGCCTTCATTCACAGCTGCCTGGCCCTCGGCAGGAAGCAGGTGCCCAATGCCCTTGACCATGACCATCACAACTGAACCTACCACAGGGCGTCGGCCAATCCTGATACATCCTTTTGCGCAAAATCAAAGCCTTTTAACCAGGCAGGAGGCACCACACCCGGCTCTCTGAACAAACATCCCCCGTGAGGTGCTCGTGACATCAGCCTCCCCTTCTGGGGGCCTGATTACCTTCCCACTGGAGTCTGATTGCATTTCACAGGCATCTTGGCTGATGCTGGGCGCCAGCTCCAAGAATCCCTGCCTTCTTTCTAAACCACCTTTAATTATGATCCCAGCCCTCGTTACATAATGAAGAGGCATCTAGCCGAGCACCCAAGGTCCTCTGATTCTCAATCAATGTCAGGGATATTTTCTCGGCGGTTCCACAAATATATGAGAGATTCCCCCTCCCACCCCAATCCTCTTCATTTGGGGCCTTAGAGATAAACTGATGGCAGACTTTCAATGTGAAAGCCAGTGTAAGTTCTAAGTGCCTTACATGATTTGGATTTGAAATCTTCCCCGGGGGCCTCCTCCCGCCACCAGACCCTTCGAGTTTTGCGCCTGAGGCAATGGGCAATTGTTGATCAGGCGTCAAATGAACAGCATGGCTCTAACACAGGGATTGGGGCCATCCGCTCTCTCCGGGAGCTTGTCAACAGACAAGAGACTGCTGCCTCTGTGAAGTGCGGACTGGGTGGGGATGACATCACACGGACCCAGCAGAGGACCGCGGGGGAGGTAGCGGGTCCTCGTGAACAGGCGGGAACTTCTCAGCCACCAGCCTGGCCTCAGACCGCCTAATGCCAGTCACTGCTTTCTTGCCTGGCCTAGCTCAAGAACCCTTGAATGTGGAGTGCTTTAGGGAAAATTTCCAAAGCAATGGCCTCGGGGAAGGATTTCTGTTTCTGAAGGGCTGTATCAAAAAGGTCTGGGTAAACACGAAGTCCCCCAAAGCTGATCGTGTAGGACTTCAAACGTGGTATCGTGGTACTCTGGGTGGGGGGTGTCACCTCCCCCAACACTGCCTAAGAGCTCGTGAGAGGGAAACCTCATGGGCGAAGTGCCAGAACTGGGTCAAAGCAGGGTCCCAGCCCTGGCACTGGGGGGAAGGACAACACCTGAACTCTTATCTAGAAGGAGCTGCCAAGCACCTGCCAGGGGTCAGGCACTGTGCCTTCCTTGCAGACGGTCCACAGGGCCACCCTCTCCCTGAAAGATGAATGAAGACACTGGCATTCAGAGTGATCAAGCCACTGGGGTGGGCTGTGCACCCTGAGTGAGAGGAGGACTCAGAACTGGCCCCAGCCTGCCGTATTTCATACCAAGGAGATAGGTGCAGTTATCATACATACTCTATCCATAAACACCTCCCACGTCTGTTCTCCCATCTGCAAGATGCTACTGAAGAGCTTGGAGGGTCATTCAAAGGGCTTGAAAGGTGGAAAATGTCCCATACAGACACAATACACCCCCGCTCCAGTCTTGGGTCTGTGCCTCCTCCCTGGTTAATGTCGTTTAGTCGCTAAGTCGTGTCTGACTCCATGGACTATAGCCCGCCAGGCTCCTCTGTCTGTGGGATTTCCCAGGCAAGAATACTGGAGTGGACTGCCATTTCCTTCTCCAGGGGATCTTCCCGACCTAGGGACTGAACTTGTGTCTCCTGCATTGGCAGGCGGATTCTTTACTGCTGAGCTAAGTGGAAAGCCCCCTGGTTAACAATACTCTGTGCAAAAAGCTTTCTTCCCACCTGTTCTTTCTGGTTTTCTTTGTTCTCAATGACAGATAAGAGTGTGCATTTCTTGACAATTTCCAGCATAGCCTCCAACTCCTTCGAGGCCTTCTAAGACTGGGCACAGCCCAAGTACAGTTCCCCTCCATCAGAAATACTAACTAAGCTTGTGATTCCCTCAAGCCATCATGTGGAGGCTAGAAACAGGAGTGGTAGAGCAGGGTGCCCACCCCAGGGCCTTTGCTTGCTATTCTGTGACAGCACTGCAACAGTCACGAGTCCTATCTGAGGAGCCTGGTTCTGGGATGAATTTGTGCGTCTCACAAATTACATCAGCACATCCTCAGGTCATTCTGTGGGGCTGCTGGTTCCATCGTTACCTCTGTTTTAGAGTCTGAGATTCAAGATGGTCATTCACTCACTCTGTCACTGTGAAGTCAGACTCCTTCGGTTCTGGACACACCAAGTGGAGTTGGGATAAAGCTTAGGGGGAAGCATCAGGAATAAATCTATGAAACGTGCAAGCACATGCTGGCTGCTGTGTTGGAAGGATGCTATAAGACGTAGCAACTGTTAAATATTTTTTAAGCACCTACCATACGGCAAGGAACTAGGGATAAATGCGAACACAAGATGACACGGTCTCTGATCGTCTGGAGATTATAGCCCAGAGGGGAAACAGACATTAACTGCTTTACCCCAGCTAAAACTGGCTTCTTAATTTGGGGTTCCTTAGGGCTTCTGGATAGAATCCAAAGGAATGTGTTAACTCGGATGGGAAAAAAATACACTTTGATTTTTGCTAATCTCTAACTACAATTTAGCATTTCCTTATATTTCAAATGTTAGAAACTGCTGTAGTGTCAGCAGAAACTGTGTGACATCACCAATAGAGAAATCAGATACATTCCTATTTGATTGCAGTTATTGCTAATACTTCAAATTTTCCTTTATGTTCATTATTACTTTGAAATTATAATGGTTATTAGATCTGCTGCTAGGTTTTATAATTGAATGTCTTCATCAAGAAACAGATCAATTATTATATTACAATTAAAAATTACTTTCATATTATCTGAAGATAATTGGCTTCTTCAGTAATCGATCGAAAACCATCAGTATGAGAAGAAGTCGATGGGATTCACCCGATGGCTAAAAGAGTCCGTGGCATCAAAGAGGTTAAATACTCCCCGCAGTAAGGAGTATGATTACATGCTTTTAAGGAAAATGTCATAGTCACTCTGTAAAATGGTTTAATAAAGAACTCTGACCTAGATTTGAGAGACTGGTTAGGAAAAGCTTACCGAGCACAGTGATACTTGAACTGAAATCTGAACAACGATTAGGTGTTTATAATATGAGCAGGAAGGAAGGAAACTTACATATGGAAGACAGAAAGAGAGCTTGTGCAAAGTCCCTGAGGTGGGAAAATTGGGACGAATACTAGCATGACTTGGCAAGCAGAGAATGAGGAGGAGGATGGTGGAGACCCAGGTCTCAAAGGAAGGAAGTGTGTAAAGCTGAGTCCATCCCTGGCAGCTCTGACTCGAGGACCACTTTCTCAAGATGTGGGAGACCCCAAGTTTCCCCAAGCATGAGGGCAACTGTTTTCAAGTTTTAAATCTCTGCTGTTTTAAATCATGCAAATTCTAACCTGTTACAATAGAAAATATATATATTGGTCTTTGCCATGGGTTCCTGGCACATTGCTCCTAAAAATTTGTCATTTCCCAAGTGATACTAGAAACATCTCTTACTCTTTTCAAAAATTTCCTTTCAAAACTGTTCAATTTATTTAAACCAAAAGCCAAAACAAACAAAAACTAGTTCACTTCTTTTCCCCACCCCCAAACCTCACCCGTCAGTTCCCTGTATCTATGTCCTTGGTTTTGTTTTCACATATAAATGAGATCATATGGTATTTATCTTTCTCTGTCTGACTTATTTCTCTTAGCATAATACCTTCAAAGTCCACCCCGCGTCTGTGCTAAGTCGCTCTAGTCGTGTCCAACTTTTTGTGACCCTATGGACCAAAGCCCGCTATGCTCCTCTGTCCATGGGATTCTCCAGGCATGAATACTGGAGTGGATTGCCATAGCCTCCTCCAGGGGACCTTCCAGACCCAGGGATAGAATCCAGCTAACTTACGTCTCCTGCATTGATAGGTCGTTTTTTTTTAACCATTAGCGCCATGTGGGAAGCCCTTGAAAGTTCACCCATGCTGCTGCAACTGGCAAGATTTCATTCTTTTCTACAGCAGAATCAGTTCAGTTCAGTTGCTCAGTCATGTCCGACTCTTTGGGACTCCATGAACCGCAGCACCCCAGGCTTCCCTGTCCATCACCAACTCCCGGAGTCCACCTAAACCCATATTCGTTGAGTCAGTGATGCCATCCAACCATCTCATCCTCTGTCGTCCCCTTCTCCTCCTGCCCTCAATCTTTCCCAGCGTCAGGGTCTTTTCAAATGAGTCAGCTCTTCGCATCAGGTGGCCAAAGTGTTGGAGTTTCAGCTTCAGCATCAGTCCTTCCAATGAACACTCAGGACTGGTCTCCTTTAGGATGGACTGGTTGGATCTCCTTGCAGTCCAAGGGACTCTCAAGAGTCTTCTCCACCACCACAGTTCAAAAGCATCAATTCTTCTGTGCTCAGCCCTCTTTATAGTCCAACTCTTACATCCATACATGACCACTGGAAAAACCATAGCCTTGATTAGATGGACCTTTGTTGGCAAAGTAATGTCTCTGCTTTTTAATATACTGTCTAGGTTGGTTATAATTTTCCTTCCAAGGAGCAAGCTTCTTTTAATTTCATGGCTGCAATCACCATCTGCAGTGATTTTGGAGCCCAAAAAAATAAAGTCAGCCGCTGTTTCCCCATCTATTTGCCATGAAGTGATGGGACCAGTTGCCATGATCTTCGTTTTCTGAATGTTGAGCTTTAAGGCAACTTTTTCACTCTCCACTTTCACTTTCATCAAGAGGCCCTTTAGTTCTTCCTCACTTTCTGCCATAAGGGTAGTGTCATCTGCATATCTGAGGTTATTGATATTTCTCCTGGCAATCTTGATTCCAGCTTGTGCTTCTTCCAGTCCAGCGTTTCTCATGATGTACTCTGTATATAAGTTAAATAAGCAGGGTGACAATATACAGCCTTGACGTATTCCTTTTCCTATTTGGAACCAGTCTGTTGTTCCATGTCCAGTTCTAACTGTTGCTTCCTGACCTGCATACAGGTTTCTCAAGAGGCAGGTCAGGTGGTCTGGTATTCCCATCTCTTTCAGAATTTTCCACAGTTTATTGTGATCCACACAGTCAAAGGCTTTGGCATAGTCAATAAAGCAGAAATAGATGTTCTTCTGGAACTCTCTTGCTTTTTCGATGATCCAGTGGATGTTGGCAATTTGATCTCTGGTTCCTCTGCCTTTTCTAAAACCAGCTTGAACATCTGGAAGTTCACGGTTCACGTATTGCTGAAGCCTGGCTTGGGGAATTTTGTGCATGACTCTGCTAGTATGTGAGATGAGTGCAATTGTGCAGTAGTTTGAGCATTCTTTGGCATTGCCTTTCTTTGGGATTGGAATGAAAACTGACCTTTTCCTGTCTTGATACAGTAGAATACTATTCTATTATATATATATATATATATATATATATATATATATATATATATATGCACACACCTTTTCTTTATCCATTCATCTTGAATTGGGGTGCTAGAGAAGACTCTTGTGAGTCCCTTGGATAGCAAGGAGATCAAACCATCTATCCTATAGGAAATCAACCCTGAATATTCATGGAAAGGACTGATGCTGAAGCTCCAATACTGTGGCCACCTCATGTGAAGAGTCAACTCATTGGAAAAGATCCTGATGCTGGGAAAAATTGAAGGCAGGAGGAGAAGCAGGCAACAGAGGATGAGATGGTTGGGTAGTATCACCAACTCAATGGACATGAGTTTGAGCAAACTCTGGGAGACGGTGGAGGAAAGAAGAGCCTAGTGTGCTGCAATCCATTAAGTCGCAGAGTTGGACAGACTTTTTGTTGCTGAACAGCAACAATCAATGGTCACTTAGGTTGTCTCCATATCTTGGGTATTTGTAAATAATCCAATGAACATGAGGGTGGATTTATCTTTTTCAAGTTAGTGGTTTTGTTTTCTTCAAACAGAGAGGAAAACACACCCATACCCTGGGAGGGTGAACACGCCCGACAGCAGTGCCAGAAGGTCCTGTGCTGGGGACCTGCTCAGACCTCACCCCACGTCCCCCTTCACCTCTGTCCATCTGTCACCTCATCACACCTTTTGAAAAACTGGCAAACATACCTCCCTCTGTTCTGTGAGCCTCTCCAGCAAATTAATCAAAGCAGAAGAGAAAACAACGTGAACCTCTAGTTTGTAACCAAATCAGAGAGAAGTTATGGGTAATTTGGGAATCCGCTCCTTGGTGGCTGGCATCTGAAGTGGGGTGGGAGTGGTCTTGTGGGCCAGAGGCCAGGCAGTGTGAGAGCTGGGTTACATGGTAGGACACTCAGCTGGTGCTGCAGAGAATTACTTGTGGGGAAACCCCTGCCCCTACATTTGGTGACCAGGAATGGCCTAAAGGTAAAGGAGAAACACCCAGGAGGTGGAGAACCTACCCAGGAGGGAGAACGCAGTTTTCCTAACACATCCCTGGGGTTCTTTTCTACATCCCCCAGTGGCATCCCCTCTATTCCCAAGAACAAGCTTTGGTGTGTTAATACAATTCAATTTTTCAGTCAACAATTGAGTACCAGAAGCTGTGTGAAAAATACCATGGAAGACAGCAAACTGGAAAACTTTCTCATCCAATCAGCTGTCTCCATGGTGCATATGATGGAGTCACAGGCTCCAAACACATCAGGGGACTTCCCTGATGGTCCAGTGGCTAAGACTCCACGCAACCAATGGAGGCGGCCCAGGTGTGATTCCTTGTCAGGGAACGAGATTCCATATGCCTCTAAAAATTTCACATGCCACAAATAAAAAAAGATCCTGCATTCCACAAGAAAGACTGAAGATCCCATGCACTGCAGCTAAGACCTGGCACAGCTGTAATGAGTAAACAAATATTAAAAAAAAAAAAAAACCCAAAAATCACAGCAGCAGCCAGAGTCCTCCAAACACGTGGGTTTGACTTTCCCACATTCTGCTCATCCAGACCTCTCCCTCTTCCTTGGAGTCTTTGTGTCTGCACGATATCCGTCTTCCTCTGAGAGCTAAAGGCCAGGGAAGGTACCTCTGTCCTGTGCAGGAAATAGCATTGTTCAGCTTGGCGCTAAGGGAGGTGGCCAAGTTCAGAGTGACATCATCCCAGTCCTGCCTAAGAAGAGCTGCCTCTCAGACCCTGGGTGCAAGGCTGGATTCCATGCACCCCAGAGCCCTTCCCTCCATCCCAACATTAACATGCTGTGCTTGCCAGCCAAAAGGGCACAGCAGACCTATCCCACTTTAATTGAGCACAGCATCGTTTCTCCATGGTACCTCTTAACTTCACCTGCAGTCTTGCTCTAAGTCATGGGTTGCAACGGAGGGTCGGTACCAGAAAGCAGGCTGCAGGCCTGAGGTGGGCAAATGCACACTGCCCTGAGACTGAAGCCGGGCCTTCTCTTGACTAGTCTCCTAGTTCCCACGGCTGACGTGATGTTACGGTCTCGTTTATCATGAAGAAACAGCTGACTCATTGGAAACGATGCTAATGCTGGGAAAAACCGAGGGCAAGAGGATAAGCAGGCGACAGAGGATGAAATGGCTGGATAGCATCACCTACTCAATGGACATGAGTTTGCACAAACTCTGGGAGATGGTGAAGAAGAGGAAAGCCTGGTGTGCTGCAGTCCATGGGATTGCAAAGAGGCAGATAGAACTTAGTGACTGAACAACAAAAGCTATCCTCAGGACTGGGAGACTTTTCTAAATACCACCCAAGATCTAAGACCCCATGAGCTATCTTTTTAAGTGATCCCAATGGCCACGTCAACAGAGCCACAACTACCAGTGTGGCTCACTGATGTGTTTAGCCAGGCTTTTATTTAAATCTTTGATTCTAGATGACTATGACTCTGCAAGTCACAGTGCTTTACTCCTCTGCTTGAATTTGGTCCTTAAAGTACTTTTCCTCTTAGAATTAGGGATCACTCAGGTACCAACTATATCTAAAAGGAGTGTTCTGGCTCTCACCTGACACTCACCTTACCAGCTCTGAATCTGATTCCTGGCACCTGCATTTCTTACTCATTTTGGCTCAAGGAAGCCACTGGATGTGCTCCACTGGTTGAATTCCAACCTTGTTTCAATCCCTAGATGTGGCACCTGTACCAACAGGTCATTTGGTAAGGATGGCCCTCTCTGGTCTGGTCCAGGGTCTTCCACGTCTGAGGACCGGCCTCAAGCAGACCCAACTGGCCTTGGGTAAGAGGATCCAAGAGATTAGAAATGCCACTTCCATGGGAGAAACCAGGATGTGATCAAACAGCGCTCCTAGTGGGCCCCAGAGGGGAACTCACCTGTGCAGCATCTGGGAACAACAGCCCCACTTCTGCCTCCTAGCTACCCCCTCCCCACCCCTGGGCACACAGATCCAATGCTCCAAGGAGCTGGGCTTCTAGGTGAATGGCGAAAACCAACAGTTTGAGATGCTCAGCATATTCCTCATGGAGGACGCTCCTCTCTTCTCGGAAGCCGTTTTTGCATGGAAACCACGGGGCTCCGTGCACTTGACAGACAACACCTGTTAGCACCCAGTGTCGATGGGGAGACAGCACCTTATCTACCACAGCCGTACACGTGACACGGGCCATGACGCTCATGTGGGTCCAAGCCAGTGCTCTGGAATCACAAAACCAGTCCTGAGAGGACCCAGGAGTGAAGCCAGGAACTGTGACGACCCTGGCTATGCTTAGAAAAAAAGAGGAAAAGATGGGGACTTCCCTGGTGGCCTGGTGACTCCACATTCCCAATGCAGGGAGCCCAGGCTGGATCCCTGGTCAGGGGACTAGATGCCACATGCTAAAACTAAAGAGTTCACACTAAGACTAGTGCAGCCAAATAAATAGATACTTTTTTTTTTCTTTTTAAGCGAGAGAAAAAAATGATTCCAGAGGCCTCATCGTGGGCTCCCGCCCTGTGCCTTTATATACAGTCTCAGGTGCTGGGGTGTGACAGCACTGCTTAAGCCCTGAAAAAGCCAAGGGTTTGGGCCACATTCCTTGTACCTAAAGAAAAACCAACCTCAAGGAGCTTGTGTTTGCTCATGGAAGAATGAATGGAAGAATGGAGCAGATAAATCGTCCATCTCCCAGCTACTTTCCTCGCAGGACTCCGCGGGACGCACGCAGGCATCTCAGCGCCTCCTGCTTCTTGGGCTGTGAACCGCTAGTTAGCGACAGAAAGGGGAAGTATGTTGCTCTGGAAGGAAGGATACTGGTGGCCTTTATTAACTTCCAGATAGCAGTTCGCAAGCACCACAGCGCCCACACAAACAAACCCAATGTCACGGGAGGTTTTTTCTAGAGGGCAGAGAAAAGCTGAAGCTGTGAGAGGGTGGTTATGTTGGCCCTGAAGGTGAAACTCTGCCTACCTGCTTGGAGACAGAGGATTCAGTAATTAGGGGATATCGATAAAGTGTGAAAATGACAGACGGCCGCTGGCGTCTGGTACCAGTATCAGCTCAGCAACTCCCAAGCCATAAAGCGATCTGCTGGGGAGCATCCTGACACCAGTGTCTGACTCATTCGGCGCCTCCTTTCTCTGCTTTTAGCAGTGGTGAAGGAGTTGGGTAGCATGGTTGTTCCTTGGGACTGAGAGGAAAGCCTTCTTTACATGGTGTTGTCATGCCTTTCCAAATCCTAGAGGCTTTTCTGATTTCAGGTCCTGGGAAAGGTGTGAAGTGCTCACTGGCTAAGTTGTATCCGACTCTACGTGACCCGATGGACTGTAGCCTGCCAGTTCCTTGGTCTGTGGGATTCTCCAGGCAAGAATACTTTGTTATTTCCTCCTTCAGGGGATCTTCCTGACCCAGGGATCTGAACAGGCGTCTCCTGTATCTCCTGCACTGCAGGCGGATTCTTTATCACGAAAGCACTGGGGAAGCCTTGGAGAGGTGCGGAACCCTACTCCAAGTACCTGGCCATGCTCCTGCCATTACAGCACCTAGTCTGGGCTAGGTTATAAATGCCTCAACTGTGCCAACTCTTGTAGCAAGCATTCTTTTACTCCTGGCCACCTGGCATGTATTGATTAGCTGCATCCATCCATTCCAGTATTTCCTGTGGAGCTAACAGTGAGCACTGCACCCACTCTCTAACAAAGGAAAACCAACACAAAACAAAACACAGGAACAACTTTACCACTTATGGAGCTTATAAGGTAGTGGGAGAGCTAGGTATTAGGGGAAAAAAACACACACGTGAATGTAAAATTTCGATGTTGAGAAGTGCTACCAAAGAAAGGTACCAATGCCTTGACAGTATCTGGTCCGAGGTACTCTGTCTCACTTAAAAGTCAGGGAAGGAAATGTGATTATTAGCTCCATGCTACAGAAAGGAAACGGAGGCTTAGACACTTACTAGAGCAAAGACATGCAGGAGTAAACGACTGGCCTGGAATTTGAGTCCAGATGTGCTTGACTTCAAAATCTACATTCTTACCCACCGGGCCTTCTATCGTCTCCCCATTCATTCATTCATTCAACAAACAGTAACTGTTTGCTTATGTTTTAGGAACTGTGTCAGGTCCTGTTGATTCAAAGATGCACAAAATCCTCAGTCTAGGAGGCTCTACCATTCCCATCAAGTGGGTTCACTGACCCTCCCTGGGAGCAACCCTGTGATCAAGGCCTCAGCAGCTCCTGCCTTGAGGACTTAAGATAACCTGTCAAAAGTAAGCCAAGCAGATAAAGAGAGTCCAGCGATGCCTTTCAGGAAGATAAACTTGATCTTTAGGAAGGGTATCTGATTGCCACAAGGACGTTTAGTTTTAAAGCTCCTTCATTCAGAGAAGGAGTAATAAACTGTGCTGCTCAAGCTACCTGATGACATTTAAAAACAGAGGCCACTGCTTGTGGATCCATACGGGAGCTGGCAGTCCCTCGTGAAATAGAAAGAACACCGTATCTGAACACAAAGGGATCTGGGTTCACGTCTCAGTTCTACCTCCTTGCTGGGAGGCTCTGAATGACCACCTGTTCTCTCGGAATCTCAGCTATCTCATCTGTTAAACAGTAACACCGCATTTGTCTCTTTGCTTGCCCCCACCAACCCTCCATCCAAAGTGTTAGTAAAAATTAGACACTCTACAACAAAATGCAACCCTAACAGATGACTTTTACCTTCATCTGGACTGCCCTCATCCAACCAATGTCATCCTGCCAGGAGTATTTCTATCAGCCTCCGGCTGTCTTGCCAATTTCACCCCACGTCCTCTGCAAACATTTCTCACCTAATAGTCAATGATGGATTTAAAACCCTGGTCAGATGGTTCTACAGCCCTGCTTAGAACCCTTCAAAGGCATCCCATGGTTATAAGAACATAGTCTTAAGTATTCCCTTACCAAGGAAGGTCTTTTGAAATCTCACTGGTTCCTATGCCTCAGGCAGGGCCTTTGCAAAGGACTTTTCCCTCTCAGAACTTTGTAGACTAGCCCACCAGTTGGCCATAGAGAAGGCTGAGTGCTGAAGAATTGATGCTTTCAAACTGTGGTGCTAGAGAAGACTCTTGAGAGCCCTTTGGACTGCAAGGAGATCAAACCAGTCAATTCTAAAGAAAATCAACCCTGAACATTCATTAGAAGGACTGATGCTGAAGGTGAAGCTGCAATACTTTGGCTTCCTGATGCAAAGAGCCGACTGGTTGGAAAAGACCATGATGCTGGGAAAGACTGAAGGGCAAGAGGAGAAGGATGACAGAGGAAGAGATGGTTGGATGCCATCACTGACTCAATGGACATGCAAATTCTGGGAGACAGTGAAGGACCGGGAAGCCTGGAGTGCTGCAGTCCATGGGGTCACAGAGTTAGACACAACTGAGCGTTAGAACAACCACCCTATCCAGGGAAGCTGCTTCCCCACGGCCTCACTACACTCTGCCACTCCTAGCAAACCACCCGATTTCATCTGCAGAAGAATACCGGAGCTTTATCATTGGCTAATCTGTTCGTTTCTTTCTTCCCCTTAAAACTTAAGCTCCAAAAGAGACTCTTCTTCCTTGCTCAGCCTTATGAGATGCTCAACAAATATTTGGTAAATGAATGTGAATCCTGACAGAGGCTGTTTTGAGCATTAAATAAAACATATATGAATTGAAAAGGCCAGGATAGCATTTGGTCCATGAAAACCCCTATGTAGCCTTTTAAACCATAGGTGCAGCAGGCACAGCTCCTAGAGAAAGCTCTTCATTGTAGATGACGTTGCCTGAGACATGAAAAGAAATTCACTGCCTACAAACATGAGCCCAAAGTAGTTAAAGCTACATTAAATGTCAAGTATCAACTTTATGCCAACCAATCAAGGGAAACTTATACCAACTCTCTACCTATTCACATAAAATTAATCATCATGGGATATCTGAGCATGAAAAAGTGTTTGATAGAACATGGCATGACCTTCAGCAGTATGAGAACCCAGAATTGGAGAGAACAGCATTGAAACATATACATTACCATATGTAAAGTAGATATCCCGTGGGGGGTTGATGTATGACACAGGAAACCAAAGCCAGTGCTCTGTGACAGCCCAGAAGGGTGATGTGGGGAGGACAGTGGGAGGGGAGATCAAGAGGGAGGGGACACGTGTATATCTATGGCTGATTCATGTTGATGTATGGCAAAAGCCATAATATTGTAAAGTAATTATCCATCAATTAAAAAAAAAAAAGAAAAAAAAGTATGAGAAGCCAGGATGTTGGAGAGTCTTAAAAAACCAGCTGTATTTTTTTTTAACTTCTTTCTTAATCACTTTCAAGATGGGCATGGCAACCGACTCTAGGATTCTTGCCTGGAGAATCCCTATGGACAGAGAAGCCTGGTGGGCTACAGTCCATGGGGTCACAAAGAGTCAGACACAACTGAGCCACTAAGAACAACAGAACAGCAATTTCCCTCCAATGAAAAAAAAGAAAAAAAAAAAGTATGAGAACCCAGGATGCTGGAGAATCTTAAAAAACCAAGCTTTTTTTTTTTTTTTCTTTTTACTTCTTTCTTATTCCCTGGAGAAGGAAATGGCAACCCACTCCAGTACTCCTGCCTTGAAAATCCCATGGACAGAGGAGCTTGGTGCAGGCTACTATCCACAGGGTCGCAAAGAGTCGGGCACTACTGGAGCAACTTCACTTTCTTTCTTTCTTTCTTAATCACTTCCAAGAATAAAAAGTAACAGCTAGTAATAGTTACTTTTTAAAGAAAAGTGAAAGTGAAAGTCGCTCAGTCATGTCCAACTCTTTGTGACCGCATGGACTATATACATCCACAGAATTCTACACGGCAGAATACTGGAGTGTGTAGCTGTTCCCTTCTCCAATCTTCCCAACCCAGGGATTGAACCCAGGTCTCCCACATTGTGGGCAGATTCTTTACCAGCTGGGCTACCAGGGAAGCCCAAGAATGCTGGAGTGGGTAGCCTATCCCTTCTCCAATGGATCTTCTCGACCCAGGAATTGAACTGGGGTCTCGTGCATTGCAGGCAGATTCTTTATCACCTGAGTTACCAGGGAAGCCACTTTTTAAAGAAGACAGGTAACAATCTTCTAAGGGGCTGCATTTAAAATGTTATTTTCCTTATACTTCTCTAAGCTGAAACTTTACAGAAGTACTAAGGTAACTTTTGGGAAGAGTTTCTGGGAGTGCAGCTGCCTACAAAGGAATTAAGTGCTCATATCAGAATTTCTTTTATGAAGATAAACTGATTCAAGCTCATTAATCTGGTGAGTGAAAATGATTAAACTGAAAATAGAACAACATTAATATTTTCTCCCAAAATAGCAGAAAACCATGATTTCAATGTCAAAGTCTTTTGAAAAGCAACATGGATGTACTTCGTTGTTTGCTAATTTGGGTGGAAAGCGGGATGCTCTTTCTCGATGTGTTCTGATTTAAAATAGGCTAGTTACTTAGGCATTCTCACACTGGTACATGTCCTTAAAAACTGCCTTTTAACCAAGAAAGGAAGCAATCTTTAGCGCTAAAAATATAGCTAACAAAGAGATTCCTCCATCAGCAAAAAAAAACAAAAAACAAAAAACAAAAATCATTCTCCAAAAACCATGGCAGTGGTTTTAGGAGACTGGGCAGGACCCTGGCAGCTCACTGTCCTCTTCCTTTGCTTTTATTACATTATCCAATGTCATTTTAATTAAGCCATCAAATCACATTATCAGATCAAGTGGTTTTGATTCCACTGTGGTTTGAACAGGTTTCATTACATTAATAAACCATATGTTTCATGTTGTTGGAAGCAAAGTTATTTTTCTCTGTTCACTGTTCCAAAAGCCTTCACAATAGACAGTATTCAGCACTTCATCACCGACGTGCTCTTCCATGTGCTCGGGATGTGTTAAGAGTAACTAAAATGACAGCCCATTAAATCTGAAAGTCTATCCAAGTTATTTACTGACAAAGGGCAGAGTGGTGACTTGGATGTCCCGTGAACATTCACTGAGCCTAAATATTGTTTCCATTTCCTGGAAACTAGAGCTTTATATTTTTTTACAGATGATATCCATTCTAAGTCTGTCTCAGGCATCAGTACAAGATTAGGATGACGTTTCCCCCTCTTTGGGTGTCATGGGCGGCCATGCATCTCCTGCTTGGGTCTGAAAGCTTGATTCTGCTTTTTCTGTTCCAGTATGTCAGATCATCCCGACAGAAGGGCAGGATGGGGGCACCTTAACTCAGGCAGCCTCCTCCACGGTGCTGCTCAATGAACACCAGTTGATGATCACAGCCAGCAAACGAGGGAGGTGGGGCTCAGTCTACTGAGGCTCTGCTTGTACATCTGGGGTGGAAGATGAGCAGATCTTAGGGTGGACTGGTCAGTGAGTGGTTACCAAGCTAATAAACCTCTTGCAGTGCCTTGGAAAGGCAGAACCAAGCCATGGACACTCTCACAGTCATGACCACCATGAAAATACCTTCAAACACGCCTAAGATTGGATTTCTCCATCCAAGTCTGAGCCATCCCCGAGAGCAGGGGTATATAAACTATTGTTCCATGGCTAAATCTGGACTGCCACCTATTGTTACAAATAAAGTTTTATTAGAAGACATTTTCTACACTTACTCATTTATGTGCTGTCTACAGCTGCCTTGATGCTACAGAGGCAGAGCTGAGTAGTTGCAACAAGAGATCACACGGCCCAATACCTGGTCCTAGATCAAAAAAGCTTACTGGGTTTCCCTGGTGACTCAATGGTAAAGAATCCACCTGCCAGTGTAGGAGACATGGGTTCAATCCCTAATTCAAGAAGATTCTACATTCCACAGAGCAACTAAGTCCAAGTGTCACAACTACTGAGTGTACACTCTAAACCCCTGGAGCTGCAACTATAAAAGCCCACATGCCCTGGAGACTTTGCTCCACTAGAGAAGCCACTGCAATGAGAAGCCCACACAATGCAACTGGAGAGCAGCCCCCACTTGCCACAGCTAGAGAAAAGCCCACATAGCAATGAAGACCTAGCACAGCCAAAAATCAATAAAGGGACTCTTCCTTTGTATTGGCTCTTCTCTATTCAGATCACTAAGCTTGATAATCCAAGCCCCCCCAGGCTTCCTGATAATTGCCAGCACTGGTAGCTGGCTTTCAGCCTTTGGTGCCATGAAAATACCTGAGTTTTCTTGGGGGGATATAAGGAGGAGCATTTGGTCATGTGGACCATGGTTCTATGACATTTAAAACAAATAGAAACATTAGCAATAGGGAAGGAAGTTCCCTGGTGGTCCAGTGGCTGACTCTGCGCTCCCAATGTAAGGGGCCTTGGTTCGATCCTTGGTTGGGGAACTAGGTCCCATATGCTGCAGTTAAAGAGCTCACACGCTGCAACTACAAGAACCTGCACGCAACAACTACAGATTCCGCATCTGCTACTAAAGACATCCTGTGTGCCACAAACAAGGCCCGGCACAGCCAAGTAAACACATAAGTATTAAAAAAAACAGGGACATCAGTAGTCATCAGATCAGATCAGATCAGTCACTCAGTCATGTCCGACTCTTTGTGACCCCATGAATCAGAGCACGCCAGGCTTCCCTGTCCATCACCAACTCCCGGAGTTCACTGAGTAGTCATCAGGAAAGTGCAAATCAAAACTAGAAAGAGATACTATTTCATATCCATTAGGATGACTACAACAAAAAAGATATCTAGCAAGTGTTGGTGAAGATGTGGAGAAATCAGAACCTTCCCACGATGCTGACAGGAATGTAGACTGGTACCGCTGCTTTGGGAAAACTGTTTGGCAGTTCTTAAAAAAAACGAAAACATAGAGTTGCCCTATGACACAGCAATTCCACTCCTAGGCTTATATCCAAGAGAAATGATAACATTCATTCACACAAAAATGTGAACACGAATGTTCAAAGCAACAATATTCATAATGAGCCAAAACTGGGATCTATCTATTGACAAATGGATAAGCAAAATGTGGTATATCCATACAATGAGGTATAGTTTGTTCATGAAATGAAATTCTGACACATGTGCAAATATGGATAAATCTTGAAAATATGATGCTAAGTGAAAGAAGCCAGAGACGAAAAAGTCAAGTATTGGAGGATTCCATTTAAGTGCAATCTCCATAACAGGCAACTCCATACAGACAAAAAGCACATTACTGGTTTCCTGGGCCTGGGCAGGAAGCAGGCATGGGAGAAAAAGGAGTGACTGCTAAGAGGGATGGAATTTCTTTTGGGGGTGACAAAAAGTCCTGAAGCAGATACTAGTGATGATCACATAACTTTGTGAATACAGAATACCACTGAAGGGTACACTGCAAAAGAGTAAACTATATGGCATGTGAATTAAATCTCAATAAAGCTGTTATTTTAAAAAATCAAACAGGGATACTATTCAGCAGTAAAAAGAAATGAGCTACTGATCCACTACATGGATAAATCCTAAAATCCTAAAGTCAAAAGCAGAGTTGATGTTAGGAGAAAGACCTGACTGTAAACAGGCATGAAGGAACTCGCCGGGGTGAAGAGAATGTTCTAAGAGTAGACGTGGTGATGGCTGCACAAGTGTGAGTTTGATAAAAATCACTGAATTGCACATTCACTACACCTGAACTTTATGATATGTAAATCAGGCCTTGAAAAAAGCATTAAAAAAATAGAAAACTTTCTTATATCACTGGCAGAACTGTAAAGTGGAACATACGGTCATTCTGGGAAACTGGTCAGTATCTAATCAGATCCAAACATACATGTATCCTTTAAGCTGTAGTCATTTTACTACAGGGTGCATAACCAACAGAGATGTGTCCACATGCTGGTTAAAAGGCATGTTCAAGAACTTCCCTGATGGCTAAGACTCCGTGCTCCCAATGCAGGAGACCCGGGTTTGATCCCTGGTCAGGGAACTAGGTCCCAACATGCTTCAGTTAAGGGCTCCCAGGCCACAACTAAACAGATTCCATGTTTAGCAGCCAAGCCCCGGCACAGCCAAATAAGTAATTAGAAAAAACAAACTTTCATAATTACCAAAACATGAAAATAAATCTACAAATTCATGTATATTAAAATGGATAAATTCAGGGACAGTCACACACTGAAATTCAGCAACAAGAACAAACTACAACTACATGAAATAGCGTAGGTGACTCTTCAAAGCAGTGTAAAGCACAGAAGCAATTCACACAACAGAACTTGGTGAACTGATTCTATTTACACGAAACTGATCAGGAGGCAAGACTATGACCATGGTTATCCTTGGGAATGGGCAGTGACTAGGAATGGGGAGAGGAATGTGCTTTGGGAAGCTGATGTGATGTTAGTTTCTGGATCTGGGTGTGTGTCACTCAAGCATATTCAGTTTCTGAAAAGTCATCAAGTTGTATGCATACTGTGCGTGCATGTTTCTGTAGGTTACACTCTTAACACTATGCTAAAAAAATTAAAAAGAAGACTGTGTCTATATCTCTGTCTCTAGAAAGATCACAAAACATTTTAACATTCAAACATCTTAAGAGTCAGCAATGGATGCACACCATGACCACTGTAACCTTGCAAGACAAAGAACTGATTCCCTCTAAGGATGGGTCCTTGGTTCTGCTCAAAATCAGAGAAAGCCCATTTGGTGGAGGATACTGCCCACTCTGACAATTTAACACAATGGAAACCAGTGTCCTCTCTAATTTCCTTGGGTAAGAAGGACTATGCACCCTCTCTGCACAGCTGGTATATCAGATGCTCAAGCCCATTTATCAGGAAAGAACTTTGTAACTGTCATAACGTCAGCATTTCCAAGCTATCAGATCCTATACTCACTTGTGATATAAATTCCCCATCCTCCGAACGTCCCACCTCTTGCAACATAGTCAGCCCTAAGAGTCCTCCTTTCCCCAAGCATGTTCTCTTGGGAGAAGCTTTACAGTTTGGCCGTTTGCTTTATTTTTAACTTGGATTAAAAAAAAAAAAAAAAAAAAAAAGCCAAATGAGATTCTTCATGCCAGTCCAATTCAAGATAGTTTACAGGTTTGTGTGCTTCTCAACCTTCCCGCTGTTCCCAGTTGATAAATGAGGCCCTTGACAAAGTGTCAGCCCCAAATTAGTTGATTCTCAAGTATGTCTTGACGGAACCTGGCCAGACTAGCTTCTTCGCACCGTCCTCTGACAAAAGTATACAGACAGGAAGATGATCACATTGTTAAAACTCCCTTTCCTCTTCTTTTAGCTCCTTTGCAGATACATGAGCCTGGAAAATGGGCTCATTCTTATCATCAAAGGGCACATTAATGCAGTTATTTCTGGAATATCAACTCACTCCTCTTGTTCCTATAAAGGTCATATGCCAGTAAACTGGTCCCTTTTATTGGAGGTAGGGGTATGTATACTCCTGAAATAAAGCCCTTGCATATAACTCACGATGCTAAAAATACCACAGTCTAACTGTCAACGTCAGTAAATGACATAAACGCTTCCCACATCACCCAAGCCCACTATTTCAAGAGAACTGGCTTGGGAAAGGCCCATCTCTTCAAACCCAAAGGAAATACCTTCTTTTTCCTTCCTCCCTTCCAAATACTGGGACTTTGACAAGCCTTATTCCTTCAAAGGTTTCCTGAGCTCTGTGATTTTATGACAAATCACAGAGCTTGAAGGTTGAGCTGTGAGGGTAGAATCAGACTTTCCAATTTCCTGGGAGAGAAATTCATGACCGTTTCCCATGAGAAAGGAGAAATGGAAAAAGATTAGGACACAAGCAAGTTATGAAACTTATGTTTTTCAGATCTGGGAATTGAATTGTTAAACCATAGATCTAAAAGATTACGTGATGTCTGGTGGAGGTGGAGAGCTGGAGGGGGACTTCTTGCCTAGTATGGAAGTTAGTAAGAAAGCTGAAGACTGGGGTGTTGAAAGCGAGTCTGAGGTCCTGATGTTTGAGCTCAAACACCTGATTGCAGCAGGGAAACAGTTAAAAAGTAAGACACCAAAAAGCTTTAACACATCAACAAGTTTAGTGCTGACGCTACAAGGTCAAATTACAGAGAGAAGGACTGATATTTCGCTAGTCAAAAGGGCAATTCTGAACATATCTATTTAACTGAAGTTATTCCCACAAATGCTTCTATTTATCACCCAGACAACTCTCTTTCAGCAGAGAAACATGCTTTTAATGCCAGGTTCCAGTTCTTGGCTGGTTCCGAACTCCTTTTCACTTAAAGTAATTTATGATAAGGAAATCTTCCTCTGGGCAAGGGCACTGAATCCAAATGTACCTTTAGAGGCTTCCGTCCCCAGTGGGTTTTCTAAGAAGTCCGTCATGTCGTGGTTCCAGGCGTCACGAACGGCAGACTTGTACACCACCCTGTTATTCAGGCCCTGCTGTGGCCGGAAGTTATTTCTCAGATACTCTACTGACTTGACGTGGTCTTGCTGCTCCGTGGTGAAGATGGAATAAAAAGCCTCGAGCTGAACACAGAACCAGAGAAAAAGAAAAAAAAAAGAGATTTGGTTAGAAGGCTACATGGTCCAAAGCCAGGAGGGGTGATGAGAACACAAGGTGCTGGGAGGTGCCCGAAGTCAAATGGGACAAACTCAGCCAGACACAGGCTGCCTGCTGGCATCACTGCCAGTGGGCTTATCTGGCTGCGGATTCTTTTCTGTCAACTGAAAAGGAAAACACTTCATTGGAAGGTGCTTAGAACTCTTGCAGCTCGTGTCTCAGACAAGAGGCCGGGTCTTTCGGCAGCAACCCCCCAGCCATCCCTGCCCCAACCCCTGGCAAGAACTTCCGTATTACAGGAAGCAGCACAGAGTTATATGGTGAAACTGGTAAGTTTGAGACTCAGACTTCTTGGGTGGGAATTCTAGCTCGATGGCTCAATCACTCTGTGACCTTGAGAAAGTTGTTTGACTTCTCTTGAGCTTCAAATCTTCCTTGGTAAAATGCTAATAATTACTGCAACATCGACCAGATAGGGTTTGGGTCAGCAGTAAATGAGATTGTCCATGCATGGTCCTTAAAACAGTTTCAGGAACAGAAGAGCTTTAGAAATATTCGCAATTTATCAATAATTCTTACTAAGTACCTTCTTATATACTAGGGATACAGTTACTAAGTCACAAAGTTGATAAGCCCATGATGTAAAGGTTAAACTACTGAAGTTCAACATTTACCAGATGGGTAACCATAAGCAAATTATTCAAGCTTTCAGTAACACAGGTTTCCTCATCTATAAAATGGATATGATACTAGTACTGCCTTTCTTAAGGTTGTTAAAAAGATTAAAATCTATGAAGCAGCCAGTAAGCCCGTAGTAAAGATTAGGTGTCATTATTAGTAATATTACTGGGAAACATATTCCTCAAGACTGCTGTCTAAACTTTTAGGGGAAATCAAAGAAAAGTCAGGACTCCAGGATCCTATTTATACTACCAAAAAGGATTCTTTGTGGCCCTCAACATTCTGCATAGCATAAAAAAGGTCATAAGGAATCTATAAAAACAGTACAGATGAACCTATTTGCAAAGCAGAAATAGAGACACACAGGTAGAGAACACATGTATGTACAGCAAGGGGTAAAGAGTGGCAGTGGGATGAACTGGGAAACTACTGGGAGACACATATACTACTGTGTATAAAACAGGTAACTAACGAACATCTCCACAGGGAACTCGACTCAGTGCCCTGTGGTGACCTAAATGGGAAGGAAATCTTCAAAAGAGGGGATATATGTATAAGTAGAGCTGATTCACTTTGCTGTACAGCAGAAGCTAACACAACATTGTAAAGCAACTATACTCCAATAATTTTTTTTTTTTAGAAAAGATCATTCTATTATATAAGAGGAATAGAACAGGGGCTAAGTGACAGAGATTTGTTCTCAATGGGCCACGAAGATACTCTTGTAACCAAAGAAATGGAGCATAACGTAAAATGTCCAGCCACCAAAACACCAACTCCTTGAGCTGCAGTTAAAAACGAAATAAATAGAGAAACTGAACGAACTCTTTCTGGCCCAACTGGCTCCTTGAATGCCAAATCAGAATGCTTTCTGCAGGACAGAATTACAAGGGAAAATAGAAAACCACTTCCCAAGCTGAGATGGAGTGGCTTCCCTAAACTTAACAGGACCAGGAGGTGGTTAAGCCAATGGACAATAAGAGAATGAGGACCGGGATTTCTGGATGGGCGTCTTGAAGCCTGGAACGAACCTGTGTTTCTCTAACAGCCTCACAGAATGACAGAAAATGACTGGCTTACAGTCTGAAACTCCTCTCTTTGCCTGAAAAGGCACTGAATTTACACCGTCAAGAAAAATAATTTAAGTATACGGATTCACTCATCATTCCACCTCCTCTCCCAATTCTCCTGCACATGAAAAGTGATAATAAACCATGAAACCTTTTCTGCTTTTTCCCCAAGGGAATAGAAGCAGGGTGGTATTCCACGCAAAAGTAGCCTGTTATTCCCCTTTTATTCTAGTTCTCTACAATTCATAGAACTTCTAACAACTCATGCGGTTGCTGTTTAGAATTTGTCTTCCTTCCATTCTTCCTTCTGATGGCCCCTGTTTATGTATCATGAAGGGAGAAAGGCCATAAAAGAAGAATTACAAAAACTGGACTGTTTACTCTGTCCCAAGGTGACCTATTCAGATGAAAAGAATTGGAGGTGCTGAAAGGGAAAAATCAACTCAACCTAGCAAGGTGCACACACTTGGTAGACACTACCAAAATCACAACTGAAAGCGTCTCAAAGTGAGAGGAGCTTTCAGGATTTTCTCAGAGAAAATAACTCCTAAAAATTACATGAAAGGAATTAACAAAGACCTTCTGGAGGCAGTCAAGGGAAAGACCAACCAATATGATGAAAGGGAAGGAGCACAATCCCGTGTGGAAAGGTTAAAGGAAGAGGAATTGTTTCGCCTGAAGAAAAGGCGAGTAAGGAGTAATTTGATTAAAGGCCTTGTATGTGAAAGATGATGACCAGCTCTTATCCACGTCCGGAGAAGGCCAAATAAGAGAAAATTGGTTTGCATTAAAGCCTTAAGAGATGTGACTTGAATAGAGGAAGGAATTCCTTAACTTCAGGGTGATTTTTTTTTTTTTTTAAAAGAAGAGTGGGCTGTCATACATAGCAAGTTAGACCAGAAATTTTTTAGAAGGGACAGCCATCTGTAATCAAATACTTTCATCTCTGGGATGCCAGGAAAGGATGGCCTGGGAGACCCTCAACAATGTGACTCCAAGGTCTGTGTATTCTCTTGAATACTTGC
The DNA here is from genome assembly GCF_055505025.1 of Bos grunniens. Classification (NCBI taxonomy): domain Eukaryota; kingdom Metazoa; phylum Chordata; class Mammalia; order Artiodactyla; family Bovidae; genus Bos; species Bos grunniens. Next base: position 39,545,881 of record NC_141186.1, read on the forward strand.
TTCTTTCACAGCTCTCATTTAGTACTCCTGAAAAGTTTATTTCTGATGCCTCAGGAAAGAATTAGTCATATAACTGTAAAAAGAGGCAGGTCCTGAATTCAACACAGAAGTGATTTTGCTCAAAGTGTTCTTACAGTTTAATGACATGCAATGGCTTAAAAGCTCGGCCACATCCTTGTCATTAACTCAACTTGCCCGAAGATTTCAAAGGAACGACGTGATGGTTCTGAGAGTGAACTGATGACCTGGGCGATATTATATTGTCACCTGGATCATAGCTTCTCTTGACAGTCCCATAAAAGAGGAAAAAAGGAGGACAAGCTTAGCAGGCTCATCAAATAAATGTCCTTCAGTATTGGCAGCATTTATGAAAACTCATTCTCTCCTCTCAGTTGGATAAAAATTGTCAGTGGCCTCTCCTGCTGGTGACGGGCATGCTTGGCCATTGAGTGGAAGCGTTCATGGTCTCCAGATTGGCAAGGGGAACCTATATTTTTCACTTGGGCAGGAGGTCAGCGGTCATCTGGACCAGACAACTTCTGCAGCTCTTCACACAGCTGCTGCATGTTGTCCCTCAGTCCTTACCCTTGCCTTGAAACCCACAGTTGCTAAAGGTAAACCTGGCCACCACCAGGACCCTGACTTTGTTGGATTCCATGGGACGCCATTCATAGGCCAGGCGATGATAGGAAGGTGCTTCAAAGAGATGGGCAACAAGGCAGCCCCATGTAAAGCACAAGACATAGAACAAACTACAAAGCTGCGTCTCTCCGGCCTCTGATTGGTCCACGCATTTGGCGTGTAATCTGTTCAGTTCTTCTAGATCTAGTTAACTACATTCTTCTAGATCTAGCTAACACAGTGATCCTTCTAAAATGTACACGAGCTCCTTCTCAAATGTACCTTGGTCCACCACCTTTCGACAGGTATTATTAGTACACATTTTCCTGCCTGGAATAATTCCTGACACAGAAAAGGTATTCAGTAAATATGACTGTCATTAGCGTATGCATCAGTGCGTAAGTCGTGTCTGGCTCTTCTGCGACCCCACGGGCTGTAGCTCACCAGGGTCCTCTGTCCACAGGATTCTCCAGGCAAGAATTCTCGAGTGGGCTGCCATTTCCTCCTTCAGGGGATCTTCCCAACCCAGGGATCAAACCCATGTCCTCTGCGTCTCCTGCACTGGCAGCTGGGTTCTTTACCACTGTGCCCCCTGTCGTTACTATTATTATTTTGTGAAGAATGTAGTAACTATGATTGCGTGCTAAGCTTACAACAGCCGTAAGAAGTTCTCGGCAGCTTCTTTTTCCTTTTCTTTTCTTACAGTATATATAGACATATATATTAACAATGTATATGATACATATATATAGTAAACAAAACATATGTAGTTACATTTTTAATGTCATTATATATACACTGTGTACATATATAATGTGTCTATGTATATGTATCATGAATATTTGCATCTTATTAAACTCATTACGTGCCAGGTACCTTTGTCAAGCCCTTCATAAACACTGTTTTGCTAACTTAGTCTTGGCTCAAAATAACAACATTAGAGTGACATTATTCATAATATTATTATGATATCACTAACACTAGAAACTAATATTTACTGAGCATTGATTAGGCACCCTGTGCTAAGAATGTTATCTGCTTTCTCCCACTTAATCCTCATATAAATCCAGTACTGTTGGCGGTATTACCATCGTTTTTTATTGTTTTGTATTATATTGTTTTGACTGAGTAGGAACTTGGGCTTAGAGACATTAAGTCAGTTGCTCAGAATCACACAGAAACTGAGAGGTGCAGTGAGGATTAGAAGCCTGGGTCTATGTGACTCTGCTTTTCACACTTTTCAGTCACTTTGTGCCACACGCGTAACGGCTTCAGTATCATTCACCGGAAGAGCAATACTGTAGTGGACAAACAGAATTTGATGTTAGTACAGACGTCCCTAAACCATTCCTTTTAGCTGCCCTCCAAAGACCCTACCATGCAGGGCACCCACTACTGCCATTCCACTACTGGCAGTATACACCTATTCACATTCTTCTGCACTCTGCAAAGACACCGCCTGCAACCCAACACGGGAAGAATCAGGAACTGCGAACAAGACGGGAGCTGCAAACGGAAAACAGATCCACCTCACAAAGCCTGTATTCTCTTTCCCTTATTCTTTTCCAGAGGCATGTAATAAACACACTTGGATTTACCTTGAATATAATTAACGAACTCTTTATCATTTAGGGAAAATAAATGAAAGTTTTTATTTCTGTAATATTAAATTGACTTTTTAACTTTTGAAGTGAGCATGTAAAACATTTCCTTCTTTTATCCCTGCTTGGGGAGTTGTAATTGCATTTTAACTGGTGCTGTTTCAAGAACAATTTTAACCTTGAATTGCAAATGTGCTGGCTGGAAGTGTATATAAATCAATTCAACTTAAGTTTTCACTGTAAAAACATTACAGAGAATAATTAGTTTTTAATCTGTCAGTTTGAGTCAAAGGAAATTTGAAAACTATTCATACTGTTTGTAAGATCTGATCCATTAGATGTGGGAGAGGACTATCATGGTTGAAGGGGGCAAATGAGAGAAAATCAAAAGTAATGTAATTACCAACCATGGAAAAGCTGATGTGCACCATTTTATAGACTGTATATAGAATGGCAATTAAACCAAGCTAGAGTCCATTATAAAAATAATAATAAACTCCAGGGTAAACATTAGGATCCATAATGTCGCACCTAAGGTCATGGGGTTTTGTCATACATTTAAGAGGTATGTATGGTTTGGTCGCCGCATAAGTAAACAAGATAATAATGAGGGAATATGAAATTCCCAGTAGCCTGGAGCATTCAAAGTTTTACTTATTGAACCATGGCTATAAAAATAAAATCTGAGAATGCTCCATGTCTGCAGGCTGTGCTCTCTCCCTGCAGCTATGGATAGTTTTGGGCGAAGGTGATTATAGAAAGGCCTTCTACAGAAAGAAGAGGATTTAACCATAATTAACAATGAAACCTACCTGTTATGGGCTAATAATAGCATCTTCACTCACTATTAAAAGAAAGTCTTTGTTCAAATCACTGCACGTTGTGTAGTGTTGGAATAGAAACTCTTTGAATTACGTGATTTATCAGTTGTTACGGCCTTGAGATAAAATGAGAGGCCCAACCATCAGCAGTCACACATGGCCATTCCGCTGGTAATGTGGCTAGTCCTACACATTGAAACGATAGTATTTTGGATACATGAGGTTAAATAAAACATATTATTAAAATTAACTTCACCTGTTTATCTTTAACTATTTTAGTGTGGCTATCAGAAAATTTAAAATGATACATGTGGCTTGTTTGTTGCTGCTGGACAGTGCTGTCTGAGTGGCTTCAGCAATTAAAAAAAAAAAAGCAACAAAGAAACCCACCTAATATCTCCGAGTACTTCCTGTGGTGCCAGGCACTAGTCTTGAGCATATCCCACACGCACTCCATCAATGAATGTCTATAATGGCTCCATAAAGTAGGTATTATTATTATTCCCATTTTACAGATGAAAGTTGAGGCACAGAGTTAGGAGAGCAATTGATTAACTTGGATGAAGAATATAGCCAAAAATGGAACAGTTTGGCTCCATATGGAACACGGTCTTAATTCAAAAGAGTTGCTCTACTCTTTATGACAGGAACAATATTGGTTGAAATTTTAAAAAGTCATGTCACTTAAGGACCCCACATAAACACTATTAAAACTAATACATGAATTCAGCAAAGTACAAGGATACAAGATTAATATTCACAATTTGTTTACACTAACAATGAAATGCCAGAAAGTTAAACAAACAAAAAATCCATTTTAAAATTGCATCAGAAAACAAAGTATCTAGGAATAAACCTAATCGTTAGGTGAAAGACCTATATGCTGAGAACTGTAAGACACAGATAAGGAAAACTGAAGGTGACCCAAAGAAATGGAAAGATATCCCATGCTTGTGGACTGGAAGAAGTAATGTTTAAATGGCCAGATTACCCAGAGCAATCTATAGATGTAACATGATCCCCATCAAATAACCCGTGACATTTTTCACAGAACTAGAAGAAATATTCCTAAAATTTATATGGAACTACACAAGACCCTGTATTGTTAAAATAATCCTGGAGGAGTAGGGAGAAGAAATCAAAGCTGGAAGCATTACCCTCCCAGACTTAAGACAATATTACAAAGCTACAATAATCAAAACAGCATGCTATTGGCATAAAAACAGATGTATGGATCAACAGAACAGATGAGAGAGCCCAGAAATAAACCCATATGCCAATGGTCAGTTAATCTACAACAAAGGAAGCAGAAATAAATAAAGGGGAAAAGAAAATCTCTTCAGGAACTAGTTGGGAAAGCTGGACAACTGCATGTAAATCAGTGAAGTTAGGACACACCCTCACACAATACACAAAAATCAACTCAAAATGGCTTAAAGACTTAAATATAAGACATAACACCATAAAATTCCTGGAAGAGAAAATAGGCAAAACATTTTTGGACATTAATTGTAGCAATGTTTTCTTAGGTCACTTTCCCAAAGCAAAAGAAATAAAAACAAAAGTAAACAAATGGAACCTAATTAAACTTAAAAGCTTTTGCATAGCGAAGGAAACCATCAATAAAGCAAAAACACAACCTATGAAATGGGAGAAAATATCTGGAAACGATGTGCCTGACAAAGGGTTAATTTCCAAAACATACAACTCAACATCCAAAAAACAAACGACCCAATCAAAAAATGAGTAGAAGTCCTAAACAGACATTCCTCCAATGAAGGCATGAAAGATGCTCAATATTGTTACTTATTATAGACATGCAAAGTTAAACTACAATGAAGTATCACCTCACACTGGTTAAGGATAGCTATTATCAAAATGTCTACAAATAATAAATGCTGAAGAGGGTGTGGAGAAAAGGGAACCTTCTTACACTATTGGTGGGAGTGTAAACTGGTACAGCCACTATGGAAAAGAGCATGGAGGTTCCTCAAAATACTAAAAATAGAGCGACTATATGATCTAGCATTCCCACTCTTGGGAATGTATCTGGAAAAGACAAAAACTAATTTGAAAAGACACATGCACCCCAATGTTCATAGTAACACTATTTACAACAGCCAAGTCATGGAAGCAGCCCAAATGCCCATTAATAGATGACCAGTTGTGCCCCCCTTCACGCACACACAATGGAATATTACTCAGCTGTATAAAAGAATGAAATACTGCCATCTGCAATTACATAGATGGACCTAGAATATCATACTAAATGAAGTAAGTCAAAGAGAAAAAGACAAACATTATATGATATGACTTATATGTGGAATATAAAAAAATACAAATGAATATATATATACAAAGCAGAAATAGACTTATAGACATAGATGGCAAACTTATGGTTACCAAAGAGAAAAGTGGTGTAGAAGGATAACTTAGAGTATAGGATTAATAAACTACTGTACATAAATCAGGCACATAACAGGATTTACTGTGTAACATAGAGAACAATACTGGACCTCTTGTAATAACCTATAACGGAAAATAATCTGAAATATATATATATAATTGAGGCACTTTGCTGTACATCTGAAACTAGCACACTATTGTAAATCAACTATGAACTCCAATAAAAAATCATCTAACTTCAATTTTTTAGAAGTCATGCAAATAAAACAAATAAACTAGTCTTTTTGATAGAACCTCCAAGAAGCACTTCAACAAAACTGATGCTAGGAGAGATCATATGTAGTGTCATATTTCAAACTATAGAAGCCAACAGTCTTGGAAAGTGAAGGTTGGGATAGTCTCCGATGGCCAAAGTATCACCATCTGACAGCCACTGCTATAGAATAAAACACATCCTAGATAGTAGACTAAAAATTATCATGTTCCCTGACTGATCATGAACACAAGGCAGGGACCCATCTCAATGTGCTGGTCCCTGTTCCTTTGGCCTCCTGTGCCAGGACTGAGGGTGTTGCCGTTTTGTTTGGGTGACAAAATCATGGTTGGATTTTTGCCTGATATTTACAGTCGACCTGAGGGGAGCCACACAAGCCATGCTGACTGCTGATCAACCAAGCCAACCAACGTGATTCCATTACCTACACCACATTCAAATCTAGATTATCACAGAAGCCAGTGTCAGAGCTCACTAGCTGCAGGGTTGGTTTGAATGCCCAAGGAAACCCACAAAAGAGGCTCATATTTACTCAGAAAGACATCCACATCATAAAAGTCAACAGTAAGTGCTCAGCACTCTATTTTAGGGTGAACCTGCTCTCCTTTTCACTGCTGACAGGTCCCCACCCTGTAGAAGAGAAGAGCCTTTGGAGAAAAGGAAGGATGAATGACTAGGAAAGCTTTTTTTTTTTCCCCCTGACAGAAGCAGACATGGAATTCTGTCTACTTGTCTTCTCTGAATTGGCCATTTGCCTTTCGGAAATGAACATTCTGTGCTAACTACAGAAAGAATGTTGGCAGGCGCAAGGTGGGAAGGGCTGAAACGACAATACTTGGGATGGCTAACACTTTCCTGTCTGAGGACTGACACAGCGGTGACCTCCACTCAGCTCACCAGCAAGGAATCAGTGTGGCCACATGAAAATGAGTCGCTTCCTCCCTTGGGAAACAGGAAGGGATATATGAAGCTGTGCTTGATGCAAGTGAAGCATTATCTAAAGGCGGCTCAGAGGCAAGAAACTGGGGAGCCAGTATGACTAGTTTATTTCTTCACCATTCTCTTGAAACAATAGTACCTACAGAGAGGTCACAGACTGAAAATCACAGGGAAAAACAAAACAAAACAAAACTCTTCCGTGATTTCTCTTTGAGAGTATGAGTAGCAGAGGAGAAGCATGAAAAGATGTTAACAAAGCACTTTTTAAGATACCCAGTTCCCAAATGTCAAAATGCTTCTCATTGACAAATACTTGACAAGACATCCAAGCCTAAAACTCTGTATTTTGTTTAACATTCACCAAACTGCAGTAAAACCCAGTTATGTGTTAAAGGTCTATTTCACCTCAGCCAAACAATTACCTCTCATGCCTCCCCTTCACCCTCCAAAAAAAAAAAACAAAACAAAAAAAGCCAAACTTGAATTTTCTAACCTCATTATCTCAAGCCTTTATATCTTTGAAGACAAAAGCATTTATCTTAATCGACAAAAAGGGTCCCTTTTCAAAGCTCTGTCCCCCACCCCGAACCTTAAGGATATAAATATTTGGACTGCAGTTTTCTTACATTTTAATAAAACAATGCTGGCCTCACCATGAGGAAGAAAATTTGTTTTATATTTCATTATCTCCTTAAAGCCAGCAGATCCTGTTCAGCAACCAAATTGCTAGTCCTTCTTTTTTCATCACAATGGAATTAAAAGGAAAAAAAGAAAAATCTGAAAGTAAAATGCCTGCCAACTGTAGTAAGGCCAAATTAACCTGTTTTCCCTGGTCCCACAGCTCCTACGTTTTCTAGTGGGATCTCTCTCCGTCACATAGGTCCTTCTAGATAATCTGCTCCCTTCCCACTTCCCTCCCTGCCCAGAATGGCAACAAACACTGATGTCTCAGGACACAACCAGCACCTCTGCTGATTTATGAAGAAATGGACACAAGACCAAGGCCATCCAACTTGCTGTTGGATAACTTCTACTCAGATCTATCTTTCTGAATACTTGACCCAAGACCCAGACCACTAACAGCTGGCAGCTGGGTGGTGCTAGAGAAGACTCCTCAGAGTTGCCTGGACAGCGGGAAAACAAACCAGTCACTCCTAAAGGAAATCAACCCTGAATGTTCATTGAAAGGGCTGATGCTGAAGCTGAAGCTCCAGTACTTCGGCAGGTGATGTGAACAGTCAATTCAGAAAAGACGCTGATGCTGACAAAGATTGAGGGGAGGAGGAGGAGGGGGCGACACAGGATAAGATGGTTGGATGGCATCATCAACTCAATGGCCATGAGTTTGAGCAAACTCCAGAAGACTGTGAAGGACAGGGAAGCCTGGGGTGTTGCTGTTCATGGGGTTGCAAAGAGTTGGACACAACTTAACAAATGAACAACAAACCATACTGGGCTCCAATCCCCTCCAAAGAAAACCACACTCAAACTGGGACAGAGAGACAGCACCAGAGTTTTGCAAAAGGACAGAATCACAAAGCTGTGGCAGAAACTCTTAAGATGTAAGAGCTGGCCCCTAAAAGACAGAGTACAACTCGTGCCTCACTTGCTAGTAACAGTCCTGGTCACGATGTCTTCATCTCAGGATGTCCCTACTCTGGTTTCCTTCAAATATTCCCTCTACTGAAGCTATTTTAAGTACGTTTCTGTTTCTGATACCCCAAACAGCCCTGACCAGGATACCATCCAATTCTATTTCTCCCATTCCCTTTACTGTACTCTCTGCCCTGTTATAAAAATCTTTGGACTATTTCCCATGCCAGCCAGGTTCTTAATCTTGTTGCCTGTGTCTTCTTCTGTTATATTAATTTATCATGTAATTTGAAAACTTCCCCCTTCCTTGACATTAGCTTCATCCCTAGCTGACCAACGTTAAGGATGCATCTGTATGGATGTCTCTGATAAGAATGTTCCATTTTTCAAACGGTCCTGAGTCAACAGCTCAAATCCACACATGGTCTTACAAATCCTACCAATTGTTCTTGGTCCCATTTTATGAAATTATGGAGAAGTCTACTCTTCTTTTACTGCAATACACATTGCATTTTTCATCAAAAATCATATTTGCCTTCTTTCCCCATTCCATCTGTTAATCCTCATGGGGTGAGGGGATGTCAAGACCTCTCACCCCCTGCTGGATCCTCTTTCTCTGATATTTTCCCCTAATCTCATCTGCATTTCACCAAATTCCTACCCACAGTTAAGAGCTCAGCCTAAGCCCAGCATACTATGACATCTGCCAGGTCACACTCAGAGAGACACAGTTCAATGTAGGGGTCAGCAACATGGGTTTGCAATTAGACAAACTCAGGCTTGGTTTTCTGGCTTCAATCTTCATTGACCATGAATCCTTGGTCATGTTATTCAACTTCTCCACACCATGATGTTGTCCTTACCTGTACCACCTGTGTGCAATATACCGAACTCTCAATGTTGTTTTGCAACTAAATTGATTACATGTAAAATGCCTATCATATAGAAAGAACTCCACTGGTGGCATTTTTTTCTTTCATTTCTTCATGTATACCAATTTCTCTTTTCTGAACTTTGAGGAGGTTTAGTAGCTCAGAGCATGACCTTGGGGTCAGACATCCTGGCCTCGCAGCTGGCTGGGTGACCTTGACAGATCACTTCACTTCTGTTGTGTCTCTTCTATAAAATGAAGGTATGAACAGCACCTACCTCATAAGACTGCTCATGAAGACTAAATGAGTTAACGCATATAAAGAGCTCAACAGTTCCTGGCATAAGGTCTCATCATCACAGAGGGTGGCATTTATCTGCTCAAGACTGAATACTTACAAGATATCTGCTTTCATGCCTGCTATTCTCTTCAACTAAGTTCATTTGTGGCTGAGCAAGCCATGTCTTATATTTTACAATTCCCGGGTGCAAAAATATGTAAAGAATCAGTGAGAAGCAAAGGATACCAAAAAACAAAATTGTTATCCTGGTTATACTCTAGCAATGTCATCAGGTTAAGTCAACACAAAACAAGTTAAGTATGGAAGCCCTCTGGGGGCTAAGTAGCTACCTGATGGTAAGAGATGGGGACGGGCCTCCGGAACACTATCCACTCCACAATTTCGCTGCACGGTGGGGTCGTCAGAGAACCTGTGTACCTGTAATAGCTGCCCAGGGATGCAGGCAGGAGGTCCCGGAGGATGAAAGGATCCAGAAAGGTCTCCTTCTCTGTTTGGGAGAAGAGGGAAAAGAAAACACAGTGGTTAAGTCCTGCTACGCGGCAGACACACAGTCAAAACCCTCGGCGTCGGGCGCCACGTCACAAGTCTTGTGTTTGTTTACATCCTGAGAAGCATGAGCATTTGGTGGTGGGAGAGCCATGGAAAACAAAGCAGCATTTCCCAGGGTGTGTTCTGAGACTTCGCACAGCGCTGTATTTCATGAAAAACAGGTTTCATGGTGAACAGCACCAGGCAACACTGCAACCCCTCTCTCTGTCCCCAGGAAACAGGCAAAACATTAGCACAGTCGAGTCCCTGAGTCCTGCAGAAAAGAAACAGACGTGGTTTTGTTTACCTCATTCCTTTCCAACATTTTTTAAGCCTTCATAAATTTTAATTAATCCACTGTATTTTAAATATTATTTCAATATTTAATCACAGTTAAAACTATTAATGAGATGTTTTATATATTTTTTAACTAAGTCTTTCTATTTAACTTTTTATTTTATATTGGGGGTGCAGCTGATTAACAGTGTTGTGACAGTTTCAGGTGGACAGCAAAGGGGCTCAGCCATACATATACATGTATCCTTTCTCCCCCAAACACCCCTCCCATCCAGGTTGCCACATAACACTGAGCAGAGTTCCCTGTGCTGTACAGTAGGTCCTTGTTGGTTACCCATTTTAAATATAGCAGAGTTGTGCTAAGTCCATTTTTAATGTCTGTTTTAATTTTTAAAAATTATTTATTGAAATATAGTTGACTTACAATGTTGTATTAGTTTCAGGGGCACAGCAAAGGGATTCAGTTATACCCACCCTTGTTGCATCATAGACCCCTTTTCCATCTAATACTTATGAACTAATAATCAGGTGAACAAACTCTGGGACACCCACGAGATGAAGAAGGAAAACGAAATGACGGCAACTATAAACTGCAATTCCAAAGTTGGTAACAGTTTCATTATGGCTTCATCCAAGGCTTACTCACATCAAAGTGAAATCAAACCAAGGCATGGCCCTGAATTTATAAAATGATGGCCCAGAAAATAGGCTTCTTCTTTTTACAAAAGTGGAGGGGTGTTCTCTTAGGTAGTGGAAATGCCATTTAAGTTGAGACCCAACACTGATATTGTACAATAACTCAATGAGGAAAACAAGCGAGAGAAGAGCTCAGTTCCTGTGTTGCAGAGCTGGGATATGAGCCCAGGCACCTTGACACCAGAGCTTGCACAATTCTGATTCTGCTAAAGAAGCTAAAGTTAACTAGGTGAATACTGAACAGGAAAAGAAGAGCATTTTAAGCTGTGTGAACAGCATGTGCAAAGGTCCTGAGGCAGGAAGGAACAGTACAAGAGATTAGGGGACTATATTATAACTCTCCCCATTAGACACAGTAGATCATCTAGCTTCTCTCATAAGCCAGAGAAGGTTGTGATCTCCACCTGGCTATTCAAATGCCTAGTCTGGAATTTCTTTTAGGGCTGTAATAAGGTTACTGTTGTCTAGTCACTAAGTCATGTCTGACTCTTTCGTGACCCTATGGACTGTGGCCTGCCAGGACCCTCTGTCCATGGGATTTTCCAGGCAAGAATACTGGACTGGGTTGCCATTTCTTCTCCAGGTGACCTTCCCGCCCCAGGGATCAAACCCTCATCACCTATGTCTCCTGCACTGGCAGGCGGATCTTTACCACTGAGCCACCTGGGAAGCCCATCCTGCTAATAGGTTGCCTTAGCTCCTTGATGGCCTCCTCCACAAGCACCCCTGGACACTGGGAACTGCAAGGCTCTAGGTAACTGCATGGACACACCCGTGACTTACAGGAATATTCTTTCCAGCCTCACACCTCCTCCCGCCTTTTCCTTTAGAACAACCAGTACAGGTATTTGGGCAAATGTGTTATCCTTAGACTCAAGAGATCTATATAACTGAGGGTTAAGGCAAAAAACCAACAGAGATCAACTATATTAGAATAATGAAAATGAAAATTTCCTTTTGGTAGAGATTTATTGAACAAAACCTAGTATTTATTTCACTTTTACTATATACCAAGCACTCTTCTGAGTATTTACATGTTGCAGACATTTAAACTGGCTTCCGAGGTGGCGCTAGTGGTAAAGAACCTGCCTTTCAATACAGGAGACATAAGAGATGGAAGGTTCAATTCCTGAATTGGGAAGATTCTCTGGAGGAGAGCACGGCAACCCACTTGAGTATTCTTGCCTGAAGAATCACATGGACAAAGGAGCCTGGTGGGTCCATAGGGCTGCACAGAGTTGGACACGACTGAAGCGACTTGGCACACCACACCACAGACATTTAAACAGCACTTACTGTATGTGCCAGGCCCTGTTCTAAGAGTTTTGCAAAGACTGATTTATTTACTACTTAAAGACAGTCCCATGAAGCATGACATCATGGGATTACTATTACCATCTCCAGTGCTGTCATATACAACCATGTAGCAGAGTTTGGAATTCAGGCTCTCATTTGTCTTAGGCCATCACCACACCCTTTCCCTTTATAAACCTTTAGAGTATGTACTTCTAATATTCCAATTTTCCAGATGTTGAACTTAAGGCACGGAGAGGTTAAATCAATAAGCCCCGGGTCACTAGTGAAGAGTAAAGCGCCAGCAGTTATTCATGAGGCTCAGAAACTTTGGCTGATTCTGCAAAGGTTTTTAGCTCATTTTTTAAAGGGGAAAATTAAATGTTAACTAATAAATGCATCATAGGGTGCTATAATCAAAACGACAAAAGCAATTTCTGTGGGATAAAAGGCCGGAAATAACAGAGTCACCCCTCTACCCGCTGGCAAGTCTAGGCTTTAATTTAACCTGGTTACCAGCCACCTAATGATAGGGGAAATTCTGTTAGCGTGCTTGGCAGGGACTGGCTTGGCTGGGAAGAAGAACCCTTTTGGCCTCTGCTTGCTGCTTCTGGACTTCCTGGGCTGTGCAAATAGTCAACACAAAGCCCCATGCAGTACAGGGTGCACAGGGTCTGGCATCAAAAACCGCCACCTTCATTCCTCCGGTGTTGTAGGTAAACCTGGCATCACACCGCAGCACACCAACCTGCCTGAGGATCAAGGGCTCTGGACTGAAGGACAGGAAAATCTTCCGAGTTTTCCCCGAGGGCCCTGACCTAACATTAGGGTTGCAGTTAAGCACTCTGGATGCAGCCAGGTAGTGACAGGACAATCCCTGTAAGCCCGGGGCAGCAAAGCCCCCATCAAAAGCACCCACTCTGGGAAGAGGCTGTGGCTTTAAAGAATACAGACAGATAAGTCAGAAAAACCTGCCCCGCCAATCAGAGGTGGGTGAATTTCAAAAGGGAACACGGTTTCAAGAGAATCGGGACTTTCATGTACCATTCCTGTACGGGCTCTTAAATTCGGCAAGGACTGATGGGAACTGTAGGCAGGACCACCCCTACAAATACAGCACTGTTTCTCTGTCCTAAATCAACCGAAGGGCTTCAGACACAGGTTCCAGTTTAATTCATTAGAAGAGAACCTACCCTATAGCTCAGGGAACTCAGTGCTCTGTGGTGACCGAAATGGGGAGGAAATCCAAAAAAAAGGGGATATAGGCATACGCATAGACGATTCACTTTGCTGTACAAAAAAAACTAATACAACATTGCAAAGCACCTAAAAACTGATTTAAAAAAAAGGTGCAGTAAGATGAGTGGTGGGGCCGGTAGACCTAGTGATGGGGAAAAAAAGGGAGGGGCTTCAGTACTTATTATTACCAGACCTCCCTGGGTCACTGGCTTCGGGAGCCGAAGAACCCTTTCTTCAAACTCCATCTTACACAGGAGCCAGGCAAGTCACACAGCCAGAGTGCAGCCACCAAGGTGGAAGCTGAGCTGGAAACCCCAGGGACACTTTGAAAACCACCCATTTAGTCCAATTCTTTAATTTTACAGTTGGGAAAATAGGAGACCAAAGAGGAATAACAAACCTAAGGTCAAAAACTTAAGGAGACTGGATTCTTTCTTCAAAGATACCACTGAGAATCAGAAACAGTTAAGTCTGTGAGCAGGAAATATCACCAAATGCCGAAAACTTCATCAGCACCTTCATTTCTCCATTCCTACAGAAACTGGTGAAACGAGCAGATTCTTATTCTACTGGGTTCAGATCCCAACTCTCCCACCTGTGAACTGTGTGATCTTAGTTACTAAACCTTCCCAGGCTGTTGTGAAGATTAAACAAATCTGTATGCAAATGGAGTTCAGAAAGAGCTGGGAACAGACTAAACATCTCATGAACGACATACGATTCTCACTCTAATTCTTACTACTTGTATTATTACTATTATTATTATTCCTCTACACTACTAAGCCTATACTTAGCCATGTACTTCCTTGAATGTTTCTGCATGTGTTTTCTTTTTTTTTTTTAAACAGAATTACTAGTGCCTTAGAGGCATAGCATGTCTGATATAGTCTCCATCAGTCTGAGCACTGTAGGTTACAATTTTCTTTGCCAAAGCTCTAGTATGAGCTTCAGAATCAACTGATATTCAATAGCTGTGTGACCTTAGGAAAGGCTCTTAACCTCTCTGAGTTACTTCCCTTATCTGTAAAATGGAAAAACTGAGGCTATTTACCCCTCAGGAGTGACAATTAATCAGACTAATAAACGTGATGTTCTTATTAGCACAGTGGCTTGCAGCCGAGATTGGTTTGTGTTTTAAGCCAGGGACTAGCAAATGTTTCCTAGAAAGTGCCAGAGAGTAATATTTTAGGTATTGCAGGCCAAGAGGCAAAACCAAAGATGTTACATAGGTAGCTATATAACAAACACATTTCCATGACTTTATTAACGATGCTCAAAATGCTAATAACAACTGAGGACAGTTTAAAAAATTTACATCTACTAATGGGAAGAATGGAATTCTTTAGGACTGGGGAGAAGGCAGGAATAAGATTTTGCTTACTTAGGGTTCACATATGAGAACCATTCTTAGCTCAGAAGCCACACGGAAACAGTGACACGGATTTGGTCCTTGGGCCACATTGTGCCCACTCCCGATTTCACGCCAAGCATGGGAGGGCGGAGGGGGTAGTGGTAGAAGGCCATCCTAGAGCCACAGCAAGAAGGGGGGCGGGCCACACTACATTTCAGGGGCCTCCATCGTTAACGAGAATTTTTTCTATGAACATGCATTACAGAATTAACTCTCAAGTTGTTTTCTTTTTCCCTTGAGTTTTCTAAGTTCAACTCAAACATTAATTATTACTGCTATTTCTGAAAATTCCGTTTTCTGCTCAGTCCCATAGGAGTGCTCCACTGGCAAGATGGGGGCACTCATAATGCTTAACTGTTAGAAACAACTTTAGAAATGCTACCCAGTATTTCTGGCACTGCCCAGAAAGCCCTCACAAGCCACAAGGCACTTAACTGGCTGGACCCAAGATCGAGAGTTCTGAGTATAGCCATTGGAAATAAAGAAGAATGCACTTTTCATCTAAAAATCTACACTCCCTCACTAAGAAAATCTTTTTTTTTTTTAATTTATTTTTAAATTTTATTTTTATTTTATTTTTAAATTTTACAATATTGTATTGGTTTTGCCAAATATTGAAATGAATCTGCCACAGGTATACATGTGTTCCCCATCCTGAACCCTCCTCCCTCCTCCCTCCCCATACCATCCCTCTGGGTCATCCCAGTGCACCAGCCCCAAGCATCCAGTATCGTGCATCGAACCTGGACTGGCGACTCGTTTCATACATGATATTATACATGTTTCAATGTCATTCTCCCAAATCTTCCCACCCTCTCCCTCTCCCACAGAGTCCATAAGACTGTTTTATACATCAGTGTCTCTTTTGCTGTCTTGTATACAGGGTTATTGTTACCATCTTTCTAAATTCCATATATATGCGTTAGTATACTGTATTGGTATTTTTCTTTCTGGCTTACTTCACTCTGTTTAATAGGGACTGCTAGAGCCAGGCCTCTGGAATTGAAACCTAATTAGTCTACCTAAGGGCCTAACCTAAGACAAGTTACTTTAATCTTTCTGCAACTATTTCCTCATCTGT
This sequence comes from Bos grunniens, assembly GCF_055505025.1. Classification (NCBI taxonomy): domain Eukaryota; kingdom Metazoa; phylum Chordata; class Mammalia; order Artiodactyla; family Bovidae; genus Bos; species Bos grunniens. The sequence continues at coordinate 39,561,853 of NC_141186.1, forward strand.
AAAATGGGTTTATAACAGTGACTCATCTGAAGGCTTATCTCATCAGGAGAGTATTACATGAATCAACATTAGTTAAAGTGGAGTTGCTCAGTGGACTCTCTGCGACCCCATAGAGTGTAGCCTACCAGGCTCCTCTGTCCATGGGATTTTCCAGGCAATAGTACTGGAGTGGGTTGCCACTTCCTTCTCCAGGGGATCTTCCGGACCCAAGGATCGAACCCGGGTCTCCAGCATTGTAGACAGATGCTTTACTGTCTAAGCCACCAGAATCAACAATAGTTAAGGGCTTAGGAAAGCACAGAATAAGCACAGATAAGTACTTGTTAAAATGAATCCTATTATAAAGGGCAGTTTGACTCTAAAGCCATCCAGATCAGGACACTCTGCCTCCAACTTTTATCCTAATTAGTAATTTGAATTTGAAACATTGCTGTCCCAGACACTTAACTAGTTGAGAAAAATATTTGAAACACTCTGCTTATCCTACCATTCATTCCATTATACCATAATAAGCAGGTACTGTGCATTACTAGATAAAAGAATTGAAAAGGAATGAATCTCATATTCCACTTTCAAGGATCCCAGTACTGTATGCAGACAATATTATATTTTAATAATTAATTGTTCATCAAAGAAAAAGATGAGGAACAGGGATGCTAAATTCAAAGTTATTCAAATTGCAAAAATGAATAATGTATGACTTTTTTATTAAATACACACTGTATTAAGTAGTCTACATTTCACCCAACTCTGTCTTTCATTTTTAAGCATTCTGAACGACAATATGAATAATCAGTTAGGGGAGGTTTATTTAGAAAAAGAAATACCTTATTTGAATGCAAACAGAGTACATCCAGAGATGATTAAATTTTCTTATCAATTAGAAAATTTTGTATGAGGGCTTTAAAGTCATGGTCAACCATTAAATGCAGAGAGGCCCAGTTATCCTTGCAGTTTCCTTTCAACATTAAATTATATCTGGCTCAATTCTGTTCAATTTCTTATTTCTGATAGCAGTGCCAGGAGGCAATCTTTAATTAAAGAAAATTTGAAAGATTCAAACATGCATAATTGGATTAAAAATGTGATCATTAAAACATTAGATGATAATCATCTGATTGATTGCGTTTTTCAGTGTGTTAATAACCTAATATTTTCAATGCTTTGGTTATATAGGAAAAAAGAAAGCCTTTATAAAATATGATGAACAATCAGCACAGAGAGGAGACCTATGCACTAATCAAGACCTATGGAATTATACTGAAAACATATGCACACACCCCAATTAACAGAGCATTGCATTGCAGAGTATGGACAGAATGTGATGGTGGCAAAGGGAAGAAAATCCTCAAAACAAGAACTCAACCAATTTTAGGGACATATATAAAATAAACTAAGAACAGAAAGCCAAAACTTTGATATTTAGCCCAAGGACTGGTTTCTTCAGTGTTTTCCAAAACTTTTTATAAGGAAAAGCTATTAATTTTTCCCTAAAAGCTTAAAATCACTGGGGTAGGACTGGCCTTCTGCTTCATACAGGGAAAGGCAGGGAGAGAATGACATTGGGCAAAAACTGGGGATTAGGTGATGCTAAATGGGAGAAGATTTACGATAGTGCTGCTCAAAACCAATGTGTATGCAAATCACTTGGGATGCCCGTTGTACTGTAGATTCTGAGCCAGTAGGCTTGGGAATGGGGACTGAGGTTCTGCATATTTAATAATGTTGATCACACTTGAGAAGTCAGTTTTTATGAGGACTGTGTCAGTGGGCTCCTCTGCCTTCTGCAGTCTCATCCTCTGCTACTTTCTGAGCCTTAGGCTGAGCCACATGGACCTCTGGCTACTCCATGATCATACCACCCCAGGGCCCTTGCACTGCCTCTCCACTCTGCCTGGAACATTTTTTTCACTGCTCTACTCATGGCTGGGTTTGAGACCAAATTCAGCTGCCAACAACTTAGTTATATTTGAATGACCCATTTCTCAATCAGGTGACTCTCTCTGACTATTGTCCTGAAAATGGGGTTTTAAGCACAGACCCCTTGAGATGGAAGCCTCTGACTGAAAAACCTGAAGATGGAAACAAGCCATGTGCCTACCTGGGGAGGACATTCCGGGCAGAGAGAAAGGCCACTGCAAAGTGGTTCTGCCTTGTGTGTGGTGAAGTGAAGCAGAGGAAAAGGAAAACTGGAAGGAAAGTTCAAGAGCCCAAATCTGACAACTCAAGGAGGGGGAAAAAAAAAAAAAAAGAAAATCAGCTGATGGTTAAGGATACCCTGGAATTTGGCTAAAATTTGTGACGAGGCCAAAACACTCAACTGAAGTCAGCAGCTCTGGGTGAAGCCTGGACTAGGCACATGTGGACTGTGTGATCTGGGAGGGGCGGTGGGTCAGACAAGCTGGTGACAGAAGGGCCTGCCGAACAAAAACAAAAAACGGGAACTCAAAATGGGGAGAAAGAGCCGGAGGGCCGGAACTCCAGGACTTCAGGAGCTTGGCATCTAGCAGCCCCCACGGACGTTAAAGAGCATTACATTGTAATTATGATGGTGGCAGAGGGACTCAAGGAACTCATTTCATGATCTAAATATAAGAAATGAAGCTTGCTCCATCTGACTGGATGGTGACTAGCAGACATGTCATCTCTCATCTATAAGGAAGATGGAAAAAAAAATGAGGATAAAATGGCAAAGATGGGGCAACCAAGTGGAGCTGGACCATTTTCAAGGTGTAGCTTCAGCAAGGCTTCATGACAGAAGATTTTAAGGAACAAGTACTACGCTGAGGTTACAACAAGGGGATCCCTGAGGAGTCACCCCAGAACCACAGAGAACTGCAGGGTTCTGAAGAGTTTCAAAGGATGCTAGTTCTATTCCATGTACAAATAAAGAAAATGAGGTCCGGAGAGGGAAAGCGGCTGACCTAAGATCACACAGAGAAGTGCGAGGGAGTCTGGGTATCCTTTTCTACTACCTGAGTCCATGTCTCTGGGCACCCTGCCTGCAGCGGATACAAACATGATCAGGTGAAGAAATCTCTCTGAAGACTGAAGAACTCACTTAACCTCGTAGACCTAAATCTAATCCTGACACTGCCCAGCTCAGAATCCTCCCGTGGCTTCTCATTTCATTTACAGTAAAATCCAAGCTTCTCGCCACAGTCATGAGGCCCTCCAGGATCTAGCTCTGCAGGCCAACTTCTCTCCAGCTTCTCCCTTGTTGACCATCACCTTCCTCCTCACCTTTCTGTTACCTTTTCCTTCCTGTGTTTACTTATTTACTGTTGGTCTCTTCTCAAGAGTTGGATAATTCCACAAGAGAAAAATACCTCATCTTTTTTGGGTACCCTGTACATCCAGCAACTAAGACACTGCCCAGAACAGAGCAGATGCCCAATCACTGTGAAAAGAGAACGAAGGAACAAACACAGCAGCTGGTGTATTTTAAATAACCAATAAATCCTAGATTTCTTCATATCCGTGTCACCATCAATTGTAAGATGAATCATTACTTCAAAAGTCATTAATAAAGGCAACAAGTTGATAATTAAACAATGGTCATAGCTATACAATCTGTGTAATTAGTTAACAATAGCTTTTTTTTTTTTTTTTTAAAGCTAACTGGAAGCTCTATTACACCAAGATTGTGGCTCCTTACTGCATCCCCAGGGCCCAGGACAGTACCTGAGAGAACAGGTCCACTACACAGGGCTGAAAACATTGACTGAACCAAGTCACGAAGGAGCTCTAATTCACAAGTGGGGAAACTGTGCCCCGAGGCCAAATCCTGTCTAGTACCTGCTCTCGTGAATAAAGTTTTACTGGAACACAGCCACGCCATTGTCTATGGCTGCTTTCAGGCTAAAACTGGGCAGTTGAGTTGTTGCAGCCCACAATGGATGGCCGGCAGAACCTAAAAAATTTTGCCCTCAATCCTTTTACTGAGAAAGTTTGCTGACACTTGCTCCTTTGTGAAGGGTAGGGTGTTTAGAAGGGATGGGGACAAGTGATCCTATGCAAGCATAAATGGAGCAAACTAAAGGGTACCTCAGAGATGTGTGGAGCTTATTTCTGCCTCTGAAACAGTCTCCGCCAGTGGGCAGAGAATTTAATACATGCCCCTTGGCTTTCACCATGGGTGTGGTCTGAGAACATCTGAGAAGCTCCCATGATGGCGTCTTACTGCAGGGTCTGAGCAAGGGCGACTTGAGCAGGAGAGTGCTCACCTGATAATCAGACTCCTGAATTCAAGGACCTAGGGTGGCCCTCCAAGGTTAACAGCCACTTTACGCAGGTTCAAAGACATCTAACCCCCTTGAGTTTACTGGCAGCTGCAGATGGCCAAATGTGGTATTTTGATTTAAGGATTGATGTTGGAGTGAAGCACGTGCCGACATTAACATTTCCAAAGAGAAACTACACAAAGAGCTCAGAGTCCCATCAACAATTATAATGCACAGGACACTGAGCTTATACAGAGTTATACAGTGACGGAGACCCAGTGTTACCAGTGAACAGTTTCACTGCCTGCCTCTCCCCTGACACGGTTCTGGTGGCCATAACTCACATGGCGTGTATATTCTTTTAGACACTCAGTTAATGACCTAATTCACAGAGGAGAAACCTAGGCAGAAACCCAGAGGTAAGTGATTTTGACAATAATTAGGAAGACAGTAGAGGATGGAAATGAAAACTGGTCCAGCAGAATGAATCTGAGTCTAATACAAATGGGTTCAAATCACTGTTTCACTGATATGAGCCAGGACAAATGAGACAGCTCTGTGAGGCTCAGTCTACCCATCTGTACCATGGATTCAGAATTCATATCTCCCTGGGCTACTGTTGAGATTAAATGACACTCTATGTTTAAAACATCCAGGTAGAGCTCAGCACACAGCAAGAAGTTAACAGATAAAAGGTTCCCCTTTCTTCCTTTCAGCCTCTTTCTGGTTCCTGGTCCACTTCCCTATGCCTTCACCTCAAAGGGACCGGCTCTCCCGAATCAACTTTGTGATCGGTTTCTCCATCACTTAATTTGATTTTTGAATGACCCAACTAAGTCAAGCAACACACATTCTATTTCAATAGCCAGGTGGTGATGGGGCAGAACTCAGAAATCCACAATCATTTCCTGTCGCCTCATGGCCTCCACCATACCCACATCAACAAGTAACAACAGGGACTTCCCCGCTGGCCCAGTGGCTAAGACTCCAGACTCCCAGTGCCGGGGGCCCAGGTTCCATCCCTGGTCAGGGAACTAGGTCCCACATGCTGCAACCAAGAGTTCACCTCCTGCAACTAAATATCCTGCATGCTGCAATGAAGATCGAAGATCCCAGTGCTGCAGCTAGGACCTAGTGCAGACAAATTAAAAATAAATAAATTAAAAAAAAAAAAAAAACACCCAGGTAACAACAGTAACTTGTCGCTAGGGGTGGGGGAGGGCAGTGATAACCGCTGACGCTGGATGCTGACCGTGTACCAGGCACAAGTATGTACAGTAAGTCACTGGCAAGTCACTGGCTCCGCGAGAAAAACCAGTAAGTGGTGTTACTATAACCACTTTACATGGCTAAGAAAATTTAAACACAAAGAGATGAAGTGATTTGTGCAGGCTGTACAACTACTCAAAAGCAGAACTGAAACTCAAACCCAGAGCGTGTGCTCTTGGCCATGACATGACCCTGCTTCTACTACACCAAGGTGGCGTGCACAGACTAGGCGTGCAAAGTCACCCAGGGAGCCCCACGCACTTGACCAAGTGCTTCTGCAGGACACAGTGGAGACATTTTAAAACTGTCTCTTTGCCCTCCACACCCCAGTGAAAGAATCAGGAAACGGGCATTTCCCTGGGCTCCCACAATCCTGTTCTCATGATGACACACTGATAAAGAAGGCTGGCTAAATGAGAAGGAGCCTCCAAATTCAAATCTAACCTAAAAGGAATCACTTCTGAAGGCTTTTTCTGTCTCAATGATTGTTAAAAGCGTTCCTAGTGATAAGAGCCCACAGCATTCCATTTCCTGGCTTTGGCTAAGAAAAGACATGGAAGTAGCCCACATCTATGGTGGTGGTTCTGACACACCCAAATCCAGGAAACTGTGGAAATGGCTGAAGTGGGCCTGTTTCTAGAAGATTTTGAGATCAAAGGGGGTTCAGATAAGCATCTGCCCTTCCCGGATCCACAATAGACATGAGCAAATTAGTCCAGTGCAGGGTGCTGCATATTTATAACTCACTTCAGGAAAGTTCCATGTAATTAGATGCTGGAAACAGAAAACTTCAAAGGGGAAATTCTGTCGCGTGTTAAGATGTTCAAAACTATCAGTGGCCCGTAAATAACAGAGCACTGGTTTTTCCCTTCAAGAGGGAGGAAATCTGAATGATTTCTTTCTTGAAGGTTAACATTAAAACAGAACCCTCTTTAATTCCACTGAAATATATTTGGATGATGTAGCAATTTGGGCAAAATCTAAACGGAAGCCCATCTCTGTAGAGTGTATCAAATGGTAAGTAATGCACATACCACTGCGCGAAGCAACACCATTAGTAGACCCAGAATAGCTACTACCATTTAGACAAGGCAGGGTTGACAAATTTTTTCTGTAAAGAACCAGCGAGTAAGTAAAAATATTTAACGCTTTGCAGGCCAAAGAGTCCCTCGGTTACAAAACTCTGCCATTACAGTGTAAAAGCAGTCATCAAAGTGTTAGTTCTCAGCTGTGTCAGACTCTTTGGGACCTCATGAACTGTATGTAGCCCGCCAGGCTCCTCTGTCCATGGGATTCTCCAGGCAAGAATACTGGAGTGAGTTTCTACTCCCTTCTCCAGGGGATCTTCGAGACCCAGGGATTGAACCTGGGTCTCTTGCACTGCAGGTAGTCTCTTTATCATCTGAGCCACCAGGGAAGCCCTAGTCATAGACGGTAAGTAAATCAATGAATGGGTGTGGCTGTGTTCCAATAAAACTTTACTTACAAAAACAAGGCAGTGGGCCAAACCTGGCCCACAGATTGTATTTCCTGACCTCTGATTTCAAGGACAGTGGACACATGCCAGGCACCCTTCCTTCTCAGTACTTTCCCTGTCTTAAAGCATTTATCATTAATACGAGGCAGATACTTTCATAATCACCACGCCCCCAGGTGAAATCTCAGGGACAAAGAGAACCACCGATTTGAACAGGATCACACAGCTCCCAAGCTTCAGAGCCAGCATTCAAATCTAAGACAACCTGAACTCTATAGCCTTGGTCTAGAATCCTTGTTCAGTAATGTTCTGGAAGAGTCAAATTTCAAATGAAAAATAACAAAATTCCACTCCTCTAAAATTATCCCATAAGCAAATTTTTAAAAAATAAAAATTCCTTTCAAACCATGAAATGCCAAATTCCTTTTCAAATTCCATTCCTTCCAGGCCAACTATAATCACGTGAACACATGAGATGACTCTGCAGTCAAATAATAATCTCTTTGACCTTCAACAACAAGAATGGCAAGAACCAAAAAAAAAAAAAAATCCTCATGAGATTAAAATTTTTCCCAAGGCAGAGGACATCTAGTTGATCATTTTGCCCTCAACACCCAAACTAGCACTTAATAAGCATTTGATGGATGGACGCTATGATCAAGGGGTTCAAAGTTCACTTACACAAAACAGGCAAGAACCCCTCAGATCACATCAATTCATCTCTCCTTCATCTCCTTGCTGCTGGATTATAATAATACAGCCATTTCCGACTAATAGTATACTTTGCTATCAATGTTCCTTGCGTTAGGATGTCTTTTTCCGAAGTCCATGCAAGATATTTTCAGGAGATTCAGCCCTTAAGTCTTGGACAGAAAGTTCAGGCTAAGCTCTTTGCTTCAAGGATAATTAAAATGGTGTTGGAGTGATGATGAGAGTATGGTCCTCAAGTATTTCTTCACTTGCCCCTTCAACAAGTCTATATGATGGGCTTCAATCAACTAAAAGAAGCAAATGGTAATCCTGGCCAAGAACAGAGCAGGAGATGGCCTGGGAATAATAAGAGGCAGTCTGAAGTCACGAAGACCTTGGTTCAAGTCACCCAGGTACTGCCTGTTTTCCTTGCCTTCCTATGTAACGGGGAACGTGAGAGTTGTATCTCAGAGGGTTTCCAGAGGATTTAGTGATGGCTGCAGGGCACATTACACCCTGACCTGGTGCAGAGCCAGCATGTACCAGCACATTAGCAGTGAGGAGTTTCTGTTTTCAAACCTGTCACCTGCCACCTCATCCCCTTGGTTTCCGATTTCTCTTTTCTAAATTCCACAAGGAACTATTGGCTTCCAAAGTCATTGCTTAATGATACAATCCCGAGATAGCCACAGTTCTTTCCTGGGTCTTGCAATCAATTTGTAGAGAGAATAAACTACATGTCAGGGGTACTTATGATAAAAAGTTTGTAAAAACAAAAACGCTGTTTGTTTGCTGTGAGGCCACTTGGTACTTGATATGTCCCAGAATAAAGCCCTGCCTGCATCTCTGACTTTCTAATGCTCATCAGTGTCTTTGATGGTGAAATTTAACACACATGCAGACAGGTACACAGATACAAATGTCCTGCTGATCAATAATCCTAAAGCGAACCTTGGACTGACACCACTCTGAACATGAAGAGACCTGCCACCCTCCCAGGGTGAGGTCCTCCTCATTCTCCCTCCCCACTCCAAAAAGAAACCTTTGCTTTCAAATAATCACTATTTCCTTTTCTTACACTTTTACCACCGACATGTGCACTCCTAAACAACAGAATAGGACTTCCCTTTCTTTTTTAAAAAGTTTTATTTTTTAATTGGTAGAAAATTGCTTTACAATGCTGTGTTGGTTTCTGGTTCCCCACCCCCACCTTTTTTTTTGTTTTTTTTTTTAACATCCAGCGCATTCTTCAGGCTCCTGCACCACCTTACGGTTTTCAGATGTGCCCATGTTGGTGAGAGCCACAAGATTCCATACGTTTTTCACTGGGGTGAATTGTTTCGTTGTATGACCATACTTCACTGTATTTATCCAGCTTGCTAACAATGGGCATCTGAGGCACTTCTGGGTTTTGGCAGTCAGGAAAAACGACGAACACCACAATCTCATACACAGCTCATGGTGTGCTTTTATTGGAGTTTTTCTAGGGGACATACACAGCAGTGCAACTACTCAATCAATTCGACTAGACACTGCCAAACCATTTCCAGGAGACCTGAGAATTCCTGGCACTCATATCCTTGCCAACACTTGATATGGTCAGGATTTTTAATATTGACTACCTGGTGCATGGTACCAGATTATTTTTGATCTTTGTGAATATAATATCTTTGAGAAATTAATATATAATGCACATGTGCTATTCTTTGGTTTGCAAATAGTCAAATGCACGAATCTAAGGGGACAGTATGGTAAATGTTTATATTCTACTTGTAACATCTAATCATTTTCCAGATCTATATACTGTTATTGCCCGGGAGATTTCTTTGGGTCCTTTCTCATTCAGTGTATGTATGCCTTTGCCCCACTATTCTGCCTCTTACTACCAAGGTTAGTTGTGTCTATGTTAGACCTCTACATAAATAGAACCATGCAGCACACGAGCTTTCATTTTTGTGAGAATCAAGTTCATCATTTTGCATTACTGCAGACTATTCCCTCACTATGACTAGACCAAACCTTGTATATCTAGGCTCCTCTTAGAGGCCATCTGGGCTGTTTACACTTGGGGGCTGTTATAAACAAAGCTCCTGTGTACAAGCGCTTCTGTGGCCATTTCTCCTGGGTATATACCTACATGTGGAATTGCTGGCTCAGAGGGTAAGGCTACCCAGCCTCTGGAAAGGCTGCACCATCTGCAGTCCCCACAGTACCTCTCCTGGAGTGTCAACTGTGCTGTGCTCAGGGCTAGTTTTTTTTTTTTTTAAACAGTCTATCTGTGGCATTGGCAGTTGACAAGGCAAAGCCTACCCACCTCTTTGGAAGGAATTCAGATTGTTTGATGACTGGAGTCTCTTCCAGGTTAGTGTCGATCATGGACACCTCAGTCCTCGCAGGTGGGATATGGAGAACAGAACAGACACAGACACAGCAGATCTCACCACTGAATAAAAACCCTTGGCTGGCAGTCACATAGATTTGCAGCATTTATGTTATCACTTCCCTTTCTGCGAGGTGCCTAGATTGAGTCTAGCTATTCATGGACTTTGTCCATAGACCTGGTGAGTGGATGATGAGTATCCCAGAGCAGGGGAGAAGACGAGTAAAAAATACCTTCTAAGTGAGCCCAGTGAATAAACTCATCAGTTAGGGAAGGCGTTCTGCAAAGGAAGTTTTGATCTTTCATAGACTCAACTTCCACTGTGCTGAGTTTTAACAAGTAAAGCCTGTGGGAGCCTCATTGTGTGACACCACTAGAAAGTCATTCTCGGGTGATAATGTATGTGCGCTTTCACTGATAACTTTCTTAGAAGCGTGCGGGAAGGGAAGACAGAGCGAAGAGCCATCTTGTTCTGCCTAATGTCTGAGGCAATTTCTAACTGTCTTCCTTACGTTTCCTGTGAATGAGGACAATACCTTCCTGCTCATTAAAGTAGTACATTCAGTGGAAAAAGAAATCACAAAGAGAAACAGACAGTCAAAGCTCAGGACTTCCCTGCTGGTGCAGCCGCTAAGACTCTGCACTCCCAGTGCAGTGTTCAGTCCCTGGTCAGGGAACTAGATCCCACATGCCAAAACAAAGGTCCTGCATGTCACAACTAAAGATCCCGCATGCCTCAACCAAGACACGGCACAGCCAAACACGTAAGTAAATAAAAATGAGTGTCAAAAAACATTAAAAAAAAGATGACAGTCAAAGGTCAAACAATCAAACTATCACTACTATCAAATTTCCTTCAAAAAACCCAAATCTTTCTTGGATGATTGACAGGAGGGAATGGTTTGTCTTCCCATGCCCGACAGCATTCTAGACTAGGTGTATGTAGAGTCTGCTGGATTTTCTTTGGGTAGATATTATGAAAAAGAATAGAAAGCAGACAATCTGAAAACGGAAAGAAAAATAATACATCCCTTTTCACTGAAAGATTATACAATGTCTATTTCTTAGCACTGGTCAATTGGGTACAAAATACTTATAAGGGAAATGGTATATTTTTATACTAAGTCAGGCTTTTATACTAATTCACATACAAGTTTATTTTTGTTAATGGGTTTTGAAAAAATTAGAATTAGACTAAATTCTTTGAAACCAATTATTTCTATCAGGCGTGGCTGCTCACAAGTCCTGGTTCTTACATACAAAAAGCATTGTGAATGACTGACTCGGTGCAGTGAATATGATTCACAATTTCTTTCCTTTCCAGCAGATGCTACTGGTAGTGTAAATAAATTCTCTGATTAGATACAGTTTAGTGCTTCAATCTGTGGCTCAAGAGATAGACAGGATCAGAATCAATGGCAAATCACCTCTCTTCATTCTATTTCTTCACGCCTCTCAAGTTTGTAAAAATCACAATTTACATAGAAAAATGAACCCTTAAGAGAGTGCACGTTCCACTGCCAAGAGATTTCCAGGTATTTCTCCCCAGCATGAGAGAAGCCAGGTTTCAGAGCTCAGGGTCTCAAACATGCCACCTCTATGCTGGTGCTGCTTGAAACCTAGGCTCCCTTCTCTACCTGGACAATGTTTATGCACTCTTTAGGTCTCAAGGGTCATTTTGTCTGAGATGCCTGCTCTGTAATCCCAAGTCTGAGTAAAGTCTGTAATTACATATTTAACCTTATGTCTCTCCTGACTGTCTATAAACTCAGCTGTGCTCTCTCTCTACACGTGGCTTCATGGTGTACTTAGATTAGGTGCTTAATAAGTGTGCACAAAAGCAGCAAGCAGTGCCTGTAAAAAGCTCTGTGCATGGGAAAAGTGAGAGGCACAAGTCATCAACTTTTTGGCAAGGTGATCAGGAAAACGTCTTTGGAAGGAAAACGTCAATAGCTGGACCAGTCATGGGAGAACCCCTAAGATCTTCCTTCTAGAGACAAGCTGCTGTGAGGAGGCTTGTCAGCCGCTGTGCCTCCAGGGAGACCGGTCGTGTTAGGATGTCTAGTCAGTGACCACATTGGGTAAGGTGGGGTCACTCCTGCACACAGAGGACTCCTCTTATTGGCAGCCTTGTCTCTGGGGTTCTCCGAGGGCCCAGCCGAAACTTCCTTAGAGATGCTTTCAGCCAGTCCTCCTAGCTTCCCTCTCTTTGGAGGTGTCAGACCTGTGTTGGGGTTCTAATGCTCTCCCCACCCACTCCCGCTCCCTCTCCTCTTTATTCTTCCCAGGCAGTCTCTTCCCCTTGAAATCCAATCTTTCATCTGCTTCACAGGGGACATTAGTGACCAAAGGCCAATGGTTGGCTAGGGGAACCAGATTCCTCACTGCCATTTCAGCTGGAGGAATATGTAAGATTCTTCCTATTAGAAAAAAATTCATTTAATGAGAAATTAATATTCTAAGATGAGACTCCCAGAGCTGAGGAAATAAAAGACAATGGTGAACTGGAACAGAAATCCGTATTGATTTCTTCTTTGTACATGTCTCTATCATCGTTCCCAAGCCAGACACTCTGTGAAGGGCATGATTATTTATGTCTCATCACATTAACAGAGCATTCAAATCCCTCATAGGACCTTCAACTCAAAACACTTCTAGTTCAAGAGGAGGTTTTTTTTTTTTTTTAAAAAGCAATCTCAGATGTTTCTTCTCTTTTGGAAGAAAGACAGAAGTGATGGGAGTTATCAAAACGAGAGTCAACCACGGCCCAGGAACAGAGTGCAAAATCAAGTTTCCAAGACATTATCCTACTTCTTTCTCTTCCCAATGAAAGCAAAGCCTAAGCAGCCTTTAGTTCCTCCTCTTCTTTTTCCAATTTTATATTTTGATATTTTTCACCTATTTGCATCTTTACTTGATTCACACTTTTAGCTAACATTCCTGAGGATCTATTAGCTGTTAAATACACATGGGTTCTGCTCCCATGAAGCCTACACTTAAGGAGATAATACAGGGGTAAACGGGCTTCCCTGGTGGCTCAGTGGTAAAGAACCCACCTGCCAAGACAGGAGGTACAAGAGATGATTGCTCGACCTCTGGGTGAAGAAGACGCCCTGGAGGAGGGCATGGCAACCCACTCCAATATTCCTGCCTGGGGGCCTAAGAATCGGACATAACTGAGCGACTGAGCACACTCACACAGGAATAAACACACAACATGATTTCAGATACCTTTAAGAGCTTCAAAGGAAGAAACCTAAGATGAAATGACAAGGAATGATGGGAGTGGGGAGCCGGTGGGGAGTTGGGTAGGATAAAAGAATTATTATTTGAGGAAGCAAGATCTGAACCAAGACCTGAAATAATTAGAGGAAGACATCTGGGTTCTGAGCTGAACTTATCTGGCAGAGGAAACAGAAACAGCAGATGCAAAGACTAGAAGGGGAGACAGTCTGGGCAGGCTAAGGGGAGAGGGGGTGGCGTTCATCTCCTCCCGGGTCCCTGAGGGCTGGCTTGTGTCTGTCTTCACCAGTGCATCAGTCCAGCAACCAGACTGAGTGGGCGTGCAACACTTCTGTGGAATAAACAAGCGAACTTCCTCAGAGGGGCTCAAGAGGCAGCTGTTGAACCAGCTAGGGAGTGGCAAAGCCGAGATCCCCACCAAGGCCAGTCCGGCTCCAAAGCCCACACTCTCACCCCAACCACAAGGCCCTGATGAGGCCTGTGCTGGAACATGGAAGGCATCCTCTCCCAGAATGGCTGGGGCTCCCTCCCAGGCTAGGTCGCTCTGTTCGCAGAAGTGACTTTGCAGTTCCTCACCTCAGCTTGGCACATGTCTGATGCCCTTTGCGGTATATGTTACTTAACATAATCAGGATAAAAGCCAGACATTAGAAACCTTGATCCAAGTTCCATAACTGGGCATGATGAATAATTCAAGGAAGCCTTAGGGGTATGCCAGCCATACGTGCCCAAACCAAGAGCAGCCTTTGACCAGAAGACTAAAGTTGAACCAAACATACTCACAAATAGGAACGCTCAAGCCTTCCTGTCAAATATCAACGATTAATAAACAGATTTAGGGAAGAATAGATACATGCATATGTATGGCTGAGTCCTTTAGCTGTTCACCTGAAATGATCACAGCATTGTTAATTGGCTATACCCCAATACAAAATAAAAAGTTAAAAAGGGGGCATTTCCAAATTTTAAGAGACAAAAGAAACACATTCTCTTGTGTGTTAAAGAAGAAATCTGTCCACCCTTCCAGGGGATAATGACTTCTGAGTTACACTGACATGAATGCTGAGTTCTAAAAATCAAAAAAAAAAAAAAAAAAAGAAGAAGAAGAAGAAGAAGAAGTGAACTTCCTTTGCAGCTATTTTTCGCAGGTCTCCTCTGATTTTTCAGTTAGGAGGTAGAGTTGAAACCACATCGTGGGCATCCCTGCCAGAACAGGTACCACATCCCTACACATAACAGCCTCTTAGAGGGTAATTGTGCAGAATGAAGAAGGATAACACGATCATGCCAGCATGCAGCGCATGAACCAAATGATCACAATGCAGTGCGTTTGCTGAGATCTGGGGACTTAGGGACTAAAGGAAGCCTACTGCTTCTCTCTAACAGATGGAATCTTCTTCACTGATCATTGTGGAGACAATGACAGATGCCACAGACCCATTCAAGTGCCACAGCTGATGGAGCACTTCCTCTTAGGCTGAAGAAGAGGTACCTGTTTAAAGATTCTAGAATTCTTTGTGGGGTGATTGTATTATAACACCAAGAAGAGCCAGGGGAAGGAAGGCCTGTCCATCATTCAGTACATTTGAACCCCCCAAACTTATCATCTACACAATGGGCTGGAATTTCAAGAAGCTGTTTCATCAATGGAGATTTCTAGGGCATCCTCTGAGAAAGAGCTCAGAGAACACAGCGTGTTGCCCATGACACCAACATCCTGTGCATTTTTGAAAGTGTTCAGAGTACAACGCAAATCTCCTCCTATATTGCTATCCTCTACCTCCTATACTGCTATCAGCATCACGTCACCAAGGGGCAGACAGCCTAAGAGCTGGCAAAAGTGTTTTGCTCCCTAAGGGAACTGTCCATACCACCTACTTCCCAATTTTGTGTGAGTGGATTTCTTCAGAAATAGAGAAGAAATAGAGAAGCAATGGGAATTTCCTACAGTGAAAACCTCAATGGGGTGTTTTCAAGTCATCTTACTTTTCTACATTTACTAGGTTACTAGCAGTAAGTAGCAGGTTACTCTTGTTACCTGCTGTACGATTGAACAGGTCTAAGAGCAGAAGAATTAATCCCAAATCCTACTTGCTTTCACTGAAAACTGGTTTTGTTTCCCTGAGAGAAAGGGGGTAAAATGTTTGTTAAGCTCGGCAGAGTTGGCTAATGTGGAAAGACACCCTCCCAGAAAGCTGTGAAGATGTTTTATCACAGCCGTGGAGATGAAGGGGAGATTTATTATGGTTACTAATGCTACTTCTGTCAATGTCTTTGGAATTCTAATTAGATTATTAAAACTTTGCAAATCATTACATTACTTCTCGACTCCACACCTCCCCGTGACAGGGTACTTTTGAAATTAGACGATCCTGATGTCATAGGTAATGATGCATCGCCAATAATAAAGTTGCAGGGAAATTCCTCCAATAAAAAAAGGTTGGGTAAGACAGAACCCATCTATCTTACTTTCTCTCCCAGTTTTATGCTTGAGGATAAGACATGTCTGCTGCACAGAACACGGCCCAGCATTTTCCATTCCAGTAGCTGATGGTACTTGTTCACATGCAGCAAAGTTTAATGACTTGTCAGGGTTACTTAAACTTATTCCCCAAAATCTCAGAGGCAAATCAAGAAATTCATAAATGAAAAGTTACTTGAAAAGGGAATCAATTTAGGATAGCTATGAGGCAGGTGGCAGGTTCAGTGTGTATGAATGGTACCTCTTAAGAGGTTCTGATTTATAACATATGCATTCTGAGTGGTACCTGAAGAGAAACAAATGGCTTACTGTTAACCCAGATCCATTTGCAGGTAATAAATGGGTGTGCTCTTTACCCATCAAATAATGGCTCTCATGCCCTTCACCATCAGGGCATGAGGAATGGGTGTCACGCTCCGTCCTCTGCGAGATAACCCACTCCTTCAGGTGGAGACCTTAGCCCTCCCCACCCCAGCAAAAGGCAAGTGTACGCAGCTGCCTTACCGTGATGGACGACGCCCTTCAACCCGTGGATAATAGGATCCAGTGCGGAATTGTCCCTTGGACTGACCTATATGTAAAGGAAACATGATTGGTTAAATCTGTTCTGGCATCAGACACAACAGTCTCAGTTTAATCTTCTAAAGAGAAGGGGGAGGGGGGATGCTATCAAGCAAGCTGCTTGTGTCTCACATACACCATGCCTCTCACCAAACACAGGAGATTTATGACATCATAAAATCAAGTGAGGACGGCTAAATCAAAAGAGAGAAACTTCTAAGAACATATCAGAACAGGAGAGAAACACTGTTGTCCCAGCAAGATCTTAAAAAGCAAGCAGACTTTCCCCTTGCTTTGTTTTATTAAAAGTAGACCCCAACTGACTAAAAAGTCATTGAAAGTCATCAGAGAGCAATCCATCATTGACCGAATATTTCAATACCTTTTTGTGATTTTTTTTTCTCTTCTTTTTTGAAACTGGATTTGTTCCCTGCCAGCCTTCTCTCCTTTTTAAGGATCCCAGTCCCATGTGCCTTAACTTATGCTCAAAGAGGCATTTCTAAGAGTCACTCAGGCAGGGCAAACATAGAGAGGAAAGGAGCTCAAAGAGATAGTGTCTCCAACCTTGATTCCCCCCTGGAGCTTTCTTTATTTTTTTTTTCTTTCTTTTTAAAATTTTGGCCGCGTTGCACACTTTGCTGGATATTTCAGCTCCCTGACCAGGGACTGAATGCAGGCCACAGCAGTGGGAGAGCCAATCCTAATCATTAAAGCACCAGGGAACACCCCTTCTCCTCCTCCTGGAGTTTTTAATCCCCTCAAATGTCAAGCTTCTTTGATCCTGACTCACATACTTTCCCCTTAACTTCTGATACTGCTCAGTATAACTCTCAATCTTCTCTTTTCCAGAAGATTAAAATTTCACCAGCATGTTATAATTTTGGTTTTTAAGTTCCTTCTTTGAGACACATATTGAAATAGCAACAAATGAAATGATTTTTGCTTCCAAAGAATTCAGCAATGGGTAGCAGGGGAAGCGAGCAGGGCACAGACGCATCAGGACTGGCCATTAACCACATTTAGGATCTTAGGGCATTTGAATCAGAAGGGCCATGATATGATTTTCTCTGCTTTTGTGTACATTGAACTTCTTCCAACCGAGTTTCTCCAAATCCTTTATCTATGACCAGTATATCTCCTGAAACTTCTTTTTGTTTCAGGGAAGTTATTTACATTTAAGCCACTTCTAACATAATAAAGTTAAGATACTGATGAACCTTTCAACATGTAGCAAGATCCAACTTGATGTTTCCTGGTTAGTCCAGGGGAATCCAGGGCCATTGCAGGTTAAATTTTAAGGTAACCGAAAAAATGAGTGCACCTCTTCCTCCCTTACAGTTCTCCTTGTCTGGTTGCCAATCCTAGTTTGCTCTCTAATAAGAAGTCATACTTCGCAATGTCTTTCTCTCTTCTGCCTCGGCAGTGGTTCAACTGGAGGCATTTTCACCTATCTCCCCATTCTCGCCCAGGGGACATGTAATCGTGTCTGTAGACACTGTTGGTTGTTATGAGTAAGGGTAGAGGAGGTGGGGCTATGAGCATCAAGCGGGTAGAGGCAGGGCTGCTGCTAAACATCCGGTAACATTCAGAAAAATGCAAGGAATTAACTAGCCCATGATTCCAACCACGCATTAAGTTGAGACAGAAATGCAGAATGGATGCTCTGAGTTAACAGTGATTACATATTAATGTCTGGAGCCCTGAGTTATGACTAAATTCAAACACAGTTGTCACTGTGTATGGGGTTATGTTTATAGACTAATAAAATGAGGTGGAATTTGGTGCTACATCAAAAAGACTACAAGTATTTAAAAAAAAGGGATCACTGTATCAGAGCACAATGGTAGAATTCCGGAAGCTGTCATGAGTGTACTTCCAAAATAGCCTGAGAGGAAGCTCAAACCAGGGGTTTAATACACTGGTTATAGAACAAAACATTCCTGTAAGGCAAAGATCCACAGAACACCACACAATGGAAAAAAAAATCATATTTGCACCACAGCATAGACTAATCAAACATTTTAAAACTTAATCAAAAAGGAAATACAATTCAAGAATGCAAGGTAAGAGAGTCTATCAGTGAATGGCCAAATTTAAGAGTGATAGAATAAAGCAACACTCCAGACAAACACCCCGTATCAAATTGAAGTTAGAGACAAAAACATGGTCCCCCTTCTCCCTTGTCCAGATTCGGGCTGCTGGACATGTTAATGCCAGCCCAACTACTCAAAGTTGTTCTAACGTATGTGGGAAATGGCAAGTGGCCACCAACTCCCGCCTTCCCTGTCACACACACCTTGGAAAGGTGGTTTTCTACTCCTCTCATCAAGAGCGCAGATCAATTTCTCTACTCTTTGAAACTGGGCTTGACCACATTTGCTTTGGCCAAAAAGACATTAGCAGACATGATGCAGACAGAGGCTTATATAGGCACTTGGGTGCAAGGGTTTATACTGTCTTGTTAATCTTTGAAATCTGGAAACCACCAGGTGAGGTACGCCAGGCTAGAAACAAGAGAGGACAAGAGACCAGAGGAGCGGACACACGCAGTCTCAGCTGAAGCCATCCTAGACCGAGGCCAAAGAGCAAACAGGAGAGTAAGTCTGTCTAAGACCATCCAGTCTTAGAAGGACCACCTGCAGTCTGCAGAGACCAGCCAAGTTGGCCTTGACCAGAAGCACCAACCAGCTAATCTAGGGAATCAGAAAGTTAACAAGATGATTGTTGTTTTAACTAATTGGGATCATTTACTAAAGAGCAACATTTACCTGAGTTTCATGACTGTGTACAGAGGTGGAAGATGGGAGATAGGCTATGATATCAACCATTTTCTTAATTAATACACTTTGCTTATTTATGGCTTGTCTGGATGGTTTCTCAATGAGATCTCACGTCACAAAACACAACATTTACCATAAACATGAGCAACTCGTGTGCTTCTACAAAATGGTGTTACCCCTCTTCCACTGTGGCAACATTTAACAGATACTCCGATTTTTTTCTATTTTTTGGCCACACCCTGCACAATGTGAGATCTTGGTGCCCTAACCAGGGATGGGCCCTGCACCCTCTGCACTGGAAGCATGGGGTCTTAACCACTGGACCACCAGGAATGTCCCCTGGATACTCTGATTTTTGATCCCAATAATAGGGGTATGTTCTGTATTCAGGGGAACCCTTCAATGCATTCAGCCTTATCAGATGATGTGAAACTTCAAAGAAAGTGTTCTAATCCCCTGTGACTTACATCCACCAACAATGTTGTAGCCCATGAAAAAAGAAAATTACCCGGCACCCTAATCCACCTTCAACTTCTGGTTGCTTCTGACTCCTCTCTGTGTTTGATTACTCAAGACTGGTCTCATTCAGGCTCAAGAGCCTTACCCTAGATTCTAAGCAATTCTGAAAATGAAAAGCCTTCTACAATGTCCATTTACACAGCCTCTATTGCTGGTTTACATGGTTGAGGTTTAGAAGACGGATCAGAAAAGGGAGAAAAATGAAGATTAACTGGCTGGTCAAAGTAACTTACTAATAATACGGGAACCTACTTTCCAGTTCATGTCTTGGATTTAAAAATCAGGATTAGAATCCTGCTGCTGCTGCTGCTAAGTCACCTCAGTCGTGTCCGACTCTGTGCGACCCCACAGACAGCAGCCCACCAGGCTCCCCCATCCCTGGGATTCTCCTGGCAAGAACACTGGAGTGGGTTGCCATTTCCTTCTCCAATGCATGAAAGTGAAACGTGAAAGTAAAGTCGCTCAGTCGTGTCTGACTCTTAGCGACCCCATGGACTGCAGCCCAACAGGCTCCTCTGTCCATGGGATTTTCCAGGCAAGAGTATTGGAGTGGGGTGCCATTGCCTTCTCCAGGATTAGAATCCTAAGCATATTAATAAGTGGGTTTGTTCCAGAAGGCATAAGCCTAACTGAAATAATCCCATCCACTCACTGCTTCAAGCAATGTGTCACTTTAAAAAATTCAGAGACATTAGCTAAGCAATTTGGGCACCTCTGAAATATGCCTACAGAGAAGGTGTACAAGGTGACTTTTAATCTCTGCCCAGGATAGAGGAGGCCAAGAGATGGGGGAAGATGGAAATCTTAGAGCTTCAGTGCCTTCATCTGTGACATGGGGATACAATCTCATGGCTTTTTTAATGATAAATTAAATTTTTTTTTTCAATTTTATTTATTTATTTGGTTGCACCAGGGCTTAGCTGTGGCGGGCAGGATCTTTCACTTGTGACATGTAGGATCTAGTTTCTTGACCAGGGATCGAACCAGACCTCCTGATTAGGAGCTCAGAGTCTTAGCCACCAGATCACCAGGGAAATTCCCAATCTCATCAAGTTATGAGAATGCAATGTATGAAGCTTGGGGTCTAATGCTGAGTCCAAATGCAACACTTCATATGGGCTGCACAGGACTAGATAACAACCTGACCCAAACACTCAAATGTAAATGAATGTCAAACACCAGCCATCTTATCCCTGAGACTTCTTAATGCACTTGGCTGTAGAAGCAATAATACTTCCTTGAGTTCAATTTTCAAAAGATGCAAATTTATTTGACATCCACTCCATTTTGTAATATGCTGCTCCTGCTAAAACCACATGAGGCGTGTTTCTGGCTTTTGAAATTTGCTTCCTTCCACTTTAGAGTCAAAGAAGTTATGCAGTAATATGGAGAAGGCAGCAATTGCACAAACGAGCCTAGAATGGACAAGGAGAAATAGACACCGCTTTCCCGGAGAGCAGTCCTTTCCTGCTTTCATTGCAAAATGTAGCTTCAGGCACTTCCAATTCAGAGCAGCTTTCATGGCATTAGTCATCTTCAAAAGGATAGCATGCTGACGCAACAGAGGGCTCTGAATTTAAAGCTTTTAAGTTGTCTTTGGATATAATCAGAAGACATAGGGATATCAGCAATACAGGAAACCATGACATGTAGGTTTGGGCAAAAGGGCAAATTTATAT
Organism: Bos grunniens; assembly: GCF_055505025.1. NCBI lineage: Eukaryota > Metazoa > Chordata > Mammalia > Artiodactyla > Bovidae > Bos > Bos grunniens. The sequence goes on from NC_141186.1 coordinate 39,583,156, forward strand.
AAACATGGATGATGCCTAAACTTCATAAAATTTTCTTTCTAAATTATAGCTGTGATTCAGCCAGCTGTCAATTAAGTAATCAAGTTATCGATAATCTCCAGAGATGTCTCTCTATAATCTAGGCTCTATAGGCAGACATCCATTTATTCCTGCTGGAAGCAGAATGACATGGAAGCAGAGAGGCCCTGCCAGACTGCGTGTGTCTGCATTCGGAGATGAGCTGCCATTTACTTTTTCCATCCACTGTGCCATGGGGCCCTTGACTTGGATCCTAATAATCTTCAATCTATCAAGTCCTGGCCATCTGCTGAATAGGATGGCCAAGACAACCTAGCTGCCTTGAATTCGACATCGCCAGCTGCTCCGTTAGTCCTATAAACGTCATATCCAGCCAATGCCCTCATGTGGGAAAAAGGATTTATGCCTTCTGAGGGCGAATGGCTACATCATTAACCACGGCTATGGGGGAAAGTGACAAACAGCAGGACCAGAGGCTCTGCACATCCTGAATTGCAGCAATGATGATCCATCCACAGTGATGGTTAGCAGGTAACTGTGAACTCAGAAGCTAAAGTGTTTATCAAGAAAAGGGCAGGCATTTCTTAGGAGATCTGATTTCATATCTGATTCTTCTCTTCACCCACAGGTATCACTTAAAGAGCCACACAGCAAGGATGCTGCAGCTTCTTCCATTCTGACTCCAGCACCTTGGGTACCACTCACCAGGGTTTAGTTAAAGTTGCTCTCAAGACGTTCCTGACAAAAACCATTCATAACTTGGCTATTTTTACAAAACTGCATTCCAAGTTAAGCCTCAGAGACAGAGCACTGACCACATTCCTTTATTAATAAACAGTAGTGTCCAACTCTTTTGCAACCCCATGGACTGCAGCCCACCCAGCTCCTCTGTCCATGGGATAATCCAGGGAAGAATACTAGAGTGGGTTGGTGTTCCTTTTTCCAGGGGATCTTACCGACCCAGGGATCGAACCCGGGTCTCTGACATTGCAGGCAGGTTCTTGACCACCTGAGCCAACATAGAAGCCATTAATAAATTAAATGCTTGTCAATAATCTCAGAATCTATCTACATTCAAGAAGATAAGAGCATCAAACTACTGACTCTGTTGAAACAATGCTGATCTATATTGAACTATATTGATCTATTAACACTGATCTATGTTGAAAATATCATTGTTTTCTTGACTCTCCTTTTTAATACTCACAAATATGACTCTTCTTCTTGTATACCCTATACTCTCAGTTTCTAAGGTAGAAATTTCTTTTTCCCTTTTGACATCACAATAACAGAAATATGCTCTCTGATTCTCTCTGGACTGTCACTGATGCAGTGGGATTGCAAAAAGTGGAATCAGAGGTATTCAAGTCCATTTAGCACCCACACTGCCACAGAACAAAGTCAAGGAGAAAACAGAGAGACAACCCAGAAGGAGTCATGGCTGATGAAAAAGAGTTCTGAAAGGCTGCAGGACTTCTGAAATGAATGATTTTAGTCTCTTGATAAGTAGTGGCAAGTAACCAAGTACGAATTCCTGAGCAGGAGGCTTGGATTAACTTCAAATCAAAAATTTCCAGAATCACAGTTAAGCATAATCTAATAGATATGCAAAAACATCACAGAGGTGTCTTACTAGAGAAGGAAGAGTTCCTGTCAGAGGGAAAGGTCACGGCCCCGTATCATCATCTATTTTCCAGCACTTGACAGGACACACTCCTGGGACTGGTTTCCATCAGCAGATGAGAAAATTCCTAACTCCTCAGCCACGGGAAGGGATTAATGTGAGAAAGCAACACAATCATAAATGCTAATAAAATTCACCCTCCTCACTTCCAGTGGCCTTTGAGCACGGACACGGGCTTACTTCCTGTTAATTCATAATATTCATAGAGACTAGTCAATTCACAAGTTATTCATCTCCAGAGAATTGAGATGCATGGCCAGAGAAGGCTACAGATGAAATAAATTTAAAGCTCTTGGTCTGCTTAAACTGACCACTCTCTATCACTCTGCTCCCACCTCCCCAGCTCACCAGAGGGTTTACCACTTAATTGTCAGACTTGGCTTGGAGGAGTCTATTACTGGAAAAGCCAACCCGGCAGGGTGACAGGGAGGCCCAGGAGTGATGCAGATCTTGCCAGCAGCAAGCATGCATACTGTCAATATAGGCAATTTCTCATTTTCATGAGAATCAAACTGCCCTGGGCTCGGTCTACAGTGCCATTTCCTCTAGCTGTAGACTCACTAAACTCTCAGTTTCAAAGCCAAAGCAGAAGAAAGCAAGGGAGTGGGCAGATGAGGGCACCTGGCAAATGGGACTTCCACAGGGGCCCACGTGGTGATTTTTGTCCTTCTTCATCTTTTTAATGCATTGCGTTTCAGAGCCAAGAAGATAGTGGGGAGCCCGCCTGTCCTACCCCTTGCCAGTCTTCTCACTGTAAAGGCTGCTGTTGTACTGGGAAGAAGCAAGAGAGAAATTCCAATCCAGCAGAGAATGACCCAGAGTCTTAAGCTACTGTTTCACACAGATGTTCTCATGACCTTTGAAATTAAAAAAAAGAGAGAGAGAGAGAGAAGCCTGGGGCAAGAGAAGCTTATTTCAGGTTCAGTGCCTTGCCAGCGAGTTGCTCTTGATTTGGTATTGCAATGCTGGATAATGTTGACTTTCTCTTGTTCATAATCCTGCCATGCACTGAAAAGCTCCAACAATATCAGAGGCTTGGGGGAGAAAGCAGAGCGGTTTCCACATGTAGCGAGTGACTTCAACTAAAGCACATTAAATGTGAACTCTCACCCTTGCTTTTCCATTCCCTTGAAGCAAAAAGCTGCTCAGGGCTGTCCATTTACAAAAGGCTCAGAATCCGGGAAGCAGGATGTGGAGACTGTTTTAAATCCCCACCACATACGCAGCAAGAAAAACTTAGGGAGACAAAGCATATGATCCTCCTCTTGAAGAGATTCCTCCTTAGGAGTAGGTCAGGTCATCATTTTGGATAAACTTTAAGTCCAGTAACCAAAGATCCAAATGGCATTATGAAGGATGGGGAAGACTATATAAATATCACATAGGTATCACATATAAATTATTAAAACAAGCCTTGCCCATCTTATAGTTACATATGTGATGGCAGGGCGGGGGGCGGAGTAGGGGAAATGATAAGCTCTCTTTAGCTCAAATCCTAAGAACCCAGCTCTTATGCTCATTCACTCAACACACACGCACTGAGTGCCTGCTGTATGCTGTGACAGGCTGACTCTCAACGAATCTCCCAATGGTCCCCACTCCAGGTATTCAGACCCTACAAGTCTCTGCTCTCTGAAGCTGGGCTGATCTAGTGGCCTACAGGAAGTCCCCTATATACAAGCTAGTTCTGTTTCTAAAGAGTGTTTTCAAATCCAATTGTTCCTAAGTCCAATAAAGTTAGCCTAGGTACCCAACTACCACCATCAGCTATATAGTACCGAACTGTAATAGGTTTATAATACTTTATAAACACACACAAAAAAGAAAATATTTTTAATCTTACAGTTGTAATTGTTGGTTAGTGACTAAGTCATGTCTGACTCTTTGTGGCCCCATGGATAGTCTCCTATCAGGCCCTCTCAGGATCCTCTATCCATGAGATTCTTCAGGTAAGAATAGAAGAGTAGGTTGCCATTTCCTTCTCCAGGGGATCTTCCCAACCCAGGGATCGAACCTGCATCTCCTATATTAGCAGGCAGATTCTTTACCACTGAACCATTGGAGAAGCCTCAATCTTACAGTACTACACCTTGAAAATTACAACAGTACTGTATGACAGCTGGCATACAGTGGCATGCTTGCATCTTTGAACATTGTAGGGGTCTTACTGTATTTTTACAGTAGAAAGAGGCAAAAGCAAAGGGAAGTCACTTCTATGATGAGGCAACAAGGGATTCTAATCTCCATTTTGCTAGCAGACTCTCACCAGTCCCTACTCAGCTGTGACAAACACAGCCATGCTAGAGGGGCAGGTGTGGCAAGCAACGGCAGGAAACCAAGGTCCTCAGGAAAATAGCCTGGAAGAACTGAATTCTGCCAACAACCCAAGTGAGAGTGGAATGGATCCTTCCCCAGCTGAACTTTCAGATGAGACACCTGCCCGGCTGACACCCTGATTGCAGGCTTCTGAGAAACCACGAAGCAGAAGGCTCACAGAAACTGTGAGATGGCAAGTGTGTGTTGGTTTAGCCTCTAAGCTTCTAGCAATTTGTGATACAGCAGTAGATACGCACATGTCAAGAACAGGGCACTGGGATATGATCCTGGACAAAGCATGGCACTTATCCTTTCAGAGCAGAGAGTCTAGCTCAAACTGACATAGATGGGGTGAGCACCCAGGATTCCTTAAAGAATCCACACTTCGCCACTGTCCTCCCTCTGCATCAAGTATTAAAAGGCAGCTCCCACCCTTCTGAGTAAACCCTTATCCCTTTTAGACCTAAGCTGCTATGTTGTATCACAGCTCGAGAGTTTAAGGGGAAGCAATAGGTTTAGAATCTAAGTTCTAACCAGGAAAATGTGGTAAAAAAAATATTAATCAGCAATTCTTAAACAGTGTCAATAGTCATTGATAACGCATTGTGAGTGAACAGTTTTCAGTAGCTCTTTTGTTTAAACAAACATAGAAAACCAGTCAGTGGCGGCACAAAACCGAATGCCTCTTGTTGATCAAACCTGCTCCTGGGCAAGGTGCACAGCGAAACGCATGGGCGTGAGCAGCTGCTGCTTCTGAGTCATGGCAAGCAAGCCAAGTGCAAACTAATTACACATCCCGATGCTTTTTTTCCTCTTTTTCTCTTGGAGGGGGTATTTCTACCTTGTGCTGTGTTTGGAGCACTGAATGACTGCTCCTACAGTGTAGTCTCTGAAGATTAAGTACCAATCCACTCTCCAAGCAATGCTTCACACGGCATTTCCTATTCCAAACCACACGCCCACAGGGGGGCTTCGGGGCCTGTCACACTAAGGCGCCTGTCCCTCGTCACGGCCCTCTACAATCAACCCCTGAACTGTTCTAAACATCTCACTTTGGCCACCAATTAACTGATGAAAACTGTTTTCAGCAGATGCATTAAAGCCTTCGCTAAACGACATTTTGGTGGGGGGTACAAAAAGATGATTTAAGCGGACAAATGTCTTCAAATCCATAAATTAAAGAAGTCCCCTCTAAGTAAGTGATACCGCTCAACAAAGCCAGCCCCATCTCAAGGAGGACACAGATGAAGAGTAACTGAACAGTTCGGGCTTTGTATTTAAAATGCACCTGAGCTCAGCAGAGGATAAAATTAAACTGCAACAAGAAAAGACAAAAATCTTTCCCAGCAGGCCTTGATTGATAGAACGTGCCATTTGTAGCAGAACACAAGGGAAAACCAGAAAGTTTGTTTGCAGCAATCATTGCCTCACTGGGCCAACTTTCTTTCCTTTGAGAAAATAATATGACTTCCTCACAGAGCATGTAGTCTACTTATTTAAGCAACAGAACTTCAGGATTTTTGAATTCCTCCAGCATCTCAGTTGAAAAAAATGACCCCAGTGGGCTAAGTGCAGGTAAAATTTAACCAGGATGAAGCTGATTTTATACAAACAGCTGTTGACAATAGCCTGAGAATAAGTCACTCCTTAAAAACATGCAAATAGGTCTCCTGTAGTTGAATGTCATGAACTTGCCCGAAACAGCAACTTGGGTTTCTAAGACCAGTGCTATGACTAAGCACAGAGTTTCAGAAACTAGGTTGGTGGACCCAGGATTGAAACTTAACTCTTCCACTTAATAGCCATATGCTCATGGTGCTGGGGATGGTGGTTTAGTCGCTAAGTCGTCCAACTCTTGCGACCCCATGGACTGTAGCCTGGCAGGCTCTTTATGGGATTCTCCAGGCAAGAACACTGGAGCAGATCGCCATTTCCTTCTCCAGGGGATCATTCCAACCCAGGAATTGAGGCCGTGTCTCCTGCATTGTAAGCAGACTCTTTACCAACTGAACTAAGTGCTTAGTTGCTCAATGGGACGAATGCTCGTGGGAAAGGTAATTATAATCTCACTGTGCCTCAGTTTCCTCATGAGTAAAATAAGACTATTCCCCCATAACCTCAGAGTGTGCTTAAGGGGATTAAATTAATGTTTAGCACAATGATTAATATATCCAAGATTCTTTACAAAAGTAGATATAGCCTCACTTTCCCCCAAAGAGGTACCATGACCAGGCACACACAAACATACACAAATATACAAATATGACTCTACTTTGGGTTACAGACAGACCAACAGTTTGGGCAATTCCAAGCTAAATTCCCTTCTCCAGGGTATCTTCCCAACCCAGGGATTGAACCCAGGTCTCTTGCACTGCAGGCAGATTCTTCACCATCTGAGCCACCAGGGAGGCCCAAGAATACTGGAGTGGGTAGCTATCCCTCCTCCAGTGGATCTTCCCAACCCAGGAATTGAACCGGAGTCTCCTGCATTGCAGGCAGATTCTTTACCAGCTGAGCTACCAAGGAAGCTGCAGCCATGAAATTAAAAGACACTTGTTCCTTGGAAGAAAAGCTATGACCAACCTAGACAGCATATTAAAAAGCAGGGACATTACTTTGCCGACAATAGTTTGTGTAGATAAAACTATGGTTTTTCCAGTAGTTATGTATGGATGTGAGAGTTGGACTATAAAGAAAGCTGAGTGTCAAAGAATTGATGCTTTTGAACTGTGGTGTTGGAGAAGACTCCTTAGAGTCCCTTGGACTGCAAGTAGATCCAACCAGTCCATCCTAAAGGAAATTAGTCCTGGACTAATTCATTGGAAGAACTGATCCTGAGGCTCCAATACTTTGGCAACCTGATGTGAAGAATGGACTCCCTGGAAAATACCCCAATGCTGGGAAAGATTGAAGGTAGGAGGAGAAGGGGATGGCAGAGGATGAGATGGTTGGATGGTATTACCTACTCAATAGACATGAGTTCGGAGTAAGCTCTAGGAGTTGGGGATGGACAGGGAAGCCTGGCATGAGGCGCTATCCCACGTTGAAGGTCAGGAAGGGTGGTGGTGAGGAGATACCCCTCGTCCAAGGTAAGGAGCAGCGGCTGCGCTTTGCTGGAGCAGCCGTGAAGAGATACCCCACGCTCAAGGTAAGAGAAACCCAAGTAAGATGGTAGGTATTGCAAGAGGGCATCAGAGGGCAGACACACTGAAACCATACTCACAGAAAACTAGTCAATATAATTACACTAGGACCACAGCCTTGTCTAACTCAACGAAACTAAGCCATGCCCGTAGGGCAACCTAAGACGGGCGGGTCATGGTGGAGAGATCTGACAGAATGTGGTCCACTGGAGAAGGGAATGGCAAACCACTTCAGTATTCTTGCCTTGAGAACCCCATGAACAGTATGAAAAGGCAAAATGATAGGATACTGAAAGAGGAACTCCCCAGGTCAGTAGGTGCCCAATATGCTACTGGAGATCAGTGGAGAAATAACTCCAGAAAGAATGAAGGGATGGAGCCAAAGCAAAAACAATACCCAGCTGTGGATGTGACTGGCGATAGAAGCAAGGTCCGATGCTGCAAAGAGCAATATTGTATAGGAACCTGGAATGTCAGGTCCATGAATCAAGGCAAATTGGAAGTGGTCTAACAAGAGATGGCAAGAGTAAATGTAGACATTCTAGGAATCAGCGAACTGAAATGGACTGGAATGGGTGAATTTAACTCAGATGACCATTATATCTACTACTGCGGGCAGGAATCCCTCAGAAGAAATGGAGTAGCCATCATGGTCAACAAAAGAGTTCAAAACGCAGCACTTGGATGCAATCTCAAAAATGACAGAATGATCTCTGGGGCAAACCATTCAATATCACAGTAATCCAAGTCTATGCCCCAACCAGTAACACTGAAGAAGCTGAAGTTGAACGGTTCTATGAAGACCTACAAGACCTTTTAAAACTAACACCCAAAAAAGATGTCCTTTTCATTATAGGGGACTGGAATGCAAAAGTAGGAAGTCAAGAAACACCTGGAGTAACAAGCAAATTTGGCCTTGGAATACGGAATGAAGCAGGACAAAGACTAATAGGGTTTTGCCAAGAAAATGCACTGGTCATAGCAAACACCCTCTTCCAACAATACAAGAGAAGACTCTATACATGGACATCACCAGATGGTCAACACCGAAATCAGATTGATTATATTCTTTGCAGCCAAAGATGGAGAAGCTCTATACAGTCAACCAAAACAAGACCAGGAGCTGACTGTGGCTCAGATCATGAACTCCTTATTGCCAAATTCAGACTTAAATTGAAGAAAGTAGGGAAAACCACTAGACCATTCAGGTATGACCTAAATCAAATCCCTTATGATTATACAGTGGAAGTGAGAAATAGATTTAAGGGCCTAGATCTGATAGATAGAGTGCCTGATGATCTATGGAATGAAGTTTGTGACATTGTACAGGAGACAGGGATGAAGACCATCCCAATGGAAAAGAAATGCACAAAAGAAAAATGGCTGCCTGGGGAGGGCTTACAAATAGCTGTGAAAAGAAAAGAAGTGAAAAGCAAAGGAGAAAAGGAAAGATATAAGCATCTGAATGCAGAGTTCCAGAGAATAACAAGGAGAGATAAGAAGGCCTTCCTCAGCAATCAATGCAAAGAAATAGAGGAAAATAACAGAATGGGAAAGACTAGAGATCTCTTCAAGAAAATTAGAGACTCCAAGGGGACATTTCATGCAAAGATGGGCTCAATAAAGGACAGAAATGATATGGACCTAACAGAAGCAGAAGATATTAAGAAGAGGGTGGCAAGAATACGCAGAAGAACTGTACAAAAAAGATCTTCATGACTGAGATAATCACGATGGTGTGATCACTTACGTAGAGCCAGACATCCTGGAATGTGAAGTCACGTGGGCCTTAGAAAGCATCACTACGAACAAAGCTAGTGGAAGTGATGGAATTCCAGTTGAACTATTTCAAATCCTGAAAGATGATGCTTTGAAAGTGCTGCACTCAATATGCCAGCACATTTGGAAAACTCAGCAGTGGCCACAGGACTGGAAAAGGGCAGTTTTCATTCCAATCCCAAAGAAAGGCAATGCGAAAGAATACTCAAACTACTGCACAATTGCACTCATCTCACATGCTAGTAAAGTAATGTTCAAAATTCTCCAAGCCAGGCTTCAGCAATACGTGAACCATGAACTTCCAGACGTTCAAACTGGTGTTAGAAAAGGCAAAGGAACCAGAGATCAAATTGCCAACATCCACTGGATCATGGGAAAAGCAAGAGAGTTCCAGAAAAACATCTATTTCTGCTTTCTTGGCTATGCCAAAGCCTTTGACTGTGTGGATCACAATAAACTGTGGAAAATTCTGAAAGAGATGGGAATACCAGACCACCTGACCTGCCTCTGGAGAAACCTGTATGCAGGTCAGGAAGCAACAGTTAGAACTGGACATGGAACAACAAACTGGTTCCAAATAGGAAAAGGAGTACGTCAAGGGTATATATTGTCACCCTGCTTATTTAACTTATATGCAGAGTACATCATGAGAAATGCTGGACTGGAAGAAACACCAGCTGGAATCAAGATTGCTGGGAGAAATATCAATAACTTCAGATATGCAGATGACACCACCCTTATGGCAGAAAGTGAAGAGGAACTAAAAAGCCTCTTGATGAAAGTCAAAGTGGAGAATGAAAAAGTTGGCTTAAAGCTCAACATTCAGAAAACGAAGATCATGGCATCCGGTCCCATCACTTCATGGGAAATAGATGGGGAAACAGTGGAAACAGTGTCAGACTTTTTTTGGGCTCCGAAATCACTGCAGATGGTGACTGCAGCCATGAGATTAAAAGATGCTTACTCCTTGGAAGGAAGGTTATGACCAACCTAGATAGAATATTCAAAAGCAGAGACATTACTTTGCCAACAAAGGTTCATCTAGTCAAGGCTATGGTTTTTCCTGTGGTCATGTATGGATGTGAGAGTTGGACTGTGAAGAAGGCTGAGCACCCAAGAATTGATGCTTTTGAACTGTGGTGTTGGAGAAGACTCTTGAGAGTCCCTTGGACTGCAAGGAGATCCAACCAGTCCATTCTGAAGATCAGCCCTGGGATTTCTTGGGAAGGAATGATGCTAACGCTGAAACTCCAGTACTCTGGCCACCTCATGTGAAGAGTCGACTCATTGGAAAAGACTCTGCTGCTGGGAGGGATTGGGGGCAGGAGGAGAAAGGGACGACAGAGGATGAGATGGCTGGATGGCATCACTGACTCAATGGACGTGAGTCTGAGTGAACTCTGGGAGTTGGTGATGGACAGGGAGGCCTGGTGTGCTGCGATTCATGGAGTCGCAAAGAGTCGGACAGGACTAAGCAACTGAACTGAACTGAAGATAAATTCAGTCGATCATGACCCTTTCACCTTCATGTCAAAATTCCATTGCAATAAAATGGTATCTTTCAACCCTGTAGACTAATTGCCAAAACTGGGAATTATTTTGACCCCTCCCTTTCTTTCCATACCTATTATGATGCTTATCTCCTACACATGTCTTCAGCTGGTCCACCTTCCTCCAGCTCCTCCATTCTCACTCTATCCAGGCCATCGCTACCCTGAACCTAAACAAGCACTGACTGATTTCCCTGGTTTCTTCACTGCACCCTCCAGGCAGCCCTTCTCTGTACAGCAATTATATCAAGGGTTGTCCCCTGGCAGCCTACTGCTATCACTTCTAATCAGTTCTTCAGAGAAGAACAGGATCAGACAACAAAAGCTGTTCTGACTGAGCTGAGCTGCGGTCTGGGCTTCTGGGTATTTAAAAGCTTTCTAGGTGATTCACTAGACTCAGAGAGTCACTGAGTTAGAATTATCTATTACTTATTATTATTTTCAGTTTGTCTTGTACGATCTGAGTTCTCCCAACAGAGACTGACCCTGTGCCCTCTGCAGTGGAAACATGGAGTCCTAACCACTGGACTGCCAGGGAATTTCCTGAATTATCTTTTAAAAAGTAAATCCAATGACAACACAGCCCTGCTTGGAAGTTCACCAGGATCTGGGTCAAGGCCACCTATAGGGTCTTCCTGTAAAGTCTTAATTCTTATTCCCATGGTGCACTGCAGTCCAGCCTCATTGGCCTCCCTCCTCTTCTTCAAATATCCTGAATATTTCACTGCCTCCAGGCCTTTGTCCCACTGATCTTTGGCTGAGAATGTTCCTCATTCAGCTCTATGCAGGACAGTTTTCACTTTTCAGACCTTGGTTAAGTCTGATTTTATCAAGAAACCTTCCCAGAGTGCCCATCCAAACTGGCCCATCCTATATATGTTAACCATCACTCTGCTTAGCTCCCTGCAAGCACTGGTCTCTCAATACCTGAAGGTCAAGGTATAGCCCAGGTGGTCAGTGCATCAGAGCCAACCTAGGATGAAGGGTCCAAGAAATTCAAGCAGGTCAGAGGTCCTCATCCCCTCCACGTGTCACCAAGGTATCACCTATAACACCTGCTGTCTCATAGCACTTACTCTACTTTACTTTAATGACCTATTTAAACACCTATTTTCTAACTGTTCTCCCGACTGTCTGCCTGAAGGCAGGGCTCATACTTTCAGTGACAGATTGAGATTATAATGGAATAACCACAGTTCAGGCATGCAAAAGTGGAACGGGGCTGTCATTGAGAATCTGGTCTCAGACACATCACTACACCACTATGAACTTAAACTTTCTCTGAACTGTGTCAGACCAATGGACACCACCAGGCCTATTCAGAACACCTGGCAGCTGCAACCTGCTGGTCTCAAGGTCTCTCCTTTTAATTATGAACCATTTCAGACCCCAGCCAACCCTTGCTTAACAAGCACCCTGACTTCTTGCCAGCTCCAGTTATAATTCTTGATTAACAACTCATGTAACTAACTATAACCTTATGATGTTTTTTGCCTTTAAAAGCCTCATTTTCTAGCCCAATGGAACACAAGTCAAGTGTTCCATAAATCTGTGTCTCTCAGGCTACAGTCCCAGCAAACCCCAAATAAATCCCTTTCTACTTCAATCTGGTTCCTGTTTCTGAAAATTTGGTTAATGTGTTCTTTGATTTGATTTTCTATTATCAACTTCATTTTGGTGCCTGCATAGAGTAGGCACTAAAAATGTCAGTTTTATGAAAAACAAAATAGGTAGTAGCTATTGAAGAGGTTTAGGAGGGGAAAGAAAAAAGGGAGAAAGAGTTTAAAGGAAACTTTAGCCAGGGTATCTAGAGAGCTGAGAGAACTCTGGGATTTCTGATTCAAGTCCTGGTTGTATGTTGGCTGTGTGACCTGAGGTTAAGTGACTTAATCAGATGTTTCATTGAGATGGGCTTTCGTTTTATTTTCTTTGAAGGAGGTTTTGAAAGCTAAAATCAAAAAAACAAAATTCAATAGCAATGATAATAGGAGGAAGAGAATTAGTAAAGTACAGCTAAAGAAAGTTTCCCACTTTCGTTTTTAACAGATTGCAATTTACTCCTAATTAAACATGGTCTTCAGAGTTATGTTGCTTTGGTTCAAATCAAGGGGCCATCACTGATGAGATGTGACAGGGGTCAGCAAACTCCAACTGATCAGCAAAATACAGCCATTGAGACACTCCCACCATTTATGTTTGTAAATAAAGTTTTATTGTAACACAACCCTGCCCATCGGTTTACCTACTGCCCATGGGTGCTTTTGCAGTATAAGACACCAAGGAGCAGTTGGCACAATACTTCATGACCCGAAAAGCCAAAAATATTTACTATCTAGCCCTTTATAGAAAGTTAAAGAAGCCCAGCTTTACACAAATAAATTACTTAACTTCCCTTAAGCATCAGTTTCCTGGATCTATGAAATGGAGTTACTAACAGTATTTTCTTTTTTCTTTTTCTAACAGTATTTTCTTAACAGAGCTATTGAGACAGTCAAATGAGATAATCCACATAAAATACTTCACAAAGTGTCAAGCATATATGAACTAAATAAATTCTGAATAAATAAGCAATAAACTTCATCCCTTCAACCATCTAACTATTACTCATTCATTAATTCACTCAGTAACTCATATATTCTACAAATATTTACTAAGAATCTGATAAGTGGCAATGATTGAACTAGAATATATTTGACTGTGGATACATCTATCAGATGAACAAAAGCAAAAAGAAAAAAAAGAATGAAAAATATCTATCTGTAATGCCCTCACAGCCTGGGAATTATAAGATACGAGTATTAGCAGTTACAGTATTAGACTATGTTGACAAGACTTTGACTTCTGTTTTATTTGAAGAGGCACTGCATCGGGAAGCCTTTAAAAAATCTTTGGGGGAATGACTGACTGATGGATGGTTGTTAAAGAAGGTTCAACTTCCAAGTAGGGAGGCTTCCAATGATGGTGTGAAACTGCCCCAGTTACTGATGTCGCAGATGAGTTGTGTCTATCTGTAAACACCACATGAAAATCGCCCAAAATCTAGACAGTTTTCACAGGTGGTGTGTTACTCAGATCTTGGTATCACTGCTAAAGTAATTCCAAAGGCTAAGAGTGCACTGAGAAATGTGAGGGTTGTTTTCGAACATTAAATCTGCAGAGTTCCACACTGTGACGCGAGGCACAATGCGATAATTCTGTTGGCAGAACAGCATGGAGAATAAGCCACGGAAAGCAGTCTGTCAGTGAACTCGCAGAGGTCCCCTTTAGGCGCTCCAACTTTCTTACAACTTCAGATAAAATCTTTGTAAAAGCTACTGCCTTCTCCAAAACAATCTAAGCCTTAGTAAATTTTTTTTATTTTTTATTTTGTGCTGGTGTACCACTGAATAACAATGCTGTGATAGTTTCTGGTGAACAGTGAAGGGAATCGGCCATACATATATGTGTATCCGATCTCCCCCAACCTCCCCTCCTACCCATGGTGCTGCAGAACGCTGAGCAGGTTCCCAGGCTACGCAGTAGGTCCTTGTTGGTCATCCATTTACATACAGCACTGTGTACACGTCCATCCCAATCTCCTTAACTATCGCTCCCCTCCTACCTCTGCTGGCAATCACAAGTTTGTTCTCTAAATCTGAGTCTGTTTCTGTTTTGTAAGTTCATTTGTTTCATTTCTTTTTAGATTCTGCACGTCAGAAATGTCATACGGTATTTCTCCTCTATCTGACTTACCCCACTCAGTATGACAATCTCTAGGTCCATCATGTTGCTTCAAATCTAAGTCTTATGATTAAAGCTGGTCCTCTTGAATTATAATTGGGTGACAAAGGTCTCACAAACCCAGAGTCTCAGGGTGTATGTATCCTTGCCAGGTGTCACCAGAAGGGAGAGCTGCCTGAGAGTTCCCTCGTGAACGCAGTAGTACATGCACTTCAGGATATGGCTGGAGTGATGCATACACTGGTTCCTCTGGACCTTCAGAAGTATTTTACAGTTACTGCCTGCGTATAAGCTTCTCAAGGTTGTCAGATAACTGATCCACACATAAGTTGGATGCCAGTAAGAGGTCTCATTAGGCATCGACTCTGAGATGCAAAGGTCCATAGATTAATTCACCCTTCACAGACACTGGGGCCCTGGATGAAATGTGTGCTGTGATTTACTTTTTAAGGTTGATTTTTAATTGAGATATAACAGAAAATGGTAAAGTACACAAATCTTAAGTGCACAGCTGTATGGATTTTCACAGACATAGAGACACATCTCAGTCCAAATGAAGACAGACAGGGATATTTCCAATACCCCAGAGGGCTCTTTCATGACCCCCTCTCAGCAGGCAGCCCCGTATTACACATGTACAGTGACAGAATTATACACCAGTCTCTTGTTTCACCTGCTTTTACTCATCATTGTATCTGTGAGATTCACCCAAGTTCCACGGAGCAGTAGTTTGCTCTTCTTCCCTACTACAGAGAATTTAATCATATTAATGTACCATTCCTTACTTATCCAATACTCTGTTGTTTCAGTGGGCAATTATTTCTCTGTCATATAAACCATCACCAATTTCAGGCAGATTATGGAAAGGTTTTCAGTCAAGAAAGCACATCAGGGTGGGGTACAACATTTCAGGACAGCAAGGAGCACAGAAATGACATTGACTTTGACCTTAGTTCAAATGGTATCTAAGTCACGATTCTCAATCAGTGCCTTGACCTTGGCAGTCAGGAGAGCACTACTGTCAAGCTCAGGGATTATAATGAGAGTTGGGTAGAACTTTGGAGTTTAGGCTACCTGGCTGACTTGGCCAAGTCCCTTAACCTTGAGACTCAATGTCTTCAACTTCTAAGTCAATCATTAGTAACTTCTTACTGCTGTCATGAAATCAGATGCAATCATTCATGCTTTAAGGAAGCAACTCCAACACTGGTTATTTCTGTATAACAATAGTACAATATATACAATACTTGGAAAAGTTGTTTTCAGTAAAACCGATTGACAAAAACATGATAGCAAATTATTTTTAAAAAATATTTTACCATTCTTACTCTAAAGTTTTTTTAAAAAATATTTGGCCATGCTATATGGCATGTGGGACGTTAGTTTCCCAATGAGGGATTGAATCCCTCCCCCCTGCATTGGAAGCACAGTCTTAACCACTGGTCCCGCAGGGAAGTCCCACAGTGAGCTTCTTTTTGAACAACTCTTTCACTTACATTGTCTCCCACTACAGGAATGTGCCTTGGAACCATCAGTACTGTGCCTGGCACAATTACACTCCATAATCTAAGTTGAAATTCTAACATTATAAAGAGAATAATAATAAAATAATAATTTCTCTTGCTTGAGTTCAGTGAAGAGCAGACGTGAGTTTCACAGTCTTTGCTCCATCATCAAATCACTTTTCACAAAGCAGTTACCCACCTGCTTTTGATTCCCAACCCTTTGAAAATCTGTTGATATTCAAAACTACAGAACAAAATCTTAGTTGAGAGTCTGTGCCAAAGATAAACATTCTTTATAACCTCCTGAGGGAAAGGAAATTTCTTCTTTGTGATCTTCGGTCAATTGCATTAGTACTGAGATGATAAACCAAGAGAACGTTTATCTATGAATTTTAGATATTATGTATACCACCTCCTAGGAAGACAGAGAGAAATAAAAATTCTGTCTGGCTGCAAGTTAGACCACTGGGGTAAGGAATAATTGGGAGGTAGGACAATAAAGAGAGGAGACAGACAAGATGGCTGAAAAATCTGTATTTTCTTGATGACCTGAAAATCCACAGGCTTTGTGCCTCTGTACAATGGAAGCATTCAGTTCAATCCCATTTTAGCAAAGCTATGATCACTAATACTAGCCCAAATGAGTAAACTCCCGTATTTCTTTTGGCTTAAAAAAGTTACTTTTTACATTAACTTATACGTTTATAGGTCAACATTTCTTTCATTTCTAGTCAAAAGTTTCCTATTGACTTTCTTATATAACTTAAATAGTGGCGGCATATGATATACCTAGGCCACACAAATATAAAGGGGGAAGAATGAGGTTCAATGATAGCACGACAGCCTTGGAAGTAACCTCTTACTGCTCTCATGAAAACAGATGCAGTCATTCTTGCTTTAAGTAATTCACTCCAACACTGGTTATTTCTGTATAACAATAGTACAATATATACAATATACTTGGAAAATCAAATCAAAAATGCCTCATGTTGATAAGAAACTTATCAAAGGAGCACAGCATGCTTATTTGAGTGTTATACTCTGGTCACACCTTTTCAGAATGAATCCTGGGCACATTCAGTGACCCAGGGAATCTTCTAAGAGAAAAAAAAAACAAACTTGAATACCTGGAGAAAAGGCAGAAAGATATGAATACAACACTTAGATGTTGTTCACTATATTGGAAACAACTAAAAAAATCCATTAATAGCTAAATGGTTAAATGGATTATGGTATTGCCATTCAGTGTAACACTATGAAGCTTAAAAAGGATAAGGAAAACATGTGTCTTCCAGCATCAAGACATGGCTATGACATATTACTGGGTAAAAACCACGTTGCAGTAGAATTTCATCCTCTTTGGGAGACGCTTGTTTACAAATGTTCTTAAAACTTTAGATGGCAGATAGAGCAAACATCAGACACTCTCTGGAGCTTGGGATCCAGGGCATACCATTTCCCCCTTCTCCTTAATGGAATCTCATGCTGCTTGAAATTTGTACAACATGATTCTTTTTAGAACTAGAAAAAAAATCTGTCTGTATTCTGGAAAAACACTGTATTTGAATGTTGATATATATGTAGATACCAACTTTGATAGATTTGTATATTCATCAAACTTGATATGTGCATTTTGTGATCCTGATTTGCATACATTTCAAATTTGGTGTGTTTATATCAAGTATATAAATGATAAATGAAAAACTTCATATATGCCTATATTATGGCAAGAAGTGTTTTGGCAAAGACAGCCCAGGGTAAGCGGTAGCAGCAGTGCTGTTTTGGTTCTTTCTGACCAAATGGAATCATTCTGACACATGGTCAGGGGCTGTAAAACCACAGCATGATTTTTGGGTGGCTGACAAAAGGTCACATTCCCGCACCAATCATCTACAATCCCTCTTTCCTCCCACGTGGACCTGGCTGGGGACAGAAGATACCGTTCCTGAATACATCAGTGGATTAAAGCAAGCCCAGCCTCCCCCTGACCTGGGCAAGGAAAAGAAGACAATGATTTGCAGAGCATTAGCTGCTGTTTCCCCAAACAGGCCAAGAGTGAAATCAGCTCTTGGACAGGAATCGTTACTTTTCACCTATGAATTGTGATGTATGTGATCCTCTGTACTGGGATAGGGTTTGAGGTGACATGGTTTACAGTGAAAAGCAGGTAAGACCTAAACAAACGCACCCTAAACTGACTGCTGGAAGAGCCATCAGAGCAGATGGGACCAGGGTAGACATGCGATGCCAATCTGGAGGAGCAACTGCAGTGGGAGCTGATGTTTCTCTTGCCTCTTCCTCAAGGGTCCCTCTTCACAGACATCAGCACCCCCCCCCCACACAGATACACCCATCTCAGTGACACGGCAGTGAATCTGGCTTAGCCTGGTGACACTTACAGTCTCTTCCATTTTACCAGTAGAACCTCTGCAAACCTAGTTCAAAATGATTCTGCTCACTGCCTCTCTCACATCCAGGAAGGATCTGCAGAGAGCCACCCCCAAATACTGGCCATTATCTGTTCTTTTTCAACATAAAAACAGTATCTACTGAGGTTACAATGTATCTCGCAGTACACCCAGTGCTCTGTGGTCATTATTTCACTTTGTTCTCAACAACGCTATGAAGAACAAATCATCACTCTCATGTAACAGATTCAAAAACTAAGGCCTGGAGAGAAAAAGTGGTTTTGGCCAAAAGCCACAGTCCACGGGGTCACAGGAGTCGGACACAACTTAGCAACTACATCAGAACCACCAACACACACTTACAAATAGGTGGTAAAGGGGTCTTGCTGGCATATCCTAAGGCATTGCCCACATTGTCTTAATTCCTTTTTCCCACATGCATGTTTCCCTTCTAGCCCCAAGGCCATTTACTCAATCCTTCAAATTCTTAAGGATGGTAGGGACCATGGAAAATCTTTTTTAAAAACCTATGAGAGGACTTCGGAGAAGGCAATGGCACCCCACTCCAGGACTCTTGCCTGGAAAGTCCCATGGATGGAGGAGCCTGGTGGGCTGCAGTCCATGGGGTCGCTAAGAGTCGGACACGACTGAGCAACTTCCCTTTCACTTTTCACTTTCATGCATTGGAGAAGGAAATGGCAACCCATCCCAGTGTTCTTGCCTGGAGAATCCCAGGGATGGGGGAGCCTTGTGGGCTTCTGTCTATGGGGTCGCACAGAGTCGGACACGACTGAAGTGACTTAGCAGCAGCTGCATGAGGGGACTTCCCTGGTGGCCACCGGCTAGGATTTTGTGCTCTCAATGCAGGGGGCCTGGATTCAACCCCTGCTGAGGTAACTAGATTCCATACGCCACAACTAAAGATTCTGTGTGCCACAATGAAGACTGCAGACCCTGCGTGCCACTACTAAGTCCCGGTGAGGCCAAAGAAATCAAGCAAAATCAATCAATCAATCAGCAAATATTTTCTTAAAAAGCCATATGGTACACACACACACAGAGAGGTAGGTGATAGCTTCTTTAAAGAAAGATATGCAAAAATAGCCAAGTTCCCAAATCCACATGAGGAAAAGAAAACCTTGGTGGGAAAAAGACATTTAAGAGAAAAAAAAAGGGGGGGGGGTGAGCAAGATTTAAGGAATATCATGTAGGAAAATGACAGGTTCCTTTCATTTCAGAACTTATCAGAGAGTGCTTCTGATGTGAAAACTGAACTGTCTCTGAGAGGAGGAGGAGGAGATTCTTGACTAGAAAACATTTCCCAGGTTTCAATCAAGGCCGAGCATCTTCCAAGACTAGTGCTCTGTCAGATGTGTGCCGGGAAGGGCTGGTTGAGTCAATTTCAGAGCACCACCTTCAGCAATGGTTCAGAGCTGCAGACTGCAAAGGCACTGCCTGTGTGATTTAACTTCTCTGCAAGAACTGCACAGAGAAGAGCACGCCATTCCACTCAAGGGACTCACTAGAACAATTCTGGGAAGGGAACATCTTAAATATTACTCTGCAGAGTGTGCATTGCTGGTGGGATACCAGACTCCCAATCTGGCTTCATGTACCTTGTCTGCATAAAGGCTTCAAAAGTAGAATCACTTCACACAGAGCCCTACACTCCCCAAACCAATGAGATCCCACCCAGCACTCCTGCCTCATCCTGCACAGCTGGCTTCCAGTAATTTATACAGTAAAAGAAATGTTTCCTGAAGTCCCAAAGTGTACATATTCAGACACCGTTTCAAAGATCTAGTGGTCATAAACTATTTTCATTGGCTACAGAGGACCTACCAATTTGCAGCCCCTAAAACTCCTTCCAGCAAGTACTGTGGATGTAGAGAAAACAGGAAACAATTGAAAAGACAAATGAATGCTCACGCACTTAGCAATGTGAATGGATTGTACAGAACAGAATACTGCTGTTCTGTAACATTACTTAGTCTAGAAATATGAAGCAATACAAATGCTAATGAGAACCCTATTGCTTTGTTGGTTAACTTTTCACACACCCAAGGTCCTGTCTTCCTGACAAACTTGGAAGGCAGGGCCTGAGTATCATGCCTTTTTTAAGCACCTACTCCAGTGCCAAGTATGCCAGCACTGCTAAATAAATCTCTGTTGAATGGATAAATGCCTCCATACTATAAATGCATAAAAGGGTATTTACCGGTTTTGTACTCAGAGGCGTGATACTGGTGGGAATATTCAGCACCTGATTCTGGAATGTCTGATGTAAGCCACACTAAAATAAAATTAGGTATTAGGCAGAAATATCAAAGAAGGTCAAAGAAACTACAGTACTGGTCACAAGCTGGCAGTTTAATAGCAAGTAATTCTTTTTGCAGGAGGCTTTTTGCTTGTCCCTTTCCTTTCAGTCAAGGTCCATTCAGGAGACAGAGACCACGTTGGTAATCCGAACAGGGAAATTTTAACATAAAGAATCGCTATCAACTAAAAGATGATTAACTTCCAAAAAGGGGGAGGGTGGAGGCAGGGTTGGGGGAAGAGAAAGGACTCTAAAGGGAGTAGGGGATGCAAATGCAGAAAGTAGCCACTAACTTTAGAACCGATAGAGCGTGGGCAAAGAGGAAATGAAGAACTCAGAAGGCTGGCACTGAGACCTTCTTGGGGAGGGCGTGGATGTCACAGGAACATGGTCTGGAACCCACAGCATGTAGCCTGCTAGTGTGTGCTGGCGACAGTCCAGGACACTGGCTCACTGGTTAGCAGAGAAGCGAGAGCTAGCTGGACAGCTCCAGATGAATGGTTTGTTAGACGGTGGGGAAAGCACACAGAACCAAAGAGCACAGCACAGTACAGACACACTGCTGAGGAGTCAAGTGGGCTGGGGTTGAGCTAAGGAGCAGCCCACCTAGTGGTGAAGAAACTCGCTGGAAGGTGTGGGCGCGAGCTGCTGTGAGAGCTGCTGAGAGTCACAGAGCCGCCCTCTTGCTCCCCAGCTGCCCACCACTCCAACACGGAGCAGGAGGGGAACTCACACCTGGCGGTGTGCCCTGGCTCCCTCTATCGACAAAACCCACCGCTGCACTATTACTGAAGGAGAACTGTTCACAGGGCTTAGCTCAAGTATCACAATAGGCAAAGAAGGGTGGATTTGTAACTGAGAGCCGAAAAACGGCTCACTGTTAAAGAGCTGGACCGAGAAGCTAGAAACTTCCATGGATTCATCAGCAGATGCCAACAATTTTATAAAAAGGCTGATTAAAAAGTCTCTCTCTGTAAAAGAATTGGGAAAGAGTAATGTGGCACGAGTGGTAAAGAATCTGAATGCCAATGCAGAAGACTTGAGATTCGTGTTCGATCCCTGGGTTGGGAAGATCCCCTGGAGAAGAGCATGGCAACCCACTCCTATATTCTTGCCTGGAGCATCTGATGGACAGAGGAGCCTGGTGGGTCACAGAGAAGTCCATGGGGTCGCAAAGAGTTGGACACAATGGCAGAGACTTAGCACAGCACAAACTCTTGGTACAATGCCTGTACCTGCTCAATGAATTTGTAATTAATGAATGAACAAATAAACACCTAAGTGTTTGCAGTGTTTTATCTTTGACCAGGACACTGGTTTGTTTACCAGCTGCTGGAGGAAATATCTGTGTTCAGACAACAGAAAATATATTTTGCACTTTTTCTTCATTACAGGGTAAGCTAGGAAAACTTACTATATGTATCATATATTACTCAAAACTCAATTCACAGGGAAAATTATCTCCAGAGAAGTCTTTTTTTTTTTTTAAATCATTTATTTATTTTAATTTGGCTGCACTGGGTCTTAGTTGCTGCATGTGGGATCTAGCTCCTTGTCCAGGGATCGAACCCAGGCCCCCTGCATTGGGAGTGCAGATAGGACCACTGGACCACCAGGCAAGTCCCTCCAGAGAAGTCTTAATCCATTGTATATAATGTTATTTAAAGCTGAAACAAACATTTCTTCAAGTTATTAGGTTACTGCCTGGGAGTTAGAAACATTTTGGTTGAATTATAAAAAGCTGCCTTTATCATCATAGTATACATTATAACAGTATTTCATATAGATTTTTTATGCTGTAGGCATATCAGTATACCTTTTCTGGCCCAGAAGTTTCCTTTTTATGAAAACATGGGGGACAGAAAAGTGCAACTGAAATTTGGAGGTGATTAATCATTTTACAGGAATATGCTACATGGTATAAATAATTTACCATACAAACGGTTGGAACAGTAAGCTCCCATGATGCACCTAATAATCTAATTCTATTGACAAAATTTTTATTGAGAGATAATCCATCACAGGCATGTCCATTGTGAACAGTGAGATATAACCAACCATATGCCTATAATTTCCATTTCTACAACTGGCTGTTTCACATTTCTCCTGCTCTCAATATTAATGGGAACATCTTGAACACCTCTAATTTACAGGTGAGAGAGATCATGGTTCGATACAGGAAATCAAGTTCTTAACGCTGAGAGTAGCCTGACATTGATATTTCTAGTGAAGATAATCAAGAAAACAGACAGCTACCATTCTTCTTTTCAATAAAGTTCTTACATGACTATCAATTTTTATACTCTTCTCATAAAACCATATGAACCCTGAGAAAGGAGAGTGGGCATAAGTTGTACACCCAAAAATATTCAGTGCTACGAAATAAATCAAATTAAAAAGATCTTTTTCAACACGAAACAGTTACGTTGCAAAGAGTTACGTTCCAGGAAACAGATCAGGGATCTGCTTTTAGGGAAAACACAGCTTTACTAAAGACATTTGTGAGGTCTCTCAGAGCCACAGGGGACCAAATGAAATCAGGACCAGGACCTGAAGAGAACCATGACACCCCAAGAAAGACAACAATCAGCCAGTGTATCCCTAAGGGAGTTCTATCCGCACTGATCTGACTCCTGTCTGAGTGAGGCTTCTCAGTATTTCCCTGCTTGGTGAGTGGTATCTGCCGAGACAGTCCACCAACAGGCTAACTCACCCTGATGCTCGAGTACAGCTAACGTTAAAAAAGAAAAAAATACCCACCATGAGTCAGGGATACCCTCCCTTCCCCTCTCTAGATCCCAACTGTGTTCTTGATGGCAAAACCATGGAAGCAGCAGAAAATCTGCCTGCACCACCTCCTTTTCAGTTTTGGAATAGAGGATATAATTTTACCTGGGCAAAATATATTTTTACAATTTTATGTAATACTCAGATGCAGTTGGGTGACCATGAAAAACAAATTTGGGAATTGTATTTCAAATATATGATAATAAAGATCAGTTTTTGTGATATATCTTTGACAGTGATAAGAAAGGTAGCAATAATCCTGACATTTGTGACTATTACTACAGAACATAATTGTACCAGAAATTCTCACATGAAAGCCAGAATTGCATCTGCCGTGCTCACTGCTATATCCTAATTAATCACATAGTACAGGATTCACTTAACACACGAAGAAAATTGAAGGGACTTCCCTGGTGGTCCAGTGGTTAGGAATCTGCCTGCCAATGCAGGGAACATGGGTTTGATTGGAGGTCCGGGAGGATCCCACATGCTACCGGGCAACTAAGCCAGTGTACCGTAACTACTGAAGCCCCAGCACCTGGCACCTGTGCTCTGCAATAAAAGCCAGAGCACCACAATGAAGAGTAACCCCGCTCACCGCAACTGGAGAAAAGCCTGGGCACGACAACAAAGACCGAGTGCAGCCAGCAATACATAATGTTTCAAGAAAGAAAACGGAGAAGAGCCCACGATCCAAGTTGCATTGTGAACAACAGACAATTTGTTACTAGATAAGTCTATAGTTCCTGGCAATCCGGAACACATGTCAAGGGTTCCACGTCGTCTTCAAAGGTTGTAGGATCAGCTGTCCAAATCAGAAATACTGAATCCACCTAGATAGAGGCTCTACTCTATGCCCTTTTAAGGTATTTTCTTTAAAGAAATTTTTTTTAATTATAGTACAATGTTGTGTTAGTTTGAGGTGTACAGTAAAATGATTCAGGTTTTATATATATATATATATTTTTTTCAGATTCTTTTCCATTATAGGTTATTATAAGGCATTGAGTCTAGTTCTTTTCTTACCCACTCAGAGGCAACTTCACTATACCTCTCTCCAGAATGTACTACACATATTCAAGTGTTAGTCCTCAGTCGTGTCCAACTCTTTGTGACCCATGGTCCACAGCCCGCCAGGCTCCTCTGTCCATGGGATTTCCAGGCAAGAACACTGGAGTGGGTTGCCATTCCCATCTCCAGGGTATCTTCCCAACCCAGGGATCGAAACCGGGTCTCCTGCAGGCAGGCAGATTCTTTACCGTCTGAGCCACCAGGGAAGCCCAACACATATTCAAGGGGAAGTGAAAATCAAAAAGAGGCTTTCAACATTAAGTTAGGAAATCTTCACCTCCTCATGGACAGTGTGGTTTTATAGCTGTTGATTTCAGTTGTCTATATTAGAAATTCATTTGCAGCAAGATAGTTAACACCAATCTTAAATTTCCTCATGTTTTATTTCCTGGGGAAAAAAAGTCATGTCAAAGCCTAATAAAACTATGACAGTAATTAACCCAAATCACACACCAGAACATTTAATATAGCTATTCGGCCACTGCTGCTAATATACATGCCCTAGAAATACAATGAATTTTCCACTGATGACAACTAAATCATGTTCTTTTGTCTTAGTGGAACTCCAGCCATAAATATCTGTGGGAAATTGTTGGATCCTCCCAGTTCTACCAACAATAAAGTTCCCACACCTTTTGGTATAAAATGCAGGTACTCATAAGCCCCAAATGACCACACTTCTTTAATTAAGGTGTTTTCCCTTAAAACTCTAGTTAAATAATTATTTCCTAACGTGTATTAAATGGCAGGTACTGTGCTACAGAACTTCCCAGGCTCACTGGGTAAAGAATCCGCCTGCAACGCAGGAGACATGAGTTTGATAACTGGGTTGGGAAGATGACCTGGAGGAGGGTTTGACAACGTACACCAGTATTCTTGCCTGGGGAATCCTCACGGACTGAGGAGCCCAGTGGGCTACAATCCACAGAGGCACAGAGAGTCTGACACAGCTGAATCAAATGAATACAGCACAGCACCATGCTAAAAGCACTTTAGGTAAATTATCTCATTAATTTTCATAATGATACTACTTAACTGATAAAGTATTACCATTTTAAGGATAAGGAAGAATTCAGGCTTATACTAGATATTAAGTCACTTTCCAATAGTCACCAAATCATCAACAGTGAAGCTAAATTCCCAGGTGCCCCCTCTATGCTTCCGAAATGTATGAAAGTGAAAGTGAAGTCATTCAGTCGTGTTCGACTCTTTGCAACCCGTGGACTGTAGCCCACCAAGCTCCTCTGTCCATGGGATTCTCCAGGCAAGAATACTGGAGTGGGTTGCCATTTCCTTCTCCAAATGTATGAAAAGTATATGCAAAAAAAAAAAAAAAAAAAGTTTCATTCTTCTTCAACATCACTTTTAGTGGCTGTACAGACAGACCATAACACATGTAACCCATCCCACTACTGGACACATGGGTTATTTTAAACTTTCACTACTATGATTTTTTAAAGTCTGAATGAACATCTTTATGGCTAAGTACATATCCATGTTAATTTCCTTAGGATAAATTTCTAGCAGTAGATTTTCCAGGTTAAAAAGAAATACATTATGCTCTACAATTCTGGACCCATGGTCACAAGTAGCATGGCAGCCAGTTCTAGATTTCACTCTCACAAGAACTGTTTGGAAGGACTTTTCCCAATGGAGTGTTTAAGTGAATTCTGTTCCCCATCAAAAGCAAATCTAACTAAGCAGCAGAGAACTGTGCTCACGTCCACCGTTATAAATGGTTGTAGGACTTCCCTGGTGGTCCAGTGGTTAAGAATCCACCTGCCAATGAAGGAACCTGGGTTCAACCCCTAGTCTGAAGAGATCCCACATGCCACTGGGCAGCTAAGCCTGTGTGTGACAGCTACTGAGCCCACACGGTCTCGACCCTGTGTTCCTATAACAAGACGAGCCACCACAAGGAGAAACTGGAGCAACTCCATGAAGAGTAGGCGCCGCTTGCTGCAACTGGAGAAAGCCCAAGCACAGCAACAAAGATTCCGCACAGATGAGCATTATAAACAAATAAATACTTTTTAAAAAATGGTTCTTGATGTCATAAACACAACCAGCACTCTTCCGTTCTCCACTAAACACTGACATTGTCATGAAAAAATCTTAACAGTGCCTGGTGCATACTAGCCATTTCATGTAATTTACGAAGTGAATGAGCGAATCAGCAACTGGTTAAAGCCAAGATAATTCACCCAGGGAAAGTCGATTTCCAGAAAACAAGGCAAGGGACCAAAAGCCCTTTAGGTCGGACTTCTCAGTAGCATGTAGAGCTGCAACTTAATTCTTTGATTCTGGCTATTAGAGTGTGATTCTGGAACTTCCAGCACTGTAGGATTTCATGCCTCAACCTCATATTTGGTTCAGACAAAAAAGCAAACGAAGACAGAAGTGCGCATCAAGGTAGTACAGGATGGAAGGAAAGCCATGCTCTCTCTTATACTGTCATTTCACCGCGAGTCCATGAGTTGGGTGACAGAGCACCACAGCCATGTCCTTCTGCTATTGATAATAATGAAAAAAAATTATTTGGAATAAAAATATTCCAAAGTAGTGTTGCCATAAAGGCGCATCTTGTAATTCAATAGGAGGTAAAGCACATTGGGCTCCCTTCTATGTAGCAGAAACACTAGGCTTCTCTGGTGGCCCATCAGTTAAGAATCTACCTTACAAAGCAGCAAGTATGGGTTTGATCCGTGGTCCAGAAAGATTATTCTTTCAGAGGAACAATGAAGCCTGCACAGTACAACCACTGAAGCCCGGAGCCTGTAGTCCACAATAAGAAACCAGAGCACCACAACTGGAGAGTAGCCCCCACTAGCTACAACTAGAAAAAGCCTGCACACAGCCAAAAAGACTCAGTGCAGCCAAGAATTTTTTTTTTTAATATTTTTTAAAGAAAGCGTAGGCTCCAGTGTGATGTGTGCTTTGAAGCAGAGGAAACCATACAAGTAACTCTTGTGAGACAAATAAGTCACATCACTTCCTTCAGATTCAAAATCAGGCACAGCTTACTCTTTCCTCTACTATGGTCAGAGTACAGAGCCATGCTAAATCCATTTTACCAGATCAAGTTGGAAAAGCTTTGTTATAATTTGAGAGTCTTAGAATGCACTGTTGGTGACATTCAGGAGAGTGTAAGTAGCTAAAATTATACATACATAAAAATGATTCGAGATAAACAGAGGAACAGGGAAAAACAGAGTACTTGGAGGTCGATAAAAAGACATAGTTGATTACAGAGAAAACTTAAGCATCCTCTTCCTTTCCTCAAAGGGTGTAATGGCAAGAGGTTAAAGTCATCAGCTCTTCCGTTTCCATGCTACCTTCCAGAATATTAGCTCGGCAAGAAGTTAGGGACAGAACTTTGCAAGAGGAACATTTTAGGTTGGATAGTCCAGCTGACTTGAAAATGACCTGCTGACTTGATAACAGATATGTCTAGGGGCAAAATTCCAACTTATTCTCTGCCAAAGCATAGTTCTGAGCAGCTAGGCTGGAGAATCAGAACTATACCCAACACTGTAGAACCTGAGCTAGTAACAATGTTGGTTCATTAGAAGCAATGTCACAAAGCTGACTGCACTTCTCTTTCATTGATTATTTTATTCCAACAGGATACTACACCTGATTGTAAGAAAATTACATAAGAGAAAACATGATTCAAATGATGAGCAACTCTTGGATTATGCAGGCTGTTTACAAATTTGGATCTGACTACAAAATCACATCAAAATTACCTAAGCTGTTGGGACCCCAATACAGCTCCTCAGCTGGTGGGCTTCCCAGGCTGCCTACTTCCTCTGCCTTTGTCCCCAGACAGTATTACTGTCTACGTTCCTGGATTCTCCAGTGACAGGTGTCATCAAAATGCAGACACAGGCCCTCTGCCACCTGGCCTGGGCTCACTGCTTTTATTCACCATCTGTCACAAAATGATATCAAAATGAAAAAAGAAGAAAACATTATAGGCTTGAATTTCTTCATGGGAACTGAGGACAGGGAAAAAACTAGGGGGTAATTAAATAGTCCTTTCTAGGGCTAGCCTGACTAGGAACATCTCAGACCATGGGAACATGAAAGATTTTTTTAAAAATTGAGATTGGGATCTCAGGTGTTTGAAGTGTATCACTCTCATTTTATTCCTTTAGAAGAATTTGGTGTAGACATGTGTGGGATGAGACGGGCAAAACCCTGCTTAACACTGTAGCTGGCAGGGAGCTGGCGAGAGTTGAGGGCCACAAAGTCTCATTAAGGCTTTGAGTTAATGGACATCTATTCAGCACAGCCAGCATGCAGAAGGCCGGCTTCCCCATGTCACAAAAGAGTCCAAGCGCTGTAGAAAGACCAGAGTCTTTAGGCTGAGTGTTCAAAGCTAGTATTACAAAATAAAGGAAATGTGATGAGAAACAGAATTTATGAGAAAATGCTTATTAAAAATTTTTTATAGGACTAAAAACCACAGAGGACAGACAGGAAGCAGAATACTAGCAAAGATGGGATCATAAGACACAACAAAAAGATGATGTGACTTCTAATTTTTAGTACCAACATCGAGAAATGGGTTTTAAAAAGTCACTAAAATAATGTAGAGCACAGAGCTAAAGAAGTCTTATCAAAACTTGTCAATCATTCTAAGTCTTTGATTTAGGTGATGGCATGAGCACGAGAGATGTTACTTACTGGTTAAGTGTCATGTAAAAGGACCAACGTTCCAGTTGCAGCACAGAACACTCCCTTTGCCTACACGAGGCTTCTGGTATGGGAAGCAAAGCTCAGAATCATAAGGGCAATTCTTCCTGAGTTAGAGCCACCGCCCTCTCAGACCCCCTCCACTGGCCACGTCTCAGGAGTAGTGATAAAAAATACTTCCTACCAAGGAGTATTAAAGAAATTCCGACTCCTAACAAACCCATTCTGTTCTTCTCACTTCCAAAAGAAAGATGTTAACAAGTGAATAGTCACAGTGAAAGTGTCAGTCGCTCAGTCCATGTCTGACTCTCTGCAACCCCACAGACTGTAGCCCACCAGGCTCCTCTGTCCATGGGATTCTCCAAGCAAGAATAATGGAGTGGGTAACCAAGCCTTTTCCTCCAGGGGATCTTCCCAAGCCAGGGATCGAATTCTGGTCTCCTGCCTTGGCAAGTGGATTCATTACTGTCTGAGCCACCAGGAAAACAGATATTTAAGTACCCACCCAGCACTGAGCACAAGACTAGGTATGGAGGATGAGAAATGGGTCACACACAAGGACCTCTCAAAAAATCTACTTGTGAGAACAAATAATGAACCTTCATTCAGCTGTAAACTATTACTATAGAATATAGTAATAATACAATAGGTAGGGACATAAATACACATTAAATTGAAAAAATAAATCTCAATGAAAATCTGAAAAAGATCCATCTTCAATGACAATTTTAAGAAAAAGATTTATTTTACAGGAAGGTACTTTGAAAGATAATAATACTTACTATTTCTGTGTGTATGGTGACATGAGCACTGCTATGTACTCAGTGGGAGTACAATTTCACACAAATATTTCAGAAATTGTTCAGAAACAAATTTCAGGGGTTTTAAAATAGCCTATTCTCTTGTGCCTGTGCGGTTCCATTTGTAAGAAATGGCTGGTAGGAGGAAAAAAAGCCCATTTGCAGGGTAAGTTTGGGCCAGACTAGAACATCTGGATTTTATTCACAGGTGATTAAGAGATCCACTGGCAAGGTCTAGACAAGAATAAGGGACAAGTGCTATTACTTCTGAAGAAGCACACAGAGGGCATGGAGGCGGCGAGTCTGAAACCTAAGTGAACACAGATACACGTGTATGTACGTGCAGCTGAATCACTCTGTTGCACACCTGAAACGAACACAACACTGTCAATCACCTACACACCAATATGAACAAGACTTTTTACAATATCTTTAAAAAAAGGTGAACATTTCAGATACTTTATAATTATAAAGTCCACAGGTAAGACAGGAGTAAGAGGGTCTAAAAGGCTTATAGTTCAAAAGTACAACGTGAACATATATAAAAATTCATTAAAACTATTCTCATAAGATTAGTTGAACTGGAAAAAAAAAAAACAGTCAATTATTCTTTGGCATGGTTGAGCCTTGTATGCAAACAGTGTGATAGACTGTCAGAATTTATCACATTTCAGTGGTTTGTTTTGGCATCTTACAGATTAACGTTCTATGTGACTTCCCTGAACGTTTGCCTTTCTAACTGAATGTGTTGTTTTCCATGATGCAGTAGAATTGCTAAGATGGCAGTGAAGTCTCTGCTTCACTGTTTTATGATGATAATTTTTCAACATAAACAAAAATAGAAAGAGTCCTCTAATGAGCCCCTGTGTCCTCATCACTATGCTTCATGACCAATCCTTTCATTCACATCCTTATCCTCTTCCAAATATGTTGAAGAAAATCCTCAATCATATTTTCTTGGTAAATATTTTCATGAAAAAAAAAGTGAAGTCGCTCAGTCGTGTCCGACTCTTTGCAACCCCATGGACTGTAGCCCACCAGGCTCCTCTTTCCATGGGATTCTTCAGGCAAGAATACTGGGGTGGATTGCCATTTCCTTCTCCAGAGGATCTTCCCGACCCAGGGATTGAACCCAGGTCTCCTGCATTGCAGGCAGACGCTTTAACCTCTGAGCCACCAGGGAAGCCCGATATTTTCATATGTATTCTTAAATGAACGAGACTCTTTCAAATGCTTTTTAATAGATTCCTTTAGCATTTGGGGTGCTACTTTATCATTGCAAATTAGTTTACAGAGGAAAACATTTAAATATGGCTTAGCAGAGAGATAGAGTTAAAAAACAAAGAAACAAAAGAACTCTGGTTCTACTTTTCACCAGCAAAAGAACAACAAAAACAAAAAACAGGCTGTATTTGAAAGAGCACAAACAACCCATCTGTCCATTGCTCAATGGAAACAGTGCCCCACTGGAAAATGCCTCCCATTATTCATTCCATGAGGTCTTCACTAGTATTTATTCCATGGCTAAAATGCCCATGTGTTTAGCCAAATCAACTAAAAAATTATGAGATGGGAACCGAGAGATCCAGTATTCAGATCAGACATTCCCAAGTGCCCCTTGAATTTTTGCTTATGATTGAAAAACAGAGAAATGTCCAGGCAAACTTGCTTGGTATATGGCCAGACATGCTCTCTGACTGAAGAAATGCATGTCATGGTAGAGGAAACCTAACCACTGTGGTTTGACTGCTCAGAAACGAAGACATGGATATGACAGCATAGGGAGGGCTTTTCACTCAGTGGCAAGGAGACTCTGGGAAACATAAAGACGGCTTCTATGTACTCACTTATGTAACACTGCATTATAGACTTCCTTGGTGGCCCAGAGGTTAAGAATCCGCCTGCCAATGCAGGGGGACAAGGGTTCGAGTCCTGGTCCAGGTGGAGCAACTAAGCCCATGTGCCTCAGTTACTGAGCCCGCACGCGCTAAAGCCTGTGCATCACAACTCGAGAGCAGCCTCACTCACCGCAACTAGAAAAAGCCCAAGTGCAGCAACGAAGAGCCAGGACAGCTAAAATAAGGAAATAAGTAAAAAATTTTTAAAACTGCATTATGTTCTAAGAACAAAAATATCACAAGTTCTTTATAAGATACAGAAAAGACTAGACCAGGACTAAACCTCACACACTCCCATCAGACAGGTCACCAGTGCTGGAAACTGGGTCACTTGTCCTTCCAAATTTCCCACGCACATGTGAACACATTTTACAGCACTGGTGACATCACGTGTTAGGAATATTACATGGGAATTTTACGAGTAAATCAGAAAACACAGCTGTATTTGTAGGCTGGGGGCAATTAGAACTACCTCCTGTCTCAAATAAGTCTAAATTCTACATTTGCATAAAAATTCATCACTTGGGGATTTGTTTGTCCAATGACATTTAGATATGCACTTTTGTTTCTAAGACATCTTATATCTTAATTCAGCTATCCCTACAGTCAGAACACATTCTGTGGCTGCAACCCTTTGAGTTGAAGCATCCAATGCAGTTCTCCCATTTGTTAGGGATGAGATATAAGCATGGAAGGTTAGGAGCTATCAAAGACTGCTACTGTCCTGAGATTATATACAAAGACACCTGGCATGGCTTCCAGAATATTCTTTGAGCCTATCCATCCATGGACCCTAAGAGAAGGCCAACAGTTATAGAAACATCAGCTTTCCGGGAAGGCAGTAAAGGATACAGGCATAAAAGCCAAGGGTCTGGGTGCTAGTTTTAACTCTGTGACCTTGGGCAAGTCACTTGACCTCCTACATTTCTTTCCAAAAACCTGCTAAGAAAATGACCAGAAGAAAAGCTGGGGCCAGAATAAAGGGTGTGAGGGGATCCACCATGCCATATTTACCAACTTAAGAACCAAACAATATAAGTAAAGATTTGTGATAAATTGTCATGCTCTGTAGAAAGGTGAATTGATATTAAAATATTTGTTGTAGTTTTTTTAATCAATTAGCCCTGTAATCTCTCAAAAGCTTATTATCCTTTATGAACATAACCTCTAATCAGGATTAGTAAATCTCCAAATAGTGATCACTTGAACCTGGAAAGGTATGATGACAGTAATTATTGTTCTGAGATATTTACTGCTTATTTTCATGACTGACGTTAATTTCCTAGCATTATATTGTACACTGAAAAAAAAACTTGTTTTTAACCAAAAGTGCTTTTGAGAGTCACAAATGCCTCTTCTAGAGAGTTCTTCATGAGATTAATAATTTGGCTATGTCTGTTATCCATTTAAATATTTATAAAAACATAAATAATATACTTTCTGTGCCTAACAAAGTAATAGAAAAATTAAAAGAAGACTGAAGAGGAAAATCAACACCACTTCTCTGTATTAAAAATGAGTAAATGTAGTTTAACTTAGGTTTAGAACTGGAGAAGGAAATGGCAACCCACTCCAGTGTTCTTGCCTGGAGAATCCCAGGGACGGAGAAGCCTGGTAGGCTGCAGTCCGTGGGGTCGCATAGAGTCGGACACGACTGAAGCGACTTAGCAGCAGCAGCAGCAGCAGAATAGTGAATAGTAGAAGAGAAATTGCATAGAAAAGATCCTCTAGGAAAATGAATTTCTAGTTTTTAGATATTTTCTGACCATATTAGTCTGTATTTATTATTTATTGAAGATATAATATGATGTTCGTTATTATTTAATACACAAAATATACTGAAGTTAATTACAGGACTGTTAGGTTTCTTGAAAATTCTATTTTCTGAGCACTCTAGATACCAACAGTACCAAAAACGGAGTGCAGTTTATTTCATACAAGTGATATCATCTAGAAAACTTGTTTTTAAGGGAAGAACTGGGACTCTGAGCTTAGCAGATGTAAACTATTGTATTCAGAATGGATTAAAAAATAACATTCTACTGTATAGTATGGGAAACTATATTCAATACCCTGGGATAAAGCGCAACAGAAAAGAATATTTAAAAAAGCATGTCTACATGCATATAACTGAGTCACTCTGCTGTATAGGAGAGGCTGGCAAAACATTATAGATTTATTATACTTCAAAAAAAAAAAAAAAGACAGATCCTACTCTGCTATGGTACCTTCAATTTGGGAAAGGAATGTGGAGGGGATTCGCTTTTGCCGCTAAAAGAACATAACCTTCTAATTGGTACTTATAGATCAATAACAAGAGCATGTCAAAAATGCAACAGTACTCACCCAGTGTTCATTTATTTATGTGGAAACACTCAGGCCAGGAGTCCTTCAAAGAACACTGGGTGCTCTTGTGGAGTTTATTTAGGTTTTCATTTGCTGGACCAGCCCCAGGTTTGAAGCAATATCGCTTTGGCAGAACATCCTGAACAGCATTTAATAGGAATCATATTCTCACTTCTCAGCTGGAAGACGACATGAGCAAGATCTTTATAAAGGAACCAGGAAGGCCATCCTTTAGTAACTCAATTCCGTACCATTATGTTTTACAACCAGTATCTCCTCCACAGGACTAAGTTGGACAAGGCAACCAGGTTCAAAGAGAATCTGAGTTCACCCTCTGCTTCCTGTTGCTGTTCAGCCACTGAGTCATGTCCAACTCTTTGCGATCCCATGGACTGCAGCACGTCAGGCTCCTCTGTCCTTCACTATCTCCTGGAGTTTGCTCAAATTCATGTCCACTGAGTCAGTGATGCTATCTAACCATCTTATCCTCTGCCGTCCCCTTCTCCTCCTGCTCTCAATCTTTCCCAGCATGTTTCCCAATGAGTTGGCTCTTTGCATCAGGTAGCCAAAATATTGGAGCTTCAGCATCAGTCCTCCCAGTGAATATTCAGGGTTGATTTCCTTAGGGGGCTTCCTGCTGTTTCTGACAGTGGGTTACTAATGGAGTCATCTTCAGCCAGCTCAGCTCTATCATTTCACTTTTAAGATGGAGAGCTCTTTGCTTTGTGTTTTTCAAATGAGCTAGTAAACTGTGTGTGTTTACAAATCCTTCTGTGCTACTGACAAAACCAAAATGGAAGGTTTTGGAACTGTTACCTGTAACAGAGTATAAAGTCTGGGATTAAAAGGCCACAGTAGCCTGGGACCATTCACTTCGTTTGTTCTTTTATTCTGATAATTATAATGAAGCTTCAGTCCAGTCATCCATCTGTCGTTTAACAGAGGGTGAAGAGCTAACATGACATTCTGAATGACATCCCTAATTTTTATTAGACATCCGAAAACTATTTGCAGAAACACACTAATGAAATTCCCATAAAGTTCAATCTATAGGCTTACGGGTTTAACAACATGGCTGCAAAATTCATTTTTCACAATGGGAAGCAGTCAGCTTGTATTTGCAGACTGGGCATGACGAAATGCATACATGAACTGATTATAATCACACCCTTGTCCAGCTCTCCAAAATTAAAATGGAACCCGACGAAGACAGAAGGCCCATTCAATACTCTTGCACAATGCGCATAAAACAAGAAATACACACAACAGGAAAAAAACACCCAACACAACAGTCAGTGAAAAGTGAATGTAGATAAATTGCCGGCCTCCAAGCAACAATGAGGATGTTACTACAAACTTGATTGTGAGCAGCATTCATAAAACCCCTCTGACCTGCTTTCCTACCCTAGAAGTTCTCTTTTCATTCGTCACCAACTCGCTTCAAATGCACTCTCCCAGAGCCCGAAACTAATTTTCTTCCTCCTACATAAGAACATAAAATTCCTACAATCTTGGTAATAGAAAGGGATCATTT
Organism: Bos grunniens; assembly: GCF_055505025.1. Taxonomy (NCBI): domain Eukaryota; kingdom Metazoa; phylum Chordata; class Mammalia; order Artiodactyla; family Bovidae; genus Bos; species Bos grunniens. Next base: position 39,618,733 of record NC_141186.1, read on the forward strand.
TTCTCCAGGTCCCAGCCACTGCCGTCTCTTTTCTTTGTGACAAACGGATGACCAGTGCATGCTCCTTGGGTTTCTCTCCAGTTTGTCCCCCAACCCCAGCTTTCCTAATCAGCTCCACGATGCTAACAAGTTAGTCTCCCTACCCAGCCAGTTTCTCAAGGGCTCCCCTGGATAAAACCCCAGAGGAGATGGCCTTCGGGCTTCATGGGGTCCAGCTCCCGACCTTGCGGTTTCCTCCCAGGTCTCCCGGCCTTCTGTACTCCTGCCTTGGGGCCATGGCACACACTACTACTCCCCTGAAGCTTCTTGACCTAGAGAAATTCTGGGCAATCACATCTTCAGGAAGCCTCTCCTGACCCCCAAATGGGGCCAGGACCCCGTGACTCGCTCTCAAAGCACTGAATGTCTCTTTCCTTCAATGAGTTCAACACAAGTCTAATCCTGCATCATAAGCACATTTATGTAATTATAATATCTACTTTCCTAACAGACTGTGATGTCCACAAGGACCAGGGCCACATGAGTGTGTCCTAACTAAGGCCTGATGTCCAGCGGAGCACCTGGCCCCTGCTGGGCAACGAGGGATATTTAGTGAACACTGAAAGAGATCAGCTGGAAAGGCCCAGACAGTTAACACGCTTCTTCCACTGAGGACTCAGGATAGTACATGATCCACTGTACTAGCATAATGTTCCAATATTGCCTTAAAAAACATTTTTCTGGCCTTGCTGGGTCTTAGTTGCAGCACACAGGCCCTTGGGGCATGCTGGCTTCTCTAGTCGCGGCTCATGGGCTTAGTTGCCCCATGGTATGGGGGATCTTACTTTCCGAACCAGGGGTCAAACTCACATCCCCTGCATTGGAAGGCAGATTCTTAACCTCTCAACCATCAGGGATGTCTCCCAATACTGTCTTTTACAGCTGGAAAAGCCTTGGAAGTCGCCAGTGAGGTGACATCCAGGACAAGCTGCAGGAATCTCTTTGTAGAGCATCTTTCCTTTGCTCACTGAAGGCCACACAGCGGGTGTGGCTTTGAAATGCCCGAGAACTGATAGGATCGCTGCCTACCAGAGTGCCCTCTGACATCAAGACCGTCTACTTAACAACTTGCGATGGTAAACACTGCTCACTCGCTTTGCTTTATGGCCCAAGAATTTTTAAATGAAGCTTTTATAACAAGGATGCAATTGAAAGAATGGTACTTTGCTGGGAATCTGGGCTGATTGTACACATTCTCTCGACAGAAGAACGCTGTGCAGCACTTCATCATGTGTAAAGCTGGAGAGAAGATGATTACAATGGGGCTGTTCTGGCAGATGAACACACCAAAGGCGGATTTTCGTTCCTCTAGGCTAAGGCAGCCTGTGGATGGAAGTGCTCCTCTGCAGCAGGTCACAGCCTTTCTCATCCAGAAACGTCGAAAAAGAAAAGCCTTTTGGCAGACCACAGCCCAGATGTGAGCAGGACTGCTTCTGGGCTTCCAGAAAGTTTCAGCCGCACCGAGGGGTCCGCCAGGCAACTGAGAACTCCTGGAGCCTCCCCAAGCCTCCCAACTCAAACACCTTTCTTGGCCCAGGGCCTGAGCTGACTTCTCAGCATCAGCCCTGCACACGGCCTCAGTGGGGACATTGGGCTGGGAGGAGGTCTGGCTCAGTTCCCAAGATCTGGAGCAGGTGCTGCCAGTGCTTGGAATATCCAAGCAGAGAACATCCATAATCTTCCACTGAAGCAACCACACTCAGGGAGCTGCATGGCAACAAGCATAAAGACCCGGTGTCGATGGGCTCGCAGTGAAGTTCCACGGGTAGCCAATTAAAACCATGTGCTTTGGGGGCACGTAGTGGAAAACACATAGCTCTCCAGCCTTAGCATCTTCCAAATGTTAAGAGAGCTGCTGGCAGCAGTGACTCCAACATATAGGTTTCCCCAATAAAGTCTTTTCCTGAAAGTTCTCATCGCCTGATGTTCTGAGTGCTATCACCACAGAGCCCACCTCGAGGGCTGAGCAGAAACACTTTGAGGAACTGGCCCCACCCCAGGTCCACACTCCTGGGAAGAAAAAGCAGGGAGGTGGGGTTTCCAGGATGGTAGGAGCAGATCCAACTGAGGTTGGCCAGACAGGAAAAGCCTCCAGAGCAGGAAGACTAGGTCTGATCCCACCGTTTTCTATTAATATTTGTGTGACTCAGGGCAAGTTACAAACTGTCTGTTTCTTAGTCTCATTTGTCATTCAGGGATGCAAGTTCTTACCGCACAAGTCTGAGCATCAAAGAAGATAACGGGTATGGATTGGCCAGACAAACATATGACTTTCCTCCCAAATATGATCAGTAACAGACAGTAAGCTGGAGGATGAAGAGACAAAATGCACCCTAGCTCTTTTCTCGTCTCCATTTCCTCTGGGCTCGCCAGAAGTGGGGATCTGTCCCAACGTGGATGTGTCCAGAAGGGCCTGGGGAGCAGCTCTCTCTATTCCTTGGAACTCTGCTTCTAGTTCCCCTCTATAAGTCCCTGTCTAAGTTAGGGAAAGAAGCCAAAGTCTTAGTCACTCAGTCATGTCCAACTCTGAGATCTTTTAAGACTGTAGCCCGCTAGGCTCCTCTGTTCATGGAATACTCCAGGCAAGAATACTAGAGTGGGTTTCCATTTCCTTCTCTGTGGGATCGTTCTGACCTAGGGATTGAATCCGGATCTCCCACATTGCAGGTGGATTCCTTGCTGTCTGAATTACCAGGGAAGCCCACCCAAGTCAGGGAAGCCCCCCTAAATACAACTGTTTGAAGAAAAGCAAGCTCAGCTGTTTTTCCTACACTGTCTTCCCATTTCACACAGCCACACCCCAGCCAGAGGGGAAGGCTGGGCTTCTGGTCTCCAGCTTTGAGCAGCCAGCCCAAGACAGCAGTCCCAGGACCTTGCGCCTGGGTTAATGCATCAGCTTGGCCTTGCTCTGCCTCCTCATCCTCTCCAGGTGGGGAGAAGCTTGTAGCTCATCTGAGCCTCCGTTGCAGTCTCCTTCTATCCACCTCGTCGCTAACAACTCTTACTCCTGCATTTCTTCTGGCACAAACTAGGAGGCAGGAGAGACGATGAGGCTCCTCTACACCTAGGAGATTATTGCCATCCTGGGTAATAGGATAAGGTGGAGTCACCCACAGACAACGACACTTCCTGAAATTGTTCATTGTAAACTAAGAACACAATGCAAGCGGGACTGGTGCCACCCTGGGATGTGAGAGAGGGAGGGTCGTTGGGGTGTCATCAGCAGAGAACACGCTCTGTTAAGGAGACTGTCGAGTAAGGCCCCAGTGAATCATTAGCTGCCTAAGCAGGAATGCGGGGGCTGGGGGGAGGTAAGAGGGGGTGAGGATAATTCAGGAGACCCAAGGGAGTCCCAGGGATTTCCCCACTGGCTCACCGGTAAAGAATTCGCGAGCACTGCAGAAGCTGCTGGAGATGAGGGTTCGATCCCTGAGTTAGGAAGATCCCCTGGAGGAGGGCATGGCAATCCACTCCAGTATTTTTGCCTAGAGAATCCCGTGGAAAGAGGAGCCTGGCGGGCTACAGTCTATAGGGTTGCAAAGAGTCAGACGTGACTTAAGAGACTGAGCATGCATGCGAGGGAGTCCTGAGAGCCAGTCACTAGCTCACTGCATCTAAGAATCACACACGAGCAAGGGCAGGGGCGAGGGTAGGGAGAAAGACTGCTGCTCAGACCACCACCCAGACCAAGGACATCTAAATCCTGGGAGGGGGCCCCAAATATCAGGAGATTCACAGCTCTTCCAGTGATTCCACTGTGCAGTCAATGCGGAGGACACGCTTCTTTGCTCTTGCCAGTCCCTGAGCTTGGAGAGGAAGAGGAAGAACAAACCACAGATAAGGAGTCAGGACCCCAGCGCAGGGGACAACGCCTTTCCTCTCTCACACAATGTGGGTTCTTTACTCTTCCTTCCACATGACCGCAGCTCTCTGTGACGGCTTTTTGTTACTGCATAAAGGATGATACCTGCTACTGCCTAGATTACAACAGAAGCTCACATTTACTGAGAGCCTACTCTGCACCACACACATGTTCATTCCATCTGTTTTCACAAACACAGTCCTCACGGCAATCCTGAAACGTAGGTCTCTTTTCATCTGTTCCATTGTCCAGATGAGAAAACTGAGATGAAGTTTACAAGTACTGATGGGCTGAACTAGGATTGAATCAAGCCAGCGAGATCCAGAGTCTCTCTGCTTCATCAAGCAGACTCTCTTAAGTAGTGACTTCTGCTTGCATTCAGGACCTCTGAGGGCTTCCCAGGTGGCACTGATGGTAAAGAATCCGCCTGCCAATGCAGGAGACCCAAGAGATGTGGGTTCGATCCCTGGGTGGGGAAGATCCCCTGGAGAAGGGCATGGCAACCCACTCCAGCATTCTTGCCTGAGAACCCCATGGACAGAGGAGCCTGGCAGCCACAGTCCATGGTATTAGAAAGACTCAGACCAACTGAGTGACTGCACACAGCATGATACGTCTGTGGTAAGCAGTGAGACTGTAACAGCAAACAGAGAAAGGTTCTTGTCTTAAAGTGTGTGTGTGCGTGTGTGTGTGCATGCACACATCCATGTGTGTATGCATGGAGTCACGTCCTTGATAACATGACAGGGTCCATAGTCTATTCAATTCTCTGGACACCATGCTGCCCACAGTACATGGGACACCATGTGGACTCTGCAGCTTTGCAAAAGGAATAAACAAAGAAGGCAATGGAACAGCCACAGGAGAGGAGAGAGGGACATGTGTATGGGCTGATCATATCCCCTTGGACAAGGAGGAACAGAGAGTGAGAGCCGCAAAACACAGATGACAAGCACCTCCCACTCACAACCCAATGAATGGCGCACAGTGACCATGGGGACGGATGAAACAGATTGCCAGCACAATCATTCTCATGCCATAGCATTAAGAAGCCTCCAGCAATCACATCATTATTGCTGGCAGTGTCCCTAACCAGGCAGACAATAATAAAGGATCTCCAAAGACAGGATACATTTCCAGCACAAATAAGGCCACATAAAGGATACCTGGTTTACAACTTTGACACTGGAGTGAAATTCACGACTAGGAATTCAGCAGTCAGGTGGGGGCAGAGCTGATGGGGTCCTCTGACTTCCGAAGAGCACCCCCCACTCACCATGTGCAGGCATCTGGGCCCATACCAATGTGTTCCTTGTTTCTCCCCCAGCTGACTGGCTGCTCCAATTAAATTAATATTTATTTCACCATCCCAGGTGTTAGGAGTAATTACTTTAGCTCGTCTTTAAAGGAGTAAGAGAGATGTGTAGATGCTCCTTGAAGAAATTTGAATCTGGTTACCTCCTCCTGAATTACAGCACCAATGACAACACTTAGACTTCAGAACCTTGTCTCACACTCAAGGTAATCAGAGAGCTCAAGCACCCTCCACCAAACACAAGGAGCCTGGGAAGATGCATATAGTTGATGTGCCCAAAGCAGTATGATTATTTTTTTTTTCTTTTTTTTTTTTTTTTTTAAATTTTATTTTTTTAAAAAAAATCACATGCTCCCCATCCTGAACCCTCCTCCCTCCCAACCTCCCCATACCATCCCCCTGGGCCTTCCCAGCGCACCAGCCCCAAGCATCCAGCATCGTGCACTGAACCTGGACTGGCATCTCGTTTCATACATGACATTTCACATGTTTCAATGACATTCTCCCAAATCTTCCCACCCTCTCCCACAGAGTCCATAAGACTGTTCTATATATCAGTGTCTCTTTTGCTGTCTCGTACACAGGGTTATCGTTACCATCTTTCTAAATTCCATATACATGCGTTAGTATACTGTATTTATGTTTTTCCTTCTGGCTTACTTCACTCTGTATAATAGTCTCCAGTTTCATCCACCTCATTAGAACTGATTCAAATGTATTCTTTTTAATGGCTGAGTAATACTCCATTGTGTATATGTACCACAGCTTTCTTATCCATTCATCTGCTGATGGACATCTAGGTTGCTTCCATGTCCTGGCTATTATAAACAGTGCTGCGATGAACATTGGGGTACACGTGTCTCTTTCCCTTCTGGTTTCCTCAGTGTGTATGCCCAGCAGTGGGATTGCTGGATCATAAGGCAGTTCTATTTCCAGTTTTTTAAGGAATCTCCACACTGTTCTCCATAGTGGCTGTACTAATTTGCATTCCCACCAACAGTGTAAGAGGGTTCCCTTTTCTCCACACCCTCTCCAGCATTTATTATTTGTAGACTTTTGGATCGCAGCCATTCTGACTGGTGTGAAATGGTACCTCATAGTGGTTTTGATTTGCATTTCTCTGATAAAGAGTGATGTTGAGCATCTTTTCAAGTGTTTGTTAGCCATCTGTATGTCTTCTTTGGAGAAATGTCTATTTAGATCTTTGGCCCATTTTTTGATTGGGTCATTTATTTTTCTGGAGTTGAGCTGTAGGAGTTGCTTGTATATTTTTGAGATTAGTTGTTTGTCGGTTGCTTCATTTGCTATTATTTTCTCCCATTCTGAAGGCTGTCTTTTCACCTTGCTAATAGTTTCCTTTGATGTGCAGAAGCTTTTAAGTTTAATTAGGTCCCATTTGTTTATTTTTGCTTTTATTTCCAATATTCTGGGAGGTGGGTCATAGAGGATGATTATTTTAATGTATCTATTCTGGGCCAGGCTTCAGGGTACAGGGAAGCAATCATTCAGAGTATTCCCTTTTAGAAATGATACAAATGAACTCACTTTATAAAATGGAAACAGACTAGAGAATGAACAAATCTATGGTTGCTGGGGAGCAGTGAGGGAAGGATGAGGGGAAGAGATAGTTAGGGAGTTTGGCACAGATTTGTACACCCTGCTATATTTTAAATGGTTAACCAGAAAGGACCTACGGTATAGCACAGGGTACTCTGCTAAATGTTATCTGGCAGCTTGGATTGGAGGGGGCTTGAGGGGAGAATGGATACATGTATGTGCATGGCTGAGTCCCTCCACTCTTCACCTGAAACTACCCCAACATGTTAATTGGCCACACCCTAATAGAAAATTTAAAAAAATTTTTTTTTTAAAAGAACAAAGTATTTCATTTTATTTTAGCATCTGGACTCCAGTTGTTACTCGTTATCAATATCATGTAAATGATTACTTATTACAGTCACTGAAATACTACAAATTTTACAGACTGGTTCAAATTCTGTTCCATGGCACTTTCCCAGACATGATTTTATTTGAAGCTCATGACAAATCAACAGGATAGCAGTATCTCCATTTTATGGACAAAGAAATTGAGGCAGCGAGAGAAGGAATAGCTTTGTCCAAATGAGTAGGCCAGTGAGGGACAAATCTAAATTTTAGGATAGAACTATCATTCCAAAATGCCAACCCTCACCAGAAATTTTTTCCTAACATTGATTTCACAATCAAAGGAAATCTAAGCATCAGAGAAATGTTCTGGAATCAGAAGCTCCTTCTCAGAGGACTGGCAGGAGCATTACAAGAGATAATGCATGTACAATGCTTGGCAGAACAATCTCTTGACCACGATCCACAACCGCCACCTGCTGGGTTTATTTTTTGTTTGTTTATATTCATAGCGAATTGGAAATTGTAATTCTTTTTTAGAAGTCTTGGAATTTTACCCGTCCGAAGTACTTTAGTGGGATGAGGACATCTTTCACCTGTACAACATAAAACAGAGAGGAACCAAAGCTTTAGGTTGACTGCCGTTTAAAGAAAAAAAAAAAAAAAGGAGGGTAGCCAGGTTGCTGAGTTCAGATGTGGCCCTAGACATTTGTTTCCTGTCCTGAACGATCTAGTAATCGTGTGTTAGTTAGCTGCTTGCATTTCTGAGACATCTGGCACTAAACCTGATAATCAGTAGTCAAAAAAAAAAAAAAAAAAGAACTGGTGCCTGGCAGCCACCATTGGAGAGGTGCCTAAAAATAGAAATAATTCATTGAAACCTTATCAGAATGGTGCTCAAGGACGCCAAGCTGCTTGGGAAAACCCTGCAGAAAGTCAAGTAAGACCTCACAAATACAGATAAAAAAGACTCAGGAATGGAATTATCTAAGAGTCTAAATCATTTTAGAAATTGTTGCTGTTCAGTCACTAAGCCGTGTCTGACCCTTTGCCATCCCATGAACTGTAACATACTAGGCCACTTTGTCCTCCAGTATCTCCCAGAGTTTGCTCCAATATATGTCCATTGAGTCGGTAATGCTAACCATCTTATCCTCTGCTGCCCCCTTCTTCTTTTGCCTTCAGTCTTTCCCACCATCAAGGTCTTTTCCAATGACTCGGCTCTCTGCATAAGGTGGCCAAAGCACTGGAGCTTCTACTTCAGCATCGGTCCTTCCAGTGTATATTCAGGGTTGATTTCTTTTTAGGATTGACTGGTTTGATCTCCTTGCAGCCCAAGGAACTCTCAAGAGCGTTCTCCAGCACTACAATTAGAAAGCCTCAATTCTTTGGTGCTCAGCTTCTTTATCAGCCTTCTTTATGGTTCAAGCCCCTTTATGGGGTCCAGGAAGAGGTCTCTAGAGACAGAGGTTTTTATTTCATTATATGTGGCTCACACCGATGTGATTTTAGGAGTGCTCCTCACCAAATCCATTTATATGATATCTAAGAGTTCTCTGTTAGAACCAAAAGATTGGTATCAAATGAATCCTACATAAAATTGGTCGATAATATTCAGCTGATACACACAGATTAAGCAGCTCCTCTCACTGCAATGCAATCTATAATACTTATGTGTCTAATTAATGCTTTCTTAAGTAAGTTCCAGCTTACCTCAACTTCGGACAAACCCAGATGCCAAATAAGTGAGATCTAAATTAATTAACTCAATGATTTTATATGCAGCAACCCAGGAATTTGCATGAACAGAAAAATCACATAACTTAATACATATTCAGAGAACTCAAAGGACTGAGAAAAATAGAATCTGCTATATAAACGTGTTCAGGCAAGTCAATGTATAGGTATGTTTAGGACTCCCACAAAACCCAAAGCAGGGGAACTCAATGCTAACATCTTTCTCAAAAGACAGCTAGGCAGTCCTAATAAAGAAACAATGGGAACGTTACCCAGCCATTAAAAAAAAAAAAATTGAAATAATGCCATCTGCAGCAATATGGATGGACCTAGAGACTGTCATACTAAGTGAGAAAGTCAGACAAATATCATGTGATATTCATTATATGTGGAATCTAAGAAAACAAGAATACAAATGAAGTGATCTACAAAACAGAAATAAGTTACAAATGTAGAAGACAAAATCACAGTTACCTGTGGATAAGGGGGACACTGGGATTGACCCATACACACTACCGTATATAAAATAGATAACTAGTAAGAACCTACTGTACAGCAGAGGGAACTGTACTCAATGCTCTGTAATGGCCTATGAGGGAAGAGAATCTGAAAAACAGTGGATGTATGTGTATGTAAAACTGATTCCCTTTGCTGCACAGCAGAAATTAACATTGTAAATCAACTCTACTTCAATAAAAAAATAATAGACACCCCAAATACTGTGTGTTTTACTGTATCACATTTGGGTGCTTACTCGTTGCAAGTGAAAGATAGGAGGGTTAAAGTATTATGGAAGTTCTCCAAATAGTCTCTGTTTCTCTCACAAACCACAGGACTGCATTCCTGAAAAATATCACAGTTGGCCAGATGGTATTACCAAGACCAAGATGACAGAGGAAGAAGTGGATACTAGAGAAATGAGGAAAAGTCTCATATAAATCAGAGAAGGCAATGGCACCCCACTCCAGTACTCTTGCCTGGAAAATCCCATGGATGGAGGAGCCTGGTAGGCTGCAGTCCATGGGGTCGCGATGAGATGGACACGACTGAGCGACTTCACTTTCACTTTTCACTTTCATGCATTGGAGAAGGAAATGGCAACCCACTCCAGTGTTCTTGCCTGGAGAATCCCAGGGATGCGGGAGCCTAGTGGGCTGCCATCTATGGGGTCGCACAGAGTTGGACACAACTGAAGTGATTTAGCAGCGGCGGCAGCAGCTGCTCATATAAATAAAACTAAGTTTCTTCTTCATTTGTTACCACCTCATGGAAAAATAGTTGAATGGATTTCTACCAACTAAGAAGAGCTGTGCAAAACAGTCTGTCTTTACATCGAATCCCTATGGTGTACCAGACAAGTGCTTTGGAGTATGGGTCAAGGTATGCTCAAGTAAGGCAGTTACTGGAACCTCCCTGGTGGTCCAGTGACTAAGACTCCACTTTCCTGATTCAGGGCAGCCCGGGTGCAATCCCTAGTCAAGGAACTAGATCCCACATGCTGCAACTAAAGATCCCATATACTGCAAGTAAGACCCAGTGCAGCCAAATAAATACTAAAAAAAAAAAAGATAGGGCTCCTCTGGTGCTCCAGTGATTAAGAACCTGCCTTGCGATGCAGAGGACACCGGTTTGATCCCCAGTCCTGGAAGATCCCGCATGCCGGGGGTAACTAGACCCACGCAGCACTACTGAGCCCACATACTACAACGACTGAAGTCCTCACACCTAAAGCCCATGCTTCACAACAAGACAAGCCAGCACACCTCAACCAGAGAGTGGCCCCTGCTCTCCGCAACTAGAGAAAGCCCGAGCAGCAATGAAGATTCAGCACATTCCATGAACAAAAAATCTTAACAGAAGACAGGTAAGTCTCATCCGGAACACAGAGAGAAACAAAAGCTCTGGGCTTCAGATAAGCACACTTGTATCATATATATTAAAATGCTACAGACAAAGAAAACAAACAGTGGGTTTCATGTAAACCCGGAACTCAGAACTGCAAGCTTCTCATTTGGGCAACTCAATGCAGCAGCACCACAGGTGAGTAACAATTGGATTCATCCAGCTCAAGACGGTTCCTCACTCCTCTGGGACAATGCCGAGATGGCCAAAGAGAGAAGCCGTAACAGACCTCTGAAATAAAACCAGCATTAATAGCTTTAAAATCCTGCCCTAGGAAAGCACAGGGACCGTGGGAACAAGAGCATCCTGTGATTCATGGAGACACGGTCTCCTACAGCCTACACCAAGGGAGCTTCCTTGATCTCTGTTTTTCAAACCAGTCCCACTGAAGTCTAGTTCAAAGGCATTTGCACATGCTCTTAACCTTTGTTTACTTTTCTAGGTCTAAGTGAATGTACTATTAAATCGGTGCTTGTTTCACAAATCATTGCGGTGCCTGGGAACACATTTCCCCTGGGTTCTTTCATTTCTAGGGGCTGAGGTGAGGTTGGAATACCTAGAGGCAGGGTTGATTTAAATTGCTCTACAGTGTTGTGTTGGGTTTTGCCCACCAACAACACAAATCAGTCATAATTACACATATAGCCCCTTCCTTGTGAGCTTCCCCCCCTTCCCCACATCCCACCCCTTGAGGTCACCACAGAGCACCAGGCTGGGCTCCCTATATTATACAGTGACTTCCCACTATACATTTTACACATGGTAGTGTACATATGTTGATGCTATTTTCTCCGTTCATCCCACTCTTTCCTTCCCCCACTGTGTCTGCAAGTCCGTTCTCTATACCTGTGTTTTCATTCCTTCCCTGCAAACAGGCATCTAAGTCTTTAAGTCTTATCTTAGAATCCAGTCAACGAAACCCTGGTTGACCAGAGTCCTAGGGGACTTCTCAGGCATGGGATGATTTAGTTATTCTTACAGCCATCAGCTAGCAGAATAACCCAAGCAGCCCGGATCAGTTCAGTTCAGTTCAGTTGCTCAGTCACGTCCAACTCTTTGCGACCCCATGAATTGCAGCATGCCAGGCCTCCCTGTCCATCACCAACTCCCGGAGTTCACTCAGACTCACGTCCATTGAGTCAGTGATGCCATCCAGCCATCTTATCCTCTGTCGTCCCCTTCTCTTCTTGCCCCCAATCCCTCCCAGCATCAGAGTTTTTTCCAATGAGTCAACTCTTTGCATGAGGTGGCCAAAGTACTGGAGTTTCAGCAGCCCGGATAGCCCACATCTACTGAGATCGAAACCCTCTGGTGTCCTCACGCAAAGCTGGGTTTCTCAATGTGAGCGCTGACATTTGGGCCAGACCAAACTGTGTTGTGAAGGGCTCTCTTGTGCACTGCAGAATTCTGAGCAGCATCCCTGGCTTCCATCCACTAGATACCAGCAGCACCGCTACCTCAATGTGACACACTGAAGTGTAGCCAGACATGGCTTCAGGTCCTCTGGGGGGAAAATCCCCTGCACCCCTCCCTCAAGAACCACTGCCATTAAAAAAGTTAATAAATGACTGTTCAAATCTTAACCCTGTTCACTCACAGTATCCTTATCTAACCATACCATTCATTCAATTCCCTTTATAGCCTTTTCATAAAAGGGAAAAGGCAGAAGAAAAAAAGCTGTCATCAAATCTATAAAATAATTACAGGCACAGAGTCTAAGGGAATTTAGAATGAGATCAAAGGTTTTAATTGTAGGCAAAAAGAGTAAGGACAAAATTTTAAGTTAGGAGAAAAATAACTTTTGGGTACCAGAAAAATTAAGAGAGGCTCAGAAGCACATATACATATATAATAACTGGTACCAATGATATACACTTCTTTCTCTACCTTCTCCAACACAATAGCCAAATTTTCTGATTCAGTTTTACACAAAGAGCACAGACCCTGGAGATACCCTACTGCTGTTGAAATACTGGCTCCAACATTTATTGGCTGATACAATGTTGAGTAATTTATACTGAAAAAAGTTCCATGCCTCACCTTGTGCATCAGTAAAATGGATACAATAACACCTTGAGGGGGGTCTCAGTAAAGATTACATGCATTAAGTCTGTGATAAACACTAACTTTTATTAGAAGTGCTTGCATTCTGTTTAGAAGCATCTTTTCAACTAGTTTACCTAGAGGAAAGAGAAGGAAAAGAAGAGAGTTGTCACTCACCTCTAACCTTGGGATGCAAGATGCTTTGTGTGTAGAGTTGTCCCAAGAGATTTAATTATTAATAGTTAAGGTATGTACATCTACTTCAGGGAAATCGGAGCTTAAGAAAAATCAGACAACTGGATTCACAGTAACAAAACTAGAATTCTTAGCTTAGTAGATTTCAAAGAGCTATGGGATCATGGCCAACCACTTCGCTCTCAGACAGCCAATCTCTCTTCTGTCATTACAATGGGATCACTATAGAGTTCCCAGTATTTCATCTGAGACTATGACAATCAGATTCGGTGACTGGCCAAAACATCTAAATTCTAAAGTAAACGGTAGAATCTAAACCATCATTTAGTGATGTACAAAGGCAAAGAACTTGGTAACTGTCCTTGAAGTGCAATGATTTAATTAAAGAAGATTTTCACATGGTCTTCTTCAAAGTTTCTTAATTATGTAATGCTTCGCCAATTGTAGTCCTCCATAATGTCCACTAAGAGGAAATTTGAATTACAGGCCATTTGCAGACAGGAGATGTACTGAAAACACCTCATAGGGCATAAATGCAATGTTGTACATCCACACATCTATTCCACGATTGCACCTGAGCATTAAAGACAACTCTGCCCTCACTTAATGGTAGGTCTTGTGAAATCAATTAGCTGTTAAAAGTTTAATTGGAACATATGTATTTTAATTCTCGCTGTGTATAAAAAAAAAAAAATTCTCTTAATTAGCCCAAAACATTCCGAAATTACACTTCTAGGTAATGTAGTGAAAGAACTGAACTTATAACTGGATAAAACCAAGGATGTGGAAAATGTGAGGAGGATGATATTCAAACAGCAGCAACTGGAAAGGGATAAATTAAGAATCATATTAGTTTACTTCAATTATTCCCAAAAGCAGTCTAAGGAAGAAGTTGTAAAAATCCATCACGAGTCCCTGACACAAATTGACTCAGTCTCTGACTCAAAAATAGTTCTTGGATTTTTTTTTTTGCTGGGTGTTTGGTAGTGGGTTTAATATTTTTTTCCTTCCTTTCCTTCTCACTCCTTTCTTTTCTCCTTCTTTCTCTCTGCTCCCTTCCTTCTCCCTTCATTCTATGGGGTAGAGGCGTTCATTTCACCTTGCCCACAGGTCCAGTCGTAGTTAAGGAAAAAAAAAAAAAAAAAGAAAATTATCTATAGCCATGATAGAAAATGTGCTGTTCATTAAAAAAGAAAAACCATTTCTCAGGATGGTTAAAAAAAAAAAAATTAACCGAAAAGGTGACTTCAGGTCACCATAAATAAAAAAGGGTGGTTTATACTGGTGTTGTGCTTTGTGGAAAAATAGGAGGAAAATGAAAAATGGAGGAAACTCCAGTTCTAAAACTCACAAATAGGAAATCCATACTCTTATAATTAAATATTTATCATTCTGAAATTATACATATAAAGACATAATTCTTGTACTCTTTTCTCGATACTTTATCTACTTAATTTGATCTGTCTTCCCCTACCTCCCAATGAAAAAATGATGCTATTAGTAAAGCAACAATTCAAAGGCCACCTCTTTTCAAAGCTTACAGTTACCTAACTACTTTGAGGGCAAGCTACCTTCTGAGGATGCATTCGCCATGCTAATGAAGAATGGCAGGAAGAAGGTGCTTAACATACCGCAGAATGAGTAAAATGAGTCAACACAAGCAGAGATACAGCAAGAGCAAGAAAAAAGACATACATACAGATGAACAGAAATACAAAGAAACTAACCCTAGGAAGGAAATGCACAAGAAAAAGAGTCATGGTAGAATGAAGAAGAGCCAACAATCCAAAAAAGCCTCTCTCCCCACCCATCATCTACTGAGATAAAATCATTTCGGTGGGAAACTTAATTTTTTTTTCCCCCAAATGGCCATGACACTGCCTGTGGGGTCTTAGCTCCCCGACCCAGGGATAGAACACCCACCCACCCACCTACTATGGAAGTAGAGTCCTAACCACTGAACTGCCAGGGAATTTCCTGTGGGAAACTTTATAAGAACAATTTCAGACATAGATACACCCAGATATTCTTGGCACTAACACACTCCTTTAAGGCCTCTGAATGCACTGTACCTTTTAAGAAGTTTCAAGCCCTGATGCTTTTCCCAACTACAGGCATAAGCAGACATAGAGTTGAGAGCAATGTTAGACCCAAAGGAGTCCCAGATTAGAACTGCCTCCTCAGTGGATCCGCAGTCTGAGAATCCTCATGGTCAGTGTCCTTCACCATTTCAAAAGCCTTACCCTTCTGTAAAACCATCACCTTTTTCAGCTGAAGCTTACGCAGTTACCTAGGCACGTGCTTTTCCAAAACCCAAATCATCAGTCTTGTGGTGGGATCCTAAAAGGCTTCCTGTAAGTTAGTCCTATCCACTACAAATATCCTGAGCAACAAGTGAGGTCAAGACACTGATGTGAGGGCTAGAGAAAGGTGGATGGTGGGACAGGAAGCAGAGGAACAAGACATGGACCTCCACCTCCAAGACTGTAGTCCAGTAATCTCAGGTCTTACCCTCCCTCATGGGCTTCACAGGTAACTCATAGTAAAGAATCCACTTGCCAAGAAGGAGATGCAGGTTTGATCCCTGAGAAGCAAAGATTCCCTGGAGAAGGAAAAGGCAACCCACTCCAATATTCTTGCCCAGAAAATTCCATGGACAGAGGAGCCTGGTGGGCTACAGTCCATGGGGTCGCAAAAAGAGTCGGACACAACTTAGTGACCAAACAACACTCCCTAATGCCTGTTTCTAATCACTTCTTCGCTACCAGGCTATCGCGTGCGCCTTTCCAGTCAAGACTTGGGACAGCCTGCATATGTTTGCACTGAATTCACCTAAGTACTTGCACCACCAAGTCACAATGGGAGTCACCCACAAGAGACGCACTTGATGAGTGAGCAGAGGCTCCCAGTCCTCCATGAATTCGCAGTACAAAGTCAGAAGAAACCGACTGACATCAGAGCGAGACTGTGAGATGGAGTGGAAAGAGAAGTGGTGGGTTAGAGGAAGGACAAATCACAGCTCCTTTGGTGGGGGGAGACCCAGGGAAGTGGAGAAAAAGCCTTCCTTGCCAGCCCTGGATGAGTCATCAAGAACTCCTCCTGCCTTCTCCACGTCTATAAATAATCCCAGGTGCTGCCATTTCATTTAATTACTAAGCCTCTCCAGATGGAGAAAAATAATTAAGCAGTCTGCACCACTGAGTGATATAAAGAATGGGTTAGCAACTCTGGAAACATTGGAGTTTTGAAGTTTGCTTTCAACTGTGAAGGAAGGACAGAGTGCTGCTGCTGCTGCTAAGTCACTTCAGTCATGTCCGACTCTGTGTGACCCCATAGACGGCAGCCCAACAGGCTCTCCCGTCCCTGGGATTCTCCAGGCAAGAACACTGGAGTGGGTTGCCATTTCCTTCTCCAATGCATGCAAGTGAAAAGTGAAAGTGAAGTCGCTCAGTCGTGTCTGACTGTTAGCCACCCCAGGGACTGCAGCCCACCAGGCTCCTCCGTCCATGGGATTTTCCAGGCAAGAGTACTGGAGTGGGGTGCCATTGCCTTCTCCTAGGACAGAGAGAGGAAGGCCCAAATGTATGAGCAACAGACCTTAGCAAAAATCCAATGACAGCAGTCAGTTTGTGGATAGAAATTGGAATAAGAAGAAAAAAAAAAAAAAAAACTTGTGCAAAGGGGCCCAATGCTCCCAGAAGAAGGAGCTAGCATTAAATGAAAAAAGCTTTAATGGAGTTGCTGAAGACAGGTTGTCAAAAAGAAGTACTATAAGACAACCTATAAATACATCAACTTATTTCTTAAATGTATAAGAAACATGCTATTGATTGGGCCCCTGGATGCAGACATGATAAAAATTTTCTTTGTGTCTGATGCAAAGATTCAGAAGTGATTATACCCAACAAGGTCTAAAAAAGAAGCTGAAAAGAAAACCACCTGAGAAAAGTTTCTAAATATAGATGCTTTTAAAGAATCATGCATTTATAATTCTGAAGTTCAATAGACTCAGGAAATATAAATAAAATTTCTGGCATTTAAATAACAATGGCAACTGGGTAGCAATACAAATGAGATTTCTTCGCCATCACATATTCAAAGATAATCATCATGTCCTTCCTCAAAAGGAAAAAAAAAAAAAACCCACAAAAATCAAACCTATAAAATCAAAATTTTACAAGCTTGGGAATCCCAAACTTCTATAAGCAACAGATTGAAAGTCATTAAGATGGTTGCATGGTTCAAAGGCATTTTGATGCTCATGGGGATATTGGAGGAAACAGTTCAAAGGGAAATAATGAAGAAACAGATTGCAAGAAAGAAAAATCAAACCAGAACCCAATTTCAAGGGCGATGATAGAAGATTCTTGATTTAAAAAAAATACAGGTCGAGTTAAACATAATGTCACTCTGAGAACTGAGTAGTCTCTGCTCTATACAGAGAGTCCCTAACTTATAATTTTGATTTGATGATACTCTGAAAGTGATACACATAATTTCGAATTTTGCTCTTTTCCCAGGCTATTGAGATGGTAAGATAAACTGTCATCTGATGACAGGCAAGGCAGTCAGCCACAGTTTCCTGTCAGTCACATCATCACAGGGTAGATAACCAATACATATACAACCTTTCTGTATCAGATGACCCTTCCTTTTTCCCTTTCACTATTCAGTAAATCCCACGAGACAATGAAAACTTCATGCTGTGCTATACTTTTTGTTAACAATAACAGGCTTTGTGTTAGATAAACAGGTTCAACCATTGGCTAATGTAAGTATTCTAAGCACGTTTCAGGTAGGCTGGGCCAAGCTAGGATGGTTTGACGTTCAGTAAGTTAGGTGTATTAAATGCATTTTCCACTTGCTACGTTTTAAATTTACAATGTTTACCAGGACGAAACCTCAACTTGTCAAGGAAGATTTGTAACTTCACATCAAAATTAATTAAACCTTTTTGAGTTATTTTCGAAACAAAGTATCATCAACAAATCGCCTGATCAGTCCACTGTCATTTCAACCGTCCTATAAACACAGGCTTTCATCCTTGTTCTTTAAAGAGAGAACCCAATCAGTGTGTTACCCAAATAATGAGAATACATTAAAGGAGCATTTTGATGACTTTTGGCTTTTTACATTTCTACAGGACTTCAAAACAGGCTGATAGAGAAGATTCTATTTTATCAAACAGAAAATACGTATTTTTTGTACTAATAAATTAGCTAAACGACCATCTATTTATTCTCTTAGTGATTTAACAAGTATCTTCATGCCTCACCTATTTCTTATTTTACCCTATTTTATTTAAAAAATTCTTTAAAATCAAACTTGAGCCTTCCTTTCTCCTTTATCTTCCAGAGGGCCACTAGCCCAAAGGTGTGTGAACTGGAAAAAGGGTCTTCTTTCTCCAGATGCATTTAGTAACATGTGTTGGAAAACTGTAACATTCCACTCAGCAGTAGGTATCTATGAAATGAGTGCGCCTTTTAGTACTGCGTGGGCACAAAAGCATAAAACCTTGTGGGGCTGCCACGATTTGCTCTGCTCTGTACCTGGAAGCGATCCTTCCTTTACTGGTGTTCACACAAAGCACTCGCAGGAAATCTGCCTCACTGCATTTCAACATTGAGACTGACCTTCAATTCTGTCCGCAACCAAAGGATGTCAGGCACTATTCAAAGTTACTGGGGTCATGAAATCAGGGTCATGCTGACAGTGAAGTCATGGAAACTGCTTAGAGAATGGGTTATTACCATGGAAATTCACACCCCCTCCAAAGGAGACAGTCACTACTCAGATCTCAAGTGTTACATCATCATCAGGAAATCTGATGTGAAATACTCCATGTTTAACTGAAGAAAATAATTGTAAGCACGATGGAGCATCCATCATTATTCCCATGAGCTACAGCAGGACCACCTGCACTCAGCCAATATGTTCCCTGGTCGACCATGTGTCTGCCCGGTGTGTGTGTGCTTTGGTGTTTTGGAAATGTAAGAACCTCATCATACCTAACCACAGCAAAGGCAGTAAGAGAGCCCAAACTCCTTGGAGTAACAGGCAGAGGGTCAGGGGGAAAGAAAGAAACACAGATAATGAAAAATTGTAATTGTTGGGAAAATTATTCTAGTGTGTGGAGTGAGCTGGAATCAAAGCCACAGCATCTACACAGAACTTAGCCTTGCTTAGATACGCACTTGTAGGTCATTCATATCCTGTGATTCTCAACAATGAATCTGTGCATTTATGGGCACCAGAGCAGAGTACAGCCAATTTATGAGTAGGAGACCTTCTCCTCTCACCTCTTTCAAGCCATTATCACATGGGACTATGACCCACTTCTCGTGGGCAGGAGGTGACTACACTTATCACATCTATTTAACGTAGTAAGTGATACCATACATGTCATCGAATCATTCCTGAGAGAATGATAAATACTTCTTTAAGACCAAAATGGAAGGTACTAGGTTAGAATTTGGAAATGTACATCAAGATTTCCTTACCTGGGGGAGAAATACCAAAGTCCCAAATCAAGCATTCTTATTAGAAAGATTCAAAACACAAAGATCTCAAAATATAGGTTCTAAAAAGATTGCCAAATTAAAATAGCAATAATATCATCTTCTTTCCGCTGCAATGACATACTGTAAACTCAGATGTATAAACGTACATGTGGACTTACAAGGAAAACAAAGAAAGCAGCTCC
Organism: Bos grunniens; assembly: GCF_055505025.1. NCBI lineage: Eukaryota > Metazoa > Chordata > Mammalia > Artiodactyla > Bovidae > Bos > Bos grunniens. The sequence continues at coordinate 39,638,413 of NC_141186.1, forward strand.
AAGCAGCTGCTATCTAAAAAAAAAAACTATTCTATTTTTTATTATCTGTCCTCTATTTTGTATCTACAGGATAGCAAGCCAAAACTTAGAGGACTAACCAGATGAAATACACATTGTATTTCTTTGTGAATAAGCACTTTTGTCCTGGAAATACTTTAAAAATCCAAAGTCTAGATTTCACATTGAGGTCTTTTGCTGGTTTTACACCAATGTGCCTCTCCTGCGCATACTCTAATTGGTCTTATATTTAAGAAGACTTTCTAGAGCTGGAAAAATAGAGGCCTTTTGGGTAGAGCATGTTGTGAAATAGACTTTCTAGTACTCATAAATAACATTTTAAAATTTTATTTTCCTATTAAAAAAGGTGCCCTATAAAGTATTAATAGAACCAGGTTGGATGAGGCATGGGTGGGCATGACAGAAAAGGAGGAAAGGGTAGGTATGAAGGCAGGGCTGCAGGAGTAGAGATCTAGCGATATGAAAAACAGTGTGCTAAAAGGAGAGTGATAAAAAGTAAGGGATAACTACGTAAGTGCAAGGGATTCTCAGGTGGCACAGTGACACAGAATCTGCCTGCCAATGCAAGAGATGCAAGAGACACAGGTTTGACCCCTGGGTCAGGAAGATCCCGGAGGAGGAAATGGCAACCCACTCCAGTTTTCTAGCCTGGAAAATTCCATGGACAGAGAAGTCTGATGGGCTACCATTCAAGGGGCTGCAAAGAGTTGAACATGACTGAGAGCACGCTCACACATACACACAGTCTGAGAAGTTCAAGTAGCCTCAGTAATACCAACCACAAATCTATCACAGGTTAGATGCAGAAGGGGTTATGACAACCCACCTGAATTCCTAGCAGGGCTGTGCCCAGAATAGACTTCTGTTTATGCAGAGAAGACACACACACACCATGGGGTCTCCATCTCATAGAAACGGAAGTGGCTGGATATGGGTACATATTTTGTTTGGCATTCACCAAATGTCTACTATGTGCCAAAACCCACACCAGGGGCTTCATTTAACGACTACAGTCTCGATGATGCAGAAGTTGCCATCCTCATTTCACAGATCACAATGCTGTGGTTGAAAAGTTTAGAAATTCCCTAGTGGTCCAGGTGTAGGCCTCAGCGCTTTCAATGCCTAAGGCATAGGTTTGATCCCTGGTCAGAGAACTAAGATGCTGTAAGCCACGCGGTGTGGTCAAAAAATAAAATAAAAACAAAAAGTTTAAACAACTACATCACCATCATGCAGTTAAGTGGAAAAGATGAGATTCAAACGCACGTTATTTTTGACTCCACCGAATAAGCTTTAAAAACACTACGCTCTACTGTGATTCATGAAAATAATCAGGGGAAGAAATGCCTGGGAAAACAGTAGGAACAATGAGGAGATTATCATAATACACAGTGTAAACAAAATATTTCAAAATATTTCGGTATCACCCACAATGAGAAACACATTTCATATAATCACCCAATTGTTTGCATGTCTGTGTATGAGCAATGAAAAAACAAGTTCAAAGAAATTATTTACCCTTACTATGTGTGGTACACTTGAATACTTTCTGTTCTGTATTATTCTATTTATTTTAAAAATGCTGGTCAAGACTCACTGAAATGATTTCATGGCACACTACTAGGTCAGAAACCTTAGTATGAAAATTAGTGTCATAACCAATGCTGTAGAATGCCACTTTTATTGTTTCTGAAGTTTGGATAGGAGATTAGGCTTTTCAATTTTTCAAAAATCACATCCCCTTCGAGCCTTTATCCAAGAAAAGACAGGGAGAGGGGTATTAAGAGAGAGAGACAAACAGTAAAGAGAATTGTCCATTCTGTGTCACTCACTAAAAAGGGCAGTGAAATTAACACACTCCACACAAGAGTGGCTCCATCTCAATGACAAAGAAGCTTGCCTCAAAAGGCGGAGGTTAAAGACACATACTGAAGGAGGTTCTGATGTCTCTAATGTTCCTTTGAGTTGTCAGAAAGACATAATTTCCCCATGATGACTCACTGGTAAAAGGAACGCTTGTAAGTGGTCTTTAGGCAAATTGCAAGACTGAAAGACAAGCCATACACCTCCTACTCAGATTACCTTCCCACACAAAAAAAGCACCAGGTCTCCTCTAGGCTGCTTGGTTAAGACACCCACTGATCAACACTAAGAAGCCTGGACAGTATTATCTACAGAAGGATGCAATGTTTCACTTCTAGACATGGAACCAACACATGAGCCAGGAAAACTCCTTAATACAAATACAACAAAAAGGAGAGAGTCTGGGAGATCATAAACATACTAACTTGGAAACAGTCTCAATAAAAATTTTAGTTACCATGGGGATTTCTGGAGGGGAACGAGGGGGGAGAAATGAAGTCTCTTTAGAGAAATGACTGATGCGATTTATTAATCTACTTGCAAGTAATGTCAAATTTTAAAGTTGCTCCAAAGAAAACTACCTTTTTTTAAACATCAGCCTCTTAATATGCTGAAGGAACCTGTTCAAAACGCTTCAGGAGTGAAGTAACTTAGATGATAAATGTGTTCTTCAATCTGTGCACCAGTCAAGTAGCAGTAAAATCAGAATAATTCATGCAAAATTTTGCATTATGTTTCTAAACATACTTATTTACATTTTAAATCACACATTAGACAATATGAAATATCTTTCATTTAGACAGGTGTGAACTAGAAAACAGATGCATTCATTAAACATGGAACAATTCGGTGAATTAAAAAAAAATACTCAAAGAACTCTGGTCGAAGTACTCGAGCCATTGTTAACTTACTTGAAAAAATACAGCCATAGCTCCGATTATTCTGTTTTCAGAAATGGCGGTTTGAAAGCTGTCAAAATCATCTGGATTGTAAAAGAAAATCTGCATCTGTAAAAAGAACAATAAAAAACATATTAGGAGAATATACCAGGAAAACCTAGCAGAAGTGGAGAGAATAGTACAGTGTACTCAGATTCCCCAACATAATAAGATTTTGACCAATGTATTCATCTATCCATATTTCTCTTTGCTAAAGTATTTGACAGCAAACCCTAGACATTTTATCATTCTACCCCTACTTCAGTAGATATCAATAAAACACATGTCTTTTCACATAACTATGATGACTTTAGGTCACACACAAAAATAACACCCAACATCTTATTACCTAATACTCATGCCATGATGAACGGTCCCTACTAAGAAGCCAGATTTTAATGGAGTTAAAACATGTAAGGTAGAAAACCAAGGCTGTGAGATTCAGTCCACATGTTAAAATTTTAAAGGCTTAAATGGACATGTCTTTATAGACAAGTATCATTTTAATGGTAAGAATTTGATGGGGGCTCTCAGCTTTAAGAAATAGCCAATATGGGCTATTTCAGTCAATCCACAAAAATTTAATGGTAATGATGATAATAATACTCTTGATTTTACAGTTTGCAAAATCCATCCCATTCCTGATCTCACTTAATCCATCTAACAATCCCTGTGAAGGCTGGGCAGAAATGACTACACTCAGTTACACATGAAGAAAGCACTTCATAAACTTGATGCTCACTTGGTCAAGTCAAAAACATTGATGAGGGCAAAATCCAGGGACTCTCATCCCAACCTTGAATACCTTCTCTGACGTTTGGCAAGGGCTTCTCATCCTTTAAGGTAAATCAACTTAAAATCATTATACAATTTGAATGCCTGAACATTCCTTGATATCTAATACAATTCAGAGAACAAAAACAGATCACAGAGTATTCTTGAGAGACTACATATGAGATACGAATAAAAGATCTGGGCCCCTAATTCCAGCTTCCTCATTTACTTGCATGTGAGATCTCAGGCAAGTAAGCTAATTTCTAAGCATTATTCCTTATGTACAGAATCACATTCTTACCCTTGGTAAGATGAATGTGGGGCTTAAACATGTCAGTGTAGGACAGTGCGTGCACGATGCCTGGACCTTATAGGTCCACAAAGCACCACCACCATCACATTAACACCCAGCAGGCATCTTCAGATTTCTAACAGCAGTATAATTCCACTGAATCTTCTTGAATCACTCCTCCTCCTTACAGAAAATCAAAACTCCTGCTATCATTGGTTCTCGTCTATGACCTTTATTTTTCCACTTTTCCAAATGACATGATGCTGTTTTCTGAACAACCACACCCCAGATGGAATATGGAGACTTGATGTTAAAGGATAACTACCCAGTGAGAAAAGTGAAGTCAGACAGACTATCTGAAATACAGGTCAAACGTGAAGAGTCCTGCTGACCGAATTCACCCACACGTACAAACAAGCTGACTTTTTTTCCCTGAAGGGTGTGATCAGGGAGCCCAAATCAGGACACTTTCTAGGAAAAGTCAGACACCCAAGTGGACTGGAGGATGGAAGATTCTTTTGGAGATTATTCTTTCTTATGCAGAATTGTTCTCCTTAGATTGTGAATTTCCATTGACGCTAGCACCACCCACTTACAAATGTGTTACCTTTATGTCTGGACAGCTACAGATATCATGAATTTACTCTGAGAAAAATGCATTCAATGAGGTGCAGATTAAAATAGTTGAATATGGGGTGAAAATTGCTCTGGTGACAATGAGACTAACCCAAGAAAGAAACTCTGCACAAGTATATTCAGAAAATTACACTTCACTTTTCCTTTTAAAACCCAGACCCTCAGATGAAGTAAGTTCACACAAGGTTTTATTATTCTTCAGTCCAGGAGCAGGGGCGGCATTGTTTAATGCATCACCTGAATAGTGTGTGATACAAAATACTTTCAAACCTCTTCAAGAGCATTTTCATTTACAACTGGGTGAGGATTCATTTTTAGAAAATGTCTTTGAATCATGGCTCCACCCATCAGGATAATAAAATGTCTCATAAAGAGAACAGCAGCCATAGGTCTGAAATATCAATTTCCCTTGCCATCGGTATCTTTCTCAAGTTGTAGTCTACTGAATTTTGTTAACTTTTAAAGATATCTTAAATGTGAAAGTAAGTAGATGGAGTTTTGCTGAGGGATTGGACTTTAAATTATTTTGTGTTACCACTGACGAGACAAATCCAGGCATAGTCTGGAAACTTATTTTACAAAAACATTTTGGGAACGGTCATGGTAGCTACTGAGCATTTTGAGTAGCCCATCCATTTTCTACATCTGTTTTGCAAGTGCCATGTTCGGAGCATTCCTTCAGCCTTCGCCAAAGTGTGTTCTTTCTAATCATGTGAACTAAAGTGATACTGACTGCGTAGAAATCCTCCTTCTGAAGAAACGTGGTGAACAGAAGCTGAAGAAAAGATCTGAGAAACTGGGCAATAAAGAAATCTATTAAGTGTTCCCTATATCCTTTGCCTGGACCACCAATTATTTATATTTTACCTTATTTGCATGTTTCCTCTCTCCCCACAAACATTTCCCTTGAATCATTTTATAATAAGTGGGAGAAAATATGCCCCTTTACCAATACACACTTAAGTGTACTGTTTCTAAGAATAAGACTATTCTTTTATACATCCACAGTAAAGTTATTAAAATTAGCCAAGTTTTACTTTGATATAATACTGTTAATCATATTCACAGTCCATTTTCAACTTTTGGCAAGTGCCCAAATAAAGTCCATTATAGATCACTATTTGTATCTTGGTCCCAGAATCTAATAGAGGACCAAACTTTGCATTCAGTTGCCACGTCTCTTTATAATGACCCCTCCGACCCCCAACTTCCATTTGGGACAGTTACTTAGCCTTTTTCTTTTTTTGGTAGTTTGAAGGGTGCAGGCCAGTTATTAAGTAGAAATGGGGTCAGTTTCATGGTTTCTCATGATTAGATTCAAGCTGAGTCATATGTAAATGTACCACAATAAAGCATAAGGTAGTAAATGGTTCAGGGCCATGTGAGGATATATTAAATGAATATAGAATAATACAGGGAACGGACCGGGTCAGGGGGAGATTTTGCTGAAGTTGGACTTCCTATTTTCTAATGTTGTAGCTGTTTGTTTAAATCAGCTCTCATATCCCTGCTGTAATGGCAGCAAGAGGAAATGATTCCAATGCAAGAGTGGGAGACTGAACAGAACTTTCCTTGGTGATTCAGAAAGCTCTACATCTTAATTTCCTCTCAGAACACATATTTCTCCAATGTGCACCCCTCCCACATACATGAACCAAGAAAAATTCATGATGAATTAAGGAAATGGCATGCAGACAGCCCAGAGGACAAGCAATATACTGGCAGATTCATCAGACACTTCCAGGATACTGCTGTTCATCTTTAACAGAACAGAAGAACACACAGGAGAAGCTACAGGAAAAGAACAAATGAGACATAAAGACGATGAGATAAAGATGGTGATGAAAAGGGCAACAGCAAGATTAAAAGTCACCGAGGAGGCAGCATATAACAGGACTAAAGAGGTGAAATGTACTTTTCTGATCGTGTTTGGGGCTACCATGTAGTCAACCAGTTGAGAACACAGTAGTGGACAAAAAAGTCACCCAAGGATAAAAATGTGTAGTAAAGACAAAGAAAAAATCCAAACACAGTTAATGATCTGCTGGTTCTACTTGTTGGATGATTTGCAAATGATGATGTCACAAAGTTTAGGATAACAAGTTCTTACTCTAACTTTAGTTTTAGATTATGCTGTACCTTAACGACTGAACAGCCAGATCACACACATTCAACGATTCCTTCATTCTGCCACTGCCATCAGACAGGAAGACTGATGAGGGCAGGAAGGCCACCTACTTAGTTAAAGACTTTGTCTTGAACAGTGCTGTTCTTATAAATACCATTAACTCATTCGTGGAATGAATAAAATGAGTGGGGGCTCTGGATGACTGGAAGCAAGGCCAGTCGAATGATAAAATCGCAATCATTACACTGAGGTTCTTGTTATTTCCAGGAATAAATTATACACTGAGATGAGTAGCAAAGAGAGATAGGATATTAAGAGAATGAATGGACTTAAAACTGCTGGAGAAAATGTTCAAGAAGGTGCAAATATAACCCAAAATCATTATGAAATGACTACGTGGAACCAGGAATGGTTCTGCTAAACACCGGCAACATTCCTTTCTCTTTAATCTGCAAGGCATTTCAAACTGTTCTCTACCCAAGCAACTCTAGCCTGAAATTTTAATGATCCAACAAAAGAAAATCTAGTCACCTAAAGTGTGGAGAAAAATTATAAATACCCACATACCCACCACGTATACTATATAAGTAATACTCTGAATTCAGAACTATAATATAGGTGTTTTCTTTTGTATCAATCAACAGTCTTTACTCCCAGTTACTTTTTTTTTAAAGCATCATGATTATATTTTTATCCCCCGTGAGGGTTAATTTAATGTGTCGACTTTGCCCTGGCTATGCTGCCCACTTGTTTTGTCCGACAGTATTTCACGTGTTGCTGTGAAGGTATTGTTTTAAATGTGATTACTATTTATATCACTAGACTCTCCATGGGAGCCACATCCAATCATTTGAAACCTGGAGGAAGAGGTAGGAATTCTGCCTCCAGAATGCAACAGAGAAATTCTGACTGAGTTTCCAGCCTTCAGTCCTCAGCCTGCAACATCAACTCTTCAACACAACTCTTCATCAAGGCTGAAATTTCCAGCCTGCTCTGCGTATTTCATACTTGCCCAACTCCGCAACTGAGGCACAAGCACTTGCTTAAAATCTCAGTCTGCCTCTCTCATACTGGTCTTATTTCTCTGGCGAACTCTCACTAATACAACCCTAACTGTCACTACTAGTCTTAAGCAAAATGTATCCGGATATATCTATATGTCTCTGTGCTTCCCCTTATAAAACTGTTCTGTAACTTCATTCCTTTCTGAGTTTCTTTGAGCTCTGAGCTTTATCCTCTTCATTCGTCTCTTTCTGATAAGGTTCTCCCCTGGAGAATGCGGGCCTTATTACAACCCAGCTCAAACTCTTGCGACCCACAGAAAAACATCCATGAAACTGACAGACAGCACAACTGGGTGATGTAAAGTGAAGACCGACGGACACGGGCCACAGAAGCAGACCTGATTTGTATACAGAAGACGCCTGAGGCCTCTAAGGCTCAGTGTTCCCTTCTGTCAAACAGAGGTAATACTCACCTCATGGGACAGCTGTAATAAAGAAACACTACTCGCCTGCTTGGGAAAAGTAAGAAGAAACTCCATAGCCCTCAGTTTTTATTACTACGTGTCTTTATTACTTTCTTTAGACCAGGAGAGAGATGCAAATTCAGGTGAAAATAAATTGTTTCCACGGACCAGCCAACAATCCCAATGAGTCATGCCACAAGGCAAAGAAACCTGTGTGTGGGCTTCACACAGCCTTCATTTGAAGAATATTTTTGGAAGAAACTTGACCCAAAGAATAGATGGCATTCAACATCTTTACAGGCAAGGCAGCATTTAAATAAACATTCTGAAGCATTTGCTTTATAAAATATCATTAACCATGGAGTGCATCAATCCTTAATTATTTCCCCTTTTCTCCCCTGCCCTGTAATATGGAATTATCTTCAACTATAAACAGCAGGAATCCAAATTTTTGGAAAAGAATCCCATGTGTACTGTAGCGCCATGACTCCTATACAATTGGGTATCAAGGAATCCCTTTCAAAAGTCTCTTGTGTGTAACTTGTTTATGCCATTGTCTCTTTATTAGTTTTTTTTTTTTTTTTTTAATTTCTGCATCTGATGAGTCAAATAGACATTTAACTTTTTCAGCTGTTTCCTGGTAGGGAAAAGTTCAGGCTCTTGCTTCCATCAGCGAAGGATTTACTATGGTGATTCGTGGGCTATTTCTTAAAAGTTCAGCGTTAAGTTTGGACACAAATGAGGTAGGTTAAGCATATGGCTACAGTTGGTCCCTTATCATGGACTCCAGAAAGTTGTAGATCTCCCATTTTAAAGCTGTGTGACCCAGATGAAGTTAGTCACCTTCTCTGAGTCTTAGCAGCTTAGCAGGAAACTGAGGATCAGAAACAAGTCATTGGGCTACATTGAGGATTAAATAAAATAAGTAAAGTGCTTCCTACAATAGCTGACATATAATAGGCCCCCTAATGAATTATTTGCTTTTAAAAATTACTTAATGGGGGGAAAAAGGAAAGGAAAAAACCCCAATACATTAGTGCACGGGTTGTTTTCAATAACCCCAAATTGGGCATCACCCAGATGCCAGTCAATAATGGACTACCTAATAGAACACACGACACTGGGACGTGAGAGTATGAACGCACCTCACAAACGCAAACCATGCTCAGACAAATAAACCCGATTTTTTTTTCCTTTTACCAGAAAGGATATACTCTGTGATCCTGCTACAATGAAGTACAAAATCAGGAAAAACTCTTGCAGTTACAAGCCAACACCTGGTGGGTGGTAACTGTAAGAGGGGTCCTGGGGAGAAGCTGGTGAGAAGGTGCTTTTTCTTGATCTGGGGCCTGGTTCCAAGAGCGTGAAAATTCATTCAGCTGCACACTGATCATCTGTGAATTTCTCTCTATATATAAATATTTCAACAATAAAGAAATACAATTAGGGACCTCCCTGGGGGTTCCAGTGGCTATGACTTCACCTTCCAATGCAGGGGGTACAGGATTGATCCCTGGTTGGGAAGCTAAGATCCCACAAACCTTGCAGCCAAAAAAACAAAACATAAAACAGAAGTAATACTGTAATGAATCCAATAAAGATTTCAAAAAAAGTGGTCCACATTAAAGAAAGAAAAATAAAATTAGTGAAATAGCTGTAATTTTCCAACTGGGATAAACAAAATATAGTCTTCTCCTATAATAAAGGAGCAGGGTGACATTGTTTCCCTGTTCTGTACCCATTCCATACAACAGAGGCTGATCCCAACTGGGGGGTATGGCCACAGAGAACTGATTTGCTTCAAAGAGCAAATTAGGGTAGATGACAGGAGGTGTATGCAGAATCACACCTGCCTAGGACCAAATAACAGTGACATGGGCCCAGCTCTGCTTCTTTCCACCCTTCCGCTTGAGGCAGACACTGCAAAATGAAGCCAAGAGGCAGCAGCAGAGGGCTGCTTAAACGTATCGTATCCAACTCTTTACAATACATGAATTCATCCCTTCAATCCTTGGCATATATGGAGGGTGAGTGAGTGACTGAAAGTTGCTCAGTCATGTCCAACTCTTTGTGACTCCATGGACTATACGTAACAGTCCATAGAATTCTCCAGGCCACAATACTGGAGTGGGTAGCCTTTCCTTTCTCCAGGGGATCTTTCCAACCCAGGGATCAAACCCATGTCTCCAACACTGCAGGTGGATTCTTTACCAGCTGAGCCACAGGGAAAGTGGTATTATTCTCCCCATTTTTAACAAAAGGAAATTCAGGCTGAGATATTATGTCTTCTCTGTGAAAAAATAAAGCCAGGATTCAAACCCAGAGCCCACACTTTAAAAATCTTCTTGGTAGATCATCCTGACAGAATTCCCATAAGCCATGAGCACAACCTATCATCTATTGTTAGGATCTTGGTACAAAGCTTCTAGGGTAGTATTCTCAAACAGGCTGATTTCTGGACCCCCAGGGACATCTGTCGATGTCTGAAGACATCTGTGGTTGGTGTCACTTGGGGTCAGATGCTACTGCTGGCATATACTGGGTAGAGGCCAGCGAGGTTTCTAAACCCTCTACAATGCATAGGATACTCCTCGCCAAAGCAACTAATTATCTAGCCTAAAATGTCAATGGTGCTGAGGTGCACAAATCATGTCTACACCCACTGCCACAGGAAGTCTAGTCAATGACTACAGGAAAGCTCTTTGATTTTCTTTCTCTTTTCTACTACTGACCTTACAGGGAGGAGGAACAAGTCTGCTGTAATGGGGCTCAAAGATTGCAGGGTCCTGCCCTAACCCATAAACCAGTAACTTAAGATCTCTTTCACCTATTGGTGAAAGTGACTGTAATAACCTTCTTTTCTCTTAAAACAACCTATCCTTGCTTGCTATTTTGTACCTGAGCCTGGTTCTGAAATGCAGTGGAGCTTAACGCCCTGGACATAGTGGAGGGGGTGGGGAGCCCGAGGTGAATCTGGAACTCATTTGTATTTCAAAAACAGGAAAATAACCACCTCAGTGTTTGTGCTCTTTGTAATGTGAAACTTTTTAGAAATTGCTTTGTACTTGGGAGTAACAGCCACATGATTCACCATGAAATGAAGTCTGGAAAATCATTTTGGATAAATGGACCTATAAATTCAATAGAATTTCCATGACAACATAGACTGCAACACTCAACCACAAATAAAAGGTTATAAATCATTCAAAACCAACGAGGAATCAGCAATATGTCTCCCATTTTGAAATACAAGAAACCTGAAATACAGTTTATTTGTTACTGACTCACCCAAAATTCCCACTATGGTTCTTTCCTCATTTCTGATATTGTACTTTCTACCCGCCAATAGGTTCTGGGGAAATGATGATGCCGTGAATCTGCAATCGAGCTAAATAAAATTAACACAGGTATAGAGTTAGTTGTATTCCTCTCTTTCTCCCAGCGAAAAGTCTGCCAGAAAGCTTCTACACAAAGAGAAGCTGTGCACTTTTACCCAGAAAACTGCATTTTGCCCTTTGCAGCTAAATGTTGCCAAATTAAGCTCTCCCTAAGAAACAGGTTTATGCAAAACATGTCTGAGAACGGACGTGTGAGACAATATGGATGCTTTCCAAAGCTTTTTAGACTTCTATAAATCAAAACCTCACCCTCTTATGTTCTAAGGGTAATCTGCACAGGAGGCATTTTTTAGATTAGCTGGGTCAATCCAACTAGAACATCTGTTCCTTAAAACAGCTCTCTTCTTCTCAGATCTTCTGTTTAATTTTAGTGAAGGGTGGCTCTAGTGGTAAAGGATCCACCTGCCAATGCAGGAGATTTTAAGAGTCCCGAGTTTGATTGCTGGGTTGGGAAGATCCCCTGGAGGAGGGGACGGTAACCCACTCCAGTATTCTTGCCTGGAGAGTCCCACGGACAAGAGGAGCCTGGTGGGCTACTGTCCACAGGGTCACAAAGAGTCGGACATGACTGAGCGCCTGAGCACAGGACATGAGGTGCCCTTACAATGGACTCTCCCAGGTCCGACGTGCTGGGACCTCTCCCACTGGGCAGTACTGGCCCCGGGACCAAGCACGCAGTAGTTACTCATTAAATGACTGTGGAATAAATGGAAGGAGGTTATTTCTTGCACAGGAGGAAATGCACTGCCTTGCTCTATTCAAACTCTTTCTGATTTTTAAGTCTCCCTTATAGACAACAGCTTTGGGTAGATAACTGGTGGAGGGGGGACGAATTTATGGAGCTATAAACTGGGGTTCTGCACATCCCTTGGAATACTGCCAAGGGCTGTATGTGTGTGCCCTGGACACTGTCTACCTCTTTTCACCAGATAAACTCTTATGGTTATACCTATTACCACATTTTCAGTCCTGATGCCACATGGACAATGGCTTTCATCAAAATCTTCATAGGTCCTATAAGCCAGAAAGGGTAAGAATCACTGATAAAAAAAATATGTAAATATGCTTCTACGAGCACAAAATCTTTTCTATAAGACAGATCCCTAGAAGTGGTTCAAATTTTCGCCGGAAAAGGGTACACACCTTTAATATTCTAGCAGTAATGGAAAAGAATACCATCTCCCCACACCACTGCTAACACTGGATTGGCGGATCCTTATTTTTTACACATTGGGTGAACATTCCTGTTTGCATTTTTTAATTTTCCTGATAATCAGTAAAGATGAGAATCTTAATTCATTTTTTTCTAGTGATTTTCCTTTTTATGATTTAAGGAGGCTCTCAACTAAGAAAATTTAAGATTTGCCAGAAGTGTAGCAAATACAAAGGCAGACAGATAAGTACATATCTGTCCCATATACATCGGGAAAAAAAATTCACATGCATTATAAATAGAAGAACTGATAAGATAAATAATGGGGTGGAGAAAAGAAATTCGCAAGTAGGCACTGACATTTAAACTTCTTGAAGATGTATTAGTAATAAAGGAAGTCAAGATGCAGGGTATATACACATTTGATTTTTAAAAAGTCTCACAACAAAATATTTGTTGTGTATCTATCTGCATCAGTGAATCCTAAAGGCAATCAACCCTGAATATTCACTGGAAGGACTGATGCTGAAGCTCCAATACTTTGGCTACCTGATGCGAGGAGCTGACTCAAAAGAAAAGACCTTGATGCTGGGAAAGATTGAAGGCAGGAGGAGAAGGGGACAACAGAGGATGAGATGGTTGGATGGCATCACTGACTCAATGGACATGAGTCTGAGCAAGCTCTGGGAGATGGTGAAGGGGAGGGGACCCTGGCGTGCTACAGCCCCGGGGTCACAAAGAGTCTGACACAACTTAGCAACTGAACAATAACAAAAGCATCTGCACAGATATACAAAAGTAAGGAAAGAAAAGGCTCTGGAAAGTAACACCAACTAGTAAGTGGTTTTCTCTAGAGAGGGGACTTGGATTGGTTTGGGGCCAAGGAAGGTAGTTTGTTCTATTTCAATGGTTTAAAATACTTGCTGGCTCTAAATAATAGTTTCTCTGTGTTGCGGGGGTTGGAAGGGTTCCTTAGAATGAGGGAAAGGAAAGGGAAAAATCGAAAAATAAAAGAACAAAATCAAAATCCCCATCACTACTGCAGAGGGAGAAGGTGAAGCTAATGGATTCATTTGGGGGACCAAACTCAGAAAATCTGTGTTATCAGCAAAGTGCTCTAAAGGAATGAATCCATCAGCCCCTAGCAACAGAGAGCACAGCGTCACACAGGCTACGATCCTGCTCTATTCCTGACTTCACTCTGACACTATCCACTCTTCATTTATTTCTGCCTGCAGTGAAACACGACTATTCAAGTTCAGTAACACTCCAAAGGAGGAAGGGGGGGAAAAAAAAAAAGATAGAGCTACTGTTTCTGACCTACACAGACTATTCAATTCACTTAACACAGCTGCTCTGTTGAAAAGTACATTTATTTAGACTAATACTTTCCCACCTACCTGGCCATAAAATTACAGTGTGCACACCTAGTAAACACAAAGTACTAATGCTCACAGACTGTATATTTGGTCAGGAAAACACGAGCAAATTAAGGAGGAAAGCAAGGCTGCCCAAAGCTGGGCAAAGCACTGGCTCTGCTGATGGACTGAGTACAGCCTGAAAGCAGTGATTTAGGGAGAAGCTTTTAGGAAACGGTTGAAGGTGGCGGTGAGGACAGAGTTCTGCCACCAACAGTGCTTTGATCGTCGTTCATAATATCCTTGCTGAATGATCCTCCTTTCCATGAATTCCCCAGAGTATGATTTTGAATTTCAAAATCTTATGATCAGCGCAACCACATGAGAGAGAAACACAGATATGATTAGAACATCTAAGTTCCAGTTCAAGCTCTGCCTCATCTTGTCTTAAAATCGGAGGCAAATCAATTAATATTTTCTAGATCCCAGTTTCTAAATATGAACAATGGATATGATGTTATTAGGTTAATTTCAATGATGATGACTTAAAAAGAGGTTTGATGACTGACTACAAATGTACAGGTTTGATGTTATGATTAAATACCACAAAACCTATGGATGATATTAAAATCCTCTCATTATTACTATGGCTATGATAATTATTACATGAAAATCCTTTTAAAAAATACATGTCTCTGTTCAGCTTGCTATGTAGTACTGAATTCACTGACTATGATTTTAGAGCCAAGTCCTCTATTGATTAGGTTTTCTCATTTCCCATTCTGTTCCATACTCCTTCCCCCTCCCAACATATTTTTATGAAGAAGTTTCAAACATAAGAGAAAAGTTGAAGAATATTACTGTGAACGCCTATATACCGCAAACTAGATTCTAACATTAATATTCTAAGAAACTTGCTCTATCAAATAACAACCGGTTCCTCTATCCAGACATTTTATCAGGTACTGCATTTTAAAGGGAAAAAAAAAATTATCACTTTCAGGCAGTCAACTAGTTACCTCAATATTAAGAGAAAGCCAGGCAATGCTTTCCAGGCTTTGGGTTCAAGCCAGGGAATGTCTTGCTGGTTTGCAAGGGGGTTAATAACTCCATTAATGAGAACATCTTGAGATTCTGATAGCTATATCTCTGCAGGGAACTGTTCATAATTTGGAATAAAGACAGAGTTTAAAGGATGGGACAAAAACAACAAAATATCAAAGCTATGTCTTGAAGAAGCCAAGAGTCTACAGGAGACAGTGCTAGTCAATAATCATGTTATTGATTGGCTCCATTCATGCCCCACTCTGATGAGCTAATACCAGAACACATCCAGAGAGAGTATACACTAAGTGTAACCATGCCTCAACGCTTGTTTCACTTGTCTTGAATTTATAACACGTAACGTAACAGTGAACACACCCAGCAGTCTATCCAGAAAGCTTGATTCATTATCTCCATATCTGAGATTCAGTCACCGACGAGAGTCTTCCCCACAGAACTTCAGCCCAAAATCTTAATGAAGAAGGTACTTTGAAATCAAAAGGAGCTTAAAATTGGCTGTCTTAGTTGGGATTCAAGCAGTGTTGTGTATGTTACTAGGGAGATTCATGGAGTTCATGAAGCCTGATTTATAATAGCAAAATACTTGGTGCTGCGAAAACTGGACAGCTTCATGTAAAAGAAAGAAATGAGAACACTACCTAACACCATACACAAAAATAAACTCAGAGTGGATCAAAGACCTAAAGGTAAGACGGGACACTATAAAACTCTTAGAGGGAACATAAGAAAAACATTCTTCGACATAACACACAGGAAGATCTTTTTTGACCCATCTCCTACAGTACTGAAAATAAAAACAAAAATAATCAAATGGGACCCAATTAAACTGAAAAGCTTCTGCACAGCAAAGGAAACCATACACAAGAAGAAAAGACAACCCTCAGAATGGAAAAATAAAAAATCTGGAAACAAAGCAATTGACAGAGATGGACAAAAATATATACCTCCAAAATATACAAACAGCTCATGCAGCTCAATATCAAAAAAAAAAACAAACAAGGTAATCAAAAAAATGGGTGGCAAATAAGACAAGACACTTCTCCAAAGAAGACGTAAAGATGGCCAACAAAAACATGAAAAGATGTTCAACACCATTCATTATTAGAGAAACGCAAACCAAAACTACAATGAGGTATCACCTCACACCAGTAAGAACGACTATCACCAAAAAAATCTACAAACAGTAAATACTGGAGAGGATGTAGTGAGAAGGGAAGCCCTTTGCACTATTGGTGGGTATATAAGTTGGTACAACCGCTACGGAGAACAGCATGGAGGTTTCTTAAAAAATTAAAAACGGGACTGTCATATGGCCCGGCAATTCCACTACTGGCGGTATACCCTGGGAAACCATAATTCAGACAGACACGTGTACCCCGGTGTTCACCGCGGCACTATTTATACGAGCAAGGACATGGAAGCAACCTAGATGCCCGTCGACAAATGAATAGGTAAAGAAGATACGGTGTATATATGTACAGTGGAAGTGAGAAATAGATTTAAGGGACTAGATCTGATAGATAGAGTGCCTGATGAGCTATGGATGGAGGTTCGTGACACTGTACGGGAGACAGGGATCAAGACCACCTCCATGGAAAAGAAATGCAAAAAAGCAAAATGGCTGTCTGGGGAGGCCTTACAAATAGCTGTGAAAAGAAGAGAAGCAAAAAGTAAAGGAGAAAAGGAAAGATATAAGCATCTGAATGCAGAGTTCCAAGGAATTGCAAGCAGAGATTCTTCAGCGATCAGTGCAAAGAAATAGAGGAAAACAACAGAATGGGAAAGACTAGAGATCTCTTCAAGAAAATCAGAGATACCAGGGGAACATTGCATGCAAATATGGGCTCGATAAAGGACAGAAATGGTATGGATCTAACAGAAGCAGAAGATATTAAGAAGAGGTGGCAAGAATACACAGAAGAACTGTACAAAAAAGATCTTCAGGACCCAGATCATCACGATGGTGTGATCACTAACCTAGAGCCAGACATCCTGAAATGTGAAGTCAAGTGGGCCTTAGAAAGCATCACTACGAACAAAGCTAGTGGAGGTGATGGAATTCCAGTAGAGCTATTTCAAATCCTGAAAGATGATGCTGTGAAAGTGCTGCACTCAATATGCCAGCACATTTGGAAAACTCAACAGTGGCCACAGGACTGGAAAAGGTCAGTTTTCATTCCAATCCCAAAGAAAGGCAATGCCAAAGAATGCTCAAACTACTGCAAAATTGCACTCATCTCACACGCTAGTAAAGTAATGCTCAAAACTCTCCAAGCCAGGCTTCAGCAATACATGAACTGTGAACCTCCAGATGTTCAAGCTGGTTTTAGAAAAGGCAGAGGAACCAGAGATCAAACTGCCAACATCCATTAGATCATCGAAAAAGCAAGAGAGTTCCAGAAAAACATCTATTTCTGCTTTATTGACTATGCCAAAGCCTTTGACTGTGTGGATCACAATAAACTGTGGAAAATTCTGAAAGAGATGGGAATACCAGACCACCTGACCTGCCTCCTGAGAAACCTA
Source organism: Bos grunniens (assembly GCF_055505025.1). NCBI lineage: Eukaryota > Metazoa > Chordata > Mammalia > Artiodactyla > Bovidae > Bos > Bos grunniens. The sequence goes on from NC_141186.1 coordinate 39,656,030, forward strand.
TATGCAGGTCAGGAAGTAACAGTTAGAACTGGACATGGAACGGCAGACTGGTTCCAAATCGGGAAAGGAGTACGTCAAGGCTGTATATTGTCACCCTGCTTATTTAACTTATATACAGAGTACATCATGAGAAACTCTGGGCTGGAAGAAGCACAAGCTGGAATCAAGATTTCCGGGAGAAATATCAATCACCTCAGATATGCAGATGACACCACCCTTATGGCAGAAAGTGAAGAGGAACTCAAAAGCCTCTTGGTGAAAGTGAAAGAGGAGAGTGAAAAAGTTGGCTTAAAGCTCAACATTCAGAAAATGAAGATCATGGCATCTGGTTCCATCACTTCATGGGAAATAGATGGGGAAACAGTGGAAACAGTGTCAGACTTTATTTTTTTAGGGCTCCAAAATCACTGCAGATGGTGATTGCAGCCATGAAATTAAAAGACGCTTACTCCTTGGAAGGAAAGTTATGACCAACCTAGATAGCATATTGAAAAGCAGAGACATTACTTTGCCAACAAAGGTCCGTTTAGCCAAGGACATGGTTTTTCCTGTGGTCATGTATGGATGTGAGAGTTGGACTGTGAAGAAGGCTGAGCACTGAAGAATTGATGCTTTTGAACTGTGTGGTGTTGGAGAAGACTCTTGAGAGTCCCTTGGACTGCAAGGAGATCCAACCAGTCCATTCTAAAGGAGATCAGTCCTGCGTGTTCTTTGGAAGAACTGATGCTGAGGCTGAAACTCCAGTACTTTGGCCACCTGATGTGAAGAGATGACTCACTGGAAAAGTCTCTGATGCTGGGAGGGATTGGGGGCAGGAGGAGAAGGGGACGACAGAGGATGAGACGGCTGGATGGCATCACCAACTCGATGGATGTGAACTCCGGGAGTTGGTGATGGACAGGGAGGGCTGGCGTGCTGCGATTCATGGAGTCGCAAAGAGTTGGACACGACTGAGAGACTGAACTGAACTGAACAGAGAATATTACTCAATATAAAGAAAATGAAATTGGGTCATTCATAGAGATGTGGATGGACTGAGAATCTGTCATACAGAGTAAAGAAAGTAAGAGAGGGAAAAACAAATACTGTATATTAATGCATATGGATGGAATTTCGAAAGATGGTACAGATGAACATGTCTGCAGGGCAGGAATAGAGAACAGACATTGGACACAGGGGGAGAAGGGAAGGGAAGACGAGCTGTGAGAGCAGCACTGCCATACAGCCACCATCGTGTGTGAAGCAGGTAGCGGGAAGCTGCTCTACAGCACAGGTAACTCAGCTCAGTGATGACCTAGAGGGGTGGGGCGGGAGGAAGGTCCAAAAGGGAGGGGATGTATGTTTACATACAGCTGATTCCCTTCACTGAACAGCAGAAACACAACACTGTAAAACAACTATACTTCTATTAAAAAATGTAGATACATTCATTGTCAATCAATGAGAAAATGACTCAGTAAACTGGGAGCACACTGCAGAATATTATGCAGTTCTTAAAAAGAATGATGCTTATTCTGTATCTGACATGCAAAGATGCCCATGGATATACCATTAAGTCAAACACTGAAGTTATGGAACACTATGTCCATAATCATCTGATTATTCAAGTAAAGGGAAAAAACACAGAAACACCAACAGTGAGGAAGAAGAAAACTCTGAAACAATCTATAAGAATCACAACTATGGTTACCTCTGAGAACTAAAAATGCAGAGATGGGGATGACACGATGGATTCCATTTTCACTTCATATGTTCTGCTGCTGCTACTGCTGCTAAGTCACTTCAGTCGTGTCTGACTCTGTGCGACCCCATAGACGGCAGCCCACCAGGCTCCCCCGTCCCTGGGATTTTCCAGGCAAGAACACTGGAGTGGGCTGCCATTTCCTTCTTCAATGCATGAAAAGTGGAAAGTGAAAGCGAAGTCGCTCAGTAAGTGTCCGACTCTTTGTGACCCCAGGGACTGCAGCCTACCAGGCTCCTCCGTCCGTGGGATTTTCCAGGCAAGAGTACTGGAGTGGGTAGCTGTTGCCTTCGCTGCTTCATATGTTCAGTACTGCTTAAAGATTGTTTCAATGAGAAAACTTTGTTTTGTAAGTTTTTAAGATAATAAACAAAAAACAGCAACAACAAAGAAAGACTTAAACAGGAATCAAACAACACAGAGAGGACAAGATGCATCATCAAGTTTTACAAAGTACTGACATTCATACAGAGCAGTGCCCGGAGTAAATGCACTTGTAAGTAACCTTGGTAAAGTTTCAGAGTGAGCACTCATGTAGCACTTCTGGACCCAAGAAGCCCCACGTGTTTCCCTCTGGTCACTACCCTCAAACAAGAGTAACCATCTCCTGACACCCACTAGCAGAGATTCATTCTTCTAACCAGATGGCTTTTCAGCTAATTTTAAACAAGAGATTCTACGATGCTTTAAAGCAAGTCCTCTCTTTGCCACCAGGCTTCAGTCCACATTCTTACAAGGGTGACATCTGGAAGATCAGTGAGTTCTTGTTCCCTGGCTTTTTTTTTAATGGATGATGGGGGTTTGTCAGAGTGTTTCGGAGCCTTTAGAGGCACCCTTTTGAGCTATTTCAAGATGACTGCTAGGAGGTAGATGGGAGGAGGTCCTATGAAACAGGGATGTGAGACGCTCCACATCTCAGAGTCATCATCCATACTTTTGTGCGCTCCACTTAATGAAACAGCCACTGGGCCACGTGCTTCACAAAAATTAGGGAACTTTTTCTGTCATAACGACTCTAACAGGGAGGGCTGCTGCTGTTGTCCTCATTTTAGAGACAGGAAAGGGGAGACACAGAAAAGTGTAGAAACTGCTTCCAGGAACATCTGGTGAGCAGTCGGGAACCCAGCCTTGCCGCTCTCCAACAGATCAGACACCTGGGATGCGCCCCGTGGGACCCATCAGACACTGGAGGACTATTCACTTCAGCCCATCAAAGGCGGTTCTACTGTGCAGCCCTTGACTCTTCCTGGTGGGATGACCACTCATGGCCACGGTGCAGAGCATACCCAACAGCAAAAAGCCTCATTGAAGGATCTCAACTTGAGTCAGCTCTGATCACTAGGGCTCTATTTTCTTTCTTCAGGGAGCATGGATGTACTTTGTCTCAACAACTGCTTTGCTTCCAATTCAAGTTCTGTCCTATCTGTGAGATGCTGTGAGCACCCTGAATTCACCCTGGTCCTTACCACCTAGTAGAGTCATTCTAACCATCAGCAGCCAGGCATGCAGCCCAGCACAAGCCCAGTTTTCACCTACTCGGTACAGAAACTACCCAGGGCCACACACATAAGCCAAGAACCAGAACCAGCGGCGGTCAGAGGACTCTGGACACTAACAAAATCAGGGAGAGGGGAAGGATTCAGAATTCAAGAACAGACCCAAATAAACTGAACATCCATCCAAATGTCATCGGTCGTCAAGGTCTCTTCACTGTAAGGTAACTTAGCTTGCTTCCACAGTTACTAAGTGGAGGTTAGGGATGGAGTTGTACCAGACACCCCACATTAAAGAAACATAACTAGGTAAACATGGCTAGGTAAGCAGAACCTTCCATCCTTTTTCTAAAGGCTGGGTCCATAGGGATTTGCATGCTCAGGGAAATACATTCACAAATGCATTGCTGTATTTAAAGGGGTCACTGGTAGACGGGTTTTTATTCACAGCACTGTTTTTTAGTCTGTAAGTCATATCCGACACTTCTGTGATCCCTATGGACTACAGCCCACCAGGCTCCTCTCCAAAGGATTCTCCAGGCAAGAATACTGGAGTGGGTTGCCATTTCCTTCTCCATGGGATCTTCTGAGCCCATGGATCGAACCTGCAATGCCAGGGGAATTCTTTACCCCTGAGCCACTTGGGAAGCCCACTGTATTCCACCTTAATACAGCACATGTCCTGGTCTAAAGGTTGGAATATCGGGCTCTGTTATTTCTTCAAACACCTACACCTCAAGTATTTTAACATGCTGGCTCAATGATTCCTACCCACGGATTCCTCCCCATGATTGTCTATTTGTGCTGCACGGAAATACCGTTTTTTGTTCTCAGTCTGCAAGCACAGGATGGTATAGAACATACAGCTCTCTGAATTTTCTGAGTCTTAAACAGCATGTTAACACCCATCTGGAGCTCTTGGGCATTACCTTTTTGGAACATTAACCACACAGCAGATGGATTTCCGCCTTCGGTAGAGCCATTCTACTGGGCTTCCAGGCCATCAGCACTGGGGGCTCTTGGAGCTGTGAACCTCTTTGGGTCCTGCTCTGGCCGAGTTATCTTTGTGAATTGGCTTTCCTGGCAGTGAAGCTCTGAGCTCATTTTCCAGTTTTGTGAACTGTTACCAGTGTACACAACCATGTTAACAGTTGGGGTATGAGAGAAAACACACCGACAGTTGGGGGCCTGGCAACACCCTGGGGTGCAGATACCCCAACACATCTTGGGAAACAGGATTCTCTGGGTACCCTGGCAAAGCAACCCACAAAGAAGCATTTCTCCTAAAAGAAGAGTTATAGTTCTCCATCTTCTTCTTCTTTTTTAAAAAATAATTTTATTTATTTATTGGCTATGCTGGGTCTTTGCTGCTGTGCAGGATTTTCTCTAGTTGCAGTGAGCAGGGGCTACTCTCTCGTTCCAGTCTGCGGGCTTCACTGCAGTAGCTTCTCTTATTGAAGAACACGTGTTCTAGGGCACGTGCGCTTCAGCAGTTGCCGCTTCTGGGCTCTAGAGCACAGGCTCAATAGCTGTGGCACATGGGCTTACTTGCTCCGTGGCGTGTGGGATCTTCCCACATTAGAATCCATGTCTCCTACACTTGCAGGCAGACTCCTTACCGCTGAGCCACGCGAGAAGACTCTCCATCTTCTTCAACAGGAGAAAATAGTGGAAATGGGAGGGTGAAGGACAAGATGAACCTTAAGTCAGAATTTCCCAAGAACACTCCTGTGTTCAGCTGAGAATAGCTATGGCTTCTTACCATGTTGCTAAGTCATCTCAGTCGTGTCTCACTCTGTGCGACCCCATAGACGGCAGCCCACCAGGCTCCCCCGTCCCTGGGATTCTCCAGGCAAGAACACTGGAGTGGGTTGCCATTTCCTTCTCCAATGCATGAAAGTGAAAGGTGAAAGTGAAGTCGCTCAGTCGTGTCCGACTCTTAGCGACCCCATGGACTGCAGCCTCCCAGGCTCCTCCATCCATGGGATTTTCCAGGCAAGAGTACTGGAGTGGGGTGCCATTGCCTTTCTTACCATAAATACCCAGAAAAAAACTCACCAACTATCCTGTAGGTATGACCAGGGTTTACTATTCCTTCCTCTAAGACAGAAGGCCCATCAAAACTGTGATCTGAATTGCAAATATCTCCCAAAATAGTAAGGAAAAAACATTATCTTCAGGTCTGCCACCAGAATCATTTGCATTTTTCTAAAACTGTGGATAACCCCTTGTGTTCAGATGAAAGACTCTTACTTTTTAATCTTAAATTTATTCTAAAACGACCTGATTGCTTGAAAAATCATCATACTATTCAGGGAGCATTTTTAATGGCACTGGGTCTTCAACTCTCCATCCTGCCTGTCGTCTTCCTTCTCATGTCCATGGACAGCACAGACCATTGAGTAAATTCAGCAAAATAGCTATCTTCCTTACGCTCTCCACCAGCAACCACTTTAAATAAAGACGAAGTCTAGGCATGACACAGCAAGTGCCAGGCTGGCATCATTTATCCATAATGCCACTCCTCCCTTTGTAGACCACTGATTCTCAAATAGGGGTGATGCCGCTCTCCTGGGGACACTTGGCAATGTCTGCAGATGTTTCAGACTGACGCACTGTGGCTCGGGTGCTACTGACCTGTCATAGGTACAGGCTTGTGTTGTTGCTGAGTCACTAAGTTGTGTTTGACTCTTTGCAATCCCTTGGACGATGCCCCACCAGCCTCCTCTGTCCATAGGATTTCCTAGGCAAGAATACTGGAGTGATTTGCCATTTCCTTCCTCCAAAGATCTTCCCAACCTCGGGACTGAACCTGAATATCCTGCATTGCAGGTGGATTCTTCACCACTGCGTGACCTGGGAAGCCCAGGTAGAGGCTTAGAATGCTAGTAACACTTCACCACGCACATGACGCAATAGAGAATTATTCAGCCCACAATGTCAGGGAAGTTTCTCTGATAAGGTTGACTTTCTCTGTTCTATTTAGACTCAGTGGACAACGGCTCAGAAGCTCCTCATACACAGAAGGTTGATCAAAAACTTCCAATTTCAAGATGACTGGACTAACATTTCTTCCCCTGCCTATTCCCAAATCAATCATGTCTGGACAAGATGTTCACATCATGCTGTTTGTCTACTGACTGCTGAGTTGAGCAGCACGTGATGCACTTGGGTGACACACTGGGGCTAACGCATGATGACGAGGCAGTCAGAGCCTTGGGCTGCAGAGCCGATGTGAACTTGAGGTGGACTACTGTCTCTACTGCACTCTACCTGGGTGAACTCATGTAAAGCTATGGGCTGAAAAGATGTTGTGGGGACTTCCCTGGTAGTCCAGTGGTTAAGAATCTGCCTTCTAATGCAGGGGACATGGGTTTGATCCCTGGCCAGGGAACGAAGCTTGTTGCAAGGAAGAGCCAATTCTGACTCCATGTTGGAACTGTTTAATAATCCCACATGCCGCAGAGCAACTGAGCCCATGGACCACAACTACTCACACCCAGTCCTCAAAGAGAGACAGCACTGCAATTAGAAGCCTGCAAAACGCAACTGGAGAGCAGCATCTGCTCGCCGCAACTGGAGAAAGCCCGTGTGCTCCAATGACCCAGCGCAGCCATTGAATAAGTAAATAAAAGTCTTTTAAAAAAATGATGCTGCAATGCTAAATCCTACCGTGAATGTTACCTTATTTGGAAAAGGGGTCTTTGCCCACAAACAAGGGAAGATGCAGTCATGAGGATGGGTTCCAAACCAGTATGACTGTGTCCTTATAAAAAAGGAAAAAATCTGGACATGAAGACACACACAGGGAGAATGCCTTGTGAAGGGGAAGGAGGGTAACGCATTTGTAAGTCACAGAATACTACAGATGGCAGCAAGTCTGCAGAAGCCAACAAGGAAGCACGGACCAGATTCTCTTTCAAAATGCTCAGAAGGAACCAACCCTGCTGACACCTTGATACCAAACTTTTAGCTTCCAGAAGTGAGAAACAGTAAATCTCTATCGCTTAAGCTCACCCACTTCCCATACTTTGTTAAAGCAGCCCTAGAAAACCAATACAGGGAACTTTGCATGTGTCTCGGTTTTCAGTATCTGTTAAGCGGCATTAAACATAAGAGTATCCAGTTCTCAAGGCTGCTGTGAAACGCACATGTGACAAACAAAGCCAAGTGACTAGCCCATGTTAGATGCTCAAAAAGCAGGAGCTCTTCTCACATTAGAATGCCCACCATCAGTGATTGGAACCGGTGAAGCTTCACTTCTATGGCACCTTCATCTTTTTTTTCTCAACTATATTTTGCAATTCTAATCCAAAATGTAAAGAAGTATGATGTCATCTTTAAAACAAGTGTAATGCTATAATAATAGTCTTGTATTAATTACTGCTTTGAATTCTGCAATACAATGAAAGCATGGACTCAATTCTGCTAATACTTGAAACATAATTGGGCCTTAATTACAATATTAACCACAATAACAATTTGTGATGTGAGGGTATCAATTCAGAACGACCAGCATTGGGAAAGCGGGAACACATGTATACCTGTGGCGGATCCATTTTGATATCTGGCAAAACTAATACAATTATGTAAAGCTTAAAAATAAAATAAAATTAAAAAAAAAAAAAGAAATTTTACCTGGAAAACTCCTACTCATCATCTTTCAAGATTCAAATTAAGTGTTACCTGCTATGTCAAGTATTTCTTAAGAAATATGCCAGACCAGCCAGCCTCCCCTCAGAACTCCAGAGGCAGGGATGACTTTCTGTGTCCAATTCAGACTTGAAAAGTCATCTATAGACTGATTTGGCAAAATACACGACTCTGCCGTCTAAGAACCAAACAGTAACAAACTGCATCTTTCTCATCTTTGAATCCCTTATCGTGTGTCGTCACATGGTTAACAAATTTAAAAATAATGCAGTTCTGTTAAGACTGTTAAGACTGTGAATTGTGATGCTTTAAAAGGTACAAACATAACATATGCATGTCTGCTGGTGCTCAGTACTGTCCGACTCTTGCGACCCCTTGGACTGCAGCACACCAGGCTCCTCTGTCCACGGGACTTCTCAGGCTCTTGAATACGGCAGTGGGTTACCATTTCCTCCTCCAGGGGATCTTCCTGACTCAGGGATTGAACTGGTATCTCCTGCATTGAGGAGGGTTCTTTACCAGTGAGCCACCTGGGACAAACATAATAGGGATTCCCATTTTGTTTCCATTTTCATAATCCTGAAGGAATTCAAATATCCCAAAGAGATACGTGGTTAGGCAGCTGTCTCGATCTCTGCTTTTAACCTTGCCCCTTCCTCCTTAGTCTTCCTGAGTAACCAGGTGAAGTCAAGAGGCACCCAGAAGAACGACCAACTTTCTGGATTCTTTTCTCTTCATCAAATTATCTGGCCCACATCTCTCTGCCTGGAGGCCCCCACTACCATCCGCAAGCTCATGACATTGACTGATTGTTACAAATGAATTTGCAGACGCTAATATCTTAACAAGCTACTCTGAGCTGGTGGCATGTACACTGAGGACCAACTGGAGAGAGAAGATAAAATTACAATTTAAATTACTAGCTAACTAATAATGAACACCATCCATACTGCTGAAAGCCCAGGAGAAGAGTCTGAAGGCAGACAGGACTTTTCCCTGGTTCAGCACTATAGAAACTATAGAAGTTTAGTGTACCAATAATACTATTCTAACCCAACAAGCACCAGGGTATCAGCAGCAATTAACTTTGGTTATGAACAGGCAAAAGGGGACAGAAAGGCCCAAAGTCAGCAGAAAGCAAAACTGTTAGCCACTCAGTCATATCTGATTCTTTGTGACTCCATAGACTGCAGCCCACCAGACTCCTCTGCCCATGGAATTTTCCAGGTAAAATCACTGGAGCAGGAAGCCATTCCCTTTCTCCAGAGAATCTTTCTGACCCAGGGATCGAGTCCAGGTCTCCTGCATTGCAGGCAGATTTTTTACCATCTGAACCACCAGGGAACCTCCTGAAAGAGCCCTTATGGGTGAGGACCAGGTTACTGACCAGGAAGAGATACTCGGCAGATGTTAAAAGGGATGGAAAAGTTTAATATCTTGTTGTGGATGGTAGTTACCTGGTGGCGGTGGTGGTGGTTGTTGTTCAGTCGCTAAGTTGTATCGGACTCTTTCACAACCCTGCCAGGGTATAGCCTGCCAGGATCCTCTGTCCATGGGATTTCCACGGGTTGCTATTTCTTCCTCCAGGGGATCTTCCCTATCCAGGCATTGAATCATCATCTCCTACATTGGAAGGCAGGTTCTTTACCACTGAACCACCAGGAAAACCCTACATGGGTATACACACATGTAAAATCCATCAAGCTGCACACTTATTACATGACAACTTGACTGCAGGTAAGTTATGCCACAATAAAAAAAATTTTTAATTCAGCACTGTATGAACAGCTTTCTTGGCAGACCTGGGAAGCCAAATTATCTAACAGTCAGGTTGAACCTCCAAACCCTTTAAAAGTGTGCAGTTGAGGGAGAGTATCAGGGATGTTGAGATTTCTGTTTACATTTAAATGAGAAGAAATCTCAGAATGGACACCATTCTCTGGAGAGCCAGTGAAGAACCCTGAATATAGCTCACTGCATCCTTTTGAGCACACCACAGGTGTGAAACACAAGCCACGCTTATCTTTCTGACAGCAAACAAATCGTGCCTTTGGAATATTAAGCACCAGTTACAGAAGTTTCACATGTAGTAAAAGCAAGGCAGTGAAGTTTGAAATACGGATAATTGCCTACAAATTACTGATTTCCTTTGGAGAGCAATTACATTTATAAATATGAATACCATCTATATTAAACCAAGAAAAATGACACTCAAGTATCTGTCAAGAGTTTGATGCACCCTTAGAAAAAAAATTTCAAAGCCAGAGGGAACGCAAATGAACACAGCATTTGTCAAATGGTACTGCAACTGGAAAATCCAATGAATTTAAGAGACTGATCTAAAGAACACTTTAAAAATTAACGTGTTGTATGAGCTGATCTGGCTACTCCAGGCGTCTCCCTCTGTTCTACCAATAGAGCAAAGAAATATGCAAATAAATCTGATGGAGTGAAGGCAATTTATGAACATGTGAAGACAGAGGAGTTATTTTCCTTATGGTTTAAATCTAACACTAAATGGCAGTTTTATTTTAAAGTCAAACAATAAGGAAATGAAAGGCTGATCAAATGTACCATAATATGGGAGCCAGAGCTCTAAAAACTAGCTGTTGCTTTTTTACAAAGCAGTGGTTTCTATTTTTTAGGTCATGTGCCCAGTCCACTGACAGAAATTTTGCGTGTGCAGGCTTTCCCAATACTTTTGTTTACTGATAACTTATATACTTACATTACTGCACTAAACACGATGCTCTCATTCTAAAACACAGAGGTAGACATTTAAAACATGGATGCAGTTAAGGGTGAAACAAACACTATTTCAAAATATTACACAACCACACCATTTAGTAATACTTAACAAAATATATTTCACGTGAGGTTGATGGCTAATGATAAGGGACAAAAAAGCATATATCAAACCATCTTGATAATTTATAGCTTTCATGTCAGATCTGATTAGATCTTAATTTTTATCTGTAAGAAGGCTGACAGCATGCTGATTAAGCCATTTGCCTATTTTGGGAGTAGGGATTCAGTTACAAACATAATATTAACACATAGATTCACTTATACAGGCATACATAAAATGCAACTGATTGCAATATGCTGAAAGCACTTGAATGCTCATGTATTTGGCATTCCCATTCTTTCCATCGGATACCTGCCACATAAGACACATGACCACCTGGCACACAGACCACGTGAGGGTGCCAGCTGCCATGGATATATCAAATATTAGTAAAACTTTCTTTTAACTGACAAAAATAAAAATAACACACTCTCTTTCTCAGCCTCAATGGGTCAGTGTTGCACAACCCATTTGGGGGAATAGTTTTATCATGTATTCAAATTCCCCAGGGAAGCTTGAGTTCAGATTCCTGAACTCAAGAATAGAAATTCCAGTAGGTGTAGAATAGGAGTCCTTGAAGGGTCTTGCCAGGTGGCTCCAGGATAAAGAATCCACCTGCCAATGCAGGAGATGCAGGTTAGATCCCTGGGTTGGGAAGAAGCACTGGACAAGGCAATGGCAACCTAACCTAGTATTCTTGCCTGGGAAATCCCATTGACAGAGGAGCCTGGCAGGCTAGTCTATGGGGCTGCAGTCAGACATGACTGAGTGGCTGAGCACGCATGCAGGGGCCCTTGAAAACTGAAGAGTCTAACATGCTAATTCCAAATCAGGAACTCTGTACTCCTAACTTTGAGAAAACTCCAACTTGGTTTCCAGGTATGACAGAAATAATCCACAAATGACCCTTAGAGACACATGTATTCATATTTAGAGCACTTCTTCCTAGCACAATAGTTCTTCAAACTGGCTGCTTATCAGTGTCATCAGGAGGCTCATTGATATAGCACGTTTCTGGGCTCCCGTGCCAGAGATTCTGATTTACTAGGTCCAGGGTAGCCATGCCAGACAAGCCCCATGGCAAACAACTTTGGACATCAGTGCCCTAGTGCCTCTCCAATCCAAACTGGAATCAATTTGGCAATGATATTCTTGCTACTTTCTATATCTTGCTTGTGTATGACACTCAAATATGTTTTGGATTAATGGTCCCAATGGAAAGAATGGCAGTCTGATACAGTCAGAAGCCGGAGGTGAGCCTCAGTTCTGCCCCGAGGTAGCTCGAAGTGCTACCTTCAGGATGCTAGGAGGTGTGACCCTTGCCTCTGGTAACCAAGTTCCAACTTTCTTTGGATACCCCTCTTCCCTATCTTTAGAAGAAACACATCCAGGCTAGAGGAATGGAAACGTGATCCACTCAGACACAGGAAAAATTAGTGGCAGGGACAGGGCGGGGGTACTTTCCAGAATACTCAGAGAGGATTTCCCATTCAGTGCGAACCTAGGAGGGTGTGCTGGAGCTGAAGGAGGCAACCTCAGGAGGCTGCCTGGCCAAAAGGAGGAGCTAGGCCACGGAGCACCTTCACGGTGTCCGTTTGTCTTCACTGCGATACATCAATCCCACCTCTGGATTTTTCAGTTACGCAAGCCATTAAATCCCCATAATTTTCTTAAGCTAAATGGGAGTGAATTCTGTAGTTCCTAACCAAAGCAATACTAACGCAATGCTGAAAACCACTTAGTAGGAATGTCCCTCCATTTTCATAAAAAACCAAGGTCACTGGGCTGTCTCTCAAGCCCCTGTTATGTCTGTTTTTATTATTTTCTACGTGTCTCTCTATTGTGCTTTACCTGTTGAACTTTTTTTTTTTCTATTGAGGATATATGTCTATTTTAGTACACAAAGCCTCAGAGCGGCTAGAAGCTGAACAGTTTAATCCATTTTCTGGTTTCTTTGTTTTGCCATTTTTCCATTAAAAAAAATTTATTGAAATATAGTTGATTTACAATGTTGTATTAGGTGTACAGCAAAGTGATTCAGTTATACATAAACATGTATCTTTCTTTTTCAAATTCTTTTCCCATTCTGTAATAACCTAGTTATTTTAATCCCAAACTCCTAATTTTTTATAGTCTTTTATTTTATTTCTAATTAGAAGATAACTACTTCACAATATAGTGATGGTTTCCACCATACATCAGCATGAATCGGCCACAGGCATACATATGTCCCCTCCCTCCACCTCCCTCCCCGTCCCACCCCTCTAGCTTGTCATAGAGCATCAGCTTTGTGTTCCCTGCGTCATACAGCAAATTCCCACTGGCTACCTACTTTACATATGGCAATGGATATGTTTCAGTGCTACGCTCTCAAACCATCCCACCTTCTCTCTCCCTGCACTGTGCCCCAAACTCTGTTCTCTATGTCTCTATCTCCACTGCTGCCCTATAGATAGGTTCATCAGTATCATCTTTATAGATTCCATATATATGCATGTATATATATATGTGTGTGTGTGTGTGTGTGTGTGTATCCATATATATGTGTTAAATGGTATTTCTCATTCTGACTTACTTCACTTTGTATAATAGGCTCCAGTTTCCTTAAAAAACTAGCAACAAAACTACCATATGACTCAGCAATCACATTACTGGGCATATACCCTGAGGAAATCATAATTGAAAAAGACACACGTGTCCCAATGTTCACTGCAGCACTGTTTACAATACCTAGGACACGGAAGCAACCTAGATGTCCATCAAAAGATGAATGGTTAAAGAAGTTGTGGCACAGATACACAATGGAATATTACTCAGCTATAAAAAGGAATGCATTTGAGTCAGTTCTAATGAGGCGGATGAACCTAGAGCCAAACTCCTAAGTTATCCCTCCCCACCTTCCCCTTTGATAACCGTAAGTTTGTTTTCTATGTCTGTGAGTCAATTCCTGTTTTATGAATAGATTGACCTATGTCATTTTTTTAGATGCCACATATAAGCGATATATTTGTTTTCCTCTGTCTCACTCACTTCACTTAGTATGATAATCTCTAGGAATCTCTTTTTTTCTTTAACAGTTTTCATATTTAGTCATTATCCTTTTTGGATACTACTGAAGTCCACTAAAATGCTCAACAAGCTTAACTCTTGAATCCACAGGCATCTTTAACAACCTTCTTGCTGTCAATTTAGTCATGTCTTCAATTATGTCTAATATTTCCCCAGGTTAACACTGTTTTTGGATGTTTTCCAAGGTTTGGGAGAAACAAGTGAGAGAGATTCTATAGAAAGTGACATAAGGGAGTTCCATGGTGATAGCATGGTTAGGACTCCATGCTTCTACTGCAGGTGACATGTGTTTGATTCCTGATCAGGGATCTAAAGCTTCACAGTGTGGTGCTTGCTCTCTCTCTCGCTCTCTCTCTCTATATATATATATATATGTATGTATGTATATAGATAGATAGATAAATAGATAGGTGTCTCAAATGGTAAAGAATCCACCTGTCAAGGAAGGAGCTGCAGGTTGATCCCTGGGTCAGGAAGATCCCCTGGAGGAGGGCATGACAACCCACCCCAGTATTCTTGCCTGTAAAATCCATGGAAAGAGGAACCTGGCGAGTTACAGTCCATGGAGTCTCAGAGCCAGACATGCTCAGTATCTGCTCAGTCGGACACAACTGGGCACACAAGCACATGAGTGTGTGTGTGAGTGTGTGTGTATATGAGAGCCACATGAAAATTACTTTTTAACACCACTTTACTTCAACCAACAAATTTTAATTTTCCTCCGAATTTATCTCTACAGCTCAGAAATATTTTTCTTGACTGCTTGGAATTCCCTTTGACTTATCATATAGGCTGAGTTTGCAGAACTCAAAATGTTTTACATGTACATTTCCCTTGAAAGCTTTCACATCAACATGTTACGTATTTCAAACTTAGGCAAGTTCAAAAATTACCTCTCAGCGTCTTTTGCAATTTATCGAGCTGTTCCATTCCAGCTGATGATTTTAATGGGCACAAAACAATGAAAATCCTACACATCACTTGAAAAGTGACCAATTAAAAACACATTTGATTACAGGAAACAATAAGCACTATTCAGAGTAAACTTCCATTATATGTGTTCAGTTCAGTTCAGTCGCTCAGTCGTGTCCGACTCTTTGCGACCTCGTGAACCGCAGCACACCAGGCCTCCCTGTCCATCACCATCTCCCAGAGCTCACTCAGACTCACGTCCATCGAGTTGGTGATGCCATCCAGCCATTTCAT
This sequence comes from Bos grunniens, assembly GCF_055505025.1. Taxonomy (NCBI): domain Eukaryota; kingdom Metazoa; phylum Chordata; class Mammalia; order Artiodactyla; family Bovidae; genus Bos; species Bos grunniens. The sequence continues at coordinate 39,671,040 of NC_141186.1, forward strand.
CCTCTGTCGTCCCCTTCTCCTCCTGCCCCCAATCTCTCCCAGCATCAGAGTCTTTTCCAATGAGTCAACTCTTCGTATGAGGTGGCCAAAGTACTGGAGTTTCAGCTTCAGCATCATTCCCTCCAAAGAAATCCCAGGGCTGATCTCCTTCAGAATGGGCTGGTTGGATCTCCTTGCAGTCCAGGGGACTCTCAAGAGTCTTCTCCAACACCACAGTTCAAAAGCATTAATTCTTCGGCACTCAGCTTATTATATGTGTACTGCCATGCAAATACATCCACTGGAAAATATTTTTACCAAACTGGGACTTTCAAAATTATTTCTGAACAAATTTCCTCTACTCAGTATGTCAAAAGGCTACATACCTATTAATTTATCTGGAAACTGAAAAACTATACACCACAACTCATTTTCAAAAGCAAGAGAGGCTTGCGTAATCTGGGTTAAAACCTTAAAAGAACATACACGTAGCTTGTATTACCTAGATCTCAAATGGACAGGAAATAGTTTGAGTCAAGCATTAGTTGCAGGATACAAAAGGAGAACAATGAGAACACTTTCTTTTCCCAGATTCTGGTTTTAAGAAAATACTTTTCAGGATCTTTACCTACTCCCTCTTTCTCAAGGTTGTCATCTTCAAATTTGTGTCACAGTCATTTCTCCTTTTCTGATATTTCCTCACTCAGTTCACAAAATCCTCAGTTATACATCATGTCCCTTTTGAAAGGGCCAGAGAGAGAAACAGGCAGCTGGCCACTTGTTCAACCTTATCTCAAACTTCCTTTATTCAGAGTCCTTAATTAAATGAAAATTATGTGCCTTCACTGGACCAATTTTTGAATTATACATATTCTCTGACTTTGCTCCTTGTGGGAGGGGGAAAAAGAGTATGCTCACCTTTACAGAGCAAATAAAACTGTGATGACACAGCACTTATGTGGTGCAGGTAAACTGCATGATTCCAGATGAAGAATAAAGGACCACAAACATCTTCTAAAGACAGTCACAGTGTTTTAATACATTGTCTCGTTCATTTTTGGTCTACATGTGATCAAGGGACTTCCTGGCACTAAAAGAAACTGGGTAGTAAATTAAAAAGGTGGTAAGATGTAAATGTATATAAAAGGTTGCTCTTCCTGACAATAACATCACAGTGCTTTCCTGCATCTCGACTTTACAGGAGGTGATTAATAGCTTCTGAAGTTTTCCATTGACAGACAAAGGATTTCCTTTTTACCTATCTCATCTATGCTGAGAGGTCACAAAGTCTGTATCTCGGGAGAAATAAGGATGTGTTCTAGACTGTTTTGTTACTGGCCACCCTCACCCCATTCGAGTCACAGCCAAGTAGAAGAAAAGCCACAAATTGCCAAAGAGGCAGGTTACAACAACCTACCTGAACCAGGCTAGTTTTCTTCTGACTTGTGTAGATCCTGCCTCCTGGGACAGAGCAACATCCATTTCCACATTCTTTCCTTTTTAAATTTACTTTTTAAAGCAGGGTTTTTATTATCAGTATATAATTCACCCTCCTTTCTCCATGGAGCAGATTTTGTTAACATGCTATATTAAATATGAAACACTCTTAGATGGCTTGCAGAGGCAATTGTCTTACTTTCAGCAGGCTTCTATGAAAAGTAAGTTGAGCTTCCCAACATGAAATATAGTAATTAATGGAGAATCAGGTTACTAATGCACACTAAAAAAAATATGAGTGAAGTTAGCTATGCATCCCACTGTTTTAACTGCAGACTGGTGCTAAACAACCATGCTGGTTTTTTGTATTTCTGTAAATCTAAACCTGAAATCTGTTTTAAGAAGGCAGGGGAGGAAGCAGGAAGGGCAGGAAAAGAGAAAAAGCTTACTGCATTTATGAACTCAAAGGCCTCTGCTGGAATGATTTACATCTGGGACGAAGGGGTCCTACCATCCTGAGGCATGTACTATCTCTGAAGAACTCATTACTGACACCAGCATTAAAGACGAGGGCAAATGCATGTTACATAAGGTGACAGCTGAATGGAGTACAAAAGTCTTACATAAAACTTGAACTTCATGCAAGTCTGGAACTGGGAGCAAGACATCCGGGGATACTGTGTAAACAACAGGAAATTGTGAACCAAGAAATGACAATCATTCCTGCACTCTAGAAGCTACCTTCAAATTCAGAAAAGGGCTACTATATAGAAGTAAACGGGGTTGTGTCACACTGAATATATTAAACAGAAAGACTGATTTAACTTTGAGATGAAACTTGCAAATCCAGCAGATATGGGTTCTAATTCTGTGCATTACTTGTAGCTCTGGTACTTCTATGCATGGGCAAATTACCTTGTCCAAATCCCATTTATATCATCTGTAATAATGGGGTGGTAATACTGCCTACTTAGCATTCATTTGTGAGAATTAAATTACATAATGTTTGTAATTAGCTCAGCACGCAATCTTGTACTCAGTAAGTACCACTAAAGGGAAGTGGTTATTACTAGCATATTTTCCAATGTATATGACATCCTTTAAGTAAGAGTCGAAACAACCAGATAAATAGCAAATATCTACCAGTAAACTGAAGGATAATCCTCCCCAAAGGTGGTGGTGGTGGTTTTTTTTTTTAAGTATTCTTCCTATGAATGAAATCATAAAATGATTTTGCATGGGAAAATGTGACTATTCCAGATTGGAGGTGATACATGAATTCTGAAAGCCTTATTTCAAAATAAATCAGCACATAAGAGACAGAAAGTTCCCCCAAGCTGAACATAGGGAAGAAAGACTTGAATTAGTTGAAGGTAGCAAATGGTTTTAGTCTAGCATGTCAATGGTGGTAGTGGTGGCTTGGCTCTGATCTTGGATAAAGATTAGGAAATCCTATCAGACTCAGGGGAAAGAATTCTAGGATCAGTTAGTGAGGACTAGCATGGGCTTAAGAGGTATACAAAGAAGGTATCTGTTATTCCTCCATTTTATATACTACTGTTATCCTCCCTAAAGAAAGAGAAAATGGGTAGTGACACGGAAGCGAGGTAAACTGAAGGAATCCTGTAGGGTTCATCCCCACGTGTACCTTCAAGGACAGAGCAGGGTGGATGGGTGTGCACCACTAGATAATCTTTGTGGGAGATGGCCTGATATTAATCACCAACATCATCCAGCTGGAGCTTTACTCTATTTCCATTCTTACCTAAAACAACTGGCCTTCTGCAGAAAGTTGAGTGCAAAAAGAGTACCCGGAGAGCGAACTGGAACATCCCATAGCTGACAGTTAGGGCCCTCAGTGACAACATGATAGTCAGATGCTGCTCCACGCAACCACTGCATGAGCAGAGGGCAAGGGAGCAGAGCATGTCATGGGAATCAACTGCCTCCTGATGAAAAATCTGAGCCTGTGGTGGCCCAGCTGGAGCAGTGTCCTGGAGATGACCTGGCCAAATGGTCACTAAAGTTTTGGGCCTTACTGCTGTGGTTCTCTTGGCCCTGCCGAAGTGTAACTCAGCCTCATTTCAAATATGGTATCTAAGAATGAATGCAAAATCTGAATTATAGAAGTTAAAGCTTCAATATGGCTTTTCATGGAATACTGCTAGAACTTGGGAGAGGGAGGAGCTCAGAATCACGAGTTATATAGATCATGACCTACGAAGAGAAGACCAAACACATTTTACTCAAGGTAATGGCTGGAGAATGATAAGTGCTGAGTGACTGATACCATTCTCCATGTATTAAACTATCATAACTCATATTAAAAGCACTTGACATGGTACAGAAAACAGCAGTTTTCAGGGTGAATGCAATATACTTACCTGTGCCATTTATATATTTCTGATTCGCAGAGATTTAAATCTAAAAACTGGACAAAATGAGATTGGTTTATGTAATTAAAGTCTTAAAGAATTAGGGGGAAAAAAAACAGTCTAGTGAGGAGAAAAATGCATGTTTCCTTTTTTTGTTTCTTGGCTAAAGGCTGTATGGCTAACTTGACACTAGCTTTGAAGCTTCCAACTGGGTAAATTTAACTTTCTTTCAGATAAAATGTTTCCCCAAATGAGAAAATGCTATTTTTAATGAAACCAAATAGCCTTAATTGGTTGTGATGGGAAGTAAACTCAGAGATAAACACTGCATCAATAATTCAAGGCTTTCCATCTGGGGGAAACTTCTTCCTGAATTGCAAAACGAATATTCGACCTAGGACAGAGTTTGCATCATTTGAAAAGCAACAGCTGAAATCTAAGCAAATATCCAAACACACAGCTCAGTGAAGGTAGCTAGCCTCCAGAGCAACTCTTCTGAGTTTCAGGAAATAGCTGCCTTCACCTCATAATACTATCCCTTCCCTAGTCTTGCACTGAAAGCCATCTAAAACACTCATGCAGGTCACGATCTTTTATCCTTCACTCTACCACAATGCTGTTTAATTTAAAATAATTACTATGGTCAGGCTTGATTAAAAAGGATGCATAAGAAATGGTCCCAAGTTTCTAGGACATTTCTAACAAAATCCATCAAGTATTAAGGACTACAATAAACATACATAAAAAGTATAAAATACAGAAGGATAATTAATTCCAGTGGGTAAAGAGGGAAAGCTTAATGGACGAGCTGGCATTTGGGCTGAGCAATGACATATATGAGATTAGAGAGATATTAACAACAATGACAATATGGCTGCATAATATATGTCATTGATTATTTTTATTTTTAATTAATAGCCATGGCTAAGATTTTGGAAGTATTTACCGTGTGGCTAATGCTGAACTAATTGATCTGAATGTGACAGTTCATTTGATCCTACAGTGATCTCAAGCATCACTATTTGCCTTGAATTTAAAAATGGGGAAACTGAGCACAGAGAAGCTATATGACTTCCTCAGTGGTGCACAGCTAGTAAGGAGCAGAGCTGAGGACGTGCATTCATAATCAGATTCTGGGAAAAAGGAAGGTTCCAGAGAGAGAAGAGAAGAAAATGGGAGGGGCTCGTGCCAAAGTAGAGGGTGCTGGCTCCATGATCATTTTTAATTAACTGATTATCTATTTATTGATTTCTTTGGACAGTACTATGCGGGATCTTAGTTCCCCAACTAGGGATGGAACCCATGCACCCTGCGGTGGAAGTGTGGAGTCCTAACCACAGGACCACCAGGGGATTCCCTGGCTCCATTCTTACTGGGAGCAAATGAGCCTCCAAGTGCGTTTATCCAAGAAAACTGGCAATGTCCATCGTAATTATTCTAGTTGCTTCTAGTTCTTTGCTGTGTGTTACCCATCTGCACTGGCCCACTAAAATTTTTGAAAAGCTGTGTTGTTTTCTAATAGCTTCTGATGGAGATTTCAAAACTTCTTTTCTAAGACTATTTTTTCTCCTTCGTGTAGTTTCTTTCTAATGAAATTATACTACCCCTTGGACAAGGGTTGGGTCTTTTACTATTTTTGAAACCCACAGGAGGCTATCACGATCCCAATAATAAAGCTGGCAGAACTTAAGAACTTGAGCCGTGACTAAAGCTTGTTTTTGGATACCTACATCAGGATGCCTTAAATCTTGAGTGCATGATATAATCCACTGATAGGCTGTTTTAAACAGAGGGCCAAAAAAAGACTTTTAAAAACAGAGGACATCTTAACTGCCCTTTTAAAATAAACCGAAACCATTTTCCTTCTCTATTGTCTTTATTCTCTCATGCAAAGGGTTCTGTAGAGATTGCGTAAAAGGAAAAATTTTAATTGCATTATCCCAAGGCAGATATAAAAACTCTTTAATAAAATAAACACTGCCACATTAAAATCATTCCAAAACAGGCAGAAAAGTCATTTGGTGATAATTGAATGTTGATTTAAAAAGTCTTGATGTGCTGCTGGAGAGAGAAAATAGGATATGAAAATAAACAATATTGCATGCTAGATGACAAAACACTGGAGGTACATCCATAGCGGTGATTCTACAAAATAAACAGAGAAGCCTAATGGAAAAACACACTGGGCTTCCTTGTATTTGTTGAGATAATTTTTATGTGATGAAATTAAATAGAAGAGGAAAATGAGTTTTGCCTTTCCTTATGCCTTCTGTCTTTTAAAAATGAACATTTCAAACTAATGAACTTCTTATCTATATCTAGTCCAACAACTTCCTTGACACATTCCTTAGAAACAAAGTGTACCCTTGAAGGGCATCTTCCAACAGGAAATGTATTTTTTACTACACTGTGATGGCTTGTATGTAACTGGAGAATTTGACCCTTTTAAGATGTAGGTCAAAAGATAAAAAGTCACAATGCCAGGTCCTTAATTCCATGCTCCTTGAAGTGGTTCTCAGGTGCAAATGTGACATGAATCCATTCACACAGGCAACTGATATTGACTAAGCCAAGGCAGGTGCTAAATGCTGAGCACACAGGGATGAACAGATGCCACAAGACTTAGCATCACCAGGAAGCTCATGATCTCTGAGAAAGACAAGGAGGAAATGAGCACTTCCAGCAAAATGTGAAGGAGGCCATGAGAGGAGAAGAACACCGGGGAAGAGAGGTACCAGATAGGAAGCTGAAGGTAAAAGGTGTAAGGAAGAAGCACTTAAGGCCAGATCCAGAGGAGAAGCAATAGTTAAGACTGGCTCTGTGAGGTGGGGGAGTAGGAGGAAGGAAGTTTTGGGCAGGGGCAAAGGAACATCATGTTTACAGATCATTTATATAGAAAGGGAGCTCAAGACCTGGAATCATTGTTAAATGATCTGAAAGGCTAAACACAGCATGGTTTTCAGCAAGACTGCAGAAATCACAGGTCTTTAAAATATGAACGGCGAGCCACCGTGGACTTGTTCTGAAGGCAAATGGTCTCTGGGATCCCACCTGCAAAGCCCAGGTTTATTCCATGCTGGCCCCTGGACACAGTTTTAGGAGAGGCCACAGTAGTGGTGGAAACCTTGTTCATGACTCTACCTCCACAGCTGGCAGGGAAGTTCCAGGTCAACTTTGCCTAAATTTGAGCTTAACCCTAATCCTAGGAGCTCCAGAAGGATTTTCAGTGACTGTCGCCACCCCCGCCCCCAACAGGAGCTGAAGTAGGGTCTGGGTTCTAATATGAGCTCACCACTTCCCAGGTTAAAGCCCTGGGTAAACTAAAGCCTGCTATTCAGGAGGGATGGTGATGATACAGAATGAAAGAGACTATGAGCTCAGGTACTTAGCATCGTACCAATCACATGATAACTGTCAACACAAGGGAGGTACCATCTCCATATTCACCGCATCACATCTGAGCACAAAGTCCAGTGAAAGATTTTGGAGGCAGGTATGAGGAGATCTTTTCAGCTCACCACATTGATCCAGGGGAACATCCTAGAGTGTCAGACGTTGGGGAAAATGACAAAAAGGCCAATTCTAAGCAAAGTGGGAGAAATATGAACACGAAGAAAAAGGGGTCACACGTTTTATCAGAGGGAAGAGATTTTGGAGAATTTCCTTGTGTTACAAAGGGGAAGACTTCCCTTGTGGCTCAGCTGGTAAAGAATCCGCCCTTAATGCGGAGACCTGGGTTTGAGCCCTGGGTTGGGAAGATCCCCTGGAGAAGGAAAAGGCTACCCACTCCAATATTCTGGCCTAGAGAATTCTATGGATTATATAGTCCATGGGGTCGCAAAGAGTCAGACACGACTGAGCAACTTTCACAATGGGGACGATGTCCACAGACACCCTCAGACCTTTGTTAATTTCAGGTTGCACGTCCTATATATCCCTAGAATTCACACATGGTATCATCCCAAACTTCTGACACTAATCTGCTCACATGTGGGAAAATATCCTGATGTTCGTCAAGTCCTATAAGGGAAGTGACAAAGTTGTGTGTACTGGAGCGATCAAATTTGGCACTGAAGAGGCCCCTAAGTCTGCAAGTCAGTCTTTCTGTGAAGCATGGCTGCAAAGAATGAACTCTGCAATTCAATGGCAAAAACACAATATAAAACAGTAAATAACAAACACACTATATTGTGGGTGCTGAATAGAAAATCTCAGTATGCATCAGCTAATTTAATTCTCACAAAACCCTCAAGAATCAGATATCATTATTCACATATTACAAAGCAATAGGCTGACATAGTGAGGGGTTAAGTGTCTTGACGCAGACACACTCAGCAAAGTGGACACTCCGGTCTCAAAGCTCGCTCTATCAATCACCATCCCCAGTGTCTACTCTCTACACTTGCCTCCTGCAACTGATCAACCCCAGGGTTTAGTCGAAGTCAGCTAACCCATCAAAGCTGCCAAAATCATCGACAACTAATAAAAACATAGGGCTTCCCAGGTGGCTGGGTGGTAAAGAATCTGCCTGACAATGCAGGAGACACAGGTCTGATCCCTGATCTAAGAAGATCCCCTGGAGAAGGAAATGGCAACCCACTCCAGTATTCTTGCCTGAGAACCCCATGGACAGAAGAGCCTGGCAGGCTACAATCCATGGGGTCACAAAGAGTCAGACATGGCTTAGCGACTTAACAACAACGCTCTGTAGAGAGTTCATCCTAACTTTGAGCTGAACACTATAAAGGCCTAGGATGAAGCTCTCAAAACAGAATCCAAGGGGTGGGCCCAGCTTTCTCTGAGATCATTGAGTAAGCTCTGAATTCCTGTACTTGACTGCCCTGTGTTCTACCTTAAACAGCTACTCACGAGAAGCATGTGCAAGCTGGAATAAATTCTGTGAAGACAGATTAACTTATCTGCAATGTCTCAGAGCTTCCATGGGAAACAAAATTATATGCCTTAATCATCACCCACAGTACATTCCCCATAGGTACTCAACACTAGATAAATACATTTCTTCAAGTGTCCTGCTGTGTGTGGCATCTTACAAGACACGAAAACTGAGATTTGGGGGCAAACTGTCTCCAATTTGTACAACTTGGAATCTACTTTGGTGTATGAAATATAAACATATTTAGAAAATGAAAATGCTTTCTTCTTATGTTCATTAAGAGGAGTCTTTCAAAATTTAGAGGCAATGCTCATGTTATGTTTTCTACACAGATGCACCAAAGCAGCTATAAAAGCAACTTTTTAAATATTGAAGACTTGGAGCTGGCTGTCAGCTGGAAAAGTAACTACCTATAAAAAATACTTAAGACTGAAAACCATCAGAAACCAACAATTTCCTATTAAATCTATTTAACATCAAGAGTGTCTCACTGAGTGCAGTAACTTTTTAAAATATTTAACACATAGAGTCACTTGGAGGCTGGGAAGATATTTTTTATGAAACATACTTAATGATTAGCCCTATTCTAATGCTGGGTAAAAAAAGGCAAGTGCTGTTAACTATTATAGAGCAAAGGAGCCAAGTGCTTACAGCTGTGCTGGCAGCAGACAGAGACGGTTATAAAGCACATTTAAAGGCTCAACAGCTGTAGGAGTCCCTGCATAGCGGATCGCCCCAAATGTATTCTGAGACCAATGTACAGCCACATTTGTTTAGCCATTGTCTATGAAATTAATTCCTCAGGATGGCAAATAACAGTTCTGTACACAGACTCTCTTCAAATCTACTAAAAATGGATCTGAAGTTCAAATTTGTGTACAAGGCCATGATCTGCCTGAAGTGAAAGAAAATGTGGGACAAACACCAGAGTATTTGGAAAACACCCTATGTTGTCACTTTGCTATTACTCATCTTATTTCCACAGCTTTATTAGAGGAAAATGGACTTTTCCCCTATTGCATGAAAACACTGTTTCTTACAGATATGGTAATAAACTTTACAGAAGTGTCTTTTTTCCATATGTGTATATATATATATATTTTTTTTTTTACTTAAGTAATACATTTAAGCACTCCTCTTTCTCTATCACTCTCTCTCTGCCCCATTTATTTGTGTAACAATTATGGTGACCAAGAAATAAAGCATAATTATTCACTGCATACATTATAATACACTTTGCATGGGGCCGCAAAGAGTCGGACGTGACTGAACTGAACTGAACTGAATAAAATGCTATGCAAAGAAAGCCTACACCAAATGCTACAAACTACAAAAAAAATGCTAGTATGTGTCTCAAACTTTGAATGTAGGCCTTCATCACCCACCCAGGGTATGTATGAGGTGACTTTAGAAGAGAACAGACCAAATATCTCTTTCCTAATAAAAATGAGACCCTTTAGATTGTTTCATTTAATCTCCAAAACAAACCCATGAAGTACATCATTTTATCCCCATTTATTAATAGCAGGTCAGGAAATAGGCTAAGAAAGGTTAAATAGCATGTCTAAATAAGCTGGAACATGAGTGAACTTATATCTATTTGACTTTATGCTCTTTCTTTATCCTTTCAACATACTGAGGCTCAGGGTTGTGGACTGATGGTCTGTCTCCCCCAGGTTCACATGTTGATGCCCTAACTCCTAATATGATGGTATTTGGAGACGGGCCTTTGGGAGGTAATCAGTGTTAAACGCTGACATGAAGGTGGGGCTCTCATAGTAAGATTAGTGCCCTTGTAAGATGACACCAGTCAGCTTGTTCTCTCTATCCCCGAGTGCATAAAGAAGAGGCCCTATGAGCACTGACTGAAAGGGCTTCTGCCTAGAAACCAAGAGAAGAGGTTGCAGAACAAACCCTACCTTGCCCTTGGATGTCCCAGCCTTCTGAACTGCGAAAAATAAATGTCTGTTGTCTACGCCACCCAGTCTCTGGTATTTGTTTATGACAGCCCAAACTGACTAAGACACTCAGCCACAACTGTTCCACCTGGAACAGTTTCCAGATAAATGAAAAGTTGGACTGGAGATGAAAAGTTTAATTTTAGCACATGAGAGCAGGTCTGTGTAAACTGAGACCACAGGTCCCTCAACTAGGGAGTGATTCTGCCCTTATGGCAAAGCTGGGGGACACTTAATTGTCAAAATTTGCAAGAGGTGCTACTGGTACCTACTGAGTTAAGGCCAGGGACATGGCCCCGCATGGGAGAGAATCACCATGCCCAGTGGTGATTGCACTGAGAGCCCTTGCTCCCAAGCGCTACCTGACACTAACAGACCCTGGACAAACACTTGTGAACGAGCATTTGGGTAAATTCAACAAGTACATAGTGAGTTCTGCCAGGCACTGCCAGTAGCTACAAAAAAAAAAAAAGCATGTACTGGTCTTTTTCCATGTACATTTGTAGTCAGCAAAAGGAATTAAGATTTTCCAGAAACACTATAAGAAAATTACAGTGGGCAAAGGTCACCAACATTATAGAGTTATATGGGAATTCCTTGGTTTCCCAGTGATTAGGATTCGGTGCTTTCACTGCCAGAGGCTTGAGTTCATTCCCTGGCTGGGGAAATAAGATTCTGTAAACTGCATGGCAGCCTTCCCCGCCCCCCCCCCCAAAAAAAAAAGAGCTCTAAACTCATCAGACTTTTAGAGCAAGGAGAGGGACATCTGTGTAGAAAGGACACACCGGCAAGGAGAGGTAGATGAAAGGTAAGAGAAGAGAAGGGCTTGAGAAGCTAAATCAGCCAGTCAAGAAGCAGAACATCAAGAGACCAATTCCATGAACACTATTGTCTAGCATCATGTCAATAAAAAGGATTTAACTGGATATAACAAAGTATTCTTGCCTGACCTACGGTGCCAGGCTGTCCGCGTTTCCACACCAACTCCATCTGTAAACTGAGGATTAAAAAATGTATGTCTATGCAGATTTGCCTATTCTGAACAATTTATGTGAACAGAATCTCAAAATACATGGTATTTTGCAATTGACTTCTTTCTTTTAGTATCTGGTTCATCGATGTTAGAGCATGTGTCCATATGTCATACCTATTTTTGCCTGAATAGTTAACTGGTTGCACAACTCTTTGAATATACTAAATACCACTGAGTTTATACACTGTAGATTTGTGAATTGTTATGGTATGTGAATTATATTTCAATAAAGCTGTGACCAAAATAAAATAAAAACTATAAAAAAAAGGGAAAAAAATAAAGCACTGCTTTAATGAGATTACTGAGAGATTAGATAATGCACTCAGATTATTAGATAAGGATAGTAACTGGCTTGGGTATATCAGGGAACACCATGTGTGTGGTTCTAAGGGTGCTGGGGAGTAGTAGCAACTGAGCCCGAGTTATCTCAGGGCAGAGCTGTGCCCACGTGTGCTCAGTCTCTCAGTCATTTCTGACTCTGCGATCCCATGGACTGTGGCCTGCTAGGCTCCCGTCCACGGACTTTTCCAGGCAAGAATACTGGAGTGGCTTGCCATTTCCTCCTTCAGGGGATCTCCTCAAGCCAGAGATCTTGCATCTCCTGAGTCTCCTGCATTGGCAGGCAGATTCTTTACCGTGAGGGCCACCTGGGAAGCCCTTTCACTGCCCAGCCAAGAGGAAAGGAGATGCCCTGGAGGCTCCAGGATTTGCTCATGGCCATTTAATCAGAGGATGGTACAAATTACCCTGCATTTGTCTCTCGGCTTGTTCCAGAGCACAAGGCTTTTCTTGCTGTTTATTTACACTGTTTCTTTTTTTGGACCAAAATCTCAGTAAAACTGCTCTGGGGACATTTTTATCTTTTTCCTTCCCAATAAGCTGCATGTATAAGTGAACCATTAAAACTGAATCAGGTCAGTGAATCACAGTGAACGCCAATAAAAGTGAGGCAAAAGCATGCCTGAAGCCAACACCCCTTCCCATCTGTTTAAGTCTTGAATGGATTTCCTGACAATCTGTGAATGTCACACACCAAGGTCACATTCTGAATTCTCAGATTTCATCCCATTCCTGTCAGTGGGGCAGGGGGGCAGAGGGTGGGCCACTGTCCCCAAATAATGCCAGGGCTTGGACAGAGGAAAGAGAACTCAAGTTGAAAAGGAAAAAAGGGAAAACATTTTCAGATTCCAGTGACCCAGGATTTATTACTTTCCAATGTGGACTCCCCGCCCCCGCCCCCCCCCGCCCCTCCCCCCCCCCCCCCCCCCCGCCGCCCCCACATAATCTGGAATTCCTTGTGAGAGTTCTGAGATACTTATCAGATTCACTTCCCTCAGGTCCTCTGCCTAAATGTCAATTTCTCAATGAGGCCTCTTAAGCTGTAACCCCCAAGCAGGAACAAATCCCTGGCTCAATGAACTTGCATTACTTACTCTATTGTCTCCCCAAATTTAATACTTCACACCTTCTAACATATGATAATTCGTGTTTTTTTGTTTGTTTATTGTCTGCCTACCCTTTGCTAGAATGTAGGACAAAAGAAATTTTATCTATTTACTGACATATCCCAAGTGTCTGACATATAGAAAGCACTTATAATATGTTAAATACATCACTGAACTAACAACTTATTGACCAGACACATATTAATATGTCTTTTGTCCCCTGAACATTACTGACTACAGTGTTTCAATATTCACTTACGTAACAAATCCCTAGCCATAGGCATTGGTTTCTGCACAAATACCCCAGTCAATAATGTGTTAACATGGCATCCATTCTTCACCCATAAAATCGATAGTTAAAAGTTATTAACAGCGCTCCCACCAATTTGTCAGACATACACCTGCAATTGTGTGAGGCTTAAGAATACTCCAGTGGGAGAGAACAGCTACTCTCAGTAAGGAATGCATTTAAAAGGAGGAATTTTGCATTGAATGCACTCCCCAGCTTTCCACCTGGAAGCTACTACTCCTCCATTAGAGAATGACAAATGTCACTGTCAGCACCAGAAATTTTCTGTGGTTTTCAATGTGCTGGCTTCTATGCTAAAAGCCAAGGCATTAATAAAGCAATTGAAGAAGCAGGATTATAAGTCTATGAATGTCAGTAGCAAGGTTTCACATATGTCACTTTGCAATAATAAAAGACTTCAGAGAGAATGCTGGGGACGGGGCAAAGCAGGACAATTTGGATTATTTTTTTAAAATACAGGACAGTGAAGACAGGACCGAAAGCAAATAGATGAGAAAAATGAAGGCAAATTCAATTAATCAGCTCCCCTCCTGACACTTTAATGTGTTATTGTTACAATTACTCTGCAATGTCTTGGAAGAATCTTTACTCCATCTCACCCACCCCTCCCTGGCCATTTCTCTGGGCATGAAAGCCGAACTGTCTTGATTGGCTTTTATGTTTGGAGGAGCTACTTTCTTGTTTTCAGGTGCTGGGAAGACCATGAAATATCAGTCTTGCCTGATGACCAGGAATTCACGTCACTTTGTTCTAGCTTCGACTTGTACTTAAACAGAAAACAGCCCCCAAATGCAGAGTCTCTAAATTGTCATTTTCAAGGTGCAAGCAAAGTGCTGATGTTAAGCTTTCAACTTTAAATCTACCCCCGGGTTGTTCTGTTATCATCCAGCAGCACTGACTTACTCAGAAGCGAGGGGTCTGCACGCAGTGGAGGCCGCGATGCCGGACGGTCCCTCATGCTGCCTGTGAACGCTTAATATTCTCATCCATCAGCTGAATCAATATGGTACCATCCCGCTCCCCAAGAGTGAGCCACGGACAAGGACAACCACACGGACTAAGTTAATTTAAAAGTAATAGAGTGCGATTGCTCCCATTACATTTATCGAACCAGCATCTCCAGTGACTGGCCAAGTCCACCGCAGACAATCATCTGGAAAACCCAGCAAAGCCATGGTGTTGATCTTATTTATTTTAAAATCATTCATAGTTTTCTTCTGTTGGGATGGAAATTTTTAAACTTTCTTTCAGAGGAGGGGGCACTGACTGCTGGAATTTCTTTGTCTCAATCACTTGACTCAATTAGTCACCATCACAACAGAGCAATCTAATGGACAGAAAATTCATCAACTGCTAAGTAAGTATAACTTTGAAGAGCTCAAAACACCAGAAGAGAGAGGGGCTTAAAAGACATCCTACTGAGTGACTCAGCACACAGCTGAGAGTAGCTGCCTTTAAAAAGGCAGGATATATAGGATATATAGGATTTATAGGATATCTGCCTTTAAAAAGAAAAATTCCACCATCAGACCTCATTGAGGAAGCCACGCCAAGGTCTGAAATGTCACTCAGTACATTTACTAGCTGGGAGACGCACCCTCTTTGTGCCTCAGTTTCCCCATATAGCATGCAGGAAGAGAGTACCAACACTGAAGAGTTCCTGTGAAAATTCAGACAATCCTATGCTCAGCATGCAATGAGCACCCAATAAACATCGACTCATGTCATCTTCTCTATGAAAATCATTAGTTAACAAGAAGGGTCATGAAAACGTCAAGAGAAGTCAGGGTTGGCTGTTACCAAATTTTCTCCCTTCTTCCCTCTCTCCCTAATGTGCCATCACTCACAAAAGGTCAGGGGACAATGAGAGTAAATAACAGGACCCTGGATCTCCCTGGCAGTCCAGTGGTTAAGGCTCTGTGCTACCAATGTACGGCGAGCAGGTTCAATCCCTGGGTAGGGAACTAAGATTCCACATGCAATGTGGCATGGTTAAAAATGATAATAATAAAAATTAATAAATAATAGGGACCTTAGAACTCAGGAAGGAAGTGAGAGAAAAGGCTTCCACCAAGAATGACAAGGTAAATGGAGACTTTTAAAGGGGGAGGCAGGAGAGAAGGTCCAACGGTCCTGAGGCAGAAAGAAGCAAACCCCTTGGAAGGAAAAAGGCCATTGAAACTGGAGTGGAAATAATAAGAGAAAAGCTATTTCCAGATGCAGCTGGGCTGGGAGGCAGGAACGGGGGTCACACACACGTAATACTTTTTTATAGGATATCTGCACCAGCATGTCATGGGCAAATTGAACATCCAATGTGAGATTAAAACAAGATGAACTCATCGTGTCTCTATCTTAGAACTAGGTCGGTCATTCAACCATTTCAATATTATCTTGCAGGAGTGAATTTATAGATAAGCCTGTGCAAATTCTGCCATCTGACTCCCCTTAGCATTAATAGTTCTGCCTGACAAAACCATCTGCACTGGCCTAATGCTCCACTCTTTAAGTCTCTTACACATGAAGAGGCGTCATGATTTTTCACTGATCTGAAATTAAGATTTCCAGCCATAAAAAATATATTTAGATCCAAGGCTACATGTCACTTCTGGAATCTTGTCATTTAAATCACGTTAGGCGTTGAATGAGATATAGGTGAAATTTAACTTTCACTGCATTTTAGTCTCGATCATGGCAAATTTATAACCCAGGAGTAAATTCTGCTGTCAAGGAAAATGTCTTCACTAAATCAGATTTGTTGCTTCCCTCCTTCCTTCAATACTTTTGTGAAATTGGAACACTCTCCAAAAAAACCCCGTTGCTTCATTCCTTCCTTGGCCACAAAGGGTCTATCAGTGTTGCCAGGGTAGCCCCTGGGACCTTTAGACTTTCCTGTAATTGTGTATTCACTATTCAGGTTGGTTCAGGAAATGATACATCGAATATTTCTGTTTAAATCCATATTGATTAAATCTAAAGCAACTGTTGGGTGGCGGGGGTGGGGGTGAGGGTCACCACCAAGTTTTCCTGTAACTGAATTCCATCCCAGTTCTCACTCCCACCTGACACCATGGACTGCTCCTGTATTTCTCAGAACAAATGTGTCTGTCCCTAGCTATATGTGTACGCTCAGGTTTTCTGCTGACTTCTTGGGCCAAGACATCTCTGTCTCCTCTGAAGGTACCTCTTCCCTTGTGTGCGTGTGTGTGTGTGAAGTCGCTCAGTCGTGTCCGACTCTTTGTGACCCCGTGGACTGTAGCCTGCCAGGCTCCTCTGTCCATGGGATTCTCCAGCCAAGAATCCTGGAGTAGACTGTCATTTTCTTCTTCCCTTAGGTGTGTCCTAAAGGCTGGGGGCTTGGGAAGACTGGTTCTCATTCAACCTAACGGCCTCTTTGTCACGCTCATCAGCACCAAGCCATTCACTTCCACATGTGCGCAAATGCCTCTAGAATCTTTACTTCTGGTTCAGACTTGTATCCTGAGTGGCAGATCCATCTAACCAACTGGTTTCTTAGACACATCCAGTCGAATACACCCTGTACCTCTAGACCAGAACACATCCCGCCCCTTCCATAGGGCCCACGGTTTCCATACAGCACTGTCTGGAACTCACATGTGCACACCTAAACACTGACGTCATCTATTTTCTCTCCACATCCAACACCAAGACTTGTCAACCTCATTTCCCAAACAGCACTCCAATCAACCCACTTCCTTCCAGGCCTCTGCCTCCAGTCAGATCCACCATCATGCGCCTCTTCCATTCAGGAGCCTCCCCAGGAGACCTCACTCTGCAGTGCTCCGTTCACGCCACAGTCCTAGTCACTACCTAAGAGATAACTCTGATCACACCACTCTCCTTCTTCAGAGCACTGTAGAGGATTTCCATTTTCCTTAGGGTATAATCCAAATTCATTAACGTCAAATCCCTCTGTCGACATCTCTAGGCTTCTTTCTTAACACATCGTCACTTGGTCTACTCAACTAGCTGTCCAGACTGTTCCCCTCCTGTACGTCATTCTCTCCCTAAACGCTCAGCTTTCACTTGTTCTTCCCTTTGCCTACAACATCCCTTTCCCCAGGTTCCCCTCACCCATTATTCTACATTCTTCAGGTTTCAGGAAAGATGTAAGTCCTCTCAGCAAAGAGTCTCTGAGCTTCTAGGCTAGATGATGACTCGTGTCATTTTCTTCCACCATAGGTCACCTGTTGTTTTGTACGTAAAATTATTAATGAGTACTACATCTTCCAGGGCTTCCCTGATAGCTCAGTTGATAAAGAATCCACGTGCACTGCAGGAGACCCCAGTTTGATTTCTGGGTGGGGAAGATCCGCTGGAGAAAGGATAGGCCACCCACTCCAGTATTCTTGGGCTTCCCTTGTGGCTCAGCTGGTAAAGAATCCACCCTCAATGCAGGAGACCTGGGTTCGATCCCTGGGTTGGGAAGCTCCCCTGGAGAAGGGAGAGGCTACCCACTCCAGTATTCTGGCCTGGAGAATTCCAAGAAGTGTATAGTCCATGGGATCACAAAGAGTTGGACGTGGAATGAGCAGCTTTCATGCACTCCACTTCTGCCGGGGCTTCCCTGGTGGTTCACTGGTAAAGAACTAACTGGCTGCCAATGCAGGAGACACAGGTTCAGTCACTAGGCTGGAAGATCTCCTGGAGAAGGAAATAGGAACCCACTCCAGTATTCTTGCCTGGGAAATCCCATGGACAGAGGAGCATGGCAGACTACAGTCCATGGGGTCACAAAAATTTTGGACATGACTGAGCAACTAAACGACAGCTAGTTCTGCCTTGCTCACCCAGCACAGACTGCTGTTTAGTCAGTGCTCCATGCCCCTTTGCTGACTATCACCAAGGCAGTGGGATTCAGTCTAAACTACTGCCCCATTCCAGAGGTCAAGTTGCCTTCATCTGAAAAGAAGTCAATGACAGTTCCTCATCCTGTTCAGATTTTTTCACAATTACTCCCCCTATAGACACTCACATAATCTGCTTGGGTTTGTCTGCAATGCAGACAAAATTCTTTATTTCACCCCGTTTGCTATGCATTAACTGTTCAGGGAGGTGTCTTGTATCCCAAACTGGATTTTATGATGTTTGACTCCCCACCACCACTCAAAGACCTATGCCTCCTCAAGACTAATTTGAAAGTCAACTGATTGATCAATGACGGCATTTCTAGTAAAAACCCAATTCCTTCTACTCATCATTATGAAACATGCTCAAGCTGACTAATCCCCATTTAACCACAATTCCACAATAAATCCCTAGGCTGAAAGTTCTGATTTATAGAAATGTACCATCTACTGAAAAATGTTAATTAGTTTTATGTATATTTTGTCCTCTTACCCACCCCTAACATTTCCCTAAAGAAATATTTCAATTAGACTGTTCTTATAGTTAATTAATCGATGAGAATTTTGTCACCGAGGGTGAAATTAAGTTCTCATACAAATACCAGTAACAACAAAAACATTTTTTAATAAACTAAGCTTTTTTTTTTGGGGGGGGTAATATGTCTAAATGGACTTTAATAAAAGAAATGAAGAAAGTGACGTAAGTTTAAAAACAGAGGGAAAATTCTTTCATCACTTTATCTTATTCTTATTTTTTAATGTGGGCCATGCTTACAAATGAAATTGTTGCCATATTGCTTTTGTCCTATGTTTCGATTTTTTGGCCATGAGGTATGTGCATTCTTAGCTTCCCCAGCAGGGACTGAACCCTCATCCCCTGCTTTGGAAGTCAAAGTCTTAACCACTAGACTGGGAGCACGTCCCCTTCCATCATTTAAGAACCGTTTCTCTATGTAGCACACATGGCTGCAAAAAGTTAAACCTGTGTTTGGATACACATGATCTCCCTGAAAACCTCATGCAATTTAAAAGAGAGCAGCTCAGAACACACAAACGGTAGAAGCTTTGTAAACAATGTATTTACTCATCAACTTGTGCCCTGTCACAGACCTTAAGGATAATCATAACAGCAATTTCTGCAGTCATTCAAGCAGAGCCAGAAATGCAGGATGGAAAATCAGACTGGACTATGCCTTGTGAGGGGGACAAGGGGGCCAGGCAAGAGAAGAGGCACTGTGTTGTTGCCAGAGTGTTACCTTAGCATGATATTCACACTTCACATTTTATCATCATCTATAATACAAAGTTTAAAGTGAAGGCAAGGTCTTAAGAAGGAAGATCTGATCCCACCAAATAAACAGGAGCAGACAAATCTGTGTATATGTAGTTCTCCTCTTTTCTCCTTCCTTTCAGTGCAATCAGAACAGGAAATGGCTGGCTGGCATGAGAGGGGTTTCAAGGTCACCCAGGTTGTAGTCAATTTGCCTTAGATTTTAATTTATGTGTTTCTTCAATGTGGACAACATCCAGATGGTAAGTTTGCAGACGGAGACAGATAAATTAATAAATAAATAACCTAGGCATCCCTTCAGAGGACATGCTGCTATTCTGACTTGTCCATAAATAATACCTAATGTTTTAGCAGTTCTTAAGGGCGTGCTAGGAATGTGAATTGCAGCTAGGACATCCCTGGTAACCTTTCGATAATGAGTTCGTCTTTAAATAATAGATATCTTTCTCTTCTGTTCTAAGGAGGCTAGTTTGAAGCTTCTGAAGACGGGAGATGGATTTGTGAGAATGAAATAATAAGCAGTGTCTCCTGGTTGACTCTAACGCAGACCCAGGTCAGTCACGCTTGCTAGACCAAGTTCAGATGAGGCACAGTTACTGCAAGACCACTACCCTTGAGATTTAGAAAAGGTATGGACCTCCTGACCCAACCGGACCAAACACGTTGTCATTTCTGGGTCTCTGGTGTTAGGTCCAAAGGATTATGGGTGAGTATCAACCCATCATCCACAAACTCAGGAAGTATCAAGAACCAGAATGCATCACAGAGACTGAGAGAACCTGCTCATAGCAGCAGATACAAAAGAAACCATGGAGACACAAAGCAGAAATTCCAGCTGCTTTCTAGTCACATTCTGTGCCCTTGAATTCCATGAGACACTCCTATGTATTTATAATAAACTATCCTTTTACATTTAAGTTGACTTTAGTAGGTTTCTGTTCTGTGCAACCCATGAGTACTAACAGAACTACCATCTATGACAATGTTTTCCTTTCAAATTGTGACAGGTCTTCCTTTCTTTGAAGCTCCCAAGCAGTATATTAGATTATCATGACAAAATTTGACAATGAATAGTAAGGTATGTGCATATTTGGAAATGCAATCATACTACCTTGGCACTCCTGTTCCTCTGATGAACTAAACAATTTTCTTCTCACTGAATTAAAAACAGGATTTGATGAAACCACATATTGTATAACGTGTTTGGTCATGCATTTCACCTGTTTGGAGTCAGAGTCACTTCCCTCCTAGAATATGACAAATTATGCCATATAAAAATGTAAAGGCAGTAATTAGTGTATCATTGCCAGAAACACAGGAATATTTTCCAGTATAACGTGGATGTCACTACAGAAAGATCATTTTGAAAAAATTCTTTATAACTAAAAAATACGTCTCTTTCAACAGGATATTAAAAGGATAATTTTAAAAGTGGTTTTCCTCTCTCTGGAAGACTCCATTTCTCCCCGTCAGAACAAAAAGCCATGCAGATTCCGACTTCCCGTAAACCACCCGCTTATCCTTTCAGTAATTAATGGATGCTTTGATACCAAGGAATCCTAAAGAACATTTTTCAAACCTTAAATGCAGGCTGGGCTGATTCACACATAGCACATCTAAACAGATCCGGGGAATAAATAATCACGAGTTGAAAACACTTGCCTGGAGCATTTGGGTACCGACCAGACTTCCAACAAGGGATGTAATTTTTTATTATAACAAGGAAAATTACTTACTGAAACACAAAAACGTGCCTCTCTTCTAACCACTGGCCTTGTCCTATAAACGCATGCACACATTTCCTGGGTTATCATTTAGCAAATCCCTTTAAAAAAAATAAATTCACATGGGACCTGGGGCACATGTTTTGACAGATTTGAAAATCTCTCCTTGTGAAAGAAGTTTCTTTCTTTGGCTGGGCCTCAGACTAGGTTACAGTCTGATGAAGGTAGCCTACAGGCAAATTTTTGTCAGCTGCCTGGCTTTAAAAACAGGAGTCAGCACTCGAAAATATTTGGAGAAATTAGGTTTAGCATGGGATAGAGGCTTTTTCAGGTAAGGGACAGAGTATTTTCAAGCAGACACTTGCTTTCAGCCAGGATCATGAACATCTTCAATGTTCAGTCTGACTGCTGACTGGGGTCTGAGGAGACAATGCCCTCAGATACAAGCTCACTGGGTAGGAACTGCATTTTCCAGCAGAGGGGGTAGGGGTGGCAGGAGGCACATTGGGGCCAGCAAACAGGAGTGAAGCTGCCAGTCAGTCACCTTCCACGGCCAGAATAAAGTGTAGACTGTGGAGGCCAGTTCAGGCAGGACTGCTCTGGGAGCACTGGACGGAACACAGATTCCCTTGCCCTCACAATGTTCTCCAGACCTAGATTTGTGCAGAAGGGAGGCCTTTTCTGCTTTATTCACTGGTGATTTTGTTTTTTTTTTTACTCTCTTGCAGAGAAACAATTTTGGATGAACACAATCAGAGTCATCTCCAATTTACCCTATTAAATAGCCACTTATGGTAAAAAAACACTACACTGCAGGAAAATGGAATAAAATAGAATTACGTTTTTTTTTTTTCCTTTTTCTCAGGAGAATAAAACACATATATGGCCTCTAAATGATTACTGTGAATAAGTCTTGTTTTGACTCAGTAGTAGAAATAATAAGAGCAGATAATAATAATAGCAGTAGTAGTAATAACAATATTAATTATTTTTACCATTTATTTGTCCCTAGGTTCTGGGGCTTCCCTGGTAGCTCAGCTGGTAAAGAATCTGCCTGCAATGTGGGAGACCTGGGTTAGATCCCTGGAGAAGGGAATGACTACCCACTCCAGTATCCTAGCTTGGAGTATTCCATGGACTATATAGTTCATGGGGTCGAAAAGAGTTGGACACAACTGAGTGACTTTCACTTTTCACTTTGCCCGTACGTTAGGCACTCTGCCAAGTATGATCAACACATATTTGCTTTGTTTTGTACCACAATCTTATAAGTAGGATTTCACATATATATATTTTTTAATTGACAGCACAGCATGGCGTGCAAGATCAGAGTTCCCCAGCTTATAATTGAACTCAGTCCCGTGAGTGAAAGTGCTGAGACCTAACCACTGGACCACCAGGGAAATTCCCATATCTATTTTTAAAATGAGAAATTGGAGGCTTGCAGAAATCAAGTCACTTGCTCAGGTCATACGAGTAGGAGTGAAGGCACTCCTGAAAGCCAGGCACATACGTCTGAGTTCAAATATTATACACTTGCTCACCACCCCATTCTTTGTGCCTCTGAAATGAACACAATGGAGATGGCCACGGTAGGGTAACCACAGCACTTCACTGAGTTAAAGAAAAGTCGAGAGACATGCAACATAAGGACGTGTCTAGGAAGTAGTATTAAAGACTAGTAGTTAATGTAAAAAATGTGCATTATTAATCTATAACCATGAAGTTCTGGAACCTCTGTATCAAGAAAGACTAAGAATAATCAAAGTGTTAGTCGCCAAGTCATGTCTGATTCTTTGCGAACCCATGGACTGTAGCCCACCAGGCTCCTGTGTCCATGGGATTTCCCAGGCAAGAGCACTGGAATGCGTAGCCATTATCTTCTCCTGGGGATCTTCCAAACCCAGGGATTGAGCCCAGGTGTCCCACACTGCAGACAGATTCTTTACCATCTGAGCCACCAGGGAAGCCTAATAATCAAAGGCCAATGTTTAATACAGTTATCATCAAACCCTTGTATGTGATAAAAGCTGCTTCGCCCTAAGAGATCAATTCCATTATGGCTATTTATGCAGTGACACCAGTAAATCTATGAAAAATAAACTAGCCTCACTTACATCATTGATTACCAAGCCTTAAGACAGATGGCACTGCATCTCTTAATGCATGGGTTACAAAATCATTTTTCTCTTTAATAACATATGCTTTATTGAAAAAGAAATCATATAAGCATCATGGCAATAAAGCACTGCAATTTTTATTAACTTTTTGGAAAACTTGTGATTAAAAATGTATCAGTAAAATATAAAAAAGAATATAAAAACAATTTTGCCTTTTAAACACCAATATTGATGAGGACACTGCTTAAGGTTTTCTCTTACAACTCTGATCAGATTTAGTCAGGTTATCATTGAAGTCTACACATGGCCTATCCAACAATTTTTTCAAATCAGATTAGTTTTTATTGTGTATTTATGTTAAAACATTTATCCTTTTTACATTAGTTCAAAACAGAGCTGTTTTGAAACTGGATGATCTTTAAGGATAGGTAGATACTCAAAAGAAAACTCAGTAGAATAACTGACGGCAATTGGAAAGAATTCAAAGGCAAAAAATTGCTTAAGAACAGTTACATTTCATGTTTGTCAACAGAACAAAACCTTGGATCCCTTTTGAAGTCTTAAAATCAGGTCATATCAACTCAAAAATACAGACGAAAATTTGGTTACTAAAACAAAGGAAAAACAGTCATGAGAAGAAATAAAAAATGATTTTCCACTGTACCTGAATTGAGAATTCCTAAAAAATATTTATAGGTAGAAAAACACAAACACCAAACATTCCCGAGTCCCAGTCTTTCTGCCAAGGTTGCAAAGCTGAATTTTCAAACGCCAAAGCGAAACATAAAGCAAGGTTCCCCATAATAATAGCACATCTGCATCAACAATATGTTTGTTGCTATATATACACATTCAGACCTGTAATTTTTTTTATAATAAGTTCTTCTCTTAAGCAGAGGTAGAGAGTGACAGCTAAGACACCACATATTAAAAATTTCTAACGCTTCATCCTGCTCCCTTTTATAGTGTTTACCTGACTTCACTGCCCACATATGAAAGCCTTCTGGTCTACCTCCCAACCTATTACATAAACATCTCCCTTCTAACTGGGGTCACATGCATGGCTTTTATACTTCACAATGATAACTCTCATATGGTAAGGACCTAGCAGAGTAGAAGGGAATAAGAAGAGGTGGCAAGACTACACAGAAGAACTATAAAAAAAAGATCTTAATGACTCGGATAATCATGATGGAATGCTCACTCACCTAGACCCAGACATCCTGGAGTGTGAAGCCAGGTGGGCCTTAGAGGAAGTATTACTATTAAAAAATAGTGGAGGTGATGGAATTTCAGCAAGGCCACTTAAAATACTAAAAGATGATGCTGTGAAAGTGCTATACTTAATGTCAGCAAATTTGGAAAACTCAGCAAAGGCCACAGGACTGGAAAAGGTCAGTTTTCATTCCAATGCCAAAGAAGGGGAATGCCAAAGAATGTTCAAACTACTGTACAATTGTGTTCATTTCACATGCTAGCAAAGTTATACAAAATTCTTCAAGCTAGGCTTCAGCACTAAGTGAACCCAGAACTTCCAGAGCTGAGTTTAGAAAAGGCAGAGGAATCAGAGACCACATTGCCAACATCTGCTGGATCACAGAGAAAACAAGGGAATTCCAGAAAAACATTTACTTGACTATGCTAAAGTCACTGAATATGTGGATCACAACAAACTGTGTGATCCTGCTTCATTGACTACGCTAAAGTCTTTGAGTATGTGGATCACAACAAACTGTGGAAAATTCTTAAAGAGATGGGAATATCAGACCAGCTTACCTGTCTCTTGAGAAACCTGAATGTAGGTCAAGAAGTAACAGAATCAGACATGGAACAAAAGACTGGTTCAAAATTGGGAAAGGAGTATGGCAAGGCTGTGTACTGGCACCTTGCTATTTTAACTTACATGCAAGAATACATCATGTAAAAATGCTGGGCTAATGACTCACAAGCTGGAATCAAGACTGACAGGAGAAATATCAGCCTCAGATATGCAGATGATAACACTCTAACGGCAGAAAAAGAAGAGAAACTAAAGAGCCTCTTGATGAGTATGAAAAGAAAAGTCTAAGAGCTGACTTGAAACTCAACATTCAAAAAACTAAGATCATGGCATCCAGTCCCATAACTTCATGGCAAATAGAAGGGGAAACAATGGAAACAGTGACAGATTTTCTTTTCTTCAGCTCCAAAATCCCTGCACATGGTGACTGCAGCCATGAAATTAAGACACTTGCTCCTTGGGGGGAAAAAGTTATGACTAACTCACCATATTAAAAAGCAGAGATATCACTTTGCTGACAAACGTCTGTACAGTCAAAGCTATGGTTTTTCCGGCATCATGTACAGATGTGAGAGCTGGACCACAAACAAGGCTGAGCACTGAAGAATAGATGGTTTTGAGTTGTAGTGCCAGAGAAGAGTCTTGAGAGTCCTTTGGACTATAAGATTAGACCAGTCAATTCTAAAGAAAATCAACCTTGAGTTGAATATTCATTGGAAGGACTGATGCTGAAGCTGAAGCTCCAATACTTTGGCCACCTGATGCGAACAGCTGACTTCCTAGAAAAGACAGTGATGCTGCAAGACTGTGGGAAGGAGAAGAAGGGGGCGACAGAGGATCTCATAGTTAGATAGCATCACCAACACAATGGACATGAGTTTGAGCAAACTCTGGGAGATACTGAAGGATAGGGAAGCCTGGCATGCTGCAGTCCATGGGTCGCAATGACTTGGACAGGACTTAGCAACTGAACAACAACAATGCACAGCAGGATATTGCTCTAGTGAGGTCTAAATGACAAAGGTAGCTACCTGTTTTTAAAAACAGATTATTACTGAAAATATGGAAAATAACTTCCCCTTATCTGACACAGGGAAATAAGAAAATCTCACAATGAATTACACAAAATAAAGCCCTGTTTATGATGCTAAACCCAATAACATGAATTCAAATCGAAAGCATTTATCAGATCGATGAAGTTTAAATCCATTCATTAACTGATCAACCTTTACCTATCAGAGAACATGTTAGGGGTTAGAAAGAAAAGACTTGAACCCAAAACTTTTCACTTTCTTCAAATACTCACTTGATATAAAGGGTAACAAGCAATGAAATGGTCAAAAGATTCTACAGCGAAGTAAACAAGCAGCTGATGAAACTCTGATCAACTCTAATTTGAGTCTACTTTTCATTCCATTTCTGCTTAAAAGTACATTGAGGTGTCTTTTTCTCTTTTTTTAAATCTAGTGCTTCATTCAGACTTTAGCATTGTTTTCCTAAGTTTGATGGAATGGGAAATCAAAACAGGTAATGACAGTAACAGAGTCAAATGCTTTTTAGATGTTAGCTGGCATTTTTCTAGTACTAAACACCCAAAAGATAATAAAGTGAACTTTTATTATAACTATTACCAAAATTAATCACATTATGGAAAAGTGAAGAGATGGGAAATCAGTAGCAGTGACTTGATACTAAAAAAAGCTCAATTCATTACCACCACCAGGTTGAGCTAAACCAAGTATACTAAATTAAGACCAAAAAGACTTGGAAAAAGATAACAGTGAGTGTCTAGAAAGTGTTGGTAATACTACACAGACACTCTCTAAGTAACCTTATTTCATTCATCTTTCCAGTAATGACCAAAGCTAGACTTCCTTGAAGCCCTTCATATCTGTGAAGGCAATTATGACATGACCTCAGATAAATCTGCTTTTCAATGAAGATTTAAATATTTCCCATTAGGAATATGATTCATAACACAATTTAGTATTTTATAAAACAATTATTTTTTCAGTATTTACTATATTCTAAAACTCTATGGAAACTAGCACCCTCTTTAAATTTACCATAAACTAGGACCCTGTGTTTTAATCTTTTCATATTCAAGTCTTGGCACTGCCAAAGTTGCTCCTGGGATCTCAAAACACTCTGCCTCTCTGGGTTTCCATATTAGCAAAAGAAAAAAGAAAGAAACAAAAAGAAAAAAGGGCAGATTTTGGATACTTCTATAATTCTGAAAATTAAGTTACATTAGGTAACCTAGGCTGGAAATGATTTTTTTAAAATATATTTATATACAGAAGTAAACAAGGATGATGAAGAAACAAGATGAAGAGAGAAAAGTAATACCTATTTTTAAAAAATACTTGGATAAATGTATAGCAATAAAAATATTCTGAACCACATGGACCACATACTAATAACTTTAAAATAAAAATGGTTATTGAAATCCATCAGGAAGATGTAAAGAGAACTGGAAAAGAAAGAGGGAGGTCTTTGGGTGAAATTTCTAAAAAGCTACACACTGAGGAAATATATATTTGTATTACTAGTGCTTACGGACAGTTGACATAAATGTCATCATAAATCTATTTTTGGTCAATCCCATCTCTAGCCAAGGAAAATTCTGATTTCCTGATATTTTCAGTAGGACCATAAAGATAAAAACCTCACTATCTGCTTATTAATATTACTGAGGTTGATTCAGGGTTATATATTTACATTCAGGTAAATATAACAAAAAGGTTTAATTCACTGAACAGATAATAGGTACTATTGCTTTTTCCTATTTTATTAAACTATTTAGAACAGGTAATTTAACCAAAACATATGTATCAGTAAAATTAAACTGCAGCCTTTGGGGTTTAAATTTAATTAATTAGTGAAGTATCTTCCTCAGTAATGAGTTCCTTTTAATTTGATTTTATCATATAATTTAAATAAATATGCAATGAGAAGGTTAAAGAACACATTTTCAAAAAAGAACAGCCAGGAAAAATAAAACGCTTCAGATAAGCAATATGTCACCAAGAAATCAATTACCCATTTCTATTAAGGAAAATACTAGCTTTTATTTCTGTAGAAATAATAGTTCTACAGAAAAGCCACTTATAGCTTATGTACAAAATGCCTCTGAAGTACTAGTGACAGTAGGTTTGTTATCTTAAGCTGTTGCTAGGTGAATTTCAGACCAAAAAGGTGTATCATTCTAGTTCTTAGCAAATCAACTTACTAATCCATCCAAGACTCTATCAGTTCTATAGCCAATCTTTCTACTTAGCACCAAAAACCAAGGTTCCATCCCCATTCATAAGAACATTAGACATGTCAAAACCTCCTATTCAAATTGCAGCTCTTTGCTCGTCCTCTTCTCCTCCATCGTTCACTCTATAATCTGCTTACATTGAACAAAGCCGGTTGACTATGACCTGCTCAACTTTCCATCCTCGTTGAGCCAACAGAAGGTGACAAGCATTGTGCCTGCCACTCACTACGTCAAAACACAGCCCCGATCCGCGCTGATGCTGGTGCACCAAGAACCAGCTTTGACTAAAAGACAGGTTTTGTGAGCTCGTTCTGTGAACCTGAGCGGGAAGACTCCTTGTATGTATTAACTAAGATAAAGAGCAATGGATCCATTCTTTAACTTTACAAAACATTTACATAGGTCACCAATGATGTCCAGTGTTCTGTGCTTGATGCTCAGAGTATAGAAATTAATGAGAAAATGATGGTCCTTGCCCATTGGATGGTGGCAGAAGAGCCACTCATGTCTGCCTTCACTGTGAGTATTCAAAACTTTAGAAAATTCATGAGACTGCTAATGAGGTTATGAATGAAACTATGCAAGTTTTCTACATTCCAAACATAAGAAAGCAAAACACAAATGTCCTATAAAAAATCTTGCTTTCTTTCCAAATTCTTCACTCTTACAGGGATGAGGGTCAGAAAGAGAATCAGAAGACAATACTAGAGTCTGAAGGAAGCAGTCCATTAAAGAGAGACACATAAATGTACAAAATTTCACATGGAATTTCAGGAAGTTTATTAGCCCCATTTTAGGAACTCATATACTGCATTCCGGTGAGAGAAACCAATTATTATTATTATAGACAGTTTTAGAAACTATATATAAAGCCACATGATATAATAACAAATCAACTTTTCCTACAGCATCCTGAATATTCTTATTTCATGAAGGTAAAGGCAGAGTGAGCTATGACACAGGAACTTGATCTTTGAGATTAAACACCCTGCATGTGAAATTCAACTGATCGATTCTAGCCCACCAGTAAGTTGTGAAGACCGAGAGAGTACATTTTACATAAAGAGCGTAGTATCCACATAAATGCAGAGATTTGGGCCTTTTCAACCAGATTTTCAGCTTCTTTTGAAAAAGCCAAAAGCTCTGACTCATGTTGCTTTATATTCTCAAGTGTCAACAAGCCAAATAGCATTTAGGACAATTCCAGTCTTTCACATTCATGTCACACTGCTGGTCCCTAGAGAACCTGAGTTAATCTCAAATACATGCTTTTAAATAGTTGTGATGGTTCTAACAGGGAAAACCAGAAAGAGCCAAAAGTTCCATCAACAAAGCACTGCTAAACTAAATAATGTCACATTCACACCATGGAGAGGCAAACATTTTTCTATCATCCTACTGTGTGACACTAAACCAAGTATTTTATAAATATAGTACTTTTACTTCCTCCAAAAATTCTCATCAGATAGATAGTAATACTAAATGTCGGTTTACAGATAGAGGAGTGGATTAAGTAGATTCCCAAAAGTCACAAAGCTACAAATTAATGGCAGTGATGAGATCTGAACTCCAATATTCTTCCTCAGAACCCAAGCTATGCAACGTTTAAATAGCATGATGTAGAGAGCTACTTACTGTCAATGGGCGACTTCTTTCATCTAAAAAGGGAAACGAGCCTATAAAACTATGCACATCATGTTGGCATTTCTAAAGAGTGCTACATGTTTGCCAGAAAAACACGTCCTTTCTTCTTAACTAGTCTATTGCTTGAGTTACTTTATAATGAACATATATTATTTGAAAATCAAAAAACTACAAAACTATTTGCATATTAAGAAAAAAATATTTCTTATGTTTTCAATATGCCGCCTTTGTACTTGTTTCTGCTTAGGAAAAAAAGGTCTCAGAAATGACATTAAATTAGATTCATTGTTCTGCTTATTTTTTTCCCCCAGATCTTAAAGTAAAATGTATTAATTATGAAAAATTGGTAGACAGTAGCAATGACAAGAAAATTAAAATTTTTGAAGAAGTGAAAAATATTTTAAAACTTGGAAAATGTACATAGTATGTGAAGTAATAAAGCAGGTGATGATTGTATTCACTTTCATACTGACCAGAGTTATATCTTTTCTCACCCTCCTGCCAAATATTGGAAGGAAACAGATCAAAATGGTAACAGGGATCATTCTGTGATCAGTAGAAAACGGCATTTAAACTCAGACTATTAGCCTTCGTAGATGATTTCTACCAAGACAACTTCAGGCTCTACTGAGATGTGTCTCAGGATCTCTCTAACCTCACTTTTCTTACAGAAAAATAGAGATATTTGTTATTAACTGCTGTTTTCATGGAAGGATATTTTTAATAAGTGATGACTGAATGACATAATTTGTGAAGAACACTCTAAGTATACATAGGAAGTGCTTTTTGCAAAGTTAACCATCTTTATCATCCCAGGTGCCGTTTTCGATGGCAGAACTTGGAGTGTAGCTTTTACTTCTCAACATCTGACTCAGAAGTTCCCTGGAGGGACTGAGAAAATTAGATGTTGAAAAATCCCCCCTGAATTATTTGATACAGAAGCAGCCATGGTAGGTACATGCTCCTGACTTGCATGCTGTGCCTGAGCTGTAACCAGTTTCTTTAGTAGGGTCAGCTTCTACTGGTCTTGGTTCCATTCTGGGCTCCCAATGAGACTCGGTGAGACTCCGTCCACAAATATCGAGACTCACTCTTACACTATGCATACCCCACTGTTCAGTCAGATCATCTGCTCTCCAGGTGTGGCTGGCTCACTGACAGCCAGGTCTAATCACTACTGGATTGAAGGCCTCCTCTCTCCAATCCTTCCCTGGTAGCTCAGTTGGTAAAGAATCCGCCTGCAATGCAGGAGACCCTAGTTCAATTCCTGGGTCAGGCAGATAACCCTGGAGAAGGGATAGGCTACCCACTCCAGTATTCTTGGGCTTCCCTGGTGGCTCACCTGGTAAAGAATCTGCCTGCAATGCCGGAGACCTGGGTTCGATCCCTGGGTTGGGAAGATCCCCTGGAAAAGGGAAAGGCTACCCACTCCAGTATTCTGGCCTGGAGAAGTCCATCGGATCGCAAAGAGTCGGACATGACTGAGCAACTTTCACTTTCTCTCCAATCCACACCCCCATTCATGTATCCAGACTTTCCTTCTCCCACGAGAACCACTGTATCCAGTCTTGTCCACCTTTGTTCACTCAGAGTTGACCTCCTTTGCATCTTTTATTTTGGTAGCACAGTGCAGCATGTGGGATCTTAGTCCCCTGACCAGTAATCAAACCCACGTCCCCTGCATTGGAAGCGAGGAGTCTTAACGACTGGACCACCAGGGAAGGCCCTCTTTTGCATCTTATTCTTTTTGAGCTACCTCTGAAGCAGGATCTGTTCAGTTTCATTCATGTGTTCAAGACATAAAACTCTCATATATATATTGCTCTTCCCTTATATTAGCATTTGAAGAGGCAGCAATACTTAAACTCAGAAGAATTTGAGCCACCAAACCTTAAGATAAACCTGGCGATCCACAATCATTCAAAGAGACTGGGCTTCTTAAAAGAGGCAGCATCACCCCCAGGATCTACAAATCATTTTCTTTTTCTTTAAACTCCAAATCCAGTGCTGGCTTCCATCACAGGATTCTAGTAAACTCTACAAAGGAGACAGAGTATGTGAGCATGTGAGCCCAGGGGAGAGGCATGGTGCCCACAGGAGGAATACACAGCATTTTACTGCAATGTCAAAATACCGACAATTAATGAAGCATTTTTGTTTATTTTTTTTTCCTTCACTTACCATTAATTAGGAATGAGTGGAAACCACTTGAACTTGGTTTAGGAAAATTAAAAAATGCTGCCTTGATTTTGATGTAAATACCAGTTGAGATTCTCTCTGCTGATCTCTCAGGTGCCCTGAAGTCAAGGGGCTTATTTATCTTGTTCACTATGAAATCTCCTAATGCTCAACACAGTGTCTAGTTCTAGACAAACACAGAGGAAGGCACTGGTCTGGGATGCGGGCGAGAGTGAGGCAGAGGAGGGGAACTGGCAACCTCATCATCCTTGTGTGTGGATATAGGAGAACCTTCAAGCGAATAAATTGGTGGAGAAATGCTACACTTAATTCTCAGGGCTTTAGTTCATGAATGAAACTGATAATCTCAATCTACAATTCCCAAAGGCATGCCTTTTAAACTCTGCTACAGTAATTGCTCATGTACATATTAACAGCTCTCAAAAACCTGGACCTCACTGACTAATTGGAACAATCTGTCTTGATATGTAGATGTAATGGTTGTTAATATAAGAGCTCCACTGTGGCAGAACAGACCTTAAAAAGATCATTTTTCCAAGCTATATGACTAGCCCTCAGCCTAGCAGCATGAGGCAACGGAATGAACGTGTTTATTGGGGAGTAACTAATTCATTTGGGTCTTTCACATCCTTAATACAAGAGGAAGTCTGAGAGGAGAGGGTAGGATTTGTTTCTTTATAGGTCCTTTATAGGAATGAATTATAACTTTTTATTCTCAGGGATTAGAGTTCCTCACCCTGAAGTCACTGAGAGGACAAGATGAAGATTCAAAATGAGGACGTTGGTTTCTTAATATGTACTCTGCTCAACCATTTATGGCATCGTATCCATGGGCACAAAGATGAAGCAGTGACCAAGACAGACAGACTCCTCTCTCCTCCAGAAGCTTACATGCCGCATACAGGGGTAGGGGAGGTGGTAAGTGAATAAACAAGTAAACAAATCAATAACCAATTTCAAAAAGTGATAGGCATTATGAAGAAAATGAAACGGGGTAAATAGGAAAGAAAGTGGCTGAGTTGGGAGGGGAGTAAGCATGCAATGGTAGTTGTAATGGGTAGGATTAGGGAAGGAATGAGCAAGGGAAAGGGACAACCAGGGAGTGAATATTCTCCACTGAGAAGCAACCAGTGAAAGCAGAGGAGTCAGGAGGGCAGGAGCCAGATGAAGTGGGAGTCTGTAAGGTGAGGCAGGATTTGGGGATTTGTTCGACATGGGATCAGAAACCACTGGAAGATTTTAAAGAAAA
Source organism: Bos grunniens (assembly GCF_055505025.1). Taxonomy (NCBI): domain Eukaryota; kingdom Metazoa; phylum Chordata; class Mammalia; order Artiodactyla; family Bovidae; genus Bos; species Bos grunniens. The sequence continues at coordinate 39,704,611 of NC_141186.1, forward strand.
AATATAATGCAATTCAAGGATTTAAAACTGTCGATATTGATTAAGGAGTGGATTGTTATGGAGAGGGGTGGATGGGCAAGACAGACCTTAGAAGAAATTACAGCAATAGTCAGAGATGGGGATAGCTGAAACCTGGGTGGAAATAGTGGCAAAGACAATAAACTGATGGATTAAGGATCTGCTGCCACATAGAAGGAGCAGATTTGTACATAATAAGGGGAATGGGGAATATTGAACATACTCTTAGAATGTTCCAGTTCTGCTGCAGCATGCCACATCTACTAATTCAAAGGAACCTTCCAGGACGGGGTTTGTTTCATCATTGTCATCTTTAATCATTTCTCCATGCTACGTTCTTCCTTAGTGTATACCTAATAGTATATACTTAGGAATATACTTACAAGCATCACTACGAACTAAGCTAGTGGAGGTGATGGAATTCCAGTGGAGCTATTTCAAATCCTAAAAGATGATGTTGCGAAAGTGCTACACTCAATACGCCAAAAAATTTGGAAAACTCAGCAGTGGCCACAGGACTGGAAAAGGGCAGTTTTCATTCCAATACCAAAGAAAGGCAATGCCAAAGAATGCTCAGACCACCGCAATATGGCACTCATCTCAAATGCTAGTAAAGTAATGCTCAAAATTTTCCAAGCCAGGCTTCAGCAATACGTGAACCATAAACTTCCAGATGTTCAAGCTGGATTTAGAAAAGGCAGAGCCAGAGATCAAATTGCCAACATCTGCTGGATCATCAAAAAAGCAAGAGAGTTCCAGAAAAACATCTACTTCTGCTTTACTGACTATGTCAAAGCCTTTGACTGTGTGGACCACAACAAACTGTGGAAAATTCTGAAAGAAATGGCCATACCAGACCACCTGACCTGCCTCTTGAGAAATGTGTATGCATGTCAGGAAGCAACAGTTAGAACTGGATATGGAAAACCAGACTGGTTCCAAATAGGGAAAGGAGTACGTCAAGCCTGTATATTGTCACCCTTATTTAACTTATATGCAGAGTACATCATGAGAAACGCTGGGCTGGAAGAAGCACAAGCTGGAATCAAGATTTCCGGGAGAAATATCAATAACCTCAGATATGCAGATGACACCACCGTTATGGCAGACAGTGAAGAGGAACTAAAAAGCCTCTTGATGAAGGTGAAAGAGGAGAGTGAAAAAGTTGGCTTAAAGCTCAACATTCAGAAAATGAAGATCATGGCATCTGGTCCCATCACTTCATGGCAAATAGATTGGATAACAGTGGAAACAGTGAGAAACTTTATTTTTGGGGCTCCAAAATCCCTGCAGATGGTGACTGCAGCCATGAAATTAAAGGAAAAAAAGTTATAATCAACCTAGACAGCATATTAAAAAGCAGGGATATTACTTTGCCAACAAAGGTCCATCTAGTCAAAGTTATGGTTTTTCCAGTAGTCATATATGGATGTGAGAGTTGGACTATTAAGAAAACTGAGTGCCAAAGAATTGATGCTTTTGAACTGTGGTGTTGGAGGAGACACTTAAGAGTCCCCTGGACTGCAAGGAGATCAAATCAGTCAATTCTTAACGAGATCAGTCCTGAATATTCATTGGAAGGACTGATGCTAAAGCTGGAACTCCAATACTTTGGCCACCTGATGTGAAGAGCTGACTCATTTGAAAAGACGCTGATGCTGGTAAAGATTGAAGGCAGGAGGAGAAGGGGATGACAGAGGATGAGATGGTTGGATGGCATCACCGACTCAATGGACCTGAGTTTGGGTAAACTCCGGCAGTTGGTGATGGACAGGGAGGCCTGGCGTGCTGCAGTCCATGGGATCACAAAGAGCTGGACACGACTGAGAGACTGAACTGAACTGAATAGTATATACTCAAAACTTGTGTATAACACCTATTATGCAAATACCATTTGAATACTATAAAACATTCAAGAAAGATATAAAAGTATATTTAAAAGCTAAATGAAATACAAGAAAATCCTAAGACTAGTGACTCATCCACAGTTTTTCTCTCCTCAAATTGTCTTTTTTTTCCCCAATCAAGACATACAAACTTTTTCTCCTGAGATAACATCAATATGATACCTCCCTTGATTAACACACTCTTCCGTCAAATAATAGGAATTCAGTCTCTTCCCACTGGTGCCATCTACAGCACACACATCCTAGGATACTCTCGGAGTACTACAGTCATCTTCTGACTTCTGTTCCCTACACTCAAGTGCACCCACAAAGATCCTTCTCAAATATAAGCCAGATAATGTCGCTCCTCTGGTTACTCACCTGGAGACAAAGCCACGGAGCTTCACACGGTCCACGAGAGCTCGTATCATCAGGACCTTGACTATTTTGCTGACTTTGTTCCTATCACTCTGCCCCTTGCTTGCTCAAGCAGGAGAGGCAGGCTTCTGTCTCAGGGCCATAACACCTATTAAAATAAAGGTTCCCTGAGGCCAGGGCATTTTCTGGTCCATGTAGAGAAGGCTCCGTATGCTAACTTAACAAGCAAACATTGGTGATAATTCAGAAACATAAAGGAAGTTATTTAAACATGTGTATAGATAGCAGCTAGACATCAGAAGGAGCTGTCCTTGAAACTATGAGACGCTGCATGTCCCCGAGTATTTATTCTCCTCCTCATTAGTTTATCAGAAGGCATAAATAAGAGGAATTCCATGGTCACCTAAGCTTTGGAAATTCCAAGTCAGATGAAAATTAAGCAGGCTACTCTATTGAAATATTCTTCAAGTATTACCAAATTAGCTTACTCTCAAGCTATTAATATAAGAGGAAAACATATCAAGCAGGATTTCCTACATCTATCTGACCACAGATCACTCTTTATACATTTAGACCCACTAACAAGAAGGAAAAGGGTGACAGAGGATGAGGTGGTTGGATGGCATCACCAACTCAATGCACATGAGTTTGAGAAAACTCTGGGAGATGGTGAAAGACAGGGAAGCCCGGCGTGCTGCAGTCCATGGGGTCTCGGAGAGTCAGACACGACTTAGCGACGAAACAACAACAATCTAGAAAATAGACCAAAGACGTATTTTCCCAAGGACACTGCCTATGTATAGTTATGATATTTCAGCCCATATTGGCCAGAAAAATAAACATAAATAAGGTGACAAAAAACAAGAAAAGAAAAAAGAAAGAGACAAGGAGATAGAGACAGGCAAAATTAAAGTCAGAGGCAGCATGAGCAATGTCAGAAAATCACAGGATGAGCTTTTTTTCCCCTCGTCCTGAGCTTTTCTTGATCAGAGAATGGCCAACTCCAAGGCATAAATTAAGAAGATTCCATGAATGTTGAACTTTATTAACCTAAGCAGTAAAGGTTTTAATAGGGAAATTAAAAAAACCGAAGCTCAATCTGAATAGAAAGGGCTGGGATTTAGAAGATATTTTACTATTAACCCAAGTATCTTTCATGTATTAACCTGAGTTTTACAGCCCAGTCTTCTAAGACATCCTCAAACATTCAGGAGATAAAATTTTGCATTTTTAACTAAAATGGGGTTTTGGTGACTTTGCACAGCTAGCCTCAGTACATCACAGGAAATGTACCCAGACTGGTATCTCTGCTGCACAAATAGGGTGCCAGGCCATGCAACTGGAGCAGGAAGCTGTAGGGATCTGCTCCCATCTCATTAAACGGGGATGCAATGAAATTCTATGCCCGGGATTTGACGGGGAGGGGGGAAACAGACTTTTTTTCAATCCTGACTTCTTTCTATTCCTTATAAATGTTTCTGACTGTCCGTTGTGAGAGATGCTGACACTAAAGAACTAGATAAAGGCTTTAGATTTAAGATGACTTGAAACCTTCCTGCTCAAATTTTGACAGGATCAAAAATAAAAAAAGTGATGGTGGTGTCTGTCTGTGCTGGTGTGTGTTTCTGAGTCCAATGTCCATAAACCCCACCTGAGCTGAACTTACAATGCCTCCGATCTGGCTGCCTGAGGCCCATCCCTGCCCCCAGGGCACAAAGGTCTCCCCAGCAAGCTTTATTGGACTTCCTCAGCCTGGAAATGGATTCCGAGAAGAATAGTGCTCACAGCCCCAGGAATGAAGGTCGTAAAATTAAACAATGGGAAATGACCTGAGAGTCTATAAAGGAACAAAAGAAATCCTATATCACATCCAGGGGAAGGCTTCTCAACAACCAACTCAGATCCCAACACAAAAGTGAACTACAGAGTCTGTTTTATTGTTGGGAGAGCAGAAGTGCAAAAATTACCAGAAATTCAGCACAAAGATTCCTCTTAAAGAATCCCTGCTACTCTTTTGTCTAGTTTATTAACTGTGTGTGCTGTTTTAAGTTGCTTCATTCCTGTCTGACCCTCCAACCCCATGGATTATAGCCCACCAGGCTCCTCTGTCCGTGGGATTCTCCAGGCAACAATAGTGGAGTGGGAAGCTGTTTCCTTCTCCAGAGTATCTTCCTAACCCAGGGATCAAACCAGGTCTTCCGCATTGTAAGCAGATTCTTTACCATTTGAGCCCCCAGGAAAGCCCAGCAATACTGGAGTGGGTAGCCTATCCCTTCTCCAGGGGATCTTCCCAACCCAGGGATCAAACTGGTATCTCTGGCATTGTAGGAGGATGGATTCTTTACCAGCTGAGCTACCAGGGAAACCCCAGTTTATTATCTAGATTTTGCTATTGAGGTCTGGTGCTCTCAAGTCTTGCACATTGTAGGTACAGTAGCCACAAGCTGTACGTGGATCTTGAGCCTCTGAAATGCAACCAGTCTGACTTGAGAGGATCTCTTAAATGTAAAATACACATCGATTAAAAAAAAAAAAAGAATGTGAAGTATCTCAGCTTTTAATCCTCATTACATGTTGAAATCCTCCAAGCCAGGCTGCAACAGTACGTGAACCAAGAACTTCCAGATGTATAAACTGGATTTAGAAAAGGCAGAGGAACCAGATATCCCATTGCCAACAATCACTGGCTCATAAAAAAAGCCAGAGAATTCCAGAGAAGCATCTACTTCTGCTCCATTGACTACACCAAAGCCTTTGACTGTGTGGATCACAACAAACTGTGGAAAATTCTTCAAGAGATGGGAATACCAGTCCAACCGTACCTGCCTCCTGAGAAATCTGTATGCAGGTCAAAAAGCACCAGTTAAAGCCAGACATGGAACAAACTAGTTCCAAATTGGGAAAGGAGTACATCAAGACTGTATATTGTCACTCTGCTTATTTAACTTCTATGCAGAGTATATCACAGGAAATGCCAGGCTGGATGAAGCACAAGCTGGAATCAAGACTGCTGGGAGAAATATCAATAACCTCAGATATGCAGATGACAACACCTTTATGGTAGAAAGCAAAGAAGAACTAAAGAGCCTCTTGATGACAGTGAAAGAGGAGAGTGAAAAAGCTGGCTTAAAACTCAACAGTCAAAAACAAAGATCATAACATCCGGTCCCATCACTTTATGGCAAAGAGATGGGGAAGCAATGGAAACAGTGACAGACTTTATTTTCTCGGGCTCCAAAATCACTGCAGATGGTGACTACAGCCATGAAATTAAAAGATGCTTGCTCCTTGGAAGAAAAAGCTATGACAAACCTAGACTGCATATGAAAGAGCAGAGATATCATTTGGCCGACAAAGGTCTGTATAGTCAAAGCTATGGTTTTTCCAGTAGTCATGTTCTGCTGTGAGAGTTGGACCATAAAGAAGGCTGAGCGCCAAAGAATTGATTCTTTCTAACCGTGGTGTTGGAGAAGACTCTTGAGAGCCCCTTGGCAGGCGAAGAGATCAAACCAGTCAATCCTAAAGGAGATCAACCCTGAATATTCATTTGAAGAACTGATGCTAAAGCTCCAATACTTTGGCCACCTGATGAAAAGAGCTGATTTATTGGAAAAGACCCTGATGCTGGGAAAGACTGAAGGTAGGAGGAAAAGGAGACAACAGAGGATGAGATGGTTGGATGGTATCACCAACTCAATGGACATGAGTTTGAGCAAGCTCCAGGAGATGGTGAAGGAGAAGCCTGCTGTGCTACAGTCCATGGGGTCACAAAGAATCGGACACTACTGAGCAACTGCAAAACAACACGTTGAAATAGTAAAATTTTACTCATTGCAGCCCCATGGACTGTAGCCCACCAGGCTCCCTGGTCAACGGAATTCTCCGGGCAAGAATACTGGAGTGGGTAGCCCTATCCCTTTTTCAAGGGATCTTCCAGACCCAGGGATTGAACCTGCATCTCCTGCATTGGCAGGTGGATTCTTTACCACTAGTGTTGCCCGGGAAGCCCCAAATTTTTAAATAACTTGGTGAAAATAATAGATAATTAAAATTGTAACAGTGATAATTATTATATAAATTAAAGGAAATAAAATGAATTATTAAAATCAAATTAAAACACTTCTTCTTAACTCTTTTAAAGTGGCTACCCCAAATTTTAAATTACAATGTATGGCTGATATTATACTATCAGTGTCGCTCTCTACACAATAGAGAATAGACTAAAGTGGTCAAGCCGGATAAAACATGTAGTGCTTGCTACAGATATCTCCAGGCAAGGAGCTGATGGCATTTTCTGTTCACTTCTCCTCTTTTTTTTTTTTTTTTTTTACTGTATGTTTTACTGCTGGTTCAATCATCTTTGGACATTTTAAGTTCTCTGATTTTTTTTCTCCTGTTATACAATAAACAGTGGTTATGATGTCAACAAAACTATTTCTACTGCTGACACTAAAAACAACCTAAAGTGATGATAAGAAAAACAGTGAAATAACTTATCAAATAAAATGAATGGTCATTATTGGAACCAAGATTCTGGAGTACTAACAGTAAACCTCAGCTAAGCCATTTAGCGTCCCAGAAGGTCAGCTGTGCCATGTTACATGGTTATCATGAGAGCACCGCCTTCATAAGGCACATGAGAAAATTAAACATCTGAAACATTCTAGACACAAGTAACACTTATTAAATGGTGTCTGTAGTATCGCTGTTACACAATCATAACTACCAGTGAGACAGGTCGGAACCTGGGACCCTGAGCTGCAGTGCTTACACCTGGACAAATGTCTCCTCAAGCAACAAAATACAAAGAAACTATAAGAGTCTAAAAATAACCAGGGACTTCCAGTGGTTAAGAATCCACCTGTCAATGCAGGAGACAGGGATTTGATCCCTGGTCTGGGACAACCCCACATGCTAGAAAGCAAGGAACCCTGTGTGCAGCGACCACTGAGCCCACAAGGTCTAGAGCCCGAGCTCTGCAGTAAGCGAAGTCACAGCAATGAGAAGCCCATGCACCACTGCAGGAGCCCCTGCTCACCACAGTCAGGGATAGCCCACATGCAGCAATGAAGATCCAGTGCAGCCAGAAATAAAAAAATTCAAAAATATAAATTAAAAAAATAAATAAAAATAACTGCATGAATGCAGCAGGCCCAGTTGTAACAATTATTAACAGTAAGATACCAAAGGGCCAAAACCAAACTGCCATTGCTGATATGCAAGAGCAAAAGCAAGGTGTGATCCCCGTGTGCAGCAGCAGCCAGGGCGAGGCAGGCCACCAAAGCCAACCCTCCAGCCTGACCCACCAATCTGCCCTCACCCTCACCCCTTTTAAGGAACCCGCCCAACCTCCTCGGGTTCCCTCAGCACTATTTCCAGTGAAGCGATGCTTGAATTCCACCCGTGGCCTTATCACTTTCTACTGAATCACGAGTCCAAGGACCTGAGTCGGTAACAGCAGCCCCACCTCTGACACCATCATGGCCTCCCTAAGTCTTTTTCTTTGGTTGTCCAAGCCACCCTCCCCCACCCCCATCACGAAGTCTTCACATTTCTATATTGAGAATGTTTCCAATTTAACCAAGCTGCTTTTCAGAGAGTATCCTCTGCTTGTCTGAGCTTTTCAGTGCAATGCAACCAGTTGCCAGACCCCACGTGACAGGGACACAGCATCAAGCAGTCCTGAGTCAAGTTCAGATCGCAGGATGACAGTGTGTGGTGAGGACTGTTGGACACCACGGACATCTTCACATAGGGGACCGAGACTGCTTCCGTCTTACAAAACCCACTCTCTGGCTCTGTACAGCCACGCCGGAGCTTCTCCATGGAGCATACTTTAGGTACTGTGTGTGCTTAGTCGCTCAGTCGTGTCCGACTCTTTGCAACCCCATGGACTGCAGCCGCCAGGCTCCCCTGTCCTTGGAGATAAGCATGAAGTCCTAGGGCCTCCTCAAATGTTCTTAACACAGGTGTGCATGTGTGCACACTCGGTCATGTCTGACTCTTCTGCGACACCACGGACTAGCCTGCCAGGCTCTTCTGTCTGTGGATTTCCCAGACAAGAATACCGCCATTTCTTTCTCCAGGAGATCTTCCCAATAAGGGATCGAACCTGTATCTCCTGCATTGGCTGGCAGATTCTTTACTGCAAAGCCATCAGGGAAAGAAACCCAATTAACATGGGACATATGTATTACCAAAAAAAAAAAAAAAAATCAGCCAGATGGAAATTAAATATTTCATGGAATCCTTATTTCAATAAAGTCATTACTTGAAGTCCAACCAATTCCCTTGCCATGTGATGGAAGCCACTAAAGAAAAACAGGACACATCGCCGAAGAGCCAACACTAGACAACCAGGTAACAATTTCTGTAACACTTTCTATGTTCCAGGATGGGGCAAGACAAGGAAACCAGGTCCTGTCCTGAGTTCCACCGACTGAGGAAGCTCTGCATACAAAGCACCTTTTCCAAGAACCTGTAACAACTGCAGGAATTTACGTTAAGAACAAGGCAAGGCCAAAGAAAAAGGGTGGTACTGCAAAAATTATTTTTAGTAGAAAATTTCTCAATCTCCCTTTAATGATAGTTTCCTGTAATGACAAAGCAAGATAGCATCGAGTTTATAAAGACACTAAACAACTGTTCTGTGAACAAGCCTTGCTGGTTTTATAGTTTTCACCATGAAAGAAATCCAAATCATCCTGTCTGTCCTCTGAAAACATTTATTTGAAGAGGACTCAACTTCTTACAAGGAATATGGACTGAGGGAAGAGAGGAGAAAGTTATGAACCTCATTTCCGCAAGAGTGATATGCCTAACTTACACTGAGGGAGACAGCAGTTATGTAAGTTCAGAAAAATACCAATTTAAACAAAGGTAAACACATTTCCACTTCCCTGGGGGCTCAGGCAGTAAAGTGTCTGCCTGCAATGTGGGAGACCTGTGTTCGATCCCTGGGTCAGGAAGATCCCCTGGAGAAGGAAATGGCAGTCGACACCAGTACTCTTGCCTAGAAAACTCCATGGACAGGGGAGCCTGGTAGGCTACAGTCCATGGGGTCGGAAAGAGTTGGACACGACTGAGCGACTTCACTTTCACTTTTCAAACACATTTCCTCAATGGAGGACTTCTAATAATCTTTGGAATGCCATTGCATACAGTAAGTCTTCAAGAAGGCATTTCATATGTCAACCTTTATTTCCAGCTGAAAAAAAAAGAAATTCATACAAGAGTAATGGGCAAATTGCCTTCAGCCCACTTAATCTCTTCTCATGCTTGTAGCTAGGACTCCACGTGGCAGTTCAAACCCCAGCCGGACTGGTCCACATCTGAGTTATGCAGTAGCTGTCATGCTTGTATGAGTGGAGAGACGGTGACAGAGTGTGATGCCTCTGTGTGTGTCACAAGAGCACGAGTGCACTCTTATCACACCCATCTTACAGATGGCACAGCTGAGCTTCTGGGATGCTAAGGGCCCCGGCTGAAGTGTAGTGTTAGAATTCGAGAATCTGGGTCCCAATGTCTCCAAAATCTTAACTAGGATTCATTTTTACTTGTACATTATGTCACTGTTTTTCTTGTAATCACTTTAGGTTGTTTTTAGCATCTTATCTGGGAGAAGGAAGGCAGACGTGAGCTACTGGACATAACCTAGGGGTTTAAGGCAAGTCAACTATCCAACCAGAACAGGACAGAAGCACTGGAAAAACAAGACTCATTTCACAAAATGAAAGGAAAATCATCAGGCTGACTCTAAGCACAAAGGTAGGTGTTGAGCAGACAAGAACGAATACAGAGTAGGTCCAGGTAACATATCCACAGATGTGGATACGGAGAATGCAGCCTCAAACAGAATGTTAAAATGGGACTGAATCACACACTGAGGTCAGGCTAACACTAGCACCTTCTTGCCCCCTGGACAAAACCTAACTTTGACTAAGAATGTTGTATGGTATCACGGCCGAGCAGAGCAGGGAGCAGGACGAGAAGGGTACCCAGACGTACACAACCCATCAGGGAGACAAAGAATTTAGTGTGTGCTTGTGTCATGGGTGGAAATAACCTACACTCTTTGGAACATAAACCAGGGCCACACTGTGGACCAATTTTTAAAATGTCTGATAAATCCTTTATCAGTGACTACGAAACCTCAAAAGCTTCTGAGATCAAAGTTGTTATTATTGATATTTATAACTTTGGTGCAAAACTAATTCAGTAGTAAAATCAGAGGTGGAGAGACATGAAGCTACTTAGAATATTGATATTTCCTACTTGTGTGAATATTCATCTGCATGCTGCAGAAATATAAATGTATTCAAGGGGTATAGTCCCAGACCCCACTATGTGTCTTCTGTAAATATATATGACATATGCACCATCATGCCTTTCTAAAAAAGATACTGAATTCTAAAACATCTGGCCTCAAGGGTTTCAGCTAAGGCCCTGCGGACCTGCACCATATGGTAGTGTGTGCACGGTATGTATTAGGAAAAATGTCTTTGCTTCTACTCACTTGCTAAGATGCTCTAAACTGAACTGAAGTGAACCAGCTGTGAGTTTCACTGGAAAGGGCACACACAATCAGTTTGGATCATTTAAGCTTATTGAAGACTTCAACTCATAAAGCACCGATAAGTCTGAATCAACAACTCCCACGATCGCTTATTGTAATAAACAAGATTTTAATTACCTCAGAAAATAAGCATGCAATGAACCTCCACCTTAATGGAGCTCTCAGAGGGTTTCATCTGGAGGTTTCTCTTTGCATTAACTCCAACTTCAGTTATTAGCGAAAACACGGCATGATTCAATTCCTATTAGTGCTACATGAACCTTTATTTAAAACAGGGAATGAGTATGGAGTAGTGAGGATATTCAGGACACAACCATCACAGATAACTGATTGAACAGATAAAACAAAGTGGAGTACCATGGAAAAACTCAAACAGAACCCCTATTCTAATCATAGGAATATTTTAAACCTTCTGACTTTAAGGATGCTTAATCACATCTGCAAAGTCCCATTTGCTGGACAAAGTAACAAATAAGTTCACAGGTTTCAGAAATTAGTGAGTGAACATTGTTTGGGGGAGGGTATTATCCTATCAAAACCCCAACTGATCTCTCTTAATTGCTTAAAGGTACCTGTAAGTAATTAAATATCACCTGTCTCAGGGCCTTTGCACACCTGTGTTCTTTGGGCAGGCTCCAATTAATCTCTTCCCTCTTAATAAATACCTGTCTCCACTGATGTCTTCCATCTCACGACAAAATGCCCTTCTCCTTCAGAGACGGTTTCACAACCAATATTACAAACCCGTATATGTGAGTGTTTGGTCAATATCTGTGTCGTGACTCGAGTATAATTATCTCGATGAAAAGGCTCTCTGCCTCATCATTGTAACCCAGCATCCACATGACAGAAGGCACTCCAGACAAATCTGCTTCTAGACAAGAGATAAAACTGAATACTAGGAGGTAAGTGCATCTGAGGACCCAAAGTGGGTCTCGTCTCCTAGCCTCGTCATCTGATTTCGACTTTCTTTTCTAATTTTAACAGAGCTGTAAAGAATGCCACTATTGAAAGGCTTTTGTTTTAACAAGGACATTTATTTCTTCTGTTAGGCTGGATGTTTTTAACTGCAGGAACAACAAGGCTGAGTCCAGGATTTCAGCCAGGAAAACACGGAGAGGTTTAATTTCTGAATGTGTACAAAGTTGTTGCAGATGACCTCAAAGAATTCCTGGGAAGCAGCAAAACATCCAAGGTTGGGTTTGTAGCAGTTTACCCTCAGGGAGCAGATCCAGAATCTCATGGGGCATAAACTTGAAATCCAATCTGCAGCGCTGGGGCCGAGGCAACTGAAGAAATAGGAAACACTCAAGGTCATGACTTTATCCCAAATGGAATCTAAAGGAACCAGGACTGGCAAGACTCTGACCCAGGAGGCAAGAGAGGCAATTTCTTCTCTAAAAACCGCAGGAGGACGGAACAACTCTGCCATGAGGCTTCTTTAGTCAAATCTACTTAAAATGATGCCACACAAGTAAAGGAAGGCTGGATTCCACTACACACACAGCTTTCTCTTCCCGAGAGTCTCCCAATAGTGACAGTGGGCTGTCCTATGAATTGGGATGTGTAGCATCATCCCTGGCCTCTGCCCACTAGATGCTGGTAGCACACCACTGCCCACAACAGCGACAACCCCAAGTGTCCCCAGAAGATGCCTAATGTCCTCTGAAGGGGAGGATGATATCTCCAGTGGAGAATCAATGCTGTATTTGACCAATCCCAGCCCAATCGTCCACAATGTCTCTTCCTTCTCTGGCTCTCTATAAAAGACCAATAATATCCCCAATGCTGATAAATTACCATGTGGTACATTATGATTTTCTCCCTTTCATTTTAACATCTTGAAAAGCAGTGTAGTTATGTGGGAAGATATAAACCAAGTCTGAGATGTTCAAACAGTGTAAAAATCTCAGGAAGAGCTGGTGTTAATCAAGAGCTCCAAGCAATTTAATTCTTGTGCAAAAATGAGCAACATTTCTGTGCATATTTTACAACTAAATTTGATCCCGTTACCTTTGATCTCTGAAATTCAAGTTCCTCCAACTACAACCACTAAGTAATTTAACATATTTATCACATTAAAAAGAAAAACAAGTTAGGAACCAGATGGGTTTCAATGAAGCACCCAATTAATATAGGCAGCTTACCATCTGACATTACTGAGAAGAAATAAATTCAAAGAGCTTGGTCCAAAAGTAAGTCTGGGCATTGTAGCTGCCATTTCTAATTAGTTTCTAAATTTCATGGACCTTTTTGAGTTAAAAAAAATTCATTTAAAGCAATAAATTTTCAAAAGAATATGTATCTATTCTATTCATCTTTCCAGAATCAAACAGGAGGAGGAGACAGGCACTAGGAAATGTGATTTCAGCATGAGGCAGGCAGTTTCCAGTTTTTTCTTTCAGAGTTTGTCTTTTCCAAGCCAGCTGCCAAATTAAGTTTCCCAAACTTTCAAGTACATGTCTTTTGTCCAGATCAACATTAACTAGACAAATGGCAGCCTGATTCAAAGATAAAGAAGCTTTAGCGCAAACCTGGCTGGACAGAAACTGTCCCTTCAGCTGCACTGCCAACGCGAACTGGCTGACAGGGACAAAAGAGAAACCCCGAACCTCAAAACCTGATGCAACTTGGCTTCTAGGAATCAAGTTTTCCAAGTACAAATCAAGCTAAGATTTCTAAGAAATGATTCATTCAACATAAAAGGAGAAAAAGAGCCCATTAAGTAGAAACCCTACTCATAAGGCATAACATTAATGTGACTAGGACAGGAAGTCCCATGATAGAGGAATGCTAATGCAGAAAGAATTTTTAATACCGTGAATTCATCAGCTCAACAACAACAACAAAAATATGCAGCACTTTCTCAGAATGGTGATCTCTGGTTTCTCCAGCAATCATGGATGAGAGACAAATCAGTATGTGAATATAAACATGTATAAACAAAGAAATACTATTCATTTCCACCTCTTGTAGAGATTTTTCACCTAAGCTTCAAAGTTACCTAAAAGGCCCATTCATGGGTTTGAGGAGTGAGGGTGAGTGACAAAACCCTACAGATTACGAGCAAATATGTGTGTGTACACATTTATATTTTTTCTCTATGGAGAAGGACTGAAAGTATTCATCAGATGACCCAAGTAGGTCATGACTTACTGAAGTCATAAAACCCTAAGAGAGTTGTCATTTCATGTTTTGAGTTCAGTCACAGGCTTGGGTACAAGCCTACCTACTTCTTTCACAAATTTGTAAAGCTTACCATGTGGGCATCCAAATAATCAACAAATACGCTTGTCCCAAGGAAAGAATATTTACATCCTGACTGTGATTAAAGATATAAAAAAATGAGGCTAGCAATGGAGCAGATGTGTTGTCCCCACCAAGATTAAAACAAGAGCTTGGAGAACTGAGCCTTCCCTCTCTCTCAAGTACATGTCTTGACCTACCGCACCCACCCTTTTGTCTGCATGGATCTCTGAGAAAACAGACATAGAGGCAAAATGACACCATTGATCCCAAAAAGGTAACAGTGAATCATATGACCAGTGGCCACAGCATCTTCTTCAGCAGCACACAAACCTTTCAAGCATCTTCCCTGTTGAGAGATGGTTCTGAGACTCCCATTCACAAATCAACTACCCCTTCACTTTTGTAAAAGGTCAAAACGAAGACAGAATTTCACTTTTAGAAAGCAGGGTTTCAGAAACGGACAGAGAGAAGAAATCGGGTCAAATAAAACCAAGGGTTTGAAATCATCCACCAAGGGTTTAAGTCGACTCAAATCACAATGTTTGTGACTTCTATATGCTGTGCCCATTAAACAAAGATGAGAAACTGGAGAACAGCTATCCTCTGTCATGCTATATATGTAGGATTTTCAGACACAAAGGAAAGAATGGTACAAGTTTTACACGCAAAATGTCTGGGGGATAAAGACAAAGCACTCCGTTACCGCCAAGGCCCAGGACCCAGCTGTCCCTGAAGCCTCAGGTTGCACTCACCTCCACGGGAAACCGTCTGCCGTTGACACTGTGTTCAGAGCCGGCAGAGCCATTGCTGTGGCCCCAGTGAAACTCCACCTTCTCAGCTTTGAATCTGCCAGGCAGGCCAGCGCCGCTGACAAAATAGTCGTCTTTCAGCAGGATGGCAACTGTGAAAAATAGGGTGCGGGGGTGAACAATGAGTTTCCAAACCAAACTGAAAAGATATCTTTTGCTACATTAAAAAAGCTCATGGTTATACGACGTGAATTATTTCCTCATGTACCTGTTAAAACGCAAACCCCAAACATCAGTTTGCACACATTAGCACATTCTAGGTGAAGAATGCTCTCAAGAGTCAGTTGACTCTAACTTCTGAAAATTCCCAGGGAATGGTCTCAGAATTTATCCATTTCATAGTTGGAAAAGAAAACACAAGCACACATCACAGACAATAACAGAATACGCTGCTTTGATTCAGGTCTCCTAAATCTGCTTGATGAGCAAAATTATTTCTCTTTCTTAAAACACTGATTCCTAGGGCTTCCCTAGTGGCTCAGCTGGTAAGCAATCTGCCTGCAGTGCAGGAGACCTGGGTTCGATCCCTGGGTTGGAAAGATCCCCTAGAGAAGGAAATGGCAAACCACTGCAGTATTCCTGCCAGGAGAATCCCACGGACAGAGGAGCCTGGCAGGCTACAGACCATGGGATCGCAGAGTCAGACACAGCTGAGTGACTCACACTTTCACTTCTTTCGCCTGGTGCCACCCCAAGATTCACTCTGGAATGAGATGGAAATACACACAGGCTGGATGCAAAAGACATGTTTCTTCAATCAGAAAACTTAGGCAACGTATCAAGTAATAATACTTGCAGGGTCTATAAATACTAAGGCGGGCTTTTCAGTGGTAAAAAATCTGTCTGCCGACGCAGGAGATCCAGGTTCAATCCCTGGGTCAGGAAGATCCCCTGGATGAGGAAATGGCAACCCACTCCAGCATCCTTGCCTGGGAAGTCCCATGGACAGAGAAGCCTGGCAGCCTACAGTCTATTGCGTTATAAAGAGTTGGACATGACTTAGTGACTACAAGAAACCAATATTGAGGCAACAATAAAGGGAAGACAGCCAGGGATGGGGAATGTGTTCATATTTGATACGGTGTACAGGAAAGTGCAGTCAAAATTCTCAGTAAGTCACTCAAATAACTGCGTTTTAGTAGATTTACTTTACTATTTCTTTTAATTCTAGGAAACTTTTGCTTAGCCCATCTGAAAAAAGGTCAATCAATTCAAATCCTAAATTTCAAAACCACATCTCTCTTCCTTAAAACCTGGAAAAGAAAAATCAAGAACCAAAAACATGGACTTATACTAGCAGAAAAATTATTTTTCCAAAAGGAATGTAATACCCAAGTGGATAAAAAGATTTTATTTGTAAGTCATATATTTCCCCCTCCTTGTTGTTTGAACTGAATTCATTCATTCAAATACTTATTGGCTGCTAAATACACATTAAGTTCCAATCAATATATTAAATGGTTTGTGATCAAAAGCTAAGCTTTTTTAAGGCAGGGAAAACCAGGGAAAACCTTTCATATCCTCATCATCTGCTCTTCCTAAAGAGATCCCAGTTCGAGTCTTAGAGAGAAATCCTGCATGAAAATTAGGTCTCCATAAAAGATAGAGACTAAACTAATGACCCATTTCTAAAACAAGTATAATTAGTTTCAGCACTTCTCTATATTAAGGGAGCACTAAAAGGAAGTGAAGGAAACCTGTTTGTGTAAATCCCTTTTTACTGCATTCAAAAGGCAGTTTTCCTCCAACTTCTGAAAAATATTCAATTAGTAGAATGGAGATTAAAGGATAAGATGAAATAAAAGTGTTTCTTAAGCTGATTGAATATGCTACAGCTTTGTTCCACCTTTATTTCTGCTAGCATGGTTTAGAAGAAGGGTTGGCGAACTTCTTCTGTAAAAGGTTAAGACAAGACATACTGAAGGACTGGTGGGTCCTATGGCTCCTTTTCAACTACTTAACAGTGTTCATAACGCAGAAGCAGTGAAACACAGTAAGTAAATGCTCAGGTGAGGCTTTGTTCCAATAAAAACTTATCCATACTACAATTTGGATATAATTTTCACAGGTTATGGAATATTTTTCTCCTTTTTTCTTTTTTTTAATTTTCCCAACCACTAAAAAAAAGTAAGAACAAGCAGGAGGGGGTTGTCATTTGGTGATCTCTGTTGCTGCTGCTGCTAAGTCACTTCAGTCATATCCAACTCTATGCAACCCCATAGATGGCAGCCCACCAGGCTCCCCTGTCCCTGGGATTCTCCAGGCAAGAACGCTGGAGTGGGTGATCTCTAGGATATAATATTTTTAGAAGACTAACTATTATTTTGAACCTGCGTGCCAAAGCCAAAATACCTATGAATTCGCTCAGTAGTGTCCTAAACACTGTTGATGACTCTCAGCCGGTTACAGATTCTATACTTACCATTTTGCATCCAAAGGACGGAGGCAAAGCATTTGGAGTGCATCTGTTACAATACATCCAGGGACTCAGCAGCATCTTATAAATATTTGATTTTACCTAAATCATTTATGTCTCTGTCAGGGGTCATTTTACTTGTTTTACATGAATAATTAAAAGCATAATTAGGCAACCGTACAACCTGAAACACTAATCTCATTTTTCATTTTACAGTATCTCTCACTAGAGAACACAGCATGCTACAAGCACGTACTGCCCCAACCTTCTGAAAGCAGCTTACGGCTTACATTTTTGTTTACACGGAACACTGGGAAGAGAGAACTTGCCCAGCTACCATGCAACAAGTTTCTGCCGACCACAGATAACACAGCTCTGCTTCACAACAAAATGTACCAGAGGTAGTTGCTGCAGAGCACAGAATGTGGTAAGAGCCTCGAGCTCAGAAGACGGACAGACCTGGGTGAGGATCTTGTTCTGCCACTTAAATGCTGGGTGACCTTGGGCAAGTTATCTGACTTCTCTGTGTCTCGGTTTCCATCATTACTCAAATGGCATTAACAGTGCCTACCTGGTGAGGCTGTTTTGATGTTTGAAGGAAATCACACACAGAAAGCGCTGAACAGTGCCAGCAATTCAGCAAGTGCACGGTCAATGTGGGTTATTGTCAAAAGAAGCACAGCGCAGAGGGGTGACCACACCTGTACTTTCACTTTCAGAGTTCCACTCTAAAGCAGTATTGTTTTTCCCACAAAACAAAACTGTGTCCTTGAGCAGAAACAACAAACAGCAAAGGTAGATGTGGCCCAAATACTTGAGATGTTAAGTGTTGAGTAGCTGCTTTGAATTTACTATAACATCGAGTAAAAAACATATTTCCATTATTTTTATCCTTTTGGGCTTATCAATGGAAAACATAATCTTAATTTGATGTCTAATATGCACTCCACACTTCAAATGATACTCATTCATTTCCCCCTTTTACCAGAAGTATTTAAGCTAGAACGTAATAACACTGGTACCTTTGATTTACTTTCACAGCTTATAGGCATAATTTTTTACATACGTCTATCACATGTCAAATAGTACGGGTTTTTGCATTAAGGTGTTGATAAAATGTTTTGTTTTAAAATCAATTCATTTTAATTAAAATGAAGGGAGTCAACTGAAAAACAGTAGTATAGCATGATAGGTAAATGAAACTATGATAATAATAAACAAATACATTTTAATTTAAGTTTTAAAACAATGGCACAAAAAAGTGAATCTGGGTAAGGCGACATTTAAGAAGGTAGCAAGCAACAAAGAAGGTAGCAAGCAACAGCTAAAGACTGGAGAAAGATGGGCTAGGAAGAGGATGAGGAGGCAGGTAAGTTACCTAGGAGTGGACTTTATAGAATAAGGCCCTCTGGCTGTTCAACTGCTAACATGGATTTTGATGAAGTCAAAGCAGAATGATGGAGGAAGTAGAAGAAGATATAGGTTTCAAATTCAGAATCTTTAACCTGGATTCCAAAGTCCATAGCAACAGCTACTCACAGATTTGGGGGTCTATGCCCTCCTGAAACAGGAAGTAAAATTCTGAGCATGGGGTCATAAATGGAGTTGGACTCTGGAGCCACTTGGGTCTGGATTTCAGTCCTAGATCTGCCACTATCCAGTTTTGACAAAGTTACTGCAATTCTGGGTGCTTCCATTCCTATTCTTAAAAGTGGAATAATACAACAGCAACTTCACAAGTTTGTTGTGGGATCACAATAGTTGACATAGGGTGAATGCCCAGAAGAGTTATTCATTCACCACATTACTGCATGAAAATGGCATTGTAAGCACCCAGAAATAAATCCATACATATATGGGCAATTAATTTACAAGGAGCAAAGAACATATGATGGAGAGAGGATAGACTTTTCAACAAATGGTGTTGGGAAAACTGGGCAGTCACATACAAAGAATGAACACTACCATTTCATATCATATGCAAAAATTAACTCAAAATGAATTAAAGATCTGACTAAAAGACCAAACCCACAAACTTCCTAGAAGAAAACATAGGTGGTAAACTCTTTGACATGGGTCTTACTCATTCTTTTCTGGATCTGACTATAAAAACAAGAAAAACAAAAGCAAAAATAAACAAATGGGAATATATCAAAGTGAAAAGCTTCTGCACAGAGAAAGAAACCACCATCAAAATGAAACAGCAGGGGATTCCCTGGTTGGCTCATTGGTTAGGAATCCGCCTGCCAATGCAGGGGGCACAGGTTCAATCTGCATTCTGGGAAGATCCCACATGCCGCAGAGCAACTAACCCTATATGCCGCAACTATTGAAACTGTGCCCCAGAGCCCAGGAGTCACCGCTACTGAAGCCCTTGCACCTAGAGCCTGTCTCTACGACAAGACAAGCCCACACACTGCAACGAGAGTAGCTCCCACCAGCTGCAACTACAGAACAGTGCTCTCACAGCAGTGAAGACTCGGTGCAGCCATAAAACAAGTAAATATACATCTTTCAAAAAAGGAAACACAATTTAAAAGAAAAGAAAAGGCAACCTATTAAAGGGGAGAAGGTGCTTGCAATGTGTATACCCACTAAGGGGTGAATACAGAGAACTCACAGAATTCAATGACAATAAGACTAACAATCCAATTGAAAATTAGGTACAGGATCTAAGTAGACATTTTTCCAGAAAAGACATACAGATGGCCAACAGGTACATGCAAAGATGTTCAACATGACTAATTAATAGGAAGATGCAAAACAAAATCACAGTGTGAATCACCTCGCACCTGTTACAATGGCTATCGCCAGAAAGACAAGAAGTAAGTATTGGCAATGGTGTGGACAAAAGAGAAACTTTGGGCACCATTGACGGGGATTTTTTCACTATAGAAAACAGTAAGAATAAGTAAGAACAGAACTGTCATTTGACCTACCTATTCCACTTGGGCATTTATCCAAAGCACATGAAAACTAATTTGAAAAGGTAAGTGAACCTCTATGTTTAAAACAGCCATGATAGAGAAACAACCTAAGGCCTCACAGAGAGACGAACAGATAAAGATGACGTGGTGTATGTATACACAATGGAATACTACTCAGCCACGAAAAAGAAAGTTTGCCATTTGCAACAACATGAATGGACCTTGAAGATATTGCTCTAAGTGAAATAGGCCAGAAGGAGAAAGACAGATGTGCATTATTTCAGTTATGTCTGGAAATACACACACACACACACACAAAATGAGCAAACTAAAATGAAAATAAACTCACAGATACAGAGATCAGAGGAGCAGTTACCAGGGGTGCGTGAAATGTGTGGAGGGAATCAACTGTACGGTGACTGATGGTAATGAGACTTGGGGTGCTGATCAGCTTGTAGTGTACACAGATGTCAGATAATAATACTGTATACCTCAAGATTATAGTTAAAAAATAGATGGCATTGTATAATTACTGTTTATAACAGTTCTTCCAGGAAGAGGATCCACAGCTTTCATAGATTCCCCCTATGTCCAGGGCTCCCCATAATGCAAAAATGCTCTGCATAGGGGCAGGGGAGACATAAGGAGTCACACCATGGATAAGGAATTACTTTCCAAATTTGACGGGGTGACTGAGGACCAGGCACTCACTGCATTCTTTGCAGGACATCCATTAATGGTTAATAAATTATACTCAATGTGTCTAAATAATGCTGGCCTAAAGTAAGTATTCCCACTAAAATCTGACTAAATAGCAACAGATGCCAAAAGTTTTTTAAAAATCGATGAGAGAAGGAAAATAAGCGCCTCAGTATCTTGCCTCCACCACTTGTCAACCAGCTTTCAATACAAGATGGGGAAAGGCTACCATTATTAGATCATTAATGCTGAGACCCCCAACCACCCACAACTCCAGTGTGCATCAGGGAATGCTTTGGGGCTCCTGGTCTGGAAGTCAACACACAGAAGCTCAAGTGCTAACCTTCTACTGACTTCCCTATAGGCACCAGCATTTACTTTATCTAATATTTACCTGTACCTACAGGGAAGAAAAGGAAAGATTTTAAATGAGGTTTTATCTCCCGCCCTCACAGAGTGTATAGTTGGTGGGGAAAACAGGCCCCAGCACCTGATGTGAAGAACTGACTCATTGGAAAAGACCCTGATGCTGGGAAAGATTGAAGGCGGGAGGAGAAGGGGACGACAGAGGATGAGATGGTTGGATGGCATCACTGACTCAATGGACATGAATTTTAGTAAACTCTGGGAGTTGGCGATGGACAGGGAGGCCTGGCGTGCTGCAGTCCATGGGGTCGCAGAGTTGGACATGACTGAGCTACTGAACTGAACTGAAACTAAGCAAGATGGACAAGGCAGAATACTTGACCCTTTAATCATAAAATATGTTGGATGACAACCCAGTAGGTTCTGTGCCCTAAAACAGAAAAGTGGACTTTAAAAAGTACCCTCCAAGTTCAAAGTCTACGTGAGTCTAGTTATATAACAAAGCGCTGGTTTGCCCATTCTGTGATTGGTAAATTAAGCTTCAGTTTACCCAGAAGAGAGCTGCTACTACCTGAGCGAGCGCTCGGGCTGCGGGAATAACAGAAAGGATGTGGAGCTTGGCAGGCAGGAAACAGAGCTTACAGTGTGTCTTGCAAAGAGAGACCTAGGGAAATAGCTCCAACTGGAACTTCAGGGTTCAGGCAAGACTGAACGCTAACAGGCTGACAAGAATCCAGGAATCTGGATATTTGATTTTTTAAAAACTTTTTATGTTGTATTGGAGTATAGCCGATTAACAACGTTGTGATAATTTCAGATGAACAGCAAAGGCACTCAGCCACACGTACACACGTTATCTGTTCTCCCCCAAATTCCCCTCCCATCCAGGCTGCCATATAACACTCAGCAGATTTCTCTGTGTTATACACTAGGTCCTTGCTGGTTATCCATTTAAAATACAGCAATGTGTACACGTTCATCCCCAACTCCCTAACTATCCCTCTCCCCTGCAACCTAAGTTTGTTTTCCAAGTCTGTGAGTCTGTTTCTGTTTTGTAAGTTCCTCTGTATAATTTCTTTCTAAATTCCACATATAAAGGATGTCGTATGATATTTCCCCTTCTCTCTCTTACTTCACTCAGTATGACAATCTCTAGGTCCATCCACGTTGCTACAAATGGCATTATTTCACTCTTTTTAACGGCTAAATAATAAGGGATCTGGATATTTCAAATAGGAAAATTTTAAAAATGAAGAGCCAAAGCACATTTAGCATGCCCCAAAGAAGAACGGACTTTTTTTTTTAATTACACTTAAATTTTCTTTTTTGGGCAACCTTGAGCTAACCAGAGGTGCTACAGGGTATTACAAAGACAGGGTTGGGCAGGCCCAACGTCAATGCTGCTGAACACCCAGATGCTTTCAAACATCTGTCTACTTGGCAGATGCTCTGTTTCTAATCAGAAAGCTTGGCAGCTTCTTTGTGAGCAAAATAACCAATTCATTAATGGCATAAAAACTCATAGCTTAAAGAAGAAAATGTGATCCAGGGGAAAAGATCCAATGCCAGTCCCTCTTCAGTACCTGTCAAGGATCATTGAGATAACTGCGATAGGGTGGTGGGTGATAGAATAAAAATAAGTAACGGTTTCTTCTCAAGCCAAACTGGAAACCCTAAGAACACGGACTTGGGAGATCACTGTGTATTTTCACTTGTTCCAAAAACCGGTCCTACATCAATATGCCAGGAATAAAGGTTTTATTGAAATGAGGACATACTTAGATTTTCGCCATCAATGCTCGACACTCTACTCCATACACAGAGTAAGCAAAACCCCTTTTCAAACCGCGGTTCTCATCTGCGACTAGCTATAAGGATAACAGGAAGAAGGGAGAGAAAGGGGACAAAGTTAGGAGCTGGGGGTAAAGACAGACCAACAGGCAACAGCCAGTTTTGTTACAGGAGACAGGAAATTCAGGGAGATGTGAGAGAAAAGATGGGAGAGAGCAAAACCACAAAAAACGAAAGCATGTGGAGATACACTCATGAACAGACAGAAATAGATTACAAAGTGAAAGAAGAGGAAGCACAGACAGTGAGGGTCAAGAAGACAAGCACACAGAGAATTCCTAGAATATTCCTTACCAATCTCAGAGGTGTTAAAGGCTTTTCTATGCGTGTGACACGTGGACAGTCATGCTCAAACTATGGAACTCCCTCCTGAGTGAGGGCTGAGCACAGAAGTCCATGAATTTGGACAGAAATGAAGCATCATGAAAATCACCACTGGAAACCCTGTAAGGAGCCAATGATGGCTCTAAGTAAGGCTCGCGTCAGTTTCTCCATCAACCTTGCTCAAAACACTGATCCTTCAGGGCACCATGGAGGCAGCAGTTGGTCAAGCAGCAACTGCAATGAATGTAGAGTGTCCGTTCTGGTCAGACACTCGCTTGGCTGGGGGTGGAGTGGGGCTTACCATGTGAGCAAAAAGAGAAGCAGCGTCAAATGCTCCTCTCGCACTGAGCTGGGGTGACGTGCTCAGCCACGGAACTAGCATGTGGAAATGAATGAGGTTGTTTTTAAGATTGTATTTTTCTCTTTCTACCAGCCTGTGGTGAGACTGTTCATTGAGACTTAGTTTACCTGTGGGTTCTTATGGAACTGCTTTATCATAAAAGCTCCAAGGACTAGGTGAAGTAAAGTAGATGCAACAGTCTCCTAATCTTTGTCTGAATTATATGGGCTCAGCAACATGTTAGGACATGGTTCCTCCACAATTTATGCAGACTTTCCCAATTGTGGATCTACTTTTATTAATTTAACAACTACTTTTTAAATCCATCTATGTCAGGTATATGTAGACAAATAAGAAAGTATGTAGGCAAAGAAAAAATAGAGCAAACCAATATGAAGTGTGAAAACAGTAGTAACGCGCATTTTGGCAAATGTATTTACTCTTTGTCCTTAGTGTAAGGTAAAAGAAAAAGAGGTGGAAAAATAAACACCCTCCAAATAGTTAAAACTCACAGGAGACCATGGCTTATTAACATATACCAGGACCACTATCTACATCTTAAATTCCAATCATTTAGTTCGAAGCTAATGCTAGGAACAGCAAGATTCTCTTGAAACGTTCTTGTTGAATGCATTATCTTTTCATTCTACAAAAATGAAAGAAAGGGAAATAACTTTAGATGAAATCAAATGAGAACTGGCACAATAGAGAGTTACGGCTGTTCGGAAAGAAAGAGAGAGATGATATCTGTCTTCTAAAGATATTTTAGACAACTTTCGAGAAGTGGACTAGGGACAACCACATTGCTCTATTGATTATGCTGGATTGGATATATGGTCCTCTCCACAGGTTAAGACAGATATGAACATTCAAACTGTTTTACGGCAAAGTTACTGTCTGTATGTAACAGGCCGCTTTAAATATTAACTTTCTGTATTCATATTTTAATATCCACAAGACAGTCTATTTTACAGATAAGTGACCTGTAAATTTCCAACAGAAAAAATAAGTATCTCTTCCTGAATTTATTTTGTAGAAGTGCAAGTTTCAAGAAAAGACTTTTGGGGCTCAAAAATTAATGACTCAAGAAAAATAAGGTTTTTTGGCATCTAGTCAAGAAATTTAGATTCAAAATGAATGATGATGACAACAACAATGTGGCTCATGATATAATTTTTTTTAATTAAACTTTTAATCTTCCTGATAACTGTAGATCCACATGTAGTTCTCAGAAATAATATAGAGGTCTTGTGTCCCCTCTATTCAGTTTCTCCAAATAGTCAAATCTTATAAAACTAAAGTACAATGATATGTACTTTTTTAAACTAATATTATCCAGCTTGCCTATCAATACGATTCACTGTTGGTATTATCAACTCTGACAGTTAATTCAGATACACAGCATCCTGCCCTGTATTTGTACTGTGTTCAGCTCAGTTTATATGATCCAGACATAACAGACAAAGCAAATGGATCCTCATTTCTCTAAAAATGCTGGAATATTTATGAACTCATCTGGCATTTTAAGAACAGGAGAATAAAGCTGTTCCTAGGTTCATGCATATTTAAAAAAAAAGAACAAGAAGACAGGTTTTCAGGCACCCAAGTTTCTAGAGAAACATACATTGAAACTCTTTTAAGAGAACAGAAGATACAATTCGATGTTTACATTTAACACTGCATACCTCAATGTTCATTGCAGCACTGTTTACAATAGCTAGGACATGGAAACAACCTAGATGTCCATCGGCAGACAAATGGATAAGAAAGTTGTGATACATATACACAATGGAATATTACTCAGCTATTAAAAAGAACACAATTGAATCAGTTCTAATGAGGTGGATGAAACTGAAGCCTATTATACAAAGTGAAGTAAGTCAGAAAGAAAAACACCAATACAGTATATTAACGCAAATATATGGAATTTAGAAAGATGGTAACGATAACCTTTTACACAAGAGAGCAAATGAGACACAGATAAAAAGAACAGACTTTTGGACTCCGTGGGAGAAGACAAGGGTGGGATGATTTGAGAGAAGAGCACTGAAACATGTATATTACCATATGTGAAACAGATGATCAGTTCAAGTTCGATGTATGAAATAGGGCACTCAAAGCTGGTGAACTGAGACAACCCAGAGGGATGGGATGGGGAGGGAGGTGGGAGGGGGGCTCAGGATGGGGGACACATGTACACCCGTGGCTATTTCATGTCAACGTATTGCAAAAATCACCACAGTATTGTAAAATAATTAGCCTCCAATTAAAATAAATAAATTAATTTTTTGTAAATGGTTGGTACTTAAAAAAAAAAGATCATAGATTGATTATTCATGGGCTATTAGCCTGTCTAGTATGATGTCATAAATTTTGAAGTCATAAGCACAGTTTAAGAAGTAACAAAGATTTATTTCTGCTTCTCAGAAAGCCGTGCTTCTGAATTTCAGAGACAGATGCGTTCATATTTAGATGGCTGTGCTCTAAAGTCAGGCGCATGCGCCCACAGACAGGCAACAACTTGTGGATCACTCTGGAGGCCAGGAGAGTGACAGAGATTGATAATCAGCTTCTGGAAGACCAAGGTCATGAATCAACTTGCATTGAGTGAACCCTACACTTGTCTAAAACCTGTCATTGGAGATACCAAGCTGAAAGCTGTCACTGAAACATGTTATCTTTGCAGAAGGCTGTCAAGCGTTGCAAGTCAAGTAGAAAACCGTATCAGAGAGCCCAGCAAATTGCCTTTGGCAGGCTTCCGGAATGTGGCACCAAGGTGGCACTCAACCCCCAGATCTGATTACCCCAGCAGAGCAAAGCTCTCGTCCACCACATTCAGACTGTCTGTAGAGTAATATTCCCATCACGGATCTCCAAAGGACACTCACATTTGAAACACAAAGCAGAGCTACTGTTAGATAAAATCTGAATTGTAACTATAAACACACCATCTAAACTCAGGGAGTAGAAAGGTGCAGGTGAAAAGGTGTGTACAAATAATATCACTGGTATACAAGTTTGTTCCGAGCAGATGCTCAAATGGATGAATCGAGGTACAGGAGAAGATAGCCTGCTATAATGCTCGAAGACCTGTTTATGGGGACATTATGAAAAAGATCTCGAAGCCAGGAACCACCGTGTTGAGTGGAAAACAATTCTAAGATCAAGTCAGACCAACTCAAAGCAATCAGCCACAAAAAAAATCTCTGACAAATGCTGGTTCAGAGAAAGAAAATAGAGCCCTAAAGTTGTACGTGCAGCCACTTAGATGTTTTTTTTTTTAAAGGCAACTCAGTGACCCACAACATGAATGGGACCAAAAGACAGATAATGAAGTCATTTTAGCTTCGCATGAGGGCTTCAGGCAGCCAAGGCTCCTGGAGGGACTGCTAAGAGTGCTCTGTACTGACATCCTTGGTTACAAAGGGATCATTCCAAAGAGAGAGAGAGAGAGTCAGTTTTAATGGGTTGGGTTATAAGAGTAGAAAAATAAAATAAGAAAAAATACCTTTAGCACCACAGAATCCCAGTTAACACTAGGCACAAATGTAATATAACACCCACACATTTATTTTCAAATCAAACAGTGGGGCAGAGCAAGGCAATCTCTGCTACTTCCATCAGCAATCTGTAACTGTTATTTGCATGGTAGTGATTAAGAGGGAAGCATTTTGCATTAGCAATTCTGAAAATGTGGTATTTCATATTCATGGACCCTAAGTGAAAGGTGAGGTAGGTAAAAGGAAGCCGGAGGATCAAACTGCTGGTCTGATACACAAAGGGATAAGACAGTGTTCATCTGTATTATAATACAAAACAAATATTAACAAGTCAAATTCTCAAGGGAGATAAGAAAGGCATTTCCATCTGTGCATTTGGCACAGTGATGTCTAGTAGAAATTTCTGTAATGATAGAATGTTCTCTGACCATGCAGGCTGTTATGGTAGCCACTAGCTATACGTGGCTACCAAACATACGAAACGTGGCTAGTACAATACTGCCCAAAGAGATCTATAGGTTCTTTGAAATTCCTATCAAAATTCCAATAGCGTTTTTCACAGAAAAAGTTAAAACCATCCTAGAATTCCTATGAAACCACCTAAGACCCTAAGAAAAGGAATCCTTAGAAAGAAGAACAAAGCTGGAGGCATTATACTTCTTGATTTCAAATGATACTCCAAAGCTATGATAATCAAAACGGTATGGAACGGGCATAAAAAAAAACACATCAACCAATGAAATAAAATCTAGATTCTAAGAAATAAACCCACGCATAGGAATATTTGCTCATAATTAACAAAAGAGCCAAGAATACTCAACGGTTTGAAAAGGATAGCCTCGTCAATAAATGGTGTTGGAAAAATGAGACATTCACATACAAGAATGAAGCTGGACCACTACCTTACATCCCTCATGAAAAGTAACGAAATTGATTAAAGATGTAAATATAAGACTTGAGACTATAAAACTCCTACAAGAAAACATAGGGAGAAAGCTCCTTGACACTGGTCATGTCAATGATAATTTGGATATGATGCAAGCGACAAAAATAACAAAAGCAAAAGCGACCAAACAAATGAGACTCACCAAAATAAAAAGCTCTGCACTGCAAAAAAATTACCAATAAAATGAAATGGCAAAATGTTATATGCCAATTATATCTTAATGTGTGCTCAGGCGCTCAGTCGTGTCTGACTCTTTGCAGCCCCATGGATTATATCCTGCCAGGCTTCCCTGTCCAAGGAATTTTCCAGGCAAGAATACTGCAGTGGGTTGCTATTTCTGACTCCAGGGACCTTCCTGACCCAGTGATCTAATACATGTCTCTTGCATTTCCTGCACTGGAAGGGGGATTCTTTACCCCTAGCGCCACCTGGGAAGCCCTATATCTTAAAGCTGAAAAAAATAAAGGCGATCCCCTACCTCTACCCTCAAAATACAAAGATCTGAACGTGTGTCTCCTCTGCTTTCCAACATTGCAGACAGACACCCTAAGAAGGCAGGAAACAAAAACAAAACTATACATGGAATAAATTTTAATCTTACTGAGCTTTAATTAATTTAAATTTAAATGTAGCTAACATATGGCTAGTGGTCACCATACTAGAACAGAGGTCTCAAAGTTCATTCTATATACTTTACATGGACTGACCCACTCAAATCTTTAACAATTCTATGAGATTGATACAATTTCATTATCCATATGCGTTTTTATCTTTATATTTTTACCCTATCACATTGAAAAAAAAAAAATCTTTAAGCACAAAGTGGTTAGGCAGTTTGCCCAAAATCACACAGCAAGCAGCAGTTCTTAAACTGAGGGTCAATTCCAGAGCTGTCACTCAGCTATACGTTCTCCATAGGAACGTGCAGAACTAAAGGAGCAAGTCATGGTTAAGGTACAGACCAGAGACACCAAAAACATTTCACGCTGGCCTACAGACAGGTAAAGAAGACGCTGTACCTGTTTTCCCTGTGTTTTTCATCCAGGTTTTGTTAGAAGACTCGTTGTCGAAGCCATCGAGTTGCAGGTCCTGGTACTCCTCACTGACGCGTGCGTGCTGGTCTGAAATGTCGATAGGTGACTGCTGACGGCCCCCACAGCTGACACTGGACGTGACCCAGTACTCAGGACCGTAGGCACCTGTTAAGAGAAAACAAGATTTCAACTCCTGTGGCTCAAAGGGCACAGATGGAACGAATAAGCACACAAAAGTCAAGCATGTCATCTGCCAAGATACATTGTCCTACGTATCCCCACCCTAACGACGTTTGTCCACTGGAAAGCTATCAGCCCAAGCCACTTGCTGGGTAGGGCAAGAAAAGGTAAGAAAAAAATGTTACTTGAGACAGTTTTTCTTCTTGATTTGTAATCAAATATTTGCCTTTTCTTTTTTTCTGTTACTCAATTAAGAAAATTGAGCAGAAGGGTTGTCAGAGTTATTCACATTAAAAAAAAATTGTTTTAAAAATAATTTTCCTAAAATAAACAAAGCATTTACTCACAAGAAAACACCTTCATCAATTTAACATGTTCTGCTATTGTGAACATTATATGAAACACAACTTTTTGCTATGTTTCTAGGAATTTCTGAACTGGAAAAAAAATTAGAAGCAACACAACACGGGATGAGAGTCACTACAAACAATGTAGTCAATAGGATATGGTTTTCCTTTGGCTAATCGTGAGATTTTTCAGTGTAGCCAGTTTGAACACATATGTATTAAGGCACCCACTTCCCTTTCTCAGCCCCTCTCTGTCATAGGAGATGGGGACACAAAGCTACCTTAAGACTGGACTCAGCATTCATATAAAGATTTTGGAGGGGCATATGCCACGGACATAGACAAAGAGAATGCAGCTATCATGCATAACCCTAATGAGTGTCAAGCAGGCATAGGGAGAGAAAATTTTACAACCTTCGTGACATGACAAAGCAGAAGTAGTCAACTAGAAAAAACATCATTTACTAGAGAGATTAAGATAAATTTTTTGTTTGAAAACCAGCTATAGAATAGGTCTAAACGGTATAATTTTTTCAATATTCTATTTTATATTGGAGTACAGTTGATTTATAATGTGTTCGTTTTAGGTGTACTGCAAATTGATTCAATTATATATATACATATATATATTCTTTTTCAGATTCTTTTTGCACAGAGGTCATTACAGAATATTGAGTAGCTCCCAGTGCTATACCATGCTGCTGCTGCTAAGTTGCTTCAGTCGTGTCTGACTCTGTGCGACCCCATAGACGGCAGCCCACCAGGCTCCCCTGTCCCTGGGATTCTCCAGGCAAGAACACTGGAGTGGGTTGCCATTTCCTTCTCCAATGCATGAAAGTGAAAAATAAAGTGAAGTCACTCAGTTGTGTCTGACTCCTAGCGACCCCATGGACTGCAGCCACCAGGCCCCTCCGCCCATGGGATTTTCCAGGCAAGAGTACTGGAGTGGGTGCTATACCATAGGTCCTTCTTAATTATCTCTTTTATATATGGCAGTATATAGTAACTGTATAATAATTAGCAGATAAAACTTAGGCTTCTCAATCAATACAGTTCAGTATGTGTATAAATAAATATATACACATACTTGTATTCCTAGCAGGTTTTTTTCAGCTTTAAATTTCTTCACATATCAAATAAAAGAGGATAAATGGCCAAAGTGACTTTAGGTGATCAACTCATCCATGAACCCATTCCTTTCTGCCTCATTCCATACTTAGCCTTGCATGATGGAAGACAGGAGGATATCTTAGGTCCCCCTGCTACCAAGGAAGAGTCGACACCTGTGCCCAGCACCCACCACACACTCACTGACCATGGATTCCCCTGTTCCCCTAAGTCTGATACAGCTCACAGCAGATACAAACAGGGGTACCATGAACAAAGAGGTGACCACAAAAACCTTTCCAGTCACAGGAAGCTTCATGGCTGCAAGAGTAGCTGACAAAGCTGCCCCCAAAATGATTCAGATGCTTGCTGTCTGGCAAAGAGCTCAGCCTCACTCTATGCCTGGGTCCTCTTCCCTAATCCACATCCCAAAGACTAAGATAACAGACTATCAGAAAGAACACGTTCACTGATGGGCAAAGATTCAGCGACCTCAGGTCACGTTTCAAAATTACTTGTTAAGTGCCAGAAGACTTTCTGCAAAAAGTTAGCATCACCACTTCCTTTACTGTAGGATTCCAGCTACATTAGGAATTGTCAAGGGCTGTTTGCTCATGTCATGTCACCTCTTGGTCGAATTCCCTAAGACTGTGTGAGATGAGTCACGAAGGAACGGAGTGTGCATGCGTATGTTTCACCTTGCATCAATATACTTGAAGAAAAAAAGGAGAGGAAAGTGGACAGGAATGGCTCCAATTACCCTATTTGCTCTACGTTTTCTTCCACATACCAAAGAGATTCCTTAAAAAATTGAATAAAGTGTCATTGATGTATTTGATAGCTGAACACCATGTTAATTCTGGCTAAGCTACAATTGGGCCTGTATGTTGGAAACATGGAAAGCGAAGTGTTAGAATATTGTGTGTGTGTGTGTATGTATATAATGTCTTTCAGAAACTCACTACAATAAAATTACACTCAATGAAAAGAAATGCATGGTAAAAAATCAATTCTAACACACGTAACTCCAAAGAACTAAGAACACAAGTCATCATTTGTAAAAACACCTAGACACCTGGTAGTTATCCTACCTCTAATAATAAAAAAATACTCTGTAACATCTGATAGATACTTGCCATTCACATTATTTCTCATAACCTGCCAGACATGGGTGAAATATAAGTTAGCACTCTATAAAAATATAATTAGGGTTCATATCAGGGAGATTCATTTATTCACTGGTAACAATCTGAAGATTTAAGCCAACTACCATGCTTGCTTTCACACTTCTACCCAATATCTGCTCAAGTGCAATTTTAATTGAAACTGATCTTCCACTTCAGATTTTAAATTAATTCTTCTTTGGAGTGCTTCATGCTCCAGACACCCTTGCTTTGCAAAAACCCCTTATGTCATTAGTGGAGGAAATAGAACACTTTTTCCAAGCTTGCAGGTATCGATTACCTATTCTCACGCTGAAGCACCACTGCCGTTCCACACTGTATAAATCTCTTCGGTGTTCAGACACTTTATAAAGGACTGAGAATTATATCATTAATCATTTCCAGATGCACAAGTCTCATAGCATTGAATGCTTTGTTTTTCAAAACTATGAGTAAATGCCTTTAAGCTAAAAACATGACTCAAAACAAAACAAAACCACTGTGGTTAACTGAAACCTAGTTTTGAAGGAGGGAAAACAATTAGCAAGAAGCCTTCCTCTCTCAGGTCTGGGATTACCCACCTAAAATAAGAAGAAAAAGTCAGGTGCATTTTTGTTTCCTCTTATTGACTCTTTCTTAGAATATCTGCATTTTAACAGCTGGACCTATTTAGAGCAGTTCACCAACTCCAACATGACAATCTAATATGCAAGGCTATCTTCTCAAAAAGGGGAGGCATGGGGCTCACAGGTAGAAACCGCAGGGTAGCTTGGCTGCCAACAGCAACTCCCTGTTCACCTGTTAAGAGTGTAGTATGAATTAGATCTGATTGAGACATACTGCCAACATATTAGTACCAAGGGAATTTAACAGTGACTTTCCCTCAATCTAGAATGAAAAATATTTTCTTTTTTGGGGGGGCTGGACACAAGGGAGATCTTAATTCCCTGACCAGAGCTTGAACCTATGCCCCATGCAGTAGACGTGCGGAGTCTTAAGTCACTGGACTGCCAGGGAATTCCCAGTATTTTCCTTTTAATAAATTCAATGAATACATCTGAAACTCCTGGCTGAAGGTTTGACCTCAGTGTAAATATCCCCTTGTCAAGGAGGCTTTCATGAGAAATGCACAGGGTTCTGTATTCTCTTGGCAATGGGTTCTTGTTTTCCTAAGGACATCTGATCATGAATGTAATTATTTACTCTTTAGTGTCTGGCTTCCCCACCAGCTCATTACTCTATGAGAACAGGTTCCTTCTCTACGTTGTGTGACTTGATTCTACTGTCTAGCATAGAACTGTATAGACAATGAGCTCCTAGTATACATATTTTTACCACAAACACATAAATTGGAAGATGACATTAAGCAATCTTCCATAGGTCTGTCTTCTCATGACATGTTCTCTGTCATTACTTTGGTTTTAATTTTACACTTTTATCTGTTGATTTCTTCTTAAGTCTTCATTTCCTGGACTCGTCAGCTTTCAAAGTAAACACTCATTTCTTCATTAAGACATTACATTAATCTGAACAGTGATACAGTAACACTGTATCAGCAAAGACATGATATGCAGGATAGAATCTATGTGCAAACTTAACAAGTCCACCAACAGCAATTACGGTTTTTTAAAAGAAAGGATAGGATGGGGAACACATGTATACCTGTGGAGGATTCATTTTGGTATTTGGCAAAACTAATACAATTATGTAAAGTTTAAAAATAAAATTAAAAAAAAAATAAAAGAAAAGAAAGGATAAAACTTTGCTTTCTAAACCTTTTGGGAAACGATTATTCTCAAGATGCTCGTTTTTTCTACGCTTTAGCGGAGCTCTCTAATCAAAGGTCAATCAAGGAGGAAACTTAGTCTTGCTCATTACTTCATCACCAAAGTCACTTCAACACTGACTCAACAAATGCTCAGTACCAGGCTCAGTGCTAAGAAATGGTGGTTGCGGGGGTGGAGTTGCGACGTATGCCTCTGTCAGCTCATCTGTACAACGAACAGGGAACATCAGTGATTTGACTTCAAACGCTGGTTACGAGGATCAGATGAGATAATCCACAGAAGATACTCAGTATAAGAAAAAAAAACAATAGAAACTCAGTACATGGTGGCTGGTGTGATTATCGCCACTGTTACTGTGTTATAAAACACATAGCAATCCCTCAAGAACCCGACCATATATAATGAAGGAAGTAACTGTGCACCCAAGCAAGGACTAAGGTAGGTGGAGGCAGGCATTAAGCGCTACACAGGGAGAGAGGAGAGACACCTGAAGGAGAGAAATTTACATCAGAAGTGGAGAGAAATTCAGTAGGTCCAAGTGCTTCCCACATGGGCAGAGGACAAGAGTCAGAAGGACAGCTGACCCCTTCAGGAAGTGAAGTTTAATCCTAGCACCTGCTGCATTTAGGGACTAGCTTCCCAAGAATAAGGCAGAAAAGGGGGGGAAAGGCAACTTCTCAATGGAGAAGCCTGGTAAATAGCATCTCAGTCAAGTGGTGGAGGTCAACCCCATCTTCGGTATCACGGATTATCATGCACATCCTGTTAGGATGTGGTAAGAAGGGTACAGAACCACTCTTGGATTCTTTTTTAAAAATCCATAACCCCCATGATGAGGAAAACATCAGACAAACCCAAACTGAGGAACGGAACATTCTACAAAACACTTGGCCAACAGTCCTTTAAAAACCTTGAGGTAATGACAAGTAAGGAAAGACAATAAAAAACTGTCACAGACCAAAGAAGATTTAGGAGCCGAGACCAAAACTGCAATGTGGTATTTGAGACTGAATAATGGAACCAAACATGGAAATTAGTCAGAAAACCCATGAGCTCTGAATAAAGGTTGGAAGAAAGAGGAAGACATATTTATGAAACTCACAGAAAGCAAATAAAACCTAAGTGTTGTTAAGTGGGCTACATTTTAATATCTAGATTTTACTGACTTTACTGTTACATATTTGGGGGTAGCTCTATGGCCTAGCGGATGAAGGAGATGGATACTGATTTACAGATAACGCTGTGCTTATTGTCATACCCTCTTTGTAAGAAAGAAATTTGCACAGAGCAATGCCAAAGGAAAAGAGAGGTGGCCTAAAGAAGGATATTTCATTATTTAAGGTTACATAAAAACCTCCAAAAGTTGGACAAACTATAGCTAAGGAAAAACATTATTAGATTAATTTACGGCTTATTTGCACATGAAAAGAACCCACCTCTACCTCCATGGTGTACCATTAACAAGTCACTGTATTTTCTCATTTTGAGATGCTTACAACGCAGTAGACTAGCACCAAGAAGACATATTTCTACAGGAGGGTAAATAAATCACACAACTGGAGATTAATTCCAACTGGCCTGTTTAAGGTAGACAATTCCCCATGTGAAAATAATGGCAAATACTGTAAATCTGGGTTCACGTCTGAGGTCCTGCTTAATGGGCACTGCTTCTTTAAGGCATATTTAAGAACTTGGTTGACATGCATAAATTCTGAACCCAAACTAAGCTAATGTGTTCAAAGAAAAATAAAAATCTGAGAGACACATCTCAACCCCCTCCACATCTCCAACAATATTACTTGAAAAATGAAGAGGAGCAAATATACCTGGTTAGCAGTACGACTTTTCTGTAGTGTAAGTAAACCATCTCACTTCAATGTAGCTCACTACTAACACCTGAGCTGAGAAAAAGAGATAAAAGTGCTATTTTTAGAGCATATAAATCATACTTTTGTCTAAAAGCAAAGAATTTCAAATGTCTATGATTTGTATTCCAAACAATGGTTTCTTTAAATACCTAAGAGATTCTTTGCAGAAAATAAGCATACACCTTGAATTTATTTTACTAATAACACATCCAAATAATGGTTTCTATTCACTAATGAAAAGCCATTAAAAATAATGAATTCTGTCTAAATCTAATTAAAAACAAAGCTAATATACATGTTATATGTTGTTACTAGTCAAATATGCTTATTAATGCCTCCCTCAAGGAATTTACATTAAAAGCATTACCTTGATCCAGGCATCTTGGTGTCTACTTTTAACCAACAGCAACAATCCAAAAATAATATATGTTCATTTTTAAACCTAACAGTATAATTAATGTTTTTTCTCCCAAATCTAAACCACGTATTTAAACTGCTCTATTTTTTAATTAAAAAAGTTTATGGGTCTTAACTTAGGATTCTTCTGCATTTTCCACCCCTGGTAGCTAACTACGTGTTGTAAGTTAAACACTGTATACATGAAAAATGGAAAAAGGACTAAAAAGCATTCATGTTACTGATCTCCAGATCATCTCTAAAACTCCACAGAGTTCTAAATATTACAAGAATACTTCCTGTAACACCTGAAAGAATCAAACAGGCATATTAAATTTTGTTGACATTTTAGCTAACATTCACTCTCACTGTATACAGTCCTGAAAGTAACCACAAGGATCTGGTGAGGACTACACAAATAATTACAGAGCGCATCCACCAGTACATGGCACATACTAATAGAGCTCGGTAAGCGTGATTATCTGTACTTTCACCTGGAAACCACAACCAAAACTAAATTCTGGATGGTGTGACCCTGCTCCAGGGCTCCAAAACTAGCACCTGATCGCTTATCTGGCCCTTGGTTTAATTCCATTGTCCTTGACAAGAGACTGACTCAGGAAGGAGTGTTAATCCAGGACTAAACCACTGAGTAGAGGGGATTTTCCTGCTCAGAGGAAATGTTTTAGGTACGAGGTTTAGAGAAGACTCTTGAGAGTCCTTTGGACTGCAAGGAGATCATACCAATCAATCCTGAAGAAAATCAGTCCTGAATATTCATGGGGACTGATTCTGAAGCTAAAATGCCAATACTTTGGCCACCTGATGCAAAGAGCTGACTCACTAGAAAAGTCCCTGATGCTGGGAAAGATTGAAGGCAGAAGGAGAAGGGGACGACAGAAGATGAGATGGTTGGATGGTATCACTGACTCAAAGGACATGAGTTTGAGCAAGCTCTGGGAGTTGGTGATGGTCAGGGAAGCCTGGCATGCTACAGTCCATGGAGTTGCAAAGATCTGGACACGACTGAACTGAACTGAATTGATAGGATTCAATCTAACCTTTGCCGACAGAGGTCTGTATATTCAAATCTATGGCTTTTCCTAGTCATATACAGATGTGAGAGGTGAATCATAAAGAAGGGTGAGCATGAATAATTGATGATTTTTAAATGTGGTTGTGGAGAAGACTCTTGCGACTCGCTCCCTTGGACTGTAAGAAGACCAAACATGTCAATCTTAAAGGAAATAAACTCTGTATATTCATTGGAAAGACTAATGGTGAAGCTGAAGCTCCAATACTGTGGCCACCTGATGCAAAGAACTGACTCATTGGAAAAGACCCTGGTGCTGGGAGAGACTGAAAGAAAAAGGAGCAGGGGACAGCAGAGGATGAGATGATTAGACAGCATTGCTGACTCGATGGACATGACTCTAAGCAAATTCCAGGAGATAATGAAGGGCAGGGAAACCTGGCATGCTGCAGTCCATCGGGTCCCAAAAAGTCAGACACGACTCAGTGACCGAACAACAACATTTAAATCCAGGCTCCAGATTTTAGTTCTGAGTCTGAGGGAACAACCTTCCTCCTCCCTGAATGGGAACAGAGAAGAGGCGAGGAATGGACTGACTTGGAATCAAGACTGAATGGGGTGGAGGCCAAAGCTGACAAGGAAAAAGGCAGGCGGTGAGGAGAAGGGACAGGACCTGACCGAACAAACGCTGAGATTCAAATTTGATCTCTAGACTTCTCAATTTTAAGTGTCTTTGTAGTCAAAACTTCTTGATTAGGCTTTCTGCTATTTGTGACTGAAGAAATATAGGAGATAATCAGAATGTTAGTTTAAAAATACCAACAGTTAAATCACTCAGCGCTTTCCACATTCATCACTAGGAAGAAAATGTCAAATTATAAAGATAAAAATCAGGAACGCATGCTGGATGGAATGTATAAGGATAACATCACCTGATTCCCCTTCCTTCCTTTCCTCTCTCCCTAGAGGAGAGGATAAACTTGGGTAAGGCTTTTAAGATCTCATTTAGACAAAAGAAGAGGTCCTGAAGTCCCTGGCTATGAATTCACAGTGCGTAACAGAGGTCATGAGACAGGAATCCCTGACTTAATGGGACCAGATGCCTCTCTCTGAAGTCTGCGGCCTCAGAGACAAGACACAACACAAGTCACTACCTAGGAAAGACCTGCCAAGGTGACCACGCGTGATTCCCAAAGGCCACAATTTCATCTCAGGGTGGGGCAAACAAGACAATTAGGGTCTAGTTCAGTCTGGCTCAGACAGTGCTGGGACTTCCTGTCTTTGAGTGGAAGGCCTTTTTCACACCATTTCTCTCTACAGCAAGCACCTAGTCTCACACTGTTGTAGAACAGAAGCTACTTCAGCTTATGAGAAATCCCCATCATGAGAAGGAACTGGGAAACATTTCCAGACACAGTTTAGGAGTTTGGTGCTTGCAAGGGCTAAGAGTGTACAGACCAACCCCGTGATATAAGGGCTGAGAGGAAAAGAACAAGGAATTAAAAATCATTTTATGAGGTGTTCACTCAACAGCTGAGCTGGGGTGGAGGGGGTGTGTGGGTCTGGGAAGCACTTCAGAGGGTACAGACAGGATGATTCACACCCTTCCTGCAACAACTATAAAAGGAGGAATGTATGCTCCAAAATGTATTAACTATTGAGTGCCATCTGGGGAAATGTCTAGACGTAAAGTGCCACGTTTATGAGGTGAAGCCAAAACAACATGATGGATTCTGTGCCTCCGTGACATGTTGTGAATAGTTCACTTCAACTTACACTCTCCTCTATTTCAATCAATTTATCGTGTGGGTAACATCCAAAGAAGGGGATCTATACGGAAAACCTGGAGAAATCCGCACAACTGACAGTGAAGAAACGACACGAACTCCTTTCAGTTCATCAAATCACAGGACACTCTGCTAACTTAGCTATTTAAAATAGTCTCCTCATCCAAGCTGTATTTCCTTGACCTCGTGCATTTCTCTTTCCAGTATACGGTTCGTGAGAAAATAACCTCCATGATGTTAAATACTTGACTACTTGGTTCATGCAGTACACAGAAGGCACTCAGTAAGTATCAAAAGGGCCAGCATTAAGGTGAAGCCCTCACCAAAACTTAGTTATCAAAACAGATAATATTCCAATGAAGTATTTTAAAGTTTGAAGTGAATGCAAAAACAAAACAAAAAAACCCTATGATGAGCAAAATATTAAAAAAAAAATAAACATATTATCATTAACAAAGTCCTGTACAAAGTCCTACTGGAGGCTGAGGCAAAAGGCAAAACCAGCAATCGCAAATATTGCATTAAAATGTAATTTCTCTTTATTACTGAGTTTTTTTTTTTGACACTCTAGTCCCAGCCCAACTAAAAATGACTGAGTGATTTAATAGTAAAGAAAAAAAGAAAGAAAAAGTCACTCAGTCATGTCTGACTCTTTGCGACCCCAGGGACTGTAGCCTACCAGGCTCTTCCGTCCATGGGATTTTCCAGGCAAGAATACTGGAGCGGGTTGCCATTTCCTTCTCCAGGGGATCTTCCCAACCCAGGGATGGAACCCAGGTCTCCTGCATTGTAGGCAGACGCTTTAACCTCTGAGCCACCAGGGAAGTCCTATTTAATAGTATACAGCCATCAAATGACATCATTAAGGAGAATCCATTTGGAGAACAGTCGCTATGTGCCAGGCATCATGATGAAACATGTTATATCTTATCTTCTTTGAGCCTTTAAAAAACTTGTCTCAAGTATACATGTTTCTGTTTCTCAGGTTAAGAAACTGAATCTCAGAAGCCAGGAAACTTGCCCTCACATAGTGACAGACCATACAGTCAATTCAGATATATGGGAATAACCCATACTATAAAACAAGAGTTCACAAACTATGGCATGTTTTTGTAAACAAAGGTTTATTGGAACACAGCCACAGCCATTCACATATGTATTATCCATGGTTTTTTCCAGACTGTAACTCCAGAGTTAAAGTCTTAAGAGAGACCAAAAAAAAAAAAAAAAAAAAAAAAACCTCTAAAATATTTACCATCTAGCCTTTTGCTTATAAAATGAAAAAACTGGCAATGATGTAAATATCCAAGAGTAGGGGCTTGCTAAGCAAACTTCTACATATTTAACAGTTCAAAAGTAGACAAAGCCTATTCTCAGATAAATTCCCAATGGTTGCAAGTTTTAAATATTTAAAATAAGTAAAAGTAAAAGCAGCAGTTGTGAGGAAGTTTGAAGAAGGAAAAGTATTTCTACATATGTAAAATCCTAAGCATCAGGAAGACTAATAAAATCAAATATATTGAAGAAATATTTAATTTTCTGATAGCAGAATGCACCATAAGAAACAACTAAAAACAAATGATCTGCAAAACCATTGCAATTCAAACCACAAAAAAGGAAAATGTCTTTATATATTATACCAAGGGATTCTGCTGCTAAGTCATGTCAGCCATGTCCGACTCTGTGCGACCCCATAGACGGCGGCCCACCAGGCTCCCCTCCCTGGGATTCTCCAGGCAAGAACACTGGAGTGGTTGCCATTTCCTTCTCCAATGCATGAGAGTGAAAAGTGAAAGTGAAGTCGCTCAGTCGTGTCCAACTCTTCGAGACCCCATGGACTGCAGCCCACCAGGCTCCTCCGTCCACGGGACTTCCCAGGCAAGAGTACTGGAGTAGGTTGCCATTGCCTTCTCCATCAAGAGATTCTAGAAACTGATAAACCCAAAACCAGACATAAAAATGGGCAACAGATATGAATCAACAGTTGAAATAAAAAAGGAAAACACAAATGGCTCCTAACACAAGAAAAGCTGCTGTGCCACACTAATAATAAGAAACACAAATTAAAATTGCATAGATGCATTCTTTTACTCAATCTGTAAACACCAAGATG
Source organism: Bos grunniens (assembly GCF_055505025.1). NCBI lineage: Eukaryota > Metazoa > Chordata > Mammalia > Artiodactyla > Bovidae > Bos > Bos grunniens. Next base: position 39,745,710 of record NC_141186.1, read on the forward strand.
TTTGAATATACACCGATATGTTCGAATAAGTACATTTATTTATGCCACAGAGAGAAACAATCTTCATAAAAGAAAATTGGATAACAAGTATTTAAAGGAAATGGATTCCCAGGTGGTGCCGGTGGTAAAGACCACCTCTGCCAATGCAGGAGATGCAAGATATGTGAGTTCAATCCCTGGGTTGGGAAGATCCCCCAGAGAAGGAAATGGCAACCCACTCCAGTATTCTTGCCTGGAGAATCCCATGGACAGAGGATTCTGGCAGGCTGTAGTTCATAAGGTCGCACAGAGTCAGAAATGACTGAAGCAACTTAGTACACACATGTACACTGACAGGAAAAATGTGCACTCCTTTGAGCCTGGTGTTAATTCTTCAGGTATACTTGTATTCATACAAGTTACGGTTAAGGTTAGTTAGGGGCTTTCCAGGTGGCGCTAGTGGTAAAGAACCTGCGTGACAATTCAGCAGACCTAAGAGACACAGCTTCCACCCCTGGGCCAGGAAGATGCCTGGAGGAGGGCGTGGCAATCCACTCCAGTATTCTTACTGGAGAATTTCATGGACAGAGGGTCCAGGCGGGCTTATGTTTTAAACAATGAGAAAATAAATGATCATATATATAACTATATATGTATACACATATTTTCTTAATATAGGTATACAAAATACCCCTGGAAGCATATTTCAGAAAGCATAATACTAATAAATGAAGAGAAAATAAGAATAGGATGTTTTTCACTACTTATTCCTTTATGCCCTTTGTAATATACTAACCTATTTAAAAGTTAAACTTAAGTACACATAGAAACTTAACATGCATGGAGGAGTACCTGATACCATTGAGTGGTAATACTACAGAGCAAATACTACAGAAGTATATCAGGTCATGTACAGAAAAAAATTAAATAAAATTAAAACCAGTGACAAAAAACAAAGATTACAAAGAAGCTTGCTAAACTGTAAATGGTGGTTAGCTCCAGGATGGGAATCAAAAGATGCAAGTACATGAATGTGTGTGGAAGGCTGAAATGAACACCCAAGCACTGAACATCAAATAAAGTACGTACACATGAATAGAAGATGCTAATATGATCTAGAAAGATATTTCTTTTGAGGATACATGTAGTGCTTTATTTAACAACAACAAAAAATTTATTTTATTTTATTTTTTTTAATTTTGGACACACTTCTGAGATTTTGACCTAAGTATATTCTTGAGGGACTCTGGAAGTCCTGAGGTCTTAATACATGATGGTATCATTCTAACAGGGACCCCAGTAGGGTAAAAGTTTGTTTTTTGTGGGAAAATAAATTACTAAATTTTTAAAACAAATTACTAAATTTTAGTAAAAATAAATTACTAAATTTTCATCTTTAAAGCACAGGCATGTATATATGTGTGTAATCAGATGGGGGTGATTAAGGGGATGTTATCTACAATGTTAAAACTTCACATGCTAAGGGATGATTAGGGGGAAAATATCTGAAACCTCATTAAAAATAAAATCCATTTTCCTGAGCTATAGCAGCACCTTCAAGAGTGGGATCAAGGAAGCTGTTCTGAGAACAATTTAAAAAGTCACAAAGAGTACTATGAGCTGACATAGTACTAACTACTACAAAAGACAGTATGTTTTACAAAAACTATCTTGTAAAAATAACTAATTAGGCAGTGGGCAGTAACAGAAAATAAGGTTGAGAAGAAAAAGATTGATGAATTCTGTAGGCAAAACTGATCCTCAAGTCTTTTTCTTTTTTTATGAATTCATTTAATTGGAGGATAATTACTTTACAATATTGTGGTGGTTTCTGCCACACATCGACATGGATCAGCCACGGGTCCACATGTGTCCCCCCATCCTAAACCCCTCTCCCACCTCCCTCCCCATCCCATCCCTCTGGGTTGTCCTAGAGCAAGGCTCTGAGTGCTCCACAGGTCTTTTTCATGGGATTGTTGAGTCAGACCCATGTGAAAGTAGAACTTCTATTTTAACTTTAAACCGAGACAACTATTTAAAAAGCCAATACTACTGAGAAGTCGTATGTTCCTCACTGTAATTTTATGTCATTAACCCACAGGAAAACCCTATGGCATATTAGGATTATCCACTGTAAATATAGCAGTGCAGGAGTTTGGGTTTCATTTTTAATGAAGTTTTCTAGTCATCAAGTCCAGCATTGGTCTTTCAGTCATCATTTTGGAATAACTGTTTTCATCATTCTACTATCAATCCATTTTATCCTCCATTATTCCAGTTTATCTTCTATTATTCCATCATAATACTAATATACTAATAATACCACTAATATACCCATTATTACAAAAGGAAAACTGAGATTCACTTACTTGGAGTGCAAGTACTTGAGGCTATGATTTGAACCCAAGTCTGCACAACTATAACTCTTCATTTTGGCTGCACTGCCTGTTGCTTCTCTCCTCCATCCTATTGAATTTTCACCCATCATTCCTACCTCACAGGAGCTGGGGAGATCCTGATTTTGTCATCTAATTTCAGACGTAGGCCTCCCGGTAACATGCCAGTCGCAAATTTAATAAATCCATCTCCTTTGTCAAGTCGATGATAAAAATGCTCAAAAGGCCAGGGCCCAAGATAGAACTCTCCATCATTACAGTGGTGCATTATCCAGAATTCCCTGGGAAGAGTTTTTCAATCTTCCGTGAATCCTCATTTCTCTATCTTAACTCTAAGAATATCAAGAGATAGGATGTCAAGCCTTCTCTCTTAAATACAGATGCCCGTGTTGGTTGTGCTTGAAAATTGAGCAGTGTTTTCGACACATGGCAGAGCTTTAAAGAGGTAGGGGTGCTAACTAAGACCTTTCCTGCAAATATCAGCGCACAGTGCTTTGAGGGCAGGACACACTTTAATTTCCTCACCCTTGTTACCCGTCCAAGGAAGAGCAGGCAGTGGATAACTAAGGGTTGCATGACAGAAATGGGGCACAGAGCGGGAATATACAAAAAGAGCAAACCAGTGAGACGACAAAATGGCCAACTCTGTTTCTCATTCTGCCAGAAATCTGTGATCAAAATAAGATTCCTGATGAAAATCTCATCAACTTTAGGAATCACTATTATACTTTTAGGGACTGAACTGATCGGTGGTGAGGAAGAAACACATGCAATTGTAGGAGGGACAGATGGGATCTATTTATATTGACAGCAAAGAAAGTGGTCACCGTGAAAAACAAAAGCGTACAGGAAAAACAGCAAGGAATTTTTCTTCAGGTGAAACACACTTTCATTTCAGGATTTCAGTGGCAGGGAGTGGTAGCCCACTGATGGCCAAGAATGATAGAAACACTGATTACAAAATGATGACCCAAAGCCCAGAGATGGACTTGATGACCAGAAAACTTCGTTAAAAATAAAAACTTTGTTAAAAATAATACATATACTTCACATGAATACCTGTGGCTGATTCATGCTGATGTATGGCAGAAACCAGCACAATATTGTAAAGCAACTATCTTGCAATAAAAAATTTTAAGAAATAAATATAACCCTATTCCTATGGGTACACACTGCTATACTTAAAACGGATAACCAAGAAGGAGCTTCTGTACAGCACGTGGAACTCTGCTCAGTGTTATGTGGCGGCCTGTATGGGAGGGGGCTATGGGGGAGAGAGATGGCTGAGTCCCTTTGCTGTCCACCTGAAACTATCACAATATTCTCAACCAGCTATACTCCAATACAAAATAAAAAGTTTAAAAAATAAAACTGGTATTTCTGAGCTCTCATATCAGCACGTTCCAGCGCGGGATCAAGGAAACTGTTTTGAGAGCACAGAAAATAGCCAGGAACAGTATTAAGAACTGATACTGTCACTAAAGACAGTGTGCTTTTCAAGAATCATCTCCTGAAATCAAATGTAAGCAATAAACTTCACTATTATCCTTATTATCCTATTATATACTGCGTTGGCCAAAGCTTCATTCAGGTTTTCTGTAGGGTGTTATACAATAGTCCAAACAAACTTTTTGGCCAACTGAATATTATGAGGAAGACCAGAGGGTATTCTAATCTGCTCAAAATGATCCCGCTAGTAAGCAGCTTTTAACCCCCACTTCACATGCATTCTTTATATACTAACATTTATAGGCCACTGACAAGCGATCAGAATCCATGGATTATCTTATTTGCTCCTGACAATACTATCTTCATTTTATGGATGAAGATACTACACCTAGAAAGGTTTATTTATCTGGTATTTAGGTCAATCCATTTAGCAAGTCATGGGAGCCAGAAGTCAAACTTAGATGGCCCCACAGACAACTCTTTAAATATTCTGCTACAATAATACTTGAATAGGTGGATACTTCTAGATAGTTCTGATGTTACCAAATCTGGAGGTCAATTTCAACTCAGATTATGTGTCCAGGTCCAAAAATCTGTTCCACAAATTTTGAACAGCCTGCTAGCCTGTAGCTTTGACCTTGGTTCTTCATAGTCAGCAAAGAAAATTCTATTATCAAAATACTAACATTTTTCAGTAAAACCATGTGTCTGTAGGTGGGGCCCAAAGCTAAGCAGGCTGATTAGGGAAATGAAGTAAGTAAGCAACCATGGTCACAGAAAGGTCTAACATCCCAGAATTACCCTACTAAACCTGAGAAGTCTAATGCCATGAACACTGCGAGATTATGACTGAAAGAATAACTTATGGGCAAATTACATGAGTATCTAAAAAAAAAAATCATATACCTTTGCATATTAAAGAGGGGCTACTCAATTTTAGGTAATAAAAGTTTTTTAAAACATTATCAATTCACTTTAAAGGATACTTTTAAAGGTATCAAAGCAAATAACTGCCTTAAACATGTGCATGAAATGAACAACTTTGGCTTAAGGTGTGGCTGTGCAGTGTCGGTCTTGTAATTCTTCAATAGGTGATTTAGTACCAGTAATACCATGAGAAAAAAATTTCCTTCTGACTACACTTGAGGTACATTATTAAGAAGACAGAGCACAATTTCACAGTTACATCGGGACTTTCTATACATATAAAATGCTTAACGAAAAAGAGAGGAGAAACTATTTTTTCAGACAACTGAATGAAGAATTGTATTTAGCAAGATGCCTAAGAAATACTATTAATAAGAAACTGAACTTAGGATCCACAGCTTGGGATTAAGCAGGAGACAGAACATACATTTTTCCTTTAGCACTTTTAGAACTCTGACCATGAACAAAACAAGCTTAAGTGGAGTTCTTGCCACCATCATAGTGGATTTAGTGGGAATTTTTTATTTGGGGACGCTATATCCCAGAGAGAATGTTTTAGTGATTTCCAAAACAATAGGCTCTTGGTTGTGAAAAACAAGCTCTTTAATTAGCATTTTAGAAGTCCGTTTCTTGCAGATAAATTTGCTAATGCAGGCAAAGACTTAATATAAAATTATCATTTTCAGAAGATGCTGGACAAAGAGGAGGAATGTGCTGTAATCAGCTTTCATTCTTTTTGCAAGCTTTATAGTCAACGTGGGGCCACCTTCTAAGGAAGGAATGTAGACCTTTAGAATATCTAGGTAAAAGAGGTTGTTTTCATTTATTAGCACTAAATTTTCTCTCCAAATCCCTCCAAAAACACCTAAATCAGAAAAATAAGGAAAAAAACTTTTCAAAAGAAAAGACTAGTTCTTTAAGCAGCAATCTCTTAACCATGTTTAGTGAAAGTGAAGTTGCTCAGTCGTGTCCGACTCTTTGCGACCCATGGACTGTAGCCCAACAAGCTCCTCTTTCCATGGGATTCTCCAGGCAAGAATACTGGAGTGGGTTGCTGTTTCCTTCTCCAGGGGATCTTCCCGACCCAGGGATCGAACCCAGGTCTCCCACACTGCAGGCAGACGCTGCTGCTGCTGCTGCTAAGTCACATCAGTCATGTCCAACTCTGTGTGACCCCACAGACGGCAGCCCACCAGGCTCCCCTGTCCCTGGGATTCTCCAGGCAAGAACACTGGAGTGGGTTGCCATTTCCTTCTCCAATGCATGAAAGTGAAAAGTGAAAGTGAAGTCGCTCAGTAGTGTCCAACTTTTAGCAACCCCATGGACTGCAGCCTACCAGGCTCCTCCATCAATGGGATTTTCGAGGCAAGAGTACTGGAGTGGGGTGTCATTGCTACTGGATCACAAAACCAAACCCCTAAACTACTGTGGTTCTAAGGATCACTTAAAGTACTATACTTAATATTCCATTCTGAATTTGCTTTGCAATATGTGTTTTTAGGGCTGTTTCCACTCTTGGGTGAGATCCCAAAGAGAAATAATTCCAGGATAGGAAGTGAAATAAAATAAACTACTCCACTGGCTGTTCATACACGATCAAAGCTAATAACAAGTAAAACGTAATACCTGCACTGCTCTTGGCCTGAAGTTCTCGATAATGTGCAAGGTCCTGAACCCCAATGAACATGTGTAAATCTGAGAGTAGGGGTGGATAAAGGAACCTCTGTTAACCTCAGCCTAACAGTTCCCTGAAAGCTGGGATGCCTACTGTTCCAACCCCTCATGAGATGCTCAGTAGAAGCTGCAGCCGCTTGGGGACAACTGATCACAAAACCCATGTCTTGAACCCATCTCATGTATTACAAGCATAAACCTAAAAGTTTCCAGAGCTTTCCTCTATCCTAAACTTGGCACAATGTGGTCTGTGCTATTTTACAAGCATCCTTCAATGCTCATGGCAAAACCCTTGATGTCTTTCCTCATTCCTTCTTGATAGTACTCAACAGAGCCAGCGGCAAATGCTAGCCTCTACCCTCACAGAGATCCAGAAGCTGACTACTTCTGCTCATTTCCACCTGCTACCACTCTGATCCAAGTCACTGTCACCTCTCCTAGGGACTGCTGTAGCTATCTTCCACCTTGTCTCGCTGCTCTAGTATCAACCCAGCAGCCAGTGATCTTACTAAAACGTAAGTCCAATCATATCACTCAGTTGCTTAAAATCCTTCAAGAGCATCTTTTGACATTCAGAAGGAAAAGCCCCAGACCTGGAAAACAGTCTGCGAGACCACACACATCTGCTCCCTGCCCCCTGTTACCTTCCTGATCACGGCTTCCACTTCTCTCTGCATTGACTCTATGAAAGCCACACAAGCCACCTGGCTGTCCCTTGAACATGTCAAGCATCTCACTGCTGTCCTATCTAAGGTAACAAGTAACCCCTCACCTTCTCGAGATCGTAACTCGCGTCATTTTTTTCAATGTCCTGCCACTCAAATTGTGTCCTTCATGCCTGTGTGCCTTTTTTTTTTTTTATCTTTTCCTCCATAGCACTCATTTTCTCATATTGTAACACACTTATTTCATTTATTTACTGTCTGTTGTCTATTCACCATTCCCTGTGAAATACAAACTCTACGAGGACAGGGAAACGCATTAGGTGCCTTGCTATATGTACACAGGTAAAGAAATAGCCTGACAAATATAAACAACAATGCAGTCTTAGTTTACAATAGAGCTTTTAAACAACTTTATTGAGGTACATAACATATATGCTTAAATGCAACCATTTCAAGTATACAGTTCAACGATTATTTTAGTAAATTTACAACATTGTGCAACCAACACCACAGATCAGTTTCACATCACTTCCATTATAGCAAATGATTTGGAGTAGAAGTTTTAATTGGGTATCTATCTACATGACATCTCCCTTGTATTATATAACACAATCAAACTTCTAGGAACACTGAATATGAAGTAACTTGTTCATGAACTACTGGTACTCATCAATCTACAATTTCCTTTTGTTTCAAAATGCAGATTTCTTTTTCGTTCATATACAGTACCCAGATCACCAAAATTGATGGAAGTAAGATGAGCAGAATTTGAATCCTGTTCTTTAACCAGAAACATGGGTAACACATATAGGAAATTACCGTAAAAACACTGAATTCCTAACATTATCTCTATCAAATGGGGAAAACATCTTCTTCACTGAATGGTTGGATATATACTAAATGGGACCCGGTTCCTCAACTATCCTTTGCTCAGATAGGCCCAGCTATGACTTTCCATGATCAGGAGTCCACAGTTAGCAACCTACACTTTTGGAAATCAAGTGCTCCTGGAAACTATTATTCACTAACATTCAAGCCACCTTGACACTTTACTGAACTAATGAAGGGACAGAAAATAAAAAGTTAATTAATATGGGACTTTTTACCTTACAGTTCTTGAATACTTCAAGAAATTTAGCCTAAGTGGGAGATAAAGTTCTTATATAGTCTAAGTGACAGATAGAAGTTCTTATATTTGAACTAACTTGGATCAAATTCCTTTCCTTTGTTTTTCTTCCAAACCTGCCATTTCAGCCCTACCAAGTTCAAAGCCAAGAAATACACATGACTTTAAGATCCAGATACAGAAACTAGAATTTTCAGAGAGAGTTTAAAATAAATACTGAACATCCACCTTAAAAAATTACAATTAAGAAACCACTATTAATCCACCTTGGGCTTCCCTGGTAGCTCAGCTGCTAAAGAATCTGCCTGCAATGCAGGAGACCCCGGTTCAATTCCACAACTGAAACAGACTCTTGGAGGGCAGCAAAAGAACCTGTGCGCACCAAGATCCAGGAGAAAGGAGCAGTGACCCACAAGAGACTGACTCAGACCTGCCCGTGAGTGTCCAGGAGTCTCCAGGGAAGGCGTGGGTTGATGGTGGCCTGCTGCAGGGTCCTGGGCAGTGCATGCATGGGACCTTTTGAAGGAGGTCTCCAGTATCTTCATTAACTCCACCATAGATGGGCCTCAGGTCAAACAACAGGGAGGGAACACAGCCCCGCCCATCAACAGAAAACTGGATTACAGATTTACTGAGCATGGCCCAGTTCCCCCTCAGTTAGTCTCTCCCACGAGGAAGATTCTATAGGCCTCTTATCCTTATCCATCAGAGGGCAGACAGAATGAAAATGACAATCACAGAAAACTAACCAAAGTGATCACATGGACCACAGCCTTGTCTAACTCAATGGAACTATGAGTCATGCCACATAGGGCCACCTGAGATGGACTGGTCTTGGTGGAGAGTTCTGACAAAATGTGGTCCACTGGAGAAGAGAATGGCAAACCACTTCAGTATTCTTGCCTTGAGAACCCCATGAACAATATGAAAACGCAAAAAGACAGGACACTGAAAGATGAACTCCGCACGTTGGTAGGTGCCCGATATGCTACTGGAGATCAGTGGAGAAATAACTCCAGAAAGAGTGAAGAGACGGAGCCAAAGCGAAAGCAACACCCAGTTGTGTATGGGACTGGTGATGGAAGTGAAGTCCGATGCTGTAAAGAGCAACACTGCATAGGAAGCTGGAATGTTAGGTCCATGAATCAAGGCAAATTGGGTGGTCAAAACAGGAGATGGCAAGAGTGAACACCAACATTTTAGGAATCAGTGAAGTAAAATGGACTAAAATGGGTAAAGTTAACTCATTTAGAGTTAATGGTAGATGACCATTATATCTACTACTGTGGGCAAGAATCCTTCAGAAGAAATGGAGCAGCCATCATAGTAAACAAAAGAGTCTGAAATCCAGTACTTGGATGCAATCTCAAAAATGACAGAATGATCTGTTTGTTTCCAAGGCAAACCATTCAATATCACAGTAATCCGAGTCTATGCCCAGTTCTATAGGGACCTACAAGACCTTCTAGAACTAACACCCCAAAAAGATGTCCTTTTCATTATAAGGGATTGGAATGCAAAAGTACGAACTCAAGAGATACCTGGAGTAACAGGCAAATTTAGCCTTGGAGTACAAAACGAAGCAAGTAAAAGGCTAAACAGAGTTTTGCCAAGAGAATGCACTGGTCATAGCAAACACTCTCTTCCAACAACACAAGAGAAGACTCAACACATGGACATCACCAAACAGCCAATACCGAAATCAGATTGATTGTATTCTTTGCAGCCACAGATGGAGAAACTCTATACAGTCAGCAAAAACAAGACCAGAAGCTGACTGTGGCTCAGATCATGAACACCTCATTGCCAAATTCAGACTTAAATTGAAGCAAGTAGGGAAAACCACTAGACCATTCAGGTATGACCTAAATCAAACCCCTTACAATTATACAGCGGAAGTAACAAACAGATTCAAGGGATTAGACCTGATAGAGTGCCTGAAGAACTACGAATGGAGGTTTGGAACACTGTACAGAAGGTAGAGATTAAAACCATCCTCAAGAAAAGGAAATGCAAAAAGGCAAAATGGTTGTCTGAAGAGGCCTTACAAATAGCTCAGAAAAGAAGAGAAGCAAAAGGCAAAGGAGAAAAGGAAAGATATGACCTTTTCTCCTTTGAGGAAAAGGAGGAAAGAGGAAAAGAGGAAAACAATACAATGGGAAAGACTAGAGATCTCTTCAAGAAAATTAGAGATACCAATGGAACATTTCATGCAAAGATGGGCTCAATAAAGGACAGAAATGGTATGGACCTAACAGAAGCAGAAGATATTAAGAAGAGGTGGCAAGAAAACACAGAAGAACTGTACAAAGAAAGACCTTCATGACCCAGATAACCAAGATGGTGTGATCACTCTGGAATCCAAAATCAGGTGGGCCTTAAGAAGCATCACTACAAACAAAGCTAATGGAAGTGATGGAATTCCAGTTGAGCTATTTCAAATCCTAAAAGATGATGCTGTGAAAGCGTTGCACTCAATATGCCAGCAAATTTGGAAAACCCAGCAGTGGTCACAGGACTGGAAAAGGGCAGTTTTCATTCCAATCTCAAAGAAAGGCAATGCCAAAGAATGTTCAAACTACCGCACAATTGCACTCATCTCACATACTAGCAGAGTCATGCACAAAATTCTCCAGGCCAGGCTTCAACAGTACGTGAACCGTGAACTTCCAGGTGTTCAAGCTGGTTTTAGAAAAAGCAGAGGAACCAGAGACCAAATTGCAAACATCCATTGGATCACTGAAAAGGCAAGAGAGTTCCAGAAAAACATCTACTTCTGCTTTATTGACTATGCCAAAGCCTTTGAGTGTGCGGATCACAACGAACTATGGAAAATTCTTCAAGAGATGGGAATATCAGACAACCTGACCTGCCTCCTGAAAAATCTGTAAGCAGGTCAAGAAGCAACAGTTAGAACTGGACACGGAAAACCAGATTGGTTTCAAATAGGGAAAGGAGTACATCAAGGCTGTATATTGTCACCCTGCTTATTTAACTTCTATGCAGAGTACATCATGAGAAACGCTGGACTGGAAGAAACACAAGCTGCAATCAAGATTGCCGGGAGAAATATCAATCACCTCAGATATGCAGATGACACCACCCTTATGGCAGAAAGGAAGAAGAACTAAACAGCTTCTTGATGAAAGTGAAACAAGAGAGTGAAAAAGTTGGCTTAAAGCTCAACATTCAGAAAACGAAGATCATGGCATCCGGTCCCATCACTTAATGGCAAATAGATGGTGAAACAGTGGAAACAGTGAGAGACTTTATTTTGGGGGCCTCCACAATCACTACAGATGGTGATTGCAGCCATGAAATTAAAAGAAGAAAAGCTATGACCAATCTAGACAGCATATTATAAAGCAGAGACATTACTTTGCCAACAAAGGACCATCTAGTCAAAGCTATGGTTTTTCCAGTAGTCATGTATGGATGTGAGAGTTGGACCATAAAGAAAGCTGAGCACCAAAGAATTGATGCTTTTGAACTGTGGTGTTGGAGAAGACTCTTGAGAGTCCCTTGGACTGCAAGGAGATCTGACCAGTCCATCCTAAAGGAAATTAGTCCTGAATATTCATTGGAAGGACTGATGCTGAAGCTGAAACTCCAATACTTTGGCCACCTGATGGGAAGAACTGACTCCTTGGAAAAGACCCTGATGCTGGGAAAGATTGAAGGCAGGAGAAGGGGGCGACAGAAGATGAGATGTTTGGATGACATCACTGACGTAACGGACATTAGTTTGAGTATGCTCCAGGAATTGGTGATGGGCAGGGCAGCCTCGCGTGCTGCAGTCCATGGGGTCCTAAAGAGTCGGATATGACTGAGCGTGAACTGATCTACCATTATTAGTTATGTCAAACAACTCTTTCTAACCCCAAAGGTGTTTTTCCCTTGCATATTTATGGATAATTTGTTACACATTAATAACTAAAATTTCCAAGCAAAACACACTGGGTATCTTTCAAGTATTAACTATTCACAGCAGATGAAGCTATTAAATTGGCTTCCAAAAAATAGCAAATATTAAAACCAAATTTGAATATAAGGCAACTGTGTTTTCTTCAGGCCTATTTAAACAGAGATGTTCCTCTCTGTCTGCTGCATTTCTTTATTTTTTAAGACAAGAGAGAAAGGAAAATTCCTTGAGAATGGTCTTTTCCTAACTCTAAAACACAGACAGAAGGCAGGAGGTTACAAAGGAATTAAAATCATTCTTTCCTTTTCCTAACGGGAGATGTAGTTTCTCAACACCATCCCAAAAGTCACCCAGATATCCTATTCCAATATCAAGGTAACCTGAATTGACATTATAAACATGAGCAACTGGGAGATATACCTCAGACAATTCCAAAAAAAGTGGCATTTCAGCGCTTCATTAACCTGCTCAAGAAATTTATGGTTAAAGACAAATGAATGATTATCCATGCTAAAACGAAACAACAGGAATCTATCTGTGGCTTGAGATAGAACAGCTTCCCAATTATCCCATGCTTACTTTGGAATATCTCAAAAACAACCTCTCTGATTTCATATTAATTTGCACACTCATGTAAATAAATCGATGTTACACATATAACAGAGAAGGCACATGGGAGAGTTCCATATCCCCACTGCAGCGTTTCAAGGGGAAAAACATCATCCAGGTATTTCTCGTCCCCCATCAGAGTCACGAGGCATGCTGGGCCAGGTGCTTAGCTCCCCAGGCTGGCCGTGCAGGTAGACAGTGCCACACGTCTCAGTCCTGAATGGCCAGATGTGCTCACCAGGGTCCCTGAAGCACACGCAAGCCAGAGGAAACGAAGGACACTGAGTCTGCAGCCTATTTGTGGGATGATCATTCTACGCGCTGTAGTTTGTGAAGTGCAGACTCATCTCACCTCCTCACTGTATTTTCTGAACACCCTCCACTAACCAATCTGCCCAAGTCCTGCCCCTCTGAAAGAAGCCTTTCCCATCTTCCTTGATGCTTTTGCTGAGAAAGGTAACTTGAATCACACAATTCAGTACTGGACTCCTGTGTGCCAAACTGTTGTTTTGTGGAAATAATTAAAATTGCCCAAGAAGAATAATTATCTTGCTCATAACACACTGATAATCATTTACTGTCCCCATTATGGATTCATTGATGCAAATATCACATTCAAGGGTTTTTTGGGTTTTTTTTTTCAGGGCTCATTTTTACTGAGCTCTGCATCCAGGTATACTGGAACTCTGTGGAGGGATAAAGCTTTCTGTCTCAATAGAAAACACATTCTTGCGCCTACAACTACTGCCACGATAGATATATTAATACCATGTGGCTGCTGTTAGCAGGAACCATTCACTCAACCAGACAATCGGCCTGCAACATTTCACTTTACTCCTCATCCCATCCTGTGTCAAATATAGTCGCATTTCCATTATACAGATGTGGAAACTGATTCATGAACAAGTCACATTGGGTAGAAATACAAATTCCAGTGAATCTATGACTCATTTGTACTCAATCATACATGACATCTACTTTTCAATAAAATGTGTGGAGCAGACACCATGTCTCAGAAGAAATTAAGGGTTTAAATGAGGGTATGTTATGAAACTGATTACTCTGCACACATTCTTTTGTTGTTCTTATTCAGTCGCTAAGTTGTGTCCAACGCTTTGCACCTTGATGGACTGCATGCTAGCATGCCAGGCTCTTCTGTCCTCCATTATCTCCTGCAGTTTCATCAAATTCATGTCCATTGAGTGCATGATGCTATCTAGCCATCTCATCCCCTGCTGCCCTCTTATCACATGTTCTTTAAGGTGGATTAATTGTTACCACACATTTACTTTGTATAATCCCCTGAAACAGCACCACTGATCCTAGGAAATACTACTACATCATAATCCTTCACTATGGCCTTCCTCATTTGCCATTCAACAGGGAAGAGGGCTTCAGTGAACAGCCCAAAGGCAACTCAGAAATGGCAGCACCTTGGTTTTATCATGTTCAGAACCTTTATCAAACAGATCTTCTCACAAAGGAAAGCTACCACTAATCAAGAATACAAGGCTAGAAGTAGAAGTACCCTCAGACAATTCCAGAGGCACCACAGATATTTTGGACAGAATTCTTACAATATGTATTTAATGCCTTCACAACTTTCACATTTAAATCTAGTGGGTCTTTATGTGGGAATAAGAACCTAGGAAAACCCAATTTAATAAAAGAAGAGGGTTATATGCACAAATAGACTTCATCTCCTGATTTGTATTGCTAAAAGGAAGAATAAACTTCCTGGCCCAATAATGAGAGGCTGTAATCATTTGATGGAATAAAACACAGCTCTGAAACATAGCTGGGAAGGCCATTCACCAAGAGAAGTGACACTGAAAAGCAGGAAAACAATGTGAAATTAACTATCCACCATGACTCTACGAACAACCACAAAGCTTTGCTAAAATAACACACTTTACATTTAAGGGTCCATGCCATTTTATTAGCTAAATGTAGTACTTTCACAGGATCAAAATGGCATCAACCACTTAGCTTTATGCTAGAAACAGGTATTTCATGAAAGAAAAAGGTATCTTCGTGGCACAATTTCTCCTCATTCAAATTCAACTTCCAATAAGGCACACTCGAAACATTAACATAAACATTCCCCAAGAAGACCAAGATCTTATATTGCATGTTAGTCATATAGCATTTTTATTGCTATTTGAAATACTTCTTTGACACGCTCACTAGAGAAAATCTAAAAGCCATTTATATACATGTAAATACCTATGTATTCACAAAATACATGCACCCTTTTACATAAGCATCTTTAAAAACATCCACTGACTTTGATCCATGAACTCCACTCTGAAGAACATTTTTCTATAACATTAGTCAGAGATAAACACGGCTCCCTTAATTAACATGGAAGGCATTTGTCTCTAGTAGCAAAATTTAAGT
This sequence comes from Bos grunniens, assembly GCF_055505025.1. NCBI lineage: Eukaryota > Metazoa > Chordata > Mammalia > Artiodactyla > Bovidae > Bos > Bos grunniens. The sequence goes on from NC_141186.1 coordinate 39,760,857, forward strand.
TTAGTCAGTGTTTGGCAGCACTCACGTGCACTAAATTCAGGAGAATGGCACGCGTGTCTGATCAGAAGGTCATGATTATCAATTATCATTAGTCCGTTTTTGTGTTTAAACGATCTACCTTCTCTTCCCAATGAGGGAATGACTTTAGACATCTAAAATGCAGCTTAGGGTGTTGATGCATTACTAACATTTGAAACGAGGCTTGAGACCATTCCTATGGTGGGTTAATATTTCTTACCACTTCTGACAAGTAGAGCAAAGATTAGGGAGCTGAAGAAGCTGAGATGAATTGAAGGTCTTACTGATAAAATGAGTAGTAATAAAATTTTTCTCACAGAGATTTTTAACACTCCATTCTGCCTAGTCTATTAAAAAGGCTTTAACAGTTCAATGTGAGAAATCAAATCACAGGCAATCAGAAGTCCCCATGACAGGCCCATTTCCCCACCGGCAATGTGGATATGGGTTAGCCAAGGACACTGTGGTAGAGCTGGTGTCTAGCACCCTAGAGGCCAGCTCAGGCCTAGCCTCTGGGTCACATGTAAAAATTACAGCTGAAGAGACTTTATTCAAGGAATTCGTCCTTGGTCCCCATTTCTAGGTCAGTTTATTTGGTCATAAACTGCAGAAAAAGCACATTGCTTTCCGTTGGGACTACTAATCTTAAATTTCATTCATTCTCCTAAAAGAATTTAAGCCTGTATTGTTCATAACAATTCCAGCCTCCCACCAACCCAACTGTAAGTGTCATGGCGGCCTTCACAAATAGCTACAAGAGACCTCTGCCTGTGGACCTCCCTAAGATCACCTAAATAAACATACAAGTTGGGACTTCCCTGCTGGTCCAGTATAGGGAACCCAACTGTGCTCCCAGTATAGGGAACCCAACTGTGATCCCTGGTCAGGGAACTAGATCCCCCATGGCACAACTGAGAGAATCTGTATGCCACAACTAAAGATTCCTCATGCCTATGTGCAACTAAGACCCAGCACAGCGAAACACACGAACAACAAATGTTTGTTTGTTTAAAAACCAAACACACAAGCTAAATAAAAGCAGAGTGCTTGCCCTACCAATAGTACTGCAAGACAAACTCCAACAGCTCCAACTTCTGCCCAGGCTGTAGTGGCCGAACCTTATATAAAAATTCTAGAGCCACTTGCCCATTTTGCTCCTCATTATTCCCAAGAGGGTAGTAAAAGCATCTGGCATATAACAGGCACCTAGTAAATCCTTCTTGACTGAATAAAGTCAGAAACAAAATAGATGATGGTGAACTAAATCGGAAGCTCTATGGCTCGGAACACATTTCTTCATATGAAATTGATGTGGCATTGTAAGTGGCATTATAAATACCCATCATACAAGTCTACCAGTGCCACCAGAAGCCAACCTCACATCAGCACACCTACTTAAAACACTGGTTCACAGGCTCAACACTGCATCAGAACAAGGCATACCTAGCCCTCCTGACATGCACCATCTCATCAAGATGACTCATTAACAGCCCAGTGTCGGGTATCTCAAGTAATGTCTCTCATCTTTCTATCACTGGGGGCTGCCCATCTGCAGCACCGCCCGCTGTGCATACAGGTAATTAACTCGCAATGCTCCACTGGCTCTGACACATCCCATGGCACTGGAAAATTCAGCAGCAGGTAGTTAAGCATGCGAGCTGCTTCCTGACTTAAACCCGATAACCAAATATCACATGTAAATGTCACTCAATATGGAAGATCTTGCTGACACGGAAGTCATATGTCAGCTGGGGCCGCATGGTAACTATGGTTAAATCTCATTCCTTTGAACTCTGTTAATTTGGAACCTATGGCGATGCAGAGCTGGAACAACAGCTTGCTTTTGTTATGGAAGAAAGGTATGCTTTGAGTCCTGGAAATAAAACTATATGGGATATAGGTTCAACTAGATGACAAGTTCAATAAGAAAAGAACCTTCCTGTTGGCTCAGAGTAAAGAATCTGCCTGCAACGCAGGAGCCCCGGGTTCAATACCTGGGTCAGGAAGATCCCCTGGAGACAGAAATGGCCACCCACTTCAGTATTCTTGCCTGGAGAATTCCATGGACAGAGGAGCCTGGAGGGCTACAGTCCATGGGGTCACAAAGAGTCAGACAGGACTGAGCAACTAACATTAACACTTCAATAAGAAAAGAAGCCATGCATAACCTAAGGGTAAAGATCATGAATTCTAGAGCTAGAGGACCAAATCTCAACTTGGCCACTTGATAGGTAAGTGACCCATGAGCAAGTGACTTAACGTCTCTGAACTTTAGTTCTCTTATTTGTAAAATGGGAATGGTAACAATACCTAACTCACAGTGCTATAATGAAGCAAAATTCTTAAAATGATGCCTTGCAAACACTGAGCATATGACATGTGAAGTATTAACTATTAGTACCCTGAGCATCTGTTGTTATGCTTCAGTCGCTCAATCGCGTCCTACTCTTTGTGACCCCATGGACTGCAGCACGCCAGGCTTCCCTGCCGTTCACCATCTCCCGGAGCCTGCTCAAACTCATGTCCATGGAGTCCGTGGTGCCATCCAACCATCTTGTCCTCTGTCATCCCCTTCTCCTCTTGCCTTCAGTCTTTCCCAGCATCAGGGTCTTTTCCCTGAACATTATTAGTATCCAATACGGAACACACAGCAGACCCCAAAATGACTGTGCAAGCGTTAAAACTCTCTCTCTGCAGATACTTGAGAAGGAACCCAGATCCAAACAACTCATACATTCTGTACTCATCAATACAAGTCCCTTTGAAGAGTGTCAAATTAATATTGTGCATGGTCTAGATTCCTTACTAACTACCAATTACCTCATTTTGAATTTTTTTTTCTTTTAAAGGCCAAATAATTCTGTGAGACACCACTCTAGACTGCATTTTCCTCTAAAATTCTAGGGCAATGAAAGGATAGGTGAACAAATGACAATAGTGAGGGTTGGAACTACCCAGCAAATCATCAAAAAGTTTTTGTAAAAGAGCAGAGAGAACAAAGAAAGCCTCAAGCTCAGGCTGAGCCACGTGTGTAAAGCCATGACACAAAAAGACAGACAAAGAAACCACAATAAAGAGTGGAGAAGAGAGGCTGAGGCACAGAGGAGACACACATGAATAGAGAAGTACTGGCTGCAGAGGCGCCTGGAGAAATGCTCCACTTTCTCCTACAGTGAAGGGCAGCTCAGATGTCTGGAATTCAGCAGCGTTGGACATGGGGTTTTGATCTCCAACTAAGCAGATGCAGTGACCATTAACTCATAACCCCACAATAAATACACGTGACAATGTTGCCCAGGAGTGGACCCTATGGGGAGGACCACTCGAGACATTCTCCAAATGTACAAAACAAGACTCTTCCCCTGGGTGTTTCCCACCTCATTCACCACTTTACACCTCAGTGATCACCACTGATGAATCTCACCCTCTCTAAGTCAGTTTATGTTTATGAAGTCCACTTGGCGACACTGTTGGGAAAGTCTCCAAACCACTTTATGATGACAGAATGAAACGGTCTGCTCCGTCTCATGAACTTAGTTTTACATTCCTGAAAAGATCACACAGTAACTGTTGTGGTCTGCTCCTTCTGAAGCAGATGCCACATGGTTGATTCCTGGCAAGTTATCCTTTCCTGGATACTTTGAATGAGCTACTGTTGCTAAAGCAGTGTAAACAATGCTATTTGAGAGCATAAGTAAAATCACAACATTCATTTATTTTTATGCTTGTTTATTGTCTTTTCCCTCCATCTCCAAGTTGGAAGCTCTCACAAATGCACGGATCTTGTCTCAATAGTTAGTTCTCTGTGTTATCCTAGCTTCTAGAACAGTGCCCAGTACCAAGAAACCATTTAAAACACATCAACAAAAATGAATCATGTAGGATTTATGAAATATATGGCTTATTGATTAATCGAGAAGTAAGTTCACCAATTTTGACTATAAAAAGCTTGATGGTGAACATAAAAAAAGAACCCTGAAGTAAAGATATTTCCTGTATGCATGCTACTGAATTCTCACCATTTGATATTGGTTGTATTATACTCATTTCACAGATGAGCAAAGCTGTGCTCAGAGAGGTTAAAAGCATTCATTTAAGCCTTGCAGTTTAAGGAGCAATGTTGAAGTTTCCCAACCAACTGTACCTTATCCAAACCCCAGCTCTCCAGGGTAATTGGGAAGAACTGATTCTCTTCTACCTGAAAGAATAAAGTTAATATACTGTCTTTAGGCAGTCTATTTAATCCAGATCTTGTCTTGAGAGTGAACACAGCTGTCAACAGTCTTCTACAACGTTAAACAGACTCTTAGAAATAAATCCCTCTCACCATGAAATTCGTACTCAGGCTTAGAGAAGCTCAGGGGACTGAAAAGCTTAAGGTGTCAGACCTGTTTGAAGTTGAACATAAATCAGCACACAAGGCAACCAAACTCTACAAGCCAAACCAGTCCCCAGACAAAAATACCTCTAGGTACAAGGGAGATCATTTAATGCAGGGAGTAAATCTGGGTGTATAACAGAGAAGACTGAGGACTGTGGAAAATATCAGGTCACAAGCTATGCCCCAAATAATGCTGCTCTAACTCTAGCTCAATGGACATTACCAGAACAGAAAAGAATCTCAGAATTTCAAACTTAGAAGCCTTGGGCAAGAATCTGGAAATGTGCTTTTTTTTGGTTTTTCCTAAATGAGTTCCCAGGTGATGCTGGTCCAGGGACCACACTTTGAGAACAACCAATCTCAACAGACCAGCTTCCATTCAGCTCCAGCCCATTGTTGAAACTAAATGAGGGAGACCCAGAAAAACTTTAATACCTTTCAAGCAAGACTGACTTTTCCCATTAAATGTTTATCTTTAAAATAGTGTGCAGAACAAAACTTCAACCAAGAGTGTCTAACCCTTGAGAAAAGATGTGCCTAAAAGTGATTATTAACATTTAGGGGATAAAACAAAGCATCAGTCACACTTGCCCCAAGGAAGAAGAACCCATTCTGATGTGGGTAATAAAGTGACATAAAATGGTTTCCTTTTGCTCTACACAGTCAAGGGAATTGCTGGATTTTAAGATGACCACATGTATCTCAGCCATAAGGGATCCCTGCAGCTGAGGGACAATGGCGTACAGGTCTGTCCTCACAATCAACCCCTAAAGGCATCATTCAGAAACAACAGGTGAAGATAAATTCAAAGCAGTGAGTAATAAATGAACTCCTATTTATAAATATTTAGCTTGCCCAAGATAATGTTTACACCCATTTCAGTATCACCCTGTACCTCCCGGCCTCCTTCCAGGTATTATCTGTGCCTCCTTTTAAGGATCTCTCTGAGAAATGATGCTGGTGGTGATGTCAAAGCTTACACAATACTCAACTGCTAACTTCGTGTTGACGGTACCAATTATCTGAATCTGTAACTAGATCCCTGCACAGACAGTGTTATTGTTATCCCTGTCTTATAAATGAAGAAAGGAAGCTGATAAATTAAATTATTTGCTGCAGATAATGAAGCTGATCAGTGGAGGGGCTGGGATTTGAACCCAGTCTGTAGTGGGCAAACCACACCACTAGCTGCCCTTAATTGTAAGAGTTCAGAGGCTGGGATACTTGGCAACCTGAATCAGAAACACAGGGACTCATAAACCCCCCAAGTCCTACTACCAAGGTTATTTCTCACCAGCAAGAGCAGTAGGTCCAAACCATCTCATCCTCTGACCCAGAAGCAAGGAAGACGAAACTGCTTACCTTGCTCAGCAGAAATACAAACCACCCTTGTCATATCTGGACGATTAGCCCTGCATTTGGGAAGCAAAAACAATGACTCTAGTTGGCTGTCAGGTGGAGTGTATTAAATTTCTGGCTCCTGAGACAGATCCCATTGATCTGTTTTACTTAGACTTAGTCTCTAGAGTTGACTTCATAACTTAAGTTTATGACTTTATCAAATGATGCAGAAAAACAACCCCAAAAGCTAAATGATTCTATTATGCACATTACAGAGTGCTGTATTCGTGGCAGGGCAGCTGACTACACAAACAGGGAATTTATCACCCTGATACCAATGGCCTGATGCACAGTTTGGTTTCGGTTGTTCTAGAAGAGGCTGTGTCACACCTCTGAGAGATGGATGACAGCTAGACAAGCACAAGTTAAAGCCACATCTATGGGGCTCCCAGTGCACATCAAACACTGGGACCCAAGGAAACAAGGCAGAGATGGCCTAGGCCTTCAAGAGCTTGCTTTCCAGCAGGGGAGAAAGGCATAGGCCAAGTAACCAAGTACACCCATATGTAAATGCACCTTACGAGAAAGAATCGGAAATTACTGAATGTGAAGTAAAACTCTTGGCGGGCGGGGGCACTTTACATAATACAGGGCCTCTTCAGGAGGTGATATTTAAGCTGAGCCTGAATGGACAAGTAAGGACAAGGAAGTGGGGCTTCCCTGGTGGCTCAGTGATGAAGGGTCTGCCTGCCAACGCGAGGAACACACGTTTGATCCCTGACCCGAGAAGATCCTACATGCCATGGGATTAACAGAGCCCGTGCACCACAACGACTGAGCCTGTGCCCTAGAGCCCAGAAGTCACAACTACTGAGCCCATGTGCCACAACTCCTGAGTCCATATGTGGCAAATACTGAAGCCCACATGCTCCAGGGCCCATGCTCCGCAATACGACAAGCCGCCGCAATGAGAAGCCCACATACCACAACTAGAGAGAAAGCCTGTGTGCAGTGGCGAGGACCCAGTGCAGCCATGAATGGATAAACAAACAAATCTTCTATATAAAAGATGAGGGAGCAGTATTCTGGACAAGTGGAAGAGTGTGAACAGAAGCTGCGACGCAGAAGACAAACCTAAGAGCAGCATGGAGAGCTGGGGAGCAGGGTAGGGACTGGCAGAAAACAGATGTGAAATCAATGAACTGTCAGTTCAGTTGCTCAGTCATATCTGACTCTTTGCAACCCCATGGACTGCAGCAAGCCAGGCCTCCCTGTCCATCACCAACTCCTGGAGTTTACTCAAACTCATGTCCCTTGAGTCGGTGATGCCATCCCATCATCTCATCCTCTGTCGTCCCCTTCTCCTCCTGCCTTCAATCTTTCCCAGCATCAGGGTCTTTTCAAATGAGTCAGTTCTTCACATCAGGTGGCCAAAGTATTGGAGCTTCAGCTTCAGCACCAATCCTTCCAATGAGTATTCAGGACTGATTTCCTCTAGGATGGGCTTGTTGGATTTCCTTGCAGTCGAAGGGACTCTCAGGAGTCTTCTCCAACACCACAGTTCAAAAGCATCAATTCTTCGGTCTCAGCTTTCTTTATAGTCCAGCTCTCACATCCACACATGATTACTGGAAAAACCATAGCTTTGACTACATGGACCTTTGTTGGCAAAGTAACGCCTCTGTGTATTTGTCTAAAAGTTATGAACTGTGTATTTCTCTAAAAGTTGAAAGAAGAGCAAGATTATTCTGGGCTCCACTGGTCCAGGAAGGAAAAAAGAACTGTAGAGACAGACTCCATAGAGGCTGAGATCACGACACAGCAACACCACCAGTTCAAAAGATACCCACAGACAGACAGAGAATGGAGTTGGCAGGGCTTTCCCATAAATGGTCTCTGTTCCAACCTGTGGTGGTGGTGGTGGTTTAGTCGCTAAGTCGTGTCCGACTCTTGTGACCCCATTGATTGTAGCCCTCCTGGCTCCTGTATCCATAGGATTCCATCCTGAGTCCTGGCCAAATCTACTGTCCAATCCTGTGTGTGAGGGAAGCCCCTGAATCCTCCAAATAAATCCCCGCCTTTGCCCAAAGACAGTGGATGTGGGTTTTCATTCATCCCACCCAGTGATCCTTGACTGGTACAATGAGGATTCTGGGGGCATTGAGTCTAGAAAATCTGACAATCTCTAATTTAACACACAATTATCAAGCATGTATTCTGTGTTCTGCAGAGCAAAGCAAAGATGAATGAGAGTCAGTTCCTGTCTCAGAAAACTTTGACATGCAGTAGGGAGATGGTCATAAAGGCAACTTTTGCAGGGCAGGCTCATGGAAGAAGGTAACGGGGGGAAGAAAAAAATCCATAACTATGGAAGCACCCAAAAGAGGGCTAGTTATATAAACTAAGAGAATCAATGATGGCTTCACAGGAGAGGAAGCATAAAAAATTGTTGACCCTCATCTGTCTGAAAACACAGGCAACATCACTGTGTTGCTATTATCTTACCAGATTCAAGAAAATTCCTTAAAAATTAGTAGCCACCCCAATGGCAGGCAGAAATAAAAAAAATAATAGTAAAGCCTACAATGGTTTGCTTGGGGGAATGGAAAGTGTATCCAACAAACCAGCAAAACACATAAACCTCATTAAGGCAAATCCTCTAAGACAGATAAAGAAAGGAAAGAACTAGAGTCACACACCATTAACTGGCTACAGACATCTGCTTTCAGATTAAGAAAGAGGCGGCCAAACCACCTAAATGCCATTGTTCTAGCCCAAAGACCCGATCTGAGGCTTTCAGGTGGGGGTGATTTTCAATAGTGCAAAACTGGCTGCTGAAAATCAATGAAAATGGAACTGCATGAAAATGGGGCCTCTTCACAAACAGATGCAACAGGAAAAATACCAAAACTGCCTGCAACACACAGGATACATGCAATTCTTTTGGACCATGCCTGTGCATTCTAGGAAAATGAGAAGTGAATTTCTTCCACTTTCCTAATAGAGAAGCTACTGACTGCCACCTGCACTGAGAGAGGAGACAGGCATTTCATGGCAAATGCAATGATTACCTAATTGTTCCCAGGGATGGGGAAGAATTGGCAATTACCTACCCCAGAAGACTTATGTTCAGCAATTACATGTTTGCATGCTCTCCGTAAAAATGCAGCATCCAAGTCAATAAATTGGTGGAGTGCATTATACAGCACAGTGCATCATTCACCTAGAACTGCACAGCCAAAGAAGCAGAGCAGATGGCAAGTGAGAAAGAAATATTGATCACCATGAATAATTTTTACTAAAAAAGCATATAAAAACTGGATTTTAAAATATTTCAAAATAATTTATTCACTGTGGTCTCACTGTTTTACATTTCTGTTTATAAATATTTACAATGCACTGCCTTCATAAAATAATTATTATTCAGTGTTCGCAGTAAAGGGAGAGGCATCAGAGACTGACTGACTGTGAGGATGCCTCTACTAATCTGTGTGACAATATTTTAATTTCACATTAATTTTCAACTCTTCTCAGTTAAACATACACGGCTTTATTTGCTCTCTGTTTCAGGTGATATTTATAGACAAACAACATACATCACGCTACCAGTTTTTATTTGTAGTAATTCAGTGATATGAGGGACAGACTTGAAGTTAATATTAATGTGGAATACTAACAGGTTTTCAACCCAACTTCCTATTTGCCTTAAACAAGTTAAGAGAATAAAGGAAGCAAATCATCGAAATGGCAATGACACAAAGCAATTTCATTAATCGATGTTTAGAAGGAGTGGCAGATGCACTGAGGTGCTAGTCTAGGGGGCCTTCCCACGTGGTACTGGTGGTAAAGAATCCACCTGCCAATGTAGGAAGTCCAAGCGACCACAGTTCAATTCCTGGGCTGGGAAGATCCCCTGGAGAATGACATGGCAACCCACTTTAGTGTTCTTGCCTAGAAAATCCCATGTACAAAGCCTGGTGGGCTACGGTCCATGGAGTCACAGAGTCGGACACAACCGAAGCGACTTAGAACTCACCCGATCACTATTCCAGGACAAAGAAAGACAGCTAAGTAGCCAATAACTAAAACCCCCTCCTGGGTGTCACATAATTAGTCCGGTGAGAACTGTCCCTATGTCCTGAGATGCCTCTGAAGATAAAGGCAGGCCTTCTTCCTCTTCCAGTGGTGACAAAAACCTCAATATATGGATGTGGAAGTCTTTCTTAGAATATTCTTTCATTTTAACAGACCAGTAACAGTCCTTTTTGCTGCACTACATCATCCTTAGGTTATTTCATTTTTCCTACCTTTCATCTCGATTTAGGGCCTGATGCATCCACTGAGTTGAATATTCAACTCATTTTTAGAATAGAAACTGGTAAATGACCAGCCTTTTTAGATCACTTGAAATTAACTAGACTATGATCTACTGGATCCTCATTAAATATTTCTTCAATAAATAGTGACACTGAAAGACACAGATGGTAAGTCGAACCAAAAGTTGCAGCAGGAAGGTTCTGAGTTCATTCTGCATAGAGCTGCACTCTCAGTATCAAACCTTGTGTCTTGTTCCGTTTCTTCCTTTCCCTTTGGAACAAATGTCTGAGCACATGGTGAGCGCGTATGTTGATGTGTACTTGTATGAAAGCTGGGTGCCAGCAGGATAGAAGCAATGTAAATAATTAATTGAACAAAAATTAAACATAATTCCTCATGGCACTGTTGGGCGGATGGTCATCACTTGTCTGATAGAACTAAAGACATACAAGATAACTGTAAGGCAGAAAATTCAATTTTTAATAAATACATTTCATTAAATTCATATACTCTTTTATTCTGCAGGTTAAACTAAGAGAGGGCATTTATTCCTTTCCAAAGAAATAATGAACCTGGCAACTCTTTCTCAGAAACTGAAATTCTGTTCTTTAATGAGCATAACATATTATATTGTGTTACCTATTTTAGGAGTGAAGAAAAAAACAAGAATTTTGGGATATTCCACAGTGACATGAAGCAAAGCATATTCATCTTTAGACAATACTAACATCAGCTATTGTTAAAGGAGAACTTTCTCAAGCACATTTGTATATACACACAGATGTGTGTGTGCCTGCAAATGCTATTATTTCAGTGGAACTGAAACATAATACCTATCTTGAATTCCCCAGAGTAACACAGTATGATAACTAACAGGTACATTCCCCTGCCAAAGTAAATTTAAAACAAGGATATTTTTAATAATGGGTAACTGTAGGGGAATCTGACGTTTAGTCATAATTGAGCAGGCAGGCTTCTAGCCAGATACCTATATTGTTCAAGTTCCAAACATACATATAAATAGATTTAAACTATAGTTATTCTTTTAAGCCATCTTCTTCCTGGTGCCTAATTCACATACATATACGTAGATGTTCATAAATTTTTTCTAAATCCAAAATGAGACAGCATAGTATTACAGGTTATAAATATTATTTTAAAATTAAAAACAATGTGAACATTACCATCATCATTAGCTAATGGTTTTCATCTTCCTCTGGGACAATGAGAACATTAAAATTCAATTTATACAACATTTACTTCTCATAAAAAAAATGGTCATTAACACTTTCTAGTTAAAAAACATCTAACAGCCTACTGAGTCACAAATAATAAAGACTGGCTCTCAGTGATAAAGATTTGAAAAAGATGGAGCTAGAAAAAAATAATAACAATGAAGTTCAATGATATGACATATATACATAGGTCCAGAACAGTAATTCTTATCCCTCATGTTTTCAGCCTAAACTACAGCTTATGTCTAAGACCTAGGATGGGGGTTAATGTTAGATTAACTGCTGGGAGATGTCATTACGCATGGTCATTAAATTGAAGTGATACTCTATGATTATAACAGTGTATCACAAGTTGATTCGATCAGATCATTATTATGGCAGTTTCCTGGGATATGTTGGTGTTGTTCAATCAAAGTCTGACACGTGCATTCCTTTTTACTGGAATTGATTTCTCTTCAGCATCTCCTTCCTCATCTGATTTGTTCAGCCCTCGGCCCCACACCTCATTGAGATGTCCTCCCCTGTACATCCCCTGATCCTTCTACTTTATGCAGCAGAATTCCCATCATTTCACCACAAAATATTTCCAGTGGACCTCTGCTATATCTGAGCTCAAGAAAGAATAATGGGTATAGTTTGGGATTTCATAAGGGATAAAGGGAAGTATCTTATGAGTGTCAGCCTCTGAAAAATCTTCCATCTTAAAATTCTCCCCCTTGCCTCTCTTGAGTCTGTGCTCCCCTCTCTAATCTTGCCTGCCAAACAATGCCATTTTTCAGGGTTGTTAAGAAATGTCTCTCGCATGAATCTCTCGCAGGTCCCTATTGCTTACTTCATTAAATAGAAAAGCTCTACGAGCCAACCCTGCTTTTATCTATCATTTCACCTTACACGGTACATCGAGGTGATGGGAGCAGATGGTTTTCACAGCTTTTCCCAGTCCTGAGAGTCAGGGACCCTATGATTGATTCAACACCCTTGCCTGTTCAGACTACTCTGTCCACACTAGCATCATCTGTAAATAAACATGCACAAATTTGACACTGGACAAATGTATAATAACACGTATCCATCATTACAGCAGTATACAGAATGTTTTCACTGCCCTAAAAATCCTCTCTGCCCTGGGACTTCCTTGGCGGTCCAACCAGGCTAATACCCCATGCTCCCAATAAAGGGAAGCCAGGTTTTATCCTTGCTGATGGAACTGGATCCCACATGTTGCAGCTAAGAGTCCACATGCCACCACTAAATATCGAAGATTCCGCAGACCACAACTAAGACCCGGCACAGCCAGGTAAACAAATTTTAAAAGATTCTCTGTGGTCCAACTATTCATCCCTACCCCAACCACTAACCCCTGGTAACCACTAGTCTATCTTTTACTGTTTGTACAGTTGTGTCTTTTCCATAATGTTATATACCTGGAATCATATGTATGTTCCTTTTCAAGTGAAGCCCAGGTTTTTAATTACCAAAGACCAAAGTCAACAAGAACAAGCCTTTCCATCCCTTTGGCCTGAATCCCTACACCAGTATCTCTTTTCATTCTGTTTTTGCCCCTCTCAAGCAAACCTTGACCATCAGTAGCGGAACAACAATGTAGGGTGTTGGGAGAACAAGCAAAATGCTCTGACTTGATGGGGAGTGAGAGAAGTAATTTAAGCCGAGCCTTGATGCTGAGTTAGACTCTAACCAGGTGACACTGAAGAGGCAAGGCTGGAAGGAGGGAAAAGACCTTCCAGCAGACTTAGATGGCGATGAAGGGCTCCCAGGGGAAACTGTGTACCCGATGCAGGGCAAGGGAGGCAGGCAGGGTGACGTCACAGAGAACAGCCACTGCTGGAATGGATCCTTGGACTGAAGGAAAAATCACTTGAAAGGCTGTCAACACAGGAATCGCATGGTCATAGTTCCACTTTTAACAGCTGCTCCAGATTTCTGTACATTCCCAGGCCATAAAACTGTAAAGAGTCCTCCTGTATTGCTCCAAGCAAAACTGCCACAAAAACTTTAAAATCATAGCTGATAGGTCAAGTGCCAAGGGGGGCCCACAAGGTCAGTAGTGGTCTCCTCGGGTCCTGGGGTTACCATTCTCCCTAATGCTGCTGAGCATGACCTGTGTCCACTTCAGAGGTCCAAGGAATGGCAGCATTTTAACTCCAGCATTTTTGATTTGGGCTTGAGCTATATGTTAATGCCAGTCATAGAACAGATCAACAACCCCACCAGCAACAGAGTAATGGCTTTCGGCATTTCCTACAAAACCAGTAGTTACTCTACTGTTGCCAAGAAGAAATCCTTGCACCTTCACCTGTGAACACTGTGTGAAGACTGCCTTACAGCCAGACACTTCATATACACAGGAATATTTGGGGTCCTCTCTGGAAGATCAAAGAGGGGAGACTAGAATACATCCTGCTGCCAATGGTCCAGATCTACGCAGGTGAAGAATTCCTACCACCACACAAAGATGAAGAGTGTTTCTGAAAAGGCTACCTGAAGAAAAATACAGCCTTGATGTGAAGTCTACAACAGCCTGTGAAAGAATCGATTTCCAAAACAGCACAAAGATATGGTCGACAGAGGCTAAAGAAATGGGAATATGAAGCCAATCTTGAAGAGCTAGGATTATTACAAAACCAAGACCACGAGAAGCTTCAGCTTGAAGGGCTTCCCTGGTCACTAGAAAACAACACTGCCCTTCCTCAATAGTGACAGAAAAGAGCTCATAGAAAACAGTGGACAGACTGGATTAGAAGTGATTTGGCACTTCTGATTCTAGTACCTAGGAGAAAGAGTTCAACTGGGAGGAAAGAAAATTCTTTTCTAATAGAAAAGTTGAGAACTAGCTGAAAAAGACAGAAACATTCCTAAATTCTGCATGGGTGTGCATGAACACCTAGCAACGATTACTGGGACAATCAATGACCTCTTCTAATACTGAAGAAAATTAGTTTTTATCTGGATCTAAGTACCTGCAAGTTTCACAAAACTAGTGCATTGGAAGGGAAAAATGATACGGCTTGGAAAGTCCTGGGTTCACCTATTCCAGAACTCCTTGTCTATACCACAAGACAAAGAATTATTGCAAAGCCCCCATGGTTTATCTCAGGACATGGTATTTATCAACATGAAAATGTTTATGAACACAGCATGTCATGTATCACCTGAGCTCTCTTTCCAGGTTCGATTTCTAATATTAACGATTTAAACCTAAGGACCTAAAAATATCCAATCTCACAATTTTACTGCAAGCATAAATACGGTGAAATAACTGCAAGGATTGAATCAGCCAGTTCAGGTACGCATCAAGATTTCCCAGGTGAATGAAGATTTTTTCATCCAATTACTAGGAGCACAAGAAAGCAAATGTAATCGGTTCCCGATACAAACATACAAAAATAACCTGGAGTTGACGTTTTTAAAAAAAATATATTAATAAAAAACCATTTAAAGCAAGATTTCTGCTCCTAAAATTCTTCTTGGGGCTTTAGTCTAAAAAGAGATACCAATGATTACAAACCCTCTCAAATCTACCATTTGTATCTTTTCGTTCCGTATTCACTTCATCAAATATCTACGATGTGGAAAAAAATAACAAGATACAACTTCTGCAAGACTGGAATACCCCTAAAACTCCCACAGTGAAGAATACGGAAAAATACAACTGGAGGCATCCTTCTAATAACAGAGCTGAAAGCGAAAGTGCAGGGCATGCAGGAAACAAGACGGCAGTAATTTAGAAATAGAAGGAGGTGGGAGCAAAACGGAGGTCAGGAAGGAGAGAACGATTTCGCACAAAGGTGGGGACCACATAATGGAGCAGGTTCAGCCAGAACTCTGTCATCCAGGTGAAGCAATTTGAGACTTTATCTTTCAGACCATGCAAAGTCATTCAGGGAATCCTAAGAGGCCGGGACCTGATCACCCTTGCAAACTTTACCAGATGATCTCAGAAATTCAGGGCAGTGGCTAAAACCCCAAGGCTTAGGAAGAAGAAATGTCCTGACCTTCTCTGTCTGACCTGCCATTTGTCACCAGTGGAAACTTAGCTCCATACTCTCTCTCCATTGCAAATTCCTCATTTTCGACTCTTTGCAACCCCATGGAATATACAGTCCTTGGAATTCTCCAGGCCAGAATCCTGGAGTGGGTAGCTGTTCCCTTCTCCAGGGGATCTTCCCAACCCAGGGATCAAAGCCACGCAGAGTCTTTGCAGCACATTGCAGGCAGATTCTTTACCAGCTGAGGCACCAGGGAAGCTCACATGTACCATTAGGAAAATACTGATTTCCAGGCAGGGTGAGCTGAGCGTAAAGTAAGATACTCCAGGCTCTTGGGAAGCAAGAGGCACAAGGTTCAAGGTACTCAAAGCCTCACCTGAACTATGGTTTCTCCCCCTCAAAGATACCCATACTTAATCCTCCTCCACAGACTTGATTTCTGATGCTCCTATCCTTATCAGCCTGTATCAGACCCTTCATATTTGTACATTCCTCAAAAAATAAACAGCTACATAAGTCTCATTCTGTTACCATCAACAAGAAAAACTGTCTTCTTTTTATTCTTCCACCTGCTCATTTAAATCTGATTCTTTTCTCAGTTATAAAAAGCCCCCTATCACACTCATTCTGCTGCTGCTACTAAGTCCCTGTGTCAGACTCTTAAACAAAAAAAGACCATTTAGGGGGGGAAATCAGGTCATTGGTGAGACCCTTTGGGCATTCCCATTAAAAACCACCACATGTTAACGCCCCAGGGCATGATTTTGCTTTTATATTTCAGGAACTACCTTTGCATCTTCTTTGGAGTGTTAGCAAGTTGAGCTCCCGTACTGAAAGTGAAGAAGAAATGCCTTTCTCTTTTCCTGACAGCTATATTCCCACTGTGACAAAGATAATCATAGACATTAACTGTGGTAACAAGCTATTAGATCATCAACTCTGTGCTTCTTCTAGGGCGGGCAAAGTATCTAAAATAACACAGTATCATGACTGCCTCCTCAAAGGTAAATACATTAACTCTCACTCCCAATTAACAAAGGGGCTCTTTACACACTTAAGCTAAATCCCTCTGTGCTGTATA
Organism: Bos grunniens; assembly: GCF_055505025.1. Lineage (NCBI taxonomy): Eukaryota > Metazoa > Chordata > Mammalia > Artiodactyla > Bovidae > Bos > Bos grunniens. Next base: position 39,777,237 of record NC_141186.1, read on the forward strand.
AAATACTTGAGGTATCCGATGTCAACCTCCTCCTCGGCAGTGTTCAACCCCTTCTCCATCCTTTCTTTCCTTGTCTCTAATACACCCCATTTCCTGTTTCCTTGATTATTTTGGCCACTTGAGAAGCAGTCAATCCCTCTGCCCTTTACTGTATCTATAGCAACCACCACTCCATATCTGGAGAACATACTCCATTCCTGCCTCTTCCAACAACAGCATGAAAATGTAATAAGCTCTACAAAGAAAAGGATTTGGGGGAGTTATGTGCATCACTAGACTCTGGGCCCCTAGAATGATGCCTGGCCATGATAGGTGCCCAATAAGTATGTGTTGAAGGGATGAGAGAATGAATGAATGATCAGACTGCAGTTTCTTTTTGATTCCCTACAAATGGCTGGTGTTCATACGCAGCCTGCATCAATTCCTCCCCTTCTGATGACGCACTCAGATTTCCTTTTGGGCAACTCTCCTTAATCCATACTCGTGTTTCTCAAAAAAGGCAACCAAAGCCTGATGTCCTCTGAAAAAGTAGGCAGACAGATATCCAATGCTAGAAACTAGACACATTCATCCCTCTAGACGCAGGAGTCCAGGGATAAGACCTTTGCATGAAACACCAGAGAGACAAGTTCTCGTGACACTGCTATTGCAAGCCATTAGGATGATTTAAGTCTATGGAGGCCAGGGGCCACCACGAGGAAAGCCAGGCCAGGAGAGGCATAAAGATCCATTCAAGCTGAATGAATCTCAACTCACTCAGATCCAGTTCCGAACGTTCCAGTTACTGTAGTCAATACATGCCATTTTTGCTCCAGTGAAGTATGTCCTGGATTTTCTGTTACACACTCCTGAACAAGTCCAAAAGGATACATGTACCTCCTCTCACCTTCATTTGGTCCATCCCAAATCTGCAGATTCTCTAAATATCACCCAAATTCTTTCACTAAGAACCTCTTTGCACTTGATCTCAATCTCTCATCCTCCACTGCCCAGGCATTGTTGGTCAGAACCCTCCCGCTCAAATCAATCCATCCACGGTATCCTGTACATTGAATCTGTAATTCCTCACAAACAAATCAAGAACTGTCCACTCTGCTATAAGGCAGTTTTGGAAATTGTTGTGGGTTTTTAAACAATCATTCTACATGCTTTGAAGAGATGCTCATTACACAGGCCAGCTGCAAAACTGACCTTTAGTCTGCAAAAGTTTATCTCCTTCTACAGGCCCACAAATTAGCAGGGGATCAAAACCCCAATTGCTGACATAATTAAGCTGGACTAATTATCACCGCTAATAAAAGCGCTATCCTCCCAGTCAGCCCTCTTTGGTGATTTTTTAAAAAAAGAAACCTGGGCCTTTTCTTTAAAGGACTATATCTCTGCTGGAAACCTCTGAAACCCTGCCTGACTTAACCAGAGCACACCTCCCCCAAAAAGAGATTTTTAGATGAACACACTTTCCTTTATTAGAAGCTGTCATTTCTTATCATACCATGTCTAAATTTGTTCAAATGTTTTCACTCATTTTCAATAATTTGGTAGAAATGTTCTAGAAGAGATGAGGTACCGAAAGGCACTCAACCTCAGAAAGCTCGTGTCCTACATATTTCGTGTGCTTGAAAAGGTCTTCCAGAGTTGAAAGTAAACAGATGTCTTCCCGTCTCTGCAGCAGAAGACAGCAATGCCAAAACAGCACGCGGATGCAGTAAGCGATACTAATTACTGAGCAAGGTATTTTTGGCCTCTCAATTATAAAATCGAGGCAGAGCTAAATGCATAGCAATGGAATATACCTGTACTTGTCTTAGCTGCAGATAAATATCCCATCTGGATGAAAATGCACAGATATCCCCGCAACAGGGAGATATCTGGAGATAGAAGTAGACTCCCTGTAAAACAGATCCCCCAAAAGTGTGGGCTTTGAGGGCCTGCCACTCTCCCTTCATTCTTTTTAATTATAACCAAGATCTGTATGAAATCATTTCTAAATTAAATCTTTCTCGCTCCCTATGTGAAATCCTTTTCTACTCCCCACTCCAAACCTCTGAGGCAGAGCCGGAATTCACATTTTTACTTATCACATGAAAAACTGTATTTTGTTTCCCAGCTCCAGCCAGTTGTGAACTGACTCAGAGCACAGCCTTGTTGATACATCTGACAGACAGACAATCTCAAACTTGTTATCTCATATGATTTCATTTGCTGATACTGAGGGTGGATTTTGGGATTGGACATAGCAGACACAAAATACTAACCTTCCGCTGTGTCTCACAAACCTTCCAGTAAAATGAACTCTTAATTTGGTGCTGTCTGAATATTCAGGAACAGAATCACAAGGCCAATGTTCTAAGTAACACTTTATGGGTGGGTACAAGGGGAGAGACAAGAGGACAAATAGTTTGAATGACTCCATCAAAAAACCTGGCAAGACAGGCGAAAGACCATTTCAGTGGTGATGTTTACTAAGTGTAGAGCTTGGGAAAGCCACATCACGTTTCTGTGTTTCATTTCCCTCATCTCTGAGACAAAATTGGGGATCATGTCGACCTACTGATGTGACTAGCCTTATGGGTGCTGTAAGTGTTAATTCTACATTCAGAGTTCTCAGGACAGCGTCTGGGTAAACATTAGGTGCTCCACAAACAATAACTCTTGCAAACTTTATTAATTTAGCAACACTACTTGAATAGAGAAAATAAATGGAATTTCCCTGGTGGTCCAGTGGCTAAGACTCTGTGCTCCCAATGCAGGCGGCCCAGGTTTGATCCCTGGTCAGGGACCTAGATCCCACACGCGGCAAGTAAGAGTTCACATGCCCCAAGGAAGACTGAGTGTCCTGAGTGCTACAATTAAGATAAAGAGTCTGCATGGCGCAACTAAGACCCAGCACAGCCAAATAAATAAACACACAAAAATAAATGTTAAAAAAAGAAAGTAAGCAAATGTATGCTTATTGTATATCATCATAGTTTCCCAGAGAAACATGTAGATGAACCTTTTTGTGGTCCAGGTCAGTTTCCACAATTTCCCAGACGTGCCTCAATTTAAAGTTTTCCTTCCAAGGGCCTTCCCTGATCCCTTACCAAGGGAACAGGTAAGTCATCAGACGTTTGTGAATACAGGAGTTCCTACCTAACTAGAACGTTTCTGGTACTTTGCTTACAATTTGTCAGCCAAGACTATACGCCTTGAAACGTGTACTGACAGTCTGTTTAATGGTCACAAAGTCAGCTCTGCCCTTTGCTCTCCACTGCCAGGATGTTTCGCAGATGAGGAAGGTGGATTAAAGAAGAAAGGGAAACACACCCCTTTTGGGTGTGTTTAAACGTAATTATTTTTTTTCTCAGTCTACGCACTTTTGTCTGTAGGACAAAACTCAGGGAGCACTTTACAGAACAGCTTTAACATCATGGGGATTTCAGCAGGGGGTGGAGGGAGAAGTGGGTGTGGAGGGGGATCACAGTTGACCATCTTATCTGGGTCCCCAAAAGCTTTCATTCAGTAGCTAAAAATCACACACATAAATGCAACATCATTCAAGTAAAAAATATTTAAACCAGATCCAACTTGTGACTGAATTTAAACCAGATCCAGTCTATGACATTTCACAGGAATACACTGAAAAACAATTTTTCAGGATTATACTTGGGCAATATAGAGCCTGACAACTATCTAAGGCATTTTCCATGATGAATTCAAAGAGCTGGACAGACAATTGATCATTGTGTGTCTGACCCTCTGGAAAAGGGAGAGTCAGTCTGTGAAAAATCACAGAGTTATTCAAACTGAGAGGAACTTCAATTCACCTAATCTAGTCTCCAGACTTCTACTGCAGCCAGGCGACCATGAGCTCTGAGAACGGGGTGGGAGGAAAAGATGCTGCTGCTGAAGCACGGGGTTCATCCACCACACGATTCCATTCACGCACCACGAGGAATCACCTCTGCCAATGCGACTTACAGGGGGTCGGTCGTCACTTATTTAAGATGCATCCCCATGACGGGATGACTAGTACATGAAAAGTGTGAACCATGAAACTCAGCAGCTGTCCAGCAGGGGTGTTTCTATTCTCTAGGGGACATCTGGACAATGTCTGGAGAGATGTGACTGTTACAACTGGGAGGTGATACTACCGGCAAGTGGGTAGAGGCCCAGGGTGTTGTGAAACATCCTACGAAGCACAGGACAGAAGCCACAAAACGTCAGCAATGCTCAGGTGAAACTCTGCTATTACCAATGAAACACGGTATTTTGTCTGCTGCTGTATTCCAGACATACAGCCATTGATCAGTGTATGAAATGTGAACAAAGGGGAAATATAATGCATAATCGCACCTTTGAGACTGCCCCCAAAACTCTTACTTCTTGGTTTTCTCTGTTTTCCACTTTTGGTGACTGGTGATCATTTCCACCCAATGAGCTAAATAGCAGCCACCTAATCCTCTGAGAGTGTATGTCTTCTCATTTCATTCAGGCTTTATTTAAGAGGACCCACAAAGTGACTGGTATGAAAAATTCCCAAGTATCCCATCAAGACAATGAAATATTTTAGGGCATGATGATGGCGGTGGCAAATCAATGACATGATGAAAATGTTTTATTAAGAATTTACTGGGGCTTCCCTGGTGGCTCAGTGGTAAAGAATCCGCCAATGAAGGAGACATGGTTTGCATCCCTGATCTGGGAGGATCGCACATGCTGCAGAGCAAATGGAGTCAAGTGCTACAGCTACTGAGCCTGTCTGTGCTCTAGAGCCCGGGAGCCACAACCACCGAGCCCATGTGCTGCAGTTACTCAAGTCTGCACGCCCTAGAGCCCACACTCTGCAGCAAGAGAAGCCACCACAATGAGAAGCTCATGTACTGCAACTAGAAAAAAAGCCCTAGAAAAAAAGCCCGCACAGCAAAGACCCAGTATGGCCATAAATAAATACAATTATGTATTGCTTTGTGTTCCTTAGTATTGCCTTGTAACCCTACAAGGGAAGGACTATAACCTTGGGTTGGCCAGAATGGTCATTCAGGTCTTGTAAGATGGTTAGGAAAAACCCAAAAGAACTTCTTGTCCAACCCAATATTATACATTTTTATTATCATATTCAGAAAACAGGCTTAGTACAATAAAATGATATACCCAAATCCCAGGTAGGATATGGTTATTAGGCCCAAAACCTCCCAAACCCCATTCCCAAATTCAATTCTCTTCATACTACAAATAATTATTTTTTAAGGTATCGACTTTTTTATATGGGGATTCTTCTGCACATCTGGAATGTTAACACCAGTGGGGCGGCGGGGGTGAAAACTTGAAACGAAAACACAATGACCTATACACATATGACCCATTGGTATAGCTAGTTGCAAGTCAAAGACAACATTCTGCATCTGGCGAGCAGATCCACTCTCAGCCACATGACAAAAATCTGTGTGTACCAGTTTCCTCATTCCAGTGATGAAGACTGCCCTTCTCCCAACTAGCAAACAACAGCTTTAAAATCTGAAATGTCTATTCCAAAGAGATTTCACCATTTATTAACCATCCTCATTTAGCTTTGGGAAGAAAGCTTGTCCTAAGTTTTATGGAGAAAGTCACATTTCCATACCAAGGATTGTTTTTTTAAAAAACAAATAAAGAAGCAATGCTTTCTGGGGTTATTTTTAACATTTAAATAAAAACTGACGATTAAAAAAAAACTGATTTTTAATTGGAGGATAACTGTTTTCCATGACCATTTCTTTGGTTCAAGATGTGGGGAAGAGTTTTTCTGGTGCGGCAGAGACAAAAAATTACCTGTCTGACTCTTCTAGTTTAGAGCTGTGTAAATTCAGGCTCATTCACAATCTTCTCTGAGCCTTAATTCTTAATCTCGTAAAGTGAAATAATGATAATAATCATTATGTATTTCAAAGACTGAGTGGTTGAATGAGATACGTAGAATAAAGTAGACAATAAGTATTAGTTGAACCTGATTTTTATCTGCCAATAACATCTGCAAAATCAAAATGACCAAAATGACCATGAAGTGAAGAGGGTCATGGCAAATACTAAACAGGATATGAAAAACACAGGCATTTCACTTCTTAGTCCTGCTACCTGGAAAACACCACCAAATGTGTGGTGACAAATAACCATTAACTTGGGGGCCTCTTACTCAGAGCTGAGCAGGTAAAGATGGGGACCTAACCTATTATGTTATCACATCTAACATGATAGCTCATGTCCAGGCAAAGAGAAGAGTGCCAGCTTGGCTCTAATTTTTCTCATGATGCAAAGTACTATGATTATTTCAGAAAATAAAGTAAAATCTGTTTTTACCTGTGGGATAACACATCAAACATTCATTTGAAAACAAAGTATTAACTAAAGTATGATTCACACTAAGAGCCATATATGTCCAAGATGGACAATTTAGAAACTATTCTAAAAAAGAAAAAAAAAGGCGCGCGGCCGGGGGAGGGGAGGGGGGAGGCGGGACTGGTGAATGATTGTTGGCTAAATTTAAGCGATCGTTTCAGTACAAAGTGTCATTTTATGGCACCCCTAAATCACTAGCCTCTTTTTCTTCTATTTTTAAAATTAGAAAGTTGTATTTTTCAGAAATGAGGCTAAGCCCTTTATATGAATGACGTGTTAGGGAATTACCGGAAAACGGTTCCTACAGAGTCATTGTGGGTTGTCATCTTTGACCCACTCAACAGTTTTGAAGACTTTTCTCTCCCAGTGTCAAACATGATGAATGTACACAGCTGTCACTTAATTTGCTCAAGTAGCACCAATGGCTTCTGTTGGGACTAGGATGCCAATCTGTCCAACATCGAGTGCAAAATTGCTTCCACTGGACATGTGTTTCACCACCGTATACAGCAATTAGCACCTGCTGAATCCAGAGAATGCAGTAAAAAAAACAATAATAATAATAAAATTTGGTCTTCTGGAGAAAAATGTATAATTCTATCAATATAATAAAACTGTAAAGACTCACAAGATGTATATGAGCAAATGCCAAATCAGGTACAGTGACAATTAGGGCAGAAGCCACCAACTGATGAGAACGAAATCTCAGAACTGCTTTCAAAGTAGTCTCAAAGTTTTGCAACTAGAAGTTCTGAAATCCAATGTCACTCAAACTTCATTCATTCACGTGTGACCTTTCGATTGGTGCCCTAACAAACTACCACCTAAATGACTTCTTTCCTCAGTGCACTGTGTGGGCTTAGTCATGTCCAACTCTTGGTGACCCCATAGACTGTAGCCCGCCAGGCTCCTCTGTCCATGGGATTCTCCAGGCAAGAATACTGGAGTGGGTTGCCATGTCCTTCTCCAGGGATCTTCCCGACCCAGTGATCAAACCTGCATCTCTTGCATCTTCTATACTGGCAGATGGATTTTTTTTACCACTGTGCCACCTACGTAAGCAGTATTTTCCTATAAAATGACTTGCGTTCTTTTAAAGCTACAGGGAGTAGAAAGGAATTAAGCAACACAACCACATTAAAAACAAGTTGGTGATGAAGACAAGATGTGGACCCAGTCCAGATTTCATTCAATTCAATATGTCTCCAGCATTTCCCTTTGTTCTATTTCCACATCTATCATGTGGACACCAACCATATGCATGGTGGTCAGGGGGAAGCACATGGAGCAGAAACTCCAACTCTTTACCAAACAGCAAGCTAGAGGTTGCTATTTAACATTCCAAAACAGACAATTATTATTTCTTAATAAAAGTCAGACTTGGACCCTCATCTTAAAGCACAAGAAGAAAGTTAAACAAACCTCTCAAAACATTTTATTAATAAAAACTATTAATACAAAACATTTTATTAATAAAAAATATTACAAGTTTACTATTAATAAAAACTGGAAGACCGTGATTTGAGAAACAGAGTATGGATTACTTTCTCTAAAATGAAATGCCTTACTTCTTTTACATGCCAAGAACTCAAAGAAATCATATAAAGTCTTAGGCAATTTCTGTGTATTTTGCCTGGCATTTTGCTCTGAGGCTAGATTAAGCAGTATATCTTCTCATTGCAATTTCATTAAGCATTGGCTTTTTCTTTAGGTTCAATCACGTTTGACTTTTTATGAGCTCTGCACATATTTACTCAATTGTGCTATGTAAGCATCCTCTTGTAAGACTTATTGGAGGGAAGGAGCTTATCTAAGGTTTGTTTGGAGTCATCTGATGTCGCCTTATTACATGGAGCACTGCAATCCCAGTGTAACTACAAGGTGTCTGCACCAGAAAATAAGGTTTTATTTTTAAAACTTCCTTATTTGTGCAAAAAGGACCCATCCAAAACACACTGCCAGTGTGACACCCAGTTTGGTCTAGTCTGCACAGTATTCAAACCACTGCCCACATGGTGAGCATGGACAGTGCAGCAGGACCAATTTCTGGTTTGCAACTAGTCTCGGTAATTTCTACATGTGATAACTGAAATGACGCATTTACAGTGAACTGGAGCGGGCCACTTCAAGTAACTACTGTTGATGTCTGAATTGACTCTCCATTCACGGAAACACAATGGGGATACAAAGCCACATATGAAGGTTTTTGTGCCCAAAACATAAATCTGGACACCAGCAACAGCCAGACATTGATGAAAACGTGAAGCCATGCTAACATCTCTACTCATCCCAGAAGATCAACCTGTTTGTTTCTTCTAGAAAAACAGACCATAATAATAAAAACTATCATTTTCCATTCTAAACTCTGACTGCACCCTAAATGAAGAACTGGCAACAGCTTTCATTAGCCAGCACTTCTGAAAGGTTATTAGGAGAATATAAACAATATAAGGAGAGCACTTACACATTTCAAACACAATGATATTCATCACATCCCGAATGCTAAATCAATTTCCCTTCTCTACTGGCATTTATAGATTCTTTAAGAATACCTAAAATAGAACTTGATTCATAATAAATTTCAATTTACATAAAACTCCAGGGAAATAGATGAGACATACCCTAAGTTCTTTTCCAGATCAGAAAGTCTCTAATTCACAGTGTAAGACTATGTAAACACTTTCTTAAAACCCATTTTCAAGCTTTATGGATACACACACAAGTTTATATACCCAGACCGCATGGTTATCTAAACAAATATGGAGAAAATTTTGGAAGTTAGAAAAAAAAAGGAGACCTAGAAAGAGGCAAAATACATCCAAGAAAACAAACAAACATATTTAAAAAATCTTTGTTAGCATGAACCACTCAGACTTGGCTAACCACAGAGAGAAGAAATTTAGATTAAAATGAAGAATACTTTTAAAACCTTTATCAAGGTAAGATAGAGAACTTCAAATGCAGCCTTAGAACAGTGGGGAATCTTAAGTCCACACAGAAGTAAAAGATAGTACTATAGTCTTAAATTTCAATAAAAGCACCCACAGCAAAAGACTTTTCAAAGATAATTCAAAGAAGAGGAAGGAAAAAATCAAGATCAAATGCAGGACTGTCTTTTCTTTTCATTTACAGCTTAAAAGCTTCTTGGCAGCACCAGTAATCTGTCAGAAAGGGTGAAAAATTGTGACTAATAGATAATTTTAAGACTTTACTCAAAAGATGTTAATAAATATCCCGGCGTTGGGACTTGAATGTGGCACCAGCAGCTCTCTCTTTGCTGTCACCTGTTAGGAATCTAAAAATGTGATCACTCTGACTGCATGTTTCTTGCCTCTAAAATAAGCAAAAAGCTGTGAAAATTTCTCCAAGTTTCCAAGTTACAAAGATGTGAACAGGGACTCATAAAGGGGGTTTTTTTCAGCTGCATTCATCAAAGGTAAGTTGGGTTTACTTTTCTAAGCATTTGTTTTAAAGAACAAAACTACAATCAGTTTTAAATTCTCAGTGAGGAGAGGATACTTCAAATCGTTTCAAAGACTCTGGATCTGACAACCAGTATCTAGGGTGGTTTGGGTCAGACTCTGGGTTTAGTTGATAAGGACTACAGTTCAAAATGTCTGAGATGGGAGAAAGCAGCGTGTCCTGTTGGAGGACCCTCGGTATTCAGAAAGACGGTTTGCAACAATGGTAAAACCAGAGTCAAAGTGAAATGGATGGCAATTCCTCCTTAAAGCCAACTGGCAGGGAAGCCAAATCTGCAGCCATATTCAATCCCTCCACTTGCTGACTCTCAAAAAGACAGTCACTTTCACAGACAAATATATGGGGAAACAATGGAAACAGTGACAGTCTTTACTTTGGGGGGCTCCAAAATCACTGCAGATGGTGACTGCAGTCATAAAATTAAAAGATGATTGCTCCTTGGAAGAAAAGCTATGACCAACCTAGACAGCATATTAAAAAGCAGAGACATTAGTTTGCCAACAAAAGCCCATCTAGTCAAAGCTATATCCAGTAGTCATGCATGGATGACTGGACTGTAAAGAAAGCTGAGTGACGAAGAACTGACGCTTTTGAAATGTGGTGTTAGAGAAGAATTTTGAAAGTCCTTTGGACTGAAAGGAGATCCAAACAGTCCACCCTAAAGGAAATTAGTCCTGTATATTCATTGCAAAGACTAATATTTATTGGAAATAAATACTTTGGCCACCTGATGTGAAGAATGGATTCATTGGAAAAGACTCTGATGCTGGGAAAGCTTGAAGGCAGGAGAAGAAGGGTACAACAGAGGATGAGATAGTTGGATGGCATCACTGATGCAATGGACATGAGTTTGACTAGGCTTCAGGGGATGGTGATGGACAGGGAGGCCTGGTATGCAGCAGTCCATGGGGTTGTAAAGAGTAGGACATGACTGAGCTGAACTTCATAGACTAGAAGTCCTCCAAGTTCTGCATTTATCAAGTAAACACATTTGCAGCTGAAATACTGAGCACTTTTTTTTGATTGGGTTTCTCATCGAAGTGACAGGAGGCAACAACGCACTGCCTTTAGAGAAGACGGTTCAAAAAACCACAGAAGGCATTCCCTCCCCATTATCGCTTTTGGTAATTCTCTTCACATGTTGGCTATAAACTACACGACTTCCACTTCCAAAATTTAGAGCTCTGAGAGATAACTTACAGCCATCACAGTCTTCAGTTCAGTTCAGTCGCTCAGTCGTGTCCAACTCTTCACGACCTCATGAACCGCAGCACGCCAGGCCTCCCTGTCCATCAACAACTCCCGGAGTTCACCCAAACTCATGTGCATAGAGTCGGTGATGCCATCCAGCCATCTCATCCTCTGTCGTCCCCTTTTCCTACTGCCCCCAATCCCTCCCAGCATCAGGGTCTTTTCCAATGAGTCAACTCTTTGCTTGAGGTGGCCAAAGTACTGGAGTTTCAGCTTTAGCATCATTCCTTCCGAAGAAATCCCAGGGCTGATCTCATTCAGAATGGATTAGTTGGATCTCCTTGCAGTTCAAAGGACTCTCAAGAGTCTTCTCCAACACCACAGTCCAAAAGCAACAATTCTTCGCCACTCAGCTTTTTTCACAATCCAACTCTCACATCCACACATGACCACAGGAAAAACCACAGTCTTGACTAGACAGACCTTTGTTGGCAAAGTAATGTCTCTGCTTTTCAATATGCTATCTAGGTTGGTCATAACTTTCCTTCCAAGGAGTAAGCGTCTTTTAATTTCATGGCTGCAGTCACCATTTGCAGTGATTTTGCAGCCCCAAAATTAAAGTTTCTAACTGTTTCCACTATTTCCCCTACTATTCCCCATGAAGTGATGGGACCAGATGCCATGATCTTCGTTTTCTGAATGCTGAGCTTTAAGCTAACTTTTTCACTCTCCTCTTTCACTTTCATCAAGAGGCTTTTTAATTCCTCTTCACTTTCTGCCACAAGGGTGGTGTCATCTGCATATCTGAGGTGATTGGTATTTCTCCCGGCAATCTTGATTCCAGCTTGTGTTTCTTCCAGTCCAGCGTTTCTCATGATGCACTCTGCATAGAAGTTAAATAAGCAGGGTGACAATATACAGCCTTGATGTACTCCTTTCCCGATTTGGAACCAGTCTGCCGTTCCATGTCCAGTTCTAACTGTTGCTTCCTGACCTGCATATAGGTTTCTCAAGAGGCAGATCAGGTGGTCTGGTATTCCCATCTCTTTCAGAATTTTCCACAGTTTATTGTGATCCACACAGTTAAAGGCTTTGGCATAGTCAATAAAGCAGAAATAGATGTTTTTCTGGAACTCTCTTGCTTTTTCGATGATCCAGCAGATGTTGGCAATTTGATCTCTGGTTCCTCTGCCTTTTCTAAACCCAGCTTCAACATTTGGAAGTTCACGGTTCACATATTGCTGAAGCCTGGCTTGGAGAATTTTGAGCATTACTTTACTAGCGTGTGAGATGAATGCAATTGTGCGGTAGTTTGAGCATTCTTTGGCATTGCCTTTCTTTGGGATTGGAATGAAAACTGCCCTTTTCCAGTCCTGTGGCCACTGCTGAGTTTTCCAAATTTGCTGGCATATTGAGTGCAGCACTTTCACAGCATCATCTTTCACGATTTGGAATAGCTCAACTGGAATTCCATCACCTCCACTAGCTTTGTTCGTAGTGATGCTTTCTAAGGCCCACTTGACTTCACATTCCAGGATGTCTGGCTCTAGGTGAGTGATCACACCATCGTGATTATCTTGGTCATGAAGATCTTTTTTGTACAGTTCTTCTGTGTATTCTTGCCACTTCTTAATATCTTCTGCTTCTGTTAGGTCCATACCATTTCTGTGCTTTATTGAGCCCATCCTTGCATGAAATGTTCCCTTGGTATCTCTAATTTTCTTGAAGAGATCTCTAGTCTTTCCCATTCTATTGTTTTCCTCTATTTCTTTGCACTGATTGCTGAGGAAGGCTTTCTTATCTCTCCTTGCTATTCTTTGGAACTCTGTATTCATATGTTTATATCTTTCCTTTTCTCCTTTGATTTTCACTTCTCTTCTTTTGCAGCTCTTTGTAAGGCCTCCCCAGACAGCCATTTTGCTTTTTTGCATTTCTTTTCCATGGGGATGGTCTTGATCCCTGTCTCCTGTACAATGTCACGAACCTCATTCCATAGTTCATCAGGCACTCTATCTATCAGATCTAGGCCCTTAGATCTATTTCTCACTTCCACTGTATAATCATAAGGGATTTGATTTAGGTCATACTTGAATGGTCTACTGGTTTTCCCTACTTTCTTCAATTTAAGTCTAAATTTGGTAATAAGGAGTTCATGATCTGAGCCACAGTCAGCTGCTGGTCTTGTTTTTGCTGACTGTATAGAGCTTTCCATCTTTGGCTGCAAAGAATATAATCAATCTGATTTTGGTGTTGACCATCTGGTGATGTCCATGTGTAGAGTCTTCTCTTGTGTTGTTGGAAGAGGGTGTTTGCTATGACCAGTGTGTTCTCTTGGCAAAACTCTATTAGCCTTTGCCCTGCTTCATTCCGTATTTCAAGGCCAAATTTGCCTGGTACCCCAGGTTTTTCTTGACTTCTTCCTTTTGCATTCCAGTCCCCTATAATGAAAGGGACATCTTTTTTGGGTGTTAGTTCTAAAAGGTCTTATAGGTCTTCATAGAACCGTTCAACTTCAGCTTCTTCAGAGTTACTGGTTGGGGCATAGACTTGGATCACTGTGATATTGAATGGTTTGCCTTGGAAACGAACAGAGATCATTCTGTCATTTTTGAGATTGCATCCAAGTACTGCATTTCAGACTCTTTTGTTGACCATGATGGCTACTCCATTTCTTCTAAGGGATTTCTGCCCGCAGTAGTAGATATAATGGTCATCTGAGTTAAATTCACCCATTTCAGTCCATTTTAGTTCGCTCACAGTGTTAAAAAGGGTCAAATGTGATTACTCTTATTTCAGAAAGACATGTTAAGGAAGAGCAGACAGATGTGATTGTAGCAATGTAGCTGCCATGGAAATCAGGCCTTTTCAACACGTAGCTCTCCAGTTTGGTCTTCCCTCGTATCTCCAGTGAGCCAGGCTCGGTTCTGTTTTGACTGGTGGGTATATGCATGTGTGTACATGCTCAGGTGCGCTCACCAGGGAAGAGCAAGGGTTGCTGTGACTGTTGTCTGGCTTTCATGTATCACTTCTTTAATATGCACTGAACTAGTATGACAGCCATGGGGTGCCCTGGTAAAAGCAAAGCTCCAAAGCTGCAAGTGAATACAGTGAAGCTTAATGATCATCAAAAGCATGAGGTCTAGAATCAGACCTCCTGGTACTGAATCTCATCTCTGAAGAAAAAAAAAAAAAACCGGGCTGGTATTTGCCTTGTTTAGGCTCAGTTTTCTTTAAGAGAATGGAAATGCTACCCCTTCCACTGGGAGGTTACTAAATATTCTAAATGAAATGCCTAGACCAAAGTTCAGGTCTTACTCAGGGTTAGGTGGGAGTGGCAAATAGTAATATAATCTTAAGATATACATAAAGAGCAATTCTTTACAATCGAGACATTCTGCAAATACGTAGAAATCAAAACACTAAGAAAAGGAAAAGGTGAGAGCATCTAAGAATGAGGGCAGGAAAAAGGAAAGAAAATCAGCAGCAAAAACCCTACGCTGGCGCTATTACACTAAGAGTGATGTGGAAAGCAGCCCTGACCGAGCAGCTTTTATGCCCAGACTCTGCACTGCTTCAGTGGCACTTCTTCCCGCTTCTAGAGAAGGGTCCAGCAAGTTCACTGCGTCCACGTGCTATGGAGGTTATGTAATGCGTATTTCTGGCAGGGTCGCGCGTGTGGGTGGGTATGAATGCACATACATATCTTTGCCACTCTGAGCCACATGGAAAGAAGCGGCAGTCAAGAATTTGGAGAAGACAGGGTGTCCATCAAAAGCACATGAAACAGACCACTTTCTGTCCATCTGTTACTTGCAAAGCTGAGAAGCTGTGCTCCGTTCTGTAGATCACACTTTTAAATGAGAAATGAGCAAAACTGGAATGTACTCGGAGGTGAGAGACAAGGATGGCGGAAGGACCTCAGGAAATGCTTACAAAAATGTGTAACAGCTAAAAGAAATGTGGGTGCTGGGCCTGGAGGAGGGGGGAGCTGCACTTGGCAGTTGTCTTTAAACCAAGTAAAGACACATACGTGGGATGGGGGATGGAGTCATTCTATAAAACCCTGGAACAGAAAGAGCGACAAAAAGGAGATGGAAGAAATTTGTGTGGAAATCCACACAGGAAGTTCCAAAAATGAGATGGGCTCTGGGCTCCATGTTATTCATTCATTCAAGCAATACATGCATGGATGATGTGCCAGCAATCATGTCACGCAGTAGGCTGAGTGAGAAGTTTAGAGAAGTCAACTTAATTGAAAGAAATGAGTAATAGAGCTCTTAAGTTTTACCTGGGCAGATGGCCACCCAAGCTCATGACTACTTTTCCCAGCATCCCATGCAGCTAGGAATGTATTTGCAAGTATGATCACCAGGACAAGAGTGAAAGCAGCATGTACAATTCAGACCTTCTTCCCCTACACACTTTCCAGCTGGCTGGAGGACAGATACAATGGCAGGGCAGGAGCTGGGGCAACCACCTGAGATCATGATACTTACTATACATGCAGCCTGGGTCTCTGACATTTTCACTGTATCAACATTCAATTGCTTGGGTGTAGACTATTCCATCCTGGAGGAGGGCATGGCAACTCACTCCAGTATTCTTGCCTGGAGAATCCCGAGGACAGAGGAGCCTGGTGGGCTACAGGCCATAGAGTTGCAAAGAGCCGGACATGACTGAAGTGACTTAGCACACACAGAGACTATTCCATGAGAATGAAATCCACTAGGCTGTTTAAATCACTGCTACTAGGGCTACTGTTATAACAGATGAACAAAAATCCAAATACAGATGCCTAGAAAAGACTGTGATTTTGTGAATGACAGACCAGTATTAGAAAATTCAAGTTTCAGAGCAAATGCAAGAACATAATTCAGTCTGTAAATTACTTAAGCATCCCTCTCAAGGGACATTCAGAATATTCAGCAGAATATGTAATGTCAGAGATTCTAATTTATATAAATACATATACATGCACACATATATATACATATATAGAACTTAATGTGATGAAAGCTGTGTTTAAGATTGATACCTTTTTTTTTTTAAGCTCTAACGAGGATATGTAACTTGCATACATTTCCCCCATCACTGAGACTCAAAACACCCAGTAAAATAAGCTAAATGTTCTCACAAGCGAGGTAATTATAACTGCATGTTTGAGTCCATAAAATATTCAAGCACAAAAACACAGGTGCAGGAGTGAGAGATGGGACCCCAGGCTGACCCACATGTGGTTAACTTGCAGAGAGGAAATTTGCTTTTCCCTGGGCTTGATGGCACAGATATCTAATGGGGTGATTTTCTACAGTGGAGACTATTTTCAAACTAGCTGATCTACTGATTACATGTTTGATATAAATGCCAAAGAAAGAAAACACGGGCATCGCTGAGGAGACAAGAGGGAAATCTCTTAGATTATCTTACTACTATGGGTGAGATACAGAGTCTGAAAAACACCCTCCAAAATGGAGAGAAACAATAGGACTACAAGAGCAGCAGGAGATGGTTGACAGTGACCACTGTCAAAGGGAATCATACCTGGATGGACTCAGATGACTTCTTCCAAAAGTTTACTGCTAGCAAGTAAAGCAAGGAGTGATGTGCTGGGAAGCAATAATCAATGAGTGGCAACTATTATTAAAAGCCAATATTTGAGCTATCATTTACATTCACAGGACATTATAAGCAAAGTGTACACATACAGTTTATCCCCTCGACAATCCTGCACTGTAAACTATTAGTCTGGATGGGCATTTGACAGATTAGGAAACTAAAGCTTACAATCAATTCACAGTGTAGTTAATGAGCATCTACACAGTATCGTGTACAGTTACTGTGAGCAAAAAAGGTTAAAAAAAGACAAGGTCTCTGATTTCACAGGCCAACGTTATTTCTGCAGAAAGCATGAACTTGGATCTTAGCAACATTCAGATCTGCTAGGGTGTTTTAAAATTTTTATCTTTGTTACTTTATTAGCTTAAAAAGAGCACTCATCCTACCATACAGGCTAGGGCTCCATCAATCTCCTGTCTTCTAACTCCCCTGTGTGAGGTATTTATCATCCCTGAGTGGCCTTCCTGCAGGTATTTATTTGCTTCTGGAACTGCAATCATAGAATTGCAGCAGAGGCTCTGCTCCAACACTTCTGCTTGTCTGACCACAAATCCTTAGCCATACGGGTTTCCTAATTGGCAGTCCGCTCTCCAGACAGATGGCATAACCATCCTGTACATTAGCTTCTACAAACATAAAGAAAGACAGCAAGTGAGGGGGTTGCTTCCAACTCTGATCTGGTCAAGATGAGATTTCCCCCTCAGTCTGAGAGACCGCCTGCCTCTCAGAAGATACTGAGACGAGGAAAAGAACAGGGCACGATACCCCTGGTAATCTCCAAGAGAAAGCCAATAAAGATCAAAGAAACGGTGAGACAAGTCAACTAGTTCTGACCTTGTGACCAAGACTGCTGCATTGCATTCGTGACTCTGTAAATTCTGGAGTCAAATAACATGGATTAAAATCCTACCTCTTTCTCTTTCCATACAATTTCTGCAAGTCTCTTGACCTCTCTGGGCCGCCATCCCCTCAGTTATAAAATAAGACTCAAACACGGTACTATGGTGAGGAGCAGCTGTGATAAGGCAAATGAACCATGAAAACAGTGCCTTGCACGGTCAGAACTCAGCAAATGATGGGGATTAGATGTTTTTCTACTTGACCCTTTTGAAGGCTAGTGCCAAAGGCACTTGGTCAGCTCATGCTGAGAAGCTCATAATACATTTAAGTATTCATATTTTCCTACATCTTCCTCCTAGCTAAGATGCCTGAGGCTGCCAGAAATAATCACACTATTTGTGATCCTATGTTTATGCAACAGAAACGAAATGGAATTTTATGGTCGGCTGTGTTCAACACCAATGCCCACATTGGGATAATTCCATGCAGTGCTGTGTAACAAGAATTTATGCAATATCCAATCCAGAGATGCAGTTCCTGGGCCAACAAAGCTTTAGCAAACTATCAGATTTAAAAGAAAATTTAAAAAGGAGCAAGCCAGCCCCACATCTGTAGACCCCATCTTATAGCCACATAGCAATAGCTCTTTAATTGACCTGGAGAGTAATTCTGATCTCATTCATTTAAAAGGAGGAAGCAGGTTTTGGCAGAGGAAATGCTTTCCACAAAAAAATGTGTTCCAAATAGCAAAAACAAAAAGTGAAAAATCAAAAACACAAATGAAGAACAATTGCCATATTTAAGATAAAATGAATGTTGCTAATTGATAAGAAAGGACAGCAACATAGATGAGCTATGATTCAAGACTTTTAAAATGTTAGGCTGAAAGGTTTCCCTTTGGCGATAAGAACAGAACACCATGAGGTTGTTATGGTTTCACCCAACAACCTACAGGGAGTGAAACACTGAGCAGAATTTACATGGTCATCACTCTTATTTTTCTCTGGATGCTTCACGCAGCATGCTAGTTCTGTTTCCTGACCAGGGTGGATCCTGCGCCCCCTACAGTAGAAGCTCTGATTCCTAAGCCCCAGAACACCAGGGAAGTCCCATCACAGTCATCACTCTGTAATCTCCTGGCATGCTCTTTGGTTTTGGTTTTGGGTCGGGGTGAGGGGGGATTTTACTACAAAGTACACAGCACTGACTCCATTGCTGCTTTGGTGCTCCCAAAAAATGCAATCAAGGGGGAACATAAACCTAAATACTGTCCTTCCTGGGCCAAGGGAAATGAGGACGCAGCCTGGGAAGGCAGCTCTAAGAAGAGGCAGGACCTGTACTTGGAGCAACAACCCAGCTGGAGCCAGGCACGCGGCAGGCTTTCCAAAAGATCTACCGAGCTGAACTTTACCCCAGAGGAACAGCGTGGAGGACACAGTGGGCAGAACTAAGTAGGGAAGAAGCCTAGTGTCTGGGGACATGCCATCCCCTCCCAGCAGTAAACGGGAGCAAACAGCAATTTGTGCTTTTGTAATTTAGTCGCTAGGTTGTGACCAACTCTTTGGGACCCCATGGACTCGTAGCCCACCAGGCTCCCCCATCCATGGACTTCTCCAGGCAAGCATATTGGAGTGGGAAGCCATTCCCTTCTCCAAGGGATCTTCCCGATCAAGGAATCGAACCTAGGTCTCCTGCTTGGCAGGCTGATTCTTTACCACTGAGCCACCCGGGAAGCCGAAATTGTGCTTAACAATAGTCTATTTATCAAATACTGTCAAGTAAAACTCCAGAAAAATGGATGCTCCTTTTTTTTTGTTTGTTTGTTTTGGCTGCACTAGGTGGCTTACAGGCTCTTACTTCCGCAGCCAGGATTGAACTCAGGACCTCAGCAATGAAAGCACACAGCACCAACCACTGGATCACTGGGGAAGTCCTGGATGTCTACTCCTTTAAACACTAACATCATTATGACGTAAATAATTTTGGGGAAAAATGTATCTATCTATTCACTAGATTTTTAAGGAGTGCTCACTCCATGAGGTGGGAGGGACAGAGGATGGGACCGGGCAAGCACATTAACTTCCTTCACAGAATTTACATTCCTGATACAAAACTGTAAAAAAAATAATTTAGAGACAGCTACAACAAGGAACAAGCCTTTAAGAGAAGATACTGAGGGTGAGAAGATATTCAACTGGCAAGAGCTGGGAGCAGCAACTTCGAGAGATGGAGAGCAGAGACCAGGTAATGGGAGGCTAAGTCGGCAGGGAGGGGGTATGGCGGGAGCCAGATGGCAAGATTCACTGGGTACCCAGATGCCTCAGAACCTTTCCCAGCAATGCATGAAGATGGCACGCCTTCTCTTATAGGTCTCATTTGCAGTGGTTCAACAGCACTACGACCCCTATAACTTAAATTTTGCAACATCCAGAGATGATGTCCAGCCCCACATAAAAAGAATCACACAGGCCACGGTCCACTCAGAGTTTTGAGGTGTTTTGATTTTCAAAAACCCTTCAACATTCTTCCTCCAGTCTTTCTTAGAATTTGTCTCTAGCCATCTGACAAGGAAAATAGTTGTTAGGAGCCAGTCAAAAGTAAAAGGTAACTGGTAACATCCAGTCCTACACCCCAAAGTGAACTGAGGGGATCATCCTTGGGCTATTAATTCTTCACGACACTCCTGAGAAGAGAGAGGGAGATAGAGAGAGACAGATAGACAGACAGACACACACACACACACACACACACACACACACAGAAAGAGCCACAACTCTGATCATCCAAAAATCACCAACATTGTTCCAGATGAAATTTGTTGGAGCTAATTTTCTGGCATCACAGGTCAAATTTTCTTCCAAAGTCACCCTTAAAAGTAAAAACTCATATAAAACATGAAAACTAATTTATATAAATACAGATCTTCTACACTGAAATCTTTAAAAACACGCACATCTGATACAGCCAAGATGGCTGTCACCATCACTTTTTGTATGTTCAGCTGTATTTATAGATACAGTGTAGGTAGCTCCGTCTTTATCTTTCTCTATAAATACCCACACTGGCAATTGTCAGCCAGATCGTGGGGAATTAAAAGCAATTTGTAGGCGTTAAAAAAAAATACCACACTGTCTGTTATTCTATCATCAAATGTGTCAATATCTATGCACCCAGAGCAAGAAAGGGCAAAACTTTAATTAAAAGTTGATATTCTAAGAAATCTTAAAAATTAGGGTAGAAATAAATGCAAAAGAAACAAAAGAGACCATAGCAAAAATCAACAAAGCCAAAAGCTGGTTCTGTGAAAGGATAAATAAAATTGACAAACCATTAGCCAGACTCATCAAGAAACAAAGGGAGAAAAATCAAATCAATAAAATTAGAAATGAAAATGGAGAGATCACAACATACAACACCGAAATACAAAGGATCATAAGAGACTACTATCAACAATTATATGCCAATAAAATGGACAACGTGGAAGAAATGGACAAATTCTTAGAAAAGTACAACTTTCCAAAACTCGACCAGGAAGAAATAGAAAATCTTAACAGACCCATCACAAGCATGGACATTGAAACTGTAATCAGAAATCTTCCAGCAAACAAAAGCCCAGGTCTAGACGGCTTCACAGCTGAATTCTACCAAAAATTTAGAGAAGAGCTAACACTTATCCTACTCAAACTCTTCCAGAAAATTGCAGAGGAAGGTAAACTTCCAAACTCATTTTATGAGGCCACCATCACCCTAATACCAAAACCTGACAAAGATCCCACAAAAAAAGAAAACTACAGGCCAATATCACTGATGAACATAGATGCAAAAATCCTTAACAAAATTTTAGCAATCAGAATTCAACAACACATTAAAAAGATCATACACCATGACCAAGTGGGCTTTATCCCAGGGATGCAAGGATTCTTCAATATCCGCAAATCAATCAATGTAATACACCACATTAACAAATTGAAAAATAAAAACCATAAGATTATCTCAATAGATGCAGAGAAAGCCTTTGACAAAATTCAACATCCATTTATGATAAAAACTCTCCAGAAAGCAGGAATAGAAGGAACATACCTCAACATAATAAAAGCTATATATGACAAACCCACAGCAAACATTATCCTCAATGGTGAAAAATTGAAAGCATTTCCTCTAAAGTCAGGGACAAGACAAGGGTGCCCACTTTCACCATTACTATTCAACATAGTTTTGGCCACAGCAATCAGAGCAGAAAAAGAAATAAAAGGAATCCAAATTGGAAAAGAAGAAGTAAAACTCTCACTGTTTGCAGATGACATGATCCTCTACATAGAAAACCGAAAAGACTCCACCAGAAAATTACTAGAACTAATCAATGAATATAGTAAAGTTGCAGGATATAAAATCAACACACAGAAATCCCTTGCATTCCTATACACTAATAATGAGAAAATAGAAAGAGAAATTAAGGAAACAATTCCATTCACCATTGCAACGAAAACAATAAAATACTTAGGAATATATCTACCTAAAGAAACTAAAGACCTATATATAGACAACTATAAAACACTGGTGAAAGAAATCAAAGAGGACACTAACAGATGGAGAAATATACCATGTTCATGGATTGGAAGAATCAATATAGTGAAAATGAGTATACTACCCAAAGCAATTTATAGATTCAATGCAATCCCTATCAAGCTACTAACGGTATTCTTCACAGAGCTAGAACAAATAATTTCACAATCTGTATGGAAATACAAGAAACCTCGAATAGCCAAAGCTGTCTTGAGAAAGAAGAATGGAACTGGAGGAATCAACCTACCTGACTTCAGGCTCTACTACAAAGCCACAGTCATCAAGACAGTATGGTACTGGCACAAAGACAGAAATATAGATCAATGGAACAAAATAGAAAGCCCAGAGATAAATCCACGCACATATGGACACCTTATCTTTGACAAAGGAGGCAAGAATATACAATGGATTAAAGACAATCTCTTTAACAAGTGGTGCTGGGAAAACTGGTCAACCACTTATAAAAGAATGAAACTAGAGCACTCTCTAATACCATACACAAAAATAAACTCAAGATGTATTAAAGATCTGAACGTAAGACCAGAAACTATGAAACTCCTAGAGGAGAACATAGGCAAAACACTCTCTGACATACATCACAGCAGGATCCTCTGTGACCCACCTCCCAGAATATTGGAAATAAAAGCAAAAATAAACAAATGGGACCTAATTAACCTTAAAAGCTTCTGCACAACAAAGGAAATTATAAGCAAGGTGAAAAGACAGCCTTCAGAATGGGAGAAAATAATAGCAAATGAAGCAACAGACAAACAACTAATCTCAAAAATATACAAGCAACTCCTACAGCTCAATTCCAGAAAAATAAGTGACCCAATCAAAAAATGGGCCAAAGAACTAAATAGACATTTCTCCAAAGAAGGCATACAGATGGCTAACAAACACATGAAAAGATGCTCAACATCACTCATTATCAGAGAAATGCAAATCAAAACCACTATGAGGTACCATTTCACGCCAGTCAGAATGGCTGCGATCCAAAAGTCTACAAGCAATAAATGCTGGAGAGGGTGTGGAGAAAAGGGAACCCTCTTACACTGTTGGTGGGAATGCAAACTAGTACAGCCACTATGGAGAACAGTGTGGAGATTCCTTAAAAAACTGGAAATAGAACTGCCTTATGATCCAGCAATCCCACTGCTGGGCATACACACTGAGGAAACCAGAATTGAAAGAGACACGTGTACCCCAATGTTCATCGCAGCATTGTTTATAATAGCCAGGACATGGAAGCAACCTAGGTGTCCATCAGCAGATGAATGGATAAGAAAGCTGTGGTACATATACACAATGAAGTATTACTCAGCCATTAAAAAGAATACATTTGAATCAGTTCTAATGAGGTGGATGAAACTGGAGCCTATTATACAGAGTGAAGTAAGCCAGAAAGAAAAACACCAATACAGTGTACTAATGCATATATATGGAATTTAGAAAGATGGTAACAATAACCCTGTATACGAGACAGCAAAAGAGACACTGATGTATAGAACAGTCTTTTGGACTCTGTGGGAGAGGGAGGGGTGGTTGATTTGGAAGAATGGCATTGAAATACATATAATATCATATATGGAATGAGCTGCCAGTCCAGGTTTGATGCACGATACTGGATGCTTGGGGCTGGTGCACTGGGATGACCCAGAGGGATGGTATGGGGAGGGAGGAGTGAGGAGGGCTCAGGATGGGGAACACATGTATACCTGTGGCGGATTCATTTCGATATTTGGCAAAACCAATACAATACTGTAAAGTTTAAAAAAAAAAAAAAAGATATTCTATTACTGATAACTCAATGCCCTTTTATTGAGTAGAAACTGGGATACATGAATCTGTTCCCATAGGATACATACCGAAAGAAAATAAAAATCAGGCAGTTCAAATTGTATGTATGAAGACGTCAATGCTGTTCAAGGTCAAAAGGATGTCACTTTGCAAAGAACCCACCCATCTTTCTCCTCAGACACTGCAGCCGAAGGGCCAGAGTAGCCGTGATACCTGCACAGAGTCTGCAGACATGGGGCTCATGTAGTGCCTGAACAACAACCTGTGCCTCATTTTTCAAATGCACTTTTGTTCATCGCAGGTCACAACTGTAATGGGCAGAGCAATTTAATTCATCACCTTTTGGGCAGGGATCCACACTGAAAAACCCACATCCAGAGGACAATTTGGCTCAATTAATGGGCTTTTCTCAGAGGACATTCACGATGAAAAGCATATGGAACCAGAATAGTGTGTTCTTTTTACAATGAAATGTTGACTTCCAGTCTGGGAAAGGAATGCTACAACTAAATATGGGTTCGTTGGAAAATCACTGAATTAACAGAATGTGGGTTTGTTGGAAAATCACTGAATTAATAAATAGAATATGGCCAAAGAAATCTTGCAAAGTCCCTCTTGTAAACCAATGTTATTTTAAAAAACTTAAACATAGGGCTTTACAATACACCAGGAATGTATTTGGAAAACTCTCAGTATAAGAAAAAGAAAAATCTCAGTCTGCTTTCCCTAAAGAGAGAACAAGTTCTACGAAACAATGAGGTTCAGAAGTCTCATGCTTATTACGTTAGAAAACAATGCTTTTTCCCTGTGATGTGTGGCATCCCGGACATGCTTTTGATAATGTCATAAATGCCATGTGAAAGAACGAAAGCTCAGAGACAGAGCACTTGGTTCTGGTTATGATACCGCAAGGTTTCTCAACAGCACTCGCTGGTGTGTGTGTGTGGCGGGGGTGGGGAGGGGGTCCTGTCCTGGCCGGGTAGAGCATCCCCAGCCTCTACCCACTAAGCGCCAGCAGCAACATCCCTCCCTATTCTGATAACCACAAATGTCGCCATTGCCAAATGTCTTCAGCGGGGCAAGAAAGAAACAAGAAAATCACCTTAAACTGAGAAGACTGTACTACTGCAATCACACTGTTTTATACTTAAATGTCACTTGATTACATCTGAAGACTGTCACAATTCAGTTGATACCTTTATAAAAACATATCAAGCCTGAAAAGAGATAAGGCATTTTCAGCCTCCCTATCTCCAACATCTTTGTAATTTGTAAAACACATCTAAAACTTTTTAAACAGAAGGAAAAACTAAAATGAAAAAAAAAAAAAAAAGAAACCACCAGTGTCTTGGTCTTCTCCTACTCTTACTATCACAGAGGTGATTAAAAAAAAAAAAAAAAAGGCTTACGGTGTATGGAGACCACCAAACAACATCCTATCGTGTAAAAGCTCATAAACTTCAGTAACTGGGTCTAGGAAACATTGGTCCCCTTCCTGAAAGATAAATTCCCTCCTCTTGCAGTCTTCACACCTGCTACGATTTTTCTTTCAATAAATTCATGTAATTTAATCTGCCCAATAGAAAGTCAGGGATTAAAAAAAAAAGGGACAAGGAGGCAAAACGACAAGTTTAATTTGGAAAATATGACTGGGTTTCAGTCTGTGTTCACTTGAGATGGAAAATGGTCACATCCCGTGTGGGTCACATCTACATGCCCGTTGCCACCTCTCGTCTTCCTGAGCTCTCATGGTGGAGCTGCCTCAGAGAAGGGGAGACCAGGCATGCTATGTCAGCATGCCTCCAAGGTTTCTGGGGTATGCTCTCAGGGGAAAGAAGGGGGAAAGAGAGTCAAGAGGCAACAGGGTGTGGACATTAGAGTGAGCTATGCACCTCTGCATTGTCCTCCACTGAGAAATGAACTGTGTCACTGAACCTCTCGCCTCATACTCCTTACAGCAGAAGAAGGATGGCTAGTAATCTATCACCTGGCTAATTTATCTTCCTCCACAACTACATGGCAAACTCTCCATCACAATCAGATGGGTGGCTGACGGAGAAAGAACACCCAAGGTACAGAGGGCTTCTGAAAGAGCCCTCTCCCACGACCTCCCAGACCCCTTCTCTTTGAGTACAAGTACAGCAACTGCACTTTGAAAAGTGAAAACACCCAACTTCACCAAATAATGATGAGATCTTTATAGACGAATCTTATCTCCTGTTTCTATTAAATGTAAACAACCGCTGGTACAAGAGGAAGATAATCCAATTTATAAACCACAGAAATGACACAACTTGAAAGGAGGCCTCAACTTTATAAAGCAAGGAAATCCTATAGTGAGCTTTTAAACCTAACAGACAAACCACACGAAACACAGCTCCAGGGTTATTTTGTCCCGGTCATGCTCAAAAGGCATCAGTTTGCAGACTCAGATGGTTAGCAGCAAACCACAGCCAGTTCCCAAATGAATTCATGTACTTCTCAGAACCCAGCCAGCACTGCAGCATAAATGGGATAGAGGGCTTCTGGCCGACACTCATGGCCAAGTTCATCCTGTTTCAATGGTACAGGATATAACCCTTCTCCAAACACCCAAGTGGGAGACTTGCCCGCTTGGCAAAGCCAGTCTTCAATAGGCCTCTCCCCACACTGAGCTCCCAAAGCACACAGGCTAATGGAATTCCAAGGGTCAGTTGAGTTCTGCCTTAGAATGTGGGGCGAGTCTTACAAAGATGACAACAGGCACAGACCTGCTGTCCGGATCCGACAGATGTACCAGGAGGCCAACCATATTTCCAGTTAGGCAGGCTTTAATTTCCTGGGGAAACTCTCAGCATTTTGAATAGAAGAAAGCTAGAAAAAAAATCAATTTTTTTTTTCTTCATGCCTGGGACACTAACATGCCTACCGATGGAAAAGATCAAACGAACAGAACAAAAAATAGAAACAGAATCCTGAAATGCAATTCGGCTGCTTAACTGTGGAGCTTCCTGTCGTCAAAAATAGAATCCAGACACTTGATGGTCATATGAATTCATGCAGTGACCTGTCATGAAAGATGGCAAAGTATTTTCAAGATAAAAGCTAGACACGGCATGTCACCTGTATGCACTATAATGTGGCTCAAAACAGACGCAATGACAATGTCTACAAATCTTGCTTTATTCTCTCTACTTTGTTTTTATTTTCAATCCCATACCACCATGAACACTGCTAGGACTTCCTGGGGAGAAGGAATGAGATAGGCCTTCTAAATAACTGTGGTCCACTTTGAACACTGAACACCATAAAAAGTACTAAGAGTTTAAATGCAGAATAACATTATAAACTGGAATTACAAGAGCACATTCAGGTGCTTAATCAGGAGCCAAGGTGAGATTCACCAACCACAACCACTCATTCCACTCCATCGCCCACTCTTGGTTTAACCATCTGGCCTTTTTTGACCCTGTACATCTGTACCTCTCCAACGTGAAAGTGTCTGCAAACCACCTGAGGCTCTTGTTTTAAAGCAGTTTCTGTTCTGATTCTGGGTGAGGTGCCAAGTCTTGCACTTCCAACAAGCTTCCAGGAGATGCCGATGCCCTTGGTCCAAAGATCAAGCTGTGCACAGCCGGGAGCTCGGTAACTCTGGAAACACTGTGGGCTCCCTACTGGCAGCCTTCTCTGTCTTATCGAAGAGCGGCAACCTAATGAACCTGAGGGCTGAGTCAGGCTGGAGCCAACCCAGTCCCAGGAACTGGAGTCCTCTCTGATAGAAACGGGTGTAGGGTAGGCACAGAGTCCAGCTTGAGCCAATGATTTTTATGGGGAAGTCAGCTGGACTTCCCTCCCAGCTTCACTCCTGCGAAAGCCTCTGCCATGTGAGTCTGGGCTACAGGGGGCCGAGGGAACCATCTGAAAGCCAAGGACAGAGGTGAAAGGGCATGTATAGAAGACTACAAATAAAAGGTCACAAAGCTATGAGCCACAGGCCAAATCCAGACTGCCATCTGTTTTTGTAAATAAAGTTTTATTAGAGCAGAACCATGCCCATCCGTCTACTGTTTATGGTTAGGTTTATGCCTCAGTGACAAAGATGAGAAGTTGCAGCAGAGGCCATATGGCTCTCCAAGCCTCAGGTGTTTATAACCAGGCCCTCTTCGGAAGAATTTTGCTGACCCCTGGCCTAGATCGTTAAATCAACTCCCCATATGCTTCATCCCATCCTGCATTTCACCAGCATGACTGTTTCAATAGTTTCCTCCCCTGCTGGACAATAAACTCCTTAGCTATCTTGTTTACTACTATCTGCCAGTTCTGAGCACAGTACCAGGCCCATAGGGGCTGCGCAGGGAGTTGTGAAATTTGTAATTAAGCTCCAATGTTTTAATCAAGATATCTGCAAGTTTGTGCTCCTTTCTCTGGCTCTTCAATATTCAGTGTTTAGACTATGCTAAAAATGACAGTTCTTAATATAACCTCCTATTAATAGCAATAACCTGCTTTTCATCCTCCGCAAATACCACTTCCTTCCTCTCCGATCAGTTACAGGCAGGACAGAATGGGGCTGCCAAATCCGGTCTCACTGTATCCAGAAGCAATACAGCCTGGGGCCTGGAAGTCCAGGTCAGAATTTGCATGATCGCCAGTCCCGCGGCCAACAGCAGGATGGACGGCCCGCTCTCCAGCCAAGTGGAGTCCACAGAAGAGAGAACACACAATAGCAGGCAGCCTTCTGTGAGTCCAAGAGGAAACATAAATTTTGAATAAAGGAAGAAACGGAAAAAGAAGTAGGAGATCCCAGGACGATAAAAGGCCCAACTTCCTACAGCAAAAGAGCTACCAGAGGATATCTTACAGAGGACTCTGAACATTATGATATAAGTATCTTGTTGCAAAATGCTATGATGGAAATGGATGGTTACTAGTTATTTTCAAAGATAACAAGTTTTCTTGACAGAATTAGCAGTTGATACATTCCTCTTACTGTATTTTTGTAGCCTAATACCACAATGATAAAGAAGGAAAAAAACAAAGCAAAACAAAAATCATGCAGTATAGAGCTGGAAGTTGGCTAGAGTTCCTGCTTAGGGATGGGGGTAAATAATTTGGCCTCAGTTTTCTAATCCATAAAATAGACATAATACTAACACTTCTCTTACACATTTGTTGAGGTGAATACTCAATAGATGGTAGCGATATATCATTGCTCATATTTTTAAAGTAAAGAACACATAGAAATCATTGAATACATTACCTAGCAACCTTTATCTTTTAAAAATTTTACTTCTATCTTTCCTTACACACTGTTGACATTATCAAAAAGGAGTCTCCCCCACCCTGTATTATATACCTGTGCCTGAAAAGTTATTACAAGTAATATATAGTTTTTTTTTTAATTGGAGTATAGATGTTTTAAAGTCTTATTAGTTTCTACTGGACAACATGAATCAGCTGTAAGGATACATATATCCACTTCCTCCCGAGCCTCCCTCCCACCTCCCAATCCCACCCCTCTGGAATCAGCCCTGGGATTTCTTTGGAAGGAATGATGCTAAAGCTGAAACTCCAGTACTTTGGCCACCTCATGCGAAGAGTAGAGTCGTTGGAAAAGACTCTGATGATGGGAGTGATTGGGGGCAGGAGGAGAAGGGGACGACAGAGGATGAGATGGCTGGATGGCATCACTGACTCGATGGACATGAGTCTGAGTGAACTCCAGGAGTTGGTGATGGATAGGGAGGCCTGGTGTGCTGCGATTCATGGGGTCGCAAAGAGTCGGACACAACTGAGCGACTGAACTGAACTGAAGGTCATCACAGAGCATGGAGGTGAACTCCCTGTGCTATACAGCAGCTACTCACCAGCTATCTATTTTATACATGGTAGTATATATACGTCAACGTTACTCTCCCAATTTGTCCCACCCGTCTCAGTAATATACAATGGATCATTAATCTATGGCAGGCTATGTCTCAATATTCTTCCTCAAAGAAACGTGAATAAGAAATAGACAGTTTCGATATGAGGCTTTTCCTTTTGGGAGAAGGCTGGCAGCTTCACTCAGGAAGTAAAGACATACCCAGGAACAGCAAATATCATGTATCTTTGAGCCCACTGCTAGCACTACTCTAAAGCCTTTATTTCTCATTACACAGCTCAGAGTCACAACCTAAGCACCTTCAAGACACAAGCTTAGTTTTGTGATGTTTAGGGGAAAGTAAGTGTTTTAAAGGGCTCAAGTTTATGAAATGGACTGAGCTGATGCGCCAGCATTAAGTAACAAATAAATGTAATCAGTTCCCACTAAACTCTAGGCACTAAGAAAATGTGGTTCAAAGGGTTAAGTTCTAAGAGTGGAACATGGTAATAATGGCTGGTGGGATAATTTCTCTGAAGACAATTAAAGGAAGTACAGAAAATGACACAGAGCAGACAGGAGTACTATCCTACAGGGGCTTATGGGCAGGCTTTCCTGGGAAGGTGAAGTTTGAACAGAGACAAGAATTGAGTGAAAGAGTAAGTTCTGTGCCCTGTGGTGAAGGTCAGAGTACAGGGTGAAGAGGGAAACATGCTCCAGACAGGGAAGAGTAAGTGCAGGCTAGTGAGTCTGTTCCAAAGACGGGTTCTCCTTGGGTCCCAGGACAATAACACACAAACTTACTCACTCACTACTCACTCACTCACTCCAGCTGCAGCCCGTGGGATCTAGTTCCCTGGCCAGGGATCGAACCTGAGCCCTCTGCATTGGGAGTGCCGGGTTTCAGCCACTGGACCACCAGGGAAGTCCCAAAGGTAACAACTTTTTATTCAAAAATGTTGCTTTCCTGGATTCCCCTGGTGGCCCAATAGTTAAGATCCAGCTCTGCCAATGCAGGAGGTGCGGGTTAGATCCCTGGTAAGGGAACTGAGATCCCACGTGCTGCATGGCAAAAAGTTTGTTTTTTTTTTTTAAAGGGTGCTTCTTATACTAGGTGAGTGGGTAGTGTTCAAAGATAAACTGAAGCATTAAAAAAATTTTAAGAGTTTATTTAATCAAGAGTCAACTCATATAGGACGATATTTACTGGCAGGAGCTGAGGAGAGACTTTCATAGAGAAAAAGTAGAAATAAAATAAGGAGATTACTGATTGGTTGAAGCCCAGCAAGTTGTTTGTGATTGGTTGGTGTTAGGTGTCAATTTCATAACCCTGAGGCATGTGCAGGTTTGGCTTTGGGTTCGCTACACAGGCCACTAGGGCATCAGCGCCACCTCAGTCTCATGGCCTCCTTGTTTAATTAACACGACAGTCGAGTGGTGGGTAAGTAGGTCCATGAATAAGTGAAATTTGGGTATGATCTGGTTCTTTATTGGCTTTCTAGTTGCTGCGGCATACACTAAAACTAACCATTTAACCATTCTCTAGGTTTCCTGCTATTTCTATTACATCCCTTCCTTTGGGAAGGCCTACAGCACTCTCCCAAGTGACCACAGGCAACCAGTCACATCTGCATTTCTTTCCAACCCCTTCCACACAGCACCTGGAATGCAGCAAGAGAAGTGATTATCTGTCAACCAGACTTCCTTTAAAAACATTCCCTTTGCAGCTCCAAAGCCTTGGTTACCAAGGACAGCGCCCTTCTGGTTCAGGTCTCTAATTTCAAAAGCAGGCGATCACAAGAATTACAAGCACCAATGCCCTGATCTTTCAGGAGCATTTCCACCACTGGGGACCAAGTGAAAAACCAACTCACCTATTATAGTGTGGGAGCAGACTGCAAAATTTCCCAGTCTCATTCTCACAGCCGTAGAGTTCTCCTCAAGCAGTCATTAACAGCATTTACAGAAGGATAAAAGGATATTTAGAGAACTGGGCTTTCCCCAGGAAATGAGGTAGCTTTTTGACTCACACTATAAAAGAAATCAATGAGAATCAGTTGGCCAGCGATATAAAGTATATGTTAGACAAAAAGAAAGGAGAGGTAGAGAGAGATGGTTTAAATCACTGCCATATTCAGGGGATGGCAGGGCATTTCCCGCTCCTGCCCTCCCATCCATTCATGGTGACTAATTCAAGTACAGCCTTTTCAAAACCTTAAAGGGGCAGAGAACTCTATTCCAGACATCTTCCTTGTCCGTGTGATTTCTGAGTTCACAGCTGAGACAGACAGACATTTGTTGATTTTACTAAAGGCATATGGCATTTACATACTATTTCCTATCTTCTCTATTCTTTGTACAGAGGGATGTTACACTCCTCATTAGATGAAGCTGGGAAAGATTCATTGCTATCTCTCTAGCTGGTACATCACACAACTAAAAAATGATAGAGCTGAATGACAAATCCAGGTTTTTTAGGAGGACCATGATGCATCCGAGGGTAATTAAAAATAAATACATTAATAAAAATATTTATCTCCAGTCAAAAATTGACTTCTTCTTCATTTGTAACCTGATGAGTAGAAATACATCTGTGTCCTCACATCATCATTTAGGAACAACTTTTCTTTCCAAGTGAGTCTCCCAACAATGTACCGCCCTTTGCTGTTGACATCAAAATTTCTGCCCACAAACCAACCACCATGCCTAGAAACAGCCATTCTCTCTGCACCCAATGCAAAGACTTTCTGTCAAGCTTCTTTCTTGAATCATGTCTCCAGCACACTGCCTCTATACTCATTCCTTCCCTGCTTCTCATTCATCATTGGCCAAGCTATAGGAGGGGAAATACAGGAGTTAAACCAGGGGTCCCCAACCACATGGATACAATGCCTGATGATCTGAGGTGGAGCTGAAATAATACTAATAGAAATAACATGCACAATTCAGTGTAATGTGCTTGAATACTCCCAAAACCACCCCCAGCCCCATCCATGGAAAAATTGTCTTCCACAAAACTGGTCCCTGATGCCAAAAAGGTTGGAACTGCTGCTATAAACTGCTTATTAGTCAAATTTTTCCCGCCTCAATTTTACTGATCACGAAAGCTGCATTATGTCTTTTCTCAGGGTGTGATCACCTCCTGGATCAATATCTGTTTGGGTTCTGGACTTCAATCTGAAAAGCAACCTTAATTAAACAGCCCTTGTGAGCAAGACACACATAACCGCTATTTGAAGAGGTGTTTGTGGAGCTCTCGGGATCCTCCCAATATTAACACATCCAGAGAAAGTTTGTACGAGGAAAGTGTGTTACCAGACTTCATGCATGGCTCACACCAAGCCAGGGTGTCATTCTAGCAAGACGCAGAGAACCTGCAAGACGAAGAAGATGAGTTGGGCACAGAGAGACTGCCAGGCAACGTGGCATGTTCATCCCTTAAACACTCCATTTCATTCCAAGGTACCCGAACGATAATAGACTTTATTCTAATTGGATTGTCTGCAATGAGCCAATTTAAGTGCTAAATGCTGCGAATTATTCAGCCTGACATAGCAATGCACTGATGTGAGCCGCTGCAGGGCAGGAGGTTTGTGGAAAGTGTAAGTTCCTGAGGCATAAGGAGGCGCCTCGCGCATCTAACTTGGCAGACCTCCACCGCAGATTCAGACTGTCTGCACAGCTGCAGGGGACCAAGAAAGCATCGGCTGCCACCTTGACCCCAAACACATCTGCCACCAGCCCGGACGGCTGATTCCATAGTCTCACTGGGGCAAAGGCAGGTCAAAGGCTTAAAAGGAGAACGACCGGCTCAGAACACAAGGAAAGATTTTCCACAGGAAAGGGCATCCTTCACCATCACTCTGGGTTCTGTTATTTTCACATCACATTTTCAGAATTTAAAAACATTTTTAGACTTAAATTTTTAAATTTAAGAACGTTTAAACTCATCAGGGTATTGGCTAGAGGTTTAAAATTAATGTTTAAAAGCTTGAGATTTGGAATGGAAATGGATCCATCACATGCCAAGGCAAGTTACTTAATACTTCTATACTTCAGTTTCTTCATTTAAAAAAATGGGCATGATAAAAGTGTCTATACTGCTACAGACTAGGATGAAGATTTAAATATATATAGGGATTCTAACATGTATGGAGCCTAACATAAGCTAGTCATTAAAATGTACAGTATATATACACAAATATATAATATACAGATGTATAAGGTATATATTATCTACAGAAACATATAATAGCAATTACATGGGAGTTTTCTCCAAAAACAGACTTAAAGAGAAATAACTAGACAACATCTACAGAACTCCATCTGGAACCTAAATGATCACTATTTCATGTTACAGGACACAAAAGAAAGTGCCTGATTTGAACAGGAGATTTTCTTCTCAACACAGTTCTGTCATAGCTTCTCCTGTAGAATTTATTTATGAAAAACACTGGAGAGGGAGGTCAAAATAGATGGTCTCTAGGGTGCCACTTAGCACTAAAATTAGGATTTTCAAAATCAATTTATAACTATAATAATCTTCTAACTAAAATGATTTCCAACACTGCCCTAGTTCTGAATCAAGCTATATTTTCATGAAATACTATGGCTCTCTATACAGAGCCCAAAGGAAGTCTAGGTCATGGTAAAAACTCAATTTACAAATGCCAACAACAACAACAAAATACAGAGCCAGCTTTTAATGGCTCAAGAAAAGAATGTTCCTTCAGTTTCCTGACTAAAGGGTTAATTAAAATTTCTTCCATGTCAAATGCAACTGATTCAACTTGGGCTGAGGGATTGAAGTGCCATAATATTCCTATCTGACTTAACAGCACTTTCTGTATATATTCTATTCATAAGGATCAACAGTTGAATAGTTTACTTGACAATTTTCCCCTTATATGTGCTAAGTCACACAAACCTAGACACGTTCATTCAAGAATGGGCTGTGATTATTTGTGCTGTTCTCTTAGGAGCTGTGAAAGCAACCTAAGCTACCTTAAATTCAGAGTCACTACGTGGGATTTCCTATATTATTCAGATTTGTGTGTGTGTCTGTGTGCACTCGCCTAGTCATGTCTGACTGTTTGCAATCCCATGGACTGTAGCCTACCAGGCTCCTGTCCATGGAATTTTCCAGGCAAGAATACTGGAGTGGGTTTTCATTTCCCACTCCAGAGGGTCTTCCTGACCAAGCAATCGAACCCCATCTCTTTTATCTCTGGCACTGGCAGGCAGATTCTTTGCCACTGTGCTACATTCAGTTTCAGGTATTTGACTTTAAATCAAATGATAATATGAATGAAGCTTGGTAAACTCTAATATCAATAACCTCAGATATGCAGATGACACCACCCTTATGGCAGAAAGTGAAGAGGAACTCAAAAGCCTCTTGATGAAAGTGAAAGAGGAGAGTGAAAAAGTTGGCTTAAAGCTCAACATTCAGAAAACGAAGATCATGGCATCGGTCCCACCACTTCATGGGAAATAGATGGGGAAATAGTGGAAACAGTGTCAGACTTTATTTTGGGGGGCTCCAAAATCACTGCAGATGGTGACTGCAACCATGAAATTAAGAGATGCTTACTCCTTGGAAGGAAAGTTATGACCAACCTAGATAGAATATTCAAAAGCAGAGACATTACTTTGCCAACAAAGGTTCGTCTAGTCAAGGCTATGGTTTTTCCTGTGGTCATGTATGGATGTGAGAGTTGGACTGTGAAGAAGGCTGAGCACCGAAGAATTGATGCTTTTGAACTGTGGTGTTGGAGAAGACTCTTGAGAGTCCCTTGGACTGCAAGGAGATCCAACCAGTCCATTCTGAAGGAGATCAACCCTGGGATTTCTTTGGAAGGAATGATGCTAAAGCTGAAACTCCAGTACTTTGGCCACCTGATGTGAAGAGTTGACTCACTGGAAAAGACTCTGATGCTGGGAGGGATTGGGGGCAAGAGGAGAAGGGGACGCCAGAGGATGAGATGGCTGGATGGCATCACTGACTCGATGGACGTGAGTCTCAGTGAACTCCGGGAGTTGGTGATGGACTGGGAGGCCTGGCGTGCTGCGATTCATGGGGTCACAAAGAGTTGGACATGACTGAGCGACTGATCTGATCTGAAACTCTAATAACATCTCCTAAGATGTAGTGCTCTCGTTGAAAAATTAAGTTCAATTTCCAGACTATCTGAAAAATAACACTCCCTGAACTGGCGGGGCTGGGGTTGGGGAGTTCCTATTAAGCCTCACTCAGCAAAGTCCAAAACTATAGCTTCTGAAGAAG
Source organism: Bos grunniens (assembly GCF_055505025.1). Lineage (NCBI taxonomy): Eukaryota > Metazoa > Chordata > Mammalia > Artiodactyla > Bovidae > Bos > Bos grunniens. The sequence goes on from NC_141186.1 coordinate 39,813,212, forward strand.
GATTCACAAACTTTGCTGTGCTAATCTCTAGAAATAGTCCAAGGAATAATAAGATGATGACAAATAAGATATCTTCTGCAGCTCTATTTACAGAACAACGCCTTCCTGCAAGTCGAAGCCGTCTCTTGCTGATAACGGTAAAGAAACACAAATACATTAATCAGGATTTCAGTTCAACTCCCCCACCACCGCCATGCTCCAGCCAATGAGAGAAAAATGAGAGATATTCTGAAATAATCTGTAAACACGGAACAACCAAGTGGTTGAGAAAGACTGCCTTCCTTCAGAACACGCTGCAAGGACAGGGAAGGCAGGGTTAATCTATAGAGCTCTTTATCTTAAAATGCATTTTAAAATTCTGTCCACATAAAAATTATTTTGTAGGAAACAGATTTTCATTTTAAAAGAGTTAATCTAGTCATGTTTAATGAAACCAAAATGAATCCCTTATAAAGCCTGCATCTTCTTCCCCACCCTTTCCCTCCTCCTCTTCAGGGCAGAGGTAGCAATAAGGTACACACTTCCTTATCTCTCTAGTGTCAGTTGCTCTGCTGCTGCTGCTGCTGCTGCTAAGTCGCTTCAGTCGTGTCCGACTCTGTGCGACCCCATAGACGGCAGCCCACCAGGCCCCGCCGTCCCTGGGATTCTCCAGGCAAGAACACTGGAGTGGGTTGCCATTTCCTTCTCCAGTGCAAGAAAGTGAAAAGTGAAAGTGAAGTCGCTCAGTCGTGTCCGACTCTTACCGACCCCATGGACTGCAGCCTACCAGGCTCCTCCATCCATGGGATTTTCTAGGCAAGAGTACTAGAGTGGGGTCCATTGCCTTCTTCCGTCAGTCGCTCAGTCATGTCCAAATCTTTGCAATCCCATGGACTGCAGCTCTCCAGGCTCCTCTGTTTATGGAATTCTCCAGGCAACAATATTGGAGCGGGAAGCCATTCCCTTCCTCCAGAAGATCTTCCCGACCCAGAGATCGAACCCAAGCCTCCCACATTTCGGGCAGATTCTTTACCGTATGAGTCACTAGGGAAGCCCTATCTTTGTATAACTCATTTAAATACTAAGGTAACACATCTTTTCTTGAGGATCCATCTTTTACTTGGTATTAAGCTAGGAAGAAGATTGAGCTAATAAAATCAGGCAGGTAGTTCACTCCAAAGAAGAAAGACACTCATGTCATTTCAGAACAACATCTTTATTCATGATGATAAAGCTGGTTCTGACTTAGGAACAATACTATCAGATGCTTAAACAGGAAAACAAGGGGATGGGCAGATACCTCCCTCCTACACGGCTGTCTTTACAGCAGGAAAAGAGACCTCGACAATGATGACAACCAGATGGCAACAAACTGCCGAACAGAGCTGAGCGTCCCCAACACGGGTCTATAAAATGAGCAAGGAGCAGAAATCTCAAATCCCTGCAGGCACTGATTTGAACTGGGTCTTAGAGTGAAAGACTCATCTTCAAGAACATCAATGAACCTTATATCTGATTCCAACGCAAAATCACAAAGAAATGATATGTCAAGCAACTCCTTCCAACACAAGAAAAGTGGGTCAGAGGACTTTAAAAGCCAGGTATCAGTGGTATCTTTATCTTGACCTTCATCCGATTTCTGATCCTAATGTCTGTGACAGAACCATCTGCCTGAGACCTGATCCACTGAAGATGGGGACTAAAATGCCTCCGAAGAGAAGCAAGGCAGCTCCACCACCCCCGTCTCTATTCAGAGAGGGAATAAACTGGAGCCTTTGTGCTCCCCCACGGTGAAATATACCCAATTAGCCTCGAAAAAGAGGAAGTTTTCTTTCTGTTATAGCATAGACACAAAAGGAAACTCTCTAGCAGACTTGGGCTAATCTCTGAGAGCTGAACTTTTCTTTTAAGACCAGAGCTCTCATTTTACATGGCTTTGAAAAACACCAGACATTCCCAGTGGTGACAAGAAAGCACTGGGAAGAACTGAAAGCTGAGAGCCTTCCCTCAGAGGTTAGGAACATAACGGAGGACCACTGATTTGAACTTAGATGAACAGGACAATAAGAATCGAGTCAAGGTGTTAACTTATTGAGGAATATGCTATAAACAGAAAAACAAACAAAAAAGTCCAGACCACTGGGTATCCCTTCTTGCAGGATCATGAAAGCAAGACTGCAGAAAGACAAAGGAAAAGAAGCCCTGATAGAAATGCCCAGAAAACTCTTAGCAACTGCTGACATCACATATCTGTAGGGTGGCTATACCTTCACACAGTATATTTGTATGAGGTAGGGAAGGTGCTCCTTGCTCTGAAATGCAGCCCTCATCTGCCCCTGGGCGTTGCTCCTGTACAATGAACATCCTGCCCCGCTGTCAACGGCAGCTCTTCCTTCACATGTAAAAGTCCATGTTATTTTCAGCCTGAGAGAAATCAGTAAAGAGAAAAGAAACTAGAAGAAAAGGAAATATTTTTAAATGGTGGGAAAAAAAAATAACTTCAAACCTAACCATCAAGCTCTGACTTGTTTCAAATCCACGTAGTCCGTTTCCTCCCGGTAACCCAAAATACCCTTAGCAAACCACTCTTGGAATAACTCTAGGCTCTGCATAATTTAAATGCTTTAGAAGAAACCCCTGACTGCATGGAGAATAAAGAAATGCCAACCTCCCAAACCTAGCTCCCAATTGACAAGAATAAGGGGAATTAAATATCAAAACTATGCAGATTATTCAAGTATATCAAACAAAAAGGCAAAGATCAAAAAAACAACCATGAAAGTTCTGGAAAAGACTGCCAGTCTTCTGTGCACCAGAATCAATCATAATGACAAATTCCGATGGATTTTTTCCTTTGCCTTTTTTTTTTTTTTTTTGATACATTAAAGGGTAATTGAGTCATGCTTAAGTGAAGCTTTGCAGTTTGAGTTCAGTAAGCAAAGCCTAATTCTAAATGATGCTGAGATACTATGGAATACAAATCCATAAATAATTTTTACATTTAAAAGGGAACCAAGAAAACACACTCTCTGATATATGAATTTCTATCTTTTCAGGGGAAAATTTCTCACCCAAATGAACAGAAGCCTACTGTTTGGGTTTAGTTTGAGCAGTGCTAAGGGGCCATGACTATATTTAAATGGGAATTATTCATAAAGGAGGAGCATATTCCAAAGCTGACTGTACATTGTTACATATTTTTGAAAAGTATCAGAGAATATTCTTAGAAATATACCTGCGAGGTTCCAAAAACACTCTAAAACACAGTAATCAGGATGGGGTCCTGACAACCTGTACCTTACGCCACTCACAGAAAGAAGAGATTTGATTACTTTGGGAGGACATCAAAGGATGCATACCAACAATTTGAATAGAGGAAAGAGAGGGTGTAAATCATCCTGGTGGAAAATGCACAGATTTACCAGGAGAGAAAGAAATGTAAATTGAAACAGCTTTAGAGTCACACTTCAGAGCTATTAAAATACAATGAAATTATAAAACTCAATTTTGGTGGAGCTCTAAACAGGTACACAGTGCCTGGCAATGAAACCAACTTCAATCTTTCTTAATGATCTAGCAGCCTTTAATAAGAGCTGTTCAAAAGCAGTAATTCCAAAGAAATAACTCGGGGAAAAAAGACATTAATTTATACCAAGAAATATTATATTTCATTATAGAGTAATGAAATTGAAGACAACCTAATGCTTCAAAATAGGGGAACAATTATACAAACTGCGACACAACAGCACCATATGTGACGATACTTAAGCTAATACTCTGCACACACAAACCTATTGAAAATTAAACCTATAGCTAGTATTAATAACAGAGAGAAATGTATTTAAGTAAACATATTCGATCAACAAGGAAAATGCAATTAAAGGTATTTTATATCATAAATGGAAAAAGTAGCCTTGAAAGAAGGCTCAAATGGATAAATCTATCCAAATGTCTAGTGAAAATGAGTCACGAAGCCAGAGTCAGGAAATTTGCATTTAATGTGCATCCATTTTTATTCCCGTATCAACAAAGATTAATTGCACTTCCGTGTCTCAAGTGCTAAGTTAGATGCTTAGGAACAACAGGAAAGAACAAAGACACAGGTACTGATCTCATGAAATTCCCAAATGCCTCTGTCCTCACCCTTTTGTCTTTAAGCAGAAAAAGGATTAGATATCTTAGGTATAGAAGGAGTTTCAAAGAAGGAAGCAGAGGCTGCTATGGGGGAACTTGGAGAGACCTCACCTCCTATGAGGATACAGGAGGGCTTTCCTGGAGATGCAGTGAGAAATCGGGAGGAGTCCTTATCAAGGCGGAGCAGCTCAACAGTGAGAGCACAGGGCACAGCAGGTGGGGCCGGAGAAGTCCCTGGAAGGGTAAGGAAGCAGCCTCTTGGGGCTGCAAACAAGGCATAGGAGATGACCAGACTCAATGATTAAACAAGGGGGGACACTGAGACCCAGCCAAGATGCAGACCTTTCCCCTAACAGCCAAGGGGAGCCGCTGGAGCTTTTCAGCAAAGCAGGGACCTGACAGGGTTTGCTCACTTCTGCTGGGCTGCATTGCAGGAAGGCAGTGGCTTATGGAAGGAGCGGCTGCACAGGAGGAGCAAGACCTGAGGTTGTTCAAGGCAAAAAGAAAGGCTTGGATTAATCTCAGGGGTATCTTGCAGTCACAAAGTCAGCCCCAAGTGCTGCAGGAATGACTTCATGCTCAGCTTCTTCAACACAGTTAAGAAAATACAGTAACTACTCCAAGAAAAGGGAAAACACAAAATTTAAAATAGACATAGATTTAAGCAAGCAATTTCCAAGAGGGGAAAATGCAATGGTTAAAGATATAAAATGATGTTCAACCTCAAGAGCAACAAAAGGCAGAAGTAAAAGAATGAGTTACCATTTTATACCCACTGGGTTGGTAACCATTAGAAAATCAGGCAAATTACTGGGACACTCACTGAATTCCAGATACAAAGGATGAAAGCATAATAGGGTGATATGATCATTCTAGGGGCTTCCCTGGTGGCTCAGACAGTAAGGAATCCCATTGCAGTGAATGAGACCCGGGTTCAATCCCTGGGTCAGGACCATCCCCTGGAGGAGGGCATGGCAACCCATTCCAGTCCTCATGCCTAAAGAATCCCATGGACAGAGAAGCCTGGTGTGCTGCAGTCCATAGGGTCACACAAAGTCAGACACAGCTGAAGTGAGTAAGCAGCAGCAGCATGGTCATTTTAGCTAGGGACCAAGCAGATTGTGGTGAGATTCGGTAATAACCAAAGTCAGTAGTAAAACTCAAGAAGCCCATTATGGATGGATGAACACACAAATGCACAAACATGCACACATACACATACAGCTATTTTCCTCCTCCAGGGGATCTGTCCTATCCAGGGATCAAACCCATGTCTCCTGCCTTGGAGGCAGATTCTTTACCTGCTGAGCCATCAGGGAAGTGTACACACACACACACACACACACACACACACACACACACACACAAGTTCAGTTCGGTCGCTTAGTCATGTCCGACTCTTTGCGACCCCATGGACTGCAGCACACCAGGCTTCCCCGTCTTTTATCAGCTGTGTTGCCATATACCTCTATACATACACATCTTTATACATAAAAGGTCCATAAGGCAACAGGTATAAAGATCCTCATGGTAGCACTGTGAATGAAAAACACAAGTTATAGACAACCAAGGGGCCTTTTCCTGTGGGAATGGGTAAGCAGAATGGGCTGGATGGATGCATGGAACACTGCACAGCAATCAAAAACAATGAACACATAAGATGTAAATAAAACAGTGGAGAGAAATTTTCAAAGCTGGCATTGATTGAAACTGCACAATAACAAAATTGAGTTCTAAACACAAAACATGCAGGTGAATTAAAACCATTACTAGTAAGGTTCTTCGGAAAAGAAAAAAATGCAATCAGAATGAAGGGAAAAAAATAATATAACATGCAGGACCTTTTCACAAACTGAGGATGGTAACACACCATAAAGTATTTGATGCCTTCTGAATCTTAGGCCCAAATTTTACAAGTTAAATTTCTAAATTATTTTGAAATTAACTTTAATCTTTTCCAGTGATAAATATCATGGTACCAACTGAATTTTTCTAATAAATCTTACCAATTCAAGATTTTTTTAATGACTGTACTACTTTTCACATCTAAACTGCACAGTACTAAAAATGTAAAAACCTGAGCTGACAGAGATTCATATTAGCTTGCTAGAAAGGGTACATTTAGCCTGAGAGAACAGTTCTCTTATGGTCCCAGAAAATATTTATGTAACTTGTATTATTTCCTTGACTTCATAACAGGAAATTTGAAATATCTGATTAACTGATCTCTGATTTTTCACAGAGTATGTGAGCTCCAACATGCTCAAAAAATTATCACAAAATCGGCCAAGGACTGATGCCAAGAATAGCCTTGCTATTAAAAGTACCTGGTTATTCAAAAGGGGTGGGAAAACCCATTTCAATATTACTCTTCGAAAACACAAAAGCCTTTTTAGAGTTTCTGAGAAAAGATGGTATTAAGTGCCAAGGAGAGTCAAGGAAAGGAACACCCCATGTCACGTTTCATGGGGTGTCACATTGCAGGGCAATGTTTCAGGGCCCCTGCCTTGTCAACTTTCACACAATGTCCAGCATTCAGGGACTTGGGGCCCTTGTGTGTAAGCACGAGCCCCTGAAATGATTTAAGTCTGCAACCACGGCAACATAATTAATGCTCTGTCTTTTAATGTCAGTATTATTCATTTTTATGTAGATTGGTGGTAACTTCTGCCACACCAACAGATTCTCATTATGTCTGCTTAAGCACATAAAAATCAAATTAATTCATGTTTGCTTTCTTCCTATCTGCCCTTAATTCCTGCAGAGAAGAAACACAGAAGCAGAAGGTTCCAGGGTTTATTACTGTGCTGAGTCACTAAATTATACAGGATTGAACAGCTGATCCTAAATTACTCACTATTCTAACCACGCCCTCCAAAGTTTATACCCAGAATTGGGGTCAAATGCACCCTGTGACCCTCCCGAACATAGGTATCATAACTAGATTTCCATTTCTAGGCTACTGATTTTAAATATGGATTCGAACCTGTCCCTGCTGAACAGTTGGAAAGGAAACAAGTTCTTTAGCTTTTACTACAATTGAGAAAGAAGTTCCAGAGACAAGTCTGATTTCAGATAAAACCAGAGCAGCTCAGGATTTTCCAGGGTGGAGAGTGATCATCTGTGTCCTAGTTACAGGAGCTTTGATCTGCACTTGGCTTATGGTTCTACCCGGTGTTAGAGTAGCCATCCAAACTGGAAACATAAATTCGTAGAATAAAGTAATTTTTTGTACTTCCCTTCAGGAGAGTTTTGCCTAATAAAATGACCTGTAATGATGATACACGCATTCAAAGATGACATGCAGATTTCATCTCAGCATGGAGCCAGTGTGCAGAGCAATGCTGAGAAGAATTAGGAGGGTAAATCGGGCTCTGCTAGGAAGACAGATCCACTGATAAAGAATCTTCCTGCAATGCAGGAGACCCCGGTTCAATTCCTGGGTCGGGAAGATCCACTGGAGAAGGGATAGGCTACCCACTCCAGTATTCTAGCCTGGAGAACCCCATGAACTATACAGTCCATGGGTCGCAAAGAGTCAGACACGACTGAGCAACTTTCACTTTCACTTCCTTGAGCACAGAGAAAGAGGAAATACTTGTAGGATTAATCTAGGATTAAGTCTTTCCAATTGCTGGGTTTAAAATGAATCTTTGAGACTCACTCTTAAGCTTTTCTTTGCAACAATACAAACCAGGCATATTCTATAATGAGTATTTATTATGGAAGACCATTAATATGAAAGAAGAGAAGAAAACTGAAAAGGCAGGAGCACACTGAAATAGAAAAGGCTATACCCCCAAAACAAGTGCTCAAGAAAATGCCGTATAATTTCAAACTTTGTGTGTTTTAGATTGTCCAACTCAAACGTGCAATCACATCACTTAGTGGATCAGTCAACTCTGTTTCCTATTAAGGGAGAAAAACAGAGCTCTTTCCAAAAAGAAAGCTCAACACTTTTCTTAAAATGTTTAAGCCAGAAGTAACAGTAGTCAGACCTTTAAAAACCTAACTCAAATAGGTTGACTACTATGAATACAATCTCATGATATAAAAATTTCAGGAACTAAAATGTTTTCTTCAAATATGATTTAGTTTCTCTAAAACTTTACTTTCTCCATGATAAAGAAAAAGCCTTTCCAACTCTAATGATAACACATGCAACCTTGAAGCTAAATGAAAACTTAAGAAATAAAGCTAAGTACATTTACGGCTCCCTAAAATTAAACACATTAATGAGAAAATTAATATTCACATGGTTCTTTCTGAAGAGCATATTTCCTCCAAAACACAGAGGATTTGCTTCCTGAAAACCCAAAGAATATCTGAAGTGAGTATTCAAATATTAAATGTTTCACTTCTTCTAGACAAGGATTTGGAAAGTCAAATGGACACTGAAAAGAGTAAAGAGTCATAGGTTCTTCCTTTAACTTCTACTGACACCACTGAAAGTTCCCTAATAGTACCTCTGTTTATCCCACAAGAGCAATACTGAAAATCAACTACAATTGGGCAAATATCTGAATCCTGTAGGTTTCATTTGAGAATGTATCAATCTTTCATTCAGATAAATGCCAAAGCTTGGAAAAGATTCTCCAAGATTCACTTAAGACACTTGAGTTCTGGGGATTAACGTTAAGTGTATGACAAAGAAATGGATGAACTAGTAAACTATGGTAAGCAAATGTTACTTAAAGAACCACCTACATCCTGAGAAGATGAAAGTTCAATCTGGGAAATTAACTTTGGAAAGCAGACAAAGAATCCTGAGGACTGAACAAACAGAATCAGAAGACAGAAGGGGAAGCGATCCTAAAAGAACTAATCAGTCACCAGACATGTGCTTGGACAGAAGATTCTGATGTGTCTCCTGGAAAGTACATGGCAAGACTATTGAAAGGAGCCGAAATTAATCTTGGAGTCCTGGGTTCACAGGGTACTGGCCTTATGATCATAGGCAAGCCCCTAAACTTCTCTAACCTCAGTTGACCCTAATGAAGTAGACATGCCTAGCTTAGCTCTCATCGAGTAACATATACATGACTGTAACATATACTATACGGGTCATTGCAGTCAGATTACCCAAATCCTCTTCAAATGATTACATCTGATTTTCATTTATGTATAGTACAGCTGCCTTTTGAGCAGGGAGGAGTCTTTTCCTTTAAGGAAGAAGAAAAAAAAGGAAGCTTCTTTGAGGTCTTCCTAGTACTGATAAAAGCCCTTCCTTCATCAAAGTGCAGGGAAAGGTAGACAGCAGGAACCAAATGCACTATTTTCCACCCATTTACAACTTTGCTCTTGAGCATCAAAAAGAAAGTCTTTCTGATTAAAATCAAAGATCACTTTATACTTTGGTAATATTTAACAATCTACTTGCCTGGGATGAAAACCAAGTGTAAAATTATGAGGTTGATTTTTGTCAACTGCAAATACACACATATGTGAAATGCCTATATATATACATTTAAATGCCAACTATACTCATATATATGCCTTTCCTGGCTTTTACAGACTGGATTTACACCTTTGTAAACCACCTAGGGGTTGGCTTTTTTAAAAGACTACATTAAATTCTGAGTAACAATTTAAATGCCGTGAAAACCCCAGCTATATGCTTGGGGATTATGTAAGAGTTAGAAAGCTCACCACAAAACTAGGTAGATATGAGCCGGAGGCCTGTGGGCATCTAACAGGAAGGTTTTAAATCCTATAAAAGAGGCAATCTATAGTCATGCTGCAAACAGCAAAATACTGTATCACAGTTAAGTCTCAAAGGATCCTGGGAGGCTGCATCAGCACTGCCCACATTTGCTTGGGCCTGTAGGGAGATGGTTAGTCAAACGACATTAAAAAAAAAAAAAACACACAGCGGAAACCACAGGCCCTGCTTTTAGAGGCAGAAAACAGAGGGTGTTTGCACTTCTTTCTCTTGGCACAAAATTTTTCCTTTTCATGAGACTTTCACAGTCTCTTGAATCCTGCAGGGTGGTGGTAGGGGCGGGGGGGTAGGAAAAAAAAAAAAAAAAACTACTCAGCTCCTTCTGGATGGGGACTTAAAATCACAGCAGGGCCTAGTTTCAAGTGGTGGGGACTGGCAGGTCTGAGGCTGAGGAAGAGTCCCACAGCTGCACTTGGATGCTGAAGACGAGGAAGAAGAGAATGAGGTTCTGCTGCTGCGGAGGCAGAGAGCAGCCCAGGCTGGATCTGTCCTGGGTATGGAGGACGGGGGGGCGGGGGCGGCGAATATCCAAAGCTCATCAGATTCTCTCAGCACCAGCAGGAGAAACTGAACACCCAGATGTGAAATAGACTATTTACAGAAGCTACTCTTGCTGCCAGTACCTGAATGACATCCATCTTTCCAGATGACAAGTTTATGTTAGTCCAGAAATGTGAGAAGACAGAACACATACATATAAAAAGGAAAGGGGTGGCAGAGAGCCTTCAGATTTTAATGATATGCTTCCTGTTAATAAAATAGAAAAATAATCGAGTCAGTGCAAGACTGCCATATGACCCAACCGGAAGGTCATGGACTTCATTTGGTGAAACCAGAGAATATTCATTGGTGTGATTCGGTGTGACTTGCTGATGTGCGTTAACAAAAACACGTACCTCTGGTGTGTAACTGTTTTTCACTGGGCTTCCTTAAGCAAGCTGTATTTATGTGGCTATTGTATTACATGCAGAGGGTACCATTACAGAGACAAGGGCACAGAAGTACAGGGGGAAAGTCTAGGAAGATAAACTGCATTCAGATGGACGGATCGGCAAAGGCTTAGGGGAAGAGGTAGCTTCTGGGACTGCTAGGGAACTTGCATGTCCATGGCCAAGGGCAAGATGGAGGGACAAAGAGCAAGGGGAAAAGGAGAGAGCTGGGGCATGGTCTGGTTTGTGAGAGATACGGTGTCCAGATGGCGAGGTACACAGAAGATGCTGGAAGGTAACAAGACTGTAAAGAGCTTGGCAGATGTTGTATGTATATATGCTACTGACACACACATTCAACCATAAGGTTATGGCCAAGAAAGACAGCTCTTTCTGGTGGAAAAGGGAAGCTTAACTCAGGGTCAACCATGCTGCTTACTAAGGAGGTGGAGGGTCCTTCTGTGCCCACAAGGTAGACTGCAAGCTGCACCATTAGTAAGATTTATGTCTACTTTGTTCACCGATATGTGCTAAATACAAAGAACACACCAGACACGTATTATACACTCAAAAAAGATTCACCGATTAGGAAGAAAACCCCACTGGGACAGAGCAGTAAGTTAATGATGACTGAGCGCTCGCTATGTGTTAATACTGGTAACATACGAGCAATGTCTTAACTATTATGGTCCTTTCAAATTTGTGATAGGATTCCTTACACATTCTAGAACTCACACCCTTATCTCCCTGAAATCAGGACAGATTCTAGAATTGACAGTATCCTTAGTTGCTCAGTCGTGTCCAACTCTTTGCGATCCATGGACTGTGGCCTGCCAGGCTCCTCTGTACATGGAATTTTTCAGGCAAGAATACGGGTGTGGGTTGCCATTTCCTACTCCAGGGGATCTTCCCAACCCAGGGATCGAACTTCGGTCTCCTACGCTGAAGGTGGATTCTTCACCATCTGAGCTACCAGGGAAACCCATCCACTGCAATTATGTCATAGGTAAATTAGTAGTGAGATTTCTTTCTTAGTGGTACATGAAAGAGTGGTTAAGTTTTACAAACAGTGGATAAACCTAAGTGGATAAATATAAGAACAATTAATGACCAATTTGATGCAACAGTGAAAGGATTAGTAAATCCAAAGGTACAGGTGATAGAAACTAAGGCGCCATGAATTTAAGTTTGCTCCCTTGGGTCTAGACATGTCCAGGCATGTGCTCCTCTGCACTATGCTTCTCAGCGATGCATTATTAACACATTACTGACCAGAGATATCTTAATACATTTTCTGTTTTCCAAATGTTATTGACCAGAGTGTTTCAATATTCACTTACAGCCATTGAGGGCCACAGGTGTTAGATCAATGGAAATAAGCATAGTGCAAAACTCACCCAGTCAATGAGTCAACAGCCACACTATGAAAAGCTCTTCTTTGTCTATTCTCTGACCACATGCTTCCCTCCAAGCAGGCACAAAGATTCTCCACAGCTACCCTGACTGCCGTGCCGTCTTTCTCAGTTCTCATCAGCCCACGAGAAGACACGGGGAGGCTCTCCCCAGACCTCGAGAGCAAGCTCCCAGGTCTGCACATGGTGTGCCTCATGGTGGGAGAGACGAGGACAACTCATACTGGGTGATAACCAACCTACCAGTGTGAACCTGTTCACTCTTTCCAAGCCAAGCTGATAGAAGAATACAGTACCTTGTTATCTACTTTGCTCTACATTTTTAACTTTTTATTTTGCATTGGGATATAGCTGATTAACAATGTTGTGATGGTTTCAGGTGAGCAGTGAAGGGACTCAGCTCTACATATACATGTACCCAATTCTCCCCCCATCTCCCTTCCCATCCAGGCTGCCACATAACATTGAGCACAGCTCCCTGTGCTCTACAGTAGCTCCTTATTAGTTGTCCATTTTAAATATAGTAGTGTGTACATGACCATCCCAACTACCTAACTAGCCCTTCAATTTGCTCTTTATTGCCATGTTTCATCACAAGAGAAAAATCTCCAATGAGAAGGAAAGGCATTAAAACTGGGTGATCATTAACTATGATAAAATATTATTTTTAAATGTAATTTTTAATTAAGTAGATTCTTTTTGCTCTTTTAATGAAGCAAATATCTGGCAATGATATCCATGTTAAAACATAAAAGAAAAAGAAGGTATTCTAGCAAAGTGGACCCTGAATGTGTCTAAAACAGGATGGTTCAGACCGTAGTAGCAGGTGGTCACCGTGGGAGAACAGGTGGCAAACTGATTTATCCGCAAGGCAGTGTGAAAAGTCTCGAAGCTTCCTGGACTGAGATTCTGGGCTGCTATTCACACTTATTGCAGTCTCAATGGACAGTACAACAGGAGACCACTTCTCTGCAGGTTGAGGGGTCTCCAGTAGAAACTGGGGAGCACATAGACTGTATACCTACCCTGCAGATTTACCTTCTGCAAGGGAGCTCATGCACTGCTTTCTAAGGTTTTCTTCTAATTCTACCTGATCTGAATATATATCACAGCCAGAGGGAGCAACTGATAACACTTTCCTAACATCAGCTATCGATAGGGACATCCATTGATTGGACAGCCGTGTGATAACACTTTTGACAAGAAAAGTCAAAAATAAGAGGCCACTCTTCACTTACCCATCCAACCTTCATGCTCACTGGCCTATAAACACAATGTGAAAAAAATCCATACAACAGCATCACTCTGTGTGGTTTCCATCTATACTGACAACCGCAAACACACATCCCCCATGTTCAAAATATAATTCAAGAGTAAGTATTGTAAAAATGTAAAAAATACACATAGAAACATTTGTTGGTTCCCGGGTTTAACAATATTTCAATGCAGACCAATCCGACCTCTGAGATCCACATGCTCATACTTTGTACTTCTATAAGGGGCCACTGCATTTATCGGCAGGTAGGCCTTCAATGTGGAACACTTAATATGTGCCAAGCCTCCAAAGAAGAAATTTCTATTCTTTCCATTGATCTTCATAACACTTCTGTGAGATAATTACTGGTAGCCTTCCCAGATTAAAGAGGATGTAAAGGACGCTTGGTGAGGTGAAATCTCTTGGGACTTGCCAGTCCAATCTCAGAGCAACTATTCTATACTGCCATCTACATTTCTTTTTAAAACTACAGGACATAAATATAGAGACAAATGTCTGAAACAATGTGCTCTGAATTCCTATGGATACTCCTGTCTAACCCATCTGACATCGGGTGTAACCTCAACAATTCTGCCAGCAATTCTGGGGGTGGAAAATGAGTTTCAGTTCAGTCGCTCAGTCGTGTCCGACTCTTTGCGACCCCGTGAATCGCAGCACGCCAGGCCTCCCTGTCCATCACCAACTCCCGGAGTTCACTCAGACTCATGTCCATCGAGTCGGTGATGCCATCCAGCCATCTCATCCTCTGGCGTCCCCTTCTCCTCCTGCCCCCAATCCCTCCCAGCATCACAGTCTTTTCCAATGACTCAACTCTTCGCATGAGGTGGCCAAAGTACTGGAGTTTCAGCTTTAGCATCATTCCTTCCAAAGAACACCCAGGACTGATCTCCTTTAGAATGGACTGGTTGGATCTCCTTGCAGTCCAAGGGACTCTCAAGAGTCTTCTCCAACACCACAGTTCAAAAGCATCAATTCTTTAGCGCTGATGAGTTTACAATCTGTGAATCCCAGGTGTAACTTCTGCTCCTCTGCACTGATGGGCTTCCACTACCTTACTATCAGAGAAAGGGGTGGTGTGGGGAAACTGCGGGGGTGTATTTGCAGGGGAGCACTTTCAGGCTCTCCTACTAGGACGAATGAAGGACAGGAGAACACACCTTGCATCAGGGGACAGGACCAAGAGTGTCTCTGCCAACACTGCAGAGACACTGCACCCATTTATGGACGTCTAGCAGATCACAGATGTGTCTGTGACGGGGGAGCAAGCCTTTAATTGAGAGACTGGGGAAGGGAGGGTGAACATCACAGCAGCACTCGCACAAGTCATTTATTTTTCCAATTAAAGTCTCAAATTGGTGGGAGTGGCCTATTAAAAATACAAAACAAACCAAAAGGGAAAATGTGAATTTTAGAGGTTGGCATCAGCATTATTTTTTAATGACAAAACACATAAAGGAAGACACCAGCACCTCGTGCTGTTTCCTTGATGTCTCTAAACTTTGGATTCTGGCCACCATGATACCATGTCATTGGAAACTGGTAATTTGAGCTGATGCACTTGACAAGACTGTGTTTAAAACTGTGTTAGAAAATTACATTTCTTTCAAAATGCATGTATAGAACAGTTTCTATTTGCAAAGTGCTTTCCAGTTTGTGTGTTTGTTTTTTTAAGTAATTCTTTACAACAACCATGTAAAGTAAATCGAAGTTTTTAATCCCTCATGTCCCTCTTTCAAAAAGCTAGTTACATAAGGGAACTCCCCTGGTGGTCCAGTGGCTAAGACTCCATGCTCCCAATGGAGGGGCCGTGGGTTCGATCCCTGGGCAGGGAATTTTATCTCACGTGCTGAAACTAAGAACCAGTGAAGCCAAATAATTAATTTAGAAAAAGAAAGGTTCAAAAAGGTTAAGCGGTTTTCCTAGGATTGCACACAAAATTGGTAATGGAACTTACGAAGCTATGACAGCTGCTAAATGTCTACTGACGATGTCATCCCAGTGGTTCTCATTCTCCTCCTTTTAATTTTCTTTCATAATTTTTGGGGATCTTTTTCTCAAGTAGTATATGAAGCATCCTGGGCCCTCCTCCAAACCTACTTCCTAAAGAATCTCCAGCAAGCAGATTCTGAAAATCTGTTCATGGAACAGGTGTTCCCCAGATGAGTCTGCAGGGCAACCTAGTTTGGGAACCACTGTTGGTGCTTCTTTGAGAAGGCTCACCCCTTCATCCTGCAAAGCAGCTGAGAACCATCAGCACCATTAGAATCAAGTTGTGCGTGCATGCTAAGTCATTTCAGTTGTGTCCGACTCTTTGCCACCCTGTGGGCTGTAGCCCAGCAGGCTTCTCTGTCCATAGGATTTTCCAGGTAAGAATACTGGAGTGGGCTTCCAGGCGCTCCTCCAGGGGCTCTTCCCAACCCAGGGACTGAACGTGCGTCTCTTCCGTCTCCTGCACTGGCAGGCAGGTTCTTTACCACTAGCACCACACCTCCACTTTGAGACCTTGCCAAAGCAGAAGCTGGCAGCTCCCTCTCAAGAAGCAAAGGCATTAGAAATCACTTTCAAGTCACATGCCTTCAACATGTTCCCTCTCAAAACAACTGTTTCAAGTATTTTGGCTTTTATCCTGAAAAAATGTCCCTTAGGAGCCTCTGACCTGATAAAAGGAGCAATTACATTTCAGCATTCATTCTGTGACCACCTCTCCTATTCATTCTTCCTCCCTGCTAGAATTATTCACTGATTCCACGTACAGCAAACACACTGTGACCAGAACTCAGCACCATCTCAAGTGAGCAGACAAGGCTCCTCAGCACCGGGCAGCACAAGTGACTTCCAGTACTTCATTAAACCTACCGTGTGAGAGACGCCCCCATTTCCCAGATTTTAAAAAATAGTAAGGGGTAAACAAGTTGCCCCAGGACATACCAATATTAATTCCCAGATTTCAGGTTCAAACTGAACCCAAGAAACAGCACAACCACTTTTTATTTTTCTTTCTTGTTGTTGTTGTTTGTTAAACCATGGAAAAATCATATAGTGAAGAAGTGCAATGGCTGGAAGAAACAATGCTGTGAAACCTGTCACACCCATTTTCAGGGTCAAATCAAAAAGGCTAGCTTTAAATACGGACTCAGATGATTCAGATGTCTCAAGCTAACAGTACCCTCCTCCTTCAACTTTTCTGGCCTGGACTATCTGAAGCGTAACTTGAATCAATATGACAAGAGAAACAAAGATAAAGTCAGAACAAGATGAAGACAGAATTAGAAGAGGTACAAAGGCAAACAATGAAGCAGTGTATCTCGTGCAACGCTGACGGAGATGTAGGCTTCGTGCCTTTCCTTTCTGAAGCCTGATGTCATGAAAATAAGTGTCAAACTGAACATCGAAAAAAAAAAAATATATATATATATAGGCCACGGAATCAACTTAAACTAACAAAAAAAAATCGTGTGATCATATTCACTGCCATAGAAAAGGCATGACAAAATTGAATATGCATTTATGATAAAAACTCAGGAACTGAGAAATAGAGGGGAATTACCCCAATGTAATACAGAACATCTACCAAAAAACAAGGAAGTTCAGCTAACATTATATTTAAGGATGAAGAACTGAACATATTTAGTCTAAGACTGAGACCAAGGCAATGCAAGGTAATGCAAGTTCTAGCTGCTAAAATATCATGGTACCAAGTTCTAGCTGCTAAAATAAGGCACAAAAAAGAAGGAAAGACAGAAAGAACATGAAGAAAGAAAACTACCTCCATCTGAAGATGAGATGAGTGCCCATATAGAAAAGCCCAAAGATTGTACAAAAGAAGACATCCTAGAAATAAAGTGAATTCAGGAAAAAAAAAAAAAATTAGCACAGAAAAATACAGCACAGTTCTATATACCAACACTGAGCAAACAGAAATGCACATAATACCATTTACAATTATCCCGAAGTAAATAAAATACTTAGGTACACTCTGGACAAAACATGTACAGGGTCTGTATGCTGACAATTCCAATGGCACTGAAAGAAATCAAAGAGAACCTAACCAAATGGAGAGATACTGTGTTCACAGGCTGCAGGACACAACGCAGTAAAACTGCCAATTCTCCACACACTGATCTATGGGCTAATGAAATCTCTATAAAAATCCCAGCAAAGTTTGTGTAGACATAAACAAGCTTATTGTAACATTTATACGGAAAGGCACAAGCCCTAGAAGAGCTAAACCAGTGTTGACAAAGAAGAATAAAAAAAGGAAGAATCACTCTGCCTGATACGAAGACTTACTATATAGTCACAGTGATGAAGACTGTGGGGCGCGGGGGAAAGACAGATACGTCCATCAGTGGGACAGAAGAGAGGACCCAGAAGTCGGCCCACAGAAAGATATTCGACTTCTCTTAACAAAGACTTAGAATTAAGGAAGTATGGTGTTTTCAGATGTACCATCTGCTGAAGCTAGACACCTATTGGCAAAAAAAAAAAAAAAAAAAAGGCACACTGACCTAAACCCCTCATCGTATACAAAATTTCATTCAAAACGATCACGGGCCTAAAGGTAAAATGCTACAACTTTTAAGCAAACACAAGAAAATCTTTGAGATCGAGGACTAACCAAAGAGTTACTGGACTTGAAATCAAAAGTATGATCCATAAAAGAAAAGGGTGATATACTAGAGCTAATTAAGGTTAATAAAAACTTTCACTAAGGAAAACCCATACAAAGGGTATAAAAAGCCAAGACACAGACTGGGAAAAATATTTACAAATCACAAATCCAACAATGGACTAATATTTAGAATACATAAAGAACTCCCAAAATTCAAATAAAAAAAAAAAATTAGAAAAGAAATTGGGAAGAAGACATGAAAAGATACTGCACTGAAGACTCTATCCAGAATGGAAGTCAAGCACAGGAAACGATGACCCACATCATCTGCCATCAGGGAAATGCAAATGCAAACCGCACTGATCACTACACACCTATTAGAATGATAAGATAAAACACAGGGACAATGCAAAACTTGCAAGGATGCAGGAACAACTGGATCACTCCTACAGTGCTGTAAAGAATGTAAAATGGTGCAGCCCCTCTAGAAAACCATTCACCAGTTCCTTATGAAACTACACGTGTGATGACCACACAAGCCAGCAATTGCAGGCGTGGAACATTATCCCAGAAAAATGAAAACGTAGGCTCACACGAAAACATGTACAAGAATATGCACAGCAGCTTTATTTATAACAGAGACTGTAACAAGCCCAGATGTGCTCTACCAAGTAACAGGTTAAACTGTAACACCCATATCTAAGATTACACTGCTGCTGCTGCTGCTGCTAGGTCGCTTCAGTCGTGTCCGACTCTGTTCGACCCCATAGACGGCAGTCCACCAAGCTCCGCCGTCTCTGGGATTCTCCAGGCAAGAACACTGGAGTGGGCTGCCATCTCCTTCTTCAGTACATGAAAATGAAAAGTGAAAGTGAAGTCGCTCAGTCGTGTCTGACTCCTAGCGACCCCCATGGACTGCAGCCCACCAGGCTCCTCCGCCCAGGAGGAGGCAAGAGTACTGGAGTGGGGTGCCATTGCCTTCTCCAATCTAAGAACACGACTCAGCAGTAAAAAGAGATAAACTACCGATGCACACAACTTGTATATCCCACCAAACTACTGAGTGAAAAATGCTGATCCCTAGCTTACACACTGTCTGATTCCAATTATATAACTTTTGAAGTGATAAATTTTTTAAAAATGGAGGACAGATCAGCGGTTTCCAGCAACTGGGGCAGGAGGTAAGAGGGAGCTGGGTGTGATAAAAAGTAAACACGAGAGATCTTAATGGTGTTGAAACTCTTCAGCATCTTGACTATGGTGGTGGATGCATAAACCTAGACAGATGCTAAAACTGTACAGAACACACACACACACATGATATAATGTCAACATTCTGTGATACACTACAGTTTTGTAAAATGTTACCTTTCAGAGAAGCAACTGAAACATGGAAGACGTCTCCCTGTATTATTCTGTACCATTGCATGTGAATCTTCAATCCCAAAAGAAATTTAAATTAAAAAAAAAAAAAAAGATACAGGGTTAAATTTTTTAAAAAGATAGACTGAGAAACATGAAGAGTATCACTTTAAAATTCATCAAAGCCAAGCCCAAAGTGTGTTTTGAAAAGCCAAGGACTCCCTTTAAAGGCGAAGGATCACTTCCAATACAACACCCTTCCCACTGAGATTTTGCTAGCAGAATACTGAATACTGGATACTAGCAGAAGTCACCCAGAGAAGCAACTCTTGCTTATCTGCAGCCACAGGCGATGAGTCACAGCTCATCAGTGAATCCCAGGTCTCATTTTTTTCAATGGTCTCAACCTCTATTCATACGAAAATTTCACCCTAAACTGCTACCAAGAAAGCCCCACAAACAGATGTTTAGGAACACCAAAGTTGACTTCCTAACATAAAACGTCCTTCTGGTGGTATTTTCAAAGTAAAAAGGTGGCCTCCTCTATCTTAAGATATGCCAGTAACTGCTACTCAGTTTGTAAGGTCAAAATCCTACACATTTATATGCACGGCATGCAATTTTACAAGCTGGGGAATTCGGAGCAAATCATTAGCTGAACTGTAAACTTAATCAGAGGCAAGACAGGCCGGCAGATCTAAGGAAGATTAAAAGGATAGGGAGAAAAGCATTTAGATACCCACAAAGGTACTACATTCTGGAAGCACAAATGGCTTGTAGAAAAGGACATGAGGCAACTCTTTGGGGGCACTTCTTCCAAACACAGGATCAAGAACTAACCCACATAAATCACTGCAGTTTGCTTAGTTCCTGCCCGGACCAACTAAATCAGAGTAGTGCTCACAAAGAACCACAGTGAAGAAGCTATCCAGTGACTTTATACACATGGAAGTCACAGGACCCTGTTTAAGTACTTGCCTACAATTTATTGGTCTCTCCTTCAGATAGTGGTCTGAAGACATTTCTGTTGTCACACTGGGGAGCAGGGCGGGGCTGGTTGTGCTACTGGCCTCTGGGGAGTGGCAGCCACGGATGAGCTGCACACTCTGCAGGGTAAGAGCAGCCCCCACAAACCAAGAATAATGGGGGCCCAATGTTATTGGTGCTGAGGTTAAACTCCTTGACATAGAGGGATACTTGAACTGGGTCTAACCAGAGGAATACTCACATACAATGTAAAATATGGGGACAAATATTTAGAGCTATTTATAGCCAATAACTTAGAGCTATCAAGTGGAGATGACCTCCAGGACAAAGGTGGCTCTTAGTCCTCCATCTTCTGATTCAACTCCAAGAAGATGATGCTCTTTTTGACCATTATGTTAACAACATCGATTTTCAAGCCACAAAGCCCAAGTTGAAATTCCAGCTTTGCCCTGTAATATCTGAGTGACACTGGATAAATATGTTTGGTGCTGCTGCTGGTAAGTTGCTTCAGTCGTGTCCGACTCTGTGCAACCCCATAGACAGCAGCCCACTAGGATCCCCCGTCCCTGGGATTCTCCAGGCAAGAACACTGGAGTGGGTAGCCATTTCCTTCTCCAAGGCATGAAAATGAAAAGGGAAAGTGAAGTCACTCAGTCGTGTCTGACTCTTAGCAACCCCATGGACTGCAGCCCACCAGGCTCCTCCGTCCATGGATTTCCAGGCAAGAGTACTGGAGTGGGGTGCCATTGCCTTCTCCGAAATATGTTTGCTAAGTCTCAGTTATTACATGGAAAGGAATATAGATGTTCTTCTTTCTAAGAGCTCTTAGGAAAATAAATAAGATATGGGGTGTCAAAGAAACCATATTTGTTACTGCTAATGAGTTCTCTCCCTTTCTTACCCCACTATCTTTTTCTTAGCTACCAACAAAGTCAACCACTTCTGATTCCTCCTCTTTTTCAAGATAAATCAGATCACTTTTTTAGCTTAGTTTCCTCTCTTCCAGCACTCAGTAAGAGCTGCCACTCATTACATATACATAAGTGTCATTTGCTTTCTCTGTGAAAAACCCCATTAAGCATCTTTATCAGCCATGTGACTCACTTCACTAATATTCTTATACAAGGGATAACCTTAATTACCAGACAAACACCTTTTCTATGATCAAAGCAGTTCAGAACACTTGAGACTAAAAGTTTTGCAGTTACATTCCTAAAGAGTTGTCTATATAAATAAAATGCTATTTTGGACCCTAAGGATGCAAACTAGATGCCTCAGCTCAGAATTTAAAGTCTGGCAAACAAATATTTATCACACGCCACTGAGGGGCTGGCAGCACTGGATACTAAGAATAAAATGGTGAACACACAGGCACAGCTCCTTCAAGGTTTAAAAGGAAATGTTTCTATCTTAAGACTCAAAAATGCAACAGGGTAACTAATTGGATGAAGGAAAACCTTCCTGTTATAGGAAATACCACCCAGTCTTCAAGTGGATCTTAGCAAAAACATCAAACCACCAAGGCAGCTGAACCCAGAAACTTGGTTAAGAACTCAAGCACCGAAGCCAGGTTATGGTTCCTCCAGGTACAGTTGGTGTAATTTGACCATTCTGGACCTTATTTACTCAGACTGCTGAAAAGAGGTAACCAAAATACCTACCTTGTGGGATTCTTATGAGGATCAAATTTGTTATTACGTATGCAGTTGAATACTAGCTGGTAATCAATGATGCTATTATTATGCTTATTAGCAAAGGAATTTGAATTTTTACAACCTTGGCCTTTTGTAGCTCTTGATTCTTCCAAGCGTCTACTAGAATGTCTTTCAGCAGCTTGTAGACACATACCCTTTCCCAAAACATGCTACCTCCTAAAAGCTCAGTGCTGCTGCTGCTGCTAGGTCACTTCAGTCGTGTCCGACTCTGTGCAACTCCATAGACGGCAGCCCACCAGGCTCCCCCCGTCCCTGGGATTCTCCAGGCAAGAACACTGGAGTGGGTAGCCATTTCCTTCTCCAATGCATGAAAGTGAAAAGTGAAAGTGAAGCCACTCAGTTGTGTCCGACCCTCAGCAACCCCATGGACTGCAGCTTTCCAGGCTCCTCCGTCCATGGGATTTTCCAGGCAAGAGTACTGGAGTGGGGTGCCACTGCCTTCTCCAAAAGCTCAGTAAGTTCTTAAATTTTCCACACTCTTGAGCACTCCAATTAGAACTTCCCTCCCCACACCCGCTGCTGCATACAGCTCCCAGCAGGACGCATCTGCACTTCATCAGCAGGTGGCGATAGCAATGTGCCACCCATCAAAGTAACAGTCTAAATGCAACTACATCTGCTGCCTCGCTACCTTAGAAACTGACAATGGATGCCTTGAACACATCAGGTCTGATTCTTATTCTGTATTATATCTTCTCCTAGTTACTTGCCAGCCTAAATCCTTAAGACCATCTTATTAAAAACTGAACAGAGCTTAATGTTTTATGCATGTAGATATTGATAACGAACAACAGGGTTCAACTCCGTGAGTGTTACAACCACACAGGGTGAGCCAGACATCTAATTTCTTCTACTTTAACTAATTAGACGGATTGCAAAATGTTCCTTGAGCTCTCTGAGGTTTATTTTCTCACCTGTAAAATGGAGATAACAATACTACTTCACAAAGCTATTGAACAGATCCAGTAAATTTATTTCTTAAAAATAGCACAGCACCGAGCACATTATTCACACCCAGTAAAACAAAGCTATTATTATTTTCATAGCGACTACTATGAAATTATTTGAAAATTCAGCTCAAGTCATTTATGGCAAAAAAATAAATAAATAAAAATGATTTTAGAGAAGTCACACAACTGTTCTTTAAAAAGTGCTAGCTTGCAGAAGGATTGACACTTATGTGGGTGAACATCTTATATCAACAATCTTCATTAAACTGAAAAAGTGAATGTTTTGCATAGTAAGGTAAAAAAGTTTCAGTAGGTACCAGATGTATAAATTGTAGGCTTACAAATCATATTGGCCTGTACTAGAACCATCTTCCTAAGATTCTAGATGAATATGCCTTTTCCACTTTAAAACCAACTTCTGGTTCTCTCCACTGCTCTCAGTCACCCCATGCTCTTTCCAGAATATAGACATCTACATACGAACATTTCTTGACCTAGATCTTCACTCTCTAAATCATGTATCTGTTCTCCATCATTAGGGCATTGCCAAGTTGACTTACCAAAAAATGACTAAGACTTTAGCCTGCAGACCCGCCTTTCCTACTGTAAGACAAAAAGTAAACTGTTTGCACATAAAAAACCCCATGTAGACTCCTGTCATTCAGAACAGAAGGAAAAGATTGCTTAGGGGGTAGACCTGAGCCAGCTGAGATCAAATGCGCAGTGGAATGAAGGATGAGAAAAGCCACAGGGAGATCAGCCTTTGTATTTTTTACAACAGATAAAACAGAAACTGGAAGTCAACAGCTTCTATCCATAAAAATATTGAATTTTCAATAACGAATGTCGTGATATTAAACTGGTCAAAGTCTGCAAAAGGACACAACTAATTATAAAACAAAGAGGTATCATTTTACACTGACGTACTGATAGTGCAAACACATTTTGCAAAAACACCCTCGTGTTTCCTCATGCTGATGTTAGCTATGTCTTCTGTCAGAAACTCAATGGCTAAAACAGGGTTTGAGTCCAAGTCAGCTGTAAAAAGCCCATTTTTATACCAAATACCCTTTCTCAAATGCAAGAGTTCGTGATGACTGGATTTCAACCCTCTGCACATTTGGAACAAAAAGGGATGAAGCAGAGTAACACAACTATTTCAAGGAATGCCTGTAATTTCACTGTTGCTAAAGCTTCCAGATGTCTTAGCTCAAAGACATTCTGTAGAGCTACTGAATTAGGGCTTAAAAATTGACAAAACCTTACAATGAAAAGGCCACAAACCCCCACAAATACCCCCATCACCCATCACCTGGGGTGGAAAAATGCTGAATGCTTGGCTCATCCAACACGCTAAGACAGGTAGGTATTTCATGAAAAGGCAGACAAGAATAATCAAAGAACAGAAATGACTACATCCTTTGCTATGTTGTTTCTATAGTTAAATTGGGCGATCTGGTTAACCTTAAATATCAAGCTATGGATTATTTCCCATCCAATAAATACCTCAAGGATAGTAATTGAGTTTCAAATCTGACCTTCAGACGGCAAAATAAATCATACTCTGCTACTAAAAAGAATGCAACAGCTGGCCCCATACACCCTGCAGAAAAGCTGAAGCGGGAGGAACTGAAAATATCTTTCTTCAGAAAGTATGAGAATAGTTATGTGCAAAATCTCAGGCTTTGCCGGCACCTCAGCAGCTCGCTTGCTGAAAGGATGCCATGTGTTTCACAGAGAATCCTTCCCGCTCGGTTTCTCAGACAGCAGTTCTGTAACGTGTCTGCAGGTACGCCTCTGTATTAGAAGTCTCTGTTTTTTAATTAAATCTAGATTATGAATCTGGGTCTGCTGCAGAAGTGACGAGGGAAATAAGCTAAATATTAAAATAACAAGAAGGAAATACACACACAGTCACATCTGCAGTTCATTATGGAAATACTTGAGCAGGGCATGACTGACTTCTGGGCCAGAGCATGTTGCCATCCTCATAAGAATCATCCACTTACTGGAAAATTCCACTTTAAGACAACATTAATTAACTCTAAGTAGACGCTAATGTCTAAATCAGCTAACCACTCCAACATACACACCAGAAATAATAACAGCCTTTTGAACTCGCAAGTAAAATACTGGTAGAACAGAACAACGTGATAAAGGTTAAGTCTTCACATCGTATAGAAATACGCCTCTACTGTGTGAAATTTAACTTTCCTAATCAAATCAGACACAATATGGACATGGACAAATGACACAGCAATCAGCTTAAAGCGATCGCACTGGTCAAATCTGGAACAATCAATTTCAACACCAAAATAATCACAGTAATAGATTATATCCCACTCAATAAAGAAATAATGTATGAGTCCTAATGATAAACATCAGTGAGTGGGGAATAACTGGGGAAGAAAGTACTTCCTTTTAGTAGAATGCCAACTAACATAGAGAAATAAATACAAAGGAATCAGAGTTAGAAACCACCACCATTTGGCCATTTTCATAGTAGTATCAGCAATTATCAATGGATATTAAAACTAGCGGGAAACATTTGATGAAAAATAGCATATTAATACAGCTGCAAAGTATCATTTGACAAATAACTCGGGAAAGGAGTAGTTTTAAAGTTCAGAGATCTGGTGGACACAAGATTTCATCTTAAATTTTGAAAATCCACATTACCATGTGCTGTGATGAGACGCATTGAAAAAACACAGCAAAGCCTGTGATAATTCCTGCCTTAGGTGCATGACCTAAATATAATGAAAGGAAACACTGGGGAAAATCTAATTTGAGTGATACTCTGAAAAATAGCTAGTCTATACTCTTCAAGATGTCAACCTCATCTGCTCCAGACTAAAGGGACATGACAAAAAAGGGCAATGTATGATTCTGTATTGGAGAGCCAACAGTCATAAAGGACATAACAGGGACAAAATACAATCTGAACACGGACAGTGACTTTATGTAACAGTGTCACAGTGGTTGTTTAGTTGCTAAGTCGCGTCCCACTCTTTTGTGACCCCATGGGCTGTAGCCCTCCAGGTTCCTCTATCCGTGGGATTTCCCAGGCAAGATATTAGAGTGGGTTGTCATTTCCTCCTTCAGGGGATCTTTCTGATCCAGGGATCAAATGTGGGTTGCATTGGCAGGCAGATTCTTTACCACAGAGCCACTAGGGAACCTAATAGTGTCGTAGCAACACCAAATTTTCCTGATTTAGATAATTTACTATTGGTGTGTAAGAAAACATTCTTATTCCTAGGATATAAATAATAAATTATTTGTAACTAATTGGGCATATTGTTAGCTATATAAATACATGCATACACACAGTGTCATACAGAGGAAAAAAATGATTTTTGAAAAAAAACTGGTTAATCTGGATCAGAGATACAAAAACAGTTTTCCACAATTGTTGCAACTTCTTTGAAGACTGAAATGATTTAAAAACAAAAACAGAAAAAGTTCTCCCAAACCCAAAACTCTCAAGGGCACAGAAAAAGATGCGAATAATTACCCAGTTACAAAACACATACCTTCAGTATCTCTGTTTGCTTCTGTATTATTAACACACATCCCTGATTTGATTTCACATCAATCCATTTTGATAATCTTCAGAACTCTTTAATTCAATCTATAACATTGTTCCTATGAAAAATTAGATTGAGTAATATTCCTTTTACATCTTTGCATTTCCAGGAATGTGACCTCAGCAATATTTAGATAAGTAGTATATTAATTTTTGTTTAAGAGTGAAAAATATATGCAAAGATACTCTGAGGGCCTCTTTTTCTGGCCTAAATAAACATGGATGATTTAACTCTTCACTCTTTTTCCCCTTTTCTCTCTCTTTGGCTTACTAAAAGCAATCATCCATAATTAAAGCTTGGTAACAATTGGCTTACAATTTGCAAAACAGCAGGAGTTCAACCATGTAATGCTATTATTGCTCAAAGCCACCCCTAAATCCAACAAAAGGTTAAACAGCAGCTCGCATACACAGTCCTCATAATTTCATTAACTGGTAAATAAATGTCCCTTCTAGTGAATGTGTGTTTTTAGTTTGTCTTTAGGCCTTAAGAAATCTGAATACACTTCAAGACTGGGACACGTTTGTAAACCCTGCACTGGGAAATCTCTCAGTGAGAAAATCTTCTAAAGTTCTGCTGGACTCTCTATTCTGAGCGTTTGTCTTTCGCTGTGTCTAGAGGTCTTGTTAAAATTGGTTTAATGACTCTTGGTTAGGGCAAAGAAAAGACTGCCAGCAGTTTAGAAATCACAGCAGAGGTTCATCCTGCAGATCTGTTTTCACTTTCTTTACCTCCCCTCAGAAAGGGCTGAATTTGTCTTAGCAGGCTGAAATGGGTATTAAAGGTGGCACCGAGAAATAAGATGCTATGGTTATTTATACTTTAAAAATAGTATTTCCAGATAATGTTTAAGTGGAAGGCAATCAGAAAAGTGGAGTTGGAGAGGTGGTTTTTTTTTCCTTATTATTATTAGCAGAGCACGAAAGATGCTTCATTGCTTTGCTTGATCATCCATGAACACTGAGCATGGCTGGACTTCATTCCTAATCAAAACTTCACTTAAAAAAAAAAAAAGAGAAGTCCAGTCCTTTTCCTGATCAGTTCTCTAATGGCAGAAAAATACCACAACACTCAGAGTCTATGAAGCAAACATGTAATCAATTGCTTACACTCAATTAAGCAGAAAATAAAACCCTTCTATTTGGAAGAAGATTATAAAACACAAATCACAAATCTGAAAAGAAACAGAAAATAGAAAGGGTAGTTAATAAAGCTCATGACTAACCAGGAAATATTCCCCCAGCCACATGTCTTATTGTAAAATAATCTACAAGCTTTCTATATATGTGATTCAAGTTGTCTACCTTTCCCTCTTTCATTCTTGTGGATCCAAACACCCACAGGTGGGCTCTAGCAGGCACCTAAGATGTAGAACAACCCACATCAGATGTGTTTCTGATCACTCTTCTACTTACTCCAGGTAATGGCTTTGTTTTTGTTTTTTGTTTTTTTTTTGCAATGGTTTCCGTTGGATTTAAAAAAAAAAAAAATTTAAATAAAACAAAAATAACATAAAAAAGGTATTATCAAAATGCAGGTAAGTAAATGAACTATTAGACAATCATTAAATATGACATTAAAACTGGAAAATTCCCAGAGGAAATGCTTACTCTTTTTTTTTTTGGCCACACTGCACAGCATGTGAAACTTCCCCAACCAGGGACTGAACCCTGTGCCCCCTGCACTGAACACCTAAGAGTCTGAACCACTAGGAAAGTCAAGAAATGCTTACTTTTATCAGTTCAGTTGTCACTCAGTCGTGTCCAACTCTGTGACCCCATGACCTGCAGCACGCCAGGCCTCCCTGTCCATCACCAACTCCCAGAGTTTACCCAAACTCATGTCCACTGAGTCGATGATGCCATCCAACCATCTCATCCTCTGTCATTCCCTTCTCCTCCCACCTTCAATCTTTCCCAGCATCAGGATCTTTTGCCAATGAGTCAGCTCTTCACACCAGGTGGTCAAAGTATTGGTCAAAGTATTCAGCTTCAACATCAGTCCTTCCAATGAACACCCAGGACTGATTTCCTTTAGGATGGACTGCTTGGATCTCCTTGCAGTCCAAGGGACTTTCAAGAGTCTTCTCCAACACCACCGTTCTAAAGCATCAATTCTTTGGCGCTCAGTTTTCTTTATGGTCCAAACTCTCACATCCATAAATGGCTACTGGAAAAACCACAGCCTTGACTAGACGGACCTTTATGTATATCTTTAAATAGATTGAAGGCAGGAGGAGAAGGGGACAACAAAGGATGAGATGGTTGGATGGCATCACGAACACAATGGACATGAGTTTGAGCAAACTCTGGGAGTCGGTGATGGACAGGGAGGCCTGGTGTGCTGCAGTCCATGGTGTCGCAAACAGACGGACACGACTGAGTGACTAACTGAACTGAACTTAAATAGTTTTACACTCCTTCCCTATAAAAGAGTAGCAATTTCTCCATCACATCCCCTCATCGACGACTCTCCTGCAAAAGGAGAAGTAACCTGTATACCGACAAAGAAGTAGAGTCAAGTATTTTACAGGGTTTCTAACTTTGAGGATAGCTAATTCATTTTAGTTCTCTTTCTCTAAGTGGTGTGAGACATGCGACATGCTCCTGTAGTGTCGTCTAGCTCTTCCTTGCATGCCTCATCTCCTCATGGTCCTAAGATCTGCACTTAATATGAAGTATAAAGATGCTCCACTAACTATGACTGTAGATACAAATGGTGACATCCTATCAGCATTGCTTTTGATTAAACAGTTTTGATCTGATACCTGATCTTTATCTCAAAGCTGGGTGAAAGGATAACAAGAAAGGATAATAAGACTGCACACGCATGAGTTCTTACATAAATTAATGTAAATATGCATGTACAGAAAAAGAAACTAGGAAAAAACACACCAATGATGGCTAGCCCTTGGCGGCAGGAGAACAGGTAATCATTTTTCCTTCTTGAACAGTTGGAGTATGTTCCAAATATTCTACCATATTGAAAAGAAACCCACACAAGTGTTTTTGGAAATAGTACAGTAGAATAGAGATTTTACAGGCAAAACTTCGGGTAAGTTTTTGCTGGTTTTAAGCAAAACTGTCACAGTTTATGGTGTTATGTGATCTATGAAATTTACAAATCGGTTGAAAAGATAGCAAAAACCCCACCTGTACACCTCATCTGCTTGCATTTTCATAAAAGAGCATGGTTTTCGAATTGGCAGATGGAAATAAATGACATTTTGCTCCAGCCGCAATGAAAGCAAGCATCCCTTGTCAAGATTATTTACCAGCTACAAATGCAAGACAGATCTTATAAGCGGCTCTGGGCAGAAGAGCAGGTCCTCCGATTAAACTTGAGCTTCCCTCTTTCCCAAACTTTAAGCATGTTTTTCCCTTGGGTTTTCTTTTGCTAGGGGCATTTAAAATCTGTCAGGAATCAAATTTGAAGATCACTGCCTTAGAGTTTAGTAGAAGTGGCATGTGGAAATCTTGAAGCACCGTGTAGCCTTGTATAAACAAACACCTGCTTTTTCAAACCAAAAAGAGATGAGGGCCTCCAGACACAAAAAGTGCATTCCTTTAGAGACAATGTCGAATTTTCCAAAAGCATTTAAATTACTACTCCAATTACACAGACATTCCTCAGTTCTTTAAACTTATATCAAGCTACTGCCAGGCCAGATCGAGGCCTTTGTGTAAACTGCTCTCTCTCTCTCTCTGCCAGAGACAACACGCCCACCTCATGGTTCAGCTTATATGCATCGTGAAAAGGCCTTCTACAACTCTATTCAAGACAGACCAATTGTCTCAGAACTGTCTTACTCCAGAGGTCTCACCACAATCTCTAACCATTTAATGCAAAGAACCCCAGACTTTTGGGCATTAGGGACCAATTTCAAGGAAGACAACTTTTCCACAAAGAGGTGAGGGAGCATGGTGTGGGGATGATTCAACCGTGCACTTTATTTCTATTATTATTACATCAGCTCCACCTCAGACCATCAGGTATTAGACTCCAGAAGTTGGGGACCCCTGGTTTAATTAATTCACTTCTTACCTTTTGCAGTCTGCCCCCTAGACTCAATTTTAGGGCAGATCCAGCATTTTATAACCTTAAAGCTGATTACATGCAGCTGACACATCATATGCTTTCGTAGCAAGTGAAAAACACCAATTTTAACTCTGTTACTAAATCAATATTCTGTCTTTTACAGCATTTGATTCCAGTAACATATATAGCAATATATCAATCATATAGGTCAGTTTGAAAAGGGGAATGAGGGGAGGAAGGCAGGAGAAAAAAACACATGCAACTCCCCAAACAATTTAGGGAAGACAAGAGGAGAGACAGAGCTGCAAGTGTCCAGAAGATGTCAGGCACTGTTATTGTCTTCTCCCACATGAATCACCAAAAGCAAATCACCAAAAACTGAAGGCAGGAAGATTACTAAGAATACAACAGGCTAAGTCCTGTAACCTGTAACAGGTATCTATGTATATATATGTACCTATAACAGGTATCTCAAACTTTATAACATGTATTTTTATATTAACATAATCTCTGGCTGTATTTTATGTACCAACCCTCAAAGATATTGGTTTTTGTCCCTATGAAATGTTTATTGACCCTTACCCTGTAAACCACCTTAATTCCTTTTTTTGGAAACAAGGTGACTACTGAAATACTAAAAGAAGAAGAACTGGGAACACAAGAAGCCCTGTCGGTAGACAAATGGCCAACAGTCTGACACATTAATGAGAACAAAGAGAAGCTGAGGGGTGACTTGGTATGAAGACAGGAAACAGGAAATATAATTCAGCATGTAAGTTTCCTATTATTTTTCTTTTTTTTTTTTTTTTTACCCAAAAGGTTCTATTAACTTTATACAAGTAAATTAAAAAAAAATTTTTTTTTTTAATCCTCAAAAAGGATACAACTGTTGGTCCAGCCTCAAAACATCTGTCCCAATAAACTTCCAAGGATGACCTGGTGACCTCCCGTGTATACGAACAGCCTTCGTGACAAGTTCAGAAAGCTGAAAGTTATAAAGTGAGTTCCATCTGCTCAGAGGAAGCCTGGCCTTACGGTGACCATCAAACATCTCCTGAAGCTGCCCAGCCACAAAGGCAGAGGCCTGAGATGGCAGCAGATGCGATGGAAGCCAGAGGCCAACCACTGGAACAGATTTAGGAGGGAAAGCCAGAGGAGCCTGGGTCATTCCTGTAATCAGCAAACACCTCCTGTGCGTACACGTGTGACACAGAAACAGGCAAACACAACTATTCCCAACAACAATGGGAAAGACACCCTGTGAACGGACCATTACACCACTAACAGGGATTCCAACAGAGGGAAACCCAGAGCACCGTGAATCCAGAGAGGAAACGCTCTGGAAACCAAGATGTCAACCAGTGAGAGCTGGAAGGTATGTAGACACACGATGCTTGTTACTATTGTTTAGTTGCTAAGTCATGTATGACTTTTTTGCAACCCCAAGGGCTGTCCATCGGACTTCCCAGACAAGAATACCACAGCAGGCTGCCATTTCATTCCCCAGGGGAATCAAAACCGCATCTCTTGCCATGTCTCCTGAATTGCAGGTGGGTTCCTTTATCACTGAACCACCAGGGAAGCACACGAATCCACAATTTATGAACTTTGCCATCCATGGGAAATGTGTGGGGCTTCTAAACTCTTCTGAAAAAAAAATAAAGAGACAAGTAGCACACAGCTTGAAAGCCCTTATACTTCATGCTGTGTCACCAAGATTGGATCAAGTCAAACCTACATCTATATACAAGATCCGTGACTCATCTACCTAACTCAATTAGGAGTAACACCACAGTAAATGCATTAGTGTGGTTTCAAAGTACGTCATATCAGGACAGGACAGTTTCCAGGACATTTCGGCCTCCCAAAGGGTATAAAGCGATTTTAACAAACCTAGCCTTGCAGAAAGCAAATCCATCTAAGCAAGCCATTAAGTTCAGGGGAAAGAGCTTTCCAGCCAGTCAGTCACTGGCACTGTAGAAACAATACATGCAGTTGACTGACCCACAATTTATGAGTTACCCAGATGCTTTTTAATTATGTTTCAAAATGCCAAACAAATTTTCCATTCGGAAAATTGCTCCCAGCTTATGTTCTCAGGAAAGGAAAGATTTGGCATGTACTTCATTGAGAAGGAGGGGCATTATCGGTACCAGTGCCGTGTATCTGGGGGTCAATCAAATGTGGAATTTCCCATCACACAAAGTCCTTACTCCCAGCAGGGGGGAAGCAGTATTCTTTTATATGTTGTTATCTGTTGTTATCTGCACATTGACTGGGGTGGGGGTAAGAAGTTTTAAGAATATATTTCATAGGAGTGGGTAACACAAACAAGGATTAAAACCCTGAAATTAACATTTCTTTCAAAGGAGTTACAAGAATGTTTAGAAATCACTTACACACACAAATGAGAAATAAACACACTAACAAAACCATCTATTATAGTGTTTGTTCTCTGTTTCCAAGTTCTACACCATGTGCTCTGTCTGTATTTACTCTCATGAGTCCTGTGAGAAAGGTACTACTAAAATCCATTTTAAAAATAAATCACAGAGGAATCAAACCCACCATCAGTCTTTCACAAAAGTTGATGCTTCATCACTAAAAACTAGTAAATATCCTCAGCTGGGTATTAAAGACTGAAAAGACGTAACTAAACTAATATAGACCCAGTGGTTCTCTACCAGGGCCAATTTTGACATCCCACCCACCTCTGGCATCACTGACTCGACGGACGTGAGTCTTGGTGACCTCCGGGAGTTGGTGATGGACAGGGAGGCCTGGCGTACTGCGATTCATGGGGTCACAAAGAGTCGGACACGACTGAGCGACTGAACTGATCTGAACTGACCCACCTCTGGCCCCTGGGAACACTTGCAATGTCTGTAAGCATTTGGATTATCATGACTTGAGGAGGCAAGAAATACTGGCACCTAGTGGGTTGACGGCCACCAGTGATGCTAAATATCCTACAGTACAGAGGACAGCCTCCACCCCAATCACTGAATTGTGTCTGTGTGTGCTTAGTCATTCTGTTGTGTCCATTATGGACTGTAGCCTGCCAGGCTCCTCTGTCCATAGAATTTTTCAGGCAAAAATACTGGAGTGGGTTGTCATGCCCTTCTCCAGGGGATCTTCTTGACCCAGGGATCAAACCCACATCTCCTGCATTGGCAGGCAGATGCTTTACCACTGAGCCACCTGAGAAGCCAAATCAGTGAATTACATGGACCCAAACGTCAATATGAAGAATTGATGCTTTTGAATTGTGATGTTGGAGAAGACCCTTGAGAGTCCCTTGGACTGCAACGAGATCCAACCAGTCAATCCTAAAGGAAATCAACCCTGAATATTCATTGGAAGGACCGATGCTGAAGTTGAAGCTCCAATACTTTGGCCACCTGATGCAAAGAGCTGACTCATTAGAAAAGCCCCTGATGCTGGGAAAGATTGAAGGCAGGAGGAGGAGGAGACAATAGAGGATGAGATGATTGGAAGGCATCACCGACTCAATGGACATGAGTTTGAGCAAGCTCCAGGAGATGATGAAGGACAGGGAAACCTGGTGTGCTGCAGTCCATGGGGTCACAATGAGTCCAACATGACTGAGCGACTGAACAACACCAGCAACAGTCAATAATGCTGAGGTTGAGGAAGACTACTGTAGAGGAATGCAGATCTCCAGGGATTATCAGAACCAGTAACTTTCTGTGTCCATGGTCCTTAAGAGGCCCACTGGGAGCTATCTAAGCAAATGAAAGCCAAGAGGATACAGATCTGGATTAAAATTCTCTCTTCACTTATGTATACTGGGGAGTAAGGGTGTTGTATGTAAGTATTTGAGTGAAGTACTCCATACCTAAAATAATCAATCTAGTTGACTCTATATTTCCAAGAAAAATGGTAACTAAAATATTCTTTTGAAAAGAGGCTCTTACTCTTACTGCCACTAAATTCCTCCCTATTCTGCCCACGGACCATTTGAACAGCTAGAAAAATCTCCCTGTAAAACAACATGACAAGGATGCCAAGAAGGTAACCAATGAGGGGGACATGCCAAAAGGAGACAATAAGGAATGGAAGGAACTGTAGGGGGAGAAAAAGCATGCTCTATCTAAAGCAGTCAGTGGCTACCCATCTAACTGGCTGCAGCCAAAGAGACACTGACCCAGTGGATATCTCCTTATTTAAAGAGACTAAACTCTCTCACTCTAACATCCACCCACTGACCACCAGTCTGAAAGCTAATCAGTATGTTCCTGCATCCAGAGGACAAATACTTGTAACCACTATTATATAACTTCATTCTCTCCTCACCCACATCCCAAGATTCTTGGCTAAACAGCAGGCAATCATTTTCTGATGCTGTTGGCTCTTCCTCACAATACATTATCTTATACCTTCTCACCATGCCATATGGCCTTTCCGGAATGCACCTGAAAATAAAAATTCTAGAAAAGGTGGTGGGTGAGGAGGAGACAAACAGACAAAACACATTTTATATCTATCAATTTGTTAATCAGTCTGCCTCCAGCAAATAGACTCTAAGTTTCTTACGAACTGCTATTTCTCCGGAATATCAATCATGCCTGGGATTTGGTAAGTATGCAATAAACATGTGCTGACTAAATGAATATTTAAATCCTGATTAGTATGCCTGATGTGACCATTCTATTAATAAAGCCAGAGAGTGTGATGCTCTTTTTTACAGTACAATATAATGAAAATTATATTTCATTTAGTCATTTCAAAATAGACTATCACCAGAATCATCACCAGGTCAACTTTTACATGAACACAGAACAGGTCAAGTCCGAAAAAGGTGGAATGCTACAGTGAAAACAACCTCCAGTTCAGTCTTCTACATCCTCAACTATAGATTATTTTGAGTTTGTTTCATTCTAACATGAAGAATTATAAAAATACCATATAAGATTATATAAACAATCTGGGAAGCAAAAAAAAAAAAAAATGCACCTTAAAATACCTAAGGAAGCCAATGATGGCCAATCCTACCACTGTTATTCAATGCTGTACCGGAAGTTCTAGCCAAGGCAAAGAAAGCAAACATCTTTACAAGAGAAGAAATAAAATTCATTATACAAGAGAAGAAATAAAAGTCATCTAGATCATCTAGGAAGAAGTAAAACTACCTCCAGTCACAGAAGATACAATCTTACATATAGATGATTTCAAAGAAAAACACCAGAAATGATTAGAGCCAATGAATGAGTGAAGCATACCAGATAAATATATGAAACTATACCCTGGAAATGAACAATCCAAAAATGAAATTGAGAACAGGAAAAAGAATCAAATTTCTCAGAATAAATTTTACTGAAGTATAAGACTACTGCATTGAAAACTACAATGAAATCATAAAAAGCAATTAAAGACCTAAGTAAAATGACAGACATCCCCTGTTCACACACACATCAGACTTTAAATTATTCCAGTGTTTGAGTTGGAACTAATTCTGAAGACACAGAGATAAGACAGCCTAGAAGCCTACAAAGAAAGCTGTCCTTTAAGGTTTTAATCCCCTTATTAATCAAGGTTCAAATGGTTTGATCACCATGTAAATATCACATTTTCCAATGATTTTCATAAGGAATTTTCAGATGTTTGCTTTCTTTCCTATCAAAATAGGAAATGAGGTAAATTCCACAGGCTTTATTCGTGGTGAACCTACACTGGCTACTTTGCAGTTTTTATAACCCTAATTAGACTTTTTTCTAATACTATATGGCAGTAGTTGAAAAGACCAAGGAATTCTGATACACAGGTTGGTGATCTTATACAATAACAGGCTTTACTGGTGAAAGCATGTCACTTGATACATTTACAAACTGACAAGGCAACTAAATTTCCTGCACTCCAACTTCAAAATGTAGGATAATTCTGTTGTGCTTTACAAGTCCAGGGAAAATGTCAAGTAACAACAAAAAGACAAGCAAATCAAAGAAAACTGGTGTTCGCATATTGTATTTCCTATAATATGACTGACTCTACAATGAACCATTAAAGAGAACCGAAAGCAGAAAAAAAGAATGAAATTCTACTGGCTCATCATCACTACCCAAGTCACGGAATGAAGAAGGCTCTCCAGGGCAAAGGAATCTATCACTCAGGCTTGTCAGGTCTCCCAAAATTAATTTCTTTCCATGAGATGCCGCAAATTCGCCAATATTCATAAAAGGCCCTATCAATAAAACTGAAAATGTTAAGTGTTTCAGTGAGTTTTAGTGACAAATGCCAGAATATGGGCAACAATTCTGATACCCTGACACTTCGGGTACAAATTATCTCCTATAGAAAGACCCAAATTTAACAACAGATATCTCAGGAAGTACTTCTCTCACTTAATAAGCCTTGGCAGCATTTCAAATTAAATACTCTATTGTGCAAGGAGCTAATTATGTTAAGATTAAACCGAAAGAATGAGCGGGACATTTACTGTACTTTCAGTAATTATGCCAGAGTTCTATATTCAAAATAAGGCCCTCGTGTTGAAAGGTGTCACTGCTAATCCAATAAATTCCACAAACACACAGCTTGCTTAAGGTTTAAATATTTTGGAAACGAAGAGGTATTTTCTTTCACCAACTAACATTCATTTTACACTCTCTCCTAACTGCCATTATTTTCATTGTTTCCGTCCCATTGCATCAGAAGTTTCCATATGTAAACACATTAACATCCCGAGTGTGTTTCTGACATGCAATTGAACAATTAATGCTTTTACTACCAAGGCCTACACACAGCTACTGAACATTATTTAGTGTATTTTTATCAAACACTCGAAGATGATAAATTTCTGCAAGCTGTTTGGTCAGCTGTTTCCTCCCCATGTCTGGCTTAATGATAAACTACAAAACAACAAAAATTAGGCACCTGTGTGGTTTCTCTGCAGTTTACATATTAACCCCCTACTGAGGACCTAAGCATTTGTACCAAAGTTCAAAAACACAAAATTAACTTCTGAGGGCCAGGTTAGCATTGTCAAATACCTCTCCAATGGTGCAGAACATTCTCAACCTCAATACTTAGGGAATAGCACTAAAGATACAAAGTCATGCTTCTGTGCTTCTGGGTCCACACTGAACTAAAATTACGTAAAAGCTAAGAATCACATAATTAAAATATGCCTTTTCTTCTTGGTAGACTGAATGGAAAACGTTCTTACATTTGGACCCAGGCATTTGATGTTTAGGAATTTACACTTTAGATAAATTTCAGATACAAAAGAAGTTTAAAAAAGGAATACAAAGATTGCACAAGGCAAAGACCCAGACTTCCTTTCTGATACAAAAATGCAGGCCTGAATTAAAAGCTACTTTTCTTAATTAAAAAAAAATTACAATACACAGAAAGGAAGAGATGTTAACACTTGATGAATATAACTGGAAGACAGCTGAAATTTCAATAAATAAGTATTCAGACACATTATAATCTGACCCAGTGAACATGAGTTTGAAGGAACTCCAGGAGATAGTGAAGGATAGGGAAGCCTGGCATGCTACAGTCCACGGGGTCTCAAAGAGTTGGACATGACTTACCAACTGAACAAAACACATCATTATAAAAGATGCAAAAGAAGTAATACTTGACAGAAAATAAATGACGTAAGGTAGAAATATGGGTATTGAAGAAAGCCATGAATTACTGTTAGGTGGGAGAAGAGGAAGGTGAGTTATAGAAAGGCTTTGACAATGTGATCACATTCTGTCTCATACATACTACCTAGATGGACACTGGTGAACTTGAAATCCTGAATTTGTACCTCACTTTTAACAAAGGGAGGTGTGAGCTGTAAGTAAGGCAGAGTGGAAAAAGGAATTAAGAACACTTGTTTCTACTTTTCATTATTTAATTTTTCACAGTAAGCCTGCTACTTCTATAATTTTTTTTACATTCCAAGTACTAAACACAAAAAGTTTCCTAATGTACCCCACTGTAAAAAAAATTTTTTTAATGCCATTTAATATTTGGAACTGATACTTCCATGGTTTTATAATTCATAAAACTAAACACATTTTTGAACTATTTATATGAAATGGTATTTAAACTATATTTGGATGAGCAAACAACAAACTATTTAACTTGTTTCACTCTAGACAATAATTACTGCTTTTGAAAGCAACCAATTTACACTGAACAGATTTTAGAACTATAGAAAAGTTGCAAAAATAGTATCATTTCCCTCACTCAGCTTCCCCAAATGTCATCTTATATAACCACATTCCAATGATCAAAACCAGAAAATTAACATTGGCAAGACACAATGAACTGAAAGACAGACCTTACATGAAATGTTCCAGGTTTTCATTCATATCTTTTCTAGTTCTAGAATCCCATATTGCATTCAGCAATTCCTCCTGAGTCTCCTCCCGTCTCTAACGGTTTCTCCGTCTTCCCTGATCTCTCACCATCTCAGCGGAAGAATCCTGATCCACAGCACGTCCCTCAGTCTGCGTTATCTGACAGCATCCCAGGACTGGAGTGACATTATGCATTTTTGGCAAGAATACCATAGAATTAATACTATAGCCTTCCTGATTACTGTTTCTAATTGTAAGAGAATCTTTCATTGATATTGGGTATTGAATGCTCACATTTATTAGCATTACTTGTAATGCTCTTTTTTCTTTTTTGAGAGAGAGAGAAATTGCTTTTAGTGAATCATGGCTAAGACTTCAAAAAAGTAGGAAGTGAATTTCAGTTGTAAAGTTTCCCCATCACCACTCATGTCCCTCACATTGGGTTGGTTCTTTGTATCAAGGGGGCATCTGGCCCTACTTCACCCTGATTTTAGGCACATGGAGGGAGTGGAAAAAAAGTCAACCATCTCTGCAAGATTTGTTCTCCAGTTACATCCCTAGGAAGGAATGATGGCACTCTTAAGAATAGAAAGCCCCTTAGCAAAGGCTTGAAGCCAGTCTATGAAACGTGTGCGTATCACTGAGGCACACCTCCAAGCAGGGAACCCTCCATCTGATAGATGTCTGGATCACTAGCTATCCAAACACCAAAACACAAATACAGAGCAAACACTTCTTTCGAGACACTAGGTAACCTTCCTTTGGAACACTTCCCAGTTCCCCTCATTTACAGAGATAGACATTTACTGATTAACCAAGTAGATGGTGTAGTTATCATTAAAAACATTATGATTCTTTTAAACGAGGATCCTCTCTCTCTCAAAGCCTTTTGCCTCACAGATGGCACTCATGTACTCCTGACACCATCCCCAGGCAATCCCAGAGGCCTTCTGAAAGGCTTCCCTGAGTGGTATCAATAGGAACCACTTCTTCAAGTGTCAGTTGCTGAAACAGGATGCCGAGAAAGATGGCTGCAGCCTCTACAAACACTCCATATTCTAAGCAGGTCTTGTGCTTTGGCATAGGATTTCTACACACTGAAAAGAGAGGAAGAAAATCTGAAGAGGGATCAAAAGCCAGAGCAAGGATTTTGTGAGATCTTTATCCACAGTGAATCTCCCTTCTTTAGATAAAGCCATGTGGCAGAAGGAAAAGAGGAAGGAGAATTTCTAAAGGCAACGATTTTTTTTATTCCCATTGATTCCTATACCTCTTAAAGTCTTGGGATAGTCAAAGAAAAGGGTAGGGAAAAAAGGGAAAGGGAGAAAAAGTATTGTGGATATTTAAGTGAAAAGGAAGACAATTTACCTCTCTGACCCAAAAAGCACCCCCATCCCGGAAGTCCCTATAAATGTGAAATTAGCCTGGAGATAGTAAATACAGAACCCATCAGGAACACTGAAAACCAATCTGTATAAGGCAGATAAAATCCTGGGAAGAAAAACTTGTGATGAGACCCAGTCAAACTTGAGGAGATAAGCTTCCCAAAGTTGGTGGAGAGAAAACAGCATAGGCTGCCAGGCCAAGCCCACATCTCAAGGCCTGAAACAGAGAGAAAATGGGGGACGGCCCTTGATGACACTGTCCGGGGAGCGCCTGAGCTGCCAAGATGAGCAGATGACGGAGAAAAACGCGTAGACTCGCTGTGTTCTGCATTCCTGTGGCGGGGACGGTCTGATCCACAGCTTTCATTGCAAGGGTCTACAACTGGCTTCAGAGTGCCTTTTCCCACCAAAAACCATAGTAACAGAAACAGCTGACATTTCTACGGTGTCAAACGCTGTCTAGGATTTGAATCAACAGAAAGAATCCCATTCATGACCTACTGCTCTCCTGGACACTGTTTGACAGAGAGGCAGCAGAGCAGACGATGCCTGGGGCGCTCTCCTCTTACCGCGCAGTCAGGAGGGGTGGGACGAGAACCCAGAAAAGCTGACTCAGCGGCCTGATCACTTAGCTGCTCATCTACACTGCCTTCGGAAATGTCACTCATTCTCAGTCACGTTAGAGAGCTAATCGGTAAAAACGTCTTTCCTGATAAGTAAGAGAAATGAAGTGGAAAAACCTACCTTCCTTCGGCGCTCCCATAAACATACACCCACATTCATCACTATACCACACATTACCAATTTACTTTCCTAGAGGAAATAATATTTTATAACATAAAATAAATGCCAAATGCAACCCATAAGCCATTCTACAGTACTTTTCTTTTTCTACCAGCTACCTAAAATTGAAAAATGTTTCTAATGTTCAGAAAAAATATATAACTGAGGGCCATATTGCTACCACTATTTATTTAACAGGACTCAATGTTTCAGTATATTTACTTTTGATGTTTTGTTGTTTAGTTGTTAAGTCATGTCCAACTCTGTGGACCCCCATGGACTATAACTTGCCAGGCTCCTCTGTTCATGGGACTTCCCAGGCAAGAATACTGGACTGGGTTGCCACTTCCTCCTCCACAGTATTTGCTTTAGATCTGTTTTAACATTAAAGAAATGAAATATTACAGGTAACGCTAAAAGTTTATTCATGTTGACCTATGCGTCTTATTTACTCATTTCAGCAGCTGCCTGGTCCCCCAAGGTATGAATGTAACACATGAATTTTCCAGTTGCATGGTGAAAGTCATTGAGGTTGTAGCCAGTTTTCTGCATCACAAATTGTGCTGTGATGAGTATTTGACATGTCACCCAGGCTACTTGTATCAAGAGTTTTTCTCAGCTACAAATGGAATTATTTGCTCAAAAAGCAAAGAAGTCTTCAACTTGAGTGAAGAACTTCCCCAAATGGTGGAATCCATTTACTCCCAGCCAATGCCTCTTCTGAAAGGGGAAGAAAACCCAAGTCACATTTGGCAACACAATTACTTCACTCTTTAACTCTTCGTCATCCCAGAGATGGATGGTTCTGATTCAAAACACATTCCTCAGATTTTCTAAAGATGCAACTGCAAACAAGAAACATGATTTCAAGGAAAAGCTCTTTCTTTCCAAACATAGCTGTTTTACCAAGCTGGATATTCTGTTTCCACCATGACATTTGGATTCCTCTGGAACACACAGTCTCGATGTGCACAAGGCTCACATACACCCTGGCCCAGTCACTGAGAAAAAACTGTTGTGACCCTTCACATATATACGGGGCCTTCCCTGGAGAAGGGAATGCTACCCAGTCCATTATTCTTGCCTCAGAAATCCCATGGACCAAGGAGCTTGGCAGGCTACTGTCCAAGAGGTCCCAAAGAGTCAGACAAGATCTAAGAACTGAATTACCACCACCACACATATACTGTGGTACACCTCATGGATGATTGTGCCATATGCTAAGTGAGTACTAAGGAAGGGCCAGACCAGCCAAGCACTGGTACAATCACCAAACCAGCCTCAAAACTAAGTGTGATGTCATTTTTTAGATGGAGACATCAGGGCTCACAATGAATAAGTAATTTGTCCAAGATCATAAAGCCAGCAAGTCACGGAGCCAAACACTACAAAAGCAATTCATCCTAACTCCCAAATCAACAACACCGCATTTCAACACCCACCGCACTACAGAGGCTGTACTTACTACAAGTGCACGTCACTTCCACAGGAAATAGTTCTTTGGCCCCATCTACTCCATAGCCAGACCTTTTGACCAGTGTTTATCTTACTGAGGTTCCAACAGTAAATGAAATATATGGAGAAAGCTCTGTGATCCAAGAATTCGCTGTCTGCTTACTGGTTACACAGAGTGAGGCGGTATTTTCAGCTGTCGAGAGCTTTGAGCTGGGCATTAGAAATGCTGGGCGAAAACACTCAGGTATAAAATACAGATCCCTGAAATCTGAATGCCTGTGGCCTTTAAAGTTAAACAGCTGTGCTGAGACACAGAAAGGAAAGAAAGAGAGAGTCATTTATCTCCTTCAAAATGGACCGCAAGCCGGCGGTGTTGCTTGGGAGCTGCGATTCTAAAAGGCCTCGGTGATTCCCAGAACTGACTGTCCTGATGACCACGACTCCTACCCTAGAATCGATCGGTTAGCGGGACACAAGATGAATTCTAACACGTAAAATCAGAGAGAAACAGGTCTCTCCCCTTTTCCCCCGTGCAAACCTGTCACTTTTAAGGTAACTTAGCTGGAACCCAACAGATCCGAACATGACAGCTCAGTCCTGGCAAGAGAGACAGAGTAAATATTTTTTAAGCACGTCAAACTTTCTTCATTTCATGGAAGTCACTACAGATTCTGTCAAATGATCCATCCCATCATCCAACTGGGCCCAGAGGATGATATTTTCCCTATTAGAATCAAGTACCCAGTGGAGAGTCAGCAATTTTATGCTTTTTAACAACAAAAGAAAGCAGGAAGAAACTGCCCTTCAGGGCTATCTGAAGGGACCTTCAAGATGCTCTACTTAATGACCCTCCATTCTAGAAGCCAGGAAACTGAAGTACAGAGAGACTGACAATCTGAACAAACTATTCCCTTCTTTTCCTAAAATCTCTGCTTTGAACTTCATCTGTAACTCTATTTCACTGCTGATTTCTAAACAGCAATGTTTTAAAATGAATTTCATAGTCATTCATTAAAGGATCTTATTGTAAGTGACTTAATTGATTTCACAATGTAAGGCACACACAACCGGGTTATTGTTAATGTTTACAGTTCTATTTTACCTAACATTTCAAAAGAACTTTACAGTTTGCGCAGCACTGTCACAGAACTGAGAAGTAAGAATCATTTTTCCCACTTAACAATGGAAAACTCAGAGTCAGTGAAGTATATTGTGTATTAAAACTATTAACAGGTATTTCCAGCAAAAGTCAAGAAAACAGTGGTATTTATACAATAGCATATATAGACACTTTTTTCCTAAAATGGTATAAAGGACAATGCTGAGAATTTTGTATTTCACATATACAATTGCTTGGATGATCTTAAATTATAAATTTTTTTAAATTAAATAAGACAATATACAACATCTAGTCTACTCCCTCATTTAAAGTTACTTGTATTTAAATTTTAGAA
Source organism: Bos grunniens (assembly GCF_055505025.1). Lineage (NCBI taxonomy): Eukaryota > Metazoa > Chordata > Mammalia > Artiodactyla > Bovidae > Bos > Bos grunniens. Next base: position 39,857,316 of record NC_141186.1, read on the forward strand.
GTACATATTTAAGTGTTTTAAACTGTAAAAGCTGTAATATGCACACACCTGTATAAAGCTATTTCCGCTGATTCTTTACCAGCTGAGCCCCAAGGGAAGCCCAAGAATACTGGAGTGGGTAGCCTATCCCTTCTCTAGCGGATCTTCTCAACCCAGGAATTGAACCAGGATCTCCTCCTGCACTGCAGGCAGATTCTTTACCAACTGACCTATCAGAGAAGACTGATACTAATTTACATATCAAGAGAAATAAATACACAGACACTCACCAAAGCAAACTTAAGTTCACAACGGATCTATTAATTGTAGTCATAAACTGGAAACAGTCCGGGTGCCCATCAACAAGAAGCACAGATAGGTAAACTGTGGTAGAAAGATGCAATAAAATAGGACAAAGGAAAAGAGACAACAGACTACATAAGTGTAAGTAACAACATAGACAAATCTCACAGACACGAAGAAAGAAGACCCAGAAACATAGAGTACATGTGGTATGATTCCATTTGCAGAAGATCAAGGCAGGCAAAACTCATCAATGGCCACAAAAATGAGAAGAGTGCTTCCCTCAGGGAGAGGGGTGTTTATAGGTAAGGAAGAGGCAAAGGGAATCCTCATGAGGGGCCAGGAACTGTCTTTGCATCCACCCGTGTGGTTGTGACCTGCATCTCAGCACACGTATCATTGCTGAACAATGGAAGTGAGTTCACTTTATACCACGCATGTTCTTGTTGTTGTTTAGTCACTCAGTTGCGTCTGACTCTTTGTGAGCCCATGGATTGCAGCACACCAGGCTTCCCGGTCCTTCACCATCTCCCGGAGTTTGCTCAAACTCAAGTCCATTGAGTCGGTGATGCCATCCAACCATCTTGTCCTCTGTCATCCCCTTCTCTTCCTGCCGTCAATCTTTCCCAGCATCAGGGTCCTTTCCAATGATCAGTTCTTTGCATCAGGTAGCCAAAGGATTGGCGCTTCAGCTTCAGCATCAGTCCTTCCAATGAATATTCAGGGTTGATTTCCTTTAGGATGGACTGGTTGGATCTCCTTGCAGTCCAAGGGACTCTCAAGAGTCTTCTCTTAACACCGCAGTTCAAAAACATCAGTTTTTCGGTGCTCAGCTTTCTTTATGATTCAACTCTCACCTGCATACATGACTACTTGAAAAACCATAGCTTTGACTAGATGGACTTTGTTGGCAAAGTAATGTCTCTGCTTTTGTATATGCTTTCTAGGTTGGTCACAGCTTTTCTTCCAAGGAGCAAGCATCTTTTAATTTCATGGCTGCAGTCACCATCTGCAGTGAGTTTGGAGCCCAGGAATTACTGGAGCTCAATAACAGGTACATCAGAACCAAAATAAAACCCGCAGAAGAAAAAGCCATCAGATCATATCAGATCAGATCAGTCGCTCAGTCGTGTCCGACTCTTTGTGACCCCATGAATCACAGCACGCCAGGCCGCCCTGTCCATCACCAACTCCCGGAGTTTACCCAGACTCATGTCCATCGAGTCAGTGATGCCATCCAGCCATCTCATCCTCTGTCGTCCCCTTCTCCTCCTGCCCCCAATCCCTCCCAGCATCAGAGTCTTTTCCAATGAGTCAACTCTTTGCATGAGGTGGCCAAAGTACTGGAGTTTCAGCTTTAGCATCATTCCTTCCAAAGAAATCCCAGGGCTGATATCCTTCAGAATGGACTGGTTGGATCTCCTTGCTGTCCAAGGGACTCTCAAGAGTCTTCTCCAGCACCACAGTTCAAAACATCAATTCTTTGGTGCTCAGCTTTCTTTATAGTCCAACTCTCACATCCATACATGACCACAGGAAAAACCATAGCCTTGACTAGACGAACCTTTGTTGACAAAGTAATGTCTCTGCTCTTGAATATGCTATCTAGGTTGGTCATAACTTTCCTTCCAAGGAGTAAGCGTCTTTTAATTTCATGGCTGCAGTCGCCATCTGTAGTGATTTTGGAGCCCAGAGAAATAAAGTCTGACACTGTTTCCACTGTTTCCCCATCTATTTCCCATGAAGTGGTGGGACTGGACCAAACTCCACCCTCCTCAGGGTAAGCAAAACAGGGAAGCCACAGAGAGAATAGGCTTAATTTACCAAAAATGTTCCTAGAGGTAAGCAACCTCAAAGCCAGCGATTCTACAATCCTGCTAAAATCTAAAAAAATTCTAAGCAAGTCATCAAATAAGACCTTGTTATAAATGTGCCTGCTGAATTAAATATGAGGCTATTTCAGGTACAAAGACCAGTGCCCAAAGGAATTCAAAATAACATGAGATCTAGAAAGCCTGGCCCTAGAAACTTTGAAAACTGTAAGAAACAGCATTTGACCTTAACCCTGAATCGTTTGCCTACTTGTGCTTACTCAAACAACCAAAAAAGCCCCATAGCTTTACTAATAATTTTGTTACAAATTAGCCTCAGGGAAATTCTACATGCCAAATGTGTTCACTTTGCCCAAAAAAACGTTCAGAATCAAACCCACACAGCAAAAACGTAACAGGGAGAGGTGAGAGAGCCCAGAAGGTGGGCAGAGGAGAAAGGAGAGGGAGAGGAAGGCAAGAGAGGGCACTGAAATCCAAGGCCCTGGGTGGGGGAGCCCAGCCAGCCAAGAAGATAGCAGGGAAGCCAGGGGGCAGGGGGCTGGGGGGCAGTGACTGGAAAGAAGCAAAATCAGCAAGCCCACCAGGGGTAAGCCCACAGAAGGCCTTTTCTTCTAAACCTTAGGGCATGTGGAATCAATTCTGAGAAAGGAAAGGAATCCCAGGAGGACTGTGGGCAAAGAAGTTACATAAAAGATACCTGACAATCCCTGATCCTGGGGTTCTTTCATCATCAGGTAAGACAGAACAGGACTCACTGCACAGAGTTTGTATAAGTTTGTATAACAATTTGCATGTCCAATCCAGAGCCTGGCACAAACCTGGGTCTCAAGACATGTACCCTCTCTTCTCCTTGGGGAAGGGACAATTTCGGGGTAGGGCAGAAGGAGGAAGCTTAAGTAGAACAGGAGATCTTAAAAGCAGGGGTGTACTAGCCAACCCTACTTGTTAAACCACATCCACAGGACATTCACAGAAGGCAACCACTCCCGTATCTCATGCTCAAGGCTGCCGGGGAAAAGGTGCTCAGTCCAGCAAGGCCGCAAGGGCTCAGACTCTCAGTGGAAGAAAGACCACTGGCCTCAAACCTTATAACCCACCTCTAGGCCCCAGGCTCAGGCAGGAGCTCATCTATGACCCCACACAGCCTGGGGCTGTCTCTCATCTTCAAAGGGTCAGAAGCATGTGTTTGTCCTATGACAAGTTAACAGAGTTTTTTTAAAAGAAGGGCTTCCCAAGTGGCACAGTGGTAAAGAATCCATCTGCCAATGCAGGAGATGGAAGAGAGGAGGGTTAGATCCCTGGATTGAGAAGATCCCCTAGAGTAGGAAAAGGCAATCTGCTCCGATATTCTTGCCTAGAAAATTCCACGGACACAGGAAGCTGGTGGTCTGTAGTCCATGGGATCACAAACAGTCACACACAACTGAGCACTCACACACATGCACTAAGAGAAGGGCTGTTTCCCATATCTCTATGAGCTCCATCAGCAGCCTGATCTAGGATGAAGGCTCTAGGGAGATCCCTGAGGAAGGGAGGGGAGAGGGATCACAGCGAGATGGGGAAGAGCTGCAGGGTAATGGCTTGAATTGTCAGGGAGTTAGAGCCACCTGAGGCCCACTTCTGTCACTCCCCAAAATGACCCGACTCGCTAGTTTTACTAGGAAGATCAGCATCATGAAAAGATCAAACGAGTAATGGATGAAAAGAGCTGTAGTGTATGGTTCATAAAAAGCAGTGAAGAATGAAAGTTATTATTATTATAAAACAAAAGGGAGGGACAGAAGAGAAGGGGACAGGCTCCTGTTCTGCAAAGGTCACCCACTTCCGCGCCTGCTCCATACACACATCTCCTCACAGTGAACCAGCTACCCAGCAGGTACATGCCTCCCCTGGCTTTCCTTCCATCAGTTACCCATTTAACCATTCTTACTTCAGGCAACCAAGTCAGCTCAATGGGGGCCGCTGGTATGTCTCCAAGTGCAGCCACTCCTTGGCCATGGAGGCGGGCTGCGGGCAGCAGCGGGGAGAAGCCATGCCAGGCCCCCTGAGGGGGCGCCACCAAGCCTGCTGCCGCAGAATCACAGTGACAAGAACACCCTGATGGGTTCCAGAAGGAACTTCTAGGGCCAGGAGGCCATCTGGTAGGGTTGCTGTCCCAATCCTGGGCAATCTGACAAAGCACGATGCCTGGCTGGGAGGCTGATGTTCCACCCAGCCAACAAGCCTCCTATGACCCAGATCCAAGCCTCCTATGACCTAGGCCCCAGTGCTGCTGTGGTCTCTCTTCCCATAAACACGCATCTACATTAAGATAAAAGAGCATCCAGTTCCGAAAAGGGGAAAACCCTGTGAAGTGTAATTTTTACAGGAAGGAGCACCGCTCACTTCTCTGTGCTAACTTCCAGCCAGGTGTTCTAAGACGGGGATGTGCTTGCCCTTCTTCCTTCTAGTCCTCAGCCCCTGTCTCAATCTCACCGGCCTGGACAGGATGGGTCAAAAGCCTTCCAATTCCTAAACCAACACCACCTTCTGCCCCTCTATGACATGAGAGTTAAGGAAAGCAATCAGAGTCAAGTGCAAATCACAGTGTGTATGACCAGGGGCAAAATGAAGAATGCATCTTCACATGTATCAGGAGTGGGGAAAGGGAAGTACAGATGTTTAATAGGAAGAGTCAAATAATAAACTAATAGCCGGTGACAGCAACAGGAGGCAGTGTTTCTCAAGAGTGGACAAAGCAAATTCAGCCTGTTCCTGGATGTCATGGGAATGGCGCTGCATGAATTACCCATTGCACATGGAAACAGGGATAGATGATCCCCCTGGTTCATTTATAAAGCAGCCCCATCAGAGGTCACCATATTATACTAGCCATAAAGGACTGAAGATTATACCTATATTATATTATATATTATACTGCATTTAGTGCGGGCAGCTGCGACCAGCGCATTTAGCGCAGGTGGCTGCAACTGGCGCACTTAGCGCGGCCGAGAGGAGCTACCCCACGTCCCAGGTCAGGGGCAGAAGCCGGGAGGACCCCATGCCCGAGGGGAGGCGGCCACGAGGACTTACCCCATGTCCAAGGTCAGGGGCAGCAGCCAAGAGTGCCAGGCTGCGACGGCGCAGGAACGGCCAAGAGGAGCTACCCCATGTCCGAGGCCAGGGGCAGTGGCCGGGAGGACCTACCCCACACCCGAGGTCAGGGGCGGCAGCCGAGAGGACCTACCTCACGCCCAAGGCCAGGGGCCGCGGCCGGGAGGAGCAACCCCACCTCCAAGGAGCGGTGGCTGAGCAGGGGCAGGAGGGCCTAGAGGAGCTATTCCATGTTCAAGGTCAGAAGGGGCGGAGGTGAGGAGATACCCCTCATCCAAGGTAAGGAGCAGCGGCTGCGCTATGCTGAGCAGCAGTGAAGGGATACCCCGCGTTCAAGGTAAGAGAAACCCAAGTAAGATGGTAGGTATCGCAAGAGAGCATCAGAGGGTAGACACACTGCAACCATACTCACAGAAAACTAGTCAATCTAATCACACTAGGACCACATACCTATGGACAAACCAGAGTCCCTCTGTCTGGCAAAGGAAGCCTGGATCAGCACTGACTTAACTCCACCGACTTTAATCCCAGTACAACACCCCAGGCCTTCTGTGGCTGTCCTGGCTACATGGCCATCAGAGAAGATATACTTGATCCTTGGGGTAATGGGCTCAGCTCAGAGATCTGGCCCCAGTGGCACATGGTGCAGACATAGCAAAGTAGGGGAACTTAGTCAATGAGAAGGCAAACATGCTCTGCCTCGCTCATGGAGTAGCAGCAGCAGTAGAAGCAGCATGTTGCCACCTGCCCGGCCAGCACGGGGGAGGGGGGTGCCCTAGGCCAACACAGGATGATCAGGTAAGAGGCCATCTGGAGCAGGAAGAAGCCTTGCCCCACTTACTCCACTGCAGAGAGTAATGGGATGGCGCACAGTCAGTACCCACTTGACGCCAGGCAGAGGTGGTCGAGTTTGCACCTTGGCTTCACCACTCACTAGGTATGTGCTTCGGACTGAGACCTCTAGCACTCAGTTTTTTCAGCTAGAAAAGGAGAAAAATAAGAGTACTCTCCTCAAGTGACTTTTAGAGAAGATGAGAACAATGTAGCTGTCTAACTGGTAGCTGCTTTCTTCTTACCATCACTGTCGTGGTGGTGGTTGACATAACAGGGTTCAGAACGGACACTGAATGACAGCATTCTAAGCTGCACTGGTTTTGACCCCACAGATTCACTGGTCATATACATGGTGCAGTTCCCCAGCTTGCTTCTGGACAAAAAGCATCATCATCCCCAGTGATCAGCAAAAATGATCCATGGTCTCTGGATACCTAGACACAGCTATGAACCCGTAGATTGGAGCAGACAGAGCTGGGGTGGCGGGGGCGGGGGGTGAGGGAATGACAATTTGACACTGGCAAGCTGACACAAACGACCCTTCCAAGACACTGAAACCTCGCAAGACGCCTTCTGCAGAACCACTGAAATAGCATGGAGAGGAACATCAGGGAGTAGTCTAGGAAGAATAGGAAACCAACACTGCGTGTTACAAGGAGCTGGATCCTGCAGTCTCCTTCAGAGTGTACTTCGAATCTGTCGTTTCCTCTCAATTTGCAGAGCACAGATGTTGAAGAGAAAACCTTAAAACGTTTGGGTTATTGAACACTCCGGGTGACTGCTGAACCAGATTTTAAGAGGGCAATGGCAGCCAGAAAATTACAGCTACAAGGTGAAAAATCAAGAGCTGAAACAAACTCAGTTCACTACACAAAGTTAAACTTGATAGTTTTTTAGAGCAAAATCAAGTGACAAGCAAATGACTCTGGTTCCCTAATCCCCCTGGGATTTGCCTTAATTCCTCCTGAATCCCCGAGATGCTCAGTGTAACTGATTTGCTTACAATTAAGCGGCATTAAAAGACTGAGGGTCTCCACTCCTGGCAGTCAGGTGTCAGGGGGAGCATGATCCACTGACTGATCAACAGACAAAGATGGACATCTTTAGAGATCAATATCACAAGGCAAAGTCCCAACAGTGCTATGAGACACTGGAACACTTTTGTCTTCTGGGCTACTGAATTGAAGTCCTAGGTGAATAAATGAAGGAGTAAGATGAAATAATAGGCTGTAATTATGTGGCAGGAAGAATTCCACCACCCTAGCTAACATTCACTGATCCTTATCAATGACAGGTGCCACAAGCAGGGCTGTTTGGTTTTGTTCTCATAAAAATCCCACATGGTAAGTGATTTTATTCTCCCCACTTTACAACAGAGAAGAATGAGGGATGCAAAGAAATTAACTGATTTGTCTAAAGTTCCATTAACTCAGGGGAGAGCACGACCTAGGGTCGGGACCCGGAGATACCTCGATCTTACCGCTGTTTTTCTTAACCAGCGTGCACATAACCTTGGGCAACCTCTTCAGAGTTGGTATAGATGAATGAGTTCTGCTAAATATGTAAGGCACCTCTGAGGTTCATTCCAGGTAATATTCTTATTGCTGAACTCTCTTCTAGTGAAAGTGGAAAACAGTTGAATTGAAGGTTCACTATATATACAAATCTGACCTTTCTTTTAAATGTTTAAATGATGTGCTCAGAATTTTATGATGACCCCTTCCATCCCAGGGCAGGGGGAACTCACCCGAAGGCTTGAAAAGAGCAAGCAGGAGCAGAGGCCTATCTTGGAACCCCACAGTCGTGTTGCTCAAGGTAACACAGGGGTTCTGGAGCCCCACAATGGGAAGCTGGGATGTGCTGCCTTACACAGCAGATTGGCAGAGAAGACACAAGGAAAGTGGAGACATCCTTCACCCACTACACATCCCTGCCCTAGAGACACCTGTCACTCCAGAGGTGAGCCCTGATGAGCCTGCCACAGCCAGGAATTAAGTCTATGCTATTAGGACCTGTGCCTAAATACACATTCTGCTTTGGTCCCAAAGTTACAGCAATAGAATTCCCACTATGTTTTTTTCCCCCTTCCTATTATTTTGAGAATGTTCAAACATACAAAACTGGAAGTAGTTTTATAGTGGACACCTACATGCCCACCACCTCAAAGCTCTCCGTGACATCACCACGGCAGATGCACAGGTGAGGCAGGAGAGGGGTGAAGAAAGGTGGAGCCACAGCAGCAGGTCACTCTCAACTCTTCATCAGACATGTCCACCCCGAGTCTGAACCTGAGCACCAGCAACCCAATGGGACTGGCTCCATTGCTCGGGGGCACTTTCTGGGTTTCCACAGAGAACTTCAGGCAACCATATCGTCTCATCACCTTCAATGCAGAGAAGGCCAGTAGGTCTTCTACTTTATACCCACAGATTTACTTTCACTGCTAGAACTGAAGAGGAGTTCAAGGGTCACCCAGTGAAACCTAATCCTTTATTTTACACTTGAGGCAAATAAGATTTCAACAGATTAAATGCCATATAGGATCACATGGAGAAGGCAATGGCACCCCACTCCAGTACTCTTGCCTGGAAAATCCCATGGACGGAGGAGCCTGGTGGGCTGCAGTCCATGGGGTCGCGAAGAGTCGGACACGACTGAGCGACTTCCCTTTCACTTTTCACTTTCATGCATTGGAGAAGGAAATGGCAACCCACTCCAGTGTTCTTGCCTGGAGAATCCCAGGAATGGGAGAGCCTGGTGGGCTGCCGTCTATGGGGTCGCACGGAGTCGGACACCACTGAAGTGACTTAGCAGGATCACATATGGATCACATAATCAGGGGGAATTAAAACTCTCCGATAAGATACCTGGAGTATTTCCTAAAATACAAATTGGCCTGATGGCAGATAAAAACTAAGCCAACAGGAGGGAAATGCTTTGCAACAGGTTTTAATGAGCAAAATGCAACTGTATCCTGCCACTCTTTCAAAACTCTGTGAGGGAATTCCTTGGCGGTACAGTGGGGAGGACTTGGCGCTTCCGCTGCCATGGACCCAGTTTCAATTCCTGGTCGGAGAACTACAATTCTGCAAGCAGCGCAGTGGCCAAAAGTCAATGAATGAATGAATAAACCAACAAACAAATAAGAGTCTGGGAAACACTCACATTATTACCAATGATCTTTTAATACTAATTAGGATTCCTTAGCCAAAGTTCAAGAAAGACCATTCTTCTAGGTGACAATGTAAAAAAGTTTTCATGACATTTATTTTATGATAATACAAAGTATAAAAACCCCGTCAGCCTCTGCTTACGTCTTAACTCTTCCCCTAGAAGATTCTTTCAATCTAATCTGACAACACATACTGGATCTGGGTCTCCCAGGTGGCTCAGTGGTAAAGAATCCAACCTGTCAAGGCAGGAGATGTGAGAGATGTGGGTTCGATCCCTGGATAGGGAAGATCCCCTGCAGGAGGAAACTGCAACCCACTCTAGTATTCTTGCCTGGAAAATTCCATGGACAGAGGAACCTGGCAGGCTACAGTCCATGGGGTCACAAGAGTCAAACATGACTGTACATGCAGACAATGGATGTCAAAACCATTAGTGCATTCCAATCATGAGGATACATGGCAGAAACCTAAATAGTGTGATAAAACCCACCAGCATTGGCATGCACTGACTGCCAGGGCTGCCGAGGAGTGCCCCAGTCTCCAGGAGGAACGCCAAGGTGATGGAGTTTCTGGCCACATATTCTCCTCTCCTCTTCCACCTCTAATTAACACCAGTCTATGCCTTCTTTTAAGGCTTGTGGAAAATCACTGCAACTGACCTGGGCTCACCTAGAGATGAAAATTACTTTGCCAATAGCAGGAAACAATACTTTCCGCATAAACAACAACAAAGGCAAGCCTCTTTGTTGGCCCTGCATCGTTTTCTTTTATGTGGAGCATTTCTCCAGAGGTTTGAAGACAAAGGACAAGACTCCAGGAAAAGCACCATGGCGAGAAAGTCAAAGGCAGACAGCATATTCTGCCCTCAAGGACTGTCTCCTACACCGGTATCTTTGATCAACATCTTCTCAGGGTTTTGTTTGTGGGCCCCCAGTTTGACAAAAGCTTTGAAGAGCGATGTCTGTGCCAATTTGGGGGGCTAAATAAAAGCTGCTCAGTGGAAACTCTGGAGAATGACAATTATAGCAGACAATCTGTCTTTGACACCTTGTGTCACCGAAACTATCATAATAAAAGCTGGTTTTCTAAAGGACGTGAAACGAATCGCCAGTCCAGGTTCGATGCATGATACAGGATGCTCAGGGCTGGTGTACTGGGATGACCCAGAGGGATGGTACGGGGAGGGAGGTGGGAGGGGGGTTCAGGATGGGGAACGTGCGTACACCCGTGGCGGATTCATGTTGATGTACGGCAAAACCAATACAATATTGTAAAGTAACTAGCCTCCAATTAAAATAAATAAATTTATATTAAAAAAATAAAATAGCAGTCGATATTTTTTTCAGTTGGCAATAGGAAGAAACCACTTATTGATACATGGCAATTGGGGTGATTCACTACAAAGTCAAGCTGAAGTAGAAAAAGCCAATACCAAACAAAAGGTGATTTATTGTATGAATCTATTCATATAACATTTTGAAAATGTTCAAAACTTTAGAAATGGAGCTGTATTAAAGATGGATAGGGATTGGAAACTAGGAAGAAGGCAGGTGTGGGTATTAAAGGGCAACACCAGGGATCCTTGTGGGCTTGGAACTGTTGACTGAGGTGGTGGATACATAAACATACAAAGGTGATAAAATCATGTAGGACTTTAATATGCACGCACATTAATGCACGTTGTGCACACACATGCACGCACACACACGCAAATGAATACAAGAAAATCTTATCATTAAATGTCACAGGTGGATCGTTATCAATGTCCATGTCCTGGGTGTACAATTACACATTAATTCTGCAAAATGTCACCAATGCAAGAAACTAGAAAGACAACTATACATGAAGTATCAGTTACCTCAAAATTTTTTATCTAAAAACATCAGCTGTACCTCTATATCCTAGAAGGGGAAAAAAAGCCTTCCCCCCGCTTTGCTAAAGGCAAAGAAGGAATCATCTAAGAGTCTATGGCAGCAGAAAAGGACAAGAGCAACTGTCAGCAAAATAAAATATGATGACTGGGGGACACGTTAAAATTTAAGAAAAGGATTTCCTTCTCAGTCTAACACTCCTATCAACTCATTATGAGTTGACATCACTCACATAAACGATTTCAATTTCGCATCCTTACCTTGAGGCACAACTTTTCATTCAGAAACAAGCATAGAATGTTTCCTCCTCTATTATCTCACCGTCTTTAGTAACATGACAAAGCAATCATGCATGATTTTATGGACAGATGTACAAATTAGAAAACCTCAGTGTCTTTCCAGAGTTTATTAAATTTTAAAAGGAAATGTGGGACTTTCCTGGTGGCCCAGTGATTGAGACTTTGCCTTCCAATGCAAGGGGTGCTGGTTTGATCCCTGACTGGGATGCTAGGATCCCAAATATCTTGCAGCCAAAAAAACCAAAATGTAGAAACAAAATAATATTCAAAAAAATTCAATAAAGACTTTAAAAATGGTTCACATTTTTAAAAAATTATATGCTAGTTAACAAATGATGTGCTCTATTGATCAAAACTAAGGACATAAGGTAAGCCGTTGTTGGGTTCAGGTCATTAGTTCTTACAACTATTTCCATGTGCCTGCCATTTACCAGCTTCCCATTCTTAACTTATTCCCCTTATTTAAAAAAACAAACAAACAAAACAAGAGTCTTGACCAGCGACCACTTCATTGGTTGACAAGCAAACTCCTAGCAACCAAAACTATGGACTCCTTACCAGGGCTTCAAGCAAGAAGCTCTGCTTTCATCAGATGTATACAGGACAGAGCTATGGGAAGAAGTACAATTTTTATTTCATGATGACTCTGATTTTTCCTTATTGTGATATTCCATGATTTAAGATAAAAGGTAATTTTAAATCAGACCTGGTTTGAATCTCAGGTCTGTGATTCAGATAACACTGTAACAGGAGCTATTTAATAATCTTCCCTGTGTCTCAACTTCCACATTCCTACAAAATTATTATATGGATTACAGTGAGACAATGCCCCGAAGGCCTTAATGCCTGGCACATAGTGGGTGCATAATAAACGATCAATTCTGATGATCAACAATTCCCAAGCATCTTTAAATATTCAAAACGTTAATACTGGGAATTCCCTGCCCATCCAGTGGTTAGGGTTCAACACTTTCACTGCTTAGGGCCCAGAGAACTAAGATCCCAGGAGCTATGAGGTTCATGTTAAAATATACTTAATTATTATGCAAAAGAAAGCTATTGCTCTTTCTGAGTCTCCATTAGATTAACCTCTTCCACTTCAAGTTTTTTAAAAACCAGTCCTTAAGCAAGTCATAAGACACAACCATAAAAATTTCAGTATTACTTCAGGAAATTTTTTGTCTCTACTTTCTTATTTTCTCATCATGGCCTGCATATACAAAACAATAAAAGTCATGTTTGCTAAACCAGGAATAGTCTTTATTCTTAAATTTATTAGTGGACAGTTTATTAAAAGGAAGTGTGTAATGAGCTAGTCTATCATGCAAAATGTACGTACCATGGTTATTATCTTTAAAATTGAATTTACAGTCGGATCCAATTACACACAACAGCATCATAATTAAAAGTTAAGGCTATTTTACTAGTATAAAAGAGGCATTAGGCTGCCACAACTCAGTTAACCCCAACTGGCATCTCATGACATGCTTTCAACAGAAGCCATGTATTATATTAGTGAGCTTCTTAACTAAAAGTGCTAAAAGTGAGTAAAACTTCATTTATCTGTTTCAAAAATTGGACAAAATACCTAATCTCATAGGGAAGACCAAAAAATGTCTTTTTCTATACTGAGAAAACACCTGACATATCAAAGCTAATTTGGTTTACTACCATGATGATACAATCTTTTTATTATAAATACTATATTATTATAGGTTGTTTTTTTCCCCACTCAGTGGCCAATCTGTATTCATGTCCAAGAATAAATTCAGCTGCAGAAGCACTGCTAAAGTTGCATATCCTTTGGAAAGAAATAAAAGGAGCTGGTGATACTAATAAAAATGGACTGAAATATGTTTACTCATTCAACTACCTTCCCCACGAACGCTCTGCAGTAGCTTTTGGTGGTAGTGTGCCACCTATTGTTACAAAACGAGCTTCTGTATTTGAAGATTTCCTGTTTCTTTCCACAGGGAAGCAAAGCGTCCTACTGTCTTTTTCAAGATAATGAGTCTTTATTTTCCTTCCTTCTTTCCTGTCACTTCCAACACCCGAAATACAAATGGGCTACAGAGAAACTAACCTTTTAAAAAATGTATTACAACCCATTTCAAGCATGAATCAGTTTAACTCCGTGGCTATCATACAGGGGGATCTTTTTTCAGGAGGAATCTGTCAGTGTCTGGAGATACTCACAGTTGTTAAGACTGAGGTGCAGGGATACCGGCTTCTAGTAGGTAAAAGCTGAGGATGCTGGTAAAGTATCCTTCACTGCACAGGACACCCCCTCACAGGGGAGAATTACCCAGGCCCAATACCCATAGCACTGATGCTTAGACACCCGGGTTTAATTAAAACCAGTACATCCTTTCTTCCAAAGTCAAAAGAAAGCCATATATGATGGCAGAACAAAAAATAAAAAAGCCAATTTCACAAATTCAACATTCAACAGCAATATAGTAATTAATAGTGGTTAATATACTAGGAATTACCTTACTCTTGTCAAGACTAGTATAAAGATACGATAACAACACCCATGAGCAATTTATAATTCAAATACTCATTTAAAAAAAGAAAACACACACACTAAAGCACATGTTGGCCAACTGGTCCAAAATCCATGTAAGGAATAAGACCTCAACTTGACTTGGTGATTGGTCTCCCAAGCTGACTCCTGCAACCCTTGACATGTAATAAGTGTTCTCAATTCTCAAGCCATACTTAAGAATCACCCTTGTCAGTGTGGCATGCTGGGGCACAGTGTATGGCATGTCTACCACAGCTGGTCGCCTCCTCTCCCATTCATGGCTGCTGCTGCTGCTGCTGCTGCTGCTAAGTCGCTTCAGTCCTGTCCAACTCTGTGCGACCCCATAGACGGCAGCCTACCAGGCTCCCCTGTTTCTTGTCAGGCATCATTAATTGATCAAAGTCTCAACTTTTCTTATGTGGTGCTCCAGTCCATGGAACTGGCGTGGGAGATGCTTATCTGATATCCATGATGAGATATGATTTCAGGAGGACTGAGTTCAAGTCTTGCCTTGGTCACTGAAGAGCTGCATGAACTGAAAGTCACATAAGCTCTCTGGGTCTATTTCCTTTAATTCTATAACATTCCTTAAGGAACATTTAAAGAGTCTTTTAATTTTATTTCTAAATAAGATGTTACAATATAGCATTTCTGGAGTAATAAGGTACTTTGCACTTCAACTGCAGAACTGCTAAATACTAAATGACGAAGGCTATGCAGATAGAGGAAAGAAGAAAGATTAGACACACAGAAGAATAGGAGAGTAGGATGGGAATTCACCAGAAAATAAATGTCCAATGGAAAAGGGGCATGATCTTCAAAAAATAAAGGAACAGCATGCAGTAATGGAGATAACTCACTGGAATTAGATTCTTAAGACCTTACTTTGAGTAATCACGTCATAGAGCAGTAATATGTCTGTGACTTAAGATAAATAATTTAATCTCTCTCTGAGGTTTAGTGTCCTTATATACAAAAAGGGCTAATTGCAATTGCCCAGCCCTTCTCACAAGACTTTCTTTGAATTAATTACTGAATCTTCAAAAGGCCATGAAGAGCAGCATGGTTGAGTAATTTATGGACGATCCAAACTATGAAATATTACAGAGCTGCAAAGTGAATGAGTTAAAGCTGCTTGCAGCAAACTGGAGAGATGTTCATAATATATATATGCTGCTGTGCTTAGTCATTCAGTTGTGTCTGATTCTTTGCAACCCCATGGACTGCGGCCTGCCAGGCTCCTCTATCCATGGGCATGCTCCAGGCAAGAAAACTGGAGTGGGTTGCCATGCCTTCTTCCAGGGGACCTTCCAAACCCAGGGATCGAAGCCAGGTCTCCCACATTGCTGGCTGATTCTTTACCGTCTGAACCACCAGGGAAGCCCCTATATATATATATATATATATATATATATATATATATATGTGTGTGTGTGTGTGTGTGTGTGTCTGTGTGTCTGTGTGTGTGTGTGTCTGTGTCTGTGTGTGTGTGTGTCTGTGTCTGTGTGTCTGTGTGTGTGTATCCATCTATCTATCTATCTATATAAAGCTAGTTGCAGAGAGATGTGTATACTACAATCCCATATTCATAAGCAATAAGGAAATGAATCAAAGATATGTGAATACATGTGTGTGCAGGCTATTAAAAAAAAAAAAAAAACAGTGTGAAAGACACATTCCAAAATTTTTAGCACTGAGACTGGGGTGCCATAAGAAGGATGGTAAAAAGAAAACTGAAATTGTGGGTTACACTGTGGGATTCACTTCAGATTTGTTCTTTGGGCTAGTTCTTATGCTGTAGCTTAAAAAGATAAGTGTTTTTAATTTTCAATTACCTTCAACAATTCTTGACAAGTAAGTCAGTGGCTGGCAGGAGCTGGGGGGAGTAGGAAATGAAGAATGAATGCTTAATGGGTATGGAGTTTCCATTTGTGGTGATGAAAAAGTTCTGGAACTAGATAATGGTGCTGGCTGTACCACACCATGAATGAACTAAGCCCTGAACTGCACAGTTTTAAATTGTTTAAATGGTAAATTTTGTATGTATTTTTCAATTTAAAAACTCTTCTAGGTATTTTGGGGTTGGGGTGGGGGCAGTACACAATGTAGCTTGCAGGATCTTAGTTCCCTGACCAGGGATTGAACCTACACCCTCAGCGAAAGTGTTTAGTCCTCTCCGTTAGACTGTCAAGGAATGGAATTTCCACAATTTAAAACTTCTTGATCTTCAAGTTCTGTGGAAGTAGAGAGACTGTGGTCACTAGAACCTCCACCAGCAGATATTGAAGCAACCAAGGAAACAGTTACAGGAGGAAAGGAAATTTGTAAGTTCTTCTAGGAGCAGAAAGAGGTGGAAACCCAGGTGAGCCCACAGGGATATTTAGATATTTGCCTACCTATAACTCACAGTAAGCCCAACTCCAGGCTCTACAACACCCGAAGATCCAGCACGTATCTCCCCCTAAGCTTCTTTGGTTTGAAGTGAAGTGAAGTGGCTCAGTCGTGTCCGACTCTTTGCAACCCCGTGGACTGTAGCCCACCAGGCTCCTCCGTCCACAGGATTCTCCAGGCAAGAATACTGGAGTGGGTTGCCATTTCCTTCTCCAGGGGGACCTTCCCGACCCAGGGATTGAATGCAGGTCTCCCACATTGCAGGCAGATGCTTTAACCTCTGAGCCACCAGGGAAGCCCAGTAAGCGTCTTTGGTTTAATACTTGTCAATTTCACCCCAGGTTCTCTAGGAACCCCCTGCCAGACACTGTTGAAACAACCTGAGGCTTTTAACCTCAGCAAGATCCCTCTGTAAGGCTTGAAGCACTATTCAAACCAGGAACATGAGAAATAAAAGAAATTATTATAATTATGTATGTTCTTTACTTTTAAAAGGTCTCGCCTGTCATAATTACTGTAGTTCCTTGAGTAAAACATTACAGAACTCTCAGGTCTACTTTAACATGAACTTCTTAAAGCTATTTCAAACTGAGTTTTGAAGTTGTAAATAGAAAAGCAAAATAAAGGAAGTCGAATTCTCTAAGACTCCAAAGAGTCAGAGCATTCCAGGATACACTCTGAACACCACCAGGCCTGGGCAAGAATCCTGTTGTTTTCAGAAAGATGAGAGCATCTCCATCTATACCATGAAAACAAGGAAGAAGTTAACTTCAAAAGACTGATGTGTAAGTTGTAACGAGATGATCATAAAATCTGTGAATCTCAGAAAAGCCCGGGGGGTGGGGGAGGGGTGGGGGACAAAAACCCAGCAGAGAGGAACAATAAGAACAGTTCAGCTGTCCACTGGTGAAAGCTTTTCATCTTACTACTGTCATTCCCAAGGTGCTCATGCCTGTACGGACCAGAGAGTTTAGCAGTTTTTTTAGGGCCCTAAACATGGGTCTGGGCACAACACAGACAAGGAAAGCCTTGTTACCAAACATGAGAACCGTGCAGTAACTGTGCTCTCCTTCCAATGCAATGAAAATACAAAAAAGCTAAATTATAGCCATCTTTAAAAACAGAAATCCATACCTCTATAAACCAGCAGCTCTCCAGCTTCACTAGAAAAATTAATGCAAATATTTGATTCGGTCAGCAAGGAGGGAAAAAGACTAAAACAAATGGAGTATCTTATAATCTTAAAAGTGTAATATATACATAAGGTAGATATGGGCTTCCCTGGTGGCTCAGATGCTAAATAATCTGCTTAGAATGCAGGAGACCTGGGTTTGATCATTTGGGTTGGGAAGATAGCCTGGAGAAGGGAATGGAAGCCCTTCTCCAGTCTTCCTTGCCTGGAGAATTCTATGGACAGAATAGCCTGGTGGGCTACAGTCCATGGGGTCGCAAAGAGTCGGACATGAACAAGCAACTAACCACTAAAGCCGATATACCTACGGCTTTTTTTGGAAACCAGAAATATAGCAAGTCCCTCTCCACTACTCTGACATTATTCCCCTTCTCTACACATCCCTCATCATAGATTGTTAGGATATGTGGTTCTCCACAGAGTAATACTCTGACCTGGCACCTGGTTTAAACCTCAGGTAAGTACTGCCCACTGGGAATGCTTATATACAGGAAAAGATCGGTTTATGTGTTGCCAATGTCTATCCACTAAGAATAGCTCTTGATAAGCCTACACATTGTTAATGCCATGCATGCATGTGTGTATACATATATAAACACACACACATATGTAATATATAGTACACTAGTACAGTCCTCGGAGTAGGGCAACTAAGAAACACACACACACACACACACACACACACAGAGCAATTTAGTTTTTAAACTGTTATCCAAGGTTCTGGCCTCATCTTATACTCTCTGTACAGCACGCTTGGAAGATAATCCACCATGACTGACCCTCAAGAAAGGTCAAAATAATCCTCAGGACAGTGCTTTGGAACTGACCAGAATAAGAGAAAGTCAGAACTCTTGGGAAAGCACAGCGGACAACATGGAAAATGCTCCTTTTCAAAGGTTATTTTTAGGAAATGGTGGCGGCAGAGAGAGAAAACAGAATATTTAGTATTTTCTTTTAAACATCTTAGAAAGAAGGCTGTTAACACAGATGGTTTTGTTACACTCTCTAAAATCGAGTCCCAAAATCATCAGAAATGTTCCCGTCAACCACGAGTACAGCCTCAATTGCATCAGCACCACATTCACTACCAAGTGTTATATAACAAGCTACCTGAAAACTTGGTAACTTCAAAGCACTAACATTTATTACCTCACAATTTCTGGGGGTCATCCTATCTACATAATCACAATCATAAAACAGGAGACAATCAAGTGGTTCCAATTTAAAATTATTATTTCTTAACCATACTTTCTAATTTTTTTACTTTCAAAATTATGCCAAAGGACAAAAGAAAAGAACAAACTGAGCACACTAGCTCTACCAGAATCCCAATCAGAACATTTGTTTTCTATCATTTTAAATAAAGAATCACAGATCCATCAAAAAGAGTCTAACAATTGCAAGCCACTTAATGCCAGTTCTCAGTCATTTAAAAATTCAAATGTGTTACATGCACTTCATCTTAGTCTAATTCTTTGAAAATGTTTATTTCAAACAAGCAGTTCCCCAGCTATGCAAGTAAACAAGTATTACATATGAAAACTGAATTTTGAAATGGTTAGGTATTGATAACATAAGCTATAAAATGTTTTTGTCAAGGTATTCAATGGCAGCAGATAGTGTGTTTTCTGGCCACCTAGCATCTGTGTTCTCTGCCTTTTGCTCAAAGTAGCTGGATTTCCTTCTGCTTAAGTTTTGTCCTCCCAGCTAGGTCTTCTCTTGATGGACCATGCAAGCAGGATACACACCTTCTCCTATACTAGGCCCATCATGTAACCAATGTCTTTTAGACACAGACATTGCAGGTAAGTCTAGAGCAGATTCATCCCAGAAATTATTACTTTTTGAGGGACTTTGTCACCTTTGCCAGAATTTTCACCAGGTCCCCTATCTTTCTGCAATAAAGCCCATCTTTAAGTTTAGCCAGAGTAGACTTCTGTTGCTTGCAATACTGACCAATGCAGCCCAAGTGAATTTTCTGTTATTTGTGGACACAGTGGTGGCAGCATGGAGCAGATGTGCAGCAGCCAGGGCACTGAGCTCAGGGAGCAGCAGAAAGAGCGACAGGAACCGTCTGCGCTGTGAAAAGCCCACCTTACAATGGACCTGAGCTCACAGATGCTGTCCGCTCTTAAGAAACCTAGCAGCAGGCACCCACGGGAGCTTCCTTTATCAGGCATCTTACAGGAAGCAAAACCGAGATCCACTTTTAAATGCATCCTATTTCATACAAAGGCACGTTTCACTTTGCAAACAGTCCCCCAAATTGCTGAAAGGTGGTGGTCTCATTTTTGCAGTGTTTACTAAAATTTTAAATGTGCCTCCCCAAAACAATAGCACATGTGTACAAGGGGGCAGGGTAGACAGATGTTCAGTCAATTTTCTTTCTTAATGTCAATAAAATAGAAACAATGTAAACATCAAGCAATGGATAAGCAAATAAACCACCAGGAAACAGCCACAGTAAGGAAAATGTCTATGGAGCAGTTTAAAACATGAAGCAAACAAATACGAACCAATGTGGACAACATATGCAAGCACAAACGGGGGGAAAGATTTTAAAAGCGTAATATTTACACAAACATACACAGAATCATACAGATTACACCTTCCACAGCTAAAACAAAAAAAGATTAAATATTTCCCAAAGAGATATGAAGACATTCAAATAACACATTAAAAGCAAAACAGCCTTATTTACAAAACCGATAGCTTTTCAGAGGAAGGACAAAAAGGGAGGCCTGGAATTAGGGAATGGATCAAGGAAGGAGGTATGTGCAAATCATTTCCATTTTTGTCAGTAGTATATAACCATGTGTTGCTTACAATAATTAAAAACTAATCATAAAAGTGTAGCAATGTGAGAAAGCTCAATTCAGCTATCAGAACTTTGCAGAAACAGACTCAAAATGTAAAAGGAGTTTCAACCGCTATGGAAAGATGACTCTAGGCATGAAGACTTGGGGTTAGATAGTTAAGTAACCCCAATACTTCCGGAGTTGTCATGGGTATATCTTGTTGGTGCTGTTGAGCCACTAAGCCATGTCTGACTCTTTGTGACCCCCGTGGATTATATAGGCCACCAGGCTCCTCTGTCCATGGGATTTCCTAGGCAAGAATACTGGAGCGGATTGCCAGGTCCTCCTTCAGGGGATCTTCCCAAACCAGGGATCGAACCATGTCTCCTGCATTGTAGGTGGATTCTATACTGCTGAGCCACCAGGGAACCTATGAGTATACCAACCATATGTTTTATGCAGAGTTTTGGCTACTGTATCTTCATTAAAAAAAAAAAAAAAATTCAGTGTCTAAAGACCATCTTTTTTTTTGCTTAATGTATAAATGTCCCTCACACATCATGGCCTCCTATTTCATCCAGTTCATTCATTCTTTTCAGTAACAATAAGCAGCTTCTGGGCATTAGGAAAGTCACAGCAAATTGTGTTCTCATCAGTTATGCTACAGCATCCTGTTCTATTTCAAATCCATTTTCCAGGGAAAGCTTTCAAATAGTTTAAATCATACCACACTCCTTTCCCTCAACTACCCCTATCTTTTTGCTGCATTTCCAGTTTATAAAATAAAGCTCTGGAAAAATATTCATGAATTTCTTATGCAGCAGGTTCCAATACTTTATTCAGGTAAGCAATGTATAAACTGAACCATCCACCATTATGCTGATTTGAAAGCACTAATTGTGGCAGTGGTTTTCTAAAGAATGTTATCTATTTCCATCCTGTACAAATTTAGGAGAAACTGTGGTTTCCTGTTCCAGGGTGTTGTCCAAAAACCACTCTACAGAAGTCTGCAAAAATAATCCTTGGCGTTTTTTGTTTCAAGAGGAATACTTGGAGTGTTTCCCACTGAGAAAGGAAATGGGCTTGTCCCGACTGCAAAAGGCCCCCGTGTACTCCAAAGACTCCAAGAACAAACATAATTTTTAACTGAACAATACTTAATGGATTTGCTTGTTCACAAGCTCTCGGGTTGGGGGAGGGGCGGGGGGCGGTTGTGCTGTGATGTCAGATAAGCTTTCTGCTGATCGCCAGCCAGTGGATCTGTTGTGTATATGCGTGCTGTCGCTTCAGTCATGTCCGACTCTTTGCAACCCTATGAACTGTAGCTCACCAGGTTCTTCTGTCCATGGGTTCTCCAGGCAAGAACACTGGAGTGGGCTACCATGCCCTCCTCCAGGGGAATCTTTCAGATCCAGGGATCGAACCCACATCTCCTGCACTGCAGGAGGGTTCTTTACCACTGAGCCACTGGGGAAGCCCTATTATCTGTTATGCTATGCTATGCTATGCTATGCTATGCTAAGTCACTTCAGTCGTGTCCGACTCTGTGCGACCCCAGAGACGGCAGCCCACCAGGCTCCCCCGTCCCTGGGATTCTCCAGGCAAGAACACTGGAGTGGGCTGCCATTTCCTTCTCCAATGCATGAAAGTGAAAAGTGAAAGTGAAGTCGCTCAGTCGTGTCCGACTCTTAGCGACCCCATGGATTGCAGCCTAACAGGCTCCTCCGTCCATGGGATTTTCCAAGCAAGAGTACTGGAGTGGGGTGCCATTGCATGAGACTTCCTTAAATGTCAGTTTCCTCATCTTGGTTTTAAGATAATTATTATAGCTGCCTCTTTAGAAGATTTATTGCTAAAGGTTAAAATGAATGCCTTGAGCTGAGCAGAATGCTTGGCACACAGTATGGCATGATGATGGTTTTATATAACACACACACACATATTTTTTTCCCATAAATAGAATATTAGATTGAGTATAAAACAACTCAAGAAAAAGAATACTTAGCTATTTAGGAAAGGGTATTACTTTACGTTCCATATTCATTATAGCAATGACTTCAACTTAACAAAAGTTATGAGAAAAGTGATCTGAAATAACAAATCTAATATGAAAAGACAAAATAATTTTTCAAGACATTAGTTGTTATAAAAGGGATATTAAAAATACACTGAAGTATCACCCTACTTTCAAAAGAACATCCTTAACTTGAAAGGGTAAAAAATGCAAACATTTCTCAGCATCTTCCACTAATTCTGACTCACTGAAGGCCAAGTTCCCCAACGGACGCATTTCAGGGTCGAAAGGAGGAGGTGGAAGATCAGGTACACAAACTGTTTTCCCTGGATCAAGGACCTGCAGAGCTCTCCCACAGCATCCAAGGTATAACCTCCTGAAAAGAGGGCACAGACTGCAGAAAGGATGGTGACTCTGCCCCACCAGAGGTCACAACCACTGCCAGCCAATTCAAATCCCCTCCAGGATGAAGGGCAGCGCCCATAGGGAAGTTTTCACGTCTGCTCCAAGGAGGCTTTTCCATGCCAGCCCCATCCCCAGACACGTTCTCAGGCACTTACTCTCCAGCCAAAGTAAAGGCGCCATGAGAATTTCACAGTATATCCTCAGCCATTGCTGGGAACTAGGAAGGACTCTGTGACCCTTCCACATGGTGAAGCACTTATAAAACTGGAGCAGCAAACCCTCATCTGTCCTGTCTATTTACAGCTCATGGGAGGATTGGAGGGCGGGGAGGACAGGGAGACGAAAAGCCCTATTTACAGTTCATTGGTTGGTGGGGGGAGACAGAGAGATTCAAAGCATCTTGCAAACACTTATACAGTTGCAGAAGAAAACAAGGGGGGGAAAGTAGAGCTGGATACAAAGGAAAGCTCTATATATAGAATGCAATTATGTAAGAGTTTAACCAGGGAAGCAGAATCAGAAATTCATCCTGCACAGAAGACAAGGCTGCCTTGGCCGGTTTCTCCATCTCCCCCAGAACAGGAAGTCCCCATGAATACTTGGCTGTCTGACCAGCACATATTTAAGATGAGTTTTTTTGTTGTTTTTTTTTTAACTTTTACATCACTTATGTGCTTTGCCCTGAATTTTAGGACAAGGAACATACTTCATGTAACTCATTCAACCTTTCATACTGTTTTTTTGCTTAAAATACGAACAGCATGGAATCCCCTGAAGAGTACTATCCAAGAGCGCTTTCAGAAAGGACAGCAATGCTCGGTGTCTCCACCATCCAGTACAGAAGCCACATGTGCCTACTCAGTGCTTGGAAGTGGCAAGTGAGACGAGTGTAGCAAAGTATCACAAAGTGGGTGGTCTTATTGCACATTAAGCATATATATAGACTCTAGAAAAATGATACAGATGAATCTGTTTGCAGAGCTGGAACAGAGATGCAGAGGCAGAAGGCTGTGGACATGTGAACACAGAGGAGGAAGTGGGGCACGGGAAAAACTGAGAAGGAGCAGTGACATATATCCACTACCACGTGTGAAACAGATACCGAGCGGGAGGCGGCCATACAGCACAGGGAGCTCACCTCCACCCCCGTGATGACCTGGAGGGGTGGGAGGGGAGCTCGGGAGAGAAGGCATGCATGCATACATACAGCTGATTCACTCTGCTGTCCAGCAGAAACAATCGGCAACATTGCAAAGCAATGATGATACAACAACAACAAAAAGCAGTTGGCTTGAAAAACTAAAACTCACTGCCTCATGATTCTGGAAGCTAGAAGTCTGAAATCAAGGAGCAAACAGGGTTGATTCCTCATGAGGTCTGTGAGGAGAACCTGTCCAGGCACCTCTCCCAGTTCCCAGTGGTGTGTAGCCCATCTTCAGTGTTGCTCGGCTTGTAGAAGCAGCACCCTAATTTCTGCCTTCAAGTTCAGGTGCATTCTCCCTGTGTATACATTTGCATCCAAATCCCCCTTTTTTTATAAGGAAGCTAGTCACACTGCATTAAGGGCTCATCCTATTCCATTATAATCTCATTTTAACTAATTACACCTGCAATGACTATTGCCAAATAAGTACATTTGAGGTGCTAAGTAGGACCCCAACACATAAATCTGGACAGAATGCAATTCAAACCAAAAGTCTAAGGATCTCTTTTATATTTTTTAAATTTTGTTGGAGTATAGTTGATTTACAATGTTGTTACAAAGTTAAGTTTCTACTGTACAGCAAAGTGAATCAGGTATACACATACACACACACACACACTCATTTTTTTATTCTTTCGCCATATAGGTCATTTCAGAGTACTGAGTACAGTTTCCTGTGTATACAGTAGGTTCTTACTATCAATAATAGCTACCTATTTTATATATAGTAGTGCATAATATGTCAGTGCCAATCTCCCAATTTATCCCTCCCCCTTGCTTACCTCCTGGTAACTGAAAGTTTGCTTTCTACATCTATAACTCTATTTCTGTTTTGTAAATGTGTACTCTTTATGTTAGATTCCACATATAAGGGATATCATATGATATCTGTCTTTCCATGTCTGATTTACTTCACTCAGTATGATAATCTCTAGGTCCATCCACGTTGCTATAACTGGCACTGTTTTC
The DNA here is from genome assembly GCF_055505025.1 of Bos grunniens. NCBI lineage: Eukaryota > Metazoa > Chordata > Mammalia > Artiodactyla > Bovidae > Bos > Bos grunniens. The sequence continues at coordinate 39,882,200 of NC_141186.1, forward strand.
TTCTTTTTTTATAGCTGAGTAATATTTCATTGTATATAGGCACAACATCTTTATCCATTCCTCTGCTGATAGACATTTAGGTTGCTTCCATGTACTGGCTACTGTAAATAGTGCTGCAATGAACATTGGGATACATGTGTCTTTTCAAATTATGGTTTTCTGAGGATCTTACTTATCCTTCTAATTCCTTCTAATTCGTTACTATTTAAAAGGTCACTTGTGACTAGGTCTACTGTGTTGGACAGGACAGGCCCAGAACATTTCCTCTCTCTCACTGTACTCACCTCACGCGTGGCTTATTGTATCCCAGCCACCGTGTGAAGCTCAATGCGCAGGAGTCACCTGGCGTCACCACCAGTTACCCAAGCCCAACTTTAGAGCCGGGCTTCCCTTGTGGTTCATCTGGTCAAGAATCCGCCTGCCATGCAGGAGACCTGAATTCGATCCCTGGGTTCGAAAGATCCCCTGGAGAAGGCAAAGCCTACCTACTCCAGTATTCTGGCCTGGAGAATTCCATGGACTGTCTAGTCCATGGGGTTGCAAAGAGTCAGACCCAACTGAGCAACTTTCACTTTCAACTTTACAGAGGGTAAATACGTGTACTTTGTCCAAAGACACAGAGCCTGTAAGTCAGGACTTGATTTAACATGTGGCATTTTCTTACTTCACACAAGCCCGCGTCTTGAGCTGATACAGCAGCTGCTTCCATTACACTTTAACTTCTGAAACTGTCCTGGAACACACAACAGCTACATTGATGACTGTATTCCTAGCTGTTTCTTATGGGAAGATAATGCATCACTCAGATATTAATTGCTATTATAAGAATTAATCATTTGCTTTTGGAGCTTTGGGTCTTAAACAATGTAACAATAATTATCTCTTGAACAGTATGTGCATAAATAAAACAAGCAATTGAAAATTTTACAGCATTTCTCCGATGTTCAACACTGAAGTGAGTACTGCATTATACAGACATCTTTCAATTTCATTAACTTCTATCATTGTCTCTACTTTAATAGATGAGCAAACTGAAGCTTTCAAAGGTTAAGCGGTTTGCTTCAGGTTACAAAATGAAAGAATAGTTCTCAACTCACATCTGCTAGGTTTCCCAAACCCTCTCCCTGAACCATGCTGCCGTATGATTTCATACAACCTATTAATACACACACTAATTTACCAGTAAAAAGAATGGAAAAGACTATATTATACGAAGTTTTTCATAGGTTCCAAAGGCATTCGCCTTGCCAAGAGCCCCTGCCATTTAACACAGAGAACCAAAACACTTTCTTTTCTAACCTTCTGTAATACACATCCTTATGCCAAGTGTGTTCCTTGAAGATATTTCTAGCAAGAAAGGTTTAGCTGCAGTAATGGTTTTTGAGTGAGAGTTTAAGGATGAAGCATGTGATTTAAAAAAAAAACAAACAACACCATGGCTTTTCAAGGGGAAAATTGAAACCCTATTTCAAGTCCCCAGATAATAAGATCAATAGACAGCTTCCCAGTTGGAGGCGCTGCCTCCAACCGACTAAAGCAACAGTCTCCAGTTTGCCTTGTGAGGCCACCCCGCAGTTTAATCGTCCTCACTGTTAGGTTTTCTGTTCACATCTATAGTCTAACATTCTTCGTGTTAAATTTCCACATGGTAATCACAAGCTGCTCTCCCCCAAAAATCCCCTCTCAGTGGTTATGCATCCACTAAAGCCCTTGACTGGCAACTCTTCTTTCATGGAGTCCCTGTGCATTATGTACACAGCTGCCTTTCAAATCACTCAAACAAAAATAATAGGAAACAGCCTCCACCCACAAGGTGATTAAAACGGGCTATGAGGGAAGGTGTTAAAAACCTAAAAGAAACAGAATGACAAAACACGAATGAAGGACTTTTTCCTTTCATCAGTCATGTTGATGTATCACAAAAACCATCACAATACTGTAATCATCCTCCAATTAAAATAAATAATTTATAAAAAAAAGAAATGGATGTTGAGCACCTACTATGTGATAGGCATTATAGTACGATTAGGAACAAAGAAACAAATGAGATACAGGCTTATCCACATTTATACAGTCTTACCATTTCAGTATTGCAATATTTAATTCAGTTATCCCCAAACTATCAAAGCATTTAAAATCTGTTTTTAAATCATATGATGAAACTAGTTTGCCAGGTTTAGCAAATAAAATACACATGACCAGTTAAATTTGAACTTTTAATAAATGACAAATGATTTTTTTATTCTTCTACAAAGTATGTCCTAGGGTTTACAGGTGACTCAGTGGTAAAGAATCCACCTGCCAACACTAGAGACACAGGTTCAATCCCTGGGCCAGGAAGGAAGTGGCAACCCACTCCAGTATCCTTGCCTGGGAAATCCCATGAAAGAAGAGTCTGGAGGGCTACAGTCCACAGCGTCGCAAAACTCAGATATGACTTAGTGACTAAACAACAATAAGTATGTCCTACACTGGACCTGGCAAACCTAACACATCATTTAACCAACAATAGGATGTAAAACAAATAGGAGATATAGATTTTTGTACCAGAGCTCTAAGAGTTAAGAACTTTAGGCAAAATACTACGTAACAATCCTCAGTATAAATGGTAGAAACATACAATAAGACAACCTGAGTCACCATCCAATCCCATAACACTTGTGAATGGAATTCCCTGGGTGAACCAAAAATGAAAGATTTAATGTTTTGTTTGTGGGATTGTGGTTTCTAAATTTTCTGGACAAATGTGTTACAGAAAACAATGCACTATTGAAGAGGACAAGAGATAAATAAGCCTGTCTTTAAGTATGCTATCACACCCTACGCCACATTTAATTCAAGTAAGTCAAGGTTAAGGTTAGCAACTTGCCCCTCCAAACATTCATCAAGTCTGTGTGCATTCATCACTTGCCAGCAGTAAAATTTCTTACTGTTTCTAGAGAGATTGCCACATGCTTCAAGGAAGTAGATTCTCTGCAACACATACATGCAAATACACACACAGATACACTTGTACCTTCGCTCACCAGCCTGTTGTTGTCGTTCAGTCGCTAAGTCCTATCCGACTCTTTGTGACCCCCATGGACTACAGCATGCCAGGCTTCCCTGACCTTCATCATCTCCCAGTATTTGCTCCAATTCATGTCCCCTGAGCCACTGATGCCATCCAACTATCTCATCCTCCATCACCCCCTTCTCCTCCTTTCCTCAATCTTTCCTAGCACCAGACTGGTGAGCAGCATTCCTTGGCTCAATCTTCACGCTTGACTGTTGTCAGTACCAGAAACGTACTCAAGGGAAAACAGTCCAAATCTACCTTCGTTCTGTGTTACTTTTATTCCAGGGCCAGAGAGGCAATATTCTCAGGGTCCTCATTAAAGCAACCCTATTTATGTCAGTGTGTGCTGGGCACTGACTTAAATGCTGCAGAGACATCCACTGCTACAATGAACCTGGTTTCCTTTTCTTCCTGCGGATCCAAATCGAGTGCATTTTCCGAACTCCTTCATTAGTACTGACCTATGTGCATTATGGAAAGCAAATGTGATGTGCACAGCTTCTTGAACTGGCCTCTACAATGCTCCAAGCTAGAGGGGGAAGCTGAGCTACAAGACAGGAGGAGCCTGGGTGTGTTCATGAGAACCAAGACTTGAAAGACTAACTTTGCATGCATTAAAAACAAATTTTAGTCTGTGGAACTAATGATAGAAGAACCTGTTAGATGTATTAAGAGATACTCAAGCTTTTGCAATCCAAGTGGAAATCTAAGTTATATTTCATGAAATGAAATTTAAAGAAATCTTTCATATGACTCTGTCCCTCCAGCATGATTTAGAACACTTCTCCATTTTAGAGGAAAAGTCTCTTTTATACCAGTTTCTTATTGAATTATTCTGCAAAGAAAACCCAGTTTTGCAGCATGTGTCCATTTAAACTTCGATAAGCCTCCAATTCCTTCATTATCACCAATGTTTGGAAATGGTTAGGTTAAATGTACAGCTCATGCACCATTAAGCAATTTGAAAGAAGGAAAATAAATATGAAGCAATCCCATTATAAAAAGTATAGCCTATATTTAGTACTGACAAAGCAATAGCTAATAGATAGACAAAACATACATGCAGGGCCTAGAACAGCCCCATGTACAAATGGGAACTGAGAGAACTATAAATGAATATGAGATAGTATTTACCTTCGGGGAGTATTTTGAGACAAATTAGAGTATGGAAAAGTAACTGAAATGTTTTGGTGAAGAAGCTGAACTGCTGATTGTGCTTGTATGTAAGATATTTTAATACCTTTGGCAGTTCCCAAATTGTTCAGCCCTCCCCAAATCCATGAGATCTATCCCCAAGGCAATTTTCCTCTCTTTTTTATTACCAAACCAAAAGTATTTCTTTTATCAGCAGGATTTCATTGACTAGAAAAGATTTTGCCTTTACTACTCTAAAATCTTCTCTAACAGAGCTACAGTGAAATACATTAGCAGTTGACGCTAACACCTGATACCCCAGGTTCTCAAGCAGAAAACCACCTAAACGTTGAATGTATCTTTAAAAAAAAAAAAAAGTTCCCAAAGTTATCAATTCCAGGCACTGAAAGGCCACAAAACGCAGGAAAAGTACAATAACATTGCAGTTTATGTTCATACCATGGATAGCTTAGAAAATTCATAATTTACAGCTATTCAAAGAAACATTTTTCCAAACCCTCCTTTCAGGGATAAATTCAAAGAGGAAAGTTTAGAAGTCTGTCTACCTATCTCTCGTTTTCACTTGATATCAACTTAAGGAATAATTTACATAAAATAAGATTCACCCCTTTAAGTGTACAATTTGATTATTTAATAAAAAAAGGCAATTGTATAAGCAGCACCACAATCAAGTTATACATTTCCATAACCCAATATGTTCTAATGCCTTTGTGGTCAATTTTCTCCCTAACACCTGCACACTACCCAAATGATTTCCAGTATAGTTTGCTCTAGAATTCTATAACAGGGGAACCCTGAAGTAGACTGGCTTTTACGTCTGGCTTCTTTCACACAACGCAATGTTTCTGAGATTCATTCACACTGTTGCGTGTGTTCATAGCACGGCCCTTTCTACCGCTGAGCTGAATTTCTCCGTATGAATACACCACAAAGTTTGTGCTCGCCAGCTGATGGATGCACAGCTGAGTTGCTTCCAGTTTTTACCAACTGCATAACAGTCTCAATAAGGTTTTTGTGGGCCTCACTGCTTTAATCACTGAATCTTTACACAGAGTTTTGAAATCAAGTAGTTTGAGTCCTCTAACTCTTCTTCCTTTTCAAATTTGTTTTGGCTATTCTGATTCCGTGTGTTTCCAATGAATTTTAGAATAGGCTGCCAATTTCTACAAAAAGTCAGACTCTGACACCCCTCCCCCTCCGCCCAGCTAAACAGTCTTTGGCTTTAACTCTGTTGGCAGGCCACACTTGCCTTCCCTGATTCTACAAAAAATACTTGACCCACCCCAACTATGCCTCTAGAATTTCCCCTGGGCTCTGGCTGCTGCTGTCTCCAGGACCTCAGAGTAGCTTTTCAAGTAGACCATGGCTCCTAAGTCAATCTCACACTGAAGCAGCAGGAAAAGTGAGCGTTCCACCCACAGTGAGTTCCCTTCCCCATGTCACACATCTACTTCTGGTCCTTTGGTTATGGGGTTACTGGTACCCAAGAAACTTCACCATTCCATGGCAGTCTCTTACTCTTAATTTCACTTAGCAAACTGCCAGTCATGAAAACACATTTTGAAGGCAAGAGGGTGGTGGTAAAGAGGGCTAACTTTAATCACATCTCCTTTAACTTGACAGTCAAAAGGAATCAATAAAAAGGTTTAAAATAGAGTCTACCCTGTAGTTCAACGCCTCATTAGTCTCAGTAATGGCTTTATATCTACAGGACAGATTTTATTTTTCTCTTTTCTTTTGAAAAAAAGAAACTCCATTAAACTAAAATTACTGTAGAGGAGGAAGCAACTATCTCTTAATTTCTCCTCCCAGAGCATGCACTGCAAGTTTTCATTTTAACTCATGTCCATTCACCCAGCAGCTGACTTGGAAAAACGAAGAAAAGCTTGTGTTGTCATTGTTCAGTTGCTAGGTCGTGTCCAACTCTTTACAATCCCATGGACTGCAGCATGCCAGGTCTCCTCGTCCTCCACTCTCTCTCAGAGTTTGCTCAAGTTCATATCCATTGAGTTGGTGATGCTACCTAACCATCTCATCCTCTGCCATCCTCTTCTCCTTTTGTCTCCTTAATATAATCGCATTATCTTACATACACATAAAATATCTCTTCAAGATTTTTTGTTTTTCCTTCTAAACAGTCTCAATGCATGAGTGGATTTTTTAAAATATTTTCCTATTTGTTCTACTCAGCGAAATGCTCAATGGACAGATAAAAGGTATCCTAAAAAATAAAAAGAAAGAAAACAGAAACGTCTATCTGAAAATTATCTGTATCTTCTATATCTGTTTACTAACATATTCTCTATCTCAATACCATTCCTCCCTCCTCTAATGGCAACTTCAAAAAAAATAAATAAATAACTCTCTCTCATTCACTCACACCTACAAAGTGTCTGGGACAGCATTATGCAATTAATAATTCTTTACTCAATAAAAGATTCTTTATCCCACACTCAAATCAGCATGACCAAAGCAAAAAATAGTTACACAATTCACATTCTGACATTACTTATAATAAAAAGCAATCGTCCTCATTACATGCTTATTAAATCACTTCGTTTAAGAGATGAAAACCTAGCTTTTTGTTGCCTTAAAATATGATAAACTTGCCCAAATCATAATTCAATGTTCACCTTTTAGGTAACATGAGTTTACAACCTCTAGTATTTTAAACTTTAAAGATTCAGTACCTGGAAGAATGCCAATACAACAGGTCATGGATATTTAGACAGAGAATTCACGAAGAAAGTCCTTAGGAAATTAATTACATGTAAAAGTCTAACCTTTTATAAAAGCAACCTAAGTGACTAAAGCAGAATCTTATCACGTATGCACAATCATACAAAGTAATAATGCTGAGCTGTTAAAAGTGCTGGTAAGACCTAACTACTAGTAGGGAATGCACATACACAATATCCAGGGGGAAACGCAGGGACACATTGAAATATATACGCGCTTATAAATTTTAAGTGTGGCTATAAATATATGTGTGCTCTGTTCCCTAAATTCCAAGACTCCATGAATTCTGAAATTCAGTCGTTTTAATAGCAGCTTTTCTGGGGAGAAAAAAGAAATAGCACCACATAAAACACACACAACTCTAAGACACATTAGGACTACAAAACAAACCAAATGTGTGAGAAGGGTGATTTTATAATGAAGAAAATGTTAAGAGTCGGAGGATGAGTGGAAAGAGTACCTGGTAGGAAAAAGCTGCTGCAAAAAAAATCCACAAATTGGCAAAGGCAATTCTTTTGCCTTAATAAAATTCATTGGCATTTTTTATTTTTCTATATTTCTTTCTTTTCCACTTCTCTATATTGAGCACTCATTACCTCTAACCTTAAACGTCATCAAAAATATTTTCAAGGTGTTGTTTCAAACGAGAAAAGTAATGTTGCTTCTATAAAGTTGTATTAAGCAAATCCCTATCTTTTCAGTTCAAGCCGCAACTCTATCAAGCTCAGTTTACATTTTGGGCCAAAGTTCTTGGAGCTGGTCCACCCTAGAAATTCCACTCTATCTGGCAGCTGGAGAATAGTTACTGTTTTACTTAAGTGTGTTTTCGCATTTATCTTCCATGCTGATCTGAAGCTTCCATGAGCAGCTGGACGTTTTTAAAGAAACTGAACAACATCCTCATGCCCTAAGCATCTGAAATAAGAGGCTGACTTTCATTTTAGAGAGGCCAAACTGAGATCTATTGAACAGCAAATATTTTTCAGCTATAATCAACTCAAGAGCTATGTAATATAGTCAACACATCAGGTAAGCTTCTCCTGCCACTAATAAAGATGACAGTTTCCTGTGAAATAAAAAAATCCTATTTCTCCTTACAATGATGTTTTGTATCACAATTCAGCTTTCTAAAGCCTGTAAATGAAAGTTATTATCTTATACAAGAGACAGACCTTCTTGGTTTTAGATCTGCTTACATTAAAAATTCTCTGGTAGTAACACATAAATCAGAAACCTGCATCCTTCTCTCCGTCTTTATTGAATTCATAAAGCACTAGTCTTCCAGACATTTTAATTAATATGTGCTAACTTCACACTATTGTTCACTTTTAAAAGACCGGCCCATTAAGCATTAAGCATGAAAAGCTTAAGATTTTATATGGCTCCCTTTTAAATGCAATCTCTCAGATTTCTGGAAACAAAGACACTAATAACACGATATCAATTTTATTTACAGAAACACAAGACAAAAACTAATTCCAAATGACAGTTTTAGCAGAAGAAAGCAAATGAAAAAGAAAAACCTTAGGGAGAATGGTAAGAATACTCAATTTCTCAATTTTTGGACCAGTCACATGATATAAAATATTATGATGCCATTGAAATAAAACTTGGTAAGCTATTTTTAAAAAGTTTTTCTAACTTGGTTTGCCTCAAAAGGTTTAGTCTATATCAGCATATTTAAGTATATTACTTACTTAAAGGATCACCTTTACTTAAGGGATTTGCAGTTATAAACTCCTATGTAGAGTTTTAAAGGAAAAGCCTGGTTTTAATCACCACGCAGGCCAGAATACCACACTTGAGGCACTCCATTCATTTTAGGCAAGCTTGCAGAAGCAGTTTAACTGATTCAAGAACAAGGAAAACTCAATGGCATGCTAAAACTTACTAGGTTAAATCTGACAATGTTATTTTGTAATTAAATCAAAATGGGATCTTTCAGACCAAATACAGACACACATATACACCTGTGCAGTTTTGGTGCACAGGTGTATGAGATCTAAGTTACACTCAGATCTAACCTCTGCTGCTGCTGCTGCTAAGTCGCATCAGTCGTGTCCGACTCTGTGCGACCCCATGGACTGCAGCCTCTACCAGGCTCCTCCATCCACGGGATTTTCCAGGCAAGAGTACTGGAGTGGGTTGCCATTGCCTTCTCCAACAGCACCTCACAGATACAAGCAATTGAAGCGGTTACCAGGAGAGGCTCATAGGACAGCCAGTTAGGAAAAAACCTGTCTCAGGTATAAAGACAGCAAGGACAGAGAAATAAGTTTACACATGGGCTCCATACTGAAAGCCACAGGTTGGGAAATGCAGCACTGAATTTTGTAAATTGGCTGCTTCCTACATGGTTATCTCTATGCACTGCCACAGAGAGCAACAAGATTTTTTTCAAAGGATAATTAGGTGTACCATCAAAAAAAAACAAGCCCCCTGCCATACACACACACAAAACCAGGGCAGATTAGTTAGTAGTCTGAGTTCGACAGTCACTGTTAAACATAATTTAAAAATCCCTTAAATTTCCTAATTATTACCTTTTCTTGTCTTTTTTCAAAAAAAAGAATTTGACCTCATCAGAGTCTTTCTGTACATTTAAGACATTTGTATCTTCAGTGTCCTCATCATTGGGCAGTACAAAGGTCACTCTTTTCGAGGTTTCTTTATGTTGTTTACTGTCTCCACTTTCTTCAAGGTCATCATCTTCATTCATCTCTGAATTAATCATTTAGTACAAAGAACAACTCTTCAATGGATCGGAGGTAGGCCACCCAACAGTACAACCTTCCCACAGTAACTGCTTTGCACTAAGTTGAAGACAATGCTTCTGGTACACTTCCCAGAAGGTTTCTGGTAAATTTCTGACTTCTTGGTCCAGTTCCCTCTCATTCACAGTATCTGAATTTCAGGCCAGTCAGTTAACCTCCCCTGGTGTTATGGACTGAATTAGGCCGCCCCGCCACCATTCATAAGTTGAAGCCCTAAGCCAGCGTATCATAGTGTTTGGAGACAGAGCCTTTACAGAAGTAATTAAGGATGCAGTCATCAGAATGGAGCCCCAAGCCAACAGGACTGGTGTCTCTATAAGAAGAAGCAGGCACACAGATGAAAGAAGTATGGGGACAGAGTGAGCAGACAGCAGCCAGCGAGCCAAGGAGAAAGGCCTCAGGAGAAACCAAACCTACCCACACCTTGAATGCGGACCTCCAGTCTCCCAAACTGTGAGAAAACAAAATAGGTTGTTTAAGCCACCTCATCTGTGGTATTTTGGTATGGCCATTCAATGCACCTGAGTTCAGTTTCCTCACCTATTTTTGTGGATTCCCCCAAACTGAAGAACTCATCATTGGAAACTAAAAAGGTGTCTAGAAGACAATATAAGTGTCATAAATAATAGCTGCTATACTTGGAACTGTGGTGTTGGAGAAGACTCTTGAGAGTCCCTTGGACTGCAAGGAGATCCAACCAGTCAATCCTAAAGGAGATCAGTCCTGGGTGTTCACTGGAAGGACTGATGCTGAAGCTGAAACTCCAATACTTTGGCCACCTCATGCAAAGAGTTGACTCATTGGAAAAGACTCTGATGCTGGGAGGGATTGAGGGCAGAAGGAGAAGGGGACGACAGAGGATGAGATGGCTGGATGGCATCACTGACTTGATGGACGTGAGTCTGGGTGAACTCCGGGAGTTGGTGATGGATAGGGAGGCCTGGCGTGCTGTGATTCATGGGGTTGCAAAGAGTCAGACACGACTGAGCGACTGAACTGAATACTTAGTAACAGGCTTCCCAGGTGGCACAGTGGTAAAGAATCTGCCTGCCAACCCAACAGATGCAAAAGATGCAGGTTTAATCCCTGGATAAGGAAGATCCCCTGGAGGAGGGCATGGCAACCCACTCCAGTATTCCTGCCTGGAAAATCCCATGGACAGAGGAGCATGGCAGGCTACATTCCATGGAGGTCACAAAGAGCCGGACACGACTGAGTGACTGAGCACACACACGCATACTCAGGATCACGAACCTTAAACGAAGTTGGCTGGCAGGCAGGAGAGATGGAAGCCTAGTGCCTTGTTCTGGAGTTAAGTCTACCGCTCTTGGTCACCAGCCCTACAACTCAGAATATTACAAGCTCAAACTGCATTCACTCCAGCCGTTTATTTCCAAGTGTGCTACATGGCAAAAACAAGGTGGTAAGTCAGGGCTGCCTAGACCAGAAAGGTCAGTGGCTAGTGGATGAGATAGACAAGATTCAGAGTCATGGACAGAGAATAAGGTTTGAAAAGAGGAGAAAAGACCGGGCAGGAAGGACCCCAGTCACAGGTCTAAGAACAATGCTTGAAAACATCCAAAGAGCTTGCTGTGGGGCCACAGTATCTGTACTTTTCACACACGCTCAAAGTTATCCTGATGGTAAGTCACTGTGAGAACCACTGAGGTAGAGTTGGAGCTCCACCGAGGCCTGATCTTCAAGGAGTTGGATCGTGGCAATGACATGACTTGCCTCACTGAGAAAACTGACTCCACCATAGAACATCAGATCCAGGGAGGGCTGAGCAGAAGCTGATGCAATAATCTCACTCCTGTTCTTCCAAGAAAACTTTGAGGTGGAATCACAGCAACAGGGCTACCAAATGCCAGACAGCTTCTCACCCAATGCGATAGAGATAAGGAAACTGCCAAACTTCTCAAGAGAATTCTGAATGCAAAGGCAAATAATCGTTTAGTAGACCTGATATTTATGATGGTGGGCTGTGGTATTTAGTTGAATTAATGATGGAAAACACAGGTGAAAGGTATGCTAGTAGGAAAGAAAGCCCAAAATATGAATATGTAAGCCTAGAAATTGAGGCTTGGAATTACAATCTGGCTGAAATAAAACCACCCAAGCCGTAAGCCTTGGATTCCTGATATATCCACTGTTCAAACTGTCAGGATGAGCAACCAAACTCAGCATCATGCATCACAATCAGATTTCTAAATAAATTAAGCTCAACAGTAAAGAAAGTTCTTGAAATTGCCCGCCTACCAGGGAGAATATTTTTAAAAGAGAAACAATCTTAAGACCAAAAAAGAAATCTTCAGGAACAAACTTGACAATAAAAATATTCCAGGTGACACTAGGACCAATTTTTATTTTTTATCAAAACTCATCCAAACAATTTTAACTGCAGGAGATTTTTTTTGTTAAGAAATGACTTCAGAGAGGCAGCATGTCAAAAGAAGATGCTATAACAAATAATTTCCTTTCAAGGCAAATGTCGTTTTTTGACAAAGAAACTAAAAAAAAGGATATAATAAGCTATCTATAATGTTTACTTTCTGAAGTCCTAAAACTGACCTTCACTTCATTAATCATAAGTAGTTATAAGCAGTTACTCACTGAATCAGTAATGGAGGTAAGAAATTAGGAAAACCCATAACTTTGTGGATAATAATACCTAACATTTAGGTAGAGCAATCTTTTTATAGATGAGGTTGCACGGAAAACACGGCCACGCTAAAGGCAAGAGGTACAGAGGGATGCAAGAGAAGGGATGGGGATAAAAGTCACACCGGAGGATGCATACACGGGTTGCAGACCCCTGCAGGATCTCTGCATTAGTGTAGAACCATCACCAACACTATCTGAGAATAAAACCTACATTTCTGAAAAAACTAGATTAAATCAGTAAAAAGCTAGTAAATGTTCTTGCGATTTCTTCTGCAATTTTTTAACTCGGGGTGCTACACCAAAAGGATGTGCCTACTTTTGATAGATGAAGCAAATTGCCCTGCAAAACTATGGGTATTAAGGTATATGCCGTATAGAATATATAGTCTCTTGTGCAGAATTCACTTAAAAACTTTCAATCAAGGCACTTCACCTACACCTCTTCCAACTCTACTGCATCCATCCCATAAGAAGAAACAGGAAAATAGAGAACCAACTCTCTAAACCCAGTGGAATTACTCTCCGTCCCAGTTTCCTAGATGTAAAATGAAGGTAACACCTAACCTATAAGGGCACTGGGGGAAACAGGAGAGATGATGCGAGATAAGGGCCTGAATCCTGAAGGCAGCAAATTACATGGTGACCTCTAAAGCCAGAAAAGCCTAGGTTCGAACTTAGACCCGTCTCTTCCCAGCTGTATGAGCACCAGACCAAATGTTTACCCTTTCTAAGCCTGAAGACTCTCTCACCAAAAAGGAGATTGTAACAGTACCTGCCTCTGGGTTGCTAGCAAATTTATATGAGTTAGGACAGGCGTGGGGTTTTCAGCAATGCCTGGCACATAAATTTTTTTTTTAAATAGACATTATTTTAGGCAGGAAATTCAAATTCCAAACCCTATTTCCAAATCGAATAATTTTCAAAGTGGAGCTTCTATCACCATGTCAAAACTAAAAGCACAGCTGTGGAGAGAATATGCCCGGTACAGCGAGATGGAAATGTGAATTCATTTGCATAGAATTGTGCATGCAAAGAACCTCCTAATTCTTGTTAGGTTGAACACCATGATTACATTTATTTTGGCAGATATAATTTCTTGATTGACTTTTTCTCAGATATTTTATAAGAAATCAATGTATAAACTAAATTCTTCATCTGGAAATATCTTTTAAAATATTACATTGTTTTGTTTTTTTTTTAACTCTACCTGGAACAGTTATAAACAATTAAAAGTGAGTTTATCCTCTTTTCTCCTTCAATACACTTTTTTTTTTAGTTTCATACCCTAAGCAATTAGAAAAATCCTACCACCATAAATATCCATCATATCAGTGTTGATGTATGTCTGTATGTGTATAACTATATGTACACATACACAGTGTTAGAATCAACAATTCGTATTAAAAATCTATCCTTTTTTCAATGAGGAAAAAGTTTCAAAACTGTCATCTCCCATAAAAGATAGGTCAAAAAAACACCCTAAATTTGGTAGTGCTTTGTCTGTGTTTAAATGGTCACTGGCATTGTCCCAACTGACCCATTCCTGACATTCCAAGTGGGAAACATTTATAAATGTAGCAACTGGATTAACAACACAAAAGAATAACAGATGAATGAGACTCATGAAAGAAGAATGAATGGTCTGACTTCACTCTCACCTGGGTTGAGCATGAAGCAAGTGAAGCGATATGGAGTAAAAAGCAGGTGTCACCCGAAACAAAAAGTGGAAAAAAAGGCCCATTCTGTTTGTGATAGGCTTCTAATATTAATAGCAAACATTCTCTATTATTTTATGCAAGTTTTATGACTTAAAACTGTTTATTTAACTGCTAGATGTCTTAATCATCTTATCCTTTCTCATCATAAATGGGTATTTTATTGTCTCATAAAGTTTGTAAAGCAAATGTTTTACACATATTATTAATATATTTCAGTGGAAAAGTCTATAACATCAGCTAGAAGTATTATGAATTTGATATCTCCATTAAAATGATAGATATACAAATGGTATTACATCAGCTTTAAGTATACATATCATTTAAAAAATACACTTTACAGCTAAATGTCCACCCCTCTCCTGACAGGCTTCAAGAACTTGAGAATACCAGACTGAGAAAGGTAAGGCTTCAAAGGCTGAACTAGAAGTATTTGCGTTAAATGCTCTCACTGAATCTTAAAACAGAAAGGAAGCCACCAAGCAAAATCAAAGCACAAATTTCACTTTGGCTCGACAAACCATGATGTAGCTTATCTCTTAGCTTCTGATGAAGAGAGCCATACCGGTTTTAAACGATGCAGTCAAAAAAAGAGAGCAAAACTGTCAACAAATCTGTCAAGGATCAGCAATACTAGAGAAGACTCTCCACTTTCCATTTTTAAAAAATGTACAGACACATATATTTAATATGTATGTTTTCTTTTCTGTTTCACACTTGAAATATAGCCACACAACTAAATTAAACCTTATTAACCTAAAAAATGATAGTATCCTTCACTACAAGAGAGTAAAGACAGCTCACAGCATACAATTCCAAAGCCTGCTGCTGCTGCTGCTGCGTTGCTTCAGTCGTGTCCAACTCTGTGCGACCCCATAGACGGCAGCCCACCAGGCTCCCCCATCCCTGGGATTCTCCAGGCGAGAACACTGGAGTGGGTTGCCATTTCCTTCTCCAATGCATGAAAGTGAAAAGTGAAAGTGAAGTCGCTCAGTCGTATACAACTCTTAGCGACCCCATGGACTGCAGCCTACCAGGCTCCTCCATCCATGGGATTTTCCAGGCAAGAGTACTGGAGTGGGGTGCCATATTCCAAAGCCTAGCTATCTCAAAATTCACACAGTGAGGCTTCCAAAAATACGACACTTCTGATTTGCTACATAGGTTCTCAGAATTGGCAGTGTTCCAGGGTTATGCCAGGTGACATCACAGCATTCTCAGAAGCAGCTTTTAAATACATTTTTAAATGAGTAAATTTGACCGGGCTTGGAGGCAAATCTAACTTTGGGGGACAACTACTGTTGTATAAGAAAGATACTATCTTCACACTGCACTGTATGATCATCCCATGCAAAGATTTTTGTCTTCTCTGAACCCTACCATCATGAACTTATCAAACTACAATGAAAGGAATGGTCATTAGTTGAATGCATAACCAACAGAGTCAAATAAGTCACAAGCACAAGTGCCTTTTTCTCCAAGTTCAGGGTCATGACAAACCAGCTAATTAAATTTACTAAGCAAATTTCTGGATGCCAGCCCTATCCTTTGAAGGTGGATAAAAATTTTCAACGGACGGAAAAAAAATATTTACAGGCAACTGTGCCATACAAAATAAAACAACAACAAACTCTGCAAGGGTCATCCATGGTGGACATAGACTTTTGGGGTGAGTGAAGACTCGCTTCTTGACAACACTATCCAGTGACTTTATTCAAACTCTAGTCAAATCTGTGTCTCTGTTTATAAGACAGAGATCGAGGCAGTAGGGAGAGTCAGGCAGTACTGGCCTTTGAAGTGATTACCCACAAAGACTTTCTTTTGGAATGATCCTTCAAGCCTGAGGAATATTTTCCCTGGTGGTATGGCTCAAGGAAGCAGAAGGCTAAGTGAAGTGTGAAGAATGGCCCCCAGTCTGCACCAGAGGCAACGCAGGCCTGTTTGGCCCGGACCATGGAGACAGAAAGGTCATTCATTACCCAATGTGAACAAACAGTGTACATCTGTGATAAATAGTGGTCATTATTGAACTACAATGCTCTCTGGGAATTCCTCGACACTTCCTTGACATTAATGTACTTTTCGTGGAGGGCTCAGAAAGGCTCTCTTGATATTATTTAGTGCTTCAAGTCTTATGTAGGATACCACAGATCTTCTCCTTTGTTGGGGCAAATGGGTCTGAACAAATACCAAATGTCTTCTTTACTGGTATAGCATACCAAGTCTGTTTTTCCTCAATCAAATGTGCGTGCGCACACACACACACACACACACACACACAAGCACGTGCTAAGGTTGTGTATCTGTATCAATGCAAGCAGATACTAACAAAACATAATCCTGACAGTATTGGAGAAATGGTCCATTCTGAGCCTTGACCTGTTCTGAGTTAAGGGTCAGTCACACAGGTAACTACATTACACACACGACCCAGTGAAACAAAAGAAATACAAAAGATGTTGGCCCAAATAAAGATATTCCTCAGGGAAGTGATAACCACAGTTTATCTTTTTTTCACATAATCCTTGCCACGGGGCCCTTCATACAAGCTGCTGTCACTGCAGGCAAGACTTGTCACTCTCTCTCCCATAAGCCTTCACCAAGCCAATTCCCACTGGCTCAACTCCAGTATTGTCCTACTTGAAGCCTTTCTAACACATCCCACCCCAACGGTGTGTGTGCGGTCGCTCCCTCCTCTGGGTTCACACCGTGGCTCCTTGAGAGGCTAAATAAAACACATGTCAGGGCCGTGGCAACTGGCTGCTGTGAGTTGAAATTCACTTGGTCACTATTTGGTGCGAAGTATCCGTCAGGCACTGTGCAAACCCTGTCTACCGCATTTCACTCTAGTCTGAATTCTCCCCATGGAACAAAGAGGACTTACATCTTCTTCATCTATGTATTCCCAGATGCAACTGACTATGCCTGGTACCTACACTTACACAACACAAGTGGCTATCAGCAAGGATGGACAGGTAGATACATTAAATATGTTTCCTACCGTGTCATCCAGGTTTGATGACTGCATATGGAAAAGCGACTGAACTGTTTGAAATCCTAGGCTTTTAAACCTTTAAAATATGAATGACATTTTATTTCATAAAAATGCCTGCAGTATGAAGTCCCTGTAACCTGTCTCGATACACAGAGAAAAGGCACATAGAAGAGTAAGTTCACATCCTCTTGGCAAAAATGTAGCACTGATTCAGTATTCACAGCAAAGCAAAACTAATTATTGCATGTGGAACATAAGCCAATTGAGCATAATTGACTTGGTCCAAGGATCCCGAGTTGATTTAAGGAAACAACTGAAGGAAAAACACAGTTCACTGTTAAGAACAACACTTAATACTTTCAAATAAAGTAAGACTAAACATCTCTCTTCAAGTAGTACCTGAGATGATACACTACTTATTATCTCTTAGTAAAGATGTTTTTAAGGTACTGTAAAATGAGCACAGCATGTACTCTGTTTCTGAAATAATTCTACTAAGTAGACAGTATCTCCTTGGGTCCCTAAACTAGCTCTACAACGACAGAACTACCAGTGACAAGGTATTGTTTCAGAAGACAAAATCTTTGCATTTTATCTACTTGATATTAATATTTGTATTATTTTGATAGCTGCGTAATCTAATACTGAGAAAGAGACAGGTAAGGTAGAGCCTTCTAGACAGATATGAAGATATTTTATACACATGTGTATCAATATATACACACACATACATATATACACATACACACATATATACACACATACATGTATACACATGCATATATATACATACACACATACATATACATATATGTCAAGAAACTATTCCTACAGCCGAGAAAATTTCCATGAATTTAAGGACAGTATGTCCTTTAATGTATGTCAAGAAGCCATGGGCAAAATTGCAGTGCTTAGATGGGACCAAGAAGATATCTCCTCCTGGACCCATAAGACTAGCACCCAGATTCCATCTGCCTTCCTCTCTCCTGCTATGTGATGTGGAAGGAGAAGAGGGAGCCGTGAAGCAACAAAGTACAGAAAGGTTCCAGTGGGAACTAGGAATCAAAACTCGTATTGAAGACTAAAAATAATGGGGGGGGGGTGGGGAGTAATGTGTATATATATGGCTGATTCATGATATTGCATAGCAGAAACTAAATAATAATTATGAAGCAGTTATATTACAATTAAAAATAGCAAAAAAAAAAAAAGACTAAAAATAGAACCCTTATTTTTGACCCCATTTCTCTCAGGGTAAATGAGTTTATATTGAAGAAATTAGCAGTTCTCCAAAAACAGAAATTTCAAACAACAAAATGCTTTCTCGCTCCTGCTGTACATATGCCAGCTAGGAAGACCAGGCTCAACACCATCCTCATTCAGGTCTTTGCACTTCCCTCACTCACTCTTAATAAAGTTTCCACTTAAGGCAGCAGGACTCCTATCTACTGAAATTCTATTTGCTGTGCCAAGTTCCAGGACCAAACCCACCTCACAAGAGACCAGGGCCATGTAGTGCTACCATCTGCCCAGGGGTGTAGCTCAAAATACTTCTTGAAGCACAGTAATTACTACTTCAGTCACCAAATAATTTCAGGGCAAGTTAGGTTTTCCAATCATATGATGACATCACAGACTGAATGGACATGAGTTTGAGTAAACTCCAGGAGTTGGTGATGGACAGGGAGGCCTGGCATGCTGTAGTCCATCGGGTAGCAAAGAGTCGGACACGGCTGAGCGACTGAACTGAACTGACCGATTTCTTAACATTTCCATGTTCAGAAACTTTCATATTTGAGCATGTATCTTGGGACTTCAGACCCAGGGTACCTAAATAGATGGTATGTGGAGTCATTAATCTTTGCTTACAGAAAAGGTTATACAGGGTAGGAAAACAAACAAGTGACAGGTAACAGGTACTTTTACCACCATAAAAAAAATCTTACTTAAGTTCAGGCTGACATTAACATAAACATGAAACATTTGGCCATAGTGGAAAGGGGAAAAATAGTAAAGACATCAGATTCTTAAGTTCTGCAAGATGTGCAGATATACACTGGGTGATCCCAAACCTACTGTCAAAAACGTCTGCAGGGGTGGGAGGGTCAGGTGAAAGGACAAATGCATTTCCCCACGAGCCCTTGTGACCTACATTAATCATCAGTGACCTCCGTGTCACAGTCATGTCAGATCCACTTAGCATCACTGCAGGTTAATATCCTGGTGCCTCCAAGATTTGAATGTATTCAAATCTCGAATATCAATACATTGATATTCACCATATGCAACTCATCACTGGGGAGACAGGTCCCTTTGACAGAAAAGGGACGAATGTTTTTAGCATATACAAACTGAATCTTCACAAGAGAAATAAATGAAGACGCTTCTCCACGCCCCACCATCCAAAAACTACATTCATCAATAATTAAGATTTTTCTAAAAATTTCAGAAACCTATTTATCCTCTGAAAACAATACAGACACTTGTTAATGACAATGGTGGCCAAGAAATTTTAAGCACTATGTGCCATGCACACTAAGCAATTTACACAGAGTATTTCTATGAATCTTACAAAATTCTTAGTTTTATCTTCATTTTATTAACAAGATCATAGAATCAGGAATAGAAGAAATAAGATCAAATCTTGGGCTTACTCAAATTTTGTGAGATTTAGCTACCACATGATATTTTCTCCTACATAAGAAACATTTTTAACTCTTAATACATATTGTAAAACCAAATAATTATATATGAAATACTTAAATGTCCATAATTCCCTGTATGTTCGAGTCTTTACTATTTCTATGGATCATGACCAGAAGAAAACCCACCTCTTAGATGACCATAAGGATCTAACTGCATTTTTCTGAAGTTGTCCCATTTATTCTGTATTCCATTGGACTAGCCTTCTACTTGAAGCATTTAACTTTCTGGGCTATAAAAGAAAATCTGAGAAAATAGTTACCTCATTGGGTTTCTCTTATCTGATGATTTCTAAAAGTGCTGAGATACTTAGAAGGGGAAACACCCCAGAATCTCTCCAGACCATAGAAACAATGGAAGTGAGCTTCCTGGTCCATCTTCAGGGTTCTGACTGTTCTCACACACCATCCTCAGAGCAGACACTTTGGGAGCCAGGGCTGGAAGACAATGTCCCCGTATCACTACTCTGGAAGGTTTACATCTGTCTCCCATTCTGCCACTGTCCATACCTCAGGACAAGGCTCTGGGCCACACTTCATGAAATCAATCAAACGTCCAAGAGCATATCTCCTCTACTGTTCTGGCTCTGTCTTAAGTACGTCATGAAACTTACAGAAGCCAGCTGGACACTGTATAGCTTACGAGCATGAACATGTTACAGAGTTTTAGCTTATCTCCTACACAACTGATTGTGGAGAAATTACAATTTTACTTAAGCATCCCACTGACACTGAAAACTCTCACAGTGGAACGAACTTGCAGCTAGGTTTTCCCTACTGCACGGGGAGCCATCTTCAATGTAAATTTTGGTTTGCTTTGACTTAACTGTCCTACCTGAGCAGCCTGGCGGTAAGGCTCTACGTGGTAGAAGGATCTACAATGTTTGCGGGTGAAAGCTGCTTGCTGTCTTATGAAGAACAATCTTGCCGGACAAGGAAGCTAAAATACGAAAGTTCAACCTCGCTTCCCATTCCCAGACAGAATGAAAATGTTCATTTAAGAAATGAGTATTCTCTACAAAAAAAGTCCAGGAATATTTTCCAATTACTCAACAGGAATACTTGCTCTGGTCTGAGAAACGATTCATGGTCCTCTGACCCGAATCTCACAAGTGTCAATGTTTTAGACTCATTAATAAGCTGATATATTAAAGATATATCAAATTGCCATAGCATATTCTTGGTATCTTACAGTTTTGTCAATTATACCACACTTAAGCTTAAATTTAAAATGTAAGATTAAATTAAAAAGATTTTTTAAACCCACGGATACATATCATCAGTAAATTGGCTGCAGAGACAAATCTAAGAACTAAAGATATTTCTACATGTCCTGCTTCATCAATTTCTACTTCCATTGTGAATCCATGTAAAGCTTATCTTCATGATAAGCAGAGGTTTTTCTCTGGGTGGGGGGGAGGGTTCTAATTTGTTATGTTGTATCTGTATTTGTTTTGCTGTCTACAATTTAAAAATATTATAAATAACCACAACTTTTAAGTTTTCCATCACTTTTCTTAAGCTCAAATTTACTCCATTTTAATTGCACATACTTCTCACACCAGAAATGCATAGCCCATTAAGCTCTACTTGCCTTTGCATTGAGTAATAAGATTCCATTAATTAATAACCCTTGTACAACTCGTCATTAACGCTAACGCCATCCATCTCCTAACGTAGCCAAACTTTCAGGAGCAGAGTGCACAAAATGGGACGAAGTACAAGGCACAAAATACTCTACCCAGGATAATAAAATGCCTTGAGAAGTCCTGACCAGGAAACGCAGCACACAGAATATTGTACAGAAGCTTGCCCTCTGCAGCCTTGTTCTCTTTCCCCGAAGAGACACACCCTCAGCCATGGAAAGGATCTGTCTAAAACCAATACTCCCTTTTTCCTTGTCTCCTTTTTGGGGGGAAGGTCTGAGGACACAGTTATAGAGGAAATTCTCCTGCTGTGTACAGCTAGAAGAGTGAAGATTGCGGCACCAATGAACAGCACCAAAAATACCCAATTATCGGCCATATGAAAAATAACTTCACATTGGAAAATTGCTCAGTGCTTAAATTGGAAAGAAAATCTCTAGGCTACTAGGAGTTTCACAAACACAACTTTCTCAAGAATGAAGCTCCTTTCCTTCAAGTGCCTCATTTATTTTTTTGGTGCCTCTGGTTTTTCCAAACAGGAAAGATCCCTGTGAGAACAGAAAAGATTTCCTTCTTTCCTTTTCTACAGAAGGTCGCTGTGAACATTCATCACCAGTGCTGGCTGTGAGCGCTCCCATTGGTGAAGTTATCACAAATAAAGTTCAGGGACACCATCAACACGTTACTCCTCATTAACAGGAAAGTTAAGCCTTGAGTCAGGGACAAGAAAGAAATTTTTTCAACGTCAAGCCGGCGTTCCCAACAGGCCAGATTACTTTCCAATTGCCTTTTATCTTTTGCAATTATTGTGTGAAACCCAACTGTTACTTACTTCATACTTGGGAACTCGGATGGCAAGTGAAGACGTGAACAGTAACAAACTGGCAAGGAAGTCAAAGAAACTGTACTGAGAAGACAAGAATGTGGCCTTGAAGGAGCTAATCCACAAGCAAACTCATTGAGAAGAGTCAAAATAACGCTTCCCTGTCAGAAAACAAGGAAGCTTTTCTTGGCTCTGCCATTGATGGAAACTTAAGTGCTTAGGGAAGTTGCTTAACCTGTCTGGGGCACTTAATCCCTGGGAGAAGGATTTGGACAAGTCACTAGGATGCGTAAGAGGAAGTAACATTACTGAGTCACGGCCCCATACCTCTTGGCAAAGCCTACCTAGTGCAACTTACATGAATCCTAGTGCCTCCATTTACTCATCTGTAAAATGGAGAAAATAATGGTGGTGGATCTGATAGAGGTACCATGAAATCCAGGAGGTCTGAGCATCCTTCCTGGGACAGTGTTATCTATCGTTATGATCATCAGTACTGTCATCACTTACAGTTTTCCTTATTCACATGACGGTGCGTGTTAAGTTGCTTCCGTTGTGTCCAACCCTTGGCAATCCTATGGACTGTAGCCCTCCAGGCTCCTCTGTCCACGGGATGCTCCATGCAAGAATACTGGAGTGCGTTGCCATGCCCTCCTCCAGCCGACTTTCCCCACCCACAGATCGAACCCATTTACCATGGGCACCATCTGGGAAGCCCCTCATTCACCAACTTGCTCACAACTCACTACTCCTTAATGTTTACACTTTTTAACATTTCTGTCTCTCCCTCTTTGCATGCCTCTTTAGAGTCCCCCTAGATTCAATCTAACTCTCTCCCTTTAGATTTTATTTTATAACAAGTCACTTACCACTTAACCTCCAGTTTTCTGGTGTTCCAAATGAAAGAAATATGACCTTCCAGGTTTTTAAATAATGTCAAAAATGTAAAACTTACCAGGTTTTCTGTCAATCTTAGAAGAGCACGCAATTTAGAACTTAGGGAGAACAAATGAAAATGAAACAAGTATGACTTTGTTATTAGTGTTACTGTTTCTGAACAACTTAAGATTCTTAAGGTGAAGACGTAGCCCTCAATAGCTACAGTAAATCAACATTGAGATGAATACTACAAAATGTAAAGTCTATTAAAAATGGCATTTAAAAATTCTGACTAAGAAAGACACAGAAGACAAATACTGCATGTTATCACTTATATATAGAATCTAAAAAATAAATCCAGTGAACGAATATAACCAAAAAAAAGCAGACTCACAAATTCAGAGAACAGACAGAGGCGAGAGGGAAGTGGAGAGGAACGAAACAGAGTAGGGGATTAAGAAGTACAAACTATTACACATGAACAAGCTACAAGGCTATATTGTACAACACAGGGAATAGAGCCGATTTTTCATAAAAACTTTAAAATGTAGTATAACTAAAATACGGAGTCACTGTTACGCACCTGAAACTAATATAACAATGTAAATCAACTATACTTCAATAAGGAAATAAACATAAAAAATAAACTTAAAAAAACTAAGGAAAGTAATATATGAAATCCTTGGTATACAAAAAGGAGTAAGCCCATATATGTCCACAGTGAGTCAAAACAAAACATATCTTATAAAGGTGCAAGAGGTAACAAGTAATCAAGTTCACCAAAAGGTGCACAAAACAGGAAATTTCACTCATATTCAACTTCCCACTACCTTAACAGAGGAAGTGCAAAAAATGGACCCCTGAAGATGAACACTGGAGCTGTTACTGGAGTGATCCCCAGGCACCAGGAGCCTCAATGCACGGAATAGCAAAACCTGCTTTTTCTTTTCTGAGGACCGCAGTGATTCAACACCAATGAATTACTGTGTGATCTCCTACAGCCAGGAGGACAAAAGGAGAGACAGGGATGAGAAATAAAAATGCTTTAGTTTTATGTCAACTTGATTATCCAGATATTTGGTGAAAAACTTTTTCTGGGTGTGTTCATAAGGGTACTTCTAGATGAGATTAGCATTTAAATCCATAGACTGAGTAAAGCAGATGGCCCTCCTCAATGTGGGTGAGCATCATCCAAGCTGTTGAGGACCTGAATAGAACAAAAAGGCCGAGGAACAAGAAATCAAGCTTTTCCTGACTGCTGAGCTGGGATTTTGCTCTTCTGAAGGCTTCAGACTCAGATGGATCTTATACCAGAGGCTCTGCTGGGTCTCATGGGACATTTCAGCTTCCATAATCATGTGAGCCAGTCCTATATTAAAAAATCTTTCTACTTTCATTTATGTGGTTTAACTTTGATTTATACGCATTCTACTGATTCTGTTCACTCTAATACATCTACCAAAACCCTATAATCTCTAACTGGTTGCCCAGACTTTTTCCCCAAAATTTATTCTTTTTCACTACTACTAACAAAAGCCAAAAGATAATAAAATATTTAAAAATATGAATGACCAATTCAAAACAAAATCCAATATTCACATTTTTCCAATTACAATAGACCTTTTTCTCTGTTGGATTGATCCAGGATCCAAAAAAGGTCCATATATAAACTAAGGCCATCCTGAATCTCTTTTAACCCATAAGTTCCCCTTTTATCTCCTTTACCCACTGTGTTTTAAGTCTGAATTTTGCCAGTTTTACTGATTACATCCCCATGGTGTCATTTAACTTGTTACCGCTATTTATTTTCTGTAAATGACAGACCTAGAAGCTTGATCACATTAGTTTCGTTTTTAGCAAGACTACTCCATTGATAAGAGTTGTATTTCTCTATCGAAGTACATCATGTTTAGGTGTTCCCATATTTATCATGATAGAGGCCCTCAATGATCATTGCCGACATCTGCAAATTTATTGGGGGTGGGAAAACTATATCACTACTGGCACGATTCTCTCTGAATCCACTGGAAACTATAATTCTAGTGACCTTAAAGACAGTTCAGTTCAGTCACTCAGTCATGTCCGACTCTTTGCGACCCGATGAATTGCAGCACGCCAGGCCTCCCTGTCCATCACCAACTCCCGGAGTTCACTCAGACTCACGTCCATCAAGTCAGTGATGCCATCCAGCCATCATCCTCTGTCATCACCTTTTCCTCCTGCCCTCAACGCTCCCAGCATCAGGGTCTTTTCCAACGAGTCAACTCTTCACACGAGGTGGCCAAGTAATGGAGTTTCAGCTTCAGCATCATTCCCTCCAAAGAAATCCCAGGGCTGATCTCCTTCAGAATGGACTGGTTGGATCTCCTTGCAGTCCAAGGGACTCTCAAGAGTCTTCTCCAACACCACAGTTCAAAAGCATCAATTCTTCGGCTCTCGGCCTTCTTCACAGTCCAACTCTCGCATCCATACATGACCACTGGGAAAACCACAGCCTTGACTAGACGGGCCTTAGTTGGCAAAGTAATGTCTCTGCTTTTCAATATGCTCTAGGTTGGTCATAACTTTCCTTCCAAGAAGTAAGCGTCTTTTAATTTCATGGCTGCAATCACCATCTGCAGTGATTCTGGAGCCCCAAAAAATAAAGTCTGACGCTGTTTCCCATCTATTTCCCATGAAGTGATGGGATCAGATGCCATGATCTTCGTTTTCTGAATGTTGAGCTTTAAGCCAACTTTTTCACTCTCCTCTTTGACTTTCAAGAGGCTTTTTAGTTCCTCTTCACTTTCTGCCATAAGGGTGGTGTTATCTGCATATCTGAGGTTATTGATATTTCTCCCGGCAATCTTGATTCCAGCTTGTGTTTCTTCCAGCCCAACGTTTCTCATGATGTACTCTGCATAGAAGTTAAATAAGCAGGGTGACAGTATACAGCCTTGACGTACTCCTTCTTCTATTTGGAACCAGTCTGTTGTTCTATGTCCAGTTCTAACTGTTGCCTCCTGACCTGCATGTAGGTTTCTCAAGAGGCAGGTCAGGTGGTCTGGTATTACCATCTCTTTCAGAATTTTCCACAGTTTATTGTGATCCACACAGTCAAAGGCTTTGGCATACTCAATAAAGCAGAAACAGAAGTTTTTCTGTAACTCTCTTGCTTTTTCCATGATCCAGCAGATGTTGGCAATTTGATCTCTGGTTCCTCTGCCTTTTCTAAAACCAGCTTAAAGACAGTAGTGTGATTTATTATCTGAAGTACTTCTAAAAAAGAAAGATTCTTTACTGACCATTTAGTTACCTGTGTGGGCGTGTTTAGTCTCTCAATCATGTCCGACTTTTTGAGACCCCACGGACTATGGCCCACCAGGCTCCTCTGTCCATGGAATTCTCTAGGCAAGAATACTGGAGTGAACTGCCATGCCCTCCTCCAGGGGATCTTCCCAATCCAGGGATCAAACTTATACCTCTTGTATCTCCTGCACTGGCAGACAGATTCTTTACCACTGCACCACCTAGGAAGTCCATTTAGTTACCTGGGTGTACTTATTTCATCAGCATTTCTTCAGGCTTTAAGGTTGTCTGAACCAAGGAGCACAAAGAAGCTAAGCCTTTACTAAACTCTCCAGGAAGAGCTCATGGGAATAATATTCCCTCATTTCTATCACATTCACAATAATATGTCTGCTGGTTTATACTTGAAGATCTGCTTGGTTAGTTATAAATTCCATGGCTCACATTTCTTTCCATGATTATCTTATTTATGATCTTCTATTGCTTATCTGGCATAAAGCACTGCTGTCAAAAAGTCTCATGAGAACCTAATTTTCTTCCTTATAGTGATGAAGTCTTTTTGCTTGCATGCTCAAAGGTATGTTTTCCTTGCATTAAAGACCACACTTTTACTATACTATGTCTCAGTGATGATTTGAGATGATTTCATGAGGAACAAAGTGGCCCTTTCAATATGCAGCTTCAAGGACTCTTTCTTCAACAAAGTTTTCTAATGGTTTTTTATATTAGTTTTTTTCTGTTTAATTTCAATCTCATCTTACAGGTCTCCTGTTATACATACTTGGTTCTTCTTTAGATAGTTTCTATACAATATTTCCTTAAATTCTTTTCATTACTCTATTTTCATTTAACTGTTTAAACACTTCATCTCGTCTTCCTCTACTTTTCTCAAAGTATAAACTGTTGTGTTTACCTGCTCCTGCCTACTTTTCTAGTTTACTTTTAATTTCTAAAAATCAGTTTTATCTGTACTTTTTTCATGAACTCTCCCATCTTTCTTTTCAACCATTTGTTTCTCTAATGACCTTTCACACTTCCATCATGTAAATACTTTGTCCCATTTTAAAATATCAAGTATACAGCTCTTGTGAGTATTGTTCCTTATTTTCTTTTTTAATTATAACTTTGTATGGAGTTATTATCCTATTCCCATTTTTTTCCTATAAAATAAATATCCCCCAATATGGGGAGGGTTTGTAGCTGTGTTCTTGTTCAAATGAACAGAAGTGCTGTCACAAAGAGAGTCAAAAGCTGTGACCTTCTGCTTTTACAGATTTGTCTTTTCAACGTCCACACATTTACTGAAACCCTCTTTCTCTTTGACCCTCATTGCCCAATTTTATTCAATCTGGTCTCTACTCCCAGCACTTCTCCCTTGATGCTGAGTCTTACCTTAAAAGGGACATTCAGGATGTTAGTTTATAAAATAACAGAGCTGAGAGATTACCAGACCTTACTGTTTAGCAGACCTTACTGTTTCCCAGTCTCCTTGCACTTGCCCTAGAACTAGAGAGCCTGTTACAACTCTCAGCTCTTCTACATAATTCCTATGGGCTCATCACACTTTTCTTTGGGATCTGCAGCTGACTTGGGGGATTTTGGATCATTCACTCCCTTCCAGGGCCAATTCCTACACAGGTCTTACAGCTCTCACTGTTTTGTCTCATCCACACATACTCTGAGACTAATGAAGATACCTTAAATCCTAGTTTTATAGCAAATATTGCTTGTGGGTTTCTATGTTACCTCTCCTAGTTGCTGCATTTTTTTCATGGAGAAGTTGGAGGTTTAAAAACTATTACCACTGGTATCACTTCCCAGAACTCACTGGAAACTCAATTTATAATGAGCCCAAAGCCAACCAATTAAACTTTTAGTATTTCTTATAAATACTAAAAGTACATCAAAATATTCTAATTACCCCTAAATCAAAGACCCCCACATCCTCATGTTTTCTATGATTTTTTTGCTTTTCAACATAAAATTATTTAAGAGATTAAACCTAAAAATTTAGCAATAAGTTTTTCTAAGATGATCATTAGCCCTTTGTAAATTTATCATGAAGTACACAAACACACAAGAGAATCAACTAATGAAACCCTTATGTACCTACCAATAAACTTTAGAGCATTAAATTTAATGTTGTGAACAAATTACACCCCCCAAAATCCATTTCCATACACATTTTCAAGTGAAACTGTTCTAATCAGCACATTGAGACATCAGCCTTCAAACCTTCTTACCCTTTATCTCATTACCATTCTCAACCAAACTTTCATCATCTCTCACCAAAGTCACTACAAAACCAGCCATCTATATCCCTCTTCAATCCATTTTCAAATAATATATAAACAAATTGAACATACAACCAAACTAGCAAGGAGCACACAGAATCTGAGTCTAAAGCAGCCTTGCAAGAGGGAAAACGTAGTGGATTTGGAGCTAGGCAAATATGAGTTTCAATTCTATCTCCATTATCGGCCTAAGTCTTAGCATCTTTATAAAACTGGGATGATAACTGTTGCTCCCTGATAGGGTTGCTGCCTGGGGTAATGAGATCTGGCACACAGCAGTATTTTTCTGGGGACATATCCAAGGAATACTTGGCCTCCTAAACCTTAAAAACCAGTAGAGCTAATACTGTACCTTTCATGGGCTACAGCTTAACAGTCAGCCATTTTTCTGGTTCTGTGAATCCTTTTCAGGAATACCAAGACACAAAGCA
This sequence comes from Bos grunniens, assembly GCF_055505025.1. NCBI lineage: Eukaryota > Metazoa > Chordata > Mammalia > Artiodactyla > Bovidae > Bos > Bos grunniens. The sequence continues at coordinate 39,911,363 of NC_141186.1, forward strand.
GCAGCAAGTCAAAATTTCTCCTCTGAACTAAAGTAAAGCTACCTTGCTATCTGAACTCCACATCCTTGGGTCTCAATTTCCTCACCAGATAAATGTAAAACTTTCAATAGACAATCTTGAAGTCACCTTTATAGATTTCGTAACAAACTTTAAAAAGTTATTTGACTGCAGGCAAGGAACACTAGCAAACTAAAGGCATTGGTTCTGCTACCGAATGATCTTCATTTGCATTAATATTTTCAGGGGTTAAGGATGGTCAGTAACCACTGAGTTTATGAAGCAAGTGTGAAAGTGAAAGTGTTAGTTACTCAGTCCTGTCTGACTCTCTGTGATCCCATGGACTATAGCCTGCCAGGGTCCTCTATCTGTGAAAATCTCCAGGCAAGAATACTGGAGTAGGTTGCCATTCCCTTTTCCAGAGATCTTCCCGACCCTGGGATCAAACCCGGCTCTCCAACATTGTGAGCAGAGTCTTTATCCTTATCAAATAAACTGGAATTAAATAATAATTAGATGTACATTCTAGAATTTCTAAGCACTAGTCATGTTTCGAAACAAATTTAAAAAGTGATCTGCTTTGTTCACGTCTGTATCCACAGTGCCTGTAACACTGCCCAGCGCGTAACAGAAGCTTTATAAGTATTTGTTGGATGGATGAATTGGCCTCTCCAAACCTAATAAAAGCCACCGTATCCTTCATCTTGTCTGGTAATGACCAAGATCAAAAGAGCAACATGGTTCTCAACAAGCTCTGGCAATATGGAAGTGATAAACCCCTTTTTGCTCAGTGAAACAATGAGGCCCCATCATCTGAATTTCTAAACCTTAACAAAATATAAGCTCATATTCTGCTGTTAGCTTATATCAGAGATGGCACTGGGAAATGGTAATCTGCACTGCAATGTAATGCCTATCTCCACCCTGCAGTAGAAATGAAATTACAACCAGTAAAAAGAAGCAATGGGATTTCTTTTAATAATAACACTAAATTTGAGAAACCAAAAGCCATTAACAACCAAACTAGGAGGCAGCTCACAGAACTCAAGTCTGAAATAGCCTTGCAAGAGGGGAATATATACTAGATTTGGAGCTGGGCAAATGTAAGTTTGAATCCTATCTCCCCTACTGGCCTAAGTCTGAGCATCTAGAGAAAACTGGGATGAAAACTGTAGCTCCCTCACAGAGTTGCAGCCTGGGGTAATGAGATCAGGCACACAAAGCACTTGGCAACAGACTTGGCACAAAGCAGTCATGCAATGAAATTTATCTTCCAGAGTTCCTTCCAATCAGCCTAGATAAATAAACGATGGTATAAAAAAAAAGAGAAAGAAAGACAGAAGTAGAAAAGAAGAGAGATACTCCACAAGGGTATGTAAGTTTTTACATATGTACATCTTTCCCCTTTTGCTTATACATAAAAGACTACACACCCTAGGTAGCTAAACCGAACTTAACAGAATTTTAAGCAGCCTTCCACATAACTCACAGTTCCCTAAGGTCTAAGTAGACTTTAAAAGCAGATCTTAAAGGATAAACAAAAACCAAGTGAAAAAAACATATGGGGCAACTAAAGCAAGGCTGAACCACAGCAGATCAAATCTCAATGAAGTAAAGTTACCACTAGACATAGTTCTCTTGGTGAATTTCAGATTTGCTTTCTGTTAAAAAACAAGCAATGTCCGTCCTTGAATCTGTTCTATTATACAAGAGTTGGAATAATGCAATGGCTACAGACTACAAATGTCTTTCCAGGCTACAGAATCTACCCACAATGCAAGAGACACTGGTTCAATCCCTGGGACAGGAATATCCAGTGGAGAAGTAAATGGCAACCCACACCAGAATTCTTGCTTGGAAAAGCCCATGGATGGAGACGCCTGGTGGGCTAGAGTCCATGGGGTCGCAAAGAGTCGAACGCAACTTAGCAACTAAACAATGTCCGAATACAAGCTCCTATGCAAGATGGTCCAAGAACACATCCCAGGGCGATGTCCATGCTGGGTTAGTTAACGATGGACACAGTTGAGGAGCCCACTCTACAGCCAGAAGGCCCAAGTTCAAATCCTCCTCCATCATTTGTTAACTGTGACTTTGGACAGGTGCCTTAACTTTCCTCCACTTCAAGTTCATTGTCTTTAAAAATAATATCTCATAAGATTTCTGAAAGGATTAATGTAATAGCTGAAAGGCACTTAGGAGAAAGCTTGGCACATACTAAAACATTATGTAAATGTTTGGGACATAAAGAAACACTTCGTTTGTCATATGAGAATATTAACTGCCCCTTCATCATAAGACTGTTGGGATAAATCAACAAAATAGTTCACGTAAAGTGTATAGCACTGGGCCAGGATCACAGTATTAGTTCAATAAATGACTATTAACACTTCAAATACAACTACTACTGTTATTTTAAAGGCATCCAGAACTCTTCAAAACTAAGATGGCTGAAAAATAAATCAGTAGAAGTAAACATATACACACAGACACACACACATTTTAGTTCTTTTATTCCTCACTCTTTCTAAAACCTTGTTCCCCATCCTCTGCCATTAAGCTGAGCCCCACGCAATACCTCATTCTAGAAAGTTTATTATGTCCCAAACCATACTAACCTGCCCTAGTGTCTCAAGACCCTGGTGTTTGCTAAACAATAATGGATGAAAAGTTGCTTAAGGTAATCTAAGCAATTATTCAGTGAGTGTAACAATACTGATCTTTGGATTTAAAATTTAAATTTCTCCATAAGGCATGGGGCATTTAAGACCATAAGACAGGTATGCACATTTAAATGAATCCAGCATCTGAACCAGTGGGTGCACATTAAATATTCATCAAACCAACAAAACAGTTGCTCACAGCATTTTTATCAGCTTCAATGACCTCAAACACTTCCACACTTTTACCTGTATCACCCAATTTAACTCCAGGCTCTGACCAATTTGGGAAGGACTACAGAAGGTGGATTATCAGAGGAGCCCCGAGGGCACAGAACTTCTTTGAAGACCCAGAGCCATTTAGGTGATGAGGCTGCCCCTTAGGGACTTGCCAGGTGGCACTAGAGGCAAAGAATCTACCTGCCAAGAAGGAGAAGTAAGAGATGTGGGTTCGATCCCTGGTTTAGGAGGAACCCCTGGAGGATGAAATGACAAGCCACTCCAGTATTCTTGCCTGGAGAATCCCATGAACAGAGAAGCCATGGGGTCGCAAAGATTCAGACACGACTGAAGTGACAGCGTGCACGATGCCTCTTAAGAATCTCTACTGTGGTTGCTGTTGTTCAGTCACTCACTCGTGTCCAACTCTTTGCAACCCCATGGACTGCAGTTCTCCAGGCTTCCCTGTACTGTGGAAAGCAGCTAATTGAGGAGCTCCCTGAAAACTTAAGAAATTTAATGTTGAATCTGACTTTAAGTTGGTGAGCAAAGACACATATTTGTAGAATACTCCACAACCCCTACTGCAGAAAGCAGCTCTTCGAGGCAATATATGCAAGCTTAGAAAATCTAATAACAAATCTGAGTTAATACTGGTGAGTTTTCATTGTACTGTAAAATGTCCATATCCAGTTTGAATAATCTTCAACCTTGTATGACAGATGATTATGTACAAAAGGAAAATTGACCGTGCCCTGGAATGAAGGTGGAGAATAAATATTTGTTATTTGTCGAATGGCTAACAGATGGACTGACAGGGAATGAATGAGTGAATGGCAGGAGCCCTTGCTCAATTACCTGGAGGACAATAAATCTAATGTCACTGCTATGACACTAAAAACAAAACAAACAAACAAAAAAACTAAAACCACCAAAAAGAAGCTGCCAGGAAATCTGTTCTTTGCAGCAAGGATGTGCTCTATCAGGGTACAAACATCTCTTCATTCTGCAAAACCACAAGCATTTCAAAATCTGTCCTATGCTAGCACTTCTACTCTCGAGACACTGAGGAAAGACTCATGGTTCTCGGCACTATGTCCTCGAGCACACTGTGAAATAAAAGCTTCTTTTGAACATGGCCTAATAATAAATTAAATTACTTCTGTTATGCCACAACTAATGGAGAGAAAGCACACCGCTCAAGATGAACAATAATCTAACCCATTAGATCTGATTTGTAACCTAATGATATTCTGGTTCTGGAAGAGGAACAAAACAAAATCCAAGCTGTAATAACAGGCAAGGTGTGTTGTCAGCACTCTGGAGGGAGTTTTTATATCTGAAGCCTGCGGGAATTTGGAAAAGGTCCACGGTACTATTTTTTTCCTTATCTGACTGACACAGCTGATTATACCTTTAAATTAAGTCTAATAATGCATACCAGCCTTTGTTAATCAGAATATGAAAGCTAAAGTTGTGTTTTGTGGAAAAGCAGATCATCTTGCAGTACTGAAAACAAGCGTGATTGATGCTGGGGCTTCACTGGAATTCAGCTTCGGTCAAACAGAGAGCAGGTTACGTGACCTTGAAAGAGATGGATTCATTTTCCCACATGGCTGACCACGCCCGCTCCTCAGTTTTCTGAGCAAAGAACAGACACTTTATTAGTCAACTTGGCTGTTGAACAGGTCACATTTCTGTTCCAATAATATTGTGTGACTCCCCCAAGCGGAAAAGAAGCATGGCAGTGGACATCAGGAAGGCTGCTTTCTTGCTCACTGCGGTTCAGGTACACTGGATGACATCATGATGCATAAGCTAAAGGTCGGGGCCAGGATACCCCCTATCTCTCATTGTGGGACCAGCAGCAACCGGGGTCATGGTCCACCTAAGGCAGGCGGCAGGGCACAGAGACCAAGAAACATCATGCAAGGACATGGAAGCCTTCTACCCACATGCTCCCAGTATATCCCACAGGACGAAGTCCAGTCCAAAGTCTAGGGGACAGAAAAGTGTCCACCTACCTGGAGGCAGAGCAGAGTCACTCAGCCAAGCGGCTGCAAGGGCAGTTACAGGAAGGGAGCATCCAGTCTGCACAACCATCAGTTCCGCCCACACACGGTAATCAGATCTGCACAATTCACCTGAGCTTGCCCTCCCGCTGACAGCCTCTCATTTTCCACCACAGGTACATGGGAATAGGCTAAGAGGCCGTGGGGACGCAGGAATAATCCATTCATTGGCTGACAGGTGCCAATCAGATCCTCATTCTCTCTCTCTCTCTCTCTCTGGTGTTCACTCGGTGATAGAACCCTAAAGTAATATAGTCCACAAAAGCAACTTCAACTGCTCTATTTATAGTCCTTCTTGGTGACTAGATTTCTTTGTCCTTGAATTCCCTATAATACATCATAAAAAATGCCCACTCATTCCAATTAGCTTCAGTGGCTCTGTCACTTGCCAGTATGGTCTGTAAAGAGGCCACAGTGGCAACAACAGAATTCCTATCTAGAAGGTGATGACAGGAGAAATCTATCCAAAGAGTTGAGTCTAGGAATGGGCCCCCAGACCCAGAAACTTGTCTTCTAGCACAGATTGTAAAATTAGCACATCACTGTTCTTACTGAGGGTATGTGTCTCAAAGGAGATTGGGACTAATGGAATTTTTTTTTTTTCTTTACACATATTAAGTGAAGATTCCCTTTAGCAGTGTCACTGCCTTTGAGAAGCCCCCTAAAAAGAAATCACTCCCTTTGGCTTATTATTTGTTTTTCATCCATCCCTCTCTCATCTCTCCTTCTTTGGGAATCTTGGTATTTCTTTGTAACCTTTCAAGTGAATGATTTCCAGATCAATACTTGAGGCTGTGCACTCAAATCCAAAATTTCCCCACCTGTGGACCACTTCTTCCTGGATAGCCTACTTTCCCCCTGAACACACTCTGGGTCTGGAACTGAATCGACCAGCCACCTACACAACCCTCTACCACTGCCCATATGCTCTTTATCAGAGGTATTTTCTTCTTTTCTCTTGCATCTCCTACTGAGCACACTTTTGGGCTCCAACATGCCATTAGGGGCAGATACCACTGGCTGCGTCACCACATTCCAGGAACCTCTTTTGTAGCTATGAGATGGGCAGGAGATTCAATCCCAAGCAGAAGGGACCCAAGGTGGAATGTTCAATGGGGCTTCTGGAGAAGGTCTGACTTCCTGACAGGAAGATAACTGTGGAAAGAAACTGTTCTTTTTCTGATATTCTCCCAGGCATTGTATTGAAATCATGAGAGGACAGAGCATCAAGGTCTCTGCATTTGATCAAAATGCTTCCCTAGTCCCCAACTGTCAAGTGAACAAAACCTGAACTCCTGAGGTCAGTATTAAAATGCCTTCATTATCCGGGGCACATCTATCTTGCCAGCTGATGTCTTTCTATTTCCCTTCACATCAGTTGGGAATAATTATATGACTAACCACTGGTACTGGGAGCTTACGATGCACCAAACGGTCTGCCAAACACACTACATACAGTATTCACTAGCTTACGCCATACAACCCAAGGTGGACAGTGTTATCACACCCATAACACAAATCAAAGGACGAGAACTCAATGCAAGCTTCTCTCCATAAAGCCCATACTTTTCAACCGTCGTTTCCTGGGTACCTTCTATGTAGACACTAACACATCCTATCATTTCCACAACCAGATCCTACTCCTTTAGACCAAAGGAGCTTAGACCTTTGGGCTTAGCTCAAAAAGCCACATCACAAAGGTAAAAGTCACTTCCTCTCACAAGATGTTGCAAAACCACAAGCAACTGCATTTTCCTTTGATAAAAAGAGACCTTGATGACCAACCTAGACAGCATATTAAAAAGCAGAGACATTACTTTGTCAACAAATGTCCATCTAGTGAAGGCTATGGTTTTTCCAGTAGTCATGTATGGATGTGAGAATTGGACTGTGAAGAAAGCTGAGCGCTGAAGAATTGATGCTTTTCAAGGCTATGGTTTTTCCAGTGGTCATGTATGGATGTGAGAGTTGGACTATAAAGAGGGCTGAGCACAGAAGAATTGATGCTTTTGAACTGTGGTGTTGGAGAAGACTCTTGAGAGTCCCTTGGATGCAAGGAGATCTGACCAGTCCATCCTAAAGGAGACCAGTCCTGGGTGTTCATTAGAAGGACTGATGTTGAAGTTGAAATTCCAATACTTTGGCGACCTGATCCAAAGACCTGACTCATTTGAAAAGCCCCTGATGCTGGCAAAGACTGAGGGCAGGAGGAGAAGGGGACGACAGAGGATGAGATGGTTGGATGGCATCACCTACCCGACGGACATGAGTTTGGATAAACTCCGGGAGTTGGTGATGGACAGTGAGGCCTGGCATGCTGTGGTTCATGGAGTCGCAGAGTCGGACACGACTGAGCAACTGAACTGAACTGAATTTGACAAAAAATGCAATCAGTTTTCTCTTTTCCCTTTATAGCCTTCAGTCCTTCTTACTTGTACTATGGTAATTTAATTATACCTTACATGAAATTTGAGGCTGCAAGCTCCTGACTACAGTCTGATCAGCTATACATTCATTCTGTAATCTCCCCGCCCCCCAGGATAGTAAGAAGATATGACATTAATTGAGTCTTTCTTATGCAGAAGATAATGCTTTACACATTCTTTTATTTATTCCTATGATATCTTTACAAATTCTATTACCCTCATCTCTATAGGGTAGGCAACAAGATGTGGCAAGGTAGAGTTACCTGCCTAAGGTTATACATCTAATGGAATAAAAAAATTCAAACCCAAGACGTTCCAGAAGAAATAACTTTTTTTAAGTTAATATTATATTAACAGTCTGGTTTTCATTAACTAAGATAACAAAAGATCTAACTCAAATCACTTGGATCAAAAGGCTCTATTAGGAGAGGAATCAAGTTTAAAAGCCTTTTTCATGGCCATATATGAATAACAGACTTGGATTTGAAGATAACCTTCACTGGGATACCTTAGCCAATTTCTGTGTGGGAGGGCAAGAAAGGGCGGATAATTCAATGTTATCTAGGCCAACAAACCCATGTTCAATGTTCTGTATGTTCCAATGATTGTCGGCCTCACTTGTGTGTTTCGTGAAAAACAGCAGTCTGTGTTACATAATTAAATCTGCTCTAAGATCCAATATTGCATTATGGAATTTAAATGACTTACATTCAAATAAATCAATTCCTGCCAGAGAACGTTATGATGAGGTTGATAACCTGTATTAGGGATTCCCAAATCAAACCAAGGGACCACCTGCATACAAATTTTCTGGGATGCTTGGGAGGAAAAAAAAACAAACAAACAGATTTCATAGTTGTGGAACAGGGGACGGGTGTCACTTACAAAGGTCCCCAGGGGTGTAAGACTTGAGAACTCCTGAAATTCTAGTTACTCTACACCTTAACCACTAACACTTTTGTACCTTACTTGCTTGAAAATAGCTGTGCAGGAAAAAAAAAAAAAAAAAAAAGATCAGTGGATTCTCTTATTGTTTTTGGCTTTTGTCTCCAGCAACTACAGTTTTGAAAAGCTCCCGACAAGGGTTATCATGTCTCCTGCATATTTGGTTACATCTACACAAAAGCCCTGACACTGAAGAATCTACTCTGAGTTCGGGTAACACGTGCTGAGAGTTGATTGTACTCAGCTGCCTGGATTACATAAACTCAGGAAGCACATTCTGAGAAAAGCAGGCTTGCCTTTCAATAATCTGATAAACAGGTGCTAACAGAAGCAAGTGCTGACCACCTAAGCCTGTGCACCTTTGCTGAACCATATGTCAGAGTGCTCCTGGCTCCACACAAGATCAAAACTGCATTCTCACAGTCATTCTCTAAGCCACTTATAGGGAAAGACAGAAAGAAAGAGCTTTGCTTGTAAGAATGGTATGAACAGTCTCAATATGCGGTTCAGAGTTTGAAAGAGTAAATCTCATCCCAATAACATTCAAATATACACATATAAACATACGTGTACACACACACATATACTTACACGCACATCTGGTCTGTTATCAATATAGCAGAAACTAACACTATAACAGCACTATAAAGCGACTATACTCCAATAAAAACTAATTTAAAATAAAACAAAATAATAAAAATAAATTAAAAGATACGTTAATAAAGTTAAAACCTCTGGCACGTATATTGATTAACACCTGTGACAGAGAAGTGACCAAGATTAAGAGATACTCACCAGCTCCTAAATCATGACAAGAAGCATGGAAAGAGGATAAAAAGAAAAACCCACACCTCTAGAGGTCAAACCTAAGTTCTGAAAATGACCCTGGCACAGTTAACACACGTCTGTCCCAGGGCCTGAGGAGAAGCAAACGTGAGTACGGCAAGTAACTCTAATTAAACTCTCCATCTGCTTATGAGCCTGATGAACTTCAAAACGAACTTGCTCACTACGTCAGGGTCTCTCCAAGCAGTAATCCTTTCTTATTAATCTTTGACAAACTATTAAATTTCCCATTTTCCCACTGACCAATGGTAGAATGCCCTCTCGCTCTCTGTGATTTATAAGGAGTCTCGGAAATTAGAAAGTGATATACAGCTCATGCCATTCATTTTAACAGGAATTTGAATGGCTTCTCTTTTCCTTTTTCAAAACACAATATCCTGAATTGTCCACTCCAAGCAGGCGATAAATAACTTGGGTGCAGAAAAAGAAGAATTTTTAAAAGCAAGATAAAGGGGATGATCCTGTATTCTCTCTTTATGAAGTGATAAAAGCTGTGGTCCCGCTGTGTCTCCACCTGCAAAACTCCTGTTAAACCTAATAGAACTCGGAGAACACAAGCCGCTGAGGATGAAACCTAATTTCCATCTCGGTTCATTCAATTTCCTAAAATTACATCAACAGCAAAAATCAGATAGATGGTGGATGCTGGTTTTATGCTTCTAATAAGTAAAACTCTATTTTAGTATTTAAAGAATAATTACCACTCTCTGATTCAGCCAGGGCTCATGGAAAACTATTTTCTCACCTCCTCTCCCTTCATTAGGCCATGAACATAACCAGCACAACCCACTAACTATTCAATCATATTTTTAAGATCATTTAAGGAGAAAAAAAGAGAGATACTCATTAAGATGCACTGTAAATCCAAAAGCACAAAAATCACAAGAATTTCCACGACTCAGAAATCAAAGGGACTTAATCATTAAATTCAATTTTCCACTCGTTGCATCTTAAAGGAGTCCCAGAACAGACAGGGCATATGTATTTAGAACTTGGAAGAGGAGGATGGCGAAACAAAGTCTTAAACCCATCCGCTGCAAATAGGCTTTGATTTATTCTGGAAGGAGATTGCCCACATGCACTTGTTCTGACAGATGGACACATTCACTAACTTTAGAAACCCAACTTTGTTTCTACCCAACACCACTATTGCCCACAAAGTCCACTCCAAGATTATTCAATCAAGTGTTCTTGCTATAATTGGATTTTCTCTCTCTCCCTGCCTCCCTCCCTCCTGAAAGAACAAAATGGTAATGCTGAAGTATCACTGAAGTTGTCCCTGTCCCATGAACACAGGCTAAAGATTGAATGCAAACCCTAGTAGACACCCAGGCACATAACACCATACTTCGCACATTTGATACTTATCCAGTCAAAAAAAAAAAAGTAGGTCCAAAAGTCTATTCTAGAACTTTAGCAATCATCCCACCAAATCTTCTCACTATGCATCAAAATCTGCAAAATGGTCTGTGGTCTCTTCTGAAATGGCAAAGAGAAAATAAGATTGACGACTTAATAAAAACAAAAGGTCATGTCACACTTTGCAAAGTGTAACATTTGTAAATTCATTTCCCCCTCTTTTCGCTATCCAACACCTACCATTCACAAGCAAGTACACATTAAAATGAAAAAAGCCTGAGTTTTCCTCTAGTACGAATGACTAGAGAACACTGCTTCTAGAAAGCAGAAAATACATACATCATGAGGTGTAATTGCAGCTTGTACCATTACACTTCCTAGTGGGGTGGCTCATCTGGGGACCAAATCTGTGACACCCTTTAGAAGAGACTTCATGACTTTCTAGGCTCTGTTAATTACCCCAACCCAGAAAACAGTCCTCAGAGGGCAAGATTTAACATCCTCTGTGGGTAACTCGTACCATGGGGCCACATGTGTGTGTGTGTGTTTCCCTCTCCTTTTTGCAGGAAAAGTAGACTTGGGATTTTCTTTACGATGAAATTTATTATGGATATAGTTGGTGGCTTTTCACTTTTTAGCATATTTAAGAAACAGAAAAACAGAGGAGAAACAAACACACAGGCCACAGCTCAACCCTAGAAAGCATCCTTATAGCCAGGCTTCTCAACCTCCTCACTAGGGACAATTCAAGCCAGATGCTTCCTTGCTGCGGGAGGCTGTTCTGTACCATGTGGCTGTATATGATCTCGGGCCTCAATCCCTTAGATGCTGGTAGCCCCAGCCCTGTCGGAACAACCAGAAATGTCTCTAGACATTGTCAATCGTCATCCTGGAGAGAAAATGGCCCCAGTTGACAACCAAGGCTTTAGAGCTAACGAGATAGTCCCTTTTAACATTACTTAGGCCACTCCTAGCATTGCTGAGGAGCATTTGCAGGTCTATCCAGCCTCTGTGGATATCCAGTGCCTCCGCCGCCATCACCAAGTACACGGGGTGCCAAAAACAGCAACAGACCTATCTTTACCCAAATGATCTGCCAAACTCTTCACAATGTGTGCTAACAAAAAACTGAAACCCCCCAAAAGGCAAATGCCAAGAGGTATGTAGCCTTCATACAGCAGGAAAGAGGGAGATTCTAGGCTTCAAAACTGCTGCTCTGGTAAATGCCTGATGCTATGAGACCCATTTTTAAAAGCTGGGGAGAGGGAAACCACAAAGAAACGAAAAAGTCAAAGTACATTTACAATATCTTTTCATCTTTTTGATGTATCAATAAAGATTTTTTTGACAGGGGAAAAAAAAAAAAAAGTAACTCCTGCAGTAAAAATAAAGAATGAGCATACAAGAAAGTAAAGCTGACCATCAGCACTTTTAAACTACCCTTCAACAAAAAGGCACTGATGACCAGGTTTATTTTAACCCCTTGGCAGAAGAGGTTGCTGAAAACAGTCTACCACATGGTACCATTGGGATAAAGATGGTTGTAATACCTGTTGGGAGATATTAAAGCAAACCACATCTGACTAGGACATGAGATTACCCTCTTTCCCCAACATACGGAGTTATTCAGGTGATAGAAGTCAGAGCCCAGTGAAGAGAATGCTTAATCTAGTTCTAATCATTAACCCAAGACTGTACCACAAAGCTAGAATCCTCCTAATAAGAAATGTAGTCTGGGAAGTAAATCTTTCTGTATCAAACCTCAAACGACAATGGTGGGACTTCCCTGGAGGTCCAGTGGCTAAGATTCAGTTCTCTCAATGCAGTGGGACCAGGTTCAATCCCTGGTCAGGGAACTAGATTCCACGTGTTGTAACTAAGAGTTCACACGGCACAACTAAAGATCCCACTTGCCTCAACGAATATCATGCCACAACTAAGATTCAGTGCAGCCAAGTAAACAAATTAAAAAAAAATTTTTTAATGGCAATGGCAACGTGGGAGTAATCCAAAGATACCTTTTATAGTGAGCTGGCCAGGAATAATTAACACTACTCCCCTTCTCTCGTGTGCAAGATGCTAGAAAACTAACACACAGGACAAGGTTCAAGGTTCTTACAGAAAGTTCATGGGAAATTAAGTGACCGAACACTTTTTCCTAAGGGCCCTGGACACTGTTCTTATTCTTCAAACCTGTATTCTAAATTCTCCATGAATGAATGTGGTTTTGGTTGCACAATGCATTTTCTAGAACTTCCCACTGAACCATAAATCAACTCCAAGGGAAAGGTAGTGATTAATACAGTAAATGGATCCAGCCATGGCAGATTTTTCATACCTGACAGTTACATCCTAGAGGAAGTAAAAAAAGACCCTAGTGTTGCTACTGTTAACTTCCCAAATGCTTGGTGATTATTCTAACAGATCAAGAAGATCTAGGACAAAGAGATATTTTGAATTATCTTGAGGAAGAAATGACTTACCGGCACCAAGAAGCCACTCCCAAACATCATATCACCAGTGAAGAGAGCCTAGCTGACCCAATGGATGTTCACATCGCCACACCGTTCTTGTACAAAAGCAATATTCAAGAAGCAATAAGAAAAATCTTTTCAGGAAAAACACCTCATCAACTGTTCAACAAAACACGAACGTAAATTGAAAAGGTACTGTTGAGTTGCAGCAGCCTCAGAGATAGGCTTCCAACATACATTCTAGGACCATATTATTCAATACGGTGGCCACAAGCCACCTTTGGCCAATTAGGCACTTGAAATGCGGCTTAGTCCAAATTGAGGTGTCATTACAGTGCTAGATACACACTGGACTTCCAAGACTTAGCAAGAAAAAGAATGTAAAACATCTCACTGATAATCTTTTGATCAATCATATGTTGAAATGATAGTACTTTGGAAATACTGGGTTGAATAAAATATACTATCCTACTTAATTTCACTTTTTTTTCCTTTTTACTTTTCTAATGAAGTCACTTGGACTGCAAGGAGATTCAACCAATCCTAAAGGAGATCAGTCCTGAGTGTTCACTGGAAGGACTGATGTTGAAGCTGAAACTCCAATACTTTGGCCACCTCATGCAAAGAGCTAACTCATTTGAAAAGGTCCTGATGCTGGGAAAGATAGAGAGCAGGAGGAGAAGGGGATGACAGAGGATGAGATGGTTGGATGGCATCACTGACTCAATGGACATGAGTTTGGGTAAACTCCAGGATTCAGTGATAGACAAGGAAGCCTGGTGTGCTGCGGTCCATGGGGTCACAAAGAGTTGGACACGACTCTGTACTGAATGAAATCACTAGAAAATTTAAATTACAAGTGTAACTCAATTTATGGTTCCCATGAGATTCCTAATGGAAGCACTGTTCTACAATGGGAGTTGGCAAACTTTCTGTCAGGGCCCAAGAGTAAATATTTTAGACTCTGTCTCTGTGTACGGTGCCAAAGCAGCATGGACACCATATAAACAAGTGTGTACAGCTGTGTCCCAGTGACATTTTATTTGCAAACCAGGCAGATGAATCTGGCCTGTGAGCCCCAGTTTGCCTCCCTCTCAGGGACCAGATCGTCAACATTTCCCTATAAAGAGGAAGATGAATACATCAAGGGCATGTGATATGAATTTAGTCACATACATGTTTTTATATCCAGCATGCATCTTGAGCAAACCTAAACGTGAGTATCTTTAGACTCGGCCTGGCTGTTTCCGATCCCATGGTCCCCCATCACTCACCAAGTCTACCTGGCCTCCCTCATACCAGGACCATGTGCATGCATCCCTCTGTGAAAGTGATGTCCTAGGAACTGGCACGCCAAAGAGCCACATGGTCAGGAATCAGAAACTGCGAGTTTCTATCAAGGGCTCCATCAGTTGACTCATATCATTAGTCACCCAAACCATATCATTTCTGAGGCAGAAAAGGAGGCTTAATTAATAATTAAATTTGGATTAATAGACTTCCATCAGAAACTATACACTGATTCCTACTGATAAAGAAACCTAAGCCTACAGTGAAAATATGGTCAACTTTCTCCAGATGCAGACATGAACAGGAAGAGAAAGCAGGGGCCATCTCCTCTGCAGCACCATGTATTGCTATTAAACAAACCCTGCCTGACACATCTTGGGGCTGGCCTTACCCAGTGTCTGTGGGAGGAACACAGTGGTGGGCTTCCACACCCTCTGGTCATCTTCCTGATACCGATTTCAACCTGTCTGGGTGACGGAGTTTGTCCAGGTTGGCCACACCTTCCCTATCCAAATCACGGCCTCAGGATTAAAACCATTTTCACCCAAGCTGCATAATGAGTATGAGGGCTGGGACACTACTCTCTTGACTTCTGTGTGTTACTGATCATTTTCATAGTTTAAAAATTAATTTTCAAGGTTACACCCAGCCTTCCAGGTTGCAAATGCACTTCAGTTAGCCTAAGATAACCAGCTGCTGTGGGCAGCAACACTGCCATTACAATGGGAAGCCTGCCTCAGGATAAGACAGACACTGTGGGTGGCAGAGCCCAGAGACAGAAATAGACAGCTTCTCTCGCCATGGTCCTGAGCAGCTGGAACCAATGAAAATCAAGGACAACAAAGTTTATCTTTTTCCTTTACTGTTGAAACTGACTTGGGTTGAGTTTCTGCTTTAACTTGTCAATGGGGTATTCCTAAAACCAACACCTTCCTCTTCCTCCCGTTCCTTCCCAGTGATCTGTATCTGCAAGGTCTATGGGTGGTTACGGGCTTCCCAGGTGGCTGAGAGCTAAAGAACCCACCTGCCAATGCAGGAGACACAAATATGCAGGCTCCATCCTCAGGAGAGGAAGATTCCCGGGAGGAAGAAATGACAACCCACTAAATTATTCTTGCCTGGAAAATCCAGACTATAGCAAACTACAGTCCATGGGGTCGCAAAGAACCGAACAAGACAGAGATTGAGCACACGCACACGCATTTTTATGCCCTCCAGGCACAGACCGCTGGGAAGTATCATGAAAATATACATGCTCCTGAAGCTATGTTAAGCAGTCAGGAACCATTTCCCACCTCAGAAGTACCTCCCTGGGCTGCCAGTGCATCTGTTTATAGGAACAGCTGGTCACACAGTCTGTCCCTCACCAGAAAGTCACTTCCCAGATGGACACTGTCACCTGCAGGGCAGGGTTGGGGGCTCCCACCTACAAACCCCTCAAATAGAACTTTGAACACATTGTGGTTTCCTTCTGATCCTTCTCCTTCCATAAAGGAACTGTTACAGTATGTCCACAGCACAGGTCAGTCCTCTCTGCATCCTAACACCACGGGGAAATGTTACTTTCTTCCTCCAGCTTGAAACACCCATCCTGAGACACAGGAAAGAGAACTGGGACAACCACACACAGAACTCTCAGGCTCTGGAGGCTTGTTCATCAAGAAAATCCAACGTCTAACGTAGCAAAGGCAGTGAGGCGCATCTCCGAGGGTCTATGTAGTCTCTACACCTACTCCCCTTCTCATGAAAACTCTATTTTCTACCAGGGCTCAGGATATTTTTAAACCACGGTTTCTTATTTGATTGTTCTCAATTTTGAAAATGGGACTGCAGCAGCCTGTCACCTGTCTTCAACTCACCTAGAAATCCTACCACCTTCTACAAAATTGCCTTTATGAAAAAACACACTGAAATCAATTTAAGACCAGATATGTAAAAACTAGTTTGTTTATATAATCACAATGGTATTTTAGTAAGCTATACATATTAAGAATTTGCCAGGTCCAAGGCTAAGCACTGCACCATAGAGTATTTCATTTCGTGGGCACTATACTTCTGTTAGGACCCCTAGTACACAGGCAGGAAATAGCTGAGATGAAATTCACATCCCGCTGGTCTGGCTTCATTTCATCATCTTCACTCTTAACTATAATAGGATACCATCTCCCAAATTAAGAAATATTTTACCTCTCAAATTAAGAATCAAATTAACTCCTTATTAATCAATACACATTTTTTCAGGAGGGGGAGAAGGAGCTCTCAAGAAGGTAGAGCAAAACACCCAGCTCCTTAAAGTCATGACTGAATTCTCTCCAAAGAATATAGTGCGCGTGTGTGTAGTGGGGTGGAGGATACAGTTACCGTGAAGAAACCTAACAAACACTGCCAGTGACCAGCACCAACATCAACAGTCACAGTGTTAACAGCATGCACTTTTGATATGAAGTAATGAAAATGGTACTTTACGTCTGTGACCCACCACCCACAAATCTGCAACCCCAATCCAATCAGGCGGAAAACACCAAAGCCAAACTGAAGGACAGTCTATGAAGCACTTGACAAGTACTCTTCAAAACTGTCAAGATCATCAGAAACAAGCAAAGTGTGAGAAACTGTCACAGCCCAGCAGCAGCTCAGGAGACACGACAACCAAAGCTAATGCAATATCCTGGATGGGACCCGAGAACAGGAAGGACACTAGGTAAAAAGTGAGGAAATCTGAGCAAGTAGAGAGTTTAATAACAATGGATCACCTTTGGCTCAATAGTGATGATAAAATAAAGAGGTCAATATTATCAGCAAAAACTGGATATGGAGTATATGAGAACTCTGTGAGATTTTCTCAATGTTTCCATTAAACCTAAAAGTATTCTAAAATAACATGTTTATATTTATAATTGTTTATGTCTCTAATGGGCTTCCCTGGTGGCTCAGTGGTAAAGAATCAGCCTCCCAGTGTAGGAGACATGGGTTCAATCCCTGGGTCAGGAAGATCCCCCGGAGAAGGAAATGGCAACCCACTCCAGTATTCTTGCCTGGAAAAGGCCATGGAAAGAGGAGCCTAATAGTCTACAATCCATGGGGCTGCACAGAGTTGGACATGACTTAGCGACTGATAACAGTGTCCCTAAAACTTGGAAGAAAAGTATATACAAGTCAAGAAATCCTCCAAAATTCCAGTCCTAGGACTGGGGAACTGTTCAGGAGCAGAGGCTGGCCTGCCTACACAGCACTGCCTTATCAACAGGCACTCTAAGACCCATCCTGCTTCCACGCTGTTCTACTGACAGCATTATTCTCTAGTCACTCATTCATAAAAGCTGGTAATTTAAGTCACTAGTCAGTCCTTTGACCCCACTCTTGAGTTAGCACACTGGCTACTTTTGAGCCAACTATCAACTGAACACAATTAAAAATGAAAACACACAACCTTCCTTAAGGGACCTTTCCAATACAAAGCTAAAACTCAAAGATTAAAAAAGTTTAAAGCAACAACACTTTGAGAGTCTTAGGAGGGTGGCCAAGAACAGACTTTTTAAAAAGGAAGTGGACTGAAAATTTTTAATTTCCACTTCGGCCAGGTTTTGTACACAAGCCTCAGAGGAAGGGCAGTAATTTGCAAATTATTTCAACCAGCACTGCACTGATAATTTCATCTGGTGGTTGCTGTTGTTTAGTTGCTCAGTCATATCAGACTCTTTGTGATCCCATGCTGACAGCACGCCAGGCCTCCCTGTCCTTCACTGTCTCCTGGAGTTTGCTCAAACTCACGTCCATTGAGTCGGTGATACCATCCAACCATCTCATCCTCTGTCGCCCCTTCTCCTCATGCCCTAAATCTTTCTCATCATCAGGATCTTTTCCAATGAGTCAGCTCTTTGCATCTGGTGGCCAAAGTATCGGAGCTTCAGCTTCAGCCCTTCCAATGGATATTCTGGATTGATTTCCTTTAGGATGCACTGGTTTGATCTCCTTGCAGTCCAAGGGACTCTCAAGAGTCTTCTCCAACACCACAGTTCAAAAGCTTCAATTCTTTAGCACTCAGCCTTCTTTCTGGTCCAACTCTCACATGCATACACGACTACTGGAAAAACTATAGCTTTGACTTATATGCACCTTTGTTGGCACAGTGATTTTATGCCTGACACTATATTCAATGCCCAATGAACCTTTGTTAACTACCAAAAAAAATTAACTAGTTGTCATTTACTGTCACATATTTTGATGGGAATTTAGAGGAGAGAAGGGGGTCTAGAATGTTGAGTTAGAATGTACATTTCCAGTTGTGTTCATTACTTCTCACAATCATCTGAGACGTTTCTTTCCCACATCACAGCCAGTAAACCCTTTAGGAGCCCCAAACTAGACTGGGCAGGGTAAGATTTTAGAAAAAGAAGACCATAAAAGTTTATTCCTATAAGAAATAGTTCATGCAATTATCTCAATGTTAAAATGCAGAGAAATATTTTAAGAAAGAAAAAAGTAAGTAACCAAGTGTCCCAACCAAACTACTACATGCTTAGACTCAGCAGATAGTCTCAAATTCCTGACTTCTTGTACTTTATGCTGGAAAAATTCCATACGCCCTGTTTTTCTTTTCTTTCTCTTCTCTCCTTCCTTTCTTCCTTCCACCTTCCTTCATTTTCTCCTTCTTCAAGCCCCAGGGCCCCATTCATCTTCTCTCTGTCTTTGTGACATTACAAATTAGAGCTGAAGACCAGGAAACCCAGGAGTGGAAATGCTGGCTGCTCATAAGTGCTCTTCTGCACATCAGGCTCATGGCAGTCAGCACTGAACAATTTTGACATCTGCCTACAGTCCTGGGGCTTGGCTTCACAACTCCGAACAAACAGCTCCAATGAGCCAGTGGCAATCAGCGGCACTACAGAGGGAAGCGCTTTACGAAGCCAGATCCTTGACTGACAAAACCCGGCAGAGGGATGGGTAATGACTACCATCTACAGCTAATGCTGATTCGGCAAAGGAACCAGCCTTCCAGTTCCCAGGCCTGCACTTCTCCTTCCACAGGAAGGTGCCTTTCTTTCTCACAGTGATGTTTGTACCAATGTTCTCTTCTCCTTTGTTACTGAGGACAAAGATAAGGAAACAAACATTTATAGATCTAACAGCGATACACCTCCAGTAATTACCTTATTTCATGAAGTTGAGGACACCATACCAATTCCACTGATGTTCAAATGCTAAAAAAAAAAAAAAAAAGCCCCAGACAATAGTTTTCAAACACTACTAGATGGAAATTACATCGTGATTTCAGAGATATTAAAAGGTGAAGAAGAAGGGGGAAAATCTTCAGCATCAACGAAATCCATGACATCATTTAGTCCTCAGGGAAAGACTGCAACATGGTAAACATCATCTCTGCCATTCAGGGATAAAATGGAAATCAGGCTCCAAGAGTTGATGATGGACATCTTAGTCACAGACAGTAGCAAAAACACGTGTGTGATCCCCGGTCTCTAATAACCTGAGAGAACACAGATGTGCTTTCTGCCTTTTCCTGTGCCCTTCACCCTGATACCTTGCACACTTAATGAAGGTGGGGCCAAAAACTAACCCTTCAACTGGGAGAAAACAGTGGTATCACGAAGTAAACCAGTCACTGATGCTAGCATTCAAATCGCTTTTGAGAACAAAGTGTCAGCAGGCCCTGTAGTGATTCGGAGTAGACAGTGGAGAGACACAGTCCTTACCCTGGGGTCTAGTAAGAGACAGAAACAATAAACAAGGTGATAGCAATGACACAAAGTGACGTACGGAGGTAAGAGTGCTCTGGAGGGG
This sequence comes from Bos grunniens, assembly GCF_055505025.1. NCBI lineage: Eukaryota > Metazoa > Chordata > Mammalia > Artiodactyla > Bovidae > Bos > Bos grunniens. Next base: position 39,931,450 of record NC_141186.1, read on the forward strand.
CCACACTTAAGAATTCACATTTAACCTGGGCTGCGCTGGTGGCTCAGGCGGTAAAGGATCCGCCTGCAGCACAGGAGAGGCAGGTTTGATCCCTGGGTTGGGAAGATCCCCTGGAGGAGGGCATGGCAACCCACTCCAGCCGTCTTGCCTGGAGAATCCCTATGGACAGAGGAGCCTAGCGGGCGACAAAGGAGTCCATGGGATCTCAAAGAATCCAATTAGACCAATTAACACTTTTGCTTGCACTGGAAAGAGAAAAGATTCAGCCCTCTTGTCAAACATTCAATTCTTATCCAGAGGCCACACAGGCCTTCACCCTCTCTGAGCAATTACATGGCTTCATCTGCCCCAAGGAACCAGGTTCTACCCATTCAGGCTCTCGAATGGGCAGCTATCAGCTCTCCAAACTGCTGGATTTAATGATTCCTCTTCAATAACCCCAAAAATCAGAGTCATTATTTATCACAGCCCTCTTTTGTTCTGAGTCATGTAAGAGGAAAAAGTATCAATAATCTTTGCTCCAAGACAGGTTTCTACAATCTTGTTTTCTATTTCTGCAGTTAAGATTAAAGGGCCACAGATGCTCAAGAAACCCAAAGACAGTTACCTGCGTGTGGACCACTGGATTAATAACACCAGCCATTGGGCGCCCCAGTCTCTGGTCTCTTTAATCTTGTTCAGTGGTGAACATTTGGGAAACGCTCCCGCGTCTCCCAGAGACATTATTTTCAGTTATAAGCTATAAGGATGTCCCCTCTGGTCATCAAATTTAATGTGATGATTATTAAAGGGAATTTGCTAATATTAATGCCCACTTTCAACTTGAGGGACCAAGCTACAAATTTCTCCTCATTTTGTCTGGTGGCGAACAGGCCAAGGACGAAATCTGAATAAAGTTAAGGAGAAATCTACTGCTGTTCAATATTTTAATATATCATGTACGACAGAGGTAGTGATGCATTATCTACCTGAAGATATGATTACACTCAAAGCTATAATGAACTTTTTACTACCCTGAGGCCTCTACATCATGGTGGGGTGGGGTTAGGGCAGGAGGAGGCACGATATAGATCTACCTCTATAGACAATACTAATCAATAGCCTTAATTACAATGATAATAGTTAGTATTTACTGAGCACTTACCAGTCAGGCGTCTCTACTTTGTCATTTAACCTCACTTTGAAGGCAGCTACTGTTTACATCTACTTGACTTAAGACTGAGAGGCTCCAAGTCCTCCTCAGCTTCACAGCCTGTGCTCTTCAAGTCTACACCACACGGAAGTGCAATGCAGAGACTGGACTCAGACCTCCCAGGCTAGAGCCCCAGTTCCCCCATTTTTCAGCTGTATGACCTCAGAAAACTAGCTAACCATTCTCACCCTCAGTTCTCTCATCTCTAAAACGGGGCCATCATAGGGACAACACATGCGAGCTGTCTGGAGGATTCAATGGGACCCTGCGCACAGTGTCAGGCAGACCATGAAGCTCGTCATTGATCCTGCTCAAGCCATTACCACTACCAAGGGCAATATCGCATCCCCAGCTGATTATACGTCAATAACTTACTACTCATTTATTTTAGCCACTCATGTGATGACCAAACACCATCACGAATACATAAACCAGAGCATAAACCACTCCCAAATTCCTTTCTCACTCCCATGGGGAAGTCTGAATTCATCACCAGGAAAGGCCCATTGTTGTAAACCAATTCAGAGAATAAATAAACCACTTTTTAGATATCCTCTGGGTGCAACAAAATCTCCATTATAACCTGATGGATTTAACTTATTTTTCAGAGTATACAACCTGTAGATTATGGTTAAAATGCATAAGGGGAACTCTCCATGTTTTAAATACGTGCGCGTGTTTAATTTGAAGGCAGCAATCTGCTCGGGTATAAGCAAAGCATGCTATCACTGACATCTTACATTTCAATTTTTTTACACCCAAACAACAAAATATTTAAACAGTTAACATCTGCTCAAAGACCTAAGAGATGGAAGACTTCAGAACGCATAGGCAGTGTGTTGACTATGGATAAAGTCAACTTACACAGGGGCCAGATTTTTGAAAACCTGACCTATTGTGTCAGGAAAGAAGAGCCAAATTCCAGAGAATGTATGGAGGGAAAATTGGAACTGTAAACAGTCTGAGAAAATTTAAACCAACAGATGGCAACAGAAAAATAAAGACAAGGAAAATTTTAAAATTAACAATAAATCTCACATGTCCTTTAAAAAAAGATACCCCAAAGACATGTTCATAATAATTAATCACATAAATTTTACTGATTCTTTAAAATATTAAAATGGGGTGAGTATAAAAAACAGTAGAAAGTCGTAGAAAAAATAAAAATGATAGGATTTAGGTAAAAGCATTTAACTAAAATCGTCTTCTGTGCTCACAGAGCCATGAGGCCCTTGAGCAAAGGGAACACAAAAGTGAGCCTCCAGGACTAAGCAGATACACAGAAACTGGGTCACTACCCACTGCGGAGGATGTCACCCCTTCCGTGACCACCAGTTCACTCCACAAACATTATCTGGTGGGAACAACTTCAACATGCCATGGGAAAACATCCGTTTTGCTACAACTGAATAATCAAAAAGGTATTTATTTCTGTACAGCAGGGAGAAACAGAGCACAGGATTCACAGTTTCTTTTTTACAACCTAGCCAAACTTGGAATTAATTTTGATCCTTTCAGCTAAAAGGAAAACTGGCAAAGAAGGGTGGGGTGGTGGTGATGGTGGCTGCCACAGCAAAGACAAGTAGACCACATCCAGAGAGTTGTACCGGGACCCCTGTCAATTTGCAGGTTAAAGTCCTGTGCTGGGAACACTAGCTTGTTGGTGTTTTTTTTTTTTTTTTTTTTTTAATCGGTGACTCTGTGTGCCCCTCTCCCTAGTATAATACTTGGGTAGCTTTTGATTGAAAGGGACATGAATATAAGTGGATAAAGAGGAGATAAAGGGAATTAACTGACTTAAATTGGAACCTGAAGATACGAGCCTTCAGGTACAGCTGGTTCAAGAGGCTGCAGATTTTCTTTGTATTTTTAGGCCAAGAAGCTGACCTCAGAAAGCCAAAACTGAAACATACTCTCCTCTGGATAATAAACACATGCAAAAGAAGATAAACTCTCTGTTTGTAAGGAGGCCATGCAGCCAACTAAAGTGAGACACTTATCAGTCTCGCCTGGGACATACAACCAGAACAAAATACATTTAATATGAATAAAGTAGTCCCAAGAATCCAAAACTGTCACAAATACCTGCCTAATCTCTGTCTCAAGCAGATTAGCTATGCAATAGAATCATTTTAGCTACTGGTGGCAAAGGCTGGAACAACATGTCTCAACTACCACTGGGCTAGTTAAGTGGCCCACACTTGTTCTGAACCCTGTGAGGGACAGTCAGACTAGAACTGCACAGAGGGTGGGATGGAGAGGGGACCTAGGGAACGGAGAGACTGGACCAAGAGAGACAGAGCGTGAGATACCGCCAACAGTGATGCCCACTCAACCCAGAGACCTTTCCTCCACCACTTTCTTGTGCCACTCTCAACTCAACGCCTTTCTTCCAATATGCGATTTAATGAATGAATGGTAAGCTGTGGGCTGGGGTGTTTCATGGAAAAAAGAGTTAAAGAGAATGTTTCAAACACATCTGAGATCTGAATGCAAATTCCTGAATTCATTGGTGGCAAGGGCCAAGATCTGAGAGAAACATGGCATGTGCCCAAAGGAGGTCAGTAAGGGGAGGCTCAAGGCTGAGCGAAGCCACAAAGTCTCAAGAGCTGAGGACGGGGTTAGGGCTCAGCACCCCTGTCCTTACCAGGGCCCCTTCTGGTGACACTGCAGCAACTGTAAGGCTACAGATCCTATCATTCTGGCCCCCCAAAGCTCTGTGCTCTGAGGCCACAGCAACCCAAGCAGAAGATGAGCTCTAATGACTGAGATGCTCCAGCCTCTAGAACTCAGGATCCCGCTTATTATTCATGAAGATGCATTTAAATAAGTACTTTCCTGCTTTCTTCTTCTCTTAAAGCTCTGCAAATCATTAACTAAATCCAAAAAAAAAGGGATAAGATTAAAATAAATTCAGTAATAAATACCCCTGAATACAAGAAAACGCCTTAACATCACAGCTAGCACACAAGACCTGCAATTTGTAGAATGATCATTGAATATAGATACATTAATTATGAATTAAGCTGTCCTGAGAACCTGAAACTGTTACCAGTACCTGCCCAATCTCTGCCTCAAGCAGATTATCTATGCAACAGGATTGTTCTAGTTACTCCAGTTACTTTATGATGTTGAATCAAAGGTTGGAACATGTCTCAAAGAACTCATCTTTATAATAGGAAATCATCTTCAATCTCTGTGGGAGCAAACCTCAATTACAAATCTAAGAAACAAGACATTCTAAGCATCCCACGTAAATCCTGACTTTGTTCATCCCACCCACTAAAAAATGTTGGCTTCCGGCTCCTCAGAGCCACCCCCAAAGCTAGAGATCTAAGAGCTTAGGATTAATTGCATAAATACATGCACATAAGTAAAATCAAATAACAAAAATCCCTTCACATCACACTCCTTTCCCCTGTTTCAAGGTTAATTTACAACAACTGATTGGACTTGACTGGACTGTTATTTTAAACTGAAGACCGATGACTTGATAACACAGTAAGAGGAAAAAAGAGGTGGTGATTTATAATTCATCTCAACCAAGAATTCCTTCGGTAATATACCACAGATCAAAAGATCAGATTTTATCTGATCTTCGTCTTATTGATATACAGAGACTTAACAAAATCAATTATTATACCTATTTATAGAAGAGATCAAAGACTTATTTGGACATACTTTCCCACATAAAATAAATAAATCACAACATGAATAACTGAATTCCAGGAAAAAAACTACACACAAAAAAAAAAAATCAGAGAAGCCGAAGTACTTTAGAGATGGAAGGCATTCAGAGACCGAGAAGTTCTCTCAGTGAAGGAAACTGTGAAATCAATGGCAAAGTAAGTAGCTATAAGGGTCCAGTACCCGAGACGCATTTAGTCACTTGTACATGTAAACATATAGGGCCTCCGAGGTGGTGCTACTGGTAAAGAACTGGCCTGCCAATGCAGGAGACACAACAGACATGGATTCAACCCCTGGACTGGGAAGACCCCTCTGAGGAGGGCATGACAACCCACTCCAGTATTCTTGCCTGGAGAACCCCATGGACAGAGGAGCCCGGCAGGATACAGTCCACAGGGTCACCAAGAGTTGTACATGGCTGAGGTGACTTAGCATGCACGCACATGTGTAGAAACTATATATTCATCACTTTAGAAGAAATATTTGATTCAGAGTCTAACCATGAAGGTCAGTAACATAGCAGCAGCAATTCTGTTCTCCACCATAGTTTTTATTCTAACTCTTGAAGCTGAAACAAACTCAATGTTGATGTTTTCAGAAAAACAGCTTCTGGCCCGAGTTTTGCCATCAAGTATGATTTTAAACCAAACCACTGGAAGAAGCACAAGCTGGAATCAAGATTGCCGGGAGAAATATCAATCACCTCAGACATGCAGATGACACCACCCTTATGGCAGAAAGTGAAGAGGAACTCAAAAGCCTCTTGATGAAAGTGAAAGTGGAGAGTGAAAACGTTGGCTTAAAGCGCAACATTCAGAAAACGAAGATCATGGCATCTGGTCCCACCACTTCATGGGAAATAGATGGGGAAACAGTGGAAACAGTGTCAGACTTTATTTTTCTGGGCTCCAAAATCACTGCAGATGATGACTGCAGCCGTGAAATTAAAAGACGCTTACTCCTTGGAAGGAAAGTTATGACCAACCTAGATAGCATATTCAAAAGCAGAGGCATTACTTTGCCAACAAAGGTTCGTCTGGTCAAGGCTATGGTTTTTCCTGTGGTCATGTATGGATGTGAGAGTTGGACTGTGAAGAAAGCCGAGCACCAAATAATTGATGGTTTTGAACTGTGGTGTTGGAGAAGACTCTTGAGAGTCCCTTGGACTGCAAGGAGATCCAACCAGTCCATTCTGAAGGAGATCAGCCCTGGGATTTCTTTGGAAGAAATGATGCTAAAGCTGAAACTCCAATACTTTGGCCACCTGATGCGAAGAGTTGACTCATTGGAAAAGACCCTGATGCTGGGAGGGATTGGGGGCAGGAGGAGAAGGGGACAACAGAGGATGAGATGGCTGGATGGCATCACTGACTCAATGGACGTGAGTTTGGGTGGACTCCGGGAGTTTGTGATGGACAGGGAGGCCTGGTGTGCTGCGATTCATGGGGTCGCAAAGAGTCGACACAACTGAGCGACTGATCTGATCTGACTGGACAAAAGCACCTTTCATTCAACTGCAAGTTCATGATAAACAGGGTCTTAGGATAGCTGTGAAGACAAGATAGCTCTCACATGGACCCTGGGCTTGCAACAATGCAGGGAAGAAACCAGCAACTTGCACCCCGCGGTCTACAAGCTTGTGCTTGTGCCGTTTAAAGGCCAAAGAAAGAGCTTGGAGTCAACAACAGAGACATCAATAGTTAAACGGATGTGAGAGCTTACAGGTCTGAAGCAAGGTCCTGGAGTGACACCCCAACTCGAGCAGTACACAGAGGGCAAGACATGGCGGCCTAAGTCATCTTCGCTCCCTGAGGAGTGTGGAGGGGGAGGGTGGATTACCAGTAATAAAGGAACTGATATTGACTTCAGGTGGGCTCATTAGTTACCGTGGAAACCAGTGGAGGAGCACATAGCACAACCCCTTTGATAAGAACAGTCCACAGCTGGGGCCTGGGGCAAGTACCTAGGAAGGTCAGTCACATGCCTAAGTACAGGTGAAGCAAGCACTGGTCAGGCAGAGGATGGACAGAGGGCAAGACAACAGCCATCGTGAGTGGCCTGACCATACAAGTCCTACTAGCCCACCACGCAGCAGTACATCCCCAAACCTCAGTGGATAAAGACTTATTCGATCAATGGAAAAACACTCAGTCCTCAGGCTTCCTGCAGTTTAGATGTGAGCTAGGGCGAGGGCAGTCATCCTCCACCCCCGCCGCCCAGGACAGAGCCCACCAATTGATCGCATGTCTACCCCACAGAGCTCAGGTGTAGCCTGTGAAGTCTTCACACTCAGGTGAACACCATCCATTGGAGTAAACCCAGCAGATGAATACCCAATGGCCACAGAGACCCTGATAGTAACAGGAAAGAGCTGCTCAAAGCAAAGCTCTGAATAACCTGATGAACAGGATCTGAACCAAGGTAGCATAGACCAGCTGTGGAAATGCACTCTTCGCACAAAATTCACTCCCCCAGATTAGAGGACTATGTTTAACATGTCATCTTTACCTCTCCTCATTTGAAAGAGAAACCGAAAATTAACACCTACTCTTCTGAAACAAAGCATATCCAAAGTAATCTGTTATCACTATCTGTGAATAATCCTCCATGACCATAATCTAGACACCTATGATTTCTAAACTCTCTCTTTTTAAATAAAACATTTATTTAGATATAGATTGATTTTCCGATACATCGGGCCATGAAAAGATAAAACTCTTTCCTATAAAAAGGACTGAGTGCAAGGGACTGAGAAGTCACCTGAAGAAGAAATGTGGTATTAATTTTTGTCCTCTTCATGGACCCAGTAACATTTTATGCATAGCTACTGTAGCAATAACAACACTAAAGTTACCCATTTATGTGTTGATCTCCCCAACTAGTATAAGGTTCTGTAAGGGCAGAGAGTATCTCTTAATCATGTTTTTTGTATTTTAAGAAACCAGAGACGGCAGGGCTTGAGGCGTATGTTCATTAAATTGAATGTAGTGCAAAGGAAACGTAAGATGGACACAGCACGCAAACACGAACGATAAGAAAGTCACATGCATAACAAACAGCAGTATCCGTGATTAAGGCCCAAAGTGAGAATCTGTCACCAACGGTGATAAGTGAGTCTTGGCAAGAAGAAATTTCCTCCAGAAAAGGAGCAGCAAACAATGGCCATGGGCAAAGGTCAGATCTCTGTCTGTCTAAATCAAGTCTTATTGGAACACAGGCATGATCACTGGTTGAGCCGCTGTCTCTGGCTGCTTTCATGAGGCAGAGCTGAGTAGCTGTAGCAGGGGCTATCTACCCAACAAAGTCCAAGGTATTTGTCATATTGGCGTTACAGGAAAAGTTTGTGACCTTGGTCTAGAACAACCTGTAGTAAGAACTCGGAAGGAAAAAAACAATTGTTTTTATTCTCAACAACATTACACTGGTTATTGAATTAAGCATTTCTTTCAATTTACGAACCTAAGCAAAACCACAGTACTTTTAGCGGTACAGACTTGAGAATATACCATCAGAAACCATTCACATGACAGCTGCTGCAGGAATCTCAACATGTCATGTGCATTCATGACAACTTCTACATTAACATAGTTGTCAGACCTCCTATGAGATCTGGGAAGTACCAAGCTCGTTGAAATGACCTGGAGTCTTGATCCCTTCCCTTGTGACTCAGTTGGTAAAGAATCTGCCAGCAATGCAGGAGACCTGAATTCGATGTCTGGGTTGGAAAGATCCTCTGGAAAAGGGAAAGGTCACCCACTCCAGTATTCTGGCCTGGAGAATTCCATGGACTATACAGTCTATGCAGTTGCAAAGAGTCAGACACAACTGAGCAACTTTCATTTCACATGAGATCTTATTAGGTAATACATTTCTTAAAATAGTTCAGTTCAGTTCAGTCACTCAGTCATGTCTGACTCTTTGTGACCCCATGAATTGCAGCACACCAGGCCTCCCTGTCCATCACCAACTCCAAGACTTTATCCAAACTCATGTCCATCGAGTCAGTGATGCCATCCAGCCATCTCATCCTCTGTCCTCCCCTTCTCCTCCTGCCCCCAATCCCTCCCAGCATCAAGTTCTTTTCTAATGAGTCAACTCTTCGCATCAGGTGGCCAAAGTATTGGAGTTTCAGCCTCAGCATCAGTCCTTCCAAAAAATCCCAGGACTGATCTCCTTTAGAATGGACTGGCTGGATGTTCTTGCAGTCCAAGGGACTCTCAAGATCCAACACCACAGTTCAAAACCATCAATTATTCGGTGCTCGGCTTTCTTCACAGTCCAACTCTCACATCCATACATGACCACTGGAAAAACCACAGCCTTGACTAGATGGACCTTTGTTGGCAAAGTAATGTCTCTGCTTTTGAATATGCTATCTAAGTTGGTTTCCTTCCAAGGAGTAAGCGTCTTTTAATTTCATGGCTGCAATTACCATCTGCAGTGATTTTGGAGCCCAGAAAAATAAAGTCTGACACTGTTTCCCCATCTATTTCCCATGAAGTGGTGGGACCAGATGCCATGATCTTCGTTTTCTGAATGTTGAGCTTTAAGCCAACTTTTTCACTCTCCTCTTTCACTTTCATCAAGAGGCTTTTGAGTTCCTCTTCACTTTCTGCCATAAGGGTGGTGTCATCTGCATATCTGAGGTTATTGATATTTCTCCCGGCAATCTTGATTCCAGTTTGTGCTTCTTCCAGCCCAGTGTTTCTCATGATGTACTCTGCATATAAGTTAAATAAGCAGGGTGACAATATACAGTTCATGTATTAACAAATCACAAACTGTAATACTTTGTCTCAAGTACAAGCAGTGACCTGTGAAATACTACATACTCTGATTTCTGCAGTTAAAAATATTGATTATGAATGTAAGTGGCATGAAATGTGAATGCCAGCCTTGATACTAAGATTGCACCCTCTGATGCTGAAAAATAAGAGTTGGAACCATGGGAATAAATAGCTAATAAACTGGGAAAGGGAAGAAGTTGGCCAACAAGCCAATTCTTAAGACACAAGAAGTAAGCAGCAGGAGTCTCTGAAACTGGGAGCTAGTGTCTTGAGTTGCTTTGATTATTGCTACAGATCTTTAGGGCTTCCCTTGTAGCTCAGCTGGTAAAGAATCTGCCTGCAATGCAGGAGACCTGGCTTCCATTCATGGATCAGGAAGATACTCTGGAGAAGGAAATGGCAACCCACTCCAATATTCTTGCCTGGAGAATCCTCTGGACAGAGGAGCCTGGCAGGCTACAGTTCCTGGGGCCGCAACAGTCAGACACGACTGAGCGACTAAACCACCACAGATCTTTATTTTTCTCAGACAGACACACTTGTTGGTACTCTTCTGCACATCAGGCACCATCTTCAAGAAACAAGTACAACAGTGGAGACAGTGTCCTTGGGGGAATAAACAGCCTACAGTCAAGACTTTAACAGGCCTCCACTGGGTAACAAGGTACAGCCATCGTGGGCATGAATGCCTGCCTAAAACAGTAATTCTTGTCATAGATGGAAGTAGCTTTACAGCCCATCAAGTCAATAAATCAGCCTTTTTAAGAAGTTTCGAAGAACAAATTGACTTTAACAACTCCATAGGAACCACTGTGATATCGCTGGATCCATCACATCAAAATGAAAGGCTTCTAATAAGGAATGATCATTATGGTCCAGAACACACAAAGGCAGACATTTACAGTACATGGGGTCAGTGAGGAAGCATTTACGTGCCCCCCCAGAAGCATCTAATAAAGCAGATCCCAGTGACTTGGTTCGGAGAAGGCAATGGCATCCCACTCCAGTACTCTTGCCTGGAAAATCCCATGGACAGAGGAGCCTGGTAGACTGCAGTCCATGGGGTCGCTAGGAGTCGGACACGACTGATCGACTTCACTTCCACTTTTCCCTTTCATGCACGGGAGAAGGAAATGGCAACCCACTCCAGTGTTCTTGCCTGGAGAATCCCAGGGATAGGGGAGCCTCGTGGGCTGCCGTCTCTGGGGTCGCACAGAGTCGGACACGACTGAAGCGACTGAGCAGCAGCAGCAGCAGCAGTGACTTGGTTACAGGCCTCACAGTTTCATGTTCACAGGGACCTTTGACTCCACAGATCACTGCAGATGGAAACAGTAATGATACCACTAGGAATCTCCACCATTTCAAATGCCTCTGAAGTAACCGATCCCCTGAAACTAAACACAGAGAAGTTTTCTCAAACTGAGAAAATGTTTTGATCAGACCAAATCAGGTCCACTCAGAAAAAAGGCAGAAAAGGGAGTAACAGCATGAATTCAATATTCCTTGCACAGAGTTTTTCTCGTTGCTAGATTCTTTCCAAAGTCAGTTTCCTTAACTTTAATCATCAAGAGGAAATATAAGGAATATAAATAGAGAATAACCTAGTGGTTACTATGGGGAGAGAAAAGGAGGGAGAGGCAAGACAGGGGTAGGGAACACATCAGATTACCTACTATTTACCCCTTAGGGAAATATGTTAAAAGCTGAAACTGTACTTTGCGTAGAAAAGCCGGCATGTGAGACATGGAACATCACCACGGTGGTAACTCAGGAAGAACTCCGCACATCTTTCTTCCCTGTCACTTAAGCACAGGTACAGTGTGTGCAACTTCTATTCCCAGTGGGACATTTCAGACAACATGCTAATTTTCCTCAGATTTAGCATATTCTAAATTGACATAATAAGACAGAGAATAATTACTGTAAAATATATTATAATTCCCAAACTTGATAGGCAGATGCCATTCCTTATGTTTAAATAAAAATCATTAGATACAAATACAAAAAGAGAAGGACCATGCAAGTAAAAGCAGCCCTTTCCTCCAAAAGTCATACTCCTGCCTGTTCCTAACACTCCCTCTATGGGGTGCGTTTCTTTCCTCTTTTCCAGATCTCCCCTACCTTGACTCTCCAACCACCCTTGAATTCCTACAACAATTATGACGAACCCAAGTGGTCATTTTACAGTTTTTCTTAAAGCTCTCCAAAGGGAAAGGACCGTAACTAGTGACTGACTGATAACAAAACACTTTGTAAGGCTCAGCTATCAAGTCAACCCACAGCCAAACACTATACAAAACTAAGTGTGGTTGTATTATGCCTTCCTGGGCACAAGATGAGCTCCAGCTACAGGCTGTGTTCTCTTCTCATGTTCGAAGGTGGGAACGAGGCAGAAGAAAAAGAACAAAATGCAATTTCCAGAAGCTAAAATAAAGTAACAACTGCCCAAGGCAAATTTTCCTCTCTTAATTTCTGAGCAACCAAGACGATGAGAACATCTGACACCACCTACTCCACCTCCCTCAGATAACCGGGGAAAAGTATGTTTTCTGAAATTCCACAGCGGCGGGGAAGAAAAGGCTAGAGGCACATATGATTTGGGAATCTATATAGGACATCCATTTAAGGTGGCATTTATTTATAAATCTAACTACTGGCTGTCATTGTCAGTTTAGAGAGGGGGCTACAGGAAAAGGGCAATGGGTAGCTACAACGTGGGAAAGGGGAGGCTCCCGCCAGACCAAGGGAAGTACAGAAATCAAAGAAAAGGAAGGGGTGAGATGAGGTTGAGTTCATTTCCAGTGACCGCTCGTGTGTGTGTGTGTGTAAAACACTCTGTTCACCAGGATATTATCCCAACACTACATATGTGTTCACTCCTGTTTATATGACTTCTAATGAATTCTTTATTGCTGTCTGTGTATATGTTGATATAAACATGCTGCTGTCGTCTAAGGTTTATCAATATGAGGGTGAGCAGGCTTCTGAAGTGATGGGTAATGTTTTCTATTTCCCACTGTATCTTGTCCCCTCTGTTGTTCAAGAGGGCACTATCAACCGAAGCCAGGTCTACAACAAAATAGAGCAAGGCTGGCACAAATTATAAAGCTCATTTAACCCCCCAAATCTGCTTTTACCAGAAATGTGCAGCTAATAAAGATCTAAGGATTTGGGAAATACTTTAATTAGCTTGAATTATCTGGATAATTACACTGATTTTTGCTAAAGTAAATTCATTCCTAATTGGTAAAGCTAATTATATAAATATATATCTTCTACAATTTTCTAGATTATTCAACCCAAAGGGTTTCTCGTTTAAATTTCTGAGGTAAGTGGTAAATTCTGCACTTCATTTTACATTTGTATAAACAAACCCCTGGTGTGGATATGACCTAAAAAAGCATGTGTATCTCCGGAACTGTCCTCTGTCTAATTACATCATTCTGCAAACCAAATACAGCAGAGGTTAATGTGCAGAACCTATACTTAATTCATAAACGTGGCCTGGAAAAATGGTTTGCAGTTGCCTGTTAGAAGCACAGCCCTGAAAATTTCCATCACAGTTTTGCATGTAATTAGCCTTTTTTTTTCCCCCTCTGCTATTTATAAATGCATAAATATACCCGCACTCTACGTAACAATGACAGACAGTGACAACATATTGATGTACGGTGCCACTTCCTAGTTGGAAATGAATATTTCATTAGCTGAGTTATCACTGCTGGGTTACGACCTTCAACTCTCTAATTTTAAATTCATCCGTTTTCAGACTATTAAGCTGTTCTTGAGCACACCACAGAAATTACAGATGGATCGGTAAATTTTCGAGATAATTTTTAATTCCAAAAAAAGGTCAAGGATATGCATACTAAAATTCTTGAAAAGAACTGTATCTCATAATGAGAGCAAATGGGTCGTTTTGGTTGTTAATGGTATTTGCTTCTACATGTAAAAAAGGTGGGGGCGGGGTGGGTAGGCAGAAGAAATAGATCATGATCACCAGATGATACTATCAAGCTTCTAATTTCCCAGTACCATGCACAAGAAACTTAAAAATGATTAACTATGAAGATCAACAAACTTACACCTAGTTTTGTGCCTCATAAAAGCTAACGGTAAAACACAGATGGCAGCTTGTAAGTCTGCCTCAGTTTCTCTATTTACGGTACCCTTTCCAGGAATAACCTATGATACCTTTTACACACACACACACATACACACAGACATATTTCTGAGGTTAAAAATATGCCTTTGCAGAATCAAAAACATTTATCTATGATGATACACATTTAGAAAACTATTAGAGAATAGCTATTTCTTGCCTGGAAAATCCCATGGACGGAGGAGCCTGGTGGGCTGCAGTCCATGGGGTCGCTAGGAGTCAGATACAACTGAGCAACTTCACTTTCACTTTCATGCATTGGAGAAGGAAATGGCAACCACTCCAGTGTTCTTGCCTGGAGAATCCCAGGGACGGCGAAGCCTGGAAGGCTGCCGTCTATGGGGTTGCACAGAGTCGGACATGACTGAAGCGACTTAGCAGCAGCAGCAGCAACTTCTTGACCAATAAACAACCCCCCTACACACCAACTATCATGTAGCTTTGCCCTGCAGGTCAAGTGCTCAGTAAAGGAGGCAGAGTCCTATGAGTCAGGCTCCAGTGGCACCAATTAAGGCTCCTCCTTAAAATTTCTGAAACAGTTTGTGCTTCATCCAACACTCCAGTCTCACTGTGCATGTTTCACCATCTCTAGCCTTCTCTTCTGAGGTCTCTCTCCCATTAACGGCTCCTTAAAAATCAGTATTTCTCAAAGGGAATGTTGCTCTATAAATTACCCTTCAATGATCTCAACTAATCCCAAATCTTCATCCCACCCCAAACCTCAGGCTCAAATAGCCAATGGCCCGCTGGACTTTTCCAATAGGACACCCTGCTAGCACCCGCAAACTAACCCAGTCAATCTCCTGCACAGATTCAGTTCTTAGTTCTCCATTTCAAATTTCAAGACATTGCACAAAGGCTCCCAACAAGAAGGCTCCTGGTTGGAAATCCAAGCTCGTGGACCTCCACTGCCTGCCCTCAAATTCATTCCAGGGCTTGGGGCGTGTCTGCGTCTCCCCAGCGTGAACCTGGCCAGCTCTGATCTCCACATCATTCTCACACTTTGTCCGCTGCATCAAATATGCTGCTAACAGGTCCTATCCCACTGAAAACAATCTCATTGTCAAAGGCCAATACACTTCATCCAGTGTTTCTCAGCCAGGTGACCTCTAGTTATTCCCTGTGATTCAGGACAAGAATCACCTTCTTACCCACAAATTTTCTTTGTCCACCATCTAATACCTTAGGACAATTTCTAGCTGAGTTCCAAAGCATGTGAATTGTCCTCTGTGTCTCCCACCCGAACTACAGTGAACACCCATTAAGTCCTTGAGGATCCAGGACAGTGGTTAGCACAGAGTGGATAATATATATATACTTTTAAAAGTGAATTACAAAGTGATACAAACAACCACGCTCATGTAATGGTTACCCTAGGAAGAAACGGCACATCCTGGATATAACCTTGAGCTGAAATATCACACTGGCAAGCAAGAGCTCTGTGACGACCCAGGTCAACTAGGTTACATCTTCTTAAATATTCTCTTTGATCCTTGTCCCTCTAGACCACCCTGCCTCAATTACCACCATTGCTTTCTCTATTCCTTACCACTTCCCAGTTTCTGGCTCACCCTACACTCTTGTTTAACTACACACCAAACTCTTCCTCTAAATCAATGTGCGGTGACATTATTTGTCTCATGTCTATCTTCCATCCCACCTGAGTGGGAAGGCAGGGTTCACCAGCCTAGCTGATGGTTCACACTCAATTTATTGACTGATTTAACACATGATTCAGCTGATGCATAAAGCACTATAATCATCTATTATTGAATTAGCACTGACAGTTTTGTCAAATTAGCCTAGTGATAGTTTGGAAAACAAACAATGCCTGACGTAGCAAATGCAAAACAAGTTTTAGGGACTTCCCCGGAGGCCCAGTGACTAAGACTCTGTGCTCCCAATGCAGGGGGCCTAGGTTTGATCCTTGGTCAGGGAACTAGACCCCACGTGCCACAACTAAAGCTCCCATGTACCGTAGACAAGACCTGGCACAGCCAAGTAAGTAACAATATTTATAAAAATGTTTCAATGACAGCGAAAGAAAGATGGAAACACGAAGGACCTTGCTCCTTGCTGCACAAATCCTAAAACGTCATGCTGGAGTGGATGTTTCTCTTTTAACACAGCACTTCTACAAATTACCTACAAAGATGTAAGCATCTTTGCTCACAACGGGAATTATACTCACTCAGAGGCACGACTGGTCAACTACTGATAAGCAGAAGCCCTGACAGATTTAAATCACATTTATTAAGAAAAATGGGAAGAATAGTTATTAAAACATTCAGTTAATTGAAGTAATCAACACTCCTCACAATTCAGTTGAAAATCAACTCTCTGCGTATATTTAAAACTAAATCTTGTTATCATGCTGGTAAAAAGCCTACCATCATGACAGACAAAATTTTCTTCAGTGAAGGGACCAAAACAAGAGAAGAAATGCCGTGTGTCCCAAATCTGTTGCCCCACAGAGAACAGTCCTCATCAGTCTCCAGAAAATACAATGGACTTGAAACAATGATCTTTCAAAGGACAGTCCTCAAACTGAAGTTACAGGGGTTTTCTTCCTATCATTTATTCCTAAAGAAAAACAAGACTTTGAATGCTCATAAACCCAGTCATCCTTCAATGGTTTAACTGAAATGCACACACAAGTAAACCAATTTTATAGGAACCACTATGCAAGTTCCATTTCACTGGCTCTTCCATTCCTAAAGGTTTATGAACTTTTTAAGTGTAGGCAGAAGGAAATCAGTGATGAATTTCCCAGTATGTAACAGCAACATCATCCTTCTCCCTACAGAGTTCATCACAGAACCTTTTCTATCCAAATCCTTTTAATATCTACACGTTCCCTCAACTTTTTGGCAGACACTCTGAAGTCAGCTGAAATTAACTAACTAGAGACCCAAGTTAGACACTCTAAGAGCTATACAATAACAAAAATCCCTCCCCATTCCTTCTGGAGGCACATTCTGGGAGAGCTCTTAGCTAACCAATGTTTTCGTTAACAGAACCCCATTAACTCATAGTATCACACCATTAAGTATATCGCTCTCTAAAACAAAGAGGATGGACAGAGATGCATTTGAATTTCACAGATCTTTTATCTTCATATTGAAAGCTAATCGGCAGGAGTGCCTTAAGAAGTTTTTCAAATAGTGAACGAACTGAAAACAGATTCTTAGATCACAGATGAAAATTCAACTATCTCCGTAGACCAGACGGATAATGGAAAATGCCCAGTGAAACAAATGACGGGGCAGCAAGGTGAGACTAGAAAGGAGCGCTAGCTGTGCAGGAATGAGGGCTCCATGTGGCCAGAGTGTCTCGCTTTTACAGTTCCATTTAGAATGTGTGCACTGTGATTTTCGCTGAAGGAAGACATTAATAGTGGCCTTTTAAATGAAACTCCCCTTTAAAAGTTGGAAAACCAGGAATACCGTGGCAGTCCAGTGGTTAGGACTCTGTTCTTCCGCCGCAGGGGCCACAGACAAGCCCCAGTTGGGGAACTAAGATTCCATACGCAACACAATGGGAAAAAAATTTTTTTTAATTTTAAATAAAAAGTAGAAACTAGTTTAAAGACAGACACACAATTTGTAGACCAAATGAAGTAGAATCTAGTTTGCCTCTTACTTGTCTCACACAGGACACACACGACAGCTTCCATGGAGCACTCCCAAAGTTTTCACAAAGAGCCTAAACGCCTGCCTGTCCCCCACTCAATATTCTATCTTCCAGCTTCACTTTACAAAAAGGTCCTTCCTGCAAAATGACAAAGCAAAGTCTGATTGTCATCACCTGCTGCTGCTGCTAAGTCACTTCAGTCGTGTCCGACTCTGTGCGACCCCATAGACGGCAGCCCATCAGGCTCCCTCACCCCTGGGATTCTCCAGGCAAGAACACTGGAGTGGGTTCCCATTTCCTTCTCCAATGCATGAAAGTGGAAAGTGAAAGTGAAGTCGCTCAGTCGTGTCTTGGCGTGACTCTTGGCGACCCCATGGACTGCAGCCTTCCAGGCTCCTCCATCCATGGGATTTTCCAGGCAAGAGTATTGCAGTGGGTTGCCACTGCCTCCTCTGGTGTCACATGAACCGATCGCAAATCAAAAAAACTAATCATTTTGAAGTGTCTTTTCATTCTAGGCAACACCAACGAACCATTTATTGATCAGATTAGTGATGTGCAACAAAAAGTGGACTTTATACAACTGGTGATGACCATCTCAGTGGCTGGACCAAGAAGAAGCTCCAAAACTTCAGTTCAGTTCAGATCAGTCACTCAGTCGTGTCCGATTCTTTGCAACCCCATGAACCGAAATACGCCAGGCCTTCCTATCCATCACCAACTCCTGGAGTTCACCCAAACCCATGTCCATCGAGTCGGTGATGCCATCCAACCATCTCAAACTCTGTTGTCCCCTTCTCCTCCTGCCCTAAATCTTTTCCAGTGTCAGGGTCTTTTCCAATGAGTCAACTCTTCGCATCAGGTGGCCAAAGTATTGGAGTTTCAGCTTCATCATCAGTCCTTCCAATGAATACCCAGGACTGATCTCCTTTAGGTTGGACTGGTTGGATCTCCTTGCAGTCCAAGGGACTCTCAAGGGTCTTCTCCAACACCACAGTTCAAAAGCATCACCTAGAGCTACTGATTAAATGACTAATTTCGAGCAAATTCTCATGACCTGATTATACTTTATACAATAATCCTGACTTTGTCTTTTTCAGAGAAATGCAACCTTGGTTTCATATGTGACTTCCTTATCTGGTAATGAAGTTTTGTGGCCGTGAAGTTGTTGTGTCAACTCTTCTTAATATCCTCTTAGCCTAGGATTCCCCAGAAACAGACCCTGAAGACAAGACTCAAGTAGCAGTACTTCATTTGAGAGGTGACCTGGGAAACAACGGGGAGACAGGGAGTATTATTCAAATCTGATCAATCCATGGCTGAGCTATTGGCTCCAGGGCATGGATTTCCCCGGCCCTCCCCAACTGTCATGTGCAGGTTCCTATGGCCCTGGAGAACCCTCAAGCAAAGACCTGCAGGGGCCAGCAGTGACATGCACGCCCGCATGCAAAAAAGGAACGCAAACAAAACAAAAAACGGGGGTCTGGAAAAGAGAAGAGGAAGTATGAATAGAATGCAACAGCATCTATGCTTCTTCAACTTCTTGGCATACTCTACTGATTACGGCAAAGGCTTAAATAAGACACGTTCAGAAATCAGTCTTCCTAAAACCTAGAAGGTTTGATCGGATGGCTACTCTGAGCTGGCTCATGTGTCCCTTCCTGCAAAGTCCTTCTACATAATGTACATCACTCAACTCCCCCTGTCAGCATCCCCACTGCCTGGAGGACTGAAAAAAGGCTCATCCCTGGGAGACAGTTTAGTCTCCTCTCTCTAGGGACAAATCACCTGGGCCATACAGGGCCAAGCACCAGATCTTCGGCTCCCAACACTGGCATGTGTAATTAGGGAGGCAATTAGGGACAATCACACTCTTTTGGCCGATTACTGCCTCTCCTAACACTTAAAATTAGACCAGGAGTCAAAACCTACTTGTGCAGTATTATGTCCTCCATTTTTGCTTCTCCAAGGATTCATCAGATGTCCCCCCAGTCTGCTTAGCTTCAAGCACTCCCATGAGAATGTAGAACTCTGCAGTTTCTTAATGGATCTTCATCTAAGGCCAAGAGGGGGCTACCTCAAAATACCAACACAAGTGACCACAAGTGTACAGGAAATTTTAAGATCAACTAAGACTCTGCACACTTGTATCCTTTTGAGTGTGTGTGTGTATGTAAGTAAATCTTCTTGAAATAAATATAAATACTGCCCACCCTTAATGATTTCTCAGATTCCTTAGGATTTCATTCTGTGTAATACATCCTAGAAGATTTTGTAGAATCTGGCTCCTGCCTGTCTCCTTCCCTCTCTCTGGGGCCTCAACTCAGAGGATGCCAATCTCCCTTACTTTACTCAGAGTATCACAGTCTTCAGCAAGATGCTAGAGCAACTCATGCACTTTCTTCCACTACCTGATCTTTGTTGGACTGGCTCTTTCAGCCTGGAATTCTTTCTCCCTAAGCATCACATGATTAGGAGATTTTCATTTACTGTCTACGTAAAATAGATCACCTATAGCTTCTGTCTATCACAAGCCCATTAATTTCCTTCACGGCTACAGTAGAGCAGTTTTATCTATTGATATTCAGGAATTTCTTGCCCAAATGACCCACTAAAGTGGGTCTCATAGAACCTGGGACCTACAGGGTCATGTTCTCCAGTGCAGCCACAGCACCTGGACTGGAGCAGACCATCACGTGTCTGCCATATAGATGAATGAGTGAATCAGTGAAGGAATGAGTTTCCTGTGCCCCTTCCACATGGCAGGCATTGTGTTAGACAGTGAAGATTCAATTACAGTTGACCCTTATAGAACAGGTGGTTTGAACCCTTCCAGGTCTACTTATAGGTGAGCATTTTTCACTAGGAAATACTATAGAACTACAGGGTCCATGGCTGGCTGAATCCTCGCATGCACAGGAACCGCTGACACAGAGGACCAGCTATAAACTATACTCAGATAAACCTTTGGTTGTCCAAGGCTCAACTATATAAGCTAAGTACACCTGGTACCTGAAGCCTTGGAAGTTTAAGTGCTACAACTTAGAGTCAAAGAAATGGACGAAGTAATAGGACTTTGATGGGAGTCTTCTTCGGATACAGTTAATCGGTCGCTTGAGGAACATCTACCATGTTTCAAGCATCTAGAAACAGATTGCCAATGCACTCTTGCTGTGTCCCAGTAGACAGGCTCACTTCAAGTGACCCTCCTCTGTGATGCCCACCCTGACCTCTCCAGTACTGCCCACAGTTTCATGATTTTAGCTACAAATGATCCATAGATTTACAGCACCCTCTTCTATATGTTCCCAATTCTATCTTGAGGCTTCACACTCTATGTCCTCTATCAATGACGACAGGGATCTTGTCAGCTTCTCTGCAGTATTCCAAGGGCTTCCTGAGTCCTGGAATTAATAAACATATCTGGTATCTTCATGGTCTAGAAAAAGTATCATTACCTAATAGGTGTTTAATAAAGATGGCTGAAATGAAAGAGGAAATGACCCAAGTTAAAATATTTCTCTGCCTGTGCTGTACAAGACAGTAACCACCAGCCAATAGCCGCTATTTAAATTTAAAGTTAATTAAAATTAAATTAAGTTTAAAATTCTGTTTCTGGGTTACACTAGCCAAATTTCTGGTGCTCAAAGGCCACGTCTGGTTACTGGCTACTGTGTTAGTTAGCACAGGACAGAATATTTCCATCATCAAAAAGAATTCCACTATACAGCACTGATATGGATCTTTACAAAATAAAGCTGCCAAGTAAATATTTTATTATTTATTGATTAGAAGAAATGTTATTTCTGTGTTCCACAGAGACACCTAATTCAATAAAGCCCTTGAAATATTTATTTAGGAACTTCTCTCTGTGTGGTACCAAGCCAGGCCCAGCAAATTTTCAAAGAGGAAGGAAACTTGAAGCTTGCCTCTCAAGAATGTCACAAACAAGTATGCAAAGCAAAGCAGTCCAGTCAATAACTAGCTAAAAATTCAGTGCAAAAATAATAAATAAGGAAAGTTATAGAAGCATGTAGTCATTAGGTCAAATTGGATCAAAATTTTAAAATCTGGCAACACTTAGGCAAAGAAGTGGGTTTTGAAATACATAAGACAGGGAAGATTTTAAGAGACAATAAAAGAAGCCATTCCAGATTCCAAAGTCTGTGTAAATTAAGATTCAGCTACAGAGGAAAATCAGAGAATGTTCAGGAATGGCAAATGCTCTTGGTGCTGAAGTGTGAAGTATAGAGAAAGAGTGGCAAAATGTAAGGCTACAGATCATCACAACCACAGAACATCAAAACCTGGAGCATCCAGCTAAAGGGACAGGGTTTCTTGCATAGAAAAAATGTGGAGCAGCCCTTCGTAAGGTTCCAGGGCAGAAGGTAGCTTCCTGGCTCCCTCTCAATGGTAGCTGCTGAGTTTCAAGTCTGAGGAACTAGTCTGATCAAGAGAAAGTAACAGACACAACTAGTCCTTCCCATAACCATCAAGTGATACCTAGAACTCCTACTCCTCTGGCAACAGGGGAAGGACCTGTGTCAGGAACAACCTTTTCAAGAAAACGAAATTCAAATTTCCAATCATAATGGGAACTTGGGGTTAAGAGAAATCATCTAATCATTTAAGGAAGTAAATCAATTTCATGACTCTCATTCACCGAAAGGGAAAAAAACTGGTAAAGGTACGTTTAGACCGGACAGAAGTACCATCTAATACTATTTTCTAGTAGTTTAAAAGTATTAGAAAATACTCTTTCTGATTTTCTAATGCTAATACAGTACTGTCTAATATTACTTTCAGTATCTCTTGGCCTCCACATCACTCCCTACTGGAGATGCAGTAGGGATCCAGACCAAACTAATACACTGCAATCAGAACCTTCAACTCAGCCAAGATCTTATAGTGTTTATTTTACATAGAAATGAGCTAGATATGTGAAGCTATTTTTAAGGCTGGTGAGCCTTTGATAAGACTGAGCTTATCTTTTTATATCAGCTAAGTTATCAAAAGAAGATTTCCCAAACATTTCTCTAGCAACACTACTGTAGTATTTTTTAAAAGTTGTTGTTGAGTCACTCAGTCATCTCTCTTCAAACTCCATTGACTATAGCCTGCAAGATGTCTCTGTCAATGGGATTTCCCAGGCAAGAATATTGACGTGGGCTGCCATTTCGTTGTCCAGGGGATCTTCCCGATCCAGGAATCGAACCAACGTCTCCTACATTGGCAGGTGGATTCCTTACCACTGGGAAGTCTTTCCTTTTAAGAAGACGCATCCACGTTCAGGAAATGAGACAGCCATATCTATGTTGTTTCACAAGCTTTCCTACAGTCTTGCAAGTGAATAAGTTGAAAGAATTTTCTTTAAGGAATAAAAGCATCAGACATAATGACAAGCTGATCAAAATGATTAATTGGGGGTGAGGAGAAAGGACACTTGCTGGGAACTGAGAACTACAGACGGCACAAAAAGGAGCCCAACTTGCAACAAGGCGGACAATTAAATTATGAAAGAATAAAGTCTTCACTAGAAGACAAGATCAGATACAGTGCAAACCCTGGGTCACTGAGGCATTGATTTCGATCTTGTTTTAACAACCTTTATAGGACTGTGACTTCACAATAACCTGAGGAGTTGCTCAATAGTCACCTGTGGACAGGGAGTAGGGAGCAGACTCGAGCAGGCAGGCACACTTCACTCCCTGCTGGCTGCCTGCACAAACCCATGCAACATTCCTGGTGTCGATTATATTGACGCTGATTATGAAACAACGATTTTAACACTGAAACCTCCCAAGAGAGTGGTCAAGACATACCCAGTGTAATGAATAGGAAACTGGTGAGCCCCAGGTGCGGTCTGGTGCTGCTCTGGTGAGACTCACACAAGAGCTCCAGCATGGACTCTCACATTACTTACATAAAAAGCCAAATTTCCAAGTGCCAGCAACAGACTCCAGGTGAGGTATTCATATATACCCGAACTGTCTTCTGCAAAAAGGATTAGTTGAAGCATATAAATGAATAATGATGCTGTCTGGTCCTGTCCCAGCGTACTGTCCAGACTAGCATGAATGTCTCACCCTGTGGAGACCTCTTGGTCAAAGTCATTCAGATTCTGCATTGGAAAATTAACTAGGTTTTGAGGGAAAAAAACCTTCAGCATCATGTTTTGCTGTGTTCTGTGTGGTCCACTTTAGGGAAGGACTGGAATCTCTTAAGACACTCTCGAAGCCTGACATGGATAGACAAGTAGAAGCTTTGAAGTTTTCTTAATGCATAGACCAACTTTTTACTATGTGCTAATAAGCCCTTTTCTAGGATCTGAGAATAAAGCCATTCGCAAAAGCCAACTTACTTAACTCTGATTCCTTGATTTTCAAACCTAAAAGTCACCATAGTAACCATGCCCTCCCCTCAGGACTTATGGAAGAAATTAAGAGATATCATTCACCTGGAACACCTATATACAAAAGTAATATTCAATAAATTAATATTTTTCCAATAAACACCTTCAATCCAAAGGTTCTCATTTTGGCTACATGTATCAAACTTCCAAATCAACAGCAACCCTGGAATCGTCACAATTTCTTTCTATCAAACTGGAGTTCTTTATTACTTTGCTATCATTGATCAATAGGTAGGTCAACTAATCAAAAGATTAATAGGTTAATCTTTCCTCTTTCTCCCTCTTTTACTTCAGCTCAAGTGAAAAGTAGTTTCAAAGCTATGAACAGCATACAATAAAACAAGCAAACTATTGGATCACTTCAATTTCTCAAAAATCATATCTGCTAAAATTCCACCTCCTAAATTCAGAAGTAATTGTTATTGTAAAGATTCTGTCACTTTTTTCTGAATAGTTTCCACATGACTACATTTGTCTGGAAACCCTTTCAAAGAATTTATAGCATAGATTCAGTTCCCCCAAAGAAACATACCTGCCACAGTACCCTACACCAGCCCTCAAGACATATACTTGATAAGACAAGCAACCACCTGTTCGGCAAACCAACATCTGATGTTTGCCAATAAAAGCATTTTTCATGGTTGATCGATTCGCGTATTTTCAGCCTCTGTATTATGGGGCTGTTCCACTCATTTCTTCCATTCTTTGTGATAAAGAATCAAATCTTAAAAGCCAAGTACCAAAGGGCACAGGAAAAAAATAAAACCATATTCCTTGATCCAGCAGCCCTATTTTTGACACCCTCTTTTACAAAACTAGAAGCACCAGCACGTCAGGATTAATACTGGTGTCAGAGAGCGGGATACAAGGCAAATGCTGATCAATGAGGAATGTGAAGATAACTTACGGTCTGACTACATCTGTATGATGGAATGACATGATTTTTTTTAAATAAATTTATTTATTTATTTTTGACTGTGCTGGATCTTCATTGCTGTGCACAGGCTTTCTCTATTTGTAGCCAGCAGGGGTCACTTCTCCAGTTGCAGGGCGTTGGTTTCTAACTGCGGTGGCTTTTCTTGTTGCAGAGCTTGGTAATTGTGGCGTACAGGCTTAGTTGCCTCGTGGCATGTGGGATCTTCTCAGACCAGGGAATGAACCCATGTCTCCTGCTTTGGCAAGTGAATTCTTAACCACTGGACCCCTAGGGAAGTCCATCAGGTTCTTTTTTTAAAACATGAATTTTTATGTATTGATCCAGATAAATTATCTATTCTAGATTAACAGAATGTTACCAAAAATCAAATGTTTAAAAAAGAAAACCATGTGTGTGTGTGAACGAAAGTTAAAATAGTTATCACAGCTTTTCTATCTGTTCAAGCTACCCCAATCCTTTAGGAAAGAAAATGAAGAAAGAGAGAAAACAGGAATATGGTATCATTTTAACATTGTTCCAAAAACAGTTCACTGAAGTGGCAAAGAACACACTAAGGCAAGGTGGCAAATTTGAGTTGTGTTGGTACAATAATTATTTTTGGTATTAGATTTATATCTCATCTCCATGGTAACTAAACTGCAAAACAAAATACATTATGAGGGAAACTGAAGATTCAAGTACTAACCCCTAGCACCTTAAGGATCTTTAAATATGCATTAACACACAGAAGTCACATATGATCAGCTTGCATGGTTTAAACAAAACTCAAAGAACTACCAGAATATGAAATTAATATGCCATTCAAAGCATACAAAGCTTTTTTTTTAGGGATAAGATAAAATCCTCCAGTTTCTGCAACCCTTTTTTTCTTCCTTCTGAGGTGCCAGAGTAAACTTAAGCTGAATGCAGAATAAGAGGTTAGGCAGATTTTCCGGCCTCCACTCAACATTATGGGAACTAAAAGCTTAATTATGGTCAAGTGTCAAAGTTTCATCATAATGTATCTTATTTTCGCTTTGTTCTGCTTTTTAAAAAAGGCATTGTAGAGTGTAAATGAGAGAAAAGAATTCACTTTCTTTTCACTGAACTCGACTCTCCCCACCTTGCATCAACCTCCCCAAATATGAGGCACAAGTAGAAGTCAAGCAGACCACGGCCAATACTGAGATGCAGCTGTCTTAGGAGGGAAACAAGAGTCAGAAAGAGCGATAACCTCACGGGCCCGGGGAAAGTAAATGGGGAAGGGAGAACACTCTGCCAACAGAGTTTAAAGGCCCAGGACCCAAGGGCAAAAGGTTAAAAAAAAAAAAAAAGGTGTGACAGAGGGCGCTCCTGTCCATGCCAAGAAAAAAGATGCCCTGGTAAGCAAAAAGAAGTTAAAAAAGCTCCCTTTACACTCCCAAAATTAAAAAGCCGACTTTTAATTGCATTCAAATATGAATTAGAAAACATTAAGAGTTATTAAGCTATAATTCTAGATAAAATTCTAACCTG
Organism: Bos grunniens; assembly: GCF_055505025.1. Lineage (NCBI taxonomy): Eukaryota > Metazoa > Chordata > Mammalia > Artiodactyla > Bovidae > Bos > Bos grunniens. Next base: position 39,957,760 of record NC_141186.1, read on the forward strand.
GATAAATCTAATTTCCGTTTTTTTTTTTTTTTTTTTAAGAAGATCTCAAATCACAGCTCATTTTAAATTCTTTATGAAGCCATTTCCACCGAAATTAGAGATGTTCTGAATGGAATGAGATTATATGCAGGGGGAAAACGTGTAGGCAAAATTAAGAAAATTATCCAAAAAATTAGGCCCACAATCAGACCCACCAACAAGTATATGTATGCATGGTTGTATATGCGGCAGGACAACATAGTCAGGTACGGAATAGTATGGGCTTGTCTACTTTTGTGATTTAATTCAGGCAACAAACTGTACAGATCAGGGACAAACATGTAAGTGTGTGTGCATCATCAGTCATGTCTTTGCAACCCCATGAACTGCAGCTCAGCCAGGCTCCTCTGTCCACGAGATTATCAAGCAAGAAAACTGGACAGAATGGGTTGCCACTCTGTCCTCCAAGGGATCTTTCCAACCCAGGGATTAATTCGACAACTAATCATTGTTCTTCATCTCCAGTGTGAGTTACAATCAATTTCATCCATGCTTTCCAAGGCTGACATGGCAGAAATCAAAGGGAAATGAAATCCACGCCACATCTGTTACCCCCTCCCAAGAAAAAAGGTAAGAAATACTTAGTCACCCACTTGCAGTAAGGAACTTTTCACAATTATCTTAAAAAGCTTGTCAGGTCAAACACCATAGTCAGTTTTACCATCTAAAAATTCCATCATATGCTATCCTGTTATGACCTATTATTATTATTATGTTTTGGGCTTCCCTGGTGGCTTGGGAAGTAAAGAATCCACCAGCAATATGGAGACCTGGGTTTGATCTTTGGGTTGGAAAGATTCCTTGGAGAGGGGCATGGCAACCCACTCCAGTATTCTTGCCTGGTGAATCCCCATGGACAGAGGAGCCTGGCGGGCTACAGTAGATGGGGTAGAAAAGAGTCGGACACAACTGAGTGACTAAGCAGTGATTCTCAATCAAGAGCAAATCTGCATTGCCTCATTCCTTGTGGCACTGTATGGAAATGTGTTCTACCGTCCCAATCTGAGAACCTGCTATTCCTTTTTTCTCCCAATATAATCTGGCTCATGAGAGCCAATCTCCAACCCACACACTCCCCACCCCAGACCCCTCTGCCTCTTCTGTCTTCCCCTCCCTTCCTAATGGACTGTATGAGTGCACAATGAAGGAGACGTGTCCAGTTCTTTAGTAAGAGTGGATTATTAGAGGTTATGACAAATCCTCTAATAATCCACTCTTACTAAAGAACTATGGGGTCGCACAGAGTCGGACACCACTGAAGCGAATTAGCAGCAGCAGCATGACAAATCCTGCAGTAAAAATACCTGCACAGTTACTATGTTCACCTCAGCAATTCCCGACCTTCCTTGCCACCAGGACTTTCCTGCCCTACAAAGTCTTTTAGCCACCTACTGAACACAGGTGGCACAGACTGGGGACAACTCTCTGAACAATCACCTTTACTTGGCCCTCTGCCAAAGGCTGCTTACAATGAAACTCAGTTCAGAGGGAAACACAGACATACTCAAACGATTCCATACTGATAACACTCTTTTTGTTCACAGAAACTCTTCTTGAAAAGGCTACACCACGAAATCAGTAAAATTATTTAAATCTTTAAGTAACTAACAGTTGAAATGGTCATAAAAGTCTCCCAATGTCTAAAATTAATTCCTGCAGTAAATGTCCCGACCAAAAAGAGACATACATCACACTTCTAAGTTCCAGAAATATAAATTCACAATCCATTATGATAAATGGTGGGACTGCTGGCTTTCCAGATGAATAACTCTCTCTATCAAATTCAAGACCATAAACATGGATTCTAATAACTGTATTTATGACCAAGATTTTACAGACAGAAATCTGAAATCAATCAATGTATTTTTCATTATTATATTTCCTGTCCTCTCACTGCATAAATCTATTTTGTTCTGTAATGAGAGCTCAAAATCAAATACCAAATATTCCTCTGAACTTGTATTTTAAGCATTCTACAACCCACTGAAGTGTCTTTGAACCCTGAAAGTGTATATTTTCTACCTTTTATATTAAGCTGCACTTGATTCATGAAAATCACTTAAAATATGTAAATGTCAAGCAATTCCTATGAAAAAAGGGGTCCTAAATGCTCTTAAGATCCAGTAAAACATATTCTGCAAAGGGCAGCACTCAGTTGCAGCTACCTTTAGACAAATTACTTAATTGAGAATCTATGCATTTTGTCGTAGTCTGCATGATGAAATTAGGAAAAATAATTTACTACAGTGAAATCATGATGTATTTGAATAAGCCAAAAAAAGATAGTGTAAAAGAACATGGTGTTCCTTTCTTACTACAAAAAACTACTTACTTTAAAAAATGGAGTGTGGTTATCTTATTTTAAGTAAAATTTTAATAATAAACAGCTGTTTCGTACTAAGCATTTTTAATTGGGAAAAACATTTTAATATAATAGTGATGTTAAATAATACATCTGTAATAGGAGCATACTGTCTTTTTATAATTTAGTCTGCATTTCCATCAGAGGGATGGGGAATCCCAAATCTACCCTTTTTATATATAGATGGAGACCTGGAAAAGTTGGCATCAATCAGAGCTGTTAGATTCAAAAATCTAGGAGAAAAAAACTTAAAGTAAAAAAATATTCCAAAAACAAAGTCTCCTGTCAACAGTAATGACAAAGTCCTTTGAGTCTTGGATATGAGAGAGAATCCAGAGTAGGAAAAAGACACAATGATAATTCCAACTTTTCTTTGGCGAGAAATGTGCTTCTCACATGACCTTCACCATAAATAGGCATCTGGATTTGAATCCTGAATTGGAGATGGAGGGAGCTGCAATAGTGCAAGTCTGAACACAATTTAAATGGAGATGTAAATACTTACATAAGATGTTATCATTCCAATTTAAAGAAAGAGTATTTCTGGGTCACTCTGGTATATGAATGACCTTACACCTTTTCAAGCTCTCAGTAGAGAGTAATACTTCTATAGAAATATGGAAGTATCAGGATAAATATATTCAATGTTGGTATATTCAACCTTCTAAGTCACTGACTATCACTGATAATGGATTTCATTTTCAAAACAGAGAAGAAAAGAGACTTTGACCGCCTGGAGGCAGTGACCACATGAATCTGTCTTTATATCTAAACATGAACAAGAGGGCTTGGAACACAGCAAGTAGATAATAACCACGTGCTCTGTAGAAAGTTAAGGGCACCGTGACATGTACAGACACATTACACACTCTTATACCTCCCTCCCCGACACACAGTATACTTTTTGTTTAAGCCATACACAGAAGGTAAGGAATCCATTCTAGGAGGAACCTGTGGTCATTATTAAAACAGGTACATAAGTAAAATACTTAGCTGCTGATATTTGACAAAAAGCTGGTTTACGATTAGCTGTCTGTCATCATTCACAGCTCTATTTTCCTTTCCACTCCCTCTGTTAAAAGTGATCACCCAAGAAAGTGTGCTATGCCCTGCTCAATTCTGAAGTGACTTACCACGGTTCACACCAGGTAACTAAATTTTCTCATGATGCTACAGCAGCTTGATCAGCTATTCTGGAGGGTCCTTCATGGTTAGCAATACTGAAGTAGGTGTTATTTCATAACAGCCTCTTAGGTCAAAGGATTGACACATGGAACAGTCACCAGGGACCTCAAAAATACAACAGTAATAATGAAAGCAATCTCATCACCTCTTTACTGCAGCCTGGCTATCATTCATTGCCTCCACACAATATGAGATGTGGGCTTTTCACCACAACCAGAGTTGTGATGCCTTCCTTTATGATTTCATGCAAAGACTTCCAGAATGGTCAACTTGTCAAGCTTTCTATTTCTCCTCTCCAGTCTTCAGAGAGGGCTGAACAACATGCCACTCACCTGGTCCTGTGATACCTTAGGAAATCTGCACAACACAGCCTGCCACATGCTCTATTCAGAAAATGGATCCATAGCTAGCTAGAAAGGGGCAACTCTTTCTTACAGCATCGTGGGGGACAGACTTTAAGGGACAACCTGATACTGGCATCCATTCTCATAAGTGGAAAGCATTAAGTACAGATGTCGATTTAAGATCTTCCTGAAAAAATGTGCATATGATCCAAGACATATGCATGCTTTTCAGACATACACAAGCTTCTCAGATTCAGGAATGCCCCATGTAGGCCTCGCTTCCCTTTGCTGGAGTTAAGAGTATTTTTTATAGTATTACTTGATGAGATTACATATTATTTTGTGCATGTAACACTGTCAGTCTCCACCAGGTAAAAATGGAATTCTGTGTATTTTATTCTCTGTTGTGACCCTAGAACCTGGACTTAAGCATGCCTTGTGGCCAGTTTTTGAGCAACACCCTTTCAGTGAAAAATTCAATACATTGAACTCCGGAGAGCACACACACACATACACAAGTCAATCACTGTCAGTTCTTACTTTAGGCAAAGATACAGATCCTTGGCAAAATTCATGCTTAAGAGCTATAACTCCCCAAGACTGACAAAGTGAAAGGAGGTCTATGGGGCCATTCCTGAATTTGAGAATCCTGAACACTTGAGGCATATGCAAGTTTTTCAGGAAGATCTTAAATGAGCATCTGCACCTAATGCTTTCCACTTAGGGGAATGGATGCAAGTATCAGATTGCCCCACTTTCAAACTGAGCACCAGTGACTAGGAGGGTGGGACAGGCAGACAGGGGTCACTACTCAGGAGAGGCCTCTAACTTGCTCCTTGGGAAGCCACTTGCCCACAGAGACTTTCCTTTCTGTAAAAAGGGCGTTATCTCAGAGGGCTGGTGTGAACAGCAGTCAACAGAGACAAAGCAATTCCCCCCAGTGCCTGAGACAGACTCAGTAAATGTTAACTGCTGTTGCCTGTAACGTATAACTCCTCTGAATAGCACTGTCCAGAAGTCTTTTGTGCAAAGATGGAAAAGTTCTGTATCTTGAGCAGTGTAAAAAGGTAGCCATTAGCCATTTGTGGCTACCAAGAATTTGAATTTCAACTAGTGTGATTTTTCATTTGATTTTAAATGGAAATAGCCATGGAAAAGGAGATGGCAACCCACTCCAGTGTTCTTGCCTGGAGAATCCGCACAGAGTCGGACACGACTGAAGCGACTCAGCAGCAGCAGCAGCGGCCATGTATAACCAGTGCTAACAGGATTAACTAGACATTAACTGAATGTTATAAAGACTCCCTAATCCATGGAAACTTATTACTTTATTTACAACCACTTCAGACTTCTGAAATCAAGAACTCAGCTCAAAAGGAAAGAAATGTCTTCCCTGTAACTCCTTCCCTTTAAGTTCTGTGAGATCGCTTAGCTTTTAAGACCTGAAAGGACAAGGCACCAAGGGCTTACTCAGCCAACTGCCATGCATGCCCCCTGCCTCTTCTATGTACACTTTGACTAGTCTGAGCCAATCAAGCTAACTCCTTTTCTCTTGCCAGTGACTGGATGAATCTTGAACACGTGATTCAGTTCTGACCAATGAGGTGGAAGGGTTGATAGTCCAAAGGAGGGGTGCTCTGAGGCAGATTTTGCTTGCTCTTCAACAGAGACATCGGAAAGGGATACTTTCTCTTTCTCTGGACTTTATACCTCTGCGTTTGACCTCCGGAACTGCAGAAGTCACATTACAGCCATGAGGAAAGGGATTCAAAGTACCAAGTCTACCAGTTAAGGTTGGTTGGTGTAACATAAACAACATGGAGTGTACCTTACAGGTGGCAGAGTGTGCTCTGCCCTCTAGACACATAAGTTTAGAGATACATTGCTCTTACTATTAAGACAGGAGACTCCACAGGTCTTTTCCAGATGCTAAACCGTGGTAATCGATACAAAAGCAAATCCTTATACACAAACATGCCCCTGGAAATGACTGCAGTATGAACTGGGGAGAAAAATCCTGGTAATACTGCCAGCCAGGAATCCTCAGGACAAAAGAAGCTAATCTTGACTTGTTCCTGCTGGCACAGCAGGTCCATGGTCCAACTGGCCATAAGTGTTGAAACGTCCTTTTCACACCCCAGTGAATGGTGAGAGAAAGGGCAAACTTTACACAAAAAGGATGTTCTAAAGATACCTCATTAGAAGGTGGTGTAAGAATATAAAAGCCACAGGACATTCAATAAGTGTCAAAATCACTTCCCGAGAGGAGAGTGTGGACTGTGCACTTCACAACAGTGAGGGAAAAATACCTCCCATTATCACAGAGAGCCCCAGAAGCAGAAACACACCACAAATGGCTTCTCTCTCATCTTTGCAGACACTCATCATAGAGACTAGTTACTACAGGCTCATATTTCATTTTCCTGCTAAAGCTTCTCAACAACCAATCAATACCAAATGTACTAATGGCACCCTGCTCAAAGGAAGAGTGCTGTCCTAACACATGGAACTAGGGGGGACGGGGAACAGAGACACACTGGTTCCAGGAGGGAAAGAGGCCAACAATAATGGGGACGGAGCAACTAAATGATACCTTTGGGAGCAGCAGATTTTCATGCAGTTTCAAGAAGCAGCTCGTTTTCCTCCCAGGGAATGGCCATCAGACTTGGAGAAAGTGGATTAACACAAACAGGAAATTTGGATCCAGTGGCTTCCCAAACTCAATGAATATCTCAAGGTAACCAAAATTCATTAAGTGGGTTCCAGAGGATAACACATAACTTAAAACAGCCCACAGTCCACACATTCACTGTCTGAAATTCACTCCATCATGGATGCAGGGATGATAATGTAAAACGTTTAACAAATCAGAGGCAATGAACACTAACAATGGATGGTAGAGGGCAGGTATTCAATCCTAAGGTCCCAGAACAGCAGTGGTCGAGGCAGAGATGAAGGGGAAATTCAGGGGGATTGGGCCAGTGTGTTTTTAGGATTTTTAATCATCTACATGGCTGTACCAGTGCCAGGACATACAAAGAGTTATACTTCTTAAAATAACGACACTAAATAATCTCCTCAATTTTTAAGCCAATTTAAGAATATCTATAACCTTCATGGGGAAACAGTGGAAATAGTGTCAGACTTTATTTTTGGGGGCTCCAAAATCACTGCAGATGGTGATTGCAGCCATGAAATTAAAAGACGCTTACTCCTTGGAAGGAAAGTTATGACCAACATAGATAGCATATTCAAAACCAGAGATATTACTTTGCCAACAAAGGTCCGTCTAGTCAAGGCTATAGTTTTTCCTGTGGTCATGTATGGATGTGAGAGTTGGACTGTGAAGAAAGCTGAGCGCCAAAGAATTGATGCTTTTGAACTGTGGTGTTGGAGAAGACTCTTGAGAATCCCTTGGACTGCAAGGAGATCCAACCAGTCCATTCTAAAGTAGATCAGTCCTGGGTGTTCTTCGGAAGGAATGATGCTAAAGCTGAAACTCCAGTACTTTGGCCACCTGATGAGAAGAGTTGACTCATTGGAAAAGACTCTGATGCTGGGAGGGATTGGGGACAGGAAGAGAAGGGGATGACAGAGGATGAGATGGCTGGATGGCATCACCAACTCGATGGATATGAGGTTGAGTGAACTCCAGGAGTCGGTGATGGACAGGGAGGCCTGGCGTGCTGCAATTCATGGGGTCACAGAGAGTCAGACACGACTGAGCGACTGAACTGAACTGAACTGATACCCTTCATGATTTTTTTCTCAGCAGAGATGCAGGTTGATTGTATGGCATATAAGAGGCTTTTCAATCCTTCCAAAATGGTGATAACATCTCCTAGTGAAGACTTATTTTGTGATATTGGAACACCCAGCTGTACAATTGCTGACTTTTAACTTTTATTCTTAAACTGGCTAACTTTTTATAAAATCTTAAATACGTAATTAATAGGAATCTTAACACACCAAAACAGAAAACAAGCACAGCCTTTCATAAATTAGGGATACCAGGATATAATGAAAGTCACAGGATCAAATTCTAAAATACTCTTCCAGGTGAAAGCCCTGGGCAAGACCTGTTTCTTTTAAAAAGTGATATTGGCAAGTGACAGACAATTATTATAGACCTATTAGCACTAAATTGTGAGTTTCTCCTTGATAAAGAACTTAAGAAGAAATGACTTTATTATGCTAAAGTCAAGTACTTATACCACAGTAGAGTCATTTTTCACATGACATAAAAATCACATTTAATACTACACTCAGGGAAAACATTATTTATTATACACTGTAGTATTATTAATGAAAAGCAAGGATTCCTAAAGTTATCAGAAAGCATTTTTCAAGAAGGCAAGGTTCCACATGATACACCTACTGATTTGTTTTTTTTTTTTCACCTAAACAAAGTCTTAATTACATGATAAAATACAGAGTTTAATATAATTGAAATGGAGGAAAGGTTAACTTTTAATAGCAAGGAAGAAAACCAAGAAGATGTACTACGTTTAATGCTACTGATCTCAAATAGGGTCATGGGAAATTAGCAGCTGAGAGATGGAAGTGAGATTAATTTCAGGATCACTTAACAAACTATTGAAGACCAAAGACAGCATTTTGCATGGGTATCAGACAGGAGCAATATTCAAGGTGGACTCACCACAACACAACCATAAATCACTTAACACTTTTGCTCAAATACAAGATTAAACTTGAGCTTAAACTAAGTTCCTGTCTATATGTAAACAAATAGAAGAGCCCTCTTTAGGCACACAGTAGACATTTCAGCCACGTAATGGCAATACTATTGATAAAAGTTCAAAAGCTAATGAAATTCAGTGAGCTTTCCCCTACTTTTGTAAGGCTCACCTCAGCAAGAGAAGAGAAAAGATAAGGAATAAGGGTGTAGTTCATCTTAATGATTGCAAGGGAAACCCAATAAAATGTTACTCAGCAAGATATATATGAATAATATTTTATTTGCCAAAAATTTTCACATAACAGAACTTAACAATATCCAAAGGGAATGACAGAAACGTTTCTCTCTTTTATACAGTCAGAAAGTGGGTTTTACGAACCAAACTGTATATAATAAATGAGTACATTTTGTTAGGTTACAAAGGAAAACGAGTAGCCTTTAAGTAAATCACACAGCACACTGCAAATCACTGGCTTTCCAATTATCAGGCATGTGTAAGGCTAGGTATGCTATTCCTTTGAATCTTTAATCATGTTCCTCTACTAACCCATACTCATCCGGCCCCTGCCCCAAAGATACCAGTTTTAAAGGAGAGAGTATCATCCTTTCAAATTTATGACCAGGAAAAAAGATGTCTGACTTTGATCCATCACAGGTATGAAAAATACATACTTATAGATAATTCTCTGTATGCCTTCTGTAGACCCACTAAATGTAAAGATTACTAAATATTAAGATTTATGTTATATCAAAGCAAATATTGACCTTACCTCTGCCTGCGTCAATATTTACTGCTCTGTACAATAAACCTTGATGTTCAAACTGCATCAATATCAGTGCATTAATTTCTGCATGGCTCATATCAGCATCTTATAAAATTTGAAATGCCAGTGAAAATATTTCACTTGAAAAATGTAGATATAGCCAATTAAAGAGACAAAAAAGGCTTTTCCTTTCCTTCTGGCTTTCTTTGCAGTTTTTTCTTCTTCTTCCTCTCCCCTCGAAATATTAATAGTTACAAAGAAAACTGCCTAAATTTGATGAAACTCAGCCATCTATTATAAAAGAATTATCTTAGGAAATATTATGAATGTATTGGCATAATAAAATAAAACATTCCAGATATATTTCTATAAGATATTATAATATTGTATACATATAAATGTAAAAAGGCAGTATCCACCATTTCTCACTGATAATCACAATTAACCTTTGTGTACAGTCTCCCAACTTTTCGTTCTATTTACTGACGAGACCTATTACCCAAATTATTTTATGCATCTTGTAGTTCAACCTCGTTCATATTGGTACATGTTTACTAAGCATTTCATGATAAGGATGTACTAAAATTACCCAGGTCACCACTGATGGTTCTTTAGGCTGTTACACTCACAATGGCACGCTGTGGATACATACAAGTGTTTCTGAAAGACAAATTCCTAGAAGCACAGGTGCTACATCAAAGACTACCAACATTCAATATTTTCATAGATTATGCCAGAGTCCTTAAAAAAAAAAAAAAAAAGGCTCCATCAACCTGCTACCTTCAAGGCCGAATTAAAACCCAAACTTTCAGCCTTCCATTTACCCACGTTTTAAACATCTCATCATAGCAACAATTGAAACTTTTATCACTGTTACACAGCACTTGATACCAACCCAGCATTGAATAAAACTTCATCTACTAATACGCTTTTGCCAAGGGTCACAAGGACCCTAAGGAGTTTATTGATGTCCTCTTACAACATACCGTAGCATCTGTTAGCTTTACAAACGCTTGTGAAACCACCTCCAGAGAGAAGATGCCAAGAAATGTTTGAACTCAAGTGGCACAGATTAGAACAAAGTTAAAAAGAAGAAGATAAAGAACACATCTCTAAGTTACTAGAATAATTTTGTTCAAACGATAGAAGAGAAAAAAGCCAAAGTCTGCACGGAAAAATGTTCAAGGTACCTAAGGCATATGGCACCACATTTTTCTCTTTTATACATAAAGTCCTGATTACTGTGTGACCACACGTGTTTTTTTCTCACTCTATCTATCCTTGTAATCATAGATCAAGTGCAAAAAGAAAAATAACAACAACGAGTACCTACAGGAAAAAATAGCTTGTACTTTGTCCCATAAACTATTTCTATTTCAAAACATTAAGGTAGAAACAGGGAGGTATAAAGATTAATTACAGACAAAGGTTCTGCTCAAGAAACATAAAGTTTAAAGGGTGTAAAATATGAACAAAATACTATACCATGTCTTAATAGGTTCAAGTCCAAATTTATCTTTACAACCAACCCACCATTCCTCACTTACTCATTTAAATTAAATGCAGTGCCCTCTTCAATCATTCTGGGGAACATCCCAGATAATTCATTTGCTTTCTCTTTCATATACAAAATGTAATCAATTCCCACTGGCTCTTTCATATCTCAAATTCCTGACAATACAACCTCAACATTTCTCACAGTTTCTGCTCTCTTCCCGTGCTGACCAATCCTTAATCCTACAACCTGAGGTCTCACTCAAACATAAAACCAACTTAGACCATTTTCACCATAAAAGCCTTAAATGTGTCCCTCAGAGTTCTAGGTCACTAGTAGAATTCTGCTGGACCCCTCCTGGTCTACTTCCGATACTCTGTGTTATTCCCTTAACTCCTTCCACTTGACCACACGCCCCAGACCCAGTGAGGTACTTCCAGCTCCCCAGTCAAGGCTATAGGCTGTTTATGCCTCCAGGCTTCTGCAGTCCTGGCAAACACCTGTCCATCTCTAAGGGAAGCTGGCAGGAGCCATTCTGAGGAATTTCTCTGGCCCCTCCCACTACACCACAACAGCTGGCACACAATAACTTCTACTTTGAAACTGTAAATAGATTACTAGAGAATTGTAAAGAAGATAGAAACTCATTGTCAAAAATAAAGAGCAAACTGATAAGCAAAGAGAGCGCAGTCAGGTAGACATAGCCTTGAGCCGGGACTTAACGAGACTCGATCTCAACAGTGTGGTCCCATCAGATCAGAAGGTCTCTGCGGCAAAGGGAATGTCTCCAGGGAAATGATTCCCTTAGGAGACTCTGTAGGAGGTATCGGGAGTGGGGCACATCACATGACAATATTAACATTAAACTGGAAGGTTCCACAGTGCTTTCCACTCTTCTAATGACAAAAGCAGACCTGGGCAGGCATTTGTGTATTTTGCTTTACCCTGTACAGATGTTATTAGAAATAGGCATGGAAATGTTACTTTAGGAATTTAATTATGTCTTACGTTCACCAGGGGAGCTCGTTATTTAAAAGGATCCAACGGCGAAACCTTTTGTAAATCACCCACTAACGTATCTGGATTTCATGGCAAGATCCCCTTCGTGAGTTCCAGACTCTGGTATGAATTCATTTATCCATCCATGCATTCACCTACTTGAAAAATATGTTCCAAATACATACAAGAGGAGATATTCTGGCACACAGCAGGAAAAACAAGAATAATAAGCTATAATCTTTGTCCTTAAAAACTCTACATTTAGCTCGGGAAAACTCTCTCTCTGCCTCTTCCCCTTCCCTTTTCCCTTCTCTCTCTCTCTCACACACACACACACACACACACACGCATGTTATAAAACAAGATGTTCATATGCACAGTGCAGTGGGGTGGCCATGTGATTAACAGCCATACCCGGTGAGTACATGTATTACTGCTAGCTCTCAATGCCATATAAGGTATGTCCTTTTATCTCCATTTTAGAGCTGAGCAAGTCATCAAACCCCAGGACAACCAGCAAGGCCCCTGGAAATCTCATCCCACAATTTCCTGGCCAGGAAGGAATGCCTCTGAGAGCAATCCTGCTTGACCTTCACCTGGTGCCACACCAGACACTTCTTTCAAGGAATTTTGCTCATGGCATATCTCAATTTTGGAGTCCTCTAAAAGTTAGAAATGCCCCCCCACCCGAATTGATTCACAGAATCTATCTACACAAAAAGAACATGAGATACAGATTATTAAAAATGAAGAAAATCACCGAAGAGGATAAATTAAAACGGCGTGGGAGGAGAAACCCACCACCTGTTTTTCCCTAAGTCTTTGAGGGGGCGGAGAGGAAACAGAAAGCTTTATAAAAATGCCTCAAATTTCTACTTGAACTTGCTCCAAATTTGTTTCTCATTTCCCTTTCCGGCAACAATGACCTACCTAGCATGTGTTACTTTTTGTGTAATACTTACAGAAGTTCTGGGCGAACTCCAAAATTCATGAGCTGTCATCACCTCAAATAACACAGAAAAAATAGCTGTGTTTTAGTCAAGAAAACCAATAGAAGAGAAGTAAAAAAAGTGAAAGTTGCTCAGTCGTGTCGGACTCTGTGATCCCATATACATGGATTTCTCCAGGCCAGAATACTGGAGTGGGTAGCTATTCCCTTCTCCAAGGGATCTTCCCAACTCAGGGATCGAACCCAGGTCTCCTGCATTGCAGGTGTTTTAATATTTCCAGTAGACACCTAAATTATTGTTACTGTTTTTCTCAATGTAATTCTGTATGAAATACACCAAAAGGTGTCCCCCCCCCCTTTTTCCTGTTCTTGGTATAAGGAAAATATATCCAAAGATATAAAGCAATCTTGAAGTTTCATTATTATTAACAGTTAATGATAATAATCTTACATTTATGTTCTGTTTCATTTCTCCAATGCATGATGTTTTCACACTAAACTCACACATTATGACCACTCCTTTTTAGAGTAGAAATAACTAAGAACCAGAGAGACAGTCTATCCTCAGATGGGCACAACGGGACTAAAACACCAGTCTCCAGGCTCCTCAATAAACAGTCCTCCTAAGCTGCTGGTGTGCATAGTGGCATCACACAATAAGCCTAGGAAGTAAGGCTGTTGATCATTTTCAAATATAAATATTATCCAAGATGATGCAGTGACATTGAAATCACTTGCCTAGTCCTAACGTAGTAAGTCACACTATTAATGAAGTATGATCATGACAATATCCTTAAAACAAGTTCTCCACAGCTCAACTACTTATATAACTCTCCTCAAGTGACCGGTGGGCTGCTACCAGAATAATCAGATCAGCATCATTCACCAAACCCCACCCTGTACCCAAAGGCAACCTAACGATGAAGGACACCAGAACCCAGGGGCCCCAGGACCACCAACACCGATTCCTCTCCCTGTTCCACCTCCTAAAACATATCACTTCCTCATCTGTATTCTTCCCAGAATTTTTCAAAAGCAGGAACACAGGAATCACTGTGAATGCTAACTAGAACATTTGCTGGGGACATTTCAGCTCAAGGGAAATGCAAGGCCAGAAGAAAAAGAGAGACATGTTCCAAATCTCCGCACAGTTTTGTTTCTGAGTCAGACTAACATCTGCTCATGGGGGCAGGAGGGAAAGGGGACGACAGAGGATGAGATGGCTGGATGGCATCACCGACTCGATGGACATGAGTTTGAGTAAACTCTGGGAGTTGGTGATGGACAAGGAGGCCTGGCGTGCTGCGATTCATGGGGTCGCAAAGAGTTGGACACGACTGAGCAACTGAACTGAACTGAACTGAACATCTGCTCAAAACCCCCGGCTGTACCAATGTGATCAGGAGCTGGCAAACCTTTTCTGTAAAGGGCTAACTGATAATAGTCTAGGCTTCTTGGTCAAAGTTCTGTGTGGTAACTATTCATCTCTGCAGTCTTAACATGAAAGCAGCCATCAACAATAGCCAACAAAATGGATATGGTTGTGTCCCAATAAAACTTTACACACAAATACAGGTGGACGTTTGTAGTCTGCCAAGCCCTGAACTTGAGGATAGTTTGTTCGCTGAACCCTCATTCCCAAATCTCAAATGGGCAATTCTTATGAATTATGGCTGATAGAATTTAGCTTGCTGAGCTCCAAGGATTACCTAGGGATCTCCCAGTAACAATCATAGCACCCAGAAGAGAATTCCAATAACAACAGTATCACCAGTAACAAAAGTACTAATAGTGTGAAAAACAGCAAAAAGTAACATTAGGCACTTTATGCCCAGAATTTGTTAAATTTTTCACACACATCTCATTTCATTCCCATTAATAGCTTTATGAGGGAAGTTCTATTAATAATTCCTTTTTCAAAGATGGGAAGACTGAGGCTCCAAGCAGTTAAATGCCTTCCCAACATCATAAAGATATTAAGAGATATTAATGGTAGATATTAAATTGAATCACAGTCTACACACATGACTTGAAAAATCACTCTATCACACACAACACCAACCCCCACCCCCAAAGTATATCAGTGCCTTATCTTAGGAAGAACTAATACAAATTTGTGAATTAGAGTCATGAGGTTAACACCTGGACCATTAAACCCCTCTCTCATGAAGTGGACTACTTCACTATTGCTCAATTCAAAACCATTTCCCTCTACAGGGAAGTGCAGTTCAAGTGCCAAAGAACATCCTAAGACTTCTTGATGTGAAAACCAGTATTTCACCACTTTATTGAAAATAACCATTGATACCATGGAATGTTCCAGAAGATGACTATACACCTCAGCTGGTGACTCTCTTATGCTTTTCTTCTCCTTTTACTTTTGTTTTCCCCATTATGCCTAGCAAGTTACTTCAGTGGTTCTTCTAAGCCAGTCTATACCCTTCTAAGGGATTCTTCAAATAACTGCCTTATCCTGGCTCCAGAAAAAAGTACAACTAAAACAAGGGTTGACAAACTACAGCTTGTGGACCCTATCCAACCAGCCACCAATTTTAGTACAGCCTGCAAAGAATGGTTTCTCTACTTTTAAAAGGTTGGGGGAAAAAAGACTAAAATATAAGATTTCCTGACACATGAAAATTATAATAAATTCAAATTTCATTGTCATAAATACATTTCTGTGAGGACACAGCTAGTTTGTCCATCTACCTATGGCTGCCTCTGCACTACAACAACAGAGCTGAAGAGCTGCAACAGAGACCCCATGCCCTACAAGGCCCAAGACTACCAGATTCTTTATGAAGAGCATGCCAACCCACTGAAGATAACCTATGAGCTTTTCCACCGATACAAAGAAACTGAAGTCACTCAGTCATGCCCGACTCTTTGCGACCCCACGGACAGTAGCCTGCACTGAGTTCCTCCGTCCACGGGATTTTCAAGTCAAGAGTACTGGAGTGGGTTGCCATTTCCTTCTCCAGGGTATCTTCCCAACCCAGGGATCAAACCCAGGTCTCTCACATTGTAGACAGACAATTTACCATCTCAGCCACCAGGGAAGTCCACCGATATAAGCAGTTTTCAAATCCAGACACAATGCATTCCAGAAATACAAAATGGAGACTCGTCAAGTCCAGAGTTAAGACGATCAACCACTGCTCCACCCCAAAGACCACACTACTAATTATGCCCACTCTTAACTAAATAATGGGAAAAGTCACTGCCATCTGCAACCGTACATGCTGATGTCATATAATTTCCAATTTCCCAACAGCATTATTTTCAAAATTGATGAAATGTAAACAGCAGGCCACTTTATGCCTCCTCTTAACTTCTATCAGAGCCACAGAAAACAAAATGATAAATTTTCTTTGGGTTTCTTGGTAGGAACCGATATACATATATAATTTCAGCCTTCATCTCCCAATTTCCTTCATTTATCAGAAATGGTGACAAAAAAATTTCTAATTAGATAATTCTAATCTCAAGGAATGGGGTGTGATGGAAGACTTCAGAATCACTATCTGTTCTTGCAAAACAAAATAGATAGTCTATTCTCCCTAGAGGGGCAGGAGATTTATCAATAGACAAAAGGATGCAAAAAGCCAATAGATAAGGTGTAATTAAAGATCAGGCCTATAAATTTTATACTGACATATACTTAACAGGATTTGCAGGTGGAAATTCAGGGTTTAAGACCAGGGTATAATCATGACAATAATACCTTTCAGTTCTATGAGCCACAACATAGAAAATGCATACATTTATTATTGAGACTAATACTCTGTGCCTCCAAGCACTTTCATAAAAAAATTTGAATTATTCAGTGCTATAGTGATTTCCAAAGTGGTCTATCTTGCTCAAAAATTCCTCCTTAATTAGCTAAAAATACATTTCCCATATATTTTTGAGCATCAAAATCTCTTTTAGAGAGATTTAGATCACCTGTCTTTTTTTTGATAGTTGTTAGACGCATAAACCAGAAAGGCCTGTATATTCTTGTAGATTTTTTTTTTTTTGCCCCTTAAAATGTAAGAAAATTATTTCCAAAGTAGTACTCAGAGTTGTAATAATGTATACTCTCTCTTCACTGACTCCAAGGCGAAAAGTGAAAATAAAAATTGAAAAGAGCTACAGCAATATTGCAGTGGGCTGAAATATATAAAACTAGCAAGATCTGATTAGAAAATAAAGTTGCGTTTCTTAGATTAAAGCATAATAGGTCATTTTGATACGTGATGCTTTGCAATATTTAGCAGATATTTAGCAGCTTGAGACAAAGCTTATATTTTCTGCTCTCTGAAATCACAGCCTCTGGGAAGAGACAAGAAAAGGCCACGTCTTTCGGAAAATTACAAGTTTGGTACAATAACTCATTAACAAGTAAAGTTCAGAAATAAATGCAAATTGAGGGGAAAAGGCAGGTTGAGGAAACAGGTGGGAGAGATAAATTAAGGTACTTATCACCTTGAGGAAAAACAGGCTTGAATATTTCAACTTTCAGGGAACTACAAAAGGTTTGAACAAACAGAAATCAGGCGTGAAACCGATTAAAAGTGTGCCTTTGAGTAAGTGTAATGGGACGTGAACTGGCCCGTATGATCGCGATGGGAACAAGTCAACTTACCCGAGTAGGCCCAGTATGGGTCGCCCGAAGCCTTGCGCCTGCGGATCTGCGCCTGCACCGAGCTGCCCTGTCTGTTCTCGTGCAGGGTCCCCACGTAGCCCTCCGTCAACGCTGCAAGACAGGAGAGGTGCAGTGAGTCAAAACCGTCCCCCTGCTGCACCCAGGAGCGGTGTCAAATGCACACAGCCCTGTGACTGCCTAGAAGCACAGACCTTGGGGTAGCTGAATAGAACTTCCTGACTTTATAGAACAACAACTACAGGAGAACCTCAGGAGATTACAAGGATTATCATTAATACTAACAATAGCTTGTGTATGTGTTAGGTCGCTCAGGCATGTCCAACTCTTCGCGACCCCATAGATTGTAGCCTGCCAGGCTCCTCTGTTCAGGGGCATTTCCAGGTAAGAATACTGGAGCAGGTTGCCATTCCCTTCTCCAAGATCTTCTTGACCCAGGGTTCGAATCCTGCTCTCCTGCGCTGGCAGGCAGATTCTTTACCGTCTGACCAAACTACAGTGAATCTTTTCTCCGTACCATGAACCCGAGGTGCACTAAACCCTTTACATGCATTATCTTGTATAATTTGCAACACACCACCAGGCAACAGATGCACTGTTTCAGTAACAGGCCCATTCTATTGATAAGCAAACGACAGCTTAGAGTAGTTGAGTAACTTTAACAACTAGCAGACCTGGAACTCGCAGCTTTGGTTCCAACTGTGTGTATAAGCCTATACCCTAGGTGCAAAGTGCGTCCAGCCTTATTTAATATTCACTGAGCAAGGAGTCATTCCATCTCTTTTACAGATGGAGGAATGAACGCTCAGGGACACTGAGTATGCAGCAGATCAAGGAATCCAACATAAGCATGCATGGCACAGAGCTCCGGCCTCTACCATCCAAACACAGCACAGTCTCAGGCCTGGGAGCCACCCCATGATTAAGAACCAGTCCTTCACAAACTCTGTATCCCAGAGTCACCTATTATATCTGAAGATATGAAACCTGAAACCCTCCAAGGCCAGCAATGCTCAGAAAAGAAGCACTGTTTAATGATGCATTTCTTTGAAAACTCAAAATGAATCCAGTTTTCTACCCCATTATCAAGAGCTTCCATCTGCCTGCTATAGTGTTCAAAGCCCTCCCCTCCCAGCCACTTCATGGATGCAAATTTCTTCTGTGGTGAGCCCACACCTGACTGCCCTGATGTGTCAGAAGACAAGTATCACAGGTGCCCAGAATCCAAAATGAATTGGAGCTACACTTCAAACAATACATCCCAGCTGTCTGTGTTAATATTTAAATGCACCCAAACAAAATCAAGTGTGCCTCTGAAAGGCAAGGAAAATGGTTAGAGGAGCTATATATTCAGTTTAAGACTCTGAAGGCACCAAGAAAGCACAATACAGTCTCTATTACAAATTAGCCAGAGTAGTGATAATAGGAATCATCTCACCATGATGGCATTAATTTTGTTCACAATGTAATGGTCATGAAGGAAAATCAGGAAATATGTAAGTATTACACTTTATACTTGCATGTCAGTTGCCAAGACTGGCTTTAAAAGAAACAAAGCTTGAACAAGAGCTACTCCACAAATACAAGCCCTTTGGAGGGAAATGAGAATCTTATAAAATCCAGACACACATCAGCAAAGTAAACCAGGCGTCATGTATGCCCGCTGTTTGGTCCTGAATGACAGAGTCAAAACCTAAGTTACTAACCATTTTATAAGAATGATGGCGGTTTAGGTATATATGATCCAATCCATCCTGTACTCTTGCAGGTAAGCCATTCAGAATCTCAGGAAGTTGATCATTCTAAGTTTCCAGGGATAAAAAACAAAATTTCCCATTTCTTCATCTATTTTTTTCCTCCACTAAAGCAAACTACTTGGTTGACTTCATGGTCTGTTCATAGTAACTTGTGTTATCTTCATAATGACCCTATGAGGTTGGTATTTTTAGCTCTGTTTTACAGATAGGGAAACTGAGGTTCACCCACATAGCCAAATACCCATTAAAAAGTTTCCTAAATTGTTCGGCTTATTTCTGTGCATATAGGAGACATTTTATGTATCTGTTTACTACACTTCTTAGAGTTAATTCCCTCTAAATAATTACTCCCAAATGATCCTTCCTCTTTGTACGAGGACAATGAGTAAAACCCGTGCCCCCATTCCCATACATACCACTGGGGCCAGGGGCATGGTTGGCAGTGATTCAGTAGAGTAAATGAAACAAAGCCCACCCTTGGAGCTGCCAGGGCAACAGGACTGGCTGTCTCATCCATGACTTGTGACCTAGCCGGTGGAGTAGGGTATGAAGATTACCAAAACAGAGACACTGCAACAAATTTCCACTATGTTATCAGGTATTTAAAAAGCACCACATGCCCAGAGCTGAAAAAGGTGCTTTCCTCATAGTACCTGGTGTCATCCTTTATACCAATCCTGTGAGGTTGGTAGGTTTAGCTTAGTGATATATATGTTTGGGAATGGGGACACCAGCCAGTCCGAGAGAGTCTTCTCTCTCTTGCTGAAGGTATTATGACAAAAGTTGAAGCCTCATGGGGGTGGTTGAGGTTCGAGCACAGGATCAGCAAAGGTGCTCAAAATGGAACCAAGCCAGAAAATACAAAATCTATGGATCAATTCGGTTGAAAAAATTGAAGATCAGGACAAAGCCAATTTGAAATCAACCCCTGGAAGGCTTATAGTTACATGACCAATTACTCACCAATGCTTACTTTTCCCCCAATGTCACTAACGTGACCTTGGTGACCTTCAAAGAGGATACAACACCCAATAATCAATTTTTCCATGCAGAAAATGCTATTGTTGGACTAGAGTTCTCTCAACCCAAGCTGCTTTAAAAACAGAACAAAAAATAAAGACCCTATGCGTTGGACCCTGCCTCCAGAGATTCATCTTTAGTCTAAGGTGTGGAATCAAAATAGCAGTATTTTTTGTTGTTGTTGCTAAAAGTTTTCCAGGCTATTCTATTTTTCAACCAGCGATAAGAACCACAAACCTCCCTGCAGAGCTGGACCTTAGGCCCTGTTCATTGTGACACTGTCCACTCACACTCACAGCCTGTAACTTGCCAGGTTAAATAAGCCTGTCTTAATTTTAGTAAAGACCTGGCCAAATAAATGAATAGCCTACTGCAAGAATCACACCAGTGTGGTGTCAACCTGAGCACTTAAGACAAATATGAACCGAACCAGAGATCCAGCCAGATTCTGCTCACCAACAAATGAACCAGGTATAAAAGTAAAGAAGGAATGAGGTATAAATGAGGTATCCTCAAGGATATTAATTTATACACTTTATACCAGACCCACTAGAATCATAGTCTCCATACCTAGTATCCCCAGGTTTTTTTCTTTGCTAGAAAGTCTTTTATTTCTCAGTCAGTCATACATGAAGCATGTGTGCATGCTAAGTCGATTCAGTTATGTCTGACTCTATGTGATCCTATGGACTGTAGCCCACCACGCTCCTCTGTCCATGATAGGATTCTCCAGGCAAGAACACTGGAAAGTGAAAAGTAGAAGTTGCTCAGTCGTGTCTGACTCTTTGTGACCCCATGGACTGTACAGTCCATGGAATTCTCCAGGCCAGAATACTGGAGTGGGTAGCCTTTCCCTTCTCCAGGGGGTCTTCCCAACCCAGGGATTGAACCCAGGTCTCACACATTGCAGGCACATTCTTTACCAGCCGAGCCACAAGAGAAGCCCAAGAATACCAGAGTGGGTAGCCTTTCCCTTCTCCAGTGGATCTTCATGACCCAGGAATCGAACCGGGGTCTCCTGCATTGCAGGTGGATTATTTAGCAACTGAGATATTAGGGAAACCTAAGAATACTGGAGTAGGTTGCCATTTCCTCCTCCAGGGGATCTTCCTGATTCAGGGATCAACCCATATCTCCTGTATTTCCTGCACTGGCAGGCAGGTTCTTTACCACCAGTGCCACCTGGGAAGCCCCGATATTTCTCAGAACCTTTGAGAATATTAGGGAGCAGCAAAGGAGAACAAAGCCCAGCAGCAGTTACATTACCCATCCTGCTTGCAGTGTGGCGCTACAGAGTCCAAAGTTTCATCAGGTAAGTACTTCAGCCAAGTACTTAGAAGGAGACGGTAATCCCGACACTCTTTAACTGACTGCATACAAGCCACAGGTTTTAGGGTCTCACATCCGGCAGCTCTCCAAGCCCACTAAACTATCAGTGATAAAGCACATCTACAAAGACATGTCCAACTCAAGACACAGGGAGGTACGCATCAGAAGATGCTCCCCTGACTGTGGGAAGTAACAGAACCCATACCCCGAAGTGCAGGGATTTTCCCAGCCATCCAAACACATCACAAGGGAGTGCAAGGCCTCTGCTCTGGGCAGGGGGACTGCCTGTCTAAAGGGGGTTTCACTTGGGCCAAAAGGAAGGGGCGTGGCTTTGCTGTATAAAGACCAACAGACTAGAAGTGACAGAGGGCAGGGCCATCCCACGGAAGGTGGGTTAACTTGGTCATCACATACCCCAAAGGACTCAGGAATGACACAGATTGAACCCAGCAAGGTGAGAATGGGCAGGAAGACCTGCTTTGCAAGGACATGCTGTATAACCTATGAAGAGCGCCAAGGTCCCTGAGACAAGGAGCTCTAAACCTACCTCACACGACAGAGCTTGATATATGGGATGCGCTCAGTAATGAGTGACTGAGTGATTGAATGAATACACAAACACCAGAAAAACCGATGGTGCCTATGTTAGCGTCTAGAGTGTGTGTGTGTGTGTGTGTGTGTGTGTGTGTGTGTACGTATGCTTTCATGAGCCATAAGCAAAAACACTGTCTTCTTCCCTACTGTCTCGCTTTTTAATCACTGCTCACCTATCAGAAAGAGCAAACATCTAAAACATGAAGCTAGAAGGAACTAGCTGGAGGATCTAACAGGCAATTTTTAGGAAGCATCTCAGAAATGAACCAGGTGGCAAAGATCTTTACCACCCCAGCACCAGATTTCTCTTAACACATCAACTATTCATTAAAGGTAACTATATTTAGTTTTTCATTTTATTCCATCTATGTCAGTAGTGTGTGATTTTTCCCCCTCATGAGAACATAATCATGTATTACTTGTACCGCATAATTGAAAACACAATTTCAAGTCCCTTCTTCAAATGTATTTTGATCATATGACAAAGCGCTCCCTAAAAGCAACTTTTAAAAATTATTTGAACAGCAATCAAAAACTGTATACAGAGTATATTAAGCAACCTAACATCTCATTGGCAAGGAGCAAAGATTTACAAAAAGAAACAATCTGTGGTTCCCAAGTAAAGACACAGACTCAGCATACCAAATTCAATCAATTTTAATACTCTCTGCACTCTTCTGAACTCCAACAGCCAACCAACGGCAGCATGGCAGTGATATGGTGAGGTTATGAATCATGCTATTGATTTTCAATATCTTCTGTGCAGAAAATTAAATTATGTAAATGCATGCCTTTACGGATCCTTACCTTAATGTGAAATTGCTTACTTGCTTATGTCAGCAACTTAATTACACAATTAAAAATGGTGCATGCTTATGAAAATATCCAGTTTCACTTCTCAGAACAGACAGGAAGTGTAAATCTGCCTATAGTTATCAGGTGACTATCAAGAGGGAGGAGTTGGTATTATGCAAACATATATTCCATATTCTTCCGAGTTCTGCAGCACCAAGCCCACTATGGTTTATGGAGGTGAAGTCATATGAGGGCAAGAAGCTCAGGAGAGCTTGCAGTGGTTTATAATACTTCAAGCAATAGGGTTCACAGTGATATAACAGGTGGAGAAGAAAGAAAGAATGCCCAACACTATATACTGTTACGCACTCCTCTTCAAAGCGGTTGTGTCTGATGACACTCGAACCAACACACACACACACACACACACAACAAACCTGGACATGAGGAGTATTAAACTCGGAGAGCTTTCAAGAGTCTGGATAGTATAATAATAATATGACAATACGATTTTACAAAAGGAAAATCCAGCTACTCCCATCATCCAGGAGAATGTGTCTCTCAGTGCTGACAGGATAAAAGTAGAGATTTCAAAACCAATAGCGTTAACTAGCCAATGATTCCCAGGTCTCCCTCAGTAGGGGGAATCTTTAAGTTGGTTGTTATGCAGAAAGCTGACTGAGTGACAGGTCTTTTCATCAGGGAGTCTTCATAAACTCTATCACCTCTCACAACTTCTACGGAGCCTACCTCATTTCCAGCCTAAAGCAAAAAAGATAAAAATGTTTCCAGACCCAAGGGCCCAATCCTTTTCTACAAAAATATCCTAAGAGCTTACCTACCACAGAAGATATCAACAAAATGATTTCCTATGTGCATGATTTAATTTCCCAGAGCCACCAGACAGAGTTTGTAACAATAAATGTTTTTATTCTGGGAATATAAAGGCAGCTGTGTATCCCATCTGCCTTAACAATATCTTCAGAAGGATTTGGTGTCATCCTTTACTCTCAGTGTTTTACAGAAATGTTGACTTGAGAGGGGACAAAAAGTTTCAAGCCATGTTAACTTTCTGGCTGAATATTTCTCACACAAAGAGACCGGCTCATTTAACACCACATTAAATAACATTCCTGACATAGTCTTTCCATTGGTTTCCCTGTGAGAGAAAGATCACTGAAGCTACATAAAAATAAATAGTTACGGATTGATAAATGATGTTCTCTTTCAAAATTACAAATGTGTACACAGAAATTACAGAGTACAACTAATGTCTGTTTTTGACAAAAGGATTCCATTTACACGTGCATTTATATATGTGAAAATGAAAGAAAGTCAGAGGTGCCTACAAAGAAAGGAAAACAGTGGCCACCAAGTCTTTCAAAACGACCACACTGTTCCTCCACATTACTGTTTCATCTTACCAAAATAAATAACAATGTCCACTTTAGCACAGCAACGTCATCATACAGGGGAATGGGGGTGTGACGGAAGTTATGTAAAGGTGAAACCAGAGTCTGTTTATGAAGAGAACAGCCCCGAACTCCATCTACAACAGTAACATATCTTGTATACAAAACAAAATGTGTAGTGACACTTGAGGGTATTTCCACTTAACTATATGTCCAGTTCTAGGTGATGCCAAAGGGACTTACAAGCCTGGGAGAATTGGTCAGCTTCCATCCAAAAATGAAAACGTCAAAGACATTCTGGTTCCCCAGGGCCAGGATGAGAATTACTTAGGACGATGGATAGATGGCTCTCATATTAAGAGTCCTAGTTCTCTTCCAGAGTTACTGCCAAAAAGAAGCCCACTACAATATAAAATAAGCACTCACATTTTCAAATGCAGAATGTCTATTTCCAGAATGGCAGACAAGCAGTTAAGCAGCCTGTTTATATCTATTATAACTGCTCATACAACAAACAAATTAAAGATCCCTCAAGGATGATGAAATCTCTATCAAATATAATTTTCTCTAAATTTTAGAGTGCATTTAAGAACATTAAGTCCCAGACAATAGTCTAAAATGAATAAACCTTTATCTTTTTCGTGACTACAATGGGCAAAAGTATCAAATTATAGTTAAAGTAATTAAATATTCCATCAGGCTCTCATCTCCTTTTGTGCCTGTATTTCAATTAATTGCAGGAAAAGTACTTATTGAGCTTCCCAAAAAGTAGAATCAAAAAGTGCATTCCTTTGTAACTATTGCATTACAAATGTTCCCTCCAGTTGTTTGTGATACTGAGCTAACCTCAAATACAATAGATTCTATTACAGTAGATTATCTATTTTATCACATTCAAATGTACCTACTGTCCCAACTACAACAAAAAAAAGTATTTTTCATCATCTAAAGTGATAAAGATACCTAATAAACAGCCATGAATTTTTTAAGTAAAACAGACTACTAAAACTCAAAGGCAGTTCAAAGAAAGAAGAAATCACACAGCAATATAGTATCTTAGGTCCGGGAAATAGAAAACATATTTACAGGTTTGTAAAAAATGCCTTCAGACAGGTAGAGGCAAAATAATGACCTTCTCCTCCATATTTTACGTTAAAATAACACTGATTAAAAAAAGGAAGAATTTTTTTTCTTTTTAAATCTGACAAAGCTAAAAGAAAGCCCAAAAACTAGAGTGATTCATCTGCTCTCAATTATGTCACAGTTATAAAAATTTCAGAAATAAAAAAACACACTTCACAGTAGATCCGAGAAAAGGTACACTTAAATAACTGATTTAAATGGGGGCTCATTACACGTGTGATGAAAATCTGAAAAACATCTCGGTTCACTCTTGCTCAGAGGCACCCTCCTAAAAAAGAACTGGCCTCCTGACTTCAAACATCATACAGAAATAACCAACCCATTTTACTACTGCTTGGTTCTCAAAGAATCAAGTCTCTAGATTCCACAAGATTCCTGGGAAGATCATACATAGATAATATTGCAATAATGTCAACTGCCAGAAATCGGTACTTCTCATTTTACAACTGTGCCACCTCTTTGAATCCTTAGTGATCAACAGAACTGGCAGATTCAGCTTAGCCATCTCAACTGGTGGCCACTGTGGTAAATGTAGCCATGGACTCAGATGTTTTGTTTCACCCACTGTATGTGTATACATGTATTTGTGTTTAACTACTTGTCAACATGAGAAAATCTGAGAAAGAACTCTAATATCTGTGTTTATTAATGAGAAATCTGAACTTTGTTCTCAAACAGAAAAAAATACGCTATATAAGCAGTGAGTAGGTCTTCAGAGAAGAATCATGACCCCATCCAGTCCCACTGATGATGTATATTTCTTATCTAGTTTCTATAGGCATCTGGGTTTTCCACCCATGGCCTAACTCAGTAATAAGTTAGTTACTAACTCAGTCTTTGTCCATGAAAAAGGCACTATTAAAAGTACCATCAACATAGTGACTCCCATACTTCTTCCAATAATCCTGTGGCTTAGGTACAATTATTCAAAAAAGGCATGTAACTTTTGTTATGAACAGATAGCCTTGAACCAGATATTCCTCTCAAGCCTGCATAACTGACCCTATGCTACAGCAATTCTTCACAAAACTGAGTTTTAGGATTCATAACAACATCTGTGAATTAATAGTTACTCCACCTGCTCAAAACTAAATAAGCATCACAAGTTATAAAGTTTCTCCATGGGCCTCTGAAAACTAAAACCCTAACAGTTTCAAAAGAAAGGATTTGTCAAAGCCACTACTCCCACCACTATTGCCAATTGTCTGAGATAAAATCATGTTCTGATAGTTCAACCAGAAAAAAGTAGAGTGATTTTCCTAACACGATGTGGAAAATATCCAATTACAATTATACAAACATTGGTAATTTATCTGTAAAAAGAAAGTCTCTTACATTAAAGCAGAAAGAAATACAAAGTTAAATTTCAGTTAGGGAAACAAACTGAGACTCTAATTAATAAATTTCCTTCATTCATATTTTCTTTTGTTTCAAATTTATAGCTGGGACTGCCTGACAACTTTTTATCCCGTAGAAACAAAGAATAAACTTTAGAACTTGGGCCTTTTATATAGCTGAGGCATATATATACATATAGTCCCTATGAAATATTGAATGAAAAATATTCAGTGAGATGGGCATTCTTCATAGAACAAAAAGAAACCAGCAAAGAAAAAAACTTGACTTAAGTATTGTTGGGTGCCCACTGTAAAACTATGGTGCATCTTATCAAGCCTGGCAAAATGTGCCATAATGCACATTTCCAGAATTTGGAGAGAGTAAGCTCCACAGTGACAAAAATACCCACCAAGATAATTCCTGACCACAGTAGATGGGAGAAAACACACTGAAGGCACTTCAGTCCCTGGGCTCCGGGGTCACATACAGAGGGCATTCCAGACACCACACAGCTTTCCCCTAGACACCAGCCAGTCACAGTGTGGTCAGACCTGCCTAGCTAGTGAACCCAGAAGCCGGTGCCTCTGGGGCCACGTAACAGGCACTATATAAATCCAGGCTGGCCAGCCACCCCGTGGCCTCCAGCTGTCTATGTCTCAAGAGTTCTCTGCACTGCTAGGCAACAAAATACCCACTCGACCTCCACCCTGTCTCAGTAGTTCCTAACCCTTTCTTGCCAAAAGGAAGATTTCTAGCAAACATGGTAAGGCAGGTATCCCTGGTCTTTCCAAGGCAGAATACGACAACACCAAGGAACTCAACGACACACACCATATAGGGAAGCCTGGCGTGCTGCAGTCCATGGGGTCGGAGAGTCGGACACGACTGAGCGATTGAACTGAACTGAACATTACCCCCACCATCTTTAAGCTTTCTTTCCACTAGCAGGTTCAATCAATCCATGCATAAATTATCATTTGTGTACATGGTAAAACAAATACAAAAAGTAAGTGAAACAAGCATGACACAATAGGGAAAAATACTAGTAAGGAAGGAAAGTAAAAAGATCAGTCAATAAAGGAGATATCACTTTAGTTGAAGGCACTGATGTACCATATGGGAGGACAGAGGTCAAGATGGGGGGGCGGGGGGGCAGGCATGGATGAGAATACTGAGGCAGGAAAGACAGTGGCGTAAGGAGGCCAGCCTGGCTGAAGCTCCGTGAGCCGGTGTGGAGAGGAGGAGGAGGAACACGTGTAAGACCCTGCAGCATGAGCTCTAGGTCAGTCTGGGAAAGCAATGAAGGACTCCAAGTGAGCAATCAATGTCTCGTACGTGTTTTCCTTTAAAACAGCTTTCTTGATACATAATAGGCCTTAGTATATTTACAGAGCTGTGCAACCATTACCATAATCTAACTGTATAACATTTTCCTCAATGTATGCTTTGAAAAGGTGACTCTGCCCTGGCCGGGATACTGGCAAGAGCAGAAAACAGTGGCTCATCACCTAGGCCCCCAGGGTAAGTCAAGACAAATCATTCATAAAATGTACATTTGCACCTGTGTCGAGGGTGGGGGCGGTGGTGGGAAAGGGCTGTTCATGGAGGGAAAATTTAAAACAAATAGTAGCCTAATATTCACATCAGATCAGATCAGATCAGTTCAGTTGCTCAGTTGTGTCCGACTCTTTGTGACCCCATGAATTGCAGCACACCAGGCCTCTCTGTCTATCACCAACTCCCGGAGTTCACCCAGACTCAGGTCCATCGAGTCAGTGATGCCATCCAGCCATCTCATTCTCTGTCTCCCCTTCTCCTCCTGTCCCCAATCCCTCCCAGCAGCAGAGTCTTTTCCAATGAGTCAACTCTTCACATGAGGTAGCCAAAGTACTGGAGTTTCAGCTTTAGCATCAGTCCTTCCAAAGAAATCCCAGGGCTGATCTCCTTCAGAATGGACTGGTTGGATCTCCTTGCAGTCCAAGGGACTCTCAAGAGTCTGACCAAAAGCCTACTTGGTTTATTTTCAGTTTTATTTTACTATTACTTTCTACAATTTTCCCCTTTGCCCCTTTTCACCTGAATTCGGATTTGCACTAGTTTAATCAAGCAATTACTTGCTTTTACATGTCCAATTGGCAAAAGATAATTAATTAGAGACAAATCAGAAACATCTATTTACAAACACAATGGAGGAAAAGAAAGAAGGTCAGAATACTTATTATCACTATATTTTGTTTTAGAGCTAAATAGTGCATAACTATATTCTCAGTATCTTATAAGAAAAAAATTACCTGCCTATATAATGCTTATGGAGGTATACACTGCCTACTATGGATATTGAAGGTGGGTGAATTTTTTTTTAAGCAGTTTTATCATCATTTAAACATGGACAAGCGTATGGCTTTAAGCCCAACTGGCTTCTCTCTGCCTCCCCAAATGATTCTCTTAAAAAAAAAAAAAAACCCTCTATATTGGCATAAAGGCAGACACACAGATCAATGGAACCCTAGAGAGCCCAGGAAAAACCCACAGGGATATGGACAATTAACTCACAACAAAAGAGCCAAGAGTACACAATGGGGAAAGAACAGTCTCTTCAAAAAAAAATGGTGCTGGGAAAACTGGACAACCATATGCAAAAGAATTAAAACAGGCCACCATATTACACCATACACAACAATTAACTCACATTGGATTGCAGACGTTAGACCTGAAACCATACAATTCCTACAAGCGAACAGAGGTGGTAATCTCCTTCACATTGGTCTTACAGATTTTTATTTTCTTAAGGGATGGGATATGACTCCAAAGTCAAGAGAAACAAAAGCAAAAATAAACAGATGGGACTACATCAAATTAAACAGCTTATGCACAGTGAGGGACGCATCAATGAAACAAAGAGGCAACCAGCTGAATGAGAGGAGATATTTGTGAATGATTTATTCAATAAATATCAGAAATAAAGAACTCATGTAACTCAACAACAACAAAAGAACCCAATGTAAAAAACAGGCAGAGGCCAAATAGACTTTTTTCCAAAGAAGACATACAGGTAGTCAAGAGGCAGATAAAAGGTGGAAAGATATTCAACATCACTAACTGGCAGGGAAATGCAAATCAAAGCAACAGTGACGTATCATCCCACACCTGTCAGGATGGCTGTTGTCAAAAAGACAGCAAATTACAAGTGGTAGCAAGGATGTAGAGAAAAGGGAACTCTTAAATCTTGTGTGTGGAATTGTAAACTGCAGCCACTATAGAAACTAGTACAGAGATTGCTCTAAAAATTAAAAATAGAACTACCATATGATCCAGTTCTTCTACTTCCGGGTATTTACCCAAAGAAGAAAACACTAATTTGAAAGGATATATGTACCGCTATCGTAGAAGGCAATGGCACCCCACTCTAGTACTCTTGCCTGGAAAATCCCATGGATGGAGGAGCCTGGTAGGCTGCAGTCCATGGGGTCACTAAAAGTCGGACACGACTGACCGACTTCACTTTCACTTTTCACTTTCATGCACTGGAGAAGGAAATGGCAACCCACTCCAGTGTTCTTGCCTGGAGAATCCCAGGGACGGGGGGCCTGGTTGGCTGCCATCTCTGGGGTCGTACAGAGTCGGACACGACTGAAGCGACTTAGCAGCAGCAGCAGCAGCAGCAGCATGTACCGCTATGTCCACTGCAGTGTTATCTACAACAGCCAAAGTATGGAAACAAGCCAAGTATTCATTGATAGATAAATGGATAAGAAGATGTAGCAGATACACAGTGGAAGACTGTGTGCTAAGCTGCTCAGTTGTGTCTAACTTTTTGTGGTCCCATAGACTGTAGCCCACCAGGCACCTCTATCCATGGGATTTCCCAGGCAAGAATATTGGAGCAGGCTGCCATTTCCTACACCAGAGGGATCTTCCCAATCCAAAGATCCAACCTGCATCTCTTGCATCTCCTCAATTTCCAGACAGGTTCTGTACCACTATCACCACCTGGGAAGCTGATGGAATACAACATAGCCATAAAAAAGAAGAAAATCTTGCCATGTGCAACAAAATGGGATGGACTTTGAGGGTATTATCCTAAGTGAAATAAGGTAGAAAAAGATAAACACTATGATTTCACTCATATAAAATCTAAAAAGCAAAACAAATGAATTAACAATATAAAACAACAAAAATCACAGATACAAAAGCAGAAGGGTAGGGCACACAGTGGGAGAAGGCAATGGCAGCCCACTCCAGTGTTCTTGCCTAGAGAATCCCAGGGACGGGGGAGCCTGGTGGGCTGCCGTCTCTGGGGTCGCACAGAGTCAGACACGACTGAAGCGACTTAGCAGCAGCAGGAAGCACAGGGACAGGGGATAGGGGTGTGGGGGTGAACTTTATGGTGATGGATGGCAAGTAATGGTGGGGATCACTTCGAAGTATATATAAACACAGGATGATAATGTTCTACAGCTAAAACTCACATTATATACCAATTTTACCTCAATTTAATGAATAAATTGTTATCTGCCTTAATAAAATCAAAAGCCACATTCCACTGTCACAACAATGACAAAAAAAGCCCTGTCTCTTCTACAAGTGTGAGCAATAGAACAGTAAGGAACCTGAGTGAAGAATAATTAATAAATTAAACTATAGGAGTTCATCTTTGCACAAGAACAGAAATTTTGTCCTTAGTAACTGTCCAGGAATGTCTATAGTTACAAAAAAGTTTTCAGGGACAAATATACATTGTGACTGGTAGGACAATAAATTGCCAAATTACTTCTCTCTTCTTTATTCTAAGTCCATATATAGGACCATTTCTACTTCCTGAAATACTGAGAATCAAACCTTTCATAGGCTTGATTCAATTAAGGTAGATCTGCCCCTGGAATTTAAGAGAAAAAAATTACCCAAGCAATAAGGTAGTATTGCCCAGGCAACCACTTTAATGTTGATACTCGGAATATCCCAGGGCTTCAAGCGATTTCTGTTATCTCCATTTGTATTATGCATTAGCTTCACTTCCTTTCCAGCAATAATGTGGTTTGCTTTGTTCTCAACTGCAGAAAGAAATCATCAGAAGAAATATTGTGCATTCTGCTTTGCTTCAAGAGGAGTTATTAACTTCAAATAACACAAAGCAAGTCTCAAGGAAAATAATTTTAAAGGGCTATTACAATCTTAAATAAAATGATTTAATTAAAAACTCTAACCACATGGAAATTTTCATCAGATCACATCAAGATGGCTAAAGCATTTATCTGTAAATCAGCTTTAACTAGCTCTAAAAGCAACGGCTTCAACTAATTGTATGAAATAGACTCAGTTTGCTTTTTTAGGAAAAAGAAGTATTTAACCCAAAGTCTGTTTCTGATGAACAACTGGCAGCTCCTAAATAAGCAATTTTATTCTTGTTTTCATTTTTGGTTGCGCCTTTTCAAACGTCTGCCTCTGACCAATTATACTGCAAGATCCACTTGAAGAGTCAAATGGAAAAGCAGTTTTATGACTTTAGAAGAGTTAAGTTCAAAATTGAAAGTTCAGTTCTGTTCTCCTCTCCTATTTGTACATAAGAAGCTGGATAAAATCAATTTCAAGGAGACAATTTCAACTCTCAATGTAAATCCTTTTATGACTCTGCAATATAGTCAAAGTGGGGTTAGGAGGGGGAATAAAAAGACAGTTTCCTTTATTTTTTTTTTAATATAATGATGCCGAAAGGCAACTTTGTATCTTTGGAGGCTCCCCTATCAGGCAAATTGAATGGAACAAACTGTTCCTTTGATTTTTAGACAGCAGATGAGAAAGATATGCAATAAAACACTTAGAAACAAATTGGTACAATCCGTGTACCAGAACTACAGGCCTGAAGATTACAGAAATCCTGAGTGAATTTTGAAAAATAAACACTCCTTTAAATATTGCTTGCAGAGGTTTATTAAACACATTCACTCTTAAATATCACTTCTGCATAATCAGTGAGTGAGTATTAAGTGAAAATGTGAGAAAAATGGGTGGGGCTAGAAGCTGGCAGAAAACTTCAGGTTTTTCTTTTGCACCACCCTACAGTTGGCAAACCATTTTTCTCATATTTCCCACAATAGAACCAAAAAGGCTGCATATTTTAGGCAATGTAGAAATCATATATGATCTCTCAGATTTTATTCAGGAACCAATGTTTCCGAGAAAGGAGTTTGTGAAATGCATTAAGGACTTTTCCCTTCACTCAGTATGAGAGAAGATGTTATAACCAGAGAGTTCATATTAAAATAATTTTACCCAGAGCAGAACGATGCTAAATCCAGGACAAAACAGTAGTGGAATGGGGGAGTGGAGCTAAAGATACTGTGGAAGAAAGAAAGAAAAAAAAAAAAAAAAGGTCGTTAATATGTTTCAGAAAGAAGTATTTTTTTAACCTCTATGTAAACATCAAAAAAAAAATCATTCCTATAATTCCTCCTGTATTTCTTTAAGTCTCTAAAATTAACAAAAATAATTAATAAAGATGCTGAGATAGCTAATATTTCTTTAGCACTTAACTATGTACTGGGAGGCACCGCATTCTTCAGCTGGATGATCTCATTTAATCTTCACCAGAACTCTGAGGGGTAAATCCTCCCAGCTTTCTAGTTCCCAAGGCACAAAATTGTTAAGAACCTTGTCAAAGTCACATTACACTGCACAGGACAGAGAAAGGAATTCAAACCTAGACACTTTAAAGAGACAGAAGAGGAAAAATGAAGCTCCACTGAGACCTCCCTATAAAGTCTGCGGGTCTGTAACAGGGAAATAGATGGTGCATATTTAGTTCTTTTTTTAAAAAAATTAGAGACCTAAACATTAACACATAACATGTTTGGAAGCTACAGTGACCTCTGAACCAGGTCCATTCTCATATTACACATTCTTTTCCAAGGACCCCTCAAGATACTGAGGTTGCCCCAACCTATGTCCCCGAGAAGAAACAGTGTATTTTCTATTGTCCTTTAAGAGATTTCACACTGAAAGAATCTCCTATAGAACTCTCTAGTTGCAACTAAAAATACTATGATAAAAGTGATAATTCCTGAAAATTATTACAAGAGCTTGCAAAGAGAATTCTAACACTACAGCCTACACAGGAAGGCATTATCCTAACACCAGCTAACTGCTGAGAAAACAACTCATTCTCACCACAACAAAAAAATAGGATGTTCCACAAAGGCATATGTTCACATCTGAACTGAGAACTGGGGATGAGAAGAACCCCTTCCAACTATACTGTCAAATACAGGAGTCACCTGGGGGAAACCCTGAACTCTGCTGTGCTATAAAACACACAAAAGGATTTCAAATGCTTAGTAAGAAAAAAATTATCATCTCATTAGTATTTTGTTTGGGATACATTTCACAATGATATTTTGAATATACTGTATAAAATGAATCTCTACCTAAACTGCTGGAAATATGTTGCTTACTTCCTCCTAACACTCCTGCCCCGAAGACAAAAGGTGACCTGGACTCATTCAGTGAAACCCTCCCTTTTCCTTCTCTCTACCGACCCCAGTCCCACAAATTAGAGGAACTCAACTGCTTCTTTTCCCCCTCTTCTATTGGGTAAGAAGCTAACCCAATGGGGCGTTGTGGAGGATGTATTTTTATAGAGGGATCTGGTCCCCTGGTTTCTGCACTGCTCTAGCTTTGCAAATGTAGGGCTCATGAATATGCCTGGAGGTCTGATGCCTTGGCACTGAAGAATACAGGAAAAAAAAAACACATCATAGAATTTGGCATTTGGACCATTCTGTTTTTCAGAAGAACTAAGTTGAGAGGACACAGAGCATATGCAGAGAAGAGAACAATTTCAATTCAGACATGACTATTTCTGGAAAACATAACTAACGAATCACTATGTTCACCCTGGGAATGCAGTTGCTCTTTCTGCAAGGACCGTCAGCACTTGCCTGGTAGCCCAGTTGGTAAAGAATTCGCCCGCAATGAGGGAGACCTGGGTTCAATGCCTGGGTTGGGAAGATCCCCTGGAGGGCATGGGAACCCGCTCCAGTATTCCTGCCTGGAGAATGGACAGAGGAGTCTGGCGGGTTACAGTCCATGGGGTCACCAAGAGTCGGACATGACTGAGCATCTAAGCACACCACAACACATGCCTTTAGGATCATTCCCAAAATCTTACCTCCAAAAGCAAACTTTCTAAGAAGTCTCAGTATTCCTGAAGGTGCCCAGTTGCCTATATCTCAGTGCTGGCTTTCTAACTTCATGCCTACCGCGATACAATAGGAGGTGCCTGGGGTC
The DNA here is from genome assembly GCF_055505025.1 of Bos grunniens. Lineage (NCBI taxonomy): Eukaryota > Metazoa > Chordata > Mammalia > Artiodactyla > Bovidae > Bos > Bos grunniens. The sequence goes on from NC_141186.1 coordinate 39,992,912, forward strand.
ACACAATCCTAAAAGCCCAAAGTGAAAACTGTCAGTCACTCAGTTGTATCTTACTCTTTGTGACCCTATGGATTGTAGCCCACCAGCCTCCTCTTATCCATGGAATTCTCCAGGCAAGAATACTGGAGTGGGTAGCCATTCCCTTCTACAGGAGATCTTTGCAACCAAGGGATCAAATCTGGGTCTCCTGCATTACAGGCAGATTCTTTACCATCTGAGCCACCAGAGAAGCCAAAAGTCCAAATCTCTGGTTTAAAGTTTTGGTGAAGGAATATACCCCTAAGATCACAATTCTCTTGGTCTACAGTGAGGCTCCAGAATACATTTTTTAACCAACTCCCTGTGGGATCAAATGTAGGAGATCAACAGACAACACTCTAAGGAGCACCAATTTGCTCAAATCATCATTAATTTAGCCACTGCTAAAGGAGGGCAAAGAAAATGAAAATCTTTTACAAAATAAGTTTAGAAAAATATTTTTAACTAAGCCCTGTTAACTGACATGTCTGCAGAAAGCCTTCAGATAAAAAGTGTGTTCTGCATTTCTTTCCGCTTTGGGTTTTGAAGGTCATGGGACTGACAACAGATGTGGCCTGGTTTGAACCATAAAGGTCTGCACGGCTAATAACAGTGTGTAAAAAAGCACAACAGCTGAGGCATGTGGCTGCAACAGTTGGTGGGCTGCAGCCCAGTAGGACAGCCCTTGGCTCTGCCAAAACAGACGGTCTCCCCTGCAGGCCAGCTGCCCAGGAGCAGGTCCAGCAACTTCCATGCCCCACGGTAACCACAAACCCATTCCATCAACAAAATCACCACAGGCCTAGGAAGACCTATCTAAGCATACCTAAATTGTACAATAAGATGCACCATCATTTTCTGGGAGCAAATGAAATAATGAGCCATTACTTTTCTAGCAACAACAATCTTGGGGCTATGAAACTGATCAATAATCATATTATCACACGTCAAGGCATTCCCATGATATATTCTTTTTTTAATAGCATTTATTGCTTTTGCTGATTATAAAAGCAATAAATATTTGTCGTAGAAGCACATTAGGCAAAGTACATTAATGAGCAGAGTACATTAAACAGACAAGAGAGTACATTAAAAACCATAAACAAGAAAATAAACATAGCCATAACCAATGTTGGTTATGTTACAATGTTGGTTTATTTCCCACCCCTGTTTCAATAATCAATGCCTTTTTTTTTAATGTGTGGCGAATCTTTCAAAAATGAGTATGTGTTAAACCTTATAACCCCCAAAGTGGAAGAATATGGACAAATATAGCCTATTTTCATTAAAATTACAAGTACCACCACTAATGGGCCATGTGACTCCACCCAAACGCAACTGTCTCATAAAAAAAAAAAAATGCTGCTGCTGCTGCTAAGTCACTTCAGTTGTGTCCGACTCCGTGCGACCCCATAGACGGCAGCCCACCAGGCTCCCCCGTCCCTGGGACTCTCCAGGCAAGAACACTGGAGTGGGTTGTCATTTCCTTCTCCGATGCATGAAAGTGGAAAGTGAAAATTGAAAGGGAAGTCACTCAGTCGTGTCTGACTCTTCGTGACCCCATGGACTGCAGCCTACTAGGCTCCTCCATCCATGGGATTTTCCAGGCAAGAGTACTGGAGTGGGGTGCCATCGCCTTCTCCGAGGAAAATGCTGTGATCACTTTAAATTCTGACATGGTCTACTGTGAACAACTTTACCTTTCTCCTGGAATAATCTAAAGTAACTAAAGGCAAACTCGGCAAACCGACAGCCTACTACATACAGAACACAATGTTCAATGTTTCATGTGTTCCGATCAGTTCCAATATTTACAAAAGGAAAAGGACATGTGACAATCCAAGCTCTACTTCTCTCTTTAAAAATGTTAACATCGAGTCATACAGAACCATATGACAATAGTTGGCCCAAGATACAGTTTCAGGACTCTCCACCAGCATCCCCAACAATCACTAATCTTCCCTCAGTTGGGAGGCCAATTGTTCCTGCTCCTGTGTCTTATTTTCAGTAAGTTACTGTGTGAGCGAGTGAGTTTGCAAACCCTTTAGGGAACATCTAGTGTATAAAACAACAAGATACCCCCAAAATATATATATATGTCTGTATACAGCTAACTTAGCAATCATCTTAATCAAACACATACTAATGTGCTAAGCACCATTTTTATCCTTTCACCTTTCAATTCTCACAATATCCCTAAAAGCAAGCACCACTGTTCAACCCATTTTAGATGACCAAAACGGAGGTTCAGAGGTTAACTGATGTGCTCAAGGTAACACAGGTGAAAAGGACATGGCAAAGTCATGCCCAAGTCCAGGACCGCACAGTAAGTGAACTGTTCAGGGTTCTCTACTTCAATCTTCTCCAGTCACCCATTCTTCTAAGAGTAAGAATAAGCTAAGTCAATATGAAAAACATGAATGCTTTCTAACAGAGCGAAAGGAGGAAGTGAGGATAGGGATAAGACTGAAAGTACCATAAGTCAACAGAAAAGGGGGAAAGTAATGAAAATATCACAAATAGTTCAATTACAATCTTGTAAATGGCTTCACCTTTGGACTAGCCATCCACACTAGTGTAAAGTAAATAAAACTCAGGCATTGTCCATCTCCATGGTGTGACAATACCTCACAAAGAGCTGATGAGAAAACATTATCCCAAACGTGGAAATAAGGTAAAGAGAATGCAGCATGTCCTTTCAATGTCACTGGAGTTGTATTTAACAAAGTCATCTCAAAATTATTTAATTTCTACAGGAAGGTATCATTGTTTGACTTGCTATTCACTACAATTAAAGACCAGGCTCAGTGAAGTTACAGATTAACCTGTAGATGGGGAACCAGTTTCAAGAAAGAGAAACAGGTTATGGTTTTATAACTCTGTAGGAGACTGACTACTATTGAATCAAAGCTAGCAATCACATTTTCACTGTGAGCTACAAAAACTGCTTCCAAATGCCCTTCCAACCAGCTTGGCCATATTACTATCTCATTAATTATTTGAATTTTATATGCGTTAATTCTGCTTGAGTAAGAGTCATGGTTTTAACTTTTTAAATTAACATCGTAATTTGATACTGCAATGCCTTAAACCACTTTTCTGAGTAGCTAGGACTCCAAGCGCCTCTTTCCTCTCTTCTATTTCCAAACTACTGTAAATAGAAACATGCCACAGAAAATTAAAATTAAATTCTACACCTCAATCTTAGTATGTGGAACACCTTAATACATCAGAATCTCAGGGAAAATAAGACAGTCTAATAGAGAAGATTTCTAGCCATGCAAAAAAATATGAACAATCCTAATTTAAAGACAACAGAATTCAACCACTAGCCTTTAATAGATTATAAAATGGTCTTACCAACATCTTATTCATCCCAAGTAGAAAACTGTCCACTTACAATCATGTTTAGCAATATGATGGTACTTTCTACTTAACGGTTGTATAGTTTCAATACAAAAACCCTTAATACAAGTGAGATCAGGTAGCACATTCCCTTAAAATTATTCATCCAACTTTTCTTGCTACAGTCTAACAATGAATGGTTTTTAACCATTAATCCATGTACATCTCTACCCATGGTGGGGGTGGGGATAAAAAAATCAAGTCATAAATCAAGAGATCCTTTCACCTGAAAGGGATTTTAAACAGCAGACAGAAGGATAACCAGATGCCCAGAAGACAAAGCCACTACACATAAGCCACAGTAATGAAACTTGGCTGCAGTTTGAAGATAAGAACTACAGCTCCTCTCAGATTTATGTGACAAGGTCATAGAGGATGATGATTCACTGGAAATATTTAGGTTAGATTAAATGTGTGGGCAAGGCCTGCCCTCCACCACCCACCTCAGCCACAGTCATAAACTTCTGGCTCTTCTCCAGCTAAGATTCAACAGTACCTTATTTGATACCAAGAAGGCAAACACCCAGCATTGCCTCTTCCATGTGCCCATCCTAAACACAAGGCAGGCAGTGCTCGCATTTCACGGCACAACTGGATTCCAGAAAGAGAACAAAATATCCCAGACTGTAAGCAGACATCACTAATCCACTGGAAGTAACCCTCAGGATAAAATATGCCACGTTAAAGTCAGGACTTCCCAGGAGGTTGGGGGGGGACCAACACACTGAAGTCATGTGCGCTGATCAGTGATCAATCCAGGCAACAACAACAAAAGGTGGAGGACAGAGAATCAAGTCTTCAAAAGAGAATATAATCATCAGAGGGGAGAACAGTGTGAGAAATCTGTCCACTCAAGTTTAAGACTGGTTATACAGCCATAGTAATCAATACTGTGGTATTAGTAGACAGAGAGACGCATAGATCAATGGAACAGAAAAGAGAACAGAACCCATAGAGAGACCGGCACCGTGCAGTCAATGATTTTTGACAAAGGAGCAAAAGTAATTCAATATAGGAGGCACAGTCTTTTTCAAAATATAACATTAAATAAACTAGATGTGCATATGATAAAGGAAAATAGGAGGTGGAAGAATTGAGGAGGAGGAAGAGAAGGGAGGAGGAGGAGGAAGGGAAGGAAGAAAAGGGAGGAGAAAGTGGAACAAAATGAAGCATCACATGGACCTAAACCTCATACTTTGTACAAATATTAACTCAAAGCAGATCATAAATTTTAACATTAGATATAAAAATATAAAACTTTTTAGGGGGTAGAATAAGAGATGACCTTCTGGACCTGGGGCTTAGTGAAGAGTTCTTGGATATGATACCAAAAGTAGGATTCAAAGAAATGAGTAAGTTAAACTTCCTCAATATTAATTAAGAGCATCTGCTCTACTAAGGGGCTTGTGGAAAGGATGAGGGGACAGGTAACAGACAGAGAAAAAATATTTGCAAACCACATACAACAAGGAAGGGACTAGTATCTGGAATATGTATACAGATGCTCAAGACTCAATAGAAAGAAAAAAAAAAAAAATCCAATTAGAAAGTGAGCAAGGGACACAGAGATATTTCACCAGAGGATAGCAAATGAGCGCATGAAAGGATAGTCAATGCCATTAGCCATAAGGGAAATGCAAATTACAGCCATGATGAGCTATCACTCCATACCTACTGGAAAAGCTAAAATGAAAACCAGTGACAACTCTGAGAGCTGGTGGGGATGCAGGGACCACCGATCTCTCACGCACAGCAGGTGGGGATATGGGATGGTCCAGGTATTGTTGGAAAACAGTTTCTCAGTTTTGTTAAAATATAAATACATATATTTACCATTTGTACTTGTGTGTTTAGGCCAGAAAAGTGAAAACTAATGTCCACAAACATCTGTACATAACTATTAATAATTAACTTTGTGCAGAAGCCACCAGGAATTAGGCAAAAAAAAAAAAAATCTTCTGTAAAAGGTGAATGCCTATACAAATTTGGGTATATCCACATGAAGGAATACTGCTCAAAAATCAATGCACACAACAACCTGGATGGTGATCAGGGACATTATGCTGAGTGACAATAGCCAACTTCAAAAGGTCCTTTCTATACGATTCCAGATGTGTAACATTCTCAAAATGACAAAACCATGCCGAAGTGCAAACACAGACGTTGGTGTATAGTGGTGAGCATAGCTGCCTTCCAGACATAAAACAGATTAGTGGACTGGGGATGGTGGGGGAGGACAACTGTGTGACTATAAAGGGATAGAATGAAGATCTTTGTGATGATGAAATCATTCTGATTCTTATTCCAGTAGTACTTACAGCAGTCTGCACTGATAAAATACAGAGAACTATATACACACCTTGTACCAATGTCAAATTCCTCTTTTTGATACTGTAACTATAATCATGTACGATTGAACCAATGGACGAAACCTGGTGAGGAATACACATAACCTCCCTGTACTGTTTTTACACTGTTCTATAAATCTACAGTTATTTCAAAACTGAATGCTTTTGTGTTTAGCGTGTGAACACTTTTGACAGATTATCTAACGATGGCCACACTTTTTGCTTTTTAACCAACCCATTTTGATAACTCCACATGGAAGTAAGGAAATCATATCAGGCAAAATGTATGTTGGGGACCAATGAGACCATGAGAGTTTTCATTTTTCTTGTTCTTCCCAAAATGTAAACGTATCCTATTTACAACAGTAATATCAAGGAGTTAGGACGAGGAAGAGAACAGATATTTAGCAACTTCATGGAAACACATTCTCACAGATAATCCAACCGTGAAAATCAATGATGCTGTAATAGGAAAAAAGTAGAGAAGCCACCGTTACTTTGAATTTTCTGTTGATCATCTGACAGAATACTGGAAATAAAATATGAGGGTGACACATTAACAGGCCTTTGAACAATGTAACAATGAAAGGATGCATTATATAAATTTCTACCACAGAGACACTTCTTGAAAACAAAGAAGGAAGGAAAACAAGCAAAGGTCTAAATATCTGGCCTAGATTGAATACTGAATAGTTTTAATACAGGGACATGTTACAAAACCAACTCTTATCCAAATTTGCCCAACCATGAACCCTCTGCCCAAATCTTTAAATTCCCATTTCTATCCCCCAAATCATTTAAATTAAAACAATGCTACTATCTGCAGGCTAGCACCTTTACACACTTAATATACTAAGTATCTGTGTGCCAGATAGCAAACTAAATCTTTTTTTAAGACATCTAAGTTTTAAATTTTAACCAAAATAGATATTAAAGAATTTACTATTATTAATTCCCCAATCACACGATCACACTAACAGGTTCACTCTGAAGTTGTTCACTCTTCACTTTTTGAGTTCACTCAAAAAAAAAATGCTCCAAATGTCCAATTCTCACCCCAGCAAGTGGGATGAAGGCCATGTGTCCCCCACCCTCCTCACCCTTCTTCCTCCTCCAGGTCAGAATCCATGTTCACTGGCCTGAATCCATCCTCCACCACTCAGCTGTGAGCTTCAAAGAGGCTGCCTTAAATCTCAACTCTGGGTAACATGGTCCTAACAGTTCTATCACTATCTGCGGGTTTGGATGGCAGACTTTGTATAGCTCCATTTTGCCACCTCGAAAAGAACATCTCTGGGGAAAAAACAGATGGCAGAGCAGAAAGATGAAAACCATTAGCATTCACAATGAACAGTGGCTGGCCACTGATTTACCTGGAAATCTACCACCTCTGGATATCTAGTATGAATGGTAACACATTTCACTGCTCAGGGTTGAGTCTCTCCTGACTTTTAGCTGAGAGCATTCTAAGTGATACTTGGGTCTTGCTTACAGGACAGCCCTATGGGCTGGGGGCGGGAGTGTGTGTGCTGTGAGTATTAAGAGAATCAAGTACACAGGACATGGTTTTAGAAAAAGAGAACACAAAATTGGTCCTAAAATATATTGCTTTTCTTTCTGATCTTCAATGACTGCGTGATATTCCATCCTATGGACAGTCAAGCCCCACAGCCAGCTGATATGTTGCTTTGTATGAGGAACTCTGGACATTTCTCTGCTATTTGCCAGGATAAAGGCCCAATAACTTCACTCATTAATGTCGTTCTGATTCTTGAGTTTGCAGGCACATATACATTTAGAGGAAGTGCTAACCAAAATTCTCAGAAGCCACTGCATCCTTAAACTCACTATCACATCTCAAATGGTTACCAGTATAATCAAATCTGACACTACCTACAGTAGCTGCAATCCTAACGCAGGCATCCAACTGGAAGAGAAACCCACACTCCCAGAGTCCCGGATAGTGGCCAGTAACCAGGAACAGAAATGTGCAATAATTTCAGCTAGGAAAGAATCAAGACCAGAGGGCAAGTTTTGGTACAAATTTATTACGCTTGGCTGAATTTACAATGTAGTTGAAAGGCCAGAAGAAGTTAAATAATCCTGTAAGACAATCACCAGAGAAATGTCTGATTAAGTGCCTAGCAAACAGAATAGACAGTAAATTAAAACTACGAGCAGGAAGAGTGAACTTACAGAGATTCCAGGTAAAATACTTAAATAATCAAGGCCAACACAGCAGAAACAAGTGACACATCTAATAGGCTAAGTTATAGTAGCCAGTGTCTGGCAAATAGATACTTCAAAAGCCTCTAATTGCATTTTCCAATGACTGAGATTAATCTACAATTAGAGACCAGCATTAGAAATCTAGACGTACAGGTTTCTCTCCCAGTGTTTTTAATAAACTCAACTAGTGTTGACTTTGTGCCCACCATGTGCTATGGATACAGCAGTAAAAAGCCCCTAGCAGGGATTCAGGATGGTAGTAGCCCTTAAAATGGAGAGAAGTGACTAGAAAGAGGAAGGAATGGGGCTTTCTGTGCTGCTGCTCTTGCTTAGTGGCTAAGTCGTGTCCAATTCTTTCAGAACCCTGTAGACTGTAGCCCGCCAGGCTCCTCTATCCATGGGATTTCCCAGACAAGAATACTGGAGTGGGCTGCCATTTCCTTCTCCAGGGCAGCTTCTCAACCAAGGAATCAAACCCATGTCTCCCGTATTGGCAGGCAGGTTCTTTAACACCGAGTCACTGGCGGCTAGTTATACGGGTATATTCAGATTGTGATCATGTGTTGAGTTCACTGTAATACGTAAACTTTTACATTTGCCTGCTGCCATTCAATAAAAATGAATGGAATCATGGCACTTGTACTCTAAGGAGGTTGGAGGTGGAGGGGACAGAGGAAGAGGTAGAAATAAGTTAAATAGATAGAATGCCAAAAGAAGCTCAGGAGGATAAAAGCACATCAGAGAGAGGAAATAAGACAACTGGGGAGTGGCTGTAATTTGAGATGGAGTGGCCAGAGAAGGCCTTCCAAACATAGGTTGCTGTTGTTTAGTGGCTGTGTCGTGTCTGACTCTGCGACTGATGCCATGGACTGCAGCACACCAGGCCTCCCTGTCCTTTACCATCTCCCAGAGTTCACCCAAGTTCATGTCCCTTGAATCAGTGACGCTATCCAACCATGTCATCCTCTGCCGCCTTCTCCTTTTGCCTTCAATCCCAACATGGGACACCCAAACGAAGACCCACAGGTAGTCCAGAAGAAGCCACGCAGGTCTCAGTGGCAAAGATCATTCCAGGCAAAAGGAAAAGCAATGACAAAACACTGAGGTAGGAGGGTGCTTGGGGCATGTGAAGATCAGTGAGTGAGGCCAGTGTGGCTGGAGCAGAGTGAGGTGGAGCAGTAAGGTCGGACAGGGGCAGTCACAGAGGGGCTGGGGACCGGACGGCATAGACGCTTGATGCTCATGGTAAGAGCTGTCACTTGGAAGAGGGGTGTCGTTCAGAGGCGTGACAAGATCTGAGTTGATGTTTAAACAATACTCTGCTTGCTGTGATTCCAGATACACAGACACCCTTTTGCTTTTTAATAATGCAGATCAACTTTCATTGTGACAGCACTGTACATAAGAGAGTGCTCACGAGAAACACAAAGCCTCCCCATTTAGAATCATTTCATTCAACCCACTTATTTATCCACTCGTCTGATAAGTGAGAATCAGAGAACCAACACCAAAGCACATGTTTTCTGGTTCGGAGTTCTTATTTTTTTTCTACTACACTTCTTTTTGTAAGCAAGCAAACTGCTAGCTTGCAGTTTTCCTCCGTTTAGTCATTCCACAAGTATTTACAGAGGCCCTACTATGTGTCTGACAGGAGGGAATTAGATAGCAGAGGCTGGCCCTCAAAGTCAACAACAGGCCATCATGATCCAAAGAGTCAAGAGTCATGTTACCAAAAGGGTAGGTGCATGGGAGGAGCCATGACTCTAAACTTGAGGAAGAAAAGAAGGCTTCCTGGAGGAAGTTAAGAGCCAAGGGAAGGCCAATGGAACAAACGGTGTGGTGCAAGGGAGACCAGAAACGTAACAAAGTCACGGCTTGGCACGTAAGTGATGAACCCGAGTGAGGACAGCTTCCAGCTGGACTACCATTGGAAATGCAAAATCTCTCCTCTTACTCACTAACCTATAATATGCTGGAGAAGTTCACTGTGGATTGTTGAAGCATCTTTGTCTAGATGATTCATAATTCGCATGACTCTCAAGGAGTAAGACCTCTGATTCCACTAATTTAGAAATTGTGATTCTTTGGGGGCAATGATTAGTTTGGCTTTGTGTAGGAAAAAGATTGGCAATCCAAATTAAAACAAACATGATAAACTGGGTGAGGAAGGCAGCTTGATGTATTTTGACATACTTCAGACACATAAACCAGCAAGTGAAACGTGCCAGGCAAGACACATGGTCTCTCAGGCCCATACGCTGGCCAGAGAGACACTTCAGTAGAGCAGGGTTTCTCGATTTGGGCACTTATGACATTTGAGGTAGGCTAATATTTCACTGGGGACTGTCCTGGGCGTTGTGGGATGTTAAGCAGCATTGATAGCCTTGAAGCATTAGATTTAGCAAGCCCCTCCCCCCGAGATATAACAATCCAGAATGTCTCCAGACATCACCAAATGAGTAACAAAATCACCCCCACTGGAGACGCACTGCAATAATGAGGAAGCAACAGACATCTTGGAGTTTTTGAAGGAATACAATAGAGAAGAGAAGCAAAAAAAGCAAAGAACTTGCTGCTCTCCCTGCCCCCATAACACTTTTCTGTCATTCAGTAAAGATCCATTAAAGTGATGATCAGAGAGGGTCTTCCCTGGTGGTCCACTGGCTAAGACTCCATGCTCCCAGTGCAGGAGGTCTGGTTCGATCTCTGGTTAGGGAACTAGATACACAGGATCTTTAGTTGTGTATCACACAACTAAAGATCCTGTGTGCCTCAACTAAGATCCGGCATGATCATAAATAAATTAAGTTTTTTTCCTAAAAAAGTGATGATCAGAGAAACTCAATTGTTAGCTCTACCTTCCCCAAGCCTCACATACAGACTCAGTTCAGAAACAAGACTTGATGAACACACAACCACTCTGAAGAGAAAATGGCATGAGAAGAAGATAAAAAGGGTAAGGGAACAAAATGGAGAAAGACAGACCACTGTAGAGATTTATTCCACCTCTTTCTGGTTCCCTTTCTTGACCACTACACCAAGCCTGCCACCAAAGCCCTGACCTCAGGGTGCACCACAGCTGATCATGGAGATCTAAGCCTATAGCAACCACAAAGCATAAAGGACATGAGCTCTTGAGGACACCACTCCCCAGCAGCTTTCGTAGGAAAAGGCCTCCATACCTCAGTCACCCCCACAACTCCAAGGTCAAGGCCCCTTGATGAATGCTTGAGAACTCTGGGACTCTTTTCCTTTTATTCAAGAGTCTTGCGTGGATTACACTTTCCTATACAACACTAGTATCATATACAACACCAGTGAACAAAGACATTATTTTCCCAAAGTGTGTACGAGTCATACTCAATTGCCCTTTGTCTCTCTCCATGGTAGATTTTATGGTTGAACAGCAGGCAAAGCAATGTAACAGTACATATATGGAATCCATGCTGTTTGTGAAAGCTTTTACAAGAGTTAAAACAGAGATCTTTGCCTAAAATGAGGCTTAGGGATTTCTAGAATTTTCAGTAAAGCCAGGTTGATGGCTGGTATCTATACCACTTAAGAGGGATCGCTAGGGACAATTTATAAAACCAATAAAGCTGTAACAGGTAAGCATTCAATGTTGATTATTTATCTCCATTCAACTTAAGGCCCAGGCTTCAAATTAACTGCACACATCACAATTCAACAACTGCTCCCAGTCAATAGTATTGAATTCCATGTTTCTATTACAAATGGACCAGGATGAGAGGACAGAGCACCGGGCCAAAAGGACATCAAAACCTTGCTGCAAGCTCCAGCTCTCAGGACTTCCCTGGGGGTCCGGTGGTTATGACTGGTCACTTTCACTGCAGGGGGTGCACGATCAATCCCCAGTGGGGGAACTAAGATCCTACATGCTGGGCCATGCAGCCTTTTAAGAGAAAGAAAAGAAAAAAGAATATCCAGCTCACCTAGGCAAGCTCATCAAGCTGTCCTAGAAATCTCTGAGCCACATCATCACCCTCTGTCTTCCGAAGGTTTCTAGTTGCCAAAGAAAAGTTACTAAGCACAAATCTCATCCCCAAGCTGCTATTCAGGACACATCAAATTTCTCTGATTTCTTTCAGAGCAACAGAGATACTGGCAAAATTTCCATCTTCCCTGCTTTCCTTTTCAATCTTCATAAAAAATATTAAAAAGCCCAGGGTTTTAAAGCTAAAGGATAGTATCAAGACATCACACCATTTTAACTCACTAAAACTGAAAATGCATTAAAGTGGATATGACATGTGGAATCCTGCCTTCCCCAGCACACAGTAAGAACCTACATGACATTTTGCCATTCATTTCTACCCCCGCCATTGCAGAGGGCTTAACTGAGGCACAGTTAAGAATATGAAAATAATCTTTTAATAAAATAAGTAACATCATTAACAAATTCTTCCCTGAATGTAACACACAAACAGTAAGAAAATGAAGAAGTTTCTAAATCTGCTACAGTTCTCTGAGTCTTACTTTTTTAGTAATTGTGTTTTGATTCAAACAAGAGCTTAATATATTCTAATACCTATAAAAAAATTACAAACCACTTCTTACAATAACAGCCATGTTTCTCCTTCAAGCGTAAAAGTAAAGTACATAACAATTTACTGTTCACGAGAAACAGGAGTGATTTTGATCTACCACACCCCACTCCAGTACTCTTGCCTGGAAAATCCCATGGATGGAGGAGCCTGGTAGGCTGCAGTCCATGGGGTCGTGAAGAGTCAGACACGACTGAGCGACTTCCCTTTCACTTTTCACTTTCATGCATTGGAGAAGGAAATGGCAACCCACTCCAGTGTTCTTGCCTGGAGAATCCCAGGGACGGGGGAGCCTGGTGGGCTGCCGTCTATGGGGTCGCACAGAGTTGGACATGACTGAAGCGACTTAGCAGCAGCAGCAGAACTAGTTTTGAGGCAGAGATCTCTCAAGTTCTGGGTCTTCTTGCCTTTGGTCCAAGGAACTGGGGTCCTAGTTTCTCATCTATAAAATGGAAATAACAACAGACTAAATCTCACTGGGCCATGGTCGGGGTTATGCATTGCTTAGGAGGCACTTGGTAAGTTGTAACCATGACTATTATTACTACTACTGTTTGACTTTCCTTTGGGCATTCAGAGATGAATAATAGGAGGAAGAGAAAAACAGCTACACTGGACTGTTTAAGAGGCATAAAAACTTCTTGAAGAAGGTGAAGGTGAAGTCACTCAGTTGTGTCCGACTCTCTGCGACCTGGTGGACTGTAGCCTACCAGGCTTCTCCGTCCATGGGATTCTCCAGCCAAGAGTATTGGAGTGGTTTACCATTTCCTTCTTCAGGGGATCTTCCCAACCCAGGGATCGAACCCGGGTCTCCCGCATTGGAGGCAAACACTTTAACCTCTGAGCCACCAGGGAAGCCTGAAAAACTTCTTACAACACATGATTCCAAGAAACATTTATAAAAATTGGACAGGAGTATCATTTATCTCTTGCAACAAAGGCTAGAAGAGCTTGAGACAAAGAAGTCACCAAAATAGGTTATGGAGTCAACATTCTTGGGAACTTTTGTAAAAAGTTTAGGCAAATATTTTTACAAAATGGTCTAAGCACAAGCTGGTCTTTCAGCCCTAAAATGTTGTGAATATAAAATGCTTCATAATCCTAAATAGAGAGTAAACAGTGAGGACAGAAATGAGATTAATGGATATACAATGTCTTTATAAGAAGGGACAATAATTTGAGGTCCTGACTTAATAATAAATAAAGCTTACAAAATATACTGCTTTCCCATAGGGTAGATGATCTCATATGTTTTGCTTTGCTTTGTAATAAGAAATTGATTTCTCTCTTCAGGTTGAGACATTTCCTTGATAAACACCAAAATTCACTGGCTTCCAAAGATATTAGGACTCTCCGGGTAAATTATTCATAAAGAAAAACCATAAAATTACCACGAAATAGCACTTCAGAGGCCAGAAACATACCTCCGCAGGGTTCAAGATGACATTAGATTCGTAAGAGTTGAGACCGAAGCCCCTTTTCTGGGAAAAGAGCAAACAAAGCACTCCCCAAAGAGTTCTAAAGGGAAGGGGAGTGGCAGGCGGCCGTGGAGCAAAGACGGCAAAGCCACTTCCTCCATTCCATGTGATTCTGCTTTTTAATTTTATTGTAGTATGGGAGAGTCACAATGTTGTGTTAATCTCTTATGTACAGCAAAGTAACTCCATCATACATACATGCATTCTTTTTAAATATTCTTTTCCATGATGGTTTATCACAGGATACTGAATATGCAAGGACCCTGCTGTCTGTCCATCCTACATGTAACAGCTTCCCTCCACCCATGTGATGCCATTACATAGATGCATATGAGGGAGCCCGGGGCTACATCACCACAGGGAGGACCCTCTCCGTCTATTACATCATCACATCCCCCTCGTATCTGACACAGCACCCTGTGCACAGCAGGCAATCACACAGGATCAGCCGACGCAGCTGCGAGCCAACAGAAACAGACGGAGCACTCACTTCCTGAGGGTGGGAAATTAAATACCAAAAAGTAGATCTTTGGTGGGAAATTGGTATACATTCCATTGCTTTACAGATCACATAGTGGTGTGGTCACTACTGTCATTATCTTCTTTTACTTCTTTCTCTTCTTTTAGCCTTTTATTTCTTTTTGATACTCATCCATCCCCCAGCTCAGCAGCAACTTCAATTCTTTTTGGGGAAAGTGCATGCCCTTCACTGTAGGTATACAGTTGACCCAGATGAGCATGTGCCCAGTACAGGAGCTAGAGGGAAAGAGCCAGGACACGGGATGCACACCTTGACACGTGGACACCCTGCTCTCATGGCAGCTGTGAATCAAGAACGAGCTCCTGAAGGAGAAAAGGCCAGGCTGTACATCACTGTCCCAGACAACAGGAGCTGCGCCTCTGACCAGACTCCCAGCCCCGAGGGCGCCAACCTTCAGCACTCAGTTCCTAACCTCCCCTAACTTCTTTGCGCCCAGCCCACAGCCAGTGTTGATTATTTCAGCTGCCTCTCTATCCTGTGCACTCCTGATAACCTTGCAAAGCACTTCAATCAGCAACTTAAATGCCCACTGACAAATGAATAAAGATGTGGTATGTAAATACAATGGAATAGTACTCAGCCATAAAAAGGAGTGGAATTGGGTCATTTGTACAATTGTGGATGGGGGGAGTTAAGCTTGGTGCTCTGTGATGACCCAGAGGTGTGGGAGGGAGGTTCAAGAGGAAGAGGAGGCATGTATACATTTAGCTGATGCACATGGTTGCACAGCAGAAACCAACACAACATTGTAAAGCAATTATATCCCCATTAAAAAAATAAAAAAACATTTCAATCAACATACATTGCCCAGAGGTGGTGTCTTTTGTTCACAAATCAGCAAAACAGAGACCCCCAAAAAATCAAAGAAATCCTTGCAATGGAAAAGACAGTGATCTATTGACCAGACTGAGGTCCAACTACCACTAATGGGCTTCCTTGGTAGCTCAGCTGGTAAGGAATCTGCCTGCAGTGCAGGAGACTCCGGTTCAATTTCTGGGTTGGGAAGATCCGCTGGAGAAGGGAACAGCTCCCCACTCCAGTATTCTGGCCTGGAGAATTCCATGGACTGTATAGACCATGGGGTCGCAAAGAGTCAGACACGACTGAGCAACTTTCACTTTCACCAGTAATGAAAATGTCAAAAGAACAGTGGCTGAACAAGCTGCTGCTGCTCAGTCGTATCGGATTCTTTGCAAACCTATGGACTGTAACGGGCTCCTCTGCCCGTGCAACGTTCCAAGCGAGGCTAAACAAGCTACAGGGTTACCCGTCTACCATTAATGGCATGCAGGGCGGTCTGGAGATGAGGCGGTGCTCCATAGAAAGAAGGCTCCTGTGGTACCTCTGAATAAATTAGAAAAAAGGTACCTCCAGGTTAAAGTAGTCCTGTAGGTACATCGATTTTTAAGCACATGATCTTTTTGTGTAAAGGAGAAGGCCCAACCTTTCCCCATGTATGCTCCTTGAGAAGCAGAGCCTGGGTTGAACTTCAGTCCCTTCAACTTCTCAGCCAGAGGCCCTTCTGCAAGAATACTGCGGAACTGTGTATACAGCATCACCTGTACTGCTTCTATCTCCTGACTCTGCCTGAAATACCAACCTCAAGGTCCTAAGAAACTGCTCAATATCCAGCCAGCATGTCCACATGCCAGCCAACAGCAAAGAAGAAGATATTAAGGATTTGCCTCCTTCCCTTTAAGGAAACTTTCTGGAAACTGCATGTTATTTCCACTTATGTTCAAATAAAGTAAAATTAAAATCACATGTAACTACCATAGCAGAAGTCTGGTCTTTATTCCATGTAGCTTTGTGTTCACTGAGAAAAACAGAGTTTCTATTTCTGAGGAAGAAGAGAATCAGCAATCTCTAGACCACTATCCAAGGTTCAAAAGGTAGGCTGTGGCCTCTCCTTGAGGTTTTCAGAAGTGTGACACCATTCATGTGGAGCTCTTACTTTCAAACACCAGAAAGAACTTACTGGAAAGGATTTTAGAGAGCATTCAGTTCAAATCTCTCATTTGAATATTAATGTTTCATAACATATCCCACTTTCCAGAGATATATAATGCTGTATTTTAAAAATATGGCATTATCATTCATTTGTAACCTACCAATCCTTTGTTAATTATTACAACAAATGCTTTAATGCCTTTTTAACATTTAAATCACCCATGCAATTAGCACAATGTCTAATAACAAAGGGAAATGGGCACATAACTTTTGCAAGGCATTTAATAAGAGCGTAGATGCCTCATTACCACATAATAGATAAGGTGACCACCTTCTACGAACCAAAAACTGGGACACTGCCTGCCACACACAGAAATGATTCTAAGTACTGCTGCACGGCTACGCACTCCAGTATTCCTGGGCTACAGGAATTCTACGGACAGAGGAGTCTGAAGGGGCTACAGTCCATGGGGTGGGAAAGAGCGACTCATACACTTTCATTACTAATTTCTAGAAAACTCATACTACAATAAATTGGAGGAACACAGAAGAGAATTGTAAACACCTGAATATAGGCTAGATGGGGGAGGGTTAGTCATTTCTCTCACTCTCTCCAGTATCCTCCCCAGCCTGGCAAAATGCCCGGTACCCACAGAGAGTCAAAAATATTTGTTGCTTCAAAGGATCTATCAAAATTCTGATAAGAAGTTAAAGATCCGAAAACCAAAGACATGCATTCTAGGAATTTGCAAGACACCAGAAAATCAAAACAATAAAATATTATCATCAAACTGGGGATCTGTGGTGCCAGACAGGAATTCCTAAAGTTGGTATAAGATTGTAAATACACTGACCTCAAATCCCCAGAACATCAGAAAACATGACTCATCTAATTTCTCAGAGTATTTACTCAATAAATCGTCAACACACAACCAACTCTAAAGTTGTATGCTGAAGCATATGACTTCCCTTGCATTTCTTTTAGTTTTGCTACATATGTAAGTATGCATGGGCTTCCCTAGTGGCTCAGACAGTACATAATCTGCCTGCAATGAAGAAGACATGGGTTCAACCCCTGAGTTGGGAAGTTCCCCTGGAGAACAGAAAGGCTCCAGTATTCTGGCTTGGGCCACAGTCCACGGGGTTGCAAAAGAGGCAGACATGACTGAGGGGCTAGTTATCCGTAAATACGCATACACAAAACCAGGCATCATTTTGGGTAGGAAAGGAAAGAGAAAAGATGTTTAGGGATGTAACAATTCTCTAGTGTTAACTCCTTAAAAAAGAAAAATCTTTTAAACAACTGTGTTGGGCTGCACCCTGCAGGCCTACAAGTCCTGCCCTAGCGAGCCCAGCTTCAAGATCAAAGAAGAGAGCCCAGAGTCAGCAACAGCAACCTAAGGAGTTAAATGAATGTGGGAGCTTACATGTCTAAGCGACTCCTCACCTCGTGCAAGACAGCGGCAGGAATATGGAGGCAGTCTTCTCTCCCAGAGGGTGGAGGCAGAGGCTGGATTACCAGATAGAAGGGCACTGACACTGACTTCAGGTGGGCTCATTAGTTACCAGGGAAACCAGTAAGGAAGCGTGCAGCTCACCACCCCTTTGATGAGAACAATCACCAGCTGGGGTCTGTGGCAGGTACCCAGGAAGGTCAATCAGGTGTGTAAGACAGAGGTGAAGCAGACGCCGGGTGGGCCACGGATGGACAGAGCAAGAGAACAGCCATCATGAGTGGCCTGACCATACAAACAGTGACAGCATATTCACATCTGCAAACTGTGAGTGTACGGTGTATTTTCTCTTAGTAAAGAGTTTTCCATAATTCAAAGTTTTAAAAATAATTATGACAGTTACGGTAGTCACAGAAGCTTTTTCTAAGAAAAGGATAATACTAACAACATTTTGCCAAATGGGCCCTTTTCGCCCCCCAGAACAACATTTTTCTAAGCTGAAAGAGATAGACAGGATTCTCATGTGGTAGCCATGGTGGAGGGTGAATGCAGGGGAGGGAGCTGTATCGTAAACAAGAGTCTAAATTATTTGTGGCCACTTGCCACACAACTATGACAGAAGTTCCTTCTTACATCTTATATTTGGCCGCACCCCATGGTTTGCGACATCATAGTTCCCTGACCAATGATCGAACCAATGTCTTCAGTAGTGAAAACAGAGAGTCCTAACCAGTAGATCACCAGGGACGTCCTTCCTTTCTTTTAAAGTGATGACATGACCATCTAACTTCATAAGATTATTATAAAAGTTCTGTACAGAGCTTAGCAAATAGCAAATTATCAG
The DNA here is from genome assembly GCF_055505025.1 of Bos grunniens. Lineage (NCBI taxonomy): Eukaryota > Metazoa > Chordata > Mammalia > Artiodactyla > Bovidae > Bos > Bos grunniens. Next base: position 40,011,744 of record NC_141186.1, read on the forward strand.
TTAATTGATACCAATGATCCCTTAGATAACAAAGATGTTTAAATATATCTTCAACAATATTTATGATTAAATGAATGAAAAAGTTGAAGTTCTGAATCTCCACTTTCAGACAGCTGTTGCCAACACAGGTTAAATTTCTTCCTCATCAACACAGAAGCCTTCTTTGCTGAATGCACATTTAGTCAGTCTACAAGCCTAGGGCCCTAATTTGGAGGGGCTGCAACTGCAAATAACCGGGCTGAGACCATCTCACAGTTCCACGGCCGATATCCCTAATTCCACTCCATCCCCCTTGCTTAGTGCTCCTAGTGTGGTCCAGGCCCAGCAGAGAACAACCCCCTGGGAAAGGATTAGAATCCCACTTCTGTGGTCCCACTGCAGACCTCAGGGATAGGCCCAGACATCTGTTAGAACTTACCCCATACCCACCACGTGCTTCTGACCCATGCTAATATTTGAGAACCACTAGCCTAGCCAACTTCCCCACTTGAGTGAAGGTATTTCTTTTCAGTCTTAGGTAGTTAAGGACTAATAGTCAAGAGAAGAAATTGCAAAATTTTCATGTAAAGGGCTAAATATTAAACATCTTAGGCTCTATGGGGCAAGAGGCAAAATCAAGACAATGTAGGCATTTATTTAATCCCTTAAAATGCAACCATTTAAAAAATAAAGCCCATTCCTAGTTGGTGGGCTGTACAAAAGCAGGTGGTGGGTCACATTTGTTGATCCCTGGTCAGGAATTGGAATTAGGCAGACTTTCATCACATGCATTTGTCTGGCTTACCCCTTACCCTTTACATGCTGGCTGTATCCCCAGCATGCAGGCTGCTTCTTGTCTGCCTCGGTGGACTCACTGCAAAGTGGGGAACACGATAGCTCTGACTCCATCAGGCTGCAGGCAAGAGTAAAACCCTAAATGGAAACAAGAACAGCCCAGCCATCCACTGGCTTATTGAGGAAATAACCTACCTTCTACTTTGTTTTTCTATGGTCTCACCACGGGTGTTTATTTCCTCTGACAGACTTAGAATCCAAACTAGCCAGACTTTGTGACACTTTCTAAAATTATCACAAAGTATGATTTTTATTCTTAGGGCAAGGCCCTCAAACGCAATTTAGAAGTAACCACATTAAATAGTATGCTTCCAAAACATTTTAAGAAACTCAGACTGGTTTCCGTTGTGATTTAAACTTAACATACTGCTCCATTTAATTAAGAGCCAGCTCATTAGGAAAGATTCAACAAAGCAAGGTTTTGGTGAATTAACAATCTACTTGTTGGGGTGTGAAAGTGTTGCTGGAGATCCACAGCCACTCCTCAAGTGGGGGGCAAGGGGCAGGGGGGTCGCTGCTCAAGTGATGACCTAACCACAACACTCACCTCATTCTTACAGATCAATAATATTCAAGTCACCACACCCCAGTGACTCAATATTTTATAACAAACTTTGATCACCATTTGGCTAGAATATGGAGAAAGGAGCATGGTCTTCTCAGTCATCACTGATGGAAATAACATGAGGAGACAGAGCATTTTGGATGTATAATATATAATAATATAATGTATAATATACATTAAAAAATTAAAAATATTCTCTAATAACAGCTCATCTTCTGTATGTTTAATCACAGATAAAAATACACAGGTGCACAAAGAAGCATGTACTAAGTCAATCTTCTACTGCTCCATTATTTGTAGCATACCACTCTGAACAGCTCTATAAATCATGGAGTATCTATACTGTAGAATAAAATGCGGCAGTTAAGAAAGATGTGGACACTATTTACAGAATGACCTCTGCAATTTCCAAGATATAGTAAGTGGAGGAAACACACAGATTGTCTAACAATACACATATATGATTTATGTAATATGAAAATTAGGTATTTTCCGAATGTAAAAGCACAGTGTATGCACAAACTCATATTTATTTTTCAGAAGTGTCTGAATTAGGAGGGGCTGGGCAAGTGTATTTGTCTATTGTTAGTATTCTTTAAACTGGGAAATATTCAGAGATTGCTTTTTTAACTAAAGAAAAAAAAGTCAAAATTTTAATACTCTGGTAAAAACAGAAAGATAAAAATAAAAGAAGAGGGGCTTCCCTGGGGTCCGGTGGTTAAGACTCTATCCCCCACAATGCAGGGAGCCAGGGTTCAATCCCTGGTTTGAAAACTAAGAGCCCACATGCCGTGCAAATAACTTAAAAAAAAAAAAAAAAAATCAAGGAAAGAAACTGAGTTTAGGTTGTTTCTATGCTCATTTTCCAAAGCAAGAAATTAGGGTCTTCCATTGCTTCTAGCTTTAGAGATTCCACGTCACTACATATTATTAATTATGATTAAAAAAAAACAGGTCAGGGCCTTGGTTAGGATCACAGAGGTAGTTCCTACTGGACGTTTGTTCAAGGGGTCAGCACACAGCTGCATCCTGGGCATTCTCCCAGGTATTTTTTCCAATGGATTTTTTTTTAATCATAGGTGCCCTCAACTGTAAAAGTTCTCCATTAAGCCTCAGTGCCCAAAGCATTTCAGAATGTGAACAGGCTAAAAGCACTGATTCCTGACTGCATTAGGCTTTCAAATCAGCCATCCCTCTCCCGACCTGGGTGGGGAGGATATCAGGGAACTCACTCCTTGGCAACACACCTGTCCCAGAGGGTACATACGAACAATGAGAAATAAAAGGCAGAGGGAGACTTGCGACATCTTGGGATGCAGAGGGATGCTTGTGTTTTGCTTCAATTTGCCAGGCAGCTCCAGAAAGGGCAAAAGACAAGGGCAGAGAGACAAGGGCAGGGGAAATGAGAGATGAATGCCCTGACCCAGGCTGGCTGAAACACATCGGGCACCACACAGCCTCTGCTCGACCACCAGTCGTCACCAAGACTGGCAAATAAAAAACACTACGGTTCGTTAATAAACGGGTCCCCCCTTCAGGGAGTAAAAGAAATGGAGCAGTCTATGATGACATCTTTACCTGGCCGAGGTGGAGGAAGAAAAAATCAGGACCACTGGCAGCGTTCCATAATCCTGTGTTTGTTCAACATAAACAACTCCTCTTTATTCTATGGTCATGTTCCTCATACTTGTTTGGTGACCAAACATTTTTTTCCTTTGTGCCATGCTGATGACAATACATGGTAACTTTTTTTTCCTTTAAACATTCTTATTGAACAATCTTAAAAACTAGTTACTTCACATCAGTCCTCCAATTTTACCTTAAACTGGTCCACAAAATCCAAACCCAGAAACCAAATAATATCCTTGAACAAAGAAAGGGCTATTAAAGAAAGAATCTGAATCTACTCATGCATCTTCCAACATCTGACTCCCTCCCCCTCAACAACCAAAACCCATCAGAACCTGCTATTTCACTCCTGAGTTTCCAAGCACTTTCTCAGCAGTGTTATTTCCACCTATTCTTCACACCCACTCACGGGCATCCTCACCAACTCCAAGCCCCAGGTGCCCCAGACACTTTGATACCTCTGGGGTGTCTGGTGGTTAACACTGCTTGTGTCTCAGCCACCCCAAGTCCTCGCTGTGTGTGTCAGCTAAGCTCACTGGCTGCCTGTCACAGTCCACAGCCCCCAACAGGTTAGTGCTCTCAGCAAAGTAGCCTGGCTCTATCGTGACTTAGGAGGTCTGTTCTGAGCCAGGACAAGAACAAACCCTGTCTTCAGGATGCCGAGGAGGCTGAGCTGCAAATGGGCAGGTCGCAGAAACCATCACATTACACACAGCAGCCAGGGGCAGGCGCCAGGCAATACCTACTGTTCTCCAAGAGGCAGGTAGGTACTAATCCCACCTGAGTGAATGCGGTTCATCTCAGAGGGCACATCAATAATTCAGTCAGCAGGACAGACTTTTGTTAACTGGGCTTTGTTAGCATTTTGTTTTTGCTTCCCATCAAGAGGGCATCAGGGAAGGAATGATGACTTATTCAAAGGAGTTTTTCCTTTAAAGGAAGTGTCACTAGTAATTTCTCCAAAGTATTTAGAAAACTGAATTTAACAGAAGACTCTGTGCTGTTGTTGTTTAATCACTAAGTCACATCCAACCCTTTGTGACCCCAAGGTCTGTAGCCTTCCAGTCTCCTCTGTCCATAGGATCTCCCAGGCAAGAATATTGGAGTGGGTTGCCATTTCCTTCTCCAGGGGATCTTCCTGACCCAGGGATCGAACCTGCATCTCCCGTATTACAGGTGGATTCCTTTCTGCTAAGCCATCTGGGAAGAGGCCTGTAAGGGAAGACTACAAAGGATTGAGGAGAGGCACTCACCCCACAGGAAAGCTGACAACACCTAAAGACATTTCTGATTGCTACACATGAAGGAACCTAGTGAGGAAAGGCCAAGAATGCTGCTAATCATCCTAAAACATGCAGGACAGTGGTTCCAAAACAACGATATGGTCCAGAGTGTCACGCTACTAAGGGTGGGTCCCCGGCATGGACTCGTGTAAAGCCTCAACCATCCCTATGGGTGGGTAGAGTTATTATACTCTTTAACAGATTAACAAACTGAGGCACAGAGAGGGTTAAATGACTGGCCCGTGAAGATCACAGATGCCAGTCTGGTCTACCTGTGTCTACCTCCAGAACCTGTGGTCTTGACCATGGCACTGCCTGATCTCCCAGCAGTCATTCACCAAGTCAGGTCCTTTTACTGCAACAGGAATCCTCAGAGAGACAGGGTTGAAGTATGGCTTATTTACTTTTCCACAACCCCAGCACAAGGCTGCCTCGGAGTAGTAGTCCTCAGAGATGTTCTTAACATTGGACCAACGATTGCATCCAGTTCACGTTGGTTACTGGGTGACTACGGAATATCATCTTCATTTTGGTAATGACAGTATACACTGGCATCCCCCAAACAAAAAATCTGATACAAAAAAAGATTTCTCCTTCAAATGCAGAGAGGTGAACTTCCATCTAATATTAGAATTGGAAATATCCTTTATAATCAAGAAATCCTGAGCAAATATGCATGAACAAGCTCATGTGAAATTTAACAGAAATTCGAATTTGGTTTTCAAAAGAGCGAGTCGCCCTTCAGAGTACCAAAGGGATCTGAACCACCAAGGCAAGGTGAAGAATTCTATACATCTGGGGCTTCCCTGGTGGCTCAGTGGTAAAGAATTAACCTGCCAAAGCAGGAGACACGGGTTCGAACCCTGATCGGAGAGATTCCACGTGCCTCGGAGCGACTAAGCCCGTGCTCCACAGTAAGAGAAGCTACTGCAAAGAGAGGCCCACGTGTTGCAACCAAGATATTCACTGTCACCTCCATAACTAGAGAAAAGCTGGCGCAGGAACAACGACCCAGCACTGCCAACAATAAATACATAAAAATACTTTAAGGAGAAGAATTCCATACATCTTATTTTAAAAAGGAAGTAGAAATGGCTTTCACAAGGCCACACAATCAACTGGCAAAAAGGGAGCATACGATAGATGATGTCAAGTCCCCCAGTCTGTGAAATGTTGCTGTTGTTCCGTCGCTCAGTCATGTCCAACTCCTTGTGACCCCATGGACTGCAGCGCATCAGGCTTCCCTGTTCTTCACCATCTCCCGGAGTTTGCTCAAACTCCTGACCATTGAGTCAGTGATGCACCCAACCATTTCTTCCTCTGTCGACCCCTTTTCCTCTGGCCCTCAATCTTTCCCAGCATCAGGGAATATCTTAGAAACATCATTTCTCCTTTCTGAATATGAATCCCTCAACATTTAGTACCAAGGCTTACTATTAAATAAAATAAAGTCATAATAGAAAAAGCATCAGTCTAGTTAAACACAGTTACATAGTTCTAATCTTGTGGAACTGGACATTATTATAACTGAAACTTCAAAACCTTTTAAACAAGCAATACTGATAAGATGCCGTCCTCTCGTGTTCCTTATTTATTTTACAAAAAAGCATCAGGTTGAAAACAAACTGAAAATGATAAACAGTTTAATGGTCTGGTAAAAGTGGGGCAAACACAAGTTGCTAAGAAACATCTGTGATGTTACGACCTATAATAACAAATAGAGGTTTGGTCTTTGTCCCAGTTCCTGACACTAAGCTCTAAAACCCTTGGAATTTCCTAAGTGATAAAAGCTATAAAGATGAAAGGAGTGTTTTGCTATTCATAACCAGCCCCTTTCAACCACACCTGAGCTTATGTTAATGAGGCGACTTTTAGTAAGCCTCAATAAAATCCCCAGAGAAGGAGGTAGACAGCTTTCAGGTTGGTGAACCAGGATGGAACCAAGTACCAGGAAGGTGACAAGCCTCCAAACTCGATGGGGACAGAAGCTCATATTCTTGGGACCTTTCCACACCCTACATATCTCTTGACCTGACTCTTCATTTATAAGCTTTAATACATCCTTTGTAATAAACTAGAAATCTAGTAAGTAAATCTTTCCCCAAGTTCTGTGAGCCATTCTTGTTGTTCAGTCACTAAGTCACGCCAACTCTTTTAGACCCCACGGGCTGCAGCACGCCAGGCTTCCCTGTCCTTCACCATCTCCTGGAGTTTGCTCCAACTCATCATGTCCATTGAGTCGGTGATGCCCTCCAAACCATCTCACCCGTTTTTCCTCTAGTCTTCAACCTTTCCCAGCATCAGGGTCTTTTCCAATGAGTTGGTTCTTCCCATCAGGTGGCCAAAGTATTGGAGTTTCAACATCAGTCCTTTCAGTGAATATTCAGGGTTGATTTCCTTCAGGATTGACTGGTTTGATCTCCTTGCTGGCCAAGGGACTCTCAAGAGTCTTATTCAAGACCACAATTCGAAAGCATCAAATAGGAAATGATTCAATCAGAGGAAGGTGTTGTGAGTAGCTCCATCTTTTAGCCAAGTTGGACAGAAGTTCTGGGTAACCTGGGGGCCCACCTGTCATCTGATATGTGTGTGTCTGTGTGTGTGTCTGTGTGTGTCTGTGTGTGTGTGTGGTGGAGCAAGGAGGACCTGGCTTGTGGGACTAAGCATTGATCCTGTGGCATCTGATACCATCTCCAAGCAGACTGAATTAAATCATAGGACAGCCATTTAGTGTCTGCAGAGAACAGGATAAATTGCTTGGCGGGGAGAAATTCCTATGTCTGGTGCAAAGTTGTGAGATTGTGGCAACAGCAGACGGGAGAGGAGGAAACAGATTTCTGTCTTCTCACATCTCCAAGGACCAGTTCGCCAAGCTTTCACCAGAACAACCAGAACTCCGTCACCTCAGGAGATTTTTAATCTATGGGGCAGCAGCAAAGGGCAGTGGTACATTGCCATGGCTCTGAGGATAAAGGACCAAGGTTCAAATCCAAGCTCTGCACCCACCATATGATTCCCAAAGGTAGGAACCCAAGGGAATTGCCTATGAATGTGCACCGATGGGCGTTTACAAGAATGTTCTTTGCAGTGGATTCCTAAAACCTGGGAAGAACCCAAAGATCTACCAGCAGGAAAGGTCAACTGTGATGTATGCACATATTAAATGAAAACTCAAGAGCAAGACTGAGGGCAGGAGGAGATGAGTTGACAGAAGATGAGACGGCTGGACTGCATCACCAACTCAATGGACATGAGTTTGAGCAAACTTCAGGAGAAGGTGGACAGGGAAGCCTGGCGTGCTTCGGTCCATGGGGTCACAAAGAGTCAGACATGACTGAGCAATGACAACAACAAAAGAACAAAGTATCCCACACAACATGACTGACTCACAGGCACTAACTATATCGAGCAAAAGAAGTCAGACACCAAAGAGGACGTACTGTGTGATTCCATTTGTCTGCAGTTCTACAACAGTCAAATCTTCTCTCTGGTGAGTAACAGCAGTTATTTTGTTGGGGGTGAAAAGGAGTGACCGCTGCGGCTGGGGAGCTGAAAATGGTCTCATCTGGAAGGCGATCACTCAGGTGAAAACACTAACGCACCTATATGAATATCTCCAGCCACACACTTCAAATGTGCTGCACGCATACATGAAATACTTTTATAGTTTTACTTATTTTATATGTTATATACTTGGCTCAGATGATAAAGAATCCATTTGCAATGCGGAATACCTGTATTTGATCCCAGGGCTGGGAAGATCCACTGGAGGGCATGGCAACCCACTCCAGTATTCTTCCTGGAGAATCCTCATGGACAGAGGAGCCTGGCAGGGTTGCAAAGAGTGGGACACAACTGAGCAACTAAGCACAGTGCATATTTATAATATATTGTCTAAATAGTAATATTAAGATTAGTATTAATTCATGTTATAAATCAATTTGCATATAAATTTATGTTTGCATATAAATGTATTAATTTGCCTATAAATATATATATTGATTTGCATGTCAACCTATGTTTTAATTGAATTGCAAAACTAACTTTTAATTGTTTAAAGAAAAGGACAAAGGAAAAAAATCTAGCTATTACTTACTACCTTAGATACTGAAAGCGAGATCTTAACTTCTGGGGCCTCAAATTCCCAGTCTCAAAAATGGAGATAACATTTGAGAGTTTCCTTTCTTATCAAGTGGTGGTAAAACTGTGACCAGGGTCAGGACGAGTGAAATCTTACCATGATGCCCCAGCACACATAGGCTGCTATGAGTTCTATCATCATTATGATGATAGATAACAATTCTTAAAGATATTTCTGCACTTATTTCAGGTCATTAATATACTGCAGCAGTAAGAACTAGCCACTGAATGTGGGCTATGGTTTTTTAAACCCCTATCTTTTGGTTCACAGCAAAACCCAGCAAAAACAGAACAGATATACTATTGTGATAATTATATGTAACTAGAGACACACCATAAATAAGAAAATGTCACCAGGGCCGCTTCCAACTCAGACCTACCAGAGATTTTGAAATGAGACCAGACTCTTCCAACTGCAGCTTCTGCCCTATGATCAAGGTGCTGCTGCTGAGGAATTGCCAGATACCTTGTTAGCAGTGGGTGCAAATGTGAGAAGTCTCCTGCTGCTATTCTGCATGTTCTGACAAGACCAAGAGGAAACAAGTCCCCAGAGATCAGATTGCCCAGCATGCAGACTCATTAATCACCAGAGGAAAAAGCCCATATGGTCTGATGGTGGAGGGCGCCAAGCACACACAGGGAGAAACATGCAACCAGCACTAAACAGACTGAAGGGCAAACGAGACGGGCAGGGGCAGGACGGGCGGAGAGCAACCTAAATCTTCCACTGCACACATTTCCAGAAGCCCAGGAGCCTTACCCTCCCGCGCTGTTGGCACTGGGTGGCTGCCTGCGGGGTTCCCTATATGGCAAGGCCTTTTGACCCGGCTGGAGGCAAAGCTTACAGCTGTAGCCTTAACAATGGGGACGTGCACCTGTTTCTACCAGAGTTGTTAGCATGTTTTACATGTATTTCCTGTGGAGTAGAGAAGCACACCATGCAGCACTCACAGAGGCAAAGGGAAATACAAGGAACAGATGTAACAAATGGGGAAAGGGAGGCTACGCAAAATGAAAGTGACACAGCTAAGCGTGTCTGAGGAAATGAGGGTATTTTATCCTTCCACACTGAGCAGAGAAAACCCCAAATGAGAACACTCTGGAACAACAGAGGATTGTTTCATTGCCCCCCCCTTTTTAAACAGACGCCCTAGAGTTCAACCTCCAAAGCCAGTCAAGTTCACTATCTCCCGAATACATAGTCATATTCTCACCCAAGTATCAATGCCTATAAGAGGTAAATTAAACAGAAATATGTTATAATGTGTAATAAAATTAGGCAACCAGGGAATTCATTGAGCCCAATTTAGTTATAAATTTCCCTTAAAGTTAAGCTAAATAAAAAGAAAAGGCAATTTAGGTACAGGCTTTTAGCCCTGTGCTGAATTACTTTAATCATCTTTTCGGTCTAGTCAGTGCTACAAGCAACTTCACTGTTGAACATTCTCAGCTTATTTGCAGTTTTATTCCCAAACATCTAAGAACCAAAAAAAAAAAAAAAAATACTCTGGACAAAGTAATTCTACCTTTACAAGGAAAATCTCACATTTAAGGGATTGTATTAACATCTCACAGAATGGTTTTAGCAATGCAACTTATTAATTAGTTCAAAGTCAAGTCTTATGAGCAAATGGAAACCCTTGAGTGGTAGTGGCTGCACAGAAGAATACGGACAAAACAGATATGAACACTCTCAAGGTTTTCCAAGTTAACTAAATAAGAATTCCAAGACCACAAAAACATACTCTCTTCCCCAAAGAATCCACAGTTCCAGGTGTCTCTGCCCTAGAGTTCAAGGGCCCTCAACACTGAAGTACAAAACATTTGCTCTTGAAAATCCTGAAAAGTAATTTCAAAAGCAGCCATTCTAGGGTTGAATCTCCTTTTGTATTTAACCTTAATTTCTTGGAGCTTTTCAAGTGTTTCACTTTTATGCAAATCATTCCTGGAGGCTTCTTTGTCATCAGAGGCATTTTTCCTGTTCTGAAGCTCCTCTCTTTTGTTCCTCTTTACTCCAATGAATTCAGACTATCTGCAGGCTTTTGTTTCTCTACAGTAGTAAAATTCTATTGTGATGCAGCAGCAGACAATTTAAGCTAAGGTGACAATCATTTCAGAAAATAAAGCAAGCCCGCTTTCATAAACTCTTACCACATGACTTAAATATGCTTTCTGTGACAGGAGAAAGGGGGAAACACTGCAGCCTTCACTTCCAGCTCAGAATAAGATGACAAAGGAACTTGGAAATAACAGGTAAAAGCAGCTGGCGCTTATAAGGTAATACCTAATTTAATTCCTCTTAACAATGTCAATAGAACAATGATTCTCAAAGTATCCTTTAAGAAACAAAGGGTCTCAAAATGGCCCCCTGAGGTTCCCAAGATGCTCTCAGGAGATAGACTGTGAGTTTCTCAGAAACTATATGGCTTGGAACATCACAACAGATTGAGTGCAAAAGCAGTTACGGAAATCCAGCTGTCTTCTATTGAGTCAGACATTAAAGAGATTTGTAAAAATGTAAAGCAGTGAAACTCTTCCCCGTAAGATTTCTTGCTTTGGAAAATAGTTGCTTGTCATGAAAATTATGTCAACATGCAATGGTTTTATTGGTGTTATTTTCATGACTTAATAACTTTTAAATAGCTCAATCTAAAATGTTAATAGAGTAAATATCAACAGAAACAGCCCACATCAACAAAAGCTCTTAGGGGTCCTCCTTAATTTTTAAGTCTGTAAAGGACTCCTGAGTATAAAAGGTTCAAGAACTACTACTACAAAGGATCAGCAGACCACATCCCACGGGCCAAATTTAATCTGCCTGCTTTTGTATGTGAGGTGTTACTGACAAACAGCTTCGTCTGTTTACACAGTATATATGAGCCAAATCCAGTCTGTTTTTATAAATGTTTCGTAAATGTTCTTAATGAATAAAATTTTACTAGGACATCAGTTCGTTCAGTCGCTCAGTCACGTCTGACTCTTTGTGACCCCATGCACTGCAGTACGCCAGGCCTCCCTGTCCACCACCAACTCCGGGAGCTTGCTCAAACTCATGTCCATCGAGTCGGTGATGCCATCCAACCATCTCATCCTGTCGTCCCCTTCTCCTCCTACCTTCAATCTTTCCCAGCGTCAGGGTCTTTGCCAATAAGTCAGTTCTTTGTATCAGTTGGCCAAAGGATTGGAGCTTCAGCTTTAGCATCAGTCCTTCCAATGAATATTCAGGACTGATTTCCTTTAGGACTGACCGTTTTGACCTCCCTACAGTCCAAGGGACCCTCAAGAGTCCTCCAATACCACAGTTCAAAAGCATCAATTCTTTGGTGCTCAGCTTTCTTTATAGTCCAGCTCACATCCATACATGACTACTGGAAAAACCATAGCTCTGACCAGATGGACCTTTGTTGGCAAAGTGATGTCTCTGCTTTTTAATACACTAGGACACAGTCACACCCATTCACTGAGGTATCATCCATGGCTGTTCAGCAGTTGTGCTGAGATAGTAAGGGACACAAAGCCTAAAACACTCACTACCTGGCCCTTTCCAGAAAAAGATGATGATGATGACTCTGCAGCACCACCGCAAGGTCACAGGTGTGGAGCCCTGAACCACGATCACGGGACAAAAATCTCTGGAACGGACCGAGCCCCGTAACAACTGTTGCTGTGAGCCTCTGGATCTATACCATCCTGTTCCCTGACCCCACAGTAGGTAAAATACCCATGCTATTACCCACCCTGGAGCATTCTAACCAGTCACCTAATGCCACCCTTCCTTGTCTTGAGGCTATAAAAATTAGCGACTAGTTCACCAAAGGGGTTGGCTTTCCCTTGAGCTGGCTTGCTGTTCTAACAGCATCTCCCACTCTAATAAACTGTATTCCTCTCTCATTCTGTCTCATGTCTGGAAATGCTTTTCCAACCCACACACACACCGTAACAATGACGGTGGCCATGGCTGATCAATCGTAACTGCCCATATCCCATGTGCCAGACACTGTGTCACGCCCACCTTCCATGGGTCCCATCAACCCTGCCAGCAAATGCATGAAGGCAGATTGCCACATTCCCACTAGAGAGATGAAACACGGAAAGCTCAGAGTTGAAGGCACTTTCGGATCACAGGACTGTATCTCTGGAGCAGGCAGTATTCAAAACCAGGTGTGACTCCAAGATCAACCATGAACAAGTAAAGCAGGAAAACACTAAACAGGCTGGCTTTTCAAAACACTCTCCGGGGGAAAAAAAAAGATAACCCTTTTTTTTTTTGCTCTACACTAGCAAAAGCCAGGAAAAGGTATTTTTCCATTGAAGAGAGCACAGGATGCCAGTCATGCTTCCTACCTAGTCTACACACACAAGGTACGGGCTCCATGCATTTGTGAAAGGAAAATCAAAATGAGAATCAGTACTGCTGAGAGAGTTCCCTAACACAGAACCAGCAGGTCACTGAGGAAGCATGATTTACGCACATCTCAGTCTAAATGGACGGAGAAGGCGATGGCACCCCACTCCAGCACTCTTGCCTGGAAAATCCCATGGGCGGAGCCCGGTACGCTGGAGTACATGGGGTTGCTACGAGTCGGACACGACTGAGCGACTTCACTTTCACTTTCATGCATTGGAGAAGGAAATGGCAACCCACTCCAGTGTTCTTGCTTGGAGAATCCCAGGGACGGCAGAGCCTGGTGGGCTGCCATCTCTGGGGTCGCACAGAGTCGGACACAACTGAAGTGACTTAGCAGTAGCAGTAACAGCAGCCTAAATGGAAACGCAAACTTTGAACACGTCTGTGTAACACAGGCATCCAGAACATTTGCTCAATGTTCTAGAACTCCAGATAATTACTGGAACCTTTACCCTAAAATAACTCCTGACAGCCTATGCCTGAAGGACAAATATTCTCTTTCTTGCGTCAAAGTCCATCATAATCATGGCCAGACAACTCTAACAACATTGTGGCAATACCTTCATAACTCTTAGACTTTATGACAAAAGAGTCTTTGTGACTCTCTTCGCCAGAATACTCTTTTTTTATGTTACCCAAATCTGTATCTCTGCAATTTCTAAGCCCTGAAATAAAACTCTTCTCTTGTTTTCAACCATCTATGTCTCTTGGTCGACACAACCCATCAGTGAGAAAGCCTTATAAAACGAAGGACAGTATCACATTAGAAATGACCATGGGATTTTTTTTTTTTTTTTTTTTTTGTATACCAATTACACCACAACAAAGTTAGGAGAAGGAGGAAGTCATAGTGGTGATGATAATAGGAATCCTTTACCATTCTTGATCTCTGAGGGAAAGTTTTAATATTGGCCTTGAATAAGATGTTGTTTCTACACATTTGCCAAGTACTACTCACAAGGTTCAGCTTCCCAGGTGACGCTAGCGTACAGAACCCACCTGCCAATGTAGGAGACAGATGCGGGTTTGATCCTTGGATTTGGCAGATCACTGGGAGGAGGGCATTGAAACCAACTCTAGTATTCTTGCCTGGGAAATGCTATGGACAGGAGTCTGGTGCCCTACAGGTCATAGGGTGGCAAAGAGTCAGACACAACTTAAGCAACTTAGCACACAGTTAACAAGGTTAACAAAATTTCCTTCTACTGCTAAAAAAAGAAAAGAGCACGTGGTCTGAATTTTTTAAATGGCTACGCACTTAAGACGTCAATGTGTAGCCCTCTACAGTAACAAAAAAAAAAAAAAATGCTTACCGTAACCAGAGAAGCACTAGGGAGTTATAAGCTCTACGACACGAGTAGAAGCATGTGATGGGGCTTGTCCTCAAAAGACCCTCAAAGTGTTAGTTTAAAAGCTCTGTGTTTGAGCTTCCCTGGTGGTTCAGTGGTTAGAATCCACCTAGCAATGCAGAGGGCACCAGTTCGATCCCTGGTCCTGGAAGATCCCACAGGCGGCAGAGCGACTAAGCTTGTGCACCACAACTGCTTAGCCTGCGTTCTAGAGTCTGAGAGCTGCAACTACTGAGCCCATGAGCCACAGCTATTGAAGCTCGTGTGTCCTGGAGCCCGTGCTCTAGGAGAAGCCACCGCAGTAAGCCCGAGCACCAAAGCTAGAGAGTAGCCCCAACTAGAGAAAGTCCGCACACAGCAACCAAAGCCCAGCACGCTCAAAATGGATAAATGTTTTACATCAAAAAAAATCGGTGTTTATATTCCAACCAACTCAACCCCACATTGATGGGGCAACAGAACGTTCACAAAATGTTTCCTTAAATCCCTATATCCAACTCTCTTGCCAAAATAATATTCATTCACTCATTCTCTCTACCGTTTTTGAACCAGGAATATATTAATGCGTACTTAAATTTAGTGTGTATTTACTATAATACTGTATTATTAATCTGAAATATGAAAGCAATGTTTCAAATGCAGAGGGCAAATGGGGCCCCACAAGGCACAGGATTTCAGAGATGACAAAGGAACAAAGAAATCCTTTAGTCAGAGGAACTCCTTCTCAAGGGAAGAAAACTGAGACCTAGAAACTAAATTAAGCAGCAGAGCATGGGATATAACTGAACCCACAAAGTATAACACTTTTAAGACATCAGGAAGCCTCAAGCCAATTGCAGGAATTTTTTTTTAAAGGCCATTTTTTTTAAATTTTTGTATTGAAGGATATTTGCTTTACAGAATTTTGTTTTCTGTCAAACCTCAACATGAATCAGCCATAGGTATATATATATATATCCATTCTCTTTTGAACCTCCCTCCCATCTCCTGCCCCATCCCACCCCTCGAGACTGATACAGCCCCCGTTTGAGTTTCCTGAGCCATACAGCAAATTCCCATTGGCTATCTATTTTACATATGATAATATAAGTTTCCAAGTTACTCTTTCCACACATCTCACCGCCTCCTCCCCTCTCCCCATGTCGATAAGTCTATTCTTTATGTCTATTTCTCCACTGCTACCCTATAAATAAAATCTTTGGTACCATTTTTCTATATTCCACATATATGCATTAGAATATGATATTTATCTTTCTCTTTCTGACTCACTTCACTCTGTATAATGGTTCTGAGTTCATCCATTTCATCACTGGCTCAAATTCGTTCATTTTTATTCCATTGTGTATATGTACTACTACTTCTTTATCCATTCATTGGTTGATGGACATCTAGGAATTTTGTCAAAGGTCTATGGAGATGATCATATGGTTCTTATTTTGCAATTTGTTAATAAGGTGTATCACACTGACTGATTTGCATATATTGAAGAATCCTTGCATTCCTGGAATAAACCCAACTTGATCATGGTGTATGAGCTTTCTGATGTGTTTCCAAATTCTCTTTGCTAAAATTGTGTTGAGGATTTTGGCATTTATGTTCATCAGTGATATTGGCCTGTAGTTTTCTTTTTTGTGTGTTGTCTTTGTCTGGTTTTGGTATCTGAGTGATGGTGGCCTCGTAGATGAGTTTGGAAGTGTTCCTTCCTCTGCAATATTTTGAAAGAGTTTTAGACGGCTAGGCATTAGCTCTTCTCTAAATGTTTGATAGAATTTTCCTGTGAAGCCATCTGGTTCTGGGCTTTTGTTTTTTTGAAGATTTTTGATCACAGCTTCAATTTCAGTGCTTGTAATTGGGTTGTTCATAATTCCTATTTCTTCGTGGTTCAGTCTTGGAAGACTGAACTTTTCTAAGAATCTGTTCATTTCTTCCAGGTTATACATTTTATTGCCATATAGTGTCTTATAATCCTTTGTATTTCTGCATCATCTGTTGTAACCCGTCCTTTTTCATCTCTAATTTTGTTGATTTGATTCTCTTTTCTTTTCTTGATGAGTCTGGCTAAAGGCTTGTCAATTTTATCTTCTCAAAGATCCAGCTTTTATTTTTTTTAATCTTTACTACTGTTTCTTTCATTTCTTTTTTCATTTATTTCTGCTCAGATCTTTATGATTTCTTTCCTTCTACTAACTTTGGGGTTTTTCCGTTCTTCTTTTTCCAGTTGTTTTAGGTGTCAAGTTCAGTTGTCGATTCGATGTTTTTCTTGTTTCTTAAGGTAGGATTGTATTGCTATAAACTTCCCTCTTAGAACTGCTTTTCCTGCATCCCATAGGTTTTGAGCTGTCGTGTTTTCATTGTCATTTGTTTCTAGAAATTTTTTGATTTCCCTTTTGATTTCTTCAGTAACCTGTTGGTTATTTAGAAACGTGTTGTTTAATCTCCATGTGTCTGTGTTGCTTAGTTTTTTTTCCTGTAGTTGATATCTAGTCTCATAGCATTGTGGTCAGAGAAGAGATACAATTTCAATTTTCTTAAATTTACTGAGGCTTGATTTGTGACCCAAGATGTGGTCTATCCTGGAGAATGTTCCATGTGCACTTGAGAAGAAGGTGTACTCTTCTGCATTTGGATGGACTGTCCTGAATATATCAATGAGATCCATCTCATCTAATCATTTAAGACTTGTCTTTCCTTACTAATTTTCTGTTTTGATGATCTGTCCATTGGTGTGAGTGGGGTGTTAAAGTCTCCTACTATGATTGTGTTACTATCAATTTCTCCTTTTATGTCTGTTAGTGTTTGTCTTATGTATTGAGGTGCTCCTATGTTGGGTGCATAGATATTTACAATTGTTATATCTTCCTCTTGGATTGAGGCCTTGATCATTATGTAGTGTCCTTCCTTATTTCTTATAATCTTCTTTACTTTAAGGTCTATTTTGTCTGATATGAGGATTGCTACTCCAGCTGTCTTTTGCTTCCCATTTGCATGAAATATATTTTTCCATCCTCTCATTCTCAGTCTATATGTGTCTGTAGGTCTGAAATGGGTTTCTTGTAGACAGCATATATATGGATCTTATTTTTGTATCCATTCAGCCAGTCTGTGTCTTTTGGTTGGAGCATTTAATCCATTTACATTTAAAATAATTATTGATATATATGTTCCTATTGCCGTTTTCTTAATTCTTTGGGGTTGATTTTGTAGATCTTTTTTCTTCTTTAGTATTTCTTGACTATATAAGTCCCTTTAACATTTGTTGTAAAGCTGATTTGATGGTACTGAATTCTCTTAACTTTTGCTTGTCTGTAAAGCTTTTTATTTTTCCATCAATTCTGAATGAGATCCTTGCCAGGTACAGTGATCTTGATGTAGATTTTTTCCTTTTCAGTAATTTAAATATATCCTGCCATTCCTTTCTGGCCTGCAGAGTTTCTGCTGGCAGATCAGCTGTTAAGCATATAGGGTTTCCGTGTGTGTTACTTGCTGCTTCTCCCTTTCTGCTTTTAACAGTTTTTGTGTTTTAGTCTTTGTTAGTTTGATTAGTACGTGTCTTGGTATCTCCTTGGGTTTATCCCGTATGGGACTCTTTGTGACTCTTGGACTTGATTGACTATTTCCCTTTCCATGTTGAAGAAATTTTCAACTATAATCTCTTCAAAAATTTTCTCATACCCTTTCCTTTTCTCTTCTTCTTCTGGAACCCCTATGATTCGAATGTTGGTGTGTTTGATATTATCCCAGAGGTCTCTAAGACTATTCTCAGGTCTCTTCATTCTTTTAACTTTATTTTGCTCATCAGAAGTTATTTCCACCAGTTTATCTTCCAGCTCCCTGATTCGTTCTTCTCCTTCAGATATTCTGCTACTGATTCCTTCTAGAGTATTTTTAATTTCAGTACTTATGTTGTTTGTCTCTGTATGTTTATTCGTTAATTCTTCTAGGTCTTTATTAATTGATTCTTGCATTTTCTCCATTTTGTTTTCAAGGTTTTTGATCATCTTTATTACGATTATTCTGAATTCTTTTTCAGGTAGTTTGCCTGTTTCCTCATCATTTATTTGGACTTCTGTGTTTCTACTTTGTTCCTACATTTGTGTAGTATTTCATTATTTTTCATTATTTTTTTTTCAACTTCTTGTGTCTGAGGTCTCCTTTTAGCAAGATTCAAGGTTGAATTCAAACTTTTTGGTTTCTGCCCTCCTAAGGTTGGTCCCATGGTTTGTGTAAGTATCCTACAGGGTGAGATTTGTGCTGAGTTTTTGTTTGTTCGTTTTTCCTCTGATGGGCAAGACTGAGGGAGGTGATAATCCTGTCTACTGATGATTAGGTTTGTATTTTTGTTTTCTTTGCTGTTCAGATGAGGCATCCTGCACAGGGTGCTACTGCTGGTTGGGTGATGCCACGTCTTGTTTTCAAGTGGTTTCCTTTGTGTGAGTTCTCACTATTTGATACTCCCTAGGCTTAGTTCTCTGGTAGTCAAGGGTCTTGGAGTCAATGCTCCCACTCCAAAGGCTCAGGGCTTGATCTCTGGTCAGGAACAAAGATTCCACAAGTGGTTTGTTATGGCATTAAGTGAGATTAAAACAAATATCCAAAAACGAAAACCAACCATGAACCCCAGAAAAATGGTAGTTAAAAAATCATGCAAATAATAATTAAAATAATGGAATGTACACATATACATATATACCCATGAGCAAAGTCAACACAGTCCAACAAAAATAAAGTACAGTAGATTGACCCGGTGAGCAAACGAAATTGAAAATTATATTTACCAGTTAAGAACAATAGTAACTAAAGCACAAAGTGGAAAACAAAACTAAAGCAAAGTGCCAAGTGGGGAATAAAGCAATGAAAACAAAATTAACAAATATGCTGAGAGGAAAGGAAAGAAAGAAAAGAAAGAAAGAATACATATGCAAAGTTAGATAGAGGTAGATGAAGATTTATGTGCATTAAAGATTAACTGCAAGGGGAAAAGAACAGAAGTGAAGGCAAAGAAAGGAATAAATATAGAAAAATATAATAGGTATAAAGAATTAAAATTTTAAAAAGAGAAAAAAAAGAAGAAGAAAGAAAAAAGAAAATAAAAATGTAGAAAAATATAATAGGTATAAAGAATTAAAATTTTAAAAAGAGAAAAAAAAAACAGAAGAAGAAAGAAAAAAGAAAATAAAAACAAAAAAACAGGAAAACTCCAAAGAACTGTGAAAGCCCAACATACAGGCAGAGGTTTATAACAACAATAAAAAGTGTGACTGAATATACATGTATACATATACATCCATGCTGCTCAGTCGCTTCAGTCGTGTCCGACTCTGTGTGACCCCATAGACGGGCAGCCCACCAGGCTCTGCCGTCCCTGGGATTCTCCAGGCAAGAACACTGGAGTGGGTTCCAATGCATGAAAATGAAAAGTGAAAGTGAAGTCACTCAGTCGTGTCCGACTCTTTAGGGACCCCATGGACTGCAGCCCACCAGGCTCCTCCATCCATGGGAGTTTCCAGGCAAGAGTGCTGGAGTGGGGTGCCATATACATCCATAAGTAAAATCAAAACAGTCCAACAAAAATAAAGTACAATAGATTGACCTGGCAAACAAAGGAAACCAAAAATTATATCTACCAGAACAAAACTGACTAAAGCACAAACTGGAAAACAAATAAAGCAAAGAAAATAAAACTAACAAATATGTTGAGAGGAAAAGAAAGAAGAGCCATGCAAATTTAAATAGAGGTAAATGAAGAAGATTTATATACATTAAAGAGTAACTGCAAAGGGAAAAGAACAGAAGGAAATGCAAACAAAGGAATATATATAGAAAAAATAATAATAGGTTTAAAAAATTAAAAACTAAAATTAAAAAAAAAAAAGAAGAAGGAACACTTCCCAGAACTGCAAAAGCCCAACCTAGAGGCAGAGGTTTATAACAACAATAAAAAATGTGACTGAGGGGGAAAAAAAAGCTCAAAAGCTTAATTAGATTTCATAGTGCCAATAAAATCAACTACAACAGAGGGGGGAAAAGGGGGAAAAAAGAAAAAAAATACAAAGGAATCTACAGAACAAGTCAAAACATAAAGAAGAAAAAATGTTTGTCTTGAGTCACTGCTGTCAGAGTCCTTTCCCTCACTGGGAGTCACAGTCCATCTCACCTCCCTAAGATTCCCTCCAACACTGTGCTGATCTCTGGACCTGATGTGGGGGCAGCTCAGATTCTAATCTGGTCCTACTCCTGTGTGTTCTTGCCTCCAGTGTCCACAGCTATCAGAACTAGTGAGTTTTCTTTTGTGGGAGCTCTCAATGACCTCTTATTTATTCCATAGACAGAGTCTGCCTAGTTGATCGTGTGGATTTAATTTGTAGCTTGTACAGATGGTGGGAATGTTTTGGATCTTCTTCCTTAGTCACACTGCCCCTGGGTTTCAACTGTGGTTTTATTTCCACCTCTGCATATGAGTCCTCCACTGGGGTTTGCTCCTGAGGCTGCCCTGGAGGACTAGGGTTTGCTCCTGTGAGGCCAGGTGTGGAGGTGGTGCAGCTGCTTGGGTCACAGGGGTTCTGGCAACACCAGGCACTCAGGGGAGTTGGCGGCTAGGGCTGCACAAAATATAGTGCTCTAGAAGGGTATGGCAACCAGTACTGGCCAATATGCTCGCTCCGGTATTCTTGCCTGGAGAACCCCTCTCCCTGACAGAGAAGCCTGGCAGGCCACAGTCTACAGGGTTGCAAGGAGTCAGATACAACCAAAGCGACCCTGCATGATAGACACAAGACGTTTTTTGTCTGTGGCAGCTCTGCCCCAGGGAGAGCGGAGCATGAAGGTGGCACAGCTGCTTGGCTTGCGGGAACCCTGGCAGCATTAAGTGTACAGGAACACGCACTGCCTCCGCTGCAGGAGTTATGGCCCTATCAGAGTCTTTTTTCGAGCCTCTTGTAGCTGGCGATCAGAAGGCCTCTTTGGCCAGTCTTTCTCTGTAGCTCTACCCATTCAGGTACTTAGAGGGCACCCTTGCCTGGGTCCTTCTCTTGTTTGGAGTGTCAGGCACATACAAGAGCCCCCTGGCTGGGGTCCTACTCCGTAGATGAGCGCATCAGTCACTTAAAG
Source organism: Bos grunniens (assembly GCF_055505025.1). NCBI lineage: Eukaryota > Metazoa > Chordata > Mammalia > Artiodactyla > Bovidae > Bos > Bos grunniens. The sequence continues at coordinate 40,033,059 of NC_141186.1, forward strand.
GAGCACCCTGGGTGGGGTTCTGCTCTGTAGATGGGCACATCAGGCCCTTAAAGGGACACCCTGCTGCTGCTGCTGCTGCTGCTGCTGCTGCTGCTAAGTCGCTTCAGTCGTGTCCGACTCTGTGCGACCCCATAGACAGCAGCCAACCAGGCTCCCCCGTCCCTGGGATTCTCCAGGCAAGAACACTGGAGTGGTTGCCATTTCCTTCTCCAATGCATGAAAGTGAAAAGTGAAAGTCAAGTTGCTCAGTTGTATCCGACTCTTCGCGACCCCATGGACTGCAGCCTACCAGGCTCCTCCGCTCATGGGATTTTCCAGGCAAAAGTACTGGAGTGGGGTGCCATTGCCTTCAGGCCCTCAAAGGGGGACCCCGGGTGGGGTCGTCCTCTGTAGATCAGCGCATCAGTCACTTAAAGGAGCACCCTGGGTGGGGTTCTGCTCTGTAGATCAGTATATCAGGCATTTGATGGACCAGCCTCTCTATTGTTCAGCTGCCAATGCTGGCATGTGGGGAGAGAGAGGGGCTATAGTGATGGCCCCACCCCCTACGCATGACTCAGCAGTATCACCTTGCTTCCATGGCTTCCTGGCTTTCCTCCACAGGCATTTCCCATGACAATCTCCTCCCTCACATCCCGTGGATCTGTCTCTCTGCAGTCAACAGCAACCCTTGCCCTGGGATTGCTCCACAATCCCTAAACTCCAGCTCCCAGCAGCTGCGCCTTCCAGGGGTCCCTGTCTGGGGTATGCATGGCTGCGGCAAGGACTGATTCTCATTCCATTTAGGCTGCCACAGATCAGCTATTTCACTCTCAGCCTTAAATGTTTCTCCTCTGACTCAGACAACTGCCCTGATGTGGGGATGGGACCCCTGCTTCAGTTCCCCCACCCGCCAAGGGCAGGTCCAGCCCTACTAACAACTCCTGGTTTTCCCTCTAGTTCCTTGCTCCCACTGAGTTACGTGTGGTTCTATATATTCTTTCCCACTGGTCAGGTACTCCTGTCCACTCTCAGCTGGTGTTCTGCCTGCACTTCTGTGTCTGCAGGTGTATTTCTGATGTACCCGTGGAGGGAGATGTACTCCACGTCCACCTACTCCTCCGTCTTCTAGTTCTCCCCCCAGAATTTTTATCTTTAAACTATGCAAAACCAAAGTACACAGTAACAGAAATCCAAATAGTTCAAACGAGTAGACAATGAAAAGCAGGAGTCCCTCCCCATTCTTCAGTATTTATTTCGCATCTTTCCAAAGACCCTGTGTGTGTGGAAGGCGGAGACAAAGAGATGAAGACAGAGACATAAGAGAACCAGAATGTTCCTCTCTCCTACACCCTCACTGAGAAAAAAAAGTTAGACTATCATACAATCCTACACATGATCTTTCTTCACTCCATACCTAGATCAGAAATCATTGTGAACTAGTACGTACATAGTCACCTCTTTGCTTCAAGATGGCTACACATAACACACCATATACAAGTATGTCACAAGCAAAAATCCCAAATATGTATATTCAGGCTGTTTCAAGGTTTGTGCTTTCCCCAAAATGGCTGCATTTACTATCAATGAATATAAATCTTGGTATAGATATGCTAGTTTATTTATCACCGGATAAATTCCCGTAAGTAGGAACATGTATTGCCTACCATTCCCAAAAGTGGGAAATACAAACACATGTGCATATTCTTCCCTTTCTGTGGAAGCTTACAGACTGTCTTTCAAAGATTACAGAACCAAATACCTGTTTCCACTGACACTGTTCTAGGCCAGGTGTAGGTGCGTAGTAGGTACACACCCCTGAACAACCATGGGGTGGAACTGCATGGGTCCACTTATGTGTAAATTTTGTTCAATAGTAAATACTACAGGGCTACAGGAGCTACAGTTGGTTCACAAATCAAGAGCTGTGGATGCAGAGAACTGTGTAAACACAGGGCCAACTGTAAAGTTATATGCTCATGTTCAGTGGAGGCGAGGAGGTCAGTACCCCTAACTCCTGCATTGTTCAAGGGTAAACTGTATCTTTAATCCACACTCTAACTACTTTGATGTTTTATCAAACATGTTGTTCTTTGTCATTCAATAATATGTTATCTCACTAGAGCTTCAATATGTAAGGGAATTTTAGAAAATCCATTCCTGTATCATCCCTTAACAGCTTTAGTTTTTTTCCTAAATATTAAACACTAAGGTAGTAAAAAAAAAAAAAAAAAAAAAAAACACTCTGGTCGATTCTGGATCAGAAGAGGTAAAAAAAGTGAAATCAGAAAAAGTGGAGTTGGAATGTACGAGTATAATTAGTCATCAGAAAGATGTAGGCAGAAGTGTGTATGTGTGTGTGTGTGTGTGTATAAAATGGATTGATGTTGACTTACACTATAAATATCTTCTTACTGTTTCATTTTTTCTCCTCTCCAGCTTTTAACACATTCTAAGAAATGTTTATATTAACTATTGAAAGTGGTATTTATGTGACTGGACTGAATTAAAAGGTATAATATATGGTTAAACAGTATGGTAGAATTCAACTTTAGTAGGAAGGAAGAAAAATCACTCTCCTTCCTTTCAAATATCTAGTTTGGAGAGGAAGAGACTGGAAAACACAGGCTACCAAATCAGGAAAGGCTGGAGTAAGGAACATGAAAAATTAAGAGACTAGAAAACACAGGCTACCAAATCAGGAAAGGCTGGAGTAAGGGTCATGAAAAATTATATTTACCTAGCAATTCTTTTATTTCAGCTTTACTGAGCTATTACTGACAAGTAAAATTATATTGAATGTGTACATCATGGTGATTTTATACAAATATACATTGTGAAAGGACTCCCCCTTCTAGTTGATTAACACATCCATGAACTCACATATGTATTTGTGTGTGTGTGTGTGTGTGTGTGTTTGTAAGGGAGAGAAAACATGTAAGTTCCACTCTCTTAGCAAATTTCTATTACACAACAGTGTTATCAGATATAACCACCATATTTTACTTAGGTCTTCACAGTTTATTAGTCTTATAGCAGAAAGAATTTTCCAGCACAACTGAGTCATTTCCTACACAATTCGAACTTCACTTACTTTTGAACAGCTTGCCTCCTTTACCTCCTCTCCATACAGGAGCCCAAGCAGAGTCAGATTTCACTGTTGTCTTCCCCTTCTCCCTCAGCAACTCCAACACAGACAGTTTTTAATATCTTTGTTCTGCAGAAGATTACACATCTGTCTCTTTTCTTGGGATATTTTAGCCCACCTTTCCAGGACAAGGATCAACCTTCTTTTGGGGTTCATTAGCACTCTAATCCAGCCACTTCATGGAAAGAAAATGCCTGCTTAATCTACTGGATCCTGGCTAACAGACAATACAGATAATGAATGTATATTCAATTCTAACACATTACCTAGGCATTTCACCATAAGAGTTCAGAATATATTAGCAGATAAGGAATACACTGCCAACTTTTGGGACATCTCATGGGTAATAAGCAGGAGTATTTGAATATTCTCTAACATAAAATATACTATTTCCCATCACAAAACCTAATGGAAACATAAAAATCATCTATTCTAACAAGTTTTGGACAGGTACTAAATTCAGAATTTCTCATATATTAATCATTTATACAATCATGCTAAATAGCTGGACATTAATGCAAAGCCTACCTCTCCATAAAACTGAATCACCTAATGTAACAAATGAGCAAACTGCATTTTTAATATTCTTTCACTGTTAATCTTTTCTTCATTTTGATTCCAAGGAATAGCAACCAATTAATAAAAATTCTTAGTCTCACATCATATCCTATTGCTATAAAAACAATGATTAACGAAAGGACTGTGAAGATACTGAATAAAATGTACACCATACTCTTAAGTTTTACATGTGCTTACACAGAAGTAGCTAACATTTGCCAAGAATTTTTCACTTCTGATCATTTCCAGTGTAATAGCAGGCTAATAGCTATCAACAACACTGCCATAAACTGTACTTATGTTGTACATTACTTCATGTAATACTCACATCAACTGTATACAGTCAAGTGATTTTCTTTAATCACACCTCATAGTTGAAAACCTCCAGCTGAAACCTTATTACAAGAATGTATTGCAAGTTGTACAAGGGAGACTTGACCAATGATTTGTCCAAATCTGTAAGGCATGATCTTTAGCACCACCTAAATTTCAACTCCTTGTGTCTTACAAACTGCCAGTTCTCTATCTTTTCAAATTTTAAAAATGTTATTTTGCGACTTATGTACAACACAAAACTCTGTATCAAACCATTAAGTAGCACCATATATACTGAAGGGCAGCTGAATCCTTAAAAGACAGGACACTGTATGTGAGCAGAAAAAAATTTGTTGTTTATCATATATTATTCACAGTTTGGCACTGGAATGTACAAAAGGAAAAATAACTATAAATATCAAATGGAATGCTCATTCTTTTATCTTTCTTATCTTATGCAGTCTTCATAACCTAAAAAGTATTTCAATCTGCACATGAAGTAATATTCCACTTCTGTTCCCCCAAGTAAATTCATTATGAGTCGGGCTTCAAAGATCATTCCTCTTTATTAATAGTATTCCAATATACCTACCAGCTCTTAGCAAAGCCCCATCTGCCCTTCAACGTATTAAAATTACCCGAAAATACTTGGTGTTCTATCTGTTCTTGGTGAGAACCCAAATGGTAACCAAAGACAAACTACTGACAGCATTAGTCTTGTTGGGATACTTCCCAGAATTTATATGCCAACAAAGATCTGTCTTGGAGAAGGCAATGGCACCCCACTCCAGTACTTTGGCCTAGAAAATCCCATGGACGGAGGAGCCTGCTAGGCTGCAGTCCATGGGGTCGATAGAGTCGGACACGACTGAGTGATTTCACTTTCACTTTTCACTTTCATGCATTGGAGAAGGAAATGGCAACCCACTCCAGTGTTCTTGCCTGGAGAATCCCAGGGATGGGGGAGCCAGGTGGCTGCTGTCTATGGGGTCGCACAGAGTCGGACATGACTGAAGTGACTTAGCAGCAGCAAATGTCTGTCTAGTTAAAGCTATGGTTTTTCCAGTAGTCATGTATGGATGTGACAGTTGGACTATAAAAGACAGTTGAGAGCTGAAGAACTGATGCTTTTGAACTGTGATGTTGGAGAAGACTCTTGAGAATCCTTTGGACTGCAAGGAGATCCAACCAGTCCATCCTAAAGGAAATCAGTCCTGAATATCATTGGAAGGACTGATGCTGAAGCTGAAACTCCAGTCCTTTGGCCACCCGATGCAAAGAGCTGACTCATTGATTGGAAAAGACCCTGATGCTGGGAAAGATTGAAGGCAGGAGGAGAAGGGGATGACAGAGGATAAGATGGTTGGATGGCATCACCAACGCGATGGACATGAGTTTCAGTAAACTCTGGGAGTTCGTGATGGACAGAGAAGCCAGACGTGCTGCAGTCCCTGAGGTTGCAAAGAGTCAGACACGACTGAGCAACTGAACTGAACTGAGTATATACATGTATTGTTGTTCAGCTGCATTCGACTCTTTGCAACCCTATGGATTGTGGCCTACAGGGCTCCTCTGTCCATGGGATTTCACAGACAAGAATACTGGAGTGGGCTGCCATTTCCTTCTCCAGGGGATCTTCCCGATCCTGGGATGGAATCTACTTCTCCTGCTTGACAGGAGGATTCTTTACCACTGAGCCTTCAGGGAAGCCTTTGAACTGTGGTGTTGGAAAAGATTCTTGAGAATCCCTTGGACTGCAAGGAGATCAAACTAGTCAATCCTAAAGGAAATCAACCCTGAATATTCATTAGAAGGACTGATGCTGAAGCTGAAGCTCCAATACTTTGGCCACCTGATGCAAAGAAGGAACACACTGGAAAAGATTCTTATGCTGGGAAGAAAAATTGAAGGCAAAAGGAGAAGAAGGTGGCAGAGGATGAGATGGTTGGATGGCATCACCGACTGAATGGACATGAATCTGAGCATACTCCAGGAGATAGTGGAGGTCAGAGGAGTCTGGCAGGCTACAGTCCACAGGGTTGCAAAGAGTCAGACACAACTTATCGACTGAACAACAATGGTGAATAAATATATCTGCACTGCGCAACATTAGGACAATACACAGGTCCAAATGAAGCATGTTGGCCACCCTTTGCCCCCTTCTATTCAATGTTGTTTCATGTTTCTGAAAGGACACAGTTTAGTTTATAGCTGAGTGTTTACAAATACACACACAAATATATACACATAAATTTGTGTATGATTACAATACATACACAAATACACACACAGAAATACATATACATATATAGGCTGGTCTTCACAAGCCTTTTCAAAACACAAATAGGATTATACTCTATATTGTACAAGTTGCTTTTATCATCCAACAATACAGTAATTTTTCCAAGTCAGTATACACAGACTAATGTCATTTGAAAGTGCCTAATATTCCACATTTTTGTTGTCATATTTTATTTAATCATTCCTATATTGACAGATAAGAGTGATTTTGTCAATGTAAAAACACAGCAATTCTCTACAAAAATCAATCATTCTCTAAGCAGTTTCATCTTAAGTTAAAAAAAAAAAACACAAAATACTAGTGTGGCTTTCGACGAAGACGGTGCTGAAATCTAAAACTGCCAAGCATTGAGTATCGTCTATTAATTTCCTTTAAAAAACGTATTTCCTAGCAGAAACCTGACACAAGCTAAAAAGCCAACAGAGGGTTGTTCTAACTCAAAGAGCTTTGTTTCCAGTCAAATACTTTGAAGGACATTTCAAAGAGAACTGGAGTCAACTACCAGAAACTGAGTGTATCGTTTTCTCTTAAGATGTGTAACCTATAAACAGCACAGTGCTGGCCTTGATGAGTGGTGATTAGGAGAAGGAAGCATCAATTCAACATTTCATGGACCAGAAGAGTGAAAACACAGAGTGGTTTTAGGGTCCCAGGCTCTGCCTGGTTTTGTTTGTGTTTGCTCAACCCACCTTCCACTGTTTTGCACATTTCCTCCACTTTGCATGTATCAGATGTCCAGGAGATGGAAAACAAGAACGACAAGGTCCTGAAACAGCTGGTGTGCGTACCGCGTGTTCCCATCAAGCACAGGGACAATGAAGCAATTGCCTCTTGTCCTGGAGAGAATAGGTTGATGGACTTCCCTGAAATCAACACTAGGAAAGGAATGTGACTCTGCCCCTTCGTGGCTTTCTGCCATCTCACTCTCTCTCCCTTCTTGGCTTTAGTGGCCTGGAAGAACCAAGGAACCTCTGCACTGACAAAAAGTAACAGCAACCACCCAAACCACACATGCATTCAAAGCCATCTGCTGCAAACAGTAAGAGGTTGGTCAAGTCGTCACGACAAGCGTAGTCTACTGCCTGATTGGGACGAATGCCAGAACAAAGCCTGGCAAAGTTCTCCCTTACCACCTAGCCCAGGGAGGGTTTGGACAGTGCCCCGAGGGAGGCAGGAAACACGCACGCAGAAGGCGCGCCCCTTCCCTGACTGATGAGCCTTCTGCTGATGTGCTTTCAATCCCAAGCATCTAAGAGGAACACTAATTCTAACCCCACTTCATAGCTGGAGAATTTTTTTCAAAACACAAACTGATTTTACTAAAACCCTTCCAGTAAAAATAATTAAAAGCTGGTTGAACCCTCAAGCTCTCTGATCAAATAATTCAATGATGGAGTAAGTACACTCTACAAGGAGAAAGACTTTTCTGTCATCACTGTGATTATTGTTACCAGCTTGTTCGCCTTCATTGCTTGAGAAAATTATTCACTGTCAATAAATAGAAAGACTAGAATTTCTGATGCGACACAGAAATGCCCCCTGAGAGAAGTAGATACAATGCAAATCAATGCCTGTCGTTCACATTTGCCCTTGACACTTCAGCTCTGGTGCCTAAATTTCCAAGGACGCTATGGTGTCAGCATCACATCACAGAGATCCAGGCTTCCCAGCCGGGCAGTCACCATCAGCCTCACACTGAGTCTCACTCCCTTCCAGCTGCCCTAGAGGAAAACTGATTATCTATTTATTTGGGGGTGCTTTCCCAATGCCCCCTCCACAGTGAACTTCATGTATGCCACAAACTATCATAAATATGCATGCAGTCTTACTGAAAATCCTTCTAGAGTTTTTCTAAGATTCAGTAAACAAACTGTCATGGTGTGCGTGTGTGGGTACACACACGTGTGTGAAAGTATCCAGAGTTCCAACTCTTTATTACAGATGATGATAGTTATATTATCATTGATAGATAGATGATGATGATAGAGTTACATTAATCATCCCCCCAAATAGGTAATGCCAATCATCAAATCACTTCTGGCTGGCATTGGGGATCTTTGTTACAGGAGCTGCAAATGTGAATTGCAAAATATTTTCCCAAGCCTAATGGTAAATACAATTTTCATTCCTAGAACATAAAGCCCAGTGTGGTGGATGATTATGATAATAAAAGTCCTCAAACAGGACTCAGAATCCCAGGGCTGAGGAAGGTGTAATGTACCAACACGGGCTCCCTAACCCATGGCAGGGTCCACTGCCAAACCCCCTCAACCTCTGTCCTCTCAGTAAAGTGAAAGGTTACACCAAACACGTTAGGATATTTTCCCTGATGCACTGAGAATCAAGGTAGGACAGTTCATGAATTCTGCGGGCAAAAGTCAAGGTCAACCCATCCTAAGATTTCTGCTATGGACAAGCCTCACACAAAACAACCTAGAAAAAGAAAGCTAGGGTATGGCAATGTCGCCATTTACTAGGCAATGACCCAGAAAAAGGAAAAGGACACAGAATTTAAAGTAGCAGCTGACAAGGCCACTCACAATTGAATTCTGCAAACATAAGAGTTGTGTCATTTGGTAAGGAAAACACTAGGAATGGAGGACTGGATCTGGAGCTGCCCACATCCCTTTCAGTGAGTAGCCAGATCAGATGGCACCAATGAGGCTGAGGCTGAAGCTCCAATACTTTGGCCACCTGAGGCAAAGAGCCGATCCATTGGAAAAGACCCTGATGCTGGGAAAGACTGAGGCAGGAGGAGAACAGGACGACAGAGGATGAGATGGTTGGATGGCATGACTGACTCAATGGACATGAGTTTGAGCAAGCTCTGGGAGATGGTGAAAGACAGGGAAGTTTGGCATGCTACAATCCACAGCGTCTCAGAGTCAGACACGACTGCGCGACTGAACAACAAATCCATCAAAGAGCCCCAGGCCACAGGGAAACACAAAGGGCCTTCCCCCACTGCATGGCTAATCACTGACAAGGTCAAGACCACTTTCCTGGCTGGCAGCCTCTGAGTCACTGCAAAGATGGAGGCGGCCAAGGAATCGGGGCCTCAGATGAGCTCATGCTTTCCCTGCTCTCATTCCTCAAACATCCCCAGCTGGGATGACAAACTCCTGGATACAGAGTCTAGGTTGCAACTTGGGGACCTGCTCCCTAGGTTGGTCAGGACACAGCCCTTTTGTGACCTGAGGTTAGGTAACTATTTTCCAGGGCAAGATTGGTCTAAATCCTGGTCTTTGCCTAATCCCCAGTAAATAATACAAATCTGGCAGAAAATATGGATTACTCTGGGGACGTGGGGAGGGTTCTCTCTGCTGACAGCATCCCCAGCTGGCAATGATACCACGCAGGGCCCTGTGGGGCTCCTGGGAACAAAGACTTTCTGTGTCTCCCATTTCTCTGATTACAGCAAACAGCCTTCTTTCAGCCTCCATGACCTTCCCTGGGTTCCAGTGGGCAGAGTCAAGCAGTTGTTAACTAGGGAAGGAAGGGGATGCAAGACCAGGGAGAAACAGTCAAGACCAGCCTTGGAACAAGGTCCTGTTGCCCCATGAACAGATACTCACAACAATATCTTTGAGCTGTTCTGCAGATACTGAAACCCCTTCTCAAAGGGAAAAGGTAATGATTAATGATGGTATGCTGTCCACAAGAATGCAGAACCCAAACCAGTAGGACCTGAGGTTGATGATGTTGACTCCTGCTTACCTCATCACCAACCCATCAGAAGAACGGCCATGAGCTGGTCACGCCCTCTTTGCACAGTTACTATAAAACTTCTCACTATCTTCTGCAAGTTAGGACACAACAGTTTTGAGGACATTAACCCACTGTGGCCTCCTTTGCCTGGTAAAGTAATAAAGCTACCCACTTCTACTTCACCTGAAACTCTGTCTCTGAGATTTGATTTGGCACCACTGGACGGAGAAGCTGCAGGCATCCGTGGTAGCTAGACGGTAAAGAATCCACCTGCAACGTGGGAGACACAGGTTTGCTCCCTTGGTCGGGAAGATCCCCTGGAGAAGGGAATGGCTACCCACTCCAGTATCCTTGCCTGGAAAATCCCATCCACAGAGAAGCCTGGCGGGCTACAGTCCAGTTCAGTTCAGTTCAGTCACTCAGTCGTATCTGACTCTTCACAACCCCAGGGACTGCAGCACGCCAGGCCCCCCTGTCCATCACCAACTCCCAGAGTTTACCCAAACTCATCTCTATGGAGTTGGTGATGCCATCCAACCATCTCCTCTTCTGTCATCCCCTTCTTCTCCTGCCCTCAATCTTTCCCAGCATCAGGGTCTTTTCCAATGAGTCAGCTCTTTGCATCAGGTGGCCAAAGGATTGGAGCTTCACCTTCAGCGTCAGTCCTTCCAAAGAACACTTAAGACTGATTTCCTTTAGGATGGACTGGTTGGATATCCTTGCAGTCCAAGGGACTCTCAAGAGTCTTCTCCAACACCACAGTTCAAAAGCATCAATTCTTAGGCACTCAGCTTTCTTTATAGTCAAACTCTCACATCCATACATGACTACTGGAAAAACCATAGCCTTGATGAGATGGATCTTTGTTGGCAAAGTAATGCCTCTGCTTTTGAATATGCTCTCTAGCTTGGTCATAATTTTCCTTCCAAGAAGTAAGCGTCTTTCAATTTTATGGCTGTACTCACCATCTGCCATGATTTTGGAGCCCAAAATATAAAGTTAGCCACTGTTTCCCCATCTATTTCCCATGAAGTCATGAGACTGGATGCCATGATCTTCGTTTTCTGAATGTTGAGCTTTAAGCCAACTTTTTCACTCTCCTCTTTCACTTTCAACAAGAGGCTCTTTAGTTCTTCACTTTCTGCCATAAATGTGGTGTCATTTGCATATGAGAGGTTATTGATATTTCTCCCAGCAATGTTGATTCCAGCTTGTGCTTCATCCAGCCCAACGTTTCTCATGATGTACCCTGCCTATAAGTTAAATAAGCAGGGTGACAATATACAGCCTTGACGTACTCCTTTTCCTATTTGGAACCAGTCTGTTGTTCCATGTCCAGTTCCTGTTACAGTCCAGTTGCTTTCTGACCTGCATACAGATTTCTCAAGAGGCAGGTCAGGTGGTCTGGTATTCCCATCTCTTTCAGAATTTTCCACAGTTTATTGTGATCCACACAGTCAAAGGCTTTGGCATAGTCAATAAAGCAGAAATAGATGTTTTTCTGGAATTCTCTTGCTTTTTTGATGATCCAGTGGATGTTGGCAATTTAATCTCTGGTTCCTCTGCCTTTTCTAAAACCAGCTTGAACATCTGAAATTCATGGTTCACGTATTGCTGAAGCCTGGCTTGGAGTCCATGGGGTCACAAAAGAGTCGGACACGACTGAGTGACTAAGCACGCCCACAGATACACAGAAGCTAAGCTTCTGGCATCAGCAACACACGATCCCTGACAACCACCTCCATGGGCCCTGGGTAGAGAAGCTGATGTCAGCCACAGCTCAGTAAGGTCAGATCCCCTTAGAAAAAGGGCCTCAGTGGGTACATCCCCAAACCATGTAATTATCGAGGAGCTGTACTTCAACCACTCCTGCTAAAAACCAGATTGTAAAAGCCGGGTACCCAATTCCACTTCTGGAGGCTCATCTGAGCTTCCCACACCCCTATCAACATAATGGCATGTGATTAAACTGTCTTATTCTGTTAGCCCTTGAGCAGACACGGAAACAAAAAAAGTCATAATCCTACCATAAAGCTGTCATAGTTTGAGAGCTATTAAACAAATTGATTTCCCAAAAAGCAGCAGGTATGGCTGCATAGTATACACCACCCCCGCAAATGTTTCTCTAAGTGAATGCAAATTGGCCTCTAAAGAATTTGTCTAATGTGTTAATAAAAAGATTTCTATAACCAATGAAGCTGTGAAGTCCTACTTAAGAAATAGTTCACGCTTTCCTAACTTCTCATTCTTTTTCATACTTTTGTATAAATAGGAAAGTTCACTATTTCATTTTCTTTTCATCGCAGTCACTTTGTTTGGGAGAAGAAAGTAACATCAACCAATAACTTCCAAAAGGGTCCCACACAGAGTATAGACTGGTGGATGCCAATGGGGAGGGGGCTGGAAGAGGGATAACATGGGAGATTGGGATTAACAGATGTAAGCTTTTACATATAGAATGGAACACAGCAAGCTCCTACTGTATAGCACATAGGATATATTCAAGATTCTATGATAAACCATAATCGAAAAGAATATAAAAAGAATGTGTGTGTGTGTATGTGTGTGTATATATATATATATATATGTTTTGTTGTTGTTCAGCTGCTAAGTCATGTCTGATTCTTTGTGACCCCATGGACTGCAGCATGCCTGTAGGGAAGCCTGGCATGCTGCAGTCCATATATATATATATATATATATATATATATATATATATGCTTTGTTGTGCTGCACTTAGTCGCTTAATTGTGTCCAACTCTTTTCAACCCCATGGACTGTAGCCCGCCAGGCTCCTCTGTCCATAGAGATTCTCGAGGTAAGAATACTGGAGTGGGTTGTGATGCCCTGCTCCAGGGGATCTTCCCAACCTAGGAATTGAAGTGAGGTCTCCTGCATTGCAGGAGGATTCTTTACCAGCTGAGCTCCCAGGGAAGCCCCATCAGTTCAGTTCAGTTCAGTTCAGTCACTCAGCTGTGTCCGACTCTTTGCAACCCCATGACCACAGCACGCCCGGCTTCCCTGTCCATCAACAACTCCGGAGTCCACCCAAACCCATGTCCATTGTGTTGGTGATGCCATCCAGCCATCTCATCCTCTGTCGTCCCCTTCTCCCCCTGCCCTCAATCTTTCCAAGCATCAGGGTCTTTTCAAATGAATCAGCTCTCCGCATCAGGTGGCCAAAGGATTGCAGTTTCAGCTTCAACATCAGTCCCTCCAATGAGCTCCCCCCATATATACGTATAAATCAACTACACTTCAATAAGAAATTTAAAAATTAAAAAAAAAAAAAAAGAAGGGTCCCAAAGCCACCTCTACTCAGGTCAGGCCTGGTTCCCTAATGTCCACCCAAAAGTCCATTTATGGTCTTGAGAGACACATCTGGATGGTAGACAGCCCCACCCAGCCCAGAATTAACCATTGTTATCTTGAACAGAACTAGCACAGACAGCACATGACCCTCCACTGCAAATCTGGATCTGTTAGCACCCTGGGAAATGGCTACATTCCAGTTTGAGGTGCCACTGAAGGTCTCCCAGAGCACATTCCAGACAAGCCAGATAAAAAGATTTTCAAGTGGAATTATTCCCAGTATTTCCTCCAAATTTGGTGAAAATCTCCATGATGCTTTTCCTTCAACAGGAAATAAAGGGAGCTTTCCTTTTATGTCAATGTCTAACTGATCAACTTTTTATGATTTCTTTTTAGTCCTAATGGTCAATACCTAATTCATTTTGGGTTGGTTAGTTGGGGCAGATTTCTTAATTGAAGTTTTTTGAATGGATCATACACACATATATTTAAAAAGTCAAAGTCAAAATCGACAGTGGATACTTTCTCTTCTTCCCTCACCTCCTTCCAATACATCCCTGATGGCAACACCTACTACCAAGAAGCTAGGGAAAAGTAACCTAATCCAAGTACTGTTATGGACCTTGCTTCCCCCTCCCCCACACCAATTAACAAGATATGCAGGGAAATAAAGATAGGGGTATTTGGATAAATATATGTATCCATTCATATATGGATACATTCATATATGTATCCATTCAGCTACTTAACTGACTGTAACAGCGACAATATGCCATTACTTAGCTTACCACAATTTAATAAAACGAGCTTCCCCAGTGGCTCAGCAGTAAAGAATCCGTCTGCCAGTATAGGAGACATGCGTTCAGTCTCTGGATCAGGAACATCTCCTGGAGAAGGAAATGGCAACCCACTCCAGTATTCTTGCCTGGGAAAACCCACAGACAGAGGAGCCTCACGGCCTAGTCCACAGGATCGCAAAAGTCAGACATGACTGACAGAGTAAACAACAATTTACTAAAACAGCCCCTAGTAATGGGCTATCAGGTTGTTTCTAAACCTCTTCAAGTCCAAAGACTGCTACAGTGAATCACCCTGAAATTAGTCATTTTGCACTCGTGGAAGATCACAAGCAGGAAAAGCACCTGGGGGCACAGTTGCTGGATAAAAGGTCATGTGTATGTATAATGGTGATGAATATAGCCGAATGCTTTCATAGAAACCATACCAACCTCAAATCCCTGCTAGTGACATCTCAGGTTACCCAAGTCCCCACAGTCTCACCAGCTATTCACAGCAGAGGTCAATCCGAAAAAGCTATGCATGCACAGAGAACAATGAGAGGTTCAGGGAACTGGTGTGGACCAAAACTTCCTTCACTTCCTTCCACTAACTCCCAATTCCATCTGCTTCAAGACAGCAGAGCAATGCAGATCACAGTACTCGTGGGCACAAAGAGCTGAAGTCCCATCTCTGCCACTCCTAAGCTGAGTGACCCTGGAGAGTCCGAATATCAAAGTTCTCTAAACTCAGTTTCCTCCTCCATAAAGTGGTCACACAGGCATGTATCCTTCTACTAAACAACTACAAGCTGGCCCCTCCCCTTGCTGGAATGCAGGGAGGATTAAACGAGACAACCACAAAGCACCATCCCATGAAGCTGAGCCAGAGTTCCCAACGGCTGCCTTCAACAACAGGTAAGGAATCCTTCCAAGCCCAAAGAAGAGAGTGTGGCAATCAGACACCTGACCCATTCGATGCCCAGCTGCCCAGAAATGCTCACTCTGTGCCCGTAAGGTGTGCCAGCAACCAGTTAGACAGGCACGGGGCCACGCTCCGATAGGAAAGATGACGTGTACACAATTTTTATTACAGTTGATGATAAAAGGCTGTGAAGGAGATAAACAAGATGGAACTAAGACAGAACAGAGACTCCAGTATAGATGGTAGAGTAGCTACAGTTAGCGGGGAGGATTGGGAGGGGGTGCCTGCCGCTTGGAAACCCTGTCAAGGAAAAACTTGCTACTCGGCTACAAGATGCCTTCAAGATCCAAGCAACTTTGGGGCCAAGACAAGGGGCTACAGAGGGTGGGGGTACTGGGGCTTGGTCATTTCTGCCCAAAGCTGTACTCATATAATAAACAGTGAGCCAGCTTTTCTCCAGAGTTTCCCATGGGGTGGGCTGGCACTGTGTCAGGCCTGCAGTGAGTTTGGAGGCTCTCCCTATTCAATCTTGCCTCCTGTCCCTTTATCTGTCGCAAACTAACTCCCCCTCTCCCACTGTGAACTCCTTGCACCAGGAGCTCAGCATCTACACCCCTGAACTGATGAATAGGGTACCCTGTTGGGTTCATCAAGGGTACCCTCTCCATCTACACCAAACCCTCCTCACCTTCCTCATCAGATCTTCCTTTCTAACCGAGCTAACCTGCCCTCCACAATAGGGCTCTCAGTCTCAGCCTTCTTCATGAGCACTCCTGTTTATACATGCCAGCTTCCCAATCTTGCCCACTTTCTGCATCCACCGATAATGCCAAATTCTCAATTAATAAGTGCAGGCACTCTGCCCAACTCATCACAGGCACTGGCCCAAGTAATCATCAAAATCACCTTACGGGGCAGGTAGGTACTCTTGCGTTCAAGAGAGAGAACAAGAGAGGGAGTAGAAACAGGGAAACAGAGACAAAATGGGAGGGTGGGGTGGAGAGTATCACCTCCAGAAGACTAGATTTAAGTTAAATAATGTGTCTCAGGTTCAGTCAACTGCAGAGAAGGAACTCACGCCTCTGGTGACATAGATCATGACCATCTTCACTGTATTCTACAAAGTCTTTAAAAACTTGGTACCCTAACCCTAGGACTTCCCTGGTAGCTCAGATGGTAAAGGGTCTGCCTACAATGCGGGAGACCCAGGTTTAATCCCTGGGTCAGGAAGATCCTCTGGAGAAGGAAATGGCACCCCACTCGAGTGCTCGTGCCTGGAAAATCCCATGGATGGAGGAGCCTGGTAGGCTACAGTCCATGGGGTCGCAAAGAGTCGGACACAAATGAGCCACTTCACCTTCACTCACCCAAACCCAGTTACTCCAGGAATCCTTCTCAAAAAAACTGAAATCCTCAAATCCCTGGAGTCTCACAGGCAATCTACATTAATCCACATTTGCTGACTCTTGATTTTGAACCTGTTCTGAGAGGTCTCCCATGGTCTACTTTGGGCTCCCGCTCGGAGCTGTGACCACTCCCGGATGGGAGGCCACCATTTTTGTGACTCTTCCTTTCCCTGCAGTACTTGGTGTGAGACTTCCCACAATAGGAACCAGGTCTGGAAGCTCCTGTCACGTGCAGAGAGAGCCCCTCTGGACTTGGACACGTTTCCTGTGTTTTCCCTAAACTCACTGGAGTGGGGTAACTACTGGCTCACAGAAAACCCACACTCAAATGACTGTATTTTTGAAGAGCCTTAAATGCTCCAAACAAAATCCTCCAAGGAAAAACTAAACGTACATTCACTTGAAAGACCAGCCGGCCACTTCCCAAAGGACACACAGCCACAGCCCTGCACGCTGACCACTGCATGCTAATAGGGAACCAGCAGGTAAAACCACCACTGCCCCAACACCCCGACCGCACACCCACCTGAGAAACAGGAGAGATGGCCATGGCCTCATAAGCCAGAAAGCAACCCTTCTGTTTGAGCTGCTCTGGAAAATCCAGAAAACATCTCCAGTCACTCCAGAAGTCAGGAGAAAACAGTGGCAAGTGGAGGCCTGGTTTCTCATGGCTGTTATGTCCCCGGAGAATGTCACAACAGTGTGGACGACAAGACCAAGTCACGCTGTGTCTGTGGTACCACGGAGCAGTCTCATCTAAACCACGGATGAAGTTACAACGTTTGTAAACGTCACCAATATAACAACATATTCTAATCACAGCCCCAAGATAATAATCACATAATTTCTACTTTGTGCAGCAAGGTTGTTATTAAATGCCTAGACTCAAATAGGAAGTCTTTCTTATAACTAAATTTACCATGTTTTTTAAATGTGGGTTTATTTGCTCACTTGATGCCAAACCACAGCCTCAACTCTTTCCTCGGTGTTTTTCAAGACGGCTTCCAAAATTCAGAAGAGGGTTAAGTCCTAACTGGAGAGAGGGTTTCAAAAGCACAACGGACCATAACAGACAGGAGAAGGGAACGTGATGTCCTCTGATTGGGGGGGGGGGGGGGGATTCAAAGGGATTTCCAGTTTAGTTTGGCTACTCAAACCATGGTTTTTAAAAAGGCCACAAATTTCAAAAGTACTCCTGAGACAGCCAAACAACCCCAGGGATAAAGGAGCTGTTAACTGTCATTTGCAGCAGAATTTGGATGTTGGTTAACCAAAGAGCATGGGAACCACACATTTCCTAAAAGGGGAAAAAAATACATCCTTGACTTGGAATTGAAAATTACAGTTCCATGGAGAATTGACTACTAATTCTAGGCCAATCCATAGCAACAGCTGTTATCACCGCTTCATTTACATGTCACCCATTCAGAAAACTGTCCTGAGCCTGAGCGACGGGTGTCATTCTCATTTTGCTGTGGCCATAAGCGCCCGGGCTTCCAGATTGGGCCGGCTGTCAATGCTCAGCCCAGCTGTCTGCAGCCATTGTGCTCATCTTTATAGCCCGACTTTTCTGATGCAGACTGCAAAGAGCAACTCCACTTTACGGAAAATAAACACACCTCAATGGCTCCGTAATGACTCACTTTTTCAGCCCAGGTGTGACATCCCTGTAATTAGTCAGCAAGACACCTTGAGCTTCGTTAGACCTAAAAACAAATCCATTTATCTGCCATAGAGGAGCTATTCACACCACATGGAAAATTAAGTAAGGAGGGGAAGAGGGGAAGAAAGCTTTCCACTCAAAGGCAATTTGGCTAATAGATCACATATGTTCAGCTTTGTCTTCCTCTCGCCTTTTTCTGGTTTTCAATTTTATTACCCTGGGGCATTTGCACCAAACAGAATCTTCTTCGTTGCTTAGAAATTAATCCACCCCTGCTGTTTTTTCCTCATTTGAGTCATAATCCCCTGTTTGTGACATCACAATTAGCCACTTGTGGTGATGATTATAATGTCAGGAACAAAAGACTATGATTTGGAGTTGGAAATGAAACAGCGGGAACATTAACCACTGGGCTAAGAAGTTCCACTTTTCAAATAACTGTACCCGGGAGTGAAGAATTGAAGGGTAGGAAAGGAGAGCAGCTCAGAAAACTCTCTAACAGGGAGGGACTCACTTTTTTTTTTTTTGTAGTTGAAGTATAATTGATTTACAATATCATGTTACTTTCTGGTGAACAGCAACATTTGATTCAGTTATATATACATATATATTCTTTTACAGAATCTTTTCCATTAAGGTTATTATAAAATATTGACTATAGCTGCCTGTGCTGTGGAAAAAGATGTGGGGGAGTGTGTGTATAAAAACACAATGGGATACTACTCAGCCATAGAAAAGAAAGAAACAATGCCATCTGCTGCAACATGGATGGATCTAGAGATTATTATACTAAGCAAGGGCTTCCTTTGTAGCTCAGAAAGTAAAGAATCCACCTGCAATGTAGGAGACCCGGGTTCAATACTTGGATCGGGATGATCCGCTGGAGAAGGGCACGGCAACCCACTCCACTGTGCCTGCCTGGGAAATCCCATGGACAGAGGAGCCTGGCGGACTACAGTCCACGGGGTCACAAAGAATCAGACACAATTGAGAAAGGGGGAAAGGGGGCACATATTGGGAGTAAGAGATTAACAGACATACACTATCACATATAAACAAGGATTTACTATAGAAACCACTTTTTGATGGGAGGCTCTAAGAGAACTTAATTGAACCAGTAGGTCTACCTGGTGAATAAGTTCCAGCTATATGTTTTTTTCACCATCTCACTGTTTCTAAAAAAAAAAAAAAAAGTTTATGTTGAATAGGACAAACAACTCCTATCCATTCTTCACCCACACCCATCATTGTCAACATTTAGCGGCACCTGCTTCATATTCTCTACATACACATTTTTTACCTCAACCATTTGAGAGCAATCTGCAGGCATCATATCCCTTCAATCCCAAACACATCAGTGCATTTCTTAAGAATAGGCACATTCTCTTACATAACTATAGTACACCTATCAAATTCAGGAAATTTAAATATTGCCATAATTTAATTCAGTCTATATTTGTATTTCAATCATCCTTCAAATTTCATGTCATTTGTTTTCATTCAGTTCAGTCTCTCAGTCGTGTCCAACTCATTGTGAACCCATGGATTGCAGCACGCCAGGGTGCATCACCAACTCCCAGAGCTTGCTCAAACTCACATCCATCAAGTCGGTGATGTCATCCAACCATCTCATCCTCTGTCGTCCCCTTCTCCTCCCACCTTCAAACTTTCCCACCATCAGGGTATTTTCCAATGAGTCGGTTCTTCTCATCAGGTGGCCAAAGGACTGGAGCTTCACCTTCAGCATCAGTCCTTCCAATGAATATTCTGGACTGATTTCCTTTACGATGGACTGGTTGGATCTCCTTGCAGTCCAAGGGACTCTCAAGAGCTTTCTCCAACACCACAGTTCAAAAGCATCAATTCTTTGGTGCTCAGCTTTCTTTACAGTCCAACTCTCACATCCATACATGACTACTGGAAAAACCATAGCTCTGACTAGATGGACCTTTGTTGGCAAAGTAATGTCTCTGCTTTTTAATATGCCGTCTAGTTTGGTCATAGCTTTTCTTCCAAGGAGCAAGTGTCTTTTAATTTCATGGCCACAGTCAATATCTGCAGTGATTTTGGAGCCCAAAAGCCCCCAAAAATAAAGTCTCTGACGGTTTCCACTGTTTCCCCATCTATTTGCCATGAAGTGATGAGACCGGATGCCAAGATCTTAGTTTTCTGAATGTTGAGTTTTAAGCCAACTTTTTCATTCTCCTCTTTCACTTTAATCAAGAGGCTTAGTTCTGCTTTGCTTTCTGCCGTAAGGGTGGTGTCATCTGCATATCTAAGGTTATTATTTCTCCTGGCAATCTTGATTCCAGCTTTTGCTTCATCCAGCCTGGCATTTCGCATAATGTACTCTGCACATAAGTTAAATAAACAGGATAACAAATATGCAGCCTTGACGTACTCCTTTTCCAATTTAGAACCAGTCTGTTGTTTCATATCCAGTTTTAACTGTTGCTTCTTGACCTGCATACAGATTTCTCAGGAGGCAGGTCAAGTGGTCTGGTATTCCCATCTCTTAAAGAACTTTCCAAAGTTTGTTGTGATCCACACAGTCAAAGGCTTTGGCGTATCCAGCAGATGTTGGCAATTTGATCTCTGGTTCCTCTGACTTTTCTAAATCCAGCGGGAACATCTGGAAGTTCACAGTTCACGAACTGTTGAAGCCTGGCTTGGAGAATTTTGAGCATTACTTTGCTAGAGTGTGAGAAGAGTGCAATTGTGTAGTTTGAATATTCTTTGGCATTGCCCTTCTTTGGGATTGGAATGAAAACTGACCTTTTCCAGTCCTGTGGCCACTGCTGAGTTTTCAAAATTTGCTGGCATATTGAGTTCAGCACTTTAACAGCATCATCTTTTATGACTGGAAATAGCTCAACTGGAATTCCATCATCTCCACTAGCTTTGTTCGTGTTGATGCTTCCTAAGGCCCACTTGACTTCACATTCCAAGATGTCTAGGTGGGTGATCACACCATCATGGTTATCTGGGTCATGAAGATCTTTTCTGTACAGTTCTTCTGTGTATTCTTGCCACCTCTTAACATGTTCTGCTTATTTTCATTACTAGCTCATATTTCAATAATCAAGAAAATGAAACCAACATCATTTTTTAACTCTCCTCGCTGGTCAACAAAATTATTAACTCAAAACTCAAGATTTAAAAAAGAAAGAAATTTAAATCTGGGGTAAGAGAAATCAAAACGGCTACCATTTATTTGATGCCTACTATGTTCTCATATCAAACATTTGATATGAAGTAGCTCATTTATGCCTCATTAAAAAAAAAAAACAAAAACTCAGACTTCCCTGGTGGTACAGGGGATAAGGATCCACCTGCCAGTGCAGGGGACAGGGGTTCAATCCCTGGTATGGGAAGATTCCACACACTGCAGTGACTAAACCTGTGCACCAGGTTCAGTGCAAACCACTGGGCTTGCACTCTATAGAGCCCACAGGCCACAACTACTGACGTCTGAGACTCTAGGGCCCTCGAGCTGAGCTTCTGTGCCGCAGCTGCTGAAGCCCACCGCGCTAGAGCCTGTGCTCCGAAACACAAGCCACCGCAATGAGAAGCCCATGCACCGCAACGAGAGAGAGGCTCACTCGCCACAAGTAGAGAAAAGCCCACGCAGCAACGAAAACGCAGCACAGCCACAAACTAATAAAAAAACTACATGGGGCGTGAGTGCTTATAATCCACATTTTATGAAAGAGGAATGAAAAACTATCCCCAGAGAACGAACCATATATTAGGAAATACATCAAGGTGAAACAAATGTAGACTTATCCCTATGACAAGGATGCCTCTAAGGAGCTGAATTAAAGCTGGTCCTAGCAGGCACTCTGACACGAATAGATTACCGAAATCCAGTCAACCTTCAGGACAAACTACTAAAAGCAGATCAATACTGCACTGTAAATGAAGACTGCAATTAAGAATGCAGATTGTAGGGTCACGGCTGATTGTAATGTTTCAGCATCTGATTATTACAGAATATTCCAATACATGTCCTGCCCTCGGAGCAAGTTTTATGGTTGGCTGTACAATGGGCAGCTTCCATGGCATTATTAACTGCCTATTTAACAGACCCAGGAATGCCATTTATTCTAAACATAGAGTAAAGGTTTTAAAAGCAAGAAAAGAAGCTTTTCAAAGGCTAAAAGCTTTTAGGACGGGATAGACCTTAAATCGCCTATTTCACAAAGACAGAAATGGCTCCAGGGAAGCCGGGACATTACTATTTTTTTTTTTTTTTTTTTTTGAAGAACATAAAGATATAAGATTAACTCAACCAGACACAAAAGCAAAGCTGTTCACCCAAAACACGTTGTGGAAAGAAACAAAAACTCACAACCTACAAGCCATGGCCACATGTAAAAAATAATGATTTCTATTCCACTCTTATTTCCCATTAAAGACATTCCATGAGGCACCTGCCATGTGCCGTGTACAAATTTCCATCACCCAAGCAGGTTATACATAGACACCAAAAGCCAGGCGGGCACCAGCATTATTCTACTGATCCTGCATCTCTACTCATTGCCACCCAGCACGTTTGTACCAGAAGCTAATGATCAGAAATAGGCAAAGGAAAAGTCTGCTCACCAATGAATCCCATATTAGAGGCTGGTATCCATCCATGTCTTCTTTTTTCCCTCTTTATCACCTGTGTCTGTGGTTTCCTGAGTTTTGCTTTGTTTTCCTTTCGGTTTTTGAAGGAAATAGAGGACTTTCTTCAAAAGCAGCCAATGGGTCACCCACATATTTCGCCTGCTGCACAGTTTATTAAAAAGCTGAATACTTTTAATTAATTAAAATTAATTATAAAGCTAAATAATTGCCAACAGTTTAAAATCTTTAAAAGCTCTGCCTAAAAATCCAGATTTCTGACTTCTCTTGAGACTCAACTGGGCAACACTGGGTACACAACCAGCCAGGGCACTGCTGGTCAATAGAGTGCCAGCCACCACCACACACACCCCCCCAAGATGCGGACCCATCCATACACCACATCCTGCCACCCCCCAGCAGCCTACTTCACTCACCCTCACCCTCTCCTATGATGCCCAAATAATTAGCTAAAACAGGATGCCTTTGAGTGTGAAGAGGAGGGACTGTTAACAATTACACAAGGACAAGCTGGCATTAACGGGACATATGGTCACCCTACTCAGGTTCCCACTATTGACTCCAGCTTCAAATCTCTGCAGCAGGCACGTCTTTGTTCTTTTCTAGCCCAAATGCTTTGGCTTGCTGTGTTCATCAGTTTTGCTTTGGGATTGAGAGGCTGGGAAATTGTAATGTCTAATTAGTACATTGCTTAAGGGGACAATCGAAATTGAGAAAATGTTCCAGTAGTGGGGCAGTTGAGGAAAAGTAGGACAAGATGAAGGGGGCAAAGTGTCAAGGACTTTTACTTCTGCTGGGGATCTTCCTAAACTTTCCATCAAATTCGATTAAACCCAGTGAACCTCTGATTACAGAGGTTAGCTGGAATCTTAACAAGGAAACTTTGCGACCACACTGTTAAAGGTTCTTCGAGTGCCAACCACAGTCACTCTCATCTGGCTGGTGGCAGGGGTGCAAAATGTATAGAATCTTTTAAGGAAAAACAATACAAGCTCCACTGAAACTAAACAACTCCTCAAAAAAGCTAGCATGCATCCTGTCGTCCTGATGAGTTATCAAGAGCTCCTTTTATAATGAACTCAACGCACAGTTGGATCCCTTACCAAATGCGGCAGCCATTAGCTTGAAAACAGTTTGAAATGCTCGAGCTTTGGAGTCATGTAATCAAAATCAATTAATGTACCCATTTGGGACTTTTCATACACGTCCATCCCTAAGGCAGCAAGCTTTCCAAAGTATCCAATTTGACTATGGCACAGTCTTGCAGTGTTTCTATCAGACTCTACAACCACCTCAGCCTGGTGAGTATCGGGTCTTTGTGAATATCTCTCTTTCTCCTAGTCATTTAAATTTAACTTAGCGATGATTATCTTCATTAAAGGGGGAGAAAAGAAAGCCACTATTCCAGAAAAGTACATGAGTAAGAAAAAGGAAAAAAAAAAAAATCTAATACAGAGATTTGTATTGAAGAGTGGACATTCAGAGGCATCTGTAACTTAGGGGTGGAAAATACAGTATCAAAGAGTATACTAGGTTCTAGGACAGGCATTTTCTTTTGGAAAACAAAAATAAAGCTTCAGGGACTTCCCTGACGGTCCAGTGGTTTAAGACTCCACGCCTCCAATTCAGGGGGCCCAGTTTCAATCCCCAGTCCGAGAACTGGATCCCACATGCCGCAACTAAGAGTTCGCGTGCCAAAACTAGAAGCTCCTGCCTGCTGCAACTGAGACAGGTGCAGTCTAATAAAGAAAATAAAAATTTTTAAATACATAAAAATAATAAAGCTTCAGTCAACCTACCAACTGAAAGTGGAAGAACAAAGGGTTACTTTCAATAGTTATCAAAGTGGCACGTGGTTATAACAGGATTGCGAAATAGCTCAGGAAATTTTTTTCTGAAAACATGGGATGACAAAGTGAGGAACTTGGAAGCCCAGATGGGAGATGCACTTCGGGTTCTGAGTCAACTTTTTATTTAGGCGGTGTCCCTCTTATTGAATGATACTTTGAGCTAGAAAGCTCAGAGACCCAAAGAGAAAGGGAAAAGCTACAACGGACATAATTTCTTTCAAAATAAAGAGGAGGATGCAGGGAAATCCCATTAGGTTGTACCTGACAATTCTAATCCCACCTGGCTCCTCCCTATTCTTGACTCTCACTCAGACAACTTTATTTGTAAAGAGCTAGACTACTGAGCAGTCGTTTTAAAACACACATTGATGACTTCTTCCCTGGATCAAACATGAACATTTATTTACCCCTTCATCCATTTTTAAAAATTCACCAGGCTACCCTGTCAGGTATTTTCAATGGTTTTCGCAGCTACTGGTTTTCAAAAAGGCATTTTACATGTATCGTGTTGGTTCAGCTCTGGGACGGTCAATGGCACCCATGGCTTTGGCAGAACGATGACTGGAAGCTGCCCAAGAGGACTCAGCTACTCCCAGCCACAGCCCCAGTGGACCGGTTGGCCTGCACCCTATGTCTAATGATGACTAAGCAGCCCATTTGCTCTACATGAGGCTCTGCTCAGGCCCTATGCACTGCTAGCAATGTTTCCAAACGAGGTGTCTGTACCTCTGGGTATTGAATTTCCCAAACAGCCTTCATGAATTTTAATTCGGAGAAATCGCTAAACAGAAGCTACCTTTCAAAACTCTGCCAGTCACTTCCCTTCCCCTCCCATCGCATGGCCCAGGAATCATAAACACTGTTTATAACTGATGTCTGTTCTACGTCTTCCACATCAAAGGGGGGCTGCCAGTTTTCGGAAACTGCTAACACACAAGCAAGCCGCTTTACCACTCTGGGACCCTGCACCTTAGAAGTCAGATTTATTCCAAACCAAGAGAGAATAACAATGGAATGAGGTTAAGGTTTAGCAACTGAGGCATGAATACCAAAGAAACTTTTAGACAGGTAATCCCAGGGCTAACATCCAGGGCACTCCATTTGCATACATTATAATTAGTAAGTAAATACACATCAACCAAACCTTCACCACAGATCCACTGAGATTTTGATTCAGACTATTAAACGGTTGACTACATGCTTCCCAGGTGGCGCTAGTGATAAAGATTCTGCCTGCCCTTGCAGCAGACATAAGAGATGCAGGTTCGATCCCTGGATCGGAAAGATCCCCAGGAGGAGGGCATGGCAACCCACTCCAGTATTCTTGCCTGGAGACTCCCATGGATAGAGGAGACTGGCAATCTACAGTCGATAGCGTCCCACAGAGTCGGACACGACTGAACTGACTTAGCATGCATACACGCATAGTGTTCAAACATCTGTATTTAGCAGGGTTGCCTTCACTGAGCAGGTTGCTTTACCACTCTAAGCTTCATTTTCTCATCTGAAAAATGGGAAGACTAGAAACTGCCTCTGAGACCATTGTGAAGATTCAGTTGGATGAAGCAAGTACCATATATAGCACAGAATCTGTCCCATATTTAAGCTCATGTATGAAGTAGTAATTGATATTCTTTTTATAATATTTATTTATTTTTTGCTGAGTCAGGTCTTAGCTGTGGCAAGTGGAATCTTCGCTGTGGCATGCTACATGCTACAGTTGTGCCTCGTGATCTCAGTTGCCCTGGGGTATGGTGGGGTCTTAGCTTCCTGACCAGGAATCAAACCCACATCCTCTGCATTGCAAGGTGACTCCTCACCCACCAGCCCACCAGCCATATTTAGTTGTTCAGTCATGTCTGACTCTTTGCAACCCCATGGACAGTAGCCTGCCAGGCTCCTCTGTCCATGGGATTTCCTAGGCAAGAATACCGGAGTGGGTTGCCATGTTCTCTAGGGGATCTTCCCGACCCAGGGATTAAACCAGGGTCTCCTGCATTAGGGGCAGATTCTTCACAGTTTGAGCCACCAGGAAAGTTGCTACAATATATTCTTACCCAAATTAACTTTGAGGTTCATGGAATACATGATATTCCTCACTCAGAATTCTCAATCACTAACTGGGGAAACAGATAAAAAACGGTTGACCCATGTACACACAGGTTTAGTTCAGTTCAGTTCAGTCGCTCAGTCGTGTCCAACTCTTTGCAACCCCATGAACTGCAGCACGCCAGGCCTCCCTGTCCATCACCAATTCCCAGAGTTCAACCAAACTCATGTGCATCGAGTCGGTGATGCCATCCAGCCATCTCATCCTGTGTCGTCCCCTTCTCCTCCTGCCCCCAATCCCTCCCAGCATCACAGTTTTTCCCAATGAGTCAACTCTTCGCACGAGGTGGCCAAAGTATTGGAGTTTCAGCCTCAGCATCAGTCCTTTCAATGAACATAAACTTTATTAACTTTTCTAAATAAAGATTTCTGGTGCTTATTTTTATAGTTCTCAGAACTTAAGATTCCTTGGTGATTAATGAAAAAAAAAATTTTTTAACCAATAAATTCTTAAGAGAATGACCAAACAAGTTTGCATCCATTTCCAAGAATGACCCTAGAACTGTGATCTAACAAGTCAATGATGGTTACATTATAACTATGCTACAAATTAGGGTCCATGCTGTTAACAGCATCACATGTGGTTCAAATGACTGAATGACAGCGCTGTTCATCTACAGACCTGGGAAGATGTTTATCACTGACACACACACACAAAGTATTTTATTAAAGAAAACTCAAAATTTGTGCAAAATAAGAGTATAATAAATCTTTATGTACCCATTACCCAGCTGAAGAAAGTTTTTGAAAAATCAAGCCTAAATCTTGTTTCAGCAGAAACACTAGACATACCCTCATGCTGCTGCTGCTGCTGCTGCTGCTGTTGCTAAGTCGCTTCAGCCATGTCCAACTCTGTGCGACCCCAGAGACGGCAGCCCACCAGGCTCCCCCGTCCCTGGGATTCTCCAGGCAAGAACACTGGAGTGGGTTGCCATTTCCTTCTCCAATGCATGAAAGTGAAAAGTGAAAGTGAAGTCACTCAGTCACGGTGTCCCTCAATTATTTGAAAGGCAATACCAGATACCATATCAACTGTGAAATTCTATTAAATGGAGGGAAAAGGTAATATAAGGCTGCCTATAAAGCATAATCTTGTATTTTAAAAAGTCAAAAGTACATACATATTAGGAAAAAAAGTAAATGTCACCCAAATGTTAACACTGATAGCTATGGGTGAGGAGAATATAGGGCCAAGTTTCCAGATGGTGTGTTTTTAATCAACTACTCCTATAATGAACCAATCATACAGTACTTACATTATAAAGTCAAACTCAAACGCATCTTGTCCTTAAGAATATTTTAATACTAAAAAGGAAACAATCTCAGCAGTCGTCTCCACTAATAAAAATCCAAATGTACTGATATATCTTATTTATGTATTTGCTAAGTCTTAGCTAAATCTTACCATTCTAGGTTAGTCTCCCCCTCCCCTACCCAAAAAGGATCCAGCAATGTAAAGGTATTATAAGCGGAAAAAGATAGTATGTACGCAGGCAAGAACGCAAATGCAGAAATGAAGTTTGTATAAATAACCTTGCTTGCTATACATCACGTGCCAGTTTTTACTAGAAAAGAAATCATTATTCAAAAAATGTTAAGAGTTGATGCAAATTTATAGGGCGGCAGTGCTGAGTGACAGACATCTGTGGTAGGGTAATGCTAGGCTGTTTCCTGCTTTGTTGATTCAACAATCAGCACTGAATGTCTTCTGTTCTAATTTATTTTAACTTCTGCTTAATTAAATGCATAAAAGAACTAATGTGTTGGATTTGGGGATTTAAAATGACTTTCACCCAGCTGTTTTTAAACGCGCCAGAAAATTTCTTGAATATAATTGTTCTTTTAGAGGGGGGGAAAAAGCAGACTGTAACCATGACACGCACACAGAGAAGAATTACCACCTAGCGACACTGGCTGGCAACTTCTAAACTGTCATTCCCGTTCAGAGTTTGAAAGACATTCCAGGACTTCTCCAACTACTTCATATAAGGTGACAGAGACACTGCAAAAAGGAAATTAAAGGTCAAAATAAAATTATTTTAAATTCATTTGCAACCAATTCAACAAACAGGTGTGCAACAAAGAGGCGCTAAATAGACAGACACCAGCACCACATCAGTGTAACTTTCTGGAAGAATGAGGACTCTTCTCTTTCTACCTCTACTCCATAAAAATAGTGCATGTTATTTACACAACAGAAAGAGAGTCACAGATGCAGAAAACCAATTTAGAGTTACAGAGGGGAAAGGATGGGGGATTGGAACTGATATATACACACTAGTGTATATAAAATTGGTAACTAATAAGAGCCTACTGTAGAGTACAGGGAACTGTGCTTAATACTATATGAACCTATATGGAAAAAGAATCTAAAAAACAGGGGGTACATGTATATGTATAACTGATTCACTCTGCTGTACATCAGAAACTATTCCAACGTCATAAAACAACGATAGTCTAATAAAAATTAATTTAAAAAAAGATAAATAGAGTATGCATTTACACTTCGTGGTAGGTCAGCAGTAAAGAATCTACCTGCCAATGCAAGAGACTCAGGTTCAATCCCAGGGTCAGGAAGATCCTCTAGAGAAGGAAACGGCAATCCACTTCAATATTTTTGCCTGGGAAATTCCATCTATGAAGAGCCTGGTGTGCTACAGTCCATGGAGCTGAAAAGAGTTGCACATAACTTAGCAACTCAGCAATGAAACAATGACACAAGGTAATAGTAAAATGCAACACTGAAAGAGGGGGTAATAGGAATCAGCAACCAGATCGTTCTACTCAAGTCAACATTTCCCATCCGATCAAGCGCTATTTCAGAGTTCCATATTTAAGAAGATGATCACATAAGGTTGTATTTTCTACTCAGTCTGATACCTAAAGCCAAGTTTACACTCAATGCTGAATTATAGCAAGTAGGATTTCCCAGATGGCTCAGTGAATGCACCTGCCAAGGTAGAAGACACAGGAGACAATGGTTCAGTCCCTGGGTTTGAAAGATCCCTTACAGCAGGAAAGGGCAACCCACTCCAGTATTCTTTCCTGGAAAATCCCATGCACAGAGGAGCATGGAGGGCTACAGTCCACGGGGTTGCAAAGAGTCTGACATAACTGAGCATGCCCACATAGTAACATCTATCATGTATTGCCCTCATTTAGCAGGCTGAAATATCACAATGGGATCCCACCTTTGAAAAGTCTCAAATCTAGTATTTTATCCTATGGAATCATTCAGGTTCTTGATTATTTACCAAAAAATTCAGAGTTTTAGAAAGAACCTTGACCAAGCCACGACTCCATAGTAATTTTAGTTCCTTTGAGAAAGTAGGAAGAACTGGCTTTAGAAGCAGGGACAACTTTTGCTTTACATACGGAGTTGGACACAACTGAGCGACTTACACACAGAGACAACTGATAACTTTCATTCTTCAAACCATGAAGGTGCTCTAAGAAATAGTGTTCTCTGCAAAGCTTTCACCCCATGTCAAGGAAAATTCTAAGACCTCAAACAACAATCAAATCACTGAGAAAAAATGGCTTCCCATGAACATCTAAGTCTCTCGAGGATCCCATTTCAGCCTGGAGACCATCATGTTCTCAACTGGAGTCAACTGAACCTTGCCTTACCTGGCCCAATTCCTCCAGTTTTCCAGTGTTTTTCCTTCATATCTCCCCCAGGTAAGGGCGAGTCCAGAGAAGGCTGAGATTTCAACAACCACAATGAGAACAAAAAACGTCAAGGAGAGGGTCTTCTCTGCTGTTCTACTTAATTATGTCTCAGAAAAACAAAGCAACCATTTTTAAATGGCAGCATAAACTCACCCATTACAAATCTGTGCCTGTTGTATGAGAATCTGCACTAAGGCTAATGCCTCTGACTGGGACTCAGGAACACGCAGTAGGCCTGAAAGAGATTTTAAATACTGTCTCCCACAGCCAGTCCCCTTCAGGAAGGTTTATATTTCATGTCAGCGAGGTTAATGAGTTAGTGAGTCTCCTCAAGGTCTAGCTTTGGAGTTTGACCATATGGCAAGCAGAGATAAGCAAGTAAAAGATGCGATGCTGATCAATATGGGGGCAGATAATGCTGTTTTGAACGCAGATTACAAGTCCGCAAAGCTTTGTAACATAATTTAAACAAATATTACAAAACGCACTCCTCCCAAGCAAGGTGTTCTTAAGAATAACTTTGGTATATCTGACAGCCATGGTGACATTTTGAGACCACTGAGAATGAGTTAAGTCTTTGGCATCCTTAGATGACACCTTGCTGGCCTGAAAGAATTTTAAGAAGAACTTGATTTTAGGATAAGTCAACCCCTGACAGCCATGGGCAGGAAGCAGGTGTCACTGTGCTGTCGTTACTATGAGGATGCTCAGTGTTCCTTCCAGCCTCTCAGTAACGAGACAAGCACCCAAGCATGCCACTGTTTGGAATTGGTCCTTCTGACTCAACTCTGGGTCTCAGTGAGCGACCCATAACATCTCGAGCTCTAAACTACAAACACTACCCATCAATCCCAGAGGAAGGGAGGCAAAGGAAAAAATCTCTGCTGAAACAAACTGTTCTGCACTTTTATTTCTATTTTGATCTATGCAAGATCAGTTTTGATTAGTCCCCCCTCAACCATGAATAAAAACTGCAAATAACCAATTCAAGAGAGTGGCTAGAATCCTTCACTCACAAGGACTGAGGAGTTGTCAATAATAAGAATGCAATGCACAGTGTTAGTTTTACCAAGGGACAGAATTATATTATAAAGCATTTCTACATTAAGTAAAAGTCAGCGTAATAAAAGAGCCAAAAAAATTAGGCCACCGTTGATTTAATATATACTAAATAAGTATTCCGCGAATTAGGTGTGAGCAGAAAGCCTTATTGCTGCAGCTCATAGTAATTTCAGATAAAGAAGTGCTTGTGTGGTGGAGTGAATCCTCCTGGTAAATGAAGCCTCCCGTAACATACTTTTAGCCCAAAATAATATCATCTCTTGAAAATACTGAAGAGTCACATTTGTTGTGCTTTTACTAAAAGATCTCATTAAACTTCAGGAAGTGTCTACAGCGTTCAGCGGAGGGTAATGCTCACAAAGTAACCTTTTAAAGAAAGCGATAAAACCATAAAACCAATTAAAGCTTTACACATTTCCTCTAATACTTTTTGTAAAATTTGCATAATTTCTGATTTGACAAAAGAAACTCATTTCTTGTCTCTCCCTCCCCCAACCTTGAGCCATGGTGTTATAAAGATCCACCCTTCAGGCCGCCATGTACTTTCCAAAAAAAAAAAAAAAAAAATCCACAGGCGATCAGTTTCTATTCTGAAGCTCTTGCAGAAAAGCCTGAAGAAGAATGGAAACCTGAAGAGGGCGATTTTCAAATTTTGCAAGGAGTTGAAGCCCATTTTGTAAAGCAATTCTGTCCACACCCATTCCCATTTCTGCCGTGCCTTAATTACACACTCACTGACAAGTGTCTCTCTATATGTCTTGCCAAGCTCTCTCCCATTTTTCACATATTTATTCTATGTATTCCTTTCCCCTCTCCCAGAAAGAATTGCTGGGAATGCCCTGAAGAAGAGATGCAGCCTGTAACACTTTGACATCCACCATAACGCTAAGAATGACACCAAATCCTTGGACCTTCAATGTATAAGATGAATGTTAGCTAACTATTTAAAAGTTAATAGAAGTATGATTTCTTTCATTTTCCTACCCTTATGGACCACATCAGTGGATGAGAACAGTCTTGATCTTGTGCAGGAATGGGCACACTTTTTCTGTAAAGAACCCAGATGGTGGCCACAAGGCCTCTGTCGTACCCACTCAACTTCGCCACTGTAGCAAGGCAACAGCCACAGACAGCAAGTCAACAAACAGTATGGCTGTGTTAATAAAATGTTATTAACAAAAATAAGCAGGGGGGCAGATGTTTGCCTACTGGCTGTGATCTGCCAACCCCAGGTCTTGGGAATCAAGTCCTAGAATTCATAGAAATGAGGTTAAAGATATAAGCTGCCACTTAATAGTGAAGTAAATGTGGGTAAGTTACTTTTTTTTTGGCTTTGGTTTCCTTGTCTATAAAATGCAGAGAGAGATGCCACCAAGACAGAACCTACCTCATAGGACTATTCTGAGAAGCAAGAGAATTAATACAGAAACAGAAGCTGGTACATATTCAGTTCAGTTCAGTTCAGTCACTCAGTCATGTCCGACTCTTTGAGACCCCATGAATCGCAGCACACCAGGCCTCCCTGTCCATCACCAACTCCCGGAGTTCACTCAAACTCACGTCCATCGAGTCGGTGATGCAATCCAGCCATCTCATCCTCTGTCGTCCCCTTCTCCTTCTGCCCCCAATCCCTCCCAGCATCAGAGTCTTTTCCAATGAGTCAACTCTTCGCATGAGGTACCATAAAGTTCACTATAAGCATTATTTTTAATGTGACTAATATCTTTATCCCAGAATCAGTACCAAATACATATATTTTTATTTCTACTATGCCTATGTTAAAGATGCCAGACTTTCTAGGAGAAGTTGGAAATTTTCTCTTCATCCCTATGTCAACACCTGAGAAACAAATTTTTTAAAGAGATTTATGGAGGTTAAAATGGCAAACAGAACTAACTTCTTTTCAGTTTGTTGGAAATGAGGTTACCTTTTGAACTTATTCTTAAGATTTTTATGATTCTCTTTGGATTTGAGTTGTTCTAGTACTATTTGCAGTCACAGGAGAACATTACTCCTATTATTTTCAAAGTCTACCCCAAAGCAATTAATGCTAGTTTAACTCAAGCAAGAGGAAGTAGCAAACGGCTTGGCTTAAGTATTAATAAAATCACCTTTTAAATCATCAATCGAATGAATGAGTACATATTACCATTACAGAATTTCTTTACTAAATACAGGAGGTAATAGTAAATGAAAGTCACCCAATTCATTCCAACTTCTACACCATTTTGGATCAAAGGGAAAAATCTGACATCAGACTTTCCAAAGTACCTTGTCATAGGTGATCATAACCAAATCTGTCTGGAAACATCTTTGGTATCACAAGTAGGGGGAAGGAGGTTCCAACCAGAATCTAGTGGAAAGAGATCAGCGAGGCTGCTCAGCATCCTATGGTACATATAGGTGCTCCGCAACAGCAAAGAATTATCCAGCCCAAGATGGCAGTCGGGCTAAGGTTGAGAAACTCTGCTTTGTCTTTGAGAAAACCAATAATGGTAGAAATCACTTATCAAGGACAATGTGTTTATCACTTCACTTCACCTATATAACAACTCTACAAAGTTGGTTTCCCTTCGGTCCACTGGCAGACATCAGAAAAGATAGCACAGAGAGGGGTGAGGGTGGTCTGCCTGCTCCAGAAATCAGGGATCCAAAGCAACTAACAGCAGAGAACTGAAAACAACCTCGGCAGGTTTACTACACACTCTTTGCAGAAGTGGAAATTATTTGGCATATGAAGACTGGTAGGTCTAACTTCAGAGAAATAAGATATCCAGAGTCTCTGAACTGCTATCAAAAGAGAGTCCCCATCTCCATCAGGTCCAGAAGTAATTCAGACAGATAGCAGGAGGGGAGAAAACTCATCACCTTCAAACAAGGAAGGAGCCTTCTACAGCTCAGCAGCGGTGCCCTGATCTTGACCAGCCAGCATAAGAGGAACACAGGTTTTATCAAGCTCCTGGGAGTTTATTAAACTCTGCAGCTCCTTCTCTTTTATAGGATTTTCTGCCCAAACTCAATAGTCACCAGCATTCTGGATAGGTTAACCTCGTTCTTTATTTACCAAGTAAGATACACAGCCACCTGCCTCTGATTCCCTGTGTAATTAGCCACTAACACGGAAGAAAAGTGAGACGTCAAGAACCAGATTTCTATCCTTTCCAATATAATGTTATTTGATGTGATTCTGGGGACTTCTCGAATTCACACATAAAATTCCCAGTAAAAGAACTGTACGTTTGATTTTTAGAAAAATAAAACCTTTAAATATGTCTTTGTGTGTTTTAACTCAGTGTCTTTGCTTTATACTTTTAAAGTCAGAATTCAGACCAAACTAGCAACTGAGCTTCCATAAAAGGTACACACATCTTTATAAAAGAACCACTGAGAAAAACAAACCTATTTCTCTGGCTTTCTGCAGTAGATTGAAAATCACATTTCCAGGAAGAGGACAGTGAAAACACAGAGAAAGGCAAGTATTGCAGAAGGTCAGACAATGTATTTCTTGGATCCACATTTCTTACCTCTTCTAGGTTCTCCAGTTCTAAACAGTATAAAGGAAAGAGCTCGCAAATCAAGATGACCCCCACCTACAACACAAGATTTCCTTTCCACCCCTAACCTCACTGCCCAGCAATACAAAAAAAAAAAAAAAACACACAGAACAAAATCTGACATTCCCAAGCCTTTACCAAGAATAGTAGAAAAGTTTTTGTACACATATGTATAAATAATATACATGCATTTGTATGCTTAGTCGCTCAGTCGTGTCTGACTCTTTGCAACCCTATGGACTATAGCCCACCAGGCTCCTCTGTCCATGGGCTTCTCCAGGCAAGAATAACGGAGTGGGTTGCCATACCCTTCCCCAGGGGATTCTCCCCATCCAGGGATAGAAGCTGGGTCTCCTACAGTGCAGGTGGATTCTCTACCAACTGAACCACCGGGGAATAGTATGTATAATATATATATTTTAGAAACTTACCAGTTTTGTTCTAACTAAAACATTTGACATTTTGATTGCACTTGTTGGATTTATTTAATATGAATAGGATGCTAGATTTCTAATTAAAAAAAAATAGACATGCAACAAGCAACAAAGGTTTACTGTACAGCACGGGGAACTATAGTCAATATCTTGCAATGACCTACAATGGAAAATAATTTCAAAAGTAGTATAATGTGTATACATAATGAACTGCCTTGCTGTGCACCCAAAACATTGTAAGTCAACTATAGTTCAATAAAATATACAGATACTAAGAAAAAAAATCTGACATTAAATATAAATCCCCCTATGACAATCCCTATTCAAACAGGGGCGATACTAATATTAGTGCTAAGAATTATCAGAAAGTTATTCGCCAGAAGTACCCAAACAAACATAACTAACACAAAAATAGTGTATGTCCAGCTGGTTAAACTTCTTATAACCCTTTAGACAGACAATTCCTACTATTTTCCATGTTTCCTTTTTTTAACCTCGAAATGGAAACTATCATTCGTAAGTATTATTTACAGCAAAAAAGTAGAACTGTTTTTACTGAATATCCAAGATTTCTACGAGATCACTTGATTAAAACAATATTAGTGAAAGAAAAATTATCTGGGCAGCCTCTTGGACTGAAGATTCTACGAACAGGAGGTGGTCCATCAGTATTGACAGCTCTGCTCCCAGTCGTCCCATAAATGAGGCCCAGGAATGTCGCTTCCTGTGGATAACTATGACTCAGAGCTGCCATGTTAACGTTCTTGGAAATGAGAAGGGTGTGTGACATCAGCTCGACGGAAAGGAACTTGGAGAGTGGAAGCCTGGTGATAATCCACTTAATATGATACATATATGAAATCAAAT
The DNA here is from genome assembly GCF_055505025.1 of Bos grunniens. Classification (NCBI taxonomy): domain Eukaryota; kingdom Metazoa; phylum Chordata; class Mammalia; order Artiodactyla; family Bovidae; genus Bos; species Bos grunniens. The sequence goes on from NC_141186.1 coordinate 40,069,328, forward strand.
CCATCCATTCACTTTCTGAGCTCATCACTGACAATTTAAGGAACTAAAATACCCAGACTCATTCTGCCAAAGCAGAAAGTGCAACATGACCAGTTTCACATTCATTCTCAGACCAACACAACCAGAATTAATTCTGAGGACTTTGAGAAACATATGCCCACCTCCTGTCGGCCATTCATTCCAGGACCTGCTTTAAACACATCATCTCCAGACCTTGCAGTAACCTTGTGAGATAGGAATGAGTTATCCCCATTACACAGAGCAGAAGATGGAGGCTCAAAGAGATTCTATAACCAGCTCAAAATCACATGATGATGTCCATTCCATGTTCCATGACACCAGACGTTCAGAAGTTAATGGCACAGACACACTGAGCTCTTGGTGGCAAGTGCAATTCAAGTCTGAGTGGAATGTCAATATTCTTGTTATTTCCAATGACATCGAAAACTCCATAAATGCATCACTTCAGAAGCAACTGGAGACTTCAAGATAAACCAGAAGCCAATGTTTTTATTCTGCATCCAGAGCACCTGCTCTTCCTTCCCTTGTTTACCTGCAGACTGACAGCCAGATGTGTCAAGTGACCATCGTCTCTTAGGGGATCATCGAAAACGGCAATTGGAAGAGATCGTTGTGTGTGCAAAGTACCCAATCTGACCCCAAAACGATCTCGGCTCTAGCTCTAGAAAGGACTTTCCCAGGGTCCCCACCATTGCTGGCTTCCATTTAAAGAGTATGCCAAGGAAAGGAATCTGCTTATGGATTCAGTGATGACTGATTGTTCTTATCTGTGTGGCCCAACCATTAACTTGTATTAGTTATCTAGTGCTGTGTGACAAATTATCCCAGGACAGAATGGCTTCTAGTGACACACACTATCACGTTTCTGTGGGTCATGGATTTCAGGGCAGTTTAGTTGAGGCAGGGATGGGGGTGGCTCTGGCACAGGAGTTCTCATGAGGTTGCAGTCGGGGTGTCAGCCAGGCTGTAGTTTAAGCAGCTGACTTTGAATGGAGGATGCACGTCCACACTCACATGGCTATCCACAGAAGCCCTGCTTCTCACCACACTTGCCTCTCTAAGGGCTGCTCGAGCAGGTGGCTTCCCCCAGAGTGAGTGACTGAGGAAACCAAGTCTCTTTAGAGACTGAATCTATAAAGGTACTATCATCTATATTCTTTTCCTTAGAACTGTCATTAAGTCCAGTCCATACTCAATAAGAAGAGAATTAACTTCAGCTCCTGAAACAAGGAATATCAAGAATTTGTGGACATATTTTAAGATGACTGTAAACTTATAACCCTGATGAGAATAAATTAGAGCTTCAGGAAAACTCAAGCCTATTAACCAGAAATTGAGACCTAGAAGTTAAGAATTGGTTTTTTCGGTTGGTCTGCTAAGTAGATCTCATTAAAAGTTAGCTGCACCAAGGTGTGTATGATTACAAGGAAAGAAGTTCATTCTTAATGAGGCTTTAGGCCTATACCTATTAAAATTTAAATTATTGGTGTTTTGAAAAGAAACTGTAAGAGATTGTTTTTTATGACAGACCATTGTTCCTAAACCATTATTCTCTTTTCCACAGTCATGTTTCAGAACTATTTCATAGGTGCTGGGTTTTTAAGTGTCTGAGACTGAATTCTTTACATAAGAATATTGATATCTATGCACAAATGGATATCTACCTTTTATTCACTCTATAGAAAGGACAATAAAAGCTAAGTGATTTGCAAACAAAGTCTCTTATTTTCTGCAAAATAAAGGGGGTAGGATTTACCAAAAAAAATGAAATAAACTTACTTTTTAATTTTTAGTGTTTGATATTTATAGCATAATAAAATGTCTCAGCCTAGAGTTATTCACCAAAGATGCCATAATTCTCAGAAATATTCAGCTGCATAAATACTTACATATTCTGAACTGCCTCAGGCAGCCAGATAAATAAGACATATACAAGTACAAGAAAGAGCATATAGAAACTAGGAGAGAAATAACATATTCACCAAAGTCAAGATCTGCAACTCCTCCATCCAGAAATAACTCCTTTAAACAAAAAAGGCCAACTTTCAAAAAATAAATACATAAATAAAATGTTAGACTTCAGAAGAGTATCAGCAATCAGTAAGGCCAGCTTTTTTAAAAGTGGGGGGGGGGGGAATGTTCAAACCTGCTTAATGAATCCTTTTAAGTTTCTTGTGTCCAATAATCCTCATTATTGTCAACATGCGGTCGAATGTGGGCTTTCCTGATGGCTCAGACAGTAAAGAATCTGCCTGGAATGTGGGAGACCTGGGTTCAATCCCTGGGTTGGGAAGAGCCCCTGGAGAAGAGAATGGCAACCCACTCCAGTATTCTTGCCTGGAGAATTCCATGGACAGAGGAGCCTAGCGAGCTAACTGAACTGGGTTGTAACTGAACACTAGGTAGGCATGCCTATTTTGTCCATATTCATGAAACAGAAACTGAGGCACAGGGCAAGGCCTCTGTATGTAAGGCCTCTTGCTTCAGTTGTGTCCGACTCTGTGCGACCCCACAGACGGCAGCCCACCAGGCTCCCCCGTCCCTGGGATTCTCCAGGCAAGAACACTGGAGGGGGTTGCCATTTCCTTCTCCAATGCATGAAAGTGAAAAGTGAAAGTGAAGTCGCTCAGTCGTGTCTGACTCGTAGCAAACCCATGGACTGCAGCCTACCAGGCAAGAAATATCTATTCTCTAACTAATAGTTTCCTAAATGTGTATCGTCATAGATAAATGTTTTTGATTCTGCAAAGGCATATTTTTAACCTCACATTTTTAGCCTACCAGGCTCCTCTGTCCATGGGATTTTCCAAGCGAGAGCCTCTTAGAGAGTGATTAAGTAGGCTTTGAGTTCAGATCTAACCTCAGTCAAAAAAGGAACTGAACACAACACAATGCCTCTGCACTCTAGAAAAGGCCTTCTCAGGTGGCTCAGTGGTAAAGACTCTGCCTGACAATGCAGGAAATGTGCCTTCAATCCCTGGGTGGGAAGACGCCCTGGAGTAGGAAATGGCAACTCCCTCCAGTATTCTTGCCTGGGAAATCACATGGACAGAGGAGTTTGGCGGGATAAGAGTCCAGGGGTCACAAAGAGTCAGACACAACTGAGAACGCAAACGTGCTTTCAGAAATCACAAACCTCTACCTGTCCTAAAACCCCAAAACAATCCTGTCAGGAAAGTTAACATTCATCTACTTAATGTTTCCACAATTTCATTCTCTCTCAGACTATGTTCATGGCTTCCACCATATCGACATGCTCCCTTACAATTCACGTCTATCCTTATTTAGAAAGTCAACTCAGTTCTTCCATTTAAATGAACTTGGTTTTTGTCCTTTTTAATTTTTTAAAGAAATTTTACATGACACCCAGGTATGAAAAACTAGCATCATTTGATTCAGGTAAAAAGTCACCAGAAATAAGTCAATCATGACACTTTCCCACCAGGTTCAGATATGACTTCAGAATCCTTCTCAGCACAATGTTCCAGCTGTCTGTACCTGTTAACCACCAGGGACACGCAGAATGAAATCTATTAGCCAAACTATATAGAATCTTATCCACTCTTCAGCCAGAGGAAGAATTTGATACTTAAAAGTTTTGTGTTTTTTTTAATGTTTGTCTGCTTGAGGGTTTTTTTTTTTTAGGAAGCGTGGGGAGTTAGAGAGTGCAACTGCTCAAAATCAGGACACAGGTCCTTATTTTCTAACTCTCCTCTCTTCTACGCTTCACTGCCTGGAGAAACTATCTGCGAAGTCTTTTTCACTTTAAGAAACGTACTCAGCACCATCAAACCATCTTCCTCTCCAACAGAACAGAATGCAGTCGGTCAAGAGCTGTCGAAAATTGAACTAGAAAGTACTCAACTGAGAGGCACTGTTTGGACCTGCACAATCATTGCCTTTGCTGATGAAAGAAAACACACATTTTTGATGCCTATATGAAGCCCTGAGAACATCTAATCAAACTGACAGCTGTGGAGTTAAAAAAAAAAAAAAAAACAACCCCACCAGCATTCTGTCTTTGATGTTCATCAGGTCACAGCTCAGGACCCTTAAAAGTAAGGGATCAGCAGGTCTCTGAAGCTGCAGGAGTCCCAGGGTGCCCCTGCCAGGCCGTGGGGCAATGTCAGAAAAACAGAAACAAGAAATGAGGCGGTGGCAGGAGAAAAGACAGCAGAACTCATGCAGAGAAGTGTCAGCGACTACTCCCAAAGACATCCTCCAGAGCAGGCCAAGAGAATGAGTGTTACATTCTTGGTCTGAAGACAGACTCAGAAGTTAAATACCAAGGACACAGAGGGCAGAGTCCATGTCTAAAACACAGACATAGGCTGAGTTCTTACTTAAAGATGATTCTTTGTTGGAAGCAGCAAAAAAACATGGGCCAAGGAGCACAGCATAATGACCACAAGCCTCTAGCAAACATTCCTTTCCTCTACAAATATTTTATCTATTACGTGCTGGGTGCTGGGATAGAGCAGTCCAAAAAAAAGTGAATAAATTCCCTGACTCTCAGAGAATCTGTATCCAAGCTGGAGAAATTAACAACAACAACAACAAAAAACACCTATCTTGGCTATAAATGATAAATAAAACTTGAAATCACAAGTGTGACTGATGGGGGTGGGTTAGGGGGCAACAGAAACCAGGGTGGCTAAGTTAGACATTAAGACCCCTATTGAGGGATGGAGAAATAGAACATGAGCTCCAAGTGTCCTCCAGCTTTGCCAAGGTCACAGAAAATAGTTAATGGCAGAACTGGAAGTTGAATCCACAGCTACCCGACTGTAGGGCCAGTACAAGCTCCTGATCAGGATAGCACAATGCTTCCTACAACCCTGTACTTGTTCCTGAGACTTCATGTAGTCACTCCCCTGGGACACCTTCCTGTGGGAGACATGTGGACTCACAAGGTCCAACTGCAAGACCAGCTCTGAAGACACAGGCATTGGTAACCTACTTGGTCCAGGCTAGAACATTCCTATCCTGGCAGCTTTCACAGCCGCTGTAAGTTAGGTCCTCTTTCCATCCCATTACAGAGCCTGGAGTTTTTGTATCTGCCGAATATCTTCTTCATAGAGACATCCACAGGGTGGGTACTCAGTGTATGTGCCCAGGACAGCACAGCAACCACTGTGGAAGTGAACACTCACATGCGCAACAGCAGAAAGGCCAAGCCAAGTAAAACCCAGCTGCTCCGCGGCCCACTTTCCAGAAAGCAAAGCACAGGCACCTCTGCTGCTGACTGCTGTCTACTGGCCTAAGGACAAGGAGACCCGCATAAGCTCTCAGCAGCCATGTGAACCACAGCTCTAAGAAGAGAAAACCCAAATGCGCCATTGTGAATAACTGCTTGAAAGCCTCCTGTATTCATTTCATTTTTAATCAACTGATTTCATTTTAAACTAAAAAAGCTGGAGGAAAAGGAGAGAGCATATCCAAGGAAGAAGAGGGCATAATGAATTCTCCGAAAACAAATCCAAGATACAAACAATAATCTAGCTGTGAGCTTGTACTATTAAATAGAATATAAGCACCACGAGGGCAGGATCTGTTTGGTTCACTGTTCTACCCTGGGTGACTGGTATAAAATAGGTTGGAGAGTAAGTAAAAACAGTGTTTCAAAAAGCAAAAAAATAATGAAAAAAATTAAAGTCTGTGAGGTTAGAAAGGAAAGAAACAAGAAAATATCTTCAATACACAAGAATATTGAACACAATCCAGGCAATCCATCTAAAACATAAAATTAGTGTTTCAAAATCACATAGAATTTGAATTCTAATAGATTCATCAAACAAAATCAGGGTGAACTATTAGGAGGTTGAACCTGGAAAAGAAACTCCTAGAAGTTAATTTTTTAAAATAATGTCAAGGAAGGGGAATGGCCAGCATTAATGTCAAGTAATTGGTACTAGTATCTCCTCTTTGCTCTGGAAACCCATTCCCCACAGGATTTGTTCCTTAAAATGCATTCTTGGTAGTTTACAATTTTGTGGAACAATCAGCTCTTAAATTATTCATATATAAACTGGAGGTTAAACAAGCAATTCAATTCTACATTTCCTAATCCCTAAGACTTGGACCACTTTGTCACCTCACCTTCTGCATCAGGAGTGGGATGCTGATGGAAACCCTTTGATGAAATGAATGGCATCCACCAGTAAGAGGGAAACAACCAAACTGTGTGCCCAGGCATTACCATGTATCAACTTGAACACACCATCCAGAGAAACAACTGAGTTGAACGGACATTCCTCCTTGACTGAGATGTTTCAGTAATAGCATTCACTCAGTCATATCTTCAAGCTACTACTTGGCGTCAGGCACTGTTATAGGAACACGGAGTATAGAAATGAACAAAATGGATAGTGTCAATCTTGTATTAATCTACAGGATAAAGGAAGATACATGAGCAGGTCAACAAATATGTGAAAAAATGTAACTTATAAATGTGGTGAAATGCTGGTAAGAGGAGCATCAGAGATGAAATAAGGAGAAATAGTGGAGGGAAAGAGAACAGTCTTTAAGGCAGTGCTATGCCATGCGTCGATGCTTTTGAATTGATGCTTTTGAACTGTGGGGCTGGAGAAGACTCTTAAAAGTCCCTTGGACCGAAAGGAGATCATATCAGTCAATCCTAAAGGAAATCAGTCCTGAATATTCATTGAAGGACTGATGCTGAAGTGCCAATACTTTGGCCAACTGATTTGAAGACTGATTGATTAGAAAAGACCCTGATGCTGGGAAAGAGTCAAGTCAGGAGGAGAAGGGGACAACAGAGGATGAGATGGTTGGATGGCATCACTGACTCAATAGACATGAGTTTAAGCAAGCTCTGGGACATGGTGAAAGAGAGGGAAGCCTGGCATGCTGCAGTCCATGGCGTCGCAAAGAGTCAGACACAGCTGAGTGACTGAACAACAACAACACGCCATGTGAAACTCAGGACCAACCGGGCCTCAGAGACTTAACCATCCCACCTGCAGGATTACTAGGCAACCAGGGTCCCTTCTGCCTCACATCTAGACAAGCTGATAAGAAAGCAGAGAGGAAGCCTCTGTTTGTCAGAGGCTGGAAGTTAAAAGCCCTAGGTCACGTGGACAGAATGCTCAACAGACCAGAATTACAAATGTATATTCACTAACAACTGAGCCTCAAAATATATGAAGCAAAAACGGACAGAATTCCGTCTATGTTGATCTGCTATGAGAATGCATGTCAAGGGACTTTGCTGGTAATCCAGTGGTTAAGACTTCACCTTCCAATGCAGAGGGTGTGGGTTCAATCTCTGTTTGGTAAGGTAAGGTCTCACATGCCCTGAGGCAAAAAAAAAAAAAAAAAAACCACTGTAAAAAATTCAATAAAGACTTAAAAAATGGTCCATTAAAAACAAAAAAGGAAGAAAGAATGGCAAATATCTGCTCTACAGCATGTCCACAGCAGGTACTCACAGGGTGATGCAAAATGCTGCCCAAAGGTGGAATGGGAACAACACCAGTCTCCATTTTCTGGAGTGATCACCACTTCCCAGACCCCATTTCAAACACGACTCCCACATCCGATCCACATCGAGCAACAACTCTAAGAGGCACAAGAGTAAACGGAGGCCCAAAGAGACTAAGTTATTTGCCAAGGCCAAAGACTCAGGAAAGGCAGGCAACCTCACACCCTCTTCATGCCTCTCCCGTGCTGCACAGGACTTCCCATGAGGCCAGCCAAGAAAAGCAGGTCAAGAAAGACACCATTCAGTCACTCTCTGTGTATTAATAACAGACTAAATTCCTTAATTAGCCTTACATGTTTCCTGACAGCTCCCCCAGTCAACCAAGCATACACATGCTGTTTCCCGTAGATTCTGACTCATGTGGATTTCACTAGAAAACCGGGGGCGGTCTGAGCCAAGGCTAACTCTAATCTCACAAGCAAGCAGATTCTACAGCTTCCCTTTCACTGAGGCTGAGCCCTTACACTACAAAGCTGCTGTCCAGAAGAGCAAAGGAAATCGGAGTGGGAGACGACAGACAGGTATAGGAGAAAGCACAGGGCACAGTGACCCCAACAAACAAAGGAAGATACACACAATGGCGAGCTACAGATACTAGCAGGACTGTAAGAACCTTCAGGGCAGAGGTGGTTTTGTTCACTTGTTCTCTCTTGGGTACCTAAAATAGGAATGCTTGGTACCTAGAACATTATAAATGAACACTTGGGGAATAAATCAAAGCATTATTAGGAACAAGGAAAAAAAAACCCTAAAAAAAAAATTAAATGTCCAGCAGAAAGATAGACATTGTTCCGTTAACTGAGGATTACTATTGCAGCTGTTAAAAATGACAAGCAATAGCTGAGAAGGTGTACTATCCATTATAAACCCTGCTGGAGAAGCAGACTTAAAAGAAATGAGAAGTGTTCACAACATAAAGTGAAAGAGTAGACAGCAAAACACCATGGACAATATATCCCTTCTATGCCTGTCTGGAGACTGTGTCTTTCTTAGACATAATACATCTGGCAGTGCCTGGAGATCCTTTTGGTTGTCCATCTGAGGGGCAGGGGAAGTGTTAGAGGCATCAACTGAGTAGAGGCCAGAGATGCTGCTGAAAATCCCACAAGGCGCAGGACAGCTCCACACAGCACAGAATTACTGGACCCCAATGGTGCTGATGCGGAGAGCCGACTCTTCAGAAAAAACCCCAATGCTGGGAAAGATTGAGGGCAGGAAGAGAAGAGAATTGCAGAGGTTGACATGGTTGGATGGCATCACTTACTCAATGGACATGAGTTTGAGCAAACTCCGGGAGATGGTGAAGGACAGGAAAGCCTGGCGGACTATAGTCCTTGGGGTTGCAAAGAGTCAGACATGACTTAGTGACTAAACAATAACAACAGCAACAACAATGGTGCCGAGGTTAAGGAACTCCATCTGAGACTTTGAGGATGAAAATCTTTCTATGGGGAGTCCAAAGGCCTATCCTAAAAAGAAAGAGGAAAAGAAAAATTACTATTAACTGTCCTTAAAATGCTTCATTACCAGCAGAGCAAGTTTTACAGAGGACAGAGATGGGACACATTTGTTCTTTTATGGCCCCTTAACCACTGCCCACAGCACAGAGCTGGGGCTCGGCATGTGCCCCATCCAAGAGAACACGGAGTGGCACTGGGGAGAAAATTCCAACTGCAAAGCCAGGCACACGGAGACTTGAAGATCGGCTCTGACAACAACTAACACACCCTGTATCTGCAAAATGAGGATCAGAGCACTATTCATTTAATTCTTATATGACTTCCAGGGGATAATGTTTATGAAGCTTTTAACACTGTCCAAGATACACAAGAGCCACGACATTAAGAAGTGACTCACGAAGTTCAACATACATACCCCCAAACTTCCAACAGGTGGGTGAATGGAAACTGCTTAGCTTCAAGCTCAATGCCAATGAATCCAGGGAAAATCGATTCCCATACAGACCAGGTGCCATCTCCTAGAGAAAGTTATGTCCCATGAGCTTAATCCTCCAGCCTCATTGGGCCTTTTCAGACATCCGATCACCAATCAACTAGGAAATGCATCAACGTATAAACAAGGCTTGTACTATCTACCATCAAAACTGTTCATGAAAGTTCTAAAAAAAAGATTAACAATAGGACAAAACACAAACAACTTTTTTAAAGTAGAAATCCAAAGGGGGTTAAGATTACCTCTGTTAAGACTAGAAATCAGTAATCAAGGACTTAATCAACAAACTCAACACCAAGACACCAGATGGTCTGTTAAGTATTTTGGGATTTTTATCTTATAGCCAACACACACATCTGGAAGCAAATAGAAATTGTGTCTTTCCTTTAAAACTAAAAAGAGAGGAAGAGATTGTCCACATACACCTGTATAACTGAGGTTGATGAATAGGGTCCTAAAAGTATAAGGCAATTAGGAAAGAAATATAAACAGACACACAGATAAATGTATAACTCATCTAAGTCATTAGAGTGAGCTGAATCATATAAATTTTTTACTAGACAATTCCATGGCAAACAATATATGCTCTAGTTGCTGAATCATTGTTCAGATGTAAATAGGATTCCTAAAACTTTTATTGGTAGTTAAAATTAAATTTATAGCACAGAGTAAATTAAAACAGCAAGCTATAAAGCCAAACACTGGTGAAAGTCCCTTGCAAAGGGACACATCTGACAAAGAAGCGCATTTGCAAGTCAAGAGTCAACACAAAGCCGCAGAAAATGATGGCGTTAATAAATTTTAAAATAAAACTTGACTGCACATTCGATGATGAGATGTTTAGTTAATTTGATTATATGTTCACACCAGTGCTCGGAAACATTTATTCCGCAGAAAAGAACACTGCTGGTTAGAAACACATGGGCTCAAACACAAAACTTCTTGCTGGCACAGTCGTCACCCTGAGGTCCCACAGTGTTCCTCATGAAAACCGCAGATGCACCTAACAGTTGGAGACCTAGCCCATCCTGTTAAAATAGGTGCCAAATTCCCCTTCTCCTGGCCAGGCCTCAATCATTCATGAGCTCCTTTTTTTTTTTTTGGCTGCTTCTCAGCAGTTTTGCACAGAACTCTCCACCACACTTTTCAAACATTAGTCTCATTCGACAAAAATCTTGTGTTACACATTCCAGCTGATGTTCCCGGGGACGTGGCAGTGGCCAATACCGTAATCCTTTGCTGGCATTCAACGTTTTTAGGATTATGGTATATGCAGCCTCCACTCTTAACTGTCTTGATTCGGTTTTATGACTCAGATGCCTCAGAAGATCATTTCTCAACGGCAGCGTACAGCTCTGCCTCTCATACTTTCACTCTGCATCACTGCATTTCTACTGGGAAAAACACAACTACAACCCTTGGTGCTTAAAAGCTTTAATTTTTTCTTTTGGGAAGAAAAGAAAGAATTAAAAACAAGGAGACATCATGAGAAACCAGAGATGCCACTCACTAAGTTTAGGAGTAAAACCCAGTGTCATGTTTATTAGGATTTGGCTATTTTTTGTAAAGGGTGATCTTTATTTATAATCTGCTTTTGATGAGCCAGAACGTCAACTGCTGGCTGAAGTAACAGGCTTAAGGACATCACAAAGCAAGGTCCAAACTCCAAGCCAGGGCTCCACCAGTTATTCATACAAGCCCTGTCACCAGCCATATGATCCTGAGCAGAAAAATTAAAATGTTAAGTCAGTTTATCTATAAAACAGGACAAACTACTTGAGAGGAGTCAAGATACAACCAAAGAACCTGGTGCTACATTTTAGCACAATGAAACTCTAGTTTTTGTTCCAATGGAACCCAAAGTTGCCACTAGATTTTTTTTTTTTTAACTTTGGTAGTAAACTCACATCTGACTAGTCCTTAGCATCACTATATACACTATATTAAACCTGCACACATTTCTTAGCTTGCTGTGGAACTTCAAGGAAAGGACAGTCTATCGCTTCAGCAAAGATCAGAATTAACGTGGAGAGGCGCTATCCAAGCCCTCATTCGCCCCGGCCACCACAACTACTTCCTAGTTGGAGTTTGAAAAACACAAGGAGCACATGAAGATAGTCTCTGGAGAAACAGTCAAACAACACGCCATTCTTCTTCCAATACTGTGTAATAGAACCTAAGAGAACATGTTCTACCCCCTCTCTTTGGAAGCAGTGTATTCCAGATGGCAGCCAAACGGGTGATGAGTAGTTTGTGCTGAGCAGCAGAACACAGAGGAGACGCAGGCATACCCTTGGTCCATTAACCTGGGATCATCCCAATCAAAAAAAAAAAAACCAAAAAACTGTGTTTAGCTGTTGGCACAAAATGAAATGCCTTTTTTCTCGGGATAAAGGAATTTAGGTATTTTAACATGTGCATTCCAGAAGAAAATGTCTCCTATCCCATAAGCAATTGAGAGCATTTCCTTCTTTGCCTGGATATTCTTTTACTGTTCAGTTTCCATGGCTCCTTCTTGGGATGAATGTGTGCACCCTGAGAGGGGCAGGCTAAGTGTCTTCTAGCTGGATCCTTGGAGACCTAGAACTGTGTCTGAAACACACAAAGGCATTCAAGGAAAAGATGGGTTCCTTGGGTAAGCCAGGGATTCTTCTGAGCTTAGGTACTGATAGCTAGATACGCGGGCTTGGGCACGAAACACGATCACATGGGTAACAAACCTACAAGCTGCAGGAGTGTACTGGGATTCTTTTAATCTCGTCAAGTCTTCATTCTCAGTGTAGCTCACTACCCCATCCAACAGTAGTTCTTCACTGCTTCCACTGTGAAGACCTTCTCAAATGATCATGTAGCAGGATCTGTTAGGCCAAACATTAAGCCTCCACTTGCGAACTAGTGGAATGCCTTGGGCTTCATTTATGTCAAAAGCAAATGGGCAAATACAATCCAAAGTGGCAGAGGATTTGTGGATAGGTGAGAGGGAGTGTCAGTAGGTGGGCAGGCTATAATGGACCCCCAAAAAGGCCATGGGGCTTCCTCAGTGGCTCAGTGGTAAGCCATGCGAGGCTTACCTCGGAATCCGCCGGCAACGCAGGAGACAGTGCAAGAGACAGAGGTTCAGTCCCTGGAACAGGAAGATCCCCTGGAGGAGGGCACGGCAACCCACTCCAGTATTCGTGCCTGGAGAATCCCATGGACAGAGGAGCCTGGCAGGCTACAGTCTATATGGCCAAGAAGAGTCGGAAACAACTGAAGTGACTTAGCACCAAAAAGGCCATGAAGAGAATGAGGACACTTTGTAAGGGAATATCTCAATGCATTCAGCGCACTGTAGGAAGGCAGTCTAGCAAGGCGGTTAACAACACTGACTCCAAGACAGAATATGAGCTGCTGGATCTGCCTCTTGATGACCTGGATGAACTTGAACAAGTTAATTACACACTGATTCAGTTTCCCTCTCTAGAGAAGTAATGGTATCAACCCTCCTTTGGAGAGTTTTTATGAGGATTAAATAAGATAGTATAGTTAACAGTGCTTAGTATGATATCTGTGATGTAGGAGAACTGCAATCACTGTTTGGGAAAATTAATTGAGATCATGGCTTGAAAGAGAGGAAAACGAAAGAACATTTGGAAAACTGCCAATTGAAGTTATCATGCACCTCTAAGAGTGTGGCAGTTTCGTATAAAACTGAACGTGCATTTCGTATAAAACTGAACACCTGACCTAGCAATTGCACTCTCAGGCATTTATCTCAAACAAACAACTAGGTTGAACTCAAAGAAACTGTAAACTTATGCCTGTAGGAGCTTTATTTGCAATAGTCCAATTCTAGAAAAACCCAGATGTCCTTCAACAGATGAATGACTGAACAGACTGAGTTACATCCATCTGTACCACGGAATATCACTGGTGGGGGAGAAAAAGGAGCAGCAACCTGGCGGTCAGATGAATTACTGCCGAGTGAACAGCCAACCCCAACAGGTGACATACTATACGACTGTATTCGTCCAATATGCTTGAAGTGACAAGAGGTAACTGAGAGCCAGGGGTCAAGGGTGGGCTCCATGTGGTTGTAAAGGGCAACAGAAGGAGTCTTTGTGATGGTGAACAGTCTTATACCTTACTTGTAGTGGTGATTACATGAATCTATGCATACGATAAAAATGCAAAGAACTGGGCTTCCCTGGTGGGCCAACAGTTAAGAATTAGCTTGCCAACAGAGGGGATACAGGTTCAATCCCTGGTCCAGGAAGATGCCACATGCCATGGAGCAACAAAGCCCCTGCCCCACAACTGCTTAGCCTGAGTAGTACAGCTACTTAAGCCCAAGCCGCTGCTGCCCATGGTCCACACCAAGGGAAGCGACCACGATGAAAACCCCACCCACAGCAATGAAGAGTAGCCCTGACTCACCACAACTAGGGAAAGCCTGTGAGCCGCAAAAAAGACTCAGTGCAGCCATTAAAAAAAAAAAAAAGCAGAGAACTATACATACACACACACATACACACGCACCCACAGACACGACTGGGTACGTGTGAATTGGTGAAGTCCGAATAAAGTTTGTGGATGGGACAATGTCAATTTCTTGGTTTTGATATACTACAGTTATAAAGAATGGACCATTGAGGGAGACTGGGTTCTGTGTATCCAGGACCCTTGCAGGGGAAAAAGCTTGAATGGAAGTACTTCTGGATGTGTAATTCCAGAGCTTTGAGCAAAGAGAATACTTTCAATTAAGATTTAAATTATGTACTGCAGAGAATCAGGAGTGAGCCATATTTTACTCTCAAAGAGCTGCCATCTCTTTGGAGACAGGACAGTCCTATTTGTGTCTGTGTAAAGCAGGTAAGATTTTACAGCCCCTACACACAGTAAATTAGAACTAAGGAATCTGGAAGTAAAAATGCATATCCTAGGGGCAAGCAAAATAAATCTACTCCAATCTAAGAAAAAGAATTGATGGAAAGCATTAGGTAGCTCATCTTCCAGGATCACTGGGCAGGCATGATTCGGGATTGGCAAACTACAGCCAAATCCACACATGGTCTATAGCCCCTTTCATACTGTAACAGCAGAATTGACTAGCTCTAACAAAGACTGTATATCCCAAATATCCCAAATATTTCAGAGCCTGAAATATTTACAAGGAGGCCTTTTATAGAAAAACAAACAAACAAACACAAGCCAACCCCTGGGCTCAATAACCAAGCTCAGGGGACTTCCCTGGCAATCCAGTGGTTACAATGCCACACTTCTGATGCAAGGGGTGCAGGTTCGATCCCTGTAGGAGAACTAAGACCCCACATGCTGTGTCAAGAAAATTTTTTAAAAGTGAGAGAGAGATAACCAAGCTCAGGAACCAAACCAGTGAAGTCAATTAGGCCCCTCCACTGCCACCACCGTTGTAGTCACTGACAAAACTGGTGACTTCGTCTTTGCAAAACTAGCAACAGATCCAAAGTCCAGGACAGCTGTATGTCATTGGCTGAGTCCAGCTTACATGTCCCCACCCTAGCTGCAAGGGAGGCTGGAAACTTGAGCATCACACAGACTATGCCTGCACCAGGACTCATAGAATGGGGAAAGCCCAATCAAGAAAGTGATCTCAGAGAGCAAGCAGCCAAAAATACAACAGACAACAGGGATGTGGAGGGTGGATAAAACCACCAACCACAACCCAGCTAGGTAGTTATTATTTTCTGCGGTTCAACCCAAACACTGGGTTTACTGCCAATCTGACCAATAAGGTGTTAATTGTTGTCAATATTTGCTAAGCCTGGGCTTCTATTTGTGTACTTTCATTTTCAGTTTTTCCTTATATCTTTTACGTTTTTTATCCTTAGTCTAGAAATGCTTCGATTGTTTTAAATGCTCTTAGTTGGGTAGACAGGAAAGGCAATATCCAAGCTCAGGAGTCTCTTCAATTGTGTGTGCTTATGAAGCTAATTTTAAAAGACAGAGCAAACCAGGCAGACTTAATGTTCTAACAACTTCCTAGCAGCAAACAGGTTCTGTCAACCATAAAGCAACACCTTCTTCTCTCGTTGGACTGACTTTAAGACAAATGACTATCTTGTCTGTACAAAGCAGGAGGCAAAAAGGCCCAGCAATGTAAAGCTTGCAAGTAAAGACAGACAAAGCGGGGAGAAGGTGGTATTTTCAAAGATTATCTCATTCACAGCATCCTTTCATTTTATATGGTTCCATAAATCTAAGATAGCATGGATCATATTCCACATCTAGGATTCCTAACTGAAAGATTTCATTAACTTCCAGTTAATGAAAGTCAAACTACTACCAACTGGGATGGAGGTCTTACTGCTGACGGGATGAGGTTGGTGTGGGGCATATATGAGATGGAGATCCTCAGTGCTGAAGCCAGATCTTACAAGATCTAAGATCAAGGCCCTTCAAAAATAGTCATCTCCCCAAAATACATCAACACCCACTGGGTTTTAGAATTGTCCTTGAATTTCCTTCAGTAGCTTTTCGTTCTTCCCCGAGATGACTCATAGTTCATGGGGTCCCTCTCTTTCCTTAAGAGATGAAAAACTATGGTCACATATCAGCAACCCTCCTCTTCAGAAACGGGGCATGGAATTTCTGCTCATGGGAAGCCACGTCAATTTCAAAGGAAGACACCACAACTCCCAAAAAAAGATAAAACCAAGAGTTGTGGGAGACAACATTCAAAACTTAAAGCCCAAAGGTAACTTCAGCACATCTGCCAAAAATGATTTTCCAGAGCTGAACAGAGCCTGACACAGTAGGTGACACCTCTTTATCAGCTCCAAGAACTCCAGGGCACATAATTAGCACCCAATTAGTTATTAATAACGAAATATTCACACATCTGCTGAATCTCTGAAGGTGCGCAACATAATTTACATGTGATTGTGATTATCTGTTAGGGTAGGTGCTGTATACATAATGGATTTGATTTCACAGAGCCTGAATGGCAAGGGTGGTGGCTGGGCTGGGGGGATTGGGAACCTAATCTCTTCTTTTCTTCAGGGTGTCCCAGCTGATCTGGAAGAGGTGAACTAAAGTATCATAAAATACAATCAGACTTACCGTGTAACCTGAGTATGCTCACTACAGTGCCCAGTGCTAGATTAGATGCCTTAACTGCTTCTCAAAAAGCCACCGTATTGATAATGATTATTTATAAGCCATTCTTACACACCAGGCACCCCTCTAATCACTTTAAACACACGCAGTATTCCATTTATTATTTCATTTACGCCTCACAAGCACCCTGTGAGGTGGGCCCAATTCTTATCCACCATTGTACATATGGGGAAACTGAGGCACAGGTTCATGTGTCTTGTCAAAATCACGAAACCACATGTGGCACGCCAGTTTCCTAACTCGGTTCTACATACACGACGGCCTTTGCTTTTAACCACTAAGCTAGAGTTGACCACTGTCCTCTGAGGCTTTTGATAGAATCCACAACACGGGGTTTATAAGGCTAAGGAGAGGTCCTGAGGACCCCCTGCTTGCTGGGCTCCCTTCACAGAAGGCTTGGTTGGGGGTCATGCTTTCACAATCAATACTGTGACTTTAGATGAGTGACTTCAACTCTGGATGGTACTGCCTTTCTTTTTTTTTTTTTTTTTTTTTTAAGCTTTACAACAAAATTTATTTTATTTTAAAAAACACATTTAAATCACTATCCCACAAAATGTTTAGAAACATGGGTAACCATGGAAAGTAAACGTGCATAGACTGCTTTTATTATAATAATTACGGTTGTTAGCTGAATGAAAACAAATTGTAGCTAAAAAGGTTTCAAATGACAGAAAAACGTATTTAGGTAAGTTATGACAATTTTTTGAGTACTCAGATGATGAAATGTATTGTGTATTTCTGCACCAAATGCAAAGTTAACAATGAAATTAAGGTACTAAAAGGTCAAAAGGGGCCTCAAACATATTCACTATCTTTAAATTTTAGACAAAAGAGCTGAGAATAGAAAAGGAAAAAAAAAAGCCCAACATATACACCATAAAAGTCTTTTTCTTTTTTAAAAATGGGACTTCTTTGGTGGTCCAGTGGCTAAGACCCCATGATCCCAATGCAGAGGGCCTGGGTTCAATCCCTGGTCAGGGATCTAGATCACACATGCCGCACCTAAGAGATCAAATGTCTTAACTAAAAGATCCTGCAAGCCGCAACAAAGATCACTATCCCACTGCCACAAGTAAGATCAGAAGAGTCAAAATAATTTTTTTAATATTTGTTAAATATTAAATAATTAATTTAATTGTTAAAAATTAAATAATATTTGTTAAATAAAAATTAAAAAATAAAATGAGCCTCCTATAATGTTTGTTGTTTACAGGCACAAAAACACCTCTCTCAACACCCTCCCACCTCCAAACCAAACATCTCACTCTACAGTTACTAAAGTTCCCTTCTGCAGAGATGAGAAATGGACAGGCTCTTGGGGGGATTTGGAAACACAAACCAATGTCATATCCATCCTTCCCAGGATGACCAAGGCCCACATTCAGACCAGCGTGAGAAAAGGAGAAAACAGAACAGAGATATGCAAGGGGCAGAACTCTCATCACAAACTAAAAGTTTATACCAAGTCTCTAAACAACCCTAGCAGCTGGCTGCAACCAAGCCACCCAACGTAAAGCAATTTGAAACAATGCTGCTGCTAAGTCGCTTCAGTCGTGTCCGACTCTGTGCGACCCCATAGACGGCAGCCCCCAGGCTCCTCTGTCCATGGGATTCTCCAGGCCAGAACACTGGAGTCAGTTGCCATTTCCTCCTCCAATGCATGAAAGTGAAAAGTCAAAGTGAAGTCCCTCAGTCATGTCTGACTCTTAGCAACCCCATGGACTGCAGCCTACCAGGCTCCTCTGTCTGTGGGATTTTCCAGGCAAGAGTACTGGAGTGGGGTGCCACTGCCTTCTCCAAAAGTGAGCCTTTTTCCAAACCTGCATGAAATATGAGCACCAGAGAATCATCTTGCAGTTTCATTTTCAGTGTTCCATTCTTCAGTTCAGTTCGGTTCAGTTCAGTCACTCAGTTGTGTCCGACTCTTTGCGACCCCATGAATAGCAGCACACAGGCCTCCCTGTCCATCACCAACTCCCGGAGTTCAACCAACCTCAGGTCCATCAAGTCAGTGATGCCATCCAGACATCTCATCCTCTGTCGTCCCCTTCTCCTCCTGCCCCTAATCCCTCCCAGCATCACAGTCTTTTCCAATGAGTCAACTCTTCGCATGAGGTGGCCGAAGTATTGGAGTTTCAGCTTTAGCATCAGTCCTTCCAAAGAATATCCAGGACTGATCTCCTTTAGAATGAACTGGTTGGATCTCCCTGCAGTCCAAGGGACTCTCAAGAGTCTTCTCCAACACCACAGTTCAAAAGCATCAATTCTTTGGCACTCAGCTTTCTTCACAGTACAATGCTCACCTCCATACATGACTACTGGAAAAACCATAGCCTTGACTAGATGGACCTTTGTTGGCAAAGTAATGTCTCTGCTTTTGAATATGCTATCTAGGTTGGTCATAACTTTCCTTCCAAGGAGTAAGCGTCTTTTAATTTCATGGCTGCAGTCACCATCTGCAGTGATTTTGGAGCCCCAAAAAATAAAGTCTGACACTGTTTCCACTGTTTCCCCATCTATTTGCCATGAAGTGATGGGACCAGATGCCATGATCTTCATTTTCTGAATGTTGAGCTTTAAGCCAACTTTTTCACTCTCCCCTTTCACTTTCATCAAGAGGCTTTTTAGTTCCTCTTCACTTTCTGCCATAAGGGTGGTGTCATCTGCATATCTGAGGTTATTGATATTTCTCCCGGCAATCTTGATTCCAGCTTGTGCTTCTTCCAGCCCAGTTCCATTCTTACAGAGGGAATTTTACCTTCAGATGAACACATATGAGAGCACAGGCTGGGACTCATTGCTTTTAGCTGGATAAAAATATTGAATACTCAGCACATTTTATAGGTGCTACATGGCCACTTGTAACTAACAGAAATGGCAGCTTCCTTGCCAGGCTCCAATAAGAATACTGTTTCTTTTGAAAATCCAGGGGAAAAGTAGTTGTCTGAATATTCACAGACACCTAGACAAGTTTATAAGATACAAGGATACTGAAAATATGGGGCCTGAATTCAAGAAGCTTACTATTCTGGAAGAAAAAAGAAATTTATACAGAAGAAAATTAAGAACACTTCACATGCAAAGCATGTAAGCAGAAGCTATCAGAAACACTGGGGATGGATGGATATTGCCTTAGCACTTCCAAGGAATTTGTTTAAGGAAAGGAAGATATGTGCTCAGTTTTAGTTAGAAGAATTTTAATTACAGCACTCATTATAATACAAAAATCATAAGCACCATTTATTTAACAATAAAAAAATTGTTCCATAAAATCATCATACAAGCATTAAAGACTTCTTGACAGTCAATTTTCAAAGTTTTTAAACAGTATTTAATGGCCTAGGACAATATGGAAAATAAACAATTCACTTAAAAGAGCAGGTTATAACGGAGGATAATAGTATTCACTTTCACCCAAAAAAGAAAAACCTAGACACGTACGCAGATACAAATAAATGAAAATATTCAAAGAAACTAACTCAAAGATAGATTATTTTATCTGCATTTATTAAAATGAACACATATGGCTTTCATATAAGGGAAAGCTTTTTTGGAGAGATCTTATCATATCTGTCTTTTTATTACCAATTATGGAAAATTTCCAAAACTGAGATAAATAGAAGCCCCATATACTCAAGGCCCAGCCTCACAGACCATGAGCCCATAGCCAATCATGCTCCACAATGCCTACCTATATTCCCTCCTGAGTATTACTTGCAACCTACCTGAATTATGGGCTTCCCAGGTGGCACTAGCAGTAAAGAACCTGATACCAAAGCAGGAGACACAGGAGTTGTGGGTTTGATCCCTGGGTCAGGAAGATCCCCTGGAGGAGGAATTGGCAATCCAGTATTCTTTCCTGGAAAATTCCATGGATAGAGGAGCCTGGTGGGCTACAGTTCATGGGGCCACAAAGAGTTGGGCAGGAGTGAGCACACACAACAAAGATTCTCTAAAAAAATCTGCATTATATAATTTTATCCAAAAATATTTAAAAGACAGGGCTTTTTAAAAACATACACACCAGAACTATTATCACCCCCTAATAATTTAAAGATAGTTCCCTAATACTGTCCCATTTCTAATGCCTAGTTTTTACTAGTTAATTCATTTGAATTAGGATTCAAGGAAGGTCTATCCAGAGTCATCAATGTGTCTTTTCAAATCTTTACAGGTTTTCCTCTTCATCTGCCCCTGCAATTTTTTCATTTAAAAAACCCAGATCCTTGGCTAGCCTGGACTTTGCCTATTGTATTCCTGCAGTGTCATTTACCATGCTTTTCAGTCCTAATTCCTGGAAATTGGTAGTTGGACACTTGAACAGGTCAAGATGTTTTGTTTCTGGCAGGAGGAGCAGGGCATTGCAAGAGTACTTCTTAAGAGGTTAATGTGTTCCACCTTTAAAGGCTCATATTCTGTTCCCTCCGTGATATTACACGCTGATGCCCCATGCCTAGATCCGTCAGTTCCTAAGTGGAATGCAAAAAGGCCATCCTCAATTTTTGTTACTGAATCATTTATCATTTTTAGGTACAACAATTTCATAGAGGAAAAACATCCCCTCTGTTTGTAACACAACTCGGTTACACAATATTAGGAGCTATTCTTAAGTTTCAAAATACATACATACATGCACATCTAAGCTTTCACTACACAGAGAACGATCAGAAGCTCCAACCAAAAGCCTTATTACTGTCAAGTCAAATCTGGAGTTCAAAGGGTTCCCCAAAAGGTCAGGATGGACACACCTGAATTTAAGTCACTTGGGTCTGCTCGCCTGAGCACAGTAAAGCCAGCCTACTGACCCTGGGGAGTGGAGAAGGAAAGTGTAACATTTATTCTAATGTACCAGGAGATCCCCTGGAGAAGGGATAGGCTACCCACTCCAGTATTCTTGGGCTTTCTTTGCGGCTCAGCTGGTAAAGAATCTGCCTGCAATGTGGGAGACCTGGGTTCGATCCCTCGGTTGGGAAGATCTCCTGGAGAATGGAAAGGCTACCCACTCCAGTATTCTGACCTGGAGAATTCCTTGGATGCATAGTCCATGGGGGTCACAAAGAGTGGGACATGACTGAGCAACTTTCACTTTCACCAGGACAAGGAATCTGACAGCTAATACTCAAAAAGCCTAAACTCTCCCATAGTTTCAGGAAAGCATATTTAAAGGCAAAGTGAGGGAAGAGGGGCCCAGGGTTGTGATCAGCCGGTGCACAATTCTCTGATTGGTTGATGGTGTCACGGGGGTTAGTAATCCTTTGTCTCCATTAGGTCTGGGGGCTCAAGGTCATCAAATAGTTTATCTCTTGCACTTGGCAGGGGTTTTAGCATCTGTAAAACAACTCAGGAAATGTGTGCCTGATACTATGGTCTAAGAACTTCAGAGAGGAGCTAAAGCAGAGGGGATGAGGGAAGGGCCTGTCCCAGGACGGCCTCAGGGGTCCTGCAGGGTTACACACAGCACAAAGGGCAGCCTAGGGCACACACGTGGAATCCACATGGAACTCACTCTCTGCGGTGCCCAGCAGCACAGCGCAGACCTGTGCTAGGGATGGAGGGGGGCCACCTCTCCCCGACATGGGCCCAGCTAAATCCAGCTCTGGGAAACAGCCCACTCCTCCATGGCTCTGCCAGAACCCTCAGAGGACCCTGGGCTACACCCAAAATCGGAAACAAGCATCACGAACCACACTGAAAATCCCCAGAGGCCAGCAGAGAAAAGTCCTCGCAGGAGGGCAGCAGAGCAGAGAGAAGTGACAGACTGTCCATGAGAAAAATGGAATCCACAGTCGCAACGCAATTTAACGATGGCTTTACAAATCGAGAGGCTGGCGGGCCCGAGGCAAGAGCAACGCGCACCCCACCATAAGGTCAGGTTCTGCGGCTGCAGGGCAGCTGCAAGGCTGTGAAAAATGGCCAGAGGAGCAGATTCAATAACTCAGGGTCAGCACATGGGCTTCTGCCTTGCGCCTCTGATTTCTATAAACTAACAATACAGGCGGTGGGGAGCATGACACCACCACCACAGGTAAGGCCTACCTTGGCTTCCTCGGCCAGCCCACAGGATCCCTCTCTGGGGCTTCCACGGGGAGGCTGGCCATGACCTCCTTAATGTCCACCAGGTCTCCTCAGTAAGCATTCATTAGCTAAATGTACACCAGCCCACAGGAAGGGGCCCGAGCCATTAAATATAAATGCAAAACAACATTAGACCCATCCATCCTAAATCTCAGCTCTTTGCAGCAGGCAGAATTTACTTCCTGCTTTTAATTTTTCTAAGAGGAATAAGCAACGAAATTCTAATAGCCCAGGAGTATGCCTCTAGATTTGGGCTCCACTCCTCCCACACCAAACAAAGAAATTGGATTTTTTTCTTAATCACTGTCAGATTTCAGGGGGCATCTGCCGACACTCCTAAACCGGATTAAGTTTCTATATAAATACTAAAGGACCATCTTTTTAAACAAGAACCACAAGCCTATCTGCTGGAGCAGGTCAAAACAGAAACGATGGTAAGCCTTAAATGAACTGCAAACATTTACCTAAATGAGAGTCAAAACAAACTCAGTGCTTTTCCTTCAAAAATTAAGAAAAAGGGTGGCACGGAAGAAAGCAAAGAGGAATAAACATTCGCAAGATCTCTCTTCATCAGATTAATACACGTAATCATTAGCTAACCAACCACTCACAATGCATCTGACTTACACAGGATAGCCATGAGCTGTGGCTTCCTGCCCTCCTGAGGTTTTCATTTGTCCCATGCATATAAAGGCAGCTCACATGTGGCACAGTGGTAAAGAATCAGCCTGCCAATGAGGGAGACACAAGAGACACAGGTTTGATCCCTGGGTCAGGAAGATCCCCTGGAGTAGGACAAGGCAACCCACTCCAGTATTCTTGCCTGGAAAACCCCATCGACAGAGAAGCCTGGTGGGCTACAGTCCACGGGGTCACAAAGAGTTGGACAGGACTGAGCATACACACACATTCACATAAGCACTCAAAGGGGCAAAAGTTTCCATCTGCCTCTGTTCATCGTCATATCTCAGTTGCAAGAATAAAGCTTTATGGTGGGTGTTCTCTACATATTTGAGAAAAGGTGGGGAAATGAAGAAGGGAGATAGGAATTTTATCCATTTCACTAGAAGCAGGGGTATTTCAGAGCTAACAGGATACTCCAAGGAGATGGCCAAAGAACTAAGCTTCAGATTCCTCTCTGCAAATAAGTCTTCATTTTCATGAAATCAGAAAACCTGCCTGGACCTTCTCCAGCTGAAGTTGGCAGAGCTTTCCCCCAGTCTCCTGTCAATCTCCACACTATCTTCTTCAGAGCCCCCCGCCACAAACAGTGAAGGGCACCATGCAATCCATCAGCTTCTCTGATCTGCAAACACCTTCCCACTTAAAGCACGGAAGGAGGAGGAAAGGAACTCCAAAGACGGAAGCCCTATTTCTGGGTTAAGATTCATTTCCTAAAAACCTGAAATCCAAAATGAACAGAGGAGGAGGACTGTTTAATGATAAAACTCAGGCTGTGAAGCAAACAACGCAGACACACACGTCACAAGCAGCATCAACAGGTGACCTCTTTCCTCTAAGCCTTGTCTGCCTCCTCAGGTAAATGGGATAACAGTAGCCCCTTTGCAGGGTCATATGAGGATTAAATATGATACTATACGAAAAGAACAGAGTCTGACCCCAACACATGCTCAACAAGTTGTGTTCAGCAGGAGGAAGAGAATAATGAACATGATGAAGATGACAATGAAGATGAAGATGATGAACACATCTCTCTCACACACTACAGAGAAGGCCTATTTTTAGTGTTGGAAACACCCAGGTTATATACCCCGCGTCCAACTCTTGATTTCTCCAGAGGGTAGCTTTCATTCTGGGGAGAGACAAGACAGTGATGGCTGTCCCTTACCCACCAACCGCTTCAGCTTCATTTCCTCCCTTAAGGCTGCTATGAATTTTTATGTTCACATGAAGCGCTCAACCGAGGAACGAGGCTGTCAAATCGTGGACCATGGGCAGGACACTCTGAGAGGGAAGACAGGGTGAGAGAAATGTCTAGAAGGCTGGCAAGTGGTAGGAGGCAACACACTGAGCGTCTCCAGAAGAATACAGACCCAATTAAAGACAGGCATAGCATCTTGAATGCTCTGAAGGGCATCCCCCATGCCTACCCCCGAGCCTGGTACATGCCCAGTTTTTACTGAATGAAAAACAGAAAATGATGCAACAGGAGACCAACACATCACCCCGATCCCTGGAAAGAAAAGTAGCAGCTCTCACGAGTGAGTGATATTCTTCCACTGAGCATCCAGTAATGTACACTGATCCTTCTTTTTTTTTTTATTTTTTGCTGTTTTTATTTTTTTAATTGCAATATAGTTTATGTACAAAATTATGTAAGCCCACAGGTATACAGCATAGTGATTCACAATTTTTAAAGTTTATACTCTATTTATAGTTACTATAAAATACTGGCTGTATTGCCTGTGTTGTATAAAATATCCTTTCAGGTTACTCATTATATAGGGCTTCCCTGGTGGCTTAGAGGGTAAAGAGTCTGCCTGCAATGTGGGAGACCCGGATTCGATCCCTGGGTCGGGAAGATCCACTGGAGAAGGAAATGGCAACCCACTCCAGTACTCTTGCCTGGAAAATCCCGTGGACAGAGGAGCCCGGTAGGCTACAGTCCATGGGGTTGCAGAGAGTCGGATACGACTGAGCAACTTCACTTTCACTTTACTCATTATATACAAAAGTGGTGGCTTTTGTCAGCTAGAAACAATCTAATGCTTCAGGTTTACAGAAGTGGACTGAATAGTACTATCCCACCACCAAGAAGATAAATCCACATAGTAACGCCCAGAACCTGGGAATGTCACCTTACAAGGTCAAAGAGTAAATATCACTTTACTTAGCAAATGATGTGATTAAGGATTTTGAGAAGAGGCATTTATCCTAGATTATCCAGGTGGGCCCTAAATGCCCTGACAAGTAATCTTGTAAGAGTGAAGCCAAGGGAGCTGTGAAGAGTGAAGCCAAGGCAGGAGAGGAGGCTGCAGAGGGACCACAGAGACAGAGATGGAGCCACAAGTCAAGGGATGCGAAGACCACCAGCAGCTGAAAAGGGCAAACAACAGACTGTCCTTGAGACCCTTCAGAGAGAGCAGGACCTTGCCACCACTTTGACTTTTGACTTCACATTTCCAGATCTGCAAGAGAATAGATTTCTGTAGTTTGAGGTTTTGCTGTGTGCCCTAAGAAACTAAAACAGTTACCTCATTCACAGGTACATACACAAGGTCACAGAGCTGAGTCACCATTTCTTTCCTCTCAATTAGCCTCAGAGTCACAAGTTCAACCAGGCAAGTACGAAGGAAAGAGCTGTGTCAGAAAGCAACAAAGCAACAGGGCAGCTCAAAGGGCCAGGAAAGAATGCACGGATAGTACAACAGGATCATCAGGTATGTAAAGAAAAGACCCTGATGCTGGGAAAGACTGAAGGCAGGAGGAGAAGGGGACGACAGAGGATGAGATGGTTGTATGGCATCACCGACTCGATGGACATGAGCTTGAGCAAGCTCCAGGAGTTGGTGATGGACAGGGAAGCCTGTTGTGCTGCAGTCCATGGGGTCAAAAATAGTCAGACACAACTTAGCGATTGAACTGAACTCAAAGAAAACATGGATGTTGGCTGTGGATAAGACGGATATTTGAGATTGATAAATACCTATTTATATTATACACACACATATATGCATTTAATTATGTTTTAGTTACGTGCAAACTTGAAGACCTCTGGTTTACAAAATCACAGAAAAGAATACATCTTATAACCAGAGTTTCATGGATGCACAGCATGCAACCTCCCAGAAACAATCAGATCCCTCACTCTGGGGCAGGGTTTCTCAAAATGGGGTCGAAAGACCACTGGGGTATTTTCAAAACAACTTCAAGGATTTTTATTTGTATGATAATCAGAAAAAAGGCATCCCCATTTATGAACACCAAACCAAGCAAGAACTCTGATAAATGACAGTCAAAAGACATTTCAATGCTGTAAAACAAGTATCTTCTGTTTGTGGGGCCTGGATAAATTCATAGAGTCCTTGCAAAGTATTTCCCCCTTTGATAAGGGGTCTGTATGTAAATCTGAGAAATACTACTCACTGTACAGTTCTGACATTTCACTAAACAGAAAGAAATCATCAACATACAGATATTAATTTAAATATTTTTAATCTTGGATACCAAAAAACAACAACTCAGAATCATTTTCATGACAGTATCTAAAGAGAATCAGTATAAAGATGCCTCTCTTCCCTCAGGCTTTTTGGTTTTTCTAAGCCCTCAAAGGACCAGGCTATATGAATATCTGCAAATGGTAATTTAGGACCACAAAACTACGGCTAAAGGTTTGACAAATCTCAGGACAAGAAACCGAGTTTTAAAAGGCAACCAGGAATGTCTTCTTTAAATTACATCCTTAAAATTCCACAAGACTGAGTCAGAGCTCCAAGTGATAACTGAAATCCAATTATAATGCAGAGATTATACACAGTTTTCTTAACAAGATTATTCCAGTGTGAATAAATAACAACTTCAGATTTGAATAAGGTGGCTATCCTGGTTTATCATCATCCCAAGCAGATAAGATCCTCAGTCAAACCTGGACTGTGTTCTGGTGCAGGACTTTTCTGTACAGTGACCAGCTGAGTTTCAGATGTGACTGACATCTTTGCAGCACAAGGGCAGCAATGATAAGCACACACACAAATGCTGGACAGCACTGGAAACTGGGATTGCGTGCACGCATGTCCAACTCTTTGTGACCCCATGCACTGCAGCCCGCCAGGCGCCTCTGTCCATGGGGATTCTCTAGGCAAGATACTGGAGAGGGATGCCATGCCCTCCTCCAGGGGAATCTCTCCAACCCACGGACCAAACCCGTGTCTCCTGCATTGGCAGGCTGATTCTTTTCCACTGAGTCACCTGGGAAGCCTTGGAATCTGAGCAACTCCCAGGAAATCAGAAGGTCCACAGGTGTGTGCTCCACAATCACCAACAGCTTCATTTCCTTCAGAAACCGAAGCCCTAAGAGAAAGAGGCTCCCAAGCCACAGGACCCGCCTAATCTGTGTGGCTCCAGCTCTGGCACTGGGACAGCCACAGAAAGTTCTCTACCCTCCATCTTCTTCCCTGAAATACAGCCCTTACCAACGTGCCCCGCACACACTGAACAGCTGGTAAGGATCCTTTCAGGCAGTTCGTTCAGTAACCTTGTAAAATAAGTGCTCCTACTGGCCTCACTTTCCAGATGAGAAAATAAACCAAAGTAAACTTCAGGGAACCTGCCCAAGGTCATTTTGATAATAAATGGTGCAAAAGTCAGGGTTCAGATTCTCATCTGAGCTGGAATAGGAAACAACTCAATGTAAGAAATTGGCACAGATAACCCTGTGATATCAGAACAACTTGGTGCTGGGAAAAATAAAAGGCCATTTTTACAGCCTTAAATACTTCATATTAGCATAAAAGAATACCAGTTCCATAACTTCCATGGTGGCCCAGTGGTCAGGACTCCATGCTTCCAAAGCAGGGGGTCCAGGTTCGATACACATCGGGAAAGTAAGATCCCACGTGTTGTGCAACGCCGCCAAAAAACAAATAAATACTCTTCTAGATAAGTTTCTTTGTTTCCCTATTTGCACACAGACCAGTGGCTGGAGAAGATGTTACCTCCTCCACAGTAACAAGTCAAGTGACTGAGAAGCCACCCCACACTGAACAGTATTTTGATCTATGATTTGGATGAAGCTAGAGGCTGGAAATTTAAAGAACAGCCAGTATACAAGGGTGAAATGAACACATCACACAATCAATAAAAGAACCAAAATGTCAAAGAACCCAGCAACGTGGAACCTGACTAAAAACCAACAATAGGAGATTTTAACCAAATAAAATACTGTATTCAGATTGATCAATAAGTAATGCCATCCAGAAACATAAAGACACCAGACCGTTCAGTCAAAAAAGCATTTGGAACAAATGTTAACACTGGCATGATTCTTAACAGCCAAATAGTGAAAACTACTCAAATGCCCATCAAGTGATGAATGGATAAACATAACAGGGTATATTCATGAGTGGACTATTATTTGTCCATAAAATGGAATACAGTTCTGATACATGCAACAAGACAGATGAACCCTGAAAAGCATTCTACTATGTGAAAAAAGTCAGGGACAAAAGGCCACATATTTATGATTTCATTGTTAGGAAGTATCTGGAATAGGCAAATTTATAAAAATACAATAGTAGCTGCCTAGAGCTAGGAGGGATTAAGGGAAAATGAGGATGGGATGATTAAGAAAACGTAAAGCGTTTCTTTTGAGGGTGATGAAAATGTTCTTAAATTGAACCTTGTAACGGTAGCTTCCCTGGTAGGGCAGATGGTTAAGAATCTACCAGCAATGTGGGGGACCCAGGTTCGATCCCTGGGTCAGGAAGATCCCCTGGAGAATGGAACGGCTACAGTAGTATTTTATACAGTACTATACCCACTCCAGTATTCTTGCCTGGAGAATCCCATGGATGGAGGAGCCTGGTAGGCTACAGTCCACGGAGTCGCAAAGAGTCGGACACGACTGAGCGACTCCACTTCACTTCACTTCATATATAAAATAGGTAAGTAACAAGGACCTACTATATGACACGGGGAACGATATTCATTACCTTGTAACAAACTATAAGAGAATGTTAAAATACATATATATTTATATATGTATAACTGAATCATTTTGCTGTACATTTGCCTGGAAAATTCCACGGACAGAGGAGCCTGGCAGACTACAGTCCACGGGGTCACAAAAGAGTCGGACATGACTGAGCAACTAAAATAGAAACGGAACAGAGGTGACACAACTGTGTAAATATAAGAAAAATAGTTTAGATGGGTGATTACATGGCATATAAATTCTATGTCAATATAGCTGAACTACACCCCTCTGCAAAAAATCTGGAGTATTCAGTTGCCTATAAATTTAAATAGAGACAGCAATCTATTATAATTGTTAAGAAAGCTAACTTGACCCTCAGATTGTCTCAGAGTAAGAAAGAACTTACACAGCAGTAAAAAAGATCACCGACATGCTGTAGTGAGTTCTTCAGCACTGAAAGAATTTAAGCAGAGGCTACTGGACATTTCAGCCAGACTACAACCAAAGGTATTTATTTCAATTGTGGGCTGAAAGCCGGAAAAAACTGTCTCTACAATACTGAAATTCTAATATTTGTCATGGATGACACCTAAGTGATTGCAGAATTAGACACTGAATTAAGAATGTTTAAGTACAAAACATGTAGGAGTTTTACAGCGTTTTATATTTGAATTTATATTTATATTTGGAATATTTATATTTATATTTGGAATTTATATTTTTATATATATTTTATATATTTTTTATATTTATAATTTATATATAAATTTATATTTATATTTGGAATACTTATATTCCAGTTTTATATTTGAATGTTTAATCCATTTTCAGCTTAGTTTTGTGTGCGGATGAAAGGATAAAGAAGATGTGGCACACACACACACACACAGAGGGATATCATATACAGCTATAAAAAAGAATGAAGTAATACCATTTGCAGCAATAAGGATGGACCTCGAGATTATCATATTCAGTAGAATCAGTTAGGCAGAGAAAGACAAATAGTATGATTTTGCTTTTATGTGGAATTGAAAAAACTGATAAAATGATACAAATGAACTTATTTACAAAAGAGAAATAAGAATCACGCATACAGAAAACAAACTTATGGTTACCAAAGGGGAAGGAGAAGAAGATAAATTAGGAGTTTGAGATTAAAATACACACACTATTATATATAAAATAGGTAACTAACAAGAACCTACTGTATGACACAGGGAACCATATTCATTATCTTGCAACAAGCTATAATAAAAGAGAATGTTAAAAGTATATTTATATATGTATAACTGAATAATTTTTCTGTACATCTGTAACTAACACAACATTGTAAATCAACTGTATTTCAACAAAAACAATTGTTTTAAGTACTAAATGTGGAGGTAAGCTCTGTGTGTGTGTGTGTATGTGTGTGCATGCGCTCAGTCACGTCCAGCTCTTTGATACCCCCTGGACTGTATGTAGCCCTCCAGGCTCCTCCGTCCGTGGGATTTTTTCAGGCAAGAACACTGCAGTGGGTTGCCATTTCCTTCTCCAGGAATCTTCTTGACCCAGGAGTCAAACCCAAGTCTCTTGCACCTCCTGCAGTGGCAAGTGGATTCTTTATCACTGGGCCATGAGGGAGCTGCCTGGAATCACACCCATACTCCACCATTTAACAGTATGACCTTACTGAGCAATCAGCTCAAAACTCGGTTTTTTGTTTTATAAAATGGATTTCCTCCAATTAAATATAAAATTTTATTAAGTTCATTTAAAAAAGATTGGATCCAAGCTGAAAATATATCTTCCATGGGGGAAAAAGATGGAGTAAATAAAAACATAAATCAAGACTGGATAGTTGGTAAAAACCAACAACATGATGATGAGGCTTTTCCCAGAGCATCTCACTTAATTTTAACCTTATGGGCCATCACCATAACCTCTCAATATTTTAGTACCACCACATCAACTATATAACAATTTCTAACTAAAATTAAAATACCACCCAATAGCATTCACTAATTAAAAGGGATAGGACCCTCTCCTAAACAGAGATCCCAACATATACATATTTTTCCAATAAATATCCAAAAGTTCTAAAAAATATTAGTGCTTTTTTAATACTGTAATGAAGAAAAAGTATATTGGACAGTAGAATGTTCCCAACAAAAATACTAATGTGGCTCAAACTATTGATCTTACTAAATTAACATGAGAGTTATATGGATATCCTCCTTTTTCCTTCTTTCTCAGGCTTGACAGCTTGTTTTTTCACCAACTCACTTTCCTGGATGTTATTTTACCATCAAGGATTGAAGTCTCATGCAACCCAATCACGCCTGTAATATGGCTGTTTGACAGGCTCTATCAAGTAGAAGTTAAGTCTTTATTACTCGTTCAGGAAGTCCATCTGTGTGTTTTACAAGGTCTCCACTCTCCGTCGAACCTTGTCTATTATAAATACAGGCTTTAGATATATTCTCTCTCTGAGATCACTTACACCGTTGACTATTTGCAGGGCAAACGAATGCAATCAAACACTAAAGCTTCACGGAGATTAGAGAACTGCCAAGGTCTGAACTATATCAACAGCTCAGAATCCGCTCTCTCAACAGCGCTTTGACAGTATCACACCCGCAAAACAAACGTGGCAGCGCGTGCACATCGGACATGGCATCACAGTCCAGCAGTTTGTTTCCAAGACATATAGGGAAACATCTCATCACTAGCATTGCTCCCAGAGGGCAAAAAAGGCATCACTCGCGAACAGTGCAGCCCGTGACAAATGATGTTCCAGACGGGGGCGCTCACGGGAGGGAAAGGCGGAAACTCCTGAACCTCTGCTGAGTGGGGGTCACAAAAGCATCTTACAAGCGGAACTTTAAAAAGAAGAGTTCTAGTCTAAAAGTTTCATTTTCTGAAGAAAAATCATAGGACAAAATCCAACACCCTTCCATAATAAAAGCACTTGGCAAAAAGAGGAATAAAAGGGAACTTCCTCAAACTGATACAGGAAGTCTATGGGAAACCCACAGAGAACATTATATTCAAAAAACGGTATGCTTTTCCACCAGCGCTAACAAGGTAATAAGAGTGTCTGCTCCCACACGGCTTCTATTCCGGGGGCCACTTTGCTTCACTTCTACAATGGAAGTGCTAGGCAGGGCAATTAGGCAAGAGAAAGAAACAAAAAGGCTTCCGGACCTGAAAGGAAGAAGCAAAACTATCTATTTGCAGGTGTCATGATCCTGCGTACAGAAAATTCTAAGGAATCCACCAAAAAAAAAAACCTATCAGAGCTAACTGTTCCACAAGGTTGCAGGATACAAGATGCATATGCAAAAATCAATCACAGTTCTATACATTAGTAATGAACAATTCAAAAATTAAAAGTCTGTGTTTCACATCAAACTTATCCTGATTAAACTCCAGATTTCCAATCTATAAACAGAAAATTATAAAGTCGCTTCAGTGCTATTCATTTCTGGCTCTTGGAAAACTATTCCAATCATACCTTAAGCAATGAAAGACTCTTGTTTATTCAGTAAACA
Source organism: Bos grunniens (assembly GCF_055505025.1). Taxonomy (NCBI): domain Eukaryota; kingdom Metazoa; phylum Chordata; class Mammalia; order Artiodactyla; family Bovidae; genus Bos; species Bos grunniens. The sequence goes on from NC_141186.1 coordinate 40,102,209, forward strand.
CTTACCAAGTATTTCCTATATCCCAGCCACAAGGGAAACATCAGTGAACAAACAAAAAAATTTCTGCCACCCCACTTTATGAAATTCACATTCCAGTTGGGAATACAAGACATTCAACAGATGAACAGAAAACTGAAACTTTTGATAGTGCTAACTAAGTGCCACAAAAGTAGCACAGAAAACAGAGATGGAGGCTGATGAGAAGCTGGGGGGAACTTTAAAATGCAGAGGTCAAGGAAGTCTCCCTGAGGTTATTTAACAACAAACCAAAGCAAGAAGGCAGTTGGAGTTGGTTTTCAAAGCAACCAGAAAATCATGTGTAAGAATGCTGGGGTGGGGCTTCCCTAGTGGCTCAGTGGTAAAGAATCTGCCTTACAACGCAGGAGATGTCGGTTCCATCCCTGGTCCCGGAAGATTCCACACTCTACAGAGCAACTAAGCCCGTGCACCACAACTGCTTAGAGCCCTGGAGTCAAAACTACTGAGCCCACGAGACACAAAAACTGAAGGCCCCTCACCCTGGAGTCCGTGCTCCACAATGAGAAGCCACCACAATGAGAAGCCCACCCAATGCAATTAGAAAGATGCCCCTGGCTTGTCACAAGTAGAAAAAAGCCCTACCAGCAAGAAAGACCCAGCACAGCCAAAAATAAACAAATAAAAAGAATGTAGTGGTGGAAACAAGCCTGGTATGTTCCTGAAACAGCCAGAACACAGGGTTGGGGCCGGGGGCGGGGCGGAGGGGGGGTTGTGTAGGGAGGGGTTTCGGTGGGGGGAGGCCTCGGGAACTTGCCCAAGGCTAGTCCTAGTAGAAAATAGGAGCCACTCATTTGGAGCCTTACAGGCCAAGATCCAGAGTGAAAGCTTCATCCGCTGAAGCTCTGGGCAAGGAGGGGAGAGGAGAACAATGGAAGTCATGATGAGATAACTCTGGTTCTTTGTGGAATAAAGGTCAGAAATGCTAAACTCAAACCCAGGCTCGTGTAATCACCTGCTGTGTGACCCCTCGGTATGTCACCCTACCTCTCTGGGCCAATATCTAATATATCTCAACTGCCTCCCAGATTTTCTGTGGAACTAGCAGATGGTATATTGGATTGGCCAAACAGTTCATTTGGGGTTTTTCCATACAATGGTACAGAAAAATCTGAATGAACTTTTTGTCCAATGCAATACTTTGAAAGTTCGATGCCAACTGAAATTTGCTGCTGAATGTACAGCAAAATTATCATTAATCATACTGAGGCATCCTTAATCTAAAACAAAAGTAATTTCTTTCTCAAGAAACACAGAGCACTTTAATTGTCTACCTCTTTTAATACATCACTTTTTTTCCAATATTGTAAGCATTATCTATGTATCTTATCACCTCTTCTAGATGTTAGACTGTTGACTCAAATCTCACTTTGGCAGAATCGATAACTCCCTATGACTGATTTCTACTGCCTCTACTCTAGACTACAAGCAGAGCATCTGTATCATTTTATTGCAATTGATTATTTACCTGTCCTTCTTTGTCACCAGACTATGAATTGTTTAAAGGACAGATTCATGTCTTGTTCAAAGCTATACCACCACTAACTACACCACTGAAAAACCAAGGGTATGCTTTCCATGTGTCTACAATATTCCTCTTCTTTATTGAATAAGAGTCACATGTAAGTACAAAAAAGACTCTGATAGTAATCTGTTTATAAAAACAAAGGGTTTCCTTGGTGGTCCAGCGGTTATGACCCTGAGCTCCCAATGCAGGAGGCCTGGGTTGTATCTCTGCTCAGGGAACTAGATCTCACATATTGAAACTAAAACCCAGCACAGCCAACCAAACAAAAATTTTTAAAAGGGGGAACTTTGAAAACTTTGGCAACATCTGTCTGTAGATAGCAAACATAATTTTTAGAAAATAATATACTCACTTAACAAATCTGAGAATCAAAAGTTGCTAGCGACTTATTCATTTACCCTTTTTTAATAACTGTTCAATTTCAAGTTAGTAAAACTAGAACCATTAGCTCTGATTCCTCAATGACAATAATAGGTCCTACCCCACAGTTTCAAGATTTGGATTTCAATTAATCTTAAAGATATAATCTTTTTTAATTGTAACATACTTGATATATAACATTGTGTGAATTTAAGGTGTGGAACAAACATAAATTTGTTACACATATGTTGTAATATGACTATCATTGCAGTGCTAATTAACACCTCTATCACATTATATAATTATCTCTTCTTTAGTAGTTGGAATAATGAAGTTTTAGTATCTTAGGAATAATTAAGTCCTAGTATCTTGGCAAGTTTGTTGATTACAGCAAAATACTGTCTATAGTCACTGCTGCTGTTGCTGCTGCTGCTAAGTCACTTCAGTCGTGTCCGACTCTGTGCGACCCCATAGACGGCAGCCCACCAGGCTCCCCCGTCCCTGGGATTCTCCAGGCAAGAACACTGGAGTGGGTTGCCATTTCCTTCTCCAGTGCATGAAAGTGAAAAGTGAAAGTGAAGTTGCTCAGTTGTGTCCGACCCTCAGCGACCCCATGGACTGCAGCCTACCAGGCTCCTCCGTCCATGGGATTTTCCAGGCAAGAGTCCTGGAGTGGGGTGCCATTGCCTTCTCCAGTCTATAGCCACTAGAGTACATTAGATCTCCAGGGCTTATTTATTACTTGTTGTAAGCTTGTATCCTTAAACATCTGTCTTATCCCCCCACCTTCATTTCCTGGTAACCAGAATGTTCTTCTGTTTTTATGAGTTTGGTTTTTATACTTATTTTCTTAATAATACAAAATGTAAGTTATTTTGTTGAAAAACACCAAATAATTAACTTGATTTCATGTAGGCACAATTATTTTAAATCTAATGGTTTCCAAAAAATGTTTAAAATCCAATTCCTATTGAGTGATATCCACCCCACCAAAATTATGCAAACAGACAGACGCATCAAAGTACCTACAGTCACAAAGCAGAAGACACAGAAAGCTGAAGCTCCTCTTTTCTAAGTTAGGAGTCTATCTTTCTACTTTCTTGGGCTTTCCAGGTGGAGCTAGTGGTAAAGAATCTGCCTGCCAATGCAGAAGACGCAAGAGACACAGGTTCGACCTCTGGGTCAGGAAGATCCCCTGGAGAAGAAAATGGCAACCCATTCCAGTGTTTTTGCCTGGGAAATCCCATGGACAGGAGTCTGATGGACTACAGTCCATAGGGTTGCAAGGAGTTGGACACAGTTGAGCATGCACTCGTCTCCACTTTCTATTCAGTTGGAAATAACGGGGCAGGAAGACTGGAGATGAAGATGAAACTCAGTGAACGTCCAGTCTCTCCTGAGGTCCCTTCTCGCTGGGCAGGAATCAGTTTCATGCCTGATCAATACTATTAATAGCTCATCCTTTTCATACTGAAAACTTATTAGCAACATGAGGAATAAATATCCATCTACAGCCAGGTGTTCATCTCACATGGTTTTATGTATCTGCTGGTAGGTGAGCAGTTCTCAAATTCCAGACCAGCCTAGAAACAGCAACAGTGGTATGAGAAACACCATCCCACCCTAGACCTACAGAGTTAGAATCTCGGGGGTGCAGGGGAGGAGTGGGGAGAACGGGGGGAGTGAGCAATCTGTGTTTAAAGAGTCCCGGGTAATTCTGATGCATATTGAAGTTTGAGAACCACTGTGCTATGCCAATTAAAAAGGGCCTGTCACATTCCATAAAACTTACAAACTTCAGGAAAATAATTGTTAGAACAATTATGTTTCCGTGAAGTCATGTGCAATGGGGGATAAGAACCTGTTTATCTTAGGGTATCATAAAAGGATCCACAGAGGAGGCTATGCTTCAATTAAAACTTACCAATTTTCCAAAAGAAACAAGTGAAACAAGCATTCTAGATAGAGAAAACTAGAATCATTAGATTTGAATTTAGACTATAAAGAGGCAAAGAGTTGGTGGTACCTGATGTTTTAAATCTTCGATAAAATCCCTGATCTAATGTTCATAACTTATTTCACAGTTAAGTACTTAGCCATTCTAAAGGAAACACTGGGGAATGTCTAGAAAACAGACAATACAAGGAAGCCAGAATCTATCAAACAGGAGGATAACACAGCGGTTGGAGATTTCAGTCAGAGAAAGAACTGACATAAATAGTTTATGTGTCCATGGTTCTTAACACCTAATATAATTAATACTTCTGTGTCCACACGCAAGTTGCCTGATTTCTATGATTTAGGTGTCTTACATGTAAGTTGACATACAGGTACTTGTATGTATGCATGCTCAGTCGCTAAGTTGTGTCTGACTCTTTTTCACACTGTAGCCCACGCCAGGCTCCTCGGTCCCTGGGATTTCCCCAGCAAGAACACTGGAGTGGCTTGCCATTTCCTTCTCCATATCACAGGACAATTGCTTTAGGGGATTACTGACTGAGATAAAGAATTTGAGTTTTTACTGATACCTTTTTTTTGACCATGTGGCTTTCAGGATACCAATTACCTCACCAGGAATTGAACCTGGGTCACAGCAGTGAAAGCACAGAACCCTGACCACTAGACCACCAGGGAATTCCCTCTAGACAGATCTTCTTTTTTTTTTAACTTGGGCTTTTTTAGTTTCCACATACAAGTAGATATCACACAGTCCTTGTCTTTCTGCTTGACTTATCTCACTTAGGAAAATGCACTCAAGGTCCGTCCATGTCATCACAAATGGCAGGATGTCTTCTTTTCCCATTAAAGGTACATTTCTTTAGTAGTGGACAATTACTAGAGCACTTTGGCAAAAGTACACTAATATTTCTTTCTACCCTTGTTGTTGAAGAAACTTGACAGGATACATATTTTCAACCATGCCAAACTACAAACACATTGAAAAAAATGTCAACTGAGTTGGAAAATTTCTTCCGCTGAATCAGTCTTTTAAAAGACCCCCCAAAGAACTCTCCAAAAAAAAAAAAAAAGACAGCAACTTCTTTTTGTGACTGGGGGTGGATGACAAGACAAAGAATCTTTGACTTGGGAAAAAAGTCATTATAATAGGAAAGCATGGAATACTATAGTCCTAAAGAGACATCTTGCAGATTAATACCTAAAACACTGAGGAGAGATTAGTTTTATTTCTCTGTGGCTTTTTAATTCATATAGGAATGTGGACTGCCAGTACAGTGGAATCTGTTCATATTAAGTGACTTAGCTCAAGTAAACTCTTTCAGAATAAAGAGCATGACAATCTCTTTATCTAAATGAGTACTTTCTCAAAATCTGCTCCAGCCAACAACTCCATCGAAAAGATTTGGAGTAAGGTCCAGAAAGCAAGCCTCCAGTCCTCTCTCCATCATTTTATTTCCTTAATAACACCATCCATTTAAAGCACACATCCAGCTGACCAATTCCCGCTGCCCCGTGGCCAAGAAGCACTACTTAAGTGTCCGTCTCCGTCATCAGCCTGTGCTTGGCATCTTCGGGCACAGCATCCCAGCTAGAGTAACTTCTCCAATTTGATGATTTACTGTCCATTACTTGAAATTGCTGTTCTCCATCTAACTGTTTTCAAACGTTCTGCTCCAACACCAGGCTTCACTCCTGGTACGATGCTCCTCACCAGCCTGACAGAAGCTTGAAGGCAAAAGGAGCCCAAAGTTGAAGATGGCACACTCACAGCACTGGTTAACAAGGAGGGCTTTTAGATCAACTAGAATTTGTTTACTACACTTCACAACACCCCAGGCCTTCAAAACAATCTCCAGGAAAACTTTACTCTTTTTTATCTCCTTCTTACCAGAGACCACAAAATTTATCACCAGTTGCAAGCCTTAAGAAGATACTGTTGGACTTTCCTGGTGATCCAGTGGTTAAGATTCAGTGCTTCGAATGCAGGAGACATGGATTCAATCCCTGGCTGGTGAATTAAGGCCCCACATGCTACATGGTGCAGCCAAGAAATTTAAAAGCACATAATTTTTTTTAATTCTTTGAAAAGAAGATACTGCTTTTCTGCGATGCCTAAGGCTCGTAAGCGTCTATGTTCACAAAGATCTCATCATGGAGACCCTTTCAACTCTCTGGTTGAGACAAAGCAGTGCTGCAAACAAGGAGCTAGCCAGTCTATTTTACAGTAACCAAGTCACCAGTGTCTGTCTGTCTTTCCTGTGCCCCTGTTCTGTCCAGAAGGTATTTCAGTTAAACATCAAATTTAGGCCAACCTGAAATTCATGCAGGTGTCCAAAGTGAAAGCACAGAAGCCTGACCCCTCTCCCTGCCATTCAACTTCCCATACAGAATCAATACGAAGCAACATCGTAGAGAAAACGGATGGCTGAGGTTTCACTGAAACCTTCGCCCTGAGAAACGTACACGGTGAATTGGTTAAAAGCACCATTTTGCACAGACAAGGCCACACTGACCAACAGAGATACTCAACAGTCATGAGGACTGATCAAGTCACTCAGGCTGCCTGAGCTTCCTCTCCTTCCTTGTAAAATGAGAGTGATTCTTAACCTTGCAGGATTTGGGGATGGCACAACGGAGGTATTTCTGTGGACAGTACCTGCCACAGGGTCAGAGCGCATACATGTTAGCTCCCCACGCAACTCTCACCCAGCTCTAAACTGCTTCAACTTAAACACGCCTTTATCCCAGATCCAAATAATTGACCATCACCTTAGGGATTACAAACTGAGATAAGGGATTACAAACTTAGTCATTACAAACTCAAAGGGCAATGTTGCCAGAAAAAGAGAAAAGTAACACGACAAGAGAATGGGGGGATGGCTATGGGGAGAGATGAGAAGGCACAAAAGACAGTTTACAACCAACTTAGACAAAAGAGCAAAAAACTCTAATTTCAGTTTGTTTTGTTCCTCAGTGCCTAGCCCAGAGCTGATTACACAGCGGGTACTTCACACACACACAAAAGAGCAGCAACAACAAAAAACCACTTAGCATGAAAGAAAATGGGAAAATGGAAATAATGCCTCAACACTGAGAGAGGGAATAAATCTGTACAGAAATCCCGGCTTATCTCAACCATCTTAACGTAAGGTCTAAGGTATGACAAGAGGGAAAAAAAAACTTGGCAGTGTTCCATTGTAGCTGTTCTCTTCACACAGGAATGCTGGACCAAAGGGCAGAAAAACTTTCCTTTTGGCTCAGTTTACAATGAAGCTGCAAAACATTAAGCCGCACCTCATTTGACCTTAATAAACCCAGGACGCAAGAGAACATTTATTCAGCCCCTACCCCCACCAAGTTCTCCCGTTTGATTCTTCCATACTTCAAACTTCTTTTAATGACCTTCTACTGCATTCAGCAAATAAAGAATCCCCCCACTGATAATTAAACACCTGCTAATTCCTACCAAGGCATCTGAAAATTTATAAAAAGTGAAGTCTGATGAATAAAACATTCCTGTTATTCCACAGGGCTGAGTTCAAATGAAGGAAAATGGGTCATTAAGCAAAACCTGTCAATGTTTGGAGGCTGGGCTGCTGCAGTTAGTGACCATATTTATAGCTGGATTACTTTGAGGTAAAAGGTTATATATTAAAATATTCATTATCCCAAGAAAACTTAAAAAGAAGTAGGTCTTATCAAGTCAACAGCCATCATGAAGAATAGAAGACAGGTAGGTCATTCATACGATTCAACTTTTGCTACAAAAATTTCAAACATTCAAGAATATTACAGTCCCCACATACCTATCTCCTATTCAACAATTATCATATATTGAAAATCCTATTTCTTTTTGCCTCGACCCACTCCCTGCTCCAACTGGATACACTTGAAGCAAATTTCAGGCATCCTAATTTCCCCCATAACTAATTCAGTATCTATCACTAAATGATAAGGACTTTTAAAGATATAATTTCAACACTACTATCTTGTCTATCCCTAAAAAAGTAATAATAATGCCATAAGTCAGATAATATCTAATTCAAACTTCCCCATCTCAAAAAACAGAAAAAGAAAAAGTTTAACATTGATTTGATCATGTCAGGATCTAACTTCCAAAGTTCACAGATTGCATTTGGTTGCTACGTCCCTTTAAGCTCTTTTAATCTAAAGGTTCTCTGTCTCTCTAAACTGTTCAATATATTGAATTAGATAAAAGGGTTGTTCAGGTTTTTTGTAACACCTTACAGGAGAACCAGTATGAACTTTTTGGCCAACCCAGTATTTGTTGAACAAAGGTGGGTGGTTTAAAGTATAAAATTTCCCTCATTCTGAGTTTTGCTGATGGCATGCATGTCTGTCCTTTTACATCATGCTCTATCCTCAGCATCTGATGGAGAAGCTTGATCTGATTCCATTTACTCTTTTTTTTTCCAAAAATACATCGTAAGTGGTGAGGTGGATCATATAAATTAAACTGACAATTTAATGTCTCGTCAATCTGACTTCCTCCCCTCCACCAAGTCTTTACTCCTGACATTACTGGAACACTGGCACCCAGCAAAACACAGCACATCAGTTAAAAAGGGGCAGTCTTCCTCCCTGGGCTGAGCTCCCTAGTCTGAGAAGCTTAGTAACTGGGGGGATGCCGAGAACTAAGCCCAGTGTCATCTTCTTCCTGCTCACATGTAAACCCTTCCCAGTTCCTTGCACACGTAGATTTTGAACAGTAACACCCAATGAAGAAAAGACCATATTTAAGTCACCTACCTATTCCACAATCTGCCAATACAGAAAATGTAACACTTTATGTTAAATAAAAAAAATGGAATTCAGGTTACAAAATCCCTTTTTAATGGCAAATCAGCAGGCAAAAATAGATTTTCAAGCAATAAGCAGCGTCTACGGCAAATGGTAAGGAAGAGGATAAGAGCAATCCTTTTTGGCTGCTGTCACTTTTCGTTTTTAAAAAAGGCTTTCTTGAGAACTTTGCTGTCGCTGTTTAGTTGCTAAGATGTGTTCAACTCTTTGCAGCCCCATGGACTGTAGTCCACCAGGCTCCTTTGTTGATGGGATTTCCCAGGCAATAATACTAAAGTGTGTTGCCATTTCCTTCTCCAGGGGATCTTCCAGACCCAGGGATCAAACCTGCATCTCCTGCATGGTCAGGTGGATTCTTTACCATTGAGCCACCTGGGAAGCCCTTATGAAGAACTAGGCCACCATAAAAGTAACTCATCTGTAAAACAATCATGGATGTCATCAATTTTGCCTTATATTTGAATCCCACTCTAGATTCCTATTCAACTGTGCTTCAGTTATCCCTTTTATTTGAAGACAATCCTCTCCAAACACATAAAGTCACCTAAAAGTGAGCTTCAAAGAAAAACCCTGTTGGGACAGAAGAATTATTTATGTAACGCATAAAGTACTCTGCTTCACTCCAGAGGTAAATGCTTAAAATATTTGCAAAGGAAAAGAAAGCAGCTGTAAGAACACTAGCTTAACTTACTTCCAGATTAAAGAGAGTTGAGGAAATTCTCCAATGGTGGAAACGTCAGCATTTTTAAGTAATTATGCTCAGAATAGGATTTAAACAGGTCCTCTGTTACTGAACTCACCGTAATCTGAGTTGTTCACGGGTATTGTTATAGATGCTATAGCCTGGGGCATCGAGACTTTGAAACACAGTAGGTGACACTCTGGGACATCTCAGTCACATGAATTCACCGACAGCACCCAACAGCCCACGTATATGACTGTAGCCACATCAATACTCTATTCTAGGACTTGCCTGGTGGTCCAGTGGTTGAGAATCCAGTGCAGGGGGACGTGGGTTCAATTCCCAGTCAGGGAGGATCCCACATGCTACGGGGCAACTAAGCCATGCACCACAGCTACTGAAGCCCAAGCACCCTGAAGCCCAAGCTCAGCAGCAAAAGAAGCCACCAAAATGAGAAGCCCACACAGAGCAACTAAAAAGTAGCCCCTACTGGCTTCAACTAGAGAAAGCCTGCACACAGCAGCAAAGACACGGTGTAGCCACATAAATAAAGAATACATTTTTAAAAATTAAATATTCTAAGGAATTCCAAAATCTCTGGACTGATGCACAGGAGACAACTGTATTTCTCAGTAATGAGCTTGAAACCTACCCAAGAGAACACCCAAATCCAAGAAAGTTGTAGGAACAAACAAACGACTGCCCAAAACCGACAATGAATTCGGAAGCCCTTCTTGATTCCAGGATCTAGAAATAAGTAAGTTAAAAGTCATTAGCAAAAAAATGAAACTTGGGGGGTAATTTCTCATAAATAACATCTGATTTTTTTTTTGCTGAAGAGTTTTTGTTATCAGAAAAAGGGTGAGAAACTGAAACCTCACTGGTAACATGCTACACATATACTGTTATAAGCTGAATCATGTCCACCCTGCAAAGGATATACTGGATATATCCTCAGTACCACAAAATGACCTTATTGGGAGACAGCATCTTTGCAGAGGTGATCAAATTACAATGAGTTCTTTAGACTGCCCAAATCCATTATGACCACAGGAAAAAATAATGGATCATAATGGATTAGGGCAGTCTAAAGAACTCATTGTAATTTGATCACCTCTACAAAGATGCTGTCTCCCAATAAGGTCATTTTGTTAGGTACTGAGGATATATCCAGTATATCCTTTGCAGGGTGGACATGATTCAGCTTATAACAGTATATGTGTAGTGCTGAAGAATTGATGCTTTTGAACTGTGGTGTTGGAGAAGACTCTTGAGAGTCCCTTGGACTGCAAGGAGATCCAACCAGTCTGTTCTGAAGGAGATCAGTCCTGGGATTTCTTTGGAAGGAATGATGCTGAAGCTGAAACTCCAGTATTTTGGCCACCTCATGTGAAGAGTTGACTCATTTGAAAAGACCCTGATGCTGGGAGGGATTGGGGGCAGGAGGAGAAGGGGATGACAGAGGATGAGACGGCTGAATGGCATCACCGACTCGATGGACGTGAGTCTGAGTGAACTCCGGGAGTTGGTGATGGACAGGGAGGCCTGATGTGCTGCGATTCAAGGGGTCGCAAAGAGTCAGACACGACTGAGCGACTGAACTGAACTGAATCCATTATGACTGGTGTCTATATTAAAAAAAGGGGTATCTGTACACAGACATGCATACAGAGAGAAGACAGCCATCTCCTAGTCAAGGAGAAAGAACTGTGACTCTGTTTCTATTTCATAGATAAGCTCATTTGTGTCATATTTTAGATGCTACATATAAGTGATATCATATGCGATCTGTCTTTCTCTTTCTAACTTAGTATGGTAATCTCTAGGTGCATAGATATTGCTGCAAATGGCATCATTTCATTCTTTTTATGGCTGAATAGTATTCCTTTGTATACATGTACCACGTTGTTATGTCAGTGGACATTTGGGTTGTTTACATGTCTCGGCTATGTAAACAGTGCTGCAATGAACACTGGGGTGCATGTACCTTTTCAAAATACAGCTTTCGCTGGATATATGCCCAGAAAGGATTGCAGGATCATACAGCTACTCTTATTTTTTAGTTTTGGAGGAACCTCCATACAGTTTTAAATAGCATCTACACCAATTTACATTCTCACAAACAGTGTAGTAGGTAGGAACTATATTCTGATGCTACTATCAGAGACCCACTAGAGACTTAAAAGACATAAGGGTTATTTCATGTAACAAGTCTGGAGGTAGGGGCCTGCAGGGAAAGATATCTCAGTCTCTGCAATTCCCTTGGCCTTTCCCTCATGGTCTTAAAATGGATGCTGCAGCTCCAAGCTATCACATCTGTATTTCACATTAGGAATGCAAACTACGAAATATCAAAAAGCACACACTTGCCAAATGAATGAATCCCTTCAGAACAACTTTCCTGGAAACCCCAAACAATAACTTCCACTTGTAACTCATCAACCATCTTTATTGGCAGGGAAAGATAAGAAATGAAGGGTTCTTATTAGGTTTACTGCAATCCCCAATGGTACAAAGATTCCATCAGAAGGAAGGAGAGAATGAATCTTGATTAAGCAAATCTATCAGAGGCCCTAGGAGGTTAGAAATTTGCCCAAGTTCACAAGCATTAAGTGGTACCATACCTGGAACCACCGTGCTATACTGCAACTCTCCAAAAACCCAAAAGCTTATGAAAGGGTAGTCCTAACTGAAAAAGAGTTAAGAGTCAGTTGAGAATCCCAGAAGTGGCTCCTGAGCTCAGCGGCCTCTCCTTTTGAGTTTCTGGGTAAAGTGAGAACTCCTGAGTATCCAAGAAAGCCATAGGGCCAAGAGTCCTTCAGATGTACCCTCAAACATCAGTGTTTTCTGCATAAACACCGGGTTGGCAAAAAAGTTTGCTTGCGCATTACGGAAAAACCCAAGTTAACTTTTTGGCCTACCCGATACTAGAGGCTTCATTCAGTGTTTGGCAGTAAAATCTAGGAATACACCTACCCTGCTGGCTACTAATCCCTTGAATGTTTGTTCAGTCAAGTAATATTTATAATCCTCAAACAGGTGAAGCTTTTCACAGGTAGTCCTCCTTTACTTGGCTTCTTGGCTTCTACAAACAGCAACTGGAAGTTTTCTTCACATCTTCTTTAACTGCATCTTTCCAATCATATAGAAGGCTTGCATTTATAGGCATCCCATCCACTTTCCTTGTCAATCTGTGCTAACTCAAAGAGGTTTTCTTCCCCAGTGTTAGATAACATTACTCAGGAACTACATTCTTTAGCCAGACGCTAGATGCAAAGGTAACAAAAACTAAAATGAGCATCACTCACAGCTGCAGCGCTCCCTGAACAAGTCACCCACTCATTCCCCTGAGGGGCTTGGAGCCCTTCCTGTTCCAGCATTTGACAATCCACTCTATGACTGGAGCCACGGTGAGGAGAACCTTAAGAGAAAGACATCTCAGGCTGTAGTTAACCTCATGGTCCTTTCCACTCACTTGCCCAGGTTGTTGTTCAGTCGTTCAACGTGTCTGACTCTTTGCAACCCCATGGAATTCAGTACACCAGGCTCCCCTGTCCTTCACTATCTCCTGGAGTTTGCTCAGATTGAGTCCATTGAGTCACTGATGCTATCTAACTTTCTCATCCTCTGTTGCCCCCTTCTCCTCCTGCCCTCAAGCTTTCCCAACATCAGGGTCTTTCCCAGTGAGTCAGCTCTTTGCATCAGATGACCAAAATACTGGAGTTTCAGCTTCAGCATCAGTCCTTCCGATGAATATTCAGGACTGATTTCCTTTAGGATGGACTGGTTGGATCTCCTTACAGTCCAAGGGACTTTTCAAGAGTCTTCTCCAGCACCACAATTCAAAAGCATCAATTCTTCAACACTCAGCCTTGTTTATGATCCAACTCTCACACCCATACATAATCACTGGATAAACTATAGCCTGGACTATATGGACCTTTGCCAGCAAAGTAGTGTCTCTGCTTTTTAATATACTTGTCTAGGTTTGTCATAGCTTTCCTTCCAAACAGCAACTATCTTCTATTAATTTTCCTAATAATTTCATAGCTGCAGGCACCATCCGCAGTGATTTTGGAGCCCAAGAAAATAAAATCCATCATTGTTTCTACTTTCTCCCCTTCTATTTGCCATGATCCCCCAATTTGCCTCTACAATATCCATGCAGGATATTACATGGATATCCTTGGCTGTCCTGCCCACCCAAGCAAACCAGAACCTCTCCTAGAAATGGATCTTAATCTTGAGCAGAGCGTCTTCCCTAAAAACAAGACACAGGACGGGCCGATTCTCTCCAAGACCCATTGGTCATCAGCTCCCTGTCCTGGTTCCAGCCATTTCCAAGTCAGTGATCGCATTTTCCCTTCATCCTGAGAATAAACCTGTAAGTGCCCTTCCAAAGCCAAATTTTGACTAAGTCCTTCAGAATCCATCCCATTACTAGCAATCAGGAAAACCTCCTTTTATCAGTTTGATATGTATATGAGATATTTCCCTGATATTAAGATACACTCTGGAAAATTAGCCTCTCCTTCGGCTTCAGGGGGGTGATGCCTGAAATTCTTTAACAGGGAAACAATATTACCATTTTTCGTAAAAGTAGCAAAATACTAATTTGGTTTTATTGCACGTAGGATACAAATGTGCCTTCCTAAAGACAACTGGTAAAAGAGGAAGTGACTGAGGCACTTAATCTGATTCATTAAGAGGCTGGTTGCCAACCGGAAGTAACCAAAATATACTGTCCTTTATCTTTGTTCTGTAGTCCACACGGTTTATACTTCTTGCCTATGAAGGTAAGACTATCACAGAACGAGCAAAACCAGAAAACAAGAGTCTAAAGACATGAAAAGTTTTTACTTTGCTCAGTTCTAGGGTTTGCCATAATTTGCATAATAAATCAGAGAAAAACACTTTCCCTGGCAAGAGGAAAGCAATTTACAAGATTCTCAAGTCCCTGTTATTTATGCATAGGGTCGCAAAGGGTTGGACACGACTGAGCGACTGATCTGATCTGATCTGAGGTCTCTACCTGCACTGTCTAAAATTGTAACAACATAATCTTTCATATCAAAATGGGTGGCAGGTCCTAAAATATGTACTGCAATCTGTCACTTAAAAATAATAGCAAAAAAAAAATTATCATCCAAAGTGATTGACAACAGGAAACTACAGAAGTGTACCAACTTCTGCTCAGCACTAATTGCAATTAGCAAAATCTCCTTTCTGAAATCCTTCTTTCAGCTCCCCGCAACTCATTCACCTTCTCTAATTCCAAAGTAGGTCTTCTGATAAAAACAAAAGCTAGGTCTTCTGACTCTACACATGCCTTTTCACCTCACAATTAACAGTTCCTAGTTCCTAGATCACTCACTCAGCCCAGTGCTGGGGAGGGAGGCAAGAAGAGGTGAAGTGAAGACTTGGTTTCCACCCTCCAGAAACTGAATTCACCTGGGGAGAAGGAAAGGAGAAGGACACTACGTAAATGATGTGATAACTGTGCCCGGCTACACTGCAGCAGTAGTCATTGTGGAATCTAACAGCTCAGACAGAGGTCGGGGAAATCAGTGTCAGTCAGAGTGAGCGAAGACATTCGAGAAATACTTCCAAGAATTCCAAAAAGAACAGGAACTGCTGAGGACAATTACACCATAAATAAATGGGCATTTACTTAATGCCAGGCCCCGTGCTGGCTATTTCACATACACCTCACTTAACACTACAGAAAACTGCAGGGGTTAGCCATGATCCCCACTTCACAGATAAAGAAACAGAAAATCAGAGGAATTTACCAGCTTGCCCACCAAAATCATCTAAGCAACACAGTTTTCATTAAGGGGTAAATCTATTAATTCTTACATCCACTTATTCATTGGCTGTAATTACTTTAACTCAAAACCTCCTATTTTTTTTTTTTTTTCGTCCACACCCACAGCATGCAGGATCTTAGTTCCCTGACCAGGGGTTGAACCCATGTCCTGTGCAGTGGAAGTGTACAGTCTTAACCACTGGATCATCAGTGAAGTCCCAAACCCTCTACTCTGAACCTACAAAATCTAATTGATTCTCGGAGAAGAAATATATTTGGAATTACTGTGTCCCAGTTTCCCCTGGCACCAAAAAAAAGAAAGGAAAGAAGTTAGGGAGGTAGGGACCAAAAGGGGAAAAAAAAGGAAAATAACGGAGATAAATCATGAGGTAAACTTCCAAGGCATAGAATTCAGATGAAACATGAGGTCAGCTTTAGCTGACTTACTCTATTTCTGTTCCACACTTTGCAACTGGGGAGGAGAACCACTTCTGAATCTTTAATATTAATCCAATTCCATCTGCAGTTCACACCACACAATCACAGTAAAGTTTCAAGATTAAGTCACTTATTTTAATGAGACGCCTGCAATATGGAAGGCAGGCAGCCCAATCTTCTCCAGCACCTGACAATCCACCTAAGGCGAGACCAGTGCTTGTCGTTTCCAGCGCCAGTCACCCAGGGGTACGTAAGATGATTCCTTGGGGAGAAGAAAAATTCAACCTTTTCCCCATAAATGTTTTTACTTCATGTGTTATAGTCTTTCACATTTTATAATTTGTATAATGTTTTAGTGTAACAACACATATACATAAATGAGAAAAATAAATATACATATAATGAGGGCAAGGCTCCAATTTTTTTCTTACCAGACAATGAATGAGATCAGTGAAGACCACTGGTCCACATGCTTATTAAAAGGGTAATTTCTTAACTTCCTGTGCCCTCAAGAGCCAAACTAAGTGACATCACTTTGGAACCACTCCATTAGCTAGTTAAAAAAAGAGAGAGAACTCAAGTCTTATTTCAGTCTTCCTTTGAAAGGTATTTGATTCCTAGCTGATTCTGGGCACAAACAATGGCTGACCATTACAAATCTGTGGGGCCACCTCATTACGAGTTCATACTGCAACCAAATCCCATTTTCCCTCTGCAAATTCAATTCACATCAATAGCTCCATATATCACTGGCTACTGCTGTTGGCTGCCTAATTTTGAAACATAAAATTTTTTTGGAAAGATTACTGCCAACACATAATAGGCAAACTGCAATTTCAATTCCCTACACATGTGCTTGAAGGAGCAGGGGGGGCTAGGCAAGCTACAAAATGTAAATGAAGCCTGTTGTTATCAGCTGTTTATAAGTCCCATGACATCTTCCTCTCTTATTCCTCCAGTCACGTATCTCAGGGGTAGGAAACACACACACACACACACACACACACACACATCAAAACTGCTGCCACTCAAGAAAGTCCTGTTATTATTCTGCTCAAGACTAGTTCTCGGGTCTCTTAATTTTCTGAGCTGTGTACACAAAATGCAACAAAATTAAGCAGTGGTGGCTGTACACAGCCAATCTTCATTAGGCAGAATTCATTGTGAAGGAGGAACACAGTTGTGTAAAGTCGTCTATTAATATGTTTTCATCATCAACTTTTGATGAATCTACCACGTATAAGTCAATATTTAAGGGTGACGTGTACTTGAATAAAGGGAGACTTCCAAGAGCAGACAAAGCAACCCACTGCCCCCAAGGCTGGTTACACAAACTCTGGCTGTCTCCAAGCCACACATACCTGGTTCATCACTCCCATCAACTTCCTTGCTGAATTCGTCCAGAAAATACTATTTCTTAACAATTCATGTTTATTTTAATGCACTACCCACTGGTACCGCAATGGGAGGTTAAGACGGAGCATGTGTTAGAGTCTTAGTCGTATCCAAATCTCTGCGACCCCATGGACGGTAGCCCCCGGGCTCCTCTGGCCATGGGATTCTCCAGGCAAGAATACTGGAGTGGGTTGCCATTCCCTTCTCCAGGGGATCCTGCCAACCCAGGGACTGAACCCAGGTCACGGGCAATGACTGAAGCCAGCTTCTTTACCATCTGAGCCACCGGGAAAGCTGGTCCGTGGAAAATCCATACCCATTTTGACAGTGGGGAACAAAGGCAAGACCAAGTGCTGGGCTTCTCTACAGCCTCACTACTGACATTTTATACCAGATAATTCTTCCCTGTGGGAGGCTGGCTTGTACACTGCAGGACCTTTAGCAGCTCCTTAGCCTCAACCAAGCAAAGGACAATATCACTACCTCCCAGTTCTGACACCTGAAAAGGTTTCCAGGCATTACCAAATGTCCCCTTGAAAAAGGTGGAGGTAGGAGGCACAAAATTGTGAACGCCTGGTTACACTGGGAACAAGAAATGAAAATCCACTACATACTCAAGCAATGTCTATCACAACTATAAACCTTTCTGGGACACTGAACAATATCAAGTTTATCTACCAAACAGAAGGTTAGGCTAATTTTTATCAGTAAAGGTCAATGAATAGTGAAAGATACTCTTTATCTTCAAAAAAAAAAAAAATCTGCCACTTTATTATTGCACTGGATCAATAACTATCCAGAGAAGAACACTTGGAAAATATGTCACAGTTTTTCATATTCAACAACAGAAAATCCCCAGAAAGTAGAGTTTTATGGGCCAAAAATTTTTATTTCATCAATTGTCAAGAAAAGCCCTCAGAAAAATTTTTTCAGAGTCAAACCCACTTAACAGAAGATGGATATACTGTGAGATTCAGCTTAATGGAAAGGAAGAGTTTTGTAAAAGTGTTGCTTTTTTTCTCCCCAAACAACCACTGCTGAACTTCTACAAACCAATACTAAAAAAGACAATTTTTATTTAACTGTTAAAGAAACCAGCTTCCAAAAGCTCAATTGCCATCTACAATTATAATCAAGCCTCATTTAGAATACCCCATCATGTTTTAGTCTTAATTAAAAATGGCAAATCCTTACAAGGGAATGCAATGTGAATTCACAATACCTATGTGAGCAAGACACACACACACACACACGCCCCACACTAGATTCTAGGCTTAGGGGACTTAACTGTTTTACCAGTTTCTTAATGGATGTAACTTCAGTATTAACTTTAACTTTCATATTTTAAATTAGAAAGGCATAAGGATTATGTTAAGACAATTTGCCAGAAATACAAATAGTTTTTCTAAGCCTGCCATCTTTCATACAGCACATGGCTGATCCTGCATTCCAGCCACTACTATCTTTACTCTGCATAAAAGGCATGATGTTTCAGTATAGTATTTCCACTGATGGAAAACAGTTTTTCCACCGCGCTAAATAATAAGAGTTACCAAGTACCACTTGGCCTCTTTGTAAGCTTAGCAATTAGTTATAATAATGTGCCCCTGCATGTTTATAATTTGATGTAATTTTTATATTACAACTCCTTAATATGGTCTGCAGTTCAATCAACCCTCTCTCTACAGAACGTTAATGCAGACACTAGCTGAAAACCACCTCTCAAACTCCAGCCGTCGGTCGAAGCCACTTAAAATGAGACAAACTAAAGAAGACACAGAATGGACAACCTCAGAAGCACACGTGCCAGCTTTTAACCCACAGAATTAAAGAGAAGTGCTCTCACACCTATCCAGTATGTGATGATTCTTTCTAAAAATCCAACTTCCAAAATTTGTTAACACTGGGTTCAGGTTTCCCTGCTGGAGCAGAGCCTCTGGCAAGGAATGCAAGAGGGGGGTAAAAAGCTGTAAAGGATAAGCACGCCTCCCATGGAAGCCTGTAAAATTAAGCCTCTCTCAGTTGGACAATTAGCTTTATATAGCTAATCAGGAAGAAAGAAACGAAGGCCATCTGGTTCTTGGAAGAAGTTCTGTATCTGACTAACGCTATCTTCTTGAAAGCAAACTTCCTGCAAACAAGAGAGCAGGAGAGAGCAAGGAGAGGAATCCCCTTTTAAACTGCCTGCACACACTGATAAACCCACACGCAAATCAAGTCCCTGACTATTATACCCAGAAGCAATACTAAAGTGATTAAATGCCGACGCCCTAATTGGACAGACCTCATTTGATTCCTAGCTCTGCCGCTTATTAATGGGTTAGCCTTTGGCGAACAATTTGACCTCTTCATGGTGGGCTGGATGGTTCACCCCTGCATCCAGGTTCTTTGCCAGTCTGTGCAGTTCCACAGAGAGCTTCTCTGTCCCTTGACTTGGGGCTTGGACATAAGACTTGCATTGAGATAATTTAACTTCAAGAGTCAATTTAGTGTAAGAACATGGGGCTGTTGCTCAATAGCAAAACAGGGATGCAGCTAGCCTCAGACACAAACTAGATCAGGCACTCAGTTCCTCTAGGAAGCCTCCAAAAGTCCTCCATCTCCATGTTCTCTCTTTGCATCAACTTTCTTTCTTGTCTGTCCAACCAATTTCTTGTCTTCCAGGGCCAAAGGCAAGACGTCATCTACCAGTAAAATCCTTTCTCAAATCGCCAACATCCTCCAATATTCAAATCTCCTTGGTTCAACACAGCAGCGAATCTCTGAGAACAGCAGCAGTGGGTTAGGAGCCCACCATGGATCAATCCAGCGTAACCCAGGAGGAGACTCATCAAGAGCCACATCAACTTGGATACTCGATGTACAAGACGAAGGTCAATCTAGAGTAGTGAAATGCAGCCCACATCCTCCATGTGCCAAGCTGAGTACCTCAGCATAGGGTTGCTCTCTGCCAGGAGACAGAGCTACCATTTTCTTTCCATAAAAGCACAATCTGTTCACAAGGGGCACCAAGTATAGTGAAGGCGGCTTCTGGGTCTGTGGGATAGAGCGGAGTGAGCAAAAGGGGTAGGGTGAAGGACTGGATGGGCTATTGGTATCTGAGAGTTAAAAAGGATGTCTGTGTGGAAGAGTGCCCCAACATAGGCAGCAAGTTATTGAATAACTAACTATATTCAAGAGTTTCTCACTGCCACAGAAGGGGAGTTACAGAAAAGAGAAAACTAAATTGAGCCAAGTGGTGTCAAAATGGAATTGGAGGTAGTGAATTTGCGGTGCATGCACGCTAAATTGCTTCAGTCGTGTCTGACTTTGTGACCCTACGGACTGTAGCCCACAAGGGTCCTCTGTCCATGGGATTCTCCAGGCAAGAATACTGGAATGGGTTGCCATGCCCTTCTCCAGGGGATCTTCCTGACCCAAGGATCAAACCCATATCTCTTATGCCTGATGCACTGGCAGGCAGGTTCTTTGCCACCAGTGCCAAGTGGGAAGCCCCACACACATGGACATACACAATCCCTATTTGTGTCTTCTAAGAGGGTATGGGAACTGTAACATCTCAGGAGCAATGAACTTCCATATAATGCCCAGTTTTTGGTTTCTCAATTTCATTCTCCTCTAAAAGGAATCAGAGCTCCACGGCGCCTCAACACCTTGGCCAAACAAAATAAACCTAGAACTTCTTGTTCCAGAAAGTAAGGAAGCACTGACATAATGATAGCAACACACGTCAAAAGGACACAGGAACTGGCTGGAAGGAACACCCGCTACCTAAATGTGGGGGGGACTGTGAGCATCAGAGTAAGGATAGTAACAGATTATAACCCATTGAGTGAAACAGAAATTCATGATTTCCAACTGATGTATAAACAAACAGTATGAAAGTTTAAACAGAATGGCCTTCAAGTGGGGGAAAGAGACTTCCCTGGTGGTCTAGTGGTTGGGGCTTTCCCTTCCAATGCAGGAGGTATGGGTTCACTCTCTGGTCAGGAAACTCAGATCCCACATGCCTCGAAGTAAAAGAACCAAAATGTAAAACAGAAGCAATACTGTAATAAATTTAATAAAGACTTTAAAGGCGGGGGGGAGTATACAACAGAGAAGCCTGGAAGATGTTGTCTTTATCAACATCACCAGCAAAGGGACATAAGGAAATCACATGCCACCTGATTAAGATTCAATGAAAGGAACACAGCATTATTTCAGTGATATTTCTGCCCTGATACATAAACCAAATTTACTGGTGAAGAGTCCTCAGATAAACCCAAATTGATGGACAGTCTACAAAACCATTGGTTTGTTCATGTCAAAATACTGATCACAAAAGTCCAAGAAAGCCTGAGCAATCTTCCAGAAATAAAGGATGCTGGCACATGATCTCAAATGGCTCCTTTATTAATTGGGAGAATCTGGGCACATTTGAATGAGGCCCGATATTTAAATAACAATGTTGTATCAAAGTTAATTTCTCAGTTGTAATGGACATAGTAAGGCACTACAGGAGAGCATCCTTGTATCTAGGAAATACATACAAGTGTTCAGAGATGACAGAGCACGAGGTTGGCAATAAATTCAAACTGGTTTGCAGGGGGCTAAGTTTTATTTGTTGCAATTTCTTTTTTTAAAAAAAGTTGTATTTATTTTTGGCTATGCTGGGGCTTCATTGCTGGGAGGCCTTTGCTCTAGTTGTAGCGAGTGGGGCTACTCTCTAGCTGTGGAGAACAGGGGCTACTCTCTAGCTATGGTGTGCGGGCTTCTCACTGCGGTGGCTTCTCTTGTTCCAGAGCTAAGGCTCTCGGCACTCAGGCTTCAGTAGCTGCAGCTTCTGGGCTCTGTGGAGCACAGGCTCAGTAGCTGTAACTCACAGGCTTAGTTGCTGCACAGCATGTGGGATCTTCCTGGATCACAGATTGAACCCATGTCTCTTCACCACTGAACCACCAGGGAAGCCCTGTTGTTTTTTTAAATTACAGTATAATTAATTTACAATATTGTGTTAGTTTCAAGTGTACAGCCAACTTATTTATATACTTTTTCAGATTATTTTCCAACTGAAGTTATTATAACATATTGAATATAGTTCCCAGTGCTATACAGTAAATCCTCATTGTTTATCTACTTTATACACAGTGTGTATCTGTTAATCCCATACGTCCCCCATGACCCCCTTTTCCCTTTGGTAACCTTAAGTTTGTTTTCTATGTCTATGAGGCTATTCATTCTGTAAGTAAATTCATTTGTATTATTTTACGATTCCACATTTAAGTGCTATCATACAGTATGTGTCTTTGTCTGACTTATTTCACTCAGTGTGATATTCTCTAGGTGCATCCAAGCTGCTACAAATGGCAAAATTTGATTCTTTTAATGGCTGAGTAATATCCCACTGTTTAGATGTACCACATCTTCTGTATCCATTCTTCTGTTGATGGACATTTAGGTTGCTTCCAAGTCTTAGTCATCCGTGTGGCTATGAACACTGGGGTGTATGCGTCTTTTCGGATGAGAGTTTTTGTCGTTTACAGATACATGTCCAGGAATGGGATTGCTCGATCACATGGTAGCTCTCTTTTTAGTTTTTAAAAGACCCTTTACATTGTTTTCCATAGTGCTTGCACCAATTTACTTTCCCACCAACAGTGTAGGAGAGTTCCCTTTTGTCCACACTCTCTCCAGCATTCATTGTCTGTAGACAGTAAATCTTACAGACAAATGTTTGTAGACATTCTGACCATTGCTAAGCATTTCTCTAGTAATGAGTGATGTTGAGCATCTTCTCATCTGCCTCTTGACGACCTGTAATCCTTCTTTGGAGAAATGTCTATTCAGGTCTTCTGTCCATTTTTTAACTAGAATTCTGTTTTTTGTTTATTTAATTGTTTATCTATTTATTTTTGGCTATGCTGGGTCTTCATTGCTGCTCCTGCGTCCTCTGGTTACGTGGAGCAAGGACTGGAGGGCTACTCTTTATTGTGGTATGCAAGCTTCTCATTGCAGTGGTTTGTCCTGTTGCAGAGAAGACTCTAGAGCATGTGGGCTTCAGTAGTTGTGGCTCGGGAGCTCCAGAGTGTGGACTCAGAAATCATGACACATTGGCTTAGTTGCTCTGTGGCCCATGGAATCATTCAGAACCAAGGAGCGAACCCATGTCCCCTGCATTGGCAGGCGGATTCTTACTCACTGCACCACAGGCAAGTCCCTGTTTGCTTTTCATATTGAGTTAAAGCTGTTTGTATATTTTGCAAATTAACCCCTTGTCAGTTGCATTGTTTGCAAATATTTTCTCCTATCCTATAGGTTGTCTTTTCTTCTATGGTTGAAAAAAAAATGTTTTTTTAACAGTAATGGGTAGAGTGGAAGGTGGCTATGGAAGGCATGAGCACTTTCAGAAAGTGAATAGGGAAGGTCACTCAGAAAGGACACTTGTGCTGAGAAATACATGAGAAGGACCAAACACACAAAAACCCTAGGGGTAGAGAAGACAATTTGGACACGGACTGTACAACAAAATGGTATCATCATCTAACTCTTATGCAGTCTTACTGAGTGCAAAGCAATGGTCCAAGTGCTTTCCATATTTTAACTCATGTATTCCTCACAACAACCTTATGGAGAATTTTTATTAAGTATTTCAAGTAGAATTAGCGTTACACCCAGCTTAAAGATGAGGAAGCTGAGACAAAGGTTTCAGTAACTCATCCAGTTAGTAATACAAACAGGATCTGAACCTACCAGTGTGGCTCCAGGGTCTATACTTAAGTATTACACCATGAAGGCAACCCCAGGCAACAACTGTCAGGATGCAGACAGGATGGAGCCAGAACTTTAGGACCATCCTAGCCACAAAACTGGAAGATGGGAGGGAGGGAGTGAATGGGGATGAGTACAAGATGATGTAAGGGAAAGCAGGAACACAGGTGAGAATCTGGGCTTATCATGTGTCACAGAAGATGCTTCTGAAGTAGGGCAACCACTTAGAAGGCTGTCTCCTAGGCAGGATGGTGGCCGAGACCAAGTCAGTATCACAGCGAGATAGAGAGCTCTGGCCAGATTTATTTTTGAGGTAAAGCCAGTAGGACTTGGATAATTGTTCTAGAAAGCCAGGTTATGAGTCCACCTTCTAAACAAAACTGTATATACCATCCTGGTTCCTTGGGTCAGAGTGCATACAGGTCACAGTATACTGTTGGTGATTTTCTGATGATGATCATCTCCTGATTCTTAAAAGAAAAAACAGGACAAAGAACCCACCCATCCTTTTGTATTATGAGGCCTTCAGTGACCCAATAACGGCTCATGGTTTACTGAGACTACACCATGCTCAATCTATGTAACTATTTTCCCCTGATCATAAACAATGTCCACTTCATTATGATTTCACAGCTTTCTTCTTTACAAAGAGACTCTCTCCCACAGATTAAGTCATCTGTTCTGCCTGAATCTCATCAAAGATTATACCTGGCACTGTAATTGGGAGGGTTTTAAATAGATAATTTAACCTTGAAAGAATGTTCATTTGACTCAACATATCCTTCCAATCTAAGAAACACACAAATTCCCTTTCACCTCAGCATGTCTTCCTTAATTGTGACAGCACTGCCGAGAAATTCATTTTCAAAGAGCTGACTGAGCCACAAGGGAATATTAATACCTAAATATTGAAGCAATCCTGATGCTCTGCTTTAAAGAGGGAGGTTGGATTTGCTAGATGAAAAGACTCCAAAATGTCTCTGGTTTAGGCCTTAAAAAATATATACCTTTAGCATTTTTTTATCTCTCTGCATTAAGTCAGAAAGTAAAAGGCACAGTCTACTTCTCTTAAAAATGGGGAAAGAAAAAAAAAAGTCCTTTGCTTTCTATTGCTGGTTAACTGCATTTGCTAGAACGCTGCTAGATTTTTTGAGTGTCCTAGTATGAAGGGTGTGATTTTCTTCACTTTTGAATATGGAGGAATAAATGTTCTTTCAACTCTGACAGCCTAAGTCTATTCCACTCTGCAGTGCTGACCATGGCTACAGTAATAGCATTTCACATTCTAGATCTGAAATTATACCAGGGTAAGCGCAGATAGAGAGGAAAGGAGAGCATGTGCAGGTCGGCTGACCTGTTCTTTGTCATCCTCTGGTTCACAGCAAAGGCTGTTCCATCAAACAATTACAAATACAAAAGAAAAAGAAAAAAATTAATTCCAGGAACCAGAGAATTCAGAACAAGTAGTAAGATCCCATTCCCCCCAAAGCTGATATCATCAATTCTCTCACATGATTTACAGCCTGGCAATCTATCTCTTTCCACTGATTATCCTGCTGTTATGGGATATAACTGCTCACTGCCCATTCCACAAACTCTAAAGTGTTGCAATGAGAATACACTAACGCACCTTTAAAGTGGAGAAGAAAGGAGGGAGAAAAAAAAAACAAGGCACAAAACAGGTTGGAGAATGCATAAAGCTGAAGTTCCTTTCAAAAGCAGTGGAGAAGTTAACAACTTTTCAGGGAGGCAATCAGGCGATTCATCCCCAGCAGCTACCCCAACTCACAGCACTAACTTTCCTAACCAGAAACAGGCCACATGTACCCTGAACCAGATGAGAGCATTGTGCGGTAGTTTGAGCATTCTTTGGCATTGCCTTTCTTTGGGATTGGAATGAAAACTGACCTTTTCCAGTCCTGTGGCCACTGCTGAGTTTTCCAAATTTGCTGGCATATTGAGTGCAGCACTTTCACAGCATCATCTTCCAGGATTTGAAAGAGCTCAACTGGAATTCCATCACCTCCACTAGCTTTGTTCATAGTGATGCTTTCTAAGGCCCACTTGACTTCACATTCCAGGATGTCTGGCTCTAGGTGAGTGATCACACCATCATGATTATCTTGGTCGTGCTCTCTTTTCTACAGTTCTTCTGTGTATTCTTGCCACCTCTTCTTAATATCTTCTGTTTCTGTTAGGTCCATGCCATTTCTGTCCTTTATCGAGCCCATCTTTGCATGAAATGTTCCCTTGGTATCTCTAATTTTCTTGAAGAGATCTCTAGTCTTTCCCATTCTGTTGAACCGTGAAATTCCAGATGTTCAAGCTGGTTTTAGAAAAGGCAGAAGAACCAGAGATCAAATTGCCAACATCCACTGGATCATCAAAAAAGCAAGAGAGTTACAGAAAAACATCTGTTTCTGCTTTATTGACTATGGATCACAATAAACTGTGGAAAATTCTGAAAGAGATGGGAATACCAGATCACCTGACCTGCCTCTTGAGAAACCTATGTGCAGGTCAGGAAGCAACAGTTAGAACTGGACATGGAACAACAGATTGGTTCCAAATAGGAAGAGGAGTACATCAAGGCTGTATATAGTCCCCGTGCTTATTTAACTTATATGCAGAATACATCATGAGAAACACTGGGCTGGAAGCAGCCCAGGCTGGAATCAAGATTGCCACGAGAAATATCAATAACCTCAGATATGCAGATGACACCACCCTTATGGCAGAAAGTGAAGAGGAACTAAAAGGCCTCTTGATGAAAGTGAAAGAAGAGAGTGAAAAAGTTGGCTTAAAGCTCAACATTCAGAAATTGAAGATCATGGCATTTGGTCCCATCACTTCATGGCAAATAGATGGGGAAACAGTGGAAACAGCATCAGACTTTATTTTTTTGGGCTCCAAGATCACTGCAGATGGTGACTGCAGCCATGAAATTAAAAAACGCTTACTCCTTGGAAGGAAGGTTATGACCAACCTAGATAGCATATTCAAAACCAGAGACATTACTTTGCCAACAAAGGTCCGTCTAGTCAAGGCTATGGTTTTTCCTGTGGTCATGTATGGATGTGAGAGTTGGACTGTGAAGAAGAAAGCTGAGCGCCAAAGAATTGATGCTTTTGAACTGTGGTGTTGGAGAAGACTCTTGAGAGTCCCTTGGACTGCAAGGAGATCCAACCAGTCCATTCTAATGGAGATCGGTCCTGAGTGTTCTTTGGAATGAATGATGCTAAAGCTGAAACTCCAGTACTTTGGCCACCTGATGAGAAGAGTTGACTCTTTGGAAAAGACTCATGCTGGGAGGGATTGGGGGCAGGAGGAGAAGAGGACGACAGAGGATGAGATGGCTGGATGGCATCACTGACGCGATGGACGTGAGTTTGAGTGAACTCCGGGAGTTGGTGATAGACAGGGAGGCCTGGTGTGCTGCAATTCATGGGGTCGCAAAGAGTCGGACACGACTGAGCAACTGAACTGTACTGAACCCTGAACCAGAGGCAGGCGGGCACCTCACTCTGGACCGAGGCCATCAGAGAAAATAGTGATCAAACTAAAGAATCGCCAGGAATATTTCTGAAAGATGCTTTTGATTCCAAGACGCTGGCCAGACAAGCTCTAGAGCCCTCATCACTGCATACATTATAAAATGATTTATCCAAACTTTAATGCTAGAGTCAACAAACACTGATCCACTGTCTCTTGTCTCATAGTCTTCAAGCTAAGGATGGTTTTTATATTTTTTTAATGGTTAAGAAAAAGTCAAAAGAATAATATCTTGTAACACAGGAAAAGTTTACGGAATTCAAACTTCAGTGTCTGTAAATAACATCTCATTGGAACCCTGTCATACCTGATCACTGAGATATCTTCCCTGGTTACTTCCAAGCTACAAAGGAATGAGTAGCTACAGTTGCGTTGAGCTACCTAGAAAGTCAAAAATCTCTACAGTGGCTCTTGACAGAGTTTATGGATGCTTGCTGTAATTCACCCACAGATTTGAGGAGAACAGCTTCAAACTAGAAAAGTATGAAAGAAAAACTGCTCTCTCCCTGCTATCTAGGCTCCCTTCTCAGAAAACTCAGCAAAAAATGGCATAATGCACATAAAACTCCCAGAAAAGCTTCTAAGTTTGCTGATTTGGTAGCAAGACAGTGGTGTGAAATAAAGTGGCAAAAAAGATAAAATTTTAAAATGATAAGGAGACTTTCTGGCATTCAAGATGTCAAAGCAAGTACGTGGTGAGTCCTCTGGTGCAAAATGCCAGATTTCCTTGGGGCTTTCCTGGTGGCTCAGATGGCAGGCATCTGCAAACTCGAGCCACGTAGAGATTTTTTACTTTCTAGGCTGCGCATCACAACTGTACCTACTCATTCCTTTGCAGCTTGGAAGTAACCAGGGAAGATACGTCAGTGATCAGGCATGACAGGGTTCCAACGAGATGTTATTTCCAGACACTGAAATTTTCGTAAACCTTTCCTGTGTTACAAGATATTATTCTTTTGACTTTTTCCTAACCATTAAAAAAATATAAGAACAATTCTTAGCCCGAAGACTGTGAGAAAGGAGATAGTGGACCAGTGTTTGTCATTGCAGGTAAAGAATTTTCAGCAATGTAGGAGACCCGGGTTAGATCTCTGGGTCAGGAAGATCTCCTGGAGAAGGAAATGGCTACCCACTCCAGAATTCTTACCTGGAAAATCTCACGGACAGAGGAGCCTGGAGGGCTATCATCCATGGTGTCACAAAGAGTCAGACACAGCTGAGCAACTAACACTTTTCTGTCTTCAGGCTGGGGCCATGATCAATTGTGCTGACAACACAGGAGCCAAAATCTGTATATCATCTCTGTGAAGGGGATCAAGGGACACTGAATAGACTTCCTGCTGCTGGTGTGGGTGACATGGTGATGGTCACGTTCCAGAAAGGCTAACCAGAGCTCAGAAAGAAGGTATATCCAGCAGTGGTAATGTGACAGCAGAGGTCACACTAGAGAAAAGATGGTGTGGTCCTTTACTCTGAAGATAACACAGCGGTCATAGTAAACAATAAAGGTGAGATGACAGGTTCTGCCATCACAGGACCAGTTGAAAAGGAATGGGCAGACTTGTAGTCCAGGATTGCATCAAATGCCGGCAGCATTGAATGATTCTTCAGTGTACTGGGGGAAAAAAATTAAAAATTATTTGCTCAAAAAAAAATGGACTAGGAAGGCACTGTGCTCGTCTCTTTACATACAGGATTCCAGTTGAGGAGCTCATCAAGGTTCTGAGGACAGGTTATCCCCATTTTATAGATGAAGAGACTGAGACCAGGAGAGGTTGTCTAATGTCCTCACAAGATCATGGCAGAATACGCGTCTTCAGACCTGGAACCCAGGTTTTGTCAGCTCTCAACCCCATACGTTTCAACTATTACAAGGTGACTAGGATTTTTGTTCAAAAACTCATACTGCTTTTGCCATCCAGAGAAAAAGAATGAGAAGGTAAGAGAATAAGTAACATTTAAGTCAATAAAATGAGAGAATGACCTACCTTTGAAAGGAACAGCCATTTAACAGACAAATGTTTGTTTTATTAAATGCTACATGCTTCAGTGTTGAGCTCTTAAGTAACAATCAGTTCCTGTACTTACCATCACCCTGAGTACAGCCAAATCCATCTAGGCAAACACACTACATAATCTCTTTATCCATCTGCTATGAGGACTGCTGGCTGTGGACCAGCATCCCTGCCCTATGGGGACTCCTTCTCCCATGCTTGTTTCCCAGGGCAATGTTTTATATCCAGTGATAAATCACTCGTAATCTAAGAAAGAGCGACACTACATCTACCCAGTGATTCAGGTCTTTCAAAATCTCTTAACGAAACCTGATGATACAGCCAGTAGCAGCAGTCTTGCAGATTTTATTATCATTATCGTGATGACGGCTAGTACCAAATACATGGAGCACCGACAGCATCCCAGGCACCGGTCCAAGCACTTTAAATGGGCTCGTGTATTAAACTGTTAATCTGCATACCCCCACAAGGTCAGCACTATAATTGCTTTTATTTTACGGATCAGGAAACTGAGGCAAAAAGAAATTAAGCAATTTGCGAAGCTCCCACAGCCAGCAGGTGGCAGAACCGGGATTCAAAACCAGGGAGTACAGATGGGAGTTGACACCTCACTGCGTTTCCACATCAGGTCAAAACAAAACATTTAAATGTGAAAATCCACTGCGCATAACCAGGCTTACCTATATTATTACAAGTAGAAGGACTATCTTTAGTTTTTAACTAATTAGAAATAGACTGTGAAGAATAACCTACATAAACTGATAAAAATAAGAAAACATTTTCTCTAAAACGCAGTGTTAAGGTCTTTCCTGGTAATCCAGTGGCTAAGACTCCGAATCCCCAATGCAGGGAGCCCGGGTTTTGCATGCTGCAACAAAGACCTGATTCAGCCAAATAAATAAATAAGTATTTTTAAAAATAAATAAATATAATACAATGTATTTCTTATTTGAAAAAGGAACAAGAAACATCTGAGCTGTTTAAGAGATGGTAGGGATGCTTCCAGCCAATTTACCTTCACAGTAAAGGTCAGATAGGGACCTCTTTCTGTTTGCACTATTCCAAGAGCCTGAAACTTTCTGGATTACGTTAAACACAACTCAATCATTCCTTGGGTATAGAGGCAGCCGTGGCTCAGACAATAAACAATCTGCCTGCAATTCAGGAGACCCGGGTTTGATCCCTGGGTCAGGAAGATCCCCTGGAGAAGGAAATGGCAACCCACTCCAGTATTCTTGCCTGAAGAATTCCATGGACAGAGGAGCCCGGAGGACTATAGTCCATGGGTTCGTAAAGGGTGAGGCTCTTTCCATAACGAAGGCTTATAAACCTCAACAATAATTTTCATAAATGGAAAAGGTCATAGTTTCATTATATTAATCTATATCAAACCCTCTACAGAGGCCAAAGACCTCAGTAACGTGTTCAGGCTGAATCTGACCACATGGCAAACATACAGTGTTGCTCCCCACTTCTCATTCTGAACCTCCTTCCCCTTTGGTGGATGTAATTAACAAAGCCCCCCTTCCCCATAGAGTTCATCCTTCTCAACAAAAGGATGCAGTATTATTTCGATAACACTAGACAGAGCCAGGCAACCAATAACAAGGGATCGCAGTAAAGGTATAAGACATTCTTTTAGCACCTAACCCTACATCAGTGACAGCGCAGCCCAGCATCATGGAAGATGGTGGGGGTGCTTAGAGCCCTACCTTTACCACCATCAGTTCACTGGGTCTAGAAATGGACTAAGGCCCTCTCCCTGGTCAACTGCTCAGCCTGACCAGCACTGATTTAACAATCAAGAATTTATTATGTCACATAAAATAAAGTCCACTGGAAGGGTAGGCCTCAGGTAGATTCAGCAACTCAAAGACATCAACAAGAATCCAGCTTCTTCCCTTCCTTTCCAGGTTGGCCCTCCTCAAATGTGACTTCATCAAGGGGAGTAATGTCCGCCTCTAGGCTGATATATATGGATATGAGAGCTGGACATCCTGTGGTTCATGGGGTCGCAAAGAGTCAGACATGACTAAGCGACTGAACTGACTGACTGACTGAGAGCTGGACCATAAAGAAAGCTGAGCTCCGAAGAATTGATGCTTTGAACTGTGGTGTTAGAGAAGACTCTTGAGAGTCCCTTGGACTGCAAGGAGATCCAACCAGTCCATCTTAAAGGAAATCAGTCCTAAATGTTCATTGGAAGGACTGATACTGAAACTAACACCCCAATACTTTGGCCATCTGATGCAAAGAACTGACTCACTGGAAAAGACCCTAATGCTGTCAAAGATTGAAGGTAGGAGAAGAAGGGGACGACAGAGGATGAGATGGTTGGATGGCATCACCGACTCGATGGACATGAGTTTGAGCAAGCTCCGGGAGTTGGTAATGGACAGGGAAGCCTGGTGTGCTGCAGTCCATGGGGCTGCAAAGAGTTGGACACAACTGAGCGACTGAACTGACAGGCTGACTCATGGGGAATTTAATTCTAAGGAAAAGCATGAGAGAGAGGTTCCTAATCAAAAATGTCCAGCTACATTCTCAGACCCCCTGTAAACAAAGTCATGTAAGATTTAAAGAGTTTGTGGAGCTGCCCTTTCATGGCAAAGAAAAGTCCTATACAATGAGCATGTCAGTGCGCTCCACTCTGTGCAGCCTCAGATTTGGTGCAACGTTTGATCCATCTGGCCAGGATTTGGCCCCAGGCATTTCAGCTTTAACGAATCCCAAAGAACATAGCTTGATCCGACTTCTGAATTCATGTGGCATTTTCTCAGGACAGTGTTTGTAAGTCTTTAAAGGAGGCCCATGTCAAGTAGATGGAGGATTTACACAAAAATAAAAACCTACCAGGGACTGCCTGTTACTCAAAGCTTGTATTTCACAGGCAGCTGTCCAAACCATTTGTTTCACTGGCAATGGTGCGAAGGAAGGAGGGATAAGGAATTCCATGTCCAGACCCCTGAAATTTTATCAGGGTCATTCACTCAGGATATGTCTGTCACCCCAGGGTCCAAAGAAGAACTTTCAATGCTCCTTCTCTCTTCCTTTGGTAAAAACCAGTCTTTTCTAAGAGAAACCCATTCCAACAGGCTAAGGTGGGAGAGTTACCTTTTACCTCAGCCACAGTGGTGAGGACATTATCTGAGCCTGTCCAGTTATTAGTCCAGCCCAATGTGACCCAAGTCTCAATAATTAAGAGTAAGACATGATATCTAGGCTCAGGAAGATTTCTCCTCTGTAAAAATATGGAGGAGAAGATTCAAAAAGACATGTGTATCCATTGTTCACTGCAGCACTATTTACAATAGCTAGAACATGGAAGCAACCTGGATGGCCATCAACAGACGAATGGATAAAGAAGTTATAGTATATATACACAATGGATTATTACTCAGCCATAAAAAGGAACGCCTTTGAGTCAGTTCTAATGAGGTAGATGAACCTAGAACCTATTATACAGAGTGAAGTAAGTCAGAAAAAGAAAGATAAATATCGTATTCTAACATATACAGAATCTAGAAAAATGGTACTGAAGAATTTCCTTACAGGGCAGCAGTGGAGAAACAGACATAGAGAATAGACTGATGGACATGGGGAGAAGGGAGGAGAGGGTGAGATGCATGGGAACAGTAACATGGAAACTTACATTACCATATGTAAAATAGATAGCCCAAGGGAATTCGCTGTATGGCTCAGGAAACTCAGACAGGGGCTCTGTATCAACCTAGAGGGGTGGGATGGGGAGGGAGATGGGAGGGAGGTTCAAAAGGGAGGGGATGTATGTCTACCTATGGCTGATTCATGTTGAGTTTGACAGAAAACAAAATTCTATAAAGCAATTATCCTTCAATAAAAAAATTAATTAATTTAAAAAACAGAGAGAGAGAGAGATCATCTCCCTGGTGGTCCAGTAGTTAAGACTCCATGCTTCCAAAGCAGGGGGCAGTGGCTGC
The DNA here is from genome assembly GCF_055505025.1 of Bos grunniens. Taxonomy (NCBI): domain Eukaryota; kingdom Metazoa; phylum Chordata; class Mammalia; order Artiodactyla; family Bovidae; genus Bos; species Bos grunniens. The sequence goes on from NC_141186.1 coordinate 40,135,513, forward strand.
AGAACTAGGATCTCATGTGACATGCAGCATGGACAAAATTTTGTTGTTGTTGAGGAAAAAAGAAAGAAATACGCAGCACTATGTCAACAAAGTCTGTGGATGTTGGGGGATTGAAGGTGGCCATTTATCAACATCACAAGAACTGTCCAGAAAGGAACAGAGAGACCCGATAAACGGGTGGAGGACCTGAACCCAGCCAGGCCTGAACCTGGTATACCCTTACAGTACGGCATCAATAGTTCTTCCATCCACTTGGGCTGCTTTGTGTCGATTTCTTTCCTTTCCAGCTGAAACTTCAATAGAGTGTTCCCGTGTAGCATGTGCTGATGACCATCGTGTGAATATTCCCACCCAGCTCATTTCACCCTGCTCACGGGACAGCTCTAAATGTGAACAGGAAAGAGATCTACAGCAGCACATCATCAGATAGCATCTCTACCGTACAGATACACCAGGCAGAAGCTCAAGAGCACAGACAACAATAAAATGCATTCGCTTAGGGGGCTTCGTTCGCAGTTCAGTGGTGAAGAATTCGCCTGCCAATGCAGGAGGCAGAGGTTCGATTCCTGATCCAGGCAGATCCCGCGTGCCACAGGAAAACTAAGCCCGTGCCCCACAACTACTGAGCCTGTGCTCTAGAGCCCAGCAGCCTCAACGACTGAAGCCCTAGTGTCCTAGAGCCTGCGCTTCACAGCAAAAGACACGGCAAGGAGAAGCCCACGCACCACAAGGAGAGAGGAGCCCGTGCCCTCCACAACTAGAGCAAAAACCCCTACAGCAACCCAATGTAGCCAAAAATAAAAAATAAAAATAAATAAAATTTTAAACTGAAATAATGAATTGAGTATTTTTTACTTTGTAGATACAATTTGGTTGTAAATTTTACAGAATATTGTGGTTTATAAGACTGTGTTTAATAACGAGGCTCACAAAGTTCCCGAGACCTTCACCACCAGTTCTCCCCAGGTTGCAGAAGCAGCTTCCTGACACCAGGCCAAGGAGGCGCACAGCAGAAGGGAAGCACACAGAGCATAAATCCTCTGCCCGCACAGGTCTCAGCCACTCCTGGCCCTCGGGAGTTCGGTCTTCTAACTCAAGCCCTTCTGCAGAAGAGTGGGCACACTTGCTGTCAGATGGTAATACACAATGTTCGGTTAATTAAGCAGGTTTTAGTACAGCTAAAACCCAGGGCCTATCTTCTCCCTGATCCTATAAAGCATTCGTGGCAGTTTGGGTTTTAACCAATACAGGAGTAATTTGAAATCAATTTCCCCTCTCCTTGATGAACAATGGACTATTTAGTGTGACCCACAGAGAAAATCAGAAGCCCGTGTACGTGAGGCAGCCGCTGCGAGCCCCAGCCCAGCTCCAGGATTCTACCACACAGCTGCATGCCTGACCGAAGCCACCATGAGGAAGCCGGTCTTCCCCTGCTCTGAACACTGTGATCCATCACTACGGCAGCTACGAGCTGCGCACTCTGATGAGTGAGCAAGATGGCGACAGCTTCAGCCCCTCTGGCACACACAGGCTGGCGAAAGGCGACGGGGGTCTGAAACAGAGGCCTAAGAACATCCCATTAACACAGTCACAGAGGGACACAGGTTCAGTGAGCCTGGTGCATCCTGCACCCCTGGCTGGAATCCCACCATTGTTGCCAAGGCCCTTGATCTTGGACAGCTTGCAGGCATGCTTAGGCGCTCAGTCGTATCCAACTTTCTTTGACCCCACAGACAGTAGCCTGCCAAGCTCCTCTGTCCATGGGATTCTCCATGGAGAATACTGCAGTGGGTTGCCATTTCCTTTTCCAAGGGAATCTTCCTGACCCAGGGATCGAACCTGAGTCTCCTGCATTGCAGGCAGATTCTATACCACTGAGCCACCAGGGAAACTCCTGGACAGCTTGAGCCTCATCTTAATCATTACAGTATCTGCTCTCACGGGGCTACTGCGGGATACAAACAGGATTATGCAGGTAAGTGAGCTGCCTGTCCTATTTGCAAAATGAGTTGCACTGCTAATGGCAGACTTGAAAACACTCGACCTTAAGACTATTTTTTGCCCCCTCAATCAAAAAAACACCCATCATGATCAAACTTTCACTTAATTAGCATGGATTACCAGCTAGGGTAATGAGGTTACATTCAAAAGTCAGTGTACAAGGTTTCAACAAGAGTCAGAATTATCCTTGTCAATTCCCTTGAAATCACCCAAAAAGTGCAGGGCATGTTTTCATGTTATAATATTGTACACATATTGCATAACACCAACATTTGTCCCCTCTACTGAGCATGAATAAAGTAAATCAAAGTCTTCATGCAAGCAACTACAGATTGGAACTATTATGCTTTTTGATACCCAGAAAAAAAAAAAGATGAGAAGATTCTAGAGTGTTCCTGCTCATCTACAGGGTTTACTGAATTCTATCCCATTATGAAGTCTGTACTAGCTTCATACGCATGAATATATTTGTTTGCTATAGTACGGAACACAGGTTATGTGAAACCTGTGGTTTTCTTTCTTTCCTAGAAAAAAAACGTGAAATACAGTGTATGCTTGCTCATTTTCAATCTGTAGATGGCTTGACTGAAACCACTCTGACTTGAAATTTTAAGGACATAAAACCAGCCATGTTACCACTTGAACTGCGTTCCCCAAATTCATACATTCCAACCCCAGGACCGAATTCCCCAGTACCTCAGAATTTGGGCTCAGCTAGAAACAGAGTCATCACAGAAGTAATTAAAGATGAAGTCGTTGCGCTACCCTGGTGATCCAGTTATTAAGAAACTCACCTTGCAATGCAGGGGACACCAGGTCAATCCCTGGTCCGGGAAGACCCCACATGCCATGGAGCAACCAAGTCCATGACACAAAGTCCCAGTACAACCAAAAATAAAGAAAGTAATTTTTTTTAAAGATGAAGTCATTAGGTGGACCCTAGTCCAATACAACTAACACCCTTATAAAAAAGGGGAAATGTGCACACAGGGAGACCACTATGAGAACACGAAGGTAGAGATCAGGGCGATGCTTCTACAAGCCAAGGAATGCCAGACTGCCAGCAAACCACCAGAAGCTAGCAGAGAGGCAGAGAACAGATTCTTCTCACAGCCTTCAAAATGAACCAATGCCGTCCACCCTTTGATCTTGAACTTCGAGCTCATTCAACGAGACAATACATTTCTACCGTGTAAGCCATCCATACTGCGGTACCCTTTTACTACAGCCCAAGCAAATGAATACGACAACCAAGCAAACGAATACGACAACCAAATTGTCATTTTCTCCTGTGGTCCCACAACAGGCCATCGCACCCAAGCTCTTGGGCACTGGTCTTATGACTCTGAGCGGAGTTACCAATTTAACTGATTCATGAGTTACCGTGTCTGACAACTCCAGTCTATCATCCACTGATAAACCTTAAAGTCAGGAAGGGGGCAGCACACGATGAGCAACCCCATGTCCTGGCTCACAGGTAAGAGAAAGGAGTCTCCGAGGGAACAAGACAGAGATGCGAGCTGCACTGCCCGCCTCAAGCAAGGAAAGCCGTTCTTCTCAATTTCTCTGCTTTGTTGGCCCGCTCCTTTTCTTCCCGTGGTGAATAAAAACACCCAAGGGGAAATGAAAACCCATTCATCAACATTCCTGGCCAGACAGTGAGCCGCTTAATGGCTTTATCGATTCCTTGTTTTGCTCTACATTATGTGTTACATTGGCTCAAGCAGTCCATACAAGAAGAATCAAGATGGTGTTGGTAAAAAGGCATTATTTCATTTTAAGCTTGTTACCACTGAGACCAGTCAACCTTGAACAGAAGTAGCCTAGTTTCAAAACAAGCATGTGCAAAATTTCTATTCACTGCCTGCCAGTGGTCCTTCCCATAGCCAATGTCCCTTGGTTCCAAAGGCCTATCTTAGTTGGTAAAGAAAAACAAACAATGGCAATAACTGTGCCCGTTAAGTGGATTTCCCATGCTAGAATAATGTTTTATGTTTTATATTCCAAGATAATGGTTCCAAAGGCTTTAAGGGGATAAGTTTCATATTAGGAAAATGACTCTAATTACTAACACAATGCACTCTGTCTATGCATTTTGACATAAATATCACTATAAGGCTAAAATAAAACAACTAAATGGCTCACAAATTTATCAAAGACATACAGGATCTTCCATGCCCTTGCAGATGTGTCCATTTTAATAGATTTAAATAAACATGCTATAAGCAAACAACACATAGGCTGTTAAAACAAGTTTTCTAAATTCAAGACAATGACCTAATACCAGATTTGACATGGTAAAAAGATTAAATCAAACCTTTTAACAAATGAACTTGGCTGCTTTAGACAAGGTGGGCACTTGGCAATAACCTACCACTAAAAGACCAGGGAAAAAGTGAAAACTGACATTAAATGTTCTATACCATTTACATCAATCACTTAGTTACTAAAAGTTGAGTTAAATGGCATAAAACCCTTGAGAAAACTATTCAATTCTGAAAAACAGCTGAGACTCTGAAATTGTGTGTGTCCAATTATCATTTTTGTTCATCATCCTTTCTATCTGTCAAAGAGGAAATAATCAGGAATAGCAACCAAGAGTTGTGAGGTTCAAACCCACCTCTACCACTCACTCACTAATCTGAATGAGCCTCGGACACCTCAGACCTCAGTATCCTCATCAAAAAAAAAAAAAAAAAAGGGAAGGGCTGGCCTGTATCAAAAACAAATACTGGGACTTGCCTGGTGGTAGATGAGAATCCACCGCCAATGCAGGGGACACAGGTTCGATCCCTGGTCTGGGAAGATTTCATATGCCATGGAGGAACTAAGCCTGCGTATCACAACAAAAGAGCAGCCCCCGCTCACCACAACTAGAGAAAGGAAAGCCCATGCAGTCAAAAAGAAAGAAATAAAAATTCTTAAAAAAAAAAACAGTACCTATTGTAAACTCTAAGATGGCAAGGGTCTCATGAGCAGCCTCCCGATTATTTGCCAAATAAATAAGGCATTTTATGTGTTTCATATTCTGTGCTTCAACAAGAACAATGAGATTTGAAGGAAGCATTCTATGCTTTAAAAAAAAAGTTTGAAACCCACTGGTAAGTTTGGTCTTTTGCTTTTTTCAAAAGTAATCCCGTAACTTGTAGAAATGGATGTGTATATTGTTTCACAATCACACAAGTAATGTGAACTTCAAGATTCCACTTATTTTTAAGTTAAATGTGGTATCCAGTGTCTTCACATACAGAGATAAAACAAAGCTGAAATTAATTTTAGGGGAATTCAAGAAAGAGGAGACCAGAGATGAATTTTTGCCTTAACCCAAGCATTTCACACTAAGCAACTTTTGAAGAAAACTTTGTTTTGAGATATTTCTTGGCGAGAGTTACTGAAAATTGTTCTAAAAATCATACCTTTTGCCATACCTGCTGACACTCAATTCGGATGAAGAATGTTCAAATTTGTTTTCAAAACGAATTGTCCACCTGCCTAAATAGGTTTTGCCTTGAAGGTGTATAAATTGAAAGAAAAGATGCTTTCTTTTTAAAAATATTTTAATTTTCAGATTGTGCTAAAGAATATAATGGTACTAAATAAATTTTCTAACCTTTACCTTGAGGCGAATATTAACTAGACTTGTTATTCATTATATAAACCAGATACCCAAACCTGTAAAACTGATACAAGACTAAAACTCAAATCTAATTTTTATGGAAATCTTTAAACACAGTTCCACCAAGAGCTACACAGCTGGTTCAGTTCCGTTCAGTCGCTCAGTCGTGTCCGACTCTTTGCGACCCCATGAATCGCAGCACGCCAGGCCTCCCTGTCCATCACCAACTCCCGGAGTTCACTCAAACTCACGTCCGTCAAGTCGGTGATGCCATCCAGCCATCTCGTCCTCTGTCATCCCCTTCTCCTCCTGCCCCCAACCCCTCCCAGCATCAGAGTCTTTTCCAATGAGTATGTGTATATAAATGGTACTCTGCCTTCTATTGAATAGCTTATGAATAGGATATTACTTCATTTAGTAGAAGGGTCAAGGCCTAGGGCCAAACTACCAAGTTATAAATGAAATTCTTACACAGGTTCCCTCAAGTAGCAATAAGAAATACATATTTACCAAAGGTTCTGTTCCCCTTCCTGGACTTGCAACATTGTTGACACAGCATGGAGAACACCCAGACTAAGGCCACACTCCCAATTGTAAGGAAAGACATGATAGTTTCCATGGTTTTACTCAGTTAATTTATTTGAGCAGTAACACTATATAATCAGACTGTTCTCCCTATAGGCAAAAAGTAAGAAAACAATGAATAAAATTCTTCACATGTTAATGACTGTGCTGATCCCAACGTCCACCGTAACACAGATGGCAAAGCTACATTCAGGCTACAAAGGAAATACCCTACGCCTTGCTCAGTTCTGTCCAGGGAGGTGGGAAATTATCACTGTGCTCTGTACTCAGGCACACGGAGCATGTCCAGATGGAAACCAAAATATGCAGACTATCATCTGTGTGTTTGAACTAAATGACAAACATCTGCAAACAGACAGACTTTCTCACTTTTCATCTGGATTAAGGAAAACTTCCATTTTCCCACAACAGATTAAAAATGATTTAACAACAACAACAAAAAAAAAATTAATTAACTGTAACCATCCCCTGTCCATGTCAGACCTTAGCTATGCTTGGATCAGGCCAATTTTGTTGTTACATCGTGTTTCTTCCTGTAAGCCATTTCCCCAAACACACTGTGCAGATTTCTCTGTCATGCTTTATTGATAAGAGTCGGGCTTGAAAAAGGGCTGCCAGATTATTACCATAGAATAAATTACGGACATGCAAAGCGCTGATGGATGTTGGCTGTGCTCTCATGACAAACCAAATGGTGGATCTGAGGCTTAAACTGCTACACCAAGGACCTGGCACAAAGTAGATACTTAACAAATATTTGCAAAACTGAGTAACACTCTACCTGAAACACGAAACATCATCCAGTCCTGGGTGTGCTTCAACAGAAATAATTGATTTGGATGAGGGAGGTGGTGAATGAAGAGGGGGTGCTCAGGCAGCCCTCGGAAGTAGCTCTGGCCCTTGAAACAAGCAGCATTTGCAATCGCTGCCTCTCCCCTTCTGCCTGGACTCCCCATGTCTGATCGCTACAATTAAGGCCTGAGCTGCTTTACGTGAGCCAGCAGCACATCAACTAACCCAGTCAATTCATACTTGGTCTGCTCAGAATGGAGGAGATGCTCTCGCCACTAACAGCCCGCAGCTGCACCCCACACCGGCAGAGATGCAGGGCTGGGCACTGTAATCCCCCGCCCGCCCCCTCCGCCTCCCGGATGAGCATTTTCACCCTCTCTTTGTGTTTAAATCCATTTTGGTCCACAGCATTCTGATTAGTCGGCGCTGGGCAGAGAATAGGCTCCCAAAGACTTGTTGATCCAAATATTCAGGAAAAGGTTGGAGACTCAGTCGAGAATCAGGGCTGCCTGGTACACAGTTTAGAGTCCAATTTCAAAACTGTTTTACTTTTTTAAGTAATTCTATCAATACCCATTTTATTACATGACACAGTGAACACCCTGAGATGCATTCTATTTTTTAAACCCAGCTGTCTATCTGCTGCCGACATTGCCGACAAAATTCTAAGTCATTAAAGGAAAAAGAGAGACTTCGTTTGCTGTGATAAAACACAGATCTGTGTATCTTTCCAACTGCCTTCCAGGTCGAAAGAAATGAGGTCTTGATGAGTACCAGCTAGCTATTAATTAGATTTAGTAGCAACAAAATATTACTTTTCAAGCACTGTAAGAACTGAGAATAGCTACCAAGCTCAGCAGAATTTTTCTGTCTTTTCATTTCCCTGACCCCCTTTTTCCAATTTATCTCATTAAAAATGCTTCCATCTGAAAGGAAATGAAGAGAGCAAGAACAAGAACTGAGGAGTAAATGCAAGTGATTATTATAAAGACCTCATTCATCTATCCCCAATTCTCAAAATCCCATTTCATTTTGTTTAGCCAAGAAAAGGGCAACTGTATATATACACAGCTTACCTTTAAGGAGTAGACCTATAAGTCTGAAGCAGTCATTGCAACGTATGCCACTACAGCTCTTTTTTAACAGTCAGGACCACCTTTTGTCCTTTTTTTGTAATTTCATTATTTTTATATAGTCGACAAAGGACATGCTGATTCCTGGGCTGAAGGAAAGTATTGCTGTTGTTTGGTCGCTAAGTTGTGTCTAACTCATTTGTGACCCCACGGACTGTAGCCACAGACTGTCAGGCTTCCCTGTCCATGAAATTCCCCAGGCAAGATTACTGGTGTGGGCTGCCATTTCCTCCTCTAGGGAACATTCTCGACCCAGGGTTGAACCTACGTCTCCTGTATTGGTAGATGAGTTCTTTACCACTGGGCCACCTGGGAAAGTGAAGGAAAGAAAGTACAGGGCTTCCCAAAAGCAATTCAGCCCAGCTGGGCCTTTCCTGACACACAGAGTTTTAGGATTTCAAAGGTGTCTGTCCTGATGGGGGACAGAGGTGCCTATGGTTATGTGGGGAAACACTACAGAAAAGGAACATATAGATGGGGGCCAAGGGCCCTGTCTTCTCAAAACTTTCCATGTGCTAAGGAATCACTTGGGCAGTTTTACTAAGAACAGATCCAGAGTGGAGGCTGAGACGGTTAAGAATCCACATTTCTAACAAGTTCCTGGGTGATGTGGTCAAACGACGACACTTTGGCTCTTAGGATTTGGAACTGTCTAGAATAACTAGCCTATATTGGTTTTGCCTGCCCAGCATCTACTGTGGGGCTACAGTGAACCAGTCAGACTTTAGGGAGGTGTAAGAGGGTGGTTTCTTTTCCTCCACCACCCCCTGCAGCTTTATTGGGGTGTACCGACAAAGAGAAGGTGATTTTCAAAGACAAACTGTGTATCAAGTTCACAAGACGGGACAGATCCATCTCCTTTCCCCCAAGAGGGGTGTTTCTTACAATGACTAAGAAAATAATTTAAAATCATTTTGGTTAGGTATAAGTTTCACATAAAAAAAAACTGGTATGCCTCAGAACACACTGGCTTTACCACAGTTTAAGCTGCAGAGAGAGAGAAGATTCAGTCATGTTTTGTTTTGTTTTTCTCTCCAGTGCCTCAAACAGAGGACTCCAAGCAGTTTCTCTGCCTCTTTTGAGTGGTGGCTCAGATAGTAAAGAATCCACCTGCAGTGAAGGAGACCCGGGTTCAATCCGGGTCAGGAAGATTCCCTAGAGAAGGGACTGGCTACCCACTCCAGTATTCTTGCCTGGAGAATCCCATGGACAGAGGAGTCTGGCAGGCTATAGTCCACGGGGTCGCAAACAGTCAGACAGGACTGAGGGACTAACACTTTCACTACTTTTTTCAAAACTTCGCATATGCTCACTTAGTTACACGTCATAGTCACCCTTTCTAACCTCAGCACCAAGCTCAGTAACTGGGACTGAACATAGAATTAACAGTTAGCACTTAGTAAATGTTAGGCAACTGTGCGTGGCCCTTCACATCCATTATCTTCTGGAGTCTCACCCTTGAGGAACAATTCTCAAGGAAAACAAAATCTGATACCCAGTTCCAAAGCCTATATACCACTCCCACCCAACAACTGTATAATAGTGCTTTAGTAAGCACAGCATTTCTAGAGAGGAACAGATCATGCGTTCACTGCCAAGTTCAAAACCTGTCACCTGCACCTTCTTTCTAGTTCCTCCACACCCCTCATTGCCCTCCCCCTCTTTCTACTGCCTCTTCAACTAGTTTTCACACCACTGACCTGGAGGTGGACACCTCTGGGCCCCTCTTACTAAGACAGGTCAGCATGAAGGCAAGGATGCCCAGGCAAATGTGACACACCTCTGTAACACAACAAACTGAGGGAGGAAAACCCATCATGAGGCCAATGACGTGGTACAGGGGACAGCCCTGGACTCCTGCACACTTGCTCTGCAAATACCACAGCAAGCTATCTTCCTGCCCTCTCAACCTCCAAAAAGAAAAAGAAACAGAATCATACCCCAGGGTGTCCAAGACCAGGGGGAGGGACAAACTTATCAAGACTCGCATTTCTACGAACCTATGACCCAGCACTTCCAATTCTCTGTGTTGACCATAAGCCAGTACTGACACATGTGCACAAAGAGATATCCATAAAGACTGTTCTGTGTCAGGTGACTTCAGGGACCACCAGCAAGAAAGTACCTCACTACCTCTGCAGCCCATTCTTAACAATGGAATCCCACACTACAAGTAACAGGACTGTGTTAAAATTATCAGGTATCATCCATGAAATTTTTTTTTAACTTATTGCTGAATCCCTCCAAAAAGCAGCAGCATGATATATACAATATATTATTTATGTAAAAATAATCTATATATTTGTAAGTGTGTGTGAAAGGGTTAGTTGCTCAGTCGTGTGTGACTCTTTGTGACCCCATGGACTGTAGGCCTGCCAGGCTCCTTTGTCCATGGAATGCTCCAGGTAAGAGAACTGGAGTGGGTTGCCATTCCCTTCTCCAGGGGATCTTCCCAACCCAGGGACTGAACTTGGTTCTCCTGGTTCACAGGCAGATTCTTGCATGTGTGACTGCATGCTAAGTCATTTCAGTCGTGTCCAACTCTGTGTGACCCTATGGACTGCAGCCCGCCAGGCTCCTCTGTCCATAGGATTCTCCAGGCAAGAATACTGGAGTGGTTGCCATGCCCTCCCGCAGAGGATCTTCCCAACCCAGGGATCTAACCCAAGTCTCTCATGTCTCCTGCATTGGTAGGCGGCCTCTTTACCACTCACGCCACCTGGGAAGCCCATATATTTTTATAACTATATGTAAATCTATTAAAATAGCTGGGAAGGCAAGATAAGAAGTAGTCAACAGATTAAAGATTTGGCTGAAATGTTCTAAGAAAGAACATGTTAACATATTACATGGAATTTTTTTTTTTTTTAAGAAAAAAATAAAGGACAGGGGTGTCAACAGCCAACAGTAGATGCTCCGTGTTCCTGGCCCATTATTTCTATCAGGAACATAAGATGTCAGCATCCTGAGAAGGTACCAGTCCTTGAAACAGAGACTACACCCAGGCATTAGCAAAGGACTGTGCTGTCCTCGGTCACCACTCACTCGAATATGCAGGAAACCTTAGGTCTGACACCCTGGGTCCTTCCAGCCTCATCTCGCACTACCTCCTCAACTTCCTGCCTCAGATGTCCTAAGGCTATGAGACGCTCATCTAGCCCACCTTGAAGTGGCTGTTCTTGGCAAATCTAATGACTGACCCTGACCATAGCCCGGTATTCCACTTCCGTTTTCCAGACTGGGTTTGGGCATCATCTCTCCATCCATCCATCCATCCTTTCACACCGAGCAGTTGCCCCATGCCCAGCATGCCAAAGACACAGCAATGGGGAAGACTATCCCGACCACACAGACCAGTCTAGTGGCCCAGGCTACCTGCATCCACACCCAACCCATCCCAGTAATCACCAGAATCCTCCAAGCCCAGAGTGAGCCTGAGCCACCAGGAGCTAAGGTGCAGAGCAGCTGCTTTCAAAACCCCAGCCCCTTCACCTCACTATGTAACTGGGGGAAATTTTGCTCTCTTCAAAGCTCCAAGGTTCTCATTTTCAGATGGACATAATATCCTGGAAGGAGGTATCTTAGGTGACCTCTCCCTCATGGGGTTGTGGTGAGGGTTAAATTAATACCTGCATAGCTCTAAGTTCAAGACCTGAAATATATCATTCAGCAAGTGGTAGTTTCATTAATAACATGGTGTTATGGGAGGAGCTGGCCAACTTTTGCTTTAATGGGTCATAGTTTATATATTATACACATGAAATAGTTTAAGCCCGCAGGTCAGACAGTACGCTCCTGCTTGTAAGCACACAAGTGTGGTTATGCTGCAATAAAACATGATTTACCGACCTTTAATGTGAATGCCGTATTTTCATGTCTCAAATTATTTTTTTAATTTTTTCAACAGTTCAAAAACGTAGAACAACATTCTTAATGCACTGGCTTGGGCAAAAACAAAGAGCAGGTCTGATTTGGGCCCAGTCTAGTTTGCTGACTCCTGTATTAGAAGAAATCCTAGGAACTAGAGAGACTCCTATATGTAACAAGTTTTTCCTGTCTGTAGAGCTATAACTTCCCTGGCAGCTCAGCAGTAAAGAACTGGCCTGATGATGCAGGAGACTCGGGTTGGATCCCTTGGTCAGCAAGATCCCCCAGAGAAGGAAATGGCAACCCACTCCAATATTCTTGCCTGGAGAATTCTGTGGACAGAGGAGCCTGACTAGCTACGGTCAGTGAGGTTAAAAAAGAGTCGGACACAACTTTGCAACTAAACAAGAACTGTTAACTGCTAGTTGTTGCAGGAGCCTCCAGCACTGGGCTACTTGAAGGAAAAAAAACAGAACTAAGCATTCATAGACACATATGTATGTATATACATGTATGTGTATATACACATATATATAAATAAATATGTATCTGCCATTTCCTCTCAAATTATCCAAAAGAAAATAAAGAGAAAGTAAATGTGTTAAACTTAATATTTGGATATTCTGGGCAGAGGGGATACAGAAATTCCTTGTACTATTTTTGTACCTTCTTGGGAAATTAGAAATCATTTCAAAATTTAAAAATCTAAGGACTAAGAATAAATGATTCCAACAAGTTCTCTGTCTAAAGACCTTATATAAAGAGCATGGTTACTTGCTTTCTGTTGTTTCTATTTCACAAAATGGAAGGCAAAAATTTGCCTATGGAAGGTGACATTTGCCATTAATACTGTAAATATTTTTAATTTATTAAATACTGTAAAAAATACTTTGGCCATTTGATGCAAAAAGCTGACTCATTGGAAAAGACTCTGATGCTGGGAAAGACTGAAGGCAAAAGGAGAAAAAGATGGCAAAGAATGAGATGGTTAGATAGCATCACCAACTCAATGGACATGAATTTGAGCAAACTCCGGGAGACAGTGAAGGACAGGGAAGCGTGGCATGCTGCAGTCCATGGGGTCACAGAGTTGGACATAACTTAGTGACTAAACAACTACAAAAAACGGCTATCAGTTCAGTTCAGTCACTCAGTCGTGTCTGAATCTTTGCAACCCCATGGACTGTGGTATGCCAGGCGTCCCTGTCCATCACCAACTCCTATAAATCAGCTAACAACTATAAATCACCTAAAATCAAGACGGTGTCTCATGTCTTCACAAGACTGAAGTGAAGTGAAAGTTGCTCAGTCATGTCCGACTCTTTGCAACCCCATGGACTATACAGTCCATGGAATTCTCCAGGCCATAAGACTGGAGTGGGTAACTTTTCCCTTCTCCAGCAGATGGTCCCAACCCAGGTCTCCCACATTGCAGGTGGATTCTTTACCAGCTGAACCACCAGGGAAGCCCAAGAATACTGGAGTGGGTAGCCTACCCTTTACCAGCCCATCTTCCCAACCCAGGAATTGAATCAGGATCTCCTGCATTGCAGGCGGATTCTTTACCAACAAAGCTATCAGGGAAGCCCTTCACAAGACTAAAAACAAGTCAAAATACCCTCAAGCCCTAACAGTGAGGCCATCACAGACAACCGTTCTGCCCAGGGCACCCACCAGGTCAGTCACATTCCTTCTACACCCCTCCTGTTGGTGGAGGGGTGGAAGCAAGCAGACCTACCTGGGGGATACCTGGCCCCATAAATGATAAAGGAATAAACAAGGAGAGAAAAAGGTTACCCAGTCTTGTCTCTTGATATCCTGCCATTTGCATAGTAACACTAGTCAAAGAATCCAGGTAGATTCCTTCCAGAGAAGGGAGTCTCCTTCCCTTACTACCCGCCCCGTACCCAAGACAAATGGGAACCCAGTCCCAAAGGACTGTCCCCCAGCAGATCCCGTTCCTTTAATTCCAGTCTGTTGATTCTCATGACTCGACTGGCCTCCTCTCATCACATGGCCAGTTCCTTTCCAGGAAGGTGGCCTCTCTCAAGAGTAGTAACTTTTTCGCACTGGCAGCCCTGCAGACAACACAATTTTAGAATCTGTGGGTTCAGAGGGACAGAAGGAACAGCTGAGCTTCTCTTTCCTATCAGTGACCTGTGGCAATCCCAGGCGACGGGATCTGAAACCATCCCCAATTCCCCTGCACTGAGAAGTTGCTTGCTGGTTGCCATACCATCTTCACACACCAGAGTTCAATTCCAAAACCCTCACATGAGAATGACCTGCTAATTGGGTCTCCAGTGCCTCCGTCATAAATAGATACTACAACTGGCCGCGTAATTAGCAAGCTTCCGCTGCCAAGACAACCACCGTTTTCCCCCTCCCCTGTTGGAGAAGTTGTCCTTCCTGACCTTAAGTTTCAAATCCTAGATATTTTCAGATGGAAAGGTCTGCTCAATCAGAGGAATCTATCACCTAACGAAAGCAATTAAACTGGCAAATAATTCAAAATCCACAGCAGCAAAACAAGACAAAAAAAATAAATAAAAAGGAGGAAAGTGAAGCAAAAAGCAAGCCTTATTAATAATTCCCTTGGTCTCAACTGTCCAGAAAATGCATGATATGGTTCAAAAGCCCAGTCAGTCAGTGTCTTAATTGTCATCTTACCCTCTGACTACCCACATATGGGTCCCACAGGCAGGTAGCAGTACTCGGCACACAGCAGGTCCCTAACAAATGATACAGGTTAGGGAGGATAGAAGCTTTCTCACTAACAATCTCCTGTCCTTGACCAAAGGAGAACCTGGACCTTCATCTTTCATTTCCTAAGAATTAAGCTTTATGCTGAATTTATGATGTTTTAATATCTTTCACAAAATGATACCAACAACCCACCAAAAGGCTGTAGACCAACAACTAAATAAATGTGTGGAAGTTACAGATGATTTTCTTTTTTCTCTACATGACTTTATGAATTCCGCTATTTTCTACAGTGAACATTTATTACATTTGTATTAAAGAAAAGAAATGAAAACCCAGTAGATGAAAATAACATTCTCATTCAAACAGAAAGCAGTCTTTCAACTCCAAGGTGCTCCCAAGTCACCTGCAGGTCTCGCTGAAAGACAAATTCCAGTTCCATTAGCCTAGGGTGCGGGTGAAGACTGACATTTCTAACAAGCTCCCACGCAATAGCTGGACAAACCCAACAGCGCTTTGATTGCCAAGACTCTATAAAACACAAAAGTAATTCAGATGCCAACAATCCCAGTTTTAAAGAGACGATGATGGTAACAAGGCCTTAAATCAAAGCAGGGCAACGCTAGCAAAGCCCACGCTGAAAAAGGAATGCCTTTTGGGCTCCAGCCAGAAAGAAGCAAAAAAAACCAAACCAAAACACAACTGAACTTTACTTGGAAGTACAGTACTCTGCTGGAAGCGCTTGTCTCCATAGTTAAAAACAAATGAAATTGCTTCCTATTGATTTTAATTTAGGCCGGAACACTTGCTGTCCAATAACGCCAGCAAAGGAAACTGAGTGAGGACAAGATATGATAAAAGAGACAAACTCTAGAGGCCATCAGATACTCAGCCGACCTCCGGTCTCATCTGTAGTTAAAACGTGATAGACAGGATTAGGTACGGGCAGAACAGACACCCAGATGCACCGTTTCCCATTCATCTCATCCTCCAGGGCCTCTTACCATTATGGACTCTTTTTATTATTTTTTTAAATTCCAGCTCTAAATGTTGTTCAATTAAGTTTTACTCATTTCCTTACAGATCCTTAGGATTCTCATTTACAAATAAAATCAAGAGACGCAGTTAAGGCTAAGTGTTATCAGCATGTCTCCTTAAGAGAGGCTGTCCTCTGCACCAAAATAAAAGTCCTCCTATTCCTGGAGATAAAAAGCTCAAAATGAATGAACTCGAAAAATCAAAGGGAGAAATGAAGCCATTATGAAAGGACTATTTTTGGCAGGCAAGGGAGATGGTTCCTGTCCTTCTCAATGCAGCTTGTTACCTTCCCTTTGATGTACTTTCTAGCTGATCCTGGTGTCCTTTGATTGAAAATGACCCAAATCAATCTTTGGTTAACATAAGCAGAAACACAATGTACTGAAAGATTCTTGGACATCTCCTTACAAGTAGCTGAAAAAAGAAAAGATGGAAAAGGCAAAGGAGAAAAGGAAAGATACACCTGTCTGAATGCAGAGTTCCAAAGAATAGCAAGGAGAGATAAGAAAGCCTTCCTCAGTGATCAATGCAAAGAAATAGAGGAAAACAATAGAATGGGCAAGACTAGAGCTCTCTTCAAGAAAATTAGAGATACCAGGGAACATTTTATGCAAAGATGGGCTCGATAAAGGACAGAAATGGTATGGACCTAACAGAAGCAGAAGATATTAAGAAGAGATGGCAAGAATACACAGAAGAACTGTACAAAAAAGATCTTCATGACCCAGATAACCACGATGGTGTGATCACTCACCTAGAGCCAGACATCCTGGAATGTCTAGTGGGCCTTAGGAAGCATCACTATGAACAAAGCTAGTGGAGGTGATGGCATTCCAGTTGAGCTATTTCAAATCCTAAAAGATGATGCTATGAAAGTGCTGCACTCAGTATGCCAGCGAATTTGGAAAACTCAGCAGTGGCCACAGGACTAGAAAAGGGCAGTTTTCATTCCAATCCCAAAGAAAGGCAATGCCAAAGAATGCTCAAACTACCGCACAATCTCACACGCTAGTAAAATAATGCTCAAAATTCTCCAAGCCAGGCTTCAGCAATATGTGAACCGTGAACTTCCAGATGTTCAAGCTGGATTCAGAAAAGGCAGAGAAACCAGAGATCAACTGGCCAATATCCACTGGATCATCAAAAAGCAAGAGAGTTTCAGAAAAACATCTACTTCTGCTTTATTGACTATGCCAAAGCCTTTGATTGTGCGGATCACAACTGTGGAAAATTTTTCAAGACATGGGAATACCAGACCACCTGACCTGCCTCCTGAGAAATCTGTAAGCAGGTCAAGAAGCAACAGTTAGAACTGGACATGGAACAACAGACTGGTTCCAAATCGGGAAAGGAGTATGTCAAGGCTGTATATTGTCACCCTGCCTATTTAACTTATATGCAGAGTACATTATGAAAAATGCTGGGCTGGATGAAGCACAAACTGGATTCAAGATTGCTGGGAGAAATATCAATAACCTCAGATATATAGATGACACCACCCTTATGGCAGAAAGCGAAGAAGAACTAAAGAGCCTCTTGATGAAAGTGAGAGAGGAGAGTAAAAAAGTTGGCTTAAAACTTAATATTCAGAAAACTAAGATCATGGCATCCAGTCCCATGACTTCATGGCAAATAGATGGGAAACAATGAATACAGTGACAGACTTTATTTTCCTGGGCCCCCAAATCACTGCAGATGGTGACTGAAGCCATGAAATGAAAAGATGCTTGCTCCGTGGAAGAAAAGCTATGACCAACCTAGACAGCATATTAGAAAGCAGAGACATTACTTTGCCAACAAAGGTCCATTTAGTCAAGGCTATGGTTTTTCCAGTGGTCCTGTATGGATGTGAGAGTTGGACTATAAGAAAGCTGAGCGCCAAAGAATTGATGCTTTTGAACTGTGATGTTGGAAAAGACTCTTCATAGTCCCTTGGACTGCAAGGAGATCAAATCAGTCAGTCCTAAAGGAAATCAGTCCTGAATATTCATTGGAAGGACTGACGCTAAGGCTGAAACTCCAATACTTTGCCACCTGATTTGAAGAACTGACTCATTTGAAAAGACCCTGATGCTGGGAGGGATTGAAGGCAGGAGGAGAAGGGGACGACAGAGGATGAGATGGTTGGATGGCATCACCGACTCAATGGACAAGAATTTGAGTAAGCTCTGGGAGTTGGTGACGGACAGGGAAGCCTGGTGTGCTGCAGTCCATGGGGTTGCAAAGAGTAGGACACGTCTAAGCAACTAAACTGAACTGAAGTGGACATCTCAAAGAATCCAATCAACCATCAAATATTTCAGCTTCTGAAAGGCAAGAACAGAGTAGCTCAGGGGATTCAGGCAGGAGGAACTGAGAGAGAGATCTTCATGACACTTGCCTCAAGTGTCCAGTTCCAGGGAGAGAAGGTATGACTGGCCTAGCCTGGCTTTTGGACCTCAAAAGAGCCCCTTGAAGTGCAGAAGTGAAGTTGCTCAGTCGTATCCGACTCTGCGACACCATGGACTGTAGCCTACCAGGCTCCTCCGTCCATGGGATTTTCCAGCCAAGAGTACTGGAGTGGGTTGCCCTTTCTTTCTCCAGAGGATCTTCCCGACCCAGGGATCGAAGCCGGGTCTCCCACATTGTAGGCAGACACTTTACCGTCTGAGCCACCAGGCAAATCCAGGATTTCCCTGGTGTGCAGAAGGTCCCCTCAAGACCATGGAGGAGCAATCAATACCCAAAGAGGAAGGAAAGAAATGGTAAAGGGATGCTGGGCAGGCAAAAACAAGGGCACAATCATAATATGGTGACTCTCTCTCTCTGAGCCAGCCCGTGTGTCTACCCACATGTACTCTTTCTTCCTAATAAATACTTGTTTCGCTACAAAAACAAATAGGTAAATAACAATTAATGACAGTTATGTGCTTGCTAGGATCAGAGCCTTATATTCTCATTTAATTTTCACATCAACTCTGTGAGACAGCAATTATTATTCTACCTTGTAGATGAAGAAATAGGGGCTACAGGACACAAAGACAGTCCATGACAAAGCAAGATGACATTGCCGTCTCAGTACACAGGACCACCGTGAGAAGGTCATTCAGCTGTTCCACGTGCTAACTTACGGTCTCTAGACAACAATGGGTGTGTGTTCAGTCACTCAGTTGTGTCCAACTCTTCGTGGCCCCAAGGACTATAGCCCACCAGGCTCCTCTGTCCATGGAATCTTCCCAGCAAGAATACTGGAGCAGGTGGCCATTTCCTAATCCAGGAGATCTTCCCAACTCAAGGAACAAACCCACATCTCTTGGGTCTCCTGCATTAGCATGTGGATGCTTTACCACTAGCGCCACCAAATTCAAGCCCAAATGCCTAAGCCTGGCATTCAAAGTCCAGTCAATGCATCCAACAGTGAGAGCCTCTCAAATCGCAACAGTGTCCACACTGAAGATGACAGTCACTAATGGTTTTATGCCATAAGGAAGCAGCTAAGATACAAGGTAGACCCAGTCCGAGTGCCAGAACTGCATTACTTTGCCCACTCGTCAACCACCTTCACCAGCTCATTACCGCCTCTGCTCACCAGTTCCCTGGGTATATATATAAAATAGTATCCAGGCTTTCAAGTCCCTACTCCCAGGAAGGTACCGTTCTCATTACTCTATTGCTCCTGAACACTAAGCAACTGAATCAGTATTCCAGAGCTCTATTATATGGATTTAGCGGCTTTCGCTTTATTTTCCCAATTTGCACACATTTTTAGAACCCCCGTAACACCAAGCAAATCTATACATGTGAAGTTTCCATTTACATTTGACTTGAACCTTAACTTACATTTGACTTGAACCTGTAACTTTCCTTGCAATACCCTGCAAGAGGATGCCCCTTTAGAAGTTAAAGAATATACTGCCCCACTGAACGGCTCAGGCCTTCGTTTTTTTATCTATGGACTCAAAACAGTAAAGTCCAGAAGTCACTGATTTCACCTAAGAGTGAGCCTGGTCATCCTCCATTTCCCAGCATCTCAGTGACACAGGAGTCCATGGTTTAATTCGACACTGATCTCATTCTTGTCAAACATAGGAAAAGGTTTGCTAGGTTCAAATTATGCTACTCCCTAGCTGCATTTTGCCTTCGTGGCCAGATGGACCCATCTCTTATTGTCTCTCTGCCCTCCAAGACAAGGAGTATCCATCTCAGAGTCATTCTAATGCAATGAGAGATAATGTACTGAAAAAAAATTTATCACTCTGCCCAAATCTACTGATACCCTTCTGATTTTTAACACTGATATACTATAATATGGGCTTCCCTGGTGGCTCAATGTGAAAGTATCTGCCTACAATGCAGGAGATGCAGGAAATGCAAGTTTCATCCCTGGGTCAGGAAGATCCCTTGGAGGAGGAAATGGCAACCTGCTCCAGGATTTTTGCCTAGAGAATTCCACAGACAGTGAAGCTTGGCGGGCTGCGGTCCATGGGATCGGAAAGAGTCGGGACATGACTGAGCACGCACACATACATACATATATTGTAATATACCTGAATATTTTATATATTCAGCATTCCCAGTTAAAAAGATAGGCACACAGCAACCGCCAAGATATAAGACACAATTCTGGGTGCTCTCATTTACCCTTTGCATTCTTTGCCACTGCTCTCTCCCGCTCACATTCTTGTGGCCACATGCTCCCAAACTGCTAAGCACAAATCTTACATCACAGTGGAAAAAGCCCCACAGCTGTCTGTAGCCCTGCACTCAGAAATGACTCAAACACCGAGGCAGGAGCAGAGGAAAAAGGAGACTGAAAAACCTTTCTATTAAAACAAGGGCTTTGGTGGTAAGGAGACAAAGCTGATCTGACCTTCCTTCTCACCCCTGAGCTTTCACGCCTGCCTGCTGATTAGCTAGTGTCTGGAACTAATTAACAGGTGTGGCAAGAAAGAAAGCAGGAAAAAAACAAACCTTGGCAACTTTCTCTCAGGGAATTGATGAGTCTAGATTTACAATAGCTCCTTTAGGACAGAACTGGCAGAGAACTCAGTGAGCTGAGTTCATTATTCACAGAGTCCACCTATTCAGACTTTCAAAGGACCCACCACCAAGAAGCAAAAGTTAAGACTTCATCCCCAACTAAATGATGGTTCCCTTGACTACAGATGGTGCCCCAAACATCATGGACAAAAACATTTGAGCAGAAGTCTGAAGCCCAGGAGCAATCAGAAGACGAGAACATGTGTTTGCCAGGCTCTGGGGTAAGACAACAATGAAGGAAGCACAAATAATTTACCTCCATCAAAGACAATACTTTTCCAACTACTCAGAAACCTCCAGAAACTAAGTACAAATCACACACTAACTTGCAAACACGCCCTCCGCAGATGAAAAGTATAATTATATCCTGTTACCCAAGGTACCTTACCAAGAACTCCTGAAAGGTTTCTGCGGCCAAAAGAAAATAATAGTCTTTAAATCCTTTTACTTTTTTATTCTTAGCCATAGGAATAAAATACACTTACCCAGTAAGGCTTTTTTTCCTTACTTCTATTAACACACATTATCATTTATTGACTTTAAAATCCAATCTAGCATTTCATCCACCTTCCATCAGAATATACACAGAGTGGATCCCGTACAGTGGCCAAGAACGACAGAATGAAGACATCTGTCCAACTTGACCTTCAGTCCTCACTCACCTGGCCTTTCCCCTTTTCAGAACTCAGATATCAGTCTCAAACTACACAGAGTTCAATCCAGTAAGTGCAGTTCGTACGTGTGGAGGTACTCATCTATGTATGAATAAGTATCAATAACAGTGAAAATGAAAGTGTTAGTCCCTCAATCATATCCGACTCTTTGCAACTCCATGGTCTGTAGCCCACCAGGCTGCTCTGTCTATGGAATTCTCCAGGCAAGAATACTGGAGTGGGTTGCTCTTCCCTTCTCCAAGGGATCTTCCTGACCCACAGATCGAACCTGGATCTCCTACACTGCAGGCAGATTCTTTACCATCTGAGTATCAATAACAGGTTGTTAGGAAAAACATCACTGGCTTTGGAGGCAGAAGTCTGGTTCCACCACTTTCAAAGGTATCTGATGCTGAGTAAGATTCTTAATACAGCAAAACTTCCATGTGTTCATCTGGGAAGCACAAGGATGAATTTCAATTTAGATGAGTCCAGCCCCTAGCATGATGCTCACCATGCTGGTAGCAGCTGCTCAATAAATGGCCGTACCATACTCAGCATCACTGACTCAATGGACATGAGTCTGAGCAAGCTCCGGGAGATGGCGAAGGACAGGGAAGGCTGGTGTGCTCCAGCCCACGGGGTTGCAAAGAGTCGGACATTACTTAGCGACTCAACAACAACACTGTAAACACATCTGCAGGAGTAATAGCACAATTTCAAGATACCCTCCCTCTTCCCTGGAAAACTGGCTGGACACAAGGGTGTTCATGCTAGAAATCAGGGCTTGGGGCTTCCCTGGGGGATCAGTGGTAAAGAATCCACCTGCCAATGCAAGAGACATGGGTTCAACCCCTGATCCAGGAAGATCACACATGCTGTAGAGCCAAGTAGGCCCGTGCACCACAACTATTAAGCCTGTGCTCTAGAGCCGGGGAGCCACAACTAATGAAGCCTACGTGCCCTAGAGCCATGCTCTGCAACAAGAGAAGCCACTGCAAGGAGAAGCCCAAGCACTGCAACAGAAAGTGGCCCCCACTCTCCCCAACTAGAGAAAAGCCTGCACAGCAACAAAGACCCAGCACAGCCAAAAAATAAAGAAAGAGAGAAAAGAAATCAGGGCTTGAAGCAGGAAATACTACCCAGGAATAAAACTCCCAGACCCAGAGAAAGGACAAGGAAGTGGGCAGCTGTCAGCAGCAGCACACACCGGCGATCACACCATCCCTGAAAAGGGACGGACCTGCCTTAATTCAGCAAGGGAAACACTAAAGCTCCCTGTGGACAAAAAGGCCTGGAGGGCTACTTGCCTTTAAGAGTCACCCTGAAATCTGGCTCTGCTGAAGAGACTGAAAAGGTCCATAGGGAGCTCCTTGTCTTCCGCTTCCCATGTGGGTACATACAGCTGCTCTCATCATCTCTCCCCTGGGTTTCCAAGGCAAGCTCAGAGCCGGGGGCAGGGGTGGGGACTGAGGAGCCATTGACACCCCTTCAACACCCTAGCTTTAAGGCTTCAACATCCTTGGATATCCCTCGTAAACAAACTTATAACTGAAGCCCAGGTTCTTATCAGCTGCACCAAAGGGTACGTGTCCACCGTGCCCATCATCCCCTGGGAAGGAAGTGGCCCCATCCACAACCCGAAAGAACAATTAAACGGAGATGGATTTTCCCAGTCAGCTCCCTACTTACTCTGCTCCCCAGCAGCAGAATCTCCTGCCCAAATCCTTGGCCTGTAGATGTGCAGGGACATGCAGGACCCTGGCTAGAAACCCTTGTAGGCAGACCTGAGCTTTCTGATACAAGTATGTTAGTTTCCATTCACCCTATTTTCCACATCCAAATTAAGCTGTAGGTTGGCAAATCTGTTGTTCTTCAGTAGCTCAGTCGTGTCCTACTCTTTATGACCCCATGGACTGCAGCACACCAGGCTTCTGTCCTTCACTATCTCCCAAAGTTTGAAAAAATTCATGTCCATTGAGTCAATTATGCCATCCAACCATCACATCCTTTGTCATCCCCTTTTCTTCCTGCCCTCAGTCTTTCCCAGCATCAGGGTCTTTTCCAATGAGTCAGCTCTTGGCATCAGGTGGCCAAAATACTGGAACTTCAGCTTTGGCCATCAGTCCTTCCAATGAATATTAAGGGTTGTTTTCCTTTAGGATTGACTTGTTTGATGTCCTTGCAGTCCAAGGGACTCTCAGGAGTCATCTCCAGCACCACAGCTCGAAAGCATCAATTTTTTGGTGCTCAGCCTTCTTTATGGTCCATCTCTCATATCCATATATGAGCCTCTCATTTTAACAGTCTGTTGGAAGAAGGAATCAAACATCCTCTAGAGACATTTAGGAAGTTTCTACACTGTACTAATGCAAAGACACCACCCAATCCACCTCAACAATTCCACAGCTGTGTTAAAGCTTGGATCACTCCCTGGTAATATGCAGAGTTCAGTGTTTGGATCTGGTACAAGATTGGCTAAAAATGGGAACTTGGGCCACAGTAAATCCAAACACCCAGGAGAGTAAATGCAAGAGCCTGGGAGCCTGTGTTAGGAAGGATACTATGGCTTCTCCGACCAGCAAGAGAGAATGGGCACTGTGACCCATTAGCAGTCTTGTCAGGGAGTTTCTGCAGACCTCTGCGGACCCCTGCAATCTCCAGAGATGTCTAAGGTCCCCTCTGCTTTTTGAACTGCTGAGCAAGCATGCAATCAGAACGCTCAACTCTATACAGTACTAGATTTCCTCCACAGCAGAGGCTGGCATCTTAAAAGGACTCAGGCCTGTTTGTAACCCTCCACAGGTCCCTCAAGGCATCACCAGCTAGAAACCAGAAAGGGGAGACACAGAAGTCTGGAGCTCTGCTAAATGCCCACTCAGGAGCTAAAACGATAATGGCTATTATTTTCAAGTGCCTCGTGTCTGCCAGGCCTGTGTAAAATGCATTCCGTGACTTACCTCAATTACTCCTTCAACAACCTCACGGAGCAGGGACTATTACCCCCTTTCACAGTCAGGCACACAAAGCCCCAGCCCTCTATCCTGATACCACCCAGACTCCAGGGCTGCCTAGTGACAGTGCTTCTCAGAAGGAAACGCTCTATCAATGCAAAGGTCTCTCTTGGTCCTATGGCTTCAAGGGGCAGGAACGGAAGATGTGGCTGCTGTCACACAGGGACTATGGCTATGAAATGCTCTTGAGAAAGGTCAGGAAAAGTCTGAAGGAGCTGGTCTTCCTAGACCAGCACCATCCGACGAAGACACAGTGCAAGCCACGAATGGGAGCCACATGTATTATTTTAAATTTTATGATAGTCATGTGAAACAATAAAAAGGCAGTGATATTCATCTTAATGTTGTACATTTAACCCTATATATCTAAAATATATCTAAAACATTCAACAGACAATGTAAAATTTTAGTATTATCCATACTTGTTTCAGGGATTCCCTGGTGGTTCAGATGGTAAAAAATCCATCTGCAATGCTGGAGACCCAGGTTCAATTCCTAGGTTGGGAAGATCCCCTGGAGAAGGGAAACACAACCCACTCCAGTATCTTGCCTGGAGAATCCCGTGGACAGACAAGCCTACCAGGCTACAGTCCATGGGGTCACATAAACTACAGCTTGCCAGACTCCTCCATCCACGGGGACTCTCCAGGCAAGAATATCGGAGTGGGTTGTTGTTCCCTTCTCCAGGGGATCCTCCTGACCTACAAAGACTGAGCAACTAAGCACACACCTACTTGTTTCATGTATCTTTGAAATGCAAGGTGTATTTTGTACTTAAAGCACATCTCAATTCGGACAAGTCACATTTCAAGTGCTCAATGGCCACATGTGGCCAGGGGAGGTCCCCATACCGGACGGCACAGCTTCACAAACATTTCACAGTAAATTAGCGAAGGCTCAACAGTACATACTGTTAAATTAGCTAAGGATCAACAGTACAACGCACAATTGCACTCATCTCACATGCTAGCAAAGTAATGCTCAAAATCCTCCAAGTCAGGCTTCAACAGTATGTGAACCATGAACTTCCAGATGTTCAAGTTGGATTTAGAAAAGGCAGAGAAACCAGAGATCAAATTGCCAACATCCACTGGATCACCGAAAAAGCAAGAGAGTTTCAGAAAAACATCTACTTTTGCTTTATTGACTACACCAAAGCTTTTGATTGTGTGGATCACAACAAACTGGAAAATTCTTCAAGCGATGGACATACCAGACCACCTGACCTGCCTCCTGAGAAATTTGTATGCAGGTCAAGAATCAATAGTTAGAACCGGACATGGAACAACAGACTGGTTCCAAATAGGAAAAGGAGTACGTCAAGGCTGTATATTGTCACCCTGCTTATTTAACTTATATGCAGAATACATCATGAGAAATGCCGGGCTGGATGAAGTGCAAGCTGGAATCAAGATTGCCGGGAGGTATATCAATAACCTCAGATACGCAGAAGACACCACCCTTATGGCAGAAAGTGAAGAAGAACTAAAGAGCCTCTTCATGAAAGCGAAAGAGGAGAGTGAAAAAGTTGGCTTAAAACTTAACATTCAGAAAACTAAGATCATGGCATCCGGTCCCATCACTTCATGGCAAATAGATGAGGAAACAATGGATACAATGACTTTATTTTCCTGGGCTCCCAAATCACTGCAGATGCTGACTGAAGCCATGAAATTAAAAGATGCTTGCTCCTTGGAAGAAAAGCTATGACCAACCTAGACAGCATATTAAAAAGCAGAGACTTTACTCTGCCAACAAAGGTCCATCTAGTCAAGGCTATGGTTTTTCCAGTAGTCTCATATGGATGTGAGAGTTGGACTATAAAGAAAGCTGAGCGCCAAAGAACTGATGCTTCTGAACTAGGGTGTTGGAGAAGACTCTTGAGAGTCCCTTGGACTGCAAGGAGATCCAACCAGTCCATCCTAAAGGAAATCAGTCCTGAATGTTCATTTGAAGGACTAATGCTGAAGCTGAAGCTCCAATACTTTGGCTACCTGATGCACAGAACTGACTCACTGGAAAAGACCCTGATGCTGGGAAAGACTGAAGGCAGGAGGAAAAGGGGACGACAGAAGTTGAGATGGTTGGATGGCATCACCTACTCGATGGACATGAGTTTGAGTGAGCTCCGGGAGTTGGTGATGGACAGGGAGGCCTGGCGTGCTGCTGTGCATGGACTCACAAAGAGTCA
The DNA here is from genome assembly GCF_055505025.1 of Bos grunniens. Lineage (NCBI taxonomy): Eukaryota > Metazoa > Chordata > Mammalia > Artiodactyla > Bovidae > Bos > Bos grunniens. The sequence continues at coordinate 40,162,125 of NC_141186.1, forward strand.
GATAAGACTTAACTGAACTGTACAACAGTAGAAGGCTTTCCAAGTGGTTTAGTGGTAAAGAATCCATCTGCCAATGCAGGAGATGCGGGTTTGATCCCTGCGTCTGAAAAATCTCCTGGAGAAGGAAATGATAATCCCATGGACAGATGAGCCTGGAGGGCTACAGTCCAAGGGGGTGGCAAAAGACTTGGACACGACTGTGCAACTAAACAACAGCATTGGAAGGATCTCTGGAGAGGAAATCCACACCCAGGAAACAAATATGGGCTCACCTGGTGTCACCCAAGTATTAATACCTGGTGCATTAAGAGCACCACAAATTTATCTGATGTCAGCTTCACAAAAGAATTCCTTTTGCCTTTTATCCTAACTCTCCAATTTCCTTATCAGAAACAATACTGATCAGAGGACCACTCAAATTTTGAGAAACATGCTACCCTAAAGGAAACAATGAATGTATTCACAGTTAACAAAGGACACTTTACCAGGTATAAACAACAGAGGTAAAGGATCCATTTATTCAGTCACAGTTTTAAAAACTGCTGTCACCACGCCATACTTAACACTTACTTAAATAGCTAAGAATTCAGAAAGGTGTTGCTTTGGAATATAAACAGTCCTACAAAAGCCATAATATGATGCAAAACCTCTGGGCTTTGATGAAAGGAAAAATAAGCAACTAATTTTAGATCCCCAAATCTCCATTAGTAAGGCTTGCCCATTAGAATATGATGTAACCACTGCCAAGAGACTGGACTTCCTTCCCCCTGAATAAATGAATGTGAGTCAAATACAAGCCCTAATCAATTTCATGGATCAGGAAACCTTTGCACAAGATACTTGCTATCAATACCTGCTCTTTTGGGCCAATTTCAAAATAGCTATACTGCTATTGCTGCCAAGTCACTTCAGTTGTGTCCGACTCTGTGCGACCCCATAGACGGCAGCCCACCAGGCTCCCCCGTCCCTGGGATTCTCCAGGCAAGAACACTGGAGTCGGTTGCCATTTCCTTCTCTAACGCATGACGGTGAAAAGTGAAAGGGAAGTCGCTCAGTCGTGTCCGACCCTCAGCGACCCCATGGACTGCAGCCTTCCAGGCTCCTCCACCCATGGGATTTTCCAGGCAAGAGTACTGGAGTGGGGTGCCACTGCCTTCTCCGCAAAATAGCTATATAGCTTTAAAATTGCTTATATATCAGCAAACATATTTGCAAGGATGTAAATGCTCCCTAGATCTGCCTCTCCTTATACTACTTTCACAGGTTGGCTAACATGTCTCGGTACAGCACAGGGACGGCACTAAAGTCCTCTCCCAGTTCAATCGTTGCAAAGGCAGGAAAGAGTTCTGTGATCAATGAGCAATATCTGCCATGGCTACAGTAAAGATGAAGGGCCTCACATGTCAATTTGCAATCCCTGTGTAGAAAAAACTATAAAATAACACAAGGGCAGGAAAGAGAAAAACACACGTGGCACAGTACAGACTGTCCCTGAATGTTTCCATCTGTACGCACACAGGGATGTGAATAGCCTCATACTAACAGAGATACACAAGGCATGTACATCCTACCCACGGATGAGAACAGCCTCACGCTAACAGAGATGCTAGCTAACAGAGACTGTCAACAGACAATGCTCCTGAGTGGCCACGTGTACCTTCATTCATCCACTGCCTACTCTGCTAGCAGAGAAGGAACATGATATCATCCAGAAAGCCAAGTTCAATTCTGTTGCACTACTTCATTAACTGGGGATCTCTATTCTCCCCGAGCTCCAGCCCTCCTAGCTTTGTTCAGGGTTGCGTGGGGTTAACTGACAGTATAGTTAGGCAAGTGCTTCTTTCACAAATCTTAACCAACAGCTACTAAAGGAAGGTACCACTTACACTGTCCTATGTGATTAATGCTTTCCTGGTGCTTTGCATACAGAATTTCATTCCATCTTCACAAGGACTCTGGGAGACGGAAAGTCTCATTATCCCCATTCTACAGATGAGAAAACCAATCAAGTACGTTCAGGGCCAAGTTAGTACAGGCCAAAACTAAGATTCACTAACTTGAGCCAGTTAACCTGACTGACAGATCTGTGCAATTCTAAGAACATGCATTTGCCACTGGCTTCTTTCATCTGAATCCACCCATCTCAAGTCTCATTTTCTCAAAATCCTATTAAAGGTCCCCCAGGCATCTGAGAGTTATTTCCACAAACTGCTTTGTTTATCTGGTCAGAGTGCTTACAGTTCCCCCAGATTCTCCAAAAATCAATTTTCCCTCCACTCAGCATCTCGAGTGAAGGCAGAAACCTCAGGAACCAGCAGCTCCCTCAAGTCGGTTAATTCACTGCAGTAACTAAGGTGTTTTTCTTTTAAAGAGCACATCCTAAAAAGTGTTCAGGAAGAACTCTCATGCCAGAGTCAGCCACCCTCCATCACATAAAACAATTTCAGCAGCTTCTGCGCAAATTGACCAATTGAGAAAATGAGGGGCTGATGCCTAAAACTGTCAAGTGATTTTCCGCACCCTCCACATATGGCCCTTGCACACATGTAAGCTGAGAAAATGACTAGTTTTAGAAGAGAAAACAACTAGTTGGGAGAGGAATGAAAGAAGGCAGGCATCGACTAGCAATGTGTTCTAGAAAACTTAACTTCTGCCTAAGCATATTTGGAATGACGTGATGCACAGTCAGTATCTGATTAATTAAGCTGACAGGGTAGTCAACCAGTACCTGTCAAGCAGGCCCAAGTGGTCACTTCTGGTCCTTCTCCTAGATCCATCTGCCCAAAGCCATTACCAAGCAACAGACCTACACTCAGCTCTCAGAAGCTCTGCTATATTCCACATATCTACTGTCACTGTCACCAGGACAGCCCATGCAGAAATGAGGCTGCCTAATACTTCTGGGTCAACCCTACAGCCAAGGGCATTTCTGATGCAAACAAACACCAGATTCACAGAATTTAGCCTCAATTATTCCATAAGAGAAGAAAACAGAAGATCTGTGACCATCAAAACCTAGTCCTGCTGCCACATAAGACATGTGACCTTTAATTAGAATATGTCATTTTCAGCAATAAATACCTTGGTGATGAGTAACAGAAAGCACACATTTAGCTTCTGTTTTCAAAGATGGACTTCAAACACCATGACAACATTATTATATACATTTCGAATTCTTAATAAAGATGCTGACTTTGAGTAATGTGTCTCTTAAGAGGATACAATGTGACATTTCTAGAAAGCACATACAAGGGTATCACTGTCTTAAACAATGTCCTGTAATTTTGCAATTTTTCTAATTTTTGTAATTTTGCTCAGTTTCCTTGATGGCTCAAATGGTAAAGAATCCACCCACAACATGCGAGACCCAGGTTCAGTCCCTGGGTTGGGAAGATGCCCTGGAGTGCTACCCACTCCTGGATTCTTGCCTTGAAAATTCCATGGTCAGACGACCATACAGTCCATGGGATCACAAAGAGTTGAACATGACTGAGTGACTAATACTTTCACTTTTTTTATCAGTAGTCAAATATGACTACCACCACCTAGACACTGAGGATTCAGTAGGTAGAGGAAGGATGTGAGTCCTGCCCTCAGGGGGCAAACAGCAGACTCTAATCAGGCTCTAAATCATAAGAGAACAATTCACATCGATGGCATATTATAATGACAAAAGGAGCTGGAATTAGGGTGAAGAAATCACCTCCTCAACCTTCCAACTGCTCACATCAAAAGCCACACACACTACTCCATCCAAAGTCCAGGTTTTCCTATGTTGCTGTTGGAAAAATTAAGATTCCTGATACTTCTGTCATGTATCAGAAATCCATACATAGGTGTCACATGGGAAAAAATTACTGGGTCAGGGATTTTATGTGAAAAAATGAAGCTCCTTGGGAAGGGGATATCTCCAATATTACTTTACTCACATTCCACTGTGTGGTCCCTGGCCTTCCCCTATCATCCCCGTCTTGGGTAGTTTGGTAACAACAAAGTGACCAAGGGCCCTAGTTCTTCAAAGTGAAACTTTTGTAAAAAAAAAAAAAAAAAAAAAGAAAGAAATGTAACCTCAAAATTGAACAAGCCAACTGCGATTTAGATCAGCAGGAAATCTGCCACATTACAATGAAGCATCCAAGCAGCAGCCTACTTGCAAAGCCAAAAAAGGACAGACCCGGGACGGCTGAACTTCAGGCAGACAGGAATGACGCCACGGCTTCAGCCAATGATGGGCTCCGTCGCGCTAGCACATGCGCACACATACGTATTTACATACAGCCAATCTGGGCAATATAAAACCCCAAACAAGCAACAGCAAAAAGATTTTTTTTAAAAAAGAGTGTCCCTCGGGTAGAAATCTAGAAATCAGGCATGCTGGTGGCAAACACCTCCAGGGATCAGCTGAGTGTTGTAAATAACCACTGCGGGCCAGATGAGTGCCCCTCTCTCAAGGGGCAGCCACTATTTAATTCCAGCTTACTATTGTCTAGAAGGAAGACACGTGCCCTTGGCTGCTGTACCTGCCGATTTTCCAGGAGTTACCTAGATTTTTACAAGAAGCCCCCATGAAGGCAGGACTCTCCCCCTGTTTTGGTCACCGCTATCTCCCCAGTGCCTGGTGTGCTGCAGGTATTCAGGACAGACTTGTTGATGACATGAATGAGAAATGCTCCAATATTTAACTCAACCTTTTTTTCAACACAATACAGCCAAAAATACCAGATGCCCCCTGCAGAGCTCCAGATAACCCGAATGACTGTCCCTTCTCCGTTTCTCTTTTCCAGAGCACGCTCTGGAACTAGGTTGGGTGGTTCATTTTAGATAAAGAACCCTGCCACCACTCTCCCAATCCTCAATCACATTCAGTAAGTTTTAAAAGCCAGGCATAACTTCATCGGCATGAGCAAACTTCCAATCTTTTTTTTAAACAAGGACTCCAGGAGAAATGAGGTTTCCTGTTTAAAAAAAAAAAAAAAAACAGCTTACAGGAATTTCATTAACCAAGATCCACTCACTATCCCATTTGCTAATTCCCTCAGGATATTCTGCAGCAGGGTCTGAGAAATAATGAAAGGATTCTTAGTGCCTTAAAAAGCCAACTGTCAGAATAAAACTAACCAGAAGGACCCCTGACAAATCACATCATAATATGGACCGGGCATTGGACTCGAGCGTAGCTCAGAAGTCACAACCTCTGAAACCATCCAGTATGGAATCAACAATCCCTAAAATTCCAGAAGAATGGTTCTTTAAGAGTGAGAAAGACAACCTCCCAAACACCTAGGGTCTTGCCCAGATTCCACAGCTGGCTTGGCGGGCTTCCATGGCGAGTTCTAAACTCCAGAGGTAAAATCCAGAACCCAAACTTTCTCCAGCCAAGTACAACTTCCCTTAGACATTTTCCTGAAGCCATAACTCGAGCCTGCAGCCCACATTTAAATGATAGGATGATAATAATACCCCATTATTATGACATAACCATCTTTAACGCCCCAAACAAAAGTTCTCGAATTATAAACTAGATCAATTTAGATTCTTTTGAAGAGGAGTCAGAAAAAACACCAACAAACTCACTCTATCCACAGTTATTATCAGCTTATTCAGAAGCTAAAGTAATTTGCAGAAAGGTCATCTCTTCAATGTAACCAAATAAAATCCTATACTAATTGCATTACTTCCTTATTTAATTGTAGCAAATACAGGAAGACACCTTTATTTCACCCAGCCTTTATGGTACTTGGCTTCTATGGGAAAAGCAGTAGCATGAAATACGAAAGGCTGGGTCTTTTAATCTGCCTTCCTGTGGAATTAGGAAAAGCATCTTCCAAATAAACAGAAACCATTCTGATTCAAAATAATTCTGAGAGACAATTAGAGAGACATATTTTAGCTACTCTCACTAAGAACAAAGGTGACCCTGAACAAGAGACAACCTCCTTTTGGTTTCAGTTTCCTCATCCTTAAGTGAGGACATTCATGGTTTCTTCCAGAGGAGATTAAAGGAATATAAAAAACTCACATACCCCAGCAAGATTATGGCAAGTGCTTGGTGAGTGTGGGCTGTTATAACCAATGTCCCCACTTTAGAGATTAAAAAAATGAGGCCATTTTCTCAACATAGCAACATAACATAGAATTAACATAGAATTTCAACCTGGACCTCTGAGGTCCTAGCGTAGCTCCTGAATAAGAGGTGTGTATAACTGGGACTCACAGATCCCCACTACCACCCAACCCCACTTCAACAGGATGTTGAGGAATTTGCCCAGTGGCATAGTGACATGCTAGCTAACCAGCGACATAGCCAAGGCCATGGCCAGCTCTTAACCTCCACACTGAATCAAAACACTTCAGGAAAAGTGATATTTAAAAAAAGAAAAAGAACAGAACTCATTTGTTATAAATAACTATGGCTTTGAAAATAAATCCTTTTGATGACTCGTGACTAACTTGACTCTTGGAAAGTCAATGACATTTCCTCATTAATCTGGATTATGCTTTTATTTTTGGTAAATGGCTAACAGCTATGTCTCCTATCCAAATTATTCTACACTGATGAGTTTATCTGATTTAAGTACGCTGTGAAATTCATGTGGCTGCAATGGTGTCAGAAATCAAATACCTCTCGGATTCATCTAATAACTCATATGGATTCCTCAAAAGTATACCCACTGCAGTATCAGTTGGCAACCTGTTTCCTCCTCCTCGTTAAGAAAACAGTATCACAGACCCAAAAATAAGACCAGTTGTTCTATTTTCTTACATGGAAGTGTTACATATTCCATGAACTATGCTTTCATTGCTTCTTTCTTAGTTGCTAAATTTCAGCAGCCAACTGTGTCACTTTGCTGCAACCCCGAAATAGCTAAGTTGAGTACTTTAAATTGTATTCTGTTGTTTGGTCAGAAAACCATCCTGTGGATTTGTCTGAAAAAACCTGATTGGAGGGCAGGAGTTTTGCACACACGGTGCGTGCTTCTCTCTTGTATACGCTGCAGGTCTGAATCCATGAAGATATGGAGACAAGGGCATGAATGTGTTCAAGTGTCACTCAAGTACAAAGTAAAAGCAACACCCAAATACTGCTTGCTTTCCAGCAGTGGCACACAACTAAAATCCAGAAATGACAGTCACAGGTAGATCCATTCTCCTTAAATACCACACAGCACAGAGGCCTTAAAAGGGGGGATGGGCATTCCAGGGTGCAAGACCAAGCAACACTTTCTACAATGCATAACACCCCACAAGGACCTGGAAGATTCACATGGTACATTTTTAGCCTGCAGATACCATTTCTCATCTTTAAGCAGGGAAAGAACAGACCACCTTTGAGGTGGGAGTAAGGAGGTATCTCAGACTTCACAGAGGCTGTCTCATTTCTTTAAACCTCAAAACGTAACCATTTTACTAATTATACATGAAATGTCCCTGTGCCAGCCTAGCTTGCCCTCAAGAGCAAATCCAGGCACAAAACCTATCATGCAAGTTTATATAAATTTTTTGAAAATGTTTTTGTTTTTACATACAGTTGTGTTTTTTTGGTTCAGTTTTCTCCTTTATCTATACTCCTACTCAACTGGCTTCGATACACAAAAAATAAACATGGTTACTTTATTGAGCACTTACTGTTCATGCACAGAGCTAAGTCCTTTGGCAAGCATGCTCATTCCAAGCCTCATGAACACCTTGGAATTCAGGGTCCTCACACGATGCCATTTTGCAGAGAAGAAAAAAGCAAGGTACAGAGAGGTTAAGTGACTCATGTAAAGCAGTACAGCCAGTAATAGCAGAGACCAACTGGCTTGAGATGATATTCTGATGTATTTTAAACAATTTTCCATAGCTACCTGGTTTAGAAACAAAAGAAACAGTATTAACAACATTCAAAAAGCTAAGATCATGGCATCTGGTCCCATCACTTCATGGCCAATAGATGGGGAAACCATGGAAACAGTGACAGACTTTATTTTGGGGGGCTCCAAAATCACTGCAGATAGTGACTCCAGCCATGAAATTAAAAGACGCTTGCTCCTTGGAAGAAAAGTTATGACCAACCTAGACAGCATATTAAAAAGCAGAGACATTACTTTGCCGACAAGGGTCCATCTAGTCAAAGCTATGGTTTTTCCAGGAGTCATGTATGGATGTGAGAATCGAACCATAAAGAAAGGTGAGAATCGAACCATAAAGAAAGCTGAGCATCAAACAATTGATGCTTTTGACCTGTGGTGTTGGAGAAGACTCTTGAGAGTCCCTTGGACTGCAAGGAGATCCAACCAGTCCATCCTAAAGGAAATCAGTCCTGAATAGTCATTGGACAGACTGATGCTGAAGTTGAAGCTCCAATACTCTAAGCACCTGATATGACAAGCCAACTCATTGGAAAAGATCCTGATGCTGGGAAAAATTGAAGGCAGGAGGAGAAGGGGATGACAGAGAATGAGATGGTTGGATGGCATCACCGACTCGATGGACATGAGTTTGAGCAAGATTCGGGAGTTGGGTGATGGACAGGGAAGCCTGGCGTGCTGCAGTCCATGGGTTCGCAAAGAGTCAGACATAACTAAGCAAATGAACTGGGATTTCTCCTTTCCATGAGCAGATAGAACAGCACAGTGATTCTCCTTCAGTGTGGAAGTTGTCTCCCATTGTCCACCCCAAGTACAGCAGGCAAATGAAAGGTAAAGTGAAAGTCGCTCAGTTGGGTCTAACTCTTTGCAATCCCTTGGACTGCATAGTCTGTGTATGGAATTCTCCAGGCCAGAATACTGGAGTGGGTAGCCTTCCCCTTCGCCAGGGGATCTTCCCAACCCAGGGATAGAACCCAGGTCTCCCACATTGCAGGCGGATTCTTTACCAGCTGAGCCACAAGCGAAGCCCAAGAATATTGGAGTGGGCAGTACAACAGGAACACTACCCAATTCCGTTAAGAGGGCTTCGAAAAGAGAAATCAGGCACATCTAGAACCTGGTGAACTGACTGGCACTCCCCTAACCAGCCCTCAAAACACTTTTCACAATGTTTTTTAAAGTAGTCGTATCAAGTCCTAAGAAATTTTGAGCCTGCATAGGCCCGACAAGCCAACTAACATAGATTTTTTTTTTTTTTCTGTTAAAACACCAAACATTTTGCTATGAATGATACCAAGGAAATGGCCTTTCAGATTAGAGGTGTCCTTACAGGAGGAAACTTGCACACGGAGCCCTCTAGCTACCTCAAGCAATCTTGCACATCCATCATTGATAAACCTCACTGCCCTTCTCATCAAAGGAGAAAAACCACAAATTTACCTGTTACATATTTCGGTCATCACAGACTTTAGAAAATGAAATCCACCTACATTACCTTCAGACCTTTTTTCTTTTTTTTTTTTAAGACATAAACAAATCCTTGGTCTTGAAAATTTTAAACAAAAAGGAATTGTAGGGAAAAAAGCAGGGAGAAATAAACAGGGTATTTAAAATATACATCATTTTTCAAGTGATTTTTAGGTTACAACTGCACATAAATTAAGAGTGGTTCAAGATGGTGGAGTACAAGGATGTGTGCTCACCTCAATGGAAACTAAAAAATACAAGAGTCAAAGCACAGTCTGTAACAGATAACTTTCTTTCACATGTGCATCTGATCTTCTGAGGGCACAGAACACTGCCATAGTTCTGGGCCTGGATCTTACACAAGCAAGAGAATCACTCCCATTTCTCAGGCAAACAAAGGTATCAGATCATTTAATCCTCTGGGATTACTTACTGAGGGCCTAATGTGTGCCCAGGCAACCTCATTCTGGTTCCAATGCCTCCTTCTGGTTCTGCAACAGCCGCAGAATTCCACAAGCAGCTCTCACTGCCTGTTGGGGGCAGGCTCTTCTCAGAAGAACAGTCTCACTTTCCCGAGGCCCTCCCTGAGTAGTTACCAGCTTTGCCTAAATCATTCTCAGAGGGCAAACTGAAAGTGGAGGCAGGGCACATTTTCTTGGCTTTCTTTATATTGGTGGATACATAGGCCTTTTATTCTCTACACAATCAAAAACGAAGTTTCAAGTCATTACCACCCATCACCTAATAATGTTCAATCTATAACCAAAGCATAGCAAGAGCTTATTGGGGGGGGGGGGGGGGAGGGGAGGGAGATCAAGCACTTCTGAGATAACTTCAGATGCTGTGAATTTCTACCATACACTGATTTTTGAAATGTGACTCTATGAAAGATATACCCTAGGATTAAAGTGTTAATCACAATTTTTTTCAGTTTTGCAACTCAGAAAGCACACCCCTATTACCACTTTATCCTGCTTAGAAATGACACTGCTTATGTATTCAGGTTTTCTTTTTTAATTTTACCATAAAAGAAAATAGGAAAAGCAACAAAGCACCAGCAACACTTAATTTCTTTCTTCACCCTAGGTCTGGCTGATGTGTCCAGATTGTCCTTTTGGTCAAGAAGTTTCTAGGAAAATGAGGAGGAAGGGTAAGGAAGTAGGAGGAGATCCCTAATAGCAATTGCTCTGGGGCATCTTAAATGCTCTTTCATGAGAGGCGAGAAGCTTCATTTCAATTAGTGCACTGATATGTAACTGATTATACCACATAAACTTGGGAGTTTTTCAGAATAGAAATAGATGAAATCAGAAAGGGTTTTTGTTTTACTTTGCTGTGTTAAATCATCAGCATTCCCTGTACTGCCTCATGTAAACAACATTATCTTTTACTCTGTGAAAATGGGTCCACAATTAAGGGGAGTTGCCCAGAGCTTCACAATTGGTTAGTCCTTTTTCTCATTTCAGCCAGCCTTCCCAATAACCCTTCTGCCTCCACCAAGAGCAACTTCCCTACTTCTTTCTGTCATGTCTATTTGTACTAATATTCTAACTTCATCAACTCTGTGACATGAACACTGTTTAGAAGGAAACAAAAGAGTTTATTCCATCACGGCATCAAAGGGATCCAGTTTCAAGACTGGACAAAGACCCTTCATTTTCAAACAAGACACTTTGGAAAAGGAGTTAGAGGTGTGTGACTTCTCACTCCATCCCTCAAGAGTAAGACTGCTGACTTATATTACATATGCAAGTTTCTAATACGGCCATGAAGGATGGCCACCAGGACCAAAGCATGTAGATGCAAATATACCAAGAGCCAGCTCAGAGGGAGACTCTAGAGACATCAATCACAGGTCCTCCGATTTTGACACATCCAAGGTACACAGCAGAGCTTATCCATCTAAAACATTTCCAATATCAGCCTCCTAGATGTAATTATCCTACAAAACATACCAGAATCATAGAGAAGAATTTCTCTCAGAGGGTGGAAAGAGAAATCACCTTAAAGGAAATTTTTTGTAAGTTTCTTTTGAAAGCTGAAGAATATAAAATACACAAAATGTTAACCCTTTCAAGTAACAATATATATGCTGTAAGATGAACAAATTCCCAATGATTAGAGATATATACCAAATGCCTAAATGAACTATGGATAAGATTTGAAATAATGGGGTATTGGGGAGGTGGGTAACGGAAGAGCAAAAATTGAGTTGTAATTGTTAGAGCTGGACAGGATTCTCAAGGGCCCCTTAAGTTTCTCCATTTTCGTAAAATTTTCCATATGAGTATTTTTTTTAAGATGTCAGAAAACAAGATACTATGCACTACATCATGTAGATAACGCTTATGCTCTGCAAAGTGGAAAACATCACTTGAAACACTAATGGTGATGTGGATCCCACAGCTGCCACACCGTTGAGAGACTAAAAGCCACTGTTTCCCATCTTCTGGAGAAAAATTCACGCCAGGACGATGCTTCCAAAACCTTTTCAAATTACAGCTACCCTGTATCCTGAACAGGAGCTGAGAACAAAATGTTATCAGAGAAGTTGGCGCGATTCTGAGAGGGAACACAAAATAACAAGGGATTTTGGTTAAGATGTCACAAGGAGGACCCTAACTCAAACCAGAAGCATCTTTATCCCTGGTACCAACCAGACAAATACTTTCCAGGTTTGAGGGGGGCGTCCCAAAGCGAACTCAGGTCCCCACCGCTGCTGGGCGGTTTAGAGCCCCCCAGGAGCACCAGGATGGAGCTGAGACAGCGTCTCCGCTCCCAGGCGCATTTGCAGCTGCCAGCCGAGCGCCCCAGCCCCATTCCCACCGCGGCCCCAACCGCACCGAGGCAGCCGAGTCCGACGGGCGGAGGTGGCGGGAGCCTGACAAGTGGCTCGGGGGCGCCCCCTGAGGTCCAGCGGCGTCGCGGCACTTTCGGAAAACCCAAAGCCGACGTCTCCGGCTCTGACATTTTAACTTTGGTTGCAAAGCCTGCCGCTGCACCCTCTCCGGCGGCACTCATCCAAACCACAACCCTCCTTCCCCGGGCACCGCTGCCCTTTCCCTTTTAGACCCTTTGGCTCCCGGACTACGGAATGGGCTCTTTGTTTACCTCGCAGAGAGGGTAGGCATAGGAAATGTGGAAGATGAAAACTGTCCCAGCTCGAAACAGGCGGCATCACTGGCGGTCCCATTTTGGATTTTAGGCTTCCTCAGACATCAAGAAAAAGAAAAATCCCGGCTGGCCCACTGACTGTACGCCCGAGTGTAAAGTGAACGCCAGAAGTGGAATCAGAAATTCCTTGTATTTCGCAAGGCTGCTAGACTGCTCTCTGGCTGCTTCCCACTGCCCCCATTTAAGCGTGACCCTTACAAAGCTAAACCCCAATGTGTGTGTGCCTGAGCTCACTCTGCCGGCAAGTCCACGGCAAAGAAGAGTCTAGAAGGGGCAGGTGGTTAACACAAATAATGAGGAGTGGTAGAGGGAGTGTTTAGGAGTAAATGTCAAAACTGCCTCCAGCCCCCGGTGGAGGCAGGAGCCTGGTGGACAAACCCAGGCCTCGGGTCGAGTGTGGATACATGTCCTGGCTCTGCATCCGAGCTGGGATTCAGGACTGTGGCAGGAGTTCTGTGCGGTTCCAGGGACAGGAGGATGCGCAGAGGGAAAAGCGGGGTGCCGAAGAAAAGACCATGCTTTGCCTCTCTGTCCCTCGAGGCACCCACTTGCCTGCAAAGGGGACCCTCGCTGCCAATCCCTAAGAGCAAGCAAGAGCGCCAGCACCCTGCTCCAGGGCGCACGACGCAGCTGGGGGACCCGTTGCACCAAAATCTGCGCTCGGGCCACCAGGGGACAGGCGGCTGTGACCAGGGAGAGCACGTTCCTTTTTTCTGGATAACCCCCACTTCCGAATATCCAGGAGCTGGTGGATGAAAAGGCAGAAAAACGGGGGATTCCCTGTCCTTAGGAGAGCAAAAGATTTAAAATGAATGGTACCCTTCTTCCCACCCTTTCCCCGACTAGGAGAGGGGACGTGGCCTCCACCAGGGGAGGGGGTCGGACAGATTCAGAGCTCGGGGCTGCAGCCCGGCATAAAGGGGGCTGCAAGAGGGAAGAAGGAGGTAGCTGGCCTCTGCCCTCCCCTAGCAGAAAGAAGAAGGAGGGTCGGCCGATGGAGGGCTGGAAGTGGAGGATCGCCGAGCCGCACACCCTGCGTGTGGTGATTTATTATCTTCGTCAGTGGTCAACAGTGTTACTGTCTTAACCTGACCAGAAGGGTGCGGGTGTGGGTCCGCCAGCTGCTAACAGCCTGCAAAAAGGCAAAGACGCAGGTAGGCAGGGCTCGAGACAGAAAAAAATCCGCCCGGGAGTGAACAGCAACACAGCCGCCGACCCGCCCCCCCACCCCCTCCACTCCCCTACCCGAGCAGCCCAGCCAAGCAAAGGGGGCCGCGGGCCCGGGATGGGGGAGTCATGGATCTCCCTAAACCTCCTGCTCCCTGCTCTCCCACCGCGCCCAGGTCCCCGAGCCAGGAAGGTTCTCTCGCGCCGGCACCGAAGCGCAGCCCGCGCCCCAGCCCCAAGCTGAGGTCGTCCCTGACCCCCGAGACCCAAACGGAGGTTGCTCCCGCCATCCCCAATCCTCCACGGCCAGCCTCGAGCTTCCACTCCACGAACATCAGCCCCTCGAAAGAGTCGCGGAGCAACAAATCCAATCCCCCCTTCTGAGCTCCTTCAATCCTCGCCTGAGCGGGGAACGCACCCAGGGCCCGCACAGAGGCATCCCACACAAACCCACAGAGGCATCCTCCCCATGGCCCCACTGTCCCCAACAGCCTCAGAGCTCTAGCTCTCCTGCACAGCGGCGGAGCAGCGGAACGAGTCTTCTCCCGACTCCGGCTCCCCCAGGCCCCCAAAGCAGAGCGAGAAATAGACCCCTGCGCCTCCCGTTCCTCTCCCCGGCCAGCTCTTTGCTTCCACCCTCCCCAACCAAAAGCCTCCCTAAATTACGCCGCCAGAGTCAGCGGAGCGGATCCTTCTCTCCTCCCCGGGTGCTCGACCCCCACTTAACCCTCTCCGGGGTCCCCGGGACGGGCGCCTGAGCTCCATGCCCCGGCGGCAACTCCGCTTCCCCCTCGCGCTGGCCAGGGCCGCGTCCCCTCGGCGGTCAGCACTCACCGGGGAAGCACACGACATAATGGAGCACGGAACTGGTGATTTTCAGGAACAAAATCCACCAACACGGTTCCAGTAACCTCCGCATGTCCGAAAACGCACATCGAAAAGAGGAAGGCAGGGGGGGTAAACTTGTTGAATAAGTTCTTGCCTCGGTGTGAGCCTCCGCTAAGCCCCGGCTCTTCGCCTGCTCGCCTGCTTTACGGGGCCCCCGCGCTCGGCGGCCCGAGTCCCCCTCTGGAATCTGGGAAGCCGCCGAGCGCCCCCCGGAAAATCTCAAAAAGTGGCCGAGAACGCGGAGCCACGCTGGGGACGATCCTCGGCGGAGAAGGGCTGCTTTATGTTCAAAAAGGAGCGAGTCGAGCGGGTAGGGCGAGGAGTCGGCGGGCGGCGGCGATGCCCGGAGCCCCGGGCAGGCAGAGACCGCCGGCGGCGGCGGCGAGTAGCCGAAGATCCCCAACTTGAGTCGGCAGCGGAGCCCGAGAGCCGGCGGGCGGCGGCGGGGCTGAGCGCGGCGCGGCGTCTCCGGGCTTCAGGCAGGCAGCTCCTTCCAGGGCCCCGGGAAGGAAGGAGGCATGTTTGCAAGCGGGGAAGGGGAGGGTAGAGGCGGGGGGAGAGCGAAGAGCCCCCAAAATAGAACAGCCGGAGGAAACCGAGGAAAACACAAAGGATCTCAGAGGGGCGCAGGGGCGAGGGCGCCTTCAGTCCATGCTCCTGAAAGTTGTGGCTCTGGCGCGAGCTGGGGAGGATCGGGGAGCGCGGGGCTGGAAACTAGCCATGCCTCCATACAGGAAGTAACATGTGAGCATGGATCCTGGCAGAGACTTTAAAGCCGGCGAGCGAGCGAGCAGGGGACGCGCGGCGGCGGTGGCGGCGCGCGAGCAGTGGGCGCGCGGCGACCGCGGGGACGCGCAGCCGGGCTGCCGGTCGCGGGTGCGCGCGCCTCGAGCTCTTAAAGCTGCAGCGCGGGGCTCCCGCCTCGGGCGTCCCACAACTAGGTTCTTCCCGCGCGCTGCTGAGCCGGCCGGGGCAGTTTCGGGACTGGGGACCCGCTCTGGTCGGGTCTCGGAAAGAGGGAGGAGGGCGACTGCTTTCGCGGGCCGGCTAGTCTTTGCCTGTTTCCCGTCTTTCGAGCTCTTAAAGACGCCACTCTTTGAGCGGGCTTGGCTCGGTCTCCCCCCCGCCCCCCGTCTGCGTTGCTCGCGGATGGCGAGACTCGGGGGCACCCCGGCTCGGGTTTGAGGAGAGGAAGGGGCGGCCGGCTGCGTTTATAGGGCGGCAGGGTTTCATGGTGGGTTTCTTCGCCCTGGCAGCGCCACGGCGGGGCGCGCCCTGCTCGCGCCCCCAGACCGACGAATTCCCCCGCCAGGAAACAAAGCCGAGCGGCCTTTGCACTCCGGCTCCGCTTTGCGATTTAATTTTTTTTTTTTCCTTTTCGGGCTTCCATTGGCCTTGTTCCCGGCTGGGGAGGGGTGGGGGAGGGGAGGAATACCGATCCTAGGCTTGCAAGATTCAGCCCTTTCGAGTCCCACGCCCCCTTTCCCCACGGCACGGCTGATCAGTGGCCGAGATTTCCCAACTCGCCGCTCCACGGGAGGAGGGAAGGTTCCCGCACTCCAGCCTGGTGGCGGGGAGGACGCAGGAAGTGCGCCTCTTACCCCTGGCTGGGTGAAAGCTGCGCCCCGGGGCTGGACCGATTTCCCGGCAGCTACGCGGGGAGCGGCAACCTCTTTAGCAATCGTGGAGAGGCGTCCGAGGGAAATGGGAGGACAGGGCTTATCTGTAATGAGTTTTGTCCTTTAGTTCGTGGAGAGAAAGATCTTTATCGCTTAGACGTCTAAGCGCCCTATTTTCCCCTCTTAACGCCGGTGCTAAAAGTGGGGGAGGCGGGCTTTTGATTAAACGTGTAACTGAGCCAAAGTAATTAGCCATTTGTAATTTTTGCCTAATTTTTCTGCCTCTGTTTAAACGCCATCTAGACTTGTTTTTAACTTGCCCCTGCTGCTTCATCCCACCCCGCAGGTCCCCCACCCACCCAAACAGCCCAACCGGATGCTAGGTTTTCAAATGTACAGATGTTCGAGAGCCTCCCGCAAGATGTTATTAGGGAAACACTTTCACACCCACACTTCCAGAAGAAAAACGTTTGAAAAGTTGCATTTGGGATTAAGAACTAATAAAAGCCAGGAAGTTCCCGGGGAGGGCCCGCGCTCTATCTTTAGCAAAACGGGGGTGAACACTCTCCCCCAGGATGGAGAATGAGTCGTTTGTTTGCTTTGGCATTTGGTCCTTCCTGGTTTTGTTCGAATCCGACTCCCCCATAAATGCTCGGAGGGGGTCAGTTTTCTTGGGAGTGTTGTATTTAAGGGATGTCCATTGGTCAGTAGGAGCTTTCAGAGAGGTGCATAGGACCCCTGCGTGCCTGACTAGCTCGTTAAAAACTGAGTGATAAAATGGGGAAATCTCTGGAATTTGAATCAGGACAGAACACCTGAATAGACATACCCAAGTGACTTTCCTCTGCAAAATAACATAATAAAAACTGCCCGTTGTGGAATGCTTACCATCTACCAAGTACTGTGCTAAATTTTTTAAATTGTTCATTCTATAAATTCATCGAGCAATTATTGAGGAAGGGAAGGGGCCACTGGGGACACAGCCATGAACAACAAGAGGAGGCCTATGACCTGTGTGGACCTTCCAAAGTAAGGATTCACTCCCTCACAACCCTACAACAGTTCTTACCGCAGTAAGAATTATTCTCCCCATTGTAGACAAGGAACCTTGACAGGGGAGTAAAATAACAGATCCCCAGCTGCTGCTGCTGCTGCGGCTAAGTGTCCGATTCTGTGCGACCCCATAGAGGGCAGCCCACCAGGCTCCCCCGTCCCTGGGATTCTCCAGGCAAGAACACTGGAGTGAGTTGCCATTTCCTTCTCCAATGCATGACAGTGAAAAGTGAAAGTGAAGTCGCTCAGTCGTGTCTGACTGTTAGCCACCCCAGGGACTGCGGCCTAAAAAACAGGCCCCTCTGTCCATGGGCTTTTCCAGGCAAGAGTACTGAAGTGGGTCACCATTGACTTCTTGGGATCCCCAGCTAGTGAGAAGCAAAGCTAAGATATTCAGGTCTGTCTGCCTCCATAGATGTGAAAAGGCAAAGAAATGATAGTTTGAGAAGACACTGAAATGTGGGATGAGGAGAAATGACTTCGGAGTAGGGAAAACCTCCCATGGGTTTGGAGAGTGAATTACCACTACCCTTACAATATAGAAGGCCCACAATCAAATTAACATTTAATTAGGTGAGGGCTGATGACTGTGGTGGCCCTAGGCTGAAGTATACCAGAAAGTGCTCTTGGAAGCACCAGCCCACAACCCAGGCCCCATCAGTTTCCATAATAAAATAGAATGTTACAGGCATACCACATGAGAAGCCTTTTCATTCATTCTACAACCGACTACAGAACAGTTCATACACACCAGATACTCTATCAAGTGTTAGCGGCACAAAATGACAGGCAGTGGACCTGACAGTACTCTCCCCTGCTGATTACAACCCCCTCCCCCAGGTGATGATAGGGGCTGCATCACACAGTGCTCCAGGACGATTGGTGTGAAGGAGCCTGTGAGCGCCAACAAAGGTGTGAACAGCCCTGGGAGTGCTTATCTACCCCATGTGAAAATGAGGCTGCAGAGAGAAGGTGCTGGTTTGGGTAATAAAGTATTCCCAAATTTGGTGGCTTAAAACAATCTAGTATCCGTTTATTATCTCACAGCTCTGTAGATCAGAAGCTGGGCCACAGCGTAACTGGGTGCCTCTGTTCCAGGTCTCCCTAGGCTGAAATCAAGATGTTAGGGGTTCTCTTCTGGAGCTCAGGATCCTCTTCGAAACTCATTCACATTATTGACAGATTTCAGTTTCTTGCTTTCATTTTATGACTTGAGTTGTTTAGAAGTATGTCTCAGCTAGAAGCTGCATTCCAGTCCCAGCCACATGGCCCCCTAACAATGTAACATCTTACCTATTTAAAACCAACAGGACAATAAAGAAAAGACAGCGTCTTTAATAAGTGGTGCTGGGAAAACTAGACAGCTGCATGTAAAAGAATGAAATTAGAACACTCCCTAACACCAAACACAAAAATAAACTCAAAATGGATCAAATACCTGAATGTAAAACACTATATATAAACCTCCTACAGGAAAACATAGGCAGGATACCCTTTGACATAAATCGCAGCAAAATATTTTTTGACCCACCTCCTAGAGAAATTAAAAACAAAAATAATCAAATGGGGCCTAATTAAACTTTAAAGCTTTTGTACAGTAAAGGAAACCATAAACAAAATGAGAAGACAACCCTCATAATGGGAGAAAATATTTGCAAATGAAGCAACTGATAAAGGATTAATCTCCAAAACGTACAAACAGCTCATGCAGCTCAATATCAAAAAAGCAAACAACTCAATCAAAAAATGAGTCAAAGACCTAAATAGACATTTCTTCAAAGATGTCAGATGACCAACAAACACGTGAAAAGATGATCAACTAAATACATCAAAAGATGCTCAACTCATCAATTTGCATTAGAAATGGAAATCAAAACTACAATGAGGTATCACCTCACACCTGTCAGAACTACTTAAAAAATCTACAAACAATAAATGCTGGAAAGGGTGTGGAGAAAAAGGAACCCTCTTGCACTGTTGGTGAAAATGTAAATTGATACAGCCACTACTGAGAACCGTATGGAGGTTCCTTAAAAAAATTAAAAATAGAATTGGTATTTGTTGCTGTTGTTGTTCACGCGTGTCAAACTCTTTGCGACCCCCTGGACTACAGCACATCAGGCTCCTCTGTCCTTCACTGTTTCCCAGTTTGCTCAGATTCATGTCCATTGAGTAGGTGATGCCATCTAGCCATCTCATCCTCTGCTGCCCCTTTCTCCTTTTGGCTTCAATCTTTCCCAGCATGAGGGTCTTTTCCAATGAGTCATCTCTTCCCATCCGGTGGCCAAAGTATTAAAGAACTACCATATGACCCAGCAATCCACCACAGGGCATATACCCAGAGAAAACCATAATTCCAAAAGACACATGAACCCAATGTTCACTGTAGCACTATTTACAACAGCCAGGACATGGAAGCAACCTAAATGTCCACCAAGAGAGGAATAGATAAAGACGTTATGGTACATATATACAATGGAATGTTACTGAGACATCAAAAGGAATGAAACTGGGTCATCTGTAGAGACATGAATGGACCTAGAAGCTGTTATACAAAGTGAAGTAAGTCAGAAAGAGGAAAACAAATATTGTATATTAACACATATATGTGCAATTTAGAAAAATGGTATAGACGATCTTATTATAAAGCAGAAATAGAGACACAGATGTAGAGAACAAATGTATGGACACCAAGGGTTTGGGGGGAGGCAATGAATTGGGAGACCAGATGTGATATGTATACATTATTGATTTTGTTGTTGTTTAGTCGCTAAGTCCAACTCTTGAAACCTCATGAACTCTTGCTGGCCGGACTTCTCTGTCTGTGGGATTTCCCAGCTAAGAATATGGGAGAGGGTTGTCATTTCCTTCTCCAGGGGATCTTTCCAACCCAGGGAATGAACCTGAGTCTTCTGTATTGGCAGGCAGATTCTTTACCACTGATAACCAGGGAAGCCACACTATTGATACGATGTATCAAATAGATAACTGATGAGAACCTACTGTATAGCTCAGGGAATCCTACTGTATGCTCGTGGTAACTCAAATGGAAAGGAAATCCAGAAAACAGGGGATATATGTATATGTATAGCTGATGCATTTTGCTGTATGGTAAAACTAATACAACATTGCAAAGCAACCATAGTCCAGTAAAAATTAATTTAAAAAATAAATAAAAATAAAACCAACAAGAGAATCTCCCTCCAGTTTGCTGTGAAGGAATTTTGGGGATGACAATTCCAACACTTTGGCATATGATGTAACCTAATTAAGGGCTGACTATCCTTTCACATTCACAGGTCTCACCCATATAAGAAGAGGATTATATACCAGGGGTAAGAATCTTGAGGATCACCTTAGAATTCTTCCTATCATAGTGCTGTTGATCTCTTTGAGTATTGCATCTTCAGTCACTAAGTTATGTCCAACTCTTTGCGACCCCACAGACTATAACCTTTCAAGCTCCTCTGTCCATGGGATTTTCCAGGCAAGCATACTGGAGTGGGTTCCCATTTCCTCCTCCAAGGTATCCTCCTGACCTAGGGATCGAATGCTCATCTCTTATGTCTTCTACATTGGCAGCTGGATTCTTTACCACCGGAGCACTTGGAAAGCCCCTGTTTTGAGTACAGACTGATAGTGAAAGGCAACAGCTCCCAAGCCAGTCTCTTTGGGTTCTGATACTTACATCTGCTTGAATATGGGCAACTTAACCACTTAACTTTTCATCATTGAGTGCCTCAGTTTCCTCATGTGTCAACAGGGAATAATAACTACACCCACACTTAAATCGAGAAGATTAGAAGGAGTTAAACAGAACAAGTAATTTGAGCAGTGCCAGGTTCCTAATAAGCAATTAATAAACATAAACTATTACTGTTATCTTCTTAACAAGCTTTAGAAATAAGGAGTGAACATGTTATTTTTTTACCTGCTCAGCTCCCATTTCTTTTCTTCTAAGAAATGCATTCCAGCTTCCTTTGTGCTAATCTCCCAGATGGTCTTGGGAAGCCTAACCCCTTCTTCCCCCCATCTCTACCCTCTGCCTCTCCGCCTCACTGGCTCACCTCACCTGTCCCAGCTTGACTGTTTGGACCATCTCAACCTTCTGGCTTGACTGACTTAGATATGGCTACGTGTTTCTACCTGGTCCAATGAAAGTCAAATTTCCTCCTGGGTTTATCCAACCTGGATGAACTTCAGCCTCGAGAAGCAAGGAGGCTTGAGAAGAACCTGCTTGGGTGAAGCTGACACACAGAGGAAAGTGGGGTGGGGTGTGGGAATACTAGGAGCCAACAAACCTCTGATGTCATCACTTGTGTCTTTGGGTTAATCTTACTGAAACCCAGGTCAGATGCTGGACTTTTCAGTTTCTTAAGCTGCTAAATTCCTTTGTTTCTTTTTACCACTTTAATTTGGGTTTTTATTCAATTGGAACTAAAAACTTGAAACCTGAGACCTATGGGAAAAGATCAGTGAAATATCCACATTTTATATTTTTTTAATAAATAAAGAAGCATGACCTCTTAGAATTAAGTAATTTACCTGAGGTGATTAAGATAATAAACAACAGAAGACTCGAGCTTCTGACACCCAACCTACAGTAGCAATCATGTCTTTCTTGTGTAAAAAAAATCAGTCCAAAATTTAGTCACTTGAAACAATAGCCATTCTGTTTGTTTCTGATTCTGTAGGCCAGTAATTTGGGCTGAGCTCAGCTAGGCAGCCCTGCTAGTTTTGTCTGAGGTCACACATGCAGCTATGGCACCAGCATCCAGAGGCTCAACTAGGTCTGCACAGGACAAGATAACCTCAGTCACATGCCTGCCAACTGGCGTTGGCTGTTGGCTGAGGCCTCTCAGATCTCAGCCAATGACTTCTCCAGTAACCTCTCTCAGACTTATTCACACAGAACTCTCGGGCCAGTAGGACAGAAGGTGGAAGCTGCAAGGCATCTTGAGATCTAGACTTAGCAGTGGCATTACATCACTTCCACAGCATTTTTAAAAAATATTTACTTATTTGGCTGTGCTGGGTCTTACTTGCGGTGTATGGAATCTAATTCCCTGACTAGGGATTGAACCTAGGCGCCCCGCATTGGGAGCACGGAGTCTTAGCCGCTGGACCACCAGGGAAGTCCCTTCCGGAGCATTTTGTTGGTTAAAGCAAGTCTAAAAGCCCAGATGCAGGGGAAGGTGGAAATAGGCCCTAGTCCTTGAGGGGAGTAGGCTTCCCAGGTGGCACAGTGGTCAAGAATCTGCCTGTCAATGCAGGAGACATAGGAGGTGGGGGTTCGATTCCTGAGTCGGGAAGATCCCCTGGAGAAGGGAATGACTACCCACTGCAGTATTCTTGCCTGGTAAATCCCATGGACAGAGGAGCCTGGTGGGCTACAGTCCATGGGGTCACAAAGAGTCGCACATGACTGACCAACAACAGATAGGCACAGAGGGAAAATGATGTGCAAACACATGGGAAGAAGTTGGCCATGTGACTGGAGGGATGCATCTACAAGCTGAGGAACACCAAGGATTGATGGCAAATACCAGAAACTAGGAAGAGGTAAGAAAGATTTGCCCTCCATGTTTCAGAGGGAGCATGGCCCTGCCGACACTTTGATTTTGGACTCCAAGCCTCCTGAACTTTGAGACAATACATTTGTGTTGTTTTAAGCAACCCAATTTGTGGTGCTTTGTTACAGCAACTCTAAACAGAGCCCTTAAATGGTTTTCGTGTGTAGACAAATCACAGTTGTGACCGTATTTTCCACCTCACAAATGAATGTTTGCAAAACTGTACAGAAAACCTATTCTAGTCATTCTGACTTTGCATTTTGAGGCGATGTTTTATTTTAGGAGAAAAGAAATTTAGACAGCATAACTGCTTATTCTGAAAAAACTGACAAAGAAAAACCTCAAAGTCCTCTAATAATAATGATATCCATTATTACATAAAACTCTATATCCAGCTGCCTAAACAGAATAAACAAGTAGTGGGGCTAGTTTAATATACTATTTCAGAAGTCAGATTCAATACTAACAGCAAACATGACTGATGAGGCTCTTTTTTTTAATGAGTAGGAAGCCTAAAACAAGTCAGTTGGAGCCAAGAAAGGAAGTTATCGATTTGACACTGCTTGCAAAGTCAAGACTCTGGGTTAGACTGAGTGTATGGGCTCCATGCACTCATGTAGTGACGCCTCCATGCACCGGCTTAAGGTCTCATGGTTCTGCTTTCCCTTACTTTGATTTCCTTGACTGGCTCCTGTGACTCCTGTTCTCAAAAAAGGATCTTCCCCAGTGTCCATATTGATTCCCCTGGATATATTTTGATATCCCTCTCTTGAGTCCTATAACTGCCTGGACCAAAGTACTGGACTTGACCAGCCTGGTGATGGAGGCAGGACTCCCTTTTGATTTCCATCACATTAGAAGAACAAAGAAAAGAAACTTCTTGACAACAGTCTTTTCAGATTGGAAAGATTATTATCCCTATTTTAAGGGAACAATGGGAATAATTATAGATGAAAAGTAAAGGGTGGAGAGGTTAGGTACTTTGATGTGAGGCTAACAAGGAGCTGGGGATTAAAGCAGTTCGGTCACTGGAGTAACTTAGGCTCAGACATAAGTCCTGAAACCTACTTACCAGACCTAAATGCTAAAGGAGTCAGAGCCAAAAATCATAATAACATGACTCAAAAACATCATAGTTCCAGAGTAATCAGAGATGGTGATAACAATTCATGAACAAGAAGCCTCATCACAGTATTTCCAGGTAAAGAGTAGAAAAAAATTAATGTTCAACTGTGGAGGGGCGTCAATTAAATAATTATTTCCCTGTTTAGTGGAATATTATGCTGTTATTCACAATAAGACTTTCCTGGTGGCTCAGAGGTTAAAGCATCTGCCTGCAATGCAGGAGACCTGGGTTTGATCCCTGGGTCGGGAAGATCCCCTGGAGAAGAAAATAGCAACCCACTCCAGTATTCTTCCCTGGAGAATCCCATGGATGGAGGAGCCTGGTGGGCTACAGTCCACGGGGTCACAAAGAGTTGGACACAACTGAGCGACTTAACGAACTAACTAATTCACAATAATGCTTTGACATTGAATGTGTTAAACACTAAAATATTTTTCATACAGCTGTAAAAATCTTTTCCACAATTTCAGAAAAAAATATGAAATAATGTGAAAGCCGTGGGTTTAGTTTTTTCTGTTTGATATTTTTCTATTAGTGAAGCAGAATCCCTATTTTTTTCCTGAAATGGCTGATTTTTCAGACCTATAAAATGTCTTGGCAACCCAACCTCTTAAAAAAGCAAACAAGGAAGAAAATTTACATATAAAATATTCCTGGGACTTGCCTAGGGGTCCAGTAATGTAAGACTCCTGGTTCCCAAGGCAAGGGACCTGGGTTCAATTCCGATCGGGAACTAGATCCCTCATACTGCAACAAGATCCCACGTGCTGCAACTAAGGCCTGGTGCAGCCAAATAAATAAGCAAACATTTGTTTAAAAAAGGTGTGCGTGTGCGTGTTCAGTCTATCTAGTCGTATACGACTCTTTGCAACCCCATGGACTGTAGCCTGCCAGGCTCTTCTCTTCATGGGATTCTCCAGGCAAGAATACCGGAGTGGGTTGCCATGCCCTCCTCCAGCAGATCTTTCTGACCCAGGGATCAAATCTGCATCTCCTGCATTGAAGGTAGATTCTTTACTGCTGAGTCACCAGGGGAGCTCTTAAATAAGGTATTGCTTAATAATACTAAATTTTGGTAACATGCAGTGAAAAAGGTACTCTTGTATATCAGTAGAAGACAAATTGTAGATGTTCTGAAAGACAAATGGTCAGTGTGTATCAAAAACCTCAAAAACATTTGTATTATTTGACCCCAAATTAAACTTAGTACACTTAAAACAGAGATAATCAGAGACAGGGTTTCCCAGGTGGCTCAGTGGTAAAGAACACGCTGGCCAATGCAAGAGACACAAGAGATTCTGGTTAGACCCTTGGGTCGGGAAGATCCCCTAGAGTCAGAAATGGCAACTGGTTCCAGTATTCTTGCCTGAAGAATACCATGTACAGAGGAACCTGGCAGGCTACAGTTCATGGGGTTGCAAGGACATGACTGAATGACAAAGTGCACACACTCAAACACACATACACACAATCAGAGATAACCATAAATGCCTCAAAAATATTTACAAAGATATTCTTTGCAAAAATATTTATAATCCAAGTTGTATATAACAGTATGTTGAAACACCTACCAAAGATTACTGCATAGCCATTTAAATGATGTTTACGAAGACACTTTATATATATAAAATGATTGGGAGAAAATACACTGCAACCTTTTAAATGTTTATCTTAGGTTGGTAAAATTACCACTGATTTTTATTTTCTTCTTTACATGTCTAACACATTTGCACTTATCTATGAGGAACTTATTTTTTCAAAACAGAAACATTTGTAGTGGCAACATAGATATCCCTCATTTTTGTCCCCCGAACAACAAAAATTTGGCATTCATCCACAAAAGGGTTGTGGGATACAGCACTATACACCAAGGCACCTGGAAGGTGCCATGTACTGGGTAAACCATAGTCCGACCTCAGTCCTGACTGTGACTGAAGTAGCCTGTGAACATGCTCCAGCCCCTCTCAGTGACATTTGGGAACTCCTGGAAAACACTTGGAAAATCTCCCATGAATGACAGAGCCTATATGGGAGTTCATGTTTCCAGAGGAGAAGTTACAGCATACCATTGGAGGAAAAAAAAGTAATTTATATATATATATATATATATATATATGAGTGTAGACGCACTGGAATGGGTAATTAATAAAGACTGGAGAAGGTGTCTCCTACTAGAAATGCAAAAGTGAAGTCGCTCAGTCATGTCCGACTCTTTGCGACCCCATGGACTGTAGCCTACCAGGCTCCTCCATCCATGGGATTTACAGGCAAGAGTACTGGAGTGGGTTGCCATTTCCACTAGAAATGCAAAGACAGCAACAAAAACATTAAGGAACTTGGAAAGATCAAGGAAACATGAAATCTTCAAAGAATCACAATAATCTTTTTATAACCAAAGCCATAGACATGGAGATCAGAAATGTACTGGATAAAGAATTCAAATAGATATTTTAAAGAAACTCAATGAGCTATAAGAAAATACAGAAAGATAATTCACTGAAGTCAGAAAAACAATAACAAAGTGAGAAATTTAAGAAAGAGATAGGAATCATAAAAGAAAAAAAAGAATTAAACAGAAATTCCAGGGCTGAAGAATACAATGAATAAAACTTCAAACTGTGACAGAGTGTGTCAATATCAGAATAGATCAAGTCAGAATAAAGAATCTGAGGCAGAAGACAGGAACTTTGACATTATCCAATCATTGGGAAGCAAAGGGGAAAAAATGAAAAAGAATGAAGAACGCCTATATGATATATGAGATACTAGCAAAAGAAGCAAACTGCAAATTATTGAAGTTCCAGATGGAAAGGGGGAAAGAAAACTTAGCTAAAGAAATAATGGCTGAGAGTTTTCCAAATCTGGGCAGAGATTTGGATATCTAACCTCACAAACTTCAAAAGTCACCAAACAAACCAAACAAAATCAATTTGAAGAGAACTTGTCCAAGACAAATTATAATAAAATATCAAAAAAAAAAAGAATCTTTAAAGCAGTAAGAGAAAAAAATCTTGTAATTTAAAGTGATCCCCCATAAGGTTACCAGCAGATTTCTCAACATAAATCTTATACATTGAAAGAGAGTGAGTTGATATATTCAAAGTTTTGAAAGAAAAAAACAAAAAAACTGCCAACCAAGAGTACTTCCCTGGGCAAAGCTGTCCTTCAGAGATAAAGAAGACAGAAAGATTTTCTTAGACAAACTAAAGCTAAGAGAATTCACCACGACTAGATCTGCCTTAAGAGAAATGCTGCAGGAAATTCTTTAAGCTGAAATGGAAAGATGATAATTAGTTATATGAAAATATACGACATACTGATAAAGGTAAGTATACAGTCAAACTCAGAATACTATCATATTTTAATCTGCTGAAGTGTTAACCAATTAATTTTAGTATAAAGGTTAAAGGAAAAGAGTATTAAATATAATCATAGCTACAATAATTTGTTAATGTATACACAGTACAGAAAGAAATAAATTTTGACATAAAAAAATGAAATAAACAAACTAAACCCCCAAACCAAAAAAATAAAAACAATAAAGGGCAAGGGAATAAAAGGGTAGAGTCTTTGTATGTGTTTGAAATTAAGTACTTACCAGTGTGTAATAGACTATTACAGCTATGGGATGTTTCATGGAAGCTTCACAGTAACTATACAAAGCAAAAATCTACAATACATTCACAAACAGTAAAGAGAAGAGAATCCTAATACTAGGATTCAGATCAGATCAGATCAGATCAGTCGCTCAGTCGTGTCCGACTCTTTGCGACCCCATGAATCGCAGCACGCCAGGCCTCCCTGTCCATCACCAACTCCCGGAGTTCACTGAGACTCACGTCCATCGAGTCGGTGATGCCATCCAGCCATCTCATCCTCTGTCGTCCCCTTCTCCTCTTGCCCCCAATCCCTCCCAGCATCAGGGTCTTTTCCAATGAGACAACTCTTCGCATGAGGTGGCCAAAGAACTGGAGTTTCAGCTTTAGCATCATTCCTTCCAAAGAAATCCCAGGGCTGATACGCTTGGGATACTAATACCCCCAAATCATCAAATCACAAGAAAGGTGGCAACAGAGGTAGAAAGGAAAAACTACGAAACAGCCAGAAAACAATAATATGGCACCAGTAAGTCCTTGGGTGCTGTGCTCAGTTGCTTCAGTCGTTTCTCGTTGTGACCCCATGAACAAAGCCCACCAGGCTTCTCTGTCCAAGGGATTTCCCAGGCAAGAATACTGGAGTGGGTTGCCATGCCCTACTCCAGAGGATCCTCCCAACCCAGGGATCAATCCTACATCTCCTGTGTCTCCTGTGTTGCAGGCCAATTCTTTACCTGCTGATCATCCCAGGAAACAGTAACTCCTTCGTGATGGTGGTTTAGTCACTAAGTCGTGTCCGACTCTTGGGCCCCCATGGACTGTAGCCTGCCAGGCTCCTCTGTCCATGGGGTTCTCTAGGCAAGAATACTGGAGTGGGTTGCCATTTCCTTCTCCAGGGAATCTTGACCCAGGAATTGAACCTGGGTTTCCTGCATTTCAGGCAGATTCTTTACCAGCTGAGCTATGAGGGAAACCCTTACTTATCAGTAATTGCTGTAAATGTAAATGAACTGAATTCTCCAATCTAAAGACTGGATTAATGTATTAAAAACAAAAAAAAAAAGCAGACCTGTCTATGTACTGCCTACAGAAGACTCACTGCAGCTTTAAGGAAACACATAGGCTCAAAGTAAGTGAATGGAAAAAGATATTTTATGCAAGTGGAAATCAAAAGAAAGCAGAGGTACCTATACTGAGACAACATAGACTTTAAGCCAAAAAATGGTAATTAGAGACAAAGAGGAGCATTATATAGTTACAAAGGGGTCAACTTATTAAGAGAGATAACCATCATAAATATATACACATCCAATATCAGCATACCTAAATATGTTGAGCAAATATTAACAGATTTCAAAGGAGAAACACACAGTACAATAATAGTAGGAAACTTCAATTTGCCCCTGTCACCAATGCACAGATCATCCGCACAGAAAATCAACAATGAAATATTAGACTTGAACCATTCTTTCACTCAAATTGACTTAGCAGACACGTATAGAATGTACTGTATTGTAGAGTACAGATGTAGAACATTTCCAGCATTGCAGAAAGTTCTACTGGATTGGACCAGGATATATTTAACAAATGTGCAGAAGTGATTCAATGGAAGAAGGACAGTCTTTTCAACAAAAGGCTGGAGCAGTTGTGTATCCACAGTTTAATCATATATATATACATATATATATTATATTAAATTTAAAGTCAATAAATTTAATTTAATTATATATATATAACTAAAGTAGGATGCAAATGAACTTACCTAGTAACAAAGAAACAGACTTACAGACACAGAGAATGGACTTGTGTTTACCAAGGAGGAGGTAGGGAGGGATGGAGTGGGAGTTTGGGGTTAGTAGATAAAACCTAACTATATAGAATGGGTAAACAGCAACATCCTACTGTACAGTGCAGGGAACTGTATTCAACATCCTGTGATAAACATAATGGAAAATTATATTGAAAAAGAATGTAGTTATTGTATAACTGAATCTCTTTGCTATACTGCAGTTGATTCACAACATTGTAAATCAACTATACCTCCATTAAAAAATTATATATATCTATAAAAAGAATAAACCTATGCTTAAACTTTACAATTTGCATAAAAAGTAATTAAAATGGATCATAGATTTAACTGTGAAATATAAAAGTATAAAATTTTAGAGGAAAAATGAGAAAACCTTCAGAGTTCAGGGCTAAGGAAAGAGTTGTTAGAAACAACACCAACAGCCAAATCCAAAAAAAAAAAAAAAAGACATTGATTAAATTTGACCTCATCAAAAATTTAAAACTTTTACTCTCTGAAAACTCATAAGATGAGATTGAGAAGATAAGGTACAGAGTGAGAGAAAATATTTACACACCATATATCCAACAGAGCTCTAGTATCTAAAATATTTAAAGACGTTTCAAAACTCCAGAGTAAAAACAAATAAACCAATTAGAAAATGAACAAAAGCAATGAAGAGACATTTCACCCAAGAGAATATATAGATAGCAAATGGAATTTTTCTGTATCTTGACTGTATCACCATCAGTATCCTGGTTCTAATATTATATTATTATAGTTTCAGTAGATGTTACCATTGGGAGGAACTGGGTAAAGGGTATCTGAGACCTCACATTATTATTTTTCTGTTTTACTTTTTAACAACAGCTTTATTGAGATATAATTCACATATCATAAATTTTTAAATTCAAAAATGAGCAAGTCACCTTCAGTGGCTTTTAGTGTACTCATGAGCTTGTTCGACCATCACTCCTATTTAATTCCAGAAGATTTTCATCAACCTCAGAAGAAACCCTGTACCTATTAAGCACTTATTCCCTATCCCCCATCACCTTATCTTCTAGCTTCTTGCAAGCCCCAACGGGCTTTCTGTCTTGTGGATTTGTCTGCTGTGGTCATTTCACAGAAATGGAACCACACACTAGGTGACTTTTGTGTGTGGCCTCTCTCACTTAGCATAAAGTTTTTAAGGGTCATCTGCCTTGTAGCATATATCACTACTTCATTTCTCTTTATGGCCGAATATTATTTCATTCTCTTGATATACCATATTTTATCCATTCATCAGTTGATTATCCATTCATCGGTTGATGACTATTTGGGTCATTTCTACTTTTCAGCTATTATGAATAATGCTATCATGAGTATTTGTACACAGATTTTTGTGTGGACATATATTTTCATTCCCTTGGGTATATATTAATGAATGGAATTGTTGGGTCATACTGTAAAACTATGTTTTATACTTTGAGGAATTCTGTTATTTGTTATAACTATGTATCAGTATACACTTATCTGAAAATAATGCTTAATTTTTAAAAAATAAGTTGCAAACATTAAAGAATATCTGATTCAATTTTTAGACAGTAACAAGCACATGCATATGTTACTGGCTACACATAAGATCTAAGTTTTAAAGCAGTGTTTGCCAAACTTGGCTGCATATTAGAGTCACTGAAAGAGTTTTCAAAAATCTTGAGTCAGAGGTCACAACCCTGATTCGTACAGGTAGATCACAGATGTCAATATTTTCAAAACTTCCTAGGTGATTCTAATTTGCAGCAATGTTTGACAAATACCATTATAGACAGTACATATAAAATTTTATTAGTATGGTTATGTGATAATATAATGAATAATATTGCAGGTAATTTATATATACTATTTTTTACATTTTGTTGTTTAAATTTCTTATAACTTGTGTATACTACATGTACAATCTCAAAAATAAAGCTATTTCTAAACTTTAGTAACAATTTACTATTGTGATGTAAATCTAGGAATATTTACTAAAACAACTATAGAAACTTACACAGTGATTTAATTTTACTGTATAATTTCTATCTTCACTGCTTGTGAAATAGGAGAGAACTTTATTCTTTTGTGTAAGCTTTCCTATTCACAACATTCAGAAATTATTGTACTTTCTTAGGAATTGTCATAGTACTTGTTTGAACCTATAAATACTAGTCAGGACTCAAGTTACAGAAACCCAACTCAAATTGGCTTAAACAAAAAAATGGGACTTTACTCAAAAATTGAGTCCAGCAATGTATAATAAGAATAATATACCATTTTTAAGTATAATTTATCCCAGGAATACAAGACTGATTCAATATTTGAAAAATCAGTCATTATATTTCATCTTATTAACAGACTAAAGAAGACTACATGGTGATATTAATTAAAGCAGAAATAGGATTTGACAAAATTCAACAGCCGTTCATGATTAAAAAAAAAAAAAACTCTTAGAAAACTAGGAAAAAAGGAAAACTCTTTAATCTGATAAGGAGCATCTACCAAAAAATCAACAACTAAAGTCATATTTTGTATGAGTAAATTGTAAGAGACTAAATTCTTTGCCCTCAAGGCACACAACAAGGCAAGGATATCCACTCTCATCACTCTTATTCACCATTATCCGAGACACCTTAGACAGTGCAAAAAAGGCATACGTATTAGAAAGCAAGACATAAAACTTCCCCTATTTTGATGATGACATGTTTGTCTATATAGGGGTCCCCTGTGCATGCTAATTTGCTTCAGTCGTATCTGGCTTTTTGAGAACCTAAGGACTGAGCCTGCCAGGCTCTTCTATCCACAGGATTCTCCAGGCAAGAGTATTGGGGTGGGTTTCCACACCCTCCTCCAGGGCATCTTCCCAACCCAGGGATTGAACCTGAGTCTTTTATGTCTCCTGCATTGGCAAGTGGGTTCTTTACCACCAGCACCACCTGGGAAGCCCAAGGGATCTACAAAAAAAGTTTCTGGTGCTAATAAATCAATTTATAAAGGACAAGGTCAACCTACAAAATTAACTTTTATGTTTTCACATAAGCAGTGAATAACTGAAAACTGATATTCAGAAACTTATTTACAATACATCTAAGAAAATGAAATACCTCGGTATAAATCTAATGAAATGTGCAAGATAGTATGCTGAAAACTAATCGACAATGGAAGACACCAAAGTAGAGCTGAATAAATGAGAGACATATCACGTTCATCGATTGGAACAGTCATTACAGTTAAGATGTAAAATTTCAACAAATCTATAAATTTAATGCATTTCTTTAATATTTTTTATTTTTAAAAACATTTTATTGAATTATAGTTGATTTATAATACTGTGATAGTTTCAAGTGTACAGCAAAGTGATTCAGTCATACATATATGTAAAAAATACATGTATTCTTTTTTTTACATTCTCTTCCATTATGGGTTACTTCAAGACACTGAGTATAGCTCCCTGTGCTATACAATAGGTCCTTGTTGGTTAGCTGTTTTATATATAGTAGTGTGTATATTTTAATCCCAAACTACTAATTTAATGCATCTCCAATCAAAATCCAAGCAGGACTTTTTGTAAATACAGACAAGGTGGCTCTAAATGTATGGGGAAAAAATGAAATAGAATAAGCAACTAACTATGAAAAGGAAGAATAAAGTTGGAAGTTCACACATTGCTTGATTGTAAGATGCACTATAAAACTACACTAATCAAGGCAATATGATATCAGTGGAGGTATATACACATAGAAGAGTAAAATATATAGAACAGGGATCCCAGAAATAGACTTACATCAGCATGGCAAATTGATTTTCACAGAAATGCAAAGACTATTTAATATAATGTCAGTAGTAAAGACAATTTTTTCAACAAATGGAATGAAACTATTGGACAACCATATGCAAAAAAAAAAAAAAAGTCCTCAGTCTAAACCCCACACCTTAACCAAAAATTAACTCAAAATGGTTTATAAATACAGAATGGTGGTTGTCGTGGGGGCGGAAATCAGGGGAGGGCTGGAGTGGAAGACTGGGGTTAGTAGATGTATGCTTTTAATATAGGATAGATAAACAACAAGGTCCTATGCCTAGCACAGAGAACTATATTTAATATTCTATGAAAAACTGTAATGGAAAAGCGTATTAAAAAAGAAAAGAAGGTGTATCCATGTGTAACTGAATCACTTTGCTGATTACAGAAGTGATTAACACAACACTGTAAATCAACTAAACTTGAATTAAAAAATAAAATAATAAATGGGGTATAAATCTATAGGTAAAACATAATAAAAAATTCAGAGGTCAGAATCTTTTCCATCTTGAGTTAGACAAAGAGTTCTTCAATAAGACACCAAAACACCAAAAGTCCATAAAAAGGAAAAAATGGTTACCAAGACTTTATCAAAATAAAAAACTTGTCATCAAGATAAGAAAGATACTGTTAAGAGAATGAAAAGTCAAGCTAAAGATTCTGAGAAAATATTTACAAATTACATATCCAACAAAACACTTGTATCTAGAATTTAAAGAATTCTCAAAACTCAACAAGGAAACAAGCAGAAATGTGCAAAACAAATGAACAGACATTTCACCAAAGAGGATATATAGATGACAAGTAAACATGTGAAAAGTTGTTCAACATTATAATCCATTATGAAAATGAAAATTAAGTTATAATAACTAAAGAGCCTCTTGATAAAAGTGAAAGAGGAGAGTGAAAAAGTTGGCTTAAAGCTCAACATTTGGAAAACTAAGATCATGGCATCTAGTCCCATCACTTCATGGGAAATAGATGGGGAAGCAGAGGAAACAGTGTCAGACTTTATTTTTCTGGGCTCCAAAATCACTGCAGATGGTGACTGCAGCCATGAAATTAAAAGACACTTACTCCTTGGAAGGAAAGTTATGACCAACCTAGATAGCATACTGAAAAGCAGAGACATTACTTTGCCAACAAAGGTCCGTCTAGTCAAGGCTATGGTTTTTCCAGTGGTCATGTATGGATGTGAGAGTTGGACTGTGAAGAAGGCTGAGTGCTGAAGAATTGATGCTTTTGAACTGTGGTGTTGGAGAAGACTCCTGAGAGTCCCTTGGACTGCAAGGAGATCCAACCAGTCCATTCTAAAGGAGATCAGTCGTGGGTGTTCTTTGGAAGGAATGATGCTAAAGCTGAAACTCCAATACTTTGGCCACCACATGCGAAGAATTGACTCATTGGAGAAGACTGTGATGCTGGGAGGGATGGGGGGCAGGAGGAGAAGGGGAGACAGAGGATGAGATGGCTAGATGGCATCACCGACTTGATGGACGTGAGTCTGAGTGAACTCCGGGAGTTGGTGATGGACAGGGAGGCCTGGCGTGCTGCGGTTCATGGGGTCACAAAGAGTCAGACACGACTGAATGACTGAACTGAACTGAAGGTATCACTGTACACCTATTAAAATGACTTAAAAAAAGATTGACAATACCTAGTAGTGGGTAGGATGCCTGGCACATGAAACTCTCATCTGTTGCTGGTAGGGACTGGAATGCAAAAGTACAAAGTCAAGTGATACCTGGAGCCACAGACAAATTTGGCCTTGGAGTACAAAATGAAGCAGGGCAAAAGTTAACAGAGTTTTGTCAAGAGAACACACTGGTCATAGCAAATCGCTCTTCCAATAATACAAGAGATGACTCTACACATAGTGAAAAAGTGAAATCTCTCAGTCGTGTCCAACTCTTTCCGACCCCATGGACTGTAGCCTACCAGGCTCCTCCGTCCATGGGATTTTCCGGGCAAAGGTACTGGAGTGGGTTGCTATTCCAAATGATCAATACCGAAATCAGATTGATTATATTCTTTGCAGCCGAAGATGGAGAAGCTCTATACAGTTAGCAAAAACAGGACCTGAAGATGACTATTACTCAGATCATTAGCTCCTAATTGCAAAGTTCAGACTTGAAGAAACTTGGGAAAACCACTAGGCCATTCAGGTATGATCTAAATCAAATTCCTTATGATTATACAGTGGAGGTGATGAACAGGTTCAAAGGATTAGATCTGGCAGAAAAGTGCCTGAAGAACAATGGACAGAGGTTCGTAACCTTGTATAGGAGGTGGTGACCAAAACCATCTGCAAGAAAAAGAAATGCAGGAAGGCAAAGTGTTGTCCGAGGAGGCTTTACAAATATGTGAGAAAAGAAGAGAAGGGAAAACAAGGGAGAAAGGGAAAGATATACCCAACTGAATGAAGAGTTTCAGAGAACAGCAAGGAGAGATAAGAAGGCCTTAAATGAACGATGCAAAGAAGTAGATGAAAACAACAGAATGGGAAAGACTAGAGGACTCTTCAAGAAAATTAGAGATATCAAGGGAAAATTTCATGCAGAGATGGGCCAAATAAAGAACAGAAATGGTAAGGACCTAACAGAAGCAGAAGATATTAAGAGGAGATGTTAGAATACACAGAAGAATTATACAAAAAAGGTGGTAATGACCATGATAACCACGATGGTGTGGTCACTCACCTAGAGTCTGACATCCTGGAATATGAAGTCAAGTGAGCCTTGGGAAGCATTACTATGAAAAAGCTAGTGGAGATGATGGAATTCCAGGTGAGCTATTTAAAATCCTAAAAGGCTGCACTCAACATGTCAGCAAATTTGGAAAACTCAGCAGTGGCCAGAGGACTGAAAAGAGTAGTTTTCATTCCAGTCCCAAAGAAGGGCAATGCCAAAGAATGTTCAAACTACCATACATTTGTGTTCATTTCCCATGCAAGCAAAGAAAAGAAAGTGAAAGTCGCTCACTGACTCAACAGACATGGGTTTGGGTGGACTTCGGGAGTTGGTGATGGACAGGGAGGCCTGGCGTGCTGCGGTTCATGGGGTCGCAAATTAGTCGGACATGCCTGAGTGACTGAACTGAACTGAACTCTCCAACTTTTGTCTCTCTTATTCTAGGCTGGATTTATTCTAAGCTTGGCCTTCCCTTTGATGGAAGTGACTAGCATTTGACCAACTTGAGTCCATTGTCTTCCTGGAATTTTGGACCAAGCCACCCTTCAGCCAAAAGATGGAATATGCTGACTGGCTAAGCCAGGTCACGTGCCTACTGCTATCAGAAAGAGAGACAGCAATAATAAGGGGCAACTGGACATGGAACAACAGACTGGTTCCAAATAGGAAAAGGAGTATGTCAAGGCTGTATATTGTCACCCTGCTTATTTAACTTATATGCAGAGTACATCATGAGAAACGCTGGACTGGAAAAAACACAGGATGGAATCAAGATTGCCGGGAGAAATATCAATAATCTCAGATATGCAGATGACACCGCCCTTATGGCAGAAAGTGAAGAGGAACTCAAAAGCCTCTTGATGAAAGTGAAAGTGGAGAGTGAAAAAGTTGGCTTAAAGCTCAACATTCAGAAAACGAAGATCATGGCATCCGGTCCCACCAGTTCATGGGAAATAGATGGGGAAACAGTGGAAACAGTGTCAGACTTTATTTTTTGGGGGCTCCAAAATCACTGCAGATAGTGACTGCAGCCATGAAATTAAAAGACGCTTACTCCTTGGAAGGAAAGTTATGACCAACCTAGATAGCATATTGAAAAGCAGAGACATTACTTGGCCAACAAAGGTCCGTCTACTCAAGGCTTGGTTTTTCCTGTGGTCATGTATGGATGTGAGAGTTGGACTGTGAAGAAGGCTGAGCGCCAAAGAATTGATGCTTTTGAACTGTGGTGTTGGAGAAGACTCTTGAGAGTCCCCTGGACTGCAAGGAGATCCAACCAGTCCATTCTAAAGAAGATCAGTCGTGGGTGTTCTTTGGAAGGAATGATGCTAAAGCTGAAACTCCAATACTTTGGCCACCTCATGCGAAGAGTTGACTCATTGGAAAAGACTCTGATGCTGGGAGGGATTGGGGGCAAGAGGAGAAGGGGACGACAGAGGATGAGATGGCTGGATGGCATCACTGACTCGATGGATGTGAGTCTGCATGAACTCCGGGAGTTGGTGATGGACAGGGAGGCCTGGCGTGCTGCGATTCATGGGGTCGCAAAGAGTCGGACACGACTGAGTGACTGAACTGAACTGAACTGAGGGTAAGTGAGAGTCAAACTGATCCAGTCCACATGGACGGAGGATGTGGGGACTGTTGCTCCCTGAAGAAAAATCAACTTGCTATTACTAAAATAAAGAGAATATATGCTAGACAGGCAGAAATTATAGATACCTGTCTTCCATCCAGCATTTCTTTAATTTTGGATTATATTATACACTGTTGTCTATGTCAGGGGTCCCCAGCCTCCAAGATGTAATGCCTGATGATCTGAGGTGGAACTGATGTAATAATAATAAAAATGAAGTGTACAATAAATGCAATACACTTGAGCCATCCAGAAACCACTTCCCCAAAATGTGTGCCTACACACACAGGCACACCCACACCCACACTGCCCACTGGTCCACGGAAAAATTGTCTTCCATGAAGCCGAACCCTGGTACCAAAAAGGTTGGGGACTGCTGGGTCTATGCCATACCTCAGTTATAAGCCATGCATTCTTTGAAACCAAGTTCTCACTGTCTTGTTTTTCTTTCTATATTCCAACATCATACACATTTTTTTTTCAACTTAGTAGGTGCTCAGCAGTATTTGTAGCATACATGAGTGATTGACTGATAACTATTTATGAGTATGTTTATAAAACTATACATTTGTGTATGCATTAAAAGCCTCCAAAGGCACATTATTTCATGTTTCTCCGAACCACATTAATAGCCACATTCTTGTTTAATCTTGCTTCTCTCCAATGAGGTTTTAACATGTACAGCTCAGTTTTCCAGCAATGGCAAATCAATCATTACATCATCATCCATCATGTCTGAGTTCTCAGTAATGAAGGTGTCTTTCTTCCCACATTTGCAATTTGGGTGGGCAAAAGAGCCATATAAGATACATGACAGAAGACTGAAGAATTGGATTAAACAAGGTTAAACAAGATTCCATTTTCTGGATTCCTCTTCACTGCAGGAATTTTGTTGATCCACAGAATGAACGGGCCGACTGTTTGGACATTTTTTTCTTCAAGCTCTCAGAAGAGATAATTTTTTGCTCTGTTATTGGAATAGCAGAGAGCTGGGAAAAGCAACCAAAAACAATGACTTTGGTTTTTTTTGGAGTTATTAAAAGAATTACTTCATCCACCCAAAATCATAATTTACAACAGCTGTGGGGTCCAGGTGAATCATTGCTAAAGTGTCATTCCCTGGTCACTTTCTGTCACTGCACACTCTCTCTTTCACAGTAAATTAGCGCATGATATATGTGTCTGGTTTTGTTGGTTTATCTACTCCAGTGGAGCATGAGTCCCGTGCAGGCAGGAAACTCACAAACCTGAATCGATCACCGCTGAGCCCTCAGAACATGGACTACAACATGCATATAATTAGGGCTCGATATGTACAATTAAACATGTTGGCTTAATGAATGAACGAGGGATCGCCACCAGGCTTTTTACCAGCTCAGTCACTGGCATTTCCGCTACTGAGGGTTTCTGCTTCTTAATCACCCTCTTAACATTTCTTAATGTCTCTATCTTGGGTTTAATAGGAGCAGCAAACTTAGGAATTATTCCTCAGATTGAGCCCTGACTTTCCTGCCTCCATTCTTCTCCTCATATCATTTCTTAAGCCTGAGTGTCTTTTCCCTCGTTTTTAGTCAATTTTATTCTTCCCAGACTTGAAAATCTGACTTAAATTTTACCTCCCTCTTCAGAGAAGCTTTGAATGTCTGGAGCCCAGGAACAACTTCTTACCCTTAAGGTCCCCGCTCTGCCATTAGCGCATGCTCTCTCCTCCCCCACCCCATTCTTTCACCCAGCACCTTAGAATCTGCTTAAACCAGAGAGGTAGTGAAATAAGACTTGTGACCTCAGAGTCCTTATAACCCTGCCAAGGAGACATAGGTTAGGCAAGTGCTTAAGTCACAATGGTTTCCCATTCACCTGCCGGTGGACATTTAGCTTGTTTCCAAGCGTTGGCCATTGTGATCAGTGCTCCTATTAATATAGAGAGGCATGTATCTTTTTGAATTATAGTTTTGTCCAAGTATATGCCCAGGAGTGGGATTGCTGGATCATACGGTAGTTCTACTTTTAGTTTTCTGAGGAACTTCCATACTGTCTTCCATAGTGGCTGCACCAGCTCACATTCCCACCCCCAGTGTAGGAGGGCTCCCATAAAAACAAAACAAAAAACACAACGGTTAACAGTGTACAAGGGAAATCTCAGAGGACTTCGGAAGGCTTTGAGAAACATCTTTCACTTTGTGCTCATATTATAGGTGCTCATATGTGTAGATTTCTTTCCCTTCCTACATTTTCAGGTCCTTCGAGACAGACTTTATTTTCGTTATTTTCATCTCTGTAGGTGCCCTCCCTAGCAGTCAGCACAACATTCTTAACACAGCAAACATCCAATAATTGCTTATTGAATCAGTGAATAAATAGTTTGCTTTGAAAATACTGATAGAGTATTTTTTTCTCCCCCTCTAATTTGAAAAGAAAATGCATTTTCAGTCACTTTACTTAGCCTAGGACATCTCTACTGGGAAACAAATAAAAAGTCTTTTAATTTATTTGATTCCTCAAAAGACACAACAAAAACTTGAAACTGAGAGGAAGTCAGGCACCTGAGTGGGGAGCGCATGGAAAGAAACAAATATTAAAAGTCATTCAGACAGGAGAGGGCTGTTGAACTGGAAAACTATTAATGCTGTTAATCAGTTTCCACTGTGAACTGTTAACGCTCGGAACAATGTTGAAAGCCTCTGGAAGACACATTTGTAAAGTCAGAAAGCCATAGCAAACTTTTTTTTTTTGGTCTGTCAACTTTAGAAAACAGAAAAAAAAATATAAACTTTTTTGTAAGTGTGAGAAAGAGGTGGTTTTACTTTAGTTTACATGGTCATGTGATTTATAGGGTTCCAAATTGTTCCATCGGAGAAGGCAATGGCACCCCACTCCAGGACTCTTGCCTGGAAAATCCCATGGATGGAGGAGCCTGGTAGGCTGCAATCCATGGGGTCGCTAAGAGTCGGACACGACTGAGCGACTTCACTTTCACTTTTCACTTTCATGCATTGGAGAAGGAAATGGCAACCCACTCCAGTGTTCTTGCCTGGAGAATCCCAGGGACGGGGGAGCCTGGTGGGCTGCCATCTGTGGGGTCACACAGAGTCGGACACGACTGAAGTGACTTAGTATAGTATAAATTGTTCCGTGGGGCTAAAAATAGACGATCTGAACTCGTAGTTCATAAGATATTAACAGGAGGCTTTCTCCCTCAAACTCAGGATAGATGCCTTCCTTTTGGCATGTGTTCTGAGCCCTGAAAGTCGTGGCATGAAGAACCCACTGAGATTCAGACATGGAGGCAAGTCAGGCAGATGGTGAGAAAAGGGTTTTTATTTCCGCATAGTCATAGAAATACGTGGTGCGGGCTGTGATTTATAGTGACATAAAGACAATTCATCCAGAATGCTGGGGAAAGCAGAGTGGGAGGGAAACCAATCCGAGGTAAGGAGGACGAGAAGTGAAGAGACAGGCCATGGATAACCTGAAATTCTGTTTTGCCAAGCAGAAACCCTGGCAACAAGAAGAGAAATACGGATGCTGGCCTCATACATGCCCTTTGCTCAGTTGCTCTGTTGTATCAGATTCTTTTGCGACTTCATGGACTGTAGCCTGCCAGGCTC
Organism: Bos grunniens; assembly: GCF_055505025.1. NCBI lineage: Eukaryota > Metazoa > Chordata > Mammalia > Artiodactyla > Bovidae > Bos > Bos grunniens. The sequence goes on from NC_141186.1 coordinate 40,203,184, forward strand.
CTCTGTCCATGGAACTTCCTTGGTGGCTCAGATGGTAAAGAATTTCTGTGTGCAATTCAGGAGACCTAGGTTCAATCTCTGGGTCAGGAAGATCCCTTGGAGAAGGGATTGGCAACCCACTCCAGTACTCTTGCCTGGAGAATCCCATGGACAGAGGAGCCTGGCAGGGTACAAGCCATGTGGTTGCTAAGAGGTGGACATGCCTGAGTACTAAATTAGATCACGTATAAGCACTTTGTACATTGTCTGGCACCTACTAAGCACTCCGTAAGAACACTGCAGAGGGTTGCCATTTCCTCCTCCAGGGGATCTTCCCCACCCATGGATTGAACCTGTGTCTCCTACATTGCAGGGGGATTCTTTACCATCTGAGCCACCAGGGAAAGGGTATTCCAGGCACAATGAATGAACGTTATGTGCAAAGGTCTAAAGGTAAGAGTCCTTGGTTAAATCTAGTGTGGATTTCAAACAAAGGATCAACCGAAAAGCAAACAAAGTTCCCCAGATTTCTGATCTAGCATCAGTGGATAAGAGCTTGGAAAAAGTCTCAACATCCAACTAGGTTCCTGTGCTACTGATATCAGCCAGTATAAGAGGGTCCTGTTTCCTGAACACCTGGCATGGGATGGGTAAAGGTAGGTATCATTATAGAACCCTATTTCATAGATGAGGAAAAAGGCTCATAGAGGTGAAGTACTAAAAGCCACACAAGACAGTAAGCTGTAAAAGCAGAGTTCAGAGCCAGTTCTTTCTGGTTCTATAGTAGACATTTTCCATCTACACCCTTGCTCCTCAAACCAGTCCCAGCAGCATCAACACAACCTGGGGGTTCAATAGTAATGAAGAACCTGGACATCCATCCAGACTTGCAAAATCAGAATCTGTACTTTAACACAATCCTCAGTTGATTGATATGTTCATTATAATTGGAGCACTGTCTCAGATCTCAAACCATTAAATCCTGGGAGATATTTAAATTAAATGCTTGCTATACATTAAATCACCATTAAAGTAGGGGATACCTGAAAGATAACAGAGCCCATCCTAGAACAATTATATCAGATTCTCTGGTCATGGAATCTGGACAGAGTAGTTTCACTTCCCCAGGTGACTCTAATTCTTAGCATTGAGCATTCTCTGAGGCTAACCTTGCAAGGCTGTTTAGGTGAGTGAAAAGGGAGAGAAGGCCTGTTTCCAGATCTTTACAGAGCCCTTGACTCTTTTTCAAGCCACTTAGTCTCATCTAGTGGTTCTCCACCCTTGCTCTACTAAAACCATCAGAAGCTTTTTAAGAGCCTTCTGTGCAGACCGCACCCCATACCTTACATTAGAAGCTCTAGGTGAGGGGCCCTGGCACGTGACATTTTTTAAGCTCTGTGTTGTTTCCCCTGAGGAGCCAGGAGTGAGAACCTCTGCCCCAGTTAGAATCTCTGGGACCTACATCTCCTGAATTCTTCAGCAATTGAAAGCCAGCTTGCAGGAAATGCAGGAAATAGAAGGATAAGCGAAATAACGCCATAGGGAAGCAACCCTCCAAGTCAAGGAGGAGTGGCAACCCAGTTTCTCTAACAGACACATCAATGGCATTACAAAGGCAGAAGACATCTGATACTCCAGTTTCTCTATTTCAGGGTACAGATGCTCATATTTAAGGGAAAACATTTTGGCCATACCCTGTGGCATGGGAGAGTTTAGTTTTCCAAGGATCCAACCCATATTCCCTGCAATGGAAGTGCAGGATAACCACTGGGCTGCCAGGGAGTCCCCTGTTAACATTTTTATAATAAAAAGATTAAAAAAAAATAATGTGGGGTGAAGCCAAAGTATCTGTATTTTAACCTTGTCCTCAGGAGATCCTGTTGAATAATCATATTTTGAGGACTTCTGTTCCATAGCAGGGAATTCATTAAGGCTCTGGGAATTCTTGGATCCTACTTAAGTGGGTTCCGGTGGTGAAAGCACAGTTTTTCTCAGCTTTTGAACTGGCTAAGTTTTTGCTAAGGTTGGCTGGACCTGCACTGCTCCAAACAGAAGCCATCAGCCATATGTGGCTGGTCCAAATTGAGATGTTCTGTCAGTGTGAAATATGTATCAGGTTCCAAAGATTTAGTAGAGGGAAAAAAACTTATAATTTTATATTGAGTTCATGTTAAAATATATTTTTTATAAATTAGGTTAAATAAAATATATTAATTAATTTTTGTTTTATTTTTGTAAGATAGCTACTAGAATACCATAAATTACATATGTGGTTCACATTATATTTCCATATAACAGTGTAGCGTGGGGCTTTGCTATTCAAAATGTGATCCACTGACCCAGTAGCATCTTCTGGAAGCTTGTTAGAAATGTGGGCTTGGGGACTTCCCTGGTGGTCCAGTGGTTAAGACTTTACACTCCCAATAAAGGGAGTCTGGCTTCGATCTCTGGTTTGGGAACTGGATCCCACATACCAAAACTAAGAGTTCACATGCTGCCACTAAGGATCCCACAAACTACAACGAAGATTGAAGACCCTGCCGTGCCACAGATAAGACCCGGCACAGCCGAATAAATAAATAACAACAAATCAAAAGAAAAAGAAATGTAAGCTTAAGCCCCATTCAGGGGTGCTAAACCAGAATCTGCATTTGACCAAGATCCTTGTGCCTCTGCTTGCCTCTCAACTTTCATCTTTCAACTTTTTGCACTGCCTGCAACCCTGTGGCTTAAACCAAACCCAACAGACCCACTTAGTCCGCCCCCTAGCCCCAGGCAGCACTGCATTCAATTTCTCTAAGTCCTGACCAGGGCATTATTGTCATCAAGTTATCCAGCTTTCTTCACTGAGCCAGGAAACCCGAGCATTTCCTACTGTTTTAACCTCTTTCCTGCAATTTAAATCTTTTGATTTCCAGCTCTGTCCCCAGTCCCTAGAGAACATCAGTTACTATGTTTCTTTTTTCTTAATACTTCCTCTTCCAGGCTTTCTTTAGATTTTATTTTCCTTTCCTCAACTAGTTTCATTCTTCTCTCATAGAACCCTTTCCCTACCCCTTCTCATCATGGTCTGTCCCTTTTTGGAGGCACACTGTCCCTCTGAAACAAATCCACCAAGTACTGGGGTGCCACCAGCCTGTGCTTTATGGTAAATCTGAAAGTGGTTAGTGCCAACCAGATCATTTGGAGAGGGGATTTTGATGAATGTTCCTGTCTTAGGAAGGTCAGACAAAAGGAGAAAGAACAGGGAGGGGCTGAACTCCTCCAAAACCCAACAGGAAACAGTAAAGTGAAGTGCTTTTGCCAGGAGTGGTGGGGGTTCAGGAGAGCCAGCCACAGCGGAGAGTGTGCAAGAACTTAGTGATTCTAATTTTGGCTCTTTCATTAGCTTCCATCACAAACTCAGGAAAAGTCACCAAGCCCAACAGCCCCGATTTCCTCCAGTCAATGGGGACAGTATTGCTCTTTTATTCCACAGGGGATTTTTAAAGGCTGGTATAATAAAATCAGCACGCTTAAAAAATACAAACAGATCAGTTTCCTTGCTCATAAGCAACAGTTATTTTACGAGGGCCATGGCAATGAGTCCCTCATTCGGGATTTCTTTGTGCACTTTATTGGTCAAATGGATAATGCCTCCATTTTGAAAGGCTAAATAGTTCTTTAAGCGAGTCATTATTCTGGAACACCTCACCAATCTAAACCAGATCGTAAAATCTATTACATTGACTTGGTGACTCAGGGACCCTCACTTCCACAAGTAAAATGAGCAATTTAATACTCAACAGAGAGCCTCTTTGTGACAAAGAAGAAATTTAAGTGCTATTATGCCCATATTAAAAGCTAGAGGTATTCAGTACTGGGAATCTTTGGAAACTGGAAAAAAAAAATCACTTTTACAAAAGGGATCTCATGGAGAAAGCAATCATGTAAAATTCCTAGTGCTTTTTTTTTTCCCCTCCAATTTTTAAAAACTTGCCTCATGAGACTTCTCTGGTGGTCCAGTGGTTAAGAATCCACCTTGCAATGCAGGGGATAAAAGTTCAATCCCTGGTCAGGGAACTAAGATCCCACATGCCTTGGAGCAACTAAGCCCATTCACCACAGCTACTAAGCCTGAGGGCCACAGCTAGAAAGTCCATGTGCCACAGGGAAATATCTCAGATGATGCAATGAAGATCCCATATGCGTGCAGTAACTAAGACCCAACCCAGCCAAAGAAATTAATAAATTAAAAAAAAAAAAACTTGCCTCATCTTCCAAAGCTCTTTTTGGCTCTGCTCAAAATGAATCCTGACTCCCAAAAGCAAAGCATTATCACTGCCATCCATGTTTTGCTGGAAAAAAAAAAAAAAAAGTGTTAAAACAGTTACATTCCCTCCACAGTATGATAAAATTCCTTTGCACTTAACATTTATGTTTTACCCTTTAAAAATTAACCATATTCTGCATTTCCAAAACACTTTACTTCTACTAATTAATATCACAGTTGGGGAAGTGACTTTTTATTCTTTTCTCCAGGCAAACAAGCTGAGAATTTAAGTGATTTACCCTTTCTGAGAGAAGAGGTCACAGACAGAATTCCAAGGATTTGAACCTATACAAGGACCATTAAGGCAATTTTTCAGGGACTTAACAAACACCCACCTGGTGATGTTAAACTGCCTTTGAAGAAAGCAGCTGTTGGCCCAAATTGAGGCCTACAATGAATCCTGTGGATTTTGAGGGTAAGGAAGAGCTATTCAAGGCAGGTTGATTTCCTTCCCAGGAGGCGGCCATATGGAAGACAAATGGCCCAGCAATAGCCATAGCTAACACTTTTTGAGCATTGATAGTATGTGCAGAACTTTACTTGCTTGACCTCATTATCTCTCCAGTGGGATGAATTGTGCACCTTATTATCTCCATTTTACAAATTAAAAAATAAAAACCTTACAGAGATATAACAATCTGCCTAAAGGTTAAAATTGAACCAAGAAACTGCAGCTAAAAACTCAAATTCTAACTGATACCCTCGTGATTTTAATCCTGTGATTATATCTGCAGATGTCATTCACCTTCTAAACCAAATATCCACACCCACTCTGCTTCATTTACAGACTGTCAGTCATAATGATTTCTTATTTAAATTTGAAATCCTGGTATATTAAATCTTACTGGCTCCATAGTTCACGTTGTTGAAGCAAGACATTCTACATCATTATTTCTATTTCTTAATTGTAAGCTGCATTTTAGAACAGAATAAATAATTTTGGAGATGAAGAGAATGACAAGGACACTGATCATGCAAGAGTATTAATGGCTCTTATTTTTATTTATTTTTATTTTTTTCAGCCATGTCTTGTGGCTTCTGGGATCTTAGGGATTGAACCACCCCCCAGCTAAGTCCTAACTACTAGACCACCAGAGAATTTCCAATAGCTCTCATATTTAAATCACCAAAATCAAGAATCTGAGTTTAGGACATATCTGTATCTCTATATCTGTATCTGCTTCTAATTCCATCTATTTTTAAAGGGTAGTTCTCACTTGTTCATCCATTATTCACTGAAATACTACATAGTATGCTCAGAACTAGTACCAGAGAAATGTATAATATGGTCCTTGCTTCTAGCTGACATACATGGGGTATATTTTATTATTGTTGTTGTTGACTTTTGGTCATGCTGCAAGTCACATGGGATCATAGTTCCCAAACGAGGGATCATAGTTCCCAAACAAGGGACTGAACCCTCAACCCCAGCACTGGAAGCAATTACCCACTAGACCACTAGGGAAGTCCCTATTTCCATCTATTTCTAAAAAATACCATAATTGCTTTATTTCCGTAAAAGGAAAGGGCAAAAATTATCCAGAATATTGTGTACTTGATTGTAAATTCATGTTATTGAAATGCAGAAGATTTCAATTTCTTCCAGATACCATTTTTTTCTACTCTATTTCTCAAAGATTTTTGTGGCAAGCCTTAAAAACATTATAACATTAAAAAATATAGGCATCTATTAGTGTACAAGCTCATTAGTAACACTAAGATGACAGCGGAGCTTTCTGTGAATACCTCTGAGATTTATATATGAACATCTCATCTTTCCCCACCTTAGCTAAAGTGTTACTTTATCATTTAGACCTTGCTTATCATGTCCTTTCTTACTTGATCTTCATGTTTGCAAGTCTAATGGTACTTGTTCTATACGTGTTCATACAATAAAAATATATCAAGCAATTACTGTATGCCAGGTTTAGGAAGATCCCCTGGAGGAGAAATGACAACACACTCCACTATTCTTGCCTGGGAAATCCCATGGACAGAGAAGCCTGGTGGGCTGCAGTTCGTGGAGTTGCAAAGCAGTTGTACATGACTTAGTGATTCAACAGCAACAGTATCATATCCCTACTTTTGCTCATGTCATCCAGAAATTTTGTTTTCTAGTAAACATTTAGACATTGTATAATGGCAAACTGTGGTTGAATTAGGTCCCTTGACTCTTTCCCTCAGAGTGTTTTGATAATGTTGGAACGACTTACTAACATTAAAATTCTGGAAATTTCATACACTGGTCTTTATTTTTCACTGTCTCTTGAAAAATCAGAAGATCTGGGTAGACTGAGCTCATATTGCCCCATATGACTTGGTAGAGAATGCCTTCTGTTAATAGGTTACATATTCTCCATTTCACCCATCTCTATTATTACATTACATGTAGGGGCACCCAAGACAGATAGGTCATGGTGGAGAGTTGAAAAAATGTTATTCACTGGAGAAGGGAATGGCAAGCTACTATTCTTGCCTTGAAACCCCATGAATAGTATGAAAAGGATATGACACTGAAAAATGAACTCCTCAGGTCAGTAGGTGCCTAATATGCTACTGGAGAAGAGTGGAGAAATAGCTATGGAAGGAATGAAGAAGCTGAGTCAAAGGGAAAACAATAGAAAGTAAAGTCCAATGCTGTAAAAAACAATATTCAATAGGAACCTAGAATGTTAGGTTCATGAATCAAGGTAAATTGGAAGTGGTCAAACAGGAGATGGCAAGAGTGAACATTGATATTTTAGGAATCAGTGAACTGAAATGGATGGGAATGGGCAAATTTAATTCAGATGACCATTATATCTACTACTGTGGGCAGGAATCCCTTAGAAGATATGGAGTAGCCCTCATAGTCAACAAAAGAGTCCAAAATGCAGTACTTGGGTGCAATGTCAAAAACAACAGGATGATTTTGGTTTGTTTCCAAGGCAAACCATTCAATCTCACAGTAATCCAAGTCTATGCCCCAACCACTAATGCTGGAGAAGCTGAAGTTGAATGGTTCTACGAAGACCTACAAGACCTTCTAGAACTAACACCAAAAAAGCATGCTCTTTTCATCATAGGGGACTAGAATGCAGAAATAGAAAGTCAAGAGATACCTGGAGTTACAGGCAAGTTTGGCCATGGAGTACAAAATGAAGCATGGCAAAAGCTAACAGAGTTTTGTCAAGAGAACGCACTAGTCATAGTGAGTACTCTCTTCCAACAATACAAAAGATGACTCTACACATGGGCATCACCAGATGGTCAACACTGAAATTAGACTGATTATATTCTTTGCAGCAGAAAATGGAGACGCTCTAAACGGTCAAAATATAAGACCGGGAGCTGACTGTGGCTCAGATCATGAACTCCTTATTGCAAAATTCAGACTTATATTTAAGAAAGGGAAAAACCACTAGGCCATTCAGGTATGACCTAAATAAAATCCCTTACAATATACAGTGGAAGTGACAAACAGATTCAAAGGATTAGATCTGATAGAGTGCCTGAAGAACTATGGATGGAGGTTTATAACACTGTACAGGAGACGGTGATGAAAACCATCCCCGAGAAAAAGAAATGCAAGAAGGCAAAATGGTTGTCTGAGGAGGCCTTACAAATAGCTGAGAAAAGAAGAGAAGTGAAAGGCAAAGGAGAAAAGGAAAGATATACCCATCTGAATGCAAAGTTCCAAAGAATAGCAAGGAGAGATAAGAAACCCTTCCTAAGTGAACAATGCAAAGAAATAGAGGAAAGGGAAAGCCTAGAGATCTCTTCAAGAAAATTAGAGATACCAAGGGAACATTTCATGCAAAGATGAGCACAATAAAGGACAGAAACGGTATGGACCTAACAGAAGCAGAAGATATTAAGAAGAGGTGGCAAGAATACACAGAAGAACTATACAAAAATGATTTTCATGACTCAGATAACCTCGATGGTGTGATCACTCACCTAAAACCAGACATCTTGGAGTGTGAAGTCAAGTGGGCATTAGGAAGCATCACTATGAAAAAGCTAGTGGAGGTAATGAAATTCCAGCTGAGCTATTTCAAGTCCTTAATGATGATGCTGTGAAAGTGCTGCACTCAATATGCCAGCAAACTTAGAAAACTCAGCAGTGGTCACAGGACTAGAAAAGGTCAGTTTTTATCCCAATCCCAAAGAAAGGCAATGCCAAAGAATGTTAAAACTACCACACAATTGCACTCATTTCACATGCTGCTGCTGCTGCTGAGTCACTTCAGTCGTGTCCTACTCTGTGCGACCCTATAGACGGCAGCCCACCAGGCTCCCTGTCCATGGGATTCTCCAGGCAAGAACACTGGAGTGGGTTGCCATTTCCTTCTCCAATGCATGAGAGTGAAAAGTGAAAGTGAAGTCGCTCAGTCATGTCCGACTCCTAGCGACCCCATGGACTGCAGCCTACCAGGCTCCTCCGTCCATGGGATTTTCCAGGCAAGAGTGCTGTCACATGCTAGCAAAGTAATACTCAAAATCCTTCAAGCTAGGCTTCAACAGTATGTAAACTGAGAACTTCCAGATGTTCAAACTGGATTTAGAAAAGGTAGAAGAACCAGAGATCAAACTGCCAACATCCACAGGATCATAGAGAAAGCAGAATCAGATTAAAGAGAATACCAGAAAAACATCTACTTTTGCTTCACTGACTACACTAAAGCCTTTGACTGTGTGGATCACAATAAACTGTGGAAAATTCTTAAAGACATGGGAATACCAGACCACCTTACCTGCCTCCTGAGAAATCTGTATGCAGGTAAAGAAGCAATCATTAGAACTAGACATGGAACAATCACCTGATTCAAAACTGGGAAAGGAGTATATCAAGGGTATATATTGTCATCCTGATTACTTATTTAACTTAGATGCAAAGTACGTCATGTGAATTGCTGGGCTGGATGAAGCACAAGCTGGAATCAAGATTGCTGGGAGAAACATCAATAACCTCAGATACGCAGATGACACCACCTTTATGGCAGAAAATCAAGAGGAACTGAAGAGCCTCTTGATGCAGGTTAAAGAGGAGAGTGAAAAGGCTGGCTTAAAACTCAACATTTAAAAAACTAAGATCATGGCATCCGGTCTATCACTTCATGGCAAATAGATGGGGAAACAATGGAAATAGTAAGAGACATTATTCTCTTGGGCACAAAATCACTGCAGATGGTGACTGCAGCCATGAAATTAAAAGACATTTGCTCCTTGGAAGAAAAGCTATGACCAACCTAGACAGCATACTAAAGCAGAGACATTACTTTGCTGGCCAAGGTCTATATAGTCAAAGCTATGGTTTTTCCAGTAGTCAGGAATGGATGTGTGAGTTGGACTATAAGGAAGCTGAGTGCCAAAGAATTGATGCTTTTGAACTGTAGTGTTGGAAAAGACTCTTGAGAGTCCCTTGGACTGCAAGGAGATCAAGCCAGTCAATCCTAAAAGAAATCAATCCTGAATATTCATTGGAAAGATGGATGCTGAAGCTGAAACTCCAATAATTTAACCACCTGATGAGAAGAGCTGACTCATTTGTAAAGACCCTGATGCTGGGAAAGATTGAAGGCTGGAGGAGAAGAGGACAACAGAGGACTAGATGGTTGGATGGCATCACCGACTTGAGGGACATGAGTCTGAGCAAGCTCTGGGAGATGGTGAAGGTCATGGAAGCCTAGCATTCTGCATTCCATTGGGGTCACAAAAGTCAGACATGACTGAGTGACTGAACAACCACTATTACATATTCTTATACGTGTCACCTCCCTTTCCTTAAACATGGGTTTGTGGTCTCCTCCACCCTGTTCCACCTCCTACCTCATCTGTTTTGTTTAGAGATGTATTCCAAATTTCTAAGGCAAAACCTGGCACACAGTAATTGCCTGATAAATATTTATTGTATGAACATAGATAGAACAAACACTATCAGACTTGCAAAGATGAAGATCAAGTAAGTGCCTTGTGGAGGTTTTCAAATACGTCTACAATTTAATTCGCACTTCTCCCTATAAAAGGAAGAAACTAATTCTCCTCCCCTTGAGTGTGGGACAGACTTACCTCTTTTTTAAATTGGAAAATAGTTGCTTTCCACTGCAGCTATCTGTATACATACATCCCCTCTTTATTGGATTTCCTTCCCATTTAGGTGCTACAGAGCACTGAGTAGAGTTCCCTGTGCTGTACAATTAATCACTTACTTCTAATGAATAGAATGTGGTAGTGGCCATATGTGTGATTCCTACGTCTGTATTGTATAAGTTATCGTCCTTGTCACCTTGCTGTCTTTTGGCTCATTCACTCTGGGAGAGTCATCCTCAATATCCTGAGGACACTCAAGGATTCCTATGGAGAGAGATCTCCTGTCATCACCTAGTCCCATCCTTCCAGGCATGTGAGTGAGCCACCTTGGAAGCAGGCCTGCCAGGCTCAGCCAGGTGACTGCAGTTTTGATTGACATCTTGACAACAACCTCAGTAAGAGACTCTGAGAGCCAAGACTGCCTAGCTAAGCCACTCTTGAATTCCTGACCCATGGAAACAGAAAGATAGAAAATGGTTATTTTCTTAAGCCACTAAGTTTTGAGGTAATTTATTACATAGCACTAGATAACTAATTTGTTGGAGTTCAATTGTTCAAGACATGTCCGACTCTCTGTGAGCCTACGGACTGCGGCAAGCCAGGCTCCTCTGTCCTCCACTCTCTCTCAGAGTTTGCTCAAATTTGTGTCCGTTGAGTTGGTGATGCTACCTAACCATCTCATCCTCTGCCACCCTAATACATGCCTCAAATTAACCTAAGTCAATTTGGTTGTTCACAATTCACGTGTTCTTTTGATGGATATTGGTAACCTCCAATAATTAGAGTAGGTGAGAGCTCTAGTTCTTCCTGACAATATGACTGAACAAAAAAAAAAAAAAAAAAAAAACGATGGCAAACCTCAGATCTAATTCTGTGGTGGAGACAAGTAGAAACAAAATAATCACACATTGAGCCTTCTGAACTCAGTAAAGTCCCCGTCCTTTGTCATTTTAGGCTCATTGGTATTAATAGCATTTCACATGAAAGATTTATTCCGAGATAAATGTGACTTTGTTGCAATGGCAGGATTGACTAACCTTCCAGCTGAATTGGATGAAAGAAGCCTCCAGAAAGTCAGTCTGGGTGACACAAAACTGAACTGAGTTATAAACTTCAGGTGTCACTCAGGGGGTGGTAGGCTTCTGGGCTCACCAGATAATTATACCTCATCCACGCCAGAATGAATTGCCTGTACAAAATTTCCTGCCAACTTCACATCATTTCACACACAAGAACTTATTTTTAACATCTCCTATGTTAATTAATGAAACTTCTGGTGTGGATTCAGTTAGGGATATTTGAAGCTCTGGGTGAAGGGGTTTTTCCAGTGTGTTGCTTCCTGATTAAGATCCTTCATTGCCAACTGAGTGTGGATTCTGGCTTACTGTACTTTGTATGGTAATTCACCACACCTTGGGCAGTGCACATAGATAATACATATACCTTTTTGTCTTTTTTAAGTCTTTATTCAGAGAAGGCAATGGCTGCCACTCCAGTACTCTTGCCTGGAAAATCCCATGGACTGAGGAGCCTGGTGGGCTGCAGTCCATGGGGTTGCTAAGCGTCGGACACGACTGAGCGACTTCACTTTCACTTTTCACTTTCATGCATTGGAGAAGGAAATGGCAACCCACTCCAGTGTTCTTGCCTGGAGAATTCCAGGGACGGGGGAGCCTGGTGGGCTGCCGTCTATGGGGTCGCACAGAGCCAGGCACGACTGAAGCAACTTAGCAGCAGCAGCAGCAAGTCTTTTTTGAACTTGTTACAGTATTGTGTCTGCTTTACATTTTGGTTTTTTGGCCCTGAGTCATGTGGGATCTTAGTTCCTCGACCAGGGATTGAACCCACACCTCCTGCATTGGAAGGTGAAGTCTTAACCAATGGACTGACAGGGAAGTCCCCTTTGTCTTTATGTCTCTTAACGTCTCTACTGACATGTTTGGAAACAAGTTACAGACAATATAAAAATAACAGATGTTTGTAGAAAATTACCTGGATGCAATGATAATCTCCAAAGAAACTGCCAGGCAAGCTAACTCAGAGAGTACTTAACTAAAAGCCTCATATACCAAGTAAGATGTTCACATCATGTGGCTTATTGAAAACATTGCTTGGTCTCCCCCAGTAGTCAGTCCAGTGGCTAAGATTCCAAGCTCCCAATGCAGGGGGCCTGGGTTTGATCCCTTGTCAGGGAACTAGATCCCACATGCCCCAACCGAGAGTTTGCATACCACACCCAACTAATGAGTTGGCATGCTACGGCTGAAAGATCCCACCTGCTGCAGTGAAGATCTAAGATCCTGTGTGCCTCAAGTAAGACCCAGTGCAGCCAAATAAATAAACAAGTAAAAATAAATACATTAAAAAAAACACATTGCACAGCAAAGGGGACAAGATGGGACAGACTAACATAATAATATAGGGTACCCAAGAGCTGAAAGGCTGAAACCATGTTTGCATGTTCCTTCTCTCCTACTCTCGCTCTCCTTCTCCCTCTGTCTCTGCCACAGCAGTCTTCCTGGCAATGGTGCGTTTATGAGCACCGGAAGTGAGGTTTGAGTAAAATACCCTAAAATGAAAGGTACCAGGGACAAGACACACACTTGCTCTGAGATGCCTGCAAGTACCTCTGGTCAACATCTGTACTCCAGAAAGTCAGATGAGCAGAAAACCTATTTTGGGGCAGAAACCCTGGAACCAGGATGAGTGTCATTCATAGGAAGCAATTAAGACCTCACAGATTGAATAGTGTATGATTCATGTACCTGAAGGCAACTGCATCCGTGTAATTTCCTACACAATACCCTTAAAAAAATCTTGTCCTTACGTGTATGGCAGGAATGTCTGGTGCCTCTCAATTTTTCCTCTCGCTTCCTCTCTCTGTTTAGCATGTATATTCCTCTACTGCAGTTATCTATGTCTAATGTAGCTCCTAAGATACTTGCTTCCATGTTTAGTTTCATCTCTTCTCCCTATTTGCTTCTCTTACTTTCCATTGCAGAATTGAACAATCTTAAATAATACAGCAAACACACATTACAAGAGATTATCATAGAATTAAGAGATTTTACAAAAAAAATACTGGTTTGAGAAATGATGATGGACCCTATTATATGAAATTCTTTTAGCTTATCTATCTTTGGAATTAGCCAACGGGAAAACCTTTTTGTTGGTGGTTTGTTTATCTAGGGATTTTACCTCTAAAAAGAGAGGGCTCTGAGGAAAGCAGACCTTGCAGAATTAAATTCAAAGTGAATTTGTGCAAATGAAAACTGGAAACTGGCTAATTCAGTTAATTTCTATTCATGGCATCAATGAAACAGGAACTCTAAGCATCAAATCAGATGCAAGAAGTTCAGTGTTCTGTTCCAGCAGGACATTGGAAACCAAATGGCTTTCCCAGAATTCCAGGTCCGACAACCATAAGAATATTAGTGGTTGAGTTGTGTGAATCAACTCAGAACCAGGACCTATGGTTCCTTTGTGAGGCCTGAACCAGCTCTAGAACACATTCCACAAGGGGGAGCTGATTTGCCTAAATGAGGGAGTTATTTCACTTCATAAATCACTCTGCTGGTAATTCACCTGTTCTTCAAACTCATGCCACCTCTGACATGTTGTGAGTTGAATGTAAAAAGAGGCTTCCTTGGAGTAAAAGAAAACAGTAAGTGTAGAAAGCAGTTACAAACAAGTTTTACCAACACAGACTGTCACAAATGGGTCCTCATTATGGGCTTCCCTGGTGGCTCAGATGGTAAAGAATCTGCCCGCAATGGAGACCCAGGTTTGATCTCTGGGTCAGGTAGATCCCCTGGAGAAGGGAATGGCAACCCACTCCCAGTTTTCTTGCCTGGAGAATTCCATGGACAGAGGAGCCTGTTGAGCTATAGTTATGGGACTGCAAAGAGTTGCCACTGAGTGACACTTTCACTTTTCACTTCACTGTGAGATTCAACTGGGCAGTTGATTATTACATTTCTGGGCTTCACTGGAAACCTAACCTATTGAATTAAAATTGCAGGATCTTGGATCCAGGAATGTGCATTTTAGACAAACTGCACAAGGATTCTTCTGCACACTGAATTTCAATCAACAGAACTAAAGAATTATTTTAACAACACTCAGAAGGATGGAGTAGTCTTATCTGGATAGAAGTTAAAGTTCTTTGTGTAGCAGTTGAAGTTTTTTCTTGTAAGTTTGCAATTAGAACCACAAATGGGTATAGATGAAGTGCAATGAGTATCTTCTCCATCCTTATTAATAAGGATAGGGCAGTGGGCCAATTAAAAAAAAATTCATCAGGTGACACCTGGAGAAAATTTAGAATATTTGGTCATGTTGGGGCTTTGGTCACTTTTTTTCAAGTGAATTAAAATGGCAGAACATGTTGGAAGCTAATTTACTTTAGAGTAGGGTTTATGCCTCTTAACTCAAAGCCCAGTAACTTTTAAAAAGCCTGAGATAAGATTTCAAATGGAAACTGGATTTACTTGAATGACAGTTTCAAGCTTAGACTCCTTCCTATCTCTTCAGCTACCATTTGCTTCGTTCATACTTGACTCCTCACCAGGAGGCTCTTTGGGCTTTGGAATTCTCATCTGTAAAATTGGAAGAATAACAGAACATACCAACTACCAACTGTTTTCATGAAGAGTAACAGTAGCCAGTAAAACAGTCCCTGATTCACAGTCTTGAATATTCTTTTTGTGCTGTAGCCACTAAGGGTACAACTCATCCTCACCCATGTCCAGGTAATTGGCTGGAAGACTTTTTTTAAAGAGAAAATAATGGTAAAAAACCAACAACCTGGATTTTCCCCTGGTGGTCTAGTGGTAGAGAATCCACCTGCCAATGCAGGGGACACAGGTTCAATCCCTGGTCCAGGAAGATCCCACACGGTGTGGGGCAACTAAGCCTGTGTGCCACAACGACTGAGCCCACGCTCCAGAGCCCGTGAGCTGCAACTACTGAATCCGTGTGCCTAGAACCTGTGCTCCCCAACCAGGGAAGCCCCAGCACTGAGAAGCCCATGCACTGCAGCTAGAGAGTAGACCTCGCTCACTGCAATAGAGAAAGCCACCTACAGCAACAAAGACCCAGCACTGCCGAAAACACAACAATGAATCAAACTGAAAAAAGAAAAAAAGAATCAACAACTTTCCATTTTCCATTTGTCTAGAGGACTAGTATGCAGTCCATTAATTTGCCCACCCAGGGTAACCCTACTCCAATGACCCTCCGACTATTGAAACAAGAACTGCCCTCAGGGGAAGGTTTTCCAAACAATCCAGCTCAGAAGAATCACCAAGGGCACTTTCTGAAAAAAAATCCAAATATTAGATCTATTCTTAGATAATTTGGTTTAGTGCACAGGGGAGGAGAGGGTGCAAGCACCAGCAATTTAAATGAGATTGCCCAGGGGACCCCTAAGATTAGGTCTGTTGGGAGAGTTGCCTGAAGGCCTTCCTGCCCCTTATTAATCACGAACTGATTTCCCTTGTAAAAATATCCAGCCTTTTTTTTTTTCTTCTCTAGAGACCAACAGGCTTGAATGGGACTGGGCAGCCGGGGGACTGATTTTTAGTTCCCATTGACCCCTATTTGGATGACTTTGCTCTTGTCCATTTCCTCAGCTATAGCAGTGAGGATGAGGTGCTCCTTGCAAGGATGTGAAGAGGTTGAGCTCAGTGTTGTTGTTGTTGTTTAGTCGGTAAGTCATGACTGACTGCAACCCCATGGACTTCAGCACACCAGGCTTCCCTGTCCTCCGCTATCTCCCAGAGTTTGCTCAAACTCATGTCCATTGAGTCAGTGATGCTATCCAACCATCTCATCCTCTGTTGCCCCCTTCTCCTCCTGCCCACAATCTCTCCCAGCATCAGGGTCTTTTTCGATGAGTCAGTTCTTCGCATCAGGTGGCCAAACTATTGGAGCTTCAGCTTCAGTATCAGTCCTTCCAATGAATATTCAGGGTTGATTTTTTAAGATTGACTGGTTTGATCCCTCTGCAGTCCAAGGGACTCTCAAGAGTCTTCTCCAGCACCACGATTCAAAAGTATCAGTTTGTAGGAGATTTAATAATAGAGACAAACACGATTATAGCCAACTATTTTTAGGGTACTCATTTGAAGTGTCTCAGAAAACATGTTCAGAAGGAGCGTGCTTCCTTCTTTTTTTATCTGACCAGCCAGACTTGTCTGTGGATGCTTCCAGAATTCAGCTACATTAAATGAAGTTAGGAGGGGCTGAGTCCCTTCTACCCACCGTGCTCGCTGTCACCCTCACTATGTCACTGCTTGTCACCCTCCCAAGCTCACTGCTGGAGATTGATCATGACCTGTTAGTAAACTACATTCCAGAACTCATCTTGAACTTTTCTCGTGTTAGATGACCTTGGGGAAACCATTCCGGAAGCCACATGTGTCGTCTGCCACACGTCCCAGGCTCATTTGGCAGGTGGCAGCTCTGGGCACTGTTCCCACCACCATTCATTCTCCAACTTGGTCTCAGAGATGCTACGTTGCCTGCTGGGCATTGCAAAGGATGCACTGACCTTTTCCAAACTGACAGAGGGTGGTGACAGAAAGAGCACTTGGGTGTGGACAGATCTGGGTTCCGCCATGTCTGTTTGAAGTGGGTGTTTCCAAGCCTCACAGGGTGCCTCACCTGTGAAAGGGGGAATGTAAGGCTTCCCTCACAAGCTTCTGAAGATTCAATAACGTAAGTTATCCAAAGCACCTGCCAGACTCCCCAGCCAGAATGCCCGCTAACATTTTAGCTGTTCTTACTATCACCAATTTTGTCAATTCTTAGATGTACATTGTTTTTTCCCCACTTTTAACCTTTTCAGAAATGTGGCTGTGTCTTACAGTCGGTGGCACACAACAAGTTAAGTAGTAGTGCTTTTTCTTGGTTGTTGAGTTGTGGCATGCATGCTTAGTTGTAGCCAACTCTTTGGGACCCCAAGGACTGCAGCCCACCAGACTCCTCTGTCCATGGGATTCTCCAGGTAAGAATACTGGACTAGGTTGCCATTTCCTTTTCCAGGGGATCTTCCTGACCCAAGGACAGAACTCACAACTCCTGTGTCTCCTGCAATGGTAGGTGGATTCTTTACCACTAAGGCTCCTGGGAAGCCCTTTTTCTCGGTAGCGCATTAAAAAGTAGCATGTTGTACAATTCATGCTTTTTAGGGTTGAATGAGAAATGGCTACAGCCATCAGTGTCATAATCGCATTCAGATTATTGTGCCACAGGGCTCGTGTATCCTTGGTAGAACCGTATAGCAATGTCTAGGTAGTTTTTTCATTGTTTGGAGTGGAGGCTGGCCAGTGAATTTTGTCTCTCTTTGACCTAGCAGATGAATCTGCAGAATGACCCAGAGTCCCTAGTTCTGAGTGCCTGCTTCAAGAGAATACTATCCACACAAAATGTGCTGAAGTTTCTCCCCCGAAAAAGCAGGCTACTCTCTCTGCCTGCAGGTACCTAGTTCAAAAGCCTTTCTTGGGACTTGGGACTGTGGTGTGACATCTGATCCCTTTGTTGTTCCCTCCAGTGAGTGGACGAGACAGAATCATCATGGACTCCTGTGGCAGAGAAGGAAACAGATAATGGCTGTGGCCCCAGCTGATCACCATGCAGTGCCGCTGTTATGCTCATCTGGAATGTCAAAGTTCCCCTCCAACCACCCCAGGCCTGTACACCACCTCTGCCAATCTTGTCTGGAATCTGCTCTTCCTTGAATTAACCATGTTGACATTCTTGCTAGTAAGAGTCTACCTTCATTAGCACCTACTGGAAAAGGTCAGTTTTCATTTCAATCCCTAAGAAGGCCCGTGCCAAAGAATGTTCAAACTACCATACAATTGTGCTTATTTTGTACACTAGTAAGGTTATGCTCAAAATCCTTCAAGCTAGGCTTCAGCAGTACGTGAATCGAGAACTTCCAGACGTACAAGCTGGGTTTAGAAAAGGCAGAGGAACCAGAGATCAAACTGCCAACATTCGTTGGACTATAGGGAAAGCAAGAGAATACCAAAAAAACATCTGCTTCACTGACTATGCTAAAGCAGACAGAGAAGCCTGGTGTGCTGCAGTCCATGGGGCCGCAAAGAGTCGGACAAGACTGAGCAACTGAATAACAACAAAGCCTTTGACTGTGTGGATCACAACAAACTGTGGAAAATTCTTCAAGAGATGGGAATATCAGACCACCTTACCTGCCTCCTGAGAAATCTGTATGCAGGTCAAGAAGAAACAGTTAGAACCAGACATGGAACAATGGACTGTTTCAAAATTGGGAAAAGAATACGACAAGGCTGTATATTGTCACCCTGATATTTAACTTGTATGCAGAGTGCATCATGTGTAATGACAGGCTGGATGAATCACAAGCTGGAATCAAGATTACCAGGAGAAATATCAACAACTTCAGATAGGCAGATGATACCACTCTAATGGCAGAAAGTGAAGAGGAACCAAAGAGCCTCTTGATGAGGGTGAAAGAGAAGAGTGAAAAAGTGGGCTTAAAACTCAACATTCAACAAACTAAGATAATGGCATACGGTCCCATCATTTCATGCCAAATATTAATAGATGGGGAAAAAGTGGAAGTAGTGACAGCATTTTATTTTCTTGGGCTCCAAAACCACTGCTGATGGTGACTGCAGCCACGAAATTAAAAGACGCTTGCTCCTTGGAAGGAAAGCTATGACCAACCTGCTGCTGCTGCTGCTAAGTCACTTCAGTCATGTCCGACTCTGTGCGACCCCATAGACGGCAGCCCACCAGGCTCCCCCATCCCTGGGATTCTCCAGGCAAGAACACTGGAGTGGGTTTCCATTTCCTTCTCCAATGCAGGAAAGTGGAAAGTGAAAGTGAAGGAGCTCAGTCGTGACCAACCTAAACAGCATATTAAAAAGCAGAGACATCACATTGTCAACAAAGGTCCGTATAATTAAGTTATGGTTTTTCCAGTCGTCAGGTACAGATGTAAGAGCTGGACCATCAAGAAGGCTGAGTGTCAAAAAACTGATATTTTCAAATTGTGGTATTGAAGAAGACTCTTGAGAGTCCCTTGAACTGCAAGGAGATCAAACAATACTAAAAGAAATCAACATTGAATATTCATTGGAAGGACTGATGCTGAAGCTGAAGTTCTAATATTTTGGCCACCTGATGGGAAGAACTGACTTATTTGAAAAGACCCTTATGCTGGGAAAGATTGAAGGCAAAAGGAGAAGACGGCAGCAGAAGATGAGCTGGTTTGATAGCATCACCAACTCAATGGACATGAGTTTGAGCAAACTCCAGGAGATAGTGAAAGACGGGGGAGCCTGGTGTGCTGCAGTCCATGGGGTCACAGAGTTGGACACGATTTAATGACTCAAGGACAACAACATCTCATTCCCATCTACGTCATCTCATTAAACACCTACATGATCTCAGTCACCTATAACCACATAAGAAAGGATGCAGGGTAATGGCCGTTATATGGAGCAGCCACAGATATTTGCGTTTAAATTCTTACTTCCCTACTTACTAGCTGTGTAGCTTCAGATAAGTTGCTTAACCTCTCTGGGTCTCAGACTCCTAACTTTAAAACAGAGGTAAGGAGCCTTCCTTGGTGGTGCAGTAAATCTGCCTGCCAGTGCAGGGGACTTGTGTTTGATCCCTGATCTGGGAAGGTCCCACATAGCAACGTGCGGTTAACTCCGTGCACCACAGCTGCTGAAGCATGAACTTTAGAGTCCACACAGCTGCGACTATTGAGCTCATACTCCCTAGAGCCCGAGCTACAATGAGAAGCCCATGCTCTGCAACTAGAGTAGCCAATACTCCCCACGACGAGAGAAAGGCCTCGCAGCAAGAAAGATCCTGCACAGCCAAAAATAAATAAATAAATAAAAATCTTTAAAAATTAAAAAAAAAGGTAAAATAATACTTGACTCTGAGTCTTCATATAAGGACTAAGCATTGTTATCCCCATGGGCTTCTAAGAACCGCACTGGCACATCGTCAATACTTAACCGAACATTTCCCAGAAGTGGTTAGTACTGTTTCCACAGCACCCTGGATGCTGCCTGGCACACAGTAGGTGCTTAATAAAAGTCCGTTTCTCAGAGGGAGGAGGAGAACAGGAGAGGGATCTAGGGGAGTGCCTCAGTAGACCGACTTTTCTTAACATCTAAGCCTGTGAAGGAAAACACAGGGGCTCAGGCAAACAATAATGGCAATTTTTATTTATGTAGTTTTTGTATAGCTTATGAAGCACATTCATATGTTTTCATTAAAACCTCTGAATAAACCCAAGGCAGAAAGGGTATTATCAGTACTTCTTGAGGAATTTGAGGTCCAGCGAGGTGAAGGAGCAGAGGAGTGCCCACGTACCACTACAAATGAAGGAGGACGATTATAGAGCAGTTTGTGGGTTTAGCAATAAGGAAGCCCTTGGTGACCTTCCGGAGAGTGCGTTCAATAGAGTGATGGGAGAGACACCAGATCTTGGGGACTGAGGAAGGTACTGATGGAGAGGAAAGAAGAACCAGCCTCTTGGTAGCAAAGCAAAGGAGAGAAATGGGATGTGAATAGGATCAAATAATGGCTTTTTCAAAATAAGAGTGACCTGTGTGCAGTTATCCATTGGAAATGACTTACTCAGGCTGATTTGTGATGACTGAAACTTAAAAAGAAATAAATCATGGTACTTGAAGGATCACTTTGAAAAATGAGTCTTTGCAAAAGAATTCTCAATAGACTGGGGCCGGGGTAGGGGGGAGATCTAAGTGGCCGGTAAAAATAGGAAGAAACACTCATCTTCCCTCATACTAAAATAAACACTAGTAAAGTAAGAATGAGATACTATTTTTCACCAACGAAATGACCTAGATGAAACTATTTGATAAAATGGAGAGGAGGAAGTGGGAGCATAGGGACCCATACACTGCTGATGGCAGGGGAAGTGGGTGTATTCTTTTGAAGAATATATTTTGAAAACATTTACCAAATGTAAAATGTACATGCTCTTTCACTCAGCGATTTCACTTGGTAATTATCCTAGAGACATACTTCCATATATGGGCAAGGATATTTATTGGAGCATTGCTCTGTGTGTGTGTGTGTGTGTGTGTGTGTGTGAGAGAGAGAGAGAGAGAGAAAGAGAAAGAGGAGAAAGAAGGAAAATTACCCAAATTTCCCTAGGTAGAGCAATACTAACATAATTGTACATGGTATATCCATTCAGCAGTTGAAAGAATGAGGGGGTTCTCTATGTCCTAACATGGAGTGGAGTTTATCACATATAAGTGAATTTTAAAAAGGCAAATATTCTATAAAATCATACTGAAATATGCAGCAAAAGTGGCTAGAAAACAAGAAAGTATTAAAATTGACTATTTGGAAAGAGTAAGAAGAGAAAAGGGTGATATTATTTTTCATATTATTTTCCTCTCGCCTATAAGTGGGTTTTTTTTTTTTTTAAACCATGAGCATGTATTACATTTAAAATAAAATACTGACTTGAAAAATGCCCCACATGATCCCCTTAAATCTTTAGGTCTTATAGTAGTACACTTGAAAAAAATTCCACTTATAAAAATTTGATTCATACACTCTTTTTTCTGGAACACATCTACTGTATTAAGGTACACCAATACAGCTCAATGACCCATCACCAATGGGTTTTTCTCCACCGGCCATTTCCTCTGCTGTGGAGATTACCAAATTGCCAAGAAGTTAGTCTCACAACCTAAGCGATTAAATACCTTTCAACACCCTAGTGCAATCAGGCTCATTTGGAATGAGTCCAGGATAACAAAAGAATGTTTGAGGACTGTCCCATTTTGAATTAATAGATGGAGTCTCCCAAACTGACTGATCATTATAATCTCTGGGGTGCTCTTTTAAAAATATACACTTACTACTACTCATCCTCCATTCTGACCTAATACGTCAAAGTTGGTGCCCTGAATTATGGGATTTTGCGTGTTGTGTATTTTTAATTTTCTGAATTATGGGTTTGTGTGTTGTGTGCTTTTAATTTTCAAGAGCCAGGTTAAGGAATTTCTGCGTTGCATTGTGGCAACTCTTTCTTTTTTCTTAGAAATTACTATGCAATGGTGCCAGCCATTCTCTCTAGAACAGGAGTCCCTATTTGTTGGCTCAGTAACTGGGAACATGTTTACAGTTGCCAGAAGTCTGTTGACATGCAGAGGGGATGCGCAAGTGAGGACAGTGTCCCCTAAGCTTCTCAAATGGAGATTTCAGTCACAGAGAACACCTTCTAGAAGATCACAGCTAAGACATCTGTTGAGCTAAGATTGTGGGAGGAGGGCTCATGGGAGCTGCATAAAGCAGCACTTTCCAACACTCTTAAGGATATAGAGTGTTTATCAAGGCACTCTGCATGTAAGTAGGGGCCCTTGCTGAAATGATTCCCTCTGATGTCTACCATTCCCAAAGCTTTGCTGGTGGTTCGCTTAACAGAGCTGGACATTAGCCTCGGAAGAAACTCAGTTTGGTCTTGAATGTAGATATCCTTCCCCTCCAAACTATCTAAAATATTATCCAGAGGTTTGTACAAAATGGACTTGGAGAACTGCCTATCAAGACCCTCACCCCCACCGCCTTGAAGACTTAAGCTGCTTTTCTTTGGTTCTTATTCATTTAAAATGAAAATTATACTTTCACCATGAAAAAATTGTGTTAGCTTTGCAGGCTCTCCAGATTAACTTCTCAGTGCTGCCCCTGTTTTCGTACCTTTGCGCTGACCTGACGGCTTGCAGTTCCCCAAGTGCTCCAAGATACTTCATACTCTGTCCCTTCATGCATGCTCTTCTTTTGCTCTTCCTTGCCTGTTTTGGTTTGGCTAACTTCTATCCTTCAACTCCAAACTCAGCATCTCTGCTCTGATCTCATCTTCAGTAATTATTTTACCCTCTAAAAATTATATTTCTTTGTTTATATTTGCACAAAATATCTCTGGACAATTATTAGAAATTAATAACAATTGTTTAGGCAGTGGAATGGCTGGGAAACAAGGGTGGGAGGAAAGATGCTTCACTGCTCATTTTCTGTTTGTTCCTTTGAACTTTTGTACTACGTAAATTTACACCTACTCCAATCAATACAATTCAAATTTTAAAACAATAACACATCTCAGCTTCAGAAGAAATTCTATTCTATACTCCTCACAGATTAACAACTTTTAGGCATATTTCCTAATCTGTCTCTTAAAACAATCTTTATTTTTAATTTCACAAGTAATATGTATATTTTCTCCATTATAAATGCCAATGCAAATTAGTCTTTCTGCTACCAGGCTTCTCTGACATGATACTCATGTGATTTCCATTCTTGTCTTAAATGTCTTTGGTCTCAAAAAAGAAATCTCTGGGGTGTAAGAGGGTCAATTGTTTATACAAAATGTTGACTTGAGATGCTTTAAAATTAATAATGTTGGGTTTTGCTGAAATGGTTCATTAGGGTGACAGTTGTCGCAGTTTCCCCAGACCTAAAAGGGTTTCCAGGTTGTTGGATTTTCAGCGTTTAAACTGGAGACACCTGATCAATTAGAATGGACACCTGCCCAAAGAGAAGGGATGTGCGCCTGCTCAGTTGCTTCAGTCATGTCCAACTCTTTGCAAACCCACGGACTGTAGCCCGCCAGGTTCCTCTGTCCATGGAATTTCCCAGGCAAGAATACTGGAGTGAGTTGCCATTTCCTTTTCCAGGGGATCTTCCTGACCCAGGGATCAAACCTTTGTCTCCTGTGTTGGCAGGCGGATTTGTTACCACTCAGCCACCTGGGAAGCCCGAAGAGAAGGGATACCTTATGTGAAACCCCACACTGGGTACTGGCGCCTGGCAGCTGATTACTAGCCCTGGTTTTGTAGCTTTCCTTATCTTTCCAGAAGCTATGTTCATCAACTCCATGACCTTTTTAAAAAGATCTTAACTTCTACTTTAAATTTCAAAATGAAATAAGTGGCATAAAGACAGAATTTCTACGACATTTGATGCTGCTATGTTCTTAACATAGAAGCTGGAAGATTTATCACCTTTAATGGTGCATGCAAAGTAAATCTTATTTTTAATTTTAGACTCAAAAAGAAAATATACCATTCTGACATTTTTTTTTTTCCTGAAATAGTCCAACGTTTACTAAGTCAAGAACCATTCAATCTAACTGTATAGTATGGTAGAAATAAGTAATTAAAAAGTAAATTAGCAGATGAAAATAATGAGTTGGTAAGTGGGAGGGGAAGGGAGGGCTATAAATGTACTCAACCTAAGAAAAAAGTGAAGATTAATTTTAGTTAGAAGTTGATCTAGAGAGCTCATTGAGTTTTCAGCTTAAAACTGAAATGCGTGCTGAATAAAGCTGTTCCAGACTTCATTAACCAGTAATCTATGTACATAAGAGTGACACTGAGCGAATAAATGTTGTGGAGCAAAATAAATAAGTTTTTCAAAATAAATGTCTTTTAACAGTAGTTGGCTATTAGTTAAAATAATGAAACAGCTCCAAAAAGCAAGTCTATGAAGTTTTCCTCTTTCATGCTTCCTCCTGCCCATTCACAATTTTATTTTCTTATTTCAGGAACCTACAAATAAAGAGAGCAATATTATATATTCTGTAGATCTTTGCAAAAAGATGAAAGATACATATTGAAGGTTTTGTCCACATATGAGTTTGGCAGATCACACAGAACATTTTAAAATGGTTATTTGGCCACTCCTGATGAGAAATTTGTATGCAGGTCAGGAAGCAACAGTTAGAACTGGACATGGTACAACAGACTGGTTCCAAATAGGAAAAGGAGTACATCAAGGTTGTATATTGTCACCCTGTTTATTTAACTTATATGCAGAGTATATCATGAGAAACCCTGGACTGGAAGAAACACAAGCTGGAATCAAGATTGCAGGGAGAAATATCAATAACCTCATATATACAGATGACACCACCCTTATGGCAGAAAGTGAAGAGGAACTCAAAAGCCTCTTGATGAAAGTGAAAGAGGAGAGTGAAAAAGTTGGCTTAAAGCTCAACATTCAGAAAACGAAGATCATGGCATCTGGTCCCACCACTTCGTGACAAATAGATGGGGAAACAGTGGAAACAGTGTCAGACTTTATTTTGGGGGGCTCCAAAATCACTGCAGATGGTGACTGCAGCCATAAAATTAAAAGACGCTTACTCCTTGGAAGGAAAGTTATGACCAACCTAGATAGCATATTGAAAAGCAGAGACATTACTTTGCCAACAAAGGTTCGTCTAGTCAAGGCTATGGTTTTTCCAGTGGTCATGTATGGATGTAAGAGTTGGACTGTGAAGAAGGCTGAGCGCCGAAGAATGGATGCTTTTGAACTGTGGTGTTGGAGAAGACTCTTAAGAGTCCCTTGGACTGCAAGGAGATCCAACGAGTCCATTCTGAAGGAGATCAGCCCTGGGATTTCTTTGGAAGGAATGATGCTAAAGCTGAAACTCCAGTACTTTGGCCACCTCATGCGAAGAGTTGACTCATTGGAAAAGACTGTGATGCTGGGAGGGATTGGGGGCAGGAGGAGAAGGGGATGCCAGAGGATGAGATGGCTGGATGGCATCACTGACACGATGGACGTGAGTCTCAGTGAACTCCGGGAGTTGGTGATGGACAGGGAGGCCTGGCGTGCTGCGATTCATGGGGTCGCAAAGAGTCGGAGACAACTGAGCTACTGATCTGATCTGATCTGATGGCTTGGGGCAGCCAGAAGAGGAATTCTTTATCTGGATGCCTTTCTGGAAGTATAAAGCATCTGAAATTTAGAAAAAGTCTGCAAAGTTTGGTGTTTACGTGTACATGGAGCAAAAGCAAAAACAAAACCCAGTTGTGGAAGGGACTGGTGATAGAATAAAGGTTCGATGCTGTAAAGAGCAATATTGCATAGGAACCTGGAATGTTAGGTCCATGAATCAAGGCAAATTGGAAGTGGTCAAATAGGAGATGACAAGAGTGAACATTTACATTCTAGGAATCGGCGAACTAAGATGGACTGGAATGGGTGAATTTAACTCAGATGACCCTTATATCTACTACTGTGGGCAAAAATCCCTTAGAAGAAATGGAGTAGCCCTCATAGTCAAGAAAAGAGTCTGAAATGCAGTACTAGGATGCAGTCTCAAAAATGATAGAATGATCTCTGTTTGTTTCCAAGGCAAACCATTCAGTATTACAGTAATCAAGTCTGTGCCTCCATCAGTAAAGCTGAAGAAGCTGAATTTGAACAGGTCTAGGAAGACCTGCAAGACCTTCCAGAACTAACACCCCAAAAAGATGTCCTTTTCATTATAGGAGACTGGAATGCAAAAGTAGAAAGTCAAGAGATACCTGGAGTAACAGGCAAATTTGGCCTTGGAGTACAAAAGCAGGTCAAAGGCTAACAGAGTTTCGCCAAGAGAATGCACTGGTCATAGCAAACACCCTCTTCCAATAACACAAGAGAAGACTCTACACATGGACATCACCACATGGTCAATACTGAAATCAGATTGATAATATTCTTTGCAGCCAAAGATGATGATGAAATCCTTCGGTTCAGTTCAGTTCAGTTCAGTCGCCCAGTCGTGTTGGACTCTTTGCAACCCCATGAGCCACAGCACGCCAGGCCTCCCTGTCCATTACCAACTCCCAGAGTTCACTCAAACTCACGTCCATCGAGTCAGTGATGCCATCCAGCCATCTCATCCTCTGGTGTCCCCTTCTCCTCCTGCCCCCAATCCCTCCCAGCATCAGAGTCTTCTCCAATGAGTCAACTCTTCGCATGAGGTGGCCAAAGTACTGGAGTTTCAGCTTTAGCATCATTCCTTCCAAAGAAATCCCAGGGCTGATCTCCTTTAGAATGGACTGGATGGATCTCCTTGCAGTCCAAGGGACTCTCAAGAGTCTTCTCCAACACCACAGTTCAAAACCATCAATTCTTTGGCTCTCAGCTTTCTTCCAAGTCCAACTCTCACATCCATACATGACTACTGGAAAAACCATAGACTTGACAAGATGGACCTTTGTTGGCAAAGTAATGTCTCTGCTTTTTAATATGCTATCTAGGTTGGTCATAACTTTCCTTCCAAGGAGTAAACATCTTTTAATTTCATGGCTGCAATCACCATCTGCAGTGATTTTGGAGCCCAAAAAAATAGTCTGACACTGTTTCCCCTGTTTCCCCATCTATTTGCCATGAAGTGATGGGACCAGATGCCACGATCTTCATTTTCTGAATGTTGAGCTTTAAGCCAACTTTTTCAACTCTCCTCTTTCACTTTTATCAAGAGGCCTTTTAGTTCCTCTTCACTTTCTGCCATAAGGGTGGTGTCATCTGCATATATGAGGTTACTGATATTTCTCCCGGCAATCTTGATTCCAGCTTATGCTTCTTCTAGCCTAGCCTTTCTCATGATGTACTCTGCATATAAGTTAAATAAGCAGGGTGACAATATATAGCCTTAATGTACTCCTTTTCGTATTTGGAACCAGTCTGTTGTACCATGTCCAGTTCTAACTGTTGCTTCCTGACCTGCATATAGGTTTCTCAAGAGGCAGGTCAGGTGGTTTGGTATTCCCATCTCTTTCAGAATTTTCCACAGTTTATTATGATCCACAAAGTCAAAGGCTTTGGCATAGTCAATAAAGCAGAAATAGATGTTTTTCTGGAACTCTCTTGCTTTTTCAATGATCCAGCAGATGTTGGCAATTTGATCTCTGGTTCCTCTGCCTTTTCTAAAACCAGCTTGAACATCTGGAAGTTCACGGTTCATGTACTGCTGAAGCCTGGCTTGGAGAATTTTGAGCATTACTTTACTGGCGTGTGAGATGAGTGCAATTAGGGAGGAAAAATATCTGGATACTAATACTTTGCCTTCCCAGTTTCAGTATGTTCAGCATTTCTAATTGATTGGGGAGGCCCTGAAGGAGGCCAGTTGAGTAAAAAAAAAAAGAAAAAGGCACCCCTCTCCAAAGGTGAAAGTAACTCTCATTAAGGTGAAGTCTGAACGGATAATGTGGACTCTATATGTAAGTCAGCAAAAAAATATCTACAGTTTAGAAATAGGAAAGATGTTCCTGAATGTTATTTAGTTCAGTGTTAGATTGACTTTACACTGTCAGGGACATTTCATCACTCATAGGAGGCAGAGATTTTGTATATTTTTATCTGATGGGATTTCAGTTCAGTTCAGTTCAGTCGCTCAGTCGTGTCCAACTCTTTGTGACCCCATGGATCAAAGCACGCCAGGCCTCCCTGTCCATCATCAACTCCCGGAGTTCACTCAGACTCACGTCCATCGAGTCAGTGATGCCATCCAGTCACCTCATCCTCTGTCGCCCCCTTCTCCTCCTGCCCCCAATCCCTCCCAGCATCACAGTCTTTTCCAATGAGTCAACTCTTCACATGAGGTGGCCAAAGTACTACTGAAGTTTCAGCTTTAGCATCATTCCTTCCAAAGAAATCCCAGGGCTGATCTCCTTCAGAATGGACCAGTTGGATCTCTGTGCAGTCCAAGGGACTCTCAAGAGTCTTCTCCAACACCACAGTTCAAAAGCATCCATTCTTTTGCCCTCAGCCGAAGTCCAACTCTCACATCCATACATGACTACTGGAAAAACCATAGCCTTGACTAGACAGACCTTTGTTGGCAAAGTAATGTCTCTGCTTTTGAATATGCTATCTAGGTTGGACATAACTTTCCTTCCAAGGAGCCAGATGAAATTAAATTCTATTTGGTAGAATAGAAGACCATAAAGGGTATACTTTATGATTTTGTTGGACATTAATCAATTCTACAAAAAAAAATTGAGGTAAAATTCATACAACAGAAAATTAACCATTAACCATTTTAAAGTGTGCAAGTTAGTCAAATTTAGTATGTTCAGAATCTTGTGCAACAGTCTCCTCTATCTAATTCTAGAACATTTTCATCACCCCCAAAGGAAACTCTGTACCTGTTAAACAGTTAATCCCCATTCCACCACATTCCCAGCTCCTGTCAACCACTGATCTGCTCTCTGTCTCTATGGAGTTGCTTACTCTGGATATTTCTTTTGTGTCTAGCTCCTCTCACTTAGTATGTTTTTGAGATTATCTATGTTGTAGCATGTATCAATACTTCATGCCTTTTTGTAACTGGGTAATATTCCACTGAACATTTAGCTCACATTTTGTTTATCCATTCATCTGTTGGTGGACATTTGGTTCTTTCCACCTTTTGGCTACCGTGAACAGTGGTACTGTGATCATTCTCGTATAAGTATTAGTTTGAATATCTGTGTTTAATTCCTTTGGGTATATATCTTGGACTAGAAATGCTAGATCATGTAGCAATTTTATGTTTAAGTTTCTGAGGAAGCACCAAACTGGTTTTCATAGTAGCTACAGCATTTTACATTCCCAATGACAATGTATAGGTATTCCAATTTCCTCATATTCCTGTCAACATTTATTTTCCTTTTCTAAGGGTTGTGACGAACCTAGGGGATGTGATCTCATTGTGGTGTTAATTTGTATTACTCTAATGACTAATGACATTGAGCATTTTTTTATGTGCTTGTTGGCCATTTGTATGTCTTCTTTGGAGACATCTTTTCAAGTCCTTTGCTATTTTTAAATTGGGTTGTTTGTCCTTCTGTTGTCGAGTTTATATGTATTCTTTATATATTCTGGACATTAAATAAACTCCTGTCACATATATGATCTTCAAATATTTTCTCCCATTTTTTGGGTTGTCTTCTCACTCTTTAGATAAAGTTCAGTTTATTTTTGGTCATTTTTGTTGCTTGTGTTTTTGGTGTCATATCTAAGAAAGCATTGTCAAATCTAAAGTCATGAAGATTTACTCCTATGTTTTCTTCTAGGTTTTATAGTTTTAGCTCTTTAGGTATTTGATTCATTTTGAGTTCATTTTTGTATATGGTATGAGTCAAAAGTCCAACTTAATTCTTTTGCTTGTGGGTAATCAGTTTTACCAGGATCAATTTTTGAAGAGACTATTCTTTCTTCATTGAATGGTCTTAGCACCTTTGTCAAAAATCAATTGACTAGAGATGTATAGGCTTGTTCAATTCTATCCTTATTTATCTCTGGACTCTCTTTTTATTTGATTCCTCCTCCAAAGATTCTGATGTGATTGACCTGGGACTGGCAACCACTTTGTTTGTTCTTCTTTTTTAAGCTCCCCAGGTGATCCTACCAGTACTTGGTGTTGACAATCACTGTCTTAAGAGAAGTTCTACTGAAACCACTTCTGATCTAGTAGTCTCTTTGGTGCTTCAGGATTCTCACTGGGAAAAGTGGATGTGAGTGGGTGTTGCTGAAGAGAGATAATATTTGGGGAC
The DNA here is from genome assembly GCF_055505025.1 of Bos grunniens. Lineage (NCBI taxonomy): Eukaryota > Metazoa > Chordata > Mammalia > Artiodactyla > Bovidae > Bos > Bos grunniens. Next base: position 40,233,913 of record NC_141186.1, read on the forward strand.
TAGTCTTATGTTGACTGTGAGCTTAGGTGAGACAAACACTAGGAAAAAGGGACATTTCTTATACATCTTCTCACTGTTGTGGCTCCTTTGTGTTTAAGAAAACTAAAACCAAGTCCTTGTCATATGCCACAAAAGGGTAACACAGTCTAGTGTCTCCAAAACAGTAAGTAAAACAGAAACCTACACCTGAAGTCTATCAGATGATAAATACATTATTAAACAAAAAGTAATGAAGGAATGGACAGCATAAAAGTAGGAGTTTCGGGAGAAGAGGCTGATGACCTTGGCAAGCTGGTGAGGGAGATATTTTGACTACGATGGTGCATTCTCTGCTTTTTCAGAAAAAAGTGGAAATACGAAGGATTGCGCTTAGAATGATTTGGTGACACGGGAAAGTCTCTCGCATTGTTAGTCATTTTTTCCAGTGTTACTTCTTACACTTGCAGCCTGTCTAACTTCCTACACTGTCACTTCCACACATCTGTTCTTTGGACTAATTCCTCATTTCCGCCTCTTCCTTCTAAAGCAGGCTTATTTCTACGAGGCAGCTTTGTATGGGGGCTGGATATGCAGGCCTTGGAGCCAAACTGCCAGGGATTGTAGCTCAGCTCTGCTACCCTCTAAATATGAGCTGGGCAGGTTACTCAGCACCTTTATTTCTTCACATGTATAGAATCCTCTTTATTGAATTATTTTGAGCTGGTAAATAATCTGCCTGCCAATGCAGGAGACGCAAGAGATGCAGGTTCAATTCCTGCATTGGGAAGATCCCCTGGAGAAGGAAATGGCAACCTACTTCAGTAATCTCACCTGGAAAATCCAGGGACGGAGAAGTCTGGTGGGCTATGGTCCATAGGGTCGCAAAGAATCAGACATGACTGAGAGACTGAACATACACACACAGACACACACATTAAAGCACTTAAAATATCACCTGGCATGGAATGAGTGCTCCATGAACCCTAGCTATTTCATTATTATATTATTGCCCAGGAGTTAGAGCCATCAGCTGGAGTAACAGTGAGGTACAGAGGTACCTCTTTGGGACCATAGAAGAAGGCTGTGAGGATTCTTAGTGAAACCATGGAGGTCTTGAAGACAACAGTGAGAAATTCTGAACAAAGAATGCCTTGAACAGAAGTAGATTGGATGGATTTGGCATCTGCTTTAAACAACCAGGTAAGTAGGTTTTATCTCATTCCTGATTGGCCTGACAGATGCAATTCCCCCTTGTAAATGCAACTCTGTCTTGGGATGGGAAGCAGGCTGCCCCGTGGGGATTTCATTTGCCATTTCTAGCTGCCTTGTCTCCAGTACCTTCCTAGACTACAATGGGTGACTCAGGAGCTTTCCCCATTCACATATCCGATACCTCTGCTGCAACAATGTAGCCGTTTTCTAAGCTGTGTCAAAGAGGTGGATAACACCTGACTTTTCCTATTTGCCCCCAATTTCTTCTCCACACCTGATCCGACCACAGACTACTCTATCTCCCAAAGCAAAATAGAAGCACGGAAGTACGTGATTTCTAGGTGGAATTCTCTAGCTGATTTATGGACCTAGGTTCTTTCCATCTTTCCACTGTGCCATTTCCAGTGTATCAGTGACAGTGTTCGTTCAAAGGGATAAGAAAGCTGCTACAGTAGCAAAAAGCAACAGTGTCAAAAAGCAGGAAGAAAGATTTATTTCAATCATTTCTTTCCTCATCCCAGAAAATATGGCTCTTTCAGTCCTACTGGACAGGCCTGAGTCACAATATACCTTAACTTCAAGGAGGCTCCGATATTAAACATCTGGATTTTCAGCTTCCCTTGGAATACAGGAAGGCTCTGCCGGCAAGAAAGAAGGGTAGGAAAATGGCTGTTAGGTTGGCAACTAAAACTGTCTGCTTTTTGACATAGTGGTAATTGCACTTTTTGTTACCTAATCACTTTACATTTTAATAGACCACACTTGAGCGGGCTGGCATAGCTTATTGGGATAAAATGAATTTGCTTAAAGATGCTACAGTCTGCAAGCAAATCCTGTGTCTCTCACTGACCACTCCATCCAACTAAGTCCTGATTCAATGTTGCTCTGACTAGGGAGCGCTGTGTGTCTTCCTCCTTTATGCTTCTGTAGAATTTGTGATCTCCTGAGCCAATTTAATTTAATTCATCTAATAAATGACAGCACAGAAGGTTGCTTTTCTGCTGCAATGCTCAGGAGATAGCTCTGTATTTGCTAATTTTTTTTTTTAAAGTTTGATTAAAAATTCAATAAAACAAACAAGTTACAATGTATAATTATCATTAATTTCAGAACAGATTATTTTCATGTATTTATGAAAAAAATACTCCAGTAATCTTATCTAGCCTTGGAATTTAGAGGTAAATTCACTGAAGAATCCCTCTTTGTTTTTATTCAAGATTCTGCTCTGTCCTAATATTAGAAAATTTAACTTATGTTTGCATATTTTCCAGCTTTTTGATCAATTGTTATTTGTGCAAATAAAAAATATTGTTTAAATTAAATTATATTTTCTGGAATGAAGAAAGAAATGATTGAAAGAAATCTTTCTTCCTGCTTTTTGACACTGTTGCCTTTTGCTACTGTAGCAGCTTTCTTATACCTTTGAATGAACACTGTCACTGATACACTGGAAATGGCAGAGCAGAAAGATGGAAAGAACCTGGGTCCATTTAAATTAAATTGTTAAAGGAATCTTCTCCTGTGCTGTCATTTATTAGATTAATTAAATTAAATTGGCTCAGGGGGTCACAAGTTCTACAGAAGCATAGTGGGGGAAGACACACAGGGCTCCCTAGTCAGAGCAACATTGAATCAGGACTTAGTTGGATGGAGTGGTCAGTGAGAGACACAGGATAAAGATGTATTTAAATCTTTAAATAAAAAATATTGTTTAACAATGCATGTTCACTGTAAGAAAGAATACAAATAATATAAACTACACAAAGTTAAAAGGAACTGCCCACAGTTAACAGCACTGCCCACAGTGAATAACTTAATTTTTGATCTGTGCAAGTCGGTCAGTCATGTCCACCTTTTTGCGACCCCATGGACTATACAGTCCATGGAATTCTCCAGGCCAGAATGCTGGAGTGGGAAGACTTTCCCTTCTCCAGGGGATCTTCCCAACCCAGGGATAGAACCCAGGTCTCCCACATTGCAGGTGGATTCTTTACCAGCTGACCTACCAGGAAAGCCTAATTCTTGATCTAGGCCTATAGAAATATAAATATGCATTTACAGACATGAATTTTTTAAAAACAACATTATGTATTATTCTACAACTGTTTTTTAAAAATGTACCAATATATCCTACTCAGCTTTCCATATGCTTATGTATAAACTTATTTAATTTATTATCAAATATTATATTCATATAATGTACCTTTTGCAATTTTCAGAATATTTTTATCTTCCACTCCCCATTTTTTTCATAGAAAAGAACTCCTCTTGACTAACACTATAATGACTCTTTAAAGAGTTTTAAAAATGGCTCTAATAAACTTTAAGAATACTAAAGTCTTGATAGAACATAACCTTTTTTAGGATGGAATTGGATAGAAGAGGACTATGATTTTATAATGATGATGATGATGATGATAACTCCTACTTGTGTTTATACATTTTAAGATAATCTTCTATAAAGAATCTCATTTAAACTCCATCTAATGTTATTTTGTTCTAGAAGTACCTGCAGATTCTCCTGATAACACTATTTTTATTATAATAAAGTTTTACAGGCTGAGCTGGGAACAGCATGGTAATGTTGTTATTGCTACACATGCAATCATTATTTAATAAAGATGGAAATTAATAGCTCTAACATTGCTCCATGCCCAGCCTTACCCAGCTTTGAATGAAGGTTTCCTAACTATATCCTGCTGTTTATTTCTATGCTTCAAAATACATGAGGGAACAAGGACAGAATTAAAGGGAGAAAGATAATTTTACAGCTATAGGTCTAATTTTTAAGACTCCATCACAACAATTGAAACAAAAACTGGACCAAAATATTTAGTAAAGTTGTAGAATAACAACACTACCAACCATCTTGGTCTGATTAGTAATAGGATACTATACAAGGAAATGCAGAATATGCATTCTTTTCAATGTCTATACATTCTTAAAAATAGACCATAAGCTAGGTCATAAAACAAGTCTCAATAAATGTATAGGAAAATAAATCATGCAAAGATGTTTTCTGACTGCAGAGGAATTAATTTAAAATTAATAACAATAGCATAGGAAAATATTGAATATTCAAAAATTAAACAGCATACTTCTAAATAATTCATGAGTCAAGGAAGAAATTACAGAGAAAGGTAGAAAATATTTTGAACTATGATAAAGAACATGTAATAGGTATTTGTTACTGTCTGGATGAAGCACAAGCTGGAATCAAGATTGCTGGGAGAAATATCATTAACCTCAGATATGCAGATGACACCACACTTATGGCAGAAAGCAAAGAACTAAAAAGCCTGTTGATGAAAGTGAAAGAGGAGAATGAAAAATTTGGCTTAAAACTCTACATTCATAAAACTAAGATCATGGCATCCAATCCCATCACTTTATGGCAAATAGATGGGGAAACAATGGAAACAGTGAGAGACATTATTTTCTTGGGCACAAAATCACTGCAGATGGTGACTTCAGCCCTGAAATTAAAAGATGCTTGCTCCTTGAAAGAAAAGTTATGACCAACCTAGACAGCATATTAAAAAGCAGAGACATTACTTTGCCGATCAAGGTCTGTATAGTCAAAGCTATGGTTTTTCCAGTAGTCATGTATGCATGTGAGAGTTGGACTATAAAGAAAGCTGAGTGCGGAAGAATTGATGTTTTTGAACTTGGTGTTGGAGAAGACTTTTGAAAGTCCCTTGGATTGCAAGGAGATCCAACCAGTCCATCCTAAAGGAAATCAGTCCTGAATATTCATTGAAGGACTGATGATGAAGCTGAAATTCCAATACTTTGGCCTCCTATGCAAAGAACTGACTCATTTGAAAAGACCCTGATGCTGGGAAAGATTGAAGGTGGGAGAAGGGGACGACAGAGGATGAGATGGTTGGATGGCATCACTGACTCAATGGACATGAATTTAAGTAAGCTCCAGGAGTTGGTGATGGACAGGGAAGACTGGCATGCTGCAGTCCATGGGGTCACAAAGATTTGGACATGACTGAGTGACTGAACTGAACTGAACAGGTATTTTTAGGATGAAGCCAAAACAGCATTTAGGTGAAAAGATAAAACTTTAAATGTTTATATCAGTGACCAAAGGGCTTCCGTCATAGCTCAGTTGGTAAAGAATCTGCCTGCAATTTAGGAGACCATGGTTTGATTCCTGGGTTGGGAAGATCCCCTGGAGAAGGGAAAAGCTACCACTCCAGTATTCTGGTGTGGAGAGTTCTATGGACTGTGTAGTTCATGGGGTTGCAGAGTCGGATATGACTTTCACTTTTCATCAGTGACCAAAAATTATATATTTACAAGTAGCCAGACTAAAGAAAAAAGGGGGATCTTCCTTGGTATCTCAGTCAGTAAAGAATCTTCTTGCAATGCAGAAGACCTGGGTTCAATCCCTGGGTCAGGAAGATCCCCTGGAGAAGGGAATGGCAACCCACTTCATTATTTTTGCCTGGAGAATTCCATGGACAGACAATGGGGTCACAAAGAGTTGGACATGACTGACTAACACACACACATGCAAACACACACACTACAAAAGGGGGAAAATAAAAGATAAGGGATCAGTAAAATAAAAACAAATAAAGAATAAGGAAAATTAACCAATCAAGAAGTTGAGTCTTTAAATTGATCAACAGAATTGATGATGCCGTAGCTAGAATGATCAATGGAAAAACAAAACACAAATCACCAACATCAGGATTTAAATAGATATTTTTGTTACAGATCCCACAGGCAATAAAAGGATAATATAATATTATAAATAACTTTATGCCAACAGATTCAACAGGCTGGATGAAACTGACAATTTTATGAAAAATGCAATTTACCTAAACTAATACAAGACAAAACAGAAAATCTCAATAGTTTTATTTCTCTTAGAGAAATGAAATACATTATCAAAGTTCTTCCCACAAATAAAACACTCCCTAAGCCCAGACGATTTCACTGGTGAATGGTATCAAACACTTAGGGAAGATATAAAACCACTATTACACAATCTCTCTCAGGAAAGAGAGGAGAGAATACGTCCTTACTCATTTTATGAGGTCAGCATAACCTCAATACCCAAACCCGAGAAAGACACTACTTAAAAAAAGTTACAGATCAATATCCCTCAGAAGCGTTGATGCAAAAATTCTTATAAAAAAATCAGCAAATTGAATGCAACAATATAAAAAGGATCAGATATCATGACCAAATGGGGCATTTATATGCTGAAGTGAAAAAGTGAAAGTGTTAGTCACCCAGTTGTATCCAACTCTTTGCGACCCAGTAGACTGTACCAGGCTTCTCTGTCCATGGGGATTCTCCAGGCAAGAATGCTTGAGTGGGTAGCCAATCCCTTCTTCAGGGAATCTTCCCAACTCAAGGATCAAACCTGGGTCTGCTGCATTGCAGGCAGATTCTTTACCATCTGAGCCACCAGGGTTACAAATAAAAAATAAAATTTAAATTCCATGTACAGTAGTGCTCCCAAACACAAACTTCTTGAAAATCTACTAATGCTATCCAAGACTTTTACAATGAAAATATTGCTGATATTTTAAAGACCTAAATAAATGGATATACAAATACTATGTTCATGGGTTGTAACATTTAATATTGTTAGGATGTCAGTTCATACCAATCCATCTATAAATTCAACATGATCCCAGTTTAAATTTGTCTTCTTTTTAATAGGAATTGACAAATAGATTTTTAAATTAAATGTAGATGCATTGGAGAAATCTCTTTCAGTCTCTGCCCACTTTTAATTGTCTTTATGTATTTATTTTTGACTGTGCTGGGTCTTCGGTGCTGTGTTCAGGCTTTCTCTAATGGCCGCAAGTGGGGGCTACTCTCTAGTGGTGGTGGGCAGGTTTCTCACTGCAGCGGCTTCTCTTGGTGTGAAGCACAGGCTGTAGAGAGCACAGGCTTCAGTAGCTGCAGCAAGCAGGCTTAGTAGCTGGGGCTCACAGGCTCAGTAGCTGCACGGGCTTAGTTGCCCCGCAGCATGTGGAATAATCCTGGACTAGGGATCAAACGCGTGCCCTCTGCATTGGCAGGTGGGTTCTTAACCACTAGACCACCAGGGAAACCCAGTTATCTGTTTTTTGTTGAGGCTGAGTTGTATGAGCTGTTCAAGTACAAATGTCTTTAATAGAATATACTGAACTGGTTAAAGTACAAAGATCGTTTCATACTTATACGATTTTAACTTGAGAAAAACAGAAATATTGGGCATCTAACCCACTGAGATTGTGGGCAGGACTCTATGGCGATAACATCAGAAATGTAGCCAGCTTGTTGTCTTTCCAAGAGCCATGTCCAGAACCCTGGGACTCTGATTTCCATCTAACACATGGGGAAGTTCCCTGGAGGTTATTCAGTGAATTTGATTTTACATTAAGGAATTACTTGGAATCTGCCTTCAGCCAATTCTAGATTTAATTATTCATCGCAAATATTGCTTGCCAATTGACATCTTTGTTTATACTGAAGCTGATGATTCCCATCTTTGATTGTGTGTGACTTTCTTCCTTTAGTATTATGTATTACTCAGTCCTTCAAGGTAAAGTGGAGAGACATCTTTCAACACTTATGGTGAGCTCCTCAGTTCTAGGTAGCATCAGCCAATGGATTTTTATATCTTGCCAATTCTCTAATTCTTTATGGTTAATTCATAGCCTCATGGACTTTTATAAATAGCTTTGATAAATCCAAAAGGCCATCTACTTTCTCTTCACAGAAGTTGCAAATTGGTATTGGTCCATGTTTGAGTATCTCCAACTAGTCTTCCTATCCAAACTTGTTTATTTGCAATGACATCTGGCCCAGTTCAGTGTCCATTGAGATTATTCATAATGACTTGAAATCATCTGTTTTATTATTATTTATCTTCAGGGAACTTCACAGCATACTATTGAAGTCATCCAGTTGATGTCTGTTTTTCCATTCTTTAAGTCATAAAGAATAGCACTGAATCAAGTGTGAGAAGATTTTCCCATCCAGGGAAACAAAGATGCTCCTGATTTTCCGCGTTTCTCATTTTCACATTTTTCTGACCAAGGAGATTTAAACAGTGTGAAAGTAATCCAAAATAAATAATCTGTTCAAAATAAATCAATCTAACAGTGACTCGGAGGGTGATTGTGGGATATATGAATGGGATAAATGCATTAAATTACCAGATTCAGTTTCACAGGTAGCACCTAGCTGCAGATGGTCTATAGATAGGATCCACCAGTCAGTGTTTGTTGAGCATCTGTAACATGCCGAGTTAAGCACTATGAGGACTCTGGAGATGAAAAAGGCAAGTTTCCTAGACAGACATATGCAAATCAAGCAAGGAAGTATATGATAAAGATCAATAGAGATGCATGAATTAATACTATTGGAGCTGAACAGAGAAAGAACCCTACAAATTGCTAGGCTTTAGAAGATTTCATGAAGGAACGTAGTGTTGGAACTGGGCCTTGAAAGATGGATAGTAGTTCCACAGCAAGGAAGGATATGCCTGGTGGATGAAATGGCACATGAAAAGGCCTAGAATTCAGGGAGTCAGAGGGTGTTAAATCCGTCTGTCACAGGCTTTGTGCATGCTCTTCTGGTGAGCAAAACTTCAACATGCCAGCTCTTTCATTCATAATGGTAAAGAGATAGGAAGCAATTGATACACTTGACCAAGAGTCATCTCTGTACAGAGGCCATCTAGGGATTTCTTTAAAAAAAAAAAAGTTAAATAATTTATTTGGCTGTGCCAGGTCTTAGTCATGGCAAGTTGGATCTAGTTACCTGACCAGAGATCCAACCTAGTACCCCTGCTTTGGGAGCATGGAGTCTTAGACACTGGACCACCAGGGAAGTGTCTACGGATTTCTTACTGGAGGGAGTGGAAATTATTTTTTATAGAGTAGTTTACTAACTCAGCAGAATCCAATCCTTATGAAAAGGTTTTACCTTGCACATGTATCCAAACAGTTGATTCAGACAGTAAGGAATCTGCTTCAATGTGGGAGATCCCTGGGTCAGGAAGATCTTCTGGAGAAGGGAATGGCTACTCACTCCAGTATTCTTGCCTAGAGAATTACATGCACAGAGGAGCCTGGCAGGCTACAGTCCATGGGGTTGCAAAGAGTTGGACATGACTTAGTGACTAACACTGCACACATACACTGATCATATTTCCTTTCTGTTGAATAGGGTTGAGGGAATTAGGGAATGATATTGTTTGATGAAACCTAACCTTGTTAGGTTTGGAGAAGGCAATGGCAACCCACTCCAGTACTCTTGCCTGGAGAATCCCTTGGACGCAGGAGCCTGGTGGGCTGCCGTCTACGGGGTCGCACAGAGTCGGACATGACTGAAGCGACTTAGCAGCAGTAGCAGCAGCAACCTTGTTAGGTTAGATCCAAAGGTATTCAGTTCAGTTCAGTCGCTAAGTGGTGTCCAACTCTTTGCGACCCCATGAATCGAAGAACACCAGGCCTCCCTGTCCATCACCAACTCCTGGAGTTCACTCAGACTCGTGTCCATCGAGTCAGTGATGCCATCCAGCCATCTCATCCTCTGGCGTCCCCTTCTCCTCCTGCCCCCAATCCCTCCCAGCATCAGAATCTTTTCCAATGAGTCAACTCTTCACATGAGGTGGCCAAAGTACTGAAGTTTCAGCTTTAGCATCATTCCTTCCAAAGAACACCCAGGACTTTTCTTCTAAGGAGCAAGCATCTTTTAATTTCAGGGCTGAAGTCACCATCTGCAGTGATTTTGTGCCCAAGAAAATAATGTCTCTCACTGTTTCCATTGTTTCCCCATCTATTTGCCATGAAGTGATGGGACCAGATGTCATGATCTTAGTTTTCTGAATGTTGAGTTTTAAGCCAACTATGTATGGAGGTTCATGACATTGTACAGGAGGCAGGGATCAAGATCATCCCTAAGAAAAAGAAGTGCAAAAAGGCAAAATTGTTGTCTGAGGAGGCCTTACAAATAGCTGTAAATAGAAGATAAATGAAAGGCAAAGGAGAAAAGGAAAGATATACCCATTTGAATGCCGAGTTCCAAAGAATAGCAAGGAGAGATAAGAAAGCTTTCCTCAGCAACCAGTGCAAAGAAATAAAGGAAAACAATAGAATGGGAAAGTCTAGAGATCTCTTCAAGAAAATTAGAGATACCAAGGGAACATGTCATGCAAAGATGGGCACAATAGAGGACAGAAATGGTATGGACATAACAGAAACAGAAGATATTAAGAAGAGGTGGAAAGAATACACAGAACTATACAGAAAAGATCTTCACAACCCAGATAATCACCACAGTGTGATCACCAACCTAGAGCCAGACATTCTGGAATGCAAAGTCAAGTGGGCCTTAGGAAGCATCACTGCAAACAAAGGCAGTGGATGTGATGGAATTCCAGTTGAGTTATTTCAAATCCTAAAAGTTGATGCTCTGAAAGTGCTGCACTCAATATGCCAGCAAATTTGGAAAACTCAGCAATGGCCACAGGACTGGAAAACGTCAGTTTTCATTCCAATCCTAAAGAAAGGCAATGCCAAAGAATGCTCAAAACTACCATACAATTGTACTCATTTCACATGCTAGTAAAGTAATGTTCAAAATTCTCCAAGTCAGGTTTCAACAGTACATGAACCATGAACTTCCAGATGTTCAAGCTGGATTTAGAAAAGGCAGAGGAACCAGAGTTCAAATTGTCAACATCTGTTGGATCATCGAAAAAGCAAGGGAGTTCTAGAAAAATATCAACTTTTACTTTATTGACTATACCAAAGCCTTTGATTTTGTGGACCACAACAAACTCTGGAAAAAATCTGCTGTTTAGTAACTACTCAATAAAAAATAAAAACTATTATTGGAGGATCAAGTTACTCACCCAGAGTTACTCACGCTCACTAAAGAGCACCATCCTTTTAACCCTTAAAATACTGTACAGATATTCTTGACTTTACTGTAATTATGTTATCTCTAGTTGATGCTGTTTTATTTAATTTTGTTTCAGAAAACTTAACTTGTTGCAATATTTGATCAGCCAGTAAAAGTAGAACTTGAATTTCATGTTTTCAGTTTCAGTTTCAGTTCAGTCGCTCAGTCGTGTCCAACTCTTTGCAACCCCATGAACTGCAGTACTCCAGGCCTCCTTGTCCATCACCAACTCCCAGAGTTTACCCAAACTCATGTCCATTGAGTCAGTGATGCCATCCGACCATCTCATCCTCTGTCGTCCCCTTCTCCTCCTACCTTCATTCTTTCCAAGTATCAAGGTCTTTTCAAATGAGTCAGCTCTTTGCATCAGGAAGCAAAAGTATTGGAGTTTCAGCTTCAGTATCAATCCTTCCAATGGATATTCAGTACTGATTTCCTTTAGGACGGACTGGTTGGATCTCCTTGCAGTCCAAGGGACTCTCAAGAGTCTTCTCCAACACCACAGTTCAAAAGCACCAATGCTTTGGTGCTCAGCTTTCTTTATAGTCCAACTCTCACATACATGACTACTGGAAAAACCATAGCCTTGACTAGATGGACCTTTGTTGACAAAGTAATGTCTCTGCTTTTTAATATGCTGTCTAGGTTGGTCATAACTTTCCTTAAACATGTACAAATATAAACACAATTATTGTGACATGCATTTAAAAAATATGCCATATTCCTAGCAGTATAATTCATAATAGACAAAGGTGGAAGCAACCCAAGTGTCCACTGATGAATGAATAGATAAACAAAATGTAGTATATACATACAATCCTGTCACGTGCTAGACATTAAGTGAAATTAAACTAGTCATAAAAGGACAAATACTGTATGATTCAATTTATAGTAGGTACCTGCTGCTACTGCTGCTAAGTCGCTTCAGTCGTGCCCGACTCTGTGCGACCCCATAGACAGCAGCCCACCAGGCTCCCCCGTCCCTGGGATTCTCCAGGCAAGAACACTGGAGTGGGTTGCCATTTCCTTCTCCAATGCATGAAAGTAAAAAGTGAAAGTGAAGTCACTCAGTCGTGTCCAACTCTTAGTGATCCCATGGACTGCAGCCCACCAGGCTGGTCTGTCCATGGGATTTTCCAGGCAAGAGTACTGGAGTGGGTGCCATCGCCTTCTCTGTAGGAAGTACCTAGAATAATGAAATTCATAGAGACAGAAAATGGGATGGTAACTGCCATGACTGGGGGAGGGGAAGTGGGGATGTATTGTTTTAGTTTTATAAAATGGAAAAAGTTCTGAGGATAGATGGTGTTGATATTTACCCAATGATGTGATTGCACACAATGCCACTACACTGTACACTGGAAAATAGTTACAATGGTAAAGTTTATGATATGTATATATGATTTCAATGTAAAAAAATCTATACAAATTGAAATTCCATATATTCAGACAAATTTTAAGAGCTTCATGGTCATCACAATAAAAATGAGACATTTTTGAAAACACGTATAAATCATTTCCCTTCTTATGCATTGTGACTGCAACTTGATAAAATTTTTGTTTATTTTAAATATTGAAACATATTAACTGAAGCCTTTGGTATTCAGCAGCCGAACACCGGATTTCAGTAATCCTCTTCTCTGCTGTTTTTCTGATGTTCTTATTTCTAAAACATAATTCTCCTGGGGAATGTATTAGTCCTTTTTAGCAGATGAACAGTGTCTATAATTTAAATATTCAAAAATCTGAGGTGACTTTGGGGTTGGAGGATACAGTAGGGAGATGCTATTATGTCGGGGACATCATATTAAGAATAAATTGGATTCTTCATTCCCTTCTGGAAAAGGATTGGGAACTAATAATTTTTGAGCACCCATTACCATCCATGGTTTGAGCAACCATGCTGGGAACTTTGTACATGTTATTGAATTTATTCTTACAGGATAGGGATAAAGAAAATACATTAAATTATAAGAGATTGTGGGTGATTTCCTTCCCCTGTTTCTAAAAGAGGAAGGCTGCTGCATTGGTTAGGGAACTACCTCTGTAGTGCAGGGTCCAGGTGTTCCAAAATGAAAAGAAAATCAAGAGATGGAGAGACTCATCTACATCCTTGACATCTTGATGTCTTATGCCAAATAGCTGTTTGTTTTGGAGGCTGTCCTATGCACTGTAGGGTGTTTAGTGGCACCCCTGGTCCCTACTTGAGAAACATAGATATACGTGTTTAAGGACTGAGACCTGGAGGGGATAGGGAGTGTCACCGCATGATGGAGTGGTGATGAGGACAATTTTAGGGGGTAGAAGAGAAAAAGGAGAATTTTTGGAGCCACTGCTACAGATTTTTGAGAAGTTATTAATAAATTTTCTCCTTTATAATCTTGAAAGTTTGCATTATGATTTTAGTTGCTCTGAATTGTGATTTTTATCTGTGTCTCTTTGAATATGAGTCTGTGTTGAAACTGGACCACATAGTAGGGGTTTGTGTAGATTTTTGTATGAGTTACACTCATAGAAGTTTTTTAAATTCATGGTATCCCCCTTTGAAAGGTAAGACTTCACCTCGTGCCCTTTGCCTTCACAAAAGGAACATTTCATTTTCTCAAGATTATAAAAAGACTAGTATGTATATTTCTGAGATTAGTTGTTTATCTGTTGCTTCATTTGCTATTATTTTCTCCCATTCTGAAGGCTGTCTTTTCACCTTGCTTATAGTTTCTTTTGTTGTGTAGAAACTTTTAATTTTAATTAGATCCCATTTGTTTATTTGTGCTTTTATTTCCAATATTCTGGGAGGTGGGTCATAGAGGATTCTGCTGTGATGTATGTCAGAGAGTGTTCTGCCTATGTTCTCCTCTAAAAGTTTTATAGTTTCTGGTCTTATGTTTAGATCTTTAATCCATTTTCAGTTTATTTTTGTGTATGGTGTTAAAAAGTGTTCTAGTTTCATTCTTTTACAAGTGGTTGAGCAGTTGTCCCAGTACCACTTGTTAAAGAGATTGTCTTTTCTTCATTGTATATTCTTGCCTCCTTTGTCAAAGATAAGGTGTCCATAGGTGCATGGGTTTATCTCTGGGCTTTCTATTTTGTTCCATTGATCTATATTTCTGTCTTTGTGCCAGTACCATACTGTCTTGATGACTGTGGCTTTGTAGTAGAGCCTGAAGTCAGGCAGGTTGATTCCTCCAGTTCCATTCTTCTTTCTCAAGATTGCTTTGGCTATTCAAGGTTTTTTTGTATTTCCATACAAATTGTGAAATTATTTGTTCTAGCTCTGTGAAAAATACCGTTGGTAGCTTGATAGGGATTGCATTGAATCTATAGATTGCTTTGGGTAGTATACTCATTTTCACTATATTGATTCTTCTGATCCATGAACATGGTATATTTCTCCATCTATTAGTATCCTCTTTGATTTCTTTCACCAGTGTTTTATAGTTTTCTATATATAGGTCTTTAGTTTCTTTGGGTCAATATATTCCTAAGTGTTTTATTCTTTTCGTTGCAATGGTGAATGGAATTGCTTCCTTAATTTCTCTTTCTATTTTCTCATTATAACTAATCTCAAAAATATACAAGCAACTCCTACAGCTCAATTCCAGAAAAATAAACAACCCAATCAAAAAATGGGCCAAAGAACTAAACAGACATTTCTCCAAAGAAGACATATAGGTGGCTAACAAACACATGAAAAGATGCTCAACATCACTCATTATCAGAGAAATGCAAATCAAAACCACAATGAGGTACCATTTCATGCCAGTCAGAATGGCTGTGATCCAAAAGTCTACAAGCAATAAATGCTGGAGAGGGTGTGGAGAAAAGGGAACCCTCTTACACTGTTGGTGGGAATGCAAACTAGTACAGCCACTATGGAGAACTGTAGAGATTCCTTAAAAAACTGGAAATAGAACTGCCATATGACCCAGCAATCCCACTGCTGGGCATACACACCGAGGAAACCAGAATTGAAAGAGACACGTGTACCCCAATGTTCATTGAAGCACTGTTTATAATAGCTAGGACATGGAAGCAACCTAGCTGCCCATCAGCAGATGAATGGATAAGAAAGCTGTGGTACATATACACAATGGAGTATTACTCAGCCATTAAAAAAATACATTTGAATCAGTTCTAATGAGGTGGATGAAACTGGAGCCTATTATACAGAGTGAAGTAAGCCAGAAAGAAAAACACCAATACAGTATACTAATGCATATATGGAATTTAGAAAGATGGTAACGACAACCCTGTATGTGAGACAGTAAAAGAGACACAGATGTATGGAACAGTCTTTTGGACTCTGTGGGAGGGGTGGGGGATGATTTGGGAGAATGGCATTGAAACATGTATAATATCATATGCGAAATGAATCGCCAGTCCAGGTTCCATGCAGTATACAGGAAGTTTGGGGCTGGTACACTGGGATGACCCAGAGGGATGGTATGGGGAAGGAGGTGGGAGAGGGGCTCAGGATGGGGAACACCCATGGCAGATGCATGTTGATATATGGCAAAATCAATACAATATTGTAAAGTAAAAAAATAATAATAATAATAAAAAATAACAATAAAAAGTTATAAAAGTAAAAGTAAGTGGAACATGATACTGAAAAATGTCTCCATATTAAGAGTTAATTAACACTTAAAATCCCCATAGGGGAGAAAAAAAAAGACTAGTGTGAAAAGACACATTTTTTTTTCTTTTTTTAAATGATGATCTTACATTCAGAGGTAATTTAACATCTAACCACCCCTACATACATACAGTGGAATATATAAAAAAGAATGAAACTGTGCCATTTGCAGAGACAAGGATGGACCATGGCATCTGGTCCCATCACTTCATCGGAAATAGATGGGGAAACAGTGGAAACAGTGGCAGATTTTATCTTTTTGGGCTCCAAGATCACTGCATATGGTGACTGCAGCCGTGAAATTAAAAAACGCTTACTCCTTGGAAGAAAAGCTATGACCAACCTAGATAGCATATTCAAAAGCAGAGACATTACTTAGCCAACAAAGGTCCATTTAGTCAAGGCTATGGTTTTTCCAGTGGTCATGTATGAATGTGAGAGTTGGACTGTGAAGAAAGCTGAGCACTGAAGAATTGATGCTTTTGAACTGTGGTGTTGGAGAAGACTCCTGAGAGTCCCTTGGACTGCAAGGAGATCCAACCAGTCCATTCTGAAGGAGATCAGCCCTGGGATTTCTTTGGAAGGACTGATGCTCAAGCTGAAACTCCAGTACTTTGGCCACCTGATGCGAAGAGTTGACTCATCGGAAAAAACCCTGATGCTGAGAGGGATTGTGTGCAGGAGGAGAAGGGGATGACAGAGGATGAGATGGCTGGATGGCATCACCAACTCGATGGACCTGAGTCTGGGGAAACTCTGGGAGTTGGTAATGGACAGGGAGGCCTGGCGTGCTGCGATTCATGGGGTCGCAAAGAGTCAGACACGAGTGAGCAACTGAACTGAACTGAACTGAATGAGAACCTACTGTATAGCACAGGAAACTCTAATCAGTGCTCTGTAGTGACCTAGATGGGAAGGAAATCCAAAAAAGAGGGGACACATGTATTTGTATAGCTGATTTACTTTACTGTACAATAGAAATGAACACAACATGGTAAAGCAACTATACTGCAGTCAGAAAAAAAGCTAACCATCATATGATTCAGAAAGGTATGTCTGCAAGTTTTTTAGTGGTGCTGTAACAAACTACTACAAATTAAGTGAGTTAAAACAGTATAGATATTTTCTTACAGCTCTGGAGATCCACAATCAGTCTCAGTGTACTAAAACTAGGGTGTTGGCAGGGCAGAATCCCTTTCCTCGTCTTTTCCAGTTTCTAGAGGCTGTGTGCTTCCTTGAATTATGACACTTTATCACTTCAAACTCTCTTTTTCTCATCTTATGTACTTTTCTCTTTGCCTGTCTCCTTCTTAATGAAGACACCTGTGATTACTATGGGCCCACCTGAATAATTCAGGAGAATCTTTCCATTTCAAGACCCTTAATCGCATCTGCAAAGTCCTTTCTGCCATGCAAATAGCATATTTGCAGGTTTCACAGACTAGCATGTGGACATCTTTGGGAGCTGTTATTCTGCCTTCCACAACAAGGGTATAAGAACTTGTATGTGTAGTCTCATTCTGGTAACATGCTTGAATTGTTCCATATTGACTTGATTTTTTAAAATGTGAAATTCTTAGGCTTAGCTGACATTTAATTTTTGCATTAGAAAAGGGATAAGGATTAATCAAATTACAATAATATTGATGGAGATAGTGAGAAGTTTTAAATACTTACTCAAATTCCTCTTTAATTTCATTCCTAGTATCTAATTACCAAGCCCCTCAAAAGAAAGCTGTGATTACAGCACATTCAGTGTTCCTCCTTACAACTGGTCTTCCTGAGACTTACAGCATATCCAGTAGTTAAATATGTGGGATAAATCATCTTTCAACAGATTTAAAAGTGCCACCTGCCCAGCACAGTAGCGGTCTATGAATGTGGCTTAAATGATTAAAAGATAGCATGAGTACATCTGTTTTTATTTATGTTGAAACATGTTGGAAAGAGATGAGATTGAAAACTGTTATGTCATGTATTATGTATTTGGAGATAATGCAATTTGACCTGCACCATCTAACTTCTGGTGAAGCTCATGGGTTGGGTGTATCAGGGTTAACGACATTTCATTTCACTTTTTCCTTGTCAATATACTCAAATTAGTTTCTCGGAGGCATCTTCTCCTGAACTCACTTTTGTATTGTGCTTGAAAACTTGCTTTTTTGGAAGTTCAGCTATGGGCTGATAGTGTATGAGTTAAGAGCATGGGTTTGGCATCAGGCTGAGGATGTATTTAAATGCTACTTATGCCACCTGCTGAGAAGCAGCAAGCCCATTCTGAACCTCAGTTTTCTAACCTGAAAGGGATGATAATAGTGCCTATTGAACTGTAGGGTTATGGTGAGGATTCAAGGAGAACTGTGTGAGATGCAGAGGCAGTGCCTGGCTCACAATGACCGATTAGTAAATGAGTTAGTATTTTTCAGATTGAATTGTTAAATTACCTATTAACCAGTAACATTGAGGAAAGGGGCTTCTGTACTTTCCTTTGTCCATGCCTATTTTGAGGAGATATTTTGGGGAAAGCCTATCGCAGTGAGGAGATACCCCTCGTCCAAGGTAAGGAGCATTGGCTGCACTTTGCTGGAGCAGCTGTGAAGAGATACCCAACGCCCAAGGTAAGAGAAACCCAAGTAAGACAGTAGGTATTGCAAGAGGGCATCAGAGGGCAGACACACTGAAACCATACTCACAGAAAACTAGTCAATCTAATCATGCTAGGACCACAGCCTTGTCTAACTCAATGAAACTAAGCCATGCCTGTGGGGAAACCCAAGATGGGCGGGTCATGGTGGAGAGATCTGACAGAATGTGGTCCACTGGAGAAGGGAATGGCAAACCACTTCAGTATTCTTGCCTTGAGAACCCCATGAACAGTATGAAAAGGCAAAATGATAGGATACTGAAAGAAGAACTCCCCAGGTCAGTAGGTGCCCAATATGCTACTGGAGATCAGTGGAGAAATAACTCCAGAAAGAATGAAGGGATGGAGCCAAAGCAAAAACAATACCCAGCTGTGGATGTGACTGGTGATAGAAGCAAGTCTGATGCTGTAAAGAGCAATATTGCATAGGAACCTGGAATATCAGGTCCATGAATCAAGGCAAATTGGAAGTGGTCAAACAAGAGATGGCAAGAGTGAATGTCGACATTCTAGGAATCAGCGAACTGAATGGACTGGAATGGGTGAATTTAACTCAGATGACCATTATATCTACTACTGCAGGCAGGAATCCCTCAGAAGAAATGGAGTGGCCATCATGGTCAACAAAAGAGTCTGAAATGCAGTACTTGGATGCAATCTCAAAAACGACAGAATGATCTCTGTTTGTTTCCAAGGCAAACCATTCAATATCACAGTAATCCAAGTCTATGCCCCAACCAGTAATGCTGAAGAAGCTGAAGTTGAACGGTTCTATGAAGACCTACAAGACCTTTTAGAACTAACACCCAAAAAAGATGTCTTTTTCATTATAGGGGACTGGAATGCAAAAGTAGGAAGTCAAGAAACACCTGGAGTAACAGGCAAATTTGGCCTTGGAATATGGAATGAAGGAGGGCAAAGACTAATAGAGTTTTGCCAAGAAAATGCACTGGTCATAACAAACACCCTCTTCCAACAACACAAGAGAAGACTCTACACATGGACATCACCAGATGGTCAACACCGAAATCAGATTGATTATATTCTTCGCAGCCAAAGATGGAGAAGCTCTATACAGTCAGCAAAAACAAGACCAGGAGCTGACTATGGCTCAGACCATGAACTCCTTATTGCCAAATTCAGACTTAAATTGAAGAAAGTAGGGAAAACCACTAGACTATTCAGGTATGACCTAAATCAAATCCCTTATGATTATACAGTGGAAGTGAGAAATAGATTTAAGGGCCTAGATCTCATAGATAGAGTGCCTGATGAGCTATGGAATGAGGTTCGTGACATTGTACAGGAGACAGGATCAAGACCATCCCCATGGAAAAGAAATGCAAAAAAGCAAAATGGCTGTCTGGGGAGGCCTTACAAATAGCTGTGAAAAGAAGAGAAGCGAAAAGTAAAGGAGAAAAGGAAAGATATAAACATCTGAATGCAGAGTTCCACAGAATAGCAAGAAGAGATAAGAAAGCCTTCTTTAGCGATCAATGCAAAGAAATAGAGGAAAACAACAGAATGGGAAAGACTAGAGATCTCTTCAAGAAAATCAGAGATACCAAGGGAACATTTCATGCAAAGATGGGCTCGATAAAGGACAGAAATGGTATGGACCTAACAGAAGCAGAAGATATTAAGAAGAGATGGCAAGAATATACAGAAGAACTGTACAAAAAAGATCTTCACGACCTAGATAATCACGATGGTGTGATTACTGACCTAGAGCCAGACATCCTGGAATGTGAAGTCAAGTGGGCCTTAGAAAGCATCACTACGAACAAAGCTAGTGGAGGTGATAGAATTCCAGTTGAGCTATTCCAAATCCTGAAAGATGATGCTGTGAAAGTGCTGCACTCAATATGCCAGCACATTTGGAAAACTCAGCAGTGGCCACAGGACTGGAAAAGGTCAGTTTTCATTCCAATCCCAAAGAAAGGCAATGCCAAAGAATGCTCAAACTACCGCACAATTGCACTCATCTCACACGCTAGTAAAGTAATGCTCAAAATTCTCCAAGCCAGGCTTCAGCAATATGTGAACCGTGAACTTCCTGATGTTCAAGCTGGTTTTAGAAAAGGCAGAGGAACGAGAGATCAAATTGCCAACATCCGCTGGATCATGGAAAAAGCAAGAGAGTTGCAGAAAAACATCCATTTCTGCTTTATTGACTATGCCAAAGCCTTTGACTGTGTGGATCACAATAAACTGTGGAAAATTCTGAAAGAGATGGGAATACCAGACCACCTGACCTGCCTCTTGAGAAATTTGTATGCAGGTCAGGAAGCAACAGTTAGAACTGGACATGAAACACCAGACTGGTTCCAAATAGGAAAAGGAGTTCGTCAAGGCTGTATCTTGTCACCCTGTTTATTTAACTTATATGCAGAGTACATCATGAGAAACGCTGGACTGGAAGAAACACAAGATGGAATCAAGGTTGCCGGGAGAAATATCAATAACCTCAGATATGCAGATGACACCACCCTTATGGCAGAAACTGAAGAGGAACTAAAAAGCCTCTTGATGAAAGTGAAAGAGGAGAGTGAAAAAGTTGGCTTAAAGCTCAACATTCAGAAAACGAAGATCATGGCATCTGGTCCCATCACTTCATGGGAAATAGATGGGGAAACAGTGGAAACAGTGTCAGACTTTATTTTTCTGGGCTCCAAAATCACTGCAGATGGTGACTGCAGCCATGAAATTAAAAGACGCTTACTCCTTGGAAGGAAAGTTATGACCAACCTAGATAGCATATTCAAAAGCAGAGACATTACTTTGCCAACAAAGGTTCGTCTAGTCAAGGCTATGGTTTTTCCTGTGGTCATGTATGGATGTGAGAGTTGGACTGTGAAGAAGGCTGAGTGCCGAAGAATTGATGCCTTTGAACTGTAGTGTTGGAGAAGACTCTTGAGAGTCCCTTGGACTGCAAGGAGATCCAACCAGTCCATTCTGAAGGAGATCAGCCCTGGGATTTCTTTGGAAGGAATGATGCTAAAGCTGAAACACCAGTAGTTTGGCCACCTCATGCAGAGTCGACTCATTGGAAAAGACTCTGATGCTGGGAGGGATTGGGGGCAAGAGGAAAGGGACGCCAGAGGATGAGATGGCTGGATGGCATCACTGACTCGATGGATGTGAGTCTGAGTGAACTCTGGAAGTTGGTGATGGACAGGGAGGCCTGGCGTGCTGCGATTCATGGGGTCGCAAAGAGTCGGACACGACTGAGCGACTGATCTGATCTGATCTGATCTGATCTATCCTTCCTCCTAGAGGGAGGTGGGTGGGGAGTGGATGTTTAATGGTTGTAGGATTTTCTTTTTGAGGTGATAAAAATATTTTATAACTAGAAATACGTGGTGGTTGTACAGTATTGTGGATATATTAAATGCCACTGAATTGTATACTTTAAAGTGGTTTAAATGGTAAGTTTAATGGTAGGTACAGTTGCCATAATTAAAAAAAAATACCATGGGACAATCTGAAGGTCTTATTTCTTCTGAAATTTAGGAAATGTAAATGTGAGGGAGTGTAGAGATATTTACATAACCATCAGCTGGAATTTGAGGCTTTTAAGCTAAGGAAATTAGAAGTTAAAAATTATAAGAATAATTTCTCTAATATCCCCTTAGTTTATTTTTTCTATTGAAGTCAAATAAAATCAAATATTTTATTTAAAAACTGTTGAAACTATCTGATTTTAATAAAGTATTTCTCAAATGATTTATTTATCTATATAGCCAACCTTTCAGTGTACAGACATAGAAAAATTTCCGTAATTTTGTTCACCTGATGTAAACAATAATGATTTCTAGATGGTGAAATTTAGTGTAATTAAAATAAAGTTTCTTCTTTTTTCCTGCATTGTTTGGATTCTTTATATTGAACACATATCATTCTTTGTGAACATTATTTTATAATTTTTCTTGAGTCAACCAATTAACCTAGAAAGCAAACATGGAAATGGGGGCAAATAAGCCAAGATGTGTGTGTGTGTTTGTGTACATGCTGAGTATGTCCGACTCTCTGCTACGCTATGGACTAGCCCAGCAGGCTCCTCTGGCCATGGAATTTTCCAGGTCAGAATACTGGACTTGGTTGCCGTTTCCTACTCCAGGGGATCTTTTCGACTCAGGGATCAAACCCCCATCTCCTGCATCTCCTGTATTAGAAGGCAGGTTCTTTGCCATGAGCACCATCTGGGAAGCCCCAAGCCAAGATGTAGTGGCAATTAGTTCCCAGGTAAGTATTGCTCATTATTCTTTCTTTCTTTGTTCTTTTTTGGGGTACTTTTAAATTCCCAAAGCAATACTTTAAAAATGCATAAAAGTTGGAGAAACATTAGGAAAGTTGTCTAATGTCAGAAAGCTCCTAGGGGTGGAGATGGTGGGAGTTCCAAATCAGAATTGCTTGCCTCCAAAGCTCAATTCTCAGCTTTGAGTTAACCTTGCCATAAGTAATATGGTTTTATTTTTCAAAAATTTAACCTAACTGTCTTTTCCTCCTGGATTCTAACTACTGACTGAGTCCTGCATCTGTCCTTCAAAATGCCAAGACTGCAGAGAAGGGTATCATCTCTGCCACCTCTTAAGAACATGAAGAACTTGATTAATTTCCAGGAATTTATCCACCTACTCCCAAAATGCCCAGGGATGGACATCTGTTCTGTACAGGGCACAAATCAGAAGCACTGATCAGAGAATCTGAGTCTGGAGTTGTTACAAATTACAATGTCCAGTAGCCTGTAGCAAAGGGGGATTTCTGGTAATAAGATATTAATTTGTTCATTTATCTGTTTACTCACTGTTTATCAACTTCTTAGGAACTATAAATGTTTGCTGTCTGATTATCACTAATGTGCTCCTTAGGACATTTTTGGCTGCATAACACAGAAGCCATGTTAAACTAAAGAAAATGGGAGAGTTTATGACAGAAATACTGAGTGACTTTTATAGCATGCAAAGAGAGAGACACATCTGAAACAGGCACAAAATGGAACGAGAGAAGGGATGTGGTGGTTTAAAGCAAATGCTCTGAAGACAGACTGAGTTTGAATCTTTGCTCTGACACAACTCTGATCTTAAACAGTTTACTTTACTCAGTGAGCTCACCTGCAAAATGGACATAATAGCAGCTTCCTCAAAGGTGATTCTAAGCAGTAAGCAGTGATGCACATGAAGGGCTTATCAAAGAGCCTGCTACTTACTAAGAGCTCAGCAACTGTTTGTTCTTTGAATTCTTCTCATTACAGTGTGTGACTGCAGACTTGATTTCTTAACTTTCCAGTTTGTATAGTTAAGAATGACCACTCAGTCCTACTGATTTTATAGATTTCTGCATTAGTCACAGGGAAGAAATTAACTTGACATTCTCTTAGCTCCAAAGTCAAATTTCTAAAGGTGAGCCCTTGACTTGTTGGAATGGACATGCATTTCAGGCCTAATAAACTAAACCCAGAGGTTTGTGTAGTGAAAGCTACGGTTTCTCCAGTAGCCACATACAGATGTGAGAGCTGTATGTAAAGAAGGCTGAGCACTGAAGAATTGATGCTTTTGAACTGTAGTGTTGGAGAAGACTCTTGAGAGTCCCTTGGACTGCAAGGAGATCAAACCAGTCAATCCTAAAGGAAATCAACCCTGACTATTCATTGAAAGGACTGATGCTGAAGCTGAAGCTCCAATACTTTTGCCACCTGATGCGAAGAGCTGACTCGCTGGAAAGACCCTGATGCTGGGAGAGATTGAAGGCAGGAGAAGAAGGGGATGACAGAGGATGAAGATGGTTGGATGGCATCACCAATTCACTGGATATGAGTTTGAGCAAACTCCGGGAGATGGGGAAGGACAGGGAAGCCTGGTGTGCTGCAGTCCAAGGAGTTGCAAAGAGCTGGATGACAGAGTGACTGAACAAGAGTGGGCAGGGCTAACCACAGTTGCCAGGAATCCAGTGGGGTAACCATGTGGATAGAGAAAAGGGGTCAGGTGGTGGACATTGGCCAGACAATCTGGTATATGATATGTCAAAGAAACCTTTAAATGTGCTACTTTTTGGTGGTATTCAATAGGAAAAGGGAAAAATGAAGCAGAAAAAAAAAACAAAAAAACAAAACAGTCTTTGTTTTATCTTGGTTGTTCAAAGAATATCTCTGTGAATTCTTATCTTTCTTCTTAAAAACAAAACAAAATAGTGTTCTTGGATTAAACATTTCATGAAGGAGACTGCAAATTGCCATGGAGATGATAGAGGAAATTATACAATTGTTCTTTTTCTTCTTCACAGCCCGTGCATAGTGAATGGACTGAGGTATTGGCCTCAGCTCTTTTTTTCACAGTGAACTAAAATGTTTTAACAAAATGTGCCATTTTATAAGCAATAATAGACTTTTCTACATGCTAGTGTTAAAATCTTTTCATTGTAATAAAATAAACTTTTCTAAAACTCAGGCTACATTTGCTTGTCAAGTAAAATGCCCTACACTGTCTAAGCTTTGAATCTGGATAATTTTATTCAACTCTGGGTTTTTAAGGTTCTTCTAATCTGGTTTCAGCCTCTGTTAATAACTAACTAGATTACAAGTATCTGTTACTTGCAATTATTTGGTTGCAAATAACAGAAAGCCCAATTTGCATTAGCTTAAACAATAAAGGGAATTTACCAGCTTATTTAACTGAAAAATTAAGTAGTGGTGCAAACTTCAGGTATGGATTGATCTAGTAGTTCACTCATATCACTAGGGGCCTAGTTTCTTTTTGTTTCTCCATATTGTCCTTCCCATCTTCACTTTCTTCCCCCCCCCCCTCCTTTTTCTTTCATATTTCCTTGGCCATGACACACGGCATGTGGGGTCTTAGTTCCCAGACCAGGGATTGAACCCATGACTCTTTACATTGAAGCACAGAGTCTTAACCACTGACCCTCCAGGGAAGTCTTTTCATTTAAATATGTCCACAAAAGGCTGGAAGCAGGGATACCGCCCACACTTTTCTGTTTTAGCAGAGAGGAGAAAGAATTATTTTAGTAGATTCTCCAGAAAAGAGAGGACACTTCTTTCTCAGAATTCCTCCAAAAAACCAGTCACTCCAGCTGGGAGAAGGAAGCACAGGTTGAACAGCCTGTCTTTAGATTCTTAGGAGAGTTCAATTCCAGCCAAACCTCATGACTGAGAAGTTTGTGGGTTTGTTTTTGTTTTTAAAGAGAGAAGGCTAGAAGGTATGTGGATAAGGCAACCAAAATATGTTCTCTCCAAACTGCCTCTATTTCAAGGCATATTCATTTCATGGTCTTCCCTAGACTGCAGTGCAAAACACCTTTTGGCAAGTTTTGGTGAGTGTGGTCAGATGTCTGGCTTTAGTTAGAAAGCAGTCATCCACCAACCTATTTTAAACTGCCTTAGAGATAATGGGCTTCCCAGGTGGTGCTCGTAGTAAGGAATCCACCTGCTAATGCAGGAGATGCAGGAGACGTGGGTTCAATCCCTGGGTCGGCAAGATCCCCTGGAGGAGGAAATGCCAACCCACTCCAGTATTCTTGCCTGGAGAATCTCATGAACAGAGGAGCCTGGTGGTCTACAGCTCATGGGGTTGCAAACAGTTCTACACGAATGAGCACACACACAAAGAACCCAATTAAGAGGGTGGGCTCTAGCTTTTCCTATTGAAGACATCCATCAGAAAGGTAAGGTTAATATTAATTCATTAAAGAACTATCTTTATGTTTAATGAAATACTACGCAGACCTGTTTTTATAGTTTGAATGGAATCATGCTGAGACTCTTGATTTTGGATTTAAAACAGTTCCATCCAGACTTCCAAGCTATGTCTTCAGAATAGAGCTACTAATTATTTAGGCAATGGTGAACATTAGCCTCATTTGATTGTCCATCAATAGATAAATTTATGGTGATGCCTGAATTACTTGAAATTATATATATTAGGAATGTCTGTAAAAAAATGTTGAAGGGTGGGCAAAACATGTAATAGAGGCAAAAAAAAAATCCATTTGGATGAAATTCAGAGCCTGATTATTTAAACGATGTGCTTTATGGCCTTCACTGGTTCTCTTTGAACAAATAAAGCAAATTTGAACATCTGAAAGTGTGTAATTATCAGAGGAAAACACAGATATGTCAGGGTAATTATTCCCTTTATACTAATTATCCCTGGTGACCTGAATACATGTAGGGATCTAACTTCTTTTCCTCTTCTTCATTTGTCTTATACAAGCTTTTGAGAGATTCTTGGTGTTAAATGCTTCCCCAATGCCCAGATAAGTCTATTATTATTTCTGGTGAGCCTGAATATTGATATAATTAAAGAAAAGTATGAACTCTTATTAATTTAGCAGATTAACAAGAAGCATCATTTCACTTTGCTCCAAAATATCCCCAAAAGTTTTATCTCATTTTTCTCACATGAGAGGGCAAAAAAAAGGTAAAAAAGAGAGTTAGGAAAATAGTTCAGTCATTTTTTATATTAATCTACTTTTCAACATTTTTCTGTCATAGCTGCCTTTGGCTGCCATCCTTAAAACTCTCTATGATTTCTTATTCATTCAGATGAATGCATAGCTTTTCTTGAAAACTGTTCATATGTTTTTTTTTCTTTTTGTATTTTCTGTTTTTAAAAAATATGATTAAGTATACCTGTGTAATAAAAAATGAATGTTTTTTAAAAAATTATTGTAGTTTTAAGGATGAAAAGACACAGCTGTTAAATTATTGTGTCCTATTTTGTGTTAAATTTTATTCTGGATGTGTTGTTGGATCACACAGGTAGAATTCAGACTGCAAATCCGGTGAAGGCTGGCTTGTAGTTACAGACTCTCAGGGGAACTTTTTTCCCTGTTCACCCAGAGCTGTTTTCTTCTGATTCCTTTCAGTACACAGGTTTATTTCTCCTTGCTCCTTGCACCGAAAGTACAGCCTGTTTGGGTCTCTACTTTATACACCTTCACCTGGTACACCAAATTAGCAGCCTCTACACCCCCAGCCCCAGGCCCTCAGGAACTCACTCTGAACTGCTTTCATTGCCAAAAAATCAGTGTCTATAGTCTCGGAAGAATGTCTCCCAGGCACCCTGCTTTTCTGTTCTTGGCCTCTGGAGAATCTGTCTTTCCATTCCAGTCCAGCAAAGCACTTAAACAGATGGTTTTTATATTTTTAATCCAGCTTTTTACTCGTTTCATTCAGCAGTGTTGTTTATTTAGTGTCTGCCCTGCTGAAATCAAAGTCCTGAATTGCTTTCTAAAATGGTCTCTCAAAGACTTGTTTATAAATAATATAACTCTTGGATTTGTGAAGTTATACACTTAGGAATACTTTCTAAATCTGTCTTAAATTTCTCTTTTAATTTGTTTAAAAAAAATATTATCAGGTGACCTCCATAATCAACCCAAACCAACATTGTTGAAGTTAGTTCTGTTTTAATAATTTGTCCTTCAAATTAAAATATTTGAGCACATGTCCTATATTGAGAGACTTGATAAGGACTCAAATACATGTCAACTCTCTTCATTTTGGTGGATAAACATTTGAGAAAATTAAAAGTTACCTTATATTCACGCATATGTGATACTCTTACACAAACACCCATTAGAAATGCTCTACTCTCTATAGTGTAAGTTTGCATAGGTCTCGTTATCTACTTAAGAGCCTTGAGTTTCTTAAGGCTAAGAGCTGTCTTACTTATTTCTGTGTCTCTTACATCCAGCATCATAGCTGGCCTTTGCATCTAGCATGCTTATGAAATGATCGAATGAAATAATTGGTTGTCTTTGAAGTTTTTTTTTTCTTCCCACTGTGTTTCTATATTCTTGCCTATTTCCATGTTATTCTTCATCAGTTTGGCCGTAGTTGAAACCAGAATTTCCATCTGCTTGGGGAATTATGTGCTTCCTCTATGAATAAACTTGAGAGAAAACCAAGGGAGGTAGTAAAAGATGCATCTATCTTGGCTGACTATAACTTTTCTCTTTGTGTCAACAGAGGTAGAATAATTTACTGTTATCACATTCTGTGGAGCCCCTGCTTCCTTTCCATTCTTCATTGGGGTCCATGTTTCAGGGATAAACAACATTTACAAGATCACTTACTGAGGGCAGTAAGTCCCACACTCACCTTAGAGTCTAGTTGAGGCCAATTAAAATGCTTTGCAAGGCTGGTTGTATTATTCTCATTTCTGGCATAGCTCAGAGGGTGGCCCATAGTAGTCAGTCACGGTTTAGAATAAATAAATGAATCCACATGCACTCTGAGAAAGAGAGAGAGCGAAGATGAATTAGGTTCAAAATTCCTGGCAATGCCACTGAAAAAATTTAATCTCAGTACATACAGTTGTAGAAAATCATATTGAGTACAAGCAAGCAGTTTTATTCTTGCCTTCATTAGGGCCAATAACAATGATAATAACAATAATAATAATAATAATGTTTTTGAATGTTTATGATCCATGTGCTAGGAAATGGCCCAAGCATCTGGAATATGTCACCAGTTGGGTTCTCCAGAAGCAGATGCTAAGATAGAGCTTTGTGTACAGATGTTTGCTAGGGATCAAAACTGTGAAAAAAGGAGGAGGAAGCAGGACAGGTAAGAGGAAGAAGATTCCCACACAGTTTTCATCCAGCCTGGTGGGGAATTCTAAGGTGAGTATTGAGTATCATGCATACTGCATTAGGCTCAAACAGCCCAGCCTTTATACGTAGGGTTGAATATTTACTAGATTCTTAAAACCTCATGTTGGAGCTGCTGCTGCTGCTACTAAGTCACGTCAGTCGTGTCCGACTCTGTGCGACCCCATAGACGGCAACCCACCAGGCTCCCCCATCCCTGGGATTCTCCAGGCAAGAACACTGGAGTGAGTTGCCATTTCCTTCTCCAATGCATGAAAGTGAAAAGTGAAAGTGAAGTCGCTCAGTTGTGTCTCAGACCCCATGGACTGCAGCTTTCCAGGCTCCTCCGTCCATGTGGTTTTCCAGGCAAGAGTACTGGAGTGGGGTGCCATTGCCTTCTCCCATGTCAGAGCAGACCATACACCTTCTTACTTAAGTCAAATGCTGAGGCTTAGACTTTTCAGTGAGAACACTTACCCTACTACCATCTATCTTGTATCATTTTTGCACATGGAGATGCAGATGATGATTCAAGTTGGCATTTGAGGGGAAGAAAAAAATGCTAAAAATAAAAAGTCAAAAGAAACGTTTCAATTGTTTACAATTTCAATCAGAATGACACAATTTCTAATTACTTCTGCTTATTCTTCCTTATTCCCCAAATAAGCATTGAGTACCAGTTCTATCCATTTCTTACTCTGAGTGTTGAGAATGTCATGGAGAACAACAAGAACAAAGCCCTGTCCTCAGGGATCTTATTTTCTGGTTTGGAGGGTAGATGTTGAATAGTTATAAGATGGATAAATTTGACTAAAATCTTAAGTCCTCACTGTGGCCTGTGAGGCCTCATGTGGTCTGGTCCTTGTCTATCTTTTTACCTTATCTTCAGCCTTCCTCCTTGCTCTTACCAAGGGCTTCCTTGGTGGCTCTGATGGTAAAGAATCCGCCTGCAATGCAGGAGACCTGGGTTCAATCCCAGGGTTGGGAAGATTCGCTGGAGAAAGGAATGGTAACCCATTCCAGTATTCTTGCCTGGAGAATCCCATGGACAGAGGAGCCTGGTGGGCTACAGTCCATGGTGTCGCAAAGATTTGCACCTGACCGAGCGACTCACATCCTCCTACTAGCACAGCCATGGTCATTCTTACTTAGTCTGTGTATCTGCTGCTTCCTCTGCTCTTATTCCACATCATCACTGAATGGATCTTTCTTATTATTTGGGCCTCAGCTCAATCATCAATGCCTGGAGAAGACTTCCTTGACCACACTGTCTCTTTGTCTTGTTTTAGGTATTTATTGCTTTTTTTTTCCCCGTATGGCTGCAGTGGGTCTTAGTTGTGGCATGCAAGATCTTTCAGTGTGGTGCGGAGGCTTCTCCCTGGTTATGGCACACAGGCTCTAGAGCGTGCACGTCCAGTGCTTGCAGTGCAAGGGCTCTCTAGTTGTGAAGCTTGGGCTTAGGGGCCCCATGGCACGTGGGATCATAGTTCCCAGACCAGGGATTGAACCCACGTCCCATGCATTGGAAGGTGGATTCTAAACCACTGGACCATCAGGGTAGTCCCTGGGTATTTATTGTTATACAAAGCTAGTTTCTCTGTTTATAAAACTTCTTGAGAACAGAGGCTCTGCCCATTTGATTCATGCTTGTATCCCCAGTACCTAAAAAAACGGCTGGCACATGTAGGCACACATGTACCTGATCTCTAATTAGGTAGTTGACACTTGGGCAGTCATTCATTCTTTCCTTCATTCATTAAGAATGTATTGTGTGCAGCCTGCTGGGCTGCAGTCCATGGGATCGCTAAGAGTTGGACACGACTGAGCAACTTGACTTTCACTTTTCACTTTCATGCATTGGAGAAGGAAATGGCAACCCACTCCAGTGTTCTTGCCTGGAGAATCCCAGGGACGGGGGAGCCTGGTGGGCTGCCGTCTATGGGGTCACACAGAGTCGGACACGACTGAAGTGACAGCATAACATAGCATACATACAGGACATGTGTACATATGATCTTTTTCTCCAGGTCAACTATAAATTCCTCAAAGGCAGAGAATCTTACATTCTCTTAATCTTTTTAGCACAGTGTTTTAAATTCTGAAGGTACTTAATAAAACTATTCAACTTCAGATTCTGGACAGAATCTGAACTTTTGAACCCTTCCATGGCTGTGCTTATCATTTTGTTGTTGTTGAGTTGCTAAGTTATGTCCGAATCTGCGACCCCAGGATTGCAGTACTTGAGGCTTCCCTGTCCTTCACTATCTCCCGGACTTTGCCCAAAGTCATGTCCGTTGAGTTGGTGATGCCATCATATTTTATGCCAAATTTTCAGTTGTATATCTGTGTCCTTTGCCAATGAACCTTTTAAATTTTACTCCACTGTGTATCACACAGTACAGTGAATGAATAAATGAATGCCTTCCAAGACTTCCTTTTCCTAGCTTCTTTGCCGAGGAAGTCAGCCGTCATTATACCATGTAAATAGTGTACAGCAACTAGGAGATGCTTAGTAAACAGTTACTGAGAGAATAAATTCTACAGCCTGGTGTAGCCTAGAGAATAAGTACAATGCATCCACAATGAATGGCTCATGATGCTATATTTCAGTGACAGGTGAGGAAGTCTGGGCTCTAGTTTGGCTCTACGGCAGAGCTGTCAAGTGACTCCAAGCATTCTTATGCCTCTCTGCTTCTCAGTTTTCCCATCTGTGAAATTATGTGGCTGAGAGCTGATATGTCTAGATAATGTGGACTCCAATCTTGGTTCCACCATTACTGGCACCTGTAAGACTTGGGCAAGTGTAACTAGTCTGATTTCCAGGGTTCTCATTTCTAAAGGGAGAAATAATAGTCCTCACCTTCTAAGGTTGTTGCCAAGAATAGACTGCAAAATATAAGGGGATGCCAAACACTCAGCAGTCAAGATAAATAATGGTTTAATACCATGTTTTAAAAACCAAAAGTAATGCAAAAATTTATCATGAACATTTTCAATAAGGATATTATCAGTAATAGTGCTGTTTTGGAGTCTGAGGCACAAAGGAAAATGATTAAATCAGACCCTGCTTGTAAGGTATTTAGCACAAAGCCTTCTACTATAGTCAGTACACAATAGATGTAAACCAGTATTACTAAATAATCTCCAGGGTTTCTTCTAGTTATAAAATTACTTAGCTACCAATTCTCCTCACAGTTTGGAGTCTTTTTAAAAAAATGGCAACTACACTGAATTAATTTTATGCAAAAATAATGTAGGGTTGGCATAATGCCTATCATACTTCTATAAAAATGTAGAATTAGTATTGGAGAAAAATAAAATAAACCACACCTCTAAACTTCTATGTGCACTTAGGATACAGTTAAACATGTTGAACCATGAAAATAATTTCAGAACAAAGGTAAGTGTGTACGCAGAATCACAGTCCAACTAAACACAAACAGCCCCAACTGCTCATGATCACAGAAGTATCCATCCACCTACTCAAGAAATTCATATTTTTTGTCATTTTATCAATTTTATTAATTTATTTGGGCTGTACTGGGTCTCCACTGCTGCGTGGGCTTTTCTCTGCTTGTGGAGAGCGGGGACTGGGGCTTCTCGTGGCAGTGGCTTCTCTTGTTGCAGAGCATGGGCTTAGGCACACAGGCTTCTTTAGTCGCAGCTCCTGGGCTCTAGAGCACGAGGCTGCGGTGCACGGGCTTAGTTGCCCTGCAGTGCGTGGGGTCTTCCCGGACCAGGGTTCGAATCTGAGTCTCTTGCATTGGCAGGCGGGTTCTTTACCACTGAGCCACCAGGGAAGCCCAGAAATTCATATTGAAGGCCTACTGTGTTACACTACACTGATCTAGAAGCAGGACACACAAAGCTGAAAAGAGGTGTGGACCCGGCTCTTGCTATGCTCTGATGGGGAGAGAAGACTTGCCTGAGAAGACAGGGAGTTTGTATCACATGTCAAGGCTATATCTTGGGAAGAATGCAATGTACAGTGCAAAGATTTATAATGGGAAATTATTTCCATAAGAAGTATTGTAAAAAATCTAGACGCATGCTCAGAGCCTTACCACTCAACATTTTTTTATCCATTAACACTGACCTAAAACACATTTTAAAAACACTTCAAAGGCATTATGTAGGTACTGAAGGAATAATAAAAGGCCATGTGCAATCATTTGCACCTTAAAATGTTGAGCTTTGACTTGGTGGAGGAATTTTAGGGGTACAGTAAGATGTTGTACAAAATACCATGGACATAAAGAGTATATCCTTCATTGTCAGGAGTGATGAGGGGAGAGGAGGATGAGAGTAGGGCTGTTCAGAGCCACTTCCTCCACCTCTACCTCTACATCAACTTCACATCTGTACTGGAGAGGGGAGATGCACACGGGTGAGAAGGAGCAGTTTGGTGAAAGGCCAAGAGAAGGTCTTTTCTCCTTTATATCCTTCTTACAGAAAATGAAGAAGGAATAAAGCATCTAGTGCCCTGTATCCCCAGTTTTAGAGCTGTGTGTTAGAAATCTTCCAGAGTTTGTGATGAGATGGGGTGGTGGGGGTGGGAAGAAACATATGGAATAAAGTCTGAGAAATCTGGAGAGCTGAGGCTCACTCTTAGCTGTTTCCATTATATACAGTCAATTTATCAGGAGAACTGTCTTCCTGGTGCATCAAATTCTCCTTTTTATTTCTCAGTCACAAAAGCTAATATGACCAGAGACAAACAGAGAGGTGCCTACTGAGCCTATTGTTCATCTCCTCCTGGTTTCAGAAGCTGAGTTTAAACACTCTAATTTCTGTGCTTGAGAATCTGACATGAGTGACCTCTTGTGTTTTGGTGCCTGTAATTGATTTTACATTATGCCAGCTGAAATAGTATGATCTAAGCATGTGGTTGATTAGTTTAAGCTACACGCCAGGGGCAGTCAGTCTCTGATTGGGAATGTGTTCCAGAGATGGCCAGTTTGCATTTCTTCATAAGACCGCACTCCAGATGGATTTAACCACAAGTGCTTTAACTATATTTATCCTTGACCAATACCAAAGGTCTCATTAATTAGTATAACAATGTTAGAAGTGGGTCTTCACTAGTAAAATGACTGGTGCTCAAGATCTGTAGTTTGGCTAAAATGTTTTAGAGACATTTTTCAATCTTAAATGAAGAATACATAAAACTCTAGTGAGTCTTTTATCCTCCAACTTTCAAAATGGTGCCTGTGGTTTGACTCTAATATGGTCCTATCTCCATTCACTAAGTGAGATGATTCTGCTTGCCTGATGATTCTAAGAAGCTTTCCTCAAGAATGTTGTGTTTATCTCAAGAGAAT
Source organism: Bos grunniens (assembly GCF_055505025.1). Taxonomy (NCBI): domain Eukaryota; kingdom Metazoa; phylum Chordata; class Mammalia; order Artiodactyla; family Bovidae; genus Bos; species Bos grunniens. The sequence continues at coordinate 40,268,246 of NC_141186.1, forward strand.
TTGTCATGCAAAGAATGATTGAAACACATTAAAGAACAGAGAGCAGGGATGTTATCAAGCATAGAGATTATGTGACTGTTTTGTCCCTCTTTGCTGATAAATACTTATCTAATAAATGTCTGTGGGATTGAACATGGTACTGGATATACTTTTATTGCAGCAAGGTCTGGGGGAGGCAGTTTATACTTACCTACCTCTAACTATTAAAAGACATACTGAAGCAACCTAAATGTCCACTGACAGATAAGCAGATAAAGAAGATGTGGTACATATACAGTGGAATATTACTCTGCCATAAAAAGGAAGGAAATTGGGTCACTTGTAGTGATGTGGAATGACCTAGAGTCTGTCATACAGAGAGAAGTCAGAAAGAGAAAAACAGATATTGTATATTAATGCATATGTAAGGAATCTAGAAAGATGGTACAGATGAGCCTGTTTGCAGGGCAGGAATAGAGATAGAGAGGTGGAGAATGGACACAGTGCGGGAAGGAGAGGGTAAATTGGGAGAGTAGGATTGTCATATATACCCTACCATGTGTAAGACAGGTATGTAGTGGGAACCTGCTCTATAGCAAAGGGAGCTCAGCTCAAAGCTCTGCAAAGACCTAGAGGAGCGTGATAGCAGGGTAGGGAGGTACAAGAAAGAGGAAATATGTATATACACATAGCTGATTCACTTTGCTGTACAGCAGAAACGAACACACTATTGTAAAGCCATTATACTCCAATTAAAAAATTACTTACTGAACAACTATTATGTCCCTTCTTGGAACTTATATTCTATTAAATAAACCTAGTAGTCAGTGTTCTTGCCTGGAGAATCCCAGGGACAGGGGAGCCTGGTGGGCTGCCGTCTCTGGGGTCGCACAGAGTTGGACACGACTGAAGTGACTTAGCAGCAGCAGTAGCAGTTTGTACTTAAACAAATTGGCCTGAGTAAGTTCACACTGTTACTATATACTTCCAAGCCAGAGATAGACACATCCCAGGGGAGACTTTTTGTTTGGACACCAATGGTTATAAAATACACCCTCTGTTTCTTCTCTTCCTGGATTTTATCAGTAGAACAAGAATGTCCTGAGAGTTTGAGAGAGCATTCATATTTTAAAGCTTTTAGGCTTTTCCCAAATACCTCTCTGGAAGACCTTGCCTTCACACTTGTGTTCTGATTACTTGCTTTCCCTCTCTCCCAGTGAGAGCTGCTACTCAATGATGCAACTTTGTGATGCAGTGATAGCAAAACATGTTACATGTAAGTGAATAATGTGCTTCAAAAGGGACACAGGAAGGGTCAGTTCACAGAGCTGCTGCTGCTGCTGCTGCTGCCAAGTCGCTTCAGTTGTGTCCGACTCTGTGCGACCCCATAGATGGCAGCCCACCAGGCTCCCCTGTCCCTGGGATTCTCCAGGCAAGAACACTGGAGTGGGTTGCCATTTCCTTCTCCAATGCATGAAAGTGAAAAGTGAAAGTGAAGTCGCTGAGTCTTGTCCAACTCTTAGTGACCTCATAGACTGCGGCCCACCAGGCTCCTCCGTCCATGGGATTCTCCAGGCAAGAGTGCTGGAGTGGGGTTCACAGAGCAGACTTTTCTAATTGCAGTTCAACAAAGTGAGTGACCTGAAAGAGATATAGAAAAATCACAGGTATTTAGAAGAGGGAGTCCTCGCCTTGAGCTGCAGTTGATAGAGGAGAGGCTTAAAGGAGTAGGTGGCATTTGAGCTGGTTCTTAAAGAGTGGCCAGGGTCTGGATACACACTTAACATTTGTTCCACCTTATGAAGAATAGTTGACTCATTGGAAAAGACTCTGATGATGGGAGGGATTGAGGGCAGGAGGAGAAGGGAATGACAGAGGATGAGATGGCTGGATGGCATCACCAACTTGATGGACAGGAGTTTGGGTGAACTCCGGGAGTTGGTGATGGACAGGGAGGCCTGGCGTGCTGCGATTCATGGGGTCGCAAAGAGTCGGACACGACTGAGCAACTGAACTGAACTGAACTGATGAAGAATAAAGGTAAGAGGTATGGAGTTAGAGTGAATTTTTCAAAAGGACCATTCAAGACAGTCACATATAAAATAGAGTGACTCCTCAGTTCTCTATGGGGGAAAAATATCATGTGAAAATCAAGGTAGTGGGGAGAGATATGGATGGGATATGTACTTGTTAAGGCTAGCAAATGGAAGATGAGGCTGACAGAAAGGAAATTAGGCAATGTGGAGGGAAAAGTTAGGGTAGTTTTAGGGTATTTTTGAAAAAATGGGATTTTCTAACAAATAAGGAGGGGGTGAAATTAATAAAGCTTTGGTAAGTGCCTAAGGCATTAAACCCCCCTTTTTTGTTCATATCTAATAAGACTAATCAAAAAGAAAAACTGGTAAAATTAAGAAAAATTGCACAAAGGGGTACACAGTAATGAGACTATTTTACTTACTTTATGTACAAGTGTAAATTGGAGAAAAAAAACCAACTTTTCCAGAGAGAAATTTGGCAGTGTGTCAATCAAAATATGACACAGTAAGCAACAGTCGAAATGACGGCGGTTTGAAACAACACATGTTTACCTCTCAGTGATTCTGTGTGTTCTTGGTGAGTCAGCCGAGGCTCTGTTCCACACGGTCCTCACTACAGGACTCAGGCTGGTGAAGCAGCCACTATCTGGAACATTGCTGGTCACTGCGGCAGAAGATAAAGGACGCCTGCAAGGCTTCAAACTGGCAATAACACGGTGATGACACGTGTCCCTTGTCCTCACAGTTTACTGATCAAGTCCCCTAGGCTTTCTGCTGGCTAAGGGACCAGGAGGTGCAGCCCCCACGAGGCCTTGGAAGGCAGAAAGCTGGAAATATTCTGGGAGCAAAACAGATGACTGCCTTGGGTCATAACTATTAAAATTAAAAATGGACACAACAATTCCGTTTTTGAGACTCCACTGAGAAAACACTCCCATAGAAACTCAAATCTTTGTGTTCAAGAATGTTCCTTTCAGCACTGAGAACCTAATTTGAAAGCCTAAATAACTGTCAATAATGGAATGATTAAGCAAGTAATGGGATATCAATGCATTGGTATTCTCTAATGTATTAAAAAGATTAAGATAGGTGTCCCAGGGAACTTCCCTGTGGTCCCAGTGGTTAAGAATCTAACTTGCAGTACAGGGGACGCTGGGGTGATCCCTGGTTGGGAAACTAAGATCCCACGTGCTGCAGAGCAACTAAGCCCAAGCACCGAAAATACTGAGGCTGCGGGCCACAACTAGAGAGCTCAGGCATTGCAAAGAATGATCCCGCGAGCCCCAACTAAGACCTGATGAGCCAAAATAAAGATAGATGCCCCAGATAAATTAACTGACAATTTTTTAAACACACACACAGAATGATACCATCTGCATTAAAAATCAGATACAATGTTGAAAAATTATGACCACATATGCAGAGGAATGATAATGTAAGGCTGTAACTATCAAGAATATTAACATAGCTCCTGTTTCCTGAGCATTCCCTACAGTCAGGCACTGTACTATGGGTTAAACTTCACAAGTATGATTCACATCTGTGGTAATAGGAATTATCACTCCTATTTTACAGATGAAGACCTTGAGATTCAGAGAAGGTAAGTGACTTGTCTGAGTTCACAAAGATAAGGAGTTATGCAGCTAAAGCCCCAGTTTGTCTGAGAATAATGGCTGCCTCTGGGGTTGGGAGTTATTGGTGGGACAGAGAAGGGGAAAATTTCACATTCTGTTTTATGAAGGTGAGCGCTTCCTTGGTGGCTCTGACGGTAAAGAATCTGCCTGCAATGCAGGAGACCCAGGTACAATCCCTGTGTCCGGAAGATCCCCTGGAGGAGGGAATAGCAACCCACTCCAGTAGTCTTGCCTAGAGAATTCCATGGACCTGGTGAGCTACAGGCCATGGGGTCACAAAGAGTTGGACACGACTGAGTGACTAACACTTTTATGAAGTTTAATGAGCTTGCATTTGTTTTTCTTACAACAAGCTGGTATCCCTTTTGCAAAAATAATTTTAAAATATAGCTTTATGGAAAAAAAAACACAAAGTGATTTAAACAAAGGGAAAAAAATTGAAAACTGTGTAGACATGATAGAGATTGCAGTGTATACATAAGTAGAAGTTGAGGATCGTTGAGGGGAAAAATCTACAAATGTACCAAACACCTATCCAAGTATTTGAGTCACAGTGCAAGTGGGAGGGTAATTGCATGTCAAACTGATCGAATGTTTAAAACGAAGGCAGGGTGAGGAGCCTGGTGAGAGACGCTGGGGGGAACGGTCTCTCGGTGAGGCAGGGAGGACTGGAGAGTGGACATGAAGTTTCTGACAGCCTCCTGAAGAAAACTGTGAAGGCCATCTTGACAATTCTGCAAACACTGAGGACAATGGATTTCTGAAAACAAGCAGCAGGTTTCACAGGAAATAACTCATGTTGGGCAGTTTGACAGCCCTTTAAAAATGGAATTATTAGGTTAGTGAATAAAAGAGCCATTATGATCCTTAGCATTTGGAGCTCAGCAGGACTGTCTTAAGAACCCCTCCCATATAATTTTTTCAAATGGGCTCCTGCTGGGGACATAGGCATGGATTCAGAGACAGAAGATAGTTATTTACACACTCAAGGATGCAAAAGGTACGTTATAAGGATGCTCATCACAGCACTACACGTAATAGGGAAAAATGGAAATGATCTAGATGTCATCAGCTGGGGATCTGGTCAAAATATTTTGAAGTACCCATGGAATGGGCGGCTAATGTTTAAATCAGCAGATGACAATCTATGGCCCATAGACCAAATCTTCCTCAGGAATTAAAAAAGATTTTTTGTAGTTTTAAATGGTTAAAAAATTCAAAGAAGTAATATATCTCAGGACACGTGAAAATCATATGAAATTCAAATCACTATGTTCATTCATAAAGATTTTTTGGAACATAGCCAAGCCAATCCATCAATGTATTGTTGCTGACTGGCTTCAACCCTTCCCTGACAGAGTTGAGCACAGTATTAATAGTTCAGCAGGGACTGGGTAGCCTGAAAAGCTTAAAATATTTACTATCAAGCCCTTTAAAGAAAAAGTTTACTGACTGCTGGTCTAGAATAGATCACTAAACAAGATTCTTTCGAACAACAGATTCATTTTAATCCCCTGTTCTTCCTAAACTGCCTGCTTTCCTTTCAATTGTGGGTTTTTTCCTAGTATTCTTTGACTTGGTTTATTTATTTATTTAAATTTAGTTATTTTTATTTATTTTCAGTTGGAGAATAATTGTTTTACAGTATTGTGTTGGTTTCTGCCATATGTCAACACGAATCAGCCATAGGTATACAAAGGTCCCCTCCCTCTTGAACCTCTCTCTCACCCCCATGATCTGGTTTATTTCTTGCTTTGTTTTGTGTTTTCATTTGTTTCTTCTATCTCTGTCTTAATAGCTGCTGCAGACCATTCACATTCCAAAAGCAAAAAAAAAAAATTGTTTGTATTAGCCCTGCTGCTGCTGCTGCTAAGTCGCTTCAGTCGTGTCCAACTCTGTGCGACCCCATAGACGGCAGCCCACCAGGCTCCCCCGTCCCTGGGATTCTCCAGGCAAGAACACTGGAGTGGGTTGCCATTTCCTTCTCCAATGCATGAAAGTGAAAAGTGAAAGTGAAGTCGCTCAGTTGTGTCCGACTCTAGAGACCCCATGGACTGCAGCCCACCAGGCTCCTCCATCCATGGGATTTTCCAGGCAAGAGTACTGGAGTGGGGTGCCATTGCCTTCTCTGTGTATTAGCCCAGTAATACCTAATTGTTACTTAAAAAAAAAATCAAGTGGTCTCAAGTATATAATATATTGATGTCAGTTTCAGCCAATGGAATGGAAACTCCCCTACAACAATGAGCATATTCTGCCTGGCACATAACAAGGCCTCAGTAAAGACTTTTAAATGAATTACTGTGTGAATGAATGAATAATAGTTTCATATGTATATACATGGGATCATATGCAGCATATTGTCTTCAATGTGCTTTCTTTCTATGTGATGGTGTGTGGGAGATTACACTGGATGTGCAACAAGAGTGCATATTTTCCTTTCTTCTTGTCAGCAGAATCTACACTCCTCTTCATGGGAGCCAAAGCCCTTGTAGTAACTTGCCTCTGCATGGCTCAGAGGAAGCCTCAGGCAGGCAGAGTGGATCACAGTCATGAAGCATTTAGCTAATGTGCTTTGGGGGTGACACGCAGGCAGGGACCCAGGAGAACTGTCACGGGGCATTTCCTGGGCCCCCTTACTTAGGAGAGTAAGTGAATTTTTGTGCCACAAGCAGAAATCTTGTTGCTCTCCTTCCTGCCCATCTTCCCTTCCTTGTTTTTATTTTCTGACTTCTACTCTGCCCTTCCTTTCAATCCCTTACTTTTTCCTAAGATGCTGTGCACGTAGGCGAGTTGTGTATGTGTGTGTACTCAGTCACTCTGTTGTGTCCAATTCTTTGGGACTCCATGGACTGTAGCCCACCAGGCTCCTCTGTCCATAGATTTTTCCAGGCAAGAATACTGGAGTGGGTTGCTATTTCCTAATCCAGGGGTTCTTCCTGACCCAGGGAAGAACCCATGTCTCCTACATTGACAGGCAGATTCTTTACCACTGCACCATCTGGGAAGCCCCTGTACGTGAATTAGTAACACTGCATTTCAATCAAGTGGTACTGTGCATTGTGTCTTTCTAGACTTAGATTGGGGCTTCTCTCATAGCTCAGTTGGTAAGGAATCCACCTGCAATGCAGGAGACTCCGGTTTGATTCCTGGATTGGGAAGATCGGCTGGAGAAGGGATCGGCTACCCACTCCAGTATTCTTGGACTTCCCTTGTGGCTCAGTTGGTAAAGAAGCCACCTGCAATGTGGGAGACCTGGGTTCGATCCCTGGGTTGGGAAGATCCCCTGGAGAAGGGAAAGGCTACTCACTCCAGTATTCTGGCCTGGAGAATTCCATGGACTGTATAGTCCCTGGGGTCGTAAAGAGTCAGACACGACAAAGCGACTCTCGCTTTCACTTTAGACTTAGATTTATGGGTTATACTGGACAAGTTTGATTTGTTGTCCCTGTATTTCATAGATAAGTAAACTGAGGCACAGAGAAGCTGAATAACTTGCCCAAGTGGGAAGCCTGGCTGCCAAAGTAGTGCTCTAATCACTTTGCTAGGCTGCCTCTCCAGAATCCACATCTTCTGCCTCACACTCCAGAGCTGTTCCCTGCTAAACTGATAGACCTTTATTGACTTCTGTATCTCCAGTGCTGGGTATAGAACCTGTGCCCAGAAACAGACACTTTGTAGGCCAGGTAAAAAGACGGTATAGAAACAAAATTTATGATGCTTACCCAATTTTCCATGTGCAGCTGTCTCATAAGCTCTTTCACACAATGCTCAGGTGAGATGAGGTGTACTTAGTCTGAACTTTTTTTGGTGGCAACTTAACAATATGGCGGAGAAGGCAATGGCAACCCACTCCAGTACTCTTGCCTGGAAAATCCCATGGACGGAGGAGCCTGGTAGGCTGCAGTTCATGGGATCGTTGAGTCAGACATGACTGAGTGACTTCACTTTCACTTTTCACTCTCATGCATTGGAGAAGGAAATGGCAACCCACTCCAGTGTTCTTGCCTGGAGAATCCCAGGGACGGGGGAGCCTGGTGGGCTGCCGTCTATGGGGTCGCACAGAGTTGGACATGACTGAAGTGACTTAGCAGCGGTAGTAACAATATGGAGCAAAATGTTCTTACTATTGGGCAAAAGCAATTTTACTTCTAGGAATTTGTCTCAAGGAAATAATCACACGTGTGTGCGTGCTAAGTCGCTTCAGTCGTGTTCGAGTCTGTGACCCCATGGACTGTAGCCCACCAGGCTCCTCTGTCCATGGGATTCTCCAGGCAAGAATATTGGAGTGGGTCACTAGGCCCTCTTCCAGGGGATCCTCCCAACCCAGGGATTGAACTCGCATCTCTTATGTCTCCTACATGGGCAGACGGGTTGTTTACCACTAGTGCCACCTGAGAACCCTGAAATAATGACACATGTGCATGTAAAAAATATATATTTAATGATGTTCATTGCACTAACATACATAATTGTGAAAAATAGCAATAAAAAACTGGTTAATTCCAAACTCCCTGTCTCTTACCCCTCATTCTTTCCCTAGTAATGGCCACCATAAATTCATTCTCTTAGACTGTGAGTTTGTTTTTGTTTTGTAAGTTCATTTGTATCATTTCTTTCTGGAGTCTGCATATAAGGGATGTCATACAAGATTTCTCCTTTTCTGTATGACTTACTTCACTCAATATGACAATCTCTAGGCTCATCCATGGAATGGACATTACACATTGTTATATTTAAAATGGATAATCAACAAGGACCTACTGTACAGCACATTACACTCTGCTCAAGGTTATGTAGCTGCCTGGATAGGAAGGGAGTTTGGGGGAGGATGGCTCTATATGTACACATGGCTGAGTCCCTTCACTGTTCATCTCAATCTATCACAGCAGTGTTTATCGGCTATACCCAAATACAAAATAAAAGTTAAAAAATTTTAAAGAAAAGTAATGGTTAATTATGATACATTGATTATGTATAGATTATGATACATTTCTATGAGGGAGCATTATGTACCCAGAAAAACTTCATACTTAGTGGAGAGAAGATAGGAATGTTACTCCAGAGGTTTATACAGACAGCTTCAACTGAGTTTGTAATAATTAACTCCTTAAGATGGGGAGTGGGTATAAGGTGCTCAAGGTATTGTTCCTTATACCTCTTCAAATATCTGAAATGTTGAATAATTAACTGAAAAAATAAAATTTAAAAGTAGCATTTAGAATTTTTAACGATGTGGAATAATTATCATAAAATATTATGCTTAAACAAACAGGTTGTAATAAATAATGCTAACATAATCATAGCTTTCTAAATCGGTGTGTATGTCTGGTTATAAAAGAAATGTATTACCCAATGTATAAAACAGTCAGCTAGTGGGAAGCTGCTCTATACACAGGGAGCTCATCTGGGTGCTCCGTGATGACCTGGAGGGGGAGGATGGAGGGAGGCGAAGGAGGGGGGTGCAGGAGGGAGGGGATATATGTATACATACGGATGATTCACACAGTTGTACAGCAGAAACTAATACAACATCGTAAAGTAATTATACCCAAATTAAAAAAAAAAGAAATGCATTAAAGTTTTAATTGTGTTTGTCTTTGGGCATTGTGATTATAGGGAATTTCTATTTCTACAATTAAACAGCATTCTTTTTGTAAAAGAAATGAAAGCAATACTTTTAAATTTGTGAGCTCTAATTTATGGCTATTTTCTACTTTATGTCTAGCTTTCTAAGCAGCAAACTCCAGCACAATTTCTAATCTGTCTTTTTCTTTGTATTCCCAGTCCAGTTTTTGCCAGATTTTACTATGTTTTTCTTTCACATTTCCCCAATCTTTTCTTCTTCTTTCTTCCCCAATCTATTCTCCATCAGGTTTTAGGTTTTATTTTTGTTATGTATGTGAAGCAGAGGCTCTTTGGGCCAAGTAAACTATGGGCCAGAGGTATGGAAATCCCCTGTGTTTTCTTTTTATTTTCTTTTTTATTTTTAATATGTATCTGTTTATTTGACTGATCTGGGTCTTAGTTGAAGGTGTGCAATCTTTGATCTTTGTTTTGCGGCAGGTGGGATCTAGTTCCCTGACCAGGGATTGAACCCAGGTCCCCCTACATTGGGACCGAGGAGTCTTAGCCACTGGACCACCAGGAAAGTCCCCTTGTGTTTTCATTTAAGCATTCTGAGCTTCACTTTTAAGTTTCTTGACAGAAATCACAGGGTCTGGCAATGAATTACTTGTGAGGGGTCAGGAATGGTGATAGGCTGCAAACTGACTTTATAACTTCATACTAGTGAGGCATGTTGGACTACTCACTAGTTCATCTCATCACATCAGAAAAGCCATTAAATATCAAAGACCTAGTGTCCCTCACTGGGGTGTGAACGCATTAAGAAGTGGCGTGTGGACATTAGGATGGATACAAGGAGGTGACCCTGACCTGTGTTCTCTGAGTCTTCTCTCTGTGACTCACTCTGATGGAGACTTTGCCTGAAGTATTGGGTGGCCATGATGGGTTGAATGACCTTGGCCTCATAGGAAGCTGTTGCTGCTTCTTACAGGAAAACACAAGCGGAAGAAAGGCATCAGGTGATGAGGAGGCCAGTCACTCACACAAAATGAAATGCTTTCATTAAGAGAGAGAAACAGCAGAAGTCAAGTTCATTTGGAATGTTTCAGCATATGTTCTGAATTTGAAAACATTGTGCAGAAGGAAGGCAAGGAAACAAGATTTTGCTGAAGAGCTTAGGAAATGTGTGGGAAAGTGTTTGTAGCAGGAGAATTCAATTATAAGAGCTTCCTGTCCTTCCCTTATGCCTATACCACTTCTCCTCCTAGACCAGAAAGAGTAGTTCAGAAAGTTGCGGGGAGGCGGGGGGGTCAATATATTGCTTCTCATGTGAATTACTCAAGATTTTTGTAGTTGCAAGCGACAGAAACCCAATTCAAAAATAACTTGAGCAAAATTAAAAAGGAATTTGGTGGCTGGTGTAGTTGAAAACTCCAGGTGGTAGAGCTACCTCAGTCATGGATGAATTCAATGATTCATACAACGTCTTTCTCAGTCTCCTGGTTCTGCTTTTCTCTGAGTTGATTTGATTCTGATATTGCCTCTCCCTTCCTGATGGTAAAAATGGCCTGGGTCTAACTAGCTTAATGAACTCAGCTGAAAGCACCATGTTCCCAAAGGCTCTAGCCCAGGAGGGTCACTGGTCTGTCTTGTGCCATACTGTCTATCTTGGATCAGTCACTCTGGCCAGGGAAATTGAATGCCCTGACTAGCCAGGCCTAGGTTCTATTCCCATTCTTGGAAATAATGAGGTGGTGTTGCCCTCACTGAACGTATACAGACTATGATGGGCAAATGGTGGTCTCCCAGAAGCATACTTGGATGTCACTCTCAGAGAAGGGGAAAAATAAAGATGTTGGCCAGTCAAAAACCCCAGAGGGGACTTTCTTGGTGGTCCAGTGGCTAAGATTCTGAGCTCCCAATGCAGGGGGCTGGGGTTTGATCCCTGAACGGAAAACTAGACCCCACACACCAGAACTATGGGGTTTTCAAGCCACAACTAAAGATCCCATATGCCACAGTGAAGATTGAAGATCTCCAGTGCTGCAACTAAGGCCTGGCACTACCAAATAAAGAAATATTACATCCTGCCTGCCCCTCGTTCAAACCCCAGAGGTCCACAACCCACCAGAAGCGCATTCTTCTGAAGAGCAAGATAACTGCGGCATCCGAAACTAGTTTGTTAACAACAGTACATAACACAAAAGCCTTAGCTGGGGGAAATGAGGGTCACAGTCCTTATTCTTTTCGGCTACAATTTGTTCTGCAACGACTAACTCTTTAGCCAAAAATCTGTGACCATGTGCTCATTACCATAGAAACTTCCTTTGAGGGAACAATTAGCATCTATTGTTATCATTGGAATGTCATCATTTCATGAAGAGCTGCTAACAACATGACTCTTTTGGTTTTCCATGCTTTCGTATGGATCTTCACATTGCAGTCAGTTCCTAGAGGTCATGGCCTACATCAACACACCACCAGCCAGCTAATTAGTGGCTTGTCAGATGTCCACTTGGTTTCTCTACTCTTAGGATAATAGCAGCTCCTGATGTGCACAGAGAAAAGCTAGTAAGAGTAATTGTGAGTTTGTCAGCCTAAGAACAGCATGTTGGAGTTCTTATTTAATAGTGAACAGGACAAAAGGGAAAAAAAGGATCCTCACTATATACAGAGACAACAAAAGAAAAAGATTAAAATATTGTGAACACTGGGTATCCTTTTGTTTTTGAAAAGATTTGACAAGTTTACTCATGTGGGAATGATGGCTACAGATAGCTAGAACTGATTACAGGCCCTTTTCCAAAATGACCAAGTAGAGAAGTACTAAAAATTAAAGGGCCTGTTTCTCAAAGGCTGGCCTTTGGATCCCTTTTCAGAGTTATCATGGAATATGCAGACCCCTGGGCTTCCCTGGTGGCTCAAATGGGAAAGAATCTGCATTCAATGCAGGAGACCTGGGTTCAATCCCTGCATCAGAAAAGTCCTCTGGAGAAAGAAACAGCAATCTACTCCAGTATGCTTGCCTGGAAAATCTCATGGACAGAGGGGCCTGGAGGGCTGCAGTCCATGGGGTTGCAAAGAGTTGGACAAGACTGAGTGACTAACACCCACATGTCAACACATCTAACAGTTCAAAATAGAACAGCACAGGAGTCAGTATGAAGCCTCTTTCAGACATTCATGGACTAGAAAATTATGAAAGACTGCAAGTCTATTCTCCAAAAAATGACATGACATAAAGACACGGCAAAGCTGAGTACTACTGTGGACCAAAATAGAGATGAACCCACCCCCTTTTCCTGCATTTTGCCCTTTGAAGCTCAATACAACACTCAAACCCCCCTTTCAGTGCAAATGCCACTCTATGAGTCTTGTCCCTTTCTTCTCTTGGAAAGTGAATAAAAACTCTCTTTTCTCCTCTTGCTAATATTCCTATGAATTCTTTCACAACCTGCATCGTGAAAGTTGTGATACTAACAGAGTATCACATTAGTTGCAAGCATCAGAAACTGAAAGTTCTGATACTAACAGAGTATCACTTTAGTTGCAAGCATCAGAAAGTGACTCGGTAACTTGAACAGGAAATATTTGTTGAAAAGATATTTGGGCAAGTAGGATGGAGGACAAGTTAGGTCCAAGGAAACTCTTGGATGGAGCAGGACATCTTTGTTGAGCTGCAACATTTCCATTTTTTTTCTTCCCTGAACATTCAAAGTCTTGCGAGAGTCCGCACGATTGGCTAACCTTAGTTTACCTGAAAATTCCTTAGCAAAACCAACCGATGGGAAAAGGGGTTTGGCTTCTATGAGAATGAGTGCCTGGATTTACCCTCCCACTGGGATCAAGCCCAGCATAGAAGTAATTCTCTCAAATAAAATTGGGTTGATTTTAGGTTAGGAAATGGATAATGGCAGCTACAAAGTAGCAATTGCCTCTCTATTTAGGTAGGATGCTTGTGGAAAATACTGATGCTGGGTTCAAAACCTGTCTTATGGAATGAGAATCTCAGAATGTGAAGCCCTGACATTTTTGTTTTTAACAAGCTCCCCAGGTGAGATACGTATATCAAAAATGGAGAATCACTGAACATTGTGGGCAGGGGTACTCAGAGAGGAAAAAACTACAGCATCTCTGAAATATGAGCTTGAATGAGTAGGCAGAAAAGATCGATGCAGCTAGTAACTGAAGTTCTAAATATGGATTTTCCCTTCCCTCCAAAATTTTTTAGAAAGCATGAAGGACCTATTCTTGGCAAACATTTAAGGATTGCAGAAATTCCTTGAATATTTGGCATGCAATGCCTGCAATCAATCCATGACACTACAGAATAAACTCATTGAGGGTTAGACTTGGAAGTGGGGGGTCATACTCATTTACTATTCACTTGTGTTCACAACATGCATATTCAGTCATTGAAAAAGGTGGTTGAGTGGTTAGGCACTTGGGTTCTGAAATCAGTCAGAACTAGGTTCAAATTCTATTCAGTTACTAGGTTGATGATCATGGACAAGTCACTTAACATCTCTGTTTCACTTTTCCTCGTATGTCAAATAAGATTTGGAGTACCAACCTCACATAGTTGTTCTAAGAAAATGAGATACTGAATGTGAAATTCTTAGTACAGTTCCTGACATGAAGTCTCTGCTAATTTAGTAGTAGTTATTATGATTCAATAACTAATGCTAGGTATTTATGGATTTCTTACAGGGATAACCAAGAGAAAACATCCAGAAGGAAAGAGGTGGTTACCTTTTGGTCTGTAAAGATCCTACCAGAATGGGATATGGAGAGCTTTCTCATTGGTCTCCCTGCCTTTTTTCCCCCTTCATTGGACCCTTTAGGCTCCTAGCCTCAGGTCAGTGAGTTTTTCCTAGCTCCAGTCTGGTGGTAATGGAAAGCTCTTCCTGTGTGCTGTGTGAGCAAACTTTCATATTCACCAAAGGGGAGCACCTCTAAGAAAGTTAGAGCTTTCTCTTTTTCACATTGACCTTTCCTCTAAAAAAAGCTACTCTTTTTTCTCAACTTGAGCAAAGGCTATCCTACTAAAACCAATGAGGAGAGAAAAGAAAAGAGCGAGGGGATAAGAAAATCATGTCAGAAATCAGACACTGAAAGGTATTCCTCTACTTGTGCAGCATTAAAGACTTTACTAGTCAGTTGTGATGGGAATCATTATCAGCTAATAAAAATAATGCTGAAGAGAAAATTGGTACTACATGTTGGAGAGGATAGGGAGCAAGTAGAACTCACATGCAGTGTTGGTGGGGACATAAAATGGTACAACTTTGGAAAGCAGTTTGGTAGTTTCTGAAAAAGGTGAACATGCAGCTATCATACGATTCAACCACCATTCTCCTGGGTATTTGTCCAAGAGAAATGAATGCATATGTCCGTACAAACACTTGCAGGAACCTAAGTACAGGAACGTTTACGATGGATTTATTTACAACAGCTCATAATCAAAAACAACCCAAGTGTACATTAACAGATGAATGGCTGAACAATTGCATCATAGTCACATAATGGAATAGTGTACAGCACTGAAAAGGAATGAGCTATGGACACACACACAGCGTGGAAGGATTTCACAGTAACCATGTGTGTAAAAGAAGCCTGCCCAAAAAAAGTACATAGTGTATGGTTCCATTTATATAAAATTCCCCAAAAAGAAAACTTGCAGTGATAGAGAGTAGCTCAGTGGTTGCCTGGGAATGGAGGTATAGGGAGGGATAAAGAGGCATAAGGAAAATTTTGAAGACAATGAAAATATTTATGTCTGTTCTAGTGATGGTTTCAGAGGTTATACACATGTCAAAATGGATCAAATTGTACACTTTAAAACATATGATTTTGTGTCTTTCAATTATACTTCAGTAAATTAAGCTACTGTTTTTAATAAAAAAGAATGTTGGATTAAAAATCAGAAGGCAAGGGTGCCAGTCCTGGCTCTTACACAAAGTCTGAGTGTACCCTTGGACAAGTCTCTTTCACTTCGATGTGTTTTCATTCTTTCATTTTTATATTGGAAGTGATGGATTGGTTTATGTTCAGAGTCTCACCTGGTGGGAAGATTCTCATTGTTGAATGGCCTTTTGGCCAATAGATAAATCCATCAAGGCATCAGTTTTTCAATTGATCCTCTAACTCTGTGTTAATTTTTTAATCAATTTACTGAATTCTCAGATCTCAAACACAGCAGAACAATAGAATGAACTTTTTCAAGCTTTGAAAAAGAGATCAATATAAGTCTAAAGCCTTCATGTTAAGTCTGTTGTCAGTACCAGCAGATTCAAAAGAAATTCTTGGATGAAGAATGTAGGTTAACAATGG
Organism: Bos grunniens; assembly: GCF_055505025.1. Taxonomy (NCBI): domain Eukaryota; kingdom Metazoa; phylum Chordata; class Mammalia; order Artiodactyla; family Bovidae; genus Bos; species Bos grunniens. Next base: position 40,283,796 of record NC_141186.1, read on the forward strand.
TTCTTGAGGGTAGGAATCACAATAGAAATATGATCATGTTTCCTTAACACCAGCTTAATAGATGATAGAGTTTCAGGACCAGTTCACACACTGTCTTCACTACAAAATCTTCCTGTTACTCTTCTATGTGACTAACATCTTTGCCCTAGAATCCAGAAGTACTTTGCCCCCGTTCTTTTTATACTAGTGTGATCTTGGGGAAATTACACATTTTCTCCATACTTCTCATCTATAAAATGGTATAATAGCATAACTACTGTGAAGGCTAAAAGAAATATTGCATGCAAAATATTTTAGAGTAGTTCTTGGCACAATTAAATGTTAATTGCAGTTTTTGTAGTTAATAATATCTCTGTGTAATATAGTTATTTAAGTACATGTGTCATCTCCTTGAGGGAGCAGGAACTGCTTCAGATCCATCTTTGTTTTCCCTAGGCTGAGCACACAGTAGGTGTTCAATGAATGTGTTTTGGATGGAGGTACAAATGATGACTAACAGCCAATATGGGACTCAGGATGTTGATTTCTTCGTTGGACACACAGCCTCTGTACGATTCTTGCTGACTGACTGCAAAGGAAATGTCACCAACTGTCAGAGACACAGCAACACATTGCTCAAGCATATGTGCCAGGGAAGCCAGAAACTTGTTATTGTATGCATGAGAAATCACAACCAACACAGCCAAAGAAATTCTCTTGGATTCTTCACTGGACTCCAACAATGTATTTATATGTGTTTCCTCCTCTCATGAGTTGACAAGGTCCTTAAGGTCATGGGGCAGGATTATAACCCTGGCTTGGTGGTATTCCTCCCCCTGTGCCTCCTTACTGGTTCTTCAAGGCTTTTTTCTTCCCACAGGCTTGACTCACTCACTTTGGAAGCTGCAGCAAACACTTTAATACTCAGAGAAAGAGATTTCTGGCTCAAAGATTTTAGGTGCATGTTTTTGGATGAGTTTCTCTACTCCCTAGAACTTGATGAACCTCTGGCTAGGGGACAGGGGAAAGGAGAGGGAGGCTCCATTTAGACCTGTAGCTGATTCTGTTTCAAGGTCACTTTGGGTGCTATGCAGAGGAAGCTACCGACAGCCAGCAGCCAGCTCATCTGCCTCTGGGTCCAGTTTGAAGTGACAGGAGTTGGTGTCTTGGAGACTCTGGCTAGTTCTGTTCACAAGTGTCCACCAGTCTATTGCATAGAGGAAACCTCCATGTTCTGCTCTAGAATTCCCTTCAAACACTCAAACAAGGATGTGAGGCAGGGACTTCACTATGAGCTGATAGTGGTACATTCATAAAACATCGATCAAGACAGGACAGCATAGAAACTGTTGGAACTTACCTTACGAGCCATGGCACCTATGGACAGCATCTTCATTTCCAGTAAGGATGAGTTCTAGAATCAGACTGCATGAGTTCTAGTTCTATTTCTGTCCTAACCCCACCATTTTCCAGCTGTATGACCTTGGATATATTTCTCAACCCATCTTGCCATCTTTTCAGTGATAACTAATGTTCTTGAGTTATATGCAACAGAAACTTGCTCTAACTTATGCAAAAATAGTTAATTATGATGACATCATGGATTTGAAGGCAGCATGCATAGGACATTAAGAAGAAGGAAGCCCAGATTATGTCTTGATCAGAGAAGTCTGGTTTGAATGCAGCCCGTTTTGATCTCATTCTCTCCCTGCCCAATATTCAGATTCCAGGGAGGGAGCATTGCTTGGTTTAGAAGACTGGGTTACATTTTGACACTTGGCTGGGGAGGGTGGTGCCTTTGTCTAATGGTCCCAACTACAGAATGTCTCTGGGAAGGATAATTTCTCAAGAGAAACAGTGGCTGTTAAGAACTGTGGATTCTAGGCAGTCTTCAAACAAACAAACAAACAAAATGCCTATTATATTAACTTACATGATTTGCAGAAACATTAAGATGAGGTAATGCATGTAAAGCTCTTAGCACAGTGCTTGGAATGAAAGCATTCGCTCAATAAATGTTAGCTGTTATCATCCACTGGAGTGTAGGCACCATGAGACCAGACATAGTGTCCCTATGTGTCCACCACGGCTGAGAAATATTAATGAGTCATTGAATAGTTGATGAATGAGTGAACGGGTGACTGTCAGTATGTAAGCAATGTGTTTTACTGTATGTTTACAAAATTCATAGTATATCCAAATCCAGATGCAAAATGTGAACAGTGGGATTTGCCATTTCTCTTGTTTTGTTTTAACGATCAGGAAACATTTAAGTTAAAAGGTCCATATCCTTGACGCCTGAAGTAAATTCCACAATGGAAATTTGTGGATATTTTAACATCAGTGCTTCTAGTTATCCCTGGAAGCGTCTGTCTGGTCACCGTAGATGGTGACGTGGTGTGTTGCTTTAGTGACCTCTAGGCGAGGGCTTCCCAGGTGTCACTAGTGGTAAAGAACCTGTCTGCCAGTGAAGAAGACACAAGAGAAGTGGGTTCAATCCCTGGGTGGGGAAGCTCCCCTGGAATAGGAAATGGCAACCTACTCCAGTATTCTTACCTGGAAAATTCCATGGACAGAGGAGCTTGGTGGGCTACAGTTCATGGGGTCACAAAAAGTCAGACACTAATGAAGTGACTTAGCATGCACACACAGGTGAGTCACTTCCTAGAATAAGATAGAATCTGTTAAGTGATTTTGGAACCTTATCCTTTGCCTGAGAGTCATTACTGTCTTTTACTAGAAAAAAGTCAGGCCACGATTGGTATTTTTTTTTTCTTTATCAGGAACCTAACCTTTGTGATCTTTAGGCACTTGAGTCGTGATCTTTAATGATCTTTAGTTGTTGGGTTTATGCTCTTAAGGGAGATTTTTTTTTGTATCAATCATTCATTAATTTATCAAACAGACATTTACTGAGTGTCCACTTTGTGCTAGGCAGTGTTAGGAGAGAGACAGTCACATGGTCGCAAAAGTAAACGTACTCATGTCTCCGTGGATCTAAGCATTTGGGGGCAGAGACTGACTTGTATCAAATACTCACAAATAAATGTAAAACCATCAGTGATGAGTGTTTTTAATATGGAGAGGTAAGTGTGATTTATGATAAACCTTGTCCAGGCATCAAGAAATGTGATGTCTGAGCTGACAATAACTAGGCAAAAAAGAGAGTGAAGAGAATTCTAGGGAGCGTGAACTGAAATATCATATGCTCTGAGGCCAGAAGAACTCGGCAAAGACAGCTAAAAAAGGCTAGAGTGGTAGAGAGCTGAGTTGGGTATCAGATCACACAGGGTTTTGCAACTCATGTGAAGGAGTTTGGGCAGCAGTGGATTTTAATCATGGACATGACACAATACCACTTGCATTTAAAAAGACCACCAAAGCGGTGTTAAAAAAAAGGATTAGAGGGGGCTGGAGTGATGGCAACACTCCAGTATATTAACTGTGACTCAGAAGTCTGCAGAGAAATGTCTTGGGTTGGTGTGTGTAGCAGATGACAACTGTGGTGAGAACTGTTCCACCAGGCATGTTGTCTCCCATCTATTACCAACATTTGCTAAGTGACAACTCAAATACTGTTTAATGCTGGCCTCCACAGAGCTCTCATTGGCAATTAGAATTCTATATCATCTCTCAAATAGATCACAGTGACACCCATAAAAAGAAATGTGGAAGAAAAAAAGACATAAAACAGATGATACTTTAATTATCTCTGCCCCAGCTGGATTTTATCCTTCCTGTGTTCATTCAAAAAAAATATTTGTAACCTTTCTACCCATCTTGCCTTTAGTTATTTTTCATTCATTTACTCATCAGACAGTTTTATGTTTCTTATGTCCACTCTTGCTCTAGGTATTGGTGAATCCAAGAGGAATAAAAGAGCCTCTCCCCTCTTTCTGAGAGAACACATTCTAACAGGAGTTGTTTGGTTGCTAAGCCTTGTCTGACTCTTTTGCGACCCCATGGACTGTAGCCTGCCAGGCTCCTCTTTTGAGGCTCCTCTGTCCATTTCCCAGGCAAGAATGAATACTGGAGAGGGTTGGTATTTCCTTCTCTAGGGGATCTTCCCGACCCAGGGATTGAATCCATTGTCTCCTGCATTAGCAATCGGATTCTTTACCACTGAACCACCAGGGAAGCCCTATAACAGGAGGGGTGGGACAGCATATTAGATCATTGCTTACATTCTGTTAGAGATGGGGAGAATCAAAATGTAAACACTGATCTAATACACTGGGGTGGGTTCTGTGATAGATACATACACATAAAATGATGTGTGAGCCTTAGAGTCATGACTGCTTCCATAGTGGTAACAGGGAAGCTTTGCTTAGGGGATAATTTTTGCTTACTTATAATAGCCATAAAATTAAAAGACACTTACTCCTTGGAAGGAAAATTATGACCAACCTAGACAGCATATTAAAAAGCAGAGACATTACTTTGCCAACAAAGGTCCATCTAGTCAAGGCTATGGTTTTTCCAGTAGTTACGTATGGATGTGAGAGTTGGATTACAAAGAAAGCTGAGTGCCAAAGAATTGATGCTTTTGAACTGTGGTGTTGGAGAAGACTTTTGAGAGTCCCTTGGACTGCAAGGAGATCCAACCAGTCCATCCTAAAAGAGATCAGTCCTGAGTGTTCATTTGAAGGACTGATGTTGAAGCTGAAACTCCAATACTTTGGCCACCTGATGTGAAGAGCTGACTCATTTGAAAAGACTCTGATGCTGGGAAAGATTGAAGGTGGGAGGAGAAGGGGACAACAGAGGATGAGGTGGTTGGATGGCATCACCGACTCGATGGACATGAGTTTGGGTAAACTCCGGGAGTTGGTGATGGACAGGGAGGCCTGGCGTGCTGCAGTCCATGGGTCACAAAGAGTTGGACACGACTGAGTAACTGAACTGAACTGAATAGCTGATAGCTATCATTGAAGAAAAGGAAAATCTACTGTATTGGAGGAAAGAAAATATTTTAGGTTAAGTATTAAGTACGTAAGATATATTTGGTTAGTGCCTATAAAAATATATCATGAGTGCTTTGAATATATGCTGGGAAATATTTTTTATGTTACATTGGTCAAAGAGGAATATTCCAGTCTTGTGTTTGTCCAGTCTTGTAGCCACCAGCTGCAGATGGCTATTTACATTTCTAGTTAATTAAAATGTAAAAAAAAAAATCAGTTTTCTGATAACAGTAGCCACATTTCAAAGGCTCAGTGGCTACATATGGCTAGTGGGTCCCATACTGGACAGTTCAGAATTTTTCATCACCATAGCAAGTTCTATTGGAAAGTGTTCTACTAACATAATTGGCTTTAGGAGAACAAGAGTTGATCAGAGTAGCTGTAGGAAGACCTCATGAAGGTCAGTAGGAGAAGAGGTTGTGGGGTGTTTAGATTCTTGTGACCATGAGAGTGAGATGAGCCAGATGGAGATAAACCAAGTGAAGCAGAGGATTTGACTGACACACTTCTGATTGCCTGATTGGAGGGGTTTTCATGTCATATTAATGACACTGAAGGAGAAAGGCCATGTGCAAACAGATAAACAGGAATTGTTGGTGGGCTGGCTAGTTTCATGGTGAAGGAAAGCTGGGGAGAAATTGAGGAGGCATGTGATCCAGAAGAAGGATGAATGTCAAGGGAATGGTGGGGCTTTAAGCAGGATGACTGATCCACCTCTGTGAGCTTGAGAACTCACCAGATCTGCAGACTCTGCTGATATGGCAGAAGCTACTGAAAACAAGGTGGGTGGTCTTGTCTGCTGACATGGCAGCCTCTGCCCAGAGGAAACAGAACTGGGTTAGACAGCAGTCCTCTCTGGGAACTGACTTGGGTAACTAAGTTTTGTCAGCTTGTTTCTCAGTCAGTTCAGTTCAGTCACTCAGTCGTGTCTAACACTTTGCGAGCCCGTGGACTGCAGCACGCCAGGCTTCCCTGTCCATCACCAACTCCTGGAGCTTGCTCACACTTGTGTCCATTGAGTCAGTGATGCCATCCAACCATCTCATCCTCTGTTGTCCCCTTCTCCTCCTGCCTTCAATATTTCCCAGCATCAGGATCTTTTCCAGTGAGTCAGTTCTTTGCATCAGGTGGCCAAAGTTTTGGAGCTGCCAGTGAATATTCAGGACTGATTTCCTTTATGATTTATTGACTGGTTTGATCTCCTTGGTGTCCAAGGGACTCTCAAGAGTCTTCTCCAACATCACAGTTCAAAAGCATCAGTTCTTGCGTGCTCATCTTTCTTTATGGTTCAACTCTCACATCCACACATGACTACTGAAAAAACCATAGCTTTGACTAGATGGACCTTTGTTGGCAATGTGATGTCTCTGCTGTTTAATATGCTGTCTAGGTTGCTCAATACTTTTCACGTTTAGCCAACAAAGAGGGTTCAAGCCTACCAAAAGGTGTCAAGTTGTATGGAAGAGAAAATCAACAGGGGGAAGAAAGAAAAGGTAGCTTGGAAGTCCATTAAAGCAGCAGGGAAAACTTGTTTAAAAGCATGAAGCAGGAAAAATGCATGTCATGTTTTGGAAATAATCCCGTGACTGAAACAAAGGGGCTATGAAGATTGTAGAGGTAAATAAGGCCAGACTGCCAAGGGTCTGCTGAGATGCTATGTTAAAGGAGGGCACAGTGGAAATATCCTTTGTCTTTGGAGTTAGAGCTCCTCCACATACTGGTTCTGTGAACTTGGGCAAGTTAGGTTATTTTTTGTGCTCCAGTTTCCTCATAATTCTATCTGTAGAGCTTTATACTAAAATGTTGAGTATCAACATTTTAACTATTATAATTTAGATATACTTTATTTCCCATAATTTATTTAAAATTCTTGAGTGCCCACTTGCTTAACTTTACTTAGACATTTGGATAGATTTTCAGTTCTGGTTCTTTCAAAACGTTACCTTTCTTCCTCTTTCTCCTAAGCTGGTGCCTGTGTATATGTATTACACGCATTGTCATGGACTGACTCCTGGATTGCAAATCCACAAGGCTGGTCCTTCCAGGACTTTGTTGGGTTTGTGAAGATTTTCTTGGTGCTACTTGGTAACTGTCATTGAAGTTGAGAGATGGTAAAACTTGCGTCTTATTTTCTTGGTTAGTTTTCTTTGGTGTGTTTTCCTCCCTTCCTATGCTGATGTGGGCTTTCTTGATGCAGATCCCCTGAACCTCAGCAACATCCTGCATCTGAGTGCCTGGTCTGGCTGTCTGCTCCTAGCCTCTTCTATAAAGTCAACTCTTGTTGAACTGCTGAGTCTCAACCTGGAAGGGTAATCTAGTTATCCTTTTGTATTCCTCACCGCGTGCAGGTGACACATCTGGACTCCTCCCATGCCATCTCTGCCACCACCTTGCCATGCTTTGCTTCTTCTCTTCCACTAATGTACATTTGTCAGAAGAATGCTGAAAACGACCTCCTTCCAGAATGACAAGAGGGAAGTGAGTTGCAAATCCCTGAAACTTTCCGCTCCCACCTAATGCTATCTGGCATTTTTATTGCCTTTCACTCAAACCATCCAAGCTATTGATCCTGAAGGGAAGTCACCCTTGTGCCTGACCACCAGCCTCCTTTCCTTTTTCTCCACATTAGTTTCCGATTCCCCTATTACGAAAATACCCTTATTGACTGTCTGGGCTGCCGGGAAATTTCCTTATGTCATGTCATAATTTCCAGGTTCCTATAGCTTGTGTTAAAAATGTGTAGTCCAATGTTAAAGCTTAATCTTTGATACATTAAAAGGAGATTTTAGAACTGCCTTTTCTTTGTCAACTCAGCCTAGCTTCCAAAAATCATTGTTTCACTGGTGCGTCATGTCCTAAAGAGATGGTGATTAATGGAAACACCAACAGATGAAGTTGGATGATGTAAGAATCTTAAATGGCAAAGAATGTAGAAACAGACCATTAGCTAGAGCAGAATTTGTCACTGCATGCTCTCAGAGGGATGGCTTCTCAGTTCCCCCAAGTTCTTCATAAGAGCCTACAGCAATGAATGCTGCTAACTGTGCTAAGTGAGGAGTCCCCCCCGATTCGAGATGCTCCCTTGCCATTCTAATTTTTTTCTAACTCTTCTGACCTCTCTCCCTGGAGAAGGAAACGGCAACCCACTCCAGTATTCTTGCCTGGACAGAAAAATTCCATGGACAGAGGAACCTGGTGGGCTACAATCTATGGGGTCACAAAAAGTCAGATGCATCTGAGGGACTGAACATGCAGGCACACTGTCCTCTTTTCCTGCCTGATTTATCTGGAGATTCTCACCCGCCAGGTGTGCCATATATATTGGTGCAATATAGTCCCAGCTCCTTCCTTAGTGTTCATTGTAACCCTGAATGAAGCAAAGGGAAATTCCCAGAGGGACCCACCCATAAGCCTCTAAGGTCCAGCCTTGTAGCCTGAAACTCCAAACACAAATTTCACGGTCATAGCTTGGCAATATATTTTATTGTTTTAGCCCAGGGTTTCTCAGCCTCAACACTAACCACATTTTGCACTGGGTAATACTTTGCTGGGGTCGGGGTGGGGGGCTGTCCTATGCATTGTAGCATGTCGAGCAGCATCCTTAGTCTCCACTCACTAGAGACGAGCCACCCCTTCCCAGTTGAGGCGATCAAAAATGTCTGAACATTACATGTTCTCTGGGGGATGAATTATCCCTGGTTGAAAACCACTGCTCTACTCTGTGTCTGCTCCACTCGTGAAAAACCGAAGCCATTTACTCATTAGATGAAAAGCCACAGGGCACATCATTTAAGAGAAATTTAAAAAATCATTGCTTAGTAGTTTAGAAAAATACTGTAATTGTTATGCTATTAAATGAAATGTTTATAAAATGCCCAGAATATAGGTTTTTTACAAATCGTTATTATAAGGATGTTGGACTTAATCCAGTAAGAAAGTGGTTTGCCGCTAAAGATTTTTAAAACAGAGTCCTGACAATATCAGATTTATATTTTAGAAAGGTATCTCTGAAGGCACTGTGTAGGATTGATCCAAGGAGGTAAGGTTGGTGACAGCAAGATTAGTCAGAGTTTAAAAAGACAATTCTTATTTTCTCGCCAACACTGGTAGAAGAGTCTGGGCTGGAAACGTGTATATGTACTGGCTGAAGCTGAGCTAATTAGCTGCAATCAAGCAGTCATTCAGACATTCTGGAAAGGCTGGGAAGTCAATGGATGAATCTCCAGTCAAACAGGTTTGGTCGTAGGACATTTTAGTATACAAGATTGTAACATAAAAAGCCTTCTATTTTTAACACCCTAGGTGGACTAGACTCCAATCATAACATTTCACATGTGCTAATATTATAAAAGTCTGTTTCTTGAAGATGGCTGTCTACAGGTATAACAATATCCTTTACAAGGCTCAGGACTCTCCTCTTTGTTAGAATAGAGTAACTCATTGCCAAAACCCATTTTGAAAATTTCCAGGGAGAAATAATGGATTGTTTGTGTTCCGTTTTAGTACTGATAACCTCCTCTATGTCATAATTTACCTGACTAAACAAAACACTTGGCTTCTAAGAATCCCAAGACATAACTCCATTTCGCCGCCCTACTGTATATTTGGTGTATGTTTCATTCTTGTGGATAAGAAATGGCCATGGTTGCTGCAAATATGAATTTAGAACTTGAATGGCAAGTGGATCAGTAGATTGTCTTGAGGAGAGGGAGCAGCAAGTTAAATTCTGGAAGCTGCCCAAATATGGGCTAAAACTTGTGCATGCTTTTATTTCCATTTTGAACTAGGTGTTATCAAATATCAGTAGTTCACAGACATAACAATGCCATGTTCTCATTAATTTTCACAGGTGTGGCTTTCAATGAAGGACAATTCTGCACTTCCTTTCTCCTTTTGTGTTAGGAAACTGCAGAGATTTTTTTTTTTTTTTAACTGGGCTGTGCCATGTCTCTTTCCAGCCTGCAATCTTTTTTACTCTCCCCTCAATAATTAGAAAAATGAGCTTTTATGATAAATTCCCTCCTAAATTAACTTGATGAACATTTCCCTACAGATTGTAATGTTAAATGTCTCCCTAAAAATCAATTAAGTCCTTGAAAAGTTTCAATGTGCTGAAAGAAATAGCTTAAATAAAAATCTCCAGCATTTTCCTCCAGAGTTGGATGTTTATAGAACTCTCTCTTACTTTACACTGTACATAACAAATCTCTTAGGTTTTGCTTACGCTGTACTGACTTGCCACTTTCGATTTTTTTAAAGTTTAAGCCTAAACTAGCTACTGATATCCTGCTGCTCAAACCATATAGTTCTTCCGATTCAATGCCAGACAATCCCTCTCAATATAAAAGTCATGTCTATAATCCTTTGGCAGTCCACCCAAAGTGATGTTTTGATATTTCAGAGTTGTTTTATTGTACACTTCTAGCCTGTAGCTCTATAAAACAGAAAGTTTCATAACAGTGGTAATTACTAAGTTCATTTTCCCCAAACACTAGGCCAAGGTTTTCTGGAACTTGTTGCTTTTCCCAAGATAATGGGCTCCCTTTCTCCTTCAGCTCTCACATTCTGACTCCTTCCACATCATGCCCTTAGGTGGGGAAGGTACTGGAAACTCCACTGTAGTCGAATAACCTTCTCAGAGAGAAAATAAGACTCAAGCCTGCTTGAAAAGAGAGCAGGACAGATGGCATTTGCATTCCAGAACGATGATGATGATGATGCTGTTAATGATAATGATGATGACTGTCCTACTGTTAATGTAACACAGCTAATATTTGTTGAGGGCTTATCAAGTACCTGGCTTGCTGCAGGTGCTTCCACACGTACTACATTACTGGATGCCCACAACAATTATGCAAAGCACTATTACTATTCCCATTTTACAGATGAGAGAACCAATGGTGATGATAAATAAAGAGAAGGAATAAGAGCTTTCCTGGATGTTCGTGGTCAAGGGCATTACCTGGTGACATAGACTCACTCATCTATTCATTAATAAAAATTTAACTGTTACCTACATACCAGGCCCTAAGCTGAGCGCTACTGGGCTTCCCAGGTGGCTCTAGTGGTAAAAACCTGCCTGCCAATGCAGGAGACGTTGGGACGTGGGTCAGGAAGATCCCCTGGAGGAGGGCATGGCAACCCACTCTAGTATTCTTGCCTCAAGAATCCCATGGACAGAGGAGCCTGGTGAGCTATATAGGGTTGCCAAGAGTTGAACACAACTGAAGCAACTTAACCTGCACACACACAGGCTGAGCACTAAGCTGTAGTACTCTCCAAACTGGTCCTTAACGTGCCTAAAGTGATGATTATTTTAGACATTCATCAAAAACCTGTGATTATAGAAAATCTTTGCTGACATCTAAATGAAGATCTGCCAGGTTGAAAGCTTGGTTACTGGAAAGTCTAAAAGACACAAGTCCTTTGTAGGGTATTGAATCACATAGGGAAGACATTTAGCCCTCTTACTAACAGTACGTAATCCAATTAAAAAATTAAAATTATCTGTCAGTTATAATAAAATATTTTAGATATATTTAACATTAAAAGTGAAAATCCTAAGTCTCATTTATTAATTTCTATTGATGTGACTGGATTTTTCTTTCTAAAAGTATCACAATCCATTAAAAAAAAAAGCAACAGTGAATTCTGTTTTGCATATAATATGTCCCCATAAGTTTGTAAGTTTTATATGTACTTTGAGTTAAGAATAGATTCATCTTAATCTTGAAATACCAGGAGGAGGGGGATACTGAAATATAGGTGGGGCAAAGGAAATCTTTTTTTCATATAACTACTAAATTAATGGAACCTGTTTCCTGAAGAATGGTTTAACGCAACCATTTAAATTGCTTTAAAAAAATGCTATGTCAAAGTTTATATGACAGCTGAGGAAAGTGGCTCTTTGAGTTTGATGTCAGAAACGTTACTCATTTTTGGAGCTCTTTTTTTTTTTTTTGACACACCATACTGCATACAGGATCTCAGTTCCCAGACCAGGGAACAAACCCTTGGCCCAAGCAGTGGAAGGGTAGAGTCCTAAACCACTGGATCATCAGGAAATTCCACCTTGGCATTCTTAACATTCTTAACCATTTGTTGAGCAAATACTATAGGTAGGCACTATGTTATGCAACTGTTTAGTATTATATTAATATATACTTTCATCCAAAATACTTTGTCAATAGTGTTGCCAAAATAAAACTTGTTTGATTATATAGATTAAGGATCATTTCTTTCAGCCTTTAGTATGAAACAAAGGGGCTTCCCAGGTAGCGCTAGTGGTAAAGAATCCGCCTGCCAATACAGGAGACATAAGAGATGCAGATTCGCTCTCTAGGTTGGGAGGATCTGGAGGAGGGCCTGGCAACACACCGCAGTATTCTTTCCTGGAGAATCCCATGGACGGAGAAGCCCGGCGAGCTACAGCGCATAGGGTCACAAAGGATCAGAGACGACAGAAGTGACAGCACAGCACAGCGCATGAAATGAAAAAAAGAAACACGGGTGTAGTTATCGATATGGCTATTAGTACTATACTAAACACTGCAGTACTGTTTCGAATGGCTGAAAGTTGGAAACAACCCTAGTGTCCATCAATTGGGAATGTATTAGGATTTTCCAGGGAAACAGAACCGATAGGGTATATATGGATATGTAAGAGGCAGTTTATTGTCGGATTTGCCTCACAGGATTATGGAGCCTGAGAAGCCCCATGATGTTTCATCTCAAGCTGCATAATCAGGAAGGCTGGTGGTATAATTTAGTCTGAAAGAGAACGTTTGAGAACCAGGGGAGCGGACGGTGTAACTCCCAATCCAAGGCTGAAAGCCCCAGATACAGGAGCTCTAATGTCTGAGGGCAGGGGAAGATGGATGAGTCAGCTTAAGGAGAGAAAGAGAAAATCTGCCCTTCCTCCATCTTTTTGTTCTGTTTGGGCCCTTGACAGATTGTATGGTTGCCCACCCACACTGGAGAGCACAGATCTTCTTTACTCAGCCTATTGACTCAAATGCTAATCTCTTCCAGAAGCATTCTCTCAGACCGGCCCAGAAATAATGTTTTGCCAGCTCTCTGGGCATCCCCTTAGCCCAGACAGGCTAACACATAAAATTAACCATCACAGTGATATACAGTGTAGTCATTAAAACGGCAGTGAAGAAGAAGAATGAAGACATTGGGAAATGCTCACAAGCCCATTCCTAATAGTATATACAGTGAGATTTCATTTTCTAAAGTTTTATGTGTGTATAGAAAGTTGATTAGAAAGGACATCTTCTAAACATTGGCAATGGAAAAGTTGATGTTAGCCATGGCTATTTTGGGTAGTAAGACCATGGGTGGTTTTATGTTCTTATTTTTCCTTACCTTTACTTAAAAAATATCCTACATTACTTTGGTAATTTACAATAATGGTAAAAGTTGCAAAAGTGATTAGGAAAGAAAGAAAGGAGAGAGAGAGAGAGAGTGAAAGAGAAACATAAAAACCTAACATAGCCTGAATAGGCCAATGTTTGAAAAAATGGAGGACAATATTGTACTGTGTAATTTAACTTGTTCTTTCTCTTATATTTCTTAGGTTCACTTTTTGTGTGTGTGTGTGGCCCCAATTGTTTTGGACAAGAGATTTAGGTTTGATGGAGAAGGCAATGGCACCCCACTCCAGTTCTCCTGCCTGGAAAATCCCATGGATGGAGGAGCCTGGTAGGCTGCAGTCCATAGGGTCGCTGAGGGTCGGACACGACCTGAGCGACTTCCCTTTCACTTTTCACTTTCATGCGTTGGAGAAGGAAATGGCAACCCACTCCAGTGTTCTTGCCTGGAGAATCCTAGGGACGGGGGAGCCTGGTGGGCTGCCGTCTATGGGGTCACACAGAGTTGGACACGACTGAAGTGACTTAGCAGCAGCAGGCAAATAAACCTTGTAATTTGCCCTGTGCTATAAATTTCTTGACCCACACATTGCTCTGTTACAGAGATATCTAAGCACTTTATAAATGTTTTAAGTATCACTGCAGACAGATGCTTCTGTAACAGGCACGATTTTTGAAATCGTATTTACAATTTATGAACTTGTAGAATCACTGAATCCATTTCTTGGGCCATACCACTCTCAGAGTATAAATGAAATACAAAAATAAATACAAAACAATGATGGTGATGAGAATGACTAAATCACATGAAAAATCAAAGTATAGCTATTTTGCTTGAATCCTGGAGAAATATAATTTGGTTTATAAAGGTAGGAAAATGTGCTTTTTCAACTATATATAAGTTATGTTGGCATTAAAACATAGAGGCATTACACTGTGACTTCCTCTAATTTGAATGTGCTCAGGTGATTAAAAATTGTACTGTGGATGTAGAATAGGATTAGGAAACAGTAAGTTTTGTAGGGTTTGGAAGGCTGTGTGGGTGGCATTATGACATGATCTGTGGGCCCAGTATAAAATGAAATACAAGACTCCTCATTTGAAATGTATTAAGAACCTCAAGATTAAGACAACAGCACAGGACATCTTACAGTCTAGTGGTTAAGAATCCGCCTTCCAGTGCAGGGAACATGGGTTTGATTCCCAGTGGGGGAAATAAGATCCCACATGCTGCATGGCAATTAAGCCCATGCTTTGCAACTAAGACCACACATGCAACAACTGAGACCTGACCCAGCCAAATTAATTAATTAATTAAAAGGATAACAGCACATTAATCCAAGTGCAGAACTGTCTCAGTGAGAGGAGTGAGGACCTGGGCAACTGTACAGGTGTACACCCATGAAGCCAGCCCTACGTCAGTGGGCTAAGAGGATACAGGTTCAATTCTGTCACCAACTCCATGACCACGCCAGTCACTTTGTCCTTCTAACTTTCACGTTTCTCATCCTTCACATCAAGAGGATATTTTTGGGGAAACACTTTGTTCAAAGCAATAGAGATCGAACTCCCATTAGCTTAAATTTGAGGGGCTCACATAACAGTTCAAGGCTGGCGGTGATCTTACTTTACAGCAGGAATCAGTGAACTTTTCTGTAAATACTAGACAGTAATATTTTCTGCTTTGCGTGTGTGGTGGTCTCTGTCACAACTATTTAGTTCTGCAGGTGAAGCATGAAAGAAGCCACAGATGAGATGTAAATGAGTGAGTGTGGCTGCTTCCTAGCAAAATTTTATTTATGGACACTATATAAAAATTTCATATAATTTTCATGTGTCATGAAATATTCTTCCCTTGATTTTTCTACAACCATATAAAAATGCAAATGCCATACTTATCTCATAGGCCATACAAAAACAGGTAGAGGGATGGATTTGGCCTTCAAATGTTAAGTTTGATGATTCATGTTCTAGACACATAAGGCATCGGTTATGTATATTTTACCCACAACAAAAAAAAAAAGTAAAAGGAATGCAATTAAACCAAATTACGTTCTAGAGGATATCTTTAATGTTCTGTGCAGTCTCTCATAGGAGCTGTATAGTTCAATGAATAAGTATCCTCATTTTAGAGACAGCCAGCCATAAGACTGAACCTCAACCCCATCACTTATGAATTCTGTGACCTTGGATAAGTTACTGACTTCACTGAGCCTCACCCTCCCTAGCTCTGGAATCTGCATGATTAACAGCAGCAACAAACCCTTGGGCAGTCGTGAAGGTGGGATAAGGAATGCAGGATGCTTAGCAAAGTGCTTGACTACAGCAAGCTTCAGTGAGTTGAAACTACTAGTATGATTTCATATATTTCACATGTGCTAAATAATAAGGACAATTTATGGAGTTTTTCAATGAGTTCTTTGCCTTCCAGGCTATCATTTGGGATGGAATCTCCATGCAATCATCCATTTTCATGGATGTAGGGACCCTTAATATCTTCAGTTTGCTTTAGTCTCACTCCCCCATCATCTGCCTAATGGACTCAGACCTGCAAAGGATGAGTGAACCAGACAGCTGAGGCTTGTCAGCCATCCTTGGCAGAGATCCATGACATGGATATAATTTAGCAGCCATTCTCACACTGCACATTCTTCCCTCATGTCACAATGCTGGTCCTCATATATCTGTCTTTATGTTGGGGCAAGTGATATTTGTGGTGCGTTTGGTGATATGATTAAGCCAGAGGCTACATGGGGTATTATTTAATTAGGACAGACCTGTCTACATGTCCATTTAAGAGGTTGTTTCTTATCTTGCTACCCAATTCCACAGAGCATATCTGAGGGATGAGTTCCCTTTCAACTCTGTGAGATCTGCTCTCAGATAAGCATCACAGCCTTTGGAACATGAGCAAAAAGTAGGTTCTTTCAGGATCATTAACTAGTGTGAGTTTAAAAAAAAAGGCTATGTCAATACAGTAACAAAGTGGAAAGCTTATCTTAAATATGGAGAAGAATATGTTGATTTTACTCGTTAGGAATTTGGGCAAATTTAAACATTCTGGGTTTTTTTGTACTATCTATGAAGTATGGGGTTATAAAGTAAATGAATCAGATAAATAAGCTAGTTTGGGTAAACGTTTAACCCACTTTTGAGAATCAATTGTTTTTTAAGGATTTAACTGGGCCAGTTTCCAGGAATTCTCCAAAACTTTTTGCTGTAGTCTAATCTGTCTTTTTACATTCCCCAGTCCTTTAAATCTTCCACTCTCCAATTTACCTTCTTTCATGCTATTTTATTATATGCCTTTGTCCATTAGGCAGGAAAGTCTGTTCCTCTCTCCTCTAATGCCAACTAGTTCATAAAACACTGACAGAACATTGAGTATATGTCAGAACTTGTGTTAAATGCTGGAGAGACAGAGAAATGAAGCATGAAGGCAGATGGCTGCAGGGGTTAAGAGCATGGGCACTGGTGTTAGATAGACATGGATTTGATGGATGTGAGAGTTGGACTGTGAAGAAGGCTGAGCGCCGAAGAATTGATGCTTTTGAACTGTGGTGTTGGAGAAGACTTGAGAATCCCTTGGACTGCAAGGAGATCCAACCAGTCCATTCTGAAGGAGATCAGCCCTGGGATTTCTTTGGAAGGAATGATGCTAAAGCTGAAACTCCAGTACTTTGGCCACCTCATGAGAAGAGTTGACTCACTGGAAAAGACTCTGATGCTGGGAGGGATTGGGGGCAGGAGGAGAAGGGGATGACAGAGGATGAGATGGCTGGATGGCATCACTGGCTCGATGGACATGAATCTGAGTGAACTCTGGGAGTTGGTGATGGACAGGGAGGCCTGGTGTGCTGCGATTCATGGGGTCGAAAAGAGTTGGATATGACTGAGAGACTGAACTAAAACTAAAACTAACTAATGACTCATGGATTTGAGTCTGTCTACCGTCTATGGGGTTGTACAGAGTCGGACATGACTGAAGCGACTTAGCAGCAGCAGCAGCAGCAGCAACGACTATATCTGGAGAAGGCAATGGCAACCCACTCCAGTACTCTTGCCTGGAAAATCCCATGGGTGGAGGAGCCTGGTAGGCTACAGTCCCTGAGATAGCGAAAAGTTGGACATGACTGAGTGAATTCACTTTCACTTTTCACTTTCATGCATTGAAGGAAATGGCAACCCACTCCAGTGTTCTTGCCTGGAGAATCCCAGGGACAGGGGAGCCTGGTGGGCTGCCATCTATGGGGTCGCACAGAGTCGGACACGACTGAAGCGACTTAGCAGCAGCAGCAACTATATCACTGAATGGCTAGGTCACTGGGCAACATTCCTAATCTCTGTGAGGCTCAGATTTCTGATACCTAAAATATAGAGAATTATTGATACAACATCTTCTCCTGACAATGAGAGAACAAATGAAATAGAGAATGTCTATTAAGCAGGTTGGGAAGATCCCCTGGAGAAGGAAATGGCAATCCACTCCAGGACTATTGCCTAGAAAATCCCATGGACAGAGGAGAATGGTAGGCTACAGTCCACAGGGTCGCAAAGAGTCGGACATGCCTGAGCGACTTCACGCACTCACTCACTCATTAAGCAGGTATTTATAATTGCAAGGGTCAGAAACAGAACCCAAAATGGCATAAGCCCAAAGGAGGTTATAATGGCTCATATAACTGAAAAGTCTAGGAGTGGATTTCAGGAATAGCTGAATCCAGGGGACTTAATGTTGTCATGATTCAGCCTCTTTTTCCATATCTAGCTTTTGCTTTCTTCTGTGTTGGCTTCACTTTCAAGAGAACTTTCCAAGTTTTCATTATTATTCTTATACCTAGTCATCATAGTAGAAGGAGATCATCTCCCTCCAGAAAGTCCCATCAAAACAGGGAGCAATTCTCTTGGATCAATCTGGTTCAGCCCTGACTAATGACCATATTCGGGGAAATGGAATATCTTGAGAAGGCCAACCTGTACCACAAGTCCACTCACCTAAATCAAGCAAAGTGAAATCTAGATGTTATTTTCAAAAGAAAAGGAAATGGATGCCTGTAGACAAAAATCAGATGTTCATCAGAGAAGGTTAACACAGAGCCTGGCATCATATAGGAATATCTGTTGTTATCATTACAATTATTACTTTGAAAATAAATAAAATAAAAATAAACTTATCAGTAAATAATGAAATCATGATTTGATTAAAGTAATGAAAATGATTCAGATGAAAATAAAATGGGAAACTATGCAGTTTTCCATTACAATGGAGAGTGTAAGCAGTAAATCAGAATGGAGCAGGGTTGTTCCTAAAGGCATACAAGCAGTAGTTGAAGAAGACACCAAGACATCCAGTGACTGAAAATATTTCAAGGACTGTTTGCTCCTTAACAGTTCTTATAAGTCCCACTGAATGGTAGTACACGTGCAACAAATGCCAATGATTATCAATGCTTACCAAATAGCTTCTTTTTAATATTGGGGGGAGGGTCTGTGACTATTTTATAAATACTTGACCCTCTGATTGGGTGGGCTACTCAATAAATCATCCCTAAGAAAGCCAGATTTACGAAGTTCTCTTACATTTTGCTGATGTCTTGCCCAGCATTTTGTGGGCATGGAATAAGGGCCTTAGGAAAAACTTGTTGATTAATACAGGTGAAAAGAAGCAATTAATGCACATTTACAAACTTGTCTCATATACCAATTAAACTAGCCCTAATATCAGGCCCAGTACTTCGTTAGCCATTTTTTTCATTTCAAGGGCGTGTACTAGAAAAGCATTTATTTTCTTTTCAAATATTTTCCTGTTCACATTTTACTAATTTAGACCAGGTTTATACTCATTAATCCAAATTAGTGCCATTTTATAGTATACAAACTCTCAAATACTTATTCCTCCATTCCCATACTATTTAAAAGCAGTTTCCATTTTCCAAAAATGTGATTATTTCCAACTCTTTAATTTTAAACTCAGGTATCTGTTAAACACAATAAGATAAAGATAAATATCTTACATACTAACCCTTAAAGACAGACACCTCAATTTCAGACTTATTTCTAATTCCATTATGTCCCTAAGACATTAAGTCATGTAATGTTTTGGCTTGATTGATATATTTTCTTTTTTCATTTTCCATTAATGTAGGAAGATCAGTATCTCAGCTTTTGAAAAATGTGTTTCAAGATCTATTTCATTTGGGAAGATCATATGATAAAGAGGAAGTATAATCAGTTTACCATTGAAATATTTTGTTTTTGTAATGAGCTTTTTAATAAGTTCATTCCATTGTTTTCCATCCATCTTGCCTTAAGGAATATGTTCTGTTTGATTTATGACGTATAAGTTCATTATTTTCCTAAGTTATAATCAATATATTCAAGGTGCTCTGGTTAATTAAGAAACATTTTATTATTTGTCTTTGCATTTAAGAATTCTCAACTCTTGTTTTTTTTCTTTTGTTTTTTTGGGGGAATTTTTGTTGTGCATTTCTAGAGACTGAGACCAGTACTTTTGGGTTTTCACTCTCTTTTGATGCTAATCCTTTTCTGTTCTATTTGACTTCAGGCTCTACTCTAAGCCTTAAAAAATCTCCTTAACTAGCAGTTCCCTCCTTAACTATCCTTTCTATCTGTGACTGGCCTTTATGGGGCTCACCATAGGAATTAATCAAACATTTATTGGCTCAATTTGATCATCACAGAAAAAAATCTTAGAGGGACCCATATCATATCATCTGGAGCAGTTGAATAAAGAACATACAAACATACACATTGAATGTATATTTATATATGCAGATTTACATATACATTAAATTTTTAAAAACCCAACTAATCAACTTGTTTAGGGCATTCACAACATGTTTTATTTTTAAAGTCAGTTTTAGGGAATTTTCTGATGGTTCAGTGGTTAGGAATTGGTGTTTTCACTGCCATGGTCCAAGTTCAATTTCTGATCAGGGAACTAAGATTCAGCAAGCTGTGTGTTGTGACCAAAAAAAAAGGTCAATATTCTTTATATCATACCTAGCATAATTTATGATTCATCCATGAATTTGGGAAAAACTTTTAAAAAAATTTAGAGCACAATACTCCATGGCAAAGGGTAGAAAGAACAGAACAGTTAAGTAATTCCTTACTTTCAAATCATGTATTCAAGTATTGTTTGAGTTGCAAGATTGGAGTTATGGTCAATTGAATGCATAAGAGTAATTATAAAAATTGAATTATAAAAGTATCTATAAAATATCTAGATGTGATATTGCTGTCTTTAAAATCAGTATTTACTCAACATCATCCTCCTTTACCACTCAGGAAATGAATGGTGACTGATTAATATTTTGATTATTTCTACATCTTTATGTCCCTGGTGGCTCAGCTGGTAAATAATCCACCTGCAATGGGGGAGGCCTCGGTTAAGTCCCTGGTTTGGGAAGATCCCCTGGAGAAGGAAATGGCTACCTACTTCAGTGTTCTGGCCTGGAGAATTACATGGATTGTATATTCCACGGGGTTGCAAAGAGTTGGACACAACTGAGCACTTTCACTTTCATATCTTTATGTCATCTTCAGGCTTAACCCCTTCTACATGGAAAGATTATTTATGTTAAAGATATTATAGAAGCATCATGACATATATTGATGAAGAATGTAATGTACATTCTATATACAGTAACGTGGCATTCTGTATTAGGCAATTACATTATAGTTTCTATGGATGCTTGAAATGACCAGCTGGTTCTGCTTTCTGGAGCAAGGAAATGGTCCGTATAATAACAGTGTGTGTAAAATACCTCCCAAGATGAATAAATTATTTATATTGTGGGGAAAGATTTCACTGGTCATCTGGGCCATGAAGATGAAGAAGAAGCTACCACAGTCAGTGGGGGTCGGGTGGAAGAAGGTTCAAGAGGGAGTGCATATATGTATGCACATTGCTGATTCACTTTGTTGTAACACCAGAAACCAACACAACATTGTAAAGCAATTATATTCCAATCAAAAATATTATCTTATCTTTAGTTGGTGATGTTATCTCAACACAATTTCATTATTCTTTACAGCCCCAAAATGAATGGTTTGTCCACTCAAAGCAGTCTGTCCACTCTGATTCTGCTAGGATTATTTCTGTACAAGCTAGACATAAGAAGATGTGAAACCAGCAAAGGACTGGGTGTAAGACAATTCAGAAAACAGAAAAAAATAAAATTAAGAATCAGCCAAAGGGCTTTATCTTACAGAACCTATATGGCCTATTTTTGTTCCATGGATTTAAAAAAAAGCTTCAGTTCAATTCAGTCGTTCAGTCGTGTCTAACTCTTTGCGACCCCATGAATCGCAGCACACCAGGCCTCACTGTCCATCACCACCAACTCCTGGAATTCACCCAAACTCACGTCCATCAAGTCGGTGATGCCATCCGGCCATCTCATCCTCTGTTGTCCCCTTCTCCTCCTGCCCCTAATCCCTCCCAGCATCACAGTCTTTTCCAATGAGTCAACTCTTTGCATGAGGTGGCCAAAGTATTGGAGTTTCAGCTTTAGCATCAGTCCTTCCAAAAACACCCAGGGCTGATCGCCTTTAGAATGGACTGGTTGGATCTCCTTGCAGTCCCATGGATTCTCAAGAGTCTTCTCCAACACCACAGTTCAAAAGCATCAATTCTTCGGTGCTCAGCTTTCTTCAAAGTCCAATTCTCACATCCATACATGACCACTGGAAAAACCATAGCCTTGACTAGATGAACCTTTGTTGGCAAAGTAATGTCTCTGCTTTTGAATATGCTATCTAGGTTGGTCATAACTTTCCTTCCAAGGAGTAAGCGTCTTTTAATTTCACGGCTGCAGTCACCATCTGCAGTGATTGTGGAGCCCCCAAAAATAAAGTCTGACACTGTTTCCACTGTTTCCCCATCTATTTCCCATGAAGTGATGGGACCAGATGCCATGATCTTCGTTTTCTGAATGTTGAGCTTTAAGCCAACTTTTTCACTCTCCTCTTTCACCTTCATCAAGAGGCTCTTTAGTTCCTCTTCAGTTTCTGCCATAAGGGTGGTGTCATCTGCATATCTGAGGTTATTGATATTTCTCCCAGCAATCTTGATTCCAGCTTGTGCTTCTTCCAGCCCAGTGTTTCTCATGATGTACTCTGCATATAAATTAAATAAACAGGGTGACAATATACAGCCTTGACGAACTCCTTTTCCTATTTGGAACCAGTCTGTTGTTCCATGTCCAGGTCTAACTGTTGCTTCCTGACTTGCATATAGGTTTCTCAAGAGGCAGGTCAGGTGGTCTGGTATTCCCATCTCTTTCAGAATTTTCCAGTTTATTGTGATCCACATAGTCAAAGGCTTTGGCATAGTCAATAAAGCAGAAATAGATATTTTTCTGGAACTCTCTTGCTTTTTCCATGATCCAGCAGATGTTGGCAATTTGATCTCTGGTTCCTCTGCCTTTTCGAAAACCAGCTTGAACATCTGGAAGTTCATGGTTCATGTATTGCTGAAGTCTGGCTTGGAGAATTTTGAGCATTACTTTACTAGCGTGTGAGATGAGTGCAATTGTACAGTAGTTTGAACATTCTTTGGCATTGCCTTTCTTTGGGGTTGGAATGAAAACTGACCTTTTCCAGTCCTGTGGCCACTGCTGAGTTTTCCAAATGTGCTGGCATATTGAGTGAAGCACTTTCACAGCATCATCTTTCAGGATTTGAAATAGCTCAACCGGAATTCCATCACCTCCGCTAGCTTTGTTTGTAGTGATGCTTTCTAAGGCCCACTTGACTTCACATTCCAGGATGTCTAGCTCTAGGTGAGTGATCACACCATCGTGATTATCTGGGTCATGAAGATCTTTTTTGTACAGTTCTTCTGTGTATTCTTGCCACCTCTTCTTAATATCTTCTGCTTCTGTCTAGGTCCATACCATTTCTGTCCTTTATCGAGCCTATCTTTGAATGAAATGTTTCCTTGGTATCTCTAATTTTATTGAAGAGATCTCTAGTCTTTCCCATTCTGTTGTTTTCCTCTATTTCTTTGCATTGATCGCTGAGGAAGGCTTTCTTATCACTCCTTGCTATTCTTTGGAACTCTGCATTCAGATGTTTTTATCTTTCCTTTTCTCCTTTGCTTTTTGCTTCTCTTCTTTTCACAGCTAATTGTAAGGCCTCCCCAAACAGCCATTTTTCTTTTTTGCATTTCTTTTCCATGGGGATGATCTTGATCCCCGTCTCCTGTACAATGTCACGAACCTCCATAGTTCATCAGGCACTCTATCTATCAGATCTAGTCCCTTAAATCTATTTCTCACTTCCACTATATAATCATAAGGGATTTGATTTAGGTCATACCTGAATGGTCTAGTGGTTTTCCCTACTTTCTTCAATTGAAGTCTGAATTTGGCAATAAGGAGTTCATGATCTGAGCCAGAGTCAGCTCCCAGTCTTGTTTTTGCTGACTGTACAGAGCTTCTCCATCTTTGGCTGCAAAGAATATAATCAATCTGATTTCAGTGTTGACCATCTGGTGATGTCCACGTGTAGAGTCTTCTCTTGTGTTGTTGGAAGAGGGTGTTTGCTATGACCAGTGAGTTCTCTTGGCAAAACTCTATTAGCCTTTGCCCTGCTTCATTCTGTACTCCAAGGCCAAATTTGCCTGTTACCCCAGGTGTTTCTTGACTTCCTACTTTTGCATTCCATTCCCCTATAGTCAGGAGGGGCAGCTGTGAGGAGATACCCCTCCTCCAAGGTAAGGAGCAGTGGCTGCGCTTTGCTGGAGCAGTCCTGAAGAGATACCCCAGGTCCAAGGTAAGAGAAACCCAAGGAAGACAGTAGCTGTTGTGAGAGGAATTACACAAACCATAATCACAGAAAACTAGTCAGTCTAATCACATGGACCACAGCCTTGTCTAACTCATTGAAATTAAGCCAGGCCGTGTGGGACCACCCAAAATGAGCGGGTCATGGTGGAGAGGTATGACAGAATGTGGTCCACTGGAGAAGGGCATGGCAAACCACTTCAGTATTCTTGCCTTGAGAACCCCATGAACAGCATGGAAAGGCAAAATGATAGGATATTGAAAGAGGAACTCCCCAGGTCAGTAGGTGCCCAATATGCTACTGGAAATCAGTGGAGAAATAACTCCAGAAAGAATGAAGGGATGGAGCCAAAGCAAAAACAATACCCAGTTGTGGATGTAACTGGTGATAGAAGCAAGGTCTGAAGCTGTAAAGAGCAATATTGCATAGGAACCTGAAATGTCAGGTCCATGAATCAAGGCAAATTGGAAGTGGTCAAACAGGAGATAGCAAGAGTGAACGTCAATATTCTAGGAATCAGCGAACTAAAATGGACTGGAATGGGTGAATTTAACTCAGATGACCATTATATCTACTACTGTGGGCAGGAATCCCTTAGAAGAAATTGAGTAGCCATCATGGTCAACAAAAGAGTCCGAAATGCAGTACTTGGATGCAATCTCAAAAATGACAGAATGACCTCTGTTCGTTTCCAAGGCAAACCATTCAATATCACAGTAATCCAAGTCTATGCCCCAACCAGTAACGCTGAAGAAGCTGAAGTTGAACGGTTCTATGAAGACCTACAAGACCTTTTAGAACTAACACCGCCCCCCCCAAAAAAAAAGCTTATTGAGGTATAATTTACAAACCCTAACATTTCCTCATTTTAAGTGTATGATTCAATCATTTTCAGAAAATTTACAGCTGTGTGATGATCACAAGGATCTAATTTTTGAACACTTTTATCACTCTCCAAAAAATGCGTATTTGCGGTCACTCCTTATTTCCGTCCCCACCTTTTGGCAACTGTTAATCTATTTTGTGTCTACAGATTTGCCTTTTCTGAATATTTCACGTAAATTGAGTCATATAATACGTGGTTTTATATAATTGTCTTTTTTTTACTCAGCAGGATATTTTTTTGGCTCACCTCCATTGTAACACTTAATAATATGCACTTCATTTTTACAGTATTCCACCGTAGGAGTATGTCATATTTCATTTATTCACTCACTGTTTTTTTTTATTTCTTGGCTATTATGAATATTTGTGTGTAAGCCATTATGTGGATGTATTTTTTCAATTTTCTTGGTTTAGTTCAGTTCAGTTCAGTCACTCAGTCATATCCAACTCTTTGCGACCCCATGAATCGCAGCACGCCAGGCCTCCCTGTCCATCACCAACTCCGGAGTTCACTCAGACTCACGTCCATCGAGTCAGTGATGCCATCCAGCCATCTCATCCTCTGGTGTCCCCTTCTCCTCCTGCCCCCAATCCCTCCCAGCATCAGAGTCTTTTCCAATGAGTCAACTCTTCGCATGAGGTGGCCAAAGTACTGGAGTTTCAGCTTTAGCATCATTCCTTCCAAAGAAATCCCAGGGCTGATCTCCTTTAGAATGGACTGGTTGGATCTCCTTGCAGTCCAAGGGACTCTCAGGAGTCTTCTCCAACACCACAGTTCAAAAGCATCAATTCTTCGGTGCTCAGCATTCTTCACAGTCCAACTCTCACATCCATACATGACCACTGGAAAAAACCATAGCCTTGACTAGACAAACCTTTGTTGGCAAAGTAATGTCTCTGCTTTTGAATATGCTATCTTGGTTGGTCATAACTTTCCTTCCAAGGAGTAAGCGTCTTTTAATTTCATGGCTGCAGTCACCATCTGCAGTGATTTTGGAGCCCAGAAAAATAAAGTCTGACACTGTTTCCACTGTTTCCCCATCTATTTCCCATGAAGTGATGGGACCAGATACCATAATCTTCGTCTTATGAATGTTGAGTTTAAGCCAACTTTTTCATTCTCCACTTTCACTTTCATCAAGAGGCTTTTTAGTTCCTCTTCAGTTTCTGCCATAAGGGTGGTGTCATCTGCATATCTGAGGTTATTGATATTTTCTGGAAATGACTATGCTGTGTCATATGTTAAATTATATTTAATATTTTAAGAAAGTTCTAAATTGTTTTGTCAAGAAGTTGCATCATTTTATCTTCTAACCAGTAACGTATGAAGGTTTGCTTCTTTATATCCTTGTCAACCCTTGTTATGGTTTTTTTTTCTTTGTGTTTTTTTTGATTATCAATATTCTTGTGTGTGACATGGTATCTCAAAGAACTTAATGGACAGTCAGTCTCATCCATGTATCATTCAGTCACTCATCAGATAGTTGCTGAATATTTACTATGTACCAGCCAAGAATACAAAGAAGAATAGAACACCACCTCTAAAACGGAGGAATTAATAGACTACTAGAAATATAAAACTAGATATGTTTCATAGTCTAATCTATTCATAAAGCTTTCTAGGTAATACATATTCCTCCTTCCTTGCCCTCCTTGCCTGCAGGTTGGACTAGAGGTGAACATCTGACTCAAAGATGGCCACTCCATTGGCTGGCCACCTATCTATGACTTCTATGGCATCACTAAAAATGTCAGATGATTTGGGCTGCTCAGATACCCTCTCAGAGAGGTTGTCATAGAAGATGGGCACTAGAGTAGCCAAATAATCTGGAATTTGAGGATATCACTGCTGGATATTGTCTAAGATGACTAGACAGAGGAAGCTAAGTGAGAGAAAGGTGAAGGCGCTGACTCTGAGATGAAGAAATGAGAAAACGCCTATAGAGAAATCTTGGTTTTTCTGTTCTCCATGTTCTGATCTGCATATAACTTAGCTTTGTTTCTTCTTGGACTCTATAAGACTTCTGCAGCATTACAGTGAACCTCCACCTCCCATTTTCACTTGAGCTATTTACTCAAAATTTTCTGCTGCTTATAAAAGAAGAACTAGAAGGCAACAGCTAAATTGCTAACTCATGATCCCTCTGTGAATACTCTCACATTTCAGCTCAGTTCAGTTCAGTCTCTCAGTCATGTCCAACTCTTTGTGACCCATGGACTGCAGCACGCCAGGCCTCCCTGCCCATCACCAACTCCCGGAGTTTACCCAAACTCATGTCCATTGAGTTGGTGATGCCATCCAGCCATCTCATCCTCTGTCGTCCCCTTCTCCTCCTGCCCCCAAATCCCTCCCAGCATCAGGGTCTTTTCCAATGAGTCAACTCTTCACATGAGGTGGCCAAAGTACTGGAGTTTCAGCTTCAGCATCAGTCCCTCCATTGAACACCCAGGACTGATCTCCTTTAGGATGGACTGGTTGGATCTTTTTGCAGTCCAAGAGGCTCTCAAGAGTCTTCTCCAACACCACACTTTCTCACTCTTACAGACTTGTAATCAGGCCTTTCCAATTGACCATGACTTATCACTTTTTTTCTTTCCATGGACACACAGTGTTTAATTATGCATATTAGTAAACATAAACATTGAAATGTACAAAGCAAATCACTAGACCACCTCCTCCCCTTCCTCCTCTCAAATTTCATACTTCATTTTGTGAAGACTAAAAAAATAAATATTCATATCCTTTGAATACTTCATAATCACTCATTTTTACAAATAGCTGTAGAGTGCTTACCTATTCCAGACACTGTCCATGGCATTTGCAAAGATGAAATGAACAAGAGGGTCCTGCCCTTGGTGAACTTTCCCAGGTAGTATAGCCTAGAGTCAAAGGCTTTGGCATAGTCAATAAAGCAGAAATAGATGTTTTTATGGAACTCTTTTGCTTTTTCCATGATCCAGCGGATGTTGGCAATTTGATCTCTGGTTCCTCTGCCTTTTCTAAAACCAGCTTGAACATCTGGAAGTTCATGGTTCACGTATTGCTGAAGCCTGGCTTGGAGAATTTTGAGCATTACTTTACTAGCGTGTGAGACGAGTGCAATTGTGCGGTAGTTTGAGCATTCTTTGGCATTGCCTTTCTTTGGGACTGGAATGAAAACTGACTTTTTCCAGTCCTGTGGCCACTGCTGAGTTTTCCAAATGTGCTGGCATATTGAGTGCAGCACTTTCACAGCATCATCTTTCAGGATTTGAAATAGCTCAACTGGAATTCCATCATCTCCACTAGCTTTGTTTGTAGTGATGCTTTCTAAGGCCCACTTGACTTCACATTCCAGGATGTCTGGCTCTAGATGAGTGATCACAACATTGTGATTATCTTGGTAGTGAAGATCTTTTTTGTACCGTTCTTCTGTGTATTCTTGCCAGCTCTTCTTAATATCTTCTGCTTCTGTTAGGAAAAGGAATATGTCAAGGCTGTATCTTGTCACCCTGCTTATTTAACTTATATGCAGAGTACATCATGAGAAATGCTGAGCTGGAAGAAGCACAAGCTGGAATCAAGATTGCCGGGAGAAATATCAATAACATCAGATATGCAGATGACACCACCCTTATGGCAGAAACTGAAGAGGAACTCAAAAGCCTCTTGATGAAAGTGAAAGAGCAGAGTGAAAAAGTTGGCTTAAAGCTCAACATTCAGAAAACGAAGATCATGGCATCTGGTCCCATCACTTCATGGGAAATAGATGGGGAAACAGAGGAAACAGTGTCAGACTTTATTTTTTGGGGCTCCAAAATCACTGTAGATGGTGACTGCAGTCATGAAATTAAAAGACGCTTACTCCTTGGAAGGAAAGTTATGACCAACCAAGATAGCATATTGAAAAGCAGAGACATTACTTTGCCAACAAAGGTTCATCTAGTCAAGGCTATGGTTTTTCCAGTGGTTATGTCTGGGTGTGAGAGTTGGACTTTGAAGAAAGCTGAGAGCCGAAGAATTGATGCTTTTGAACTGTGGAGTTGGAGAAGACTCTTGGGAGCCCCTTGGACTGCAAAGAGATCCAATCAGTCCATCCTAAAGGAGACCAGTCCTGGGTGTTCATTGGAAGGACTGATGCTAAAGCTGAAACTCCAATACTTTGGCCACCTCATGCAAAGAGTTGACTCAGTGGAAAAGACTCTGGTGCTGGGAGGGATTGGGGGCAGGAGGAGAAGGGGACAGAGGATGAGATGGCTGGATGCATCACCGACTTGATGGAGATAAGTTTGGGTGAACTCTGGGAGTTGGTGAACGACAGGGAGGCCTGGCGTGCTGTGGTTCATGAGGTCTCAAAGAGTCAGACACGGCTGAGCCACTGAACTGAACTGAACTGAAAGCCTCGAGTGACACGGTAAAAATAAGCAAAAATAATTCACCTAAAGCAACAGAACAAAGGAGGTTAAATGAAAGTAATAAAATCCACAGAGTGGAGGCTCTGGAGAAAACTCCCAAAACAGAAAAAAATAGCTCCTCCAAGATTTTAGGGTGATTGGAAAGATGGTGGGGGGCAGGGGTGTAGTCCTATTTCCTAAATCTATCTCACTCTCCAGAAATTGACAGGAGTCCACAAAAGCTGAGGCTTCTCATAGACTCAGTAACCTAGACATGCAGGTACACCAGCGTGTTTCCTTGCCTTTGCTTCACTCCTGACCAAAGCACTTTGAAAAGGACGCTGGGAAAGCAGCTGAACGCGACGTGATTAGCTACGTATCTCCTGCGGAAGTGAAAGTCCCATGACCGGAAGTGAGGGAACAGCCGCTGTTTTCCAGGCGGTGCTTCTCCAATGAACACCTTTATGTGAGCTCCGCAAGTTAGACACTTTAAAGAGGAAACGAAAACTCAGGGATTCTAAGGTAGCTCTATGCTACCTCCAAGAGCGTCCAGCAGGAGAATGGGGAGCCCTGGACAGTCCCCACCTGGCACCCTCCAGACAGAGCTTTGAAGGAAAGGCTTGAAAGCTACAAGGTATGTGTGGAGGAGGGTGGGGAAGGGCTAAAACCATTTCTGAGGTTCTGAAATTGGCACAGTTTTCATCAAGAGAAACA
Source organism: Bos grunniens (assembly GCF_055505025.1). NCBI lineage: Eukaryota > Metazoa > Chordata > Mammalia > Artiodactyla > Bovidae > Bos > Bos grunniens. The sequence continues at coordinate 40,313,902 of NC_141186.1, forward strand.
TTAATACCGAGTGAGAACTGTGTCAATTTAAGCAGAAGCCTACCTGCCAAGTCAGACTGTGCCCATCCCTCAGCCCACCACGACATTGTTCCAGGTCTGCCATGCCTCTGTTGGGGAGAAGATAGGAAGAGGAATAAGTTAACAGCAGAACTAACATCTGCTTCCAGCTGGGTGACCTACTTTGTGAAATAGGGCACGTGAATGCAATCATGATCTTTAAGATTTCTTAAGCTCTGAAGAAATTATACAGTGCCTTGATTCTGCCTGCAGCCCCGTTGAAGATCACATGTGCTTGCTAGTAAATTTCTGCTGCCGGAAAGAAGGTTCTGAAGTCACTCTAGCACTAAATCCAGAACCTGTTCCCTCGCAACTTAAGGACGGAAACCTTGAACTTCTGAATTTGCTGACCTGTTTGAAACGAGGTGGGAGGAAAAGTATTTTAGTAAAAGATACTGCTTAATCTTTGGTGTGTTCCTCAATCTCAAATGAGTGGAATTGCAGTCGTTGGGCAGTTTAGCGAGCTTGGCTTCTTTATAGCAAGCTTGGCTCCTACCGGCGGACTATCACTCTAAAAACACTCTGGGAGCAATTACACACTCAGTAACACCTTATTAAGTAGCAATTTTATCTAACCTTACCCGTTTCTTTCTAAGTGTGAGAATGAAGGGAGAAATGAAATAAAATATACTGTGAGGCTCCATATGCTCTCCCCTTGGACAGTATGGAGAGCGTTAGGGTGGCGTAATACATGCGCGAGTGCCATGCAGAAGTTGAGGGAGGGGAATTTTGGTTAACACTTCCCACTCTCCACCACACACACTTCAAGTCAGTCCCAATTCCCAATGCTGACAGAGAAATGGGGAGGTGTGAGAGGGAAATAGCGACTTGCTGGCGCCATCCCCATTTCAAGCAGCAAATGTGCATGTAGCACTAATCCTGTTTTCCAGTTGGGGGTCTTAACCTGAGTCAAGAAACAACTGAGAAACAGCATGAGATAGTCTCTTGAGGGGACAGTGATCAGCTGTTTCTTTATTCTCATTTCATCTTAATTCTTGGTGGTAAGATTTTTTAAATTTCCTGAACAGACCTAAATTAATTTATGACAAACTACGCCAGTGTAATCGGTGCTGAAACAAATGCATACAGATAAGTAGGGAGATAAAATGAATGTGCAACTAGAAGACCCCAAGATAATGCATTTAAAATGTTTTTACTGACATCTTTCCCGTATAATGATTCCAAAGTACTTAGTAACAGATTTGCTTTCCTTTTTATCCTCCCTCCTTCTGCTTTCTCTATTTCCTGAGGCCAGTGAAGAAAATGAAAAAAATGTAAATAATGAATATACTTGGATCCCTCCACCTTCTCCTTCTTAATGCTGGAGTCTTGGTTACCATTCCCTCTGCCCTTAGTTCTGAAAGATTTGTTGCCATTAATCATGAGACCTAGTGAATATCATTATTACTTTTTTTCCTTGATGATTGAGGGTAAAGTCTTGACGAGGACAAAACTAAATTTTAGTTTTTCAAAGGTCACTTATTTTAGGCATTGTCTAGCTTAAGAGACAATACTGTATTTTGGACCCAGACTGTGCATCCCTAGCTGCCCCAGTGTTACCATTTACTGGGCACATTTCTTAATCTTCTGCCACTATTTTCACCCATTCAAAACAGGGATGGTAATAGTATCTACTTCCTAGGATTATGTGGAGGTGAAAGAGATTTACATGTAGGGGGAACATAAAACCATGTCTGGCATGTAATAGGTCCGCACTGAAAATTATAGAATTCATTTAGGGAACCAACATTTCTTGAGTACCAAGTGGTATGAGGAATTTTTACGGGCATCTTTAAAGGAACAGGCCCAGAACGTGCTATTCAGGAAAAATTTTACACTAAACAATATTTTGGTAGTGTTTTTTTCATGTTGTATAACATAATTTTCAAAACAGGCTGCATACTATTCTGCAATTTAGCTAATCTGTTGGACAATTAGATTGTTGGATGTTCCCCTTTTAGGTGTGAACGTAGCTGTTGTAAACATTTGATCAAATTGATCATTCTTCAGTTACTTAAATGTTTGCATTCTATTCTGTCTTTTAAAAATGTTTTCAGGCATGTTGCCTGATATGTTTTGATGCATGTTGCTAAATTAGTGTAGGTTCCCTAATTTGATTTTTTGGTGGATTTGTACTATACCAGAATGCCATCCATAATATCTTCCTCTTTTGCATATTACCTTCTTTTTTTTCTTAGACTTACTTTCTTACTTGGTCTTCTGGCCTCTTTTTTTCCTTTTGCTGGAGGATGGGTAGAGTGATACTTAGTCACTCAGTCATGTCCAACTCTTTGTGACCCCATGGACTGTAACCCTCTAGACACCTTTGTCCATGGAGATCCTCCAGGCAAGAATACTGGAGTGGGTGAGTTGCCATTTCCTTCTCCAAGTAGAGAAGTAGGGTAAAGTGGGATAGGCAGTTAATCTGGGCTGACTGGAAACAAAATAAGCTGATTGGCACCTCCCCTGATCTGACTCCCATCTAATCCACACAGGTGGTATCAAAGGTGTCATCTCCCTCCAGGCTCTGAGATCATTCTGTATCCCTTGCTGGGAGAAACACTGTAACTAGATCTTCATAACTCAGTGTCAGGTCACACTTCTTCAAGCCTCACTTGCTTATCTTTGTGTAATCTTGTCATGGGTTTGGGTAGTGGATTCTCTGCCTTTGCGTCCTGTGTGAGACCCTCCTATGGTTCTCAGTTTAGCATCCTGCTTCAGTGGTGGTTCTGTCTTATCCCAAAGCTTTGTAGAGCCTGTTTCTCTACCATCTTGTTGACCAATTATGTAGATACTACTTCTAGTCCTGGGTGTATTCTACCTACCTCTTTTGCACTATGGAATCAGACTTGTCATCAAGTCCCAGTCAGCCCAAATCTGACATGAAAGGAGAAAAAAATAAAAGCAGCCACGTCATTTCTTACTTCCTTGTTCTGATCATCTATTACTGAGTGTAACCAATCACCCTGAAAGTTAGTGGCTTAAAACAACAGTAGCTGTTTCTTTATTTGTCATGGTTTCTCTGGGTCAGTGCTTTGGGAAAGGCCCAGCTAGGCAGTTTGGCTTAGAGTGTTTCATGCAGTTGCAGTCAGAGGTGGCTGGGACTGGAGTATCTGAGGGCCAGCTAGACATTTCTTTCTCAGGGTTTCTGCATGCAGTCTGTGGATCAAGTAGACAGGGCCTCCTCGTAGCATGACACCTTCAGGGCTGTGGGAGTTCTCCCACTGTAGCTCAGGGCTCTAGGAAGAGTGTTCTGGTGAAAAGGGCAGACATGAAATTTTATGACTGACTCTTCCAAGTGGTATTGTGTCTGCCATTTGCTACTGGTTGAACTGTCACAAAAGCCCAGTCACATTCAAGGAGAGAATTAGATTCTGTCTCATGATGAGGAGTGTGGCCGTCTTTGGAAAATGTGATTGACCACATCCCTCTACCACATCCTCTTCTCAGCGTTCCTCCAGCACAATACACTGAGGTCTTTGGAGAAATGGGTAGACATTTTCCTCTCACCTAGGTAAGGGATTTCTCTGCATCTGTTAAACCAGATCATGTCTCCTTCCATTCCCTAGAAGGCCTTTCTCAACTCTCTACAGTGCTGTCTTTGCTTCTGAGCTATGAAATAACAGACATTGGAATACTGCCTTATATTTTACAAATCACAGTGCCAGATATTCCACTTTGTATCTTTATTCATGTTGTACTGGTCTGTGTGTTTCCCTACCTAGGAACAGGAATCCTCATTATGAATCTTGGTGTTACCTCCCACCCCTACCATCTCCGTAGCATGGAGATCCACATTAGCTTTACATGGACAACTGCTGAATGAAAAAATGAATGAATGCATGAGAATTAAAAAAAAAAAGGCATAAGCATGTGCTGAAAAACATAATTCACTAAGAAAACTGGGCTTAAAAATGCCTTCCTTTAAAACTGTATTTGGCTCAAGATATCCTTTTTTAGTGGGCAGTCATATGGTCACAAAGTTCTAAGTCCTGCTGTTTACCCTGGGCATCCCTTGGACTTTGCTGCCTTCTAAGCTTAGCAGACCAGTTAAAGCAGAGTTTATGGTAAAAGAGAGTGTAAATTAAGGGGCTGGGATACATCATTAGACATATGGTCTCCTAGGAATTTAGATCTTCCTGTAGTAGGTGGAATTTGTAACATTCTGGCCTCTAGGACCATATGGTTGTATTTAGAGATGCCAATAGAAATAAATACTTGACTTCCAATGCAAGATTCTTTTTTTTGCTGGCCCTCCCAAACAGCCATACAAGTTTCCTGTGCAAAATTTAAAAGGATCAAAAGGACAGAATTGACATTTAGTTCTCATCATTTTACTGATTTGTTCGTGATCATTTAACATAGGGTATAGAATGGGTTCATCAAGGGCCAATCCCGCTGAGGGTCAGTGACCCTGAGCCATCCCTGAGGTGAGCAAAGATATGTACCTGATCTGTACCATATGACTCTGCACTCTTAGCTGTAGCTGACTAGACTGGGTTCATTCCACATCTCAGACAACAACTTGGGCCAGTGGCTTAAGAAATGGCTTGGTTTTATAAGATCTGCTTTAAATAGAAATGAAGCAAAAAGAAACTCTTCTAGCAACAAACAACTGGAAATTAAAATTACAAAAACAATGCTATTTACGCAGCATTGGAAAAATGAAATACTTAGGGGGTAAATTTGACAAAAGATGTTCCAGATCTGTCTACTGAAAACTATAGAACATTGCTGAGAGGAACCACAGGTGATACACAAAATGAAGAGAGAACCCATTACATGAATTGGAAGATTCATTATTGAAGTGCTGATTCTCCCAAATTAAACTATAGTCTTTGTAATCCCATTTGAAATTCCAGCAGATTGTTTTAAGAGCCAAAAGAAATTAAAACAAAATAGAATTAAACTAACACACCTGATTGTAAGATTTACTGTAAAGCTATAATAATCAAGACAGTATGGTATTGAAGCCAAGGTAGATAAGTAGATTAATGAAGTAGAATACAGACTCCAGAAATTGACCCAAGAATATCTGATTAATAGACTTTCTGACAAAGGCCCCTCAAAAGGCAGTTCAATGGAGAAAGAACAGTTTTTCCAACAAAGTGTTGCAGAGCAATTGTATATCCATGTGCCACAAAATAAACCTCAGTCCATACCTCATACTCTATACAAAAATGGACTGAAAATGATCCACAGACTTAAATGTAAAACCAAAAACTGTAAAATTTCTATGAGAAAGCAGGAGGACCTTGTGACCTTGAGTTCAGTGTATGTTTTAGATATAACATCAAAAGCATGAACCATAATAAAATTAATAAATTAGACTTCATCAAATTATGATTTTCTTCTATTTTAAAGGAATGAGAAAGTAAACCACAGAGTGGGAGAGAATATTAACAAATCACATACATGGGAAAGAATTTATATCTAGAATACCTAAAGAATTCTCAAAGCACAACAAGAAAACAAATAACCTAATAAAGTGGGCAAAAGATTTGAATGTGTACTTCAGCAATGAAGATGTACAGATGGCAATTAAGCACATGAAAAGATACTCAACATTAGTATTCACTAGAGAATGCAAATTAAAACCACAAGTAAGTAGCATCGCACTGATTAGAATGGCTAAAGTTAAAAAAAGATTGACGTAACAAGTGTTAGTGGGGGTGTGGAACAACTAGAACTCCCATACATTGTGTGGGAATGTAAAATGGTACAACCATTTTGGAAAAGAGTTCAGCAGCAGTTTCTTAACAGTTTAAATATGCTCTTCCTATGAGACCCAGCTGTTCCAATCCCAGGTATTTACTGAATCACAACGAAAATGTGTGTTTATACAGAGATTGTACACAAATATTCATAGAAATCTTATTCATTGCTAGTCAAATAACTAAAAACAATACAAATAGCAATCAGTAGGTAAGTGGATGAACAAACTGTGGTATGTCCCTGTAGTGGAATACTGTCAGGCCACAGGGAAAAAGAAATGGAATATTGCTATAGGGCAATGTCATGGATGAATCTCAAAATAAGTATGCTGAGTAAAAGAAACCAGACAAATGAGTACATACTGCATAATTCTTTTTATAAGAAAGTTTAGAAACTACAACCTAAACTGCATGTGAGAATTGCATGGGGGTGGCGAGAGGAAGTAGAGGCAAAGAGGATTAAGAAAAGATTTAGGAAATTTGGGGAATGACAGATATGTTCACTCTTTTAATTGTGATGATAAATTCACAGATGTGTGTATATGTAAAAATTCAGCAAACTGAATTTTAAATATGTCAGTTATAACTCAATAAGTGAAGGAGGGAAGGAAGAAAAAGAGAGAGGGAGGAGGAAGGGAAGAAAGGAAGGAAATGAGGAAAGAAAATGGGGGAAAAAGAGGGGAAAGAGGGCGTGAATGTGAGACCAAGCAAACCAGGAGAAACAGACACTGATCAAGAAAGGCTGAGTTATGCCAACAGCAGGACTCTAGGGGACGCTGAGGAAACCACAAGATAACCAGACGGCTAAGGTGTCTTAGATCCCAGAGGGGTCCAGTTCAGTCCTCATGAGGAGCGACAGTCAGTTCCCTGTTCTTGATGAGATTCTATTATTTCTCCTCTTCTCTCCTTAATTAAGCTGTATCTTTGCCTTTTGTGCTTGTCTCACAGCTCCCAGACTGGGATACATGTAAGTCTTCACTTTGAGTTTGTAGATCACCCTATGAACATGGGACAGGGAGAAGGAGAGGGCCAGAGACTACCTTGCCTTCCTCTGGAAGGATGTTCATACTTGAAAGCTGGTGCTTCTCCAACTGGCTGTTGTGCCAGACAGTAGCGTCACTCTGAAAGCTACTGGAGGGCAGGGACTGTATTTATCTTTGTGTTCAGCACAGTGATGAGCTAGATAGGTGCTCAATACATGCTTATTCAACATATATTTGAAATTAGAAGAGAAATTGCCTCATGTTCAGTCACAGCGGAAGCTTCCATCCTGACTTTATAATGCTCAAAGAGAATTTCCATATAAACCATTTAGAACTATCTGATTTCCAAGTTCTCTCACTCATTCATTTCACAAACATTGATATTTATTGAGTACCTGCTATATTCTGGGGTCATTCCATTCAAAGTAAGCTATGAACAAGTAGGCCTAAGCTCTGCCTTTATGGAGTTTAGTTGGGGAGACAGAAAATAAATGAGGCAAATAAGTAAAGCTTGTAGTGTATTACATAAGTACTTAGGAAAAAAAGATAAGTGTAGGAAGGGGTTTAGGGAGCACCACGGTATGGTGAAGGTTATAATTTTATAAAGGATGAGCAGGAGAGGCTTATAGAGAATTCAAAGGTCATACTTCCAACTGGAATGGGTTATGCTACAAAGGGAATTTATTAGTTCACCTACGTATAATGAATCCATCCCTAAGCACAGCTGGATGTGGTGTCCTGTTTCATATCTTGACTTTGCTTTCTTCTCTTTGGTTTCAACATTGAGCTGGTAGTCTCCCAGTAACAAGATGGCTGCTGGATTTGCAATCTCCTAACTCAGAGGTCCTAGGGAAAAGACGTGTCTTTTTCAATGGTTCCAACACGTCTTGATATTCAGTCTTATTGGTCTAGCTAGGATCACATGGAACTGTTAGTATGCTAATTATCTGGGCTCAGCCAACTATGTGCTCTGGGGTGGAACTTGGAAAGTGAGGTCTGATGATGCAAACGCCAAATACTGAAGTGTTAAGGTAGGGGGTTTCCACCGAAAGGAATCACAGGAAGGCATTTACAACAAATGAACACCATCCCAGCCCTTACTTGGGGAGGAAAGGCTGCATACTGAGGCTCACCAAGTATCTGCTCTGTGTAAAAGCATAAAACAGCCATAGGTCAGAACTACACAGGGTGCTTGGGTTCCTTGCAAACCATTTCTCTGCTGGGCATTAACCTAAGAGTATCTATAGATGACCCTTCCTTACGTATGGACCGACCATTCCAAAATGCTTAATCCTTAGGATCTCAGATTCCAAGGTGATATTGTTAAATTGAGAACTGAAATATGTCCGAAGCAAGGGAGATGGGTTATATTGTAGAGGCTTGATGTCAGGAGTAGAGTGTTTACAATGGATTTCCTAGTGAATCCACTCCAAGATGATTCCAGGTTGTAAAGTGACTACTGTATAGGTGAGGATGCTAGATGAGTAGGCTAGAGTCCCATAATCCTTTTAGATTTCTGTTCCCGTGAAGCAGGAGAATATAGCAGTTAAGTGCATAGTTCAGAGTCAGAGAGATATGGGTTATAAATCCAGTTCTACCACTTCTCCTGAATAAGTTGGTTTACCTATGTCATGCCTTTGTTTTCTCATTTATAACATGGGATATGCCTAAGAGCTGTATCATAGGATTCTTCAGTTAATACATATAAAGTCTTAGTTCTTACTGTCATGATCATTACGACTTATGGCCCAACAGTTAAGTCAGGGATTGTCCACGTGGTATAATTTGGAGACAATAGAAAGCATGTACTCAAAACATCTTCCCTACACACCTGCCTTGATTTCTGAGGTGCCCATGCTCTTTCATGCCTTTGGTTTGAGGAAGTGTTTATGTATTCTGGAAGTTTTAAATGTCCTAACAGTTGTGCTTCAAGGACCACTAGGGAAGGGAAGGGGTGAGGGGATCAGATAACCCTTGGTCTTCTCACCTACTACCTCCAGCAGAGAAGTTTTATCTGTTTTACATACTGACTTCTACATGAGGGGCTTGCTTAGAGAATTCCATGGGCAAAGGAGCCTGGCAGGCTACAGTCCATGGGGTTGCAAGGAGTTGGACATGACTGAGCAACTTTCACTTCTACCTGAGAATTTCTTTAATGAGGATTTCTGTGGCTGAGAAAAAAGTTTAGAAATGACTGCATCAAAGCATCAGTGACCCCTGTTAAAGCATCATTATATCATCTGGAGAGGGATTGAGGGTGTTTTACTTGAAGAAGAAAAACCACAGGTGAGATGATGCTCACTGTTTTCATGAAACTGGTCATCACCATGTGGGGTCAAGAGAATCAACATGAGGCTAATTTCACCTTGGTGGGTAAAAGAGGATGATCTTTCTAACAATTCAAGCTGTTCTTCCAGTAATTCATTTTTAGGATAGAGGTACACTGCTGTCTGTGGAGACATCTTAGCAAAGGCTTTAGGCTGTCAGAGAGAGTACTGAGGGGGTTCCCTCAAGAGTAGAATAATGGACTGGGACTGCCAAGATTTATTTTAAACTGTAAAATTCTGTCATTCTGAGTAACACAGGAAGCTATTAAGGTGTTATACCCCCTTGTACTTCTTGGTGAAATTTTATCACCTATGTTAGATTCTTAGAGTATGACTTTAAAAGAATGTACCATAGACAGTTGAATTTTGAACTTATTTTAGACTTAGAGAAAAGTTTTATGAAAAGTTCAAAAAAAGTTTCGGACTTGCCTGATGGTCTAGTGGTGGTTAAAAATCTGCCTGCCAATGCAAGGGACATAGTTCAGTCCCTGGTCTGGGAAGATTCCACCTGCCCCAGGGCAGTGAAGCCCGCGTGCCGCAACTACGGAGCCCGTACTCGAGGGCCGCTGAGCTGCAACTGCTGAAATCCATGCCTTAGAGCTTGTGCAGCAAGAGAAGCCGCCACAGTGCGAAGCTTGAGCACCCCAACTAGCGAGTGGCCCCTGCTTTCCAGAACTAGAGAAAGCCTACGTGCAGCAACAAAGGCCTAGTGCAGGCAAAAATAAATTTAAAAAATTTTTTTAGAAAATTTGAAAAAAGTTTTCATTATCTCTCACCCAGCTTCTCTTAATGTTAATATCTTGTATAACTATAATGTAGTGATCAGAACCAGGAAATTAACATTGGTGTTATATTGTTAACTACATTAGAGATCTAATTAAAATTCCATCAGATTTTTCATTATAGTCTTTTTCTTCAACAGTGAAAAACTAGGTTTTATTATTTACAGTTATCTTTTGTTATTTGATCAATGTTAGCAAAAATGACATGAGGTGGTTTTAAAATTATTAACTGTTACCTCTTGAAAGAAACATGTTTCCTGTAATTTGTGGAGCTCTATTATCCAGAATCATGTAATTTTAGAGTTCAGATGTCATCTCAGCAGTCACAGTTTCTCTTCTTCCTCTTGAGGGAATCCCTTCAGTATGGTCCCTGACAGCCCATCTTGGGGAACTCCTTCTCATGGGTTTTGTTCAGAAGTATATTGTCACTCAGTTAACAGATACCTATTTAGCACCTAGCTAAAGGTATATATCAGACATTAGGGATACAGAAATAGTAGATATGACTCTTGCCTTCTAGAAATTTGTACTCTAGAAGGAGAGAAACATATGGGCAATTATAATGGAGCAGAATGTGGGATAAGAGAAGGAAAGCAAATAATAATTAGATGAGATCACATCAGTTGCTCAGTCGTGTCCGACTCTTTGCGACCGCATGAATCGCAGCACGCCAGGCCTCCCTGTCCATCACCAACTCCCGGAGTTCACTCAGACTCATGTCCATCGAGTCAGTGATGCCATCCAGCCATCTCATCCTCTGGTCCCCTTCTCCTCCTGCCCCCAATCCCTCCCAGCATCACAGTCTTTTCCAATGAGTCAACTCTTCGCATGAGGTGGCCAAAGTACTGGAGTTTCAGCTTTAGCATCATTCCTTCCAAAGAAATCCCAGGGCTGATCTCCTTCAGAATGGACTGGTTGGATCTCCTTGCAGTCCAAGGGACTCTCAGGAGTCTTCTCCAACACCACAGTTCAAAAGCATCAATTCTTCAGCGCTCAGCCTTCTTCACAGTCCAACTCTCACATCCATACATGACCACAGGAAAAACCATAGCCTTGACTAGACGAACCTTTGTTGGCAAAGTAATGTCTCTGCTTTTGAATATGCTATCTGGGTTGGTCATAACCTTCCTTCCAAGGAGTAAGCGTCTTTTAATTTCATGGCTGCAATCACCATCTGTAGTGATTTTGGAGCCCAGAAAAATAAAGTCTGCCACTGTTTCCACTGTTTCCCCATCTATTTCCCATGAAGTGATGGGACCAGATGCCATGATCTTCGTTTTCTGAATGTTGAGCTTTAAGCCAACTTTTTCACTCTCCTCTTTCACTTTCATCAAGAGGCTCTTTAGTTCTTCACTTTCTGCCATGAGGGTGGTGTCATCTGCATATCTGAGGTTATTGATATTTCTCCCGGCAATCTTGATTCCAGCTTGTGTTTCTTCCATGATGTACTCTGCATATAAGTTAAATAAGCAGGGTGACAATATACAGCCTTGACGAGCTCCTTTTCCATGGGATAAATGCTGGGGTAGGATAAATACTATGGGAGCATAGAGTGGGTACCTCACCCTTCCTGGGGTATCAGAAAGACTTCCAAGAGAAGATGCTGGGTGAGCTGAGTGAAGAAGGATTGGATCCCTAGAATCAGTTCCTCCAAAGTCTCCTCCACATCCTCCATCTTCAAGGAGTCTGATTCTGAAAGTGGTCGGAGGATCGATCTCTCATTCACACACACACACACACACACACACACATATATACCCCCACACACATACATATATATTGAGTGAGCTAATTTATTAAATCTGTAAGGCACTTTACTGCTATTGCTTGTTATTTCATTGACATTTGGTAACCTTGGCAGATCTAATGGGTGGTGTTTGGCTACTGTGAGGAGAAAGACTATAAGAAGGCAAGAGTGGAAGTCATGATCCAGGCCAGAGATGATGTATCTTGGACATAGAGAATGAGAAATTAGACTAGTGTCTGTTGGGTCCCTTGGTAGCTTTGGGATCTTGGTCAAGGTACTTAACCCCTCTGAGCCTCTGTTCCATTATAGATCCAATAGGATTAAGAATGCCTATTTCACTGAACAAATGTGAGAATTCAGAATAATATGTAAATTGAGGTCATGCATTAAGGAATATGGCTGCAATGTTTATTACTTATCTGTCAGGGTCCCAGCAGGAAACAGATGGTGCACTCAAATGTGATAATTCAAAGAGGGTTTAATTATGGGACAATTTTCAAAGCTTTGGGCACGGTTTAGGAAAACTCGTAAAGAATAATGTTGTATTCTAGAAGTCCTGATCATGTCTAGGCCTAAAAGGACAACCTGGGGAGTGGTTACCAGAGCTAGGAAGAAAAGTTTGAGTACAGAGGGCAGTCATAAAAGGCGATGAAATGTACAGCCTGGTGGCAGTGGTTAATAATACCATATTGTATACTTGAAAGTAGATCTTAAATGTTCTCACTACCACTACCAGAACAACAAAGGTAATTATGTGAGGTGAGGGATATGTTAACTATCCTTATTGTAATTATTTTGAAATATAGATGTGTGTGTCATATCATCATGTCTGTCTAAAACTTACACAGTGTCGCGTTTCAGTTATATCTCCATGAAGATAGGGGTGGGGAGGAGCTATGATGGTTGGTTGAAAATAGAACAAGACTGAAAGGACCCCTTCCTTCTTCCCTTAGATCTTTTGCGGGTGTTCCCCGCTTACCAACCCCAACCAAAAGTCAGGGAGAGGGTCCAGAAACTCTTTCTGTCATCCTTTCAGTTCAGGCTTCTGGAATAGAAAGCAGGGCTTGAAGGATGCGGAGTGGCTCTGGAGGGGCAAATAGAAGGAATCTGGTTCAAACCATGAGGCAAATGGAAAAATTCTCAGAGAGGGAAACCAATGAGAAGATACCCTCAGAAGGGTCCACTGTACTTCCCAACTCATTGTCAGGTTGGCCCATCTTTAACTGGAAATGTCCCCATCTTTTAAGGGGACATTTGTTATTTTCCTTTCCAGTCTCCATTGTCCTTTTTTCTAGCAGCAATACTTGCTGTCCGCCCACCCCGCCACCCCACCTCAGAGGATTCATTCTTCCCCTATTGTCAGTCTGTATGGTTGGAATGGGATTCTGTCCTGCAGGGCTGTGTGTGTCCCAGGCCTGAATCAGTCAACATGCTCCATCCTGCTGTGTGTGGTGGTTGGTCCAAGACCAAGCACAGGGTTCAGTTAGAACCTGGCAGCCACAGTGAGTCTTTTCTTAAGAATGTGGGAAAGCGTCGGGAGGAGCTGCTGCTCCCATCCTGCCATCAGGAGGGACAGACTTTGGGTCTGAAAATGAAACCAGTCTGTCAGAAAACCAGCGTGGGAGCCCTGAATCCAGCTGTGCCAGTGCTGATGGAAGCATCACCACTGAACTTGGCAGTTAAGAAAGTCAGTGAATTGTATTTGCACTGTGTTGTTTTGAGTTGGATTTTTACGTATACCAAAAAGAGTCCTGATGTAGCAAATGCCCCACACGTTACTTTTTCCTAGTAATAATTTTAATGTAAATGTGAATTTAAAACTAAGTGTTAGCCAGGGTCATCGTTGTTAGAAGCTGTTGCATACATCCTTTACTTCATACTGTACTCCTTGAAAGAACAGTATTAGTGATATTCTAGCATAGCATAAAAGCAATTCACATGGTAGTCAGCTGTAAATGTAATAACAGGGTAGTTGAGATTTGTGTTTTAAAACACATTCTTGCACAATTATTTCCCCCATTAAATTCATACAGAAAACTGAAGTTGGAAATCAGGATTGATAGCACATATCTGCTAAGTGGCTGTCTGGGTAGAAAATTTAAATCGTGCTGAAAGTTAAAATCCACTATTTAACTGAATTGACAAAATAGTAAAATTCCAATTGATCTAATTCCCAGTGGCTGGTCTTTTAGATTAAAAAAACAAAAACAAAAACTATTATTCGGGAATTACAGGGCTCTCTCTCTAAATCGTTGATCAGCTGTTCTTGTTTAAATGCCTTTTTCAATATAATTGTTAAATTTTGGCTCATTGAATTTTAGAATGCAAGAAGCATTTTTAAAAACATGACTTTAAAATTAAAGACTTTTAAAAGTCAGTTCTTTACCTTATTTTTGCTTAGAGATTTAGATAGAAGTTGTTTTCTCCCATGACATAATAAGAAGGGCTTTTTTTTTTTGGTAACAGCTTGAGATATAATTCACATGCCATAAAATTCACCCTTATGAAATGTTCAGTTCATTGGTTTGCACTATATTAGCAAAGTTGTGCAGCCATTGTTACTATCTATTTCTAAAACATTTTTTATCTTCCCATAAAGAAGCTCAGTACCCACTAGCATTCTTCTCTAGTCCCTTCCCACCCCAGCCCCTGACAACCACTGATCTTTCCGTCTCTATGGATTTACCTATTCCAGACACTTCGTGTAGATGGAGTTATTCAACTTGCGGCCTTTTGTGACTGGCTTTTTCACTTAGCATTGTGTTTATTTTTTCTGGCACTGGGTCTTTGTTGCTGTGTGCAGGCTTTCTCTCGTGGCCAGCAGGGGCTTCTCTTTGCTGCAGTGCCTCAGCTTCTCTTTGCGCTGGCTTTTCCTGCCGCAGAGCACAGACTCTTGGTGCATGGGCTTAGTTGCTCTGCGGCGTGTGGAATCCTCCCAGACCAGGAACTGAACCCGTGTGCCCTGCATTGGCAGGCGGATTCCTATCCACTGTACCACCAACAAAGTCCAGCATCATGTTTTCAAGGCTCATCCATGCGGTAAAACTGGAACTCTTTTGCCTGAGCTTTCAAGAGATAGTGATTTGGTAAGATGCTGGTGCTAGTCTCCGTGCATCCTCTCCGCTCTGCTTCACCAATACATTCTCTACACCACAGCAGAATGATTTGTTTCATCTGCATCAGTTGATGGCCTTTGCATCTTACCTACCCTCGGCATGGCCCAGTATGCCCTACCTGGCTGCCCTGGCCCAGCTCGCCAGCTCCCTCAGGCTCCTCTGTTCTCTCTGCATTCTGACGTGCTCCCTGCTGCCCAGGGCATCTACTCATGCTCTCCCTTCCACCTGCAGCTGGTTGTCTTCTGTCGCTTTTAGTTAATTCCTTCGATTCCTTCTTTAGATCTTGTGTCACTTCCCTAAGTTCAGGTCATGTTCCTCAATTATTTTCCTTCATAGCACTTTTTCAGTTTCTAATTATACCCCCATCATTGTGACTGTTTCATTAACTTTTATATCCACCTACTAGACCATAAACTTTCAGAGAAGAGAGCTCATATCTGTGGCTCATTAAAAAAAAAAAATCTATAGTTCCTGGCCATAGGAGGTGCTCCCCTTGCCTCAAAGAATTTCTAAACTATTTTCGTATAGTTTTCATGTTTAGGGTGTTTATGAATAGTAGAATACTCTGAATATTGGAAACTCTGTCAATTGGAATATTGGATTGACCTTTGCCTGACTAGGCTGTGTAATCGAGTTCACTGTTCTTTATTTAATGTTGACCACACTGGTCAATAACAGTGGGTTAGAATCATGCAGAGAGCAAAGGAAATTGGGAGTTAACATTAAAAAAACAACAACCTGAATTTTGAATTAAAACAAGCCTCTCCCCCACCTTCTCCCTTATACCTTTTTTCTCTCTGTCCTTCCTTCTCTCACAGCCAGAGGATAGCATCTTTCTTTTCCAAATGAGAATTAGCACATATATATGTTTTTTTTTTAAAGCAAACCTATATTTTTATAGAACAATAAATGATATGATCTCATCTTTTTACATGGTAATTATATTGGAAAAGTGCTTTAAAGTTTTACATACAGTTGATTTAAATGCCTTTAAAAACATATAATAAACAATGGCAGATTTCCTCTTACAAAGAATAATTGATATCCCTTGGAATCAAATAAAATGTTATGGGAAATCCTACCTTCACAGATGTTATAAAACTTAAGATCTATACTAAATATCAATCTATACTAGTTCCTCTTAGCTGGGATAATTCTGTTCCTCCTTTCCCACCAGGGTATATTAGGGAATAGTTTTTGATAGTTACAACTAGGAATTGGGAAACTATGGGTATCTAGTGTGTAGAGGCCAGTGATTCTGCTAAACATTCTGTGATGCTTAGGACAGTTCTTAAAGTATTATCCAGACCAAATGTCACTAGTACCAAGGTCAAGAGACACTGTTGTGTATAAAATAAGTGTTTTGAGATGTTATTAACATAAAACTAAATGGTAATTTATTCCTTTGTTAATTAAGTTTATGGAAATTCCCGAATAGTAAAATGCCTTCCTTTGTTCACTAAATCAGCATTTCTTTAGCCTCTCCTTCATTCCAGCACTGGACTAGGCACTGTAGACACTTGGTGAAAATAATTGGCATTTACTCTTCTGCTTACAGTCAGAGAGACAGTCATAAAATTTGGCATTTAATACATATGGGAAAGGTTAAAGGGTCACAGGGTGCTGTGGTCACAGAGTGCTCTGGTCATATATACTAAGAACACTCCTTTACCTGGGTTTCAAACAGGCTTCTGAGAAGACATGATACACCTGGAATGCATCCTAAAGAGAAAGAATGGACTTCATTGGCAGAGGGACTAGCACAGCAGAAAAGTGTGAAGCAGAATTCGCAAGCTATCTGATGTTAGCAGTGAGTGTTCACAGCAAGGAGAGGCAAGAGACAAGGCTGAAGGGGTAGGTAGGACAGTGATGGAGAGTCTTGTGCGCAGACTCAGGACACAGGTTTTAAGCAGCAAAGCAATATAGTCTAATTTGCATCTCATATATCTAACTCTGGCGCTTCCCAGGTAGCTCAAATGGTACAGAATCTGCCTGTGTGCAGAAAACCCAGGTTCAGTCCCTGGGTCTGGAAGATTCCCTGGAGAAGGGCATGGCTACCCACTCCAGTATTCTTGCCTGGAGAATCCCATGGACAGAGGAGCCTGACGGGCTACAGTCCAAGGAGTTGTAAACAGTCAGACAGACTGAGCAACTGACACACACATGTACAACTAACTGCCTACCCTGTAAGTGATGGATTTAAAGGGTTAAAATTGGATTCAGGGGAAGCAATTAGTAAGCTATTTCATAGTCCAGGTAAGAGATCATGAGTGCCTAGACTTAGGCAATGGCAGTTGGATGGAGAGGATCACTTGGATTGAGAGATGTCAGTGAGAAAGAACCAGCAGAGTGGTGCTCTATTGGATGTGAGAGCTGAGGGAGAAGGAGGCCTCAGGAAGGACTCACTGGTGTCTGGTTCGGGCAGAATGAGGACAGGAAAGGAAAAGCCAGTGATAATTTTGTTGTGGACATATTAAATGATACATATTTGAAACTCTTAGAAGGGGATGACGGAGGATGAGATGGCTGGATGGCATCACTGACTTGATGGACATGAGTCTGAGTGAACTCCAGGAGTTGGTGATGGACAGGGAGGCCTGGTGTGCTGTGATTCATGGGGTCGCAAAGAGTTGGACATGACTGAACGATGGAACTGAATTTAAAAGGGCTAGAGACATTGATTTCGGAAGTCTTTAAATTAGAGATAGCAAGGGAACATTTCATGCAAAGATGGGCTCGAAAAGGACAGAAATGGTATGGACCTAACAGAAGCAGAAGATACCAAGAACAGGTGGCAAGAATACACAGAAGAACTGTACAAAAAAGATCTTCATGACCCAGATAATCACGATGGTGTGATCACTGACCTAGAGCCATACATCCTGGAATGTGAAGTCAAGTGGGCCTTAGAAAGCATCACTACGAACAAAGCTAGTATGGAGGTGATGGAATTCCAGTTGAGCTCTTTCAAATCCTGACAGACGATGCTGCGAAAGTGCTGCACTAAATATGCCACCAAATTTGGAAAGCTCAACAGTGGCCACAGGACTGGAAAAGGTCAGTTTTCATTCAAATCCCAAAGAAAGGCAATGCCAAAGAATGCTCAAACTACTGCACAATTGCACTCATCTCACATGCTAGTAAAGTAATGCTCAAAATTCTCCAAGCCAGGCTTCAGCAATATGTGAACTGTGAACTTCCTGATGTTCAAGCTGGTTTTAGAAAAGGCAGAGGAACCAGAGATCAAATTGCCAACATCCACTGGATCATGGAAAAAGCAAGAGAGTTCCAGAAAAACATCTATTTCTGCTTTATTGACTATACCAAAGCCTTTGACTGTGTGGATCACAATAAACTGTGGGAAATTCTGAAAGAGATGGGAATACCAGACCACCTGACCTGCCTCTTAAGAAATCTGTATGCGGGTCAGGAAGCAGCAGTTAGAACTGGACATGGAACAACAGACTGGTTCCAAATAGGAAAAGGAGTTCGTCAAGGCTGTATGTTGTCACCCTGCTTATTTAACTTATATGCAGAGTACATCATGAGAAACACTGGACTGGAAGAAACACAAGCTGGAATCAAGATTGCTGGGAGAAATATCAATAACCTCAGATATGCAGATGACACCACCCTTATGGCAGAAAGTGAAAAGGAACTCAAAAGCCTCTTGATGAAAGTGAAAGTGGAGAGTGAAAAAGTTGGCTTAAAGCTCAACATTCAGAAAATGAAGATCATGGCATCCGGTCCCACCACTTCATGGGAAATGGATGGGGAAACAGTGTCAGATTTTATTTTTCTGGGCTCCAAAATCACTGCAGATGGTGACTGCAGCCATGAAATTAAAAGACGCTTACTCCTTGGAAGGAAAGTTATGTCCAACCTAGATAGCATGTTCAAAAACCAAGACATTACTTTGCCAACAAAGGTCCGTCTAGTCAAGGCTATAGTTTTTCCTGTGGTCATGTATGGATGTGAGAGTTGGACTGTGAAGAAGGCTGAGCCCTGAAGAATTGATGCTTTTGAACTGTGGTGTTGGAGAAGACTTTTGAGAGTCCCTTGGACTGCAAGGAGATCCAACCAGTCCATTCTGAAGGAGATCAGCCCTGGGATTTCTTTGGAAGGAATGATGCTGAAGCTGAAACTCCAGTACTTTGGCCACCTCATGCGAAGAGTTGACTCATTGGAAAAGACTCTGATGCTGGGAGGGATTGGGGGCAGGAGGAGAAGGGGATGACAGAGGATGAGATGGCTGGATGGCATCACTGACTTGATGGACGTGAGTCTGAGTGAACTCCAGGTGTTGGTGATGGACAGGGAGGCCTGGCGTGCTGCGATTCATGGGGTCGCAAAGAGTCGGACACGATTGAGTGACTGAACTGAGCTGAACTGAACTGAGTGCATCAGTCCAGTTCAGTTGCTCAGTTGTGTCCGACTCTTTGAGAACCCATGAACTGTAGCACGCCAGGCTTCCCTGTCCATCACCAGCTCCCGGAGTCCGCGCAAACCCGTGTCCATTGAGTCGGTGATACCATCCAACCATCTAATCCTCTGTTGTCTCCTTCTCCTCCTGCCCTCAATCTTTTCCAGAATCAGGGTCTTTTCCAATGAATCACCTCTTCGCATCAGTTGGTCAAAGTATTGGAGTTTCAGCTTCAGCATCAGTCCTTCCAATGAACACCCAGGACTGATCTCCTTTGAGATGGACTGGTTGGATCTCCTTGCTGTCCAAGGGACTCTCAAGAGTCTTCTCCAACACCACAGTTCAAAAGCGTCAGTTCTTTGGTGCTCAGCTTTCTTTATAGTCCAACTCTCACATCCATACATGACCACTGGAAAAACCATAGCCTTGACTAGATGGACCTTTGTTGACAAAGTAATGCCTTTGCTTTTTAATATGCTGTCTAGGTTGGTTATAATTTTCCTTCCAAGGAGTAAGCATCTTTTAGGCCAGAACTAAATTCATGAGAATGGATGAAACTGCTGAGTGAATAGAAAGAAAGGAAGTTGATCCAAGAATGGAGACCCAGGTGACCCAAGGATAGAAAGTTATAAGGTGCTAATTATTTTATGTCAATATATATGCATGCATATGTAGGTATCAATATTTGTGTGTATATATGTAATATTTGTTAGATTAAGAAAAATACAAAAGACACAGAAGAAAAGGAAATGAGTTGTAGAAACCCACTGTTCGGATTACCTCTGTTAACATTTTAAACCAGTTAAAAGTTAAGCATAAACAGTGCTGTGATGAACATTGGGGTACATGTGTCTCTTTCAATTCTGGTTTCCTTGGTTCATCACAGCACTGTTTATAATAGCCAGGACATGGAAGCAACCTAGATGTCCATCGCAGATGAATGGATAAGAAAGCTGTGGTACATATACACAATGGGGTATCACTTAGCCATTAAAAAGAATACATTTGAATCAGTTCTAATGAGGTGGATGAAACTGGAGCCTATTATACAGAGTGAAGTAAGCCAGAAAGAAAAACACCAATACAGTATACTAACGCATATATATGGAATTTAGAAAGATGGTAACGATAACCCTGTATGCGAGACAGCAAAAAAGACACAGATGTATAGAACAGTCTTTTGGACTCTGTGGGAGAGGGAGAGGGTGGGATGATTTGGGAGAATGGCATTGAAACATGTATAATATCGTACATGAAACGAATCGCCAGTTCAAGTTCAGTGCATGATACTGGTTGCTTAGGGCTGGTGCACTGGGATGACCCAGAGGGATGGTACGGGGAGGGAGGAGGGAAGCAGGTTTGGGATGGGGAACACGTGTATACCTGTGGTGGATTCATGTTGATGTGTGGCAAAACCAATACAATATTGTAAAGTAATTAACCTCCAATAAAAATAAATAAATTTATATTAAAAAAAATGTAATGAGAGAAAAGAAAAAAAACAAGTTAAGCATAGCATTGTGGGTTGAACTGTTTTCTTCAGAAAGATACATTGAAGTCCTAACCCCCAGGACCTGTGAATGTGACTTTAATCGGAAATAGGTTCTCTGCAGGTGTAATCAAGTTAAGATGTAGTCATATGGGATCAGAGAGGGGTAGATCCTAATGCAGTCACAGGTGTCTTTGTAAGATAAGAAAAAATTTGGACACAGACACACACAGAGGTGAATGCCATATGACAACAGAGGCAGAAATTGGGGTGTTGAATCTACAAGCCAAAGAATGCTAAGAATTGACAGCAGGCTGGAAGCTAGGAAAATGGCAAGCGAGAGATTCTCCCCCAGAGCCTCCCAAAGGGAACCAACCCTGCTGACACCTTGCTCTCAGACTTCCAGCCTCCAGAACTATGAGAAAATAAATTCGTATATTGATAATCCCCCCAATTTATGGTACTTTGTCATAACAGCCCCACAAAACTAATATACATGGTTGGGTTATATAAAAATAAACATAGAAAGCTAATGATAAGTGAAAATATCTCTTTTTAAAAGTTCATGATATACTTTAGAAATTTATCTACATCAGCACAAACAGAACTACTTCTTCCTTTTAAGCTGCTACCCAGTGGGAATACTAATATTTGGTGGTTGGGAAGAGAAGGAGAAGAAAAAATAGGGAGGGAGGTAGGAGGAGTATTAGCTAAAAGTAGCTTCTTGAAGGTTTCAAGAAACCCTAAGTAGTCAGTCAGTACAATGGAGAAACAGATCCAGGAAAATCAGGACTAAAAATATTTTGGTTATGGGCACCATGGAAATCTTAGGCAATCAGTGTAAGAACTTCTGCGGAGCTAGAGTAGCAGAAACTAACATTAAGTAAAAGATCTCCATTCTTCACATGCCTATTCTCTGAGGTAGGACAAAATAATGAACAGGACAGTTGTGTAGAATGATATATAGGGGAACGTGAGGTACAACGGAAGATTGAGATAGGAAAGAATTGATTACATAAGGTATAAAAAAGCAGTGTTTTATTTTAGCATGGTTTCAGAAGTCAACACTATAAATACATACCCACCTTGGGCCCTGTCTGAAAAGGTATCAGAAAATAAGTCCCTGATACTGGGAAATATTGAGGGCAGAAGGAGAAGAGGGTGGCAGAGGATGAGATGGCTGGATGGCATCACCAATGCAATGAACACGAACTTGGGCAAACTGTGGGAGATGATGAGGGACAGAGCGGCTTGGCATGCTACAGTTCATGGGGTCGTAAAGAGTTGGACACGACTAGGCGACTGAACAACAACAAATTTCACCTCTCCTAAGGTTGCCTGCTGTCAGGATTGAGAAAAACCATGTTTTTAACTATATAAATGTACCCTTCTAACATTGAGCACTTACACCATTCTGGGCACTCTGCCCTAAGGATGACCTCATTTTATGCTCACAACCGGCTGTGAGGCAGGGCCCTTCAGAGTCCTCATTTACAAATCAGGAAGCACATGCCCACATAAATTATTTTCTAAAGTCAGAAAGGAGAGGTGCTGGAACACAAATCCCAGGCCTTAATCACTAGATTCTGAAGCATAGCTGGGGTGAGGAAGGGAGAGAAGATAGCATTCCCCTCTCATTGTTTAGGGGTGAATTGCTGCCAACAAGAACAAAGTTCTAGCTGCACTGTGTCCAAACAGCATTGTCTAACCATCCTAAGCTGATGGAGATAATGGAGGAGCAGGAAAACCTCTTAGCTAGATATTTTCAACTATAGGTAAAAACAACAGTTCATGAAGGCTTCCTGGAATATTGTAAAATTTAACTTTGTGTCTTACTATGTAATATGATTGCATAACATTCTCATTACCTTCAAAAAATACAAGCCATCAGCAGAAAAACTGAGTTTGGTTCTAAGACCCAGTATAGAGGACAGCCTCTTAGCCACGTTCATCTCAGATATGAACTTGCTGAGAGGGAGTTGTGGGGGTCAGAGTCTAGGGGTCTAGAGCAGAGACCTCTGGATGCAGTGGCCCCCTCTACTTTACACACATAGATGAAATGCTTTCAGTGAACGGGCTATATTAATAAGCACAGCTGACCAAAACCACTTTCCATCCCAGCTCCTAAAGAAATGCTTTTCTTCACTTCGATAGAAGAACAAACTTTGAGGTAGTGTTTTTATAAGTAAATTTCTTTACTCTGCCTATAAGTGCTGTTCAGTTGTATTTCTAATAAGGCATGGACTAAATAATACGTATAGTAGTTTTACATTAAATAGAATCATGGGCTCTGTCTACACAATGGCAGTTTTTATTCACTGCATTGTCTTACCTAAAATGCTCCTTCTCTTAGATTTTGATCTTTTAAAGGCCAGAAAGAAGGTTAAGTAAGAAAAAAGAGAAAGGGGATAAGAAATAAAGCCAGTGCTTTTGTTGCACATAGTCATGGGGGGTCACTTTTTATATAGTTATCACCCTGTGCTGGGCTGGCAAGTCAACTGTGGTTTGTCTGGAAATCCCCATTGCAATACACCAGAACAAATGTATTTATTGCTATATTTTGCTGGTAGAATATTTATAAGGGAAAGTCAACTCCCAAGTTAGGAAAGAGCATCCGTGTCCCTTATAATGCATACTTGTTAATTCATTTCTCTGATTCTTCTGAGTCACTTAATATGCCTGTAATGCAAGGAATACTCTCTGAATGCATGAACCCTATCATAAAGTAGTAGTGGCAAGAGTGTTAGATAAATCTAGAAGATAATGAAACTAGACTTACCTACCTCACAGGTTTCTTGGGAGGATAAAATGAAATAATGGATGTGAACATGTTTTTAAAAAGCAAAAAGTGCTGTAAAACTCAAGGTAGTGTTTTTTTGTGCCTTGGCTGCAAAATTGTTTTCTATCACACTCATAGTTTATTAGCTCTTCTACACACATATGCATATGGAAGAAGCATTCTTGCTGCTCTTTCTCTATCCTCAAGAAATGAGAAAATTTTCTGTTCCTTTATGAAGGTAGCATCATTTAGATTGTCATGAAATTCTCAATTCCTCATTTAGTGTTTCTACACCATACAAGGTGAGTTTTAGATAAGTACATTGCTCATTCTCTGAGGCCCAGTCATCTTTGCACAAATCTAAACAGCACAAATGAAAGCATCTTTCTGGGAGTAACATCTTTGGGTCAGTGTCATTAAATTAATACCATAATATATCAACATGTCACCTATGTGAATAATAATATACCCACACGTAATTTATAGATTTCTCCCCCCCTTTTTTTTCCTGAAATGGAGGCCACAACGATTTCAGACTCCCCATTCAAATGTATCTTCTTAGTCTTTCTAAGTCATAATTATTTTTTTTGTCTTAGCCAGTAATTTCTTTAACTCAAATAGCTGTCCATCTGCAAAAAGAGATTGAAGAAATAATGTAATAATACAGGGGAATGATTTTCATTTTTTAGCAGTGTGTAGCTTTTTATAAATAAAACCAAAGACATGAAACTAGAAATAAAATGAAAATGTAGGCTGTATATATTTTTCTCCGAATGCTACTTGGGTAAGGAATGAGTCCCCAGATGAAAGCAGTATGAGTCATTTCAAATCTAACAACCTCATATTATCATAAAATTGTGTTGATGTATTTGTAAAAATCTATGAAGAATTCTATAAGGGGCTTTTGATCTTGACAGAATCCAGGGGTAGGGATGCAGACTGAAGAAGGAATATTTGTGTTTCTTATCTAGTGGATTTTGTAACATTGTCACATTTAATTTACTAATAAAAGAGGTATCAGATTTTTAGACTAAATTAATAAGGATGAGATTTGAAGGCAAAAATAATTGCTTTTCCTGCATGGAATGTTAGAACTGAGAGGGGATTTAGCATCTAGTGTAAGTATGAATTTTTCCACATCTCAGTAACATTGCTAATTAGTCTCTGCATTCCTTCCTGCTAAGCCTGTAGATGACCCCAGGATCCTTTTCAACACAGACCTGCAGGCAGCCATTACTAGGCAATTAGAGATGACATATGAGTGAAATCTTTATCAATCCTCTTCTATAGAACATTTCAAATAATCATCTTTAATTTCCTTAAAAAATATGTCACAAATACTTCGTGTGCATTATTACGTTCCAGACATTGGGTATACACACAAATAGAAAAGACCTGAATCTCAGCCTTAAAGAGTATATAGTTTAGAGAGAGGAGAGTGGAGCTAACAGGTGATTAAAATATAGCATACCAAGAGCCATAAGCTACACATAGGAGGGCCTCATAACACAGCAGATGATACCTATCTTTATGTTGAATATACAAGCAGAAATTATTCAGGCAAAGCTGGAATGTTCTAGGACAGCAGTTCTCAACTTTTTAAAAAATCTCAAATCCCTTTATACTCTCGAAAGTTATTGCAGACTTCTCAAAAAGTTAAAGAATTAGTGTGTAATCTAGCAATTCCACTTCCAGGTATATACCCCAAAGAGTTAAGAATATAGTCTCAAACAGATACCTGTATACCAATGTTCATAGCAACATTATTCATGAATTAGTCCACTGTATGAATGAATGTATTACAATTTGCTTATCCATTTACCTGTTAAGGGACATTTGGATTATTTCTGTATTTTTTTAGTTATTAAGAAAAAACATGATATGGATTTTTATGCCCAAGTCTCTTTTTGGAAATATGTTTTCTTTTCAGTAAGTAACTAGTTGTTCAGTGGCTTGGCCATAGAATAGCTAAGTGGTTTTCAGCTGGGGACAATTTTGCACTCTGGAGGACATTTGACTGTGTTGGGGACATTTTTGTCATGAATGTGGAGGTGCTAGTAGCATCAGACAAG
This sequence comes from Bos grunniens, assembly GCF_055505025.1. Taxonomy (NCBI): domain Eukaryota; kingdom Metazoa; phylum Chordata; class Mammalia; order Artiodactyla; family Bovidae; genus Bos; species Bos grunniens. The sequence goes on from NC_141186.1 coordinate 40,339,391, forward strand.
TAGAGGCCAGGTATACTTCAAAACATTTTGGAATGCACAGAACAGCTCCCATAGCAAAGAACCATCTGACCCAAAATCTCAGTAGTGTTGAGGCTGAGAAAACTTGGTTTAGATACATATTTAAAATTTAAGGAAACATCTAAACTCTTTTATAATGAAATTGTACAATTTTGCATTCCCAGCAACAAGGTTTGAAAGTACCAGTTGTTCTGCATCCTTGCCAACTCTTGGTATTGTCAATCTTTTTAATTTTAACCATCCTGTGAGGAGTAGAATAGCATTTTTTTGTGATTTTAATGTACGTCTTCTTGGTCACTAGTAAAGTTGAGCATCTTTTTATTATGGTGATTTAAGAGTGCTGTATATATTCTTATTTTGCCTTTTTTATTGTTCAAGTATTCATAACATACAATTTATCATTTTAGTAAAGTATGCAGTTCATTGATAACTTTATTCTTCATTCGAGATCTTTATTAAATATTTTCACTCAATCTGAGGTTGGCCTTTTCAGTTTCTCTCCACGATCTTTTGAAGAGCTGTGTTTTAAATTTTGTTACAGCCTAGTTCACCAATTTTTTTCTTTATGATTAATGCTTTTCCATTGTCTTATCTAAGAAATATTTGCCTACCTCAAAAGGTGAGCTATTTGTGAAGGTATTCTACATTTTTTTTCCAGAAGTATCATCATTTAGTTTTATGTTTAGGTCTATCTTTCATTTCAAGTAAATTCTGTATATAGTGTGAGGCAGATGTTGAGTTTCATTTTTTCCTATACAGTATATTTTGATCCAGCAGAGTTGATTGAAACAACTCTTTTTTCTCCCCATTGAATTATCTTGCTATTTTTGTCTTAATTATAGTAGGTTTATAGTAAGTCTTGAAATCAGATGAGAGTCTTTCAATTTAGTCTTTTTACAGATGTATTCTAAACTCTGAAATTCCAAATAAATATTAGAATTACTTTGTCTGTTTCTACAAGAGGAATCCTGACAAGATTTTGATCAGGATTGTTGAATCTAGATTCATTTAAAGAGAACTGACATTTTAGTAATACTGAATCTTCTAATCCATGAAAATGGTATGCCTCTTCATTTATTTATGCCTTCTTTAATTTCTCTCAGCAATGTTGTATTGTTTTCAGTGTATAGGTTGTACTTTTTTTCCCCTTAAACTCATAAGTGTTTATGTTTGTTATGCTATTACAAATGGTATTTTAAATTTTAATTGTCACTAATATAGAGAAATACAATTAATTTTTATATATTGACCTTATGCTGTATAATCTTGCTAAATTCATGTTTTTAAAAAAGCTATGGGGAAATCTGGTAGTTTATGGCTCAGTTTATCCATCTGTCTATTATAAACTATATGAGATAAGGAGGCAGACTTTAAGATCTTACTAGCTTTTGGAAGTGGGTACAAGCCCAACAATACGTGTTTTAAATGTAGTTAATTTATTAAATTTTTGCCACTGATTTAAAAAGGTAAAATACAGTGAAATCTTTCTTTCCACACATAGATCCAGTTTTCTCGCACCTTGCTTACTAGAAGCCACAATTTTTGGGATGTCTTTTTAGAATTTGTGCACATGCCAACAAATAGTAATTTGTATTTATTTTCTCTTTTTATACAGTAGTAGTATATTATGCATAATGTTCTATACCTTGCTTTCTTACTTAAAAATATATCCTGTAATTTTTTTCCAGTTGCATATTGTACCCTTGTATTGATGTACCATGTATCATAATTTGTGTAAGCAATCTTCTGTTGATAGACATTCAGATTTTAACAAATATTTTGCTGTTTAAATTAATGCTTCAGTGAATAGCCTTGCACGTAAACCATTTATGTGTAGGATAGATTCCTACAGGTAAAATTGCTAGATCAAATAGTATTTGCGTTTATAAGTTGTTGCTGCTGCTGCTGCTGCTGCTGCTAAGTCGCTTCAGTTGTGTTCGACTCTGTGCAACCCCATAGATGGCAGCCCATCAGGCTCCCCCGTCCCCGGGATTCTCCAGGCAAGAACACTGGAGTGGGTTGCCATTTCCTTCTCCAAAGCATGAAAGTGAAAAGTGAAAATGAAGTCGCTCAGTCATGTCTGACTCTTCGTGACCCCATGGACTGCAGCCTACCAGGCTCCTCCGCCCATGGGATTTTCCAGGTAAGAGTACTGGAGTGGGGTGCCATCGCCTTTGTTAGATATTGCTAAATTTTCCTCCACTGGCAAGTCCAGGTATTTCAGAAGTATTTATTTATTAGGTCCTTACACTATTCGGATTGCTGGAAGAACTTTTCTTCTTTGAACCAGAGGAAGGAAGAAGAGAGAAAACATTTTTTTTGAGACTATTTTCATAAGCAACTTAAACGTATTTATGAAATGAAGAAAGGATGAAAAGAAAAACAATTTAAGTTTTACCACGTGTCATATGTTATTCTTGGTTGAATGCTTACCATCGCCATCACTCTGTGAAGCTAGTTCCATTTTTCTTCTTCAAAGATGAAAAACTAAGGCCCCAAAAGGTTAAATATCTTACCCAAGGTTGTACTAATGATCGTTCAGTAGAATCCAAAAGCATATTTCTTCTTTCTTCAGTGAGACATGACTATATAACTAAGAAGATTCTATTTTCAGTCATGATCAAGGTCCATATGCCCTTTGATGATAAGTCCATCTTATCCCTGATTCTTGTGTTAGGATGAATTACTGGGACCATAAATCCTAACCATTGAGTTCTAATTTACCCAAAACTTGGTTGAACTATGAAACTCACTGTCAGAAGATGGCACACAATTAAATTCTCCAGGACAGATTTTTTTCCCATAGTTCTGTAGAGTATCATCTAATAATAGCATTTTGAGTTAGACAATCTAAGATAAGGCAATCAGATCTTTTGCTTAGGGATATAAATTAATTGCTGACAGAAGTCAGTCAAGAGAAAGAATATATGTTTTGACTAGAGTCTAATGACCAAAGAATCTTAATTCAGGCAAGTCACTGATTTCCAGGTGGCCTAAGGCAACATATTTAACCATGACTGTTTTCATCACTCTATCTGTAAAATGGGGCTTGTTATTGATAACAATCACTCACAATATACTTGGCATAAAATTGGTCATCATTTCTGATGCAGCGTGAAATGTGAACTGGATAAAAGAACAAATCTTGTAGCCAGGCAGAACTAGGTTTGAATCTCCTTCTGCTCTTTATTGGGTGTGTGACCTTGAGAACTTCACCAATTTTGCTGAGCCTACTTTTCTTTATCTAAAAAATGAAGGTATCAGTAGTACCTACCTTATAGGGCTGTTGTAAAAATTAAATGAGCCCACATGGATTAAATGTTTAGCATAGGGCGTGGAACATAGTAAGTGCTCCTTAAATGGTAGCTGTTGTTGTTATTGTTGTAATTATTATTTAGCGTTACTTCTCATTTCTGTCCTGAGATCTCTTAAGCACTACTTGTTGGGGCAGATTTCTATGCTGTATGAACCAACTTTGTATGTTTAATATGGCTTTGTGCTCAGCTAAATAAAAACACAGAGGTAAACCTCTACCTGACCTTGTTGGCGATTAGCTTTTGCCTTTTCATGCATGAGATTTTATTATCTTTCTCAGTGTGTTAGCTTGTGTTACATACATATCATAAAATTATCCCAACCTTTTAATACCCTATCACAAACATTTATCTTTTTGACCTTCAATGGAACTGTAAGATTGCCTGCTCTTTAATACATTTATGTTTCTTATATAATGTGAAATTACCAGTTTAAGTTTAATTTACAGGATGGTCACTTAGATGCCATGAGTTTTGATTCATCCTTGCCACTAGATGGCACTGTAATAGAACACATTCATTATGGTTATCCTTTACTGTCTAGGAGGACATGGCATAGCATAGGAGCTAAGGACTAGTCTTCACATGTGAGTCTGAAGTTGAGAGGGGTTTGAAATTGGGACATTTTATAAGTGGAAGAATTTATAGAATTTGAACATTATGTAATTTGGGTTCCTCCAAAAGCATGCTTTGACACAAAGACGTGTGTGTGAATGTTTTTGAGAGGTGATGTTGAGGAAGGGGGACAAGAATGAGGGAGCAGGAAGAATGAGATTGGAGAGAAGAAAAACCGAGAAACATAAGGGTGATATTTGGGCAACAGGGCTTAATTCCACGGAAACATCCTAGGAAGCACATGACGATCCTAAGAAGAATGAGCCTCAGAATTGTCTACAATAGTTTGCAGGCAGGAGTGTTTATTGACTAAGTCTTCACTAACTCCTGTTCATTGGTCAAGATTGCCCCTGCTGTTTCCACGCATGTACAAAAACTCCCACCAACATCCCAGAGGGTCATAGGACAGAAAGTAAGGATACTCAGTCTTGGCTGTAGGTGAGATGCTATCAGGGAAACAGATCTAAGCTTGCATTGAATTATCTACTCCAACCTGGCTAAAATCAGGCATAAGTCTAAGTGGATGTGACTCAGGGCACCAGATGTGTCTGCTGCAGCTACCTAATAAATCATGTACTCTGTGAATTCTTCTATTTGAAATAAACGAAGAATCCTAATGAACCATCTGCAACTCCAAATCCTTGGGGACTACTCAGTAGATAATCTGGCAAACATTAAGTGAATAAAATGTAAATGGTTACTTTATGAAATTCACAGGAAGAGCTTTTGCCCTTTATATCCTAGTATGAAAGGTCCTAATCTTGCCCTTTATATCCCAACATGGAAGGATTCCCAAGTCCTTTTATCCTTGTATACTAGTATATAGGAACGGGAGGTATTGGTTGTTATGGGAGCAGGAAGATTCTGCTGATACACAAACACTGGGTTAAGTAGTGTATATAGAGAGAACTACTTTGAACTAGGAGACAAGACAGTTCAGAATGTACCTGTGATGCTGGATAAATCATTTAGGTCATCCTATACTAACTTTTGGGACCTCAGGGTCTTTTTCTATAAAAGGAATGTATGGCAGAGTTCAGTCATCTTGAGGTTTCTTCTAGTCCTGAAAGACCATGAAAATTATACATACAGAAAAAGTTGATTTTTGCAAATGAACACATTGCATTTATATGTATGTTTGTGTTTACATGCATGGTGTTATGGTTTTAGACATTGGGATTGATTATTTGGTCTATGGAAATCTCCTTGATCTTTAAAAATAAAAATTATTTTTTTTTGCTTGTTTGGCTTCAGAATGATGTGTCAGACATACAAGTAAATTGAAGAAATGCTAATTCTAAGATACATACAAACAATACATATGAAGTACCCATTTTTTAATTGTTTAGTCATATGGCATTCTTTATAAGTAATTAATAGTTATTTTAATGGAGGCAGGAAAAAGGATATAAATCACCTTTGAAGGTAAAGTGATCATATAATTTACTGCACATACTGGACACTTTTGAACATGAAAGGGGGCACTAGTAATCTTTGTTCCAGAATAAAAGCCATGAAGCAGAACCGTCCCATACAAACTGGGATATGATATCACCCTATTCAACAGTTGGCTTCAGTTTTGTTAGTGGCTGAGCTAGTTGTAAGGTAAACGGAAACCAAATCCTCTAGCATTAGTTTGACCTTCCCACTGAGAACAGTGATAAAATCTCACTAAAATTCAAAATAACAGCTGTTGGAAGCCATCAGACAATAAAGGTGCCTAAAACTGGAAGGGTGATCATCTCATAGAGAAGGAAAAAGCATAAAGTGAGTTCTGCATTTACTGAGGTTTTTACCTTTAGAACCTTTGTTTATTTGCCTTGCAGGACTTGGAAACTGAAATAGGGAAAGCAGAGACAGCAATATTACTAGAATGGGGAACCTCAAACTTAACTTCAGGGCTAATTAAATAGTCAAGACTTAAGGAGCCAAAATCTGAAGAAATGGGAACTTCAGAGAAGTGATCCAGAATTCTCTATGCAATTTCCCTTCAAGGAATTAGCTAATTCTTAAGCTGGGCATGAGTGGAGTGAGAGGCTAAGAAACACCAAAAAGTAGTTGCTAAGGGACTAAAAAAATAATCACAACTTTTGGCCATCTTAGCTTTTGATGCTAAGGAGAGACCAACATTATAATTTAGAAACTGCCAAGGAGAATATATCCCAGTAAAGTCCTCAGGCTTTTAAAACAGCCCTCTGAAGTATTACAGCTGATGACAGAGGTAAATTAGTGATAGATGAGGCCTCACAAAGTCTTAAACACCACCTCCAATTATTTCAGTTTCTGATTGGATTAAGGTTTCCTGCCTGTCAGACAGAAGAAAATAAAATATTCTCTGGAGAAACATAACATCATCCACAGTCTCTGAAATCACTCATGCTTAATGTCAGCATTCAATCCAAAATTACCAGCTATGCCAGGAAATAAGACCAAATGACAAAAACTAAGAGAAAAAAATTGACAGTAGAAATAGGTGTTTATGGAATTCCCTGGTGGTCTAATGGTTAGGACTCTGTGCTTTCATTGCCAAGGGCACAGCCAAGAAAAACAATAAAGAAATAACAAGAAAAATAGGCCTATATGTAATACAGATATTGTGGTTAATATAAAAATAAAAATTTGAAATAAGATTATTAAGTTAAAGAAAGTAGATAAAGAATAGAGACTGTCACCATAAAATTAGCATCTGTGGAAGTATTACCAAATGGAAGTTCTAAAGCAGAAATAATTAAAAGTCAAAAGATGTGTTTAACTGCAGATTAGACACAGCAGAATAGAGAATTAGTGAGCTGAAAATAAATAAATAGAAAATACTAAATTAGAAGTGCAGAGAATAAAAACGAATGGAAAATAAAAGAGAGGGGCAATGGAGCTGAAGAAATATTTGAAGATAAACTGGCCAAAATCTTTCAAAACTAAAGAAAGATAACAAACTGCAAATTCACCAAGCCCTAGAAACCTCAAACAAAATAAATACAAAGTATCATGGCAAAATGTAATGACACCTATAAAGAGAAAATCTAAGATAAATTCCCTTTAAAAGAGCAAAAGTAAAGTGACAATTGACCTTTCAGAAGAAATGATGAAAGCTAGTGGATAAAGAATGATGTATGTATACACAACTGAAAGAAAATAACTGCCAAAGAAAAATTCTACGCCCAGTGAAAATATCCTTCAAAATGCAGGTAAAATAAAGACATTTTCATTCAAATAAAAATGGAGAGAAATTGTTACTAGAAAACCCACACTAAAATAATCACTACAAGATGTTTTTCAGCGGAAAGTTAATGATCTTAGATGGAAATGCAAGAAGGAATGAAGAGCAACAGCAAAGATAAATACATCTAAATAAGTAAATACATATTTAAAAGTCTAAATAAATGTTGACTTTATAAAACAGTAAGGTCCAGTGGGTTTAAACTATGTGCAGAATTAAAATGCATGACAACAATAGCACAAAAGGTAGGAGAAGAGTATTGGTCATTGAAGTGTTGTAAGATTCTTGCATTATCTAGGAAGTGGTATAGTTATTAATTTAAGGTAGATTAAGAAGTCCTGGATATATGTTGCAATATCTAGGGTAAATACTAAATTTTAAAAAATGTATAACAATCTGATTAAAAAAATAAAATGGAATGATAAAAATTACTCGCATAATCAGAATGTATGCAAGAAAGCAGAAAAAAAGGAACACAAAAGAGATGGGACAAATGGAAAACAAATAGTAAGGCGGTAGGTTCAGGATGGGGAACACGTGTATACCTGTGGCGGATTCATGTTGATACATGGCAAAACCAATACAATATTGTAAAATTAAAAAATAAAATATTAAAAAAAATAAATGCAAATATTGAGTTGGCCAAAATGTTCATTTGGGTTTTCTGTACCACCTTACAGAAGAACCCAAATGAACGTTTTGGCCAACCGCGAGACATTTTTAAAAGCAAAGATTGTCAGATTGGATTTAAAAAATAACACCATATACTGCTTACAAGAGACATGCCTTAAATGTAAGAACTATACTACTGTTTTTCTCTTCCATCATCCAAACCAGGCTAACATACTGTGATTAGTCATTGTGTCTCATTAGTCTCCCCTGGTCCATACAGTTTTTCAGTCCTCTGTTTGTTTTTATAACTTTCACAGTTTTGAGAAGTATCTGTTGGTATTTTGTAGAAGGTCCCTGAATTTCAGTTTGATAGTTTCCTTATGATTGGATAGAGATTATGGGTCTTAGAAGGAATAATCTGACCTTTGTTAATACTTGCTTTATGACTCAGTGGATGGTTTAATAAATGTCCCATGTACACCTGAAAAAGAATGTGTATATTTTGCATTTATTTGGTGCATGGTATACAACATACACATACACACACAGGGAAATTTGTTAATTGTATTGCTCAAATATTTTATATCTCTACTAAAGTCTTTGAGAAAAATGTATTAAAATCTCTGATGATTACAGATTTGTCTATTTTTCCTTTTATTTATATCTGTTTTCATTTTTGTGTATTTGAGTCTATGACATTAGCTGTAACAAATTTGACATTGTTATATCCTCCTTTTGAATTGTCTCTTAATCATTATGAAATGATCCTTTTTATCTCTAGTAGTAGTTCTTGGATCAAACTTTGTCTACCACTGCTACAGGTAAACACCTTTTTTTTAGTTAGTGTTTGCATATCCTGTCACTCTCCATCTTTCTCATATCAGCTTTTCTGTAAATCTGAAGCTGTCCTTACGGTCCCAAAACTTACTAAAAATAAAAAGAGGTAGACAACTTAGTACAAACATAAGCAAAAACTTGGAACTTAAAAAAAGCTAATATTGAAATATCCAATACAGACAAGAAAAGATGGTCAATGTAATCACTTATGAGAAAAATGCAAATTAAAACCTCAATGCAGTACCACTACACATCCTCCAACATAACTAAAATGGAAGGGACAGACAATAGCAAAATGGGCTGAGTGAATGGAACTCTCATATTCTGTCAGTGGGAGTATAAATTGTTAAGATCATCACTGTAAACTTTTTTTTGACAGTGTAAGCTAGGACTGCACATAAGCCAACTTACCACCCAGCAGTTTAAGTACACATGTGTGCTAAATAAACATGGACAGGAATGTTCAGTCATTTACTCATAGTAGCCCCAAACAGAAATGTCCATAGATAACTTGTGACACGGATATACAATGAAACACTAGATATTGGTGATAAAAATATTAACTACTGTTAGAAATAAAAATATGAATGAATTTCACAGACAATGTTGTAGAGGAAATGTACACTCTCTGGTTCCATTTATTTGAAGTTCCAAAGCAAATGAAATTGATCATTGGTGATGGAGGTCAGAATAGTGGTTACCTGTGGGGAAGGTACACGACGGACATGAGTTTGAGCAAGCTCTGGGAGTTGGTGATGGACAGGGAAGCCTGGCATGCTGCAGTCCATGGGGTCGCAAAGAGCTGGACACCACTGAGCAACTGAACTGAACTGTGGGGAAGGTAGTGATTTAGAAGAGTAAGAGGGAGCTTTCTGAAGTGTTGGTTTTCTAAATCTCAGCCTCACTAGTGGTTACAGGAATGTGTTAACTTGGTTAGAATCCATTGAGCAGTGCCCTTAAGATTGGTGCATTTAATTGCATGAATATTGTCAATAAAAAGGTCAAAAACAAATTCCCCCAGAAACCTGAATTTCAATAAAAATTAAAACATATTTTTACCCTCTCTGCTGAATAATAAAAACTATAACAAAATGTTTTAGGCAAAAATTCTAAAAGATTTAGAAATGGAAAGTGCATCTGTTGTATTATTCAAAGATAATGGAAAGAAACAGTTGAGTGTCTATTCTTGTGTGCATATGTGTATCCTTTACAAATCAAACAATATATAGAATAATCTTGGTAGAAAATATCTGCACACTACTTTGATAACTAGTTAATCAATTTTCTGTGCTCTGGGATTTATTTTATTCATAGCATAATTGGATCCAGGGAGACCAGTTGCAATTATTGTACCAACTAAGGCCAAATTGGGCCATAGATTGTCCTGATGGTCTAATATTTTGAAATATGGAAAGAACTGTTTGAATGCCTAATAGTGATTTTACAAAATGCCAGCACCTCACAATCAAAGCAAGTTAGGATTGATACTCAAGGAAGATTTAACTAAGAGAAAATATGAAGGTGACTCAGATCCCTGAGAAGAGATTGAGAAATGTAGAGAGCATGACAACAGAGGTTTTAGAGCTTTGGGGCTTTGTCTTTTAAAACAGTAATTTAATATCAGCAAGATACAGTTCTTGAACATTTACTTTTTGTTGTGCAGTATGGGAAATTTCTTCCCTTCACTGTCTCTCTTTGTGTGTGTGTGTGTGTGTGTGTGTGTGTGTGTGTGTGTATCTCAAGACAGATACATATTGTACAATCTTTTAAAAAATTCTCACAACTATGGAAGATATTCTTGCTGTTCTCACATTTCACAGATGAAGAAACTAAGGTTTAGAGAGGTTAAGCTGCCTAACTAAGGACACTCTGTGCCTGACTGGGGAGCCATGGTTCATACTGATACAGTTGCCTCTGGAGCCCATGCTCTTATTTGCTCTTATTCATAGCAGTATTTCTGGAAGTGTGAATCATGTGCCACCTGCATCCCCATCCTGGGGGACACCTGTCAAGTATAGATTGTCAGATGCCAGCGCAGGCAGACTCCCTGAAATGTGAGGTGATGAGTTTCAGTTTTTCTTCAGGGCCCTGAGGTTGTGAACTACTGCTCTTTGCTCTAACATTTTATCCAAAACTGACCTACCACATTTGTACAAATATCAGGTAATAGAAAAGACTCATGCTCCTGCAGTGTATATATGCTGCTCTTGTCATACAGTTCTTCTCCCATTCACTAGTATTTCATCTGAGATTTTTAAGAATATAGTTCCTTTTCTAGTCAATTTCAAGCTGTTTATGTGTTGAATATACACAAAAGGAACATTGAGTTTGTTTAAATAAATGTTTATGGCTCCCAAGAAGAGTATATGCCTATTGATTCTTTCCACTACATTCTAAATGTTAAGTTGAAACAGTAAATTCATCAGAAGGAGTATTTTTCTGCCTACACAGTTTTCTATATCGGATGCCTTAAGAATGGTGGAAATACCAAGGCATGTATTTTTTTCATTATAAAATACAAGACAAAAAATGATGTGGAAATGACCACGTATCATTTTACAGCTTACTTTTTCAGATTAAAAAAAATAATTTTAGCATGTTTCCTTCCCTCAAAGCATCACTTTCTTGGGGAAAAAAATGAAGAAAACATGGATAAATGGATAAACAGAGGTTGCTAAATGCTTAAACCTTGTGTTTCTTCTCAGTTTTTGGAAAGAAATGTCTAATATCATGTTCTGAAGAATTTTTTGTGGTACAAGAAGAGAAAAATAATAGTAAATAACTAAGACTCTTAATCATTAGGAATATGAGATGCAATTAGACCCGGGTTTGAAGACTCCTCTTCCATGCAGCATTGTGATCTGGGGTGAGTTCCTTATTGTGTGTTTCCTTATCTCCAGATGTGGTAGATAGTAGTACCTATTTCATGGCACCGAGGATTAAATGAAATAATGCATGCATGGTGTGCACAGTAGATGGCACGGTGCCTGGAACATAGCAGGCCTGCAGAAACATTAGCTGTTCTTGTAATTGTTAGCGTCTGTTTATTCCATGATACCTACCATTTATGTTTTAAAGAAAGTTTCTTTTTATAGAAACTGAATATTAAATATACTGTTACGAGTTTCATGAGTTAGGGAACAGATGAAATAAAAATAACGAGATCATTTGACAATGTTTCCAACCCTGTGTGAGTGTGAAGAGCTCCCTTGTGTCAGGTATATGTTGCCTTAAACAAGTTCCTCATTGTTTTCTGGATTCTGTGCTATGGAGCTTTTTTCTTCTCTGGTTTCTTCTCGGAGGTAGAGTTGCAAGTTCCTTTTCTGTGAATTAGGAACTTCCTCACCACACAGAGAAAAAATTTGAGGAAAAAAAAAAGTTGTGGTGTTGAGCACATTGTTGATAGGCAAAGTTGTCAATCCAGTATGTTTCTGAAGGTCTTAGTTCCATTGCTAAGTGAAGAGTTACGATAGAAATATTTTTCTTTTTAAAATAGTTTACCCTTCTTATTCAAAGAATGTATGCTTAGTATAAAAAAATTAAAAGATGGAAAAGTAAAAATATAAAAACAAATACTGTCTAATCCTAAAGGAAATTACAGTTAATATTTTGGATTGCTGCATTAGAGATTTTTCCTTCTTATGGAGTGAGATATGTGTGTGTGTGTGTGTATTTAAATAAAATTGTATATGGAGTTTGTATCTCTCTAAGATAGTGTTATGATACTTCTCAGAAATGAATATTTTCCCAGATTTAAAAATAAATTTTATTTTTATTTTTTTTTAAATTTTATTTTATTTAACTTTACAATATTGTATGGGTTTTGCCATATATAAAAATGAATCTGCCACAGGTATACATGTGTTCCCCATCCTGAACCCCTCCCTCCTCCCTCCCCATACCATCCCTCTGGGTCGTCCCAATGCACCAGCCCCAAGCATCCAGTATCGTGCATCGAACCTGGACTGGCGACTCGTTTCATATATGATCTACATATTTCAATGTCATTCTCCCAAATCATCCCACCCTCTCCCTCTCCCACAGAGTCCAAAAGACTGTTCTATACACCAGTGTCTCTTTTGCTGTCTCGTATACAGGGTTATCGGAGAAGGCAATGGCACCCCACTCCAGTACTCTTGCCTGGAAAATCCCAGGGGCGGAGGAGCCTGATAGGCTGCTGTCCATGGGGTCGTGAAGAGTTGGACACGATTGAGCAACTTCACTCTCACGCTTCACTTTCATGCATTGGAGAAGGAAATGGCAACCCACTCCAGTGTTCTTGCCTGGAGAATCCTAGGGACGGGAAGCCTGGTGGGCTGCCATCTATGGGGTCGCACAGAGTCAGACATGACTGAAGTGATTTAGCAGCAGCATACAGGGTTATTGTTACCATCTTTCTAAATTCTATATATATGTGTTAGTATACTGTATTGGTGTTTTTCTTTCTGGCTTACTTCACTCTGTATAATAGGCTCCAGTTTCATCCACCTCATTAGAACTGATTCAAATGTGTTCTTTTTAATGGCTGAGTAATACTCCATTGTGTATATGTACCACTGCTTTCTTATCCATTCATCTGCTGATGGACATCTAGGTTGCTTCCATGTCCTGACTGTTATAAACAGTGCTGCAATGAACATTGGGGTACACGTGTCTCTTTCAATTCTGGTTTCCTCAGTGTGTATGCCCAGCAGTGGGATTGCTGGATCATAAGGCAGTTCTATTTCCAGTTTTTTAAGGAATCTCCACACTGTTCTCCATAGTGGCTGTACTAGTTTGCAGTCCCACCAACAGTGTAAGAGGGTTCCCTTTTCTCCACACCCTCTCCAGCATTTATTGCTTGTAGACTTTTGGATCGCAGCCATTCTGATTGGTGTGAAATGGTACCTCATAGTGGTTTTGATTTGCATTTCTCTGATAATGAGTGATGTTGAGCATCGTTTCATGTGTTTGTTAGCCATCTGTATGTCTTCTTTGGAGAAATGTCTATTTAGTTCTTTGGCCCATTTTTTGATTGGGTCACTTATTTTTCTGGAATTGAGCTGTAGGAGTTGCTTTTATATTTTTGAGATTAGTTGTTTGTCTGTTGCTTCATTTGCTATTATTTTCTCCCATTCTGAAGGCTGTCTTTTCACCTTGCTTATAGTTTCCTTTGTTGTGCAGAAGCTTTTAAGTTTAATTAGGTCCCATTTATTTGTGCTTTTATTTCCAATATTCTGGGAGGTGGGTCATAGAGAATCCTGCTGTGATATATGTTGGAGAGTGTTTTGCCTATGTTCTCCTCTAGGAGTTTTATAGTTTCTGGTCTTACATTTAGATCTTTAATCCATTTTGAGTTTATTTTTGAGTATGGTGTTAGAAAGTGCTCTAGTTTCATTCTTTTACAAGTGGTTGACCAGTTTTCCCAGCACCACTTGTTAAAGAGATTGTCTTTAATCCATTGTATATTCCTGCCTCCTTTGTCAAAGATAAGGTGTCCATATGTGTGTGGATTTATCTCTGGGCTTTCTATTTTGTTCCATTGATCTATATTTCTGTCTTTGTGCCAGTACCATACTGTCTTGATGACTGTGGCTTTGTAGTAGAGCCTGAAGCCAGGCAGGTTGATTCCTCCAGTAAAAATAAATTTTAAAAGGATTAGAAAACTCTAATGCTTAAGTGTGATTTTATTATATTTTGACTTAAATTTTGAAAACATTTTGTTCATTCATTTAATCATCAAATATTTATGATGTGCCGACTACGGTGAAGTACTAGATTGGAACTTTTTGTACCAGGGACTTTGGAAGTTTTTCACACACATAATTATTCTTTGAACGGTAATGTATTTGCATTTGGTGTGCTGAGATCCCTTAAATGACTTCCATAACTCCCTCTCAGTTCTCCCATCAGCATTTCCAATACCATCTCATAGCAGAGTATGTACTTCATATGTAGACTCAAAGTAGAGCTAGGCAGAAACAGCTATTGCAGTTTCCAATCTAAAAAGGTAATTTCCTCTTTCAGGTTTAAGATTAAAAAAGTAATTGGGGCTCAGGAAAATGGTCTGTCCTACAAGAAAAAGGACTTTTTCCTTTGTGATATTTTCTTGTTGGGAGCAGACAGGCAAAGGGGGACCCAGTCCTAAACTTGTTTAGGTCAATCCATAAGACCTAGGAAGTCCCACTACAAGAGATGAAGGGTAATATGGACTCTTTCAGTGATCTTTTTCGATTTTCTTGGCCTCATCTCTGCCTGTAAAACATGCCTATCATACTGTGACTTTTATGTTTGTGTAACAGGGATGGACATAACTTGTAATGTTTATTTGTTATCTCAGTATTATGTTTTCAGGGCTAAATTCAGAACAAAGAATGCCAACTCTCCTGATATTATACAAAAGTTAGGGAAATTGCCTCTTAGCCACTGATTTACTGTTTACTAATATTTTAAAATGGTTTTATATATTTTTATATATAATTACCCCTACTGTAGTTTATGCTAGGGCCAAACTACAGGGAGGGAACACAGCCCCACCAATCAGCAGAAAATTCGATTAAAGATTTACTGAGCATGGCCTTGCCCACCAGAGCAAGACCTGGTTTTCCCCACAACCAGTCCTTCCCATCAGGAAGTTTCTACAAGCTTCTGATGCTCATCCATCAGAGGGCAGGCAGAATAAAAACCTCAATCACAGAAAACTAACCAAACTGATCACATGGATCACAGTCTTGTCTAACTCAGTGAAACTGTGAGCCATGCCCTGTAGGGCCAGCCAAGACAGATGGGTCATAGTGGAGAGTTCTGACAAAATGTGGTCCACTGGAGAAGGGAATGGCAAACCACTTCAGCATTCTTGCCTTGAGAACCCCATGAACAGTATGAGAGGGTAAAGAGATATGACACTGAAAGATGAACTCTCCAGGTCGGTAGGTGCCCAATTTGCCGTTGGAGAAGAGCAAAGATATAGCTCCAGAAGGAATGAAGAGGCTGAGCCAAAGTGGAAACAACACCCAGTTGTGGATGTGTCTGGTGGTGAAAGTAAAGTCCAATGCTGTAAAGAACAAAATTGCATAGGAACCTGGAATGTTAGCTCCATGAATCAAGGTACATTGGAAGTGGTCAAACAGGAGATGGCAAGAGTGAACATTGACATTTTAGGAATCAGCTAACTAAGATAGATTGGAATGGGTGAATTTAATTCAGATGACCATTACATCTACTACTGTGGGCAAGAATCCCTTAGAAGAAATGGAGTAGCCCTCATAGTCAACAAGAGTCCCAAATGCAGTACTTGAATGCAACATCAGAAATGACAGAATGATCTCGGTTCATTTCCAAGGCAAACCATTCAATATCAAAGTAATCCAAGTCTATGCCCCAACCCCTAATGCTGAAGTGTGGAAATTGAACGGTTCTTTGAAGACCTACAAGACCTTCTAGAACTAACACCAAAAAAAGATGTTCTTTTCATCATCAGTTCAGTTCAGCTGCTCAGTCATGTCCAACTCTTTGCGACCCTATGAACCTCAGCACGCCAGGCCTCCCTGTCCATCACCAACTCCTGGAGTCCACCTAAACCCATGTCCATTGAGTCAGCCATCCAACCATCTCATCCTCTGTCATCCCCTTCTCTCACCCTCAATCCTTCCCAGCATCAGGGTCTTTTCAAATGAGTCAGCTCTTCACATCAGGTGGCCAGAGTATTGGAGTTTCAGCTTCAACATCAGTCTTTCCAATGAACACCCAGGGCTGATCTCCTTTAGGATGGACTGGTTGGATCTCCTTGCAGTCCAAGGGACTGTCAAGTTTTCTCCAACACCACAGTTCAAAACCATCAGTTCTTCAGTGCTCAGCTTTCTTCACAGTCCAACTCTCACATCCATACATGACTACTGGAAAAACCACAGCCTTGACTAGATGGACCTTTGTTGACAAAGTGATGTCCTCTCATAGGGGACTGAAATGCAAAAGTAGGAAGTCAAGAGATACCTGGAGTAACAGGCAAGTTTGGTCTTGGAGTACAAAATGAAGCAGGACAAAGACTAAAAGAATTTTTCCAAGAGAACACACAGGTCATAGGAAACACCTTCTTTCAACAACACGAGAGACAACTCTACACATGGACATCACTAGATGGTCAATACTGAAATCACATTGATTATATTCTTTGCAGCTGGAGATGGAGAAGCTCTATAGTCAGGAAAAACAAGACCAGGAGTTGACTGTGGCTCAGATCATGAACTTATTGCCAAATTCAGACTTCAGTTGAAGAAAGTAGGGAAAACCACTAGACCATTCTTATATGATCTAAATCAAATCCCTTAGGATTATACAGTGGAAGTGACAAATAGATTCAAAGGATTAGATCTGAAACAGAGTGCCTGAAGAACTATGGGTTGAGGTTTGTAACATTTTATAGGAGGCAGTGATCAAAACCATCCCCAAGAAAAAAAATGCAAAGAGGCAAAATGGTTGTGTGAGGAGGCTTTACAAATAGCTGAGAAAAGAAGTGAAAGGCAAAGGAGAAAGGGAAAGGTATACCCATCTGAATTCAGAGTTTCAAAGAATAGCAAGGAGAGATAAGAAAGCCTTCCTAAGTGAACAATGCAAAGAATAGAGGAAAACAAGAGAATGGGAAAGACTACAGATCTTTTAAAGAAAATTAGAGATACCAAGGGAATTTTCATGGAAAGATGGACACAATAAAGGACAGAAACGGTATGGACCTAACAGAAGCAGATGATATTAAGAAAAGGTGAGAAGAATGCACAGAGAAACTATTCAGTAAAGTATAGTATTAATGATGCAGATAACCATGATGGTGTGATCACTCACCTAGAGCCAGACATCCTGGGGTGTGAAGTCAAGTGAGCCTTAAGGAAGCATCACTACAAATAAAGCTAGTGAAGGTGATGGAATTCCAGCTGAGGTATTTCAGATGCTAAAAGATGATGCTGTGAAAATATTTCACTCAACATGCCAGCAAATTTGGAAAACTCAGCAGTGGCCACAGGACTAGAAAAGGTCAGTTTTCATTCCAGTCTCAAAGAAGGGCGATGCCAAAGAATGTTCAAACTGCCACACAATTGCACTCATTCACATGCTAACGCTAGCAAGGTAATGCTCAGAATCCTTCAAGCTAGGCTTCAGCAGTATGTGAACCGAGAAATTACAGGTGTATAAGCTGGATTTAGAAAAGGCAGAGGAATGAGAGATCAAATTGCCAAGATCCATTGGATCATAGAAAAAGCAAGAGAATTCCAGAAAAACATCTACTTCTGCTTCACTGACTACGCTAAAGCCTTTGACTCTGGATCACAACAAACTGGAAAATTCTTCAAGAGATGGGAATACTAGACCACGTTACCTGCCTCCTGTGAAACCTGTATGGAGCAACAGTAACTGAAGCAACGGTTAGAGCTGGACATGGAAACAACGGGCTGGTTCCAAATCGGAAAAGGAGTGTGTCAAGGCTGTATATTGTCACCCTGCTTATTTAACTTATATGCAGAGTACATCATGCAAAATGCTAGGCTGTATGAAGCTCAAGGTGTAATCAAGATTGCTGGGAGAAATATCAATAACCTCAGATATGCAGATGACACCACCCTTATGACAGCAAGTGAAGAGGAACTAAAGAGCCTCTTGTTGAAGGTGAAAGAGGAGAGTGAAAAAGCTGGCTTAAAACTTAACATTCAAAGAGTGAAGATCATGGCATCTGGTCCAGAATAGAATGGGGAAACAATGGAAACAGTGACAGACTTTATTTTCTTGTGCTCCAAAATCACTGTGGACAGTGACAGCAGCCATGAAATTAAAAGATACTTGCTCCTTGGAAGAAAAGCTGTGACCAACCTAGACAGCATATTATAAAAAAGAGATATCACTTTGCCTCCTGAGGTCCATATAATCAAAGCTGTGGTTTTTCTAGTAGTCATGTATGGATGTGAGAGTTGGACCGTAAAGAAGGCTGAGCACTGAGGAATGGATGTTTTCGAACTGTAGTGTTGGAGAAGACTCTTGAGAGTCCCTTGGACTGCAGAGAGATCAAACCAGTCAATCCTAAAGGAAATCAGTCCTGAATATTCATTGGAAGGACTGATATTGAAGCTGACGCTCCAAAACTTTGGCTATCTGATGTGAAGAGCCAACTCACCGTAAAAGGCCCTGTTGCTGGGAAAGATTGAAGGCAGGAGGAGAAGGGGATGACAGAGGATGAGATGTTCAGAAGACATCATCTACTCAAGAGACATGAGTTTGAGCAAGCTCCAGAGATGGTGAAGGATAGGGAAGCCCGGTGTGCTGCAGTCCATGGGGTTGTAAAGAGTTGGACACGACTAAGTGACTGAACAACAACAATCAGAGTAATATGCACACATTTTGAAACAAATTCAAATATCAAAGACTGAACATGAAATGCAATTGTCCCCTCCTGTGTTCTTCCTCACTACTCTTTTAGCCATTTCTGTTTTTAGGTGGTTACTTCAATATATCTAAATATGAAAGTGAAGTGAAAGTCTCTCAGTTGTATCTGATTCTTTGGGACCCTATGTCCTATATAGTCCATGGAATTCTCCAAGCCAGAATACTGGAGTGGGTAGCCTTTCCCTTCTCCAGGGGATCCTCCCAGCCCAGGGATTGAACCTAGGTCTCCCGCATTGCAAGCAGATTCTTTACCCCTGAGCCACAAGTGTTCTCCAAGCCAGAACACTGGAGTGGGTGGCCTATCCCTTTTGCAGTGGATCTTCCTGACCTGGGAATGGAGCTGGTGTCTCTTTCATTGCAGGCAGAGTCTTTACCAATTGAGCTATCAGGGAAGCCATATCTAAATATAACAACATTCATTTCCTACAACTGTTTAATTTATCCATTTTGGATTGTTGACTGAAGATTCAGCAGACCACCAGAAATATCTGTTGATCAAGCAAAATAACTTATTAGAATTACTGTAGTAGGGAGAACACTGTCATAGAATCTTACCAGTTTCTTAGAAAGGTAAGGTCAGAGAAGACTATTTTATAGAGCTCTGGATGATTTTAAGGTAAGACTTGCAAGGTGGAAACTGATTGGAATTGGGCTGAGTTTTGTGGGATACTTATTTTGGGTTGGTGGGCACAAGATGAAGTTTTAAAGCAAATGTTGATGAGCACGATGTTTGACTTAGTAAGTTACTTAAGTCTTATTTTTCAGGAGCAGGTATTTGGAGCAAATGACTTAAGTTATTTATAGTTTGGTTCTAATATTGTCTAGCACAGAAGCAGAAATCAGGTTTGGTCTGAGTGCTAAGGACAGTGTTGAGTAACTTCTTGGTGTGATTCATGAAGATTGAAATAGGTTATTCATAGTGGTTTTGATTTGCATTTCTCTGATAATGAGTGATGTTGAGCATCTTTTCATGTGTTTGTTAGCCATCTGTATGTCGTCTTTGGAGAAATGTCTGTTTAGTTCTTTGGCCCATTTTTTGATTGGGTCATTTATTTTTCTGGAATTGAGCTGTAGGGGTTGCTTGTATATTTTTGAGATTAGTTGTTTGTCTGTTGCTTCATTTGCTATTATTTTCTCCCGTTCTGAAGGCTGTCTTTTCACCTTGCTTATAGTTTCCTTTGTTGTGCAGAAGCTTTTAAGTTTAATTAGGTCCCATTTGTTTATTTGTGCTTTTATTTCCAATATTCTGGGAGGTGGGTCATAGAGGATCCTGCTGTGATGTATGTCGGAGAGTGTTTTGCCTGTGTTCTCCTCTAGGAGTTTTATAGTTTCTGGTCTTAAGTTTAGATCTTTAATCCATTTTGAGTTTATTTTTGAGTATGGTGTTAGAAAGTGCTCTAGTTTCATTCTTTTATAAGTGATTGACGAGTTTTCCCAGCACCACTTGTTAAAGAGATTGTCTTTAATTCATTGTATATTCTTGCCTCCTTTGTCAAAGATAAGGTGTCCATAACCCTAACCCTAACCACTATGAGGTACCATCTCACGCCAGTCAGAATGGCTGCGATCCAAAAGTCTACAAGCAATAAATGCTGGAGAGGGTGTGGAGAAAAGGGAACCCTCTTACACTGTTGGTGGGAATGCAAACTAGTACAGCCACTATGGAGAACAGTGTGGAGATTCCTTAAAAAACTGGAAATAGAACTGCCTTATGATCCAGCAATCCCACTGCTGGGCATACACACTGAGGAAACCAGAATTGAAAGAGACACGTGTACCCCAATATTCATCGCAGCACTGTTTATAATAGCCAGGACATGGAAGCAACCTAGATGTCCATCAGCAGATGAATGGATAAGAAAGCAGTGGTACATATACACAATGGAGTATTACTCAGCCATTAAAAAGAACACATTTGAATCAGTTCTAATGAGGTGGATGAAACTGGAGCCTATTATACAGAGTGAAGTAAGCCAGAAAGAAAAACACCAATACAGTATACTAACACATATATATGGAATTTAGAAAGATGGTAACAATAACCCTGTATACGAGACAGCAAAAGAGACACTGATGTATAGAACAGTCTTTTGGACTCTGTGGGAGAGGGAGAGGGTGGGATGATTTGGGAGAATGGCATTGAAATATGTATAATATCATATATGAAACGAGTCGCCAGTCCAGGTTCGATGCACGATACTGGATGCTTGGGGCTGGTGCACTGGGACGACCCAGAGGGATGGTATGGGGAGGGAGGAGGGAGGAGGGTTCAGGATGGGGAACACATATATACCTGTGGCAGATTCATTTTTATATATGGCAAAACCAATACAATATTGTAAAGTTAAATAAAATAAAATTAAAAAAAAAAACCACAAACCTCTTGGGAGCAAGGAAGAGATCTAATTCATCTTAATTTCCACTTCTTAAAAGTACTTATCACATAGGAAGGTTGGATAAAGGCTTTTGGAGGGGATGCATACATCAATAAATAAAAGCATGTCCTTGGTGAAAAAAAGATTAAAATGTGTGATGTCTGTCCTTTTAAGAAAAAAGGTTTCCGGTTTCTACCCTAGATCAGTTAGATTTTCTTTGGATTTAAGGTAAAGAACATTGAGATCTTGACTCATGGGCCTGGGTGAGTAGTGTGGGGTTCAAGTGAACTAATCTACTTGGTGATGCTCAGCCTTCCAATGAGAGGAGGACATTACCAGTCCTTCACATTCTCTGAGAAACAAAGAGAAGTTTATTGAGTGTCCAGTAACTCTTTGACTGCCTTGCCCATGTGCTGTAGTGGACATCCCCAAAGTTTCTGATGGTTATCCACTGTTAGACACAAGCAAGAGAAAAACCAAATTTTAAATGGATCCCACATAATGACAAATATCCAGGCACCAAGATTGTTTTTTCTTTTCTCTCGTAAGAAAGTTGAGTAAACAGTTGAATGTATGGCAACTAAGGAAGAGAATGACCTTTGAGGATGCAAGACTGAAATCTTGCAAGTGTGGGAGGTGAGGGCTGGGAGAAAGTCACAGTCTCTGTGCTAGGCACAGTTCTAGACACTAGGGACAGGGGTGAGCAAGACCAGGGTTTCCTGCCCACAAAGTCCCAGTCTCATACTTTGTACATAGTGGGCAACCATAAACAAATGATGATCGAATGAATACATAAATAAGCAGGTATTTAGATGGACCATGTTCCTCAGATAACTGGGTGGTATAATTTTGGGCTTTTTTAAAACAACTTTTTGAGATACATTCACATATCATACAACTCATCCATTTAAAATGTACAATTCAGTGGTTTTTAGTGTATTCACAGTTGTGTAACCATCACAACAACCAATTTTAGAAAATTTTCATCACACCAAAACAAAACCTGTTTCTATTAGCAGCCACTCCCCATTTCCTCCCAACCACCTCAGCAATAGACAGTCTCTAATGTAATATCTGTCCTTAGAGCTTTGCCTATTTCAGGAATCATACAATATATGGTATCTTCTGACGGCATTCACTTAACGTAATGTTTTCAAGGCTCATCATGTCACAGCACATACAGCTATGTCACTCCTTTTTATTGGCATATATTCCATTGTCCATTCTTCAGTTAATGGACACATGGATTGTTTCCACCTTTCGACTATTAAGAATAATGTTCCTGTGAACGTTCATGTACAAATTTTTGTGTGTCCATGTATTTTTACTTCTCTTGGCTTCCTTGGAGTAGAATTTCTGCATCACATGATAACTCCATGTTTAACTTGTTGAGGAAGTGCCAAATATTTTCCATGGTGGTTGCATTATTTTATATTCACACCAGAAATGTCTGAGGGTTCCAACATTATCTTTCTTCTGTCCTTTGTTTATAGCCATTCTAGTGGGTATGAAATGGTAGCTCATTGTGGCTTTGATTTGTATTTCCCTAATAAATAATAATAGTCAAGGCTATGGTTTTTCTAGTGGTCATGTATGGATGTGAGAGTTGGACTGTGAAGAAAGCTGAGCACCGAAGAATTGATGCTTTTGAACTGTGGTGTTGGAGAAGACTCTTGAGAGCCCCTTGGACTGCAAGGAGATCCAACCAGTCCATTCTGAAGGAGATCAGCCCTGGGATTTCTTTGGAAGGAATGATGCTAAAGCTGAAACTCCAGTACTTTGGCCACCTCATGCAAAGAGTTGACTCATTGGAGAAGACTGATGCTGGGAGTGATTGGGGGCAGGAGGAGAAGGGGATGACAGAGGATGAGATAGCTGGATGGCATCACTGACTCGATGGACATGAGTCTGAGTGAACTCCGGGAGTTGGTGATGGACAGGGAGGCCTGGTGTGCTGCGATTCATGGGGTCACAAAGAGTCGGACACGACTGAGCGACTGAACTGAACTGAACTGAAATGAATGAATATGATATTGGGAATTTTTCCAAATGCTTATTGGCCATTTGTATACTTTCTTGGGAGAAATGTCTCTTCAAAATATTTGCCCATTTCTAAATTGGGTTACTTTTCAATTATTGATTTGTAAGTGCTCTTTATATATTCTGAACACAAGTCCTTTATCAGATATATGATTTACAAGTATTTTTTTCTCAGTCCATGTTTTTTCATTTTCTTGATGGTGTCCTTTGAAGTGCAAATGGTCTTAATTTTTGATGAAGTCTAATTTATCTGTTTTTTTCTTCTGTTGTTTGTGCTTTTGATGTAATATCTCAGAGGGCTTTGCCTAACACAGTCATAAAGATTTACCTCTATATTTTCTTCTAAAAGTTTCATAGTATACCTCTTACATTTAGTTCTGTGATCCGTTTTGAGTCAGATTTTCTAGACTGTGGGGATTAAACCTCTTTACCTTGTGACTATCCCCAAACCATTTGTTGAGAAGACAAGTATATCCCCCATTGAATTGTCTTGGTAGTCTTGTGAAAAATCAACTGACATAAATCAATTGAGGTTACACTTGTGGATTTTTAAGTCTATTTTATTGATTTATATATCTCCATCTGTTACCAGTATCTTGATTACTACAGCTATATAGTTAGTTTGGAAATTGAGAATTGAGTCTTCCAAGTTTGCTCTTCTTTTTTCAAAGGTGGTTTAGCTATTCTGAGTTCCTTTCATTTCCATGTGAAATGTAGGACCAAGTTGTCAATTTTTGCAATAAAAGCCAGCTGAGATTTTGATATGGATAGCATTGAATCTGTTCAAGTTAGACAGTATTATTATCTTAACAGTATTTACTTTACTAATTCTTGAATATAGAATGTCTTTTCCATTTATTTAGGTCTTCTTTAATTTCTTTGAAAAATGTTTCCTAAAGAGTATACACTTGATATTTATTAATTTTATGTCTAAGTATTTTATCTTTCATGCTACTATGAATATAATTGCTTTCTTAATTTTGGCTTTGTATTTTTCATTGCTAATGTCTCAAAATATCATTGATTTTTACACATTGATCTTGTATCCTGCGACCTTGCTGAACTTGATCATGAGTTCTAATGGTGTTTAAATCCAATTACCACTCAGAAGTCCAAGGTGGGAACCAAGGTCTAGGTTCCATCCTGTCTTGCCCAGCATATCTGTGCTATTACACAGTCCAGCAGGCTTTTAACATCCAGGCTGGAGGGCAAGTCCCAGATATTGGGCCTAGTACTTTGGGTGAGATGCTGCTTGATTTATAATTTCTAAATATTTCAACATGCCATGTATTCTCCATTTATGCTCCTTCCCTGGGTCCTGCAAATAACAGAGGTGGGCTTATTTTCTGCCTGTAACCGTACTGTCTCACTACCCTCACCACTGCATACTTGCTTGTAGTCCTAATGCATAACGTTCTGTTATTTAGATACTCATTTTCTTGAGTTAAAGCATTCCTTTAAGACTCGTCTTTATCAGGGAAAGATTGTGAAAAGATGCTGGATGACTGACTACTTGTCAGGCCTGGTGTAAAGTAAATGTGATTATACTAAGAACATGTCTTTTGGGAGGGGAGGGGTTTGCAGGGAATCGTGATCACAGTAGCTATAATGCTTCTCCCTCTATAAATGGAAGAAATAAAAGATAAACTTTGTTTCTTAACATCTTAATTCAGTAGGAAACTAGGCTTTCCTCCAAAATGATTTTTTTCCTATCCATTTTATTTTCCTCTTTTTATTATTTTTATGATGTATTAAATTGAACCATTTACTTGCAGTATGCTAGTTAAGACAATTTCCTTAGCATTTGCTGAATGATTTGGCAAGCTAGACATCCTAGAGCTAAATTGTAAAATCCCATTAAAACCTAGTCATATAAAAATAAAAGATGCTGCCTGGTGCACTCCATGACACGCTATGGTGAGGTCTCATCACATTACAATAACAAATGCCAAAAAGAAGTGACTACTGTGTAATAGAATATGATGAAGAGAGAAGAGTTTATTAGTGATGCAGCCAACTGCATTTAATTAAATTCCATGTCCAAATTAGTTCTCTGATTGGCATGTTAAAAGAAAACATGTTTACTATGATAATTCAAGTAGCACAGTTGTTGTTTTAGCAGACAGGCCTGTTAGCCTCTTTTCTTTTCTTTTTTTTTTTTTTGGTCTTCAAGTTTCTTGTCATCCTATGGATGAAGTAGATATTACTGAAGTCTCTCATCTCTCAGGTGAAGAGACAAGTGCATATGGGAAAGTAGCTTGCCCAAGTCCCCTGCTAGAAAGGCGCAGAGCTGGAATACTAACTTAGGTCACAAAGATTCCAGAGTTTGTGCTCCTTCATCTGTGCCAAGGGTTTGCCACTATGGCCTACAGGCCAATATGGCCAGCTGTCTGTTTTTGTATAGTCCAGGAGCAAAGAATGGTTATTATAGTTTTTAATGGTTAAAAAAATTGAAGAACAATATGATGTGAAAAATTTCTGAAATTCAGATTTCAGTGTCTACATATAATGTTTTATTGGAACCTGGGCATGTTTGTTCACTTACCTGTTGTCTACAGATATCTTCACACTAGAGTAGCAGTGTTGATTAGCTGCAACAGAAGTATACGGCTGGCAAAGCCTCAAATACTTCCTCTATGGCTGTTTTATAGAAAAAGTTGCTAGCACTTCCCTGGTGGTCCAGTGGCTAAGACTCCACCCTCCCAATGCAGGGGGCCCAGGTTTGATCCCTGGTCGGAGAACTTGAGCCCACATGCCACAACAAAGATCGAAGATCCCACAATGAAACCAAACAAATAAGTAAACATTAGGAAAAAAAAAAAAGAAAAGAAAAATTTGCTTGCAACTCCCTCACATATAAAATTAGAAATTCACTTGGAGGCTGGGGTCCAGGGATTTGTGTGATTTTAATAAATTCCTAATATAATTTTGAATACTTCCCAAAGCAGTTCTTATTACTGCTTTATTCAGTACATCATTGTTGTTTGTCTATTTCCTCCCCTTTCTTGTCAATTCTTGAGAGCTAGGACAATGCTGAAAATAATGAAGATATGATGGTGGAGTTCTTGTATTAAATCATTAGGCATATATTTCTGAGTTTCTACTGTATATCAGGTAGTCCCTGGGGATAAAACAGAATATCTATAGTCTGGGCAGATAAGCAAAAGGCCTGTGATAAAGCTACATTATAAGAGACCCACATTAATGAAATAAAATAATTTATATTTTATTTCTATTCATAATGGCAACTATTTCTATTCATTTCATTTCTATTCATAATGACAACCCAAAGACCCTTCCAGTTTCAAAGGTTATATTACTATGGTTTCATTTTAGTATTAGATGTATCTTATAGAATTTAAGGGGTTATACATTGGCAATGCATAAGTAAGCTGTAATGTGTACATATTATTGGAATTTGGGGGCCAGACAAGAGGGTGTCAACTATATTTAGAATGGAATGGTGAATTGGTGTGAATCCTTAGGACTCTTTTGTGCAGCTGTTGTCTGGCTATTAGAAAGAAAACAGATGGATGTCATTATGCCATAGATGGAACTAGATAGGGAGAACCCATTTTAACTTCAATAGGAAGGAGGCTGAAGATCAATGTTAACACTTAGTATCATTGTGATATGTACAGTGTTTTAATGAATAAACTTAATGGATTTTAAAGTAGCTTTTAAACTTTGATTTAATTATAATTTTCCAGGAACTGTTTAAAACTCCCTTTGTAAATATGCTAGGGACCATATTAAAATAAGAAAACATTCAGTTGTAATACAGCCTCCATGGTCATGGAAGGAGCAGCTGTTACCACATTGCCAGGTCAATTTTTAAGAGACAGAAGTAATTCCATGAAGAGCAGAAAGTAGATAATGACAATGCCTTGGTGGGGGAGGGGATGAAAAATGTGACAGAAGATGTTTTTCTGTAGATTTATGTTCTATAGATTTAGCTGTCTATGGCTATGTAATAAATTATGCATTCTTATCAGCTCAAAACAAGTGCTTTTATCTCATAGTTTCTGTGTGTCAGGTATTCAGGGATGGATTGGGTGGGTAACTGTGGCTCAGGGTCTCACAAGATTTCATGGCCAGCATTGCAGTCATCTCTAGACTCAACTTAGGCTGGAGAGTCTACTTCCAAGTTCTCCCATGTCATTGGTGACAGAATCCAGTTCCTCATGAGCCCCTGGACTAATGTAATGGCCTCATTTCCTCACTGGCTGTTGGCCGGGGCCTCCCTCAGTTCCTTGTCACATGGACCCTTTGGTAGGGTGACTCACAGCAAGGCAGCAGGCTTCCATCAGAATAAGCAAGCCAAAGAGCAGTAGAGAACAAGACAGAAATCAGAGTCATTTTCTAAGCTAATCCAGAAGTGACATTTCATTACTTTCATTGTATTCCTGTTAAAAGTCAGCCAGTCGATCCAGCCCACACTCAAGGAGGGGGACTTACACAAAGGCATGACTATCAAGAGATCAGTTCAGTTCAGTCGCTCAGTCGTGTCTGATTCTTTGCGATCCCATGAATCGCAGCACGCCAGGCCTCCTTGTCCATCACCAGCTCTCGGAGTTCACCCAAACTCATGTGCATCGAGTTGGTGATGCCATCCAGCCATCTCATCCTCTATCGCCCCTTCTCCTCCTGCCCCCAATCCCTCCCAGTGTCAGGGTCTTTTCCAATAAGTCAGCTCTTTGCATGAGGTGGCCAAAGTATTGGAGTTTCAACCTCAGCATCAGTCCTTCCAATGAACACCCAAGACTGATTTCCTTTAGAAAGGACTGGTTGGATCTCCTTGCAGTCCAAGGGACTCTCAAGAGTCTTCTCCAACACCACAGTTCAAAAGCATCAATTCTTCGGTGCTCAGCTTTCTTCACAGTCCAACTCTCACATCCATACATGACCACTGGAAAAACCATAGCCTTGACTAGATGGACCTTTGTTGGCAAGGTAATGTCTCTGCTTTTGAATGTGTTATCTAGGTTGGTCATAACTTTCCTTCCAAGGAGTAAATGTCTTTTGATTTCATGGCTGCTATCAAGAGGTAGTAAACCACAATTTATTTTTTCCTGATTGCAGAAGTGATAAACAAAAATTTAACTACTGAAAAAAACGCCATTCATTGATAAAATATATATTGAGTTCCTACTGTGTGCTGGGTGTAAGAGTGAAATAATGTTTAAAACAAGCAAGTTTCCCTGCCTTCCTGTAGTTTACATTTTGGAAGGACTGACACACTTAGAAGCTTACTGTAATTCCTGGTATACAGAAGGCTCTTGAAAGATGTTAGTTATTTTTATTTTTGCAGGGTAGACATCCTGTCACAGAAATAGAGCCAAACTACCCAGTCTGTGGCATCTCTAATCCTATTGTGGACAAATATGATTTGCTTAACCAGAGCAGAAATGGCCTTTCTTTCACTTATGCTTGAAAGAGGCAATTCATGATGGTTTACAACACTATAGGCTTGTAACGGACTTTCTCACATGTGTGTTTTTAAAGTGGCTTTTGCCAGAAAAAAATAAACACTACAGGGTCCCACAGAAATAGCTGTCCTAGTAGTTTTCCTGTCATGCCCTGCTGACGACCATATCCTTTTGTATTACATGTGCCAGGCTAACCTAAAGTCTTCCAGTTCTGAATTATTTTAATTGCTTTCTTTTCTAGATGCATCTTTTCAGTCTCTCAAGTGCTCTTTAAAAAATGGCTTCTTGAACTACAAACAAGATTTCAAAATATGTGCCTGTTTATGCCGGTATTCTGTTGTTGCTTTTGCTAATTAATATTCCAAATCTCAAAAACTGTCTCAAGATTTTAATTGACTTTTGTCACCTCCATCTTATTCAAGTACTGTGCTGGCTATCCTTGTATGTTATTATTAAACCATGCATACCATGCTTTTTTCCCCCCTGCCTGATATTTAGTTCTGTCTTGATATTTGTTTTGAATGACAGTTGAAGGATAATTTATGTACTGGTCTTCTAACACTAGTACAGTCAGCTCTAGGTTGCTATACTAATTGGGAAAAAACAGTCAAGGCAATTACTCATTTGTGAGAACAGAGATAGCTTATTTGTCCTGTACATAAATTCTTTTACGTAACCCTTCCACACACGCGCACACTGTTGAGAGGAGTATAACAAGTCTGAGCTGTAAAATAATTGTATAGGAATGTTGACGTAGTCTCCCAGGTTTAGAAATATATTCTCAAAATAATAGTGAAAGGATAAGAATTTAGATGGATAGAGTAGTTGTTCATTAAAATGGGTTCTTTGACTGCATTCTTTACAACATTTGGCTTAAGTTCTTCGACTCACCATTCTTCATTGTTAACTTTATAGGTTGTGCTGAATTAAACTTTCTACCGGAACCTTCCAAGACATTTCACATGGATTGTCTCCAAGTTGACGCCATGATGCAGTGGTAGTTGTACATCTAAAATCTGTTGGTCTTCTCTGTGGATTGATCTACTCATAGGCATGGAACATCTATTTGTTAAACTTTTCCCTGTTCAAACAGAACATTTTCTAGTGCTCTTTTTAAGTTCATGTACCCATCTGAAAGGGGAACGTAGCCAGCTTCTACTCAGACCATCTCGGTGCACGGAACTACCACACAGGTAGTTTCACTAATGAATGGAAAAAACAAAACACACCACGAGACTTCTAGCCCAATAAAGAATAATTACTGAGGTGGGCACAGCCATACCTTTGGGCTTATTTTTCCCCAGTTATCAGAACACCAGAGTCTAAAGATAGCATAGTCACAAGAATAAATATTTGTGGTTATCTTTCAAGCTACGACATTATAGCCAGAGTATAGTGGATGGATTTTAAGGAAATAATCTGGACGTTTTAGGGTATGTTAGGCTGGTTTTCCTCCTCCTCCAGACACACACAGGCCACCCAATAATACATTCTTGTAGCTTCTGAGATATTTACTATGTTCTTGCCATTAGCACATGCTTCTCTTAAGGATTGTTGACTTCAGATCCAAGGCAGCTCTGAAATAACTATGCATCTTTGTGCCAGGCATCTGTTTGCCTCCATATTTGCTTCCTGCCTCACCCTTCTCTACTCAGTGTCCAAGATGTCTAACTCCTGTAAATGGCATTTCCTCTGACATGGGGCTTCCAGCTGTTTTGGCTGTTGGGAGGCACTGGAAGGGGACTGAGGAAGAGATGTCAGGGGAGAAGCCAATGTAGTTTTTCACTGTCTGTCTCTTCTTCGGGTTGGGGCTAGTCCATAACTGGTCTTCAGCTCCTTCAGACTCTCTGTTGGACAGTCCTTCCCCTCTATGGTCCAGTCTCCCATTGGGCAGCTCCAACTTTTAGGCTCTGATTACAACCCGTACTCTGTGTACCGCTAGTCCTAGGGTAGAAGCCACTTTCTGCTGTTGCAGATCTTTGGGTGGTCTCCTTATTCACTGTTTAGTTTTTCAGCTCATCCAACCTTTTCTAACTAGTTTCATGTATTAAATTTTCTGTTTCAAGCTACCTGACCTGAAGACTTCTGCTTCAGGGAAGATGGAATAGACATGTTTTGTCCTATTCCTTCTGCTTAGTATAACTGAAAACCCTAGAAATAATGTAATTTAACATTTATATAAATACTAACTATATATATGATAAATTACATATATGTATAATCATTATTATAATGCATTATGTTACAAATATAAAGAATATATAAGAATACTGTGAAAGGCAGACTGACTAGAGACCTCAGGACCCGAATAATAACAAGGCAGCGAGTCCCCTGGGTTTTGTGTGTTTGTGTGTTCTGTCTCCCACATCCCAGACAGGCTGCCAAAGAAACTGGCAACTTGAAATGACCAGTGGGTCCAGGCAAAATGAGCTCCAACAAAAGCCTGCTTTCTTTACCCAAAAGACTGGAAAAGGGCAGCCTAGCAAGACAAAAAACTTTTAGAAAACAGCTGCTGTACAGAAAAAAAACACTGTCCTACCCTTATTCCCACCTACGAAGATGGACTAAGGGACTGAGCCCCATCGTCACCAGGTGATAACTGAGGTGCCAAAGCAACAGAGCTGCACAATAAGCAAAACAAAAACGATAGTGCTAAGGCACGAAATGGACAAATCCATGATTACAATTGAAAACTGATAGAGCAACTTGACAGAAAATCAGCAAGGATGAAGAACTCATCATCACCACTGACCAGTAATCTAACTGACATAGATAGAACACTCTACCCAACGAAGCAAAATACACATTGTTTTTGAGCATGGTACATATACTAATATAAACTATATGTGGGCCATGAAACAAACCTCAATAAATTTAAAAGCACTGAAACCATGTGGAATGTATTTGACCAGAAATGGAACAGAAAACTAGTATCAGAAAGAACAGAAAAATCTCCCAACAATTTTAAACTAAACCACCACACTTTTAAATAATCTGTGGTTGAAAAAGAATGCCTCAGGGGAAATAAAACATTGAACTGAATAAAAGAATTCATATCAAATTTGTAGACACAGCAAAAGCCGTGCTGAGAGGAAAATTTATGGCATGAATGGTTATTTTAGAAAAGAGAAAAGATCTTAAATGAGTAATCGAAGGTCTCACCTGAAGAGCCTCGATTGAATAGCACTCAGTGACGGGACTATTGATAAAAGGCTGGGTTAAAGGAAACTCACAAGGGATGATGTGGTGAAGCACCCCAGGATAGCAGTGGTAAGAAAGTACTGTCACCCTCTAGGCCTGGAGGCACAGAAGTAGACAGTTTCTGCTGAAATCTGGTGAGAACTGCAGCTCTAGGATAAAGTGGCCTGGGAGGTGCTTAACATTTATCAAAGGAATGAAGCCACTGCCAACTTGTAGGAAGGTAGGGGAATAAATACCCTGACTTGCTTTCTGTCCTTTGATCTTCTGTGGTGCTGTGCATTGACTGAACCCACAAGAAAGCTAGAGGGCAAGAAAGGCCTCCCATAGCATGGAATAGGGTAGAAATTGAAGGAGGGTGTGTCTGAAGGGATGACTGGAGAATATTCAGCACAGTTTGTTTCAAGGTTTAATAAGTAAGAGAACTATTTATATTCATCAAATATGTAAGGATTTGAATAGTGGTGTTAGATGTTAAAGAGCTTGAGCTTCTTGAAAATAATTGCCTCACTTATTTTAATATTGCCCTTTCCTCTGTCCTATATATAATCAACATTCTATTAAGAAAACATTGCTAAGGAATGATAGACATTAGCTTGGGCCTGAAAGTATCATAAACAGAGTAGTATTTGACTCTTGGCTGTGTCCTTCTCTCACTGGGTGACCTTCGGCAAGTTACTTAGCCTCTCTGAGCTTCTATTTACTCATCTACAAAATAGGAATGATAATGTCTACTTCCAAGAATGGTTGTGTAGCTGAGAGAATTCAATAAAAGATGCTTGTGAAGGCACCTGGTAGGAACTCAATACATTCTGATTGAATTTGAATCACAAATTCTAGATGAGTGGCTTCAAAATTCATGAGGTAAGGCCACATGTTAGAATTAGGAATGCATTTTTAAAGAGAGAAGAAAATCTGTGTTTAGACCGTTAATGTCATCTATCAATCAACAATTATGATAATATGATCAGCAAACTATTCTCTATCGATGGATTTTTCACCACGTTTTGATTACAAGTGTGAAATTTTACCAGGATTCAGCTCGTATTAGGAATTCAATGAATTTCTTAATTATTTGATAATCTGCCAAAAAAAAAAAAAAGCAAGTTCTTTGGCATAGGATGCTGGTTACATCAAGAATTTGTACTTCACCCTTTTAATCAAAGACGAGCACTATTGGTGAGTATCAGCTATAGAGAAGCCTTAAGTGCATCTTTTTGCATCCCTTCTCAAACAGGTTGCCATGGTAATGTTGACAATCACAAAATCTTAATAGCATCTACTAAGGGTGTAAGGAAAAAATAAATATTGCAGGTAGAGTTTTGATTGAGAAATATTTTAATTCCTGCAGTACTAGCCAGGTTTCCTTTTCAGTTGCAAGCTCAGATTTGGTTATTATAAACATTTATCAATTTTAGCAATCTTTGTTTTTATTAATTAGCCTTTTATTGGCATACTTGTCAAGAACAAGGCAGCTGTACAGTTCTAATAGGCAGGTGTATTTTATACATGAGAATTACTCTGCTGTGTCAGAGCCATGCTCTTTGTAACTTGCCTGTGACAGAAGGCCCTAGAACGATATCAATTGTTTTCTCTTTCAAAGCAATTCTAAGACACCCAAGGCTCTGCTACTATTAGATTTTTTTTTTTAAACAGGCATAAAATGTAAGGGATCATCTGTACTTGGATGGTCAAAATTTATAGCAGCAGACTGTTGCTCCCCTGCATGTGTCCATATACAAACAAGCGTGTGCACGCATGTACACACACACACACACACCCATACAATCTTACAAAATCCATTATATAATTATAAGCACCATGAGAACAGGAGTCTCATTTGCTCCATGTGCGTGTCATCCCTGGTGCTAGAACAGTGCCTGACAAGTAGTACATGCAGTATAGTTTGGGGCAGGGTTCAGTAAACTTTTCCTGTAAAGGACCAGGTAGTAAATATTTTAGGGTTTTTGGACCATATGATCTTTGCTATGACAGCCCAACTCTGCTGGTGTAGTGAAATCAGGTTTGCTACAACAGGCTTGAACAACCTGTAAACCAGTGAGTGTGGCTGTTCCAATAAGACTTCATTTGCAAAAACAGATGGCCAGATTTGGCTTGTGGGCTGTAGTTTACCACCCATATCTTCCATCATATACTTGACAGCATGAACTCTACACCCGGACTACCTGGGTGTTTCTTCTGAAACGACTGCTTACAAGCAGTGCAGCCTTGTTATTTGGGGCTTCGCAGGTGGCTCAGTGGTAAAGAATCCACCTGCCAGTGTAGTAGCCACAGGAGATGTAGGTTTAATCCCTGGGTCAGGAAGATCCCCTGGAGGAGGAAAAGGCAGCCCGTTCCAGTATTCTTGCTTGAACATACCATGGACAGAGGAGCCTGTCAGGCTACAGTCCATGGGGTCAAAAAGAGTTGGACACAGTTGCGTGACGGAGCACACGCATGTAGCGTTGCTATTCAGTTATTAATATGAAGAGTTAAGTTCTCTATAGTTCAGTTTCTTCATCTGTGAAAAGGGGGCTAATAATAGAATTTTTTCGCTATTTTCAGGTTATATGAGTGAATATATGTGCAACTTAAGGAATGGAGCTGCCTTATGTGTCAGTATTCATTATCATTTGCTATGTCAACATTAAATAGAGAAATCATTCTTTAAGAATACAAAACAATACATAGCATCTTCCTTTCTTTAAAAATAGCCAGTGGTAAGCTCGGGATCACCAAATGTGAAATTGCGAACTTTGGATAAGAGATGCAATTTTCTGTTGGTCCCAGCAGCATCCTATTTATTTTGTTCTGGTTGTACAGTATTAGGAAGCACTTAATAATGTTTTTAAATAGTAATGGTGTTAATTATCTCATCGTGTCATCTTAGGAGACTCTTCTAATAAGCAGAGATAGCAAAGGAATTTTAAATCTCAGGTTTATATATATACAAATTTGAGTTAATCCAGCTTCACAAATTAATAAATATAAATTTGGAATATGATATATTTGTGTATATATTTTTTAAAATATTTTATTTAAAATTTGGGCTTCCGTGGTGGCTCAGAGGTTAAAGCGTCTGCCTCCAATGCAGGAGACTTGGGTTTGATCCCTGGGTCGGGAAGATCCCCTGGAGAAGGAAATTGTAATCCACTCCAGTATTCTTTTTTTTTCTTTTTTTTAAATATAAATTTATTTATTTTAATTGAAAGTTAATTACTTTACAATATTGTATTGGTTTTGCCATACATCAATATGAATCCGCCACAGGTATACATGTGTTCCCCATCCTGCACTCCAGTATTCTTGCCTGGAGAATCCCATGGACGGAGAAGCCTGGTAGGCTACAGTCCATGGGGTCGCAAAGAGTCGGACACGACTGAGCTTCAAATCTTAGTTCCTAATCTTGCTAACCTCAAGTGCAGGAGCTTCAAATCCTAGTTCCTAATCTTGTCCTAAAATTTATCTTTATACTTATGAAATGTGAATCAATTATACATGGACTCTCCAGATGCCTTATAAGTGTGCATGTGTGTGTGCAAGTACACACAGATGCACATGAAATGTGACTCAGTTTCACGTAGATTCTCTGGAGCTCTTCCTGAAATCCTCCCGTGCTGTCTAACTGGTTCTGTTGGAAGCCATGATGTGTGGTGGTGGGTTATAGTTGTGATTTACTCCTGTGTTTCCTGCCCTCCTCCAATCTGTTCTCCACGCAACAGCCTGCGTGATCTTAAAATTGCATCACCTTGTCTCATGCCCTTGATTAATATACGCTTTACTAACCTCACAGTGCAGGAGCTTCAAATCCTAGTTCCTAACCTTGTCCTAAAAAGCCCCCTGTATATGATTTCTGCCTAATCCTTAATTTCAACTTGCGCCTGTCCTCTCACTGTCCGCACTTCAGCTCCCATCACACAAGTGAAGTCCCTGAGGACTCTTCCTGGACCCTCCACACAGGTCCCACTCCTTCCTCCTTTGGTCCTTTACCCTTGTTTGCACTCCCTTGTTCGGAGCCTGTCTCTGGGTCCTGACAGGCTAGCTCCTTCTTAGTCTCAGGTCTCATTAAGTGTTACCTGTTCAAAGGTGATCACCCTATATAAAGTAGCACCTACCCATCCACATTTACTTTATCTCACCCCCCTGTTTACTTTCTTTATAGCAGTCATCACCGTCTGTCATTATCTTGCTGTTCCTTTGTCATCTTTCTCCCTCTGTGGAATGGCAGCTTTGTGAGACCAGGGACCTGAGCATCTTGTCATTCCCCTCTTCCTGGGACAACTTGTAGGTATTTATAGGATAGATGCCTCCAAGCAGAGCCTGCTACAGTATTTGCACAGCCTGGTAAATAAAGTGCAGGTCAAAATAAAAACGCAGGTCCCCTTGTTTAGAAGTTATAAGGAATTTCATGATGTCTGCGGTAGAGCCCTGAACCAAGTGCTGGTCCCTTCTAAAGGTGCATCTCCAAGAATCCAACCCTGTCTCCAGGCAAGTTACTTAATCTCTCTGGACTCATGTTCCTGTTCTGTAAAATGATACAGACAGTAGTACCCCTTCTTGCGGTGCTTTTGAGCCTTAAGTGAGGTCATACGCACACTTACTTGAGGTACCCTGCCTGCAGCCATCTCCTGCACGTATCAGCATTAGAATTATCAGTCTCTCATCCATGTGATGCATAGCCCCCAAAGTACAAATTTTCCAGCATTCCTCTTTTCTGAATAACCTCCCTATCAACTCTTTCAAGTGACTAACCTAACTCTATCACATGGGATGGGGATGTGGGTGTCACTTGCAAATAATATTGACACATTCAAGGTATGGACCGACAGCATATCTCGCTTGCTGAAAAGAATGTGTCAAATGGAGTTAGGCTGTTTTGAAAACTCCTTTGACGATAGGTAAATCATGTCACTCTCTGAGCCCACTGGTGACACTGGAATGATAAATAACGTCTGCCACCCACCTTCCTGACAAGAGTGAAGCAAGAGCATGAATTGGATTAAGAAGACTCCAGTCAAGCGCTTTGATTTTCTTAGAGAGGGCCTGTGCAGGTGCTGCTGCCGGAGTCTGCACACATTGTCAGACACCCTGTTCGCTTGGTCTGTGTGCCTCTGGTTACTGTGTGCCTTGTGTAACAAATCAGTTGCACCTCGAATGGCAACTATTCACAGACTCTCACATTTTGATTTATTTTTGTGGTACAGCCAGTGACTCAAGTTAGTTTAGAAATGCAGAGAGGAAAAGCAGCATGTCTTTTACATTTATATTGTGGTCTCCCTGGTGCTTTGGGACTGTGTGGACTGCGAGATGTGGGCTGACTCCCTGGAAGGGAGCTTTAGTTCGTTTGCTGGGGGGAGCACCCTGCGTACGGAAGATCTGGACACTGATTTTATCAGTGGTTTCTCTTTGCCAGTGGAGGCTAAAATGAAGTGGAAAAATAACATCTGTGAAGCATGTTTTATGTATATGGCACTCTGCCTGGATTTTTACTTGCTCAGAGAGATTACATAGTATAGTGATTAAAAGAATATGCTCTTCTTTGTTAGGTATTCCTCAGTAAAGCTAGAAAAAAGAAAAAAAAAGTATATGCTCTGGACCACAAAAAGTAACTTAAACTTTCCAGTCTCAATTTCCTCATCTGTAAAATGGAGTGGGTTAGATGTTTTTTTCTCTGTCCCTCCAAATCTACTCTCCACCCTTTCTACTCTGATTTCCACTCCAGGAAACTGTCTGCTGTCATCAGCAGGCTGTGGCACCCTGTGCTTCCTGTTTGGATTGAGCAGCACAGAGCCCCCACCATAGCTGGGAGGAAGAGGAATGAGGTGAGATTATTCATTTCCTAGGTTCTCTTGCTGTGAACCTGCCTTGGGTTAACTGTGTTCTTAGCCAAATGCCACGGCTACTGTCAAGTTTCTGAGACCATCTCTTTATATCTTACTCTCTTTTTCAGCTTCCGGTAACTCCTCCCTCCCTTTGTCCCTGTAGGCCTAAGGGTGGTAACAACTGAGTTGCTCCTATTCTTAGGTCCTTGCTCCTATTCTTAGGTCCCTGCTTGCTCCTTCATAGTTTTCTATACTCAACTTGCTGTTTTTGTTGTTTAGTTGCTAAATCATGTCTGACTCTTGTGACTCCATGCATTGTACCCCGCCAGGCTCCTCTGTCCTAGGGATTTCCCAGGCAAGAATACTGGAGTGGGTTGACATTTTCTTGTCTAACACACAGCCTCAATTCAGTTCAGTTCAGTCGCTCAGCTGTGTCCAACTCTTTGCGACCCCATGGACTGCAGCAGGCTGGGCTTCCCTGTCCATCACCAACTCCCGGAGTTTACTCAAACTCATGTCCATTGAGTTGGTGATGCCATCCAACCATCCCATCCTCTATCGTCCCCTTCTCCTCCTGCCTTCAATCTTTCCCAGTATCAGGGTCTTTTTCAAGGAGTCAGTTCTTCACATCAGGTGGCCAAAGTATTGGAGTTTCAGCTTCAATATCAGTCCTTCCAATGAATATTCAGGACTAATTTCCTTTAGGATGGACTGGTTGGATCTCCTTGCTGTCCAAGGGACTCTCAAGAGTCTTCTCCAACACCTCAGTTCAAAAGCATCAATTCTTCAGCGCTCAGCTTTCTTTATAGTTCAGCTCTCACATCCATACATGACTACTGGAAAAACCATAGCTTTGACTAGGCAGACCTTCGTCAGCAAAGTAATGTCTGCTTTTTAATATGCTGTCTAGGTTGGTCATAATTTTTCTTCCAAGGAGCAAGCAGCTTTTTAATTTCATGGCTGCAGTCACCATCTGCAGTGATTTTTGGAGCCCCCCAAAATAAACTCTGTCACTGTTTCCATTGTTTCCCCATCTATTTGCCATGAAGTGATGGGACCGGATGCCATGATCTTAGTTTTCTGAATGTTGAGTTTTAAGCCAACTTTTTCACTGTCCTCTTTCACTTTCATCAAGAGGCTCTTTAGTTCTTTGCTTTCTGCCATAAGGGTCGTGTCATCTGCATATCTGAGGTTGTTGATATTTCTCCCAGCAATCTTGATTCCAGCTTGTGCTTCATCCAGTCCAGCATTTCTCATGATGTACTCTGCATATAATTTAAATAAGCAGGGTGACAATATACAGCCTTGATGCACTCCTTTCCCGATTTGGAACCAGTCTATTGTTCCATGTCCAGTTCTAACTGTTGCTTCTTGACATGCATACATATTTCTCAGGAGGCAGGTCAGGTGATCTGGTATTCCCATCTCTTTCAGAATTTTCCACAGTTTGTTGTGATCCACACGGTCAAAGGCTTTGGCATAGTCAATAAAGCAGAAATAGATGTTTTTCTGGAACTCTCTTGCTTTTTCTATGATCCAGCGGATGTGGCTATTTGACCTCTGATTCCTCTCCCTTCTCTAAATCCAGCTTGAACATCTGGATGTTCATGGTTCACGCACTGTTGAAGCCTGGCTTGGAGAATTTTGAGAATTACTCTGCTAGCATGTGAGATGAGTGCAATTGTGCAGTAGTTTGAGCATTCTTTGGCATTGCCTTTCTTTGGGATTGGAATGAAAACTGACCTTTTCCAGTCCTCTGGCCACTGCTGAGTCTTCTAAATGTGCTGGCATATTGAGTGCAGCACTTTCACAGCATCATCTTTCAGAATTTGAAATAGCTCAACTGGAATTCCATCACCTCCACTAGCTTTGTTCGTAGTGATGCTTCCTTAGGCCCACTTGACTTCACATTTCAGAATGTCTGGCTCTAGGTGAGTGATCACACCATCGTGATCACACACAGCCTACACCTTTGTAAATAGTCTCTTTGTAAATAAGCCCTTGTCAAAGTGCTTTAACTTAAGTGTATTGTTTGCTTTCTGTTAGGCTTCTGATTGATACATGGAGATAATCAGAGTAGCTATCTCCTGGGTTAGAATGTATTGATACCTACACATGCAGCTCTTAAGATAGTGTGTAGCACATATTTGAGACTCGTGACCTTTCTTAAGGTCACAAGGTATAGTGAACATCTGATGGCTTCTTCACCAGCCTTTGTTCATCTTTCCCCATCTCACCCATTCCAGGTTTCAACTGGGAACTTTTAGGAGTTTGAGAAAGCTGATTCCATCTCGGGAATCAGCCTATAACTTATACTAGGCCAGTTAGCACATCCCATACTTTCATTGGCCATGCTTGGGTTTAGGAGTAGGCGGGTGGTTTAATCTAGACAAGTGAGTATGGCTTTCTTGACTTGTGTTGGAAATTCTGGGGCACAGATACACTGGGGTGCCATGCACTGGGTGTGGTTGCAGGTGGCTTAGGTGGGAGGAACATTTCATCACTGACCTTGTCTCAAAATGCCTCTGTACTGTAATGATAATAATAGATCCAATTTCATTGGTTTTACTGCTGTTTTAAAATCGTCTACAGCTAATGTGTGGACCGCCCCTGCTCTCTGTCCTCAGTGTACCACTGCACAGTTGCTGTGTGCTCTGGGTGGTGAGATGCAGTCAGGTACAGCTGCAGTGGGAAACTAGTCTGAGAGTGAAACTGCAAAGGGCAGAGAAAAACTTAGCCGCAGAAACAAAGTTGGAGCCCTGCTTAAACCACACTCAAAGTCTTCCCTGCCACTGGACTTACTCAATTGTGCCAGCCAATAATCATCTTATCTCTGTAATTTAAAAAAAAAACCCAAAAGCATTCTTACAGATAGGCCCTGATTACATTTGGGTTTGAAACCAGGTCTTTTTGGCTCTGGAGCCTGACAATATTTTCATCTGCTCATTTTCCTCCTCATTCGACTTTTATACATCAAACCATGCATCATTTTCCTTCAGATAAAGTTTTTCACGATTTGTTTTCCAAAGTGAGTTTCAGGGTGGAGGTCAGGCCTGTGCTGGGATCTCATTTGGTCCTCTTTACTGACTTTGGCAAGTGCTTCTCCTTCAGAGTCTCTGCGTTTCCATCTGTGAGGGGAGGAGGTTGAACGGGATGTGTCCTCTCGAGTTCTAACATTCTACGAGTATCCACACGTGTGATGAAAACCAACCTCTTGAGTCGGTACAGCCTGTTTGGTCAGAGGCTAATGTGTGTTTGTGCCAATTAATAATAAAAATGAAACAACCTTGCTCATTAGTATAGAATCATGGGCCATTTTTTCCACCTTACATTAATTTTCCCTAATTCAGGCCTCCTGAAATAGTTATGCTCCACATTTGGGCATTTTAGTGCACACTGTCTCGGGTGTTCCTGAATCACCTCACATGTGAAAGTCTCTTCCCTCTGGACAAGTATTAGGCAGCTTGCAGGCAAGGTCCGCTCTAATGGCTTCAGGTGCTGCTGCATCTAATCTCCATCCCAGACCTGTCGCCCCCATGTCCCTTAGGCATCTCCAGGGCAACTTGTCTCTGGCTGAACCTTTTTTTGTGCTTCCGATTCTGTCCTTCCTCTTGTGTTTCTCACCTCAGCAAAAGCACCACCATTTGCCCAGCTGGCCA
Source organism: Bos grunniens (assembly GCF_055505025.1). Taxonomy (NCBI): domain Eukaryota; kingdom Metazoa; phylum Chordata; class Mammalia; order Artiodactyla; family Bovidae; genus Bos; species Bos grunniens. The sequence goes on from NC_141186.1 coordinate 40,380,934, forward strand.
AACCAGAAAGCAGGGAATCTTTTTTCATGCCCACTCAGTCTTGTTGATTTAGTCTCCTTAACATCTCTTTAAGTCTTGTATTAGTTGCTGTCACCCCACTCCAGTACTCTTGCCTGGAAAATCCCATGGATGGAGGAGCCTGGAAGGCTGCAGTCCATGGGGTCGCTGAGGGTCGAACACGACTGAGTAACTTCACTTTCACTTTTCACCTTCATGCATTGGAGAAGGAAATGGCAACCCACTCCAGTGTTCTTGCCTGGAGAATCCCAGGGATGGGGAAGCCTGGTGGGCTGCCATCTATGGGATCACACAGAGTCGAACACGACTGAAGTGACTTAGCAATAGCAGCAATAGCAATTAGCTGCTGTAACAGATTACCGCAGACTCAGTGGTCCAGCCAACAGAACTTTATTCTCTCACATTTCAGGAATTTAGAAGTCCAAAGTCAAGGTGTCAGCAAGCTTGGTTCCTTGTGGGAGCTCTGAGGTAGTATTGCTTCATGCTTCTCACCTAGTTTCTGGTGGTTGAGGAGATGCTGAAGGTGGAATGGCCATCTTGTGACCACAAGGGTCAATTATGTCCTAAGGATGCTGTGCTGAGTGACAGAAGGGCCCTGAGTCCCTTGTGGCACCATTATGCTTCTCTGTCAGTCCTAAACTGCCTAACCTGGGAGTCATTGTACTAGGGGGAAAAAAAATCGAAACTTTTAAAGTTGGCCAAAGGATATGAAACTTCAGATATGCAGGATAGTAAGTTCTGGGGATCTTATGTACAACAGAGTGATTATAGTCGATAATAATATATTTATTGTATGTTTGAAATTTACCAGCAGTGTATATCTTAATTGCTCTCACCAAAAAGAAAAAACAAAAACCAGGGTGACTGTGTAAAGTGTTGAATATGTTATTTAACTTGATTTTAGTAAACATTTCATATAATATATGTATGTCAAAACATCACATTGTATACCTTAAATATCAACTATTTGTCAGTTATACCTCAATAAAGCTAGAGAAAGTAAACAAATAGAAAAATATAGTTTTTTGTTTAAGACACACTTTGGGTGACTGTTATTCACATCAAATACAGTTCATTACTGATTTTATACAGCTGTCTACCCAGCACACCTCCAGCTTCATCTCCTGTTGTTCCCAACCTGGAATCCTGATTTGGGGCCATGCTACTGTACCATAAATGCTCCATGTTCTGCTGTTCACCACCGGGCCTTTGGAGGAGATGCTCCCTCAACCCTGCAGTGAGGGTTCAATCTCAACACTTTTCTTCTGAGTTAGGCCACTTTCTAGTTATCTTTCAGATTTAAATGCCACTTTCTTATTGGGGCTTTCTGCCCCTTGTAGGCTAGGTTTCATATTGTTATCACTCCATAGGCGTCTCCACCCTAGTTCTTTATTGCAACAGGTTGTAACAATCTGTTTATTTGTCTATTCCCTGAGTTTCTAAGGGAAAAGGATCAGGCATTTCTTCTTACGCCGAGCACCTTGCACAATGTCAGCCACATTATTGTTAAACATGTGAGTGTAGGATGGATGAGTCATGTGTAAAACACAGTACCAAACACATAGGAGGTATTAAAGAAATCCTATTCAATTAGATGTACATGGGCCACATTTCATCCCTCATAATGCATATGACTATGAAAACCATACATCAGTTCTTAGTATGAGGCTTCAAAGCAGATTAGTCATTTGTTATTTAGCAAACATTTATCAACTGACTGTTAAACATTCTTTCAATGGCTGGGTCCTTACCTAATTCATATTTGTATCTAGTAGTTGAAAAGCACACGGTAATACTTGTTTCCTCTAGTAAGTGGGTGAAAGTACAAATCAGTGCTGTGAGTTTTCCGAAGAGGGAGAGGATTGAGAAAGGAATCACAGGAGAAGTGACAGTGGAGCTGGATGAATATGGATGGTCGGGGCTGGGACTCCAGCAGCAGCACCAGCAGAGGCAGAGGTATGAAGAGGGAAAGGCAAAGAGAGTGGTGTCTAGTCTTGTTTAATAGAATTAAAGGTGAGAGATAGAGCTGAAAATGTGAGATGGGTCAAACCCTAGAAATCTTAGAGTAACAAGCCGTCTGCTGCTCTGACAGTCCTGTTACCTGTAGCAAAGGTTACTGCTTGCCTCCCCTTGCTTTTAGTAACAGAATCTTGATTTTTATCTGGACACATTTCACTGCCTCCTTTACAGCTATCCGTGTCCACATGAGTAAGTTCTGGCCAATAAGAAGTAAACAGAAAAGTCATGTGGGACTCTAGGAGGTCTGTTGAAATGGATGAGTATACTCTTCCTTGCCCTTTCCTCCATCCTGTTGTAAGATGTACACGCAAAAACCAAACAGCCATGTTGGACTGGGAGAGTGGGGCTGCTGTCTAGGCATCTCCTCAGGGATGAATGTGAGGAGACTGGACCTGCATGACATCACTGAGCTGCTAGACCAGTCCTCGGATGACCTCGTCCCATGTGAGAATCCTAGGTAACTGAGAAGCAAGCTCATTTTCCTGTGCTACTTGAGAGGTTTCTGTTTTACATAGCTGAACCTAATCCAGTTGATACATCACCCAACTTCAGTGTTAAAGAGTATTTGGAAACCAGGATGAATTTTTCCATAGAGTTAATTGTTACTCTTGGACATACTCCCTATGCCTGGCTGTCTTCCCTTTCCAAAGCTATGATGACGTGCTCATTTTCTTGAGGGTCCTTTCTTCCTAGGACTGGCTGTGGAATGGGACTGAGGGTCCTGAGGCCTCCTCTCCCTTTTGTTGCCTCTGAAAATAAGTACATTGTCCCTTTCTGTTGTAAGGATGTTTATAGATAATTACTCTGGGTAAATCAACCAGGAAATAACAAACAGGTCAGTTATAAATGGTCTTATACCATTTTCATAGCTTCAATTCCTTTTTATAGTCCTTGTTACATTGGAAAGTGAAAGTGAAGTTGCTCAGTCGTGTCCAACTCTTTACGACTCCATGACTGTACACCAGGCTCCTCCATCCATGGAATTTTCCAGGCAAGGATACTGGAGTGGGTTGCCATTTCCTTCTCCCAGGCATCTTCCCAACCCAGGGACCAAACCCTGATCTCCCACACTGCAGGCAGGCTCTTTATCATCTGAGCCACCAGGGAAGCCCATGCTTGGGGAAGCCCACCAGGCTCCTCTATCCGGGGGATTCTGTAGGCAAGAATACTGGAGTGGATTGCCATTCCCTTCTCCAGCAGATCTTCCTGACTCAGGGATTGAACCTGGGCCTTGTCTCCTACACTGTAGGCAGATTCTTTACTGTCGAAGTTATCAGAAAAAGTGTTAGTTATTTTTTGCTGCATGACAAATTATACTGAAACCTATCTGTTTGAAACAATGTTTCATATTTCACAATCTCTGTGGGTCTGGAATACATGCATTAGTTGGATGCTTCTGACCCACAGAAACTGAAATATGAAACATTTATTCTTAGAAGTTGTCTACTAGAGGGAAATTCACTTGTCTTCCTGCTCCATTCTTTAATTCCTGAAGGTAGTGTCTCTAGACATTCACCTCCTAAGAAGGTTTCTTTTATGAGTTGGTGAACCCAGTGGTATATTCATTCATTTAACAAATACCCATCGAACACAAATGTTCCAGGGGATAGACTGGTCAGTATAATAGATGTGCTCACTATTCGAAATCTCAGAGAGATGCCGTGGGGAAAACTGTGGGTGGGAACTTGTTACATCCCCCCACTTGATATGAGCAAGTTGAGGTAACCACACAGTTAGTCTCTCTGCCTCCAGCTTTAGTTGTCCTTCTCCTCTAGCCTGTCAGTAAGGGTTCCCTGGATTCAAGTGAATGATTATGAACTTCTCCTCCAGCCAGGACATCTTCCACCAGGACTGTACTGAATAGGGCTGGTAGGGAGGAAACCTCCTGGAACAGGCTTGAATTCATTCCCATCTTCATCACTTGCATTATAATAAATGCTGTTGTTCATTCTATTTCTCCAAACCTCATTTTATTATCAATGGAATGGAGTCAAAAGTAGTGTCTACTCCTGGTTCGTTGTGAGGACTGCATGAGAAAATATATGGAAAGTACTTGGCAAAGAGCCTGGCACATGGTAGGCTCTCAGAGGATATTAGTGATTCTGAATCATTATTTTGTTATTAATTTTACTACTACTATCCATTTGGAAGTAGGAATCAGCATAGGAAAAGAATGCTTCCCCAGATAATCCAGTCCATCGCACCATGTTTGAGCTACCTCAAATCCTCTTGCCATAAGCAGGGCTGGGTATAAATAAATTAACTAATGAAGAAAAGAGGTTATGTATTTTGACTTGGTATAACTGTAATCCTTTTTGCAATTGGAAAATAATCCTTTAGTAAATAGAGAAGATAGAACACATTCAGACTAACAGCGTTTAGTTAAAATGGTCAAATATTTAGCATGCCTGATACCAACGAAAGTCATTCAACCTTTAGAGCTCTCAGTGTATGCTCTCCCCTACTAGCATGCATTCCAGCTTCTAAACGCACACCCAGCCATTTCAGCGCTTCCTGCTTTAAATTATTCTGAGTTTTTTTACACACGCGCACACGCCAGGAATAATAAATGGCAGTTTTAGGAACACATCGTATAAATGCCAATTTCCAGATGGATTTGTTTTGCTGCAAACTTAGTTAACACTTGATTCATGAAATAGCGGGTGGAGAGAAGGTGTAGAGTGAGTACTTAGACCCAAATAAGGTGCGACCTGCCAAGGGAAGGGTGGCCAACAAGAGCTGAGAAAACTGAAGCAAGTACTCAAACTATTTTCAAAAGATAACTCATCAAAACACTACAGAGAGAAAGTGAAAGGCAAAAAGCAAACAAGCTGGTGGGTAAATGTTAACCCTTTTTAACATTAAAGCTGTAACATAAAGCTGTGAATTGGTTCTGTCTGAGACTGCCTGTTTTGTTTCTGAACGGTTGAACATGTGCAGTAAAATTAAAACCTTAAGTCTATTATATAGCTTCCTATCTTTCCCTTTCCTTGTATCCATTTTTCTTCTTTTTAAAAAAGGAGCAACTCTTGGAAAAGGCACCACTCAAGAACTCAGGAAGGCATTGGAGGGAATCCTTACCTAGTAGACTTTTTCTATATTGAGATAGGCTCAAATTTAAACCCTGAAATTGTGATTGTGCAGTTGCTCTCTCCAGTTACTTGTAGGCTGATTTTCCCTGAGATACGCAGTAAGAAATGTTGAAATAATGAATAGATGATGCCTGGGAGTCAGCCTTTTGGACCTTGTGCTAATGCCAACTCTGCCTCCAACTGGACATATGATGTTGGAATCATGACAGTAGCTCTGAGCTTCATTTTCTTCATTTGTAAAGTACATGCTTCATTGGGTTTCTGTAATGACTACAGCATTCATTCATTCATTTTGCAAGTACTTATTGAGCATCTACTGTGTGCCAGCCCTGATCTCTACATTGGACTTGACAGTGTGTGTGCACACTCAATCACACAGTCATGTCCAACTCTTTGTGACACCATGGTCTGTAGCCTGCCAGGCTCTGCTATCCATGGGATTTCCCAGGCAAGAATACTGGAGTGGGTTGCCATTTCCTCCTCCAGGGGATCTTCCTGACCCAGGGATTGAATCCTAGTCTCCTGTGTCTCCTGTATTGCAGGCAGATTCTTTACCACTTGAGCTGGATAACCTAAATAAAGTCCCTGCTCTCAATGGAGCTTATAGTCAAGTGGAGAAGACAATCAACACAAAAAGAAATGTCTGTTTTTTTAGGCTAAATAGCTATCAGCAGAATTAATTGCTCTCATGTATTTAATTTGACTAAGTCACTGTTCATAATGTATGCACTTGTCCATCCTCCCCTACCCCCAGCTAATGACGACACCTTATACCTATATCCCCACCAACCCTTAGCGTTGTCCAACTTTGTGATTTTTCTGGGCTCATGGATTTAATTTGATTTTTCTGAATTTAGTAATAATTTTGAACATCTTTTTGTATCTTAGTAGTACTTTCTCTGGAGAAGGCAATGGTACCCCACTCCAGTACTCTTGCCTGGAAAATCCCATGGACGGAGGAGCCTGGTAGGCTGCAGTCCATGGGGTCGCTAGAGTCGGACATGACTGAGCGACTTCCCTTTCACTTTTCACTTTCATGCATTGGAGAAGGAAATGGCAACCCACTCCAGTGTTCTTGCCTGGAGAATCCCAGGGACGGGAAGCCTGGTGGGCTGCCATCTATGGCGTCTCACAGAGTCAGACACGACTGAAGTGATGCAGCAGCAGCAGCAGCAGTACTTTCTCTTATGTAAATTGCCTATTCATATCCTTTACCCATTTTCCTATGGGAATTGACATTGTGTGCATGCTCAGTCATTCATTCGTGTCCAACTCTTTGCAACCCCATGAACTGTAGCCTGTCAGGCGCCTCTGTCCATGGGATTATCCCTTCAGGAACATTGGAGTGGGTGGCCATTTCCTCCTCCAGGGGATCTTCGCAATGCAGGTATTGAGCCTAATAGGAGTTATTGAATTGAGAGAATTCCTTACATACTGGAGACCTGAACTATCTAACACGGTAACTACTAGCCACATGTAGTTGTGCGTGCCCCTGTTCAAAGGGGCCCCTGATCAAAAGACATCAAAAGATGTCTTGGGCCCTGAACTCATCCTGAAAATTCTTAATAATTTTACATTTGAATTTATGTTTTGTAGGTGAAGTCCACGGGGACAGCGGGGTGCACACACGAGCAGAGGAGATAGGTGCAGTATACAGTCCTCAGTTTCTTGCGATGCATTTGCATATAATGTCAGACGATGCCACGTGAACACAGAATTCTGATGGACCAGAGACGTGTGGGAGTTCAGTGAGACTCAAAGCCATTACAAGGTGAGTGGTTTACATCTATGACTAAGTAGAGGCTAAGACCACATTTTTCATTCAAACAGAATTAACTTCTGACAGAGAAAGAAGGCTGTGGCATTCTAAGAGACCTAAGTGACCAAGGAGCCCTAACATATCCTTTCTTATTCTTGTTACTTCTCTGTATCAGCCAACCACTTATACTGAAAATTACAGAAAAAGAAAGGGAAAGATGAGCAATCCATAGTTGTTTTTCTTAGCAGTCCGTCCTTAGTCATCCGTAAGTCATGGTAGAGAGTATTGGTATTAGTAGGATATGTGAACATCAAGAAGTAAAATATAAAGCAGTTGAGTTAGTTTTGTGCGGCTCTTCCATTGTTCATATAAGAATAAAACACATATGCATGAATGAGCTACAAAATATTAATTGTGTAATTTCACTGATTTTTGCACAAATGCGCTTATATTTGCACTTAAAACTACACTGTACAATATAAAGGTAAATGGTACAATTCATGTTAATAATTTAAATTTTAAATTTCTTTATATAAAGTAGCACTAAAAAGCAGCTAAAGACACTATGACAAAGCAAAAGAGAAGCCAAAGAAGGAAGAAAGAGTTTTATATTTTAATATTGTTGGGAGGGAGGAAAACTTTTCCTCTTCCCTGTTAGCTTCAGTGCTTGGAGGCCTGCAAATTAAACTGACAAAAGACAGGTTAACCTAGCAAGAGGAAAGACAGATCTTTATTCACATACATATACAACAGTGCACAGAAAACTATGATGAAGAAATGGCTAGAATTTGGGATGTATATACCATCTTTACAAGGAAAAGGGTTAGGATTTCAAGGGACAGTAAATGGTAGGCACGGAGAAATATGTGGAGGGGGGGAAATTAATAGAAGGTAAGCTTTGTTTTTGTAAAGCCTACTTATACAGTTTTTTACCCCAGTGTCATCTTTCTCACCTGGTGACAGGAGGCGAGAAGACCAAAGAAGAACAAAGAGTTCTGGTTGCTCGTACCCAGTTCTACAGGATTACATTATCATATACTGCTGTTGCTGACCAACAATGCCCCTTGAGAGGAATTTAGGATGAAAAACAGGATGAGGTGCTCTGTGTTTTGGAAGACCAGCCCCTTACAAAGTTAGATGTGTATCTCAGGAAGTATTTTAATGAACCCAGATTTGTGCATCTTGCCGTATGTACAAAAGCACTAAAATTACTAACTTGAGAAGTCTGTTTTTTGTAACTGGCCATAATCTTTTATAGAGAAAAATGCTTGACTGCATGTTTTCACTAGCCCAGAATCATAGGTAAGCTGGTTGCTCCCCTGCCTCTTTGGAGCAGAGCGACTGGGGGACTGTTTCCCAGGTGATAGCTGTCAGTAAGGCCCGTGCAGAAAAGTTAAACTCACAGCTCTGACGATGTGCATTTTTCCTTAAAGTCGACAGGAGTCACTGTTTGCCCCGATATAGGACATGTCCCTTGGAGGGGGGTTTTTGGCAGTTGAGTTCTTTTGGAAGCCTCTGTTTTAGACAGAAAATGAGAGCACAAACAAAACCTCTTCCTGAATCTGTTGATTCTCAGATGTTTTCAGCTCAAAGTTATATTTATGCTACAGTGGTATATTCTGAGTCTTTTCAAATAACTTGCATTTTCCCCCTGCTTTTTGGAAAGGGAAGGGATTTCACATTTCATTTTGCCCAGAACCCTGCAGCCTATGTAGCTGGCTATGGAAGTGGGGCTGGGGGAGAGTAGTCCAGAATTCTACCCAGTAAGCCTGTCTCTGCCTGATGCCCAAGAGGCATCTTAATGGAATCCTAGTCTCTACAGATCTAAACCGGTAAAGTGACTGGAATTTCCCTGGCTGGCTGGCTGGATTTCTTTTGCTTTTTGCCTGTGTGTAAGAGCAAGGACCGTAACTTCTAAAAGGAGCCAATTTTTCCACTGGGCTATATAGATTGTACAACTCTAGGAGTATATACATGGACTCAACGTAGATGGTGCCCTCTAACGGTTGTGGCGTGGGGTCCCTGCCTACTTACGGCTATAGTAAGGCTACAAAACAGGAGTGGTTGGAAATTTGGTGAGAGAAATCAACTTTGGACATTTTGCCTTCAGTTCTGTCTCTCCTTCATTGACCAGCTCCAACATGACATCCTTCAATTCCACCAGATTCCCAGTTCCATTTCAGCTTGTCACTGGCAAAGGTCTTTAACGATTTCCAGGAAATTAAAATAGAATCTGGGAAATCAAATTAAGTCTAACCTTTTTTTCTTTCTTTTCCTTTGTGCTTAATCTAGTTTCACTTAACTCACAGGGTGCCTGCACCCAGCACTTCAGACCAGAGTTCCTAATGCAAAACGGCTGCGCCTGACACTTAAACTCGGTATACTCGGTGCAGAAACGCTGTGCACAACACTTTGAGATGGCAGTGGCCGACCAGGCGCAGACGTGCCGCACCTGGCATTTGGATCTGGAGCCATGAGCAGCAGCACAAGAACTCCGTCCTCCAAGAACCCTATAAAGCAGCCCTGCCAACGCCGTTTGGAAAAAAACATGTACTCTTGAGCTCAAGCTTGCACTTCTCCATTTGATCATCAAAGAATAAAACTTTGCTTTGCTTCTGAATGGAACTTGGACTCGTTTTATTGGCTCGAATGACACCAGGCAGGAGGACCCTGGGACCTGACTCAAAAGGATCAACTTTTGGCAACCCAGATGGCTTTTTCATCTGTACCAATCCACATAGCTCTGGACTCATTCGAGCTCAGGGCTCCAGTCCGTGGATGGTATAGGCTTTGAAGGTTCGCCTGGGAATGACTGCCTCTGGTCTTTGAGTACACTCTGACAGGTTAGAACAGCAACAGTCTTTAGCCAAATTCAGAACAACTCTGCCCAGCAACCTGATACCCGGGTGTGGTTCTCATACAGCATAGCCCCCAGAGTCATCTGGACTGCATTCCCTTGAGTGCAGATCATACTGTGGCATCGTTGGGGATCAGAGATTGAAACTCAGGCATGTCTCCCTGCTGCCTCTGGCTGGCCTTCCAGTGATAGAAGATACCTAGGGATGATGGGACGTGTGGATGTGAGGGAGCCATGGCAGTCTTGCTTCTGCCTCACCAGTAGTGCTGTCCTCTGTTCAAGACACTAGTTGCCATGTCAGGGCTGTTGCCCACCTTGCAGACCTCCAGGAGCCAACAATAGCATTCTCCATGGTCACTTTCAGTTTGGTAAAGGAAAGTGGCCAGACCTGTGAGCTAGGAGATAAGACTGGGAAAATCCCAGCTAATTAGGACCCCCTGACAAAACAAAACAAGGACACTGACTTTGAGTTGGAAGAAAAGGCACCAGGGACGCTTGAATGCAGAATGTTCCCAAGGTAGGTTTGCCTATGACTTGACCTCTTCTGGTCAGGTTGGTTTCTCTGAAGTGAGCTGGGGAGCCCTGTGAGCTGGTTGCAAGACCAGGAACCCCATCATCCAGGAACACTGTGAGCTGCTGGCAAGAACAAGAAACACCCACCGTCTGACCTCTTCTCCCTGTCTGGGATGATCCTTTCTTTATCAACTAAAGTTCCCCAGGTACATCTCCCATTATCAACACAGAATACCAGCTGCCCCAGTGATCTGGTGAGTGTTGCATGGGAACTCCTTGTACTTTTAGCTCTCACCGCAGGGAAGTCCATGAACTCCTCCTTTTTGGCTAAAAGGAGGAAAGAGAAGACCACCACTTCTGACATGTGTGCCACCCACTAACAGACCAAGGTGATGGCTAAGCTGCTCTGGCCAAGAGGCAGTCCTGTCTCACCTCCTGTGGGACATTCTGCCTATCTCAAGCACATGCCATTATACATTCAAGAAAGACCCCAGTTACATCAGAGTTCATGACATTTGGATGCTTCCTATATTGGTCTTTCAAGGAATCCATTAACAGTTTGGTGCTGGTTCCAAATTTCCCAAACCTGAATTCTTATTTGGGCCAAATCTTAAGACATTTGCTTCCCCCGCCCTCAATCAGTAGTTGGAAACATTCAAAAATAGAAGATCTAAGGTATGGGAAACCAAATGTCTACAATACAAAAGGATAGCCCCTTGGGGTGTATCCTGCAGAACTGGAGTTTTTCCAGTATTACATCAACCCCAAAACATTTTATCTTCCTATGTTTTAACTGCTTGGCCCCAGTATGGGGCTTGGAGATGGGGAAAGTTGGTCCATCAATGGGTCTCTAATAAACACCGGTTTTCAGTTGGACCTGCCATGCCAAAGACAAAAAATGGGATGAAATTCCCTATGTTTGTCTTTTTTTAAGGCCTTAGAACAGTGGCCTTCTCAGACATCCCTGGTAACCCAGTGATTAGGACTCCACACTTCCAACGCAAGGAAGGGCTGTGAGTTCAATCCTTGCCTAGAGAACTAAAATCCCACATGCTGTGCAGCACACACACACACACACACACACAAATTCCAAAGGGATGTGGGCTCTCCTCCACTGCAATAATACCAGTGCTTGACCCTCCCCCTGAGAACCTTGATATCTTCATTAATCCTTCTTCTACTCTTCCCTCCCTACCCTCTTCCTTCCTGTGTCCCAACCTGGGCCCTAGGCCCCAGGGATTCCCTCCATACAAGTCTCCTCTGCCATAGCCCAGTTAATCAACTACACAAAGCGGGACTGATTACTAACCAGGGTCCAACAACCCACCAGGGAAAGTACAAAGGACCTACCTCCTTTTGAGGCAGGTTCCCAGTGGAGAAGGAGGGCTTATCTAGGTACATATCCCACTTACCACTTCTGATCTGTATAACTGGAGAAGTACATACATGAATCAATAAAAAACAGTACCTTCTCCATCAAGAGGCTTTGCTGGGCACTGCCCCTATTAGGGCCTTATCAGACCATGGTAATCAGCCTGTAATACCGTTATTCTCCCTGTAAGGAAACCCAGTGGGGAATACTGGATGGTACTGAAAGCCACCGAGGGCACACATCCCATCTACACCCTCCAGGCTGCTCTGCTGTCCACAGGGGCCTGGTAGTCTGTGTTACATTTTAAAATGCCTTTGTGGGCTTCCTTGGTGGTCCAGTGATTAAGAATCTACCTGCCAATTCAGGGGACACGGATTCAATCACTCGTCCGGTAAAATCTCACATGCTGTGGATCAACTAAGCCCATGTGCCACAACTACAGAACCTGTGCTCCAGAGCCTACGTACCACAGCTACTGAAGCCCAAATGCCTACAGCCTGTGCCACACAAGAGAAGCCATCGCAATGAGAAGCCCACAATTTGAGAAAGCCCTCTTGCAGCCATGAAGACCCAGCACAGCCTAAAATAAGTAAAAAAAAAAACAAAAAACCTTAAAAAAAAAAAAGACATCGTCTTCTGTATTCCATTAGCCCAGAGTGACAAGACATTCTGGCTTTTGAATGGCAGGAGTCAGACACACAGGAAAACAACAGTACTGCTGGAGAGTCCTGTCTGAAGTGCTCAAAAATTCCTGCACCATCTTTGGGGAAGCTTAAGCAAAAGACCTAAGAGATCAGTAGGTGGATGACATTCTGAACTCCTGTGTGGCAGGCCCATTACCCAAGCCCAAGAGAAGGAACAGCCGTTGCAATGGAACAACTCAGGCGTATCCTCCAGGTAGAAGAAACCATGAAAGCTCTCATGGAATACGGTCCTCAGGTGCTCTGGCACCCACCAGCCTGGCCCCACATGGCTCCCAGCCTGAGACCTAAAAGCCTGACAAACCATCAGCCGGCAAGGCCCATTCACTCCTGAATGGAATGGGCTCCACTTGTGATCCCATCACCCATTCTGTCCTGAAGCTGCTGGGGTTCACTCCATGGAGACATAGCACTTGAGTGAAGAGACAACCCCCGCCCTTGCCCCCCGAACCCCCACCACCAAGCACCAAACTCCAGAGAGAGAACCTTGGGCAACAACGGACACTCTTGACTAACTGCTTCTGGGAACCTCTCTCTAATCTGAAGCTTCTCTTCTGGAAAACAAGAGAGATGTGACCAGGAGATAAAGGGCCTGGCAATGAACATAGCATCCGAGTGCTCTGCAGACACGCTATAGATCTAGATACCAGAGTCTTTAGGAAAAATTTGACTGCAGGAAGCAGCTACAGGAGACCACTCCCCTTGAGAGCCCCTCAAGAATGAGGAGCAGAACGAAAGCCAGATGAGGGATTTGTCACTGGCAAAGCCCATTAACAATTTCCAGAGAATAAAAGTAGAATCTGGGTAATAAAATCTGACATTTTTTTCTCTTTCTTTTCCTTTGTGCTTAGTCTAGTTTCACTAGCTCATAGGGGGCCACATGCAGAGGCCTTGGCCAGCACTTAAGACCAGAGCTCCTGGCGCTTAATGGCTGTGCCGACCCCTCAGCTGAGGGCTGTGTGCAGAAGCCGCGGGACGCTCAATTCAAGATGGCAGCAGTGGGCTGTGTGCAGAGACGCTGCGGCCGGCACTGTGACTGGGACCCACAAGCAGCACAGTAGTGCCTGCCTGTGTCCTCCTCTACGCCCGAGCCACAAGAAGTTTGCCTGTCCCTGGGAACAAGAACTCTATAAAGCAGCCCTACCCAGGCCTTTCTGGACTGCGTGTGCTCTAGAGCCAGAGCTCACCCCTCTTCATTCTTTGATCTAAGACTGGAACTTACCTTTTCTTCTGAACTGAACCCGGGTCTCGTTGTATTGGCTCAAGCAACTCCACTAGGGAAGACCCTTGTTGAAACACACTGACGTTTTCTCCCTCTTGTAAATTCCTCTGTGTTGTATTTCTGTCCCTATAACTCTGATTTTTTTTCTCTTTTAGTTATCACCAGGCCAAGGTGTGAAGCCTTGTACCAAGACCACAGAAGTGGAGCCCAGAACCAGTCACCTCTGAAGCTAACTGAGTCCCTTTGTAACTGTTGCCAAAAGCCCCTGATCATCCCTAATAAGCTTCCTGACTCCAAATTAGGCAAAGGTGCCCACTCCAGTGAACATGCTGTAGACCCCTAACCAATCACCTAATGCCACGCTTCCGGGAGGAATTTTCTTTGTCTTGAGGCTATAAAAATTGGCTATTGACTCACGAAAACAGTCGACTCTCCCTGGTCTGTGAGGAGGTTGGCCCACTGTGCTCGCAGTGCCCACCTTATCTCTACTCTTTGTTCTTAATAAACTCACTCCCTTCTGAAATGCTATGTGTCTGGAAATTCTTTTCGAACCTGTGTTTGGACTGCATCAACAAAAATATTTTTTTCTTTAAAAAATGGAGCACAGTGTACATAATATTTGGTTAGCTACTTTTATATTTTTATTTTATTAATTTTTTTTGGTTAGCTATTTTTAAACTTAATATTTCATCAACAGTTTTCCAGTCCTTAAATATTTTTTCCTACACTAATATAATCGCTGCAAACTATTCCATCGTTAATAATAGGTACTTTTTTTTAAAAAAGTATCAATCCTGGGACTTCCTTGCCAGTCCAGTTATTAATAAGATTCTGTGCTTCCACTACAGGAGGCAAGGGTTCAATCCCTGGCTGGGGAACTAAGATCCCGCATGCCAAGCAGTGCAGCCTAAAGTAAAGGTAATAGGGAATGATTTAAAAAGTATGACTCTTAACTACTCTCTGCTGAGTAGTTTTTCACTATAATAATGGCTTCCGTGAAATCCCCGTAGGCAACTTTATTCACACATCTGTGACTATTTTCTGAATGTCTCCCTGTTTAATCTTGTACACATACAGATCATTTCTCTTATTAGTCAAGTTTTGAACTTCTTGAGATCAGCATTCAGGTCAGTCCATCTCTGTTTTCCTCAGAGTGCTTTAAAATGAAGAGGCTTAAAAACGAAATAGTTTATTGGTATGCATTCTTCCTTAAACAGAATAAAAAGATAGCAAGATAGGAAAAGAGGTCAAGTTCACCAATTTACGGCTGACTTTAAAACTGGGTATACCTCAGTCTTCTGCCACGTGGGCTCTGTGGAGTCCCACCCCCATCCCACCCTTGTCTTTTCATTTTTGGAGCAAAAACAGCTGGCCGCATTTTAAATCGATTCACACAATTTATTTCACCAGCCTCTAGGTCTCAAACTGTTTCTGGATCTGCATCAGTGTCTCCGCTGGTAGTCAGTGGGGGCTGTACCTATGCATGGGGGAATGTAATCTACCCTTGAGTCATTATGTTCAAATGATTCCCCATGTTGAATTGTTTAGTGTGAAATAGGATTGTTTGCATTCCATTTACTCTTTACTGTGTTAATTAGGGTGACCTCCAGCTTGAATTCACCAACTGTTGGATTTTATTATATTTTTCCAGGAATTCCTCCTGTGATAAGGTTAACTTAAAATATTGCATTTCCTGGAAGATGACATAAAATACATTCTCCTTTAGAAAAAGTAAGCCCAGGTCTTCACTGAAGAACTATGAACCAAATTCTAGGAACAATGGAGTTGTATTCTTGCGGACTCTTTCCTCCAGTGCTGCATGTAAATATATGGCATAAAGCAGCCCTGCCTACAGTCTAGGGTTCTAGGGCCTGTCTCCAGGGGAAATCAGGACTTTATTTAATGAAACTTTACTTTTTAGTATTATTTCTCTTGAGTCCTGAAGTTAATGTGTGAATCTGCCTTTCTATATTCTTCCTATAAAGTGAAACCAAAACACAACAGTGGGTGAAATATTTGTGAACCGTATTGCATGGCTTGATAAATGCACCTGATCTTTATATTTCTGCCTGTGGATTCAGCTTCATCTGGCCCCTCCTTAGGATTCAAGACAACTATAGGATGAAATTATAAGGCCTTGGGATGAAGTAATTATAAGGACTCTTCCCTGCCCCCTAGCGTCTCAACCCTCCCTAGTTTCTATGGGGTGAGATAGCTTCTACTTCTATTATTTGTTTATGCTGCAAGTCATGTGGGATCATGTGGGATCATAGTCCCCCCTTAGTGGGTGTAAGGGGATCGAATTTACAACCCCTGCATTGGAAGCGTGGAGTCTTAATCACTGGACCATCAGCGAAGTCCCCTACTTTCTAATTGACGTCTGTAGCTACCATCGGGTCTTTGTTGTTGAATTTACTGTTTAATGCTTAACTTGATCTCCTAATCTTGGATATCCTCTGTCAACTTCACTCTCAATTTAACTTTAAATCTCTCTTTACTTGTCTGTAAGTGTGAGTTTCTCCCATCCTCTATCCCTCACCCATCACAGAGAATCATGATTTCGGTGGTAACCCTCACAAATTCTGAAGTCCTCTACACACACAAACACTGCCATGTCTTGTGTGATGTTTCCCTTCCTCCCTTTGTTTGGAATGCTCCTCCCCACGTCTCCTAATACTGTTTTTTCTTCATGTTTTTCGACTCAGCCTAAGTATCATTCCTTGGAGAGGCTTTTCTAGACCACCTAGTGTGATGATGTACATATATCCAACTGATCAGAAGAGACTCCAGTATTAACATATTGTTTTCTTGTACTGAGGCTAACCAGGGGAATCTCTTTTTTTTTTTTTTTCTGATTTCATTTTTTTATTTTATTTTTACAATATTGTATTGGTTTTGCCTTACATTGACATGAATCCGCCATGGGTGTACATGGGTTCCCCATCCTGAACCCCCCCCCCACCTCCCTCCCCATCCCATCCCTCTGTATCATCCCAGTGCACCAGCCCCGAGCATCCTGTATCATGCATCGAAACTGGACTGGTGATTCGTTTCATATATGATAATATACATGTTTCAATGCCATTCTCCCAAATCATCCCACCCTCGTCCTCCCCCACAGAGTCCAAAAGACTGTTCTATACATCTGTGTCTCTTTTGCTGTCTCACATACAGGGTTATCGTTACCACCTTCTTAAATTCCGTATATATGCGTTAGTATACTGTACTGGTGTTTTTTTCTTTCTGGCTTACTTCATTCTGTATCCAACTCTTAACTGACCCATTATTTGATCAGGCAATAATGACAAAATGTAAATAAATATTTGTGCATTTGCTCCTTCTGTGTATATTCCCTGATGGAATGCAGTTTCCATGAGAGCCAGAATTTTTCTGTCTTTGTCACTGTCAGGGAGGAAAAACTTTTACTCTACCCTCTTAAATTCAGTGGTTGAGGGCCTGTGAATTAAACTGACAGAGATTAGCACTAGAAAAGACAGATTTTTATTCATTTATAGATGTGGGAATTAACAGAAAAAATGTGACTCAACAAACAGCCAAAGATAGGGGCTTATATATTTACTGAATAATGGGAAAGGGAGGGGAGACAAAAGATTTAATGGGAAGAACAAATGAGTTTTCTTCAGGAAAGACAGATGGGCTTTTAGGAGAACAAAACGGGAGATAGAAAATTTGTGATTATGTTTGTTAATGCAGG
This sequence comes from Bos grunniens, assembly GCF_055505025.1. Classification (NCBI taxonomy): domain Eukaryota; kingdom Metazoa; phylum Chordata; class Mammalia; order Artiodactyla; family Bovidae; genus Bos; species Bos grunniens. The sequence continues at coordinate 40,398,202 of NC_141186.1, forward strand.
TGCAAGTACTCACCTCCCACTTCTTTCTAGTTAGTAAAAGCCACCCCAAGAGAAGATTTGTGGCAATTCTGCTCTAAGTTCCCTTCTTCAGAGTGAAGCTGCCCCAAAGGGTATTTATGACAGCCTCATTTCCAGGAGTGTCTGCCTTTAATCAGGTAAGTGAAGCTCCAAAACACGTTGCTTTCTGGGGACTTGCCTGGTGGTCTGTCTAGTAGCTAAGACACCACCCTCAAGATCTGGGTCTTATCCCTGGTCAGGGAACTGGATCCTACATGCTGCAACCAAGAGTGCATCCCACAACTAAAGATCCCGCATGCCACAACTAAGACCGGGCACAGCTAAGTAAATAAAGGCTTCTTTCTGGATCTGTTCAATCTCAAACGTCTTTAGTTCAGTTGATCTTCACATCAGCTCTGAGGGTCTGAGTGGGTCTGCACATCACCTAGCACCCAATATTGATATTATGCCTTAGTTACCAATGGTACTCAGCAAATACTTGTTAAAACATGAATAAATGAAGCGATGAGTAGAGTGTTCACTCTTTGCTTATGTGACCAGTTCCCAACTCATTGTGATTGCTTGGTCAAGGCAAATGGCGTGCGTGTGTGTGTGAGAGAAAGCTCAGGAAAAATACATTCACAGCGACCTGGATTCCTTAATTTTATAGTTTAAAATATGTTTTTTTTGTTGTTGTTGTGGTTGTTGAGTTGATGAGTCCCATGACATGAAGCAGATGTACCTTTTAGGTAAGATTCTTGGTATGGACCTTCTCTGCCATTTTCCTTTTTGTATTACAGGATGAAACAGTTTTCTGTACATGGTAGTTCACTAGAAGGAAATACTTTTTATTTCTCCCAACCCTAGAAATCACCTTGGGTGGGCAGCTGCTGATAGTAAAGGTTCTGAGAGTTCTCTAAGGGACTCTGAGGGTGAAATCCTTACTGGTGAGCAGTTGGGTATGTTCTCAAGAGCATCGTGGAATGGGCTGAGAGGAAAGCTTCCTTCCATGGCCCTGTCTCTTTTTGAAAGTTTAATAAATACGATGACAGCTACTGTCCTGTTATCTACTGGGATGAGATTTTTCAAGGGAATTCCCTGGTTGTCCAGTGGTTAGAACTCTGTGCTTTAACTACCAAAGGCATGAATTCAGCCTGTGGTCAGGAAACTTCCAATCCTGCAAACCGTACAGTGTGTCAAATGAGATGAACTGTTTTTTTCCTTTCATGGAAACTTCAAGCATACACAAAGTAGTATCCACATATCATGCACCCATATATACCATCACAGTTAACAGTGATTTTGTATTTGGAGAGTCTTGTGTCAGCTTCACACCCCTCACCCTCTATTTCCCTTACATTCCTCAACCTCTCCCCTCATCACATGATTTTAAAGGAATATATATTATTTCATCTTTAATACCTCATATATTTAACAGACAAGCTTACATTTCAATAATTGTATTATTTTGGTTGGGTTTGTTGTTAGGTTTCTTATTGGTACATTACATATAAAATTTACCATTCTTATCATTTTTAGGTATATGATTCAGTAGTGTTAAATACGGAGAAGGCAATGGCACCCCACTCCAGTACTCTTGCCTGGAAAATCCCATGGACGGAGGAGCCTGGTAGGATGCAGTCCATGGGGTCGCTGAGGGTCGGACACGACTGAGCGACTCCCTTTCACTTTTCACTTTCATGCATTGGAGAAGGAAATGGCAACCCACTCCAGTGTTCTTGCCTGGAGAATCCCAGGGACGGGGGAGCCTGGTGGGCCCCCGTCTACGGGGTCTCACAGAGTTGGACACAACTGAAGCAACTTAGCAGCAGCAGCAGCAGTGTTAAATACACTCACAGTGCTGTGCAAGCATTACCACCATCCATCTCCAGAACTTCATCTTCTCCAGATGAAACTCTGTACCCATTAAACAGTGACTCCTTATTCCCCCAACCCCTCAGCCTCTGGCAAACACCATTCTACTTTTTGTTTATATGAATTTGACTACTTTAGTACCTTACGTAAGTAGAGTCATACAATATTTGTCCTTTTGTGACTGGCTATTGGTGTAATGTTTTTAAGGTTCATCCTGGTGTAGCATATGCCAGAATGTCCTTCCTTTTTCAGGCTGAGTAATATTCCACTGTATGTGTATACCATATTCTATTTTTCCATTCTTCAGGCAGTGAGTACTTGGATTGTTTCTGTTCTTTAGCCATTGTGAGTAATGCTGCTGTGAACATGGCTGTGCCAGTATCTGCCCGAGCCCCTCTGCCGGGGTCCAGCCCCAGCTGATCCAGGGTATTCGAAGGAGAGACGGCATAGGCGACCTATTTATTTAAATACTTATCAAAGATATAAAGAGTAATAGAATAAGGATAGCTCAGTGAGGAAATTCAGTGGAGAAAAGAGGTTGAATAATTTAGCCAGGTGAGAGAAAGAACGGCATGGGGAGACCAAGTTTCGGTGAACAAGGCCCGCACTTTATTTTCCAAAGTAGTTTTTATACCTTAAGTTATGCATAGAGGATAATGGGGGAAGGGGTAGAGTCATGCAGTAAGCCAGGCTTTCTTCCTGCAAACTTATCATATGCAAAAGCTTAGGTGATTTGCATCATCTTCTGGCCCGGAGGCCTGTTAACATTTTAAGACCCTTTCTTCAGAAAACTTATTTTTCTCTAAAGGTGATTGGTCAGGAGCCACCCTCCAAAAGCATTAGATAAAGTTGCATTCCTACAGAGCAAAGGTGTGGTGGGCTATAACAAGAAAAAGAATTAACTCAAGGGTCCCAGGTTACAAACATTAAAGCTACTATTTACACCAATTATATTAATCAATACACTGCCAGGGACACAGCAGGTAAGGGATATGGAGACTTAGCAGCAAACATTGGCCCAACAAGTGAAAATCCCTTCACCAATACAATTTCTAATCAATCTTTTAACTGCTCAAAGGAATCTGTGTTTAGACAGTTTAGAACATCTCATGCCTCTCACAGTTGGGAGGCTCTGAACAACCACATGTGGCCGGAAAAACCTATTCAGGCAGGCTAGAGGACTTCCAAAGGAGTTTGTAGGTTAAAACACTGTCACACCCAGGAATTATTAACTGGAGCTGTAAGCTAACTCTTTTTTCAGACAGAGGTAGTGGGGGACAGCCCCCCGTAAAGTTAGAGGTGTAGGTGAAAGCACAAAGCAGAAAGTAGGCAGACTCTGGTTTTGGGGGTAGATACTCGAGAATTTCCAAGGAGACTCCTGAGGCTGGATCCCGCCTTTGCGTATGCCGAGCCTCCTTCCTCATGACCTTTGTCATGGGTGGAGCTCCTCACACTGGCTGCCGGCAGTGATAGAATTCCAGTTAAGCTATTCCAGATCCTGAAAGATGATGCTGTGGAAAGTGCTGCACTCAATATGCAATATGCACTCAATATGCAATATGCCGGCTCCCGGCACCCCTCCTTTCAGTTCCTTTGGGTATATGCTGAGAAGTGCAATTGCTGGATCATTTGATAATTCTGTGTTTAATTTTTTTAAGGGAGCACACGTTCTTAAAAAAAAACACTGCCACAGTTCTATTGGGCTTCTCCAGTGGCTCAGCGGTAAAGAATCCGCCTGCAATGCAGGAGACCTGGATTTGATCCCTGGGTCAGGAAATTCCTCTGAAGGAGGGCATGGCAACCCACTGCAGTAATCTTGCCTGGAGAATCCTATGCACAGGAACCTGGTGGGCTCCTATAGTCCATAGGGTTGCGAAGAGTCGGACACGACTGAGTGACTAACACTTTGATCTTAGAGTGATGTCAGTGTTCAATAAGTGTTTGATGGTGGTGATGACACTGATGACAACCTCAGGGATGACTACTGACTGTGGCCTGGGTAGGTCTCTGTACTGTTAGCCTTTGAATGGGCAGGCTTCCTGGAAGCTCTGAGGATAAGGGCAAGGATTCCTGCTGGGCTGATTTCACTTCAGGGAGAGAATGAATTCAGCAGTGTGGGCGTGGATTCTAAGCAAGGTTCCCAAATGCCAAAGGGTAATTTTGTACTGTAGGACCTGCGTCTGCCCAAGCATCTCTTCCTCTCTAGGCAGTTATTCAGCTTCTTTAGATAAGAATCTCTAGTTTTTCAGCCTGGGGGCAAAATACTGCAGTTGGAAAGGGCAGCAGGAGGGCAACACTGAGCTTTACTTGCTTGGGGACAGGAGGACTTGCAAGGCAATGTGGGAGCTACAATTGCTCCATCAACCTAGTGCTGGTCTGTTTGCAGCAGGATTGGGAAGGGAAAAAGTGAGAGAGGGAGCCGATGGGAATAGTCCTTCCAAAAATACTTTCAGTCAAACTCTTTCTCATTCCTAGCCTCTGCTGACTCAGCCCATCCTGACTGGTTTCTTTAGGGCTCCCCTAAGTCATGTCTCCCTTCTGTGGAGTCTCCTCTGGGCAAACTCTGTAGCGACTCCCTTGCTCTTTCTTTGTCCATCAACAGCCTCCTACCCTCAACCCATCCATCAGAAATTTGTCCAGGTGCCTTATTCATTGATGGCCTCCTTTCTGTGCTTGTCTTGGTTATGGGTTCATTCTTTCACTATCATTTATTGGATTTTGACAGGGAGAGATGATAAATGCTGATGGTCAACCCTCTGTTCCTAGTGGATGCACTTCTACAGATGTCTAAAAATACCTTTCACTTGAATATTCCATTTCTAAGAAAACAATCTATTCTCTGGTGTCAGAAGTGAAGGGCAAGGCTGTACCGCTGGTAAAGAATTATCTAAATCAAGTATGAGCAGTGACAGTTGTCCAGGACATGTTTCTGTTATTAAACTCGCTTTGCTGCCTTTGTTTATGGCTTCAGCAAACCTGGACTCTAGTCCTGGTCCAGCTCGAGCCACTGAGAATATTTCAGTTTGCCCTCTGCCCACTGATCTCTGGCATCTTAAGACCAAGTTTTCTATCTGGGAACTGAACACAGCCAATAACCATTTTTAACCTTTTAAGTAAGTTGATTACAAATGCGCATGTTATTGGAAGACACAGTAACCAGTTTTGCTTCCTACCTTTATCACTCAGTTTTAGAACAGCTGGGAATCTGAAATAGATTCAAATCTTTCATAGTCAACTTAGAAACACTATTGAAGTCATACAACAGTTCCCCAGACTGTGGAACAGACTACACAAAGCTAGAAACCCTGGCATCCAAAGTCACCTATTCCTCTATTTGGGAGGCAATATGAAATGTGAACAGAAACTCTGCCAGGACATAACATAGGCTGATGGTCAGGGTTAACTGAAAATTATTGCTTTTGTAGAATCATTTTCTTAGCCTTCTCTTAGCTCTAGTTAAACATACTTTGGGTGTATCTCTTCCTGGCTTTGCGTGTTAATTTTGCATTTGTATTTAAGAGCAGAAAAAAGGGAGGGGGAAGCCTAATGAGGAATAAATAATGGAGAAGGGTTAAAAACTGTAAGTGTATTGGACCTTATAGGCTTATATAATCCACGGATCATTTCTGTAGTATACTGTTACGACTCCAAAGAGCCATTGTGCTAACGTGGCAGCTGATGGTCTTACTCAGAGACTCTGCATACTAAATGTCCTTATGAAATTGGGAATGAAATATGAGAGCCAAGCATGGCCAATAACCATTTTTAAAAATAATGAAGTACTCTACCACCTCATTCTTCCACCAGCCCCCACCAAAGCCATGAAGAGCTGAGTCAATAGAATAAACTAATTGCTTGAAAATATAACTTTAAAAAGAAGAACTCTGTGTGTGTAGTGGGAAAAAAACCCCAAAACCTGAATAGGGCTCATATTTTGAAGCAAAAAAACATATTTTAGCACTTGGGGAAAATGAATGAGCCAGTGCCACATTTCGTTTCAGCAGCTGCTGTTTAAGCCTTGGAAATTAAATCATAGACACCCTGGGCTTTAGAGAAGGGATGGAGGTGGGGTCCTGGCTTTGCCAAGGCACTTTGGGCCTAAAGTAGCAACACACTGCTTGGCCTTGCTGGAGAATAGACTGCCAATTGTGCCAAATTATATGATGCTTTTGAGATGTTCACAAATAGCCCATTACACTTTTCACAGCGTTCCTTCATTAAGCCCGCAGAATTGTTTCTTTATGTTTTCCTCATAATAGCTTCTGAAAGGTCAAGAATAGTTTACTTGACTTTCTGGTGCCCTTTGGGGAATAATGCCATTAACCATTTGTGGCCTCTGCTCTTCCAAGCTGACATTTGCTCCAGGGTCACTCATTGGTTGTCAAGACTGGGTCTTCTCCTTTTCCCAACATGGACAGACAGACAGACAGACACACACACACACACACTCCCCCTCAGGTGGGGACAGGAACTGGAACTGGAAGAAGGGTTCTGGAATCCCTGCCAGTTGAGATTATGTTGCCTTTCTGTTAGAGGTGATGTTGAGATCTGGTAGCATTTGGAAAGCAGTAGAGGGTGCTGGTGGACTCCCCAGGTGGCGCTAGGGGTAAAGAACCTGCCTGCCAATGCAGGAGAAGAAGTAAGAGACTTTGGTCAGTCCCTGGGTTGGGAAGATCCCCTGGAGAAGGAAATGGCAATTCCCTCCATTATTCTTGCCTGGAGAATCCCATGGACAGCTGGCGGGCTACAGACCATAGGGTCACACAGAGTCAGACACGGTTGAAGTGACTTAGTACACAGAGGGTGCTGGTATTGAGGATTAGATCGTGTGAGTTCAAATCCACATCTGCTTCTGAGCTGGATGACCTGAGGCAAGTCATCTTACCTCTCAAAGCTCAGTACAATGGAAACAATAGTATAAAATACCATGTCAGAAGGTGCTTTCCAGACATGGAGTAGGCATACTCTGTTTCTTCAAGACAAAAACAGCCAGCCTTGGAAGCCTGCTAAGGGTAGGCCTTGCTGGGCAACATCACATATACACATTCTTCCATTACCAAGCTCATAGCTCCCGAACTTCACCCAGATCCATAAGGAGGCAGTAACATTTGTCAAATGCTATCTGTGTGCCAAGGACTTACATCTGTTTCTCATTTAATTCTTTATATGTTACTGTAAAATAGGTATTATTATTGCTGTATTTAACATGATGAAACTGATACTCAGGGCTAATGGTAAGGGCTACCATTTATTGATTGTTTACCATGTGCCAGATGGCTATGTTAGAAACTTACTTTTATCTGTTCTCTTCTCAGTGCTCAATTTAGTCATTTCCTTTCCTTTTTTTTTTTTTTTTTGCTGTTATGAATAGTTCTCTTGTGGACCTTCTCAAACACATCTTCATGGGCACATAAAGAGGATTTTCTCTCAGGAATTCACACTCAGCAGTAGAAATGCTGGATTGGAGATAAATGAATGTTCAGCTTTACCAAATAATATGAAATTATTCTCCAAAGTGACTGTAATAACGTATACTCCCACCAGAATGTGTAAGCTTTCCTGTTGACTTGCATCCTCCCTTACTCTTGGTATTCTTGTTTTTTTTTTTTGGTTTTTTTTTTTAAAGCAATTTCCTTCTCCAGGAGATCTTCCCCATCCAGGGATTGAAACTGGGTCTCCTGCATTGTAAGCAGGTTCTCTACCATTGGAGCCACCAGGGAAGCCCCTTTCTTAAGCTGTTAGGTATAAAATGGCATTTTGATCTTGATCTGTATTTTCTGATTGCTAATAAGGTTGATGGCCTCTTTTTGTATCAATTGGCCATAAATATCTCCTTTTCTGTGAGATGTCTGTTCATGTCTCTTGCTTTTCTACTGATTTGTTTGCTTTCTCCTATTGGTTTGTAGGGAAGTATTTGATATATATATATATGTATTTTACTCTAATCTGTTGGTGGTGATGATAGTTAATTTTATGTGTCAACTTGACTGGGCCAAAGGATTCACAGATAGCTGATAATATATTTCTGGGTGTGTCTGTGAGGATGTTTTTGTAAGAGATTGGCGTGTGAATGCATACACTGAGTATAAGATCACCCTCTTTGGGTGGGTGAACATCACATAATCCTTTGAGGGACTAGATAGAATGAAAATGTAAAGAGAAAATTTGCTCTCTGTTTGTGTTGGGTCATCCATCATTTCCTGCTCTAAGACATCTAGGTTCCTGGTACTCAGGCCCTCAGGAACAGACTGAATTACATCACCAGCCTTTCTGAGTCTCCAGCTTGCAGAAGGCAGATTGTGAGACTTCTGAGCTGCCATAATCATGTGAGCCAATTCCTGTCATAAATCTCCTCATATGTACACACATCTCCTTTTTGTTGGAGGACCCTGACTAATATGGTGTTGGTATCCTTTCAGATATTTTCTCCCTGCTTTTGACTTGTCTTTTCACTTTCTTTAGGGTATTCTTAGCATAAGTTCTTAGTTTTAATGGAATTGAGCTTATCAGTCTTTTCTTTAATGATTAGCACTCTTTATATCTAATTAAGAATTTCTCTCAATCTTTTCTGTTTCCCTCTGGAGTTTCAGTCCTTACTCTATCTGTAATTGACTTTTGAGTATGATTTGAGTTAGGGATCCAAAATCATATTTTTCTATTATGGATAACTGTTTTTTTTTTTCAGTTCAATGTATTGAATGATTTTGCCTCCTCCCCTGATCCCACATGGCTAGCATATTACCTCTCATATATCAAATTTCTATGTGTATTTCTACACTTTGTATTGTGTTTCTTTGGTCAGTTTGTCTATTCCTGAGCCAGTATACATGGTTACTATGACTTTATAAATCTCATTATCTTGCATAACAATCCCCACTCTTTTTTCTTCTTATTACAAATTAGTAAATTGTCCATTTTTAGACAAATTAACAGGTACAGGAAATTCCAGAGAAATTAAAGTATTTATAATTTCATTAGCCAAGTATAACAACAGTTAACATCTGGTATATATATTTTCTACACTATACAAATATTTGTATGAAAACATCCACATACATGTACATAAAACACGCACATTTATACTTTAACAAATTTAAAGTCAATATTGATTGCTTCCTCTATTTAAGGCTTTATGTCTAAGGCTTTGTTGTTGGTAAAGATAAGAAAGAATATTTAGGAAATATGATAAGGTTTAAGATACTAATAAGAATGTTAGGAGGAAATTTGTTTTCAATTTGGCAGCTAATGTGATTCCTCTTTGGTACCTTGGTCAAGGAAAGCATTTATTTTGAATCCCTAAGCGTTACTACTGCCTTAAACTAAGAAAATAAATCTCTCTCCATCCCTAAAGTAATACACTTATCCTCTAGCAAACTACTATTTACATGTTTAATAAAACAAGAAAACACAGTATATTACATTTTTAAAGAATTATATCTTGGCATTAAAATTAGATTTGGGGTTGAGTCCTCAGTTTGCCCCTTATTACCACTTTGACCTTAAACAAGTCACAGAATTTCTTGTAGTCTCAGTTTCTTCATCTTTAAAATGATGATTATATCTACCTTGCAAAGTTGCCAAGAATATTAATGTATTTTTTAAAAGCTTCATAAAATGCTTTCACTTTTAAATTTTTAATTAGTTTTTATTTTATTATAAAGGTAATAGGAGCTTCTTAGAAAGTTTTTGAATAATAGAGAATGATAATAATAATGAATAATAGTACAGAATAATAATACAGTGAAAAAGGTTCCTTCCCTCTAGATGTATATTCTTCCCCCTAAGTCAATTGCACTCTCTTGAAGAAACAAGATTAAATTCTCATTACACACAATTATTCAGAACATCCTAAAATTTTCCATGACAAGCAGAAATTGTGATGATTTTATATAAACATCTTATACAGGTAAGCTAAAATTGTTCAGAACATTTCATTTTTTTAGGATAGCTTTCATTTCAAAGTTTTTCTGTTTTTTTTTTTTTTTTTTTTTTTTAGAGAAAAGCTTAACAAATGGAACTATTCAAATTAAGAAGAGGAGGCTATCATCAAAAAGTCTACAAACATAAATGCTGGAGAGGGTATGGAGAAAAGGGAGCCCTCCTACACTGGTGGTGGGAATGTAAATCAGTACAGCCACTGTGGAGAACAGTATAGAGGTTCTCTAAAAAACTACAAACTACTGTACGATCCAGCAATCCCACTCCTGGGCATATATCTAGAGAAAACCATAATCTGAAAAGATACGTGCGCCCCAATGTTCATTGCAGCACTGTTTTTACAATAGCCAAGACATGGAAGCCTAAATGTCCATCGATGGAGGAATTGATAAGGAATTGATAAAGAAGATGTGTCATATATACACAGTGGAATATTACTCAACCATAAACATGAAAGTCATTTGCAGCAACACAGGTGAACCTAGAGATGATCATACTAAGTGGAGTAAGTTAGAGAAAGGAAAATGCCCTTTTCCTTCCATATATATCACTTATATGTGGAATCTAATTTTAAAAAATGACACATATGAATGTTTATTTAAAAAACAGAAGCAGACTTACAAATGAACACACACTACTATATATAAAATAACCAACAAGGACCTACTGTAAAGCACAGGGAATTCTACTCAATATTCTGTGATAACCCATACGAGAAAAAAAAAAATCCGAAAAAGAACGAATACATGTATATGTATAACTGAATCACTTGGCTGTACACCTGAAATTAACACAACATTGTAAATCAACTTTAATAAAATTAAAATTAAAAAAACAAGAAGATTTTGTTGTTGTTGTTTAGTCTCTAAGTCATGTCCGACAAGAAGATCAGAGGCTATTTAATAACTAACAGTAAATACTTGGTTATGGGCATTTATTAAAAAAAAAAATTGTTACACTGGTAATGCGTTCTTATAGCAATATCAACTGTTAGGTATATAAAGTAAAAAAGCGAAATTCCCTTTTTGCATTGTCCCAGTCACACTCCCCAGAAATGACCTCTGGGAAGAGTTTTGATGTCTTAACTTTCATATTCCTTACCTACCAGACTTGGAAATGTCTCAGTTTAATTGCAAGGCTTTACTGCTTTCATGACACTGTTAATTTTGTTTTGCTTTGCTTGGTGTTACACTTATTCATTCATTCCTTTAATTAAGCATATACTAAGGACTAAAGTGGGCTTCTCTGGTGGCTCAGATGGTAAAGAATCTGCCTGCAATGTGGAAGACCCAAGTCTGATTCCTGGGTCGGAAAGATCCCCAGGAGAAGAGAATGGCAACCCATTCCAGTATTCTTGCCTGGAGAATTCCATGGACATGGGAGCCTGGTGAGCTACAGTGCATGGGGTCACAAATAGTTGCTCAGTTGTATCTGAGCAACTAAGACACACACACACAAGGACTAAGGTATGTACTCTGGGCCAGATGCTGAGCTGTAGATTCTTGAAGTATCAGTTCCAGCGCCCTCATCTATTACTGATAATAATATTGTTTCATAAGAGCTTCGGTACAGTTAGTGCAGGATGCTGTGGGACTGACCACAAGGGAGACACAGCAGACCCAAGTGATCTGGGAAGGCTTCCTGGAGGAATTGATCTCTAAGGTGAGAACCAAAAGCTGAGTAGGCATTAGGCTTGTGCAATGGCCAGATCTGTGGCACGATAGTACATTAGAGATGATGAGAAGCTGAAACGAAGAGCAGAGCAGCACAGGAACAAGGGCTGAGGATGTTGGAAAGAGATGGATGAAGGCGTTGCAAGATATGCTGAGACACATGCACACAGTGGGTAGATGGGCTGCCTAAAAGGACTGCAAGCAGAGGAGTGACATCCTCATGTTTGTATTTTAGAACCTGCCATCTGGGTACAACTAGGAGGAAGAACTGGAGAAGGGCAAGCCGGGAGGCAGGAGCGATAGGAGGTGATTGTATTAGTAATAATCCAAGTGAGAAACAATGGTGGACTTGATTAAGGAAGTCAGATTACAGGAGGAAGGGGTTTCTGGAATCTAGTTTCCAGACCAGGGAACTAGATCCCACATGCTGCAACTAAGACCTGGCAGAGCCCAATAAATAAATATTTTCTAAAAACCCACTTTAATACGTTAAGTAATTTTAAAGTTTATAATCACAAGTATAAACTAATGTTTAAGGTGGATAAAACAGGAGTTTAGAGGGCATAATTTTCAACACAAATTTTATAACAGTTCAATCTTTCACTTCATGTTTAAGTTTTGCAAAAAGTTCATCATGGAGATCATCTGGGGTACGTATTTGTGTTTGTCAGTTTCCCCAAGGATATCGTTTTCTGCTATTCAATTATTTTCTTTTTGAAGTGCTATTGTGTTATCCCCTTTATTTTTCTCCCCCCGCCCTCCCGCCCCGCCAGATGGTAACTAGTTTAAGTAGGCTGATTTGTCGTTTACCAAAAGCTTTGCCTGTACTTGGAGTGCTTCTCCCAGATCACTTGATTGACTTTATGAAACTGTATCCCTTAAAAGAGTTTGAGATTGTCTTCATAGTTGATTTGCTTTGAATTTATAGTGTAACATGGATATTTGTAATTGACAGGGCATATTTTAGCCAGAGTAGTAATATTTGTAATAAATTACTAATTTATTAAATATTACTAATATTTATTAGTAAATATTTTTGTGTTACAATGACTTTTGCTTTTCTGTGCAACCTGTTGCCTGTGGGGACTTGTGTAACGGTTCCTTAGATAATGAGAAAATCCTAAAATTATCTGTCACCTGCTCACCAGGATCATACCCAACAGGGAAACGTGGAACAAAGCTCTCCTTAGCAAGAAGAAAATGGATAAAGTCTTCATCTTCCAGGACTAAATCCTTTGTGTACATCAAAGACACAAGGAGAACATAAAACACCTTCTTCAAATTTCTCTCCCATCCTTGCTCAGCGGAAGGTATTTTCTCGGCAGAGCTCACATCAAAGACAAGATTTGCTGGAAGGATCTCTGTCACTCTCTGGAAAGAAGCCCATGTCTCATTACCAATAAGAGAGCATCATCTTATCCACTGATGTTTTCTGAATGAAAAAAAAAAAATCACCTTTTCTACCTTCTTCACGGGAACAGTGTTTCCTCCACCGACTCCTCAGTCCCCACAGCCATCTCCAACTGCAGGGTTCAAGGAGATCCTTAATTATGTTATTGCTTTTGTCCTCAGAAGATTTGATTTCCTGGGTTCTGTGCATCGATCCTGAGTTTCCACCAGTGTTAAATCTTTTGATTGATGATGTATTAATTGTTTAACTACTGATTCTTTCCCTTCCTCCTTTTCTTCTAGTTGTGTTTCATAAACATATACATTGAGTACCGCTGTGTGCCAGGTACCATGCTGCGTGCTGGGTCTCCGACGCAGATAGCATCTCAATATGACAGAAAGCATCGTAGGGGAATGACCAGATCCAGTTTCAGTTGATTGGGAGTACTTCCCTGAGGCTAAATCCTAGTTTTCACAGAAAAGCCTAAGGAATGCTAGCCCTCACCAGACATTTTATTCCACCTTTGTCCTCTGATTTCTCATTCAGTGCCCTTTGTTTGGTATGGATTCTTGTAAGCAACAGTAATTCCCACAAGCTCAGAGTGGAGTCACAGAAGTGACTCTGCAACCATGTCCTGTGTGCATGGTCCCAGCAGCTTGGGAGGCACACAGTATCTAGTCTAATCCAGTGTCAGTGTCCACAGACATCCAGTGTCTATGCCTGGGGAAAGGTCAGGGGATTTTATACCACACCACAACACTCCTACCAAAAGCAATCCTCAGTACCCAGATCTTTTACACCCTCTCCTCTGCTCACTGTTTCCATCTCCATCCATTTCCTATCTAGGCCACTGGTGCACCAGCCCAGCCTTCTCTGCTCCTGAATCTTCTTCCTCCCACACATATGTATCTATTTCTTTAGGAGAGCAATTCACCTCTGACCTGGATGCACACCCAACACTTAACAACATGATCTTCAAGGAGGTTTACACACACACACACACACACACACACAAACCAATGCACTGTAGACAGTGACCTTGTGGACAGCCAACAAAAGATGCTGCAGTTTGCAACCTTGGCCCTGGTGTCTCCTCTGCATTCACTAATTTGTTCACATGATCATTCACTGTTACTATGTGGTGGTATCCACTCCTCTAAAAGCAGAGCCTGAAACAAAGGCTTGGGTGCAGGGAGCTTGTTTGGAAGGTGATCTTGGGAAGCAGGAGTGGAGGAGTGGAGAGAGTGAGCCACAGATGGACAAAAAGCCAGAAAAGGCACATTATTGAGCTGGTTATTGCTGTGGACTCTGAGGCTCAGTCTCCAGGGGACTCTGAAGCACTGCGTAGAATGCCCCTCAGATTTTTCCTTCCGAAGGATGGGACATATATCCACCAACTTGCAGCATCCTCTGTTTGAGGGCTGCCCCTCAGGGCGGTCACAGCCCTCCCTGCTAAGCGAGCTCCTGATCAGGAAGCCACCAGCAGGCTTGGAGCTGTCCACCACAGTCACAGCTGAAGTCAGAGAAGCACTGAGAGCATTCAGCCTGGGGCTCCAGCCGATGTAGTTACAAGCAGCATTGATCACAGCTGTACTGAAATCATTCCTTCTTGCCTGCTTTCTCCCATAGAGTACTGAATTCTACAAGGAAAGGTCCTTCATCTCTGTTTCCACAGTGCTTAGCACAGCACCAGACTCATGGGAGCCCTTCAGGTCTCATCTGCTGAATGAAGGAAGGAACTAGTGAAAGAACAATAGACTGAATCTAGAAGGCTGAATTCTAGTCTCCTCTGTATCACTAATTTCTGTGTGACCTTGACTATATCGAAACCTCACATAAAGCCATTTGGTTACTTATGAACTTACAAATTCATATTTTTTAAAAATCTCAAATCCAAGCGTTATTTTAAAAAAGAGAACATTCCCCATCGGTGATTGATTTTAGAACAAAGTGTTGTCTCCAACTTGATGGTTCTCTCTAGTTCTAGGTTTCCATCCCTCCAAGGTGTAAAGATGAACACTGTTGAAGCAGTAAGGATGTGTTACAAAGTTAGTTACCCGAAAAGCATTTTGTTTCCTGCACGATACGGGGCTTGGAAAACCTTCACTAACACTCTTATGTGAAGAGCGATAGAATGCTAATTTCCCACAGATTCATTATCACCATGAAATGAAATTTTGGAACACATCAGAGGTAAATGTAATGTGCAAATGTAGAATTCAACAATTTGAGTTTTTGCTGCTTCGTGTTTTTACACCTCTGTCAACAAGACCCTCATTAAAGACTTTTCCCCATTATTCTACTTGAAAAGAAGACTGGAAAATATTATAATATTCAGGATGGAGAGATGTTCTTTCCAGTTAACTCTTTATGAAGGGAACTCCTCTGTGTATATATTTCTAGTTTTTTTTTTCTTTTATCAGATCACAGATACTGTGCTTGATACTGTACTAGGTCTTGGGGATACAATCTTGAAAAAAACTCCTTGTCAGTCCCTCCTCTTGCGGGGCTTATAGTCTAGTGGGGAAGGACTATATTAATTATTTAAAATGAGTATTAGATTAACATTCCAAAAACACCACTTCTGGGAAGGATATATAATTTTATCAGAGCAAAATACAATGGGAACCATATGGTCTGAGAGGTTAAAAAGGTTTCCCACTCCACCAAGTGAGATTTGGGTAGAAAGCTGAAGAATTAATAAGTAAATGAAAGAAGGGATAGCCTGTGCAAAGGCCCAGAGGCAAGAATAACATGTTGCCTTGGAAGAACTGAAAGACGGCCAGGGAAACTGGCTAGCCCAGAAGGAGGAGGAGGAGGATGGGGAGTAGTGGGGAATGAGGAAGGCTGAGAGGTAAGTACAGGCCAGCTAGGCAGACCTTTTGGGCAGGCTAAGCATTTTGGTCTAAGAGAAATGGGAAGTCAATGTTTGGTTTCAGCAGGACCTGCTGAGATGATCAGATCTGCACATTTTTTAACAGAGCCTTTTCTCCACATTCTTTTATATTTTTTATAATGATATGAGAATTCAGAGAAAAACATTTGGTTTTGCCTCAATTATCAGTTATGCTGATAATTGCAGACACACACCACACACCGCAGCCACCCCCCCACCCACACACAATTCTTCCAAAAGATGTCAGTCCAGTTTGTCCCAGTATTATCTCTACCTCTCATTCTCATTTAGGTAGCATTTACTTTGTACTTCTAGGTGCAGACTGCATTTACCCAATAACTAAATTCCATGCTGGGGTGTCACAGGGAATAAATGACGGTCCTATCCCCACATATTAAATGTGCAAGTAAAACTGCCTTTCACTGCTGAGAAGTGTGAGAACAACAGCAATGGCATCAACAAGATGGGTCCAAAATGAATGGTCTGGTGGTACCTGCAGGGCCTCCCTAAACGTAACATCCATTACCTTCCTCAAATTTCTTAGCATATCCAAAACTGGATTAAGTTGCTTTGACAGGCTTTATTTTTTATGAACCTCTCTGGCTATTACTTACTATGTTATTTTCCTCAAGGTGCTCATGGACTGATTTATGGTTTCATTTAAGGTTTTGACTGGTAGTTTGGATACGTTAACTAGCCCGCCTTTTCCCGGATCTGCTGTTGGCTGCTTTATCTTCAACACTAAATCAGCCTGCTTAAATTTCCCCGGTACATAAGTCTCCACGACAAACACTAGTCCTGGAGGTATGTCCTGCCTTAGCCAGTTTGTTGAATGTGTTCAAATGAATCTCATCCAGCTCTGCTGATTTATAAATATTTAAATTGTATAAGTATTCTTTTACCTGCCTCTTATTAATTCCGTTTCTTGATACTCCCAGAGACTCATTAATATTTATCTTGCCGAGCTCCTACTTCCTTCATTCTTTGTGTTAACGGCAGAGACAAGAGAGAGTGGTTCCATATTCACTATTCTTTGCATCTTTCATAATATGTTCTCAACCCTGGTTTCGCAAAAGTAGCCTTGTATGTTTTTCTTGGGCATAACATCCTATTTTATATTTAGAAGGCTTTGCCATAATTTCTTGCTTCTTTTGCATCTGTAAGTCATCTCCTTTCAGCCGTCTCCTGGAGTTATATCTTCTTCATATTGTGTATTCTTTTCCCCAAACTCTACACAACTGGATTTTTGCTTTTCTTTCCCCTAAAGGAAACATTTATTCTTTAAACCTTGTATAACAGAATATGCCTGTTGGTTATATAATAGCACCCACCAGCCACTTGTGTGTTCTTTTTCTAGAGGATGTACTTGAATGCCCACACCCATGTTGTTCCTTTCAATAGAATGACACAAGTAGTTATCATTTAGTTCCTGAAAGATGGTTGGATGCATTCCATTAATTTCAAAGCATGTCCAGAAAATTGATCTGAAAGCAAACAGCAAGTGAATATGAAACCAAGACAAAGGCTTTCCAATTACAAGTAAAAAAATAATAATACAAAGGGGAAGAGCCCAGGAATATACCTCATTAGAAACATGCTGGGAATTTGAATGTGTTTTCAAAAGGGTACATACTGTTTACTACCAAAAAAAGTACACACATTGTACCATTACATTTATGTGTTTCAAGAATAGGCTAAACTGAACTGTGGAGACAGAAGTCAGAGTAGTGGTCACGCCTGGGGACGAGTAATGACTGGAAAGGTCCTGAAGATCCTGAATGTGTTCTATAGGATGAAGATCCTGGGTGTTGGGTATACGGATGTGTATGTATATATTCTGTAAAAGTTGATCAAGCTATACCCTTGTGATGAGTGCACTCAAAAAATTGGCCCAAGCAAAACAAAACAATTACAGTGTTTACAAAGTCAGTTACTAAAATCTTTAATAAACACTTGCAGTCACTATGGACTATATCTGAGACTATCCGATATATTATTATTATTAAAATCTGGTATGCTTGTTACTGGATAAGCTTTTCTGCTCAGTAGGCTGGTATAATGAGAATGATCATGGTTTCTATTTCCTGACTGCCT
Source organism: Bos grunniens (assembly GCF_055505025.1). Taxonomy (NCBI): domain Eukaryota; kingdom Metazoa; phylum Chordata; class Mammalia; order Artiodactyla; family Bovidae; genus Bos; species Bos grunniens. The sequence goes on from NC_141186.1 coordinate 40,416,065, forward strand.
GCAGTGGGACAGGCACTGTATATACAGTTTGTTATCTCAGTATAGGGAAGGTGATATTATTCCTATTTTCCAGATAAGGAGATGGAACCAGAAAGATCTTAAGTAGTTGCTAGAGAACACATAGCTAAAGAGAAGCAATTAGAGATTTAAACTCAGGTTTCTAAAACTCCAAAGCCTATGTAGTTTCTCCCACTCTATATGGCAGCCAGGTAGATAATTATGAATTCAGTTCAGTTCAGTTTAGTCGCTCAGTCGTGTCCAACTCTTTGCGACCCCATGAATTGCAGCACGCCAGCCCTCCCTGTCCATCACCAACTCCCGGAGTTCACTCAGACTCACGTCCATCAAGTCGGTGATACCATCCAGCCATCTCATCCTCTGTTGTCCCCTTTTCCTCCTTCCCCCAATCCCCCCCAGCATCAGAGTCTTTTCCAATGAGTCAGCCCATCGCATCAGGTGGCCAAACTATTGGAGTTTCAGCTTCAACATCAGTCCTTCAAGTGAACACCCAGGGCTGATCTCCTTTAGAGTGGACTGGTTGGATCTCCTTGCAGTCCAAGGGACTCTCAAGAGTCTTCTCCAACACCACAGTTCAAAAGCATCAATTCTTTGGCGCTCAGCTTTCTTCACAGTCCAGCTCTCGCATCCATACATGACCACAGGAAAAACCATAGCCTTGGCTATTAGTATTCTTATTAGTCTTTTTTACTACAGGCAAGGTATTCTGCTATGTGTAGCATTATTATTATTATTTTTTTTCCTGTTAGGTCTTCATTGCAATGTGCAGGTTCTTTGTTGCATCTTGTAAGCTTCCCTAGCTGTGGTGCGCAGGCTTAGTTGCCCCAAGGAATGTGGGATTTTACTTCCCTGACCAGGAATCAAACTCAAATTCCCTGCACTGGAAGGCAGATTCTTTACCACTGGACCACCAGGGTCCCTATGTAACCCTTAAATATTCCTGTCTTTTGCTTTAGAAAATATGTGAGTGTAGATATATTGAAATGTTATAGATGCTAGCTGATGCTAGCACACTTCCTAAAGCCTATAGTCCTCACCACGTGGGCTTTGGTAGTTGTGGCTTGCAGGCTCTAGAGTGCAGGCTCAGTAGTTGTGGCACCACGGCATGCAGAACCTTCCTGGACCAGGTTGAACCCATGTCTCCTGTATTAGCAGGTGGATTCTTAACCAGTGGGCCACCAGAGAAGTCCCCAAAGCATCACTTTAAATTAGCACAGGAAGTCTGTGAGATTCCAAGTATTTCTCTTTCCCATTTTACAGATGAGGATGTGAAGATTCAGGTTAAAAGATCTGATAGCTAGTAAATTTCAACGTCTGGTAGCCTGGCTTCAGAGCCCATACCTTTTACCAGTCTATTATATTGCATATTAATGATTTTTGGAAAATGTAACTGAAAAAAGAAACAGACTGATCATTTTTTTTAAAATCTGAAAACAATTTACAAGAACAGACATGAATAGAAGCATTTGTCAGATTTACATCCATTATTAAGATGAATTTGAGAAATGATATTGGTGTATTGGATTTTTTCTTCTGTTTAGAAAGCTTATGAGCTCATAAGTTTAGTGATTGCGTGGGACTAGGCATTTTTGCAAGAGGTTATGCAATTGATATCAGTCACTTGACATGAGTGGTTGAAGGCTTTGCCAGTCCTCTGTCTATGCACTCCTTATCTAAGAAAACAAGTCCAAGATATCTATTCCTCTCTCTTGACTTTAATGACTATATGACTATTTCTGGTGCTTCCATAAGAAGTCTTAGATTATGTCACTTTAGTTCTGTTATTTTTAAGGTGTTTTTATCTGTGGATTAAAATCTATTTATATATTTAGGATCTAATGTAGTCTCTATGGAGACCCATCTTATGTGGATGCTTTTGGTCTCCACAAATCTTTTGTATGATTTCTTATACTTTCAGATCATCATATTCTACTGTTAGGTCTTTTTTTTTTTTTTTTCCTGTCATTTCTTTCCCTACAGATTTGAAGCTTTTCACCATCAAGGACTTCCCACCCTTACCTTTTGTTTCTAAGAGAAAATCTGTAAGTGTAGTACAAGAAGCAACTTTATACTATTCACCTAGATTCATCAGTTGTTAACACCTTGCCACATTTCCTTTCTTTGTTTTTCTGTAATACATCTTTGTGTAAATGTGTGCAGTGTAAGTGTAAGGTATATATGTATATATACATAATTTTTCTCAACTATTTGAGAATTGGCTGCAGACATTGTAACAAATCCTTTAACAGTCATATTCTGAGAACAAGGAAATTTGCCTCCATAATGGACAATGTGCCATGACTATATATTTGGGACATTTAACCTTAATTTAAGACCATCTAGTATTTTGCACATATGCAGATTTGTCCAGTTGTCTCAGTCATATCTTTTCTGGGTCATAACCCCGACCCCCACCTTTTTTTTTCCAATCCAGGATTTAACTGAAGATCCCACATTATATTTAGTTATCTTGTCTCTTTGGTTTCCTTTTAATCCAGAACAAACCCTTAGACTTTTTAGTGTTTGATGAGTAAAGATGTTTGTTTTAAACATCTTCACCTTTACAGTCAGCATTTCCAATTTGTTTAGTGAATTATTCCCCTGGAACCCTGCAAAAGTAAAATATTAAAATAATTCTTATGCACTCTGAAAAAGATGGAAATAATGTCAAAATACACCTAGAATTTCCTGCATTGGCAGGCAGATTCTTTGCCACTGCACCACTTGGAAAGCCCATGCACCTAGATTTTCACTGATTCTCCACTGTTTATCCAGCAAACATGGTGGTTAGACTGAAGGATACAAAGAAGAGAAAGCTTCTATGTCAGCTTTGAAGATGCGCAGCTTCTAATCACAGACTGGTCTAAAATCTTTTTTTAGTTAGAGATATTTTCACGTTTTTTTAATTTTTTTTTCATGTTTTTTTAAATCACCCTGAGTTTTAGAAAAGGAAGCAAAGTTCCAACCAAGCCCTTTACTGCTGAAGTCAGCTGAGCTTTTGGAAGCCAATGCCAACACAAATGGCATGCTGAAGAAAACAAATTTAAATGCAAAGTGTGACTAATAGTGAAATACTATTCTTACAAAAGTTACTATTGTGACCATTTCTATCACCATCATACACAATTTCCTTTGTTACCAGGATGAGCCTTCTGAGAAAGCAAGACAGGCTTCCTCACAAAGCAAGGAAATTAGCAATTGTTCAATGACTACAAGGACAAGTTATGTGAGAAGTTGCCATAACGACATGATGAGGCTGTCTGTGTGGCTTAATTTCAGTCACACTGAATCTGACTTGACGTCATGTTTTAAAATGAGTCAATATTGTAGGGATTTTGAGGCAAAGATATAAATACGAATTGTATGGACTGAGTTCTCATGTGAATGTGAGCTTGCCAGTAAGAGAGCTTCCAATTTACTCTCCTCATTTCTCCATCAAACAAGAGCATTCTATGAAGCAGAGCTTAAATGTTGTTTCTGGAAATCTACTTTCACTACACAAAGAATTTGATAAGCTATTAGGTTTCACGTTGCCATTAAGCAAATCAATATTGAGCCTATCATCCATTAACAAATTAGTAGGAAATCTGAGCATTTCTTCTTTGAACACTGAAGGCAATGTCAGCCATAAGCATTGTTGGAGATGCGTCTTTTATTGGCTGAAATAGAAAGTCACTTTTCTGATAAAGTGTTTTTCTATTCTTTCTTACTGTTTTGATGAAAATACAATAGCTAGTATTTATTGAGAGCATTGGGTTATACTGTATGAGTGACACTTTCGTGTTCATTCTTTCATTTAGTCCCCATAGCAAACCTATGAAATAGGATTTTACATTATTATCTTCAGTTACAGCCTCAGGCCGAAAAAGGTTAAATAAAATTTTTTTAAGTGCTGGAGCTGGGATCTAACCCCTGCACTGTCTGGGTTGGAACCCAGTACAGATTCTGATTCATGGATGCAGGAGGGAGCCTTGAGTTCTACATATCTAATCATCCCCTAGATATGCCAATGCTGATGATCCAGGGACTGCAGTTTGAGAAGCAATTGTTTAAGCCACTACACAGTGGTTCCCATGCTTGGGTGTTGTATGGACTCTGTTTAGAAAATAGAAGTGGACATCTTGGGATGCTGCCTACAGAAACACCATGAATAAACTGGAATCTAATTTTATTAAACTGTCTTTCATTTAGGAAACGTCACAGCAATTTAGATCATAATTTAGGTGAAAATATAAAATACTTGTGTAACACGTGAACTGCAATGTAAAGTCTATGAACTCTTGGGATGCCTATGAAACCCAAATTGAGAAAAATTGCACTACATGTCACATGGTGGTTTGTTAATCAATAATCCACATTTATGAAGTAACTCTTCTCCCAGTTTCCTCGGTTGTTGCTACATTAGCACTACAAAAGTTATTATTTAGAACATCTTCCATAGATCATGATTCTTTCCAAGCAGTTGATTGGATTATTTGCAAAACCAATTTATATAATCTTTATTTTACACGTTTCCTCTCATCAGTATATAAATAGGTCCCACTACAGGTAGGACTAGAAGGCAAGCCTTTCTATTTCTGGTATTGTATTTAGAATGTCTTGTTCACACTCCCAAACTAAGAAAAAAGTCCTTCTGCCTTCACCGATTTGTTAGGGGAGAGACCATGGCAGACTCTAAATAAGGAATGTAGCTTTATCGCTGATAGGCAGGTAGATACACTTACTTACTTACTTCTTTGAGGCAGGTAGATACACTTACTTACTTACTTCTTTGACAGTTTAAACCTAAGTGATGGATTCATTCGTAGAGAGTGTTTACTTGAGGAAAAGAGCTAGGGGTGGGGGTGGGGGCGGGGGAGAGAAGAGGAGGGGCCCCTGAGCTGATGCAGTGGTATCTGCCCATCAATTTTTTCATTCATGCCCTCTGAAAGCAGTGTGGTGTTTTGATTAAAAGACTGGTTCTCATGTCAGATGTAGACGTGAATCTTGACTTTGGCACTGATCAACTGTGTGGCCTTGGGCAAGTCACACTGCCTCACTGACCAATTTGAAAAGAAGGGACCTCCCCCACCCCGAGTCTCTCTGAAATCTCTTGCCACCCCCTGCTTGTGGGTTTTCTCTCCCACTAAACATTCCCTCCACTCTGGCCACCCAGCACAGAACTAATTATGGACACTATGGGGTCTAAACACTCTTGGCTTCCTTGCCTGATCAGGACAACTCTGAGGTGTCCTACATCAAAATCCCAGGAGGGCTTGGTAAAGTCCAACATGCTGGTCCTACCTCAGGGTTTCTCATTTAGCAGGCCTGGGGTGCAGACCTGAGAATTTGCACCTCTAACAAATTTCTGGGCAATGCTGATGGTCTGGGGACCACACTTTGAGAATCACTGACATACATGATCTCCAGAGCTCCTCTGAGGGATGAACCACCTCCTTGAGTGGAGACTTTGCTTATACGGCAATCTTCTTCCCTCTTCTTCCCTTCCCTACTCTGCTTTCTCATTTCTCTCTCCACACCTACTAATCATGGAACACTTTCAACACTTTCACAGAAATTCTCAGTTTGGGAACCCAAATGAAAATAAGAGCTCCTCTTCCCTTGTTGTTTAGTTGCTCAGTTGCATCCAACTGAGTTGACTCAGTTTGTGACGTTTGTGACATGTCCTGGCAGGCTCCTCTGTCCATGGGATTTCCCAGGAAAGAATACTGGATTGGTTGCCATTTCCTTTACTTTCACACCAATTCTTAGTTTGGAAACCCAAACTAAGATAAGGGCTCCCCTCATAGAGGTGTTAGCTCTTGTTTTTGTTGTCTAGTCGTTAACTTTGTGACCCCATGGACTGCAGCACACCAGGCTCCTCTGTCCTCCACTATCTCCCAGAGTCTGCTCAAATTCATGTCCATTAAGTCAGTCATATTATCTAACCATCTTATTCTCTGCCACCACTTTCTCCTCTTGCCTTCAATCTTTCCCAGCTTTAGAGTCTTTTCCATAGGGTCTTTCACATAGGATATGTTATAAAACAGTATGTGATTGGTACTTTTCAAAAAATATTTTATTTTTATAAAGAAATAATATTGCGGTTTTTATATTTTAATATAAAATGTTATATTTTGCACTTTAAACTACCTCCTTCCTGCAGATGTGACATGTCTTCCCAGGGGAGCTACCCCAAGCCCACACTCGTCTAAAGCAGAGAGGTCTGGGTCATAGGAGGAAGAACGCCCCCTTGGTTGTTGCAGTGTGTGTCTGGATAGAGAACAGTATTCCTTTAGACCAAAGGGAGTTTACCTGGAGGCAGGGAGATAAGGTGGATAGTGGTTGCCTTCTCGCCAGCATTTCATGGGAAACTGGGGAATCAGGGAACATGGCGTATTTGGCCTGTGTCAATCTTTGTAGTTTGCAAAGTACGTTACACTGAACCTGGGGTCATCTCTGAACATTAGCATTTATTTATTTGTTAATTACTGCATTTTAAAGCAAAGGCATCTTCTGTAGTAACTAAAACCAGGAGCTCTGGGATCAGACTGCCTGGATCATAACCCTGCCTTTACTATCTGCTTATTTGGGACCTTGGGTGAGTTTAAAGCAGTTCTAAGTCTCCATTTCCTGGTCTTCAAGGTGAAGATAAAACTAATCCTCTCCTTTGTAAAATGGTAACATAAGAGGGTTTTTTTTGTTGTTTGTTTTTCACTTGACTGATCATGTAAAGAGATGAGTACATTCCCTGGCAAGAGTATGAATTCAGCAATATTATCAGTATTATTGTTTTTGTTACTTTCATCATTGTTGTTGTTAGTTGTGTTGCTATTACTAGCACTAATTGTTGTTGTTGTTGTTTAGTTGCTAAGTCGTGTCCAACTCTTTGTTTTTTTTTTTTTTTTTTTCAGAAGGTTTTTTGCAAGTTGCTTTATTTACAACGCCAACTTTAAAAGTCACTGAACTAAAATTAACTGGACAATAAACTAGGCAGAAATTGCTTTACAAAAAGGGAAAGCCCAAAATGCCACTTTCTATAGGGAACCCACAGTTCAATTTTATTCAGAGCAAAGAAAAGAAACTTTCAATCACACTAGAAGAAACTGGGCCTTAAGTTTGGGAACTGTACTGAAACTACACATGCAATGAGGACAACATTCTGCTGATACAATTGACTTGCTGCTGCATTTGTTGACTCTTTTTCTAATATTAACAATTATAAACAAAGCAGTGCAACTAGTATTTGGAATAATCCTTACAGTGTTACAGCATTAGACACGAAATTTCACTTCTCCTCACACCACTGGTTCTCTTTGCGTACCTGGGCTTCCTCTTCTTCAGTAAAATCATTTTTGATATTGAATGTCTTTCGAATCTCCTCAGGAGTTTTGCCCTTGATCATATTAGCAACAGTCTTGCAGGTAACATCAAGCAAACCTTTGATGTCTAAATAGTTTGCTGCCAATATAAGTTCAAAGAGTGTCCCTTGGTCAACTTTCAGGAATTCTTGATCCCAAACAGGTATATCATCTGTTCGTTTTTCTTTGTTCTCATCATCCTCAGGAGGAGGAGGATGATCCTTGTGGTGAGTGCACCACTGAATGACCTTTTTCAATATTGCTGCATTAACATTTGGCAAGGGGACTGGATCATCATCTCCTTCATCATCCATTCCCAAATCTTCCAACATAGTCTTGATGGTCACAGATTGTTTTGCAATTTCAACATCAACTTCGAATATCTCTCCATCAGAGCTCTGCAACTTAATTGAAGGCATGGTGGTAGGTCTCAAGGAGATGGCGGGCCGGAGGCTGAAGTGAGCAGGGCAACGTCGTCAAACAGCAACACTGAAAAGCGGAGAACAAGGCCACTACCGTGTCCAACTCTTTGAAACTCCATGGACTGTAGCCTGCCAGGCTCCTCTGTCCATGGAATTTTCCAGGCAAGAATATTGGAGTGGGTTCAATTTCCTTCTCCAGGGGATCTTCCCAACCCAAGAATCAAATCTGTGTCTCCTGCATTGGCAGGTGGATTCTTTACCACCAAGAGGCCTGGGAAGCCTCATTATTAGAGTTAATTAGGTGCCAATCATTAGGCAGTGGAATGGCTGCAATGCTGAAGCATAAATTCCAGTGCCAAAATGAACGTCTAAATCCTTGGGAGTTGATGTACAACTTGAGTAGTCAGGCAAGAAGGGGCTGAAGAAACTGCTGGACTTGGCCTCCTGTGGAGTATCCTGCCCTGAGGCTCCAAACTGGAGCCCTGTGTGACTGAAGCCAGGCCCCTCTGTCAGTCTTGTCCCACAGCAGAGTTGACGTTGGCATCCCCACGCCCCAGCACAGTTCTGCATGGCTGCGCTTCCCGCTAAGTGATATTTATCAACTCGTCAGGCTTCACCAAGTGATAAGTGCATCAGCAGTTGGGGACTTTACACATGCTTGCAACTTGTATACCAAGTGACTATGGCAGTCATGACTTGCCACCTACAATCTCACATATGGAAGAATGATTACATTTCATGATTTTCTTAAATCTTTGCTTAAGCTTTCTCATCCTGCCATAGTTGGTCCAATTTCAGACTCAGTCATTACCAGAACACTTTTTCCCCCATGTTTCCTCCCACCACCCTGTACCAAGGATGCTGTGCAAAGGTCTCCCATGGTCTTAAAGAGAGCATGGGGTATCATTCTATTATGCTGCAGGGCCTTCTCAGGCTAAGGCACCAGAGCTGGGGCAGAGGTAGAACCTGGGCACCTGGCTTCCAGCCTGCTTAAGCACCCCAGAGTAGGACTCTCTGAGATCTTAGTGCTCCCAGAATGCTGTCATGGTTAGGCTTAAACCCCAACTAAACAAAGGATCTCCAACATTTGTCCTCTTCCCCATCTTCTCTGAGAAATGCTTCCCTCTCCCCTCCACCAACTCCAGAAAACCCACAATAATCATTTCAGTGACTTTGGGTTTCCACACAAGACAGGAATTGCTGCTGCCGTCAGATCTCCCCTGAGACAAGGAAGCCCAAAGTCTGGCTCTTTGCTTGAAATGAGAATCATAAAGACATAGGAAGAATCTACAGAAGTGAATACTGTCCCCAAACTAGTTTTAGTTTTCCATTGGATTGGGTAGCTTCATTCATTTGGTTGATTTATTGAGAGCCCCCTGCATGCCAGGCAATGCCTCGGGCACTGGGGGCAGAGGAGCACGCCAGACACAGACCCTGCCTTCATGGGCCATCTAGAAGCTGTGGCAGGATGCCCTGGTCTATGTCCAAATCCCACAGGTGCTGGAGACCAGAGCCAGCGCCACCACCAACCTGGCCATATTATTATTTGACGTTGATGACACTCATGGTTGCTTTTATTTCCTTGGGTGCCACTTGTGGAGGCAAATCTTGAGAAGACAACCATTTGGAGAGTCACAACAGGATGTTCTCAGTGCTTTTTTGACCTGAAGTTTCTGGCAGAGATATTCCACTTTTGAAAGCAAACTGATTTCCATCACCTCTTGGTGGGAGTCCAGCTTTACTTAGGGTTTTCTTGGAGAAACTAGAAGACTGAGGCCAATTATTAACCACAGTTTCTTTCTTACCCAAGGACCTCTGAAACACTTATTATTGGCACTGAACTATGACTGATTTTTTTTTCCCTTAACAGTATCATCCAGGAGCGTTTTGTTTCTCCAACAAAAGTTTAAGCTTCTTGAGAGCATAAATGCATTATTTCCTTGATGCACTCTTCCATGAACACTTAAGGAGTAGAATGGTTTGCATTTGTGTGCAAGTTAGACTTTGGGTGATTGCTTTTCATCTTTTTGACCCTCCCATGTACAGTGTTTCATGTTATACGTGTTACATTTAGCTCCCGTGATCAATATTGCCTATTTGGGCTGTTTATACTTAAATTGCCTTTCTGCGCCCGAATGATGATTTCATTTTACTTTCCAGCAACCATTCAAGGAAATATACGAGGGAGTGACAACACAATCGGCATGCAGTAGATGGCCTGGCTGGGTTTCTTAAGTGGGAAAGCAGAAGAGAGACGGGAAGGGAACAGAGCAGCAATACTTCTCAGCTTGTCATTTCCTATTTATTTGTAGTCCAAATAGCACACAGTTTATTTATAGTTCACATTCGATACCTACTTGAGAATTAATGAAGGAAAACAGAGATGCAATTGAGTACAGTATATAAGAACATGGGCTTTGCTATTCTGTGGACCTGACTATGACTCACTGTTCTGCCCCTTCCTTGTTGGGTGAGCATGGGCTGGTATCTTTCCCTCCCTAGTTCTTAATTTTCTCATCTGTGAAACGAAAATATAGTACTATCTACTTCAGAGAGTTGTTAGATAAAATGAGGTAATGCACAGAAGGTGCCTAGTGTACTGAATTCACTTGAGTTCAGTCAATCGTGTCTGACTCTTTGCGACACCATGGACTGCAGCACGCCAGGCTTCCCTGCTTATTATCAACTCCCGAAGCTTGCTCAAACTCATGTCCATCGAGACAGTGATGCCATCCAACCATCTCATCCTCTGTCATCCTCTTCTCCTCCCGCCTTCAATCTTTCCCAGCATCAGGGGCTTTTCCAAGGAGTTGGTTCTTTGCATCAGGTGGCCAAAGTATTGGAGTTTCAGCTTCAGCATCAGTCCTTCCAATGAATATTCAGGACTGATTCCCTTTAGGACTGATTGGTTGGATCTCCTTGCAGTCCAAGGGACTCTCAAGTCTTCTCCAACACCACAGTTCAAAAGCATCAATTCTTCGGCACTCAGCTTTCTTTATAGTCCAACTCTCACATCCATACATGACTACTGGAAAAACCATAGCTTTGAGTAGATGGATCTTTGTCAGCAAAGTAGTGTCACTATCTGCAGTGATTTTGGAGCCCCCCAAAATAAAGTCTGTCATTGTTTCCATTGTTTCCCAATCTATTTGCCATGAAGTGATGGGACCAGATGCCATGATCCTAGTTTTATAAATGTTGAGCTTTAAGCCAACTTTTTCAAAACTCTCACTTTCATCAAGAGGCTCTTTAGTTCTTCTTTGCTTTCTGCCATAAGGGTGGTGTCATCTGCATATCTGAGGTTATTGATATTTCTCCTGGCAATCTTGATTCCAGCTTGTGCTTCATCCAGCCCAGCATTTTTCATGATGTACTCTGCATATAAGTTAAATAAGCAGAGTGACAGTATACAGCCTTGATGTACTCCTTTTCTTATTTGGAACCAGTCTGTTGTTCCGTGTCCAGTTCTAACTGTTGCTTCTTGATCTGCATACAGATTTCTCAAGAGGCAGGTCAAGTGGTCTGGTATTGCCATCTCTTTAAGAATTTTCCACAGTTTATTGTGATCCACACAGTCAAAGGCTTTGGTGTAGTCAATAAAGCAGAAGTAGATATTTCTCTGGAACTCCTGCTTTTTCTATGATCCAACGATCCAACGGATGTTGGCAATTCGATCTCTGGTTTCTCTGCCTTTTGTAAATCCAGCTTGAACTGGAATTTCATGGTTCACATACAGTTGAAGCCTGGCTTGGAGAATTTTGAGCATTACTTTACTAGCATGTGAGATGAGTGCAATTGTGTGGTAGTTTGAGCATTCTTTGACATTGCCTTTTTTAGGGATTGGAATGAAAGCTGACCTTTTCCAGTCCTGTGGCCACTGCTAAGTTTTCCAAATTTGCTGGCATATGGAGTGCAGCACTTTCACAGCATCATCTTAGTACTCAATTATTACTAAATATTACTATGCACCAGGATATCTTTCTACCACTTTCCAGGTGTCACACAAAATTCCCAGAGCAAAACTATGGAACATTAGAACACTCACCATGCACATAATGCTTTGCGGCTTAAAAAGAGATAGTTAAACCAGCTAATTAAAAGAAAACAAAAACAAAACCCTTGGCTAATCTGCATAATATTCACAGATTCAACAAATCTTTGATTGTGTAGAACTCTGCATATTTACTGAAAAAATTTCTGCAGGTAACTGGACCAATGCAGTCCAAACCTCTGTTGTTCAAGGGTCAACTGTATTTGGTCCAACCCTAATCTAGAGATTGCCCTGAAGGTATTTTTAGATGAGATTAACAATTACACCAGTAGACATTGAGTAAAGCAGATTACTCTGCACTGTGGGAGGGCCCTACCTAAAATCGACTGACTTCCCTTGACAGAAATCTGCCTCCAGACTCAAGCTGCAACTTCAGCTCTTTCCTGGGCCTCCAGCCTGCTTAAGTACCATGTAGATTTTGGACTTGCCAGCCTTCAAAACCATGGGAGCCAATTTCTTAGACTACATCTGTTCATTCTCTATTGGTTCTGTTTCTCTAGAGAACCCTGACTAATACAGTACTCCCTCCACTCCCGCTTTTAAAAAATCTGACTGCAAATAGGTCAGGCAGGCTTTTTAAATCTCAATAAGGTGAGGGAGAGTATGGGGCATGAGTGGCTTATACCATCACCCCCCCACCCCAAATAGACCCTGATATCTGTACCTGTGCAACCACATCTTGGCTTCACTTTCTGAGCTGTGTGTGGTGCTCAGTCATCCAATATGACAGATTCTCAAGGGAAGGTGAAACTTAGTACACTTTCCTGAAAAAGGAATTTTAGTAAGAATTTCAACAGTAAGGGTTTGAGCAAAAAGATTTTCTGGTTAAATTAACCAGAATATGGCATTCCTGAAGCCATATGATTGATCCACACTGAATATATTTTTAAAAATATTCACAAGAGACTTCAAGGGTGTTTAAAGGAAATTCTAATTTTGACAGGACAAAAACTAAGCAACCAATACAAGTTTTTCCAATATGATCACGTTTGTTCAATCTTCTAAAAAAATCTAGCCAATTTCTTCAGTTTCAGATTTTACTTTTATAACACTAATTTATCACTTGCTTTTAAGACTAATTTTCCAACTGGTTTTCTCCACAAATGACTCAAACTACACTAGAATGGCTTAGATTGCAAGGTGTATAATTGCTTAATATTTTCTTCAGAGGCAACATTTGTGTTTAGGTAAGTGTGTTGAACTCTTACGCGTTTTGACAATACGACACCCATCTACTTGAGTGTTTCACACAGTGTGGTTAGCACTTTAGTTAACATATTTCCTAGTTCCTTAAAAAAAGGATTTGTTTTTGATATCTAACTTGTATTAAAATAAGATTTATTTTATACCAAGTTAATGTAGCTTAATAGGATATGATATTTGCTGAAGAAGAAAAACCAAATCTTGCTCATCTTTTAATATCTTACTGAGTGTTTGACTAAAATACTTTGAAATTTATTTGGGAAAAATACCACCCCTTTACAACCTGCATTCATTTTCAGAAAGGTTACCAGAGGACTGCTGAATTTACTGGGCCATCACAGCTAGTCTTATTTATTATTGACTTTCACCAGTGCTTTCTGCATGGATTCTCCCGGGAATGCGTCTTCAGATTTTAGATGCAAATAGGATGAAGCTAATATCCTGAGTTGAAAGAAATGCTGGCTGGTTGTGTCATAATCATGGAGGCAGCAGCAGTGGAAAACAAGTGGAGGAGCAAGGAAGATTATGTCCCAGGTTGAATAGAAAGAGCTCAGTGAGGTGCTACACGAATGAATGTAGGTTCTCCCAGGAAATTGTGCTAAGATCAAGAAGCAATCGAAGATGCTGCACTTCTGACAGAGCAAATATGTTTTACATTCCAAGCCCTCTAGGATTATTTAAGATAACATGTTTTTTATGGAAATCTTAGAGGTAAATATAAAACAAACTACATTTCCCATGCATCTCTGTTCCAGACAGCCCTTCCAATCCCCCTTGGCAGCAAAAGCACTGATTTTCCCAAGCACTTGGCTCCATGTCAGAGTGAGGTAAAACTGGCGAGAACAAGAAAAATATTAAAATCTTGTGCCACTGTGAAGGATTGTGGAGAGGAAAATCTTATGTTTAGGTTTTCTTAAGTTGTCAGGCATTGAGTATAAACAAGAAAAGAGTTAGCTTTCAACATCCACTGAACTAGGCAAATCATACGTGCTCTTGACAGGCTCTACTTGGCTTCTCTTTAAAAACTAGGTTGAATTGGAGAAACTAAGTAATTAAAACACACATGGAGACCTTTCATTTGCTTCACGTATATGAATTTGTTTTCTTCTCTTATCAAGGAAGTAAAAAAAGGATTTTGGCTGAAGGGAAAAATTGTTTTGGGGGCCAAATGTGTTTGATTACACCTCATTGTCTGCTTTGCAAAAACACTGCAGTCATAATTTTCATATGTAATGAGTAGTTTGTTGTTAGGGAAATGTGTTATGATGTTGGGAATGGAAAATGAAGAGAATCCCTGGCATGTTGGAGCTTAGTTTTTCCCTCATTATTTCTCCTCACTTCTTTCTTATATTAATTCTAAAACTCTAAATTTCTAGCTCTGCTTTCAGGATTGAGGTGAAAAGATGTGGAGTATAAGACTTGTACCAACCTCAAATCAATCTTAGTTTCTGTCCTTAAATATTATGGTTCATTATTTTTTAAATATTGCATTAAAACTCTGTTCAAGGGGACTTCCCTGGTGGTCCAGTGTCTAAGACTCTGAGTTGCCAATGCAGGGGCCTGGGTTCGATCCCTGGCCAGGGAACTAGATCAAACATGCCCCAAGTAAGAGTTTGTGTGCTGCATCTAAAGATCCTGCATGTTGCAAATAAGACCTGGCACAGCCAAATAAATAAATATCTTTTAAACTTCTATTCAAAGAAGACACATAGGTGATGAAAATATTTTCAACATTACTAATAATCAGGGAAATGCAAGTCAAAACCACAATGAAATATCACTTTATACCTGTTAGAATGGCTATAATCAAAAAGAAAATACCAAGTGTTGGCAAGGATGTGGAGAAAAGGGAGCCTTTGTGTACTATTGGTAGGATTGTGAATCGGCACAGTCACTATGGAAAATATGGAGGTTCCTCAAAAAGTTAAAAATAGAACTACCATGGGATGTGGCAAGTTGCTTCAGTCATGTCCAACTTTTTGTGACTCCATGGAGTATAGCCCTCCAGGCTTTTCTGTCCATGGGATTCTCCAGGCAGGAATAAGGGAGTGGGTTGCCCCACCCTCCTCCAAGGGAGCTTCTTGACCCAGGGATTGAACCAGTGTCTCTTAAGTCTCCTGAATTGGTAGCTGGGTTCTTTACCTCTAGTGCCACCTGGGAAGCAGCAGTTCCATTTCTGGGACAATTTCCATTTGTCCAAAGAAAACAAAAACATTAACTTGTAAAGATATATATATTTCCATGTTCATTGCTGCATAATTGATATGAACACAATCTAAGGGTCCATCAATGGGTGAATGGATAAAGAAGTTATGGTATATTCATACAATGGAATATTATTCAGTCATAAAAACAAAATCTCACTATTTGTGTTAATGGACGAAACTTGAAGACATCGCTGCTAAGTCACTTCAGTCGTGTCCGACTCTGTGCGACCCCATAGACGGCAGCCCACCAGGCTCCCCCGTCCCTGGGACTCTCCAAGCAAGAACACTGGATTGGGTTGCCGTTTCCTTCTCCAATGCATGAAAGTGAAAAGTGAAAGCTAAGTCGCTCAGTAGTGTCCGACCCTCAGCGACCCCATGGCCTGCAGCCTACCAGGCTCCTCCGCCCATGGGATTTTCCAGGCAAGAGTACTGGAGTAGGATGCCATTGCCTTCTCCCCTTATAGGCTAAGTGAAATAAGTCAGACAGAGAAAAACAAATATGATATGATCTCACTTTTATATAGAATCTAAACAACAACCACCACCACAACTAAACAAAATCAAGGTCATAGACACAGAGAACAGATTGTTGGTTGTCAGACATGGTGAGGGATGGGAAAAAAGAGGGAAGGGCTGTCAAAAGGTACAAACTTCCAATTATAAAATAAGACAGAGAATGTAATGTGCTGCATAGTATAGTTAATAACACTGCAAGGCATATTGAAAGTTGCTAGGAGAGTAGGTCTTAAAAACTTTTCATCACAAGAAAAAAAATTTTTTGTAACTATGCATGGTGAGGGATATTAATTAGACTTACAGCGATCACTTTGTGATGTGTACAAATACTGAATGATTATTTATATACTGGAAACTAATATGTCAATTATACCTCAATAAAAAAAAAAAAAGAAAATCCCTATCCTGACACTGAGTTTTTGGGTATTCCCTTAATGTTTGCTCCTCAGAGAGTGCCTCACTTGTTTAATCCTAGTCCTGCTTGTCAACAGCCTGTAGGAAGAAACCTCCATATAATGAAGGACCTATTTTTTGTTTTTGGCTATGTTTTACAGCATGTGGAATCTTAGCTCCCCGGCCAGGGATCAAGGGAGCACCCCCTGCGTTGGAAATGAGGATGGAGTCTTAACCACTGAACTGTTGGGGAAGACCCCATGGCCTATTTGTCCACCAACCAACTGTTCTCATTGGTTGAGGGTTCCCTTTGGAGGCATTAAATTTCTGGCATCTCTGAATGTCTCACTCAGGGCTACATAAGCACCCCTGTTGTGGGAGAGAAGCCTCAGATAGAGAAGGAGAGAGGCCGGGCACCTGAGGTGGGGAGTTGTCAGCACGTCTGAACCCTGTGCACTGTAGTTGGGGTGGACCAAGAGGATTGGGAGTGAGGAGGGACAGAACGATGGGTCACAAGAGCAGCCAACAGCCAATATCTAGAGGCACTGTCTCATTCAGTCTTTCCAATAACACCAGGAGGTGGGTACTAGTGACAACTGGGGCTACAGTCAAGTGAGTGAGTGTCGAAAAACAGTAACTGAGATAAATCATATTTTAAGATAGTATTTTAAAAACCCATAATCAATGTCTACAAATCACGCTAAACAAAATGCCAACATTTTAAATAAAGACAGAACTGAGCCTGGACTTGCATGACCCTGACTCACTTGCTTCACTCTAATGCTGGCCTTTGTTTCAATAAAACTTTACGTACAAAAACAGGTGGCTGTACACAATATTGTAAAGAGATTATCCTTCGATTAAAATAAAGTAAAAAAAAAACAACAGGTGGCTGTAGATTTTCAATTTGATTTATTAAAATATTGGATTAAAATGTGATTTTCCTTGATGTCTGAGTTTTGGGCATCCTCTTAACTTTTGTTCTTGAGGCTAATGTGCCTGGCTTTCTCACTAATATTATTTCCATTTTACATATAAAGAGGCTGAGGCTCAGACACATGAAGCAGATGCCTCTAAGTCACTTGGGTGACCCCAAGTGTCTCCAAGGTGAGCACTGTAAACCACTAATGCAGACCTGTCTCTCAATCACTGCCCTTTTGGTGGCCATGACAAGAAGCATAGAAATGGTATACAGTTCCGCACTTCAGGCAACCCCTCAAACCTTCTCCTACTTTGGGTAAATTTGGGGTTAGTAATTGCATAGCTTTGCTTGAAAAAGTACAAGAAAGTTAAACCAACAAAAGCAATTCTAGCTGACTGCCTGTCACATGGTATGTAAATGCAGCAAACTGAAAACCTACCAGTTCTACAATGGGCTATAGACATGTCTCAGCTGCATGTGTTTATTTCACAACCATAGAGGGAAACCTGGAAATATGTGTGTGCTATAAAAAGAGAAGTTGGACATTTTCTAATTTTTCAATATCTAATAATTGCATATAAATGTACCTGATTTTCCATTAGCTTAATGGGATTGCCAAAAAGAGCTAATGAATATTGCATAGTTGAGTTCTGTCACTTTTTCAAGGAGGGACTGGACATGAAATCATTTCTTTTAATACAGAGACAAAGACAAGTGACTCTGGAATTTAATGAAAGGCGCCAGATTGGAAAACTTGCTTCCACAGCCTCACCTCCTCTCCACATGGACTTGCAGAAGGCTCTCAGTATTGGTGTGCAGATTGATTGGCAGCCTACGGATGGCCTACTGGGCACAGAGCTTTAGGATACAAAGCAGATAAATGTACAGGTTGGTACAAAGCATTCATGAAATTAAAAGACACTGGCTTCCTGGAAGAAAAGCTATGACAAACTTAGTGTATTAAACAGCAGAGACACTACTTTGCCACCAAAGGTTGGTGTAGTCAAAGCTTTGGTTTTTCCAGTAGTCATGTATAGATGTGAGAGTTGAACTATAAAGAAAGCTGAGTGCCAAAGAATTGATGCTTTTGAAGTGTAGTGCTGGAGAAGACTCTTGAGAGTTCCTTGGACAGCAAGGAGATCAAACCAGTCAATATTCAGGAAGTCAACCCTGAATATTCATTGGAAGGGCTGATGCTGAAGCTGAAGCTCCTATACTTTGGCCACATAATGCGAAGAGCCGACTCATTGGAAAAGACCCTGATGCTGGGAAAGATTGAAGGTGAAAGGAGAAGGGGCGGCAGAGGATGAGATGGCTGGGTGGCATCACAGACTCAATGGACATGAATTTGAGCAAACTCTGGGAGACAATAAAGGACAGAGGAGCCTGGCATGCTGCAGCCTGGCGCAAAAGTGAGACATGGCTTAGGGAGCGAACAACAACAAAGCATCTATAACACACCCTGCGCTTTTGTGTTTGTGTCCTTACAAACGATGAAAATGTGGGGCAGGGTTTTTTTTTTTTTTTTTTCCTACTGAAAACTGTCAGAGATATTGCTATGGAATTTCAACAGACTTGGCAAGAACTCTTTTGGAGTTTCTGGCTTGGCTATTTTCATGGCAAGACCTGCTAGTGGTGGTCACTAACTCTTCTTCACTGCCGATCTTACCATGTCTCCTCTGTTTTCCTGATGATTGGAGTGAAAATATTTCCTTCTTAATATTCAGACAGTGACATTTTTGTTTTTATGTTGCCCATTCGAATAGGGATTTTCCTGTTGCTTTACTTAAAATGATTCTAAGGTTCCTGAGACAACTGCTTTTGTTATGTCTCCACTGGAGATGCCAAAGTGGACAGATGTTGACTGAATGACCACAGCTTGTGTTTAAGACCCAGCTTCTTAAAAGTGGGATGGCCTTCAGTCATTATGCATCGAGTTTCTATAATTAATTTGAAAAGTTGGCCATTGAAGGGACAGAGAAGAAATGAGTTCTAATGCATTTTCGGAGCATAAAATTAGAATAGTGTAGCTTGACTGATAGCAGTCTAATGTTATTAGCAATTCTTATCTAGTTAAAGAAGGGAGGGGTCATGTTTCTTGGAAGTCACAATCTTCATTTTTGTACTTTGTAAATTATTAACCATTCTATTAGAAAAATAATGAGAAGCTGCAGATTAAATGGTAAAGGCATAGTTAGTAAAAAAGAAAATGCCTTTGATAATTTTGATATTGGGAATGCGATGGGTATGGATTAGAAATAGACTGGTTGGTTCCTTATCTTAGTTCTTTATACTGTACCATCAGGTAGGCCTGGTACTAAACTCAGAACAAGAAGAATAAGTCTTTTCCATAGCCTAGAATGAAGGACATTATAAATGTATGAGGGACTTCTCTGGTGGTCCAGTGGTTAAGACCCCACGCTTCCACTGCATGGGGCACAGTTTTCATCTCTGGTTGGAGAACTAAGATTCTGCCTGCTGTGCAGCGTGGCCAAAAAGATAAAATAAAAATAAATGTATGGGATGTGTTAGAATTAATTTAATTATCTGCTGAATGTCTTCTGTGGGAAGAAAATTGTGTTATGATCTTGAGAGCAAAGGACATAAAATATAAGAGCTGGTCACTGCCAATGGAGAGTTTACTGTCTGGCTGGGAAATAAACAGAAGCATACAGTAGCTGTGCAGTTCTATACAACTGTAATGCATATGGATAAAATGAGTGCTAAATTGTATATTGGAGATAATTTGAGAATAACTGCTTTTCAAAGGTGCTAATTGTGATGATCATTATGGAAAGAGTAACCATAGTCAATCAAGAAATATGATATACGTGTACCGCGTAGGGCATGTGCTATTACCTTCTGGCAGTTCCTTCTCTATCCCCCTTTCAGCTGTTTTTATTTCCGGCCATTAAATGTTGAGGCTCCTCAACACTCAGTCCTGAGTCACCTTCTTTACTCTCTTCATTTGTCTGGAAAATCTCACTCATGCCCACAGCTTTAATGACCTCTAACAAACAGATGTTTCACAAATTTACCTCTTCAGCCCAATCACTCCCCTAACTCCAAACCCATACACTGGACTGCTTCGTGGACATTATTTCCTGGATGTCTCAAAGGATAATAAAGCACACACATACAACAAAATAATTAAGTTATTTTCCAAACTTGGTCTCCTTCCAGTGTTTTCTAGCTTGGGAAATGGCCCCAGTTCTATCTGACTTATTCAAGGTAGATGCAAGCCAGAAGACTGGAGGTCATCTTCTCTGAAGCTGCTATCCTTACCATGGTGTCCGATTCATTGAGGCCTGTCAACTTTACTTCCTGTATCTCTTGTGAATCTGACCACTTCACTCCACAGTCCTGCAGTCTATGTCCTGTTCCTGTGCTATTCTCATGACATCATGTTTCCTCCTGTCATGGCCCCGAGTCGCGGTTGGTAGATAGTTGCATCAGGCACAGATAGGTGCCTAATCACCATTCATTTAAAACTTTTTCCTTAGTAAAAAGCCTAAATTTTGTTCAGGTATCTGCCCTTCCCTATGTGACTCTAGTGAGTATGACCTTATTTCCATCTCATAGTGAATCTCCTTGACAAGGATTGGTTAAGGAATGGGTGCATAACCAGGTTTTGGACCATGAAATGGAAAAGGATGTGTGCCAGGTGGCTGCGGGGAGTGTTTCTTGCCGTTAAGGAGAGGACTCAGGAGGAAACAGTATCTTTCTGCTTCTGCTGACCAGAATGAGCTGCCTCCAACAGCTTCTGCTATCGTGCTGTCCTGCCAGCTTGTGGATGGAGACCACAGAAGGAGGCAGGCGGCACTGAGACATCTGCAAGCAGGTGGAGTTATCCTACTGTCAAATGTCCCCTGAGAGGTGGCAAATGTCCAAACTGTTTTTGCCAATTCGAGGTGAAGATTTTGTCACTTGAAGCTAGAGTTATCTTCATGGGTACAATAAAATTCTTTCTCAACTGTTTGAATTTTTTATTTAATAAAAAAGTAAATTAAAAAAATGTATTTAATAAAAAAGATCAATTCCCATCTCTCTCCCCAACCAAATTATATGTATCTATATCTTATTTTCTCAGTGTTGGATTCTCTGTATGAAGGACCACGTCTGCACAGAGTAGGAATCCAGGCAATATTTGATGAATGAATAAATGCTCTAGTCATGGAAATGATAGGTGAATGTGTAACAAGAAAGATAGCAGACTTCCCTGGTAGTCCGGTGTTTAAGATGCTGTGCTCAAATGCAGGGAGCATCAGTTCGATCCCTGGTTGGGGGAAGTAAGTTCCTGCATGTCACATGATATGATCAAAGAAAAAAAGAAAACATAGTGACACAAAATGATGTTTGATCCATGCCAGTGATTGGTAAGAAGAGCTTAAAGAAAAATAAATCAGAGTGGTTTGATGGCTGCAATGATCTTAGTAGAGGAGATAAACTCTAAGGTGATCTTTAAAGGATTGACTGGCTTTATACAGACAGACAGATGAAAACAGTGGCAGTGGGGGAAGAGCACACAAGAAAGGGATCCAGGGGCAAGAGAGCACATTTTGGTCAATGCCTCAGCTCAGAATTTGAAAGATCTTGTTAATTGACAGACATCCTTGAAAGTTACATACAAAGAGTGTGAACTAGTTCTGAGGGAAATGGAGAATCCTTAAAGATTTTTAAACAAGAGCATAGCCAGATGTTACATATCTTGCTGGTACTTAACTCCTGGGTAGGGGTGACTCTCACTTTACAATATCCAATTATTAGAGAAAGAGAGGGGCCCTGTGTCCATGATTGTACAATTATACTTACAATGGCTAATGTAATTTTAAAAACTTTTCATCTTAAGCTTTTAAAAGCACGTCTCTCTAGTTGAAATTGAACGAATAAGTGCATACATGGTGTCTTACCTGTAGGCAGATTTCATAGTCATTCATTTTAAAATATCTGATGTCAGTAATTTAAGACTTCCAGAACATTATTCCTCTGTGCTGCAGTGTTGGGTACTCAATAATTTCAAATTCATTCATTTTTATACCTAATGGAAAAAATAATTTTAAGTACTCTACCCATTTTCCCTAAGGGAAAATGCTTGGGGAGCCCACTGTTCAATTGTTCTAATATGACTTGATTTTATGTCCCTTCAATATGCTTTTAAGGCATTTGGAGTAGAGCTTTAAACATTTTCCAATGCTACCTGGGAAAACCCATATCTTTGAACGTTAAATTACTTTGTGCCTTAAAAACAGGAATTTCACAAATAATTTTTTGGAATGATGCATTTGAAATAGCTTATGAATGCTTGCTTTTTTTTTTTTTTTTTGCCAGTTGTAGAACTTTGTAATGTTTGCAATTTGGTCTATACTCTTTCAGAAAAAAAAAAAAATATATATATATACTCTTTTAGAAACTATATATATATAGCTATATATATGTATGTGTGTGTGTGTGTGTGTATATATATATATATATATATATATATAAAACATTCTAAAGGAGATCAGCCCTGGGTGTTCTTTGGAAGGAATGATGCTAAAGCTGAAACTCCAGTACTTTGGCCACCTCATGCGAAGATTGACTCATTGGAAAAGACTCTGATGCTGGGAGGGATTGGGGGCAGGAGGAGAAGGGGACGACAGAGGATGAGATGGCTAGATGGCATCACCAACTCAATGGACGTGAATTTGAGTGAACTCTGGGAGTTGGTGATGGACAGGGAGGCCTGGCATGCTGTGATTCATGGGGTCACAAAGAGTCAGACACGACTGAGTGACTGAACTGAACTGAACTGAATGTATGTATAATATATATATTCCTAGCCATACTTCTTAATAAAGAATAGTTTGAAATATAGAAACTATGCCCTGCTTATTTTTCCTTTTTAAATAATTGTATTTGTTTACTTATGTTTGCCTATGCTGGC
Source organism: Bos grunniens (assembly GCF_055505025.1). Classification (NCBI taxonomy): domain Eukaryota; kingdom Metazoa; phylum Chordata; class Mammalia; order Artiodactyla; family Bovidae; genus Bos; species Bos grunniens. The sequence goes on from NC_141186.1 coordinate 40,439,060, forward strand.
TCTTCATTGCTTTCTGGGCTTTTTTTCAGTTGCAGCAAGCAGGGGCTAGTCTCTAGTTGCCATGTGCAGACTTCTCATTGCGGTGGTTTCTCTTGTTGTAGAGCACAGGCTCTAGGCACACAGGCTTCAGCACTTGTGGCATGTGGGCCCAGTAGCTGCAGCTCCCAGGCTCCAGAGCGCAGGGTCAGTAGTTGTGGCACACAGGCTTACTTGCTCCGTGGCATGTGGAATCTTCCCAGATCAGGGATTGGCAGGCAAGTTCTTCACCACCGAGCCCCCAGGGGAGCCCTTGTGCCCTGGTTATTTTAACTATTTCTCAGACCTTTATTAGTTTGTCTCCTTTAGTTGCAGGTAACAGAATGGGAATTTGGCTAACTGAAACCAAAAACTTAAAGAAGCGGGTCTCAGAATCCAGGGGGAAAAGCTGAGGCCTATGGAGAGGCCAGAAGGGGCACAGAAAGGCAGTAAGGGGGTGCAGGGGAAATAAGAGAAAGAAAACAGTTTTGTGAGGACACTGCTATAGGGGTAAAGAAATTCCTTTTGTTTTCAGTTCATTTGTCCCTTGCCTCGTGATTCAAATTCCAGGAAGAGAGAAAGGATGAGTGTGGTCAGCCTAGCATGAGTCTTCGGCCCACATCTTCTCATCAAGCCTGAAGCCACTGAGGGAGGATCTTCCCCAAGGGAAATCCAGCAGCTCTTACCAAAGGAAGGTGTCCACTCAGGGACACAGCACAGGTAAAAACACCAGATGTTACTTGTAACACTCGATACATGGGCTCTTAGATGTCATTTATCTCCAAACCTGTTTCTGTCAAATTCAGCCTCCATGCTGGCTGCAGAGTGACCCCCATAAAACCCCAAACTGGCTCTTACCCTTCCTGGATTAACACTTTTCAGTGACTCCATAAGGACCTGGTGGTTCTTCAGTGTTACTTCTCACATCTCTCAGCCTAGACCTGCTGCTGCTCAGAGCATTTCCCACCTTAGCTTTGTGCTGCTGTCCCCACCATGCAGTTTTAAAGCTCTATTCCTGTCTGTATGTCTGTCAGTAGATTCACCATATGGGATTACGATGAACAGCTTTAAGGGCATGGTTCTTGCAGAAGAACTATATCTCATTCATTTTTGATCTCTGTGCACTGTACAACATCTGGCCTCATTATAATTTGTATTATTTCTCAATAAAATTTGCTGACCGCATAAATAAATGAAGGCAATGTATTTTTCCTTTACAGATAATGATGGCAAAACACAATGTCTGTAATAATTACATCTTTGTAGACACTAACTAGCTTCTAATAGTGCTACATTATTTTTCACCCAAATTCCTTAAACTAAAGGACAAGTTTTATTAATATCTGGGAGCCCTATTTCCGCTATGAAAAGTCTTGTTTATTTCCATTTGCTCAGGCTTATTTTTTATGTTCGCTTACTATTTCAGGAATACAGAGATGAAGACATACATTTTCATAGTGAGGGATATATTGCTAGGTACTTTTCTAAACCAGAAATTGGAAAATCCTGGGGAGATTTGGAATAACTTAGATTATTGCATAGTATTATTCTGTTCTCTCAGTTTCAGTAATCTCACACTGCTCCTCTGCTATTTACCTCCCCTGCCTTTTTCTTCTGCTACTAGCAGCACATTGTAAGCTCTTGTGAATTTGTTATCAACTCTCATCCCAAATCCTCTTAAGCCTTTTTGCTCTTTAGGAGAATTCTCAGTTTATGTCTGTGCTTCATTGTATTTTCCCCAAAGTGTATTGTTTTATGTTTTTGTAAATTGAACTCATCACACTTAAATGTGTGTGCCTCTCCAAGGTCTCTAGATTATTCTGTACTGTTGATCTATTTTTCACTGTTTATGATTTTCTGCAAATAAGAATAATGTACAATTTACTTTGTGCTTCAGATCATTAATAAAGATATTAAATAGCTTGTGCTTCAGCTTTTGCCTTCTGGCTTCTTGCTTTTCCCAATTTGACTCTGGCCTGTTAGCAGCTATTTTTTCATTCTGTCACTTTTTTCTTGTTAAAATAATAATAATAGATATATACATATATATGCAGAAAGTAACTTGTAACTTTCAGCACCAAGAAACAGATAACCAAGATAAACATCATGTCAAAAGACATCTTTTTATTTTTCCCTGGAATATATGTGTTTTGGGGGAATGTGAATTGGTTATTATAATATTTATTGAAAATATGCTGCTGCTGTTTAGTCACTAAGTCGTGTCTGACTCTGTGACCCCATGGACTATATTCCACCAGGCTCCTCTGTCCATGGAATTTTCCAGGCAAGAATACAGGAGTAGCTTGCCATTTACTTCTCCAGTGGATCTTCCCATCCCAGGGATCAAATATATGTCTCCTGCTTGGCAGGTGGATTCTTTACCACTGAGTCACATATTGCAAGTACACGATATTAATAATAACACTCGTAGAGTACTTGCTATGTTCCAGAACTGTCCTAAGTATTACACATGGAATAGCTCTTTCAGTATGCCCAATTACTCTGTGAAGTAGCTACAGGTATCTCCTCCATTTTGCAGATGAGGAAACTGAGGCACCAGAGGCATAAGTCACACAGTCAGTAATTGGCAGAGCTGGGATTGAAGCACAGGCTGTTTGGCTTTGGAATCTGGGCTCCTAAGCACCCCCTTATATTGGATTCAAACAAGCCCTTCCTAAATGAGAGATACTGAAAAGAACCACACATGAGTCTCACCCCAAGAGATTGACAACAGATTCAAGGTTTGCAAATAAGCAGCCTGTGTGTACTTCTTCCTCCCCTCACTCCTCTCCTCAGTCAATCAGAGCCGGCTCTTACCGCCTTAACATTTCTTCTCTTCCTCCCCATTATCAGAACCTCGGTTCAGCACATAATGATCACATCTGAGACAACTACAGCTATCTCCCCAACTGTCTCCCTGATTCTATCTTGGGCCCCTAAAAATCATTCTCCACAATGCAGACTGAGTTACTTTACAAAAACACATCTACGATCTATCTTCCCTGTCGAAAGCTGTCACATGGCTCCCAGAACATATTCCAAACTCCTCAGCAGACATCCAAGGCCGCCATCCCTTACCTTTCTCCACACCCTCCCCTGAATTCCACACTCCATGGAGTTCACCCTGTGTTCACCTGCGTCTACCCCTCTGAAGGAACTGTTTATTTATCACTCACCACTTGTGATACCCTCACTACTCCCAATATTCTGATTGGCAAGCCCTGGCTCATATACCTGTCTACATGTGGAAATGGAGGGGATGGAGCAGGGTCTACGCCATGCAAAATGTATGGCATATGAATGAAGAAAGGGTAATTTCCCCCAATGAAAATAAGCGTTCTGTTGCCAGTATAAGGAGTGGTGAACCCAGGTCAGGAAAACACAGTATATGTTCATCAGTTATCAAGGACATCCAATAGGCACTCAATAAATGTTATTAAGGGCAGTAAGCTGATAATAAATATCACATCACCTGGTTTCTCAGGTGGTGCTGGTGCTAAAGAACCTGCCTGCCAATGCAGGAGATGAAAGAAACACAGTTCTGATCCTTGGGTCACGAAGATCCTCTGGAGGAGGGCATGGCAACCCACTCCAGTATTCTTGCCTGAAAGAACCCATGGACAGAGGAGCCTGGCGGGCTACAGTCTATAGGGTTACGAAGAGTCAGACACAACTGAAGTGACTTAGCATGTATCACACAGGGCTCTTTATCTGAAAGTTTCCCAAACTGAAACTACCCAAACTGATTTATAATTTTAACCTCTTTTTTTGAATAATTTTGAATAAGCTCTTTAACCAATAACTTGAATTTCACATTATATGTAGAGAAAGTGATCTAAAAAGAGGTTATGTGATTGAAAATCATTAAAATGTAAAGAAGAAATCTGAATTTTCTTTGCAACAGAACATCTTTGAAGCAGTACATCATTCATACAGAATATTACAACTCAGGGAAGATTCTTAAAATCGCTTTGTAGCCGAGACACAGGTTTGGCTCCTCTGCTTATCTGCTTGAAAATTTATCATTATGATGAGACAAATGTCATAAGTGAACTGGACCCAGAACTGTAAAATTCAGTCTATTTTGCCCAAGTTCATTCTAGTGCTGTATAGAGGTTATCTAAATGGATGTGGCCAAGGTGCTTTGTCATTTATCATTTAAAAATGCTCACCCATCTCTGGAAGTTCTTAGCTTCATTGGCAAATCAAGTGAGAAGTGAAGCTCATTGAATCTATCTAACCATCCCACTTTTATGCAGGATAAATCTAGGTTTGGGGCTTTAAATGTCCTTCAACAATCAGTTATATGGATGAACCATGGGCCATTATCTAAATTTTATCATAAACTCTGCCATCTCTAGATGTGCCCTGTATACTTAGAAATGGCTGTGCTTTGGGGCCAATTAAAAAAAACCCCAACTTTATTCTGACCTTGAATAATCTAGATAGAGAATGGAAAACGTTAAGGGATAATCAAAGACATGAGAGTAATGTCTCTGCTCAAGTGAGGTATTTCTAGCTAGTCAATATTCTTAGACCCTTGAGCATATCCTGAATGATGGCTTCCTCTGTGCTGATTTCTTGCAAAAGTAGCATTTGTTCAGCTTTCATGAATAATCGATTTTATTGGCTGGTAAATGAGACCAACAATTGTTCTTGAAGTTATTGGCATCTCAGCCCAATCTTTTCTAGTCCAGTCTAAACTCTAGATTTGAGTACCAATGGAATATTGAGAACTCAGGAGTATCAGAGCTGGAAAGATACAACTGCTTTTTAGAGAATGAAGGTTGATTATGGATCCTAGATTTTATATACACTAAAAGGCTGAACCATTATCTATTTTTTTCATAGTTTGTGTAAAGCAGTACTGACTGTTACGGCCTTGTAATAAATTTCCCCCAAACTGAGCAGCATAAAACAATCATTTTATTTTGCTCATTTACTGGGTGAGTCAGGAAATAGGGAAGGGTTGAGTTGGGCAGCTATTATTTGGAGATCTCTCATGTGATTACAGTCAGGTGTTGGCTGGGACACAGATATCTGGGCAGGACATCCAAGATGGCTCATTCCCCAGCTGCGGTTGATGTTGACTACTGCCTGGGAGCTCAGCAAGTCTGTCTACCTTGTGTTTGCCTACACATGGCATCTGCATGGTGATCTCAGAGGTAGTCAGATTTCTTACATGGTACTTGGCTTTCCCAGAATGAGCATCCTAAGAAAAAGCAGAAGTTGTGTGGCCTTTTGACCTAGCCTCAGAATTGTGCAGCACTATTTCCCCAGCATTCTTGTGGGCACAACATCACTAAGAGCAGTGCAGATTCGGAGGAGGGGACCCAGACCCTCCTCTCTTAAGGGAAGAGTGTCAAAAGAGTTGTACACATGTTTTAAAACCATGACAAAGGGCACTGAAAGTGTCTTCTCATTTGAAACATAGCCAAGAATTTTATTCCAGTTGCTATAGGGGGACAAGAAGAAGAACTGAGAAGAATTTGGATCTGACTCAAGACACTGGGATGTTAAATCTACTTGTAATGCAAAACCAATCTTACCTAGTGCTCTGTAAATTCTCTACTTAGATTGACAAGATTTTATTTCTAACCCATTTGGACTACCTCGCTTTTGAATAGCTGCATATTAAAAATAAATATGAGGCCATGAATGATATGTTGTCTGCTTTGTAAAATCAAAAGAATACACATTGTGCCATCTTGTTTTTTTTTTTTTTTTAAATAAGCAGTTTCCTTCTATAGACCTTTAATACTAGCAAAACTGTAAAGGTCTATTGTGACCTAGATTATCCTATAGAAAAATGAAATCTTTTCAAAGTCAACATTAAAATTCACATTATTCAGAGTTTTCTTTTTCATGGTTTATCTTAGAGCGTGCCTGTGGGAGCTGTTTTACTCCACATACAATAGTATCATTGCTGGCTTTCGCTCTGTGGGCCCTGTGGTGTTATCTATTATACAGAACAGTTTGCTAGTTCATTAATGAACTGATAAGGGCTCAACTACCTGCCCTCAATTTTATTTCTTTCTTCTGAGAGACATCTTTCAGATATGATAGTTTGTTAATATATTTTACATATGGTAAGACTTCTATTTCTTCACACTTGTAGTCAGTTCAGTTGCTCAGTCGTGTCTGACTCTTTGTGACCCCATGGACTCCAGCACGCCAGGCCGTCACCAACTTCTGGAGCTTGCTCAAACTCATGTCCATCCAGTCAGTGACACCATCCAACCAACTCATCCTCTGTCATCCCCTTCTCCTCCTGCCTTCAATCTTTCCCAGTATCAGGATCTTTTCCAATTAATCAGTTCTTTGCATCAGGTGGGCAAAGTATTGGAGTTTCAGCTTCAGCATCAGTCCTTCCAATGAATATTCAGGACTGATTTCCTTTAGGATTGATTGGTGGGATCTCCTTGCAGTCCAAGGGACTCTCAAGAGTCTTCTCCAACACCACAGTTCAAAAGCATCAATTCTTCGGCACTCAGCTTTCTTTATAGTCCAACTCTCACTACTACTACACTTGTAGTATTAGGTTAAAAGTAGTGCTAAGTAGATTAAATTTCAGAGTATATGCATGTCAGCTTTATTTTAGTGGCATCCTAATGAACAATGGTTTATCTGCTTGCAATGCAGGAGACCCCAGTTTGATTCCTGGCTTGGGAAGATCTGCTGGAGAAGAGATAGGCTACCCACTTCAGTATTCTTGGCTTCTCTGGTGGCTCAGCTGATAAAGAATCTGCCCACAATGCAGGAGACCTGGGTTCGATCCCTGGGTTGGGAAGATCCCCTAAGAAGGGAAAGGCTACCCACTTTAGTATTCTGGCCTGGAGAATTCCATGGACTGTATAGTCCATGGGGTTGTAAAGAGTTGGACACAACTGAGCAACTTTCACTTTATGTATTTTGAGCAAATGAATTAAGCTATGTTGTTGTACTTGTATCTATTGAAAGAAAAAGATTCTCCTTGATTTAGTACAAGTGGAATTTACAATAACCATGACAATTATTTAATATTGTTTTTGTTTTCTGTTTCTCAGGTCAAAATATGGCTGGGAGGTTTTTTCCTAAAGTATGTATATTAGTGTACTTCCAGCTACCATATTGATTAAAAAGCAAAGCAAAACAAAACTGTTCTATGTTCCTATTTTTAAGTGACAAAACATTTAAAAAATATACTCATTTATCTAATTGCCAGGGTAGTACTTTAAGTAAAAAGAAGACAAGAATTTTAAAAACCTTTGTATCTCACTGTCTTATTATATGCTTGTATTTTTCAATTAATTTCTCTAATATAGTATACACATGCACACATATACATGGATTATATCTGAATCAGTTTTGTGGATCGAAATTCAAAAGATAAAAATGTTAGAAAATTAAAAATCTTCCTCCTTCAGAACCTCAGTTCTCTAGCTCCTTTCCATGGAGGCTACAATGTTCTCTGTTCTTTCTTCTTGCAGAGATACTTTAAGCAGATTTAAATAACTTTATGTATATTTTTTCCTTCTTCCCAACCCAAATAGTAGCTTAATATTCAAATTGTCCTGTGCCTTGTTTTTTTCATTTTATAATCTATCTTAGAGATATTTCCATATTAATACATCTTCTGTTAAAAATGTATAGCACTCAATATATAATGCAGATAAATAATTTATTTAATCAGTTCCCTATTAATGGTTATTTGTTTCCAATCTTCTGTTTTTGTAATTCTACAATGAGTGATCTTGTGTATTAGCTTACTAGGGCTGCTGGGTCAAAGCACTGTGAACTAGGTGGCTTATCAATAGAAATCTATTATCTCAGAGTTTTGAGGCTCGAAATCTAAAATTGAAGTTCTGGCAGCACTGGTTCCTTCTGAAGGCTCTGAGAGAAGGATCTAGCTTCACGCCTCTCTCCTTGGCTTGTAGATACCCATCTTTGCCTATGTCTCTGCACATCATCTTCCTTCTATGTGTGCCTCTGTGTTCAAATTTCCTCTTTTTGCACCAGTCATAATGGATTAGTGTTAGTCGCTCAGTCATGTCTGACTCTTTGCAACCCCATGAACTGTAGTCCGCCAAGCTCCTCTATTCCATGTAGTTCTCCAGGCAAGAATACTGGAGTGGGTAGCCATTTCCTTTTCCAGAAGATCTTTTTGACCCAGGGATTGAACCCTGATTTCCCGCACTGCAGGCAGATTCTTTACCATCTGAGCCACCAGGGGTGTACCATAATGAATTAGGACCCACTTTAATTATCTCATTTTAACTTCATTACCTTCTAAGGACCCTATCTCCAAATAAGGTCATGTTCTGAGGTAGTGGGTTTAGGACTTTAATATGAAAAATTTGAGAGGGACACAATTCAACCTATAATACCTGTTATATATATCACTTTGCATATAATAAAAATGTATTTGGGGACAAATTTCTAGAATTCAGATAGTTGAATCAAAGGTTAGATATGCTTGTAATTTTTACAGATATTGTCAAGTTATCCTCTATAAAAACTGTAGCAATTTATAGCTCTCATGAGCAATGGATGAACATACCGTCTCCCTTAACTGCTTACATAATGTGTTATTGACTGCTGGATCTTTGGAAATTCAATAAGTGAAAATTGTTCTTTATCTAGTTGTAATTTGCATTTTTAATAATGGCATGCACTTGAGCATTTTTTTCACATTTTGAGTATATGCTTTTTAAAAAATTTGGACTCAAACCATAAATAACATTTTATAGTTTTTTTTCACTTAAGCAATATTAATGGGTATGCGTCTATATTATGCAACATTTTTCTACAATAGGCTTTGTACTATACCATTATATATCTATATCAAAATTTATTTAATTAATTCCCTATTGTACATTTATGTTGTTTCCAACATTTTCACTTTTAAAATAATGCCAAGATAACTATAGAGATAAATCTTTGGGCACAGCAGGAATAGAAATTAACTCTTCTCTTTATTGTAGATAGATTGTTGAAGCTGACTTGATATTTAGATGAAGTCATATCAATGTCCACCTTTTAACTCTATTTCCCTTACAAAATGTTTTTGCTTGTGATTTTAAGAAAGTCACTTCTCAGTAGTTGAGGTTGTACTTAGATTTTTGTTTTCTGTACTACATCTAAATTTTCCTGTAATAAAACTCATTTGTCTCTGATATTAGCTGTGCCATGCACTACATCATATTATGAGTATGAGTGGATAGTACTACTTGGGCAGTGCAGCAGGCAACATACTTTTGCACACTTGGGGTTTGGTGTCTCTCAATTTACTGCTTATACTCGTATCTACGGCTAGACAGAATAACAGCAAACAATATTTACTGAGGGCTTGAAATGTGTTAACTTATTAATCTTTTCAAATGAAGACAGTATAACTAATGGGATGACACTGTAACAGACAGTTATTGCTATAATAGTGCTGTGAAACAAGCTATCCCAAATCTCAGCACTTATAATAGCAAGCATTTAATTTTGTTTTGCTCACGGACTGACATTTGGCTAAGGTTCTGCTGTGCTTGGTCAGCATTAGCTGACCTTGGTTTCAATCTACATATTGGGTGCAAATTTATTCCACATTTCTCTTATCCTCATTTGAAACAGAATCTACCCCTAGAATGTTCCTCACATGATGGATAGCAAGAATGTAAGAAGCAAGCCAATTTTATGGGACCACATTTATGACCCCCACTAATATTTCGCTGGCAAAAGTAAGTATGCCAATGACCCAAATGTGATATCAATAAGGTAGAGAATCATACTTCACTCACTGTGGGAGAGAAATGTGCAAAAGAGAAATGTACACTTACGTGGTTAATTCTATCATGGGAGAGGGAAGAACTGGAACCAATAATCTAATCTACCATAGAGACTTTTGAAGAATGGGTGAGTAAGTAACAAATTTCAAAAGTTTCACATAGAGACCAATTCCATTTCCTTTTTGGTTAACATTGCATCTGAAATCCTACAGGGCTAAATGTCTAAAAAAGATCTTTTTAATTTGAGAGATATTTAATTTTACATATCAGTTAGGATCTAAAGAAAATCCAAACTTCTGAAAGAAGAGCCCTGCTTATACACTGATTATAATGTTCTGGGGAAGAAAATAGACATTTATATAAATAATCCAGAGCAAGATGTAAGATGGTACATGTCCTTAAATGATCAGTTGCAAGTAAAACGGTAAAGGGATTTACTATACAATAACTCTGTTTTCCTAGTTTGATCTTCCAGTTACTAATTTTTTTTTTCTGTACTGAGAAATGCAGAAGAAACCATCTAATAGCTAAACTTGGAAATTTTTTTCATTTCCCAGAAATACTAATGTACTTTTTATTATGCATATTTTAGAAGGAGACTATAGGAGCTCCACAGTTTCAGAAAAACAGATTAATGTGTTTCTTAAGTCTTCTGTCTTTCAACAAACTGAACAGTCTGGAGTGTCAAATTGAAAGGAAAAAAATCTGTTAGTATGAAGAATTGCGTGAATAAAAATGTAAGACAATGAGATCCATTGTTGAAAAATTAAAAAATCCCTTTAGTCTTTGATTCAATTTAAAAAAATGTGAAGTTAGAAAAACAAACACAATAATATAGCTCTCTAGAAATCCTTCATTTTGGGCTACTTCTTTTAGAAATTATAGAAAACAATTCACCAGTGAACATAGTGAACGTAGGAAACCATTGCTAACTGTCAGTCTTGATGTGAAAAAAATAGAGTAGTTTGAGAAAAAAATATTCTAACCAGCATCTCAACTTTTATTATTGTTTTGAGCAGAATTAACTGAAGGATCATTTTGATGGTGAAAAAACATCCATATATTCTAGTGCATTTCCATGTAGCTTTTTTCAGAAATTGAGATAGATTTCTAAAGAAACATTATTTTACCATTCATGATATAGATGTTTAAATTAATTTTTCCCAACAACTTGCTAATATTTTTATAGTCTATGTGAGAGTAATAGAGAATGAAATTGGTTAACAGTGGTACCAGTAAGCTCATTAAAGTATAAAAGAATTTTCCTTCCTGCAAGAGGTAAATTTGGGGGCAGCTAAGAGGAACAGTTCCCACATTCGATATGTTCAAACTCATTAACAAGGATGCAAAAATAATCTAACTGAAGACAATAATATAATAATTTAGGCTCTTGATTACTGTGTTGTTGTAAGACTGTGAGTTACCTTGTCTGATAAGGTATGTGTTTAAATTCAAAGTCACATATATGTATTGGGTTACTTTTTCATCAGGTGGAGATTTGAAAGTAGGAATCTTCAGGTGGTCATAAAAAAGAGCACAAAATGTGGTCTTCCAAGATATGATTTTGAGTTCCAACTTTGTCATTTATTAAGCAGTTGAGTTTCTAAACTTCACTGAGACTTAATTTTCTCCTCTACAAAATGTGGATAAAGACGCCAATTGCAAAGGCTGTGATGAGTGTGAAATGAAATAATTTTATAATATAAAAATTTAATAACATATAACATAAAATTATAATGTAGTTTCTAATGTATAATTATATAGTATTTATAAATATAACATAATTGCCTCAGACACATTGATAGCCAATAGCCTGGCTTGTTGCAGTCCAGAGGGTTGCAAAGAGTTGGACACGACTGAGCTACCGAACAACAATAATTATTATTAGGATTTTCTATCAGAGAGATGATAATTAAAAAATATTTTAGGGGACTTCCCTATGGTTCATTGGCTAAGACTATGCACTCCCAATGCAGGGGGCCTGGGTTCAATCTCTGGTGGGGGAACTAGATCCCATAAGCTGCAACTCAGAGTTTGCATGCCACTACTAAAGATCCTGCATGCCACGAGGAAGATCAAAGATCCTGGGTGCCACAACTAAAACCTGGAGCAGCCAAATAAATATTTAAAAAGATATTTTTCTAATTTAACAAATACACAATTTGCATATATTTTTGAATCAATTAAATGTTGCACAGATATTCTGTGCCATAGTCAACTGTCATGACTTTCTATAAGCCCCATAAGAGGGGCTTATAGAAATGTAAGTGTAAGATGTATGGATATAAGAGTTGGACTATAAATAAAGCTGAGCACTGAAGAATAGATGCTTTTTGCCGGGAGCCAGCGTGAGGAACTCCGCCCGTAGCAAAGGTCATGAGGAAGGAGGCTCGGCATACGCAAAGGCGGGATCGAGCCTCAGGAGTCCCCCTGGAAATTCTCGAGCATCTACCCCCAAAACCAGAGTCTGCCTACTTTCTGCTTTGTGCTCTCACCTACACCTCTGACTTTATGGGGGGCTGTCCCCCACTACCTCTCTCTGAAAAAAGAGTTAGCTTAGAGCTCCAGTTAATAATTCCTGGGTGTGAGAGTGTTTCAACCTACAAACTCCTTTGGAAGTCCTCTAGCCTGCCTGAATAGGTTTTTCCGGCCACATGTGATTGGTCAGAGCCTCCCAACTGTGAGAGGCATGAGATGTTCTAAACTGTCTAAATACAGATTCCTTTGAGCAGTTAAAAGATTGATTAGAAATTGTATTGGTGAAGGGTTTTTCACTTCTTGGGCCAATGTTTGCTGCTAAGTCTCCATATCCCTTATCTGCTGTGTCCCTGGCAGTGTATTGATTAATATAATTGGTGTAAATAGTAGCTTTAATGTTTGTAACCTTGGACCCTTGAGTTAATTCTTTTTCTTGTTGTAGCCCACCACACCTTTGCCCTGTAGGAATGCAACTTTAATGCTTTTGGAGGGTGGCGCCTGACTAGTCACCTTTAGAGAAAAATAAGTTTTCTGAAGAAAGGGTCTTAAAATGTTAACAGGCCTCCGGGACAGAAGATGATGCAAATCACCTAAACTTTTGCATATGATAAGTCTGCAGGAAGAAAGCCTGGCTTACTGCATGACTTTACCCCTTCCCCCATTATCCTCTATGCATAACTTAAGGTATAAAAACTACTTTGAAAAATAAAGTGCAGACCTTGTTCACCAAAACTTGGTCTCCCCATGTCGTTCTTTCTCTCACCTTCTGGCTGAATTATTCAGCCTCTTTTCTCCACTGAATTTCCTCACTGAGCTATCCTTATTTCAGCCTCTTTTCTCCACTGAATTTTCCTACTGAGCTATCCTCATTCTATTACTCTTTATATCTTTGATAAATATTTAAATAAATAGGTCACCTACGCTGTCTCTCCTTCGAATACCCTGGATCAGCCGGGGCTGGACCCCGGCAGCTTTTGAACTGTGGTATTGGAGAAGACTCTTGAGAGTCCCTTGGACAGCAAGGAGATCCAGCAAGTCCATCCTAAAGGAAACCAGTCCTGAATATTCATTGGAAGGATTGATGCTGAATCTGAAACTCCAATACTTTGGCCACCCGATGCAGAAAACTAACCCATTGGAAAAGACCCTGATGCTGGGAAAGACTGAAGACAGGAGAAGAAGGGGACGACAGAGGATGAAATGGTTGGATGGTGTCACCGACTCGATGGACATGAGTTTGAGCAAGCTCCGGGAGTTGGTGATGGACAGGGAGGCCTGGTGTACTGCAGTCCATGGGGTTGCAAAGAGTTGGACATGACTGAGTGACTGAACTGAACTGAACTGAATGTATGATCAAATAGGGAAGAGGTAATGCATCAGTGAAATAATCAGTATATTAGTTATCTACTGCTGCATAACGAATTATCCAAAAACATCAGCTTAAAACAATAAATATTTATCATCTCATAGTTTCTATGGGATAGAAATTAGGGAGCAGCTTTGCTGGGTGGTTCTGGCTCATGGTCTCTCATTATGGTGCAATGAAGGCACTGGCCCAAGCTGCAGCCATTAGAAAGCTTGACTGCGGCTGGAAGATTCATTTCCAAGATGGTTCATTTACATGGCTGTTCATCAGAAGCTTTGGTTCTTGTCTTTGGAATACTCTCATGGCTGCTTGAGTGACTTTATGCCATGGCAACTGGGTTCTTCCCAAGGAAGTAATCCAAGGTGGAAGTGGCAATGACTTTCATGACCTGATCTAGAAAGTCACACACAGACATCTGTGCATATTCTCTTTGTTGAAAGTGAGTCACAAGTCCATCCCAATCGAAACATTATGAACATATTTAAAAACTACAACAGACTATGGAAATCATACTTTGATTCTATGTTTTTTTTCTTGCTGCTGCTGCTGCTAAGTCGCTTCAGTCGTGTCCAACTCTATGTGACCCCATAGACGGCAGCCCACCAGGCTCCCCTGTCCCTGGGATTCTCCAGGCAAGAACAATGGAGTGGGTTGCCACTTCCTTCTCCAATGCATGCAAGTGAAAAGGGAAAGTTTACTATTATTTTGGCATGTGACTAATGTATAAATTGAAACATAGTTTAAAAGGCAATGAGACTCTAGTAGAGCAGATAAGTTACTTCTAGGGTAGGAGGGAAATAAGGCAAGGGTAAGGATTAGAACTAGTGGAGGTGATGCACTCTTGCCTGGAAAATTACTTTACTCTTGCTAGTAAAGTAATGCTCAAAATTCTCCAAGCCAGGCTTCAGCAATACATGAACCGTGAACTTCCAGATGTTCAAGCTGGTTTTAGAAAAGGCAGAGGAACCAGAGATCAAATTGCCAACATCCGCTGGATCATGGAAAAAGCAAGAGAATTCCAGAAAAACATCTCTTTCTGCTTTATTGACTATGCCAAAGCCTTTGACTATGTGGATCACAATAAACTGTGGAAAATTCTGAAAGAGATGGGAATACCAGACCACCTGACCTGCCTCTTGAGAAACCTATATGCAAGTCAGGAAGCAACAGTTAGAACTGGACATGGAACAACAGATTGGTTCCAAATAGGAAAAGGAGTACGTCAAGGCTGTATATTGTCACCCTGCTTATTTAACTTATATGCAGAGTACATCATGAGAAACGCTGGGCTGGAAGAAGCACAAGCTGGAATCAAGATGGCCGGGAGAAATATCAATAATCTCAGATATGCAGATGACACCACCCTTATGGCAGAAAGTGAAGAGGAACCAAAAAGCCTCTTGATGAAAGTGAAAGTGGAGAGTGAAAAAGTTGGCTTAAAGCTCAACATTCAGAAAACGAAGATCATGGTATCTGACTCCTCATTTCATGGGAAATAGATGGGGAAACAGTGGAAACAGTGTCAGACTTTATTTTTCTGGGCTCCAAAATCACTGCAGATGGTGACTGCAGCCATGAAATTAAAAGACACTTACTCCTTGGAAGGAAAGTTATGACCAACCGAGATAGGATATTCAAAAGCAGAGACATTACTTTGCCAACAAATGTTCATCTAGTCAAGGCTATGGTTTTTCCAGTGGTCATGTATGGATGTGAGAGTTGGACTGTGAAGAAAGCTGAGCGCCGAAGAATTGATGCTTTTGAACTGTGGTGTTGGAGAAAACTCTTGAGAGTCTCTTGGACTGCAAGGAGATCCAACCAGTCCATTTTAAAGGAGATCAGCCTTGGGTGTTCTTTGGAAGGAATGATGCTAAAGCTGAAATTCTAGTACTTTGGCCACCTCATGTGAAGAGTTGACTCATTGGAAAAGACCCTGATGCTGGGAGAGATTGGGGGCAGGAGGAGAAGGGGACGACAGGATGAGATTGCTGGATCGCATCACCGACTTGATGGACATGAGTTTGGGTAAACTCTGGGAGTTGGTGATGGACAGGGAGGCCTGGTGTGCTGCGATTCATGGGGTCCCAAAGAGTCGGACACGACCAACTGAACTGAACTGAACTGAACTGACTGAAGGATTAGAGTCTCAATTTGTTAAAACCACTAAGCTTTCAGTCTCTAAGTTTAGAGAATCAATCAGCTATTTATTCACTCACAAATATTAATAAGCCAATTTTGATGAGATAGGTATTCCTTAATTATTGATCTAAAAAAATAAACTGAAAACAGTTAAATGAGAACTAGTGAAGCTGAGACCATCCATCCAGGAGAAATAGTTGAGATTATTTGTCACACATAGGGTAGTTTTGGAGAGTTTGTTGAGAAATCTCAAAGGAAGGGAAGAAAATCTATGGTTTAAATGTCTCAGAGAAATATAAATCAAATATTGATTAGCTGTGCCAATTGAGAGTATTTGGATTATCCCCATTTTTTTTTTTCCATTTGGCCCTAGATATTAAGATTTAGAGAATTCACAGTTCTTGTTTGAAATGTGTTCTGGAATTATTATTAGGAGGTTGATTTCCCTGGTTATGTGTGAATTAAGGGGCCTGGGGTAGAAATGGCACTGTAGCCCAAAGGGAAGCCAGCCTTTTGGATCTGCACTTGTCTTATTCTATTTTCTGTCAGTTATGGCTGGTCAAGAAAGGTACTGATATATGTAGGATCTAAGCTGCAAAATGGTTTGACATCAAGGAACAAAATTCCAGGAACTTCCTTGGCGGTCCAGAGGTTGAGAGTCCGCCGGCCAATGCAGGGGACACAGGTTTGATCTCTGGTCTGGGAAGATTCTCACATGCCTCGGAGCAACTGGGCCAGGGTCCAAAACTACTGAGTCCAAGCTCTAGAGCCTGTCCTCTGCAACAAGGGGAGCCACTGCAATGAGAAGCCTGAGCACCACAACTAGAGAGAGCAGCCCCTGATGGCCACGACTAGAGAAAGCCTACTCACAGCAATGAAGAGCCAGTGCAGCCAAACAGAAAGAAAGAAACAACATTTCATAAGCATACCGAGGAAATAAATACTAGGAGGAAATCTGGAAAGGGAGAAAAAGACATTCTAAGGAAAAAAGATTCAATTTTATGACTAAAGAATTATATAATTTCAAACTTTTTCCCCTCAATTTGACTTGAGTGTGAAACATAAAAGACATACAGAGAGCATAAAAATAGTAAGAAGTCTGCCATTCTGGACCAGTTGAGATTTGGTATTTGAAATGAAAGAAAAGAATGTATATATATATTAGGAGGTTATAATAAAATGGTGGGAAAAAAGTAGATGGACTAAGATTGCTGAAAAAGAAAATGTAGATTTCATCCTACAGTAGTATGGCTGACCTCAGTCTATTGACTTTTCCTACAACCATCTTCATCTGCAGGCAGGAGAACACTGCCTGGGACTTTGATAGTGGGTCTGTTAGCCACAAGTTTAGTGCATAAAGGTATCCAGTGGGAGGTAAGATCTATTTTTGTGGTGGTAAAGCATTTGTGTTGGCGTGCCCTAATTGTGTTTGCAGTAAAATTGAAGACTATTACCAGAGTGGGAAATCGCTGAATGATCATAAATAATTGGTCAAATGAGTGGCAGTGCTGCCCAGTCAACAACATCACTTTTGTGGTCAATGGTGTTTAGGGAGTGCCCCCTGAGTGCTTGGCATAAATGAAGCAAAGGCCATGATTCTGAGAGAATTCCCAGGCCTGATTTCTGCAGGGCTCCGATGTGCTTTGCTCTGGGAGTGGCCCAATTCCTTTGTGCTACTGCTACTGCAAAAATAGTCTTCCATACTCCTGGCCCACTCCTTTGCTTCCTTCTTCTCTCCTCATCTAAGAGGCTCAGTTCCTCCCTCTGCTGGCTAAACTTCAGTGTGTGGGGCTGGTTCTGACCTTGCTTGGTGGGAATGGAAGGAACTCAAGGTCAATGCTGGGCTGTCTCACTCTTTATGCTTTGACCTTGAGCCTCTTGTATCAAGGCATAGGATACTGCCACTGTATGATACTGCCTCTAGCTTTGATGTGCTATGGAGACTTCCATTGCAAACCAGAGCCTCAAACGTAATAGTCATCCTCTATGTTCCTCTATCTTTCATACTGCACACCTGATCCATCAATAAGTCCTGTTGCCCCTACATTTCAAACAGATTCCAAATCTGCTACTTCTTCTCATCTCCAGGGTGACCCACCTTTTGCTTGGACTACTAGAATAACCTCTACTTTTATGCTTAGTCTCTCACATAGTGACCACAATGAGCTTTTTTTTTTAAAAAAAAAAACCTTCTTGTTGGTAGACTCTGATTCTCATCTACAGAATCTTTATATTCCACTCCTATGTGTACGGCCTGGCGTGCTGCGATTCATGGGGTCGCAAAGAGTCGGACACGACTGAGCGACTGGTCTGGTCTGATGTGTACTATGAGAAGTACATGTGTCTATGTACTATGAGAAGTACATGTGTATATGTGTACATTGCTGGGCTACGAGAAGCCAAATGTATTCCACCTCAAATCTTTACTTGGGAAATTACCTCTGCCTAGAATTTTCTTCTCCCAGCTCTTGCATAGCTGGTCCATCTAACCACTGATGTTGCTGTTGACCTGTCACTTCCTTAGAAAGTCTTTTCTTACCATACTATCTACATAACATTAGATGCTGTCATTTTCCATACCTTCACTCTGTTTTAATTTCTTTGTAGCATTCATTGCTACTCAACAGTTTAATATATGTATTTTTCATTGTCTGTCTCTCCCACTAGAATATATTTACGCATGAGGGCAGGGACTCGGTTTTGTTCATTCTGTATCCCTAGAACCTGGAACAGTGCCTCACAATTGCGAGCACTCAAAAAATATCAGTTAAGGGACTTAACCACTGGAGGTCCAGTAGTTAAGGCTCCACTTTGCAATGCAGGGGATGTAGGTTTGATCCCTGGGTGGGGAACTAAAATCCCACATGCTGGCAGAGCAACTAAGCCTATGCACTGCAACTACTAAGCCTGTGTACCTCAACTAGAGTCCATGTGTTGCAGTAAAAGATCTGGCACAATGCAAGGAAGGTCTCATAAGCCACGACTAAGACCCAACACAGCTAAACAATACAAAAAAGTGTCAGTTGAAAGTATGAATGAACAAATAATAACTACCATAAACTTGCTGTGTCATTCACAGACTGATTGTCTCAAAATGATTTCCAAAATGTATTTCCAAAAATGATCACTACAATCTCCTATCTCTATGATCTTATTTCACTGTGACTTTGACACCTGCCCTTTGAGAGATGGGGTTTATGTTCCCCCTCTTGAGTTTGGGCAGGTTTGTGACTGCAGTGGAAGTGTGGTTATTTATTTATGCTTGAGGCTACATCATAAAAAAGGTGAAGCTCCCATCTGGTTCTCTTTGAATTGCTCTCTCTTAGAACCCAGCAACTATACACTTAGGAAGCCCAAAAGACACAAAGAGAAGCCACATGGAGGTGTCCTGGCTAATAACCTCAGCTGAGGTCCCAGCTGGTAGCCAGCATCCACTGTCAGAGATAGGAATTAGGAAGCCCTAGAGATGACTAACCGGAGAAGGCAATGGAACCCCACTCCAGTACTCTTGGCTGGAAAATCCCATGGGTGGAGGAGCCTGGTAGGCTGCAGTCCATGGGGTCGCAAAGAGTCGGACACGACTGAGAGACTTCACTTTCACTTTTCACTTTCACGCACTGGAGGAGGCAGTGGCAACCCACTCCAGTATTCTTGGCTGGAGAATCCCAGGGACGGGGGAGCCTGGTGGGCTGCCATTTATGGGGTCGCACAGAGTTGGACACGACTGAACGGACTTAGCAGCAGCAGAGATGACTAAAGCCCTTAGCCACTGACTCACCCCCAGACATTTGATTCTTCCCAGACAAGGTTCTGGACATCGTGGAACAAAGAGACAAGCCATCCTGGCTGTGCCCTTCAGGATGGCTTGTCATGAAGGTACAGAATCCATGACAGATGATTAATTGTGTTCTATGTCACTTTTTTGTTTGTTTATTATATAAAAATATATAGCTAGAAAAATAGATGAACACATGACTACCCAACCTCTTTTCACCTTCCCTTTGTGAAATGTGGACAAGATGGCAGAAACTGGAGTGGCCATTTTGAACTCAGAGAAGGAAGCTACCACTTCATTATGCAAAAAGACAAGACAAAAGGAGCCACAGATCACCACAATATTGTAGGGTAATTAGCCTCCAATTAAAATAAATAAATAAATTTTAAAGAGAGACAAAGGAGGGGTATAAAGGCTGAAATTTATAAAATCCAATTAAGATTTTATAAATTTACAAAATAGCAATTAAGAATCTATGTTGAATAAAAGTATATTTCCACCTTAAAAAAAAAAAAAAAGGAGCCACAGAGTTTCCATGTCAGTTCTGTGTGAGGAGAAATAACAATTCTGTCTTGTTTAATTAAACCTTTGTTCTATTTCAGTCTTTGCTATTCATTGTAACAGCTGGAGCCCATATCCTGTCTCAGGCAACCACCAGCACCACCTTTCCTTAAGGGCTTACTGTGTGCTAGGCACTGTGTTTCACATGTTATAGCACTGAATACTCAATATAATTGTATGGAGGTGAGTTGTCTCTTTGTTTCCATTTTGCAAAAGGGTAAACTAAGCTCAGATAAAGTCAGCAACTTAGCCATAGTTTTATAGCTAGAAGTAGCAGTATTCGTTTTTGAGGGCAAATCAAAGGGGCTTCAGATCCTGAGCTCTTCTAGTTCACTCTTCTGTCCCTCATGAATTTAGCTTTCTTTCAGGGGAATGAGAAATAAGACTGTAAAGAGAAGAGGCAAAGGAATAACCCGTTTGCAATAGATGCTTTGGCAACAGAAAGGGCAGCTCACAGAGGAACCATTTTTTTTTTTTCCTTAGTTATGACTGTATACGGGACTTCCCCAGTGGCTCAGTGATAAAGAATCCATCTGCAATGCAGGAGACGCAGCAGGAGCCTCGGGTTCAATCCCTGGGTCAGGAAGATCCCCTGGAAAAGGAAATGGCAACCCACTCCAGTATTCTTGCCTAGCAAATCCCATGGACAGAGGAGCCTGGTGAGCTACAGCCCATGGGGTCACAAAGAGTCAGACACAAGCTAGCAACTAAACAACAACAATGGCTGTGTACAGGAACAACCATGTCTTCCTCAAACCAGAACAACCAAATAGATAGATATACAAGTAATCTGACTATGCCAAAGCCTTTGACTGTGTAGATCACAATAAACTGTGGAAAATTCTGAAAGAGATGGGAATCCCAGACCACCTGACCTGCCTCTTGAGAAATCTGTATGCAGGCCAGGAAGCAGCAGTTAGAACTGGACATGGAACAACAGACTGGTTCCAAATAGGAAAAGGAGTATGTCAAGGCCATATATTGTCACCCTGCTTATTTAACTTATATGCAGAGTACATCATGAGAAACGCTGGACTGGAGAAAGCACAAGCTGGAATCCAGATTGCTGGGAGAAATATGAATAACCTCAGATATGCAGATGACACCAGCCTTATGGCAGAAAGCGAAGAACTAAAGAACCTGTTGATGGAACTGAAAGTGGAGACTGAAAAAGTTGGCTTAAAACTCAACATTCAGGAAACTAAGACCATGGCATCCGGTCTCATCACTTCATGACAAATAGATGGGGAAACAGTGGAAACAGTGGCAGACTTTATTTTTTGGGCTCCAAAATCACTGAAGATGGTGACTGCAGCCATGATATTAAAAGATACTTACTCTTTGGAAGGAAAGTTATGACCAACCTAGACAGCATACTAAAAAGCAGAGACATTACTTTGCCAACAAAGATGCATCTAGTCAAGGCTATGGTTTTTCCAGTAGTCATGTATGGATCTGAGAGTTGGACTATAAAGAAACCTGAGTGCCAAAGAATTGATGCTTTTGAACTGTGGTGTTGGAGAAGACTCTTGAGAGTCCCTTGGACTCCAAGGAAATCCAACCAGTCCATCCTAAAGGAGATCAGTCCTGAGTGTTCATTGGAAGGACTGATGCTGAATCTGAAACTCCAATACTCTGGCCACCTGATGCGAAGAACTGACTCATTTGAAAAGACCCTGATGCTGGGAAAGATTGAAGGCAGGAGGAGAAGGGGACAACAGAGGATGAGATGGTTGGATGGCATCACCGACTCAATGGACATGAGTTTGGGTAAACTCTGGGAGTTGGTGATGGACAAGGAGGCCTGGAGTACTGCAGTTCATGGGGTTGCAAAGAGTCGGACATGACTGAATGACTGAACTGAACTGAATCTGCCTCAGTATAAATCTGTCTTTCTTCACCACACTCCATTGTTGGTGTTTTTGCATATATGCAAGTGTATGTATATGTATATATAGTCATGCACGTGTGCATACATGTATATTTCTGCACACCTCTTATCATGGTGCTGCCCACTGCATCTTGGGAAGCTGCAACTTGGTAGCTGCTCATCATTCAAAATCTAAAAAGAATTCAACAAAAACTTTTTATAAGGGTTTTAGGTGATGAGGCACTAATGAAATATTAACTCTTTTTGAAAAAGGAAATCCAAATAATTTTATTCATACCTGAGAGATATTACAGATAATACTACTTGTGTTGTAGAAAGAGAGTCATATAATCTCACTGGTCCTCAAAACAATCTTAAAAATAGGAACTATTGCCCCACTACAGATTAGAAAGCCAAATCATAGAAAGGTTAAATGTTTTTCTAAAGGTCACACAGCCAGGAGTCCTTCTGTTTGACTGCAAAAGAATGATGAAAAATACTGTTATTTACTTTTCAGTATGAATGAATTTGTTGTATAAATTCATATTTTATTGATTTGCTAGAGAAAAACACTGCAGATGATATCTTAATTACAGTTAAGATATAAGGTCAAAGATAATCTTTCTATTTCTTTTTAAAAGAGGTTAAATAGAACAGTCTTTTGGACTCTGTGGGAGAGGGAGAGGGTGGGATGATTTGGTAGAATGGCATTGAAACATGTACAATATCATATAAGAAACGAACCGCCAGTCCAGGTTCGATGCAAGATACAGGATGCTTGGGGCTGGTGCACTGGGATGACCCAGAGGGATGGTACAGGGAGGGAGGAGGGAGGGGGGTTCAGGATGGGGAGCACGTGTACACCCATGGTAGATTCATGTTGATGTATGGCAAAACCAATAGAATATTGTAAAGTAATTAGCTTCCAATTAAAATAAATAAATTTAAATTAAAAAAATCTTATATATATATTTAAAAAAAATAAAAGAGGTTAAAGCTGCCCAATTATGATTTAGTTAAATGGAATGTACATGATAATGCTAACTACCTTCCATTATTTGAAAGCTGCAAATTTTATGGAAGTAGTACAAGGAATATCAAAGTGAATTATGAAATGATATAAAATAAAGAAAAAGCAGTCACGCTCTGGAAGGGAAATTCTTATTTGTTGTACCTAATTAGGTAGTCTTTGAACCAAGCGCCATGAGAGCTGGGTGGCTGAAGAGGTTGACTGAAACTGCGGCTGCTGCTAAGTCGCTTTAGTCGTGTCCGACTTTGTGCGATCCCATAGATGGCAGTCCGCCAGGCTCCCCCGTCCCTGGGATTCTCCAGCCAAGAACACTGGAGTGGGTTGCCATTTCCTTCTCCGATGCATGAAAGTGAAAAGTGAAAGTGAAGTCGCTCAGTTGTGTCTCAGACCCCATGGACTGCAGCC
Organism: Bos grunniens; assembly: GCF_055505025.1. Classification (NCBI taxonomy): domain Eukaryota; kingdom Metazoa; phylum Chordata; class Mammalia; order Artiodactyla; family Bovidae; genus Bos; species Bos grunniens. The sequence continues at coordinate 40,462,454 of NC_141186.1, forward strand.
TCCCAGGCTCCTCCGCCCATGGGATTTTCTAGGCAAGAGTACTGGAGTGGGGTGCCATTGCCTTCTCCGCAAATGAAACTAGACTTTAGTAAATGAGAGAGTTGCAAGATCCAATCCCTCCTTATATGGGTAGTGGTTTAACTTGGTGTCCTTCCTGCCTCTTCTTTCTTAGCTTTTGTGGTCTTATCCAAAGACAGAAATGTTTCTTGTGAACCTTTGCTGACATTTGGCTAGAATGTGAGAGTTCCATTTTTAAATTTTTAATAAAGTGATCTCTGAAGAACACCCCAGACTTTTCTGATTTCATTCTCATCAGGTGTACTGTGTATTCCAGAAATTCACAAATTCCTTCTATCTTTCATTGAGCGCTGGGATGAAAAGAATATGAGTTAGTTTTGTAAAATCTGGGATGTGTGTGTTTGTGTGTGTATGTATTTATAGGATTATTTTAGTTCTATACTAGAGACGAGACATCATGGTCTGTATACTCAGGCTTAAATGGACTGATTCTCCTTATTACATCTTCTGTGTCTTAGTTCAGGCTGCTGTAACAAATTGTCATAAACTGGGTCGCTTATAAATAACAGAAATTTGTTTCACACAGTTCTAGAGGCTGTAAGTCCAAAATTACATGCCTGTATGGTCGGGTCCTGTAAGGTTTTCTTCCAGTCTTCAGACTACCAACTTTTTGTAGCCTTACATGATGGAAAGAGAGGGCTAGAGAGGTCTCTGGAATTCCTTTTATAAGGGCACTAATCCCAATCAGGAGGGTTCTACCATTATGTCCTAATTTCCTCCCAAAGGACTCACTTCCTGAGAGTTAGGATTTCAATATATGAATTTCGGAGAGATAGAAACATTCAGTCCATTGCATTCTTTTTCTCCTTTTTTCTGTCATGCATCCAAGCATTAATGTGATTAACCAGTTGTTACATGTTTAGAACTCTACTGTTTAGAGTTATTTTGGATTTATGGACTTACTGTGGGGCATTTTAGAGGCTAGTTCCCAAACAGGTTTTCCTGAATATTTCTTGTCTTGAACACCATTGCCGTCACCCAGTTTCTTAGTGTAAAAGCTTTGGATTCATTTTCTAGATGTTCTTTCTTATTCACTAACACTACTCCATCATGATTATCTTAATATCCTTTGCATTTTCATCTTGATTGTTATTGCTTTAGTTCTGACCCTTAGCATCCATTTCAAGGGCATTTTCAATGACTATCTCGTTTGATTTTTCTTTTAAGTAGGTTGAGTCATATATGGCATTGCCATTTTCTGGAGTCAGTTTTAGCAGTGTATTCGTCAACTTAGTGGCCATAACCAAAATACCATAGACTAAGTGGCTTAAACAATAGTGGCTCATTTTCTCATAGTTCTGGATGCTAGAAGTCCAATATTAAGGTATTAGAGTGATTGGGTTCTGGTGAAGATCTCTTCCTGACTTGTAGGTGGCCATAATCTCACTGTGCTCATGTGACTTCTCTGAATGCATGCAGAGAGAAAGTATTGTGGTGTCTCTTCCTTTTCTCCTTTTTTCCCCCCAAAATCTTAATTGGGTTTGTTATAAATATTGTTTCATTTTTTTTTAATGTCTTGGTTTTTTGGCTGAGAGGTATGTGGGATCTCCAGCCAGGAATCAAACCCATACCCCCTGCATTGAAAGATGAAGTCTTAACCACAGGAACACCAGGGAAGTCCCCTCCTCTGCTTATTTAGCTTATATGCAGAGTACATCATGCAAAATGCCGGGCTGGATGAACCACAAGCTGGAAGCAGGATTGCCGGGAGAAACATCAATAACCTCAGATATGCAGATGACACCACCCTTATGGTAGAAAGCAAAGAAGAATAAAGAGCCTCTTGATGAAAGTGAAAGAGGAAAGTGAAAAAGTTGGCTTAAAACTTAACATTCAAAAAATGAAAAAGTTGGCTTAAAACTCAACATTGAGAAAACTAAGATCATGGCATCTGGTCCCATCACTTCATGGCAAATAGGGAAACAATGGAAACAGTGACAGACTTTATTTGGGGGGGCTCCAAAGTCACTGCAGATGGTGAGTGTAACCATGAAATTAAAAGAAATTTGTTCCTTGGAAAAAAGCTATGACCAACCTAGACAGCATATTAAAAAGCAGAGACACTACTTTGCCAACAAAAGTACATCTAGTCAAAGCTATAGTTTTTCCAGTAGTCATGTATGGATGTGAGAGTTGGACTATAAAGAAAGATGAGCACCAAAGAATTGATGCTTTTGAACTGTGGTGTTGGAGAAGACTCTTGACAGTCCTTTGGACTGCAAGGAGATCAAACCAGTCCATCCTAATGGAAATCACTCCTGAATATTGTTTGGAAGGACTGATGCTGAATCTGAAACTCCAATACTCTGGCCACCTGATGTGAAGAACTGACTCATTTAAAAGACCCGGATGCTGGGAAAGATTGAAAGTAGGAGGAGAAGGGGAAGACAGAAGATGAGATGGTTGCATGGCATCACTGCCTTGATGGACATGAGTTTGAGCAAACTTAGGGAGTTGGTGAAGGACAGGGAAGCCTGGTGTGCTGCAGTCCATGGGGTCGCAGAGTTGGACATGACTGAGAGACTGAACTGAATTGAACTGAATCCCATCATGCAGACCTCACCTTTATGATCTTTTTTAAACCTAATTATTTCTCGAAAACCTGACTTCCAATATCATCTGTTGAGGGGTAGGATCTCATCATATGAATGGCTTAGGGGGCACACTTCAGTCCACAGAAGGTGATTTCAAACGATTCAACCTTATACTTGTTTGCAAGAGTAATACATGTTCATGAGAGTATATCAAAGATACAAAATGATAGAAAGTTGAAAATGAAAATCATCAATAATTTCGCCACCTGAGGATAAGCAGCAATTACAGTCTTATGTGTTTTCCAGTTTTCAAATGTATATAATTTTTTGAAGACTGAGCTTATACCATATATTTAATCTTGTTCTCTGAACTTTCATTTAATAGTATTCCTTGGGCAATTACCCATGTCATTGAACATTTTTAGAAACATTTTAAATGACAGTAGCTTATTTCATTTATTTAACCATTGCTGTTTTGTTGAACATTAAAATAATTTCTTATTTTTCAGAAACAAAACTGTGGGAAGAAACAGCACTGAGCATATAATTTTGTCTGTACCTCTATTCTCTTAACTGTCAATTCCTGGAAATAGCATGATTGGGTCAGAAGGTATGATCTTTTGGTTAATCCAAAGAAAAATGTTTTTAGTTGACTTGCATATTTCAAATAGCTTTTGGGAAGTTTACCCATTTATTATGCTACTGGGGTGAGTATTATTATTATCATTATTTAGTCATTTGTCAGGTCAAAAAATTGTCTAACTGTTAACAATGACTTCTTCACTGATCTTCCTGGAGCCATATCCCAATTCCAATTAAGACCCCACAGTGCCGCTAGAAAGATTTATCTCTAAAATTCAAACTTCATCGAATCACTTGCATACTAAGGCCAATCACTGGTCCCCCATCCTTTAGCAGGTCAAGTCCTTGGTCTAGGGAATTTTATCAGCCCTTCCATAATAATCTTTTGCTTACATTTCCAGTTTCATTTTCACCCTCTTTCCCATATCCTCCTCTTGAGTAAAATTAAGTCATTTACAGTTCTCTAAAATGCCTGCTTCACATTTCTTTTCTTTTCCACACGCTATTCTTTCTTGAGTGCCTTTCCCCTCTTGGTTTATAGCACTCACTAAGCCTGTTTAAAGAGAAGGCAGGAGATGGAAGGAGTGTTCCATTTCTGAAAATGGAAGTGTGCTACTGTGATCAGCACTGTACTAGACCTTATCATTGTCCCCATGGAGACCTGTTCCAGCCCCTCACATGGCAGCTACACTTCTGCTCTCTGTAAAACCCCTCAATCTCAATATGCCTTCAGATAACAATTTCTTCTAAATAACTTTCATAAAATTTTTGTTGAAACTCCTTGGCTACAGCTGTGTTTACACTTCCCTTCATAATGCCAAAAAGATATCTGTAAGTCCCAATTTGCCCGATTCTGTCGTCTCAAACACTTCTTGAAGGCACCCTGAACTTCAGTACTTGCGTTTTAGTATGGTGCTGTCACCTAGTTATGTGGTTAAGCACTGCATGTCAAAGATGCTTTTGAGGATACAAAATAAATTTCTAGTACTCAAAACACTGGTACTGTACTCAAAGTTGCATGGTAAAGTGCAATAGTGGGGGGTGGGGCTCACATTCATCAGCTGAGAGGGTCTAGAAATAATGCTTTGTTAATGCTTATTTATAGGCAGCTATATGCCTCAAAACATACTCAAGACACAGGAGGGTTTCCTTGGTGGCTCAGTGGTGGATTCTGCCAATCCACCTGCCAATGCGTGAAACATGGTTTCGATTGCTGGTTTGGGAAGATCCTCACATGCTGCGTAGAAACTAAGCCCACGCACCACAACTACTGAGTCTGTGCTCTAGACCCTGGGAGTCACAACTGTTGAGAAGCCTGAGCACCACAACTGGAGAATAGCCCCACTAGCCACAACTAGAGAAAAAAGCCCAGGCAGCAACGAATACCTAGCACAGACAAAAATAAAAATAAGCAAGTAACATTTAAGAAAAAGATATGGAAAATTATTTATTTACAATAGTACTCGTTCATATATTGTCATTATATTTATATTTATATATATATATATTTACTATTTTAAAGTAACCTATTACAGGGGCAAATGGTTTCATGGTTTGTGCGACATAAACCAAGTACCATTTGTATTTAAAACTGCAAGTATCATCCCCTCAAGGAAATCTTCTCTGACACTTTCCTTCTCTATGCCTCCTTTTGTACAACTGACTCATATTGATTTTTGATTTGCTGAAAGGTTGAGGTGATTTATGACCAATTACGAATATAATCATCATGACCAAACTTTGACTGAATCAGGGAGTCAAAGTTAGACGAGATTTTAGATGTCCCTTTGTCTGACCACTCATTTTGCAAAAGAAGTGGTGTTGCTGGTAGAGGGTCACATTATGTTTTCTATGATAACTTTCATTGTTAGAAATTTATCCCTCATGTTGAATAGAAAATTTCTCTCAGTGACAAGCACTTGTGGGTCTGAGTTTTAATTCTACTGAATGAATTCAACTCCCTTTTCACAAAATAGATCTTCCCATGGTTGAGCCCAGCAAGAACATCTTGAGTCTTCTCTTTTTAATTTTTATTTATTTAAAAAATTTTTATTTTTTACATTTATTTTTGAATCTTCTCTTTTTTTAGGCTAAATATCTCCAGTTCTTCAAATGACTACATTGTGTTTCTTGCACAGTTTTGGTGCGGGTAGAGCAGAGGTTGAAGTGTTTGGATTTCTTGACTTTCTAAAGCAACCTGCTTATTTTTCATTTTACTTTCCTTTTCTGGTTAGTTTAAGAGTTTATTTATAAGATGAACTTTATGAATTAGTTATGGCTGCAAGCAACAAAAACCTAACGCAAGCCAACTTAAGTAAGACAAGTCTCATTTAACTGGCAAATCAAAGGGGTAGCTTCAGGTAAAGATGGAGTCTGGGATGCAATACCACCTGGGCTCTTTTCATCTCTCTTCGTCTCTGTGTGTTCCCATTTGACTTAATTCCTAGGTGGGCAAGATAGCCAGCAGCCCCACATAGTAAATATGGTATAACTTGTGAGCAAAGAAAAGGAGGGACCATCTTTCATGGTCTCTGATGAAATGTCTGAAGGAATTGGCTCCGCTTGGGCCATAAGCAGATCTCTGAACCAATCATGCGGCCAAGTAGCTTGTTTGGCCAGGCTTGTTTCCTCTGAACACCCGCTTCACCTGCTCCTTTGGGAAAGAACACATGTGGTTAGTCCCATCAAAGACACTTTGGATTGAGAAGGATTACTGTGTTACAGGCCAGGGTTGATTACTCAAAGGAGGTAATCTTGGGAAGATAAGCATGCATCTACCAAGTTACTTAACATGTAGAAAGGCCATTGCTCAAACATTTGAGGTCCAGAAATGATATGGCTGGGGAAAAACAGATGCAGTGATCAGATGGAACGCCTTTTTAAAATATGCATTTTCAACTCAAAATTCCCCAAAGGTACTTTACACATCATCAGGACTCAAACCACATTTTATCATAATATGGAGAACTGCCTACAGTGTTCTTAGGTTAATATTTTTTAAAAGTCACTTTTCCTCAAGAGCATAGTATATTGGTTTACAGTCATAATGCTTACTTGCTTACATGTCTGAATTGTACTTCATTGTTTGAAGCAAGTTCATACATCCTATTCCATTTTTTAATCTATTCTGATTTGAAAGATTCCCTTTTGTGAGACTCTTCTTTATGATATTTTAAAAACTACATGGAGAGATGGAGGCTGAGCTAGATTAAAGTTGTACAAATCTGATTAACATCATCTGCTCTGTTTCAAAGGTCAGGTGCACTCAACGAATTTACTTTGAAATTATTTTGTTTATTTTGTGGGCATATACATCATGAGCTTTCTAAAGGTCAAAAGTAGAGTTTGTTCTTGGATTCTAAAGCAATCTGATTTCCATTTACAGTATGCTTTGGTGACCCTAAATGCAGAAGCAGGCCCAGTTAAGACATACTTCCAGTTTGTGTTTGGTTTAATTTTCTCAATAAGAAAATCCCTCCTAGATTAAGGCAGTGCTGAAATATCATTTTCCCTAAATTACTTTTATTTTCAACTAGGTTCATGAGAGAATGCTACTCATAAATGACATCTGAACTCTGAATGTTGGTTTCATGGACATTTTGTTGACAAAGATGTAGAGGCATCTTAGTTGGCTAGAGTCTCATCTGGAAACTAAAGTGAAGGTCAGAAAAGTTAGGACTCCTGGGTTTTATTAACGTTTACATGGTAGGGGTCCTGAAGTTTTTTTAATTAATGTATGTAAAGTCATTGTACATAGAGAAGAGGCTTAAATAAATTATGCAGTCTTATTTACTATTCAAAAAAATAAAGGATCTAGTTATATACATCAAATATTTTTTCACTAATTATTTTAAATAATTTTCCCCCCTTACCATATGTACTTTACAAAGATAAAAAGAAAATCTCTCAGACTATTTTGTATTCATGTTCATTAACATTCCGGTGGAATAATAAACCTCAAAACGATTCATGTATGAATCAGTGAGGCATGGCTAATTACAGTTTTCAGCCACACAGCCAATAACATTCACCATGAAACATGGCTTCTGTTAAATACATCTCTCTGAATTTTTGTTTGGGGAGAGTGGTAGGAAATAGGGAGGTTGCAAATTGCAATTTTAAAATGTCTAAATATTTTAGGGGCTTGTACATTATAAATGTCTTTCAGGCAAGTATTTATCACAAGCATGACATCCTGTTATCAAAACAGACAAAACCCCCACAGATTTGCTTTAAAAACAAAACAGAAACAACCACAAGTCCCGAGAATGGACCATGTTCTATATGGAAACAGAAGAAACTTCTTGAAACATGAGGAAATATGATTTACCATAAATTTAAAAAATATGTTTAATACAGATTTTTCCTATCCCTTACAAAATCATCCTGATACTATGACTCTCTCCATAAATATATTTAAAAGATGAAAATATGAAAAGCATACAGAGGACACAGTAAAAGCTGAATGTCATGACTAAAATACTCAAATTTAAAAGCAATTTTGTAATGTATATTTGAAATCTTTTCTATTACATTTTTGTTTAAAATATTTTCCCTTCATGCCATCCATATTGTTGACTACCCAAAAACTACATGAATAAAAACATTAACATCCACATTTTATTTTTAATTTAAACAAGTATTACTTCAATGACATAACTAATGTATAGTTAAAAAAGAAAGTTCAGAAATCACAAAACAAACATTATAAAGTAAATAAAAGGTACTTATGCCACCAATCCCATCTTATTGCTCCAATCATTATTCAAAGACATTTGGGATGCTCTCAGAAGTTTTCCGGAGCAGGATGGCAACCCACTCCAGTATTCTTGCCTAGAGAATCCCGTGGACAGAGGAGTCTGGTTGGCTGCTGTCTATAGCATCACACAGAGTTGGACACGACTGAAGCGACTTAGCACGCATGCACTGGAGATGGAGATGGCAACCCACACCCAGTATTCTTGCCTGGAGAATCCCAGGGACGGCGGAGCCTGGTGGGCTGCCATCTATGGGGTCATAAAGAGTTGGACACAACTGAAGCGACTTAGCAGCAGCAGCAGTTTTCCATACACGTGCAAGCACAAATCCACAATCTAATGTATCTGTAATTCTGAATTCCAAAAAGGGCTGAAAACCAATGGGGGTACTTATAGTGTTTGTTTATCCTGTATGTGTTTCATTGCAGAAGTATTAATGTTTGATGACAGGGCGCTATCCCAAGACTGTTTCAGGAGTGTTAAACACTAGGTACTATGAGCATATATTACCTTTCAAATAACCTCCCCCCGAAAAAAAAATCATTTTCAAAACTGACCTGTCCACAGAATTTTGGATGAGTGATTATGGATATTGATAATTTTGTAACACATAGTCCTTTTGTTTATATTAATCAGTTCAGTTGCTCAGTCGTGTCTGACTCTTTGCGACACCATGAATTGCAGCACGCCAGGCCTCCCTGTCCATCACCAACTCCCGGAGTTCACTCAGACTCACGTCCATCGAGTCAGTGATGCCATCCAGCCATCTCATCCTCTGTCGTCCCCTTCTTCTCCTGCCCCCAATCCCTCCCGGCATCAGAGTCTTTTCCAATGAGTCAACTCTTCGCATGAGGTGGCCATAGTACTGGAGTTTCAGCTTTAGCATCATTCTCTCCAAAGAAATCCCAGGGCTGATCACCTTCAGAATGGACTGGTTGGATCGCCTTGCAGTCCAAGGGACTCTCAAGAGTCTTCTCCAACACCACAGTTCAAAAGCATCAATTCTTCGGTGCTCAGCCTTCTTCACAGTCCAACTCTCACATCCATACATGACCACTGGAAAAACCATAGCCTTGACTAGACGGACCTTTGTTGGCAAAGTAATGTCTCTGCTTTTGAATATGCTATCTAGGTTGGTCATAACTTTCCTTCCAAGGAGTAAGCGTCTTTTAATTTCATGGCTGCAGTCATCATCTGCAGTGATTTTGGAGCCCCCCAAAATAGTCTGACACTGTTTCCACTGTTTCCCCATCTATTTCCCATGAAGTGATGGGACCAGATGCCATGATCTTCGTTTTCTGAATGTTGAGCTTTAAGCCAACTTTTTCACTCTCACTTTCATTATATTAATAGATCATTCCATATATACCATTTGGCAAATATATTTATGAAACAGTTCAACATTTTCCCTGAAGACCTTACCATGGTCTACACAGCTGGCTTCTTGTGACTTCTCCTCTCATTTATTTTCCTCCAGCCACATGGGCCTCCCTGCTCTTCTTCCACCCTGTCAAGCTTGTTCCCATTTAAGGCCTTTACACTGATTCCTCTGCCTGGAATTCTTCCACAGATTCCCTTCTGGTTGGCTTCCTCACTTTACTGAGATGTTTGTTCAAGTGACTCCTCTTCAAAGGGGCCTTTCTGACCACCCTATCCAAGAGAAGGCCATCCATCATTTAGTCCCTTACACTGCTTTTCATAGCATTTAAAAAAATCAAAATTTATGACCTATCATGAATTGTTTTTACTAGTGTATAGTCTATCTTTTCCACTAGAAGTTCCATATGACTAGGAAATGTTTTTTATTACTTATTTACCACTGCATCCCTAGCACTTAGAACAATGCCTGATATACAGCAGGTGCTCAATAAGTATCAAATTCAATTTTTCTTCTGCCTCCGAGTCTAGCAATTTATTTAATAGTTACAAGGCTCTCAGTTGCTCTTATGGCAAATTAAAAAGGATGCCTATCTAACTCCCATAAGCTGACCCTTGGGATACTTCCAGCCTCTTTCCCCATTGCCCTAACTCCATTCTAGATTTGGGCCTGGTGAATCTACTGTCTGAGCTCTGGCACTTGCCATATGCTACCTTTGCTTCTGCCTAGAACCCCCTTTCTCCTCCACTGTATGTAGCAGGATTGATTCATTCTGGCATTGACTTCTATTGTATCACATTGCTATGCTCACGTATTTACGTGTTTATGGCCTCCAATGAAGTATAACGCCAGGGACTGCGTCTGATTATCTGGTGATTCCTGTCCCCTTGCACAGTGACTGGCCCAGAGGAACCCTCAATCCATGAAAAAGTAAGCTGAATTGAAGTTGTATCTCATCCTGAAGTAAATTCTCTACTAAGGAAATATGCTTTTTAATTTTTCAGAAATGCTTGCAGTGGATTTTATCCTCCAGAATGAAGAAATGCCTTTAAAGCTGCAGTGAAACCAGGGGAATATGTTTAGAGGCATTATTTCTCGAAGGAGAGTGATGAAAAATCATAGCTTATCTCTGAGCCACCCTAGTGAGATCACAGCTTGGACACTGAGCTTAGTTTTATGCACCTTATGTTCTAGGTAACTGGAAGATGATTGCAAAGGATGGCAGTAAGAAGGATTAAATGTGATTATTTATGAGGTATAGTTAAAAGGAGACAACATGCATATGTTCACTAACTATAGGGAATGGACTACTCTTCCAAATATCTGATGAACAAATCTGATGAACAAGGAATATATATAATACAGAACAACAAATGGATAAATACAATGAGAGAATTAAAAAAAAAGATAAGGGAAAATTTCAGAATTTTCAGGTGGCTCTTATTAACAATCAGAATTCTCCAATAGCAGTCAAAAAGCTGAGATTATGAGGTGAGATATTTGTGAAGGAGGCAGGAACATCTGAGTACAGCTGAGTTTCCCAACCTTTTTATACTCTTATTACAAAAACAATGTATCATTTTTCTTTATTCAAATACTATATTTTTCTATTAGGTGTGATTTTTTTCCAGTTAAAAAAATACCCTTAAGATTCTTGTCCAAAAGTCTGCATTAAAACTGCAATATATGGCTGAGATGAATTATGTAGGGGGTTCAACACTTTGACCTGTAGGCCTTTCCAGTTCTGAAATTCTGTTTTCATGGTAAAGATTTCTTTGTAGGTCCTGTGAGCTGTCGGAGTGTTTGACTAAAGCAGAAGTGTGTGTGACGACCAGGGTTTATACACATCAGGATGGTCCTAAGGTTTGTGATAATGAGAGGTTATTGCTGGGTTATGTTTGCTGCTTCACTTTATGGCTTAGCTGAATGCAATGAGTGGTTTTGAGTTGGCCAAAAAGTTTGCTGGCGAAAATAACTTTTTGGCCATCCCAGTACAAATGTTGGGCCCTTCTAGTACTTACCCTGTTTGCTTTGGTAGCAATAATATAGTCATTCTTTTATACATATTTATTGATTGAAGGAAAGTTATGACCAACCTAGATAGCATATTCAAAAGCAGAGACATTACTTTGCCAACAAAGGTTCATCTAGTCAAGGCTATGGTTTTTCCTGTGGTCATGTATGGATGTGAGAGTTGGACTGTGAAGAAGGCTGAGCGCCAAAGAATTGATGCTTTTGAACTGTGGTGTTGGAGAAGACTCTTGAGAGTCCCTTAGACTGCAAGGAGATCCAACTAGTCCATTCTGAAGGAGATCAGCCCTGGGATTTCTTTGGAAGGAATGATGCTAAAGCTGAAACTCCAGTACTTTGGCCACCTCATGTGAAGAGTTGACTCATTGGAAAAGACTGTGATGCTGGGAGGGATTGAGGGCAGGAGGAGAAGGGGACGACAGATGGACAGGGAGGCCTGGTGTGCTGTGATTCATGGGGTCGCAAAGAGTCGGACATGACTGAGTGACTAATCTCATCTGATTGATTGCTTACCATCGAATAAGACAAAAACAAAGTTCTTGCCTTCAGAGGCTCACATTCTATTTGGAGGTGACAGATGATAAACAGAAAGCCAAGTAAATAGGGATGGTAATTTCAAGTAAAGATACTTGCTATGAAGAAGTGCTATTATGGCACAACCCACAGAAAGTTTTCATAAAATTGTCCTCTACATTTCTCCAAAGCACACATACAAAAGGCTAACAGATACATGAATAGGTGCTCAACATCATTAGTCATTAGGGAAATGCAAATCACAACCGCAATGAGGTATCACCTCATACCTTTCAGAATGGCCATCAACGAAAAGACAACAGGTAAAAAATGCTGGTGAGGATGTGATGAGAGAACCCTGTGCACTGCTGGTGGGACTGTAAACTGGTACAGCCATATGGAAAACAGTATGGAGGATCCTCAAAAAATTAAAAATTGAACTACCATATGATCCAGCAATTCTACTTCTGGGAACGTATCCAAAGGAAATGAAAACACTAACTCAAAAAGATATATGCATTCCCATGTTCATAGCAGCATTATTTACAATAGGCAAGACATGGAAACAATCTGTGTTCATCAATGGAGAAACGGATAAAGAAGTTTTTATATACATACATATCCATATGTATATATGGATACACATACAATGGAATATTATTCAGCCATTAAAAAACACAAGAAAACACTATTTGTGATAACATGGATGGACCTTGAGGGCAGTATGCTAAGTGAAATAAGTCAGACAGAGGCAAAATTCTATTATCTCAGTTATATGTGGAATCTAAAAAAAAAACCTAAAATCTAAAAAATTTTAAAGATAAAATTTATAGCTACTACAGGTAGGGGTTTGGGAGAGGGGGAACTGGAGAAAGATGTTCAAAACGTACAAACTTTCAGTCACAAGATAAATTAGTACTAGAGCTGTAATGTAGAACATGACTACTGCTAATGCTATTGTATGATATATAGCAAAGTTGTTAAGAAAGTAAAACAAAGAGTTCTCATCACAAGGATAATTTTTGCCCTCTTTTCTTTCTTTTATTTTTATTATATCTATGTGAGAAGATGAATGTTCGCTGAACATATGGTAGTGATCATTTCACAATAAACGTAAGTCAAACCATTATCCTATAAACCTTAAATTTATATGGTGATGTCTGTCAATGATATTTCAATAAAAGTGAGGAAAAAACTGTCTTTTAGGTCTAACGACACAGCCTATGCACTTAAAGCTAACTTCTCAAAAACCTTGTGTCTTTTTCAATATAATGAAGAAAACGATGCATTGTCTCCAGCAATATTTCTTTTTCCCTTTTCTTGATCTCCTTCCTCCCCTCTCTACTAAACCCTAGTCCCTCTAAAGCCTCTTAAGTCTGCAGTTTTCCCAGTGTAAAAGTGTTTTTTGCTGTAGTTTTTGTCTATTTCTTAGTGAGGTTTAGAAAGTACTGTCTATTTTAAATGCTCACATGATGAGGTATACAAGGTGACAGGCTGCTTGGGTTTTTTTTTTTTTTTGGTCCATTTGTTTGGTTCTTTTTATATGTATTTATTTAATTTTGAATTACTCTTATTCTGCTAGTCTCAGTGACAAAAGCTTGTGGTGAACCAAAGCCACCTGTAGCAGAAACTACTGGTGCCCCATCAGTCTGTGGCAGCACCTGCATCTCTGGCTTCCTCAGGCCACTGAGCAAATTTGTCCTTTTTGTACAGTATGACTAAGGAACCACGGACTTCACAGCCCCTGAAAACAACTCCTAATTATTGACTGGTGGGAGATGGCATTTAAACAACCCAGTAACTCAGTTCTTTGTCCCTTTGGTGGGACAGCTCAGTCTAAGGCCTGGGTTCTACATTATTTCGCAGAGTTCTCCTGGAAGATTAAGCTCTGATCACTTGAGCAGTAGCATGCTTGATGGCGCACCTTAATGTCTGTCTTCCCTTCCCCATTTCACTTTTCTATTCTCTCACTGGTGTTTCCTACAATTACTTCCTAAATAAACTACTTGCACTTGAATACCTCTCTCAGGATATATTTGTTGGAGAACACAAAGTAAGATGCCACCTCTAGGTGATTATTAATGAAGCTACAGATCAAATTGTCATTGCCTCACTGATGGTCTTGACACTTGGATGTCCTGGTTCCAAGGCAAGTGCCATACCTAAAGCTTTTTGTAAATGTATTGCTGAAGGTCATGATCCACAATTGAACATGTATATGTTCATACTAGGTTGCTTGACAATGCTTTAATAATTATTAGATATCACTGTTTAGATCCAAAGTCTGTTCATGATATTTGCATTTGATTGTTAAGTAGAAGATGCAATGATTAAAGGCTGATACTTCCTCAGGAGAAAAGTCTAGCTGTTGAGCTTTCCAGTTTCATATGGTTCAGTAATTTCTTCCAGGTTTAGTCTGGCTGCTGACATTTGTGTTGAAATGTCTCATGCCAATCAGCCTCAGAAAAGCTGGGACTGCTGAGCTGAGCCTGTGCTCATAAAAGCTACAAAGAACTGTCATATTATAGGAAACAATCCCCAATTAACATAAGATTAGGTTAGGAAGCCTGAACAGGGGTTTTAATTCCTATGCAAGAAATTAGTCTGTACACATATTGATCACATTCCTGCTGTTTATCTGTAATTGTTTTCAATTTCACACAGTTTTCCCACAATTCTCTATTATTTTATGTGGCCATGGTGTCTGTGTGATACTCTGTAAACTGACCATAATCCACTGTGACAGTCTCTGAGTCAAGCTTCCTAAGACATCAGTATTTCACACCAGGACATTTTGTAGGACACCTTGCTACTCTCTGTGGGGTTCAAACATCAGAAAGGATGAGAGATCTAAGACCTGGTGTAATCACCTGCATGTAATGAAGCAGGCCACAGAAAAAAGTGAGAAAAAAAAAAGTAGAAAAGAAAATGGTGTCAGAGAAAGCAGGGACAAATCTAAGTGTTTGTCCAAGTGTAAATGTTCTTTGTTTCTCCCTTTTAAATGTAAAAGATGACTGGCAAAAAATCTCTTTTTCCTAGGTAGTAGGACTGGGAGGAAATGGAAGGAGGCAATATTAAAGAAGAGGTCTTTATAAAAAGCGGCATGGTATAGTCTGGAGGCCAGGATCCTAGTCCCTGTTTATGAGCTGAATGACTGTGTGAAAACTATTTAGCTGTTCTGCAAGTTTCAATTGCATTTATTTTAAAGTCAAGTTTGTTTCTCATCCTCCACTAGACCGGGAGCATCTAAAGGTTAGGAACTGAGAATGATTCATTTTCTCCAGTACCTACATGGCACTGGACATAGAATACACAAAAGATTGATTCTGAATTTAAATAGAGCAAGCACAAGGGCCCCACGATGGTCACAGACAAATTTAATTTATCTGTAAAGCAAGTGAGAATAGAGAATAATTCAATTCCTCAAAATACATTTACTGAGTGTGGACTATATATATATATACTGTGTGTAATATATATAGTATGGGTGTTTATATATATAATATATAAAACGATTATAATACAAATTTTATAGTATATAAACATAATTATAATATATAAATTTATATTGTAATTATATAAATTTAATACATATAAAACGTTACACTATATGTATTACTGATATTGTATTTATACTTCCAGTAGAAATAGTGCTAGAAACAGCCATGATCAGAAAAAAGCGCCAAATCTAAAGCAGATCTTTCATTCTAAGGGCTTGAGTGAGTGAAAATCATTCAGTCCTGTCCAACTCTTTGCGACCCCATGGATTATCCAGTCCATGGAATTCTCTAGGCCAGAATACTACAGTGGGTAGCCTTTCCCTTCTCTAGGGGATTTTCCCAACCCAGGGATCGAAGCCAGGTCTCCCCCACTGCAGGCGGGTTCTTTACCAACTGAGCCACAAGGGAAGCCCAAGAATACTGGAGTGGGTAGCCTATCCTTCTCCAGCGGATCTTCCCGACACAGGAATAGACCTGAAGTCTCCTGCATTGCAGGCGGATTCTTTACCAAACTAAGCCCTCATTCTAGGGGACAAGATGATAAAAAAAGATAAATTATATACAGTGCTTCGTTAAGGGCAAGAACTAAGGAGAAAAATAACATACAAAAAAGAAGAAAGGAATGGACAAGGGGGTCTGTGATACAATTTTAGTTAAGATACCAGGGAAACTCATAAACTGATCAAAGTAAGGACTGAGGGCCGCGTTCTGAGAGAAACAAAAGAAAAGGCTTTAGGAATCAAAAAGATCCGGAATGAGGCGAGGAAGTGAGAGGAAATTCAGAGTGAGGAATAGTGAGGGGAGTAAGTTGAACGCATTTGGGAGGAAAGAAGGAAACAAAAATATAGCACAGCCTAAAGAATGATGTTACTTTCTACATTTGGTTAAAAAAAAAACTGTGTGAACTATGACGAAACTCTTAATGAGGAGATTCTCACCTCAGCTTCTCTTCAGAGAGGGACAGTGTTCCCGACCCCTAAACAGGGATTTTGTTACTATAGCTTCTGATTGGCCTGGTGAAGGCGCGTGCTCTGCGCCTATTGGCCCGCGGCCCTATCCCCGGACGGGTAGCCATCTTGGGTCCCTTCCATACTGTACAGGCATCTGGGAGTTGTAGTCCCTGCTCTGTTCCGTCCAGTCGCGGGACTTTTTGCCCTCTGCTCCCAGGAACGTCAGGCAGCCACCCCCGTGGGCACAAGCCCAGGCGCTGTTCCTGCCCCGCGCTCCCTCCCTCTGCCTTTACTTCTCAGCTGCCAAGATCTTGGAAGGTAGGGGCTGTGGGCAAGCCCAAGTCGAACGGCGTTTCTGTGGCGCAGGCCCGGGTTTCCACACGCGTCTGGTCCTTACTCCGGCGGCCCAGTGGGGCGGAGTCTAACTGGGTCCTCGCAGCTAGTTGGGACGTGGTGGGGGTCTGTCCAGAGGACCTTCCCACGTCACCGAGCCTTTACATGGCTTGTTCCTGAGCATTGGCCCTAATCCTAACCTGCTCCTCTTCTGCTGTATTTTATAAGTGGGTAAACTGAGGTATGGGGTCACGCCAGCGGTTCCAGGGAGGCCCCACCTCCCGGTCCTGGTGGTGTAGTTGGCACTGGTCACTTTAGATCGTTTTCAGTTTCACTGTTAAGTAGCAGGACCTTCTGCTGCAACAGCTAACGGTCAGTGTTAAAACACCCAGCTCTTGGTTCCCGCGGTGGAGGGGGGTGGTTTGAACACGTGTCCAGAAGAGCCGAGCAGGGTACAGGGCAGGCAATATTTTGGGAGACAGTTTTACATTTAATATTTAAGAAACACAAAAAAATAATTCATTATAAGAGGAGAAAAATCAGTACTTTGTTGGACTTCCTTACATCTTTTTATGGCTTAATGTATGAAAACATGTGGGGATTTTAAAGGTATGTTCATGTAGGGAAAAAAAAGTCGGTCAGTGAAACGAGCTGGATTTGCAGCCTCCTCTCTAGGATCAAATTCTGCCTTTGCTGTATGACCAGCCACTCACAGTGCATACCTAGGAAAAAAGAGCTCAACGCTCCCTGCCCAAGTGGCCTAAGGAGCTGCCAGGAGTTGAAATGTAAATGAAGTCTTGCCTGTGAAAGCTTGCCCCTTGCAAACTTACAGCTTTATTACTGTGGGTCTCTGAAAAACGTGCTGCGAACCAGCACAAAGTACGGCCAGAGGTTGTTTTAGAAAGGCTCTGAAACTTGCCGGGTTCCGGACTGCCGCAGGCGGCCCCAGCGCACATCTGTTAAGGTGTACCTGAACTCTCCACTTTCTGGCTCCATCTTCTCGCCGGCGGCCCGGATCGCGGAGGCTTCTGGGAGTTGCAGTCTCTCTTCTTGCTTCCCGGAGGGCTGGTACTCCACCTCCCAGCCTGCCATTTGGCGTGGTGAGGTGTCTCCTGGTAGATGAAGTTTCACTTCAGCCGTTGCGTGGAGCAGCTCCTTGACGCGGAACTACAACTTCCACTTGGCGCTGCGTTTTTGGCTGCCAATCTTGAGCCGAGTCTATTGCGATAGGTTTAGTAAATATGTTTTTGTTGATTGTTTACGTTCTTCAAGTATTAAGTATAGGAGATTATTGTATACGCTCTTCTAAGTATATTAGGTAGGGATATGCATGTTTGCAAATAGTGAATACTGTATCTCATATCTGTAGATGAGTAAAAAAACTTGCGAAGATGAATTGTCTGCGGTCACACATCTAGTAATAAAATGTAATATCTGTCTTATAAATAGACATTACTTTTAGTTATTGTAGTTTAATCTTCTCAAGAGCTATATGAGAGGAACGGCCATTGTCATGTGCATTTTCCATGTTAGAAATCTAAGGCTAGGAAAATTAAGCAATGTGGCGAAGTTAACTCATCTAGTGAATCAGTTCAGTTCAGTCGCTCTGTCGAGTCCGACTCTGCACCCCAGGGGACCCACGGACTGCAGCGTGCCAGGCTTCCCAATCCATCACCAACTTGCCAAACTTGCTCAAACTCATGTGCATTGAGTCGGTAATGCCATCCAATCAACTTATCCTCTGTCGTCCCCTTCTCTTGCTAGTGAATGGAAGTGAATAGAAGTACCAACATTGTAACCCTGTCTTCTTGACAGTCTCTGCTTAGAAAAACGTACAGGGAGCCCAGCCTTTGAGAGTATGGAATCTTTCCATTGTACCATGTTGTCTTTGTAGTTAGACACTAAATGGTATCGCTTCATTTATCTGAGGCAAAAATCAGAACAGTCCTGTCATATAGTACACGTTTCACAAATGTTAGCTATAAATAGTTTTATAATACCCTTATTTTAGAGAACAGGTAACTGGCCCAGGTAGTAAAGCAGTTTGCCAGAGGTCACACAGTTGGTTTATGTCAGACATGAGACTAGATCTAAATGTTTTCTTTCCAAGTCCTGGGTTATTTTCATTCTACCAACAGTCAACTAGCAGGAACACGAGATGTGAAGCTGTTTATATAATGGTTTCTCTCCTAACTTGTTCTTTTAGGCCACAGACCAGTACCGATTGTTGTGAAGTCTTGTTTCTTATTATTGGTCAGTTCAGTCGCTTAGTCATGTCCGACTCTTTGCTACCCCAAGAAACACAGCATGCTAGGCCTCCCTGTCCAACACCAACTCCCGGAGTTTACTCATGGCCATCGAGTCGGTGATGCCATCCAGCCATCTCATCCTCTGTCATCCCCTTCTCCTCCTGTCCCCAGTCCCTCCCAGCATCAGGGTCTTTTCCAATGAGTCAACTATTCGCATGAGGTGGCCAGGTATTGGAGTTTCATTTTCAGCACCAGTCCTTCCAATGAACACCCAGGACTGATGTCCTTTAGAAAGGACTGGTTGGATCTCCTTGCAGTCCAAGGGACTCTCAAGAGTCTTCTCCAACACCACAGTTCAAAAGCATCAGCATTCTTCGGCGTTCAGCTTTCTTCACAGTCCAACTCTCACATCCATACATGACCACTGGAAAAACCATAGCCTTGACTAGACGGACCTTTGTTGGCAAAGTAATGTCTCTGCTTTTGAATATGCTATCTAGGTTGGTCATAACTTTCCTTCCAAGGAGTAAGCGTCTTTTAATTTCATGGCTGCAGTCACCATCTGTAGTGATTTTGAGCCCCCAAAATTAAGTCTGACACTGTTTCCCCATCTATTTCCCATAAAGTGATGGGACCAGATGCCATGATCTTAGTTTTCTGAATGTTGAGCTTTAAGCCAACTTTTTCACTCTCCTCTTTCACTTTCATCAAGAGGCTTTTTGGTTCCTCTTCACTTTCTGCCATAAGGGTGGTGTCATCTGCATATCTGAGGTTATTGATATTTCTCCTGGCAATCTTGATTCCAGCTTGTGCTTCTTCTAGCCTCGTGTTTCTCATGATGTACTCTGCATATAAGTTAAATAAGCAGGGTGACAGTATACAGCCTTGACGTACTCCTTTTCCTATTTGGAACCAGTCTGTTATTCTATGTCCGGTTGTAACTGTTGTTTCCTGACCTGCATATAGGTTTCTCAAGAGGCAGGTCAGGTGGTCTGGTATTCCCATCTCTTTCAGAATTTTCCACAGTTTATTGTGATCCACACAGTCAAAGGCTTTGGCATAGTCAATAAAGCAGAAAGAGATGTTTTTCTGGAACCCTCTTGCTTTTTCCATGATCCAGCAGATGTTGGCAATTTGATCTCTGGTTCCTCTGCCTTTTCTAAAGCCAGCTTGAACATCTGGAAGTTCACGGTTCATGTATTGCTGAAGCCTGGCTTGGAGAATTTTGAGTATGACTTTACAGCGTGTGAGATGAGTGCAATTGTGTGGTAGTTTGAGCATTCTTTGGCATTGCCTTTCTTTGGGATTGGAATGAAAACTGACCTTTTCCAGTCCTGTGGCCATTGCTGAGTTTTCCAAATGTGCTGGCATATTGAATGCAGCACTTTCACAGCATCATCTTTCAGGATTTGAAATAGCTCAACTGGAATTCCATCACCTCCACTAGCTTTGTTCATAGTGATGCTTTCTAAGGCCCACTTGACTTCACATTCCAGGATGTCTGGCTCTAGGTGAGTGATCACACCATCATGATTATCTTGGTTGTGAAGATCTTTTTTGTACAGTTCTTCTGTGTATTCTTGCCACCTCTTCTTAATATCTTCTGCTTGTTAGGTCCATACCATTTCTGTCCTTTATCAAGCCCATCTTTGCATGAAATGTTCCCTTGGTATCTCTAATTTTCTTGAAGAGCTCTCTAGGCTTTCCCATTTTCTTGTTTTCCTCTATTTCTTTGCATTGATCGCTGAGGAAGGCTTTCTTATGTCTCCTTGCTATTCTTTGGAACTCTGCATTCGGATGCTTGTATCTTTCCTTTTCTCCTTTGCTTTTCACGTCTCTTCTTTTCACAGCTATTTGTAAGGCCTCCCAGACAGCCTTTTTACTTTTTTGCATTTCTTTTTCTTGGGAATGGTCTTGATCCCTGTCTCCTGTACAATGTCATGAACCTCTGTCCATAGTTCATCAGGCACTCTGTCTATCAGATCTAGTCCCTTAAATCTATTTCTCACTTCCACTGTATAATTGTAAGGGATTTGATTTAGGTCATACCTGAATGGTCTAGTGGTTTTCCCTACTTTCTTCAGTTGAAGTCTGAATTTGGCAATAAGGAGTTCATGATCTGAGCCACAGTCAGCTCCCGGTCTTGTTTTTGCTGACCGTATAGCGCTTCTCCATCTTTGGCTGCAAAGAATATAATCAATCTGATTTCAGTGTTGACCATCTGGTGATGTCCATGTGTAGAGTCTTCTCTTGTGTTGTTGGAAGAGGGTGTTTGCTATGACCAATGCGTTCTCTTGGCAAAACTCTATTAGCCTTTGCCCTGCTTCATTCCGTATTCCAAGGCCAAATTTGCCTGTTACTCCAGATGTTCCTTGACTTCCTACTTTAACATTCCAATCCCCTATAATGAAATGTGGCCCCATATGGCATGGCTTAGTTTCATTGAGTTAAACAAGGCTGTGGTCCGTGTGATCAGATTGGCTAGTTTTCTGTGATTATGGTTTCAGTGTGTCTGCCTTCTGATGCCCTCTCACAACACCTACCATCTCACTTGGGTTTCTTTTACCTTGGACGTGGAGTATCTCTTCACGGCTGCTCCAGCAAAGCACAACCACTGCTCCTTACCTTGGATGAGGGGTACCTCCTCACAGCCTCCCCTCCTGACCTTGAACATGGAGTAGCTCCTCTCGGCCCTCCTTGCGCCCACCCTTATTATTGGTAAGGTTGTAATATTTCATTAATTCAGTAAGTGTTTTTTGAGTATTTTTATATGCTCATCTCCCTTTAGATATAGGGCCTTGTGGATGAAAAGTAGCTAAGGGGTAGGGCTAGAATGACCTTATAAACTAATTAACTTTTTCATTTTAAAAATTGGGGAAGTAAAAAAAATGAGGGGAGTGAGATACATCATGTTTCACAGTCCTCATATCATGTCTTTGTCAGAAATATTCTGGTTCTGCAAGGAGACAGGGTTCTGGAGGCCTCATAGTCCTGTAGTAGTAGTAGTAGCTGTGGTGGTATTAGTCATTCATTCATGTCTGACTCTTTTTGATCCCATGGACTGTAGCCCACCAGGCTCCTCTGTCCATGGGACTCTCCAGGGAGAATACTGGAGTAGATTGCCATTTTCTTCACCAGGGCATCTTCCCAACCCAGGGGTCGAACCTGGGTCTCCTGCAGTGCAGGCAGATTCTTTACTGTCTGACCATGAGGGAAGCCCCCATAGTACTGTATGATGTAACCTTTTAGGCTCATGCTTTCTTTTACTTAGTACCCTTGTCCTTGCCTTGTTCCTATAATTTTTGGTGGAATGCTTTAGGAAATGTTTCTGTGTCCCTGTCTTTTTATGTACATGCAGCTTCAGGATGTTCCTTTTGTATTTTGGGAATTTAGTCTTGTTTTGGCTGTTATTTTTTTCTCTTTTGTCCTTTGAGACATGATAACAAAATCTGACATTGTGTTTGCATTCACATACATTTGAAATCGAATCCTTTAATACAGGTTATCATAAATGAACACAGGAGTTGTTTGAATTATACAAAACTTTTGTTTTAGAAGACACATTGGTCCTTTCAGTTATGTATTCACAGATAATAAAGTAGATGATTCTCACCTGTCATGTCTGAAAGATGGTTTTTTCATGATTAGATAATAAAGTAGCAGTTCTAGAGACTTCCCTGGTGGTCCAGTGACTGAAAGTCTGTGCTCCCAAAGCAGGGTGCCTGGGTTCATCCCCTGATCAGGGAACTAGATCTTGCATGCCGCAACTAAGACCATGCATAGCCAAATATTAATAAATACATATAAAAATTAAAGCAGCAGTTTTTTAAATTACTGGCTAAACATTCCTGAGATAGTCACTATGGAACATGTTCTGCTCATCACCCGTGTCCCACCAGCTTTTGTCTAAATGACAGTCTGATCAATCATCTTCCAGCATACTGCTTGACCACTGGTAGACACTGAAAAAATATTTGTGGAATTGCATTCATAAGCACCTTTGAGCTCTGTTCCCACATTTCCTCCTTGAATCTCAGTTTTCTCTTTTAATGTTGAAGTGCAGCTTTGAAATACTAGCTGTAGCAGGTTGCTTTCAATGTCTACATTGCAGAGAAAAATTTCAGCCTTTGAGGTCATCCTCTGAGGAATTGTTTCTTTGGGAATGTCCAGGTCTGTGACTTCTAAGATGAGAAAGTGATTCAAATAGCAAAGCACAGAGAGTAGTCTGAAGCCTGTGATTCAAATCCCAGCCCTGCCTCTTCAGCATGTTACTAAACCTTTGGTTTCCTCTTCTGTAAAATAGGGATAATAAGCACTTGTACCTTATAAAGTGATGATAAAAATTAAATAAGATAGTGTGTTTAAAGCTTTGAGTATATTTTCAGGCACTCAGTAGCTTGCATTCAATAGATGAATAGATCTTATTTTTGTTATTATTAATGTAAAGTTGTTTATGAAAATATATTTACTCAAGATTTAAACTAGAGGTAGATCCCTATTTTATAAAAGTGTCTGTCATTTGTTTTCTTAGAGTAGCAAGCTTGGTGAACACATATAAAATATGAAGTTAGGGCTTCCCTGGTGGTCTAGTTGTTGAGAATCTGCCTGCCAATGCAGGGCTCACTGGTTTGATTTCTGGTTGTTCAGGTTCCCACATGCCACAGAGCAACTAAGCCCCATGTGCCACAACTACTGAGCCAGTGCTCTGGAGCCCAGGAGCCACAGTTACTGAGCCCCTGTGCTGCAACCAAGAAGGCCATGCGCCTACAGCCTGTGTTTTACAACAAGAGAATCCACTGCAGTGAGAAGCCCATGCATTGCAACAAAGAGTAGACACCCCCACCCCAGCCACAACTAGAGAAAGCCTGCATGCAGACAAAGACCCAGTAGAACCAAAAATAAATCAATCTTCAGGAAAAAAGTGTAGTTAACTGCAACGCTTGATAACCCATCTTGTCAGCCCAGTGAAACTCTCTTGCGTAGGCAGATAGTGAAGCTTTTGGCTCTGCATTGCCTGCTGAGAGGTGCCTGATCTCTGGTTTCATCTATATGTGAAATCTGGGGTTGAAAAGCGGCTGACTGTCAGTGGGGCCTTGTGTCCACTTCTAGAAAGGACTGGGCCTATCTCAGGAGCCTCAGGGTTAAAGTGAAGCAGTTGTCATCTAGCTGATGAGTAAGCCCAGGGCAATGGCCATGTGGACACGGCAGTGCTACTTTCTAAAGCTGACAACTTCAATGGTCATGAGGTTACTGACGGAAAAGGGGTTTGCTCTTTTTCTTTTTGGCCAGGCAGCATGTGGGATCTTAATTCCCCCACTAGGCATTGAACTGACACCCCCTGCAGTGGAAACGCAGAGATTTAACCCCTGGACCACTAGGGAAGTCCCAGAAAACTGGTGATATAGGGGACAGGAAAGGAGAAACAGAATGAGGATCATAGGGGACTTCCCTGGGGTTCTGTGACTAAGATTCCACAGTCAGTGCAAAGGGCCTGGGTTTAATCCCTGGTTTTCAGGGGATTAGATCCCGCATGCCACAACTAAGAGTCCTGTATGCTGCAACTAAAGATCCTACGTGCTGCAACTAAGGCCCAGTGCAGCCAATTAAATAAATATTAAAGCACCACCAACAAAATGAAGACCATAGCAAGAGCAAAGAGAAGAGGAATGAAGGAAACAGTCAAGGCCCCCAGTCAGGTTATCTTAATGTAGTTACTGAGCACATTTACCCTGCTTCTAGCTCTGTGCCAGGCGCTGCACTGCTATGTGTTGGAGATGCAGCCTTGAATGCTACTGACACAGAGGTGATCCTGGTTGTATATCCTAAGCAGTGAAGAACTTGAAGGAGAGAAGGAAGGAGGATAGAGTGTGTTGGGACTTGATAAGCAGAAAGGTCTCTGTGCTTGGGAAATACAAATCATTGAAAGGGAGAGATGAGGCTGCAGAGGCAGGCATGGGTGATAGTTTGCAGAGTCCAGTTACCTGTATTGTAAAAGAATTCCAAACTTTATTCAAAGGTATTTGTGAGACCATTTAAACATCTTTTTTTTTTTTTAAGCCATTCAGTTGTGTCTGACTCTTTGTGACCCCATGAACTATACAGTCCACATTCAGGCCAGAATACTGGAGTGGGTAGCAGTTCCCTTCTCCAGGGGATCTTCTCAACCCAGGGATTGAACCCAGGTCTCCCTCATTGTAGGAGGATTCTTTGCTAGCTGAGCCACCAGGGAAGCCCAAGAATACCTGATAGGCTGGTATCCTATAGCCTTGGGTAGCCTATCCCTTCTCTAGGGGATCATCCCAACCCAAAATGGAACCGGGATTTTCTGCATTGCAGGTGGATTCTTTACCAGTTGAGCTACCAGGGAAATCTTAAGGGGACAAATAAAATTATTTGATTTATTTTTTAAAGAGTTTGGGTGCAGTATAGATGATGAATTTCTGAGAGGTCGTAGTTGATGTGAGAAAAGCAGATAGGCCTGTGTTTCTTTAATGTATATTTGAATCTCCTGCTACTTCTGAAATGTGTAGACTGATTCAGCAGAATCAGAAATTCCGTGGGCCAGAAATTCAGTGTTTCTAACAGGCTGATGCTGCTGGTCCATGGACTATACTTTGAGTAGCAAGCAGGTACTTAGGAGATTCTTCAGTGTTCTAGGTGAGAGATCATTAAGAGAGTGGACTCTAGAGAGCAGAAGACCTGAATTCTAAACTTGGTTTTATCACTTACTTGCTGTGTGACATTGGGGAAAATGACCTAATTTCTTTGAGCCTCGGTTTCCTTATTCTCTGTGAAATGGCGGGGCGGGGGGGTAATAATTTCTGTTGCTTTAATCATGTTTTAAATTTTGAATGAGGTCACCCCTGGAAAGGGTTATTGTGCTTGATACAGTAATTGGCATTCAGTACATGGCAGCTTTGGTTTTATTCTTGGTGTTACTAGTAAAAAACCACATTTTGCATCCTGCTCCATGTTTCCTTATCATGTTTTGAATACTAGGTGAAATAGGCTTTTGAATATTCAGATAGTTTTGAATACTAAATGAAATAGGCTTCCTTTATTTCCACTGTTTTTGCTCATGTCTCACATGTGAAGTGCTGAACTTATTCCAATCATTTGTAAAAATTTGAGCTTTATGGGCAAAGAAGTATATTTCTTGCAGCAATTGACTCTTAATTTGATGGCAAAAAAATCTAAGCTTTTTCTAAATTTGAGGGAAAAATAAGGGAAAAGTGATTTGCTGAAGGGTTTAATACAATTTAAATATTACATATTTGGGGTGAATTTACATGTATCCTAAGGTTTTCTTATAATGATAAATAAGAAGGAAAAGAAAAGAAAATTGAGAAACTGGTTAAGAGGTTCACAGAAGGCACTCATTGACCGTATTCTGGAACTTAAAAGACCCTGAATCATTTTGTGTTTACTAGTGTTCCTCATTATGGATTTATTTATTTTTATTAAAAATCAGAGTTCCATTAAAATTCAGTGTATTTTTCAGTTTCTCAGGCTCACAGCTCTTGGAACTAAAACCCATCATAGATAATGTTGAAGTATCAGTGCTTCCTCATGAGGTTTAATGCATGCATATTTTAGTTGGGCACAGGCTGGAGGAGAGTATGGTCTGCAGTCATTTAATTGCTAAGTTTGTTTTATGTGATAAGAACAAAATTTTTATTTTCTGCAAGACGTGAAGTCTCCTTTGTGTGTCTTCAGTTAAAAAAAAACAACAACAAAAAACTCACTGCTATTTCCCTCCACGTCCACTGCAGGACAGAACCTATTTGGTCATGTCAGTAGATGCTTGAGTGATGCCTCGAGGCTGGATTTTGTGTGTGTGCTTGGAGCCCTGAGGACAGGCAGAGGAAGGGGCTAGAACCTGCTAGAATAAGATTGTTTCTCTAAATCCTGAAGTACCGTCAGTCTCTGTCCAACCTCTTCCAGGAACAAGCCTAGTGAAGGAAGAGGTAGTAATCTGCAGGAGGTCAGGGGAAAGCGGGAGGGAGAGACAGAGACACAAGGGAGACAGAAAGGGAAAGAGAGAAACAAATGCGGAGGGCATGGAAGGGGTAAATCAACAAGAGGATGGTTGGGTGGAGGGGAAGGCAAGGTGGTGTTTTGGTTTTTCATTCCACAAATATGCATGTAGATGGTGCCTCTGAGGTTGTGCTGGGCACAGCTTACTTGGCTCTACACACAGAGAGGCCTGATTACTGTGAAGTGTTGATGCCTTCATCAACAGGGAAGTGATGCTGGGGCTACAAAAACAACAGGTGGCTCCCAGTTGGGTTCTGCCAGCTGAGGGGGTAAAAGCAAGGCCAGTAGACAGCGGCCACAGATAAATCTGCAGCTGAGGCCCTCTCTGGCCTCTGTTTGCAGGACAGAATGCTTCCTCTAAGCTACCACTTCCTCTCATCTCTTGAACTTCCACAAGGCAACAGACCAAGGTCTCCCTGGCCCAGAGGAATTAGCTGTGTTTGGCTTCCTAGTGCAGATGAAACAGCTGAGTCCAGCCCTTGTGTGTCAGGGCCTTCCTGGAATTATATGCAAGCGTGGTTTGGCCAGAAGCTTCTGCACTTCTAGCTGGCTCCCAGGTGCTGCAGATGTGGAACCATGGGTCACCCTTGGAATAGCAGTGTTCTAGATCCTTATAGCTTCCACTGTGTTCCCATACTATTTTTTTTAAGTTAAAATAGAGTTGATTTACAATGTTAGGTTAATTTCTGCTCTACAACAAAATGATTCAGATATATGTATATATATATATATATATAGTCATGTCTGACTGTTTGTGAACCTATAGACTGTAACCTACCATACTCCTCTGTCCGTGGGATTCTCCAGGCAAGAATACTGGAGTGGGTTGCCATTCCCTTCTTCAGAGGATCTTTCTAACCCAGGGGTCGAACTTGTGTCTCTTAGGTCTCCTGCATTAGCAATCATATTATTTACCACTAGCACCACCTGAGAAGTAGGTAAAATGTAACAATATTTATATATATAAATATTACATTCTTCGGTTCAGTTCAGTCTCTGAGTCGTATCCGACTCTTCGCAACCCCATGGACTGCAGCACACCAGATTTCCCTGTCCATCACCAACTCCCGGAACTTACTCAAACTCATGTCCATTGAGTCAGTGACGCCATCCAACCATCTCATCCTCTGTCGTCCCCTTCTCCTCCTACCTTCAATCTTTCCCAGCATCAGGGTCTTTTCCAATGAGTCAGTTCTTCACATCAGGTGGCCAGAGTATTGGCGTTTCAGCTTCAGCATCAGTCCTTCCAGTGAATATTCAGGACTGATTTCCTTTAGGATGGAATGGTTGGATCTCCTTGCAGTCCAAGGGACTCTCAAGAGCCTTCTCCAACACCACAGTTCTAAAGCATCAGTTCTTCAGCGCTCAGCTTTCTTTATGATCCATCTCACATCCATACATGACTACTGGAAAAACCATAGCTTTGATCGGATGGACCTTTGTCAACAAAGTAATGTCTCTGCTTTTTAGCATGCTATCTAGGTTGGTCATAGCTTTTCTTCCAAGTAGCAAGTGTCTTTTAATTTCATGGCTGCAGTCAGCATCTGCAGTGATTTTGGAGCCTCCCAAAATGAAGTCTGTCACTGTTTCCATTGTTTCTGCATCTACTTGCAATCAAATGATGAGACTGGCTGCCATGATCTTCGTTTTTTGAATGTTGAGTTTTAAGCTAGCTTTTTTACTCTCCTCTTTCACCTTCATCAAGACAATATACAGCCTTGACGTTCTCCTTTCCCAATTTGGAACCAGTCCATTGTTCCATGTCCAATTCTAACTGTTACTTTTTCACCTGCATACAGATTTCTCAGGAGGCAGGTCAGGTGGTCTGGTACTGCCATATCTTTAAGAATTTTCCACAGTTTGTTGTGATCCACACAGTCAAGGGCTTTGGTGTAGTCAATAAGGCAAAAGTAAAAAAAAAAAAAAAAATAAGGCAAAAGTAGTTGTTTTTCTGGAATTCTCGCTTTTTCTGTGATCCAATGGATGTTGGCAATTTGATATCTGGTTCCTCTGCCTTTTCTAAATCTAGCTTGAAATCTGGAAGTTCTGGGTTCATGTACTGTTGGAGCCTGGCTTGGAGAATTTTGAGCATTAGTTTGCTAGCATAATTGCAATTGTGCAGTAGTTTGAACATTCTTTGGCATTGCCTTTCTTTGGGATTGGAATGAAAACTAACCTTTTCCAGTCCTGTGGCCACTGCTGAGTTTTCCAGATTTGCTGGCATATTAAGTGCAGCACTTTCACAGCATCATCTTTCAGGATTTGAAATAGCTCAGCTGGAATTCCATCACCTCCACTAGCTTTGTTTGTAGTGATGCTTCCTAAGGCCCACTTGACTTCACATTCCAGGATGTCTGGCTCTAGGTGAGCGATCATACCATCATGGTTATCTGTGTCATTGAAATCTTTTTTGTATAGTTCTTCTGTGTATTCTTGCCAACTCTTCTTAATATCTTCTGCTTCTGTTAGATCCATACCATTTCTGTCCTTTATTGTGCTCATCTTTGCATGAAATGTTCCCTTGCTATCTCTAATTTTCTTGAAGAGATCTATATAGTCTTTCCTATTCTATTGTTTTCCTCTATTTCTTTGCATTGATCACTGAGGAAGGCTTTCTTATCTCTTCTTGCTATTGTTTGGAACTCTGCATTCAGATGGGTATATCTTTCCTTTTCTCCTTTGCCTTTCGCTTCTATTCTTTTCTCAACTATTTATAAGGCCTCATCAGACAACCATTTTGCCTTTTTGCATTTCTTTTTTTTGGGGATGGTCTTGATCACTTTCTCGTGTACAATGTCACAGATCTTCGTCCATAGTTCTTCAGGCACTCTGTCTTAGCAGATCTAATCCCTTGAATCTATTTGTCACTTCCACTGCATAATCATAAGGGATTTGATTTAGGTCATACCAGAATGGAGAGTATAGTAAGTAAAATCTACAGCAGTTTCAGACCTAAGTTCCTCTTACTATTTCTCTGAACATGTACAGAAACTCATTTCCTCTCCTTATTGGAGATTACACCTTGTATATTGTGTTAATATTATCTCTTTTCCCTCTTGAGAAAGTTTGCTACCTGAGGGCAGGGACCTCATTGGTCCTATCCCCTGGCCCATGGTAGACAGAATGAGTTTTGGCTCCTCATTACCATCAAGATCTGAAAGTCTGGGTCATGCTGTGGCTGCTGCTCCAAATAGATGGGTCATTGATGTTGTGCGGGTAATAAGAATTGTCAAATGCTGGGGAGTCAAGGAGGGGCTCATAGGAAGGGAGTATGGAGAGGAGCCTACTGTCTGGTTCTGAGCGCTGACTGCTGGCTTTCCTTCTCATTAGCTGTGTAATCTTGAGCAAAGTACTCAACCTCTCTGAGTCTCGTTTTTCTGTAAAACAAAGATGATAATACTACTTAACTCTTAAGAGTTTTTGTGAGGATTCATGAGATGTGTTGATATAAAAACTGCCTTGCACAGTGCCTGATGTGTAGTCAGCACTCAATAAATTACCTATGGGCACTGTCATTAAATCTAGAATTTTGCTCTGTCTACTTCCTGTCAAGTAGTTATACTAGTTTTCACTTTGAAGGTCATAGCTAGATGTTTCTCATTTTATTGCGTTTTGGGGGGAAGTCTCATATTTGGCAATGAAATAAATGGAGAGGCTAGTGGTTCCCACCATATAAAGTTTACCAAAAATGTTGGTGAACAACTGTCCAGGATTCAGCACACAAAAGAATAAATGCGAGTTGACATTCAATACAAAGAACTGTAAGTTAGAAAACACATCTACCATACTGTAGTATTTAAATGCCTTCTCACTTAAGAAGTGAGACACTTAAGATTCTCATTAGCCCAACATCAGAAAAATGATAAATATTAATATTTGTCATCAAAAGAAAGCTTAGAAATCAAAGCAGAGCAAACAACTGTTGTATTTCAAGGATTACATAATCCTGGATGAATTTTAATTCAACACCTCCAAAAGTCTCTTTTTAAGATTTCTGTATAAGGCAGTTTGTTTTTATCCAGTACAGAAACTAGGAAAGATGTGCATTTAGTCAGAAAAAATTCAGGGGATTTGCTGATTCAAAGACCTGGGCTTTGTTGTGTTTTATGTCTGTAAGGGAGACCCAGATACGCCTGAACCAATCCTTCTCCATTGATTTTTATCTATTTTAGGAGAATCATGTTGGGAAGTTGGCTCTGGGTAGATTATGGAAGGGCACCAGGGTGCCTCCTGGCTTTGCTTCTCTACTCTATCTAGTTCTGACTGTGCCAGGACCATGTACATCATCCCGCATGGTCAGGAGGGAGCAGAGGGAGAGAGGACAGACTGGTGCCACCCCTGCAGCTGTCAGGGTCCCCCCTTCCTGCTTTCAGTGTCTGAGATGGCTGACTCAGCATGAGAGGGCCTCACCACGTCACCGCAAAAACACAGTCCTGGTGGAGGTCTGGAGACCTGGGTTTTAGTTCTGGCTCTTTCACTGCCTTATGCAAGTTTTGTCCTCTCTCTCTCTGGGCCTCCCTTCCCACACCTTTCAAGTGAGGGACTTGGATCTGATAATTCTGAAGTCCTGGGCTCTCCAACATCCTATGACCAGGTGGAGAGCTTCAGGGATCTGATAAGCCTTCCTGCTACCCTCTGCCAAGGCATTTGCCTGGAGAGACGGTCTTTGAGGCCAGACAGACCTGCATCTTGCCTTAGCTAATTTATTTAAGTACTCAGTTTTCTCATCCACTAAATGGAAATAGTACAAGGTTGTTGTAAATAGGAGATGATTGTGAAAGCATTCAGTGCTGTTTGACACATCACAGGAATTTAATGATGCTGCTGTTTTGATGTGATTATTATGTTATTATGTTGTTACTGTAATTATTATGTTTATATCTTGACTCAGCACTTTTCCATCTCTTTATGATTCAGTTTTTTCTTTCTAAAAAATAGAGATAATAAGAGAATCTATCTTATTGGTTAATTGTGAGGGTTAAATGAGATAATACATGAAAACACATGGGATACTTCCTGGTATAAAATACCAGATACACAGTAGCAGTTATTTTCACTATCATTTTTTTTTAATTAGTTGCAATATCTTAAAAAAAGAACTAGATAAGAAAAGGTGATTGGGAGTAATTACCTTCTCTAATACATGTGCTGAAGCACATTTCCCAGTTGTTTAAAAGATTCCACGTTTTCCCTAAGCATCTCATTTATCATACGGAACAGTAAACAATGTCAAAACTGTACTTAGAAGTAAGCTATATGTATCCAACATGAACTCTTAAACCTGGATGCTGTAGTCTCTTTAGCATCAAATATACATATATATATATATATATATATATATATATACACACACATACACAGGAAACAAAAACACTAACTGGAAAAGATATCTACATTCCCATGTTCATAGCAGCATTATAATAGCCAAGATATGGAAACAACCAAAGTGGCCACTGGTGGATGAATAGATAAAGAAATTTTGGTATTATAATACAATGGAATATTATTAAGCCATAAAAAATGAAGAAATTCTACCATTTCTGATACATTAATGGATACTGAAGGCATTATACTAAGTGAAATAAAGTCAGACAAAGACAAATCCTGTATGATCTCATTTACATGTGGAATGTTAAAAAAAGAAAAAAAAAGGAAAGCTGCACCCCTCCCCCATTGCAAACCTACACCAAACTCACAGGAAAAGATCAGATTTGTCATTATCAAAGGTGCAAATTTCAATTGTACAATAAACAAGTATTAGGGTTATAATGCAGAACATGATGATTATAGTTGGCAGAGCTCTATGGTATATGGGAAGGTTTTTAATAGAATAGACACTAAGTTCTCATCACAAGGAGAAATTTATTTTTTTTCTTTTTATTGTATTTTTATGAGATAATGGATGCTAACTAAATCTACTTATGGTTATCATTTCACAGTAGATGTAAATCAAACCACCATGCTGTATACCTTAAATTCATACAGTGATATATATCAATTATCTTTCAATAAAACTGGGAACAAAGGTAATATATATACAGTGGAGAAATGGAAAAATAGAAGACAACTAAAACAGTGGAACATGATACTTCTGGGATGACAGCTGGAAAGTCGGAAGAAAGGAAGCAAGAGATTCCCACCCCCCCCAAAGTCTATGTATTTCCATTTGAGCTAAACTATTTAAACTATTAGTTAACAAGAATTATTTTGCTAAAAGTGAAAAACAAAAAAACTAATGTTCCAGGTCCATGATGTATTTCCACATATAGATGACATATATTAGTTAGAAGAGACCTTACTTTTTATCAGGTTACTATGGGCCAAGCCCTAAACTAAGCCCTTGTGGGGATTCTCTCATTTCATCCTCACAGCAACTCTAGGGAATAGATACTCTCCTCTATTTTTTACAGATAAGAAAACTGAAACAGAGAGGTTAAATATATGCTTCAGGACACCCAGCTGGCAAGTGGTAGTGCTGAGACATGGACCCTATCATTTGACATGGGAGAGAGCTTGAGCTCTACCCGTCCTCAGCTAGTCAAGAGGTCAAACCTGCTGGGTGGCTACTCTTTCTGTATTAATGAAGTCTGATGGACCAAGACAAGGATATAAATGGACTTGCTTTTTACCAATGACATAGCAGATTAATATTCATTCTTATTGTTTGCAGGATCATTCCATTTCATGTAAGGGGATGAATTTCAATATGAAATAGACTTATTTAAGGAAATATCAATATTTTTCTCAAATTGGCAGCGTCAAAACTGTATTTATGGAATTAAAACATATTGCATTTATATAATGCAAATTCACTTGGAAACAAGATTTCTTTATCTCTCTCTGTAGCTTAGCTTGCAGCTGTTGGCATCAGTCTATTTTTAAAACACAAAAATAAATTGTTTCTTGTTAACTCCTTTGGATCTGCAGACAAATGCTAGACAGAGTTACTGTCGATGAGGCCAGCATCTTGGTCAGAGGGCCCAGATTACTCTATCAGAAGGTGCTATTTGAAAAAAAAATTTTTTTCTTACCAACTGCATAAGAAAATTAATTCATTTTCGAAAATAAAAAAAGACAAAAATGCAAAAAATAAAGTAATATTGGCATTTTGTCCCCTTATGATAGCACTATCAATATTTTAATGAATACCCATTTCCATCTTTTTTTATTGCATATGTGTATTTTTTCTGTTAGTTTTCTAAATTGGGATCACAGGTTATATATTGTTGTGTTATCTGTTTACTGAAGTACTCTTTCTGTTAGAACCTGCAACTTACCCTAATTGTTTAATAGTAGGTTTCCCCACCTCTGCTTCCAATATATGTTTGTTGTTGTTGTTTACTCACGAAGTTGTGTCTGCCTCTTTGCAACTCCATGGACTGTAGCCCACCAGGCTCCCTCTGTCCTTGGGATTCTCCAGGCAAGAATACTGGAGTGAGTTGCCATTTCCTCCTGCAGGGGATCTTCCCAATACAGGGATTGAACCCACATCTGAATTGGCAGGCATGATTTTTTAATCACTGGGCCATCTGGGAAGCTCTCTGATGTATGTTAGTGAGGAATATTTGCATATATTTATAATCACATCTATGATTCTTTTCTTAGGATATATTCTCAGAATTGGAAATGCTGAGTTACATGGTACGCTGTAGGAGTAACTGTTTGGTTTTCCTTCACTGTAGGCAGTGCTCCCCTATGTACCTAGAATCCCCACTAACAGCATCTCTTGGGCTCCGTTTCCCAAGAACTTCAGAGAAAAACTACGGATCAGGAAGCTGGTGGGACGTTAACAACATCAGTCTTCAGAGTCTACTCATGGATCAAAATAAACATGTTGGGTTTCTGGTACCAGCCTTAACATATCCTGTATTTAATACTTTAACTGTCAGCTCCGAATTCTTTCAGCTGCAAGTAACAGAAAACTTGACTTATGGTGGCTTTAAAAAGTAGGGAATTATTTCTTGCACATAATAAGAAATTTGGGGGGCTTCTGTGATGGTTCAGTGGCTAAGACTGTTTGCAATGCAGGAGGCCTGGGTTCAATCCCTGATCAGGGAGCTAGATCCCACAATGTGCAACCAAGTGTTCTCACATGCCACAACTAAAGATCCCGCCTGCCACAGCTAAGACCCAGTGCAGCCAAATGAAAAAAAAAAAAAAAAAAATATATATATATATATATATACACACACACATACATAAAAGAAATTTAGAAATGTGTGGTGGCTGTGGCTTTAGTTCAGCACTCAGAGATGTTAAGGAGAGTGTGTCTGCAGTGTTCTTGGTCTTTTCTAAATGGTCACAAGATGGCTGTGGGTGAGGCAGGTATCATGTTTGTGTTCTGGGAGTCAGGGAAGGGGTATGAGACAGATGAATGAGACACATTTTTGATTCTGGGAGTTGTTAGCCTGATTTTAGAAAGTGGTGCTTTTTCTCTTTTTGCAGAAGTAATATATGTTCAGTATAGGAAATATATCTCACCTACAATCTTACCATCCAGAGGTAATCACTACTCTCATTTTGGTGTTTATCTTTCTAGTTTAGTTAAAAATGCACAAAAAGTGAGATTTAAAATTTATGTACTGCCTCATAACTGGCTTTTAAAATCAGCATCTATCTCACTGCCTTGCACTGGGTAGATGGTTTAAAGATTTCACTGGAAATTCTATGAATAATTTAAAAAATACACTATGCATATTATTTTTCTGTATCTCTGAGTAGTCTTTACAGTCTGTATTTTATAGTATAATTTTTAACAGCTGGATATCCCACATTTGTTTGAATGTTTGATGATTTATTTCACTGAATTGCTATTATTTTACATGTAGATTTGAAAAAAAAATTTAACTGTGACAAATAATACTGCATTGAACGTCTGTGTGAATGTGTGTGTGTGTACACAAATCTTATATCCTTAGATAAATTGCTTTCAGAAGTGGAATCAGTGGGCCCAAGGAAATGCCAATTTTATGGTCCTTGATTTATATTATCAAAGTGCCCTCTTCAAATGGACTATTTTACTTACTACCAGCAACATGAGTTGTTATAACCTTTTTTTAATTTCTTATTTTTAATGGACTTTTTTTTTTTTGAGTTGGTAGTATATTTTTCTGATTCAAAAACCTAAACAATACAAAAGGCATAAAGTGAAATTTTACTCTTGTTCCTGTCCCCATACTCTCATGTCTGCCCCCATTTCTCTTATATGTTAACCACTCTGACTAGGTTTTTTTGCATCCTTTCAGTATTTTTTAATGCATTCAGGCAAATATGTATATAAATTATTTCCCTTCCTTTCTTACACAAAAAATAGCACACTGTTCTGTATCTTGCTTTATTTGGTTTGACTGCTGTATATGTTCCATTATGTGAATATTCCATAGTTTTATTTGTCTGTTCTCCTGTCTAGGTGTATTTGAAACCTGTGTCTTTTTAGGGAAACCAGGCCCAAGTGAACCATTTTATTCTGGCCCTGCAGCTAGACCACAAATAGGAGTAAGCAGCTTTCTCTGAATTTCCTAGACCTACTGCCTGGCTGGCTGCACATTTGGACTTAGCCTCCCAGGTGTAGTTGGCAGTGTCTGAAATATTCTTATCTAAGAGGGGAGGGAATTGTGCAGGTAGGTTTATCCTCTTTGAAGAACTGCTGGTTTATCCTTGTCTCCTAGTTGTGATTGTGAGATATTTTCATGTTTTAGTTTGGGTAAAGAGTAACCCCTCCATTCTCATCCAAGGGATGATGGCTCCTATAGAAAATTATGTCTTATGTTGCTTTGTGATGAATTCATTGTTACAGAATGCCAGATGTATTGTATGCTCCCTTGAGAGGCTCTAGGGAAGAATCCTTCCTTGCCTTTTCCTGCTTCAGATGGCTCTGAGCATCCTTTGGCTTGTGGCTCCATAACAAATGTCCTTCACTTGCCCTTCTCTGTATTTTCTCTCCTCTTCTCTGTCAAATCTCTGTCTTTCTCTTACAAGAACACTAGTCATTATTCTTAGGGCCCACCCAGATAATCCAAAATGACCTCATGTCAAGATTCGTAACTCCATCTGCAAAAATACTTTTTCTGAAACAGGTAACACTTGCAGGCTCCAGAGATTTGATGGAGATGTATCTTTGGGGGGCTACCATTTAGCTCACAACAGGCTTTGAGTCTAGGGCTCTGATTCCAGAATCTGTGCTCTTCCCTGGTAGATCATATCCTGTGAAATGCTGCAGAGAAAGTCCATTTTCTACTCCACATGGTAGTAAAGGACTAAGGCTTATTCACTCAGGGTTGTTTCTTCTTTGCATTGTACAGAGGAAGTACTCAGTAAAATGAAATGGCTTTAATCACTGAATTTCCATAGAAGTTATGGAAGCAGTTTTCATATCTCTTATTGCTTTTCTCTAGGTGAATATTCCCCAGGTACTTCAGTTGTTCCTTATGTGAAGTTCAGAAGCCCCACTGTTCCGGTTGCCATCCTGTAGGTACTTTCTGATTTGGTCAGTCTTCTTCATGACTTCTAGACTGAACTCTTGGTAAGATGTAAGTAATGGGGTAGAAAGGGACTTTTAATTCTCATGGTTTGTACTCCATATTTTTTAAAGTACTTCTAGGTTGTATTTACTTTAGAGCAGGTGCTAAAGGTCATTTCTGGTAGTTAATAGCCAAAGACAAAGAAAAAAACACAGGAAAACTCTGCCATACTAGTAGACTTACTTAGTCCTTGAGTTTGTAGGGCCAAATACAGTCTCAGTTATGCTAACACAAATTTTATTGATTTTGGATTCTGGGGATGGATTTTGAATTTGGAAAGAAAAATGGTCCAAATGTCACATTCTGGGGTTTAGTAGAAAGGGCAAGCATTGCTTCTCTCCATTCCATTTTGTTCAATCCATGGAAAACAGTTGTATTTTTTAACAGATGTGAGTGATGATCCAGTACAATTTTTGCAAGAATGAATCAGAATTTTCATGACCAAGTGTTAGAGAAGAGAGTTTTTTTTCTTCTCAGTTTCTACCTGTTGTGGCCTGAAGTTGGTAACAGTGTTTTTTTTAAAATCCCATTTACCAACTACTTGTGTTAATTTTCATGTACTTGTACCCTGGACAAATTTATGCTATTGGTGTTGTATGTGCTGCAAGTTTCACTGCTGTCAAAACATGTTTTTAAAAATAACCCATGGGTTTTAACCAAGACAAATTAGATTTTTTTTTTTTAAAGTAAAATCCACCATAACATTTAGATCGGCAAGAAGATGTCATTTGACTAACTTTTGCCTGTACATAAT
This sequence comes from Bos grunniens, assembly GCF_055505025.1. Taxonomy (NCBI): domain Eukaryota; kingdom Metazoa; phylum Chordata; class Mammalia; order Artiodactyla; family Bovidae; genus Bos; species Bos grunniens. Next base: position 40,500,670 of record NC_141186.1, read on the forward strand.
GAGATAGGACCAAGGCATACTAGAGGCATACTAATGCTTTAATTTTTTTTCTTTTAATCAATTTTTTAAACTAGAGGTTAAAACAAGAAAAAGATAATAATTCTCAGGGGTGGACTCCATGGCTTCATTTATTCCATTATACTTCTGCCTCTTGAAGCCCAATTTGTTTGAAAGGAAACATTTTGTAGAGAAAGTCCTCTGCTTGGAATGCCTCCCCCTCACTCATTACTTGGCTACTATTTCTACCTGAGGTCTTAGCTTAAAGGTCTCTTCTACAGGATAACTTATTCTGACTGGTAAGACTGTTAGTTCTTGTTTTATAAGCCCCCTTGTACTTCATTTGAAAATTTCATTATATCAGTTTCAATCACCTTACTACAACTTGTCCTTTATTTCCAGACTGTAAACTCTATGAGGCAGGGGCTGTGTCTGTTTTCAACACTTTCCCTACATCAGTGTCTGGCCCATAGAAGATGCTTAGTGAATTTTTGTTGACTGGTGTTGACAAAAGTCATTTAAGGGCTTATGTGAAACAATAATTTTAACAATATTTGCATTTCTTTGTGTTTGTGTGTGTGTGCGCACGCACACCAAGCTAATAGCAATGAGCTCCTATTTAACTTTTTCTTTTTTTGGGGGTGGGGGTTGGGTACCACTGCATCAAATTACTGAAGTAGAAAGAACAGTTGACATTCTATTTTAAAGTGACCACGTATTTGACCCACTTCTTCTCTAGTAATGTCATCACGATTGTATCTCATTGCTGTGGGTTCTTGGAGGCTGACAGGCGGAACAAGTTGCTTCAGCTCACAGTCCTCATCTGTCATACAGAACAGCTTGCAGATTCTTATTATGTGAATGAAATATGAAGAGAGGGATATTTTTCTTCCCGGGCTATCAGAGTAATTGAAAGTAACCGTTTCAGGGCACAGGGGGACAATGCAGGAAAACAGACTGCTTTTGTGAAGGGCAGCTCATCGGCCCTTAGAACCACAGGCGTCGTGTCTCCAAGTGCAAAGGCTCTGGAAGCATTTTCTGTGATCAAAAGGCCCAGGATTCAACCAGAACATTTTTTCAGTAAGGAAGATGCTTTGGTTCATGTTACCACCCCTTAGTTGCCTGTTGAGATGCCACCACCATGGGCCTTTGGAAGTGTTTCCCACTGGACGCAGGACATAGGCTTTGTGTATTCTTTAGCCAGGGAAGAAAACCATTTAGTATTTAGTATCCAGATCAATAAAGCATAGTAGAAAACTGGAAATGTGCTATGAAAAACCATTAACCAGAGAAATTCTATTGTTCCTGTTTTGGATCAGAAGAAATAATAACACTTGACTGCTCTTCTAGTCTGTGTTTTACAAGCTTGGTCCTGGTGCAACGGAATATCAGATAATACTGTGTCAACAACGCTTTGCCTTCTAAATCGTTGGTACTGTACATACAAATAGAGCTCTGTAGAACAGTTTTAGTTCCCAGGAAGCTTCTTACTTAGCACTGGTCGAAAATACTAATGTACAAGGTACAGTTCAGCAGTCATTCACGTCATGACTTCGTTATATTTCAAGATAGCTTTCAAATCACTTAGTCGAATAAAACTCTAAAGTACTGTAACTGCCAGGTTGCTTTATCTAATTTATGAAACAGAGGCAAAGGAATCAACAATAACCCTCCATTTACCATTATTAGATTAGCTATTACTGAAACCGCAGAAAGTATATAACCCCTTACTTTGTGTTCACTTGAATTTGGTTATTAAGCTTTGATGGAACTTTCATTTAACCAAATGCCTTTGTTTACAGCAATAAGCATGTTAAATCTTTTGTGTTCTGAATTTGATATGACTGTTTTAGAACATGCCTCCTGCAAAGCCCTGTTAAAGTTACAGATTCTATTCATTTGTGTTCTGTCAAACATTATCAATTCAATCCGGTTAGGATCTTGTTTTTCTTCTTGACTTTAAGAAATGTATTTTTTTTTTTGCCATCAAGCTTCTACTTTTTCAAGAATATAATCAGGCATTAACAAACACAAAACTGCTTCTCAGAGAAGCTTCATAAAAATTGATTTTTCAAAATTAAATAAGTATCTGGTGGACTGAAAATGTTTTATACCTGATATTTTAAAGATATTTTGACTACTGCCAAAAGAAATCAATTCCTTCATGCTGTCTCCCTTGCGGATGCCGTCATATGCCACTGGGTTGTGTAGAGCATAGGCTCTGGGGGGAGGCAAACTTGAATTTGCACCTCGCCTCTTCCAGTTACTGCTTGTGACTTTGGACTTTGCCTATTAGGAAAACCAGGGAACTCTAATCATCCTTTCTTCAATATGTAATTGAGTTCATATCAGTACTATAGTGTTATACATGAGGGGATGTGTGTAAAGAACTCAAAAAACCTGATCTTTATTATAACTCGTATTTGTGTGTGTGTGTCCACACACTACATGTATGTTGTTGACTTGATTGAAACTTGCTGATTGTAAATTTGGTTATAATAATGAAAACGCTGTTCTCCTTTCAGGACTTAATGTTCCTATATCGTGACCATATCTAGAAGTGACATGGAGCATAGTTATCATTTTGGATCTATTCAGAGTTATAGCTTGAAGAGAGATCACTGTGGACGTGGCTACTTCACTTGCCGAGATTGGAAACAGATCCATATTCCAAAGACGTCTTTACTTTTAAAGTGAAACTTTATTTCAATTATTTTAAATTGATGTAAAAACTGAGTTAGAGAGTGTTTTAAATATGTGAAATAGAAATATACAACCTTTCCAATAAAAAGGGCTCCTGTTGACATTTGTTGTTGGTACACTTGAGGAGAAATTTCCATCCTCAACAGAACCATGTAAATTTGCTGAAAACCAATAGCAAACACTAGATCTCATAGCCTGACCTCCTATTACTCTGCTATGGATTTCTGGTCAGGTGACATGGTGTGGATTTCTCCAAGCCCATATATACTACCCCAAAATGGTGGATATAAAGGAAAGTGTAGAAAGAGCAAGGCAATTAGAGAGAAGCTTAAAAGGTATGAGAAACAGATAAGTCAGTGAAAAACCATCTTATGTCTGCTTGAATAATGAGTCACAGGAAAATGAAAACTTCTTTAACTATGAAAGTTTCAGCAAGAAGAAAATGTTAGGCCTTCTTGGTGTTAGTTTAATGCAAAATAAGATAGCATTTAAGAAGACTCTGCTTCAGCATCATATTGACAGTGTCCCTCGCTTGAGTCAGGGATTGGGGACTTACTGAGACACACCATCTGGCAAAATAAGGAAGGCCAGTCTTGTGCCAACTGAAAAAGCTGCATCAGTTCCAACTCTTGTGTACTTTGCACATTACTGGTTGCCTTGCAAAACGTTTATCACTTTTTAATTAGGAAGGACTGAAGGAGCTTAGTACCCTGAAGAAAATGTCAACAGCCCAAAGAAAGAAAAACCATCCACTGGGTCATCAGAGGCAATAGGTGTTTCACTTTGAGCTCACAGGACAGTTTTGTACCAGAATCTTTGTTGAGGGGACATGTGTCCTTGGTGTGTCTGAGCAGAACTGGGGATCTGGTTTTTCTATTATTCTGACACTCTCCCCAACTTGTTTCTCCTGCAGCATGGCCAGGCCTTAAAAGCACATGCTGAGAGATCACCTCTGCTCTGCTTCTTGGCCTGTCATGTAAACTGTGGCCTGTCATGTTCATTAAAATGAAAATTTGTTGAATGGAATTTGCCCGACTGGCAGAATAGTTTAAATGTCAGATGTTGTTAGGCTGGGATATAAATATTATGTTTCTATTGTTAATTAATTGCAGCGCCTCAGTACCAGTGATCCAAAATTCAATTTAGTCTGCAATAGGCCTGTGGATAAGGGCCAGAGATAATGAATGCAGAGGGAAAAAATGTACTCAGAGTTTCCATTGTATCTGTCAAGGTCCTCTTAGAAAAATAGCAAATTTTGGTGTATCACTACAGTTCAAGAGGGGCAAAACAAGACAGAATTAAGAGTCATCGTCTTTTGAAGCCTCTCAAGTGTTCCTTACTGTTGCATCTTCCACTGTTCTAGCCCGAGTGTGTCCCAGCATCAAAAATCCCCAAAGCTGCCGGGCTCAGTCCCCTTTCTGTGTGACTCCCCCCCCCGCCCATGCTGTTGTTTCCGCCTCTGAGTCTGTTGTTATGTTTCCAGCTCATTTCAGACTTGTAGAACTGAGCTCTCTTGTCCTGTAATCCTGCTCAATTCTCTTTGCAGTGTTCATTTTCTTCTCTTCCATTTACCATCAACCCTTCCTTTCTTTTTCTTTCTGTCCTTTATTTCGGTCCCCAGGCTCAACAGCCTGTCTGTCAAGTCTGCCATCGTTTGTTAAGATCATTTTGCTTCCAAATTGAGCTGGTGGCTGAATATCACTCAGAATACTGCTGCTTGAACTGTCTGCATTAGAAAGAGGAGCAGAAATCTTGCCGCTGGGGCCCAGACCTCAAAACTGACTGTTGCTGCAAAGCCCTGAGCCAGTGGGCATTTGTGACCACCATTCTCAACCAATATTTTGTTGAATACTTGCTGTGAGCATGGCATCTTACCCGGCCACCTCTCTGGGTTCCAAAGGCAAGTGGGTGTGCCAAGCAGAAGAGGACTAATTAAGACTTTGGAAGGCAGGGCCAATGTGGCCCAGTGGTCAGGGACCCTCATTTAATTCCTGGCATCCTGGTCTCTGCCAACCTCGTTCTGCCCCTGCAATTATGCCAGCCGAGAAGCTGGGAAGAGAAGATGAACTTTGGTCTGCTCTGAGTTTCCCGGTCCAGCAGTGTCTGTCAGATTAAAAACGAGAGGGAAGCAGGCCAGAGAATCTTCCAGATGGAGAGTTCAGAGGAGGGCACAACCAGACTCCCTCTCGGCAGTGACGTGGCCAGGCCATTCAAGCCTTGGGCCAGGAGCCAGGAGGAGGGCAAGCTGCCGCCTGACCCTGCAGTGGAGTGGAGTGGGGGCTGCCAGAACAGCCACCCCGGCTTTGGGTGGAGGTGCTAGCAAACCAGGCACATGCAGGCCACATGGTGGAAGCAGAGCATTTTATCCCGAGGACTGGCGGCTGTTTGGAGGTAGGGCCCTCCATTCTGGATTGCTCTTAAAGGATGAGTTCCCCAAGTCACGTAGATAGCTGCAAAACCAAATGGGGAATTGGTGTTCTCTAGCCTCTGTTTCTTCCTTTGGAATGAATCAGCCATGTAGGAAAGGTGACCTTAGATAGGCAGGAGGCATTCAGAGCAGCAGTGACCCTACATTCTTGGATGGACTTGCATGTGGACAGCAGTTTCAGGCAGCAGGGGTCTGGCGGAGACAGGGTGCACTGACACTCACTCCCCACACTTCTTGGTAGCATGATTTTGTAATGAGATTCTGTGTTCATTGAAAAGTATCCCGTATGGATACTTCAGGAATAGGGTTTTGCTCAAATGAGAACTGTTTTTTAGACTAAGGTCATCTGAGGTCTATGAAATGGAATAATAATGAATGAGGCTAAACACTGAATGTCTGGTTTAACCTTACTTAAAAGTTGATTATTTTAACGTTGCTTCTGTACAACCTTAGGGTCTCTCTGAGATGAACCTCTTTTTCTCCAATTCAGGTTCTTACAGTTCAGGAAGGGTTTGTGCTATTGGGAACAGAGCTATTTGACTTGAAATGTCATCTCATTCTAAGAAAACACACTGAGGCCACATTAGGGCATCCCTGTGCAAATGTCACATTGTCAGAGTGTCTCCTCCTAGGATTAAACTAGCCACGGTACCTCCAGCCCTGTCTTGTGGTCAGACAAATCCAGTGACTCCCCATAGCCAGGGCGCCGACCTGGCCAGGGTCATGCTCCCTGAGATCTCATGGAATTTGATTTGTCTCGAACTCTCTGAAAGTTAAGATGCTAATTATTGGTTGATTGGTATTCTGCTCCCCAGATGTCACCTAATGATTTTCCAGGGCTCATGCTACTTAGCAAATTTATTTTTCCAATGCCTAGCAAATATTACAGCATTGAACAAGTCCAGTGAGGAAGAGTTGTGTTATATTTTGTGTGTGTATGTGTTTGTGTGTGTCTCAGGCCATTGAAGTATAGACTTCTGTAGAGAGATACCTTTTCATCTTAAAAAAACCTAGAGTACAAATTGAGAAAATGAAAAAAGGGAACAAAAATAAAAAACTAAAGAATTTTCAGTCAGTTTTCAGTTTTAATAATAACACAAACATAATTTCTTAAAGCAAATTTCCTTAAGTGTTACATGCTTGATACTGTCCTGGAGGATGTGGATTCAACAAGTTACATGAAAGGTGTGGCCTGTATCAGCTGCGTATGAAAGGCTACTATATTCAGTGCTTTTGTTTAAGATAAAAATGAGGTACTGACAAAAAGAAAAGAAAAATGTGGTCTGTACCTTTGTTGAACTTAGAGTCTAATGGAAAAACTATCATGTACATTTTGACAGTATTGTTATCCGTGACAATAACAATAGTTCAAAAATCACTGCAGATGGTGACTGCAGCCATGAAATTAAAAGACGCTTACTCCTTGGAAGGAAAGTTATGACCAACCTAGATAGTATATTCAAAAGCAGAGACATTACTTTGCCAACAAAGGTCCGTCTAGCCAAGGCTATGGTTTTTCCAGTGGTCATGTATGGATGTGAGAGTTGGACTGTGAAGAAAGCTGAGCGCCGAAGAATTGATGCTTTTGAACTGTGGTGTTGGAGAAGACTCTTGAGAGTCCCTTGGACTGCGAGGAGATCCAACCAGTCCATTCTAAAGGAGATCGGTCCTGGGATTTCTTTGGAAGGAATGATGCTAAAGCTGAAACTCCAGTACTTTGGCCACCTCATGCCAAGAGTTGACTCATTGGAAAAAACCCTGATGCTGGGAGGGATTGGGGGCAGGAGGAAAAGGGGACGACAGAGGATGAAATGGCTGGATGGCATCACCGACTCGATGGTCGTGAGTTTCGGTGAACTCCGGGAATTGGTGATGGACAGGAAGGCCTGGTGTGCTGTGATTCATGGGGTCGCAAAGAGTCGGACATGACTGAATGACTGAACTGAACTGAATTGACAATTATCCATGTTAATGACAAAACTAAGGAATGGAGACTTCCCTGGTGGTCCATAGGCTAAGACTCCACACTCCCATTGCAGGGAGCCTGGGTTCCATCCCTGATCAGGGAACTAGAGCCTGTGTGCAGCTAAGAGTCCGCAGGCCACAAGTAAAGATGCTGCACACTCCCACATGTCACAAACAAATATGGAAGATCCCGCACATGCCACAACTATGTGTTTGCATGTCACAAGTTGCAACTAATGTTGCAAGTCCCCAAGTGCTGGACTTCCCAGGTGATCCAGAGGTAAGAATCTGCCTGCAAGTGCAGGGGACACATGTTCGATCCCTGATCTGGGAAGATCCCACATGCCTTGAGGCAACTAAGCCCACACACCACAACTACTGAGCTTGTGCTCTAGAGACTGCAAGCTGCAGTGAGAGGTCACGATGATGCACACTGCAATTAGAAAGTAGCCCCCACTTGCCACAACTACAGAAAGCCTATGAGAAGCAACAAAGACCCAGAGCAGCCATAATTAATTGAAAAGATCCCAAGAGCTGTAAGACCCAACATAGTCAAATAACCACAAATATTTTTTAAAAAACCCCAAAACTAAGGAATGTTCTGATCTCCCCTCTCAACTCTAAATATATCAGTTTCACAAATTCTGAAAATATAAGAAACACACACATATACATTGAAATAAAACTTCTGAGAATATATCTGAGAAGTGTCAGGTTTTGGGGATCTTTTCTGCTGTTTTTTGTGAGGGTTAAATCAGTATGGTAATGATGAGATGAGTCACTAAATTGTGTCTGACTCTTGTGACCCCATGGACAGTAGCCCATCAGGCTTCTCTGTCCATGGGATTTTTCCAGCAAGAATACTGGAGTGGGTTGCCATTTTTTTCTCCAGGGGACCCAGGAATTGAACCCGGGTCTCCTGCCTGCATTGTGGGCAGATTCTTTACCGACTGAGCTACCACTGAGCTAAATCAGTATGCAGATGCTCAAATAACTCCATATGTTTAAAATAATCATTTATCATCAGATAGTTTAACCAAGGCTATGTTTTCCAACTGCCTGGTTTTCACCAATATGTAGAAAATGGTTTAAGAATCTTCTCTTAGTTGAAAACTGACTGTCATTTGAAAGAATGTTGCAATAATTTGTCTGCAGTAACAGCTCACTGAACATAAGAACTGGAAACCAGGGCTGATTTATTCATTGTCTTCATTTATTCTTGTGTCTTCATTCTTGGGTGAACAGACTTCTTTCTTAGGTATGTACATAATTGTTAAAAGACTTAAAGGTCGATAACCAATCGCTTAATGTGGCAGTTGAGTTAGGTGAGGACTGTAGAATGCAACGGTGAAGGCAGATTGCTCCGTTCCAGGTAATGCTGCCTTAAGGAAGGTGCAACTGATGGTTCCCAGAGATAGGTTTTAATTGTAGGAAGATAAATCACAAACAAAAGAGGGTGTTGTTTTTTTTAATATTTGAGAAAAATGTTTCTTTAAATTCAGACCAGTTTTTAAGGGAGCTGGGGACTGGATAATGGAGTGAGGGGGCTTGGGGGTGATAAAGATTTTCTGGGAAGCTGTGTTTCATGGAAAAAGCAAGAGAGTTCCAGAAAAACATCTATTTCTGCTTTATTGACTATGCCAAAGCCTTTGACTGTGTGGATCACAATAAACTGTGGGAAATTCTGAAAGAGATAGGAATACCAGACCACCTGGCCTGCCTCTTGAGAAACCTATATGCAGGTCAGGAAGCAAGTTAGAACTGGACATGGAACAACAGACTGATTCCAAATAGGAAAAGGAGTACGTCAAGGCTGTATATTGTCACCCTGGTTATTTAACTTATATGCAGAGTACATCATGAGAAACGCTGGGCTGGAAGAAGCACAAGCTGGAATCAAGATTGCCGGGAGAAATATCAATAACCTCAGATATGCAGATGACACCACCCTTATGGCAGAAAGTGAAGAGGAACTAAAAAGCCTCTTGATGAAAGTGAAAGAGGAGAGTGAAAAAGTTGGCTTAAAACTCAACATTCAGAAAACTAAGATTCATGGCATCTGGTTCCATCACTTCATGGGAAATAGATGGGGAAACAGTGGAAACAGTGTCAGACTTTATTTTTTTGGGCTCCAAAATCACTGCAGATGGTGATTGCAGCCATGAAATTAAAAAACGCTTACTCCTTGGAAGGAAAGTTATGACCAACCTAGATAGCATATTGAAAAGCGGAGACATTACTTTGCCAACAAAGGTCCGTCTAGTCAAGGCTTTGGTTTTTCCAGTGGTCATGTATGGATGTGAGAGTTGGACTGTGAAGAAAGCTGAGTGCCAAAGAATTGATGGTTTTGAACTGTGGTGTTGGAGAAGACTCTTGAGAGTCCCTTGGACTGCAAGGCGATCCAACCAGTCCATTCTGAAGGAGATCAGCCCTGGGATTTCTTTGGAAGGAATGATGCTAAAGCTGAAACTCCAGTACTTTGGCCACCTCATGTGAAGAGTTGACTCATTGGAAAAGACTCTGATGCTGGGAGGGATTGAGGGCAGGAGGAGAAGGGGACGACAGAAGATGAGATGGCTGGATGTCATCACTGACTCGATGGTCGTGAGTTTGAGTGAACTCCGGGAGTTGGTGATGGACAGGGAGGCCTGGCATGCTGCGATTCATGGGATCACAAAGAGTTGGACACGACTGAGCGACTCAGAGAAGGCAATAGCACCCCACTTCAGTACTTTTGCCTGGAAAACCCCATGGACGGAGGAGCCTGGTAGGCTGCAGTCCATGGGGTCGCTAAGTCAGACACAACTGAGCAACTTCACTTTCACTTTCACTTTTCACTTTCACGCATTGGAGAAGGAAATGGCAACCCACTCCAGTGTTCTTGCCTGGAAAATCCCAGGGACGGGGGAGCCTGGTGGGCTGCCATCCATGGGGTCGCACAGAGTCAGACACGACTGACGCGACTTAGCAGCAGCAGCAGCAGCAGAGTGACTGAACTGAATTGATCCTCTGAAAAGCCACTAAGATAAATCAGTTGTGTTACTGGCCTGTGCCACTCTGCCTCCGTGATCATGTCTTTTAGGAGCAGCCAAACCCTAAACCTCTTTGGATCCATTTAAATCTAGTCTGTGTCTTGCAGGAGGTCACATGAAGGTTTCAGAGTCCACCTGCTCTAGAACAAAATGGGGATAAATTACATAGGAGGGGAGTGGGAGGTGTAAATGGGAGAAGGCGTTGTAGCTCCAGGTGAAAATGTTCTCATGGCCGTTAGAAGATTAGGTCCTTGAATTTTGGGGTCAAGACAAACATGGGAAAGAGAGGACAAGTTTGAGCAGATATGCTTGACTTTTGTCCAGGGATAAGTACTTTGGGCACTAGAATAAGTTTTCTGATCTTGACCTGTCCTACTTCAGATATCTAGCACAGGTATACAGACAAATGTTTGAGTATCAGAGATATACAAATGTTTGATATCAGAGTATACAAAAACTGTGGAGTCCACTGTGCAGGTGACTCTTGAACAACGAGGGCTTAGGGAGGCTGAGTGGTATATATTTGTGTATAACTATTGTCGGCCTTCTGTGAGTGTGTCTGTATCTGGGTTTCTGTGGATTCAATAACCATGGATCATGTAGTACTGTAGTACATACTTATTGAAAAAAAAAATCCATGTATAAATGGACCAATGCACTTCAAACACTTGTTCAAGGGTCAACTGTACTTGGCTATTCAACAAGTATTGGCTGACTGTCTGGTGCTAGTATAGAATCTGGGGCTCAGATTAGGTAGGCAGTGTGAGATTGGCTTGAATGATAAAAGCCATAGATTTTAAAGAGTTTAGACATTAATTAAGATCATAAAACATAAATACAGAACAAAGTAATAATTTAAGACAATAGGGACTTCCCTGGTTGTCTGGTGGCTTCCTTGCTCCCAATGCAGCGGGCCCAGCTTCCATCCGTGGTCAAGGAACTAGAACCCATACGCCACGACTAAGATTTCGCATGCCATAACTAAAGATACTGTGTGCCATAGCTAAGACCCAATGCAGTCAAATAAATTAAAAAAAAAAAAAAACAACTTTAAGAAAGCATGCGTGCCTACTGTGAGGCACTATATGATTAAGGTGAGAACAAAGCTCTGTTTTAAGACCAGTCCCACCTCCTGGCCCTTTACCTTTCTGGGAACGAGCCCTGTATCAGCTATTCTTTCTCACTCTTCTGCTTTCAGCCTCGTGATCTCAACCAGATCTTCTCATCACCTTGACACCTGCTCAGCCGGTACAGTTTACAGACAGTGCAGAGAAACCCTCTTTGAGTCCTTTGTCCTCCTCTAGATGCTACTTTCTTGCCTGCCCTTCATATCTGAATGTGCCTAATACTGTCCTTACTCACTCTTCATTTTAATGATTTCCACTTGTCTCTTAACCGATTCCAAACTGAATTCTGTCTCAGATCACAAAACAGTTCTCATTTCAGTTCCTCAGTGACCTTCACATTGTAAAAGGGGTGGAGCTGGCATGAAGCTGTGAGGGTGAGAGGCGTTAGCATGCGACTTTCTGTGCGAGACCAATATCGCGAGACAGTTTGCATGAGACCCTTCTGTGTGACCGTTAGTGGGAGACCGTTAGCGTGGCAGAGTTCTTGTTCAGTCAGCCTGACAGTGGTCCTCGGGACAGAGAGTGTGGTGGGCAGTGGGTCTCTGCCTTCTCCCCAAGGCCTTCCCGAACCTGACCTTGTCGGAGGTGAGCTGAGGGACAGACCCAGGGCTGCGTCTCGCAGAACTCCAGACCTCTCATCACAGCCGCCCACTGGAAGCAGTGGCGGCTTTGGAAGCGCCCAGGCCTTGAAGCAGCAGTGAATCTCTTCCCCCATCCCCTCTCCCCGCTGTGACAGATGGCAGTGGAGGGCCATCACCACAGGTTGCTGTACTTGGAGGCTGCAGCAACTGGAGACTGCCATGAGGGTAACAGCTTCAACCCAGCCACCATTTTGTGATGAGACTCACGTCACATGTAGAGGCCACCAGAGGTATTCAGCTGATGGCCCCAGCTACGGCCTCAGCTAACCCTCAGCACCTGGCTGACGCTTGAGGGAATGAACCTTCAGATGATTCCATGCCCCAGTTTTCAGGTCTTCCACCTGAGGCCTCAGGCATTGTCGCATCAGAATTCTTGTTCCCTAGAAACCATAATAGATATTAAATGATTATTATGAAGTCATTTTAAGTAGTTTGAACTGAATCAATACAGAGCCAATGCAAATACCTATTCTATTATTGCTAACTTGTACTTTGCCGAATATTAACTAATTTCTACCAACTTTCTTTCAGTTCCTATTTGCTTGGTGTGTAGTTTTCTATACTTTTCCTTTCAAAATCTCTGTTTTAGATGTGTTTCCTACAAACATCAGATAGCAAGGTTTTTAAACATTCATTTTGAAAAGAAATTATTTTAATAGATACATTTAGTCTGCTTTCTCTGATTACTGACATGTTGAAACTTATTTTACAGGCCCGTTTGTTGTTGGGCTGGTCCTGACATTTGTGTTTTCTATTTACTGTGCTTTCCTTTGCTTCTTTCTCCATTCTATTCCAATTTTCTAAAAAAAGAGAATTGGTTGTGTTTTCTATTCTCTAGATTGTTCCCTTCACTGGTTTGAATGTTTCTTTTCTTTTGATGATTGCTCTTATGTGTTTTAAAACTGTGAAATATAATATGCATATAAAATAATTTTTGAAAATGTATATCTGCAGTTTAAAGACAATAATAAGCCAAACATCCAGATACCACTCCCCAAGCCAAGAAGTAGAGCATTGTCACATTCCAGAATCCTTTTAGAGAATTCCATCCTTACAAACTCTTCCCTTGCTCTCAAGATAAATATAGCCTGAATTCTGTATACATCATTCATTCTCTTGCTTTTCTTCATAGTTTTTGCCACTGTCATGTTGTATTTCAAAACAAGATAGTATTTATTTTTGTCCTTTTGAACATTTTATATGTGGAATAATATATACAGTCTTCTGTGACATGTTTCTTTTGTTTTACACCATAATTTTGAGGGCATACATGTTGATGTCTGTAACTGGTTCATTGATTTCTTGAAGCTGTATAATATTCCATTGTAAGAATCTGTACAAATGTAAATATGTTTATTCACTGAGATGTTTCCATTGTCTTCAGTGTCTCTTGGCATCCTAACATTGACGATCTAAACATTTCTCTTTAAGCATATATGAAAGGATATCTTTGGTTATGTACACAGAGAAAGAAATGCCAATATTCCTTAACAAGTTCATCAGTAGCTTTAATGCATATCTTTAGCAACCGAATCAGAATCTCTTGCTCCTAAACAATTCATCCTCTGCTCCTTTGTTGTGTATAATTCCAGCCAACCATTTGTGCATGCTCAGTCACTTCAGAAGTGTCCAGCTCTTTGTGACCCTGTGGACCTCAGCCCTCCAGGCTCCTCAGTCCATCGGATTTTCCAGGCAAGAATATGGGCGTGTGTTGCCATACCGTCCTCCAGGGGATCTTCCCTACCCAGTGATCGAACCCGCGGCTCCTGTGGCTCCTGCACTACGGGAAGATTCTTCACTTATTTCATCTTATTTGAAAACCCTTAAAACTGGTTGTTATTATAGGTTTTTTTTTTTTTTTACAACCAGTCCTTATTAATTATTATCCAATATCCATTATTTGTTATTGAATTTACTAGTTTTACCACCATACATGCTAATATAATTTGGTGAGCATTGCTTTTTGTTCCTCTTTCCTTCCTACTGAAATCAATTCCTTCGTATTCAAGGATATCTTTTAGTATTCCTCTCAGCAAAAGTAAACTGCTGTGAGCAGGAAACAACTTTTTTTTTTTTTTGAAAAATAACCTAGCTGTCATTGTTGAATGATAATCGGTTTAGCATGGCTATAGAGTTTTCCCTGAACTTTTTTCCTTTTGGAACTTAAGACACGTTATTTCACTGCTGCCTTGCTGGGGTTTTTTTGTCATTCATGATTATTTTATGCAAGACAAGGTATTCAAGCAAGTGGAGCCTAGTTTCACAGAAACTGGGAGGCAGGTTGTTCTCACTGGTTCACTTTAAGGCTTTCTTTCTATCTCTGGTGCTCTGATTTCCTTCTATTTTATCTACCGGTAGATTTGCTTTCATTTAGCTTGTTGAGGTCTTGGTATGCTCTTTTCAAGAGGATTCATATCTTTCATTCTAGAAAATCTACACTTTTTTTTTCATATTGATCTTATCTCTTTCTTTTAAGCTATACTGTACTTTGTTAAGCATTTCTTTTTTTTTTTTTTATTTTTAAAAAAAAATCACATGCTCCCCATCCTGAACCCTCCTCCCTCCCAACCTCCCCATACCATCCCCCTGGGCCTTCCCAGCGCACCAGCCCCAAGCATCCAGCATCGTGCACTGAACCTGGACTGGCATCTCGTTTCATACATGACATTTCACATGTTTCAATGACATTCTCCCAAATCTTCCCACCCTCTCCCACAGAGTCCATAAGACTGTTCTATACATCAGTGTCTCTTTTGCTGTCTCGTACACAGGGTTATCGTTACCATCTTTCTAAATTCCATATACATGCGTTAGTATACTGTATTTATGTTTTTCCTTCTGGCTTACTTCACTCTGTATAATAGTCTCCAGTTTCATCCACCTCATTAGAACTGATTCAAATGTATTCTTTTTAATGGCTGAGTAATACTCCATTGTGTATATGTACCACAGCTTTCTTATCCATTCATCTGCTGATGGACATCTAGGTTGCTTCCATGTCCTGGCTATTATAAACAGTGCTGCGATGAACATTGGGGTACACGTGTCTCTTTCCCTTCTGGTTTCCTCAGTGTGTATGCCCAGCAGTGGGATTGCTGGATCATAAGGCAGTTCTATTTCCAGTTTTTTAAGGAATCTCCACACTGTTCTCCATAGTGGCTGTACTAATTTGCATTCCCACCAACAGTGTAAGAGGGTTCCCTTTTCTCCACACCCTCTCCAGCATTTATTATTTGTAGACTTTTGGATCGCAGCCATTCTGACTGGTGTGAAATGGTACCTCATAGTGGTTTTGATTTGCATTTCTCTGATAAAGAGTGATGTTGAACATCTTTTCAAGTGTTTGTTAGCCATCTGTATGTCTTCTTTGGAGAAATGTCTATTTAGATCTTTGGCCCATTTTTTGATTGGGTCATTTATTTTTCTAGAGTTGAGCTGTAGGAGTTGCTTGTATATTTTTGAGATTAGTTGTTTGTCGGTTGCTTCATTTGCTATTATTTTCTCCCATTCTGAAGGCTGTCTTTTCACCTTGCTAATAGTTTCCTTTGATGTGCAGAAGCTTTTAAGTTTAATTAGGTCCCATTTGTTTATTTTTGCTTTTATTTCCAATATTCTGGGAGGTGGGTCATAGAGGATCCTGCTGTGATGTATGTCAGAGAGTGTTTTGCCTATGTTCTCCTCTAGGAGTTTTATAGTTTCTGGTCTTATGTTGAGATCTTTAATCCATTTTGAGTTTATTTTTGTATATGGTGTTAGAAAGTGTTCTAGTTTCATTCTTTTACAAGTGGTTGACCAGATTTCCCAGCACCACTTGTTAAAGAGATTGTCTTTAATCCACTGTATATTCTTGCCTCCTTTGTCAAAGATAAGGTGTCCATATGTGCGTGGATTTATCTCTGGGCTTTCTATTCTGTTCCACTGATCCATATTTCTGTCTTTGTGCCAGTACCATACTGTCTTGATAACTGTGGCTTTGTAGTAGAGCCTGAAGTCAGGTAGGTTGATTCCTCCAGTTCCATTTTTCTTTCTCAAGATCGCTTTGGCTATTCGAGGTTTTTTGTATTTCCATACAAATTGTGAAATTATTTGTTCTAGCTCTGTGAAGAATACTGTTGGTAGCTTGATAGGGATTGCATTGAATGTATAAATTGCTTTGGGTAGTATACTCATTTTCACTATATTGATTCTTCCAATCCATGAACATGGTATATTTCTCCATCTATTAGTGTCCTCTTTGATTTCTTTCACCAGTGTTTTATAGTTTTCTATATATAGGTCTTTAGTTTCTTTAGGTAGATATATTCCTAAGTATTTTATTCTCTTCGTTGCAATGGTGAATGGAATTGTTTCCTTAATTTCTCTTTCTGTTTTCTCATTATTAGTGTATAGGAATGCAAGGGATTTCTGTGTGTTGATTTTATATCCTGCAACTTTACTATAATCATTGATTAGTTCTAGTAATTTTCTGGTGGAGTCTTTAGGGTTTTCTATGTAGAGGATCATGTCATCTGCAAATAGTGAGAGTTTTACTTCTTCTTTTCCAATTTGGATTCCTTTTATTTCTTTTTCTGCTCTGATTGCTGTAGCCAAAACTTCCAAAACTATGTTGAATAGTAATGGTGAAAGTGGGCACCCTTGTTTTGTTCCTGACTTTAGAGGAAATGCTTTCAATTTTTCACCATTGAGGATAATGTTTGCTGTGGGTTTGTCATATATAGCTTTTATTATGTTGAGGTATGTTCCTTCTATTCCTGCTTTCTGGAGAGTTTTTATCATAAATGGGTGTTGAATTTTGTCAAAGGCTTTCTCTGCATCTATTGAGATAATCATATGGTTTTTGTTTTTCAATTTGTTAATGTGGTGTATTACATTGATTGATTTGCGGATATTGAAGAATCCTTGCATCCCTGGGATAAAGCCCACTTGGTCATGGTGTATGATCTTTTTAATGTGTTGTTGGATTCTGATTGCTAGAATTTTGTTTAGGATTTTTGCATCTATGTTCATCAGTGATATTGGCCTATAGTTTTCTTTTTTTGTGGCATCTTTGTCAGGTTTTGGTATTAGGGTGATGGTGGCCTCATAGAATGAGTTTGGAAGTTTACCTTCCTCTGCAATTTTCTGGAAGAGTTTGAGCAGGATAGGTGTCAGCTCTTCTCTAAATTTTTGGTAGAATTCAGCTGTGAAGCCGTCTGGACCTGGGCTTTTGTTTGCTGGAAGATTTTTGATTACAGTTTCAATTTCCATGCTTGTGATGGGTCTGTTAAGGTTTTCTATTTCTTCCTGGTCGAGTTTTGGAAAGTTGTACTTTTCTAAGAATTTGTCCATTTCTTCCTCGTTGTCCATTTTATTGGCATATAATTGTTGATAATAGTCTCTTATGATCCTTTGTATTTCTATATTGTCTGTTGTGATCTCTCCACTGTCATTTCTAATTTTATTGATTTGATTTTTCTCCCTTTGTTTCTTGATGAGTCTGGCTAATGGTTTGTCAATTTTATTTATCCTTTCAAAGAACCAGCTTTTGGCTTTGTTGATTTTTGCTATGGTCTCTTTTGTTTCTTTTGCATTTATTTCTGCTCTAATTTTTAAGATTTCTTTCCTTCTACTAACCCTGGGGTTCTTCATTTCTTCCTTTTCTAGTTGTTTGAGGTGTAGAGTTAGGTTATTTATTTGACTTTTTTCTTGTTTCTTGAGGTGTGCCTGTATTGCTATGAACTTTCCCCTTAGGACTGCTTTTACTGTGTCCCACAGGTTTTGGGTTGTTGTGTTTTCATTTTCATTCGTTTCTATGCAAATTTTGATTTCTTTTTTGATTTCTTCTGTGATTTGTTGGTTATTCAGCAGCATGTTGTTCAGCCTCCATATGTTGGAATTTTTAATAGTTTTTCTCCTGTAATTGAGATCTAATCTTACTGCATTGTGGTCAGAAAAGATGCTTGGAATGATTTCTATTTTTTTGAATTTACCAAGGCTAGCTTTATGGCCCAGGATGTGATCTATCCTGGAGAAGGTTCCATGTGCGCTTGAGAAAAAGGTGAAATTCATTGTTTTGGGATGAAATGTCCTATAGATATCAATTAGGTCTAACTGGTCTATTGTATCGTTTAAAGTTTGTGTTTCCTTATTAATTTTCTGTTTAGTTGATCTATCCATAGGTGTGAGTGGGGTATTAAAGTCTCCCACTATTATTGTGTTATTGTTAATTTCTCCTTTCATACTTGTTAGCATTTGTCTTACATACTGCGATGCTCCCGTGTTGGGTGCATATATATTTATAATTGTTATATCTTCTTCTTGGATTGATCCTTTGATCATTATGTAGTGACCTTCTTTGTCTCTTTTCACAGCCTTTGTTTTAAAGTCTATTTTATCTGATATGAGTATTGCTACTCCTGCTTTCTTTTGGTCCCTATTTGCATGGAAAATCTTTTTCCAGCCCTTCACTTTCAGTCTGTATGTGTCCCCTGTTTTGAGGTGGGTCTCCTGTAGACAACATATGTAGGGGTCTTGTTTTTGTATCCATTCAGCCAGTCTTTGTCTTTTGGTTGGGGCATTCAACCCATTTACGTTTAAGGTAATTACTGATAAGTATGATCCCGTTGCCATTTACTTTATTGTTTGGGGTTCGAATTTATACACCATTTTTGTGTTTCCTGTCTAGAGAATATCCTTTAGTATTTGTTGTAGAACTGGTTTGGTGGTGCAGAATTCTCTCAGCTTTTGCTTATCTGAGAAGCTTTTGATTTCTCCTTCATACTTGAATGAAATCCTTGCTGGGTACAATAATCTGGGCTGTAGGTTATTTTCTTTCATCATTTTAAGTATGTCTTGCCATTCCCTCCTGGCTTGAAGAGTTTCTATTGAAAGATCAGCTGTTATCCTTATGGGAATTCCCTTGTGTGTTATTTGTTGTTTTTCCCTTGCTGCTTTTAATATTTGTTCTTTGTGTTTGATCTTTGTTAATTTGAGTAATATGTGTCTTGGGGTGTTTCGCCTTGGGTTTATCCTGTTTGGGATTCTCTGGGTTTCTTGGACTTGGGTGATTATTTCCTTCCCCAGTTTAGGGAAGTTTTCAACTATTATCTCCTCAAGTATTTTCTCATGGTCTTTCTTTTTGTCTTCTTCTGGAACCCCTATGATTCGAATGTTGTAGCGTTTAATATTGTCCTGGAGGTCTCTGAGATTGTCCTCATTTCTTTTAATTCGTTTTCTTTTATTCTCTCTGATTCATTTATTTCTACCATTCTATCTTCTAATTCACTAATCCTATCTTCTGCCTCTGTTATTCTACTATTTGTTGCCTCCAGAGTGTTTTTAATTTCATTTATTGCATTATTCATTGTATATTGACTCTTTTTTATTTCTTCTAGGTCCTTGTTAAACCTTTCTTGCATCTTCTCAATCCTTGTCTCCAAGCTATTTATCTGTGATTCCATTTTAATTTCTAGATTTTGGATCAATTTCACTATCATTATTCGGAATTCTTTATCAGGTAGATTCCCTATCTCTTCCTCTTTTGTTTGGTTTGGTGGGCATTTATCCTGTTCCTTTATCTGCTGGCTATTCCTCTGTCTCTTCATCTTGTTTAAATTGCTGAGTATGGGGTGTCCTTTCTGTATTCTGGCAGTTTGTGGAGTTCTCTTTATTGTGGCTATTCCTCACTGTGTGTGGGTTTGTACAGGTGGCTTGTCAAGGTTTCCTGGTTAGGGAAGCTTGTGTCAGTGTTCTGATGGGTGGAACTTGTCCAGGTGTCCACTGTCATCCTCAGGCAGTCCTTGGGCTGGTGGGATGGGATGACCTCGGGCTTGTTTTTCCATGAGATGAAAGGGCTCGTGCAGGATCACGAAGGCAGCTTGACGTGAACCTAAGAAACATGTGTTCAAAGTCTCTGGGTTTTGTTTTTCTCCTTGTCTCAATGCAAACAAATTTTAACATCACTGCAACCATTTAAACTGCATGGGCCCAGGACGCAAGAGTGGCTCCTCTCTTGCTCTCTGTGCGTCCCACACGTGAATCATATGGACTTCCCCTATGCCCACTCACACTTTGTTAAGCATTTCTATGTGGTTGGAGTAGAAAGGGATACTGCTTAATCTCTGTGCTGTTAGACCATAAATCTCTCAGGTTTTATAAAATGTATTTTGTTTTATCTAGTCTTCCCCAAATTATGTTTCTTTCAACACTATTTCAATCCACATAGCCTAGGGGGAAGGAGAAATTAAAAAAAAATTTTTTTATGGAAGGATAATTGCTTTACAATTTTGTGCTGCTGCTGCTGCTGCTAAGTCACTTCAGTCGTGTCCGACTCTGTGCGACCCCATAGACGGCAGCCCACTAGGCTCCCCCGTCCCTGGGAGTCTCCAGGCAAGAACACTGGAGTGGGTTGCCATTTCCTTCTCCAATGCATGAAAGTGAAAAGTGAAAGTGAAGTCGCTCAGTCGTGTCCGACTCTTAGCGACCCCATGGACTGCAGCCCACCCGCCTCCTCCATCCATGGGGTTCTCCAGGCAAGAGTACTGGAGTGGGGTGCCATTGCCTTCTCCGCAATTTTGTGCTGGTTTCTATCTATCAAGTATCAACATGACTCAGCCACAGGTATGCATATGTCCCCTCCTTGAACCTCCCTCCCATCTCCTACCCCATCCCACCCCTCAACATTGTAACAGAGCACTGGGTTGAACTCCCTGTGTCACAGAGCAAATTCCCACTGGCTATCTATTTTACATATGGTGGTGTATATATTTCCATGCTACTCTTTTTAGTCATCCCATCCTCTCCTTCCCCTACTGTGTCCACAAGTCTGTTCTCTGTGTCTGCCTCTTCATTGCTGCCCTGAGAAGGCAATGGCACTCCACTCCAGTACTCTTGCCTGGAAAATCCTATGGATGGAGGAGCCTGGCGGGCTACAGTGCGTGGGGTTGCTAAGAGTCGGACACGACTGAGCGATTTCAGTTTCACTTTTCACTTTCATGCATTGGAGAAGGAAATGGCAACCCACTCCAGTGTTCTTGCCTGGAGAATCCCAGGGACAGGGGAGCCTGGTGGGCTGCCGTCTATGGGGTCGCACAGAGTCGGACACGACTGAAGTGACTTAGCAGCAGCAGCAGTACCATCCTTCTAGATTCCATACACATGCGTTAACATACAATATTTGTCTTTCTCTTTCTGACTTACTTCACTCTGTACAATAGGCTCTAGGTTCATCCACCTCATTAGGGCTGACTCAAATGCATTCTTTTTATAGTTGAGTAATATTCTGTTATATATATTTACCACAATTTTTTCTTCTAGTTTTTTAAAAACTTTTTAAATTGAAGGATAATTAGTTTATAATATTGTGTTGGTTTATGCCATACATCAACATGAATCAGCCGTAGGTATACATATGTCTCCTCCCTCTTGTACCTCCCTGCTTCTTGCCTTCCTTTCCCACCCCTCTAAGTTGTCACAAAGCCCCGGTTTGAGTTTTCTGAATCACATAGCAAATCCCCACTGGCCATCTATTTTACATATGGTGATGTATATGTTTCCATGCTTCTCTCTCCATTTGCCTCACCCTTTTCTTCCCGCACTGTGTCCATAAGTCTGTTCCCTCTGTCTTCATCTCCATTGCTGCCCTGGAAATAGGTTCGTCAGTGCCATCTTTCTAGATTCCATATTATGCATTAATATATGATATTTGTTTTTCTTTCTGACTTACTTCACTCTATAATAGGCTCTAGGTTCATCCACCTCATTAGAACTGACTCAAATGCCTTGCTTTTCACGGCTGAGGAATATTCCATTGTATATATATACCACAGCTTCCCTATCCATTCATCTGTTGATGAGCATCTTGGTTCCTTCCTTGTCCTAGCTATTATAAAAAGTACTGTGCAATGAATATTGGGGTACATGTGTCTCTTTTAATTGTGGTTTTTCTTGGGGGTACATGCCCTGTAGTGGGATTGTTAGGGCATTTGGTACTTCTATTCCTATTATTTTAAGAAATCCCCATACCGTTTTCCATAATAATTGTTATCAATTTACATTCCCCCAACAGTGCAAAAGACTTCCTTTTTCTCCAAATCCTCTCCAGTATTTATTGTTTGTAGATTTTTTAAAATGATAGCCTTTCTGACTGGTGTGAGGTTATACATAACTGTAGTTTTGATTTGCATTTCTCTAATAGTGAACAATATTGAGCATCTTTTCATGTGTTTGTTGACCATCTGTATGTGGAAGGAGAAATTTTGATGTTCTATAGAGGCATCTTATCTCCTGCATTAACAATCTAAAGTTTATATTGTAGCCCCCAATCTGGCCTTGTTCTTTGGTGGTCATGCATCTGCGATGATGGTTTCTATGGTTTGATGGGGGCTGTGAAGAAAAATAGCCCAGTAGGGCCTGAAGCAGTTACTTAGGACACTGAAGGGAAAAAAAAGAAACATGAGAAAACCATGGAGTTGTTGACCGTTCCCAGTTGCTGCACCTTGAGAGACGTTAGGACCTAGACACAAATGAGGGGAATAGGCATATCCTATTTTTTTTTTTTAATACAGAGTGATCTCTCTTTTAAAAAAGTATTTATTTAGTTGGCTACACTGGGTCATAGTTCCAGCATGTGGAATCTTTAGTTGCAGCATGCAAACTCTTAACTGTGGCGTGTGGGATCTACTTCCCTGACCAGGGATGGAACCTGTGCCCCCTGCACTGGGAGCTCAGAATCTTAGCAACTAGGTCACCGTTTACTTATTTATTTGTAATAAAAAAAAAATCTCTTTACTTTTTTGGCTATGGTGGGCCTTTGCTGCTGCATGTGGGCTTTCTCTAGTTGCAGCGAGCAGGGGCTACTCTTTGTCATGTGTAGGCTTCTCATTGTGGTGGCTTCTCTTGTTTCGAAGCACAGGCTGTAGCCGCTCAGGTTTCGGTAGTTGCAGCACATGGACTCGGTAGTTGTGGCTCGCAGGCTCTAGAGGGCTGGCTCAGTGGTCGTGTTGCATGGGCTTAGCTGCTCTGCGGCATGTGGGATCTTCCCAGAACAGGGATCGAACTGATATTCGATATTGCAAGGCATGTTCTTAACAATTGCACCACCAGGGAAGCTCCACCATTTATTTTTAATTATGGAATCAACGTATGAGCAATGGTGGACCATTATAGAACCAGCCCTTGAAACCTTAAATTCTTACTCCTGTTTAGCAGCTGTGCTTTACCACCTTTCCTATCATGTTGACTTGTGTGCAGTTAGTGCATTGTTTTGGTCACAGGCAGCTTAATTTAACATGTCTAGATTTGATTTGAAAATGCCAAATGTAGCTTACTTTGTTTTGTGAGTTTCTCTCTACTGAGAGAAGGCTACACTCTTATCTTGAGAAAGGAGGATTGTATGTGTAAGCTTGCACACATATACTCTTAGAGGGAAGTGGTGAGGTCTGGTTTGGGAGGGCCATGCATCTTGTATGGCTCAGTGCTAAAGAGTCTGTATGCAATGCCAGAGACGCAGAAGATAGAGGTTCTATCCTTGGGTAGGGAAGATTCCCTGGTGGAGGAAATGGCTACCCACTTCAGTGTTCTTGCTGGAAAAACCCCATGGACACTGGAGCCTGGTGGGCTACAGTCCATGGAGTTGCAAAAAGCCAGACATGACTGAGCAACTAACACATACACCTCATATAAAGGGAAGAGGCTATTCCAAGTAAAACTTCCAGGGAAATGGAAATTGAGTGTGCAGGAAAGATGGTGCTAAATAATACAAAATGCTTGGTCAAATCAAGTGTGCTGCATAATGTTTGATTTGATTTTCATCTCCTCACTTTATAAGGCTTCTGTTGAGAAGTTCACTCCCTTCTGTTAAGGACTTCATACCTCCAAAGGTTAGACTGTAGATTTGGCCAGGTTTGTGTGAGTCAATCCTGGGTGGATGTGTGTGCTGTTTTCAGTTTACAACCTTGTCTCTCATTGGCCTTTTGTGCAGGAGGTATGAGGCACGAATATTATTAGTGGTTTATTTGGCTAGCATCATGTATAATGGCATATGGAAATTCTACTTAGAGACATGGAGAGAAAACGTTTGCTGTTCTACTCGCAGATAACTCAGTGCTTTTGTTTTTATCTCTTTGTAGCTTTGAAGCTCAGCAAAGAAGGGAAATCCATTGAGAACAGTCTGTAAAGGTAAGTGTATTTATTACATGGCCTTGACAAACATTGCCTTTACTCATTGATTTTTCTTTTATTCAGAGATTTAAACACTCGGATTAAAGATATAGCTGACAGGACAACTTCCTTAACCACCTGCTTGTCCTCCCTCACAGGCAAAAGTGCTGAGCAATAGTTAGAAGGGAGAAGGAGGAAATAAAATGATGTGCTGAGGGTGGCCAAATGCAATTGTATGCTTGCTGACTTTTGCTTTCTTCTCAGCAGTTAAGACATTCCAGTGGCACTAAATTTACTAAGATTAATGCTAGATGGAAAAAGAATGCACTTGTACCACTTCTGGTCAATAGTTAAGTAAAACCAGCTGGCCGAATAAAGCATTTAAGATAAAATGCAAAGTGGCATTTCAATTGGGTTGCATGAGATTTATCATGAAAGTCAGATGTGCTGTTGTGTAGAGGAGCTAGTTTTGTAGAAAGGAGAAAGCCAGCCAGTTTGGTGTAGCTAATTTCGTTCCCCCCGGTCACAGTGGACACTAACTGAGTTACAGGAAATGAACTTCCAAGTTCAAAGCAATGGAGAAAGTACCTACTCAGCCTCCTGTGAAACATTACAATCGAGTTGGTTTTTACATGGAAAAATGTAATTGTTTCCTCTTTCCTAGGTATATTTATAAGCATACTTCTGTACAGCATTATTCTTTGATTCATTGTTTAATTTCTGTTCTGCATGAAGTATTTTAATTTAAAGAATTCATTCTGGGGAATTATAGGGCTGCAGTTTCATCAAGAGTCTTTGGTGGCCAGGGTGAAATATGCCATAATTTTACATTTGTTTTCATCATCAATTATGTTTTTGACAATTACAGGTTTTTTCCTGTCATTTTTATTACAGCAATCATGACCATGACCATTTTAGTTCAAGTTGGAAAAGCCATTTTGATTTACCTTATACTTTAAGTTATTCCTAACTTTGTGACAAATCTACCTCTGGAGCTGATTTTTAAATGTTTATTTTGAGGGCAATTTTACAGGGAAATTGGAGAAAATCCCTTTTGAATAATCAAAACGTGAGCTATAAAAATACTCTTTTGAGGGTTGTTTGCTTTGGGATGACTAAACTCAAACGCATGACAGCTGGTTGGCTTGGGATTTTTCTGTCATGGTTGGCCATCTTAAGATATAGATGATTCTTATTTTCAGCCATGTAACTTACATGTCTCTGGACCACTGAGCCACATCTTGGAAAAAAGCTGTATTTGATAGATTTTAGAAATAAATTCTCATAAATTGTTGAAGTTAGTGATGCTGTAGCAGCCTTCAGAACCTTGCGATCTTTAGCTACAGTTATGGTGCTCTCTTTCTTCCTGGAAAATGTTTTCACAATGGTATAGTTTTATTTCCTCTACTCTCAGTGAAAACCTTTTGTTATTCTGCTATTCTGGAGTCAGGCATAGATTTAGTTCTGGTTTGACTTTCATGAGTTATTGGACCATGTGCAAATTATTCACCTGCTCTGTGTCTCAGTTTCTTAGTTTGTGAAATGGGCATAATAATACTATTTTACTCCTAAAGCGGTTGTGGAGATTAAATGAATTATTATGTGTTGAGGGCTTGGAACAGGTCCTGGTCCATGATAAGGACTCAAGAGCTATTAGCTGCTGCTGCTCTTGTGAATATTACTGTCATCATCATCATCATGTGCATCCTCATGAATTTATTCTTTAGGTGTTTTGAGGTGTCTGTTCTCTTTGGAAGTGTCAGGATAACGTTTTGAAAACTATCATGTTGTTACTAAAGAAGGGTGAATTCTGCTTTGGCTTTAGGAGTGGAGTGAAAAGATAACTTTTGGTTAATAAGACAAGTGAGGCCTCTGTAAGTAAACAGTTGAAGTTTTGTAGACATGAGGGTAATCACTGTCTTTGGCTGTGTGTGGGCAGCTACTAACTAATATAGTCTTAAGAAGCGAGTGATCTCTTGCTACCTAGTTACATGTAGGCATTTTTGAAGAAAGCCTTGGTAAGTTTAGACGACTTCTTTGCTCCTCCCCCTTTTTGTTTCTGGATGTATTTGTTTTCTCCTTTTAACTACATTTTATTTTCTTTTGACATAATTATACTAATTGGAACTGTCCTCAGAGACCTTACTCAGGGCCCTACATTCAGCCTCAGGATAGGTGCATGACCACAAGCTTGGGTAAATGGGTGCTTCCTCTCTGGAAGTTGAATCTTGAGCTAAAGGAGTCTCCTTTCTCCCAGGGGGCATTCTGCCCTGACAGTACCTCCCATGAGACCACTGTAGCCATTCCCATTTCCTAGCTTCCACTTCTGTCTTGGTCATTGATGGTCTCCCACCCTTATTTTCCAGTCTTTCATGGATTTGCTGAGCCTCAAATTTCCTTCCTGTAATCCTTCTTACATTAGTCATTTGGTTTCTGTTGCTTGCAGTCACAGAACTAAGTGACAGAGTACTTTACACATTAGGGAGTTAACTTTGGAATAAATGGGGCATGATTATAAGTTTACAGTTAAAATACCAGTCACTACTTTCTTCCATCATGTATAAAAATCTGAACATTTTACAGTAGATTAGATAAGGTGAAGAGTTCTCAATTATTTCAAAAATGGGCTCTTTTGCTGGACTCTTCACTACTCTTGTATTTGGTAAAAATAAATCAGTTTTGGCTGTTTATCAAGCTCTCAAAGGATATGTGTGTATGTGGGTGGAGAGTTGGAAGTGAGAAGCAAGGAGGTCATCCTTTCAGTTTCTGGGGCCCAGATCTTTTTGTGACATGGGGATTGTGAAGGGACCGTGATTTCCTTCTACTTATCCCAGCATCCCAAAACAAAACTCTTTAAATATCTTTTTCTACTTTCCTCTGAAATTTTATTCCTCTTTTGAACACTTCTCTTGCCCTGCTGAACACCTTCTTTTCAATGGTGTGTAAAATGTGATGGAAAACTCAATTACTTAGGTCTCTGACGTTACTTGTGATTCCCGAGAATGGAATGGACAAGTTTGCTCTATTTCCCCCTGAGTCCTGTTTGCTGACTACTCCTGTGTTCTGTGTGGTGCCTACTACAAATCTGGTTAATGATTTTTTTCACAGGAACATCAATTTTGCACTCCTACTGTGAATAAATAGCGTGGCAGCATTGTGTAGTGGAAAGAACCTTAGCTGAAGTGTTAGAAAACATGCTTTCTAGTTTGGGCTCTGCCGCTTGCT
This sequence comes from Bos grunniens, assembly GCF_055505025.1. Taxonomy (NCBI): domain Eukaryota; kingdom Metazoa; phylum Chordata; class Mammalia; order Artiodactyla; family Bovidae; genus Bos; species Bos grunniens. Next base: position 40,527,926 of record NC_141186.1, read on the forward strand.
AGCTTTATGACTTTGGGAAGAAACCCAACAGTTTTTTTCACAGTCTCAGTTTCCTCACCTGTAAAATAGGATAACCTTTATCCTATCTACTGAATAGGGCTTTTCTCAGGATAACAATATATGTGAAAGTGCTTAGGGAACTAAAGTGCTATGTAGTATCCATGTATTATTTTTGTGATTATTATGGTATATATTTATTAAACATTGAAAATTCAAAGGCTTATTTTATGAGACTGAATAGGAAAGTGGGGGGGGAGGGATAAAAAAGAAAAATAGAAACAAAACTCTGCATAGTGCTTGTGCTGGAATTCTGTCTGTGCCTCCAGCTCTCATTCCTCTGAAAGGCTCTGTGTCCCAGGAGGTTAACTTCTATTGTCAGCATTCCCCAGGCTCCCTTGCTCTCTGGTTTTCCACTGGAGTAGTCCGTGGAAGGCACGGGGTGAAAACCCGAGAATGCAAGGTTGAAATATTGTCCCCTGCCTTCCTTGGAGCACTGGCTGTATTCCTCTAAGGAAGGCCACCAGGGTTCCTGCCTGCAGCTGCAGCTCTTTCCACCATTTGGTAACTGCTCCTTCTGTTTGCCCCTCTAAGTCTGGGGGAGAACAGTTTATTTCTGCTAACCGCCAGCTGTTGGTTGTCTCTTCCCGGGTTCCCTTTACCTTGCCCACACCCTTCATTAAATTCACCCCAGTTACCCCAGGTGAAGGTGCTGTCTTTACCCTGATGTGAACTTGATAGCACAGAGGAACTTCTTTGTATTTCTTTCTGCCACTCTCAATTCAATTCAACAAATGTCTTTCTAGGACTTACAGTATGCCAGGGACATAGTAAATGTTTACTTACTATGAACTAGACATTTTGCTGGTATACTTGGAGGGATTATATCAATCAGTTTTTTAAAAGCAAGTTTTGGTAAATTGAAAAACTATGTTATTCCTAGTATATAAAAATATCCAGGATTATGTTTATACACATGGTGAATTATCTTTTAAAATCCATTTTTATTTTTATCATAGCAACATGCCCACATCGTTTGGGTAAAACAGCACTAAAAAGCAAATATTGAAAAACCACACCCCCTCCTCTTCTAACTTCCCTAAATTGCAACTTTAACTCTGATACTTCTGGCATTTCTCTATCTGTTTTGAGTAACATGCTTTTACGTTTTTTTCCTTGATATTACAAGTTTAGCAGTAGCTCTTTGACACTTCCACTCCTTTGGTCACTACAGCCTCCTAAAATGATTATATTACAATTTTTTTTTGTTTAAATTGATATAATGTTTACATTGTTATGTTATTAGAGTTGGGAGTTGGTGATGGACAGGGAGGCCTGGCGTGCTGCAATTCATGGGGTCACAAAGAATCAGACACGACTGAGTGGCTGAACTGAACTGAACTGATGTCTTCTTAAACATATAACCTTTTGTCTTCTTTGGAATTAACATATGCTTTAAAAACATTGCTTACCTTATGAGGTAGGTAGTAATGGCATTTCTGCTTTATGGTTGTCGAAACTGAGGAAGTCTTAAGTATTTTGCCTAGAGTCACACAGCTATTAAGTGTTAGATTTGGAATTAGACTCCAGCTAGTCTGCCTACTCTGACCAACCTAGACAGCATATTAAAAATCAGAGACATTACTTTGCCAACAAAGGTCCATCTAGTCAAGGCTATGGTTTTTCCAGTGGTCATTTATGGATGTGAGAGTTGGACTGTGAAGAAAGCTGAGTGCCGAAGAATTGATGGTTTTGAACTGTGGTGTTGGAGAAGACTCCTGAGAGTCCCTTGGACTGCAAGGAGATCCAACCAGTCCATCCTAAAGGAGATCAGTCCTGAGTGTTCACTGGAAGGACTGATGCTGAAGCTGAAACTCCAGTACTTAGGCCACCTGATGCGAAGAGTTGACTCATTGGAAAAAACCCTGATGCTGGGAGGGATTGGGGGCAGGAGGAGAAGGGGACGACAGAGGATGAGATGGCTGGATGGCATCACCAACTCGATGGACATGGGTTTGGGTAGACTCTGTGAGTTGGTGATGGACAGGGAGGCCTGGTGTGCTGCGATTCATGGGGTCGCAAAGAGTTGGACACAACTAAGGGACTGAACTGAACTGAACTGAGTCTGCCTACAAAGCCTGCTTTCCTAATCATGACATTATTTACAAACACTGTCAGGTCAGCTGTTATCCTAATGGCTACATTAAAAAATAAACAAGAAAACCCCCCTACCCCAAACCAATAAAATCAGACTTGAGTTCTATCTTCCAAGATTCAGAATCAGTAGTTCTGGGGAGGGGATCAAGAATCTGTATTTTTAAAATACAGATTCCATTTGATTGCATTGGTCAGGTTTTGAGAACTTCAGTTGTATAATCCTACCATTATCGTAATCACCTTCATTACCATCATGATCGTCAACATCACCATCCCCACCAGCATCACCACCACCTCCATCAGCAGCAACAAATGACAGTTTTGCACAGTGCTCTCAGGAGCTGAGTAGAAATTCTGTATCCAAAAAAGCAGCTTCTTTTTGACCTCTGAGGTGAGATCACACTGGTGGGTGATTCAGGTAACAGTTTATCCAGTCATTTTTAAGTTTGGCAAGTGCTCTGGGAGGAACTGTGCCCATAGAAGTGGACAGGGTAATTTTTTTCAGCTCAGCTGTTTGTTGCTTTATCTGTTATAATGGCCATGAGAATATTGTACCTGTACTTAACCCTGACCTTAAAGGGACTCCTTTTTTTTTTTTTTTTTTTCCCTGAGAGTTCCCAACGGTGACATCTGGAGAAATACAAAGCTCAAATAAAGGAGAATTTTTTATGTCTTTGTTCTGTTTGATTTCCATGCTCCCCATCTCCCTGATGCTTGTGGCATTTCTTGTTTATCTGGCAGGAGAGAAGCAGTAAAATTCTGCCTGGGGTTTTCTCATCCCTAGGTGTGAAATTATTTCAGAACTATAATAATAATACTTTGCATTTCTACAGTTCTTTATTTGAAGATCTAAAAGTGTTAATAGAGCTTCCCAGCACCCTCTGAAGTAGGTAAGTATTATTAGAGAAGATTTTCTCCAAGAACATTTTCACTTCATATCCCATGTGTAACTTGAAAATGCTTTTGTGTTATTTGGGAATCTCAAACCATATAAAGTGCCTTGCATCTAGGGCACTTCTTTTCTCTATATTTAATTTTCATTAATTCCCGGCACACTGAGGGAAATATAGTCATTTCTCATGAGTGGGTGTGGCATTATTTAGAGAAAATTAAAATAATTCTTTTATTAAAATAAAAATAAAATCAAAATCAAATTAAAATTAAAATTCTTTTATTGCCTTGTATTTGGACATTTTGAAAATGTTCTGTAGTATTCATCAGCTATGGAACTGTCTATGTCACAGTTAATTTTCCTTTTTTAAGGTAGCAGGACTTGTAATACATTGAACTTGGCCTGATAGAATGGTGTCCTTTGAGAGCTCGTGACATGTCAAGCCAGTTAAAAATACAAACCTAGTTTGCATTCTGAGGTAAAGGTTTAATTTTGAAAAATTGTTTTGAATGTTACATGCATGAATTTTAATCAGTAGTGTTTAGGGTTTCGGCTCACTTAGTGTCATTGATGCAGAAGTGCTGCATGTCTGCCCTTGCATAGAACAGTCAGGAAAAGCCCTTCTAATTCTTGTCCACACCGGGCACCATGGGAAGCTCTTTCTGTGCAGTATCAGGTGACCCTGCTGTCAGTGCAAAGGCCACAGGCACAGGATCTTTCACTGTGTCTTCAGGGCTTCAGTATTTATTTTCCCAGCATCCTCTCACAATTCCCACTGAAAGGTCTTATCACTTCTCTAGACTTTCTGTTAGGAAACAGGGTACCAACCTTCACAACTTGAAGGAACTGGAAAAACCTCTAACCTCTCCTCAGTCTTGAGAAAGTCTGATTTTCTGGAAATAAGATCAAAGGAAACAGAACAGTTTAAATGAAATAGAACAATCGAAATTTGTCTTTATCCCTGTCTTTTCTGCTGGTATCTAGCACCATGAATTTAGGCTTTTGGGGAAAAAACAAACAAACAAACAAAAAACTAGTGAAGGTTGGAGTTTTAAAGGTTGGAGAATACTTCTAGTGCTTTCTGCTTTTGGACATGCCCCCAGTGCAGAATGCAAAGTCTGCCGAGGTTCTTGAGATGAGAAAGGGAAGGATATACACAGGAGGGATAACAAAATGCGCAAATTGATCTCTTTAAATTATGCTGCCCCAAATTTGCCACTGAGACAAGGTGATGCGTCAGCATTTGCAGAGTGCTTTATGACTCTCATGATGGAGAGAGTGTGTCGGAGGATCACGGGGTTAATACTTTCCCTGGCATCTCAGTTGTCTTCCTTTTGGGGAAAAGTTCACTTAAGACCCATCATCTGAAGATTTGGAGGGATATGGGCAGAATTATGAATCTCTAGACTATTTTCTCCAGAGGCATTTGCTCAAAGGAGGTCACATTAATTTGCTGCTAATTATATGAAGCTAGATTTATCGGTGAAGATGGTTTTGGCAGCAAATAATCAAAAAGTCTACTCAAAAGGGTTTAAACAATAAGGGAATTAAAAAAAAGAAGCTAACTACACTCTCCATGTCTACCTGCTGAGCCCCATGGATGTCATGATTGATGGAAAGGCATTACAGAACGCTGACTCTGAGTGTTTGGAATCCAACCTCAATCCACTTTTCCCTGGTGCCAAGCAACTGGGGACCCACCAGGGTGCCTTTGATGGTTGTCACTGTGCAGTAGAGGAAGGATTTCGAGCACTTGGCTATTGACAGATTGCTGAGCATTGTCAGTTATTTTGTGAACCTCTCTACTCAGTTACATTTGAACACAAAATAAAACCCATCAGAATAAAGAAAATGAATTTTCTCAAGGAGCTAAACATCCTGAGGGAGGCAGTTTCAGGTTTTGTTAATTCAGCAGCTCAACAATGTCCTTAAAGCCTTCATTTCATGCTTTATTTTTTTCCTCTGCTGTCTTCAGTGCACTGACTTGGTCCTCAGACTAGCTGCCCTCATGGTTCTAATATGGCTGCTTCATTCTGGGGAGCTATCCCCCATACAAGTAGCATCCACTGGTATAAGAGACTGTCTGTTCTTATAAAGGACTGTCTGTCCTTTTTAAATGCAAGGGCCCTTTTTGGTAACCGCTCCAGCGGGCTTCTCCTTGGGTTGCATTTGGCTGACTGCAGCTTTACCTGCTTCTTCCGAAGTCAGACACTGGCACATGGGATGGGATTACCTTGATTGCCTTAGATTGGTGCTTTCCAATCTAAGTTTGTTCATGTCATGGTACACATAGAAAATGATAACATTTGGTCAGAACATTAAGTAAATGGAATAGGCTGCTTACAGCTGGAGGTGACTGGGTGTGTGTAGGTGTGTGTGTGTGTGTGTGTGTGTGTGTGTGTGTGTGTGTGTGTGTTGAGGGTGTGGGTGGGGATTCTGGGTGACCTGACTCCTCCTGACTGGCTGCCCTAGGGACTAAAGGGGTGGATATCTGAGTAGCTATAACCCATTTTCTGGTTTCAACTAATCAGGATTTACTCCTGAGTGGGATAATCTCATTTTGCTTAGGCACTTGGCTTTGTGGAGATATGACACCCCAATAAATAAAATTGGGGTTTTACCTGTAAGGTAGAAGAGGGGATGCTGTTCAGTAGACCCTCAGCTATGTCTGCTGTGTGGATGTTTCCTGTCTTTGCATATATACCTAATGCCCTTCTTTATTGCCTTGTTGAGAAAGGACCAAATCTTCCAAATTTTAAGTGCTCAGGAATTATTTGTATATCAAATGAATGAATATGTACTTGTGTATGAGACTAAGCTATGCACTCAATGCCACTGACTTCCTGTGGTGTGCCAGGAATGTGCCTTATGAAGTGTAAGAAACATGGTCCCTGCTGATGAGTTTACACCCTAGGGAGGGAGACCGAGCATAACTATTAAACAAACAATGCATGCATTATTAAAAATTATGTTAAGTCCTATACAGGAAACAACAGAAGGCAAAACAGAGCAAACCTCCTCCTATGGCGTGATCTGGGAGGGCTTCTTTGAATTAATGACATTTTAGTTAAGACCTGAAAGAAGAATAAGGGGATGTATATGTATGTGTGTGTGTGTGTGTGTGTGTGTGTGTGTGTGTGTGTGTGTGACAATCAGTCATGCAGAATGGGAAAAGAGGGTTTATAGTTTTGATCCTTGTAACTATGTCTTAGGTGTCATTTGTTTTCAAGAAACAAAGAAAGAAAGTGAAGTCGCTTAGTATTGTCTGAGTCGTTGCGACCCCATGGACTGTAGCCTATCATGCTCCTCTGTCCATGGGATTTTCCAGGTAAGAATACTGGAGAGGGTTGCCTTTTCCTTCTCCAGGAGATCTTCCTGACCCAGGGATTGAACCAGGGTCTCCCACATTATAGGCAGATGCTTTACCATCTGAGTTACCAGGGAAGTTTCAAGAAACAAAGCAAACAGCAAAAAAACCCCAAAACAATGAAAGATAGGACCCTTGCTATAAAACCGCAGGACAGCTTAATGATTTGAGGGCAGGCTGGACTGAGGGCTTCCTGAGGCAATGGACCAGGAAGTGCTTGACCCTCAAGAGTTAACAGGAGCAGGACAGATAAATGGATAAACATGTTTGCTCCATCTTGAGTCTCAGTGTCTCTATCCTAAAGCACAGTGACTGTCTGGGGAACTGCATAGCCTCTCTTCTCTGCTTCTCCCTGTGTACTGGCTGGTCCCCTGCATAGTCCCATCCACTCTGATTGCCCCTACAGCTCCCTCTGCCCCATTCAAGAGGGTGGTAGAGACTTGCTGGAGTTACAACATCCCAGTTCCTCTTTCCTGGGAGAGTATCTGAATGGTTTGCTGAGGTCAGATGCCCACCTTTGATGGAGTCCCCTCAGTTCTGGGCACAAGGTCACCTGACTGCCTACTTAGTTCTACTTTGTCCTATTCAGTGGGATTAGGAGAGATTTTCCGAGAAGGTGGAATATAGAGCAGGTGAATGGATTAACACTCCTGTTAAATGCTGCTTTTTAGGTTCTCCAATTATAATACCACTGGTAGACTCCCGATGATGTAAATAACTTAGTTACTAGCTGAGTAATATACCTGAGCGCTGATGCCTACTGCAGAGTACTGCATACAGCACATACTTAAGAAGCAGTGGGCTGGTCAAAATTTCATTCAAGTTTTCATGTAATATGGAAAACCTGAGAACTTTTTGGCCAACCCAATAGTTCAGTTCAGTTCAATTCAGTCGCTCAGTCATGTCTGACTCTTTGCAACCCCATGGACCACAGGTGCCAGGCCTCCCTGTTCATCACCAGCTCCTGGAGTTTACCCAAACTCATGTCCATTGAGTCAGTGATGCCACCAAACCATTTCATGCTCTGTCGTCCCCTTCTCCTCCTGCCTTCAATCTTTTCCAGCATCAGGGTCTTTTCAAATGAGTCAGCTCTTCGCATCAGGTGGCCAAAGTATTGGAGTTTCAGCTTCAGCATCATTCCTTCCAATGAACACCCAGGACTGATCTCCTTTAGGATGGACTGGTTGGATCTCCTTGCAGTCCAAGGGACTCTCAAGAGTCTTCAACACCACAGTTCAAAAGAATCAATTCTTCGGCGCTCAGCTTTCTTTATAGTCCAACTCTCACATCCGTACATGACTACTGGAAAAACCATAGCCTTGACTAGACGGACCTTTGTTGACAAAGTAATGTCTCTGCTTTTTAATATGCTGTCTACGTTGGTCATAACTTTCTTTACAAGGAGTAAGTGTCTTTTAATCTCATGGCTGCAGTCACCATCTGCAGTGATTTTGGAGCCCCAAAAATAAAGTCTGACACTGTTTCACCTGTTTCCCCATCTATTTCCCATGAAGTGATGGGACTGGATATCATGATCTTAAGTTTTCTGAATGTTGAGCTTTAAGCCAACATTTTCACTCTCCTCTTTCACTTTCATCAAGAGGCTTTTTAGTTCCTCTTCGCTTTCTGCCATAAGGGTGGGGTTGCCTGCATATCTGAGGTTATTGATATTTCTCCTAGCAATCTTGATTCCAGCTGGTGCTTCATCCAGTCCAGCATTTATCATGATGTACTCTGCATATAAGTTAAATAAGCAGGGTGACAATAGACAGCCTTGACGTACTCCTTTCCCTATTTGGAACCAGTCTGTTGTTCTATGTCCAGTTCTAACTGTAGCTTCTTGACCTGCATACAGATTTCTCAAGAGGCGGGCCAGGTGGTCTGGTATTCCTATCTCTTGAAGAATTTTCCACAGTTTATTATGATCCACACAGTCAAAGGCTTTGGCATAGTCAATACAGCAGAAACAGATATTTTTCTGGAACTCTTGCTTTTTCTATGATCCAGTGGATGTTGGCAATTTGATCTCTGGTTCCTCTCCCTTTTCTAAAACCAGCTTGAACATCTGGAAGTTCATGGTTCACATACTGCTGAAGCCTGGCTTGGAGAATTTTGAGCATTACTGTACTGGCGTGTGAGATGAGTGCAATTGTGTGGTAGTTTGAGCATTCTTTGGCATTGCCTTTCTTTGGGATTGGAATGAAAACTGACCTTTTCTAGCCCTGTGGCCACTGCTGAGTTTTCCAAATGTGCTGGCATATTGAGTGCAGCATTTTCACAGCATCATCTTCCAGGATTTGAAATAGCTCAACTGGAATTCCATCACCTCCACTAGCTTTGTTCGTAGTGATGCTTTCTAAGGCCCACTTGACTTCGCATTCCAGGATGTCTGGCTCTAGGTGAGTGATCACACCATCGTGATTACCTGGGTTGTGAAGATCTTTTTTGTACAGTTCTTCTGTATATTCTTGCCACCTCTTCTTAATATCTTCTGCTTCTGTTAGGTCCATACCATTTCTGTCCTTTTCGAGCCCATCTTTGAATGAAATGTTCCCTTGGTATCTCTAATTTTCTTAAGGAGATCTCTAGTCTTTCCCAGTCTATTGTTTCCCTTCATTTGCACTGATCACTGAGGAAGGCTTTCTTATGTCTCCTTGCTATTCTTTGGAACTCTACATTCACATGGTAACCCGATAGTTAGCAGTAGTGATAATATATATGAGAGCTTTTTCTCAATGGTGTAAGCCAATTATATTATTTTAATGAGAATGCGTCTTTGTTTTGTGAATAAAAAACACTTTTTAGAATGCCAATCTGTATCTTACCCCCCTCCCCAGTTTTATTTAAAAATAATTGACAACAGATAAGTTTAAGGCATAAAGCAGGATGGTTTGATGTACATATATTTTGAAATGATTATCACAATAGGTTCAGTAACACATATCTTCTCAATAAAAAGAAAAAATTCTCCTTGTGATGTGAAATTTAAGATTTACTCTCTTAATTTTCCTGTGTATTGTACAGCAGTGTTATCTGTGTTCCTCATGTTGTACGTTGTATCTCTAGTACTAACTTATAACTGGAAGTTTGTACCTTTGACCATCATCCTCCAATTCCTCCTCTCCCCTAATCTGTCACCCCTAATGGTCACAAGTCCGGTCCCTATTTCTATGAGTTTTATTTTTTTTAAGATTGCACATATAAGTGAAATCATACAGCATTTTTATTTCTCTCTCTGACTTATTTCATTAGCAATAATGCCTTCAAGGTCTATCCATGGTGTTGCAAATGGTAGGATTTTCTATTTTTTTATGACTGAATAATATTTTATTGTATAAATATACCATATATCCATGGGTGGGCACTTAAATTGTTACCATGTCTTGGGTATTATAAATAATGCTGGTATGAAAATGAGGGTGAAGATATATTTTCAAGTTAGTATTTTTGTTTCCTTTGGATATATTTCTAAAAGTAATATTCCTGCATCATAGTAGGTCAATTTTAATTTTTTTTCAGGCTTCTTCATACTGTTTTGTATAATGGTTATACCAATTTCAAATCCAACCAATAGTACCCAAGTATACCCTTTTTTTCTACATGCATGTCAGCATGTGTTATTGTTCATCTTTTTGACAATGTGTGTGGTGTGTGAGGTGTGAGGTGGTTGGAATTCATGTGTGAGGTGATGTCTTGTGGTTTTAATTTGCATTTTCCTAATGACTAGTAATGGCACCCCACTCCAGTACTCTTGCCTGGAAAATCCCATGGACGGAGGAGCCTGGTAAGCTGCAGTCCATGGGGTCACGAAGAGTCAGACACCTCTGAGCGATTTCACTTTCACTTTTCACTTTCATGCATTGGAGAAGGAAATGGCAACCCACTCCAGTGTTCTTGCCTGGAGAATCCCAGGGACAGGGGAGCCTGGTGGGCTGCCGTCTATGGGGTCGCACGGAGTCGGACACGACTAAAGCAACTTAGCAGCAGCAGCGATGACTAGTAATGCCATACATCTTTTCAAGTACCCATTGGCCTTTTGTATATCTTCTTTGGAGAAATATCTGTTCAGTTCCTTTGCCCATTTTTTAATTGGTTTGTTTGACTTTTTGCAATTGAATTATATGAACTCTTTTATATATTTTGAATATTAAACCTAAGCAGATATATGGTTTGTGAATAGTTTTTCCCATTCAGTAGGTTGTCTTTCCTTTTCTTGATGGTTTCTTTTGCTGTGCAGAAACATTTTTGTTTGATGTATTCTTACTTGCTTATTTTTTATTTTGTTGCTTATACGTTAGGTTTCATATCTAAAAAAATCATTAATACAACCCGTGTCAAGGAGTTTTGTTCTTATATTTTCTTCTAGCAGTTTCATTATTTCAGGTTTTATATCTAAGTCTTAAGTCCATTTTGAGTTGACTTTTGTGGATTGTATAAGATATGGGTTCAGTTTCATTCTTATACATGTGCATTATCCTGGCAGCATTTATTGAAGAGACTGTCTTTTCCATTGAGTATTTTTGGCTCCCTTGTCAAATATCAATATTAGTTTTCCATATATGCTTGGATTTATTTCTGGGCTCTCAATTCTTCTCCATTGGTCTACTTTTATGGCCAATACCATAAAAACAACTGTTTTAATAACTTTAGCTATATAGTATAGCTTGAAATCAGGAAGAAATTTGCTGTGTGGCAGCAATTATTTACATAGCGTTTACATTGTATTAGGTATTTTACATAATCTAGAATTGATTTAAAGTATCAATACATGGGAAGATGTGTGTAGGTAATATGCAAATACTATGCCATTTTATTAACCCATTTTACAATGGGTTATTTTTATTTATGCCAAAGAATTGATGCTTTTGGACTGTGATGTTGGAGAAGATTCTTGAGAGTTCCTTGTACTGCAAGGAGATCCAACCAGTCCATCCTGAAGGAAATCAGTCTTGAATATTCATTGGAAGGACTGATGTTGAAGCTGAAACTCCAATACTTTGGCTACCTGATGTGAAGAACTGACTCATTTGAAAAGACCCTGATGCTGGGAAAGATTGAAGGCAGGGGGATAAGGGGACAACAGAGGATGAGATGGTTGGATGGCATCACTGACTCATGGACATGAGTTTGGGTAAACTCTGGGAGTTGGTGATGGATGGGGAGGCCTGGCATGCTGCAGTCCATGGGGTTGCAAAGAGTTGGACATGACTGAGCGACTGAACTGAAGCCATTTTATATAAGGAACTTCAGTGTCCTTGGATTTTAATATCCTTGCAAGTGTCCTGAACACAATTCCTTGTGGATACTGAGGGACAGCTGTATAACTATCTCTGTTTTGTTTTGCTTTTTTATAGTTAACAGTTTCTTGAAATGTTTTTTCTGTTTTTTTTCCCCCCACTCTTAGTCTATGCATGTTTTAAAGGCTAAAGTGAGCCTCTTGAAAACATCATACTGTTAGATCTTGTTTTTTTATCCATTCAGCCATTCTGTGTCTTTTAACTGGAGAATTTAATTCACTTATGTTTAAAGTAATTGTTGATAAGTAAGGACATATTTGCCTGGGGTAACAGGCAAATTAGGCCTTGGAATACGGAATGAAGCAGGGCAAAGGCTAATAGAGTTTTGCCAAGAGAATGCACTGGTCATAGCAAAGACCCTCTTCCAACAACACAAGAGAAAACTCTACACATGGACATCACCAAATGGTCAACACCGAAATCAGACTGATTATATTCTTTGTAGCCAAAGATGGAGAAGCTCTATACAGTCAACAAAAACAAGACCAGGAGCTGACTGTGGCTCAGATCATGAACTCCTTCTTGCCAAATTCAGACTTAAATTGAAGAAAGTAGGGAAAATCTCTAGACCATTCAGGTATGACCTAAATCAAATCGTTATGATTATACAGTGGAAGTAGAAGATTTAAGGGCCTAGATCTGATAGACAGAGTGCCTGATGAACTATGGATGGAGGTTCGTGACATTGTACAGGAGACAGGGATCAAGACCATCTCCATGGAAAAGAAATGCAAAAAAGCAAAATGGCTGTCTGAGGAGGCCTTACAAATAGCTGTGAAAAGAAGAGAAGCGAAAAGCAAAGGAGAAAAGGAAAGATACAAGCATCTGAATGCAGAGTTCCAAAGAATAGCAAGGAGACATAAGAAAGCCTTCCTCAGTGATCAATGCAAAGAAATAGAGGAAAACAACAGAATGGGAAAGACTAGAGATCTCTTCAAGAAAATTAGAGATACCAAGGGAACACTTCATTCAAAGATGGGCTCAATAAAGGACAGAAATGGTATGGACCTAACAGAAGCAGAAGATATTAAGAAGAGGTGGCAGGAATACACAGAACTGTACAAAAAAGATCTTCATGACCTAGATAATCACGATGGTGTGATCACTCACCTAGAGCCAGACATCTTGGAATGTGAAGTCAGGTGGGCCTTAGAAAGCATCACTACGAACAAAGCTAGTGGAGGTGATGGAATTCCAGTTGAGCTATTTCAAATCCTGGAAGATGATGCTGTGAAAATGCTGCACTCAATATGCCAGCACATTTGGAAAACTCAACAGTGGCCACAGGACTGGAAAAGGTCAGTTTTCATTCCAATCCCAAAGAAAGGCAATGCCAAAGAATGCTCAAACTACCACACAGTTGCACTTATCTCACACTCTAGTAAAATAATGCTCAAAATTCTCCAAGCCAGGCTTCAGCAGTATGTGAACCATGAACTTCCAGATGTTCAAGCTGGTTTTAGAAAAGGGAGAGGAACCAGAGATCAAATTGCCAACATCCACTGGATCATAGAAAAAGCAAGAGAGTTCCAGAAAATCATCTATTTCTGCTTTATTGACTATGCCAAAGCCTTTGACTGTGTGGATCACAATAAACTGTGGAGAATTCTTCAAGAGATGGGAATACCAGACCTCTTGAGAAATCTGTATGCAGGTCAGGAAACAATAGTTAGAACTGGACATGGAACAACAGACTGGTTCCAAATAGGAAAAGGAATACGTCAAGGCTGTCTATTGTCACCCTGCTTATTTAACTTATATGCAGAGTACATCATGAGAAACGTGGGGCTCGAAGAAGCGCAAGCTGGAATCAGGATTGCCAGGAGAAATATCAATAACCTCAGATATGCAGATGACACCCACCCTTATGGCAGAAAGCGAAGAGGAACTAAAAAGCCTGTTGATGAAAGTGAAAGAGGAGAGTGAAAAAGTTGGCTTAAAGCTCAACAGTCAGAAAACTAAGATCATGGCATCTGGTCCCATCAGTTCATGGGAAATAGATGGGTAAACAGTAACAGACTTTACTTTTTTGGGCTCCCAAATCACTGCAGATGGTGATTGCAGCCATGAGATTAAAAGATGCTACTCCTTGGAAGGAAAGTTATGACCAACCTAGATAGCATATTGAAAAGTGGAGACATTACTTTGCCAACAAAGGGCCATCTAGTTAAGGCTATGGTTTTTTCAGTGGTCATGTATGGATGTGAGAGTTGGACTGTGAAGAAAGCTGAGCACTGAAGAATTGATGCTTTTGAACTGTGGTGTTGGAGAAGACTCTTGAGAGTCGCTTGGACTGTAAGGAGATCTAACCAGTCCATTCTAAAGGAAATCTGTCCTGGGTGTTCATTGGAAGGACTGATGCTAAAGCTGAAACTCCAATACTTTGGCCACCTCATGTGAAGAGTTGACTCATTAGAAAAGACCCTGATGCTGGGAGAGATTGAGGGCAGGAGGAGAAGGGGACGACAGAGGATGAGATGGCTGGATGGCATCACTGACTCGATGGACATGAGTTTGAGTGAACTCCGGGAGTTGGTGATGGACAGGGAGGCCTGGCATGCTGCGATTCATGGGGTCGCAAAGAGTTGGATACGACTGCGTGACTGAATTGAAGGCCCTATTGCCATTTTGTTCATTGTTTTCTGGTTGGTTTGTAGATTCATTTTTCCTTGTTTCTTATTCTGATTTTTTTTTAATCTTTAATGTCTTTTGATATCAGTATGTTTTAAGTTCTTTATTGTGTTCCTTTTTGTGATTATTATAGGATTTTCCCTTGTGACTACCTTGAGGCTTAGATAAAATATCTTAAACTTATAGCACCCTATTTTAAACTGATAACATTTTAACCTGAGTAGAATTCATAAACTTTACACTTTTACTTCTCTTCCCCTTCACATTTTATATACTAACTAATAACAGCATATTATGCTTTTGGTTATTTTTACTGCCTTAAAGAAAAACTTTTAAATTAAGGTTTTTAAATGAATTATGCACCACTATCACTTACAGAATCTGTGACTGTATACTTATCATCACCAGTGAGATTCATACTACCTTTTTTTGTTTTTATGATGTTAATTAGCATTCTTTTACTTGCACTCAGTGAATTCCATTTAGCATTTCTTGTAAGGCAGGTTTAGTGGTAATGAACTTTTATTTGTTAGGAAGTGTTTATCTCTCCTTTGTGAAGGACAGCTTCACTGGACATAGAATTCCTGGTTGACAATTATTTTCTTTCAATATTTTGATTTTGTGATCCCATTTTTTTTGTTGTCTAAAAATTTCTGTTGATAAATCTGCCCATAATCTTTTGAAAGTTCCTTTGTATGTAACTTCTCTCTTTTATCTTGCAATTTTTAAATTATTCTGTTGGTGTTATATTTATTTGGTTTTCTTGATCCTTAATTCTTTATGTCAGTATCTGCTTATTTGAGTAATCAGACTCCTTTTCTGGACTTTACAGGCTTGCTTTGGCACAGACGGTTTTTCACCAGTCAGCTCCATTTGGGTTTCTGAGTATGTCTGCAAGTGATGTCCTTGGGCAGTTGGGACCTACTGTTATGATCTGTTTTGGGGCAGGGCAACTGTTTGACCTCTGAGGATGGGAATGGGGATGAGCTGAGAACAACTGGTTGAGAACAGTTGGATAGGACTGCTGGCTTAGTTTCTTACCCAAGTGAGGCTATCTGCTTGTCTCCACTGTTGCCTGGATTCACTGGTCAGGCTTACTAGATTGATGGTTGGCACAACTATTGAATAGATGTGCCCTAATTTACAAGGCTGTGAATTAGCTTCCTTGCTCTGGAGGGTAGCAGGATAGGACCCAGTGCCTATACAGCTCATTGTTTGGGGATCTGAATCAGTCCAGAGTGTGAAATATAGCCTTGGTCAGATTAAGCCCCCAGTTTTGCTCTGCAGATGGAGGGGTGCCATGGGCTGTGCTAACACCAGTATTCGTGGGGCTATTGAATGGGCTCTGCATCTTCCTGTGTGCTCTGGGTAGATTCCCTGATTGGAGAGGCTAATGGCCGTGTTCAGCAAGGAGCAGAGCTATGAATCAGAGTTCCTGCCTGGGTGCAGTGGGGGAAGCAGCTCTAAAGCTGCTAGAGCTCTTTATTATGTTAATTCGAGCTAACTTGCACCCCAAGTTCTCTGACTGAACAGGGCCACTGGCTTTGCTCTGCAAACTATTGGCTCTACCTACCTCTTGGCTCAAGTGCTACTGGGCTACATAACTTCCAAGAGTTACCTCTAGCTCTTCTGATCAGATTTAGCAGAATACCATGTTCCAAAGTGGCCAAAATCCCTTGCCTGGTTTGAAGCAGGAGGGGATCATTCCAGGCTTCTCTCAGTTTCCTAAACCAGCTCTTTGGCTGGAAGGGGCAGTGAGCTACCTGTAACCTTGGCTGTGAGTTAACCCTCCTGCTTGTCCATAGCATGGTAATTCTTTGTGCCTGGTACTAGCTGTTTCTGAGGTCAGTCTTCTCTGCTTGCATGCCTCTTGGCTTGAGCACAGCTGGGCTGCTCAGCTTGCAGTTTTCTCCAGACCTTCTGGTCAGATGAGACCAGAAGATGCTCTCCACAGTGGATGGGGCTGTGATTCAGTTCTTTGTCTGGGTGTGGGCAAACTGGGCTTTAGGGCTAGTAGAATTCCTCATTTGAAGATCAACAGATCTGTACTCTGTGGGAGTTCCCTGATCAGGGTGTGCTCTCTGCTTGGTTCTGCACATGGGCAGAGCCTCTGGATTTACTACTTGGGCATTGCAGGTATGAACTCGGTCTGCCAAGATCTCTGTGCTGGTTGTTACAAGCCCCTCTTCCATCTCTATCACAGTCAGGTTCCCACTGACTGAGCCCCGAAGATTCCCCTGCAGTCTCCATGGTGTGAGGTTGAGTAGGAGCTCTTGTAAAGTGATCCACAATGCTTAGGATGCTGGTTGTACCCACTGTGTTCACCTTCCTACTGGAGGAACTGGAAACTCAGGGGAGACCTCTCCATGTGATGCTCTGCTGGCCTAGGGGAGGGGCAATGTGGTCAACGTGTAGCTACTTCTCTTACCTTCTAATGCAATCTCTGTTGGTCTCTGTGGTACATGGAGTATGCTTCAGCCTCATCCCCGTCAAGTTTTAGGATTCTCTGAGTGGTGTCTTATTCTTGAATAGTTGTTAGTTGTTCTTTTTAAAATGTTTTATTGGAGGATAATTGCTTTGCAATGTTGTGTTGGTTTCTGCCATGCAACAACATGAGTGCATACACAGGTCCATCCCCTCTTATGCCTCCCTCCCACCTCCACCCTGTCCCACCCTCTGCTTTACCAGCAGAGCAATGTCATGAACAACCTATGTTGCCATCTTGGTGATGTCACCCTCACTAGTCTATGAATATGTCTTTAAATCACTTTATAGTTACTTTATTCATATTATAAAGGTAATACATTTACATTTTAGAATATTTGGGAAAACATATCAGCAAAACAGAAGAAAATAGAAACTTCTTATAACCCTTCTGCTTGGAGGTGGACACCTGTGGTATTTGTGAATATTTCTTTCCAATCAGTTCTCCATGTAGATACATCTTTTAGAAAAAACCGTACATACTGCTTTTTCCACTTAATATTGTATTGTGAACGATAAAAATTTTTCTACCACATCATCCTTAAGGACTGCACTGTATTCCCGCATGTTGATAGAGCATATAGAAGTGGATGTACAGGGCTTCTCTGGTGGCTCAGTGGTAAAGAATCCACCTGCCAATGCAGGAGACACCAGTTCATTCCCAGATCTGGGAAGATCCCACATGGTGCAAAGCAACTAAGCCTGTGCACCACAACTATTGAGCCTGTGCTCCAGGGCCCAGGAACCTCAACTACTGAGCCTGCAGCCCTAGAGCCTCTGCTCTGAAAAAAGAGAAGGCACGTCAATGAGAAGCCGTGCACTGCATCTAGAAAGTAGCTCCTGCTCGGTGCAACTAGAGAAAAGCCCAAGCAGCAACGAAGTCCCAGCCCAGCCAAAATAAATAAATAAATAAATTGTTTTTAAAAAAGAAGTGGATATACAGATTTGGAAAGCCCATCTGCTGCTGGATGCAGTCTTTAGGCTGGGCTGGATTGGAATGCCAACCCCAAGGTTGTGTAGCAGGGCAGATACTGCAAGGTGATTGTTGAAGTTGGTCAGAAATTAAGTTTGTGTGATAATGATCACTCCTTTTCCCCAGGCCACCACTTTGCTGAGGATGATTTGCGTGAAGCTCATTTGCTGTTTTGCAGGGAAGAGGGCTCAGCTTGAGCATCCTTTTTAAGGAAAATAATCAGCATTCCCCCTCAGGGTTCCAGGAAGCTTCTCTGCCACTCAGGTCAGGGCAGCCCCTGCAGACTGGAACTTGCTCCTCCTGATAAAGCAAATGCAAGCATGCCAAATTACTTTGCTCCGGCTTAGCCCTACTCCAGAATGAATCCACAAATGCTACAGAAGGATAGCTTGTGAACATGTGCAACACAGAACTCTGAAAGCGTCCTGCCTACTTAATCCTTTTCCTACTTCAGGGAAAGAAAAAAGTCTGTGTATGCTTGAACCGAGAATTGAGGGATCACAAAAATGAAGATTGGATGCCGTGCTTGAAATCACCAGTTGTGTTTTCTCATTTCCCCTTGAGCCACGGGTTGATTTTTCAGTACAGCTGCGTCAGTGGGGAAATGTGCTGCTCTTTCTAGAGTTCTTAGATTCACTCCCAAGTACGTGACTCTGTCTAAATGCCTTTTGAGGAAATGCAAGTTCCCTAAAGACACAGAGTGTTCGTTATGGTGGATTCTGAGGACTAGAGGTCATCTCTTCAGGTCATTATTCCCTCCCCAATACATCCCTCCCCCCACCCCCACACACAAAGACTCTTGATTCAGATGATTACAGATGGTGAAGGGCGCTTCTCTCCTTTGTGTTCTTGGAAAGAATCTTCCAGACAGGTATCTGCAGTTGCCATAGGTGTGCATTAGCTCAGAGGTTCAAGAATGTGCCCTGGCACTTAGATTGCATATTGATCTTTCTGGTTTGAGATGATTCCCCTGCAAAACAGTTCATGTATATTTCCATGCCAATACTTGCTTGCAGACACCCACGGAAGCTGTTCTGGCAAGCTGTCTAACCGTGAAGCACCTTAGATTTTTGATCCCACTCTGCTAGCTGTGGGTGTCCGCACCCGGGAGCTCTGGAGGTCTTTAGCAGGTCGCTTCAGTCTCTCTCCATCTCCAAGAAGTGAATGTGATTCTCCTGCCTGTGTCTTATTTAATGTGTGTCTGTATCTTCCAGCTGTCTTGGACTGGGGGTTCTTCAGGGCCATTTGGTTTGACACCAAAGGCACTACTTGTGTATAGTCAGTCATAATGAATAACTGTAAACGTGGTAAGATGCCTACCCAATGGGGGTGTTAGCCGAGAGGTGTGTGAATCTGCTTGGAGGGGCAACAGCTGAAATGTCAGAGTAGTTTACCATCTCCTGGGTAGAGGCATTGGGAGAGTGTTTTTTGTCTGAAAAATACTACAGGCGTTAGATCCTAAACCTCCCCTTCTGTGGCTGCAGTTGCTCATGCTTCTGATTTTAAATGAGGGAAATTCTATGAGTATTAGACGGGTAGGAGCTTCAGAGCAAGAAAGAGCTAAAAAATGCAGGGGCCTTCAAAATGGGAATAAATTGTGGTCATCATCAACCCAGGACATATTGGTTAAGAGGCATTCATGGGGACTTCTTTGGAGGTCCAGTGGCTAAGACGCCATGCTTCCAACAGGGGTCCAGGTTCAGTCCCTGGGTCAGGGAACTAGATCCCACATGCTGCAACTCAGAGTTTGCATGCCACAACTAAGGCCCAAAGCAGCCAAACAGATAAATAATTTGTAAGACAGGTGTATTCATGAAGAACTCTTGGCATATGATTTGGTGCCCGTCATACCAATAAGACTGCTACCCTGTTTCATTCTCCATATAAACATTAAAAACACTGATGCTGGCAAACAGGGAAGATATTAATGCTAGGACAGTAAATGAAAGCATATGGGTATTACATTGTAACAACATGGAATCATCACACCATTGATATTGATATTTACATTGATATTTATCATGGTATTGTGATATAGTCCGAAAATGTAGTCAGCATATTTAAGCTTACAATATACTCCAGGCAATGTGGAGGTCACTTTCTTGAATTCTCTTATTTAATCTTTACTACAATTCATGGGGCAGATACTATTCTTCAGAATTTAATGGATGAAGAAGGAATGGAAGATCAGAGAAGTTAAGTAACTTGACCAAAACTGTACAACTTGTGAAAAGGAGGCACTTTATTTAAAAAAAAAATTATTTTTTACTTTTTGGCCACACTGTGCAGCAGGTGGGATCTTAGTTCCTCAAAAAGGGATCGAGCCTGTGTCCCCTGTAGTGTAAACCAGAAGTCCTAACCACTGGACCATCAGGAAAGTCCCAGAAGGACTTTAAAAGAGAGAAACTGCAGTATATCTTTGTCCAGTTAGGGTAAGGGAAGGAGAACTTGTCTTTTCTCTGAAAAGGCATACTGATGGATTTCATGCTCTTTTCCTGGTAACTTTGGACAAAGCTGAGATAATTTGGTGACAGGTCTTAGGCAGTGTTCTTTTCTGCAAAGCTGGTCTATAGTCATGCATTCTTTTATTCACTCATTATGATTGATTCATTCAGATTCATGCCCTTTATTTTTCTGTAGATTGACATCTACTTTAATGAGAGTTAGGTGTTAAAAGTAACAGAAAAATAATCAGAGAATTGAGAATTTGATTGGAGAGGAGGCTATCCAGGCAGAGCAAGAATATACGGCCCTTTGTGGTGAATGTGGCAAGAAGCAGCAGAATTCAGGAGCTTGCTCTTGGAGTTACTGGGGTGACCTCTAGCTAATGTGTCTTCTCCTATTGGGAACCCCTGTTAGTATTCCAGAAATTTGGTTTTAGCACAGGGATGGGCATTTGTTCTGCATTGTCAGCCACAATGAAGAAACCTATTAACAGCATGCGATTTCTTTGTGATGGGTGATTTGAGAGCTCAGACTTGTATGTCTAAAAGAGATGGTGCATAGAAGTGGAGGAAGGACCTTCATATCAAATACTACAGCAGACTTCCTTTATGACACATTCAGGGACAGCCCCAGAAATAAATACTTAAGGAATGGGAAACAGCCTGCTCGTTTGTCCCTTTACTTCTCATAGCTTGTGGCATTCACCCCACTCTTCCCCAATCAGCCAACCTTCACCCATTCTCCTTTGAATTCTCAGCGCCCTTCCTACCTCTTTTTGGTGGTCTGTCTTCTGTTAATCAGAAGCAAGATAGAGGGGTGTTGACAACACTGATATCACTCGTTTACTCTTTAGTGCGAATTTAGACCAATTTATTACAGTATTTCATGTGATACATGAGATGATTTTACATAGTATGTGAGTGGACACATTTTTGATTAGTTGCATTACTTTTTCTTAGATTTTCTTCCATTTATGGCAAGTGATATTGACTAAACACAAGTGATGCTGGATGTTTACAGTGGCGATATGAAGCTATCTTTCAAAAAAATGAGCTTGGCAAAATCAAATTGATTAAAAGAAAAATATTGTATTAATGACAGAATATTGGTTCACAGGTCATGTAAGCATCACAAAAGGAGTATGTGAATGACTGAAGTTTTAGAACAGGTTCCCTGGCTGTATTTGCATTTCAGACTTTAACTCATAGGAAGAGAGCTGCATTGATCAGGGTGGAGAGAACACCCCTGAAGTCTCACTTCTAGGTGGCCACTTGGTTCATGCTGCTACTAAGTCACTTCAGTCGTGTCCGACTCTGTGCGACCCCACAGACGGCAGCCCACCAGGCTCCCCCGTCCCTGGGATTCTCCAGGCAAGAACAGTGGAGTGGGTTGCCATTTCCTTCTCCAATGCATGAAAGTGAAAAGTGAAAGTGAAGTCGCTCAGTTGTGTCCGACCCTCAGCGACCCCGTGGACTGCAGCCTTCCAGGCTCCTCCGTCCATGGGATTATCCAGACAAGTGTGCTGGAGTGGGGTGCCACTGCCTTCTCCGTGCTTCATACTACAGGATTATAATTCACCTGTGTTACAGATCACTTGTGTCACTGCAGGCTTTTCTCTTAATGATTACATTTCAGAGAAAGTGATTCCTTCTCTGTGGCATTCATTTTGGTATAGCTGTGAGGCTTGTAGTCACAAGATTCTTCATTAAATGCTCATGTGTGCATGGACCAATGCTGGTTTGAGTATACAAAATAGACATGGTATCTAAAGCAGCAGAATGAATAGTAGAAACCATCTAACCATAAAATTATAGAATAGAAATAGAATGTTTATTTCACATACCCAAAGTAGTACCTGAGTTTATTCCTGAACTTTTTTTCTGAATGACAGGAAAAATTGCCCAAACAGAGATTTTTCTCTGAAATAACAACTAAGCCATGATAGAGAACAAATGACTGTAATTTGTAATGGACCCAGTATGGTGGGATTCAGGGGCTTGCTAGCATTAGACTACTTGGTAGGGTTTTTGGTGTTTGAGTGGGTCTGTCTTAAGGCAGAGCTGAGAGTGGGGAACTCGGGAATAAGAGCAACCTTAAATGGTGGAATTATCATGAAAAAGTCCACAGACAATAAATGCTGGAGATGGTGTGGAGAAAAGGGAACCCCTTACACTGTTGGTGGAAAAGTAAATTAGTGCAGCCACTATGGAGAACAGTATAGAGGTTCCTTAGAATACTAAAAATAGAGTTACCATATGATCCAACAATTCCACTCCTGGGCATATATCCAGAAAAGACCAAAACTCTAATTCAAAAAAATACATGCACCCCCGTATTCATAAGCAGCACTATTTATATTAGCGAAAATATGGCTAAGTTGCTTCACTTAGTATGATAATCTCTAGGTTCATCCATCTTGCTGCAAATGGCATTTATTTAATTCTTTTTGATGGCTGAGTAATGTGTGTGTGTGTGTGTGTGTGTGGAGGTAACCTAAATGTACATCGACAGATAAATGGATAAGAAGACATGGTATATGTCACACACACACACACACACACACACACACATACACACAGTGAAATATTACTTGGCCATCAAAAAGAAGGAAATAATGCCATTTACAGCAGCATGGATGGACCTAGAGATGATCATACTAAGTGAAGCAGCTTAGAGAAAGACAAATGTCATATGATATCACTTATATGTGGAATCTTAAAAAATGATACAAATGAACTTATTTACAAAACAGACATAGACTCACAAACATAGAAAACAAATTTGTGATTACCAAACAGAATAGGAAGTGGGGGATAAATTATGAATTTTGTATTAGCATATACATACTACTATATATAAAATAGATAAACAAGGGCCTACTGTATAGCACAGGGAACAATATTCAATATCTTGTAATAACTTATAATGGAAAAGAATTTGAAAAAGAATATATATGTGTGTGTACATATTTACACATATATATGCATATATATATCCTGAATCACTTTGTTGTATACCTGAAGCTAGTAGAGCATTATAAATCAACTATACTTCAGTTTTTTTTTTTTTTTTTAAATGAAAAAAATAGTTGAATTAAATGAAACTTGCTGATGCTCTGCACAGGACTGGTCAGGTGAAATTGTGGGCTCCTTTCGGCCCTGTGATTCTAAATTTTCCAGTCCCACTAGATATTTATTTGATCGGGTCTTCCTGGAAGCATCAGAAAGATTGCTCATTCCTGAAGGTCTGTTTTAACATTTTTTCCTAATCTAGGGGAGAGGTTATTACTACACAAAGTAATTCTTTACTCTTTTTGTAGAGATAAACATTGACATTTCCACAGTATGTATTTGTTTATTTATTTGTTAAAAGATTCCTGATAGTTGATGAGCAAGAGACAGAAAGAAAAAAAAGGAAAGGTAGATAGAGTTATTATTATCGACATTCTTAGTCATTACTTGGTTGGGGTTTTATAAAGTTTGGGGGCCAAATCCTTTCTGTTGGCAAAGAACGATTAATTACTTTCAGATAATTTAGGCAGCTGTGTCACCAAAAGGTGTTTGGTAGAGCTAAGAATATTACTTTAACTTAGTATTGTTCACTTATATTTGAGTAAGGGAAAATAATCCATATTACTGAAAAATTGTGGAAATAAACTTACTTGAAACGCATATATCTTATAAAAATAGTACACGGATAACTTAAGGAAATAAACTTACTTGAAACGCATATATCTTATAAAAATAGTACACGGATAACTTAAAAGAACTTAAGCCTAAAATGGTAACTCATTACCCTTCACTTGGCATCAAGCCTGGTGAATGGACTCATGCAGTATCAGTTCTGCAGTTCTGCTGGACATACAGCTGTTAACATTATTGATAAGGTCCCTGTTCCGTAGTTCTTGTGGTCTCCCTGCGTGCGTGCTCAGTCAGTCCGACTTTTTGCGACCCATGGACTGTAGCCTGTCAGGCTCCTTCTGTCCATAGAATTTCCCAGGCAAGAGTACTGGAGTGGGCTGTCATTTCCTTCTCCTAGAGATTTTTCCAAACCCAGGGATTGAACCTGTATCTCCTGCATAGACAGGAGGATTCTTTACTGCTGAGCCACCTTGGAAGCCCTGCTTTAAGTAAAAACAGGGCAACTGAATCAACTAATAGATTGCTTGGTACTTTTCTGACCAGATCAATTGTAACTTCTTGAAATAGCATTGGATTTATCTAGATAGCTATTTAAGCATAGCCTTGATATTTAGTCTTGGAAGACATGCAAAACAGAGCTCATAACCGTGTTCCCTAAAAACTGAAATCTGATTTGGATAAGAGAAACGGAAGTAGGATTCCCGTTGTCTTCGTATTTCGTATTTATGGAAAAAGAAAACAAGGTGAGTTTTAACCTACTATTTAATGAATTGACTGTTGACAGAGAAAAAAATGAAAAATCTATTTATCTTATTATCTATGACTTTAAAGTAAAATAAACCTAATCAGCCCTGGTGTTTCTAAAAATGTATCAAGTGTTTATATTTAAACGCAATTGTTAGTGAGCTGTTACTTCAAAGTTCACTTCATTGCTATGAGTTGCCCACTGAGCCATTAAAGGCCTAAATCTTAGCAAACATAGGTGTAATTGACTATGGGCCTCTTCTCACTTTCATTCATAGGAATTAATACACGGGATTGCTGTATGAACTGTTTGACACTGCATGGGAAAGGAATGCTAAGAGGTTTTAGCATTCTGGCAGCAGCTCCGTAGTCAGCAAAGTCAAACTTCTACGTGTTTTCAGACTGCCCACCTTCTTGCCTGGTGTGTTTGTTCTTCTGGCTGACAAGCTGCTGAAGGAAGAGAGTGTGATTGTTTCATGTCAACCTTTTACAGAAATATAACACACGGGATTTATATACTTGCAAATCCAGAGTATATATCTTCATGAATTTTCACAGTGATCACACTTAAGGAACTAGCGTTCAGAATAAGACGTAGAACATGACCCTTAGATGCCATCTTCCAGTTACTTCCTTGCTTCCAACCATGCCAACACTATCTTGACTCTGACATCACAATTTGGTTTTGCCATGGTTTTGAATTTTATAGGAATGGAATCATACAGTATGGACTTCTTTGTGTAATGGCTTCTTTTGCTTAACATGTATGTTCATGTTGCTGCTAAGTCACTTCAGTCGTGTCTGACTCTGTGTGACCCCATAGACGGCAGCCCACCAGGCTCCCCCGTCCCTGGGATTCTCCAGGCAAGAACAGTGGAGTGGGTTGCCATTTCCTTCTCCAATGTATGTTCATAAATTTGGAATAATTTTTTTTCATGCTTAGGAAAGAATATAGGCTCATGGGTATCACATGAAACCATAGGATGGAAAAATACTTTGGAAAATTTAAAGCTCCATAGAATTATAATGCTGGATTGGTTGACTGGGTATTTAAATTGTCTGGCGTATTTTCATACATTGTGAAAAAAATTGGTGTCATTTAATTATTACTGACTAGTTTAGTCACACAGTTTGCATGTGCAAATTTGATAGTAATTTACATGGAATAACACATTTATATCCTAATAGATAAAACTGTAAGGTTTTTTTGGGTATTAAGGTTCCAAAGGTCATCTAAGAAATGTTCTCCCTAAGGTTTATTCTTGTACAGGTTACTGGATAACTTCTCATAATTGACTAATTAAATGGAAGCTATAGTATTTTGAAACCTAGGGCTATATCTTAATATTTCTTTTTGTTTTTAATTGCTTATCTGTGTGAAGAATCTATAACATTTTCTCTTTCAGTGTCATATTATGGGTTGTGTGATTGGTTTACATCTCAGACTATGCACTGGATAACCTTCTTTTGGGAAGTCAATTATATAATAATTTTCTTGAAAAGAACATCTCTCAACCCCAGCACCCCTCTCTACTCTCATCAAAACCAAGTTTAAAAGAAAAACCAAGTGAAACCCTTTCTTCTCAGCAGTACACTGCCGTGGCTAAGACCAGGATTGGGGTGGAGTCTGGCTTCTGTAGCCTCCATGAGCCCCTGCACCTCTCACTGATGGTTGTTGGAAGAAGTCCAGTAAGACAGAGAACGAACATGGTGTCTAGCAACACCTAAATGCTTAACAGATACTAGTTAGTACTGTTACAAGCATTGCCTTTTGTACCATTCCTTATAACACATAGAATTTAAATAATTCAAATCAAGCCTGTGGTCCTCTATACAGTTCTTTCTTAAACTTTAAATAAAAGCAAAACTCCTTCCTCCATCCCTCAAGCACAACAGGACCATTTAAACACCATCCAGATCAATGGGAAGCAACCCTCACAGATTAAAAAAAAAAATTTTTTTTTTGAAGGAAAGAAAACCTCCAAGAAGCAGTAGAATTTTAATGCTGAAAGAAACACAGCATCATTTTTCAATGTCTGTCTGATGACAATCTGGTTATTAGGTTGTCAGAGTTTTTTGACAAAATGTAGTGTTGGACTACCTAAATACATTGCTTCAGAGTCCAGTGGGGCTGCTGATCTGTTTTGTAATAATTTGGGTCCAGGGCTGTTTTTGTTAAAGGCAAACCTATTAGTCATGTGAGAAATGTTTACTTTTTATGTTCATGAGTCTAAACATAAAAGAAATCACTTAGGCTTGATGTTGTGGGGAGCAGTAATAATGCATAGTCCTTTTCAGAACCCAGATGACCCATCCATCTGGAAGTTTTAGGTTGTTGGGGAGAAATGTCAAAGGGACCAAGATCTGCAGATTTAGGTTTATTTTATATTTTGGTATTGGAAAATACATAGTGAAGTCAGCAGTCTTAAAGACGTACATTTAAAATCACCTTTTCCCATCCCCTTGCCTTTATTTATTTATTTTTTCAGTTTTGAAGATCAGGATTTTCTTTATAGGTTGAGCAATGGAGAGTACTAAATAGAGAAGTACTTTTATATTCCCTCTTCTGTATAGGGCAGATTCAGGTTTTGTGGGATCAGATGCTTATATAGTTTGTAGAATCTTCTTCAAGAAAAAGAAGAACTATTATTATTTGGAAAACAAAGATAAAAAAAGAATTTATTTTTAAAATCCATTTTATTTTGTATTGGAGTATAGCCATTTAACAATGTTGTAATAGTTTCAGGTAGACAGCAAAGGGACTCAGCCATAAGTATACATGTATCCAAGGAAAAACAAATTAGGAATACAAAATTAGACACAAAGGTACTTGTTTTGGTGGTTCAGTTAGATGATTTGGTTCCCTTTCTGTCATGATCTCTTTACCAGAAATGCTTGCATAAAAATGCTTCTTCGTATCTCCTGCCACCTAGACCACTGACTCCCAGCATTCCTGGGATCCATGCAGTTGGAGCCCTGAAGATAAAGCTTCATCAGCATCATGTCAGTCTTTCTCTGACTATTCCAAATATGCTGCTGGGTCACTGAGAATATTACTGGTTAGATGACATCTGGAAAGCTAAAGAAGACATCTAGTTGGAATAAGCTGTGGAATCAAGTTTTAAGAATGTCGATACTACAGAGTTGTTTTAAAAATTTATTTATTTTGACTGTCCTGGGTCTTCGTTGCTGTGTGGGCTTTCTCTAGTGGCGCCGAGCAGGGGCTACTTTCTAGTTGCGGTGTGCAGGCTTCTCCTGTGGTGGCTTCTCTTGTGAAGCACGGGCTCTAGGCATGCAGGCTTCAGTAGTTGTGGTACGTGGGCTTTGTTGCTTCCCGGCAAGTGAGATCTTCCCAGATCAAGGATCAAACCCATGTCTTCTGCATTGGAAGGCAGAGTCTTTACCACTGAGCCACCAGGGAAGCCCATACTACAGATTCTTAAGTGAACTGGACAAAAAGAACGTTTTATAAAAGATAAAGCTTTCAAGGTTGTTCTTAAAAAGAATAATTTCAGGATTCATGGCCTCTAAAGATAAGTCATTGCAGTGAAAGAGCCATTAAAAAATGTTTTAATGAAAAGAAGAGGTATTGATGTTTTCCAGAAAGCTGTGTTTCCCGAGGTGTTGATTTCTTTGTATGACTCACACAGGAAGCTCCCTGGCAGCAGAGCAACATGTAGCCTTGACATCTGTGTAAATCTTTATGCTGTCTTTGGAATAAGATGATTGCAGCATTGACCCACCATCAGTGGGGCATGAGTTGCTGATCTGCTGTTTGATGAGTTCAACTACACTTTTTATCACCATGGATATCAGTGGCTCAGACTCTGGAGATAGCTGTTCAGGTAGGAGTTTGAGTCCTTGGTCAAGAATGTCCCGAGATTTAAGGAAATCTAAAACTAAAGTCAATCTTTTTCATTCTGTACTTCTGTCACTTATCTAAACATTTATTGCCTGCCAGTCACTTTGTTGAACACTGCGAGATACTGGTATTTGTCAACTCCAATTGGCTTTTACAAAGATGAAGAGAGGCCTTGGCTACTGCTTTTTCAAGGGATGTCACAAACACATTCGTTTGGGAATGTAGATTAATTAGTTACCTATGTTGTAAGATCAAACTGAGTTGATAGTACCTGTTATGTGTTCGTTATTTAATAATTAAAAAATTTTAGAACTGTTCAATGACTTCGAGGGAACGGTCAAGCGACTATCTAGATGGAAGATATGAGAGTGCCAGAGAGGGACAGAGAGAGGTGTTAGGAGAGTTTGTGCTGGGTTAGGAATGTATTTTACCCATGTGACACTTTTTCAAGAGAGAATATACGTTTAAGTTGCTTAAACTGCATTTTATTATTTTGCTTGCATTTTTAAGATGTGCTTTGTGTAAGAGACTGTAAGGTTTCTATATGCCTTAGTGGTTTGTTTTTCTTTCGCCTTCCTCCCGCAGTAACAGTAGGTAATCTCATCTTTGTCATGTTCTTTATTGTTTTGTCATTCTTTCTTGTAGGTTTCACAGCAGCCTGCTAGGATCTGGGTCTGCTAGGTTACATTTCACAGATGAGGAAATGAAACACAGAAAGATGTGCTTTTGTGGTTTTTGTAAGATCATAGACTGCTTTCCATCAGGACTTGGAGGGAGCTGTCTGACTCCCACCTCTAATGCTTTAGAAAAACTGATACATAGGCCACTTTGATAACAGGACCCTCTCAGGTATCCCTTTGTAAGTAGGTGCATAGAATTGTATGGTGACATCCTAATTGTTCACTTAATTTATATAGACACAGCATTTACAAGAGGTTTAAAATACCAAAATATTCTGCGAAATGTTTGCAAATCACCTCCTGAAATTAACAAGTAGAAAAGATTGAAAGATATACCAGTGTCTTAACAGAACACAAAATTTGACGTGACTGTATCATGTGAAAAATCCACTTTGTACAGACAATACATGCCAAATCAAGTGTTTTCATTTGGAAGTTAACCAGCATTGGGCTGTAAAGATAGAATCTTGAGGTTTTTTTTCCCCCTGGGAGCAAACTCTCTATAGCTCATATTTGCCAATGTACGCAATTGTACAGGTTCTGAAATCCTTTCCTGATGCTTTATATTTATGCTTTATATTTATAATGACATGCCTATTTGTTTAGAAATTTAAAGGGATTATATTTACTTACATAAATTATATCTATAATTAAATGTCTCCTTCCTCAGAATTGCAATTTAATTGTTTTATCATGGTAATTCTTGGCTTTGAGACTCTGAGAGAGTTGTTAGTTGTATTTACTTTTGAGTTAGGTCACAGTCAGTGTAAGCATATTTCATATGTACCATGAGATCTAGAGTTTCCTAATATGTTTTTATGTTACTTAAAGGAGAGTAGGAAGTATAAACAATGCAGTCCTGAGTCCATGAATCTTTGGGGAAAGGTGTACATTGGTACCTTTTCTAGCAAATGCAGTTTCCTTTAGCCACTCACCTGCATCCAGCCTTTGGTAGTAGGTCCCACCTCAACCTCCATCAACTTTATGCAAGGGTTGTGGGGTCCCCCTCAAATGATGCTGGCCAGGATTCAACCACTAGGGTCCTGTTTTCCATTGCCGTTCGTTTAGAGAAAACAGTTTTACAGTTAAGAGTCGAGGGCACTGTGACAATAAGCAGATGGCAAGTTAGAAGGGACACACTGGCTGTGATGACTCAGTGGTTACTGGGCTTCAACAAGTAGATTTGGCTGCTATTATGATGTGTGTATAAAGCTACTTCTCCTTAACCTGGCTGGGTGCCCAAACCTCCTGCTAAAAGAGTCACTTTTAAGTGTTAAATTTATCCCTCAATTTCCTTTTTTATAGCCTAATAGTCTCTTTAGGTTTTCACTGGGTAGAGTGGTAGGAAATTTGTATTTCCTCTATGAAATGTTCTTCCACTGAAAGCTTGTTGGGAAATGAAAATCATGTTTTGCAAATAAACCCCAGCAGTATAATGGGCTCTGTACACATATATTCAACTGTGAAATACTGTCCATGGAAAATACCTTGCAGTTCCTGACACCAAAGACAATAATAAATATCAAAGGTCTTTAGAACAATCCACACACACACACACACACACACACACACACACACACACACGGTGTTTGTTTTCAATCCTTAGGCAAGCAGTTACTGGCAATTGAATTATCTAGCTGGACTAGTAAATTGCCAAACCAAATCAAAGTACAACTGACTACATTTTTTTGAAAAGAGATTGTTTTGTTTTTCATAAAATCCAACCAGAATATAATGAAAAGAGAAGTTCTCGTGCTACCTGGAGGGGAGATGGCAGAATGCATGGTAAAGTGGTGGCCTGCAGGCCACAAGTGCACATATATTTTGTTTGGTTTGCACAGTGTTGTAAGTAATTAGTTTAGTTGTCAATATTTAAAAGTTGAGGTATTTAAAATACATTTTTTGGTTTCTAAAATCCTGGGAAGATATGGCAACACTGGGCCATCTTTCTTCCATGGCATTATTTTCCTTGGAGAAGAACTGTTGCTGCCTCTCCCAGTCTCCTGGCCATGATGCTCACTCCCATCACGTCCTTGTCTCCATGTGAAGGGGTGCACTGCCTGTGTTGTCTTGCCTAGCCCTGATTTACTCATTTACATTGCCTGCCTGCCCTGCCAGCTCTTATTTGTGACCTCTTATTCAGGAAAACTACAAAAACTTCATGCACATGTTGTTAGGAGCTGACAGAGGAAGAACCTTATTCTGTATTACAGAGAACTATCATCAGCACAGGGTGGAGAGGGGTTAGGGATAGGGACGTGGGGTGGCGGGGCAGCATTCTAGGGCGTTAGCTCAGTGTCAGAATGAATTCTAGATTCTTTGATTTTGTCGCTCAAAGTGTTTGGACACGGATGACCACCTATCTGGGAAACTGAGGAAAGGATTCCTGTGTTCCCTTAGGAATTGGACTGTATCTCCTTTAAGGAATTCGTCAATGCTCAGAATAAACATTTTTTTTTAATTGAATAATATAGTCACGTAATTTAAAAAAAGTGTTGTAAGATGCACAATGGGAAGTCAGTCTACCTCCACTTCTGTCTCTCACGCCTCAGCTTTTTAGGAGGCAGACCCTGTGCTCTTATGTTTTTCCAGAAATGTTCTATGTATGTGCACACTTAGATATTTTCCTTACATGAAGGATAACTCACTGTATATGCTGTGCTGCCCTTGCACTGTTTTCCTTTGGATTTTCGAAGCTAAGATTACCTTAGCATATTGCACGTCTTAGATCATTGTGTAATGGTACAAGAACAATCTTATTCTTTTTAATGCTTTCATTATGTTCTCTTGTATAGTTGTGTCCAAACTTACTTAACCATTACTGTACTGAGTATATACACTGTATGTGTAATTTAGATGTTTTCAATCTTCCACTAATAAAATTCTAAGAGTGCATAATCTACCTGTGTTTGCAACTTCTCTGTTTTCCTCATGACTTGGATTTTATGAGACCAGGTGATCAACATGAAACTTCCATCCCCAGGCTAAAAATGCAGGCTACCTGAAAAAATTTTTTTTTACTCTTCCTTTGTCTGAAAAGAAGTCACCTATATAAAAAAGGGATAATTGATGGGATGTGCTAACAGTAGCAATTTTAGGGCTAGATATGTTATCCCACAGTTCCAGGTCAGTGTTTCTCAAACTTTAATGTGCATAAAACTTATCTGGGGATCTTGTTACAGTGCAGATTCTGATTTAGCATTCCTAGCAGTCTCCCAGGTTGCAGGGGCAGAGCACACTTTGAGAAACAAAACTTGTAGAACTCTATTGCCATTCTGTATAAATAAAGTGTGTAGTGTTGTTTGATTTCATAGATACAGTGTTGTTTGTGTTTCACAAATATCCACAACCACCCTGTTCTTCAGGCAGGGGTGGTGAATTTGGTGGCCAATAGTGTTATCTTTGGCCTATATTAAAAGTAGGATAAATAACATATGCTTTGTTTTTGTTTCAGTATATTTCATCAAACCCTTGGTTAGACATATAATGTACTTAAGTTGGCATGTTTGTTGTTGTTCTTTAGTCACTAAGTCATGTCTGACTCTTTGTGACCCCACAGATTGTAGCATGCCAGGCTCCTCTGTCCTCCACTATCTCCTGGAGTTTACTCAAATTTATGTCCAATGAGTCAGTGATGCTGTCTATCAGCTAGCATACTATCGAATTATTATTTTAGTCTGTAAGATTACAGAGCTTGAAACAGCTTTTGACTTATTTTACATTTTTCTTTGAAGAAGTTATTTACCTGTGGATCCTTCTGGGAATAAATTAATTTCAAATTAAAGCCAAGGTAGTATGGCCAAGTTAGGTGATTTATTTCTCTCTTTTGTTACACTGTAAATTCCTTGAGTACAAAAATTGTTAAATTGTTCTCTTATAAAATTGCCTGTGATGAAGACTCTCTCCTTGACTAGACTTCAGTGAGGATCCTCTCAGCTGCCTTCTTGGTCATGGCCCCCATCCTGTCTTTGACCTACCTAGCCAGTTTTAGGAAGAATCCTGCTAAGTGATATTTGATGATGATTCTCATCTCCCACCCTTGATATCTAGGTCTTTGGCCTATCCTAATCATGAACGCTGTTAAGCCAGTTTAGCAAGAATCTCCCTACTCTTGATGTTTCCTACTGCTGGTTTTCTACATGCTGAGCTCCTCACTTTGCTCCTTGGCTATAATCTCCAGCTGTCATTGCTGTATTTGGAATTGAGCCTGGTTTCTCTCTTGTATTGCAGTAGTCCTGCATAAAGTCTCCCTTGTTGTTGTAAGAAATGTCAGAATAATTGTTGTTTAACACCTGTTTCTTGCCCTTCTTCATAATTTTCATTTTGTATCAGTTCAAAAGCTGATATTTTTTATTGTTTAGTCACCAAGTTGTATTCAACTCTTTTGCAACCCCATGGATTGTAGCCCACCAAGCCCCTCTGTCCATGGGATTTCCCAGGCAAGACTACTGGAGTGGATTGCCATATCCTTCTCCAGGGGATATTCCTGCCCAGGGATTGAACCCACATTTTATGCATTGACAGGCAGATTCTTTACCACTGAGCCACCTGGGAAGCCCATAAAAAACTAAGTCATGTCCGACTCTTTTGCCACCCCATGGACTATATAGCCTGCCAGGCTCCTCTGTCCGTGGGATTTCCGAGGCAAGATTACTGGAGTGGGTTGCCGTATCCTTCTCCATCAAAAGCATTAGAAAGGGACAAAAAAGACATTCCTCATTACATTTCACTTTTCTGTGTGGTTTTAACTAATTTAATATTACAACTAAATTCACCTTCAAGGTGAATATCACTCAAAATTTGAAGTTTTTAAAAGTAGCATTTGAAATGAATCTGAGTTTGTACCAACCTTTTAGGTTGTTAAAAAATAATTTTCAGAAAAAGGTAAACATATTCTCTTGTAGGTATAAAAATGAGGATGTGCTAAAGATTTTATTTTGCTTATACGGTATGAGGAAACTGAGTGTTATAACTGGATTAAAGGAAAAGTTATAATAGAACCAATGTTTATAGAGTAAACCAATATTGAGGTGAGTCACAGATCAAGATAAAACTGATTTTCCACAGTGAGGTGGAAGTAAATTAAAACACTTAACTGTCAGCACAAAATTTGTCTATCTATCAGTCACTTACAGCTTACAAAGTGGTGCACTGTAGTTCAGAGGTCATGAACAGGGCTAGAATCAGACAGCTGGGAAGGGTATGCTATAGATGATGCCTAGTTTTCTACTGAAGTGCAACATTTTTTTTTTTTTTAATCTTACAAGGTGAAGGCCATCTTCAACTTAAGGTGTATGCCCAAGTATTACCTTGTGACTTAAATCTTTGAAAAGTCTAAAATGACCCAATATTTGAGGATGACAGTACACAAGTAAGTGACAAAGAAGCATGGAGATGAGTATTAGGTATTGTCACAAGACATTTGAAAAACTGGAGGTGTTTTATATAGCATGTGGCCGCTAGCCTTCAACCTTGTAGCCTGAAGACTGGAAAGGAAAAGTAATATTTTCCCCTGTACTGTAAAGATTGAACTTGATGGTATGAATTGATTATTTACCCAGATTGGGCTATTTACAGGAATTCATTTTCATAATTGAGCATGTGCACTTGGACCAGAAAATATTTAGAGAAGACAATATAGTTGGAAATGAACAGAAATGGTTTGAAACCATGGCTGGAACTAAACTCCTGTTGTTTAAGAACCAAGTTGTGCAAATGAATATGGAGTGGACACGTTGTGTTGTTTCCTTTCTGTGAATGTGAGTTGGAAGGCAGCTGCTCAAGTTGAGATGTGATAAATCCCTGTGATGAGATTGACTTACCACTGCCTTACTTGAGGCTGGAAAAATGAACCTCCCAGTGAAGCTGGGAGCATATATGGTGCCTCAGACAACTGCCATTAGGTTAAATTTCTTTAGAGATGTTTTATAGTCATTATTTGCATATGTTTTTATAGTCATACTTGAATTAACATTTCCAAGTGTGTTTGTTACTTTTATTTCTGTGGATTCTTTTCTATCTCAGGGGTTTGCAAACTGTTTCAATAAAGGGCCAGACAGTTAATATTTTAGGCTTTGGGACTCTACATGTTCTTTCAATTGCACAACTCTACTTGTAGAGTGAAAGCAATTAAGACAAGAGGTAGTGTGACTGTGTTCCAGTGAAATTTAATTTATGGGCACTTAATTTGAATTTTATGCAACTTTCACATGTCATGATATATTATTTTTGTTAAGTTTTTTTTTTTTTTTGATCTGGGCCATTTTTCAAGTCTTTGTTAAATTTGTTATAACATTGCTTCTGTTTTGCTATTTTGGCCGTGAAGCATCTTGTATCTTAACCTCTCTAACTAGCAATCGAACCTACACCCATAGGGCACTAGAGAAGTACCTATATTATTCTTCTTTCAAATTTTCTTTTCAATCATTTAAAAATATAAATACCAATCTCAGTTTGTTTCAGCCCAAATTTGGTCCTTGAGCCCTAGTTGGCTGAGCCTGGCTTTGCAGAATGGACACGACACAGTTGCTGGATGTATGTCAGATCTTTATGTTTACCTTATATTTTATCAGTTTTTCTGTTCTGTCATTTATTTGTTGAGAGAGCTTGGGCAAATAAGCTTACCTCACTGAAGTCAGATTTCTTCCTTTTAAAATGTGATGGTACCTAAACTCAGAACTTTTTATGGACTAAATAAATTATGTCAAAACATGAAGTTTCACACAAAAAACACCGAATAACTGTTTATTTCTCCCCTCTGTTCAGGTCTACCTCAAGGTACCTTATTTCTTTTAGTGTGTATACAAGCAGGTTTGGGGGCGATAGCTGTTTCATTATATTATGAATTAAATATTCACAAACATCCAACTTTTATATTTATATTAAATAAGTATAAAGTATATTTGATAAAGTTGGGGATATAAATTATACTCATACTAGGAGAGTCTGTTCAAGAAAGCCTCTGGATTGAATCCTCATGTTAACCAGACAAACCACTCCTAACTCATCTGTCCTCTCAGGTCATATACTATGGATTTCCACCATAGGCTTTCTGTGTCAAGATATACTTTAATATGCTTAAAAAATTTTTATTTTATTTATTTATTTGGTTGCATTGGGCCTTAGTTGCGGCATGCAGGATCTTTAGTTGTGGCATGTGGGATCTAATTCCCCGACCTGGGGTGGAACCTGGGCCGCCTGCATTGGGAATGCAGAGTCTTAGCCACTGGACCACCAGGGAAGCCATAGTATTTCTCTTTTTTTTCTTATAATGGGGTTTTTCTGACCATAATGTCCAGAGTTGCTTTCTTGGCTTTCTCCAGACATGTAGGTGGCCACTTCTTTATCATTTGGCTGTTGCTGCTTCACACTGGGCACCTACCACAATCTGAGGCTCTTATACTTGGCTTGTTGGCTTACTGTCTGATTCCTGTACTCTCTCAGGATGGTAAGCAGCATATCTGCTTGAAAATTCATTGTTGTGTGTCCAGTGTCTCCTCATACAGTGCCAGGCAAGGTGGAGGTGCTTTATGAATAATCATTGTCAGAATGAATAGATCACAGTTTTTAAAATGACCATATTTTAGGAGCAGAGAAGATGCTCCATAGCTTTCTGTAATACAGTGTATCTTTGGCTAATTCAGCTTTTAAAAGGCTGGTGTCAAATCAATTTGAGTACAGCATGAAGTAAGTGTCTGTATTAAAAATAGAACATATAGCAGAGGGGACCAATGATTGCTACTAAGGAGTTTAAAAATATGGACTGCTCCTTTCAATGTGAATAGTCTAGTGGTTTTCCCCACTTTCTTCAATTTAAGTCTGAATTTGGCAATAAGGAGTTCATGGTCTGAGCCACAGTCTACTACTGGTCTTGTTTTTGCTGACTGTATAGAGCTTCTCCATCTTTGGCTGCAAAGAATAATCAATCTGATTTTGGTGTTGACCATCTGGTGATGTCCATGCATAGGATCTTTTCTCGTGTTGTTGGAAGAGGGTGTTTGCTATGACCAGTGCGTTCTCTTGCCAGAACTTTGTTAGCCTTTGCCCTGCTTCATTCTGTACTCCAAGACCAAATTTGTCCGTTACTCCAGGTGTTTCTTGACTTCCTACTTTTGCATTCCAGTCCCTATAATGAAAAGGACATCTTTTTTGGGTGTTAGTTCTAGAAGGTCTTGTAGGTCTTCGTAGAACCATTCAAATTCAGCTTCTTCAGCATTACTGGTTGGGGCATAGGCTTGGATTACCATGATATTGAATGGTTTGCCTTGGAAACGAACAGAGATCATTCTGTCGGTTTTGAGATTGCATCCAAGTACTGCATTTCAGACTCTCTTGTTGACTATGATGGCCACTCCATTTCTTCTAAGGGATTCCTGCCTGCAGTAGTAGATATAATGGTCATCTGAGTTAAATTCACCCATTCCAGTCTATCTTAGTTAGCTGATTCCTAGAATGTCGACGTTTACTCTTGCCATCTCCTGTTTGACCACTTCCAATTTGCCTTGATTCATGAACCTAACATTCCAGGTTCCTATGCAATATTGCTCTTTACAGCATTGAATCTTGCTTCTATCACCAGTCCCATCCACAACTGGGTGTTGTTTTCACTTTGGCTCCATCCCTTCATTCTTTCTGGAGTTATTTCTCCACTGATCTCCAGTAGCATATTGGGCACCTACTGATCTGGGGAGTTCATTTTTCAGTGTCCTATCTTTTTGCCTTTTCATACTGTTCATGGGGTTCTCGAGACAAGAACATGGAAGTGGTTTGCCATTCCCTTCTCCAGTGGACCACATTCTGTCAGACCTCTCCACCATGATCCGTCTGTCTTGGGTGGCCCCACAGGGCATGGCTTAGTTTCATTGAGATAGACAAGGCTGTGGTCAGTGTGATCAGATTGGGTAGTTGTCTGTGATTGTGGTTTCAGTGTGTCTGCCCTCTGACGCCCTCTCTCAGTGCCTACCATCTTACTTGGGTTTCTCTTACCTTGGATGTCAGGAATCTCTTCACTGCCTCTCCAGCAAAGTGCAGCCACTGCTCCTTACTGTGGACGTGGGGTAGCTCCTCTTGGCTCCGCTCTTGCACTGTCACAGCTGCTGTGCTCATGCGCCGGACAGAGGTTCATGACATTGTACAGGAGGCAGGGAGCAAGACCATACCCAAGAAAAAGAAATGCAAAAAACCAAACGGCTGTCCGAGGAGGCCTTACAAATAGCTGTGGAAAGAAGAGACGTGAAAAGCAAAGGAGAAAAGGAAAGATATACCCATTTGAATGCAGAGTTTGAAAGAATAGCAAGGAGAGATAAGAAAGCCTTCCTCAGAGATCAATGCAAAGAAGTAGAGGAAAACAATAGAATGGGAAAGACTAGAGATCTCTTCAAGAAAATTAGAGATACCAAAGGAACATTTCATTCAAAGATGGGCTCAATAAAGGACAGAAATGGTATGGACCTAACAGAAGCAGAAGATATTAAGAGAGGTGGCAAGAATACACAGAAGAACTATACAAAAAAGATCTTCATGACCCAGATAATCACAAAGGTGTGATCACTCACATTCACCTAGAGCCGGACATCCTGGAACGTGAAGTCAGATGGGCCTTAAGAAGCATCACTATGAACAAAGCTAGTAAAGTGATGGAATTCCAGTTGAGCTATTTCAAATCCTGAAAGATGATGCTGTGAAAGTGCTGCACTCAATATGCCAGCAAATTTGGAAAACTCCGCAGTGGCCACAGGACTGGAAAAAGTCAGTTTTCATCCCAATCCCAAAGGTAATGACAAAGAATGCTCAAACTACCGCCCAATTACACTCATCTCACACACTAGTAAAGTAATGCTCAAAATTCTCCAAGCAAGGCTTCAGGAATATGTGAACCGTGAACTTCCAGATGCTCAAGCTGGTTTTAGAAAAGGGAGAGGAACCAGAGATCAAATTGCCAACATCCGCTGGATCATGGAAAAAGCAAGAGAGTTCCAGAAAAACATCTCTTTCTGCTTTATTGACTATGCCAAAGCCTTTGACTGTGTGGATCACAATAAACTGTGGAAAATTCTGAAAGAGATGGGAATACCAGACCACCTGACCTGCATCATGAGAAACCTGTATGCAGGTCAGGAAGTAACAGTTAGAACTGGACATGGAACAACACACTTGTTCCAAATAGGAAAAGGAGTACGTCAAGGCTGTATATTGTCACCCTGTTTATTTAACTTATATGCAGAGTACATCATGAGAAACGCTTGGCTGGAGGAAGCACAAGCTGGAATCAGGATTGCTGGGAGAAATATCAGTAACCTCAGATATGCAGATGACACCACCCTTATGGCAAAAAGGGAAGAAGAACTGAAGACCCTCTTGATGAAAGTGAAAGAGGAGAGTGAAAAAGTTGGCTTAAAACTCAACATTCAGAAAACTAAGATCATGGCATCCAGTCCCATCACTTCATGGCAAATAGATGGGGAAACAGTGGAAACAGTGGCTGACTTTATTTTTTTGGGCTCCAAAATCACTGCAGATGGTGATTTCAGCCATTAAATTAAAAGATGCTTGCTCCTTGGAAGGAAAGTTATGACCAACCTAGACAGCATATTGAAAAGCAGAGACATTACTTTGCCAGCAAAGGTCCATCTAGTCAAGGCTATGGTTTTTCCGGTAGTCATGTATGGATGTGAGAGTTGGACTATAAAGAAAGCTGAGCATCGAAGAATTGATGCTTTTGAACTGTGGTGTTGGAGAATACTCTTGAGCATCCCTTAGACTGCAAGGAGATCCAACCAGTCCATCCTAAAGGAGATCAGCCCTGGGTGTTCATTGTAGGGACTGATGTTGAAGCTAAAACTCCAATACTTTGGCCACCTGATTTGGAGAGCTGACTCATTTGAAAAGACCCTAATGCTGGGAAAGATTGAGGGCAGGAGGAGTAGGGGACGACAGAGGATAAGATGACTGGATGGCATCACTGACACAGTGACATGGGTTTGGGTGGACTCTGGGAGTTGGTGATGGACAGGGAGGCCTTGTATGCTGCGGTTCATGGGGTCGCAAAGAGTCAGACACGATTGAGCGACTGAACTGAACTTTTAGTGTGAAGCTTATAAGTGAAGACAATCAGAAGAACCATATGCCAGTGTCCACGAAGCTCTCTAAAGCATGTCAGTCTCATTTTTTTCTACAGTGTGTCTAGTGAATGTGTTCCTTGGGAAAGTGATATGAGCACAGACAGAAGGGTAGGCTGTGAGGAGTAGAGGGGAAAAAGCACTGAATTTCAAGTCAGAATATCTGGTTTGAAGTTCTAGGTATGCAGATGACTTGGAAGTACTACAGGGTGACCTTGGGCAAGTCCACTAACTTGTTTGAATGAAATAACAGCTTTCAGATTTTCTGTGAAGATCAAATAGTGTGTGTGTGCCAGCAGCTGTATAACCTCATAAGCACTGTACCCATTTAAGTTGTATATTTTGTCATGAATCGCTGACCCAAAAAATGATGGTATCAACTAGAAGGCAGATATAGCACCCAGTTTTGAATCCTTTCTGGCCCATTTCTAAGATCCCAGTGCAAGTTCTATTGATTGTACCAGGTCAAAGGACTACACAGCTTTTTCCTTCTCTGAGTTTCTAGGCCTTAAGAATCATGATAATGATGACATTAATGAGAATATACAATAGCAGCTATCATTTAATTAGTATCCATATTTTGTCAGTCCCTTTGGTATGCGGTTTATAAATATTACTTAAATATTGTCATGACAATCCTATGAGATTCATTTTGCTATTATTATCCTGCTGAGTGGGCTTCCCTGGTAGCTCAAACGATAAAGAATCTGCCTGCAATACAGGACATCCAGGTTTAATCCCTGGATCAGTAAGATCCCCTGGAGAAGAGCATGGCAACCCACTCCAGTATTCTTGCCTGGAGAATTCCATGGACAGAGGAGCCTGGCAGGCTACGGTCCATGGGGTTGGGAAGAGTTGGATTCGACTGAGCAACTAACACTTCCTGCTGAGTAAACTCAGGCTTTGAGACTTTAAGTCACTTGCCCAGGGTCTCATAGCTATAATGAGAGGAGAGTGGGTGACTCTGGGGCTTATCTTTATTCTGTGCCAGTGGTTCTCTTAACTTTGATAGTGGTTCTCTACCTTTTACCTGTAGGGCTTAGCTATGGGTGATAGTTACCTCCTCCTCCAAGATTGCAGATTTTAGTAGGCCTGAGGTGAGGCCTGGGAATTTCCAAGTGATATTGGTAGTGTAGGGACCATGCTTTAAGAACCATTCTTCTCTACCCTGCTGCTGCTTTCTGTTCCATCACAGACTCAAGCTGGTCCCTTTTTATTCTTTGCCTTTATTCTGTTTCGAAATACCCAGGAATTCCCAGGTTTTCTTGGATTTTAGAGCTCTTTGGAGGAGAGGAGAGGAATATCAGAGAGGTTCTAATTTCATGTAGGTCCTTTCTAAACTCCAAAGGAGTACCACTGGGCTATCTTAATAAGTTGTCTCCGTGGTTTTCCAAATCACTGGCAGTAGCATCACAGTATAGTATCTCCTTTTTACTTCTCCTTGGTTGGCTTTGGTCCAGATCTGTTCTGAATTGTAACAGGAGTCTTCATAGCCCATTCCATTCACTAATCCCTGGATATATTGCCTCACTGATGCATACAGAAATTTTTTGCATACATTTTCTGCCTATATTTGAGCCCCATATGTGCCAGGCACCTGAGTGACCCTGGGGGGCACAGTGGTATGTAAAACCAGATACAGTCTCTGCCATCTGTGAATGTGAGTGTATGCTTAGTTGCTCAGTTGATTCTACTCTTTGTGACTCTGAACTGTAGCCCACCAGGCTCCTCTATCATGGGATTCTCCAGGCAAGAATACTGGAGTAGGTTGCTATTTCATCCTCCAGGGAATCTTCCTGACCCAGAGATCGAACTTGTGTCTCTAGTGTCTCCTGTATTGACAAATGGGTTCTTTACCATTAGTGCTACCTCTCTGCCATCAGGGAATATTTATTCTAGTTGGGAAAACAAATATTAGAAAACTCAGATAAATAAAGGTCAGTGCTACCAAGAAGAGGTACATGGTGCAAGAAGAGCGTGTAATGGGGCGGGAGTGGGGTGGGTGGCAGTTTAACCTGTTTGGAGAGGAGGGTTGGTCAGGGAAAGCTTGTTTATGGGAATAACGAGTGAGCCAAAATCTGATGGAAAACGAGGAATTAAGTAGATACAGAGGCTAGACTGGGGATGAGGAAAGAACAATCCAGGCACAGGAATGGCATGTGCAGAGGCTACCAGAAGAAGGGACATAGCATAGTGATAAAACAAATTGGATGTCTCTATTCTACGATCAACACATGAATTAAAGGGTAATTCTAAAAAAAAAAAAGCGAGATCATGACTCTCATACTAATATAAAAATGAATGTTTATTAAAGATTGTATTTGATTGAGAGTGAGAAAGCTAGTCAATGTTATAACCAGTCCCAAAAGAAGCCAGAAGGACACTTTTGCAGATCAGAAATACTGAAGTGAATTTACAAACGTAGGCAAAGTGGTTTCTAGTGATGGGAGTGGAGTAACCTGAACATCCAATGGGCAGGGCAGAATTTACAGTACAAGAATCAGAGACAAGAATTACCTTGCATTGCTTTCAGTTATCTATAATTTACAGAGTTGTAAAATAACTCTCAGTGAAAAAGAATCTGATAGCTGGTAGGAGGTCTCCTTTATAATCTGGATAATGCATAGTTTTCCAAGGAAACAGATTTATTTTTCCCTGCAAGTGCTTTGGTCATGAATATACTTTTATTATTTAGGGCTAGCTGGATTTGATCTCAAAAGGCTTCTGGCTTGTATTTTGGACACCCCAAAAGTATGGGGTAGAATTTACTGCCAGACCATTTATACTGCACGTTGACTATGACACACCATGATGCATGTCCAGCCTGTCACCCCTTGCTAAATCCCTTTAAACACAAAGCTAATGAATGTCCTATATGACTTGTTCTTTTCTGGTGGAAAGCAAGGAAAAAAACTCTTTGAGAGAAGGCGCTCAGAAAGTGAGAGTAGAACTTGGCTTTCATTCAGGAGCCCCTCTGAGAACAGAGAGAGACACCTTTCCAGTGAACCTGAAAAACCAAAGTAGTTTTGCCAAGTTGAGGTCTGGCACAGCCTGCAGATGGTTCACAACAAAGAAGAATTTCTTCAAGTATATCAGGTGGACTCTTGACCAGGAGAGGGATAATCATTTAGTCAATTAACAGGAAGACTGGTGTGGGTGAGTTTAAATTGATGATTTGCTTTATTGAAATGTTAAACCAGCATTGACAGCTACTGTAACCCTTTAATTGACAAATCCACTCAGGAACCATGTGTTAAAAACTTCCTTATGGAGAATGGAAGCATCACCCTCCTTTTTCCATTGTAAACCGGGTGTGTTCAGTGTAGGCTCCCTGTTTTCTATATCAGTGCTGTATTGTACCAGGAGACGGAATTAGAACAGCACCTTTTAATTTAATTTGTAGCAGGTCAGAGTTCAAAACTGCAATTTCACAAATGTTTGATAAAAAATGTCACTGGTTTTGATTGAGTTGTGTTATTAACCTCTAGCTTGAGAGTCTTGGTTTGTTTTTTGTTTCCTTTTTTTGGATTAGCATTAATGTGTCTGACTTCTCAGTAATACGTGCTATTTCTAGTTTTGTTTCTGCTAGAGAACTTCTACCAGTGGAATAATGTATTTCACTGGCTGGTTCAGCATAAAGACTTAAATACAGAAATTGCAAAGTAAGTAAGTTACCTACAGAAGATAGTGCTGCTCATATATATATATATTTTTCTTCTCCAAATGTAGTAGAAGATATTAAAAATATCTTTTGAAAATAGCAATTTGTTTCTTTCTGCCTGTAATCATGGGTGAAAGTGCTGTGAAATGTGTATCATTTTTTTTTAAACTATGGGTGATTTAGTTAAAAGAAAAAAGTTAAAAAAATCCCCAACCCAGAAAAAGGCATCTTACTCTTTGGTAAATCAGACCTCTAATAGTAAATAGCTCAAAAAGCCTTCCATAATGTTTATGAACAATTTTTCAATTTTATATCCAGATATTTCTGTTATACTCTGCAAAGGAGATAATCCTGCCTGAACAAAAGAGAAGAGCCTTTTTTAGATTGAATAGACTGGACAATTCAGTAGCAAAGTGCATGATTACCAATCTTTCAGGCAAAGCTTTTATGTAAGGCAAACTTTATAACTTCATCCATTCCAAGGAGAAAAAGCATTTAAGACCGTAGGGAAAATAAAAGGCAAAAGAGAAATGTAGGAAAGTGTCCTGTCCTTTACATCTCTATAGTCACTTGTTTCATGGCTGCAATCATTGAGTTAACCCAATTTAAAGCCACAGTGTTTCTTTGAAAAAGGCATGTCACCATTCCTTATGGTAGTCAATCTACATAAATAACAAGTGGGCATGACTACTATTATTTTTCTTTTCATTTTTTGT
This sequence comes from Bos grunniens, assembly GCF_055505025.1. NCBI lineage: Eukaryota > Metazoa > Chordata > Mammalia > Artiodactyla > Bovidae > Bos > Bos grunniens. The sequence continues at coordinate 40,572,590 of NC_141186.1, forward strand.
TTTTGAATATTCTTATCTCCACTGTACGTTCCTATGTTTTACTGCATAGGAGAAGGTAATAAGAGTCATCAATAATAGCCATCTTAACATGCTACAAGGACTGTCACGTAACAGTGATTACTGAAAAAAATGGGCTTCCTAATTTCCTTGTGCCTCATAAGTGCTGTCTTTACAAAGGAATAGATATCGCTCATTTTTTTTACCTTGAGTAGATGAATCCCATGTGTGCTATTCCTGCCTGATGGTGGATCACAACTCATTTCTCAAAGCTTGGTTCTCCAACCAGATGGAATCACGTGAGGCACTTGAAAAAAGCTGAAGATTTAGGAACTCTATCCAGGATTGATGAAATCTGAATTTGTTTTTTTCCCCCTTGAGGGGTAATAGTTCGTGTTGGGCAGTCACACTTGGGTCTAAAAAATTAGTAGCAATGTTGAATTGGTGTCCAATATCAACAGACATTTCCTAGTTTACTTTTTTTTTTAGCCATTCAACCATCACAATTGTTAGGTCATCTAGTAGATTGCTCGAGTTTAATTTTATGTTGTTTCATGGTATCTGATAGTGAGATTCCCTCATCCTCCAACCCCACCCCGGACACAGATTATAGAGCCTTTTAAAAACAGGGATCATTTGACTCTGTTCATATTTGCTAAAAAGCACTCATTCTTTTGATTCTTATGTATGTTATTGCTATATTGAACTTCGACCTGTTATTGCTATTTTATAAAATGTCCTCAAAGTAAAATATCATTGAAGATAAAGACATTTCTAAAGTGATTAATGATATGGAAAAGGTAAAAGGAGTGAGCATATGAGGACTGTGTGAAGTATCCTGGCCTTTATGTCAGAGGTGATGCCGTATTTGTAAAATGGAGAAGGTAGTAAGGATTGCCTTCATCAAGGAACAAGAGATGAAATGCCCATGTGTGTGTATCACTATGGACTTAATTAGACATCACTCTTTAATTTTCAGTTACCTGAAAAGTCTTGTGTTCTTCTGGATGCCTGGGGTTTTATTTGGTTACCAATTATGAAAATGAGTTGTGTTTCAGGAAGCTTTCTGAAAGATGTGGATAGATAATAAATCCTGTGCCTTGCTTGGCATATTGATGGTTCTGTTGATGAGAGGTTGCACAGAGTCAATAGTTGATTCTGCTTTGTGGTGACATTTGCATTTAATAAAAAGTCATGTGTATTGTAGCTGCTGTACAAACACAACTGGCACCTAGTGTGTCACGGCTGCAAATGCTAAGTGGAGAATATGTGCCTGAGAAGAAAAGGTGGTAAGAATGACTACCTTGTGATCTTTTTGGTTTTAAAAGCAATTTGGATCTCTGGCCACAGAGATAGATTAATTATAGTCCTAGGTTCATTTTGCACTGTGATCCTTGGTTCATGAATTAACCTTATTCTGATGGATTGATTTCATACTTAACGCATAGTCATAAACCTAAGGACAAATATACCAATAATTGATATCCAAATGTGTGCCTTTTTTTAATCCTATCTCTTCCTCCTTCTATGACATAACCTAACCTTCTGTCTATCATTTCTTGCTTTTTTTCTGTTAATTAAAGTTTTTATATATGTTGCTGTTTAGTCACTAAGTCATGTCTGACTCTTTTGTGATCCCATGCACTGTAGCTTGCCTGGCTCCTCTGTCCCTGGGATTTCTCCAGGCAATAATACTGGAGTGGGTTGCCACTCCAGTGGATTTCCTTCTCCAGGAGATCTTCCCAACCCAGGAATCGAACCTGCATCTCCTGCATTGGCAGGCGGATTCTTTACCCCATTTGATCTGCTTGTTTTTCTTTTCCTTTCTTTTTCTCTGATATGAATGGTACCACTCTGAAAGTTCTTACACACATTTCCTGGTACATATGTAGGAAAGTAAACATGGCCTGCTAAATGTCCCTCTCTTCTGACTTTCACTGCCTTTCTCTGAGTGATCGTGATCACTACTTCCAGGCCAACTACAATCTACCTTGATCTCTCAGCTCCCAGAAGGTCCCAGTAACTTCCCATTGTGGAGATGCTCCCAAGATTCCTCTGGGGTGCCTTCTTCTTTGCTGTAGTAAGTTGAAACACTTAACTTGGACTACCAGTATATTGCTAGTGGCCTTTCACTGATGGACTTTGACATATGTGCTAAAGTTTCTCATGGGTATTAATATATACCTAGAAGTGAATCTGCCCGTTGAGATAGAGTATGTGAACGCTCAAACCTAAAAAAAAAAAAGCTTGCCAGTTGCTATCTAAGTATGTCCCATCACATTTTATTTTCATCTACCATGAAAAAAAAAGTCTACTTGACCCATTTCTGCACACACATTAAATGCACAAGACAGTCTGTATATATATAGATGTCTCCCTTACACCATACAAGCAGCTCACTTCTTTTCTTTAAAGGAATATATATTTATTCTATCTGTTGTCATGTGGTATTTCAATAGTGGAATGTGCTTAGCATAATTTCCTCCACATTTTAGCCTGTGGTACATGCATCTTTTAAAAAATTTGGCAGAAGAGTTACGTCTGTGTGTTTTCTTACTTATAGTTGTCCTACTTTTGAGAGTAACCCAGGTCAGTGGTTCTCAAACTTAAGTGAACACATAAGAATCATCACAAGAGCCTCTATTTGAATTAAAACCCCCAGAGGATTCTCGAGTGAAAAAGAGGGTCCTACATAGTGTTGCAAATAACTGTATTAGTCACCAGTTTCAAGAGGGGAGCCCCTATATAGATATGTGCCTCCATTTCTAGAAGATGAAGCATTGGGATTATCTTGCTATTTATAAAATTATAGTAATGAAGTAGATATTAACTTGGATTAGACATAGTAAGGATTACATAGTAAGTGTGTGGTATTTGGTAAATGAATGAGTAAAATACAGGGGACATCATAGAAAATATACCTCTTAAAAAAAGCTTATTTATTGGCTATGCCGAGTCTTAGTTGTGGCATGCAAACTCTTAGTTGAGGCTTGTGGGATCTAGTTCCCTGACCAGGGATCGAACCTTGGCCTCCTGTATTGGGAGTGAGGAGTCTTAGCCACTGGACCACCAGGGAAGTCCCAGAAAATATACCTCTTAAACCGAAACTGTGGCTCTTAAATCTTACTGGGAGGGAGGGCTTGGTATTTTCCTGGATCTTTTCAAATTTCATACGATCAACACTCATTACTAAGGATACCACAGTGAACCAAAAAGAGTTGTTGCTTTTAGGGAGCTTAGATACTTGGGTGGGGAGATTAACCGTACATAAATAAATTCCACAATATTGGGGACAGTTTGATAAACACTGTGATGGAGACACTCAGGCTGCAAAGATAGTGGGCAACAGGAGTCTCCCCTAGTTTGGTGTCTCTCCATGGTCAGCGAAGTTCCTGTGAAGAAGTGAACTTTAAGTTGAATGGTAAGCAAATGGGTCGGGGTCCCAAGACCTCCCCCAGAGTCAGTGATTTGCTAGGAATACTCACAGGACTCGGTATGTCGTCTACTTGTGGCTACGATTTATTATAGCAGGATGAAGGAAAGCAAAATCAGCCAAAGGAAAAGCCATATGGAGTGAAGTCTGAGGGGACAGGCACTAGGTTCAGTGTGTGTCTCCCAAAGGAGTCACTCAGGGATGGTGCTAACTGTGACAACAGGGGAAACGTCTGACAGGATGCTTCAGTGACCAGCAGTTTTTCTGCGGGCTGGTCCACAACTCCAGACTCCCAAAAGGAAAGGAAGTATATCCTAAAAGTATACTGGGGACCCTGGTGGTCCAGTGGGGCGTCTGCCTTGCAATGCCAGGGGTGTGGGTTGGATCCCTGGTCAGGGAGCTATTGTAATAATAGGATCCCATATGCCGAGGAGCAGCTGAGCCCTCATGCCACAACTGCTGAGGCTGCTCGCCACAACTAGAGAGTCCGTGCACCCCAACAAAAGACCCCATGTGATACAAAAAAGATCCTGTGTGCAACAATTAAGACCTAGCAAAGCCGAATAAATAAATAAACAAATATTAAAATATATATATTGTTTCCACAAACAGTTTAGGTCAAATGAGCCACTCTGATCAGTCCTGGGAATGGTGGTGACCTTCTGAAATCCAGGTTCTTACATGCCAGCCAAGAGTCAACTTTGAGAGCAGGCCTTTCCTAAGGATAGCAGCCTCAGGCCTGCGGTGTTGACTTCTTCCTGCACAGCATACTGCCTGAAGAAATCTGGGATGAAATGCTGTGATGTTCTGGCCTTGTTTGCAAATATTTGAACAAAGAAATAAAAGGAGAAGATAAATGAAACAAATGGAGGAAAATATTGGTCCTTATTGGCCAAGAAATCTTTTATTTAGTATCTGTTATTTGTCAGGGCCTTAGCTATATACTGTGAAGGATATGAATATCAACAAGATGCTTAATCTTTGGGTTTGTGGGCTTATCTATGAAATGGGTGCACTTGAGTTTCCCCCAATTCTTTGGGGATTGCAAAGAATTGTGGGCAAGTGAGGGAAACCAGCTGCTCCAAGTTTCACTAGCAGCCATGAATTCTGCAGTAGATGCAGACTGCTACTTTGGGGAGGCATGCGGTTCTCTCATTGACTTAGAAGAATATTCAACAAGGCAGAACCTTCCTGAGGGGAGCGGAAATGATGACAGGGAGATTGCCCTGGAGAATTGCCTTTGGCAGTGTCTTGGCAGGGGAAGAGAGCCTGTCGGGCCTTCCCTTTGAGGAGATCTGAATGTGGAAGAGAGATGATGGGTGCTAGCTTTTATTTAAAAGGGAATAGATAAGCTATTGAATTGGAGCACATCAGAGGTGGCTTTATTTGAAAATGCTCTCAAAAGCTGTTTTGACAAGACTGGGGAGGAGGCAGTGGTATCATTAAATAAGCTGGCAACTTTTGTAACCAGCTTTTTGGTTTTTTCACCTCAAGGGAGAGTCAATAAACTTTGATTCCCAGCATTAATGTAATTATTTTGATTTTTTTCCTGGCTCATTCTAAGGGAAGGCTGCAGAGCTCCAATATCAGATGGCCGAAAGCAATTCAGAAATCCCGTGTCCCCAAGGACACCCGCAGCCGTTCAGAAGTAGCAGGAGAGGGGGTGGAATAAATCATTTCCTCTGATCTTGTTAGTGTTGAGAATATTACGGGCAAGCAAATGCACTGCAGCACTAACACCAGAAGGCTACTGCAGGCAGAGGAAAAATAACAAAATTTCTCAGCTTTTCAAAGCTTTACTGTACATATGATTTCCTCTTTATATACTTTTAAAACTGTTGAAAGAGGGGCTTTACCTCTCCCTTCTTCCCTGGTGGCCTAGATGGTAAAGAATCTGCCTGCAGTGCAGGAGACCTGGGTTCGATCCCTTGGTCGGAAAGATCCCCTGGAGAAGGGAATGGCAAACCACTCAGTATTCATGCCTGGAAAATTCCATGGACAGAGGAGCCTGGTGGGCTGGCTACAACCCATGGTGTCGCATAGAGTAGGACACGAATGAGTGACTTTTACTCACTCTTACTCACTCTGATTCTGAAGGTTCCTCCTTCTACATTCTCATGTCATCTGTCATCCAGAGATTTTCTGTGATATTGTCCCAGGAAGCTCTAATATACTTCTTAATGTCAATTGCTACTCCAGTAATATCTAGTGTAAACGGTCCTACTGTTCTGGGAGGTTTCTTTGGACCTGATGAGAAATGGCTTTCGTGAATAACCAGGTATTCCTGGCTAGATGGATCTGCCTCATATGAGCCTGATGATCCACCCCACTGCCCCCATGAAAATGAAATGTATTTAATTTTTTAAATCAAACCAGTTTGGGATTTTTAAGATGATGGGCAGTTACAAAACAAAGAGAGTAACTGAAATTTTCTAATGATTGGAGCAGAGTCAAAGAATATATTTGAATATCTTGAGAAACAGCTTTGCACAGAGGAGATGTGTATAGTTCTACAATGTGTTTTTCCCCCTTGGGCCCTAAGCAATAAACTTAAAAGGTAATATGTATATATTTACATAATCTTTTTTTTTTTCACTTCAAGGGTTGCTCACCATAATTTAAGGCTACACTCTTCTTCCTGTAAATTGTAAACAAACCTCGAGGCCTAGCTCATGGGCATTGGCTATAAATCATCATCTTAATAATAGCAACAACCAGGCCTTGACTTTCAGAGTGCTGTGAACATTGCTTCCTGGAAGCAAACTTCAACTTACAAGTTTTAGGCCTCTGATATTAGAAGGCCAGCAGGTCAGCATTCCTTTCTCAAGTGTATCTTTACTTGAGAAGAGATTTCTTGTTCTTATTTTCTCCAGTGACCGTCTCAATTTTAGACTCCATCCCCATCACCAAAACCATCTGTCATGTCAATTAAAGACAAAAAGCAAATAAAGCCAAATTGCTTGATGTTTGAAATTCTGAGGACAGGGAAGCCCGACAATTTCAACTTTTTCCAACAGGTTGTTTGCTATCATCAGTCATTTGATTGGTCTCCATACCCCATTTTCTAGCCTCTAAAAATTGTATATCCTTCATATTTTACTGTTTCTGAAATAATGATTTTCCATATTTTACTGTTTCTGAAATAATGATATCTTCCCATTGATGTGCTCATTTAGTGTCATGGCTCCATGCTTGAAAAGCTCTTATTAAGCCAATGGTCTTCCAATTCACGGTATTTTAGATCCCAGGGTTTATGTTATCTTTCAAATTCCATTTCATCTCTGCTGTTATCACCTGGTTTGGGCCACCACTGTCTCTTATTTAGACAATTGCAACAACTGTCTCAGTGGACGACCCACAGCCATCTAGTCTACTCCCAGTCTGTTTCCCACATTGATGCTATACTGATCTCGTAAAAGCACAGGTAGTATCTTGTCATTCCTCAGTTTAAACTCCTTTAAGGGCCTTCCATTGCTTCTAAGATAAAGACCTGAAACACAACTTTGGTCTGCAGGGCTTGGCTTCCTTTGTCTATCTTGTCTCAAATCGTCTCCCTTCCCTTGACCTCTATGCTGTACTTAGAGCATCCCCAAATTCAGTCATTCAGAAGCTATATATTTATTGTATTTTTGTCCTACCTATACTAATATTTACTAAAAGAGAAAGAAAACTTATTTTAAACTTAAATTGTATTTTAAAAGGTAACTTTGTTTTATCCCCCTAACTGGAAACAAGTATTCTTCCAATATGTATTTCAAAACACTTGAACTTATTAAAATTAAACAGCCTTTTTACAGTTGAATCTATTAAAATGTAAAATTTAGTGTTTTTGGTTTTTATCAGCAAAAACCATCTCTGTGCCTTCAGTGCTTTACTCATCACCTTTTAGCAACCATTTTTCCAACTCAATTTCTCTGCTGTCTTTTTTATCATTTTTTTCCCCAAAAGGAAATTCTCTTTAGATGGTTTGGCCTCTCTTCCTGTCTTTCTTAATCTCTCCTTCTTCAGTTACTTCTTACCCATCCTCTAAATTTCAGCTGAAACAACCACTGCTCCAGATTCGATTCAACTGTTTAATACCATCAGGTACACTACCTTTTTTTTTTTTTTTTTTACAAGAAATATTTTATGTTGTCTTTATTATCATAAAATGAAATTCAGTGATAATATTACTTATCTGCCACATACTTTTAAAAAATGATTTAATGACTTAACTTGTAATGTGAAGGCATAAGAGAAGGGAAGTAACTTACAATAAAATAAGTATTTCAGTGTTAATACTGACACAACTGCCAATGCTGATATCTACTTCATCTTAATAAATTGGATTTAAGATCAGAAACCATTCTGTGGAAGGAGTACAGAATTAAGAGCTATGGGGGACATTAGAATAAAAAACTAGTGTTAGGACAAATAATAACATATATGATGAGAAAAAAAGAGAAATAAGCTTAGTTGAAATAGGGCTAACATTTTAAGATTAATTACACAATTTGGAGGTAGAAAACATAAGCAAGTATGCCATTCCTAGAAATGAGTTGGACTTATTTGTATGGATAGTTGCAAAATAATTCCCTATGTTATGATAAGGGACTGGATGGTATTGAAAAATCCCACGGAAAATACCTGTAATCTTGAAATCCTCCCTCAGGTTTAGGCATATATTTTGTTTCTTGTTCTTAGAATGCCCTTCAGTAGGCCACAGGGAACAGGGAATGGAGTAATATAAGTCATAAAGAAATTGTGTGGGAGACCTCTAGGGACAGTTTCAGTGTAAGACTGAGAAAAAAGGAGAAAATCCAAAATAAGTAAATAATTTTATTCAGTAGTTGCTACAGTATACACTTTTTATCATGCTGCAGAATTTTTAAAAGGTATATATTACAGCCAGAAGATGAAATATTTAAAGACACTCTCCATGAATGCAGTTTGGTGATATCCCTGAGAGTCATGTGTCACAGCCGATTTAATAGTATTTGGTGCTAAACTTATTTGTCTCTCACATATTTTCATGTGACAGATAGGAAGGCAGACTAATGCAGTTATTTTTTGTTTTTTTTCTTTAAGTTTTTTTTTTCCTTTTTATTTTATTTATTTAATTGGAGGCTAATTACAATATTATAGTGGTTTTTGCCATACATTGACATGAATCAGCCATAGGTGTACATGTGTTCCCGGTCCTGAACCCCCCACCAACCTCCCTCCCCATCCCATCCCTCAAGGTCATCCCAGTGCACCAGCCCTGACACCCTGTCTCATGCATCGAACCTGAACTGGCGATCTTTTTCACATATGATAATATACATGTTTCAATGCTGTTCTCTCAAATCATCCCACCCTTACCTCCTCCCACAAAGTCCAAAAGACTGTTCTATACATCTGTGTCTCTTTTGCTGTCTTGCATATAGGGTTATTGTTACCATCTTTCTAAATTCCATATGTATGTGTTAGTTACTGTGTTGGTGTTTTTCTTTCTGGCTTACTTCACTCTGTATAATAGGCTCCAGTTTTATCCACCCCATTTGAACTGATTCAAATGTATTCTTTTTCATGGCTGAGTAATACTCCATTGTGTATATGTACCACAGCTTTCTCATCCATTCATCTGCTGATGGACATCTAGGTTGCTTCCATGTCCTGGCTATTATAAACAGTGCTGTGATGAACATTGATGTACACATGTCTCTTTCAATTCTGGTTTCCTCAGTGTGTAAGCCCAGCAGTGGGATTGCTGGGTTATATGGCAGTTCTATTTCCAGTTTTTTAAGGAATTTCCACACTGTTCTCCATAGTGGCTGTATTAGTTTGCATTCCCACCAACAGTGTAAGAGGGTTCCCTTTTCTCTACACCCTCTCTAGCATTTATTGTTTGTAGACTTCTGGATAGCAGCCATTCTGGCCAGTGTGAGATGGTACCTCATTGTGGTTTTGATTTGCATTTCCCTGATAATGAATGATGTTGAGCATCTTTTCATGTGTTTGTTGGCCATCTGTATGTCTTCTTTGGAGAAATGTCTGTTTAGTTCATTGGCCCATTTTTTGATTGGGTCGTTTATTTTTCTGGAATTAAGATGCAGGAGCTGCTTGTATAATTTTGAAATTAATTCCTTGTCAGTTGCTTCATTTGGTATTATTTTCTCCCATTCTGAAGGCTGTCTTTTCACCTTGCTTATAGTTTCCTTCGTTGTGCAAAAGCTTTTAAGTTTAATTAGGTCCCATTTGTTTATTTTTGCTTTTATTTCCAATATTCTGGGAGGTGGGTCATAGAGGATCCTGCTGTGATGTATGTCAGAGAGTGTTTTGTCTATGTTCTCCTCTAAGGGTTTTATAGTTTCTGGTCTTACGTTTAGATCTTTAATCCATTTTGAGTTTATTTTTGTGTATGGTGTTAGAAAGTGTTCTAGTTTCATTCTTTTACAAGTGGTTGACCAGTTTTCCCAGCATCACTTGTTAAAGAGATTGTCTTTTCTCCATTGTAAATTCTTGCCTCCTTTGTCAAAGATAAGGTGTCCATAGGTGCGTGGGTTTATCTCTGGGCTTTCTATTTTGTTCCATTGATCTATATTTCTGTCTTTGTGCCAGTACCATACTGTCTTGATGACTGTGGCTTTGTAGTAGAGCCTGAAGTCAGGCAGGTTGATTCCTCCAGTTCCATTCTTCTTTCTCAAGATTGCTTTGGCTATTCGAGGTTTTTTGTATTTCCATACAGATTGTGAAATTATTTGTTCTAGTTCTGTGAAAAATACCTTTGGTAGCTTGATAGGAATTGCATTGAATCTATAGATTGCTTTGGGTAGTATACTAATTTTTGTTATATTGATTCTTCCAATCCATAAACATGGTATATTTCTCCATCTATTTGTGTCCTCTTTGATTTCTTTCATTAGTGTTTTATAGTTTTCTGTTTATAGATCTTTTGTTTCTTTAGGTAGATATACTGGTAGACTGAGTATCATAAGCCCTATTGCTGTCAGTGATGGGGTTTTCTGAAATAGTGAACAGTTGGTTGAATAAAACAAAGTACAACCTTTCTTCAGTTTAATGTGCTAGTTTCATTCTTGAAAAATTCAATGAAAATTAAATTTGTAAAATATATGTTGGGCTGATATAAAAAGAGATAAGCATAATTTTTTTTTTCTTTTATGTGAATGTATAGTGGGATGTTTGAAAGTCATGAGGGACACAGGACCATCTTGTGCTGTGTGGGCCTCTCCTGCACGTTGAAGAACATGTTGCATCTCTGGAGCCCTTGAGAAAATACTAGTTATATTCCACATTGATGAGAATCAGTCCCTCATGATTCCAAGAAGTCATCTCATGGGACAGTGTTAACCCCTTGAGAACTAGCATGTAAAAGCCTTTCAGAGGGCTCTGCATTTTCCGTCACACTTAGCACACTTGTAGCATCTTGTTCCTTGGCTAGCTTCTCTGACAGATTAAAGGTACTATTGGTTTGGGGATGGTGAGATTCATTTACCATTGTAGCTGCTATGTCTGGACAATGTTCAACATATCGAAGTCTTTCAGAAATTATTGAATGAGCAAAAGGACTGAGACAGCACCTTGTTAAGTCCATTGGAGAGGGAGGTGACAGGACTAGAATACCCAGTTTGCTAGGACTAGGATCTGAGTTTTCTTAGGATTTGTATCAGTTGCCTGCATCTTGTCCACATTAGCATTTGTCCTGGATGTATAGATAGAAGGGGTTCAGAATATGTCACTTGTCACTCCAAGACATGCCTCTTTGGCATGTTGGTTGTTTAAAAGGAAAGGTACTTAGGAAATAGCCAGTGCAAGAAGAAGGACATTCTGACCCTCCTTTGTCCTCCTGAAAGCAGGAGATAAATCTCCCAGGTGAAAGATACCCTCCCTGTACTGGGATAGAAGACATCCTTATCATTAGCTATAGGGAATTTAAGGCCTTGAAGGCTGTATAAACAAACCTTGTTAATCTAGCCTATATCTTCCTAATTACCCCTTCACCATTAACTCCCCATAGCCCAAATCCCTTTGTCTTGTCAGTTCTTCACAAATTTATTTTTTCTTTGTCAAAGGTATAAAAGTTTTTGCCCTGGCCATTTCTTCAGGTCTTCGTTCTCTTGTGAAGACTCCCACATACATGTAAAAATTCGGTAAAGTTTATGTCTTATTGAAATTTTATTTTATTCTACTGATACATCTTATGTCAGTTTGAACCTTAGGCCCCTCCAGATACCCAAAGAGCGTAAGGAATTATTTTTCTTCTCCAATGTACACACACATACACATACATGCACAAACATATCCATTTTAATAATGTAAAATTAGTATTTCAAAAAGATTATTATTTTGGAAACTATTTTCAAATAGGACTATTTTTTAAAAAGTCTGACAGTATATTAAAACCAAATTGTAAGTCAACAAGTGATTAGTTTAAAATTTAAATAATACTGTTTATTTTTAGCACCCCCTTTCAGTCTCAGAAGTGTTTTGGTTGGATGATAAATTATTCACAGCCACCCTACACACTATCCTTAGCAACATGATCACAAAATTGTACTTGTCATCGTCCCTGAAGAAAACCTTTCTTCTTTTCCCTGCCATGGGGTAGGTGCTGTGGAAATGACACCTGTGATTCTGCCATCCACTGGTCTCATTTCAGTGGTTTCTCAATTCTCTGAATTTTTTTCTGACTGATGATGACCTTTCAGCCCTGAAACATTACCTCTTAATTATTTGATTGGTTTACTTTTACCTTTGTGAATTATTTTTCTTTTCCTACTATGCTTTCTGCTAAAGGGAAGTTTTAGTCATTAAACCTAATGGATTGAATAAAGTTCCTATGGCAAACTTAATGCCTTTGGAAATCTTTCTATTGAAGGTGGTGAAGGTCTAGGAGAAAGAGCAGAAGCAGTTCTCTGGGGTCCCAACAAAGTTTTTGATTCCTTTAGCTTGATTTGAATTCTGTATCCAGAAGCCTATAATTTTACAAATTTATGCTTTGAATTTTGTGTATTGCCTTTCAGTTGGGTAGAAACCATTAAGTTTAGATTTTTAGATACTTTATTTTAGCTTTGAATACAATGGCCATAAAAGAAAATACTATATTTCAGAGAAGTCAATGTCACCTCATTCCAGTACTCTTGCCTGGAAAATCCCATGGATGGAGGATCCTGGTGGACTGCAGTCCATGGGGTTGCAAAGAGTTGGACTTCACTTTCACTTTTCACTTTCATGCATTAGAGAAGGAAATGGCAACCCACTCCAGTGTTCTTGCCTGGAGAATCCCAGGGACGGGGGAGCCTGGTGGGCTGTCATCTATGGGGTTGCACAGAGTCGGACATGACTGAAGCAACTTAGCACAGCAGCAGCAACAGCAGCAGACTTTACTTTAAAATTAAAAATTACATGTCATATATTCCCCTCATAAGATTTAATCCAAGAGAAATTAGTTCATTTGCCCACCCATAAAAAATGCACAGGTGTTCATAGCAGCTTTAATCATAATAGCTAAAAACCTGAGAAAATTTAAATGACTATCAATGGGTAAATGAGTTAGCAAATTGTGTTATAGTTGTACAATGGCATATTACCTAGCCAAAAAAAAAAAAAGGAACATTGATATACTGTATACAACAATATGGATGCTTCTCAAAAATATGTGGTGACAAAAGTTGTAGTTATTGCTTAGTTGCTAAGTCGTGTCTGACTCATTTTGCAACACCATGGACTGTAGCCTACCTGTCCATTGGATTTTTACCACTGAGCCACCAGGGAAGCCCACTGACAAAAGAAACCACATACAAAAGAATATATATTGTATTATTTCATTTATATAAATTCAGGAACCAGTGTATTTAAAAGCAGAGGCATCACTTTGGCGACAAAGGTCTGTATGGTTAAACTGGTTTTTCCAGTAGTCATGTACAGATTCAAGAGCTGGCCCATAAAGAAGGCTAAGCACCAGTCAATCCTAAAGGAAATCAACCCTGCTTCAGTCCATGGGTTCACAAAGAATCGAACACGGCTTAGCGACTGAACAACAACAAAGAACGAGTAATATGAATCAATGGTAACAAAAGTCAGAAAAATGGAGGGTTTGGGGAGGTTATATTACCTGGAAAGGGTCACAAGAGAATTTTCTGGAAATATGCCATGGAGCTGTACACTTAAGATTTATGTGTTATACTGTATGTAAATTATTCGTATAAATAAAGCATAGAGGAGAAAAAATACAAAGTTTCTTTTTCATTAAAAAGTGATTTTTTTTCATTAAAAAGTGATTTGTGATTGTTTAGAAAACAAAAATCGAAAGAAACTAAATCATCATAGTCTCACCACAAAAATGATTTGGTTAATTTCCTTCCAGTCTTTTTTTGGGCATGGATTTTTTTTCCCCTCCCCTCTGTCCCTCTTTACCTGCCTTTCTCTGTCTCCTTTTGACACATTTAATGTTCATATTTAACTGGACTTCTGAATCTAGGAATAATTCTTTCTGAGGGAAAAGGATTTCCAGAGAAAGTTTTTTTGTTCATTTCTGAAGTTTCATCCATGATAGGTAAACTTCAGATTAAAAAAAAAAATCACAATAATAGCTAATTTATACAAGTAACTGTAGCTAGAAGAACTTGGAATTTGTATTTATCTGTAACAAAGCAGGGCGGGGGGAAACTGACTTTTCTGTAAGTATGATAAGTTTCATGAGTCTCCCCGTGTTGTATTTTTAAAATATATTTAAAAGTCTTCTACAAATCTTGACCAGGTTTTTTTCTCTTATCTTCAGAAAATAGCCATGCAAATTTTAGTATTGGAAAATTTGGGGTATTTTACAACCTGACAGTTCATAAGCATGCACTGTTCTTAAAATTCATATTGCAGCATATTAAAATTGGATCCCAAGATCCTTTTCAGAAGAACCTTGGTGCTGTGAGTCAACTTATACTGAGCCAACATGACAGATAAATACATCATTTTTTTCCTACTGTGAATGGAAACAAGTGTGAAAATAATGGGAGAGGTGTGTAATCTAAAAGCAACATCGTTTGCAGCAGTAGTTGCTTAATGTATTATATAGTTATTATCTTACTTAAGGTCCCCAGGTAATATAATTGCTAATATTAAAAAATTTGTTTTGTTTTGTCACCTCCACAGAACATTTTGCCTCGAGACTTAATTAATGCATTTCTCTTTTAAGCATGTGTTTTAGACACAAGTGTACCCTTAAATAACCTTCAGGAGCACTGCACATTTCCACCCCTTTCAAGAGCAGAAAACAACAACACAAAGAACTTGGCACTCTATGTTCTCTCTGTAACCAGAAGAGAAGAATTTGGCTGGAATCATCATTAGAGACAGCTGTCAGTATGGGTTTCTTCCCCAGGATGGAAACAAAAGGTGCTACAGAGGAAGGTGCATAAAGATAGCACCCATGAGGCATTAGGATAAATAAAAGTAGGCGATATTAATGATGCTCATTAGCAGATGTCACTGTTGGGGATGAAGTGAATTCCATGCCAAAACGTTTCATACATTACACTTTTCAAAACTGTCAACTTTTTGACTTTGATGTATGTCCACGTAAATAGTTTTAATAAGTTCCTGCAGCCCTTTCTTTGCATCTACCCCCTAAGAATACTGTGGAATTGCTAGCAGCAATATCACAAAGACATTTTTGCCTAACGATTGGTGCTTCATTGGAAATGGGAAGGCTCAGATCATTACACTCCCACTTATTCGTGGTGCAAATATTTGTCTAAGAATTAGTTTAAAAATATTGTATGACCAAGCAGATTTTATAGTTTAAAGCAATCTTCCACAGGCTGTTGCCTGTATAACTAATAGAATTACGTATGCATAAAACCACTTTTACTGTGGAAGCCAAAATGCAGAATAATAGCTTGTCAAAGTGTCATTTGCAAGTGAGATCATAGATTTTATAGTCCAAATTAGGTTGTGTTCTTTTCCTTTTTGTCAGGTCATATTCTAATAACCATATTGTGCACTAAACCCTGTGATTATCCCAACACTTGACAGATGGTAGGCTGTTAATTTGTATGTAAGAGATAGTGATTGCCAGCACCCTAACAGTATTCAACAGAATATGAAATGTCAAAATCCACTTTTGGTTACGTTTTGCTTGACTTCATTTTAGCAAGGTAATACTAGGTAGAAGAGTTTCAGTAGGTTAGCATATGTTTAATTTTACTACTATGATTTTTTTTTTTTTTTTTACTAACTGCTAGAAACAGAATTAAGGAAGAAGTGATTTTTTTCTTGTTTATGTCTTCTTTCAACTTTCCTGTGGAGAGTGCACATCAGCCTGAGGGGTTAATTGAAAAGGTTGCATGAAAGCTGGAAGCAGACAAGATTTAATTGCTAAATATTGAGGATATTGTTGTAAAATAGTAGCATACACTGATGTTTAGAAGTATGGTATGGATCAAAATCATTTAAAAGTTTAAGTTAAATGGGCATTGGCAAATCCACTAAAAACTATTAGAACTAATAAACAAGCTTAGCAGTGTGATAAGATATAAGATCAGTATACAACGATGAGTTTTATTTCTGTATATGAGCAATGAACAATATGAAAGTGAGATTAAGAAAATGTTCATATTTAAGTATAGTAGCAAAAAAAAGAAAATGCATAGGAATAAGCTTAATGAAAGAAGCATAAGATTTGTACATTGAAAACTAGAAACTATTGTTGAAAAACATTAAAGAATAAATAAGTTAAAAGATACCCCTTGTTTATAGAAGCAAGAAACTGAAAACTTTACACTGTTAGGACTCTAATACAGCTCCAAATGGTCGACATGTTAAATGCAAAATTCCAGCTGTTTTTTTTTTTTCTCCTGGAAATGAACAAGCTGATCCTAAAATTCATGTGGAACTGCAAGTGATCTAGAATAGCTAAAACAATATTGAAAAAGAAGAACAGTTGGAGGATTCACAGTTACTGATTTCAAAATTCACTATAAAGTGATAGTTATCAAGACTGTATGATAAGGAGAGATCAACAGTAGATCTGAGAATCCAGAAATAAACCCTCACATTTATGGTCAAGTGCTTTTTGATACGAATACTGAGATAATTCAGTGGGGTAAGGGTTAGTCCTTTCAATCCATGTCACTGGGACAGCTGAACATCAACATACATAAGAATAAACTTAGGCCTGTACCTCACACCATACACAACAGTTAGCTCAAAATAGACCTTAGACCTAAATGTAAGTGCTAACACTATAAAAATCCTAGGATAAAAGAGTTAATATTTGTGACCTTGGGTTAGGTTCCTGAGTTACACCACCAAAAGCACAGGTGATAAGATACAAAATAGATTATTTGACTTCATCAAATAAAAACCTTGTGTGTATCAAATGACACCATTAAGAAAGTGAAAGATGACCCACAGATGGCAGAAAATTATATATCTGACAGGGGCTTTCTGTGAGTATATAAAGAACTCTTACAAATTAACAGTGAAGAGATATACAAATCAAGTGAAAAATGGACAAAGACATTGTAGGCATTTTTTAAAGAAGATGTACAAATAGTTACAAAGCAATAGAAAAAATCCTCAACATCATTCATTGTTAGAGAAATCAAATCAAACCAAATGAAAACCATGAGACCACTCTATGTGCACTGCTGCTGCTGCTGCTAAGTCACTTCAGTCGTGTCCGACTCCGTGTGACCCCACAGACGGCAGCCCACTAGCCTCCCCCGTCCCTGGGATTCTCCAGGCAAGAACACTGGAGTGGGTTGCTATTTCCTTCTCCAATGCATGAAAATGAAAAGTGAAAGGGAAGTCGCTCAGTCGTGTCCGACTCTTAGCGACTCCATGGACTGCAGCCTACCAGGCTCTTATGTCCATGGGATTTTCCAGGCAAGAGTACTGGAGTGGGGTGCCATTGCCTTCTCCACTATGTGCATTAGAGTGGCTAAAATTAAAATGACAGTGACACGTGTTAGTGAAGATATGGAGAAATTGGAACCTTCATATATTTCCTGTAGGGCTGTAAAATGATTCAGCCACTTTAGAAAACTGCTTGCTAATTCCCCCAAATGTTGAACACTGAGCTATCATAAAACCCATAATTCACTCCTAGGTATATACCCAAGAGAATTGAAAGCATGTAAAATGGCAGCCCACTCCAGTACTCTTGCCTGGAGAATCCCATGGACAGAAGAGCCTGCCAGGCAACAGTCGCAAAAGGGGTCGCAAAGAGTTGGACAGGACTGAAGTGACTTAGCAACTACATAAAACCTTATACTTGAATGTTCATAGCGGCATTACTCATAATAGCCCCAAAGTAGAAACAATTCAAATATTCATCTATTGATAAAATGAATGGATAGACAAATGTTGTATCGATAGAATGTTATTCAACCTTAGAAAGGAATGAAGTAGTGATACATGCTAACATCATGAATGAATTTTAAAAACAAGATGCAAACCCAAAGAAGCCAATCACTGAAGTCCGTGTACTGTATGGTTTCATTTACGTGAAATATGTGAAATGTCCAGAATACACAAATCCCTTGACAGAAAGTAGGTTAGTGGTTACTATGGGGTGGGTGGATGGGTTAGGGGGAGATGGTGAATGGCTGCTAAATGGTCCAGGGTTTCTTTTTGGGGTGATAAGATGTTATAAAATTGATTGTGATGAAGGTTGTATAACTATATATAACCCTATATAACTATATATAACCCTAACCATGTAACCCTCAATACTAGAAACTAATGAACTGTATAATTTAAAAGGATGAATTTTATAGTATGTAAAATATATCTCAATAAAGGTGTTTTTTAAAAGCACATTAGCAATAGAATAGGAAAGATAACTCATTTATTATGTCAGTATGACTATGATTGGGCTTCCCTAGTGGCTTAGTGGTAAAGAATCCGCCTGCCAATGCAGGAGACTTGGGTTCAATCCCTGGTCCTGGAAGATCCCCTGGAGGAGGAAATGGCAACCCACTCTGGTATTCTTGACTGGAAAATCCCATGGACAGAGGAGCCTGGCAGGCTATGTCCATGGGTTTGCAAAGGGTCGGACACGACTGAACAGTAACAGCAGCATGACAATAATTGCTTAGATTAACAGTATTACTTAAAGAGAAAAGAATACAATTTCTCATTCAAAAAACTCCAAAAATGGATCTGTAGAAAATTCTTTTTAGTGATAGTTTTCTTGCCTCATCTGAAGGCTTAATAACAACAGACCAAGACTGGTCAAGATCTTTCTTGTGTAGCACTGTAACTGCTGCTGCTGCTGCTAAGTCGCTTCAGTCTTGTCTGACTCTGTGCGACCCTGTAGACGGCAGCCCACTAGGCTCCCCCATCCCTGGGATTCTCCAGGCAAGAACACTGGAATGGGTTGCCATTTCCTTCTCCAACACATGAAAGTGAAAAGTGAAAGTGAAGTCGCTCAGTCGTGCCCAACTCATAGCGACTCCATGGACTGCAGCCTATTAGGCTCCTCCGTCCATGGGATTTTCCAGGCAAGAGTACTAGTGTGGGGTGCCATTGCCTAGGTATGCCAAAAATCCAGTGGTTTCCTGATTGTGTAAGAGTCTATCTCTCAAAAACAATCAATACTCATGGCACAGACGTAATAAGCATGCCCTGTGTATATATTATATGCCATGTGTATCACGCCAAAACATTGTATGTATAAACTTGCATGCATTAGGCAGAAACATTAAAAACCTGTACCTAATTTGACTCATGACTGATTTCTCCTGCTTCATAATTCTTCCCAAGGAATATGTCACTTAGCATGTTTTTATCTTATTTTTCCTTGTTAATTGGTTGGAAGATTTCTATCTGTGAAGTATTTATTATATATAAAGTGAATTGTTGAAATCGTTTTTCAATGATTTTCAATGTTTTTCAATTATTTATCATCATTGAAAAACCCGTTGGGATCTTTCCCCTCAAATCTGTGTCTTCATGATTGGTTAGGCTATCATTAATTTTGTCATTTTGTGGAAGTGAAGGGCATAGTCTGTGCAGTTGAGAAACAGATATGAAATTTACCAAAGTAAAAAAGTTCCCTGGATTTGGCAAAGCGAAATTCTAAAATACACTATAAGGTATATATTATTGAACTTCAGTAAGGTAGTGCAACATTCAGAAAACGAAGATCATGGCATCCGGTCCCATCACTTCATGGGAAATAGATGGGGAAACAGTGGAAACAGTGTCAGACTTTATTTTGGGGGCTCCAAAATCACTGCAGATGGTGACTGAAGCCATGAAATTAAAAGACGCTTACTCCTTGGAAGGAAAGTTATGACCAACCTAGATAGCATATTGAAAAGCAGAGACGTTACTTTGCCAACAAAGGTCCGTCTAGTCAAGGCTGTGGTTTTTCCAGCGGTCATGTATGGATGTGAGAGTTGGACTGTGAAGAAAGCTGAGTGTCGAAGAATTGATGCTTTCAAACTGTGGTGTTGGAGAAGACTCTTGAGAGTCCCTTGGACTGCAAGGAGATCCAACCAGTCCAATCTAAATGAGATCAGTCCTGGGTGTTCTTTGGAAGGAATGATGCTGAAGCTGAAACTCCAGTACTTTGGCCACCTCATGTGAAGAGTTGACTCATTGGAAAAGACTCTGATGCTGGGAGGAATTGGAGGCAGGAGGAGAAGGGGACGACAGAGGATGAGATGGCTGGATGGCATCACTGATTCGATGGACGTGAGTTTGAGTGAACTCCAGGAGATGGTGATGGACAGGGAGGCCTGGCGTGCTGCAATTCAGGGGGTCACAAAGAGTCAGACACTACTGAGTGACTGAACTGAACTGAAGGTAGTGCAAAAAAAAAAGTTTAAAATAAATGTTAAAAATAAATTAAATATGGCAAAAATATGACCTTTAAAGGCTAACTACCTATTTTGTTATTTAAAATATGTATCATTCTTTTAACAGCCTAATTTTAAATGTTGACCATTACTCTGTTGTATTTGGATCACCCCTTTTGGTATAGCATGTTTTAAAAAAGTCCTAATGAAGAAAAAGTTAATTTATAGAAAATTTGTCAAATGATTTTTCCCCTTAAGAAATGTAAATATTGTATCATAAAATTGTTTTTCTTTTTTAAAATGTCATTTTTCTAATGATCATGTTTAATGGATGTGTGACTTTTCATAGTGTTGCACCATGAGGTATTGATGCATAATACAGGTACTTCACAGATGCTGCAGTGTCTCCAGCCCACTCATTTCAAAGATGAGGAAAGGTGATCACCGTGGGGTTGGAACCTGGGTTTCTTTTTCCCATGTCAGTGATTAGAGTCACATGGGAACACACCATTGCCTTGACTCATTTCACATGCAGTTCTCAGGTTCACACCCATAGCATGAAATGATGCATAATCCCATTGGTCTTAGATATTTCGGGGGATGGGGATAAAAGATGTAAGTTTAATATTAAAGCTGCTTTTGATTCAGCAGACTACACTTTTAGTATCAAGGAGAAAAAGGAGTAAATGGAGAGAGCAATCTGGTATTTTCTGTACTTTAGAGTGAAACCAAAAATGGGGAAAAAAGATATAATCAGAACTCAACACCATCCTATTTCAGCACAGCATGTAATTCTCAGTTTAAAAAAAAAAAAAAAAAGGAAGTTTTTTTTTTTAAAGAGAAAGCACTTTAAGATAATATCTCTATGAGCCATTTCCGTGAAAAGCAAGTGAAGCTTTGACTCCCTCTGAGAAATGGCTTTGCAATTGTGAAGCAGCTAGAGAGCCTGGCTCAGGAGGCAGGTTGCTCGTTGACTGTGTGAATGAGCTGATCTGCATGAAACCTGACTAGTAAATGAGAGCCCATGGGTTGAACTAGAGTATTCTTGGTGATGCAGATTTGCCATGAATGAAGCCCTGGGTAGCCAAGCTAGCTGTATATCTGGGAGCTGGTTAAAAGCTTGGTAACCTGCTTGACTGCTTTTGAGAACTGACATTGCCATTACAATCATCTAGCTCCAGCTCTGGGTCAGTCAACTGATGAAGCTACAAATGACCTCCATTTCTGACTGAGTATGGGGAACACAAAGCAAAGAGCAGCATTTCTTGATATTTTTCTTTCTTTCTTCTTCTATTTTTTTTTTTCCTCCAGAAACAGCGAAAAGGAACTTGAAGCCACATCCAACCGATAGCTTCTGTGTTCTGTTTCTGAGATACATTCTCACTGCTTTGGTGGAGTGGCTGGGAGAGAGTGCTTGGTATTGACATTCAGATGAACATATCAAATACCTCTCTGGGCTGCTGAATTTCTTTATCTGATATTGGCACAACAAGCAGCTCAGAGGTATTTGTCTGTATCACTCTGGTCCTTTTATATTCTGACTGTTGAATGAAAGGAGACGGACAACTAAGACTTCTTTTTGAAAAGAAGTCCATTATCAGGGTCTTTGAAGCTCAGAAGAGTGAGTACATTCGACTTGGATAAAGCCCCACAAAAGGTGGAAGGGAGCAAAGACAGCCTTATAAATTTCCCTGTGAACAAGCAGATCTATTGTTGTCTTTATTAAAATACGCCTCCGAGTCGGTGGTTCTGTCCTGAGTGATACCTCGGAGTTGACTTGAAAGCAATCACTGGGAACTTCACGTGTCTCTACAATAGCTTAGTCTGTCTTGAGAAAAATAAAAGGAGATCAAATTGTTATGCTGAGAGTGCTCAGTGTGTTGAACAAATTTATTCTCAAATTTTTAAAGTTAAAACTTTGGAGATTATATTAGTAAAGATAAGTAAGCTAGTTGACATCAACACATGCATTCTGTTTGTTCTTTGTACATCCGTGTACCTCCCAGAGAGGGCTGTGACCCAGATTTCATATGCATTCAAGACTTTCATTAGTTAAGAATGACATATACTTATCATTAGAGCTTACTAATTAAAGCAGAATATGACATTTCAAAGTAACGATGCTCCCCAGTGTCTCAAAGTAAAATACTCCCTAGCCTGTTTTTAATGACCTGGTATGCTATATATGTTAAAAATATTATTTTGTTATGATCTTACGTTTTCATTATTGTCAGTGGTAGTGATGACCAGGAAGACAGGACATTCTTCTAGATGAGTAGAAAGGAGACCAGTGAAATGAACCAAGGGCTTTGGGTTTGATCGCAGTCACATCCTGGGTGCGTCCCTGCATTCTTGCATTTGTTCAGTACTTTGATAGACTGCATGATTTCTACCTGCCACCCTCTCTGCTAGATGCTGGGAAGACATCAGTTACTAGCACACAGATGGTTCCTGCCCTCAAGGAGCTTGCCCCCCTCCCTTTGTGATCGAATCTGTTCTTTATATTTCCTCTTTTTCATCCTCATTAGCAGCAGAGAGGATGATGTTTTTCCATGCTGGTTATTGATAGCTTATGGTGAATGGTGTCGGATTTGTGAACTGTGAAGCTTTAGCTTTGGGACCAGGGACCAGGCTTGATCACTCAAGAGCTTTTGTGCAGCAGAGTTTTGTTAAAGTGAAAAGGGACAGAGGAAGCTTCTGACACAGACATCAGAAGGGGGATGGAGAGTGCTCCCCTTACCACTCTAAGCAAGGGAATTATATACTTTTAAAATTAGTTACTACAATAAATCAAAAGAATGTCTCAAGGTTGTAAAGATCTGACTAGACCCACTCCCATAATTTACATTTTAAGATAACAGAATTAGCCAGAAGGTTTTCAGGAAGGAGAAATTGTCCTCAAGCAGGATACATTGTTGTTATATAATCCTTAGTACAGAGTTTAAACTGAGTTGTTTGTTGTGTAATCATCAGTTCCAATCTTAAAGGAAAAAAATGTTTTATGTGACTAAGACTAAGGAATGTAGAGAAAAAAAAAGACCTTTGTCCTTTCCTCCTCCTTGAGATTTCCAGACCCCTATCTCCTCTTCAAGAGCCCCAGAGCCTTCTTTCCTCCTTGGGGACCATGGACTTCTTATCAACCTGCCTAGGAGTTGACTCTCTCATTATGTATATATCCTCACTTGCTGTTGCAAACTTTTAGAGATTCTCAGTTGATAAGGACAGTGGAAAGAAGTATCTCCTGACTTATTCTGTACTTTTCCTCATACTTGTGTCTGGTTTCTCAGATAAGTTTGCATCATATAAATTCAGTGACCCAGAACTATGGCTGCTGTTCCCGTGCTCTACCTGGTATGCTGTTTTGTTTTTCAAACTTTTTATTTTGTTCTGGAGTATACCCAGTTAACAAACAATGTTGTAGTGAAGGAGGAAACAGACAGAACAGGCTCCGTCTTGAAAGCTGGACTCCATCTTGGGCCGGACTGTGGACTTTGAACTATATGCCCAGTATCTATGGAAACGACGTACCAACTGGAAAACCAGGCCCCCTCCCCGGATGGAAGAACCCCAGGGCTCATACCTAGACTCTCCATTGCCTAAAAGAATACCCTAATTATCTGTGTAACCAAATAGAATCATAAATTATATTATGCTTATTGGGGTATGACCACAGGCCTATTGATAACTGTCCACTGTTCACGACCTAGGCTTAAGGCATATGAATCACGGGTTAACTTTGATTGTATCTTTCTCTTCCTTTGTTCAGACTAGTTCCAGGGAATTTGGGGAGGTGGGTTTGGGCACATACACCTAGGGTATATAAAGTTTTCACAAAAACTGGTCGGGGTCCTTGGCTAAGAGGAGACTCTGCCTCGGGCCTGCTGGTGTAATAAACTGCACCTCTCTCTCTGCACTGTCCTTCTGAGTGAGTTTGTTTCCCGGAACCCGTGGCTACAACAGTAGAAGTTTCAGGTGAACAGCTAAGGGACTCGGCCATATGTATACATGTATCCATTGTCCACGCCCCCTGACCCCCCGCAAACTCCGCTCCCGCCCAGCTGACCACATAATGTTGAGCAGAGTGCCCTGTGCTGTACAGTAAGGTCCTTGTTGGTTATCCCTTTTAAATACAGCAGTGTGTACGTGTCCATCGCAAACTCCTTAACTATTCCTTCCCCCATCCTTCCCCCCTGGCAACCAGAGTTTGTCTTCTAAGTCTGTGAGTCTCTTTCTGTTTTGTAAGTAAGTTCATTTGTATCATTTATTTTTAGATTTCCCATGTAAGTGATATTATATATCTGTCTTTCGGTGTCTGACTTCCTTCACTCAGTATGGCACTCTCTAGGTCCATGCATGTTGCTACAAATTCTGCCTGGTATACTGCTGATGCTCATTTTCCTCCTTCACTCTCTCTCATATCCCTCTAAGTAATAATAGCACTGAACTAAATGGTTCCAGTGTTTACACTGTGAAGCAGTAATACTCTCAAATGTCAGTGGGATTTGTATTTGGGGCAATGATTGTAAAAATTTGCTAACTAAACCAGCTGTTATGGGCTATAATAACATATAGGGAGGAGAGTCACCTTACATTAAGATTATTTATTATGGCTTTTACCCTAGTGGCGGGCTTCCCTGGTGGCTCAGCTGGTAGAGAATCTGCCTGCAGTGCAGGAGACCTGGGTTCGATCCCTGGGTTGGGAAGATCCACTGGAGAAGGAAAAAGCTACCCACTCCAGTATTTTGGCCTGGAGAATTCCATGTACCGTATAGTTCATGAGGCTGCAGAGAGTCGGACATGACTGAGCAACTTTCACTTACCCTAGTGGCAGCCAAGAAGTGGCAGATTGCTCAGCCCTATTCCAAAGCCTGGGAAGAGAAGAAGCATGTCCTTTCTCTGTTAACAGAAGCATTGTAGGGTCTCTCAAGAGAAAATCAGGGTTTGAACATGGAAAAACAGTGTGAAGAGTTTCCAAACAAAAGCAGGAAAGAGAAAGAGGAGGAGTTTGTTTTGTGCTAATGTGCCCATTTCTCATCTCGCTTTCCCAGCAGTAAAAGCATCATCATGTTGGTGGTGGTGTTGCTGTCATCACCACCATCATCATCAACATCACAGCTGTTGTTTATTAAGCATGGAACTTCCATCTCATAGGTGCCACTAATATTCAAATTTTATGGATGACCAAACCTTCTATAGGGCTTCCCCGGTGGCACTAGTGGTAAAGAACCTGCCTGCCATTACAGGAGACATAAGAGACTTAGCTCTGATCCCTGGGTCAGGAAGATCCTCTAGAGGAGGGCATGGCAACCCACTCCAGTATTCTTGCCTGGAGAATCCCACGGATAGACAAGCCTGCCCGGCTACAGTTCCTGGAGTCGCAGAGTCAGACATGACTGGAGTGATTTAGCACACAAGCACAAACAATTTAGAGCAGTGGGCCTCAACCTTTTTGGCACCCGGGACTGGTTTCGTAGAATACAGTTTCTCCATGGACTGGCGGAGGCGTGGGGTGGTTTCGGTATGATTCAAGTGCATTACATTTATTGTGCACTTTATTTCTATTATTATCCCATCAGTTCTACCTCAGATCACCAAGCATTAGCTCTTGGAAGCTGGGAATCGCTTATTTAGAGTGTTCAGGCAACTTGCCCAAAGCCCCAGAACTGGTAAATGACATAGTCAGGACCCCCTGCCCCGGGGCTGTCTGACCCCAGACCACTCTTGACCACTACCTTCTACCACCTTTCATTGTCTTGTAATCTTTTTTATACCCTTTCTTGTACAAACAGCTGGTAGGGGTCTTTAACCTCAAAGATGGTGATGAGTCAAATATTCAGGTTATCTTTCATTTCTGAATGAACACTGTCATTTTCTCAATCTTTTTTTCAGATGAATTCCCTAAAAGCAAATTGCAGGCCTTCCAATGACTGTGCTCCGTGATAGTGACCGATTTGGGACTGGTCTTGTTGTTCAAATCCCCTCACTCCCTCTCCCCATTAGTAACCACAAGTTGTGTTCTAATGTCGATGAGTCTGTGTCTGTTTTGTTTATGTGTTAAAGTGTTAGTTACTCAGTCGTTCCCAACTTTGAGACCCCGTGAATTGTAGCGTGCCAGGCTCCTCTGTCCATGGCATTTCCCAGGCAAGTATTCTAAAGTGGGTTGCTGTTTCCTATACCAGGGGATCTTCCAGACCCAGAGATTGAAGCTGGGTCTCCCGCACTGCAGGCAGATTCTTTACTGTCTGAGTCACCAAGGAAGCCCCATATACTGGGGCTCAATTTCTTGAATTGTAAAATGGGCGTGAGTAACAAAAGTGCCTCATCCCTCTGAGGGTTACCTGAGAGAATGCTAATAAAGCACTTAGCACAGTGTCTGGTATGCAGAAGCGTTAAATATATGTGATGATGATAGAGATCATGGTGGTGAAAGAAGTAAGTTACATGACTTCATTTCTTCAAGTGAAATCTTACACAGAAGCTCAATATATGAATATATGAATCTGGTTAACTGTTCTGTTTGAGTGGGTACAGAGCTTATCTTTCTCAGCACTCCCACAGAACACAGGTGCTCAAATGTGCCCACACAGAGCTCAGAAATGATGATTCTTGGTTTGAAATGAGGGAAAAGAAGCAACAGCAGGCTGTGGAAGGGTAGAGAAAGCACCACGGGCAAGGAGCTAGCCAATTTGGACTTAATGAGGGCTCTGCTGCTTTCAGCTCACAAGACCTTAAACAACTGTTTTTCTCTTTTTGAGCCTCAGTTTCCTCTTCTGTGGAGTGATGATAGCAATATCCACTCACCAGGGCTGTTTTCAGAACTACTGAGATAGTCTATTGTGGATGGACTTTGAAGATGTACTGGCCTACAAGCTTTGGTTTTTGTTGTGCAGATTATACTAGGATAAAAATAAGTTTGATATAGAGTTGCAGATGGGACTGTATTTATGGGCTATGTTAGAGCCCAAGGCTTTCTTTTGATGTTAAAGATGCAACTCACCAGCTGACCTCATTTACTTGGAAATTCTAGAGTGGCAGCATAACGCTTTGAAGCCCAGTGGTTAATTTTCTTTAGAGATCTTTCCTCTTCTGGTTATTGGATGCTGTGCTTATGTTCTTTAAACCCTGGCAGTGAGGAGGAACCCCTTGTGTGACAATGGATTTAGTGGGGTATAAATCTGCCTAACTAGCAGCTGGGTGGGAGCTGATGAGGGCTGGCCCCAGAGCCCAGCCACATTAGCCGAGTTAGAAGGATGTGCCAACTTCAACTTCCAGCCATGAGGCCCAGCAGCAAACTGCAGGGAAGCAGTAGCAGCCCATGGTGTGGCCTGTTGAGCTGCCATCATTCTTGTCAGTGTCACCATCATCACCATTAAGCCATTATTAAGTGCCGGCGTGTGGGGCTCCCTTAGGTGCCATCGTAGGCAGATAGGCAGCTGTGTGTTTTAAATAAGAGCCTTGCGAAGGACCATGAGGTGAAGGGGCCCAGCTGTAATTCAAGGCAGGCCCACAAGCATGGCTCTAGTAGGCATTTGTTTGTGGTGTCAGTTTAATCCATATGGCCCCTTTCTTTGAGAAGGGCTCCCAACTCTCACCTTCAGGGGTGGCCCTGGTGGTCAAGTTTGTCCTGTGTAACTTGGCTCCCATGGCCATGCCTGAGTGATGCACAGCTGACTGAAGCCAGCCGAGTCAGATTGTCGTTCCCAGAAGTTGGACATGGGACTAAGACCTACTTGTAGGTAGATGGGGTAGATAGGTACACTTGGAACCTGTGGTTAATTCAGTAACCCTCATAACAGTCCTTTGAGGTAGATCCTTTCTCATTCCCATTTTATAGAAGAGGAAACTGAGTCATAGAGAGATTAAGTAATTTACCCAAGTTCATATACTTAGGTAGTGGCAGAGCCAGGTTTGAACCCAGGTAACATGAACTCATGCCTTTAGCCACTATGAGACTGTCTTTCTGAAGATGAATGGATAAAGTAGATGTGGTATATACACAATGGAATATCACTCAGCCATAAAAAATAATGTTATTTGCAGCAACATGGATAGACCTAGAGATTATCCTAGTAACTGAAGTAAGTCAGACAGAGAAAGACAAGTGTCATATGATATCACTTATATGTGGAATCTTAGAAAATGTTATAAATGAGATTATTTACAAAACAGACATAAAAAATAAACCTGTGATTACCAGGGAGGGGATAGCAGGGGCAAGGAGGGAGAGAAATTAGGAGTTTGGGATTAACATATACACTACTATGCAGACCTTAGTGACCATGATTCCTTTCTTAAAAAACTTTTTATTTTGTATTAGGATATAGCCGATTAGCAAATGATATTGTGGTAGTTTCAGATGGAGAGCGAAGAGACTCAGCCATAGATATACATGTATTCATTCTCCTGCAAGCTCCCCTCCCATCCAGGTTGCCACATAACACTGAGCTGAGTTTCCTGTGCTATACAGTAGGTCCTTGTTGGTTATCCATTTTAAATATGGCGGTAGGTATGTGTGGATCCCAAACTCCCTAACTGTCCCTTCCCCCCATCCTTCTTACCAGCAACCATAAGTTCATTCTCTAAGTTTGTGAGTCTGTTTCTGTTTTGTAAGAAAGTTCATTTGTATCATTTCATTTTAGATTCCACATATAAAGGATGTCATATGATAAGTGACAGCGATTTCTGCCATCGAACTTTGAAAAGTATCTCTGTGTCTAATAAGTAAATTCCCCTTTTTGTGCACAGTAGTTCCAATGGATGTCTATTCTTTGACACCAGAAGAGCATTGACTGAATGACCACACTGTCACAGTCTGTTAAAAAATACTGTAGATCATTCATTCATCTCTGTGGCCCCAGGCGTCTTTATATTATCTCTAGATAGGGTCCAGACTAGTAGAGGAGAGAGGCAAGTAAACCAGTAATTGGAGCATAAGGTGACAAGCTCTCTGAGAGATACAAGCCTAAACTGCTTTAGAAACTCAGAAGTGTGGCAAGATTAGGCTGTGAGGAATCAGGCTTTGAGAATCAGGCTTCTCAAAGAGGTTGAGCTGTTTTTAAAGAGTAGGATTTAGTTATAGGAAGAAGATTGTGAGGAAGGGTGTTCCAGGTAGTAAGTGGTATATGAAAAAGAAAAGTGAAACCTATGATACATTTTGGAAAGGACAAGCAGTTAAGTGTGATGAAGGAAGGAAGAGAAGTTGGATATGCAACTGGAGTTCTTGGCTGGACCAGATCCTGCAAGGCCTCCAGTGCTAAGCTGTGGATTTCGAACCTTATCCTATAGCTTATCCTATAAGCTAACAGTTCATTCACTACTGGATTTCTTCCCTCTCTCCAACATGACAACATATAAATTTTGCAGTGGATAAGATAGCATTCTGACAACATTAAAGACAGTTTTAGGGGGAAACACACACACACAAAACCATGTACAGTCCCAACCCCTAACACTGCGGTTTTCATTTTTGCACATCATCTGGTTGTCCTTGCTGCTGCTGCTGCTGCTGCTAAGTCGCTTCAGTCATGTCCGACTCTGTGCGACCCCATAGATGGCAGCCCACCAGGCTCCCCCATCCCTGGGATTCTCCAGGCAAGAACACTGGAGTGGGTTGCCGTTTCCTTCTCCAATGCATGAAAGTGAAAAGTGAAAGGTAAGTCACTCAGTTGTGTCCAACTCTTAGCGACCCCATAGACTGCAGCCTACCAGGCTCCTATGTCCATGGGATTTTCCAGGCAAGAGTACTGGAGTGGGGTGCCATTGAGGTTGTCCTTAAACATGCCTATTTTTGTATATGGTTACAGTCCATCTATATATCATTTTCACTTTCTAGTAGATCAAAAAGTTCTTTTATATTTCTGTGTCCTCCTCTCCTAATTATTATAACAGCATGATAAATTTTTCCAAATACCCACACAGCTCCAGACAATGCATTAGGTTCTGGTGGCAAAGATGTATGAGCTGAGGATTTCTGCTTTTGTGGCAATGCAGGATGTGATAAAATACTTCTGCTGAAGTATTGGGCCATATGCATTTCCAAACATGTGTGTGTACTATTATTATTTTATGAAAAGCATATTCATCTCTTTGAGGATTGATTTCTAAATCCCTTTCCTCTGAACTATCCTCATGCTCCTGCCCTCATCATAAATGCTCTGTGGCTAACAAATGGCCTCAGCGTCACCTGCTTTTACTGTTCACATGCTACTTACCTAGTATCTCTTTCAGATCTTATGCTCTAAGTCCTCTGAAAGCATTTGATGGTTAACCATAAATAGGATCCAAATCAAGCTCTTGAGCCGAGTTAATTTGTTTATGAAACATTACCTTGATTGTGGCAAGTGTCTAGTTGTCATCTTTTTAATGATATGGGCGTCCACAGCCTGAACTAATTACAACCCAGCTCCATTTCAGGGAGGGTGGCATTGCCTAGCCAGTCTCCCCAAGCCAGACCTGAGTGTGTTGATGGTGTGATCACATGTGCTTTCCCTTCCTCTGGCCTTCTGCAAATAAGGTCAGTTTCATCCTCTTTCCCTCCCTGCTCCTGTGTTAGACAGAAAGCAGGGGTGATTGGCCAAAATTGCTCCTTAAATTAAATTTTGCCTCCTACCTCCAGCATAATCATAAGCCTGCAAATTAAAGATGCAGATAATTTTGCAATCAGATTTGCATTTTGGTCTGTAATGAGTTTAAAGTATTTTTTTACATGCTTTAGTATTCCCTTTTATGATGCTCTTGTTGGCTTAATTTAGCTCTGTGGTTTGGTTCATATTTTGTTGTTGGTTTTTCCTCTAGTCTCCATATCCAAAGTCTTCATTTTCTTCATTCCTAGGCTTGTATATATTGCAGAAAAGACAGTGTTCAATTGGTATAAATAAAGAAAAACAAAGATATTCATTCAGTAAAGAGGCTAAAATTGCTTCAGTATCTGTTTAGTGACAAAATGGACAGAGAGGCTAAGTAAACTGTATTCTCTGCAAACTCTCACATCTGATTTTACTCTGTATGTGTGTGTATGTTCAGACGCAACTATTCAAGTGTGGGTTATTGACATACATACTTAAAATGAAGTAGGTTATTACTTTATAGACCTTAAATGCTTGAAGAACTCTCTTAGCCTTAGTTCAGTTCAGTCGCTCAGTTGTGTCCGACTCTTTGCGACCCCATGAATTGCAGCATGCCAGGCCTCCCTGTCCATCACCAACTCCTGGAGTTCACCCAAACTCATGTCCACCAAGTCGGTGATGTCATCCAGCCATCTCATCCTCTGTCATCCCCTTCTCCTCCTGCCCCAAATCCCTCCCAGCATCAGGGTCTTTTCCAATGAGTCAACTCTTCGCATGAGGTGGCCAACTATTGGAGTTTCAGCTTAGCATCAGTCCTTCCAAAGAATACCCAGGACTGATCTCCTTCAGAATGGACTGGTTGGATCTCCTTACAATCCAAGGGACTCTCAAGAGTCTTCTCCAGCACCACGGTTCAAAAGCATCAATTCTTTGGCGCTTAGCTTTCTTCACAGTCCAACTCTCACATCCATACATGACTACTGGAAAAACCATAGCCTTGACTAGACGAACCTTTGTTGGCAAAGTAATGTCTCTGCTTTTCAATATCTAGGTCATAACTTTCTTGGTTATGGATATGACCATATCTTGGTCATAACTTTCCTTCCAAGGAGTAAGCGTCTTTTAATTTCATGGCTGCAGTCACCAACTACAGTGATTTTGGAGCCCCCGAAAATAAAGTCTGACACTGTTTCCACTGTTTCCCCATCTATTTCCCATGAAGTGATGGGACCAGATGCTATGATCTTCGTTTTCTAAATGTTGAGCTTTAAGCCAACTTTTCACTTTCCTCTTTCACTTTCATCAAGAGGCTTTTCAGTTCCTCTTCACTTTCTGCCATAAAGGTGGTATCATCTGCATATCTGAGGTTATTCATATTTCTCCCAGCAATCTTGATTCCAGCTTGTGCTTCCTGCAGCTCAGCGTTTCTCATGAAGTACTCTGCATATAAGTTAAATAAGCAGGGTGACAATATATAGCCCTGACGTACTCCTTTTCGTGTTTGGAACCAGTCTGTTATTCCATGTCCAGTTCTAACTGTTGCTTCCTGACCTGCGTATAGGTTTCTCAAGAGGCAGGCCAGGTGGTCTGGTATTCCCATCTCTTTCAGAATTT
Organism: Bos grunniens; assembly: GCF_055505025.1. NCBI lineage: Eukaryota > Metazoa > Chordata > Mammalia > Artiodactyla > Bovidae > Bos > Bos grunniens. The sequence goes on from NC_141186.1 coordinate 40,604,986, forward strand.
TCCAGTTTATTGTGATCCACACAGTCAAAGGCTTTGGCATAGTCAATAAAGCAGAAATAGGTGTTTTTCTGGAACTTTCTTGCTTTTTCCATGATCCAGCGGATGTTGGCAATTTGATCTCTGGTTCCTCTGCCTTTAACTCAGCAATAGCCACAGGACTGGAAAAGGTCAGTTTTCATTCCAATCCCGAGAAAGGCAATGCCAAAGAATGCTCAAACTACTGCACAATTGCACTCTTAGCCTCAGCTTCCTCCTTTGTCAAATGGAACAATAATAGTTCTTGCTGTATGTGGTTGCAGGAATAATTCATTTGATGCTGTTGCAATGTGTTAGCCCATAAGTGTGCCAGTAAATATCAATGGTTAATATCATGGCCCTTGTCCTGGGAGAGTACAAAGTCTTTTTCATGATCTTAATTTTGAGCAACAAAATAATTCCCTAAGTTCATCTTTTTGGGGAAGGCCAAAAGCATAGGAAGAAAGGTTAGAATTTAGAAAAGTTTCCCAAGCCATATTCTCCTAGTATCCTTTCCCTTCTCAGTCAACCTAGACTGAATGTTAGTCTTTTCTATCTGGTTCTCACTGATACTATCTTTATAGCAGAATCTCCTGGTGGCTATTATCTAATAAAGCCATGGTGCTTGGTGACCAGTTCTGTATGAGTCAGATTGCTACCTCTAGCACCCACTCTGCTTCTTTTCTGTCATCTCTCATGCTTGGAGCCTGCTTGGCCTGGGCCAAAGAAAAGCCTGAAAGTGCAAGAAATAAATGCCTTCTAGACTACCCCTCAACCACTGGTCATTTCAGTAAATATTCCAGTCTTCCATTTTTTTCAGGTTCGTAATTATGGATGCATACGGCACACTTCGGAGGAGGTCCTGGCCAAATCAGGTCCTTTGTCTGTGGCAAACTTCATAATGTACCCTTAGACTGGCTTTTACCCCTTTGCTTGTCTTACTCTGTATTCCCACATCCCTGCTTTCTGGAATCACCTCCGAAATATTTAATAAAGCCCTGCACCTAAACCCTGTCTCAGTCTCTGCCTTCAGGGGAACCTAACCCATGAGAGCCCTGAAATCCCCACCTCCTTGGTAGTTCTAGGCTCTGCCCGTGTAGTCTTTAGCCCTGGACCATTTCTCTTTACTTTTTAGTTCAGAGGAAAAAGACATCTCATGAGTTTTCAAGGCTAGTCTTTTCTTTGATCTTGATTCTGTCACTTCTTAAATTCTCTGGCCCCACAGACCATCATGTCTTATTTACTGCTGCACCTCCAGTGTAGAATACTTAGCTCATAGTAGGAGCTCAACAACTACTTATTGAATGAGTAAAAGAAGGCATTTTTCCCTTTTTCTTGCTTGTATTTTATTTTCTTCCTCTTCACACATACTACTCCCATCATTGGTTTTTTCAGCCTTTCTTTGAAAGTCCAGAAATCTTTTGCTTTGGAAGTAAGCATCACTACCTTAATCACAGAGCCCTTCTCTTTATTAGGCCTCCTAGCCAACTCCCAAGCTGGAATCAGGATTGCCATGAGAAACATCAACAACCTCAGGTAAGCAGATGATACCACTAATGGCAGAAACTGAAGAGGAACTAGAGAGCCTCTTGATGAGGATGAAAGAGGAGGAAATTAGTTTGAAACTCAATGTTTAAAAAACTAAGATTATCACATCCAGTCCCATCATTTGATAGAAAATAGATGGGGAAAAAGTAGAAGCAGTGACAGATTTTATTTTCATGGGTTTCAAAATCACTGTGGATGGTGAATGCAGCCATGAAATTAAAAGGTGCTTGCTCCTTGGAAGGAAAACTATGACAAAGTTAGAGAGCATATTCAAAAGCAGAGACATCATTTTGCCAACAAGGTCCGTATAGTCAAAGCTATGGTTTTTTTCCAGTAGTCATGTATGGATGATAGAGTTGGACCATAAAGAAAAGCACTAGAGAATTGATGCTTTTGAATTGTGATGCTGGAAAAGACTCTTGAGAGACCCTTGGACAGTAAGGAGATCCAGCCAGTTAATCCTAAAAGACATCAACCCTGAATGTTCATTGGAAGGACTGATGCTGAAGCTGAAGCTCCAATATTTTGGCCACCTGATGCGAAGAGTTGACTCACTGGGAAAGACCCTGATATGCTGAGAAAGAGTGAGAGCAGAAGGAGGAGGGGGCGACAGAGGATGAGATGATTGGATGGCATCACCGACTCAGTGGACCTGAGTTTGAGTAAACTCTGGGAGATAGTGAAGGACCGGGAAGCTTGGCGTGCTGCAGTCCTTGGGGTCACAAAGAGTCAGACACAACTTAGTGACTGAATAACAGCCAACTCCCAGCTCCTTGGCAATTCTGATCTTCCTCCTTAACATCTTCTCTTTCTTCACCTCTGCCTCACTTTATCTCTTAGACTCTCCCTGGGTTCTTTGCCTGCTTAGTTGACTTTTCTTTCCTAGTGTTTTTGCTGGCATGCTTAGCTGATTCTAAATGTCACTTTCTCTAGGGTTCCATCTTTTATTCTCTTCTTTTCTGAAATTATATACCCAACCTGGGTAAAGCTGTCACCACCATCCCTTTAGCCACATAGGTATCTAAATCTCTAATTTCTAAGTTGACTCTCTTGAGTTCAAAGCTATTGTAAACCTCCATCTGCAAGTCTTACCATGTTTAAGCCAAAATTCATTTTCTTTTCCCTATTTTCACCTCTTTCATCTTTTCCAGTACTGCCGTAGTTAATGGCTTCACGGTCTGCATTGTTTTGCAGTATAGAAGCCTTTGTGTGATCCTTAACTGCCTTCCCTCAACCATTGCTCTCAATAAATATTTTTGAGTTCCTACTGTAAGCCAGACACCATGCTAGGTGCTACGGATGCATGGATAAGATAGGCCATCAAAGGCTTCCCTGGTGGCTCAGTAGTTAAGAATCTGCCTTGCAGTGCAAAGGACACTGGTTCAATCCCTGGTCTGGGAAGATTACACACGTCACAGAGCAACTAAGTCTGTGTGCCACAAGTAATGAGCACTCATGATACAACTACTGAAGCTTGTGCACCTAGATCCTGGGCTCCACACTGAGAGAAGCCACCACAACGAGAAGCCTGCACACTGCAGTGAGGAGTAGCCCCTGCTCGCCACAGTTAGAGAGTCTGCACGCTGCATTGATGACCCAGCACAGCCAATAAATAAATAAATAAGTTTTTTGGTTTGTTTTAAAAGATAGACCATCAAGAGGCTCCTAGTCTGGTATAGGCATTAATCTGACTTGTTGCACAAATATAGCATTACAAACTGAAGTAATGTGGCTGTGGAAGAAAAGTCCAGTGTACTTTTAGAGCATATCATGGACCATGTTATGGACTGTATTTGCTTGGACTTGCACAGCTTCCTTTGGGAAGTGTGTCATTTGATCTCAGATATAAAGGCTGAGTAGGAATTAATTAAGAGAGAGAAGCTCTTCCCTCTTTATCACTAGTCACTAGTCACGGTAGCCGTCAAGTTCCATTGATGTTACCTATGAAATGTCCCCATTTTTCTATTTTCTGTTCTCATTCTGAACCCTTGCAATTCCCACCTTCACTTTCCACTCCCCATCCATTGATTTTTACATTGGGTGAGTGCTTTTACCAAACACAGACCTGACCATGTGTCTTCTTCTTCCAGCTTAAAACCCTTGGTAGCTCACTAGTACTTCCAGGGTCAAATCCCATCCCTCTGGCATGGCAGCCAAAGTCTTTCCAATTTTTGGCTCTGACCTATGTCTCTAGCCTCATTTCCTGTCACTCCACAGCACATTGCCTGTAATGTGACCACTGGGAACTTTGCCATTTTCTGAGAATACCAGTTCCTCATAGCCTTTCATGCCTGTGTTCATTCATTTTTCAGCTTTGAGTTCTACTTTTCTTTTGTACCTAGTCAGCTCCTGCTAATCTTGTGTGCGTGCTTGCTTAGTGGCTCAGTTGTGTCTGACATTTTGAACCATTTGTACTGTAGCCCTCCAGGCTCTTCGTCCATGGGATTTTTCAGGCAAGAATACTGGAGTGGGTTGCCATTTCCTCCTCCAGGGGATCTTCCCTACCAAGGGATAGAACCTGCGTCTCCTGCTTGACAGGTGGATTCTTTACCACTGAGCCGTCAGATGTAGGCCTGACATAAATGTCACACCCCCCAAGAAACTTTTCCTGGCCCCCAATCTTCATCCCCTTATTTGTATTTACACATTTCTCTCCTTAGAGTTCCCATCCGTCTGCCTTATATTAGCTTAGTTGTCTAGAACATTTATTCCTCTGGGGTCAAAATTGTGCTGTGCTCATCTCTCCCTTTCCAGAGCTTGAAATATAGCAGGTGTTTAGTAAATACTAGTAATTGAATTGTCCATGTGTGAATAGCATAAAGGAAGCAAAGACACTGAGGATGGGAGGAGAGCTGGAAAAAAAAAAAAGCCTGCCCTTTTGTAATGAAATGAACTGGTGATCCAAAGCAGGGCTTGACCAAGACACATTTGGTATCCCTTCAGCAATCAAGTGATGTAGCGGATTTGAGCAGTACTGCTTGTGGAGGATGGTGACAGATGGTAGCACCTGGCCTCCACACCTAGCTCAGCGAAAGCCCTCTAAGTGTCGACTCCTTCTTGCATAAAGGAATTTTATTGACTTCTGTTCCCAAGTTTGCACCCCTACTCCCCACCTCATTGTCTCATAATTTTTTTTTTTTTTCCTTTAAACCTAATTCCCTTCTTGAAGAAATTTCTGTATTGCTTTTCACTGTGTTACTTTTCTGGGGAGTACTTTAGTACCTGTTCTAGGTTGTACCCTGTGCAGTCCTCCTGTTCATGCTGCTCTGATACCAAGGAAGGAAGACTGGGTTGTGCAAACTCTTTATCAACATCACACCAATAATCTACAAAGAATCCTTTCTCAGGCCTGTCTTATATCTGTTTTTCAAAGAAATCTGTTTTTTTATTTCAAAGCTGTCAGGATGTTGCTGTGGGGCTCCTGGCAGAGGGGGACTTCTGTTTCATTGATGTTTCACCAGATGACAGGAAGAAAGGCCAAGACTGGGCTGCTCCTCTCCAAGCTCGTGGAGATGCTTGGTGCCTGGGCAGCCTCAGAGGTCCAGCACCCAGACACACCATCCTGAGTAAGGCTGGGCGTGTTCAGTGACGTCACTGTTAGGAAGTCTTTTAGTGCTGACAGTTTCCTTACGACCTTCACTTGAGTGTGCCCAGGAAGGGAAATGTGTAAATGACGACCCAGGATAGATGTGACCAGCATGCTTTTCTGCCTATGTGACTTTGTCCCTGAGATTGTGCAACTTACCAATGCTGCTGCCCACTAAAAGTGAGGCAGTTAGTAGCTGCTAGAGGACGGGAGTCCTGAGTACTCACTCTGCACCAGGCACTGTGTAGATGCTGGGGGAAGGCAGGGGATATGACGTGTCCTTGTCCTTGAGGAGGTCTTGTTTTTATTTATTGAGTTATTTAAGTCCTTCCCACTTCTAAGGGTCAGTGGAAGTGGCAATTAGGGACCGGTCATTTGGAAAATCCAGATTTATGTCCTGAGTCTTCCAATCTTTCATTGGAACTGAGGCTAAGTACCTGAACCTTGTTTTGTGTGTTTTATGAAATACTTCTAAAATAACTTCAAATATATGATTCATCTGGGCCTTATAGAAGGCTAGTATCATTACTTTTGTTTTAATGAGAAGTATGATAGCCAGAGGCTTGTCTCATTCTAGATCTCTCAGCTCATCAGAGACTAAGTTTCTATGATCTTTGGCCTCCTGATTCTTTTATTTGACTATTACTGCCTATATTGAGGCAGTAATAAAAATTTGTATTTTTATACAGCCACAGCTTTTATGTATTTCAAACTCACGTTTATCTTATCCACTCCTGTCTAGCTTTTATGTACTAAGCGGTAAGTGTGTGTGGAGTACTCTTGTGCTGGTGTGCCTCTTTTTAGCTTAGGTTTTCTTTATTTTGCCCATTTTTTTTTTTTAAAGGGGCAAGAGGAACTTAACATTTATCCTTTTCCAATCATCTGTTTTTATATTTTCTCCAATTCCTGTGCACAATGGTAATGGAAAGTGACTGATGATCAAATGATTTTCTTTCATGTTTGCCTTGCTTGGAGGTATACAGTGAATTCAGAATTGCTGAATCTGTAGGGAAATAGTAGGAAAGCGGGTCTGACAATGTTATACTAAAGCTCTTAGATCTTAGTTTAGGAAGTCTAGCATAGAGCAGCAGGACTCAAAAGGAACATGACACTGGGGGTTATAGGAAGTGGCAGAAACAGGATCTTTTTTTACAAAGGAAGAATCTTTCCTTGGACATACTTTGCTAGAAGAAATTTCTTGCTTGTCTGACTTCCTGTAGCATTTCTTTGTGCATTTCTTATGGCTTACGTTGCTTCTTATACTGTATTTTTATTTTTCTAGTTACCATCTCTTGTACTAAATTTAAATTGTGTGTTTCCTTTTTTTTAGGACTGGAGTGTTGTTTAACGTGCTTTGGCAATCTCATGACACCTTTTCATAGAGCTGGAAAGTAGTGATTAACAAATATACACGTTTCTGGTATTTCTAGAGACTTACATTTTCTCCTTTATGCAATACTGTTTCATTTGAATAGTTTACAGTAAGAAGGAATTGCCATGCAATCAGAAAGAATAAAAGTAAAGATATAAACTTTTTCTGAATGATTAAATGGATAAGTGAATGATTAAGAATTCAAAGCTGCTAAGGAAATTCGGAAGCAAGGTATCATTTACCGAACATCTAAAGCACTGGTTTTCCAAGAAGTATGACATTTTTCATACTTATTACCCTGATTACTTTTGCAGCATTTTGATGAAATGGAAGGGCATGTAGTAGCTCAGATATGCAAGGTTCAATTCTTTCCCCTCCTGATTCTATGCAGGTTTTCTAAGCTTCAAAGATTTTGCTCTTGTCTTTTTTTTTTTTTTGGTCCAGGTATTCACAAATGATTTTAAGGCAGCAGAAAGATTATTAATCAAATTGACCCCTACGTTGTAAAAAAGTGAATTTAGCATTTTTTGTGGACTCCATCTTCAGAGTGTAGCCAGTTCATTGGGGGAATCTGGCTCATTGATTCCCAAGCTCAAACACACTCTGAGGTTCTCATTCATTTGAAGTCTTTCATCTCCATGCATTTAATCCCATCACCAAACAGTTGCACACTCTTACTATTTCAGGTTGTGTGAAACCAGAACACAAACCAGGCTGGAAAAGACTATGCCTGTGTTTAGATGCTGCAAGTCACCTGATTTCCTCATTGTTGACAAACAAAATGATTTCATTATTGGCAGCCTCTTATTCAAGGATCACATGGTTCAAATGTTTGTCTCTATGTCTGCATCTTAGATCCGGACTGCTGTGTTATAGATGAAGACACAGAACACTTCTAGAAAACACAAAGGCAGCAGGTGCTATCCAAGATCAATACTTTGATTGTACGATGTCATCATCTTTTTAGATTCAAGGATGTTGTTTATTCACAGTTATTGAAGACAGTGAGGCTCTAAGAGAATTGCAGATCAGCTTGTATGAGGTGACATATACAATCCAGCAGGGCCTCACTTGACCTCCTTACATTTGCACCATTGAATTTATGTAGGTCACAGTTATTGGAGCTAGGCATTTTTCCTATGTGAGAATAGATTTCAGGTAGGAAGCTTGTACAGAGCCCATACTTATGTATGCCAGGAAACCTTTTGAATGACTTTTGAGTTAAGCATTGGAGAGGAGGAAAAACAGGTAGTAGATAACCTTGAATCTCCCAGAATAAACATTGACAATTAAAAAAGATATATATATACATATAAAACTTTTTTTTTTTTTCATAAGGTAAGTTTCCCTTTTTGAGAGCCTGCAGAGTTTATCATTGTTTTCAATCTTAAAATGTCAGTTAAAATCCCAGTAGTGCAGGGCTTGAAATCAACAAACTAAAGGAGTTGCCAATGATGACTGCTGCTGGTTTGGGATCATCAGTTCTTTGGCTCATAAAGAGAACACCCAGCTAGGACAGGCCCACTAACTGCACTGTGAATGGGACAGCCTCTTGAGGCACACATAGCTTACAGAATAATGGGAAGCATATTTCAGCTGTAGAGAAGCCATCATCTATAAGTAATTGCAGTTTAGAGTAAGAAAAAATTAGGGAAGTATGCTTACCTTTATTGAATCCCAACTCTCTGCTTTGAATTGTGTTAAATTACATAAGTTAACCCTCCTGGTGAATTTAAGAGATATTTACTTTTATCTTTCATTGTGATTGAGGAAATAGAGGATTGAATATGTTGTGATATGCCTAGCAAGTAACTGACAGAACCAGAGTTAGAATCATGACTGTTTCAGTTCAAAATTGCAGATTTTTTCATTTATTCTCTGGCCTCACACTGTCCTCTGTGAATCTTAAGTTTAACAAATAGGTCTTAGACAGTTTCTATTTTTCAGTGGGGTTTATTCCCTTTTCTTTTCTAATTATTGTCTTTTTTTGGTCCATTATTTCTTTGCATTAAAAATTTTTGTTTACTGATTTTTCTTACCAGATTTAAAAAATTAATGATGTGAGTCTTTGTGAATCCTTAATTTCTAGTATAGCATCTTGTCCATAGGAAGTATTCACTAAATACTTGAATAAGTGAATTAAAAATACAGGGGACTTCCCCAGCAGTTCAGTGGTTGGCACTCCAAGCTTCCACTGCAGGTGCATGGGTTTGATCCCTGGTGAGGGAACTAGGATCTCCCATGCTATGTAGTGTGGGCAGCAAGAACAACAAAAAATATAGTACATGGTCATACAACTTTGATGTGTCATTTCTTATCATATTTTTAATATTTCTTATTACCAAAGCATTTTTTAAAACCAACCAACCATAGGCATTTAGAATACCTTCTATGTGTAGAGGTAAGTGGAAAATATAAAGAGATTTAAAAAAAAGTTATTTTATTGACATATAGTTGATTTACAATGTCATGTTAGTTTCAAGTGTATAGCACAGTGATTCAGTTATACATATGTATGTCTTTTTAGTATATAATTTTTGAAAATATTTCTAATTGGTGGATAATTGCTTTACAATGTTGTACTGGTTTCTGTCATACAGCAATGTGAATCAGCCATAAGTATACATATGTCCCCTCCCTTTTGAACCTCCCTCCCACCCCATCCCACCCCTCTAGGTTGTTACAGAACACCAGGTTAGGCTTCCTGTGTTACATAACAACTTCCTGCTGCTGCTGCTGCTAAGTCACTTCAGTCGTGTCCGACTCTGTGCGACCCCATAGACGGCAGCCCACCAGGCTCCCCTGTCCCTGGGATTCTCCAGGCAAGAACACTGGAGTGGGTTGCCATTTCCTTCTCCAGTGCATGAAAGTGAAAAGTGAAAGTGAAGTCACTCAGTCATGCCCGACTCTTGGCGACCCCATGGACTGCAGCCTACCAGGCTCCTCCATCCATGGGATTTTCCAGGCAAGAGTACTGGAGTGGGGTGCCATTACCTTCTCCGTAACAACTTCCTACTAGCTATCTATTTTACATAAGGCAATGCATATGTTTCAGTGCTACCTTCTCGATTCATCCCAACCTCTTCTTCTCCCTCTGTGTTCAAAAGTCTGTTCTTTGTGTCTGAAGAGGTGTTCTTGCTGCTGCTGCTGCTAAATCGCTTCAGTCGTGTCCGACTCTGTGCGACCCCATAGACAGCACCAGGCTCCCCTGTCCCTGGGATTCTCCAGGCAAGAACACTGGAGTGGGTTGCCATTTCCTTCTCCAATGCATGAAAGTGAAAAGTGAAAGTGAAGTCACTCAGTTGTGTCTGACTCTTAGCGACCCCATGGACTGCAGCCTACCAGGCTCCTCCGCCTGTGGGATTTTCCAGGCAAGAGTACTAGAGTGGGGTGCCATTGCCTTCTCTGAGGTGTTCTTGAGAAAACTTAATATTTCATTATGGGAGACATAATTGTCCAGGGGCTTCATTTTCTACTTAGATTGTTAGGTTAAATTGTCCTTTGCCTATTGTGATTATTGCAAATATACCTTCCTGGCATGTTATTTGCCTATTAACCTTATATTTTCTTTGCTATTTAAAAGTTTGAGATGCCTATCTCACTTATACAGATCTTTTATATAACATATTCCTTCTGGGAATTTAACTGTGTCCTGACTCACAGTTAGGTGGCAGAACAAAATATGCATGGCCTTGGCAGTGTCTAGTCTTCTGCCCAGCATGCAACCACTCCTTACCACTCTACCACTGCTTTGGGGCCAAGCTCCCAGCACCTCTCACTTGGATTATAGAGATAAACTCCTGTCTGGTCTTTCTGGTTCTTGCTTTCCTTTTTTTCCGCTGAGTCTCAACACAGAAGTCAGGTGATTCTTAGGTTAAATAGTCCTTTGCCTATTGTGATTATTGCAAATATACCTTCCTGGAATGTTATTTGCCTATTAACCTTATATTTTCTTTGCTATTTAAAAGTTTGAGATGCCTGTCTCACTTATACAGATAAAGTCAGATAAAGTCTTCTCTTCCAGAGAAGAAACTATAGTCGTAACAGTTGCCCACACTGTTGTCCCCCATCACCTGCCCCTATCCTGGGAGTTCTCTTGCCTCATCTCCTCCTACTTTCCCCCTGATCACTCATCCAGGCTCTTTGCTGTTCTTCCAGCCTTTCAAGGATGCTTTGCCTGTGTGCCTTCAGCCCTATGCCATATTCCCAGGTACTTGTAGTATAGAACTTGCTTCTTTACCTTCTTGAGATTTTTAAAAATATATTTTTATTGAAGTAGCTTTGCAGTATTATATACATTACAGATATATAATAGTATGATTCTCATTTTTTTCTAGTTACTTTTCATTTATAATTATTATAAAATATTATATTCCCTGTGTTGTACAATATATCCCATGGTTTATTTTATACCTCATAGTTCGTATCTCTTATTCCCTACTCCTGTATTGCCCCTCCCCTCTCCCCAGGAGTAACCACTAGAATATTCTCTATATATCTGTCTGCTTCTTTTTTGTTATATTCCCTGGTTTGTTGTATTTTTAGATTCCACATATAAATGATGTCATACAGTATTTGCCTTTCTGTCTGATTTATCTCACTCAGCACGATGCCCTCCAAGTCCATTCATGTTGCTGCAAATGGCTAAATTTCATTCTTTTTTGTGGCTGAATTCTGTTATTCATGTGTGCGTGCGCACACACACACACACACATCACGTCACATATTCTTCATCCATTCATCTGTTCATCATCCATTCATCATCACCCACCATGAACATGTGGGTGATCTTTACTTATATGACTCCTTCAACACTTACTCTGACCACTTTATTCAAGTTTCAGCCTCCCTCACTCCCTACCTCAGGATTGCCCCATCCCCTTTCTCAATTCTGTCTTCTTCTACATTACTCATCACCACCTAAAATGCAGCATTTTTTCCTAGTTTATTTTGTTTTACTGCCTATCTCCCCCAACTAGAAAAAATATCCAGAAGGCATAAAGACAAGTTCTTTGTTTTAGTTATTGATTTCTGTCTTATTCACATTGGCCTTCATATCTAGGATTGCGTCTGACCAAAGTAGATGCTTGATAAATATTTGGCTGAAGAATATATGAAAATGTAACTATGAGACTCTTATGTGTCATAGATGCTGCATTCTGCTCTCTGACCATTACAAACTTTAATAATTTATTCGTTTATAAAGTACTTATTGAGCACTCACTGTAAGCTAAGCTGAAATGTTATGCTGTGAAGATACAGTGGTCCTCCTGGAGCTTACTGTTTTGTTGGAGAGACTGACATTAAACATAAATAAACGTTTAATTATGCAGTGTTACACTACGAAAAGGAAGCTCAGAGAATATTCTGGGGTTAGGAGCTTGGTAGGTTTTCTGAGGAACATCTGTCTAGCTCTGATTTGTGAGCTTAGCTGTGAGCAGAGGATAGAGGTTGGGCTGCCAAGCTGCTGTTTTCATGGGCCCACAGAGACTTCTATACAGATTGCTTAAGTCACTGGTTTTCAAGCTTGAGTGGCATCAGAATCATCTGGTAGGCTTGTTAAAACACAGATATGGACCTCCTCTCTAGAATTTCTGGTTCAGTAGGTCTGGGGTAGGGCCTGAACATTTGCTTTTCTGACAAGTTATCCAGTGATGCTACTGCTAATGTTCTAGGGGTCATCTTTTGAGAACAACTGGGTTATGAGATGAGTCTGGCATGTCTTTATCCAAAATGGGGAGGCTTATTCTGAGGCTAGGTCCAGGAAGATTTCTGATCTTGGAGAAGGGGCATCTGCAAGGAACTTTGCAGACAATTAGTAGTTGCTGAAAATCACAGGGTAGGCATGGAAGGAACTGGAGATAATGACTTATTATTTTTTTCTGGACACATTCACAGACTTGAAATCTTGATCTAATCACTACTCTTGTTTTCCTCTTGAGAAGCAAAATACATTTGGCCTGAAATGTTAAAATTTTTGCTCCTTTTGAGTCAAACATAATTGAGTTTGAATTTTAGCTCTGCCACTTACTCATTGTAGAACTGCAGCAAATGGATAGATGGGGTGAACAGGAAGTGGGGAGGGGGGAGGGCAGTAGTCTGGCCTCTGAGCCTATTCTGCAGAAATAGCATCTTTTTAACAAGTTTTAAAGGTGGTGAAATTTTGGTTGCTAACACCATGTCTGGAAATTAGAAGTTGCAGCATGAAAGCAAGTGACTGATGCCTTCAACCAACATGGACTTCACCCCTGCCTTTTCCCACTGAGGATAAGACTAAGCTCTAGACCTTGGTCATTTACTTAAAATTGTGAGCGGTAACTCTCTCTAGTTACTTGATCTGTAAAATGAGATTAGTAATACTTGCTTTACAGTACTGTGGATACTGGAGAAGATTATGTATGTTGAGGCTTATTGTGTTGCTTGCATTGTGCTAAGTCGCTTCAGTCGTGTCTGACTCTTTGTGATCCTATGGACCGTAGCTGCCAGACTCCTCTGTCCATGGCAGGAATACCGGAGTGGGTTGCCATTTCCTTTTCCAGGGGATCTTTCAGACCCGACCCAGGGATTGAACCCTCATCTCTTATGTCTTATGCAGTGAGAGCCAAGTTCTTTATCAGTGTTCTTTAACACTGCCCCTTGGGAAGTGTTGCTTGATATTCCATAAATATTAAATATTGCTGTTATTATCTTTAAAATGCCCTTCAAAGATAACACCTCCTCCCGTTCCTCCCCGCTCTTCCCCACCCCACCACCTAAGTGCAAGCTGCTGTACCATTCTCACTATATGCAACTCTGGTCTAAAGCTAGATAGTTTTGAACAGTTAAACCTGATTTTTTCTTTGTTCACTTCTTAAATAAAAGGTAGGTGTTTGCCAGAAGGAGTTTTTATAAAACTTTGGAAAATAGTACCTGTTTGAAGTTACTATTAGAGTGAAGTGGTTTGCTTTTTATTATTTTTGAGGCATTTGCTTCTGGGTTCCTCCTACATACTTGGAAATTTACAGGTAATCTATTAGGTTATTCAGGAACTTTTTATGGATGATGATTGTGTATTTATAAGAGAAGTCAAATTAAAAACAATTTTTTTCTTGATCCTTCCTTTTACTTCATTTTTGACTAAAATAATTTTGGAGATCTATTGTTTTCAAGCATTTGTATGCCTAACATGAGGTAGTTTCAGCTTCCTTTTCTAATAGCAAAAATATTTTGATTGAATAGGTTAAAATATCGACTTATTCATATATTCAATAATTTTTTGCTTTTTATTCAGTAAAAATATGCCAATTTAAATAATACTTCTTAAATTCATGTGATTTATTATTCTAGTGTATAAACCAGTCTTCTATGAATCATGTTTTGTTTTTTTTCCTCCCATTTTTGATGTTTCTAAGGGAAAAAAAAACCTTTCTTTGGGACTACATTAACCTCACACTGTATTTATATTAAACAATACTCTTTGGAGAAAAAGAGGTTTGATATACTTAGTGAATTATGTACCCTCCTAGAGGCACTGCAGACTGTTAATGCTCAGTGGAACCCAGCAGTTGTAACTGATGAAACATCAGCATGTAGGCTGTAAAATAAAAAAGAAGTAATTGGGGACATGTTGGGAGCTGGCAAATGGAAAACACTAGCAGATGTAGAGCTGAAAAGAGAAAAGAAAGTTTTAAAAAATCACATTTACTAGAAGAGGAAGTGCACAGATGGATGATAGAAGTTAACATTTCATTCAGATAGGAAATGGATTAGAAATTATCTTTCCATTTCCAGTACTTAAATAATACTTGAACTCTGATAATTTGCCGTATAAAAGCTGCTTTGACATCCACCACATATACCTGAAAAGGATATTTGTCAGTGAGGTTTTCATCCCTTAAAGCACAGTTTAGGCATTGTTGAAATCCACTTGTACCTATTTGTCAGAGCTGACTGTATGCATCTCTTTTCACCTTCCTGTGGTGATATCAGACGTGGTGAATGTGTTTACACCGTGGAAATTGGCAAACACTACAGTATGAGCATCTCCCTGTCCCCCAGCAGTTGGTAAATATTTACCACAATGTTATCATATATGTGCATTAACTGCCCTCTGTTAAATGAAGGATGGTGGGGTTTGAAGAGAGATGGAACATTCAAAGAAAGCCTCTCTGCCCTGGCTGTGTGTGCGTGCTAAGTCATTTCCGTCATCTGTGACCACTCTGTGACCACATGGACTACAGCCCACCAGGCTCCTCTGTCCATGGGGCTCTTTAGACAAGAAGACTGGAGTGGGTTGCCATGTCCTCCTCCAGGCTCTGCCCTGGTTAGCTTGATGGACAGTCCTAGACACAGGGAATTTTGACCTTCTACTGCTGAACTCAGACACAGTTCATGTTAGGCCAGTGTTATGCCAGTGGGTTTCAAATATACAGTTGTGATCTCAAACACGTTTTGTTCCAGCAGTCACCCAAACCCAGACTTGATATGTCTGTGCACTATGTTGTTTGTTGTGTGGAAGAGAGTATAATTTATCTCTCTTCACTGGTATGATTCTAATTTTTCACCCCCTGCCTTCCTAACTTTTCTGTTCTGTCCATGTAGTTATCCATGCTCTGAATTGTGAACCTGTCAGGAATGGGCTGGGGGCTCAAGGAACTAGGTCCTAGTGGTACTACATTATTCACATTTTTTTTTTTTTTTCTTTTACTTGGCTGAAGAGTATCCATCTTCTACCATTAAGGGAGCAAGCATAATGTGAGGGATGGGGCAGGAAAAAGAAGCAGGTGTTTCCTGTTTTTTCCAATATATTTTGGTCATCCTCTTAACAAGTTTCATATTAACATCTTACTAGTTTAAAAAATGTTGAAAAAATGCCACTTTTGAAGAATGAATCTTGAAAACCAATTAGCAGTTGGTATTTCCAGAAACATCTCTGGAAACGAGAAAAGTCTCCTGACATTTTAGGTAGAATTGGCTTGCTGAGAAAGCCAAGGGAGTATGTATTCCCTTTTCTGTGATTCCTGATTTGTTGTGAATGAACAATTCTCTGTAACCTTTTAAGATCAAGACTCCAAGTTCAAATATGCTAATGTTTACTCCTTTGGAGGACTTAATCTATATATTGCCTCTCTATAGCGACCATCTAATATAAACAGACTTCTGGAAGCCACATACCCAAGATGTGTCTAAATATAATAATGTTTATTAGCTGTCTCCTATATAAGAGATACCATTATTAAGGGTTTTACAGAATAACCCATAATAATCTCATTTAATCCGTGTAACAGCCCATTGAACTTGATATTATTTTCAACCCTATTTCTACCTGGTGAACTGATGTGACATGCTGTGTGTGATAAAGCCATCTATTTCACCCTGGTAACAGAGCAGAGAATCGAACCCAGATCATTTGAGTTCAGAGATTATGCTCTTAGCTACTATACTTAACTAGCTCTTGTATCTAAGGGGCCTTGTAAGAAATCAACCTTGCTTTGCTGCTTCTCACTGGGAAGTTTTGTGTAATTTTCACAGGCATCTGTGTTTGTGGCAGAACTCTGAGGATGTTTGTACCAGAAAACTGTTTGTGTTCTCACAGCCCAGTGCAGTGAGAAGCCGGAGAAGGAGGTGCTGAAGTTTGAAGAGGGAAAGAGTGGAGGCTGAGGCACATTCAATAGCCTGGAGATTTTGAAAAACAAATGGAGAGACTTGTTAAGTAGAAGATTATTTTATTGTTTCCATTGATTTTCATTTGTCTAACACATAGAACTCATGTGTGTCTTTCTTTAGCTATATATAGGAGTAGAATAACCAGTCAAAAATTGAGTAGAAATTCAAGTCCAAGGCTCTTTGAATTCAAAGTCTATATTTGTAATCATTGTGCTTCAAGTTAAAAAAAAAGAGCAAAGTATTAAGCCTCGTCAGAAAATCTCTGTGGCATTGTAGGCACAAATGAAGAAATTATTTTGGGAAATGGGTGCTGTTCTTGGTAAGAACAACAGTATATAATGAACAGTATTTGTTGACATTTCACTCTGTACCCAGTCATTGCCCTTCCTAGAAGTCCACTGGACTGTGGATAGTATTTTTAAGAAGCTGGACTCTCATGAGTGACCTGGCTGGTCATCCATGGACACTGCTGAAGTGAGGAAAGCCCACTGAGAGAGAAGATTGTAGGTTGAATCATTGTTGTGGGGATAGGTGAATTACAGCCAACAACTGACTAAATATAAAAGCAGATATAGTTTGGGGCTGGTGGTTTCAGTGACCTCTAAGAGCTATCTCACTTTTCCCTGTCAAACTGAAATGAAAATGCCCAAAATAGGATTTTTTTTTTTTTTTCAGTGATCACTGTCCATTGGGCTGGTTCTCAAACAGTGAAATTTGGATGCCTTGGTACCATTGATGGGTCCAATGGGACTAGGATCATATTTACCATAAAGCTTAGCTGGTGGCTCAGTGGTAGAGAATCTGCCTGCTAATGCAGGAGATGCAAGAGACGTGGGTTCAATCCCTGAGTCAGGAAGATCCCCTGGAGAAGTAAATGGCATCTGACTCTAGGGTCCTGGGGGTTGCAAAGAGTCAGACACGACTTAACAACCAAACAACAACAACAGAGCTGGAGCTAGAACCCACATCCATGATCCTATATGTGGAAGATGATATGTGTACTGTAAAAAGTGATATATTTAAAATGTAGACAGAAGCCACTTGGTATGCCAGAAACTTGTCTCTCTTGGCCTTGATTCTGGAAGGAGGGTGACTTATAGATGATCTGTGTTTAAATTCTGGTCCCTGGAGTCAGAGTCATCTTTCCTTCCTTAGATGCCGCTTCAGAAAGATCCTCTGGTAAACATGACCCTTCTTACTGTGCTCACGTGTGAAACTGTAGGGAGTGTCCACTAAGGCCAACTTCCCTGGGAATCTTCAGGAAATAGAAATAACCAGGGGAAAATGAACAGTAATTACCTGGCATTAAGTTGAGACCTTTTGTGTGAAAGGCATGTGAAGATAGGCCCTTCAGCGACTTAATGAGCCTTATCACAGGCCTTCAGCTTTTCCGAATAAATCTGGAGGTAATAAAATGTTGGACCTTGCTTTCGAACCAATTTATACTACAACATCATTTTAAAAGACCTTTGGAGCAAGTGACTGAAAGTTTTTTGCGCCCCCCCCCCCCCGAAGATAGAATCAGTTTCTCCCTATTAATGAGAACCTAGAGTGATTTCAGAAGACAGCCAGTAAATAAAGATATTGAATGAAATGAAATAGAATCTGGTTTGTAAGAATGAACTCAAAGGAATGTTGTTTCGTGCTTGCCATTCATGGCTTATTTTGTTCATTCAGCGAATATTTTTTTTAGAATTTCTTGCTGGGTGCCAGGCACTGAGCTAGGCACTGCTGATATGACAAGGCACCTGGCAGATAAAGGGTTCATAGATAATTAGCAAGTGGGGAAACTAAAGAGGAAACAATTAGAGCTTTTGAAAAGTTCTAGGAAGGAAATAACAGGAAACTGTACTGGGGGAGTACTGACTTACCCTAGCTCTGCCAGGGACACAAGCTCCGGGGCAGTGACATTTCACTGAGGCACTTGAGAACCACGCATCAGATAAAATTAGCAATCAGTCAATGTATATGTTTGTAGAAGAATAAATGTCTCTTTCAGTGACAATGCATTCAGTCTTTTTGTATGGTTTTGTCCCTATTTGCATTCCTATACCCTCTTACATCTTCTGTGGTATCCAGGGCTGTCCAGGGACTTTTTATTACAAAATATACAGACATGCTTTTTCAGAATATGTACTCCCTCTTCCAAATCAATTTCTGGCATTGTATCTCATGGCTCATTTGCTACAAAAGTAAGGCGATTTTATTTAATATAGGAAGAATTTCAGGACAGCAATATGCCCCGCTTTCCGTTCTGTGGTACATTTGGTTGAGTAAACTGAATTTAGACAGAAGGAACCTACCCCTCAAGCAAGGTGACCTCTCTTGGGTGAATTAAATCCTGTCTCATGTTGCTTAAAAGATGCCACTCTAGAGGAATCTTGAAAGAAACAGAAAGCATCACAGAGTTTGCTCTCCCATTTTCTATTTGCAGTCATCGTATAAAATAGTCCCAGAGAGTCCATTATTATATAGGTTTTAAGAATAAAATTATTGGAAGCTTTCCTTAAAGTTTGCTCATTATATTTTTTTTGTACTATATATCTGGTAAATCTAATTTAAATGCAATTTTATTTAATGACTAGTGTTGATATTATGATTCATCACTCATTTACTTAATCAGTAGCATTTGACTTTACCCAAAATGTCCAATTTGCACACATATTTTTTATTTTTTTAAGATAAAATTATGTTTTGGGAAGATAAATGTTTTTTATATCTAATAATGTTTTTTTTTCCAGTTTTGAAGCATGCCTTTTAGTTTTTGCTTTTGACTATCACCAAATACAAACCACTGGTGAAAGTAGGAAGTGCCTGCACTCAGTCATGTCTGACTCTTTCCAACCCCATGGACTGTAGCCCGCCAGGCTCCTCTGTCCATGGAGTTCTCTAGGCCAGAATACTGGAGTGGGTTGCCATTTCCTATTCCAGGGAATCTTCTTGACCCAGGGATCGAACCTGTATCTCCTGCATCTCCTGCATTGGTAGGCAGATTCTATACCACTGAGCCACCTGGGAAGCCTGAGAGTAGCAAGAAGAGTATACTAAAAATAAATAGCAGGGAAATCAATAGTGGTTATACAAAGACTAGGATCGTCTGGGTTCTAATTATGATGCCAGCACTCTTGGGCTGTTCCTCTTTAGGAAAGTGATGTCACCTTTCTGTGTCTCAGTTCCCACATCTTTAAAGCGGTACCTTCCCCGTAGTACATGTACCCTACCATGTACCATAGTGACTACCTTCTTGTGGCTGAATTTAAAAACCACTGAGTGTGGTTTTAATATTAATATTATTGTTAATATATATTATAGGATTAGGGGAAATGAAGAGTGACTTCCAGAGGTCATGACTCTAGTCCCTGCTCCAAGGAAAAACCCCTTTAGTCCATCTCAGATTAATTTCATGGTTCTCAACTTAGATAATGAGTTCTACACTGCATGCAAAGCTCTGGACAAGGGCATCCCCAATGTCATAGGCTAATTGAGGCACATTCATAGTACATTATTTTTACTTAAATATTTGGGAAAATTAAATATATATGTATTAAAAGTGTTACATGGATATATGTATTATATATGTATATAAATACATATATATTATGCAGTAGTATGCACAACTTGAATGAATGTTTAAAGTACTACACTAGGGTTTAAAAATTGTTTTCATTTGGAGAGGGAAGCATGACTGTACCCTGCAGGACTGTAGGATCATTCTCTTTTGTTATTCTGGGGATTTTACTTAGAAATGTTTGAGAAACAGTAGGAAAACTGATGGGCCATTTACCTGTTGTAAATATTGTTTTTGTAAAGAAATCCCAGAATTTCCCTCAATCATTCCTTTTATCTTTATCAGCATTTTCTGGTTGGAAGGAGGGAGTTAACGATATTATACAAATGATTTTGTGCAGCTGATAAGATTCTAACATGACTATACAATGGTATGATGTATAGGGTCATTTGGCTGTTTGGGAGATGATCTTGGTCCTGGAGAAAAATCCCTGGCTCTGAGCTTCTGGAATTCTGCTGTTGTTTTATTCATGCATTTTTCATATTAAGGTGCACTGTCTTTCTCTTTATTCAGTGCTCCCAAGCCCTCTTCTTCACAGACTCTATCCTTTCTCACAAGCGACAATGACCAGTGCAGCCTTTTCCCCTGAGTTGTATGCACTTTTATGTGGTTGTCTGTTCATCATCTCCTTTCAACTGTTTCAAGGTATTTTGAGGAATAAATCCCTAGATTAATAAACGGCACCTGTGTTCATCTGTTTACACATGCCACAAACCTAGGAGTCTTCCTGGGTGCCTGCCTCGCCCTCACCATGCCCTCCCCTCCCTCAACCCCATTCTATTGGCAGATTATCTCTGTTTAATCTTATGAATATTTCTAGAATAGGGTTTCTTTCCTTTTCTCCTGTCACCCTTCCTTGTCTAGCTACTGTCGTCCTTCTCATCTTTTTTCCGCCAAGTAGCTGGTCTCTGCCTGTTTCTCTACCTCTTGGTTCACTGCTCTCTTACTCTCTATACACCATCCTTCTTGATCAAGTTTCAGTGCCACTGTTTTGGCAGGTTCTCTTTCAACACAGTGCTTTCTCCTTACCTGGTAGACTCCTAGTTATCCACCAGGCTTCAGCTGTTTGTCTTCCAACCTAAGGTTGGTTACCTTGTTTTCTACTGTTTTCCAATTGTGATTGTGTATTTTTTATATATTTACTTTAATATTGTGTCCCTTCTAGGACATGAGCTATGTGAAATCACCATTCTTTCTCATGCATCCCCAGCACCTAGAGAAAGCACTCAGTAATTACTTGTGAATCAGTGAGTAGATGGTTTGCCACAGAATAGCCAACAGAAATTCACATGTGAAGGGAGAGGCTATATTGGCATATGCCCCATGAGTCTACTGAATTGAATTGCTATTCTTAACGAAAAGAGCACCTTTTAGCCCTGGTGGCAAGCACAAAGTTGTTTAGACTAAATAACGTTGGGCCTTAGATGGCATGGTAAAAAGTGTAAAAAACTGTGTATTAATGCATTGGCGAGCTCCTGTGGGGAGCCCCTGGTCTAATGGTCTCCAGCCTGGATATCCCTGACAGGGTTGTGGCGAATGTATGTTTCATGCTTTGTTGAGACTAGGGGGACCACCTGAGAGAAGGATGGAACCTCTGGTGGGGGGTAGGGGTGGAGAAACACTGGAAATGAAACCTATAACCTACAACTTTGCATTTACAAGATAAGTGTCAAAGGTCAGATTTCCAGATTCCAAGGCAAGACTCTTTTTTCCCTCATATTTATTTATAAAGCTTTATTGGGATATAAAAAAATCAGAACTGAATTTTAAGGAGAAAAGAAGGGGAAAAACCCAGCTGTTTTCTAGCAGGATAGATGCAGTGGGCTGAGTCCAGCATGGAAGTTGTCTTTCTGGAAGTTTTGCTCACACAACTAAGGTGAGACTCTTCCTGCTCACCCCTGGCTAAATATTGATAATGAGAAGATGATGAAAATACCGGTACATTGGTGGTACTGATCTGTGCCAGATTTTATGCCAAGCACTTAAAAAATAGATAGCCTTATCATCTTTATTTTATGGATGAGGAAATATTGAAGTTACATAACTTGGCCAACGCCTCACAGTAACATGAGTTTCTGTGTCCACGTCTGACTAACTCCAAAGCTCAGTCTCCTAGCTGCCAATAGTCACAAGAGAACAAATATTAATAAGAATAAATGGTATCAACAATAATAGCATCCTTATTATGTGCCAGGTACCAGCTCAGGGATGCACTTTTATTTTCTCCTATGAGCCAAGTAAGAAAATTATTGTCAGTTAGGTTTGCTTGTTGGAGGACTAAGAATTTGGCATTTTCCACTGGTCAGCGTCCTTTGGGTCCTAAGTGTTCAGTTATAATAATATTAATAATAATAATAAACTTGAATCAATATAAATAGGAAGTGAAGAGAGACCCTAAGGAAAGATTGGTTGTGATTTTACTGTACTTTTAAAAACTTTTCTAATTTACTTTTGTGCTCACTAATGTTATTCTATTTGTTCGTGCTTCGTACTCAGTCATATCCAACTCTGTGACCCTATGGACTATAGCACACCAGGCTCCTCTGTTCATGAGTTTACCCCAGCAAGAATACTGGAGTGGTTGCCATTTTGTTCTCCAGGGGATCTTCCCGACCCAGGGATTGAACTTGTATCTCCTGTGTTGGCAAGCTGATTCTCTAACAACTATGCCACCAGGGAAGCCTGTTCATTCTATAATGAGTCTGTAATATACCTCAATAGCCATAGAGAAACGCTCTTTTGCCTTCTTATGTTTGTACAAACTGTGGTGATAGTAATAGTTGCTCTTGTTTGTTCCTTGTTTGATGTGTTTTGATGCAAAAGCCTGCCCAGCCCCAAGAGACCATGTACTGGTCTCTGGAGGCTGAGTTCAAATCCCGACTCTGCTACCTACAGGCTCTATCAACCTGGGAGATGTCGTAGCCTCTATGTGCTTTCATCACTTGTTTGTCAAATATTTATTGAACACCAGCTGTGTGCTGGGTGCTGTGTTTGAAGCTGGGGTTATAATGGGGAACAAAAATAAACACAGTGTTGGTGAACATATAGTTCAGTTCAAGAGAGAGATGTAAAATAATCTCATAAACACACAAAGGAGTTTATGATACGCTTGCTTCCCTGGTGGCTCAGACAGTAAAGAATCTGCCTGCAGTGTGGAAGACCTGGGTTTGATCCCTGGATCAGGAAAGTCCTTTGAGGAAGAGAATGGCAACCCACTCCAGTATTCTTGCCTGGCCTGGAGAATTCCATAGACGGAGGAGCCTGACAGGCTACAGTCCATGGGGTCGCAAAAAGTCAGACACGACAGAGCAACTAACATTTCACTTTCAGTAGTGATAGAGAGGCACTTGGTGCTGTGAGAACACATAGCAAAGAAATGACCAGGCACAGAAGGCTTTCTTGGGCCACCTCAGGCTCTGTAACTCAGTTGACATATGCAAAGCTCCCAGCGTGGTGCCTAGTATATAATTAGGGCTGACTAGTTGGTAACTTCTGATAATATACACTTAAGTTTTCCCAGAGAAAGAATCACAGAAACAAATACATTTAGTGCAAAGGAATTAATACAGTTGCCTGTTGTTAGTATCTGCATTTTTAAAAAAATATAACCCTTGTGTTTATATCCTTTGTGTTTAATATAACCTTGTATCGCTCAGTCATGTCCAACTCTTTGTGACCCCATCGGCTGCAGCCCGCCAGGCTCCTCTGCTCTTGGGATCCTCCAGGTAAGAATACTGGAGTATAACTTAGAACCTCTTTATTTTTCTGAGAAAGAAATGAGGTTGGGATGTTTGTTTGAAAGAACTGTTTAAGGATAGGCCACTAATGAAGACATCTAAACACAGTCATCTTGTCCCACAGTTAGTTCCAAGATACAGTCAAACAGAAATAACTAGAAGCCAAGGCCTTTGGAGGCATTGTTTGTTTGGTAAATTTTGATTCATAGACTCATTAATGCCTCATCAGCCTCTTGACCATTAGTCTGGACAGGTAGCTCTGTGTGGGGACCTTTATTCTCTGGCAGCCAAGACAGGGATGTCTTAATGATGATTGGTTTCAGTGTCTCATAACCGCTGGTCCCCAGATATAAAGCACTGTGGCTATCTAAACAGATTCTCATTGCTCTTGGCCTGTGTGCAATTTAGCAGCAAGAGATTTCATATCTCACAGTGTTCAATAGTCCTACTTAATTAGGAACTGCTTGTGAATCAGGCCAGCTAATGGTCATTAACTACTGAAGTCGACATGTTTGCCCTGAAAAGGCAGAGAAACTGAAAAGAGATTTTAATAGTCCTTGGGTTACTGACCAGTGAGTTGTCCGAATGTTCTCATTGGCCTTCCTGGTGGCAGAACTGCCTTCCAGGTTATGACGACACAGTTCGGACACTCACTGGAGGAATGCAGGAAAGGTCAGTGTGAGGACTTAGAATTTGAAATGAGGACTTCCATGGTGGTCCAGTGGTTAAGAATCTGCCTGCCAATGCAGGGGACACGGGTTCGGTCTCTGGTCTGGGACGATTCCACATGCCACAGGGCAGCTAAGCCCATGCACCACATCATTGAGCTGGTGCTCTGGAGCCCACTGGACCCAACTACTGAACCTTTGCACATGAAGGCCCGTGTCCCATAGCAAGAGAAACCACAGCAGTAAGAGGCTGGTGCACCACAACTAGAGAAAACCTGTGCACAGCGACAGAGATTCAGCACAGCCAAAAATAAAATAATTAATTAAAAATAAACAAGGTGTCAGATCAGATCAGATCAGTCGCTCAGTCATGTCCGACTCTTTGTGACCCCATGAATCGAACAAGGTGTAGAAGAACATTAAAAAACAACAACAACAAGCAACTTGAAACGAGGCCTGCTTACCTTTGCCTGACTGCCCTCTTGTCTCATTGTTAGACTTCCCTTTATTCCCAGGGATATCTGGGAATATCTATAAATTCCCTTTATAGGTTTTCTTTTTGAGGGAAAAAATTAAGGCTGATAGAGTGCTAAAGCAGCTCTTCCTTGAGCAAAAAGAGAAGCACCAAAATTACTGAGCACATATTCAGTGATAAATTTACATGAATGTACTGCATGGTATTCAGTACATACTGGTGAAGAGCATGGACTTGGAGTCAGATAATCAGATGTTGACTCTGGCACCTGGTAACTGGGGACTTGGAGCAAGTTGCTTAACTACTGATACTCTGTTTCCCCATCTGCACATAGGTGCCTGTCATGTGTCAGGTGCTCTGCTCATCCTGGTGAACCAAATACATGGGGTTCCCGACCCACAGTCCTATCTTGGGTGACCCTCCAAACGCACCCTTTAAGGTAGTGAAAGATGCTGTGGGCAAGGTAGGTATTTCCAGTGATCAGTGCTTTACGATGAAAAGATGAAGATTCAGTCAGACTGGTGAGTGACAGAGTCAGATCTCAAACTCCAAATTCCAAGTTGCTTCCATTGGCTCCTACTGCCTGTCTTGAGCTAGCTTGGTGTAACCAATTTCTTTTACAGGTTAAACTGGGTAAATGAAATGCTCAAAACCATCTCTGGCTTAGGAGTAGCTATCACTTCCAATGAGGAAACCTTTTGACAGCATGCTAAATCTTTGCATGTATACAGTTTATTCTGCAGTAACATAATAGCTACCTTTTAATAAACCTTGTGTTATCAAAAATGAAGTGTAAAATGTTTTGTTTCAGGAATGCAATTTCAGTCTGGCAGATCAAAGGTTTTCTGTTTTATTTATTTTTTCTTAGAAAAGAGTTTAAGAAATAAGAATATTGCTTTATAGCCATAAAACCTAAATGCCATTGAGCAAATCTACCATATGATCAAATCTGGCTTTCTTTCAAGAGTAAAAGTCTTTCACTTCCTGTCACCTCAGCACTATCATTATGTGCTTAGACCTCTATCACCCACTGTTACGGGAGCCCTGGCTCAAGCCACTCAAGCAAAGCAGTTGTATTTTGTAGATGCAGCAGTTTCTTCCTTCTGGATCATGGGGCCGCTTCTCTGCCATGATCGAGTTTTAATCAAATCAGTTGGAGCACCCACTCTGGGCCTGACCCTATCCTAGGCACAGAAATGAACAGAATAGAGCATGTCCTCATTCTGATGTAGCTTATATTCTGTTGGGGGACAGATAGAGATTACAGGAAGGAAGGAGGGAGGGAGGGAGGGAGGGAAGGAGGGAGAGAGATAAGGTGATGAGATGATGTCGGGTACTGACCGTGCCGTGAAGAATTATGCAGCAGGATAGAGTGATGGGGTGGAGGTGGGGGCTGGTTTGTGTGCTTTGTTAGGGAGTGCAGTGCATCTGTGAGTGCATCTCAGGGCCGGACGTGACTGTCTTAAGGGAGCAGCCACATGACTCCCCAGAGGAAAAGTATCCTTGGCAGAGGAAACAGCAAGTGCAAAACTCCTGAGGTAGAAACATGCCATGCCTATTGGAGGAAAACTTGGATGCATGTGAGGCTGGAGGGAAGAGTGCAAGGGGTGGAGGGTGGGAGGGTAGTGGAGAAGAGCCGGGAGAAATGGCTGGGGACCACAGCAGCAAGGGCCTTGTAGGGTTTTACTCTGGGTGAGATGAGCAGGTACAGGCTGTTTTTCACCAGAGTTGCAGTCTGACTTAGGTTTTAGGAGGCTTTTGAGTGAAAAGACAGTGCATGAGCACAGGCAGAAGCTGAGACTGTTAGAGAATTATTGCAGGCATCCAGCCAAGACATGGTGGTGGCTTGATTTGGGAGGCAGAGGTGGAGTTGGCGAGAAATGATTGGATTTTGTTAATCTCCTGAAGGTCAGGCTGAAAGGATGTGCTGATGAGCTCCAGGGTGTTCGGCCTGTATACCTGGAAGAACAGAGCTGCCATTTGGGAGCACTATAATTTGTGGGCTCAACTAGGTGTCTGTGTGAAAGACAGAGGTATGCTCATGGAGGTGGTTCCTGCAAATCACAGAGTGTGTGGAAATGCCTTATGACACCCGTTCAGAAAAGAATGTGGGTGGGATTATAAAAGATGTCCTCCCTTCCTTGGTGTGCGTCCTTCGAAACCCTTGTACACTTACAGCATTTCTTCTTAGCTATTTCCCACCCCTGATAAGATGTGCTCTTGGGAGAGGACTAGTCATTTGGTACTTCATGTGATTGTTATGTCAGTATGCTACCTTTCTGAAAATATATTTGCATTTAAACCTTACTTCAAACTCATGATGACACACAGATTTCATCTCTTATGCTAACTTGAATCACTGATGGTGGTTGCCTTGAGAACTGTGCTGAGAAAATTTGTGAAGCTGGTTCTAGGCTCGGCAGGGAAGAGGAAACTTGATTATATTTTCCACTCCAGGGACCAGGAGTGGCACCCCGTAATAGTCCGGCTTTGGCTGCCACAGAAAGTACCGTTTGTTTCCCCACCTCTCCCCTTGTTTTTATTTTATTTAAAAAGTATTTATTTATTTGGCTGACTCAGGTCCTAGTTGCAGCACGCAGGATCTTCATGGCATCAGTGCGGGATCTTTTTATTTTGGTGTGCATACTCTCCAGTTGTGGCTCGTGTGCTCAATTGCTCTGCAGCATGAGGGATCTTAGTTCCCCAACCAGGGATAGAACCCACACCCCCTACATTGCAGGACAGATTCTTAACCACTGGACCACCAGGGAAGTCCCTTTCCTCTTGCTTTTAGATGTCAGCAAGTATGCAGAGGAAATATTTTTCCTTTTTACTGTTTGAGCACTTGCCTCTGAAATCATGCCAAGAAGACTATTGGCCCAAAGATCAGATTTTACTATCTAAAGGTCTTGACTAACCTGATGTAAAACCCAAGTACTCCAGAAGAGACAGGGCCTTTGTCTTAATGGGCAAGGCCTTTGCCAGATCAAAATTCATTTTTTTCTTCTCTAGCATTCCTCACTGCTAGATCTATTGCAATTTGTATTCCCTTATTAGCTGCATTGTTTCTCTCCCCTCCAGAATGGCAGCCACAGGGCAAGGACTTTGCTGTGCATTGTTCAGTGCTGTTTCCCCAGTGTCTAGAACTGTGGCTGGTATATAAGGAAGTATGTGTTGAATGAAAAATGCTAAATGAATCGCCTGAGGAAGCTAAAGTTGTACTGTAGCCCAGAATTAAGGGTAAATGATTACTAAGGTACCTGCATTTTTTTGAAAGTGGAAAGCTCCTGTTAGAATAATCATCACTATAGCTATGTGGTTTAATGAACATTGTTGATAATTATAGTAGTAATAATAACTCTCCTTGAGCACATCTGTGTGCCTGACCCTGGGTTAAGTGCCCAATACTCATTATTTCCTTTGGGAAGTAGGCCCTCATTTGTTAGGTGAGGAAATTCAGACTTAGGTCAGACTTTGCCTAAGTCTGAATCACCCATAAATAGGGTGGTTCCAAAGCTAAAAAGCAAACATGAAACTTTCTTCATATAGGAAATCTTGCTTTCCAGCTGGTAAATAATGGTATCTGTCTAATAATAAATGGCTGCTTTTTGCCATTAAAACCCCCAAATTGTGCGAGTCTGGAAGGGCCTTTGGATTGTTTCATTGTTTTTTTTTTTTTTTTTTCCTGCTAATTTCTGGAATGAAAAAACCTTACCTTCTCAGCTCAGATTATCTTTCCTAAATATGTTGACAAGCTGCTTGTGAGGATCCCAAGTGAGTGTCAAGGTAGAGGAAAGGAGAGTTTCATCACCTTCATACCTAAACTCATGCTTTGGAGGAAAAAATGGGTGTTGGTAGAGAGTAGGAGGAGCTGGAGTTAAGGGAAAGCAAACCCCACATTTTTTTGCTTTGCATCCAGGCTGTAGACTACTGTGATGGTTATTATTAAAATGTTTTTCTTTAAATTGACTCACTTCTGTTTACTTAAATTAATATATTAAAAACAGATTTTGTGAACCCCCACTATGGATGGAAAACTAGCATCATTTGCCATAGAGTAATAGTATATTGATGCTCATATGGTAACAAGATATATTTGTTGTTCAGTTGCTAAGTCTTGTCCGACTCTTTGCAACCCCATGAACTGCAGCACGCCAGACTTCCCTGTCCTTCACTATCTCCCAGAGTTTGCTCAGACTCATGTCCATTTAGTCAGTGATTCTGTCCAACCATCTCATCCTCCTCTGCCCCCTTCGCCTCAATAATAAAATATAAAGTAATATATATAATGAAAATAAGGCAATGCTATTTCATGTTTTAAAATTAAAGAATAAGAATAATGAAATATAAATCTAATGTACATACTAGAAATTAGCTTTCCCTGTGAGTAGAGTGGAACTGTTTATGATCAGTTACCAAGAGAGGGATATTTAACTTCTTGTCACTTAAAGAAAAAGGTGAAAAGATGTTTTTCCCCCAGGTTTAATATTAATTAGGACAAAGAATCCTAACATACATGCATATAAAAGTACATATGGACCATGTGTATGCTCAGTTACTGCTCAGTCGTGTTTGACTCTTTGTGACCCCATGAACTGTAGCCTGCCAGACTCCTCTGTCCATGAATCCAGATTTTCCAGGTAAGAATACTCGGTTGCCATTTCCTTCTCCAGTACATATGGACACTATGTGTATATAAATATATTGCATTTATGTAAGATATATTATCCATATAAAAATATGTAATAACTTTTTAAAAATCAGGTTGTAATTTAACTTTATAATAATCAATGGTCTTTTGATTGTGGGGACCTAGGCAAGAGGCAGTCAGCTAAGTCATTAATTTCCATTTGCCATGGGCCAGCAATGCTTGGCTGGGTCCTTCCTGTGGAAAGGAAGTTTAAGAAAATTGTGAAATCAAAGCTTCTTTTTCCAGCTTGCTCTTCTCAAGCCCTCCGGTTCAGGCCTGAACTCTACCATTGTAGAAAAGCATGACTTCCCTGAAATACAGCCTCCTAGCTCAATACCGTAGAGAGTAGAGCAGCCCAGGCTTCCTCCATAGGAAACCCAAACAAATGTGTATCCACACCGCTTTAAGGCATGTCTGTGCCACCAGTGGGAAACACTGTCCCAAACTCATTCCTTCCCCTCAGCTCTCTATGGGGCCCCAGCTTGACATTATTTCGAGCAACCATAATAAAGCGAATTGGCTCCATCTTGCCCAACTGTGTCCCAAGGCTCCTATCATTCTGCCACCGGAAAGTTCATATGCTCAAAATTGGTTCTTAGGAGCACTGACCTTAGTGCTCATCCTCTGCAAAGGTATAATTTAGGAATAATCTTTGTTAGGTTATGGCAGGATCTTTGTGCTTCTGTCTCACAATCAATTAGAGATTTCTGCAAAGCGGAGGCATTATTATTATCACAGGCAGATGGTGAAATGTTACTCCATCCTTCTGTGCCTGCTTTAACTTCCTTGTGCAACATCATTTAGGGGGTTTCTTTACAAATTGCAGTTTATTTGGAAAAGATTTAAAGCCCTGAGGGTTTGGCAAGAAACTCTTGCTTATGAGCACATCTACTTTGTCTGTCAGTAGCAAAAAGGGCACCCCTGATTAATACTGACTTTGCCCCGCAAGTCAGGTAGACAGCAGCAGATGAGGCCTTTGATTCTTAATACTGTTCTGGGGGTAAGAAGAACTTAGGGGGTCATCTACTTGCAGCTCCAGGAAGAAGGTTAAATGGCATTGAGCCAAGGATGGAAAGCTGTCTTATGGTGGGCTTCCTTGTGAAATGAGATGGAGAGCTTATTACCCAGAATTCCAGGAAAATTCTTCAAAAGAGAAAAGGGCATTCAGACCAATCTCTGCCTTGCAGGAGTTATTCCCCGGAAGAGAGGGGATGGGTGTCAAAAAGACAGTAAACTTGTGGCTGGATGGAAGCAGCTTGGCACTGAGGAGAACTAGGGGTGGGGTGGGGTAGAACAAGGGACCGAGTTTTTTTGTTTTTTTAAGCAACTGCTTGAAGGAAGGGCAAATAGATGGATAAGGAAGGAATTTAGGCTGTTTTTCTGTGTAATGTACTGGCAAGTTGCTAGAATCGTTCTTCATGGATATTGTTGGGCAGAGGCAGGCTTCAAGGCAGCCCCCGTTTATTCAGGTTCAGTTCAGTTTAGTCGCTCAGTCGTGTCCGACTCTTTGCGACCTCATGGACTGCAGCTTGCCAGGCCTCCCTGTCTATCACCAACTCCCAGAGTTCACTCAAACTCATGTGCATTGAGTCGGTGATGCCATCCAACCATCCCACCCTCTGTCATTCCCTTCTCCTCCCGCCTTCAATCCTTCCCAGCATCAGCTTCTTTTCCAATGAGTCAGTTCTTCCCATCAGGTGGCCAAAGTATTGGAGTTACAGCTTTAGCATCAGTCCTTCCAATGAATATTCAGAACTGATTTCCTTTGGATGGACTGGTTGGATCTCCTTGCAGTCCAAGGGACTCTCAAGAGTCTTCTCTAACACCACATTTCAAAAGCATCAATTCTTCGGTGCTCAGCTTTCTTTATAGTCCAACTCTCACATCCATACATGACTACTGGAAAAACCATAGCCTTGACTAGACAGACCTTTGCTGGCAAAGTAATGTCTCTGCTTTTTAATATGCTGTCTATGTTGGTCTTAACTTTTCTTCCAAGGAGCAAGCGTCTTTTAATTTCATGGCTTCAGTCACCATCTGCAGTGAGTTTGGAGCCCCCCAAAATAAAGTCTGTCACTGTTTCCTTTGTTTCCCCATCTATTTCCCATGAAGTGATGGGACCGGATGCCATGATCTTAGTTTTCTGAATGTTAAGCTTTAAGCCAACTTCTTCACTCTCCTCTTTCATTTCCATAAAGAGGCTCTTTAGTTCTTCACTTTCTGCCATAAGGGTGGTGTCATTTGCATATCTGAGGTTATTGTTATTTCTCTCAGCAATCTTGATTCCAGCTTGTGCTTCATCCAGCCCAGCGTTTCTCATGATGTATTCTGCATAGAAGTTAAATAGGCAGGGTGACAATATACAGCCTTGACGTACCCCTTTCCCTATTTGGCACTAGTCTGTTCCATGTCCAGTTCTAACTGTTGCTTCCTGATCTGCATACAGATTTCTCAAGAGGCAGGTTAGGTGGTCTGATATTACCATCTCTTTAAAAATTTTCCAGAGTTTGTTGTGGTCCACACAGTCAAAGGGTTTGGCATTATTCAGGTTAGCTGGGCATAAAGTCTTGTATGCTAGGTACCAGGAAGAATGAAGGATATAGATAAAAGTTCCTGTGGAGTGTGTGTTCTATATGTATGTGAGTCAAGCTTAGAATTGTCTTGGAATAATGAAAAACCAAGTAGGTCATTGTGTTTATGGAAATGCCAGGGGAGTTTGTGAGCACTTATTAGAGGGAGGACGTTTGAATGAACCTTTCAGGTGTAAAAAGAACTTTTGTGATCTTTTGTGGTCAGATTCATAGCTACTTCTCCTGTTCCCTTTCTGATGTTGTATAGATATTGTTATAGAGAGGGTGCATCCAAATCAGTGACTCCTCTGGCTGAGCTGGAAGTAGATGGATGATATAATTAGAGAATTGCTGCAATATTCCTGATACCATACATTATATGGAGTCAGAGAAAGCTCAAGCCATCTACTATCATCTGGGCGTGGAACAGTTTATGCAAAAACCATCATCATGAAGCTAATTCTTAGCGAGCATGTACTATGTGCTGGGTGCTATGCCAAATTTGTGGGATTGTCTCATTTTGTTCAAGGTCCTTTTTAGGCAGACACTACTGGGAAGATCCCCTGGAGGAGGGAATGGCCACCCAAACCAGTATTCCTACCTGGAGAATCCCCATTGACAGAGGAGCCTGGTAGACTGCAGTCTGTAGGGTTGCGAAAGAGTCGGATGTGACTGAAGTGACTTAGTACAGACGCAGGAGCACCCTAATTTCATAGGTGAGATTCGTTATCGTTTAGTCAGTCTCTAAGATTGTACAGCCAGTAACTGACAGAGGCAGAATTCAAACTCCCACATCTGAGTTCTTAAACTCCAAGGTACTCTTTCACAGTATAATGATGTCTTCAGAAATTCTAGTTATTACTTTCTTTCAAAAAATGTACACCCTCTAACCCAGTGGTTTTAAACCAGTTTTAGAGCCTCTTCAGATAAAAGCACACACACATATAATGCTTTTCAAAATTTCAGAGTTTTCGAGGATCCCAGGCAAGTCTGATTATTGATATCTTTATAATACGAAACTGAGTCTTGCTGAGGTTAACAAAGCCTTCCAAGTATTTCCAAGGTAGCTGAGCCAGACTTCCAACCTGGCTGTTGCCTACCATGTAACAAGTATAGTAGTAACCATCTCTTGTTAAGTACCTAACAATTTGGGCTTCCCTGGTGGCTCAGTGGTAGAGCATCTGCCTGCTAATGAGGGAGTCCCGGTTTGATCAAAGGGAATGGCAACCCACTCCAGTATTATTGCCTGGAGAATTCCATGGATAGAGGAGCCTGTCAGGGAGTCCAACACAACTAGGTGACTAAACAACAACAACAAACCTAGCAATTAGGATTGCTAGTCAGTGCATACATACATTGGTGTAATCCCATTGATTAAACAGTGAACATCCATAATGGGTTAGTCAAGGGTGAATATCATAACTGCTCATGACCTTTTGAAGTAGGTGGTTTTATGCCTATTTTACAAATGAGAATCCTGAGATTCTGAGCACTTACTCAAAAGTTTATGTGGGGCAGAAGCTCAGTTCATCTAGTTTTAAATCTGCTACTCTGATCCATTCTCCTGTACCTCCCCTTGCACATCCTTTCCAGAGTCTTCATTAGATCACATTGCTTCTCACTTTCCTTCTCTCTCTTGTTTCTCAGCCTTGGCATTATTGACATTTTGTTTTGGATAGTTCTATTGTGGGGGTCTAGCCTGTGCATGGATAAGGCAATGGCACCCCACTCCAGTACTCTTGCCTGGAAAATCCCGTGGATGGAGGAGCCTGGAAGGCTGCAGTTCATGGGGTCGCTAAGAGTCACACACGACTGAGCGACTTCACTTTCACTTTTCACTTTCATGCATTGGAGAAGGAAATGGCAACCCACTCCAGTGTTCTTGCTTGGAGAATCCCAGGGACGGGGGAGCCTGGTGGGCTGCTGTCTGTGGGGTCACACAGAGTTGGACACGACTGAAGTGACTTAGCAGCAGCAGTAGCAGCCTGTGCATTCTAGAATTCTTAGCTTTATCTTTGGACTCTACATATTGGATGCCAGAAGAACCCCCTGACCCCTAACCCCCAGCTTGTGACAGCCATAGATGCATCCAGCATTGTCAACTGTCCTCTGGGGAATAAAATCACTGTCTATTGGGTACTGTTTATCTTTCTCTTCTCCCCGTGCCCTGTACATATAAATATTAACATTTATCCCTGCTAGCTTGCAATGTGCCAGGTAAAGTGTCAGGCACCTTCCATGCATTATCTCATTAAGTCCTCAAAACCTCCCGTCATCTTTAAATTTTTTCTTATAGGTGAGCGAGTCTGAGATGCTTGGGTAGATTAGTAAATCACCTGGAGTCACATAGGTGCTGAGGGTGAAGCTGGGATTTTTCTTAGTTCCGTGTGTCTCCAGAGCCTTGAACTTCATAAGAAATGTTTTCACTAAAGTACTTTGTTGTTTTGAGCTCCAAATTAATCAGACTCTGAATATTTTTGTTATTTTGGATTTGTTCAGCTAGTAAGCTGGAAGAAAATTTAAATGGGATTGTAGGTCATGTATTTCTTACTGTTTATTATTATTTTTACTACATCACTGCTTTTTATTGTTAATCCTTTCTCTCTAAAATACCATCATCGACAAAAATATTATCAAAACAAAATCTTGCTTCTGAGTCTAATTTCCTAGCATAAATCTCACCTTTGTTGTTGTTTAGTCACTAAATCATGTCCAGCTCTTTGAGACCCCATGAACTGTAGCCCACTAGGCTCCTCAGTCCATGGGGTTTCCCAGGCAAAGATACTGGAGTGGATTGCCATTCCCTTCTCCAGGGGATCTTCCCAACCCAGGGATCGAACATCCATCTCCTGCATTGGCAGGTGGATTCTTTACCATGGATCCACCAGGGAGACCCAAATGTCACCTTACTAAACAAAAAAATAAAATAATTTATTTGTAGGTGAACTACTACTTTTCTGAGTCATCTTCAGACGATGTTTTTCAATGGGTGCTTTTTGTGCCTTTTAACAGTACAAGTCATTGTACTAAATGTATATTGTGATTGCTAAATGCTTAACGGATTAGTTAAGATTCTTTGGTGACAAGCAACACAAATTGTCCTGCCTAACTTTATCAAAACAGAAAAGAAATTCACTCCATGTGTGCATAATTGCTCACATGGAGTAATACAAGTTGACCATATTACAAGCAGTGAATTTCCTGGAAATTTGAATAGGAAAGTTTTCAATAAAATAATTTTTTTTCTGACAAGCAGGGACATGTGTACTTTAGCGCTCTGGCGCATTGTTATTTTCCTTAAAATGAGTTTCAGCAACTAACATATATTAAAACAGGCTGGTAAAGGGAGGAGGCTGTGCAGCCTTAAGTGAGCTTAATGAAGCAGGTTCTTGGGATGAGGTAGGCATCTGGTATGTGTAGCTGCTGAGAATCCATATCCTCCTTCTTTGAACTATGACATGTGGATTTTCTCTTGGGGAATAGCCTCCCCCCAAGGTATACAATATTAATGGGGCTGTCAGGCCAACACCTTATCCTCCTCTGGCCAAGAGGTGGTCATGTGACCAAGGCAGGTCTCTGTCTTGAGTACATGGATCCCAGAATACAAAATGTTTGTTGCAACTGATTCTTCCTGATAGTAGTAGCCTGAAGAACTAACTAACCATTAGTTCGTGGGATCCTGGTTCCTGTTGCTCCTAACTTTCATTTAGTTTTCCTTTGAATTCTAGGAGCAATTATGCACAGATGGAGTAAATTTCTTTTCTATTTTGCTAAAGTTATACAGGGTAATTTGTGTTACCTGTCACCAAAGAATCTTAACTAATCTGTTGATTTGATGATGGTGAGGACTCTGAGTCAAAGGAGAAGAAGGAGGGAGTAGCAGCAGCTAACATTTACTGGCTATCTAATTTAATCTTATGGGGTAGATAT
Source organism: Bos grunniens (assembly GCF_055505025.1). Classification (NCBI taxonomy): domain Eukaryota; kingdom Metazoa; phylum Chordata; class Mammalia; order Artiodactyla; family Bovidae; genus Bos; species Bos grunniens. Next base: position 40,640,790 of record NC_141186.1, read on the forward strand.
TGACACATGCTTCCTTTTTACAGATGAGGAAAATGAGATTTAGAAAGGTTACATTGTCTTGCCAAAGGTTTCATAAGTGGCAAAGCCAGGATTTGAACCCAAGTATGATTTGAGAATCCAAACTCCTAACCACTACATTAATTGAAATGTAGAGAAAACACTGAAAACATACATTCCTTTTAGGTCCATTTTTGACTTAATAAGTTATTTTTTAATCCCAAGAGGAGACCATTTCTCTTCTGTGTGTTCCATGATGCAAAACAAGCTGCAAAATGTAAGTGCTTTTTCCCCCCTTGCCTTCATGTGGTAAATTAGAATAATTATTGTTAGTTAAGGGATGTGAATGAAATGTCTTTATCAGCCAGCAAGTTAAATGGAATTTCTGTTTTAAACCACAGAAGATAATGCTGCCTTGACAGATTGTGAGTGACAGAAAGAGAAGTGTTTTCAGCAGGATGTGAATGGAGATGTTGCAAGAGAAAGCATAAATAGCAGAAACAAAAAGCTCTGGGGTTTTGGTATGGAGTGATGTCATCCATGTATTTTAACTCATTTGATTCCTGACAATAAAATAACTTGGTACCTTCACATTTTTTCTCCTGTTGATTTAAAAATGAGTGATCAAATGAAAGGAGGGAGGGAGAAAGAAATACCCAAAGACGAATCATTTTTGCTGATGGTAGATACCAATAGTAGTGGGCTTCAAATCTTATTTACTTTTTTTTTTTTCAATCATTAAATTGTTCTTACAGGTAATTCTAAATATTTGTTATCCTCTTCCCTCTTATGATTGTTGTTGCCTGCATCCATTCAGTCATATTCCTTCTCCCTGTCCCCCGCTTTATCTCTGTACAGCAGACACTCATAGCCACATGTATATATATGTTCTCTCCTGAGCACACCTGTACAGTCAAGTGTATTTGTCCATTGAGAGGCCTGTGGCATTCTCTGTGGTGAATTTGGATAGGCATCTCCAAGCACTTTGTCAGCTCCTAGTTTTGCTCAGTAAAAGAACGTAAGTGAAAAAAAATATCATTAGAAGAAAATAGTTATTTTCTTTTGCCTGTTAATTAATTGATTAATTATTTGTTTATTTTTTCAGTTGTGCTGCACAGCTTGTGGGATCTTAGTTTCCCTATCAGGGATCAGGAATCCACAACCCCTGCAGTGTGAGAGCAGAGTCCTAAGCACTGGATCAAAAGGGAAGTCCCCGAGACTATTTATTTTAATACTTAAAAAGTCGAAGGCATAATCTGAGAATTAAAATGGTCAAATACATTTAGCTTTCCAAAAAGTCATAATTTTGCTTTTGGTGTTGTCATTTTGCCACCAGTGCATGAATACCTCATTGTGGGTTCTCATCAAAGTTTTAATTGGCTTTTAGGAGCGACTGTGTTAGTCCAACCTTCACCTGATGCTGGCTTCTCCAAACATTTTTGCCAAGGGACTATTCCATTTTTACTTCAGTATTTCCAGTGAAGTGGAACTCCTTATTTATAAAAGCAACCCATTTTATCCTTGGACAGCGCTGTTGCAAGTTCTTTTCTATGTCAGATTGAAATCTCTTGTAGCTTCTTTTGCCCATTGGTTACATGGGCACGACTTGGGACTTATAGAACAAGACTGGGCCTCTTAATGCATGATGCCTCTTTGAACTGACTATTGCTGTTATAATCTCCCTTCTCATTTCTCCTTGCCCCAGAGTTAAAATAGTCTGAGTAGAAATGTTTCTTCTGTGTTTTTCTGATTCAGTTTAGTTCATTTCAGTCGCTCAGTCGTGTCCGACTCTTTGCAACCCCGTGGACCGTAGCACGCCAGGCCTCCCTGTCCATCACCAACTCCCAGAGTTTACTCAAACTCATGTGCATTGAGTCAGTGATGCCATCCAACCATCTCATCCTCTGTCATCCCCTTCTCCTCCCGCCTTCAGTCATTCCCAGCATCAGGGTATTTTCAAATGAGTCAGCTCTTCACGTGAGGTGGCCAAAGTATTGGCCACCAGCTTCAGCATCAGTCCTTCCAATGAATGTTGAGGACTGATTTCCTTTAGGATGGACTGGTTGGATCTCCTTGCAGTCCAAGGGACTCTCAAGAGTCTTCTCCAACACCACAGTTCAAAAGCATCAATTCTTCGGTGCTCAGCTTTCTTTATAGTCCAACTCTCACATCCATATATGACTACTGGAAAAACCATAGCCTTGACTAGATGGACCTTTGTTGGCAAAGTAATGTCTCTGCTTTTTAATATGCTGTCTATGTTGGTCTTAACTTTTTTTCCAAGGAGCAAATGTCTTTTAATTTCATGGCTGCAATCACCATCTGCAGTGATTTTGAAGCCCAAAAAATAAAGTCTGCCACTGTTTCCACTGTTTCTCCATCTATTTGCCATGGAGTGATGGGACTGGATGCCGTGATCTTTGTTTTCTGAATGTTGAGCTTTAAGCCAACTTTTTCATTCTCCTCTTTCACTTTCATCAAGAGGCTCTTTAGTTCTTCTTCACTTTCTGCCATAAGGGTGGTGTCATCTGCATATCTGAGATTATTAATATTTCTCCTGGCAATCTTGATTCCAGCTTGTGCTTCATCCAACCCAGTGTTTCTCATGATGTACTCTGCATATAAGTTAAATAAGCAGGGTGACAATATACAGCCTTGATGTACTCCTTTTCCTATTTTTCTGATTATTTGGCTTTAAAAATTAAAAAAAATATTAAAAATGTTTACTGTGGTAAAAATATATATATATATATATATGAACATAAAATTTACCATTTTAACCAGTTTTAAGTATATAGTTTTGTGGTATTAAATACATTCACATTGTTGTGTGGTTATCACCACCATCCATCTCCAGAATTTTATCTTCCTCATCTGAAACTCTGTATCCATTAATCAGTAATTTCCTGTTACCCTCTCCCTGCAGCCCTGCCACTACCATTGAACTTTAAACTGCTATAAATTTGACTATTCCTAGGAGAAGACGATGGCACCCCACTCCAGTACTCTTGCCTGGAAAATCCCATGGACAGAGGAGCCTGGTAGGCTGCAGTCCATGGGGTCGCGAAGAGTTGGACATGACTGAGCGACTTCACTTTCACGCATTGGAGAAGGAAATGGCAACCCACTCCAGTGTTCTTGCCTGGAGAATCCCAGGGATGGGGGAGCCTGGTGGGCTGCCGTCTCCGGGGTCGCACAGAGTCGGACACGACTGAAGCGACTTAGCAGCAGCAGCAGCAGGAACCTCATGCAAGTGGAAACATACAGCATTGGTCCTTCTGTGCCTGACTTATTTCACCAGCATGATGTCTCCACAGTTCATTCATGTTGTGTCATGTGTCAGAAATTTTTTCCCTTTTAAGGATGAATAACATTCCACTGTATGTATACTACATTTTGTTTATATATTCATCTGTTGATCAGTTAGTGAATAGATGTTGAGTTTCCTGAGTGTGCTTTTGAATATTCACACTCCTACTTGTCAAAATCCACTTCAGTCTACAAGTCTGTGTCTGTTGCATATTATGTGCATAACCCCATTAGGTACTATGAGCCCTGGATCTACTCCTTGATTGAATCCTTATGTGTAGTGGGTGGATAAGATACCCACATTTGCCACTGCAAAGTAGGCAGTGGTCAGTGCCACTGGAGAACCAGAAACAGACTTGATGCTGGAATTAAGGGGAAGCATTGAAAGCTTCCAGCTGAGAGGATAAGGTAGCTCTCAGGGAAGTTCTGGGGCTCAGAAAAAAAGCAGCATGGAGAATAGGTAGAAAGTGGGGAGAGAGTTCCCTGGTGGCTAGTGACTAGGATTATGGGCTTTCACTGGCAGGGCCTGCTGGGGGAGCTCATACCGCAAGCTGCTCAGTGCAGTGAGGCAAAAGACAAACAAAAAACTTTCAAACCGAAAAAACAATGGTAATAGAAAAAGATAAGAAAGTAGGGAAGGTATTCCTGATGGACGGAGTAGCTTGAGTCAAAGAGCAGAGTATGAACATGTCCCTCACTGTTGACTTATTTATTGACTTTAGGCGGTCACATAGGGTATTTATATGGTGGTGCTCCAGTGCCATTTCATGGGCCCTCTGGTATCTTCTCTGTCTGTAGCCCAGTGAATTGTCTTTTATTCTGCGGTTATGTGCTTCATCTCATTTGGTGAGTGTGTGAGTGTGTGTGTGTGTGTGAGATTCAAATGGCCTTTATTTCCTTTAAAATGATGCAGATAATGATAGTTTTGTTCTGTTTTCATGCCCCGATTGGCCAAATAAAAATCAGATGACTCAGACTATCTGTGTTTTTAATGAAGCTTTTCAGGAGTGTTACAGACAAAGTCTAAAAAAATGAGTCTGGCAAATATCTATTAAAGGATGAAAGAAAGGGAATAGCAATAAATATTCATAAAGCGTTTACCATGTGGCAGAACCATGATAAGCCTTTTACGGCTGTTGACTCACAACAGTCTGAAGAAGTTGTAGATCAAACTACAATCCTCACTTTACATGAAGGCATTGAGGCTCCAAAGTTAAAGTAACCTTCAAAGGTTTATACACCTCGTAAATCAGTGAGCTAGGGAATGCACCCAGTAGTCAGACCCAAGAGCCTTTCTCACCACACTGTCTACCTTTCTGTAGCAAGTTCTTTTTTTAAGCACTCTTCCTTTTATTTATTTATTTATGGCTGTGCTGGGTCTTCATTGCTTCTCTCAGGCTTTCTCTAGTTGCAGTGAGCGGGGGGCTACTCTCTAGTTTTCAGTACTTGGGCTGCTCATTGCGGTGGCTTCCTTGTGGCTTAGCTGTTCTGTGCCATGTGAAATCTTCCCGGACCGTGGATAAAACCTGTGTCACTGCATTGGTAAGCAGATTCCCAACCACTGGATCTCCACAGAAGTCCCTTTGCAAGTTCTGTGTCAGCCAGCCCTGAATAAAATTTTAATGAGGTGGATGAATGTAGAGCCTGTTATAGAGAGTGAAGTAAGTCAGAAAGATAAAGACAGATACTGTATATTAATGCATATATATAGAATCTACACACACACACACACACACACCTATATATATATGTATTGATGATCCTACTTGCAGGGCAGCAAAGGAGACACAGACATTTTGGACACAGTGGCTAGAGGAGAGGGTGGGATGATTTGGAAGAATAGCACTGAAATGTATACATTATCATATGTGAAATAGATAGCCAGTGGGAATTTGATGTATGACACAGGGAACCGAAAGCCAGTGCTCTGTGACAACCTAGAGGGGTGGAATGGGGAGGGAGGTGGGAGGAGGTTTCAAGAAGGAGGAGGTTTCAAGAGAGAGGAAGCAAAATGAAGTGAAAGTCGCTCGGTCATGTCCAACTCTTTGCAACCCCATGGACTGTACAGTCCATGGAATTCTCCAGGCCAGAATACTGGAGTGAGTAGCCTTTGCCTTCTCCAGGGGATCTTCCCAACCCAGGGATCAAACCCAGGTCTCCTGCATGGCTGGTGGATTCTTTACCAGCTGAGCCACAAGGGAAGCTCCCAAGAGAAAGGGGACGTATGTGTACCTAATGCTGACTCATGTTGATGTGTGTCAGAAACCATCATGAGATTGTAAAGTAATTATAAAAAATAATAATAATAAAGCTGTCTGCGAGCTCTTGGCTCAATAAACATTCCCCAAAGAAAATAATAATGAAATAGTGATTTGGGGGCAAATGCTTTGATGCCAATTATATTACACATGGGATCATCACCCTATCTCCATTCCAGTCTAGTTTTTCTTCCACTGTTGCTGATATTCCCCAATTTCATGCCTCGCAACCAGTGCTGACGTTTATAATACATTCAGCTCTTTCTGTCCTAGCCAAACCTGCAGTTTCCTTGAGGTTTTCCTGGCAGGTAAAGCAGGATAAGGCTCCCTTTTGGTATAGAATGCATCCATTATATATTGCAGTTCTTTCTCAGCCTTTTGGGTGGCTAACTTTTGGTGTTAGAGGAATAGAGAGGAATTTTGAAATCAGGGATTTTTTTTTTTTTTTAATGATTTTGGGTGACTGCAAAATATGAAACTCTTCATGACATTGAGTGAATATCTTCTCTTCTCTTGCAAGTTTCCTTTGATGGCTTCTATGGAACAGAATTTCCAGTATATTTTCTCCCAAATTTTGTTGACTGGCACTATGACATTTCTTTAAAGTGTACCTTTACACTTTTAAAATTCCACAAAGGCTTGTCATCATAGGAAGCGAGGGACTCAGCTTTGATCTGCAAAATTAACTCTACAAGGTAGCATGTTGTTATTCTATTTAGAAGACTTGAAAGCAGATCCAACAATTCAGTTATGTTTAATTTGTAATTAACTCCCTCCTAAGCAGCTAATGGTGCATAACTTGGACGCTACTGTTCTGGATGGGCAAGGAGAATAAAATGGCTTATTTTAGAGAAAGCTTATCTTAGATAGGGTACCTACGGTTGTAGTAGTACTTCTTGGGATGACTTTCTGGCTCCAAAACAAAACTCTTCTTTGAAGGTGACATACAGCTGAGACTGTGATGTTTGACCCCGATATATGGGAAAGCGATGATTGGTCTCAGAGTAGGCATCTGACCTGGTTATGCCAATCAGATTCTCTCTTCTGAGAATTTGGAATTTTGAACTGAGAGCAAAATATAGGTTTTGATGCTATTTCAGTCTCTTAAATGGCAGTGCTCTAGAGTGAGGTCTTTAAGTTCCTGCCTCCCATTTCTCTTGAGCTACCTTGATTCTTCAAAAAAACTCGGTTATTTAATTTTTCCTTCAATTTTGTGAGCTACTGCAGCATTTTTCCAAGAAGTTCCTCTTATTTTTGAGTAGACTTTAGGGTTTGTCTAGTTTTCTTGCCACCAAAGTTAATGACAATACAGAAATCAAAGAAATTAATTCTTTACTAAATTTGTTAATGCAGGTGATGTCTACTTGGTGGCAATTATTATAGTTTTTAATTATGTGTGTGTTTGATGGGAAATTAGTATTTTACCATATGCTATGGTGCCTTATTGTTTTCATCATCATTTTCATCACGAGCATCATGACAACCCTTGTTTATAAAGAACTCTCTACCCAACCAAAAATTAAGCATTTTGCACACAAAAATGGCATTTGCTATGTGATTACAATAATACTGTTAAATGGATACTATCATTCTCCTTGTTTCATACTTTGGGAAGCTGAGGCAGAGAGTATTACTTGAAGTCATGCTTCTGGAAAGTGATGGAGAAATGATTTCAGTCTAGGTTTGTCACGCCTCAAAGAAAGATGACAATCTTACGTTTTGCACTGTAGTGCAGAAATGTAATTCTGCCCAAAGATGTTGTATTCCCTGGTTTATTGGTTTTTCTGTATTGAATATGGAAATGGGATAATTCTGTAGTTTTGGAAATTTAATACTCTATTTTAGTTGGCTTAATTATACTATCCCTTCTTTTTTTGTAGGTTACCTTGTTTGATGAGGCCAGGGATTAGGCAGTCAGGGTACCAGATTAGATAAATTGTCCTGAGAAGACCTCTTTGAGGAGGTGACATTGGAACTGAGACAGAATGATAAAAATAAGGCAGCTATGCAAAGATCAGAGACAGAATGTTCCAGGAAATGGGAAGAACAAATACACAGGTATTGATTTAGGAATGAACGTGGTGAGGTTAGAGGAAAAGAACCTCTGGAGAGGAGAGGAGTGAACAAGGGAATCAGTGATAAGAGATGATGGAGAGGAAGGCTAGAATTGAATCATTTAGGATCTTATAGTCCATAGTAAGGAATATGGATTTTATTATAAACACAGTGGACTAGCCATTAGGAAATTCAGAGGAGAGGAACAATATGATATAGTGGATTTCTCCTTCTGGGAATGATAGAGGAGCCAGCAACCCTCCTATAGAACATGTAGAAGGCTAGGCAAAATGAAGAGAAAATATTTATTTAAAGACATTGAAGAGCTGCTAAGGTATCCAGGACTTGAGGGGCCAAAATACTGCAGAAAGGAAGTATACTGCAGTGACCTCAATAGTCTCACTCTTTTTCTTTTTGAAGCATTTGTGGATTTGTAAATGGTAAAGTTATAAGAGGCTAAAAGACCTAGTAGAAAGTCCCTGCTAAGAAGTAGGGAAGTTGAGCAGAGGTTTTGGCAGTCCTAAGGATACACAAATCAAAAAAAAAAAAAAAAAAATGTAATAGAAGACTCAGTTCAGTTCAGTTCAGTCGCTCATTCATGTCCGACTCTTTGCGACCCTATGAATTGCACCACACCAGGCCTCCCTGTCCATCACCAACTCCCGGAGTTCACTCAGACTCACGTCCATCGAGTTGGTGATGTATAAAAAAGGTATTATGGTATGACAAAGCTGTATTTATTAGAGGAATGAGAGGTTGGGTAACATTAAAATATGAAATAATGCTAACAAGGAAAAACCATATGATTATCTTAATAGAAACTCAACATCTAATCTTGACAAAAACTTTTCACAAATTCAGAATATAAGTAAACATCCTTAAGAATATTTAGAAAATACAGAGCGAGCATCATCAGGCTTAAGTGAAATACTGAGATCCTTATTCTGTAATTAGGTATGAATTAAGGGTGATAACACCACTTCTGCTCAGTCTGATACAGGAGGGCCAAGTGAATGCTGTGGGGCTAGGAAAAGAAATAAAATATATAAGGATGAGAGACAAAGCAATAAGATTATATAATTTGCAGAAGATATAATTATATAGTATAAATTTAACATGAATTTAGCAAGTTTGTTGGATACAAAGTCATTTGAAAAAACTATTGTATATTTCATATCTGCAAAAAGGAATTATAGAATGAAATTTTTAAAAGATACTATTTTAAATCAATCCAGCAACATATAAAGAGGACTATAAACTATGATGAAATTATATTTCCCAAAATATAAAGTAGAACAATCATATGCATGCGTCATGCATGTTCGGTTGCTTCAGTCGTGTCTGACTCTTTGTGACTCTATGGACTATAGTGCACCAGGCTCCTCTGTCCATGGGAGTCCCTAGCGAGAATACTGGAATGGGTTTCATGCCCTCCTCCAGGAGATCTTCCTGACCCAGGAATCAAACCCACAGTTCTTACATCTCCTGCATTGGCAGGTGGGTTCTGTATCACTAATGCCAGCCAGGAATCCCAGAACAATCATCTATCTATATCCAAAATTATGGGCTTCCCTGGTGACTCAGATGGTAAAGAATCTGTCTGCAATGCAGGAGACCTGGGTTCGATCCCTGGGTAGAGAAGATCCCCTGGAGAAGGGAATGGCAACCCACTCCAGTATTCTTGTCTGGAGAATTCCATGGACAGAGGAGCCTGGTGAGCTACTCCACGGGATAACAACAAGCTGGACACGACTGAGTGACTTAACACTTATCCAAAATGAGCCTATACTATGTACAAAATTAACTTGAAATACATTGCAGATAAAAACATAAACACTAAAACTATTAAAAAAATCTAGAAGAAAACATGGAAGAAAGTTTTTATGAAATTAGGTTAGTCAAAAATTTCTTAAATATAGCAGTAAAACACCAAGATCCCTAAAAGAAAAGAAAAGATAAATTGGGCATCATAAAGTTTGAAAGTTGAATGCTTTAAAATATGCTACTAAGAAAATGGAAAGATAAGCAACAAAATGGGATGAAATAATTGCAAATAATATCTGATAAAGTACTTGTCCAGATGCATAAAAAACTCTTACAGGTTAATAATAAGACAAACCAAATTATGTTTGTTAATGACAAATAAGCACATGGGAAAATGCTCAGATTATACTACTCTAAGGGCAGAAAATGAAGAGGAACTAAAGAGCCTCTTGATGAGGGTGAAAGAGAAGAGTGAAAAAGCTGGCTTAAAACTCATCATTCAAAAAGCTAAAATCATAGCATCTGGTCCCATCATTTCGTGGCAAATAGATGGGGAAAAAGTGGAAACAGTGACAGATTTTATTTTCTTGGGCTCTAAAATCACTGCAAATAGTGAATGCAGCCATGAAATTAAAAGTTGCTTGCTCCTTGGAAGAAAAGCTATGACAAACCTAGACAGTATATTAAAGAACAGAGACATCACTTTGTCAACAAAGGTCCATCTAGTCACAGCTATGGTTTTTCCAGTAGTTACGTACGGATGTGAGAGCTGGACCATAAAGAAGGCTGAGTCCTAAAGAATCAATGATTTCGAATTGTGCGGCTGGAGAAGACTCTTGAGGGTCCCTTGGACAGCAAGGAGATCAAATCAGTCAATCCTAAAGGAAATCAGTTCTGAATATTCATTGGAGGAACTGATGCTGAAGCTGAAACTCCCATACTTTGGCCTTCTGATTTGAAGAGCCATCTCATTGGAAAAGACCCTGATGATGGGGAGGCAAAAGGAGAAAAGGGTGGCAGAGGATGAGATGGTTAGATAGCATCACTGACTCAATGGACATGAATCTGAGCAAGCTCTGGAGACAGTGAAGGACACAGGAACCTGGTGTGCTGTACTCCATAAGGTTGCAGAGTCAGGCACCACTTAGCGACTGAACAACTGTAACAGATGAATAAACTGGGAGAGGATATGAAGTGTGTTTCTAGGGTGCTGGTAACATTCTATTTCTTGATTTGGGAGTGGTTACATGTGTATTCTGCGAAAATTTATTATAATTTATTTACATTTTTGTGTGTAAGATAGATTCCATTAAATAAGTATTTTGGAGAATGGATTGGAGCCAGTGAAAAACAAGGTCAGGATTTAGGAAGTTCCAGTGAGATGATGATCTGGGATTCAGGGTAGTGGTAGAGAGAGAAAGAAGCAGACAGATTTGAGAGACAGTGTGGAGGTAGTCTGGCGCCTCCACATGACTTAGTGGTAAGAGTATATGGGTTGAATGGTGTCCCCCTAAAAGATATTTGAAATCCTAACCCCCATTGCCTTAAAATGTGACCTTCATGGAGACAAGATCATTGCAGATGTAAGTAGTTAAGAATACCCTAGTGGAACAGGATGGGCCCTTATTAGAGTGTAACTGGTGTTCTTCTAAGAAGAGAAGAGACACAGATAAACGGATGCCTTAGAGGAGACTGTGATGACAGAGGCTGAGGTAAAGTGATGAAATTACAAGCTAAGAAATGCCAAGGATTGATGGCCCGTACCAGAAGCTAGGAAGAGGCAGAAAGGATTCTACCCAGAGTCTTGGAGGCAGCATGACCCTATTGACTTCTCGCCTCTAGAACTGTAAGATAGTACATTTCTTTCGTTTAAGTCACTCAGTTTGAGGTATTTTGTTATCGCAGCCCTAGGAAGCTAATATAGGGAGGATGGAAAGGACATGCATAAGAATGACTACCTGTTTTCAGCACCTAAATGGATGAACTGACCAAATTGAACTTTATGTGGATCATCAAGGCAGATTTTGAACATTTAATTATGGATTTGATGATGCTTTCAGCACACAGTAGAACATAATGCATCAAGGATTCTGCATCTTAAGAAAGCGTTTTGTTTCTCATTCAGCATTCAGCCGGGAATTCACCTAAATCTCCTTGTGCAGTCAGGAGTATATCTTCTTCTTAAAGCCTTTTGGAGAAGGGATCACAGCCTCCCTTAGAATTATTTGGAAGGACAGCAGCAGGAGAAGCAGGTTGGTGTGAGTAGTTAACTTGTCCTTTCTTGTTTTTTCCAACTTGTGGAGCACAGCTGGGAGTGAAACCCTGGAGACAACAGCTTCTCTGTTTTATTATGCTTCAGGAAACCTGAACAAGGAAGCAGGGTTACTGAAAATTAGCTTCATTTCCTTTTCTGCTTCTCAGTCCTGGTACAGGAGATTTGCTAGGGCCCGGACTCTTTTAATCTTTCCAGGGGCAGTGGGAGATGGTTCTCTGTCAGAGGCTTCTCTCCAGGCTGCCATGAAATGAAGAGGAAGCAAGTCCAACTGAGTTTAGGTCTCTGCTCTTTCTCTTTTTTGTAGTAGCCTTTTGACAAGACTGGCCGTCTTCCTGCTTTCTACAGATTTCATCCAGTGGCCTGCGTGTGAATTTGAACGAACTTTCTCATTGTTTTTCTTCCTGCTGTGACAGCCAGGAATGTTTGCCCATTGGTGGGACATGCCCCACTAATCCATCACTTTGAAAGCTGTCAGGGTTCTCTGTTGGCTCCAGAAGAGAAATAATTGAAACTTAATCAAGCACCTTAAATATTCAGTATGATTAGAAGAAAAATGAATGGATTCTGTAAACTCACATTGATACTCAATTCTATTTGCAGTTAGTCTTGGACATAAATTTCAGAAAATTATATGTAAATATACTCATTAGTGTACTGTAATACTGAACATCTATTTTGTCTCTGGGCAATTTTTCTTTCCTTAGTACAAAAGCTATTACTACTGTTATTAAAAACAGTAATTGATTTTCCATTTTTTTTAAACTTTTTTTTTTTTTCTCTAGTTCCATTTCCTCTCCGCATCTTTGCCATGCATTCCAATAATATTTTCCTAAGGCTTGCAAAAGAGTTACATTATGCTCTAATAATTCTGAGGACAAAGGGAAGAAAGGGCAGTGTGGTGTTACTGGAGAAGCTATTTTAAACTGGAGTGGGCCCAGAAAACTAACCTCGGAATGACACATTGAATGGCTTTATGCCAGGGATTTGATTATATTGTGTGTTGTTTCATTTGAACATTGTAGATCTTATTTTATAATTAAATGTTTTATAAAGCCCTAACTAAATAGTGTTGGAGTCAAAATACAGTTTTATTAAAAGGCTCTAAAAATTACAAATCAGCCATGTAGGTTAGTTGTAACATGAATGCTCCACGTGTTCTCACAAATGTATGTCTAAATTTAATTCTGGTGTAAATTTATTTCAGAAAAAAAAAAGAAATACTTTAAAGGTTTTGGTGATAATTTTAATTAAAAACTTTATTTATTTCATGTGATTACTTACTGGTGTACAGAACTTGTTCCATCCTCAAATGTAAGCTTTTTTGGGTGGGGGGAAGAATTAAAAATACTTTGAATATTTAAATTTGATTTTGCAAGGTGATTCTGCAGTTTTGTTAATATAAATATACTATTACATATCCTGAAGGGGAAGTGAATGAATCTCTATTTGCAATTATGTGATTCCATTTTTAAAAATATCTTCAGGGCTCAGCTGAAGACAAATTGAGTACAAAATAATCCCGATAGTCTGGGGTTTGAGTGTGTGTATGTGTCTTTAATAATGCATCTTTCATACCATCAAATAAATCAGGTAGGCACAGGAGATTTAGAAATCATATACTGTAACAAAATGAGGAGATTTTAGATTCTCTTGCATGTTCGTATTTTCAATGTTTATTGTGAAACTCAAATTGGCAACGTTTGTGATTCATGATGTCCATCAGGCAAAGTTCTTTGCTGAATGTCTTTCTTTTGCTAGTCCATATTCCATCCTGTGGCAGGTAAACAGGCTAGTGTCTAAATTTATTTAAAGTTGTTTACAAAAAGCCAGAAACACAGTGGTGTTTTCAATGTGAGGTTGATTGTGTAGTTTGGATTTATGGCTTTGGCAAACACATCCAGCTGTTTACACTATCATTTATTTAGTAAGCTCTCTCTTCAGTCCCTGAGGCAGTATGTTGGTTAAGATCAAGGAGGGGAAGCCTCAGCTATCAGCCTCAATTTAAATCTCAGTTTACCAGTTTTTCTGACTGCAAGCAGCTCTGTAAACTGTGTGCCTTAGTTTCCTCACATGTGACAAGGGGAAAATTATGATGCCATATAGAATTTGGGGGTGGATTTAATACATTTAAAACTGAGAACAGTGCCTGATGCGTAGTGAGAACTCAATTATTAAGCAATTAAAAAAATTGAAGGTGACCAGCTTTAAAAAAAAAAACAAAACTCACCTGGTTTGTTGTGCCTGTGTTGGCTTTCATATTTGGGGAAAGGAGATGGAAGAAAATGTGTTAAAAATGACTTGCATATGTTAGTATTACCTTACAAAATGCAGACTTACAGAGGCTCATTTTAAAGAAATCAGCAGATTGGGAAACTCTTCCTGACTCCTGTTGTACCAGAGTATCTGGGTGTGAGTGAGTTATGAATGTTGTTGAAATTATATAAAAAGCTGTTGACAGCATTTTCAGCTTTTGAAAGAAAAGTGAAAGTTCAGTCATGTCTGACTCTTTGTGAGCCCATGGACAGTAGCCCTCCAAGCTCCTCTGTCTATGGAATTCTCTAGGCAAGAATACTGGAGTGGATATTGCCATGCCCTTCTCCAGGGGATCTTCCCAACTTAGGGATCAAACCTAGGTCTCCTGCATTGCAGGCAGATTCTTTACCATCTGAGCCACAAGAGAAGACTTTCAGCTTTTAGGAACATTGTTATTGGTTTGAAGTCAGCTCTTCATGGAGTTTGCAACTTGGCTTTAATAGTTAAATAATAAAACTATTATTGGAGAAAGTGAGATGTGTGTTATCACCTAAGCAATGTTAGATCTTCAGACTGAGTAGAATTGTGTCATTCTAATTTGTGTGTGTGGGAGGGGATGGGAGTGGAGGGTGAGGAGTAGGAGTAGAGGTAGGGGTTGATTACTGAATAGAAATAATGACTATCAGCTCGTGTGCCAGGTTCTCCACTCATTCCTCAGAGGGAGAAGAGTGTAGCAAAGTAAAAGGAAACTCAGTGTTGGATGGAAAATGCACCACAAAATGCGAATGACTAATACCTTGTCTATTGTTTATCCCACTGAGATTTTCTGCCTCTCTAGTTATAGCGATGGGTGAGTAAAAATTAATTAGAAGCTGGAATCTGATTTTAAGATGGGATGTCAGACACATATATCAAGTTGTTAGGTTAGCTGTAAAGCATAACCTGGGATTTATATATTTAGAAGTCATAATAAATCTGTCTGTCATGAAAATCAGATTACCCAGCATTGCATGCTAATGGCTCGTCATCCTGTGGAATTGTGGTCTCCCCAGCAACTGCCTGCTGGTCCTGCTTTTCTCTGATTTGCTGTCTCCCTTGACCAACGAATGACTCCAGTCTCTCCACTTAAGAAAGTGCCTGCTTTAATAAATGCTTCTGAGCCTCTATAAGGAGGCGTTTTCCCCTGGACTACAGCAGTAACTCCTAGGGCTCTCCC
The DNA here is from genome assembly GCF_055505025.1 of Bos grunniens. Classification (NCBI taxonomy): domain Eukaryota; kingdom Metazoa; phylum Chordata; class Mammalia; order Artiodactyla; family Bovidae; genus Bos; species Bos grunniens. Next base: position 40,655,917 of record NC_141186.1, read on the forward strand.
AGACTCAATATTCTCAACAGTAATCAATCAGTCCATCAATTAGTCAATTCACTAGCCTAACAGTTACTTCCAAGATATTTATTGAGTACCTGTCATGTGCTGAGCTGTTTACAAGGTGCTTGGAATCTAACAAAGATAGTTCCTGCCCTCATAGTGGGCAGTGATAGAAGGGAGAGGTAAGAACACTCAGGATACATTGTGAGATGAACAAAGTGTAGAATATAAGGTGTCCAGATGTAGGGGCATTGAGGAAGGACTCCCAGAGGCCAGTATCTTCTGAGTTGAGATTTCTGAGTTAAGTAGTGGGACTCAGCCAATTGAAGAGGTGGAGAACTAGTGGGCAGTCTTCCAGGTTGAAGAACCAACCCATGCAAAGGCCAGGAGGAGAACGATTAAGGTTCACTCTAGAGTTGTAGCAATGACAGTTCTTCAAAGTGATGAGACTAGAGAGATTTACAAGGTCTTTCAAAGTGGGTTAAGCAGTTAGGATTAGTCTAAGGACAGTGGGGCACCATTGAATGATTTAAATAGGGGCAATATCCTTCTAGTACCCAAAGTTGACATATTACTACTTTCCACCTCAGGTGGCCGCCTGTGTTTCTTTTCTTTTTTAAAAAATATTTTTATCATGTTTTTTTTTTTTTTTTTTTTTAATTTTATTTTGGGCTGTGCTGGGTTTTTTTTTTGCTGTGCTTAGACTTTGTCTAGTTGCAGCAAGCTGGGGCAGCTCTCCAGTTGCGATGGGCAGGCTTCTCATTGCAGTGGCTTCTCTTGTTGCAGAGCCATGGGCTCTAGGCATGTGGGCTAGGGAGTTGTGGCACACAGGTGTAGTTGCCCCGTGGCAGGAGGGGCCTTCCTGGACCAGGGGACCAGGGATTGAACCCGTGTACCCGGCACTGGCAAGCAGATTCTTAACCATTGGACCACCAGGGAAATCCCGCCTGTGTTTCTTACCATGGGCTTAAAGGCTCTGTGCAGAGTGGTGCCTTATGAGCCTTCCTGACCTTAGTTCTCACTCTTGTTCCTCATCTGTGCTGTGCTCTAGGCATGTCTGAACTTCATTACCCAAAGGTTCCATGACAGCCATGCTCTTGTACCTGTGTTCACCCTGAGACATCAACCTTCATCTCCTGTCACCTCATTTCTCATCTGTCCATACCTCATCGTTCTTCCAGGCCCAATTCAGTGTCATCTCTCTAGGAGGCTCTCTCTTCTTTACTCTAGTCAGAGTTAATCCTCCCTTAAGTTTGTACTGTCTTTATTTATTCTTCTGTTCAACAGATGTTTGTTAGTTTTAGACTGCATTCCAAGTGTGTGACAGTGAACAACAAAGCAAAGTGCCTGCATTCATAGCATTTATTTAAATAATAAACACATTCAGCCTTCTTTGTCCTGCCTGTAAGTGTCTATGCTGCTGCTAAGTCACTTTAGTCGTGTCCGACTCTGTGTGACCCCATAGACGGCAGCCCACTAGGCTCCTCCGTCCCTGGGATTCTCCAGGCAAGAAAACTGGAGTGGGTTGCCATTTCCTTCTCCAAGGCATGCAAGTGAAAAGTGAAAATGAAGTTGCTCCGTCATGTCCAACTTTTCGAGACCCCCATGTACTGCAGCCTACCAGGCTCCTCCATCCATGGGATTTTTTGTCTACAAATATGTCTCCTTAATTTACTTGTCAAATAATGAGGGTGTTCCTTGTATGTGCAGAATAAATTGGTTTTGAATGAATGAAGAATAAAAAAAGTCATAGTGAATATTTGCAGAGAGACTTGGCCTGATACCTTATACTTTGTATAAGGGAGAAAGTATTGATTTTGGAGTTATATTGTTGCAAATTCAAGACATATCTCTACTATTCATGACCTTTGAGTAAATCACTTGACCTCTCCGAGCCCTGTGCTCTTTTCTATAGGGTTCTTTCATGTGGTATTGTGGGGATTAGAAACAATATACACAAGGTGCCTATTGGTCCATCCCAAGTTCCTTTACCAGCTGTTTGCATCTCTGACATTCACACCTTGAACGAAGTCATTTTAAAAGCCAATTTTATTTTCTGCCTCTTGAGGCTGATAAATTCTGAAAACTTGCTCTCTAGATGGGAACATGCTTTGCCAATTAAGAAGCATGTAAGAGCCTTCCATTGTGCTTCTGTTGTCCTTGGCATATCTGCTGTTGCCGGTGTTGATCTGTTGTAGAAAACAGGCAGTGTTTAAATCTCATATTTTCCACTTGTTAGCTATATAACCTTAGGTAAGTTACTTAGTTTCTCCATGGCTCACTTTTCTTCTCTGTAAAATAAAGATGATATTAGTGTCTCCATTATAGGACACTTATGAGGTATTACATGAAAAGTAATGCACATTTTTAGTACAGTTCCTCTCACATAGTGAGTACATACTGAAAGACAGCCATTATGAACTCCTTGTGTCATTGTTAGTGACTTCCCTGGTGGCTCAGATGGTAAAGCGTGTGCCTACAATGCGGAAGACCCGGGTTCAATCCCTGGGTTGGGAAGATCTCCTGGAGAAGGAAATGGCAACCCACTCCAGTATTCTTGCCTGGAAAATCCCATGGACAGAGGAGCCTGGTAGGCTACAGTCAGTCTGTGGGGGTCACAAAGAGTCGGACATGACTGAACGACTTCACTTTTGTGTCATTGTTATCACATTTATAACCAGTATTATTTTCATCTGAGTCTATCTCCCTGTGAGATTCAAACTTAACAGCAGGAAAACCATATCTTTAACTTTATAGATCCCTAAAGATGCCTGACACATAGAAGGCAGTGAACAAATACTTATTTAATGAATGTATGAACAATGAAAAAGTATTATTTATTATCAAAACATGTTAAAATGTTTATACAGTGCTTGGTACATAGTAGGAAATTAATATACTGTTGTTCCTTACTTTGCTCTTTAACTTTCTCAGTTATGTTAACAGGTTTCCTTGGGTTTTTTCCTATAGAGTTTGGTGGAAAAGGACTGTGTGTTCTACTCACTTCTTGTAGCACTCTGAAGAGTTTATCATTTTTAGTTTGTTTCTATGCAGTGGTCTTCCTAACCTTACATCATTTCAGATTTGTGGGGTCCTAACACTCTAAGTTCTTTTGGTTACCAGAAAATTTTTCTCTATGAAATCCCCTATGGGTGTAGGATGCCATCATATATTATTATCTGAGTATGTGTGTGCATGTGTGTTTATTTATTTATTTTATTAAAAGCAAAAATCCTTTGCAGCCCTGCCCCTCTGTTTGCAGGAGGAAAGAGAGATTATAAAACCACTCGGGCAATGAGGGTTATAGCTCTAGACCGGACACGGACTTTTAGAAGATTTCAGAGAGTGAAGGCAGCCTCCTGCTGTGCCTTGCTTACTCTGAAAGGACCTTGGTCAGAGGCTATTGGTAAAACACTGGGCCCTCCTTTATCCTTCCTAGTCCCCCATACCATGCTTGCTATTTGCTCAGTTTTTCTTAAAAGTGGAGCACTTGCTTTTCCTTTCTTGGATTGACAGCTTTTGTCTGAGAAGGAACCTAGCCTGGCTTTTCTATGTGTCTGGCATTCCTTCTGCAGAACTTTAAGCTTGACACTTTTCTTAAGGGGGTCACCCATTCAAATGCTATTTAGAGGTCAGCAGGGGAGATTCTGTTACTGAGCAAAGGAGGTTAGGGAAGAAGTTCTGTACTTCTGTAAAGAACTGTAATCTCTTCATTTTTCTTGAAACAGTCCTCTTAGCTCATCTTTTGCTTTCCCACCTGTGATCAAGATACACCGGCATGAAATATTTCCTTCGATCTTTACCATAAGAAAAATAGCACTACAAATAAGAAGAAGGGAGGCAACTGACATTTGGCCTAAGTGACAGGGAGGCTATAGTGGGTGATGTTGGTAAAACAAACTGCAGAGTGCATTCCCCACTCTGCCGGAGCAGCCCCAGCACAGCCCAAGAAGTTGTTGTTATGGGGAGTTTGCTTCCTGTGGGGTCACAGCTTCCATCCTTTTTTTGAATGAAATCTCTAGATTTTACAAATGTTAAATTTTTAAAACTTTACTACACTGTCAGCCATTACTGTGTGGTTTAAATGAAGCAGAACAATGGAATGTATTTGGCCTGTGCATCACCAATATTCACCTCTGCTGTACTATGGGAGATGCACAGTTAGTGATGTCAGAGTCTCTTTCATGCTGTTTCAATTCTGAAGAAAAACACGATTACAGTTAGAGCTGTCTCGTTTTCAAAAATCACTGGAATACCCTTCCAGAAAGAGAAGACTCCGTGGCATGCTCTCCTATGTTTATAGCAAATGTCTAAAGGAGTCTATGGGATAAACAGGCTAGTTGTTTTTCACTTGGTTTTGAAGGCTTAAGGGGTTTTGTTTGTTCTTCCTCCTGTTTTCCATTTGGCATGCACTACTTATGCTTAAAAAAAAAAAAAATTAAACTGACAAGCAGTGAGAAAAAGTTACCGGAGCCTGAAAGTTGGTTAATATCAATTACATTCTCGTGTCTAATAACCCATGCCTGGGAAACGCAACTTGTTTGTTAGAAATTCCCAATGCCAAATCAAGAATAAACAGCTGCTTTGTTTTAGTCAGTATTTACAGCATCGCTTTAACTACTTTGACCCTATTCAAGAAGGTAATGAAGAGCTGGGTGCCAGCGATGTTGACAAACTGTGGCAGTTTCTGCATTGTGTCCTCGGAGCTGCCTCTGCTTCAGCCTCCATTATTTATACTGCTAGCATTACAGTCACGCCTTTAACTGGAAATGCAGCAAGATGACACATGAGAGCAGGCCAGCAGGACACTGTTAGTCCCTCTTATTGAGTGCCACATTCTGGGCTGGGGAGCAATATTCCTAAAAAGGAAACACACACACTGACCTCCAAAGGCTTGGGTACTCATGAATGCTCTGCATTGCTGGTATGGTGCTGCTGAGTTTGGAGTTGTATGTACTTTTTCAGTATTAGACCCAAATTACAGGTAATGTTCCAGACTTAAAAAAGATTAATATTTTATTCTTTCACTAAAAGAGAAAATATCTAAACATATCTCAGGCTGGTTTATTCTTCCTCATGAGGATCAGATGCAAAAGAATATGGCAAGAGGAGGTTGTTCAGTTTGGGATGTAGAACTAAATCATGTCCAGTCACTTTACTCTTAACTGTGTCATTTTTAGAGAAGTGTATGTTTTATTATCATAGAGTCCCATAGGCCAAGGAGCCTGTCAGTCTTCATTACTTGACTAAGACTCACAGTTAAGGTAGATCGTACATATTCAAGTAGCAAGTGCTTTTTTTTTTTAATCTAGTAGCACCTACTCCATCCATCCCCATCTATCTAGGGAAGCTTTTACAAAATCATGGCCTCTGGACAGTTGTTCAAGACCTACGGAAGGCAGGGATTAGAGGAGTTCTGTGTTATTCAAGATTTCTTGAGAAGACCTAGAATTCCTTTGTAGTGGGGTAAAATCTGTTGCAGAACAAATCTTTGCTTGGAAACTTTATCATTTATTAGGACCTTTATATTACAATTAGAGGAAGTGGGTCCTGTGTGCACACTGTGAGAGGCGGTTGTTGTTTAGTCGCTATGTCGTGTCTGACTTTTTGTGACCTCATGGACTACAGCACGCCAGAATTTCTTATCCCTCACTGTCTCCTGGAGTTTGCTCAAATTTATGTCCATTGAGTCAGTAATGCTATCTAACCATCTCATCCTCGATTGCCCCCTTTTCCTCCTGCCATCAATCTTTCCTAGCATCAGGGTCTTTTCCAGTGAGTCGGATTTTTGCATCAGATGGCCAAAGTATTGAGAGGCAGGGAAAGGTCTATTTACTCTTTTCTTTCTTGTCACTTTCCCTATCAACTGTATGTAAAAATTATGAACAAGTATCTGTTGTGCATCTTGTATGTCTATTTGAAGAATAGGAGAAAGGGAAGACTTACATGTGTTCTACGCAGAAATCCCAGTTTAACTGACTTAAGAAAAATGTTACCATACAGATGGAAAATCTAGAAAAGTCTTTCTAGAATTCAGCAGTAAAATTATTGAGAACCAGAGAACTTTCTTTTATTGCTGCACTCTCAGGTATTTTTCTTTACAGTCTTAACCCTGTTGGGGAAGAAGATGCTTTCCTCTTCCCTTCTAGGTTCTTCTGACTAACGTAAGAATTAAATAGGTATGAAACAGATTAATAGGAGGTGATCAAACAAAAGTTTAATAACATATGTACATGGGAGAGACCCAGGAAAACTGAGTAACTTGCCCAAATGGCCAAACGCTTCACCTTAAATAGCATCTTCAGCTAAAGACAAAAGAAGGTGTTGGGAGTAGTCATTTGGAAATTCACAAGGGGAGGAAAGCAATTGACATAGAGAGAAAAAACCAGTGTTTGGTAAACAAATGTTTGCTGGGCCAGGCAGAGACAATGGAACACAAAGTGGACTCTGCTGTCCAGTCCCTGCCCTCGCCACACCTGGCCCATATTCTTTGCACAGCTCTAGTGATAGGCCTAGTCTGAACTAGCCCTCAAGCTAAATTATTTAGGAAGAAGGTCATAGTTTCTTCTTGAGTCTTTTGGGCCTTGATTGCTTTCAGATAATCCACATGCCAGAGAGGATATTTTCCAATGCCAAATGTTGCTCTCTTGGGTCCCTTTATAGCCCCAGTTAGCTAGGGTGTTTCCAGACATATTCAAAGAGTCTGTCTGAAGGCCAGAAATGGAGAGGAAGACTCTTCGTTTGATGTGTCCTTTGTTTTCTTAAGAGTGAGGAAAACTTTCAGAGAAGCTCCTTAACAGTTCTCCCTCCTAGTTGATTGGCCAGCTTTCTAAAACTATACCGTAAAACAATTTCAAGAAGAATGAAGTTACCATTCATGGCGAGTGATTGTACTAGTTTACTGAAGCTTCACACCTAGGGCTGGGTAGGGCCCAGTCTTCTGTCCTTGGGTAGGGGGTGTGGGCTGCCAAGAACTGACCAAAACCAGAGTCAGGTTCTGTAAGAAAGGAAGGAGAGGGATAAGTCACTGTTAAATAGGCACTCAGGACTTCTCTTTTACTTCTCCCAACAACAATATACCAGAAGTAAATGGAAACCCACTCCAGTATTCTTGCGTGGAAAATTCCATGGACAGAGGAGTTTGGTGGGCTACAGTCCATGGGATTGCAAAGAGTTGGACACAACTGAGCGACTGAGCACACACACATAGTAATTATATAATATTTTTGGTATATAGAAATAATATGTGCATTAAGGCAATTTGGAAAATATAGGAGTATGATACAAGGAAGAAAATAAGCATCGCCCAGAATTCTACTATTTAGCCAATACTGGTATTAACGTTTTGGAGTATTTCATTTTTGTATTTCTATACACCATACCATGTATACATTCAAAGATATTTACTGATTGCTTTCTGTGTAGAATAATGTATAAAAACATAAAAATACGTGCAAATATATATGATTGACATATTGGATATAGACTGCATAGGTTGTCTTGCATTTTACTGTTCCGCGTAAGTTTATAGCATGCATGTTTTCATGTTTTTGTGCATTTCCCTATAAAGTACGATTCTTCGGGGACATCTTTTTTAATAATGGTATAGCAATCCATTTTATAGATAAAATGTGTTAAACAAGCTCCTTATTTGTGGACCTGTATGTTTCTCTCAGTTTCTTTACATGGGAGATAACACTGTAAATGAGCATCCATACATGTTATATCATTGGGCATAGCTTTTATTATTTCTTTGGGATACAGTCTTTGAAATAATGGATCAAAGAAAGGAACATTTTAGAGCTGTGAACATTTGCTGCATACTGTCAGGTTACAGTCCAGAAATGTGGCACATTCTATATTCCCAACAACAGTCTGTGAGACTGTTTGCCTCTTTCTTGATGGCTCTTGTCTCTAAGGAGTATTTTTCTGTTTCTTTTCTTTCCCTTTTCTTTTGGAGTAGTTTTGGATGTCCTGATCAGAGCCTTGCATTCCACAGATAAATTATTGCTGATACCCATTTGCCATTTTCTCTAGGATTGCTGAAAGTCCATTATGCTTTTGTGTTAATTATACAAGGCCAGAATGGAACCCCATATATTATTAGATATTGAGAGAAACCAGAACAACTTGTACTGAAGTGATATTTGACACTGTATCTCTAACAAAATTGAAATAAAAACCTCGTAAGTGCTAGTGCATTGTTAAAATGTTCAGATACATTATTTGGTTCATAAATAAATAATTTTAACTTTTATGATAATGGAGAGGAGCAAAGGTGGTAGGAGACTTTCTGAATATACAAATAATTCATTCTCTTGCAGCCAAGATAAACAGCACTATGAATTCATTACATGACAGAGCACTGGATGACAGGTAGCTCATCTCAGGACTGGGTACTTGTTAGGGATGCATGTGTCCGTGAGACTTGAGCCATGACCAAAAAGTTGCTGTTATCTACCCTGGGCAGTCCAGGGGAGATGCTCTCAAAGGTGGCCTGGAAAAAGGTTGGCAGCGAAGAGAAGGAGCAGGAGAGAGGGGAGGCTCATGCGCTCAGTTTCTTCTCTCATTCTGGATAGAGCTGGAGAGACTGCACTGACTCATAATAGGTTAGGAAGGCGGAGTTGAATTAGAGACAGCTGAGATTTGCAGATTTCCAAATAAGTTTTTCATTTCAGCAAGGACCTTTTGAGTGATTTCACTGGCATGCCAAATGTTTTCAGTGACCTATACAAATCTACAGGAGGAGAAACAGTGTGTTGAATATATGCTTCTCTGAACTTCCTGCTCTGGGCTGCATCCTCTAACCTTTACCCGATTACCAGTGCTTCAACATCCTTAACATTTTATGACAAATTTCATTCATTCATTCATCTATTCATTCATTCACACATCAAATATTTATTGGTTATGGACTTTGTGCAGGTACCATGCCAATAAAAATGTTGGTACCTTATCTTACTTATCTGATCTGATTATCTGTCTAGAGTAATGTGTGTGCACTTGGGTTTGACTGAAGTTTGGTTCTTCCAGCATCTGCATTTTGAAGAGGACTTTGTTCATCCATATTCACCATTGATTGCTGTTGTTGTTTAGTCACTAAAAATAAGTTGTGTCTGATTCTTTTGCAACCCCATGGACTGTAGCTCGCCAGGCTCCTCTTTCCATGGGATTTCCCAGGCAAAAATACTGGAGTGGGCTGCCATTTCCTTCTCCAGGGGATCTTCCCGATGCAGGGATTGAACCCAGATCTCCCGCATTGGCAGGCGGATTCTTTACCACTGAGTCACCAGGAAAGTCCCTCTTCAGCATTTACCACATGCCTCTTTAGCATTACCACTAACTGAACATCTGTCATGCATAGGACATTTTGCTGAATTCTGGAGATACAGTGAGATTAAAGTCATTTGGACTGTTAATGATGCTAGAAAAGAATGATAGTATGAGTGTGGAGTCGTTTTATACTCTGTTCTACTTTGGCCTTTTCCATTAATCCTCAAAATCACTCCCTGAATTTGGTTAGGTGGCGATTAAAATACACAGAACCTAGCACAATTCCATAATATGTGCCATGAAGAGAATGGTCCATGCTAGATAGTTTTTAAAAATTAATTTATTTTAATTGGAGGATGACTTTACAATATTTTGATGGCCTCTGCCATACATCAACATGAATTGGCCATAGGCATACATGTGTCCCTTCCTTCCTGAACCCTCCTCCCACCTCCCTCCCCATGCCACCCCTCTGGGCTGTCACAGAGCACTGGCTTTGGTTCCCTGTGTCATACATCAAACTCCCACTGGCTATCTATTATGTATATGTATGGCGATATATGTATGTTACAATGCTATTCTCTCAAATCATCCCACCCTCTTCCTCTCCCACTGTATCCAAAAGTCTGTTCTTCATGTCTATGCTGCATGTAGGACCATTGCTACTATCTTTCTAGGTTCCATATATATGGGTTAATATACAATATTTGTCTTTCTCTTTCTGACTTATTTTGCTCTGTATAATAGACTCTAGGTTCATCCACCTCATTAGAACTGACTCAAATGTGTTCCTTTTATAGCCGAATAATATTCCATTGTATATATGTACCACAGCTTCCTTATCCATTCATCTGCCGATGGACATCTAGGTTTTGAGAAACTCTGTCTTCCTTCTTGGACAATTACAGAATACACTGCACTTCAAAGATCATTTGAAGTCTTGCCATAAAGAAGCCTGTTAAAATTTAGTGGAATGCACTACTGTTTTTGATCTAGGATTAGCTTGTTTATATCCTTTCTCTTTTTCTCATAATTAAGAATTTCACTGGGTTTTGAGAGATGGCTAGATTATATAAGAGCTGGTTATCTAGACTGTGAATGTTTTTGGTTCCTTGTTTCTTTGTCCCCATTTCTGCCCTGTTTCTCATTCCTTTTTGAATAGGCACGAGGCTCAGAGAAGAGATAAAACTGCAGTCAGTCCATTTGTTACAAGCTTTTATCTATTGCCTTCAAACAAAGTAAAATAAGCTGTGCTGTGGAAGAGATTGGTAGTTCTCCCCTTTCCTATCATGGTGGTTCTCAAAGTGTGGTCCCAGAGTTAGCAGTAACTGAATGAAGTAGTATAAAAGGCAGAGTTATCACCTCCCCAGTGATGTCTACACCCTACTCTTCAGATTCCTTGAATATGTTATCTAAAACAGCAAAAGAGACTTTGCGTGCATAATTAAGATAATGGACTATGAGATGGGGGATCATCCTCGATTATCTGGGTGTGCCCAGTCTAATCACATGAACTCTTAAAGCCAGAGGACCTTTCCAGGTTTTAGTCAGAGAGATTTGACAATAAAGAAAAGGCAGGAGAGACTCAAAGCATGAAAAGAAACCAAATCCTCATTACTGACTTGATAATGGAGGGAAAGGTCCACATACCAAGAAATGTGGGTGGCCTTTGATATTGAGGATGTTCAGCAGTTCACAACCAATAAAGAGACAGGAATGTCAGAACTGGATTATGTTAACAACCTGAGTGAACAAGGAAACACTGGAGGCTCCAGAAAGGAACAAAGCCTGCCCACAACTTGATTTTAGCCTGGTTTGACCTGTGTCAGACTTCTGACCTACAAAATAATAAGATACTGAACTTGTGTTGTTTTAAGCCCTAAGGTTGTGATAATTTGTTCTGTCAGCAAGAGAAAACAAATACATCTGAGAACTTATTAAAACGCAAATTTTCAATGCTCATCCCAGACTGACTGAACTTACTGAATCAGAAACTGGGAGTGGGGGAGGTAGGGGGTGTAGCTTTAATCCGTTTTAACAAGTTCTCCATGTGGTTCTGACATGCTAAAGTTTGACAACTAATGTTAAATGGTAATAGAATTCCCGAGTGTTAGTGGATATGTGACTGCCTCTAACAAAGACTGCACATCCTACTTTCATTGTAGGTAGGTGTTATCACTGGACTGAGTTCTCACCAAACAGGTTGAATAGTAAAGGGTTAACTCATTTAGCTTGGGGTGTTAAAGCTCTGCACATTCCAAATTAAAAACTAACTTTAATGGATTTTGGGAGATAACCTCTGAGCCCTTGAAATATCCTGCTGGATTAGAGTATCTTTGTATACCTTGGGTCACATTTGTATACCTTTGTAATCTTGGGTCACACCAAATTGTTTATACAACCAATGTGATTTATGGTGAATGCCTGTTTTTGTTCACCTGAGGCCTTGGGTAATACTGTGTCAGTTTGACCTCTGGAAGGCCTGGAGAATTTGATAGATATCCACCCCAGCCAATGCCATTTAGATGGACAGTTGTGAGATGAGTTCCACACAGTTTCTCATGTGGTCCCCAGAAGCTCACAGATGTAACTTCAGTTATTGCTGTTTAGTTGCTAAGTTATGTCTGACTCTTGTGACCCCTTGGACTATAGCCCACCAGGCTCCTCTGTCCATGGGATTTCCCAGGCAAGAATACTGAAGTGGATGGATTGCCATTTCCTTCTCCAGGGGCTCTTCCTGACCCAGGGATTAAACCCACATTTCCCACATTGGTAGGTGGATTCTTTACCACTGAGCCATCAGGGAAGCCATTGTAACTTCAGTTGCCCATAGGTAAAACCAACTTGATAACACAAGCTTTATTACTGTTTCCCTTCCTTTCCAGTTTACTTCTCCCCTTCTCTCTTTTCAGTTTCCTAGAATCACCTTTCAAATAAGTTACCAGAACCTAAGCCATTGGTCCATGTCTTAGGCTCTGTATTCTGGGGGAATCCAAACCAGGAGATTCTTCAAAGAAACAGAGTATCAAAGCTTCTTCTTTGCTGCTGATGGTGCTGTAGAAATAATTGCCCATCTGCTGCTTTTGACCATGTTAAGGAAAGCTATTCTCTAGAAATGAAGAAGTGGTAAGTTAGAAGACATCTGTGTCTGTAATGAGTCTGGAGAACTTCCTTACCAGCATGGGACTGCTGACCTTGAGACTTGTTAGATGAAAGATTAAAAGCTTCTGAGTTTATGCCACTCTTAATTTAGGGACAGGAGGTGGATAAAGGGGTGGCTCACATACAGCTTAACCTTATTCTGGCCAACATAGCAACTAATGGATAAATGGAGACTTTGGTTTGTCATCAGGTTGAAATTGAACTGTCCCTGACCTTCATCACCATGACTAAGGGTTGATTGCATGAGGGACAAGCACCTTAGTTTTAGGCAAAAGCATTAGACCAGGAGTCAGGCAGCTTGGGTTCTGTGTTGACTCCTAAGAAGATGTTCATCTTATATTCTCTTAAATTGGACTGCTTGATCTCAGGTTTTCTCTTAATTTTTGCATACCATGATCCAATGAATGTAAAGTATGCAAAAATTCACTTGCAAAAACAAAACACTTGGTCATTATGAAATATAAATACAGGACATCATCTGTATTTGCATTTTGAAATTTCCTTACTAATAGATTGATAAGCACATCTTAGCCTGAGTGTGCATGTATATTTTTTTAAATGACTCATAAGTTAGAAGGCCCTTGAGGCATTATTAAAGTTCATCATATCACTCACTGTGAAAACTTTCCTTGAATGTTGGAAGATGTTTACAAAACTCTGTTTGCCTGACAGTGATTCTTCAGGCTGATAAGAACCTTCACATGTTCTTTTCCTTTGCCTGGATGGTACCTAATCAGTCTATATAATGAGACAGGCCAAAGGACAGAGAATTATGCTCCAGGACAGTCTTCACTCTGTCATTTGGCTTTGCATGCAGAAAGTACAATATATGATGTGATCAAGAATGATATAAGTTGGCAGTATAATGAGCTTGGGATTGTTGGATAGGCTCGATGTACACCATGACCTTTGTTGGATGTAAAGTGTCAGACTTGGGCACATGCATATTAGTTGTGGAAAAAGGCCCTCCTTTGGGGAGTCAGGGGTCATGAATTTTGTTTCTAGGCAGCATATATACAGTTGCCTGGCAACCAGGAGAGCAGTTAAGTTCTTGCTGTATGATGCGGTAAAGGATTTCATCCATCTTGAAAAGCTAACAGCATAATTTAAATTTTGAAGCAGAGTGTGGGTGTTCTCAAGTGGCAGAGTCTTATCTCACATCTAGTTGCAGACTCTAACTGCATAAACTTGGTGTTGCTGAAGTTTTTCTGCATTAAGGATGTTGTAAACAAAAGGCTAGAACTCTGAATTGAGATTGAGACATCCTTCATTAGAGTGTATTCAGTACCAACTAACAGAAAAGTCAACTAATGATATCCTAAAATAAAGGATGTTTAATAATTCCTGAACAAGAAGCCTTGTTTTAGATGCTCAACAAGGACACAGCCCCTTCCATGCTTCCATTGCACCATCTTTTGTGTGCTCCCTTTTATCTTCAGGATTGTTGCCTCATGCTTACAAGAAGGCTGCCAGAGATTTCAGCACTGCAGTGTCCCAGATTAGCATCCAAAACAGGATAGGAAAGGAAGGGGAGAAGGGCCTTCTTGTGGTGGGCCTCTCTTATTTATTTTTTCACAGGAGGAAATTGTTCCTTAAAGGCTTTTAGCAGATACCTTTTCAGTTCTTTTTATCTAGAAATGGGTCACATGTATATCTCCTCCTAGCCTACTCATTGGCAAAGGAGAATTCAGTTACCTTCAGTGGCTTAGGCTAATCATGATTCAGCCTCTTGGACTAGAGGCAGGGCCTGTCTTTGCTTAGCACATTACCACTTTACATCAGATTCCTGAGAAAGATCAGAGTGTGTCTTTTAGCAAAGATGAAGGCTAGATTGCTGCTGGGAAAGTGTCGTATGGTGCTGCTGCAACTCCTTCCACATTATTGCTTATGTGCGGGCGTCAGAGGTTGCAAACTCACCCTTAAAATGTTTTTAAGACGTTGAGATTAGATTTAGAAATAGAAATGTTTTGCATTAAAAATTGGATTTTACATTTCTCTTGAAATAATTCAGTGATCTGGCAGCATTGCTGTCTTCAGATGGGGTGTGTGCACAACTCCCTTCACCACTGCTATTGTCATACAGTTGGCCCTCTTTATTCATGCATGTCACTTTCCTGGCCGTTATGGACATTTGTGCCCATGAACTTTAACCTACATATAGATATTTTGAAACAAGAGGTTTACAATCATACCGGTCCATTATATTAAAGAAACTAACTGCTACTATTCTCTTTCAACAGAGGATGAGATGTTTGAATGGCATCACTGACTCAATGGACATGAGTTTGAGTAAACTCTGGGAGTTGGTGATGGACAGGGAGGCCTGGCGTGCTGCAGTCCATGGGGTTGCAAAGAGTTGGACACAACTGAGCGACTGAACTGAACTGAACTGACTCTCTTTCAGTCTTTCTATATTTGGGACTCTTATACTCTTTGGCTATATATTTCTTTATTTTATAACTGTGGAAGGGAGTAGAGATTGGATTTTGACATAGTACAGAGGTAGTTTGAGTCCTGGCAATAGCACTGATTAACTTGTGATTTTGTATTCACATCTGTAAAATTGAATAATAGTAGTATCTACCTCTTGGGGTTGATTAGAGAACTAGCACAGTGCATGGTTCACAGGATGCTAATTTTGATGAAGATGATGATAAAGAAAATGATGACGTCTCTATAAGCCTGTCTGTTATATCGGTTTGTCCTTTGAGGTGCCATTTGGGGATGCAAAACACAGCATTTTCAGTGAGTAGAGCTGATGAATGGCAACTGTCTATCTTGTGGA
This sequence comes from Bos grunniens, assembly GCF_055505025.1. NCBI lineage: Eukaryota > Metazoa > Chordata > Mammalia > Artiodactyla > Bovidae > Bos > Bos grunniens. The sequence goes on from NC_141186.1 coordinate 40,671,131, forward strand.
GCTAGAAGAGGATCCTGTGAGTGACCGTGCTTGAGGGGTACTAAACACCTGGAAAGTAATTTTTTCTACTTCTTTCAAGATAGAATCAGATCCACCTAATTCATGCCTCCAGGTAACCTTCACAGCTCCCAGAAATTTAGTTCTGCACTTAAGATTGGCTCATTTCTATTCAGACTGGGGCACATTCTACGTTTATACTGTCAAAAAGCAGAGGATATTTTAGTTTATGCCTGGGGACATGGAAGACAATTCTGGATGCCTCTAATGACCTTGGAGAGTCACTTCCCTTACCAAAATAGCTTCTTATTTTATTGTTAGATTTTGGTCTAGGTTCTATGAGATTCATCTGTCTGTAACTCAATCTGGAAAAAGTTGGAAGTCACTATGTAAATGAGGTCAGATTAGAATTGTTATTTGGGGAATCAGGTAGGTTATTTTGAGATTGAGTAAATTGCTTTATTTTATTCTTAAGGCTTGATGAGTAAGTACTAGGAAATTAGGAAAGGAATGTTAGGAAGCTTATTGTAACCCAATTTTTATAATTAAAAGGTTGGAATGATAACTATTGTGAACAAAAATGTGGGGGATACGGACTCATTGATACTGTTGTAAGAAAAATCAATATAGTAATCTTTGGGATGGATAGTTTGCAACTATCAGCTATAGCTTAAATGTTTTGACCTAAAAATTATTTGACATTTTAAACAACATATTCTAAAGATATTCTTGATCAAGTATACAAAGAAATTCACTGCAGTGTTGTTGGTAGTAGTGAGAAATTGAAAGTGGGTAATGGCACCCCACTCCAGTACTCTTGCCTGGAAAATCCCATGGACGGAGGAGCCTAGTAGGCTGCAGTCCATAGGGTCGCTAAGAGTCAGATACGACTGAGCGACTTCACTTTCACTTTTTACTTTCATGTATTGGAAAAGGAAATGGCAACCCACTCCAGTGTTCTTGCCTGGAGAATCCCAGGGACGGGGGAGCGTGGTGGGCTGCTGTCTATGGGGTCGCAGAGTTGGACACGACTGAAGTGACTTAGCAGCAGCAGCAGCAGCAAAGTATTTACTAAGGGGGACTCGATAAATAAGGTGTACGTGTCTGTACATCGATATTACTTTGCAGCCATTACAAAGCATGGAGTAGAGAGCCCTGTGAACTGACATGAAGAGATGCCAAGAGTGAGGAAGAACACTATGTATTATATTGTGTATGTGCTTAGTTGCTCAGTTGGGTCCGACTCTTTGCGACCCCATGGACTGTAGCCCTCCAGGCTCCTCTGTCCATGGATGTTTCCAGGCAAGAATACTGGAGTGGGTTGCCATTTCCTCCTCCAGGGGGTCTTTCTGAACCAGGGATTGAACCCGTGTCTCTGGCATCTTCTGCATTGGCAGGCATATTCTTTATCATTTCTGTGTTCAAAACCAGAAGTACTTGTCAAGTTTGTAATGCTGACCCTCTCAAGGAATGAATTCATAAGGATGAGATAGTAGAAGGATGGGAGGAAAGAGAGAAGGCAAAGTTTTTTAATTTATGTACTTTCACACATGTTTTGCAAAGTCATGTACTCTATTTATAATTAGTATTTTACACTTGAGTTTGGAGTGGAAACCCAGGGAGTTGTAATACTCCTTCTTTTAATTCATTTATTTATTTATTTTTGACTGCTCTGGGTCTTGGTTGCTGCATGAGGGCTTTCTCTAGTCGCGGTGAGTGGAGGCTACTCTTTGTTGTGGCACACGGGCTTGTAATTGTGGTGGTTTCTCTTGTTGAGCACAGGTTCTAGGCCTGCAGGCTGCAGTACTTGGTGGTATGCAGGCTTAGTAGTTGTGGCCTAAGGGCTCTAGAGCATGGGCTCAGTAGTTGTGGCACATGGGCTTTAGTTGCCCTGTGCCTGTGGAATCTTCCCAAACCAAGGATCAAACTGATGTCCCCTGCACTGGCAGGAGAATTCTTAACCACTGGACCACCAGGGAAACCCTGTAATGCTCATTCTGAAGAACAGTGTCACACAGAGATTAAGCACATGAGTTCTAGAGCTAGGCTGCCTGGACTAGAATCTTGGCTGTACCCTCGGCCAACTAAATGTCTTCATTAGTAGGTTCATGGATTTCTCTAGGTCTTGGTTCATCCATGAAAGACAATAATGATACCTCCCCTCAAAGGTTGTTGTGACGATTACATGAGTTATTATATGTACAATATTTAGAAAAACGTTAGTTGTGATTGTTATTCTGGTCGCAAGTTTATACCAAAAATGCAGAAGTAGCTGAAATGAAAGAAAAAGTCACCATAGGCATCTGGAGGAATGCCTATGAATTTTTGAAATGCAATGAAATTCCTTTGATGTGAAATCACATACATGTCTTTTTAAAAATTAAGGCTAGAAAGGAGACAAATGACTGGATGGATTAGGCCTGAAAATGCAGAAGCCCTTCCTGTAACCAAAGAGCAAAGTCAACAGCCTTGAACTAAAAATCTGTCACAATGGGAACATAAAACAAACCGGCTGAAACGGACAGGTCCAGAGAGTCAGGGAAGGGGGCAAGGGGAGAGGGAAGGTGTTCAGTAGCCTCCTAAACGTTTCATAAACTTCAGTCATATTTCTCTTCTTCCCAATCTTTTCCTTATCTTTTGTCCCTTGACAACAAGTCCTGTATTTGATCCAGATTTTATCTCTTTATGGGACAGCTGATAAGACAGTTAATGTATTAACATTGAAGAGCTGGGGCTTAATGCAGAATAGTGAAACGGTCACTTGGAAATGGAAAGACACACTCAAGGGTGAATGCTACCTAAAGAAGTTACTCTGAACGAGTAGGTAGTGGCAGGTAGAAAGCAAGTATTTGGTGGAGAATGCTTAGAAAACTGGGGATTCTTGACTTCAATCCTCAGACTTAATTGAGCATAGGAACTGAGTGTTGAAATGATTCTCTGTTGTTGCTGAGTTGAAAAGCCAGCGGGCTGTAAGAACAGTGACCGATTGACACTGACAGTCTTCCATCTGGAGCTTAATCTGTCTCCAAACGACTGCGACAGTGGTGTGTCTTTCACAACAGGTTCACGTAATTCCAAAGGCCAGGCATCAAGCAGGAAGCCAGAGTTCTAGTCATTAGTCACACATTTGGGCCACAGGGCAATTCCTTTGCTTGCAGCTGGAGAAGATACAATGTTTCCTAATGTGGCTGGTAATGAGGGGTGCACACAGATGATGGGGTTGGATGGCAGCGAAGAGGCACTGCTAGCAAACAGCTCCAGCTTAAGAGAGCTTCCCCTCTGCTGCTGGCTCTCTCCTGAGCCATAGATTGGGCTCCTGATTGACTGTCTCCGCTGGAGCTCATTACGGGGTTGGGCTGCCGCTTATCCAGCCATGGGAAAGGACAGAGCCGCATGGTTTCCTGCCTTCAGTGCCCTCATGGCCGTTGTCTCCATGCTTCAAAGGCACAGTCGTCAGCTGTTTTGAAGCAGGTCTGTGGGACCCGAGGTTTCCTTGAAACTTTTAAAGCCTGTTTCCTCTTACTTTGAAGAGACTGGGTTTATAAATCAAAATATTACTCAATAAGGTATTTTGAGAAAAAAAGGATACATTATGATACAGGCTCTTAAAATAAACAAAAACAAAAACAGGCATAGGTATAATGAGGTACCCCACACTAACTGATTTTCTTTAGTTGATGGTATTCAGTTTGGTGCTTTCTGGCCAAAAAAGAAAAAAACCACATTGAATCAAATGGTTTTCATTATCTGACAAAAACAAAGCAATCCCCTCGCCTTTTAAAAAAATATTTTTTGAACTAAATTGAAGGGTGAATGAATTGAGTTAGCTGTGGTCATCGGGATGTTATGTAAGATGATGGACCGTAGTTTTAAATTTTTTCATTCATGAAAATTATTTTAACACAGTTTCAAGTAGATTATTTTTGTATTGACTGCCTTAGCTAACAACATCACAATAAATTGTAATTTAGTGAAATGCATGGCTAGGGAATGATGCACCCTAGTTTTCTGTGTTTAGAAGTTGGAGAATCTAGAGAAATAAACAATTCTGTGTGTGTGACCAACAGCTTCCAATATTTCTCTTTTCTGGACACAGAGGAAGGACATATACCTAGGGGAACAATGTCTTGTGGTGATTCAGATGTAGATTCTGGACTCAGACCTGGATGCAGGTCCTGGCTGCGTCATTTATGCCCTTGAGCAAGGCCATCCTCTATTTTATGGACCTTGTTTATCTGTAAAACAGCAAGTAGCCACCCTGTAAACTTGTTGGGTTATGTGAATGAGAATGATGTTATTTTATGGATAATCTTACATGTACTTTATTTGTGTGTGCATGGTTAGTCATCTGAAATCATATGGAGACATCGTTCCGGGGTTTTAAGAGTTAAACTAAAGCATTCTTTTGAGTCATCTGTAGAGCTTTGTGCTTATATTATAATGATAAAGCTGCTAACATCATAAAAATCATGGCTCGTATTTGTGGAGTCATTGTTCTTACAGTCATTGTTCTAAATGTTCTGTGTGGATTAGCTCGTTGAACCCTTTCAGCCACCTAATATTATTTTATCTATATTTTTTCTGTGATATTAAAGAACTTGCTCAGATCTCAGAGCTGATCAATGTTGGAGGTGATTCTTGAACTCTGGTCAGTTTGATTCGAGATGGCAGCTCTCACCTACTGCATAGGTTTTAAGGTCCTGTGACCCAGGGAGATTTCTCCACCAACTACCTGAACTTCCCAGGCAATTGTCTTGGCTCTTGTTCACTTTTCTTGACATAGAAAGCCCTGTGTTGTGAGAAAAACTTTTCCTTGCAGGTGAAATATGTTTAGTGGGATTTACTTTGCATTTTTTGTGATGCTTGACTCTTCACCTGGCTCTGTGATTAATCTGCCACGGGAGTGCAGTAAACCTTTAATTACAGCTTCTTCAAACTCTCCCCACCCAACCCTGTGTGCTTTTCCACTGTTTAAGGTTCCAATGGGCTGGACATTCTGAAGGAGGCTTAACCTGTATGTTACATAAATCATGGCCTTTGTGTGCGGAGACGAAAGGTTACAGTTTCCGATCTGTGATATTTTTCCTACCAAAGATACTTACCTTTCTTTTTTTCTTCCTTCCTTTCTTCCCTCTTTTAAAAATTGGGTACAGTTGCTTTTTGATTTTGTGTTAATTTCTGCTATACAAGGAAGTGAATTAGCTATCAGTATACATAAGAAATAGAGGAAAACAACAAAATGGGAAAGACTAGAGATCTCTTCAAGAAAATTAGAGATACCAAAGGAACATTTCATGCAAAGATGGGCTCGATAAAGGACAGAAATGATATGGACCTAACAGAAGCAGAAGATATTAAGAAGAGGTGGCAAGAATACACAGAAGAACTGTACAAAAAAGATCTTCATGACCCAGATAATCACAATGGTGTAATCACTCACCTAGAGCCAGACATCCTGGAATGTGAAGTCAAGTGGGCCTTAGAAAGCATCACTATAAACAATGCTAGTGGGGGTGATGGAATTCCAGTTGAGCTCTTTCAAATCCTGAAAGATGATGCTGTGAAAGTGCTGCACTCAATATGCCAGCAAATTTGGAAAACTCAGCAGTGGCCACAGGACTGGAAAAGGTCAGTTTTCATTCCAATCCCAAAGAAAGGCAATGCCAAAGAATGCTCAAACTACCGCACAATTGCACTCATCTCACACGCTAGCAAAGTAATGCTCAAAATTCTCCAAGCCAGGCTTCAGCAATATGTGAACTGTGAACTTCCTGATGTTCAAGCTGGTTTTAGAAAAGGCAGAGGAACCAGAGATCAAATTGCCAACATCCGCTGGATCATGGAAAAAGCAAGAGAGTTCCAGAAAAATATCTATTTCTGCTTTATTGACTATGCCAAAGCCTTTGACTATGTGGATCACAATAAACTGGAAAATTCTGAAAGAGATGGGAATACCAGACCACCTGACCTGCCTCTTGAAAAACCTATACGCAGGTCAGGAAGCAACAGTTAGACCTGGACATGGAACAACAGACTGGTTCCAAATAGGAAAAGGAGTACGTCAAGGCTGTATATTGTCACCCTGCTTATTTAACTTCTATGCAGAGTACATCATGAGAAATGCTGGACTGGAAAAAGCACAAGCTGAAATCAAGATTGCCGGGAGAAATATCAATAACCTCAGATATGCAGATGACACCACCCTTATGGCAGAAAGTGAAAAGGAACTCAAAAGCCTCTTGATGAAAAGGAAAGAGGAGAATGAAAAAGTTGGCTTAAAGCTGAACATTCAGAAAACAAAGATCATGGCATTTGGTCCCATCACTTCATGGGAATTATATGGGGAAACAGTGGAAACAGTGTCAGACTTTATTTTTGGGGCTCCAAAATCACTGCAGATGGTGACTGCAGCCATGAAATTAAAAGACGCTTACTCTTTGGAAGGAAAGGTATGACCAACCTAGATAGCATATTGAAAAGCAGAGACATTACTTTGCCAACAAAGGTCCGTCTAGTCAAGGCTATGGTTTTTCCAGTAGTCATGTATGGGTGTAAGAGTTGGACTGTGAAGAAAGCTGAGCACCGAAGAATTGATGCTTTTGAACTGTGGTGTTAGAGAAGACTCTTGAGAGTCCCTTGGACTGCAAGGAGATTCAACCAGTCCATTCTAAAGGAGATAAGTTCTGGGTGTTCTTTGGAAGGAATGATGCTAAAGCTGAAACTCCAGTACTTTGGCCACCTCATGCAAAGTGTTGACTCATTGGAAAAGACTCTGATGCTGGGAGGGATTGGGGGCAGGAGGAGAAGGGGACGACAGAGGATGAGATGGCTGGATGGCATCACTGACTCGATGGATGTGAGTCTGAGTGAACTCCGGAAGTTGGTGATGGACAGGGAGGCCTGGCATGCTGCAATTCATGGGGTCTCAAAGAGTTGGACATGACTGAGCAACTGAACTGAACTGAACTGAACTGAATACATATATCTGATGTTGAAGCTGAAATTCCAATACTTTGGCCACCTGATGTGAAGAGCTAACTCATTTGAAAAGACCCTGATGCTGGGAAAGATTGAGGGCAGGAAGGGAAGGAGACGACAGAGGATGAGATGGTTGGAGGGCATCACCGACTCAATGGACATGAGTTTGGGTAAACTCCGGGAGTTGGTGATGGACAGAGAGGCCTGGCGTGCTGTGGTTCATGGGGTCGCAAAGAGTCAGACACGACTGAGCGACTGAACTGAACTGAATACATATATCTGAGCTTCCTTGGTGGCTCAGAGAGTGAAAAATCTATCTGAAATGCAGGAGACCCAGGTTTGATCCCTGGGTTGAGAAGATCCCCTGGAGAAGGGAATGGCTACCCACTCTAGTATTATTGCCTGGAGAATTCCATGAACAGAGGAGCCTGGTGGGCTATAGTCCATGCGGTCGCAGAGTCGAACACAACTGATCGACTAACACTTTCACTTTTTCATGCATATATTCCCTCCCTCTTGGTCTTCCCTTCCCCCTCCCCCCCATCCCACCTGTCTAGGTCACCACCAAGCACTGAACTGAGCTCCCTATGTTATTCTGCAGGTTCCCACCAGCTAGCTGTTTTACATATGGTAGTGTATATATGTCAATCCTCAACTCACAGTTCGTCCCGTCCTCTCCTTCCCCTCCTGTGTTCACATGACCTTTCTCTACGTTTATGTCTCTGTTCTTGTCCTGCAAATAGGTTCATCTGTATCATTTTTCCAGATTTCATATATATGCATTAATATACAATATTTATTTTTCTCTTTCTGACTTCCTTCTCTCTGTATGACAGATATGTCTCTACAAATGTCCCAGTTTCATTCCTGACTGAGTCATATTCCATTGTATATATACATATATATACATATATCTTATCTCCTTTATCCATTCATTTGTTGATGTTTAGGTTGCTTCCATGTCCTGGCTGTAGTAAATAGAGCTGCAGTGAACATCGGGGTGCCAGTGTCTTTTTGAATTATAGTTTTCTCAGGGCATATGTCCAGTAGTGGGATTGCTGGGCCATACGGTAGTTCTGTTTTTAGTTTTTGATATAGCCACTATGGACAACAGCAGTATGGAGATCCACCTTTTTTCTTTTCTGTTCTTACTGTGTAGTTCATCGCAAACCAGCAGGTGGTGGTTCTGGGAAACAAAGACTGTTCCATCCCTAGCTTTCACTGTGGCCGAACTTGAGTAACATGTGGATGTCATTTAAAGGGGAAAATTTTTATGAATCCTCAATTTTGGCTTAATTTTTTATTATTTTGTTAGTAAGCATATAAAAATATAAAACTAGCTATAAGCCTCTGTGTATGTAGCTCTTAAACAAATATGAAACCAAAACACATTTACAGATTAAATGAAATCAGAATGACAAAAGCAAATTCAAATTAGCAACATTAATTTAACATGATGGATGATGTTGTTTGTTTAAACAGAATCATCTCTGGAAATACCAGTATGGGATGTCTGTTCTGTCAAAGGTTCTGAACAGCTTGTCATACCAGTATTAGTCTGGGCTGTGTGATAACTCAATTTACCCCAACTCTTTGAGCTGCATCCACTGGAACAATTCATTTGTACTTTACCCCTACTCTGAGGTCTTGGGGCACAAACACATTAAGTAGTAATTCTGCCTATTTTGTCTTTGACTTGTGACAATTAACGTAGCACTACCTGATATCACTGTAATTGTAAAAGCAAATCCAGGCACCAACATTTCGTACTGGTGTTTGTATTTTAGGTGCCATGTAGCTGATCCAGAATACATCTAGAACACTTTAAATGAGTGTTACCTAATTGAAAATAAAAGGTAAAGAATCTCATCAGGACCCTCCAGACCCCCAGAACATGCCTAAAAACCCAAGTTTGAAAAAAGAAGTTCTCAGCACTTTTTTTCATCTGTGGACAAGATTGCTGTTTTCTTTGCTGGGAAGGCTCTTCCCATGGAGTGTTGCATGACTCACTCCATCACTTTACTTCACTTCTAGCCCATTGTTCAGTGTGATTGCCATGGGAAAGCCTCCCCTGACTACCTGGTCTAGGGTAGCACTCATATCAGCTTGGCCCCTTACTCTATCCAATTTTAGTTCAGAGTGCTCAACCCTACCTGACTCTGTTGCTTATTTGGTTTTATCTGTCTCCACTATTAACATGCAAGCCCCATTGAGAATAAAGTCAGGTTTACTTACCTTTGCATTCCCCATGCCTTACCTGCTGCTGCTGCTGCTGCTAAGTCGCTTTAGTCGTGTCCGACTCTGTGCGACCCCATAGACAGCAGCCCACCAGGCTCCCCTGTTCCTGAGGTTCTCCAGGCAAGAACACTGGAGTAGATTGCCATTTCCTTCTCCAATGCATGAAGGTGAAAAGTGAAAGTGAAGTCGCTCAGTCTTGTCGGACTCTGAGCGACCCCATGGACTGCAGCCTACCAGGCTCCTCCATCCATGGGATTTTCCAGGCAAGAGTACTGGAGTGGGGTGCCATTGCCTTCTCCGAACCTGGGGTATAACCTAATTCTATTAGAAGAGAGAGATGAAATGATGCTAATGAAAACTCATACTGGTTAGTGCAAGAAAGGAAAGGAATGTGTGCTATGACAATGACAATGTGCGTAAAATATGCCCTAATCTGAGGCAAGAAAGGTTCTCCTTCAGGCAAGATGTTGAACTGAACACCAAGGATGGATGGACCTTCACCAGGGTATGCAGTAGGGGAATAGAATGTGCAGGTGGTGGTGGTTTAGTCACTAAGTCGTGTCCAGTTCTTGCATCCACATGTTCTGTAGCCCTCCACACTCCTCTGTCCATGGGATTCTCCAGGCAAGAATATTGGAGTGGGTTGCCATTTGCTTCTCCTGATCCAGGGATCTTCCTGATCCAGGGATTGAATTTGGGTCTCCGACATTGCAGGTGGTCTCCTGCATTGTAGGCAGGTTCTCTACCAACTGAGCCACTATGTACAAGGGGATCTGAATTGTAACATGGTGCTAGGAGTATGAGGCAGAAGAGAAAGTAATTCTGATATAGGTCTGCAGAGGTTCATCAAGAAGGAGACTTGGTGAAGACTTGACTGGGACTTGAGAGACAAAGGTCATTAATAGGTACATGGAAGTCTCCAGACAAGAAGACTAACCTTATCTATCATAAGCTTAGAAGCAGCACTTTGTAGATCTGGCTTAAGAACGGTGCAGAGAAAGGGATGGATAAATTGCAGCATTTGTAAAGAACCTCTCTCGTAGAATAATCAGGGTGATGAAATACAGATTTATGGATGGACCATGAGTCACAAATTCATAATATTTGCTGGTTGAAAATTAAAGCTTGTTATGCTTAAAAGGTTAATAGTGTATAAAGAGTCAGCAAAGATTAGTCTTAGCCAGTGCTACTATTAACATTTCCATCAATTAAAGATTTTTATCATTAGCACCATATGTAAGCTTTTTAAAGCAACTTATCACATGAAATCACAGATACCTCTTTTCAGAAAAAAAATGAGATAATTTGTTGGAAAAACATTACAAATCGTATCGTGTTGACATCACTCAATTACAGCTACATTACTGAATTACACCTGTTCAGCCCTGTGCTGGGGGATTTATTAGTACAGGCTCCATTAGAGCTAATGGGAAATACAGTTCCAAAGCTCTTTGAATGTATTGCATATTCTGTAAGAAGTGCTTTTCCTTTTGGGACTGCACTCCAGGCTTGACAAGGTGAACTGTGAGGTCTTTATTTCTTACAGGAGTTGGGAAAATCACACCAGTACTGTTTGTTCACATGGGCTGTGACATTAGGGATCTGCTGGGCTGTGAAAGTCTGTTCTGATGTGTCTTTTCCAGCCTCCAGATAGATGACCCTCTTCTTAACCAGAGAGACACTGAAGAGGCATTCTGTTCCCAGAGCTGAGTTACCTGCATTTGAGTTTTCATTACCCAGCCATTATGCTCTCTGCCCACAGCCACCTCCGCTTATTGATTTGGGACCTGTGCCACGTTCTAATTGTTTCCTTCAGATTGGATTTGCTCCAGGTTGCTGACTCTGGTTGAGTAATTTTTCTCCTCCATATTGCCCCCTTCTGTGCCCTCCCTCACTAATTTTTAAAGTAGCCTCAGAAGCCATGCATTTGACCCCTCAGCTCATACCAGGGCCACAAGAACAATGGCGACATTTAGAAAAAAATTATCTTGGAGCTTTGGAGCACACACACAAAAAAATCCGAGAGACTCTGACTTCTTCCTTCCCTCTTCCAGACATCTTTCTGGGTGCGAAGGTATGGTAGACATGATTGCTGTTAAAACTGAGAACTCTTCAAGGGGCATGGCAGGTTGATGGGCTCCGTATGTCACTTTGTATTTGAGATCTCTTAAGTACTTGTGTTTTTAGTTTCTCAAGAGCCACTCACTTCTCAGGATGGATTTGGAAGAATTTTTCCCTGTGGAGGATGGGTAAGGGGGCCTGACGTCTTGATCCTTGTTTCTCAGTCTGCCTTCACTCTTATTCAGTGTTCCCTTGGCAAGGGAATGCATCTCATGTTTTCCTATTTTCCTCTTAACATTTATCAAAATACTGTAGCAGTTGTATCATAAAGCAGCACAAAAAAGTTATTTCTTTTTGCTTACTCTGTAACTGGTATCAAGTACGTGGACAAATATTTTTATGATGGAAGAAAAAGCCAATGATCATCTTAATTTAAAAAATCATAGATTAACTTGCATCAATAAATGAAAGAGCTTTGGTTCGTTATTATAAACAGTGTGCATTCTAAGCATGCACAGAATAATATACAAGGCATATCTTAGACGTATTGCAGGCTTAGTTCTAGACCACCACGTGAAGCAAATATCACAATTAAGTCAGTTACATAGTTTTTTTCGTTTCTCATTGCATACAGAAGTTATGTGTACAGAGATATGAAGTGAGCAAATGCTGTTGGAAAAATGGTGCTGATAGACTAGTTCTATGCAGGGCTGCCACAGACCTTCCATTTGTTAAAAAAAAAAAAAGAAAACTAACTACCAAAAAACCACAGAATCTGCAAAACACAATAAAACGAGGTATATTTGTAGTGTAGTGCAGAACTCACAGGGTGGTCCTGGCATTGGTGACAGTGTGTGACAAAATAATCACAGAACGTGAGTAAGGATTTAGAAACTTGTTGTGCAACAACACATAAATTTGTTGACTCTAATAGCAGCAAATGCAGGATTCTAATTTGGATGTCTTTATTCAGTTTTTTAGTAATTAATTTTTATTGTGTTTTGTAAAAATATTTACCTATGGTGAATTGGGACACCCTTCCACCACCTCTATCCTTCATTACAGTTTATTTGAAAAACACTAACATGTTTAGGTTAAAAACACAAGCCCAAGCATTGATCTTTCCTCACCCTTGGGTATGAGTCCGAGATATGCTATTTATTGATTGTTTGCCTGGGTCGGTTACGAAGTATCTCTAAGCCTCATGCTCTTTATCCTGAAAATATGGAAAAAAAGAAGGTACTCTACTTACCTTGCAGGGTTTTTGCTAGGATTAATTATGATGTTGTAGGCACCATGCAGCCAAATTTGGAAAGAACTTCAGTGAGATGCTGCTGCTGCTGCTAAGTCGCTTCAGTCGTGTCCGACTCCGTGCGACCCCATAGATGGAAACCCACCAGGTTCCCCTGTCCCTGGGATTCTCCAGGCAAGAACACTGGAGTGGGTTGCCATTTCCTTCTCCAATGCATGAAAGTGAAAAGTGAAAGGGAAGTCGCTCAGTCGTGTCCAACTCTTAGCGACCCCATGGACTACAGCCTACCAGGCTCCTCCATCCATGGGATTTTCCAGGCAAGAGTACTGGAGTGGGGTGCCATTGCCTTCTCCGAAGTGAGATGCTAGGTACATAATAAAACTCAATCTATATTTATTATGTTTGTTAAGTAAAATTTATATATGCCTTGTGTCCTATCTGAGCAATATTAGGAAATGAAATATAATAAAATCCTCTTTTAGGTTATACATGGATAAACTTCTCTCAGGACATGGACTTAAAGGAAAATGTTATATTTAACTTCTGCATACCTTCTGTTCCTCATTGGAACACCAAGTCTTTATTGAGACCACTTGTATGTTACTCCTGGCTTTTACCTCTGATATTTTTTTCTTCATTTTTATCTCCTCTACTAGACTCTTCTCAGAGATTATACCCTGGCTGGTTTTCTCAATCTTATGTCTTTGATGGTGTGTGGAAATTACCGGTACTTGTATACTTGTATATAGAGAGTAACTTCCTGGAGCAGATATGTGTTTTCAGTCATCTTTATAGGTAACTTTCTCTTTGCTTCATAAGTTTTGACTCTACTGAGGTGAAATGGTCACACACAACTCCCTGACAGGTTGTGTCAAATTAACACAAATTAACTTCCAAAACTTTGTACAGAAGGGTGCTAACCTCCCCCCAAATTTTGTATCTGTGTATTTCTTTTCTGGCTTAAAATGTGCATATTTGTTATTCATGCAACAAATATCTATCCAGAATCTTTTGAGGGCTTGTCATTTGTCAGCTCAGTGGCAAAAATGATGGTATGTATAAGCTGAAAATGAACCAGGAGTGATGATGACAGGATATAGAGTAAAGATACTTGTGGAGCTAAAGTAGGGAATGCCTCATAGGGATTTAGACAAACTCATTATCTTCTCCGTTTTTATCATAACCTCACTATGACTCTTTCTTCATAGACATAGAAGAAATGAATGTGTTTTTCACATTTTTAAACTCTGAAGTTGGGATGCACCTCATAGTTGATGGTCACTTATATTCACTTTAGGTAGGTAGCAGTTGGCACAGTTGTTTTGGCCTGCACACGTGTAAACATTGAAAGGGCCAGCATCAAAGCCCACAGAATGGGCATCAGTGGCTTGGAAGAAAATCTCAGAAACAATATTGATGCACTCTTAGAAGAAATGCCTGTTCACTTGATGACTCAGATGGCAGTGATGTGCAGGCTGTGAAGATGTCCCGTTTCTTACAGATGGAAGTGGAAGAGCCAGTCAGCCACAGCCTGATTAAAACTCCGTGCCTTCAAAAAGGTTCATTATGGAAAATTTCAGATATACACAAAAGTAGAACTAATAGCATAAACAGCCATGTATGCACCACCAGCTTTAATTCCTAATTGATCACTCCCCACCCCTGTGTTCCCCTTTAGTAATCATAAGTTTATTTGTTATGTCTGTGAATCTGTTTCTGTTTTGTAAATAAGTCCATTTGTATCTTATTTTAGATTCTACATATAAGTGATATTATATGATATTATTGTTTCTCTGTTTGTCTTACTTCAGTTAGTATGATCATCTCTAGGTCCAACTTTGCTGCTGCAAATGGCATTATCCCACTCCTTTTTATGGCTGAGTAATGTTCCATAGTCGAAGTAGGAAATGGCAACCCACTCCAGTATTATTGCCTGGAGAATTCCATGGAAAGAGGAACCTGGTGGGCTACAGACCTTGGGCTCACAAAGAGTCAGATATGAAGTGACTTAACACACGCAATATTCTGTTGTGTATATATACACTGCATCTTTATCCATTCATCATTTGGACATTTAGGTTACTTCCGCATCTTGGCTATTGTAAATAGTGCTGCTTTGATGCACGTACCTTTTTGAAATAGAGTTTTCTCTCTTTCTGTGTGCCCAGGAGTGGGATTGCTATCATATAGTCAATCTATATTTTAGTTTTCTAAGGAACCTCCATATTGTTTGCCATAGTGGCTGCACCTATTTACATTCCCACCAACAATATAGGGGAGTTCCCTTTTCTCCGGACCATTTCCAGCATTTATTATTTGTAGACTTTTTAATGATGGCAATTCTGATTGGTGTGAGGTGATACCTCACTGTAGTTTTGACCTGCCTTTCTTTAATAATTAATGATGTTGAGCATCTTTTCGTGTGCCTATTGACCATCTGTATGTCTTCTTTGAAAAAATGTCTGCTTAGGCCTTCTGCCCATTTTTTGATCAAGGTATTTTGTGTGTGTGTGTTTGATTAATTTGTATGATTGCTTGAGTATTTTAAAGCATATCCTAGATATCACATCATTTCACCTGAAAATTCTTCAGCGTGTATCTCTAATTGGTAAGGACATTCTTCCTCTACTTAAATCCCATGCCATCATCACACCTAATGAAATTAACAGTAATTCCTAAATATATCCTTTTGTAGTTAACTTTCTTCGAGGAGAGTTGTTATTGAGTTGCTATTTTGTTTGCCTCCTTTACTCCATTACAGTTCTCTTACCCTCTCTTCTCCATGTCCTTGATTTGCGGGAAGAATTGGATTGTTTGCTCCATAGTATGGATGTGGCTGGATGTGTCCTTGAGGTAGTGTTTAACTTATCCCTCAAGACCTTGGCATTTAGTCTAGAGCTGTGATTAGATTTTGTAAATTTTTTTAGGCAAGAATACTTCCTGGTGGTGCTCTGTATGTCCTGTTGCATCACAGCATGAAGCACTTAATGATGGATTATCCTTCTCTTACTGAAGCCAAGATTAATCAGTAGGTTCAGGTTGTCAGCCTGGTCTTCTGTTACTAAAATGGCTTTAATGTCTACTGATGATTGTTGACTGTATCTGGATTTAGGCCTTATTTCATTAGGGGTTGCAAAAATGGCAGTTTTATTTCATTCTTCCTGAAGTTATTACGTGAAGTTTTTCTGTGAAGAACTTTTTCTCATCAATCATGTGACTACCCTGAAATATAGTTCATATAGTTAGGAGAATATTTCAATTTTCAGATTAGTAAATGAATACCTAATAACCTCTGATTAGTAACCAATTACAATTCTTAAAGTATCTTATGAACTCTAAACAAATATTTTGTATGTTTCAATTCATCTCAGGTGTTAATCTTTTGATGCTCAAATTTACCCATCTTAGGTCAGTAAGGACTCCTTCAAGTATCCTTTCTGTTGATTTTAAGTGTCTTTAAAATTGTTTTATTTTTAAATGTTTACATTTTTATTGTATGAAATATTGAATGTGTATAAAACTAGACAAAATAGTGGAATTCATCCCTGTGTACCCATATCATGTTTCAAAAGTAATTAATCATGGCCAGTTTTATTTCTTTTATGTTCCAGCTGATCTCTCTCCTCCCATATTTCTTATGGTTTCATCCTTAAATATTTCTCTTTAACCCCATTAGCTTTTAACTTCCATCCTTCTAGCACAACAAGATATCCCAGGTAGAAACATGCTTTTAATGACTTACTGTATTGATTAATTAGGGTGACACCAGCTGCTTGAGCACATAAACTTGAAAATGAAATGTGGCTTAAACAGAACAGAAGTTTTTCACTCACATCATAGTATGGTGTTGGTGCTTCTTGTGAGGGAGATTTTCTGTTGGGATGATTCAGGAAGCTAGGCTTCTGCCAGTTTGTGTTTCTGCCTCCCGCTAGGTCCACAATGCTATCTGCATTGAACCAGATATGCAAAACACTGTTTTCACTGATCTTGTTGATCCTTCAGAGTACTTCCAGTCCAACACTTAAATAATGAAAAAGACTAAGAAAATCTCTGTGTCCATGAAACTTGTTTAGGTAATGGATTACTGTAGACTCCAGTAAAATCATTTATGCTTCTGAGGTTTGTGAGGGGATGAATGTTTTTATTGTAGTTTGCCAAACATTTTAGGTCATACACAGTAATCTAATTTTTACATTTTATTTCCTTTGAGGCGATTTAAATCTAAAGAGGGAAACTACCTTTTCCATAATACCACACTTAATAGACCTTCTTGCACTGATTCTTTATACTATAAACTTTGATGAAATAATGTCATCAAAAAGGGCTTAATTTGGACATCTCGAGGGGGAAATGAGGTTCCAGTATACTCCTTTGAAGTTTGCAAATGATTTTCTTATCTTAAAAAACCTAAAGTATTTTTCACAAGAATTTCTTTCACTCTCATGCTCCATCCTCTTTACCGTAAGTAATACTACTTGTCTTATGAAGAAGAGCCTGGGTTTCCAAAGAACCTTCAATTTGGTAACAATATTCTCTTCTAAGGGCTGCTGTAGCCTGCAGTCAAAACTCCCTGACAACATATTTTAGAGAGGCTGTGGTACAAGGAAACAAAATATAATAAGAACAACTGTAAGACAAGTTTGAGACTTGATTGGCTTCCATGTTTAGGTAGGTCTCCCAGTAAGGACTTCAAGTGTATAAAGTAATCTTTTTCTAAAATGTTGGAAATTGTCGTGTTTCTTACCAGCTACAAGTATAGACTTTGTAAAATAGTAGTGCTAGCAGAAGCAAAGCTGAGCATTTGATTTATGTTAGATTCCACTCTGACCGCATGTCATGATGACCTCAGTGTTTTAGAATTGCAGTCCTATGTCTACAGCCTTTATGATTTTTTGTCACTTTCTTGTATCTTTACTATTATTTAATTTTTTTTTATTTAACTAAACTCACAGTTATTATGAACAATTTGTAAGTACACAGAGATGGAGAAAATAGTACAATGAATTTCCGTACACACAGCCCATGGACCAACCTGCAGAGTCCTCCAGTGCCCATGGTTTATTTACTAGGGCTCCACGTATGGTTTAAAACTCTACTGTCACTGTTTTGAAATTCTTAATAATTTATGAGCAAGTGGCCCTGCATTTTTATGTTACATTGAGGTTTGCTAATTATGCAGTCTGTCCTGTACCTAAAGTCAATAATTATCAAGATTTCTGCTCCATTTTCTTCATCTATTCGCCTATCACTTTTCCTCCCTCACTTCTTTCTTTGTTCTCTTTTTTTTTTTCTGAGGTATTTTAAAGTAAATACCAAATATCACTTGACTTGACTTTGATATACTTCAGAGTGCATCTAAAAAAATATGGACATTTTTGTACTTAACTGCAGTGCCATTCGGAGAAGGCAATGGCACCCCATTCCGGTACTTTTGCCTGGAGAATCCCATGGACAGAGGAGCCTGGTAGGCTGCAGTTCATGGAGTCGCTAGAGTCGGACACTACTGAGCAACTTCCCTTTCACTTTTCACTGTCATGCATTGGAGAAGGAAATGGCAACCCACTCCAGTGTTCTTGCTTGGAGAGTCCCAGGGATGAGGGAGCCTGGTGGGCCGCCATCTCTGGGGTCACACAGAGTCGGACACGACTGAAGTGACTTAGCAGCAGCAGCAGTGCCATTATCACATATAGCAAAATAAACAATATTTGCGTTATGTAATCCTGCTTCATAAATGCCCTCAACTGACTTGAAAATGTTGTTTTCTGCTTTTCTATCTTTTTTTTTTATGAAATCTAAAGTGTGTATATTGATGACATATGTCCCTTACGTCTCTCCTAGTCTAGAGAAATTCTGCCTCCATTCCTGCCAGAGTCTTGTTACAGAAACAGGGTCCCTTGTCCTTCAGAAGGTGTCACATTTTGGTTTCTTGTGGTGTTTTCTACCTTGTTCCTCTTTCACCCTTATTTCTTACACTGAAGTTATCTCTAGACTTGATTTAATGTAAGTGTTCTTAGTAAGAACACTTCATTGATGATAATCGCTCTTCCTACGACTTCATTAGGAGGCATCCACAGTTTGGAACCAGTTTCTGTGCTTCTGCGGCTAAGTCACTTCAGTTGTGTCCGACTCTGTGTGACCCCATAGATGGCAGCCCACCAGGCTCCCCCATCCCTGGGAGTCTCCAGGCAAGAACACTGGAGTGGGTTGCCATTTCCTTCTCCAGTGCATGAAAGTGAAGAGTGAAAGTAAAGTTGCTCAGTAGTGTCCGACTCTTAGCGACCCCATGGACTGTAGCCTACCAGGCTCCTCTGTCCGTGGGATTTAGCAGGCAAGGGTACTAGAGTGGGGTGCCATTGCCTTCTCCATTTTGTGATGCTAAGATTCCTAAATAGGTTTGGCGGGTGACAGCCTTACCATTCCATAGTAAAGTTCTCCATTAATTTTTCACATAGTGTTCATTTCTATTGATGGATGTTATCTGAAGCAATTATTTCTTTACATGATTACAGAAATCATAATTTTCTAATTCTGTTATTTGTATTTATTAATTAGAGCTTTTCAGTGAAGTAATTCCCTCATAAACTAGAACTATTTAGCATCAAATTTTTCTGTTCCTTAACTTAGTTTTGTCCTAAGCAATTATGTTATTTAGCTTGATGTGCTAGTTATGTTTTTTAATATGCTTAGAGTCAAACACCTAATCATTAAAATAGAAATAAAGCCATTCATGTACTTCCTAGTATTGTCTGTGATACCACAAGTGGCACATGTGTTAGATTTTGCAAAACACTGTTATTTCCCCTGCTTTACAGATGAGGAAACCAAGGCACTGTGAGGCCAAGCAACGTTCCCTGAGTGGATTAGAACCCCATGCTCCAACACCAGAGCCAAGCTATGACTACTCCAGTCTCATTAGCACTATTCTTGGTGGCTAAAGTGTTATATATAAAATGAGATGGAGCCAAAACAATGATTTTATAATGGTAAGCCAGTGAGAAAGCCCAGAATTCTCAGATAATTGATCTGTGTTCTCACTTTTGGCTGGTGCTGCCTCGAAGACCAATGTGACTTATTGTGGCTACAGGTTTAAATCAAAAATCTGAGTATATTAGAACCTAGATTGACCTAACTTCTCAGACTTCCTCAGAATAATGCTTTTATAGCCTTTGGATGAAATACTTAAAATTTTTTTGGCCTTTTTGTTATTATTCTTAATAATTTAAAACAGATCTCTATAAGACAGCAAATGGAAACCATGATTCTTGTTTTCTTAGACAGGAAAGACTGTTGTACAAACCAGTCTAGTTAAGGCAGAAGGCTAAGTTTTCTTCAGGCAAATTACTGTCCAGACCTTCGAACTGTAGGAGGAACTTTTGAAATGCCCTTGAGGAGTCCCTCTACCACAAAGCAAATATTTAGTCATGAAGCTTAGATGCAAACATTTTGAGCCTTGTCTCTGACCATTTCTTTTGATGTGCCTTTTCATAGTGGTGAGATTAAAAGAGTCACATGGAAGACCTTGGAGGGATTTGGTCTGTTGGAACATATATGCTAAACATTATCAAAGAGCCAAGGAGTGAGGTGAAGGAATAGCTGCAGCAAATATAGAATCTATCTCACAAATTTTAATTTTTCCTGGGAAAATATCAAACCACCACTGCCTGACAGGGATCTCTGTTTTGATTAATATTGAGAAATAAGATATAAACATGTTGGTTATGCTATAGCATTCATGGTATTTTAAGCTCTTAAGAATAATTTAGTCTAATCTTTTCAGTTTGCATGTGAGAAAACTGAAGTCCAGCTAATTTAAATAATTTCCCCTGAGATTAACAGATAACTAGCTGCAGACCCAAAGTTCTTCAGCTTTCCTGATTGACACACCAAGGTACTATTTCAACTAAAGTATTTGATTGCAAACCACAGAAACTGATTCAGACTATGTTAACAAAAGTAAAATTTATATAGAGTAGATTTTGGGTAGCTTACAAAGTCTAATGTGTTTTACTATAATTTTTTTTTTTTTTGGTGAGGAGTAGAAATGGTTAAGTGAGGAAAACTTTATTTTAAATTTTAAAATCAGAGTTGTCATGGATAGAATGCAAAAAAATGCATTGTTTTAAAAATTGTGTTGAGGGGCCATTTGCCCCTTTATTCTTTTCAGTGTCTTAATGTGTCCAGTCTCTGGAAATGGTTTTTCTCTGTTCCTTCTGGTTCTGCTGTACTAAAAAGGGGAGGAGAGGTGCTTCAAATCTTCGGGGTGACTCCTGTGGTTGGATGAAGGAAGCAAAAGAGGCTCTCAGGTGCCCTGCCTCAGGGTGGAGTATATGAAAGTTGCCATGCACATCTGCCTGTGAAGAGCCACCTTCTACTGGCATGTCTCCTGTTTCTTTTTTCTCTAAAATGATCTAGGAATCCTTCTCATCCCAGAAGACCTCTTCAGGTTCCTTCTTCAGGTGTCATTGACAGGTTTCCCTCTTGGAGCCATAAGGAGGTTAGAATTGATACTGTAACCTTCATACAGACAAGGTTTTGTAGCATGTCAGCTGCTGTATTTTCAACAGTTGGAGCAGTCCTTGCCCATAGGGGGTCCTCAGCATAGACTTATTTAATGAATGAAATAAAACAGCTCCACTTCTGGACTCCCATAACTCAAACTGGTAATAATGTGGTTGCTAAAATCTCCTCTTATGTTCTGTAGCTCAAAAATGTTATGCTCAGATGCATAAAAATGATGCTCCTTAATCCACTCACTTATCATGAGCATCTGAAGAGTTAACTCCCAATGATCTGGCATGCCTTGATTTATTTTCATTTGATTTCATTTACGGAAGGTGACCTTACTCTATTTTTCTGCCAGAATTCAGGCTGGATTACGGTTTTGGTGATCCCCAGGAAATAAATCGCAAGGGATGACTCTTAGTCATATTAGGCCTGACTCTTCAGTATAACTTTCATGCAGTGAACCTAGGCCTTGATGCTAATGATGGCATTCTGCAGACAGGTTACACTGACCTCTAGTTCTTAGAACCGTGGTTGGATTTACTTGCAAGACAACAACACTCTCCATTGTAGGTAGAGTGTGTCATTGTTTCTGGGAACTCTGGGGAAAAAGAAAAACTTAAAGCAAACCTCATATCTTGATTTCCAAAGCTTTGGCATTTAACTGAGGTGGGGTCAGGGTGAAAAAAATAGTTTGTAATCACTGAATGGATTCCTGTATCTTTAAGAAACCCATGTAAATTAGTAATAAAGTAGTCAACAAATTTTGAGGATGAGACACAGGCAGAGTTCCACCTTTTAGGCATTTGGGTGAGTCTTATTTGGATTCCTCAGGATTTACTGAAACTCTTTATAACAAGTGTGGCTCCAGATTCTGGGTGGTAACCTGCAAGACCTGTGACTGCATATTAATTGAGCCTCTGAAAAAGTGTCTGAATTTCACAGTGATAAATTTTAATGACTTCTGTTTGTGTATCATTAACAAGCTTCTGGTGGTTCCCAAAACTTGTAAACAAAGTCATTTTGCCAGTGCAGACAGCATCTTTCTACCCCTGAGTATGACCTTGAATTAAAACAAATAAGTAACTTTTGCTTATAGTGCTTTTCCGCTGAACTAGAAATAACTTAGAGATGGTGTTGAAACATGTCACTCCCCAACTCAAAACCTTCAAGAGCTCCTCATTTCACTCCAAGTAAAGGTCAAGTCCTTTACAGCGGACAAAGAGGCACTTCTCCCTACCAGGGATCCTTATCCTCTACTCTCCCACCCTTTTATTCACCCTTCCTTCTCACTCTCCTCCAACCCACATGGGCTCTTTTGCTGTTCCCCAAACACCTACCATTGGAGAAGGCAATGGCACCCCACTCCAGTACTCCTGCCTGGAAAATCCCATGGATGGAGGAGCCTGGTAGGCTGCAGTCCATGGGGTCGCTGAGGGTCGGACACGACTTGAGTGAATTCACTTTCACTTTTCACTTTCATGCATTGGAGAAGGAAATGGCAACCCACTCCAGTGTTCTTGCCTGGAGAATCCCAGGGACGGGGAAGCCTAGTGGGCTGCTGTCTATGGGGTCGCACAGAGTCGGACATGACTGAAGTGACTTAGCAGCAGCAGCAGCAGCAGACCTGCATTGGGCTTCCCTGGTGGCTCAGCGGTACAGATAACCTGCCTGCCAGTGCAAGAGACATGAGTTCTATCCCTGGGTTGGGAAGATTCCCCTGGAGTCCGAAATGGCAACCCACTCCAGTATCCTTGCCTGGGAAATCCCATGGACAGAGGAGCCTGGTGGGCTACAATCCATGGGGTCTCAAAGAATTGGACACAACTGAGCAACTAACACGTCACACACACTCACACATACACACATGCACACACACACACACATATTTTTTCTGCATCACATACTTGTGGGATCTCAGTTGGCCAACCAGGTATTGATCCCAGACCACGGCAGTGAAAGCCCAGAATCCCAAACCCTAGGCCACCAGGGAACTCCTAAAGCTGTTCTATTTTTAATTTTTGTCTTTAGCATTTAATCATCCAACATACCTTTAGTCACTTTATGTTGCTGATTGTTCATTATCTGCTTCCCTGCTGCTAGAATCTAAGCTTCATGAGCAAAGAGATCTTCCTCTTTCTTCAGTGGTTTGTCCCAATTGTCTAAATCAACTTATTCCAAAGAAGTCTCTGTGATGATGGAAACATATCTGGTAGATGCAAGCCACCCGTGCTAATTGAACATTTAAATTGTGGTTAGTGCCAATGAATCCCTAAAATTGAATTAAATTTTAATTCTATTTAATTTTTTATTCATTGAAATTCAAATAGCCACATGTGGCTAGTGGCTTCCTATCATATTAGACAGTACAGATCTTGAAAGTTTATTTATTGAATGAATGAATGTCCGGCTCTCTAGATTAATGTTTCTTAAACTTTAGAGTGCAAAGGAATCACCTGGATTCCTAAGGATGTTGTTAAAAGTGCAGATTCTAATTCATGAGATCTAGGGTGGGGCCCAAGATTTTGTGTTTCTAACAAGGTCCCAGCTGATAGCTTCTTATACTTAAAGTAGCAAGAATCTGGAAGACTAATACTGCCTCGCTTTCCATTTGTGTGCTTACAGGCTATTTGGCTCATTTCTTGGACTGGAGAAAATACTAAAAATTACCTGTTAGACCCAAATAACAGCCTACAGGCTCAAAAGCCTAGAAAAAGAGAGTGATTTATTCCCTTTCTGGGATAAGAAGATGATTCTTTTTGTCCCTTTTCTCTCTAATTTGATTGAATTCAGTTGTGGTTAATTTAGAAAAAAAATTTTTTTTGCTTCAGTTCTGGTTACTTGTGTGCCAGTTTGCTGCTGCCTAATGCACCCACTTGACTTGCAATCTATTTTTCCAGGTCACTGAGGATGTGTGCTATTTACCCTTTGCAAAGAGTTTTCGAGTGGTGCTGGACTACTCAGCCCTACATCCTTCTATTATCTGGATAGTTGGCTAAATCAAACTCCCACAGGAAAAAAAATGTATCATCAATCTTTTCCATTGCTACAATCACATTGTTCATCTACAGAATAAACATTACCTAGTTATTCCCTTAGGGAGGAGTTTAAATCTTGTTCATACTACTTACATTGCCGGAAATCTGTGGTCGTTCTTCTTAATTATCATGTATTCTTTTCCAGGTGGGTTTCCTTCAGAGTGGTAAATCGTGGTGCAGATAAATTTTAGGTGTTTTAGTATTTAACAACAATTAAGGTACTGATGAGTATATGTAATATCACCTGATTTATCATTCTCCCACAGGCTCTTCACAAATATATTAGAGGCACAATTTCAGGAGAAAAAGGATAAAATCATCTTAAAAACTCAACTTTGTTTTGTTTTTCTTGGAAGAGGATGGGGAATGGCTATGTATCTGAACTCTTCTGGCTGAATGCTAGTCTAGTTTTCCAGCCTATCTTCTGGGCCTGCATGAATGTTTTCGTATGTGCTCAGTCACTTCAGTTGTGTCTAACTCTTTGCAACCCAGTGGACTGTAGCCTTCCAGGCTCCTCTGTTCATGAGGATTCTCCAGGCAAGAATGATGGAGTGGTTGCCATGCCTTCCTCCCGGGAATCTTCCTAACCTAGACATCGAACCCACATCTCTATGTCTCCTGCATTGACAGGTGGGTTCTTTACCACTAGTGCCCAGATGTTCTTGTACTTCAGGGCTATTAACTGGAAATCAACACGTCTTCCATGGTTTTTGCTTGTTCTCTTTCCTCTGCTTACAAATCTCTACCCAATCCCTGCAGCTTTCTCCCCAACACCTAAAGACAACGTTCTCAACATAGTATTCATATTTATTGGCCACTTCTGTGTAGCAGGCACTGTTCTAAGCACTTTACATATATCATCTCCTTTGATTCTCACTGCAGAGATCTGAGCCAGGAGTTATGGTCCTCCTTTAGCCAATAAAGAAAAAGAGGTTTAGACAGGCCATATAACTTGCCCAAGTGTATCTAGTAAGTAGGGAAGCCTGGGTTTAATCCTGAGTTTAAGGTCAGTTTTCATTCCAATCCCAAAGAAAGGCAATGCCAAAGAATGCTCAAACTACCGCACAGTTGCACTCATCTCACATGCTAGCAAAGTAATGCTCAAAATTCTCCAAGCCAGGCTTCAGCAATACGTGAACCATGAACTTCCAGATGTTCAAGCTGATTTTAGAAAAGGCAGAGGAACCAGAGATCAAATTGCCAACATCCGCTGGATCATGGAAAAAGCAAGAGAGTTCCAGAAGAACATCTATTTCTGCTTTATTGACTATGCCAAAGCCTTTGACTGTGTGGATCACAATAAACTGTGGAAAAATTCTGAAAGAGATGGGAATACCAGACCACCTGACCTGCCTTTTGAGAAACCTATATGCAGGTCAGGAATCAACAGTTAGAACTGGACATGGAACAACAGACTGGTTCCAAATAGGAAAAGGAGTATGTCAAGGCTGTATATTGTCACTCTACTTATTTAACTTATATGCAGAGTGCATCATGAGAAACGTGGGGCTGGAAGAAGCACAAGCTGGAATGAAGATTGCCGGGAGAAATATCAATAACCTCAGATATGCAGATGACACCACCCTATGGCAGAAAGTGAAGAGGAACTAAAAAGCCTGTTGATGAAAGTGAAAGAGGAGAGTGAAAAAGTTGGCTTAAAGCTCAACATTCAGAAAACTAAGATTCATGGCATCTGGTCCCATCACTTCATGGGAAATAGATGGGGAAACAGTGGAAACAGTGTCAGACTTTATTTTTTGGGCTCCAAAATCACTGCAGATGGTGACTGCAGCCATGAAATTAAAAGACGCTTACTCCTTGGAAGGAAAGTTATTACCAACCTAGATAGCACATTAAAAAGCAGAGATATTACTTGGCCAACAAAGGTCCATCTAGTCAAGACTGTGGTTTTTCCAGTGGTTGTGTATGGATATGAGAGTTGGACTGTGAAGAAAGCTGAGCACCGAAGAATTGATGCTTTTGAACTGTGGTGTTGGAGAAGACTCTTGAGGGTTCCTTGGACTGCAAGGAGATCCAACCAGTCCATCCTAAAGGAGACCAGTCCTGGGTGTTCATTGGAAGGACTGATGCTGAGGCTGAAACTCCAATACTTTGGCCACCTCATGCGAAGAGTTGACTCATTGGAAAAGACTCTGATGCTGGGAGGGATTGGGGGCAGGAGGAGAAGGGGATGACAGAGGATGAGATGGCTGGATGGCATCACCAACTCAATGCACATGAGTTTGGGTGAACTCTGGGAGTTGGTGATGGATAAGGAGGCTTGGTGTGTTGCGATTCATGGGGTTGCAAAGAGTTGGACACGACTGAGCGACTGAACTGAACTGAACTTGTCTTGTTTTAGAATCCTTGCTCCTAACTCTTAGGCTATACTGTTCAGATTTGCCTTCTCCCTGGGACTTTCCTCCTTTTTCTTATGTACTTTGAGGTAGATGAGTGACTGAACTGAACTGAACTGAAGATGACATAGTTGTCATTAAACAGGACTTGGGGTCCAAGCTCGTGGTTGTCTACTCAGTCTTCTCCCTGCACTTTGTATCTGCCATTGTCATTTCTCATATGTTTTAGAGTAATATGTTTTTCTCCCTGCTCAACTTCCCTGGAGCCAGGGGGAGCATATTTTACTTACCTTCATGTCCCCAGGTTTTCATGAGTTGTTGAAAGCTGTTGTGACTTTTCCAGATTTGGATTTCTAGATAGTAAATTGACCGTAATAATGGCGAAACTTGAAGCTATATGCTTTTTTATAAAGCAGGAGGGGAATACTCAGTGTACCATATTTAAATATAATGATCCAATTGGGTAGCCTCAACTGAAGTGAAAACCTTTTAAAGCCTACCTTCAGTGCTTTGAAGATGAGCCTGGGGCTCTGCTGAGAGTTTCTATAGCTTATAAGCTTATAGGTTCCTTGTAGGTTGAAACAATGGTAACTTTAGTGGTATGCTGGTAAGTGTGTAACCACTGGCTCTCCAGGAAAAAAAAATGTGTGTGTATGCACATGTGTGCATTTATTGTAAATCTTACTGATATAAAGGGTATGTAGCCTATAATTTGAGCTTCCCTGGTGGCTCAGTGGTAAGGAATCTGCCTGCAATTCAGGACACCCGGGTTCAATCCCTGGGTTGGAAAGATCCCCTGAAGGAGGACATGCAACCCACTCCAGTATTCTTGCCTGGAGAATCCCATGGACAGAGGAGCCTGGCGGGCTACATTCCATAGCATTGTGCAGAGCTGGACATGACTGAAACAACCAAGCAGCAGCAGCAGCCTATAACTTATAAATAATAACAAAATAACCACGTCTTTATTGTAAGTTCCAGAAGCCAATACAGTTTTGTGTAACACGATTGTTGATTTTGTCAAACCCTTATATATCCATAGCCAGTCTGTGTTTGCAATTGATGAACAAGTGTAGTTCTGTCAAAAATATTCTGTTAGTTTTAAATGCTGAAAGAATATGTCAATAATTTTTTTTTTGTTCTACTTAGAGTATAACAACTGCAGATGTAGGACATTTTAAGTTTAATCTACATGTTCTCTGTCTCTCTCAAATGAACAAAACAATATCAAGCCTTAATTTGTAGCATTTGCTCATTTGGCCATTTAAATTTAACTTTACTGAAAGTGGACTTAGGCAAAGATGCACAGTAGCACCCCATTATACAGCTGTTCCATCATACAGCTATAGCAGATGCAACGCAATTTATGAGTAAATATGATATAGAATTGGAAAGTGATGAGTTTTGTGTATTTACCTTTTAAAATATTTTTTATTTAATTGTAAATTGTGGTTTATAAAATTATGTAACTTAATTTTTAATAATGGTTGTCTTTAAAAACTGTCTCACAAAATTCTTAAAATTTAACAATGGGCTCTTGTAAGTCTAGAGATGGCTTCAGCACACCACTGGGTCAGTCCAGCTCAAAAGTGAAGTTTCATTATCAGACTCAGTTATGGAGAGGATGAGGCTTGAATTCCAGCTCTGAATTTTACTTTTAGCCCATAGATTAAATTACTTACTATTTACTTAAGCATATTTTATGCCATAAAATAAGTCTCAAGTAAGTCTTTGTGAACCTAAAAGATTTCCCAGATCAGGCAAGACTGCTGAAGAAATGTGCATTTAATATCATTGAGTCCTCTGTTTGAGCCAAGCCCTGTGCTAAGAGCTTTTGTTATATTATCTTGTCTGGACTTCTCAGGAGATAAGGACTATTACTACCTTTTTTCTACAAAAGGAAAAACCAAGGCTTTGGAAAAAAAAATCAGAGGCACATTGACTCACCCCAGATAAGTTCATGTCTTCTGCAGAGGAAAGCAGAGAAGAGAGGAAGAGGAAAAATGATAGATGAAGAATATAAAACAGGCTCTTTTTATTTTATTTCTGTTTCTTTCTCTTCCTCACCACATTTTTCTTCTTCTTAATGTGGGCGTGGTGTTGGGAGAACGTCCCTTTCTTCCCCTAAGTATGAAATCATTGCATCCTTGTTGTAAAACAACAGAAAATACATAAAAACATAGAGGTAAACATAGAAATGACTTCTGATTTTATTACCCAGAGGTAACCAAGATTTTAACTTTTGGGAGTATTTATCAATAAAATTTTATGTGTATAACATATAAACTGTAAATAATATATGGCAAATGTATGTTTATTTTTATTTATTTAACAATTATTTCTTTCCATTGTTATTTCCTGCATTTGGAAAGAGTTACCCTTTTGAGAAATGGAGCCCTTAGATATTTGGAAAATAAAACTTGGCAACTGGAACTGCAGAAACAGAAGCGACATATAATCACTACATCTTTTTCTCTTTGTTGCAATCTTTTCTCACAGGAGATAGTCAACAGATATATTAAGAAGCACCACATGAGTAATTTGAGCTTCTGCGATTTCTGTTTCTTACTTTTCTCTGTGCTTTGGTAGGTGGCAAGTAGGAGAGCCAACATTTGAATCTTGCAGAAATTCAGTATCTGCTTCCTGGATAATTTCATGTACGATCTCACACTGAGAACATTTGCCCTATTTCTTGTCCTGTAAATCTGAATTCTTCTGAATTCTGTGTGTAAGTGCTTTTGTTGATAAGAAAGATAAGATTTTAATGTACTAAGTGTCTATCCATTTGAAAAGGAAAAGCAAACAAAAATTCATATCTGGGTTCAGGCTAGATTTTCACATAGCTAGCTCTTTGGAGACATTGCCCATGAAGAACAAAATCGTATGGAGTGACATTTGGTCACCAAGCTCACTGAGAGTACTTCTGGGGCCTTTAATCTACAGTAGCAACAATCATGTTTGACCACAGTCAGTGAAGCGTTTCCTCTTTTACATTCAGTTATGTGACCAGTGAAATCATTTAATAAGCTTTGTCCTGCAGCCCATGATATATAAGTCCCGTGTGAGCTGGCCTAATAAATCCTTGGCCCTGTCTTGATCTTCAGATGTCTAATGGGTCATATTATTCTGAAAGAAATGTTGTTGGATTGTGCGTACAAGATTATGTTGGTTATTTTCCTGTTTAGGAGACCAGCCTATATAGAGATGGAAAAATAATGTCTAACTGGAAATTAGAGGCTGGAGAGAAGGTATATTCTGTATTGATAATTGCTAAACATAGGCAAGGTAATGTTTAAAACTTTATCATCTTTACAGCTTTTATAAACACTGTCCTGAAAACGAAGGCATATGTTTAGGGTTCTAAGAAGAAAAGCTGTCTCTGGTACATTAATCAGACTTGCTCTGTAAAGACTGTTTCCTGAGAAACCATAGTGGTTATTAACAGAAGCAACGTCTAGTATATCTATTTTATAGCGTATTGTTAATGGCAGTGATCATATTTCATTTTAAAAATCATAAAATTTGTTCTCTTTTGAAATATTTTGATAGCTTGGTTTAAATTATAGTTTTGTTACAGTATATATTCTGTTGGCATTGTTAGACTATTACAGCTTTACATACTTAGTGATAACTAGCTTCTTGATGATCCATTTTTCTTTTTTCATCTGTACTTTGTTCATTGCATGTAACCATAAGCCTATAATTATACAGAGTTTTTTTTCCTTGAAAAAGAAAAACCAAACAGAAACTCGTCTTTTCAGAAGTAAAACCCAGTTTTACCAGGGAATTTAAAGCTTAGTTTCAATAAAAGTCTTAGTTGAGCCTCTTTCAAAACCTAGTGTATTTGTTTTCAAGTGCTAAGTCGAATAAAGTTAGTATCTAGAGTTTTCTTCTCTATTGTTTGAATAGGTTTTGTTTTAGGGAAAACAAGGTTGAGCTTCACATGAAATGATGTGTTACACATTTTTGTAAAAGTGAGTTCTTTAGAGTTTTAGCCTTCTCCCTCCTTTTTCTTCCTTAGAAAGAGATTTATGACTTACTCTGTGTAGGTCATGTGCAAAGACACTTGTCGATGACAAGAATATAACCCTCGGATGCAGCGGTATCTCTTCTATTCTGTTTGGATCATAAATTTCATTTTATAATATATGTTGTATTATCCCATTATTCTCCCAATTTACATTTAGCTTTTATAATACTGTCCAAGATGAAAATCGTATGAATAAATGAAGATGTTATCTTAGACATCCCTTTTACTCAGGTGCCTGGAGACCAGGTAGTCTGACTTGAATAGAAAAAGAAATGACAGCTTTTCTCTGAGAGTTGTGAGTAGGAATGTGAAAGATGTCCATGGGAGCCAGCTCCTGGATGATTTTTAAA
This sequence comes from Bos grunniens, assembly GCF_055505025.1. NCBI lineage: Eukaryota > Metazoa > Chordata > Mammalia > Artiodactyla > Bovidae > Bos > Bos grunniens. The sequence continues at coordinate 40,701,934 of NC_141186.1, forward strand.
GCTGTGGAGCAAAGAGTTTCCTTTTGCATTAAAACACCAAGGCATGAAGAGAGTTAAATGTGCTACATAGCTTCACACTATGCAGGATATTAGGGTGAAAGAACCTGCAAGTCACTAAACTTTTGGAATCTCATTAGATGCTGCTACAGCAGCAGTTTCTGTTCCCATATATGGTAATCTATTAGACCTCCTAGTCAATATTTTGAAGTGATTCAAAATATACTTATCGATTGGTCTTATTTTCAAAATGTACATCCATGCTTAGTTGCTAAGTCGCGTCCGACTCTTTGTGATGCCATTGGCTACAGCCCTCCAGGCTCCTCTGTCCACGGGATTTCCCAAGCAAGAAAACTGGAGTGGGTTACCATGTCCTCCTCTAGGGGATCTTCCCAACCCAGAAACTGAACCTGACTCCCCTGCATTGGCAGGTGGATTCTTTAACCACTGAGCTACCTGGGAAGCCCACTTTTGAAATGTACTATTGATCTGTTCATTCTTTCCTCCCTTCCACCTCCTGCATACCCCTATGAGACATTGAATGGTACCTTATAACATTTGAAGGAATAAAAAAGAAAATATTTAATAACAAAACTGAACTATTTTATATTAGGGACTTGCCAAAATAGTTTTCTAATAAGGAAAAATTCTTTATAATCAATCTCAACTGTTTGAACTGATCTCAAATATAATCTTTGGTTACATGTAATATACAGGCAATACATACATAAAATTAATTATGAGGTAGTAATGGGTACATTGCAGCTAATATATCAGATATTTTATATGTTAAAATTAAGCACACAGATCCTTTCTAAGGAAGGTTCCTCCCAGGAAAGGCCAATACAGCCTAATTTTTCTACTGTGTAAAAACAGGAAAACCAGACTTCAAATGAGAAATTGTCATTTAATTTAATTGTTCATGCTTTATTTATTTCAGTACTCTGAGGATGACTGCTGGTCTATCTAATTTAGAATCTCAGTGCTATTCTGTCCAGTTTATTATCTTTAAGGTTTATCAGCTGTGCAATCAAGCTGAACTATTTGCGTTTTACTGAAGATAGACACATTTAAAGAGAATGAGGACCTCGGGGACAATGGAAACAGTTACAGTAGAGGTTTAAATGAGAACACATATTTGTTTCATGCATGAGAGAAGGGGGTGACCCCCCAAAAAGAGAAGTAAATGGGTGATTAGATTAGCCACACTGTGATTTATAATTTATTTTTAGTTTTTGACAGTTTTGATTTGGTAGCAAAGGGGAGAATATTGGAAAGATTCCACTTTACCTTAATCTCAGTAGCCTTAAAAATCTTTGCTTTCGACTTACATTGCTGGAATGATGTATCAGGTTGATGGACTGTCTCTTATGGGTATCAGACTGATCAACAGTCTCATGGACTTTAGAAAGGTTTGTTTCACATTCAAATCCCCTTTGTGGTTTAACTTAGGAGACCCACAGTTAAATAAATCTTTATAAAAACTGAAAATTGGACATTTACTTCTCCTTTAATCTAACGTAAGTGATAAACATACATGACGTTTGAATTATTCAAAAGCTAGTTGGTTTACCATTTGCTGACAAGTAAATGTTCTAGAACTGTTTCACATTTCTTCTAAACTGAAAGAAGCAAAACAAAACCCAAGCCTTTTTTTCCGTGATTAGTCACTTGTATCATAGTGCTGTATTGATGAGTGCCTCTTTTGAAGACAGACAAAATATGTATTTAAATTCTGGTTCTGCCACTTACTGGCTGGGGAGACTTCGGAAAAATTCTTTACCTTTTCTCAGCCTTGGTTTTGGTCTGCAAAATGAAAGTGATAAAAATACTAACATTATTATTACGAATTTATGAAAATTAATTTATGCCTATGTACTATCTGACATATAGTGGTTAATAACTAATTGCTGTTGTTTTTATTACTGTTATTGATTTGTCTTAGCACTCTATTCCTCTCCTTGAATTACAATAGAGCTGTTGTTATTGACTACTCCTGTGTCTTCTTTTACCCTTTTTGATAGACTGCCCAACTTTGAAATATGCTTTGTTACCATTCTTCTCAGTGTTTTGTGGCAGGGTCTTTCTTTTTTCTCTTTAAGTCACTTCTGCCTGAGGTAGGTGTTCCTTTTCAGTGTCAGCTGATTAGTCTTGTGATTCTGAGAAATATGATGGAATAAATCAATATCTTTATAGAAGATGATGCCCCTTCTTTACAAAATTCTTCACTGTAGTATTTCAGCAAATCATTATTTGTTCATTTCCTCATTCAGTTGATCATTTCATAGAAGTATGTGGAGCATATTAGATACCAGAGTGATACAATTGAATGATTTTTGGACCCCGTCTTTGGGAAATCTCCTGTGGGCCCAGATGTGTCCTTAATCATGGGTGATGGATGTACAAGTTGTACAAGTGATGCACTTGATTCAGAGAAAGAGAAAAAAAACAAAACTGTCATGGGAAATAAGGCCTCATTTTTGTAAAACATGTGTTCCCTGCCTTCGTGGTTCTTGCATGTGTCCAGAAGTTCCCTAAAGAATCTCCATAACTGTTTTTATCATTTCAGCTTATCTTCCAATTAAACTTACTTTCCTTCAACTAACATTCAAAATAAGTAAATCACATGCACACTCTTATTTTCAGTTGTCCTCATTGCTTGTCTTGCCATAGGGCTGTTTTTATGGTATTTTACCCACACGTGTACAGGTCAGCTTTTGTGGAAAAACCTGAGCATCTATACCCCTTCATGATATGTTTCTGTATTCCTATCAATGTGCAGCTCGTGTTTATAAATTGCCTCTGTGCTTCATATGAGTTTTCCCTTAGATTGGGCATTCACATAGGTAATTCACACACAGAGTACTCCCCTTGGAGCCCAGGATACAACTCTATAGTTGCTCTGAAAAGCCAAGTGCTCATATTATTAGTGATGGAGCCATACAACTGAGGGTTCTTGTGTACTCTGATGCTGTGAATCAGATTTCACAGAGAAAGGAATGTTGAACAAAGTCTGGCTTTCATGTACACCTGGGGACCTGCAGGCTCTTATCCATAAATGGCCCATTAGAAGTAAGTAACTTTTAGGAAATCAGGCAACATAAGTTTATTTTTCTTTAAGAAAATGACTCCTAAGTGGTAAGTTCCCAAACCCACTGTGAATTTCCAACAACGCTTATACTGAACTGAGCATTTCTTTGCCCTACTCTCTTTCTTTCTACTGTCTTGTTTTACTGTTTTGGCAATTTGCTACACATTTTTGCTGTTTCCTGTGTCCCACCCTAGGGATGAATGCTTTATTACTTTTTAAAATCTTTGTTCCATTAATCAGCAGATTTTCATTAATCATTCATCACCTTCCCTTTTCCCTCCACTTCTCGTCCCTCTGTCTTTTTTCTACCCACCTGCTCCTGTCTTAAATTATGGTTAATGTGATAAGAGGCCCTGCCTAGGAAATCAGGTGGCTGATGAGCTTTCACAGAGTTTCTTAAATGCATTTACAACTTTCTTGAGAGCACATCCTCTCTGGACCTTTTTCCTTTTGTTTGGAAGAGGCCTGTACACATGGCACAGATGTTCACAGAGGCCTATGGAAGTAGACAAGTGAAAAAGCAGTCTCGAAACAGTTATGTCTTTGGACAGTTTAACAAATAGTCTTCAACAGTTATTACACTGACAACATTTTTGTAAAAGAAAGAAAAAGGAAAAAAGAATCCTTTTGAAGATCCCTATTGTTTCTCTGTCCTTTGACCAGTGCAAAGAGTTGGACATGACTTAGTGACTGAACAACAAAGACAAGTCCTCGGAAATTTCTATCTTCTTGTTCTGCTTTTCATCCCAGTTGACCCTTAGGTTAAAAAGCATTGTGCTTCCCTGGTGGCTCAGAGGTAAAGAATCTGCCTGCAATGCAGGAGATACTGGTTCCATCCCTGGGTTGGGAAGATCCCCTGAAGAAGGGAATGGCAACCCGCTCCAGGATTCTTACCTGGAGAACCCCATCTAGCTGATGGGGTTGCCTCTAGTTGCATCCCATCTAGTCCATGGGGTTGCAAAGATTCGGACACGACTGAGGGATTAACCACCACCAAGCACACATTTATCGATAGCTTCTGTGCTCCCAACTCAAACCCAGAGGCCTGAATTCACTTTACTGGGTAGAATTCAAAGCAGTGCTGTGCTTAGTCTCTCGGTCGTGTCTGACTCTTTGCGACGCTGTGGTCTGTAGCCCGCCAGGCTCCCCAGGCAAGAGTACTGGAGTTGGTTGCCATTACCACCTCCAGGGATTCTTCCTGACCCAGGGATAAAACCTCCTCTCATTCAAAGGGGAGAGAGATAGAAAGGGAGAGATTGAACCATATTCCTGTATGTCTTTCACCTGCTTTCTTATTCTTATTTTCTTATTTCTTATTCAGGCAACCAGGAGTAGAACCGTTGTGCTGTATCTAACTGAAAGCACAAAATAGCTAATCTGAACCAAGTTCCAGAGTGCTGGTTTGCTTTAAAGCAAACAAATAGAAAGCCGTAGTGACATTCCTGAAGGCATGCCTCCAAGTTCTTAATGTAATTACTTCTTGGTTTCTGAGATGGAATTAATTAGATAAAAAGAGATCAAGCGTAATCCAAAAGGATATAAGAGATTTTCTAAATAGGAGTGACTGAGTTTCAGAGCCATGACAAGAATCACTAGATCCAGAGGCACAAACATCTCCACCAGCCCCCCTTCATGGCTGGAAAACCTGAAATCAAGAACCTTTGAACGTTATATAGAGTAAGAGGAGCTGGAAGGATAAAAAAGAATTTTTTTCTCAAGTCTGTGGGATGTTTTCTTAATTTATTTTCAGCATAGTCATTCTTTACCTGGAGTTTCTGCTTTAACTGACATCAAGGCCGTTTTATTGAAAAATTTTCAGTTTCTTGATCAAGCACTTAGCCTGACGTACTTTGTCTATTGTTAGTGGTAAATTACATTTCACTTTGACAGCTGACCACCAAGTCAGGCCCCATTTTGTCTGGGAACTCCTTTGATTTAGAAAAAGCACCTCATCTGGCAACCTCTTCTTTTGTACCTCCTTTTTACAAATATTCTTTTACAGGTTTCAAGATGAGAGAAAAGGGGATCTTTTAAAATTCCTTTTTTTTTTTTTTAAGTTTGGAGAATTGTGGAGTCATGAAAGCATAGAACTACAGATTAATGTAGCTTTTGAGCCTCATAGCAGCTGAAAACATGTCCCTACCTACATCTTTTATCCTCCGCCTCCTAGGCGCACACTTTATTTTCTTCTAGGCTACAAGGAGCAAATAGTGACGCTTGCCAGAAACAAAGGACATAGAAGAAGATAAATGAATGAATATCAGTGTTTTCTGGTCCTAGCTAAATAGTATGGAATTTCATTGCTGGAAGGGACCTTAAAATTATACTCTGTGATGTCGGCCTTTTGTTCAGTTTGAAGGAAAGTACAGAAATCCCCGTAGCAAGAGTTCTCTGTATTGACAGGGATGTGGGAGTAGCAATGCAGCTTGAGTCAGAATCTATCTTGTTGTACTCACTGTGGATATTCTGTTGAAAAAATTTGTTCCTTGAAACATGGCCCTTGTCATCTACCCTCTTTGTCCCTTTTCTTGTCCCTCCTCAAATTAGTGTTTTAGAGCAACCTTCTCACTTTATAGATAAAGAAATGGAGTTCCATAGAGACGTCAGGGGACTTATAAAGATCACCAGATCTCAAGATATACTTACTCCCTTGTTCCATTAGGCATTTCTTGTCACAGAGAGAAAACTAGGAAAGAAATCTAGCTGTAGGGCCAAGAACTATATTAAACCAGTAGTGACCTTTGTTCTCAGATGAAAAATGATTTGTGTTTTAATCCTGTTAAAAATTAGTGATAAAAGTTAGGGATGCCATGTTTGAAAAGGCTTGGTTGCTTAAAGTTGCCTGCCTTTCTCTGTAATAGCTTCGTACCATTTCATCTCCTCCTTTTTCTTTCTCCCTTCTCTTCTGTTTTCTTTTTGTTGCCATGTTGAACTTGATAACCTATTTGTGAAGACACTTAAAAAAGGATTATTCTTGAAAATCTGCTACAGGATCAAAGCAATACATTTTTAATTTAGACTTAAAAAGTAAAGACCCTGTAAATTCAATGCAGTGGTGAATTTTTATAATCATGGAGCCATATTGCAGAAGACTAGACAAGATTGTTACTTAAAAAAAACTTGTAATGAGTCTTATGGTAAAGCAAATAATTAGTAGCATATTTGGGCAGTTCATCATGTTCACAATTCTGTTATTTGGAGACCTCAATTTCTAAGGGAACAGTAGATCAAAGAGCAAATGTGAAAGTGGGGCCAGGAAAACACACTAATTCCAGAAATAATAAAAAGGCAGGAGAAATAAAGCAGAAAGCTCAAATTTCTTTGTTCCCAAACCTTAAAAGATTTTTGGAATAATTATAGACCTCAAATTTTTCATAAATTTTAAAGAGTTGCCAAGAACATAATTTCTGTGTGTGTGTTAGTTGCTCAGTTGTGTCTGACTCTTTGCAATCCCACAGACTCTAGCCCGCCAGGCTCCTCTATCCATGGGATTCTCCAGGCAAGAATACTGGAGTGGCTTGCCTTCTCCAGAGGATCTTCCCAACCCAGGGATCGAACCCTGGTCTTCTGCATTGCAGGCAGATTCTTTACCATTTGAGCTATAGGGAAGTCCATAATTTCTGGTATACTGTAAATGTTGTCATTTTAAAATTAAAAGTCTAAATTATTTTAAAGTATATCTTTTTATATAATTTAGATTTTATAGTACTATAATACTATTATAATTTGATTCTCACCATTGTCTATTTAAAAATATGAAAGCAGATTCTTTATTGGTTGAAAACTGTGCCTGATCCTTTTTCTCTTTTAATTCATATTTTTGTTTACTTACATTACTTATTTTTACTTTCATTTTATCAGGGAATTGGAGAAGGCAATGGCGCCCCACTCCAGTACTCTTGCCTGGAAAATCCCATGGACAGAGGAGCCTGGTAGGCTGCAGTCCATAGGGTCTCTAAGAGTCAGACACGACTGAGCGACTTCACTTTCACTTTTCACTTTCATGCATTGGAGAAGGAAATGGCAACCCACTCCAGTGTTCTTGCCTGGAGAATCCCAGGGACGGGGGAGCCTGGTGGGCTGCTGTCTATGGGGTCACACAGAGTTGGACACGAATGAAGTGACTTAGCAGTTAGCAGTATCAGTGAATATACTTATAAGTTTTTATTAATCATTGTATAGTTTCAGAAGCTTAAAATAATAATTTCCTGAGTCCATAATCCTCTAAATTTAAGAAACTATATCTGGATTGAGTTTTTCATTCTTTTTAGCACAGATATACATTAAATATTGATGAGTAATCACTAAATGTAAATGTTAAATTTATTGGAACTTCATCTATTAATGCGATGGACAAAGCTTTTTTTTTTCAAATTAGTTTTTATATTGTCAAGTATTATTTATTTCAAGAACAAAATAGGATTTAGCACAGTGCCAGTTTTTCATTTTTCTAGATGTAAACATTGAGAAGTCTTTCTCATGCAAATAAGTAGATGAGATTGGAGAGATTTTTTTATGTCATTGAATTTTTTTAAATTTCCTTACCAATTTTATGTCCCAGATCACACAATTTCTCATCAAATTATTGTTCATGACTCATTCTCTGACATCTCAATTAGTTCTCCTTCAATTTTGTTGAAAGGAAACACTGATTTGCGAAAGGATTTGTTAATCAGTCACTTCAGACGTTCACTGTTTCTGGGAAGTACACCAAAGACTTACCAAAACCTCTCAGATACCCGTTAATTATACTTGTTGCTCTTTTTTTTAGGGGTGCCATGTTGAACTTGGTAACTCAGTGTTGGGGAACATAGAATATTCCACAGTTCATTACACCTCTGCAGATATGATTTTTTTCTTGGACAAAATGCTTTTATCTCATCACATGCTTTAAATCTATTTCATCAAAACCTTGAAGCTGACGATTTAGCTCATTAACTTTATGAAAAACGTCCACCTATCTGAACTATTTTGAGAAACTTATTCACTGACTTAGTCAGCTAGGTCAAGGTTTAAGGTTGAATTTTTGCATTCAGATAAATTTTCTCATGAATCTCTTAATGACTTGTCTTCTTAGTTCTGAATTCTCAGTCTAAAATGAATTTTTAGACGCTGTTAAGGAGGCTTGCAGTGACTCTGCCTCTGGGGAAATAAGGTACACCCCCTCTGCTGGTATTTCTTATTGAGTCTCGTTTTACTTGCCTCTAATGGGACTTTTCTCAGGACCAATGTCTTCTTGACAGTGGCTTGCAGGTGAAAAGGCAAGGTCTTTAAACAGAAATTGTCATCCCCATGATTCTTTGACTGCAGGTGCATTCTCAGACAGATCAATTTTAGGAAAAAGAGTTGAGCATCTGGTAATTGATTCTCCTAAAAATATCTGACTCTGTGAACTTCAGTTGGAAGACCACTATTATAGAATCTATAAAAATCAGAGGAATGAAGATATGTAACAGGGCTATTTGGTGTATTGATGATTAGTTTTAACTGCCCTTATATGTTCTGAGGATTTCAATAGTTAGTGTTCATATTGATGACCTGGATTCAAGAAAAATTTAATGATGAGGACAAAATTTTTGCCTAAAATGCCATTTCAGATCAATTTCCATGAGACATGAGTAAGCTAAAAGTAAGCAGTAAACTCCTTTATACCAAAAGTGATAAATCCTTGAAATTTATGTCTTTTACATCTAGTTCTTATGATAAGATATTTTATAAATTGTCACAAATAGGAATTTCTTCAGGATCAGTTTTCTGGGATTCTATCACCGTTTTTATGAATTTAGATGATTCTTAAGCTAACACAAGAGACCTTCTATAATCTAAATCTATCAGTTCATGTAATTGCTCACAGCCTTTAACTCCAAAATTTCTACCTTGTGGCAAGAAAAGAAGCTTTAAAAGGTTATCTAAAGGAAACAGAAATTCTTCATATTAGAGCATGGGAATTCAAATTATTTCACTTTTCCAATAATACGTTATTATGCCATTACTCCTACTCTTGCATATATTGAGAATTCAGTGGAATTATTGGTTACTTTTTTTTCCAACTTTTACTTTCTGTTAAATAGAACTATCAGCTTCCTATATTATTTAGCTCTCCCTATACAATCCAGCTACAATGGGAAATATTTAAATAGATCTTATTCAATTAATTTATATTATATGGATTTAAACATATGATGTAAGAATATCAGAAAGAAGTTTAGATATATCTCTTAAAATATTGGCAGTACTGAAGGTAAGCGTGTGGTCTTGGGGCAAGTTATTATTCAGACATTTCACAGTGTTTTCCTTGGCTATTGGACAGAACAAGTATCAGTGACACCATAACCTCTCCCTGTCCCATCCTCTACCGCGTTTGTTGGGTCCAAATTGACCAGGGAGCAGGTAAATGTAGATGCTATATGACTATGCATGGTACTTAACCTCAATAAACTTTAGTTTCTTCATATGGAAAGTGAGATAATAGCACTTATCACTTAGGATTGTTGAGTCAAATACATGACTGACTGCACATAAAGCAGTTTGTAAGAGCTTAATAACCTTTATGATTATTAGTAGATCTGAAATAATAGCCCGAGTAAAAAATATGGACTAATATTGAATCAGTTAGTCAGTTCAGTTGCTCAGTCGTGTCTGACTCTTTGTGACTCTAAGAACTGCAGCATGCCAGGCTTCCCTGTCCATCACCAACTCCTGGAGCTTACTTAAACTCATGTCCATTGAGTCAGTGATGCCATCCAACCATCTCATCCTCTGTTGTCCCCTCTCTTCCCACCTTCAATCTTTCCCAGCATCAGGGTCTTTTCAAATGAGTCAGTTCTTCATATCAGGTGGCCAAAGTATTGGAGTTTCAGCTTCAGGATCAGTCCTTCCAATGAATATTCAGGACTGATTTCCTTTAGGATTGATTGGTTGGATCTCCTTGCAGTCCAAGGGACTGTCAAGAGTCTTCTCCAACACCACAGTTTAAAAGCATTGGTTCTTTGGCATTCAGCTTTCTTTATAGTCCAACTCTCACATCCATACATGACTACTGGAAAAACCATAGCCTCAACTTGTTGACAAAGTAATGTCTCTGCTTTTGAATATGCTATCTAGGTTGGTCATAGCTTTTCTTCCAAGGAGTAAGCGTCTTTTAATTTCATGGCTACAGTCACCATCTGCAGTGATTTTGGAGCCCCCCAAAATAAAGTCTGTCACTGTTTCCATTGTTTCCCCATCTATTTGCCATGAAGTGATGGGACCGGATGACATGATCTTCATTTTCTGAATGTTGAGTTTTAAGCCAACTTTTTCACTCTCCTCTTTTACTTTCATGAAGAGACTCTTTAGTTCTTCTTCACTTTCTGTCATAAGGGTGGTGTCATCTGCATATCTGAGGTTATTGATATTTCTCCCAGCAATCTCAATTCCAGCTTGTGCTTCATCCAGCCCTGCATTTCACATGATATACTCTGCATATAAGTTAAATAAACAGGGTGACAATATACAGCCTTGCTGTACTCCTTTCCCAATTTGGAACCAGTCCATTGTTCCATGTCCAGTTTTAACTGTTACTTCTTGACCTGCATACAGATTTCTCAGGAGGCAGGTCAGGTGGTCTGGTACTTATTCTCATGTCTTGAAGAATTTTCCACAGTTTATTGTGATCCATATAGTCAAGGCTTTGTCATAGTCAATAAACAAGAGTAGATGTTTTTCTGGAACTCTCTTGCTTTTTCAATGATCCAACGGATGTTGGCAATTTGATTTCTGGTCCTTCTGCTTTTTCTAAATCTGTCTTGAACATCTGAAAGTTAATGGTTCACATACTGTTGAAGCCTGGCTTGGAGAATATTGAGCATTACTTTGCTAGCATTTGAGTTGAGTGCAATTGTGTGGTTGTGTGGTATGGACCTAACAGAAGCAGAAGATACTAAGAAGAGGTGGCCAAAATACACAGAACTGTACAGAAAAGGTCTTCATGACCCAGATATCCACGATGGTATGATCACTCACCTAGAGCCAGACATCCTGGAATACAAAGTCAAGTGGGCCTTAGTAAGCATCACTGCAAACAAAGCTAGTTGAGGTGATGGAATTCCAGCTAAGCTATTTCAAATACTAAAAGTTGATGCTGTGAAAGTGCTGCACTCATGCCAGCAAATTTGGAAAACTCAGCAGTGGCCACAGGACTGGACAAGGTCAGATTTTTTTCCAATCTCAAAGAAAGGCAATGCTAAAAAATTTTCAAACTACTGCACAATTGCACTCATCTCACATGCTAGCAAAGTGAAAGTGAAGTCGCTCAGTCGTGTCCGACTCTTTGTGACCCCATGGACAGTAGCCTGCACCAGGCTCCTCTGTCCATGGGATTTTCTAGGCAAGAGTACTGGAGTGGGTTACCATAGCTGAATTAAATATTTTCATTTTGATGCAAATTTAAGGTAAAATCTGATAAACTCAGTATTTGCTTTTCATATACATTTTTTTTTAATTGCCAAGTGTAGGAATTCTCTGTCATTGTCCTGGTCCATTTGTGCTATTATAACAAAAATACTGTAGACTGGATCGCTACAGCAGAAATTTATTCCTCACAGTTCCAGAGGCTGGGAACTCCAAGATCAAGATAGATTCATTGTCTGGTGAGAGACTTTTTCCTAATTCATGGGCCATCTTGTCACTGTGTACTCACATGGTGGAAGGGGCAAGAGAGCCCTGCTAGGTGTCTTTTTTAAGAGCACTATTCCCATTATAAAAAGTAGTCACCTACCAGAGGCCCCACCTCCTAATACCATCACCAAGGAGTTCAGGTTTCAGCATATCAATTTAGAGAGGGATACAAATATTCAGTCTGTGGTGGTCAAGAAGTATTAATATATTAATAGCATAGACATTTTTTGTAATAATTAAGATGTGCCACGAGATACCATGTTTTAGGTGATATGATTATCTTACACCATTTAGACTTGGTATTAATTACCCTCCCTTTCTAGTTTTAAGATGCCACTTAGGTAGATAAAGCTTCTTGCAGTTTAAAAGATTGTTAATATAATTTTTTTTTCACTAATGAATGTTAGGATAGGTCTTCAACATCATGTTATCATAAATTTCTCCATGCAACAGAAAAAGGCTCTTCACACTCATTTCATTATTTCCTAAAGGGTATCAGCAACCACACTGACTATGAAAAAGGTATCCAAATATCACCTTGGCCTATTTTTGCCAAAGATTATTTTAATTCTGTGTCCTAATATTGATTTGTTGATCAGAAGTTTATCAGACATAATATATACCTTTCTTAATAATGCCAAAAGGGAAATGAGTTGATTATTAATCTTTGGTAGATAAAATATTAAAAAATATGTACTCCATTCACCAATGATAGTAAAAAGAATCCTTGATTGTCGGGAATCACCTTTTGGGTCGGTTGATTTGAGAGCTGTCTGAGGATGGGTGGAATAGGCACTGGTATAATTCATATATGATATCTATCTAATAACTCTGTTGTATTAATTTGATCTATATTATAGGCACAAGATTCTATAGCAAACATTTAGAAACAGCTTTATTGACTTTCACCAAAGCAAGAATTTAATTACCACTCTGCCAGTTGGTCAGATTTGTGACTCCTCTTAAAACCAGATTTTCTGTGTGATAGACTAGGAAAGCACTTTAGCATTTCAGAGAAGAAAGCACAAAAATAGAGCTACAGATGACTCCACGAACACACGGGAAAGACAGCACACACCCTGTGGCTTTCGGATATGGAACAAAGGTCATGGCCACCCCCGTGCTGCTCCTTCCTTCCCATGGCAGGGTCGGGCTCTGTTTTGAAAAAGACACAGTGGGACCCTGTCTGTTCCTTCTTAAGCTGGGTCAGAGTTTGTGTTTTGTCTGATTGGCTCCCTCCTCGCACTCTTCAGGGGAGCCAATAAGATATAGTAAATACAACTGGCGAGTGAAATTGCCAAGGGAGGAAACACAATTACTATGTAGCATTTATTGGGAGTTTCAGGAATAATAAAGTCAAGGTTAGAGTAAGACCATGTGAAATATTAAGTAGCTGTATCAGATTGTGAAATTCATTTACTGGGGAGGTTAGCTGCCAGTTTTCTGCAAAAAAAAATTAGTCCAAATCAGATTATTTTAGTAATTATTAGTTAACACGTGCTAAGTGCCCACAGCATGTCGGTCCCTTCCTACGATATCAGAATGCACTGTGCAAGCAACTAAACTTGCTCTTGGATTTAATTAATCTCTCCAGTTAATTGCCAGTATGGGCCACATTTCTTTTGTGAGTAAAATTGGAGTGTGAGAAAAGATAATGTCTCTCTCTCATTAAGCTGTCCACGTTAGATTTACAGGGCAACAGTGAGGCCCATTCAGGCTTAGTTTTGATAGCTTTCATTACTGACAGCACAGAGTAAGTGGTGATCTGTCCTTCTATTATTAGACTCAACCCAGTATCTGTGGCACAAACATCATTACATCTATCAGGAAGGTTTTGAAGAGCTGTTTGTAGGTTGATGCTCAACTTGTCGTATTTATTCCCTCTGTTAGGCCCAGACTCGTTTTGTTCTCCCAGTGGGTGGAGAATTGCAGCACACCTGACATGTGCCAAGAAGGGCAACCCTTTCCAACTCAGCAGTCCCCAGAGAGGAATCAATTAGTGACTCCTGTCAATGAGATGAGTTCGTAGCTCTTAGGAACTTTCCTTCACAGACTTATGTAACAGCACATGACATTCTCCCTCCACCACCAACGTGGGCTTGTAAAGCTCTGTGGACAGGGGCTTTAAAAATGGCTGAGCTGTTGTTGTTTACCTGCCCAAACTGGAAGACCATTTGCATGCCTGTCTTTTCATCAGTGTTTGCTTCTGTAGACTCTTAGGTTGGGTTCTTGGTCTTCACACAAGGATTGGTGGGCAAGTGGGAGAAACCAGGAGAAACCGGGAGGGGAAAGAAGAGGGTATTAGGATAGAGCAGGGGAAGAAGCTGCCAAGAATGTGGTTTCAGATAAAATTATCCTGATCACATGGGGCACTCTGGAGCATGCATCATACCTCAGGGTCAGTCCTGGCTTGAGACGGGGCGCTACCCTTTCTACTAGTTAGTCATTAGCTGTGAGCCCTGGGTGAGGGGTGGCTATGGCGGTGCATCTCCCAGGCACATCTGGATGAAGGTGCTCTTTTACTCAAGGGCAGTCCTTTGGAGAAGATTGGCAACAACAACTATAAGAAGGAATGGGCTGTCAAACTGGTAAAATGTATCTCGTGGGGATCTGGGTGGAGCATCACCAACTTACACTAAGTGTAGAGAACACCTTCTGTAGTGGAATAGGGCATTTGCATGCACACAGAAATACAGTTCCCTTCAAGTTACCAAAAAACCTGTGGCAGAGTCAGAGTGCACTGTAGTTTTACTCTCTGATTCAGTCTTAAATAAGAGACCAAGAACTGATGGGAGGATAAAAATCAAATAGTATTTTCTTTTTAGCTTTATAGGACATGGAGTTGTAAGTTATCAAATAGACTTTCACCTGAGAAGAGGAATATGACACATCTTAACCCCACTGAACCTAATTAATCTCACACCCCTCCACAGATTTTTACTAATATGTTGTTAATGCCCATAAAGGTAATTAAAGATGACAGATGAAAAAAATGGTTCTATTCTCTTGCTGAGGAGGAATTCAGGTATGCTCAATGTCTGTGTGCTACAAAATACAGCCTCTTGTTACATCAAATGACAGGGTCTAACTTTGTGATATAAACACATTACTGCAAATGTCAGTGCACAGACTGCAAAGATGATTACTAAAGAAATAGCAAAAGCAATAAAATGTAGACAAACAGCCTTTCACTATGTTACACTTCAAACTTGTTATCACTATAGATGAACCATTTCATATAGAGACTTAATTTTTCTATGATAGGCTTTTTAAGTAAGACAGCAAGATGAAAGAAGCAACGTTTGATATTAAAATATTAAGTACCTTAATGGAAACAATAAAACTTTTATATCTCAAACTGCCAAGGATATATTCTGAGGTTCGTATCTCACTCCCTCTCTCTCTTTCTTTTTTCCTATTAAAAGTATCAGCAGCTTACAATAATAAATCAAATTATGAAACTTTCCTCTATGTAGGTTTCTGAATTTAGTCATGTATATTTTTTATAACTAGATATTTTCTGGAGGGTAAAATAAAAACTTTACTCAGTCTGTATTTCATATTTTTTTAAACTAAAGCTTCAACTTTGCTAAATTACTTCTGAAAGATCTGATTTAAAGAGGAAATTGTGGTGAATATTTTATTTAAAAGTGCATGCATTTCTTTAAATGCAATGAGTTATAAAAAATTAGGAAATTTTTTTCCCTAGTAAGTTGGTGTTTCTTTAGGCCTTCTTTTGATTTTTCATACAATTTTTTTATTGTGTGAAATAAAATTATCAGAAAGGATATTTTGGACCCCAAAATTGATAATGGCACATAGCATAAATATCAAGTGACATGAGTTACCCCTAAAGTATTTATAGCCTTGGGTTCATGAAAATTTTAATTTCATGAAGAATTTTGTTTCATTTAGAATTTACTATGGCCATTGACAGTGCTGTTTTCACAGCAGAATAATTTTTAAAACACTTTAGTTCAGTTGTTTGTTGAAATGACAAAAGAAAAATGGCGCTTGAGATTGACTTCTGATTCTTTTTTTTTGACACATTGAAACCTCATCCCCATATGGGAGTAGGAATTACATTAAAAAAAAGGGAATGTTTGTTATTTATTCATGGCTGTGCTGGGTCTTCATTGCTGCATGCCGGCTTTCTCTAGTTGCAGGGAGCGGGAACTGCTCTCCAGTTATGGGGTGCAGGCTTTTCAATGTGGAGGCTTTTCTTGTTGTGGGGTGTGGGGTCTAGTCTTGGACTTCATTAGCTGTGGTTTGTGGGCTCAGTAGTTGTGGCTTGTGTGCTCGAGAGTGCAGCTTCAGTAACTGGGGCCCATGGGCTTAGTTGGTAGCTCCTGATTTTCTGAACAGTAGGACTCAGGAACTCTGTTCTCTTCCATCTGCTCATCTGTATGGATTCCATCTGCGAATTTATTTTTTAGTTTTTGCCTTCTGGCCAGTGGGAAGCTCAAACAAGAGATCAGAAGAGAGTGAGGTCATGATATTAGGAAGGAAGGAGAGTAAAGTCAGGGTATTGGTTGCCTTGGAGCCCTCCCAATGGGTCTCACTATCTAAATGAGATAGTCCCTTTATCTATCTAATGTCCCTCTATCTAAATCCCTTCTGAAGATTAACTTCCCTTCCAGATTGTGGTCATTGCTCCTTTCCCTTCTCCTTTTAAGGCTAAGGATGATAACAACTCCAGAGTGTTATCTATCCCTTCTGGTTTCCCTATACACTACCCAAAGTTTTGTCAATGGTCTCTTTTATTAAGCCCTCCTCAATTTATTTTAATTAGAGTGGACCATCTGTGTCCTGCTGGGACCCTGACTGACAGATAAAGGAGAGCTAAAGCTGCGTGTACATACCAGGCACATTGTTATTTGAGGTGACTTAGGTAGATGCTGGTGTAGTAGATTCAGGAGCTAAAAACATTTAAGCCATTCTTCTTCTTAACACTGTTTTATGTTTATTGGTCTCAACTGATGTTAAGGCCTTCCTTTTCACTATAGATATATTCTGTGCTTGAGTTCTTTCATTTTAAGACTGTCTGTGTAAGGCCAGAATTATTAGCTTTTGCATTTCTTTAGGGTAGGGAATATTTTATTCATCTGTTGCACTTGACACAACCACACCACTGTGTTTTAGTAGGCCCTGAGTACAACATAATTTAATGATTCATCTGCCTACCTCCAAGGATAAGCAGGAACTGAAGAGCATTGTCTTCTTGATGTTGGCTTCCGTAAAAACCCCAAACAATATATTGTTGATGTGTAATATATGTAAAAATTATATAAATGGATGTGTCTGACTATATTTCTTTTCTTTAGCATCTGCTTGAGAAGAGAAATTGGATAGATGCCTCAGAGGCATGGGCAGTTGCAACATTTTAGGAGCATATACTGATCTGATTACACTGTGAAATAATACAGAATATTTTTTTCCTCTCCTGACTTTTTTGCTTTTTAAAGTTTGTTCCCAAATATTCTCAATTACTAGATGTTGATATTTCTTACTTCGAAAGCCTGATTGCAGATACCCTGGTAATAGTTTTTTACTTTTTAATTAATGATAAGCACTGGAGAAATCAGTAATAGAGAAGTTCCAGCTTAGGCTTTTAGGGGTCGTAAATACAGTTGTGGTAATGAAATGTGTATTATCAATGAATGACAGGATTTTTAAAATGAAGGCTTTCTTCACTAATATTTTGAGAGACTTACATATCAGGAGGATAAAAACTGGTAGTGCTTGGTCAATTCAATGGCTGTGTTTTACAAGTCTAGTCTGTAAAAAGAGTAAGAATTCAGCTAACTTTTAAATTAGAATAAACGTCTTAATCTTACAAAGGAATAACAGGGTGGTGTTCCCCTTCAGATATAAATATATATATTTTTTCTTTGCAAACTGCAAATGACTATCAATGTGCTAACTATAACAGAGAGAATTGGTATGGGTCCCCTGAGAGAGACACTGTCTATAGACTGACACGAATTATTCTTAGGGGAATTTATATACAGTAAATTCTTTATAAAAGCCTAAGGACCTTCTGCCATGCTTTAGGGTTTTTTTGTTTGTTTTGTACATAGCACTACAGAATGCCACAAGCAACCACAATTGGTCTGTTTTTAATGGAGAAGGACTTACACTAAACCTCTTCCAGCACATCCCTGGTGCATCAGAAAGCAGGAGGACAGGGCTGTGACACAGCTGAAGGACAGCCTGAGAACAGGGTTTTGCCAAGCCATCGAGGGGATTCCTGTCCAACCAGTTCCCTTCTTTAACCTATAAAAGGGGGCATGGAGGAGGGAATTGAGTCTGGGGATTAGAGAGGTTGTTGGGTGTATGGGCGTCTGAGATGGGTCTATAATCTGCTTCCTATAAGTGATGCAGAGGTGGGTGAACCTAGAGCCTATTATTCAGAGTGAAGTAGATGAAGAAGAGAAAAACAAATATTGCATATTAGTGCATATACATGGAATCTAGAAAGATGGTACTGACGAACCCACTGGCAGGGCAGGAATAGAGATGCAGACATGAACAGACTTATGGACACAGCGGTAGGAGGAGAGGGTCACACGAAATGAGAGAGTAGCACTGAAATATATACATTACATGTGTAAATTAGATAGCTAATGGGAAGCTGCTTTATAGCGCAAGGAATTCAAGCTTGTGCTCTGTGACAACCTAGAGGGGTATGATGGGGTGTTAGGTGGGAGGGAGGTACAAGAAGGAGGGACCTATGTATACCTATGGCTTATTCACGTTGGTATATGGTAGAAACCAACACAATGTTGTAAAGCACTTCTCCTCCAATTAAAAATAAATAAATAAATAAAAATCAGTACTGATGCTGGGTAAATCAAAATCACAAAAGAAACAACACCAAGATCTGGGATTTTCACTCTGAGTAATCACAAGGTCTTATTTTTTAAAAATTTAAATTTGGAAATAATTACATACTTACAATAAACTGTGGAAAATTCTGAAAGAGAAAGGAATACCAGACCACCTGCCCTGCCTTTTGAGAAACCTGTATGCAGGTCAGGAAGCAACAGCTAGAACTGGACATGGAACAACAGACTGGTTCCAAATAGGAAAAGGAGTACGTCAAGGCTGTATATTGTCACCCTGCTTATTTAACTTATATGCAGAGTACATCATGAGAAACGCTGGGCTGGATGAAGCACAAGCTGGAATCAAGATTGCTGGGAGAAATGTCAATAACCTCATATATGCAGATGACACCACCCTTATGGCAGAAAGTGAAGAAGAACTAAAGAGCCTCTTGATGAAAGTGAAAGAGGAGAGGGAAAAAGTTGGCTTAAAGCTCAACATTCACAAAACGAAGATCATGGCATCTGGTCCCATCACTTCATGGGAAATAGATGGGGAAATAGTGGAAACAGTGTCAGACTTTACTTTTGGGGGGCTCCAAAATCACTACAGATGGTGATTGCAGCCATGAAATTAAAAGACGCTTACTCCTTGGAAGGAATGTTATGACCAACCTAGACAGCATACTAAAAAGCAGAGAGAGACATTACTTTGTCAACGAGGGTCCATCTAGTCAAGGCTATGGTTTTTTCCAGTAGTCATATATGGATGTGAGAGTTGGACTATAAAGAAAGCTGAGTGCTGAAGAACTGAGGGTTGTGAACTGTGGTGTTGGAGAAGACTCTTGAGAGTCCCTTGGACTGCAAGGAGATCCAGCCAGTGCATCCTAAAGGAGATCAGTACTGGGTATTCATTGGAAGGACTAATGCTGAAGCTGAAACTCCAATACTTTGGCCACCTGATGTGAAGAGCTGACTCATTGGAAAAGACCCTGATGCTGGGAGAGATTGAGGGCAGAAGGAGAAGGGGATGACAGAGGATGAGATGGTTGGATGGCATCACCAACTCAATGGACATGAGTTTGGGTAAACTCTGGGAGTTGGTGATGGACAGGGAGGCCTGGTGTACTGCGTTTCATGAGGTCGCAAAGATTTGGACATGACTGAGTGACTAAACTGAACTGAATATAATATAATAATTATAGTTATAGGAAGTGGTAAATAAATAGACAGAAAAGTACTGGGGACCTTTCCCCAGGTCTCCCCAGTGATAATACCTTGCCTAACTATGGTACAATATATAGACCAGGAAATGGACACTAGTATAATCCACAGAGCGTACTCAGGTTTCACCAGCTATACAGGCGTTTCAAGTGTGTGTGTGCATGCATTACATGTATAAGTGTAGTTCTATGCAATTTTCTCACGTGCAATTTCATGAAATCAGCACAACCAAGATGCTTACCTGTACCGTCATCACAAGACTCCATCCTTCTGCTCCTTTATAGCCGCACCTATCCCTTCACACCATCCCTAACTACTAGCCACCACTTAGCTCTTCTTGATCTTGATAATTTTCATATTGCTTGAATATTATATAAAAGAAACCATGCAGCATGTGTCCTTTTGTGGTTGGCTTTTTAAAAATTGCTGAATATTATTCCATGTTATGGATGCACTGCAGTTTGTTTAAACATTCACTTATTCAAGTATACTTGGATAATTTCCATACTTTGGCTCTTACAAATGAGCTACCATGAACATCCATGGACAAGTTTTTGCATGAGAATAGATTTTCATTGCTCTGGGATAAATGCCTGAAAGAACTGCTGTGTTATATGATAAGTCCATTTTTAATTTTAAAAGGCACCACCAAACATTTTTTCCCCCCAGAATCACTGTACCATTTTATATTCCCACCAGCTATGTATGAGTGATTCAGTTTTGTCTGCATCCTCATCAGCCTGGTTTTAATTGCATTTCTCTAATAGCTATGTCAAAACTAGACAGTGTTTTAAAAAGCAGAAACATCACTTTGCTGACAGAAGTCCATATAGTCAAAGCTATGGTTTTTCCAGTAGTCATATATATGTGTGAGTTGGCCAATAAATAAGGCTGAGTGCCTAAGAATTGATACTTTGAACTGTGATGTTGGAGAAGACTCTTGAGAGTTCCTTGGATAGCATGGAAATCAAACCAGTCATACCTGAAGAAAATCAACCCTGAATATTCCTTGGAAGGACTGGTGCTGAAGCTGGCGCTCAAATACTTTGGCCATCTGATGCAAAGAACTGACTCATTGGAAGAGCCTGATGCTGGGAAAGATTGAAGGCAGGAGGAGAAGGGGGCAACAGAGGATGAGATGGTTGGACGGTATCACTGACTCAGTGGACGTGAGTATTTGAGTAAACTCAGGAGATGGTGATGGACAGAGGAGCCTGGTGTGCTGCAGTCCATGGGGTTGCAAAGTCAGACACAACTTAGTGACTGAACAACAATTACAACAGCTAAGAATAACAATGGCTAATGATGTTGTACATCTTTTCATGTGCTTGCCACCTGTATACACTCTTTGATGAAATATTTCTTCTTATCTTTTTCCCATTTTCCAACTGGATTTTTGTTGTTCTTGTTGTTTTGCTCTGCTTTGTTTTGACTTTTGCTATTGCATTTTGAGAATTCTTTATACATTCTAGATACTAGTCCTTTGTCAGATATATAATGAGGTCAACCCAGGACTTCACTGCTGCTACCTCCAGATCAGACTGACCACTGGTGCCCCAGGGGCTGGGGCTCTTTATGGGGTCTCTATTGGGCTTCCCCTTTTCTGAGCATTTGGCCATAGGGAGCAGGCTCTTCCTGTTGGTGTTTTGGGGTTGCAGCCTCTCTGAAGCCCAGTCCAGGGTATAAGGGAGATAAACAGAAAGCTAGAGGACTCACCATATTGTTGTTCTTCAAATTCTGAGGTCCCTAGTTAGTGACCTTCTTTTTTCCAAGTTTCAGAATTCTTTTATCATATTTTCTGATGAATAATTTCCAGGGTATTTATTTGTATTTAGAGGGGGAAAATGAGTAGAGCAGAGCAAAGTGAATTCACATCTCCACAACCACCCAGTAGATTTGATACTTAAGAAGTCATTTTGTATCAAATAGCAACAGGACTGATTTCCCTGGAGGTGTTATCTGACAATATGAGAGCATTGTAAGCTTTCACTTTTTACCATTGTGTCTTACCTGGCCTTTGCATTATGGTGACCTTTTAAGATTAAAGGTTTAAAGGTGACAGTCTTTAATGCCAGCACTTGAAAATATTTTCACTCCTGTGGGACCAAAGTGTGTAGATTCTTTGATGTGTTGCCCAGATCCTCCTTCAGGAGATAAGGGCTCATTACCCCACCTGCTGGGGATGCTGCCCACAGACAACCCCCTTTCAAAGGCACATCTCTTTCATGAGGTGGTCTGTCTCCAGGGACTCATCACTGGAGGGTATAAAGGCCCCCGCCCTCTCACCCCAACACAAGACACTCCATCTTCATTGTTCCCCACAAGCTACCGTTGGAAGTTCTTCTGCCATTTCTGCTGGCTTTCTCTCCCTTTCTTTTTTTTTTTCCTATGGATGTTGATCCCCAGAGCACTCCTTTACAAACCTTCTTCAAGCTAAATGTGTGAGGAATCTGTTTCTTGGGGAATCCAACATGCCTTAAAAGTCCTCTTTTCTGTAAGTTTTCTGTTATTTTTACCTAAATGAAATTGACCATGAAAAGAAATCTAGTTCTCCTAGAACTAAGATGTTTCTGTTTATTTATTCTTATAATGAAATGATGGCCATTCTAGATGGAAATCCTGTTTGTTTTCAGAATCTTTACTTGGAAGAACTGAAAGCTGGGATGCTAAATATTTCTCCCCAATTTTTGAGATTTATAAATGGTGGCTGACAATTCTTATAGATTCTGAAAGTTTATTAGAATATGCAGTCCCATCTTCTGCAGTTGTTATTAAGATTTAGTTCCTGCATGCCAAGTGTATGGTTCCTGGCGCTGTGTTCTCCCTGTGACATTCTAGTCTGAGTTTCTCTGCTTCATTCAGACATTTAGATCAAAACCATGGCAGTGGCAGTGAAATTATCTTTAAGTTTTTCCTTAGCCACCAGCTGATTACAATGTGTAAACAGTAGTTTGCACATTACTCAGTCATGTTTACCTCCCACCAAGAACTGGTTCTTCTTTCACATATCTCCTGATTTATTTCCCACAGTGCTTCTAAATTAACTACACAGAGATCTCCTGTGTGCTTTAAAGTCACTCCTGTGCGCTTTAAAGTCACTCCTGTGCTTGTTCATTTAGAATTTTCTCTACCTAAATTATGGTGAACCATGGAAGAGGCTTAAATAAGTCCATTGCATTTTTTTAAAGTTATTTTGAAGTTATTATATATTGGGTTTTATTCAGTAAGTGTGTACCTAATGACACCATTAAACAATTTTTTTAAGCCTAATGTAAGTGCACTAGAAAATCTTACTGTTCTATAGTGAGTCTTTCCTTAAAGGTAAGTGATAAGTCTTTGTTGGTAGTGTTCAGTTGCCAAGTCATCTAAGTCATATCCGACTCTGTGGCCCCATGGACTGCAGCAGACCAGGCTTCCTCCTCCTTCACTATATACTGGAGCTTGCTCAAACTCATGTCTATTGCGTTGATGGTGCTATCCAACTGTCTCATCCTGTGTCATCCCTTTCTCCTCCTGCCCTCAATCTTTCCAGCATCAGAGTCTTTTCCAAAGAGTTGGCTCTTCACATCAGATGGCCAAAGTATTGGAGCTTCAACTTCAGTATCAGTCCTTCCAATTAATATTCACAGTTGATTTCCTTCGGGATTGATTGGTTTGATCTTGCAGTCCAAGGGGCTTTCAGGGGTCTTTCCCAGCACCACAATTCAAAAGCATCAATTCTTCAGCTCTCAGTCTTCTTTATGGTCCAACTCTCATATCCGTACATGACTACTGGGAAAACCATTAATTCGTGTTTAAATCAGACTTTTTACTATATCAGCATCTTCTTGAAAATATGAAAGTAGGCCAGGTCTGTTCTCACATTTCTTTCTGAACTGCAGTATGGTTCAAATGGGCTAAAATAGAGGATGGGGAAGGGATTAATACAAGTAGATTTTAATAAAATTAAGGTCATTTTTTTTCTCAAAGAAGTTACTGAATACCTGCTTACGGATAATAGTCTCCAGGAAAATGATATAATGTTGAGAAACATTTAATGAGAGAGTACATCCTCAAAATCTTTACTCCTATCAGTTTATTAAAAGTCCATAGGAATGTCTATTACAAATATTTATTCAAGATATTTCCTTTATATCATAGTATATAATACTCTCTAAAAAGTGTTCCCTTTCAAAAACTGTCTATACTCCTTATCTGGAGTTTGCCCTTGGAAAATGCTCAACTTACTGGTTTGTCTTCTTTTCTTTGGTATCCATTGTTTATGGTCTCTTTATGGATCAAGAAGATCCCTTTGAGAAGAGAATGGCAACCCACTCCAGTATTCTTGCCTAGAGAATTCTGTGAATAGAGGAACCTGGCAGCTACAGTCCATGGGGTCACAAAGAGTCATACACGACTGAGCGACTAATAGTTTCACTTTCATGGGTCTTAAAATTATGGTAACAGTCTTGAAAATTGACTTAATAAAAGAGTAAGCATTTGATGATGGAGTGTGTCCCTTGATCCTTTTCAGCCTGGATTTCTTCACTACAAAATGAGTAAAGTAATATTGTAATATTTGTCACAAAGGGTCATGTGAGATTTGATTCAGATAAAAGTACTTGATGATCTTTATAGTAATAATCAGACACAGGCAGATATTTTTTTAAATTCTAGATTTTTTTTTTCTCTGAAAATATAATTATAAGAATACTAACTGTTTGCTTAGTGCTTCCCAGGTTTTGAAAACTTTCCTTAGATTTCTGTTTGGAGAGTTACAATTGCCATGCCCAGGAAGCAGAATATGTTTGCTTTGTTTGGTTTTCTTTAATTTTGTCTTTTTTTTTTTTTTTTTCAGAAGCAAAAACTGAAAACTGATGCTCAGTGGGGTTAAATAATTCATCATAGGTCACACATTTAATAATGGCTGAATCGAGCAGGCCGAGGGCTACAGCCAGGCTCTCTGACTGCCAATCATTTCTAGCAGGGGCAGCAACTCAATACTGTAATAAGAGGACCAGGTGGGTGATAGCACTGAGTGACGAGTGAACCTAATGGGAGTGAGGGCAACCTTGGTGAGCTGGAGAAAGCACGAGCAGTGATCTGGGAAGTACGCTGCCATCTGCTTCCAGTCAGCTGTTGCCAAGGGGGATTTCTGATCTAGTATGCTAGGATATGATGATTTTTTTTTTTTAAGAGAGAAGCCAGAAATTCAGATTTTTATGTAGAAATATTGACAGACAAACAGCAGGTGGTAGTGGCATTTTATTTTTCCTTGTTGTAGTCCATGACTGTGAGGTGCTTCTCTTCCCTGACTTTGGATCCATTAACTGTTGAGTGAAGATTGTAAGGTACCTGAGGGCAGGGATTATTATTGTGTCCCCAAAGACCAGCAAAGTGCCTGCTCTTGTATAATGTGCTAGTACAGGCTCTTGAATAGATAAAAAAACACAACAATGGCCAAAGTGTTTGAACAGCATGTGTCTTGGGACCCACATCAGCCCATAGTTCAGCAACATGTCATCAGTTCTACTCCAAAAATATTCAGGCAGGTGATAATTTCTAGATTGTTTCTCAAATGGGAATTATAAGAAAGTTAAAATTAGAGTGAACTTTTTAATCTGTTTCTTGAATTACTAAAATGTGTTAATTACATGAAGTACAGATATATGTCAAACATTTTAATTAAATTAACTTCAGTGATTTTAGTATCTGGATACTCACATCTTTCATGCATAGTGGTATTTGAAAATGATAACTTTCTTCAAAGGAATCTCAATTCAAATATGCCCATATTTAAGTAGGAATTCATTTTTCTTAAGACATTTCCAGGGACCTATATTTATTTTAAAGAAAAAGAAATGTTATATGTCACTTTGGTTGATGCTGATTTTATATATATGTATGTGTATGTATATATATACATGCATATGTATAGGTGTGTTGTCATGGACTCAAACACATAATTCTAAAAAGTTTAGAAATACTTTACCTCCTATATTATGGCAATCAAGATTTTTTATGACCAAAGTCTTGGCTCCCTTGCTTTTCCTTAAACAGTAAAAAATAGGCATTGATATTTAGGTTGAGTCCTCAGAGCAACAATAACAAACCACAATTCTGACAAAAATCAGAAATGTGGATGATAGGAACTGTGATTGTTTGCTGTACCTGTGATTGGTTTGAAAAGGTAGAGATATAGTTTAATGGAATATGTAATTCTACCCTTAGAATATGTCATCATTCCCATTTTAATTAAGAAGATTAATAGTTAGATGACCACATACCCAGAAACCTGCTCATACCACGCCATGCATCCGGTCTTAAGGTAACCTGTTGAAAGCAAAACGAAACAATCTACCTCCAACCATTCTGCCACACTCTGACTTCAAGTTCAGCTTCATAATTAAATAACTTGTCAACTTCGAATTAGCAATAAACAGCAGCTCAAGATCTGTAGGGTTTATAAGCAAGTCAGAAGTGGTGCTTAGAATGATTGCATTCCTAAGCTCACAATTATCACAGCTCAGAACTAATTTTTATGCCTTAAATACAACCAAAAGAATCTACACAAAGCACTTCATTTTCTAGGAAGGTTAAATTAAAGTGTTCACTGGAAAGTCATCCTCTTTCAAATGCATTTCCTAAGAATCACTCACTTGAGGAAGGAGTAGCTACTGTAATTTTAATTTTTGGGGAATAAGTCCTCTTACTTCCTAACAATAGATGTAGAGAGGCCACTAGTGTTTTTTAAAGTATGATGTTTAAAAAGTTATTCCACAAAGCAGTTCTTCCAGGTTTACAGATTGTACACGTTTATACAATGTGGCAATTTATTTACCCAAATGGGGAGCAGAGAGAGCCTGAAATTGAAACAGACAATATCCCAGAGAGACCTAAAGTAGGCAGTGAATAATAGCCAGAGTAGCACCCTGGATTATGTCACTGTCTCCTGCAGAGTCCAAGTGTTTTTGCAGCTCTCTTTGAAACATTCTACATAACATCCAGATCAGGGTCTGGGAGGGAGAGAGACACCCCTGGGACAGCTGTAGCCCTGGCACCTGGGTTCTTGCTGCATGAGGAGCTCAGGGGAAAGAGAGGGAATCCTTCCTCTCCAGCTTTGGCAGCTCAGATGTTTTGGAACTAGTGGGAATTCCATTTGAGATCTCCACTAACTTTCATATGTTAGGAGTCTAACAAGTTATCTCATACACCTTCTAGGCAGCAGATATATTAAACTGTTTTTCCATGAGCTCTGTCTAGAATGTCTAAAATTGTCTAAAGTGTCTAAAATTTTTAATGCCTTAAAATTTTTTTTTCTAAACATTAAAAAATCTGAATTTTTAGGTTCTCTTTAAAAATCAGAAAATCTGACCACACTATACCATTATTATTCTCTCATGGTCTAAACTGGCTGAATGAGAGCCGGAGCTGTGTAGTTTAGATGGGGTGTGTGCTCCCCACATGACCATGCAACATACACTTACCCGCACAACTGATTTCACTTGTTTTCTCACCTGCCTGACTCCAGAGGACTCCTGAGTTTGCAGGTCCTATTGTGCAGAGCAGACTGGTTGAAGTGATTTTATCTATTCACGTATCTATTGATCTCCAGGCTCAGATTCCTTCCACCTCCTGGCTCGACATGTCCAATGCCATAATCTTTTCCGTTTCCTCAGTGCTCGGTGATATTTTTTAAGCATTAATTGACATTATGTCATTTAATTTTCTAAAAAGTTGGTATATGCATTTTTCTTTTCACAAATGGGGAAACTGAGACTGTAAAGGAAGAAGTGAGATTTAAGATGGCTTGATTTAAAAGTTCATTTTCAGTGTCATTACTATTTCTGGAGGATAAGGGACTGTGTGTCATGCTTTTTTTTGTCTTTTTTTTTGCAGTGTGCTTAGGAAAGTGTAAGTGTAATGAAACATTTAATACACATGGTGATTATGTTGCTGTCTCTTCTTTATTCTCCATATTTTAAGACGTACAAGACATGTCTATTTGCAGTTAGGGTTGTGATTCATGATTTTCACAAGGAGAGACTCTTAGTCCTAATAGGAATTCAAAACTATCTAGATCAGTGATATCCAAATGAAATACAATGAGAGCCACATATATAATGAAAAGAATTAATGGCCATATTAAAAAAGTAAAAAGAAAAAAGACAGAATTAATTTTAATAAATACTTTATTTAGCCTAGTATGTCCAAAATATCATTTCAACATGTAATCAGTATTTTTAAATTATTAAGATATATTTCGTGTTCACTTTTTTTTTTGGTAGCATGTCTCCAAAATCCTGTGTGTGTGTGTATATATATGTATATATATGTATATATATATATATTATCTGGCCACACTGCATGTGGGCTGTTATTCCCAGACCAGAGATTGAACCACACGCCCCGTACATTGGAAGCATGGGATCTTAACCACTGGACTTCCAGGGAAGTCCCTCCTGTGTATATTTTCTACTTAAAATATCTGTGAATTCAAACAAGTCACCTTTCAGTTGCTGAATAGATGCTATGTCTCATGGCCACCATAATGGACAGCCCAGGTCTAGGTCATTAACCTTAAATAAAGAGGGAAAATAAGACAGAGGAGTATGGCTCCTGTGGTGGAAGCACAACTCAAAATCTCAAAGCCTCTTTCTGCAACCAATGCTGTGAATGCACCTTGGGATGTGCAAAGAAAGAGAGTTTTGGAATGAATTATTTATTCTTTTTTTATGGATACAGCTGCTCAGTGTTTGGGAAACCAAGGAGTTGGGATAATTTTAGTATTTCTCTCCAGTTTACTAGGGTTTTAATGGAGGGAGTTGGGATATAATTTCCCAGGAAAGTGTGTTATCTCTCAGGGTGATTCACATTCCCTTGCCAGCCAGAGATGAAATCGTAAGTCCAAAGTAATTCACTTCTAGAAGAATTTCGTTTTTGCCTACCATCGGAGAGAGCAAGTGACACACATAGAGCAGAATGTGTAACGTTGTTGGGAGTATGAGACCTTCACTGAAGAAGTGACTAAAGAATGACCCAGTAAGCGTGCAATAAAGGCACTAAAGCAGTTTCAGGCAGTGCCAGAATGGACAGCCGAATCCAGAATGAAAGTTTGGTTGAAGCTCTAGTAACTATGATTTGTAATACCCAGAGAAGCAGACTAAAGGCAATCAATTATGTATGGCCTGTTATTACTTTGTGAAAACTGGTCCTGAATTGTTTTATTATTTCATTGTGTTTTTCCAGGAAAATAAGCTTTCTTTTGCTACTATTTTTCACTGAGATAGATGCAGAAAATACTCTGAACTGTTCTAGTGAGCATGTATTTCTAGCTAGTCCACTGATCTGAATTTCAGGTCGTGATGATATGGTCATAAAAATTTGCCCTGGGCACATTTTTGGCTGATCTTAACTGAAAAGCATTTTTTAACACCACACGATGAGATTTAATAACTCTTGCATTGCGGGTTGGGGTGCTCCATCAGGAAAATGAAACGATTCCATTTGGATTCTTTTTCTATGCTGGAAGCCCTCTGAGTTTCCCTTATTAAAATGCCAGAAAATGCTGTTTAAACAAATGCTCTGCACTTCAATTGTTCCATAGCTTCCTGTTATTATTTTTATTCTTTATAGAGCACCCAGGTACCTGAGGTGTTATTTCTCATATAGAAGAGAAGGGGACTCTGTCCACTTGAGCTTTCATGTGGTGTAGACTAATTCAGCTCAAATGAAAGATAAAGCACAAAGCAGTCACTGGCAATGGCTGGAGTGGTTTTGAGAAACTGGTCATGGTCACAGTTGGACATGCTTCCAGGTTGTTCTGCTACTCAGCTGAACTTTTCTTCATCTGTTCCCTGTGGTTGGTTGCTTTCCCTGTGGCTGACAGTATGGATAGAGCTGTTTAACACAGAAAGGGAGAAGCAGCTTTGGGAATTATCAGGCTCCCAAGGTTAGAGTTCTCTCAGAGCAGTCAGCATTTGTTTATTTATTTAGCTGTCTCTGATCCTTTGAAATGATATATTAAAAAAAAATTATTAGGGCAGAACATACACACAGTAAAAGCTGATAAAGTATGCTGATCTTTAGTTTACAGCTTGATGTTAATTTTATGTACATATATATCTCCATGTAAATACCATCTAGATCAAGGTATAGAACCTTTTAAAGCTCCCCAGCAGGCTCCATTGTTTCCCTTCCAAATGCTTTCCAAATGCACTTCCTCAGGAGGTAACTACTATTTTGATATCAACATCAATTAGTTTCACCTATTCTTAAGCTTCCTATAAATGGAACCACACAGCAGGTATCCACTCCTTTCTAGCTTTTTTCAATAAACATGTTTGTAACATCCATCCATGTTATTGGGAGTGCCAGTTCACTCTTTTTTGTTTCTGTGGAGTGTTTCATTGTATGAATAGACAACGTTTTGTGGATCGATATTCCTGTTTGTGAGCATTTGGATTGTTTCTAGTTTTTTTTTTTTTTAATCTATTTTGGTCCAGATTCTACCATGCTCAGTACACTTGCAGGAACCCTAGAGCACAGAGATGCTGTATGCTTATGGAAACCTCCATCCTGTCTCCAATATGTTTGTATTCTCCTCTGAAGGATCTGGGTGGTTGTTTAGTCCTTCACTCTCTTCTTCCTAGTAGTAATACTACAATACTACTACTAATACCAGCTATTATTCCCTGAATACGCAGCATGGCCCGGGTACTACTACAACTCTGTATTATGTGTAAAGTCTTTTGTAATTCTCACCAAGACCCTGGGAGGTATTACATGGTTTTACATGGAGAAATGAAGACTTGAGTAAGTTAAATGTATTCCCTAAGACTACATAGCATGTTAATGGGAGAGCAAGGATTCAAACCTAGATTTTCTGCCCCACACTGCATTCTTAATCACTATACATACTGACAAAAACAGTGTCTTAGGATCTATAATGAACTGACAGCTTTGGGTGGAACACAGTTTTGTCCGTTTTCTTCCTCCATGACCAAAAGCAGCTGTTGGTTTGTAAATGTTGCAATTCATCATTCTCCGGCTTTAAGACGTCAGTGGCTCTGCTTGTTATTAATGTAGAACCAAAAGTCTGCACCATAGCCCCCAGGACCTCCACCTGATCTGCTCCAGCCTCCCTCCTAGACCTTATCTCCCATCCACCAGCCCTGCATCAGTGCCCTCTGGTCACACTGAACCTCATCTGTGCTTGAATAGCCAGGTTTGTTCTTGTGTTTTGCCATTCTCTCTGCCCAGAACTCTTCTGGCTCCTTCCTGTCACTCAGCTCTCAGTGCAAATGTCACCTTCCCAGAGAGTCTTTTCCTGACTACCTGTTAGAAAGGACCTGCCTCTCTCTCACATTGCCTTACCTGATTTCCTTCCTAATGCTTTCTCCTTCTTCTTTTCAGTCGCTAAGTCATGTCTGACTCTTTGCAACCCTATGGGCTGTAGCTTACCACACTCCTCTGTCCATGGGATTTTCCAGGCAAGAATACTGGCATGGGTTGCCATTTCCTCCTCCAGGGAATCTTCCTGACTTAGGGATCCAATGCTTGTCTTCACACTAGAAGGTGGATTCTTTCCCACTGAGTCACCAGGGAAGCCCTACTACACTCAAACTTATTTCATTCATTTAATGGATTACATACTTATTGTGTGTTTTATCCAATCTGTGTCCTCAGGTCCTGGAAAAGTGACCAACAATTAGTAGGTACTCAGCAAATACTGACTCAATGAACAAAGAAATAAGTGTGCATTTCTAAGGTTCCTGGGGCTCTGTATAATAGTTTCTTATGTATTTTATAAAGAAAATCTTATTTGAAAAATGTAACTTTATAGGCTGAGGCGTCCGATCTGCTTGAGATAAAATGGTAAGAGAAGAGGAGCTGTGCACATTATTAATTTTATGTGTGTAAACATGGTCACAGTCGCAGAAATTGACTTCTGGCAATAAAGCAATTTTCCAAATGTCAAAGCTAACCAGACGGTCCTGGAAAGTGGTTCTTTTCCTGTTGACATTGTTTTTTTTTTTGTTTTTTTCCTCTCTCTTTGTGAAATACTAGAATGGGGAAAACCATCTTATCTGTCCACCATGGAACGTAGCATGTGAAACAAATCATACAAATAATGCATACTTTTATACTAGAGTTTAAAAAATAAGAAATGTCACAAGAATAGCAAAACTAGATACTCTGTCCTCACTACCACCTAATTCTAATATGACAGGCCTTGGAATCATTAATGATCCTTTGTTCAGCTTAATGCATGAGGTCAGTGTGGAGACCTTTAGTAACAAGCTGCTCCTTATCTCCTAATGCTGCTTTGCATTTGGAAGGCTGCAGGCAAGTTCCTGAAAATTCACAGTCACCACTCTCCCAAGTTGTTGCTGTATTGGTAGGATGTTTTTAATTTACACGTCTTCAATTTGTGGATGTACATTAAAATTCCTAGGCCCCAAGCAAACTTTATCAAAGGCACTTGCAGCCCATTACTCCTAAAATATTGTACGCCAGGCACCTTAGGGCATGCGCAGAATTTGTGCGTGCGTGCGCGCGCGCGCGTGTGTGTGTGTGTGTGTGTGTGTGTGTGTGTGTGATGGGTAGGGCTGGGCCTTTCATGCCCTGTGGAGGAAAGAAAAGCCATGTTAGGAGAAATGCATCCATGTTGTTGGGCTGGGAGCGGGGAAAGATTGGTTTTGTCTGCTAGCCTAGGCAGAATTTCTTATTACCCCACATCAAATTGCATCCCTTGCCTCTGATTCAAGTCTGCCTGTTCATCTCTTCCTCCCACCTCAGGCTTTTATTGAAGCTTCCACCCCCAGGCAGTGCACAAATGCAAACTTCTGTTTACTGTCTCTGAGTGATGATATTAATTCAAATGCCCAGGGATAATGCATTGCTTATTAAACACACGATGTTATTAGAGAGTAATTCAAGGGAAACCAAGAAGGGTGGAAAAACATGCTTCTCCCCCTCAGCAAAAATGGCCAGAATTGGATAAAAGCAGAGCTTCTCTCAGTAATGTTGACTTAAAAAATAGTTAAAACCTAAAAGTTGAGAGTTATGTTTCATTTCTTGGGAAATTTTAGGACTTCAAGCCTAGGAGACAGTATCTCAAGTGACCCTGAGAGAGCTGCTCCAAGGAGGTGAGGGGAGGAGCCAGGTTATATTGAAGTTTTGCAACAAATGGCAGGTAGTCTGAACATCAAAAGATTCTTGTTGTTGTGCTCTATGGGAGAGGGAGAGGGTGGGATGATTTGGGAGAATGGCATTGAAATATGTATAATATCATATATGAAACAAGTCTCCAGTCCAGGTTCGATGCAGGATACTGGATGCTTGGGGCTGGTGCACTGGGACGACCCAGAGGGATGGTATGGTGAGGGAGGAGGGAGGAGGGTTCAGGATGGGGAATACATGTATACCTGTGGCAGATTCATTTTGATATATGGCAAAACCAATACAATATTGTAAAGTTAAAAAAAAAAAGAATAGAAATTAAAAAAACAAACAAAGAAAACCAGATATCCCAAGTTAAGGAGTTTAGTGCCCTACTATGTATGGGCTCACTGTAGCCATCCCTTTTAGATACACCTCACCTATTTGGGGCCAGTGTCCTGTGCTTTTTCCATGGACAGAGGAGCCTGGAAGGCTATACAGTCCATGGGGTCACAAAGAGTCAGACACGACTGAGTGACTGAGCACCGAATCCTGTGTTTTTCACATCCTGAGCTCCCTTGGGGCTCACCATAGGTAGTGGAATCAGTCTGATGGTTGGTAGATCACAGATATTCTTCTTCTTCCTGAGTGCCCTTTAGGGTCACCAGCTCACATTGGAGGGCTGCCATCACTAATAACTGTTAGATCTTTGTTTGCTGATATGTCAGGAAATATATTATTTCTCGGTAACAATGGGCATGGGTTTAGAGCCTCCAACTGCGGACTTGCAGTGTGATCTTTGAAGAGTTATTTACCTTCTCTAAGCTTCAGGTGACACATCTATAAACTGAGATTAGTAATTGTACCTACCTTCTAAAGTTGTCTTGAAGGTTAAGTGAGAAATATATGTAGAACCCTCAGTACAGTGTCTCATAGGTATTAATAGTAAGCTTGATTAAAGTGTTTGGAATAAGATCTCATATATGGTACACCTGTGTTGTCAGCTACATGTGTGGCATGCTGTTCATGCACTGAGCACCAGACCCAGTAGAGACACCTTAAAACACAATCCTCCCTTCCCATACTGCCAGGGTATTTAAACCAAGGACTTCTGTGGGAAAACCTCTGTCATGTCTCTACCTTATCACCAGATTATCTTAAATTCCTTTAAGAAAGTTGTTTGAAAAGTTTTATCAGATATCTTTTAGAATCATGATTATGTTCTAAACAACACATTGATTTAAGATTCTTGTAGTTCTCAGTATATTCAGTTTCATAAAGAAAACCCCTCTTTTCTAGAAAGTCATCTCAAACGGGAAGACTTACAATGCAAAATTCTGAGGGATCGAGCTCAAACAAATGTGGCAGGTCTCCCTAGCCACCTTGTCCAGGTTGAACATTCTTGAACAGGCTTTGATGCTCCCAGCCCATCCCCTTCTATTCCTCCTTCT
The DNA here is from genome assembly GCF_055505025.1 of Bos grunniens. Lineage (NCBI taxonomy): Eukaryota > Metazoa > Chordata > Mammalia > Artiodactyla > Bovidae > Bos > Bos grunniens. The sequence goes on from NC_141186.1 coordinate 40,736,325, forward strand.
TGTATGCTGATCATTTGCTAAAAGATTCCCCCCCCCGCCCATGTTGCTGCTCAGCTCACACGCTCATCCTTAGATCTCAGATGGAATATCATTTCTCCTGGAGAGCAGAGCCTCCTGGTCCCCATATCTGTTTCATGCTTGGTTCTATGTTCAAATTGTTCCTGGAAAACCTTCATTTCATTTCGTCCTTTTGTACATATTCATAATTATTTATTTAATGTCTGTCCTCACCACTAAATTATTAGCTCCATATGGGAAGGGGTTCCTCTGATTAACACTGGGCTACAGTCCTTGGCACATGTGAAGTGCTCTACCTGACAAGCATGATGAGTAAATCTTATTCTTTATGAGATTTTTAAATTTCATATTACATATAACTCAAATGGTTAAAAAATTAGATTATATTCTCCTTTTATATTGTAACAGTCCTCATGCACTATATTTAAAGTTTGCTTTTTGTACCATTGAGATGATTGTGTGCTGCTTTTATGGGTTACAATTTAATAGCATTTCAAGCAACAAGCTTTTGATTTTTAAAGAAATCATTATTTACTACACTGGTACGACAGTACAAGGTGACATTCCCTCTCTCTGTAAGATGCCTTAAGTCTTCAAAGCACATCACACAATTTCATAAATGGTAAAGATATTGATTTTAAAATCCTGATGGAAAAGAAGGTAAAGCCTAATGTTTGAATTCTGAGTTACAATCAGATATAGTAAATCACCAAGAACAAAGGACCAATACCTCAATAGTGCAATCAGGAGGCTGAAAGAGAACTTGAAGGACCCAATTTCAATCCTTTTGTCTCTTTGAAGAATCAGACCTCCTGGAAAACCTTTGGTTCTTGTCTAATTGCTTCTAAGCTAAACTGTGGACTTGTTGCTGTGGTTCTATAAAATGATTTTAACTTCATGTCCTTGTCTAGGATTGTGTAGTATCTATGAGCTGCCTGATGTATCATATTTAAGTTCTGCCTACTCCTCAAGGCAGTTTGACATCATGCCCTATGCCAGCTTGGCTAACTTATTCCCTTCTACTCACATATTATGGTCTGACCTCTCTGCCGTTGTACTGTAAATGTCATGTGAGGTATGTCACTTAGTTTTATTCTGGCAACAAAATGAGAAGATCCAGTCCCTACCCTCAAGGAGCTTGCAGTCTGCTGAGTGAGCCAGACAGTGTAGGCTTACTGAGTATATGCTACATGCAAAGCACCGTCAGAGATATAAAAGTGAACAAGCCCTCTAAGAAATAATGACTAAGTGTCTATAGGGCATGTAGAACATTTCCGGGTCACAGCAACGATGGAATAAATGTCACTTCCTGTTCCTGTGATGCTGATGAGATTTCTAGCTTTAATGTTTGAGTGGCTGGTAAAGCCATCTTCAAGACCCAGAGTCTACCCTTCTTTGACCCCTGAGGTGGCGGTCAGGATGGGTCTGGATACACAGATTTGGTTAGAGAAAAAAATAGAAATATCTGGGATATCACTGGTAATATGTCTCGTAGTCAGTAGTGGAGGAGCTTGAGATCTAGGAGCATAATTAGATAGAAAGACCTATGGTGAACAGTAAGGAAACCAGATGATTTATTAGCCAGTCTCTTTCTACTTCAGGGTATTGGGTTTACGAGTTTTTTTTTCTATTAATATTACAGTCTGCTTGCCTGTTCCTCAAATTTACCAGAAAGATGTATATGCCAGTGTTCAGAAAGGAAGATGTAAATAGAATTAATTTTTTAAAAAGGGCTACGATTCAAACCAGCCCCCCAGAACACTCTGAATCTAGTGGGATAGAGCAGGGGCAGACAGACTAAAGAATAATTAAAATTTAAGGCTGGCTTTTATAGTGATGGCCATTCAGTGGTTTTTAAAATGTGGGCCATGTCTATCAGGGTCAGCATCACCTGGTGCAGTGGGCGAAGTAATGGCGAAACATGTGCACATCCTGATCCCTGGAAGGGACTTTCTAGTGTGAGTAAGGATTTTGAAATGGGAAGAGCAGCCTAGATTATTCAAGTGGACCCAGTAAAATCAAAAGGCCTCTTATAAGAGAGAGATCAGAGTTAGTAGTAGGAGTTATGATAACAGAAAGAAGAGATGTGAGAAAGAGGCCACATCTTTCCCTGGAAAGATTTCTTCTGGAGGAATTCAGGCAGCCTCAAGAAGCTAGACCAGGCATGGATTCTCCCCTGGAGCCTCCAGAAGGAGCCAGCCCTGCCAACACTTCGATATTAGCCCCATGACACCTATTTTGGACTTCCAGCCTCCAGAACTGTAAGAAAATACATTTACGTTGTTTTAAGCCACTAAGTTTGTAGTAATTGTTACACAATAATGGGAAGATAAAAAACCAAGGAACATATTAGAAATGTAATTTCTCAGGCCATACTTCAGATTTATCCAGTCAGAAACTCTGGGAGTGAGGCCGAATAATCTGCGGTTTAAGAAGCCCTCTGGGTGAGATTCTGATGCACAGTTAATGACTAGCTGTCTTCGAGGTGGTGGTTGTTTAGTCACTACGTCGTGTCCAGCTCTTGTGACCCCATGGACTGTAGCCTGCCAGGCTCCTCTGTCTGTGGGATATCCTAAGCAAGAATACTGGAGTGAATTGTGTTTGCTTCTCGAGGGGATCTTTCCAACCCAGGGATCGAATCCACGTCTCTTGCGTTGGCAGGTGGATTCTTTGCCACTGCACCACCTGGGAAACCTTCGAGGCTTCTGTCCTTGAGGACTGCTGTTAAAACACAGGGCAGATACTATACCTGCCTTTTGCACCAGCAACAAATTCCAACTGTCTGCTTTAGGCCACAAGACTAATTTTTAACCAGTCACTATATAGTTGTCACATGATTTCCCTCCTGACCACAGGCGGTGGGGTATTATGGTTGACAACACCACCAGCAAGATAGGAAACTTTGGGGAGATCCTCAAAGCAAAGAGAATAGTATTTTCAAGAGGAGGATGATAAAATTTGCTGGAGGGACAAAATAAAACTATCTGTAACGAGTTTATGACTTTACTGGTCACTCAGAGAAAGAAGAACACTCTTACATGAAGGAAGAATTTGTACCAGGGCCCAGCCATAACAAAATATAGAGTATATTTAGGAAATGGCAAAAAGAGACTATAGCCTCAGTATGGTACAAGAGGCTGGGGTATGGGTGACAGGAGGTAGGAGAAGAGGTTGGAGGTGCCATACTAATGAGCTCAGATTCTATTCTGTGATTACAGGGAGGGCATGCAGTGATTTCTGAGCAGGGAGTAAAATGATGAAAATGGGCTTTGGAAAGCTAAGTTTGGGTTCTCACCATTGCCTGAACATCAGGTCTACTCAGTAGTAATAGTCTCTACCATCGTATGTGCATATAGAAAGCTAATTATGTGTCACTCTAGGGATTCTCCATCACAGATTCCGGATCTTTGTGTGTTCAAAGATGTCTTTCCTACTGTGGGAAACTTTGTCTTTCAAATTTAGATCACCCACAGTAAGGGATACAGTTACACTCACACATGCATGTAAGCATACACAGAGCTTCAGGAAAGCATACCTACTCTTGACTCTGTGAGGTTTCCTACTATTTTTATTCAATTCTATGTTAATGTTTTAAAAAGAATTCTGATCATAGTTCTCTACATTGACTTTTTGACCACCCTTTAGTTGTATCATGCAGTTTGGAGCTTGTTACTTTTAAGGAAAGGAGCAGTATCTTATTCTTTTTTTGATATTTAAAAATTTATTTATTGTGATTAAGCTTTACTGGTGATCAGGCAGGGACCACACTAGGGCAGCAGGGCCTGTATACCAAGCCAGTACTGGCCTTCAGAGCAATGCTGGGTGGTCTGGGCCACGTTGTTTAGGCCAAGGGTCCAGCTGGGCTCCTCAAAGCAGAAACCACCACTGAAGAGAAGGGCAGTGTGGCTGGTTTTAGTGGGAAGGATAATATGCGGTTGAGGGAGGAGCTTTGCTGAAGAAAAGTGGGGAACTAATGCTTTAAAGAGCCTGGATGAAAACGGGTTTCGAAGGGAGAAAAGGGGACCAGAAATGCATTTGGGTAACTGTTAGTTCTTAGCACACTTCTCTACGTAGAATAGACCCCCAACACTGCTTAAAGTCAGATTCATGAAGTTTCAGCTAGAGCTTTAGACATTCTTGATGCCATACCATGTACATTTTCCTTGCCAAGTTTGGGACAACAAATTATTAAGATGTATATACAGAGCTCTGAACATTTGGGTAGGTATATTTGGTGGATGGGAGAAGAATGAAGGGTCAGTAGAAATAATGACACATCTTTCCTGTAATATGTATCAAAGCCTAAGAACAACAACATTGGCAGATCGACTTGTAATCACACCACAATGAAGGTCAGAGATGCTTTATATGAAGTGGCTTTGCTCCATAAATTAGGTTTGGATCACGATGTGATGCTAAATCTGTGAAACGGGTGTCAAATGCAGAATGATGAGAACTACTGTGTGAGGGTGTACGTGGAGTTTGACTTCTAGAGTGGTATTTTCTTTACCCAGAGTATCAAGGAGATCCACATACCCTGAGGCTTCTGAGATTTAGAGCTGGGTTACATGAAGGATGCTGTGGAAAAACTTCCCTTTTGTGACATTTTCCACTTATTGAAATTGATCATTTTTCATTAGGTTGGTAGTATTTTTGTCTTTATAATCCAAGTCTGAATTTAAAAATAAATATTGTTTATACTTATTTGCATTATGTCATGTCTCTTCTTTTTACTGTCTCCTTTCTGTCTTCCAATATATGTTAAAAAAATAAAATAATAGAGAACAGTTCTTAGAACCACATTATTTATCCTCATATTGATGCTGGGAAAGACTGAGGGCAGGAGGAAAAGGGGACAACAGAGGATGAGATGGTTGGATGGCATCACCGACTCGATGGACATGGGTTTGGGTGGACTCCAGGAGTGGGTGATGGACAAGGAGGCCTGGCGTGCTGCGGTTCATGGGGTCACAAAGAGTCGGACACGACTGAGCGACTGAACTGAACTGAACTGAGTGAAATAGTGAAATTAGTAAAATAGTTATATGATTCTCAGGTATTGGGTTATAATCTCAGAAGGCATTGGGTTACAGTATATGTATGTTAGGTTTCTTTTTTTTTTTAATTTTTGGTTTCTTTTTAAAAAATCAATTAATTGATTTAGTTCTGGTTGTGCTAGGTCTTCCTTGCTGCGTGCCAGGCTTTTCTCTCGTTGGAGCGAGTGGGGCTACTCTTTAGTTGTGGCACGCCGGCTCCTCACTGTGGTGGCATCTCTTGCTGAGGAGCACGGGCCCTAGGCATGCGGGCTTCAGTAGTTGTGGCTTCTGGGCTCTAGAGCACAGGCTCAGTAATTGTGGTGCACGGGCTTCGTTCCTACACGGCATTTGGTGTCTCCCCGGATCAGGGATCAAACCCATGTGTCCTGCATTGGCAGGCGGATTCTTTACCACTGAGCCAACAGGGAAGCCCTTATGTTAGGTTTTTATACATAATCAGAAGGCAGAAAGTCTTGGTTCTCATCCCTGCTCTGACAGTGCATGGCTGTATGCATACCAGGTATTTTTTTAAATCTCTATTGCCCAGCTGAAGAACAGAGGTGAATTTTACCTTCCCTACTGAATGTTGCAAGTTTGTAGAGATCAAATTAGTTAACTTATGGGAAAGAACTTTTTCATTATAATGTTCTCTTTTGAAGTTGTGCTGTGCTGTGCTTAGTCACTCAGTTGTGGCTCCTCTGTCCATGGGGATTCTCCAGACAAGAATACTGGAGTGGATTGCCATGCCCTCCTCCAGGGGATCTTCCCAATCCAGGGATCGAGCCTGGGTATCCCAAGGCTGTACCTGGGCTCAGTTAGAAAAAGTACTGTAGAAAATTTGGAAATGCTTGCTGTGAGTGCAGACTCTTGAAGTAGTGAGCCTGTGGGTCACATGCTTGTCAGTCTTGAGCGATATATGTAGATGGTCATCACCTCCTAATCCATCTGTGCTAGCTTTAGGTTGGGCCCTACTCCAGATCTGTATGCTTGCTATGTGGTACTCTCATGATTATAGAACCAGGTCATTACTGCTGCCTCTAGTGACCAAAGGCTATTGCAGTGACATCTCCTAGTCCCTCACATCAGTGCTCAACCCCAGATGCTCCATTGCCTCAAGGCCTGAGATGCACTAGACCAGGTCACCCCCCTCTTATGGTTGTTGGGTTGAAAACATTTGTCTCCCTTCTGTCTGATCAGCTGTCCTGAGAAGCTGCTGTTCACGAGGCAGAAGATAGGCTAGGAACATCCCACAATCAGTTGTGCTTGAGAACAGTGGCAGGCAACTCAGAAATGTACCCTGGGATCTGCTTTTCCTCTTTCCCTGCCTCATTTTCCCCTTCTGTCCCTCTTGCTTCCATGAGAGCACATGCTCTAATAAATTAGGAGCATGTAGTATTTGGCTCAGGTTGTCCTCTCTATGGAATTTGGGATAGTGACATTGAAAGTCGCTCAGTCGTGTCTGACTCTTTGCAACTCCATGGACTGTAACCTGCCAGGCTCCTCTGTTCATGGAATTCTCCAGGCAAGAATACCATAGTGGGTTGTCTTTCCCTTTTCCAGGGGATCTTCCCAACCCAGGGATTGAACCCAGGTCTCCCACATTACAGGCAGATTCTTTACCATCTAAGCCACCAGGGAAGCCCAGAATTGGGATACTATGCCATCATTGATGCTTTTGAACTGTGGTGTTGGAGAAGACTCTTGAGAGTCCCATGGACTGCAAGGAGATCCAACCAGTCCATTCTGAAGGAGATCAGCCCTGGGATTTCTTTGGAAGGAATGATGCTAAAGCTGAAACTCCAATACTTTGGCCACCTGATGCGAAGAGTTGACTCATTGGAAAAGACCCTGATGCTGGGAGGGATTGGGGGCAGGAGGAGAAGGGGACGACAGAGGATGAGATGGCTGGATGGCATCACCGACTCAATGGACGTGAGTTTGGATGGACTCCGGGAGTTTGTGATGGACAGGGAGGCCTGGTGTGCTGCAATTCATGGGATCGCAAAGAGTCAGACACGACTGAGCGACTGAACTGAACTGAATAAACTGATGCCATCAAAATATCTACAATAGTGTATACAAATAGTCATACACACAGACACACAGCTGTATGTACAAAGATGTGGAGAGAGGTGATTTGAGGTTGAACCAAAAGAAATATTCAGAGTTGGGTTTGCCAAGTGTCTGCTGGAAGGACAGGGAGGCCTTCAAGAAATTTCTCTGTTAAGAGTAGTAAGGTAGTCTGGGCCATGAAAAGACCAGTAGTGGTGTCTATTCTGTAGCCCAGCACCAGAGACTTGGCCTGAGCTTCAGGAAGAGAGAGGACTAGATCCCAGAAGGCCTTGAGGGCCAGGACAAAGAGCTTAGATTTGATCCTGAGTATAACAGGAAGGCACTGAAGGATTTTAAGCTCAGGAATTATGGGCCATTTAATTGATTTGTTAAAAATAAAACACAACAGAAAGTCTGTCTTGCTCCTCTGTTCAGAATGGATTAGAAGAACAAGTATGGAAAGAATCTTAGGAGGCTGTGGTAGAGGCCCATGTAAGTGGTGTGTGTTGAAGTGTTAGTCATTCAGTTGTGTCCAGTTCTTTGCCACTCCATGGACTGTAGCCTGCCATGCTCCTCTGTCCTAAGGATTTTCCAGGCAAGAACACTGGAGTGGGTTGCCACTTCCTTCTCCGTGGGATCTTCTCGACCCAGGGACTGAACTGGGTTTCCTGCATTGCAGTCAGATTCTTTACCAGCTGAGCCACCAGGGAAGCAGAATATCTGTTGAGATGGAGAAAAGGGGTGGACTTAAGGGATACTTTGTAGGAAAAAGGGCTTTCCCATGGATTAGAGGTGAGAGGTAAGGGATAGGGCCTAATTAGAGATACTTCCTTGGTGTGAGCAAACATTTTTAAAGCCCAGGTGATAGAGGGTGACAGCATTGTCCTTCTCTCAAAGGGCATTATTGGCGTTTCTGCACAGAATGTCAACATGGCTTTCGTGCGGGGAGCACTGAGGCAGCCAGGGCTGCTGCTACCTTGAGAGTTTGCCACTTGCAGAGCACTTGGTTTTGGCTTCTGGAATAAAAGAGCAGCCTTTTCCTGCAGGATCCTGGAGATAGGATTCATGGCTAGGTACTATCCTCAAGTGGAGACCTCAATAGAAGAGGCAGAGCAAGGAACCACAGGAGGGTCTGTGAGAGCTCACTGGGAATTGCTGAATTGGCCAGTGAGTGTGTGATGTTAACACGGTCTCGTTTGTACCTAAATGAGTATTTATAAGGTACTTACAGCTATGGCCACTTTTGGCTATTGGCAACTGCTCAGAAAGGTTGAAATTCAGAATTAGGAGACATCATAAAGTTACTTTGAATGCTGGGCTGCCAGGATGCTTCTATTTATATTGAGGTATATACCATCAGCCCCCTGCTCCCAGGCCATCATACTGAACCCATCTACAGGAGAGAGAAGTGTCCAGCCTAAATGTCCTCTTCTTCCATCTGTTCCTGAGACAGCGCTAACAAATGAGAGGGCGTGGTCTGAGACCTACTGGGGATATATCTCTGGGACCGTCATCTGAGAGTTATGAGTAGGCAGAGCGGTGATTTTCATTTTCTGCAATAACTTCCCACAGTAAGTAGGTGGGAGGGTGCAGTGATTGATGAGCTAAATTAGATGGAAAGTGGCTCAAATCAGATTCTAGGTGATTGCTCCTGCCTCTCGACTCACTGCACTTATTTTCTATTCTACTCATTTAGCAAATGATTATGGTCTGTCTTGTGACATTTCTTATATTGTTGCTTCATTCTTTACCTTTTCCACGTTGTTCTTTGGGCTTTCCTCAGCTATATCAGTTACTCCTTAGAGACAGAGATGGGGTTTTGTTTATTGTTGTGGCCTTCTCACGCCTTCCACAGAATAATTGCACAGTGCTTGCGTGGTGTTTGACCAATAGTTGCTGCCCCAGATGAGATGTTTCCTAAAGAAGTTTGCTGAATTTATCTTGTCTCAGCAAAGTAGACAGTAATAAAAAGGGTCACACTAAGAACGTTTTTGTTTAAAATATGCAGCCTTTTAGTAAATGAATTTGAGGTAACTTTGTGGCTCAGATGGTAAAGAATCTGCCTGCAAATGCAGGAGACTGGGTTCAGTGCAGGAGACCTGGGTTGGGAAGAAGCCTTGGAGAAGGAAATGGCAACCTACTTTGCTATTCTTGCCTGGAAAATTCCATGGACAGAAGAGTCTTGTGGGCTATGGTTCATGGGATCACAAAGAATCAAACATGACTGAGTGAGTTTCTTTTTGTGCAAACCAGCATAGTCCCACCATAGAAATGGTTCAGTTTTTTGTAAGTGTAATTTTATTTCTCTAAACAGGATATAAGGTGGCGTCATATGAAACTGCCAATATTCATACTAAAAATATGGCATTATCATACAGATCAATCTAATAAGACAGATGAGCCAAAAATAACTCATTCCTCTGATTCTGTCTGAGATGGCAGTGAGCTCACTGGAAGCAGGCCCTACTTCTGCGACAACAGCTTAGGGGATAGAGGCCACTGGGGCAGAGGAAGTGATCTCAAGGGCAGATATCACTGAAGGATCATTGATTTTTCTCATCATTTGGGACACATGTAGTTGACGTGTGCTTTCTGTTCTATTGATGCCCAAGCCCCTTTCAGTTCAGTTCAGTTCAGTCACTCAGTCGTGTCCGACTCTTTGTGACCCCCTGAATCGCAGCACGCCAGGCCTCCCTGTCCATCACTAACTCCCGTAGTTCACTCAAACTCACGTCCATCGAGTCGGTGATGCCATCCAGCCATCTCATCCTCTGTCGTCCCCTTCTCCTCCTGCTCCCAATCCCTCCCAGCATCAGAGTCTTTTCCAATGAGTCAACTCTTCGCATGAGGTGGCCAAGTATTGGAGTTTCAGCTTTAGCATCAGTCCTTCCAAAGAACACCCAGGACTGATCTTCTTTAGAATGGACTGGTTGGATCTCCTTGCAGTCCAAGGGACTCTCAAGAGTCTTCTCCAACACCACAGTTCAAAAGCATCAATTCTTCGGCACTCAGCCATCTTCAGAGTCCAACTCTCACATCCATACCTGACTCTCATCTCCTTTCCTCTCTTTATTAAACCCTGAGTTTTAGATTGCTGGATCAATCTGTTGGTATGGGACAGATAGGGAAGGTTTATGTTAGTTGTTTCCCCTTAATTCCTCTGGATGACTGAGATGAGTCCTCCAAATTCCTCTAGAAGAACCCAGACTCTCCACTGACAACACAGGTAGGAGGGAGCACCTTTGCCTTATTTACCATGGAAGCAACAGGGAACCTGACTTCATGTCAGAGGAGAGAGACTAGATGGGGCAGCTTGAGAACAAGGAGGATCTGTCATTGGAAATAGGAGCCCAAGTCCAGAAGAATGAGTCTACGAACTGAATTAATTGGGAGAAAGAAAATTACCAAGTGTATCTTCACCATTAGACAGAGCAAGGAATATTATTTAAAACCAAGTCTTCCCTGGATTCTGTCTTTATTAAAAGCATGACCAGAGAGTAGCTTTTTTTGAGTCAGAAAAGTATTGGAAGTGCTTAGAACTTTATAAAATCTATAGTTGTATGTCTAAGAAAGAGGCAAAGCCATAGTATTAGGAAAAGTAAGGGTGTAATCAAACATTGTAACATACCCTCCACCACTTGTGGATAGAGTTGTGGTGTTTACTTGTTCACTTATTCCATGAATGAATTTACCAGAGTATGCACATGATGTCATTTGTTCCTGTAACAGCCCTGAGAGAAAGATTAGCTTGCCCCATTTATAGATGGAGCAATTAGCCTCAGAGAGGTTAAAAAGCTCACCTACAACACACAGAATGCAAATCAATTGCAGAGATGGAGTTGCAACCCAAGTTTGTCTGACTCCAGAGCCAGTACTTTTCCTACCACGCCATACTTTTGTCCTCTGTACTGGAGGTGTCTTTAAAAAAGGAAAAGGAGTCACGTGAAATTTCTCTGAGAAAAAGGCTGAGAGTATGCCAGTGTACCAGACCTGAAAAGCAGCAGTGGGGCTTGACATGGGCTGCCAGTTTAAGTTTCTGGTAAGAAAGCAGTCCCCAACCTTTTTGGCACCAGTCACCAGTTTTGTGGAAACTTTTTTATGGACTGTCAGCAAGGGTGGGAGTGGGGGATCGGGGGGTTGAGGGGGAATCATTAGGATAGCTTCATATTTATTGTGCACTTTATTTCTATTATTATTACATTAACTCCACCACAGATTACCATGTATTGGATCCCCGAGGTTGGGGACCCCTGTTCTACTATCAAGATTGCAGAATCTGAAGCCCCACTCCATTATCAGAATCAGCATTTTAACAAGATCCCCATGGGGTACAGAATCTAAGATCCTATTTCTGAATCAGAATCTACATTTTAAAAAACCAGAGTCCGGTTCCTGGGTTGGGAAGATCCCCTGAGGAGGAAATGGCAACGCACTCCAGTATTCTTGCCTGGGAAATCCTGTGGATGGAGGAGCCTGGTGGGAGCTACGTCCATGGGTCGCAGAACAGTCATCCACGACTGAGCGACGAAGCTCAGGTGATTTGTCAGCGTGCTAGTTTGAGAAGCACTGCCCCAGCCATCCCAAAGCTGCTTCTCTATTCTCACTGTATTTTGGGTCCTTCAAGGACCTGACTCAGGGAGGGAACTTGGCTGGTTTTTGCCCTGCTGTCAACTGCCAGGACAAATTACCAACCACAGGGGTCACCCTTCCTTAACATTTCTTGAAGTTTCTTAACGTTTCTTCTTCCTTAACATCCTCCTCCCTTCTCTGTCTAGTCTTCTTTGCTTGCCCATATGGCAATGAAGTAAGGAGAGACTGAAAGAAATAAGATTAAGAAGTATGATTTTTTTTTTTAACCAGGTTTTCCTATGAAAGCTTTGTGATGCCTTCTCAAATTATGCTAAGCATCGTGGCTAACAACGTCTCCCTTAACGGAGGCTATCAGCATCCCTCCTGCTCAGCACGCCCTTTTGGAATTATTGTAGCACCTTCAGTTGTTTGAAGGTTGTGCACTTTTGGTTTCTAACTCAACCCAGAAAACAGCTATAGGTTTTATTTCTATTTCACACACAGCCACACACTTAAGTGTCTTAAGGGTGGCTGAGCCTAAGTATGATAAATTTCAACCTTTAATGACAGATTTGAGTAAAAACACTGAACCCCAGGGCTTAAAGAAGCTCCTTTTGGTCATAATACTGAACCATCTACACTGTAGCACTGACTGCTTTTTACTACACAGATTCACTCAGTGCTGAGGATTATGGCATTTGCTTCTGCTTTCAGCATCAGTGGGAAAAGGCTTTCACGATTTGTTTTTCTTTCTCATTTGTGTGTGTGTGTGTGTGTGTGTGTGTGTGTGAGATTATGAATGATCTGTGAAGCAGAAAGAAGATAAAAATGTTCATAAACTGGGCCTACTCTGTGGTCTCAACAGAAACTTAGCAAATGTGACATAGAAGGGGACAGGAAACCGTCATCCGTCATGAATCTGTCATGTTGACCGTGAGCAACGTGCCCGATGTCTGCAGGGTGTACTTTCAAACGTGTGTGTGTGCGTGCTCAGTCACTGAATCATGTCCAATTCTTTCCTGTCATGGACTGTAGTCCACCAGGCTCCTCTGTCCATGGGATATTTCTAGGCAAGAATACTGGAATGGGTGCCATTTCCTCATCCAGGGGAATCTTCCCAACCCAGGGATCAAACCCAAGTCTCCAGTGTCTCCTGCATTGGCAGGCGGATTCACTGACCCACCTTCAAACATGCCAACATGTAAACTCTTAGGCAAGGGTTAATAGGGGAACTCCTTTTAATAGAAATCCAGGTTACTTTTTTTTTTTTTTAATGGGAAAAAAGTAGCAAAAAGAAAAAGATACATAGAGACATTCAAGGCACTGGAATTTTCAGTTAATAATGGAAAGGAAATGTTTGTTTCCAAGGTAAAACGAAATATCACGGAGGAGAGTCATCATGAGGTTAGAGCTTTAAGAAAACCTGGGTAGCCAAATAAACACGGGTGTGGAATGAGGAATGTTTTGCTTTCCATGTCAAATTTTTCATTCAGCAAATCATTGTCTTCCTTTAGATTCATGAAGAAAACATTTTCTTTACAGAAACAGTAATCAAACAGTAGTTGATACCTCAAGGTAAAACAGAGCAGATACTGGAACTCCCTCTTTGTTACATTAGAATATTACCCCATGACGTTCTGTTTCACTGGCTTTTGTAGAGACACACAGGTTTGTTTGTTTTTTTTTAAAGGAAAAGTTTACTGTCTTCAGATTTGATTTGAGATAGTAAGCTTGCATTAGTTTGTTTTAAAGTATGTTCAGAGGGAGATTGTTCTGATGAAACATCTCATTTCAAGTGCTTTATGAAAATATTTGGTGAAGTTAATGAACAGTATAAGAGACTCCACTGTGTAGAGTTAATTTGATTTCATTTCAGAACAGTCTTAACCTGAAATTAGTGTTGGTAATAATTTGAATATGTCTGGTTCTCTTAGCCTATGATGCGTAATATCTTCCATTTATGCCAAATCATATGCTTTGTATATAGTTTTAAGTTACTAGTATGTTGTAGAAACAGTTTAGTGATTTGTGATTAGCATTTATTTTTAGTGAAATGAAATAGAATGAAATAGAATGCGTGGTCAGGGTATTCTTTGTTTTTATGTATGTGTATATATATCATCTATCTATCTCCTTAAAAACTTAAAAATTGTGGTTCACATTCCAAAAAAGTTTAAAAACAACTGCCTTGGTGAATTTTGGCATGGTTATAATGTGATATCACCCATGATTGGCCCACTGAAAATTCTTTAAATAACCAGCAAACTTGTCATGTCAGACTTTTCATTTATTTTTGGGTTTTCAAATGGCTACACTTCTCTTAAAATCTTTCTCTTTTTAGACTCTTCATCCTGGAGACATTGATTGGTTAAAATTAGGGAAATAAAGCCACACTTCAAAGTTTAGCATATATTGACAGTGCATAATTTTCAGGAAGGGAGTATTTAATCTTTTTTTTTTTAATTAATAAATTTGACTTGTGCCTTCCTCATGCCTTTCAGTTACCATGACTCACCTTGATCACACCTTAATGTCACAATTTAACATTAGATACCTCTCCAGAGAGGAAGAGAATCATTCAGAAACTAGGTACATAATGATTAATAATTAATACATAAAATTCTGGTCTTTCAGATTTTATTTTATTGGTAATTAAATGCCATGAGTACAAATGTGTGATCTCCAGTATGTGCATATGATTGAATCTGTGTCCACTTAAAGGACAATAAGATTACTGGAGGAATTCTTATTTTACTTATAGGCTTTCTCCTAGGACTATTGTTTACAGCTACTACCAACAACCATAGTATTAGTAAGAACTGAAGATATCATTTTAAAAACATAAAACACACAAATGTTTCCCCATCTTAGAACCTTTTTATAACTTAGTTATAACTTTTATAACTTTAGAACCCAGATAACTAAGCATCTGTGAGGAACAGGCTAAAATGCCAACAGTAATCTATCCTTGGAGTCTGAAGAATTGGGCTACATTATTTGATATTATTGATAAATGTTCAGGTCTCGTGTCTTGGGTATATCGTAAATGGAGACGGGAAATAAAAACATTATCAGTGGACTGGAACACAGTTTACCATATACCTGAGAAGTGCTGTTAATGCCATTGCATCGTTTCATTTAGCAGCTAGAAGTTTGTTTTAAGCCTGAGAGTTAATCACTCTTGTCAACAGACTTGGTTGCTGCTATGTACTTTCTGGATGTAGCTATGCTAGTAAGGACTCCTGTTTGCTGGTCTGAAACCCAGTCTTACTTAACTAGCATAAGCAATAAAGGGAGTTTTACTGACTCGTGTAACAGAAGTCCTGGGTTGTTTTGGCTACACTCCTAAGCAGGCCTTCTCTATGTGGTGATCACCATGCTGGACCATCCACTCTACTAGCTCAGTAATCTCATCTGAGTTTCTCTTTTTGGTAGCTTTTGTAAGTCTGAGTCCTGAGTCTCATCAGAATACTTGGATCCCATTCTTATTGCTGAACTGATAACTGTGGTCAGTAGAATAGAGCAGTGATTGGCCAGGGTTGGGTCACATTCCTATATCTGTATTCTAGGGATTGGAGGAGGAGCAGGCTCTCCAAAGGAGAAAAAGGGGGGGTGGGCATTATTACCAAGGCACGATTTTATATAGATGCTGGGTAAGGAAAACAGAAGATGCTACTACAGCGGTCTTATTTTGACTTTAAAAGGTTCAGTGTCTTAATTCTTTCAAAAAAAGTGATATTATTTCTATCTCATCAATGAATTCATTTATCCATTTAAAAAATATGTATTCAGCCAGGCGGAGACATTTCCTTTAACTTCTCTGAGAATATGAAATGTGTGCATGATTTTGACCAAGCCTCTGTAATATTTTATTAGATGATTTTCATCACTCTGGGTAATAAACAGGTGATTTGACTTAGCAGAGTACAGGTGCTATTTTTAATGCTTAGTGCTCTCTGGAGGTCTTCCAAATAATAATAGCACCTTTAAAAGCTTTAGATTCCCCAAGGAGCAATAAAATTGTGCTGAGTATTGTCTGTGATAAATAACACATCTCCCTTCTCTTCTATTCCATATCCCTACTTAAGAAACCTCCAGGTTTTCTGACATTATCTCAGGGTTGATTGCCTAGTGAAGGTCAATACTTTATTGCTTTTTATTTCTACATGTTTCTTTGTGTTTATATTGGAATAATAAGAATATTATAGACTTTTAAAAATATTAAAAATCATGGAAAATAAAACCATAAACACATCACTAAGGAATATAACTTAAAACTTTGTTTTCTAAAAAGGAAATAATTTAACTTTTTCCTGATGAGTGGAGTTCAGGGGTTAAGGAACCAAGATCTCAGAGGAAAGGAAGGATAGAGAAGTGAGATCAAAATACTGCATGGAATTTTCCCTTGAGGCCTGATGTGTACCTCTAGGATGAGACTAAAAAAAAATTAAAAAGAGAGAAAAAATTGTTGAAAACACATGATAAGAGAGTAAAAGGTAAAGCACAGATGTGAGCTGTCTCACAGAGCTTTTGAGGGGGTTCAGTTCAGTTCAGTTCAGTTCAGTCGCTCAGTCGTGTCCGACTCTTTGCGACCCCGTGAATCACAGCACGCCAGGCCTCTCTGTCCATCACCAACTCCCAGAGTTCACTCAGACTCAAATCCATCGAGTCAGTGATGCCATCCAGCCATCTCATCCTCTGGCGTCTCCTTCTCCTCCTGCCCCCAATCCCTCCCAGCATCAGAGTCTTTTCCAGTGAGTCAACTCTTCGCATCAGGTGGCCAAAGTACTGGAGTTTCAGCTTTAGCATCATTCCTTCCAAAGAACACCCAGGGCTGATCTCCTTCAGAATGGACTGGTTGGATCTCCTTGCAGTCCAAGGGACTCTCAAGAGTCTTCTCCAACAACACAGTTCAAAAGCATCCGTTCTTCGGTGCTCAGCTTTCTTCACAGTCCAACTCTCACATCCATACATGACCACTGGAAAAATCATAGCCTTGACTGGATGGACCTTTGTTGGCAAAGTAATGTCTCTGCTTTTGAATATGCTATCTAGGTTGGTCATAACTTTTCTTCCAAGGAGTAAGTGTCTTTTAATTTCATGGCTGCAGTGATTTTGGAGCCCCCAAAAATACAGTCTGACACTGTTTCCACTGTTTCCCCATCTATTTCACAAGAAGTGATGGGACCAGATGCCATGATCTTCATTTTCTGAATGTTGAGCTTTAAGCCAACTTTTTCACTCTCCTCTTTCACTTTCATCAAGAGGCTTTTTAGTTCCTCTTCACTTTCTGCCATAAGGGTGGTGTCATCTGCGCATGAGGCAGTAGGATCATGATAAACACTCAAGGCTTTTTATTGAGTCTCCTTAGTAGCTAGGATAAAAGGATAAAAGCAAATGGAAGCATATCATCCTCATTTGAATCCAGATGATCTGCCTGTACTCTGTCTGCCTTCAGGAAGAAGGTTAAATCCTATTTGGAAGAAAACAGTGTTCAAACTTCTGCAATTTTCCATAAACAATGTATTTGTTATTTACAAAAAAAATAGTAGGCATGCAATGAAATAGGAACAAATAACCTAAAATCAAGAAAGAAACAATAGTCAAAAGATATAGAGAAGTGATTCAGATTCAGAATCAGAAGTGATTCAGAAGTTACCAGACACAGACTTCTAGACAACTGATTAATATGTTCAAGAAAAGAGAATTTCACAAGAGATCTGGAGTCTAGGAAAGGAATCACATGAACAACTTCAAACTTAAAATTATAGTACCTGAAGTTAAGAACCAGTAGATGGATTTAACAACATATTAAATACATAAGAAGACAGCATAGTGACTTGGAAGATAGGTCTGTAGAAAATATTCAGATTAAAGCATAGAGTTGAAAAATAATGTAAAAATGAAGAAAATCCATTAGAGACATATTGGAAGATGTAAAAGGTCTGGGCATGGCCATTGGTGGCCAGAAGTAAATTAGAGAGAAAAATAGTAACAGAAACAATATTTGAAGAGATACTGATCAAAAATTTTCCAAAATTAATGAACAACATTAATACGTCAAGGCTGCATATTGTCACCCTGCTTATTTAATTTATACACAGAGTACATCATGAGAAACGCTGGTCTGGAAGAAGCACAAGCTGGAATCAAGATTGCCAGGAGAAATATCAATAACCTCAGATATGCAGATGACACCACCCTTATGGCAGAAAGTGAAGAGGAACTCAAAAGCCTCTTGATGAAAGTGAAAGTAGAGAGAGAAAAAGTTGGCTTAAAACTAGGATCATGGCATCCGGTCCCATCACTTCATGGGAAATAAATGGGGAAACAGTGTCAGACTTTATTTTTTTTGGCTCCAAAACACTGCAGATGGTGATTGCAGCCACGAAAATAAAAGATGCTTACTCCTTGGAAGGAAAGTTATGACCAACCTAGATAGCATATTCAAAAGCAGAGATATTACTTTGCCAACAAAGGTCCATCTAGTCAAGACTGTGGTTTTTCCAGTGGTCATGTATAGATGTGAGAGTTGGACTGTGAAGAAAGCTGAAAACCGAAGAATTGATGCTTTTGAACTGTG
Organism: Bos grunniens; assembly: GCF_055505025.1. Classification (NCBI taxonomy): domain Eukaryota; kingdom Metazoa; phylum Chordata; class Mammalia; order Artiodactyla; family Bovidae; genus Bos; species Bos grunniens. The sequence continues at coordinate 40,754,583 of NC_141186.1, forward strand.
GTGTTGGAGAAGACTCTTAAGAGTCCCTTGGACTACAAGGAGATCCAACCAGTCCATCCTAAAGGAGACCAGTCCTGGGTGTTCATTGGGAGGACTAATGCTGAGACTGAAACTCCAATACTTTGGTCACCTCATGCGAAGAGTTGACTTATTGGAAAAGACCCTGATGCTGGGAGGGATTGGGGACAGGAGGAGAAGGGGACGCCAGAGGATGAGATGGCTGGATGGCGTCACTGACTCTATGGACATGAGTTTGGGTAAACTCCGGGAGTTGGTGATGGACAGGTGCTGTGATTCATGGGGTCGTAAAGAGTTGGACACGACTGAGTGACTGAACTGATAAGCAAATAAAATAAAATAAAATATGTAGGTATATTATAGTAAAACTACTTAAAAACCAAAGACAAATAGATAATCTTAAAAGTATCCAAAGGAAAAAAAAGATACATTTCAAAAGAATACCAGTTAGACCTAAAACTAATTTTAAAAACAGAAACAATGGAAATTAAAGAACAATGGTGTGACATATTTAAAGAGCCAAAAAAAAAGTAATTGTTAATCTTAAAGTCTGTATTTGTTGTTGTTCAGTTGCTAAGTCATGTCAGACTCTTTGGGACCCCATTGACTGCAGCGTGCCAAGCTCCTCCATCCTTCACTATGTCTTGAAGTTTGCTCAAACTCATGTTCGTAGAGTCAGTGATGCCATCCTCTGTCACCCCCTTTTCCTCCTGCCCTCCATCTTTCCCAGCATCAGGGTCTTTTCCAATGAGTCAGCTCTTTGCATCAGATGGCCAGAATATTGGAGCTTCAGATTCAGAATCCAATGAATATTGGATTTCAATGAATTGAATGAATATTCATGGTTAATTTCCTTTAGGATTGATTGGTTTGATCTCCTTGCTGTCCAAGGTACCCTCAAGAGTTTTCTCCAGCATCACAATTCAAAAGCATCAATTTTTTGTTGCTTAGCCTTCTTTCTGGTCTAACTCTCACATCCGTACAGAATAGAATTTTATATGCAGTGCCCTTATCCTTTGAAAAAGATATTTTTAGAAAAATTAAAATGAAAAGAATTAATTACCAGCTTATCTACATTGAAACTGTTAAAGGAAGCTCTATGGACAGAAGAGAAATGGTCCCAGATTAAACTATTGAAATTCAGAAAGGTATAAAAAGCACCAGGAAGGATGAACATATAAGTAAATACAAATGCATATAGCATGCTTGAAGCCATCAAAATAATGTATTGTGGCATTTAACTCCCTGTAACCAAAGATGCCATGAAATTAAAAGATGCTTACTCCTTGGAAGGAAAGTTATGACCAACCTAGATAGCATATTCAACAGCAGAGACATTACTTTGCCAACAAAGGTCCATCTAGTCAAGGCTATGGTTTTTCCTGTGGTCATGTATGGATGTGAGAGTTGGACTGTGAAGAAAGCTGAGCACTGAAGAATTGATGCTTTTGAACTGTGGTATTGGAGAAGACTCTTGAGAGTCCCTTGGACTGCAAGGAGATCCAACCAGTCCATTCTGAAGGAGATCAGCCCTGGGATTTTTTTGGAAGGAATGATGCCAAAGCTGAAACTCCAGTACTTTGGTCACCTCATTCGAAGAGTTGACTCACTGGAAAAGACTCTGATGCTGGGAGGGATTGGGGGCAGGAGGAGAAGGGGACGCCAGAGGATGAAATGGCTGGATGGCATCACCGACTCGATGGACGTGAGTCTGAGTGAACTCCAGGAGTCGGTGATGGACAGGGAGGCCTGGCGTGCTGCGATTCAGGGGGTCGCAAAGAGTCGGACACGACTGAGCGACTGAACTGAACTGAACTGAACCAAAGATGGGACCATTTAAACATCCACTGAAAGAGGAACTGCAGTGATTAGAATTAAATATTTGAAATCTGTAGGTTCATAATGTTAACAATAATAATAATATTAATTGGGTGGGCTTCCCAGGTTACACAGTGGTAAAGAATTTGCCTGCAGTGAAGGAGACATAAGAGATGCAGGTTTGATCCCTGGGTCAGAAAGACCCCTTGGAGTAGGAAATGGCAACGTGCTCCATTTTTCTTGGAGAATTTCATGATAGTGGAGCCTGGTGGGCTACAGTCCGTGGGGCCACACAGAGTAGGACGTGACTGAGCACACGGCACACAATAATTGGTTACCAAAGGAGGATAGGTTATTTATTATTTAAAAATATAGTATAAAAAAGTAAAACATTGAACATTAATCTGCATTTCTTATATTATTAAGTTAATATAGATGGGAGAATTTTCTCTTGATAATAGTATTCCAGCTAATGAATTGAAAAAAAAGGAATATTCTTATTTTTAAATTCTAGTGAATTAATGGATCCAGGCATAGAACATTAATGACTAAGAATACTATAGAATACAAGCAGCCGTGGTATGCCTGCTGATGGAGGAATACACACTATTGCCATGATGTGTAAAACAAAGCAACCAAAAATGAACCTGAACCTTATTAAGCCTTTAGATCTAACTACCAACAGTTACAATTTACAGATAAGGGACAATTTGTTTAACATAATGCCATACCATATAAATAAAAGGGCTTCCCTGGTGGCTCAGACGGTAAAGCGTCTGTCTACAATGTGGGAGACCTGGGTTCGAGCCCTGGATTGGGAAGATCCCCTGGAGAAGGAAATGGCAATCCACCCCAGTACTATTGCCTGGAAAATCCCATGGACAGAGGAGCCTGGCAGGCTGCAGTCTATGGGGTCGCAAAGAGTCGGACACGACTGAGCGACTTCACTTCACTTCATACCATATAAATAAGACAATGGAAAACCTTAGTTCAAAGAATCCAGTTTCCCTAATGAATAAAAAAGGGAAATAGAAATTTAGGAGATATGTAGGTAAAAATAAACATTAAAAGATATTGACCAATCACAGTGTACGGAACTTATTTGGATCTTGATTTTAAAATTCTTGCAAAAATAGTTATGACACTTAGAAATTTGAATATTTACAGAATATTCAATGGCATTCTGACATTATTGTTAAATTTTTATGTTTGATAGTGTTGTGATTATGTTTTTTTTAAATGTATATATCTTTTAGAAATACAACCTAAATAGTATGTGACCAAAAAATAGTTACAAGATGGAAATTCTGCGACATTTTAGGACTTGGTACTTTCACTGTTCGTAAGTCTGAGTTTGACCCTTGGTTGGGGAACTAAGATCCCACAAGCCACATGGTGCGACTACAGCAGAAAAAGTTACAAGAAGTATGATATGATGTTTGGGATTTTTAAAAAAATAATATGATTGAGGGAAGAGTAGGTGAAAATAGAGATGGAGCAAGACTGGTCATGAGACAATGATGATTAAACAAGTGTAGGATATGGGGGTTTTATTACATTATTAATTCTACTATTTTATTTGTTGGAATTCTCCATAAAAAAAAGCTTGAAAAATAAAACCTCAGGGATAGTGGGGTGTGGGGTAAATTAAGTTAAAATAACATAAAGTCTTTATTCAGGAAATGGTAAAATATTGATTATTGTAGATTCCATTAAGTCAAGGGAACATATTTAACTTTCTAGTATAACCACTTAAAGAATGTGTAACTAACAAGCTGAAAGAAAAACAAAGTAGAATAATTTAAAAATTTTTGTTTAGTTGAAGATAAAAGGAGAATTAAGGAATAAAGAACCATAGAACAAATAAAGAACATATTAAGGTAGAAATTTAACATAAATAAAAGGACTAAATGTCTCAATTTAAAAACCAAAGATTGTTAGACTGGATTATTAAAAAAAAAAAAAAGGCAGCTATTTTCTGACTACACAAGGCACACTCTAAATATAAAGCCATAACAACAAATTGAAAGGTAAAAAGAAATACCATACAAACACTAACCAAAAGTTGCAGTGTAGCTATACATATGCAAATAGAAATAGAAGTACCTCAAAATATTAAAAGTAAGCAACTGATAATACTAAAATTAGGCATATGCAGATCCTTAGACTTAGGTGGGATTTTGCCATACCTCTTTCAATAATTAATAGAACATGCAGAAAAAAAGTTAGCAAATATATAGAAGATTCAGATACCATATTTGACAAATGACCTAATTTTAATATACAGAAATATAATATATAGACCTACACACACCAACTGGAGAATATTCATTTTTTAGTGTACAAGAAACATTTGGCCATTAGTCACCATGCTTCAGTCCTGAATATTCATTGGAAGGACTGATGCTGAAGCTGAAACTCCAATACTTTGGCCACCTGATGCAAAGAACTGACTCATTGGAAAAGACCCTGATGTTGGGAAAGATTGAAGGCGGGAGGAGAAGGGGACGACAGAGGATGAGACGGTTGGATGGCATCACTGATGTAATGGACATGAGTTTGAGTAAACTCTGGGAGTGGTGATAGATGGGGAGGCCTGGTGTACTGCAGTTCATGGGGTCACAAAGAGTAGGACACGACTGAGCAACTGAACTGAACTGAACTGAACTGAGAGATATTACCAAAATTTTATGCTAGTACATTTGAAAATTTAAGTGAAATGGTTTTTGTTGTTTGTTTAGTTGTTAAGTCATGTCTGACCCCATGAACTTTGCAACCCCACAAACTGCAGCACACCAGGCTTCCCTGTCACTTCACCATCAGCTGGAGGTTGCTATAACTTGTCCATTGAGTTGGTGATATCATCTAACTATCTCATCCTCTGTTGTTCCTTTCTCCTCCTGTCCTCAATCTTTCCCAGAATCAGGGTTTTTTTCTATTGAGTTGGCTCTTTGCATCAGGTGACCCAAGTATTGGAGCTTCAGCTTCAGCATCAGTCCATCCAATGAATATTCAGGGTTGATTTCCTTTAGGATTGACTGGTTTTGTTTCCTTGCCATCCAAGGACTCTCAGGAGTTTTCTCTAGCACCACAGTTTGAAAGCATCAGTTCTTTGGTATTCAGCTTTCTTTATGGTCCAACTCTCACATCTGTACCTGACTACTGGAAAAGCAATAGTTTTGACTGTATGGACCTTTATTGGCAAAATGGTGTCTCTGCTTTATCATATGCTGAAGTTCTCTAAAAACTATAATTGATACAGTGCATTTTAGAAAATCTGAATATATATGTTAAAGAAATTAGTTTCATAATTATATAAAGAGAAATAAAATGCCAACTAAATTCTCCAACAAATTCTTCCAAACATTTAAGGAGGGAACAAACAGATATAAACTCAGATTAGGACAGCATAAACTTGACCCTTTACATCTGCTGTTCCAGTCATAGTCTACATTGTCATCGTTGGTGACAAAATCTAACACTGCCCTCTGTCTTTTTCTCTTGATTTTTGATATTATCTTCCTTAGCTGTCTGAACTCCCACTACACCATCCTTTCTCCTCTTCAAAATCACTCTCCTCCCTATTGCCACAGGGTCTTTGCATATCCTTGTTCTCTTGGCTTCTGGAATTTTGTTTCCTTTATCTCCACTGAGTTAATTTCATCCCTCAGATTTCAACTCCAGTATTTCTCCTCTGCATTTTAGGCTTCTTGTTATAGTCTCTCTTTTTGGAACCTGTTGCTATCCTGCGTTTAAGATTTCATCAGGGTCTCCCCACTCCCCAGAGTGTGCCTTCCCCTCTCTGTGAATTCAGAAACTATGCCTATTGATATCCATTTACCAACTTGGCCTGGCTTATGCCAAATGCTTAATAGCTGTTTGATGAATGCATAAAAGAAGGTGTATAAATTTTGTAAATTAAATAGGAGCTGAATTACTGCAGCTGAAGTTGTTATTATCTGTTACGAATTATAGGAAATAACTTCAAAAGGAAGTCATGGGCAGATGTTCTGAAAAATGTAAATTAAAGGACTAAATTTTCAAATGAGGTTACTGAAAGAGGGATTAAAAAACTTGCACACGGATGGGAACACAGCTACTAAATGGTAGAGCTAGAATTTCAACCTAGATTTACCTTCAGTTCAGTTCAGATCAGTCGCTCAGTCATGTCTGATTCTTTGCAACCCCATGGACTGCCACACGCCAGGCTTCCCTGTCCATCACCAACTCCTGGAGCTTTCTCAAACTCATGTCCATTGAGTCGGTGATGCCATCCAGCTATCTCATCCTCTGTCATCCCCTTCTCCAGATTTACCTTATAGCACTGCTATTCCCAACAGTGGCAAAGCCTTTGTATAGACAATAAGCATGGCAAATTCTGCATACTCCATCCTCTTCCTAACAGTTCATGAGGGCCATTATGAATATTAAAGACTGACAATTCCTAGAGTAAGGAAAGTTGTTGAACTTAGTAGAACCCAGTATCCCTTTTCTTTGGTGATACACAAGATGGAATTTGCCTTGGCAAATGTGACTATATATTTCCTCTTTTATACTTTTGGCCTTAAGTTTGCTTTAGCTCTCCTTGTGACATTGATTGTAATTCCATTGCTAAATAATTCTTTTCAAAGAAGACATTTGCCAAGTATTTCATTTTTGTGGGGCTTCCCTGGTGGCTCAGATGGTAAAGAATCTGCCTACAATACAAGAGACCGGAATATGATCTCTGGGTCAGAAAGGGCCCCTGGAGAAGGGAATGACTATCCACTCCTGTATTCTTGCATGAAGAATTACATGGACAGAGGACCCTGATGGGCTATAGTCCATGGGATTACAAAGAGTTGGACACAACTGAGCGAGTTGACATTTCACTTCCATCTAGCTAGAGTGAGAAGACAAGATATAACATTGTCTTTTAAAGTTAATTTGTCTTAATTTAGGGGCAAGTGTCTGGAGATATGAACCTCACTTAACCTTCTTTCTGTTGCAGATGCACTCATTTCTTTGAAATTATCCTCTGCCCCGCACCCACCCCCCAACATTTTTTAGGCTACCAAACTGTATATGATGAAATGCCACCAGACCTGGGATAGCAGTGAAAATCAGAACGTTGCATCTGTTTTTAATGAGAAAAGGGAGAAATTTGATCAAACTCAGTCCAGTTGCCAATGATAAAACATACCAGTGTCACCTCCAATAGTTACTGAAGAGTAAGACTTACCTATTAAGTAATACTACATCTATTTCATTTTTAGCGTATTTCATTTAAAAATTAATTCCTGCTAAACAGTTCTCACTACTAGGGAAGTTTGACAAGACTCATTTCTTTAGAATGGAACATAAGTCTTGCAGGACATGTATATACTGTACTTCTCCAATATTCTCTTAAGTTTAATGGATTTTATATCCTAAGATAGAGAATTTTACCATGCCTTATTATTCTATACCAGGTGTATTTACATCTACATCAATATAGGTATACTGGGGAAAATCTATGCATATCTACAAGCTGACAGAGTGTGCCTTTGAGGGTTTTTAGTCTAAATATTGCTATGTATTCCAAAAGCCCCAAAATTATGTGATTCTGGGTTAGTAATAATTCAACATTATTCAATAATTTAGTTTCTAATTTGAGTGAAAATGTTTTTATTGAAAAATTTTAAGTTCATACAAAAGAATAAGGAGGATTCAAGTCTAAATTCAACTTTTCTTCCTTGAATTAATTGCTAAAAAATAGAAGTAAAACCTTCTATGTGCCTGACTACTTGCATTTGCTCAATGAATAGGCACTGGGGCATAAAGGAAGACTAGACATTATCCATGCTTTGAAGAAGCTCACCTAGGGAAATGCACATGTGTACACTATAGCTAAGATGGAAAACACTGTGGAGATACCTCTAAAAATTTAAAACAGAACCGCACAAAATCCAGCAGTGTTCCATTTCTGGTTATTCTGCAGAAAATAAAAGCAAACACTAATTTGAAAGGATATATACACTCCTATGCTCACTGAAGCATTATTTACAGTAGTTAAGATATGGAAGCAACCTAAGTGTTGACTGAGGGATGAATGAATAAAGAAGATATGATACACAAACACACATTATTACTCAGCCATAAAAAAGAATGAAATCTTGCCATTGGAAACAACATGGAATACTATGCTGAGAGAATACTGTGAGAATACAACTAGAGAATATTATGCTAAGTGAAATAAGGTAGACAGAGAAAGACAAATAACATATGATTTCACTTAGATGCAGATTCTAAAAACAAAGCAAATGAAGAAATATAGCAAAACAGAAACAGACCCATAGATGCAGAGAATAATAGGTGGTTGCCAGAAGGGAAGGAAGTAGGGAGATGAATGAAATAGGTAAGGGAGATTAAGAGGTACAGAGTTCCAGTTACAAAATAAATGAACCATGACGATGAAACGTATAGCATGGGGAATATATCAATAGTCAGTGATATTGTAATAACTTTATGTGGTGACCGATGGTAACTTGACATATCGTGATGGTCATTCGTAATGTATAGAACTATTGCATCACTATGTTGTCCACTTGGAACTAATAAAGTGTTGAAGGTCAATTAGATTTCAATTTTTTTTTTTTTTAAAGAAAGCTCACCGACATGTGAAAACAAATAACTATGCACAAAGATTACCAGCTGGTTGCCATGGCAGGTGGAGTTGGGGGAGACAAGTGAGGGTGAGATGCTATGGGAACATTTAAGTGGGTACCTGTCTCACCCAAGATCAGAGGTTCAGGCAGGCTTCCTAGAGAAAGTCACACTTAAGCTAAGCCTTCTGACAGTTCTGATGGTGAAGAAATTGAGGTAAGAGCACCTGTGTCATCCTCGGTTAATTACAAAAAGAATCTGTCATTTCTCTGTAATGAGCAATCTTTTTATGGCATCATTTTTGGCTATCTATGGATAGTAATAAAGAAGGTGATGATGTTGTCTTTGTCTGGCTCTAGTTTGCTTTTCTCATTTCTTTGTGTACTTTACTGCTTTTTTTTTTTTTTTCCTGTGAACCAGTTGAGAACCACATGAAAATTATCTCCACTCAGTTTAGTGTCTTCTTGAAAAACTGATTCTGAAAAGCAAGAAAGTTGCCTGGCTTCTTAACACTGATGTGTTTGAAAAAGCGTTACGTAATATTTTATAGTTATAAGACAATATATTTGGAGTATAAAAGCTAAACTCCCATGAACCCACCACCCACTTTAAGAACTATAAATTACTCATGTGTTCCTTCCCTATGCCTCATCTCCTGTATATCTATTCCAATAGTAACCATTGTCCAGAAGGAATGGATGTACTGGGGGCATTTTTGCACTCATCCTTCCTTTGCTTTTCTTATCTCATATAAAATAACTTTGTCACATGTGTATATATCTCTAAACAAGATATATTTTAGTTTTTGAGCATTACAAAAATGGCATTATACCATATGTCAGTACTTCCCAACTTCTTCATATCTTGGCATACACTGAACTCAAAAATATGGAACAGTGCCTTGGGATAAATGCTATCTATGTCCCGCTAAAAGACTCTGGTCACTCCAGCTACTATTCACCCCAGAACTAAGGGGATTGATATGTTAGGAGCTTTGTAACCTAGTCACTGAGGCACATCAATTGAAAAGCACTGGTGTTTGTAGTCTTCAACTTGTGCTTTTTCCACTTGATTCTTTGTTTCTTACATTTATCCTTGTAGATGCATGTGACTGTAAGTCATTCCTTTTCCTGCTGTATAATATTCTTCTGTGAACGTTTCCATCATATTCTGATTAGATACTCCCTTTGCTTTTTATTTACCCTAGGGATCACACCAGCCTACTACAACTTAGAGAAAACTGCTGAATTTGACTTTACGTTTTCCTAGGATTCAAAGAGTTTCTTTTAAAGTTTGATTTTAAAATCTGTTTAGTATTATATTGGGTTTTGGAGTCTATGAAAACAGGAGACAGAATCAATTTGATCATAATGTAAGAGACAACCTTCTCTATTTAATACATTATTAAAACACAATAGCAGTATGTGCCAGTAATTCCCTCTTCAGATGAGTAAAAATTTAGTTTAGATAAGCAAACTAAGGAGTACTAAATTATGATTGTTTCATAATGGCATCCCTGTTTTTGATATTTAATATGTATTAGGATCTGAAATGAACTGTGTGATTATTTATTTAGGCAATGGCAAATATATTTCACTTCATGTCCCAAGTTCATCTTTTTGGTATTTTCTTGGAGTTAGTCACTCAGTCATGCCCAACTCATTACAACCCCATTGGACTATAGTCTGCCAGGCTCCTCTGACCTTGGAATTCTCCAGTCAAGAATACTGGAGTGGGTTGCCATTTGCTTAATGGTAAAAAATCTTCCTGCAATTCGGGAAACCTGGGTACAATCCCTGGGTTGGGAAGATCCCCTGGAGAATGGAATGGCAAGCCACTCCAGTATTTTTGCCTGGAGAATTGCATGGATAGAGGGCCTGGCAGGCTACAGTTTACAGAACTGCAAAGGGTTCAGACATGACTGAGTAACTAAGACTTTCACTTTTCCTGGAGTAGTATTGGAAAAGAGTTTAACCTATATCAGTGCTCTTGGTTAAGAATTCAATGATCAGTTATTGATACCTGCCCTGAGTATGCAAAGTGGGATTAAGGACATACTTGCAACACATTTTCCTTCCATAATCTAGTGTGTCTGTCTGCCTCTGTTTCTATGATTACCTTGAAACTGTCTTAATCATCTGATTAGTATTTAATTTGTTACTTACTCCTTTCAGAAAGCAAAATTCATAATTAAAAAGTCAAAGAGCCTCATATAGTTTTCTCTTTTCTGTGGTCGTTTATTATGAGCTCTAATTACCTTCACCACAGGATGCTTTACTCACAAGTATCCAGAATACTCCACTCCTTTGGTAAAGCATATTTTACTATCATTATTGAGCCCTAAAGGGAAAATAGAAAACATGCCCTTTAATGTCCTCAGTTTTAGGGTTTTGAACTCAACTTTACAGAGGTAGATCTTGTCCACTGTATTTTAAATCAGTTAGAGTAACAAAGCTTCCTTAGACTTTCCAGAGCTTATTAAATGTTATCTTTTAGAGACCATCTTTTCTTGTCCTTCATTTATGAATATTTGGTCAGGAAATGGTCATAAAAAGCTCCAAATCCCAATCGAATAATGTGTTCTCCAAAGTAGCTGCCAAGTGTAAATACCACTGATATACATTCATGCCTATGATAGTATATAAATAACCAGGAAAGCATAGCAAAGGTCAATCAATTATGTATAGGTCAGAATGCTTTCCATCTGGATTAAGTCATTTTAGCAAATGACATCATGTGTCCTTTGTAGTCTATTGTGAAATATGGCTTGAGTCATTATAGATTGGCTTCTGATCTGGGTTACCAGGATGGCAGTGGTAAGGTTCAATAAATAAACGTTTTGGACTCTGTAGGAGCAGATATGCATAATTAAGGTGTAGTGATGAAGGCTTCTTATTCTGTAGTGAAACTTGGGTCCCCTATACTAATTTCTAGTTTCTTATCCTTCTTGGTTGATTTTTTTTTTTTTAAGCATATGAAGAACAAAAGAGTTGGAAACCAGCCAGATGCTCTTTATATGACTGCAGTGGATATCTTTTCATGAAATTGCCAGCAGGGAATCAATAGCAATAAATCTGGCACCCTTCTAATCTCTTCTAACTTCAGCATTGCTGTCCTGAAATGGGGCTATTAGGACCATTTAAATTTGGTTTATAATTTCTACTTTATCTGATGGGGAGTAGTCACACCAGATTACTAGACTCCAAAGCGACTGGCAAAGTGATGTCGTGTGAGGTGGGAACGGATGTTGGCATTTTCCAGTTGGCACAATAGTAGCTGAATTTTAGATTATAGACAAAGTGATAAAAGGAGCTGCCAAGTCCAGTCATTTTTGATTAGTCAGGGCTTGAGGAGGTAAATGTTACTTGACAAGAATTTAATGTGTGATTTTCCCTTTCCTTCAGGATATTTTGGAAATGTTAAAAAGTTGTTGACTTTTTTTTTGTAAGTAGGATGATTTAGAATAAAGAAGGAGTCAAAATTGCTGTAATGTTTTATAGGCATTTATAATTGGAGACTAAGTTTGGTTCTGAGTCCTTGGGACAAAGAAGATTTGGCCATCCTTCTTCTGTGTGTGCCTAGTCACTCAGTTGTGTCCAACTCTTTGTGATCTCATAGACTGTAGCCTTCCAGGCTCCTCTGTCCATGGGAATTCTCCAGGGTAGAATACTAGAGTGGGTTGCCCTCTTCAGGGGATATTCCCAACCCAGGGACCAAACCCAGGTCTCCTGCATTGCAGGCTGACCCTTTACCATCTGAGTTCTGAGTCCTTGGGACAAAGAAGATTTAAGCATCCTTAGCAAAGATGAACAGGGTGACAATTGTCACCCTGTTTATTTAACTTATATGCAGAGTACATCATGAGAAACGCTGGACTGGAAGAAACACAAGCTGGAATCAAGATTGCCGGGAGAAATATCAGTAACCTCAGATATGCAGATGACACCACCCTTATGGCAGAAAGTGAAGAGGAACTCAAAAACCTCTTGATGAAAGTGAAAGTGGAGAGTGAAAAAGTTGGCTTAAAGCTCAACATTCAGAAACGAAGATCATGGCATCCAGTCCCATCACTTCACGGGAAATAGATGGGGAAACAGTGGAAACAGTGTCAGACTTTATTTTTCTGGGCTCCAAGATCAGATGGTGACTGAAGCCATGAAATTAAAAGACGCTTACTCCTTGGAAGGAAAGTTATGACCAACCTAGATAGCATATTCAAAAGCAGAGACATTACTTTGCCAACAAAGGTTCGTCTAGTCAAGGCTATGGTTTTTCCTGTGGTCATGTATGGATGTGAGAGTTGGACTGTGAAGAAGGCTGAGCACTGAAGAATTGATGCTTTTGAACTGTGGTGTTGGAGAAGACTCTTGAGAGTCCCTTGGACTGCAAGGAGATCAGCCCTGGGATTTCTTTGGAAGGAATGATGCCAAAGCTGAAACTCCAGAACTTTGGCCACCTCATGAGAAGAGTTGACTCATTGGAAAAGACTCTGATGCTGGGAGGGATTGGGGGCAAGAGGAGAAGGGGATGCCAGAGGATTAGATGGCTGGATGGCATCACTGACTCGATGGACGTGAGTCTGAGTGAACTCCGGGAGTTGGTGATGGATAGGGAGGCCTGGCGTGCTGCGATTCATGGGGTCGCAAAGAGTTGGACATGACTGAGTGACTGATCTGATCTGACCTAGCAAAGATGAAAGGAAATGTTCTTGCTTAAAAGGAGCTTATAGTTTAGAGATGGACACACAGATTGCTACAGTATAAAATGATACCTGCTCTAGTAAGAGATACATGTAAATCTAGGCAGTATTGATATTTATGTCACTTATTTATATTATATTGTCCCTTATAAATAAATAAGGCTAAGATGGCTGAGATACATGCCCATATTTATTCCTACAATCAACATGTATTGAGAGTGATTTTTCAGGTTTCAAGATGACTAGTCTGTATTTTGCAGTTGAGAGGCAATGTGGCTGCCTTGCTCTTGGAATGGTACTTATTCTGCACATGACTCAAAGCCTTTACTTCATTTCAGGAAAACTTCATAGATTCCTAGGGATTATTCTTTGATTATATCTACATGGACAAGGAAACAATGGTTAAAAGATGAATAAAGAGATCAAGTTGTAACTCTTTTTTTTGGTGCTATCTAATAGCTGATCACAAGGTTTTGTCTTCTTTCCCCCACTGTTGGTTGGCTGAGATGACAGTCTGTGGTCATGGATAGATCAGCTGATTCAGTCTAGTACAGACAATAGAAAAAGGAGCCCCCAACTGCCCCCTTTTAGTCAGAAAAAGTGCCAGCAAGCAAAATTCTGTTTATGTGTCATTTTATTTTATTTTTTTAAACATTTTTTTTAATGTGGAGCATTTTTTTAAAGTCTTTATTGAATTTGTTACAATATTGCTTCTGTTTTATGTTTTGGTTTTTTGGACTCGAGGTACATGGGATCTTTGCTCCCCGAACCAAAGATTGAACCTTCCTCCCATGCATTGGAAGGCTAAAGTCTTATACACTGGACCATCAGGAAAATCCCTATATCTCATTTTATAGAACCACCCCTAACTTTAAGGGGGTGCTGAAGTGGGGGAGTTGTGAACAGAGAATGAGTTAGCTAATCAATTGCCAGACTTTTATTCAAATAAAACCATTGTCAATAAATGTGATAATACTGTTTCTTACTGTTTTTTCAGTGTGTTTTTTCCTTTAATAATACCATGAATATTTTTCATGTTATTAAATATTTTGCTACATCATTTTCAATATCTACATAATATTCCACTTTATGGCTATTACCATAGTTAAGCTGAACAGTCTTCTTTTGTTTGTACTGTAGAATTTTCATGTTTTTTGTTTATAAAGTAAATAATGCAGTGATAAACACTCTTGCAGCTCTTTTTCAGAATTCTTTTGATCATTTTTCTTTCATTTTGATTCTCTTTTTTTCAAATCCTCAAGTAACACTGATATTGATCCCCCCTTTTATTTCAAATTCTGCAACTATCAATGATATAAATAGATAACCTGATATTATCTAAGTATAGATAATAGACTCCTTAAGCAGAGTCTGGGGACAAGGATTCTTCAGTAAATCAGTAACCTAGATTATATCTACAAGATGCAAAATATCCTACTGATTCTGTGAAATCAGAGAAGCAGTTGGTGAATTTAGAGACAGGATAGGAAGGAGTGAAATGATCTATTTTCCAATGAGATCAATTTAATCAGTTCAGTTAAAATGGCGTAATGACTTTCGCAACTCCGGTTAAGGGGATCTGGCAGTTTGTAGATATTAATATGTTAATTTTTAGAATCCCTTTCTCTTGAAAATATATTTCCGTCTGATATTGTGTTCCTTTTTGTTCAAAGATTGTCAAATGGGAACGTGAAGGAAGTTCACCCCACAGCTCATGTGTCAGAGTGTATAGTAGTGTTGGGGTTAAAAGCCTGGCATCCATACCAGCTAGAATCAGAAGCTACAGAGAAGTTTGGCTTCCAAGGGAGCAGTAGGGGAAGTGCTGACACTAGCCATGCTCCTGCCATTATTGCTGTGGTCTTTGGGAGAGGATTAATGGTGCCTTCCCTTGCTTGAGAACTAGCAGTGGATCAGCAAAGCTGAGCATAGGGCAGAGAGTTCTCGTACTTGCTGAGTACATTACCTCTTATAACAGGGTTTTAAATGTCAATGCTTTTTATAATGTATATGAGGAATTCTAATTGAGAAGCTAGCCCATATGCTTAGACTACCTCCAACTATATGTTTCTTTTTTTGATATTGCAAAATAAGGTTAATTTTTATGATGAATATTTTATGGCCAGCTTTCTGTTATGTGCCAGACAAATTGAGAGCGATGGAAACTGATGGGTGGTGAAGATAAAAGAGCAGTGCTGACCTTTTGGTAAATCATTCATCACACGGCTTCATCTGTAAGGGATTTTCTAGTTGTAGCTCATATTTGCTAATCACTACATTTGCCTCTCAGTTTTACAGGGATTGATTGTCTTGTTGTGGATTGCCTTTCCTTGTCTTTCTTTTTTCTTTTTTGCATTTTGGTTATTGTTATTATAACTATTTTATTACCTAGTAGTTCCTCCCCATGGTGGAGTTTCCCTGGTAAAGAATCCGCCTGCAATGTGGAAGACTTGGATTCGATCTCAGGTTTGGGAAGATCCTTTGGAGAAAGGAACCCCCTCCAGTATTCTGGCTTGGAGAATTCCATGCACAGGGAATCTTGGCAGGTTACAGTCCATGGGGTTGTAGAGTCAGACATGACTCCTAATTAGGGCTTCCCTGGTGGCTCAGATAGTTAAGAATCTGCCTACAGTGTGGGAGACCTGGATTTAATCCCTGGGTTGGGAAGATCCCCTGGAGAAGGGAATGACAATCTACTCCAGTATTCTTGCCTGGAGAATTTTATGGACAGAGGAGCCTGGTGGGCTACAGTTCTAACGTCACAAAGAGTCGGATGCAACTTTCACTTTTACTTCAATTCTTCCACCAGAGGGGGTTTGTGGACAGAGAGAGGCAATGGGAATTAATAATTCAATTTCTTTTTGCTGTTCTTCATTGTGACTTGCAAGGTTTCTTCTCAGTAGCTGAGATGGTCTTTAAGCATTCCATTCACTTACTGTCTTTGAATCTTATGGTCCCAATGAAATTAAGTTACAAGATCTCTTGCAGTGGCCAGAAAATAGAATAGTTACCTGGCGTGTTCTAGCACCAGGATACTTTTTCACTTCCATATTGATCAAAGTCCCATCAGGGGAAACCAAAGGGGAAAGCCAGAATAATTTCTTAGTTTAATGGATCAGATACTGGAAACTATGGATTTCATGATAATGGGAGCTTAAATCTATATCCTGGACTCGAAGTAGATCCAAGGGGGTGAGCATCTGATAGAATATATCTCACCAACATTATGGACATCTATTGGCTCTTCATTTTTTTGATGCTTTTCCCTGATTCTGGCCAATACCTGGAGTTGAGAAGCATAGTTAATAAAGAAGTCTATATGATGTGGAGGCCAGAATGGACATGTACTGGCATCTGGTGAGGACACTTAAGGGAAAGACTCTGCCTTAGGACCAAGAGAAATTAACCATGGTACAGTAAGGAATCTGACCAGTTACAGTGCTGTGCTGATTAGCCCCACAGAGATTGTTTCTTAATTATGTGTTTTATGGTCTATTAAGCTAGGGACAGTGTCCACTCTCTGGGGATAGAGAATATTTTTTTATTTTGATTGCAATTAAGTGAAAATTGAGGACAGTAACAGACAGAAACTAGTCAGAAGTGTTTTACTAATCCTTTATTCCCAATCACAGGCAGTGTCAAGCGCTTTTCAAATATTACCTGCACTCTGCCCTTCCCCTGCCTAAATCTGGGATTCTTCCACAGGGTGAGTGGTCCTGGGTGCCACATTGGCATTGCTCATTTGGTTCATAAGGACATATTGACAGAATTATTACTGTTAAGTTTGTGATGAAGCTTGTAAGGGTATGGCCATGAGGCCATTCTGGAAATGTGTATGTGTGTGTGTGTGTGTGTGTGTGGTAGGATGCACATAAAAGTACATGACCTTCTAAAATTATTTTGTGAATGCACAAATCATAGGCTTATGGCTGCAGCCCATCAGAATACTTTTACCTCATTTTAAATAACAAAGAACATGTTCATATATGTTTGTATATTCTTTTATAGAAACACACACACAAAAGAAACATGGTTTCTAAACAACAGCATCTTTTAATGGGAAATTTTCAGAAGTAACTTTTCCCCCCTGCTATGTTTGAGATAGAAAGTCAGTCTTTAGGGAAGGTACACTTAGGTACAAGAAAAATAGGCAATGACCACAGGCTTTTGGGCTTCCCTCCTGGCTCAGTTGATAAAGAATCCACCTGCAATGCAGGAGACCTGAATTTGATCCCTGGATGGGGACGATCCCCTGGAGAAGGAAATGGCAACCCACTCCAGTGTTCTTGCCTGGGAAATCCCATGGACAGAGAAGCCTGGCAGGCTACAGTTTATGGGGTTCTCAACAGTTGGACATGACTTAGTGGCTAAACCAGCGCCACCACAGTCTATTAATACCAGGGGCTTCTCATGAGAAAGAATAATTCTTACATTGTGGTGAGATTTTAAACTTTGAGGGAGATTTTCTCAAGTGTCTTCCATAGCAATATGATACAGAAGTTGGTCTGAGAGGAGGCAGAAATGAATTAAAATGAATTTTTGGAATCCTACTTATTGAAAATGCTGAAGTTGTTGAGCATTACTTCTCTCACTTTCCTTCTCCAGATCCACCAGCTTACCTAGACTCACACCTACCTTTGTCTCTTTTCCTCAAGACTCAGATATTAAGAAGAATTTCCTGTGTCTTCAAATTTGTTTCTAAATGCTCACTTCATGATTTATTCTTCACCATGGAATAAAGTAACCACTAGCCACTTGTAGCTCTTTATGTTCAAATTAGATTAGACAAAGCAGAGATTTCAGCTGCTCAGTCACACTGACCTCATACCAAGCGCTTCAGCCTATCCTCCTTCCTGCTCCTCTGCACTGATGGAAGATTCTACTCTCTAGCTCCCTGTCTTTGTGCCCATCACTCTCCTGCCATCATTCTAGGTAAGAATATCCACACAGAATACCCATATCTGGGCTGTCAGTTCCTTGGAATTCTCACTTGAGAGTGTCTCTTTCTCTACCGGGTGATCATACGCTAGGCCAGTGGCTCTCAATTTAGGAAGTACTACTCTTAATCATCTGTAAAGATGAGAAGTCCTACTGGCCTTTAGAGGGCAGGAGCTAAGGATCTAAATGTCATTCAGTGCATGAGACAGTTTAGGCAATGAAGAATTATTTCACCTCAAATGCCGTAATGTTCTTGTGTGCTAAACTTCTAAAAAAACAATGTATATACCTTAATTAAGAACTGTTATTTAGTTGGTAGGTCATGACCGAGTCTTTTTGATCCCATGGACTCTAGCCTGCCAGGCTCCTCTGTCTATGGGATTTCCCAGGCAAAAATACTGGAGTGGGTTGCCGTTTCCTTCTCCAGGGAATCTTCTTGACCTAAGGATTGAACCACGTCTCCTGTGTCTCCTGCATTGGCAGGTGGATTCTTTACCACTTGAGACAGCAGGGAAGCCCTAATTAAGAATACTCTATCTCTAAAAAATGCTAACCATCATTTGCACCTTCCCTGAGTTGTAATATTTTTGTTGATGGAGGATGTTGCCTCTATATTGATGGGTGCTGATGGATCAGGGCGGTTGTTCCTGGAGGTTGTGGTGGCTGTGATAATTTCTTAAAATAAGCCAACAACAAAGGTTGCCACATTGATTGCCTGTTTCTTTCACGAACAATTTCTCTGTGGTAGGCAGTGCTGTTTGAGAGCATTTTATTCCCCAGTAAAACTTATTTCCAAGTTGGAGTCAATCCTCTCAAATCCTGCCACTGCTTTATTAACTAGGTTTACGTAATATTCTAAATCCTTTGTTGTCATTTTAACAGTCTTCACTCATCTTCACCAGGAGATCTTTTCCATTTAAGAAACCACTTTCTTTGCTCATACATAAGAAGCAACTCCTCATCTGTTAAAGTCACGTCATGAGGTTGCAACAATTCAGTCATATCTTCAGGCTCCACGTCTTGCTATTTTTACCACATCTCTAGTTACTTGCTCTACTGAAGTCTTGAACCCGTCAAAGTCATCCAAGAGGATTGGAATCAATTTCTTTCAAACTTCTGTTAATGTTGATATTATGACCTCCTCCCATGAATCACATATCTTCTTAGTGACATCTAGAATGGTGAATCCTTTCCAGAAGGTGTTCAATTTACTTTGCTTAGATCCGTCCGAAGAATCACTATCTATTGCAGCTACAGTTTTAACAAAAATATTTTTTCTTAAAAAATAAGAATTGAAATTCAAAACAACTCCTTGATCCATGGGCTTCAGAGTGGATGTTGTGCTAGATGACATGAAAACAACATTAATCTCAATCTACATCTCTGTCAGAGCTCTTGGCTGACCAGGTGTATTGTCAATGTCTGAAAGGAATCTTTTTTTTTAGCAATAGATCTCAACAGTAGGCTTCAAATATTTATTAAACCATGCTGTAAACAGATGTAGTATCATCCAGGCTTTGTTGTTCCATTTATAGAGCACAGGGAGAGTAGATTTAGCATAATTCTTAGGGCCCAAGGTTTTTGGAATGGTAACTAAGTATTGGCTTCAATTTAAAGTCAACAGCTGCATTGGCCCCTAACAAGAGAGTCAGCTTGTTTTTTGAAGCTTTGAAGTCAGGCACTGACTTTTCCTTTTTAACTATGAAAGTCCTTGGTAGCATCTTCTCTCAATATAAGGATATTTCATCTACAGTGAAAATCTGGTGTTTAAACAGCCCAATCAAAAAATGGGCAGAAGATCTAAACAGACATTTCTCCAAAGAAGACATGCAGATGGCCAATAAACACGTGAAAAGACACTCAGCATCACTCATTATTAGAGAAATGCAAATAAAAATTACAATGAATGGAAATCAAAAGTGTGATGAGCTATCACCTCACACTAGTCAGAATGGCCATCATCAAAAACAAATCTACAAACAATAAATGCCTCAAACTTTTCTTCTTTGCAGCTTCCTTACATTCACAGAATTGGGAGTTAGGACCTTGATCTATATTAGCCTTAGGCTTAGGCTTAAGGGAATGTTGTGGCGGATTCCATCGTCTATCCAGACCACTAAAACTTCCTCCATATCAGCAGTAAGGCTACTTTGCTTTCTTAGCATTTATGTATTCACTGAACTAGCACATTTAATTTCCTTTGAGAACTTATCCTTTGCATCCACGACTTAGCTCAAGAGGCCAAGTGTTTGGTCTCTCTCAGCTTTTGACTTGCCTTCCTCACTGAGTTTAATCATTTCAAGCTTTTGCTTTAAAGTGAGATGTGCTACTTTTCCTTTTGATTGAACACTTAGAGGTCATTGTACAGTTATTTGTTGTTGTTCAGTCACCTAGTCATGTCCAACTTTTTATGACCCCATGAACTGAAGCAAACCAGGCCTCCCTGTCCCTCACCATCTCCCCAGGTTTGCCCAAGTTCGTGTCCATTGCATCAGTGATACCATCCAGCCGTCTCATCCTCTGATGTCCTCTTCTCCTTCTGTCCTCAGTCTTTCCCAGCATCAGGGACTTTTCCAGTGAATCGGCTATTCGCATCAGGTAACCAAAATACTGGAGCTTCAGCTTCAGCATCAGTCCTTCCTATAACTATTCAGGATTGATTTCCTTTAAGATTGACTGGTTTGATCTGCTCACTGTCCAAGACACTCTCAGGCATCTTCTCTAGCACCACAGTTTGAAGGCCTCAATTCTTTGTGGGTGCTCTATCTTCTTTATGGTCCAGTTCTCGCAACCGTACATGATCACTGGGAAGACCATAGCCTTGACTATATGGACCTTTGTCGACAAAGTAATGTCTCAGCTTCTCAATGCACTGTTTAGTTTTGTCATTGCTTTCCGGCCAAGAAGCAATAATCTTCTGATTTCATGACTGCAGTCACCATCTGAGTGATTTTAGAGCCCAAGAAGAGAAAATCTGTCACTACTTCCACCTTTTCCCCTTCTATTTGCCATGAAGTAGTGGGGCTGGATGCCATGATCTTAGTTTTTTTAATGTTTAGTTTTGAGCCTCCTTTTTTCCCTCTTCTCATTCACCCTCATCAAGAGGTTCTTTCATTCCTCTTCACTTTTTGCCATTAGAGTGGTATCACCCACATGTCTGAGGTTGTTGATGTTTTCCCACCTATCTTGATTCCAGCTTGTAACTCATCCAGCCTGGCATTGCTCATGATGTGCTCAGCATATAGGTTAAATAAATAGGGTGACAACAGACAGCTTTTTTGTACTCTTTTCTGAATCCTGAACTAATCAGTTATTCCATACAGTGTTCTAACTGTTGTTTCTTGACTCACATACACATGTCTCAGGAGACAGATAAGATGGTCTGGTATTCCTGTTTCTTTAAGAGCTTTCTACAGTTTGTTGTGATCCACACAGTCAAAGGCTTCGGTGTAGTCGATGCAACAGAGGTAGATTTTTTTTGGAATTCCCTTGCTTTCTCTATGATCCAGTGAATGTTGACAATTTGATATCTGGTTCCTCTAACCCCATCTTGGACTTCTAGAAGTTCTTTCATGATGTAATGCTGAAGCCTAGCATGCAAGATTTTAAGCATGAGCTTACTAGCATGGGAGATGAGTGCAATTGTCTGATGGTTTGAACATTCTTTAGTACTACCTTTCTTGGGAGTTGGAATGAGGATTGACCTTTTCCAGTCCTGTGGCCACCACTGGATCTTCCAGATTTGCTGACGTATTAAGTGTAACACTTTGACAGTCATCATCTTTTAGAATTTTGAATAGCTCTACAGGAATTCCGTCACATCCACTAGCTTTATTAACAACAGTGTTTCCTAAAGCCTACTTGACTTCACATTCCAGAATGTCTGGTTCTGGGTAACTGACCACACCATCATAGTTGTCAGGTTCATTAAGATCTTTTTTTGTACAGTTCTTTCATGTATTCTTACCATCTCTTCTTGATCTCTTCCGTGTCTACTAGGTCTCCACTGTTTCTATCCTTTATTGTGCCCATCTTTGGGTAAAATGTTCCCTTGATAGTTCCAGTTTTCCTAAAGAGATCTCTAGTCTTTCCCTTTCTGTTGTTTTCCTCTATTTTTATGCATTGTTCTTTGAAGAAGGCCTTCTTGCCTCTCCTTGCTATTCTTTGGAACTCTGAGTTTAGTTGAATATAGCTTTCCCTTTCTCCCTTGCATTTTGTTTCTCTTCTTTCTTCAGCTATTTGTATAGCCTCCTCAAATGACCACTTTACTTTCTTGCTTTTCTTTTCCTTTGGGATGGGTTTGTTCACTGCCTTGTGTACAATATTACGGACCTCTGTTTCATAGTTCTTCAGGCACACCATTTATTAATTGGCCTAATTTCAACATTGTTATGTCTTGGAGAATAGGGAGAGCCAAGAAGGGGGAACAGAGATGGGGGAATGGATGGTCAGTGGAGCAGTTGGAACATGCACAACATTTTATTGTGTGTGTGTGTGTGGCTGTACCATACATCATGTGGATCTTAGTTCCCCAAGCAGGGATCGAACCCACACCCCTGCAATACTGCATTGGAAGCATGGAGTCCTAACCACTGGACTACCAGGGAAGTCCCCCCTACACAACATTTGTTGATTAAGTGCAGTATCTTACATAGGTGCAGTTTGTGATACCACCCAAACAATTATTAATACAAGAGTGACATCAAAGATCACTGATCACAGTGATAGTAATGAAAAAACCTGAGATGTTATATAAGAATCACCAAAATGTGACATTGAGTCATGAAGTGAGCAAACGCTGATGGAAAAATGGCACCAATATATTTGCTTGATACAGGACTGCCACAAACCTTCAACTTATAAAAAGCACAATATCTGCAAAGCACACTAAAGGAAAGTGCAATAAAAAGAGCTATGCCTGTATTCATCACCCCTCTCCTGCCCTTACTCCTCTCCTTACCCAGCTCAGATGCTATAGTCAGTCTCTCTGTGTCCTGTTCACCGACATGATTCTGACCCTCTCTCAGCTCTCTGCCCACTTTGGACCCGAGTGCAGATGAACGTAGAAGAACACAAAACTAAAAAAAAAAGAACACAAAACTATGCTGAGCAGCATTGCTTTGAATTTATGTCCACAGATTTCAAGTGTATCCTCTGTTGTATTTACCAATTCTTCATTATTTGCCTGAAACTTCTACTCTGTAAAACAATGGTTTAATACTTTCACCTCTACCTCGGACTCCAACTCCCACCCCCTATTCTCCCCCTCAGCTGTTTCCTTCACTTCATATTCCATTGAGTAAATAGAAGAAGTTAGAGGAGATGACCTCATCTCCTCCAGCAAATCTACACTGACTCTGTATCTGCACCCACTGTCTCAGTCTGCCTTCTGGTACTGCACATGAACTGCGTGGATATAACCCCCATACATCTGTTGGAGAGTAAATTCAATCTCTTTGCTCTAGCCTCAAGATCCTTCAAGATTTGGCTCATCCTTGTCTTTCTCACCATGTCTACTGAACTCTCTTTTTTCTGTTCCCAAGGTCTGGTCACACTGGTTTTCTTGCTGTGCTTCGTGTATGTCAAGCTTGTTCCTACCTCAGCATCTTTGTGTTTTCTATTATTTCTGTCTGAAAGTCTTTCCTCCTAGATATTTCTATGTCTTGCTTGCTCATTGCACTCAGATTTCTGCTCCAGTGTCATCTCCTCAGACGATCCTTCAATAGTTGTCTTCCTCTCCCCATCATTCTGAAACTCCATACCCTTCTTAAGTTTTTCTTCACAGAATTTATCCCTATCTCACATAATATAAATGATTGTTAATTTGTTTATTGTCCTGATATAGCTTTATGTAGGAAGGGATTTTTGCCTATCTTTCTTGCTTCTGTATCTTCAGTGCCTAGAACAATTATTTAGCACTCAATATTTATTGATTGAGCATTTAACACACTTTTGATAAATGAATATTGAGTATGGTGAGTACTGTGGCAAAGGCTCTTTTTATTTGCCATGCCTTTACTATTCTGAGGCATATGATGCGTCAGTTTTCCCACCACTTCTCTCTATTTGAAAGATAGGGAAACCTTTTGTATAGTGTCCCATCATAACATTGGGCTTCCATTTGATATAAGTACATCATCTACATATTAATTCTGCCTTTGTTCCTTTCTCATTAGCCCATAACAATTAAAATAGACCATTACTCTGTGACACTATGAGTTTTTATGATATCATATTAAAGTCTCCATTAATTAAATAACTTAATAAATTAAAACCTTATTCAATGACAGTATCTTTCAGTTATAAATCATTTCCACTGAAGAGCACAGTGGCAAATGTGGGACAATTTTGGCATTAAGACATGTCAGTCTAGTAGCCAAACCTGCTTACTGACACAATGAAAGTTAAAAGCTGTCACTTTAGGTGATCATTCGGTGCCAATGACACTGAGAACAGAATAGTTGATGGGGTAAAAAAAGACAAACTCGGGCACTGCTATTGGGAAGCCCAGCTCAATTATCAGATTGTCATTTAGATTCTTTAGAATATTAATTGGATAAAACCACAAATTAAAAAAAAAAGTTTGGAGCTTTTAGACTGTGTCTTCGGATTTCAGTTCAAGAGAGACCAACCTGCAGGGTTGCATTCAAACTTCTTAATTTATAATACAAGGTTGTCATTTAACCAGACCACCTTACCTGTCTCCTAATAAACCTGTATGCGGGTCAAGAAGCAACAGTTAGAACTGGACATGGAAAAACTGGTTCAAAATTGAGAAGAGAGTACAACAAGGCTGTATATTGTCACTGCTGCTGCTAAGTCGCTTCAGTCGTGTCCGACTCTGTGCGACCCCATAGACGTCAGCCCACCAGGCTTCCCTGTCCCTGGGATTCTCCAGGCAAGAACACTGGAGTGGGTTGCCATTGCCTTCACCAATGCATGAAAGTGAAAAGTGAAAGTGAAGTCGCTCAGTCGTGTCCGACTCTAGCGACCCCATAGACTGCAACCCACCAGGCTTCCCCATCCCTGGGATTCTCCAGGCAAGAACACTGGAGTGGGTTGCCATTTCCTTCTCCAATGCATGAAAGTGAAACGTGAAAGGGAAGTCCCTCAGTCGTGTCCGACTCTAGCGATCCCATGGACTGCAGCCTACCAGGCTCCTCCGTCCATGGGATTTTCTAGGCAAAAGTACTGGAGTGCGGTGCCATTGCCTTCTCCGGTATATTGTCACAGTGCTTGTTTAACTTACATGCAATGTACAACATGGGAAATGCAATCAGAAGCTAGAATCAAGATTGTCGGGAGAAATATCAACAACCTGAGATATGCATATGATACCACTCTAATGGCAGAAAGTGAAGAGGAATTAAAGAGACTCTTGAGGGTGAAAGAGGAGAGTGAAAAAGCTGGCTTGAAATTCAACATAAAAAAGTGAAAAATTAAGATCATGGCAGCCAGTCTCATCACTTCATGGCAAATAGAAGGGAAAAAAGTGGAATCAGTGACAGATTTTATTTTCCTGGGCTCCAAAATCACAGTGGATGGTGACTGCAGCCATGATATTAAAAAACATTTGCTTGCTCCTTGGAAGAAAAGCTATGACAAGCCTAGACAGAGTATTAAAAAGCAAAGACATCACCTTGTTGACAAAGGTTTATGTATTCAAAGGTATGATTTTTCCAGTAGTCATGTACAGATGTGAGAGTTGGACCATAAAGAAGGCTGAATGCTGAAGAATGGCTGCTTTCAAATTATGGTGCTAAGAAGACTCTTGAGGGTCCCTTGGACTGCAAGGAGATCAAGCCAGTCAATCCTAAAGGAAATCAACCCGAATATTCACTGGAAGGACTGATGCTAAAGCTGGAGCTCCAATACTTTGGCCACCTGATGTGAAGGGCCAGCTTGTTGGAAAAGACCCTGATGCTGGGAACGATTGAAGGCAAAATGAGAAGGGGGTGGCAGAGGATGAGATGGTTAGATAGCATCACCGACTCAGTTTGCTCATCGTGAATCTGAGCAAACTCCAGGAGATAGTGAAGGACAAGGAAGCCTGGTGTGCTGCAGTCCATGGGGTCACAAAGAGCTAGACACAACTAAGTGACTGAACAACAACAAACCTCATTTAACTGAAGTGGAAGATAGTAAGATAAAGGCAGGGAGACCAAGGATACTAATGCAATTCTCTAAGCAAGAGATGATGAGAAGAGGGGTTGGGAAGAAGAGATGTAGGAAAGGAGACAAGATGAAAGCTGCATCATATGAAAGTGAAAAAATTAATGAGGGAGGGTGAAATACAGCAACATCAGAGGTGGATGACACATGGATTCTTTTGTATTCATGTTACAGGTAAATGCAATGGATTTGACCTGTAATTGTAGTGGATTGACCACTTTAATCTGGAAATTTTGGGGTATTACTTGTGTAAGAATTAATCAGTTATAGTTTTAAGAGAACATATCAATAGGTTGCTAACATGTCTAAGTTGACTTAATGAGGAGAGCTAAATTATGAGCCTCAGCTAGATATAGTCATGCCATCTCTGGTGTGTAAACTGGGTACATTTGGGTAATCTCTGGCTTTTAGGAAATTGTAAATCAATCTCATGGTTGAAATAAGGCCAAATACAGCAGGAATCACAACAAACATAAAAATGATTCATTCTTTGTGGCAGTAGACAAAGATTTTTAAGTTGAATGGGGAAGAAGAAACAGTCACACAACTGTTCATAAGGGATACCCCTATTAAGAATAATGGTATGGAAAGACTGAAAGAAAATATATATGTGGAAGTCGACATACTATACCATGCATGTGGGACTTCCGCAGTGGCTCAGTGGTAAAGAATCTGCCTTCCAGTGCAAGAGATGCAGGTTTGATCCCTGGGTGGGGAAGATCCCCTGGAGAAAGAAATGGCAATGCACTCCAGTATTCTTGCCTGGGAAAACCCATGGACAGAGGAGCCTGGTGGGCTTCAGTCCATGGGGTCACAGAAAGAGTTGGGCATGACTGAGTGACTAAACAACAAACTATGCAAATACCTTTCAAAAGAAGGTTGATGACACTGTAGTAATATCAGACAAAATGTATTTTAAAAATGTTATTACAGATAAAGGAAGTTATTGTTTAATGATAAAAGAGCAATTCACAAAGAATATATATTTATCCTGAACCTTCATTACCTAGTAGCATCATTTCAAAAATATATAAAGTAAAAATTAACAATATTACCATGAAGTATTGAAACATAAATCATAATTGGGAGTTTTAAACATTTTCTCTCAGACATTGAAAAATCAAACTAGAAAATATTAGAAACAATAAAGAAGATTTAAATAATGTAACTGATTAGCTTGATCAAGTAGACATCTATGGAACTCTGAGCTTCAGTACCAGAGAATGTACACACATCAAAAGCCTTACCAATGACTGATAAAAATTACATTTCTTCTTATCTCAGAGGAAAAAATTAGGAGGCCCAAAACAAATAGACATTAAAAGCTATACATTTGCAAACTCAAGATCATACTTCTAAATCTTGAATCTAATAAAAGTGATGCTAGAAATGAGTAGATACTTTATTTTAAACCTTGTAAGATACGATTAAAGAGGTCCATAAAGGAAATTTTATAAATTCAAATGCATATATTTGTAATGAAGGAGGACTGATTATTGAGTTAAGCATTCAACCAAAAAGTTGTAAAGAGGATAGTTGAGTAAACCAAAATAAAGCAAAGAGAGAAGATAATACAAAATATTACAAAAAGAAATAGAATACAAAGGAACAGCAGAGAGGATAGGCAAAACAAAGGATGATTCCTTGAAAGACTAACTAAACACATCTAGCAAAGTTAATCAATTGCAGAAGCAAAGACAGAGAGAAGGAAAGAGAGAATGAGAGAGTCAGAACACAGATAGCAGTAGAAGTGAATAAAGGGGCCTAATATATGTACAGTAGATAATAAAATGTCAAAAGATTATACCGAATAACTTTGTGGTAATATATTTGAAACATGCATTTTAATAAACAGGGGTGCCATGTGTTTATGATACAGACATTCCAAGTTCATGTCACAACAGGAGACTGAGAAACATGATTTCTAGCTGAGTTGAGTTTGAATGAATGAATGGAAGAGAAAATCATTCTCTCATCTGAAGCATACGTATGGACATCCACTGTGAATTGGGAATTATGCAGGTGTTACCTTACATTTTCATGAAGGAGATGGACATTAAAAAAATCATTGCAAAAATAGATATTTACAATTGAGGCAAGTACAGTATAGGAAAGGTCAGAGCATTTAACAGGGAACCTAATCTATCTTGGGCAAAGGGCAGGTTAGCAAAGGTTTCCTGAAGAAGTGACATTCATGCTGGGACTGAAATGATGGGTAGGAGTTATCCAAGCTAGAAGGTAATACAGGGTCCTAAAACATAATCATATTAATAGAGTGGATGGTAGAAAGGTGTGAAAATTGGCTTCAGCAATTGCCTTTGGAATGTGGGAAGGATTTATACAAGCCAAATACATAAAATTCACACGTCTCAGTAAAGCGCAAACATATTTTCCCTTGTTAAGAGCTCTATGTTGATGCTTAAGGATATAATCTGTGAAGTATAAAAATATGGACAGACAGGAACTAAACCAGCTTCATTCAGAGTAGTGGTCACATGTAGAGAAGGGAGAGTGGAGGAGGCTTCTGCATTCATCCCTTGTTAATGGTGATGCCCTTCCTGAAAGGAAGGACGAAGGAAGCCACAGTCAAGAGTGTGCTAATTTTTTAATTTAAGTGTTGGTCTTATCTGAAATGGAAACCTTAATTATAAAACACAAGGCAAAAAATTATGGAAGAGGAACTTAGAGAATCTGTTCCAAAGGGAGTAATGGTTTAGACAGCACTAGTGTGCTTCAAAATGTGAAGAGGCAGGTCAGACATTGAGAGTAAGAATTTAGGACTGCTTTGTCCGACACAGTAGCCCCTAGGTACGTGTGGATATGGAGTAATTCAAATGTGGCCAGTTTTAATTGAGACAGACTATAAGTGTACAACACATAGAAGAGTAGAAAGTCACTCAGTCATGTCCTACTCTTTGCGACCCCATGGCCTATCCAGTCCATGGAATTCTTTAGGGCAGAATACTGGAGTGGGTAGCCTTTGCCTTCTCCAGGAGATCTTCCCAACTCAGGGATCGAGCCCAGGTCTCCCACATTGCAGGCAGACTCTTTACCAGCTGAGCCACAAAGGAAGCCCAAGAATATTGGAGTGGGTAGCCTATCCCTTCTCCAGGAAATCATCCCAACCCAGGAATTGGACGAGAGTCTCCTGCATTACAGCACTGGATTTTAAACAGTATTAAAGAAGAATGTAAAATATTTTGGTAATATTTTTATTGAAATATTTACAATATTAGTTTCAAGTGTACAATATAGTGATTCAAATTTTTATAGGTTTTGCTTCATTTAAAGTTATAAAATATTGGCTATCATCCCTGTGCTGTGCCATATATCATGATATCTTTTTTATTCTATATTCATACAAAGTGAAGCTTCCCAGGTGGCGCTAGTGGTAAAGAACCCGCCTGCTAATGCAGGAGACACAAGAGACCAAACTTCAATCCCTGGGTCAGGAGATCCCCTGGAGAAGGAAATGGCAACCCACTGCAGTATTCTTGCCTGGAGAACCCCATGGACAGAGGAGCCTGGTGGGCTACAGTCCATGGTCTTGCAAGGAGTTGGACACAACTGAAGCACCTTAGCATGCATGCACGCATACCTAGTAGTTCTGCCCCTCCCTCCTCGGTAACCATGGGTTTGTTCTCTATATCTGTGAGTCTCTTTCTGTTTTGTTTTATTCACTTGGTTGTTTTATTTTTTAGATTCCATTTAGAAGTGGTAACGTGTATTATTTGTCACCAGTAATATTTTTATATTGCTTACATTATATGAAATGATAAGATTGTGGATGTATTAGGTTATATTAAAGTATTATTAAAATTAATCTCATCTGTTTATTTTTATATTTTTAATGAGGTTACTAGAAAGTTTAAATGTCAGCCACACCTGTGATTAACATTTTATTTCTGTTGGACAGTGCAAGTTTAGAAACTGGTATAGCAACTTGACATTGACAGAATATCCAAGTGCATGTGTCATCAACTCACAACATGTTAGAAAGGAATAATACTGTCAACTCATATTTTACTAATGATAATTAGTTAAGCACTGCTTGAAACCATTCATATTTTCCAAAGTGTTTATGCATTATGCTTATGATAGAAAGGTGCTGTGTGCTAAGTCACTTCATTTGTGTCTGACTGTTTGCAACCCTTTGGATTGTAGCCTGCCAAGCTCCTCTGTCCGTTGGATTCTCCAGGCGAGAATACTGGAGTGGGTAGCCATTTCCTTCTCCAGCATATCTTCCTGACCCAGGGATCGAACCCATGTTTCTTAGGTCTCCTGCATTGAAAGGTGGGTTCTTTACCACTAGTGCTACTATATTAAGTTATATATTTATATTGTCAGTTTCTCAGAACTCTGTGAAATAGTCCAAGGAATCAACTGTTAAATTGATATGACCTTCTGAGGACTTCCCTGGTGGCTCAGACGGTAAAGCGTCTGCCTGCAATGTGGGAGACCTGGGTTCAATCCCTGGGTTGGGAAGATCTTCTGGAGAAGGAAATGGCAACCCACTCCAGTGTTCTTGCCTGGAAAATCCCATGGATGGAGGAGCCTGGTAGGCTACAGTCCATGGGGTCGCAAAGAGTTGGATACGACTAACCGAATTCACTCACTCACTCTGAGTGTGAACTAAATGGTTGATAAAGATGTTATCATATAACCCTCAGATTTGCTTGTATTTGTTTTCAGTTACATAACTTGTGTATTGGAGTTGGAGAGAATATAATAAAAGCTGTCGTAAAGAATATATTTTTGAAAAGTCCAATTGTAAGACCAGTTTTATATCAAGTCGCATCTTTTTGGTGTGTAAATTAAAAAAAACAGGGAGTAGGGAAGCTCATATCTCAAATTAGTTACATTGCAGCACTGATAATATACTTATGTAATTGTCTTCCTTTAGATTTTGTTCTATAAAATTGACTTATTTTTCATCAGAATGGGCTAGTTAACATTGGACTTAGAGTTTGGCACATGTGAGCTTGTGATTTACAGGGCAATTTTTCTCATCAAAACCTGGGCAGAACCATTTATTTTAAAACCAATATTTATTTTACAATGGGAAGATGGAGCAGATTAAAGGAGCATAAAACCATGATAAATCACCCAATCTTTATCCCATAGAAAATCTTTTAAATGGCTCTTAAAGTAATGGCAGTAAAACCGTCTCATAGAGTTTGTATTTGGATGGTTTTCTAGCATATGGTATAGCCATGCAGATTAAAGTCTAATTAACGAGGAATTTGTAGAAATTCAGATGTGCTCTGTGTGATTTTTTTTCAGTGAAAAGTTAAATGTGTTTTTTTTGTAAGCCAAGTATCTGAGGCTTGCTCATGAGTTAAGGGAATCCAGCTTCAAATTTTTAGCTGTTTCAAATCAAAGGTCCAAGAAATGAAATGTCTTTTAATCTTCTTATTTAATAGTTAATTTTTATGGTAAATGTTTAAATTTAGATTAGATTATTATGCAATAGAAGAATTTTTATAACATTTTGTTTGATTTGGTTCCCATTTATATCTTAGGTTATAGTAATTTCTATGATTAAAAATAATGGAGTTAATTTTCTCAAATAGTATTCTTTAGCACTATTTCAATGATAAGTGGACTTATATTTAAAAATGGACTGATTAAAAAATGCTAAAGAGTAGAAAATATTTGAAATGGAGGAGATCTGCTTGTAATCATCATGAATTTTACAAATGGAGAATCTATGTCCTCTTGTAGAGTGGATGTTCCATTTTGGGTATTCTGTCTCTACCCAATTGTAGATCCAGGTCTGCTGCTGCTAAGTCATGTCAGTCATGTCTGACTCTGTGCGACCCCACAGATGGCAGCCCAACAGGCTCCCCTGTCCCTGGGATTCTCCAGGCAAGAATACGGGAGTGGGTTGCCATTTCCTTCTCCATTGCATGAAAGTGAAAAGTAAAGTGAAGTCACTCAGTTGTGTCCGACTCTTAGCGACCCCATGGACTGTAGCCCACCAGGCCCCTCTGTCCATGGGATTCTCCAGGCAAGAGTACAGGAGTGGGTTGCCATTGCCTTCTCCGAGATCCAGGTCAGCAGCTGGCAAACTTTTTTGTAAAGGACCAGAGACTAAATGGGCTTCCCCAATGGTTCATTGGGTAACAGATCTGCCAGCAATGCCCAAAACCCAGGTTTGATCCCTGGGTCCCAAATATCCCCTGGAGGAGGAACCTGGCAGGCTACATCCAAAGAGTTGCAAAAAGTTGTGCAACTGAGCACAGAGACTAAATATGTAGGCTTTTTGTGTACACATTCCAGCTCTACTGTTGTTGGGTGAAAGCTGCCGTAAGTAATACATAAATGAATGGGTGTGTGCTGAATGGGTGTGTGCATAGGATTTGACCCAATGATTCTATATCTGGGAATGTTCCCTAAGGAAATAATCAGAGGCTTTGGCAAAGAAGCATGTACAAGAATATCTGCCATGATACTACTTTATGACATGGGAAGCTATTTATGGGCCCTGGTTAATTGAAAGAAAAGCAACAAAAGAATGTAAGATGTGATCCTACTTAGATATAGTGTATGTATGAACCCATATATTAAGTTGAACCATGTGAAATTACTGATAAATGACTGTTTTATCTGCAAAGGAAATTTTATATGGTCAACCTAAGAAAGAGTCTAAAAGATTATCCATCTGTAATCTCATGGGAAGAAGAAATAATTTGTACTTTTTCATATTTTCATTTGTTACAAGGAATAAATTTTAGTTCACCAATGAGAAAACGTTGCAGCTTTTTAGGGCAAAAGGAAGATTTTGCCATTCAAATTGTGGGTACATAGTGATGGAAATGCAGAAGGCATGCACACATAGTCCTGTTTGGAGGAGATGGGTCTCCTGTGAGGAACTGGGAGCGCTGCTGTTCTGTTGGCAAGGCAGTTCCTGTTATGGCAGTGGATACAGGGAGCCGTGGCCAGCACACATTGTATATCTTCTCCCATTGCTTGACTGCATTCCCCCTGACGCCATTCAACATTCAATTCATCAAATGAACTCCTCTTGTTCAGACTGCTTACACATCAGATTGCTGTCTGATTAGGATTTGGCTTTGCATGGAGGACATCTTCAGAAAGGGAACGTCCTGGTCATTCTGACATCTGGGCAGCCATTGCATTACAAATTGTAGACTGTTCCTTTGCTATTTTGGATTCATGCGTTGGACATGTGAGTTTGGGTAATGAAGTCCACCTCCTGAGAGATGGGTACTGGCTTGTGTGCTTAGACCCCAAGGTCCAGGGTGCCAAAACCTGGTGAAGGAACCTCCTAAGGTATTGGTGCCCTTCAGTTGAATCTCTAGGGAGGGAGCCTGCTGCCCTTCCCCAGATGGCATTCTACACTTCCTCGCACTTGGATGCTTGAGTCTATTCTTATTTCAAACTTTGCCCCTTTTCAACTCTCAAGTTCTTTAATGTTTCTGTCTTCAGCCTTTGCTCGCCCTGTTTTCCTCACCTGGCAGAAAACACAGTGGGGAGAGACTGGTACACAAGAGACATTTTGCTGCTGGTATTTAGCTTTCGCCTGCAGTTTTTGTTGGATGACATTGATTTCCAGTGCAAAGGGCGCTCAGCTTTGGAGCAGACTTGTGGAGAAACAGAGTCCCCCAGGCCTGCTGTGAGGCTCCAGTCCCCTTGTCCCAGCGATAGGGATTGGCATTTATGTAAGACGATGAAACATGCTCCTGATGCCGGGAGCTTCTCACAGTGACAGTCAGTGGGAAGAAAATCAACGGACCGTTTCTCCACCTGAGGGAGGCAGATGTTTTACGAGTTCACGTTTTTCTCGTCCGACTCCGAAATGGTATTTTACTGTATTTTGATACAAATGTTCAGACTACATATTAGGGATAATTTCTGCCTTATTTGGCTCACAGCTAGGAACGATCGTTTCCTATTAGAGAAAATGGAGAGGCCTCTGCATCTGACACTACTTTGTTAAAGAGAAAGTATTTTCCCAGGAGACAAAAGTTACTGGCTAAGTACAGCCCCAAATCAAAGATAGCATCTACCAAGAACTCTTATGTCAGTTTCCTTTTTTATAAATTAATGTGAGTCTGTGGAATTTACATTTCCTACAGTATGTTTATCCATTTTCCCTTTTCAGAAGGTGAGAGAAGATCCCAATTCAAGACATATTCTGTCATTTTGAAGGCTGATTGGGGATGAGAGCTCTTTGTATTCAAAGAAATCCCCAAAGCATTTGGTAAAACTGCTTACAGAATTGGAGGTTACACATCTTGAGGAAGATTTAGGTCTGAAAATTTAAAAGATTTCAATTCACGTGCTGATTGCATCATTTTACTTAGGAATACAGTTAAGCCATTTTTAAAAAATCAAGTGAATATGTTTTGGCCTCATCAATGAAATGTACCAAGAACCATAAAGTAGTGAAATGGTGTTAAGAAAAATAACATTTCTTTTTTTCTTTGTAGTCTTTGTATTGTAAAAAGTGAAAATTAGCCTCTTTCCCTTTGGGTTCATGCTACAAAAGCTTATAAATTTTACGTTGGATATTTAGGTGTTTTTGCTAAGGGAGCTCAATTTATAAATCTGAGTGCTACCAATATGAGAATTAATTTTAGAAAATTGTCAGTCAGCAGACATGCTGGGCCTAGGATAAGATGATTCATTTGCTCTATAGGCAGTAATGTATGTTATAAAAAAATCAGGAGATAGTCACATAGAAAGGGGGAAAATAAATGTGGATCAATAATTTAATTTAGCTCTGACCTAAGTTCTATAGCATGGTTCATAATTTTTCAATGAATAGACCCTTAACATTTTACGTATAGTGCCTCAGTTTTGTATTGATCTTCCCTAATGTATTCTTCACATCAGAGAAGGAATAAAAACAAACAGAATTCACTGTTTAACAAAAACACATTGTGTCGCCTGCAAATGTTAACCAAAATATGACAACATATTAATTATTAATAATTATTTATTCTGTTTTCAGAACTGCTGTTTTCCTAGCTAATTTAAAAATTTAGAAGAGAAATGGGTAGTGAATGAATGATGACTTGAAGGGCAAGTTCATGGAGTTCTCTCTTAGTTAATAGATTCTTAGTCTCTCTGCATTACTTAATTGCTTATTAAAAGTGGAGCCCCTGATGTACTATGTGTAGTGTGTATTTATTCCATGGAAAATTATTAATTTTTAATTGAACTAAGTGGCTGCTTGGACAAGGGATCCTAGCTATTAATCAGGAAGCGAGTGATTGACTGATGTTCGTGTTCATTAATTATTCAAGAAAGTTCAATTTTAAGGTCCACAAGAGTAGAAGAAAGTTTTTTATAAGTGAGCGTATTAGTGCTGTATTTATTTGTTCATTTAACAAGTATTTAGTATATGTGCTGTGTGTCATACACTGATGAGTCAATGATGAGCAAGCCCATGGGCCCCTATCCTCATGAAGCTTCCAGAGCAGTAAGTAAAACTGAGGTGTATCAGTGACATTTAGGAGACTCAGTTTTGCTTCACTGCTCTCTGTGTACATAAATGATTCTTCTCTGCACCAATTTCCTTACTCTCCTGGAAATTCAATCTAGCAAATTCTAATTACCATCCAAGACAGTATTTTGTTTAGAGTTATGGAGTCGTAGTTTTTCTGAGCTGGAAGAGACCTGTGAAGTCATCTGGGGCCGTACCCGTATATTCCCTGGCTTCAGCCTGGGCCTGTCCAATGCCAGGAGGAGGAAGTGTGCTCATTCATGGGGTCATTTCTGGAATGTATGGGTTATTTCAGGGTTCTTCCAAATAATTAACTGAAGCTTATTTCTCTGCATACTCTATTTGTTTCCAGTTCTGTATGTTGGACAAAATCATCACTTCTTTTTTACCTATAATCTGGAGCATGTATCACAATTTTCCAAATATCTGTGTGGTCTTTTATTATGACCATGTTATCCCTGTTAGATGTATGTACCCTGACAGCAGAATTGTATCCGGTTTTGCTCACTGCTATTTTCCCCTAGCACTATCCTTGTTCTTGTTGTTGTTTAGTCGGTCAGTCATGTCTGACTCTTTGTGACCTCATGGACTACAGCATACCGGGCTTCCCTGTCCTTTATCATCTCCTGGAGCTTGCTCAAACTCATGTCCATTGAGGTGGTAATGCCACCTGATCATCTCATCTTCTGCTGTCCCCTTCTCCTCCTGCCTTCAATCTTTCCCAGCATCAGGGTCTTTTCCAATGAGTCAGTTCTTTACATCAGGTGGCCGAAGTATTGGAGTTCCAGATTCAGCATTAGTCTTTCCAGTGAATATTCAGGACTGATTTCCTTTAGGATTGACTGGTTGGATCTCCTTGCTGTCCAAGGGACTCTCAAGAGTCTTCACCAATACCACAGAAGGAATGATTGTTTTGTCTTGAACCAGAGAGGCTTCAGTGAAGAATTGTATTGTTTAGCTCCTTAGTCAGATCTGACTCTTTTGCGACCCCATAGACTGTAGCCTGCCAGGCTCCTCTATCCATGGGATTTCCCAGGCAAGAATACTGGAGTGGGTTTCCATCTCTTTCTCCAGGGGATCTTCTCAACCTGAGGATCAAACCCAAGGCTCCTGCTTGGTAGATGTATTCTTTACCACTGAGCCACCCGGGAAACCCTATGTAGATTTAAACGGTGCAGCTTAGATGATTAACTCTTTGACAACTGTCATGGTTATTTCACTCCAGTATTTCCTATCCTCAGATTCATATTGTCCTTAACTTACTTTACATGTAACATGATGTCTAGCCCATTATACCGAAGTCATCTCCTTCCCATTGCCTCCCACTTTGTTAATATATTAAAAAAAAAAAAATGCCAGTTTTGCCAGTAGGTTTGGGAAAGGCTTTACAGAAGAGGTGCAGATTGACCCATGCTGAGTCTTTAAGAAAGAGGAAGTGTTCTCCATGTAAAATGACTCCAGAGACAGCACTTTTTAAAAAAATATAATTTTCACTAGAGTATAGTTTCTTCGCAATGTTGTGTTAGTTTCTGCTATACAGCAGTGTATTAGCTATACGTATATGTAGTCCCCTCTTTTTTGGATTTCCTTCCCATTTCGTTCACCACTAGAGCACTGAGTAGAGTTCTCTGTGCTATACGGTAGGTTCTCATTAGTTTTCTGTTTTAGGCATAGTAGCAGTACTCTTGCCTGGAAAATCCCATGGGCAGAGGAGCCTGGTAGGCTGCAGTTCATGGGGTCACGAAGAGTCGGACACGACTGAGCGATTTCACTTTCACTTTTCACTTTCATGCATTGGAGAAGGAAATGGCAACCCACTTCAGTACTCTTGCCTGGAGAATCCCAGGGATAGGGGAGCCTGGTGGGCTGCTGTCTATGGGGTCGCACAGAGTCGGACACGACTGAAGCAACTTAGCAGCAGCAGCAGCAGTAGTGTGTCCCTCAGACAGGGCACTTTTAAGGGACACTGAGAACAGCAGTATCAGAATGTTTATCCACCTTGCAGCAGTCACCCACTAGGCCACAGAACTTCCTAGGTGTATCCTGGGGAATTTTTTTGCTTTTCTTCCCATCTTCCTCACCAGCTTCACTATTTGCTCACCTTGAGCACTTGTTCACCACTGCCACAAAGCTTGAGACAGAGCTGCCTGAATTTTAGAGCCTAGGGTTTTAGTCTATATTCAATTCTGGGTTCAACCCATATTTTGCATGGCCTTTGGCTAGGTAGGAAACTTACTTCAGATTTAGCATTTTCTTCTTTAAAGTGGAAAAAATAATAATACCTTATAAAATAGTTGCCAGAATTATCAGGTAAATTATATGTGAAGCGCCTGGCCTGTAACTGTTATCCCCTTCCTCTGCTCAGTTGCCTCCGTAGCGTCCGACTCTTTGTGACCCCATGGACTATAGCCCGCCAGGCTCCTCTGTCCATGGGGATTCTCCAGGCAAGAATATGGAGTGGCTTACCATGCCCTCCTCCAGGGGATCTTCCCGACCCATTGCAGGTAGATTCCTTACCCACTGAGCCACCTGGGAAGCCCATCCCCTCCCTCCCTCTCAGGTAAATTCCTGCTGTGGCTTACTTACACTGGTATAACCATTTGTCCAGAGGCTCCAGACATGAGCATGGCACAGACATTTTCCACAGAAACCCATCAGTGGTTAATAGTAGCAGAGCTATTTCAATATCTTTCAGATCCTCAGTCCAGTGGATTTACATCTTTACCTTTATTTCTTTCAGCCTCCAGGCCCATGGGATTCAGGAATTTTTTTTTTTTTTTGTATAGCTGTAAAGAAATCAGATTTGACACAGTTTCCTCTGATATCTTTCCTTTCGGGTCTCCTCTTCTCCTGGCATTACAAGGGCCTGAATTTGTCTGATCTCATCTCTCAGCTTCATCTGGATAACCAACATACTCATTTCATTCTGGTCAAGATTTCTCTCAATAGGTTTATTACAGATGGCTGCAGCTGCGATCAGTGTTTACAATCTGATGACAAGTTGGAGATTAAGGCTTGTCATCACTATTTAATTAACCTCAAATTAAGCACTTTCCGGTCCCATTCCCTGCCCTTCCACAAGCCCAGGAGAGCTGCTAAAACAGTGCCTGGAGTCCTGACAGATTCGGGGTCTTACCACCAGAAAGCAGGGGCTGGTTTAGCTGTGACTCTGAAGAGCAACACTACTTGATCCTTACTCACTTGCCTAAGGGCTGAAACTAGGTAGCTATTCAAAGTCTATATGAAAAGAGGGGAAGAAAGGAGAGCACTTTTCTAATTCTTGGAAGCAGGTAATCTGTAAACAGCAGAGACAGTGAGACAAAAAGTATTCCAGAGACAGACACAAAAAAACCCTTGTTCTTAATATTTAAAAACAGCTTAGTTTTTGTATCACAGAAGTACTATATGTCAATAGCAAAATTATACATGGTGATTGTAAAAGGACAGGGATACAAAAGAAGAAAGTCAAAATCATACAAATTCTTTCTCTCTACACCTGCTTTTAAGGCTTACCAGAGCTGTCCAATCAGGGAGCCACTAATATTCACAGATGGCTTGTGAATATTTGAAATATGACAAGGCTGAATAGACACCATGTTCTAAGCGTATAAACTGCACACCAAATTTCTTAAAGACATTTTAAACTATTCTTGTTGTGTGTATGTTGGATTAATTAAAATATCTCTTTAAATAATTTCATCTTTTACTTTTTTGGGTTTTTTACATTTTAAAATATGACTACTAAATACTTTAAAATTACATATATGCCTTGTATTATATTCCTATTACATAGTGTATTTTGGGCCTTTTTCTTATATCAAAACTTTTCTAAAAGAAAAACTGGGTTATTCTACATATAACTTTATTTCTTCCTTTTTCCAGTTAATAATGTATTGTGAATGTGTTCATGTCATGAAATATATGATATGGCATTATCTTTAATCATTTCTAGTGTTTCATTATATGATGTTCTTGAATTGATTAATCCACTATTGCTGAACACTTAGGTTATTACCATTTTCTAAAATTTTAATTTTTTTATAACATATGTATAGCTGTATCTTTGGGCTCATCCTTGATTATGCTTCTAGGATTTATTTCTGGAAGCCATTAGCTGAGTCACTTGCTTGTGGTGTTAAGCAAATTTCCACATAGAAAGGTGGTACTGATTCATACTTGGTGGGTTAGTCATTAAGTCGTGTCCAACTCTTGCGACTTCATGGACTGGAGCCTGCTAAGGGTCCTCTGTCATGGGATTCTCCAGGCAAGAATACTGGAGTGGGTTGTCATTTCCTTCTCCAGGGGATCTTCCTGACCCAGGAATCGAACCCGGGTCTCCTACATTGCAGGAAGATTCATACTTAGTCCAGTGATTTATGAGAATGTTAATCTCACCTCAACTTTATCAACACCAGATATCATCATTGTTCTTAATTCTCATTTTAATGAGCAGCACTGTTTTGGGTTTGCTCAGCATGTTATTGAAAAAGTCTTAGTCTTAAGCTTTGCGCAGGGACTGTATCATAGTCGATGAGGTTTGTCCAAGGCACTGTTATTACTAATAGAAAGCGTCTTAGGCTTGGTAACTTCTATCGTGCTCCTGCAGACACTTCAGATGGTTTTTGTTTTACCCATCAATTATTCTTTTCTCCATCCACTATTGAGCATCCATAATGTGTCCAGCACTGCTGAAAGATTTGTAGAAGAAATGGCATCTGATTTGGGGAACATCCCTTATATTTAATATTTAAGTTGGAAAAGAAAAGAAGAGAATAAGTAAGTTAAGGGTCATGTGGGTCTTTTACTAGAATATTTCAGCACCTAAACAGAGAACCCAGTACATGGTGCCTCTCCATAGATATTATTGAATGAGTTCATGAAAAAGTGTGTGATAATGTTTATATATGGGCTTCCTTGGTGGCTCAGTGGTAAAGAATCTCTCTGCTGATGCAGGAGATGTGGATTCAATCCCTGGGTTGGGAAGATCCCCTGGAGGAGGAAATGACAGCCCACCCCAGTATTCTTGCCTGGAAAATCTGTGGACAGAGGAGCCTTGCAGGCTACAGACCATGGGATCACAAAGAGTCAGACATGACTTAGTGACTGAACAACAGCAAATGTTTATATACGTGATGAAGAAACAAGATGAAGGGGTGATGATTTTAAGGTAGGCACAATAAGGGAAGGCTGTCTACCCTCTGTATTAACACACCAATAGCCAGAAGGCGTGAGAGCTGCAGAGGGTTGCAGAGGAGAGGCCACCATAGGGCAGGCAGAGGGTCTGCGGGGGCAAACAGAAGATAGCCAGGGCACCAGCCCTGATAACTGCTCCCTGGGGGAAGGCAGTCACCCTGTCAGAGTTTGGTTTCCTCATCTATAAAATGTGCACAGTTATACCTGTGTATTATAAATTTGTATTAGAAATAATTGGAGACACTTAGCACAATGGTATGTATATATACCATAGATACATGCATACCAATGGTATACATCAAAGTTTTTATTTTGTCCTGGAGTATAGCTGGTTAACAATGTTGTGGTAGTTTCAGGTGAACAGCAAAGGGACTCAACCATACATACACATGCATCCATTCTTCCCCAAACCCTCCTCCTATCTAGGCTGCCACATAACATTGAGCAGAGTTCCCTGTGCTATACAGTAGGTCCTTGGTTATCCATTTAAAATATAGCAGTGTGTACATGTCCATCCCAAACTCTGTAATCATCCCTCCCCGCACCCCCCCCCCCCGTTCTCCCCCCACTCACCCACCCCTGCAATGACAAATTCGTTTACTAAGTCTATGATTCTGTTTGGTAAATAAGCTTGTTTGTATCATGTCTTTTTAGATTCTGCATATAAGAGATATCATACGATGGTATTTTCTTTGCTTGTATTCATTAGAGGCTTAGTTAGCTATGTCACTGTTTTGCCATCTTGTTCGTTTACCATTTCTAATAAGTTAATCAGAAGGAAAAAACAGAGGAGAAACTTACCCTGATAGAACTGAACCTTAAATTTAGATTTGAAAAATTCTTCACACCCCAGTGAGGTAGCTGTTTGTGTTCTGCACTGTGCATATCCAACCCTTATACTCTGGTTTAAAATCCATAGAATTTTTCATGTAGCTGGATAATTAGGCCACATGCTGTTGGCTCTGCTCAAAAATGGTCATTTAAGTGTCCTTTTATTATTTTTGGCATCCGCTGGGAAGTTTAAATAGCCACTGCCAGTGTGATTTCTATATGCTCTTTAAAAAATGCTGAAATTGAAGAGTTTAATAAAATTGCTGGACTGTTAGCTTTAGCATGCTGTCCCAGACATAAACCTGAAAAAACAAACCCCAAATCCCAAGGTAAATACTTCTATAAATCGGAGACTTTCACAAGTGCTCCCTGGTGAGTGCAGTTTGATTCATATGGAGCTAGTTGACAAGCAAGGGTGGAAGCTGGCAGCTTCTGAGGTGAGCTGACCCTTCTATTCTCCTTTGCCTAACAGATATCTGTACTAAAAATGGGTGGCAGCATTTGGAACTAAAGAGCCCTGAAGTATCATCTGCCTAATTCTTGTGTAGAACAATGAATACTGCAATAGTGTAAAATAAATGAATATATTTGAGGTTATATGAATGTTCTTAAATTACCAGAGCCTCAGAGAATACAGTTATTAAGTGAATGAAGTATCCAATAAGAGGAACAGCTTGTGTTTATTCAACCTTTACAAGGTCCTAGGCAGTACTGAAAATACTTCATGCATGTTATCTCATTTAATCCTCACAGCAGCCCTAAGAGTAGAGTGTTGACCTCGTCTTGCAGACAGGGAAACTGAGGCTCTGAGATATGAAGCAGTCTCACATTTAGAAAGTGGCAGTGTCGTGTTTAGAAAGTGGCAGAGGCAGGACTGAATCAGCATTTCCCTCCCGAGCCTGGGCTCTCAGCTGCTGTTCTCTACTGTGTGTTTCTTAAATGTTTACAGAGTAACATGAGAGTGTGAGGGCATCTTGTGGAAGGTAACCGCTCACGTAAGCCCATGTGGGCTGTTCAGGTACCGTTTTTATTCCCATAAATTACTTGCAGATTATAGATATGTTCCTTGGTTTATTACAAGAAAATGCCTTCTTAATTGATCTCAGTATCAAATCTGTTGCACTAGTTGAGCAAAAGGAGTTTTATGGCCAGTGCAGCAAGACGTTTACCTAATATTCTATTTCGTGATAATGATTTTTGATTTTTAATGGCTGAATGTTATTAAAAACTGTGACTTATATTAGTCACATCATGTGTTGAAATGTATCCTTAATTGTAGTATTTTTACTGACTGTGAGAGGATGCAAAGTGGATTCCACGATTTTAATTAACTGTTCCTCCTCTGACATTTCATTACCAGTTTCAGAAGTGATAGAGGATGGCAGACAGTTACCTGTCAGAATTTTTCTGTAAAGAAGCTAAGATGGAGGAATATGAGAGTTGTCTTGGTGACTAAGAGGAAAAACAGAGAAAGGAGAGGATTGACTATTAACCTCACATGTTGATAATGTGGTTGGTAAAAAAGCTTCTGTTATTAATATTTTAGGTACATTTTAAGAATTTGAGCTGATAACAGACCAATTGAAATAAAAAATAAAGAAATCACTTAATTCAACTATAATTTTTTTATATCGCAAAATGGATCTTTCTTCTGTAAGTGAGAGCTTCTCAGATATCACATATCTTTCCCTTAAGACGTTTTTGAAGATTTTCTGTGAGTCAGAAGAGGCAAAAACGTGCAGGTCAAAGATAATGGGTCCCCATCTAACAATGGACTGATTTGCCAAGCACCCAGGACACATTTTTATTTCTTTTTTATGGTAAAAGCCAAAGAGAGCACTGTGGAGTTTAAACACAGTTTCCGTATCTGGTGCCCACATGGGAAGATGAAGGTAAGGAGGCCAATTTCTCCCAGATGTGCCCAAGCACATAATTACCTCCCCTGACGTCGGATGAAACTTTACCACATCTCCTGGGAAATTCTCCGGGCAGTCCTTTCAAGTCATTTTCGGAGATCTTGCTATGGCAGGTGAGCTTATTTATTTATTTCCATTTTGAGAGCTTCACCTTTCCAGACCCCCTTTTAAGGTTTACCTCTTGTATAATGAATGGAGACAGCGGGTATTTCATTACCAGGTATCTCCCTGCTGCAGGCACCGCCTGGAGAAGTCTCCCTCTGCTCGGCTTGCAAGCCTCATTTATTTTCCCGAGCTTTCTAATGTGGGCAGAGCCTGGCTGACGGCATTATTAAATTACCATTATTACACTGTGATGTCTTGGCACCATCAGGGGCTGAGCTGGAAAAGTTGGTGTTGGGCAGGGAATACTATTTTCTTCCCTTCTCAGGCTGCGCTAAATGGACTGTAGCTGACTTCCTGGGTCCGTATCAGCATCAAGATTCTATGAAGTCAAAGCAGAGACTTAACCACATATGAGGCATTTCTTCTAATCAGTGTAAAGAATGGGCATTTCCCTTTTAAGTTGGTTAAAATTTGGGATTGATTTGGGATCAGCTAGACAATTCATGATTGTAAGTTGTTTTTTTTTTTTTTGATTGGGGGGAGTTAGCACTTGACATTCAAAGTT
Source organism: Bos grunniens (assembly GCF_055505025.1). Taxonomy (NCBI): domain Eukaryota; kingdom Metazoa; phylum Chordata; class Mammalia; order Artiodactyla; family Bovidae; genus Bos; species Bos grunniens. Next base: position 40,798,934 of record NC_141186.1, read on the forward strand.
ATTTGACATTTCAAAAGTTATGTAATTTTAAAAGCTCTAATATCACTAACATATTTGCAAGTAATTCATTTACAGTTTACACACGCTTTCGAAGACTGTCTATTCTCAGTAGAGGAGTTTTAATTTAAAATATTTTTATTGCCACTCCAAGCCTCCTTAAATTAAGGCACTGCTCTTTACTTTTCTGATTTTCTTCCTTATGCACTCTGATAATCAATGTAACATTGTCTTCAATGATAAAAGTTACTCTTGTCATCTTTTAAGTGTTTTGTCATTCATCACTGTGTCACCAATGGCTTCACAATGCTAGCGCATAGTAGGTGTTCACTAAATTCTTATTGAATGAGTGTTTCAACGCTACATATGTTCTAACCATCCTGGAATATATTCTATCATATATTCTCTGCTTACCCTCACCTTGGGAATTTTTTACTCACCATTCAGAAATATCCTTTGCCTTTCAAATCTTAGCACTTTTTATACTGCTTATTTGTGAGTTTTCTTCTCCTGTCTATCTAAGCACAGTTCCCAGTATGTTTATTATGTAAAGTGAAGGAAAAGTGTCAAAGTTTTAGTCACTCAGTTGTGTCTGACTCTTTGTGACTCTAGGACTGTAGCCTGTCAGGCTTCTCTCTCCATGGGATCCTCCAGGCAAGAATACTGGAGTGGGTAGCCATTCCCTTCTCCAGGGGATCTTCTTGACCCAAGGACTGAACCTGGGTCTCCTGCATTGCAGGAAGATTCTTCACCATTTGAGCCACCAGGGAAGTATGCTCATTAAATCTCTTAATGAATGAATGAGTTACCGAATGAACATACATGTATATATTTAACCCGAGGAAAAGTTATGTGTTATGTTTTATAAACCATTTGTTATAACAATTCTAGTTTTAAGCATTCACTAAAATGAAATAAAAGTAAGTTGGAAACTATTTTTCTTATCCACTCCTTGATTCAAAACTCTTCCATGGCTCCCCATTCCCTGTAGCTGTGGTTTACTATGACTATCTGATCATGGGGTTATGTCTTTTCCTAGCTTAAAATCCTTCTAAGGCTTCTTACTGCCCACATGAAAAATGTGATTCAAACTCTTTAAGCATGGCTGAGCATTCTTTCTATCTCTCCAGCTGCAGTCTTCCCCAAATTCCCTTTACTATTTCACATCTAGATCATATGGTTCATTGAACCTGTAGTATTTCCTCTTTCCAGGGCCTAGGGCTTCCCCAGAGGCGTGAGTGGCCTCTGCTCCGTCTTCACCCACCTGTTTCCTTAGCTCACTCCTCTTGGGCTTCAAATTGGTCTCATTCTCATTATCTCCTTCTTCAGAAGCTCTTTACTGTTGACTCCGTGCCACCACCACGACTACCACCAACTACCACAACCATCACCCTTATCTACCTCTACTAGTCTAAATAATTTTCTTGCTTTATATTCCTTAAGGATATTTTATCAATAAAATAAATTATTTGGGTCCTCTTTTTTTTTTTTTGCCAAATAATGTGAACTATTAAGTTAATAGGGGCTTCCCTTGTGGCTCAACTGGTAAAGAATCTGCCTGCAGTGTGGGAGACCTGGGTTCTATCCCTGGGTTGGAAAGATGCCCTGGAGAAGGGAAAGGCTACCCAATCCAGTATTCTGGCCTGGAGAATTCCATGGACCAGTCCATGGGGTCACAAAGAGTCGGACATGACGGAGCAACTTTTACTATGTTATCACTCACTATTCAGTTAATGGAGTTTAAACAGTATTTTTTTTCCTTTTGGAAAATTTAAACAGTTTTAAGCTTTTCTCCTGTAGGGTTTCTCTTGAATGTTTTGGTGGCTAACGTGATTCTCTCCCACTGTCTGACACCACACATGTTTACTGAAGGCAAAGCTATGCCAAGTGTTTTATACACATTTACTCATTAGCTTCTAACACCAGTCTTATGGTGAATACTGCTGTTGTTCCCCATTTTATCAGAAAAACTAAATTCTGAAGAAACTCATATTACTGATGAGTGGCAAGCGAACGTTTAAGTCTATGCTGTCTATATACTCTTAATCTCTGTAGCCCAAAGTCCAACCTAAAGCTAATAGCTAGCTAATAGATTGAACCCAGGTCTCCAGCACTGCAGGCAGATTCTTTACCAACTGAGTCACCAGGGAAGCCTAAGAATACTGGAGTGGGTTGCCATGCCCTCCTCTAGGGGATCCTCCCAACCCAGGGATCAAACCCAAGTCTCCCACATTGCAGGCAGATTCTTTACCATCTGAGCCACCAGAGAATCCCAATGGTTAGACAGTAATAAGTAAACACCCAGGAAACATTTGGAAATAGCCTTGTTTCTGTGCTGTGTATCTTCCCTTGTGTCCGACTCTTGCAACCCCATAAACTGTAGCCCACCAGGCTCTTCTGTCCATGGGATTTCCCAGGCAAGAATACTGGAATGGGTAAACATTCCCTTCTCCAAGGGAATCTTCCCAACCCAGGGATTGAACCCTGGTCTCCTGCATTGCATGCGGATTCTTTACCGACTGAGCCACCAGGGAAGCCTTTCATCCCTGCATACCCACTTTCTACTTTGCTCTCTGCCTGGAAGGTACTCCTCTGTGGGCTTTATAAATGGTCTCCTCCCTTAACCCCACACACTGTATTAACCCTTGGTTTCCCTACACCATTCCCAGGGCTTTGTAAATAGTTCTGCAGATTACCCCAGTTGAGTGTTTTGCATATAGTCTGTTTTTGCCTCGATCCTAACTGATGCAAAAGTTTAAAAAGTTAAAACTGTGGTCATGGTTGTACTTTTATATATATTTTTTTTTTTTGTCATATTGGATTTATTTATTTTGGAGGGACTGGTTATTTCAAAAAGACATTTATCAATTTTCAGTATCAAAACAGTTACACTATTGGTTTTTTTTCTCCCAATTGGTCCCCAAAGAGACCACACCAAAGGAGAGAACATTTTAAGCCAATTAAGCTGCAGGATGCACCCCTAACAGACCTCACTGAAACCTCATCAAAAAAGGGGGATTGGGTAGGGAAAGAAACTTTAAAAGATCAGCACACTGCTAGCCCACAGACTGTAGAGAGCTCTCACAGGCAGAGGGGTGACCAGTTTGCCTCAACCCCAAAGAAGCAAAGTTCCAAAATATAAAAATTTACAAGTTTTGTACATATGCTTTTCAAGATTTCTCCAGCACTAACCAATACAAAGCACAGTGAGATGGCACTTTTAGAGACAGCAGCTTCAGACCCAGAAAAGGGTGATGAGATGAGTTTCATATGGCTAAATCAGTGGCAAAACATAATTTGCATAAAATATGAAGTAATATTTGATATTTTCTACTTTGTCCTTAATTTTATATAATGGAATAGACAATGATATAGTTCATGCAATCTTAAATATGAGAGGCATGCTACACTCATGTGAAAAGGGCATTTTTCCAAGGAATTTGTAACCAGTTGGGAAATAGGCCTACAGAATGTTTTCCAAAATCTTTAGCCTGTCATGAGGCTTTTCTCCCCTTAGCACCCTTCACTTAACATTAAAGCTGGACTCTGCTGTGTTCAGACCAATAGTGTCCCAGCACCTGGTCTAGGATTGGTTTAATGTCTGGCAATAAAATAACTCACTTTACTTTCTTAAATGAATTTATATACAAGGAAACTCACATATTTTCCCATAAATGGAAGCCAGAATCTCTTAAAATAAATATGGGAGTAAAGCTTTAAAGAAGAATACAGCAAAAATAAAATCATACTGTTCATATTAGCCAAGTGTTAGGAGGGTCTTTTTGACATATTAGCACTAATTTGATGTGTTGCTGCTGCTGCTAAGTCGCTTCAGTCGTGTCCGACTCTGGGCGACCCCATAGACCGCAGCCCACCAGGCTCCCCCGTCCCTGGGATTCTCCAGGCAAGAACACTGGAGTGGGTTGCCATTTCCTTCTCCAACGCATGAAAGTGAAAAGTGAAAGTGAAGTCACTCAGTCGTGTCCGACTCTTAGCGACCCTATGGACTGCAGCCTACCAGGCTCCTCCGTCCATGGGATTTTCCAGGCAAGAGTACTGGAGTGGGGTGCCATTGCCTTCTCCAATTTGATGTGTTAACTACTAATAAATACTTTCTCATTGGATGAATTAGAAAGATTAAAAGTGAATTGAAAGGGACATAACTTTATTAGTTTTTGTTTAGCCCCATCAGTGGACTGTATTGCACTAGGGTTCCATGCCCTGAAGTTTGAGGATCATTGATATAAGCTGTTTTTATCAACTGGAATGCCTTTCCTGTAGTTTCCTTTTCTTGATCATCTCCATCTTTCTTTTTGAAACTTTCCTTTACCATCTTAGCCTATACAACGCTCTCCTCTGAACTTCCTAACATTTATTATCTGCCTACTTCTGATTGTTAGTGTTTTGATTTGGTATTTCAGTAGTTTATATTTTGTGTCTTGTCTCCTAAAAATTGTGCACAGTTCTGTCTCTAGGAATAGACAATGGGACCTGTGCTTGTAGAATACCATGTATAATTAAATGTTCATTATATTATACATTCATTATATGTATTATAAAATGTAATATGTACTATAAATATGATATGTAATAGCCTCATATATAATTAGAATTTCATTATATATTTGCTTTGTTGAATGAATTTGACCTAAACTAAGTTAAATGATGTTTTGTCAACTATGCATATAATTCACAGTCACAGTATGATTTTATGTCTGGTTGGGATGCACAGTTTGTGTTTTTGCTTCTTCTTGCCTTCATAGAAATTACATTCTAGAAGGAGATGAAATAATAAATTATTACAAAAAATATATATATTTATATACATATGTATATAATATATACATATATTTTTATATATATATAATGTATAGTGGAATAAGTGGTACAAGGAAAGTAAAAGTAAATCAGCATGCATTGTTAGAGCTTTGGGTTGCTTTTTAGATTGGGTGGTCAGAGAATACCTCTCTGATGAGGTGACATTTGAGGATGAATGAGATTAAAGTGAAGGGGGGTCTCATGTGAATATTTGCGGGAGAAGCATTCCAGTTAGAAGCAGTAATAAGGCCTGAGGATCTGAGTTGGGACTGTGCCTGTTGGAGGCCAGTGTGGGGATGAGGAGGGAGCAACGGGACATGTCATTGGAGAGGTTATGTAGGACCTTTTCAACCATGGTGAAGCTTTTAGATATTTATTGTAAGGGAAACTATGGGGAGACTGAAAAGAAAGATATAACATGAGCTGATTTATGTTTTTACAAAGTAGTTTCAGCTGCTCTGGAAAGAAGAGACTGAAAAGGACAAGAGAGGCAGGTGGTCAGTTAGGAAGGCATGGCTCAGTGCCAGATATGCTGGGGGGTTGTGGCTTGGAGCCCAGGGATCCTAGTGGACAAGATGCAAACTTAAGCATTAGGATAAATTCTTAGAGAAGAGCCAACTGTGATGCCTTCTACTTTATTTACTACTGTACAACGCTTTCAAAGTAGCATTCTCTTTTGGCATTTATTTCCATCTTCTAACTCTATTTAAGACAAGTTTTTTTTTTTTTTTTCTATTTACCAAATATTCTTTTATTTACAGTTGTTTTTGAGATGACACTTAATGAATGACTAATTAGTCAATAAAAACCAGAGTTCTATCTGGGACAAGAATGTGTTCCCATGGTGAATTTATTTATCCATCTTTTTCAAAAGTAATTGCATTTTTGTATTCATTCTTGAATACTGTGTTAGAAATGTTGTCATTTCCCCAAATGACTATTTGGGAGGTGGAATTCTTTTATGCTATTCTAATTTTGTATCCTCTTCCTTCTAATATCCCCATCTGTACTTTGTATTACAAACTTCATCAGACCACTGCATACTATTATAGCTGTCGTCACCATGGGGAGAAAATGACTAATTGAAACTGCTTATTGATATAATAGAGCAGGTTGTGACACTTGGCGAGAATACTGGAATGATGGGCTCCAGCTGATGTTATGTAAAAATATTCAGCCATGAAATATGCACTTGCGGATGGCTTTTTGCAGATGCCTGCAGAATGCAGATAATCTGTATTCTGAGGAGATCTGCAAATTAAAGATCTATGTGACCAGTTAGAATTATAGGACAGTGAGGACAGAGTGGTGCAGTAGGTAATGAAATGGCTTTGAATCTTAGGTAATAATAATTATAACCTGCCTATATTTATAAGAGAAAGTAGATGATATTTATCCCCAACCCTCATTTCAGAGAGAAACGGTCAGTTGGCAGAAAAAAGAATGGTGAACCTTTGGTTATTTTGGAATTCCTTCAGTGCAGGATATATTGGTATCATGAATGGAAGTATAAATTGGTTCATTGTCTTTGGAAAGCTGTTTTGCCATAACTATCAAAATAAAATGCATACAACCCTTTGACCTAACAGTTTCATTTCTAGTAATTTATCTTAGAAATATAGTCACCAGATGCACAAAAATCTATGTACAAAAATATTCATCATGGCATTTTGCTTCATAAGAAATGATTTAAAATAGTTTGAATGCCCAAGAAATAAGGAATTAAGTAAATAAATTTATAGAATATCTATGAAGTGAAGTGAAGTGAAATGAAATGAAGTGGCTCAGTCGTGTCTGACTCTTTGTGACCCCATGGACTATAGCCTACCAGGCTCCTCCCTCCGTGGGATTCTCCAGGCAAGAGTACTGGAGTGGGTTGCCATCTCCTTCTCCAGGAGATCTTCCTGACTCAGGGATCGAACCCAGGTCTCCCTCATTCCAGGCAGACACTTTAACCTCTGAACCACCAGGGAAGCTCTAGAATATCTATACACTGTAATATAATTAAGTCGTTATAAAGCATGTTTCCATATAGAACCATCTCTGAGTGGAAAAAAATGGTTGGAATATGCTGTTATTTGTGGTCATAGAAATTTAAAGTATATGTATATATATTTATACATGCATGTGTTAAAGACTGCACAAAGGATTGTTAAAAGCATGGGTCAGAAGACTTATTTTTCACTGTACATTAGTACTTTGGTATTATTTCAATTAATTACCTACTTCTTGTATATATCATCTAGGGCTTCCCTGGTGGGTCAGCGGTAAAGAATCTGCCTGCCAGTATGGGAGATGTGGATTCAATCCCTGGGTCAGGAAAATCCCCTGGAGAAGAAAATGGCAACCCACTCCAGTATTCTTGCCTGGGAAATCCCATGGGTAGAGGAGCCTGGAGGCTTACAATTCATGGGGTCTCAAAAGAGTCAGACACAACTTAGTGACTAAAGAACAATACTATTTATTCAAAAATTATAAGTTAAGAAAATTATAGTGTTGGTATATTTTACTCCTCCCTTGACATGAAGATGTCATTGGTTGATTCTTGGCTGTATTGCACCTAACTTCTCTTATGAGAGTTTTCTCAGTATGGGATTTTATAATTTCTGTTCAAACACCTTTTATTAGGATATCATTGCACTGACACTTTCAGTAATGAGATGGCGACTCCCCTTCTTCCTTTATTTCTTGCCATGACTCTACAGAATATAGCTCTGCCACTTTTTTCCAATGTTCCGATCCTTCCTGTCCAGGTGAACTATTTAGAAACTTGTTTGAATAAATGGTAAAATCATTCAAATCCACTGGCTCTGGGTTTCTAACAGGTCCATTTGTGAAAATACTGAGGAACTTCCAGAGTCATAGGCCTGGTCCTTTTCAACATCAAATAGAAATTAAACACTAGTGAAGAGAAGTGAAGCGAAAGTTGCTCAGTCATGTCCGACTCTTTGCGAACCCACGGGCTATGTAGTCCATGGAACTCTCCAGGCCAGAATACTGGAGTGGGTAGCCTTTCCCTTCTCCAGGGGATCTTCCCAACCCAGGGATCGAACTCAGGTCTACCACATTGCTGGCGGATTCTTTACCAGCTGAGCCAATAATGATGCTTATTACTAACTTTTAAAAAGCTCTCTCTACCTTCAATATGTTAAAGAACTGTTATTCGAAATATATGGCCTAAAACTATGTCATTCCTATTATATGTGATATCATAAAGCCCGAGAACAATGTTTAAAATCATTTTAATCATTGTTATAAAAAGAATTAATGAGTGGTAACATTCAGAAACCCCATTGCTCATATTATGTTTTGGGGGGAATGGAGGAGGAAAAAAGAGAAGGAAGGAAAATACATTTCTAAGGAATTTAAACAACTTATAAATTTCTTTCTCTTTTGCTGGAAAACCAACTGATTATACATGAATGTATAATAAAACAAGTGTTTGGCACTTTGAGGTGTATGAACTATGCAGTGTAATCAGAGCTTATTTTCCTGCAGTGGAGATTGAAATTTATATGTTTCTTCTAAGCAGTACCTTTCATTCCATTTTTATTTCCTAAGGGAGAGTGAAATTTACAAGTTGCTGCTTAACAATACCAGAAGTGCTAATACAATGAATAGTGAAGTTTACAAGTTGCCATTTGACGAGGCCCACATTTCTGTTTGTTTGTCCTTCCTCCCTTTCCTCCCCAAGAAGGTACAGTAAAATTTATATGGTTAGTAAAACAAACAAACAAACAAAAAAACTTCATTATTAATATAAGGTTACTTTGCAGGTGGGAATCCCACAAATGGCTTATGAACATATCCAAGGGGAAACATAAAGGTGGACGTTATGAGGCCGGAAGTTTCTTCAGGAACACTGAATTTACAATCATCACTCAAGAACATGGAGAGACACTCATTTTTGGCCTTTTGTCCCTGTGACCCCATTCCCTTGGCTCCTTGGTTCTGTTATCCTGCAAGTATGTTTCATTGGGCTTTTTTTTTTTCTTTTAGAAATCCATCTAACTCTTTCTTTGCAAGTCTTCCTCAGGCTATACATCCCTCCTTTTCCATGGTCTCTTTCCTCCACTTTCATGCTCCTCCCTAAACACTCGGAGTGATTACTGTGAACACAATTAATTAAATGAATGGTTCATAGCCTCAGGCAATCATTTCTATTATTGTCTTATATTGCTACTTACATATTTTATTAAAGTAATATTTTATTGTTATTAAAATTTTAAGATACACATGCTTTATTTCACTAGTATTATTATAATAAGATCCTTGAAGGGAGATGTCAGGTCTTAAAATTCCTTATGCTCCCAAGGGGGCATGTATATAATTGTGTAATTGAAATGAAGTGGATGTTTTACCAATCACGGGAGCAGGAAGATGAAGGAAGTAGAAAAGGAATGGACACCTTGTGGTAATGGTCTGAGAAGAAGTTTGCCAATAAAGTCTTCCCTTACTGTCTGTGTGTGCCTCTTCTCCCATCAAGGGATGAAGTCCTTTTTTTCTCCCTTTGAGTTCTGGTTGGCCTTTTGACTTTTTTTGGCCATTAGGAAATGGCAGAAATAACACTATGTCGGTTCTGAGTCCAGACTTTAGGTTGCCTGCTGCTGCTAAGTCACTTCAGTTGTGTCCGACTCTGTGCGACCCCATAGACGGCAGCCCATCAGGCTCCCCCGGTCCCTGGGTTTCTCCAGGCAAGAACACTGGAGTGGGTTGCCATTTCCTTCTCCAGTGCATGAAAGTGAAAAGTGAAAGTGAAGTCGCTCAGTCATGTCCGACCCTCAGCGACCCTGTGGACTGCAGCCTACCAGGCTTCTCCGTCCATGGGATTTTCCAGGCAAGAGTACTGGACTGGGGTGCCATTGCCTTGTGATAACAATATTTAGAGCCCTGTGTCATCACTTAAAGAAGTCTGAGTATGCAGCAAGAGAGAGGCCACTGGGAAAGGAGTCCTGGAGGACTACAAAGATATGGATAGAGGCCCAGCCAACCCTCAGCTGCCCCAGTCCTACCAGGCGAGGGGCATGGAGGGGAGGGAAGCCAGCTTGGATCTTGCAGTCCCCGCAGGATGGCCCCAGTCAGTACCACATGGCGCAGAGAGATGAACTGTCCCCCTGAGCCCTGTCCAAACTGGAGAAAGTAGGACAAGTAAATGGTCACTGTTCTTATTGTTTTAAGTCCCTAGTTTTAGAGTGTTTTATTATATAGCAAAGATCACAGAAACACAACTAAAATGGGTTAAGCTGTACATTAAACTTTGTGGTCTACAGAAGTGCTTTTTGAGCTTTAATGTACATACAAATTGCCAAGGGATCTTGTTAAAAAATCTGGTTTAGTGGATTAGGGGTGGGGCCTGGGATTCTGCATTTCTAGGAAGTTCCTAGGTTGTGACTTCCCTGGTGGTCCAGTGGTTAAGAATCCACCTTCCAATGCAGGGGACGTGGGTTCGATCCCTTATCAGGGAACTAAGATCCCATATGCCATGGGGGCAGCTAACGCTGCACACCGCAACTACTTAGCTCACATGCCATAAGTAGAGAAGAGCCCGCCTGCCATTACTAAGACCTGATGCAGCCAAGTACATAAATAAATAAATACTTTTTTAAAGTTCCCAGGTGATGTTGCTGTTCTGGCCCATGGGCCACATTTTGAGAAGAAAAGTTTAGAGAATTCTATTCATTCCAAAATTACCAAGTTACTTTTTAAAACCAGTGAGGTTACACTTCTTACAAGTCTTCTGTTGAGATTTCAGATCCTGCCCAGGCTCTGTCATCTGTGCAATAGACATGCCAATTTCAAAGGTATAAAGTCAGGTGCATGTATGTTTTGCACGAAGTACTAGGCAAGTTGTATTTTCTCAAAGTCTTTCTTCAGAGTGACTTATTTCCCTAAGCTTCTTATCTGTTTAACCAAGAAGGATGCTCCATGACAGTCCTTAATAATGGTAGTGATAATAGCAATCACTTCTGCATACTGAGTGCTTTGTTGTGAATCAGAATCTGTACTAACTTAGTACAGATTCATTCGTTTCATTCCCATAACGTACATGACTGTAACCATTTTGTCAGTGAGGAAACTGGGGTTCAGGGAGGTTCAGTTACTAGCCTTAGTCACCCAGTGACTAAGATAGGATTCAGTTCTGTATGATCTGACTCCAAAATACAGGTTGACAACTGCTCCAACTCACTGCTTCTAATTAGAAGCCTGGCACACTAAGCCTCTGGCCTCAGGTTAGTGTGTTATGGCTCACATTCTTTCTTCTTTAACTTTTTTCTTGTAGTAATGATGGTAGAAGTATAGACATTTTCCCTCCATGCAGTATGGCTGACTTTGGGAACTCCTAACTGAGATACCCGAAATGTTCCTTTGTGTGTGTGTGCATGTATGTGTGTGTATGTAAGGCAGGAGCGGAAACACCTTTGAAACCCATTAGTTGGGAAATTTAATTTTTTATAGCAGCATTCACGTAGTCATTGTCAGCATTTTACAGTGGTATTTAAAGTGCTGATGTGAGAAAAGTCTTTACCAGAATAAATATAGATGATTCTTGTAAACTTCAATAGTCTCTTGTTTTCACTGTGTGTTGCCTATTGCAACTAAATAATTTCTCCCTCCTCCCTTCACTTTTGACTTATTGTTTCCCTTTCTATGCTATTTATCAGACAGAAGCTACTTCTGTTGGAGGTTTCTATCAGAGAGGCATAAAATACTTCTTTTAAAAAACCATAAAAGACTCTGATATGAAATCTACTTTGAAATTAGACTGCCAGGACATCTCTCTACTTGTTGGTTTGAATGCCTCTTCTGTGTTCTCTTAAAGGTTAAAGAAACTGGCAGTGCTGGAAATGGCAGTGCTCTGTGGTACCAAAGCCAGTGCCCTGCAAAGAACCTGACTTGGGGTTAGATGACAACACTAGGGTATAAGGACCTCCCAGATAGGAGGTTTAGTTAGCACTCAAATCTGTACTGCTGAGATTGCTGTTCTCCAACATGATGGTGGTGATGAGGGGTGTTAGTGTGTGCGCGCACATGTGTGTGTGTGTGTGTGTGTGTGTGTGTATACAGAGTTCTTTAAAGTGAGATCATTTGGCTGGACACTTTTTGATGGGGTCAGTACAGATTTTAATAGGGCTTCCCAGGTGGGTCAGTGGTAAAGAATCCACCTGCCAATGCAGGAAACACAGGAGATGCGGATTCAACCCCTGAGTCTGGAAAATCCCCTGGAGGAGGACATGGCAACTCACTCCAGTGTTCTTGCCTGGGAAATCCCGTGGACAAGGAGCCTGGAGGGCTACAGTCCATAGGGTCTCAAAGAGTCAGACACGACTGAGTGACTGAGCACACACACACACAGATTTACAGATTTTATTGTCTTCTTTGGATGAAGGGGGTCATTACAGGACTTGCCTGGTTCTTCAATCACTGCTCAGAACTAAGTCATTTTTCAAAATCACAAAATACCTGTTTCTCCCAATGCCAGCTGTTCTTCAAAACAAGAGCTGGTCACTTTCGTAATTTCCTTTGTCATTCTGAATGAATCATTTACAAGACAAATGATTTCCTGATCTTTTATACATAAAATATTTCATGTAATCTAATTTTTCAGATAAAGGTAACATTGTAACTAGATTTTTGAGAAATATTTAATAAGAACTACATTTTGTTTCCTTGGAGCCCCATGGAACAAGTGTCTGGACCTTTATTAGTTTGCATCTTTCCAATCTGAAAAATGTGGAATACCCTCCAATAATTTTTTTTTTATCATGTGTCCATGGGAGAGAACCAGAAAAAATGAGTGATTTCTAAATTATCTTTTTCAAAGAAACATCCCAAGAAGGCAAAGGCTCGCTTAAGTGAAATGTTTCTGAAGATGCTTTTCTTACAGATTTCTGAGAATCTTAGTATCTAATATAATGTGTTTCGAGGAGATTGGGGGACACAGCACTGCTAGTGGAGGCTTGATACATATAATAGTATTAAGGATGGATTCCTTAGCAATCATGTGGATTGGCCAATAGAAGAATTTAAATGGAACCCTCAGTAGAAAATAAGTACTCTGTGCAATGCAGAAAGAAAAATAAATGTTGTAAACATATACTATAAAAGGATATCATTAAATGAGACTTTTTGTAGTGTCAGCTTAATCCTTTTTTTCATTTATTGATAATTAGAGGAAAAACTCTCTTTGGAAAATGTATAATGATTGTCCTGTGGTTTATTTTCTTAAAATTGGTTAAATCTGTTGTAGGAACTTTCTGTTAGAAACATTCTAATGTATGTATTTTGAAACTTGGAAATAGTATTGATCCATACTGTCTCCCTGACAGGAAGTTAAGTTTATTATTCTCTTAAAATCTCCAAATTCCTTTGGTTATGTAGAGGAGGAAAAATAACTTCCCCTCTGCCCTTTTGAATTCTGGGCTGAGACCTGCCCCCCCCATCCTATACTACCCCACTGCCTAGCCCCATAATAGATTAACAGGAGAAAAACAGAAATTTATTAACATGTAAACTTCATATTTCTGGGGAATAACCAGAAAAAACTGAGTGACTTCCTGAGATGGTGAATTTACTACCTTAAATGCCATTTTCAGGTAAAGACAAAAGACAGAAGGAGGGCTGGGGTGGGCAGTTATTGGAAATTAGTAGAAAAGGCATAGTAAATAAGGGTAAGATTTGTTTATAGATTTAATGCCTTTTCCAGTGACAGAATTCTCTTGTGATTTAGAGTCATCCTTGTCTTCCTGGTTCTGAGAGGGGGATATGAATGGAGATTTCCTTTTTAAATATAAATGTCTCTAACAAAAGGGAAACTTCTCTATTTTCAGAGCCTCTCCTGTGTCTGCTGTTTCTTAAAATAGATGGCTCAAAATAATCCTTATGCCAAAGAGTCACATTTTGGTGTGGCATATTCTGCTACCCTTCACAATATCCCAAGAGGAAAGAAAATGGGAATCTTGGCTCACAGAATTGCAGGTTGTAATAGGGTGAATCCAGCTTTTGTTATGGATGGCTATAGGTGCTTCACTATATATTCAAACCTATTCCTTCCAGGAAATCTAGGTTTCCGTGTACCCCAAAGTTAACACTTGTTTGAGGAGCTTTCTTTATTAAAAGATTTTAAATGACCAACTGCTCTAAAAGGACCTGGAAACTTAAGTTGTAATAGTTTCATGGTGAATTTGCTTCTGCTCCTTTCTATCTCATAGCCCATTTCTTCTCTACCTGCTCTTAACTTTCCTTCAGTCTAAGGCCTTGTAGTAGTGGTGTGAATTTAATTACTCTAAAAAATGAAATTCAACTGAGTAAATTTGAGATGTAAAAGTAATTCTCACAGTTAACTGAGATATTGCATCAATAATTAAAAATTACATTTAAAGAACAAGAAAATGCAAAAATGAGAGTATTTTGAGCAGCTAGGTTCTTTGAGGGCAAGGGTCCCTGCTTACTCATTTTTGTGTCATTCAAAATTCCACAAAGTACCTTCTACACTGTAGACTTTAAATGACTGAGTAAATGAGTGAGTGAATGGCACTGCTAATACTGCTTCTTTTTGTCTTTGCCTTGTGTTTTCAGGCTTCGACTCTGGTCATGGTTTTTATCTCCTGACTGGTCCCTTTTCTTTTATGAGACTTGAATATCTTTCCTTGTTGGTTTTTTTTTTTTTTTTTTTAATCCTGATCTTTTTATCTTTTAACCTTTGATTCCTGACATTTCCCTTTCCATTTTTCACTTTCTTTTATAGTACAATCGCTTTTGTCTGTTTCAGTCTCTCTTCTCTCTAGCTTTTTGTGTCAATTTTTGTTTTTTTATTCTTGTGACTTTTCTCTTTTTTAGATACTATTGGTGCTGGTTACTCTATTGAGCTAAGGAAGGCACCCCACTGAGTCTTCATGAGAGAAAACTGATTAATTGACTAGTGATGTAATTTTTACTGTGTTGGGGTCTTGAGCTGCTACCAGCTGGGGAAATGGACTGCTTTATAATGGCATTTGTATCATAATCCAAACCTCAAAGCACCTGTACTTTTATTCATTTTTCTTTGATTTTTAAACCTACTAGTTATAGGTTCTTTGACTTTCTGTACTTCTTTGTTTTAAAAATTATATCCATAACCGAGCATTATGGATATTTTTAGACATATTTTTAGATATTGTTTAGAGCATATTTTTTAGACACTATGTTAATAAAAATCAATTCACCACCCCACCCTAGGATATTCATTGGCCTCCAGTTATTGCTGGTTTTATTTTCCAAAACAGGAAAGACAACTAATCAGAACCAATTGAACCCTCCAGAATTCTGTGTTGGGCACGTAGGAAATATCAAATAGATATAATCATTAGTCTAATATGATTAATATATTTGCTCTACTAATCATATTACTTCATGTTATTCAATAAGTGTGTTTCAGTAATCTGATTTATTTTTTATTTGAAGGGCAGAAAAATACTGTATCTATGATCAGATCAGATCGGATCAGTCGCTGAGTCGTGTCCGACTTTTGCGACCCCATGAACTGCAGCACGCCAGGCCTCCCTGTCCATCACCAACTCCCGGAGTTCACTGAGACTCACGTCCATCGAGTCAGTGATGCCATCCAGCCATCTCATCCTCTGTCATCCCCTTCTCCTCCTGCCCCCAATCCCTCCCAGCATCAGAGTCTTTTCCAGTGAGTCAGCTCTTCACATGAGGTGGCCAAAGTACTGGAGTTTCAGCTTCAGCATCATTCCTTCCAAAGAACACCCAGGGCTGATCTCCTTCAGAATGGACTGGTTGGATCTCCTTGCAGTCCAAGGGACTCTCAAGAGTCTTCTCCAACACCACAGTTCAAAAGCATCAATTCTTGGGCGCTCAGCCTTCTTCACAGTCCAACTCTCACATCCATACATGACCACAGGAAAAACCATAGCCTTGACTAGATGGACCTTTGTTGGCAAAGTAATGTCTCTGCTTTTGAATATGCTATCTAGGTTGGCCATAACTTTCCTTCCAAGGAGTAAGCGTCTTTTAATTTCATGGCTGCAGTCACCATCTGCAGTGATTTTGGAGCCCCGAAAAATAAAGTCTGACACTTTTCCCCATCTATTTCCCATGAAGTGATGGGACCGGATGCCATGATCTTCGTTTTCTGAATGTTGAGCTTTAAGCCAACTTTTTCACTCTCCTCTTTCACTTTCATCAAGAGGCTCTTGAGTTCCTCTTCACTTTCTGCCATAAGGGTGGTGTCATCTGCATATCTGAGGTTATTGATATTTCTCCTGGCAATCTTGATTTCAGCTTGTGTTTCTTCCAGCCCAGTGTTTCTCATGATGTACTCTGCATGTAAGTTAAATAAGCAGGGTGACAATATACAGCCTTGACATACTCCTTTTCCTATTTGGAACCAGTCTGTTGTTCCTTGTCCAGTTCTAACTGTTGCTTCCTGACCTGCATACAGATTTCTCAAGAGGCAGGTCAGGTGGTCTGGTATTCCCATCTCTTTCAGAATTTTTCCACAGTTTATTGTGATCCACACAGTCAAAGGCTTTGGCATTGTCAATAAAGCAGAAATAGATGCTTTTCTGGAACTCTCTTGCTTTTTCCATGATCCAGCGGATGTTGGCAATTTGATCTCTGGTTCCTCTAAAACCAGCTTGAACATCAGGAAGTTCACGGTTCACATATTGCTGAAGCCTGGCTTGGAGAATTTTGAGCATTACTTTGCTAGCGTGTGAGATGAGTGCAATTGTGCGGTAATTTGAGCATTCTTTGGCATTGCCTTTCTTTGGGATTGGAATGAAAACTGCCCTCTTCCAGTCCTGTGGCCACTGCTGAGTTTTCCAAATTTTCTGGCATATTGAGTGCAGCACTTTCACGGCATCATCTTTCAGGATTTGGAATAGCTCAACTGGAATTCCATCACCTCCACTAGCTTTGTTCATAGTGATGCTTTCTAAGGCCCACTTGACTTCACATTCCAGGAAATCTGGCTCTAGGTGAGTGATCACACCATTGTGATTATCTGGGTCGTAAAGATCTTTTTTGTATAGTTCTTCTGTGTATTCTTGCTACCTCTTCTTAATATCTTCTGATTCTGTTAGGTCCATACCGTTTCTATCTTTTATCGAGCCCATCTTTGCATGAAATGTTCCTTTGGTATCTCTGATTTTCTTGAAGAGATCCCTAGTCTTTCCCATTCCGTTGTTTTCCTCTATTTCTTTGCATTGATCACTGAAGAAGGCTTTCTTATCTCTTCTTGCTATTCTTTGGAACTCTGCATTCAGATATTTATATCTTTCCTTTTCTCCTTTGCTTTTTGCTTCTCTTCTTTTCACAGCTATTTGTAAGGCCTCCCCAGACAGCCATTTTGCTTTTTTGCATTTCTTTTCCATGGGAATGATCTTGATCCCTGTCTGCTGTACAATGTCATGAACCTCATTGCATAGTTCATCAGGCACTCTATCTATCAGGTCTAGGTCCTTAAATCTATTTCTCACTTCCACTGTATAATCATAAGGGATTTGACTTAGGTCATACCTGAATGGTCTAGTGGTTTTCCCCACTTTCTTCAATTTAAGTCTGAATTTGGCAATAAGGAGTTCATGGTCTGAGCCACAGTCAGCTCCTGGTCTTGTTTTTGCTGACTGTATAGAGCTTCTCCATCTTTGGCTGCAAAGAATATAATCAATCTGATTTCGATGTTGACCATCTGGTGATAAATCTAAATTTCTTAGTTTCAGATCCTAACCACTCTGATTACTAACTTGGACAAGTAATTTTACCTCTACAGTATTCAGTTTCCTCATCTGTAAAATATTACTATCAATCACATAAAATTATGAGGATTAAATAAGTTATTATTGAAACCCCCTTATGAATAGAACCTAACACATAGCAAGCATTTAGAAAATACTAGTTGTTCTTTAATTTTTTTAGTCTATCACAATTATTTTCCTCCCAGCTTTTTACTCTGAAAATATTAAAACTTAGGAAAAATTGAGAAAAGAGAACAATAGGTACCTAAATACCATTCATAAGAATTCAGTTATTCATTAACATTTGTTACTGTTGTTCATTTGCTTTCTTTTTCTTATTTAAATACTTTTGCAAAACTAATTGAAATTCAGTTGTAGACATTGTATTTCCATCTGACATTTAACCCTGTATCTCCTAAGATCAATATGTAACCATAATACTATTGTCACACCCAAGAAATTTAAACACTGATATGTTATCAAATAAAATAAAAAAAGATTTCTGGGAGAAATAGCAACAACCTCAGATATGCAGATGATACCACTCTAATGGCAGAAAGTGAAGAGGAATTAGAGGGGTGGGATGGGAAGGAAAGTGGGAGGGCGGGGAGGGGTGGGGAGGGACGTGGAAGGGGACATATGTATATCTATAGCTGATTCATGTTGATGTTTGGCAGGAACCAACACAGTTCTGTAAAGCAGTTATCCTTCAATTAAAAAATAAATAGATTTAAAATTATAAAAAAATAAAGAGCCTCTTGATGAAGGTAAAAGAGGAGAGTGAAAAAACTGGTTTGAAACTCAGCATTCAAAAAAATGAAGATCATGGCATCTGGTCCCATCACTTCATGGCAAATAGGAGGGGAAAAAGTGGAAGCAGTGATAGATTTTATTTTCTTGGGCTCCAAAATCACTGTGGAAGGTAACTGCCACCATGAAATTAAAAGAAACTTGTTACTTGGAAGGATAGCTACGACAAACCTACACAGCATATTAAAAAGCAGAGACAACACTTTGCCAACAAAGGTCCGTTTAGTCAAAGCTATGGTTTTTCCAGTAGTCATGTATGGATGTGAGAGTTGGACTATCAGGAAAGCTGAGCGCTGAAGAGTTGATGCTTTCAAATTGTGGTATTTGAGGAGACTCTTGAGAATTCCTTGGACTGCAAGGAGATCAAAACCAGTCAACCCTAAAGGAAATCAGTCCTGAATATTCATTGGAAGGACTGATGCTGAAGGTGAAGCTCCAATACTTTGGTCACCTGATGCGAAGAGGCAAAAGTTTGAGGGCAAGAGTAGAAGTGGGGCAGCAGAGGATGAGCTGGTTAGATGGTATCACTGACTCCATGGACATAAATTGAGCAAACTCCAGGAGATAATGAAGGACAGTGGAGCCTGGCATGTTATAGTCCCTGGGGTCACAAAGAGTCAGATGTGACTTAGCGACTGAACAACTAGTATTATCAAATATAATCAGATGTCCGGATTAATGTCACTTGTACCTTATAATGTCCCTTTTCCTTATTTATGTTTTCCTTTTTATAAATCCAACTGGATTACACGTTTTCTTTAGTTCTTATTCCTCTTTGGACTCTTTTAATCTAGAATAGTCTTCTGCTTTTATTTATCTTTCATGGGTTAATATTTTTGAAAATTCCAAGGCAGTGTCTTGTGGAATGCCATGCATTATGGATTGTCCAGTTGCTTCCTCATCATTAGATTTAGTTTAAATATTTTTGGTCAAATACTATCTAAATGATACTGTGTACTTCACATTGAATCATATAAGGGGCACATAATTTGTTTGTATCATTATTGGTAATGCTATATGATCACTTGATTAAGGTGATATTTTCCAGACCCCTCAAAATTTGGAAATTATGTATTTTAATGAGATTGGATTTTTTGCTTTATAATCAGAAAGTGACATTTTGAGAGTGAGTGAATATCTTTTATCCAAAAAACTTTTTTCATCCATTAGTTGTATTATTCATGGATGAATGCTGCCTGATGGTATTCTTCTAATAGTATTATTCTCATATATTTATTAACTGACATTCTTTGGTAACAAAAGTGCTCCTCCTCCCCATATCCATATTGTCCATAGAATTCTCCAGGCAAGAATACTGGAGTGGGTTGCCACTTACTCCTCCAGAGGATCTTCCTGACCCAGGGATTGAACCTGGGTCTCCTGCATTGCAGGCAGATTCTTTACCATCTGAGCCACCAGGAAGACTACATCCATACTAGGATTTGATAATTATCATTATGGCTGAAAGAACGTACTCATAGAGTGTGGTACTTGTTTCAGCTAAAATAAAATGTTGGTTTTTTTTTTTTTTTACTGCTTTTATCATACCTTTTTACCCCCAAGTCACTGTAAACTTTGTATTGAAGTAAAGCCTACTTACAGAAGATGCACAAATCATATATATATATATATATATATATATATATACACACACACACACACACATATACGTGTGTATATATATACATATACGTGTGTATATATATACATATACACATATATGTATATATACACATATACGTGTGTATATATATATATACACACGTACATACGTATACACCAGAGAAGGCAATAACACCCCACTCCAGTACTTTTGCCTAGAAAATCCCATGGACGGAGGAGCCTGGTAGGCTGCAGTCCATGGGGTCGCTAAGAGTCGGACACGACTGAGCGACTTCACTTTCACTTTTCACTTTCATGCATTGGAGAAGGAAATGGCAACCCACTCCAGTGTTCTTGCCTGGAGAATCCCAGGGACGGGGGAGCCTGGTGGGCTGCCATCTATGGGGTCGCACAGAGTCGGACACGACTGAAGCGACTTAGCAGCAGCAGCAGCGTACGTATACATATATAGCCCAAGGAAGTTTCACAAATTAAATATAACTATATAAACAGATTCTTATTCTTTGGAAAGTGCTTTGTGCTCAGTCATGTCCAACTCTTTGCAACCCCATGGACTGTAGCCTGCCAGGCTCCTCTGTCCATGGGATTTCCCAGGCAAAAATACTAGGTTGCCGTTCTTCTTCCATGGGATCTTCTCAACCCAGGAATCAAACCTGTGTCTCCTGGGTCTCCTGCATGGCAGGTGGATTCTTTACCACTGAGTTATTGGGGTCCTTATTCTTTAGTGATGCTCAAATTGTCCCCAGTTTAGCCAGTAGGATCCCCTCTACAGCTAGTTCTTATGTCCTCATGACATTTCTCCCTCAGTTTTGAGTATGCTCTTGAAGAAAATAAGATCTTTTAAGCTTACCTTGTATTCTTACCTGATTCTCCTGACCTGGAATAAGTCGTTTTTTCAAAGAGCACTGCCTCCCTTTAGTTGGGAATGGAATTTAGAAACAAAGATTTGGCTACTAGGTGGGCTCATTGATACTTTGTTGTCATTACTCCTAAGATATATATATATATATATATATATATATATATATATATATATATATATATTTGTAGATATAGATATATATATATATTTGTAGATATAGATATATATGTATATACTATATATATAATAACCTACAATTCAAATCCAGCATCACGATATTCTTCTTCAGCTTCCCTCATTTCATATTTGTTTCTCCTTTATTCCACTGTGAGAGTTCACTCTATTGATTCACTTGCTCTATCCTGTAACATACAAAAAGTAGTTTCAGAAATACTACATCAATACTACTTCTAACAAGCAATCTGCTAAGTAAAGTTCAAGATTAATTTGTATTTGTTTTTGTACTAACGTTCCACTGTGAATATACATTCAGAGTACCAGATTCAAGTTATTGGAATTCATTTTTTGGTCATCTGTGGTCATTTTTATCAGTATGTCATTCATCTTCCTTCTTTTCCTGCTTGCTTGCAAGTTTAGGTTTTGTTTTTTCAATCTTTTTCTATTTGAATATGTAAAACTTTACATACATGGTTCAAAAACCCAATGTAGATAAAACTTTGTCCCAGGAAGTCCTATTTCATGCCTACCCTCTCACTGAGGTCTTATTCACCCTTCATAGTGAATATTTTCCTTAGTTTCTGGTTTATTCTTCAGGTGCTTAATACAAAACTAGTGAATATGTATATTTGTTTTTTTTTACATTGCTTATGGGTTATTTTTTCTGTGCAAGAGAATCTTTAAATTTTCATATAGTCAAAATTTTCAATATTTTCCAAATTTTTTTAACATTTGGATTTGAATCATAGAAAGACTTTCCCCACATCGAAGTTGTAAAGAAATTAATGTTTTCTTCTAACACCTGTTTTATTTTTGATATTAGTCATTGCTCTTGATGTTAAAATTAATCATATTGAGCCTCAAGGGCTGCCAAAACTCACAGGATTAATTCTCACAGCAGCCAATGGCTGGGGAAGAGAGGGGGAAGATGGAGACTCCAGACACCTTATCTTTCCTAGTCTTCTAGGCAGGGATGTTTGGGATCTTGGATCCCTAGTCCAGGGCTCAGGAAATAGAAGGCATCATTGAGTAACTGAAAGAATGAATGAGTAAAAGAAGTTCTAGACAGGCATGATGAGTGACTTAAAAATTGAGCTCCCTTTGGACAATCTGATGTGCGCCAATGCAATGGAAGAACCAAGAAGTGACGCTCTTGTTTTGGTTTATAGGCCAACTTGTCAAGGATAAGAAACTACAGGTTCCTTATCCTGAGAGGAAGTCTCAGCTTTTGAAGAGGGCTGAGCATAACCTATTCATTCTGGCTCCTTTGTGCAGTCGCCTATCTTGATCATGGTTACTTTGGAAACAGTTATATTTGGCGTATTCGTCCTCTGGAGGATATAGGATGGAAAAACATAACTTAGTCATTGTAAGTCCAATTCTTGTAGCCATATTTGTGCCAGATGTACAGTCATTTTTTTTCCCCATGAATTTTTTTCTACATGTTTATGACACCAAATAGCTGAATTAAATGTGTAAAATTGGCTTAGTAATCCAGATGTTTAGAAAATAGCGCAACTTTATTTATTACCTTGTGATATTACATGACTAGACTTTAAATGAGTTAGATATATTATGCGCAGTTCTACATAAAGCCATAGAATTGCTAAATCAATTATATGATGATGGATTTTTTTTATAACTGAATTATATTCTACGGAGTGTTTCCTTCATATCTTCTGTTTCACTTACAAGTATGCATTGGCTTTGGTGGCCCGGAACTGGGTTTTATTTTGCTTCGGCCACTTACTTTTTTAACTTAAAAAGTGTTTTTTGTTCTTTAAGCCTTATCTAAAAATGGGCTTTTGAAGTTTGAGAATGTTAAATGATATGATATGATGTATTTAAAGAACAGCACAATGCCTAACACAAAGCATGCACTAGGTAAATGTCATTAGTTATGATTATTGTTCACTGAGCCTTATAATGCCTCTTAATTCTCTCTCTCTTATTATCATCATTTGCCACTTCATTTTTGTGTATAGATTAGTTTGTGATGTCGTAATCATAATAATTTTTCTTTTTTTTTTTTGCATTTCAGCAACATAGTCTTTTTGATCCTCAAAATAATATCATAAAAAGTAAGAAATGATTTTCTCAGTTTTGAAAATCAGGAAATATAGGTTTATAAAAGTAAAGCGAATCCTTGAGAGCATGAACGAACAAAGCTGTAAAATGGGAAAGCTGAGGCTGTGATGTGAAATCCAGTTATTACATCTTATTTCCAAAATGCTCTCGTAAGTTCCTTGACGGGTGGAACATGAAAGACTTCTTCCTAGGCTGTAGAGTTAAGAGATTTTAGTTTCAGGAGTTGGGAATAGAACCTACATTAGCTTAGGTCAAAGGAATCATAATGACTCAAGTGACAAATATAAGGGTAGATCTTTAGGTATGACCAGATCCACGCCTAAAGGTTAGGTTGGGCCCACGTGGTTGTTCTTGGCTTTCTGTTGGCCTCATCTTAAGACTGAGAACTCTCCTGTGGTGGCTTCTTAAATTTTGTCCCTCAGCTGATTGCCTCACTCTAATCCTGGCCCTGAATCCCCTTACCCTGACTCTTGACCATTTTGAAAATGAACTTCAAGGAGAAGAGTAAGTGAAAGCAGTGTAAGGGATAGTAGAAAGTACTTTCTGACAGGGTATGGGGTGTTTATCCCAGAGGTCAGGTATCTTGAAGTTGCTCCCAACTTTTCTTTCAGGTTGCTATTTAGGTTTCCTGGCCTTGACCAAATTGTCAACTGGACAGAGCGGCTGCTGGGAGAGGTGGAAGGGGAGCAGAATGGGCCACCCCAAAATATGCCTCTTTGGCATAAAGATTATTTTAAGCTAATTATATTTAAGAAACTGCAACATAGGAGAAGCTCTGAAAACAGAGTAGAAGTTAAGGAATTCTACAGTTGTAGATCTACATTTTTGTAGGGAAAAATCTATATTGTAAGGAAAAATCTATATTTTAAAAGGAAATTTACATTAGAATGAGAAGATAGCTATTGCCAGAGCATTTTTTAATTAGAGAGACTTACCTCCCGGGCAGGATAACCTTTGCTTTCCAGACTTCTCTCACCTTCATGTAGATTGCCTTCCTCTTTTTGAAGTCTTGGGCTTCCTCGGTAGCTCAGTAGTAAAAAATCCATGTGCCAATGCAGGAGACACAGAAGAGGTGGGTTCTATCCCTGGGTCAGAAGATCCCCTGGAGAAGGAAATGGCACCCACTGCAATATACTTGCCTGGGAAATCCCATGGACAGAGCAGCCTGCAGGCTACAGGCCAGGGGGTCACAAAGAGTCCAATATGACTTAGAGACTTAACAACAACAACTTTGAAGTCTCAGACCCCTTTCCTTTCCTTTAACTCAGGATAGTATCAAGATATCAGCCTCAATCCTCTGGTTGCTTTTTGAGTCTCATGTTGTAGGGCTCCTGTACATATATAATTTTTTTTCTCCATTAAATCTCATTTTATAGAGGTCTCAGCCAAGAACTCAGAGCAATAGATAGACCATTATTTTTCCGCCACTACAGGGCAGATGAGTGAAGGATGATCCTTGGAGGCTTCCAGTGACCTTTGTCTAGTGTGGTATGTGGTATTTTCAGGAATTTCCCTTTTCTACATTTGATTTGCTTTGTCGAGCTTTTTAGCTACTCCTGATGTTCCTCTTTTTTCAGCTTCTGCCATACTCTTTCTTTGATTATCATCCCATTTCCAACCCCATGTGCTTCAGCTGGAATGTTTAAAATCCTAAAATCATGGTCAGTTTTAACTTCTGACAAAGACATATGCTTGAGAGAAAGCAGTCTAATTTTCGCCAGCTGGGTTTTTGTATCTTGGTGGTGAAGCCACTTCTGCTTAGACTTGAGCCACTGTTGAAATATTCCTTTCTTGGTAAAGGATCTCTGGCAAGCTGTTGGATGTAGTGAGGGCTCTGTAAACCCTGGCCTTTGGCTCCAGTTTTAAAAGGAATTTTCCTTTACTCACTGGGCAGCCTTTACCATTATGAATCTTGCCTTTTTGCAAGGCCAGTGAATTCTGCAAAGGTTTATTAATCTTGATTTAATGTATTCATATGAAAAAATGTAACAGCAAGAGAATAAAGCTTATGTAGGCATTGCAGGGATCCCTTTGGGGGTTCACTCTGTATTACTCATAGCAATGAAAAGTAAAAATGGCAAGTTATATTAGCTAAGTTCAAGAAACAAAAGGCAATATTAATTTCCCAAGAAGTGTAAAAGGATATGCAAATGTGATCAACTCCCAGGAAAACATTGCAATATACCACTTCAGGCTTTGAAATTATGCAGTTTAATAAACACTTGTTAAGAAGCTTCACACACCAAACATAAAATTTTAAAGCAAGTGTTTCTGATCACATACTGTTTTTGTAGAACAGCATTATTTTCCTAAGCTTTTCAAATCCTAAACATAAAGATTAAGGTGTGCAAAATAGTAGATTTATCAGCAGCAGTCACGTGTTCTTTGGAAAGCACAGATGGTTGTGAAAAAAAAATTTTTGTATTGTTGCTTTTCAATTAAAAGTGTAATTTAGAAGTGTGGGCCATTAGACTAGAACCTGAGGTAAAAATTTCTAAGGCAAGTGTGTTTAGCCAGTAACTGATGAGGGAGAATTATCTTGGAGTTTTAATTAGTTCAGACCTAATGGGAGAAGCTTTTATGTAAGCTTCTTCCTACAACTTTCTTGGGTCTATGCATCTTGGTTAGGGACCTTCTTATTTATTTACAATCAGAACCAAGCTTGAGCTACTATTCAATGGGAAGAGCTGTTCAGAAGTTGCACTGAAGTTTAAGGTCTTAAAGATGAAGCTGTATAGACAGAGTAAAAAAATTGTCGTCTTTGAATGAAGTGGTTTCTCAGATGTTTCAATAGATGTTCAGAGGCTGGGAGGAGTTTTGCAATGTTTTAGACACACATCAGTAATATTTTGTTCTAAATTTATTTGTTTTGTGCTTCAGTGGAGTTTTACATTTGCTGTTCAGTCTCGTGTTAAGAAATTGAGATAAAAAAGCATTAGTAAGAATGATAACACTAAGTGGGGTAGGTGTGTGTAAAGGGAACAGTTATTTTCAAACACTGCTGGTGGCAACTCAGCTGTGTATATAAAAAAATCTTGTACACGGTTTGATCCAACAAGTGTGTGTCTATATATTTATCTTAAAGAAATATCTTGACAAGTTCACAAAGGCATGTGTCTTTAAGTAATTTTATTGTTTATGATAGTAAACAGAAAAGCCAAACATCCTAAATGCATAATACATGATTAAATATTTTCTGTCTTTTGTTGGGGAGGAAGAAATTTTCCTTTACCCTTTTAGGTTCTTCTATCTGTTCTAAGAATTAAATCAATGCGAGAAAGATTAACAGGAGAAAGTCAAAGAAGAGTTTAATAGCATTTTTATCGGAAAGACTCAGGAAAATACAGTAACTTGCTAGAATGACTGAAACCTTCACCTTAAAAAGCGTCTTCAGGTAAAGACAAAGGAAGATGTTGAGGGTAGTGGTTTGGGACTTGAAAGGAAAGAAGGCCATTGACAAGGAGTTGGAAAAGCAAAAGCTTGGTAAATAAGTGTTTGTGGGCCAAGCAGTGACAGTGGGACACAGTAGACTCTCAGCTCTAGACCCTGCCTCCACCATCCTAACCCTCATTCTTTGCAGTTACCTCTGGTGATAGATCTATTCAGGGAATAGGTCCTGTATCTACATTCTTTTAGCCTTAGGCAGAAGATCAAAGTTTTCTTCCTGAATCTTTTGGGCCTCCGTTGTTTTCAGCTTGAAATAATCTGCATTTGAAAGAGACATTTTGGGGTGGTAAATTCTGCTCCACTTCTCTTCCCTACACTTTGTATAGTGGAATACCATATAGCCTTTAAAAATGCTTATGTTGGTGATAATATCATGGAAAATTTTTATATTAAGGGAAAATACAAATAAATAACAAAATGGGTAATTTTGTTACTCCTTGGAAGGAAAGTTATGACCAACCTAGATAGCATATTGAAAAGCAGAGACATTACTTTGCCAACAAAGGTCCATCTAGTCAAGGCTATGGTTTTTCCAGTGGTCATGTATGGATGTGAGAGTTGGACTGTGAAGAAAGCTGAGCGCCGAAGAATGGATGCTTTTGAACTGTGGTGTTGGAGAAGACTCTTGAGAGTTCCTTGGACTGCAAGGATATCCAACCAGACCATCCTAAAGGAAATCAGTCTTGAGTGTTCACTGGAAGGACTGATGTTGAAGCTGAAACTCCAATCCTTTGGCCACCTGATGCAAAGAGTAGACTCATTGGAAAAGACCCTGATGCTGGGAATGACTGAAGGTAGGAGGAGAAAGGGATGACATGAGGATGAGAGGATGAGATGGCTGGATGTCATCACTGACTCGATGGACATGAGTCTGAGTGAACTCCAGGAGTTGGTGATGGACAGGGAGGTCTAGCATGCTGCGATTCATGGGTTCGCAAAGAGTCAGACACAACTGAGCGACTGAACTGAACTGAACTGAACAAAATGGGAAGTATAGTAAATACTATTGTTGTTCAGTCACTAAGTCGTGTCTGATTCTTTGCTATCCCATAGACTCCAGCATGTCCTGCCTCTCTGTCCCTCCCTGTTTCCCAAAGTTCGCCCAAGTTGATGTCCATTAAATCGGTGATGCCATCCAGCCATCTCATCCTCTGTTGCCCTCTTCTTGTGCCTTCAGTCTTTCCCAGCATCAGGGTCTTTTCCAATGAGTTGGCTGTTCGCATCCAGTGGCCAAAGTATTGGAGCTTGAGCTTGAGCTTCAGCATCAGTCCTTCCAATGAGTATTCAGGGTTGATTTTTCTTAGAATCTGATTGATTGATTTGATCTCCTTGCTGTCCAAGGGACTCTCAAGAGTCTTCTCCAGCACCACAATTCAAAAGCATCAATTCTTCGACATTCAGCCTTCTTTATGGTCCAACTCTCACATCTGTACATGACTACTGGAAAGAGCGTAGCTTTGACTATATGGACTTTTGTCAGCAAAGTGATATCTTTGCTTTTTAATACACTGTCTAGGTTTGTCTTAGCCTTCCTTCCAATAAGCAAGTGTCTTCTAATTTCATGGCTACAGTCATTAATATAGTAAATATAGTCTTATTGAATAGAGTATATTCAATATTTCAAATAAGTATATATTAATATAGTAATATGTCCTATAATGTTAACAATTTCAAAAGTTTTCTTTTAACTTGACTGTTGTGTTTTTCTATAATATAGATCGTTGTATTGTGTGAAAGTTGCTCAGTCATGTCTGACTTTTGCGACCCCGTGGACTGAAGCCTGCCAGGCTCCTCTGTCCATGGAATTCTCCAGGCCAGAATACTGGAGTGGTTAGCTGTTCCCTTCTCCAGGGGATCGTCTCTACCCAGGGATCGAACCCAGTTCTCCCGCATTACAGGCAGATTCTTTACCATCTAAGCCACTGGGGAAGCCCAAACATAGATTACTTGATACGAAAAATAATAAGAAAAAATGTACCATCAATGAGAGATAATAAAATACAATGTAAGTGATCCTTGCTTTATAAAAGTAGATGATTATAAAGTAAATTTGCACTACAAGTTATTATTTGCTCTAGAGAAAGATTCCTGTGGTTATGATGAGTGAGCAGTACCTTCTTTAGTAATTTAGGTTTAGTTTGCAGCTCTCTGGTGAAGCTGGCCTGCTGAGGAAACCTGGGGTTAGCGAAAATGAAAGCTACACTGTCAGGAGATGAAAGGCCTGCAGAAATAAAGTTTATGCATCTTTGAATTTGCCCTGAGGTCAGTAGGCAAATAGTATTTTATTCCTATATGCTTGCCCTTGATGCCAAAAGCTCAGCCTCTGTGCACTTGTGCTAGATCAATTCTCAGAGACAGAGTTTTGTGTGAAGAAGGAAAAATAGCTCTATTGCTTTGTCAGGCAAAGAGGAACACATTGGGCTCTTGCTGCCAAAAACTATGTGTTCTAACAGGGGAGGATTTGATGAGGAGATTTATAGCAAAGTGCTGACAAGAGTAGGATGTGTGCTGGGCCTTCACTCCTCTAATCTGGTCTTGATGAGCTTCTCTGGTTCATTTAATGTAGCCTCAGGTGGGCTTTCTTTGGTGTGAAGAATGCTGACATCTTAAAGAGCTTAAAAACATTGGTAGTACATCCCTTGAGGAGGAACCAGGATCCTACCCCAAGGCTACACTGTTGTTTCCTGGCTACCAGATGCAAAGACAAAGGAGGGTAAAGAGCTTAAAGACATTGGTAGTACATTCCTTGAGGAGGAACCAGGACCCCACCCCAAGGCTACACTGTTGTTTCCTGGCTACCAGATGCAAAGACAAAGGACAGGCAGCCAGGAAAACAATAGTGCAGCCTTGGAACCAGGGGTCCTGGTTCCCCCTCAAGGGATATGCAGGGCTTCCCTGGTAGCTCAGCTGGTAAAGAAGCTGCCTGCAATGCAGAAGACCATGGTTTGATTCCTGGGTCAGGAAGATCCACTGGAGAAGGGATAGACTACCCACTCTAGTTTTCTTGGGCTTTCCTGGTGGCTTAGTAGGTAAAGAATCTGCCTACAATGTGGGAGACCTGGGTTTGATCCCTGGGTTGGGAAGAACCCCTAGAGGAGGGCATGGTAACCTACTCCAGTATTCTGGAGAATCCCCTTGGACAGGGGAGCCTAGTGGGCTGAAGTCTATAGGGTCGCAAAGAGTCAGACACAACTGAACAACTAAGCAGAGAACACTTCCCTTATCTTTGCATACCTTCTCTTCCTATATTAGCAGTTATTCACATCTGCCCGTGTGAAATTCTGCCTTTTCTAAATCCAGCTTGAACATCCAGAAGTTCTTGGTTCATGTACTGTTGAAGCCTTGCTTGGAGGATTTTGAGCAAGATGTGTGAGATGAGTGCAATTGTGTTTGAACATTCTTTGGCATTGTCTTTCTTTGGGATTGGATTGAAAACTGACCTTTCCAGCCCTGTGGCCCCTGCCGAGTTTTTCAAATTTGCTGGCATATTACGTGCAGCAGGTTAACAGCGCACCTTTTAGGATTGGAAATAGCTCAACTGGAATTTCATCACCTCCACTACCTTTGTTCATAGTGATGCTTCCTAAGGCCTGCATGACTTCGCAGTCCAGGATTTCTGGCTCTAGGTGAGTGATCACACCATCGTGATTATCTGGGTCATTGAGACTTTTTTTGTATATGTTCGTCTGTGTATTCTTGCCACCTCTTCTTAATGTCTTCTGCTTCTGTTAGGTCCATACTGTTTCTGTTCTTTTTTGTGCCCATCTTTGCATGAAATGTTCCCTTGGTATCTCTGATTTTCTTGAAGAGATCTCTAGTCTTTCCCATTCTATTGTTTTCCTCTGTTTTTTGCATTGATCACTTAGGAAGGCTTTCTTATCTCTTCTTGCTATTCTTTGGAACTCTGCATTCAGATGTGTATATCTTTCCTTTTCTCCTTTGCCTTTAGGTTCTCTTCTTTTCTCAGGTATGTGTAAGGCCTGCTCAGGCAGCCATTTCGTTTTTTGCATTTATTTTTCTTGGGGATTTCTTTTTCATAGGAACCAGAAATCAAATTGCCAACATCTGCTGGGGCAAAGAAAAAGCAAGAGAGTTCCAGAAAAACATCTACTTCTGCTTTATTGACTACACCAAAAACTTTTCCTGTGTGGATCACAACAAACTGTGGAAAAGTCTTCAAGAGATGGGAATACCAGACCACCTGACCTGACTTCTGAGAATTCTGTATGGAGGTCAAGAAGCAACAATTAGAACTGGACATAAAACAGTGGACTGGTTCCAAATTGGGAAAGGAGTACTTCAAGGCTGTATATTGTTATTCTGCTTACATAACTTACATGCAGAGTACATCATATGAAATGCCGAGCTGGATGAAGCACAAGCTGGAATCAAGATTGCCAAGAGAAATATCAATAACTTCAGATATGCAGATGACACCACCCTTATGGCAGAAAGTGAAGAACTAAAGAGCCTCTTGATAAAAGTGAAAGAGAAGAGTGAAAAAGCTGGCTTAAAACTCAATATTCAAAAAATGAAGATCATGGCATCCAGTCCCATCACTTCATGGCAAATAGATGGGGAAACAGTGGAAACAGTGAGAGACTTTATTTTCTTGGGCTCCAAAATCACTGCAAGTGGTGATGCAGCCATGAAATTAAAAGCCACTTGCTCCTTGGAAGAAAAACTATGACCAATGTAGACAACACATTAAAAAGCACAGACATTACTTTTCCGACAAAGGTCGACCTGATCAAAGGTATGGTTTTTCCAGTAGTCATGTATGGATGTGAGAGTTGAACCATAAATAAAGCTGAGCCTGAAGAATCGATGTTTTCAATCTATGGTGTTGGAGAAGACTCTTGAGAGTCCCTTGGACTGCAGGGAGATCCACCCAGTCCATCCTAAAGGAAATCAGTCCTGAATATTCATTGGAAGGACTGATGCTGAAGCTGAAACTCCAATACTTTGGCCACCTGATGGGAAGAACTGACTCATTGGAAAAGACCCTGATGCTGGGAAAGATTGAAGGCAGGAGGAGAAGGGGACGACAGAGGATGAGCTGGTTGGGTGGCATCACTGACTTGATGGGCATGAGTTTGAGCAAGCTCTGGGAGTTGGTGACAGACAGGGAAGCCTGGCGTGCTGCAGTGCATGGGGTTACAAAGTGTTGGACACGACTGAGCAACTGAACTGAACTTTTAGAACTTAGAGAAGATCATGGAGACTGTAGTCCAGAAATAGAGACAGAAAGGCCCAGGAGCCCCACAAAGTCTTGCTCAGTTTTATCCTTTCATATCATAGTGTGGGTGTGCATACTCAGTTGCCTCCAACTCCTGTGAATCCATGGACTGCATCCTGCAAGCTTCCTCTGTCCATGGAATTCTCCAGGCAAAAATACTGGAGTGGGTAACCATTCCTTTCTCCATGGGTTCTTGTTGACCATGGGATCGAATGTGGGTCTCCTGCGTTGCTGATGGATTCTTTACCCTCTGAGCAACCAGGGAATAAGCAAGAATTCCTTTATAAAGTGAGCACAAGAAACAGTTTTCTATAATTTAGCATTTAGATACCATAAAACTTGACTGTGTGTAAGTAAAAATTTTTTAATTCCTTTTGCAAGGAAAAAACAAAACAAAAACCCAAATCACAAGTGATAAGCTGGAAGAAAATATTTACAGGATACATTATGATAAAGAGCTAACATTCTTCATATATGAATTGAGCAGTTATTACAAATTGAAGAGGAAAAAGAGAAACACCCCCAAGACAAAACAAACAAAAACTATAAAATTGGTGAAATATCTAGACATTTCACAAAAATTGATATAAAAATGACTTTTCAGCATATAGAAGTGTGTTTAACTTTGTTCATATGAACACGTATGTCATCATCTGTACTTATGAAATGTTGAAAACATCCTAAATGCTTGTGTATAAGAGATTACTTGAATGAGTCATGGTACAGCTCACACAGTGGTGTACTGAAGAATACAATCAGAAAGATCCTTATGAATTTATATGGAGTGATTCCCAGAGTTATCATTAATGCAAAAAGCAACATATAGAAAGGCACATACAGCATGCTTCTACTGGAGTCCAACTCCCGCAACCAGGGATTCAACCTGAAGAGATGACAGTGTCGGCCGATGAGACAGCCTCTGTTTTCTATGGACTGCCTGTTTATTCCAAGTTTAACGTTCTCTTTTATACTTTTACAAAAACATTAGGCCAGATTTTTGACATTTTCAGTTCCCCCTCTCCCAGATTTATTATCTCCATAAATCACTGTTGCTCTTCAAACAGAGTTCCTGCTTCAGTGATTCTCTGGGAATCAGCCTTATCATCTATTATCTACCTCTTCTAATGTGTCCCATAGTTAACTTGTGATTACATTGTAACTCATGCTACATTCCTCAGTTTACTACTTATCTTCCTAAATCCTGTTTGCCCCTAACATCCTGAGCTCACTATCTCTTAAGAAGGCTTCTAGCTATAGTGTCTCTAAAAATTCCTAACTTCTATAAGCTATAGTAAAATATGCTAACTTAACAACATTCCTTAAATCTTTAACTTCTAACTATTGTAATTATTTCTAAGCCCTAAATTCAGTAAACTCCTTTGCCATAAACATTCTCCTCACAAATAGGCTTCAGATATCAATCCCTCCCATGGCCTCAAGCTACGGCCTATGTGCTCATCCTGGAACATTCTTTTGTAAAAGTCCTTGAACAAATGTCAGTGATTAACTTTATGAATTATTTTCTGAGCACAGCTGCAGAAGGCTTTTGCCTTCTCATGCTCCTCTCAAGAACAATAAGCAACTTAATATTACTTTTCTGTCAACTCAGCCAAGGAGAGGAAAAGACAAGTCAGAATTACAAGGCCTAACTCCTTCATCCCGGGATCTGTGCCTGCGGAATGAGGAGAGGGGGCTGGGGACCGTGCCTCCATTTTGTCAGTAATGCCTAACGCGGTTCTGGACAGGCTACATTATTCTTATGTAAGATGGAAGAATTAAGAAGGTCCATCTGTTTATCTAACTGATTTTTTTTTTTTTTTGCAAAATGATACACAGAAAGGATAAACTGAAAAAGTGAAATTGGTAATCTAATCTATAGTATGAGAATGGGATTAGAAATATTAGGGAAGAGAATGATGCCACCCTGAAAATACCTTTTTTTTTTTCAACTAGTTTTGATTTTCAGTTCAGTTTAGTCACTCAGTTGTGTCTGATTACACCATGGACACCAGGCTTCCCTGTCCATCACCAACTCCCAGAGCTTACTCAAACTCATGTCCATTGAGTCAGTGATGCCATCCAATCATCTCATCCTCTGTCGTCCCCTTCTCCTCCTGCCTTCAATCTTTCCCAGCATCAGGGTCTTTTCCAATAAGTCAGTTCTTCGCATCAGGTGGCCAAAGTATTGGAGCTTCAGCATCAGTC
Organism: Bos grunniens; assembly: GCF_055505025.1. NCBI lineage: Eukaryota > Metazoa > Chordata > Mammalia > Artiodactyla > Bovidae > Bos > Bos grunniens. The sequence goes on from NC_141186.1 coordinate 40,832,937, forward strand.
CTTCCAATGAATATTCAGGACTAATTTCCTTTAGGATGGACTGGTTGGATCTCCCTGCAGTCCAAGGGACTCTCAAGAGTCTTCTCCAACACCACAGTTCAAAAGCATCAATTCTTTGGCACTCAGTTTTCTGTATAGTCCAAATCTCACATCCATACATGACCAATGGAAAAACCATAGCCTTGATGAGATGGATCTTTGTTGGAAAGTAATGTCTCTGCTTTTTAATATGCTGTCTAGGTTGGTCATAGCTTTTCTTCCAAGGAGCAAGCGTCTTTTAATTTCATGGCTGCAGTCACCATCTCCAGTGATTTTGGAACCCTCCAAAATAAAGTCTCCCATTGTTTTCCCATCTCTTTTCCATGAAGTGATGGGACCAGATGCCATGATTTTCATTTTCTGAATATTGAGTTTTAAGCCAACTTTTTCACTCTCCTCTGTCACTTTCATCAAGAGGCTCTTTAGTTCTTCTTTGCTTTCTGTGATAAGGGTGGTGTCATCTGCATATATGAGATTATTGATATTTCTCCTGGCAATCTTGATTCCAGCTTGTGCTTCATCCAGCTTGGCATTTTGCATGATGTACTCTGCATATATGTTAAATAAGCAGGGTGACAATATACAGCCTTGACGTACTCCTTTTCCTATTTGGAACCAGTCTGTTGTTCCATGTCCAGTTCTAACTGTTGCTTCTTGACCTGCATACAGATTTCTCAGGAGGCAGGTCAGGTGGTTTGGTATCCCCATCTCTTGAAGAATTTTCCACAATTTGTTGTGATCCACACAGTCAAAGGCTTTGGTGTAGTCAATAAACATGTTAATGTTTTTTATATTGCAAACGTAAAATTAAATTACACAATTTGGAGTAAAAATGGAATACAGGCAGAGGTAAATGAATCTAACTATATATCAAGTAGATGGTATGATTACACATATGGGAAAGAAATAATAACTTGTTATTTTGAACATAATATCTTGACTGGGCACTTTCAGTTTAAAGGTGAACTAGAAAGAAATCTTGAACTTTTTACATTTACGGTTGTTGTTGATAGTGGTAGTAACGGAATATTGTGAAATTATTTTTATGTATTGTAGGATTGAGTATATACATATGTCTGTCTATCTATCTATGTATCTGTGTATTTATCCTAATCTAGGAGGGAATTAGCCAGTGCATCACTGTGAAAGAATAGTAACGCAAATAAATATAAATAGTAATGCAAATAAATATGAAATGAAGGCAAGTAAGGAAGACCAGTGTATTGTTGGATTGAGGTTAGAAGTGTCAATATAAACACACGATTAAATGTACATATAGATTTCAGTGAAAAGTGAAAGTGGCTCAGTTGTGTTGGACTCTTTGCGACCTCATGGACTATATTGTCCATGGAATTCTCCAGGCCAGAATACTGGAGTGGGTAGCCTTTCCCTTCTCCAGGGAATCTTCCCAACGCAGGGACTGAACTCGGGTCTCCCACACTGCAGGTGGATTCACTACCAGCTGAGCCAGAAGAGCAGTATTTCTATTTATAATCCCCTGTTCTGCCCTCTGAAAGGGTCTCCAAGCAGTGAGAATCCCTTGTTCCTGGCTTTTGGGTTCTAAATACCACTTCCCACTAAGAGGAACTTGGAGAAATTCTCATTCCAGTTCCAGAGCAAGGAAAGTACAGGGAACTTGGGACATTTTGTTGTGCCAGCGAATAAGAAACTGCTAAAATCAAATGAAGACATGTCTGAATAACACAGAAGCTAGCTTGAAATAGGATACTTAAAGTTCAAATGAGCAAGACGTACTTAAGCCACAAAATAGATAAATAAAGAAGGGAGGAAGGGAAGCTCTTCTTATGTAGAATACCAACAAATAAATGTAGAAGAAATGATTGAATTAGGAAATCACCATTTTACAACTACTCTGGTAATAATTAGGGACTTCCTTGGTGGCTCAGATGGTAAAGAATCTGCCTGCAATGCAAAAGACCCGAGTTAAATCCCTGGGTTGGAAAGATCCCCTGAAGAATGGAATGACTGCCCACTCTAGTATTCTTGTCTATAAAATCCCACGGACAGAGGACCCTGGCTGGCGACAGTCCATGGGGTTGCAAAGAGTTGGACATGACTTAGCAACTGAAGAACAACAATTTATACTGTAGGGGAATATAAAGTTTTCTTGGACCCTTTAGGGTCTCTGGCTGGGTCTGAAAATTAAACTGATAAAGAAATATTAACAGCAGAAAGGCATACACATTCATTTAATGTATGTTTTACACAATATGATAGCGTTCATAAGGAAATGAACATTCAAAAATACAGACCTAAGTATTTTTATTCTAGGTTGGATAAAAATTTTACATACTTCTTCCCTCGTATAGATCCTGTAATTGTTAGTGTTCCTGAGGCAGCATCGAGTACCTTTGTTTTGGAAAGGATGGGATCTCTGCTGAAATAGGCAGTGTGTGCAGTTTTGGCACAGGGAAGAAAGTGTCTGATAATATCTATCTGAAATATAATCACTTGGAACTAATGTGCATTAATGTTTCATTGTATCTAACTATAGCCTTCTCTGATGTGTTTAATTACTCAGTCGTGTCCACTCCTTGAGAACCCATGGACTATAGTCTGCCAGACTCCTCTGTCCGTGGGATTCTCTAGGCAAGAATACTGGCATGGGTTGCCGTTTCCTTCTCCAGGGCATCTTTCCCACGCAGGGATTGAATCTGTGTCTCTTGCATCTCCTGCATTGGCAGGTAGATTATTTACCACTGCATCACCTGGAAAGCCCTTAAAGAAGAGATTTCATCCTTTGTCATCTTGAGTTTCAGATGCTGTATAAATCAAATCAAACAAAATTCAGCTTCCAAAAAAGCGCAGTAGATGTTTGATGTGGTGAGGGTGAACCGGGAAGTTGTCACAACCTAGATGTTCATTTCAGGGCAGCCCAACCTTTAGGAGAATTAGTTTTGATATTCTGAAAACAGTGAAGCTTTCCTGTTATTCTTGAATGGCCCTAACTAGGGAAATATAAATTGTATATTTCCCTGCTGGGATTTCTACCTGACTTTGATTTCTTGTGCTAACTGCTCTGTAGCTCCTTGATTTCTCTGTCTTGGTTTGTGCTAGTTTAGCGATTGTGGATGGGATCCTTGACCTCAATTTGATTGGAAGGTACCTGCCCAGTATGACTCTTTAGCTGGGCACACCTGTGGGCCAAACAGGGGAGAGAAAGTCCTGGAGTTATGCAGGTGCAGTCGTGGTCATCAGACATTAAAGATGGCTTTGAGAGCAGCGGCTGCCTGGCTTAGTACAAGTTATTCTGCTGGCAAGAAAAAAATAATACCACTCTTATCTAAACCTCTGACAAATTTTGTCTTGCAAAGGAAGTTATCAGGAAAGGGTACTGCTTTCTTGGCCCCCACATAATGTTGCTGTTTAGCTGCTGAGTTGTGTCCAACTCTTCTGTGACCCTGTGGACTGTAGCCTGCCAGGCTCCTCTGTCCTTGGGATTTCCCATTTAAGAATACTGGACTGGGTTGCCATTTCCTTCTCCAGGGGATCTTCTGATCTCAGGGATTGAACCCATGTCTCCTGTATTGGCAGGTGGATTCCTAACCACTGAGCCACCAAGGAAGCTCCAGTTGCATACATAAATGGAACTAAATTTAATGAATATATTTTTTCTACGTTTAAAAGTTTTATGTTCCTCTTGTGGAAAATTTGGATAACAGAGACTTCTCTAAAGACAAAAATAGGTATTACTCATAACCCACTGTGCAATTAATTCTTTGTGGACAAAGTTGTAGTTTATCTGTACCTGGATTTTTAACATATTTGTATTTTCATAATTACATATCTTTTCAGTATATCTGTATTATGAGCATTTCACCATATTATTACAAAGTGTTCACAACCATAATTTTAAAGACTATACTATTCTTCCATATAGGGGACTTTCTAAAGCGGGGGGGGGGGGGGGAGTTGCTTGTTGTGTGTTTCACCAAAAAGATTGTTTACATCGATTGTTACCATCTCACAAAAGAGAACACATTAGCACTGGAGAAGCTTGAAAGCTTAAACTTCAGAGTATAAAAATGAAATGAACTAGCAACATTAAAATCTGTTAGAAAGTATTTATTTTTTCTCATTACCCTGTGAACTGTTGGTGATTTGGTCACATTCCCCAGGCAATAGACTGATGTTCAGGAGTCATATAATCAAATGATCTGTAAGGTCCATTGATTCTAGCTGAAGAAACTTGCATTTAATGAAGAGTTGGGTTTCAGTCTTGGTGCCATGTTTGACCTGATGGGTGATTTTTGAACCATACATCCCGCGAATATCTCAGTTTTCTGCTTGGCCCACTTAACTTTGTGAAGATCAAGTATGGTATCATTTGTAGAAGTGCTGTTGTCTAAATGCCTTGGTACTCTGATGTGAGAATCAGAAAAGGAATGTGATAAATTGTGCAGTCCCAGGAAATAAGTGACATTTCATTAACCCATAGTTTATACAATAGCCCACATTTCTGCAGTTTCTTAGAATAATTGCAAAAGTTAAGAAATACAACTACAAATGGATGAAAAAAAAAAGGTATCTTATGGGCTTATATACTGAAAAAACACTGACACATGATGTCTAGAATTGCTGGATCTAGAACATCAGTGATCTATCCATTGTTTTCTTTAAGGCAATGTCTCACCTAATGGCAAGAGGGCTCCCAGAAACATATTCCATCTGACCCGTTCAATAATTCCAGTAGGATACAGTAAGTTATGTATTTCTAATATTTCTAGTGAAAGTTCAAAGTTTCCATCTTACTGGCACTGATCGAAAGTGATTGACCAGATCTAGGTCATGAACCTATTCTTGAAGCTGTAAGTGGATTCAGTCCCTCCTGAATATCATACGCCAACAGTAGGGGTGAATAGTTTCTCAAGGAAAATTGGGTTGCTGGTAAAAGAAGATGAGATATGGATGATGGTCTCGCAGAGCAAGAAAGGCCTGCTATAGAGTCAAAGTAAACTTCCAAGCCCATAAATGCAGCCAGTAGAATTACCTGGCCTATCTGGAAAGTCCTATGTGTAAGACATTTTCTACTGGTTGCCACGACATCATTGCTTAGTGGCAAGCGGTGTCTTTGCCATCAATTAAATCCTAATACCACTCAGCAGAAATTAAAGAGCTTTAATGGGATCTTGGACCTATTGATGAATGCCCAGGACAGTAGCTCATGCTGTTGATGTGTGGAATCAAATATATTTACCCACTGGGGATTCATCATTTAAATGGCCCTATTGATTTTAGGTTTCGGCAGGGCTTCGTTGACCCTGGAAAGCTTCAAGTTGCCTGAGGGGACATCACCTAAAATGTAACTCCATGTTATGTAGTCCTGAATTGGACCCAAACTAACTTCATCATCTGTCCTAGGGTGGTCTGGCCTAGACAGGGTGTCTGGGAACACTAGAGCAATTCATTTTATATTTTATGTTTACTGATGAATTCATTTGGAAAAGCTGCTTCTAGGCATTGCACACATTGTAGTTATGTAAGAAGGACTGCTTGTTTGGAAAATGTTTAATTATTGTATCAACATTTTAAAAAAAATTCAGCTTTATTGAGGTACAATTAACACATGAAATTGTAATATATTTAAAGCATACAACATGATGATTTGCTATATATATATGTTGTGAAAGGATTCTCAACATCAAGAATTAACACATCCATCACACCTCACATATTTATCTTTTTTTTTTTTTGAAGAGAATACTTAAGTTCTGTTGTCTTAGCTAGTTAGCTAGTTTGAATCATTTATAATACAGTTTTATCAACTATAATCACCATGTTATACACTGGATCCTCAGGCCTATTCATTTTATAACTGAAAGTCTGTATGCTTTTACCAGCCTTTCCCTGTTTCCTCCAATGCCCAGCCCTGGATGTCCACTATCCTACTCTCTGTTTCTAAGTGTTTGAATTTTTTTGTTTTAGATACCATACATCAGGGCTTCTCTGGTGGCTCAGATGGTAAAGAATCTGCCTGCAATGTGGGAGATTCCCCACTCCAGTATTCTTGCCTGGAGAATTCCATGGACAGAGGAGCCTGGTGGGCTAGAGTCAATGGGGTCGCAAAGAGTTGGATATCACTGAGTGACAAGCACTTTCTTCACTATATATCAGTGATACCATACGGTATTTGTCTGTTTCTGTCTGGCTTATTTCACTTAGCATAGCATAAAGCCTTCCAGTTTCATCCATGTTATCACAAATGGCAAGTTTTCCTTTTTTAAGGTAAGTAATATTATGTATTTATAAATATCTCATTTTCTTTATGCATTCATTTGTCAATAGACACTCAGGTGTTTCCATATCTTGGCTATTGTGAATAGTGCTATAATGAACATGGACTGCAGATATCTTTTCAAGATAGTGATTTTGTTTCCTTTGAATATTTACTCAGAACTGGAATTGCTGGCTTATATGGTTGTCCTAATTTGAATTTCTTGAGAAACCTCCACATTGTTTTCCTTGAAGGTAATACCATTTTACATTCCCATCCACAGTGTACAAGAGTTTTCTTTTTGCCACATCTTTGCCTGGATTTATTATTATCCCCTATCTTTTTGGTAATATATCAATACAGCCTAACAGGTTTGAGGAGATATCTTACTGTGATTTTGATTTGCACTTCACTGATGATCAGTGTTGTTGAGTACTTTTTCATGTACCTGTTGGCCATTTGTATATCTTCCTTGGTGGTGGTGGTGAAGTAGCTAGGTTATGTCTGACTCTTGCAATATCTTCCTTAGAAGATGTCTATTCAGATCCTTTATCTATTTTTAAATTGGGTTATTTGGTTTTTTTGCTATCAACTTGTATGAATTCCTTCTGTATTTTGGATATTAACCTGTTATTGGATATATTATTTGCAAATATCTCCTCCAGTTCAATAGGTTGCCTTTTCATTTTGTTGATGGTTTCTTTTAATGTGCAGAAGCTTTTAAGTTTAGTGTAGTTCCACTTGTTTTCTTCTGCTTTTGTTGACTTTACGTTTGGTGTCAAATCCAAAAAGTTATTGCCAACACCACCAACAACAAAGAGCTTACTCCCTGTGTTTCCTCATAGGACTTTTAAAAGCTTTAACTCTTATGTGTAAGTCCTTAATCTGTTCTGAGTTGATTACTTATATATGATGTAGGGACCCATTTTCATTGCCTTGCATATGAATATCCAGTTTCCCCAACACTGTTTATTGGAGAGACTCTTCCTTTCCCCATTGTATATTTTTGGCTCCTTTGTCAAAAGTTATCTGACCATGTATGCATGGATTTACTTCTGAGCTCTCTATTGTCTCCTAACCTATGTGTCTGTTTTTATGATTTATGATTAACCAAATCATATTGTTTTGATTACTGTAACTTGCAACATAATTTGAAATCAGAAATTGTGATGCATCCAGCTTCATTCTTCTTTCTTAAGATGGTTTTGGCTATTTGAAGCCTTTTGTGGTTCCCACATGATTTTAGGATTGTCTATTTCAAATTCTATGAAAATGCCATTGAAATTTTGAGAAAAGTTTGCATTGAATTTGTAGATCTCTTTGCATAGTATGGACATTTAACAACATTAATTTTTCCAGTCCATAAATATCGAATAGCTTTCCATTTGTTTATGTCTTCTTCAATTTTTTTTCAGTTCAGTTCAGTTCAGTCACTCAGTCGTGTCTGACTCTTTGCGACCCCATGAATCACAGCACACCAGGCCTCCCTGTCCATCACCAACTCCCGGAGTTCACTGAGACCCACGTCCATCGAGTCAGTGATGCCAGCCAGCCATCTCATCCTCTGTCGTCCTCTTCTCCTCCTGCCCTCAATCCCTCCCAGCATCAGAGTCTTTTCCAATGAGTCAACTCTTCACATGAGGTGGCCAAAGTACTGGAGTTTCAGCTTTAGCATCATTCCTTCCAAAGAAATCCCAGGGCTGATCTCCTTCAGAATGGACTGGTTGGATCTCCTTGCAGTCCAAGGGACTCTCAAGAGTCTTCTCCAACACCACAGTTCAAAAGCATCAATTCTTCAGTGCTCAGCCTTCTTCACAGTCCAACTCTCACATCCATACATGACTACTGGAAAAACCATAGCCTTGACTAGATGGACCTTTGTTGGCAAAGTAATGTCTCTGCTTTTGAATATGCTATCTAGGTTGGTCATAGCTTTTCTTCCAAGGAGCAAACATCTTTTAATTTCATGGCTGCAGTCACCGTCTGCAGTGAATTTGGAGGCCCCCAAAATAAAGTCTCTCACTGTTTCTGTTGTTTCCCCATCAATTTGCCATGAAGTGTTGAGACCAGATACCATGATCTTCGTTTTCTGAATGTTGAGCTTTAAGCCAACTTTTTCACTTTCCTCTTTCACTTTCATCAAGAGACTCTTTAGTTCTTCTTCACTTTCTGCCGTAAGAGTGGTGTCATCTTCATATCTGAGGTTATTGATATTTCTCCTGGCAGTCTCCCAGCTTGTGCTTCATCTAGCTCGATGAATCTAGCTCTAGATCTATTTCGCATGATGTACTCTACATATAACTTAAATTAACAGGGTGACAACATACAGCCTTGACATACTTCTTTCCCAATTTGGAACTGGTCTGTTGTTCCATGTCTAGTTCTAACTGTTGCTTCATACAGATTTCTCAGGAGGCAGGTAAGGTGGTCTGGTATTCCCATCTCTTTCAGAATTTTCCACGGTTTGTTGTGATCCACACAGTCAAAGGCTTTGGAGTAGTCAATAAAGCACGAGTATACATTTTTCTGGAACTTTCTTGCTTTTTCGATGATCCAGCAGATGATGGCAATTTGATCTCTGGTTCTCTGCATCTTCTAAATCCAGCTTGAACATCTGGAAATTCATGGTTCATGTACTGTTGAACCCTGGCTTGCAGAATTTTGAGTATTACTTTGCTAGTGTGTGAGATGAGTGCCATTGTGTGGTAGTTTGAGCATTCTTTGGCATTACCTTTCTTTGGGATTGGAATGAAAACTGACCTTTTCTGGTCCTATGGCCACTGCTGAGTTTTCCAAATTTGCTGGTAGCACTTTCACAGCATCATCTTTTAGGATTTGAAATAGCTCAACTGGAATTCCATCACCTCCACTAGCTTTGTTCATAGTGATGCTTTCTAAGGCCCACTTGACATTGCATTCCAGGATGTCTGGCTCTAGGTGAGTGATCACACCATTGTGATTATCTGGGTCTTGAAGATCTTTTTTGTATAGTTCTTCTGTGTATTCTTGCCACCTCTTCTTAATATCTTCTGCTTCTGTTAGATCCATACCATTTCTGTCCTTTGTCGAGCCCATCTTTGCATGAAAAGTTTCCTTGGTTCCTCTAATATTCTTTAAGAGATCTCTAGTCTTTCCCATTCTATTGTTTCCCTCTATTTCTTTACATTGATCACTGAGGAAGGCTTTATTACTCTCCTTGCTATTCTTTGGAACTCTGCATTCAGTGAGTTTTCTCCTTTGCCTTTCACTTCTCTTCTTTTCTCATCTATTTGTAAACCCTCGTGAGACAGCCATCTTGCCATTTTGCATTTCTTTTTCTTGGGGATGGGCTTGATCACTGCCTCCTGTACAGTGTCTCAAACCTCCATCCATAGTTCTTCAGCCACTCTATCAGATCTAATTCCTTGAATCTATTTGTCACTTCCACTGTATAATTGTAAAGGATTTGATTATGTCATACCTGAATGGTCTAGTGATTTTGCCTACTTTCTTCAATTTAAGTCTTAATTTGGCAATAATGAGTTCATGATCTGAGCCATAGTCAGCTCCCAGTCTTGTTTTTGCTGAGTCTATAGAGCTTCTCCATCTTTGGCTGCAAAGAATATAGTCAATCTGATTTTGATATTGACCATCTGGTGATGTCCATGTGTAGTCTTTTGTGTTGTTGAAAGAGGGTGTTTGCTATGACCAAATTTTTTTTGTGCCCTCCAAGTGTCTGTTTCCCCGGTCCTCTGTAAGTTCTGGTGGTTCTATGGTGTGGTTAATGGTGATCTCCTCCAAGAGGGCTTATGCCATACCGAGGTCTGCAGCACCCAGAGCCCCTGTGGCAGGCCACTTCTGACCCATACCTCCACAGGAGACACTCAGACAGTTCTGGCTCCGTCTCTGTGTGCTGGGCATGCATTTTGTGTACTTCCCAGGTCTGCGCAGCTCAGGCAACCTGGTGCTTGGCGAGTGCAGTGTTCCAGCTGGGCCGTGTGTCTTAATCAGCTCCCAGGTCCTGGCTGCTCGGTTTTCCGGGCGCGCTGTGAGAGTACCGTCTCACCTGTGCTGTATGTCTCCTCTGGAGAGCTGATCTCAAGCTGCGAAACTCCTGGTGGATGTCAACCATCCAGGATCTCAGGAAGACGTGGTTAGCAACTAGCAGCCGGCTCACAGTTTGGTGGAAGATGCTGTGTCTGGGGCTGAGTTTGTAGCAGCCCCTTACATTCTGGCTCTGGCTGTCCAAACCTGCCTCTCTGCCTCCAGGTGGCGAGGTGCCAGTAGGCAACTGGCTTGCCCTCCTTTGGTATTTGCTCCATCCTTTGTTCTGTGAGAGGACCAAGCTGTGTGTTAGGTTGTTAGGTTAGAGCCTTTCGCGGGAAAGTTCTCTTTTCCGCAGTTGCAGTTAGGCATGTATTCTGTGGGTTTTTTTCCTTTCTCCCAGTTATGTTGCCTTCTGAGATTCCAAAACTCCCCACAAACCCACCTGTGAGAGGGTTTCCTACTTTGTAGAAACTTCTCCTCCTTCATGACTCCCTCCCCAGAATTGGTCTCTGTCCCTATCTCTTTTGTCTCTCTTTTGTCTTTTATACTTTGTCCTAACTCCTTTTGAAGAGAATGGGCTGCCTTTCTGGGTACCTGGTGTCCTCTATCAGTGTTCAGAAGTTGTTTTGTGGAAGTTGCTCAGCTTTCAAATGATCTTTTGATGAATTTGTGGGGGAGAAAGTGGTCTCCCCGTCATTCCTCCACCGTGTTCCCTTGTGATAAGTCAGTCCAGCCGGTATTCAAGGGGAAGAGAAATAAACTCTACCTTTTTAAAGAGGAATGGCACTAGCCTACAGTGGGAGAATTGATAATAGCTGTCGTTGGAAACAACCACATTTTTAATGCTTTGTGGAGTATGCTTTTTAGAAACTGTTTTTACTTATGTATTAAGTATGTCTTGGCAGAGTTTAATTTGGGGTGTATATGAACTCTGACAGAATTTTCAAAATGAGATGAAGCAAACACGGGCATATGCACATACATATATAGGTTTTAAAATTTATGTATCTTGAGGAATTAATAATTTCTCTTCTTTGACATCCAGGATTTCATATCTTATCCTGCTTACCTCTTTACTCTAACAAGAAGCTCAGAGCTAAATTGAATCATATTAGTCCAATTTTCCTCTTCTTTTGATTCATAGCTTTGATATTTTCCTTTGTTTTACTTACTGCTTGTGTTGATATTTCTTTTGAATCTTTTGTGGAATAGCTATATATGAAATTTTTGAAATGAATCAAACACACATGTAGATGTCTCATATCTATAGTGTAGTATAAAAAGCTCTGCCTTCAGAGTTAAATGATGGAGATTCAAATCTTCACTTTCCTCTTTGCCTCACTTTCTCCATCTGTAAGTTGGTTTTGTGAGGAAGAACTGGATCATAGAAGTGCCCAGTAAATTGTAGCTATTGAAAGCAGATTGGAATTTGAGTAAGGTTGGTAGATTCATCAATGTCCTAATCTTGGGTGTGAGATCTTACTATATTGATACATGACATTGTCACAGGGAGAAACTAGGTGAAGGGTGCACGAGAGCTCTCTATAGTGTTTCTTACAACTAAATGTGAATCTATGATTATCTCAAAGTAAAAGGTGAGAAAAAAATGTTCCAGGACTATTGCTTCTATAGTATCCAAAGTAAACCATTGTTTTGTTTTTGCTTTTTCTTGCTATGAAAATATGCTGATTTTGGTTGTACCCACTCATAAGATTATCAAATGCAATTGAGTGTTATCTTAAATGTGTTTTTCACGTATCAACCAGTTGGTGGCCAGCTGTGAAAATTTTCATTTATACAGATAACTGATGGTATAATTTTCCCTGTTAAGAATAAGTCAAGAAATAAGAAGAGTTTAACAAATTACTGCAAAGCTAACATTTAAAGGATATCAACTTGAGAGTCCCTTGGATAGCAAGGAGATCACACCAGTCAATCCTAAGGGATATCAACCCTGAATACTCATTGGAAGGACCAATGCTGAAGCTGAAGTTCCAAAACTTTGGCCACCTGATGTGAGGAACCAACTCATTGGAAATGACCCTGAGGTTGGGAAAGACTGAAGGCAAAAGGAGAAGGGGTGGCAGTGGATGAGATGGTTAGGTAGCATCACCGAGTCAATGGATGCTAATTTGAGCAAATTCTGGGACATAGTGAAAGGCAAGAAAGCCTGGCATGCTTCAGTCCATGGGGTTGCAAAGAGTCGGACACAACTGAGGGACTGAACTACAAAATCTACACTTTTTTTTTCTTGGAAAAAAAGAAAAATTAAAACGGATCTGAATCTCAGAATGTCTTCAGGAGGAACTGGGAGATGCTGATACCAGAAGAAATTCAGTCAGATTGGAATTTGATCTGGGTAAATTTGATTATAGTTTTGGTAGTTTTAGACTGCATGTGAGGCAACATTCCCTTGTACCTGTACCTCCTGGCTTCCATTTGAAACCTTCAGGAAATCTAGTTTAATTAAAACAACCAAACAGCAAAATTCATGCATTGAATGGAATGTTTTAGCTGTTAATGTGCAATCTAAATCTTCCCAGTCTCTGTAGAGCACAAAACACATCCTCAGGAGTTGAAAGTAAAACTAGAACTTTGCCTCCCTCCAACGCTCATATTTCCTTAAGTATTAGCGAACTCATAATCTGGAAAGAAAGAGATCCAGATTCTAGGCATGATTTATTTATTTTTTTAAATTTAAAGTTATTTATTTTAACTGGAGGTTAATTACTTTACAATATTGTATTGGTTTTACCATACATCAAGTTACCAGCTTCCCATTTCTCCAGAAGTCATTTCATCTCTATGAATTAAATGGATTTCCCAGGTGACGCTAGTGGTAAAGAACCCGCCTGCCAGTGCAGGATACTTAAGAGACATGGGTTCGAACCCTGCATCAGGAAGATCCCCTGGAGGAGGGCTTGGCAACCCAATCCAGTATTCTTGCCTGGAGAATCCCATGGACAGAGGAGCCTGGTGGGCTACAGTCCACAGGATCGCAAAGAACTGAAGTGACTTGGCGTGCAGGCACATGCACATGTCCCTCATCCAAATCAAGGAGATTGGATTGGAGGTCTCTAAGATTCCGTAAATCTCAGATAATCAGTTATGTTCTTTATAGACATCCATTTATATCAATCTGCTTTTATATGAACATTTTCCTTTTATGTTTTCATAGAACACAATACTTATAGGGAGGTTAAATATTCTTTGCCCTTCCTTCCCCCGATTCTCTGATGATACCTTGACTCTGAGCTATTTCCAGACATTTACTGCAATCTGGTGAGAACCTAGTACATATCTTTTTTGGTAAAAAGGAGTTGTAAAATTTTACTAAATTATTCACTGTTTTTTTTTTTTTTTTCTGTTTGAACCATATTTTTTTAATCATAGACATGATTTATGAAAATGTTCTAGGCATGTGAGTTTTTTCTTTCTCTCTCAAACAAAATGCACAGTAATTATAAATCTAACATTCAATTTTTCTGGGACTTGAAGAGCTAGAAGTAAAGTTTTAAAGTTGCTCAACAAAGCCAAAAGCTGGTTCTTTGAAAGGATAAATAAAATTGACAAACCATTAGCCAGACTCATCAAGAAACAAAGGGAGAAAAATCAAATCAATAAAATTAGAAATGACAGTGGAGAGATCACAACAGACAATATAGAAATACAAAGGATCATAAGAGACTATTATCAACAATTATATGCCAATAAAATGGACAACGAGGAAGAAATGGACACATTCTTAGAAAAGTACAACTTTCCAAAACTCGACCAGGAAGAAATAGAAAACCTTAACAGACCCATCACAAGCATGGAAATTGAAACTGTAATCAAAAATCTTCCAGCAAACAAAAGCCCAGGTCCAGACGGCTTCACAGCTGAATTCTACCAAAAATTTAGAGAAGAGCTGACACCTATCCTGCTCAAACTCTTCCAGAAAATTGCAGAGGAAGGTAAACTTCCAAACTCATTCTATGAGGCCACCATCACCCTAATACCAAAACCTGACAAAGATGCCACAAAAAAAGAAAACTATAGGCCAATATCACTGATGAACATAGATGCAAAAATCCTAAACAAAATTCTAGCAATCAGAATCCAACAACACATTAAAAAGATCATACACCATGACCAAGTGGGCTTTATCCCAGGGATGCAAGGATTCTTCAATATCCGCAAATCAATCAATGTAATACACCACATTAACAAATTGAAAAACAAAAACCATATGATTATCTCAATAGATGCAGAGAAAGCCTTTGACAAAATTCAACACCCATTTATGATAAAAACTCTCCAGAAAGCAGGAATAGAAGGAACATACCTCAACATAATAAAAGCTATATATGACAAACCCACAGCAAACATTATCCTCAATGGTGAAAAATTGAAAGCATTTCCTCTAAAGTCAGGAACAAAACAAGGGTGCCCACTTTCACCATTACTATTCAACATAGTTTTGGAAGTTTTGGCTACAGCAATCAGAGCAGAAAAAGAAATAAAAGGAATCCAAATTGGAAAAGAAGAAGTAAAACTCTCACTATTTGCAGATGACATGATCCTCTACATAGAAAACCCTAAAGACTCCACCAGAAAATTACTAGAACTAATCAATGATTATAGTAAAGTTGCAGGATATAAAATCAACACACAGAAATCCCTTGCATTCCTATACACTAATAATGAGAAAACAGAAAGAGAAATTAAGGAAACAATTCCATTCACCATTGCAACGAAGAGAATAAAATACTTAGGAATATATCTACCTAAAGAAACTAAAGACCTATATATAGAAAACTATAAAACACTGGTGAAAGAAATCAAAGAGGACACTAATAGATGGAGAAATATACCATGTTCATGGATTGGAAGAATCAATATAGTGAAAATGAGTATACTACCCAAAGCAATTTATACATTCAATGCAATCCCTATCAAGCTACCAACAGTATTCTTCACAGAGCTAGAACAAATAATTTCACAATTTGTATGGAAATACAAAAAACCTCGAATAGCCAAAGCGATCTTGAGAAAGCAAAATGGAACTGGAGGAATCAACCTACCTGACTTCAGGCTCTACTACAAAGCCACAGTTATCAAGACAGTATGGTACTGGCACAAAGACAGAAATATGGATCAGTGGAACAGAATAGAAAGCCCAGAGATAAATCCACGCACATATGGACACCTTATCTTTGACAAAGGAGGCAAGAATATACAGTGGATTAAAGACAATCTCTTTAACAAGTGGTGCTGGGAAATCTGGTCAACCACTTGTAAAAGAATGAAACTAGAACACTTTCTAACACCATATACAAAAATAAACTCAAAATGGATTAAAGATCTCAACATAAGACCAGAAACTATAAAACTCCTAGAGGAGAACATAGGCAAAACACTCTCTGACATACATCACAGCAGGATCCTCTATGACCCACCTCCCAGAATATTGGAAATAAAAGCAAAAATAAACAAATGGGACCTAATTAAACTTAAAAGCTTCTGCACATCAAAGGAAACTATTAGCAAGGTGAAAAGACAGCCTTCAGAATGGGAGAAAATAATAGCAAATGAAGCAACCGACAAACAACTAATCTCAAAAATATACAAGCAACTCCTACAGCTCAACTCCAGAAAAATAAATGACCCAATCAAAAAATGGGCCAAAGATCTAAGTAGACATTTCTCCAAAGAAGACATACAGATGGCTAACAAACACTTGAAAAGATGTTCAACATCACTCTTTATCAGAGAAATGCAAATCAAAACCACTATGAGGTACCATTTCACACCAGTCAGAATGGCTGCGATCCAAAAGTCTACAAATAATAAATGCTGGAGAGGGTGTGGAGAAAGGGGAACCCTCTTACACTGTTGGTGGGAATGCAAATTGGTACAGCCACTATGGAGAACAGTGTGGAGATTCCTTAAAAAACTGGAAATAGAACTGCCTTATGATCCAGCAATCCCACTGCTGGGCATACACACTGAGGAAACCAGAAGGGAAAGAGACACGTGTACCCCAATGTTCATCGCAGCACTGTTTATAATAGCCAGGACATGGAAGCAACCTAGATGTCCATCAGCAGATGAATGGATAAGAAAGCTGTGGTACATATACACAATGGAGTATTACTCAGCCATTAAAAAGAATACATTTGAATCAGTTCTAATGAGGTGGATGAAACTGGAGACTATTATACAGAGTGAAGTAAGCCAGAAGGAAAAACATAAATACAGTATACTAACGCATGTATATGGAATTTAGAAAGATGGTAACGATAACCCTGTGTACGAGACAGCAAAAGAGACACTGATGTATAGAACAGTCTTATGGACTCTGTGGGAGAGGGTGGGAAGATTTGGGAGAATGTCATTGAAACATGTGAAATGTCATGTATGAAACGAGATGCCAGTCCAGGTTCAGTGCACGATGCTGGATGCTTGGGGCTGGTGCGCTGGGAAGGCCCAGGGGGATGGTATGGGGAGGTTGGGAGGGAGGAGGGTTCAGGATGGGGAGCATGTGATTTAAAAAAAAAAAAAAAAAAAAGAATAACTGGGTTGTGGACAGTTGCTTATAAGTCATATCAGAGGGAGAAAAATTGAAACTGCCCTAACAGTTCATCTCTCTAGTAGCAAATTCACAATATATTGAACATTGCTTGTTATTTTTTTTAGCTTACTGTTCTATGCCTAAATGAGACTTTTTACATATTTAACTCAGCAATTATTGCTTACGCTATACTAGTTCTGAAGGCCAGAATATTAAGAATAAAGACTCTTTGAAGTAAAAAAAAAAAAAAACTCATGCAGTTTCTCTTACAACACCTATTCACTGTTTTTATCACATGCACTTATGTAGCAAATTTTAACCAATTCATTTAAAAAGACATGTGCAAAAAAAAAAACCCAGAGTAATCTAGACAGATCTGCGCATCAAGATCAAGGGAAAAAGAAGGAGGGGAGGGAGGAGGTTGTTCTAGACAATCTAGACTAAGACTGGTCCTGCTCTGAGTGCAAACCTTCCTGGATGATCAAGGCAAAAAGAGAAGTGAGTTATTTGACTATCATTAGCTGCAAAAGGAAGCATACCACATTTTTGGGAGAGACAAACTATTTCCTAGCTGTAAGAAATGCTTTTCCTATACACTCTTATATAAAAGATATTGATAATGTTTGCAAATGTAGTCTAACAGAAAGTGCTGTAAGGTTATCAATCTAATTGTTTCTTAGTTCCATGCTCAATAACAGACCAAGACATGCTATAAACTGGAATTTTGAAAAGACATTTCTGTACATTGCTAATGTACTATAACGTGGATGATATCTGCCTTTCTTGAGAATGAATTTGATACAGGAATAAGATGCTAAGAAAATGGAGAAATGGATTAGCAGACGTTTAAAACCAGTGTCTTCCTGACCTAATCAACGGTGAACTCTTAAGGAAGGTACACTAAAGAAGTTAGACGTGCTGTTTTCTATGCCCCATTAGAGCTTGGAGTCTGTCCCCTCCTGAGCATCTCCAGAATAAGTTTTCCATTTACAAATTAGGTTGAACATCCTACCTTTCTGTCTTGATGTCAATTGCTTGAGCATATCTTTTTTCTGTATGGTAGGTTTCTAGCACATTTTTTAGCCTTAGATTTTGGATTATTTTATCACAAGTCACTGTGATGTTTTGCTAAAAACCGTTGTCTATATGAGTGTTGTTATATGAAGCAAGGGTTTTACCATCCTTAATCTCTTAGTTTTCTGATGATAATGATGTATTGTTTATGGAAATACCAGGATGATTTCAGGGAAAAAGAATGGCTTTAAAAATTCTCGTGAATATTGGATCAGTTTCTTATTACCATAGGCATCTTGCCAATATTTTTGAATGCTTCTAATCTGAATGGCATGCTCTGCTTGGCATTTGGCCTATTTTCCAGAATTCATGGACATTACCCCAAAGTAACATAATCAAATTTGTCAAATAAGCCCCAGATAATTGGTTCTTATGTACTCAATGTTATGTAGGGATATGTTTTTATCTATCTATTAAAGAAATTTTAGTTTATATTGGCATATAGTTGATTAACAATATTGTGTTAATTTCAGGTATGCACCAAAGTGATTCAAATATACATATGCATGTGTATATTCTTTTTCAAATTCTTTTCCCATTTAGGCTATTACAGAATATTGAGCAGAGTTTTCATTGTAATGCATTTTAAAAATAATTGTTATTAAGGAAAAGATGAGTTTTATTTTAATTCGTTTATGAACAGGTATTTATTGAGCACCTAATGTGTGTCAAGCAATGTCTAAGGAAAGACAAACAGGGTTTTCTCTTATTGAGTTTTTATTTTATTTGAGAAAGAAGGAAAATAAATGTGCAAACCAAAAAGTGAACAGGGTGATTCAGACATACAGGGTGATTCTAAGACTTTTATTAATGTGTCAGCATTTGTTGGCAGAAGGGATAATTAGGCAAGGCCTTTGGAGGAGGTGACATTTCAGCAGAGAATTAAATGCTAAGCAGGAGCTAGCCATGCAAAAGATTTTGGGAAATGTATTCCAGGCAAAGAGAACAGTGAGTATGAAGACCTTGCTGTAGTAATGAGCTTGTGGTGCAGAGCATGGAGAGAAAAAATGGCCAGTGTAACTGGAGATAGTAAGTGTGTTGGGGAAGGAGAAAGATAACTGAAGATGAGGTGAGAGAAGCGGGCAGAGGTCAATCTTGCAGGGCCTCTTAGGTGTTGGTTAGGAATTTGGAATTCCTCCTCAGTGTAGTGAGTGACCAAAGAGGGACTTTAGATGAAAGTCTGACATGACCAGATTTATGTTACAGTACTTACTCTTGCTTATGGGTCTATCAATGTGAGTTTTTTTTTGGTAGCTAAGGAAGCACTTCTTTATGCAGTAGTGTCTATTCACTATAAGTTGGGTTTTTAATTAATGTTTAATTTGTTAAAGCCATGTACTTTAAACTTAAGTTTTTAAAATATTTAGATTAATTCAGAAATCTTGTGCAGTTTATGAGTGTCATAAAGAATAAACTCTATTGAAGTAATCCTTTGCATTTACTTACTTAAATTTCTCCATCAGTATTTTAAAATGCATTTACAAGTTTAACACTTTTATTTTCTTTGTAAATACTTTAGACACTTGGCAAAACTTTTCCAAGCTTTTCAACCATATTTTGACTCAAATATGCTAATATCAGAAATATAGTAAATCCAATTTTTTTAAAATTTATTTATTTTAATTGGAGACTAATTACTTTACAATATTGTAGTGTTTTTTGCCATACATTAACATGAATCAGCCATGGGTGTACATGTGTTCCCCATCCTGAACCCCCCTCCCAACTCCCTCCCCATCCCATCCCTCAGGGTCATCCCAGTGCACCAGCCCTGAGCACCCTGTCTCTTGCATCGAACTTGGACTGGCAATCTGTTTCACATATGGTAATATACATGTTTCAGTGCTATTCTCTCAAATCATCCCACCCTTGCCTTCTCCCACAGAGTCCAAAAGACTGTTCTATACATCTGTGTCTCTTTTGCTGTCTCACATATAGGGTCATCATTACCATCTTTCTAAATTCCATATATATGCATTAGTATACTGTATTGGTTTTTTTCTTTCTGACTTACTTCACTTTGTATAATAGGCTCTAGTTTTATCCACCTCGTTAGAACTGATTCAAATGCATTATTTTTAATAGCTGAGTAATATTCCATTGTGTATATGTACCACAGCTTTCTTATCCATTCATCTGCTGATAAGCATCTAGGTTGCTTTCATGTCCTGGCTATTGTAAACAGTGTTGCAATGAACTTTGGGTACACATGTCTCTTTCAATTCTGGTTTCCTCGGTGTATATGCCCAGTATTGGGATTGCTGGGTCGTATGGCAGTTCTATTTCCAGTTTTTTAAGGAATCTCCACACTGTTCTCCATAGTGGCTGTATTAGTTTGCATTCCCACCAACAGTGTAAGAGGGTTCCCTTTTCTCCACACTCTCTCCAGCATTTATTGTTTGTAGACTTTTGGATCGCAGCCATTCTGACAGGCGTGAGATGGTACCTCATTGTGGTTTTGATTTGCATTTCTCTGATAATGAGTGATGTTGAGCATTTTTTCATGTGTTTGTTAGCCATCTGTATGTCTTCTTTGGAGAAATAGCTGTTTAGTTCTTTGGCGCATTTTTTTATTGGGTCGCTTATTTTTCTGGAATTGAGCTGCAGGAGCTATTTCTGTATTTTTGAGATTAATTCTTTGTCAGTTGCTTCATTTGCTATTATTTTCTCCCATTCTGAAGGCTGTCTTTTCACCTTGCTTATAATAACCTTCATTGTGCAAAAGCTTTTAAGTTTAGTTAGGTCCCATTGTTCATTTTTGCTTTTATTTCCATTACTCTGGGAGGTGGGTCATAGAGGATCCTGCTGTGATGTATGTCAGAGAGTGTTTTGCCTATGTTTTTCTCTAGGAGTTTTATAGTTTCTGGTCTTATGTTTAGATCTTTAATCCATTTTGAGTTTATTTTTGTGTATGGTGTTAGAAAGTGTTCTAGTTTCATTCTTTTACAAGTGGTTGACCAGTTTTCCCAGCACCACTTGTTAAAGAGATTGTCTTTTCTCCATTGTATATTCTTGCCTCCTTTGTCAAAGATAAGGTGTCCATAGGTGCATGGATTTATCTCTGGGCTTTCTATTTTGTCTCATTAATCAATATTTCTGTCTTTGTGCCATACCATACTGTCTTGATGACTATAGCTTTGTAGTATAGTCAGAAGTCAGGCAGTTGATTCCTCCAGTTCCATTTTTCTTTCTCAAGATTGCTTTGGCTATTCAAGGTTTTTTGTATTTCCATACAAATTGTGAAATTATTTGTTGTAGTTCTCTGAAAAATACCATTGGTAGCTTGATATGGATTGTATTGAATCTATAGATTTCTTTGGAAAGTATACTCATTTTTACTATATTGATTATTCTGATCCATGAACATGGTAAATCCAATTATCTTAAACATCATAGTTCCACTTAAAAACAGTTAAAGTATCTTAAACCTCTTTACCTAAAATCAGAAGTCAATAGTCAATTGCATGTTTGAAACTAGAATCATAGGTCTAACTTGTCAGATTCTTAAATACAACAAATTCTCTTAAACAGTACAGATACTTATTACCAAACACTCAAATTAACTAATGCCTAACTTAACTACAAATTATGAATATTATATGTTTAATTGACTTTGTGATCTCTCGATTTAATTTTTGAAAAATCCCTTACCTACTAGCAGAACAGTGATACCCTGTCAAGTGGGTTGAGGTTAGGTTTCCCAGTAGTGTGAGATTATGTTTTTATGTGAAGTTGCTGAGTCAGCTATATATGACCATAGCACAGTCACTTCTTCAGAGAGCTCTGATTGGGATGAGCACTGGGACATATACATAATGGCTCTTCTTTAACTGGGCATTAATATCCTGAAACATTCCTCTTACTTGTTTACAATGAGGATTCCCTTGTCAATCCCATGTCTTTGTTACTTACTACCTGTGTAACTTTGGCTCAACATTTCTAAGTCTCAGTTTACTCATCTATAAAATAGAGATAATGATTACATCCACTGTATACAATTGTTATGAGGATCCTATGCAAAAATATACATAAAGTGCTCAGAACAGTGTCTGACATACACTAAGAGCTCAAAAAGTTTATGTTTACCACTATTACCCTCAAATGGGGCTTCTCTGATGGCTCAGACAGTAAAGAATCTGCCTGCAATGAGGGAGACCTGGTTTGATCCCTGGATTGGGAAGATCCCCTGGAGTAAGGGATGGCTACCTGCTCCAGTATTCCTGCTGGGAGAATTCCATGGACAGAGGAGCCTGGCAGACTATAGTTCATAGGGTTGCAAAGAGTCAGACAAGACTGAGCAACTAACACAACAACACCCTCAAATAACCATATACTTTTTAGGTTTAAAAAATTTCATGATATGTGAAAAATGTCAGAGGCCCATTAAATCAAAGATCTTTTTATCCTTAACAGGCACAGTGAAGTGATTGGCACTGTTATAGAGGGACTGGAAAAGAGGTGGGTCTTGGATTGAGTCTGCAGACCTAACATGGCATTTAAAGAGTTTGCAGTGAGTAGCAGTCCATTCTGAAGGAGATCAGCCCTGGGATTTCTTTGGAAAGAATGATGCTTAAGCTGAAACTCCAGTACTTTGGCCACCTCATGTGAAGAGTTGACTCATTGGAAAAGACTCTGATGCTGGGAGGGATTGGGGGCAGGAGGAGAAGGGGATGACAGAGGATGAGATGGCTGGATGGCATCACTGACTCGATGGACATGAGTCTGAGTGAACTCCGGGAGTTGGTGATGGACAGGGAGGCCTGGCGTGGTGCAATTCATAGGGTCGCAAAGAGTCGGACATGACTGAGCAACTGATCTGATCTGATCTGAGCAGTTCAAATAAGTTATCAGTGTGGGAGGTGGGAGTAGGTTAGTCAGTCTCACACATTGTAGGGGGCTGGTCTTTGGAGTGGACCTAATTCTAAGGTAGGGAATTTAGAGGCCACAAATGTCATGCAAAAACATAAATGCCAGGGAAGTAGTAACCATCAGAAAAGGTCCCCAAGTTAATAAATTCTGTGGTTCTGTAGCAGTGGCTGTGCAGCATTGGAGCAAATTTGAGGAGATACCCCACATCCAAGGGCAAAGGAGAAGCCCCAGCAAGACAGTAGGAGGGGCAAAATCATGTTTAGAATCAACCCCATACCATCCAGAGACGCTAAGAGGGCTCAAACATACCTTGTGTGCACCAGGACCCAGAGACCCAACAGAGACTGAGACAGAACTCTGTTTGAGTATCTCCTGCGGAGGTGTGGGTCAGTAATAGTCTGCTGCAGGGGCAGGGGCTCTGGATGCAGTAGACCTGGGTATGGCATAAGCCCTTTTGAGGAGTTCACCATTAACCCCACCACAGAGCTGCCAGAACTTACACAGGACTGGGGAAACAGACTCTTGGAGGGCAGAAGCAAAACCTTGTGGGCATCAGGACGCAGGAGAAAGGAGTAGTGACCCCACAAGAGACTGACTCAGACTTGCCCATGAATGTCTAGGAGTCTCCGGCGGAGGCATGGGTCGGTGGTGGCCTACTGCAGGGTTGAGGGCACTGAGTGTAGCAGTGCATGCATGGGACCTTTTGAAAAAGGTCTCCATTATCTTCATTACCTCCACCATAGTTTGGCCTCAGGCAAATAACAGGAAGGGAACATAGCCCCACTCATAAACAGAAAATTAAATTAAAGATTTACTGAGCATGGCCCCAGCCATCAGAACAAGACCGTTTCCCCCTCAGTCAGTCTCTCCCATCAAGGAGCTTCCATGAACCTCTTATCCTTCTCTATCAGAGGGCAGACAGACTGAAAAGCATAATCACAGAAAACTAACCAATTTGATCTCATGGACCACAGCCTGATATAACTCAATGAAACTATGAGCCATGCCGTGTAGGGCCACCCAAGATGGATGGGTCATGGAAGTAGGAAGTAGGAAGTTAAGCTCTGACAAAATGTGGTCCTCTGAAGAAGGGAATGGCAAACCACTTCAGTATTCTTGCCTTGAGAACCTCATGAACCGTATGAAAAGGCAAAAAGATAGGGCCCTGAAAGATGAACTCCCCAGGTTGGTAGGTGCCCAATTTGCTATTGGAGATCAGTGGAGAAATAACTCCAGAAAGAATGAAGAGATGGAGCCAAAGCAAAAACAACTCCCAGTTGTGGATGTGATGGGTGATAAGTAAAGTCCGATGCTGTAAAGAGCAATGTGGCATAGGAACAGTGGACTGTCTTGCTGGGGCTTCTCCTTTGCCCTTGGATGTTGGAGAAGACACTTGAGAGTCCCTTGGACTGCAAGGAGATCCAACCCGTCTATCCTAAAGGAAATCAGTCCCTAATATTCATTGGAAGGACTGATCCTGAATCTGAAACTCCAAAACTTTGGCCACCTGATGTGGAGAACCCACTCATTTGAAAAGACCCTGATATTGGGAAAGATTGAATGTAGGAGAAGGGAACGACAGAGAATGAGATGGTTGGATGGCATCACCAACTTGATGGACATGAGTTTGAGCAAGCTCCAGTAGTTGGTGATGGACAGGGAAGCCTGGCGTGCTGCAGTCCATGGGGTCGCAAAGAGCTGGGCACAACTGAGTAACTGAACTGGACTCTGACCGGGCTTGGGTGTGTTTATTTGGGAGTAAGGAAAAAGAAGCCAGTGTGGGCTAGAGCTCAGTCCTAGAGGGATCTGATTCCTTGGCAGGTAACCAAAGGAGTTGAATTGAAACCCAGAAATGAGAAGAGAATATTATTGAGCATCCACTGTTGCCTGGCATATGTTCACATTTTTCTATATTGTCTGCATTATCACATTTCTCTTCCGATAGATTCAAAAAGTAAATCTTTTTTTTTCTTTAAGAAATCTTATTGCATTTATTTTATAGAAGGTGGGAAAATGACTAAGTAAACTTTCTAAGCTTATACATCCAGTAAATGGTGGGAGAGAATTGAACACAAGTCTTCTTATTTCAAAGGTCATGATCTTTCCATGACTACACAAGGCTGCAGAGGTGAGGTAAAGCAACAATGCCCAGAGCAACAATGCTCAGAGCATTCGCCTAGGTAGTCTTAAATGTCTCCTGCCATGTGTCATGGTTAGACCTGAGATGAGGATGAGTGGAGACTGTAGAAGAGAGCCAGGTCTAGGACCACAACTATTCGAAGAGGAAGCTTGAAGAAGCTGGTCTAGGGTACAGCCTCAGCAACAACTGGAGTGTGGGCTTCTTACTCCGTCTTTGGCCTGGTTATTCTACCCTAAAGGGGACTTTGGTTCTCCTTTGAAGTAGAAGGCAGAAAAATTAACGTAGTTGACTTATGGCAATGATTGTTTTTTCTGTTTTTTCCCACTTTTGTTTACATTTTTTTTTTCTGACTTTAATTTTGGGGACATAAGTTTTTGTTTCTTCATTTTCTTCTGGGATATCTTTTTCTTCTGTGCAACCTCCTCTTCTGGTTTAGGAACACTTTGTTCTTTTTCATTAAGGATCATCTCAATGTGGCTAGGAGAGCTCGTGTATGGGTTGAGCCAACCATGAGATCTTTTAGTCCTGTGCCCCATCTTGGGGACTTTGTTCACCTGGATGTGCTCAATGACAAGAGAATCTACCTCTAAGCCCTTAAGTTCAGTGTTACTCTCTACATTTTTGAGTATGTGCAGTAAAAATTTATCATTCTTTTTGGGCCACCGACCCAGCATCCAGCCCTACTGCTGGGCCTATGCACACCTACCAACTCCACCATTGTAATGATGCAGTAGCACCCATTGCTTCTTTAAAGTGACATCCCCCGGATACTTGGTGGTTTTTCAGATAGGCATACCCTTAATGGCCTGGACAGTTTCACGAGTGTTCCTAAAGTGAAGATTTTAACCTCTTGATTTGCATGATTTTGTGGGGTTGTCTGGGTCAAGTGAATAGCACACATTTTTAGAGGTCACCTAAGGCTGCTTACTGGAAAAGAAAGCATGGCAGTGATTCTTAATCTCTCAATACGATGAAAGATACGAAGTTTCCTAGAAAAATGTATATAACCTCACAGTCATACCATTTCACATTCCATCTGAGAGGATTCACAGAACCCTTGAAACTAATAGAGGATTCGGTCACCAATCCAAGAGAATCTTTAGACTAAGGAAATCTTTAGACCAAAGATGCAGAGCCTTTTCAGAAGTGTTTGCTTAAAGGAGTGCTGGCATTATTGCAAGATGATGTTTCGGCTGCTTCTAGGCACAGATAACTAATTTAGAGTTAATAAATTCTGTTTTACTGAATTCTTTTTAAAGTCTCACAACAATCCTACAAGGTAGGTACTATCATTAGCCTTGCTTATATAGATGAGGAAATGACTCAGAAGAATTCAGGAATGTTCTCAAAGTTACAGATATAGTAAGTGGAGATGTGCTCAATAAAAAATTGTATTGTTCAATAACGTCCTATCCTAAAACAAAAACTTGTCAGTTTTTGACCTGGTATAACTGATAAGTGGGTATAATGTTTAACACATATATCATATAAAGAAATTGTGATATTAGATTTTGATTGTAGACACTTGTTTGGGGTGACAAATGGTACCTGCCAGATTAGAAATTTCATAGCAGCAAGCTCTACTGCTTAGCTTTGTTTCTTATGCATCTTAGAAATTTATCTAAATTTCAAAAAGGGATTTGCTGGTGACAAACGCTTTATGAAATGGGAAGTATTCATTACCCAGGTAACATTTCTTTCTGCTAGCAAATTATGCTGAGAATACAGAGCTTTTTATGTAGTGCTTTTACCTTGAAAATATTTTAAAGCTACTAGCCTATCAAGCTTCACCACATCTTTATGGGGTCAGTCAATATGAATTTCACCTTTCCCATCCTGTGGGTCGCTTTTAGGGACCTGCAGGTGCCAAGACCATCAGACAGAGCCCGCTTAGAGTGTTTGTATACTTCAAGACGACATTCATGCAGAGAGAGTGGTAAATCCATCTGTGGAAGAAGGTAGGGCCTTTGTGAAAGAACACACAAAGCAACAAAGGAACTTGTTGAAAGACACAAGACTACAAAGCAAATCCACGGCTCCCTGGGGCTTCTGTGAGTACTTGCTTTTACAAGGCTGTTACTAAATATTTTCCTGACGGAACTGAAAACAACCTGCCAGATTTTACATGTGTCTCTTTGGAGAAAGCCATAGGTGGTTATCAGAAAAAAAAAAAAAAAAAACATTCAGTGGTTTCAAATCTTTCTTCCTACTAGAATAATCATCTAGAGGGGAAAAAATAATTGTATTCTTGTGTGTTCTGATTCACTTACTTCAGTTCTGTTCTGTGGATTTCTTTGTGAAGGTGTTGGGGTCTCCATCTCTCTCTGCCCTTTTTTTTTCTCTCTCTCTCTCTCTCCTTTCTTCTTTCCCTCCACAATCAGACCAAACAACAAACAAACACAAACAACCCCCCCCAAGTTTGTTGGCTCACTATTCTACTACTTTCTCATGCATTTGGAGACCTTGAAGCTCAAACCTGAGAAAGTAAGAGTTATAGACATGTTGCGGGAGTGTCTGATGCCCAGGAAGGTAAATAATAAATAATCTTTATTTTTCAAAGGGGAACAATTTAAACATCTTTGCCTACACACTCGAAGGAGCAACTCTTCTGGACTTTTGTGAATTGTTGTCAGTCCTTGGTTATATATGCTACCCTATAATTCAGAGTTTCTTGAAAGGAGTTAAACAATTTTAAGGCCACCATAAATTTTATTATTATCTCCTGGTATCTATTACTTGGGCTCTCAGGGTGATCATCACATTTGCATTCTCTTTGAATCATTCTAAATGAGAATTTGTCTCCAAAAAATGATTATTTTTTTGGTGTGTTTTCAAAAGGAAAATTGGTGCTATGGGCTAATGACTGTGGAAAATGATTTTTGAGTATAACATGGGATTGTTTTTGAGATGTATTTTTGGTGTTCAAAAACCTCAGAAACCTGGAAGCAAAACTGACCAGCTTATAAAAATGCAAACAGGGACATGTCTTTGATTCTTGAGAATTTTTCTTCATAGAAGAATTAAAGACAAAAGGAAAGAAGGGAAGAAGAGAGAAGGGCAAAGAAAGATATGCACACTAATGTGAAATATTTGATTGCCCTTTCCCCAAGTTGTCGCCTAGAAAGTATCTGTTTATTGCAGTCAAAGTCAAGTGATATTACACTGAGTTACAGTTTGATAGACCCCAGAGCTGGACAATTCTAGTTTAAAAATTAGCTTCTTGCCTTCCTGCTATAAGTTTTTAATATCTGTTGAGTTGCTTATGGGGTATACAGATATTTTTTGCAACAGGTGCTTATGAGATAGAGAAACAGCTGAAAGCATTTCCTTATAGCAGGGAATTCATACAACAAATGAAGCAAAGCAGACAGTTATGTCAAATTAAAGCCCCTTTCACGAGTGCGTGACCCTTAGGGGCACATAGTAGATAAAACATGCAGTCCTTGCAACATGATTTTGTAAATTGTGTTTGCCTGCTTATATTGCAAAAGAGATTTTTTTCCTAATCATTTCAACTCCTTTGTATTTGCTTTAGCATAATCCTTTTAAAAGACACAGTAGGATATTTAGAGTCCTGAATTACACATTAAATGTATAACCATTCCTGGACACCTTCCTAGTTTATATAGAGCTGTTTCAAAACAGGATGAAATTTTGAAAATATTGTGATCTAAAATATTCAGTATTTCAAAAAATAGTAAGGTTTAGTGCTGAGAACATTGTGATGAAACAGCGTTTAGACTACTAATGACATTATGGGTAGGTGAATTCCTTTTGCTGGATAGTTTGACAGCATAGAGTCTGATCAAAAGAGATGATCCTCTGAGATAAGAATTCTAGGGGAGTTTCCTCAGGTAGTGATGTGACAGAAGTCAAAAAGAATATTTATTACAGTGGCATTATAATGCTATCTATAATTTCATTGTGAAGCCAGTGATAAAATATGCAAAATGGTTGTGATGTAATTTATTAAAGTAGTTCCGATACAGTGTGAAAAAAGAAAATACAAAATGGCAGGAATGCAAGATTTGCATTCTTGCAGATATGCAAGAATAGGCAGGTATGTGAATAAGAGCAAGTAGACAAGAATCACAAATGGAAAATGTAAACAGGTTTACAAGGGAGTTTATTGCTTTAAAAAACCATATTATTAGCATTACTCTTGTGTCATCTTTTTAGATAATTACAGTTGGTACTTCCTATCCATAGATTCCACATTTCAGATTCAAGAAATTTTGGATCAAAAATACTTGAAAAAAATTCCAGAAAGCAAAACTTGAATTTATTGGATTGGCAACATTTACATTGTGTTTACAACTATTTACGCAGCATTTACATCGTATTAAGTATTATAAGTATAATTCCCCTGGTGGCTCAATGGTAAAGAATCCACCTACCACTGCAGGAGACACAGCAGACACGAGTTCAATCCCTGGGTTGGGAAGATCCCCTGGAGAAGGAAATGGCAACCCACTCCAGTGCTCTTGCTTGGGAAATCCTATGGACAGAGAAGCCTGAAGTACACAGTCCATGGGGTTGCAAAAGAGTCAGATGCAACAACTAAAACAACAACAAGGTATTATTAGTAATCTAGAGGTGATTTAAAGTATACAAGAGGATGCACATAGGTTATGTGGGCTTCCCTGGTGTCTCAATGGTAAAGAATTCGATGCCAATGCAGATGATGCAGGAGACCCGGGTTCAATCTCTGAGTTGGGGTGATCTTCTGGAGAAGGGGATGGCTACCCACTCCAATATTCTTGCCTTGAGAATCCAGATTTATGGACAGAGGAGCCTGGTGAGCTACACTACATGGGGTCAGTAGCAAAGAGTCAGACACAATTGAGCGACTAAGCACACACACACAGGTTATATACAAATACTACACTATTTTGTATAAAGGACTTCAGCATTTGTGGATTTTGGTGTCTGTGGGGGATTCTGGAGCCAATCTCCCAAGGATACCCAAGGACAACTGTATATAAAAGTAAGTTGATACACGTATGAATTAATAATACTCCAATACCATGTTGACAGTGTTCAGGGCATCACCATGAGAACAGGCTGAGTCTACCTCTGGCAGTTCTCTTGGGGGGCACTCATTTACTATGGTAAAGCGGGGAGCCAGAGCATCAGAAAATGGCCTGTTTTGCATGAGAAGAGAGCAAAAGAAGTTGAATGGCATGACTATGTTTTCATATAACATGACTGTCACTCTTTAGATAGCGTGATACCAGGGTCTCACAAGGAGGTTGGTGGAGGAGTGAAACATAATTTTCCTTCTACCTTACTGAGTTCTTAGCCGAGATCCTTGTAACCAAGACAAACTGACACAAGAGAAAAGCAAACAGAAGTTTATTAACATGTAGACCTTATCTTTCCATGGGAGATACCCAGGGGAAGATGAGTGACTCCCAAGATAGCTTGAGATTCAGACTTTATTTCCCTTTCTTGATAGGGAAAGAGTGGAGAGTGGGGTTGAGATGTAGACCTCTTAGGGGAGAGTAAATGATTTTTAGCAAAGATGAGTGGGCACTTAGTAGAGTAGCTAGGAGGTATGATGATTTGTGACTAAGATTGGCTGTGGTGTTGACTTTTTGTCTCCTTAACTGTGGCGAGTCAGTCTTCCCTGGTTGAAGAAACTGCCAGAGAGGGAATATCCTTCTTTAGGAGGATTTGCTTTTAGGCAGATAAGGGGAGTTTGGAGGAAGTCTCTCCCTGCATTTGCTATTTTTCAAGTGCCTATAGCTCAAAATAATCAATAAACCAAAATGGCACATTTTGAAGTAACATGTTCTTTTATCCTTCAGTGGTCTTGCTAGAAGACCTGAAAATCCATCACCTTAGCTGCCTACAGCCTCTTTTATACTCCACATTAGGGTTGTCCTTCTCCTGATGTAAGAATACCAAATGGCCATTAACTGAAGACTTCTTTTCCCTAGCCAGTACTTAAATGTCCCCTGCCAACATTTGTCTTTGTAGCTTTTCCTTGGCTGTTTCCATGGCTGACCATTCCCCTCCACTGCCCTCTGCTTTAAATAGGTTAATATCTTCTACCAGTTGAAAGTCAAGTTCTGCTTACCTGTTTTCTTCCAGATGATGAAATATCTCTGTATTGATCCATTACATATGTAATGTAATGGATTACTAATTTTCTAAGTTCTTGTGGGTGTGTACTTTACTGTTGCTCACATATATTGAAAACAGCAGGTGACAGAGTTGAGGAGCCAGTAGAATTTAAATATCAGATCAAAGAGGAACATAGGGACTGAGATAAGTCAACAGAGAATTAACTCCAAGTGCCCATTTTATTTACTATAAATCTAGTAAAATGCGTCGTTGCTCAGTCATGTCCGACTCTCTGGAGCCCCATGTAGCCTGCCAGGCTCCTCTGTCCATGGAATTTTCCATGCAACAGTGGTGGAGTGGGTTGCCGTTTCCTCTCCAGGGGATCTTCCTGACCCAGGGATTGAACCCGTGTCTCTTGGGTTTCCTGCATTGGCAGGCAGATTCTTTACCACTAGTGCCACCTGGGAACCCCTATAAGAAACATACAAAGAAACATACAACTTTGGTTGCTTCATTTCATCTTGTCAGAGCCCATGCTGAATAGGAGAGTAAGGTACTGGGGGCCCTTTGGGACCTTCAGACAAGATACCAAGAAAAGACAGTTCCTCTTTATTGATGTAAGATGTGAGCATTGGAAGTCATAATGGCAGCCTTTGCTTCAACACTGACTCCTGTATCTTTAAACTGTCTCTTCTTTTCAGAGAACTCTCTTTCCTGTCTGGAAGAGTGGTCATTTGAGCCTCGGCAACCATATTTGCTCACCATATGGTTCCCTGGCAAAAATTCTTTCCATTAAAGTTGGATACTTAATCCAAGCTTGCCCCACCAAGGACTCCCTTCCTGGAATTTGAGATTCATAGATAGGCAGTGATTTTCTGCGTGGCTGGAATTGTGACAGGTAAACCTGAGATCTGTGGATGGCTTTATCTCTCTCTGAGGACTGAGGAGTGGAGAAACAAGAGGACTGTATTTCCTAGGTTCCGTTCTCTGGCATTACGGAAGTGGCTGTGTCTCTGCCTCTGAGTCCCTGGGACCCTTTTTGTGTCCTTCTAATAACTTCTCCTTCCATTTTGTCCTAGTTTCTGTTACTTGGAACAAAGAGACTTAGCAATACATTCCCACTGCCAACTAGCGGCACAAGAATAATAGTCCTCAACAATCAGAAGAGTTGATGTTATACAGGGGGTTTAGGTGACATACATATCATCTTCAAATTTGGTGTTTTAAGGGTATTTTTGAATCTCTGATAGAACTTTGCAGATCCTTCTGTTGAGTTGTCTGATGCATTCCTTAGATAAGGGACCACTCTGAGGTTAGTTCCTTGGGAACTGGTTAACTAGGGAAATCTCTTCAAAATGACAAAAACTGGACTTTAGTACAATGTTTAAAGGCCAAAGACTGAAACAATCTAAAATTAAAATAAGTTTCTCAGAAGGCGCCTCGTCTCCCCCTTGCAGCCCTGCCTGCTCCCAAACATACAAATACTCAAAGATACTGGGGGCTGAGATGGGCCTTCG
Source organism: Bos grunniens (assembly GCF_055505025.1). NCBI lineage: Eukaryota > Metazoa > Chordata > Mammalia > Artiodactyla > Bovidae > Bos > Bos grunniens. Next base: position 40,865,462 of record NC_141186.1, read on the forward strand.
GATTTCTACTCCAGTACTGGAGTGGGTTGTCATTGCCTTCTCCGGATGTTATATTGCATATGCTAAATGACTGGCTCTGGGGCTTTGCTTTGAGAATAATAGTCACCAATGACTATTTGATTGTGCCTTTAGATTCAAATTCTATTTGCAAATCAAATTCAAAGAGGTTTGATTTGAGGAGGTAGCATGGGAGATAATGTCTGTTTGAAAACGTTTAGCTAAAATTTATCACCATATCCTCGTCAAAGACCATTTACTACTCACTGAGAAACATTACAAAGAAAATAAATTGTCATTGAACCCCACCCTTGGATTGATTGGGAAATGTCATTTATTTCTAGGAAAAAGGGAACACTGGTTGTAAGAGAAAGGGCTTCTCAAGGCTCTCTTATTGGTTGTTTTGAAGTGTTGAATTTAATAAGGCACAAGCAACTAGGAAGAGAATAGGGAGTGACAGGCGTAGAGCAGTGAGTGTTATATACAGCGAGAGTGGAGAATCCATCATGCCGGAACACTTTCTTGGTAGAAAAAGAAAGCACTGCTGTGTAAAATGGCTTAGCTTTGAAGGAATTCCAAGTCTTTATTTTTGGCCATTCAACTGTAGACTGGGGTTTCACAAGACTCATGTTGGGTTTAGAGGTTATGAAATACTGTTTTCCAAATGGAAATATATGGCTCGTAATCTCAAAGGAAAAGAAAGCAAAGAAAGAGCAATGCTTCTTGGCCAAGGCATCAATAATCCTTTTACTCTGAGATCTGTAATGATCACCCAAGGGCAGTAGCTCATTCTCCTGCTGCTTTTCAAACCTTCTTTATGTTTTTATTTAAAAACCTTTGATTCTATTAAGATATATCATATTAAGCTGTGTCTTGATATGCACACAGATTTGTCCTTGAGAAAGGTAATGTAACACAAAACTTATAAGTTACCTGTACCATTTTTTTCATTTCTCCATGGTTTGGAATTTTTTGTTTGTTTGTTTTAGTGAAGACAGGCTATCTTATTCTGCAATAACAAATTCATCTCCAAAATCCCAGTGGCGTAATATGAAGGAAGGCTTATCTCTTATTCAAGGTACATGTTCAACACAAGTTGTCAGGGGTCTCTGCTATTTGTAGTCATTCAGGGACCCAAACTGATAAAGCCACACCATCATGTGACCTTCTTAGGGAAGAAAAACTAGAGAATTAAACATGGACTTCAGAGAGTTCCCTGATGGCCTGGTGGTTAGGATTCGGCACTTTTCACTGCTGTGGCCTGGGCTCAACCCGTGGTCAGGGAACTGAGATCATGCCACATGGCCAAGATTTTAAAAGATAAATAAGTAAAATAAACATGGGATTTTCTCTGGCTTAACCCTGTAATGAATTATGTTACTTTTTTCTCAAACCCCATTGAGACATGGCCCTGCCAGCCACAAGTGCCTGAGATGTGCAGGGATCTCTATGCTCAGGGCTGAGGAGAACTGGATGAAATTGGTAGAATCTAAAATAATATCTAACACAGTTCAACTTTCTTAAGGCTTTGTTCCTCCATAAATTCAGCTCACAGCAATAACCTTTTCCTTTGAAGATCTGTTAATGCTTTAGTCTACCATTCATTTGACCCTTAGCTTTCACTCTCTTTGATATGTAAGTATACTAGTGAAGATGAATAAATATTTGTATCTTTATGACATATCTCCTATGCATGATTATAAGTTCCTTGAAAATAGACGATATATAGTTTTTGTATCAACCATAGTGCTTTGCATGTCCAGTAGGAGTGGAATGAATATAGTTTATGGGTGAAGCAAGTGTTCAAATGACAGGAAATGGATGAGAAGCAAATTTGCTAACTTTATTAATTTCACCATGCATAGCAGTTTCCTAATGGGAGGAGGCATTCATGTCAAGTTTTTTTTTTTTTTTTTTTCTTACAATTTTTTTTTTTTTTGCTGTGGACCATTTTAAAAATCTTTCTTGAATTTGTTACAGTATTGCATCTGTTTATGTTTTGGTTTTTTGGCCAGGAGGCATGTGAGGTATTAGCTCCCTGAGCAGGGATTCAACTTGAATCCCCTGCACTGAAAGGTGAAGTCTTAACCACTGGACCACCAGGGAAGTCCCTCATGTCAAATTAATTGACAGTCTTTATAATCTTTCTCTAGTCATTGAAAAGACTACTCTGGGCTCTTGTTGCTGAGGGCCATGAACACTTTGTGATAGAACACTTTTGATATTTCTGGTTTTTGTTCAGCTAAGAAGAAAGGAAACAAAGGGAGGAAATCTGAAGAGAAAGGACCTTAGAATTGAGGAAAAAGCTGTCAATAGTCAAAGGGGAAGGAGGAAAATCACTGGAACCCAATTAAACCAACAAGCATGAGAAGAGAGAGCATAATAATGTATAAGACTTGGTGCTTGCCTCCAGCCTAGGTGTTAAGATGAGACATAATCGTGGAGAAAGAATGAGGTGGATAGAAAGCAGCATGGAAGATGTTCCATCTGCAGGGTTGGTACTAGACAATACTTGAGAAAACCTCTGTGTTAGTGATCTATTGCTGACCATCAAATTAAGCTGAAATGGAATCGTTTAAAACTGCAATAAATATTTAGTATTCCATTCTATTTCCGTGGGTCGGAATTTGGGTCAGGCCTTGATCAATCATGTCCGACCTTTGCGACCCCATGGACTGCAGCACGTCAGGCCTCCCTGTCTATCACCAACTTCCAGAGCTTGCTCAAACTCATTTCCATTGAGTCAGCGATGCCATCCAACCATCTCATCCTCTGTCGTCCCCTTCTCCTCCTGCCTTCAATCTTTCCCAGCATCAGGGATTTTCCGATAAGTCAGTCTTTTGCATCAGGTGGCCAAAGTATTGGAGCTTCAGCTTAAGCATCAGTCCTTCCAATAAATATTCAGGACTAATTTCCTTGAGGATTGCCCGTTTTTATCTCCTGGCAGTCCAAGGGACTCTCAGAGTCTTCTCCAACACCACAGTTCAAAAGCATCAGTTCTTCAGTGCTCTGCTTTCTTTATAGTCCAACTCTCATATCCATACATGACTGCTGGAAAAACCATAGCTTTGATTAGACATACCTTTGTTGGCCAAGTAATGTCTCTGCTTTTTAATATGCTATCTAGGTTGGTCATAGCTTTTTCCAAGGACCAAGTATCTTTTAATTTCATGGCTGCAATCACCATCTGCAATGATTTTGGAGCCCCCCAAAATAAAGTCTCTTACTGTTTCCATTGTTTCCCCGTCTATTTGACATTCAGTGATGGGACCAGAGGCCATGATCTTAGTTTTCTGAATGTCGAGCTTTAAGCCAACTTTTTCACTCTCCCCTTTCACTTTCATCAAGAGGCTGTTTAGTTCTTCTTCACTTTCTGCCATAAAGGTGGTGTCATCTGTGTATCTGAAGTTATTGATATTTCTCCCGGCAATCTTGATTCCAGCTTGTGCTTCATCCAGCCCTGCATTTCTCATGATGTACTCTGCATATAATTTAAATAAGTAGGGTGACAGTATACAGCCTTGACATAGTCCTTTCCTGATTTGGAACCAGTCTGTTGTTCTATGTTTGGTTCTAACCATTGCTTCTTGACCTGCATACAGATTTCTCAGGAGGCAGGTAAGGTGGTCTGGTACTGCCATCTCTTGAAGAATTTTCCACCATTTACTTTAATCCATACAGTCAAAGGCTTTGGCCTAGTCAATAAAGCAGAAGTAGTTGTTTTTCTGGAACTCTGTTGCTTTTTCTATGATCCAATGGATGTTGGGAATTTGATATCTGTTTACTTTGCCTTTCTAAATCCAACTTGAACATCTGGAAGTTCTCGGTTCACATACTGGGACAGGCTTGGCTGAGTTGTTTCGTTTCTAGGTTTCATATGTTAGCTGGTTCCACAGTCATCTGAAGGCTTGACTGGGTCTGGATAATCCACTTCCAAAGTGTCTTACTCATATGTCTGGCATGTTGGTGGTGGATGGCAGGAGCCCTCAGCTCCTTTCCTTGGGGGCCTCTCCACAGGCTGCTTGAATATCTTCATACTGTGGTGACCGGCTTCTTCCAGAGGTGGAACAAGGTTAATGCTTTAATACCTCTTATCACTTATCCTCAGAAGTAACACATCATCATTTCTGCAATATCCTATTAGTTACCCAGGTCAGCCCTAGTCCATATCAAAGACTAGCCGGAGGCAAAAACCACTGGGGGACATCTTTTAGGCTAGATGTCACCCCTTCCACATTTTGGTGAGGGAGAATCAGATTAAAAATAAATATCAGGCACATTCCTTCCAGAGACTAGAGAGGAGAAGTTATGAAAAAAGTAAGTCTGGGTGTATTTGTGGCAGAAATATGAGCCTTTGAGGACTGATGGCATGCATGTCTGACTCAGTCTTTCCAGCTGCACAGACTTCCTCTCTCTTCCTTCCCTTTCACTTCCCTGAGTCACTTCTTAGCCACTGCCAAAAAAAGATGATTTTGAAAAATAAAAATATCTACAACTGCATGAAAGAGAACTCTGATTTCCCTCCAAGTAAACCTCATCTATGGAAAATTAACTGCTCGGTCTATGTACTCTATTTCTCCTAGGAGTAGTGGAACTAGTTGGGAAGAATTAAGTATTTCTTAGGTTTTGTGAGTGAAAAAACATGATGGCCTCTCTTAGCCTCAACCGTCTCACCTGTAAAATGGCAACAGTGATGCCTATCTCCCAGGGAGACTTAAGCGATATAATAGAGATGAACAACATGTCTAGGACAGAGCTTGAAACAGTGGTGCCTAATAAATGCTTGGTATCGTCTCCATAGAGAGTCTCATATTAGAGAATCTCTCCATCCTCAGAGGAATAAAATACCTTGTTGTTGCTGTTCAGTCACTAAATCATATCTGACTCTTTGCAACCCCAGGGACTGCAGCACACCAGGCTTCCCTGTCCTTCACTCTCATTTAGAATTTGCTCAAACTCACATCCATTGAGTCGGTGATGCCATCCATCCATCTCATCCTCTGTTGCCCTCTTCTCTTTCAATCTTTCCCAGCTCCCTCAATCTTTCCCAGCATCAGGGTCGTTTCCAGTGAGTCGTATGAATGATTAAAACAAAAACTCAGAACCTCATAAAACCTCACAAGAGGTGAATTTAATTATATAAAATTTAAAACAAACAAAGGCAGGGGCTTCCCTGGTGGTCCAGTGGCTAAGACTCCATGTTCCCAATGCAGGGGGCCCAGGTTCAATACTTCATCAGGGAACTGGATCCTCCATACCGCAACTAAAGTTGCCACCTGCTGCAATGAAGATTGAAGATCTAGTGTGCCACAACTAAGACCAGGTGCAGCCAAATAAATAAATATTTTAAAATAAAATAATTCATATTGGGGTGCCTAGTAAATCACTGCATTTATCTGTAAGAAGTACCTTATTTTTTTTCCTATGGAAGTTTCTACAATGGTGTAAATGTTTTATATGTATGCTGACCAGTATGGTGACCCCTAGCCTCCTATAGCTACTAAGCACTTGAAATGCAGGTAATGAGACTGAGGATGGCGTTTTATTTAATTGTATTTTTAAAAATTTAAATAGTCTCCTATGATTAGTGGCTACCATATTAAACAGCACAAGGTAGAATGCCAAGTGCACATGATGACTCCCTCTCCATCAGGCGAAAAAATAGAAAAATTTGGAGGGTTTTGATCAACAAATGTGTTTGCTTCTATATGCCATATTTATGTATTTATTTTGGGTGGTACTAATTTGAACAGTTGGTCTGTTGCTATTGAGAAATCCTTCTCAATGCCAATATGTAGATTTACCACCTATTTGGTTGTGAACTCGGGTGATTCAGAAGCCAAGCAGCATCTGCGTGAATTTAGATGTGAAGAGCTTTCTGGATGGCAGATAGAGCTGGATTCTTACTTGCATCTGTACTTTGTCCTAGTTCCCTTGGACTCAATAGAATCATTTAAGGTTTTACTATATTTTCACAGGTTTTTTCCAAGTTGTATTAAAAAATATTGTTTATGCTTCAGGGCTATATATTGGGTGTTTGATGTTATCTCCTAATATCCACTAATAACAATGTTAGAAATCATATGTAAGTTAATGGAAATTATTTGCCTTATCATGCTCTTGAATAGGTTCTTTTGATTGCCACAGGATGAAATTGAATAACTGGTCCAAGACTGTGAAGTCAGGACGACTTACACTTTAGCTTCATCTGCTATCAGCTCTCCATCCTGATACAAGTTCCGCCTTTGTTCCCTGAATATGCCATACCATGCATGTTCTTCCTAAATCTCTGGTTTTTGTGATGCTGTGTTTTCTTGTTTCTGCTGACCCCTTCTTCTCTCCTTGATAAAGATACCCATTCCAAATCTCAGCCCTTCTTGAGAGCACACCCACTCTTCTGAATTGAAAGAGAGCCCAGTGAAGTGTATGAAAGCATAGGCTCTGGAGTTAGACTGCCTGTGGTAAAATCCCAGCGTCACCACTTACTGTGATTTGGGTTTGGTTCTTCACCTGCTTGTGCCTCAGCTTCCTCATTTGCAAAATGGGAATGGTCAGGATTCTAACTCATAGTCTTGTTGGAAAGATGAATGAGACAAGTACTCAAAAGATGTTAGCTGTGATTTTATTCTGTGCTCCTTTGTATTTCTTTTTATACTTTTTTTCAGATTTATATAAAGGTTATGCTGTGTGTGCTAAGTTGCTTTATTTATGTCTGACTCTGTGACCATATGGACTGTAGCCTTCCAGGTTCCTCTGTCCATGGAATTCTCCAGGCAAATACTGGAGTGGGTTGCCATGCCCTTCTCCAGGGGATCTTCCTGACCCAGGGATCAAACTTGCATCTCCTGTGGCTCCTACATATGTTATGGCCCCCGTACCTTCTTGACTTCTCTGGTAGCTCAGATAGTAAAGTGTCTGCCTACAATGCGGGAGACTCGGGTTCAGTCCCTGTGTTGGGAAGATCCCCTGGAGAAGGAAATGGCAAACCACTGCAGTACTCTTGTCTGGAAAATCCCATTGATAGCGGAGCCTGGTGGGCTACAGTCCACAGGGTCGCAAAGAGTCAGACACAACTGAGCGACTTCACTTCACTTCACTTCACCTTCTTGACATTGTTGGATCCACATGTTTCCATCCTCCACTTCCATTATGAGCAATTAGAAGTAAAACACAGTATAATTTTCACTATTGTATCTTCAGCACCTTTTCCAGGGACCATCAAAGAAGAGGTACTCAGTATATATTATTAAACAAATGGATAAAAATATGAGTGAATCCATTCATTCCAAAGGTGTACACCTGTCAAGTGAAAGTGAAAGTCACTCAGTTGCGTCCACCTCTTTGCAACCCCATGGACCGTACAATCCATGGAACTCTCCAGGGCAAAATACTGGAGTGGGTAGCCTTTCCCTTCTCCAGGGCATCTTCCTAACCCAGGGATCGAACCCAGGTCTCCTGCATTGTAGTCGGATTCTTTACCAGCTGAGCCACTAAGGAAGCCCTGTATACCTGTCAAGTACTTAGCAAACCTGAGACTGATGAAGGAGAGCCCCCACCCTTTTTTTTGTCTGCACTGAGTCTTCATTGCAGTGGCTTTTTTTGTGGAACACACTCTCTAGGTGCACAGACTCAGTTGTTGCAACTCACTCACTCTAGAGCAGTGCTCAGTAGCTGTGGTACAAGGGCTTAGTTGCCCCTGGGCATGTGGGATCTTCCTGGACCAGGGATTGAACCTGTGTCCCCTGCATTGGCAGGTGAATTCTTAACCACTGGATTGCCAGGGAAGTGTGGGCATACCTTTAGTATCTGTTTTCTTTGACCCACTCTCTTCTAAGATATTTAAGGTACAGTGGTTTATTCATGCAAATTGCATGAATTTAGTGGCTTAAACAGCATGCAGTTGTTATCCCTCAGTTTCTGTAGGTCAGAAGCCCAACATAGGTACATTGGGCTAAAATCAAGGTGTCAGCTGGACCACATTCCTTTCTGGAGACTCTAGGGAAAAATCTACTTTCAAGCTCATTTGACGTGTTGACAGAATTCATTTCTTGTGGTTGTAGGACTGATATCCTTCTTGGCTGTTACTGGGGACCACCCTTAGCTCCTACAGGCTTCTCCCTTGGCCTTTACATCTCAGAACCATTAATAGCACATCTAATCTTTCTCATACTTGGAATCTCTCTAACTTGTGTGTGTGTGTGCTTAGTCATTCAGTCATGTTCAACTCTTTGCGACCCCTTGGATTGCAGCCCACCTGGCTCCTCTGTCTGTAGGGATTCTCTATACTGGAGTGGTTTGCCATGCTCTTCTGCAGGGGATCTTCCCAACCCAGGGATCGAACCCAGATCTCCCACATTGCAGGCAGATTGTTTACTGTCTGAGCCACCAGGGAAGCCCACTATGTGCTGTATTGCTTCTGCTTCCACTTCTGCTACTTCTCTTTGACTGAATTTTCCACTTTCCACTCAGCTTTTAAAGCTTCATGTGACTACACTGGATAAACTCAGATAATCCAGGGTAATCTCCTAGTGTCAAAACCAACTGACTAGTAACCTTAATTACATTTGAAAAATCCGTTCACAGCAGCACCTAGATTAAAGAGTGATTGAATCACCAGAGGCAAGAATCTTGCCAAAACATCTTTAGAATTCTGCCTGTCACAGTGCTCAATTAATGACTGAGCTGGAACTGTTAGAAACATTTACCATATTTTTATCTGGCTTTCACCTCAATGAGATCAGGGATTGTATCTGTTTTATTCACCAGTTTATGACCAGCACAGTGCCTATCTGATAATATTTGTTAAATACTGAACTGTCTAGTCAAGGCTATGGTTTTTCCTGTGGTCATGTATGGATGTGAGAGTTGGACTGTGAAGAAGGCTGAACGCAAAAGAATTGATGCTTTTGAACTGTGGTGTTGGAGAAGACTCTTGAGAGTCCCTTGGACTGCAAGGAGATCCAACCAGTCCATTCTGAAGGAGATCAGCCCTGGGATTTCTTTGGAAGCAATGATGCTAAAGCTGAAACTCCAGTACTTCGGCCACCTCATGCAAAGAGTTGACTCATTGGAAAAGACTCTGATGCTGGGAGGGATTGGGGACAGGAGGAGAAGGGGACGACAGAGGATGAGATGGCTGGATAGCATCACTGACTCGATGGATGTGAGTCTGGGTGAACTCCGGGAGTTGGTGATAGACAGGGAGGCCTGGCGTGGTGCGATTCATGGGGTTGCAAAGAGTCGGACACGACTGAGCAACTGAACTAAACTGAACTGCCTCTGCCTGTGTATTTAGTCTTCTTTTTTTAAAAAAACTAATTTGGTTGTAGGTTACCAAAATGATCAAATGAACTTAAAAAAAAAAAATTATATTTGTTTTGGTTTTAACTTTGTGCTTTAGTCCTTAGGGTTTACCACCTGAACCTTTATCTTCTTTTGTGTTTTGGTGTCATTTGATTTTCCTCATAAAAGAAAATACGCTAGGCCTATTTGGAGCTTAGGGATCATGATTATAAGAAGGTTGTAAGGGACTAGACTATCAGTAATGCTGATTATGATGATGACAACAATAATGATGTTTTGGTCAAGGTAGCCCAGGCTGTTCAACCAAGGTGAACACTAGGTGACACTTGGCAATGTTTAGAGGCTTTTTCAGTTGTCACAGTTAAGGGAGACGGTACTACTGGCACCAAGTAGGTGGAGGCCAAGGATACTGCCAGATATCCTATAAGACACAGGACAGCCCCCACAACAAATAATTGATATAGTATAAAATATTAGTAGTGTCCAAGCTGAGAACTGACTAGGTAAGCTAATTGCCTTAGTGAACAACGTCAAATATCAATAACTTAATTTCTTACTCCTTCAGAATCTATTACAAACGTTTCTGGAGGGTGGCTCTCCTCTGAGGTTTGAGTAGGATCCAGATTCTTTCCATCTTGTAGCTCTTACTTCTTCAACCAGTAGCCATTAGGGTTGTTGAGAAAGAGTAAAGGAGAGAACCTGAAAGATTTCTGTGGCTTCATCCATGAAGAGGTATGCATCATTTGTTCCATATTCCATTAGTTAGAACTCACTCACTTGAACCCACTCAACTATATCAGAGCTGGTGAATGTGTTCTAGCTGTGTGCCTGATGGGCTGCTAGTGCTTTCTACCAGAAAAGGATAATAATAATGGCAATAGTAGCAACATTAAGTCCAATAATATCAAACATTTTAAAAGTTTTTCCATGTCAGGCATGTATAATATAATTTATCACATGGTGTAACTCAGGCTTGAGTATGTTGAATACCTTGTGTGATTCATGCAAAATGTATGGGGAACCCAGAGGTGAACCCAAGCCTATTTCATTCCAAAGTACATGTGCTTAACCATTACTTGATACTCTAGTTAGAGCAGGAATTGAATGCTACTCTTACTTGAGTTTAATTTTTCTGAAATTGGAACTATACCCATAAGTACAATAAATACAGAATGTTCAAGGCTTATACGTAAAACTGAAACTGCTTAAAAAGTGTTTCCTAAAGAGCTGTTGAAATCCTTTTCAGGGAATATCAATATACAGATTGCTTTCCAAGTTTTTGTCTGGATCACAAAAGAATAGACAGGAAGAGATGAATATCATGGGTGAAGGCTATCGTAGTGCTTTTAAATCATCCTGTTGCACTCAGGCATTGCAGCCCATGATTATATATATTTCACATAAGCCTTCGGTAGTCCAGGGGGACTGCTGGCCGAGGTAATGAGCACTACTAGGAATCTTGACAGCAAACTCTAAATGGTTTCAATGCCATCGAGTTTCAAGAAAGTGAGCCTTCCTTGAAGTGAATGGCTATTTCTGTCTTATTTAGGTAATTTATTCTTGTCCAGCTCGCATTAATGGCAGGCCTTGTGTCATATATAATAGTTATAATAAGGCACTCACCAAAGCTTCCTCTTAGGGGTAGAAGATACTTTGGGTTTTACTCTCATGGAGTAAGAAGGAAGAGAGAATAGAAGCTCTTGCTTCACAAAGGCCACACTGGTAGACAGAGTGATGTGAGTGGGTAAGAGATGTGAACAGAGTTCAGAATTTTCCTTTAGAGTAAAATGCAGCAGTTTCCTGGAATGTCCTAATTGACTTGCGGGGTCTGAAAAGTTTTATTGTCATGGATCTACATGGAAGAGAGAACAGAAGCCCTCGCTTCAGAAAGCCCACCCTGGTCGACAAAGCAACCTGAGTGGGTAAGAGATGTGATCAGAGTTCAGAATCTTCCTTTGGAATAAAACTGCAGCTGTTTCCTGGAATGTTCTAATAGACTTTTCAGGGTCTGAAAGCTGGTCATAGATGTGGTGGTTCTGAATGCTGCTGCCTTCATTATCAACTTCTTCTTTGAATGTAATAGCCCAAAATTCTCAGTGAATTCTCTGTTTTGTGCCATTACAGTTGAACTTCTAATATTATTGCTTAACAGTTTTTGTTATTAAAAAAAAAACAAAAATAAAAAAAAACCCTGTTCTTTCTTATCTCCTCCTCTGTTGCACCCTGCCTTTCTATTTTCTTACCAGAGAGATATCTGACTCCTTAGCTTGCGCTTTAAACTCAGTTGTGTAGAACCACAGAGTGTGTTAGAAGGACACTGATTTTTCCTTATTGTTTAACTGAAAGAGCAAAAGGTATGGCCCGATCATTAAAACCATCCTCAATACATTTTTTTCTGTTATTATTAGTGTATCGAAAGTCTGTTTTTCATATGTGTCTTTCAGTTGCTCAAAGCCCTCCACCTGCCCCAAGATGATATCAGTACAATAGTAAATTACAACTGTCTAGGGCTTCCCTGATGGCTCAGAGGGTAAAGAATCTGCCTGTAGTACAGGAGTTGCAGAAGACGCCATTTCGATCCCTGCGTCAGGAATATCCCCTGAAGTAGGAAACTGCAACCCATTCCAGTGTCAACTGCAAATTGGCGCTTACCAAGAGCACTGGCAACAACTGAAAACAAAGACATTTGCCATCTGCGTCTAAGGAGATTGAACCCTATGCTGCTACAGCTGTTGACCATCAACAACCCCTGAGGGATTTCAGGGTGGAATGAGGCACTCTGTGCTCCAGGGAATCTGGTGGGACAGGTCTTATAGATAGTTGGATGTTTTTAGGAACAGAGTTTATGATCTTAATCCTTGCATCTCCTCATATCTAGAGAAGCACTAAATCCCTTCATGGTGACATCAGAGCTTCATGACTAACAGAAAACCTTTTGTAAATGAGTACTTCAAGGTGTTGAACTCCCCCTTCACCAAAACCTTATATATTAACCTTTCCATACTCTGCTTTGGAGCAGTCTCTCAGAGCTATCTGAGATGCTGCCTCCCAGGCTGCAGTCCTCATTTTGCCCCAAATAAAACTTAATTCACAACTCTCAAGTTGTACATCTTTTTTAGTCGACATGAGTATTCTTGCTGGTAAATTCCGTGGACAGAGTAGCCTGGTGGGCTACAGTCCATGGGATCACAAAGAGTCGGACACGACTGAAGTGACTTAGCATGCATGCACGCATATGCCAGAAACTGAGAAAAGGACAGTTAGAACTAGACATGGAACAACAGACTGGTTCCGAATAGGAAAAGGAGTCTATCAAGGCTGTATATTGTCACCCTGCTTATTTAACTTATATGCAGAGTACATCATGAGAAATGCTGGGCTGGATGAAGCACAGGCTGGAATCAAGATTGCTCAGAGAAATATCAATAACCTCAGATATGCAGATGATACCACCCTTATGGCAGAAAATGAAGAAGAACTAAAGAGCCTCTTGATGAAAGTGAAAGAGGAGAGTGAAAAAGCTGGCTTAAAACTCAACATTCAGAAAATTAGATCATGGCATCTGGTCCCATCACTTCATGGCAAATGGATGGAGAAACAGTGGAAACAGTGGCTGACTTTATTTTGGGGGGCTCCAAAATCACTGTAGATGGTGACTGCAGCCATGAAATTAAAAGACACTTATTCCTTGCAAGAAAAGTTATGACCAACCTAGATAGCATATTCAAAAGCAGAGGCATTACTTTGCCAACAAAGGTCCATCTCAGTTCAGTTCAGTTCAGTCGCTCAGTCTTGTCCAACTCTTTGTGACCCCATGAATCGCAGCACGCCAGGCCTCCGTGTCCATCACCAACTCCCGGAGTTCACTCAGACTCACGTCCATCGAGTCAGTGATGCCATCCAGCCATCTCATCCTCTGTCATCCCCTTCTCCTCCTGCTCCAATCCCTCCCAGCATCAGAGTCTTTTCCAGTGAGTCAACTCTTCGCATGAGGTGGCCAAAGTACTGGAGTTTCAGCTTCAGCATCTTTCCCTCCAAAGAAATCCCAGGGCTGATCTCCTTCAGAATGGACTGGTTGGATCTCCTTGCAGTCCAAGGGACTCTCAAGAGTCTTCTCCAACACCACAGTTCAAAAGCATCAATTCTTCAGCACTCAGCCTTCTTCACAGTCCAACTCTCACATCCATACATGACCACAGGAAAAACCATAGCCTTAAGGCAATAGTTTTTCCAGTAGTCATGTATGGATGTGAGAGTTGCATCATAAAGAAAGCTGAGGACCGAAGAATTGATGCTTTTGAACTGTGTTGTTGGAGAAGATTCTTGAGAGTCCCTTGGACTGCAAGGAGATCCAACCAGTCCATCCTAAAGGAGATCAGTCCTGGATGTTCATTGGAAGGACTAATGTTGAAGCTGAAACTCCAATACATTGGCCACCTGATGCGAAGAGCTGACTCATTTGAAAAGACCCTGATGCTGGGAAAGATTGAAAACAGGAGGAGAAGGGGATGACAGAGGATGGGATGGTTAGATGGTATCACCGACTCAATGGACTTGAGTTTAGGTAAACTTTGGGAGTTGGTGATGGACAGGGAGGCCTGGCGTGCTGTGGTCCATGGGGTCACAAAGAGTCGGACATGACTGAGCGACTAAACTGAACTACACTGAACTGAGAAAAGGACGTGGTCCTTGCCTTCATGGATCTTACAGTTTAGAAGAGAAGGAAGTTATTAACAAATTACTCACAAGTGATGAGTATTATTAAGGGAGAATATGGGAAGCATACCATACTGGTTTCAGAGCAGAGCATAGGGATAACCTCTTCATTAAAATGGTAATAACTTACGAAGCCGTGTTTGAGGAGACCTCAGATGAATGAAGAGGATGTTTAGTATGCTGTACTGTTTTGGGACATGAGAAAGTGTGGTGGGATCTCTGCACTGAAGGATGATGGCAGTGGGGAGCATAGATCACAGAGAAGGCAGCATAGAGGGAGGTAAAGCTAGGGAGGCAGGCAGGGGCAGACCTTGGAAGGCCTTGCAGATCTTGGAAGGTTTTGGGTTTTTATCAGAAATGCAGTGATGGGTTGTTGGAAATCTTTAGGTAGAGGAGGAACATGCAAATATTTGGATGTTTGGCTGTAGCAGGGAGAAGGGGTTAAACTGATGAACACTGGAAGCTGAGAGCTGAGTTGAGGTCTTGCGTTAGGGTTGTTATTCTGCTATTCCAGGAATCAGCGAGTCAGCTCTTGTTTCCCTTTATCTGTGCCTTATGTCATTTTAAAGACTTTAGCTCTATCACCATGCATCCCATCTCTGTCAGCTCTGAGGCAAACTTGTCTGTCTTGAAGGCATCACCATTTCAGGTGACGACCTCTGAACCTTTTCCAGTGTGGTTGTCGGGGTCCACGATAGGCTACCCCAAAATGTGCCTCTATGGCACATTAATTATTTTGAATTAAAGTTACTTAAGAAAGTTACTTAAGCAGGAAATAAATATTTCATGTAAAAGGTGCACTTTCTGCATCTGGAGGTAGAAGGATACCCTTATTACCCAAGATAGGGAATTTGGGGCTGAGAAGCCTATGTAAACAATCTTTGTTACTTCTCTAATTTATTACCCCAAGCCCAAACTCTGTTCAGATTCTTCAGTGATTGAACATGCAAAATCTGAGTTTCTTTGCCCTGTCAGTTCCTCACAAATTTGCTGTTTCTTTTCCTAAAAAGTATAAAGATTGCCTGCTTTGGCCACTTCTTTCGTCTCATTTCTATGGGACTTCCATATAAACAAATCAAAATTTGTTTTTCTCCTGTTAATCTGTTTTGTGCGAATTTTATTATTAGTCCAATCGCAACAGCTGGAGAAATATAAAGTGGAGATATTTCCCCTGTGTTTCCCTGCCCACCTCCATGTGTGTGCTAAATCGCCTCAGTCATGCCCAACTCTTTGCAGCCCATGGACTGTAGCCCGCCAGGCTCCTCTGCCCATGGGATTCTCCTGGCAAGAATATTGGAGTGGGTTGCCATTTCCTACTCCAGGGGATCTTCCCGACCCAGGGATCGAACCCGTGTCTCTTGTGTCTCCTGAGTCAACAGGTGGGTTCTTTACCACTAGTGCCACTTGGGAAGCCCTCTGAGCTAACAGGGAAGCCCACCCACCTCCATACCGTCTGCCAAAATAAATGTTGAGAACAGTGTCCTGTTTATTTTCATCAAATAACTCTGACACACCATCATGATTACAACTTAATTTCACTCATCTAAGCAGAGGTGATGCGTTTTCCTCCTAAATAATAAGCCTCTTTAAGTTTATACCCTCACATTCCCTAGCACGGATGTTTACATGATTCTTTGCCTCTCTTGCTTGTTTTTATTTCTTTTGGTTTGATTTCACTTGCTAGCTCATTCATCTTGTCAGTCTTATAAGAAGAGGTCCTTAGGGCTGGAGAGAGGAGAACATATATCCCTTTAGGCTGTGGAAGATACACTACTGAGTACCAGGACTCAGTACCAGGATGCCACAGGGATAAAACAATAAATGTAGTTACTTTTGCTCCATAAGAAATGGAAATTGATGTTAGAGTGATGTGTGGGTTATAAATACTTTCAGGTACAAGTAAGAAAATACTCAAGTGATAGTAAGGTAATCTATGATGTTTATGTGTTTAAAAGAATACAGGAGGTAGAGGGTCATAGGGTTGATTTGGTAGCCCAGTGATGTCACTAAAGAGCCAGTCTCTTTCATCCTCAGAATCTTTCATCTTTTAGCTTTTTGCCTCATGGTCAAAAGATGGCTGCCATAGCTCCAAACATAAAATTTTTACATGACCATTTCCAAAAAAATAAAGAAGAGGCAGGTAAAAAGAGTCTCCCTCCTCATGCAACTCTGGCTTTTTATCCAGAGTGAAGATCTTTCAGGGGAACTCCAGTTCATTTCCTCTCATTGGTTAGTTAGGTCACATATCTACTATAAACATCAATCAATAGCAAAAGAAAATGGCATCATTATGATTGGCTTAGATCGATCATTATCCATCGCCTAAAGGTGGGAACATTGTTGTCCATCAGAATTTGAGTTCTACTATCAAAGAAAGGGAAAACTTTTTATCACATTTGCATTAAGAGGTTATAGTCATAAACTTACAAAAATAAGGTCTAAGAGGAAGATTATAGCGGGAACTTCCAGGGACAAGGAAATGGAAACAAATGAGATGAGTGCCTCCCTAGTTCCCGGGCACAAAAGCAATTGTGAGCAACTGCCTTAACCTCCCTAGACATAGGTAAACAGAGAGATGTCTTTGCTGTGTTACTGAGGGCATTGAAGAGAAGATGTTTAACAAATTTGGGGGGAAATCAGATACTTGTTTGTAAATTGAGCAGATAAATACATGGCCAGTGAACACTAAAGGAAAAATAAGCCTATATTGATGGTGTTTATAGTGAGAAAAGAAAAAAATGTTTTTCAGAAAGCTCAGGTTTACTAACTTGTGGATGAATAGATAAAAGATGAAATAAAGCATGTTATCAAAATAGTCATTAAATAAACTGGTGTTTTATCTTAAAGGCTGAAGTGTGCTAAAATACCTCGCATGTCCTCAAGTACAAACGTGAAGTTTGCTTCCTTCCCAATTTATCATCCGTTAGAAGAGACAACGTTGCTTTCTATGTGGGTCTTTGAAGTGATTCTTTGGGAAGTCAGGATGGGTTGAAATGGTCTCACTAAATGTTTGTTTTGGGTGCTTGTGAAGGTCATCTGCTGGGGTCAGTACGAAAGGAGCAAAGAAGTGGAATATAGAGTTAGTCATGATACTGGGGGTTGTGAATTCACAATTGAAAATATTGGATATTGTTTTAAAGAGACTTGAGTATCACTTTTTAAAAAAAATTTTATTTAACTTTACAATATTGTATTGGTTTTGCCATATATCAAAATGAATCCGCCACAAGTATACATGTGTTCCCCATCCTGAACCTTCCACCCTCCTCCCTCCCCATACCATCCCTCTGGGTCGTCCCAGTGCACCAGCCCCAAGCATCCAGTATCGTGCATTGAACCTGGACTGGCGACTCGTTTCATACATGGTATTTTACATGTTTCAGTGCCATTCTCCCAAATCTCCCCACCCTCTCCCTCTCCCACAGAGTCCAAAAGACTGTTCTATACATCAGTGTCTCTTTTGCTGTCTCGTATACAGGGTTATTGTTACCATCTTTCTAAATTCCATATATATGCGTTAGTATACTGTATTGGTGTCTTTCTTTCTGGCTTACTTCACTCTGTATAATAGGCTCCAGTTTCTTCCACCTCATTAGAACTGATTCAAATGTATTCTTCTTAATGGCTGAGTAATACTCCATTGTGTATATGTACCACAGCTTTCTTATCCATTCATCTGCTGATGGACATCTAGGTTGCTTCCATGTCCTGGCTATTATAAACAGTGCTGCGATGAACATTGGGGTACACGTGTCTCTTTCCCTTCTGGTTTCCTCAGTGTGTATGCCCAGCAGTGGGATTGCTGGATCATAAGGCAGTTCTATTTCCAGTTTTTTAAGGAATCTCCACACTGTTCTCCATAGTGGCTGTACTAGTTTGCATTCCCACCAACAGTGTAAGAGGGTTCCCTTTTCTCCACACCCTCTCCAGCATTTATTGCTTGTAGACTTTTGGATCGCAGCCATTCTGACTGGCGTGAAATGGTACCTCATAGTGGTTTTGATTTTGCATTTCTCTGATAATGAGTGATGTTGAGCATCTTTTCATGTGTTTGTTAGCCATCTGTATGTCTTCTTTAGAAAATAATAGCAAATGAAGCAACAGACAAACAACTAATCTCAAAAATATACAAGCAACTCCTACAGTTCAATTCCAGAAAAATAAATGACCCAATCAAAAAATGGGCCAAAGAACTAAATAGACGTTTCTCCAAAGAGTATCACTTTAAAAAGCAATACAGGAGATGACTGTATCATGGACATCAAAATAGTACGTACCTGTAGGAGGATGAATTTTTACGGAAAGGAAGAAGTTGCTTATAGAAATGGGTATTGGTGCCTTTAGAGCCAGCTTCCAGAGACTTGCTCACATATGATTCAAGGAGTGCCTTGTCTCATACCAGGAGAATAATAAGATATGTTCTAGAACAGTCTATTAGAGGAGTGAAAAGGCAGCTCCCATATGCTGAAGATAATCATGCCTGAGCTTGAATAAAATGTGTTTTTAAAATTCCAATTAAATTAATGGAATAAAAAGTATAAGTAGTTTGAAGTATTTATATATATATATATATATATATATATATATATATATATATACCTGAAAGTTTACATGTACATGTTGGCCATTTTCCCTTTTGAACATTTTTAGACTTCTTTTTGAGAAAATGGAGTATTTCTTTATATTCAAGATTGCCTTGTATTTGGCATTGCTAAAAGCTTGTCCCAGGTTAGTCTTGGTATATCCTTACTTGGTATTCTACATTTTAATAATATAAAGTGTTTTAAGCACTTACAGAGTTCTAGAGTGAGTGATGGAGTGCCATATGTTAGCTCATGAAAATTTTTACGTAGTTCATAAAAAGACATGCTGTTACGTGCCAGACGGCTAAAAGCAAAAATTATTAGTCTTTGGGTTTGAGTCTAACACTTGTTTTAGTCAGGTCTCCAGAGAAGCAGAACTGTAGGATACATACATACACACAGGGAATACTCATACACTTGGGAAGGCAGGGAGTCATACATTTAGAGGGACTGAGAAGCCCCAGGATCTGCAGTCAGCAAACTGGAGACTCAGCGGAGCCAATGGTATAGGTATAAATCCAGTTTTAGTCTAAAGGCCTAAAAATCATTACAGCTAATACTGTCCTTCCAGTCCAAAGGCCAGCAGGCTCACAACCCAAGAAGAATCAATGTCTTGATTTGAGTCCAAAGGCAGCAAAAAACTAGCTGGAAACCAGTCAAGCAGGAGGAATTCCCTCTTATTTAGGGAAAGGCCAGTCTTTTGTTTTATTCAGACCTTCAGTTGATTATAGGGGCTTCCCTGGTAGTTCAGACAGTAAAGCGTCTGCCTACACTGAGGGAGACCCGGTCTCAATCCCTGGGTCGGGAAGATCCCCTGGAGAAGGAAATGGCAACCCACTCCATTACTCTAGACTGGAAAATCCCATGGACCGAGGAGCCTGGTAGGCTACAGTCCATGGGGTCACAAAGAGTTGGACTCGACTTCACTTTCACTTTCAGTTGATTGGATGAGGCATACCCACATTGGGGGAGAGTAATCTGCTTTACCCGAGCTTCCCTGGTGGCTCAGATGGTAAAGCATCTGCCTGCAATGTGGGAGACCTGGGTTCGATCCCTGGGTTGAGAAGATCTCCTGGAGAAGGAAATGGCAACCCACTCCAGTATTCTTGCCTGGAGAATCCCATGGATGGAGGATCATGATAGGCTACAGTCCATGGGGTCGCAAAAAGTCAGACACGACTGAGCGAACTTCACTTTTAATCTGCTTTATCTATCAATTTAAATGTTAAACTCATCCAAAATACCCTCACAGAAACACCCAGAGTAATGTTTGACCAAATATCAGGATTGGGGAGGATACTCTCAGGCAGTAAAGAATCTGTCTGCAACACGGGAGACCCAGGTTCCATCCCTGGGTCAGGAAGATCCCCTGGAGAAGGGAATGGCAACCCTTTCCCATATTCTTGCCTGGAGAATTCATGGACAGAGGAGCCTGGCGGGCTAGAGACCCATGGAGTTGCAAAGAGTCGGACATGATTGAATGACTAACACTTTCACTTTCAAATATCTGGATATCCTGTGACACAGTCAAGTAGATACATAAAATTAGCCATCACAACCCTTATGGAAATGTGGAGTTCTACTTTTTTTTTTTTAGGATTTATATTAAGCCTACTTCCAAGAAAGATATGTACAAACTATTGTAAGAGTTAACTACTATACCATAGTAGAGTACTGATTATTTTAAAAATTTAAATTGTAAGGATATTTCTTCAGAGAAGGCAATGACAACCCACTCCAGTGTTCTTGCCTGGAAAATCCCATGGACGGAAGAGCCTGGTAGGCTGCAGTCCATGGGGTCTCTAAGAGTCGGACACAACTGAGCGACTTCATTTTCACCTTTCACTTTCATGCATTGGAGAAGGAAATGGCAACCCACTCCAGTGTTCTTGCCTTGAGAATTCCAGGGATGGGGGAGCCTGGTGGGCTGCAGTCCATGGGGTCGCACAGAGTCAGACATGACTGAAGCAATTTAGCAGCAGCAAGTGTATTTCTTTAGGGTCCTTTCCTGAGTATACTGTCGCATTCTTTGTCTATGAAATGGGTCCAGGTGATGTGATAAAGTTCTTTAGGGTTCGTACTTTTTGATCTTTAACACAGAGACATCATAATGCAAAGATGAGTGGCCTTGAATAGGATGGAGTTGCATCTGTGTGTGTTGAAATTTTGCCAACTTACTCATGCAGAATTGGCAAAAAAAACAGAGTAAGAAGTACTGATTTAAGCAATATGGATCATTCTGCTCGACATTTCCCCTCAATGAATACATGCTTCTTGTCAATGTGAGATGGGAATTAGGAGTCAGTCTTATCCTCCTGAGTCTCCTAGTTCGAGCATCTCAGTGCTGAGTGTATTCCAGTATTGACATATTCTGTTATGCATTAGAAAATATGTATAGCCAGTAAACTGACACCAATGACTTCATCTGATCTACAACCGAAGAAATAGCTATCCGTTCTATGCTAGAAGAAAGCCTCTATTGAACCTCCTGAGAAGCTGTGTCATATTTGTGTGTGTGTGGAGAATTTAAGAGATTTCCAAGAGACTCTCTAAGCTTCGAATTAAAAACTGTCCCTGATATAAGATGCCACTGAGCTATCTTTGATGCTGTGGGGACTGTGGCTTTCTTAAGAGGAAATGTTAACTGGCATCATTTTCAGGAGCACACTTTAGCTTTGCTCCTTCTAAAGAGCATTTCCACTCACTTCCTGCTAGAGGTTATCTGCAATGCAAACTCAGGCTTTCCACTGTGTGCATGTATTCTGGGGCTCGAGGGCAGAGATGTAGAAAGGCTTCTTTAGGACCATTGCTATAGGTAAGAAAGGCATCAGCCACTGTCTTTTAGGTTTAAGGGGGCATTCACTAAGCTGTGCCTTTGTGTTGGGGCTTGTTAAAAAGTATAAATAAAAAGGACTTCCCTGGTGCTCCAGTGGTTAGGACTTTGCCTTCCAGTGCGGAGGGAGGGGGTATGTGCAGGTTCGATCCCTGGTTTGGGAGCTAAGACCCCACAGGCCTTGCAGCCAAAAAAAGCAACAATGTAAAACAAGCAATGTGGTAACAAATTCAATAAAGACTTTAAAAATGGCCGGCATTAAAAAGATCTTTTCAAAAAGTACAAATAAGGTAAATGGAATAAGTTAGTATTCAAATAAAGAGTGTGTGCGTGCTAAGTTGCTTCAGTTGTGTCCAGCTCTTTGTGACCCTATGGACTGTAGCCCGCGAGACTCTTCTGTCTGTAGGATTCTTCAGGTAAGAATACTGGAGTGGGTTGCCCTGCCCTCCTCCAGGGGATCTTCCCAATCCAAGGATTGAACCTGTGTCTCTTAGGTCTCCTGCATTGACAGGGAGGTTCTGTACCACTAGTGCCACCTGGGAAGCCAAAATAAAGAATAGGTTATATAAATTCTGATTAGAGGAAAGAAATTTATAGGATAGAGACACTTAGTCTGAAATTGACAAAGCCCATAGTATATGCGCTTATATCCCGGGTCAGCTGAGGAAAAGAGCTTTCAAAAGATTTAACTGGACTTGGTTGGGCATGGGCCTGTGGCAGGAGCAAGCCTGAGAGGAAAGGGTAATGACGGCTGTGATTTATTGAATACCTACCCATTTGATAGGCGTCTGATTCTGGACAAACAAGACAAACAGATCCATGCTTTCTTGGATCCATCTTCTAATGGGTAAGTTTGGGAAGGAGGTATGGATGGGCAGCAAACAAATAGATGACGAAAGTAATGAAATGTGATGAGAGCTATTAACACTGTAAAAGATGAATATAATAGAGTGATTTGGTTGTAGTGAGGATGCTGCTTTAGACTGGGTGGTCAGGGAAGGCCTCTCTGAAGAAATAACATTTGAATTGAGACCTGAATGATGTAAATGTCCATGATTTAAAGATGCAGAACATTCCAGAGAGAAGGAAGAACGAAATCAAAGGCCCTGACATGGAAAGGGCATCAACATGCCACTTTGTCATTCACTGGACCAGTGCATAAGACCTTTTATTGAAGAGCACTGATAAAGGTAGGCTGACCTGGGAGGAATCTTAAGTGGAACTTCCTCGCACTTCTTCTTAAGGAGTTCTCTCAGATGAATTCTAAATGGGGGGACTTCTCTGGTGGAGCAGTGGAACAGAATCCACCTGCCAATGCATGCAGGGCTCTCAGGCTCGATCCCTGGTCTGGGAAGATTCCACATGCTGTGGAGCAACTAAACCCATGTACTACAACTATTGAGCCTACACTCTAGAACCTGCGAGCAGCAACTACTGAAGCCCATGCTCCACAAGAAGAGAAGCCACTGCAATGAGAAGCTCACACACCACAAGGAGGAGTAGCCATCACCCACTGCGACTAGAGAATGCACAGCCAAAAAAGAAAAAGACTTCTGAGTTGAAGGCGAGGGGAAAACAAAAGTCCTGAGGACAAGAGCTCGTGCTCTGGACGTCACTTTGGCTCACGGATGCTACTGCTTAAAGTCGAAAAGAAGGCAGGCAGGAGAGAAGGAAATGGTAAGCCTTCCCTGAGGAATCAGACTTTTCCCAAGTTGTGTCATATAGCGACCCTGCCCTTAATTAGTAAGACTCAGTATGCTTGAATTTGGCAGTTGGTTTAGGACTTGCTTTTCTGAGGGATGTGGAAGCGTAGGAAGAGAGAGAAAGAGTGGCAGGCTTAATCTCTACCCATTACAGTTATTTTCTTCTCACTTCTAGGTATAAGAAAGTTAAGCACATAAAAGATGTATAACTTGCCCAACAAGCAGGAGGCAGAAATAGGTGTGCCTAAAAGCAGGTCTGTTTTGATTCAAAAGTAGATCAAACTGCTCTTTTTACAGATGAGGCTCAATCAAAGAATTTTCCATTCTTATGCTCTAAAATATTTTACTCATCTTCCAGAGTAAAAACCTTACTGTGTTGCACTTGTACCAGTTAGATAATTTCATTGAGTTCGGATATTTAGCTTTATTTCTTGAATCATAATAATTCAATATGTATATTATATTATATATATGTAATATATATATAATAAAAAATATATATATATAAAATTTAGGCAAAAGTCCTGTAAGGAATTGTCTGTTTTACTGTCTTCGTGTTGAGAGGTCCTGGGTGTCCAATTTTTCAGCCTGTTTCCATGGAGAGAACTGACAACAATCATAAATGGTATGATCATCCTGTCTGCTGGTGCATAGAAGGGCTTAAGCCAGATAGTAATCATCATCAAACCCTTTTGCATTCATTCTCATTTTCTCTATCTTTCTTCTTCTCTCTTGCCTGCTCTTCTTCTCTCCCTCTCCTTCCCAGCCTCTTGCTTAGTGTCTACTTTTTGTTCTTCCCCTATATCAAAGGTTAACATGTGAAGTCTGCTCTAGTTATAATTATACAGTTTTCTTTTTCAGGAGACAGTTTTGCAGCTGATGATAAAAATATTCTGTCTCCATGGATAGCTGTAGTAAATATATTTTAAAAAGAGATATATGTTCTGAGAATAGAGACGTTTAATGATATGTTGAGATGTATGACTGGCTATCTATTTTTTTTTTCTTGGTTCCAAATCCTAATCTTCTATTTGTCCTCAATTTTTAATTTTGATTAAAAAATATTTAGTGACTTTCCAAGTATGAAAACACTGGACTGGATGGTATTTGGGACTGGGGTCTCTAAAATAATGTATTAGTGTCTCCTCCAGGATCAGTTTTGTGAAAAATTCATCCTATTCAACATTTTAACTCTTAAGAATAAAGGTAATAGCTACCAAGTTTGAATGCTTACCACGTGTCAGACATTGTATGTATTTTGCAAAGATTACCTCATTTTGTCCTCACAACAATCTCATTAGTTAGATGTTTATGTTCTCATTTTTCAGTCAAGGAAATTGAACCTCAGAAAGGTCAAATGGTTCACTCAAGGTTAAACCAAATTAAATGCCACAGGCTGGATTGGAACCCCCATCTGTCTGCAAACTGTGGACATCCAATTTCCTAAAGAAGCCCACTTGGAACTGGGGGTTGAAGAGTACTCATCTTTGGAAATTTGGCCTGAGCTGAAAGAATGTACTGTAATTCTGGTTGTAGTCTTGCAAGGTGATAAAGGTTAGAGCTGAGGTCCTTGACATGTTGCCATGGCAATGCAGAAGTTTCAGTTCTCCTTTTAGTTAATATTGCTAACATTGCCTTGGAAAAGGCAGTCTGGTAGTAAAGTTCCCAACAGTTTCTAAATTTGGAGATGTAAACCCCTGTACTTGTAGAGGAACTATGCTTAGGGCCCAGGAGGGCATGGAGATAAAAGGAAGAAATAAAAGAGATTCAACTTAAGGGAAAGAAAAGAAAGCTATAATATCTGATGAAAAATAATCAGAAGCAGATTTCAATAAGGAAGAGGAATGGAAAATAGACTCGTGCCAAAGGGAAGGTGAAGACAATGATGTCTGGATTAGATCATTTGGGAGCTACCTAGAGGCTACAGCCATGGGCACTCTGTAATAAATTTATGATGATGGTGATGATGGTGTGCAGCCATAAGTAGGAAGTGAAAGCTAGGGAAAAGAGGGAAAGTGTCTGAGTCACATTACCCCATAAATCCAGGAGAAAAATATTCTCTCTTCATTTGTCAAGGTAAAATTTTGCCTCAAGTTCCCTATTTCATTTGGCATGCCTTATTCCCACAAAGGAGCACCCTGGAGGGAGTTCATATGAGGACCAAGAAAATGAGTGTATCACAGAATGTCGACTAATAGGAAAACCCTTTGACTTGACTTCTTGCTGTGATTTTATCATAGGCAGAAATTTCAGGGAAAGAAGGATGGAAGAAAAGAAAAAATGGAGATAGAGAAGGAGAAGGGAGGGAAAAAAAATTCCAGTTTCCAGATTTTTGTGACATCCCATTGTAACTAAGTGCTGGTGAAAGGGACTCACAACGGATATACTATTAAAGATAAGAATAAATGGATTTTGTGGGTTCATGTGCTCTCCTGGTAGAGTTGATAGGAGTGCCTTTTTGGAAAAGAAATGAACTCTCCTTGTTTGGTAGCCCTGTGGTTTGAGACTCACGTGCTGTGTTACGGCTTTGAAAAGGGAAACCCCATTGCACAGGGAGCCAGTCTGCTGAGATGAGAGTGGCGCAGGCCTAAAGAGATGCTTCTGTGTGCAGTGGATTCACCCTGATGCTCACTTAGAAGCCAGTGCAAGGGTAAGACCTCCATGTCCAAAGTATGCAGGTGATAGCGTCCGTGGGGTCTGCAACCGCCAACAGTAGCTTAGCAAGAAAAGCAGTTACCGTGTTCTTCTCCACAGGATTTCAAAGGCTGTGTGTTTGTGAAATAAAACTTAGAGTAAAACGCAGCATCTTTATTGACTATCTGCTCCTTGTCTGGCCCTGGGTCTGGTGGTTTTGCGTATATTCCCTTATTTAATCTTAACAGTGACAAAAGCATCTATTAATGTCGTAAAGTTATATGACTTTCATACTAAAACATGGAATAAGCCCTATTGGAAGGCTCATAACTTCATCAGCTGTGTGGTGAAGATTCGTTGGTGAATCTTTTTGCTATTTCCTTCAAGACAAGGTGATTTGAATACCCAGGTGTCTGTAGGTGAACTTTTATTTGCTTGCTTCCCTTTCTTTAGCCTAGTTCAGTAGTTTGTCTCAAACATTTACTGTCATTCTTGAATACACAGAGCAATGTAACTTGTACCTTATAGGTGGTTTAAATGCTTTTCAAAGTTAAGTATGACTATAAGCAGAGCCTTTGGCCCTGGTGTTAAAACTCAAGTCCCCTCCCTCAATATATGACTTTACTATATCTGTGTATAGGCTGTTTAGATTCTTGGGAATGCCTTAGGGCTTTCATTTACAATGTATGTATATTTGTCTCTGAATCCTCATTCTCTCTCACACATACCCATGCTGTCTATGTGGTACATCTTTATTGGTGACAAGTATAATTTACAAATATATAACATGTCTTTGTAAATACATATCTTCACACCCCTTTTGTGAAGGGTGGTAAACTTTTAATTTAGTTGCAGTTTCTTCTTTTATGTTCTTTTTTGAGGATAATACACACACACCTATTTTATTGCATTTGCTTTGTTGTGCTTTGTAGATGCTGCCTTGTTACACATCGAAAGTTATGTATACTTACATATGTATAGTATTTTAAAAAAAACCTGATTTACTGCACACTTCATATACTACATTGTGGTGTAAACATAACTTATCATACTGGGAAACCAAAAATTTTGTGTGACTTGCTTTGGTGCAGTATTAACATTATTGCTGTGGTTGAGAACCTAAGCCACAATATCTCAGAGGTATACCTGTGTAGACTGTTGTACTGTATTGATTTTTAATAATATAACTTAACTAATAAGGACACACAGAACCCCCGTATTTCAGTTGAGGTTATGTCTACATTTTGGGGAGTGATTTGTGTAGCAAAGCAATAAAACCATAACTATTTATCACTTTCTTAAAAATTTTATGTGACAGGCTTACCATATAAGGCTATTCTTTTATATCCGTCTTATACTTTTGTTTTGCTAGTAATTGAAAACTGCATTACTATATGGCAACCATTGCCTCAAAGTGTGTCTTTTGTGCATTTGACACTAATAGATAAATACTTCTATTTTCAGTATGTTTTTGTATAAATTTATTAATTATTCAAGTAGTCTTTGGGGGTTATTCCAGACACTGACCTGTGAATTAACCACCAGAACTTCATTTAAAGCTGATGGAGAGCTCTTGAACATTTCTAGGATGAACACTTTTGTTTCTGATATATGTTTATAATACTTAAATGAAACCGAAGTACAGATGTAAATGAATTAATGTAAGCATTGGAGGATATTTGTGTAACCTAAATAAGTGCTGGGGTCCCATGTGGTTCAGTCTTAAGACAGCATAGCAGATGATGAATAACTGAAAAATAACTCTAAATTTTACTCATGTCTCTCAAGGAACTTCAAAAATATTTTATTCCTTGCACATGGCAACTCTTCTCAAAAACCCCTTCCATTTTTTTATTCCACTGATCTCTCACTTTCCATTCTAAAAAGCCAGGTTGTCTTTCTCTTTCCCTGCTTTACTCTCAAATAGCTATACTATTTCTGTTAAGGCTTCAGTCTTTGACTTTTTCCCTCCTCTTATTTTCTTCTCAGTTTTTCAGTTCTGCCTTTGTTATCATTCACACAATTCATCATTAAAAAAAAAAAAGATTACTATTAGAAAGTGGGTAAAGGAAAAGGCCGAGGAAAACAGATTTCTTTTCTGGAGAGAATATAAAGCTTGGAACACTAACATTTAACGAAATTTGCCTTTAGTACCTTTAAAAACTTGATTAAATACAATGCTTATGAAATTCATTGTTAATACCAAGCTGCAAATAAAGAATTATGAATTCCTTTGAAAATAAGCTTCATTTTCAGAGTAAATTTAATAAATAGGAGAAGTAGAAGCCAAAAAGAATGGAATTCATTAATTTAGGGCAACTGGAGAGTAGAATTCCAGAGAAAATCCAACAGATCACAAAATTGTAATATGGTTAGTGAGCAAATATACACCCTCAGGGCAAAATGATCAGGGGTCACAGAGGACATTGAATAATAAGGCAGCTATGTACCATTAATGAAGACCAAGCTGAATTCAGAAATAAATTAAGAGAAATGGCAAAACTTTCTTTTCTTCATATTCATCCAGAAAATGTACTGATTTTGAAGGATTCAGAAAAATTTCAGCTAAACTTGGAAGACAGTCACAGATACGATTAATCACATTTGAAAAGAAAAGGCTGAAGTGTGATTTTTATAAGAGAAGATGGCAAGTACTAGCTGTCTGTCTTTACTTGCGGCGTTAAGAAAGAACTGATTTATATAACAGTGAGGCGTATTTGGTTAGTCATTGGGAAAAAAATATCACATGACATTAAATGGCAGAAAATGTTTTTTAAAATAGACAATGTGTTGAATCATGTTCTGGGGAAGTCTTAAGAAATAGGCTTCATCTTTGTGCTCTCATAACTCTGAAAGTAGGAATAAAAATTCTCTGGCTTATGTACGTAGGGTTTTTCCTGCCCTGGAGTCAATGATTTTATGAAATACCTAATTTTTTTTTTCCTCCAAGATTGCATAAAACGCCTTCATTCATTTTTGAGGGTGTATATAATTTATTTCTTATTGCTGGAACTTACTGCTTATATTTCTACTAAGTTCATGAATATTTTGAATCAATCACCTAATCAATAGAGAGAAATTTCTCCTATTATATTTGGCTAATTTAACATTTGACCAAATCAGGATGGTTGAATAAGATTTTACCATATGCTATAGCATATCTTTGTTATTTTTAAGGTGTTTGTTTCCTTAGAGAGAGTTAGCTTTCTCCAATACAATTATCTTAAATCATAGTTGCTCTTGCCTTATTTTGAAAAAATTGAACACCTTTTAAATATATATCCAATATTTTTTTAAAATCACTTTCTCTCCCTTTTGATAACTAGGAATTACACATATGTACTTGCCTTAACATTAGTGTGTTAGGATTGAGGTGGCCTAGGAATTAACTTTCGGAGAAGGCAATGGCACCCCACTCCAGTACTCTTGCGTGGAAAATCCCATGGACGAGGAGCCTGGTGGGCTGCAGTCCATGGGGTCGGTAGGAGTCGGACACGACTGAGCAAATTCACTTTCACTTTTCATTTTCATGCATTGGAGAAAGAAGTGGCAAGCCACTCCAGTGTTCTTGCCTGGAGAATCCCAGGGACGGGGGAGCCTGGTGGGCTGCCGTCTCTGGGGTCACACAGAGTTGGACACGACTGAAGAGACTTAGCAGCAGTAGCAGCAGCAGCAGGAATTAACTTTATGTTATAGGAATATGCCTCAGTCGTGTGCCCTAACATTTTCTTTTCTACAAGGCATAATGGTGTTTTGCATTGTAATGTTTCTTGGATGAGAAGAGAGCCTGTGTCATTCCCTTTTGGTTATCATGATGTGCTTGTGTCTTTCATTAACACGGAGAAAAGGAAGTTCATGATTGACTTCCCTTCATTTCATTTCAGACATATGCAGGGGTTTTTCCTAAGCTTGAAAGAAATTATACAAAGTCCATTTGGAAAAGCAGCCTGTGCTATCTACAGATAAGGTTTCTAGTTTTCCAGTTATTACTGTATTAGCTTTGTGATTTTTCAGTTTGGGGAGTGAATGCTCAAAAAAGTTTCAAAATCTAGCATGATAAGAAGTCGTAGACTGAAGGAACACTCTTCTTTAGAGGACAAAGTATTTCCAAAACTTGCAAGCCTATTTTGGTTAGAATATAGAAACGATAATTTTGATTCTAGGTGGCATTTATGAGGAACTGTTTATAGTGGTGGAAGTCTCTCTCTGAATTGTGTTCTTATTTAACATTCTTCTGTAGGATAGATTTATACCTTAATACCATTCCAACATAATGAGAAGCTTGTTTCATTTTCCTTCAGCAAGGCAAAAAAATCTACCTTATAAGACTTGCCATCTTCTGGAACCACCAAAATACTTCAAAGTGATGACTCCATTCCTGGCCTCAAGTCGGAGGGGATTCTCTGTGGTTCCCCCCTTTTAACTTAAAGTTTCCAATCTTAGTTTACTGTTGTATTGCCTGGGGAGATTACAGCTCCATTTCTACATGTATTTTAAAACATGTTCCCTTCCTTCCTGCCTTTCTGGGGGCAGATATGATGCTCAGCCTGGCTTTGGAATCCCTGAGCACAGAGCACTCAAATGCAAATCTTTGGTGCCTCTAGGGTAATATTCTGCTTCGGAGATCTGACCAATCTGGAGATCAGATTAGTGGGGAATCCTAAATTTTTAGTAGCATCCCTAACAATTTAAAGAGATGTTTCTATGGAGAACAATGTCTTCCCAGCTAGAATGGACAGCAGGGTTATAGGGCTATTTCACTTTTCCTAAACTGTAAGACTCTTTCCAGTGGCTTAATCTAATGATTTCTCCTATAAATATTTGATCTACATTAATTTGAGTTTTTTTTCTTTCAGTTTATATGGACTTTCATTTTTGAAAAGGCTTAAGTAACTTTGTTACTTGCTATTTGAATATCAAGAATTTCATATATACCTTGAAAAGAAGCCTACAAGTGTCCTTGGCTGCCTAGTTGATAAAATATCTTGGTTAGGAAAAGTGTTGGCAACGTGTGAATGAAGGATCCTGTTTTAGGTGTCATTTTAGACTAAGCTTGAAAAGAAGTCACATTCTGATTTTTTTTTTTTTTTTTTTCTGGTGGGAGATCAATACTGTCTAGACATGGTCTCATTACAACTTTGCATTGACTAAGGCAGACTCGGTCAACAGTGGGCCTGAGATTGCTGTAATCTTTGCTGCTGGTGGGACATTTGTGTTGCCTGCTATTACAGAGAACTCCACATTCACTGGCATCACCTCTGTATTCCATTCCACTCAACTGTGGGGTGATCCTTGAGGACAGGCTATGCCAACTCATGACATTTTAAAAATTCTGGATCCTGGAAGTCCTGGGAGCTGCTCTTTAGGATTTCCTGGCAGCTTGGTGGTGGTGATACAGGGCATTTGAGAGGCCTTGGAGCCTTTAAATTCCTTATAAACTCTAAAACACAAAAAGAGAGGGGATAATTCAACTCACATCTCAAGGCCTCAGCCCATCTCTGAAAGCCACATATATTCCCTGTCACACAGCCTCCCTGTTAATTTCTGCAGATATCTTCATGTATAGAAATATCACCAGTTATTTTTTGTTTTCTTATAATCAATAGTCTTCTCACTTATAAGAAATTTTCACTGATTTGAATTTGTTTTTAAATGGAGAAAGTTTATGATTCTCCACCTGGATCAGAACTTAAAAATCTTGTCTTCTTCCTGTTAGACATTCAGACTCCTGGCAGTGCTGCTCTGCATGGAGTCTTCAGTCTTTCATTTGGGGTTATTTGTTGGCGTTTTGCGAGAGAGTGAAGCAATGTCTGAGCCGCTAGAGGCCAGAGGTGGCCCATCCTGACTAGGTTTCCAGTAGTGGAATAAATGTCAGTTATTCATCCAGCCTCTTTACTTTTCAACTGTGGGAAAGATGAGGATAGACATTGAGAAATAATGCTGAGTATACAAAGGATTGCTCATGATAAAAGATCTCTTTCTGGGAATTTAAGTGTTCCAGTAAATTAGCATTATTGATCATTCTCTTTCCACATAGTCTACAGATGATCTTAGAATCCTAAAACTATTATTCTCCCCTGTCTGGTATAATTACCAGAACAAGAAATAATCTAATTAAAAGACGACAAGGATGCCTTCTAATTGTTCTAATAAATTATGTTAATACACAATGCGTGCACTTACTTTTCAACAGGAATTAATTTAGTAGATTGACAGCTTGTCCTTTACTGCCACAATCTTAACTTTCATTTATCCTAAACAAGACAACTAAAAAAGGATAATTAACCATTGAAAAATCTGTTAGGTCATTGAGAAAATCAAAGGTTCCATGTGGTACATATGGATGAAGAAATGGGTTTCAGGTTCTCTAGATAAAATAGTGACCTAAGAGAAAGAAGGGTAAAGTAAAGATCAGTAGAGTCTAAAGTCAAAATCAGAAACAGACTGTTGCAATGAAGGTAATGGACTTTTCATCTTTTTCTTGTATTATTAAGTATAGTGTTGCCCGATAATGCAATGCCAACTCATATAATTGTGTTTGCTTAGTTTTAAGCATTTTGCACAAATCTATTAGACATGATATTGTATATTGCATGTATGAGATGATGCTCTTAGTAAGTAAGTGCTTAGTAACTTAGTGGTATCTGACTCTTTGTGACCCGATGGGCTGTATGTAGCCCACCAGGCTCCTCTGTTCATGGAATTTTCCTGGCAAGAATACTAGAATGGGTTGCCATTTCCTACTCCAGGGATCTCAGTAAAATCATATCATAAAATGAGCAAAAATTAAGGCTGTCACTTCTGATAGGCTACATGTTTTCTAAAAAAAAAAAAAAAACAGCCTCTCTGCTTATTTGAACATAATTCAGATTAGTTTGTTGCATAACTGTATAAGAAAGGCATCAAGACAGTGTAGAAAAGGATGTCAAGAATGATACAATGGAAATAAAAACCTCTGTTGAGCATGGAGGGAAGCATATAGGTTAATTCCAGATCAATATGGCCACTTTACGTAGTTCAAAATAGCATATTCCTGGGTTGATTTGTGTTTTTCTCCCTTGACATAACAACCTTTGAAATTTAATTAACAAGCGTACAGGTAGGAAGAAATCTTACATACCCAGATTGGAAAGTATTTCCAGAAAGGATGTTGTTGTTGTTGTTCAGTCATTAAGTTGTGTCTGACTCTTTGTGACCCCTTGGACTGCAGCATGCCAGGCCGCCCTGTTCTTCACTGTCTCCCAGAATTTGCTCAAATTCATGTCCATTGAGTCAATGATACCATCCAACCATCCTATCCTGTTACCCCCTTCTCCTCCTGCCCTCAATCTTTCCTAGCATCAGGGTCTTTTCCAGTGAGTTGGCTCTTCACATCAGGTGGCTGAAGTATTCAGCATCAGTCCTTCCAAGGAATATTCAGGGTTGATTTTCTTTAGGATTGACTGGTTTGATCTCCTTGCAGTCCAAGGGACTCTCAAGAGTCTTCTCTAACACCATAGCTCAAAAGCATCAATTCTTTGGTGCTCAGCCTTCTTTATGGTCCAACTCTCACATCTGTACATGACCACTGGAAAAACCATAGCTTTGACTGGATGGACCTTTGTTGGCAAAGTGATAGCTCTACTTTTTAGTACGCTGTCTAGGTTTGTTATTGCTTTCCTTCCAAGGAGCGTCTTTTAATTTCATGGAGGCAGTCATTATCCTCAGTGATTTTGGAGCCAGATAAAATAAAAAAGTATCCAGAAAGGATACTTTCTCACAAGTTAGGAAGTTTGGCACTGATTTTCCATATCTGAAGGTTTAAGCCATTCAAATCGTCAAGTTCATCAAAAAGCATGGAGCTGGAACACATGCAGATTCAAGTTTATACTTGCACCATAAAATAAATGGGAATTAAAACAAAATTATCTTTAATGGCAAAGGAATGCAAACACTTTTCTTCCCATTTTAAAGAGAATTGGCCTAATAAACATCATGATTTTTGGCTCCTTACTCCCTGTCTGTTAGTATTCTAGTTCACATCTTTATTTTGGGGGGATTTCTTTATGTGAACCATTTTTAAAGTCTTTATTGAACTTATTACAATACTGCTTCTGTTTTTTGTTTTGCTCTTTTGGCCACAAGGCGTGTGAGACCTTAACTCCCTAACCAGTGATTAAGCCAGAACCCCCTACATTGGAAGGCAAAGTGTTAAACCACTGGACCACCAGGGAAGCCCAGTGTCTTCATTTTCAGTGGGAAAGTTTCATATGTTCTTTTTCCATTTTAAAAAAGTTGGACCTTTTTTTTCAAGGCCATCAGGCTCTGATGAAGACTGCGAGCTGGAGAGTTCCTAACTGAAGTGCAGAACCCACACCCCCAGGACTAAATTAGATCCAGTACCTGGGTGTATCCCATCGTTTTTAACTCCAAGGCAGGGACAATGTCTGCCTCTGAAAGAAAGCATAGATGTGGCACTCAATTTTTTTTTTCTCACCTTCTTTTTATTTCCTCTCCTTCCTTTTTAACTTTGAAACTTTCTTTTATTGTATAAAAATATGAATAACATAAAACATGCCATTTTAGCCATTTTAAAATATACAATTCAATAATGTTAAACATGGAGGAGAAAATGGCAACCCACTCTTTTATTCTTGCCTGGGAAATCCCATGGACAGAGGAGCCTGGCAGGCTACAGTCCATGGGGTTGCAAAGGGTCGGACACAACTGAGCACACGTGCAGAGTGCTAAACGTGATAATTCTTTTGAATAACTGGACTGAAAAGAAAATGAGGCATTAGATAAGCACCTAGGTTATCATGTAGAGATGCTTTATTCTGCTTTTGTTTTGTGTCTAACCTGTCTGAAATTATTTATCACCACAAGTATGATACCCGCCTATATGAACCAGCAAAGAATTCCATCTCAATTCTAGAACAGACTCTAGATGCTCATAGCAGATGGGGAGGGAGAATGTGGCTGGGCAAAGGGTCAGCATAATAAATGAGTTTGGGGAAACTGCAAAAGTTCTTGTCTCTGAAGGTCCCTTGGGCATTTCTAGAGCTCAGAATGTGAACTTGACACTCTATAGATAAATATGAGATTTTTTTTCTCAGCTGCTGGTATTGGAAATTTTTTCACTCAATAAATGATGCAAAATATATGTTAAGTAACGCTAAAGTTTTGACAAAAACTGACCAAAATCGGGGAATTCAAAACTCTAGGAAAGCTGAAACACTTGCTTAATATGCTGCCATCTAGCCATGATCTCATCCCTTGCTGCTTCGTACATTGATCGCAGAGACACTGAAATCATTCCCCAGTCAGGATGGAGCATGTTTACAGCGAGTTTAGAAGGCAGAGACTTGGTTGAGTCTTCTATTTTTATTGGCCATTAACACTCCCTATTGCATATAAACTAAATTTGATGATTATTAAAATAACGTTAATAATGCATTGAAAAGTTACCTTTTAAAAGGATGGAACAGTAGGAATCTCTGCTTTGAATCTTATGTTCACCAGGTTCATCATTTGGCAGCTCCCCATGGAGCATAGGATAAAGTCTAAACTCCATACTTAGAATGAAAACCACTATCACGAAAAACTAACCAAACTGATCACATGAACCTCAGCCTTGTGTAACTCAATGAAACTATGAACCATGACGTGTAGGGCCACCCAAGACAGATGGGTCATGGTGGACAGTTCTGACAGAACGTGGTCCACTGAAGAAGGGAATGGCAAACAACTTTAGTTATTTTTGCCTTGAGAACCCCATGAATAGTATGAAAAGGCAAAAAGATATGACACTGAAAGATGAACTCCCCAGGTCAATAGTTGCCCAATATGCTACTGGGGAAAAGTAGAGAAATAACCCCAGAAAGAATGAAGAGATGGAGCCAAAGCAAAAACAATACCCAGTTGTGGATGTGACTGGTGATAGAAGTAAAGTCTGATGCTCTAAAGAGCAATATTGCATAGGAACCTGGAATATTAGATCCATGAATCAAGGCAAATTGGAAGTGGTCAAACGGGAGATGGCAGGAGTGAACATCGACATTTTAGGAATCAGTGAGCTAAAATGGAATGGAATGGGAAAATTTAACTCAGATGACCATTATATCTACTACTGTTGGCAAGAATCCCTTAGAAGAAATGGAGTTGCCATCATAGTTAACAAAAGAGTCTGAAATGCAGTACATGAGTGCAGTCTCAAAAACGACAGAATGACCTGTTTCTTTCCAAGGCAAACCATTCAATATCACAGTAATCCAAGTCTATGCTCCAATCACTAATGCCAAAGAAGCTGAAGTTGAATGGTTCTATGAAGACCTACAAAATCTTTTAGAACTAACACCAAAAAAGATGTCCTTTTCATCATAGGGGACTGGAATGCAAAAGTAGAAGTCAAGAGATACCTGGAGTAACAGGCAAGTTTGACCTTGGAGAACAAACCAAAGCAGGTCAAAGGCTTACAGAGATTTGCCAAAAAAAGTACATTGGTTATAGCAAACACCCTCTTCCAACAACACAAGAGATGACTCTACACATGGATATCACCAGATAGTCAGTACCGAAATCAGATTGATTATATTCTTTGCAGCAGGAGATGGAGAAGCTCTATACAGTCAGCAAAAACAAGACTGGGAGCTGACTGTGGCTCACATCATAAACTCCTTATTGCCAATTCAGACTTAAATTGAAGAAAGTAGGGAAAACCACTAGACCATTCAGGTATGACTTAAATCAAATCCCTTATGATTATACAGTGGAAGTGACAAAGAGATTCAAGAGATTAGATGCGATAGACAGACTGCCTGAAGAACTATGGACGGAACTTCATGACATTATACAGGAGGCAGTGATCAAAACCATCCCCAAGAAAAAGAAATGCAAAAAGGCAAAAGGGTTGTCTGAGGAGGCGTTAAAAATAGCTGAGAAAAGAAGATAAGTGAAATGCAAAGGAGAAAAGGAAAGATATACCCATCTGAATGCAGAGTTCCAAAGAATAGCAAGGAGAAATAAGATAGCCTTCCTCAGTGATCAATACAAAAAAATAGAGGAAAACAATAGAATGGGAAAGACAAGAGATCTCTTCAAGAAAATTAGAGATACAAAGGGAACATTTCACACAAAGATGGGCACAATAAAGGACAGAAATGGTATGAACCTAACAGAAGCAGAAGATATTAAGAAGAGATGACAAGAATACACGGAACTATACAGAAAGGATCTTCATGACCCAGATCACCATGGTGGTGTGGTCACTCACCTAGAGCCAGAGATTCTGGAGTCTGAAGTCAAGTGAGCCTTAGGAAACATCACTGCAAACAAATCTAGTGGAGGTGATGGAATTCCAGTTGAACTATTTGAAACCCTAAATGATGATGCTGTGAAAGTGCTGCACTCAATATGCCAGCAAATTTGGAAAACTCAGCAGTGGCCACAGAACTGGAAAAGGTCAGTTTTTATTCCATCTCAAAGAAAGGCAATGCCAAGGAACATTCCAACTACTGTGCAATTGCACCTTATCTCATATGCTAGCAAAGTAATGCTCAAAATTCTCCAAGTGAGGCTTCAAAAGTACGTGAACTGAGAACTTCCAGATGTCCAAGCTGGATTTAGAAAAGGCAGAGGAACCAGAGATCAAATTGCCAACATCCGTTGCATCATAGAAAAAGCAAGAGAGTTCCAAGAAAATATCTGCTTCTGCTTTATTGACTATGCTAAATCCTCTGATTGTGTGGATCACAACAAACTGTGGAAAATTCTTCAAGAGATGGGAATACCAGACCATCTGACCTGCCTCCTGAGAAATCAGTATTCAGGTCAAGAGGCAACAGTTAGAACCAGACATGGAACAAAGGACTAGTTCCAAATTGGGAAAAGAGTACATCAGGGCTGTATACTGTCACCCTGCTTATTTAACTTATATGCAGAGGACATCATGCAAAATGCGGGGCTGGATGAAGCACAAGTTGGAATCAAGATTGCCAGGAGAAATATCAATAACCCCAGATATGCAGATGACACCACCCTTATGGCAGAAAGTGAAGAAGAACTAAACAGCCTCTTGAAGAAATTGAAAGAGGAGAGTGAAAAAGCTGGCTTAAAGCTCAACATTCAGAAAACTAAGATCATGGTGTCCAGTCCCATCACTTCATGACAAATAGATGGGGAAACAATGGAAACAGTGACAGACTTTATTTTCTTGGGCTCCAAAATCACTGTAGATGGTGACTGCAGCCATGAAATTAAAAGATGCTTTCTCCTTGGAAAAAGCTATGACCAACCAAGACAGCATATTAAAAAGCAGAGACATTACTTTGCTGACAAAGGTGCATCTAGTCAAAGCTATGATTTTACCAGTAGTCACATATGGATGTGAGAGTTGGACTATAAAGAAAGCTGAGTGCCGAAGAATTGATGCTTTTGAACTGTGGTGTTGGAGAAGACTCTTGAGAGTACCTTGGACTGCAAGGAGATCAAACCGGTCAAGCCTAAAGGAAGTGAAAGTGAAAGTGAAAGTTGCTCAGTCCTGTCTGACTCTTTGCGACCCCATGAACTATAACATCCATGGAATTCTCCAGGCCAGAATACTGGAGTAGGTCAGCCATTCCCTTCTCTAGGGGATCTTCCCAACACAGGGATTGAACCCAGGTCTCCGGCATTGCAGGTGGATTCTTTACCACAGGGGAAGCCCAACCTAAAGGAAATCACTCTTGAATATTCATTGGAAGGACTGATGCTGAAGCTGAAACTCCAATACTTTGACCAC
This sequence comes from Bos grunniens, assembly GCF_055505025.1. NCBI lineage: Eukaryota > Metazoa > Chordata > Mammalia > Artiodactyla > Bovidae > Bos > Bos grunniens. Next base: position 40,903,988 of record NC_141186.1, read on the forward strand.
CTGATGAGAAGAGCTGACTCATTGGAAAAGACCCTGATCCTGGGAAAGATTGAAGGCTGGAGGAGAAGGGACGACAGAGGATAAGATGGTTGAATGTCATCACCGACATGAGTTTGAGCAATATCTGGGAGCTGGCTATAGACAGGGAAGCCTGGCATGCTGCAGTCTACAGGGTCTCAAAGAGTCGAACACGACTGAGTGAATGAACTGAACTGAGGGTCCTCCAAGGTCCCTCCTTTACCTATCTTCCCACTTTATCTTTCTTTGCTTCTCCAGATATGCTGTACTTCATCCTGGCATTCAGTTCAGTTCAGTTCAGTCACTCTGGAAAAACCATAGCTTTGACTAGATGGACCTTTGTTGTCAAAGTAATGTCTCTGCTTTTTAATATGCTGTCTAGGTTGGTCATAGCTTTTCTTCCAAGGAGCAAGCATCTTTTAATTTCATGGCTGCAGTCACCATCTGCAGTGATTTTGGAGCCCCCCCAAAATAAAGTCTCACTGTTTCCATTGTTTCCCCACCTATTTTCCATGAAGTGATGGGACCAGATGTCATGATCTTAGTTTTCTGAATGTTGAGTTTTAAGTCAACTTTTTCATTCTCCTATTTCACTTTCATCAAAAGGCTTTTTAGTTCCTCGCTTTCTGCCATAAGTGTGGTGTCATTTGTGTATCTGAGGTTATTGATATTTCTCCTGGCAATATTGATTTCAGCTTGTGCTTCATCCAGCCCAGCATTTCGCATGATGTACTCTGCATATAAGTTAAATAGGCAGGGTAACAGTATACCACCTTGATGTACTCCTTTCCTGATTTGGAACCAGTCTGTTATTCCATGTCCAGTTCTAACTGTTGCTTCTTGACCTGCATACAGATTTTTCAGGAGGCAAGTAAGGTGGTCTGGTATTTCCATCTCTTGAAGAATTTTCCACAGTTTGTTGTGATCCACACAGTCAAAGGCTTTGGCATAGTCAATAAAACAGATGTTTTTCTGCAACTCTCCTGCTTTTTCTATGATGCAACATATGTCAGTAATTTGATCTCTGGTTCCTCTGCCTTTTCAAATCCAGCTTGAATATCTGGAAGTTCACAGTTCATGTACTGTTGAAGCCTGGCTTGAGTGATTTTGAGCATTACCGTTCTTGAGGGAAAACTAAGTCTTACACATTCTGTGAAAATTACCTCAAAATGTATAATGGACTTAAATATAAAACATGAAGCTATAAAACTTTTAGAAGAAAACATAAGAGAAAATCCTTGGGATCCAGTAGTAGGCAAAGAGATCTTAGATTTGACATTAGGGTACAATTCATAAAGGAAAAAAGTGTATTAGATATCATCAGAATTACAACTTGTGCTCTGTAAAAGACCATGATTGTTGTTGTTGCTGTTCAGTCACTAAGTCATTTCCGACTCTTTGTGGCTCAATGGATGCAGCAGGCCTGGCTCTTCTGTTCCACTGTCTCCCAGAGTTTGCGCACATTCATGTCCATTGAGTCGGTGATGCTATCTAACCATCTCATCCTCTACCTCCCCATTCTCTTTTTGCTTTCAATCTTTCCCAGCATCAGGATCTTTACCAATGAGTCAGCTCTTCACAATAGGTGGCCAAAGTAGTCAGTCTCAGAATCGGTCCTTCCGGTGAACATTCAGGGATGATTTCCTTTAGGATTTACTGACACCTTCCGACCTACTGGGGTTCATCTTTCGGTGTCATGTGTTTTTGCTTTTTTACACTGTTCATGGGGTTCTGGAAGCAATACTGGAGCGGGTTGCCATCTCCTTCTCCTGTGGACCACGTTTTGTCGAAACTCTTCACTATGACCCGTGCATCTTGGGTGGCTCTGCACAGAGTGGCTCATAGCTTCATTGAGTTATGTAAGCCCCTTCACCACAACAAGGTTATGATCCAGGAAGGGGAAAAGACCCTGATAAGTGGATCAAAAGACATATACAAAGCATATATCTGACAAAGGACTAGTATCTAAATTATATAAAGACCTCTCAAACTCAACAGTAAAAAAAAAAAAAAAAAGCAATCCAGTTAGAAATCATGAAGAGATATTTCACTAAAGAGGTTTTATAGAAGGCAAGTAAGAACATCAAAATATGTTTAACATTATTAGCCATCAGTTCAGTTCAGTTCAGTCGCTCAGTCGTGTCCGACTCTTTGTGACCCCATGAATCGCAGCACGCCAGGCTTCCCTGTCCATCACCAACTCCCGGAGTTCACTCAGACTCACGTCTATCGAGTCAGTGATGCCATCCAGCCATCTCATCCTCTGGTGTCCCCTTCTCCTCCTACCCTCAATCCCTCCCAGCATCAGAGTCTTTTCCAATGAGTCAACTCTTCACATGAGGTGGCCAAAGTACTGGAGTTTCAGCTTTAGCATCATTCCTTCCAAAGAAATTCCAGGGCTGATCTCCTTCAAAATGGACTGGTTGGATCTCCTTGCAGTCCAAGGGACTCTCAAAGGGAAATGTAAATTAAAACCACGGTGATACATCACTATATACCTACTTTACTGGCTTAAAAAAAATATTGACCACACCAAATGCTAATGAGGATGCAGACAAACGATATATTGCTGCTGAGAATGCGATATGGTAACAGGACTCTGGAAAATAGTTTCACAGTTTCTTATCAAAGTATTCACTTATTTATCCTGAGGAAATGAAAATGTATGTTCACATAAAACTTGTGCATGAATGTTCATAGTAGATTTATTTGTCATAGCCAAAAACTGGGAACAACACAGATGACTATATTGGGTAAATGGATTAAAAAACAATAGTATATCCACACCATGGAGGCGCTACTCAGCAATGAGTTACTGATACATGAAACTAACTACTTGGTGCAATCTTCAGGGATTTAGACCATAGGGGAAAAAGCCAATCCCCAAAGATTATATTTGTATGATTCCATTTATATAGCGTTCTTCAAATAAGAAAAATATATAAATGAAGAACAGATTTGTGGTTGTCAAGGGTTAAGGAAGTGTGAGGTGAGAGGGGAATGGGTGTGGCTATAAAGGGCAGTATAAGGATGGCTATGGTGATGAAAATATTCTGTATCTTGACTGTATTCAAGTCAGTATTCTGCTACTGTACTGTAGATTTGCAAGATGTTACCATTGGGAGAAATTGGGTAAAGGGTACTTCAAATCTCTCTGTAGTTTTTTCTAACAACTTACATGTAAATCTACAAATACCTCAAAATAAGAAGTTTAATTAAAAAGAGGACTCAGAAAAAGACCCCGGTATGATGACAGTAGCATTTCAAATCAAATCAAATGGTACTCTAAGGACAAATCGAAAGAAGTCAAGATATAAAGGGAATCTTCTTGACCCAGGGAACTGAACCTGGGTCTCCTGCATTGCAGGTGGATTCTTTTCCATCTGAGCTACCAGGGAAGCTCATAAATATTAAAACTGGCAGAAACAAACAAACGAAAAACACCACTTTGAATTTCTTTATAGCAGGAAAAAGTCAAACAAAAAAGAGAAGGCAAATTGTGGGAAGAAAAGTGTAATATACTATGACAAAAAAGGGATTACTCAAATATAAAAAAGAATGTGTTTCATTGGAAAAATATGCAAAATCAAAAAATAAAAATTAAAAAAATAAAAAGGGGGAACATGCGAACAAAAAGAATTGAGGAGACGATAACAATGTAATTGTAGAAGCTGCCTTAAAAGTTCAGAGACTGATTTAGAAGGGATAAAAGGTGAAATCTGTACAGATTCCAGAAGGGGTCAGGAATTAGTGGCATTATGAATCTATGAAAGTAGGAGTGAAGGAATGTAAAAAATAATGTTGAGAAAACAATAAATAATCATTAGATCCCCAGAGTCGTTGACTAACCTGAATAGTTAGTCCTGGGAACTGTCCCTCTTCCCCTCCCTCCATGCAGGAGAAGGTGAAGTGCAGGGTCTGTGCTGGGGGTCACTGTGCATAGGTAAGGACAGAGCTATGAAGATAAAAATGGGGATCAAGTGAAAGTCTGTATACTGGGGCTACTGCTCTTTCCCACATGTGGATCCCAGAACAGTGGCACTCAGGCAGGAGACTGGACAACACTTTTCTGGGGACTTTGACCAGCCCAAGAAAAGAGAACTAAAATACCAACCAGGAAGCCAGTCACTCTAGTCCTGCGTTGTCCACTATGGTAGCCACTGGCAGCGTGTGGTTACTGAACATTGAAACATGGTTTGTCTGACTTGAGATGGGTTGTAAATGTACAACATATTAAGAATTTTGAATACATCATTTATGCATGTGTGCATGCTGAGTCGCTTCAGTTGTGTCTGACTCTTTGTGACCCTATGGACTGTAGCCCACCAGTCTTCTCTGTCCATGGCATTCTCCAAGCAAGAATATTGGAGTGGGTTGCCATGCCTTCCTCCAGGGGATCTTCCTGATCCATGAATATAATCCAAGTCTCTTATGTCTCCGGCCTTGTCAAATGCATTCTTTACCACTACTGCCACCTGGAAAGCCCTTCTTCACTTATATGTAAATGTAAAATGTCTTGTTAGTTTTTATTTCATGTTGAAATACTTTTATATTCGGGTTAAATAAAATATATTAGTAAAATAAATCTTTATAAGAGACTGAATTTCTCCCAGATTGAAAGCAGAAAAGCAACTTTTATGGAGCTATGGTGATTTTATAAGTAAAATGAAAGTAATAAGATATCAGCATGAAGGGAGCAATCAGACAGGATATAGAGAATGAAACAAATCTTAGCCATATATGTGCATGCGTATATGTGGTATATGTGATGTATCACTATCTGGCTAGTTCCTATTGATGTCAGATTTTTTTTTTTTTCTTCTGATTTTCTGATACGATAATGGAGGCAAGATATGATAATGGGAAAAACTCAGGTTCTGAAGTGACTTTGTGGCCCAGGAGAGCTGCTTCTTCTGTAAGCCATGGATCCTCAGACAACACTGGTTACTTTACAGGCTGTCTTAAAGTTTAGAGACAATACTAGAGCTACATGCACTGTAGCCCGCCAGGCTCCTCTGTCCATGAAATTCTCCAGGGAAGAGTACTGGAGTGGGTAGCTGTTTCCTTCTCCAGGGTATCTTCCCAACCCAAGGATCAAACCACCTGGATGTCTGTATGGTTTGTTCTGTTCTCCTGAATTTATCTTGAACTCTGGGTGGGATTAATGTAGATTTGGGGAAATAACAGAGGTCCTTTTTGTATCAATATGTGTCCTATATGCAATACATCTGATTTCTTGAGGGAGTCAGTCTGTCTGGATTGAAATCCCAGATCTGCAGTTTAGTTACTATGATTTAAGTCAGGTAACTGTTTTTGCCTCTGTTTCCACATCTGCAAAACAGGAATAAAAATAACGATATTCTTTAGGTCACTGTGATTGCATGATTTAATGTGTGAAAAAGGCTCAGTCCCAGACACATAATAAGCCTTGTGTTAATTTTAGCTGTCATTATTATTGGGCTTCCCTGAGCTCAGATGGTAAAGAATCTTCTGCAATGCAAGAGACCCGGATTTGATCTGTGGCTTAGGAAGATCCCCTGGAGAAGTAAATGGCTACCCACTCCAGTATTCTTGCCTGGAGAATTCCATGGATAGAGGAGCCTGGCGGACTACAGTCCATATAGCTCTAGTATTGTCTCTAAGCTTTAGGACAGCCTGTAAAGTAAGCAGTGTTATCTGAGGAGCCATGGCTTAGGGAAGAAGCTGCTCTCCTGGGCCACAAAGTCACTTCAGAACCTGAGCTTTTTCTGCTATAGTATCTTGCCTCATAAATTTTAGCACCTCATTGCTGATAGAAACCTTTTAGATCATCTTAAGAAGTTTCCAAACTTTCTGCAGAATGGGTCATTAAAGGCTGGGGTTTGGGGTCTGAGAGTCTTGTGTTCGAATCCTCATTCTACCACTCAGGACTGCAGGGTCCACTTGGACAAGATACTCAGCTCCATGAGAACTTCTCAGGCTGTAATAAGGGCTATATTAGCTAATATATGGTAGGTCTTTGGCATGCTATATGTTGTGTGATTTTTAATTTTTCATGATTATGATTTTCATTATAAATATAATCTAAGTCTCAGAGCTAGTTATTCGTGGAGATGTAACTGAAACTCTAGTGGGCCTTTTATTCAGTGCTTTCTCTTCCTTACTTTGCTATCTAATTGGTTAGTTTTCATTCATCCTTTTAAAATCTACATTTATAAAGTCAGAGCTGTTAGTGAAGATTTTATAAGAACACTTTCCAAGAGGTTTTTTTTTTTTTTTTGAACTGCCAAGTCCAGGGATTTAGGATGTAGCTTGGTGCTGAAGTAATTGGCTCTCTTAGTCTTGAGTTATAAGAAGTTCCCTTTCAGACTGTAAGGTTGAGAACCATGAGAGGAACTCTCACATTTTGGTAATTGGTTTAAGGAATAACTTACCTTAAAAAAGAAGTTATTCAGCTATAATTCCTTCCTTCTCTCACCTTGACGTTTTGAGAATCTCCTCATTATATATCTCCACCAGCTTGTTTTCTGAGTTTCCCCTTTTAACTATTTCTTCAAGTACAATCCCTTAATATTATTTTCTTCTCAGCTTATCAACTTTTTGGAAAAGTGATATACTTTTTAGTACTGTAGAGTTTCTGAGGAATGTAGAAATGATTCAATCTTAGGAGAATACAGAAATGATTTAATCTTAGGTGAATACAGGATTGATTTAATTTTCTACCTGTCAAAGAACTGAAGCATTATGCAACTGGCCTTAGCTAGCTACTTGAAGCAAGCTGTACACTCTTTACTGCTCTTATTTCACATCAACAGGCAGTTCATGATCAGAGATTAATTCAGAAACTCTCATTAGTATGTCGAGCTAAGAACAGGAATGAAATGTTTTAATACCTCTTGAATGCAACATTCGTGTGTGTGTATATGTGTGTGTGTGAGAATGGGGTAGATTTAGCTATAAATAAGACTGAACTCCACAATGCTCTGATATTGATAAAGTGGGTGTCTTCTAAATTTCTTTTAAATTTATTCCTCCTCTTCCTGGTAGTTAACCAGACAGATTATAGTTTAGTTATCCCAATGGGGAGTTTTAAATCAAAAGGACTAACAGGTTTTTTTTTTTTTCCCCCCAGCATAAGTGAGAGAACACCAGGAAATAGAATTACAAATATATTTCCATTTTGTCATAAAGCAACTTAACATTTTCCTGTTACTTAGACATCAGTTTAAACTATGACATTTCTCTTGTTTTGACTAGCACTAAAGTAACAGAGAGAAATGTTCTATTACAGGGACCTTATTGCCTGAAATAAATCTCTCAGGATACTTTAACGTTCTCTTACGATGCTCTTTTTGTGGTCTCCATGGTTCTTCTCTTTGGTTACTGAAATGTTTGACAAGTGACAACCATGCTAAATTTTTCACCTACTTTTTTGAGTTCTCCCTCTCAAACTGAAAATCAAAGTGAAGCAGGCAAGTTTCAGGGCTTTCCTGGTGGCTCAGCTGGTAAAGAATCCGCCTGCAATGTGGGAGATCTGGGTTCAATCCCTGGGTTGGGAAGATCTGGAGAATGGAACAGCTACCCACCCCAGTATTCTGGCCTGGAGAATTCCATGGACTGTACAGTCCATGGGGTTGAAAAGAGTCGGACAAGACTGAGCGACTTTCACTTCACTAGGCAATTTCAGTCCCTCCCATCCCCCATAATGGAACCCATGTTGAGCCAAGAAAGCTGTGTATTCAACATTGATCCATGCATCAGTCCAAAGTTATTAAGTGCTTTCCATTCAACATCTGTGTGAGATGCTATGAAAACTGCAAACAGCACCTTGAACAATTCCAGACCTCAAAAACCTCCCCTTATTTTCCTCATTTAGTTTCCCTTCCCTCCTCTCTTTTAGCCAACTTCCCAAAGAATTTGAAGCTGTTTACTAAATTAAAGGTAATGTGCAAATAATAAAATAACCATAAGACAGAATTGTGATCATCTTTACTAGTATGAACCCATAGGATGGAAGAACTAAATTTGGTTGTAAGTTTCCTGGTCTCTAAGGCAGAAAGGGAATTCTTTGTCTGACCAGGGAAAGCATCATAGTTTTTCACTCTGGTAGAATTTCTTTGGGATCAAAACTGAAGGTGGAATTTACTGGTTTACGAAGTGAACATTGGCTTTAGTGCAGTTTTCATACTGAGGAATAAGTATGGGGAGGAAAGATTTAGGGCATGAATTCATATCTGTCTTGCTTACTGTTATGTCCCAGGGCTCAGCACAGGTGCCCAGTGCCAAGTAGTTATTGGAGACTGTTGTTATTTTAGTCATTAAGTCATGTCCAACTCTTAGCAAGCCTGGACTGTAGCTGTCCAGGCTCCTCTATCCATGGGATTTCCCAGGCAAGAATACTGGAGTGGGTAGCCATTTCCTCCTCTGGAGCATCTTTCCAACCCAGGGATTGAACCTGTGTCTCCTGCATTAGCAGGCAGATTCCTTACCCCTGAGCCACCTGGGAAGCCCCAGGTAGTGGAGGTATAGTTCTTCAATTAAAATGGGCCATTCAATGGACGATTTTGCACTGACTTTCAGTAACAATGAAGATACTACTCTGCCCCTGAATGTTGTATTCTCTCTCCCTAGAAAGCCATACTTCAGTTCTCACATTAAATCCAACTTCGTTTGTTTTAGTATCTCTGAAAAGGATTTGCTTCCTTCCTCTGGAGCTCTCCCTGCAGGTGGAAAATACTCACTCCCTGTGGGACTGTTTGACTACTGTTTGTCTCCTCTAGTAGGCTCCAGAAGGCATAGATCACTTTTGATTTTGATCACCTTCATACCCCATCCTGTATCATAGAGTCTGGCACTTACTAGATACTCATTAAAAAAAACTTTGTTAAGTGAATGAAAGTCACTAATTACCAAACAGCATGGTGGGTTGTGCTTTTAATGAATTTTCAATGAAAATGAGGATAATGGATGAAAACGAGGATACTGTTAAATATAATAATGAGGATACTGTTAAACATAATAATAATGATGCTGATGCTTAAAAAAAAAAGAAAAGGTGATGGTAGCTTCTTCTGTTAAATTCTAACCATGTTCCAGGCCCTTTACATAAAATGTACCCCTTATAACTCAGTGAGGAAGGCAAAATTATTTGCTGCATTTTACCAACGAGGAAAATGAGCATTAAAGGAGATTGATGATTCCGATAAAATCATGCACTTAATTGGCTGGTGGAGCCCAGGATTCAAATGAACATTCTTAACCACCACGCAAAATTGTTCTCCCTATGCTATTTTACTAAAGCATCCTCTGGTTTATGATCTAGAGGAACAAATTGATAGTGTCCTCATGTGTCCTGAGCAGTGTGATAAGTTACCTTGTGACAACCCAAAATAGCAACAGTTCTCTATCACTTCATTGTGAGGCCTCCACCCTGTTTTTAGCCAGGAGCAAAAAAAAAAAAAAAAAAAAAAATGTAGAATCAGGGGCCATACGATTCTTTATTTTCATTTTCAGAGCATTGGAGTGGGATTTTTTTCTCTTCCCCCATGAGTCTTCTTTGGTGCACCACCCCCTTGGTTAATGTCCTTTGCTGCAGTTCTGTTAATAAGGAGTTATCACATATTTCATTTGTTCATTTGAAAAGCCAATGTTTATTGCAGTGCAGAGCAGCCACATTATTGTAAGTACTTACTCAGACAAATTAAATGATTCCATGTAGTAGCTCTGCAAAGTCTGATTTCCGTGTGTGGAATCGTGTTTATCATCACCCAATTTCAAAGGGACAAAATAGCACATTTACACTGGTAACTCTTTTATAACATCCCCTTTCTACATTATGTGTTTGTTTTGTTGTTAGAAACCAACCCAAATCCCTTCTTCTAGGATGACACAAAAGGATGGCAATATTTAAATATAAGGTCTGTGATGGGGCGAAGCAACTGAGGCATGTCCAGCGTTGCCTTAGTGCCTTCTGCCCTCATGGGTGCATTATGTAGATACAGGGATTGCCAAATTTTCCTTTAAGAGTTTAGCTAACTGATTCTTCAAGAACTTAAGGTCTCTCAAGGAAGTGTACATAGAAGGCATTTTTCAACACAGTATTGGCCCAGGAGGAAGCATTGGATCTTCTGGGGCTTTCACTTCATGATTATTGAACTTTCCTGCAAGCTTTTTTTTTCCTCCACAGATTCTCCCTCCAAGAAGAAAAGGAACACTCTTTGCAATTCTAGTCTCTTTAAAGAATGACCTCCTCACCTCAAAGAGGGTCTTTCAGTATTACTAGTAGAAATAAATTATCTTAAAGCTAACTTTTATTTTAAAGCAAAAATTCCATTTTGGAGGGGGGAGAATTTAATTTCAAACCCTAGAACATACAAGGTTAATGGCAAACTCGCTTCAAGGAGAGAAATATAAAAAGCAAAATCGCTCACTCGGCTGAAGAACTAATCAGACATATTGTTCCCTTGATTCTACAAAATTACAGCGAACCTTTTAGAAAGGTTGAAAAGATGTCCATGGTGTGCTCCAAGTTTCCTTGGTCTGTAAATGTATGTTCCCTCTTCCCAGAGGCGCTGGTATGTGCAGAAGGGCTCTCCTGGCTAAGGGCTGAGTGTCTTTCCAAATGACAGATGGTTCCCTCTACTGGCTGAACTTAAATTCAGTCCTCTGAGCTGAGCCAACCAGGGAGGAATCACCATCCTTCTCACTGATAATGAAACTGGTTTTGAGTTTCATCCTTAAAGAAACCAACCACCCGAGGCCAGTTTAAGTGTACACAGGAACTGGTGATGGACGTCTTCCTCCCTGTCTCCTTCTCCCCTCCCTCCTGTCTCCCCTCCCTTCCTTTCTTCCTCCCTCCCTTTCCCTTTACTTCCTTTATTTCGAGAAAAATGTAAAGATACAGACAAGTCCAAAAGGTAGTGTAATAGGCATCTGTATTCCTACTATCTAAAAAGGAGCATCTGTTTATGTTTAGTCAGATTTACTTCCAGTTTGTGTGTTTGTTTCTTTTCAAAGCAATTACTGATGAAACCAAATTCCCTGTTAAGTACCACATCTGGCTTTCCTTCCACTCTTTACTGTCTCAGCTGTCTACCAAAAGTTCCCTACCATAAATTTAGGATGTTTTTAACTAGTGTATTGTTTGTATTTGTTATGCACACACACATATATACCAACAACCAATATACACTATTTTGTTTGAATATTTAATGTTTAAATCTTTCCTTGTTGCTTTTTTAACATCACAGTATTTACAAAAATTAGCTGCATTGATGCCATAAAAATCAATTGATCAATTTTAACAGCTCCATAATATTCCATCCTATACATATAGTGCATTTTATTGACCTATTCCATTTCCAGTGCAACCTTTAGATCATTTCCAAAGTTTGCTGTACAAAAACAAAAACACTTCAGTATTATTTTAGTCTGTGTCTTCTTGTGTCCGTGTTGCTTGAGTCCAGGATACCCTGTAGGAAGAATCAGTATACCATAGGATATTGTAGTATTACTTTTGATAAATATAATGAAATTGCTCACCAGAAAGATATACCAATTCATGATTTGGCCAGAGGTAAACTAGAGTATTATGCTATTTTTTCCCCTACATCTTAGACAACACTGGCTTTTGTCTACCTTTTCCATGTTTACTATTCTAACAAAATAAAAATGGAATTCCATTAATATAATATGCAAATATGCATTTTACTCTAGTGATTCTGAGCTTTTTTTTAATGTTCATTGTTCATTGAGATTTCTTCTTTGAACAACCATTTTTCCCTATATGTTTGTTCATCTTTTTTCTTGATTTTAGTAGTTCCTTATATGTTTTGGTTACTTATTCTCTGTCTGTTTCATGTTCTTTGTTGTTCAGTTGCTAAGTCTTGTGCAACTCTTTTCGACCCTATGAACTGCAGCACGCCAGGCTTCCCTGTCCTTCACTGTCTCCCAGAATTTGCTCAAACTCATGTCCATTGAGTCAGTGATACCATCCAAGCACCTAATCCTCTGCCCTCAATCTTTCCTCTTCTCCTCCTGCCCTCAATCTTTCCCAGCTTCAGGGTCTTTTCCATTGAGTTGGTTCTTTGCATCAGGTGGCCAAATATTGGATCTTTAGCTTCAGCATCAGTCCTTCCAATGAATATTCAGAGTTGATTTCCTTTAGGATTAACTGATTTGATTTCCTTGCTGTCCAAGGGACTCTCAGGAGTCTTCTCTAGCATCACAATGTGAAAGCATCAGTTCTTGGCACTCACTGTTCTTTATGGTCCCACTCTCAAATCTGTACATGACTACTGGAAAAACTATAGCTTTGACTATATGGACCTTTGTCAGCAAAGTGATGTCTCTGCTTTTTAATACTCTGTCTAGGTTGGTCTTAACTTTTCTTCCAAGAAGCAAGCATCTTTTAATTTCGTTGCTGTAGTCACTGTCCACAGTGATTTTGGAGCCCAGGAAAATAAAGTCTGTCACAGTTTCCACTTTTTCCCACCTATTTGCTGTGAAGTGATGGGACTGAATGCCACAATCTTTGTTTTTTGAATGCTGAATTTTAAGCTGGCTTTTTCACTCTTCTCTTTCACCTTCATCAAGAGGTTCTTTAGTTCCTCTTCACTTTCTGCCATTAAAATGGTATCATCTGCATATCTGAGGTTGTTGATATTTCTCCTGGAAGTCTTGATTCCAGGTTGTGCTTCATCCAGCCCAGTGTTTCTCATGATGTACTATGCATATAGGTTAAATAAGCAGGGTGACAATATACAGCCTTGATATATTCCTTTTCCAATTTTGAACCAGTCCATTGTTCCATGTTCCAAGAACAGTTCTAAGTGTTGCTTCTTGACCTGCATACAAGTCCCTAACATGTGCCAGGAAATTGTGCTTGGTGTTTTGTCCTAATTAAAAAAAAATATTCTCTTTATAAATATACCCTTCATATATATATTATTATGCCCATTTGACAGAAGTGAAAAGTGAGGCTCAATGGAGTTCAGCAGCTATATAAGACACAGAGATAGTGAAATGCATTACTAGAATTGAAACTCAGGCTAGTAGGACCACAAACCTTTGTTCCTTCTGTTGTCAGATTCCTTCTGATTCTCATGGACACTAGGGTTTCAAAAGAAAGTAGGTAAACTGACCCACAAAGTACCCTTCAGACTGGCCAGATGATTTGGCATAGACCGCCACAAAACCTTGAGGGTCCCTTGGACTGCAAGGAGATCCAACCAGTCCATTCTGAAGGAGATCAGCCCTGGGATTTCTTTGGAAGGAATGATGCTTAAGCTGAAACTCCAGTACTTTGGCCACCTCATGCGAAGAGTTGACTCATTGGAAAAGACTCTGATGCTGGGAAGGATTGGGGGCAGGAGGAGAAGGGGACGACAGAGGATGAGATGGCTGGATGGCATCACTGACTCGATGGACGTGAGTCTGAGTGAACTCCAGGACATGGTGATGCACAGGGAGGCCTGGCGTGCTGCGATTCATGGGGTCACAAAGAGTCAGACACGACTGAGCGACTGAACTGAACTGAACCACAAAACCAGAGAGGTACTCTTGCTGACAGGTTGGCAGGTTGGCTTCATCTTTCTGCAAAATGGAAAACCCCAATGGCAGTACTGGCTGACTATGAAGAGGGTCAAATAACAATGCAGCTAGAACAGCCCAGGACTGACTAGAAGTGGAAGATGGAATTTCAGAGCACCATTCTGCCTCTTCCTTTATGTGATCTTGTAGGGGTCAATGCAGACCAATGACAGTACTTAGACATTACACATGTGCTTTTATTTTACCCTTTCAACAGTACCAATGCTGTCCTGTTTGCTCAGTATTCATGCTGAATGTCCCTAATGAAGCTGTACCTATAAGCCATCTGGATCACTGCAGAAATGATCATCTGAATTTCTCTTTTCTGATGTAGGTATTCCAGGACTGCCAACCTGCCGAACAGCCTCTGCAGAAACTCCGTGCACCCTTCTGTTGAGCACTCTGAGGAAGTAACAGTCTTCAGGCAGGTAGTGTTTACTTAATTTCAGATTTTTTTCATAGAATTAGGCATACCTGACTTACTATGGACATCTGTATCATAGCAGTAGGATTCCTATGTACACATAAAATAGAACCCTTAAACAGGTAGAATTTCAGGGCTCGATTTCCGTAGAGAATTTAGCCTCTCCTGACTTCTATTTGTAGCGGCCATTTAAAACTCAGGGTATAAATATTATGTCAGTTAAATAAGGAGTGATGACTTTGCTTTTTGAAGAAAGCATTACCTTCCCTTTTATGAAATGTAGTCTAACTATTGCCTGATTGACATCTATTATGTTAGTCTCCCCCCACCAGACAGTTACACATATTTAATAATTTTTGTGTGTAAAAAGTAAGGTTAAACAGTTACATAGTCGAGTTGTTAGGCTTTACGTGGTTTTGAGAATGATCCTGGAGATGAGATGGCATTAGTAGTGGCAGGAGGTCACATCTGACATGAAACGTACCTCCTAAAATGGCAATGGATTGTTCTTGGTCAGAGGAAGTTCTAGTGGCATTTGCTGGGACAGTGAAGAATATATCTTATAAAAAAGACTTGCGGATAGGACAAAGTAATTACTCATCTTTGTATGTATTTGAATGATTTCACTGGATACATTTAATATGCATTTTTAAAAATAGCAATAAAGGACTGGAAATACGTGAATATGGGCAATACTTCCCTGGCATGATATCAGTGGACAGTGTTCATTTAAACCCTTCCTGGAACTCATATGTACATCCCCCTTTCCTCTTCTCTCACTCCTTCTCATCTTTATTCCACTCACAGTATCTCCCCATTCCAAAGTCTCAGCTAACAATTTAGCATGTGTAATAAATATAAATATTGAACAGCCCCATGTGTCAGAACACAAACATTTATTATGCTTTCAGTCACGATCCATTCTCTTGTTTCCATTTTACATTGTCTGCCTTCTAGTCTCTCGTATTCCACAGTTGTTTAAAACTTATAGATTTATGCAAAGTTTACAAAATCGGGCAAGACTATCCCTCAAATGTGTAGGGCTGTGACACATTGCTGTGTTTTCTAGAAATACTCACCAAATGCAGATTATGGAGGGATGAGTCAGACATCTTCACTTCTTGATGGCCCTGACTTCTTTCTGGTGAATCACCTTCCTGTCTAGAGGGTTTTTCTGGAAGATGAAGAAGGCTTAAGGATGGTAAATGAAATGAGCTGAAATGGAACCCTGGTGTGAGTTTTGCACAGAATTGTTTGATCCTTGTGTTATGGTTCTGGTTAGTGTTTTTGAGCCCTGAAGCAAAGCTCTTTTTAACATGAAAGCTGTCAATATGAAATATATAGATCTAAAAGAGGAGTATTTTAATATTAATTATTAGCAGAAGGAGGAATTGCATTCTATAACTTTGACTTTTAGCATCTCCACCTATTTCTCTTTGCTTAGAAAGACTTCCCTTTTCTCTCTTCATAGTAAAAGGCATGTCCTTCATGATTCTGAAGACCTATACTTCACTGTTTCTTTTCTTTAAGGAGACTGACAGGTTTCTGCCATTTGCTGTGTAATCTCGGTTAACTCATTTAACCTCTCTGAACTCTGGTATCTTCCTCCAAAATATGGGGCTAATTATGGGAACTGCCTCACAGAATGCTTATGAAGGATTAAATGGCAATTATTATAAAGTGATAAGCAAGATACTTGGCATACAGAAGCTCTTAAGAGTTGGTAAGGACTATTATGGGAAGGAAATGTGCACTTACTGATTCTGTATCACTGACTAAGGATATTATTTTCAATATCCTGTTTCTCATAGGATATTACCTATTGCAGTTTTCAATGAGGCAAGATATAGAGATATCTGAGATCAAAAAACTAGGGTAAAATAAATAACGTGGCAAAGTACCATGTAGATTATCTCCGGTAGTCATGAACCCGTATAAGCCTCATTGCTTTGAGATTAAATGCTGCCAGTGTTACTGCCAGATCTGATTGATGTTTTATCATTTTATCATTTAACTTTATGCTGTACTTTCATTCCACATCTTCTCATGTACTTGGCAGGGTGATCAAGGAAGCTCTGACTTATGTTTCTACCTAAAACCAAAACCAAATATCACTAGGTGAGGTAGTGAATGAAGGTTAAATATTTTGAGAGGAACTGGGAGGTGCAAAAGAGTATTTCCTAAATGTTTTTCACTTGTTTCCACTTCTAGTATGGCTAAGTATGTGCTGTTGAACCTGGTATCTTCACATATAGAAACTGTAAAGTATGCGAGAAAAACTACCTGACAACCCTAGAGAGTCAAAATAAGTAGGTAGATTCTGAAAGGAACTTCAGATTCAAAACTCAGAAGCAGGCTCAGTGCAGAGTGATTTCCCCATTTTATGGCTTTTTCGACTGAGGGTATGCATGGTGAGGTTAATGTCACTTCGGGTGACTAACTCCAGTAGAAAAACCACAATCTTTTTAGTTTGAAGACCCCAGGAACAGGGTTCAGTGCAACAACAGCCCCTGGAAAATGAAGCTAGAATACTGTTTTTAAATTAATAATTTTATTTATTTGTTTTTGGCTGTGCTGGGTCTTTGTTGTTGCAGACTTTCTCAGTTGCGGCAAGCGGGGGCCACTCTTTGTTGCGGTGTAGGAGCTTCTCATTGAGGTGGCTGCTCTTGTTGTAGAGCAGAGGCTCTAGGACACATGAGCTTCAGTAGCTTCAACACAGGAGCCCAGCATTTCAGCTCCCAGGCTCTAGAGCATGCTCAATAGTTGAGGGTCGTGTGCTTGGTTCCTCTGTGGCATGTGGGATCTTCCTGAACCAGAGATCGAACCTGTGTCTCCTGTATTGGCAGGTGGATTATTTACCACTGAGCCACCAGGGAAGCCCTTAAGCTAGAATTCTGGAAAGCGGAAAGGCGGATGAGGAAGCTCCCGATTCCGTGTATAAATAAAACCCAAAGTTTTGACTGACTCCCGAATCATGAATGTGTGGAGCAGATACAAGCTGCTGCTAAGTCGCTTCAATCGTGTCCGACTCTGTGAGACCCCATAGACAAAAGCCCACCAGGCTCCCCCGTCCCTGGGATTCTCCAGGCAAGAACACTGGAGTGGGTTGCCATTTCCTTCTCCAATGCACTAAAGTGAAAAGTGAAAGGGAATTCGCTCAGTCGTGTCCGACTCTTAGCGACACCATGGACTACAGCCTACCAGGCTCCTCCGTCCATGGGATTTTCCAGGCAAGAGTACTGGAGTGGGGTGCCATTGCCTTCTCCGAGATACAAGCTAGCACAGCTGGAGATGAAAGAACTGAACTGAAGTTTGAGCTGCCACCCAAGAGACAGTTTTCACTTTGTATATAATCAAATTAATTGCTTGCTAAAACAAACAAATCAGTACTCTTCACAGAATTCGAACAGATTTTAGAGTCTTTGCTTCAAAATATTTGCATCATACATTCACATAATACAATCCCAAATTACATAAGATATGAAGAACCAAAAAAAATGTGACCCCTTCTGAAGATAAAAGTCTAATTCCAAGATGACCCAAAGGTGGGAATTAGCAAAGATTTTAAAACAGCTTTTATAACCATACTCAATGAGGCTAGAAAGGTACACTCACAATGAGTAAAAAATATAGTAAATGGAAACTACAAAAAAGTAACAAATGGAGATTCCAGAACTGAAAATATATTTGAAATAAAAATTCACTGAGCTACATCCATTGGAAATAATAGAAGGTGTCAATGAACCTAAAGATAGAACAGAAGCAAATTTTATTCTTAAGAACAGAAAGAAAAGAGTTTTTTTTTATTTTTTAATTGTTGGCCATACTCCATTGTATGTGGGAACTTAGTTCCCTGACTAGGGATTGAACCCACATCCCCTGCACTGGAAGGTGGAGTTTTAACCTCTGGACCACTGGGTAAGTCTCAGAAGAAAGATTTAAAAAACTAAAGAATAACAAATAGAGCCTCAGAGATCTATGTAACATAAGTAAAAATGTCTAACATATATGTAATTGGAGTCTCAGAAGAAGACAAGAAAGAGAATGGGAAAGGAAAATATTTGAAGAAATAATGGCCACATTTTTTAAAAATTTGATGAAATGTATACATTTACAGATCCAGAAACTCAGTGAACTTCAAACAAGATTAATTTGAAGAAAACTGTACCTATGCACATCATATTCTGTTGGACACCAACAGTAAAGAGAAAATTTTGATAGTGGTCAGAGAAAATGGCAGGTTACCTTCCAGGACACTGTACTTCAAATCAGCACTGCCTTCTTATCAGTAACTATAGAGTCTAGGAAAAGTGAAATGATATTTTTTAAGTACAGAGAAGGAAAAAGAAAAATCCTGTTAACCCAGAAATCTATGTATAGTGAAAATATCCTTTGAGACTGAAGACAAATTAAAGACATTTTCAGATAAAAGTAAGCTAAGAGAATTCATTGCCAGCAGACCTACAACACAAGAAATGCTAAAGGAAGTTATTCAAGCTGAAGTGAGATAACACCAGATGGAATCTTAAATCTTCAAGAATGAATCAAGAATATCAGAAATTGTAAATATGAAAGAGTATTTTCATCTCAGTATCTTTAAAATGCACAGAAAATTAAAAAGCCAAATCATAACACTGCCTTGTGATACTTATAATGTACTATATGTAGATATCATATGTAAGACAATTATAACATAAATAATGAGGGGGGTGCATATTAAATGGACTTATATAATTGTATAGTTTTCAATTTTATATGGGGTGGTAATGAAATGAACTCTTAAGTAGACTGTGAAAGCTCAAAAATGTATATTTTAATGCTTAGAAAAATAACTGAAAATCCAGTAGATAAAGTAGAATCCTAAGCACTTTAAAAATGATTCAAAAAGAATGCAGGAAAGATTGAACAGAGAACAAAAAGCAGAAGAGGCAAAAGGAAACCAAGCAATGAAATTGTAGCTGTAAGTGCAACCATATCATGTTAATCATATTTATTTATATTGAATGATTTTATTGTTCCATTGCTCAGTTGTGTCAGACTCTTTGCAACATGGTGGACTGTAGCATGCCAGGCTTCATATAGAATGTTAATGTTGCACACTGGCTTTGGAACTCAAATAAAGGCCCTTTCATGTTGGGTGAAAATCTTGGTAGATTGGACCTAGGGTGGTCTTTGGAGAGAGATCAAGCCATGAGCCTTTGATGTGGGGGCACTGACTCCAAGACCCTAGACAACGAGAGAACTAACCCTAGGGAATATCAAATAGTGAGAACACACACAAAGGAAACCACTTGAATACAAGACCTGGCATCACCCAACCACCAGCAGCACCCTGTGCATGACAACCTCATTTAAACAACAAACGAAACAAAAATATAAACCCAGTCATCAGCAGACAGGATTACCACCTCACTCACCCTTGCCCATCAGAGGAAAAACAAACAAACAAAAACTCAACACAAATCTCACCCTATAGAAAGCTTACAGAAACCACTGGACCAACCTTAGGAGGGCAGAAACCAAAAGGAAGAAAGAATTCAGCCTTGAAGCCTGGGGAAAGGAGACCTCAAACACAGTAAGATAAAAAAAATAATGAAAAGGCAGATAAATACTACACAAATGAAGGAACAAACTGGAAACACAGAAGTCCAAATAAATGAAGAGGAAATAGCCAAACTACCTGAAAAAGAATTCAGAATAATGATAGTAAAGATGATCAAAATCCTTGAAAACAAAATGGAGAAAATGCAATAATTAATTAACTAAGATCTAGAAGAATTGAAGAATAAACATACAGAGTCAAACAACACACCTACTGAAATTAAAAATACTCTATAAGGAATGAATAGCAGAATATCTGAAGCAGAAGAATAAATCAGTGAGCTGGAAGATAAAATGGTGAAGATAACTTCTGAAGAGCAGAATAAAGTAAAAAGAATGAAAAGAACTGAGGACAGTCTCAGAGACCTCTGGGGCAATATCAAATGCACCAACATTCGAATTATATGGGTCCCAGAAGAAGAAGAGAAAAAGAAAGGTATGAGAAAATTTTTGAAGAAATCATAGTTGAAAATTTCCCCAACATGGAAAAGGAAATAGTCACTCAACTCCAAGAGTCACAAAGAGTCCCATACAGGATAAACCTAAGGAGAAACATGCCAAGATACATACTAATCAAACTAACAAAGACTAAATACAAAGAAAGAATATTAAAAGCAGCAAGGGAGAAGCAACAAATAACATACAAGGGAAACCCCATATGCTTAACAGCTGATCTTTCAGCAGAAACTGTGCAGGCCGGAAGGGAATGGCAAGATATATAAAGTACTGAAAGGGAAAAATCTACAGCCAAGATTACTGCACCCAGAAAGGATCTCATTCAAAATTGATGGAGAAATAAGCTTTTCAGACAAGCAAAAATTAAGAAAATTGAGTACCACCAAACCATCTTTACAACAAATGTTAAAGGGACTTATATAGTCAAGAAATACAAGAGAAGATAAAAGATCTACAAAATCAACCACAAACAATTAAGAAAATGGTAATAGGAACATATATATCAATAATTACTTTAAATGAAAATGGACTAAATGCTCCAACCAAAAGACATACACTGGCTGAATAGATACAAAAACAAGACCCATTTATATGCTATCTACAAGAAACCCACTTCAGACCTAAAGACACGTATAGACTGAAAGTGAGAGGGTGGAAAAATATATTCCATGCAAATGGGAAGCAAAAGAAAGCTGGAGTAGCAATCCTCACATAAAGCAAAATAGATCTTAAAATAAAGAAGATTACAAGAGATAAGGAAGGACACTACATAATGATCAAGGGATCAATCCAAGAGGAAGACATAACAATTGTAAATATCTATGCACCCAACATAGGAGCATCTCAATACATAAGACAAACAATAAAAGACATAAAAGGAGAAATTGACAGTAACACAATAATAGTAGGAGACTTTAACACCCCACTCACACCAATGGACAGATCATCAAAACAGAAAATTAGTCAGGAAACTCAAGTCTTAAATGATACATTAGATGAAATGGATCTCATTGATATCTTCAGGACATTCCATCCAAATGCAAAGAATATACCTTTTTCTCAAGTGCACCTGGGACATTCTCCAGGATAGACCACATCTTGGGTCACAAATCAAACCTCAGTAAATTTAATAAAATTGAAATCATATCAAGCATCTTCTCTGACCACAATGCTATGAGACTAGATATCAATTATAGGAAAAAATAAAACTGTAAGCAACACGAACACATGAAGATTAAACAACATGTTTCTAAATAACCAACAGGTTATTGAAGAAATCAAAAAGGAAATCAAAAAATTTCTAGAAACAAATGACAATGAAAACATGACAACTCAAAACTTACGGGATGCAGCAAAAACAGTTCTAAGAGGGAAGTTTATAGCAATACAATCCTACCTCAAGAAAGAAGAAAAACATCGACTAGACAAGCTAACTTTACACCTAAAACAACTGGGAAAAGAAGAAGAAAAAAACTCTCCAAATTAGTAAAAGGAAAGAAATCATAAAGATCCCAACAGAAATAAATGAAAAAGAAATGAAAGAAACAGTAGTAAAGATTAATAAAACTAAAAGCTGGTTCTTTGAGAAGACAAAGGTGACAAGCCTTTAGCCAAACTCATCAAGAAAAAAGAGAGAAGAATCAAATCAACAAAATTAGAAATGAAAAAAGAGAGGTTACTGTTGTACAGTTGACAATGCAGAAATACAAAGGATTATAAGAGGTAATTGTGAACAATCATATGGCAATAAAATGGATAGCCTGGAAGAAATGGACAGATTCTTAGAAAAGTTCAATCTTCTAGGACTGAACCAGGAAGAAATAGAAATTATGAACAACCCAGTTTCAAGCACTGAAATTGAAGCTGTGATCAAAAATCTCCCAAAAAACAAAAGCCCAGGACCAGATGGCTTCACAGGATAATTCTATCAAACATTTATAAAAGACCTAATGCCTATCCTTCTAAAACTTTCAGAAAATTGCAGAGGAAGGAACACTTCCAAACTCATTATACAAGGCCACTATCACCCTGATACCAAAACCAGACAAAGACAACACACAAAAAAGAAACTACAGGCCAATATCACTGATGAATATAGATGCAAAAATCCACAACAGAATTTTAGCAAACAGTTCAGGAACACATCAAAAAGCTGATACACCATGATCAAGTTGGTTTTATTCTAGGAATGCAAGGATTCTTCAATATACACAAATCAATCAATGTGATACACCATATCAACAAATTGAAAGATAAAAAATGTATGATAATCTTTTTCTAGATACAGAAAAAGCCTTTGACAAAATTCAGCACCCATTTATAATTAAAACTCTTAAAAAAAATATGGGCACCTAAGGAACCTACCCTGGTGGCTCAGAGGTTAAAGTGTCTACCTGGAATGCAAGAGACCTGGGTTCAATCCCTGGGTTGGGAAGATCCCCAGGAGAAGGAAATGGCAACCCACCCCAGTACTCTTGCCTGGAGAATCCCATGGAGGGAGGAGCCTTGTAGGCTACAGTCCATGGGGTCGCATAGTAAAGGCCATATATGATAAGCCTACAGCAAGCATTATACTCAATGGTGAAAAACTGAAAGCATTCCTCCTAAGATCAGGAGCAAGACAAGGGTGTCCACTTTCACCACTGTTATTCAACATAGTTCTGAAAGTCCTAGCTACAGCAATCAGAGAAGACAAAAAGTAAATAAATAAAAGGAATACAGATTGGAAAAGAAGAAGTAAAGCTCTCACTGTTTGCAGATGACATGATGCTGTAAACAGAAAACCCTAAAGATAGTATCAGAAAATTACTAGAGCTAATCAGTGAAGTGAGCAAAGTTGCAGGGTACAGAATCAATACACAGAAATCACTTGCATTTCTATATACTAACAATGAAAAATCAGAAAGAGAAATTAAGGAATCAATCCCATTCACCATTGCAAGAAAAAGAATTAAATACCTAAGAATAAACTTACCTAAGGAAAGAAAAGAACTGTACACAGAAAATTATAAGACACTAATGAAAGAAATCAAAGATGACATAAACAGATGGAGAGATATTCCACGTTCCTGGGTAGGAAGAATCAATACTGTGAAAATGACTATACTACTAAATGCAATCTACAGATTCAATGTGACCCCTATCAAATTACCAGTAGCAGTTTTCACAGAACTAGAACAAAAATTTCACAATTCATATGGAAACACAAAAGACCCCGAACAGCCAAAGCAGTCTTGAGAAAGAAGAATGGAGCTGGAGGAATCAACCTTCCTGACTTCAGATTCTACTACAAAGCTACGGTCATCAAGACAGTATGGTACTGGCACAAAAACAGAAATATAGACCAATGGAACAAGGCAGAAAACCCAGAAATAAACCCATGCACCTATGGGTACCTTATTTTTGACAAAGGAGGCAAGAATATACAATGGGGCAAAGACAGCCTCTTCAGTAAATGGTGCTGGGTAAACTGGACAGCTACATGTGAAAGAATGAAATTAGAACACTTCCTAACAGCAAACACAAAGATAAACTCAAAATGGATTAAAGACCTAAATGTAAGACCAGAAACTATAAAACTCTTAGAGGAAAACATAGGCAGAATACTTGATGACATAAATCCAAACAAGATTCTCTATGACCCACCTCCTAGAGTAACGGAAATAAAAACAAAAGTAAACAAGTGGGACCTGATTAAACTTAATAGCTTTTGCACCACAAAGGAAACTATAAGCAAGGTGAAAAGACAACCTGCACAATGAGAGAAAATAGTAGCGAATGAAACAACTGACAAAGGATTAACTTCCAAAATATACAAGCAGCTCATACAACTCAGTACCAGAAAAACAAACAACCCAATCAAAAAGTGGGAAAAAAACCTAAACAGACATTTCTCCAAAGAAGACATATAAATGGCTAACAAACACATGAAAAGATGCTCAACATTGCTCATTATTAGAGAAATGCAAATCAAAACTACAATGAGATATCACCTTACACCCGTCAGAATGGCCATCATCAAAAAGTCTACAAACAGTAAATGCTGGAGAGGGTGTGGAGAAAAGGGAACACTCTTGCACTGTTGGTGGGAATGTAAATTGATGCAGCCACTGTGGAAGACAGTATGGGGATTCCTTAAAAACTAGGAATAAAACCACCATATGACCAGCAATCCCAGTCCCAGGCATATACCCTGAGGAAACCGAAATTGAAAGGGACACATGTATCCCCTTGTTCATTACAGCACTATTTACAATAGCTAGAAAATGGAAGCAACCTAGCTGTCCATCGACAGATGAATGGATAAAGAAGTTGTGGTACATATACACAATGGAATATTACTCAGCCATAAAAAGGAATGCATTTCAGTCAGTTCTGATGAGGTAGATGAACCTTAGAACCTATTATACAGAGTGAAGTGAGTCAGAAAGAAAAAGATAAATATCATATTCTAATGCATATATATGGAATCTAGAAAAATGGTATTGAAGAATTTATTTTCAGGGCAGCAGTGGAGAAACAGACATAGAAAATAGAGTTGTGGACATGGGCATAGGGGAGGAGAGGGTCAGATGTATAGAAAGAGTAACATGGAATCTTACATTACCATATGTAAAATAGATAGCCAATGGGAATTTGATGTGTAGCTCAGGAAACTCAAACAGGGGCTCTGTATCAATCTAGAGGAGTGGGATGGGGTGGGAGATGGGAGGGAGAGTCAAAAGGGAGGAGATATATGTGTGCTTGCTGCTGCTGCTAAGTCGCTTCAGTCCTGTCCGACTCTGTGCGACCCCATAGACGGCAGCCCACCAGGCTCTCCCGTCCCTGGGATTCTCCAGGCAAGAACACTGGAGTGGGTTGCCATTTCCTTCTCCAGTGCATGAAAAGTGAAAGTGAAGTCGCTCAGTCGTGTCCGACTCCTAGCGACCCCATGGACTGCAGATATATGTGTACCTATGGCTGATTCATGTTGAGGTTTGACAGGACACAATAAAATTCTGTAAAGCAATTATCCTTCAATAAAAAAATAAAAAAGAGAAAAATGATAATGGATTAAATAATTAAAAATCAGAGTTTATCAGGATGGATTAAAAAACAAGAACAACTATTTTTTGTTGAGATAAATTTTAAATATAAAGATACAGTTAAGTTGAAAGTAAATTGATGGAAAAAAGTACACCATAGTAAAAGCAGAAGAAGTCTATATTAGTATCAGAAAAATTAAACTTTAAGGCAAAAAGTATTACCAGAGTTAAGGTGTGTTTGATAATAATAAATAGGTCATTACATTAAGATAATAATTATAAGTGAGTGTTTATACCTGATAAGGTTCCAGTGAGGTTACTTTGAGTATTTTTGAGTCTAAAATTTTTTGAGGATAATCCAGTTGTAAGTTAAGAGACACAGGTTGCTCATCACTTTAGGGTAGCGACTGTTTCATAAAATTGTGGCATCAAAGCTCAACACAAGTGCAAGCAAAAGCATAGCTGGAGAGTGTAGATATCTGTATGTCTATACATATATGAGAGGGTCCCTAGACTGGACCAAGTGACACACATCCAAGTTATTATTAGCTCCATTATTAGCCAGCTAAGAAATAGCTACCTTATTTGTGATGGTTTATAGAAAATTTAAAAATAAGATTAATTATATATATATATAATTATTGTGTATTAATATAAAATCAGGAAAGAATTCCACCAATGACTATTGCTAAGAGGAGTGTAAGTATACTCTAAGCACACAAATGTACACCTGGGTTTTCTGGCAGGGAGAGCAAAGAGGGAAACACAGGAAATTTCAAATTCATATGATCAGAAAAGTTAAAACATTTCAGAAATTTCTCATGTGATCTTAAAGATCCCTTCCTGTATTTGAGATTTTATAAAATTGGGGTAATAACGTCTACCTTTCATAATCTTGGTAGGAATGATTGAGACCACACTGGTATATAAGTATTATTTTACTGTTGTCTTTATATAACTCCAATAAACATGCATGGTAGAAATCTAAGGAATCTGACTGTAGTTAACTTAAAACTCCAGAGTCTGAACTTCTGAGGCTTATGTAGTTATTATTTATGTGTGTCCCTATGTGGTCAATAACCATGAGAAGTATGTTACAGTCTTCTACGTACAAAGTAGGTGTTATAAATTAGTAAATTAGGAAACAGCCTCAGGGAAGTGATGTCACTTGACCAAGGCACTGTATAAATGTTTTAAGTCAAAATTTGAACCCCTTTCTCTACATCGCCAAAGCCTGTTTTATTTTTACTACATTATACTGCTTCTAGGTCTTCCCATGTGGTGCTAGTGGTAAAGAACCTGTCTGCCAATGCAGGAGACACAGGAGATGCGGGGTAGATCCCTGGATCGGGAACATCCCCTGGAGGAGGGTGTGCAACCCACTTCAGTATTCTTGCCTGTAGAATCCCATGGACAGAGGAGCCCAGCAGGCTATAGTCTGTAGGGTCACAAAGAGTTGGACATGATTGAAGTGACAGCATGCATATACTGCTTCTAAAATATTGAATGAGTTTAACAGTATTGGTATTATTCCCAAGAAATATTCCAATGTATAAAGCAGTCGTTGTGAAGAACTGGCACATAGTGCATTAGAATTCATGTGATATGAAATCACCAATGGAGTCATGACTCAGAAGGCTCCATAGACCCCTGCCAGCATCTAAATATCTATATTTTGCATCTTAAAAAATAATTGCTTCAAGATTTGAGGACTTGGAGAGTGACAGAGAGTAAGGTCACCCTGGGACCAATAATGACCGCTTTGCCAATACAGTTGGAATGTTTTTTAACTGTAAAGCTTATTTAATGAAAAGAGACCCCCAAACCTTTTTACTAATGTGTGGTGCTCTCTTGTCAGTTTGAAAGGAACCAACTGTCAGCCTGCCAATCACCATGCATACAGTATATGCTCATTAAATCACGCACTGTGAGTTTCTTCAGGTTGGCAAACTGGTTAATCGAAAAAAAATATGTAGTGTTGCTCTTACAGTAAAGAGGCAGGAATCAAAAAAATGGAGAGCTTACTCTTAATATTTCGGAGTTTGCTTTTAAGTGCAGCCAGAAATTGTTCTGTTTTACAGTTTTGATTAAAGGATTGTTCCTTCTGCATCTTTTTTGGTTTTGTTTATAATTCAAACACTGTAATTATAATGGAGTTGCTTTTATAATAGAGCTACTAAATCATTCTGCCAGCAGATGAAAACCCAAGTAAAGGGCTCAATTTTTTGTGCTGCAGCTGTAAGGCCAACTTCGGTGTGTTGGGGTTGAAACAAACTGGGAATGGAAGATGGGTTTTAGCTTTGCTAAATCTCTGCTGTGGTATTTTCATTTTAGGAGATTTAGGCCTTATCATCACCTCAGTGGGTGAGTTAATCCCTTTTGAGAGCTGACACCCTTAGGCTCTCATAGCCTATGATAATTAGGCTGTTTGATTTGTTGTATGGTAGCTCTAAAAAATACCAGTGCCCAAGCTCAACCCTGAATATTCGTTGAAAAGACTGATGTTGAAACTGAAGTACCAATATTTCTGCCACCTGATATGAAGAGCTGATTCACTGGAAAAGACCCTGATACTGGGAAAGATTGAGGGCAAGAGGAGAAAAGGGTGGCAGAGAATGAGATGGTTGGATGGCATCACTGACTCAATGGACATGAGTTTGAGCAAACTGGGGGAAGATAGTGAAGGACAGGGAAAACTTGTGTGCTGCAGTCCATGGGGTCTCAAAGAGTCGGACTCAACTTAGTGACTAAACAACAACAAGCTCCGCCCCAGATCAAATAAATCAGAATCCTTGTGGGGGAGGGAGTGGCTAACTGTTTTTAGAAGCTCCCCAGGCTTCCCTAGTGGCTCACTTGGTAAAGAATCTGCCTGCAGTGCTGAAGACCCAGGTTCAATCCTGGGTCTGGAAGGTCTCCTGGAGAAGGCAATGGTAACCCACTCCAGTATTCTTGCCTGGAGAATTCTAAGGACAGAGGAGCTGGTGGGCTACAGTCCATGGGGTCACAAAGAGGCAGACATGACTGAATGACTAACACACTCACAGGTTATTCTAATAGGAGCCAGGGCTGAGAGAGACAGGCCTAAATTGACTCGACTTGTCCAGCATTTCGTCTGATTCAGCAGGTCTTATCATCAACCACAAGGCATCAACCAGTGGCTTAGCAACCAATAAACCCTGCATGGTTTCAGAGGGTTAAAAACTGTGGTTTCCAAACTCCACTTATATCTATGCAATGAGATTCTTTGGAGTCAGGACCTAGGAATCTCCATTTTTAACCAGAGGTCCTAGGTGATTCTTATGTACTAAGATATGAGAATTTTCCAAAAGCAAGATGATCTTTGAAAGTGAAGATGAGTGGAACTTCAGAGGAAAGTGCATAAATCACAGTAAAATCAGGGTAGGCTTTGAAAAAAAAAAACACAGGAATTTTGGTACACCCATTTAGGCTAACTGGGATTGCTCATGTTATAATAGCATTAGCCTTTTTGGTGGTAGGAGGGGTAACCTCCCACACCATCACCATCACCATCTAGTACCATGTTAGATGCAGGAATGCACAGACACTTCATAGCTTCTTTAACATTTAGATACTGAGGTTAATGATTAGGGCCAATGCATTTTTCAAGGGCCTAGAAAAATATTGAGAACTAAAAGGAAAATAAAATGATTTTAGTTTTGAAGTATAGAGAAATTGTAGAGTCAGAACAATTAGATATTTATTGAAATGTCAACAAAATAGAACATTATGCTATTGCTATTAATTACTAAATTTAGTAATTTTAAACAGTCTATGTTTAGAGACATTTTATGAGTTAGCTTTTCTCACTTAAGAATGTCTGAATTGCATGATGATTGTTGAGAAATTTTAGCCAATTTTAATATTTTATAAATCAAATTATACATAACCAAATAATTTCAAATGCAAAAATATAAAAACCTTCTCAAAAATTTTATACCCAACAATTGTTTATCTTATATAACATGGTGTTCAGCCTCTTAAAGAAAAAGTTCCTGGGACCTATGAAGGTCTTGTACCCGAGAGTATATACTTAAAAATTAAAGGATAGTTAATTGTCCTGGAATCCATTCTCATTGACAAGGCTATCAAAATATGCATAAGCAACCTTCTGAAGATACAGTTGAAACTAATCATTGTTGCTCACCTTCACTCTAGGGGGAGAAAAAGTCCAAAAAGGTAAAAGAAGAAAAAACAGTTTTAGCTACATATAGAACTCCCTTTAAACATATAGTACATCACTTACAGGAAAGTTGGGATTGTTAATGAGCATCAAATGAGATTGACAAGGCAAATTGCACAGTATGGGTCTTACTCAGAAAATTACCCCCAAGAAATTGTGATAATAGTAATAAAACAACACATAACTAAAATAAGAGACAGAGAAGTAGATGTCCTAGAAATTTGGAGTCTCTGAGGTCAGTTGTTACCTAGAGCTAAATGTCATTTTAAATTCTCCAGCCACTTTCATACCTTGGATTTGATTACATCTTAAGTCCCCAGTTTCAGAATTCTTCTGATCCATGGATTATGAGTCACGCTACTGACATCTTACTTAAGGTACATCTTCTCATAAGAATGTACATCATTTCATAAGATATTTCTTTTGTACAAGTTGCCACTACTGTTTTATTTATATTTTGGTTAATGTTCCTTTTTGATTGTCTCTTTCCTCAGAATATAAGCTCAAAGAAACCAGGAATTATGGCTTTTTATGATTTTACTGAATCAATCATGGGGAAGAAAGGATGGTGACAATTGATCACTCTGTCCTTGCCAACCATGATCAATCAGGAGTGTCATAGTATTGAGACAATGTTACAAATACTTATGGTCAGGAAATACTTTAGAATGTCATTTATAAACTTAGATTCTATAATACCAAGTCAATAAATGAGTGAATGAAAGGAAGCTGTATTCAAGCTTCACCTGTATCTCTCCTACCTTCCCCCAGGGTCCAAAAGAAAAATAAATAAATAAATAGAAGAAGGAAAATAATCTGGTTTTTTTTATAAATTCTGTGACTTATAAATGAATAAAATGGCTAATTGTTCACTTGAAAAATGACTATACTTTTGGAAAGGGGCCTGAAAATTTCTTGGCAATACTTCAACTGATTAATAATTTAGAATGATGATTGACTAGAGAATGGAAGTGGAGCTAATAGCCTCTCATTTTCCTCTCGATTATTTTAGACAAATTGGTAAGTCAAGGCGGAGGTGTGGGGTGTTTCGGGGTCAACTGACTAGAAGCTCTGGATTAAAAATGCAGAGGGAGATCTGATCTCTCTAAGGTGCTGACTTCCCCTCTAATGGAGTCAGAAGCCTTGTGATGTGTTGCTTCTGCTGCTTAGCTGAGAGCTGCTGTTACACTCCCCAGAAGTCTATGTGAACTCAGGCGCCTCCCACTGTGACTGCTGTGTGACGCATCCTGCTAGGCACTGGTTAGGAAGAAACAATGGATTTAACACAGTTCTAACTTTAAGAAGTTCAAATATCTGGCAAGAGAGACACATATGTCTATAAATCATTATTCTATGAGGTGAAAAGTATTCAGTGTCTTTAGAGAGGGATATGAACAAATGCCATGGGAATCATTCGCTTACAGATTTGATGTGAGGGATCTGCCTAATTGGGAATTAGTGATTTGAAACAATGTGAGAAAGTCAAACTATACATGTTGTGCTGGTAACAGCGTTCAAATGAGAAAATGCCTAAGAAAGTAATGCTGGCACAAGAACCTGGTTGGGATTTCCAGGGCTCCATAGAACTCTGTGTTTGTATTCAGAAAGATAGGATTTGGGTAAATTATATCCTAGAAGGAGTGAAGCTTCCCCAAGCATTCAGATGGCAAAGAATTCGCCTGCAATTCAGGAGACACAAGAGATGAGGTTTGATCCCCTAGTCAGGAAGATCCCCTGGAGGAGGAAATGGCAACCCACTCCAGTATTCTTGCTAGAAAATGCCATGGACAGAGGAGCCTGGCAGGCTATAGTCCATGGAGTCCCAAAGAGTTGGACATGACTGAGCAACTTTTTCACTTTTACAGCTTTCAGCATAACCATGTGAAAGTGAAAGGGAAAGTCAATTGTGTCCGAGTCTTTGCGACCTCATGAATTACATAGTCCATGGAATTCTCCAGGCCAGAATACTGGAGTGGGTAGCCTTTCCCTTCTCCAGGGGATCTTCCCAACCCAGGAATCAAACCCAGTTCTCCTGCATTGCAGGCAGCTTCTTTACCAGCTGAGCCACAACGGAAGCCCAAGAATACTGGAGTGGATAGCCTATCCCTTCTCCAGCAGATCTGCCCGACCCAGGAATTGAACCAGGGTCTCCTGCATTGTGGGTGGATTCTTTACCAGCTCAGCTATCAGGGAAGCCCAAGCATAACCATGGTGTAAAGCTATTCATTTATGCAGAGCTAACTTTTTACATAGACATCTACTTATTCACCAAATGTTCACTGATTACCTGCTGCTGCTGCTGCTGCTAAGTCGCTTCAGTCGTGTCCGACTCTGTGCGACCCCAAAGACTGCAGCCCACTGGTAGCCTGGTGGCTCCCCCGTCCCTGGGATTCTCCAGGCAAGAACACTGGGGTGGGTTGCCATTTCCTTCTCTAATGCGTGAAAGTGAAGTCGCTCAGTTGTATCCGACTCTTGGAGACCCCATGGACTGCAGCCTACGAGGCTCTTCCATCCATGGAATTTTCCAGGCAAGAGTACTGGAGTGGGGTGCCAGTGATGTGTCAATTACTCATAGATTGTGATCTGAAGGAGCTGTCAGTCTGGAAGAGGGAACATAACAGGCACACAAAATACTCATTTATTTGTGGAAATGCCATGGGGGGTGTGCCAAGAGTAAAGGGATTCATCACCACTGAACAGCACGGAAGACTCCTGGTGGAGGTGAAAACTGAAGAAGGGCTTTGGAAGATAGATGGAATTTGGTCAAGTAGGGTTGACCAATGTGGGAAGGACAGCTGAAGAGAGGAAGGAGTAGTGAGCAAAGGCTTAGAGGTGTAATCCTGGGAAATTTATGGAGGAGACGTGCACTTTGAAATGTAGACTATGCCAAGGGAAATTTCCCTCTGTAAGGCTGAGCTATCTCAGACTCAGAGGGCTTCCTTCATAAAGGACTGATGATTACCACACACTCTCCTTCACACATGGTTGCATTAACTCCTCCATACTCCTAATAAACCTACAAAATAGGCTCTAGGTAGTTGCTCAGTTGTGTCCAACTCTGTGTGGCCCCATGGACTGCAGTCTGCCAGGCTCCTCTGTCCACGGGATTCTCCAGGCAAGAATACTGGAGTGGGTTGCCATTCCCTTCTCCAGAGGTTCTAGTATTATCCCAGTTTATAGATGGGGAAACTGAGGCATGGGTGGGTTACATTACTTGCCAGTTAGTAGGCAGTGGTAGAGCTGGGATTTGAACCTAGACATACTGGCTGCAGAGTTCTGGCTTATATACAGGACGTCTGAGGATCTAAAGGAAAGTATAGGAGGGGTGGTGGTGAAGTACTGGATATCCATTCCATTTACAAATGGGAGAAAATACAGAGCTTGGAGACAGTGGGTAACTTCTCCTATATCCTTGAGCAAAGAGAGGGGCTGAGCCCCTGCCTCAAGTGACACGATGGGGATGCCAGCATGCTTGGTCCCCTTCCTCTAAGTCGGCCACGTTTGCAGCCATTCGTGGAGATAAATCCTCAGTACAGGGAAACAAAAGTGTTTTTCAGGCGCTTTTCTGCCACGGTTAGACTAGGACAGGTTTTATGAAAGGAGCTTTTCTGCATCTGCTGCCTTCCGGGGTCACATTCTTAGTGAATCTACAGCCTCAAAATGGAGCTTGTTAGTTGCGTGTCATCCAAGGGTGGCAATTAGTTGCATGTGTTTGGTTGGGTGCCAGCTCCCCGGGGCGCCAGACCTCAGTGGGGGAGCCACTGTTTGTCATGAATTAGTCTTTAAATAAAAGCAAGTTTTTAAAATGGAGCATGCTAATTTGGGTTTTGCTGACCCCCTCTGAAGAAGGCATGGCCTGTTCGGTGCCAGCTGGCTGAGTTGGCATTCAGCGAGAAACTGGGTCCCTACCAAAAATCCGCCTTGCTCCCCTCTTCCAGCTCTGGGAGCAAAATGGCAGTGAGGAGTTGGCTGGCCCTGAGAAACAAGGTGAGACAAGGGGCAGGAACAGCATGATCTGATGATGAAAGGGATTGGAGCTGCTCTGGTTATACTGGCTTCTCTCACCACCGTAGGAAGGCGAGTCCCCTGCCCCTCTCTTTCCCCACTGGCACTGTCCTCAGCCACCCATTCAGTGACTTTCCACATAAAAGGCTTCCTCATCCCATCGCTTATACACTGCTCCTTTTTATACTCTTCCAAGTCATACTTAGGGGATTATCACTGCAGCTTTTAACTTCCCCGAGAAAGAGCTGAATGAGCGTGAATGAGGCGGAAGAGTCTTCAGTGAGAAAGTGTCCCCCACCCCAAAATGCTCACAAAACCCCTAATCACGATGTAAGAATGCCATCCTGTCTTTGGCAGCGGCTGGCTAATTAACAACTACTGTACATATAGGCGATAATTACAGAAATCGTGTCGCACACTCGTGGTAATAGAATACGGGGCAGCAGCAGTCCTAGTTCGCCCTACTACGGCGCTTTTACACACTGAGGAGCCATCCCACCAATCAACGTTTTGAAACTCAGCATTTTGCCCAATAAGTGCTAATTGGAAGATTTGTTTTCTTACACTTTCCAGGTGGATAATCTGATCCTGAGAAATGGCGACTGTCAGTTGAAAATCAACAGTTGAAAACAGGAACTCTTCCATTTAAAAAAAAAAATTATCTATTTTGGATTTGTTTTGCAAACATCCCTTTGTCTTCCAGTAGGTTTGCTTGGTATTGGGAGAGGAGCCATGTACAAAGGCAAGACAGAAAGGGAATTTAAATAAGCTTTACTAAAATTCATTCTGAAGATTCAGGAAAGATGGGAGGTTTTTGTGTTTGTTTTTTTTTTTTTCCTCAATATAAATATATTTGTGCAGCAGATATGAGTCGTTCTGGTTACTAATGTAGTGTACATTAAATTTCCTGGAGTGAGGTTTTTTGGTTGTTTTTTCTTGATGCCAGTGCCTCTGTTCTTCTGAATGCAGCATATTAAGTTTATTAAACCCATACCCCATTCCTAAGAGACTCAGCCTGAAAGACTTCCTGACAGGACAGGAATTTGTTTGTTTGTTTATATAGATTGATGCAAATTTGACAATGAAGGACATTTTGAATACTTGAGTACCGTAAATAGTTTTAAGGGGTATCTTATTTTTTCAAGGCAGTGCATTTTGCAGTTTCTTTAAATGCTCATTTAATATTTTCCGACTCGGCAGGACAATGTGTTGCTTTTAAGGATAAGAGCCCATAATGAGCCCCTGAGCCTTTAATTTATGATATATCTGACAGGATTGTGGTGGATCTGATAGGGGATGCATGTGATTATGTCTGCAAGCTGAAAATAAACCAGCTGGTATTTGTTCTGAAAGCATTCCGAGAACACCCTCCTGTTAATGGCCCATGGCTTGATCCAGCATCTGGTAAACTAATATACTGTCATTTTTACCATGAAAGTCAGCACAAATCATTAATGATTCTAGCAGCTATTTATGTTCTTCTCTTGTCTAGAACATGCCAATTACCATGAAATTATTCCTATTAACAACATGATTGAATGATAATAACCTGACTGTAACTTGTTGGCAGAAATTCTTCCATAATGACAATAATGAAGTGTGCATTTGAGTCCTTGCTGGGCTCTGTTAAACAGGAAGGTTGAATATTATATGTTTCTAACTGTCATGAACAATACTTCTTAATGACTGTGAGAATTGAAGGAAATGTGCTATCTTGCAGATTTGCTTCTGTGTGGGAACTTATCATTTTTGTTTAATTTGTTGGGGGAAGGAGTCACTGATTGCCATTAAAAATGGTGTTCAGGGACCGCTTTGCATTACACACATATTATAATCAACACTAGTTTAGAGAGCCTAATAGAGT
The DNA here is from genome assembly GCF_055505025.1 of Bos grunniens. Lineage (NCBI taxonomy): Eukaryota > Metazoa > Chordata > Mammalia > Artiodactyla > Bovidae > Bos > Bos grunniens. Next base: position 40,939,150 of record NC_141186.1, read on the forward strand.
TCATCATTGCTCTCATTATAGACAGTATCTGAATTTTTAAATGAAATATTCCACATCTGATCATCACCAAAGGATGAAATAACGTCATCAATGTCAGTGACTAAGAAAAATATATAGATTTTGATTCTGCCATGAGATTGATAATTTAATTATCCTTTTTCTTTCAGCTAATCTTGATCTGTAGGGCCACATGACCTGACTGAAAATGCTTATCGGGCAGACGGTCCAAGATACCTAAGAGGAGAAGTGCAAAGGACAGCTATAGCTCCATGAAAATTCCTGGTAGGGCATTTACACCGGAGTAGGGCAGATTAGCCATGTTCTCCAAAGATCTGAGGAACCTAGTTAATGTGCTGTACACTTCTCGAGGCCCACCTCATATCCTTTTGTCTCACCTTTCACTCAGGCCATTGTTGTGGAAGCCAGCTTAAGGCAGTTTGTCACCAGAAGCTTCTTACCTAACGTGCATTCAGTATCCCCATTTTCTGCTGTGTTACCTTGTGTGCGACTAGCAGCCGAGGAGTGCAAGAGAGTCATTAAACTATAAAGCATGAAGCTGGAATTGGGGGAGGAGCAAGATTTTAGAGGGCATCGTATGCTCTTTTATCCTGAGTGTAATGGAAAACAACTAAAGAGTTTTAAGAAGAGGAGTAATAGTTTCCAACTTCTGGTTTTAAAATATGACTACTGTGTGGAAAATAGATTGGAGTGAGGGGCAAGAATACATGTGGGGAGGACAATTAAAAAGCTATTGCAGTAATCTATAGCACCTTTTGTGCTATAAAAATAAAGAAGATATTTTTTAGCTTTTTTTGAAATATAAATAATAAATGACAAAAAGGAAAACAAAACAGAAACACCCAGCCTGTTGTGTGATTGATGATTTTCAGGCACAACAGCACTTATTAATGAATAGAAAAAATAAATTTTATTCTTTTTATCTACTTTTCTCCCAGCTTAAGCTACATGTATATTTTTGGAAGCTTCAGTTCCTAAGAAAATTCCATAATTTCCGCTGTACCAGCTCTCATGGTGTGACTGAGTGAGGTTAATTAAGGTCCCAGTCCCATAAGAAAGTTAATTTTTATCCTTGGGGATTCTGAACAATCACACCTCTAGGAACTTAAAAAGTAGGTGCTTTCATTGGAATTCTTCTAACATGGGGTCTATGCAGAAAGGAACAACTGCAACAGTCCAAAATGTTTACTATCCAGTCCTTTACAGAAAAATGTACCAACTTCTGAGCTAAAGAATTAAAAACTAAACTGCATCTGCACTTACAGAGTGTAAAATTTGAATTTATTTTCATTAAGCGTATAAATTAATTATAAACAAATGAGAAAGGTTCTTTTTTGAATGTTTTTAAGAAGTTACATTTCTTGTAAAATATTCAGAATTACTTGTTAGAATTAAAAGGCAAAACGTAGAGTACATTAATATAAATATTTTAAGTCACTTTAAATATGCCAGATTTTAATTTTTCACCATATTTTAACATTTTAATTCAATCTCGCTAGTTTTATAAAACAATAATTTTCAGTTTTATGTCCAGTGTCTTTCTAGTTGCAATCTATTATCTAATATCATTGTAAAGAACTGATATCAAATTTCATGCATCTCATGTTGTGACCTTCATATATTCAAGTTTCAAAAAGTTTACATTATTTAATATTGCAAAATGTGCATAAACCACTATGTCTGCTGAAATTTGTGAGACCTCTGAAACTATGAAATGGCACTGGAAGATTCTGATAAAAGAAGAAAGATGTGCAGCACTACTGGAAACTGAGTTCTTTTTAATGCAAGAATTGGTTGCACTCATGCTTTCTGAGAGGAAAGACCTAGCAAATTAATTTGTCTTTCTCTCATTTGAGCCCATTTGGATCATACCCACACCACCTAGCAGTATGCTTGTCTGTGGCCTGCAGTCTGGCAGTTGCCCTGCCCAACAACTCGCAACTCTTCTCGACATTTAGATTCAGTCACCTTTTCTTCAGTGACATTGAGCAAGAGAGGTCAAGAAGCACTTTCCCAGAGCATTAAACCATGTTAAACACGAGAATAAAAATTACTAGTTTTACTGTACAAGAGCCAAGCATCAAATCCCGTGTAACAGAGGTCTGATGTGTTTTCTTGTCATTTTTGGTAGAGATATGGAGGCGCCTCTAAAGTATGGGGTTCAGGATACATCAAATGATAGAGTAATATAATACACAATGTACAAGCTATATAAATGCAAGGAGAAATAAACAGAAACCAAATAGTGGAGCATTTTTAACTCTGAATCTATGGAAAATCAAATAGATAAAAAATAATCTGATAAAAATAATTGACAATGATGAAATAGATAGTTATATTTAAGCTTAGACCCTGATAATAGAGAATATTCTTCTTTTCATGGGCTTTTGGAAAAGTTGTAGTTCATGGACTTTATAGGTTACAAAGACATCACAGAGAATTGCAAAAAGGTTGAAATAATGAAGTCCTCATCACCTAAATTTGTTATCAAAATTTTGCATTCTGGACATTTAAAATGCTTTGATAAGCAGCTCTTAATTAAAAGAAACATTAAAACCCAACTTGAAATATATCTGGACACCATTGATAATGAAAATGTAACACATAAATTTATAGGCTACAGTTGAACCTGTGCTTAGAAGAAAATCTAGAGCCTTAACACCCAAGTAACAAGCGATAACAAAAGAGGAAGTGTCTTAGTCTGTTCAGGCTGCTATGACAAAATACCAGAGACTAGGTCGCATAAACAGGGAACATTTATTTCCCACAATTGTGGAGGTGAGGGCCCACTTCCTGGTTCACAGAGGTAGTTTTCTTGTGTCCTCACATGGAGGAAAGGACTAGAGAACTGTCTGGTGTCTCTTTTATAAGGACAGTAATTCCACTCATGAGGCTCCACTCTTATGACCTAGTCACCTCCCAAAATTCCCACTTCCAAATATCATCACGTTGGGGGTTAAGTTTCAACATACAGATTTGAGGGGGAACATATTCATTCCATAAGATAAAGAAATTGAACATCAGATTTAAGAAAAGAGCAACATAATAAACAGAAGCAATGCAGAAAGAGCCAAATAATAAAGACAAAATTAAAAAATGTTATTTGGATATTAACCCTTTATCAGTCCAATCATTAGCAAATATTTTCTCACTTGGAGTAGGCTTTCTTTCATCTGCTTTTTTTTTTTTTTTAACATCTCACCCTCTCCTCCCCTCTCCCCACGTCCATAAGTCTGTTCTCTATGTCTGTTTCTCCATTGCTGCCCTGTAAATAAATTCTTCAGCACGATTTTCTAAATTCCATATATGTGCGTTAGAATATGATATTTATCTTTCTCTTTCTGACTTAAATGGTAACCCACTCCAGTATTCTTGCCTGGAAAATCCCATGGATGGAGGAGCCTGGTAGGCTACAGTCCATGGGGTCGCAAAGAGTCGGACATGACTGAGTGACTTCACTTTCACTTCTGACTTACTTTACTCTGTATAATAGGTTCTAGGTTCATCCACCTCATCCGAACTGATTCAAATGTGTTCGATTTTATGGCTGAGTAGTATTCCATTGTGTATATATGTACCACAACTTCTTTATCCAGTCATCTGTTGATGGACATCTAGGTTGCTTCCATGTTCTAGCTATTGTAAATAGTGCTGTAATGAACAATGGGATACATGTGTCTCTTTCAATTTTGGTTTCCTCAGGGTATATGCCTAGGAGTGGGATTGTGGGGTCATATGGTGGTTTTATTCCTAGTGTTTTAAGGAATCTCCATATTGTCTTCCATAGTGGCTGTATCAATTTATGTTCCCACCAACAGTGCAAGAGCATTCCCTTTTCTCCACACCCTTTCCAGCGTTTATTGTTTGTAGACTTTTTGATAATGGCCATTCTGACCAGTGTGAGGTGATATCTCATTGTAGTTTTGATTTGCATTTCTCTACTAATGAACAATGTTGAGCATATTTTCATGTGTTTGTTAGCCATCTGTCTTCTTTGGAGAAATGTCTGTTTAGATCTTTTTCCCATTTTTTGATTGGGTTGTTTGTTTTTCTGGTACTGAGTTGTATGAGCTGCTTGTATATTTTGGAAATTAATCCTTTGTCAGTTGTTTCATCTGCTATTATTTTTTCCCATTCTGCGGATTGTCTTTTCACCTTGCTTATAGTTTCCTTTGCTGTGCAAAAGCTATTAAGTTTAATCAGGTCCCACTTGTTTACTTTTGTTTTTATTTCCGTTACTGTAGGAGGTGGGTCGTAAAGGATCTTGCTTTGATTTATGTCATCGAGGGTTCCCCCTATGTTTTCCTCTAAGAGTTTTATAGTTTCTGGTCTTACATTTAGGTCTTTAATCCATTTTGAGTTTATCTTTGTGTTTGGTGTTAGGAAGTGTTCTAATTTCATTCTTTCACATGTAGCTATCCAGTTTTTCCAGCACCATTTACTGAAAGGCCGTCTTTGCCCCATTGTATATTCTTGCCTCCTTTGTCAAAAATAAGGTACCCATAGGTGCATGGGTTTATTTCTGGGCTTTCTATATTGTTCCATTGGTCTATATTTCTGTTTTTGTGCCAGTACCATACTGTCTTGATGACCGTAGCTTTGTAGTAGAATCTGAAGTCAGGAAGGTTGATTCCTCCAGCTCCATTCTTCTTTCTCAAGACTGCTTTGGCTATTCGGGGTCTTTTGTGTTTCCATATGAATTGTGAAATTTTTTGTTCTAGTTCTGCGAAAAATGGCATTGGTAATTTGATAGGGGTCCCATTGAATCTCCAGATTGCATTTGGTAGTATAGTCATTTTCACAGTATTGATTCTTCCTACCCAGGAACGTGGAATATCTCTCCATCTGTTTATGTCATCTTTGATTTCTTTTATTAGTGTCTTATAATTTTCTGTGTACAGTTCTTTTGTCTCATTAGGTAAGTTTATTCCTAGATATTTAATTCTTTTTGTTGCCATGGTAAATGGGATTGATTCCTTAATTTCTCTTTCTGACTTTTCATTCTTAGTATATATAAATGAAAGTGATTTCTGTGTATTGGTTTTATATCCTGCAACTTTGCAAAACTCACTGATTAGCTCTAGTAATTTTCTGATACGGTGTTTAGAATTTTCTATGTACAGCATCATGTCATCTGCAAACAGTGAGAGCTTTACTTCTTCTTTTCCTATCTGGATTCCTTTTATTTCTTTTTCTTCTCTGATTATTGTAACTAGGACTTCCAGATGTATGTTGAATAATAGTGATGAAAGTGGACACCCTTGTCTTGTTCCTGATATTCTGATAAGCAGAATGCTTTCAGTTTTTAACCATTGAAAATAATGTTTGTTGTAGGCTTATCATATATGGCCTTTACTATGTTGTGGTAGGTTCCTTCTATGCCCATTTTTTGAAGAGTTTTAATCATAAATGGGTGCTGAATTTTTTCAAAGGCTTTTTCTGCATCTATTGAGATTATCGTACAGTTTTTATTTTTCAGTTTGTTAATATGGTGTATCGGATTGCTTGATTTGCGTATATTGAAGACTACTTGCATTCCTGGAATAAACCCAACTTGATCATGGTGTAGGAGCTTTTTGACATGTTGCTGAATTCTGTTTGCTAAAATTTTGTTGAGGATTTTTGATTTTTTTTATTTCTTCAGTAACCTGTTGGTTATTTAGAAGCATGTTGTTTAATCTCCATGTGTTTGTATTTGTTACTTTTTTTTCTTGTTATTGATATCTAGTCTCATAGCATTGTGGTTAGAGAAGATGCTTGATACGATTTCAGTTTTCTTGAATTTACTGAGGTTTGATTTGTGACCCAAGATGTGGTCTATCCTGGAGAATGTTCCATGTGCACTTGAGATGATGGTGTATTCTTCAGCATTTGGATGGAATGTCCTGACGATATCATTGAAATTCGTCTCATCTAATATATCATTTAAGACTTGTGTTTCCTTATTAATTTTCTGTTTTGATGATTTGTCCATTGGTGTGAGTGGGGTGTTAAAATGTCCTACTGTTATTGTGTTACTGTCAATTTCTCCTTTTATGTCTGTTATAGTTTGTCTTATGTATTGAGGTGCTCCTATGTTGGGTGCATAGATATTTACAATTGTTATATCTTCCTCTTGGATTGATCCCTTGATCATTATGTAGTGTCCTTCCTTATCTCTTGTAATCTTCTTTATTTTAAGGTCTATGTTGTCTGATGTGATTTTGCTACTCCAGCTTTCTTTTGCTTCCCATTTGCATGGAATATATTTTTCCATCCTCTCACTTTCAGTCTGTACATGTCTTTAAGTCTGAAGTGGGTTTCTTGCAGACAGCATATATATGGGTCTTATTTTTGTATACATTCAGCCAGTCTGTGTCTTTTGGTTGGAGCATTTAATCCATTTTCACTTAGAGTAATTATTGATATATATGTTCCTATTACCATTTTCTTAATTGTTTGTGGTTGATTTTGTAGATCGTTTATCTTCTCTTGTATTTCTTGACTATATAAGTACCTTTAACGTGTTTTAAAGCTGCTTTGGCGGTACTGAATCCTCTTAACTTTTGCTTGTCTGAAAAGCTTTTTATTTCTCCATCAATTTTGAATGAGATCCTTGCTGGGTGCCATAATCTTAGTTGTAGATTTTTCCCTTTCAGTACTTTAAATATATCCTGCCATTCCCTTCCGGCCTGCAGAGTTTCTGCTGAAAGATCAGCTGTTAAGCATATGGGGTTTCCCTTGTATGTTACTCGTTGCTTCTCCCTTGCTGCTTTTAATATTCTTTCTTTGTATTTAGTCTTTGTTAGTTTGATTACTATGTGTCTTGGCATGTTTCTCCTTGGGTTTATCCTGTATGGGACTCTTTGTGACTCTTGGAGTTGAGTGACTATTTCCTTTTCCATGTTGGGGAAATTTTCAACTATGAGTTCTTCAAAAATTTTCTCATACCTTTCATTTTCTGTTCTTCTGGGACCCAGATAATTCAAATGTTGGTGTGTTTGATATTGTCCCAGAGGTCTCTGAGACTGTCCTCAGTTCTTTCCATTCTTTTTACTTTATTCTGCTCTTCAGAAGTTATTTTCACCATTTTATCTTTCAGCTCACTGATTCATTCTTCTGCTGCAGATATTCTGCTATTGATTCTTTCTAGAGTATTTTTAACTTCAGTAATTGTATTGTTTGTCACTGTACATTTATTCTTTAATTCTTCTAGGTCTTTGTTAAATGATTCTTGCATTTTTTCCATTTTGTTTTCAAGATTTTTGATCATTTTTACTATCATTATTCTGAATTCTTTTTCAGGTAGTTTGCCTATTTCCTCTTCACTTATTTGGACTTCGGTGTTTCTAGTTTGTTCCTTCATTTGTGTAGTATTTCTCTGCCTTTTCATGTTTCTTTTTTTTTTTTTTTAACTTATTGTTTTTGAGGTCTCCGTTTCCTGGCTTTAAGGAACGTTGAATTCTTTTTTGAAGAAGGTTGAATTCTTTCTTCCTTTTGGTTTCTGCCCTCCCAAGATTGGTCCAGTGGTTTGTGTAAGCTTCATACTGGGTGAGATTTGTGCTGAGTTTTTGTTTGTTTCTTTTTCCTGTGATAGGAAAGACTGAGTGAGGTGGTAATCCTGTCTCCTGATGACTAGATTTGTATTTTTGTTTTGTTTGTTGTTCAGATGCGGCGTCCTGCACAGGGTGCTACTGGTGCTTGGGTGATACAAGGTCTTGTATTCAAGTGGTTTCCTTTGTGTGAGTTCTCGCTATCTGATACTCCCTAGTGTTAGTTCTCTGGTTGTCTAGGGTCTTAGAGTCAGTGCTTCTACTCCAAAGGCTCAGGGCTTGATCTCTCTCTTGTTCCCCATTCTGGAAGCAGCTGCAGCATCATCCTCCCTTCCAAACTTCTGTTCTTCCTTTTTTTTTTTTTTTCCCCAATTTTGTCAATGGTTTTACTCTGCAAAAGCTTTTAAATCTAGTTAGGTTCCTTTTTTTTTTTTTTTTTTTTGCTTTTATTTCCTTTGCTTTAGAGATAGATCAAAAAACATTGACCATTTATGTCAAAAAGTGTTCTGTCTGTGTTTCATTCTAGCAGCTTTATAGTATCTGGTCTTACATTTCGGTCTTTAATCCATCTTGAGTTTATTTTTGTATATGGACAACTCTTTGTCTCATCTTGGTGAAACAAACTATCAACTCTCAGTTAAAAGAAAAAGAAATTCTGTTACTGAAGGATAAAATCAAGATGGAATTAGTAATGGCTAACTCTCCCTGCTTTAAGACCATCCAGTGTTACATTTCAGTAGTGAACCTCAGTGGGCAAATGAATTACCAAGAACCACTTTTCTTTTAGATTGCACTTGTGTCTGTGTGTCCACAGTTCATTGTCAAATAAAGCCTGTCATTTGGGTGCAGCAGCTTTGCATTTTTAGTCATCTTTTATTTCCCAGTTAGGGCTTCCCAAGTGGCTCCATGACAAAAAAATTCACCTGCCAATGCAGGAGAGGCAAGTTTGATCCCTGGAGAAGGAAAGACCCTGGAGAAGGAAATGGCACCCACTCCAGTATTCTTGCCTGGTGAATCCCATGGACAGCGGAGCCTGGTGGGCTGCAGTCCATGAGGTCTCAAAGTCAGACATGACTGAGTGACAGCATGCACATATCTCCCAGTTACCTATTTGCAACAGGTCTGTTGGACAATATGAACTATCAAGGCTATGATGGTGCAAATGTTTTATGCTCCTCAGGCAGTTTATCTGTTCTGGTAATTGGTACAGTATTTATAATCTTCCTGTCTTTATCCTGAATGTGTGTCTGCATTTAGAACCATAAATTTCTCTGGATTTGAGTGGCTTTTGACAGCATGGTTTTAACTGTAACATACTCTATTTTTCTGTATCTGTGTATGTGTATGTGTGCATACACATCCATATACATGGATATTTATTCTCACACCCACAAACAGGGTAATTTATAGCATAACACACATACAGGCTTTAAAAATTTTCCCAGCGCCTGTCGTTAACAGTTGAGTGTTTTCTCTGTAGTGTGGTGCTGAGTATTACAGGGAGAAACCCCACTGAAGGTGTTTCTTTAGGCAGAAGTAAGGTGAGAAAGTCTTGGGCAGGAAGCCACGAAGATTGGAGCCTGTATGTTCTGTTGTCTGGACATCTCCCAACAGTCCCTGAGAGAGGGTGACCAGATCTTCTGGCCCATTGTGCCTTTGTTGGGAACCACACCACCATCAGGAAGATCCTGGAATCTGACTCATCAGTGAGTACCAATGGGGAGGCACCAATTTTGAAAAGACAATGAAATTTGCAATTGAAGATAACAAAATAATGAAGTAGTGCTTACCTTCTGTTTCTGTTGTCTACTGCTGATTATTTGACTTTATTAGCTTTTATTTATCCTTTAAGGAATTTTTTAAAGAAGTTTTATTTATTTACTTATTTGGCTGCACCGGGTACTTTGCCTTTGTAAAGGGAGACAAAGATTTAGGAAAGTGATACTTAGTTGGGGATTGTCTCATTCATATCACTGGGTGCCTCAGGCATTTTCTATTGTTTTCACATTTTGTTATAAGTATTAGTTTTATGTCTCCTGTCAGATTCTGTGCTTCTTGAGGGCTGAAACTATGCCTTGTGCTTCACTTGTATCTGTAAAGCATTGTTGCATAGCTTAGCATACTACTAGGTTCATGGTTGATGCTCAGTGAATGCTTGTCAGTTGAACTTCTCACAGCGTATGTGTTTAACTCTGCTTAGCTCAGTCATAGGTTGATGGTTTAGTGGGAAATTTGAGTTAAATGTTTCCTTATTTATTCACCAGCTCAGAGTATCAGTGTATGGGATGATTAGGTAGGTATTTTTTTGTACTTATATCATTGATTTTCATGCTTTATTTATTTTTTTTCTCTTTAATTGAGGAATCCTTTCTTTAATGGACTCCAGTGTGAAGAATGTGTACAGTATGTATAAGAGACGAATAAGGAGTTTCTCTGTTTGAAATGAGTGGAAGTTGAGGTCCCATCCTCAGTGGCCTCCTTGTCATTGCTCCCTCTTCTCTCCTGCTCCATTTCCCTGAACATCCCCAAATCAAGTGGTCAGTGAACCATCTCTGGGACTGATAGAGTATGACTTGTAAGCTGTAAAGAAAGTGTCTTTGAGGGTATTATTACATTCAGTCCATCATTTAAAAAAAAACAGGCTTTATTTTTCTAGAGAAGCTTAAGCTTTACAGAAAAACTGAGCAGAAATTACAGTTTCTATATATCTCCACCCAGCTTGCCTCCAGTTTCCTTATCATTAACATCTTGCATTGGTGTTGTACATTTGTTATTACTGGGGGCCCGATACTGATACATTATTATTTACTAAAGTCTCTGTTTCACTTTAGGATTTACTCTTTGTATTTATAAGAGAGCAAAATTCACCACCCTAAAATGTCAGTTTGGAATGCAGATTATATTGAGCCAAAAACAGTCAAAACACCCGGCAAGACATTTTTGACTTTCCCTTAACTGCCTAAAAGAATTTAAATACAGGGCATATTCCCAGAATAAAGCTATCTTCAGAGATATCTGCAGAGACTATGGGCTGATTGTGGTAGTGGTGACTCAGCAGGGTTTAACGATCAGAGTCTGCTTTGTGCTTTCTCTGCCTATCCCAGTAAACATTTGTTTATCAAGCATTTGTTTTTCTATGTCCATGTGAATTGCCTTCCTCCCTTTTGAAGCCCCAACCCACTGCCCTCAACGTCCTCATTTGTTTTTAGCTGAAACTGCTATTTAAGGTGAGGGTTTTGGTCATTTTTAGCAAGTTACTTAGTTTTCCTGGGTCCCTCCTATGTATACATGTTATTAAACGATTGCTTGATTTTTTCGCCTGCTAATCTGTTTCATGTCAACTTAATTCTTAGACCAGCCAGAAGTGTAGAGGAAAATGTCTTCTTCCCTGATATACAATACAGTTAGGTATTTTTTTTTCTTTCTTTCTTTTTAAAAGTCGAAGTATAGTTGATTAACAATGTTATGTTAGTTTTTGGTATATAGCAAAGCAATTCAGCTACATATATTCAGGTATACACAAATATAAATATATATACATATATATATTCTTTTTCATATTCTTTTCCATTATGGTTTGCTACAGGATATTGAATATAGTTCCCTGTGCTATACAGTAGGACCTTGCTGTTTGTCTATTCTATATATAGTGATTTATTCCAGTTCTCTGTGTTTTGAAAAATGCATCGTGTTTTATATCTACCATTATGGTATCATGCAGAATAGTTTCACTGCCTTAAAAAAGCCTTGTGTTCCACATGTTTATCCTGGGGTCCAATACTTTTTTTTGAGGGATTATAGTTGTTTTACAGTGTTGTACAACAAAGCCAATCAGCCATATGTGTACATATTTCGCCTTCCTCTAAGTTGCCACAGAGTACTGAGCTAAGCTCCCTATGCTATATGGCTGCTGCTACTACGTCACTTCAGTCGTGTCCGACTCTGTGCGACCCCATAGACAGCACCCACCAGGCTCCCCCGTCCCTGGGATTCTCCAGGCAAGAACACTGGAGTGGGTTGCCATTTCCTTCTCCAATGCATGAACGGGAAAAGTGAAAATGAAGTCGCTCAGTTGTGTCCGACTCCTAGCGACCCCATGGACTGTAACCTACCAGGCTCCTCTGTCCATGGGATTCTCCAGGCAAGAGTACTGGAGTGGGGTGCCATTGCCTTCTCTGATGCTATATAGCAGGTTCCTACTAGTTACCTGTTTTATACATGGTAGTGTAGATATGTCAATGTTAATCTCCCAGTTCATCCAATCCTCCCCTTCCACTCCAGTGTTCACATGTCCACTCTCTATATCTGCATCTCTACTCCTGCCCTGCAAACAGGCTTTGTACCATTTTTCTAGATTACACATATAAGTGTTAATATATGATATTTGTTTTTCTCTATCTGGTGTCACTCTGTATGACAGACTCCAGGTCCGTCCACAACTCTACTAATGACCCAATTTCATTTCTTTTTATGGCTAATAATATTCCATTGTATGTTTCACATCTTTATCCATTCATCTGTCAGTGGACGTTTAGGTTACTTCCATTTCTTGGCTATTGTAAATAGTACTGCAATGAACGTTAGGGTGCATGTGTCTTTTTGAATTATGTTTTTTTTTTTTCAGGGTATATGCCCAGTAGTGGGATTGCTGGGTCATATATGGCAACCCACTCCAGTACTCTTGCCTGGAAAATCCCATGGACAGAGGAGCCTGGTAGGCTGCAGTCCATGGGGTCGCTAGGAGTTGGACACAACTGAGTGACTTCACTTTCACTTTTCACTTTCATGCATTGGAGAAGGAAATGGCAGCCCACTCCAGTGTTCTTGCCTGGAGAATCCCAGGGACGGGGGAGCCTGGTGGGCTGCCGTCTATGGGGTCGCACAGAGTCAGACACGACTGAAGCAACTGAGCAGTAGCATGGTAGTTCTAGCTTTAGTCTTTTTCATACTGTTCTCCATAGTGACTCTATCAATTTGCATTCCCACCAACGATACAAGAGGATTCCCTTTCCTCTACACCCTCTCCAGCATTTATTGTTTGTAGATTTTTAAAGATGGCCATTCCAACCAGTGGGAGGTGATACCTCACTGTAGTTTTGATTTGCATATTGCTTTATTTTTTGGGGCTCCAAAATCACTGCAGATACTGATTGCAGCCATGAAATTAAAAGACGCTTATTCCTTGGAAGGAAAGTTATGACCAACCTAGATAGCGTATTCAAAAGTGGAGACATTACTTTGCCAACAAAGGTCCGTTTAGTCAAGGCTATGGTTTTTCCAGTGGTCATGTATGGACGTGAGAGTTGGACTATAAAGAAGGCTGAGCACCGAAGAATTGATGCTTTTGAACTGTGGTGTTGGAGAAGACTCTTGAGAGTCCCTTGGACTGCAATGAGGTCCAACCAGTCCATCCTAAAGGAGATTAGTCCTGGGTGTTCATTGGAAGGACTGATGCTGAAGCTGAAACTCCAATACTTTGGCCACCTCATGCAAAGAGTTGACTCATTGTAAAAGACTCTGATGCTGGGAGGGATTGGGAGCAGGAGGAGAGGAGGATGACACAGGATGAGATGGCTGGATGGCATGACCGACTCGATGGACATGAGTTTGAGTGAACTCCGGGAGTTGGTGATGGACAGGGAGGCCTGGCGTGCTGCGATTCATGGGGTCACAAAGAGTCAGACACGACTGAGCGACTGAACTGAACTGAATAATGGATGATGTCTAGCGTTTTTTAATGTGCCTCTTGGCCTTCTGTATGTCTTCTTTGGAGAAATGTCTATTAAGGTCTTCTGTCCTTTTTTTTTTTGATTGGGTTGTTTGTTTTTTTGCTATTGAACTTCATGAACTGTTTGTATATTTTAGAGATTAATCTCCTGTCAGTTGCTTCATTCGCAAATATTTTCTCCCAATCTGAGGGTTGTCTTTTCCTCTCGTTTATGGTTTTCTTTACTGTGCAAGTTTTTCAGTTTAATTAGATTCCATTTGTTTATTTTTGTTTTCATTATTCTAGGCGGTGGATCAAAATGATCTTGCTGCTATTTATGTCAGAGATTGTTCTGTTTTCCTCTAAGAATTTTATGATTTGTGGTCTTATATTTAGGTCTTGAATCCATTTTGAGTTATTTGGTGGGGGAGGGTCCAACATTTTTTAAAGTACACTAATATTCACAAGGGTGGTGATGACAGGGATCAGGTTTGATACTGTAGAAGTTCTGCTCTGTCCCTTCATCACAACTGGAAAAATCTCCAGGTTTATATTGTCAAAGAGGCAAACTGGGATTACCAATGATGAGCATGATCCTCCTCTGTCAACTCAGAAGACCATCTACTGCTTTTGTGTTTGAAGAGCTGTAATTTATCAATGAAACTAATTGTCGAGGTAAATTTCACCTTAACAATGCCATGCATTGTTAGACTATGTTGTGATATATTTGAATCTAATGTGTATTTATATGTGGGCAAAGGTTACTTTTGACTATTTTCATGTCCAGATTTTAGACCTGTCCTTCCAAATACTGATTTGTGCAAAACATTTTCCTTACTTTGAGAGCCTGTCTTTGACTTTGGCGCACTGCTAACTATGCACGACATTTTTAGAATGACACTGACAATGAATACAAAATATTAATAAACCAACAAGACAAGCAGTTTTCAGAAATCACATTATGTACAGTTAATGCTTAACTGACCTTTTCTGCAGTTACTTAAATCTTTTAAAAATTCATTTAATTTCAAAGGCAGAGTATTATTCTATTTATATGTAAATTGTCTTTAATTTATGCATTGATTTAGAAGACAAATCCAAAAGATCTTTTACCACAAGTGACCTTTTTGACTCTACACTTCGGGGAAAACTGTGAAGTGGTTTCTTGGTGACCCCGGATCCACCTGTGGTACAACATATGCCAAGTCTGTTCTGTGTAAATCACTCACGATTTACACAGCCAACATTGAATTATTAGTGGTATAATTGTTCTAGTTACTATCAGAAGTTCCACAGAACCATTTACGAGGATTTTTTTTTCTTTCTATTTTCATTTTCATCTGACAAATCTAATTAGAAACTTTACTAGGAAATATTGTTGTTTATTCAAAGAAAGGGCTTCCAAGTTGGCACTAGTGGTAAAGAATCCACCTGTCAATGCAGGAGACACAGAAGATGTGGGAAGATCCCCTGAAGGAGATCCCCTGAAGGAGAAAACGGCTACCTTCTCCATATTCTTGCCTGAAGAATCCCATGGACAGAGGAGCCTGGTGGACTATGGTCCATTGGGTCACAAAGATCCAAAGGGTTGGGCACAACTGAACGTCTGAGCACATTCAACGAAGACAGAGTTAGTATTTAGTAGGTATTGCTTCCAAAGACTCTGGATGTCAGAGAAACGCTTAAATTTATATTGGGCTTCCCTGGTGGCTCAGACAGTAAAGAATCTGACTGCAATGCAGGAGACCTGGGTTTGATCACTTTAGGAAATTGTCTAAAGACAGTGCTTCAAAACAAGTTCTCTTTCTTCTGGAGATGCATATAATTCAAAATTGCCTAGTGTTTGTTTTTAATGGATAAAATGCAAATAACTTAAATCTTAACCAATGTAAAACATTGGAAGTAAAGTTAAAACATGCTATACTTAATCACTGTGATTAAGTATCACATGCATGCTTAATCACTCAGTATGTCCGACTCTTTGCTACTCTCTGGACTGTAGCTCATCAGGCTCCTCTGTCCATGAGATTTCCCAGGCAAGAATACTAGAGTGGGTAGCCATTCCCTTCTCCAGGGGATCTTCCCATCCCTGGGATCAAACCCACATCTCCTGCATTGGCAGGCAAATTCTCTACCCCTGAGCTACTTGGGAACAAAAACTTGCCATATATGATACATGTATCATATACACATGCTGCTGCTAAGTCGCTTCAGTCGTGTCCAACTCTGTGCGACCCCATAGATGGCACCCACCAGGCTCCCCCGTCCCTGGGATTCTCCAGGCAAGATCACTGGAGTGGGTTGCCATTTCCTTCTCTAATGCATGAAAGTGAAAAGTCAAAATGAAGTCGCTCAGTCGTGTCCGACTCTTAGCGACCCCATGGGCTATAGCCCACTAGGCCCTCCATCCTGCATATCTGTGTGAGTGTCAGTTGCTCAGTCATGTCTGACTTTTTGCCACCCCATGGAATGTAGCCCATCAGGCTCCTCTGTCCATGGGATTTCCCAGGCAAGAATACTGGAATGGGTTGCCATTTCCTTCTCCAGGGACCTTCTGGATCCCAGTATCAAACCAGCATCTCCTGCATTGGCAGGTGGATTCTTTACCACTGCCTCACCTGGGAACCTAGTGGAAGGGTACCAGATACTATTAGAGCATGTAACAAAGTACCCATCCTGGGCTGAGGAATGGAGGAGGGCTTCTCTGAGCAAGTAACATTTAAGCAGTACTCAGAAAAGAAAGAAAGTGAAGTCGCTCAGTCGTGTCTGACTCTTTGCAACCCCATGGACTGTATGTAGCCCACCAGGCTCCTCCATCCATGGGATTTTCCAGGCAAGGGTATTGGAGTGGGTTGCCATTTCCTTCTCCAGAGGATCTTCCCAACCCAGGGATCAAACCTGAGTCTCCTGGATTGTAGGCAGACGCTTTACCGTCTGAGCCAAGGCAGTACTTATAGGAATGGATAAATATGCCAGAAAATATTAGTATGTGTAATAAGCTGTACTAGGGATTTTCTGCTAATTCACATTTCCTGATACTTAGCTCATCCTTCTTAGAGTTGGTGCCGTTTATATAAATATGAATTTTTCAATATAAGAAAGCATTTCCTTTTACACCTGTGATAAGATTTCACCCACATGGGTCATTACATGGAAGCCCCTGCTTTTTATCCCTTCATAGGTAGAAGATGCTGACAAATAGCATATCATACAGTAAGAGGTAGTAAAACATGTCTGTAGGATAGAAGGACCCTTTTTCTTCCCTTTCTTTTGATTTTTTCTTTTCTTTTATTATATTTCCTTCCCCACTCCTTCATTTCCTCCCTGCTTTTTTTTTTTTTTTAATTGACTTTCCCTTTTAAGATGATTACCAGGATTCTGAAAGATGAAAGAAACCCTCTGATTTTTCCCCATGGATTAAACTTCTCACTAGAACTTGAAAAACCAGGTAGTATTTTTAAGCTGTAAGAATGCCTCTGGCTTCTCCTAGCCCTTTGTGAATTAACTCAGAGAATGTACTGAAGTTAATTTTTAAACTCATTGAATTGTATTTAAACCCATAAAAATGTATTTTTTTTTCTAGATCAAATTAGTAATAGATAGACATGGCCCTTGATGGAATGGGAAAATCATCTCATTGATTCATATACTCATTCATTCATTCTTTATTCACAAGTATTTATCAAATCTTTACTTTGTGACAGGGCTAGTGCAAGGCACTAATGATACAAAGATGAAAAAGATGTATATGTCTTCATGTCTATCTTCTCTCACATTTGTCTAGAACAATACCAGCTTTTTCAGATGATAATTACAATTGTATGGAAACATCAGGCACATATTCCATGCCAGGCACCATTTTTAGCATTTGATATACATGTCTTCATCATGTCCCTATGAGGTAGGTTCTATTATTATTCCCATTTTATAGATGAAGTGAGACTTAGGTGAAATAACTTATAAGAGGTCAGTTATTGGCAAGTAGCACAGCTAGAGTTTGAACCATCTGCATTCTAAAGCATATTTACATTTCTTCCTGAAATCCTTATGAGTAATTTAGTAACTTGAGGAATTTCAGTTTAAGATGTCAAACTAAAGTAAACTTATAAAACTTAAAAGGTGTTTTAAATTCCTGGAAGTTGCTTACTGGTCATGGTCTTGTTTCTTGGTTTCCTACCAGAAAACATCTATCGACAGGATTTTGTAGATGAGAAAATTTAGGAACCTGGTAGTTAAGTAACTTGCCCAAGGTCAAGTTGTTGGAAAGAACATGCTTGGGATTCACCCAGAGCTGCTTATTTTGAACGATCATGCTCTCCTTCTAAAAAGGAGCTATATTTTTAAAAAATATTTCTATTTTTTTTAGTACTCACTCATGCCGAATGTAGAAATGTTACAAAACACATTCAAATGAATAACAACAACAAAAATAAACAAGACAGTGAATTTTTCTTCTGTCTCTATCACCATAGATATTCCTATCAGTTCACTTCAGTCGATCAGTTGTGTCTGACTCTTTGCGACCCCATGGACTGGAGCATACCAAGCTTCCCTGTCCATTACCAATTCCCGGAGCTTACTCAAACTAATGTCCATAGAGTCAGCGATGCCATCCAACCATCTTATCCTCTGTCGTCCCCTTCTCCTCCTGCCTTCAATCTTTCCCAGCATCAGGGTCTTTTCAAATGAGTCAGTTCTTTGCATCAGGTGGCCAAAGTATTGGAGTTTCAGCTTCAGCATCAGTCCTTCCAATGAATATTCAGGACTGATTTCCTTTAGGATGGACTGGTTGGATTTTCTTGAAGTACAAGGGACTCTTAAGAGTCTTCTCCAACACTGCAGTTCAAAAGCATCAATTCTTTGGTGCTCAGCTTTCTTTATAGTCCAACTCTCACATCCATACAAAACTACTGGAAAAACCATAGCTTTGGCTAGACGGACCTTTGTTGGCAAAGTAATGTCTATGCTTTTTAATATACTATCTAACTTGGTCATAACTTTTCTTCCAAGGAGCAAGCATCTTTTAATTTCATGGCTGCAGTCACCATCTGCTGTGATTTTGGAGCCCAGAAAAACAAAGTCTGACACTGTTTCCACTGTTTCCCCATCTATTTGCCATGAAGTGATGGGACCAGATGCCATGATCTTCATTTTCTGAATGTTGAGTTTTAAAGTAACATTTTCACTCTGCTCTTTCACTTTCATTAAGAGGCTCTTTAGTTCTTCTTTGCTTTCTGCCATAAGGGTGGTATCATCTGCACATCTGAGGTTATTGATATTTCTCCTGGCAATCTTGATTCCAGCTTGTGCTTCATCCAGCCCAGCATTTCTCATGATGTACTCTGCATATAAGTTAAATAAGCAGGGTGACAATATACAGCCTTGATATACTCCTTTCCCGATTTGGAACCAGTCTGTTGTTCCATGTCCAGTTCTAACTGTTGCTTCTTGACCTGCATACAGATTTCTCAGGAGGCAGATCAGGTGGTCTGGTATTCCCATCTCTTTCAGAATTTTCCACAGTTTGTTGTGATCCACGTAGTCAAAGGCTTTGGTGTAATCAATAAAGCAAAAATAGATATTTTTCTGGAACTCTTTTGCTTTTACAATGATCCAGTGGATGTTGTCTATTTAATCTCTGGTTCCTCTGCCTTTTCTAAATCCAGCTTGAACATCTGGTTCATGGTTCATGTCCTGTTGAAGCCTGACTTGGAGAACTTTGAGCATTACTTTGCTGACATATGAGATGAGTGCAATTGTCGGGTATTTTGAGCATTCTTTGGCATTGCTTTTCTTTGGAATTGGAATGAAAACTGACCTTTTCCAGTCCTGTGGCCACTGCTGAGTTTTCCAAATTTGCTGGTATATTGAGTGAAGCACTTGAACAGTATCATCTTTTACAATTTGAAATAGCTCAACTGGAATTTCATCACCTCCACTAGCTTTGATCCTAGTGATGCTTCCTAAGGCCCACTTGATTTCACCTTCCAGAATGTCTGGCTCTAGGTGAGTGATCACACCATCATGATTATCTGGGTGGTGAAGATCTTTTTTGTATAGTTCTGTGTATTCTTGCCACCTCTTCTTAATATCTTCTGCTTCTGTTAGGTCCGTACCATTTCTGTCCTTTATTGTGCCCATCTCTGCATGAAAAGTTCCCTTGGTGTCTCTAATTTTCTTGAAGAGATCTCTAGTCTTTCCCATTCTATTGCTTCCCTCTATTTCTTTGCACTGGTCACTGAGGAAGGCTTTCTTATCTCTCCTTGCTATTCTTTGGAACTCTGCATTCAAATGGGTATATCTTTCCTTTTCTTGCAGGAGAAGGTGAGTACATGTCCTAATGAATGCGCATTGTGAGTTTTTTCCTCCACTCTTTGGTACCTGTGCATTGGTTTTGTTTCTAGCCTGAAGCTGTTCCCTCCTGGAGGAAAGGGACAATTTCATTTAGTTCTGTCTCCCATAGCACCTGTCCCCCTTACTAAACATGGTAAATTCTCAGTAAATACTTGTTGCTTTAAATTGAATTCAAATCACCCACTGCCCATCATACACCCCTTTTGCAACTATAGGATAAAACAACACAACCCCAGAGGCCAGAAGAAGGAAGGGAATCCTGTTTTTCTATCATTCTCAAATTCCTTCCCCCTGTGGCTGGAAACCTGCTCAATTGTGCTTTTGTCTGGGATGAAACTCAGAGGACACCAAGGTCAGCTTTCAGATGCAGCTGAGAACAAAGCAGCAGCCGTGAATAAATTCCCCACCAGTCCCTGGCTTATATCAGGAGTCCGGTAAATGTTGGAAGAATGCATCAAGGAGTCACTTCCCTCCATGGGGGTCTAATGGTGCACTGTCTGCCTGCAGTGAACGAAACGGGCTCATGGACTTCTTCCAGCCTACAGATTCCATAAGATATGTACCATCTCCCAGTTACCAAGGATCTCAGTCGCCATACCCAATCCTGGGGTCATCAGTCTTTCATGAAGCTCCCACTCCCGCATTGACAGGACACATTTGCAACCCCTGAAGCCTTACTCCTCTGACACTTTGGACTATCAGTTCAGTCGGTCAGTCGTGTCCGACTCTTTGCGACCCCATGAATCGCAGCACGCCAGGCCGCCCTGTCCATCACCAACTCCCAGAGTTCACTCAGACTCACGTCCATCGAGTCAGTGATGCCATCCAGCCATCTCATCCTCTGTTGTCCCTTTCTCCTTCTGCCCCCAATCCCTCCCAGCATCAGAGTCTTTTTCCAATGAGTCAACTCTTCACATGAGGTGGCCAAAGTACTGGAGTTTCAGCTTTAGCATCATTCCTTCCAAAGAAATCCCAGGGCTGATCTCCTTCAGAATGGACTGGTTGGATCTCCTTGCAGTCCAAGGGACTCTCAAGAGTCTTCTCCAACACCACAGTTCAAAAGCATCAATTCTTTGGCACTCAGCTTTCTTCACAGACCAACTCTCACATCCATACATGACCACAGGAAAAACCATAGCCTTGACTAGACGAACCTTTGATGGCAAAGTAATGTCTCTGCTTTTGAATATGCTATCTAGATTGGTCATAACTTTCCTTCCAAGGAGTAAGCGTCTTTTAATTTCATGGCTGCAGTCACCATCTGCAGTGATCTTGGAGCCCCAAAAAATAAAGTCTGACACTGTTTCCACATCTATTTCCCATGAAGTGATGGGACCAGATGCCATGATCTTCGTTTTCTGAATGTTGAGCTTTAAGCCAACTTTTTCACTCTCCAATTTAACTTTCATCAAGAGGCTTTTGAGTTCCTCTTCACTTTCTGTCATAAGGGTGGTGTCATCTGCATATCTGAGGTTGTTGATATTTCTCCCGGCAATCTTGATTCCAGCTTGTGCTTCTTCCAGCCCAGCGTTTCTCATGATGTACTCTGCATATAAGTTAAATAAGCAAGGTGACAATATACAGCCTTGACGTACTCCTTTTCCTATTTGGAACCAATCTGTTGTTCCATGTCCAGTTCGAACTGTTGCTTCCTGACCTGCATATAGGTTTCTCAAGAGGCAGGTCAGGTGCTCTGGTATTGCCATCTCTTTCAGAATTATCCACAGTTTATTGTGATCCACACGGTCACAATAAACTGATCTTTTCCAGTCCCGTGGCCACTGCTGAGTTTTCCAAATTTGCTGGCATATTGAGTGCAGCACTTTTACAGCATTATTTTTTAGAATTTAAAAGCTCAACTGGAATTCTATCACCTCTACTAGCTTTGTTCATAGTGATGCTTTCTAAGGTCCACTTGACTTCACATTCTAGGATGTCTGGCTCTAGGTGTGTGATCACATCATCGTGATTATCTGGGTCATGAAGATCTTTTTTGTACAGTTCTTCTGTGTATTCTTGCCACCTCTTCTTAATATCTTCTGCTTCTCTTAGGTCCATGCCGTTTCTGTCCTTTATCGAGCCCATCTTTCCATGAAATGTTCCCTTGGTATCTCTAATTTTCTTGAAGAGATCTCTAGTCTTTCCCATTCTGTTGTTTTCCTCTATTTCTTTGCATTGTTCGCTGAGGAAGGCTTTCTTATATAGACCATATCATATCAAGTCTTTACTAATTTGTAAATGTTCAATTAAATAAGCCATGTTGGTGCTTCTTCACCCTCTAGTGACCTGTTGATGGGCCCTCAATGATAAAGTGTGGCAAGTGATCCCATATTCTCCCCTTTTCAGTTTGGCTCCAAATTTCCCCTTCTAGCCTGACTCAGTTAGCCAAAGCAGAGAGCAAGTGAACTTGGCACTAATGAGAGATTGCTCAGATTAGCATTGTGCTTGTAAACAACTTCTCTCTATAAGATAGGGTTAATTTTCTCTCTGTGATTGTGTTTCCTTTATACCGCCTCTCTCCAGCATTGTCAATTCTGCCTCTGATCCCTACCTCACAGCCTTAGTCTTTGGGTTTCGCTTGGACCAGCTCTAGTCTGGGATTTTTCTGTACAGGCTCTCTTGCATCATTCTAGTCTCATAGGCTACCTCTCCTGTAAGGCCTTCCTTCATCACCTGAGCTAAAGGATCATCTTTCTTCCCAACCCCTTGTAAGTCACTCTCTATGACATCACCTGTTTTATGGACTTCATCCTAATACATACTAAAATTAGTTTGAGGGCTGAGAACCAGAAGTGAAACCCCTCTGCATGGGGTCCTAATATTTTCCCTTGACAAGTTCTTCAACTTTGGGATTAACTTTCTTTTTTTGCAACTTTATATCATGTATTCTGTTTTTTAAAATGATAATGCCTTTAAAATACTATAAAACGAATTTTGGATAAGTTATCAGATCAGATCAGATCAGTCACTCAGTCGTGTCCAACTCTTTGCGACCCCATGAATTGCAGCATGCCAGGCCTCCCTGGCCATCACCAACTCTGGGAGTTCACCCAGACTCACGTCCATTGAGTCAGTGATGCCATCCAGCCATCTCATCCTCTGTCGTCCCCTTCTCCTCCTGCCCCCAATCCCTCCTAGCATCAGTCTTTTCCAATGAGTCAACTCTTCGCATGAGGTGGCCAAAGTACTGGAGTTTCAGCTTTAGCATCATTCCTTCCAAAGAACACCCAGGGCTGATCTCCTTCAGAATGGACTGGTTGGATCTCCTTGCAGTCCAAGGGACTCTCAAGAGTCTTCTCCAACACCACAGTTCAAAAGCATCAATTCTTCGGCGCTCAGCCTTCTTCACAGTCCAACTCTCACATCCATACATGACCACAGGAAAAACCATAGCCTTGACTAGACGAACCTTTGTTGGCAAAGTGGCTTATTACTTTACTTCCATCTTTCATCATTCAGGAAAGCAGTACCCTCTCCTGTTATTTGTAGAAGAACTTATGCTTTTCTAAAAGCCATCAAATTATTTTATCTTCTACTTTTATCGTAGACTTTGTAGTTGAGAGAGCTAGTAAAATCATACGAACTTTGTTATGAGGTGATTGGGCCCTAGAGAAGTCAAGTGGCTGTAAATTTATCTCTTTTTTAACTTTAAATGTAGTGAAGTACTGCAGGTGATGGCCTTGTTTCCTGTGACTCATACCCCTTCTCCTTTTCTTACTCTTTCTGCTCTTTTAATATTAACCTCCTTACTAATCTTTCCTACCTTAGGATCTGGTATGCCATTTTTCCCATTTTCAATGATTTTGCCTAGGTCTTCTTGTAGGTCTGATTTGAACTCTGTGCAGTCCAAGGGACTCTCAAGAATCTTCTCCAACACCACAGTTTTAAAAAGCATCAATTCTTTGGTGCTCAGCTTACTTTATGGTCCAAATCTCACATCCATACATGACTAGTGGAAAAGCCACAGCTTTGACTAGAGGGACCTTTGTCAGCAAAGTAATGTCTCTGCTTTTTAATATGCTGTCTAGATTTGTCATAGCTTTTCTTCCAAGGAGCAAGCATCTTTTAATTTCATGGCTGAAGTCACCATCTGCGGTGATTTTAGAGTTTTTGAATGTTGAGTTTTAAGCCAGTTTTTTCACTCTACCCTTTCACTTTCATCAAGAGGTGCTTCAGTTCCTCTTAGTTTTCTGCCATAAAGGTGGTGTCATCTGCATATCTGAGGTTACTGATATTATGAGTTTGAAGACTATTTAAAAAGAATTATTAAACTGGTGTGAATGGGTTCAGAAATGCTTTCTCTATTCTTTTGGCATTCTTCCTCCTGGGGAGTATAATTGTATCGGAAACAAATGTCAGTCCTTAGAGTCAGGAAACCTGGATGTTTTCCTTACTTTTTCAATTATTTGCTATTTGATCTTGGTAAACTCACTTCTGTGCTAAGTTTTGGTTTCTTCTTGTATAACATAGGTTTTAAAACTTTCCTTATTTAAAAGCCAGTGTTACTATTTGTTGAAATGATGGTCTTACTTAGATTTTTTTTTTTAAAAAAGATTCTGGTTGAAACAATGTCATGGGCTTAGTACACGATGACACAGTTTGGAAATCAGTGATCAATAATGGACATAATGATACTACTCTGCCTGACTCTCTATATCCTCCTTAGGATAAAATAAAGTATATGAAAGAATTTTATAAAATTGACTTTGTTCTATTGTGATGTCCTCATGAAGATTTCATACCTTCCTTAAGTTCATCCATCAAACATGAAACTACAAACCCAGACTGAAAATTTTAAAGTCTTAAAATTGAGCAGCCATATTGTGGTTTAGGAATGTTTTAATTCAACAAGAGGACTGAGTGTAGAAACGCTTGGGAAAACACCAATCAAGAAGGTTATTGAAGGCAAAATGAGGATGCAACTATATGAAAGGAGATGGTATTAAGCCAGAAATTGGGCTGGCATTGTTTGGCATTAATTAAACTTGTAACGAGTCACAATAATTCCACTGTAACCCATCTGGGAAGCTATAATCTAGTTCCCAAGTGAAATAAACCGTGAGGCCAAAGGCCGAATAGTTTAACAAAAGGGAATTAGATGATTATCTTGTAAACTAGAGGAGCAATGATATTGTGGCTTAATTAGAGAGCTTGCTAGGAAGCTCAAGTTACAGCAAGAGTTTTAAAGCAGTTGCCTGGTCATTTGCAAGATGTTGGAAAGGTTTTATTTATGAGAAAAAAGAAGTACCAAATGGCCACTGACATTTAAAGGTTGAAACTCAGGGAAAACATAAATGCTGCAATGCCGCACAAATGGTAGTTGGGGGGAAATGCTGGGGAGAGTGATTTAATATAGTGTTTATAGAGACCAATGGAATAAACAAAGAGTGGTTCATTAGTGATCAGGAAATTGCACTGACAGGTATCAGACACCCTATGATCAGGGGATTAAGTCTAAGGAGATGCTTATGCTTAACTGAACACAGATTTAGAGAGTGCACTAATAAATAGATATTCTGGGTTTTGATCTTGGGTTAACTGTTCAGTTTCAACTGTTTTGACATTTCTTTGATTTGACTATTGCTGAGCAGATCATAACTGTTAATGTCTATCTTTTTCCCTGAAATATTTGATTAAAGTTTAATGGTTTTCCCTGAACATTCTCTCATTACTTTTGTATGACACGCCATAGGCAACTGATAATTTTGTTCTGATTAGTGACTTTACCTACTCTGGTTGGTGACTTTATGAATCTGTGGTACCTAAACAAATAAATAAGAGATGTGAACAATACACATAGTCTGTCATTGGTTTGTTTAATTTTTATCTCAGTGATAATCCGCATGTTTCTGGGTACCAGATTACTAACCCAAGTCCTGCATACACATCGTAGGGACAAAATCATTCTGAGTTTCAACTGTACCTTTTTCCCCTGAAGAAGGCAGCTTTTCATAGGACAGTCTAGACAAACTTACTGGTTCAACTTTGAGTTAGAAATCTTTGTAAATCGTTCTATACCAACTTTGTTTTTTTCTCCTTACAACACTGTTAAGAATCTGTCATCAGTGCCTGCACTAATCCTTGGTTGCCTGGATTGAACACTCCTCTGATTTGCCTAAGGAAAAGAGCCAAAATTGTGTCTACAGATTTTCAGTTTGATGACACCTTGGCTTAATGAAAATTCTTGAAGAAGAGAATGTGGTGTTTTTTTTTTTTAAGTTCCAAGCTGGTAAAAATGAACAGTTTTGCATAAGAAATAAATCCTTAGCATTAAGATAAATGAGAAGCACCGATGATGTGAAACTAAGTTTGCTTTGACATAGATAAGGGAGCTAAGTAGGATTCTATGGGAATTCACACACTGGATCTAAATCTCTTTTTAATTACTGCATCAAGAAATATGCTTTTCCCCTCTCATGACTATTCAAATACTTTCCTTTAGCACTTTTTAAACAAAAACAACCTTTTTCAGTGACCTAGTTTGACCATGTGCTCTTTAACTGGAAGCCTGGGAAGGAAGTGAGACCCTCCTCTTACTGGGATGTGCCATGGAGGTCCTTACATTTTTCCTGAGTTAGTAACTCACCACTTTAGGGAGTGGGACCATTCCTGGCATCCTCAGATGCTTAACACCCAGACCACTCGGCTCCTATTTTGAAATTACTCTGACGGATTTCTTAACACGTTGGAAGAGCTATTCAGATTATAACCCTAAAAAGCAGATGAAAAGATTTTGTTTTTACTTTATTTAATTGATTGTTTTTGTTTGGCTGCTCTGGGTCTTCATTGCTTCGCGTGGGCTTCCTTTAGTTGTGGTGCATGGGCTTCTCATTACAGTGCCTTCTCTTACAGCAGAGCACGAACTCTAGGGTATACAGGCTTCAGTAGTTGTGGCTCATGGGCTCTAGAGATTACATGATTTTTGAAAAATGGGATAGAGACATAAATAATTGGGTTCAAAACACTGGTGTGTCCAGCGATATTCTTACAACTCAAAAGATAAATTAAGAGCTAGGCTTTGACCTCACCAAAAATGTTGCCGTGTTGACTGACAGGAAAATGTATTTCATACAGTAAGTAGGCTAGCCTTAGGCTAGGAAAGAAGATTGAGTTGGAAAAGGAATGCAGGTGGGATTCCAGAAATAAGAGTCAGTTTCATTCATTACTTAGGGCTTAGAAGTAAAAGAGGGCAATGGAGAGTCCACAGAAATATATTACTAGATTAGAGTTTCCTGAGAGGGAAATGTTAGGTTGTGAATGGCTGTAAGTTATTCACCTGGCTTTTGGAAGTAGGAGAAGGAAAATACAGTCAGGGGTATTAGTTGCAGACACCAGAATCTATGCTGGCTAGTTTAAATAGAAAATGAATTTATTAAAGGGTATACAACATTTCAGATTCCCACGTGGCTCAGTGGTAAAGAATCTGCCTGCTAAGCAGGAGATGCAGGTTGGATCTCTGGTTTGGGAGGATTCCCTGGAGAAGGAAATGGCAACCCACTCCAGTATGCTTGCCTGGGAAATCCCACAGACAGAGGAGATTGGCAGGCTGCAGTCCATGGGGTCACAAAGAGTTGGACACGACTTAGCGACTAAATAACAATGACACTGCAGCATTTCAAAGAATCATTGGGAATCCCAGAGATTCAGACTTGAGGCTAAGCTTCTGGGACTAGTGCCCAAAACTATACTGCAGAATTGGCCTGGTAAGAAAATGTCTATTGACACAGCAGCTGACTGTAGAGCCATGCTATGGAACTGACTAATGTGGGGATTTTCGCCATCCATTCACTGAATGCCAGAAAGTTTTCTCAATTGTAACCCCCATAGATACCAAGGATTTAATTTTACCACAATTTCCCCTAAGATCCCTGAAAGCAAGACACCTCTCCCACTGCCTCCACCAGCAAAATAGCTTCCAGCCTACAGTTGTTATTTCTTTTCTTCTCATTTCTCACTTGTTCATTTCAGTGAGTGGACTGAGACAACCTTTAAATTAACTTGCATTTTTGGTTGAAATACAATTTACTTTATGTGAAAATGCTCCCATAATCATTATTCTATCTTATAAATGATAAATATTTATTTATTTAAACTAAAGGTGGAATCTGTGCTAACATTTGTAAGTTCATCTCAGGATGTGTGTTTTGCAAAGCAAATGGCTCAGTGATAAATTTAAGTTTGGGAAATGTTGGAATAAAGAAACAAAGTTTCTTTAATTTAGGATTAGGATGAATATGGAAAACATCCAAAAGGATATTGAATATGCCACATTTCCTAAAAAAGTATTTGGGCCACGGAACTTTTTTTTTTTTTAACAAGGGAACATGTTCTAAGGAATGCAGTTTGAGAAACAACATGTTCAGGCAGTCCGAGTGTGGACTGGAAAAGAATTTCAAACTTGGAACATTTCAGAAGGAAGTGAGTTTGTTAAGAGCAAGGCACTGTGAGTGCAGTGGGTCGAACTCCTGACAGACTATTGAGAGCTGGCCTGCTAACCCTGAGTTAGTAGCAAATTTATACAGCCTCAAGACAAAATTCCTGCTGAAAGGTTGGCATTAGATGATTGGTTAGGGCACTATAAGGATGAGTACTGGAGTGGGCATTTTTACCTAATATGGCTCAGGAAGACTGCTGGTGATGATCAGGGGGTCTTTAGGTAAGGTTACAAAGGGGCTCAGTGGGGCTCAGTCAGCTTCAGAGTGACTTTGATTCTGGGCTCCTCTGTGGTCTTGGTACAGGGCCTCACACCTGTGGCCTTGGGGCAGGACTCATCACATTAGACTGTGGCCTCTTTGAGGAAAAGGATTGTAACTTACTTATCTCTGTCTTTCTACTACTTAAATCAGTGCCTGGCGTATAGTGACATTTATTGAGTTGATCAAAACGATGTAGGGAAAAACAATCTCTTTTCAACCCTATTTCCCACTGCTGTTTTTATGTTATAGGAAGACCATAATCTCTGGAGTCAGACTTCAATTTCTTGCATCTCTTGGAGTCTTGAATTTCTGGTGTATCATTTGAAAAGACTCCTCAGTTAAGTGTTACCTTTCGAGTTTGGGACAATGGAATTCCAGGGGACAAACTGTGATAATGTGTTACAGGTTAAAGTTATTAATGTATGGGTATTCCTGATCTTCACAGTTTCCCTAACTTCCACACAGAAAGAATTTGTTTTCCCTTGGAAAACTTCCAGATCCTCTCAAAACTAAAGAAAGTGGAAGAAAATGAAAGAGGTTGAGAGGTTGCATTGAACTAGGTAATAAAGAGTTGAGAGATGAAGAGAGAGAGCAGGACACAGGGCCCAGCTTGGGTGAGAGCATTTGAACAAGGGCCAGGAGGAAGAGCATTTGTGAGCCAGCTGCCAACCTCATGAAGAAACTTGGGAAAAGCAGCCATGCAGGAGAATCATTGTAGAGTGTTCTATATGCTTCATATGCATTAAAAATGAGCTCCTTCCTTTCACAGTTTGTCATGTGTCCGCATGAAAATGAGAAGAGCTTTCTGGATCCTGGATTGCATTTCTCTCTCTGTGACATGTTAGTATGACTGGATCACATAGATCCTAGGACTTTTAGTGAAATCACATTTAATTCTCTATTTTTCTCTCTATTTCCCCCCCGCCACCCCCCGGCTTTTCCCTCAACTTTCCCCACTATCCTCATTCCCTAGCCAAAATTACTGGGCTTCAAATCATTGGATGACATCATTCTTTTTTAAGCACTGATATTAATTCTTGTTAGGAAGGGAACTTGGTCCACATTTGGAATACCTGTGAGTCTGTGGCAAATTCCTTTTTGAGAAGGTGACCACTCTCCTGGTGTCTAAACCTCCTAAACTCCCTTTTGCTAAAGTAGCAGAAAAAAATGGCCACTTGAGGTTTTCTGATGATGTGTAAGATAGCACCATTTTAGGTGGTACAGCTTTTAGCGCCACTCCTCACTTAATGGGAGATCATTGGCACTGGTTTTGACAGTGTGTTTAGAGTTTTCTTGTTTCAGTTTCCTAGGAACTTCCATCCCCAGTGCCAGTCTTTTGTCTTTGAGCTTTAAATCTTGTAGTTCCTCTGTTTGCCTTCTGATATCCACTCATCTAACCAGCTGAAAGAAGGGAAGTTAACTTCTGCTTTGCCAGGGCCAGTGCAGTTGATGCAAAAATCTGACTGCCTGCCTAGCTTATGAAAGGCAGATGTTTGCATCTGAAAATCCTGACTTTGATGCTAACGTGACAGCGTGGTACTTTCCTTCCATTTGTACTTTCTTTGATTTCAAGTATGACTGAGTATGACCTTAGTCTCATCCTCGGTTTTTTTCATACTTAGTCAATGCTCCTTTGTGCTTTACTTTATAAATATCATATAGGATGAGTCAAAGCACTCATTTGTTTTCCCAAAGAACTGTTGTAATATCCTACAATTTAGAAATAGGAAGTCATAGAAGAGTTAGGGTGAACCATGTTTTCATACTCTTTCTTAGGCATGCGTCCTTCCCAGGCTGGGTTTGCACTGTCACAACTTAAAAGCAACGGAAGTTACGAGTGCCTTTACCCTGCAGTCCACTGTGCCACTGTTGATGCAGTCCGGCCACTTACCCACCCACCCATCTACTCAAGGCTGAAGAAATCCTGTTTCATTTTGAAATTGACCCTCTGGCTCTGTTTCTGAAAGATAGCCTGGGACTTTTCTGCATCCTTGACTGGATTGTTGCAAAACCACTTTGGCAGATACAATTAAAGTGTATGTAACATGTGTTTGTGGTGTGTGCGTGTGTGTGTGTGTGTATGCACGCTTGTTTTCCTACCCAGATAGGACAGTCTTGCCCTGAGGAATTGATGATATGCCCCATCAATTCTAAGCCCCTTGGGGATTGGTGGGAGTAACAGGTGGAGGGAGCATAGCAGAATGGAAAGTGTGCCGGACTGGATGTCAGCAGATGGGCTTTCCGTTCCTGCTTGTACCAACAGTTTGCTATGTGACCTTGGGCAACTTACTCAACCTCTCCAGGAGTCCATTCTCTCACCTGGAAAGCAGAGTTAATAATACATGCCCCTCTTAACTCAGAGGGCTGGAAGGCAAATAAAGTGAGATTGTGACTGTTTGGGAAGTTTGAAAGGGGTGGTAAACCCAGTTTTCTGCAAATAAACTTCAGGGTGCCTTACAGAGGGATATCTTTATCTGAAGTAAAAGGCACTATTAGAGGGAGTAGCTAATGTGAAGTAGCCTTTCACTCTGTTTCAAAATAAAATGCAAGCCTGGGCAGGAGAGCTAGTAAGCCTGTAAGACGAGAATCTTCACTTGTTTATGTGCCGGGCAAGGTGCTGATACTGTCAGTAAAACCAGTCATAACGGTTACCTGATCATGTTGCCATTCTGCTTTAGCAAATGTGTCATCAAAGAACACAGCCTGTCACCTGCCATGTAATCTGGTGGTTAAGGGCATGGGCTTTGGCATCATTCACACCTCAGTTTGAATCCTGGTTTTGCTACTTACTAGCTGAATGCCTTGGGACACGTTCATCTCTTTAATCCTTAGTTTTATTATTTACAAAATGGACAAAGTAGCACCTGCCTCTGTAGAGTAGGGATAATGCATTAAAGTGCTTCACATGCTTCCTGGTCATAATAAGAACTCAATGAATGATAGTTATTAATAGCTAACAGTAGCTGTGGGGGGGTATGGTTGAATATTTTTTTCCCTTGTGCTTTTCTGAACTTCCAAGTGTTTCATAATGACTTTTCCCCCCAGCTTTGTTAAGATATAATTGACAAATAATATAATGACTTTTTAATGGTCAAATTTAAAGGTTCTGATTATTGTAAACTAATGCAACCATGAATGAAGAATAATTATGCTCAGAAATTGTTGCAGTCAGTCTGTCAAGATTGCTTCCTAACATTTCCACTGGGCTTTACAACTAACACAGCACTTTAACAGATGTTGTCTCATGCATCCCTTAAAACCAGCCTGTGGAGTCAATACTAGTCATGTTCCCATTCTGAAGATCTGGAGGCTGGGGGTCACAAAGAAATGTACATAATTATGCAGTTCATGAAGTGATAGGTCTCAAATGTGCCAGAGAAGATTGCATTCAGCTGCAATGAACGGACACCCAATTATGGTGGTATAATGGTCAGTGGTCTGGATTGTCCAGAGAAAGAGAACTGGTAAGGAAGCTCTCTCTTATATATATAAAATGTATTTCCTCTGTGTGTGTATAAAGATAGAGGACAGGAGAGATTGATTTATTTTAAGGATTGGCTCATGTAGCTGTGAGAGGCCTGACAGACTCTGCAGGATAGTCTGGCAGGCTGGAGAACCAGGGAGGAGTTGATGTTGGAGCTCAAGTATGAAGGCTGCCTGCTGGCAGAATTTCCTCTTGCTTTGGGTGGATTAGTTTTTTCCTAAGGTCTTCAACTGGTTGGAGATACCCATCCACATTACAGAGGGTGATGTGTTTTATTCACAGTCTGCTGATTTTAAGGTTGTGTGAATGCATGCTAAGTCACTTCAGTTGTGTCTGACTCTTTGCAACCCTATGGACTGTAGCTTGCCTGGCTCCTCTGTTCATGGGATTCTCCAGGTAAGAATACTGGAGTGGGTTGCCATGCCCTCCTCTAGGGGATCTTCCCAACCAACCCAAGGATCAAACCCATGTCTCTTACATCTCCCTTGTTGGCAGCTAGGTTCTTTACCACTAGCTCCACTTGAGAAAACCAATTTCAAGGTTAATCTCATCTAAAAAATACCCTCACAGCAACATCCAGGTATGTTTGACCGAATATCTGGGGACCATTACCAAATCATGTTGACACCTAAATTTAACCATCACAAATGGCTTAATTAAAGAGGGGTTTACTTTTCCCAGGATACTTCAACAAATTCAGAGTCATCAGCTCCTCCTGTCTTTCTGCCTGGCTATGTCTTGCCATGGGACCTGTGGCCTCATGCTTACAAACTGGCCGCTCCACCTTTGGCCAGCAGAGGCAGGAGGAAGGAGAAAGGCAGTAGGCAAAAAGCAAAAACAAACAAACCGTTTGTGTCATCTGAGTCTTCCCATTTCAGCAGAATTTCCTGGAGGCCCCACCTCACAACTTCTTATTGATCTTATTTGTCAATTAATATATTTTGGATCATTCCTAGATGCAAGGAATTTGAGGATATTAGTATTGTTATGAATGTCACTCCAAAAAAAAAAATAATCAAGGTTCTATTAGTAACAGAAAAAGGGAGAATAGATAGGCTACAGGAGTGTGGCGGTGTTTTGATACCATGTCATTACTCTTTGTGCTACACCAAATTGCTCACCATACATGCCAGGAAGTGTCTGCCCTTGGTTGCACTGCCTTTTGAATTAATCACTGAGTTATCTTTGGATACTTGAGCCCAGCATCTAAACAAAATTACCTTAGATTGATGGAAGCCAGTAGAAAAATAAGGGGACATTTGTTAAACACTTGTTTCTCTTTGCTCTCTCCTTATGACCCAAGCAGATAAAATACTCTTTCTTTCATTATGTGAGTGGGAGGGAAAAGGAAAATAACAATGAGGGGAGGGGCCAGACATCAGTAATGCCTGTGCAGCTGATACATCATATGATCCAAGTGATTTTTCAAAACTTGTTTAAATTATGTAATATGTTTCTGCTATAGAGCACGAAATGGTTTACCTCATTTCATTGTCACAGTTGAAGTGTTTAGCTGAAGCCCACAGAAAATCATTTATATTATTAGCCTTCTATGGTGCCTAGGAATGTAGGAAATAATCACTGGAAGAAAATAGTATCAGAGAGTACAGGAATATTTGTGTTGATAATTGCTAGATTTTGTTATTGTTTTAAATCAGATATTCCAAAGATCTACTTTATATTTATTTATAAGTAAATATTTCACAGACTACTTAATAAAAAATCATTTAGAACTAAAATAGGAACCATGTGTCACATTATTGAAATATGACCCAACCAGTGTTTTTATTTTAAACTTTGGTTATGGAGAAGGCAATGGCACCCCACTCCAGTACTCTTGCCTGGAAAATCCCATGGACAGAGGAGCCTGGTAGGCTGCAGTCCATGGGGTCTCGAAGAGTCGGACTCGACAGAGCGACTTCACTTTCACTTTTCCGTTTCATGCACTGGAGAAGGAAATGGCAACCCACTCCAGTGTTCTTGCCTGGAGAATCCCAGGGACGGGGGAGCCTGGTGGGCTGCCGTCTGTGGGGTTGCACAGAGTTGGACACGACTGAAGCGACTTAGCAGCAGCAGCAGCAGCAGGGAGAACAAAACAAAGAAATAAATATTTTTTGCCTTGCTCTTTCAGACATGCATGTGCACATACACACACTCACACATACGTAACTGTGTGTCTCTCAGTGTTATCTTGTATCCATTCATATTCCTCTCTAAGTATCACTGTGAAACTACTTTGTGGTATAATTTTCATGTAGCTCTTTCGGCGTTTTTGCAATTCTAATTATCGCTGGTTATTGCATTACAAAAGGGTGGAGAGAAAGTGAATTTGCATGCAGGACATTTTAAATTCTAATGTCAGGGGTCATTAATCTTTTTTCTTTTTTTTTTTTTTTGGTTCTATCTAAGAGCTGGGCTTTCATATACCAGGGATAATAATTTACAAGCAAGCTTTTAGAAGTAGAGTTTCAGACTTATTTTTCAAATTCTCGTAACCTGAAAGGCTAAATGAGAAAGAATCCAAAATAAAGATCATTTCCATATATTTGAATGTTCTATTGCTCATCTGTTGGGAAAATTGGGAGCCCCTTTAGTTTATCTTCCTTTCAGTCACAGTGAGTGGTCTTCATATGCTTCTTACCCAGGTGCAGTGAGAACCTCACTTGTTGACTTTAGGAGTATACCACCAAATGCAGTATTTGGAATTCTCCTTCTTGAAGCTTCTGAGGACTATGTCCTCTGCATTTTCCTCACATTAGTATCTTACTTTTTTCCTCTACGTGAGATAAATATTAATGCTTTTAACTGATATTAATGGAATTTATAAATGTGAATGAAGCAGTTTAGGGACCAGTACACTGGCCAATACCATCCTACTGCAGGTCCCTACTCCCCCCTTGCTCTGGATGACTATTTCACTTTCTCTTCTCTCCTGAAACTCCCAGTGGCTCCTCCCCACTTGCTGTAATACTGAGAAAGCTCAGTCGGGAGGAAACCTCCCCAGCTCTCACCAGCCTGTCTACAACTGGACTCGTTCTGTTACAGAGGATAAACTCTTCTGTTCCCATCGATGGCCTCCGTGGTGCCCTGGACCCCATCCCCTCTTGTTCTTGCAATTATCTGCTCTCTCTTGCATCATCCTGGTTCTTCTCTCTACTAGATAATTCCCAGCAGTGATTAAAAGATGCTGTAATATCTTCAAATTAAAAAGAAAGTAAAAGAAAACCTGCTTAACTCCTTCCATCTACCACAATTTCTCTGCTCCCCATTGATTGTAAGGAACATCAGAAGAGTTGTCTACACATGTTCTCTCCATCAGACTTTCAACTCCACTGCTTCTTAGAACATACTCCGAGTCACTGTCAGATGTTTCTTTGCCAGATCCATTGCTTTACTTCCTGTTCCACCATTCTCACTTGATCCATCAACAACACATGACTGCTTGACTGCTTCTTCCTTCTCAAAATACTTTTTTTCAGTTGGCTTTGGGGACAGCACCTCTCCTGGTTTTTCTCTCTACCCTGCTAACCAGTCCTTTTCAGTTTCTTTGGCAGGTTCCTTCTCTTTTCTTTGATTTGTCCATCTCCAATGTCTCATGCTCCATCCTGAGAACTTGTCTCTTCTCCCTCTCTTCACTCCCTGGATGATTTCATTCAGGCTATGGCTGTGTGCTGGCCAGTTCCCTATCTCTAGCCTAACTCAGATGCCTTCTCTCAACTCCAGACTTTGTATGTATACCCAGTGCCTTACTCATCCCCACTTGGGTATCTGAAAAGCTTGAAAGTGAAAGTGAAGTAGCTCAGTCGTGTCCAGCTCTTTGAGACACCATGGACTGTAGCCTACCAGGCTCCTCTGTCCATGGAATTTTCCAGGCAAGAGTACTGGAGTGGGTTACCATTTCCTTCTCCAGGGGATCTTCCCAACCCAGGGATCGAACCCGGGTCTCCTGCATTGCAGGCATATGCTTTACTATCTGAGCCACCAGGGAAGCTCTCTGAAAAGCTTCAGTTCAGTTCAGTCACTCAGTCGTGTCTGACTCTTTGTGACCCCATGAACTGCAGCATGCCAGGCCTCCCTGTCTATCACCTACTCCTGGAGTTCACTCAAACTCACATCCATCAAGTCAGTGATGCCATCCAACAATCTCATCCTCTGTCGTCCCCTTCTCCTCCTGCCCCCAATCCCTCCAAGCATCAGGGTCTTTTCCAATGAGTCAACTCTTCACATGAGGTGTCCAAAGTACTGGAGTTTCAGCTTTAGCATCATTCCTTCCAAAGAACACCCAGGACTGATCTCCTTCAGAATGGACTGGTTGGATCTCCTTGCAGTCCAAGGGACTCTCAAGAGTCTTCTCCAACACCACAGTTCAAAAGCATCAATTCTTCGGTGCTCAGCTTTCTTCACAGTCCAGCTCTCACGTCCATACATGACTACTGGAAAAACCATAGCCTTGACTAGATGGACCTTTGTTGGCAAAGTAATGTCTCTGCTTTTGAATATGCTGTCTAGATGGTCATAACTTTCCTTCCAAGGAGTAAGTGTCTCTTAATTTCATGGCTGCAATCACCATCTGCAGTGATTTTGTAGCCCCCAAAAATAAAGTGCGCATAAACGTTTCCACCCTGGTCCAAGACAGCAGCATCTCTTCCCTATACTTTTGTCTTAGTGTACCCCTGCTTTCTGTCCTTGTTACCTTATTGCAACAAAGCAGGTAGAAT
Source organism: Bos grunniens (assembly GCF_055505025.1). NCBI lineage: Eukaryota > Metazoa > Chordata > Mammalia > Artiodactyla > Bovidae > Bos > Bos grunniens. The sequence continues at coordinate 40,975,659 of NC_141186.1, forward strand.
AATTTTCTTAAAAGTAAGACACATATATATGCTACTGACACTAAGTATAAATAGATAACTAATGAGAACATACTGTTTAACTCAAGGAACTCTACTGATTGTCCTGTGGTGACCTAAATAGGAAGAAAATCTAAAAAAGAGGGGATAGATGTATCAGATCAGATCAGATCGGATCAGTCACTCAGTCGTGTCCAACTCTTTGGGACCCCATGAATCGCAGCACACCAGGCCTCCCTGTCCATCAGCAACTCCTGGAGTTCACCCAAACCCACGTCCATCAAGTCGGTGATGCCATCCAGCCATCTCATCCTCTGTCATCCCCTTCTCCTCCTGCCCCCAATCCCTCGTAGCATCAGGGTCTTTTCCAATGAGTCAACTCTTCACATGAGGTGGCCAAAATACTGGAGTTTCAGCTTTAGCATCATTCCTTCCAAAGAAATCCCAGGGCTGATCTCCTTCAGAATGGACTGGTTGGATCTCCTTGCAGTCCAAGGGACTCTCAAGAGTCTTCTCCAACACCACAGTTCAAAAACATCAATTCTTTGGCGCTCAGCCTTCTTCACAGTCCAACTCTCATATCCATACATGACCACAGGAAAAACCATAGCCTTGACTAGACGGACCTTTGTTGGCAAAGGAATGTCTCTGCTCTTGAATATGCTATCTAGGTTGGTCATAACTTTCCTTCCAAGGAGTAAGCGTCTTTTAATTTCATGGCTGCAGTCACCATCTGCAGTGATTTTGGAGCCCCAGAAAATAAAGTCTGACACTGTTTCCACTGTTTCCCCATCTATTTCCCATGAAGTGGTGGGACTGGATGCCATGATCTTCGTTTTCTGAATGTTGAGCTTTAAGCCAACTTTTTCACTCTCCACTTTCACTTTCATCAAGAGGCTTTTTAGTTCCTCTTCACTCTCCGCCATAAGGGTGGTGTCATCTGCATATCTGAGGTTATTGATATTTCTCCCGGCAATCTTGATTCCAGCTTGTGCTTCTTCCAGTCCAGCGTTTCTCATGATGTACTCTGCATATAAGTTAAATAAACAGGGTGACAATATACAGCCTTGATGAACTCCTTTTCCTATTTGGAACCAGTCTGTTGTTCCATGTCCAGTTCTAAATGTTGCTTCCTGGCCTGCATACAAATTTCTCAAGAGACAGATCAGGTGGTCTGATATTCCCATCTCTTTCAGAATTTCCCACAGTTTATTGTGATCCACACAGTCAAAGGCTTTGGCATAGTCAATAAAGCAGAAATAGATGTTTTTCTGGAACTCTCTTGCTTTTTCTATGATCCAGCAGATGTTGGCAATTTGATCTCTGGTTCCTCTGCCTTTTCTAAAACCAGCTTGAACATCAGGAAGTTCACGGTTCACATATTGCTAAAGCCTGGCTTGGAGAATTTTGAGCATTACTTTACTAGCGTGTGAGATGAGTGCAATTGTGCGGTAGTTTGAGCATTCTTTGGCATTGCCTTTCTTTGGGCATAGATGTATACATCTTTCTTTGGATAGATGTATACATATAGCTTATTCACTTTGCTGTGCAGTAGAAACTAACACAACCTTATATAGCAACTGTTCTCTAATAAGAATTAATAAAAAGTAAAAATAAACAAAGCAAAACAAAACAAACAAACAAAAAAAACCCTAAGTCATATCCTGTCACTACTCTCTCAAAACCCTAATGGCTTCTTTTCTCAAAATAAAAGCCAAAAATTCTAGGTGGGGCAAGTGGGCTCGTCCTGCCTGTCTCCCTGACTGGACAGGCTACTTCTGCTCCAGCCACTCTGCCTTTCACAGTTGCTCAGTTCCTGCCACTGTTGCTGAAGTATAGCCTCTAGTACTTCTCCTGGGTCATGCTTCCTCTGGATATCATCACTGCTTGCTTCATCCCTTCCTTTAGTGCTCTGCTCAAATAACACCCTTTAAGAAAGGAAATATTCTTGCTCATATATAAATCTTCCACTCTGTCCTCCTTAGCTGTTTTTTATGAGCATGCAAGAGATTGTTGACTTGTTTCTTTCCTGACTCTTCTCTGGAGTGTAAGCTCCATGAGAGTAGATATAGTCTTTGCTCTTTCCCTGGTGTCTAAACTAGCGCCCTGCAAGGACTAGGCACCCAATAAACACTGATTAAATAAATGAAAAATTGAATGAGAAATTTAAATCTAAATATTTAAGCAAGAGCTCATGCTAATTGGCCTGAAGTCAGGTATCAGTGACCATAAATTCTGTTTTGTTTTCTGAATCCTCACATCTGTGATTTTGGCATTTTGTCTCTTTGGTCAATTTATGTTATTGGATTTCCTAAGGAAATAAAGAGGTGTATGATTTCTTGCTAACATGTTTTGGGTTTGTGACCCTTATATCACAAACACAAAGCATCAGCAGAACAGGATATTAGTCAAGGATCACAGTAACTGAACTTTTCTAAATCAAATCTTGCCTCTCCCTATATCAGTAAGGAACTCAGCAGGAAACAGATGGCACACACAAATTGGGTAATTTGACTAGAGTTTAATAAAGGTATCATTTTCAAACCACAAGGCCCCAAGTGCAGTGCCTTGAGGCTAATATCAGCCTTTTCTGCTTCCGCCCAAGGACTGAAGGTGATGAGACGGAAGGTGTGTGGGAAGGGAAGGGCACTGGGTCCCTGGGGGAGAGCATAGGAGAGGCCATGGGACAGAGACCACCCGACCAATGGGACCAGCAGCCTAGGCTCAGGGAGACAAGCAGCCCATGTTAAACCCCGGGGACTGGGCTGGTGAGGAGCTGAGGGAGTAAATATTCCAGCTTCTCTCTCCTGCCTTCCTCTAAGCTCTGGCTGAGACTTCCCATTGGCCGAACCCAGCTGGAAGTCAGAAGGCAAGGATGTCTATAAGCCAGGCTCTGAGGTAGACAGCAGGATAGGAAAGGGTGAAGGGTAGATCTGGGAAGTGAATGGTGGGCATCCAAGTGCTATCTTCCCAGCTAAAGCCTCGTCTCCTACTCTGCATGAGTCTACTTCTCACCCCTTCTTCACATGCCAGCTAAAATAAAACCATTCATCTGTTCACAGTGGTCCCTGGTTTGAGACCAAGTCATTCAACAGCTTTCCACTGAGCTTAGAATAAAATCCAAGCTCATTCCAGTGATGTACAATACCCATGATGGTCTGAATGGCTCCCTCCCACCTCTCGGAGTCCCCAGCCCACCCTGGCTTGCTGCACCCACTTGTGGTGGTCTGCTCTTGCTTCCCAGAAACAACTAAACTCGTCGTCCTCACTGGTTCTTCATCTATCCCTAACTCTCTGGTGGGAAAACCCATTTTTTCCCTCAACCTGTTACATAGTTGACTTCCTTCAACCTGTTACATGGTTGACTTGTCATTTGAACATCGTCACCTCAGGGAGGTCCTCCCTGTCTTCCTGGTCTAAAACACAACGTCTTCCATTTATTCTCTATCGCAGCGCCCCAGTATTTGCTTCACAGCATTTATCACAAACCATAAATGGCTCCTTCGTTTTACTCTCCTTTGCTTTGTTTGTGTGTGCTAAGTCACTCAGTTGTGTCTGACCCCATTGAGTGTAGCCTACCAGGCTCCTCTGTCCATGGGGTTTCCCAGACAAGAATACTGGAGCAGGTTGCCATTTCCTACTCCAGGGGATCTTCTCGACCCAGGGATTGAAACTGTGTCTCTTGCGTCTCCTGGCATTGGCAGCTGGGTTCATTACCATTAGCACCAAGTCTAATTCTGAAGCAAAGCAAATTTCTTTCAGCCATGGGCCTTATCTGTCTTCTCTGTCATTCAGTCATCCTCAGAATCTAGGACAATTTGTGACCCAGCTGGTTTCTCAATGAATATTTGGCCACTGAGTAAACAAACATTCCGTTCAATGTGAATACCTTCCCACTTATGCCATTACAAAAGGAGAAAAAAAAAGGTTACTAGAACTTATCTTGAATGTATTTGAATTTTGTCTGTCTAGTATCTGGGGAATCTTAAATATAATAAGTGCTTGATGGATGTTTGAATAAAACACATTTACTAGCAACAGGGCTGATTTCCTATAGCTTGGCAGATTGTTTTTTATGGCTGGTCTATTATGTCTTTAACAAAATTAGGCTAAAAAATGAACAATGCTCTATCTGCAATCTGCAGTTTCATAGCAAAGCTAATTGAATAACACTGACTGTCCTGGTGACCTGTTGGAAGCTGGTGTTATATAGTGACTAGGCTTGAGCATTAGAGCCAGAAAGACCTGGCCAGACTCCAGGTAGGCCACCAACTGTCTGGGAAACACTGTGGACAAGTTACCAGCCTTTCTGAGCCTGTATCCACATCTGTAGCTGCAAGGATAATGTGGTCTAATTCCTAGAGTTGTTGTAGGATTGCAGGTGAGAGTGGCCTTACCTCTGTGTCCATCACTTTCCCTTCAGTATAAAAAATAGGCACAAATCCTCCCCCTTCCCTCCTTAGGCTACTGCTTCATCAATACCCTCTCCCCAGTCCATGTTTTATTAGTTTTAGGACCTCATGTCTGTATTCTGGTTACTGGGAATCTTGCTAGAAGGCTTTCCTGTCCACGCTTTTTCTTTATAAAGTTGAATTCACTTTCTGGTTGAAGCACCCTGGAGCTCAGTTATACCTGTGACAAATTACAGACCCATCAGGCTTTTTAGCTGGCATCATATTTGCCAGACAAATGCAGACAGCACTTTCATACAGCAAAGCACTTTGTTAGTACTTTGAGCCTCTAAGGGACAATTTGAGTTGGTGGGGGAAAAAAAGGCATTGAAACCTTGTACAATACTCACCCCATTACACAAGCAAAACCAAATAAGTTTATCTGACAAAAAGGTATGAGTATGCTTTTGATAAAAGAAGTCCAAGTCACAGGGCCCTGTCTACTCTACAGAGAGACAAGAGGCATGGAGTTTCATCTTATGTTTATTTATTTTTTTACTTGAGTTTAACTAATATGCTTCGAATGCATTCTTTGTTCCAGGTGTTTTTCTTTACTCTGGTAGATGAATTAGAACTATTAAGATTATAAAGTAAAAATATTTAAGCACAGATAAGATATGATTAGAATGAGATCCTTTGCTCATGGCTGGGAAATGTATTGGTACCTACAGGCAATCAGGCAAAGTTAAATTTCTAAGGCATGAAATGGTTGTCTGGAATCTAGTTCCTTAAAATATTCAAATCAGCTCCATTCAAACCTGTATGTTTGGCACTCTGGCTGTGTGTGTGTGTGTGTGTGGCTGTGCTGGGTCTTTATTGTGGCATGCAGGCTTCTCTAGTTGTGGCGTGCCGGCTCAGCAGTTGCAGCATGGACTTAGTTGCCCATCCCATTCTCATCGTCCTGTCCCCTCCCAACATAATGTGGGAGTGAGTGTGTTTTGTTTTTTTTTTTTTGAAGCTTCCCTGATGGCTCAGTGGGCAAAGAATCTGCCTGCAGTGCAGGAGACAGAGGAAATGTGGACTCGATCTCTTGGTAAGGAAAATCCCCTGGAGGAGAAAATGGCAACCCACTCCAGTATTCTTGGCTGGAAAATCCCATGGACAGAGGAGCCTGGTGGGCGATAGCCCATGGGGTTGCAAAGAATCAGACACAACTGAATAATAATGGTTTGGCGTACTTTCACTCTAGTTGCCCCATAGCATGTGGGATCTTCGTTTCCCGACCATGGATCAAACTCATATCCCCTGCATTGGAAGGCAAACTTTTAACCTCTGGAACACCAGAAGTGAAGTGAAGTCGCTCAGTCATGTCCGACTCTTTGCGACCCCATGGACTATAGCCTACTACGCTCCTCTGTCCATGGGATTTTCCAGGCAAGAGTACTGGAGTGGGTTGCCATTTCCTTCTCCAGAGGATCTTCCTGACCCAGAGATCGGACCCAGGTCTCCTGCACTGTAGGCAGACGCTTTACCATCTGAGCCACCAGGGAAGTCACTTCTGGAACACCAGGGAAGTCCCTAATTAGCACTCTTGATACATGCTGAATAAAATAGATTAGGTATAATTCCTGCCTTCCAGCACCTTATCATCAGGCTCAGTGTTCCTGAACTTTTTTGACCAGTGTCCTTCTTTTCTAACTATAAATATCTCAGTCCCTCCTTATATTATTTGAAACTTAATTCAATGTTTATGATAACGAGATAAAGCCCTACTTGATTTTCAAGTTACATGTCACATGAAAAAAAAGTGAAACTGAAAGTCACTCAGTTGTGTCTGACACCTTTGTGACCCTGTGGACTATAACATGTCCGTCTCCTCTGCCCATGGAATTCTCTAGGCAAGAATACTGGATTAGGTAGCCATTCCCTTCTCCAGGGGATCTTCCCCACCCAGGGACTGAACCCAGGTCTCCTGCATTGCAGGCAGATTCTTTACCATTTGCTCCACCAGAGAATGTATTTGCCTGTGTCTCTCCGGGACATACTAATCTGACTGGTGATCTAAGACACACATACACCACACCTCTTTACGTGAGCCTCATTCATTGTTAAGCTTCATATGTTCAATAGAGACCAGAGGTTCCAAATTAGTGGTTCCATAGGTCCAGTACAGTTTACAGAGTTTTTGTCTTCTTAACTTTCTTAACTGAGCCAACATTTACAGTTGGGATATTTCACAGAAAATGCAGAAGAGTTTTGGCTTTTCTTAAGACAGTGGAAGATGTGGTGGCCACGGACCTGCTTTCCTACACGGCAGCAGTGGCGGGGCTGCTGGCTGCTGCCCCTTCAGGCAGGGCTAGTGCTCTCTGGTTGCCACGTCTCCACTGTTCAGCAGTGAGTGAGTATGCCTGAGAATAGGCTTGATGCATACAAATTAGATGGCATCATCGACTCAATGGACATGAATCTGAGCAAACTCCAGGAGACAGCGAAGGTCAGGGAAGCCTGGCGTGCTGCAGCCCATGGGGTTGCAAAGAGTTGGACACAACTTAGTGGCTGAACAACAGCAATACGAACTAACCCCACTCCTGGCTCTTAGGAAACTTGAGTTTGTGAGTCTGGTAGAGTCTAGAGAGGGGAGTCGGAAGAATTTTCATCCATCGAGTAGATGGATCATGAGATACTGGTAGGAACTGTATGGTTGAAAAAGTGTGTTTTGGGGAGGGTGAGGGGAGATCATTCCAGGCAGGATACTAAATTTGATGCTGAATTTCACCAGTGGGTAGTGATGGTTTGTGAGCTACACCTCCAGTAGTTTTTCTACTTTTTTTTTTTTTTTTACAATTGAAGAGCAGATTTATGGTTATGATTCTGGTTTACTTGTATTCTGATATGCTTCCTTTAGAGAAAGGGAAAAGGGAGGAACGTATAGTAGTAAAAGCTAAGAGTTGGGCATAACTAAGGTTGTAGCAATGGTCGACAGTCAGATTTATGAGCTCATCAGTTAAAATTGTGTGTGTGGGCCCTGGTCAGGGAACTAAGATTTCACATGATACATGGTATGACAAAAGATAAAATAAAATGATTACTGTCACAATAAAATGCGGCTGGATGTTGATAGGGATTCTGTTGAATCTATAGATCAATTTGGGGGAGTATTTTCATTTAACAGTATTGTCTTCCAGTCCAGGAACACACAAGATGTCCTTCCATTTATTTATATCTTCAAGTTCTTTCAACAGCGTTTTGCTATTTTCAGCATACAAATCTTGCACTTCTTTTGTTAAATTTATACCTAAAAGTTTCATGATCTTTGAATATTTTTAATGCAATTTTTTTCTAGATTTTGTTTTGGAATGTTCATTGCTAGTACAGAGAAATATAAGTGATATTTGTATACTGAGTCTATGTACTGAAATCTCACTGGACTCTTTTATTAATTCTATTAGCTTTTATTGGTTTCTTTATGATTTCCTATATATAAGTCTTTTTTTTTTTTTTCAAATAGAGATATTTACATTTTTCTTTTCTTGGGATGTCTTTTAACTTCTTTTTCTTACCTAATTGCCCTGGGTAGAATCTTCAACACAATGTTCAATAAAATGGTGAGAGGAAAAAAGTAATTGTGTGTGTGCTGGTCTGTGGTGTATGGTGTATGTGTGTATGGATGGTGTGGGTACGTGTGTGTGGTATATGTGACGTGGACATGTGTGTGTAGAAAGGATTGATGTTAAGAATAACAGTACCGCTGCAATAAGCATTCAGATTTGTGAAAGAAAATATGGCTGAGAAAAAAATGCCATTCATTGTCTATCTCCCCAAAAGATAGTAAAAGTGCCTCTTCATAGTAGTTGAGCCGATACTTTACAAAGACAGCTGGACTTATTAGAAGAAGGAGATACAGTGTGTGTGACCAAGGTACCTATAAGAGTGGATGTTTTGTCATCAAAGATGCTCAATATCCTGTCGTATTCTCGTCAGACTCTCCTAATACATAGGGTTCCCGCTGTAACATCACACTTAAGATGATATCTCCCCAAATCTTCTTTTAGAATAAAATTGCAGCTATGAGGAGTAACACATTTATATTTAAGGACTTGTTTTTATTTTTGGGGGTAACCAGCCTTTGGCTATCAGACAGAGGGCTGAGGAAGGGGTGGGGTGGGGGTTAGGTTTGTTCTGCTTTGTTTTGTTTTGATGTTGTTGGGGAATTTCCAACAGAGGAGTTTTATTTTCCTGGCAAGGCCAGATCCTTTACACAGTTTGATGTCTCCTTGGTCTTCAGAAAGCCCTCCATAAGGGTTTGTTTGTGTTAAATTGAAAGCAGATCTCTTTCCAAAGGAAAGGCCCTTTCATTGATCCTGACCTTTTCCTTTTGCAGGTAAAGGCTTGTTGAGTTGCCTTTTAAACAATCAGAAATCACTATGTTTCTTTCTTTTTTTTTTCTTGTAATCTTTTATTTATCCTGTTCAGTGGCCTTACATGCTTTAAAATAAATTTCCTATGGAAATCATAAAACAGTTCTACTCAGCCAAGAAGAGTTCAGACCACAGAACACTGTTAACAAACACATGTGTTGGCTCGTGGGGGGCAGGCTAACACCTCATCTCCCCTCCAGCCACCCCCACCTTCCCCTCTTCAACTTGTTTTTCCTCTGTTGTTTCCAATTGTGCTTTGTGAATTCTCACAAGAGGTGCTTTAAGCTTTATTTCATCTAGTAGCACCCTGAGAAAACTTCAAGCACTGAATAGGGATTATATTAGCTGGAAGAATCAAGAAATTAATTTCCTTCAAGAGAAGAATGGCATGTCTGGCCAAACAGAATATTGCTTAATGTAATAGAACTCCCAAATGAAATTGGGGAGCGGATCTTTCCCTTACCTGAGGGATGTGAGGTTATTGAATTCCAGATTCCAGTATAAATTATCATCTGAATGAGTGGATCCACCCCCTTCTCTGCTAGCCATTCCTCTCTGGTTCCCATGCAAGGGACCGTTTCTGTCACCCACCAGAGGGCCACACTCCTTCAGCCAGTTCTAAGTCAGGGAATAAAAGAATTAATGGCTCGGAACTTAATCCATAACTCCCTAACTCTGCAGCTTTATTTTTTTTAATAGTTCATAAACTTCTTATTTTCCTTTTTAACCTAGATTTCCTCTGTGGTGAAGGAGAGTTTTGCCAGCCTTTGGCTCTGTCTCATAAAAACACTTTAAAGGACAATGCTAGGTTGTGTGACTGCCTGTAATTCACCCTCATATAATATTCCGGAGCCGTCTCAGGGTTTGTGTCTGAGTTTGTTCTAATATAAAGAACCCTGGGGTCAACAACACAACTGTTTCCAGATGGATTAAGTTGTGCATTCTTAAAGACCTGGGAGGCCAATGTATATTGCCTCTCTTAGAGCTGTCACAAGTAATATTATCGGGAGCATGACAGACGCCAAATGGGATACATAGAGATCTCTATTTTAGGAATTTCTAAAGTGACATAGTAGGGTTTGCTGGGTTTTTTAGAATAACTAAATTAAGTGTCTGTCTTTCTGAATTAAACTCTCTATGGGCTCTGCTTTGTCACCCTTTGTCCCCTTCTAGATGATAGAATTGGGATATAAGTTGGTAACCGACTTCTCAGAGAGTTTACTTTTGAAAAACATAACTCTGTAGGTCACATGTGCCCTACACAAAACTTTGTAACAGGAAACAGGCACAAATCGGATTTTGAGACTGCAGCATTTGCTGTCAAGAGGTGAAAGCTCCAAGAGTGGGACTTATCAGAGCTGTAGGTGTGAATGGTGTGCAAGGTCAAAGGCAAAAAATTAACCACTGTTGACAGCTTGGAGGGACTCTCACTGGTCACTACTAAGGTGTCCTTTTCAATCAGAGAGGGGCTGACCAGCACCTACTGAACCCAGGATCCTTGCGGTTTTCACTTTTTATCCAAAGCCTCCTGCTAAGGGCACAAAAGCCTCAGTTTAGAATATATACTTCCTAGCGTCGGAGGTCAGGGGCGGCGGCCGGGAGGAGATACCCCACGCCCCAAGCCGGAGGCCAGGGGAGGCAGGCCGGAGGAGATACCCCACGCCCCTAAGCCCGAGGCCAGGAGCGACGAGCGGGAGGAGCTACCCCACGCCCCTAAGTCCGAGGCCAAGTGCGGCGGCGGGGAGGAGCAATCGCACGACCCAGGCCCGGGGTGGTGGCTGGGAAGACCAACCCCACGTCCAAGGACCCGTGGCTGCGCCAGCGCAGGAGGGCCTAGAGGAGCTATCCCACATTGAAGGTCAGGAAGGGCGGCGGTGAGGAGATACCCCTCGTCCAAGGTAAGGAGCAATGGCTGCGCTTTGCTGGAGCAGCCGTGAAGAGATAGCCCACGCCCAAGGTAAGAGAAACCCAAGTAAGACGGTAGGTGTTGCAAGAGGGCATCAGAGGGCAAACACACTGAAACCATACTCACAGAAAACTAGTCGATCTAATCACACTAGGACCACAGCCTTGTCTAACTCAATGAAACTAAGCCATCCCCATGGGGCAACCCAAGAGGGGCAGGTCATGGTAGAGAGATTTTACAGAATGTGGTCCACTGGAGAAGGGAATGGCAAACCACTTCAGTATTCTTGCCTTGAGAGCCCCATGAACAGTATGAAAGGGCAAAATGATAGGATATTGAAAGAGAAACTTCCCAGGTCAGTAGGTGCCCAATATGCTACTGGAGATCAGTGGAGAAATAACTCCAGAAAGAATGAAGGGATGGAGCCAAAGCAAAAACAATACCCAGCTGTGGATGTGACTGGTGATAGAGGCAAGGTCTGATGCTGTAAAGAGCAATATTGCATAGGAACCTGGAATGTCAGGTCCATGAATCAAGGCAAATTGGAAGTGGTCAAACAAGAGATGGCAAGAGTGAATGTCGACATTCTAGGAATCAGCGAACTGAATGGACTGGAATGGGTGAATTTAACTCAGATGACCATTATATCTACTACTGCGGGCAGGAATCCCTCAAAAGAAATGGAGTGGCCATCATGGTCAACAAAAGAGTCCGAAGTGAGAAATAGATTTAAGGGCCTAGATCTGATAGATAGAGTGCCTGATGAACTATGGAATGAGGTTCGTGACATTGTACAGGAGACAGGGATCAAACCATTCCCATAGAGAAGAAATGCAAAAAAGCAAAATCGCTGTCTGGGGAGGCCTTACAAATAGCTGTGAAAAGAAGACAAGCGAAAAGCCAAGGAGAAAAGGAAAGATATAAACATCTGAATGCAGAGTTCCAAAGAATAGCAAGAAGAGATAAGAAAGCCTTCTTCAGTGATCAATGGAAAGAAATAGAGGAAAACAACAGAATGGGAAAGACTAGGGATCTCTTCAAGAAAATCAGAGATACCAAAGGAAAATTTCATGTAAAGATGAGCTCGATAAACGACAGAAATGGTATGGACCTAACAGAAGCAGAAGATATTAAGAAGAGATGGCAAGAATACACAGAAGAACTGTTCAAAAAAGATCTTCACGACCCAGATAATCACAATGGTGTGATCACTGACCTAGAGCCAGACATCCTGGAATGTGAAGTCAAGTGGGCCTTAGAAAGCATCACTACGAACAAAGCTAGTGGAGGTGATGGAATTCCAGTTGAACTATTCCAAATCCTGAAAGATGATGCTGTGAAAGTGCTGCACTCAATATGCCAGCAAATTTGGAAAACTCAGCAGTGGCCACAGGACTGGAAAAGGTCAGTTTTCATTCCAATCCCAAAGAAAGGCAATTCCAAAGAATGCTCAAACTACCACACAATTGCACTCATCTCACACGCTAGTAAAGTAATGCTCAAAATTCTCCAAGCCAGGTTTCAGCAATATGTGAACCGTGAACTTCCTGATGTTCAAGCTGGTTTTAGAAAAGGCAGAGGAACCAGAGATCAAATTGCCAACATCTGCTGGATCATAGAAAAAGCAAGAGAGTTCCAGAAAAACATCTATTTCTGCTTTATTGACTATGCCAAAGCCTTTGACTGTGTGGATCACAATAAACTGTGGGAAATTCTGAAAGAGATGGGAATACCAGACCACCTGATCTGCCTCTTGAGAAATCTGTATGCAGGTCAGGAAGCAACAGTTAGAACTGGACATGGAACAACAGACTGGTTCCAAATAGGAAAAGGAGTTCGTCAAGGCTGTATATTGTCACCCTGTTTATTTAACTTATATGCAGAGTACATCATGAGAAACGCTGGACTGGAAGAAGCACAAGCTGGAATCAAGATTGCCGGGAGAAATATCAATAACCTCAGATATACAGATGACACCACCCTTATGACAGAAAGTGAAGAGGAACTCAAAAGCCTCTTGATGAAAGTGAAAGTGGAGAGTGAAAAAGTTGGCTTAAAGCTCAACATTCAGAAAACGAAGATCATGGCATCCAGTCCCACCACTTCATGGGAAATAGATGGGGAAACAGTGGAAACAGTGTCAGACTTTATTTTTTGGGGCTCCAAAATCACTGCAGATGGTGACTGCAGCCATGAAATTAAAAGACGCTTACTTCTTGGAAGGAAAGTTATGACCAACCTAGATAGCATATTCAAAAGCAGAGACATTACTTTGCCATCAAAGGTTCGTCTAGTCAAGGCTATGGTTTTTCCTGTGGTTATGTATGGATGTGAGAGTTGGTCTGTGAAGAAAGCTGAGTGCCAAAGAATTGATGCTTTTGAACTGTGGTGTTGGAGAAGACACTTGAGAGTCCCTTGGACTGCAAGGAGATCCAACCAGTCCATTCTGAAGGAGATCAGCCCTGGGATTCCTTTGGAAGGAATGATGCTAAAGCTGAAACTCCAGTACTTTGGCCACCTCATGTGAAGAGTTGACTCATTGGAAAAGACTCTGATGCTTGGAGGGATTGGGGGCAGGAGGAGAAGGGGATGACAGAGGATGAGATGGCTGGATGGCATCACTGACTTGATGGACGTGAGTCTCAGTGAACTCCGGGAGTTGGTGATGGACAGGGAGGCCTGGCGTGCTTCGATTCACGGGGTGGCAAAGAGTCGGACATGACTGAGCGACTGATCTGATCTGATGAGAAATCTAGTTCATTGGCTGAGTCCCTTTCTTTACTGGCTTCACATTTATCTATTGGAAAATAAATGTAAGTACAAAATTGAAGCATGCTGTAGGATTTGTATAACTTCTTCCTGAAGTATACATTTTTTTTTCCCAAAGGGAAATATTTATTGCTCAATGGATTTTTTTCCCCAAAAATGAAAAAAATTTTTTTCTTCCCCTCTCAATTATTGATATGTGCCTTTGGGATAAGCTAAAAAAGAGACTAAGACTTATCTGAAAACTGAATAGTTGGAGATATTAAAATTTTTTAATTTCATTCCAAATGTCCCACTAAACATGTATATAGAAATATATATAAAATTTTATATAATATCTATAATATTCTACTTGCAGTTTTGTAAACTAGTTTTTCTAACCTAATATATTTTTTCTATGCTGATAAATATGCATCTATATCATCATTTTTAAAGACTCTATAGCAACCCATTTTATACATAAAGCACATTTATTTAGCCAATACTCTGTTGATAGACATTAAGATTTTTTTCCTGAATTTTCAATATTGCGAAGAATAGAACAAAGATCTTTATACATACATCTTTATGGATTTGACAAGTTGCTTCCTTGAGATATAATCGTAGAAATTAAATTATGTCAAATATAATTAAAAATTTTACTCAAGTTGCTGCTCTGTCTTCCAAGAAGGTACTAATTTCTACTCATTCCATCTGCATATGAGAATTTTTTATTCCTTTTAACATTCTTAACTCTGGGTAGTGTAAATCTTAATCTTTGTCAACCTGAAATATACAAATAAATGGTTCATTGTGATTTTTGTTTGAATTTCTTTGACTAATAATGACATTTAACATATCCCCATTATTGTCTCTTTCTACTTTGGGGAGTTACCTAATTATATCTTCCTGTTTTTCTGTGAGACTTTTTGCCTTTCTCTTATTGCTTATAATAGCTTTGTGTAAACTCTGGATACATGTGGTTCTTATGCTGCACCTGGACAAGAACTTGTCAAGAAAATATTGGAGATTAAATATTTAATATTTCATTAAAATGAAAGAAGAGTTTAATACTGCGTAATACAAGGTAGCTACCTAACTTGTCTGTCCCTCAGTTTCCTCTTGTATAAAACTAGAAAAGTCATTCATTTCTCACATTTCTTCACTTGTACTAAAGCAGATACTTTTGTGTCTTTTTTTTTTTAATTTGTCTGTGCAGAGTCACAGTTGCAGCATGTGAGGTCTTTAGCTGCAGGAATCTCTGCTGTAGCATGCGGGGTCTAGTTCCCTGACTAGGGGTCAAACCCCAGGCCTCCCTGCATTGGGAGTGTGGACTCTTAGCCACTGGACCACCAGGGAAGTCCCAGATACTTATTAAAATTAAGTATTTTACCCATGTAACTTCACGGTGAACACTTTAGAGTCCTCTATTGTCTTAATCACTGTCCGTCCACCTAGTTAGTAAAGGAGAGATTTCCACCCTAGAGATATGCGGATGGCCAAACCCATGCCCTCTAGCACTAGACAGCTGAGATTGATAGAACTTTATTAGTCACAGGTACTCACAGCCTAGGGGAGGAGGGTGCTGCACACCACACAAAGTCCCTAGGGGGTTGTACTTGGGAACAGAGCGACAAATCAGGGACTGTGAGAGGCAGCATCAAGGGGGTGGGTGACCCTTGGTTCCTGCAGTAAGGTCTAACTGGCTTGTTTGAATCATTCAGAGGCTGACAGGAAACTGAACCCCATTGCTCAGGGTTAAACAGAAACTGTGCCTGGTCCCCATGATAAGGAGAGCTGTTTGGCCAAGAGACTTATTCCCCAGGAGCAAAATGAGAAGAAGAACCTGTGGTTGAGCCACTGGAGGCCATCCCGATTTTCCACGGATGTCAAGACAGTGAATAACATTGAGGTTCAGTTTTAGGTCCTATACCACAGCTTTCTCTGAGAGGCAAGTCCTCAAAGTCTTTCTTAGAATATTTATTTAATTTTATTTATTTTCTTGGCTGTGCCAGGTCTTAGGTGTGGCATGTGGGATCTTTAGTTACATCAGGCAAACTCTTAGTTGAGGCATGTGGGATCAAGTTCCCTGACCAGGGATTGAACCCAAGCCCCCTGCATTGGGAACTCAGTGTCCTAGCCACTGGACCACCAGGGAAGGTCCTCGGTGGGCTCTTCTCAGTCCTCACTGCTCTTGCCCGAGTTCATCCAGTCCACTCTGAAGGTTCTCCCATTCCAGTGGCCTCAATGCCTTGGCCCTCTCCAGGGAAACAGCAAGACGTGAATTGAGATGCTCACCACCTGTGTCATTAATTGGTTGTATGGCTCTGGACAAGATAACATGTCTCCTCAGCTTCAGTGTTTATAAAATAAAGATAGTACTGACCTCCTAGAATAAC
Source organism: Bos grunniens (assembly GCF_055505025.1). Lineage (NCBI taxonomy): Eukaryota > Metazoa > Chordata > Mammalia > Artiodactyla > Bovidae > Bos > Bos grunniens. The sequence continues at coordinate 40,991,515 of NC_141186.1, forward strand.
ATATCAAAAGTTTCTGGCATAGCACCTGTTCGTATTGGGCATTTAGATCTTAATTCTTTAGCATCTTTTACTTGTTAATCTTCTTCATGTTCCTGCCATCTAAATGTGAGTGTTACCTAAGATTTGTTGCACACCTCCCAACCTTCGTTTTCTGCTCCTCAGCCCTTGAAGACATATCCACATTTTCTTTGGCTTCATTTGCATCTTAGGGTGCAAACGCCTTTCCTCCTCTCCTCAGTTGGATTTCTTGTTCTAGTCCTTCTCTGGTTCTCTGGTCCCACATTTCCAACTGTTTCCTAAAGATTTTCCCTACAATGTCTATTTTCAGCATGTTTAAAAAGTTTCTCCTCAAATAAGTACCTTCTGTGGTGCTTCTGGCTGACTGCTTCATTGGGGTCCCTGTCATTTTGGCTTAATACTCTTAAGCCACTTTTATTAATAGTTCTCTCTCTCTTTCAGACCCACAATAACTCAGCTGTCAAGGACTGTTTGTTTATTCTTGCATAGGATGGTTTGCATCCATCCTTTCTACTCCATTCCCAGAGATCAGTGCCTTTACAGTTAAAGAGTTGCATTATGCTCTGAGTTTTTTCCTTCTCTGCAAACTCTCCTTTCATCTCCTAGTCCATCCTGTATTCCACTGCTTGATAAACCTTTCAAAGATTCAAATCTGATCACGTTTCCTCTACTCTAAAGCTACCAGTGGTTCTTGGTGACCATCACCTGATGCAAGTTCTGTAGCTGGACATGTAGGGCCCCTGACAATCTGGTTCCTTACTTGCAAGCACTGGTGTCCCCAGTATTCCTACATACTATCAACTTGATCTTTCTTTTTAGCCCCTGGGATATGCATGACCCCCAAGTGCCTTGCTGTGTTATCTATGGTTTTCTTCTGCCTGGTATGCCCACCTTCCCAGTCTCAATGTTTTGAAATCTTGTATTCAGAATTCAAATCCTGGCTTTGCTGGTTACTATGTAACTTTGAAAAATCATTTAATCTCTCTGAACCTTGGGTTCCTCATTTGTTAATGGGGAAAATACTACCATGTTATAAGGCTATTTATGAAAACAACTAACATAGCCCATGTGTCATAAACACAGGCTTGTTCTAACTGCTGTTGCTACCATCACCTCAGTCAAAACTAATCTTTGGCTTCCTCTGAGCACCTGCTTTGTTACACACAAGGCGCTTGTTTTATATGCTGTGTGCTATTGTATTTCAAAAGGTTGTATGTTTATTAATTACACTGAAATTTCCTTGAAGTTTAAGTATGGCATTAAGTATTGCATATCTTTATTCATTCATCTAGAGAAGGCAATGACACCCCACTCCAGTACTGTTGCCTGGAAAATCCCATGGATGGAGGAGCCTGGTGGGCTGCAGTCCATGGGGTTGCTAAGAGTCAGACACAACTGAGCGACTTTGCTTTCACTTCCACTTTCATGGATTGGAGAAGGAAATGGCAACCCACTCCAGTGTTCTTGCCTGGAGAATCCCATGGACGGAGAAGCCTGGTAGGCTGCAGTCCACGGGGTCGCACAGAGTCGGACACGACTGAAGTGACTTAGCAGCAGCAGCAGCATTCATTCATCAGAGATTTAGTGGGTGTTTTATTTGTGTCTCCTGGTGTGCTCGGGGCTGAGGACACAAGAATGACAAAGACATAGTCCCCGCTATCAAAGTTTGCACACCATCTGATTACCATTGAATGCTACCTAGACTTAGTTGAGATAAACCTATCAGGAGCCCAGAGTAAGGGCACCTGACTCACACCTTGGAATTCTGGACAACTTTCTGAGGAAGTGACATCTAAAGGGAGATAGGAGGGGTTGTAGGCTTTAGCCAGGTGCAGGTGGGGAGGGGCAGTGCTTCTGAATGAATTAGGGAGAGCATTCAGTGCAGAAAGACACATGTTTATACAAAAGGAGTGAGAAGCAGAATAAAATGTTCTGAATTGCAGAGTGAAATGGCTGTGATCTTGGTTTTGAAGGAGAAATAGCAAGAGATAAAACTAGGAAGGTAAGTAAAGGCTGGAATCTGAATGATTTTTCAATTATTTGTATTATTAATATCACCCAGTACAGTGCCTGCACGTGATGGGTTCAGCAAATATGTTTCTAGCCTTTATAAAGAGTGGATCCACATGACTTAGTCTCAGCACTTTCTGTCAAGGAAACTCAGTTTGGCAAGAGAGCAAAGTTTCAAAATTGCTGAAATCTTTTACTTGAATTTCTTAGAAACTGTGAAGGAGAGCTATGTATCTAATCCAGGCCATATTTACACATAATCAGACTGTCAAATGTCAAAATTGAAATGAATTAGTAAGGAGCTTAATGTCCTTTATTCAGGGAAAACACTCCACGGATAGGAGAGTTCAGTGCAGGGCAGCAGAAGGTCCTTCCTTGGAGATGTGGGGCAAGAGTGAGTTACATAAATGATTAGAAACAGCAGTAAAGAAATGGCATGTGTGGCTAAGAGGTCAGGGGTTTCCCTGTAAGGAAAGCAGGTCTTGTTTCCTAGGGTAAAGCTGACCTGGAGGATTGTGATGGGTGTGTGTTAGGTTCCCTTGACAAGCGTTTCCTGTAAGTTTGGGCTGACTTAGGTGTAGATTACTTTGCCAACAAAAGTCCGTCTAGTCAAAGCTATGCTTTTTCCAGTAGTCATGTATGGATGTGAGAATTGGACCGTAAAGAAGGCTGAGCACCGAAGAATTGATGTTTGAAGAACTATGGTGTTGGAGAAGACTCTTGAGAGTCCCTTGGACTGCAAGGAGATCCAACCAGTCCATCCTAAAGAAAATCAGTCCTGAATATTCGTTGGAAGGACTGATGCTGATGCTGAAACTCCAATACTTTGGCCATCTGATGCAAAGAACTGACTCATTTGAAAAGACCCTGATGCTGGGAAAGATTGAAGGCAGGAGGAGAAGGGGATGACAGAGGATGAGCTAGTTGGATGCCATCACCAACTCATGGACATGAGTTTGAGCAAGCTCCGGGAGTTGGTGATGGACAGGGAAGTCTGGCATGCTGCAGTTCATGGGATCGCAAAGAGTCGGACACAACTGAGCAACTGAACTGAACTGAAGATCTGAACTGAACTGAGGTGTAGATTTATGACATGGGCTGGCAGCTACAGTGGCCTCTATTTTGTGGGTTTTGATATTATTTATCTTTATCAAATTAACTTTATCAAAACTAACAAACACACAACCTTTCTGCTCCTATCTACTTTCATATCTTTTACTACGCCAATGTTTGTTTTTTCCTGAAAGTAAAAAGCAAAACAGATGTCCTCTTGGGGACTTCCCTGATGACTACTGGTTAAGACTCCACACTTCCAATACAGGGGGTACAGGTTTGATTGCTGGTCAGGGAACTGAGATCCCACATACCACAGGTAATAGCCAAAAAATTAAATAAAATTTTAAAATGCAGGAGAGATTTATATTAATATATAAGAGACATACATTAATATATTTTATCATTTTTACTTATAAAAGATAGATCTTTTATATCTCCTCCACCAGATGATATACTTTCGTCCTTCCATTCCCTCCAAACTTTGTCACACAGACACACTTGACCTCTCTCCAATCCTCCTGTCCATCTCTCTCCCTCTCTCTACCTTCACCAAAGTCTAGAGAAACTGTATTGGCAGAAACAGCCCTCCTCAGTGACTCCAGGTTAGTAAGGATTGTCGAAACAAATGTAAGGAATGAGTGAACCTTCCTGTGGATGAACCAGAGGCTGCCCCCATGAAACCCAAAGCCCTGTATGTAGTGACTTGGGTCTACTTCACAAACTCATCCTTCCATTTTCAATACAGACTTTTTTTCATTCAGGATTCTGTCCCCCCACCTCCCGCCCCCCTGCCCTGAGTCACCTACCCCGACCACCCCGTCCATTATTTCTCCCAAGCCTTGAATCATAAACTTCAAGAAAGCATTGTGAATAATTTATATCCTTTTATTACTCATTGCCTAACTCCCTTTGGGGGAAATGAAGAGAAACATTAGTCTTTTGCTGCTTATTCTCCCATGGACTGAGACCCTGTCAGCTGCAGGCGATAGCAAAGATTTATGACCACAGGAGCTGTCATTATGGAGCAGTTGATTGACCCATAGTTTTGATTAACCCAAATATTTTTTTTTTCTAAATCAGGATCAGTGCTAATGACACTAGAATGGAAATTTAATACTATACCAAATTCTACTGAAACCTACTTGTTATCATCTATTTTTTTTTTTTTTTTTTAGTGCTCGATGCTGAGTGTTTTCTTCCCTGCCTATTTAACTGGTTTTCCTGTGAAGTCTTTCTCAGAATTTGTAAATTCAGATACAGAGCTGTGATGACACAGAGCACATAGTGGTACCTTGCTGCTGGGGCTGAGGGATTCTCAAGTCCTATTTGGTTTGGTCTTTCCAATGTCTTCATTCAGCTTCATAGCACCAGGAAGTATAGTTGGTGCCTGTCGTGGGCCATTGAGATTCCTCTGGCCCATTGGGTCAGTCCCGCTCCAAGTATTGTTAGAGTGTCACACCTACTCCATCCGCTCCAGCACTATACCGTACAAGTCCAAATTGCTCTCCCTGGGACTTCTGTAGCAGGTCTAGATGAACTGGCCTACCCAAACTCTTTCTGCCTCCCCAAATCCATTTTTCTGCAAAGTATAAAAAACCGTCATATCAGCTGCTACCACTGCATCCTGTTTATTTATTTATGTTTCTTCACTGGCTTCCAGGTGACTCAGTGGTAAAGAACCTGCCTGCAATTCCCAAGAGACTCGGGCTTGATCCTTGGGTTGGGAAGATTCCCTGGAGGAGGGCATGGCTACCCACTCCAGTATTCTTGCCTGGAGAATCCAATGGCAGAGGAGCCTGGCAGGCTTCAGTCTATGGGGTCGCAAAGAGTCGAATATGACTAAAGCGACTTAGCATGCAGGGGTCTTCATTGCTTTGCGTGGACGTTCTCTGGTTGTGACAAGTGCGGGCTGCTCTTCGTTGCTGTGTAAGGGCTTCTCAATGTACAGGCTCTATGTGGGTAGGCTTCAGTGTGGTGGCATGCAGGCTCTAGAGCACAGGCTTCATGGCTGTGGCACACATGCTTGGTTTCTCAGAGACGTGTGGAATCTTCCTGGACCGAGGGTCAAACCCATGTCCCCTGCATTGCGAGGCCAATTTTTATCTACTTTGCCACCAGGGAACTCCCTACACCCTGTTTAAAAACCCCAAGATGGCTTCCCATTGCTCAAAAGTCTTGCATGATCCCCATTAACACTCAGCTTCATCACTCTGTCCCTTGTGGATTCTCCACTCCAATCAGGCTGGCCTTCATCCAGTCCTTATGTTCACTCAGTCTCACTACAGGGCCTTTCCTTATCTGGAACCTACAGCCTGTCCACTTCAGCTCAAGTGTTATTTCTTCTGAGCCACTTTCTTTGCCTCTGTTACACCTCCTTTAACTGAATTCCTTTGTTCTAAGTCCTCCTGGTACAAGATACCTCTTCTGAAACACCTTTCAGAGGGTCAGTTTTATATTGGTGAGGTCTTTCTGTTAATATCTGCCTTCCCCTGAATTCCTTGAGGGTAAGGTCTGTCTTTGTTTTGAATCACATTTATATTTCCAGCACCTAACACAGTGCCTGGCTCTTAGGAGGTGCTCAATAAATAGGTATTAGATAAGCAAATGAAACTGAGTATAAGTTTAATCAGAAAAATAGGCCTTACTTTGTTTTTGAGCAACAGTTGACAGGAAATCCAAATGAATCTCTATTGGAACAGCCAAGAGTGAAAATGTCTTTAGATGCAGAAAGGCAAGAAACAGCTTTTAGCAGCGAACTGAATCTGCTTCATTTTGTTTAAAATGAGGGGACACCATTGATGATAATAGCTTTGGTAAGATGTAGGAGCAGTCTCTCTGGAGTTGCTGGAAGATTGTTTCACTCTCTTATAGTGTTCACAGCTATGGAGCATATATTTTAATTTCCTGTTTCTTGGTTTTTAAGGGACTTGTCACTCATTTCCTATTAGAATGAAGTTGTAGATAATTATTAGCAGGTTGTGTACAAATGAGTGTTCGTTGTTTCACTGTTCCATCCCAATTAGCTCCCCCTGCTTGTCTTTATCCTGTCTTCCTGGAAAACATGAAATATCTCACTTGGGAGGAGGGATACAATTCTTGGCATATAGTATTTTTTGTTTCTGAGCATTGCTTTATATTTGCACAGGAGAGAAGTAAACCATTTAAACAAGGAAAATGCGTATTATGGATATGCAGGCCAACTAGAGAGACAAAATAGGAGAATTTTGCTAGGCATTGAAATAGCAGCTTTCCTGGTCTCAGGTCAGAACATCTGTCTGTATCTTGGGCAGATTTGGTTTAAGACCAAAACAAATAGCTCCCCTTCCATGATTCTGACCCCTGCGGCGAAGAAAAGGAACTAAGCTAGTCCAACTGTAACTGCTGGGAGAGTCATTGTTCTTTTCAACCTTCTGGGAGCCCCAAATAATTAGCTGTGCAAAGAGCAAGCTGGAATCAGAATTCCCCTCCAGGGTTTTCTGTGTCCAGCCACACAAAGCGAGCTGAGATGAGAGACAAATAAACTCACTGACAGAGGGCGGGTGCCAGGTCTCCCCTCTCTCCCCACGTTTCAGTTCTGGTCCTCTAGGTCTGCGTCCTCAGCTTCCTTGTCTCTCAAAATGCCCCAGGGCCCTCCATCACATGTAGCCCGAGAGAGTTTTCTCTTAATTAGAGAAGCCAGCGGGCCCATCTCAGGCGGAAGGCTGGCGCTGTGTTTTGTGATTTGTGAGGGATCTGGAGGAGCAGGTTGCCCTGTGGAGAGAGATCTCACTTCCTGTCACATTTTCTGATGTGTTCAAAAGGAAGCCAGAAATCTGGACTTTTGTATGAAGCCACCCATTTTTTAAATGTTTGCTACCAGTTTGGTCTTATTTTGTTTATAAACAATGTGCAGGCCAATACACACACACACACACACACACACACACACACACAAACACACCACAAGCTTCATAAAACAGCAGATTGTGTCTGTCCTGTTTGTTCCTATGTCCCAGGACCTAACACAGTGCTTTCTACATAACAAAAGCTTTATGTCTCTTTGTTAACCTGCATAGAGCCCCAGATTTAATGATAGTCCCTCGATATTAATAATAATAATAATGGTAGCAACTGTTTTTTATTGAGTACATGTTAAGTACTTTCCATAAAATTCAATTTGCACCCTGACCTTAGAAGCTGCATGTTTGTTTGCTTGTTTTTTTTTTTTTAATTCCCATTTTTCAAATAGTGACAGAAACACAGAACCTAAAAAAAGGTGACCTGAGCTGGTAACTCAGCTACATGAGTGAATTCTGATTCTGATTCTGGATGCATGGCCTCCAAAGCCAGTGTTTATAACCCTAAGGCTCCAGTGCCTTGACTTCTGTTCTTCTGGCTCTGGCTGGAGTGAAAACTGTGCAACTGAGATAGGGACTTGAACCCATGGGTCGGCACTCGAACTCAAGCTAAACCCAGATTGGGACAGAAACCCACAGTCTTTTAACTGAAATCACATACCTGGCCTTGGGGCTTAATGAAGCTCAGGTTCTTGATGTCTCCTCACAGAAAGCCTTTGGTGAGAGACAAAGTGATAGATAAGAAGTGGATTTATTTAGAAAGAAACATGCTCTGCAGAAAGCAGAGTGGGACATCTCAGAGGCGAGAGGCCCCAAAATATGACATGGTTAGTTTTTATTGACTAGATAATTTCATAGGCTAATGAGTGGGAGGATTAATCCAAATATTTAGAGGAAAGGGCAGAGATTTCCAGGAATTGGGCCATTGCTAACTTTTTGATCTTTGACGGTAGGGCCTCAGGACTGGCATGGTGCTGGTGGGTGTGTCACTTAGCATGCTAATATATTAGAGTGAGCATATATAATGAGATTCAAGGTCTACTGGAAATTGAATCTTCTGCTATCTTGGACTAGTTGGTTCTAACTAGCTTTTGTCATGCCCTATGGCTATGTCATACCTGAATGGTCTAGTGGTTTTCCCTACTTTCTTCAATTTAAGTCTGAATTTGGCAATAAGGAGTTCATGATCTGAGCCACAGTCAGCTCCCAGTCTTGTTTTTGCTGACTGTATAGAGCTTCTCCATCTTTGGCTGCAAAGAATATAATCAGTCTGATTTCGGTATTGACCATCTGGTGATGTCCATGTGGAGAGTCTTCTCTTGTGTTGTTGGATCAGGGTGTTTGCTATGACCAGTGCATTCTCTTGGCAGAACTCTATTAGCCTTTGCCCTGCTTCATTCCGTATTCCAAGGCCAAATTTGCCTGTTACTCCAGGTGTTTCTTGACTTCCTACTTTTGCATTCCAGTCCCCTATAATGAAAAGGACATCTTTTTGGGGTGTTAGTTCTAAAAGGTCTTGTAGGTCTTCATAGAACCGTTCAACTTCAGCTTCTTCAGTGTTACTGGTTGGGGCATAGGCTTGGATCACTGTGATATTGAATGGTTTGCCTTGGAAACGAACAGAGATCATTCTGTCATTTTTGAGATTGCATCCAAGTACTGCATTTCAGACTCTTTTGTTGACCATGATGGCCACTCCATTTCTTCTGAGGGATTCCTGCCTGCAATAGTAGATATAATGGTCATCTGAGTTAAATTCACGCATTCCAGTCCATTTTAGTTCACTGATTCCTAGAATGTCAACTTTCACTTTTGCCATCTCTTGTTTGACCACTTCCAATTTGCCTTGATTCATGGACCTAACATTCCAGGTTCCTATGCAATATTTCTCTTTACAGCTTAAGACCTTGCTTCTATCACCAGTCACATCCACAACTGGGTATTGGGGAAACAGTGTCAGACTTTATTTTTCTGGGCTCCAAAATCACTGCAGATGGTGACTGCAGCCATGAAATTAAAAGATGCTTACTCCTTGGAGGAAGGTTATGACCAACCTAGATAGCATATTAAAAAGCAGAGATATTGCTTTGCCAACAAAGGTCTCTTTAGTCAAGGCTATGGTTTTTTCCACTGGTCATGTATGGATGTGACATTTGGACTGTGAAGAAAGCTGAGTGCCAAAGAATTGATGCTTTTGAACTGTGGTGCTGGAGAAAACTCTTGAGAGTCCCTTGGACTGCAAGGAGATCCAACCAGTCCATCCTAAAGAAGACCAGTTCTGGGTGTTCATTGGAAGGACTAATGCTGAAGCTGAAACTCCAATACTTTGGCCACCTCGTGTGAAGAATTGACTCATTGGAAAAGACCCTGTTGCTGGGAGGGATTGGGAGCAGGAGGAGAAGGGGACGACAGAGGATGAGATGGCTGGATGGCATCACCAACTTGATGCAAATGAGTTTGGGTGAACTCTGGGAGTTGGTGATGGACAGGGAGGCCTGGCGTGCTGCAGTTCATGGGGTTCCAAAGAGTCGGACACAACTGAACGGCTGAACTGAACTGAGCTGATGGCTATGCCATTCTTTTAAAGTTTGTGCCCTTCCCTCTTCCTTTCTATCCTGGAGGGATCCAGGATGAGCCCTCTAAGGGTTATCCCTTCTAAGTAGGAGACACCAAGCCTGGTGTCTCATTTGTCTCCCAGTTTAGCCTCCAGGGTAGACATCTGAGAGGGTGGATATGGTAGGTGGCAACCTTCTTTTACTTCTGTGCCGCACTTTTTCTCCCCTCTACTCTGAGCTGTGGAATGGGCTCCTAGTTCACTACCACCACCTCTTTAAGGGGAATTACTCAGCAGGGGACTTTGATAAGTCATGGCTGTCATGGTGTCCTACTGTTTGATAGCCTTAAGTGATACAAAACAGTTTCTATTCAGGCATTTTTTCTAAGACTCAGGGGCACTCCGAACTGAGGTTTAGAGTCATTGTTTGGCTTCCTTAACTAAAAGCCAGAGTGGTGACTCATCGTTAGCTTAGGATACAATTAAACCCATGGCTCCTATAAGCAGAACACTGTGTTATAGCCTGCTAGTCACAAAACACATTTTTCTTGTGGTGCATATACTTTATTATAGGTATTGAAGTGTTAAAGCATTAGCCTATGAGAGACACAAAAGCCTGACCAATTTAACAGAGTGGGGTAGCTCTCCACAACAGCTACCATTTGATGGACTTCCGTTAATGGTTTCAGCTTCTGTGGGAACCTTTTAATCAGGAAAAATGGCAATGGGAATGAAGAATATGGGCCTTCAGAAAAACCTAATTACATGCTAATGTCCTGGTTTCTACATGGGCTTCTTCTCAACATCGTTTTTTATTTTTTTCAAGCTGTCATCCTGGTTTGAATCCCTCTTACTCTTTGGTAAATTGTTCTCTAATAGAGGAAGGTTTGGCAAACTGGTCTATCGGTTTTGAGACATGGAGAGCAGCTTTTTAAGGACATCCATAGTAACCATCATCATAGCTCCACTTGCTGAGGCATCAGTCAAGGATTTTGCACTCCAGCCATGTTCAGTTCAGTCAGTTCAGTTGCTCAGTCGAGTCTGACTCTTTGCGACCCCATGGACTGCAGCATGCGAGGCTTCCCTGTCCATCACCAACTCCAGGAGCTTGCTCAACCTCATGTCCATTGAGTTGGCTATGCCATCCTTGTGAAATGCCAAACCTTGTGAGATGGGCATTCTTATCCCCAATTTTACAAATGAGAAAACAGGCTCAGAGAAGCAAAGCGACTTGCTAAAGTCACATAGCTAGCATGCCTTCCTATTGTTTCTAGTACTTTTGAATAGCAGAATATCTTGGGAAGCTTTAGAACAAAACACCTTTTTTGGCCACAAGCTTGTGGCCTGATGTCTCAATCAGAGTAGGGCCTGGGAATCCATATGTGAAAAATTCCCCAGGTTACTGTGATGTATGGTTAAGACTTGGAAAAAGCTGCCATACATACACCATACATTATACCACATCTTTTGAGATAAATCAAAGTGCAGATTCAGTTTGGCTTCCCTGGTGGCTCAGATGGTAAAGAATCCGCCTGCAATGTGGGAGACCTGGATTCAATCCCTGGATCAGAAAGATTCCCTGGAGGAGGAAATGGCTATCCACTCCAGTATTCTTGCCTGGAGAATTCCCGTGGACAGAGGAGCCTGACAGACTACAGTCCATGGGGACACAGAGTCAGACACGACTAAGTGACTAAACATATTCAGTTTGGAGATTTCAATGTTTTTTCTTTGTTTCTGTTTCCAAACAGCCATCTCCACTTCTGGGGGGTATAGAATAGAAATCTCAAAGGAAGTAACATTTTGGCGATGTCCTAATGCATGGATAAGAAAGGAAAGAGGAAAGGACAGGGAGACAAAGTAATCCATCGGTAGAAGTCACAGAGCTGCCACCAGACTGAAGTACCTGGGGGATGCTACTAGGTCAAAATGCCTGGACAGATGGTGAGAGATGTAGCATCTATGCTATCCGCTGAGTCCAAGGGGAGACTGTCTTGGGAGGTCCCACTGGCAGTGCAGCGGGATTGGCTTCAACCGTGGAGCACAGACACTCATCTCATTGGCCAGTCTCCTCGACAGTCTGCTTCAGGGCATCCTTAGCTGTGTGCTTTGGCCTGACCACTTGCTGGAAGATGATCAGGCAAGGTGCTGACAGCTCATATAGGGTTCCTGTCTACAAATGCCTTAAATTCAATTGCAATAGGATCAGAGATGACAGTGGATAGAAAATAACTTGACACAACACAGTAGGTGATGAAGCAGAGGTTTGAGGTGAAATTAGGGACTCTTCAGATATTTTGTGAACTTGGCTACATACCAGAAGCTTCCCCCTCTACAATCCTCCACAGAAGCATGTGGATTCTTGGTAAAGGAGGTTCATTTACTTTCTATCGAAAAGTAAGTGCCTTTCATAGTTGAGACCCAATGAGTAGTCTTTTCCCACCAATTACAGACCACCAAATAAATATGCTCACGGAGTACCTTCTGGAATAATATTGCATCCAGGAGGGGAAAATTTCTCCATCTGCCACTCTTGAGTTCTTGTGACCAGATTAACAATAAAATTGTCACAAGACAGATAATCAGGAGAAAAACAAACACATTTTTAATTCATGTACATCAAGATCTTATGGGACTTAAGACGTGGTTAGAGCAGGTAGCTTTTATACCTTTTAGACAAAGAAACAATAGATTTCTGAGGTATTTTTAGGACAAAGAAACATGGGTTTTGGGTGCTGAATTATTGAAGATATGAACCGAGTTTGACCTTGGGGCAGTCAGTTAAAGGGGTAACGAGTTTTGTGATCCAGGCTTCTCGGCCTGAATTCCCTGTCTCTGGACATAAGGATGTCTGTCCTTCCTTCTACCTTCAGATCCAGGGGATGCATCTTTCACAGGGGAGATTTATTTCCCATTTTCAGGGAGACACACAGGAGGTCAGAGTGTCCCTCTTGCATTAGCTGTTTCTTAAGGAACTTTAATTCAAAATAATACACCATTGAGTCACATTTTGGGGACACTTATCCTGGGCCCCAATAATTGATTAGATGCTCCAGTCTTAACTGAAGTGGGGAGTCCAGTGAGTGCTTTTTTTGTTGTTGTTCAGAAGCAGTAAAATCTTTATTCATTTGTCAAAGAATGGAGAGATGTGAGTTCCCATCATAGAGCACAGGCACACAGGGACCCGGGCAGTGGTGGGGGAGGGAGTGGAGTGTTCCCGTGCCAGATTCAGAGTCTCGGCACACAGCACACTGCCACCATCTTCAAGTGAGGTGTTGAGTACAGCCTCTTTGCACACAGTTGCCAAGCGGACTTGTTCATGCAGCAGTTTCATGAGGAGGAACTCTGGTTGCAAGTGCCGGATGCTAGACCTATACACACCATATTCTATGAATAAGGGAAACTAGACACAGTTGAGAGTCTCCCTGGGCTAATGAGCCCAGACCCTTCATGCTGACCAGGTGACCCTGGAGGGCAACAGCCCATTGGTGGGCTTACCTCCAGGCCTTTTTGTTCTCTGTCTTTTCCTCCTCTGTATCTCAGTTATTAAACACCTACAGGCGAGAGGTAGTGGTGTGTGGTTCCATTTCCATTTTCTGAAGTTTATACCTAATGTCAGAATGCACTTGGGAAATGAAATACGACCTCAGGTTTGCCCTCCCTCCCAGTGACTCAAGGTCGGGGTAGAATAGATTCAGGGCATTCTCCCCAGTGTGTGCTTTTGTGATAGTAAATATGATGGACAGGAGGAGCCTTTGTGCTCAAGTTTTGAACCCTCTGTTTATTGCCTGAAGATAGATAAATCATTTACATGTTACTGATAGGAGATGGGTGATGGATACTAAGCGCATCAACATAACCCCCAATGGCCAACGAAAATGCCGTTTCTATTTGGTTTCCTGGGTACTGTGGGAATTGCCTTTAGTTCCATGTGTGTTACAACTAGAGCCTGATAGTAGCTAAAAAGTGAAAACAGTTTTTGTTCTGGAGCTATTGCAATAGTGGGAAAGAAATCTCAGTATAGAACTGGGTTCAATTCCAAATGAAACACAGACAAGTGAGGATTTAGAGTCAAGAGGCAGAATAGGGGTTAGTGAATGGGAACTTTTTAAGGGGAAACTGCTGGACAGATTCTTGCTGAAGGCCAGCCAAAGTGATCTAATACCAAGCATGGGGGATGGGAATTTGATCAGATATTGAGGGTGATTAGGTATAGAGTGGGTTTTTTGTTTTTGTCTTTTTGGTTTTTTGCTAAACTGATCAGCAACATTCTTGCTACAATGGAGCCACCAGACCTAGACAAGGTCAAGACCTAGAGGGATTAGAGGAACTTGACTACAGGTTAGTGAAAGAGAGAGGCTTTGTCAAACAAAAGCCTGGACTTCATTTCCTCAAAGGTGTTTTTCTGGATAAGATCTTATTTAAGCAAACACTCTCGGGGAAAGAGAGGAAGGCTGAGTTTCAGTTTGGGAAGATGGAAAATATTCTGAGATGGATGGTGGTGATGGTTGTGCCGCAGTGTGAATGCACTTAATGCAGCTGCACTGCACTTCAGAGGCTTAACATGTTATGTGTATTTTAGCACACAAAAGAAGGACAATCTGTCCATCATAAAATAAAGGAGTCACAATAGCCACAGCAGTGATAACAGCTCTTGTTTGCCCAAGTTTTGCTTTGTGGCAGGCATTGTGCTAACCACTTTATAGTGATTATCTCCCTTTCATAGAAAAGGACTTGAGGATTGGAGCGCTTAATGCATTGCCAAGGGTCACACAGCAAGTAAGTGGCAGTCTCATCCCCTAGCTCTCTGTCTTGGCTTATGCTTAGCTAAACAACCTCCTGAGATAGCCCTTTCAGTCTGAGGCTCCCCCACCTACCAAAAAACAAACTGCAGCAACCATCTAAAATGAGTCTAAATGAACAAACATTCACCTTAGCAAATGACAGCAACACTGATACACGGCTAATCTTTTAACAGCAAAGAGGTATGCTCTGACTTCTCTCCTCGTCACATAGGATATTCTCGTGCTTCTTGGAATGATGACTGGCTGAGCATTGCCCTTCTCTGAGATGGAGCACTGTAAAAATGCCACTTTCACTTAGTCTATGACCTCCTCAGGGGCAGAGGCAGTGTCTTCCCATTCATCTTTCTACTTGGTACATAATAAGTGCTCAATAAAAATTTTGTCACTCTGAACTACCAGTGATGTTGAAGATGTCAGTGTAAGTTTTCTTACAAGTTAGAGGTTATTGTAGTTTCATGGTGCATGAATTTAACTTCTGGAACCTAAATTTGTTAGTTAGAGGTGATGCTCAACCAGAAGCAGTTTTGTCCCTGAGAGACATCTGGCAATGTCTAGAGACTTATTTGGTTGTCCTAACTGAGAGAGGGTATGTTACTGCCATCTAGTTTGTAGAGGCAGGGATGCTGGAAACACCTGAAGGATAGCAAAATATGCCAAATGTGCCACTCATGAATAAGGATTATTTCTATCCAATTGTTTTGAGAAAGTGCAGACACAGGAAAAGTTCTGAGAACAGTAGAAGTTTTGCTTTTGTAAAGGGAATTAGAACGGGGCCTGTACCTTTGTTCCAGCTTCCCAGGTGGAGCAGTTGTAAAGAATCTGCCTACCAATGCAAAAAGATTCAAGAGACTTAGTTTCGATCCCTGGGTGGGGAAAATCCCCTGGAGTAGGAAATGGCAACCCGTTTCAGTATTCTTGCCTGGGAAATCCCATGGACAGAGGAGCCTGGCAGGCTACAGTCCATGGGGTCAAAAAGAGTCAGACAGAACACGACTGAGCACTACCCTTCACCTTTGTTCACCGAACGTCTCCTTCTCTCATTTTCTCATGATTGCTTTCCTTTCTTCAAAGTCCCAGACCCCTTTCCTTTCCTTAGCTCCCTGGCCCTGTGTATCCACAGATTCTGCATCCACCAATATGGAGGGCCAACTATAAGGGACTTGAGATGTTGGTATACGCAGGGGTCCTTGAACCAACCCCATCAGATAAGCCTCGATCATCTGGCTTTTTCTTTAAAAATTAATTTTTATTGGAGTGTAGTTGCTTTACAATGTTGTGTTAGTTTCTTCTGCATAGCAAAGTGAATCGGCTATACTGTTGTTTAGTTGTGAAATTGTATACAACTCTTTTGTAACCCTCTGGACTGTAGCCCGTCAGGCTCCTCTATGGAATTTTCCAGGCAAGAATACTTGAATGGGTTGCCATTTCCCTTCTTCAGGGGATCTTCTTGACCCAGGCATAAGACCCATGTATCCTGCATTACAGGTAGATGCTTTACTGCTGAACCACTGGGGAAGTCTATATATATCTCCTCTTTTTGGATTTCCTTCCCATTTAGGTCTCCATAGAGCATTGAGTCAGAGAAGGCAACGGCACCCCACTCCAGTACTCTTGCCTGGAAAATCCCATGGACGGAGGAGCCTGGTGGGCTGCAGTCCATGGGGTCGGTAGGAGTCGGACACGACTGAGCGACTTCACTTTCACTTT